>NW_025763571.1:0-5026989 GCF_020736505.1 Alternaria rosae
TCTTTTACGTGCCAACAGTTGGAGGTCTGGAGCGAAGAATAGATGCTAACGTAGTTGTATATAGTGGCAGACATAGGTAGTAGGTAGATGAATAGAAACGAAGAACAACATCCAACCTAGCCCTAAGAGTTACTAAATAAGAGACACCCCCCGAAGAGCTAGCGAGAAAACTGCCTGCCTAGAACTACGGAACCACGCCGCACAACTAGGCTACTAGTAGCGCAGTAACGCGGGGCCCCTAGCACGTATTGCTGCGTTGTGCCACGTACTCTACAAGCATTATCCGCGGACTGTTATTAGTCCAACACAAGGCTTACACGGCACAGCTAACCGGCCTTTGGTAAAAGCAGAGGCAGCGTCGGCGACGTGGCAGCCATGGAATTCCTCCTAACGTAGGAGTACTACGTCTCGACAAGAAATAAATCCGCTACATTTCTATCCGCTACATCCTTCTCTACCAAAAAACACCCTACGGCAGAACAATAACACCCGTATCGCAACTACCATCGCGTTGCTAAAATACTCCCCCCAAACCCGCACCGTATGTCGCTTGGCTAACCATCCTGCATACTCCTTCCAATCTCCTCCTAGCTCTCCTGTATACCCTAGCCCTCGCACCAGCCCTACGCCCGCCGCTTCACTCGCAATCGCTCGAACCACCGGTATCACTACGTTCGGCCACTGACACCGCTGACTCATGCTCTCCCTGGTCGCGCAATACTTCTGACTTACCCAGCACCGTCGGCAGCTATGAATCCTCTCTCCGCTGTCGCACACAAACCGTCGAAACCGGTCCACATCCGTTGCGGTAAGCCCTACGTGTGCTGTGCACTGCACCGCCTTATGCCGCTTCCATCCCTCGCTCCCGCTCTCTCCAGCTACAAAGCACACCCCACATCCATGCCGAATCTCATCCATCATCGCCCGCACATCCTCCCACTCGGCACTCGCCTGACCCTGCGCTTCCTGCACTTCTCCCATCCCCTCCCCGCACCGGTCGCACCCTGCGCTCTCAATGTCGTTGCAGCCTATGCTCTTCTCATCAAGATAACCGCTCATCAGCCCCCTGCGACACCCATTCCCTAGAATAAATAGCCCCATCGCTTGCACGTCCAGTTCTCCCTTCTGCTGCTCGATCCGTCGCTCTACCTCTCCCTGCTCTACAACAAGTACCGAGTCTACCATCTCCCCCGCTCGTCCTCCGCGCCCGCTCTCTTGAGCAAAGTCAATCATACTCCACGGCATCCCTACGTGCACAATCAATACAATGCCCGGAAAATCAACCCCAGTGCCCAATGCGGATGTAGCCACAATCAATCCTCCATCTTTCAGCCACGCTTCGAGCCTCTCGGCTCGATCTATTACCCCAGCGTGATAGTACCCGCAGCCTAGTGCTGTAGCTAACGCTTCGCACTGCGCTTTACTGCGGCTGTATACAATCCCTCTCTGCCGCTTTCTCTTTAACCGCACCCGCTGTCGCCGGCACATAGCTAGCGCCGTCTCTTCTGCCTTGCTCTTCTCGCACCACGACACAAAGTACCGCGTGTTCGGCCGTACAGTACTAGCTCGGATGTGTGTTGCTATCCGTACCTGCATGCTCTCTCCCAGCTCTTCTTCTCGCACCGGCGGCAGCGTCGCGGTAAGTAGTACTATCGGGCACGGTAGCAACCGCAGATTCTTCAGCTTCGCTAGCTTTGGTCGCCAGTCGCTCGACGTAAAGACGAGATGACACTCGTCTACTACTACTCGCCGCAGTAGCCCCTTGCTACTAAGCATGCCGGCATAGCTAATAAAGTTGTCGCTGCTTGTCACGTCCCCTGCTACGTCTGCACTCACTACAACAACAGCGGCCGGGTTCGTCTCGCCGTGCTTCCACTCCATGCAGTCTACCCCGCAGCCCTGTATCCGCTGCACCAGATCCTCAATCAGCGCTCGGTACGGCACCACTACTACAGTAACCCCACCCGCCTCTAAGACTGCCGGCACGGTAAACAGCAAGCTCTTCCCCCCACCCGTCGGAAGCACTACAACAAGCGGCGTCTGTCCGTCTAGTACAGCGTACATTGCCTGCTCCTGCTGCACCGACCGGAAGCCAACCTCTTCTTGCCTAAGCACCTGCTGCATGGCCCTGCGAACCCTCTCTTCCCGCGTGGTTACCGCCAACACCCTTCGCCCCGGCCCTTCTCTTCTGTTCTCCTCTTGCCGCTGCCTCTTCCTCATCCTCGTCCTCTCTACTACGCGTTCGCCTGTCCATGTTGCCTGCGCCCCGTCTCCCCCCGCTAACCCCAAAAACTGATGCCACCTCGTGCTTAGCGGCCGGAACGTCTCCACCGAGCGCACGCTTAGATGCTTAACAATATCCAACCGTACGCTGTAGTATCCAACGCCCATAACCGTTGTTCGCGAGTTCTGCAGCTCCAGCGCACTCTCTTCTTCTTCATCCATCTCCGCCTCCTCTACTTCTCCCACTTCGTCTTGATACCCTTTACTAAACGACTCGCCCACTACCTCCCGCCCAATCCCAACCGCTGTGTGTCGGTAGTCAAGCGTGTGTAGTTCAACCCCAAGACGCTTGCCCGTCTCTCGCTTTAGCAAGCGCGTTAATCGATCTGTCTTCCACGGCCCCTGCTCATCGCCCCATACATAGTCGCTGAAGCTGCCCCCTAGCACCTCCACCGTAAGATACTCTTGAAACGGCTGCAAGTACGCCAAGTAAACGGCCATGATCTGCCCAACCTGCGGCGGCAGAAAGCGCGGCACTATCTTGGGTTTGTCCCATTGCGACTGCGACTTGTGATAGCGGACTACCGTCATAATCTGCCCGTCTGTGACAAAGATATTACGGTCCTGCAGTACGCCATTTCGATGCCGCATCGTTGTAACCTTAGACCCCCTGCCTGGCTGCCCCGACGTTATGTGCACACAGACGAGCAACAGCTCTAAAAAGCGGTCGACCTGACGTAAGTATCGCTTTATCCGCCACCGACTCCATGTACCAGTACTAGACTGCATCCTCCGACCTGGTTCTCTCTGTTGTGCCTAAGTTAGCATCCACTTGAGCCCATTGTGGAGTCTGTTGTCGCGACGAGTAATAAAAGACTCGCCACGTCGTGTAAAGGTAACGTCGTCCGTAATCTAATTAAGCGAAATCTTAAAGCGCTCGCTCGGCTGAGCCACCCAGAGAAGCTCCTGCCAAAGCATACGCTCCGCCTCGGCTACTACATCTTGAGCTATCTGACAGAAGCGGCTGATATAGATGGGGCGACCGTTTAGATAAAAGATCTTCTTGTCCTTAGACTAGTACGCATTGCCCGAGTTACTAGCGGCTAACGCAACTGATTTGCTGTATGCGAGTAAACTAATTATTTCGCTCATCGGACTAAAGGATCCATCCGCGAGAAACTTTTGTCTCTCTGCGAGGAAACGATCGCGGTCCTTGTTGGTCTGCTCGTCACGCTCTGCTGCGGGAAGTAGCTTTTCCACCGCAAGCACACGGACGCAGTACACCATGCCAGCAAGCATGTACGAATAGTGTTTCGCTGTGCGCAGACGATCCATCTCGCCATCAATGCCTAGCACAGCGAGAAAATGTAGCAACCCGCTGCAGAATAAGTTGTTGCTAACAGACTGAAAGATAAACGATGCAAGCACGTCGAGTAATGCATCCACCTAAGCCTCCGTGTCGGCCCCATCTAACATGTCCCACAACGTAATCGCCAGTCCCTTCTGCTCTCCTTGCCAGCAGAAGAGCTCGCGGGCATCTTTCATGAAGTCGGGTTCCTTTTTCCGGCGCGTTGGACGGCGCGGGCGGCTGTCGCTGTCGGCTTCACTTCCGGATCTGCTAGACCTAGAAGAAGTAGTATCACTCTCGTCTGCCGCATCGCTATCATCCACACTACCCTGTCGAAACTGGGCAATCCTGCGCTCTTCGTCAGCAAGTATGCGCAGCAAGTAGCACACAAACTTTACCATGTAGCTTGCGTACGTTGCCTGACTCTCTAGGTTCTGCAGTCGAGCCAACGGCCGCACATCTGCCTCCGACATCTTTGCGCTTCGTACCCATCGCCGTGACTCCCGTGCTAGCGTTGACAAGCCCTTGACGCTCCTCTCAATTAGCAGCTCTACTAATTTCCCCGCCCGCTGTAGCTTTATTTTGTTACGGTCAGGCAGCCGCATCTAGTGCGCAAGATGCTTTCGGTTCCGTTTCGCAAGATGCTCCAACCATCCTGTCCGCTTGAACCAACCCGTCTTGTCTGTCTTGGCTGCCTCTTCCTCCATGACGTACGCCCTCTCCTCTTCTTTCTTTCTAGTCTCTTTCCAATTCGCTAGTTGGGCTTCTACTACCCCAGCTTCCTCGCGGGGTACTAGACGGCTGGCTAATGTCGTTGCTTGCGTAGACAACAAAGTAACGCCGCAATGCATGTTTTTGGAAGAACGTCTGCACTTTTACTGCTGTGTAGCCGACTCCATCCTTAGCGTTCCACGACGCATTATGCTTGCGCTTGCGGTGTTTCCGCAGCGCATCTTGATGGACAGTAAAGAAGTCGCAATCCTCTTCTGCGCAGTGCAGCCCGTCTAGCGGTGGGCTAAGTTCGGGAATGGGCGGCCCTAACGGTGCAGGCAGCGTGACATCTTCTGGCTGCTGAGCCCATCTATGCTGGCGGAACACAGTCGCAATCTGCGCTCTGCGCTTGGGTGGGACGGCATGCTGGACGCGCAGGTGGGTATCAATATTCTGGACAGCTGTCGCATGCTCTTTGCAGACGAGTACATAGTACGCTGGTAAATAGACAATCTGCTCTTCAATAGTGGCAGTAGATGTGGCTGCTTGTGGAGCACGGCGCGTAGAAGCGGTAGCTAGCTCTGTGTGTGCGGTCTATACAAACTCCATTGTAGTTGTAAGCTGAGGTTAGGGGAAGGCGGGAAGACGATAGGCGTAATAGGCCCTGAGTAGCCCGGCGTAATTTCCTAGCCACGCGACTTCGTCTCGCTTCCTCCCCCATCCGGGCCGGCCACAAAGCTCTCTTCACTAGTATACTTTGTTACGATAGTCACCTCTCATCAGCCTACCCTGGCGCCTGGCAACGCAGCGAGTAGTCAGTCTACAGCGAATCGATCGCGCATTCCGTATACTCCTCCTACGCAAGCCTATCGTGACCTGTTGCGAGCTGCTGCGACGACTTCCCTGCTTTCCCCCATACCTAACTCGCTTGCATACCATGCTGGCTGGTTCAGCGTGGACACAGTGGACTGTCCCCCTCTTTTTATCGCGCATTCCCTTCTAGGGGCACTTACACTACTGCGTACCAGCCTTCCAGAAGACATTCTGCTCGATAATACCTGGCACCGACTTTTTAGCGCAGCAAGAGTCTTGGAGAGTTCTGGAGAGTTCTGGAGTAAGCCTACATTCCCCTCCGTCGGCGCAGAAACGTACGGCAGCTTGGGCAGGAGCCCCCGAACCCTCTCCAAAGCGCACATGCCTCGCCTCTGCCAGCGAGAGCGAGGAGGACCCTGTTGCAGGCCATCACCAGAGGCGAGGCAGACGGAGGAGAAGCTATAGTGCTGGGCAGGATGCAGACGAGACGGAAGACGAAGAAGAAGTTGCTCATGACCATAGGGCCGAGGAGGAGGGTGCTCATGACGATGGGGAAGATGACGCTACACCCCCTCTTTATACCAGCCGCGTCTCCAACAACAATCGCAAAGCAGAGGTAGCACGCGAGAAGAAACAGGCGGCAGTTGCGGCGAAGCGGAGAGAAGAACGCGGGCTTGTGGCTCCGAAACCAAATGCTGCTGCTGCTGAGCAGCTAGCGCATCGTGCAATAAGCGACGGTGACGTGCCTGATATCGCCTGGATCCTAGGGCAGAGGATAGGCCAGCTTGACTTCTTTTGTACTGCGCGGCTCCCCTACGTCACCGCCACGACGATGCTTCGCAATGCCCGGCAGCTTGGCAGCCCTACGGCAAGACGCGATGCGACGCAGTTTATGCAGAACTGGCGACAATTAGGTCAACCGGTTTGTATTGCCTTGCCATCAAACACAGCAGGTCAGACAAGGTCTCCCTTCAACCTTATCTAGGACGCAGTAACGCAGGCCGAAAACGTAAAGTCCACCGCGGCCATTGTTGTTTGATAGGGTTTGGCTAGCATTGGTTAGAGATACCAGCAGACGGTAGACATGCTAGAGAAAGCGGATCTTTGAAAGGGCCGGGGTAAAAGCCAGCGGGAGGGAGAGGGCCATGTGCGTGCCCAAGCTAAGCGGATCCTCTGGGAACAAGAACAACCTTCTAGTACGTAGGTGGCGTACAACAACTGGCTGAAGCGATCTCGTCAATGGTACGAAGCCGCTCAGGTGCTGGGTTGGGGCTGTCTCTTGCTTATGCCGGCGGATACAGTAACATCCTGTTAGGTGGAGCAGACGCTGCGAGTCGCGGAGTGGACAGTATGGCTACAACTTGTGCAGCGTGTTAATGCGCCTGCAGTGCAGCTCGGCCGCGAGTTCGATGCCTGGTTAGGTTCTGGTGGTCTTAGCGGCGGCCCGATTCTATGCGCAGAGCGATCTAGCATAGAGGCGAGTCAAGCCTTGCGCATCTGTGCGATTCCCGACTTAGACGAGGAGAGCAATGAGAGCGACGAGTTAGAAGACGTCGAGAAGGTTGATTTGGCAGTGGCAGCCAAGAACAAGCGCCAGCTGACTCTACTAGAGCTCGGATGCTGCAGAACGAAAGACTACGTTGAACCTGCTCGTTGCGATGAGGACCTATTACCGTGAAGTACGATGCAAATGGAAAGAGTGGCAAGTGGATAGAATTGTAATCAACTAAGTACTATCTCTTGTCCACCCCAACTTAACAAGTGTCTTCTTCGTAGCTCTCTTTCCCTCTAACTCCTAGCATCCCTCAGAAGCAGCCTCCTCATCTGCCTTTTGCTACTCGCATGCTACACCAGCAGCGAAGCAGTTTGTACAGGTTGGAGCACTAAGGCCTAGGCCCTTGAGCAGATTCTTAGCGCTGATATTCCGACACTTATCTATAAGTCGCGCGCTACTCTGAAGACAGCCGTCGCATACCGCACTGTTACTAGGAGGGTAGCTTGTGCGGCTTGCGGTTGCCAACACAGCCGTAAGCGCCTCGAAGTTGATCCCGCTGCTTTGGGCTGGGTTGTACTGGGTAAGAAGCCACCTGAATGTTGGCAGGTTAGGTTGGGAAGTGTAGATGAGATTGGCGTTAGTGCGGACAGGGTTGGTAAGGTAGGACTTGATTGTCTCGCAGGCGAAGAACTCGGAGGCTGGGCTTGGAAACGTAGACGGGTTGATGCAGTTGGCGGCCTCGAAGATGATGGCGCAGGCGCGGGGAGTGATGCGGACACTAAAGAGGTAGGTCTCTACTTTATGCCTTGTTAGCTGTTGTAGATATAGCGCGTGAGGTAATGCTTACAGAACTTGACAAATTGATCGAGAGACGAGTCGTTCGCGAAGAACGCCTTGATCTAATCGTCGCTGGGGAGGGACGTGGAGGCGGACATGGTACTTAGAAAGAGTGGTCGAAAAGTGTGTAGTGGCTGACCAATTCTCTAGTAGTTGGAGGAAGAAAGAGCCAAGGTAATAAAGGACGTCTAGCTTTAAATACGTACTATCCCCTCGTCGATAATCGCACGTGTGGCCTTCACCGTGGGTTGTTCTATCACCGCCCCCTTCACTATGGATATCTTTACACGTCTGACGCCCGGATTAACTGCTGCCTTCACCTTGACAGTCAACGCAGCATTACAGCGACAATCTACTCGCCTTAGCTGCGGATATCTCCAACAGCTTGGCGCTCTAATTGGCTACCGCCTTTACATCTGGATCTGCCAGATCTACACGTGGAGGCTGGCGGGACTTGCCGCGCGACTTTACCTTGACAATCAACCCACCTTCACAGCGACAACGAGCTTAGCGTTACAGCGATTAAGTCCCCTTTACTACGGGGATGCCCCGCATCCTAGCGCTCTGATTGGCTGCCGCCTTCACATCTGGATCTGCCAGATCCGCACGTGAAGGCTGGCGGCCGCGCGACTTCACCTCGACAAGCAACTCCTCTTCACGGCGACAATTGACCCCGCGTCACCTCAACAATCGGCCCACCTTGACAGCACCCAGCCTAGCGTTAAGGCGACAATAAGCTCGCCTTCGCCGCAAACATCTCTAGCGACCTGGCGCTCCCATTAGCTGCCGCCTTCACATCTGGATCGGCTAGATCCGCATGTGAAGGCCTGCGTCTGCGCGACTTCACCTCGACAGTCAACGCAGCATTACCGCGACAATCAACTTACCTTCGTCGCGGACATCTCTAGCATCCTAGCGCTGCGATTGGCTGCCGCCTTCACACCCTAATTAGCTAGATCCGCATGTGAAGTTCTGCGGGACTTGCCGCGCGACGTCGCTGCGGTTATTTCGACTTCACTGCAGATATCTTGCTCAATCCAACGCTCGGAGTAGCTGCTGCCTTCACCGCAGATTGTTCCACTTTACCATTCTTCTCATTTAAGTGGCTCGTGCTTCCCTAGGTATATATTGGCGCCTTTCCGCTGCTTCTTTGTTGCAACTTCACAACTTCTCTACATTAATACAATTCTAACACACTTCTCTTACCATGGCATACCTCTCCAACGCCTTGACCTCCGAACACCTATCTACCGACGGTGTCCAAGGCCTACACTATGAGCTGATTAGCAAGGTTGGCCTTAGTGTATGTACCTTTACATCGCTACTTTACCAACACGTAACAAGCTGACCTTGTCTCTAGGACGCTATTGAGCTGCTAACTCCCGCTGAACTCCGCTCCCTCTCTTTGCTGCCCAACACCACGCTTCCTAACGACTACGACCGCACCCCCGGCAAGTTCGTCTTTGCTAATCCCGCGCGCACCTACCCTATCGTCTACAACAACAAGGAAGGCATGCTCGTTAGCAAGTTAGAGAATGGCGATCGCATCTAGGCCCACATCTATCGCGCCTACGGCAACAAGGTTCTCTGTGATCGCCCTTAACGCGTATTTATCTTGTTCTAAGCTATTAGTAGTGGTGGCGTAGTTCAGTGTCTTTCTAGTCTTGAGCAGGTTAATAAGTGGGATGGATACATCGCGGGCGAGTGCGAGGGCCTGGTTCCGCGCTAGCGTTTTGTGTATGATTCCCTTGTTTAAGAGCTTCAGGCGGAGGCGGAGTAGGGGTTTTAAGGACTTATAGGTAGCAGTACCTTGCGGTAGATAGCATGACTTTGAGATCCAATTCTACCTCTTTCTTTCCTACCTCTTTTGTGTCGACCGGCCTGAACATCGTGACAGTACTATTGTTCTAACGTCGACGTGCTATAGCTCTACTATTATAACTCTAACTTGGAAGGCTATAGAAGAAGACGCATCTTTTACCTATCGCGAGGTAACGTACAGTCTAACGTTCTTATTAGCTACTACCTTAACTTCTAGATCTACCAGATCCGCACGTAAAGGCTCGCGGGACTTGCCGCGCACTAGTTTTGTTCCTCTGTGCCTACTTGTAGACCACAATCGCTATCTAGATCGCATTCTTTATATTCTTACAAGCGTAAGAAGTCCCTCTATCTTGCTGTTATCTAATCTACTGACGTACCTACAGTAGTATGGCTTAAGTCTTGAACTTCCTAACTTCGCGCACAGGCCTGTAGTCGGAGGTTACAAGCTCCGACTTCAGCGAGGAACGTCAAGTCTCTCCAGCCAAAGTTCACGCATAAATATCTTAATAATAGTGCTAGCTGCAGGTATTCTAAAAGACGGAATAGATTTGGAGCGTTGTCTTGCATCTTTTGGGTAAGTTGCAGCACGTTACAATACTAGTAAAGCCCGCGGATTATGCGCACGGATTATGCCCTCTAGATTTCCTTTCTTAGTTAGCGAACCCTAACGCGATACCTAATCGAGCGCGGATTGTGCATAATCCGTCGCCTCATATTGGTTAGGCTACAGTAGTAGCTAAGGACGACCTCTATTAGGAAGTGCTCCAATCTATACAGAAGAGGCAACGCTTACTATCTACGACTAGAAAGATAGCTGTGTCTCTAGGAGACTACGTAATTAACTTAGACAACTGCCTTATATAGAGAACACGTACCTAGGTACCTAAATTAGAACTACTTTGTACGGGCATAATCTAGATAGCCTACCTATTCTTGCAAACAGGGTACCTAGGTTAGGAAGAGACATACAGGATTGTAGCAAGAGAATAGTATTAGCCTAAGATAAGCAACAATATTAGACGCTTTGTACAGAACTGCGAGCTTTGTAGGAAAAGCACTCTGTAGAGAGATAGAAGATATAGTTACCTCTGCTCTCTGCTAGTCCTAAGTCGTACGTAGCAGCACTTAATAGTAGACTTTATTACAGGGCTCCCGCTTTTAGAAGAGAAGTTAAATCTAATAGTAGTAAAAGACTGCCTTAGCAAAGCTGCAATCTTAATACCTATGCAGAAGATAGAGAGCTAGTGTGCCGGTGCACAGGGTTCCTTAGTGTGAATCGGCTATTTGATCATCCGAAGATTGCCAAGAACAAGAACTTTAACAGATAAGAACACAAGAGAAGGCAACAGCAGGGAGGGATTATCTTTTAATCTTTTCTCCTCAAGAGGAGGACAGCTTTTTAGATACTAGACACTTGTACAGTACTTTAGACTAGAGAATCTCCCTAGAATAGGATCTCTTCCTACTAAAACAACGCCTACATGCCTCACTACCCATGCTAACTACTTCACATACTCGTAGCAGTACATCTTCATATCCTCTAACACCCGTACAAATGGCGAAGCCTATGGGGATGTACTCCACTACGCAGTATAGGACGTGGTTAGCATGCGTTGATGCGACACACACAGCAAAGACGACTTCCAACAACACTATGAGTGCAGGCTTATCTCTTCCTTTTGGGTCAGCCGGAACCTTAGCAATGGTTGCGTTCGGGCCGACCTTTCTTTCCTCTCTGAGCGACGATGGATGAGACGATTACTTAGAGACAACAACTAATCGGAATTAACAAGAAAAGCCGTTTCGACTAATACCTGGAACGGTACATTAGAATTACAATGAAATGCTGGGCCGACTAGGTTAGCATGACACTACAACAGTATACTTAGTACGCACAATGGTGCGGAACCGCAGGTTCAATGGAACCAACAACCCAATGGGGTACATTAGTACAGAAAGCACTAAGCGGTGCTAAGGAAGGGAGGGCGGGGACTCTCCTAAAAAGAAAAAAGGAGGACAATTAAGAATTTAGGAACAGTTCATTTCAATGAAGGAGTAGTGGCTCCTTCATGAGTTATTCAGAATCGCGACAGCCAAGGAAGGAACAGAAGAAGCGCAAAGCATCAAGGGATCCAGCAAACCCTTCGCCTGAACATTCATCTGCCAATCCTTCTTCTTCTTCGACACCTAAGACCCCAACACCCAGAACGATTACAGAAACAGGAAGCACGCTGTCGTTAGCAATGGCAACCGACAGTATAGTCTCTATGGTTCGACCTAGACACACTACTCTTGTCTTCACCGGTAAAGACGTTACCGAGTTCCTTGAAGACTATGACCGACAAGCCGACAACGGAGGCCTCTCTAGCCAAATGAGAGTCTCCGTCCTTCCGGACTATATCAGCGATGAGGACCGTTCTCTCTCTCGCATCATTAAGCGGCTAGCTGGCTACCAGGAGAAGGACTGGAGCAAGCTCAAGTCCTCTATGAAAGACTACTGGGCTGATGAAGACACTGCTGTTAAGATGGGCAAGCGCTCATACTTGCAGGCCTTCATTCAGAAATGTGTACGCGATCCACCTAGTCTTACGGAGTATTACACTCATTTTGCAACAACATCCGATGCTTGCGTCGCCAGCAAGCAAGTTCCTCGTGAGGAGCTAGGTATCCTCTTCTTCCGTGGTCTTCCGAAACATGACAAGGAGTCTGTTATGTTCATGATGCCAGATGCCCCTAAAGGGGACGACTGGACTGAGTATGACGTGGACAAGATCTATTGCTTCTTGAAGGCACACCACAAGAAGACCAACAGCATCGATGAGATGCACACTTAGGATCGAGGTGGCATGGACGCAGAGATGAGGCGCATCATGCTCACCAACAAGCGAGCTACTTTCAACCCTGACGAAGTGAAGAATGCAATGGCAGACTTTAAGAAGCGGGAAGAGCAACTGAGTGTAGTACCTCCTGAAGTTGACCCGGAGGTGGAGGATCTTATTTCGACACTGAAGGACATGAAGCTCAACATGGCATCAGCAGAGTACTTCATGCACCTTCCTTCGACCAGCCATATGTTCAAGAAGCCCGCCAATGCTCTCTACTTCATTGGGCGTATAGTCAACAAGGAGCCACCGATGGAGAGGAATGATGGTTCCTTCATTGCTAAGGCCCCCCGAAACACTGCTCCTAGAGGGGGAAGCGTAATGTTTGGCCGAGCAGAGCATTCCAACACTTGTCACATGTGCAACACAGAAGGCTATAAGATCGCGGACTGTGAGCTCTACAACAATCTTCGCAACCTAGGTTGGGTTAGCCACTATTGGGACAATGATCGCAAGATTGGAACTTACTACTTTGGCCCGCCGCATGAGCGTCTTGATCTAATCCTAGGAACTTCACCGTTAACAATGAAGCTAGAGTGGCTTAAGTCTAAGATCCGAGAGTACTTTAACGTTACCGATGACGTAATGTAACAACCCGCTTCTAATGTAGTTCTAGAGAAGTTCAAGCAGGACTCTCGCCCTAAGCGTCCTAAACAAGCAGGAACGGCCAATGTGGCTACGCACTCGGGCTATCGCCAGGAGTTTGAAGATGTTCGCCAGCAGTTCCTCCAATTTCAAGAAGGAGTGGAGTACTCTGAGGATGTTAAGACTCTTGACGACATTGACTCAAACAGCATTATCCTTGGAGGAGAGGACAGCGCCTTTCTCCACAGCGCTGAGGGCAATGCTGTTAGTGGGCGCTTAGAGAGAAGCATTCTCCAAAACCCAGATCGTGTTCGGGACGGCCATATAAGGAAGAGAGGGCGACCGTCTAAGCAATCTCAGAGCTCTCAGCCGTCACCAAGAGAGAACGTCAACAACCAAGTTCCGGATTCGCAGGTTTCAGACACCACCATGCGTCAGGAAGATAGCTGGGTTGGAGAGCCATTCCACCCGCAAGCTCCTGACACGCCATTCGCGGTCGTGCATCCACCTGAGGATGTGCGCATAGACGACAGCATGTCGGCTGATCCTAAGCATCTAATGCAGGGCCGCAAGAAGAAGGCGGTCAAGTTCTCTGATGCACTTCCTGACCCAGAGCTTAGGGAGCTCATCAAGGGCCAGCCCAACCGCATCGCGACAGCGCTTCTGAGCCAGGAAGTACGCGGGATAACAGTATCTGACTTAATAGGACAAGGCAGTATTCGCAATCAATTGCGCGATCTTTTAAAAGAGGATGATGTTGGTGTTAACAGCATTGGGATGGTGAACAGCTGTGGAGCTGGCCGTCGCACAGATTTCGGGTCGACTGCCGAGCCACCCGAAATCTGGGCGCCCTCCCAGACCTTGGCGCCCCACCATCTCGCCACCCACGCGCAACAATTACAACTCCCTACAACAACACAATTGCAACAATGCGACACTAAGGTATCCTGCAGCACTGTCGATGTGTACCATTCGAATGCGCAAACAAGACACGAGGTCACCGGCCGCGGGGACTCGTGGGCCGAAGGCCTCGACCGTGTACCCACCAAAGCAGTGCGAGGAGTACATAGACGCGCAGGAAGAGCGTTCGTACAGACAGACCTACCAGAGGCATGGGTGCATGTCTATGGAGACTCAATTAAATGCCTTATTGATACGGGCGCTCAGATGAATATTCTTCGCCTCAGCGCCGCGAGAGCATTGAAGATACCATATGAGCTTCAGCAACAGAGACTTGGAGACCTACCGCAAGGAGTCACCTCTGCCAACGGAGGGCATGAGCCGTTCATTGGCACAGCATTCGATATACCCTTACGCATAGGCACCGTAGTCATTCACACCACCTTTCGCATCGTAGCGAACCTCACACGCTCGGCTATACTTGGAGGGCCATGGTGTGCGGCGTCATGCATTGCGATACAATACAACGCGTTCGGCAGAGTACAATGCCGCATTCAGTCAGAGGATGGAGCTAAGTTAGTTTCCTTCGTCGCGTCGGACCCGGAGCCTGCACACCCGTCTTCGACAATAGACAATAGCCAAAGTGAACAGCAAGACGACGCGGCCGGGCACGTACAAGTCAGCACAATGATAAATCTCCCATTACAGCCGTCTCGAGACGTCCCCGCTGTTCGATACCTCCATCAGTCAGCATGGTGCGACCCAACACAAGGCTTCGGGGAGTACAACATGCTGTACCTAGCATGCATTCAACAGTCATGGAAGAGATGGATGCGAGCTCTCTTCGATAACAATGCTGAAGCACTCCGAGCAGACGAGGATTGTGACGCGATTATCCACCATGAGCAGGAGCTCACCGAACATACGGTCATGTGCGTAATCAATCGCCAGAGAGGTTTAGACTATGCGCGCGCAACTCATTATCAACCAGACGTATACACATTGTACAAGACAGTAGACAAGAAAGTTCGACCTGTAGATACTCCTCGGTCGGATGAGCCAATGGAGTTCGGACGGGAAGACTGGAAGGAATTGGCTAAGGAACGCCAACGCCTTCGTATGTCTGTTCGTGAACTAGACCCAGGCCCACACGATGACATCTTTAAACCACGGTACGCGGCATTTCCAAGAGGAACTCGTCTTACATCAGAGAGGCTTGCCAACCTCCACATTGGAACCCAGGTCACACATGAAGAGAGAGAGCTCTTCATCCAAATGCTCTACAATCGAGAAGCAGCACTGTCCTGGGAATTCACCGAGTCTGGCAGAATACACCCAGATGTCTGTCCACCCTACAAGATTCGCACCATACCGCACCAAGCTTGGCAAGCGAGAGGTTTTGCTGTTCCCAAGAAGCTTGAAAATCTAGTTGTTGAGATGGCCAACGCCCGTCTCAACAGAGGAACATGGGAGCGGTGCGATAGTTAGTATTGCAACCTATGGCATCTTGTTCCTAAGAAGGACGGGACAGCCCGATGGATATCTAATGCTCAAAAGATTAATGCAGTCAGCATACGCGATGCAAACCTACCACCAACAGCAGATGAGTTTTCTGAACGCTTCGCGGGATGCCTCATCAATTCACTTATGGATCTCTTCTCGGGTTACGATCAGATTACTCTTCACAGCTCTAGCCGAGACATGACAGCCTTCTAAACACTAGTTGGGTTGCTTCGTTCATGTACTATGGTTATGGGAGCAACCAACTTAGTTGCAGCATTTTAGCGTGTCATGATGAAGATCCTTAAGGACTACTGGCCCAACACTATGGTATTTGTGGATGACATAACATGCGGTGGTCCCAAGACAAACTACAACATGGAGATGGTTATGCCTGGCGTTCGTCGCTACGTGTATGAACACATTCTTCAGCTTGACGCTGTTCTCGCAGACATTGAACGAGCAGGAGGCACTGTCTTAGGAAAGAAGTGCCACTTCCTCATAGAAAGACTCGAGGTTGTGGGCTATGAAATTAGCCCTGAAGGACGTCATCCTAACAGTAAGAAGGTTCAGAAGCTCCTTGACTGGCCACCGTGTCGCGATGTGCGCGATGTACGTTCATTCATTGGACTATGTGTCTACTATCGTATCTGGGTCAAGGACTTCACAACCATTGCAAAGCCGCTCTTCTGGTTACTGAGAGCAGATGTACAGTACGACTGGGGCCCAGCGCAGGATCAGTCTATGTACACACTTAAGCAAGCAATTTGCTCAGCACCAGCCCTAGCCAGCCTCGACTACACCAACACATTACAATACAAGGTCTTTCTCATGACGGACGCTAGCCAAGATGGAGGAGGAGCCTGCATGGAACAACTACAGGCTGATGGCAAACGCCACCCTATCCGATTCGAGAGCACGCTCTGGTCAGCAAGAGAACGCCTCTGGCATTCTACTAAGTTAGAATGCAAAGCAGTACTGTGGGCGCTGAAGAAATTCCGCACATACTTATACGGCATACACTTCACTATTGAAACCGATGCAGCAACACTTATTGCTCAACTCAACCGCTCATCTACTGACAACCCTGGTTCAGTCATGAACAGATGGATATCTACTATTCTACTATGGGATTTTGACATTGTACACGTTCCTGGTAAGAAGAACGTTGTTGCAGACGCCCTCTCTCGATACCCAAAACCGGATGATTGGGTACCACCAGAGGAGCCCGAGGAAGATCTCGAAGAATTTATTGACCACATGATTGGCAACATGAATGACACAATACCAATTGGAACCGCACGGATACTGAAGCAAGAATATACCGATTAGTCTGAACAAATTGCGCAATTCCTGGTTAACTTTAGGATTCCAAAGGACATGACACCAAGGGAGCGACGCGCATGGAAAAAGAGAGCCCTTAACTTCTTTGTTCGCGATCGCATGCTCTTCCGCAAGACCTCAAGGAACATTGCCATACGCCGAGTTGTCGACGATATCGACATACGTGCCCAAGCTATATGGCAGATGCATGAACATCTTGGTCATCGGGGAATTAACACTGTATACTCCATGCTCGCACAGCGTTACTGGTGGATTGGCATGTACGAAGACGTTCGTAGAAGGCTATTAAGATGCCCAGAGTGCCAACTCCGTTCATCAAAGAGGAAAGTCGACATGTTAACCAACACCTACAGCTTTGCGATCTGGGAGACAGTCGCAATCGATGTAGTCTACATGCCACATTGCCAGGGCAAGAAGTATCTTGTCATTGCGAGAGAATACTTAAGCGGATGGCCAGAGGCCAGAGCGCTTCCCAACAACAAGTCCAGCACTATCGCTGCTTTTATCTACGAAGACATCATATGTCGATGGAGCACCACGCGCAAGCTCCTGGTCGATGGAGGACCAGACTTTGCCAAAGTGGTGAAGTACCTTGCTGAACATTACAAGATTAACCGCATTCAGTCATCCTCACATAACCCACAAGCTATGGGCAAGATCGAGGGTGGTCACAAGCCTATAGTGAATGCACTGGCTAAACTTACAGGTTCATGGGTGAACAACTTGCCTACTGTTCTCCTTGCGGATCGCATTTCCACGCAATCTCAGACAGGCTATTCGCCGTACCAGTTGATCACTGGTTAAAACCCAGTTCTTCCATTAGAACTAGCGTTACCAACATGGCAGACTCTTCCATTCCGAGAAGTCAAGGACCGCGCGCAGCTCCTAGCAATACGCGCAATGCAACTAGACCTTCGAGACCAATTCACTAAAGACGCCGTCACCCGCACCAATCGATTACGGCAGTCTAAGAAAGACTACTGGGATGACACTAAGGAAGTGCGCAGTGAGGATCTACGAAAAGGCGATCTGGTGCTTCTTTGGAATTCTATTCGTGAGATAGACATGTCTAGAGACAGGAAGCTCGACACTAGATGGATGGGCCCGTATCGCGTACGCCTCCCAAGGCCAGAACGAGGCACATTCCATCTAGAGGATCTTGATGGTACACCATTTCCACACACTATCCCCGGGAATAGGTTGAAGCTGTTTCGACAACGAACGGTTGAGGACATCGCAGAACAAGACCGCGGTCGTATGAAGCTTTGGAACCCAGAGAACTGGGAGAACAGCAATGTCTCTGCCGACGCGCCGGCTGGTTCAGTTGCGGATGAAGAAGATAATAATCAAAGCCCCACAACTCGTCCACACCTCAAGGAAGGGGAGGCGAGCAACACGCCGCGCCTCATTAGCCAACCCAGAGTAGTTATCACCAAGCGACTCACTGAAGATGAACGAAGAGCATACAGACTAGACTTTGCTCCCTCCTCCGATTCTGACTCATCCTCAGTTTCCGAAGGGGAAATCTCCTAGGCCAAGGGACGGCCACTACTCGAGGAAGGGGAGGGAGGGCCTATAGGCTCTCTCGTCCAAAAGCCTCTTCTCACAATGCATGCTCAACTTTCACCATGCATTTAAAGCTTGTTTCAGGATTGCCAATTCAAACCAGACGTATTTAAGCTGCCACCGACTTACGACACTCAGCGTCGTCTAAGGCCGTCGCCCCAGCTAACCCAGAGAGCAACCACCATCATCAAAAATACACCTTACCTTCGTCTTCTTCTCTTTCCTTTCCTCCCAACAACGAGGGAGAGAGCCACGAGCATCATCCCCTTGCAGCAGCTGCTAGCAGTGCCGCGGACGTCTAGCCAACATCCAGAACCACTTCGAGTGGAGAAGGACAGGGGACTTTCGCAACACCAGACTATTTCCACCATCTCAACGTACTTGAAACCCCGTCAAAACGAATTCAGTTGAGAATAGTTGTCTATTAGCCGCGGTTTTGATGACCGCAGTGCGCAACAGTCTTGACACACAGATTTCGGGTGGGTTGGGATGCCACCTGAAATCTGGCTGCCACCACCACCACAATACAATGCCGCCTATACACCGCGCCTATTGTTCGCGCAAATACACCGCGGAGGACAATAGGCGATTGCGCGATTTATTGCCGCGCCTTTACTTCACTATTGCCTCCCAACTTTACCTGTCGACATCGCGACAAATAGGCAGCCGCCCCAGCAGCATATATATACTTCTCCTAGCCTGCTACTCTATCTTTCCTTCCCCAACCCTTTCTTCCTATTTTCTCTACCACACACCACAGCCGCCCCTCAGGACTGGGCTGTCTCTTCTTTTCCTGCCTTGGCTAGCCGCCTCACTTTGCTTCCCATCAGAACCTTCACCATCACCAACCACAACAACTACTCATCGACCCGTAGCTACGGCCGACCCCGCATACGAGAGCGCGCGCTCTGCTCACTGAGCCTACGACCGATACGACAGAGGGAGCCCGCGAGCGCATAAGCGCACCCACACACACAACGCACACAAGCCTAGTAACATTAGTCCTACACACTGAGCCAGTCTAGCAAGGGTTTCTTCGCAAGAGCTAGACTAGGGCCGTATAAGGAAGACGCCCGCATTGCTGGAGGCTTGGTAGGAGATGGCCGGCAAGAACAAGGGCAAGAACAAGGGCAAGGGCAAGGAAGTGCAGACAGGTCAGGCCTCCTCTTCTCGCAACCAAGGATCATCCTCACGGGAGACGCCTCCGCGTCAGCAAGAAGACCAGCATCCTCCTGCTACCCCTGGTCTCTCCCTAGGCTTTCAGTCTCTAGATCTTCAAGTCAAGACTTCAGGAAGAAGCTCTGCTTCTCCTCCTTCGACCCGCGCTCGTGCGATCACCAAGGAGGATACTCTTGCGATTGCGCAAGCTCCGTACATCGACGCTAAAAACTTCGTTCTTGCTTTGGCCAAGTCTCATAACATCAAGGAGTTGGACATCGATGAGCAAGTGAAGAGCTTAGTTACTTGCATGGAACATCAAGACCCTAAGCAGCAGAAGGTCCTTCTCGACACCTTCATGGTTAACTCCAGCATTCTCTTCGACCAACTCACAGACGTCATCCTGGGAGTATCCAATATGGCTAAGGAACTTCCAGACCTCATGAGCGAGTACGGCGGAGTCGAAGGTTTCCACAATCAGTATTATGTTCTAGCCAAGGTCAAAGACGCGAAGGAGAAGCGTATTCAAGAGCACTCTAGTGCGGTCAAGGCTATTAATACATTGCAACCCGGCCTCATGGACTTCATCTCTCGATTCTCGAGCAAAGTAGCGTACAACCACCAAGCCATGATGGATGTAGCGTTCTGTTTGCGACGCATGGACGTGCAAGACGTTGCGCTATTCTTAGTCCAAGCTGCTGCTCTGCGCATCCAAGCTATAAACAGGAGCAACGATACCAACATTCTGTCACAAGACTGGAGCACTGTTAGGAACTGGATGAAAGACATTGTGGACTACGCGCTCACGAACACCTACTCTGATAAACCCATAGGGTCACCTCAGGCGGTCGCCGCTCTACGAGCAGACTTTAACAAGTGCAAAATGGAGAAGAAGAATTTGCAGTGGACTTCGAATGCGAACCCTCCAATTCTATTCGCACGCAAGCACATGCTAGATGGGAAAGACAACAACTAGTATGAGTTCTGGCAGCATATTTTCTTCCACTTGGAAGACGTCACCATTCGAGGCGTTCAAACCCCTATCAAGTACACTTTGCACGGCCTTAATCAGACCAAGACTACAGAGGTGGTTACGCGCTATCAGATGAAGATGCACCCTCATTGGAAGCTAGCTGTTCCCATCAACACTGAATTTGGATCCACTCCGAACGAGTCAGAAGCAATTAACGATGGTGGTAATCGAATTGACGCTGAGCTTAAAGAGCTAGGAGCGAAGCAGCTAAGTAAGACCCAGCGAGTGTCACTAGATCCAGAAGTTCGAGAAGTCTAAGAGCGGGAAGCAGGTCGTAAGGTTGTTGAGCAGAGGACCGCCGCTGTTGAGAGCTGGGCTACGAGGCTCCGAAGGAACCGGACAACAATAGAGCTTCCCCCACCGCCGCCTCTTCCTAGTGCCAGCGCTCCGAAGTCTACTCAGGCCTATCGTGCTGCGGCCAAGAAGGTAGACACTACTCTCAACGATGAGGACTATGAGGATGAGGATCAGGATACCGATGAGATCAAGAAACAGACAATGACTAAAGGTTGTCGCTGTACAAACCAGAGCTCAGATTTCCTTGCGCTTGTCCTGGACGGTTACGAGAAGTACACCAAACTCAATGATCGCGAACGTGTTAAGGTCATCAACGCATGGTATCGAGAGGTCTGCGTCAACCGAGCGGGACGTTCCAGCCAACTTAACACGAATCGTGTCTGCTGGCTCCATACACGAGCAACGGCTACCTGTATGGGGCTCTTCAAGCGAGCCATGAACGCTGCTTTTATTAACAAGATCCTTACTCTCCTGTACCTCTCTTAGGATAAGTGGCATAAGTTCCAATCTTACCTAGTAACGTCAATCCTCTTTGTTAAGCGATGGAGGGTTGGCATGCAGGAGTCCGACCTACTCAGTTACCGCTATCGTTCTAGCATCGCAGAGGATCCGTTCCCAATTCCCTCATGGGAATTGATTCGACTTGAAATGGACTGGGGAGATATGTATAACGAATTCCATCGCACGGGAAACATTGTTATGAGTAACTTTGACTGGCTCATGTTCGAGGACGAGGAAGTTATTAACATTATCAAGCAATCCTTTGAGATGTACAGGTACCACCTCCGACGAGTAGACGGGCAAGAAAATCTGGGATGGTTGCGCATCATGTATCACTCTCTTATTCAGCAAGCTGTGCGTACCGACCTTCGTTACTGGTTGACTTACGCGGTTCTTCGCGAAGAGCACACGATGATCTCTTATCCTTACTACACCAAGTACACGGAGGCGGGAGACGCTACGTTCTTCCGCCATGTCGATCTCAACCTTGCCGTTGCCAATGAGACTGGGCTAGGGTCCAAAATGATTCAAGGTTCAGTTTCCTTTGACGCAGAAGACGATAAGAACTGCACTAAGGTATTAGAGGGCTTCCACCGTTATGTTAAGCCGTACTTGGCGTGGCGTCAGACTGTTAAGAAGGACCCTAATGGTCTTATTAAAGGGTGGAAGGATGTCAACGACTGGACCCCAGCAGCACAAGCGACAGCTCCTGGCGTGCAATAGGCCAAGACTATATGTCAACAAGGAGACATACGCATCACGCACCCAATAACACCGCATGGATCTACAGGACCTGCTACCACGACCCGTCGAACAATTCTCCCATGGTTTGTTATAGTACGACAGGGCGTCATAGAGAACCCAGCTATGGGAACGTATAATGAGATTGCCAAGGCTCATCGCAACCTCACTGCCCCTCCGACTTCGCCGTCAGGTCATCGCAACAAATATGGTGGTGTCAAGTGGTCATTCCCAGCAGACGTACACATCGATTTCAACTCTTGGATTCAGAAGGCTCTCCTCGCGCAAGTCTCATGGGACGACCCCCTTGTTCGCATGGAACTCCATGAGTTGCTCAACAAGGACAAGGAAGAAATTATGGAGTTTATCGAAGAACAACGTGAACATGTCATTGACCAGATTAAGGAATTGTGGCCAGTAGTTGTTCGACTTGAAAAGGCTGCCTTTGCGGCGAACGAAGACAAGGGCAATCCAGACTGTTCCTTCTTTACTAACGAGGGTCGCCATCCCGAGCGAGAAGGCGACTGGTTCAGATGGGACCATGACTATTCTTCTGGCGACGCTGTTGATCGTCTCATTGACGAAATCGACATGGAACCCGATGTTCGATATTACTTCCGGGAGAACCAGGGCATGCCTATGATGCCTAATCCTTCTTCTCTGTTTAAGACTCCGCGCTCTCGATTAGGTACTCTGTCATCCCAGGACGGCTCCGTACGTTCTACCGAATCTTCACCTCCTCCTGTCCCACCCATTCCTCCCAAATTCGCAGTACAAGCTCCGCCTCCTTCTGCCCCTGTTGCTGGTCCGTCTACAACTCTACGCCGTAGTGACCGTACTAAGAAGTAAGGTGGGTGTTGACGTGACGCCGCTAGTACTTAGATTTTGGGTGGCCGCTCGATTTCACCTGAAATCTGAGTAGCGCTAACAGCATGACGTCTCACTACTACTATCTCCACTCAATCTTTGTGTTTGTGTTTGTATTTTCTTTCTTTTGTCTTTCCTTTGTTCTGGAAGCATGCGACACGTCTTGGAGCAAGCATGATGGGACCATGCTATGAGGAAAGGGAGGTTTGTGCCGGTGCACAGGGTTCCTTAGTGTGAATCGGCTATTTGATCATCCGAAGATTGCCAAGAACAAGAACTTTAACAGATAAGAACACAAGAGAAGGCAACAGCAGGGAGGGATCATCTTTTAATCTTTTCTCCTTAAGAGGAGGACAGCTTTTTAGATACCAGACACTTGTACAGTACTTCAGACTAGAGAATCTCCCCAGAATAGGATCTCTTCCTACCAAAACAACGCCTACATGCTGTTACACGGGGTTAGGCTATACTTCTCTAGGCTCGGTCCGTACTAAGGCGAGGTAGACTAAAGCGGTAGTCCGTGAGGTTTGTCTGGCGATTCTGTGGAAAAGAGTTATCGTGGAATAACTGCAGGTAAAGACAATCCAATTCTATAAACGATAGAATAACTAGTTAACAATCTGTGTAAGAGATGAACTATTTGAGTTGACCACAATGAGTGTAATAATGAAATCCAACACATTCTTATACCCATTGCCTTAGGTCCTGTCCTCCCTGGCCTCCTATCCCAGAGGGAGGTTTGGGAGGACCGTGGCTTCCCTAGCCCCACTGGCCTCCCGGAGGCCTGGTCTTGGCGGGGTGCCAATCCTGATCACGTGACCCCGAGCCCCGCGATCATCGTTGCGTTCTGACTTGGTCGTGGTTGGCCTTCAACCCCTTCACCCTATGTCAAGGAGAGAATCCTTTGTGTTACCTGTAACACATGCCTCACTACCCATGCTAACTACTTCACATACTCGTAGCAGTACATCTTCATATCCTCCAACACCCGTACACTAGAACGTAGCCTAGGCCTTCGTACGAGAAGTATACTATTACTATAGCCTTTCTCTCTCTATTATGTCTAATAGAGGCCCCTAGTTCACAAGCGCTATGTAGGGAGATGTCTGTAGGTTATTAGACATAAGAAGAAACCTGTCTATAGCCTACTACCTATAGATGGATAGTACGACTAAGAGAGCAAACAGTAATATTAAAGTAGTTGTATAGGTGTTTTGCAACAACAACCAAGACAACTAGGCTACGCTATGCCTAATTCTTAAGCTAATGCTTAACTCCTGCACAAACACGTCTACTAGCGTCTCTCTCTTCTTCCTACATTATAGTTACTACAATACGCTCTTCTTCTAATAGAGAGAACAGAAACGTATAGATAATAGTAAGATAGCTAAGAAACTAACTTATAAGAAGGCTAAAGACATTGTCTAAATAATTACCTCTACTATAGAATAGGCAATCGCAGCTATGTTGTACGTATAGTAAGAACAGGAAAGGCAGGCAAATAAGTTTAGGAAACCTGCCCTTACGTACAAAGTCGGAGATTAGGTTTAGCTTAACCTACAAGACGTACGCACTACAAGAGCTAGCAAGAAGCTAGACTAGAAGAGCAAGAAGTACTAAGTAGCACGCGTACGAGACCTATACTAGGTAGAACTAGCTGTTCTATAGGAAACTAAGTCCTACTATATAGATAAGATTAGACTAGCTACTACTAACTCTCTACTCTTATAATAGACTAACAATTTGAACCCCGCAGTAGTTGTCGTACAAGACAAAGACAAACAAGAAGAACATCTTAAATAGTAGGTAGAGAGCATTACAAAGAAGAGAACGCGTTAAGGAATTAAGTAATATCTTATAAAATAGGTTAGATTTTAAGAAGCTACATAGGAGCTAGAAGAAAATCTAGCTAATACTACTACTCTATAGTTCTAGCTAACTTGTATATAGACTGTACGGTCGCCCTTAGGTTCTCTTTAAAGAAGACAGAACCGCTAGCAACAAAGGCCTAGTTGTCTGCATTAATAAACTTCTCGCTAGCAGAAGGAGCACGAATAGCGCAACTGCCTGTACAGGAACAAGAGTTAGGAAGAGCTTGTTCTGCGCTATTAGGCGCTCCTTAACTAACAAGACTATAGCGCGCGCTATGCTTAGTCTAGACGTAGTTAGAATAAGCACTATTCTATTCTCTAGGAATAGAGATACAACTAGCGAAAGTAGTAAAGGGCCTGTTACTACGTACAGCGTAGGCGCAGTTGTTAGCGCAGCTAGTAATATTAAGAATACTATAGGTATAGATTATAAAAGCCTTAATGTACGAGTCGCGTCTAGTAAGGATTTAGTGAGCGTGGATAGTGCTGCGAGCGATAATAGAAGTGAAATTGTTATTGCTAAGTCTCTAACGGGCGTTGTACGGTAAGACCCTAGCGGAGCAGAGAAAGAACTTAGCGACACAGCGGATAGAAGCCTGTTCTAAGGTTAGTAAGGCAAGAGAGAGGTTAAGTTATACGTACGGAGGCTATTGCAAGCACACAATAAAGCTTATTAGTAATATCTCTATTAAGAATGTACTAGACTACGTAGTTATTAAGGTTAATACCGCCTTGTATAGTAATTACTAGTACTACAGCGTAAGAGTAGGTACAAGTAAGCAAAAGATAAGCGACGTTCTAGATATTAGTTACAGCAGTTGCGTACGAGCTGTTAGCATTACTGCTAGTCGCAAAAGCAAGGTAGTTAGAACTAGTAGCGGCCTAGACACTGCGAGTAGAAGTAGCTATTGTTAAGGTTTTTGTACGAGAGACTGTAGTAGGAGAAGAGAAGTTGTTGCAAGAAATAAGAACCTAAGAAGAGAGCGGCTACCTTTTATACACTAGAGAGAGCGCTAGAATTCTCTCTTACCGCGAGAAGTAAGTAAACAACAGCGACTTAATCTATACTAGCGGCTACATTTACTGCTAGAGTAGTTAGGCAATAGTTAACACTTACGTACGAAAGTTAACTTTACTAAAACACTCTAATATTACATTGCGAACGTTCTCTTGTAACAGCGCGTTACGCACAACTCTTAAGAGGGGGGTATTGTAAGAGGCTACGTGTTACACGGGGTTAGGCTATACTTCTCTAGGCTCGGTCCGTACTAAGGCGAGGTAGACTAAAGCGGTAGTCCGTGAGGTTTGTCTGGCGATTCTGTGGAAAAGAGTTATCGTGGAATAACTGCAGGTAAAGACAATCCAATTCTATAAACGATAGAATAACTAGTTGACAATCTGTGTAAGAGATGAACTATTTGAGTTGACCACAATGAGTGTAATAATGAAATCCAACACATTCTTATACCCATTGCCTTAGGTCCTGTCCTCCCTGGCCTCCCATCCCAGAGGGAGGTTTGGGAGGACCGTGGCTTCCCTAGCCCCACTGGCCTCCCGGAGGCCTGGTCTTGGCGGGATGCCAATCCTGATCACGTGACCCCGAGCCCCGCGATCATCGTTGCGTTCTGACTTGGTCGTGGTTGGCCTTCAACCCCTTCACCCCATGTCAAGGAGAGAATCCTTTGTGTTACCTGTAACAGTGCGCTAGTGCATCTAAAAGTAATTCTAATTAGTTGTCTTAAAATTATAGTATTTACAGGCGTAGCTAAGAACTAGTATAGCAAAAAAGAGAAGTAGTAGGCTTCTATTAGGTAGAGGCTAAATATTATTATATGTTTATGTAATAGCTACTGTTTAAAACGCTATAATAGTAGGCTTACGTAGGCAGGCGTAAATATAATAAGTATAGGTAAGATAGACATTAAGTCTTTAAAATACAATAACGCTCTTATAAGTAGTATAAAAGAGGTAACTATATTTACAAAGGTAGATAATAAGTATTAATATTATAGAAGAGAGCGTAGAGAGCTTTATAGCACGTAGTAAGGTAGTAGTAAGGTAGTAGTAAGGTAGTAGTAAGGTAGTAAAGAGGTAGTAGAGAAGGTAGAAGAGGCGAGAACAGAGTAGAGAGTGTTGCAGCAGAGAGGGAAAAAAGAGGCAAGAACAGAGGTGTAGAACCCGCGCTAACGCAACTAACAGAGAGTGGAACCTGCGCTAATTTTAAAACGCAGTGGAATTCCGTGCAGTCGCTTAGAGGTAGGGCCCAAGGACGTCCTCTCGGGTAGGACAAGGGCGAGGAGACCTTCTGCCTAGACTGTGACACGACGGTTAGTGCGTAGGGAGACGTTATGTGAATGCAACAACAATAATAACAACAACAACGACGACGACGACGACGACGACGACGACAACATGAGCGGCTTCCCGCTCGTTAAGGTTTCACCTTGACCTTCAAGTAGCATGTAGAATGAATGAACAAGTAGCATTATACGTACAGCTCCGGAGGACCCTAAGTAACCCAGCATGAAATATGAGCTAAAGCTGCACCCCCCTTCGGTACCCGTTTACAAACCGACGGACTATTTTTAACTTGCCTATGGGGTACGTTATAGCGCGATAGTTCGGGGGGGTTGGAATTCGCAAGCCTAAGCGTCGGTGCAATCTTGGGAAATCTAGCACATGCAATAACATGATATCTGAAGCTAATTGGCCCCTGCCTCTGTCTTCAGATGCTCTATGTACGCTAGTAGTGTCTTATCTATGGTCACTATATCCATCCTTTTACAGCAATATACCAGCCAAGAATTAACTGATGATGGCCCGATTTGAGGTAAATGTGAGATCTCAGATTGAGGACAATTAGCTTTCGAACGTAATCTGCCCTGTTCCGGCGGATCTTTGACATATGCTTGAGCCAGCTTAATTAGCTGAGGTGGCTTGACCTTATGCAAACCAAGTCCGCCGAAGTATTGACTGAGATCTTCAGGCAATGCTTTCGAAAGTGCTTCTGGCGTTGGATATGCTGCCAGACATTCTGAGGCGCGTTGACAAGCGAGATGTTGTTTGCGGGTGCGCTGGGTGAAGATGATCGCGATCAAGAATTGAAACTGCACAGATGCGTCAGATGGGTAGCAGTGTATGCGTACTTAATCTTACCTGATTATCTTTGAATTGTAGAAGGGGGTGTTCTGAAACGATGTTCGCTTGTTGGGGTTTCTGGAACCCTGACCGCGAAATGCTTCGCGAGCTCGAAATGCTGCTGGCAGTCGTTTCCTGGGACGAGTCCGTAATGGAGTTATCACTGACTTCGCGTGACAATGCAGGCGTTGATAGTAATGAAGTTGGTGAAGATGAGATCCTTGTTTCCGTCAACAAGTCCATGATGTGCTCGAGCTTCTCGGCAACGATGTTAGCGTCGGCTAGGCCTTCAGATGAGGTGTCGTTTGCTCGCTGAACCGAAGCCTCTACTCTACCTCCGGAATTATTCGTGTTTTCTGCTTGGACCTCGGGCTTTTGCATGACCTTGGGGAAGTTTCTGCTATATGTTTCCAGATTCCTGCTTGTCTTCTCTACTGATCTGAGAACCTCTTGATTTGTATCACGGATGTCAAATAACAGGTCGCTATTTTGTGTCAGTGATCGTCAAGAGTATTTCCGGATAGCTTACCTTTGCAGCTGATTCTTGAACTCAAACATGATGGTCTTAGTCCTATCCAAGCTTGCCCTGAGCTTTTGCGTTTGACTGAGCTTGGCTGCAAACCTGAATCGCTTACGTTTTCCATCCACAAGATACGCAGCCACCTCCTTCTTGAGATCTTCGACGCTTTTCTGAGCGTGACCGATTGCGCGTGCTAATGCCGCGCTTTCTCGAAGTCGCGCATCACGCTCGTTGCACTGTTGAATTACTTGCGTGATCAAACTTTCAACTAATTCAACGTCGATCTTCATCTCGCGAATATCTTTCGGGCAGTCCTTCATGTTGGTCGTGAAGTCATACAGGAACTTCAGACCTTGCGCAACAGGGCCTGCTAGGCCAACGAAACTGACAAGTGCAGCGGCAGCTTCCATGACGATGCCTGGGGGTGATTTTCTCTCTAGCCGATATGGGAGGTAATAACGATGGAAGAGTGTCTTACAGTGTTGCTCTTATTCAACAAGCTTTGCATTATGGTGTTGTTTAGCAGTTACTGATGTAGTCGCGACAGGTCAGCTTAGAGAACATAAGCTTACTATATAACAGATTAATTTGGGCTGTAGAGGCAGCCTGTGGAGGCAGTGCACCCGTAACCGCTGACCGGCCGCTGACCGGACCCAGCGGGGCGGGGTGCGCTGGGCGCTAGGCGCTATTTGGCAGCCAGACGAGCACGGATCGCCAACAATAGTATCCAGCGACATATTGCTCTTGTAAGTTACACGGCGTAGTAAAAGACAATAGAGTTATGTTGCGTAAAGTCGTTGATTTTGTTCTGCAACCTGACGATCGTTATTGACGTTAAACTAGAATAGTATAGACAGGAGTAAAGCACGCCCGCAAGGCAGCTTGCGCTTACGAGGCCTGTAGCACCCTATGCGTGTTTAAGTAACTTGAAATTACAGTTTCTACCACGAATCGCGAGGGTCGGTCAGTTCCCTATCCAACAGCAACTAAGGACGTCGAACGCGGCACTTCTCCAAGGAAGACCTTGAGTCATGCCAGAGTTAAACTTTTACATCTAGTGGCTGTGCATGATTCAGGCGGCTAAGTTTAATGTTAGTGGCCATGCATAACAGCTAGGCTGCTATAAGCGAGATGCCCGGATCCTGATGTTCTGTTGGTTCTAACAGGGAGACCCAGAATTAGAACAGAAGCACAGCAGCGTCTCGGAGTCAAGCGCGACTCTCGAGATACGTCTACTATATACTCAACTACCGTCTGTGCACACCCAACGAGCTAGTTCAGCCAACGAGCCCCTTTTTACTAGTAAAAAGTGCAAAAAAGACATCTTCTAAAGTAAAGCTCTTTGGATGCTAACGGCAGATACTGGCTGCTTCTTGAGCCGCTTGGTCATAACATAAGCGAGTTTAGTAAGGTACGTCCCTATGTAGAGAGGGGCAATGTGTCGCTAGACAAGTTTGCACTTCGGATCTTAGGTTTGTAAGGCTGCCATTGATCTATTATAATTGAATGGTCATTGCTCCTTGGGGAAATCAGCGTCCGACATGAATCGCAGCTGTGTTAGCCGTGAAATCGATTGTTTCGTGGACTCAAGGTTACAATCCCGAAAACATCTGTTCTTCTAACCCGATGTTAGATATATTGTGCCAGGGCGTATCTGTGGCGTCTCGTCACGCAGGGATGGATGTTAATACAGATCTAGAGTAATTAATAGTCAATAAGTTCGTTGTTATTCCGTCGCTTGCTAGACTGTTGAATGTTGATTTTACATCTTCACTATGCCCCACTACTACCTTGGTGGGGATAAGTTGCTAGATGCAGCTTTGTCTACTGTATAATCTATACTTGCTAATATGCTGAGGTCGCAAGGCGCGTGTGAACCCGCTTCGTAAGTGGTAACCTGAGCTTGTGAACGTCGAGCTTAATGGGAATGCGACGGCGACTCTATGTCTGGCGGGGGATATTCTCTGTCCTTCGAACGCTTTAGTCCACGATAGCTGCAAGAAAGGGGGAGCTTACAAGTGTATCTTGATCTGGTGGCAACCAGGACTGACTTGTTTTATCTTTAGAGACAAATCCGTTGCACGCCACCATGGTGCTCTGCAGCCTGAAGCCCGTTTTCAGCTCCCTTCCGATTTTTGGCCCCTTTAACGCTTCCCAAAGTCCTCAATTGAGCACCAACTCAGAGTTCCATCTCCCTTTGCCCGCGGACTAATGTAATTAGTTTGTTAGATTTTCTGGACCAACGTCTCCCGCGTGACACGATACTTGGCATTAATGTTACCCCGCTCAGCCTCCGGGTTCTCTATCTTACGAGCAACGTCAGCAGCGCCTTCGCTAGGACCAGAACAAGTCCATATAACATGAAAGACCATTCTATGGCCACTAGACGGAACGTTCTCGGCCTCGCTCGATAGCACATGTCCCGATACGCCACGCAGAAGGTAGTCATTGGTCGCCGATGCGCCATCCACCATTACGCGCGCGAGTGCCAGAACCCGCTTTCTAGCTTCCGTATACGCCATCGAGCGTGCTCTGGCCGGAAATGGATCACCTAGGCGTTTACGTTTGACCCCATCTTAGGCTATACCTCTGCGGGTGATAGGTGTCAAAGTCTTTGGCTGACCTCTGACATTAACGCTGTCTCGTTGCAACACCGGTTAGGGCAGCTACTTGCTATACACCTACGCTGTAATATATTGCTTAATATTCTAATAGACTTCTTTTCTATAACTTGCGCGCTATTATAACGACTTAGCCTGCAACGCTGCCTTTACATCGTTTATCGCGTTATAACCGTAAAGCCAAGGTTGTACCTCGGGACATGTCCATCGACTCGGAAATGCGCTTTGGAGGGGCTTTCCCAGTTGGGCCAGCATCAGCGCATCCCGCTTTGCCTGCTGTGGCCCGTCGCGCAGATGGAAATCTTCTCGCTGTTTGAATGTTTCCTTCACAATGCGTTCGCCGCGTGCCTTGCGTAGTTGTTGGAACAACTGCAGTGTACTTGGTAGTTCGTCGTGGGAGTTGAAGTGCTCCGGAGCTAATAAGAGCCCCAGGACGGCGCCGTCTTCAATAGAAGAATTTGCGCCTTGAGCGAGGTAAGGAAGCATTGGGTGACACGAATCTCCGATGAGCACAAGATTATGCTGCGCGTTAACCCACGAGCTCATCTCCGCCCGGTGCATCAGCTTCCACTTGTCTACCTTATCCACATAACCAAGTAGCTGAGTTAACCTGTGTAAATGGTAAGTATGCGTTTTAGTCGTAGCTCGAGACGAGCGGGGCATCTTACACTGGGTCCCATCCATCGAACAAATTCCTCATTTCCTCCAAGTTGCCCTCAGTCTTTGCGACACCTTCTTCCAGATCATCGGGCACGAGTAAAACCAGGTTGTACATGTCGCCGCCACGCATGCTATATGCTACAACGTGTGCGTCTGGACCTGCCCAGAACCGACACGCGGGTGATCGCACCATTTCCCTCAGCTTCGGATCGCTGATCTGATCAATTTTGAGCACGATGCGATATGCCAAATCTCCTGTAGGTAGTGGGGGGTCGTTACGTCCTAGCATAGTAGATCGACAAGAGGACCATAGCCCGTCTGCTCCGACTATAAGATCGGCATCGTAGTTCTGGCCCTCTGAGGTCGTCACGCGCGCCCTATCGCCGGTGGACAACCCCGGATCTATAATCGTTACTTTTGCGTTCAGTACTACGATCACGCCCAGCTCTTGCGCTCGCTTGACCATGGCCTTTTGCAGATCCACGCGATGGCAGTCGGAGAATGGCGCTCCGTACTTGCGGCGGATGTTCGCATCGAACTCTGCCTCGTGCGCAAGTATCTTGCCGCGATAGTTGTGGACAGTCAGTGCGATGGGCTCGCAGACACGATCGCGGATAGTGTCGTACACAGACCAGTTCAGCAGGAGACGTGTAGCATTAGGTGTAAGTTGGAGGCCCGCGCCTATCTGGAATGCTGGTTAGTATAGACACCGATTGCAACCATCTGGTGTCATAGGCGTAAGCACATGCCTCAGCCAGCTCCCTTGCGCCCTCCAGTACCGTCACCGAGTGCCCTGACAAGGCGCATTGTATCGCTGCGGCGAGTCCAGAGAGCCCAGCGCCCACGACCAAGATGTCGAGCTTGTGTGGCATAGCTGGCGTTGGTCCAAGTCGTGGCGGAAAAGACAAGACACGAGTCAAGTTGCGAAGACGACTCGACCCAGCGGAGCTGACGTGTGCAGGCGCGTCGTCGCCGTGCTCGGCTAACGTTCTATCGGACACGCATCTATCGCCGGCCGCAGCGCGTTTCGATGCGTGCGGGATGATATCTCTTCCGGAGTGGCGTGGGGAATGCGGGGATGCTCGAAGCCACCCTTGCAGTGCTTGCAGCACCCCGGGCGTGCGCGCAGGTCGGCAACGCTCGGCGTGGGGTGACAATGCCGGCAGCACACAGAACAACAGAGCACAACCCCAGGTGGCACGTCGGAATATTGATGCTTTGTCGCTTTGGACGTGTCGGTATCATTTGCAATGGGCCATTCGAAAAGCATGCCGACTAGCCTGTATCGAGGCACCTCCCCAATGCAAGATTGGTATTGTACGGCAGCTTACTCGACCGTCGTCATGACGCTAATACTGCAACAATCACGGCCAGACGCTCGCTTCTACGTCCCGTGGCATACAAAGATTCCTATTGCTCGATGGCTACGGAGATGCGCCAGGCCTCACGTCATGGGGTGGGGTAATGGAAAGATGTTCCGCCCTATCGTTGTTCAAGACATATTCCACTTCACTACGCGTCTGCAACAACATTCCACGCTGTTCGAACAAATCCTATTCAACAACCATGGCTCCTCTCGACAAGCCAGTCGTGCTCCACTACGAAGGCTCCATCTTCTCGCACCGGGTATTATGGTATCTATGGCTTCGCGGTATACCCTACGATGAATGCGTACATAATTCCCGCTTCTTTCAGTTGCGTCAGCTAAGAAGCCATCTAGATCCAGCCGGCATTCATGCCGCGTGAAGATCTTGAACTGCTGGGGGTCGGCTACAGAAAGATACCCGTCGTGATCATCGGAAAGGACATATACTGCGATTCTCGATTCATCATATCCAAGCTAGAGTCTCTGTACCCCAACAGCGCTCTCTCACCTTGCACGCCAATGGTTGTCGGTATTCGAAAGCTCTTCGAAAGCTGGACAATCGACGGCGGTATCTTCGCCAACGCCGTGAGGATGATACCATACTGGCAGGAGACAAGCTTCTTATCGAATGAAGCCTTTGTGGATGATCGTCAGAAGCTCATGGGAAGGCGCTTCACTGCCGATGATATGGAGTCGGGGCGGCCCGAGGGCACGCAGCATCTGCAGCTAGCTTTTGACATGTTGGAGTCTACTTTCCTTGCTGATGGCAGGGCGTGGATTCTGAACACGCAGGAGCCGTCGCTAGCAGATATCGATTCTGTGTGGCCGTTCAAGTGGTTGATGTCGGAGCCCACTATGAAGGACAGTCTTCCCGCGCGTTATTTTAACGCTAAGACGTATCCGAGAGTATTTTCGTGGGTAGAGAGATTTGTGACACAACTGGAAAAGAAAAGGAAGGAAATGCCAATGCCCACAACGCTGGACGGAAATACTATGGTCCAACGAATTCTTGGCACTTCTACCTCACCTGAAAACATCACAATCATCGATGACAATCCACATAATCTCAAGTACGGCGACGAGGTCGAGATCTTTCCTTCCGATTATGGACAGATGGGAAAGACTGTTGGAATTCTTGTTGGTCTTACAATTAACGAGACCATCATCTGTAACAACAAAAGCGTCCGTATACATTTTCCGCGATGGAACTTCAGTATCGTCAAAGTCGCGTGCAAGTCTATGATCTAGACTCCTGACAGATCTGGTTCCCTTTCATCGTTATCGCTACGTTCAGTGAATCTAGTGGGCTTGTTCCAAGATAAGGGATGCTGTCTCATCGCTTTTTATTACCGAGATGTTTGCCCTCTCGATCACAATAGCCGTATTAGCATTGCCCTAGAAAGCACTAGCGGACCAGATGGTTAGCAAGTGCACTGTACCTTGTAGTCATTGCAGGGAAGTTGGGATATTCGGGACACAACGCAATGGGGGAGATGACGATATGAGCCCATGCAAAACGATGCGTCCGTGTTGTGAGCCTTTTGTTGTCGATTTACATTACTCTTGATTGGTAAAACTTTGCAAGACGACATACATCAACCCCCAACGCAACACAGCGACAGCAAAGTCGCTGCATTTCACGAAAGCCATTCTTTGTCAACCGCTGCTTATGAGGCTAATGAATTCCCAGCGCCATTCTCCTTGCAGTAATAGTTCAACTCATCACCACCGATATGATTCCCTAGCGATTGACAGAGGTTGAGCTTGCCGACTTCGGTCTGCACAATGTTAGCATGCAAAGGGTTCATGGAAGGATTCTTGTATGTCTCACCATCTTGCAATCGGCACATGTATCCCATTGCTGGCCGCCAGTGTTGCGCTTCAGATATGCGTCGCATGCCTTTGTTGTTGCGTCGGCGTTGTATACGTATTGTCCGCCGACTTCATCAACACAAAGACCTTCCCTGTGGAGGTCGGCGCTGACAAACGAGCCCATGAGGACGGAAAGTGCGGGGATGACGACAGAGAAACGCATGACGGCTTCAGGTTTCGAAATATTATGGAAAGAGCGAGGGTAACGACAGAATTGACTTCAAAAACCAGGTGCACCAAAGGATTAAAGAGCGGAAGTTGGGTACTGTTCAGAACCGGATGTGGAAACAAGATAAATAAGTATGAACTGATGAAAGAATGGATCTTCGTTCATGCTTTCATCGCCATCATTACAACTGTCCTTCGTCTGTTTTCGGCGCAATTGTGGCGAGTGCCCCTTCCTTCCAAGGTTGTGAAACGTGGTTGAGCCACCACGGTATCGAGGGACCACACGGCAATGCACCGATACCACGCTCTCTCGGCAGGTGAACCGAGTCGACTATTAGAACAGCGTCCTATTAGAAGTCGGGAATCCGATGCCTCGTATTATTAAGGGTAGATGCCGAGAACCTGGAAAGGGTTTGCACGTCATGCGCTTCGGCCCGAAAGAACGATGCGAGCGTGTTTCTGTTACAGTGATACTCGAGGGGTCTCTCGACTAATTTTGGGCCTAGCAAGGCCCACTCAGAACAAGAGATCCTACGGCGATCCTGTGGGTAGGCATGAAAGAACTATTCGTACTTCGAGACAGCAAATCACCGGAAAACTATGCGGCCAATCAGCCGCGCACCTGAACACGTTACCTAGGTTCGTATACTCCACCATTATTAATCCTTCATAGATCCCTGCCAAGGGATGTATTGACGTGCGTGCTTGCTGAGAAAGCTGGAATGTGAAAATTGGGTCTCAGGACCCATGTTATGATCAGTTATACTGCCGACGCCGCCAATGTGGTGCTAACTTTCTGGCATGTCTTGACGATAAGTAGAGCACGCCTTCCTGACCATGAATTCTTCTCACCATCTTACCTGCGCTGTCACTCTTTTCATAAAGTTCTACACATTCGTTTCACTTCATATATATACTCGCTATAATGCACTCCGCTTCCTTCATTACGCTCATTTTTGGTGCCGCTCTCGTCGCGGCTGCTCCCGCACCCGTAAGGATCGGACTGGATGACGTTATCCTCCACGGCAAAGGCCACTTCACTGTTATGAAGCGATCCGCCTTTGAAGAGCTGGAAGCTGCACGCAAGGCCAGTGCTGTACCTCCGAAGCCTGCCTACCTTGCTGAGATTCACTTCTCCGGCAACGAGACCAAGATGCCGGGCAAGCAGCACTTGAAACGCGACACTAGCATTATCATTCCAAACCCCAACTCTCGTTTCTTGGGCTGGGATGTTCAGATGAGCCAAGTCACCAAGGGCGCACCGACTACCATCTCCGTCGCCTCGGGTTTCTCCATTAGTAACAGCATTTCGGTTGGGGCGAGCAGCACTTTGACACTTGTAAAAGACTTCCTCCAAGTCTCCATGTCGATCGACTACAGCCAGACGTGGCAAACGACTCAGACTCAAACCTTCACCGCCGAAGTCCCCAAGGACAAGTACGGCGCTTTTGTCAGTAACCCCTGGACCAACCGTGCGAGTGGAAGTGTCTGGACGGGTACCATCGGCGGTGATGGAGAGCTATCCGACTACCAGGCTGACTCGTTCGAGTCAAAGCAATTTGATAATATGGAATGGGTTGACGGTGTTATCAGTCTTTGTACAGGCGATGAGTTTCCTCTCAAGAGGTGCTTGGGCGAGGGTACACTATAAGGCTAGGAAAGGCCGTGACGAGCATATGCTGACCTGTCTGGGTGTCAGAATCGAGGATGCATGGAGAAGCAAGACAGTTTCATAGATCTAGTACAGCTAATAATGTTCAAGTACTGTTCTGTAGAGGATAGATTTCATTGTGAAACCCGTCGAGCATGAGGCAATTGCATGTCAACCTCCTAGCACTAGGCCGAGAACCTGGCTGATCATGCCTCTATACCTGCATCGTTCTGTCCACCCAAGGCTTCAGCGCCGCAAGTCCGATGACAACAGCTTCCTCTGTTCTAATTGTCCTGCTGCCTTGTCCCGGAACCAAATTAACCCAAGCATCAAAAAGCTCACTAGCCATCGATTTGCCCAGTCCCCTTGCCGCGAGAACCGGGTCATTCGCAATAGCTGGTTCTATGCCCGCCTGGCCACCGAATACAATAAGGAGGTGTTGGAAGGGTTTGTGAGCTCTGGCTGTCGCTGCAAACGTAGCAGACTCATTGCCGGTGTCAGTAAACAGTGAGTAGACAGACTGGCCGCGTTCTGATGTTCCTATAGACATGTCATAGCCATCTGGGTATTCGCAATCGGAGAAGACGGCGCTGAGTGATGGAGCGCGTCGGACCGTGTATCCCCAGTAGTAGCCGCCTTCCTCACGTGGGACGCTGGCCGCGCATGCCGTAGCATCTAGTCGATTGCATTCCTGCTGAGATAGGTGAGGCCAGTTGGGTGGTGCATCGGCATTTGTGAAGCGAACGGTTGTGCGCATGCCTTGCTCAGGAGGGGCTTCTTTGGGGACAGGGACGCGGATGGGGTACGGCAGACCGCATTTGACGTATGCGTACTCTGAGTCATGAGACAGAGATGTCCCTGACTTGTTGTTCTTGGGTATCAATGATGTGGGTAAAGGGGCTGGGCCGACAAAAACACCTTCGCGATACCGACACCACTCGTGGCTTCGAAGATGGTGCGGCATATCCATACTCGGGAGATTACCAACCCATTTGAGATTCTGATGTTCCTTGAAGATGCTCAATCGGGGATCCTCGGCGTCGTATCGTAGATGGGGTGGGCATTCGGCATAAGACAATAAATGGCAAAGGAACTGGTCTGGGTTCTGCCATGCCTCATCGTGCTCCAGGATAGAGTCGAGGACTTGTTGCTTGGACCGTCCTTTGCGGATATATTTTGGATCAACGACTCTGGGGTCGACATTGCTTGGATCTTCATCGAATACAATGATTTCATCGACGCAGTAGATGGCGGCTGCGCGTGCGATTCGTCCGACTTGGATAGTCTTGTGATCGGGCTTCTTGGCATTGAGAGTCCAACTTCCGGGCAAAGCGATAGTGACGGTCCAGTCGCGGCCTTTGGTTGGTGTGAAAAGAGCGGTAGGTTTAGAAGTATCAACGTCGTCTATTTGTTGCTCTTGGGTGTCGCGTTTGCGTTTCTTGGCAGGATTGAAGTTGTCATATGGAGGCTGATGCACGGTCATGGTCAGTCTTCGACTTGAGCTGGAGCCCTTCAAAGTAATGACGTCGTGAACAAAGATGGCGTAACGTGCTCTTGAGTCACGGGTGCGGTCGTGGGACAATGTGAATCGGTCGGTGGTATGATGCTCGTTGAAGGTCGCAACTTTTTGTCATGTCTTAGCGCGCCCACCCTTGTCGCACCGCGGCTTGCGGCTTGCGGCACCGCCGCTCGCTCCGCCCACTGCAGCAGCGCAACTTAACTTCGATGTCTCTTTCCCACCACGATAGTGGTATAAGCTGCTCTGATCTAAAAGCATCCTCGAGATAACGCACCTCACAACATGGAGGGTCACAAGTACACCTAGCCACCGCCCCCTTTATTGCTCGCATACAATACTGACAACCCGCTCTAGGCCCACGGCCTCGCCTGCGACCTCCACGACGCCCACGGGCACGCTCTTCACCTTCCTCGCCCTCTACCTTACTACGCTATTCTCCCTCGACACGTGGGCCGCCGCACGAGGGTCCCCCTACCGCGCACCAAGCATCAATAACTCCACGTATCGCCCTGCCGTCACTGCACCGGCACCAGGCAGCTACCAGGGCGGCATGCATGGGCGGGGTCGTGCTGGACCCAGGTCTGGTAGTCAAGCGCGGGGCGGTGGACATGCTGGGAGCATCGCACAGACGAGCGACTCAAGACCGCCGATTCAGATGGGTGGCACAGCTGCGTGCAGCGCTTGTTTGATCTAGGGCAGGCGACGTGAGGCGATGGGGACTGCGCTTGCATGGCTGACGATAAATGGCGGCGTAGTCTTGAGCCTATCTTGACGTCTTCATTGCTCCCTTTCGCGCCATGCGACTCGGTGATGCTAACGAAACTAACTACGCTCCCCTCCGTACATTCGTACTCATCAACGTGATCTTTTTGCCCTTCTTCTTCTTTCCACCGGCCGGCTTCTTTGTGCCTTCTTCGCCTCCACCTAGAGACATGGCTTGTGCTTCGGCAATCATGTCTTCTTCGGCAAGCAAATCCTTCTCCCAGCCCTGCAGCCACCCATCATCGCCATCATGATGATCCTGCGGCTCAAACACTGGAGACGTGCCTGCCACCATCGCCGTACCCCATACGGTCCGTGGCGCTGACGGGCTTGACGAAGGAGAAGCCAACGGAGCGAAGCCATCGCCACGCCGCCGTGGCCAGGGTGGCGACGTCGAAGAGTTGTCTCCATCCATGACGGGCTGCGCGTCCGGCATGCTGCCTGATGCTAGAGGCTGAAAATCGTCGGCGGAGAATCTCTCTGTCATGCTTGGACGCCTTCTGCGCGCAGATGCAAACTCGGCGTACTCGGCCTTTTCCGCACGTTGTCGTGCCTTCTCTTCTTTACTCTCTTTCTCAACATGCCTCTTTCGCCTTCTCTCAATATCGGGTCGGAAGCGCTCCAGCACTTCTGGGGCGACAGTATCGGTCCAATCACATTCAAGGAAACCAACCTCACAGCCGTACGGTAGATGCGCCAGGTATTTTGTGCGCTTGCGCAATTCGTCATCGACTACATGTCCCGTAGATACATGCTCGACACGGGGAAGGATCGTTGAGGGAAACGAGGCGAAATTTCCGAAAGCCGCTTTCAAAATGCGAATGTCTAGCGGAGATAAGTAGTAATGCAACAGTGCTTGGTAGAAGAAATATTCCGCGGGCGTCTGATGGTGCTCGTGGTGCTGTCGATTACGAAGCTCTGCAAGCGTCAAAGACATTCCATGGCTTGCTGCTGAAGAGTGCGAAGAAACGGACATGGCCCTGTCCTTGCCGTAAGCAAGACCGACCTGGGAATGGTCTTGTACGGTGTACATGTCTGGTGCCGTCGTCTCGTCGAATACGATGGGCGCTCTCTTCATCTTGGCTTCCACGGGCTTGGCGGGCTCCTCTGGTGGGTTTCCGATTCCTTTGAGTTTCTCCTTGGCCTCTCGGATACTCCTTATTGCCTTGTTGGTCCATTCCATGCTGTCTTCGGCAAACATGACTTCATCCTCTTTTCCTTGCTGCTCCAGCTTTACAATTTCCTGATCATGTTGGTGCAGCATGTAGTCCTCACCACCGCGCATTATGCGAGCATAATCGGTTACCTCGGCGGCATGATACCAAGGGATATCTTCGTCTTTGGTCATAGCGTACGCGCCATCGCGGGGCATAGCCAGGGTGCTTCCCGCGGATCTGACAGCCAAGCGGAGAACTACATCGCCTCCCTCGCGGGGAGGCTCACCCTCCTGGCCTGTGTACCAGCGCACTGGCCTCGTTTCAGATGCGTATATGGTGTCGAAGCACAGCGGGCATTTGCTCGAACGTGCCCGCTTGTCTCGGGCCTTGGCGTCGTCTTCGGAATGCATGTAGCGGATGAGACATGGGAGACAGAAGATGTGGCCACACCTCGCCATCCTGGGGGCTACGGGTGTGCCAAGGCAAATGGGACACGAGGCATCTTGCGAAAGCTCGGAAGCCAGTATCTGCAGGACGTTGTTCCAATCGAGGTGGACATCGGCATCGACACTTTGGGCGCGGTAGTCGCCGCGGGGGTCTACGATGAAGCGGTAGTTGGCGTGCACGTATCTGCATGGTGTTAGCGGAATAGTCGACACGGTGCTGCTCCTGCTGGGACTCTCACCTTGCCTTGTCTACAGCGTGGTAGCCCGAGCCAAGGCCCCACGTCGGATTGCGCCGATAGCTCCTTGCGTGACCATGGGCGGCATGGTTGGTTGGGCGGGGCGGCAAGCTGAAGTTCATGAGGTGGGTAATGGACGTCTGGCCCTTGCGGTTCTGGAAGGGACGCATGGCGAGAGACTCGGCAATGGCATCCTCGTCCGTCTGCCTGAAGCGCTTCGACGCCCTGTGCTGTTTCTTCTCCTGCTGCGAGTTGCGGGGAGTCGGTGATGACCGCGCGGGCGCGCCACTACCCCGCGGCTGCGCGGAGAAGCTGCTGGTGCTGGCGGAGGGCGTCTGCGTCTGGGCGGGTGAAGCGGGCCCCGAGGGAGCGGAGGCCTTGGACGAGGCGGCGGCGGTGGGCGGATTGCTGGACATGACGCCCAGCTAAGGGTTCACGAGCAGGACAAGGGCGAGTAGTGCGAGTGCGGTGGTATGTAGCTGCGAGGGTTGGCGTCCCCAAGAGGTGGCTTGGAGACGACGAGAGTCGCAAGGCCGAGTGGCGATGGTGCTCTGACGACAGCGTCTCCGCACAGACGGCTGCGATTGCCCTTTCGGATCACGTTGGCGCGGCTTCTTCTACAACCTCATCGATCCCGACCCCAACAGCAATCCACCCCGACCTCTACCTCTACACTGCACCCCACGTGTCTCCGTCGCGGGCAGCCCGTGCTGCGCTCATGTCGTCCTGATACCATGACCCCGCAGTCCCACTAGACATTTCCCTCTCCCCGTTGCCTCGCAAGCTGGCTGCGACGGCTCCCGCCAGCGCCCACGGTCGAGGCAACACGGCCTCCAGCGCCCACGATGCCCGGCCCCTACATGCCTGGCAGAAGGCACGAGCAGCAGTTCTACCACCACCACCACTCGATGCCGCCACAGACACACTCGCCCGTCCACCACAACCCCTATGCCGCGCCCTACCACCACAACCACCACCACCTACCGCACTATGGCCCTCCCCACGCCTATGCCCAGCAGCAGCAATGGTACCCTTATCAGCAGCAGCAGCAGCAGCAGCCGCCGCCGCCGCCGCCGCCGCCGCCCCAGTACGCCATGCCTCCGCGCCAGTTCCAGCCTCAACCCCATGCGTCGCCCGTCGTCGTCTCTTCGCATCTGCACACTGGCCCTCCGGCCAACCGCCCCATGGCGCAAACGCCGCCCATCGTCCACTCGCACACTCCGCCTGCTCCGCGCATGCCCACGCCTGCACCCGCCCCGCTCACGCCTGCGCTGCACTCGCCCGCTCCCATGACTTTCGACGCCCCTCTTCCCGAGGCTGAGTCAAAGCCTACAGAGGCCGCTCCGCCCACGCCGCAATCCATCACATTCAAGCCTTTCTACCCGCCCCTGCCCTGGCTGTCCGTCCCCGATTCAGTCTTCCCGCCGCGCGCTGCACGCCGCCGGCGAAGGCGCAGAGCTCCCGTGTCCATCGAAGACCAGGCTTTGGCCCTGCCCTCGCGCGAGCAGCCCGTGGACGAGCATGACGCCACGTACCTCGACCAAGGCACCCAAGGCCAGCTGACCCCGACCGAGGAACCGGAGGACTCGCAGGCTTCTACCATACCAGCACCCTCTGACGCTGATGTCGATACTCCGTCTACCTCACACCCGCCTTCAGAAGTCGATCTGGCGCAATCTGCCCCGCCGTCTACTGCAACACCATTGCCCGCACAATCGCCAGCCCAGCCTTCAGCTACTGTCAAGCAGCACGCCCGCAACCCCACGATACCAGCCGTGCCCCGCGTTCCTGTCAAACCAATACAGGCTCCTAGTGCACCTTCGACGACACAACAGTCGGTTAAATCGCCCGCCGGCATTCATCAGGAGCACACCCAGAATGGAGACACTACAGCAACAACACCCCACACAGGCCCAAACTCCGAAGAGACACCAAAGGCATCCCCGCCTCGGCCGGCAGCACCAAAATCTTGGGCAGAGCTGTTGAGGGCGAAGAACACTCCTGTCGTCGCGCAGCCAGCCCCCTTTCCCAACAATACCTTGGCTGTTCCCAACGGCCCTGTAGTGTCCAACAACATCACGCTTGCACACGTTCTGGCGTCTTTCTCAGTTGACGCCGAGACAAAGGTTTCCTTTATCGAGCCTCGAGGGCTTGTAAACACGGGCAACTTGTGCTATATGAACTCGGTGCGACCTAGTCCCGCTACTCTACTCTGTGCTACGCTGACTTGTCTTGCAGATTCTCCAAGTACTCCTGTTCTGCGTTCCCTTTTACGACTTCCTTGATCAAGTTTCAAAGCGCGCTGCGCATAGCTTCAAGTCCGAAACACCTCTTGTGGACGCCATGATCATGTTCCTGCGCGACTTCCGACTCATCGATTCTGCCGACACCGTCGATCAACTCCGTCTTCGGCTCAAAGGCAACGAGCTCGAGCAGTACGGTGACCCGCTTACACCCGAGTACGTATACGACGTTATAAAGCGTCTGCCTCGATTCGACAACATGAAGAGGGGTCAGCAAGAAGACGCCGAGGAGTTTCTGGGCTTCTTGCTTGCTGGACTGCATGACGAGTGCGTCCACATCATCAAGAGTGGCAAGCAGAGCCAGACCGCAGACGCCGTCGCATCCCCCGGGACCGCACGATCAGGCTCCATTGATGGTGGTTGGGAAGAGGTTGGGCACAAGCAAAAAACTTCCATTACACAAAACTCTGGGGCGATTGATGTTGAAAGTCCCATCACCAAGATTTTCGGTGGCAAGTTGCGGTCGGAATACAAGAGGCCAGGCGAGAAGGCCTCGGTCACGCTTGAGCCGTACCAACCCCTCCAGCTTGATATCGGTGAGCCCAACACTAACAACATCTCTGATGCTCTCAAGAATCTTACACGTCTGGAGACGTTGGACGGTGCGGCTCGGGGTTCCAAAGCTTCCACCAAACAAGTGCACATCGAGACCCTCCCACCAGTCCTCATTCTTCACCTGAAGCGTTTTCACTACGACGAAAAGGGACCACAAAAGATTTGGAAGAAGATTGGATACCCCTTGGAGTTGGAGCTTCCGAGGGAGGTATTCCCCCCGCATAAGCGAAGCAGCTATCAGATCCAGGGATGCTTCCCGCGTTACCGGCTTATAGGTGTCGTGTACCACCACGGTAAGAACGCAAGTGGCGGCCACTACACCGTCGACCTCCGGCGCCAGGAGGGCAAGGAATGGATCCGAATGGACGATACCATCATTCGTCGCATCCGCGCCGAAGATGTCGCTGAGGGCGGCGCTGAAGAAGATCCCAAGGTCCTGGCGGCTGCGCTCGAGCAACACCAGAGCGATGTGGGGAAGAGTAAGAACTTCTTCGCCCGGATCGACTTGGATGAGCAAGAGACGGACAAAGGAGGCTGGAACCAAGTCAATGGAGCCGAGAAGCAAAAGGACAGCATCAAGAAATGGACCAGTGCTGTCAATGGTACGGCAACTCCTATCTCAGCGGGCAAGAGGACGCCACTGCCCAGCGAGAATATGCGCGACAACAAGGTGGCCTACATCCTATTCTACCAGCGCATGGAGACTTGAACAATGTGTAGTGGATGGGCCAGGCGAAATATGATGAGCCGGCGTCTATTCGAGCCGTTTTGTCATCTCACCTCCAACGTTTACTGCAGCATCTACGACCGAGAAAGAAAAGCCACGATATACATGCCAATGACGCGTGCAATAGATCTACCGGATCCGCATGGTGTACCAAGGAGAGTAGTGGCGCCTTCATGTCGATGTGATACCCTGTGGCAGGTGTTTAGCACGCGACAAATAATAAAATGATCCAATATTCACTCTTGGCCCATTTTTATATGCTTGATATACTAGACTAACTACTCTTGCCTGGACAGTCTATTGAATACACGCGATTGATGGATTTATTATAATGTAAGATCGACAAGCGCTAAGATGAATGGATAGACAAGTAGGTGTCATCAGAAAGGTGTCCAAATTTGGTATAGCCCAATTAGACGTGAAAGGTCGCTGAAGAACGCGTCAAAGACTATTCATACAAGTGTGTTTCGACCAATGTGCAAAACAGCATGTCCTGACTCGGGACTGGGGTATCGCTCTCTTCGAACCCTTCTCCTTTAGTAGCCATGTTGCCGCAGCATGTGCCATAATGCAGTCCCAAGACAACTTCATTGTCGTAAAGCATCTTGGAACGCGACGGAAGGAGTAGCGATAATTCACAATTGACCAAATGCTTACAACAAGACGAGGAGCTATAAGTATGCGTTGAAATAAGCCGGGTTTACGCTCTGAAGAGCTCTTGATAGATACAACTAAGCGTCGTACATAAACGCATATGCAGTATCCAAGGCTATACAAATACATCTGCTACCAAGGCCATATCTTCCCAAAGGCAGATATCACCAGTGATACGTAGAGACAGATTAGTACGTCGGTGCCGCCACGGCGTCCTTCGGAACTCACCCCCGACACGCGGATAATCTCCCTACGATATCAGATCAAGGACGCTACGTCACACTGGATACGGTAAAGAAGCTACTAAGGTCAGGTCACTTCCCCAGAGCCTAGCGCAATAATTGCGAAAACGAGAGCTGGCGATAAGATACAGCGCGGCATGATTGTAATCATTTGTACGTTCTAGCAGTCGCTTGGGCTTACATAGACTGTCCAGAGCGTGTACTGAGGTGTAAGTGTTGTCAGCGTCTTCAAGTCAAGGCCGCCACTGGCAAACAAGGAAACCTCAAAGGGTTCGGTCGCAACGTGCTTATTTGAAGTGGGTGCATAATGTTGAAGGCTTCGTGCGCTGAATCGAGCGATACTCCAGGTGTCTTTTCAGTTGTTCGAGATGTAAACAATGACTATGTGTTCAAGGTTGACACAGTGCCGACCGACGAGGTGTTTAGACATGGTTGCATTAGTGTCAGGCGGGGAAGATACCTCGGCTTCAATACGCCCAAGCTTACCCATGCTCGTTCCATCAGCAGCCTGGTACCATATCTCGAAGCCGTGGGCTATCCATACCTTTGAATACTTCTCACGACAGCAGTCGCAAATGTGACCTCACTCGAACAGTTCATAGTGATCGTCTCGTCCGCCGTCCCCTGCCCAACATGTCATCCGTCAACTGCCAAACAACGCCACCTCTCACCTCACACGTCGTCCTCTCTTATCCAGCCGACTATGTCCTCCTTGTTACAATCAACCGCGAAAGACAAATGAACTCGATACCGTTCGAAGGACACCTTGAAATGGGCCAGGTATTCGATTGGTTCGACCACGAGCCCAACCTCCGCGTTGCCATTGTCACAGGAGCAGGCAAGAAGAGTTTTTGCGCCGGACAAGATCTCATTCAACTCGGGAAGATTAGGAGCGGGGAGCTGAAAGCAAATCCCGGCATGATGCGACACCCTGTGAGTGGGTTTGGGGGGCTGAGCAGAAGGATGGGAAAGAAGCCGGTTATCGCTGCTGTAAATGGGTTTGCGCTGGGTGGAGGGTTCGAAATTGTTCTGGGCTGGTACGTCGCGCTTCGCTATGAATTGAGGAATGAGACAGGCTGCTAATCAGCGGCTTCACAGCGACATGGTTGTGGCGGCACCTCACGCAACCTTTGGCCTCCCAGAAGCTCTCCGTGGCATCTTCGCCGGCGCAGGAGGCCCACCACGTCTAGTCCGCAACGTAGGCCTCCCCATCGCATCCGAGATGGCATTGACAGGCCGACCCATCACCGCACAACGAGCGAAAGAGCTCAACCTCGTCAATCGCATATCGCCATCCCAAGACACAGTAGTGGAGGAGGCGTTGAAACTGGCAAATGAAATCGCGGCGATTTCACCCGATTCGGCAATTGTCACACGAGCGGCGCTGAAGGAAGCTTGGGAAACCGGGAGCGTGGAGCGGGCTACTCAACTAACGATTGAGCAGTATAACCACGGCTTGAACGCGGGGGATAATGCGCTAGAGGGGCTTAAGGCTTTTGCAGAGAAGCGGAAACCAAACTGGCGACCTTCCAAGCTGTAGACGTGACTGCAGGATGGAGCTTGCTATCCTGAATTTGCAACTCCCGTGCACTCTTCTGGTATAGTTAGTTTTTCTTACCTACCTATTCATTCTGGTAACTGAACAAGTCCTCATTCTACGTGGGTGAATGTTACCCGTCGTGCATATGTTGGCAAGCTTCGGTGATGCTTTTCCTAGCACAAGACGTCGATCGGCGCGTCTCTGATGTGCTAGGCCAGTAGCCTCGCACCAAACTCTGCGAGGCTGCTGAACCAAGTCAGATAGAGTTAGCACAGTATGTGGGAAGAGGTAGTCATCGCATGCACCCTACATGCGCCCCATAACCCCACCTTTCCCCGCATGGAAGCGTTCGGATAGCGCTAGCTCGACATGATGTCAAAGGAAACTCCCGAGGTAGGCGCTACTAAAGTGGATTATAACGGAGTATCTAGTCTGGAAAGATCGTTGACTCGGAGACGTTGACATTTTACTGACTTGAACTGCACGATTCAATAAAGAACTGAAGACCTTGCTTTGACATCATACCCACTATCTTGCCATGGTGAACCGACGCGCTAGCGATGCAGCGGCTCCCCCAACTCAAACACCCGTTGCAACCGTCGCCAAGCGAAAACGACGTGCTTCGTGCCTAGGAGAACAAGAGCGTCGCGAACGGAAAAGAGCTATTGACCGTGAAGCTCAACGCTCACTGCGAGAAAAGACCAAAACTCACATCGCGGAATTAGAACGAACAATCCAGATACTTCGCGATCAGGATCGTAATGGGGCTACGGCGAGTCTGCTCTCCGAGATTGATAATCTACGGGCAGAAAACGAGCAGTTGAGGGATGTCATCGATAGCGTCAAAAGCGTGGTGGGACTGGACCTTGGGGTGTCGAGCAAGACCGCTGCGGCGATCGTACCACCATCCCTCGCCGATAATGGTGACGATGGGGACGCTCCTTTTGCTGCAACGAGTGCCGGTATGCATGAACCTCTAGCAATGGCCTTTGACCCCTCGACGGTATGGCTCACTTTGTATGCTAGGGCAGCAATCGCCTAAACCACGCACTATCTCGTCTAGCAGTACGACGAGACCATCTCTGCCGACGTCCATCGACCAGCCCACCGCCCATATTCCGTCTGAAACAATGCGCTCGCTCGACCTTGATGGTATGACAGTGATGCCAGATCTATTTATGTCGCCTGTGGGGTCGAATCAACATCTGGGCTTGGAGCCCGCTCTCCCGCTTGTACACAAGAGCTCAGCAGAAGAAAAGGTAGAAGACCAGCACTGGGCCAACGCATCAGCTACAGCAACATGGGCGCCCATGATGGAAGAAGTATGTTAACCCTCACCTTCCTTCCCTGTCTGACTCACAACTACCTACAGATTTTCGGCCCAAACTGGCGTTGTCCCTCTCCAACAATCCTCCACATTGGCAACCCAGACAACCCCACCCCCCTGGCCTCATCCTCCATTTGCCCTGTTTGGAAAAAGAGCAACGAACTCTTTGGCAAAGTCTTCACCTACCATCGTCGTTACTCAGGCAATTCTAACAAGTATTCATCTTCATGCCACAATCTAGTGCCGGCCGATATCGCAGAAGCAGGACTTCTATACGTTGGCATCAAGCAGGGTTGGAACAGTTTAGCCTCGTCAGAATGGAAGAAAAGTCCTGCGCTTACCATTCTGAAACAGGTCGACGAGTTACTGTTTGTCCATTTACCCAATGTAGAGAGGCTGGCTGTGGCGTATAAGAGCTTCAAACTGCTCAAGGTACGTCGACGTCAGCTCACCATGCATGAAGCATGCAAAGTAGGAAGCTAATCTACGTGCGATAGTATTATCTGAACGCAAGAAAAGAAGAATTAGACAGAGTACCCGACTGGCTCCGTCCAAGGTAATCTTCTCACCTACCTACCCACCCGCATACATCCCCCATACCACGCCAGCCCAGTCCACTCCTTCGTCCGTCCTTCTGACACCACGATCAGTTTCTCACAGTCATCCACCGCCCACCCCATCGCCCTTGACTTCTTCGCCTGGCCCACCCTCCGCTCCCGCCTCTTGAACAACCATGCCACGATCTTCCAAAACACCGATCTCTCATGCTGTTACTCGCGCTATCTGCGCTTCGACTGGCCGTTTCCCATTGAAGACGCTTTCTTCCTTGACGATAGCAGTGGAGTCCATTATCCTAGTCCTCTGTTTGAGCGATATCACGGGGATCTAAAGTATTGGTCAGTAGACGAGAAGTTCTTCGACACGTTTCCGGAGATGAAGGGGGATATTGAGGGGGATCGATGTAGGGGAGGATGACTGTATGTTAATCAACCAAGGTAATTGCGTTGTCCACATGATGCTATATTAGAGATTGACCTTGATGACGAAATATGCCATATTCGCTATCTATGCTGCACAAGTACATTGCCATCGTGTCCCTTCCACTAGTATTGGCCAGCCGCCGCTTGACACGCCTTGAGCTGGTCCAAGTACCAACCACAGATAGTCAGACTACCTTGGTTCTCATCCATACATTTGCGAAAGCTCTGAACGTCGTTTGCGCAAGGACCGGACTGCGCCATTTGGGCGGATGCAGTGTCAGTGGGCTGGTGCTGGGCAGAGAACTCGGTGTTTTGAGGCGAAGCTTCAGCGGGGGCAGATGAACCGCCTCCGAACCAGCCTCCGACTGCGTGGCCGATGGAGGAACCTACTGCGACACCACTGTTGCGAAGGTCAGCCATGAATACGCATGTTGGTGCATTGGGACGGGTTTCGGATGCAGCGAGTATCCGCGTAGTGGCAACAGGTGGCGCAAAGGTGGGTGCTTAGGATCTACTTACGCAGCAGTGCTGGCCATTTGCCCAAACAAGCCGGGTCCCTGCGGCGTGGGAGCTTGCGCCTGTTGTTGGGGGGGCGCATGAGCGCTGGCTGGTGCGCGTGAGGGAGCTGCCGCCGTAGAGTGAGGGCGCGAGGAAGCGGGCGCAGGGGCAGTGGTTGCTTGCTTCGCGGCTGGGATCTGCGGGCGACGAGGAGGAGCGGTTCCAGAGCGTTGACGAGGCATGATGAGTGATTAGGTGGTGGTGGTGGTGGTGGTGGTGGTTTGTGAGCTGCAGGTAGACTTGGGGGTTGTGGCAGGCAATGGGATTCAAGGCATCGACATGGCGACTTCAAGCCGTTTTTTAGTGTAGCATTCGGGCTTGGCGCAGGTGGGCATATCGCCGGCTTCCGCATTGGCCTATTGGCTCGTCGTCAATCAAATTGTACCCCGACAGGAACATCACAACATAATGTGCCGCGTCCGTTTGCCCGATCTATTCTAACAAACATCTTCGACCTCGACGTCACCACCACTCTTTGGTCCCAGGTCACTTCGCAGCGTCCGATCGAAAAGCTCCTTGAGCATCTCAAAACAGATCCCCGACAATGCAGCATCATACCGGCCCTTGCTAAGTTCGTCGCGAATGAAAGCGTCTATATCGTATGAGTGTTGTTTCCATAGCCGCGCCGATACAGAACTCACGTTGTGCCCAAGCTGGCTCGTAGAACGAAAACGTCACTCCAGCCTCGTGGAGTGTCTTTCTAATCAAATCCCTACCCTCGGCTGGGACATGAGTATCCATCTTACCAAAGATCATGACCAGTTCTCCTTTGATATCCTTGGTGCGAGCGAGTGAGTCATCCTTTTTGCCCTTGCCCAACGTGGAGCTGTGGATATCGGTTGCGAAATAGCAAACTGCACTGGAGATGCGGGGATCGAAAGCGCAACGATAGGCTAGATGACCGCCTAGACACATACCTGCTTACTGTTAGTCTGGGTTGATGGGAACGCTGAAGTTGGGTGGGAAAGGGAGGTAAAATGGAGATGGAACTTGACAAGGACAAGATACAAGATAGTGATAACGTACCGGTAGCGCCAACCCGACCATTACAGGTTGGCAATTCAAGCAGGGTGTCAATAGATAGCTTAGCATCTTCGTCATATGCTTCGACTGTTTTCGTGATCTTCCATTCGTTCCCAGCGTCCGTACCCGGACCATCGTACGCCAGAGGCTCGGGGCCGGTAAACTCGTGGTAGGAAGATGGTGCTGCGACGATAAAGCCTCGGGACGCTATTTGACGAGCAAAGCGAGCAACGGGCCCAGTGACTTGTCCAAGCTCGATTAGTAGATGAAATAGGTAGCATAGACGGATGATGGGGATACACAAGTGGTTTTTAGGGAATGAAGAGATGAATGATGAGGTTCGCGTGGTGAGCGAGGTAGAGAAGAAGAATTTGGAGTCACGCAAGTAGGCAGCCATATCTACTCTTACTCCAGAGGTCGTCAAAGTGTACGAATGCACTTGGTAAACTTCAAAATAGATCAAACCGAACGCACTTACCTTGGTATATCTCGGAGAATACAACGACAGCCGGAAATTTGGCTTTTGGGTAGTTGGCAATAGTAGGGTGGAAGATGAAGACCCCTGGACGGCGGGCATACAGATTAGCCTCCGTGTAACAACTCGTGACACCCGTGGACGGCACATGCAGCAACATACTCATATCGCCACCTGCCTTGGTCGGTACATCTTTGTGTGTCTCTGTAACGAGCATTGCGTGTTTCTTGTCTCGTTCGACCTGAGTGTTGTTTGGCTATTGGTAAGGCTTCGGCGTACGTGTTCGTGAAGGTGGTTTTGAGGTGGGGTGGTGGGGTAATGTTACGCGCACGGTTCAGGCTGCACTAGACATTGTGAAGCGCATGCCATGCAGAGAAAACTGGTGTCTCTAATTATGCCTCGAAAGTTTGAGAAGCTGAATGTCAAGATTGTGCTAATGCGAATAACGCGAGTGTGATGCAAACGTCTGCCTTGTCAGTTTTTATTAGGGATAGCTTTTGCTGTCCATGTCTACCTTGGCCGAGGTGATTTCTACCTGACATGATGCTGAGGATTACAATCTATAGAGACTGATTCGCGAATATGAGAACATAGTAGTCTAGGAGAAAGTTATCAAGTCCATGTGACGACATGCATTGCTGGAGGGCCACACCACGGATCTGATAGCATTTTCATCCGAGTTGCGAAAATCCACAAAAGCTTGTCCCCAAACTATGGGTGTCCAGTGGGTCAGTTCAGTAGTGTTGGTGGAGGTCGTCTAGGGTATACATGCGAGATGATGTCAATCACGGGCTAGCCGACGAGGGAGAAAAGAATAGTGTGGGAGAGCCGTTCGACAAGCACCGTTGCAGCGGCACTTGAGGGACGGAGAGGTGCGGGCTTGGTACGCTGCACCGAGAGGTGACGAGACGGTCGAATGGGATTCATGAGGCCTCACCGCTAATGGCGCCAATTCGGCGGCAGACTTGCGTCGGTCGTGATGTAACTACAGGAGAATAGCTAATGGTTGAAGAATAGAGCTTGAAGACGGAGGCTACCCGCACTGACAGTCGAGCATGCGATGGTGCAAGCACTACGAAGCGTGCGCGAGATTCTTGGAGAGAAGAGCATGATGGCATGTTGCAGCATGGGAGGGATGGAAAAGCAGCGTGACCCACGGCATGGCATCCGCATCGTGACATGCAACCGGTAAAGTGTGGCAGGCGCAGGTGGTGGCATGGTGTTGAGGGGCCGGGTGCAGGGATGTGGCATCTGTCGTGCGAGAATCTCGTGGCTGGGATGCTTGGGTACCTAGTGTTTGAAGGGCGACATGTGCTCTCCGCTGGCGTTTGAGGCCCAAAAACACCCAATGGTTCTGTGCGTACAAGTCGAAGCACTGGGGGCGCACATGATGGCGCAGCACAGCGCAGCGCAATGTCGATGCCACGAAACGGGCCGGGCGGTATGCTTGGCCTTCTGCTCGGTGTGTGCACGGACGTCATGCACACCTGGCGGTGTCTTGACTGGCGCTACCACTGGTATCTGGCAGCCTGGAAAGTGTTGGATCCCTCATGTGATACCAGCTCGCACGGCGTTGGAGAACATTGACGGCAGCCATCTATCACGACATTCCTCCAGGGTGCGCGGTGCGAGGTTCAGAGCAGGGTGTCTGCTAGCGCTATCTCGGTGCGAGCCAATCAGGCGCTGCAGGGGTCCGGTCCCAAGTGTTTACCAGCTCTTGACTTGACTTTTGATGCCCTCTTGATGCCTTTGGGCTGCGTGCCAAACTCGACCCTCGAAGCTCGCACTCCAACAAGGTCCCTCCCCGTGACTTTCACCGTCATCCCTTTGCTCTGCTTCTTCCCGCAGACTCGACACCCCCTTCGACAGCACCAGGCATTCCAAGGCGGCAACCCGTGTTGGGGAAGCCATCTAATTTCCCAGCTGCTCGACTGCCCGAGCCCCACTCAAGCCCATTGTCATTCACTGTTGTGCTCATCCCCAACGCGAAGCAGCGCTGGTTCTGGCGGTTCTTGTCTATCCACACTCCCTCGTCCCGCGCCTCCGCTGCCGCAGTCGCCGCACCAGTTTTTGGCTCGCGGCCAGAACTCCCCGCTTGGCTTGTCCGCGCTGTGTGCTACGGATTTTGAAGTACTGGACTTTGGTCGTCCAAGGCTGCGCGGTAGCCCAGGGCTGCTCTTTCCTGCGCCGCTGCATATTGTCCTGCTTGTCCGCAGTTCCTTGCTTCTGCCTCGCGCTCCGTAGGTCGAGTCCAACCCCCGCTGCCAAGACTTTCTTCGCCAGCATCCCGACCATCACTCACTCTCACTCTGCTCTACTCTACTCTGTGTCCCTCGCTGACTGGCTCAGTACCTAGGTCGCCGCTATCTCCCCGGAGGTACCTAGTCCCCTCCCCCCACGGCCCTCGTACCGCGCCTTCCTTCCCAGTAAACGTCGTGTTTTGCTACGACAGCCCCGGCGCCCTATATGCAGCCGTTGTTGTCTGCGGCTCTCTCATCATGGATACCGAGGATGGCCACGTCTTCATAAGGGTGCGATTCTCAATGACTGGCCTTGCTCGGAACATGCGTTGACACGGCTCTAGAACTTGGCGTACTTTGTACGAACACACGAAAAGGCCCTCGCCAACGCTCTGCAACTGCAGCGACAGATGCCCAAGAATGGCCAGGCCATTATTTCACCCTCGTCCCCCAACGGCCCCGCTAGTCCGCCTTCATCCTCGTCCTCAAGCGTCTGGGCTGCCGCGCTGTCTTTGCCGTCCCTGACCTTCACCTCACAGTCCATCAAGCCAGCCAAGCTAACATTGACGCCCCACCATCTCTTCTACATCCTCTCTCGATTCGAGGAGCTCGGCATACCTGTTGGCCCCATGAATGTGCGACTGGAGAACATCCACACGGATGCTTCACCGGCCAACTATGTGTCGTTCCTCGGAAGCGCTCAGCGCAACAAAACAAAGTCTTCCGATCGCGACTCCATACATTCAGTGTCGAGCGTTCGCAGTGTCATGTCAGGCATGTCCTCGCTTTGGTCCACCCTTCGTATTGGATCAAACAGTGAAGCCAAGGCAGAGAAACAGAAAGTTCAACTCCAGGAAGACTTGCGATATCTCTACTCTTCATTTACTAAGATTCCGTGCCTGAGGCTGTCTCCTGACCACAAAGCCCGTCTCATTGCGGGTTATGAAGAGTTTCCTTTCGACACTGCCGTCCCCTTGTTCGCTTTCAAGAATGTCACTGCGCTTGAGATTCACGATGTAGACTTTCGGCAATTCTATGGCTGGGACCGCCTGGCCGAAAACCTTCGCAGTCTTACTGTCAAGCGAGCAGGTGTTGACGATCCCGCTGACCTTCTTATCAATGTCGTCTTGGACGACATGGACAAGCGTCGTAGACGGTCGGCAAAGACACATGCTTCTTCCGCGCCTTGGTCTACCGCAAGCCCGTCCGCCAAGGTTGGTCAGTTGGCGCCATCAGAATCTCCACCGCTTTCTCCTACCTCCGCCAGTAAGCAGAGCACAAGCCCAAGAAGCGCGGTCGTGGCGCCAGAGAATTCGTCCAAGACTGGCCAGCGACAGCGCAGTACCTCGCCTACGCGGCCCCCAAGCTCTCGTCATGGTTCGTCCCATGTCTATGGTCGAAGCACTACAAATGCGCCCAACATCCGCCGCTCGTCTGGGAGTTCTAGTTCCAGCGTGCGCTCTACCACCCCAAGAGGCAGCTCCTCTAACCTCCTCTCTATGGGCTGGTTCCCTGCAACCAAGTGGCGCTTCCTGCGACATCTGAGCTTGGCTGACAATGCTCTTACCAACATATCAGTTGCAAGTCTTGCTCCTTTGGCAAACACATTACAGTCTCTAGATATTTCTGCCAATTTGTTTGCTGAGATTCCGGACAGTCTTGCCAGTCTGACCTGTTTGCGCGCTCTAAACCTGTCCAATTGCATGATCGACAGCTTGCACTCTTTGGGTCGTAACCCGCTGCCAGCCATCACAACGCTCAACCTTCGTTCCAACCGCTTGACATCGTTGGCTGGTGTCGAGCGACTATTATCTCTGGAGCGGGTCGATTTCCGTGATAACAGGTTGACTGATCCCACAGAAGTCGCGCGACTGACTGGTGTTCCCGACATAAGTGATATTTATGTCAATCGCAACCCGTTTTGCAAGACCCATTCCACCTATAGAGTCACCATTTTCAACCTGTTCCGTAAGACGCCAGGCTATACGGAAGATATTGTCATCGATTCTATAGGACCTAGCAATGCCGAGAAGAAGCAACTGGTTGACCGAGTTCCCGAACGGCATGGTGTTCCCATCGTCAAGCCGCCGCCCGAGGATGATTCACAACCCCCGCGACACGTACCACCAAAGATTGTCAAATCTGTCGATACTCCGCCTGACATAACAGGTATGCTTCAGCGTACCGGTTCCCTGCAGCGTACCAAGAGTGGGCGCAGTGCACAGGGTTCCCAAAAGAAGAAGAAGGGCCCTAAGAGGAGAATCGTCGAGCTTTCTCAAACCGACTCACTGCAGTCGTCATCGCACTCTAGTTTGACAGGGTTGGCATACGAGGATACTATCATCGGACAAGCCCCCAAGATCACCAGGGCTGCTAGCAACACATTGGCTACGGACACGCCCCGGCTTGTAGAGCCGTCCAAGGGACAAGTCTCTGGAGATCCTACCAAGAAGAATGTTTCAGAGGAGCGTACAATCGCACACGAACCCCACACAAGCCACCAACAGTTGCCCCCAATCGATACCGCACCCCCGACCAAAACCAACGAGCCGGAATCAGCGGAATTCGACGTCGGTGAGGATATGTACAAGAAGAAGATTGAAGCCCTTCGGCAAGACTTCGGTAACACATGGCTCAGCGCGCTAGGAGACGAGACCTGGGACAATACATCAGTCACTAGCTTTCCTTCAGATCGCGGGTACAGCTCCCCTACCATTCGGCCAACGCTGCCTCGCACACCAAGCCAAAGCATTGTTTCTGGTCGTACACTTGGCTGACCTAATTTCCCTCGATCTACCCATTTGCGATACCCAAAACAATTTCTTCGATTTGCCAGACTCGTACTGCAGCTTCCGGAGGCGGACGCTCTTGTCTCTATAGTTTGTTAATCAGTTCATTTATGGGGCCTCAGGCAAGGCGTTGGATGGATGTGAGTTGGACTTGAGCGTCGCAATTTGTCCCGCTCGTTGTACCGATCGAGACCATTTTCCGGAGCTGTTTCAACCTTGTGGGCGGCATCTCTTCCTGTCTCTTGTCAAACGGCGGTAGTGTTGCATTTCTGCGTGTTCTCCTCTGGGAACATAAAGGCTATATTCCTGGTGGAACGGGTAGTGTAAGATAAATTCTATACCGGCGCACTGTAGGTTGGTTGCCCATCACCTTTGGCGATGAGTGCTTGGCTTCTGCTTTTCTTTGTGTTGCTTGTTAGCGTCGTCTACGTTCTGGTGAGGGAGCCCAGAGGAAGAAGGCAGGCGTTGGTTGATCTATTGCATCATGAAGCGCGCATTAGCAGTGAATGCCCGCATGACTACAAATACAATGACTGTTTCCTAGCGAAAGGTGCGCACGACCAGCATGTATTCTCAGATGTGGCAGCCTTTGGTTTCCATCAGCTTGAACGTGACACGTGAGGTGCTGTAGCTTCTCGAGCGGAACATTGTCTGGAGCCGGCAAACACAGATAATGAACGCGTTGGAAACGGGATGGGAGTGAAGGGCTGTGGCAATAGCTGGAGGACTATGTAGATGTGACTGTGCGGCAGTTGCACCCAGTCAGGTGCAGAGTGGCAGAAGATGGCACGGCGATACCACAGCCACAACCAAGCCCGAAGCTTTGCGCAGACCAGACACTCGCGAGTGATACCACTCTCTATAGCTGATTCCGCAAAGAAACCGAGACATCTTCAACCTCTCCAAGGACCGACGCGCGTCTGTGTTGGGCTAGCACGCTCTGGTGCCAAGGCAGCCCCAGCCTAGGACTAACTGAAACGCTGCAAAACTACTACTCAGGCGGCGCGATCCTCTCACCACCGCAACCCAACCCGGCCTACCAGTCAGCGTATACAAACACTTCCCACGCTTTCCCCTAGGTATACCGTGTCGAGCAGTCGTACGCCTTTCGTCCCCAGTGTCTTCGCAGCCAGGCCGTCCCCGCTTGCTACAGGCGGTGAAGTTACTCTTAGCATCCCACTCGACAGGCTTCCGGTCACAACAACGCCTCAGCATTTCCCCGCTGCACCGCGCTCGCCTGCCCACGACGCAGCAGCAGCCCGCACAGGTATCGCCTTCTCAACAAGCACAATTGACCAGCGCATATCGCAGCCGCCCCACTCGTCGCGTGATCCCAGCTCTGCCGCCAGGCGCTTTTGAGGGGCTTTGAGCCATACTCCACCCGCACATAGGCGTCGACCACCAACGACCCGATCCGGCCGACTCTTTGAGATCAGAGGTATGTCGGCATCCCCATTGGAGCCAGTGCATAGGGCGCTGCTAACACGCGCAGTGCAGGAGAATCACCGCCAGTGCTACGCACAGCCCTCTCCCACGCACCCGCGCGAGGTCTTCCCTTGCACCTTCAGCCACCCACACCAGTGCCAGTAGCAAGCCACAGCTATGGCCGAGAACGAGGTGGACTTGGACTCCATCATAGACCGTCTGCTCGAGGTCCGCGGCAGCCGGCCTGGCAAGCAGGTGCAGCTGCTCGAGACCGAAATCCGCTATCTATGCACCAAGGCACGCGAAATCTTCATCTCACAGCCTATCCTGCTCGAGCTCGAGGCACCGATAAAGGTCAGTCACAACGCGCAGTGCTGTGAAGCCCAAGATCTGGCTTCTGAGCACCTACTGACTTGTTTGCCCTTCAGATTTGTGGAGACATCCACGGCCAGTACTATGATCTGCTACGGCTCTTCGAGTACGGCGGCTTCCCTCCAGAGGCCAACTACCTCTTCCTAGGCGACTACGTCGACCGTGGCAAGCAGTCTCTCGAGACGATATGCCTTCTGCTCGCGTACAAGATCAAGTACCCCGAGAACTTCTTCGTCCTCCGTGGCAACCACGAGTGCGCCTCCATCAACCGCATCTACGGCTTCTACGACGAATGCAAACGAAGATACAACATCAAGCTGTGGAAGACGTTTACCGACTGCTTCAACTGCCTACCTATTGCCGCCATCATCGACGAGAAGATATTCACTATGCACGGCGGTCTCAGCCCAGATCTTAACTCGATGGAACAGATCAGGCGCGTCATGCGACCCACCGACGTGAGTCAGGCTCAAATCGCAACCGCAACAGCAGTGTCCATCAAGCGCACAGGCTAACAAGGACAGATTCCCGACTGCGGTCTCCTCTGCGACCTCCTCTGGTCCGACCCAGACAAGGACATTACCGGATGGAGCGAGAATGACCGAGGTGTGAGCTTCACATTCGGGCCCGACGTAGTATCGCGCTTCCTGCAAAAGCATGACATGGACCTCATCTGCCGTGCGCATCAAGTTGTCGAGGACGGTTACGAGTTCTTTTCCAAGCGCCAGCTCGTAACACTATTCAGCGCACCCAACTACTGCGGTGAATTTGACAACGCAGGTGCGATGATGAGCGTTGACGAGAGTCTGCTGTGTTCCTTTCAGGTGAGCTCTGGGCGCGCAAGGTTACGTCGAACAGGCACTAATGGGGTATACAGATTCTCAAGCCCGCGGAGAAGAAACAAAAGTACGTCCCCAGCCTTGGCAGCGGCAGACCAGCGTCTCCTCGCACCAAGAAAAGCTAGAAGTAGTCATGACCACACTCATTCAGAATCAATACGAACTTCTCTTGCAGCAGGTTTGGGCGTCGTTAGACGATGGCAATCGCTAGCCCACCCCCCGAGTCCCGATGCCGAACGACGCGAAACACGCTCCATTTCGATTTCGTTACCCCCCCTTTCGGCCATGGCCACGCAGACGGCCCTTGGCATTTGTACACAATCCTGTCGTTGATTCTTGCCATTCCAGTACCGTTACACGCACACGACGACAAAGGTCACCACGGTCGGCCCTCTCTTTCCCGGACGATTCGACGACGACGACGATGGCTAGCCTTAGCGTCTGGCATGGTTGGCGGCGACGCAAGAGGGCGGATATCAGAGCATTGATTATATGGACGTCACAGGCAACAGCACTTGAGAAAACGTCGAAAATTTGAGGGGGAAAGACATGGTAGACAACATGGGGGAATTCACCGCTGGCCTTTGTTGGGCTTGTAGGCTTATGACTCCATGTTTGGGCTCGCGGCTTGTCATGACGGGGTGCGAGACATCGATGCGATAATGTCAGTCATTTTCTTTTCTCTTTGTGTCGCGTTTGAACAAGCAACCTTTGGGGGATGAAGGATGTAAGCTAGTGGTGTCGAATGGAGTATGCGTATCCCTTGCTCATGGTTGAGGTGTCTGCCATGGTGACCAAAGTAGATTGGATCAGCGTGATGTGCATGTGTCAAGTTGGTATCTGAGAGCAAAACAAGCAGGCCCAATGTGCGACAGGGCGAAGACAAGGGCAGACAAAGCATGTTCCCCTTGGCACGACGATGTCAGCCACTTGGGAGTGGCAGTGCAGAAAGAAGCATCAGGCGTACAGGCGTGCAGGCAGGCCTGAGGTACAAGGGTGGGCGTCGTCATGGCCTGTGTGTGCTTGGCGGCGGCGCGCGCGGGGGCTTGGGAGGCGATCTGAGCGTAAGCGCCCGACGCGACCGGTGGTGGTTCCGGTGCGTGCAGCGCACTCGGTCCTCGTTGTCGTCGTATGTTTGAACGTCCATCACTCTGGTGTTGAGGAAGCTGTGTTTGTCAGACACTCCTTGTTACACGACGGTCCGCTGCGCCGTGGACGCCCTCGACGCCTAGCCTCGCTCTCGGCGCTTCGCCTCGTGGCTGCGCTCGGCTTCGTCACGTCACTCCTTTGTCCACCTCGTCGGTCGGCCGCGCCCTCGTGCTGTTCCGCTCGGTTTCGCTCGATTGCGCTCGAAATTTGTAATGCCTGCGAGGATATAGCACACTGTCCATTGCCATTTGCCATGGCTGAGTACTCGTACGTCCATGTTGGTCGAGCGAGGCGCTGCGTGGGCCATCGCTAACATACATTCACCCCCAGCTTCATAGCCCATTCGGCCCCTTGGGTCCACGGCTCAGGTGCAATGACGCCCTCGCGACTGCGTTCTCTGTCGCCCATGCCCAAGAACCATGTCACCCGATCCATGTCCACACCACAGCTCGCCAAAACCGCCCAGTCGCAATCGCAATCCGAGAGCGACGGCATCAACACCATTCCCGACCCGCGGTCAGCCACTCCACAGCCGCCTCTGTCGCGCCACGACTCGACCGACTCGCACCCAGACCTCAGCCAGGAAGTCTCCACCCTCAGCACCAAGCTCATCAACGCCATCAATCACTCCACCATGCTCGACGATGCACTGCAGCAGACCAGACACGAGCTCGACGCCGCGCGAGAGAAGCTGGCCCAACTCGAAACCCAGGTCAAGGTCCATGAGGCCAAACTCTCCACGGGGCTGCTGGTGGACAAGGTCGTCTACGATAAGATGGAGAAGCAACTGTCCACGGAGCTGCGCGAGGAGCGCAAACGCAGAGCCCACGCAGAAGCTGCCAAGCGCAAGACAGACAGCGAAGTCGAGGCCTTGACGGCTGCCCTGTTCGAAGAGGCTAACGTCATGGTCGCAGCTGCACGCAAAGAGACGGAGGCTTCGGAGAAACGCGGCGAGCAACTCAAGCAGCAGTTGGGCGATGCCGAAGTCCTGCAACATTCCCTCCAGGACCAGTTGCACGATCTCAAGGGCGTTGTCGAGAAGATGAGCTCTCATGGCGATGACAACGAAAGCCACATTCTCACAGCAACCACCGCTCCGTCAACACCAGGCATAGCTCCGGCCGACAAGATGAGCAAGCTGTTTGAGGCCATGAATCTGACACCCACAACGCCGGGAACCGACGACATCAGCCCCGACCACCCCCTTCACTTTTCGCATCTTATCCATCCCGTACTACGCTCCGATCTTGCCGCTTTCAACGAGTTTCAGGACATGCTCAAGATCAGCGCCCGTTCCTCAGCCCCAGCAAGTCGCGCATCCAGCGGCAACTACAGCAGTCTCAATGTGCTGGGACTGGGATCACTGACCAATAGCTCTACCACGTCGCTGCCGTCCAAGTCGCCGACCTCGGCTACCAACTCACCTCGCGAATCTGTAGCCACTGCTGGTATGCCTAACCTCAAGGACGAGAAATTTTATAAACGCGCCCTAGTCGAGGACATAGAGCCAACACTGCGTCTGGATATTGCCCCCGGTCTCTCATGGATGGCACGCCGCACTGTGCTGAACAGCATCACTTCTGGCTCCCTGGTTGTAGAGCCGAACCCTGCTCCTTCATCCAAATTTCGGGTTCCCATATTCCCATGCTCGCTGTGTGGCGAAGCAAGGAATGGCGACCAGTATGCCCGAAAGTTTCGATTCAAGCCCTCAGATACCGAAGACTCTCAGCGCTACCCCTTATGTGACTGGTGTCTGGGTCGTGTTCGGGCAACGTGCGACTACATTGGTTTCCTACGCATGGTAGCAGCAGGGCACTGGCGCGCGGAGACGGATGAAGAGAAGAAATCCACCTGGGAAGAGAGTGTGCGACTTCGCGAACGCATGTTCTGGACTCGCGTCGGTGGCGGTGTGGTTCCTTCTTTCGTTCCTTTACGAGATGGCCCACGCAGTCCCACATTCACGAATAGCGACGTGAAGCTTGAGGAGAGGATGAGTGAAGAGAGCATCATGTCGTTTGAGCCTCGAGACATCACAGCAGGTGGCTCTGCTGCGTCGATGGAGAACGAGCCAAGGAAGAGCGATGAAGATCCTTTTCAGAGCAAAGGCGGTGATAAGGTTAAGAGAATTTCCATTGGCAAGACGGTCCTTTCGACACACAACGACGCTTTGACCCCAGAGTCCAAGACAATCGCCAATCTGGAAGCCGAAACATCGTCAGCCGAAGGTCATCACGGTAGCCGAAATGAGTCTGCCACTGCAGCCCCGTCAATACCCTCATTGACAGTGGAAGAAGAGAAGGATATTGAACAACAAGCTGAAGCTCAACTCCAAGACGAAGTGAACAAGTCTCTCGATACCAGGAAAGCGGCAGCGGTCTCGGAACAGGACGGGGAGACGACGAAGCTGGAGGATCCGCGCCTACAGCGCCAACGCTCATCTTCAAACCCTGCGCCTGCTGTGCCGAGCAGAGAGAAGGATGCCAGTGGCAGTAGACTTAGTTTGAGGATGCCCGGTACGAGCATGCCTGGTGCTTTCGACTGAGCCATACGTGATGCAGTAGCAGGCTGCTTCTTGTTACGTAACTCGCTGTTTACCAATTTTGTGCTTGGAGTTTTACACGACCATTACTCTTTTATTCAATCGTCTTACACTATCATAGTTGACCTCTGCATGAGGCGAGTAAGACGCAAATGCTTTGGTTGTTTTTCTTTGCTTGTTAAGCATCTTCAGTGGCTTGCTAGAAGGGTAGGTTTACGGACTCGTTACTATCGGATATATACATAGCAAGAGAGGTATCTTCTCTGCTAGTTCTCGTCTCGGGATGGTTGGAATTCGAGTTGGATGAATACCAGGAGTTCTTCTGGTAGTCTTTTGTTTTGGTTAAGAAGCTTTGGGGGAAGGGTTTGCGGTGGGCAGGAGTATTGTTTGGTCTAGTTGACTACGGATGTTGGATATGTGTCTTTACACATAATGTACAATAGCTTTATCTAATAGTAGCTCTTAAAAGATACGACAAGAAAGAGAACGAATAAAGAATAAGAGAAGAAACATACACATCGACCATGTCCATCGCCCGCAGTTCTACTAATCGCAATCTGTGGTTTATCTCTTTGGTATCTAGAAAATAATAAGAACGCTACTGTTTTTTCGATTACTCTGCTTTCTTTGTGCGCCCATCAACTTCTGAATATCCAGTCAAGGATGCTATACCATGGCGGATGCGGTAAGCATGCAAACACCAGTATCGACACGATACTAACACCTTTCAGCTTAATCCAACACAGAGCCAGAGCGAAGCGAGGTCGAATACCTCTTTCCGAGACGCCATATATGGGTGCATTGGTTCCCCCAGCTCCGCGCATGATTCTGGTATCAAAGTGAGCCCCACCGAATCGTCGCAACGAGGCTACCCGTCTACTAGAATGCACTACATTTCCCCAGCCAATATCAGCGGCCATGGGCGTATGGTGTTGGTACATGGCACAGTACCGCATCTAATCGGATAAGTACTCGTAGTGGGAGCATTTGCTTGGGGGGTATGTTCCGCCATACATGCCTACCGGCTCTTGGGTGGACATGTGCATCATCAGAAGCCGGGATATAAGCAGATGTAAGCTCCAGCGACATGTACATCGCGACTGATGGCGCATTCTGCTCTGCGGATTGTATTACCGTTCGTGGGAATAATTGGTTTGTTTACATAGTATTGATTTTGATAGCCCGTGGAGCGCTGTGTAGTCGAACTGTGCAAAAGGTTTAACCCTGGCGTCAAAGACAAATGCAGTCTCACGGTGTGCCTTCCTTGTGGGCTTCCGCGTCATCCCTCTTAATCACCAACTCCACCTCCGCCCTCCCCCCTTTCTTACTCCCTACAAGGGGAAGCTCTTCTTCCATGTCATGCTGCACCACCATTCTCTTGCCCTTGACCAATTGCATAACCATATAATTCATCGCACATCGAATTCCCAACTCCTCGCCTCTCCTCACAATCCAGCCATTGATATACTCAATCTCAGTTTGCGCACCCTGACGCGTATCGGCTAACATACTGCTCACGTTGTCGCTGGTGCGGTGTGCAACGGCCACAACCACGGTTTCAAGACGGCCGGGGTCGAAGCGCTGGGACACGTTGGGTATGTATTGAAGTTCGGGGAGGGAGCGAATGACGAGGCTTATCTCGGATAGGAGGAGGCGCATTGTGCGGGTCAAGGCGTAGTTGTTCAGAATGGCGCCGTTGCGCGCGTCAAGGAGGGCGGTTAGGGGATTTATGATGCAATTGACGGCCAATTTGTCGAGTTGCATTTGCAAGAGATCGGGGGGCGAGAAGGAGGCTGCGCTTAGTACTGGAGTGCGGAGTAGGGTGCGGAGTAAATAACGTTGATTAGGCGTGAAGGGGAATTTGCCGCTACTTGGGGGTGGGTACTCTGGATTGAGTTTGTCAGGAGCGTCAGGGTAGACGGACTTGCTGTCTCTTGATGCGGCGAATCTTATGTCGGGGGTGTAGGGCTCGTTGGCACGCCGGTCTCGTTGGTGGGGTAGGATGCCCAGCGAGAGGGTGCCGAAACCAGCGTGGACAGTAGTGAAGCGACTGTCTGGCGAGGCGTGCATGCCATGAGAGTTGATGCCAAGCATATAGTGTGGCCGTTTCTCTGGGTCCGGGAAGATGGCCGTGTTGACTTGGTCGATTACTCCCATGCCGTTGTGCAGGAAACAGACGACGGAGTCTTTGTGCAGCCGGTGCTTTACGGCGGAGATAGCTTGCAGGACATAGGGGGCTTTCGAGCAGATGATGAGCGAGCTGATAGGCTCAGCAGACTCGCCAGGCAGGATCTGAGGGCCTTGGATCGTGTCTAGAGAGGAGGGATTCAGGCCGACCTCGTGGCCATGGTAGCGAACACGGGGGATCGCTAGCTCGGCATCGTAACCGTCTCTGATTTCGACATGGCCTTCAGTGACAAGGGCCAGGCGGCGTTGCGAGTCGTTCCATTCGTTGAACTTTTGCCAGCCCCCGAATACCAGCGTTACTGGAGGAGGGTTGGGTATGCCGCGCAGGGCGTGGGCAATGAATTTGCCCACGTTGCCGACACCGATGATGTGAATGCGTCGGTCGAAGACAGGCTGTCTGCGATAGAAGTCGGCCGTGTGGCTGGTTCCGCCCGTGCTGCCTGCTGTAGGGTCTGGTGGTGGCAGGGCGGCCTTCTCCGACTGCTGCCAGCTCGTCATGAAGGCTCTCGTCCGAGCGGAAGCCAGCCGGCGTGGGCGATGGCTACCGGCGGCGCATCGCGATGGTGCGTGTGGTATCCGAGGCCGGAGCCTGGGGAGAAAGGGTGAAACGGAGGAGAACGACAGCTTGAACGACTTGGGATTCACATGTGGTTCGAGGCGGAGGCGAGTGAGTGACGCTGGCTGCTGTGAGCGATCCGACGCTTGCACGTCGGAGCGTGCGCGGGCTTAGCGCTCGGCCCGCTACTTTTCTTTGGCGTGCGCATGCGACCGCTTGACCTCCATCACCACCATGGACCCGCAGACAGACCTCCCCGACCTTGTCGAGGACCTCGAAGTCAACATCGATGAGCTCACCGCCGCGCTCGACCCTCTGCTGGCCGCGCCTCTCCACTCGACCGCGTCCTCTCTGCCGCTCCTAGACAAGGCAGAGTTCTACTGCATGTCCGCATACGCCATCGAAGCTGTTCTGTTCTCCGTGCTCAAGGCTTCGGGCGTCAATGCCATGGAACACGATGTCTTTAAGGAAATTGCCCGACTCAAGCAGTACAACAGCAAGATCAAGCACATCAAGGACCGGGGCGTCATGGGCAGCGCCGAGGGCAGAGCGCGACTAGACCTAGGCGCTGCGCAACGCTTCATCAAGCACGGCCTGGCTGGTAACGACAGGTACGACTTGGAGAGGCAGGAGCGCATGGCCAAAGAGAAAGCCCGCGCGCACCTCAAGGCTCAAAACATCAACAAGAAATTCGACTCTGACGGCAACGCCATCGAGTCTAATGACGCCACGCCCAACAAGAGGGCTGTCGATGAGGTCGATGCTCAGGAGGACTATTCGGATAGCCAGGTTCTGCAAGGCTCCGAGGAAGCAGAGCCGGCTCCCAAGAAAGCTCGCGTCGACGCACCCGATGCCATGGACATTGACTCTTCATCCGCGTCGTCAGGTCACAACACCTCGAAAAAGCCGAAGAAGGAAACAAAGGCTAAGAAGGCCAAGACAAACCAGGAAGCCGCTCAGAGTGTAGAAAGCACCCATACTGACACTGATAACAACGGGGACGAAATGCCCCAGCTTTCCACCGCAGCTGTCGAATCGCAACAAGAACCCGTGCCAAATACCGATACACCGCAACCCAAAAAGCGCGGTCGCCCCGCAAAAGGAGACAACAAGACAACAAAGACCAGGCAGGACCTAGACACACCCAGCCTTGCAACACCCTCAAGAGCAGAGGAGCGCGTAACGAGGACGAGGAACAAGAGGCTTTCGACGCAAAACTCACAGGAAGACGAGGCTGTAGTGCCGACCCCAGGTCGCGCGCCCAAGACGCGGAGTGAGACATTTAATGCTCTTCTCGATGGCTCGTTGAACGAAAAGCAGAAGAAAGGGACTGGTGGTAAAGGAAAAAAGAAGGGGGGGAAGGGAAAAGCCAAGTGATTTTGTGGCGATGGGTTTTCACCGAGTCCATTGGACTGTGCGACATATCTCGAAACCTACGAATATCTTAATTCGCTCCAGACATACGGCGAACGAGTGGTCGCAGTATGCAGGGTCAAGTTTGTGCAAAAAGTAATGATACCCCCCAATCAAGATTCTTATATTGTCAACACCATTGCACTGAGTACATATAAATGAAATGAGTGCACTGACGAGAAAATACAACATGTGCGAGTACAGGTGAAATCATAGTTCTATGTTAATAGCATCATGGATGCACATGACGGCCAAGCATGACATTGCTCATCAACAGCGAGAACCACGAGAGAACCAAGTTGACAGGGAGATTACTATTCATTGAGCTACTACGCTACTTGGGGGTATTCGTGCAAATCATGCCATCAAAACCATCATGTGACTTGCTCTCGCAACACACTACGAGTGACATAGCAAAAAGATGACGAGGAATCTAGTCCATGATGCCAGCCTTGCCGTCGTGGTCAGCGTCCTTCTTGGGGTCTAGAGCGTCTTGTCAGCGTCAATCCTACTTTCAACCGCATGGGAAGACTTACTCAGCTTATCCATCATAGATGGCTTGCCGTGAACATCAGTGGTACCATGAGTGCCGTGAACGCCACCTGAAGCGTGTTGGTCATGTTGCAGAGTAGAGTGAGGCTCAGCGTGGGAAACAGGCTCGGTGAGGGCCTTGGGAAGATCGCCACTCTCGTTGTTGCGGTGAGAGAGGTTGTCACGGCCTGTTCCCTCAACCTCCCCTGGGACGGTCTTGACGTGCTCACCTGTGGTGTATCCTCCTTGGCCCATGTTGCCTGAGCCAATGCCGCCGGCGTTGCTGCCGTAGGCGCCTGTACCCGTACTGCCTACACCTCCGACACGCGGGTCGGCCGAGTTGGCCATGTGAGAGCTGTGAGGGCCAGTGGGGTCATTGTGAGAGTGACCAAGACCGCCAGTGCTACCTACACCCCCAACTCGTGGGTCAGCAGAGTTGGCCATATGGGAGCTGTGGGGGCCGGTAGGGTCGTTATGGGAGTGTCCGAGACCACCGGTAGTGCTGTGGCCGGTGAGACCGGTTCCGGTAGTGTTGTATGCGCCAGTTCCAGTGTTACCAACACCACCGACGCGAGGGTCAGCCTGGTTGGCCATGCGTGAGCTGTGTGGACCGGTTGGGTCGTTGAAGTCGGCAGTGCCGTGACCACCAGTCAGTCCGCTGCTGTTACCTGAGCCGTAAGCTCCAGTAGTCGAAGAGCCGAGCCCTGTGCCGGTGAGGCCGCTGCCAGTAGTACCATGGGTGCCGTGAGACTCAGTATACTGTCCAGCACCATAGCCACCTGCGCCAGCAGTGTTACCGGCGTTTCCAAGACGGTCGGAGTCGACCCTGGGGTCGGCCTTGTTCACCATGTGGGAGCCGTGAGGACCAGTAGGGTCATTGTGGGAGGTAGAGCCGTGGGTAGTTGAGGATCCGAGACCAGTGCTGCCATGAGTGGCCGATGATCCAAGACCAGTAGTACCATGGGTAGTAGATGTGTACTCGGGGTTGCGCTCGCCATGGCTACCAGAAGTACCGAGACCAGTGCTTACACCAGAGCCATGGTGGGTGCCGGAGAAGCCCCCAGTGCCAGTGGTAGCATTAGAAGTATTATGTACCGTAGGATCGGCAGTGTTGGCAGTATGAGAGCTGTGAGGACCAGTGGGATCATCTAGAGAAGTGTGAGCAACTGCAGATGGTTTAAACAACAACGTCAGTCTACAAGAAGTGCTTACCATGGGTCTTGTCCTTGTGCATCACCTGGTCGACCTTGGCCTTGACTTTGTCCATCACTCCTGACATGATTGCGGTATGAAGTTTGAATAAGAGTTGATATAGGTAGTTGGTTGGGCTTGAATGGAGTTGATTGAAGTGTTGTGTGAGTATGGTGGTTACTGTTGTGTAGATGCTCAACAAAAGCAAGCGCTGGTCGTTCTATATATACACCATAGATCAGAGCACCTGGGCAAGAGCAAGAGTTGGAGACCCATAGCCCTACGTCATGGCTCTGCAGCTCGCCATTTGTACGACGTCTGCTGATGATGCAGTCACTGCTCACACCCCTGTTTCCCACTTTTGTCTTGGCACCTCGATCAAGGGAAGTGCTGACCACGTTGAAGCCTGCATTAACGTTAGGATTTCTAATTTGCTCATTTGATCCTAACGTAGGCTGTAGGCCTGTTCAGTTTCTTGACTGTATGAGGCATTGAGCTCTATCTTTGAGCACAGCCACAGGCGAATACCTGGTTCAACTGGTCTCGGACGTCATGGACGAACCTGGATGTCGTGTTCAACGGTGGCCATTTCAGGCCCCAAACAGCAATGGGTCGGTATTCCTCCCCTAGTCCTTCAGCTCATACCTGCCGTGGCGTTCTCTCCTGTCTGCCGCTGCCACAAGATTTGGCTAATTACATCAGCCACTCGAGAGCTGGACCCTCGATGAGGGGCTTTGCGACGGATGCAGCTAGCCAATGTCCCGTTCGGTTGTGGTGGGGGCTAGCACGCGGCTGGCGCTGCGTCATTTTGCGATCCGGTGCATGAAAAGGTGGGGAAGGGGAAAGCTTAGCCACGTCCTCAATTCCTGATTTACCCTGTCTTGCATCGGATTTCTGGATTTTGACGCGTGTTTGTAGCAGATCTGCTGTAAAATCTTGGTAACACCGCCACATTTACCTGGCACAATGGCCATGGTGGGTACTTCGTCAAGGGCCTAGAAGCGTGCGAATCCGGCATGCACTCACTGCTGAAATTGTGCCTTGGAAATACATTCCTGAGCCATCGCCCATAGGTGGACTATTCCTGAACTATGGCAGCATCAGCGGGGCAGCAAATTGCCCTGACATTGCAATTACCCAGGATTCCCTGCATCTCAAGGCGAACGCGCAAAACCAGCACTGTATGACGTGCCTTGCACTGATCCGCTCCCGTTCCAGTTTGCCTTCTTGACGTTTTATACAATCAACATGTACCATCTCTCGGGATTCTTCTCTCCTGCGGTACCAAGTTATCTGCTCAAACGACGTAGTTGGTGCGCAGGAATAGAGTCCGCGTTCTTAGGATTGGAGCTTGGGCCAAGTACGCGATCATGACGTAGTTTTCCACATTCCATAGCTTCACCCCACCAACACCTGGGCAAGGGAACACCACTTGTCTTCTATCACGACTCAGACGCCTTTCCCTACTTCCTAATCTTCTCAACCTTTCCGATCTATCCGTTGCAACCATGTCAGAGTCCAGGGTGAGAGTACCCGACAAGGTCAAGGAAGTCGCCAAGGAAGACTTCAACCAAGCCAGACAGCTTGCCTCAGAAGCTGTCCGCTCGGCCGCATATCTCTACCCTTTCAAGGTACGCGTCTGAATCCTTGCTACCTACAGTGCATCAAATTTTGCCTGGAGAGGCCGGTCTGGGAGTGCTCTTCGGCCCTCTCGACCACACTAGGGGATTGCATTCAAAACACAACACTGACATGACCCAAGGGCATTGCGTACTTCTTCACACACCGTGCACTATGGAAGCCTCTCGCTGCGAAACTGGTCCCTACTGTCTCGCTCGGTCTTGGTGTCACTGTGCTCATGTTTGCCGTCACATACATTCCCCAAGTTGCACTTCTCACCCTTTTCAACGGACCACTCGCAGTCTTCACCACGGTTCTACTCGTACTCAGCGAGTCGTCCACTATCTTCTCGGTTCTCAGCAAGAACTTCCTCATTGACGAAGCGCTTATTGATACCTTTGATTCAACCTTGGTCAGCCGCAACCAGACCACATTGGTTTCCAAAGAGCGCCAGGTAAAGTCAGGAAATGACCCCGTTGCGAAATTGGGCAAGCTTGTTACGAAGCCATTTGCAAAGTTCGCACCCAGCGCCATCATCCGATATTTCATGTACCTTCCGCTTAACTTCATCCCGATCGTGGGCACTGTACTATTCGTCATCCTCCAAGGACGCAAATTTGGTCCCACCGCGCACGCCCGTTACTTTCAACTCAAGCAGATGAAGAAGCAAGAGAAGGAGCGCTTCATTGAGGAGCGCAAGGCTGCATATGCCAGGTCGGTTCGTCTATATGTAATCAAATTTAAACCACTAACCTTGCATAGCTTCGGTATCCCAGCCGTCCTCCTCGAGCTTGTACCCGTTGCCGGCATCTTCTTTTCCTTCACAAACACGGTTGGCGCTGCATTGTGGGCTGCCGACATGGAGCAGGGCGTCCAGAGCGGCGAGAGCAGCACTACGGCGCCGAACCTACGCCAGCAGGCTGAACTGGCCAAGAATAGGCGGGAGTTGTGAGGACAAACTGCGCTCAATGCAAGAGTAGACTCTTACAAGGTGGTGCTAATGATTGCATCGAAGTGAAGTCGAGCCTTACGTTGATTACGCAACTGATGGGCATTACCGATACCCGTGGAAACCTTAGTAGGCGCGAGGCAACCTGCTAGGTTGGCCGTAACATTATCGTTAGGAACTGCGTTGTTAGGGTGCTGTTTTCCATGAACTGCGGTATCATATGGCTTGACAGTGACTTGTTCAATGACCACGAAAACTAGAGACGTTTTGCGATGTTGGTGACATAATGACACTGTGACGCTCTCATGTGGTAACCCGCCTGTGCATGTTCCACCCGAACACGTGAAACCTAACGAACGGTCAAGCTTTAATCACTACAGCAATCATGAAAAGCAGCTAAAGATTATATCGATCATCATCGTCTACGTTGTCATGCGCCCTGCACAACACCTCTCTCTTCAACAACCCAACTAAAAAGATGCTCTACTCTTCAGCACTTGGCTCGCCCCTTCCTAGGCCAAAGCAAGTCGCCATGTTGTAGAAGATGTCAATACTGTTGTATGTCCCTTGGAAGAGCTCCTGACATGCGCCCATGGCATAGACAGGCACATCCGTCAATGAATGCACACCTTGGTCATTCTCGACAGGTAGCGTACCATTGAGCAAAATACCGCCCTCGCCGTCCTCGGGGTTTGCGTAGTTATCGCCGCTGTCCTCTTCGATTTCTGCGGCGGGCTCGCGGGGACCGCTCTTGCGGACAGACCAATTCTCCCGTCGATCGGGATCTGCCATCAGGCCTTGGAAGAGGGTATATCTGGGATCCCAGTTTGACGGGAAGTTGGAATCTCTGAGAAATTGTGACGTTAGTTTATGTCTTACATGACTTTCGTATAGTTCCAACTTACGTGTACGTCAGGTTGCCGGTGTTGATGTACTGGGATTCGCCAGATTGCTCATAAGTCCCTACAGCATTGCGTTTCTTGCGGTCGACGTTCTGGGCAGCTAGATAGTGGGTATCAACGGATCCCATGACGTCGAAGCCATGGCCGTGGTCGGCAGTGACAAGGATCAGGGTCTCCTTGAGGCAGTTGGTGGAGTTGAGGTGGTCAATAGTGGCCTTTACCGTGTCGTCGAGTTCGAGGAGTTCACCGAGTGCGCGATCATAGTCGAGAGCGTGCATCATCTTGTCAATGCTGGCGGCTTCTGACATAAGGAACCATCCTTTGTCACCTGAGCGGGTTTCGAGGATGTCAATGGCCTTGAGGGTCATCTCTTTGAGGCCCGGCTGATCAAGAGCGGGTGTCTCATCCCCAGTAGGGGAAAGTGATTGGTTGAGGTTGTCACGGTAGACATTGCGGTCGAGCCACTTGGCCATGTTTGAGGTGGTGAAGATACCAAGAGCCTTCTCTTCATTGCTGGCAGATAGCAGGGCAGTGCGGTTCTGAATGATCTGATAGTCCTGCGCGGCGAACTCATCGTAGTAGTTCTTATCCTGATAGGTAACACCTCCAAGCTCAGACGGATAGAACTGCTCGGCGCCACCACCGAAAATGACATCGAGAGGAACCTTGGTCCAGGTGTAGTTCTGGACTCCATTGAGGTAGGTATCGACGATAGCTCCATACTGGCTACGAAGACGAGTGTGCGATACCAAGGCAGCGGGGGTAGCATCCGCAATGTATGCCGTCGACACGATACCAACGTGACCTCCAGTAAGACGGTGGAAGATCTCAGCAATACTCTCGACCTTCGGGTCGTCAAATGGATCCTTGCTACTGTCCTATACTCTTTGTCAGTAAAATGATGACATATACAAGGGCGTAAGGTAACGATACATACCGCATAAACGTTCAAACAGTTGACTGTTGACTTGTGGCCAGTGTTGAGCGCAGCAGCAGAGTTGGCGGAGTCGGTGATGAAGCTGTCGATCGAGTGGGTCATCTGGTGGCCAACGACAGGGAATTTGTCCATGGCCATGAGAGATTGGTATTTGCCATTGACCTGCTTATGGCCGATCAAACGAGCAGCTGTGATCATGTTTGTGGTCATTCCGTCACCGATGAAGAGAACGATGTTCTTGGCCTTGCGCTCCTCAGCCAGGTCGCGAACGAGCCAAGTAGCTTCCGTCTTGCTTCCATTGTTGTAATTGAGGGTAGCAGTGTACTCGCCAGGTTCGTAAAGAGCGATGCGGCGGTAGGCTTTAGCCGCAACGTTGACGAGGGAAGGCCTTTTCGCGTCGCGTGCGAAGAGGTCTTCGTACCATGTGAAGTTCCACTTCTCCAATTTGGGTTCTTCAAGGTTGAAAAACTCTGTTACTGGCTTTGCCTCCTCGCCTTTTTTTCCAAGAGTGAAGGTAAACTGCTCATCCAGAGGTAGACCGATGAACTCGGATCCGTTCCTTGGCTGGTGAACTTCCAGACGGATGTCGAAGTACTGGCCCGCAAGAAAGTCGGCCCTGAGTTGTTTATCAGCAATTGAGCTCTTTGAGCTCGTTCAATTTGCATGCTTACTGGTCGGGAGGGAACACGCAACCGAGCGTTGGGCAAGCTCCCAGGCGGCGGAATGTCTGGGCGGAGACAGATCCGACCAAAAGGGCCGCAGCCACGACAGCTGAGCATGCACACTTCATAACGAACGCAATTGAGAGATCAGTAACTGGGCAAGACTCTCAAAAGTGCGATGAACCGACATTTCGGGAAGCTGTTACTCCAACCTTTATAAGCTCACAGAGCTTCCCGGACCTGCATACATGCATCAAGACGAATTAGACTATGTCCCGCGTATTAAGCTACTAGCGTCCACATGTCATACCCGAGGCATGCCTTCCTCTGCAGTACAAGGTGCGTTAAGTGCCTTTACCCGTCCCTCGTGCGATAACACAGCGCTCTTACTGCTCGAGAGGAAGACTCCGGCTACCTGGGCCCAGTCCCATTCCGCTGGCCTGGTCCGCGCCACGAGCCACTATCATCATCGAGAGTCTTAACGAGCTGCCTCATTGGGAAAGACATGCACGTTTCTGCCAGTTAATGGAAGGCTGGAGGATGAGGCCTTGGCGTGGCTTGGTACATCTTGGCGTCACGTTCCGCACAGCTCTGATCTAATTCGCTGTTCGATGGTTCTCTCGTAGAAAGCAAAATTGGTATCCCCGTAGATTTTCCCTTGGCGATGGGGTATTGCGAGCGGCTGGGATTTTGATGCCTACGGTGTGCTCCGGACGGGGCAATTCCATTCGCCATCGTAGTGACGGCCAGCGACACAACACGACAAAGCTTTGCTAGCCTAGCTCGTCGACGGATATGGTGCCGACGAGCTCAAGGAAGAGAGCTTGATCGCAGTCCGAGAGTCTCGCATCACGTGTCAGCAACTAGGCACCGTGCCCGGCTGGCATGGTTCGGCTGCTGTCAATCTGTCAGACCAACAAAACTCCAACGTGGAAATTATGCCACTCCTTGCCTGCGCGTTCGAGCGGAATTATGTCAGTCGCATTAACACCTCGCACTAGCAACGCAGTTTGTCGCGTGCTCACATCCACCGTCTTCGTCTGGAACCCTGAATCAAATGCAGCCCTATGCAAAGCACCAAAATCCCAGGAAGCGGCGACAATTCGCGAAATGCAGCGGGAACCAAGGATCTCTCCAGATCTTGTATCTGAAACGCCGATAGGCATGCCTTCGATTGGTGTTCGACGCCAGGTGTCCATCAGGGTAACGTCTTGATCGGCTCTAGTTGGTGTGGTTGGGTGGTCCGCCGACGTCACCACTCTGACCCCTTGGTCTAAGGTTTATCGATGATCAGGTACAAAGGTACGCCTAAGCGCATAGCGCATGTTCAATGCCTTCCTTCGAACGCGTCTTCTTATTGCAAACTCCACTTAGGCCGGCAGCTGCTCAATTTAGATGTGTTAGTGTCAAAGTACGACTACCGATCCGCGCGTTTCAACACGCGACTCGCTTCCAAAGTAGAGCACCGCCAAAAAAGCCTGCACAGCCGAACAACTCCCAGGCGCATACGAACATGTCTAAAAGAACATCATACGAACGCTCCGAACTCGGGCATACGACTCTCAAGCGCGCGAAACGAGTAGATGACAACCTTCCCTACGATCAAGTTCAAGAAGCCCTTGGTGCACAAGAGGAAATCAAGGTCGTGACAAAGGTAGCGCATTGGTTTCGTGCAAAAGATCTCCGCATTCAAGACAACACCGCGCTGCATTATGCTTCCGAGCTTGCCCAAAGTGCGAAGAAGCCTCTCGTATGTTTTTACGTCAATTGCGCTGCAGACGAGTCGTGGCATGGGACTAGCCCTGCAAGGGTCGACTTCATGTGCGAGGGATTGCGCATCATGCAGAAAGAGCTCAAGGAATTGAACATACCGCTAGTCTTTCTAGAGTGCGAGGATAGGAAGAAGATCGTACAGACAGCAGTGGAGTGGATGAAAAAGTGTGAGATTTCACACGTGTTTGGCAACTTGGAGTACGAGATTGATGAGATGCGGAGGGATTTGAAACTCTGCCAAACAGCTGGAGACGGTATTCAAGTCTCATTGTACCATGACCAGACCGTTGTCGAGCCTGGCACAATGCTTACAGGTGCTGGGACACCTATGAAAGTCTTTACGCCCTTTTTCAAAGCGTGGCTCGAGAGGCTGAAAGACGAGCCGGAATTGCTTGACACTAACCCTGCACCTACCGCAAATCCCCCCTCTGCGAAGAAAGAGCTAAAAAGTCTCTTCGATACAGCAGTACCCCAGCCTGCAAAAGACAAACAATTCGAGTCGGAAGAGGACAAGAAGAGGATACGGAAACTGTGGCCTGTCGGTCACGATGCAGCAGCAAAACGAATGGATGCGTTCCTAAAGCAAATTGACCACTATGCCGCTACACGCTCAAATCCTGCCGCAAATAGCACGTCACGCATGTCTGCCTACTTCAGTGCGGGCATGTTCTCTGTGCGCGAAGCACTGCAGAAAGTTGTAGATTACAATCGCGGCAGTACCGATTTTACCGAAGCCAAGGCATCCAACGGCGTCTACGGTTGGGTTCGAGAGATTGTTTTCCGAGAACTCTACAGACAGACAACCATGACCACGCCACACACCTCCATGAATCTTCCACAGAATCTCAAGTTTGACGGAGTAGAGTGGGAAGACGACGAAGAAGGCTGGGAGAAATGGTACAAAGGCGAAACAGGCGAACCTTTCATTGATGCTGGTATGCGCCAACTCAATGCGGAGGCATACATGCACAATCGCTTACGTATGAACGTGTCCTCCTATCTCTACTGCAACCTCCTGCTCGACTACCGCCGCGGCGAACGCTATTTTGCCGAAACTCTGATTGATTGGGACCTCTCCAATAACACTCAAGGCTGGGAGCCTTCTTACACTGTCTTCAACCCCGTCTCTCAGGCTGAAAAGAATGACCATGATGGTGATTATATCCGAACATGGGTCCCAGAGCTCAAAGATGTCAAGGGAAAGGCGGTATTTGCTCCGTACGCGAGGTTGTCGAAGAGCGAGTTCGAAAAGCTGGGGTATCCAAAACCACATGTGGACTGGAAAGAGACGAAAGCTAGGGCATTGGATAGGTTTAAAAGAGGCTTGAGGAACGCGGATATCTAGATAGACGTGCGATTGTAGATAGGGCTAAGTTTATACTACACCAATATTCAAAGCCATACGATGTGGATGCATGTGGCACTAGGCTCATGGCTGCTACCTTGTTGTAATCCTCATTGACAATATTCGTAAAGTTGGCAATGTGATTGATTGCTCTTTCCAAGCAACAAGGGCGGCACAGCTCGCGCCACTATCTTGATCTGGCAAGGTTTTCATGACCGAGGAAGAAACCGTCTCCAAGTCCAGTGAACCCTCCCCTGCCAGCACACGTGGGGAATAGAACATATATGTCAAGACCCCATGAATAGCTGCGCCGGAGGGATGATCAAGTTGCGTACCAAATTATCGTGCTACTCTGGCTCACCAGCAGTAGAGCGTAGGTCAATCATCACATAACATATGTCCATCTATAGATTCTCTTGTCTCCAGTCGGCAAATCCAATGACGAGAGTTAATTCGAAGCTACGACAATGTGTAGCACTACTGATTAGTCGAAAGTACGCGTAACAAGCTGCAGCCAACCCGAATCACAATATCGAATGCGCGCAACCTAGTACTCATGTGCAATTTCCTTAACCCGCCAGAAAGCAGCACTTGACTTGTCTCTACATTTTCTTGATCTGCTTCCTCACTTGACTTGTCTCTACATTTTCTTGATCTGCTTCCTCACCCTCCCAATTTCAATCTCCTGGGCCCGTAGATCTCTCACAACGGTGGCTAATTGCGGGATTGGACCTTCGACTGCACCTATAAATGTTGATTGCGCAGTACGTAATGCGGGCGGAACAAGGATACCAAACCATCTGAGAGGATCTGTAGGCTTTCCGATAGATCTGGTTTCTTCTTCGTTTTCCCTTGATCCTTGGGCGGTTTCGTCATCCGCGTCGGAAGTAGCGCCTGCCTCTCCTTCTCTAGATTTCGAACCTGTGGAGGGGAGGTCCGGTCCTTGGGCTTCATTCGCTTGTTCTGTTGACCCTATTTGGTCGTCCGTGCTCGCATCCTGGCGAGTGGTAGAAGAAGATTTGATGGAGAAATGGGCTCGATAGTTCTCCTTGGTACATCCGTGTTCGGAGATGTGGCTGTGATCTGTCAACAGAGCACATGATGTAGGTAGACTTTTCCGAGTCTGGATATAACACTCTTGATAGCTATAAAATTTCGATGGAAACTGTAATACTCACACCTTCCGTACAGTTTGCATACGCTCATCGTAGCAGTCCTGTCCGTACCGAATCGCAGAGGACGAATTGTAGAAGTTTGCTTGAGCAAGCGACATGTATCCCTTGTTGGCATCAACACCATGTGCCAATCACCAAGCGTACACATTGCTTACCGAGGACAGTCCTGCGGAAAGATGCTGCATAACGTCGTGATATTCATGCAGCGTTTGCAAATACTGTTCAAGTCGAGTATCCAAAATATCAAGAAGCGCATCTTTATCCCGCCTCGCGGTGATCTCTGCCCGATCTATTGGTGAGTCCTGTGCATCCGCCATGACGCTGCAGTTTTGCATGCGTGGGAGTGGAAGGAGAGTGATGTCAGAGGAGCAGTCCGGTGGGAGGTCGAGATCATCCCAGAGCCAGGCTTAGGTCCGCGGGTGCTAAGACGCGGGAACTATACCGTATCGCCGTCTAGCAGCCGGGTAGCTCGCAGCTCGCATCTCCGACACCACTGAGCCATTCCCAACTTTCCAAACACTCAACCACCCGCCATGTCGAAACCAAATCCATTCCTCAAGCTTTTCCGGCGATACTACTCACAACCCGCGTCGGCATTCTTCCGCACCACCAACGCCCGTCCCTCACCCACGCGACCGCAATGTCCGCACACACGCATCCTCTTCCTCCGCTCGCAAAGTCGCCGCGTGGGCGGCGGCCCCGGCCTGGACCCAAACTTCGTCTCGATTCTTGACCGGCCCGCGAAGATGGCACGAGTAGGAAAACAACACGGGCCCGGCCTAATCATCCTCGCGATAATCCCCGTCACAGCGTTCATACTAGGGTGTTGGCAAGTGCAGCGTCTGGGCTGGAAAACCGAATTAGTCGCGCGCTTCGAAGACAGATTGACGTTCCCGCCTCTCGAACTCCCGCTGCGAATCGATCCGGCTGCAATTCAGGACTTTGACTATCGCAGGGTTTATGCGAGGGGTGTGTTGAGACATGATCAGGAAATGTTGATTGGGCCGCGGATTTTGGATGGCGAAGAGGGGTATACAGTTGTTACGCCGCTCGAACGGCGGGATGGGCGAGGCAATGTGCATAAGATATTGGCGTGTAGGGGATGGATTAAGAAGGATGCTGCGCCGCAGTGGTTTCGCAAGAAGAATGGGGCGTTACCTGAGGGTGAGGTTACAATTGAGGGCTTGTTGAGGATACCGCCCAAGGGCAATATGTTTACACCGAAAAACGAACCGGAGAAGGGAAAGTGGTTTTTTCCCAGTGTCGAGGAAATGGCCGAGTATAGCGGGAGTCAGGCTGTGTGGGTGGAGGAAACGATGAGTAAGTAATCTGTCTTTCTTCGATGGATGCAATTGGGGTATCTAACTATAACACAGCGCCTGATTTGCTCACAAATTATGAACGTGAACCCAAGGGCGTACCGATTGGTAGGGCGCCCACCGTAAACCTACGAAACAACCACACGCAGTACATCTTCACATGGTACGGTTCACCGCCTCGCTCCTTTCCTGCAAGCAATCGTCTAACTCTAAGTAGGTACGCGCTCAGTTTCGCGACCTCAGTCATGTTTTGGATGGTCGTCAAGAAGCCCATGTCGGGCACCCAACGGCGAGTACGCCACAGTGTTGATTGGTCGTGAGACATTACCATACCTTTTCAGTCGTCATCTTAGTCTTCCTCACGGACATCATTCAATCGTTTCCGTTTATATCTCTTCAGCTTGGCTGGAGGCTCCATACGCAGCTGCTGAAGTAACTCCCTAGGAAGCATCCTCTGCGCTAGAGAAAACGATGTACAAGTACCGGTGGTCTTGCGAGTCCTGCTTGAAAGTCAGCGTACCGAACGTACATGTCCGCTATGAGTCTGAACGCTTATGTACACCAGAATAGAGTAGAGTAGAGTAACATACCTTTTCATAAGCGCGATGACGTCGCTTTCTTCAATCGTCGTTCGTCCACCGTGCTGTGCATATGCTGCGAGATCCATGCTAATCTGCTCGAAGAAGTCGTTGGTCGTGCGTACGAGTGCGTCGAGTGTTTCCGTATTAAGTCGGGCCTTGCCTCCCTGCGACTTCAAGAAGCTCAAAGTAAGCTTCTTGACAGGCGCGGCTGGGAATAAGGGGAAGCCGATACCGTGTTCGGATACCATGTATTCTTTCGGTTTGCGAACACCCTTCATCTGGGCTACATCTGTTTGCTTGGGCGACTTGGCCTGCAGGCTTCGATCAATGGCAGATTCTTCTTCTCGATAGGCGACTAGTTCGGCGTCGCTATCTGCAGGCGGATCTGATTCCCAACCTAACATGCCGGCGGTTGCTGTTTGGTCTTTGCCATCGAAAGCAGCCGCTATCCCGTCCTGGTCGTCGCTATCGAGTAAGTCGTAATCATCGGGCAGGTGCAGATGTTCGTCATCCGGCTCTTGTTCGTCTTCTTCCCGCTCGTTTTGATATCCTTGTACGTCTTCTTGGGTTGGCACACGCATGCGCTCAGGTATCATAAAGCGGAAGGTAGGCTCTTCTGTATCATCCTCTGCCTCTCCAAATACGCCCAAATTTACGTCACTAGGCCTTCCGTCTCTTCGCCCGGTCAGTGCTTGTATTGTCGTTTCGTCACCATCTAGAGCTTCGTCCATTGCAGGATCAAAGAACCCATCTGCACGTGGGTTGATGAAGGTACCATCGACCTCGTACTCCTCTTGGAGCGCCCCGAGTTCGCTCAGATCGCCGAATCGTTCACTCTGCCTTCCCGCGAACATGAAGCGTGGATCCTCACTGATGGCTCGTCGTCCAAACTCGAGCGATTGTACGGTCCCGCCATCGACGTCGTCTGGTAAGTCTGGTAGGAGGGACTGCCGTGGTGGGGCACTGTGGAAACTATCGTCATCGTCGTACATGTTCTCTAGGGGCATTGAAAGGCGGGGCGCAGGCATGGTAGGGCCATCTTCGACGTCTGGAAGATCGAGGGCTGAGTGGCGCGTACGCCGGGGCAGGGCTTGTGGGGAGGGCTCGACTGGGTGCGTATCACGAGCGAGCGCTGCATGGACAGTCAGCTAGTTGAAAGATGGCGTCTGCAAGAGCCGTACCTCTGCTAAGATGGCGCAGAATGTCCCGCGGCGTCTCCCTCTGTACGCGGCCGCTTCGTCTCCGGGTGTTTCCTGGCGTCCTTGCGGCATTGGCTCGCTCTCTCAAGGCTCGTATCGCGTGGGGAGTAGTGGGTGCAATCCTGCGCGAAGGTAGAGGGCGAGTTGCTGGTCCGCCCCGCGGCGTCGCCCCCGATGCTGGTGTGCGAAGAGCTGGCGTCCGTCTGCTTGCTGGAGTGGGGCCCACACTAGTGGCCCGGTGGAAGGGTGTCGTGGGCTCCATGGACGCGTTGTTGTCGGGTGTCCGCTGCAAGTCGCGCTGCGGGGGAAGGCGCTGCTTTTTGCGCGCAGACTCGGCCATGGCAAGAGAGGCATGCGAGGGGCGAGGTGGGTGCCCAGGTGGGTGTTGATGGGCGTCAGGGAAACGCGTCGCTTACCAAGGTAACGCGACTTCCCTGGCGTGCATCTGCGCTAGCCGCTTATCGATAGCAGCTGAGGCTCGATATGCTGCAACTTTTTCTGTCGCGAACTCATGTGTCGCTCCTTCACACAAAACACTGGTCTCACCATGTCCGACTCGGACTCAGAAGGAGGCATACCCCTGATCGAAGCCCAGTTCGATCTTGACGCTTCGTCAAAGAAAAGGAAACGGGAAGCCGAGCCCGAAGCAAGCAAGGACGGCAAGAAAGCAGCCAAGAAGGCCAAACGGAAAGAGAAGAAGAAGCAGAAGGCAAAGGCGATTGCTGAAGATGATCTCGACCAAGACTTGGGAGTTAATCACGCTTTTGAGCGCATGGATGGTCAGCTTGTTGCCGACTATGTCAACGCACGAACACGGCTTTACGGGAAAGATTTGAGCAGTGTCGAGCTCGAGGACAAGTGTATTTCTGGTGAGTCTTTGAGCGCCCTAAATATGTCTTGAAATGCTGACGTCAAGCAGCGCGGACTGTGCAGGATAGTAGCAGCTGGACGGAGCCGCGAACTACAGACAATCTGCCTGCCTTTCTCAAGAAGCAGGCAGGGACGTTAGAAGCGACACCATGCAAGCCGCCCGGAGCTCCCCACACGCTTATAGTGACGAGCTCTGGGGTGCGAGCGGCAGACGTATGCCGATGTCTCAAGTCTGGTCTACCTAAACAGGGAGTCGTGAAGCCCAGCGTGGCCAAGCTGTTTGCGAAGCACCTAAAGCTCGCAGACCAGGTAACGCATCTGAACAAGAGCAGAATCGACTATGGGGTTGGAACACCGGATCGACTGATGGCGCTCTTGCAAGAGCGAGCCTTGTCGACGGCCAACTTGAAACGAGTCGTGGTGGACGTGTCGTACATTGATGGGAAGAAGCGCGGCATTCTCGACATGAGAGAGTTGCACGAGGCCGTGGTCAAGCTGCTGGTGTGCAAGCAGCTGGTCGGCGAGGACAGGCAAGGCGGCGAGGGACTGTTTGTGTGGTATTAAAGCATGTAGCATGTGCATGTGCAAGTAGCTAGCTAGCACGGCGAATGGCAGGCGTGAGCAGCGTGTTGCAAAAGGGTTTCAAGAGGGTACGCGCTCGTCGAGCTTGGTCGCTCCAGCTCCAGCTCGCTTCGTGACCCGCCGCCTGCCAAGCGATAAAACGCCCCCCTACGCTGCAGATAGCTCCCGCGCCTTCACAGAAGCTACCTGCTACCTGCATCGTGCTGCGCAGTCTCGCCGGTGCGTCCTTCACCTCCAACGCGCCGCCTCGCTACATCTGCATCCTGCCCTGCGCCCGACTCGATCCGCTCCACCCTCGCCGCCCCGTTGCTCCGCCGAACCGGGTCCGCCAAAGCCACGCTCCCCGGGCGACACCTCGCGCACCATGGCTGCTCCCGCGACGCAATCGCTCAAGTGCGTCGTAACCGGCGACGGCGCTGTAGGCAAGGTGAGCTTCGCTGCCCCCACGACGGCCGCGCAGCCTGCTAATCGCGCAGACATGTCTCCTCATCTCGTACACGACCAACGCCTTCCCGGGCGAGTACATCCCCACCGTGTACGCCCGCCCCTCGCTGCACCACGCGTGAGCTAACTCGCCCAGCTTCGACAACTACTCGGCAAATGTCATGGTCGACGGAAAGCCCATAAGCCTGGGGCTGTGGGATACCGCCGGCCAGGAGGACTACGACCGACTGCGCCCGCTCTCGTACCCCCAGACGGACGTGTTCCTCATCTGCTTCTCCATCGTCAGCCCCCCGTCGTTTGACAACGTCAAGGCAAAGGTAAGAAGCCGCCCACCACGACGCGTACGCACCCGCTAACCCCCCGCCAGTGGTACCCTGAGATAGATCACCACGCGCCCGGCGTTCCCATTATCCTCGTCGGCACCAAGCTCGATCTGAGGGACGATGAGGCGACCAAGGAGTCGTTGAGGCAGAAGAAGATGGCGCCCATCCAGTACGAGCAGGCTGTCATGGTCGCAAAAGAGATCAAGGCGCAGAAGTACCTCGAGTGCTCCGCCCTCACACAGCGCAACCTGAAGAGTGTCTTTGACGAAGCCATTCGGTACGTTCCCATGTGCCCCTTGCATAACTGTCCTGACCTGCCCCAGCGCTGTCCTCAGCCCCCGTCCCCAGCAGTCGGCGACCAAGAATAAGAAGAAGTGCACCATCCTATAAGCCGATACCAGGGCACAGGGGCCACGGCTTTGGGGTGACTGGGAAAAGACCAACAACTTGGATATGCCACTCACTCCACGACACTGTACACGGTCGGCATCATTGGGAAGCCCAAGCGGAACGGCGGGACTAAGCAGAAGGGGCACATGCTTTGCAGCACCTTCTGGCTTGATGCTTGGATATCGGGCGAGTCTAGCATTGGCTTATTGCAGCATTACTCTTCTTCGGCGTGGAGGATTTATGGGCTTGGCATTACCGATAGAACTGTTTATTGAATCTTTTCCCTTTGCGAATCTCCAACGCCGTGTGCATAAGCCACTGAATGAAGCGGACGCTGACGGCCGCCGGCCATGCTCGTGCGTCGTCTGGCCTCGGTACCACGCGCCGAACAGGTTCCCAGGCTAATCCCCGCGGTAGTGCAGACATGGAGCCACCACCACCCACCAACATGTTCCACCAAGGCAGTCTACAGAGCGGAATCACGCTTGCGATTCAGGAGCAGAAACTCGTTGCCTGCTTTGTACGAGGTACGCCACGGTGCACTGTCGGAATCTAGGTAGCATCGTGACTGACAAGCTGCGTAGACGACGGCGCCACGAGCCACGAGTGGGAAGACGAGTGGCTAAAGAGCGGATGGGTACGTTGGGACGCGACCAGGTCTTTAAAACATGCGCTGATGGTGAATGTCTAGCTGTCGACTCTGCTCCACCAAAAAGCTGTCGTCCTGCGGCTCGAAGCAGGCTCGACCGAAGCCGGTTTTCTGGCTGCCTTCTCCGATGTCTCGAGCGTGCCCACTTTTGTCGTCATCCAGAACGGCCAACTCCAAGTTCAACTCAAGAGTGATGCCACGAGAAACGACTTTATCAACTCGATCCGACGCGTACTGGGAGCGAATCCCATCCCAGCCTCCAACGCAGCACCAACCTCACCCCCACAAGCAAGCACACCAGAACCTACGAATAGTATAGCGAATGCTGCAGCGGAAGACGACCTGTATGGCCTCCCCGAAACCTCACTACCCACCCTCACGTCCAACACACCAGGCAAGCAAAAAGCCACAGGCTCCCAACACCCCACCCTCCCATCCACATCCGCCACCAAAGCCCAACAAGAAGCCCGCGACGCCCTGCGGAAGAAGAAACGAGAAGACGCCGAAGAGTTAGCCCGTATCAAAGCACGAATAGAAGCCGACAAAGCAGCGCGCAAAGTAGATGCCGAATTGCGCAAAGCACAACGCGAGAAGGAGAGGAACAAGGACGCACTACGAGCCCCCGATACATCGCAATCAGTGCCGAAGTCCTCGCGAGGCACCAACTCTAAAACCGTTGCTCTCAATGTCCGTCTGTTCGATGGCCGCACAATTCGTTCTACATTCCCTCGCTCCGCCACCCTACAGACTGACGTGCGGTCCTGGGTTGACACTGAGTTTGGGAAATTGACCCAGGACGACGAGAACATCAACAACAAACAATTGCCTCCTTACTTTTTCCGACATATACTCGCTCCATCGCCTAGTCGCGAACTCTCTGCCGGCGACGAGGCCGTTGAGTTGGGTGATATTGATCTAGCGCCCAGTGCGACCTTGGTGCTGGTGCCAGTAAAGGGTTACTCGGATGCGTATTCCGGGGGCACTGGAGGAGGTATGGCAGGAGCCGCGACGGGCATCGTCGGCGGGGCCTTTGGGCTTCTCACTTCTACTGTTGGCTACGTGGGGAGTACCATCAGCTCCGTCATAGGCTATGGGGCGCAACATGAGCAAGGTGGTGATGGTGGTAGCAGTAATAATCATGGCGGTGGTGGTCGTACCATGGGCAGCAGACCTACCCGGGAACCCAGTCACGATCCTGTGCTGGATCAAGCAACTCCGGGCGGGATGAGGGTAAGAACGCTGGCGGACCAGCGGGCAAGAGATGTACCTCAACAGTTTTACAACGGGAATCAGTTGAGTACTGAACCTAGGCCTGAGGACAACGATAAGCGAGATTGAAGCTGTTGTCTTATTCTTGAGGACATGATGAAAGTAAGGTAGATGACCCTAACTCCAGCGCCGCCGAGCAGCCAAAAGACGTCTTCCTTATGTTGACGTGACAAGAGGAGGAGCTCGTGGTGCGTGAGATGGCTGAAAAACAAACGCTTCTAAGTCCTTTCCATCCAGGACTTAGCATCATCCTCTCATCTTCGCCATATGACTAGAGCTGCCACTCGCCATTCAAACAAAAGCCTTCTCTTCATCCATAGTCTCCATCAACCCCGCCGCCTTCAACAGCTCACTATCCACCATGGTCCCTGCAAATGGTACCTTCGGACCCTCAACCTGCGGCTTCCAATCCTCGCGCTTCTCGACCATTTCACCCGCGGCCAGTCCGCCATGACTCAGCGCCTTGACCTCTAAAGATCCAATCTTCGCCTCTATATTCTTCACCTTTCCTTCCAACCTCACGCGACCCTTGTCTAGCTCTGCAGCATTGGTAGGGCAGGCAGACAAAGCAATCTGTAACTCGACAAGTCGCTCGCGTGCTTCATCTAGCTCAGCTTGCTCAGAAGTCGTCTGCGACACGAGGTTTTGGAAGTAGATCCCAGCGTCGTTGTCGTGGTCTGGAGATAGTGCGAGAGGATTTTCGGGACTGGGTTGGGGAGCTTCGGTAAAGATTTTGAGGCTAGGTGGGTTGCGATAGTTGACCGGGTCTTGCGCGACGTCTTGGAAGAAAGAGAAAATGGCATGCTGGGTGGGAGGATAGGTAAAGATGCATTCCCCGACCGAATTGTCGCCGCCCGCGAAGGTAGGGCAGATAACCGTTTGACCCGAGGACCATTCTGTGGTTTCTTCTCCACTAGTAGAGGTTGATGTTGCGGTTGGAGTGGAAGCCCCGGCCGAAGAGGTGACGCTGAGAGCGAGGCGGTGGAAAGCCGTCGTTGGAGCTGAGACTGGGCCTTCAGGAATCGAAGCGTGCCAGGACGTGTGCTTGATTGATTGCATGGTTGATGGTGTGTCTACAGACAAAGGCCCGTTGACTTGTCGATTGTAGTCGGTGGGTAGGTCGACACAGTGCTGGGGGTTGCATGTCAGATCGCTGAATCTCCATTGACGTGTGCGCTGATGCATGAAGGCGCGAATCTGTTCATCTTTGATTTGGGAGTCGTCGATCAAGGAGTGAATCAATGCCATGGCCGTGATACGAGTACCATACTTGCCGACTACAGCAATATGTTAGTGTAAACTTCTCAGATACTAGCAGGGCCAGGAGACGTACAGTCTTGTGTGAGCAGGTTCAAGATACTCTCGGTTCCGTCTTCAATAGCGATGACGTAGACTTCTGCGTCGGCTGCAACACGATCGGGGTTGCAGATGACTTCGTCAAAGACAGTCTTGACATGTTTCTTGGCATTTTCATGACCTGGAACACGGTTCTCGTTGTCATGGATGCGGACCATGTCGTGGGCGATTGACTTGCGTGGCATGGCGGACCAACTGCGTAGAGTCATGGCCTGGTCGTACTTGTGCGAGTACAGCAGCTGGCCCGCGTTCAAGACCATCAAGGCAGGAGTGTAAATCTTGTCTTGGAGAACATGACCATCTTTGAAAATCTCCGCGCCTCCTTCAGCAGTGTTGTCAGTAGCCGAGCACTTGACCATCTCCTTGACAAAGTTCACTACTGAGCCACCGTTGATGCCAAGTTCCCGCTGCAACTGTCTATACGCCAGAATGCCTATATCTTGCATGGTGTCGTTTACCAGCACAATCAATCGCTTACGCGTCTTGAGGATCTCAGGCGGTGGAGCAAGGATAGGTACATGCGGACCATTGGGCTTGGTCATGGTGAAGTCGGGAAGGTGGATGCACTCGAGGCCAAGGTAAGACAGGCGCTTCTCTGCTTCCTTGCGCTGGCAGGCTGTGAAGTGTTAGCTGCGAGTGTTTCAACGGAAGTTGGAATGTACTTTGCATGGCCTCGCGGCGCACCTCGTTGACGCGCTCATTGTTGGTGGCGTGGTAGACATAGGGCTTCTCGGGCGCGTCGATCATACGGATATCACCTGAGAGGTTGATGAAGAAGCCAAGTTGGTTGAGGTCCGCTGGAAATGATGGATCCGGCTCCAGAGTGTCTTCTATGCGGCGGAACATGCTGACGCAGATGCTTGGGGGTGTCTATAGACCGTAGACAGCGGCGAAGTGAGTTACTAAAAAACGGCAACCAGAGCTATCGCTGTAGTAAGGATTGTAGGTGCAATGGCCACGGAGGTCGGATTTTATTGCTGGCGCGGTGGGTTGCCGCTGCCATCGTTTGTGGCGCGTGGTGAGAGCAAACCGATTAGGAAAGGGTGTTTCGCACGGTGAGAGGGCGAGGCGAGGGCAAAGTAGACAGTGAGATGGGTCAACCACGAAGATTTCGCATGAAAAGTCTCACGGTCTGCGCCCGAAGAGCGGTCATGTGCAAGGCCATATGTAGAGCCAAAAGTAGGTATGTGATATTGGCACAATGCTCGCCTCACAGTATTGTACATGGAAACAGTCGGGTTCTCGTAGAAGCACACCTACCAGCTTGCTTTCTTCACGCCCGGCAGGTTTCCCGCGAGAGCGTTTACGCGAAATTGATACTATAGGATCGTCAGCCCTGCCTCGCCCGAAAAGAATGCCATGGCTTACTCGTCCCATTCTGAAGTCGCTGAAGACACCACGGCCCTTGCCGCCCATTATACACCTGTTCTTGATCTGGGTGTAGCGTGTGTAGCAGTGCATCTGAGAGAGCTGGAGCTGAGCCTGCGCGCGGACTCGTTGCGGAAGGGTGGTATTGCGGATCAGGTATCGCAGAGCTTGTCTGTGTCGTCGTCAGTCGTTGCGCGATGGGAGCATCAGGTGCGGAGGCGCATGCCGTTCTGGCTCATTCTCCGAGTACACCTTCCGCTTGGTGTGGTCGCGGATATTGCGAATCTTGGCGAAACATCCAATGTCCAGCTTGGCCGCGCGGAATTGAGACATGCTGGCGGTAGGCGTAATGGGTTGAATGTCTGCGCGCGCACTCGACGATGGACCACGGCCTTGTTCAATCCCGGTGTTCTGCCGCCCGCTCCCCGCTCCCCACCAATCAGCGCAATCCAGCCTCTGGCGCTTCCCCCTGCACTATATCCTTCAACGCCGCCGAACCGTTCAAGCCTACAGCACTGTTCACGCATAGTAGATGTTGGCAATCTAGTCTGCAGCGCTATCCAACGTCCAGCTGGCATGTTTACCGCACATGATGTGAAGGACATCTTCGCCCTCTTCCCTCCGCAAGACACTTCTGATTTTGTTCCACGGCTTGCGCTATCCTCCAGCGGCCATGCTTTCGTTACGCTCCAGTTTGTCCAGGCTCAATTCAGAAGCCGCGTGACCAAAGGTGAGCGTTCGTAATCTCTCTTGGCTACATTTGCTGAAGCATGTACCAGAGACACAGAGGATACCGGTATCTACATTGGCCAACGACCTCGACATAGGTCGATTGCTTGTCCATCAACTCGTCCACAGCCACCCTAAGCTATGTTTGTTCAGCGCGGACGAGGAAAGCATCATTCCCATAGACGAGCGAGACGCGATAGTCACTCGCCTGTCATCTGGGGGACTGGCATCCAAGGCCGAATTCATTGCCCAGCATCGTGTCTCTTCCAAGAGTCTTGACTTCCTCCTGTCCAGTCAAGATTATAACCTCCTGGAAACTAATGGCTACATCTACACTAAGGCCTACGCTCACAAGATCACGGATATAGTGAAGAGTATGATTCAAAAGACGGTCGATGATGTCCGGTAAGTGTAGGACTTGCCTTAGATGCATCACAGGCTAACTCTGTACAGGACTCTCAACATCAGACCAGCTGATTTGCCTGACAATCCCCCTACATGGTTCATTCTGCATACTCTCGAGCGACTCTTGCAGTCTGAAAATCTTATTTCCAAGGTCAACATCCAGGAAACTGACGTTAGCGTTTTGTGCACACCCAAGCGATATCTAGAAACCGAACGCGATGCCACAGTTTACGGTCTGCAGTCCGGCGCTTTTGCCTATCTCGATGTACAAAGATTCGCCTCCGACTTCATCGAACTTTTCCCATCTTCCCAAGACGCATTGTCTTACTTCCAGCAACTCTCAGGCATTGAAGTAATAGACTCTTTCGCTGTATCACTGATCTGGATCTCCAGTTTAGAGCAAGATTGCGTACGCATCCTCGAACAAGAAGGTTGTACCCTCGATGTCACCGAAGTGATTGGCTCCCGCCTTCCACCAACTATAAGGGAGCAGGTGGCCGCCCGAGCCAAGAACTCCATTGTCGCTCACTTCTCGGAGATCACTGGAGGACTGAAGATAGTGCGGGTCGGCAATTTGATACTCACTGAAAGGCGCCGAGACGGAGCACTCGACGAGCTCGCTGGCTACGCAAAAGAAGCTGCAAAGGCACAATGGCAAAGTCTACAGGACGATCCAACCCTAGTGGAAGACGTGAAATTCACTCGAGACAAGATTAGAGACATGATTCCTCCAACAGGCCTTGTTCAGCGCCTTCTCCTCCAACAAAAGCCAGTTGAGAAGTTATTAGAAGAGCGCTTCTGGTGCCAAGTCTCCTCCTTCGAAACACCGAATGAAGAGGAGTTTGCCATGTACTGGACAGATCGCATGCTCATCCGATATCAGATATACAGCACCGGCTTAGTTTCAGTCATGGACCAAAAAGTGCACAGCCAGCTTGCTGAGGTCTTTGCAACTTACGCACATAAGGACCTTATACCCGATACTATCGCCAAAGCACGAGCGCAGGGTCTAGTCCTCAGCCGCAAAACAAGAAAGAATGTTACCAAACTCTCGAGTGTCCTGGAGTCCACGACGCCTCTGGATAATTCATCACTATCTTCAACTTTGGAGAAATTCAACAAAAAACAAGGTATCAGCCAACCATCTGCAGATTCGCTGGCTGCTGCCAAGCAATCGATGCTCGACGACATGCTTCGCCGAATCAAAAAACAAAAGGCTTCCGACGGCCCCGTACTTTTCTTAACGCTAGTGATCTTGCTCTTCGCAAAGCAGTACGATGGTGTGGTATATGCAACGGGAAAGTTCGCACCAAAGCTGTTGAAGCTGTTGAAAGGAAAGCTGGAGTATGAGCACTATGAACAGCTTGAGAGATGGAAGGAAGCTGCCAAAACAAATACCTTGAGTGCGGAGGATAGGTCGGGTATGGCCAGGATGGCAGCGACGTGAGATCATTGGTTTCCATGCCTACGACAACCCCAAGATCGCGCTTGTGATCGAATCCGATACGTTCATTCTGGGGTTACATGCAAACGCTCATCATGGCCTTTGCGACAGGTTAGCTCGCTCAAATATACCTCAGATAACACTCGGAAGATGGTGTACCGGTAGAAAGCCACGCTTACCTAACATCAAAACATTGTTTGGATCTTTACGCAGCATCTATAGCCTCACTTCGTCCGGACCCTCTCTTCAACTGCGCACCAAGCGGATGGTGTTACGACTCCAATTTGCAGCTGCAATTTTATCGAACGGCCCATTTGATATTGTTCTTCTCTTGTGCTTGCTTCTTCACTGATCCACAGGTTATCATTCGTCATGATTGAGCACTAAGAAGCGTGTACTGAACAGCTACCGGCGGATAAATAATAGTCACAAATTATATACAATTTCATGCACGTCGTGAAGTTGCAGTGAGAAGTCGTACCTTAGTTTTCATGCGCGAGACTACTTGCCTTGCCTGTCCCGGAAGCACCGCCTCATGCAACACCCAGCATCTGTGTCTCTCTCCTTTTACTTATCCTCGCTTCCCTATACATCCTTCATGAGTTCCTCGAGCTCATCATCATCGTCCCAGTTCCCTCCCCTCCTGTTGACAACGATTTTCTGCTCTTCCTTCTCCTGTTGCTCTGCTACAGCCCCCAGTATCTCTTTGAGCTGCTCTTCTGTAACCTTCTGTCGTAATTGGCCTGTCCGCGCAAGCATTATAAGTCTGTTCTCGATGTCGGTTGCGCGCGATTCCTTGACAAGGCGGATACGGCCTAGACGGTCGGCTGCTTCGGGGAGAAGGATTTGTGAGAGGATGGAGGAACGCTGGTCGGCTGATGGGAAGGGTTAGCCCGTAGTTGCTAGTGGACGGCGGGGTTTGGACGAGTGGGCGAAGGGGGAGTGTGTTGTCAAGTGATGCATGTGTGCGCCGGGAGAGGTGCTGACAACGTACCCTCTTGCTGTCTATGATTTTGCCTTAGTAAAAGAACTTGATCTTCGTGTATAATTGTATTTACTTTCGCGAATCTTGCTCGGCGCCCTCGCCTCCTTGTCCTCCGCTGCCCCCGCCTTGTTGTTGTAACTGCTGCAGGCGCGCGCGTCTTATCTGCTCGAGATCTTCGTCGGACATTTCGGTATTATGTAGAGATTCTGAGGGCGCGACGCGAAGGGTTGTTAGGATAATGGCCTCTGCGGCGCAAGTACTGGTCGAGCAAAAGTGTGTTTATGCGGGGAAGTTCGCGGGTTGCTAGGGCACGGTCCCGATCGCACACCCCCTCACTATCTAGGTAGCTCGTCATGTTCACCAAAAACCGGTGACACCTCAACCAAGAGGAGAATGCGATCTTGAATCAGACTGGAGCCTGGTCTTGGTTTGGGCTGGTCACTGAAAGCGCGCTTTGGTATGCGGGATGATTGCGATAGCTTTGAGATCCTTCGCTGGAAATGTTGTCTGGTGTATCGCCGACACCTCAAAGATGCTCAGGGTGACAACAAAAGCTGCAGCCGCCATCTTGCAATGCTTTCTTTACATGTCAATATTGGATATAGTTACGGATGCTCTCATTGCTGTACTGCAGGATACGATTCGGAAGACTGAGAGGTGGAACTGACGAAGCTGGCTTAATATATCGCTGCATTTCGAAACTGACGAGATGAACACGCAGTTGGCGTTATCGGCCATCGCGTCAGACATACTTTGAGTACCAGCTGAAAAAACAGCTCTACATAGCTAGGCTGTGGACAAAGGGCGAAATGATAGAGACAATTTGTCGCTTACGACCTGTGTTTTACGAAGAACATGTTTAAAAATGACGAACTCAAGTCACGACTGACAGCGTGCGGCTAATCTAGTATGCTTTCAAGTAATCCACCTTGATTAGCCCTCTCGTGTAATCTAATTTCGCAATATGAAGTCCCCGCGCGTTGCTTTCCACATTACGAGGCGGGTATTGACGCTTCTGCGACACCTTCAGCCCGCGGCAAACTTGCTACTACTCCTTAACTTCTCCCCAAACTTCCATAGCATAAACGGCGCTGGGACACCCAAAGCCAAGGCAATAAAGCCCAGCACGCTATTTCCCCATCCAAAATCCAGCTTGTCATACATAGCCGGTGCAAACAACGGAAATCCAAACCCAGCCAACGACCTGAGCACCGTCGCCGCCGCGATAGCACTCGCAGCGTACCGTGTATAACTGTCAACAAGATAAGTCTGTATACACTGAAACCCCACAATAACACCCGCGCAAAATATCGCAGCACCGATATTAGGCATGATCCAATGTACCTGCGCTTGTGCACTCCAACCATACCAAAACAGACCGATTGGAACGAGAAGAGACGCGGGAATCATGATTGGAATGCGAAACTCTGGTTTACCGATGCCGTTGTTGCGTTTCTTAAGGCGGCGGTAGAGGGCGTCATTAAGGGGTGCGGTGATCTGTGTGCCGAGGAAGAAGCCAATGCCCATGGAGATGAAGTTCAAAGAACCAATCCCTATAGTCATACCGTAACGTGTGACCCATAGGCTAGGGAATGTCGACAGCATCAGATACATGAGGCCATATAGGTAAGCCATGTAGCAAGCTAAAACTTGCACAATGGGCTGGGTGATGAGTAGCTTGAACGGCCTTCTCATAGCGATTTTAATGGTCGTTGCAAGTGTGCGATCAGGATGGTCGAACTCAGTGTGTAGTTCCTCGTTGCTTGTCTCTTTACGTAATTTGTTTCGCTTCCACTCAAGGAGCTTTGGTGCGTATGTTTCCTGCAGAAAGAAGAAGCCGAAACATTGCACTATTGCTGTGAAGATCGTGGTGGCGTAGAAACACCATCTCCAAGTCGTGTTTTGAGAGATGAATCCACCGGCAATAGGCCCGATAGCTGGGCCCAATAATGGAGCCAATGAATAGATTGCTATGGCTCGGCCACGCTGCTCAGGAAGGAAACAATCGCTGAGAACGCCCTAGTAAGTCAATTAGTGTTTTATTTTCCAACGGCATTTTTCGGGAAGAGAGTACATACACCACCAATAGCTAATGGTGCAGATCCGCCTAAACCACTGAAGAACCGGAATGCCATGAGCTGCCCAGATGTTTGAGCAAATCCACATCCCAGATTCCAAGCCAAGTAGAACAAGTTTGACAGCTGCAATACGATGACTCGTCCATAAATCTCCGATAGTGGGCCTAGGAACAGCGGTCCAATTGCATACGCCAGAACGAAGATGGATAAGGTAAGCTGGGCTTCGACTTCATTTGTGATACCGAATTCGGCACTGATGCTGCTCAGAGCTGGCGAAATCATGGACGAGGATATTGGCGAGACAAGGGTAAAAGAAGAGACAATAATAGTTGCTGCCCATTTCCGCTTCATGGACCCTACCAGCTGTTAGACTACAACTTATCTGTGCGTAGTTGGGGAAACCAAACCTACAATTCTTTGGATTATGTGGGTCGAACTCTGAATCCCATGTGACCTTATGTATGTCAGATATTACAGTAGCAGTCAATATTTGTTAGGTAGACTATACCAAATTTGGGTCTTTGACGGACCGCGTAGACTTTTGCTTTTCTAAAGGCGATGGTGCCACCACATCATGCTCGTATGGAATACCACCCCTTATCTCCTCGTAAGTCGTATCTTCCTCTTGAGCGGTATCGTCTTTTACTTCTTTCCCACCTCTGTCATCGCCACTGTCGCCGTCGCCATCGTCACTGGACGAGTTCTCGTCTCGCCTTTCAGTCTCAGTCTTGTGCAATGAACTGGCGTCATCGTTGACATGAGTCCCCTCGCCATCTTCATGGTGATAAACCGAATGATCGTCTGGGAATTGACTGGACAAGATACGGTGTAATGGCGCGTTGTCGAGTCGCCGTTGTCGGGATACTGATCGGCTCCTGGATGACCTTTGAGCTCGTGGTCGTCTTGCGCTTTCCATGGCAACGTGAGACTAGGAAGTGGCGTGCACAAAGACTGGGTTTGCTGTCGAATACGTGTAGCAGAATGTAATTACTAATGTAGGGCGTGAATTTCCATGTACATAAATATAACTCGTCTGTGTTTCTAAAAAGTTATGGTGAGCGAAACGATATCGCTATGCCGGCGTTCAAGCCCGGAAAGTGAATAGATAGAGGTCTTGTATGCGGCGAGCTTCACCATTGTGATCGACTCTGCACGCTCGGTTTTAAGCACGCGTAGGACGAATCTCCGTGGACCGCGTGCCCCACAACGTTAGTCCTTTGATTCAAATGCCATCGGTGCATCGGTGGACATTATTTCCCGAGTGTAGACTGAAAAGGAGTGGATACTGTTAGTCATACAGGGTTATCTGGGTGTGGCGTAGAAGCTTGGTAATATTGTAGAGGTCGGTGGTATGGGGTGACGTCAGGGGTTGCTGATTTCCGGCGCTACTGTCGCGTCGTGTAGATATATATCCGATGTGGTAACTCCGACCTCGAGCCGAGACGAAGAAAAGTTCTGTACGCCCGCAAAGTACACAAAAGTATGTTCTGGGCCGTCGGTAAACAAAGCCTCATCGTGGTAAATAGACAGTAGTGAGCCGGAGACTGAATTTTGTACACATCTGATCCAATACATTCCATGCTATGTCGTACATATGCGCATACGATGCGAGTTCTCAATTCACCACTACCAGGGGACGCGGAGTCAATTTTGTGCCATGGCTGAACAGGTTATCGGGGTCGTACTGGTGCTTAAGTTCCTCGAGCCGCTTCACGTTTGCGCCGAAGATCTCGTTCGCCTCAACATCGGCAGTTGCATAATTGCCGTACTGACCTACACCACCATCCTTTGACCGTTCCGAGGCAGTTTCTGAGGCCTTCCTGAGAAGGTTTCGTGAGAACGTACGAATTTTGTCGTCGAGTGAAGGATCGAACCTGCGCTCTCTTTAATATCAACTCCTCTGTGTTGCTGATTCGGCTTACCATTTCATCATCACAGCCACATTATAATAATCACCACGATTCGAGAAAGCCGTCTTGTCGTTGGAAATCTCCATGACCTTCTTATAAGGAACGGCTTCGAAAAGCATCATGCTTTCGTTCATTCGCTCATGCGACGCCACAAAAGCGTTGAACTCAGCGTGAAGCTGCATAGCGAAGTTTGGGTCCATGGGGAGTCTGAAAGCGCCACCACCGAAAAGCTTACGTCCGTCAAAGCCGGCTCCTTGATTAAGAAGGCTGTTCAGTTGAGGATAGGGGATCATGGCGGTCATGTTCGCTATTGGGCCGAGTTCGAATAAGTCGGTAAAGAAGGCGTTTCCTTCTTCTTCACTGCCATTGTGAAAGATCTGGCAGATTATGACCGGAGTATTCGCGGGTGGTGGGGCAGAGAAGCCCATGAGTAATGCTTGGTTGCCGTCGTTGGTAGCATGAAACTTATTTGCAAACTGAACGACCTGTGGTAGCTTATCCGGGAGGAAAACCAGCGGCCCCGCAAACACATGGCTCCTCTGTTGATGAACCTGGAATGTGAATGCCGTCACTACTCCAAAATTCTGACCTGCGCCTCGCACAGCCCAGTATAGGTCGGGGTTTGAGTTCGCTGACGCGACAACTTGTTCACCAGAAGCGAGGACAATGTCAACGGATAATAGATTGTCTACAAGATGTCAGTAAGGCAAGCTTCTTTAATACTTGTTGATACTGATACATGCACATACCAATCGTCAAGCCGTACTTTCCTGTAAGGTAACCATAGCCTCCTCCTAGAGTCAAGCCCCCCACGCCGGTATGGTTGACGGTGCCACCTACAGTTGCAAGACCAAACTTGGCAGCCTCAACGTCGACATCTTCCCAGATAGTCCCACCGTCTGCCTTGATTGTTTTGGCATCCACATCGACAATCACCTTGCGCATCTTGGAAAGATCGATGACGATGCCATCTTGGATAGACGCAGCCCCAGACGTGCTGTGGCCTCCCCCTACATAAAGTGAGTCTCTCTCACATGTAAATTGGCTATACTCTAATGTGCTTACCACGGACTGTGAAGGGGATTCTGTGCTCCCGTATTTGAGCTAAAGTCGCGGAGACGTCATGGGCGGACCGAACTAGGACTACAGCAGCCTTTGCTCGTATAAGTGCGTGAACATGATGTAAAAGTTTTTCTATAGAAAGGCAGAACTAGGGAAACGTACAGCTCGTTTTATGCAGTGCTCACTCCACCTCTCAATGCTCTTTTCGTACTCTTCACCATCGCCCGGAAATAGGACTTCAGCAGTCGTGTTGTCGAGTAGCTTTTTCAGCGACGGATAGTCAAAGTCTCCAGACCCCAGGCCCATTTTGATAGTTTCGAAACAACTAAACGATGTTGTACAGTTGGTGGGAGCCATCTCTAGCGGGGCGCAGGCTGAGTAAACATGTCGGCAGGCATTTGGATTGGGCAGGGCTTAGCGCGTGGACCCTGGATTCAAGATGCGGCGAACTTTGCCTCGGGCGGCGAGAATGCATTGTTCGACAATATCAAGGTCGGCGTTCTATGATGCTGAAGACGAGAGGCTTACCGTCAGTATGTGCATCGTGCCGACTAAACTTTGCCATTTCACGGGCGCGTAGCGCAAGATTACCGTCTCAGACACGGCACGCGCCGCAGCAGCTACGCTTGGTCGCCTCAGAGCCTACAACGCCACGAAGAGCCTTCTCTACAGCCTTTGGAAGACGGCAATTGCAGCAACATGCCCCACGAAATACTGAAGACGTGCCCCCCTCGGCAGCCGAGGCGGTTAGCCACGAAGTCAACGCGCGGAGAGCGAGGCAGCAGTTCGGCGATACGTTGCCGCGGGACCACTTGACCGACGACGAGTACACGATATACAAGAGGCTGTATGGCCCAGCCGTCTTTGCAGATGCTGCCGAAGAGACGGAACGCGTTGACGCTGCAGTTGACGACGAGATTGTCGAGCAAGAGGGACCCGATGGCTCGATCGTCTTGCTGAGGAAGGGGGTGGACGGCCAACTCGAAGAGATTGAAGTCGTGGAAGAGGTCGATGCCGAAAACGAAGCAGCTGCTGAGCCGGACCAAGAGACAATGACACCCGAAGAGTGGGAAGCGCGCAGGGAGGAAGAGGCGCAGGCATACCACGACGACGTCTACGAGCAGAGTCGACTGCAACAAGAGGAAGCAGAGGCCTGGGAGGACGTAGATGAAGTGCAAGAGGAAGACGGCTTCATGCGCGCACATCCATTGACCATCGCGGGCCGCTTCAAGCCATCGCCTTCGACCGTCTTCCTGCCCAAGGACTCGCTCGTCGACCCTACCGCGCTGCTCCTGACGCGCGCCAACCACAAACACCTCGCCGAGTCTGCGAACCGTATCTTTGGCGGTCGTGGTTTGCCTCACTCCGCCAGCACGACCCCCGCACGCTTGGGCCACGAACAGAAACCAATTCCGCTCGACCCTTCGCAGTCAGATATGGGCAACATCGAGGCTGATATTTACATGGCTTCTGTACAGCCAGGTACATACGCAAGTGTCATGAGCGCCATGGTTGAAGTGCGTCGCCGGTTAGGCTCAGGATGGCTGCAACACATGCTGCAGGACAAAAAGGGCGGCACCATACTAGACGCTGGCTCTGGTGGTGTCGGTGTGCTCGCATGGCACGAGATGCTAGAGGCCGAATGGCAACGTATGCACGAGGAGTCGGGAAACACGTCGCTTGGTGCTACCCCGTTGGGAAAGGCGACTGTCTTGACCGCATCTGATGCACTGCGCCACCGTGCAAGCAAGTTGCTGGACAACACAACATTTATCCCGCGACTGCCAGAGACTGTGACAGCGGCTGACGAGGGAAACACGCAGCAACCGCGCAAGTTCTATGACGTGATCATTGCGCCACATACACTTTGGCCTATCCGACAAGACTATCTTCGCAGAGAGCAAGTCGAAAAATACTGGTCTCTTCTGAACCCCAAGGGTGGTGTTCTGATTCTCATCGAGAAAGGCCTACCACGAGGCTTCGAAGTTGTAGCCGCTGCCCGTTCATACCTTCTAAACAAACACATATCTTCTCCCGGCTCAGAAACTATCGAAACGCTACTCGAATCCCAGGTGTCAAACCCAAACGAAGATACTAGATTCGCTGAGAAGGAGACGGGAATGATCGTTGCACCATGCACAAATCACAGCACGTGCCCGATGTACCAGTCTACAGGTGTGAGCCAAGGAAGGAAGGACTTTTGTTTCTTCAATCAGCGATACATCCGCCCTCCATACCTTCAACGTATCTTGAATGCAAAAGACAAAAACCATGAGGATGTGCAGTTCAGCTACCTAGCCGTTCAGCGTGGACGCGATCAGCGCCTTCCGCGATATGACATCCTCGGCAAAGGGTTTGTGCAAGGTGAAGCATCAACCGCCGCGGCTTTTGAAGGGCACGAATGGCACGCATCATCAGACCCAGAAACCGAAGAGCCCGTCATGGCCTCATCTGCCGACGTGAACCCACTCACCTTCCCACGTCTTGTGCTCCCCGCACTCAAGCGCAGAGGCCACATCATCCTAGATGTGTGCACACCTGCTGGCACGCTAGAACGCTGGACCGTCCCACGCTCCTTCAGCAAGCAAGCTTACCGCGACGCGCGAAAAGTCCGCTGGGGTGACCTCTGGGCCCTCGGCGCAAAGACGCGGATACCACGTAACGTACGTCTCGGCCGTCCAACCGACGAATTCGACAAAAAGGGCAGGAAAGTCAAGAAGGCAAAACAAGTCACTATTGAAATAGGTGTTGGTGAGAAAGATGGAAGGACTGTCGAGGAAGGTCCCGCAAAGGTGCTTGGCAAGGGAGGGAGGTTGTTGGTTGGTGACCGCGATGGACGGTATACCGCGGATCGGAAAATTCGGGGTAGCAAGGGAAGGAAAGGGAGGAAGCAGAGGGTTGAGCACGATGCTTATGACTTGGATGACGTATGAATGGCGACTATAGGTATGAGTGGTGTATTGTACGATATGGCCGATTCCGCGGATTCAGAGAATTGACGCTCAGGTTAAGTCTCCTTCCATTTTGCTTGCTGCACGGCACATTTCCGTTGCATTTCAACCTACCAAGCGGCCAAACATTCCGATTCGCCAAGCCATATTGATTGGTAAGTCTTCGCTTGGCACCGATTACGTCCTATTTGTAACTTCTCATGCACGTTCCCGACGTTCCTCCTTCTGGATTCGTCCTCTTGGCTTCTCACCTACTTAACGACTGGCAAAGAGCGAGGATGTATGAAAGTAAAGTCCGGGGTGATTGTGCTGACATGCAGGTATGCAGCACATATTACAAATGCGATTGGACTCTGGAAGCTGGCGGATGTATGGGAGGTTGCGTGATTGTTCGTCCTACTGCATATAAGTATCGACGGAAAGCACATGCATCTTCAATAGGACCACCAACCGTTTCTGTATCTTGGCTCCATTCTTCTCTTGTCTTACTGTACCGCCCCACGCACCTGGGCAGCATCAATCCAACATCATGTCCACCAAACCCGTCGCCCTCATTCTCGGCGCAGGCCCCAATGTAGGCTTAGCCATAAGCACCTCATTCACCACCCTGAATTACCGCGTTGCAACTGCCTCCCGATCCGGCACCAACAGCATCAACCCCGACACGGGTATCCTCACCCTGAAAGCCGATTTCACAGCGCCAACATCCATCCCCAATCTTTTCTCGCTCGTGCTTAAAGAGTATGGTACATCGCCCAGCGTTGTGGTTTGGAACGCCGCCGCGCTGACGCCTCCTCCTGCGGAAGAGAGCGTGCTATCCATACCCCCGGAACAATTTGCAAAAGACCTGAATGTCAATACCGTGAGTCCGTATGTAGCAGCGCAGGAAGCGGTCAAGAGCTGGGAAAGCATGGGAGAGGAGCATGTAGGGGGTCAGAAGACGTTTATCTACACAGGCAATATGCTGAATCAGACCATTGCGCCTGTCCCGCTGTTCTTGACACTGGGTGTGGGAAAGAGCGCGAGTGCGCATTGGGTTGGCATGGCAGATGCTTTATACAAGGAGAAGGGGTATCGGTGAGTTTGTTTTTTTCTCTCTACGCAAGAACTTCTCTTGCTGTCAACGTCTGGGTTAGATATAGGACGTTCTGCTAATATCGGGATATAGGTTCTTCTATGCAGATCAACGACAGCATGGTAAGAAAATGACTATACAAACTGCATATGAGAGGTACACTGACTTCATAACTTTACATTTGCAGATGGTGAGCCCATGCTAAACGGTGTGGATGGCCCTGCGCATGGCGCGTTTTATGCGCAGTTGGTGCAGCAGGAAAGGGATGTACCGTGGTTGGCTACGTTTGTCAAGGACAAGGGCTATGTCAAGTTTTAGACGTGCCAGCATCGCGACGTTGCTTGAGAGGTCGAGCTATGGAAAGATTACATGCACGGGTCATTTCTATAGATGAATTTGATTGATGTCAACATGGCCTATATACAGACGACCCGCTGCCGTCGACTACGACTGCTGACCCAACGCAAACGCTCTCGTTATATGCCATACAAAGTAAAATGGGTATATCCTCCTTCCGGCTTGTGACACCGGTGCAAATGCTGAAAAAAAGAAAAGTAGTGGTCCCTGTAAGTCGAGATGTACACTCGGTTGACGCCCAATGATGCAGCAAGACATAAGAGAGTATGTGTAGACGAAATGTATGATGGATGCTCATATCATCAAGCCGGCACCAATTGTGACGGCACTCAGGCCTGTCTCACGACTGTCCTCGCTCGGTCGTCGCTTTCCTAACGTCTCCAGTTGACGCGCTGTATCCATCTTTGTTTGCGACATGCCAGACGGCGATGGTGGACCTGATGGGCCTGTAGCATCGCTGTTTGACTTGGAGCGCATAGGGCCTAGGTCTTCGCCGAAAGTGATTGAGGTTATGGAATCATCACTGACACCACGAATAGGCGAGCTGGGTCTCTCTGACGAGGCAGCAGCGGATTCAGTTTTGTCTGCAGCGGCTGTTGGTGAGCTGTGGATCGTTGTAAACCTTGCAGAGCGTTTGGATCTCGCGAAACCATGCACGTCGTAACGGGGTGGGTGCGGGGTATAGTCGACGAGCATGTGCGCCTTGACGCTAATGCGGAAGCGTTGACCTTTTCCAAAAACTACGTCGCTGACACGTGGAGAAGAAGCAAGCAACACTGGAGCGCAACGGCGGCGATAACGCAGGGTCTGCGCAGAGCAAGGTCGGATCGCCGGTGCTGATTTGGGATCTGACGATGAGCCACTCTCAGGACGCTCGTCATCGCCTTGCTCGTAGTCGTGCGAAGAGATGCGTGCTAGAGAATCTCTCGCATGCCGCGTTGGGAAACGAACGTCTTCGGGGTCGAAGTCGTCGAGTTCTAGGTCTGGCGCGGGCGCTGCGTGGCTGATGCCCGAATCGCGGGTGCCAGCCAGATGTGGGTAAAGTTGACGGATAATCTGCTCCTGCTGTGCAATGATGCGTCGGCCGGCTTCTAGACTTGTCAGACTCTCCAGGTTTTCTCCGAACTGCGCGCTGTCCAAAATGCGTTGACGCCTGCCTCTTCGAGGAAGACTTCTGTAGCGGGGCTCGCTGCGATCTTCTAGGGGTGCACTGATGTCGATGGCGGCGCAAAACAATTCCACCCAGTTGAGCATGCCTTGCTCAGTCGACGGACACAGCAAGAACTGTTCAAACTCCAGGCGCAGGCGGATGGCATGTTCCCGCACAGGCTCGAAAAGCTGTGGATCCGTTTCGTACAGTTTAGGCCGAGCGACAGCGGGCACCAGGTGGGCGAAAGGAGACTTTGGTATCAACGACGTCTTCTTGAAATCAGATGCCACGCCAACTTCAGCATGCTGCAAGGAATAGGTTCGCAACAAGCGGCCGGGACATGGCTCTTTGTTTTTGCTGAGGAGACCCGGGTACTTTATGCGATGTATGCTCAACTGCGTGCCTCGAAGTATGGCGTAGACATCGTGCCATTCGCGATGTCCCGAGACCTGGAATGGCGAGGATAGTTCCTGCTTGATGCCAACAACTCCTTCTATCTCGACGGTGCAGGTATAGGGCGGAGGTGACTGAGTACTGCGCACAGCCTCTTTCTCTCTCCTTGTCCTTTCGTCTAGGACGCGACGGGTCTGAGGATCGGTTGCGCAAGCATACGAGGGCGGCGACCCGATGGGTAGTTGGGCGTGAGTGTGGTAGGTGTTGTGGTATCCATATGTTGACGTGGCCGGCGAAGGGTTTGTCGAGCGAGGTCGCGGTGCACGTGTTTGAGACATGGCTTCAGTGGTCGAGTCCATGGAGCAGGGCGGTGCGTTGGAGAGTAAATGGCCGCAAGGTCCTGCAGAGCTCTAGGCCGAGGTCAAGGCAGGACTTTAGTGTATGTATTGACGCTGTATTTGGAAGCGGCGCGTGGTGCGAAAGCAGCTCATGGACCTATCGAGGAGAAGGCGCCATGAACGGGTGGCTTGCGGTAGTGGTTTGACGACGGTATCCCCGGACTCGGTGTGTCACAGTGATTTGTTCTCGCCAGGAAAAAGTAAATCGAGCAAACGGACAAAGCCCTGTGTCGCTGTAGAGATGACGCCACAGGAGCTACAGAAGCGAAAGAAGCAGTGGCAGGCGCGTTGGGTATATCTGGAAGCTACGACAGGGGTGCTCCGGCTGTGAAATGAAGTGCGGACGGGGCGCGTCGTATGCGACCGAGGAAGATGCGACACAAGTCTGACGGAGAGAATGACAGTGCAGTGCAGTGCGAATGGAAGCTGACGGAGAAGATGACTGCACGGCGAGGCAACCCTAGCGAGTGTCAGCGGCGCGGTGGCATGATAGAGTTAAGCAGCATCACTTGTTGCTATCAGCTGCCCTGCAGTTGTTGGTGCCATGCAAGGATATCTCCTCAAGGCCCGAACACGTTCCAGATCCCGCTAACAGGACCTAGAAACAGGCCCACCCGCCCCTTTGAGCCAAGTCGAGCCCTGCACCTCTGCAAGCGATCCGTCGTCCGCATGCCACTGCCACGGTGCCGCCGCACTCCACTCCACCTTGCGTGCTTTTTGCTTCAGCTGAGAATCTCGCGCACCTCTGACCGAGCCTAGAGTCACAACACCATCGCTTTTTTGGATGCTCCCACACCACGCAGACGAACTCGGCTCCACCACCATGACACGCTCCTCCCCCTGCTAACGCAAACCGAGCCACTTCGGCTGAGTCAGGCCTCGCCCTAGGTCGACTTTTTCTTGGCTTCGACACATGACGGCTTCTTGCCCTAAGGTCGCGAAAGGCTAATTCGCCATGCGCAGTCACAACAAGTCTTCGTGTGTGCAACCTTGGATGTCTTCCCGTCCGGCGTCTCGGTCATCAGCTAACTGCAATCCCACGGCTCAGGTTCGCGGTACGCTGGCGCAGGCGGCACGCGTTCGCCGCTTATCTTTGTCCTCCGTTCCTCAGACAGGCTCGCCTTTTGGCCTATAGTAACCGACACGCTTAGGTCGCACCCTCCTGTCCGACTCCAGGTTTCGCCAACACCTTCTTCCTGCTCGACTATCTTACTTTCTTCTTTGCCGCTTCTTTTCGAGCATCGTCTTTCTGTCTTTCCACGTCATCTTTCCGTCACTTTCGCGTAACCTATGAGGCAATCCTGCTTGCGCTGCGCCAAAGACATTTCGATAAACAACTTCTGTGGTACGGTTCGCGTTTGGTGAAGAGCCAGACGCCTATCGCAATCTGAAATTAGCCCTAGGATAATGACACTTCGCATAGCGGATATCTGCAGTGATGCACTCTGTGTGTGCCTCACACACTCGTATCCGGCATTTTCGTGGCAACTGGCACCGTTTTCTCGACAACTCCGTCTAGTGTCCCGGTCTTGATCTGAAACCTATGATCCTCTCCATACAGTCATCATCGATCACCTTACATTTAATACATCCGTGACTGGTTACTCTATTCTTCGATGGCAGATCTAGAGCTACACTCAAGTGGGCCTGTTGTTCCCCGATGTAGTCCCCCAAAGAGCGCTGACTAGTATTTGCACGAGACAAGTTAAGATGAGCACATCGTAAACCACAGTCGCTCGAAAATCTCTTAGCGACGCATTCAATCGCATCATAACGAAGGAGGGGGTCAAGAAAAGCAGAAACTTCATTCGCCTCTGATTTGCTTCACGTAGAGTTTGGCGCAAATCTATCTTGAGTGTAGGATAACGTTATCAAGTCTTTTCTTGATGTAGAGTATCACGGACTGTACCCATCTACGCAGTGATCCTGATAACAGCCCGACCAGCAAGCTTCCCTGCATTCATATCCGCACAAAACCGATCAATATCCTCTAAACCACCATGCGTCAGAATCGGATGTACCAGTCCTCGCGAAGTAAAGTCGAGTGCCTACCCGTCCAGTTAGTAGCAGTCTCCCTGGCTAACTCGCGAGAAATACACTTACCTCCTCAACGTCCTTCAGCGTTCCCGTCACACTTCCCACAACATTCAATCTCTTGAGGCACATCAGGATTGGACTAGCTCCCGCAATGATCGACGAATCTTTCGGTAGACCTACACACACCATCGTGCCGTTTGGTCTCAGCAGATGTGGCGCTTGTTCGTAGCCTGCTTTTGTTGCTGCGAAGACGATGACACCGTGGGCGCCATAAGTAGTAATCTTCATGATCTCGGAAGTGATGTCCGAGCATGTAGTGAAGTCGATAAACCTCTCGGCACCGAGAGAGAGGCAGAGATCGCGTTTGGCGTCGCCGCCGTCGATTGCAATAACGCGCATACCCATATGGCGAGCGTATTGAACACCAAAATGACCGAGGCCTGGGTGGTATTAGTATCATGTTGTATGACGATTTCATCTTCGTCGCTGCGAAAGATGGAAGAGGACGCGAAAGCGTCATGGGTATACTCACCTCCACCTGCTCCCGGAATGACAATCCATTGTCCGGGGAGTACCTTACTTCTCTTGCAGGCAACATACGCCGTAACGCCGCCGCACATGATCGGGCCCGCCTCCTCGTCTTTGACACCATCAGGCAATCTCGTCGCATACCTCGCATCCGTTAAGCAATACTCCTGAAACGTTCCCGCAATAGTAAATCCGCTGTTCAGCTGCTTCGGACAATGACATTCATCTTGGCCGTTAGTACAAAACTCGCATCGTCGGCATACAGACGCAATCCATTTGATACCAGCGCGATTACCGATCTGCCAGAGATCTTGCACGTTTGCGCCAACGGCTACAACGATGCCAGCGCCCTCATGCCCTGCGATGCCTTCGGTGCATTCGGCCATCTTGAAGTCCCACTCATCATGGAGCAGGGACTTGTCCGAGGCACAGAGGCCACTATAATTTATCTTGACGAGAATCTGGTCGGCAGCTGGCTCTGGGACAGGAATCTCCTTGATGGTAATCCTAGCGTTGTCGCCGGTGCCTTGTTTGATGGCCGCCTTTTGTGTTTTGGGGAGTTGCATAATGTTACTGTATTCGGGACGATGTGAAGAAAGGGAATATGGCTGAATGAGGAACACCGAGTCACTCCAAATACACCTATATATGTATCATCACGGACGCCCGGCACTCACTGTCCTATGTGCGGGGGTCGAACTTAACGGACCCTGTTCTTGGCCTTTGGCATATCAAATTTGGTACACAGAGAACCCCTCTACCATTGTCAAGACGTTGCGTTTACAACTTACCGTGAATCGTCACCGAAGCCCTCGTGATCCTACGGCACTGCAACTCGGGAGACCAGATCGGATAAAGCACGTTCGTGTCAAGATCTGCGGGGAGTATCCGCTGTGTATACGAACCGAGGATGAGGGGCACGCGAGACTGTGGACGTGCGGAGATGACTAAAGCTTAGCGTGCAAGGCGGGGTACAGACATGAGATAAGTTGGACATGAGCGAGCCTTTTGTGACGGAGTTGAAAGATTCGGGAAAACTACGAGGAGAGAATTATTGGGTTGTTGTTGCTGCTCTCATGCTGCAGTACTTGGTGTCTACGAGGGGTTGAACCTCAGCTCCAGACGCTCCAGGGCGTATCAGAATCACGCAGCCTTCTTTCAAGCCTATACCGAAATCTGTACGCCGACTAGTGCAGTTGTCCTCTGAACCCAGAACGCCGTGCCAAATTCAATGCTCCCATTGTTCTTACCATGCCGTGATATCGTCGACCTCAGCCTCACCAAACGTGCTGGTTTTGGTGGCAGCCATACCAGAATCGCTTGTTGCGGTCTCTACATTTGGTGTTTTATTCATGATCTCCGGAAGCTCGGTCTTGAGGAAGCCTAGTAAGTGTTTGTTTACCTGCTCAAATTCCAGGAGGAAGGCGTCGTGACCGTCTGGAGAATCGATGGTCTTAAGAGTAGCCTTGGGAATACACGCGGCCAATTCCTTCTGTTCGGCAAATGTGAAGAGACCGTCCGATTGTATACCTAGTACAAGTGTAGGCTGTTCAATCAAGGAAAGCGCATGATGAAGGGCCGATACTGGATCTAGTGTGTCGGGTGTCTCGCCTTCAGGATAGCGGTAGCGGGATACATCGTGCGTATCCAGCTTTCTTGTAATTGCGATGTAACAATTAGCGTCAAAACGCTTGATGAACTTGTCGGCCTGGTAACGGAGGTAGGACTGTGCTGAGAAGTAGTGCGGCGCTAGAGGCTTCGATGAGCGCGGGAATTGACTGTTGCTACTTGTTGAACTTGACCTTTCGAGGTTCGGAGTGGCTGGGTCCGATGCATCATGGAATTCGAGGTCGGCATGTGCGGCTGCAGAACCGGGTATGGCGGTACTACTGTTTGTCCGCGACATGAGACGCGGGGAGCCAGCGTTCTTGTGACCGTGGTTGTGTATCGCCCAGTGTTCGTGGGAGGGATTCGACGGAGTGGTCGGTCGCGGTACAGTGTTGATGCTCTGTTTCTTGGATAGGTCTGGTGTGTTGCGTCCAAACCTTGATTCAAACGAGTCGCGGCTTCTGTAAGTCAATAAAGCAGACATGCGTGCGGCTCCAAGCCCGGTCGATGGAGGATCTTCATATGCGTAATAGCCGTCGTCGTATTTGGGGTCGCTGTAGATACTTTGCCGTTGGGCTTCGCCCCAGCTGATGCCCCATGCGCTGTAGCGAGCGGAAGTGGCTATCGGGATGATGGTCTTGACGTAGTCTTTTCCGAAGTAGGCAAACTCGAGGACAAGCATACCGCCCATAGATCCTCCAATGACCGCAGCGACTTGCTTCACACCAAGATCATCCAAGAGAAGCTTGAAGATACTGTGCCCGTTAGCGGCTTCCCAGTACAAATTCCAGAGTTTGCTCGACTAACTTGACATCGTCTCTTACGGTTGTCAGTGGAAACTCAGGTCCGTATGGGCCCAGCGAGACGTCGCCGTCTTTTGCTGTGACCGGGCTTGCGCTCCCGTAGGGACTGCCGAGACTATTCATACAGACCACGAAGAAGCGCGATATATCGAAAGCCTTCCCAGGCCCACCTAGCAACGGTCCCCACCAGTCTCCCACGTCAGCGCTTCCCGTGAGCGCATGGCATATTACCATGGCATTGTCTCCGCTGGGCGCGAGGGTACCGTAGGTCTTGTAGGCAACGCTGACATTGTGTAAGACGACGCCGGATTCGAGCGCGACTTGGGGTATGACGGCAAACGTCTGGTCGGGGATAAGTTTGGCGAACGGATTCTCGGGTTGCGACGACACCGTCCCTACCGCATGTCAGTTTGGATCTTGCACGGTCAGAACGCATCAAGGAAACTCGTCTGAATTTCTTCAAAATTTCGCATAGCAGATTACAGCAACCAGCCGTTCTTGCTTTGCCTGTCCGAAATGCTTGCGACGGCAAAAAAAAGTTTAAAGTGCACCTACTGTACTTCCTCGATCCATTGGTAGATCCATAGGTATCCATATTCGCGATATCGTATGTGTATTCGTAGGGAAGAGTAGAGCCTGCGTCGCAGGAAGTCTGGCGTCTCGATCACATTGTGGGGAGTCATCGCATTGGTGTTGAGTGATGCTCGCAGACGCCCGCTAGACGAGGCTCGCCAAGACAATGACGTGCTTTTGGGGATTTGCCTGGCATGCCCGGGCCCGTATGATGCCCTCGATCTGTCAAACATCAACCATCACTCTTTGCCTAAATTAGTCTTTTGAAGTGTCTACCCAAGCCTTGATACTCTTAACACTGTTTCCAGAGTTCCCCGCATGCCCGAGACAAGATTCAAGGCTTCCCTCCGAGTGTTACCCGTCCGCCATTATCTAGGATTCTTTCCACCTACTTGGCGACATAATCACTGCTTTGCGCAGAATAGCGTCACACTACGATCTCTCCCATGAGGTTGTGCAATAACACGAAGACTGTTGCCAAACCCTCGAGCACGATCAACAGACAGAGTCACCGGCTGCCTATCGGTGTTTTAAATTAGAGGATTACACAATAACAACAGAAAAGCTGAGCTCTCCGGACTTTGATTGCGATGGTCATGAGCAAATTGCAGGTTGTTGGCTGGTTTTTATAGTACACAGAAATATATTATTGGCCCAGATACGACTTGTCATCGTCGGAAAGATGCATCAAGCGACTGGCGCAAAGCGTACTCTGATTAGTCAACGGCTGCGAATGGAAGCCGAGATCAGCGTGCAGTATATAGAATTCCTGCGATGGGAGGGAAACGCAGGGACCTGAAGCGATAACGACAGACGCTATGCAGCACGCGCCTCTCGCTAACGGACGCCACACGTGGCTTGCGCGTAACAATAGCTCTCTCTGACCACCCAAACGCGTCATCTTCCAACATCAACCATTATTACTGACATGCGATGCGACGGGTAGTAGTAACAGGCTTAGGGCTTGTAACCCCTCTTGGACTAGGTGATGCGACGTTCACCTTGCTTTGATCCCATTTCTCCTAACGCGGATAGGTGTTCGACGAACCTGGAAGCGTCTGATCGATAGCCAGTGTGGCATCGTTTCCATCAAAGACAGAAGCCCTGAATTCGCGCTGCTACCGAGCCAAGTCGCTGGTCTGGTTCCTCAGGGTAGCAAAATCGATGGCAAATGGAATACAAAGGAGCATCTAAGCCACAGCGTACGTGCCGCCACCCAACCTTCTCGTCTTTGACAATTTTAATTTCGTCACAGGATGAACGCCGTATGGCACGCTTTGCACAATATGCCATGGTGGCGTCCGAGGAAGCTCTCAATGATGCGGGATGGTTTTCGAAGGAAGAGGCCGATCTTGAAGTCACGGTACGGAGGCTCAGCATCCGCCCAACCTGCATCTTACTCACGCCGAGATAGGGAGTATACATGGGATCTGGTATCGGCAGTTTAGATGACGTGTATGATACTACAGTTGCTTACGAAAAAGGCGTGGGTTGTCCCGGCTATCGATCGTAACTGTCAACTGATTATGCTAGGGTTACCGAAAGGTGTCCCCGCTCTTTGTTCCGCGGCTGTTGATCAACCTAGCCGCAGGTCACATATCGATGCGTTATGGATTCAAGGTGGCTATAACCTGCTGGCTATGTTTTTGTTGATGCTGAGACATGATAGGGACCGAACCACGCGGCGACAACAGCATGTACGACCGGAGCACATAGCATCGGAGACGCGTCACGTTTGATTCAGTTCGGAGATGCAGATGTTATGATAGCCGGCGGAGCTGAATCATGCATTCATCCTCTCGCGATATCAGGCTTTGCTAGGGCTAGAAGCCTGGCTACTGAGTTCAATGATCGGCCCACGGAGTCAAGTCGACCATTCGACCGAGAACGGGATGGTTTTGTCATTGGAGAAGGAGCCGGAGTTGTGGTTCTCGAGGTACGCGATCGCTGTGTACAAGGTTGCCGTACCTGTCGTATCTAATCAGGTGCAGGAACTCGAGCACGCAAGGAAGCGAGGTGCGAACATCTATGCTGAAATCGCCGGCTACGGACTGTCCAGCGACGCACACCACATGACGGCACCTCGCGAAGATGGCCAAGGCCCACGTCTCGCAATGAAGCATGCACTACGACACGCCGGCCTCAAGCCAAGCGCTGTTGACTACGTGAACGCCCATGCGACGAGCACCCCACTGGGTGATGCTGCGGAGAACCGAGCCATCAAAGAGCTTCTGCTTGGCGAAGACGGAAAGGATAGAGCTTGTGAAATCAATGTGAGCAGTACAAAAGGTGCGGTCGGACATCTTCTGGGTGCTGCAGGGAGCGTTGAGACCATTTTCACGATTCTTGGGATGCATCATGTAAGTCAGATGTGGTTTTTGTCATAGCCTACATGTTGACGATGATCAGAACATCCTACCTCCGACTCTCAATCTCCAGAATCCAGGAGATCCGGCGGTTGACTTTAACTGCAACTACGTCGCCAATGCTGCTCAACAGCACAGAGTCAATGTGGCTCTCTCGAATAGCTTCGGTTTCGGTGGCACCAACGCATCTTTATGCTTCCGCAAAATCTGAAAGCCGACGATAGTTCACCATATGCGATACAAGCTTCCGGTCGTCAAAACTTGATGCCAAAGTTTTGTGGATTCGCAGTCATTAGTACACCATGATGCTAATTACCCCGCCAGAGGGTCACGATAACAGCTGCTAGCCCCACTTGGCGTCATTTGCATCCCACGGTGCCACCCGTAGACGACAGGAGCCGCATCTGCGATAATTACCTTCCAAGCTTCATTATAGTTGCCTCTTCAAACTCCTTTCTCTTCCTATCAGACTTCGAGCTCAATTTCTCGTGCTCTTTGTCACGCGCGAGGGCGAATTCCTGTAGAATGGCAACCTCCCGCCCCTCATCTGTAGTGGGTAGCGATGCAGGGAGCAAATTATCATTCTTTCGCAATGCATCCAACAAAGCATCTGCATATCATGCGCAGACACCCTACCTCAGAAGGCTTCCATTCGCGGCAATCGCAATCATCATCATCCTCGTCGCTGTGAACCTCCTTGTTTGGGCGGCAGTTGGTATAGTCTTAGTAAGCAAAGAAGCTGAATCCGAATGGCTTTGATCGCATCTGCTAAACGTCGGCAGCACTGGCATACGCCACTGATCTCGACAGCAATCCTCTCATACACTCTGGGCTTGCGCCATGCCCTGGATGCAGATCATATTTCGGCTATCGATCTCATGACTCGCCGTCTCATTGCTGCAGGCCAGCGGCCAGTGACGGTTGGAATGTTCTTCAGTCTCGGACATTCTACCATCGTCATCATCACGTCGCTCATCGTTGCAGGAACTGCAGCGGCTGTGTCAGACAAGTTTGACAATTTCGAGCGTGTCGGTGGCATTATTGGCACTTCTGTCTCTGCTGCTTTCTTGTTGCTCCTTGGTCTTATGAACATCTACATTCTGTACAAGCTCATAGTACAGATGCGAAAGATGATTTCGAGTGACCCTGGTAGTGAGCACGAACAGTTCAAGATACAGGGCGGTGGTTGCCTCTTCCCGATATTGCAAAAGCTCTTCAAGTTGGTCGACCGACCCTGGAAGATGTATCCTCTCGGTGTACTTTTCGGGCTAGGTTTCGACACTTCTTCCGAGATCGCTATCCTAGGAATAAGTTCGATTCAAGCCACGAAGGGGACATCAATTTGGCTGATTTTGATCTTTCCACTGCTCTTCACAGCAGGCATGTGCCTTCTCGACACCACCGATGGTGCGCTGATGATGAGTCTGTACACAAGCACGCAACTTGCGCGCGACCCGATCGCCATTTGCTACTACAGCATTGTGCTAACAGTCATCACTGTGGTCGTCGCGACCATCATCGGGACAGTGCAGTTCCTCAATTTGGTGCTTAATGTTGCTGAGCCGCATGGCAAGTTTTGGGAAGGCGTCGAAAAGCTGGGCGATGCTTGGGATATAGTTGGTGCGTTGATTGATCGCACTAGAAGAATTGGACACTAACGGAATGTAGGCGGAGCTATATGCGGTACATTCATCGTTTTCGGTGGTCTCAGTGTTCTGCTGTACAAGCCTTGGAGACGTCGCATCGATAGGAAAAGAGTCAACAATGCGCACTTTGAGCCATTACCTCAGGAAAACGATGCGCCTAGCTCAGACGAAGAGCACAATCGAGGTATCGTCGCATCGAGTAGGACGCAGGCAAAAGCGGTGGAGGTGGACATCGAGCCAGTAGAAGTCACAGACGCTGGTCCTGCACGTTGTTGAAAACTTTGTGTCGGCAGCACCAGAAGTTGCCCTTTCAATTTGATGTTACCCGACGGCCTGCCTATAGCCTTTACCTCTTCCGATCCCGAGTTCATTGTTTGTCAAACTGCGAGCTCATACATGTCAAGTCGAACGTTCTCCCAGCGGAATCTTTCGAAGACGCTATGACGGCCTGAAGAGTATAAGAGACCGCTGTAGAGATCTGCTGGAGCTGGCCGTTCGAAGTGATGATGTATGAAGAGTCTATCAGAGTCGTAAAGCATTGATTGAAAAGGCAAATTGTGTACATCTGAGGAGGTGCAGCTTTATGACCGAAATTCGGATTCCTTTACGACAGTAGCAGGCTGTAGATGGGTGATGACATGGGCTTGCGTTGTAACGAGCGGCAGCTGCCGAGCCGATGTGTCTATGATGGAAGGGCATGGTCGGTGACCTGCAACGCTCCTCCACGATTGTACACAACCACGAGAACCTTGGTGCCATCTCTAACTTTTATAAGCTTGAACCCAAGCTTGCGCGGCATTCAAATCTCCCACTTTGCAATCTTCAGGACAGCTTCCTGAGTGCCAAACACACGCAATGTATTGCCAAACTCGTTCCAAAACTTTGAATCAAAGGCTGGAATGAGCTCCATTGGTTGTCGCTTAACCTGCTCTAACGGCACCCATCCCGTCTTATCTTGGACGTAGACGTCATTTTCCCATGACCCGCCGACGTCTTGAACCTGTTCGTCCCATTTCGCAAGTTCACTATCTTGACGAAGCTTAACCTCTCCGTCATCTTCAGTTGAGGAAGATTCGGCCTCAGGGCTCAGAGCTTTGAGCGTGTCGAATAGGTTCTTAGTTTCGAATCGTTGTTGCTTTGCCTCCTTTTTCTTAGCCTTGGCCCTTTGTTTCTTTGTTTTCTTGGGTTGAGGCTGCTCCACTGGGGGCAGGGGAACGGGCTGGTCGACCTTCTCGCGTCCATCTTTTACAAAATCCTGAACATCTTCCGCTAACACTCCCTTCGCTTTGTTACGGGAACGGTCGGGCAATGGTGCCGGAACCTGTTCTCCTCGCTCCGCACCAAGCTTGGCGGCGAGCTTGATCATGATGGTGGCAGTAAGGAGGCTGTCATAGCCTGCTTCGTGGAAGGCCTCGGCCTCTTGGTATTTCGGATGGTCGACATGTGTGACGATGTGGGGCAACGGCTGCTGACTTGAATTCTCGGCAATATCCTGTAGCGTAGGGGAGGCGTTGAGGTCGCCTTCAGCATGAGTCGCTAGATATTTAGTGTCGATAATGTTGGGGAATAGCTCATGGATGGCATCCTGGAAGCCTTGCAGCGTATCCTGTACGGAGTTAGCGCGTTGTCCAAATGAGGAGATGTTGCACATGCAGGCAGTTGGCCGACAAAAGTACGATAAAAGTAGACAATGTCAGTGAACATATTGTGGCCGACTAGCACGGGCTGCTTGATCTTAAGTCTCTCTATGGCTCTGTCGTAGCGATCTCTTATATCATGTGCGTCGGCAGTGACAATCGTGCCAGTAGTGCGTGCGACATAAAGTGGATCCGCGCGATTGATGTCGCCGCCCTTGACTAAAGCCTCGAAGATCCAGCGGAAACCGGTTTGTCGGACAATGGATTCTTTGACGCGGTTCTTGATCCTGCGCATGTTGTCGGCCTCACGCACGGGGTCTAGATGGAGGATACGAACACACTCTCCGCGTCCTATAGACACCAACTCTGGGAACTCGGCGCGCACGAGCTGATGCACGAGACGCTTCTCGAATCGCGTGATGACGGGTATCACGGGCGATGTGGAAAGTCCTGTGTGAGTTGTAATGTCCAAGGACGACGAAGTGCTAGATTTCCATTTCTCAATGGCTTCCCTCACCCTACGCATAAAGTCGAGCGACTCGACGTCAGCCGAGTTGAGCTGCAGATCGGGTATGGGATTCTTGTTCTCGAGTCGATCCCAGGCCATCCGCTTTGCCCGCTCTGCTTCCTCGCGGGATAAGTACTGTACGCCTGTGGCAAGTGGGGCCCCCAGGTCGAAACCGTTGTTGAGAAGAAAGGTACACGCGCCGCTCTGAAATTTGATCTCACGCTCAAAGTCGATGCGTTCGTCAAAAAGCGGGCTGATGTTGATGTTGTAAGGCCTCAAGACATATTTGTTGGCAACGTAGTCGAAGCGCGCGCAAGTGATACCTACCTGTAGGATCTGATAGCGATCAGCGCCCATCTTGGTCTCGGCATAGCGCTCCTCCATGGTGAAGCGCGCCGGGCCATGTGCAGGTTTGTCTTGGATGCGCGATGGAATGCCGGACAGTTCGAGATCAAAAGACACAAAATCGGCCTCGGATATGTGGATGAAGATGGCCAGCAAGTGGTGTGGGAAGGTAGCTGCGTCGACGTCCATGTTGGCAATCAGAGGAAATGGGGCAGGCGCTGTGTAGAGCTGTGTTGGCTGGGTGCGGAGGGATGCGATGTCTGGCCGAAGCAAGTGCAAGCGGCGCGCTGTGTGGTCTTTGGTCAGTGTTGAGGTTAGCAGCGATGGATCAAGCGACAAAGCCCGTGTCTAGCTCCCGACTCTGAACTTGACGCAAGCAAGCGGGTGTCAAGCGGCTTGACAGCGTCTACAGACTGATACAAACGTAGATGGCTCGGGGTCTCGGAGGCAGGTGACGCGCCAAGGCGGTTCGGGTGAGGTGAGGTCAGCCGAGGTTCGAAATGTTGACACCGGGCGCTCCGTCACCCACGGCTGTGCGCTCGTGAAGCTCAGAGGACATTGCCTGGAACATTGCCTGGAACGTTGCGACATAGCGAAACATGGCGACGCTCTACGACGACGTCAGCGGGTCGCGCTACCTCTCATCATCCATCTCGTCGCTCTCGACGTCGCGGCAACAGTCGTCGCAGATCGCCAAAGCGTACCGACAGGCCGCCCAGCTGTTCCTGACGCGACGACTCCCCGAGGCGCTGTCGACCATCGAGCCCATCATCACGCCGCCGCCCATCGACGCGGCCGACGTCGTGGGCCATGCGCCCGTCGCGACGGCGTCACGCGGCACCCGGGTCAAGGTGTGGAGCTTCTACCTCACCTTCCTCAATGCCGTGGTCGAGCTGGGCGCCGAAGAGGGCAAGCACGCCTTTGGCAGCACGCGATGGAAGCAATTGGTCTCGCAGTGTCGCGACGGCAGCATCTGGGACCACGTGGTCCGCGACGGCTATGCGGGTGTCGAGGGCGACGTGGACGCCGATGTTGTCGTCAACCTGTAAGCAGTCCCCTGACTTGGTGAGCGACTGCGTATTGATGCTACATAGAGCCACCCTCCTCCTCACGCATGCGCCCTCGCAGCGCCTCAACCAGCAGAAGCTCGAGACGTACCTCTCCGCCACGGCCAACCCAGCCCTCGACGTCTCCTCGCACATGTCCTCTCCGGCATACCTCGACAAACGGCCAGGCCATCGTAGGCAACACACCGGCACCGACACCCCACGCGACCTGGAAAAGCGCATCAAGCTCCTTGAGCTCTACACCCTGCACGTCCTGCCACGAAACGACGAATGGGACTACGCCCGCGACTTCATCTCCATGTCCGAGGTGCTGGACCAAGAGCGCAAGGAAGCCTTCCTGCTGGCACTGCACTCTCTCAAGGAAGAAAAGGAAGACACGCAAGCCCGCGAAGAGAAGCTACGCCAGCAACAACAAGAGCAAATGGAGGAGCGCCGCAGAGAAACCGAGGCCAAGCGCCTCGAGCAGTCGCGCGCACAAGACGAACGCCGCATACGCGAGGAACAAAACAGACGCCAACCCCGCGGCTCAGACGAGCGCTTCCGCAAACCCCAACCCACACCACAACCCACGCCATCGCAGTCTTCCCGCACCTCCCGAACGCCCGCCAAGAAACCAACCACACCACCGCCCGGCCTCTACAACCGCGCATCTACCATGTTCGCAAACATACACACCATGATATCCGATACCGCCCATCACATGACTGCCAATCCCATGGCTTTTTTCCGTACTTTACTGTTCTTATTGGCGTTTGGCTTGGCGTTTGGCAGGCGCCATCTTAGAGAGAGGATACTACGCATCATACGGACTGCGTGGGACAAGGTGAGACGTACCGTGGGAATGGGCGTCAAGGTTTCCTACATCTAACCTGTCTGCCACATGTGGGTTCGGTTCTTATGGTTATATATTCTTCTTTCTAAACATTACTACCGTCGGTCATGCTAACCTCTTGCAATATCATCATGCTCTTCGTCTTCGTCCTTGATGTTGGTCCTGTCATCTCACATACGTTAGTCTTCATTGCAGCCTTGGCCTGTCCCGGGCTGATGCCATTGCGCGCGTCTTCCCACATTCCAGACATTAGCCGTTATGGCTCAGGTGAAGATAGGATCAATGCACGAAATGGACTAGATAATTCGGATAAACATACTTTGTACCTGTGACGAAGAGGACTTTGGTTGGTAATGCGAGGGGACGATGACGTCACGCGTGCTGTTCTATATAATAAAAGACAAACAATCGCATGAAGACGGATTTACGCTGTAATATCTATCTGCGGCAGTTTTCAACACATGATCCGACATGTTGTTTTTGAAGAGCCAATGGAACACGGGACAAGATTCCACCGTTTTACCAACGCCATGCGATTGAGCACATCCTCCTGGCTATGTTCAGCTCTTGGGACATCGCTATACGATAGCTCATCTCATAGGCAGAGCTGTTCGAAAAGACTTCCCATCCTTTGCATATGACTACTTTCGTACTGGAACGCAACCAAATCTATGCGCTTACTGGACCTTGCGTCTGGAACCCAGTGTCTTCCTTCTTTGCTTGATCATGTAGGTGTACATGGTGTAGGAACCTAAGAAGATGTGAATTTCGAGTATAAACAATCCGCCATACAAGAGTACATACCTGGAATATACAGTATCAAGCAGAAGTAAAAGACGGGTGGTATGACTGGGTTGACCTTCGCTCCAGGGGCAATAGACCGGTACAGTAACCACCACTCAGCCCCGATACCGACCGGATAGAGTGGGTAGAACATGGTATACCTGGGACAGTCAGCTACCTAGGTATACCCAAGTAGTGGATGGGGTGGCTTGAGAACATACCGAAGCCATACCAGTCCTTTCGGAGCTTTCCCGTGCATGTTGACCGCAAGATACAGGTACCGGATGGTGTCTGCGACCGACCAAGCAAGGAGCAAGGCAAGATAAGCATGCGAAGTTGCTGTGCTTTGCGGAAAGCTGTACCACACCATCCAAACCTGTATGACGCGTGTAACAACTTGAAGTGCGGTTGTGCTGACTGGAGATTTGATGACACCTAGTATCGTTCTCAATGAGATGTACAAAAAGAGGTAGGAATAATGAACATACCAAATGCCGCGTGTAAGACTTCTATCAACGAAGCGGTCTGTATCCATCGCGCATATGGTTCTGTTGCATCAAAGAGCTCGAATTTGCCAATTCGAGCATTAGAGACGGCTCGGACGAAGACCGATGCCCATAGCGATGCGAAGAGGACGTTGTATGCGGTGAGGTAAATCGTGCGAGGTTGCCATGTCACTGCTGGCGTAGTAAGCTCCATACGTTGGTTAGCCATTCTCGCTCCTGCTATTCAGGATCTAGCTGGTGACACTTCGAAGTATAAGTGAACACATTGCGCAAGCAGAGATTGCCGTCGTGGTTTCCATCGGCCACCAAGTCAAATGTAGGCGATGAGCCGAGGCTAACTCGGTAACTCCACTACTGAAGGGCACTCGTAAACTCTCGTTTCGAACTTCGAAGTATTATTCTGTGTTAGGATATCTCTGATTTTAGCTTTTAGCTTTCGCACATCTTCTAGTTCTTGGGCGCAAGCGCGAACTTCAGTTGTCATCTACTGCATTGGCTAGGGTCGGCTGGGCACTGGCCAATCGGAAACACGTAATCACTGATTGCAGACTGCCCTATCAAGCAGCACTTATACCCAAATCAGTATTACGACCACAAAGAGCAAGACCGGCACGAGCTCGCATTACATGTCAGTGTGCTACTCCAAATCTTACAGGCATTGCAGACGCCTGGCTGAATTGCTCGCCAAGACCGCTGTTTGGAAAGCTTGCGACAGTCATTTACATACCCACCCGGTGTATCAGTCTACACTTTTGAGTGTACGCCCACATAGTCGCGTTTAAGCCGACTGTACGTGTGACGCAAGCTCATGCATGCGTCCACTAGTCTGCGCTACATGAATGGGTGAACTCAAAGATATTGTCCCTCTGCATCTGTTGTTGTAAGCTTCAAAAAGCAAAAGGAAGTAGTGCGGCCATGTCCAAGCATTCTGCATGCATCACTAAAGCAGCCCCTGTTGTTGCAACTCCAGAGTAGGTACAGGTAATGGCGAAATAACTTTCTTGGGCGGCATATCTGTCATTGATCTTTCGTCTTTTGCTTTTATGAATAGGGGTGTTGACGAAGTATGGACTTTTGAGACGCTGAGTCGTCCAACCCCGGCGAGGGCGATTCGCGAACAATAGTAGGAAGCTGTTCTTCCACGCGCTGAGTCCATCGACTCTTCCCTTCTTGTACATCCTGTTCCTCATCATTCAACCTATTCGCGTGAGTTGGGGAGTCTATCGCACGTAGCTCCACGACTGTGCCATCATTCTCGGCGTCCACGATTGCGGATAGGCGATATGGATCCTTTGTATCGCGGGACAAGGCTTTGCCTCGCTGTTGTGCTGTACCAGAGCCAAGATTTTTGTCCTGCAATGACTTGTAGCTTCGTTTGCTCGTGGAGTTGTAGGTGCTGGGGTCCGAGGTGTAGCCTGAAGGAACATTCGTGGGCATCTTAAACCCGTTCTGGCAGTATCGTATCAGGTTTCTGATGGTGGGGACGGCAGCGCATATATGCGCAACTCCACTGGAAGTGAATCCGGTAATCGACGTGCCAGTCACTGTGTAGGTTGGGTCGGTAGTGTCGACAACCCCTGGTAAAAATGGCAGGCGTACGATGGACATGATAATAACACTTCGAAAGGATTAGATTACACAAATCGAACATGATAAAGACAAGACGTACCAGATACCAAGGCTAAAGAAGATGAGTAGCTGGATTTTCTTTGTAGTCTTCATCTGCAGCTTCCATACAATCGGGATGGGAAGACTGAAAAGGATAGTCTCGGCGATGATCTCGTATACAACCGTCAGTCTCAAGACGGCAATATAGTCGATGCATTTTGCAGTTCCTTGCTCTTGAAGGTCCCAGATAGCGCGAACTGGAATGCATTGGAACGCAGCCAGGAAAAGTAGGGGCAGGGTGAACAGAGCCGTAAAGGCCATGAAGGCGAAGACCGCGCGCTTCAACCAGACGTTCGGGAAAATGCGAATATACAAGCAAAGGATGCTGTACTTTATAAGAAGCAATTCGACACCCCACAGGATGGTAGCAATATAGGCTGTCTATAGTCAGTACTTGTTTATTAGAGCTTGCAGATCGATGCGTACTCCATTTTCCGATTGCCACGACACGTGGATATGTCAGGTCCCATATATGATGGCCGAGTCCAGCTTTGAGGTTTAATAGCAGGGCAACAGTCATAGGGATGACCAAGATCTCAACAACTGTTAGTGGGATAAAACTAACTTGTCTATCGAACACTTACGACTGCTGCGAGATGGAGCCAATCGTCCCACCAGAGCTTGTTGCCGCCTACATATCGAGAAGCAAAGCGCATTACAATCACGATGATTGGTATGATTCCCGTCACGTATGCCACGATCCGAATGGAGTTGGATAAGTCATCGTGCGGCCTGTCGCAAATAGAGGCTTGGGCGCGGAGCGTAGCTGCAAGATATTAGTGCTACTGCTTCCAATCACTGCGGTAAACATACCGAAGGTCTCATCGTAACTGCACTGCTTCTGCAGGCACGGTTGCAAGATTTTGGTCGAGTTCTTGGAACTACATTGGCACTCTACGTCGAGGAGCGTGCAACCGATGGCAGGCAGGTTTTCAGTGATACATTGTAGCTGTGTGGTGGTCAGCTACAAAAAAGCTTCCTCTCGTGCAATGAATATCTTACGGCGCATGTCGGAATCTGGCTCAATCCCTCTAGTGTCGTATCGTCTAGCGAGGCAGCATCCGTCGTGAAGCAGAAGACGCTGACCAGCAGCACAAAGGCAAACACTCGGCGCGGAGACAGAGGCAGCATATTGACGAGGTGTTCTACAACGATGTGCACGGGCAACTATAATTGCTTTTCATGTTCGGAAAGCTGTTATTGTACTCCGACAAACACAGGACTTCTGCAAGAAAGTTATTTGCGGCGATCTTGGGCAAACACGTTGGTGTAGAGTGCAGAGTTCGCTCTAGAAGTCACAACAGATTAGCACACGGAAAAGGCCGTGTAACCTCGCCGAACTTACCTATACGCTGGAACTGACTCATTTCTTGTATGATGTGTGCCGTTGGTGTCAACTTCAATTTGCCGGTTGCGGGTAGATCGGAGCTCCATCACGAAACCTGTTCGACGCAGTTAGTGGAGCTTTGTTCGGGCCCAAGGAAGGGATAGACCTGTCATGGAAGCTGCCGTCTTGTACCTCGCAACGGCGCCCAATTTTGGCCACTGGTGAAGTGGCAGTGAGCGATCTTCCAGAGTCAGCTTCCTTTACTCTACCAGGATGAGACCTTGACGATTAGCGATGGGAATAATCTCTCTTTGAGTGTCCACAAAATGGTATACCTCACGATATGCACAACAGCTGGCTTAATCCCTGCGCCACGACGGTGCAAGGCGGCTCGAGTCAGCCCCAAAGAGTTAGCGCATCTGCCGGTAATAGATGGTAGGATGCGACCCCTTGAAGCAATCATTGCTCCACCCCCACAAAGCCGATGGATGGATAGCGATCGATTATTCTTGTGATGATAAAGTTCGCCGAGCTATCGGTCAATTCGGCAAGATTCTCGAGCACGCAAGCATCGGTGTGCTGGTAGTCGGCACGCTACTGTAATAGTTTAATTGGCTGCTTAGGATGAAAACCGCGGTACCATTGGGAGTCCGTCGAAATATCTGCTCACCTGCTCGCCATACCTTCTTCGATGTGCTCTTGCGCGGTGCTCCACTCTACTATAACTTTGCTTGCGACCCTACATTGCGAAGGATACACAACCCAGAAGCTAGCTTGAATGTAAATCGCAGAACGCACCTCAAAATGCACATCGCGACGGTGGCGCGGGACGGGGTGTCCATTGTGGGCCACCTATATCTGTCTTGCAGACGACTCGTTACACCTCGTCTCGATCTACCTGTATTGTATAGATCCACGGCATGACCTGTGGTTGACCCACCCAACTCACTTACGCCCTGTCCAGTATACATTTTTGAGAGGCCATGTCTATGCTTCTCGTTGGTAGGTGAAGTAGTGTTGACTTCCTGCAGCTCCGCATGACTTGATGCTTGTGTCCCCTAAACTTGCCTGCAACGCCACACCAGGCAGCCAGCACTGGCAAAGATCACCAGGGCAGCCATCGCACCCTACATGACACCCGTGATTACGTCACTGTATGGTTTTTGGAGAGCGATGGCTGCATCCGAAGACAAAATCACGACACTGACCTGGTTGTTCACAGCATTGACGCCCATCAATGTTGGTGTGAGAAATACCCTGTACCGGAAACTCCGGAGTGATGGTGATTTTACCTTTGTCCTGATTGGCCAGCAGGTAGGCACTAGCCAGAAACATACCTCCAGACTCTTGGGGCACAGTGTAGTTCTTTATATCCGAGCAGCCTACGATAGGAACGTTCGTTAACCTGGGGTCAACCTTGATCTGCTCACCGGAAGCCGTATAGGGTTCATCGATCATGAGCTGCACGTTAAGTATCGTGACAGTAACGGCGGTGATCGGAGATGTCCAATAAAGTTTCTGTCATCTATTAGCGCGAATGGCGAACTAGTGTTGAGGGTAGAACGAACGACGGATTCGGCTGCACTCTATCCGCGCCGTAGAAGAACCTATTGGGTGTGCTTCGATGCTCATTCCATCAGCAATTCTGGACCAGTAAGGGTTGGGCAGCCATACGACGCTCGAGAGCTTCGTCACTACGCAAGTTTTCAGCTTCTCCGAGTGGTTGAGAATGTTTTGTGTTCCTTCATCTTCTGACTGTAACACGAGCCTAATGAAGTTAGCCTTCATGCCTTCCTGACCTTTCCAGTCCTCATAGTTTGACTTAGCCATCGTGTTTGGTTCATCACCAAAGGAGAGCATTGTCATAACCGCCGATCACAAGCGATCTGTCGTGCGAGTTAGCTGAAACCGCGCTGTCTAAGATCAGGAATAAAGAGTATGTTCGCAAAGCGATGATCTTTGCTGACGAAATCGAGGTGAGAAATGCAGAGTTTGTCCAGCGTCAGCTGGCTTTGGGCTACATGTGCATCCTCTCGGCAGGTGCGGAGGCCGAGGTCTAGTGTCTTCGATTCGACTTGCTTGTTCACTGCATTTAATGTAGAGACCGAACCAGTCGTCCCGTTTGCGGAGGTCATGTCTAGTATGTGGCTGGTCGGCCCTCGGGCTTGTCAGTATCAGATAGTGCAATATCGCAGATACTGCGTCGGTGTATGATACAATACTCCTTCGTCACGTTGACGCTACAAAGACCATCTGCGCCACAAATGTAGGTATCATTGTACGTGCTGATGGATGATCTTTAGTGTCTGGCCATTGACATCTAGACATGGAAACTAACGCGCTGTGCGACAGCGGCAGTGTATGTGAGCGGAAGCTGCCAATTTGCCATGCCTCTCCTCGCGCTTCGCTCTGCCTTGTTATTGGTTGAAGCAGTCACCAGGCACCCGAACCGGGGAGGAGAACGCAAGCGGCCCCCCACAATCAGCACGGTTATACCCGAACGGCGAAGCCAGGTTTGGGTCGGCTGAGGGAAATCGATAGAACGATGTGGTATGCTTCGAGTTGTTGACGTCCGTGTATGTTCATCCACAGTGTTCATGCCTCCATTGGTCGCGGAGTCGTGATGAAATCCAAGGTGCCCCCTGAACTTTGCGACGCACAAGATCGCATATTCGATGAAGTTTCGCCTGATGCCATCTTCGCCAACGGTAATGTCTACAACGCGGTGCTCGGCATCTTTTTCACCGTTGTATCGTTCTCCTCCGTCTTGGAAGCCCCCAAACCCATGGAAGCTATTCCTGGCAGTCCCATCTTACTCAGCTCAACCAGCTGGTTGAGCGCCACAAACTCCAGCTCTAATTTTACAGCATAGGCAAAGCTGAAGACAATAAATTTAAGCTGCAGATAATCTGCAAAGTCCATGAAAACGATGGCGACATCGAGTGTGATGGCGACGAGCTGAACGAATAAAAGCATACACATGACGCTCCGTGTCTTGCTCGACTGTGTGAGCCGGTCCTGCAGGTATTGGTATGCTGCACGTAGATAGAGACAGGAAAGAATGATGTCCTGGACAGCAAACGTCACAACTTGGACCTTCTCGACGCGGTCGTGAACTTTCTTCCATTTGTGTGTGCCTAAAGCATGCATTCAGCATGGCTTGATTCCATTCGGAAGGGGTATTTACCACTTGGACGTCCTGCATATTGCGTTGTCCTCATGCCTGATAGTACTGTAATCATGACCGTGTGCCATACGAAAGCGTTGAAGACGATCATGCCAAGCACAGCCCGTCGCGTTTTGTGGCTTTCCAAGATAATGGTGAGTCGACTGTAGAGTACCATCGAAAATCCGCTGATCATGCCAACCCATCCGAGCTGTTGCATCGTGAACCCGATCTGCCACGGACATCTCGGTGCATAGAATTGGATGAAGTTGCCGACTTGACGTATGGTGAGACCCCAGGCAGCGATCAAGACGGAATAAAAATATATTCCAGACCGCTTCTTCAAGGTGGTAAGAAGACGGATTGTAAGAGTCAAAGTAGACCAGATCGCAACGGCACCGAACGCGATGAACAGACTATACGAGCTGTGAGCATTTTGCAAGTGCGACGTGAGTGGTAACGTACTGTGTGATATCCACGCCATTAATCTGGAAGAAGGATGTTGGTGCGCCCATGATGGAGGTGACAGTACTTCGATTTATCCAAGGAATCTTCAAGCTTCAATGTTTGAACCTCAGAAATTGGGAAGTGGATATTCTTGTGATTGTACCAACTGTTGATCGCGGCCCTGCGCCGAATATATAGAAGCTCGTCGACATCCTGCCACAGAACATCTACCCTGCTTTTCCTCCAGCGTCCAAGCTGGGAGCATTGTTGCTATTCCGGGCAATTGCGGTCATGTATTCCCATCCAGCTCGGTATCGTCTGAAAAACCCTATTGTCGTTGAAGGTTGTGTGTTCCCACGGAGTAGAGGTGCCATGCCGAAGATATTCGTGGAAAGATCTAAAGATAGCCACCTCTGATCGGTCAGCGTCATACACATTCAGCGAGCGTGAGTATTACGCGAAGAGAAATCGTGTCGATTGGCTCGATGGGTCGTATTCGCTGTGTAATGTGAACGCCCCTAAGCTCAACGGAGGATGGGTTTACTAAGGTGGAGTTGCTGACATGCTTCGGGCGGTGGTTACTCATCAATCCGACCCACTTTTGGCTACCTCCGTAGGCGCATCGTGGCTTCCAGTACACCAAATAGACATCAAAGGATACTATGCTAGCTGATGAGCTTGGCGCGACGGCGCCGGGTCGAGAAACAATGTAAGTGAGGCACGAATGACAAGGACCGGCTATCGACGTTCAAGACCTGGCGGAGAAGCTGCGTCTCATTTGGCCTGGGGCGCTTGAGAGACCATAGATCAGTGAGATAACAACGGATGCATGTAATCGACGATAAAGACAACGCATTTATCGTCGAGATAGAGTTGTGGAGATTGAAGCATGATGGTCGCAAGAAAGAGTCGGCTTGGAGCTCCCCTTCTCCACGAGTCATGTGTACATTAAGCGCGCCCTTTGACTGACATCTGTAGACCGTATCTTACAAGGATGTTTCATAACCCGCAGCGTAGCCGCAGCATCAAATATCCTGTTCATCCTGATCCCTCGCATCGAGACACAATGTGTGCCCACAGGACAAACCCCGTAATCCCACGGTCTGGCAGCGCGTTTCTCCCGAAACCGCCCATTCCAGGTCCCCCAGAATCATTATTTGTTTCCACCTTTGGTGCCCTCCTTCCACCCGCGCAATACCTCCAAACGCAAGATGGAAAAGCTGCATACTACTCCATACCGCCCTCAGTATCCCACACAGACGCGCAGACACCTGATAACGTGCTCTTCGTCCATGGCATCCAGACCCCGGCGATAGGAATGCTACCCCTGGCTCGCGCTCTACATGATGCCTTTTCAAACGCGCATTTCGTGTTGGTAGATCTCTGGGGTCACGGCTTAAGCGATACGCCGATGATTCCACATGAAGCCACGACATTTCATAGGCTACTTGATGCGCTACTCGATCATCTACAATGGCCATCGGCACATCTTATCGGCTTTTCCTTCGGCGGTTCCCTGACAGTCGGATACGTTAACTCACGACCATCTCGCGTTAGCAGTGTTACGCTTGTTGCGCCTGCTGGGCTTCTCTCTATTTCGTCTTTTCCAGAAGAGGATCAGCATCATCTTGATTGTGGTGTTGACAACGATGACGATGAGCTACGCAGAGTCATCCTGCATTTCCTTGAAGGTGGCCGGCTGGTAGTACCAAGTGACTGGAGAGAAAGAGCTGGAAGAGGCGAAGTTGTTGCAGAGGCAGTGAGGGAATGGCAGATGCGCGAACATCCTGGGCATACAGCATCCGTGATTGCAGCGTTTAGAGACGGTGGTGTGATGGATAATCATGATGCGTTTGAGAAGGCCGTGCAGTCCGATATACCAGCATTGGTGGTACTGGGCGAGAACGATGATGTTTGTACAGAGCGGGAGTTGGGAGAAATCGGGTTTGATGACATCTTTGTCATCCCGCAAGTTGGACATGGTGTTGTACGGGAACGGGTGCCAGACGTTGCTGGGTTCATCGCGGACTTTTGGAATAGGTTGAGGAGTGATAGAAAATAGTAGAGGCGGAGTGAACGTCAAGACCTTCGCACTTACGTTCTGATTCCGACCATGGCTGCTTGTCAACTATACTCCCTCTGCAGCCGCCACCACCTTACGAACATCGGACCTGACGGCTAAAGTGCTCGGAGGAAGCTGATGAATTGCTGGAAAAAGTTAACTTTCGGCGATTGGTGTGCAGCATGTGTGCTTCATGCCTAAGTACCACAACAAGTTTGCAAAGCAAATAAGGTCTTGATCGAACAGAAGTGGGAGTATTGGTGCATCACACCCGTTCGCAGCAACCGACACTAGGGGATCTAGCTCTAGTAACTTGAATCCGACCCGTCGCTTATGACGAGCATGAGCAACACGTATCTGATCTACCCCAGGTACCAAAGTTCACCGGCGTGCCTGTCGAGCTACATAGGTATGCAAGAGGAGGTCGGAAGATGAGAGGTTCGATATGTTCGACAGGAAAAGTATTTCTCTGGATGGTTACGGTGTCTAGGACGGGGCTTTCAGGCTGGTTATGTAGCAAGGGAGGCAAGTTGAGCAGTGTTCAACATTAGAGTAAAAGAGTAAAGATGAGATACCAGCGGTCATGCCTAAAAACGCGACACAGCACCTTGAGAAGAGGAAGAGGCGTTGAAATCCTTGATCAGGAATGACAGAGATGAGAAATAGATAGCTTTGTCTGTGGGTCACACGAAGTGTGCATGCGAAAGGGGAGTGGAGAGATGGTAACGTGCATCCCGAGCGCGCGTGGTATACTGCTTCGCGTACTGGATGGAGTAATACAGATGACGAAGTAGTACAGTAGAGTGCAGCCGAGCGAAGACCAGCAGCCTACAGGTCTCGGCTACCAATGTAAGTCCAATCAGGCTGCATGTGGGGCCATCCTTGTGGCGTACATGAAAGCCGACCCCACAATGTATATACGGGAAAAGAGACCACCGTACCTACGACGAAAGACGCAATTTCCCTCTTGCCTGTTTCTGCACTCACGCTATTTCTCACATCATTATGGCGCACTTTCCTCGCCGCCCTCCGTCTGGCATCAACGTAATCATAGTAGGCGCAGGCTTCGCGGGCATCGCAGCAGCAATAGAATGCGACCGAAAAGGCCACACAGTCGTCCTCCTCGAAAAAGCAGCAGATGTAGAGGACATAACGCGGTTCGGCGACATTATCTCGTTCGATCCCAACGGTGCGCGCAACTTTGAGCGCTGGCCTGGCGTCATCGAAGCGATGAAGGAGGTGGCACGTAAAACAACATGGCTGGATCTGTACCACTGGAAAGGACAATTTGTCACCAGGCAGAGTTTTGCGGCCGAACAGGAATGGGGGCCGAGAATCAATGGGCATAGAGGAGAACTGTACAGTATTATTCATCAGCATGCTGTCGATCGAGGAGTGAACATTCAGTGGGGCCAACGCGTAACTGATTACTTCGAGGACGATGAAAAGGCTGGCGTGGTAGTCAATGGAGAAGAGATGGTCGCCAATGTAGTCATTGCAGCAGAGGGAGTTCGTTCCCGCGGCCGTAAAGTTGTGCTTGGTTTTGACGACAAACCGAAGAGTTCGGGATACGCTGTGTATCGCTCATGGTTCTCTGGAGATGCCATCAAAGACAACCCAACCCTGAAGCATCTCGTAGATGGAGACAGTCACTCTGGGTTCATAGGTCCAGATCTTCACTTTCTGGTATCGTCGCTCAAAGACGGCAAGGAGTTCAATTGGGTGTTTACTCACGTAGACGACGGGAATATCGAGGAGGACTGGCAGTTCCCAGGCAGAGTGGAAGACTGCTTGAGGTATGTAGAAGGATGGGCGCCCATCGTGCAAGAGATTGTAAGGTCGACGCCAAAAGGGGCGCGTCTCATCGATCATAAGCTCGTCTTCCGTGATCCGTTGCCTACTTTCATCTCGCCAAAGCACCGTATCGCTTTGATTGGAGACGCAGCGCATCCCTTTCTTCCAACATCCATCCAAGGTGCCAGTCAATCCATCGAAGACGGTGTTGTACTGGCGGCGTGTCTGGAACTGGCTGGCAGAGAAAGCATTCCTTTAGCCGTACGAGCATTCGAGAAGATCCGCTACGAAAGGGTGCACAAAGCACAGGCGACGGGGGTTAAGACGCGCGAGCGATGGCATAAAGCCAACTGGGATGAGATAGCGAAGAGGCCGGAATCCATTCACCTAGCACGCGAGGCATGGCTGCTAAATTTTGATGCAGAGAACGACTGCTATGAGAGGTTTGATGAGGTTGCTAGGAACTTGCGGGGTGCACAAGCGCGACTGTAGGGAGCTTTGCTCGGGTAGCAACGTCGGTATATTGTTGGTGTTTGACGGACCGAGCAACTCACCTTAAGCGCACGGTATCTGTACGTGGTGTGCATCAGCGCAGGATAGCTTGTGCAAGCCTCGTGCTACCTTTCTTATTTGAAGTAGTATTTGAACAACCTGGCTTTTGGACAATGATGATTCGCATCAATGATGTGGATGAGCTCTACGCTAATGCCGTCTAATGTCGCGCTAGCACCTGCTCCCGTCTATCACGTCACAACCGTGCACCTGCCACATGGGGCTAGCATGGAGGATGTTATCTATGTGCTTAGAGCAACTGGAGTGTTTCTGCGCAACACATCAACTTTGCCAACTACCTATCACGGAAGCTTTCCAACTCACATTCGCCGCATCGTATAAGCCAACACGGGATTTACAGTGGTTGGTGATCAAGATGCACCTTCCTACGCTGTCCTGCTTCGTCGCCGCTGTCACCACAACGGCAGGTGTCCAGTTCGGCGACTTGAAAGATCCTATCAACATCCTAGGCATCGGACGCAACGACATCGAAATCTTCTTGGGCATTCCGTATGCTTACGATACCAGCGGCGAAAATAGATTCAAACCACCGATTCCCTACGAATACTCTCCAGGTACTACCATCGATGCTACCAAGCCTGGTCCCGCATGTCCACAACCATTGGGCGTGCTCTACCCACCTCTTGGATTAGGCAATATAACTGAAACATCCGAGGACTGCCTGAACTTGAACGTAGCACGGCCAAAAGCGACTGACAGAGAAGGAAAGGGACCACTGCCAGTTCTGGTATGGATACATGGAGGATCTTTCTGGTGGGCAAGCAACACGGAGCCGACGACTGCGCCTGACGGAATGATCAAGCAGTCGGTAGAAAATGGGGACCCAATCATCCATGTGGCCATGAATTACCGTCTCGGCTTCTTTGGATTTGCCAGTTCAGACTGGTTGAAAGAAGAAGGAAGCATGAACGCTGGTCTTCGTGATCAGCGCGCTGCTATCGAGTGGGTCCGCACCAACATTGCTGCTTTTGGCGGGGATCCGGAGAGGATTACGATTGCCGGCCAATCTTCCGGCGGCCTCGCAATCGGAATGCAAATTATGGCTTACGGCGGAGAGAAGCCACTTCCTTTCGAGCGAGGTATCGCCCAGTCTCAGTCCCTTGAGCCTGGTATCACAGGGACTTTCGCCAAGGATGCGATGATCGCGCTGGTCAATTACGTAGGATGCAACACTACTGACGTGGACGCTCCAGGGACGATTGAGTGTCTACGGAAATTAGATACTGAGACCCTCTTTGAAGCTTCGAATGCGACGTATCTCAGCGATATCGCGCATAATATTGGGGACATCTGGTTGCCACAGGTGGACGGTGATTTCCTTCCTGCGGCACCAAGTCAGCTCATCGCAGAAGGACGCTTCGGTAACGCTACCTTCATGTCCGGCTGGATGGAAGGCGACCTGAACGTGTACACCAACACCTCCATTGCAACCGCACAAGATACGTACGAATTTGTTCGCGACTACTTACCGGCTATGTCGGAGGACTCTCTCACTCAGTTACTAGACTTGTACCCGGTAGAAGAATTCGGAACCAGTGTGAACCTAACAGCAGAGTTCTATCGCTCTGCACGCATCTTCCGCGATATCCTCATGGTGTGCCCATCGCTACATCTGGGTGCTGCAATTGACGAAGTGTACAAAGCGCCAGTCTACTTCTACAACTTCAACCAGACAATACTTGATCCCATCCTCGAGTACACCGAAGATGTTGTTGGCTTTGGCGTAGTACACACGTCTGAGTTTGCGTACATCTTCGACAGCATGCAGGTGTACAACAAGACAGACTACCCCTTTGATCCGACCGAGTATGACTACGAAATTGCTATGCGAGCAAGCCGGTCGTGGAGCACCTTTGTGAGTCAAGGAGCCCCGGCAGAGAGCGGACCACAATCTACCACATTGTTGAACTGGGATGAGGCATTTAGCCGGCCAGGTAAAATCTCCCAAATCTCCCATTTGCGAACTGCGTGTGAGACATACACTGACTCCGTACATTGACATTTTAGGCGGTCCGTATGTCAGGACGATTGGTGGCTCGCATCCGAGTAATAGTGCGCTGGGCATGGAGAACGCGACAAGAGAGATGGCAGAGCAGAGATTACAGGAGCGATGCGCTTTCTTTAACAGTCCGAAGATCATCCAAGCGCTTCAGTATTAAGGAGTAGCTCAGTCTGACGCAAGGTCTTAATATGGGCAGTACAGGGTGCGAAATCCATAAAGACATTGAAGACGATATAACATGAAACGGTGATCTTACAAGGGGTATCTCGAATCAACTCACGACGTAATCAAGCTTCTACGACTGCATGTGGCTCTTCTCTCTTCTCTGCCTGAACTTCCTTGCTGCCCGTAGCCAACCCTAGAATAAACTCCCACTCCTCCTTCCTTACCCTACTCACACTCAGTCTCGAATTTGTGACAAGCTGCATATCCTTCAACGGCCCCCCTTTGGCAAACTCTTTAATCTTCGCCAAATCTATCACATTCTCAAACTCGCTCACAAACTCGACGTCTACACAAAACCACTTGGGCTTCTCCCTCTGGCTATTCTTGTCATAGTAGGGATCCTTGGGGTCAAAGGCCGTCTCATCAACCTTTGCTTCCTCAACAACACGCAGTATACCTACGATACCCGAAGGCTTGGCGTTGGAGTGGTAGAAGAAGCCCAGGTCGCCTTTGCGCATGGCCTGCATGTTGTTGCGTGCCTGCGGGTTGCGGACGCCGCTCCAGGGCTCGGGTTCCGTGCAGGCGCGCAGGTCGCTGATAGAGAAGGCGACGTTTACGCCATTCTCGTAGCGCGGGAGGGGCTCGGCTTTGAGCAGCCAGTAGACTTCTTGGGCGCCGGTCGCGTCGCGGTTGGTGGATGAAACAGGCGCGGGTAGAGAGTTCGTCTTAGGAGCTTTAGACTTGGTTGTAGCAGCTTTTTTGGGCGGAGCAGCGCTGCTGTCTGCTTTGTCTTGGTCGGGGTCGTCTTCGCGGTCACGCTTGCGACGCGTCGCCTGTCTGGCATTGCGCTTGGGCTGTGTCTCTTCGGCGGATGAAGTGTCGTCTTGGTTGTATTCCGGTGCTGCCGCTGCCGTTTGACGCGTAGATCTTCGTGTGCCGGCCATGACGAGGTTGTGGTAGAGTTGCAATGCTCGTCGACGTTGAGGTGCTGTACGCCGCGAGCGTGCAGCGCTCTGACGCTATTGGCTGATATCTCTCGTGTTTGCCGCTTGTACTTCGCTCCGCACCTCGACACAGTATCTGCCACCCGAAGAACATTGTATGGGCCGTTCGAGCCAGGACCTCGTCAAAATGACCCTCGACGACTCAACTGGCCACGCTCCGTTGTGTTACTAGGTAGGCACCTCCTTGGTCTGAGACCTGCGCGCGATCAAGCGCACCGCGACGCAAAGTCAAATATTCAGACTGGAACCCTCGGCTTTGTCGTGTCGGAATGCTCAACCAGCAGTACTCGCGCAGCCCTTGTGGTAATCCTGCGGTTTCCTCCACGTTCAATTTCGTGCCATACCGAGCGCAGACCCGACCGACAGCGCATCGGAGAGCTGCCACAAGCAGCAATCACCCTAACCACGGCGCGGCAACGAGAGGCGTGAACAACGATCATCCAAGCTCCATCTTAGGCTCAGCCACATCATGCACGATCCGGGACCGCCGTTTTCCTCCCTAGCGGCCGTGTCCTTGCACATCACGGTCCGGCCAACTGCCTCAACCTAGACAAGTTCATGCAACTCTACGGAGCACCCCACTAAATTTATGAACCCGACAACGCCGCTACGGACGTATCTATGACGGAACCTCCGCTTGGGTAGTAGTACCTACCTAGCAAAGACCAACATTCGGCCGACATGGACTCAATTTGTTAGGGACAAGATGTAACGAGACTTGGCACTGGTATACATAGAAGACTCTTGCCTTTTCTTTACCAATTACAACAAGCCATTTCAGGTACGTTGCAGTGAGATCAACCATTGAGATCAACCATGGACGCTTTCACCAAGAAGACCCTGAAAACCTCTCGAGGCATCACATACACCTACTACACGTGCTCTGGCAACACGTCTCTCCCAACCCTCCTCTTCCAACACGGCTTCCCCGACCATGCCGCCATGTGGGCAGACGTCGCTAGCTCTCTCCGCCCACTAAACCACCCCATTATCATTCCCGACATGCTGGGCTACGACGGAACGGACAAGCCCACAAACCCATCTGCCTACACCTGGGACCACATGACCAACGACATGGTGGAAATCCTCAACGCCGAGCAAGTGCCAAAATGCATCTCGATCGGCCACGACTGGGGCTCCGCAGCCGCAAGCCGCCTGTACAACTACCACCCCGAACGCGTAGTCGGCTTGGTCAACCTGAACGTCGCCTACACGGCACCAAGTCGCAACGCCTTTGATCTCGACGCCGCAAACGCCCTGATGAACAAGATCTTTGGCTACCCATCGCTATCGTACTGGTACCTCTTCACCGCGCCTGACGGACCAGCACTTCTATCCCGCGATATAGAGGCCATGTTTAACATGATGCACGACAAAGATGGATTGAAAGAGTTCTTCTGCACACCCAACACCATGCGTGAAACACTCTCCGGGCAAAAGGAACCAACCTTCTCTCTCCGACCTTATGCGCAAGACCCAGCTTTCAAGAAGGCGTTCCTTGATCGTATGGCGCGCGATGGGTTCGAAGCGCCCGTGTGCTGGTATAAAGCCATGACAGGCAATCTGCAGCATCGAGTCGATGTCAAGTTGCCTGAAGGGAGAGAAATCGTCAATGTACCCACGCTGTACATCGGATGCAAGGAGGATGTGGTGTGCAGACCCGAAGCCATGTATGAGAGTATTAAAAGGGGCTTGCTGCCGCAGTTGGAACAAGCGGATATGATTGATGCGGCGCATTGGGCCACGTATGAGAAGCCTGCCGAGGTGGTGAAGCGGTTGGAGGATTGGCTGAAGAGGAAGTTTGCGCAGTGAGTCTGCGTAGCATCGGCAGCTGACTATCTATGTATAAAACTTAGACGGCTGTGACATGGTTTGCAGGAAACAGTTTTCCAACACCACAGTAAACACCCCAATACCAGTCTCCATTGATATCAGCTGCTTCCCTTATCTCTGCTCCTCTAGGAAAGGATAATTCATCTTCTACTCCTTCATCCGGCAGATAGCACCATCTAGCCAGTAATCTCAAGCCTATACCGCCATCTGGTGGGTACCTCTGTACTCTGGCCATTTCGTCTTCTTCTTTAAGCGCGTAGCCGCCTACTAGATCGCGGACAACCATGCGTCGTTGTGCGCCGTCACGGTCTTCGAATCCTACAATGTACATGCGATGGCTGCGGAGGCACTTGCGCCATCCGTTTACGCCGTCTTCTTTGGTGATGCGACCGCTGATGACGAGTTTCTGGTAGCAGCTCATGCAGATGTCGTAGTCGCCAGTGTTACACTTGAGGCAGTGATAGCGTGTGTTTGATGGTGGGATAGGGTAACTGCATATGTTACACAAGGTTGTAAAGGTGAGAGGGCGGAAGATGAAATTCGCAATGGTAAAGTACCCTGGCCCTCGCATAAGAGACGCGGATTTTGGTGTCAACGGAGGGGTTGTGGGTGTTGCGTCGAGGTCTGGGGGAGCGAGATGTCCATCCTGACGAGGCGTAGAGGGCGCGGAGGGAGATGTGTCAGTAACAGACTGCGAATCTCTTGTCTTGCGGGCAACGGGGACAAGAGGATGCGTACAGTGATGCCCCTGATTGACGCAATCATTGCAATAGCCCCAGTCACCGTCGTTACAATAGTCACATTTCCAGTAGCAGGCGTTGGCGTATGCCTTGCACACATCGCAGAAGACGCCAATTTCTACCCTCTGCTTGGGGTCATCCTCGCTCATGAGCACATGTGGTGGTGTCGTGGATTCCGTTAAGGGTGTCATGGGTCTGCGATATCGGTGTCCAACCAGGATATGGGGATGCTCGTGATGGGGCGGATAACCACCCTCTGGTGCTTCGCGCTCATACCGGGGCCAAGCAGTCCAGCCAAAGCCGTACCAATGCTTGCATCCTCTGCCAAGACGGTAGCAGCGAAGACACAAGTTGTACTCGCCACCATCGCAGCGTCGACAATTGTAGTGAAGCTCGTACTGTATGTCGTTTTTACCACAGCGTTGGCATGCCACATGGGGCTCTGTATATAGGACAGGAGTACCTAGTGATGAGCTTGAAGCTTGTCTCGATTGAGTCTCGCTCACGGCCGGATCGGGGGTGGATCGAGGGAAAGCAGGGGGCGATAGCAAGGGGGGAGTAGTACTGTGAGAAGAGCGTGGCAGTTCGGCTCTGGTAGGGTCGGTAGTACGGCGAGCCGAAGGAGGCTGGAAAGGCGTGACGGCAGGAGTAGAAGAAGACAAGGGCACAGCTGCAGTGCCAACTGTAGCTAGAGAAGTCGTTGGACTGCCGCTGTTGGGCAGATCGAAGCCGAGGCTCTGGGGCGAGCTAGGACTTGACAATGTATTGTTGTTGTTGGCATGGAGACTGATGCGGAACTGCTCTCGAACGTCGAGCCTATTTCTCTGCTGATTGTCGGACTGTCGACGTGGCCTTGGACGAGCGCTTTCTGATGATGAATGACGGTCGCCGCTCGCGGTATTTGCAGGAGCCGAGCCAGGTGCAGGGCGCTCTACCCTCGTGGCGGATCGAGAGCTGCCCTGGCTTGACGATCGCTGGCGCGGTGCCCGCCCGCCTCGATTTGCGGCGTCGATGAGAGCAGGTCTGGATATGGGGGGTCCTACTGCCGTCTGAGGCGTCGATGCGCCACTCTCGGAACGGCCATGCCTTCTCCTGCGCGCAGCTTCCTCGTCGCGCGTAAGCGGGCTGCGCATGGCTTGTGGCAGCAGCGACGCGGACGAAGCGCTCGTCAAGCCCTCTCTTGCCAGACGCTCCCTCCTCTCCCTCCTCTCGCGCTGTCTTTCGGCATGTCGCTCTGCCTGCCGCCGTCGCACAGCCTCGGCTATCCTCTCGGTGATCTCCTCTTCTTGCGCAGTGCCAATCTGGTTCAGGTCCACGCCCTCGGACACCAGCTCCTCCAGCACCTGGCGCACGAGATCTTCGTCGACGTCTTCTGCGTCGAGGTCGGAGGCGCTCAGCAGAGAGCGCAGGCTGGACTGGTGCTCGATAGCGCGGGGCGGTATGACGGCCCTGGACGGGGATGCGCCGGGCGGATTTTGGCTGGCAGACCGCCTTTGATCGCGCGCCCTGCGGGATTCGCGGCTCCGGTTGCGGCTTCTCTCCCTTGTTGTGCGCTCTCTCGGGGGGTCGAGGCTGGTCCTGCTGCTGTTTGCGGTGCCCGCGTCCCTCAGACTCGGCTGCTGAGCCGCCTCGAGCATGCGCTGATGGGTGTCATCGCGCTCATCCCGGCGCCTGAGCTTGGGTAGCACATTGTCGCCTGGCCGGTATCTGTCGCGGTCCGCCTGCTTCTCTTGGGCGCTTTTGCCGCTCTGGGGGTTCGCCTTGAGGAAGATGTCGAGCAGCGTGGTGACGGTGGCATTGGGCTGTGTGGTGCGCACCGAGGCCCGGCACGAGGGGCAGGTGTACGGGTGTATCGACGTGGCGGTCGAGGCTTGGAAGGCAAACCACTCCTTCAGACAGGCGCCGCAGAAGGTGTGCAGGCAGTCGAGCAGCGTGAGCGGCTGGAAGAGCACGTCGGTACAGATCTGGCCATGGCCGAGTTAGCAGGCGCCTCGTCGTCGTGCCTCTCGACTTACCGAGCACGTCAGTTCCTTTTCCAGGTCGCCCTGGACTCCGCCAGCGCCCTCGCCCTCGCCCATGGTTCGTCGCAAACTGCTCGTCAGGCGCCTGCGGTTGACGCTCAGCTAGACCGCACACTTGGCGAGCCTCGACAGTACAAGGCGCCGTAGCATATGCATGCCAGCACACGCTTTCATCGGCCCGCTGCAGCCTCCATGTTGCTTGCCGCAACGAGCGCACACTTCTCATGTCGCTACGTCACGCGACTTGCCCACGTGTCAGCACCTCAGAACCCCGGAGTCGGTGAGAGACGGCATCAAACATCCGACATGTCGCGACCAGTACAGGCGCCTGACGCCTCGTCCGTCTCGCACCCTCCCATTTTGGCATCTATCAAGCTATCCAGTCCTGTAGCGCCTGATGTTTGGTACATCGTTTCACCTGTGCTGCAGCCATCGCAACTTGCTCCAGGCGTAGGCGTATCCAAGACACGGTCCAGGTCACTGGCTTCTTTCCGCGACTATCAGGTATCCACGCGTTCACGCCTGAGGTTTCGAAACCTTGATCTTCAAGTCAGTGCCATCGAATGCAAGACCAAAACAGGAAGACTGAACGGCAGGTTCATAAATCGCATATTTACAACTATATCATATAATCCCTTCATCGTACATTCATACATACAAGCTCCCACACCCATCACCCCTTTCAACCATTATTTTTATATACAGAAAAGACCGATTGGCTAGCGACCAGCACATAGCCCTCACCTTGCAAATCCTCCATATCATCTTCTCAACCAAGTACCAAGCCTAGCGCTCAGTTGTTGTTGCCACCCTTGCCGCCCTGAGACTGTTGTCCAGCACCATTTCCTGCCTGTTGGGGCTGCTTGCCTCCAGCCTGGGTCTGAGTCTGAGATGCCTGGCCTGCAGCGGCGCCGTTGCCTGCCTGTTGCTGGGAACCGCCGTTCTGCGCCTGACCTTGAGACTGCTGTCCTGCAGCCGCACCGTTGGCTCCCTGCTGTTGGTTGCCATTGTTCTGGTTGCCGCCGTTTGGTGTTGCCTGCTGTCCGTTTTGCTGTCCCGTCTGCTGCCCCGTCTGCTGTCCCGTCTGTTGTCCCGTCTGTTGTCCTGTTTGTTGACCTTGTTGTGGAACCTGCTGTCCTGCGGCACCTTGAGCCCCCTGCTGGGGAGCCTGAACACCTGTAGTTCCCTGGGGTGCTTGCCCGTTGGTAGGGGTGATGCCGGCGCCTTGCTGAGGCGCTTGTCCGTTGTTCGTAGCAGTGCCAGTATTGCCGGCGGCAGCACCACCAGCTGTTCCGGTATTCTGGACTTGACCATTGCCAGTTCCTTGGGCAAGAGCCTGACCGGCGGCAAATGCAGCGGCGGGGCTACCTGCTGGCGCACCAGGCTGAGTGGGGCCAGTCCCCTGGACACCACCAGCAACGCCAGTCTGGTCGCAGACAGTGGGACGGACTGCTTGGGAGGTAGATCCAGTAGAGGCCATGTAGGCATCAATGTTGGGGAGGACGTTAACGCAGCGGTTCTGGTTGATCAAGTCGATGTTACCAGCGGCAGCCATTCCCTGAACAGACATCTGCTGAAGCTTGTCGACGACATCCTGGAAGGAACCGCCAGTGGCGAGGGTGCTGTTTGCAGCAATGACATTGGGGTCCGCGCCGTTAGCAGCGTCAATGATGGCCTTGTGGTTGAGCTCATCGACCTCGGCGTTGAAGGCCACGGTAGCAGCCTGCTTGAACTGAACGTTGTTCTGGATGCTAGCTCCAGTGTTGAGGAAGTTGGAAACCATCGAGGTATCGGCCATCCAATTGGACACCGCAGTGGCGAGGTCGTTCGCAGTGGGAGTTTGTCCGTTTTGGATACCAGCGCCAAGTCCAGTTGGGGAATTGGTGGTGCCTTGCTGTTGCTGGTTTCCGGTCTGCGCTCCTTGTTGCTGTTGTTGCTGATTGCCGCCCTGGTTCGTAGTCTGTTGACCGGTCGTGGCGGCAGCAGTGTTGCTGTTACCACCGTTGCCGCCCTGAACCTGGGCGAATGGGGCAGCGTAAGCCGCGGAGGTAAGGAGCGAGGCAATGAGAATGTACTTCATTTTGTCTGTGAGAACGGATCTGTCGAGTGGACTAAGATTATGAGTAAAGATATCAAAGAGTGAAAGGAATGCTGAGGTTGTAGAGTGGTAAATATTAGCCTGTAGTGAGTGAGGAACCAGTCCGATGAAGACTATCAGGATGATGGGAGCTGTGGTATTTGTATCGCCTCTGTGACAACTTCGGAAAGCCTTGCCGTCAAGGCATGATGGTGGGCAGGCCTATGCATCGTAACAGTCTGGGGATCAAGCCCTAGGGCTCGCAGCCCTTGGCGTCAAGTCAGGTAGCACACGCTTAGCTTAATGGCGCAGTTTCGAAGTATGCCATATTCTGAATCAGGCGCTTCCAAATGGCCTTCCAAATTGCCGAGACCCTCAAAGCGAGCGATGCCGAAGTTCAGCCCTAAACCCAAACAGGACGTTTCGCAAGGTACACCATGTCGTGCATGTAAGATGGATTAGTTGATGATGTTTTGCAAGCCGATGTCATTGTTTTGACAGCGTCTGGGAACAGGTTTCGTCGGTCTTGGCGCCCGAAGCTTGCAGACGATCATCAGATCTTGTGTTGAACCTTAGTCCAAACGCCCCACTATTGTTCCAGATCGACACAGGCAGGCTCCAGGTCGCCCAATTCCTGTTGCGTGCTCACACGACTTGATCGCGCCGTGTATTCGTGGAATAGATCCTTGAGTATGCACAATGATGCTTCATTGGACTGTGGAGATGTGTAAGCAAAAAGATTTACAATATTGTTTGTTGCAAACAATTTGTCAAGATGAACAAGTTTCGCGTCGAATCTGTTCAGAATCGTATCCGTATTGCAAATATCTGAGATCTTAGAGGATTTTCGGAGGCGTGCAGTTACTCATCGCCCCGTTTGGAAAATGCTGAGGAAAGCTGAAGCGGCAAGAAGCGCTAGAGTCCACTAAAGCACGGCGCAGCAAGGTCTGGTGTATCAGTTGCAGGAGCAGCAGAGATTTGTAGGAAGGTTTATGCGACTGTAGCCTTCTCTTCTTACATTGCCATTCCAAATGCAGTTCGGAGTCCGAGAGAACTCGTGATGCTCGATTTGGAAGTTGTGAAACTGCCCCTCGTAACGAGGGGAAGCCCATTGCGAGGGTGACTGATATACAAGTCAGTGCTGCAGGTCGTTCTGCCTGCCAGCATGGCGAATATTACTTTCAGAGTCCATTTCGGTCTCGATCTTGCGGATAATGCGAGCGGGATTGCCAGCGACGACTGTAAACTCTGGGACGCTCTTCGTAACGACGCTTCCTGCGCCTACAACGCTGCCTCTACCAATCACAACACCAGGCAGTATGCAAACATTGCCACCGATCCAGCAGTCTTCGCCAACGTGGATCTCCTTGCCCAACTCAGGCCCGCTAAGGCCGTTCCGGATGGCTGGGTCGAGAGGATGAGTAGCTGAGTAGAAGTTGACATTTGGACCGACGAGTGTGCGTGCGCCAATAGTAGTAAGACAGGTGTCGAGGAAGACGGCGTGGAAGTTGACGAAGACATGTTTGCCCAAACGCACATTATATCCATAGTCCATAGTAACCGGTGGGTTAATCCATGGTTCAGCCTCGAACAGCTTGGCATCTTCTTCTGTTGTAGGTGCTGGTGGTGGAAGAGGGGTTTCGTCTTGGATGATGCTAGGCAAAGTATAAGGAAGTCTCTCGACAAGCAATCGAGCAGCTACACATACTCTCGAAACAGTTCAATTAGCCTGCGACGCGGTACATCACCGGCATCATTGAAGCGTCTGCAAGCTTGCCTGCATCGTGCGCGCTCTGCTGTCAGCTCAGGCGTCATGGCATGGTAGAGTTCGCCGCGGAGCATACGCTGCTTGTTCTGCGAGATGTCCATGGTTGGTATGCAGGAATCTGGCTGCGCAGCGCATGATAATGAGGCCGGTGTGACGGTTGTGAAGGTGTACAAGTCGCGAGAGCTGGGTGTGGGGCCGCCAAGGCCCTCGTCGGCTGTTCCCGAGGCCAGCCGATCCTGGATAGTTGCTCACGCCTTGCTATTGTTCGGCCTCCGCAAGCCATGCGATTGGGTTTGTGCAGCAGAGCCCTTTCTCCTGCGCCTTGAGAGAACCATGTCTTGAACTCCATCGTCCGCCGTCTTCGCCACCCGAGCTCCCCATACTTGACTTCTACCTGCCTGCCATCATCATGGCTCCGAACGGCTCGCTATCCCCCGGTGTCGATAATCTCCTGCCCAACCGAAATGCAACACGCAAGCTTGAGGCCTCAAGCGTGGCGGCCAGGAGCCAGCATGCCATCGCGCCCGAGTTCTTTCCCCACGGCAAGCGCTCGCTGCGTGGCATCGCTGTGCGTGCATTCTGCTTGGGATGCGCAATGGCTCTCGGCCTCGTCGGTACTGCTCTGCTCGCATACAACGGCAATCCTCTATGGCGACCATTCATGTTTCTCGGCGCGCTGTCCATATTCCACTTCCTCGAGTTTTATACGACGGCCGCGTACAACACCCCGGTCGCGTACATCTCCTCATTCCTCCTCACCAACGGCGACCAATACCGCCAAGCCCATACCATGGCCTTCATCGAGACTCTGGTGACTTCGTGTCTCTTTCCCGGCTACCAATCGACAATTCACCCGCCGTGGGTCATCGCGCTGGGCATAAGCATGGTCGTGGTGGGACAAGCTGTGCGCAGCACAGCAATGATGCAGGCGGGCACCAACTTCAACCACCAAGTGCAGTCGCGTAAGAGTGACGGGCACGAATTGGTGACCCATGGGCTGTACCGCTACTTCCGTCACCCCTCGTACTTTGGCTTCTTCTGGTGGGGCATCGGCACACAGGTCATGCTGGGTAACACTGTCTGCTTCTTGGGATACACGGGCGTGTTGTGGTATTTCTTCATGACACGCATTTCACGTAAGTTTTACACACACATGGCCCAGTCAAGTAGCTAACCCGACCTAGACGAAGAGAAACATTTAATCGAGTTCTTCGGCGAGGAGTACAAGGTGTACAGGGCAAGAACCCGTGTCTGGATACCCTTCATCTAAGCGTCAACTGTGCAGCTTCCGGACAGTTTGGTTGTGCCAGCTAAGTCCAATGAATCTCATAATGCTACGCTTCACTTCACAACCGAGTCACTTTCCGTCTGGATATATGCAACCTGTGAAGCTCTTTCGTGTTCATTTGCAAGCCAAGAGACGTCTCTGAGCATACGCAGATGAGCTTGTGTCATTCATGGATTATTTGCATTTCCTTAGCCATCTGCCGCTTGTCTCCTCGGCTCAAAGCGACTACACAATTATGTTTTCATTCCGTACTGCTGGTAGGAGCTCCCTGCTCGATAGTAATAGCCGTATGGCCAGCTTTCGTCGCTATATCGACAATGTATCGAGGTGACGTGCAAGTATTTTCACTTGCACAGCATTGAGCTTCGTCTTCACCACTGCCGTCTCATTGGTTGTAGGCTACCGCCAGGAATGGCAACCGCGTGTGAGCGCCCAGACTGTTTTTGTCTCTTGCTCTGTAACCCGACGTCACCCCAACGGTTGCCCACGCCAACGCAGCACGTCTCGTCTCATGCCTGGTAAGCCGCATTCACGTCCTCGTATACGTAACAGCGAGGACAAACTCTACCAATCCTGCCTCGACGCCTGCATTGAGGGTATCGCGAATATAACGGTGGACAGGCGGATTGTTGGTACGTGCAGACTCTCTCACCTGCTCATGCGCCCTGCTCCACTGACCTTCCCCCAGCGACATCCACTCCGAGCAACAACGTCAACATCAAAACCACTATGCAAGAGGGCAGTGATCTTGTGAGAAAGTCTACTCCGGCCACGCTCTCCCTGATATCGCCACCTGTATCGCTTGCGCAGAAAGAAGTCGTACGACACACCAGTCCACCTCCACTGTCGCCTTCAGCCATAATCATGGATCGCTCGAGGTACATGAGCGCACCGCCGGCTGCCTCGCCCGGTTGGGCATCTGGGGACGCACGCAGCAATCTCGCTGTTCAACCTGCAGCTAATGCTGGCAGCTTGAAGCTCAAGAAGAACGCCGTCAAGATCGTTGGGGCTGCGGGACCCATATCTACGATCCCGTCGCGATCTGCACCACCTGCCCCGTCAGTGACATCATCGCTAGCTCTGGGCTCAGTCAAGGCCATGCATAAGGCTGTTGAAGGGTACGCACTACTACTCAATCTTTAGACTCCACTAATGTGCGTACAGACCAGCAAGTGCCAGTACCACTAGAGTGCCCAAGCCTGCTCCCCTTCAGAAAGAGGATGCAGTACCTGCCTTGACTGCTACTATGTCGAAAGCGGTTCTGTCCACCAAGGAGGTCGTGAGAGCTAGAACTAATGCCATGCACGAAGAATCTGCAATGGATGCACTCTATGCTCGCCTTAACAGCAAAACCGTTATGGGGCCTCGCACTCCCGTAGGTCCCGAGGTAGCAAGACCTGACCAAACTGCATTCTCGTTCGGCGCTCGTCTTGCTGAGGCCAAGACGGACAATCCAGAGGCTAAGGAGGCAGAGACCGAGAAGGGAGACATACGGAGGTCTCCCGGTAGCAAGAATACGGAACTGAGACAAGATAAGCTAGAGAAGGAGTACATGCGCAAGGCGAGTGAGTACATCCAGGCTCTTCCGGACAGCACGGGGAACACGGCATATCTCATCAAGGCCATGTCAAGGAAGCTCCACGACTCATACACCTCTACCACCAAGGTAGATGCTGGAAACAACGAAGCTCTCAAGGCACGTCTGGCATTCGCAGTCGCCAACTATCTCAACAAGATATTGAAGAAGCGCCCGGAGTCACGTACAGCCGACTCAATCAAACAGACGCTTGGGGATGCGGATGGAGATTTTCTCCGGCTATGTGCCAAGCTTGTGGAGGAGGGGTCCGTCTCCTTGGAGACACTGACTGAAGTATCCGGTATCGTCACCACTATGCGTGATGTTCTGCCCAAGCCAGAGCAACCTACCACCACGTCTGTGGAAGCGCCTTCGGCGACAGCACGTTCTGTTGCGATGAGCTCTGAGAACAGCAAGCTTATGGCCAAGGACCCAGGGGGTAGCATAAAGGGATGGCCGACCCAGGAGAAGCGCGAGAATCGTAAGTCCATTTCCGTGCAGACAGAGAAATTTGGACTGACAAGATACAGCCGCTGCACGTCGTACGTGCATCTTGAAGGGTGTTGGGGGGATTACCAGTATCAACCAGTTGCAGGCTCTTGTATGGGGTGGCAAGCTTGAGTCCATTTCCATGCCAGAGCCAGGGTCCTCGAACGCTCTTGTCAAGTTTCTTACACCCGAGGCATGCGAGAAGTATCACAAGGACACTGCGAACGGAATCGAGATAGTGGGCGAGATGAAGAAAGCAGTTGTGTTCGTCGAGAAGGCTGAGGGACCAAACTCTATCAACGATGTCATCCGCAACTGCATCGATGGCGACGCGTCACGCTGCGTGCGAGCTATCGGCACCAACGAGCACAACGAAGCAGCTCTCATGAAGTTCGCTCGGGGCAAGAGCGTCACCAAGCGCGACGTTGATCGTATCAAGAGCGGAAAGACCGCCCGTGGTGTAAGTAACACGTGCCGACCACGTCTGAATAACACTGACACGGTCACTCTAGCATTCGTACGTCGAGTTCCGCTTTGCAAACATCTACAACGCTCTCAACTTTAAGCGCGAACTCATGGACAGCGAGGATTGGGAGCATTGCACCATTGGCTATGCATCCGATCCGTGTGAGCTAGCCAGGGGTGTTCATTACAAGGATGCGGATGAGAGATAGAGCTGCATTGGTATACTCGACCAGACCATGTGCATCACACTAGGCGGGGAACACGGGCTTGAAGAGGTGCGCGAAACCCACTGTGTCCACATACGAAGACTTTTGATGGGAGTGAATCCTCGAAAGCGGGAAAACAAAACGTGAGTAGTGAGTCAGGGCATGTACCAAGTGCGATCGGGACGGTTAGAAGTTACTGAAAGCTGAAATTGGTGTTCATACTACTTCGTCTTGCACGTGCAATGATTAGTCAAGGTGATACTACGAGTGGAAATCCTAGGTGTACTTTGCTTTGTTCATGTACGTGCCACTGTGCGTAGCTGGTGCGATTTGGAGACATTTGGCCCGTCCTTTACTTGTCGAGTGCAGACTGAGAACAAGGCAGAGTGCAACACCGCTCGTGCAAGAAGGAAAGATCAAACAACTTGACAAAAGCCATGGGAGCATACTTGGAAGACTCAAGCCCCGCTTCACAATCACAGCACTAGGCAGTGGATAACTATACTAATACATATTCCTCTGAAGCCCGAAAGAAACAAAAATTACAATACTCCCCCTACCGAGGGCTCTGAGAACCCCCAACGCCTCGCTATCCTCCTATGGTGTTCCTGGTTACTATCATCTGTTATCGCTTGCTGTCAAAGGGGCTGCCCGGCTTCGCAGAGTCTTAGCGGTTGACGGCTGTGAAAGCTGCATCTGTCATGTCGGTATCACCGTTGTGTGGTGGAGGAGGCGCAGCGTCGGTCGCGGGCGGGCGCTGTTCATCGTAAGCCGGGTCGAAGAAGGCGCGCTGAGGGGGTGCCTGCTGTTGCGGCTGCTGTGCGTGTAACGGCGGGAGCGCGTGCAGGGGAGGAAGTGTGGGAGGTGCGCCGTTGACAGCGGCGTGTGGACTGGTCGTCGTGGTGGCGCCAATGGTACCGAAGTAGCTGTTCTGGGGCCGTCCCGACGGGTCTGGTGTACTCTGCGCACTGCTCATAGGGTTGATGCCATGCGGCAGGGGTCCCAGTCCCAGTCTGCCCTCGGCGCTCATGCCTGTCCTCTCGTTTGCGCCTCCATCCGCACTGCCGCCAAGAGGAGGCGTGCCCTTCCTGTTGTGGCTCCTCTTGCTCCTCAAGGGCTTATCCGTTGGGGTGGGCGGTGGGCTGCTGCTGCGATCGCTGTCGTCGACATTGTACTCCATGTGCTTATTCAGCTGCTCGAGAAGGAATGCGCGCTCGAGGCGCATCTTCTGGATGCCGCGGTTCAGGCGTGTGATGCGCAGGCGCGTGCCGTCGTTGTTCTCTTCAATATCGGTTATGCGGCGGCGGAGGTCGATGCATTTGCGGTAATAGGCGCCTTCGACCGAAGGGGGGAGGTCTTTGGAGGAGACGGCGCGGGTCGCTGGTAGCTTGTTAGTGCACTGCATGTTGGACGTGTACGTGTGGTTTGCGACGCGCTTGAGCGCGACGGGAGTGCCTACGGGCTTGTGGCATCTTCGCGCCTTGTGGTGTCGTCAGGCCTTATACAATAATAGGTGCTGCACGCCCGGAGATGATGCCGTATAGTAGTGTGTTTCGATTCAGTACGGTGATGTGGGTTTGCTGGTCAAAGTCGGCGTTGCTGGTAGCCATGGTCTTGAGCTTGGTCTGTGGGGCCGGGCTTGTTCCGAATATCCTCATCTTATGACATCCTTGGCACGTTGCAGCCGCCCTTCAATCCGCAAACGGAATCAGTCGCCAGACACTCTAAATTGCCCAGCCTCTAATGGACATATTCTTCACATTTCCATTGTCAATTGCGTGTGAATCGACCGTCAGACCTCGCAATAGACGCATCTCCGGAAGCTGAACACACCAATTCCGACAACTCTCGTAAACCAACGTGTATCCATGTTCAATGTCTACTAAGCCGAGCACAACGCGCAGTACAATTTGAACAGTCATGCCGTTTGATGAATTCAACTTCGGTCCTGCCGTCAACCTTATGTATGATAGATCACGTTGCTTTCCCACTACCCCAGAGTATACTCCCTGCAAGGTCCCTCGTGTTGCTATAATAAGATTGATAGATCCGCATCGTGGGTGGGGCTACTACTGCGACAGTGCGACCATCGCCTGACGTCAAGAGCACGCCCAAGCGTGCGATGCACATAACTCCGACAACGAACAGCTCCAGACAAGCTCTACGTCACGACGAAAGGGCCGCCGATCCCTTCCCTGCTACTAAACCCTCTAGCAACGATGTCTTCCGCGTCATGTCGCTCCGCACCGGCACCCCTACCCTATTCTGCAACAAACAAGCCGTAAAGGGCGGCCTCCGCATCAGCTACCCCAAGCAAAACTCGTCATGCACAGAGCCGGATGCCAACTACGCCAGCTTCTCGCTCACCGAGAACGGTGACTAATACCTCTACACCGATAACCCACCCCTTCAGGCCTACGTCGATCTGTTCCATTCCCGCAGGTGTCGAGGGATGCATTCCATTCACTGCGAAGGCTTTGAAGGAGGAGAAGCCGGTCAAGTGCCCCTACAACGAGATGTCAAACTAACAGATTACTGACGGAAGCGAAACGCTTTCTACAACGTAGTGTGCAATCAAACATCTTCCTCACAACACTTGTACTCTAGCTCTCCATATGTCTCAAGTTGATCTTTCAAGCTTCTGAGTGCCTCAGTCAGCTCCGAACCCAAGCTGCAGGCTGCACCTTCGTAGTAATACGAGGCCACACGACAAGTACAACGTAGAATCTCTCAGTTGTTTTAGGTAAAGAACGCACAATGTTAAGCAAAAGAACGAAAAAAAAAACACCGCGAAGTAAGATTACCATCCTTGACAACATGTATGAGTGGTCAGACACGAACAAGATGTGAGGCAGATACCATGACGAGAGTTGGGCTACGTACTATTACAGAATGTTGTTAATCTTGGCTTTACTTCTATATTTCCATGATCTATGGAGGAGCGCGCCACGCAATACGTGATTAGTAGCGGAGCAAGAATTCCCGCCACAGCCAATATAGAGCGTAACAATCGGGTACTCAAGTTACAGTGACTGGGCAATATTAAACGTTATGAGATGAGGAGCATACAATGCTAGATGGAGGGGCGGACGGGTGAAATGCTTGCACTAGTACTGAACTTCCAATTACTATATGTATATGATAACAGTATGGTTACATGGGAATCCTTCAATACTGCAGTTCAACTGCATTGTTGCTGCTGCTGCGCCTGCCCGAATGGGAAGCTCTTTGAAAGACATACGTGACTGTGCAGATATCGTTTCGCTTCAGGCTCGCACGAAATGCCAGTGAGGCTTGCCTACGGGTATTTTGCCTGGTAGTTCATGTGCTTTTGTTGATATAAATGACCTGGAATGCTTCTCTCTACCAGTCCCCTGCTGCTTCTTGTATAGTCGCAACCATATTGCGTCGGCATTGCTGTGATCCAGCGCTCCACGTACGTCGTCTCTCGCCAGCACAGGGTCTAGCATGTCCAGCATCTCTTCGAAGTGCTCATCCCGCATCGTTACGTGTTTCGCAATGGCGCATAGCAAGGCGGTCAGACTGCTCCAGATCATCCGTGTAGGCGCATCAACGTACAGCTCCAGTGGTGAAAAGTCTGGCGTAGGCTGCGAGTCCACGGCGAGCCTCGTCAGGCCAGTCTCGATAGCCTTGATCTCCAGCGATATGGGTTGGAAGCTGCTTTTCCTGTTGCAGTCGTCGTTCTGTCTAGTGCGTTCGTAGACCTTCCTGGTAATGTTCCATGCATTATCGATCCTAATTCGCATGAAATCTTTTCCGTGTTCACACATCAATGCAACGATATCGAGCGCATTCGATACCACATATGCTTCCGAATCTTGTAGACGAGGTAGCAATGCAGGCCAGAGCGTATTGATGAGGGGCAGGAGTGAGTTCTCGTGTCCTGCAATAGCAGGTATAGTGGTACGAAGGAGGGATAGAAGCGAGTTCCGGAGGTTAGGCGACATGGTGGTGAGATAGTGCTGTGTCAACTCGGAGATCTTAAGGAGTATAGCAAAGGCACGGGGGGCGGGAGGGGGAGGCTCCTCGGTCTGCGGTGGAGGCGGTCGACCGTTCTCCTCGTCCGTGCCATTAGAGTCGGTATCTTCTGAACTCTTTCCGGCTTTCCAGGGCTTTCGTGGGAGTGCCTCCTTTGACGCTTGCTTCTCTTCCTCTTCCCGCTCTTGTGCGTCTAACTCTAACTTTTGGATCGCTTCGATGACGTCGTTTATGATGACCATTCTCTTCAGATGCACATGTTCCTCTTTCTCATTGTCGACTGACAAGGCAAGTTGTGGTGCCTTGACACCTTGTTCCGCCATGCCTTTCAAGACATTAAAAAGCAGCTCCACAAGCTTAGGATAGCCATGATATCTCTCCAAAGCATTGAAAATGCTATCCACCAAGTCATCTAGATAAGGTAGGAGAGATGGGCCACAAAGCCTTATCATCATGAGTAGGACTTGTGGTGCTTGAGGCGACACATCGCCATATGCCAATTTCAGGCCAACTGCGTTGACAATGTAATCGACATTACTGACAACAATCTCCCCTGCGTCTTTGTATCCCGAAGCCCCCGCTACTATGTTGAGACAGGTCAGGGCATGCTCGCGTAGTGCGCTGTTGGAACTGCCAAGGTAATGCAGCACCGGATAAAGTACTTCACTCAACTCAGGGCGAAACTCAGTCTTGTACCGCTTCGCCTGCAAAGCTACCGTTTCGAGCGCTAATGCATATAAATGCCAAGGGCTTTTGGTATCCGCACTTCGCTGGTTAAGCAATGACAGAGAATGCGAGTACAAGTCATCCAAGACTTCCTCCCTCGGGTTTGGCGTCCCCAGATCCATGAAATCATCGACGGATGGATTAACTTTTGCCATGTCTCTTACTAGATTGACTGAGAGCCAGAAGCTCGCCAAGCGCATCTCGGGCGCTCCAAGATCGACGGAGTTAGTCAGGCCCTGAACAACCGCCAACGCAGAGTTGGAACGTGCAAGTTCTTGAACTAATACTTTAAACCCCGTCATCATGTCTTCCTGGCCTTTAAATTGCATACTGATTGGTGGGAAAGAAGACGACTCTGTCGAGCTAAATACCAGCGTACGATCAGCGATGAGACTGGTGTTGCGGTCGTTTATTTCTTCGAGCCCTCTGCCATCGATAAATACTGCAGACACGCCATCACGAAGACTATCGGCCAGCCGCTCATCTAGAATCATTGGATCATCATCGAACAGGCGAAGCGAGACCGATATCTGATGTACGATTTTATGGCGGGTACGGTCGTCTTTTGATTGCATCAATCTAGGCAAGGCGACGATCCAACCATGCAAACTTTCGCGTAAAAGTTCGGAGAGGTTCTGATCTGCTGATAACAGTCTTTTGAGTTTGTCCTCAGTGGTGTCACCTGGGGTCTCATGGCCTGCCAGATCGACCATGGTTTCGATAGCCATACTTGTGCAAAGAGACAGTGATGTACGACAATCCCTTACAATGCAAAGACACAGATTCAAGAGCGCTTGCCGTACCTCTTGCTTATCATGATCTCTCAATCTGAAGATGTTGGCAAGCGCAATCTTTATCTGGGTTGCAGTTGCCTGTAGCCAAGCGACTGATCGAGATATTGTGGTGCATCCGCCGGACTCATCTGATAGTAGTGTCTCGGGTAAATCTTTGGTCTGGGCATCGCCAAGTAAACGGACAACGAGTGATGTAAGAACTTCTAAGCCTTGCTCAACAACGCGAAAGCCGGGTCGAATACTGCTATGGGGAGTCAATACTTTAGCCAAAGACGAGACTATCCTAGGCAGAAAGCTGGCAAGAGCATCGTCATCGCCAATCGCGCCGACGGTTCCTTTGAGGGCGCAAGCGGACTGAAGCTTGACGCTGTTCGAATTGCTATCTGTGAGACGTTCGAGCATGACTAGTACAGCCTCGCCCAAGGCAGGTATGTTGGCCGCCGCGGTCATGGCCTCTTGACCCTGCTTCGTACGAGAGGTCGCACCCATCAACTTGGATGTGCACCCGAGAGCGAGCGACTGTAGCTCCTCTGAGCTCGCCGAGATGCCATTCTCGGCCGATGAAGGTTTGGCGAGAAAGGTGAAGAGGATGAGGAGTTGTCCAGAGAGCGCAGGCTCAAGGCCGCCTCCCCAGTTAGCAGATAGCAAGGTCGAGATGCATTCCAGGCAGAGCTCCAGCGCTCTAACTGGGACGTGTCGGGAATTTCGCAGTACCTGAGATAGAGAGACGAAAGCGTATTCAGTGAGTTTTGCGTCCAGGAGACCAGGTGTGGAGGTAATGGATTGGAGGCTAGTGAGCAGACGGGTGAGGGCGTGTATCAGCTCCCTCCGAGCGCTTGGGCTCTGCGAGAGAGTCGCAGTGGCTTGGAGGACTTGGATACATGGCTGCTTCAACTGAAGAGGGGTTAGCGCACGTGGGGGGGGGGGGGGGGGGGGGGGGGGGAGGTCTCGGCAGACAGCGTACCTGATGGAAGGTGTGTTGGCGCTCCATGTGACATGACCAGATCCGTGTCAACGCCAAGGAGATGGTAGTGTCTGAGAGTGCGTGTGTTTCGGCTGGGGTGTACAGGAGTTCGAGGTGCGGGTGGGGTGGCGGCGGTGGTGGTGAAGCACGGTCCCCGCAGGCGGACGTCAGTCGCGTACTGTCGAGTGGCTAGCGCGTCACTGCTCAGAAAGTCGGACCACAAGCAAGCTCGCCTCGACATCGTCGCTCCATGCCCATCACCGCGCTGCTACTCGACCCCACAGCTGCGTGCGCTTTCGACACCTTCTCCACGCGCGCAATCGCAGCCACAGCCGACACGCACCACATTGTCTCTGCACGCCGTTGCCCACGCGCAGCCACGCGACATGGCAACGCGCAGTAGGCGCAGCGCGGCCGCCGCGACCGAAGCGGTGCAAGATGAGCAAGAGCAGGAGCTGGAACATGGCGACGAGGCACATAGGGGTCTGAAGAAGCTCACATTCAAGCAACCGCTTGTTGGCCGGCCCGGGAAACAGATTGGCGTCAACGACCTGTTGACGCGACTCAAGGCGCTGCTCGACGAACTGCGCACTATAGACCAGGAAGAAGCACATCGCGATTCGCTCATGCCTGTCGCCGAGTCGCTGGCCCATCACAGTCTCGTGCAGCACAAGGACAACGGCGTACGCGCGTGGACCATGTGCTGCATCGTCGACATGCTGAAACTCTTTGCGCCCGATGCGCCCTACCCGGCCTCGAAGCTCAAGGACATCTTCTCCGTCATCATCCTCAAGCTGCTGCCGCTCCTTGCCGAGCCCGCGCACCCCTACAACAGCCAGCACATGTACATCCTCCGCTCACTCGCCGAATGGAAGAGCATCCTCCTCATCAACGAGATCCCGGGCTCCCATCACCTCACCGCCGCCCTCTTCACCACCTGCTTCGACGTCCTGTCTGCCTCGTCCAGCGGCGAAGAGCTGAGCAAGAACATCGAGCACAACATGACCGAGATCCTCTCCACTATCATAGATGAGGCCCCGGCAGTCACGCACGACGTTGTCGACGTTATCGTAGCGCAGTTTCTCTGGGCTGATCCCTTCACTCTCGGCACCTCAGCCAAGGGCAACAAGAGCGTGCAGATCGACGCCAAGCAATCAACGCTACGGCGCAAAGAGGCACCGCCCGCCTACAACATGGCCAAGAATGTCTGCAACGCGTTCCCAGAGAAGATGGCTCGCCTTATCGGCAACTACTTCAGCTCAGTCATTGTCGACTTCACAAACTCGGGAAGCACATACAAGCCTCACTCCAAGGACCAAGGTGCCGACGACCTTCGTCGCGGCCCCTCAGAGGATGATATCAATGAGGCACATAAAGCACACAGGCTATTGCGCGAGCTATGGAAATGCTGTCCTGGTGTGCTTCAGGAGATTGTCCCGCATCTACAGGACGAGCTCGCCACGGAGAATGTGCAGCTCCGTCAGCTTGCTACGGAAACATTCGGCGACATGATATCAGGCATTGGTGCAGCTGGCCCACCTCCTCTGCCCGACATGGACCCAGCGGCCTATCCTTCACAGAGCCTGTCGCGCGCAGACTCGTCGCGACCCTTCGACTATCTCACCACGCCAGTCTCCATCAACTCATTTCCCACGCAATACCCTGTGGCCTATCATTCATTCCTCCAGCGTAAAAACGACAAGTCTGCCATCATACGCGCCGCATGGACCACCGGAATCGGTCGCATATTGATGACATCCGCGGGTGGTATTGGTCTCGATCTCGAAGAAGAACAGAAGCTGCTCAAGTACTTTAGTGAATGCTTGATTGATAGCGACGAGAAGGTGCGCCTAGCCGCCGTCAAAGCGATTGCGCACTTTGACTTCATCGACATCGTTCGCAAGCTCGGTAGCAACGGCAGTATGGCAGAAGCAGGGTCTATTCTCTCCAATCTTGCCGATCGCGTAAAGGACAAGAAAAATGTCATCCATTCCGAGTCTATGAGACTCCTCGGCAAGATATGGGGTGTAGCTGCTGGTGCCATCGCCGAGGGCGATGACAGCATTAAGGCTCTGCTCGGCCCAATTCCATCCCGTATTCTCGAAGCTTGCTATGTGAACGACCTCGAAATCAACGTGCAGGTTGATCTCGCGCTATACGACTCGCTGCTTCCACTTGCTTATCCGCCCGTGAAAGCAAAAGCACCGCCAGCTGGGAACTCCCAAACCGGAAAAGACAGCCAGACAAGCAATGATCAGGGTTACACAGAAGCAGGCCTGGACAAGATGCGAACCGAAAGACTGCTCGTACTCGTCAACGGGCTAGAGGCGAAAGCAAAGAAGGTCTTTTTCGCGAAACAAGGGAACCAGGGCCCCGGTGCTAGGTACATGGAGCACTTCCTGAAACTATGCGAAGACTACAATGGTGGCGTCACAGAAAAGGGTGAGAAGGATGTCAAGACAAATCTGGAGGGCCTCATCACTTACTACGCGAAAACACTTCCCGATCCAACCCGCGTTAGGGACGATTTATGGAAATTTGCCAAAGCCCACGATCGCCGTACCTATGCTCTTATCCGGTTCTGCATGGACCCAGCGAGTGACTACCGCCGGGTTGTTAGGTCCATCAAGGAGCTAAGAAAGAGGATTGAGGAGGGGCCAGGTCCTTCAGTGCTCGATACCTTGACACCACTTCTCTACCGCGTTAGCTTACTGTGCTACAACAAGAGCCATGTACCAGCTGTCATCGAGTATACTCGCACCAACGACAAGGGTCTCGGTGCCACTGCTCACGAGTTGTTGAAAGAAATCTCCACGAAACACCCCAAGGTTTTCTCCACTCACGTAAAGGATCTCTGTAAAACACTTGAAAGTGAGGCACCTACAGCAACCAAACCCAACCCTCCTGGCGCAGTAGACGATCTCAAAGCCTGTGCTGCATTTGCACAGAAATTCCCCACAGACATACCAATGAACGGAAGGGACAGCCAAAAGTTGGTACAGAGCTTTCTCAATTTTGCCTTTTACGGTACACCTCCGCAAGCGGCAAAGCATGCAATCACCATCATTATGAACAGTGACGACAAGAAGGAGATGCATGCGAAGGAAATTCTCACGAAGAGCATCAAAGGCTTCCAGTATGCCGGGGCTCACTGGCTTAGCAAATTAGCTGCGCTGAGTCAACTAGTCTTACTAGCGCAGCAAGATTGCGAAGATGATATGGATGCCATCGTTGAGATTGCCATCAAGGAGGTTCTCCAGAAACCACATGTGATGACAGCCGACGCGGATATCGAGTGGATGGATGTACCGGATGACGAAATTCAAGGCAGGTCCTGGGCGATCAAGATTCTAGTGAACCGGTTACGCTCCTTGCCGTCTGATGCCAACTTCAACGATGCTGCAGAAGACACATACAGGCTACTGAACCGCTACGTGAAAGATGGCGGGGAAGGCTCGGCGGATGGCAACACCCCAGCAGGACACAAATCGCGCCAGCGGCTTCTTGCAGCGAATTCCTTACTCAAACTTTCATGCAACAAGCGCCTAGATGCTTTCTTGAGCCCCGCTGACTTTGTTCAACTCGCTCTCATTACACATGACCCGTGTGCGCAGGTGCGTAAGAGCTTTGCTGACAAGTTGATGAAATATCTTGGTCAGGGTCGGTTGCCGCCACGATTCTATACCATCCTGTTCTTCCTCGCACATGAGCCTGAAAAGACCATCAAGAACAGCACCATGACCTGGATTCGAGCACGCCGCGCTACTTTTTCTGCACGAAAGGAGACAATATTGGAGACAGTATTCGCTCGGTTATTGAGCTTGCTTGCTCACCACCCCGACTTCGACACAGAAGACGAGACACTAAAGCTTATGGCAGAGTACATCTTGTATTATCTTAAATGTATCGCAACCGAGGAGAACCTGTCGCTTATCTTTCATGTCGCTCAACGCGTCAAGGGCGTAGCAGACGGCATTGCACCATCACGCCAGGCTGATGAGAATCTCTACATCTTGTCAGATCTAGCGCAGGCTCTGATTCGTTCGTGGGAAGAGCAGAACAACTGGACAATGCAGTCATGGCCAGGGAAAACGAAATTACCCTCCGGTATCTTCCGGCCTCTGGAGAGTCACGATCGGGCGCAAGAGATTGCCAAGAAGACATGGATTGGAGAAGACCTTGTCGACGAACTTGATGTGCTCGTGCGAAAAGCTATTCGAAGCAAGAAGCGTAGGGCCTCAGATGGTATGGAGAAGCCACGTAAGAAGATCAAGGGCGACCGATCTATCAAGAACAAGAAGGCCAAGACTGAGCGACCCGTTAAGACACCGAAAAAGAAGAGGAGAGCTGGTGACGATGATGGTGCGAGCGATGTTGAGGGCGGTGTTCCGCCATCTAGTGGACCACGAAGAAAGAGCGATCGACGGAGCATTGCACACAAGAGCTATGTTGAGGTGTCAAGCGATGAAGAAGGCGCAGGAGGTGTTGCTGAAGAAATCCAAGAAGAAGCTGAAGAAGAGAGCGATGCATCGAATGCAGAACAAGACAAATCTACTCCTGCTGCTGAAGTAGATGTAGATATGAACGACGCAGAAGTTGCGGCTGAGAAAGAGCACGGAGATAAAGCAGAAGACTCTGAACTTTCAGACCCAGGATCGTCTTCAGAGCCCGAGCCAGAACCTGCGCCAGCAAAAAGATCCACACGCGGAAAGGGTGCTGCTAACACAAATGGCGTCAATCCATTACCAGTCATCCAAAAACGCAAAGCTGCCAATCTGATCAAAGAAGCCACACCGCCCAAGTCCGCGAGGAGTACGACTAGAACCAAAGCAAACAAAGACAAGGTCAATGGCGCTGCTGCGGCCTCCTCACCCACTTCTGCCACCAATGGTACTGTCCGACGCAGCGGCCGCGCTCGTGGCTGAGGTAGTGAATAATTCTCTGAAAGTTCTTTCGGCCGTTTCGAATACACCCGGGTACAATGTGTATAGTTACCACCACACAATACGGATCAGATTCTTCACATTGTACAGCTTCTTTCCTAAGAGTTAGCTAAGGATCCTGTTTAGCGGAGTTTTTGAGAACTGGGTGATTGCTTTTCCGAGGACAGTTTTGCTCAGGCCGTTCGCGGCGCCTTTCAGCTGCTTTGTCTTTTTCATACCTCGTGCATGCCTGTCACTTGCTTTCACCACAACACATGGGAAAGTAAAGTGCGATCTCACGCTGATCTTTATGCTTTCCATCTTTATCAGAGGAGTTCCTATCTTTTTACGTTAGCGATGCGACATGAGCATCTGGAAGTTCGTACTTAGTGTAGGATAGAACCATGTATACGACTGCTTGTTCAGCCCCAGTGTGCTCCTGTTGCCATGGTCCATCTTCTGGTCGAAACCAAGATTGCATCGAAATAAACTTGACATTCATCACCAAGTGGCCGGCTCCAAATACCCAGAATGGTCGCATTCGCTACGAGAGTATGTTGGACCTGCAGGATCTGATTGTTGAGGTTTACTGGCCCAGTAACAACATCGCAATTCATGAATCTTGGACCCCCTTCCCCAACTTCTAACTGTAATGACAACAAGCCCCTCTCGATTGGCAGCGTCTCCGTACATCCAACCAAGACCGAGGGATCGCGTGACCATCCCCAAAGCGCCTAGCAAAGTTTGGATATCTCGCATCGCGATTACGGTATTAGGCCCAATTGGGTTGCAAGAACCATGTTTTCTTCAAGTTTCGCACTGAATCACCTCATACACAAAAAAGCCTTCATAGCAACCGTCTCTCTCATCTCATCAAGGCAGTGCTGACTGGAACCTGCGAATTTTCCATCGGAGAAGCACGACGATAATACGAAAGGTCTTCCAACAGAATCAGCGTCAACACATTCCTCCGGTAACGTCGTCGGATCTCTTTACTCCCACACCATGGAGGCTCGCCAACATGCGGCTGAAGCGGCCGTCTTTGATCAATCCAATTTACTTCAGCGAAAGAAGCTGCTCGTCGTGTTTTCAGCCCTTGCGATATCGCATTTTATCTGTTTTGTCGACCAAACTGGTATCGGAGTTGCCTTGCCCACGATAGGACGTGATCTTAATGCAGAAGATACGATCAGTTGGGCTGGCACAAGCGCGCTGATAGCGAATACGATCTTCCAAGTGTTGTACGGGAGGATGAGTGACCTGTTTGGTACGTCCACTAGCCTGTGTAAACGACCAGGAAATGACTGATAATGAATCTAGGTAGAAAATCCGTTCTTCTGTCCGCCCTCGCGCTTCTCACCGTCTCCGACCTCCTCTGTGGCCTCTCGCGCGATGCCACGATGCTGTACGTCTTCCGCGGTCTATCGGGTGTGGCAAATGGCGGTATAGCTTCCCTCTCAGCCATGATCGTCTCCGATATTGTGACCTTGAAAGAACGCGGGAAATGGCAAGGTTTGATAGGCGCATGCGTGGGACTCGGCAACATGACTGGACCTTTTATCGCGGCAGCTTTTGCGCAACAGAGTACCTGGAGAGGCTTCTTCTGGTTCGTTAGCCCGGTTTCAGCGGCTTGCGGGGTGTTGTGTCTTCTGGTGCTGCCTACACCCAAGGATCAACCGAGAGCGGATATGAAACTGGTCTTGAAAAGGATCGACTATGGAGGCATTTTCTTCGGAAGTGCAGGGTTGATACTGCTTCTGATTCCCATTGCGGGAGGCGGTGATTACTTTGCGTGGGCATCTCCAATGGTTGTTTCCATGCTGGCCGTTGGAGGATGCTGCATGGCAGCTTTTGTCTACATCGAGCACAGCGTCGCTATACTGCCCATGATGCCACGTGAGTTTTACTTGTCCTGCAACCGAACATACTCCAACCGTGGACCACCTCTAATTCGAATAGTATCCCTCTTCAGATCTGGCCCCGTGTCCATCATGCTTCTTCAAAACTTTCTCTTCGGAGTAGTAGCCTACTCGCAAACCTACTATCTACCTCTCTTTTTCCAAAACGCCCGCCTCCTCTCGCCTCTTATGTCAGCCTCCCTAATGCTGCCTATGACCGCCTCACAGATGGCTTCTTCCATTCTATCCGGTCAATACATCTCCCGTAGAGAACGCTATGGCGAGGTAATTTGGCTAGGCTTCTTCCTTTGGACATTGAGCGTAGGGTTAACATGTATGTTCAATCTCTCCACGCCAATTTGGACAATGGTTGTCATTCTTTCTGTCCAAGGATTAGGGATTGGTGCCGTTTTTCAGCCCACATTGGTTGCAATACAAGCCCACTGTACCAAATCCCAGCGTGCAGTCGTCATCTCGAACCGCAACTTCATTCGCAGTCTCGGCGGTGCTGTGGGTCTTGCAATATCCGCTGCTGCACTGCAGAACTCTTTGCATACTGCAATGCCAGCAGAATTCCGATCACTATCGCTCTCTTCATACGACACAACCGACTTTAACTCACTGAACCCACGGCAGATTTTGCAGATTTTGCAGGCGTACGCAACAGCGAGTCGGACGGTCTTCATCATGAATGTACCGTTCATGGGGCTATGTTTACTTGGGTGCTTCTTCATTGAAGATAGAGGTCTGCAGAGGCCAGATGAGGTTGGAGAAGATGTGCAATTAAAGGAGAGGCATGATGGTGGAGGTGGAGAGGTTGAAGTGAGCGGCGACAGAAGAGACCATGGGAAAAGGATGAATGAAGATGTCATTGTGTTGTCACGGTAACATATTACCTTGAACACCTTTCAACGTTAAATTCGAGCGCGAGCAACGTTCTGGTCTTACATAAAACTTCGTTCGTCACATACTCCTCCAACTGTTTGCCCTCTCCCACGCGAACGCCGCTTCATAAACACTCAGTTCGTCCCACCATTTTCCAATAACTTGCATGCTCACCGGTAAAACAACTCCCTTTTCCACTCCGGGGCCTTCCATGACTGGCAACATACCAATAGGCATCGCCATCACTGGATGCCCACTCTGATTGAACGGCGCCGTATTTGAAGTCAAGCCAATCTGCTTTCTAATCTGTTCGAGTGGTGTTGCATCAGGGCTCGCATGACTCGTTGCTACATACGGTAGTGTAGGTGTCAGCAATATATCGTACTGTTCCAGAGCCGCATCATAGGCATCACGAAGCTGCCTTGATAGATTCGTTGCTTTCGCGAGGAGATTGGGAAACCTTTGTGTGGCGTACAGACCGTTAAGGTAGATGTTCTTCGTAGATGCATACGCTTCGTTCCAGTTTTTCTGGCCCATGGGATGCAGCAATGAGTTCAGCTCGAGCATCTGGTGTCCGCGACGCCCGAACGAGCCTGTGGTTTTCCCGAGAAATCCACCAATTTTCGATATGCCATTCCATATCGCTGCTCCTTTCGAGTGCAGTGGTATCGAGATCTCGGTGATTGTGGCACCAAGGTCTTCGTACTTGGTGACTGCGGTGCGAAAGACTTGGACCACTCGTGGATCAAGAGCTGGTGTAGAGAGTGACTCAGTAATTATGGCGAATTTCTTGCCTTCCAAGGGTCTGTGCATCGGAGTATTGCTGATGGAACTGTAGATAGGTATCTTGGATGGGTGAGGTGCAGCGAAAGAACGATCGTCAATGTTGTCCGTTCCGGCGATAGCTTCGAGAAGTATAGCGTTCTCCAATACTGTCAGTGTCATTGGACCAATGTGATCATTAGTGGGCTCGTTGCTCCCACATCCGGTATATGGCACAAGGCCAAAGGTAGGCTTTAGCCCAACAATACCACAGTTGGCGGCTGGCACACGGATACTACCACCCTGATCTGCGCCAATTGCCCCATCGACCTCGCCCAATGCCACAAGAACAGCCGAGCCGCTCGAGCTTCCGCCAGCGCTATAGCCTTTTGCGAGAGGGTTTTCCACCACTCCAGTACTCGAAGAGTGGCTTGTTGCAGAATGGCACAAGTTTTCACAGACTGCTTTTCCGAGGATTTTACCACCAGCTGCTAGGATTCGTGTCGTGACAGTTGCATCAACATTCGGGACATAGCCTTTGACGAAGTTCGTACCCAGTAGCATCGGTACGCCCTTAACAGCAATGTTGTCCTTCAAAGCGAATGTTTTGCCGTAAAGTTTACCGTTGCTCTTAGCTTCCTTGTCAACGATTCTGCACTTCCACGCCCATGCACCATGAGAGTTCTCAGATGCTTGCGGGAAATGAACGTCTTCTCTGGCAAAGCGTTCTTCATCGACTAGGGGGACATAGTCTGTGCATCAATGTCAGCTTCCGTCATAACTCGCGACGTGAACCACTATGTCCTACCGTCCATAGCCATTAGTTGCTCACTTGCATCGTGAAATGCGGCAAGTAAGCGTCGATAGTCCTGTTTCTCTTTCTCATCGATGCTGACCCCAAGCTGAGAGCATAGCGCCTCGAGAGTTTCTGTCGTGACAGGGTTGTCATGGCTGGTATCTAGCGAGAAAACCGACATCTTTGGTAAAGACACAACGCTTTCAAGTAATTAGATCGCGATCGGTTGCCGATGCTACATGTTCGGCATACACTGAATTGCCGGGGGCACTCGGTTATTCATACTGGCAGGTCTGGTGCAGACCCACAGCGGCACTTGTTCATCTGCCATGACTTTTAACACCTTGTGACAAATGTTCATCCATAGCCTACCAGCCACTGATGCGTACTTGCCGATATGTTCAGCCGTCTAAATGCTTGCAAGATTGTGTAGTGGAAGCCTTGAAGGAAAGATAACAGTAAAGCGGGGCTGGCGGAACGCTTATTCGATCGTCGGGAGAGTCACTTCCGATCAGCAAACAACAAACAACGCGTCTTGTACCTAAGAACTTTCCTGTATCGTGATTGGTGAGAAACTACTGATAAGAGATTGACAGGTGCAAAGGAATGGACTTGACGTATGGACAAAAGATTGTTGGGTCATTCCAAGCTGACTCAATTGCAGATAACCTTGAGAACTTGTATGTAATGACGCCGCTCTGAAATCCTACCTAGGTAGCATGCGTTGAATCTACGTTTACTTTCCCTCTTGTACTGTGTTCGTGACCGTAATATCGAACATCTGTCTGTCATGGTTCACGTCGAAGATTCTCTTCAACTCCCCAGAGACTTTGAAGGTGTGCTACCACGCAATCTTCAGTTCTACTTATACTGATCACTATTATAGGTTTCGGCGAAGGTGGCCATGACGCACAATGGCCAAACGGCGCCCGTATAGCAGTTTCCTTTGTACTTAACTATGAGGAAGGCGGCGAGAGAAACCCCATGGATGGCGATGGCATTAGCGAACCCTACCTGTGGGAGAAAGGCCCTTCGGGCGGTGGCAGGGAACAGCGCCATCTGAACGGTGAGCAAGACTACGAATATGGTAGCCGGTGCGGCGCTTGGCGGATACTACGCCTCATGAAGGAGTTCGGCTGGAACATGACCCTTTGGGCCATTGCAGTGGCCATGGAGAGAAATCCTACGTTTGCAAAAGCTTGCGTAAGAGACGGCCATGAAATTGGGGCTCATGGGTATAGATGGCTTGACATATGGGACTATTCACTCGAAGATGATAAGGCGTATATCAAGAAGACATGTAAAGCCTTGGAGGCGGCAACTGGTACACCCCTTCCGATGTCAAACATCTTATACAATACTGACGCGCATACAGGCGAATTTCCGGTAGGAGCATACTTTGGCAGAGGCACGCCAAATACAGCCAGCCTGCTCCCAATCATGTGGAAAGAGATGGGTCACAAAATGCTCTACACATCGGAAGTCTATAACGAAGACTCGCCATATTGGATCGATCTTCCCTGGGAGAAGCAACTGCCTGAATCGGAGAAAGAGGGCCTGCTGATGATGCCGTACAACTACGATTGTAAGCCGCACCTCTACATGAAAACATGGCCGATTTGATCCAGTAACATGATTTAGGCAATGACGGAAAGTTCCACATGCTTCCTGGTTTCGTAAGCTCAGCAGGGGCAGTGTACGAACAGTATCTCAAGGATACGTTTGACTGCTTATACAGAGAAGGCGGTAAGATGATGACCATCCCTTTGCATTCTCGAATAGCTGGCAAGCCAGGAAGGTCGGAGAGTCTAAGAAACTTCATGAAGTATATCTCACAGAAGGAACATGTGTGGGTTGCGACACGTAGGGATATTGCGAAACACTATCGCGAGACTTTTCCTTACAAGTCCGGGTCGAAGACTGGTGGTTTATAGATCTCTTCGTATGAATCTAGATCGAAACGATAATTTGGCCACGCGAATCATGGGCTAGAAGACGTAATGGCACTCCAAACGTACCCGGGTCATGCATTTGGGTGCGCCGATTTCTTACTACACATGCCACCTGGGCAACCTGGCAAGTTAGTCGTGGGGACGCCGCATGGTCTTAAAGGACACGCGCAGTTGCTGTAATTGAAGTGCCAGATCCAGAGGACCTGTCGCATTCGCTGGACATGCCCGTGCCTGTGAAAACCCGTGGAGTCGTGGATTACCCAGGTACACTATCACCTTTTTGGACAGGTCAACGCACTAGCCTCATTCTTGATCTTTTGTCCGTCGGCTTCTTTCATCCCGACGCGTTATCGTCTTATCATCGAAAATCTGCCGTTTTCCCAGCATTGCGAAACCTTGCATAGATAGATGGCTGACTGATAGGAAGATTTGTCTACCGCAATGACGAGATGTGCAATGTGTAGTGGCGATCAAGATGTTTATAGCCTGGCAATCACCTCCCGCCAACCAACCGAGGCTCGAATTGGTGTTTGCCCAAGCGTGAGTACTCCTGCGCGGTCATGTCTCGCCTTTTGCAGCAAGGCAAAGATGTTTTGAGGTCTCCAAAAACTCTCAAAGAGATAGCGCAAACTACCAGCGATCAGGGCGAAGTACGTTATAACAAAGACCTCCTTCCCAGTCCGCCTGGTAAGCCTTGAAATGCATCTCTCGGTATCTCCAAGAGCTAACACGATGCAGAGGATCGGAGATGGCGCTGGCAACATTACTTCGCATACTATCTGACCATGACATTCAGTCCATCCTCGTACAACCTCGGCGCATCTCTAGTCTCAATCGGCCTACTATGGTGGCACGGCATGATCGCTGCTATTATCGGCTCTGCCATTCTCACCGTTCTGGTTGTGCTCAATAGTCGCGGCGCTATCAAGTACTTTCTTGGCTTCCCTGTATATGTCCGCGCAGCTGCTGGCGTCAGGGGGGCGAGTTTGTATATCCTCGTACGAGCTGTGGTTGCGATCATCTACTTTGCGACGCAGACGTACTATGGAGGCCGTATCACGTCGGTGTTCATGCGGGGTATATTTGGAAATGGTTACAATGATATTCCAAACCGCCTCCCAGAGAGTGCGGGGATCACGAGTAGAGATCTGCTGAGCTTCTTCTTGTTTTGGATGGTAGGTAATATCCATTTTGCTCTCATTCAAGTCCAAGTCCGACTAAATATGCTAAAGTTGACAGGCGCAACTACCAGTCATGTTCATTCATCCCACGGTACTTCGACACCTCTTTGTTATTAAAGCTGTCTATACAACGATTGCACTCTTCGGTGTGCTCGCTTGGGTAATCAGTGCCAATGGGGGCAAAATTGGAAGTTTCACGTACACGACCAAGCAGACTCAGCTCTCGGGCTCAGCTCTGATCTGGCCCATGATACAAGCCATCAATTCCGTTATGGGCGCTCTTGCGCCGGTGCTTATCAATCAGCCTGATATAGCGCGATACGGACATTCCTACGGCGATGTGACATGGAGCCAGGGCTTTGGTATTCTTACCAGTAAAGTACTGGTCATGTTCCTGAGTACCGCAACGACTGCAGCCGCTACACAAGTCCTCGGCAAAAGCTACTGGAACGTATGGGATCTCTACGACGCCATCTTGGATCAATATTGGACTGCTGGAGCTAGAGCAGGAATAGTGTTCGCGTCTTTCGGTATGATGCTTGCTGTACTTGTCACCAATGCAGGAAGCAACTCGCTTCCCGTTGGTGCCGATCTTACAGGAATCTTCCCTCGATGGTTGACCATTGTGCGAGGCCAGGTACTCTGCGCGATCCTGGCACCCTTACTTGTCCCATGGAAGATTATCGCCTCGGCGACTGCGTTCTTGACGTTCCTCGGAAGTTACACTGTGTTTCTGATGCCGATCTGCGCGTGCATGATTGTCGACTACTGGCTCGTTCGAAAGGGTAATTTGCATGTTCCCTCGTTGTACACGGCTGCATCCGAAAGCCCGTACTCGTACTACAAAGGCTGGAATATGCGCATGCTGGCTGCCTGGACAGCTGGGGTTGCGTTCACGGTCCATGGCGTCGCGGGGTCTTTGGATGCTGATTCTGTCGCCGAGGCTAGCAAGAATATGTACAAGCTTGGCTTTCTACTATCTCTGTTCATGGGCGGCTTGGTTTATTACAGCTTGTGCCTCATCTGGCCGGTGAAAATGGTGCCGAGAGGCGCAGGGAGGGAGCTGGGGTTCGAAGTCGAAGCGTTGGCAGCGAATGAGGGTTTCTTCGACGACGAGAATATAGGAACTATCACGGGCGTACTGGAAGGTGAAGAAGTGCATGGGACGCAGCACGGCGCTGCGGATAGCAAAGAGAGCAAGGTGTGAAACCAAGAGCTTCCCGGAACGCTGCATTGATTGTCAATCGCCGAAGCATAACAGATATGCGCCTGTTGTCTGTTGATTCCATGACATAGCTGTGAGTAAGGGTGTTAGCCAAGTGTAACGTGACGTTGCGGGGCCTGCAACTGCGTGCATGCAGGTGTGGCTGGCCGACAAGCTTGGACCATGCGCAACGTCACTGCCGCTGCCGGGAGAGCGTGGGAGCTTCACTATGTCCAAGGCAAACATCTCCACATCCACGCTTGGTGCTGCCTGACTCTGCTCGTTGTACTACAGGCGCTGCCATTGTTCCCCCCAGTGAGCGCGACGACTACACCACCACCGACATGTGGGACGACGAGGACAACAATCCGTATGGATCCTTTGCCCGCCATGACTCCAACACGTCTGATATTCCTGGGCTAGCGTCGCCTGCTGCCCGTAAGGCTTCTACCTACTGTCTGAAGCAATCGCCAGCATCGTTAGCTGACATGACCAAGTGCCGTACCGCCCCGCGACGCCGCCCTCGGAGGCTTCGTCGCCCGCACAAGAATCGCCCGAGTATGTCTCTCAGCGGGACATGAGCGACGTCGACTACAACGAGCAGGACCAAGACCACGCAGACCCAAAAGCGTCTAAGAAGGGCGGGTACGATGCGCGCGTGGAACAATGGCTGTACGAGCACCCCGAGCAACTCGTTTTGATCACGAGCGCGGGCAAGGACGGTGTGAACTACATCCAGTACACCATCAACTGCGGTGTATGTTAGATAGGCTGCTGGGGGAGCCGCGCAACTGACACATGGATAGGGCCTCGAAGTAAAGCGCAGATACTCTGAATTCGCATCACTGCGCGCCGAATTGGTCAGACTTCACCCCACGCTCATCGTACCTCCGATCCCCGAGAAGCATACCATGGCCGACTACGCCGCCAAGCCGACAAAGGCGAAGGAGGATGCTGGCATAATAGAGCTGCGGAAGCGCATGCTGGCTGTCTTCCTTAATAGGTGCAGGAAGATGCAGGATATACTACAAGATGGCGTCTTCTGGCGATTTCTCGATCCCTACACAAGTTGGGTAGGCTTGTTGCTCTTGCAGATACCAAACCCTTCAACTGACTTGCTCCTGTAGGCAGACGTACTCAACAGCCCGCCTGTTTCCAATGTCCCCAAACAGATCCTCAAAGCGCCTCCGCTCGATCCCGCGAACCCTTCCCAAGCCCACAGCTACCTTCCAGTCCCCTCGTCTTCCGCAAAATTGAAGTCGGGCGGTACCATATCCAGCTCGGGTACTCCTGTCTCACCAGCCAACAATGCAGCCCTACCTTCAGCAGCCGCGCATACGACACCGGGTCCTGCCATTTTCGGTCGTTTCCCTCCTGAGACGCGCAACATGTCGGAAGAGGAGTTGGACCCATACTTTGTTAGCTTCGAGAACTCATCTAAAGACCTAGAGCACCTGCTGCAAGGACCAATGGAGAAAGTCAACAGACGACTGCTCATGCACCTAGGCAATTGGGGAGAGGACATGGCAGATCTGGGCGCTCGATTCAATGCCTTTTCGCTATCTGAACAGACGCAGTCCCTCGCTGCAGCCATTGAAAAGACGGGACAAGCTGTCGACTCTACGTACATTGCGACGACCGAACTCTCTTCGTCTCTCAGCGCAGGCTTCTCGGAGCCTATGCGTGAGAGCGCGCAATTTGCCGGCATCGTACGTTCTACCCTGAGATATCGAGTGCTCAAGCGGATACAGGAGGACATGACAAAGGACGAACTTGAGAAGAAGCGCAATCTACTCGAATCCCTCGAACGCAGTGAAGCAGAATCGAAACGATTAGAACAACATCTGAGCGGCGTGGGCCATCAACCTGCCCGAAGTCGCGCTGCATCCAACAGCTCACACCGAAGCAGCGGTGAGGCGGAGCAACAGCGTAGATCGGACGAGGATAGGGCATCGATTGACTCCGACTTCCCACCCACACACGGCGACACACCATCCAGCGCACAAGGCGCACCTGATAATCAATCACCGCCTAGTAGCCCGCACAAGAAGACTGCAAGTGGGAATTTCGTCACCAACAAGCTGTTTGGGTCCATTACACATGCTTTCAGGGGTATGGCAGACGTAGATCCTGAGAAGACACGAAGAGATCAGATTGGCAAGACACGGGATAGTATGGTACAGGTAGGCTTGATATGCTATGTGTCAAGACAATTAGAGATGCTGACCAACACGCAGCTCGAACAAGCGCTGACTGTCGCCGAGAAAGATACCAAAGACGCAAGTGCGGGTGTGATGAAGGACCTGCGACGATTCCAGAGCGAAAAGGAGGACGATTTACGCCGTTACATGGTATGTCTTGGTCTTTACCTAGTGCTCGTGATTACCACTAAGAACAACTGCAGATGGAGTTCGCTCAATGTCATATCGATTGGGCGAAACGAAACAAGGCGGCCTGGGAAGAAGCTAAGGCCGAAGTTGAGAACATTGCGCCACAACCCTCAGAAGAATACCCCAGGAGATCTGAGGACTTTGAAGCCCGAGAGCAGTGATGGCGCGTGCCATGGTCTGTTTGTGTACACCTGGAGATGCATCCTTTGAGCGATTGCGCACCTGTATTGAATATGGCGAGTAGTAATTCAAAGTATAACGACAGTCGTTCGCTTCACCATGCACTACTCAGAACTACAACGACCGATCGTCAGTCTCCTCGTTCCCTTCTGCTTCATAGTCTTCAATATGTTCTATTACTGCCTTACATTGCCAAAACATTATCTGTCCACGGATCCCCCAACCACGCCTTCTTCCTCTTCTACACGCCTTCAACAATTGCGAACTCGGCAACGAGATTCAGGGACACAGGTCGCTTCGGATGTTGGATAGTATGCTGCTCATAGATTTGAGGGTTTGGCAAAGGACAGGGATGAGGACTTGAAAGAAAACACGACAGCGATCATGAGTAAGAAGGCATTACGGATAAGGGGTGGAGGAAGGCCAGGGATAAAAATGGTTGGTCTGCAAGGATTGGATCAAACAGAATGGGTGATGCGCATGCAGCGAGGACGAGGGTCTGACTGGTGGCTAGTGACTGTGCAGGAAATAGAGTAACGTCATCTCCTCATGCCCGCAGGCCATGACACGGGTTCGAAAGTCTAAAGGAGGTCATCTGTATCCGTTCGTGGTACACATGATATGGGCGGTGGCCGGGGTAAAGCATGTGGAAATCGGGTGAGTGGCAAAATAGTTGGGGGATCGTAAAGTCCATGATATGCATTGATGGTTAGCAGACAATTTATCTCAAACGCCATCCGTCTTGTCGTTCCCATCCGCAAGAGTTTTACAGGCGCTCGTAGATATACATGCCGATGCCCGCAGAAGCAACTCCGTATCCACCGTGAGGAAGAACCAGGCGAACCAGTAGTTGTAGAGAAACCGCCACTCGACTCCAGCCATGACCTTCGTAGTCATCATCAGTGTGCACCCGCTTATTTCTTGTCCTTCTTCGCACCGCCCTTGGACTTGGCTGTGCCCCGGAACTCCTTCATCCTGTTCTTGCGCTGCTTGCCTGTTGTCCAGTCAGTATGTGTCATGTACCGACATGCATATCCATCGCCATAATTGCGGCACTATGTATAGACGCAGGGAAGACGTACGCTGCTGCCTGCTGGCCTTCTCGACCTTGGTGGCCATGCCGTAGCGTACTAGCCTGTAGCGGGGCTCGAACTTCTTCATGGCCTCGGCGCTGTCGTAGATAAGAGCGAAACCGGTGCTCTTGCCGCCACCAAAGTGTGTCTTGAAACCGAATACGGAGACATCGTCCTTCTTGGCCTTGTACAGCTCACCGAGCTTGCCACGGAGTTCGTCCTTGGAAACGTTTGCGCGGTTGGGGTGAAGGACATCGCTGTAGTATTCCCGTCAGACTCAATCCTCCGCAACTGTGTGCTCGGCGGTTCCTGCACTTACACGACCATCTGACGACGTCCAAGGAGGGGGTTGCGGATGAACTTGCGCGTGCGCAGAGTAACTTGAGAGTCGGCCATGTTGGGAAGATTCGACCTGCAACGCGACGATTAGACGTGAGTCACAAGTGCAAAAGAACGGGCTTGGGTCTGCAATGGACGTACTGGACAGAGATCGATCTTGCTGTTGTCGATTACCTGTGGTTAGCTGGCGGCAAGATAGAGATGTCGAATTTGCTGTGTCGTGTCGGCGGTCGGCAGTGCGCCTCGCTTAGTCTGCCAAGGCGCCCCGCTGCAAAGTTACGTAAGCAGATGCGTGCTTGGATGTTCTTCCCCCTCGTTAAAATCCGAATATACAACCAAGCTGCTCGACCAGGGAGGCTGAGACACATTGGGAATTTTCGAGCTTACGTGTCGAACGAAATCGTTGTCGCCTCCATGGACGCTCCATCCAATCTATCGCAGCTACGCATCTTGCAACGCCAGTATTTCCAGCTGGTCGAACCACACCAATTGAGATGGCCAGATGATGCGATACTAAAAGCGCCAAACGTACAGGCGTGGCTCTTCCACAACCTATTCGATGCGGCGAATATCACATCACTACCCCCGGGCCGCTATCGGTTGAGGATTCTCAAACAACTTGTCGCAAAACTCGAGAGGTCGATCACTGACCCGGAGGAGGATGTATGGTCTCCTATCTCCTCGCCATGGCTTTACCTTTGCTGTAGCCCAGCCATATATCAAGTCATAATAATCATCCTTCAATGGCAAAGATTCCTTGCAGCACTTGCTGACCTTTGTCTTCGTTTCTTCTATAGGAAATCTCAGATGACATTATGGAAGCGATGACTATTCTGCTTGTTGCTGATCTGCCCTCCGAAGCCGACGCAGCTCAGCAAAAAGCATTCGTGACGTACTCTTACCCCGATCATTTACTCGATGATAGCGTAACGCACGAACGTACGGTAACGCTACTTGAAGCGCGATCCGTCATCTCCTCGTCCGGGACGACTGGTCTCAGAACTTGGGAAGCCGCGTTGCTACTCGGGTCGCATCTCGCGTCCGAGGCTGGCCGACCGTTTGTATCCGGGAAGAGAGTATTTGAACTTGGCGCAGGAACTGGCATGCTGTCCATTCTTTGCGCGAAGCACTTGGGGGCGGCCGGCGTGGTTGCTACAGATGGCGACGAGGCTGTTGTGGATGCCATCAAAACAAATCTTTTTCTCAATGGACTTGATGTCGATGACACGTCCCGGATTCAAGTGCGGACAGCCGCGCTGAGGTGGGGCCATCCCATTGACGCAGCGGCTTTTTCCGAAGACTATGGCATGAGCGTACCAGATGTTGTAGTGGGAGCAGACGTGGTAAGCCATCGTCATTGCAGCCTCGTGAAGACGTGGATCTGACAACGTCGCAGACATACGACAAGTCCGTCATTCCGCGATTGGTCTCGACCCTGGGAGAATTCTTCGACCTGAACCCAGCGCTCGAAGCTTTGATATCTGCGACGATTCGCAACGAACAAACGTTCGAGACCTTCCTGAACGCGTGTAGTGGGTCTCTCCGCGTCTTGTTTTCCTGGCCATGTTACGACATCGGGCGAGTTGTTGCTAACTTTTGTGGGGTAGGGCGGAACCGTTTCAGATTCGAGCAGGTTGATTGCCCACCGGTGCCTGAACATCAACAGAAAGGGCCGTTTTATCCAACTTCGACCCCGATCCAACTGTGGCGTGTCACTAGAGGGCGATACATGGACGACCCATTTTCTGTTTGAGACCAAGGTGTTGAGAGAGAAAACTCTTGACCGACATATGAAGGCTAAAGTTCTACTGCGGGTACATACACGCTGATGGTCGTGGATTGCAGCATAAAGAAACGTGTGTATTTTCAGGCCTAAGAGATTTTCTGGTGATTCACAATCTTCGAGACGGTGAAGGCCCTTCTGAAGACCCGGTTGGCTCTTTTGTTGCGCGGCCGCTAGGATAGAGTTACGCGAGTAGACAATGGACCCGCATCTACTTATGCACAGTCAAAAGTCGCTCAACCGGAGTGCTTCAAAGATGCGATTTATCGACAAGGAACACACTCTATGTATAGCGGCTCGCAAGCCGACTGGTGAGATCGATGAACTTGCGAAAAAGCTGTTCAAAGCCCGACTAGAGAGTGGTGAGTCGATCGCGAGAGAGGAGCCGCGCCCGATTACCGAACGGAAGGCTGTGATACATACGCAATATGGCTTCATTGTGTTGAGAGAGCTCGCAACACAGAGCAGGCGTGACGGTGTCGCGTCAGCGATACGCACCCGAGTGGGCAGTGGTGTGTAATTATGGTGCCCGCTGCGAGTCGCACCGAGTTGCACAAGAACGTGGACCTTGGTGGTATTCCCGTGTGCATGCTCGGCCCGCAATTCGCTGCAACGCGACGCCTGCGACGTTTCCATGCACAACGCTGCAACGGCCAAGGGATGCACTCTCGCCAGGCTTCCCCGCTGTGGCTGCACCGGCAAAGATTAATTTGTAGCAAGGCACCGTGGTGGATGCGAGTGGGGGTTGGTAGTGAGGAGTCAGCGGGCAGCGGGTGCCGTTATGGCGTGCTAGATGATCTCAATGGCTCTATCGTGATGGCTGTCACGAATCATCCCCACACGCGCAACCATATCCCGACCGCATATTTAGGCCGTCGTCGTCAACCGTGTTCTAGAACTGCCCTCAGGTATTCGCAGGCGCCGGTCTTGTAATTACTTATTGACCGCAGTCCCTCGCTCGTCTTCTTATCGATCTCCGATACATTGCTTGTTATCCTGCCGCTGAAAGCCGCCTGCCTCGTGGAAATACTCGGCTTTGCTGTCTCTCACGAACTGCTGCTTATCGCCGCACACCCCAACCCAGCCCAACCCGCGCATCGTTCCCGGAACTATACTGCACTCTGTCCCTCCTTCCGACGTCGCACGTCCCGTGTCTGTTGATGTAAGCTCATTCCCCTGGCTTCTTGATGTTGCCTCTGAACCTCGTCGATCGATCAAGGCCCATTCTTGTACATCGTCACGATCTAGACACCCACTATCGTGTTCCTGGCTAAAACGTTGGCGCAGAACCCAAGCGATAAGGATCCTAAACAAAGCCACGCACGAACCTTCCGTCATATCAGCAGCTGGTACTCGGCGGCCTGTGTCACCGCTTCTTTGCTGCCCTACTTCCAGCCCTGTAACGACATCGTGCACCGTGCGCGATTATCACAGTGAGGCTTTTAAAGTTCTTCCACATCCATCATGGCCACACATCACGTTCGTCACCCGTCTCATCAATCCAAAAAGTCGCAGCCAGCGCACGCACGGCCCTCTAGGCCTCTGTCAAAGCGGACCCAGTCCCACGGAAGCAAAGCCGCTTCCAAAGTCGTTCATTACAAAGAGACTGCATCCGACGAAGACGAGGACTCAATGGCCGTGAGTTTTTTGAACTACTGGTATGTTGTCGTCATCAGAGTCCTCTCGACTGCGCACTAATCTTGTGTTGCAGCACCGTCTGCGAGAAGCAAATTATTGTTCCCAGTAACTCTGTGCTCTATTGCTCGGAAAGGTATGGCCCACACCCACTCTATCACGCACAGGCCACCCACTGACATGCACACGTAGCTGCAAGAAGAAGGACACCGAGAAGAGCCTTACCTATTCATACGATCATTACTCACCGCCAACTACTCCATTTGCCAACTTCACATTCGACGATTTTGCCTTTCGCGACATTGTACCTCAGCGCTCCCCCACTCAGCCTGAGTCAAAACGCTCGTCATGTGCCTTCTCCGACATCTCGTCAGACGATAACAGCGTCGACCGGTGTCAGCGTTTCGACTCGGAGGCATCAAAATATCTCCGCAAATTCCAATCACCTGCCTACTTCCCCGATACCGTTCGACCGCGCTACAGCCGTAACTCTACTTCACAAATCAGCTTTAGCGCCGCCCCCTCGCTGTCACATACCCCAGCCTCGTCAGTGAGCTACTCGCTGCCATACACGCCCGCCACTACGCGACCTCTTCCACCCAGGACCAAGCCGTCGCATAGTGGGTCTTACGGAGCCAAATCGATTGACCTCGTTACCCCAGTGACGGCTCCATCGAGTCCAAAGTCCTATTCGCACAAATCGGCGGCTTCCATATCAAGGACGTCTCCTAGTACAGTTGAAGGCGAAATTTTCTACGCCAAGTCACCAGTTCCTGAGCCATCATTCGCTAGCGGCAGTCTTGGTCGATTACTTGCTTCAACACCTCGTTAAACAAGTGCTGTCTCGAGGACGCTTGATCACAAATCGCCCCTCGGGTTTTTTAACACATCCTATTTAATAGCAGGCCACGAGCGCATGGCTATGCGGGCGTAGCCTCGATACTCTTGGGACACGTACATTCCGTTTCCACAACAAAAGTCCTTTGGTCATCGCGTAGATGGCCCTCCTTTGCGAATAGCGATATACCAACAAGCCTTTAGATCTCATGGAGAACTGAGGATGAACGTCAGTAGATAGACACAATGAATAAATGACAATGCCAATGTCACGCACGCTCAAACCATGCAACCATCTGCGCGATGTAGGTTAGCATTGTCCTCCACCATTACTGCAGCCTTTCATAGTCTTCTCAACAACCTCAAACATTTGTTGCATCTCCTTATCCGAACTCTTCACACTCGTGCAATCTCCTCGTCATCTTATACTTTCTATACAGGCGACGGTCTTGTAACTTGTTAATCACAACTAGGTATACATGCAGCATAGAAGAGGAGAGCGTATAGAAAGGTTGGTCATCAGCGAAGGAGGTGTAAAATTTCCTGAGCACTTACTATTTACAAGAGCTATGCTGAAAAGAGTAGATTGGGGCTCATCTTACCGCGCAGCTGCATGGCTGCGACTCGTAAAGTGAGGAGTGGGGATTATCAAGAAGATCATAAAGAGTGTGTGTACTTCGTGGCCTCCAGTGTCATTAAGACTCGCAAAGGTAGACATTTACATCAACAGATAAATAGCATCTCTCTTTATAGTAAGCAGACCTGCCTCCAATATGAACTATGAATTAATCAAGGAATGTATGTACAAACGCCACCGCATGCAGAGAAGGAACGCTATGCTATGCAATATCTAACCCTGAATCCTGTAAATACACATTATCGTATGTTTTCTCGTGATCCACCCTCTCCAATTATCATCGTTTGTAATAGAGCGCGGTGCTTATAATCCGCAGTTACTGGTCGCGACCTGAGCGTACTGGGCGTCGATACGTCCCAGAGCCGCAGCCTGGCCGTTTGTAAGCTCGTCCATGGCTGCCTTGGCGAGGTTGAAGCCTTGAGCAGCATGGTCGACGGCGAGAACGTAGATGGTCTTTCCGTTGTAGGTAACGCCGTAGCATGTTCCACACTAGTATGTATTGTTAGGCGATGAAGATGAGGAAATGTAGTAAGTGTACGTACCTGTGGGCTGTTCCATCCAGCAACACCCATATATCCACCGATTTTGGGGAAACCGGCAACGTTGGCTTGAGTTTGCCAGTTGTACTTTGTGATGAGACCGTTGGAGCCGTCCGAGCAGGCGAGCGAGGTCAAGGCGCGGCTGCCGTCATCATAGCCAGTATCGTAGCTGACAGTGATGGCCGAAGCAAGACTGGCAAAACCAAGGATTGCCGCTGAGATGGCACTGGAGAACTGCATGATTTGTTGGTAGATGGGTAGAAGCTTGGAGGATGAAGGTTTAGAAGTCGGAAGGCTGGATACTGATGATGCGTGTCTTGCAGTTGCGAGTACATTGCCATTTATACCATCCGCCATCACGAAGCCTCCACTCTACAATCCGAGGCTTCCACCTTGTCTTTCGTCACAATGGCAATCTTTACAGGGTAACCAAGCGCGAATGCGAGCGACATCCCGGAATGACTTACCATTTCGACAGCACTAGCTTCAGCGGTCAAAGCAGATGACCATGAAATAGCGGCATTTAGAGTAGGTTAGCACAGATGAGCTCATAGCGCCAAAAGACACGAGAATTGATGCGGAGAGTTGCGATATTTTTGGCACGCTAGCAGCGGGAGAGGCTTTCACTAGCTATAAAGGGTCCAGTAGACGAGGAAAAGGCCCGGAGATACGGATGGTTGCATTCAATGTGCCATAATAAGTAGCCATGGACAGCGATCAATAAAACGATACTGCACCCCCACCGGCACGCGTGCACGACAAATACATCTCACGAGATTTAGGCATGGTGTCGTGACCGGAAGGAGGTCTGGAGGCGACGCACGTATAGTCTCGGAAGTGGCGGTAGCCAAAGCCACGTCGACGAACATGGAATCTGACTATTACCGTCACAACATCACACACGGTGCAATTATAGCTGTTGCTCAGGGAAGGACGTCGTCGAGTTAGCTGGCCGTTAGGGTAGCGCTCATACCAGCAACGATTACCTTGATCAGCAGATGATGAACCTTGGAAGCGTCGGTTCACCGCCCATGCAGCCATGCAGACTCCCATCCCAGGCTTCACGACACGAGATACAACCGTAGCATTTTCCTACTAAAGTTCGACCAGAATGTTTTACCCGGGAGCTGCGATCTCGTGAGAGCGGAGACTTAACACAGCCACGGAACAAAGCGTCAGATCGTTCGGTATACCGGGCTCGTGGACGCTTTGACATCTTCCGAAGGCACGAAGCAACCAGGGTCAGATGGAACAGTCGCCACGCTTTGCGCAACGGAGGAAGGTGCCGAAGAAACTCGGTGGTATGTCATGAGATCTGGTCGTTCGGAAAATGTGTGGCAGCGCCGAGTGCAGCACCAGAAGCTGTTGACGCTGTTGCTTGTTGCGCTAGGCTTTCGGGTGACGGAGAATCTCTCAAGGCGGATCCAACGGCTCGTTAGCTATACACGCTCCAGATATCGCGATGTTAGGCGTCCACTGTCACGGCAGTAGCTATGGGTCCGCGGATGTCACGGGTGAGATGACAGGGCGGAGATAGCGCCCGACTTCCGTGCACGCTCTCCAAAACATCTCGCGTTCCATCAACGACCAACAGCGAGTTTCATCCCTTGGCCAGAAACGCATTTGCCATGGAAATAAGGGTCTGGTCTTGGCTCCTGGACAGCCACAGGATCGGCCTCAGGCTCGAAACAGCCATACCCGAGCGGCAAGTGGCTCAATACAGGCGCCCATGGCAAACATAGCCAGTAGCAGAGCTCTGCATTGTGACACGCTGACCGCCCTGTTTCCCCAGATCTCGCTTCAAGCGTTCAGGCGTCAAGAAAGCGTGCCTTCGCGACGCCTGAAGTCTCGAAGGTGTTATGGCATGGCATGCGTATACCGACTGATCCGCTCAACAGGCGGCAACTGTTTCTCTATATACTATATAATGGACGCAAATGTGCTCACTTGGCTCGGCAGGCAGGTCCACGTTCTTCTCTTCTCACTACCAATTACACACCAAGACAACCTTCGTTTCTACCCGCATTTTCATAATCACCAAACGAGCTAGTCTCTTTACCAACAAACCAACCATAATGCATTTCTCAACCATCTTCGCTGCTTCGGCCATGGCCAGCGCTACCTTCGCAATGGATCACAAGGTCATTGTCGGCAACAAGGCTGGCGATCTTGTCTTCAAGCCAGACAGCCTCAAGGCCGCTGAGGGCGACACTGTCACCTTCTCGTTCTGGCCCAAGAACCACTCCGTCGCTCAGGCTACCTTCGCCAAGCCTTGCCAGGTAAGATTCTCCATGTACGAACTGCGTGTGAGACATACACTGACTTCGTACGTCGAAATTTAAAGCCTATGGACGGTGGCTTCTTCTCCGGTTTTGTTCCGACATCTGATATGGAGAGCGTCGCCAGCACAACCTTCACCTATGAGGTCAAGAATGCTTCAGCTCCCGTCTGGTTTTACTGCTCTCAGGGCATGCACTGCCAGGGTGGCATGGTCGGTGTCATCAACCCCCCGTAAGTTTTCCACTTGTCTTCTAGCCGCTTGCTTTCACTGACATTGTCTAGGGCATCTGGTCCCAACACTCTTGATGCATTCAAGAACGCTTCTGAGAAGGCCACCGAAAACGTATCGCCTACATCAACCGCCGGCACTGGTGGTAAGCTCAACGAAAACGGTACTTCAACATCCGAGTCACCTTCACCCTCTTCAGCAACAGGTGCTGCGTCCCATCTCGCTGGCAGCGCTATGTTCGCGGGTATGACGGGTCTGTTCACCTTCTTCATGCTCTAAGCGATCGAGGTTGTAGTGCGAAGCAACTGTTATACCCTAGCAAAGATAGAACGAAGGTCTGGAGGAAGACAATGTGCAATAGTATGGTGGAACACCATCAAGAGAAAGTGGCAAAGTAGAGGTATTCTTGGTGTTAATTGTATATGAGTATTGAATGAATTAGTCAAAACTCCAACTACGTGCGATTGTATAGTGAGCACTGCCGATTGGGCATCGTACAGAGCTGCATACACTTTGTTCATAGCAGCATGACTACTAAACGATGGCGGAGTCTAGGTGGCCTGTGAAGAGTCAGCAAAAGCTGTCGAAAACAAGCAGAACTGTAATGTGAGGTTGAAAGGCATATCAGACATCCAAGGAAGGTATTCGCGCTCATTGACCATCTAAAGTAGGTTCGATTGATGGCTAGCGTGGAAACTGCGAATGTGGAATGCTTTTCATCATGGTGCAGGGACGGGAAGATGGGAGAGCAGTAGTACTTACAAGAGCAAGCGTTGAAAGCAGAGGAGCTGATGTTAATGAGTATGCGACACAAGAGCGAGCGCTGAATACGTTCGCAGCTGCAGAAGAAGAAGAAGAAGAAGAAGAAGAAGAAGAAGCATGTGAACTGAAGCAGAGTGCAGGAAGCTAAAAACTTTTAAGTGGACCCGACCGGGGGTATGTTCCGCCGGGGCCGCGGAAACTTGGGAATGTTCAGCGTATGCATGTGCTTGTAATGCTGGACGTGGCTTCTAGAGGAACTGCCTGGACACAATCACTCAGAACTACGCCCCGCGTCAGTTTCGACATGTTGTTGTCACATGTTCGCTATGTGGGCTAGTGTTCCGATAGGGCTCACAACTCAATCACAACCTTGCGAAAGCTGACACCCTCCTTCTGCTTCTTGTAGCCCTCCGCCACAGCGTCGAGTCCCTTTCCAACTACCAGTGGTTCTGGGCTAAAGATACGTGTACGAAGTCAGTGTATGTTTCACACGCACTTGGTACATAGATACTTACACAGCTTTTAGTGTACCTCTTTCCAGCGCCTCTGGCACCCACCGAGCCCAGACAACGTCACCAACGTACTTGTCCGCCAGCGCTACACTTGGACCGAAGACACTTGTGCCCTCGATACCCTTTGGAAGACCCTCCGCATCAGGCAGCACAGAGCCATAACGTCCACCAAGCTTCTCATATACTGGTGTCCAGGCAGCTGCAGCATCCGGTGTACCAATGGCGTCACACACGCCCGCGAATTCTGTGCCTTCGAGAGCGGCGATGATGTCGTGGGCGACCTTGGGGTCCTTGTAGTCAAAGGCTGCTGTTGCGCCCAAGCCTTTGAGCTTCTCCAGGTTGTGCTTGCTCGCTACGCTGACGACCTTTACACCAGCACCCGCGGCTAGCTGAATTGCAGTCGCACCAACGCTGCTCGAGCCGCCCCATACCAACACTGATTTGCCCGTAGAAGAGGGGTTGGAGGATGGCAAGGGTAGCGCGAGGGTCTCCTTCTTGAAGAGGCATGCGGCTGCAGTAGAGATCGCAAGAGGCAGCACTGAGGCTGAGGCGAACGTCATATTCGATGGAATCTTCGATACGACGAGCGCGTTGCAGGCAGTGTAGAGCTGAAATCCACCGTGCGCGGGGTCATTAGTCACGAGTGAGAACGCGTGTCTGTACTATGCTGTTAGTTCACGGCCTCGCTGAAGAGCTCTCAAGGCGGAAGGCGGAAGACGAACCCTAGCACCCGGTCGCCCTTGTTAACATGTGTAACGCCCTCGCCAACTTCGTGCACCTCACCAGCGACGTCAGTACCACAGATGTTGGGATACTTTTGCAGGAAGATGCCATAGTCCTGGATTTTCCCTGCTCTAATTAGCACACTCATTCCGACTACGAAAGTACAGATACTCACAATCTACGGGGTTAACAGCAACGGCGTGATTCTTAATAACAACCTCGCCCTTGCCTGCCTTTGGCATGGGAGCTTCCTTGACCTGGAGCTGGCCCTTTGCTTCTGGGATCCATGCTGCTTGGTTTGACATGATGGTGGCAATTATTGAAGGATATCGTTTCTTGGGAGCAGAGTATAGACACAGACGTGAGGCAAAAACGATGATTTGTAACTAATTGACGAAAGAAGAGACAGCACCATTCTTGTACGGCGGTGTACGACGGCGCAACACGCTCGCCGATGCTGTCTATCCACCTTCGATTACTGAGCCTCGGTAGATCTCCAGTTCATGCACACAGATCGAACCCCACATTATGCTTTTTCCGAACGTAACTACAGATCTATTTGGCATGTTAACTGGTGAGCTGGTTGTACGATGACGTTATCTGAGCAATGATGATATATAACGCTATGTCATCGTTGGTGGAGTTAGACGGAGTTTGGCGGGCTTGCTCCATGCGCACGGTTCGAGCCGGGGAGTAACATGAGTGAACGCCAACAGAAACGAGAAGAAGGGGAAACAGTATGGTAGTATGAGATTAGGTCACGGGTTGAAAAGAGCTTCGGTTTCGGAGTGCTATTTGGATTCTAGGCAATCGCGTTCCTGCTCTGACACGTGGCTACCTAGGTACTGCTAGGAAGCCCAAATTGCATGTGACTTGGGTCCTCGAATAGACTCGATGTCTTCTACTTCATTCCTACGTCTTAGGTCTTCACCCTGCGATCTATATACGAACCAATGTTAGAACCTGGCTACCCATGCCAAGATTCGAGTCAAGAAGGTACATGCAACAGGATGTGCTTGCAAGTAGCTCTCTGCATAGTTAGCTCTATCTGTTAATTCTTCTTTTGAGTCTCATCGGATAAGACAAGCTTTTAGCCTGGATTGTATTCTCTCACATTGCGATCTTTTTGCGGGGCATGCGGGCGTGTGTAGACACAGACTCAATTATAAATCAACAGCTTGTTGTCACACCATACACAACATTGTCTATCACAGCCTGTCATCAATGATGCCCCGTTCCTTCAGAGATTGCAATAGAATTAGGGACTGCATGAGACTGCTCTGGATGCGATCGTGAACTCCTTAATGTCTGGTATTTGCTTGGCCTATCAAGCGTAAGAGGCGAGATGTGATAGGTATTCCAGTTCATCTCGGCTTCTTATATGAAAACTGTTGGCCTATGTTGTCCTGCCTTATTTATGATCTCTGTAGATTACATGTTCCTCCTGATCGGCCGAGCGTTGTCATAGGTGTGCAGCGTGTACGCCACGAAAGTTTCTCAAGAAGCAGCCTGTCCATGGCTCAATGGGCTGCAGCCACAACTCGGTCACTCGTGCGCGGCTTAATGTTGGGAGGTACAAAGCTCCAGGTCTTCTCCTACCAGGGAATCGAGATGTTCAGTAAGTGACGAAACCGCGGCAAAGGCCTCGTAAATGCTAAGAGAGAGATAAGCGTGCGGCCGAGTCATTTGCGACGCGCATCAAGCCACGGTCTGATTCAAGCACCAATGTCCCGAGAAGCGCAGTAGCAACACCAACCAATGTGGAGTGGCATTGCAACGGCGCAGCCGAAGCGGATGGCCATGCCGCATTCCGATTGACTTTTGTTGGTTTTCCATCACTACAACCTACCTACCTACTACGAAACCGTTCCTGAGCGCCTCGCCGAAACGCCCGCGTACTGCGATGCTTACTTGGCCTCGCTGATCTGCATCTGGCAATCGGTCCTGCGACCTCATCCCCACCATCCTCATCAACTACCTAGACAGCGACTCTCCGCCGGCTCTCCTCGCGTTCCAAGATACCTTCTTCGCAACGATGAAGCTACCTCCCATCGCGGTAGCCTGTCTTTCCGCTCTCGCCATAGACTCATGCAGCAACGTCATCGCGCAACGCCTCAAAGCATGGAACGAATCCAAGCCCTTCGTCTTCGACCGCGTCCTCTTCACCCAGTTCGCCATCATGGTCGTACTCACCGCGCCCATCAACTATCACTGGCAGAATTGGCTCGAGCGCGCGTTTCCGGGCTGGAAGACTGTCAAGCAAACAAGGGCTGTAGGGGAAGGTGAAGAGGAGAAGGGCATAATGCTGAGAGGTGATGGAGAAGGAAAGGGCATTGTGGAAGAAGAGGTTAGAGTGAGGAACTGGTGGAATATTTTCAAGAAGTGGTTTACGGACGTGAGTGGCCTCTGCTCCAATTGTGGTGACGGATTAAGACTTACAAAATACAGTGCATAACCATGGGCGCGCTACTGAACCAGTCAATGTTTCTGATTCTGATTGGTCTCATGAAGGGAAAGACGGTGGCGATGATTGGGCAGGACTTCAGAAACGTAAGTAGGCCCTCTGCCGAAGGGTTGCTGTGTGCAGTGCTGATACTTAAACAGGAGCTATTCGGTCTCATCTTCGACTCGTACAAGGTCTGGCCGATTGCCAATTTCTTCAGCACCACCTTCATCCCTGTTGAGCGTCGCATTGTGTTCCTCAGCTTCTGCGGTTTATTGTGGAACATATATCTGAGTCTGGTGGCAGCTCGATTGTAGACGTACCAAGACGCAACATATCACGTTCCGCTTAGAATAAACACGTCGAAGATGAGGACTGCATTACGCTGGTATCTAGATCAAGTAGACATGTTACCTCTCCTCGACCCCTTCTTCCAAGCTTCCATGACTGCTGCCCAATACTTGTTCTCGTCCTCCCTGATATGACCACAGTGCGGACTCTTCTCAAACTGCACCTTTGTCACATCCCACCCCTTCGCCTTGGCAATATCAGCATGCTCATCCGCCTCCTCAAACCGAACCATCGTATCCGAACGACTATACAAATACAGACGCGGTACATTGGTATCAAACACCGATTCATCGTTCAGTTCCCGGCAGAGAACTACCATCATATTCTCCCTCCCCAGAGTCTTGTCTGCAATGAATGTAAGGACAAGAAGAAGATGAACCAGCGCCCCACCAAACCAAACCCAAAACAAGTTTCTGGGAAGGGACGCGGAAATGGCTGCATGGCTCTGCATCCACGGCCCTTTGGTTGGACTGGAATCGAGAATCTGTGCTTGCATGGGTAGCACTGTACCATACTTCTTTTTCCATGCTTTCGCAAATTCATTGACTTGATTCCCACCGCCGTTTGAGAAACTATGGACAAGGATGCGTCCTCCTGAAGCGGTATGTTCGGCTACGAGATCTGTTATTGGCTGGAACAAAGTGGCGTAGGACGAGGTACGGCGGAACATGTCTGGGGTGAAACATCGTACCAGCAGGATGCGGGATGTTGGGAAAAGCTTCTGGTAGGTAAGTGTGTATTTGGCGATGTGCTTTGCGGCCGCAGCGTTCCAGGCGAAGAGTAGGATGAGCGGAGTTTGCTCTGCGAGTTGGGATAGGTATGATGATGATGTCCAGAGATATGTGTTGTGACCTATCTTTTGAAAATCGGATAGCGGTGTTACTATGTCGGCAACGGGTGGAGAGGTTGATGGCTCCATTGCTGTGTGTGAACAAGGAAGCTGGTATGATGAGGTATATAGACACCTAAGCAGAGATGTATACTATATTGCGTTTCATCAGCTAATTGTCAACGACGCGACGACCTTCTCTAGAGCAGGTCTTCGAAACACAGCTTCCAATGAACAAGCTTCTTCGTAGTTCACGTACGATTTACTAGTAATGATGCGGCCGTAGAGCGAGCGGGTTGCTATATCTGCTGAGCTAGAGAACACAGAGACATCAATCGGTAATGATATAAAACTCCTTCTTAGAAACGCACGTTTAATAGCACGAGTTGAATTCACGACCTTGGCGTAGAAGAGCAACCGAGCCGAGGTACCATCATTATTGGCTATTTACGTCCACTCTCGCAACACGCACCCAGTTCATTCTACGCGACTTACGCTTTTAAGCTCTAAGATTATGGGGCCTTGCATTGTACAGTCTGACATACTGGTGCCTAAGCCGCAGTCTGGTTCTGACCCAACGCCCATGCAGCTATGGGGCTCACCGTTGCACCCGCCTGCGCCACCCCGATAGCGATGCTTGCGCCGCACTCGCCCATCGCTGCACTCTATCCTGCCGCAAATCTGATGCCTGATGGCGCGTGGCCGAAGTACTTCGAAGTAGAGGTAGCTGTTAAGAGCATCCAGAAACTATGTTTTGCACTTGGGAATATAGGCAGAAACTGCCTGTTAGTTGATTAGCAGCAGGTGTACACTGAAAGTCATGGATGATGAGGTAGTAGTCGTGAATTATGCATGTCATACAATAAGCGCCCTCAGAATATCAACGGGTCGCTTCTCGTCTCCTGCCACAAGCGCCGCCTCCTCCGATGCCATATGCGACTTGTGCGCATGCTTGTTGATTGTCGTCTGTATCTCATTGCCATGGCCATGGCCGGCGGAACGTCAGGTACTTGTGGAGCGGCGGGCGTACCATTTCCTCCTTTCCTGCCCAATTTGAGCGACAGTAATATGAAAACAGCTGCGATCAAAATGGCCAGTAGTAGCATAATCTTCCTCTTGATGCTGCGCTTCTGGTATCCAGAGGCGACGTTGAGCTCCTTGTCGGCTTCTTTGACGTCTCGCGACATGTTCTCTACATTGTAATCTATGCGATCAAGCATGCTGCCCTGATCGATGACCATGGTCTGCAGCTCTTGGAAAATGTTTGCTAGCTCGATGATACCTTGGGCGATGTCTTCGATTTCGCGCTCGCGCTGGGCGATGATTGCTTCGTTAGGGTCGTGGCGCATGCGCTGTTGTTTTGTTTGGAGGAGGGTGGACTGGGAGAAGGAGCGATCGGCGTCGGACTCTTGCAAGGCAGGGTCGTTGTAGGGGTTTTGGACAGGTGTTGCAACGCGGAAGGGCGAGGTGAAGCCGCCAAGGTCGCGCAGTTCTCGACAGACTGTTAGCATGGCCAAGGCTGTGATGCGGGGGTTGTCTCACTCTTGAGGTAGGCAGCCTGCTTCTTGCGGAACATGGCACTGACTTCGCCAACGCGGGTTGCCAGTGCGATTTTGAGGTTCTGAGCCATGACATCTTCGCCCTGGGCGATGCTGCCCTGCTGTTTTGCCTCGCGGACCATGGCGTCTATGCGCTTGATGGCTTGCTGGCACTTTTGGAAGAGGCGCGTGATGGCCTGGGTGAGATGCTCAATCTCGCGCTCCTCGCGCCTCTTGACGTCTTCGTCATCGAAGCCAGGCAGCACGTGCTTCTGGTGCAGTTGGTCGAGCTTGCGTGTCTGCGTGGCGATATCGGCGAGGTGCTGGGTGATGTCGTCCTGGATGTCCAGCCAGCGCGGAGGCAGCAGGTCCATCTCAATCACGGCGTCGCCGTCGTCGTGGTAGGCGCCACTCGACATGAGGCCCTGGCGCTCCTCGGACACGCGCCTGCTGTCGCCCAAGCCATTGGAGCGCGGGTGGGCATGGCGCGTCTTCTGCTGGGGGTGGTGGGCGTAGGACTGGCGGTAGGATATAAAGCTAGGTGGCTACGTCAGCGAGGACATGGCAGGACAGCGGCAGCAGCGGCGTACAGGTTAGTTCGGTCCCGCCACATGCTGGGCTGGCGAGGGTCAACGGGACTGTGGCATGGCACTGGGTAGGGTGCAGCTGGACGGCCAGACGTGTGAGTGACGGCCAACTTCGCAGGCGTGTCGGCGGCTGGGGAGCGCCGGCGAGGGAGCCGCCTTCCCGCTCTGGGCGACGCTAGGCCAGCTTCCTAACAGACGGCCGTCTGACAGCCTGCTCCACTCCAGCCCATCTTGCCCAGCCGCAAACACTACGGGAACCTCCTTCACACCACACCTGCGCCTCTGCTCTCTATCCACCACGCCAGACCATCGTCGCCCAGCAACCCAGCACCCACCCTTCCAACCACCATCCAGAGGAAACATGGTGTGTAGCCCCGCCCCGCCCGCGCGCCCTCGCACATACCCCGCCCTGCAAAACACGACGACCGCCCGCCTGCCAGCAACCCGGCGCATTGCTAACGCTGCCATCTAGGCCGATTCTCTCACCGAGGAGCAAGTCTCCGAGTTCAAGGAGGCATTCTCTCTGTTTGTAAGTGTCCGGCCAGCCATGCCAAAGCCCCTGCCGCGCGGCTGCCTGGCAGCCCTCAGCCCTGCCCGCCCACCAACAGACAGCTAACCACCTTGTGTTGCAGGACAAGGACGGCGATGGTCAGTACTCTCCGTCGGTTTCACCACCCACACCTTGCCCCCATGGGAGCGCTCTCCTTCCCGCCCACGCAATCGCACTCCACACTAGACACCCACGTTGGACACCGCTGACGATGATGCCTCACAGGCCAAATCACCACCAAGGAGCTGGGCACCGTCATGCGCTCGCTCGGCCAAAATCCCAGCGAGTCTGAGCTCCAGGACATGATCAACGAGGTGGATGCCGACAACAACGGCACCATTGACTTCCCAGGCACCTCTCCCTCCCACTTCTTCCACACGCCTGCTCTAACTTCCTGCAGAATTCCTGACCATGATGGCCCGCAAGATGAAGGACACCGACTCCGAGGAGGAGATCCGGGAAGCCTTCAAGGTCTTTGACCGCGATAACAATGGTTTCATCTCCGCCGCCGAGCTGCGCCACGTCATGACTTCTATTGGCGAGAAATTGACTGATGACGAGGTTGACGAGATGATCCGGGAGGCCGACCAGGACGGTGACGGCCGAATTGACTGTACGTATTGTTTGCTGCCATCACAGGTGCCGCTCTAACACAATCCAGACAACGAGTTCGTCCAGCTTATGATGCAGAAGTAAGCCTTTGAAGTTGCGAGGTGGAATGACTACACGTATTACGACGGTAGCACGGCTGAGAGTTGATGGCGACGAGTGACGGCACAGTTTGACCTACTTGGCGTGTCTTTGTACCCCAGATTCGGTTGCTTGTAACCCGAGTCGCCCGACTTGTTTGTCAGCGTCTCCAGGGAATTGTCTCCTATACCTATCCTCAATTCACATTCTCACGTGTTTACCCCAACTTTTACTTTGGTGAAGAGCGTCTCCTGAATAATCTTGAGCCACACTCAAGCCCTCGGGTTTTTGCAAGACACGCAGGGCCATGAGGCGGTGCATACCCGGACAAGCTTTGACCGCTTAGCCTGCGGGTCCTTTGCTGATCAGTCTCCATGAACACGAATGCGCACCTTGCACCTACAAGGAGACCTAACCGTGCCTTTCAAGGGTAAACCTTCTTCCTCTGCCCAACTGCGCTGCGGATTGCGATCTTCGGATACTTGATTGCGATTGCCTTACACTCTCCCAACTTGATCAACGTCTCTGCGTCCACCACAGTGAGACCGTATGGTAACTTCGCACAAGACACACAGATACCCAAAAAGAGTGTGACCGTGCAGTTGCTCTCCACTTTTGCTTGTAGTGACAGACTCGCATATTCTTATATTCGTAGTCGTGTACGCATCTCGCATTGCGAGCAGGAATATACACAGTCCTCCTCTAACTGAATGGGTCAAGAGGACGTACTGCCGCCCCGTCTGTATGATATCACTAGAAAGTATAGGCGAGATCGACACGAAAAGGGAATGAGGATCTTCGTTACAGCAAGTCATGGAGAGACGTTTATGGCTATGGCATCTCCCGTTCGACTATCCACCCGCTGACGGAAACCCCCAGCATGCCGACTGCCATCTCATGTCCGAGTCGTCGTCATCGTAGACCAACCAAGACGGTTGCGGCCCCATCTGGCTTGGCAAATAGAGGCGGAGGGAGCCGCGACGTTGCGCAACGGCTTTCTAGGCTTTCGAATACGACATTTGCCCGGTACCGCGTAAGACATTGACGTTGCTAGGGTCTGCTGACTCTTTCGACCGTTTTTGGGCGCGAGGTTGGTGTGTCGATATGACTACGGAGGTGAAGAGTTTGCGTAGGTTGCTGAGTCATAACAGGCTGGGGCTCAAGTGCGAACTCCTGAGTATCTGGAAAGAAATAGTTTTCAAGTGTACCTGAAAAAAGGTATGTCAAGACTCCTTTGGTGCTCTTTGGGATTTCCTTTTTCCTCTTCTTGTACAGTTTGCAACGTTGTGTAGGAAACGTGGAACTGTTCGGATCTTGATGAGTACGACTTGAAGAAATGATTCAAGACATTTCGAAATGACAGATGTAGTAGAGAAACAATACTGAGCAAGTAAAACCTACAGCTCTCTTGGGAAGACTCATGAACAGTAGATGTGTTCACGTGTTTAGAATAGCTGATCATGTACACTGTTTGACGATGGCCTAGAAGTATCGGTCCGCATTCCGCATCATTGTTAGGCCTTCATCAGTGCCTACGGTTCGCTGGTACTTCTTCTGTACAACATGGGAAGTAGCTATCGCGAACCGTCCGTACCAAGCGATTGATACTCTAGCTATATGGCATGTGACAGGAAGTTGAGGGATTGAGTCGTAGCGAACTTGATGGTTGTCAGAGGCGCGCAACCCGTAGTATTTGAATGCAGTCAGAAATGCGGCATGGACTCTTGGCTTGATTCTCGTCTGTAGGAACAGTTGATCTCGCTGTTGCCGCGAGTGTCCTCCGGCATCGTGATACCATAGGTTGGCGATGTAGGGTCCACCGTCCGTTTTGATCGAGCCGCCTGGTCCCTTCATCTTCTCTTCCGTTCGAGAGGGTTTGCTCAGGAATAACGTCGTCCATGGGGTAATAGCTCACTAGCTTATATAATCTTCAGCATAGCTCTAGATCCAGCATCGCGCTCGCCAATCTACCGCTCGTCTTATGTGTACATAAGTATTGTGTAGAACCTGCATGCGACCGGGAAATCGTCCGCGTTTGTTCAGAGTGATACCAGTAGCAGTCCATGGGGTGCTCCAAGTTCACTCGATGCGACGGTTCGGATTGACAGGCTAGCATCCGAGTGGTGCGGCTTTCTACTGCGCTGGAAACCCAAGCCGCTTCAGTTGCCGGTCCGATCGGAAGGGAAATCTAATACATCGCGACGAAGTTGCTATTTCCAGTACGCACCGAACTGGTGCTTTAGAGTATGCTCCATGGGACTGCTATCTAAGATAGCGCAGACGCATTCGACCGTCGATCTTGGGTATGCACGCGTCCATTACTGCGACCATGGCGATTTGTACGGAATTTTGAACTGTGAAAAACTCAAAGAAGCCATACTCAAACGCCTGCACTTTATGCTCGATGCGATGCCTATAACGATCGTTGAAGACGATCGCTCAATCCACAGTTGATCTGGACGCACTGGCCTTGAGTGTGCATACATCTGCAGTTACCGATCCTTGCTTGACCGTATCAATGCGCATCAATATCTTGTAGATTAGTAGGGGTTGAACACGGTAGAGAAGTACCGAGGCTAGCAAGCCCTTTGTCAACATGCAACGCCGTCAAGGGACGGCATCAATGCCGCATGCCCAGGTGCGCTGTCGTTCCCGTATTCACACCCATGAGTTGTAGAGAAACGGCGAGACCGATATTGAGCGAGGAGGCTGGTCTGCTCGTCGCTTTTCTTGATGCATGTACTGTGTAGTTTGCTGGTGGTATGTCTTCTCGCCTAGCGGTAATGTCATCACCTTGGCAGCTGAGATCATTGCCTCCATCGTCGTTTATCAGATGAGCTGGTATTACGCCGTAGGCTTCGTAGGTCCAAGGGCACCAAATGTGACAATACGATGTACGCCGCATATGTCCTGTGAATAGTCTATTTATGTAGCAGTAGGCTGAAACCTTTTTTGATGGCGCACACACGACGTGCCTGCCAATCGGAGGGCTCGGACGTCGTTCCAGTGCTGATTACCTGGATCTGATCTGATACAAATCAATCGTACTGTGTATTGTCAGCTCCTGTTGACGTAGAGCTGAAACACCAAAACAGGAACCCAGAGACCGTATCAGCATACGTCACCTGATGCGTAGTGTGCAATTAGGGTCGTTGGGCATAAGTGTGATGCTGTTGCTTCTAACCTTGCCAGGGACGAGCGAACGAGGCGGAGTAGGTTCCGCCAGCATATGCCGAGCTAGATGTTTCGCCCATTGCCATGGATGATCCTTAGGTACGTGTACCCAATAGCTACCTGATGGTGCAGGGGAACCAACATGAGGCACTAGCTGAAATCTACGCGTTCCTCACTGAGGTGGTCGGCGTCGTTAGCTTACTTGTCGTTCCAGGCCGCACGGATACATGACCTACGCATTGGCGTTCGCAACGGAGCCGTGAACCATCATGTATGGGTGGACGATATTGTGGGTGTGGACAATAGCTAAGCTGCTGGAGGGTCTGGGGAAGGTACCCAGGCGCATTAGTAGCGGCTCTCAGGCGATGCGAGTCACATCATGCACGCCTCTGACCGAAGTTCTTCCGGTAATGTACATAGAAAACGACAGGCACATACTTTACATACTGTCGTGAGTTTCCATGCTGTCTTGAGACTACACCACGTATTTGAACCCCCCACTGGCTGCTCATGCGGGCGCCATAGGTGTCTTGAGTAACAGTGGCCAGCTTCAAGTACGTACCCAACTGTCACCTTCTTCCAGTGCCGTTATCCTTCTTGCATGAGAGCTATCGCGTGTGTGACAAATTTGTTGTAAGACGCTGTGGGATGACTGGCTAGGAATCCATCCGAAAAAGGGGATCTTCTAGAAGGAGTGGAGTCGGAAAACAAGGCGAGAGACGGGAAGGAGCGCGCGTGATCATCATCAAGAAGCCATTCATAGAATCTTGTGGCTTGAACTTCGGCGCAAAAGCCCGTTAATCTTGAGTTTGACGAGGTGGCTTCCGTAGTGGTGTGGTGTTTGGGACCGTCGCTAAACTAGTGAGCTCCATGAGTCGTACCACTACACGTCGACCGTAGGCAGGATCGCTCCGATGGATAACAGAGGACGAGGACCGAAATTTGGAGAGCGGTTGAGGTGCTGTGTTTTCGTTCAGCAGAACAACTGTTGCACGCTTGTATGTCTATTAAAAGCACTAGCAGAAAGAGATGGAAGGGAGCAACTTCCCCATCGTCCGCGAGTAATAATGTTGAACAAGCGAAGCTAATGCTGCATGTAGGAGGTCAAGTCTTCAATGTACTGGAGGCAACTACCAGCGAATTAATGTTGAGCTTGCCATTGCGCGGAAACTATTGGGCATGCGGTGACCATGACCAGAGGCCACATGAGCAGCTCCGAAAAGGGGCTTAACGACATGACAGGTTACTGTTCAGGCATCCAGCGTCCGACAAAGGTCGTAAAGGCAGATAGTCAAATGGTTCGCGGCACGAGGCGTCTGCCACGGTGGTCACAGCTGTTGTTCGCATCCACCGCACACACTGACAGCCGTTGTCAAATGTGACTGCAAGATGATGCGTTGATGCAGCAAATCTTCAGGGCATAGTTGGAGCTGGTTTGAAAGACTGGTAGGCATTTCTTTCACGTCGTCAGTACTTACGCACGCTTGTACGCACGGCGCTTGGTTGAAGCGAGATTGAGCATGTGCCGGCTAAAAAGGCAGGGCGATGCAGACTTTGCAACTGGTAAGGGCGGAGAAAATTCGAGTGATGGAAAGCTCTTGTGCATAGCCTGTACAGAGCCTGCAGTTGGAGCACACGTATTGGCAATCTACCGCGGAAGCTGGCGTGGCCAATCCGGTAACGAGATGTGCGTATCGTTCTGTGCAAGAAGATGCAGGAAAGGGTCGTTTGTGTGTAACCCTGGTACGAAAACATTTTGGTGCAGAGCTGCGCATGACAGACGTAGTCTGCCTTGCCGTAGATCCGGGGTTTGATGTGTATGATGGACGTTGCTAGTTGAACAGTTGGGAAATGCCGCATCTTAAAAATCCATCATGACGTTCTAGCATCCACGTGCGTGCCATGTGCTGATTGCGCAAACACCAGCCTGGAGCCGGAAGATCTAGGGACCGCTATGCCTACAGCGTCGTGCGTCCGACGCGAATTTGTACAAGCTGCTCCGAAATTCACACCAAGTTGACCGAAGCTACCACTGTGATTGACGGTCATGCAAGGTTCGGGTGGCAGGAGCAAGTCACAATTCTGTCCGCAACGACGGTGCAAGTTCGTCACCAAAAAAAGCTCCAGATATACGCCTGCGAAAGTAGTGTTACGCTCGCTTGCGTGACTGGAGACGACTAGCCGCGCATTACACGCGGAGAAGGGTTGTTCCTGTAAGGTTCCCCTTGGGCTGGTCGCTCCTGGCAGGATTCACAGGACGTTTCTAGAAGTAGGGCGTTTCCGAGGGATCCCAGCTGCAGGCAAACCTTGACGGAAGAGACTGACTCAGTACTGAATCGGGACGCTGGACAGTGAAAGTTGGGTTTAGGAGGCAAGCAGAGCTTCTAGCGTGTCCCCTTTTTTAGGAGACGCAGGACAGACGAGTAGGTATAGCGGACGAGGTGGAATGCCGTCAGATTAGGGAAGAGAAGCGTTGTTTGTCATGTGGGTTCCCCCTGACGTATGTAGGCTGCATGTCTCCTAATATGATTCAGCTCGCCAGCGCTCAAGCGGGTATGTGGGCTCTCTCCCTACTCGGCTCGACCTGGTCACGGACCGCAAGGTTGAGGATTTGCGATGCGAACGGTCTCTGGCCCGCCATCATGGGCCAACTCACGGACTGAATCGCGTGTAAAGTATGGGCGAATGATTGACGGGGTGGCGCATGGCTGTCGCTCCCAAGGCTCCCTATTCACGCGAAGCCTGTCCGGTTGGTCGTGGCAGGGGACCAGGTGCCTCCGACGCCCCCCGTGCAGGGATGGCGCGACGTGCGTGCAGCGTGCAGCCATGCATCGGTGCTGGTTAGTCTTGGCTGCAAACGGGATGCTGCAGTCGTCGGGCCTGGTAGTGGAGGCCAGGTGCGACAAAAGCCAGACGGCGTGCTGCGCGATGCTTGGAGGTGACCAACGAAGGCCAACGCTGCAGCTGTTTGAATTACGAAAGCTAACGGGCCGGCGCATCGCATTCTCCCCTTGTGCACAGTGCATCGCAGACAGGCCCGTGTAGGACGGCTCGAATCGCGTCGGGCACAATACCCCGGCTAACGCAGCTTGCCGGTACCTGGTGGCTCTAACCTAAAGGTCCACCCAGCCCGCGGGCTCTTCAACGATGCTCCGTGTGCTCTCTGGATGCTGAAACGTGCTTGAGGCGATCCCAAAGTGAGGCCTGCTCCAGCCCCGGCCCTTCCATGTCGAACGGTTTTGAACTTTCTTTGTCTGGACGCCGTCGTCCTCATCCACCCCACAGTGCACCCAAGGAGGCTTTGGATACGAATCTCTACCCATTCCGGCTGCTGGGCGACAGATACGACACACAGGACAGGAGAGGCAAGAAGAGTGTCGAGTTCAGTCCGGACGTGGGCTCCAGCAATAGTACAGCTCTCCCCGCGTCGATTGAGACGTGTCGAGGAGCTCAGGGCGCTCATGTCTTTCCTAGGCCTCCGTCCGCACTCGCGCAGTAGTCACACGACGAAATCCTTGACGTCGCATACACAACGATCCGACGCGACTCTGGTCAGCTCGCAACCGCCGCCTCGCTCGGGCAGAGGCATGGCAGGGGTCATGGACATGGAGCGGACGCGGACACGACGAGAACGAACCTTTATCGGGAGCGAGTGCTGCGTGTGCGAGGAGAACCTGGAGTACACGCTGCGGGGCGAGCGGATACTGCAGCTCTCGTGCGGCCATGTGTCGCACGAGGCGTGCTTCTACGAGTACATCCGCGAGTTCGAGTCGCAGCACTGCCCTACGTGCGATGCAGCGCTAGGGCTCGACAGCAGCAGAGGGGGAAACGTGCTCGACCTTGGTAGGCAGCCCTCGCAGACTGCGGCAGGCAGGCATGCTGATGTGCGCGCAGAGAAACTGTCGACGATAGTGCGTTCGGTGCAGCACGAGGCGTCGCCGTCGCACGCCGAGAGCCAGCGCAGCGCGGCCAACACGCCCACGCCGTGGGACAGCCAGGCGGAGCGGCCGCACGACGAGCAGCAGCAGCAGCAGCAGCACGGGCGGTCGCGCAACGGAAGCAACGCGTCGGCGCGATACCCGCCCACGACGCACACACGGCAGAGGGACAGCAGCCACAGTCGCGACCGCGGCTCCGACCGGGGCGCGTCGCTGTCGCTGTCACAGTCGCAGTCGCAGTCGCAGTCGCGGGCCCACGGACGCAGCGATTCGGGCGCGACGGGCCTCGCGTCGTCGAGCGAGTATGCCGCGACGCACGACGGGCGGCGGCACGACTACGACGTGCAGTCCATGGAGACGAGCCTCAGCAGCCCGCGCGGCGGCGTCCGGAGCCCCATTCCCGCGCCCACCGTCACCGTCCGCAGCGAGTTCCCCACGCTGAGCCGGTCGCGGCAGCAGCAGAGCCTGACGTGCCTCGTCACCGTCGAGGTGGTCGAGGGCAAGTGGCGGCCCAGCCTCGACGACCTGCCGCGAGCGCCGCCGCCGCAGCCACCGCTCGCCAGCGTGGCCGAGAGCGACTACGAGCGCTCCAAGTCGCCCGTCGCCAGCAGGCCGCCCGCGTCCCAGTACGAGCCGGCCGCGCTGCTCGACGACATGACCGAAGACCTGCATGCCCGCGTCGACAACTGGCACGGCCTCGACTTCTCGCGCTTCGGCAAGCTGCGCCTCCACGGCCACATCCGCGTCGGCAAGGACCGCCAGTCGTGGCAGGAGCTCGAGTGCTACCTCTTCTCCGAGATGCTCATCTGCGTCAAGGAGAAGAAGACGCCGCCGCCGCCCCAGTGGGACGCCGCCGCCCCGTTCACCAAGACAAAGTGCACCCTCAAGGGCTCCATCCTCATCAAGAAGCACCTCAACCACGTCGAGCACGCGCCCGACAGCCTCATCCTGACCCTCAGCCTCTCCGTCGCCGAGCTGCCCGCCTTCCACCTGCAGTTCCACGACCGCAGCCAGCTCGACCTCTGGCGCCGTGCCCTCATGGACATCCGCCTCGACTTCCCCACCGCCGCCCGCCTGCCCGACTACGACCACGACAACTCGGGCCCCGACGACGACGACTACCGCCGCCCCAAGCGCCTCTCCTCCATCAACTCGTCCTATGGCGCCGCCAGGTCCACCATGACCGCCCCGACCGAGTACAGCGCCTCGCGCGCCGGCATGCCCGAGCCGCGCCCCCCGCCCTCGATTCACGTACCCGTCGACATTGTCGTCGTCATCCCCGTATCCTCTTCCATGCAGGGCTTGAAGATCAACCTGCTCCGCGACACTCTGCGCTTCCTGGTCCACAACCTGGGCGAGCGCGACCGCATGGGCCTCGTTACTTTCGGCTCCAGTGGCGGTGGTGTCCCCATCGTCGGCATGACGAGCAAGGCTTGGAGAGACTGGCCCAAGGTGCTCGATTCCATCCGCCCCGTCGGCCAGAAGAGCCTGCGCGCAGATGTCGTCGACGGTGCCAATGTGGCCATGGATCTGCTCATGCAGCGCAAGTCCAGCAACCCTCTCTCCAGCATCCTGCTCATCAGCGATTCCTCCACCTCCGATGCCGAAAGCGTCGACTTTGTCATCTCCCGCGCCGAGGCTGCCAAGTACGTAGCCCCTTCCTCTCACGTATCCACGCAATCACTGCTAACACGTATCCAAGGGTCTCCATCCATTCTTTCGGTCTAGGACTGACACACAAGCCCGATACCATGATTGAACTTTCTACCCGCACCAAGGCTTCGTACACGTACGTCAAAGACTGGATGATGCTGCGTGAGTGTGCAGCTGGCTGTCTCGGCTCCCTCCAGACTACCTCGCATCAAAACGTCAAACTCAAGTTACGACTACCCGAAGGCTCCCCTGCCAAGTTTGTCAAGATCAGCGGTGCGCTACAAATTACAAAACGAGCTACCGGACGAGACGCCGAAGCTGCCTTGGGTGACCTGCGTTTTGGCGATAAACGAGACATTTTGGTCCAACTAGCCATTGCACCGGACACCGGCTCGCCAGAACAACTTCCTCAGGACCCTTGGGAGTCAATTGTGTCTGGCTTGGAGGCTCTCGGTGGACCGCTCGATCAGGACGACTCACGCACACTCAGCGTGGAAGAAGTGCCGCTGATCCAGGCAGACCTGACGTATGGTGACATCCTACGAGAAGGATCACTGTCACATCTACCACGCCCGTCGTTACTGGCCATCACCCTGCTACCGTCCGGGCCAAAGAAGAGCCCGACCGGAAGACCACCAACACCTCCCATCCCACCTCATCCTCACGTCGTGCAGCGACGCATGGAATTGTTAACCTCAGATATGCTGACACGCGCATTGACGCTTGTCTCGCGTGGGCAACACGACCGTGCACATCACCTTCTCAAGGAAACGCGCAGTATTTTAAAAGGACTCGGAAAAGGAGGTCTGCCACCACTTCCACCTCCAGGCCACCGACGCAACGAACCATCCAGTGCAGCAGGCAGCACTGGATCCGCGTCACCGACGATGCACAGTGCCAGCGGCGACTTGCGTGCGCGAACGCCCTCGCCTCATGCGGATAGCCCCTTTACTCCTGCGGCAGGCATTGATGTCAGAACCATGTATGCGCTTGACGCAGAACTCGAGTCCAGTCTCGAGTGGATCAACCACCCAGCTGTCTTCGGTAGGGATTCGCGCAAGGCCGTGTTGCAGGCAATCGGTGTCATCTCATCCCAACGCGCATACACTTTCCGATCGCCCTCAGAGTCTCTCTGGGCAGAGCGCATCGCTGGTGTCAAGCGCCTATCCGAACGCGCACGCGACTGGCGCGAAACCGGCGACCAAGAAGCCTTGATGGAGGAGAATTAAATGCGCGCAACGACTCTTCGATCTCTTCGCATTTGCTTGCATATACCCTGTATCATAGCGCATCACTCTTTGGCATCATGTTTCCTTGCTTCCATTCACGGCCATACCTTTCTTTTTGGCGCTTTCACTGTTAGAGCTGTCATCCGTCTCCTCCCGCTTGGGACGTCTTGTTTCTCTTTGTACATCTTCTTGGGTTTACGATACCAACACGGTCCATATCTCCTTGTATTGGGTGGACCTCCTGGGCTTGCAAAAGTAGGACTTAGGCGTCGTTCTCATCACATCTATGCTTTAGAGAGTACCACAGCCGCTTGGCGATTGATTGGCTACACATATGCACTTAGACGCACGAATATCACATCCGTACCATACTCCGTACCGCACTGCATCTGCTGCGCTACTTGGGTAAACTGCAACGTTCACGCATGCTCAATAGCTGTACCGGGTACAAGCACCCGCAGCTCGTGCTAATCCTGAAATCCCGTCACCCGCGTCTTTTAACACGCGGGTTGTTGTAAAGGTCAGCCTGTACCTAGTCAAGACAGTCTTGGAACTCCACTGCGGTGAGTTCCGATGGTGGACGCCATGTACGAACAAAATCCGGCGACGCTACTTCTTCGGTGCGTTCGGTGTATTACCCCTCACCTTAATCCAGCACCATTATATGTCTATAAATTTGCAACTATACATCCATACAAGTATTGTTCATTTCGGCATGCAAGGGTTTCTGTCGCGACTTTGTGCACGAAGATATGCAGCGGACAAGACCATTCTTGACCGCATGAACGCGACATTATTGTTGTGCAAGGTGCGCTTGGCAGCTCCTGTTGTATCTGTCTCAGACTGCCAACAACACTTGAAACTCCCAGCCGACAGCTCGCTTGTGCGCCAAATGCAATTGGTTTTGTGTCGCTGGGGGGCGAGAACAGTGCAACAGTGCAGCTACACAAGTCGAAGACCATATCGAGGCCTACATATTGGGGCATGGGTGCAGTCAGTTCATCGTTACCAATCGGCGAATACTGCCTGCTGCAGTAACACATCCTCGCGCTGTACAGACATGCAAGCCAATTTTCGAGCCAACGATAGTGCGCAGGCTTCCAAAGCAGTGGGCTGTACCTGACGTGTACCGGCTTCCGTTATCCTACGCGCCTATCGCACATGCCATCCGTTGCAAAGGCCCGTTGACGTCAAGCCCTGGAACAAGCCAAGTCTCAACTATGAACCCCACTGTCTAGACGTGCCACTCCTCCTCCTCTTCTTCTTCTTCAACAATGACCCGTCACATGCTCCCCACACGGCACATGCTGAGGTAAACGGCGAGGCAGTACTGCCGAAATGACCAGGATACGAAACGTGTCCATCCCGTCTCCCCTACTGGCAAATGTCAACTGTGTACAAGACGACTTTGTTAGACCTGCGAACATCACCGACTTCCTCTGTGGCTGTATTACACCATTCAATATATCAAGTCTTATTCTGGTGCAGAATCTACAAACGCCTACTCATGCTGCGATTCAAGGGCCACGACAAGACGCAGGAACCGGTCTTAATTGAGAGGGGCGCGGCGTGGATGAATGCCGCAGAGACATACCGGCTACATCCTGCATGTCGCTGCAGATACAGATGCGGCTGCAGATGCATCTGTCCCGCTGCAAGACCTTGCTGGCTACATCGAGTATCCCCAGTGTACATCAGGTCAAGATGCCCGAAAAGCAAACATCAGTACCTAGTCCATGGATATCGATCGCGTTCCGACAAGCCAATGAACCCTCATCCCAGTTGACAAGGTATGTTAATGTCAAACGGTAATCACTTCCAGGTAGTCTCTCAACCCATGTTTGATCGCTCGTCGCGTTGCACAAGGGTAGCACAGTCTCGATGTCGCTGCGATTGTAGCCATTGGCGGCTCGTCAGACTTTCCCCCACTTGCTGGGAAATGCCCAACTTTTGCAAGCCCTTCGCATCTTGACGCACGTGCGAGACCCTAAGGTGGTGTTGGGTGGGCCGATGGCATTTCCTTTGCGAGGCGAGCGGGCGGGACTTCCTTCGCTTCGATCACTCTCAGCCACGTTTTATTGACAAGGGTATGTAGATTCCTGTCACAAACACGCTTACCAAACGGCTATTCCGGTGTAGTTCCACACTGGAGATCATGCTGACATGGGTCTTTAGGCGAGTCTCAAATTCAAAGCTGCGTCGACAGTTGGGCTCTGTATGTTCCGGAGCCCGCCATGCAGGGAGAAGAACGTGCTCTTGATGTGAAAGTAATGTCGCAGGATTGCCGATGCTGTTTCTTGTTAGACTGTGACTGTCGGTAGCTGACCACGCAGACCCCGACTTGCCGCTATCGCGAAGAGGCGATGTTTCCGACAATATTGCTTTTCTTTGCACTTTCCTTCTTCGTGACCACATCTGAAGCGCATCACCGCTGCCGATCAGGCCTATCGCGCTATTGTGGGACCTACGCAGCGGCCCTCAATCTAGATCCATAGTTCTGCCGCATATCCAGCGCTGTAGCCATCCCGTCAAAAGCAATAGTTTCGGCCCGCGGATCAAATTTACAACTGTGGCATGACCGCCGTTTTGCCGGGGACTAAGTCAAGTGCCCGGTGTGGAGAGAGGAAAGCCTCCGAGCGTGGTCCGCGCAAAAGCAAACAACAGCTGGAGAATTGGGATAAGCGGGGTAATCGCAAGACCGCACATCAGATTACATCATAGCCAACGAGAAAAAGCATCGCGTCGTGTGAGTGTGCGTGTGTGACAGAACTCAACATATCCACCTTTTGTCACACCAATATGCACATGTATACGCAAACGGCGAAGATTACTTGCAAAACAAATGTCGTCGACTGTGTGCGCATCATACTTTGTATGCAGCTAGAACATGTGGAAAGATGCAAGGTCTCATCTTCGCCTTGTTGGTAAGCCAGACACCCAATCGCGCACATGCTATTACTTATCCCTACAGTATGTATCTTGCTTAGAGCGGCTATACGAGACAATCAGATCTTTGCGATGAAGCCTACAGTGACCCTTAATCTTTTGTGCTTGTAACATGCACATGTTCTGATGCTAAGCATAAACTAGGTTGGTGCTTTTGTGTATTTACCTAATGCCCTCTATATTCAGGCATCAACATCACAAATCAACTACATAGCGTTTCTCTCCGTCGAGACGCAACACACCCGTTGGCTTTGCAGTGATTGGGCTTGGGCGGATAGAATAAGAAATGCGCTAAAATAGCTAATGCCTCCATGTTATGATATCTGTTTACTACCCAGGTACCAAGTCGAGATACTTCCAAGGTTTGATTCAACAAGGTCTAGTCCAACATCCAAAATGCATAACCCAAATACCTCATCCCAGATATTCTACTTACTATACTCCTTCACAAAACGAATAACAAACTCGTTAACCTCTTTAGGATTGGATGCGCTCAAGAAGTGCTGCCCGCCTTCAATAACCTCCAACTTGGCATTAGGCGAATTCGTGAAAAGTCCCATCTCCTCTCTGGCGTTCGCGACGGAATAAACGACATCGCTGGTTCCCTGTGACAACAGTCAGTTGCGAACCCCCCAACATCCACCACAGAGAACACCTCCGCAATGAGAACAGCGTTGCCATGAAAAGAAAACGTCCAATCACTTACATGCAGCCGCAAAACTGGACACAACACATCACTCAAGCGCATGTGCAATCCGTCCCGATCTCTTAGATTGATTGCACACATCCTGATCCTTCGACGTCCTTCGTCGCCCTGATAGTTGTTCTTAATCTCATCAATCCAGAAGGCACGGACATTTTCTGGACATTCCTCCTTCCCAAAGCCCACGTCGATGAGGAAGTTGCAGAAATCTGTGCTGGGTACAAAGTCCGGCGTAGGCTCATTGGATTTGGTGCCGAATTCGCCGGTGATGCGGTCAGCGAGGGGGTCAACGGCGTGCCAGCAGCCTAGATCGCGAGAACGGGGGGACTCGTAGTCTAAGGATGTTCCAAGAGGTATTATGCCAAGGATCTTGGTAGTTTCTTTGTCAATACCTGGTAGAGTGCATCACAAAACATTGGACATGGTGTGGGTCACATACCTTTTCCGGCGCCAAAAGTGCCATTCGTACCGTCACCCATCCTCCCTGGCTCGTCCCTAATACAAAAGCTTTCTTCACACCCAGCTTCTCCATAACCTGCAGATTCATCATCGCAGTATCCCAGTACGTCCAGTTCTCAGTCTTTGCGCGCGTTTGTCCATGACCCAATAGCTCGATCGCTACCAAGTTCATCACCGATGTAAGTGTTTCGTTCGTGTATGCATCACGATAGAGCTCCGAGGACGTAGTGAAGGAGTTTATCAAGATGAGGGTGGGTTTGGAGGGGTCCACGGGACCGGAGGTTTGGTAGGCAGCTGTTATGCCGCCGAGGTGGGGGACGTCAATGGTTTTGGTGTTTGGCATGATGTCAGCAGGAAGGTGTACTGTCTTTCGAGTATGGGCGGTTGGTGATGGAGGTTGCGAATCGCGAGGCTGATGTTGTCGTGTCAATTTGCAGCGACGTCACATGTCGATCTTGTGGGGAACATTTGGGCCGGGGGCAGGTTATTTCCTTATTGGGAATAACATGGTGATGCGCTTACAAATAGTCACACAATGCGGGGTGTCTTGGGATGTTATCACTTGGTCAGCGGAGCGGCAATTTTTTTGAAATGTAAGATGAGAAACGCACACAAAGTGTTGCAAGAGCATATCATCAATGGTGAATCTTTGCGTGAAAGTGTCTATATTCGCTCTCATACGTACAAAGCTATGTTGCTGTGCATATTGCCTCTCTAGTTCTCCAGAACATACCTATACCTCGCTTTTCCTGCCTCCATGTCCACAACCGCGGTATTAGCCTCCTTCATTGGCCTCTTCTGAATCCATGGCTTGATCTTCTTCTCAGCCGCCAACTCCAACATCTCCTTGATCTCCCATGGGGCACCGATGCCAGAGCCTCCAACCTTGAGTCCACCAGAAAGAAGCGTGAAGGCGTTGATGGGAGGTAGCTCTCCGCCGTCCGGTGCTCCGACTTGGATGAAAGTACCATGAGTCTTGAGCAAGCCAAGATAGCCATCTAGAGGCATCTTGGCGCTGGAAACGGTGCATACAATGAGATCGAGCGTTTGTGCGTTGTGCTTGGCCCAATCCTTATCTTCGTCAGTGGAGACGTAGAGGTCAGCGCCTAGCTTGAGAACATCGTCGCGCTTCTCAGCCTTACGGCTTATACCGACGACCTTGTCTGCACCCAGGGCTTTGGCAAAGAGAACACCGAAATGACCCAAGCCTCCTACTCCAACAATTCCGACAGTTTTGCCAGGACCGCAGCCATAACGCTTCAACGGGGAGTACACGGTGATTCCACCGCAGAGCATCGGCGCAGCATCCGCACTATCTAAGCCGTCAGGGATATTTAGGACGAAGTGCCCATTTGTGCGGTTGTGTGTAGCGTATCCACCATAGCTCTTGCCCTCGTCGCGTGGGTAGATGGAGCCATAAGTGTTTACTGTCTCGCGGTGGCAATGGTTCTCAATGCCGTTCGAGCAATCGGGACAGTCCGGTTGAAGGCATGAGCGTGCTTGCGCGCCGACACCGACACGGTCGCCCTGCTTGACGTGCTTGACGTTCTTGCCAACCTTGACGGCTTTGCCGATGATCTCGTGACCGACGACGCAGGCTAAAAAACATTAGTACGGTGAAGCAGTTGATACAATCCGTAACATACGGTATGGTGTAGGTCCCCAGCCAGATTTCAACATGTGCAAGTCTGATCCACAGATACCGCAGTGAGAGATCTCAATGTCAACATCGTCTTCGGTCCACTTTTTAGGTTCAAATTGACCCCACTCCATCTTTCCCTTGACACTCTCCTTGTCTTTGCCGAGCCATCCTTCGAATTTGGTGTCTGTCGCCATTGTGTAGTTTGTATTGTTGTAAGCGTACGTGCTCGATGTTGGTGCTGTGTTGTAGTGGGATGTTAAGCTGCACCTGCACCATCCGTGCACAAGCACTTATATATCAGCAACGACCGTTAACTCCGTGGACGTTCCGATATGACGTTCACTATGAGCCTTGCTCGTCTAGTAGAGCCTCAAGGCAGCCTATGCAGACGGACTACGGAACTGAGCTATTCTGGTTGGTCCCATCGTCACTCTCATGAGCGCCCATTGGCTACCATCGCCATCATAGTCCTTTACGCGTACTTCTACTGCGGGGACAGTACCAATTTCGTTTACTGATGCTGTGCGTCATCAGTTGAAAAATTATCCACCGCGTAGATAGCGGGAGTAAAGACTTCTCCTATTGGTCGCGTGCCTTGCGCTAATGCGACCGCCGATGGATATCGGGCCACCGCCGAAGATTGTCGGCGGGGCCGACTGATGCAGACCGATGACAATGCACCGGGGTCTGGTGATATCGGGGTTAAACGCGGAGAATGCAACTCGGAGGGCGGTTGAATCTTGTCACGGTGATGACTGGATGCCAAATTTGTATGGAGTCATTGCAGTGTGAGTATCGTATGGGAATGTGCAACAAGATAATAAGTGTATCGTTTGTTACCTTAAACGTTGGAACTTGTCTTCCTCTGCCATTGTCTTGTCGACACGTTCAATCGTTTCAGCGTCATAGACTTCCTCTAGGCTTTTTTGGCCTTTTAACACTTCCCTCTCATGCTTTGTTGCCTCTTCTTTCGTCATAAGAACCAAGTCCTTCATCTGGAGATGACTATTCTTCTGACCTGGTGTTCTCTCATCAACAAAACTCAGAGTTGGCTTAGTCCATCGTGTTAATACTAGGCGTGTAGACAGCCCACTGATGATGCTTCGGCCATGGTATACTTCTTCTACCAGATAACCCACGTCATCTTGTGTTATGGGAATCTTGAGACCCAGTGGGTCCTCGCTGAAGAGTGCGCGTGCCAGTCTTTCTTCGGCACCTTGGAGAGCACCTAAAATTCCGTCGTACATCTTGTCGCGTGACTTGGCTGGCAAGTATTCATGAGGGTAGCCAGAGATGGAAAGGATGACATGATTCGCAACTGCGAGACCGAAGATGGCTGGCATAGTGCCCAAAACTGGCAAGATTCGTACCCGGAAGTCTGCAAGAACACCAAGCTCTCCCACGTTGCCTTTCGCAAATTCTTCTTCGGAGAGAGGTTGGAGTTCAGCCTTTCCTGGGCCTGGCCTCTCTGTAGAGTAGACAACTGGTATGCCGTCCTTGACACCCTTCAAGCGTAGCTTTCGCCTTGTAGACTTTGACAACGGGTCGTCTGTACTTGTGGAGATGTCGCCAATGAAGATTCGTGTAGGATCAGACTTGCATCCTGCACCCATAGAAGATATGACCTTGATATTGTTCATGTAACAGTATGCCAGAAGTGCAACCTTGCTGTCAATGTTGTCGATAGCGTCGATAACAAAATCCGGCTGCTGATGGTTCATGGGTGCTAGCTGAGCTGCAGCAGTCTGCTCGGCAAAGAGTTCATTTCGGCATTCGAAATGTGTCCAGGGTGTGATTTGTTCGAGTCGTTTGCGGAGGCAGTGAACCTTGGGCGTTCCGACATCTGCTAGCGTAGCAACTGCATGCCGATTGAGCGAAGACAGCGTAACCTGGTCAAAGTCGATAAGCCTAAGTTTGGAGCATCCTGAGCGAGCGAGGGCGGCCGTGGCATGTGATCCGACGCCTCCGCATCCGACTACAATTACGAAGGCGTTCCTTAGCTTGGCGATTCCAGGATCTGTCAGAAAGACTCTATTTCTTGCGAGTTGTTCAAGGATGAGATCTGGTGCACTAGTCAGAGTTGAACTGGCATTTCATGAGGGAATTAATACCGTCGTCGTAGTCACCTTTCCTTGCCCTTGCGGCTAATGCCATACTCCGCTCATCTTCCTTGCTTGGGGCGAAGACATTGGAAGCAGCACCATATTCGGTCAGCTGGGTGATGTTAGCGAGTATTTAGGTGGCAGCTCGGCGATCAAGTATGCAGCCGATTCGATATTCGGGTACTCACTCTGGACGCGCGATGTTCGTTACTGATGTCCGGAATCGATGCTTTCAGATCGGCTACCCTTGTCATGCGCCGAGCTTTCTGAAACCCTAGAATCGCACTGCCCACGACAAAGCCTGACACGGCTGCAGTCGTGATGAGCTGAGTATTGTGAGACTCAGTTGCTCGCGATAGCCAGGAAGGCATTTTGGCGGATTGACGTCACACTTTATGCGATGATGTCCTCAATGCAGATCCGCATAGCCGTCTATGTACAGTAGAAGAAGCAGAAACAAAGAGAGCTGCGGATGTACTGGAAACACGTAAAATGGCCGGACTTGATGACTTGTATGTGGTGTCGAATATGCATGCAGGTGCGGCTGTCAAGACTAGCGTGCATCCGGTAAGCGCCAAACCCTCCTCGTCAAAAATGCAGATGACCATTGGGGAGCAGGCGCCAGCGAACCAGACGAGCACGGGTAGACGCGTTCTGAGACATCCCTCACGCGCCGTAAAGGACGCCGAAGCCGTGGGAGTCGCTCTCTGGCTCACGAGGGCCATTCCCATCACGTCCGACGTCCAACAATCCACGTCTCGAAAGATCGAACAACATTCATCATGTCCAAACTCACCTTAGGTTTGATAGCTGCTGGTGGTGCAGCTGCAGGAGCTGCAGCGACTGCAGCGCTTTACTCTGCAAAGAAGGATGGCCCTCCGTCTGCACCATCCATCACCACGACTACGACGACAACCATAGCTGGGCCCGGACGGCCAGCGCCTGTACCCTCGGTCCCTGCCACGCCGTCGCCCGCTGTGGCTGTGGCTGCCCGGAGACCAGTCGTAGACCCCAACGGTCTCTTCCAATATGGGTTCCCCGGCCCAGTCAACGATCTCCGCCCTGCTGCCTCTCTCACGTCAAGTTACGACCGACGAACACGGAACCCCGCATGGGTCGCCGAGCACATTACCCCCGAGTCGCTAGCCAACAGCAACGCGGACAGGAAACACAGTGTGTTTGTAGAAGACGTGACGATCCCCGAGATGTTCCGCGCAAAGCTGAAGGATTACTTCCGCTCTGGCTACGATAGGGGGCATCAAGTCCCTGCTGCAGATGCCAAGTGGAGTCAGGAAGCCATGGACGATACTTTTGCGTTGAGCAACATGTGTCCGCAAGTGGGCGATGGCTTCAACCGCGACTACTGGGCGCATTTCGAGGACTTTTGCCGGAGGCTGACACACTCGTATCCCTCGGTCCGCATCGTAACCGGCCCTCTGTATCTCCCCAAGCGCGAGGCCGACGGCAAATGGCGAGTGTCATATGAAGTCATCGGCTCACCACCCAACGTGGCTGTGCCTACACATTTCTACAAGGTCATCTTCGCCGAAGACGGGAAGCTGGGGGGCAAGGTGGCGCTGGGTGCTTTTGTGCTGCCGAATGCCGTCATTCCCAGCCACAAACCGTTGACGGATTTTGAAGTGCCGGTCGAGGTGGTGGAGAGGGCAAGTGGACTGGAATTTGCGACTAAGCTCACGCCAGAGAGGAAGAGGAGGTTGTGCCAGGAGGTCAACTGCAGTGTCATTGTAAAGGAGTATGCGCAGAGGCAGAAGACGTTTGCTAAGAAATAGGCTTCCAAGCCATGACGAGATGTTATTCATGGTACACTGTATAGTACATTGTGGTCATTCGCTGTGTTGTAATGTCGTGATGGCGTAGTCCAACCGAGCTTTTACAGGTTCTGCACCGCACCGCCCTGGGCACTCTCGCGCTGAATTCTGCCGACGTACTGCTTGCTGACAGTATTCCATGCGCTCATGTACTTTTCCATGCATGCGCTCATGCAGCTTTCCTCGCCCTTGGAGAGGGCGGCACCGGGCTTGGGGATGCAGCGCTCGAAGCAGTGCTCGTTGAGTTTCTGGGAAGGCGTCAGTACGACTTGCAACGCCATGCAGAGACAGTATATGCCCCGGACCGACGGACCTCGACAAGCATGCGCGCATTCTGCATAGCCGCTTCCTGCTGGACCTGGCGCATGACGGCCGTCTTTGGGTCGCTCGGGTAAGAGGACATGCCGCCTAGAGAGTCCATGGTCTCGGGTGGGTGTGCGTCTGGAGGGTGAAGAGACGTGGGGCGTGGTACTGCGAAAAGGTGCGTCGTGCGTGGTTGTCGACGTCAAGAGCGCCTCTCTCGCTAGCGTAGTCGCTGCAACCCGAGACGGTGGACCCCTGCAATGCACGCCGAGGTGATAGAGTGGCCTTTCCATGTCCACGATTCACTCTGCCAACTCCAGCACGTCACGCCCCGTCCCAGTCGCCCGACCCGTGCCTCTCTTATTGTTTTCCCCCACCCACTACAACGCAGTCTTGGTGCCACTCTTTCTTGCGCGCCCGTACTCTCTTGGTGCGCGACCATGTTGGCAGCAAGACCATGGACGAGCCTGTGCTTGCTTGCAGGCAGCTGGACGGGTGCTTGGGCGCGGTCCGGGGGATTGAGCGAGGATCCTGATATCAAGGCCATCTCGCTACGAACACACAGTCTCGAGCCCGTAAGTAGCATTTCCTCTGCGGGCCAGGCCCAGCACCAGCCCCATCCAAACATGCCCTGACACCGCACACAGCCATACCTCGACTCGGACATGCAGAGCCGCTGGTGGGATTTTGGCGGAGACACGATTATTCGGACTGATAAGTACATTCGACTGGCTTCAGACAAGCCCTCGCGGGACGGCTGGTTGTTTTCGCGCGTGCCTCTGACGGCGACCAACTGGGAGGTAGGCTGCACTCTGTCCCATCACATGTCCGAGACGCTTACGCGAGTAGATCACATTCGAGTTCAAGATCCACGGTCAAGGCAATCTCTACGGCGATGGCTTCGCCATGTGGCTCACCAAGCAACGCGCGCAGCCAGGAAACGTCTTCGGTCATACAGACAAGTTTGAGGGCCTCGGCCTCTTCTTCGACACATACAAGAACAACCGCCCCGGTACCGTGTTCCCCTACATCATGGCCATGAACGGAGACGGAAACACGCCCTACGACAAGGACAACGACGGCAAGGCCAATGAGGTCGCTGGATGCTCCGTACGTGCTACCTGGCCCATCTGGCCCTCTCGATACTAACAGCAACTAGGCCCGTGGCATTCGCAATGCCCAGATCGCCACCAAAGCTCGTCTTACGTATTTCCAAGAACAATTCCTCCGCCTCGAGCTCCAATACAAGTCAGAGGGCGAATGGACCCAATGCTTCGAGATCCCCAACTTCAAGGTTCCGCCCGTCGCCTACTTGGGTTTCTCCGCCGAAACCGGCGAACTGTCCGACAACCACGACATCGTTTCGGTCAAGTCGCAAAATCTCTACAAAAAGACTCCTGGGTCGGCTTCCTCGTCAGGAAGCTCAGGGGGCAAGACTGCCTCGTCTATGACGCGGGAAAAGAGCAGCAGCGGTGGAAGCTGGACCTGGTTCCTCGTCAAGTTTGTGCTATTTGGCCTAGCCCTGACCGGTGCCTATGTCGGCTTTACCGTCTACAGGACCAAGCAAAGAGACCGTTTTTAGGGGAACAGCTCGTACCTGAAGTTCAAGGGCAAGAAGAAGCTTGCTTGGCTGGGTCCACCGATGCTCCAGTTTGACGGGTGTGTCGAAGTCGGCGATGAGAATGACTGGATGGCACTGTACAGGGTTGGATGATGGAGTTGAGCTGTGCAAAAATGGCCTGGAGAGGCCATGCACATTGTTTTCTATTTCACCTAGCGCTCCCACTACTCTTTCCTAGCATGTATCAATCCTAACCCTTTAGCGTGACATGCCCAAGGTGGAAGCCATGTCTCCGCATATAATAACAGTTCTCTGTACAAAATCTCACAGAGGCTGCCGATGAAAGCAAGCGGAGTGGGTTGAGGATTACTCTAGCATCCGTTTTAGGTGACCTGGCTACATGGAGTAATAGAAGCGGCCACGATGTCGAATGCTTTATTTATAATCAAGCAACACACAAGACAGTGCTCAATGATCACATGCTTGTGTTGGAACAGGCATACGTGCATATGCGTACACATCAATGTTCATGTCGTGCCAATCGTCTTTAGCAAGACAGCGAATGTGCAATTGACAAACTTCACCTTCGACAGATGACAATATTTAAAGACAGGGCCCGGATGTACAGACCGCTTTTGTGGAGACGCCAAGACATAATTTCATAACCTAGTGGGGTTGGCTTCGTGGTCGATGCCGGTGGAAGGACAAGGTGCTTACGTCATTAGCGCGCTGCTAGTATGGCCCGTGATCGCGCGCTCAACTTTCCAGGGTGCGCGTCCGCAGCTTTCTCTTACTACCCACAACCCGAGCAGCGAGTAAGTAGCCCCGACCGCTATTAATTAGCTTAGGATGCGCCAGCTATAAGCGCACGCGAAACAACAACTAACGCCCATCAGATCCCAGTGAACGACAAACCTTCGTCACAAGGCGATGTTGGGGACTAATCACCCCAGCGTCTCACTGCATGACAATCAAGAACGGAAAGCGGAGGGAGTGCGCCATCATACTAGATGTAGCCACATCGCTCAGCTCATCATTGCACAACGCTGATGGAGGCGATTTCGCAAAGCTACTGGGTTCACCATCACCAGACTCCAGCCCCAGCCTTTCCCACTGCGCACTGAGGAAGAATCAAAAAGGTTGAAGCGCCGTGCTACCTCGCCTAACAAGCTTGGAGGACGAAGTTCGCTCTTGACGACATGAAACGTAGTTTTCAATCCGAGCGCCTTTGCCCTTGTGGCATCGCTGGTCGTGGGGATGCGTGGTCTTTGTCGTTGGGTCTGGGGGTCTAGGTGGTCGTGCTTGTGTTAGATGGGTTGTTTTCTTTTCAATGTCCTGTTTTACAGACGGGCGGAAGAGGTCCAGTGATGATGTCCCTGTGGGGGCATTAAAGCCAAAGTCGAGTTGAGGAGCCCGATCATTGCCTGCTGAGAGGTCGAGAGACTGATCGATGGGGAATGGACGAGGTTCCTTCTGAGGACAGCAGGAGAGCTAATCTGAGGACCATCAATATACAACATACTGCTTAAGACAAAGGTCATCTCTTTACATGCCCCGGTTGACTTGTTCAGAGACCTGCTAGCATCTACGAACTATCTCAGCCCAAGCTCGAATTCAGGCTTGGTGTATCGTACGTTCTACACTCCAAAGGTTGAGGCCCCGGCTTGTGACAGCCGTCGACGCGTGAACTACTCGTAGACGTAGCAGAACGGTCCAGCAACCGTGCTAACCAAGTCCTTGATCTTATATGCCTTGCCGTCCACATTCAACACCTCCAGGTCCACAGTATCCTCCAGACTCTGCGCCCTCCCACCGCCCATCATTGATGTGCCACCTGCGATAACCTGCTGCCTGTTTGGAAAGTCTTGGCTTTGCCAAATAGACCATACACGGTCGACCATGGCGTGATGAAGGTAGAAATATGGGTCTGCGACATCGCGTTGCTTAGTTAGGAAGCCGCAAATGGAGAAAGGGAATGCTACTCACCACCAGGAGATGTATAGAAATCACTCCCCGGGTCACCAGCAACCGTGAAATGCCCCGCCCCGTGAACACCTGTCCCTCCTTGCATAGTATCTTGAAATGTTGCAATAGTCCTGCTGTTTGTGATCAAAGCAGCAGTCTTATCCGTCGTCGCGTACAGTTGCGTAAGGTAATTGCTGATATCGCGCTTGATGCATCGAGGATTGTACCCAAAACCATCTGATCGTGGATTACGTGGAGCCTGCGGACTGTCCATTGCTGCCACCGGTCTGGGAGAAGTCAGCAGATGCACATATAGGATACCAGGAGAGGCAGTATGGCACTGCAAGCATGCAAGGGTGGTACATACCCTAGATTAACCATCATACCCTTGAACGGCCCACTAGCAATACATCCTCCCCCGTTTCCAGCCGGCTTCAACCCATTGCTATTATGCTGCACTTTTTCGCCCTGGCCACTCATACTCGTGTCGCTGCCATCGAAGATTGGGCTAGTCTCTGGGCTGGCTGCCCATCGTCCCCAGTCCCAGTATGGCTGTGTACCATTGTAGCCACATTCGACTCTCAATGCGTTCTCATACGCAAACGTGTAGTATCGATGCCAGGATAGGAAGTTACCCGTGCCATGGATTGAGAGCGTGTATTTCATATGAATTGCTACAAAGTCGTCGAACCGTGTTTTGGCGCCGGGGTACACGGTAGAGAGCTTGGAGGGCGCTTTGGTTATGCACTGGACGGCGGCAATGTAGGCGCGTTTTTCCGAGGCGCTGATACTGCCCCTGATAGTACATGTTAGTTGGCGGTGTATGGAAGAGTATCAGGGTGCCTTTGGACATACCATTCTCGGCGTACGCGGAGTTTGTCTTTGGTACACGTTGTTGAGTTGGCAATGGCGGCGTCGATGGCTGCTCGGCCTTTGGTCTGCAGATCGCCAACTGCATCTGCGGCACAGAGTACCTGTAGTATGGACAGTGAGATGAAGAGCACATACAGCGCCCCAAGATTGAATGCTGCCATCTTCGACTTGGAGGCAGCGCTCACTGACTTGACTACTGTATAATAGAGGCAGGACTCAACTTATACATGAGATCTCTGGGCGTAAGCGCCGATGTACAGGCAAAATTAGTTGCTCGGATCTTTTCAGCCGTGATCTACATGATAGTCATGTGGGAAAGCGGCGAGAGGAGCTTTGTTAGATGGGGCTTTGATTGATGTATTAAGGGTTTCCACGTGCGGATATGTTGTATGTTGAGAGATGAAGTGTGTGATGCGTTCGGCAGATGCAGGTCGAACACATAAGATACTATACGAAGACCTGGAACAAATGTAGGCTACGGGTTTGGATACATTGTATAGCTAGATATGGCCCGAGGATCGACCTACCAACTTTTGAGTAGAGCGTCTTGCGCCAGAGTCCCTTGCGTTTGACTACTGATCTTCAAAGCAAGCTGGAACGAGAATAGCGCCGAAACAAGGCGATAAATATATTTCTATCACATTTGGGGTGACGTGTCGGGAAGTAGCCAGCTCTGTTCAGTGAGCAGTACCCACAGTCTCCACTTGGTAGTTGTGCCGTAGATGCTACCAGTATGTCTGTCGCCAAGGCGGTAACCTTCATCTACGCCGTCTAGACGAGACGGCCAGTACATGCCAAGATTGAGGCTAATATGAGTGACTGCGAGGCGTAGTAGTAATCTTGAAGATCCTGCGCGTCCCAGGAAGGCGTCCAGGGTCTATACATATGTGCCGTGCTTACCTAGGCATGGTAGATCTAGGCAACACTTTCCAGTTTGCACGCAGCTATCGTACGCCGTTTCTAGGGGTGGTCCTATCTGTTTCCAACGTCCAAGAAGGCTTTACGACAACGCCAAAAAGACACTCGAGAGCTCAGCGGAGATGCCCATAAACCGACGTCGTAGTAGATGCTTGCACGACATGACTCATGCATGGATCTGCGAATTTATGCGAGAGAGACGCTAGATGCAGGCGGTTCGTTGAAATGAAGGCATGGTTATTTAGCCGGTAACAAATCCACCCACCCATCCCTCTTGTCGGAGCTTTCCGACCGAGAGGGTAGAACACTATAAGATGCAGTGAGTACTGTGTCGGTCCCAAGATTGACGAGGTTTGACCTTGAACATCGTTTCAATCCTAGCCATCGGAATCGGCATCGGCATCGGAGGTACATTGCCCAGTTGCCTCCAGGAGTGAGTGGGATCCATACGTCCAGTAAACCATCCTTGTCTAGGGTACTCCTTGTTGCATGAGTGACCACCAGAAACCTCTCACAACCAGCGGCGAGTTTAATTTCTATTTTGTAACATGTGCAGTCGCGTACGTCCAGATTGCTGGCCTGAAGACGTCATGTAGACTTCAAGCGCCAAGGCCCAAGGCATCTATTGGTACGGAGCTCTCTTCGCCAGGCAAGCATCGACCAAGAAGTCTTAATCACTCGAAAATTAGCAAGTCCCCCACGTGGCTACCGGAGACGGATGTCGGCAGTAGGTCCCACACCTCCCTATGGAGACTACCATGGAACCGACTCGGTGTTTAAAGTCCGAAGGCGACTGACGAGTATCACCATGCACCATCGCATGAGCCAAGCCATCTTTCGATATCGTTGCTCTTCCGGTCATTTTCATTTTGTCTTCTACTCGTACCCTCATCTTTACACCCCATGACCACGGAGCTCCCGGGATGCTCGTTCATCGGTGTCTCTGACGCAGCTTTGTTGTACCACTGTATAGAACCCATCTATCTACTAGCCTCCAAAATATTCCTCTCCAGACCACTCACCGCCTCCCTCACACTAGGCGCAAAGTGTCTTCTCAGAATCTCTCCCTCCCAAACGGTCCCTGCGAAAGGATTACTACCCTCGATTTCAGGTTTCAGTGCATCAAACACTCCATCGCCCCGTCTCTCCTCTGTATTCCATAGAGGCGCTACCTTTTTGCCATGCGTCTTGGTGACACGATTTAGTAGCCCAAGCATAGCGGTACAAGACTTCTCGGGGAGATGCATGGATATGGACATCAGTTGTTTGGCGAAAGCTGCAACGCGGAGAGGCGGAACGGCGCGAATTGAGGTGGCGGGTAGCAGGACGGAGGAGAGAGAGCGGATAAGTAGAACGATGGTGGTTTGTACGTTGATTTTTGCGGTGTCGGCATGTGATGTCGCAGCATTGGGGTCGGGAAGATGGAGGGACTTGGAGCTGAGTTCGATGTCTGGGTTCAATGCGACAGGATGTAGTGTGCGGTAGAGATGGGTGATGAAGTAGCTGAGGTCGAGTTTCAAGACTGACGCTGTTTTCGCTCCGTCTTGGCCTTCGAGCAGTGCAAAGGCTGTAATGACGCAAAGGAGAGACTCGCGCGTAAGGTTGCGCTCGGGTGCTTCGTTATCGTCGTCTTCATCCGATGCGTCTTCGTCGTCTTCGACTGCGGCAGCGGCCGTAAGCTCGGCGGTGGCGATGATGTCTCGAAGAGCTTCCAGGATATCTCCAAAGAAATCTTGGTTGATCAGATGTGCGTATCGTGCCAGACCTTCCAACACCGCACCCATGAGTTTGGGCGAGCGAGCTTTTAGGATTCGGAAGTATGCCACAAACACCATCTTGAGCGTCTCAGCCTGCATCCTGTCACGCTCCTCGTGACTGACAGCTGCATCCGCCTCCTTGAACTCCTTCTCGATCGCTTTCCTCTCCTTGAGCTCTTTTCGTAACCTCTTTGTCCTGAACTCGCGCTTCTGCTTCATCTTCTTGCCATTGACCATTGGGTCTTCCGCCTTGTCGACGGAATGATATGAGGCCTTCTGCGCAAACTCCGACAGTAGCCGCAGGTGCAAAAACGTGTTCAGCACGCTTTCGTCGAAGTGGTAGTTCCGGCTCTTCATCATCTTTGTCAACATGGTGACGGCTTCCAGCGCAGCGTTGCCATCCTCATCGTTCTCAAACAGGGTTTCCATGGCCTCCCTGCATCGTACAAAGTCGGCATCCACCCTCCTCGTACTAAGCTTGCCAACGAGAATCTTCAAAAGCTCTCCACGGAAGTTGAAATGCGGCACCGAGTTGAGCAGGTTGCATGCGCAGCTGACAGCAACTGTTGCCAGACCAGCGATATGCTCTTTGTCCGACCCGCTCGACTTTGCTAGCCTCGCGAGGTGCTTTACATATGCCTCGTAGCTGGATACCAGCTTCTGCTCGAACTGCCGTAACTTCTTGACTTCCTTTGAGATCTTCTCTTGCATCTTCTCTTCCGACAACGGCCGAATCCTGTATCCGGGAATGATGTCCTTGAAAATGGAGACTTGTGTCGCCAACGCCAGCTTCTTGACGGTAATGTTGTCCGAATCCGCGAGGGCTTGCAGTACCTTGAGCGCTCCAACGTGCTCCTCGGGATCCTCGTTGACCAAACCTGCTATCCGCGCAAGCTCTTCCTTGGCCTCGAGTATCTGTTGTCGCGCTGGTATCTTGGGCTTCTCCTCTTCCACGTCTTGTAGATGCGACTCCTCGAGCGTCTCATTGTCGCTGCCGGATGCGAGAAAGCTGTCCGACTCTTCCTCTTTGATATCCTGCGCATTGGGCGGCGCAGCTACCCATCCCTCGGTTGTCCTGACAGGCAGCTTCTTGTTCTCCCTCTGCTTCTTCAGTTTGCGCGGTCGCGTTTCGTAGTCTTGTTCGAGATGCCATTTCGCGGCGTTCTTCAGGAAGTTTGCCTGGTGGTCTTCGGCCGCGCCGCTGGCATGCTCGCCATGCTCGGGTGGAGAAAGCCGCCTTCTCTTCGCAGCCGGTATGCGAGACATGGCGCAGTTACTCGTGAGCCGATGTGGGCGACGGTCGGGTTTGAAGGTGGATTGCATGCCCGACTGTCTGAAATTTTGGCGGAGGCGGCGGAGGAGACTAGCCCGGCTAGCATCCGCTCCACAATTTTTTGGCAGCAGAGGTCGACTTTGCGAACATGCGCCCAGCCCCAACCTCAACTCTACACTTGTCTACATACGCCCAAGATGAGGCCGCTCACAGAACCAGAGACCAAGACTCTCTTTGAGAAGCTCGCGACGTATTGCGGAAAGGGCATATCGAACCTCATCGCCGACCCTACAGGCGGGTCGGATCGCAATGTCTTCCGCGTCCAGGTATTCACTCTTCCAACCGCCCCCACCCGTCCCCCGCTAGATCAAGTTACTAACAATCAACGCATAGGGCTCACGAGTCTACTACGTCCGCGAGTCCCTCGCCAATCTTGCCACATCCGTCGCGCGCGACAACCTCCTCTCTCTCGGCATCTGCCTGGGCAAATTCACCAAGACGGGCAAATTCCGCCTGCACATCACCGCGCTGAGTGTCATCGCCCCGCACGCACGATACAAGGTCTGGGTCAAGCAGAACGGCGAGATGCCCTTCTTGTACGGCGGCAATGTGCTCAAGGCGCATGTCGGACGGTGGAGTGAGGACTGCCCGGAACATCAAGGTGTTGTTGTGCTGAGTATGAACGATACGCCATTGGTAAGTCGGCCGCCAGCTGCAAAGCGACGAATCGAATCTTGGGCTAACATGTAACATCAGGGTTTTGGTGTGAGTGCACGATCGACGGCTGAGGCGAGAAAACTGGATCCTACGGGTATTGTCACCTTCAGACAAGCGGATATCGGAGAATACCTGAGAGAGGAAGATACTTTGTTCACAACTTGAGCGGCTGGGAGCCTGTGCGACCATGGACACTCTGCAAGAGAAGCTTACTGCTTTGCCACAACCAGGGCCAGAAACCAACGCTCGCGTGCACGGCATATCCGCTTGCTACAAGCTATGGCGCTTTCGAAACATGAAATGGGAAGAAGATCAGTGCTACGGAGCTGTGTGCTGTATGGAAAGCTCTGGACGGACGAATAAGATACCCACTCGCATTCACTATGACCATACGCTGTGTTAGAGCCTAGCGCACAGAGTAGTCCATCTGATGGTATCTAAGCATGAATGACCAAAGCATCATGCACCACTTGCATTGTCATGCTGAATTGAACTTGCTCTTGCTTGTCCCAATGACTCTAATGTATATAAGTTTTGTGAAGCCGGTCGCTCGGCAAGGGTATCAATGTTTGATTCTCGTCTCCCAGCCAAGTAGAAGCTGCACCTATAAAGTCGCAGTCTGCTGCTGTACACTTCACCGCCGAAACTACGCACTCAACCCAGTTTCTCAAGAAGCTTCCTTCTCCTGCGCTCGACTAGCTCGTTGTTGACCTCGTCAAGGGTTGGGATGCGCCATCGTATGCCGTCGCCCACGTCACCTGGTAATTCCATCCACTCCTTCTGTGTTTTGCTCGGCTTTGCGTCCAGTTCATCGCCGAGTAACATGAAATTGTCCCAGGCCTCCTGTTCTTTCGCCGTTTCATATGCTAGCAGCGTGCCGTCCTCTTCGTCTAGGTTGTAGCCATAGTAGCCCGCATCCACCTTCTGCCTCAGCTCACTCCTCTTTTCGCGCCCCTTGTCCATGTCATCTTCCGGTCTGCTCTGCCTCTCGAACAACTCCTTGACACCCGGCAGGTCCTTGGCTCGTCCAAAGTATCTGTATCCCTTTCCTCCTCCTGGCACCTCCCGCCCTTCTTCATCCAGCACTCGCCCGCCTCTCATGTAGTTCGGTCCACCCAAGCCTCTTATCTGACTTTCCCACATGTGCTTCTCTCTCATGAGTTTGTTGATCTCATCGTTGAGGTCGCGGATCTGGTAGTCTGAAAGGGCCTCGTCCTGGATCTTTGTGACTTTGCGCGAAATCTCCTTTAGCACCTGACCGCGCCATTTCTCGCAAATGGGAATCGAGTTGACCGAGGTGATGAGCTTGGGGCGGCGGGTACGCGATATGTCGATGATACCAGCTTCCGCGGCCTGCGCAGCGCGGAAGCGGAAGAGCATCGAGTGCGCCTTTTCAGAATTACGCGCCATGCTTGCGGTTCTGGCTTGGATTCGAGCTCCACGTTACTGTGAGACCGCAGGAGCGAGAGGGTTTCCCTCGATGGCAGTAGCTTTCTGTCGGAGCTAGATGGCGTGCCGTGTCGCGCTTTGGCGTCTTGTCGAGGTGGGTTTTTATTAGGCGTAGGATACGATGATCTATTAGAGATAAACAGAAGCTGCCCGCAGTTGCAGAAGTGAAGATTTGACAGAGACAAGATGCGCGATTGGTGTTCGTGTTGTTGCGGTCGAAGAAAGACTCAACGTGACAGGCGCGTTGGTTGGAGCAAAAGTTTAGTGTCCCGGTCTACTGTCTTGGCGTTATTGCGTACCCACTTTGGATTCAGTATCGCCACCGTACTGCCTTGATTTGTTTAGGTGCTGCTACGCCCTGCCGCGAAACTATTGCTGCACTCATAGCACACTGACGACTCCTCTTGCTTTCTTTTTCAACCCTGCGCCGCCTTGTGTCTAGTTTTGCTCTTGGCAAGAAGCAATCACCTGCACCATGAGGATGAAATACAACGTGTAATCAATCTCGATATTGTTTCATTTTCTATCAATCTAACCAGAGACTGTCGACGCTACACTTCTAAGCCCAGGTACAGACATTATGTAACGCCACTATGCTAAGTATACAAGTAAAACAATACTGAATGCTGCAGGTCGAGGGGAGAAAAACGAACAAGCCGCATATGTTTGAGATGCGCTTCTGGTAGAATGGAGACAAGCCGGAGACTAGTCCAGGTGGGAAGCGTCAGGTCATCTCAGTGTACAGCTCTAACCCCAGTCGAGCGAACTGCGCAGATTAAACAGGAGATACTTCACCGTTGAACGCCATGCACAAAGCTCCTTGAATCCGCATTCGAATTTGAGTTTCTGCTTCGTCCGGATCCAAACCGAGGTGTAACGTCCAAAGGCCGAAAGATGGATTGATAGATACATAGGAAAATGGGAACGGTCCCCATATGAAACGACTAGTGCTAAAGGAAAAGAGACTGTCAGTTAGACCAGATGACTAGAGAAGCGTCGTGCGGGACGAACACGGATGACAAAATAGGAAAGGTTCAGGTATAAGGTGAGATTATGCACCAGCTCCATAGTTCGCTGCCTCCATCTCAGCCTGATGGCGCAGCTGCTCATTGCGCATCTCAGTTCGCGACTCCGTACGTGATTCCGTACGTGACTCCGTACGTGACTCAGTCCGAGACTCTGTGCGGGACTCAGTTCGGGATTGCGCGCGCGAACTCATGGAGCCGAAGAGTGAAGGCCTGGAAGCTGAAGAGTTGACGTGCCGACCTTTGATTGAATGTTGATGAAGATGTGCAACATCGTGCTTGCCTTTTGAACTCGTTAGCTTTCCCACACTGATGTAATCAATCAAGGAGTCTTACCATCGCAGCATGCTCGGACGTTGGGCATGAAATCCTGATCACGTTCAACATGGTCATGGATATCACGACTGAGATCCATGTTGGACGCGCTAGGTTCCTCGTACGCGGCCGACTCTGCAGCGCTGGTCCTGCTATTTCGCCGACTAGTGAAGGATCCGCGCAAAGCAGTAACGCTGGGTCGGAGCATGCTGTTGATTCGGCTGGAAACAGATCCATGCACCAGCGGCTCAGTCGAGGTTGCGCGATGTGGTGTAACATGCGACTGTCGAATCGTGGGCACTTGACCATAATCGCGGGACGACGTGCGCCGGGTAACGTATGAGGACATCGAGCCTCTTGAACGGCCTGTTTGTCGAGAAGAGCTACGATACCCACCATTGAACTCGTCTTGAATCTCTTCTGCGGTAGCTGCCTTCTGGTCTTGATCAGACTTCGTTGGCGACTTTTGCTGATCGTTCTCGTCGACCCGTTGGCACAGATAATTCAGAGCGTTATACCACGTCTCATGCCTCTGACCTGTTGTCGCCGTGAACTTCATCGAACGACCAGGTGTGACGACAAGCAGGCTTTTCTGGTGAAGCCCAGGGGGTAAAGGGTTAGGGTCATCAACTTCTTGAACAGATTCGATGGCTACGCTCTTAGCCTTCAATGTCGTTTTATCGGCACTCTGAGGGTCTCGGTCGCTCCAGTACAGTGTCCTGGTGTAAGGATGAATCCAGAAGAAACGCCGGTGGCGGTTCTCAGACATGCCTTCCCGTCCAGTCTTGCGGGTGTACTTCCACAAATATTCGCCAATCATCGTCTGAGTGATGGCCTGAATCATGCGCGGATCTGTCGCACCGGGCGGCAATCCATTGGCAGCAAAAGATGGCCCCCCTGGAATGTTGAAGCGTTGGTCTATTTCCGAAGTAAACGAAGATAGTGATGACCTTCGGCTAAGAGGTGAAGAAGCTCCGCTACGCTGTGACTGCCGAAGTACACGCGGTGTGGTCCCGCCTGTTCTAGGAGTGAGGGTGTTATTACCAGTCTTGATGGTAGGCGTATGCGGTCGCTTCTTGTAGGCGGATGCGGGCATTGTAGGCGGGCCCATTGTGCCTGGAGAGATTGGTTTGAGAGAAGCCGCGGCGATGACTTCCTTATGGTCCGAAGGCAGAGGAGGAGGTGTTGCAGCGCGAGAGCGCATGCTACCCGAACTGCCTGGGCGTTTAGGCGTTCGGCTTGTCTCATTGACATACTTTTTGCTGGGCGACTCTGGCGGCGACAGCGACTTTTCAAGCCCGGACGTGGTTATCAAACTACTCCATCGCTGACTTCGAGCAAGCAGCAGCTTGTCGATCTGCTGAGCAGATACCATTGTTTGCGTAGCTCCATCGGCCATTGGTGTTCGGGGAGTCTTACTGGCGGCATTGGCACTGACAGGTGGGAAGGCTGTGCTAGCATCCCTGCTATCAACCGGTAGGGTGTTAGCGTCTGTGGTGATATTCTTACTCCAGGGTAGTAGAGTATCAAAGTAGCTGAGCTTAGGCGTGGATGCTTGCTTATTCGCCGATGCTTCTGTCTGAGAAGAAGCACTGGTGGTTACAGAAGGCGCGACGGCCCGATCAGCGGTGAAAGGTCGCGGAGCAGCCAATGGTTCAGTATCCTGCGCAGCAACAGGGGGCAGTGTCATAGTAGTGACAGAAACACGATTTGCTGTGGATGGCCGACTTGTCGGTGTTGGCAAAAATGCCGGAAGCGTCGGCGACTCAGGCTGAGTGTCTTGAACAGTCCGCACATCGGAACTGTGATGTAAAGACACTGAAGGGACAGGTAGTGGGACCGGCACGGTCTGCAGTGCGCAGACGGTTGATAATTGCAGTGGCACCCGTTCTGGCTCTACGGGTGTGATGGCCTGAGACAAAACCCCAGAGAAATTGGCGAGAGTTGGTCGCTTGGGTACAGTTGGCTCGGTTGTCCGTGAGGACAGCACGGAAATGGTCGACGGTGCTACTCTCATAGGTTCGATGGGATTGGATGCCTGGATCGACAACGAAGATAGTTGTGGTGGATCTGCTCTGGCCACTGCCACCGGGTCCGTCGAGCGAGCGGAGAAATTGGACAACACGAGTTGCGGCTGTCGTAGCGCAACGGGGTCCGTGGCTTGTGCGGAAAGTGGAGAGAATTGTTGCCTGATGGTTCCCGGCGCGCGCGGTACTGTCGATTGAGTCGATGTTGTAGAAAATGCAGAGAGAACCACTCGAGGCAAATCTTTGGGCTCCGTCGCGCGAGACACCAAAGGTGACATCTGTAACAACATCGGCTTGTAGGGTGTGACTCTAGGCTCAGTCTCGTGAGCAGACAAACTTGACATTTGGAGTGGTGCACGCTTTTCTCTGTGACTGAAATCCTGGGCAGGAGATGCTGGAAGCATATCGTCGGTGCTTCGATTTGACTCTGTTGTCGAGACAGATTCGGTTAGTTGTGTGGGCTCGGTCGATTGCGCATAGATAGCAGACGTAAAAAGACCTGCTGGAGCCAGTAAAGTTGGAGTAGTCGCCTTCCGCGGCTCCGTCGTTTGATGAGAAATGTGGGAGACGTCCAAAGAAGGTGCGATGTCCTTCACTACCACTGGTACGATAGGATCAGTGCCACGGGACGATACTGTCGACACTCCAAGAGCAGGAGGAGCAACGAGGCGAGGTTCGGTGCTATGAACAGCCACTGACGACATATTCAGAGGAGCAATGGGTACGGCACGTGGCGCCGTGTCTTGGGCATGTAGCGGAGAGAATGCGAACAACGGAGCTGAAGGGACTGTTGGCTCGGTTCCCTGACTTGAAAGAGAGGACACAGCCAGCTGAGGTATCTCTGGAGGTTGGGGGCTGGTAGCATGACCGGAGACGGAAGAGAAGCCAAGGGCTGGCCGAAGTGCAAGCTTGGGTTCACTGTCTTGTGAGGAGACCATAGAGACCTCGAGGTCTTGACGAGGCAAAGCTCGCGGGCTTGTGCCTTGCGAATGCAGGGCAGAGACTTGTAATCTAGGCAAGCGAGCAGCATACGGTTCTGTGTTCTGGCTCGAGATAGAGGATATGGAAATGGGTTGGGGGGCATCCTGTTCTGTCATCGTGCCCGAATCAACCATAGTCGGCTTATGAGCATCAGATTGAAGAAGCGACCTTCCGAGAACGGCCTTTCTTAGTGGATCTGGTGTGGCATGGCTTGAGTATATGACACTAGATCGACTTGGTGATCCGTCGATAGAACTGGCGTCGTCGTCGTCGCCACTCAGGTCGTTGAGTTCTGCTAACAGACTCTTGCCTTGGGCAGGAGTGTTCTCGTTGCTGCTGCTGACGTAGCCCGCGGGGGAGTCTCTTGATGCTGGCGGGGTGCCGGCAAAGAAATCTAGCCCTCTCGGCGTCGATCTCCGCGAACTGCTGTCTCTTGCCTTTAAGCTGAAGCGCGAAGTCTGGTGGTGGAGAGGAGTCCTGAAATCGGAATCGTATTCATCACCAGAGGCAGAAGCAGTACTGCGGTAGGAATTGATGCGACCACCTTGTGAAATTGAGGGTCGACTACGCCGGGCAGCAGACTTGGAAGGGCCGGCCTCAGTCTCCGTCAGCTGGTCGCTGCTATCTCCGTCGAGGGTTTCGGCTCCGGTTTGGAATGCGTCGGACTCAGTTGTCATACCATCGCGTTCATTGGCAGTCTCGAATGCAGCATCTGAGGTCTCGTTGGCAGTGTCAAAGTTATCGTATACGCTCGTCCCCGCGGCAGAGCTGAATGCATTTGGGAAGGAGCCTGGTATAGAGTTCGATGGGTGCGGTGGCCGACTCGGGGTATCAGGCACGGCCTCTTGCTCTTCCCACTCGTCGTCTTCTACAATCTCGTGCGACACATTGCGCAAGGCCCCGAGACGATCTGGTCGAGCGGGTTTCTTGAAAGCATCCTTGTCGCTCTTCCTTCGCTTGCTTGCGCTACCAGGTGCGACTAGAGCGCGAGTAGCGTCGACCTCATCACGGGCGTCTTGGAGCATGCGTTTCAGTTCGATCTTTTCGGTCTTTTCGCGATGAATGTTGTTCTTGAGCTGCTGAATCATGCGGTGGGCGTGTTGAAGCGAATGTTTGAGTGTTTCCGACTCGAGCATACCGTGGCGCGGAGTGGCCTTGCTCGGGGATGGTTCAGGTGAGTGTTCAGGCGTTTGGGATTGATGCCTGACACCACGGTCATCATCAGACGATGCGTCAGATCGGCCACGGTGCTCTGATCTTGCGCGGTAAGCGACGGCTTGAGCCAATTCTTGATTCTTTGACGTGAGCTCTTCGACCTTGCGCTGCATTGCACCTTTCTCCGTCTCCGTCATGGCTGCGACTCGCCGCAGACTAGAAAGCTCAGTCTCGTGCTGCTTGGTCTTGTTGATGTGATCGTCGTTGAGCTTGGTGTACATCTGCTTCAGATCTTCCAACTCCTTCTCCAAAGTCGACCTCTCGGTACGTGCGAGATCCAAGGCATGGTTGAGGCTTCGCTCCTTGTCTGCGGCCGACTTAAAGTGTGTTTCTGACTCGCGAACTTGTGTCTCAAGGTTCCAATTGACGTCTTTGAGTCGCGATTCGCTTTCATCTAGTGTTCTCAGACGTTGCGACAAGCCTTCGACCTCGATTTCGAGCTGCGATCGGTCCAGATCAGCTGCCTTGAGGGCTTCGTCCTTCTCCAGGAGGACGGCCTGCAGGTCCTTTAGCTGGGAGAGCAAAGAGGTGGAGATTTCGGTGGCCAGGGCGATGTCATTGATGCGGCTAGGCTGCTGGTTCCTCTGCTTCCGCGACGGAACGCTCACTTTGGTGGGTGACTGGATGGCTTCGCTGGAGTAGATGGAGCCGCCGGCAGTGGGATCCGTCTCGCCACTCGGTACGCGAGACTTGGGGAGGAAGGCGCGCGCCGTCTCCCTTCCAACCTCGTTGAACTCCTTTTCTAGTTCGGCCAGGCGCTGGCGCAGCTCTGGGCCGATGTCGTTGTCTTGCTGCTGCTGTTCGACCTCGTGCAGCTTGTCCTCGAGCTCCTTTCTCTGCTGCACAAGCGCACTCCCCAGGTGCGACGTCTCTTGCAGTCTGCGCGTCGTCTCTGCCAAGTGCGCCTGCAGAGCGCGTTTGGCCTGTAGGGGTGATCCGTTCAAGTACAGCGAGAAGTGCGAGTTATCGAAGGCGGAGTATCGCTGCCGGTGGGTGTCGTGCGGTGCGGCGAGGAAGGGGTCGGCGCCATTGTGGTGCTCCACCGAGAGCGCGCCCGGTGGAGGATTTGCTGTAGCCATGAGGAGTCGCTGGACGCGTTTGCTATTGGGTCATGTCCTGGGCTGGCTCCCCCGCTTGCAACTAGATGGGCTCGGGACGGCGGGCGGAGACGGGATGCGTTGGGCGAAAGGTGCAGGTAAGGAGCGGGCGGCGAGCGCGTGCCGCGGCGGCAGGCGGAGGCGGAGACGGCGGTGGCGAGGGTGGTTTGGGGGGTAGTATTAGAGACAGAAGCGATGGTAGGTCTCACTCTGTCGGGCTGTGGGTGCAATGCACAAAGGGTTTGGGGGACAAGGACGCGCGGGAAAGCGACTGGGGACACGGCAGCGGCTGCTGGCACTCGGTCGCGTTTCCGTCACACTAGAGAAAAGAAGCAAAGGCGCATCACCAGGCAGCGGCGCGGGATGGCGAAGAAGGAAAAACAAGGGAATGCCGAACGGGCTGGAGGGGCTACAGAGGCGACAGAGGAGGGATGATGGTAGAGCGGATGATGTTGTGCACAAGAGCGAAATGAGGCGACCGTGCGCTTTTGCCGCTTTCACGCTTTCGCCATGGAACCAGCGCTGGTACCCATAACATATCCACAACATCAACAAAGCTACGTATGCGCCTCCATTGGTTCGTGCCGGCACCTGCTGCACGTCGCATTGCTAGACTGCGCGACTGACGTGGTAGTGCAGCGGGTCGAGGGGCTGTTTGTGTAGGCGATTGGAGCAAAACAAGCACGACGCGCATCGCATTACCCCACGACCGCCGTCTCGGATCGCGTCACGTGACGTCGCATCTGTCAGCCACAGCTAGGCTCCGCCTCTGCGCCTCACTCCGACTTGTTCACCGTCTCGCACCCCAACCCCCGCCATGGATGTACCCGTCGTCAAGTTCAAGAAGCGAGGAGCAAAAGCTGCGCCCCGCAAAGTGGCCCCCCCGCCGCCGCAGTCGGATTCGGATTTCTCTTCAGACTCAGAAGGAGAGGGCGAGCATGGCCGCGTGGTGAAGCGGCGAAAGGCCAACGACAACGCGCTCAAGGCGTCGACTGCAGACCAGAAAACGCATGCGGCCGTCGAAGGTACAACACAATATGCGGCAAATCGCTCTGCGGTGATGGAAACGAGCAACGATGCGACGAAGCAGTCAGACTGGTACGACGAAAATGCCGAAGACGCTCTCAGCTCCAAGAATCTGCTCGGTAGCACGCGAACGAAGCCCCACAACTTCATCGAGAAGAACCCCGACGCACCCAGTCGCCAAGTAGGACCTATGAAAGCATCAACAAACATACGGACAATCACCGTTACAGATTACACGCCGGATGTGTGCAAGGACTACAAGCAGACTGGTTTCTGTGGCTTCGGCGACAATTGCAAGTTTTTGCACGCCCGCGAAGACTACGCGGCAGGCTGGAAGCTAGACCGTGAGTGGGACATGTCGACCAAAGGCAAGAAGCCTGGAGGTACTGTTGTCGCTTCTGCCAACAGGGACGAGAAGGAAAAGGATCAAGACGGAACAGACCTTGCGCTACTCGAAAAGATACCGTTTGTCTGCCTCATCTGCAAGAAGCCCTACAAGAACCCTATCATCACCAAGTGTGGACACTACTTCTGCGAGCCTTGCGCTTTGAAGAGGTATCGAAAAGACCCCACATGTGCAGCATGTAGTGCCAAGACATATGGTGTTTTCAACGGCGCAAAGAATCTCCAGAAGCTGTTGGAGAAGAAACAGAAATGGGAGGATCAGAAAAAGGCCGAAGCAGAAGAAAAACTGAGAGAAGACGAGGGCGGCGACTGAGTCTGCTGGGTGACAGCACAGTGGAAATATTAACAAGTTGGTGCAAGCATGGAGCTATGCTGGGCAACTGATGGTATCGTTGATCATTAGGCCGTTCCTTCCCAGTCATAGAAGCGATCCATCACCTTAAATGTAAGACAACCCGACAAGGCGCAGGCATAACCACCGCAGCTCTCATGAGGCTTGGGGAATAGCTTCGCTGGCAAAGCTGCTGTCGTTGGCAGGAAAAGAAACCATGTCGCACGCCTCGTTGCAAGGTAGACTATACGACAGGTCCGCCCTCTATTTGAGGAGGACAGGACTGGCTTGCGAAGCATACGAGGGAATACAGATGCTACAGCAATACAGATAGGAAGTAGATAGTGCGCTCATGCTAGTGTACATCAGTCCTAGTCAACGCGTTCACACTTTTGGGCCATGACTACACAGTTCCGTCTACTATGTCAGAGGCTCAATCTCTTCGTCTCGTCTATACTCGTTGTGATCTTAGCAGTTTCAGATGACGTTTTAGCCCACAAGAAGCATGGCATATTGCCATAAACTCGCTAGAAGATGCTGTGAAGACGGAGACTAAGAGGACGAAAAAGTATCTCATATTTGGAAATATTAGAGTTCTGATATAAAAATTAGCCACCAGAGTTGCGTTACGATGAATATGTCATATATACGCATATGCGGTAAGCGCTAAATAGCTGAAGAATACCACCGTAGTTTATTATGGCTCACTTCGCTAGTTTGTAGCACCTTACAAGCACAAAGACTAGCAAGGTAAACAAAAGTTTTGTGATATTAATACAACGAAGGTTTGAAGGCAAAAGGTCTAGTTAACATGTTCGCTGAGTATAGAGTCGCACTCTACAACGCACTTTCGGCACCAGGGAAGGCCTTCAAAAGGGCTGCGTCGTACTTGACAAGCTCGGGGCACCCAAGCTCTGCAATAATCGGGTCTAGAACAGAGGCCAGTTTTTGCACAGCGACCAAGACGTTGCCAAATAACCCGCGGAGGATGTCAGGAGCAGCTTCGCTGGCGGCCTGGAACGCAAGGCACATCAAGTTGTTTCCCTCAAGAATTGTCTGCGCGTTGAAAACGTTGCCTGTCAAGTCGTCGATATCGACACCCGTGAACGAGTTTGGCTGGCCGGTATTTCCACCAATTCGGATGAACTCGGGGTGGGCTAATTCGAGCGAAACGGCTTCAGTAGTGAACGCCAGGATGCTGTAATCGTCACCGATGACGCGGCGGTACCACTGTGATGAGTGTTAGCAAATGCAAGCTGATGGTGTTATGGTGTGTACTCACGTTCTCAGGAATCCTCTCTTGCCCACGAGCCCACTTGTAATTACCCTTCTCTCCAGTAACACCCTGGAATGACATGAGTGTCTTGGCATCAAGGTAGCCGTCTGGGTTATCAGCAGTGTGGTTGGCGAAGAAACGGTAGGTGAATTGATATGTCGCCGGGTTAAGCGCAAGGGACGTTAGCGGGCCTGAGAAGTAATGTCCATTCGTAGCAATCGAGTGCCTCGTGCGATCAAGGCGGAACGCGGTCATGACAGAAATATCAATGCCGTTCTTGCCGAGAGGCATAGAAAGGAGCTGCTCGAAATAGCTCAAGTTAAGAGAGACGGGGTTGCCACTACGAGTAATGAGTTATGCGGACCAGGCGACAAGATGAAGAAACGTGAATGACATACGTTGAATACAAGTCCCCTCGCGTGGGCGATGCATCAACCTCGAAGCGGTTGTGTGACGCACTGAGGCCTTGTGGTTCTCCAAGAAGGCCGAGTGATGAGGCGACACCGCCTAGGAGTCCACCAGTCTTAGGCTTACCGCCAATCGAAAAAGAGGTGAGGTCTCCTGCCATGATGGCGGAGTAGATTGCCAGAAATGCGGAAAGGTCCAGGCCCATACCAAATACTGAGGTTGTTAGCACTCCGTGAATAAGAGCGTCAAGGCATGCAAACCCTCATTAGCGGCCGTAGTCATTTGTGCAACTGTGGCGATGCCGTTTCGGGGTAGGTAACCGTGGTTTGCCATAACGTTGATACCAGGGCAAGGTCCACGGAGATCATTGGGGCCTGGTGCAATCTGATAACGAAGTTGTCAGCAAATGCACTCCGTGTCGCGCATCTCGGCAGGGCCACTCACGTATTTATGATCACCAGTGGTACTGATGCGCTGAGCCTCTGCATTGAATGCACGTTTGACGTGGGCACCCGATCGCTTGCTCTCGAAATCTCTTGATATCTTCTCCGTCAAAGCGGTGATCTCCGCAAGAGTCGCTCCACTGATGTCGCCTTTGAGCATGCTCGCAGGAAAGGCGAAGGTCGCCAATGAGAAGAGCGTTGCGCTACATAGCACTGAGACCTTCATGTTTGCAACAACAACAAGCTCGGATTTGAAAGAGTGTGAAGGAAGGACGTGAAGTTGGATTGAGGAAGATACGGTCCGCGACAGGTAGGGATTGTTTAACTTTCATAGTGGCAAATGAGTGCTGCACACACGTGGGCCGCTATGACTCTCATCTAACTGTTGCCGATAGAGATGCCAATCTGGGGTCAGGTACCTTCCAGCATAGTCATGACAGCCCGCTTCACTTGCTCCAAATTATAGGGGGGAGGGTCTGAGGCAAGGAGATCGACGTGGGCGTTCTCTCTGCACGCTTTAACCTGTCGCAACCCGCTCGCGCAAGCTATAGGGTTCAGTCCGTTCCCGGGTTTGCTAGATCCCGCGGCTGGCCTTAGGGAGAATAAAGCGCTCTAGCCTTATCTAGGTAAGAAGTTAGGCTTGAACTGGGTAAATTGTAGGAATGTCGAGCGAGTATTCCAAGACTTTTGAGCCCTAGGCGGCGATCAAAGCGCGCCGGACCGTGTTCGGGTGAGTACCTAGGTAGTTAAGCTTGTAGATCGGCAGCTAGCTGGATATCTCGCCTTTTTTACCGCATTTGTCTGACCAACGTCCGCACAGAGATGATGAACGTTGCCTGCATCGATCAAAAGCGAATTGTTTATTTTGAACACGTGTGAAGCTGCAGGAAGGTTGACTGATCTATGCATCCCGCCCTCGCCCTACTTCCATGCGGCGGAAATGGAGATTGCCAAGGTGAACACCTGGGCATGTAAACCCGCCGCAAATAATCGGTCCAAGACGCATCCGAAACTAGCGCATATGGTCTAGCGGGGATGATGTCTAACTACCTAGGTAGGCCGTTGTTCATACGTGCTAGGGGATTAAAGGCGTCCACGGGTATTTCTCGCTGCCCAAGTCAGAGCCTAACACTGGGAAACGCTTGGACTGAAGACGCTACAATCTACACCAAAGCTGACAATGGGTGACAAACCACTTTTGGGGGCCAATGGAACAAGATCGGTGCATTGCCCGGCGCGGGCTTCTAAGCAGAGTCGCATGCAAGTTCAAGCCTCGCGCAGAGAGCCTGCACTGCATGGTTGGCCGCGAACGATGCCCTGATTAGCATTATCCCAAAGCCAAGCCAGTGTTGCGCGATACCTACGCACTCTTCTAAGCGTCCCCACAGGCATATGCCAAAGCTTGTACTGCAGAACAGCGGCAAGATTCTAGTTTGCCATATGGGAGACGGTTCTCAGCCGGGTACCCACCACTCAAGGAAAAGGGTGAATACCGGCCACTACCCAGCTGGCTAACTTCTATCCGCAACCCTAGGTATCCTCGACATCGTTCGATATAAACTTGATCCTTGTCCCACGTCAGCATCGTATCGAAGGACCGCAGTTGGATTTTCACATAGCGCCAAGGAGCATTCGTTTCAATTCCTTCTCCTTTTCCTTATTCTCGAGTCCAAACCACATGGCTACCTACGATACTTGGGTTAGCAACCCCAAAGAGAGCCATGGAACGCTTATGTCCGTCGTCACCTGGTCGCTCGTCTCCGTCGCCGCTGCCTTTTTGGTCCCTCGGCTTTATATTCGCCAGCGTCAAGGGAAGCTGTGGCTTGACGATTGCACACTTACCGTCAGTTGGGTAAGTGCCACAACATCTCGAAGCGAAGATCAGTTGACTCATTCGATACAGATCTTACTTCTGATCCAAGTTACCATAAACCAACTGTCTATCAACATAGGCTACGGAAAACATACACTTGACCGTAATACGCCAAAGGAGAGTCGCACATTCCATACCTCAGATTGCTAATCTTTACGCTAGTCGATTTACGCAATGTCGATAAAATGATGTATATTGGCGCAGCAGAACTGACAATATACACCGTCGCTATTGCCCTAAGCAAGATCTCTTTTGGACTTACTTTGCTTCGATTGACGGACGGATGGGTCAGACTCTTCGTATACTTTGCGATCTCTACCCTGGCGATTTTCGCAGTCCCTGCCACTGTTATACCATGGGTACAATGCAAACCGCTGGCTAAAACCTTTGTGGACTTTATACCGGGCGAGTGCATCAACAAGCATCCCTCTGTCGTGTATGGGCGTTTCCAAGCTGGTGAGCAGATAGCCTCAAGGTGTGTACCTTGATTCCTTAGCTGACATGCGACGCAGTGTGGTCAGCACTTATGGATGTGTCTCTTGCTATACTGCCGTGGAAAATCCTTTGGAACTTGCAAATGCGTACCGCAGAGAAGATCGGTGCATGTGTCGCCATGAGTCTGGGAATACTGTAAGTTCATACATTGCTGGGTTGAAGACTGGGCTAATTTGATCGAAGAGCTGGAGTCACGTCAATTGTTAGATCCACATACATCGAGAAATTGACAGTACAGGATGTATCATGTAAGGCATCTCAAGGCGTGCACCGATCATTGCTAACAGCCACAGATGAATCGTACAAATCCATCATATGGGCAGTCGCAGAGTGTTCCATGGCCATCGTCGCTACCTCAATTCCCGTACTTCGCGTCGTTTTCCGGCAGGCGTTCAACTCCGCTATTGAAGGCTACACGGGTCAGAGTAAAAGCAAATCGCGATCGAACCCTTCCAACGCAGCGAGCTCGGGGAACCGAATGAGCACACGACAATTTAGCAAGAAGACGCCAGAAATATCGGTTAGCGGAGAATCTGTGAAGGAAGTGTTTGGACGTGGATCACATGGATCAGAGAACTATGTAGAGCTAGATGATCTGGCAGTCGAGGAGGGTACTGGGCGCGTTACTGCTTCGTCTCTAGAGACTTTGCCAGACGATGCCGAGCGCTATGCACTAAACTGGCACGTGTAAGTTGCTCCGCGATTAGCGCGCATAAGGCGCCTAAAGGGCTGCGCGCAGAGAAGTTCTATAGTGTTGTCAATTACTCCTGCTTCTTGGGTTTATATCTTATTTCCAGTGACTGGCGAATTCATAATTCAACCATCAGAGGAGGAGCTTTGACTGAGCCGCGAGAAGGCCGGACGTAGCAGGTCTGAAAAACACGCATATACTGTCACGAGCGAAGTCGGAAACACTTTTCTTCGACAAAGCCGCCGCCTACAAGATTTGGCGGCTCAGTTTCGACGACTGTCATGATGTTCACATCTGGGAGCACCGCCCGGTCGGAGTACAGATGAGCTACTAGACAAAGTGGAAGAGGTCCGTGAAGCGTACGTCAAGATATCTACCTTCAAGGAGCTAACAATTACAGGTATTTGCACTTGTTCATGGGTCTAAAAAGATCAAAGGCATGTTTACCAGAGTCCAGTACATAGTGCGACATGTCGCAGAAGATCCTATGACCAAACGTGCTCGCAGCATTCGGCCTGGAGAGAAGGATCCCACCATGCTCGATGCCTTCGAGAATAAGGCAGACGCTACTTCCACCCATTCCGAGCCCCTTGTCCAAGCGCTCGATGAGACATACAACGAGCGATTTTCCTTCGCAGAAGCTGATGAAATAGAGGATACCATTCCATACCCAAGTCGCAGCCACAATCCCACCGAAAGACTGTTTTGGAGAAAGGCCCGGTAAAGCTAAATTAGACGAAGGGCTGCAGAGATTGCACAATTCAAGAGCAGTGGCAATATGGTGGGTATTGGCGAGCGACCCTTTGTTTAGGGTTCTGGCCAGAAAAGGGATGAACGAGCTCCGTTCGAAGAGAGAACTCGACGCATCCGGGAATTATGGAACTGGGATTCCGTAGTTTGAATGGGTAGATAGGTCACGGGGTCCAGACTATTCTTTACCTACATTAATCCCGAATGTACTTCTGTGAAACCAAGCGAACTTAGGGATTCTCCTTGGAACTTTATGGATACAGTAAGAACGGCTCTACGCCGTCAGCGAGAATATGACATCCAAGGGAAACATGTTATCGAAAAACTGTTTACCAACCATGGCCAACGGTCAATATACAGGGGGTGCCGTCTCTCATCCAGAATGAAGGTCGAATCGTTGACGAGGCTTCCCAGGCTTACGCTGCCATCGCCTTGTTCTACCAGATGGGAGAGTTTCTTGGGCAAGGACGCAGACGAGTGTCGGAGGCTAAGTGAAGGCGTGACGTGGACTACGCAGACGCGCAAAGTGTGTGAGATTGTGTTTTGGCGAAGTTTTGTAAACGTAGATGCCGGCTTCCTTGAAGGGTTGCATTCTGGATGGCTTTCGTAGCAAGGTCGGTAGACGGCAATGATAGCTCACGATGCGCACATGCGGTGTTCAAACAGCAGACGTCGGACTAGCCTATGTCTGGCTCTGTACGACGTTGTGTCTCACAGCAGGGTGACTTGGGATCGCGAGTGGCTTGGCACATGACGGATGAGATGTACGTGTGTTGTGCATGGGAGAGGTGAAGCCTTCTAGAACCGTGGATCCCCCACCGAGCCCTGCCTGAACGGGCAAGGCGTATGTCCGAATAGCAGCCGGATCGAAAGCGTCAGATGGAAACTTGAGCGCTGCCCCTCATGACCAGCGGAGGCAGAGATTTTGCAAGCACCATTTGGACACCTCTCGAGCACGCGGTTGTGCTTTGCTGCGCCTGTCGCCCGCGAGGGAGAGCTGAAGTTGCCGCCTCGTTGGCTCGGTGAGATCGATTGACCAGAGGCGTCGTGTGACGTGCGCCGGCCAACCACCCGTCAGCCTCCGAATGCGTCACTCCCCGATACCAGGTACGCGACGGGCAATGCGACCATGGCCGGCTGTGCTGCCCGTAACCGCCCGCCATGAGTGCGACGACTGACGCTGCTCAGGTGCTGCCCAGTATCCCTCTCCGCCCTCTACAACCACCTGAAGGCGACAGACGCCAGCCCGGCGCATGCCCAAAGCGGAATCATCCGGCCGATCAGAAGACTCGTCCATTCCCGCGCAGTCCATGCTTCTTCACGCCGACCCGGGCCTGGCCGAGGTCCCAGGCTTCAGAAAAGAGCAATTGGACGCCCTGGCCCGCAGCGTTGAGCTGAGAAGGCAGCAGCTCGAGGCCGACATCCGGGACTACATAGCGGCCAAGCAGGACGAGCTGCGCAGACATGGCCACGAGGTATGCGTCCCTGCCCCTTCTCTGCTTGCTGTGAGAGACTGATTTGGGCCTAGCTTGTAGACCGGTACCGCTCCATGGCATGCGACCAGCAGTCCGCGTCTGCAGAACAAAGCTGTGCAGGTAATGCCGAAGGCCCTGCTGCACCGCTCGACCCGGAGCCCGAGGACAAGATCAGGCACAAGAAGCACACCAGAGTGCACAAGAGGGAGAAGGAGCTCTATGGACTAGTCACGCCCGTTTTCCTTCCCTTGCTCGATGCGCGCGACAGTTCGCCCGAAAAGAAGAACAAGTCCAAGTCCAGGCCCGAAGCCGCGCACAGCCCAGTCACCCCGGCAAGCATAGCACACGCAGGAGCGTCAGGACATGCTGAGCACAGTAGAGACGACCGGAAGCCTACCAGCGACGCCAAGGACATGGAGGGCATAGCGCTGGGAGAGCCAGCCAAGCTGAGGCAGCCAGCTGATGGAGACAAGAAGACCAAGCGCACCACGACGAAGAAGTCTGCGCTGCGGCACAAGGACACGCCTAGATTGCGCCGGAAGAGGGTCAGTCTGGTCATCGATGGCCAGACCGTCCTTCCCGCAGACACTGTCGACGAACCACCTCTGACTTCGCCCAGCAGCGTAGCAACATCGGCATCCAACTCGACCGCTTCGCTTGACGACATGATAGATCCGCGACTCACCACCCCGGAGCCACCAGTCCACCTCGAACACCGTGACGCCGTGCACCACAGCCTACCTCTCCCCATGACCAACGCCATCAACTCGGCTTCAAAGCTCCTCTCCGAAGCCCCAACACCCATATCCGTCGTCGCCGCCGCCCAATCACCCCCAGTTGCCTCCCTACGGTCCCCCAGCATAACTTCGGGTCCTACACAAACTGCGACACGTACATTCCTCGACCCTTCGCCCGCCGTACACCAACAGATCACACAATCGATTCCGGAAACCGCAGGCCCAGACCCCATCTACTCGACCGCACCAGCCACGAGCGCTGAACTCGAAATTGACGACCTCGCAGACGACGACACGAATTTCGATACCTACGTCGGCGGCTTACACGGGAGTGGTGTTGATGATGTGGATCAAGCGGGCAGTTACGGATATCCGAGTAGTCTGGGCGCCAGCTACATGGAGAGCTATATGCAGAACCGGCCATTGAGCGTGAGGATGCTGGCTGCGAATAAGGCGGGTTTGGGTGACGAGGAGAAGAGGAAGTTGCTCGAGGAAAGAGACGACAAAGAGGCCGAAGCTGATGAGGAAGAAGAAGAAGAAGATTACAGGAATAGCGCGAATGCGAGGCACAAGGCTGTTGACGCAGCCGAGGACAATTTCATGGGAGATATGGACGACTTCTGAGATTGGGCATGGGATGATGCCATTGTATTAGGAATTGGATACGACATCATGTCTGGACTGTTCTACGTGAACTATCTTGGATGGGAATCACGACTCGAACTGGGGCTCTTGGGTATGAACATGATCATGACCATGACCATGGGCTTTCAGGCTCATGACGCCACAACAACTACGACGACTACTCGATACTCACCAATCATTGAATGAACACACACACGTTCGTCGTATGATAAGCATTCTTAAGGCCTGAATGGACCCAAGAAAGTCATGGCAGAGCAAGAAGCACGATTCATGATATCCCAGCCGTATTCTGAAGTGTGTTGGGCCGTTTATACCTTTTCTCGATTCTTCAAACCTTGTATATACGGGCGACCTTTTCGATCCTCACGCATTTTTGTTTGTTAGATACTGGGCATTCCATGTACACTACATCATCTATAAACCCTTCAAACAGCGCTGTTTGATCTACTCTTACTCGAAGAGATGGTCACACACTTTAGTCCCGCTGGCTGACCTGCTGAACTCTATTCACTACCCTGTCTAATAGGCTGTCCATCTCATCGCTCACGAATCTGGGGTCGTCTTGTTGGATAAAGTGGCCACAGCGAACAGCTGTGATGGGACCGATGGCTTTGCCTTCGTCCGTGATGCGACAGAGACCCTCGTTGTAGCGACGCCAAGCGGGGTTGGCATAAGTCATGGTCAGAATCTTGGGTGTCTGCATTGTACCCTCGTCTATTTGCCGGGTTAGTCTCTGTAGTCCAAGCGTCGACTTGGAAAGAGACAAGTACGTACACGACTGCTCAGCAAACGTTTCCCAGTCATGTCCTACGACTGTGAGGTAAGGACCTCTGCCCAAGTAGCCCTCGAGTTTTGGTGCATCTGCGTAGGGTAATAGTTGTGGCAGATTACGTCTTGATAACCCCTCTTGACTAGGAACGTCGGGATGGAACATCCTTCTATACTTTTCTCTGGTAGCTCGTACTTCGTCTTGTGTGACACCTTCGGGTAGCGTGTGCGAGTTGAAGTCTGGTGCATCGGGGTCCGGCCACAGGTCTTGGTAGTCCGAGTTGGCCATGATGCTGTCCAGGAACAACAGACCCGATACGGTTCCAGGATAGCATTGCGCAAAAAGTCTTGCAAGTGCGCAGCCGATGCTGTTGCATACAAAGATGAGACAGGGGTAGTGCGTAGGTTTGTTGACGTCAAGGTGTTCCCTCCAGATTTGTAGGGTAAATTGCTTCAGTGCTTTAACTGCAGATATCGCGTCGTGTCCGTGGGACGGTGGTGGATGCTGGTCGTCGGGATCAGGATCAGAATCTCCTTGACCATATCTATCGTAGCTCAACAGAGCAGGATATGGTAAACGCCCCACTATTCTCTTTTCCAGAAAACTGCGCATGGCAGGATCCCATGAGCTTCTTGGCATCATGAGCCCATTGAGGAAAACGATGAGCGTTTGCGAGAAAGGGTTCGGATGGCCGCCGTGAGGTTTGGATGCAGGGTAGTACGTGTAGTGCATATGTGCACCGGGCTTATTGTCCAGTGCCAGTGAGGAAACCTCGGCATCCGGAAATGGTGGAAGGTCATCTTCGGATGAGTTCATGCTACCAGGGAATGGAATCGCGTAGCTGCGATTGTTCATGGAGTCGTGTTTTCGAGCTGTGTTGATGGGGTCTGCTTGTGCCGAATTGGTACCTGGTGAATTAGCCTGGTCCATGGTGGCAGGCTTTTCCCTTGTTGCCAGTCCTTCTCTTTCCCTCCTGGTTAAGCCCGAGTACTTGAGTTGCGGAGAGATGTACGGGAATGCATCCATGGCCTGGCGCAGTGGGGGCCTTTGTTGGATGCGCAGCGATTACCAGCCATGCAAATTGAGAAGGGGCGATGTGCAACTGAAGCGGAAGACGCCGGAATGGGGTCTATCGAGCAGACAGAGACGGCTAGAAGATTCAGGAACGAGTACGCAGCTTTTGTGTTCACGGAGGCTAATTCGAGAGTGCATTCAGCAACACATTACCCCTCTTCGCGTCCAAGGCGGGAGAGAAGAGCAGGATCTAGGTCTCGATCGGAGCCAGGGCCTATGCTGCCAATGAGCTCTCACGTGTAGGCGTGTTCCATGTCGCCAAGGGTAGCGATGTTCAAAAGGGTTACCAGGTCGACCAAAGTGGTGCGCGCGCGGTATCGGTCGAGATGATGATGTCGCGAGATGACGCGGGTCACGGGCACCCGCTCATGGCAGCCAAGAGGGGCTTTGATCATGACACGCCGATCCACCAGCCCGAGCGCGAAGGCGGGTGGCTTGGAGGATTTTGGCAGACTAAGAAATAAAGCGTGAAACCAGAAGCGAGCGCTGCAGGAGAAGGAAAAGGCACGGCGCTGCGATGGGTGGGGGCAACGTGTGCAGCCAGGAACCGGCGGCTATGACGTGGGCGGGTTCCCTTTCACCGTAGCCGCGTGCCGCGTTGCTGCATGTGCGCTGGCTGCGTCCCCTTGATATGAGCAACTTACCCGCGCCGTTCCTGCCAGCCGCTTTCCATCGCCCCCTAGTCTTATGCCCTTCACTCTGACGCATCCCGCCTTGGCTGGTCTCTTCACCACCCGACGCTGCCCACGAGCCCGCAGTCTGCAGCAGGTTGGTTTGCCGCTTCTACAAGGCGCAGAAGTCGACTGACCGCCTTGGAAAGTTGATGCACCTTCACCATGTAAGACATGGACTGTACGAACTGCATGCACAACATACACTGACTCCGTATCTTCACCTTTGCAGGCCATACGCCGACGCTCAAACCCAGACCGTCTGGGCTGGCCTTTGCAGGATGCATGTTCGCCCTGACGTCCTCTTCACGGCCCCCGACACTACCACTCCGCCCGCCGAGATGGTAACGGACAAGTTGCAGGGCCTCGACAATGTCATGACCGGCGCCCAGCTAGGCACCCTCGACCCCAATAGCGCCTCGTTACAGAGCCTGCTCCAGAGGCGACACAAACGCCCCGACATGCCCACGCGCATCTCTCTGCCCCGGTCTGATGTCGACGACCAAGTCCTCCCCTCTCCGCATCCGACCCACGCTCTCCTCTCCCCGTTGCCCGAAGCCAACAAGCGCTTTGCCGGTCACACTCCGCTGATTCCACGCGCCCTTTCGCCAGTACAAGACGAGCAGCCCGCTGTGCAAGAACCGCTTGCTTGGGAAGAGCAAGCGGACACACCGCCAGAAGACCAGCCCTTGATAGGTCCACTCATGCTACCTACCAATCCGGTCGATGGTGCAAGCGATCATATAGCACTCGAGGTGCTGGACGATGTACTCGAACAGGTTGCCAAGGACCAGGACAGGTTCAGCAAACTCAAGGATGCCCCCGAGCCTGCAGCTCCCCCCACAGCTGCCGAGAAGGCCCAAGAGGACTTGCCATTGAGTCACAAGGCATCAGCCGGATCGCGCAATCCATGCGCCACCAAACTTGTTGACGGCGTCAGGCTCAAAAGCCCCCCTTTGAACTTTGGAGTGCCCATTGGTCAAGTATAGTCTGCTTCCCAGTCGCAATCGCGAACCGCCACTTCTTCAGGGTCTCGATGGCCAAGCGCCTCGACATCTCGCAAGAACAGCATGGCTCAGACCCCGGGAGACCTGTCCCCAGAATTTGTGTTTTCCTAGTGCATTTGCATGGTGTTTGACAGTGGATTGGATCGGAGCATGGGTGGCGTTTGGGTAAAAGGAACACATCACAGCACTTGGGAGCGATACCCAACGACATATACTTATGCAAGGCACCAAGACATTCATCGCAGGCTATAGACTACCAGCCTAGAATCAAAAATAGAGGAACAGCTCCACAGTTTCTGAATAGCTGACCCTTATATGCTTGTGGTATACATTGCCAGCACCATCCATTACTTCTTTCCCACAAATCGGTCCTTATCACCCAACACTCCTCTCGCCATCTCTAACTGCTCATCTGTCTGCACGACTAATGTCTTGTACTTCGCATCGCGAGCACTGATATCTGTAACCACATCCTCGACCTGCCCCGCATTCTTCTCCTCATCGAGAGCGAAACCTAGGCACCTGACTCCCTTCACTACGGCCTGTCTCAACTTCCCTCCCTTCTCACCAATACCCCCGGCAAACACAAGCGCATCCACCTCGCCATCCAATTTGGCAAAGTACGGTGCGACATAATTCAAAATGCGATCAACAAAGATGTCAAACGCAAGCTTGTCCTCTTTTCTCTCTGAAGAACTGATCTTCCCGAAATCCGTGGTACCAGTCAGACTCTTCCATCCGCTCTTTTTGTTCAGAATCTCTTCGGCTTGCGTAATGTGCAATTTTTCGCTAGAACTGTGCGACGGTTTGCCAGCGCTATGCGTGTAGTGGAACATGAGAGATGGGTCGATGGAGCCCGAGCGTGTGGCCCCTGGTAAGCCAGCGAGGGGCGTCAGACCCATTGTCGTGTCGAGCGACTTTCCACCTTTGATGCAGCATGCCGAAGCGCCGGATCCGAGATGCAGGGCGATGATGTTGGTTTGTTCGAGCGGCTTGCTCAAGTGCGTTGCTACCGCGTTCGCGATGAAGGAGTAGCTTATGCCGTGAAACCCGTATTTGCGCAGCTTGTTCTTGTGCGCAACGGTTTGGTCGATTGGGTAGGTGCATATGTAGTCTGGGAGCGTATTGTGGAAGGATGAGTCAAAGTAGGCAATGTTCTTTGCGTGGGGTAGGATGTCTGCCACGGCTCGGACAATGGTGAGAGCGGGTGCATTATGAAGGGGTGCTAGGTCGGAGAGTTCTTCAATGTGGTGGTATGTTTCTTTGTCAATGACCTGGCTTCTGGGGTAGTCTCCGCCATGCACTACGCGATGGCATGTGAAATGGATGTCTTCTTTTCGGTTGAGTTCGGGAAGACCTTGGTCGTTGGTCAGGTGGTCCAATATGTAGCGGAATCCGTCTTCTTGTGAAGTGACATCCTCCAGCTCTTGACCATTAATCCTCTCATCTCCCCGCTCGTACTTTAGCTTTGAAGGCGGCGCAGTAAGTCCCTCGACGGTAGCTTCAGCGAGTTGTTTCGGTACCGAGGAGCCATCTTCTGGAGTCTTGTAGACGGAGATCTTGACGCTGGACGATCCTGCGTTGATTGAGAGAATAATCTCAGGCATTGTCGTGGTTGTGGATCGTGCAGATGATGGTCTCCAATATGGCAATGGTATTCTTGCTCTGTCAATGCTAACAGCGATCAGGAAGTTCAGTATTCTACCGGAACTCGAGCGCAGCAGCTAGGTAGTTCCAATGTGGAGTAACAATGACGTCGTTCGCAAAAAGGAAAAGGACAGTCTAAGTAGCAGCTTTCTTGAGCAAACCGGAAATCAGACACACTTTGGAGCCCCTAGAGCATTAGGCTATATATATGTATATCAAATCTCGATTTTGCGAGTTCCACCTTTCACGTGTAGCGTGAAGCTCGAACGACCGGAAGTCGCGGAGCCCCCCCAAACCAACAATTTCTTTTCACCGTAGAAACCTGCGCGTTTGCATCTTCGTCGTACGTGCGTTAGTCTTGTGTTAGTCACTACTAATAGGTCAAGCTATGATCACGACTTCTCGTGACTTTGTGTGTGCTCCGCGATGCCCGCATACCTGATGAGATGACGTCATCACATCCGTAACATATGGCTGCAAAGTACATTCTGTCGCTCATGGTCTCGTTATAGACGTATCTGCGTCATGTGACCTTTGATACCTGCTCGGGCGCAAAGTACTCGCCTACACTCCCAGAGGTTAGTTAGCGTTGAGTGAACACTGGTAGGTATAGATGATGGAAGCGACATCGAATGCTGCCCGGCCAGTCGTCACATGCAATACATCAAAATGACAATCGGCATGCGAATAACACTTTCGGTTGCGTTCAGGAATTCTGGCACAACCCCGCATCCTCTGTAAAGCTTCCTACTGCGGGGAAGCTGGAGATAATATACAAGTCGCATCCTAGACCAACTCTAGCCCTCAGCTTTCATTCCACTGCCAATTCAGCAGTATTCATAGAGATAAGCCAAATATCGAGATGACGAGACAACCCAAAACAGCATACATTACAGGTACCTACCCTACACTGTTAAACACCGCATGAATACCGATCTCCACCCACAGGCGGCGCAAGCGGCATAGGCCTTGCCTTAACAACGCACCTCCTATCCCAAAACTACCGCGTCTTCATAGCCGACCGCAACACGACCGGCGCGGCGCGACTCGCCTCCCAGCACAACAAGCCCAACAATACCGTGCTCGGGTACTGTACTTGCGACACCGCGAGTTGGGAATCCCAAATCTCCGCCTTTCAGATGGCACTGAAAGCTCTCGATGGGAGAATATCCTGCATCTTCCCCATCGCAGGCATCGGCGAAAAGAAATGGCTTCCCTTCCCTTCCGAGAGCAACGACGTAGCCGCCCATCTATTCACGAAGCCTGATCTCTCGGTCCTTGATGTCGATCTCAGTGGTGTCCTATATACTGTTGCGTTGGCCGTGCAACATTTCCGGCGTCAGAGTCCCGTTGTCTGGGAAAACAGTTTCGTAGAGCACTCCATGCGCGGTAAGATCGGTCTTGTGGCAAGTGTATGTGGGTTTTACTGCGTACCCAGCCTACCCATCTACACGGCAGCGAAACACGCGTTAGTTGGGTTGACGCGCTCGTATGGCGTATTACTTAAGGAAGAGGGTATCACGGTTAATGCCGTGGCTCCGAACGTTGTACGGACAGGGATTAGTGACGATGCGTTTTACGATGCGATGGAAGATGAAGGTTTGTTGACGCCGATGGATGGGTTGATGAAGGCTTTTGGTGACATCTTGGAAGGGGATAAAAGTGGCCTTGTCTATGAGTGTGGGACGAAAGGGGATTGGACGGTTCGAGAGGGTGCGATGTATCTGGACGAGGAAAGTGGGAGGTGTTGTGCTTTACTGCAAGAAAGAGCAAAGAAGCTCCATTATGGTCCGGGTTGATGGAGTTGGATTGTGGGGTTGGATAGTCTGGGTTAAATGTTATGCTCTTTCCGACCATTCAACTTCGTCATATTTTGTTTATACCACCCATCCTTTCTCACCGTCATAGCCAGACGGTATAGTGAGTATCACAGATGAGTCAGCAAGACAAACCACCGGAACAGAGCGATTCGAAAGTTCTGCGCAGATACGTCTCACCATAAACTTACTTAGTGGGAGAGCGCAGTTGGACAGGGTAGTAGAGTTAGCTTTTGTGACGTCCAGAGGTATCGTAATTCTAGAGATCAAAAATTGATACGTGCAGATAAGAACCACAAGCACATAATGCGTGGAAGAGTATCGAACAACACTCACACAAAGATTACATCACGTTATGCAATTTGTCTGTCAGTATACCTGTGTACTCCGAGAAAAAAGCCACATACCAGCGGGGTCAGCCCTTCCTCGAGGCTGTTTATAATATAAGGATCCCCGTTACCCAGAATATCATACAAACCGATCCATCCAGACAGCAACTCGGCGCCCGCCGTATCTGTAGGGCCTAGAAGTAGTCACGTGAGTCGAGGTGGAAGCGACGAGTAGAGCAGCACTAGCTGTAGTCACGGAGTCCCAAGACTGATTATTGTATGGTGGAATGTCATAGTAAGCAACTACGTGTTGTCTGCTTGTATACGGCTAAACGGACTTGTAGGAGAGCAAATAGGCAAGAGATCGGGGTACAATTGATCGAGCAAGCCACGTGGAAACCGACGCTCGAAATACAAAGTGCTAGCTTAGAGTCGTCAAGTACGCAACAAACAAACCACACGCAGGAGGCTCAGCTAAACCTATCGTCTTGTAGATACCCGACACCTCACTAAAGGCGGTCGCAAATACACTCGCACTGAGCATTGCAGTAAAGAACCCGCTTTCCTTGATCGCGACACTGTGGGCACTTGGTCAGTACATTCTTACGCTGCAACTACACAAGGTGGAAACGCTTACGGCTTGATCGCAAGCGTCTATGCCGAAGGAACAGGTGGCACTTCCTGGGCAAGTCTGCCTGTTTACGAGGTGCGAAAGTCGGGCGTGAGCATTCGCATCGTTGGTTGGAATGCTCGCAACGCTGACAACGAAGAGCGTTGTAAAGTTGATGAAGCGCATGGTGGAATGAAGGTGTGTTGGAGTGGTTTCGAAAGCGAGATGGGCTTGGGGCTTGGGGCTTGGTGATGCAGTTGTGTAAACGGGATTAGACTTGTTACTGTGTAAATTACTAAACGGTAGGATTACACGGCGTATCTTGGCTGTATACAGATGTTGGTTTATGTACGGTTTCCCCGGATCGACTTGGATTTGCAGTATATTACCCGCATTGACTTGCACTGACCGTGACTTCTGTGGAGAGATGTGAGAAGTAAATAGAGATTGATGATGCCCATGTCTAGCGTGCAGAGCGCGCTCGACATATGTTTGCAGGCCGTTTTAGTGAGTATGTCCAACAACGAAGTAGTCTTTGTTTGAATGAATTGGTGGAGTGTGATGTGGCTGAGGAGGCGATGCTAGCAGCGACGGCTTGTATGCACACCCGAAGCGTCGGGTTAGTTGGCTCGCGACCGCCCCGCCATCGACTCTCGCGCGACCAGCCCTCGGCCAGCTACAACGACGCCTACACGCGCACCACACACCTTGCACCATGCAGTCGCTGCCAGACGCGCGATCGCAAAGCTTCGAGGAGCTCTATGGGCCCCCCGAGAACTTCCTGGAGATCGAGGTAGGCTTGCCAGAAGCTCCGATGCCCCGATGCTGTTCCGCCGCCCTGCTCACAATTGTCGCGTGCACAGGTCCGAAACCCCATGACACACGGTGAGTAGACGGGACATGTCCAGCGCGCGAGTGGGGGCTGATGCGCTGCCTAGGTGTCGGCCGTGGCATGTACACGACGTACGAAATCGTCATGCGAACCAACATCCCCGCCTTCAAGCTCAAGTCGTCGACGGTACGCCGTCGCTACAGCGAATTCGAAGCCTTCCGCGACATCCTCGAGCGCGAGTCGGCGCGCGTCACAATACCACCGCTGCCGGGCAAAGTGCTCACCAATCGCTTCTCGGACGATGTGATTGAGCACCGACGCGAAGGGCTGCAACGCTTCCTCCAGATTGTCGTGGGCCATCCGTTGCTGCAGACTGGCAGCAAGGTGCTGGCTGCCTTTGTGCAGGGTCAGTAGCCATCTAACGCTGCGACGACAGTGACGACGACGATGACTAACTTGCAGCAGATCCCAACTGGGACAGACATGCGTGGTAGACACGCCTGACCCGACTACTACAGAGGGCGGTTACCGACACTTGATATCTGTGTTGTTTGTGACATCATACTTTCAACAATATCAGATTGCCGCATTTCCTGCGTTACGGAGCAACGGGCGTTTGTGTTAGGCTTTCACGTGGGGCTTTGTGTACCTTGTCATGAGTAGCAGCAGCGAGGAAATGTCTATAGTTCAATCATCATCCCATGTAATCCACGCAAACGTCCATGGCTGGGGACGAGCGCCGGCTACAACGATTGCTATCAACTTGACATCAGCGGCGACGGTCCTCCGCGCAGCGCTAGCGATGCAACGAGCAAGGCGCGGGGGTTAGTAACAAGCAAAAGTTTTTGGCAGCCGAACCGTCTTAACCCTGCATTTTCCCGACCTCGTGGCTCTGTGCATCCTCTACCCATCTTTCTAAACTTCACCCTATCGCACACAGTACTTGTAGTCATGGGCATCCCGTCGCAACCAGCGTCTAACGCCATCATCTACCTTACCCTGGGCGCTTTCCTGTAAGCTCACACCAGCGGCCCCGCGGGCGATCAGTGGGAACTAGGGCACTAACCGTGTGGGAACAGAGTGCTAGGATGTTACATCGCATGGCGATTGCGACACCAGTCCAAGACCGAATGGCTGTCTAGTAACCGCACACAAAAGGGTTAGGAAACCGTCGCATCGCACGCTTGCATCGAAGCTTTGGCGTTTCTGCCCTCTACCTGCTTTGCGCAGCTGCCCAGACATTGGTCCCATCACAAACAAGAGCAACTGGCTGACTTTGCGTCGTAGGCGTCCCGCTCGCTTTCAACTTCATCGCTAGTGGTGAGTGCATTCGTGCACCCAGCGTGCTTCTTGCCACGTGAACGAGCAGCGGCAGTATCGGCTCTTCCATCATTGCCACAACGTCCAGCATTCGACGTTGATGGCGAGATGCTCCAGTTCAAAGCAATTCGCGTCTCCATGCTTGGCCAAAGCTGGATTGAAATCCTCTAGGTTCGTATTGAGATCTCTCACAGGAGCCACTTCCCCTTGCTACCGCGGCCTTGTAGAACTCGTTGCAGTTCCCCATCGCATGTGGGTACATGGGAGGTGGTCTTTTGTGCGGCTACACTGCGGGCGCGGAACCAGAGCTGGGCTCGAAACACGCCTAGCCTTCTGTCTTGTGCGTGGTTTTGAGCCCGGTGAAGGGGAAGCTGAGAAGTACCGTAAGAACTCGATCAAGATAATACTTGCGTGAGGAACGTGCTGCCGCTACTTTCCCCCTTTGCACCCCCCTCCCATCTCTCATTCGTGCAAACGGCTGACCTAGGTTTCTTATTTAATCACAGCTCTCGGATCCGGTATCTTGTTCACGTACCCTCAGATCGCTACCATTGCTGGTGTGCAAGGTCTCTTGGTTTACGCGCTATCATCGTCCCTGCCCTTGTTGGTCTTTGGCGCGTTGGGTCCCATCATTAGACGGAAATGTCCTGAAGGCTTCGTCCTGACGGAATGGACGAGGCAGCGCTATGGAGCTATCGGAGGACTCTTTCTCACCGTCTGCACGCTCATCACCATGTTTTTGTATATGGTCGCTGAGCTCTCGGCCTTGCAGCAAATCGTCACTCTACTGACGGGACTGAGCGGTCTTCCGGTTGTCATTGTGGAGTGCGCTGTTACTACAATCTACACCTGTAAGACTTGTTGCAACTCAAAACACGAGGAGCATTAGCTAAAATCCTGATCCAGCACTCGGCGGCTTCAAAGTCTCTTTCGTAACCGACAACATCCAGGGCGTCATGGTCATCGGCCTTATCATCATGGGCGTCATTGCTGTCGGCGTAGAAACAGACATCGACCGATCCCTCATCGACCAATCCCGATACCTCGAATCCAGCCTCCTAGGCTGGCAACTTATCTACATCCTCCCTGTCGCCATTCTTTCAAACGACTTCTTCCTCTCAGGCTTCTGGATGCGTACTTTCGCCGCTCGCACGGACAAGGATCTCTGGATTGGTGTCTCACTCGCCAGCGTGGGCGTACTAATTATCCTCACTCTGCTAGGTGTGGGAGGTATGCTTGCAGCATGGTCTGGTGCGTATACCATTGGCGACGAAGAAAATGGTTCCTTGGCTTTTTTCTTGTTGCTAGAGAGGCTGCCCGCGTGGGTTGTCGGTGTTGTTCTTGTGATGACCATTTCGCTTTCCACTGCTGCATTTGACTCTTTTCAATCGGCGATGATCAGCACGGGAAGCAACGATTTCTTCCGCAACAAACTCAACATCTGGATTATCCGCGCGTGCGTTGTGGCGCTCATCTTCCCCGTCGTCGTCGTGGCTCTGCGCAGTCCCGATATCCTGCAGATTTTCCTGATCAGTGATCTTGTCAGTGCAGCGGTCGTACCTTGCCTCGTCATCGGGCTGAGCGACAAGTTTTACTTCTACCGGGGTTTCGACTTTGTTGTTGGCGGCCTTGGGGGTATCTTCACCATCTTCTTGTTTGGACTTGTCTACTACAATGGCGATGTCACTCTAGCTGGGAACTTGCTGTTGTTGGAAGGTGGATTGTACGCAAATGACTGGAGCGCTTTCGGTAAGTGCAAGCTATTCCATCGCCCATAACGATTGCTAACAACGGCCAGGCGCTTTCGTAGCAGCACCTTTCGGGGGTCTTCTTTGGGCTTTTGCTGCTTGCACTCTTCGCATCGGGTTCCTCTGGGTCAAGGCCAAGCTTCAGGGTCGTCGCTTCGACGCGTTTGACCGACCGCTTCCACGAAACATCGATAGACCTGGTGCTTTCGACGAGCATGATGGTGAGGCCGTGATTGAGCATAGCAGCATCGAGAATGGTAACAAGGGGAAGTTCTTCTAAAACCGCAGAGATGTGGAGGGTTGAAGTGAGTAAGGGAGTGTATGTGCGAAGTCATGGTCACCGAACAGATGTGAATGGTCTGTTTTTGCATTCTTGACAGGTACCATACATATGAAGAAATAAAGGAGGCGGCAAAGGGTGTCGATCATACTAGGGAAGAGTTCGATATTCGAGCTCGTGGTGGAAGGTACGGGAAAGCAGTATAATTAAGTACACAGTGGTGTGTTTTAGGAGTCTATAGAGATGAGTTGAGTCGATATTTTACTCTCACATGGAGTGGAGATTGCCTGCAAAGACAGCGTGCTTGCTACACACAAAAAGAAATTATAGCAGATACCTGTAAACGAGACGGAGGAGGAGCTAAGATGCAGCTTCCAGAAGAGACATGGGTGGCGTCGCGTGGAGCTGAGGTGGGGGCGGGGCAGCTTGGCAGGGTCCATGACGGAGCTTCGCGCTGTTGGAAATATCTGACGTTCCAGGCACCAGACGTCTACAAGAAACATTTGTTACCATCAGCCTGCACTTTGCACACTCTACCGAGTCCTCCCAACAGGCGTTCCCCTCACACCACCATCATGCAGATGCCGGACATGCCCGTCAACGTCCCAATCGACGACCCCAGCGCCGACACGGAATGGTGAGTCAAACCACCATCAGATCACGGCGAAAGACACAGCACTGAAACCAGCGCGTCAGGAACGATATCCTCAGGAAACATGGCGTCATCCCCGAGAAGCCACCATCGCCGACACCCATGATTCAGGAGGCGCTCGAGCAAGCCCGCGAACTCGCACACGAAAACCGTTTAGAAGGTAAAGACCTGGACGAGCTGGCCGAGCTAGAGGATGAAGAAGACGACGACTTTCTCGATTCGTACCGTCAAAAGCGCATGGCCGAGCTTGCATCGATAAATACCGCCTCGGTGTACAACCAAGTCTATCATATCCAGAAACCCGACTACTCTTCCGATGTTACCGAAGAGAGCAAAAAGGCATACGTGCTGGTCTTGTTGACGAGTTCGACGGGTACAAACACCGAGTCAAGAGTCATGATTGAGCATTGGAGGGAGTTGGCAAAGAGATTTGGCGATGTCAAGTTTTGCCAGATGAGGGCAGATCTTTGCATCGAGGGGTACCCGGATAAGAACACGCCGACAGTGCTGATCTACAAGGACGGAGATATCAAGAGGCAGATTGTTACGCTGATGCAATTGAAGGGACCTAGGACAAGTGTACAGGGTGGGTCGCACTCCTCAGCTCGGGACGGCAGTCCTGCATTACGGTGTGCTAACTTGCTATAATAGATCTGGAAAGGCTTCTCGTGGATGTTGGCGCCGTCAAACTAGGAGACTCGCGCCTCCAAAAGAAGAGGGACGACGAGGACGCCAACCCTAGCAGGATAAGACAGGGCACCACCGCAGGAGACGATGACGATAGTGACTGGGACTGAAGGCGTACTGGTTGGATATTGTGACGGCTTATTGCCTGGTAGGGCTGTTGACGCCCACAAACTCGACTTCAAAGCTGTCTCTCGGAGACTTGCTTTGTACGTACCGTGCGAGGAACGTCTGGCATTGAGACATGTGTTGGCTTTCCAGGCAGTAGTTGACGATGGCGGATGCTCACTTCGCATGGACATATCAGACACTGTGGCGCCTCGATCGGTGTTGAATGGATACATTCTGGTCGTGGACTGACCCCTTGCTAGTAGACTTGTGCTACGATGCTGGTTTGAGGTATGAGCGTTGAAGTCAAGGGATCATATTCCCCGGGCACGGGAGTGCTGGCGGTAGACAAGTCAAGATGAAGAAATTTGGATTTCTGAGATTCGACTTGCTACATGGCAGGCTGTGGCATGGGCAAAAAAAGTACATAGCTCAATAGACTTTTCGCCTTTGTGAAATAAAAAAGGGTTCTCTGATCGTTATCTGTCGAAATCTGGAGCGCCCGTCTTGTGGGAAAGCTCGTGCAGTTACCGGACGCCGAGCGCCCAACGCCCAAAACGCAAAGCCAGCGGGGTAGCCTAAAAGAATAGTAAAAGACACAAGGAGTATGGAGGCAGCAATCATATGAGCTCATCGCCGCCGCAACGCCGCGACTCATCGACTGCTCGCCAGATGGTGCTCTCTTCAAAGACGGGGCCGTGGCCGTCACACTTGGCCGAGCCTTTCAGCCGCTCACACACATCGGCCACGTCGACCAGACCCTGCTTGACGAGCGGATGTTGCTGTATGAGGTCCCAGGCCTGGGCAGCCGGGACCTCTTTCCCCCTGGCGCGGGTGCGTGAATGCTCTTTCGCGGCCGTGTTCACCACGGTGGCGTTGGTCAGGGATTCCACCCTGTAGCCCGCGCCTGTTTCTTCTTCTTCTTCTTCGTCGTCGTCGTCGTCGTCGAGAGGCAGATAGGCGCCTGGCGAGGGGTACGTGGCGGAGATGGGGCGCGAGCCCGAGGGGGAGTGACGGCTAGTGGCGCGCAAGATGTCGTTTTCGGTGCGGGCGCGGTCGAGGGCGGCCTTGAGGCGCTCGTTGTCGGACTGGAGCGAGTGGGCGCTGGACTCGAGGGCGGAGAGCTTCGTCTCGAGCTCCTTGACGTGGCGCTCTTTGCGCTCACGGAACGCGCGCTGGCTGGAGTGGCATGAGCACGGCTGGGGAGCTGGATGGGGAACACATACGCTGCCCTGTTCTGTGCCTTGCGCCTGCTCTGGGCAGGCGTCAGGCTGTCCTTCTCCTCGCTGCTGCTCCGCGTCTGGTGTGGCTGGCCATCGTCGAGGTCCGCGCCGAGCCCCGAGTCTACGCTGCCAACGGCCATGGGCGTGTGGGCTGCTGCCTTGTCTGCATACACGCCGGCGTCTGTCGCGGGTTCCTGGTGCACCTCGTCGGATTAGTAAGGCAGTTGCGGCTTGTTCCACCACGCCGTGCTACACTCACAATGCTGTGCGGCCCGCCAAAGTAAGAGTAGGCCATGGCTGCTCGATGTTGCTGGGTGCAGCGTCTACTAAGTACTGCCTCGACGCACCGACGGGCCAGCCGCCTGCAATCTCACACATGCAGCCCCTCGGCACTGTCAGCACCAGCCTCCGTCACTCGACACATCACCCATCGTCCTTGACGCCTTCACCTCAGACAGCCCGTACGCCCGAGTCTACACGGCGACATCGGGAGCAGCGAATGGTTTCCGAGTTGCCGAGTGGTTACGCCAAGCCAGCGAGAATTTGCATCTAATCTTATCAATCAGCCGTCTCGAGCCGCACTATGCTCCATCCAGCACCGAGAAGCTGTCCGTTTGCTTGGAATGCGTGCCGCAAAGGGAAATCACTTGAAATATGCAGCCTGTTTGCGAATTTACTCCAAGTCAGACCACCCACATTCTTTTCACCTGCCGCCCAGCGTTGGTAAATAATCGTTGTTCTACATTACTCCCTCGCAACACTTGTACCTACCAACCCACCAACCATCATGTCGCATCACCACAACTTGGACGTTGGCAAAACTGCGCCATTCAACACAACCGTAACCGGCGTCAGTTTACGCCCGAAAGAAGAAGACGTGTTCGCCGCAGACCGTAATGTCTCCCCGACAGCATTGCCAGGCGCAAAGTCTCCGGGTGTCGCACGCATCGAAGCTCTCAACGCGCACACGTCCTTCCTGAACCGCTGCTGCATCTTTTTCGGCATCTTCCTCATTGCCTATGCGTATGGTTTGGATGGGACGCTCCGATACACCTACCAACCATATGCTACTGCAGGATTCCAACAGCATTCCACCTTGGCTACCATCAGTATGTCTAGTGAAATCTGTAGTCATTCCGAGTCGCCAACGCTAACATCGACCAAGATGTGTTGAGGAGCGTCATCGCCGCTGCTGCGCAGGTAAGTTTTAGAGTCTGCTACCATGTATAAATCCATACTCACTGTCTGCTCAACAGCCTACTGCGGCTAAGATTGGTAAGTTGAGTCTTCACACCGAGGAAGATATGAGAAACTAACTCGACGGTTACAGCCGATGTCTTTGGCCGCATAGAAGTCGTCATACTCTCTATGCTCTTTTATATCATTGGTATGCACGCACCAAGCTGGGAGCTTAGCGTTGTGCTCTGGCAGTCGTACTAACATGACGAAAGGCACGGTCATTGAATCCGTCAGCTCAAATGTCGAGTCCTTCGCCGCAGGCGCAGTCTTTTACCAAGTGCGTGCTGGAACAACGCCAAATGGACAAGACCAATACTAATGGACATCCTACAGATTGGCTACACGACCATCATCGTGCTCATCGAAATCATCATAGCCGACATCACGTCCCTTCGATCTCGACTCTTTTTCTCATACATACCTGCCGTTCCATTTCTGGTAAGCAATATAGCCTCAAGGTCCGGTTTAGCTTGTTTCTGATGTTCGGTAGATCAATACTTGGGTCAGCGGCGATGTAAGTCAAGCTGTGCTTAGTCAGACCACTTGGCGATGGGGGGTAGGCATGTGGTGCATCATATACACAGTGTGTTGTATCCCTCTAGTCGCTTCGCTCATGTGGTCCAGCCGACAAGCTAAAAGGGCCGGCGCATTCGATGCATACCGAACACCATACGAAGTTCATGGTGGTACCAAGAATTTGCTAGTCACTCTCTTTTGGCAAATGGACGTCCCCGGCGTCGCGCTGCTTATTGCAGTATTCGGCTGTATTCTTACTGTAAGTCGGCGTGTGTTTGCAGCAGACGAGATTCCGATTTGCTGACCGATCACGAGCCTTTCACCATCGCAGGTGGCGCGCAATCGCAATGGGGGACTGCCAAAGTCATTGCTCCCCTCATCATCGGGTTCATGTGCCTCCCCGCCTTTGTCCTTTGGGAACGCAGAGCACCTCATCCAATGCTCCCGTTCCATCTACTGAAGGATCGTGCGGTTTGGGGTGCTTTAGGTATTGCTTGCACTTTGAACTTTGCATGGACCATGCAAGGCGACTTCCTGTACACTGTACTAGTCGTCGCATTTGATGAATCAGTAAAGAGCGCAACTCGCATCAGCTCTTTGTACAGCTTCTCCTCGGTAATCACCGGATTGATCCTTGGCGGTGTTGTATTCAAGGTCCGCCGCTTGAAGCCGTTCATCATCGCCGGAACTTGTCTTTTCGTGGTAGCTTTCGGCCTTCTAATTCACTACCGTGGCGGCTCCGGCGATTCGTTGCATTCCGGCATCATCGGAGCACAGATATGCTTGGGTATTGCAGGAGGCATGTTTCCATATCCTGCACAAGCCAGCATCCAAGCTGCTACAAAACACGAGCGTAAGTTTCTTCCATGGCAACTCAGTCGCTAGCTGGAGCAACAAAACTAACGACCCACAATAGACGTCGCAATCGTAACGGGCATCTATCTCGCTACCTACAACATTGGCAGCGCGCTTGGTAATACAGTATCAGGTGCTATGTGGCAGCAGATCATCCCAAATGAGTTGGCCCGTCGAATTGGGGATCCCTCACTCGCAGCCGTCGCGTATGGTGATCCGTTTGCATTTGCGACTCTATACCCAGTGCAAACCTCAGAGCGTATCGCTGTGATACAGGCATACAGACACGTGCAAAAGTTACTCTGCATCACAGGTATCTGTCTTGCAGTACTTCTTGTCGCTTTCTCGCTGGTCATCCGGAACCCGGAGTTGGGCAAGGATCAGAGCCTGAAACATGCTGAGGAGGATGCAGAAGTTAATCGCTCGGATAGTAGGCCTTAGTGTTGAAGCTTAGCATATGTTACACGCTAGAGTCACTACCCACTGATCTTTTTGCATATACGAGGGTCCAGGTGGTGGAGGAGCCGACAGACATTATCGCCGTCTACGAATACTACTGAGCTTTGGGGCTTCTGCTATAGAACAACAAAGAGTCAGATGATTTGGAATTTCCTTTAGCCCATCGGTGAATCTACATCATCTACTCGTATGACACAATGTTACTGCAAATGTACAGGTCTGAAGTTACTCGCGAAGAAACTTCAGCCTCGAGCGCGAAGTCCAGAAGACACAAAGCTACTTGTGAGATGATAGACGACCAAGAGCCTGATGCAGCCTAATCAAACTCGATCTCGAGTCCCTGACACATAACAGTACGCCTCTCGATGACATCCACGACAAACCGCCGCCCCCAGTTAACGACATGTGTATGGTGCCCGGCGGATACAAGACACCAAAAAATACTGCGGAAACGAGTTTGCGAAGCGCATCACGATCGATGTCGTTTTGGCCGTGGTCGGAGCGGCGCTGAACGCCCATGCCTTTGTGCACAAACTTGGAACGATCCGAGCGACAATAGTCCATCACGTGCATTCCGACACCGGGGTAACCTCAAGCAATCCAAGATAGCTTGGTAGCACAAGCTTCATTGCGACTCAGTTCCAACCCGCCGAAGATCGTGGGGCACCTGCGGCCTATTTGACCGTGCGTATCACGCAGGCTGCAGGTGTATGCTGTCCCGGCAAATGATTCCTCCCTACAGCGTCTGACATGTTGCAACGCCTCCACTCTCACCAGCCTGGCCGAGAAGAATGCGCAAAGCAGCCAGAAACTCTGATCGCGGAGTCTTGGAAACATCCGCTTGGGGATGGACGTGTACCTAGACATCGACTTCTTCGGGAACCTCTGATTTTGGCAGTGCGCTTCGCAGAATGTGGCTGCATCTTCGATTTGCGCGAAAACTCAGGAGTATTTGGATGAACAGCATGTCCTCACAATATGCATTCGCTTCTTCTACGGCAAGGATTTGTCATCGCTGCCTAAGTTATTGGATCATGCCACTCCGCTACCAGGTTGTTCGGGCGTTCGGTCTAAAAAGAAAACCCGAAGTCTTTCGTATCCCGGACAGCAGTTTCGCCGCCGCGTGTACGAGGGCCTTCCAGATACCGCCACGAACCTGGTTACGGAAGGTCGATAAGCATTGGTGTTGTATCCACGGTTGTGCTAAGTGCGACGGCAGCACATCGGGCCATCCCGGCGCCACGAAAAGCATGCATGACATCGCTCAGGGCCGAAAACGACATGCGCATGTCGAATCTTCAACCGAATGTATGCTCCCAGCAAGCGACAATCCTGCTAGGTCGAATCCTTACGGTTTACTTTCTACCTTCAGAATCCGTTATCTGTTGACCCGATACCGAAGCACAAGCAGTAAACAGATCGTCTAAAAGCGTCAGTGGTCTGGCTAAACCCAGCTGCTTTGAGTTGGCTGGAGGTATTGCATGACGCGTCTTGCGTGCAGGTACGTATGATCTGAACTATGCGTGAATTATGTAGCAAGATATGCTAGACGAGACAGCCAAAGCTCCCAAGATACATCGACATGCGCATCACCTGTAGCTTTGCTCTCGTATCTATCTTCCACCCCAAGTCCATGACTATGGCTTCCGGTCTGCCTCTCGGGCCTTGACTATGAGTGGCGGCTTCAGCCAGAAAGAGTATGTTTGTTGATCCATCCAGTCATTACAGCCTTCGTCGAGCTCGAAGTCAAAGTCCCACAATAAGTGGCCCAAGGCAAGCCTCAACTCGTAGTGTGCCAGGCTGTAGGCGAAATTAGGCCTGTGCATAAATGTGACCAGGGTAGTGGACTTACTTTCTTCCAAGGCAGGCGCGTGGACCGACTGAGAAAGGGTTGAAAGCGTTCTTGTCGTCTTTCTCAAACTCTATGGAGCCTTCAGGCAACCATCTCTCTGGAGCGAAATCGTCTGGTCGAACGAAGTTTCTCGAGGAGTGAAACGTCGGATAGTGGAGTATAAACACCGTGGCACCCTTCGGTACATACTTGCCGCAAATCTGCATACCGGCTGCTGGTACCAACCTTGCCAACGTCTCTGGAGCGCCGGGGTAGACTCGCATGGCTTCGTCTAGAACTGCGCTCATGTACGTTAACCTCGGCAGTGCCTCTATGGTCATCGCGTCTTTCGACCTGAAACTGTCATAGATCTCCTGCTTCAATCTCATCATACAGTGGGGATTCTTCAAAAGTAAATATAGCGTTCCCGAAAGCACTGTTGCTGTGGTTTCTGACCCTACCACCATAAAGAGAGCGGCATTGCCGACCATTTGATCCAAGGAGAGGCTCGCTTTCTTTCCGTCGGGTCCACCAGTGATCAGACCCCAGAGATCCGGGCGATCGGTCTTTCTTTCCAATCTTTCTTTCACACGATCTTCGGCAAACTTCATGTGCGCATCTCGCTTTGCCTTCATCGATTTCGGGACCAAGAGCGGCAGGATCTTTGACGCAAAGGGAACATGGTAGAATACCACGATGCGAATGGTGACTACTTTGATCGTTGCAACTATCACACGAACCCAGTTGTTGTATTCCGATCGCTCCAATAGACCAAGAGAGGTGCCGAAAGCTAGATCACCCATAACGTCGAAGGCCAGGAAGTTGAACATGTCTACCATGTTCATCTCGAGACCCTGATCAGCGCGCGACTGAACGGCTGCTGTCAATCTTTTGACGTGCTTGCGCAACAGGGGCTCCTGCTCCTTCAGTGCCCGGGTGGAGAATCCTTGATTGAACAGTTGGCGTTGTTCTCGATGCTTCTCGTCATCCAGCACGTCGATGATGCCTGGCTCTCCCGACATAGGTGGAGGGTTGGCAAGAGGGTTTTTTGGCAGCGGCTTGCGAGGCGTGTAGTTGCCTGTCCCATGAATGTCTTTCGAAGTCAGCGTCGAGAAACATGTATATGGAAGAGGTCATGTTTACCCTTCCATGCAGTGCTAGCGGTGTAACTCAATTCCCAGGGACTCAATCGCACAATTGGCCCATATTGCTCATGTAGGCGGTGCGCGTCAAACACCGTAGTACCCCTCCATCTAGAGAGAATGCGGGGTATAGGAGATGCTCGCCATAGAAACGGACCGGGGTAGTTTCGAAGTGGATGGATGAGGATGTTATACGACAGCCATCCGGCGATGGAGGTAATCTGACCACAATTAGAACCTCTACACCCTCATCGTACAAATTAAACAGCTTACTGCTACCGAAATGATGCGTAGAAAGAGTAGCTGAACTGTCATGATGAAATACACAATACTTGAGTCACACAGAGGTGCTCCGAGGGGATCTGTGGTGTGTACGGAAAGATCATGGGCATTTTCAGCCAGCTCCATTGCTTGTCAGATCATCGAAACCATGCACTGACCGCTAATCATGTGCGATAAGGAACATCATTCTCCTCGATTGACATCACGCGACACCTTCTTGCCCTCGGTACTTTTCTGGATACACACGGTCGTTACTCGGCGTCTCTTCGCAAGCACCGTATGCAACCCTATACTTGATCAAGACAAGTGGAGGTGACTTGTTCCACAGCGCGTTACAATCTAGAGTAGCTCCTAATCTCTACATCGTGGGGGGTGTAAGTAGGTCCGTTTCAAAGAATGCTAGGAGTGATGAGTGAGCGAGTCTTGTGTACAATGAATCGCATATCAGAGTACGTTGTATATAGCTATCATAGGAATCATAACTCACGGGACAGTCTACATACGAGCTGATTCAACATCGCGAATCGTTCGAGATTCCGTAGACAGTTCAAGTATTTTTCGGTATGCGCAGCCAGTCTGATAATTTCGCGCCTTCTGTGGCATTCTTTTGCCCTCAAAGCAAGGCCCCCACAGAGGCGTACCTCGAGCAGCTCCAAAAGTACATTGTTGAAACGCCCTTACTCCTCCCATTTGCAGAAGCCATCACGTCGTTGACGGATACATGGACCATACTTTGTGACGGCCACCCGGACATTGCCAAACTCAAATCGGGCAAGCGACACGTCGTCAGTCTGAAGCGATGGATCACCGACGGAATATCTGGACCTGTTTCAAGCTCCATGTCCGGTATTCTAGCGTTGCCGCTGTTGGTCGTTATCCAGGTTTGCCAGTACTTCCAGCTGCTGGAGTTGCATGGTCTCACGCACGAGCGAATGCTGGCAAACCTGAAGAAAGGTGGCGGCGCTCAAGGATATTGTGGAGGTCTCCCTACAGCCTTTGCTGTTTCTTGCGCCAAAGACGAGGAGGAGTTGGTCTATCTTGCAACCAAAGCTTTACGGCTGGCATTTGCCGTGGGCGCATTTGGCGAATTGGGTGACGACGAGTTGATGGAGGGAGCCACGACCATCGCAGTACGCCTGAGAACTCCTCCGCAAGGAGATGAGCTTGTGGCAGGTATTTCTAGAGTAAGTTGGAATTCTTTTCGTATTAGCTGCAAGGCCCCTCCGCTGTCGGTCTTTGGTCTTGTGTCACGGGAACATGGCTTCCATCCAAGCAAACCAGCAGCATTTAGCAGTTCCATTCCTGTGTTACAGCCTTATACTTACAACATGCAGTGCTACATTTCGGCGATCACGGATCCAAAAACGATAAGTATCGTAGGCCCTGTGCTAGAGCTCGAGAAGGTGGCAGAAAGAGCTCGTAACTGGGGTTTGCTAGTCACCGACATCCACATCCGTGGCAAAGTGCACAACCCGGAGAACGCGCCTTTGGTCAAAGTTCTGTATGAAATTTGTCAGGAGCATGACGAGATGACGTTGCCTGATGCTAGTCAGCTACGAGTTCCTGTGCGGTCGAATTTGGATGGCAGCTTGCTGCATGATTGCTCGCTGACATACGAAGCAATCAACACGATCCTCGCCTCTCGATGCGAGTGGTATCGGCTTCTGAAGGATGTCGCAAAGGACCTAGCGGGAAGTGGTACCGACGCCCATACATTTACTTTGTTCGGCATAGGAGACCCGGTTCCTCTGATGCCGTTCCACAACGCTCGTTTGCGAATATCGAAGGTGGAAGCCCATACCACTGTCCAGGAAGCCAGGTTGGCTGAGTACAAGTAGTAAGTAGCCCCAGCAGGATGACGCAACTAGTGCCGCGCTAACACATCACGCCAGCCCGGAAGACGCCATTGCCATCACAGGTGCTTCATGCCGACTCCCACGAGCAGCCGACCTCGAAGAACTATGGCAGCTCCTCGCCGCTGGCACATCGACTTGCGAAGAGATCCGCCATGACAGGGTTCCGATGCGCGAAAGCTTTCGCGCGTTGCAGAACGACAAATGGAAGCCCAAGTGGTTCGGTAACTTCATTGATGGGGTCGATGAGTTCGACTGGGCTTTTTTCCGCTCGAATGCCAAAGAGGCTGCCAGCATGGACCCTCAGCAACGTATCCTCTTGGAACTGACCTATCAAGCTCTGGATAGCGCAGGCTACCTCCGCAAACATGTTCGCGAGAGCGGAGACAAAGTCGGTTGCTTCATTGGCGCAAGTTTCATCGAATATACGGACAATACGAGTGCCCATCCACCGACTGCATATACAGCGACTGGTACCATTCGGGCATTCTTGTGCGGAAGACTTAGCTATCACTATGGCTGGACTGGACCGGCGGAAGTCATCGACACGGCCTGCTCTTCTTCGCTTGTCGCCATCAATCGTGCCTGCCAGTCCATCTGGTCAGGCGAGTGTCCTATGGCTGTTGCTGGAGGAGTGAACATCATATCCGGAGTTCACAACTATCTGGGTCTTGGCAAGGCGGGCTTCCTCAGCCCGACCGGTCAATGCAAGCCCTTCGATCAAGCGGCTGATGGATATTGCCGCGGGGATGGTGCTGGAATGATCGTACTGAAGCCCTTGAAACAGGCGATAGCAGATGGTGATCCAGTTTTAGGCGTCATACCGGGGTCATCCACCAACCAAGGTGGTTTGTCTGCATCTTTGACAGTCACTCAACCCTCGGCACAGGTTGAGCTATACCAGTCGATTCTCGAACGTGCTGGAATGAGTCCAAACCAAGTGTCATACGTCGAAGCCCACGGGACCGGCACACAAGCAGGCGACCCTCTTGAGGTGAGCAGCATTAGAGACGTGTTTGGTGGATCAGATCGTCCGACCAAACTCTATCTTGGTTCTATCAAAGCCAATACCGGCCACGCAGAGTCGGCGGCTGGGGTCGCTGGACTACTCAAAGTCATCGCTATGTTGCGCAAGAAAGCAATCCCGCCCCACGCATTGTTCAAATCTTTGAACCCCAAGATTCCCTCATTGGCCCCGGACAAGATTACCATCGCAAAGAGCCTGGAACCATGGGAAGTACCCTTCAGAGCTGCGTGGGTGAATAACTACGGCGCGGCTGGAAGCAACGCATCGCTTGTTGTTTGCGAAGGTCCTCGGAGGAGCTCTAGCAAAGCGTAAGTGTGCGTCTCGATCCCAGAAAGCTAAATCTGACCTATCTGAATAGACCGACTCAGTTGCCTGCGGGTACCCGGTATCCAATCATACTCTCAGCCCACACAGTTGAGAGTCTGAAGGCTTACGCAGCTGTCCTAAGATCGTACATCAGCCAAGGAGATTTGAACCTCTCGAGCCTTGCTTACACCCTATCGGAGCGGCGAAAGCGCCATCCAGTGGTCTGGATGACAACAGCTTCCGACATTGCCAGCTTGCACGCCGAACTCTCCACGGACATCTCGTCATGCAGCATACCCCAACCTTCGAAGCGTGTCGTGCTTGCATTCTCCGGCCAAAGCAAGCAGAATATCGGTCTATCGAAAGCGCTTTATGAATCAAATCCCAGGCTACGATACTACCTCCAAGAGTGCGATCAGATTCTCGTCGCGCTTGGAACTCCATCGATCATTCCAGCTATCTTCCAGACTACCGTCATTACCGATCCAGTTCTGTTGCAGACAGGTACCATGGCGGTCCAATATGCTAGCGCTAGGTGTTGGATCGATGCTGGCGTGCAGCCCGCTTGTGTCATTGGACACAGCTTCGGAGAGCTGACAGCAATGGCTGTATCGGGTGTACTCTCTCTTGCAGAGGCCCTCAAACTTGTTACCACCCGAGCCCAGCTCATGGTGGCTAAATGGGGACCAGAGAGAGGTACTATGCTAGCAATCTTCGCGCCGGTCTCTGTTGTCGAACGTGTCATTGATGCAATCGGTGGCAAATCCCTAGAGATTGCTTGCTTCAATGCCGCTAACAGTCACATTGTAGTTGGCACCAAGACTGCGGTGTCCGATGCGGAAAAATTGCTGGTTACTAACCCCTCGTTCAAGGGTGTCAGCAGTCGGAGGGTCGATGTAACTCATGGCTTCCATTCCGTCTTCACCGAGCCACTTCAGAACGACTTCATCGAGTTCTTAAAATCATTGGATTTCAGAGAAGCTTCTATTCCCATCGAGCCATGCACACAGGTGCACACTTCATTGATCAATGCTGAGCATGTTGCGTCACATCTTCGACAACCGGTCTACTTCATGGACGCCATTCAGCGGATAGAAGAGCGCCTAGGAGGCTGCATCTGGCTTGAAGCAGGATTCGATTCATCTATTATCTCCATGATTAAGCGTGCGACAGCTGAACCGGAGATTCATTCGTTTCTCGGCATCAAGACGGCTGATGTTAGCCAACCTACCGACGTTCTCTCTCAAAGTATCATCTACCTTTGGAAGGAAGGGATCGACGTCACCCCATGGGCGTTTCTGTCTCCTTCCGACGCTGGTTTAGAACCAGTATGGCTACCACCCTATCAGTTTCAGAGGACCAAAGCTTGGCTCGAGAATGTTGATAGAGCTACTGAGCTTCAGCGGAGTCACGACAGTCTTGGTTCGCAAAAGCTCGAGACAGCTTCTGTTCCTGTCCCCGTTCGCTTGCTGCACCATGCTGAGTCTACTAGCAGTGCGAACAAGTTTGTTATCAATAATTCGGCCAGCCGTTTTCGTGAGGTCATCAGTGGCCATGCAGTCCGTGGTCGGCCGCTTTGTCCCGCTTCCATGTATATGGAGTGTGCGGCTATGTCAGCCCAGATTCTGGGTGCAGACCTCGGATCCAAATCGCTAGCATTTGAGGATCTATCATTCGAATCACCACTAGGCGTCGACCTGGATCGCGACGTCAGTCTGACTCTCGAAAACATTGACAAAAACGAATGGAAGTTTGTTCTTTCGAGCTCTTCCGGGCAAGCAACCAGTTCGCACCGCTCAACTGTTCATGGTAGGGGTCGAATGGTTCTAGTAGAGAATCCTCGATTTTCTACATACAAGCGGCTCATAGCCGACCGCCTTGACTCAATCCGGTCGAGTCTGAGCTCGGAGAAACTCAACGGCGGACGAGCTTATAAACTGTTCTCGAAAGTCGTGGACTACGCCGACTTCTTCCACGGAATTCAAAGTATCGTCATTGACAACAACGAGGCACTGGCCGACATCCGTATGCCAGACAGTCATCTTGGAGGCAATGAAAGCGCAGTAACGAAGCATTGCGACACAGTGTCTATTGATGCGTTCATTCAAGTCTCCGGCCTGCTCATCAACAGCAGCAAAGTATGTCCACAAGGTCAGGTCTTCGTAGCTTCCGGCCTCGAAAGTGTCACGATGTCCAAACATTGCGACTTCGACACTCACAAGGCATGGGACGTCTATGCCATTTTCACTCTTATCGATGATGTGCATGCGACCGGCGACGTTTTCGTTTTGACCAAAGACGGCGAGGTAGCCATGACAGCTATTGGTGCCAAGTTCCATCGTCTCGAAATCTCCAAGCTTGAGCGAACGCTTGACGCAGCCAATGGATCAAGATCCACCTCGAAATCGGGTTTACCTCTCTCTCTTCTCGAGAACTCTAGGCCCGCTATGCTTGAGAGTCCTCCGCCATTGACGCCCGATGGCGATTCCAACTCATCAAGTGCTTCCTCGGTGGCTGGCGACGAAGCCAACGAAACAGATGATCCGTTGAGGGCGATGATCTCCGCATATACTGGCGCACCAGCAGATTTCATTGCCTCAAATACTTGCATTGGTGATCTTGGTATCGATTCACTGGCGTCGGTCGAACTCTCGGACGAGATCAACGACCGTTTCGGGAAAATTGTGTCGCCTGGCGAGCTTTTAACGGTGAGCTTTGGTGCATTGAGCCAAACCATATTTTCTGGCGTCACCAAAGCCGACCGAAAGCACGTCTCACCGGTAACCGCGCCGACGGCTGGATCTCCCTCCCCAGTCTCTAAGACGTGTAAAACCGGATCAATGCCTCATTTAAGCCCGGAGGAAGGTGCCAAAGACTCCATTGGTAAGACTCGACATGCGAAATTGTTCGAACTTATTTCAGATCTTTGTGGCGTTGCTGTCAGCCATATCGAAGATCACCAACTTCTTCAGGACCTCGGTTTCGACTCCCTATCCACAACGGAACTCGTTTCTTGCCTATCTGACGAGTTCAACGTCGATATTAACGGTATCGATAGCCTCCTCGACGTTTCTGTCAAGGATCTGATGCACTTGGCTGGACTTTCTCCAATAAAGCCAAGTACCCCACTTTCGAAGCCGTTAAACTCACCTGTGCTTGATCCACCCATACACCATTCTGTCAAAACTGCCAAGATTACGGATCCGTTTCAATCTCTCTTAGAAGCAGAGTCTTCTTTTGAAGAGTATGCTCGGTGTTGCCAGTTTACAGAGTATCTCGCAAAGGTCTCTGCTCGTCAGGATGAGCTTCTTCTTGCTTACCTGATTGAAGCTTTCCAAAAGCTAGGGATTGATTTCAAAGCCATTCCGCCGGGCCAGAAGATTCCCGATTTCGGATATCAGTCTAAGCACACTAAGGTAGTGCATAGATACTACGAGATTCTTCAGAGGCATTGTATCATCGAGGAGAAAGACTCCGGATATATCCGGTCATTTTGTTCACCCACCTTTCCTCCCAGCTCGTCCAAGCTTCTACGTCACCTCATCACAGACCACCCAAATTATCGCTGTGAGGCTGAACTCATGGCTCTCACCGGACCGAAGATTGCAGAATGCTTGATGGGTAAGGAGGACCCTGTTAAACTCCTCTTTGGTACCAGCACATCCCAAGAAATCGTTGGAAACTTCTACACCCAAGCCCCTATGTTTGCCACTCTGACTGAAGTTCTTGTGGATTTCATGGTTCGGTTAGTCAAGAAGGCAAACGGACCAGTTCGTATCCTTGAGGTCGGAGCCGGTATGGGAGGGACTACCAAGCGGCTTGGTGAAGCACTAGGTGCTCTCGGTCATTCCATTGAATATGTATTCACGGATATATCTTCAACCCTGGTCCGAAACGCTTCTAAGAAGTTCAAACACTCGTGGATGCAGTTCAGGACGCTCAACCTTGAAGTCGAACCTCCTACAGATATGGTTGGCAGGTTTGATGTCGTCATTAGCACGAACTGTGTTCATGCGACCGCCAACAGGACTGAGACCTGTCGTCGTATCAAGCATATGCTCAATCCACATGGTGTCTTGGTGCTCTCAGAAATCACTACGATCTTCGACTGGCACGAGGCTGTTTTTGGCTTGCTGGATGGTTGGTGGTTGGCGGTCGATGCCACACATGCCATTCAACCTGCAGCAGTCTGGATGAACTTCATGCATCAAGCTGGGTTTGCAAGTGCCACCTACTCTCAAAGCACAATGCCGGATTGCAACCTTCAGCGGCTACTTATAGCCTCTGTGAAGCAGTATCCGGAACCGCAGCGTCACAGTGACTTGCCAACGTCTGGTATTGACACAGTCGTTTACAAGTTTGTCGACGGTATTGAAATAGAAGCCGATATCTACTTACCGAACAGCCCTCCAATTAGCTCAATGCCTGTAGGTAAATGGTCCTCCGCACGCGTTGCTGTTCTGCACTAAACGTCTGGCAGCATTGATGATCCACGGAGGTGGCCACATGACACTTTCACGCAAAGCAATCAGACCAGCACAAACAAAGTTCTTGTTGTCGCACAACATTCTTCCTGTCAGCATAGACTATCGGTTGGTTCCAGAGGTGAATGTCATTGATGGACCGTTTTCCGACGTACTAGATGCATACGTTTGGATCCAGACAAAGCTCTCTGCTATCGCATCTCAATACGGCATCTCGATAGACCAAACTCGCATAGTTTCGATTGGGTGGTCGACGGGTGCCCATCTCGCAATGAGCCTTGCTTGGACTACCAAAACGCTCGACGTCCCATCGCCAGCCGCCATATTGGGCTTTTATGGCCCAACCGACTTTGAATCAGGGGCTCTGGAAAGGCATCAGGAAGAGCAGTATTACGGAGAGTTCCCTGCTCGCAGAATGCGACTTGAGAAAATCATGCAGGCTCTGCCGCGGGCGCCCGTGACCAACTATGGCACCATGATGGATGGTAGTCGATTGGGTTGGATCAAACCCGGCGATCCACGCTCTGAGCTTGTCTTCGCGGTTCTAAAGGAGGGTATCGGGCTAAACGTTCTTCTCTACGGCCTTTCTCATAAGGCTCTGGCCCAAAAGCCTGACCCAGCGCTTGTCAGAGCGATTAGCCCAATGGCGCATGTACGAGACGGCTCCTACAATGTTCCCACGTTTGTCATTCATGGGGTAAAGGATGAGATTGTTCCGTTCAAGACAGCCGAATCATTCGTAAAGGAGCTGGACAATTTCGGAGTTGAATGTGGCTTCTTACCGGTTCCTGGAGTAAAACACATTCATGATGTGGATCTCAAGCCGGGAAGCAGGGAGTGGAAGAATCAAGTAGAACCAGGATATCGGTTCCTGCTCAAACATCTGAAGACGTCCTCTTAGGCAGACTTATGGTCGAACATGGTCACTGATCTCATGCCACTGTAACGAATGAATCTCATATTCGGTAGAGTCTATCGCCCTTTTGGTGCCATATATGCCTTAGCAAAGCAGAACTTGGTTGTATTTCGATAAGTTGCGTAGCCAACAATGTAGCGGAGCAAATCAACAGGCGCTCTCGGTCCTAATGTCAATCCCGAGTTTGAGAGCACAAGCAAAGGGGGCCATTGCGTCAAGGAGGGTATCTCTTATCTTCGCACACCGCTTGCGATCTAGGTGCATACTATCCAGAATTAGCACCGTATCTATTGCGGACCGAATGTAAAAACGTACACCTCACATGTCGGCGACACGAGAATTGGACCGAGAAGCCGGCGAACGGGCAAATCAACACTCAATCTACTCCGAGAGTCTGGTGACATATGGTGCGGGGCATGGTGTACCGGACACATGCAGCTAGTATGTTACAGAAAGTCTCAAAAGGTAGCTTATGGCTCGCTACGCCTCATCGTCACGCCGACGTTCTATCCACCATTGTCATCCTTCCTCCGGCCTTCAAACATAAGCACAGCCAGAATCTTCGAAACGAGCAATATGTCCCCGAAAGACAAAACAAAGATCACTCGAGAGGAAGAGGATCAGATATGGTCTTGGAACGCTTCACTTCCGCCAACTCCTCACTTAACTATCACCCAAGTCTTCACCAAGCAAGTCAGTTGCTCCCCTGACGCGCCTGCGGTGGACGCCCCGGACGGTACACTCACATATGCGCAACTGGAAGACTACTCTACGCGTTTAGCCCAACATCTTCATACTATACTCGATGAAACCACCGCCGGTGAAATCATCCCGATCTGTTTCGATAAATCCATCTGGCTGGTTGTCTGTATGATGGCTGTGTCGAAGGCGGGGATGGCGTACACGACACTAGACCCTAGTAATCCAACGGAGCGGTTACATGCGTGCATGGCCACTATAAGTCCTCGAATAATGCTTGCCGAAGAAAAGTTCAAAGAGCGGTTTTCGCGCGAAGTTGTCAGCAAGGTGGTCACCAATGTGCCAGACGTTTGCAGCGGCGATTCTGAGGGTAGAATGGTCGGAGTGGAAGACCTGCCAGTCGGCCTTCCGAATGATCTCGCCTATGTGTGTTTCACATCAGGATCGACGGGACTACCTAAAGTGGTTCAGCATACGCAAAGCAGTGCGGTCTCTAATGTTATTCATGGTCATGGTTACGCAGCTAGTAGCCGCGTTCTCAACTTCGCCTCCCAGGCCTTTGCTGCCAGCATTGTCACGACTTTGAAGACGCTTTGCAACGGTGGTCTATTGATCTTACCGCCAGAGCGAGAGCGCATGGGCGGTATAGCGAACTTCATCACCAGGAAAAAAATCACCAGGACGTTCCTCACACCAACGCTGCTGAACCTGCTGAAGCCAGAGGAAGTGGATTGCTTGCAGTTTTTGACCGTAGGGGGTGAGCCCGTAACTCAGCGACTCATCGATGTTTGGGCGCCGCGGGTGTCGCTTGTGGAGGCGATTGGCATGACGGAGGGTGTGGGCATTGCGAACGCCATCGATGTCAGTGGGAAGAAATGTAGAGCTCGCCAGTTTATGACGGGTTGCGCATGGATCGTCGACCAAGACGATGCGAATACACTAGCGCCGATCGGGGAAACGGGGGAACTTCTTTTCGAGGGACCAGCGCTATTCCAAGGATATCGCAACGACCCGGAAGCTAATACGAAGGCATTCATCGACGGGCCACCTGCATGGGCGAAAGCGAGGGGAGAGGTGAGACCCAGAGTGATGTTTCGAACAGGAGATTTGGCAAAATATGTCGAAGATGGCGTTGTGCAGATTGTGGGAAGGAAAGATACGCGTGTCAAGTTACATGGGCAACGCTTTGAGTTGGGAGAGGTGGAAAAGTCGTTGTTGGACTGCCTCCCATCGGGTGTGACCGTTGCAGCGGAGATAGTCGAACCGACAACTGGAACTGGGCCAATTCTCGTCGCTTTCATACACGGGCTTGCAACAGACTTCTCTCATGGAGTCAGGCAGTTGAGAGAGAGATTGGCAGACAGTCTCCCGGATCACATGGTACCGCGCGGATTTGTGCAACTCAAAGAGCGGCCTTTGAACCCATCTGGCAAACTCGATCGAAAGCTACTGCGAAGTCAGGCTGCCGGGATGTCGTTGGTTGATCTGGTGAAGCATGTTGGCGCTCTGAGCAAGTCTGCGCCAGTGACGTTGCAGGAACGAACAATGCAACGTCTATGGGCCTCAGTGCTCGGCCTCCCCGTAGAGTACATCGGTTTGCAGGACGATTTCTTCCATCTTGGCGGAGATTCCTTGCACTGTATCAAGCTCATTGCACAAGCACGGAAAGAGCAGGTTGTTCTGTCAATCGAAGACATCCTGATACATCGAACTCTCCAGGCTATGAGTACATCGGCAAGCTTCGAGGTAAGCGCTCAGTCAGCTACGATAGGCGGCGGATATGCAGCGCACACGATAGAGACAGTCGCACCGGAAATCTTACGAGATGATGTTGACGCTGTTGCTCTGGCGACAGACTGGCAGGCCTGGTGTGTCGGGCAGGGTCTGCTCAAGTCGCATGGCTGGCATGACTATATGATCTTCAAGTTCCCCAAAGCGCTGGATGTTGGAAGGTTGCAACGCGCTTGTCAACAGCTCATAAACCAACACGCCCTTCTACGAACGGTGTTCGTAGTGAAAGCAAGACAAACTTTCCAGGTCGTTCTCAAGGCCAAGGCTTTCCCCTTCCGGTTCACTGTGGAGCAGTCTAGTGACAGTCAGAATATGGACGCGCTTGTTAAGGATATCATTCAGCAGGATATGAAACGACACCGTCAACTTGGCGATACTTTGGTAGCTTTTACCCTTGTACAAGATGCCACAACTAGCACGGCACAACTGGTCCTTCGAATCTCCCACGCCCAGTACGACGCGCTCAGTCTCGACAAATTGTGGCGCTCGCTCGAGGCTTTGTACTTCGACAGACCATTGGAAGTCATTCCTTTCACCGACTTCTGCGCAGAAGCGGTCTTAGCAAGCAGGAATTCTGAAACATTCTGGAAGAAAGCTCTGGCCAATAGTTCGATGAGCGAAGTTCGGGCTCACACTCGCCCCAGCGTGGACTGCCCTATCAACGGCGCCGTCAAGACTTCTGTTCCCTTGGTAGACCTGAAAACTTCGGGTTACACGAGCGCAACCGCTGTTCTTGCCGCATGGTCGGTCGTGCTGTCGAAGCTTACTGGTCAGGACTCTGTCGTATTTGGATACATCACTTCTGGAAGACACATGATGATGCCCAACGTATCGGATATCCTCGGTCCATGCATGAACGTCATACCTCTACGCACGGATGTCATTTCAATCGCAAAAGCTTCTTCGCTTCTCGATTCAATTCAAAGCAACTATCTGAAGTCGCTGCAGCATGGCCATATTGGACACCATCACATCATAGAGAAGTGTACTAACTGGCCTCGATGGACGCGATTTTCGACAGTCGTGAATCATCTCAGCTTCGGGTCGATCGAGCAGCCATTTCCAGAACTTGGCGGGTGCGCATTCGATGTGTACGAACCGGAGCATGACAAGGCCGACCTATGGCTGCAAACATCTGCTCGCGACAACAAGCTGGAAGTCGAACTGAGATACTCGCAACAGGCTTTCTCCGAAGATTGGGTTAAAGCGGTGTTGAGCTGCTTCGTTCAAACTTACGAACAGCTGCCTCATTTGTTGGGACAGAAATTGTCAGACATTCTTCCTCTGCTCGATGTGGCTGCGTTCCAGCACAGTCTAATCAGCCCCAAACAAGCTAGGAAGCAGGCACCAAGGCTCGAAACAGAAGATACAAAGATCTTGGAGGAATTGGTTTGTTCAGCTTGGGAGGCGGTATTGGGATCAGACTTCAGGTCGTCTCCTGGTTTCACATACCAAACCCCATTTTACGAGATCTGGGGCAACAGCATTGCCGCTGCCGCTCTTGCTTTTGAATACTCCAAGAGGGGATTCGCTATGAGTATTGAGGAACTGCTTGATTTCCCGTCTGTCGCAGAGACTATTGCTCTTCTCTCAACCCGCACAAAGGGCGATGTTGAGAAGGCTACTTAGCCTGCTGCACAACGAACTTCTTACCATAGTTACTGCATTCAAATCACGATAGACGTCAGCTTGTGGAACCTCGAATTTGAACCAATGTCATGCTACAATGATATGAAGACATCTGCAGCCTGGAACGCGCTGAATGAGTCGTTCGGAGAAAGGGTGGCGGTGGATTTGGACCTACTTGCTGCGCCTGCATGATTACATTAAGAACCAGGCGGATATCGAGAGCGCTTATGGAAAAAAGTCCACCTAAATCTCTGCATCAAGATTCCATGTTTAGAGCAGAGTTAATGGAACCCTGACTGCAGACCTCATGAACTTCTCCTACCATACGGTTCGAATGGAAAGATCGCCGCAATACCTGCCATGAAGATGTACAGGGCAGCACAGATATAGATCGGAACAGCGGTTTCAGTCTTTATCTCCGGTCAGCACGAACAAAGCAATTCGGAGTCATCTCAAACATGATAGGTTTAGTGAAGAGCAAACTTACATCAGCAACCGTCGCAATAACGGCACTCAAAATTCCCATAACCCTGTTCCAGGCAATCGCGATTCCGTTGCCGGTACCTCTGTGCGCACTCGGCAGCACCTCCGGCGTATAAGCGTACAGCGTGCCATAGTAGACATTTAAACAGAAGTTGATGATACATGTAAACACCACATTCTGAACAGCAGTCCTGACCTGCGTGTACGCGAAGAAGAAAGCCATGGTGACCAATGCTCCAATAACCATGGTATACTTACGACCGAGGCGCGTATGACACATGTAACCCGCTAGCACAGGTCCCCAAATCCCGCTGAAGTTCACGAGGGTGTAGTTGCGCCAAGTGATGTAGGGTGATGGTTCACCGAAGGCGACGCCGCGGGAGAAGAGGTAGGCAGGGAGGAAGACATTGTAAAGGGGATAGGCGAGGCCAATCAACGTCCACGACAGCCAGATCAACGATGTGCTGATACCTATTCGTTTCGTGGAAAACAGACCGCGGAGGTGCATGTTGATCTCTCCCAAGCCCCATTTACTCTTATTTCCACGTGCAGCGATACGGTCTACGGTGCCGCAGTCCTGCATCTGGGCGAGGGTGAGACTACAAGGTCGGTTGTATTTCGTGGCAATGAAGTGGAGGGTTTCGACGCACTCGGCATCTCTACCTTCGCTGACGAGGAATTTGGGGGTCTCTTTTAGACGGATGATGGTGATGCGGAGGATGGACATCACGAAAACCAAGGATCCAGAGGCGTACCATACGTAGCGCCAACCTTGGTTGTTGGACTTTGTACAGGGGCCCGCCGTGGGATCGAGAGATGGGTCGGCGCAGCTGAAGTTTGGAAGGAAAGCCCAGGCAAAAAAGCCAGCTACGAGCTGACCGATACCTAGTCAGTGTGTCAGTATTTAGCCTGATAGATGCCATTCCTCGTAGAAACAATTAGCGGAGGATGGGGGATATATATACCCCACCAAGCTGCCATGAGCGTAAGCATCCACTGCCTATAGCTAGGCAAATACTCCAAGAACACGGCCGTGTCCAATACCAGATTCCCTCCAGCGCCAAAAGCACTCAGACATACGAATAAGCCCAAGACTTCCCAATTTGGACTTGCTCCAGCCACAATCGCGAAGATCGAGCAAATCAGCAAACTGACGTTAAACGCTGTCTTTCGACCGATGATATCGGCCGATAAACCCCAGAATAAGGCTCCCGTGAGCATTCCGACGTAAGCAGCGATAGTCAGGCCGTTTCGGTAGGAGGGGTTAAACTCAAGGGCGGCTTGCGCGGCGATGACGGACTGAATGAGTAGGATGAGGGAATCAACGGCGTAGCCAAAACCATTCAAGACAAAGAGCTAAGTCTTATCAGAAATGCTCAAAGATGTCAGAGACACATCAAGTACCTTCCATTGATACGTCGTAAAACCGATCTGCGGACTGTAATCAGTACGCACGCACAGAATTCTTCTCTCACCAAACTTACCTCATCGATCGCATTGTTGACCAAATGCATTTTTGTATTCAGCACAGGATCAGTGTGCTCGAGTTGTAAGATGTCGTCTTTACCCAAGCTACTCGTTTCGCCGTATGCGTGTTGGTGTTCAACATCCTGCTCGTGCTCTTGCACTTTCTTATCGTGAACTTTGCTCTGACCGTCCATCTTACTATACCACACCTCAATCTCTGAATGTACTGTACAAAGTTTCCAACTCTTTCCAAATGTGAGAGGTGCACGCGACAACTGGGAAGAAAGCAAAAGGCCAAATAGAGGGGCACCGAGGGTAAGGTAGATCCATGTATCCTACTGGCACTTGCAGCAAGGGACAAGACTCTTCTGATGCTGTGCCCAATGCAACGTCCGAACTCACCACGTTGTTCGCCTGGTCCGAACGGCTGCACCAATGGCAACAACCCAAGGAACACGCTTGTCAGCTCGTGGCTACGCTTTGATTGGCTGGCATCATAATCGGCTGTTTGTGACAGGGGTGTAAGCTGAGCCGATCGCTCTTGGAAATTCTTGGGTTGTGGTCCGGGCGATACCAACGTGGGAAGGTGCGAACGAGCACAAAGACGTCCCGTCGAATCGGTCGTCGAGTTTTTTAGAGTCGTGCGCAACGTCTCTGAGCACAAAGATGCCCTCAGTAGTGTGAACTCTGCAACACCAACTGGGCCGCCTAGGAAGATAAGTTTAGGTCTTTCTATCTACAATGTATATGTATTGACTTGACTGTAACCTACGTTGTGGAGCACGACTATATGCACCTTCGTGCAGTGAGAGTTGTGATATAATCATGATGGCGCCCCACTATTACAGCATCAGCCAGAAAAGAAAGGAATTTGTACATGATATCGCCGTGAATATAGCCCTGGTATCCTAAACGCCATGCTGGAGACAAAGTATACACAATGATGAAATGCATCGGAAAAAAGAGGACCCCATGCAATAGCTCCTACTGCCCGGGTGTTTGCGTTGGAGTACTCTCTTCAGTGCTGGCAATAGCGCTGTCATCTTCCGCCACCATCGTGACCGGTGTTGGTGTAATCCTTCGTCGCTTACTCTCTCGCGCATCTACATCGACTTCCGGCATAGCATACAAGTCTCGTTTCTTCGAAGTCGAAGATGCATCCTCGCGGTCTGACTCGCTCATTTCGCTTTCTCTTCGCCCAATGTGGGTAGTGCTTGGTATACCACTGACCGAGCTACTCGCACTGTGCGTCGTGCCCTGGCCGTGAGCTGGGGTCAGAGGCGGCGTCCACATCGGTACAGGTCCAGAATTGGCAGCAGCAATACTAGGGACTGATGACATAGCCGGCGTTGGGGCGTTCATGTTGCTTTGGTCGCCTGCACCGGGGGCAAAGGATGAAGCAGTAGCAATACTGGATACTGAATTGCTTCTTGTGGGACTACCAGGCCTTGCGGGAACAAAAGAGCTCGGAGAGGCCGGGAAGCCTGCAGAGGGTTGCCTCTGCATCGGTGGTGCAGTAGTCGTTGTGGTGCCTGGCATGGCTCCGGTTGTTGGTGTAGGAGTCGGGGTAGAGTTGTTTGATGTGTGCCCCCCCGTGGTGTTGATGGCAGCAGGTGTCTGCTGTGGTCGACTATGAACAGCTAATGGACCCGTGTACTTGTCGCCAAGTTCGCCAGGAGCAAATGTGATGGATGAGCAAAAGCCATCCGACGAGGTCATCAGCAGCATGGAGCCGTCATTCGACCTATTGAATGGTAAGTGAACTGGGAGTCAAAGCGGGCCTCGGCACCTACCAGGTAATGTCTGTAAAGGTGGCAAAGTGCAAGTTGCTGACTATGCATAGGGGCTTCTGTTGCTGCGTATCGTAGATGTGGATAGCGTCTTGTGTTGCGACAGCATACATCATGCGATAAGGCAGTGTAAAGGCAGACGGAGGCCCGGGGGGCAGGCCGGATTGAGCGGATGCTTCGCCTTCGGCGGGCTTAGGCGACGGCGCTGATAGACTTGGCGAAGGAGATGGCGCACTCGTGATGGGCGGGGGGTCCATGGATGAATGCGACGTAGGGGGCTTGGAGGGCATGATTGGATCAGGCAGAGAAGGAATTTCATCGTCCATGTTTGAAGTATCGATGGTGATGTGCCTGGTGGGTGGGACAGACTGGCGTAGGGTATAGTAGACGGGCGAGCAACGAACGGCGACCGAGGGCTTCTTGTGGCCAGGCAGATAGGCGACGGGTGGCTTGTTAAGGCCGGCCCGGGTATATATGTAGACTGTATTCGTGATGTCGTCGCCTGACTTGGCTTCAGCAACGGACGCATGCATGGCCTTGTATTGGCCTGCCGGTGTGAACAACAAGCTGCCGTCCGGGGCAAATGTAAGACGTCGGAAGAAGGAGGTCAAGGTCTCGTTGAAGTAGAGGGGGGCGTTGCGAAGGCCCATGGTGCCGATGCTGCCAATGCTAGGGGAGTTTGGCATGACGGCGGGTAAGGGCATGGACGGAGCGGGCGAGGCGGAGCGGCGCATGGATGGAGAGGAGCCGAAGGACGAACGACGGCTGTGTGAGGTTGGCGGCGGATGCATCGTGGGAAGGGCCAGCGACTGGGGCGTGCCGGGCATCGACGGCACGGGCGAGCCGATTGCCATGGCAGCATCAGCGGCAAAGGCGCGGCCGCCGAAGTCTGGGGGCGCAGGGCTGTTCGAAGAAACGCGCCGGGCGGGCAGGTCCATCTTGGTGACCTTGCTGTGCTGGGCCAGCGAGAAGTGGCCGTCCTTGTTCTTCAGTGTGTAGATGTGGACGGAGCGGTCGGACGACTGGGTTGCAATATATTCGTTCATGGGGTCCCAGGCAACGCCCTGGACGTAGTGGTTGTGCTCGGCAATCTGCCGCACGATGCTTCCTAGACATGATTGAGCAGCTATCGGGGAGGTGGTGGCTGGGCACGGGGCGTACCAGTTTGAGCGTTGTAGATGCGGGCAATGTTGTCCATGCTGCCTGTGATGAAGAAGACGCCGTCAGGGGACCAGGCCAGGTCGTAGATCTCGGAGCCAATGGACCTGCACATGGCCTTGACTCGCCATGTCTCCTTGTCTTCGAGGCCCTCGTCCAAGTTGTGCGCCGTCTGCTTCTCAGCGGGGACCCAGAGCAGCACGTTGCCATCGTCGCCGGCGCTCGCGAGCATCTCGCCTAGGGCACGTCAGTTGCTGCTCTCTCTTGCAGGTGGGCTAGAGGCGTACCCCGTGGACACCATCGCACCACGTTGACGGCCTGAGTGTGCTTGGCCAGAGTCGACAGATAGGTGACGGTGCGTTCCTCGCCATGCGCCTCGACGTTCCAGAGCTGTTGTACATATCAGCGCAAGTCCATGCTACTCGTGGGTGGAGCTGGCGTACCCGCACGTTATTGTCACCGCCCGCTGTTGCCAGACGTCCCTTGCCGTGTGGCTCAAAGTGAGCCGAGTAGATGGGGGCGTTCTCGTTGTGCCAGGACACCAGAAGCGGAGCAGCCTTCATCTTCGCTGGGGCCGCAGCTCATTCCGCACTCAAGCGTAAGCGTAGAGCGTCTGGTAGGTGCCGGTTGCACGTGAGGGATCGTGATGTTGGCGGGAGAAGGGCAGGGCATGCGGTTGAGGTTCTGGGCTGGCGGTGCTGTGCGCGGTTTGGCTGAGGGCAGATGGCTTGCCCTTGGGTGGTTGGAGCGCGAACGTTCCGCGTCTGCTTCTAGCTGCATCGGGAAAGCTTATTGGTTTTGGTTTCACTGTCGGATGCACCGGGCGCGACACCACCAGCACCCGTCCAGCGTCTCACACGCCGGCCTTCATGTAGATCCTGCAAACACAAGCGATGCAGCCCGCTGTCTGTGCAGCAAAAGCATCTCGTTGCATGGCAAAACCAGCTGCATCCACCATGGCAGACGACGCTGCCACCCGCCTTGAAACCGAACTGGAGCTGCTAGACGCCATGTATCCCCATCAGACGCACTATCACCCCAAGTCACGGGAATTAAGCTTCTCCCAAGATGATCGTGCCTCGCTCCTCCTTCGCTTGCCGGAGTCGTATCCGGCATCAGGGTCGCCCGATATCATCTCTGCGACTGACGCAGCCAAGAACGACCTGCGGATGCGCATTAGAGATGCCGTCACAGGGCTTGGACTGGCCCAAGGGGAAGAGGCGCTCGATGCCATCCTCGCTACCTTTCAGCACATGCTCAGTTCTGCTCCTCCTGAATCAGACATCGGCTCAACCGCAGGTGCCAACCAGAGTCCAGACACCTCCAAGACAGTCATTGTATGGCTGCACCATCTTCTCAATACCAACAAACGCAAACTTGCACTCTCACCTCCATCCTCACTGCCACCCGTATCTGGGCTCACCAAGCCTGGATATCCCGGCCTTCTTGTCTACTCCGGCCCCTCCGTAGCTGTCACAGAGCATGTCAACACACTAAAAGCACAGAACTGGCAAGCGTTCCAGGTACGGTATGAAGAAGCAGAGCTCTGGCACTTTGCACATGGTGCCGGCGTCAGAGAGATGGAGACTATGAGCCATATCGTCAAGGGCGTCGAAACAGAAGGCGCCATTGGGGTAACGCAGAAAGAGGAGCTTCTCAAGGCTATAGGTATTAAATAAACATTCCACCAGTTCTCTGTTCCACTTCTTCCAAGGGCACTTTTTTATTCATTGACGTGATTCCTGGCTCAAGTAATTGGTAGGACCTCCGCTTATGGGATTTTCATCTGTATTTTTGTAGTGACGTGGTGTACCTTGGATGTACGAAGGAGCAAGATGTCATTCGAGGTTGGCCCGAGCGCGCCAGTTCGCATCTCAAATCATCGAAAGTCTGCCGCTGCACCAATTCGCAACACCACGGCGTCATACAATCTCCAACATCAACACCCCAATGGCTACACCAATGAAATGCATGGCCACGGCTATGAGGAGTATTTCAAGTCCACGAGCGGCGCGCGTTACGCATCGAACATTCGCCTTTAGCACATCGAGTCCGGTCGCATCGTCGCGGAAACCATCAGCGGGGAACGCAACTTGTCGGAGGGAATTACAAACAACGCGAACTGGACTAAGGAAAGCTGCAAGTAGCTGCCAAGGACACACAAGGGATTTTTCGCAATCGACACCACGGAGCAAGCTCAAGACAATAGATCAGATCCGGGCCAGGAACAAGGGCGGGGTACGTTTTGATATCCAAGGAGCCATGTACAAGATGTAAGTACTTAGACGCCCGTTCAAAGGCTAACGCTTCGTAGCCATTCAATCTCACAGCAGCCATCCTCTTCGTTGCAGCAGGTGGAGGATTATGGGCCTACTTCACATACGAGAAAGAGCGCATGGCAAGAAAGCGAATCGCCGAGCAAACAAAGGGTATCGGAAAGCCTAAAGTAGGCGGTCCATTCCACCTCCAAGACCACAACGGCCAGCCATTCAGCAACGAGGACATGCTAGGCAAATACTCTCTCGTACGACATCGCCCTCGCCCCACTGTGAGCATTTACACTAACAACAGTGTCGTAGGTCTACTTTGGCTTCACTCACTGTCCCGACATCTGCCCGGACGAGCTCGACAAGATGGCTCTCATGTACGACAAAGTCGTTGCCGAATGCGGCAACGTCATCCTCCCCGTCATGATCACATGCGATCCCGCACGCGACAACCCCAAGGTGCTCAAGGAATACCTCGCAGAGTTCCATCCTGACTTCATCGGCTTGACAGGCACCCACGAGCAGATCAAGGATACGTGTAAAGCGTATCGGGTGTACTTCAGCACCCCCAAGGACGTCAAGCCTGGTCAAGACTATCTGGTTGATCATAGTATCTACTTCTATTTGATGGGTATGTTGTCTTGCTGTGACCATAGTGCACGTACATAGGCTGACAGATCTACCAGACCCGGAAGGCGATTTTGTCGAAGCCATCGGGCGCAACTTCACGGCGGAGCAGGCTGCGAAGGTCATCTCAGACCACATAAAGGATTGGGAAAAGCCGTTGAAGAAAGAGACGAGATGGGAGTAGACGAATGCGCATTGAAGGTTGGAGATACAAATGGCTCGTGTGACTTGCATGCTACAAAAGTGACAAGGACGCGCGAGCCACACAAGTTGCGGGGAGACGTGTAGAGATACTTTTGTACGAATACGGTGAGTGGGACTTATACTATGTCATGTGCGCCAGGTTTGTAGATTACTTGTCTGAATACCCATGTTACGAGGACGCAGCATTTCGCTGTAGATGAAACACGTTCGTGAATGAGCTGTCGCTATGCTTCCTTTACGGCAGAGTTGGCACGGCGAATGCTTGGTACTTCTCTTACGGGGCCAAGATGCAAGGCAGTTGGCGCCCTAGCAGATGGATCGATGGAGATACCACGTGGGTGGGATAGATGTGGGGACCATAAGCTCAACTGCCTGTATTTCAAAATCTTCAAGAATATTTACGATTTATATCGAAAATTTCCTAAATCTCCTTCGTTGGGCCGGTAACTCAGTGGTAGAGTGTAGGACTGCAGTTGAACCAATAGCCGCCTTCCCGAAGTCACCGGTTCGACTCCGGTTCGGCCCTAGTTCTTTTTGCCCGTCGCTTTCTTTTTTCAATACACATTGCATCTGTCTCCTGTTCTTGAATTAAGGCTCCAAAAGCTATCTATCTTCTATTTTTAACACGTATTTCGACGGAATTGCGTACAATCGCCTTCTTTCTTGATTTTTCTCGAGTATGGGCACTTGGTGTATTCTCGACTTTAAGCTTACAGAGACAGATTTTTGCGGTGCTACTATGTACAGCATACGTTGCACATGGAAGTACTAGTACAAAAGTATAAACCCAAAGTGTAGAAAGAGAAGAAAAGTCTGCCTAGGTATGTTGTGTTAAACACTTATAAAGCAATTACATCTTACATATAAACTATACATATACCTAGGTGCTCTAACGCAGAAATCTATATCAAATTATCTAGGCTCTTTCTTAAATGCATATTCTATGATGTATACTGCAATGCGATGTAACTTGTGTCGTCGCTTTGTACTTAGGTGTAGAGTAGTCGCCACAGCATTGTAATGTAGCCTTATTCTCTGCTAGCATTTGAATGCAATTTAAGCTATTCCAACGCGTATAGGACTGACTGACAAAGAATGTGGTCCGCCTTTGACTCGGACTAGGGTCCGGTCTTGGTTCGGGCGGGTCATCGATATAGATAGTACCTTGGTATACGGGAAAATGTTGACTTCGTACACCTATCTCTAGGTATGAATGTAATAGCTTTGATGGTTGACTGACTGCTGCGTGGAAGCTGCAGTAACAACGTTGGAGTGTAAATTCTGCTTGGTTCCGTCCACATTGCAGATCCCGCTATTATATCTTCTTCTCAGGACATATAGATTGAACAAAAACGGGTCAATCAGCACAACGAACAGCAAGGGTGAGGTCTAGGCGCCCAGGAAAGTAGTGAGAACTCTTATGCTGTATCTCAATCGAGAGCCCGTAGATTGTTCAATCTTGTTCGCAGTTAGTGGCTGCTCATTACCTAGGTAGTGTCCTGGTGCACAACGTCTTACAAGACTACAATTAAAGAAATGATGCAGCATAGCAGTTGTCCTCGCCAGAAGCTTGTGGTATCGCAACAAAGCTTCATCACACCATCCGCTTCGATAATCACCAAGTCCAAATCTTAGATCTAAGCTCGAACAATGCAGGATCATGTACTATTTCTCTTGGCCGCTGATATTGCCCAAGTAGTCATACTGCATTAACACCTGGATTCGAGCTGCGACTCTTCCACAGACGGCCAACTCTCGACACGGCAACAGCTGCTACCCGCGTCTTGAAAGCAGCATTTGACGACATTTTCACACCTGATTTGAAATGCGTGTTGAACAAAAATGTTATCCTCAAGGTTTGCTTTCGTCCAAGACCACTATAGCTTCCACAAAAGCGAGGTTATACCCCCCAAGTGAATACAGATAGATGGAAACTGAGATGACTTTACTAATTGCAGGGTTACGTCAGACATACGATGCTTTGTCTTGGGCTCAGTTCCACCATCTCCAGTCTCATGAATGTATCCTGTTCTTGATCGCTTCTACGATACTCTTCAGACCACTCAGTCTAGCCTCTCTCGTCTCCCCAAGGTACAAGCTTGCAACAGGCCATGCATGAATACCTCCCGGCTCTTCCCAGCTGTCTACCTCTTTTCCGGTCTTTCCCAATGAGCTGATCAGTTGCCTTGTCTCCGGCCCAAGCACTTCTTCACTTCCATACAGGAAATACCACCCTTGTTCAGGACTAGCCTCCATCCACTTGTTCAAATCTCTGCACCTTCCTGGCGAAACCATTGGATCATCTGCTGACACCTTGCTGCCGATGTATTGACGGCCGTATAGCTCTAACGATGAACTGTTGAGATAGTCGGATTCTGTGTTTCGATTTTTGTGCGATACAATCGTCACCCACGGGCTGATCATGATGGCAAGGCCGGGTTTCTGATGTCGTAAGTCCGTGTGGTCAGACATGTATAGCAGAAAGCTCAAGATGAGGGTTGCGCCCGCAGAGTCTCCACCCACGACGACACGAACTGAAGATTGAGCCAGCGATAGAACGTATTCGTAGCCTGCGACCGTCTCGTGGAGTTGGGTAGGGTATGTAGCGTCTGGGACGAGTGTGTATTCTAAAGCGAATAGAGCTGGATTGCGGTACCCGGCGTTCTTGAGCAGTGCAACCCAAGCGAGTAGAAACTCCATATAGAAGAAACTACTTCCCATGGAAAAGCCACCCCCATGACAATAATACACAATTACATCTGGCTGCTCTTGCTGGTTGTGCACTATCCATACACCTCTAAAGTTTGGTCTTTTGATCTCAGTCCACCTGATTGGACTGGTGACGATGCCGTGTCTCAGCATACGGAACCTCAAGAATGGGAGTGACACAGCTTTGGAAAAAAAGACACGTCCCAAAAAGGCGGGCATGTTGGCGAATGCATAGCGAACGAAACGGATGACCAAGTCTTGGAAAGGCGTTGCCTTCTGCACGAAAGGGGCACGATGTTCATGTGGTACGAAGAAGCGTTCACGAACGAACTGGTACGGTATGGCGACGGCTTTGGGAGCTGTGAGTATTAGTATGCCCACGTACATGACATGTTGCAGCTTACCGAGAGATGGCAAAGCTGGTATCAGCCATGTCAAGAGTGGCAGGAGCCCAATCTGGATCAGCAATTGGGGAGCGAGAAAGACGAGGAAAGCTATGCAGTCCAGATAAGAAATTTGACTCAATATCATCTTCACGGAATAGAGGGTGGACAAAGTATCTCAGCCAGGAGAACGCCTAGCGACACCGTTCAGGACTGGAATAGCAATAGCAATAGCGATGACGCTGACGAGGGTCCGGCTAAGCCACAATCGCTTAGCGCCACATCTAACGGTTCCGCATTGATCATGCTTTCCCTGAGCTTCGACCGGGCAACCTGCGAACCTCTGGAAGACGTGAAGCTGGAGCCATATCAGGAGGAGTGACGCCCAAACATTGACTTGCACAAACGAGGAACAGAGTGGTTCGCACGTGACGGAAATTAGCGGAGCCGCGCACAGACCCGTCGGTCGGTCGCGACTTCCAGAAAACTTCCGCGACTCACTTAGCTGTCACTCCGCAAACACGCCTCTCCGCGCCTGCAAACAAGCCTGTCTGCTTGCCTGCGCCTGTATCGAGGGGTTGTCTTACTTTCATCTTTCCTTGTCTCTCATCCACCATTTCCTATTGATGGAGTAACGTCCGGCGCAAACATCGGTTCCAACTCTTCCACGGCAGCCTGACCCCAAGTCGCGAACTCGTCGAGCCTCACCATGGCCAACCCCGCAGCCGATCTCAAGGCGGCGCCGCTCGCTGACGAGCTGAGAGAGCTTGCTGTGTACGTGCGAGATGCCTAGGCTCTGAACTCATACTAATGTAAGCAGGTCGCTCCCCACGACGGCCTTCCCAAAGAACTTCTTCTGCGCCCTTTGCAACGAGCTCGCGTTCGACTCATATAAGCTAATCTGCTGTGCTAAATCCATATGTTCACCATGTGTGTACACCATATGCTGCTGCCGGAGGGCCTCGCAGGCGCTAACACGGCCCAGGTCAAGGAAAACTCCAGTTCCCGACAACGTGTCCCTCATGCGACCACTCACCGCTCGAGGCCGACTCTTGCACACCGAACAAGTCTCTGCGTAACACGATGCGAGTGTGGCTACAAAAGCAGAAGAAGAAGGAAGAGGCCAAGGCCGCGGCACAGGCAGCTACCCCGCCCGTCGAGGTGACACCAGCCGCGCCTGAGATACTGCCGGTCCGTGATGGTGCAGAGCAGCCCGTAGACAGTGTTGAGGATGTGCACAAGGCAGAAGACGGTGCTGCTGAACAAGCTTCTGGTTCTGCGGAGGCCGCAGAAGAGGCTGGACAGCGCGCCGGCTCGGCCGCGGCCCAACCAAAGGAGGTAGGTTCTGAAAGTTTTTCATTTCGCTCTCGTGCGAGCATGCGGGTACTGTACAATCAGAAGAAGAAGAAACCAAGCAAAAGAGACATCGTCGGGCATCTAAGCATTGCAAAACATGGTTGCCACACGTGCCAATGACCTGAGATGCTTTCCACTTCACTCGCGCTCTTGCTGACCAAACCAGGAAAATGCTTCTCCTGAGATTGAGACCGAGCGGCGCGGTAGTACCGCCTCTCAGAGCGTGACTAAGACCACGGAACCTTCAGCCGCCGACGGCTCGACCGACGAGCAAAAATCCTCCAACGGAACTAATGGCATGATGGGCATCAACCCGGCGATGAGCGGCGTGCAAAGCCAGATGGGCTTCGGCTTCCCCAATCAGGGTGGCTTCAGCAATGGCATGGCTTGGAACGGGATGCCCAATATCATGGCCAACGGCGGCTGGAACGGCGTGAATCCTATGGGTATGTCTTTGGAACAATCTTGCCTTCCTTGCAGGCGACTAATGTCTTCCTAGATTTCAACAACATGAACGGAATGTACGGCAACTTTGGAGGGAACATGGGCTTGGGCATGAACGACATGTCTGCCATGAACATGATGCAGTACGGTGGCGGCTATGGCAATGGATGGAATGGCATGGGCAGTGGCTATGGAAACTTCAACGGGCCCAATCAGCTGGGTGGCTATAATCAATCTGGAGCATATCCCGAGATGATGAACCAGTTTCCCAAGAATAATTTCCCAATCCAGAACCACAATCGTCTCCATGCCAATCAAGGAGGAGCACATCCTCAGCGAAACAACCAGAATGGCAGTCATGGTGGCTTTGGTCCTGGTTGCCAGAATGCGCCTGGTCGTCCGGGCAGTCGCGGCGGTCCTTTGCAAAACGTACGTTCAACCCACCAACGAAAGCCACCGAACCCGTATACGGGAATCGGCCATACTTGGAAACAAAAAACTGACCCGCTCCATTATACGCAGCGTGACAACCAGTCGCCTGACGGAAATGCCAACCCTGCTCCTGAGGCGAAGGCCGAGGGTGAGCAGTCGAAGGTGTCCGCAGATCCAACTGAAGAAGGTAAGGATACCGTCGACGATCTTCCAGTATCGCTCGAACCGCAGAATTTAGCAGATGGGGTTGGTGCTGGCAATGCTAGCGAAGCTGCTGGCGATGACACTAACCAGGCAGGGGGTGGTTCACAGTTCGAGACTCAAGACGGCGGTCTGAAGCCTATACAGACTGTAGACTCTGGCGATGCAGACATGCGAGAGTACGACCAGTCTATGATGGGCTCTGGTATGCCATACCCTCAAGGAATGATGAATCAGTTCCCGGATCAGCACATGAATGCACCCTTCGACCCCAGCATGAACATGAGTATGGGATATAATGGCAACTATGGTCCACGTAGCGGCTTCAACAACGGGGCATATGGTGCAGCGACAGTTCTGACAGGCCAGCCAGCGGAACCGATTGGTGTCGGTGTTGCAGGCGCCCCAACTGGACCACGCGCGATGAGAGAAGGTCGACCTAACACTGGTTTTTCGAGTCGTGTCCATGGTGGGCGATATGCACCCCCGCCACCGCCTAAAAGTGTCGCATCTGCTCAAGATGCGACAGCTGGTAGTCCACAGCGTAGAGTTCGATCGTAAGTAGATTCGATGGAGAATGAAGGACAAGTAGTGACTGACAATGACGCAGGCGGTCACCCCTCCGAGATGAGAGTATGCGGGTCAAGGAACGCTCACCCACGCCTTCTCGACCACGATCACGAACGAAGGGTGACGATAGGAGTGAGCAACGTGAGCGATCGCGTTCTGCAGACCGTCATTCTCGTCGTGATGACCGCGGTAGATCCGTTTCGCCATTGAACAACGAATACGAGGATCGCAAAGACCGCAAGCACCATCGATCGTCACGCTACGATGAACGTGACCCGGAGTATGATGATCGATACCGCGACGAGAAGGGCAGCCGGGGTGACCGTACGCGAACTGCATCTGCAGACTCCAAGTATCGCAGCAGCCGTCGTGACAAAGACAAGCACCGTTCATCGCGATCCCACCGCGACCGGAGCAAGGAGCATCGTCGTCGCCATCGCTCCCGATCACCTCGTGAGGGAGACAAATATGAAGACGAAGAAGCGTACGGCAATGGCGAAAAGGATTCTGATGGCAGTGCACGACGCAAGCATAGGAGCGGGCGGGACCGGTCACGCGACAAGGAACGTGAACGAGACCGCAAGGATCGTAAAGAGCGAGAGCGAGACCGCAACTATGATTATGACCGCGAGAAGGATCGCTCCCGCGACAAGGATAAGGACAAGGACCGTAGGCGGCGTCGCGATCGTGAAAGTGAAGACGATGAGCGTGATCATGGGGACGACAATCACCGCTCTTCACGCCGTAGTCGCAAAGATCGCGATCGCGAGCGACGCGAGTACGATGATCATGAGCGCAAAGACAAGCCATCTCAATTGGAGAGGGAAGAGGATATCGTCGGTCAGATGATGAAGAAACGCGCTTTGTCTCCACCCTTGAACGCACCAACCGGGCCTTCGGCGAATGGCTTCAGCATCAAGGGTCGCTCAAAGAACGCGGTCATGCCTCCACCGGCCCAACCTCCTACCGGCCCGCGAGCTCTCCAGCCACCCAAGGGTCCGGCTGCTGATCGAAACAAAGACCGAAGTGGCGAAGCTAGGGATCACCGTCGTAAAACCAGCGTCAGTTCTACATCGACCATCCCAACCGGCCCTTCATCCAAAGACAAGGAAACATTCCAAGATCACTATGCCGCTGAGCGAGAGCGAAACGCCCGAGAGCGAGACAGTCGCGAACGCGTAGAGAAGCCATCCAGCTCCAGCAAGTCCCTTCACTCACGCATCTCTCCGTCATCCCGCCCTACGCTCTCGAGCAAGCGCAGCAGAGACGACCTTGACGACGAGGCTCCGGTACCCACAGGCCCCAAAGCTGATGTCAAGCCTCCCACAGGCCCCGCAGCGCACCGTGACAAGCGCAGGAAGTCTGGGGCGACGGGTGACGACAACATTGCCAGCCTCTTTACAGCGGGACTGCGTAAGAATGCCAAGGCTAGACGTGGTGGTGTGAGGACTGAAGGCGATGTTGAGCGCGAGATGATGGAGCGGGAGCGGGAAAGGCGGTAAGATGCTCTTTCGATCATGTGCGCACGAGTTTCCAGACGAGTCATTTGGGCTAGAATGAGGCATGACATGGCTACGAAGAACTTGAGATAGTGATATGCTCAATCTGGGAGAATTGCTGGGGGAGACTTGAGGTCCTTTCTCTACTTATCTGTATTATACCCTTTGAGGCATGAGTCAGAAGATATGGATGAACATGCATGCTGCATGCGCAGTAATCAGCGTAGGCTTAGGTGGGATAATTGACAATTCTTGTCCTGAGATGAATACGTTGTGGAATCATGGTATCATTTACTTTGTGAAATCTGGGATGTTGGGACGAAGCCGTAACAGCGTTTGAAGCCTAGACATATTTACCGTCTGTGGTTTACGAACTCCTTCTGCTCACCGCCCAATCTCGATGCGACGACAGTCGCTTCCCTGATTGCCTTTGCGACGGCGCCCCTGACGCCGTCTTCCTCGAGAGACATGAGCCCACCAATGGTGCAACCACCAGGCGTTGAGACTTTGTCCTTCAGCACCGCTGGATGCTCGCCGTTTAACACGAGCCCAGTGGTTCCCCTCATGGTCTGCGCAGCCATCATCTGTGCCTCTGCTCTTGGTAGACCCATGGCAACCGCACCATCGGCCGCCGCCTCCAATATCAGTGCGAAGAAGGCTGGACCCGAGCCACACAGCGCGGTCGCAGCATCCATGTTCGCAGGAGGGAGGTTCGTAACGCGACCGATGGAGCCGAAGATGAACTCAACGAGCTTGTACTGCGCCTCACTGAGCGGTGGATCCGAAGTCTGGATCACAGACATGGACTCTCCTACGAAAGACGCAGTGTTGGGCATGACCCTCACCACGCGACAAGCATTTTCTGTCTTCGCTGGTCCATCGGGATACAGGAAAGCTTCAATCTGCTCCCGCGTCACGCCTGCCAGGATGCTGACCAGCACCTTCCCCTTCAGCGCCTCCCCCACACCCTCCTCGCCCAGAATCGTCTTGAAGCCATGTGGTTTGCAGCTCAGCAGTACGATGTCTGCTTCCTGCACGCCCTTGAGGTTCTGGTTTGTGAGCGTCTGCAGGGGGAAGTTGTAGTGGCCGAGGGCTTTCCGGACGTTTTGTTCGGCGGGGGCCCATTGGTCGCAAGCGATGAAGTTGGAGAGGTTAGGCACGTCTTTAGAGGCAGAGGCGGGATCGAGAGAGGCTTTTGTCTTGGCAGAGGCGAGCGAGGACATTACGCCGCCCATTATCGCGATGCCCATGGTTCCTGGGCTTGTTAGCAATGACTGTGTTGGTGGGTTGGTCAGACGACGTGCCAGAGCCGAGGACGGTCAATGTGAGAGGCTTGGATTCTTGTGTAGTCGCCATGTCGATTGAAGTCCTTTGGGCGTCTTTGTGGGCACTGTTGGACAAACGCGAAGGAAGAGGGCTGCTGGTTTCTGGAGCGCGAGATCGGCGGCTTCCCCACGTTGACTTGGAGAAATCCTGAGCTATGACCATGGCCGACGATATGCGCGCACCTCTCCAAGCTCTCCGCCTGACGCTCCACACTACCTTGCCATCCATACCACAAAGACTACCGCCGAGCCCATAGTAGCCAAAGACGTGCGCAAACCTCCACCATGGCCGACCCGTTCGAGGTTCGTCAACGCTTCACGACGCTGCTCTCCCACCTCAGCGCATCCCACACGTCCCTTCAAAAGGCCGCTCTCTACGCGTTAAAGAATCGTGAAATGGACGAAGACCTCCACTCGTGCATCCTCGAGCAACTCGAACGCACCAACATGAACACCCGCGCGAACATCATGTTCTTCATCGAATGCCTCTGTGAATACGCCGTCAGAGACAACAATTCGGGCGATGCTAGCGCAATGGGCTACGTCCGCATGTTACAAAGAGACATATTGGCTGTTGTAGAATGCGTCGTAGGCGAAGAAGGCGCCAACATCCGCGTCGTTCGCAAAGTCCTCAAAACGCTTGAGAACCTGTCCATCCTCATGAAGGAAACTGTCCAAGAACTCGAAGCCGTGCTGAAGTCGAGAGAAGTCGCGCATCCCTTCATGGCGACAGGTACCTCCGACCCTAAAGACAGCTTTGTGGTATCTACAAGTCGGAATGGAGGGCAAAGAATGGACAAACGTCAGATTGAACAGAGGATTGAGGAGGACAGGGAGAGACACAAGAGGTTGCGGGAGAGTATCTGGGCGGTGCCAGGAGACGGGTATGAGGAGTTGGAGAAGCTATGGGATGAGGCCAGCGACGTCAACGAGGACGACTATGTTACCGCGAGGGAAGATGCCGAGGAGAGGAGGAAGGTTATTGAGTTCGGATAGAACCCTGACAAAGACCGAGAGAAGATTGAGGCATGGAAAGCGGCCAAAGCTGCTGCGGACGCTCGTGCGGCGTCTCCAGATGCTGCGAATGAGGAACAGTCAAGCGAAGATGAGGGTAGCCAAAGTTCGAAGACCAGTCGGAAATGGTTCCTGGCATGGTGGGCAGGCGGTAGCTGATCTGCATTTACGGCGTTGATTGGGAGCGACAGACATTGCCACAGCATGGCCTAGGCGTTGGGGCAGAGATACCACGGGCTTGTCTTATGACGCCCACATTGTTATTGGAATTTTGAGTAAACTGCATACATCCATGGTCATTCCAAACATATCTGTACACGCCCAAACGTAATGCTATGATACAGTATTCGTCCCTCTCTCCCAGATCCTGCTCTTTACCTCTTCTAGCATGCCTCTACTCCATGACAACTGTAGCACCTAGCGCCTTGAGCGTCTCGACAATCTTCTCCGCCTCCTCCTTTGGCACACCCTCCTTCATCATCTTCGGTGCTCCCTCAACGAACTTCTTGCTGTCCACCAAACTCAAGCCTAGCATGGCCTTGATCTCCTTGATCACCTTGGGTTTCGCGCCGGCGTCGAATTTCTCGAGCTTGAGGTTGAAAAGTGTCTTCTCTTGGGCGGCGGGGGCGGCCTCTTCTTCTTCGACGGGGGCTGCGGCCGCGGGACCTGCGCCTCCCCCGGGACCAGCGACAAATCCTCCCATAGGCATGTCGGGTATGTTCAGACGAGTCTGGCGAAGTGTTAGTGGGACAACCTGAACGTTGCTGCATGTATCATTGGTGGCGGGGCGATTTGGAGCCGGGCCTGTCTCTCTTGGAAGCGATACAGGTGTGAAGACAAACATGCTCGTTCAAGTCCAACGTGGATTTGTGCAGAGCATGCGTTTATGCCCTACAGATTGTATCCGTGCCACTACAGGCTTCCGATGGTCCCCTTCCCACCCCTGTAGCATGTCTCCGTACCTTTAACGTCGATACCAAGTCTGCAGTCTCCAGCAGAGTCAATTGGCTAATCTGGTCCACGATCGTCGCAATCTTTGGGTTTGTGGGAGCTGCCGCATCTGATTGCCATCTCCGCTGTATCCTCTGCTGTGTGGCTCCAATGGTCGGTCGTACGTATGCGGACTGCTTCGCGGTGCAGATACAGCGCCTGAGCGCACGGGATGCCGGTGCTGCCATTGTGCTGGAGGGGAAGGCGTGAATCGATGGTGATGATTGTACGTTGCGGGCGTGCCTGCGATCATGAGATTTTGCGGAGCGGATTACGACTAATCGGGTTGGCGTCTTGGCGCGTTCCCAGACCCGCAAAAAAGTTAGAGAACTTCGAGGCCTTCAGACATCACCGCCACAACACCATCTCCCGGGCATACTGAAGCGTCGAAACTATGGGAAGGCGCCCCGAAGTCCTATCACAGATCCATCCTCGCAGAAATGGAAGGAATCAATACTCGCAAGTCCGGTAAAATGGTCGACATCAACACGCTTGCCGCGGAAGCCTTGAAGCCCGAATCCACAGACGACATTCTTGTTCAGCATGACAGACTTCTCACAGAGCTATGCGCGCGGTGGATACAGTCTGGCTCAAAGACCGATGCGAAAGTAGCGGCCTTTGGGCGATTACTACCACTCGCGCCTCACCTCGCGGAGCACGTGGAACGATTTCTGGCCCATGCCTCTGATTCTCCAATAATTGGATCGAGATCATCGATCGAAGTCATGAGCGCTACCAGTGATTTAGATCTTGTCGAAGTTCTTCTTGGAACATTCCGACTCGTCAGTTACGACTGCAAGAACTTCACTAACTATGTACGACCGCTTGCTTTGGAGCGCTTGTCTCAGCACACGAGTCGCGTTGTACGGTACCTGGCCATACGGACGCTTTGTATATACGCACATACGGCGGATTTTACGACCCAAGAAATGATCAAGCGATCCGTTGGAGAGGAGGAGATCGAAGGGCCATGGGAAGGACAGCAAATCGACTACCGCTTTTTGTCGCTTTGGGAAGAGAAGAGGTGGAAAGATCTACAGGACAAGATCGGCCAGGAGATTCCCAGGATAGACACGTATGCCACTGCCGTATATCAGGACCTATCGCCGTATACAGTCAACGTCAATGGCGTTTTACTGCCTCGATTGGATGGAACCCCATCCCAAGAGAGGCCTGCCCAGCTCGTTTCGACAGCCACCACAGAGGAAAACCTGAAGAAGATCGCTCATGGACTTCTTGGGTCCAGCCCTATCCTACTCACGGGACTCGCGGGTTCAGGCAAGACTCTTCTTACGCGTCATTTCGCATGGCAGCTCAACAAGCTCGATGGAATGGTCACCCTTCATTTGAACGAACAAAGTGACGCAAAGCTACTGATTGGAATGTACACTACCGGAGCGAAGCCGGGAACCTTCAGCTGGCGCGCAGGAGTACTCACTACGGCTGTTCGGGAAGGCCGGTGGATTTTCATCGAGGATCTCGATCGGGCGCCAAACGAAGTCATCAGCACGCTGCTACCCCTCATAGAACGCGGTGAACTACTCATACCCAGCAGAGGAGAGACCATACGAGCAGCGCGTGGGTTCCGCATTATCGCCACTATGCGAAGCACCCTCAACCCAAGAGGCCAGGAGATCATACCTCGTCAGAACATGATTGGCCATCGATTCTGGAAATCTATCACAGTGCAGATGCCTCAGCTAGAGGAGTTCCGCCAGGTGATACACGCCAAGTACCCTGCATTGCAGAAGCATCTTCCCAGCATCATGGGAGTCTATGCACGGCTGTTGGAACTGTACTCAGATCCCAAATTCTCATCCGAAAATGGTACATCACTTCGAGCCATGACACCGCGAGACTTACTTAAGTGGTGCGACCGGATCGCGGTACTTCTTGGACAGGCTGCATCATTCAGCAACGCGCAAAAGGACGACATATTCATGGAAGCATTCGACTGCTTTGCGGGAAGTCTGCGTACCGAAAGCGCGCGCTTGAAGGTTATGGCTCATGTGGCCGAAGAGTTACACGTCGACCCTCAGCGCAGAGACCACTTGCTGAGAAACCGCGAAGTCAAGCTTCAGGTGCCTTCCAAGACTACAGCATTCGGCACTATTCAGATTGGACGAGCGCGATTGTCAAAGCACAAGTCTTCTAAGAAACGGGGTTCAGCACGGCCATTCTCAACCAATGACTACACCCTACGCCTGCTTGAGAAGGTGGCCGTAGCAGTTGATCGCCAAGAGCCGCTTCTTTTAGTGGGTGAGACGGGTACCGGAAAGACAACCTGCATCCAGTATCTGGCTGAGCAGCTTGGTCGCAAGCTCGTAGCCTTCAACTTGTCACAGCAAAGCGAGAGCGGTGATCTGCTGGGTGGCTTCAAGCCTGTCAATGTGCGCAGCCTTGTTATTCCACTCAAGGACGAATTTGATGAAATCTTCGATACCACCTTCTCACGAAAGAAGAACTTGCGATTCATCGAAATGCTCGGAAAACGTGTTGCGAAGGGCGATTGGAAGCGCGTTTGTTCACTGTGGCGCGAGGCTCTAAAGATGGTCGATGCAGCCAGGAAATTACACGAATCGCAAACGTCATCTCCGGATCCTGATGGTGGTCAGCCCAAAAAGAAGCGGAAGATGGACTCGCTACCTGCCAACTTCCCAACAGCAAGATGGGAGAAGTTTGCGGTTGATCTGCACGACTTAGAGGCGCAGCTTGCTAGTGGCTCGGAAGCATTTGCCTTTTCTTTCCTGGAAGGCAATATCGTCAAGGCAGTCAGGAATGGCGATTGGGTGTTGCTTGATGAGATCAACTTGGCGTCTTCGGACACACTAGAGGCGCTTACTGATCTTTTGGGTGGCGGCCCAGACGGAAACCCATCGATACTCTTGACCGAGACTGGCAATGTCGAACGTGTGGTCGCACATCCCAATTTCAGAGTGTTCGCTGCGATGAACCCGGCCACCGATGTAGGCAAGAAAGACCTTCCACCGGGCATCCGATCACGATTTACTGAGCTATACGTCGAGAGTCCAGACGGTGACGAAAAGAGCTTGCGCAACATCGTAGAGAAATATCTCGGCGGAGACGGAACAGATCCAGCAATTGTGCGCGTAGCACGCGATGTCACTACTCTGTACCTCGAGATTCAAAAGCTTGCCAAAGCGAACATGCTCGTCGACGGCGCAGATCAAAAAGCCCACTTCAGCCTGCGAACTTTGACACGAACGTTGTCATACGCCAGGGACATTGCGCCGCTCTGTACTCTCCGTCGGGCTCTGTATGAAGGATTTCACATGAGTTTCTTAACTTTCCTAGGCAAGGCTTCAGAAGACTTGATTGCTCCACTTATTACCAAGCATCTCTTCCCGCAAAAGGCTTCCGTGAAGGCTGAGCTGGGAAAGCCACTTCAACAACCATCAGATGGTCGAGGCTACGTCAGACAGGGCCATTACTGGCTCCGACAGGGTGTGCACGATGTGGAGGAGCAATCGCACTACATCATCACCCCCTTTGTTCAGCGCAACATGAACAACCTCATCCGAGCTGCTTCCACACGAAAGTACCCAGTGTTGATCCAAGGCCCTACCTCATCTGGTAAGACAAGTATGATTGAGTACCTAGCCAAGCGATCAGGGAACAAGTTCGTTCGTATCAACAACCATGAGCACACCGACTTGCAAGAGTACCTAGGGTCGTACATCTCCGGTGCTGATGGGAAGCTTACATTCCAAGAGGGTATATTAGTACGAGCCCTACGTGAGGGCCACTGGATCGTTTTGGATGAGCTCAATCTTGCGCCTACAGATGTTCTCGAAGCTCTGAATCGTCTGCTCGATGACAACCGAGAGCTACTCATACCAGAAACACAAGAGGTCGTCCGGCCACACGACGACTTCATGCTCTTTGCCACACAGAACCCGGCTGGTCTCTATGGAGGACGTAAGGTGCTTTCAAGAGCTTTCCGTAATCGTTTTTTGGAACTACACTTCGACGATATACCGGTAGAAGAGTTGACGGAGATTCTACACCGCCGCACCATGATTCCGGAAACATGGTGCAAGCGGATTGTCAAGGTATATCGGGAGCTTTCCACACTTCGACAGGAGAACCGTATCTTTGAGCAGAAGAGTTTCGCGACACTACGAGACCTGTTCAGATGGGCTCAGCGCAAAGCAGACACAATACAAGACCTAGCAAATAACGGTTACATGCTTCTCGCTGAACGTGTGCGCAAAGAGGATGAGCGAGTCGCCGTCAAGAAGATCCTAGAGACCGTGATGAGCGAAAAGGGCCCGAGAGTGACGATAGACGAAGAGCGACTGTTCAGACCTGACAGCCTTTCGAACATTGAAGGGCTTGGCAGTAGTATGGCTATGGTCACCACTGATATTGTTTGGACCCGCGCCATGCGTCGCTTATCTGTTCTTGTTGCACATGCCATCCGAAACAATGAACCCGTTCTACTCATCGGAGAGACTGGTTGCGGAAAAACGACTGTCTGCCAATTGCTCGCCGAGCGATTTAACAACCGACTCCACATCGTCAATGCTCACCAGAACACTGAAACTGGAGACTTGATTGGTGCGCAACGACCGATCAGAAACCGAGCCGCCATTGAGGAATCAGTAAGAGAGCAGGTGCTCGAAGCACTCGCTGGGACTCTGGGCGAACGCCTACAGGGTGACCCTGCCTCGCTGGGCTTCGAAGAGCTTATGACGCTTTACGACAAGATCGTTAATGACTCACCCACTGCAATCACTGATGAGCTTCGCCAATCTATACATTTCAGTCGAGCTAAGGCTAGTGCCTTGTTTGAATGGGCGGATGGTAGCTTGGTGTACGCAATGAAGCAAGGCCACTATTTTCTTCTGGACGAAATCTCGCTAGCTGATGACTCAGTGCTTGAACGCCTGAACAGCGTTCTCGAGCCTTCGCGTTCCCTTCTGCTGGCAGAGAAAGGTCCGGTGGACTCCATGGTTACAGCTAGCGATGGGTTCCAGTTTCTTGCTACTATGAACCCAGGTGGAGACTACGGTAAGAAAGAGCTCTCGCCAGCTCTTCGGAACCGCTTCACAGAGATCTGGGTTCCAGCAATGTCCGACCTCGACGACATCCTCGAAATTGTGCGATCGAAGTTGACACCAAACTTGACTCAGTATGCTGGAGCTATTGTGTCGTTCTCACAATGGTTCAATGACAAGTACAACACCTCTGTTGCTTCTTCAATATCTATTCGTGATACGTTAGCATGGGTGTCTTTCGTCAACGACTCGAAACACGATGATCCCATATTTGGAATTGTCCACGGCGCGGCCATGGTTTTTATTGACACACTTGGTGCCAACCCGGCAGGTTTACTTGCTATTTCTGCATCTACTATCGATGATGAGAAGACGACATGTCTACATCACCTGAGCAAGCTGTTGGGTCAAGATGTCGCACCTATGTACTTTGGCGCCATTGACATCTCAAATACGGAGCATTCCTTGCAATTAGGCTCTTTCTCCATCCCCAAGTTCTCGTCGGTAGCCTCGCAGGCGTCCAACTTTGCACTTGAAGCACCGACCACTCGCTCCAACGCAATGCGGGTAGTTCGCGCACTACAACTTCCAAAACCAATCTTGTTGGAAGGAAACCCCGGTGTAGGTAAAACTACGTTAGTCACTGCCTTAGCCAGAGCGATCGGCAAACCTTTGACGCGTCTCAATCTGTCTGAGCAGACAGATTTGATGGACTTGTTCGGATCGGACGTGCCTGTCGAAGGGGGGGCCGCCGGTACGTTCGCTTGGCGTGACGCTCCGTTCCTCAAGGCAATGAAGAATGGTGATTGGGTACTTCTTGACGAGATGAACCTGGCCTCCCAGTCAGTACTTGAAGGCCTCAATGCGGTCCTTGATCACCGCGGCGAAGTTTACATATCTGAGTTGGACCAAACGTTCCACAAACACCAAGACTTCAGAGTGTTCGCAGCCCAGAATCCGCATCACCAGGGCGGTGGCCGTAAAGGTTTGCCAGCTTCCTTCGTCAATCGATTCACCGTCGTGTATGCCGATATCTTCCGCCCAGAAGACCTGACGCTCATCTGTAACAAGGTCTTCCCTGGAATCGATCAGCAAGAAGTCACAAAACTTATCCGATTCGTGGCGGATTTGGACGAACAGGTTGTCAGCCGTCGCGCATTCGGTAATCTTGGCGCACCTTGGGAGTTCAATTTACGCGACACACTGCGCTGGTTGCAACTCCTCACTTCATCAGATTTCCCAGGTTCAGCGCGGGACTTCATGGACACTATATTCACCCAACGTTTCCGTACAGAGGGCGATCGTATCCGACTTCGCAAGCTGTTTGAGAACCAGTATGGCGTTCACGAACCTCGCATAAGTCTCTTTCACAGCTTGAGCACCATGACAGTACAAGTTGGCCTTGGCCTATTGTCGCGTGACACTGCTGTTGCACGTCCAGATGCCATGTCGACCCTTCGGACCTCGCGGCTGGGACCAATGGAAGCTCTTCTGGTCAGTGTGAAGCAGAATTGGCCGGTTATCGTCGTGGGCCCACCGGGCTCTGGTAAGACTACTATGATCAGCCAGCTGGCAGGCTATGTCGGCACGGACCTGATCACCTTCTCTATGAACGCTGATGTCGATGCCATGGATCTCGTTGGCGGATATGAACAGTTGGATCCGACAAGGGAGGTGCATCGATGTCTCCACCAGGCGGAACAGCTCGTCCGAAGACATATTGCGACCAACATGCAGCCCTTAGCCATTCATCTTCAAATGCTGGAACTACTTCAGGCTGGGTCTTTGGTACATGGCAACAGTAATATTGCGCATTTCCTTGAAATGCTTTCGGGGCTCAGCCCCGAAGCGACGGAGCTGGCTCAACAGCTGCAATCATCACTGCAAGCTTCAGGCCAACAAATCGACGGCGCGCGTTTCCAATGGGTCGACGGCATTCTCATTCGCTCGCTCGAACAAGGGAAATGGCTTGTTCTTGATAATGCAAACCTGTGCTCAAGCGCTGTTCTGGACCGACTCAACTCGCTACTCGAGCCCAACGGCTACCTCTCGATTAACGAGCACTCTACAGACAATGGAGAAGCACGCATCGTACGCCCTCATCCGAATTTCCGAGTATTCATGACAATGGATCCTAAGTATGGCGAGTTGTCAAGAGCGATGCGGAACAGAGCCGTTGAGATATGTCTGTTGGAAGCTGATGATGAAGCTTCTAAATATAGTCGACCGGTCGTGCAGTATCCACTTGATTCCGTCATGTATCGGTATCGCCAGTTCCAAGAACAGGAAGAGAATTTGCCAACAACGCTGGAGTACCGCTTCGAGCATCTGGGACTCCAAGATAATGGTCTGTTGGCAAGTTTCACTAAGCAGACCCGGCAAGGTCTCGTGTCAAGTTCTTTTGCCGAATTGAGCGGAGCCAACGGCCATTCTACCACGCAACTAGTATCCGCAGCGGCTCAGGGAGGTCTCGAGCACCGCATATCACAACATGCTCAATTCTTACAAAGAACGTGGGCAACACATATTTCAGCGGTTTACGAGCTGCTGGACAATGATGAGTCAACGAGACTTCGCCCTTATCATCCTCTAGGTAACGAGCTATTTCTGAGCTGTACCGAAAGATCGAAAGCAATCAGTATCTGGGGTGCGTCGATGTATGAGATCATGTTGGACCTTCACAAGATGCAACAGGCTATCCAGGATCTGCCATCCGCTCGTTTTGAAAGACGCAAAGAGAAGCAAAGGTTGCCGGCGTTCCTCCATGCGTACTGGCAGGGTCTTGTAAAAGTTGTGGATGGCTTTTGGGCGACGGTTCAACAAATTCACCGTCGTGATGTTGCTTTCTTGAAGCCATTGCGAACCTTATTCTGGGCTTTCCACGCACTCACCACGGCGCCCACGTTCGATCGCGCCACGTTCCAAACTTATCTCAAGATGTTAACATCCGCTACTCCTGCCATGACCGGAGAGTCAGGTTCTCTCATACAAAACCTGAATACTACACTCGCTAAGCAGATGATCGCATTCGGATCTGACGTTCAGTTAACAACTGGCCTGGGCATGGAACACATCTGGCGAGCATTCAAACCGTCTACGCCGACAACTCATTCTCAGCTGCGCGCTGTCCTGGAGCTCGAAAGCTTAGCCGACCGACTCGATGCAATCATGTGGCAGTCAACCTTGCGCGTGGATGAGATGATACAATTACGCGAAAGGGTTGCAAGTTCTCTGACGCTCGTTAGAAAGAACCAAGTGGATGCCAAAGAACTCATCGCGGGTCTGAGTGCGGCCGTCCATGATCTTGAGGAGACAATCGGGGAAGACAATATGCTCATTACTCCATACTTCGAAGACGAGTTTGAAGGGCTCTGTCAGTTCGTAGATATCGCACGCCACGACATCGATACGAGCAGACAATCAGCTCTGGCCTCAGCTGTTGTCGCCACGCGGGCACGATCAGCCCTGTTCGCCAGGCGAGCGACGAAACTCGTAAATCTTGAATTCGAGCGATCTCAGCATGGATCGAAACAGTTCACAACATTGTATCGCCATCTCGGTTTGACGCGAAAGTCAGCAAACGCTATGGTACTACAAGGCCGATTCCACACTGCGATACTTGCAAAGCTCTACGCAGTTGATGAAGTACAGCTAGCACAGCTCGACCGATTCGAAACGGAATTACAGGTTCTCTCCCAGCAGCTGTCACTAGACGCTGGCCACATAACTCATGGCCAGATGAATGCTTTAGACATGCTCTACAAGGACATCTACCACGAGATTATCGCATCGCACTCTAGTATGACTATGTCGTCGGTGAATGCAGACTCAGTCGCAATATCTCCGGATGCTAACATCCCGAATTCCTACCGAGTGACTCTAGAGGACGGGATCGCACAATGCAATCCATTGCCTGGTTCCGATATTGACGCAGCAGCGTGGACTCACTTAGGCCTTCTTGGCTTGCGGCTGTATGTCCCAAATTACCCGCACGATCCCGCGCTACGGCCCATGATCGAACGCGATATGTTCAACGCAGAGAAGAGTTCTCTTTCGTATGCCCTCAACACTTTGAGACAGTTCCAAATTGACTTCACCGGACAAGATACAAGTTTCCGCATCCGTCAGATCGAAGAGGTGATCAACGCTATGGGTCAAGAGCCACCCGTCCCGGCTATCGTCCGCCCCGTTATCTCCGAGCTCGATGATCTACAGGGCGAATTCACAAACCTACTGAGTGCTACACAACCTCTCTTGAACCGGACAATGTCCGTCCACGAAGCTGCTCGTGATCTCACCTTGCAGCAAAACATTCTTCGCATTATACAAAGGCTCACCGAAGGATATCGGGCATACGACGACATCACAGACATCGCAGTAGGCTTCCTCTCTTGTCTACAAATTGGCCTCACTATGGGCCGCAGAGAAGAAGAGAAGAGGGTCGAAGGCAGTGTCAGCAGAAGTCTAGCATACATGTCATCGAGGACGCCTTTCTTCGGGCGGACTCAGCCAATGGAGAAGGCAGAATTGACGTTGCAGTCCATGCACGAGAGCTTACGGCAGCGCGAACATGCTATCGACATAAGGTGGCATACCCTTTACTCTTTGCTCACACTGAACAAAACCGATCCCGCGGCCATGACGACATCACCAGCCAGAGCTCTGATTCATGACTTGTTTGCTAGCTTATACGTCGACTGGAAGACTAAGCTAGTCCAAGACCAAGAGAGAGAGGCCAAAAACTCCAGCTTGTATACGTACCGTGGGATGGACGACGATGCAGATGAAGAGGACCCGACTCTGTTCCCGGACTATGAAGAAGATCAGGGAGAAGTAGTCAGTTCAGCTCGACTATCATCTAACTCACGGGATCATGCGGTTCGACTTGCCAACATTCATGCGGAATTCTTTGGTGGAGACCGGGATGCCTCAGATTCTATCAAAGCATTGTTAGAGTGGTGTGCGACTGAGGTGAACCGCATATCGGGTGGTAAGGGCTTCAACAGCAAACATGAAGATGCTTTGCCAACCATCTACATGGTGCTCGAGAAAAAGGTCAACGCACTGTCGACTATTGGTACAGCGAGAACTTATAACTTCTACTTTGACCCCAATCTGTCAGAAGCAAAGCGTCTCATCACGCTCATCCACCGTATCCAGACGCGCTACCGCCAGATTCGTAATGTCTGGCCAGAACATGCCACTCTCTCGGAAGTTCTGCGCACATGTGACGAAACCCTCGAGTTCCGACATGTTGATCCCGTGGCCAAGTTTATCACAAAGGCTGAGAAACTTTATGCATACATGCATGAATGGCAAAGAGTTGCCAGCAAAGAGTATAGCACGGCCAATCTTTACGATGATCTTACCAATCTCCTCGTCAGCTGGAGAGAGCTCGAGCTCACCACTTGGGCACGACTCTTCGACATGGAAGAGGAGAAGTATCGCAACGACGCGAAGAGTTGGTTCTTCGTGGCATATGAGACCGTCATTGCCGCGTCAGAGTGTAGCGAAGATGAGAAGAGTCTACGGACACACGTCAAAAATCTGCTCAAAACGCTGGAGGGATTCTTTGAGTCGACAACGCTTGGACATTTCGAGCAGCGCATAAAGCTTCTAAGACAGCTTTGCCAACATACAAGCATGCGCATGCTAGACCTTGGCACCTTCAAGATTGTCCACGATGCACTCGACAATTTCCTTGCCTACTATTCGCGCCTTGAGAAGCCCGTGCATGACGCTCTTACCAAGGGTCGTCAAACCCTGGAGAAGCAGATGACCGATGTAATCAAGCTTGCAAGCTGGAAAGACACCAACATTGAGGTCTTGAAGCAGAGCGCAAAAGCCAATCATCGCAAGTTGACTAAACTAGTCCGCAAATTTAGGGCACTGCTCAGTCGGCCTGTGTCTGGGATTATGGGCGCTGGCTTCCCTGATGGAGATCACCTGCTACAAAACGTCTCTTTGGAGACTGCTAGTATTGCTCCCAGCTCTGAAGTACTCCAGCTTTGTGCAACAAGCATTCCAGGCTGGGATGAGAGGCCTGCTCGCTTCAAGAATCTTGCTATTACAGTCTCGATGATGCGCAATCTCACAACGCCAAAGGCTGATACTGTCGATGGTGCATCGTACATCACCGAGTTCATCGCTGAGATCTCAAGCTCTATACTTGAGTTGCAAAAGGCGACACCCACGACGCTCACAGAAGAGAACAAAACTTCCGTACAACACCTCAAGACCCAAAAGCGCAAGCTCTACGCCGATACAATGAAGGAGCTGCGGCGGATGGGTATTAACTCGAATCTAAGTGTGGACACGCTAGCAAAGCAAGATGAGCTTTCGACAATCCTCTCTACTATTCCATTGGTCAAGGGAAGTGACAGGACCGGCCATTCCGCTGAGTACTTCCTACACAAGGCACTCAACATCATGCCTCAGGTTCGCGCGGTTACCAGAGAACATTCGGGTGACCTGACTCCGAACGACGTAGCAAGGAGCATTGGCTACTTAGAGGGCCTGCTAAATGCCTGTATCCGACAGCGCAGTGTGCTGAGCAAGGCTACGCTCAGTCTTGGACAAATCAAAGCACCTGTGTCACTCGTCGACAACATCTGCCAGTTGGCGCACGGTCAAGCCACGTTAATTTCCGACCATGTGGACGTCTCAGGCTTTGTACAGCCGCAACTCCGATGGCTCGCTGCTATGCTCAAGACCGCTACTGATGTGGTGAACGCTCAGGCCAGGCTCGGGAAGACAAGTGAGCTCGATGCGTTGATTCGCGAAATGCGTAGCTGGACCAGTACCGCTACAAACCTTGCCGACGCATATGACCAGTCACCGAAGCTTCCATTCAACGTCCAGTCCATCGATCGTCAAGAAGCCAACGACACCGTTAAAACCTTCTTGTCCGATCTTCAGCAAGCGTTCAACGCGTCCGTCAACAACAACGACATGGCAAAGACAGTGCTTCTGCACGTTAGCCCTTTCATCTTCTCGTATCCCGCTGCCAATGCTGTCAGATCTCTACCCGATATCTGCATAACGGTTGAGTCTTATACTCAAGACGTACTTGCTTCTCTGGATCTTGTCCTGGGTTCAATGCAAGATATGGAGGCCGCCATGGCAGGCATACCGACTTCGACCGATGATACGTCCTGGCTCCTCAAGGAAGAACAAGCGCTCGCTGCTGCGCTTGTTGCTTTACATTCCCCTCAAATCCGCGAAGCCTTACAAACACTCCTCGAAAGAATGCACTACCTACACGAAGATGCCGATCTACAAGTCATCGTCGCTTTATTCGCATACGTAAAGCCAATCTTACATCAGTATGTGGCGACGCACAAGTACATTGTCAATCGTTTTGATGCGCTTCATGCAACGACTGCGAATCTACTGCATCGTCTGTCGAAATCATTCATCCAAATCGGCACGCAAGGTTTCTGTCAACCCCCCGAGAAATCTAACGATCCCCAGAAGGGCAAGGACGATAAGCTTGAATCTGGAACTGGCCTCGGCGAAGGTGAAGGTGCCGAAGACATTTCTAAAGATATTGAAGACGATGAAGACCTCGAGGATCTGGCACAGGAGCAGAAGGGTGAACGTGAGGGCAGTATTGAAGAACAAGAAGATGCTGTCGATATGGGCGAGCAAGAGATGGAAGGTGAGACGGAAGAGATTGGAGAGAAAGAAGATAAGGGCGAGGAGTCTGGCGAGGAAGGAGATGATGATGCACAAAGTGAGGTTGGCAGTGTCGATGACCTCGGCCCGAGTGCTGTCGATGAGAAGATGTGGGACGATGGTGGCAAGGAAGACGACGCGAAGGACAAAGAAGGCAAAGAAGATGTGGGTACTGAAGACCAAGACGAGCAAGTTGCTTCCGAGCAAAAGGAAAAGGAAAAGAGTGGTGAGGATAGAGAGAATGACGAGAAAGACGAAAAGCAGGAGGGCGAGGAAGACGAGGAAATGGAGACGGAAGGCGAGGAGCAGGATGAGAACGTTGGTGTTGGCGAGAAAGAGCAGATGGATCCGCATGCAAAAGAAGAAGAGACACTGGAACTGCCAGAAGACTTGAACATGGACGGTCAAGATGACGAAGGCAAGGAAGATGATGATCCTGGTGACATGGACATGGGAGATGACCTGCCAGAAGAAGACATGCAGCCGGAAGTCGATCCAGCACTGCCAGAAACCATGGACGAAGATGTCGGCCCAGAGCAGGAAGACGAAGAGGAAAAAGAAACAGCCGGTCATGTTGGAAATGAGGAACAACCAGAAGAAGGACAAGAAGACGAGAGTGACGAGCCGATCGACGATGACAACGCTGTTCCTCTTCCAGATGACAACATACCGGACGATGAAGCTCGTGAGCAGAAAGACGCAGATCATGCTGATCCCAGTGTCGAAGCCGGCGCGGGTACAGAAGCCAATGAAGAAGCTCACACGAACAAGAATGATCAAACATCTGCCAGTGCTGCGAACCAAGACGAAGGCCAGGAGGGCGAATCAGCTGAACAGCAACAAGCACCAACAACTGAGGACGGCCAGCTTGGACAAACTGCGGCGCCAGACGCTGGAGGGCAGGGGGAGCAGCCTGAGGAGTCTCGTGAAGCGCAGTCTTTCAAGAAATTGGGCGATGTACTCGAGAAGTGGTACAACCAGCAGAAGCAGATTCAAGACGCCAAAGAAACGGATGAGACTCAAGCTCAGCAAATCGATAAAGAGATCGAGATGGCTGATGCGGACTTTGAGCACGTTGGTGATGAAGAACAGCAGGCTGATACGCAAGCATTGGGCACTGCAACTGAGGATCAAGCAAAGACATTGGATCACGATATGGCTTTGCCAATGAATGAAGAGGAGGACAAGATGCCATCTCGCCCCGACGACAAAGATGAAGAGAGGATTGGTGCTGATGAAGATGTTGATATGGAGGAGCCTGAGCAGCAACAAGATCAAGACCAAGAAGCTCAGCAGCCGCAGTCGAATGCATTGGAAGGCCAGCCCCAGGCTTTCGTCGGCGAACAACGACCCTTTTCCGATCAAGAAGACGAAGACATGGCCGATGCTATATCACTCAAAGATGATGTCTCGTCTACGACGTCGTCTGCCGATAACATCGAAGCTCAGCTCTCGCTTACGCACCTCGATCCATATACCATAGACCCCACTTCTGCACGCGCCCTCTGGCTTGCGCACGAAGCTTCGACACATTCGCTCTCCCAACAGCTGACCGAGCATCTTCGCCTTATCCTTGCACCCACCCTCGCTACAAAGCTTCGTGGAGACTTCCGCACAGGAAAGCGACTTAACCTCAAGCGCATTATTCCCTACATCGCATCAGGCTATAAGCGCGACAAGATTTGGCTGCGACGTAGTATGCCAAGCAAAAGAAGCTACCAGGTCATGATCGCATTGGACAACAGTGGCAGTATGGCCGATAGCGGAGCCAGCGGACTCGCACTCAAGACCCTTACGCTCGTTACTCGCTCGCTTTCCATGCTAGAAGTTGGCGAGGTCAGTGTCGTAGGCTTCGGCGACGAAGTCAATGTTGCGCATGACTTTGACAAGCCCTTCACTTCCGAAGCCGGTGTACGTGTCTTTGAGCAGTTTGGCTTTGACGCCAAAAAGACCAACGTTCGTGGTTTGGTCGACAAGAGTTTGGAGCTATTCAAGGATGCGCGACAGAACGGATCGAGTTCAGCGGGTGAAGATCTCTGGCAATTGATGCTCATTGTCAGTGATGGTCTCTGCGACGATCACGCGGAAATACAACGTCTCGTTCGCAAAGCGCAAGAAGAGCGCGTGATGATCGTTTTCATCATCATTGATAGCTCTGCTGCCGCTCCGTCGGTATCAACATCTGTGCCATCTGACAACCCTGGTGCTCAGCCACCAGTGCCAGTGAAGGATCAAGCCAAGACTTCTATCCTGGATTTACAGTCTGCGGTGTTCACGCCTGAGGGCAAGATCGTGAGATACAAGTACATGGAGCAGTTCCCGTTCAGGTACTATCTCGTTGTGAGGGATGTTCGGGAGTTACCGGGCGTATTGGCCGGGGCACTGAGGCAGTGGTTCGGTGAAGTTGCGGGGAGTGCTTGAATAGGTACCTACACTGTGAGTATGTGTATCTGCATTTATGGGGAGTCGGTTTTATCTGGCTGCGTTTGCAGTCAAGGAAATGGCGTTTTAATTAGGAAACGGTAGTTAATAATGCAAAAGTTTTGTCTACTCAATGTTCGAAGTGCCCTCAAGTCTATCTCTTGGTAGTTCGAATTCACATATTCGCTCATTAGCTTTATTGTATGCAAAGTTGGGATGACCCTACTAACAGCCACCTATTACAACTAGCTGCAAAGCGCGTATTCAAAAAATACCCAGAAATTCCAGATCGCAATAGGTAAGAGACGGATCCATCAGCTCTTTCGTCACACGCTCAATGTCTTGCTCAAGTGGGACGAAACAAGGTAGAATGATCGGCATTACTCACCGCCGAGTGGACGCTTTCAGGATTAGCAAATATGTACTCACGCCTTCTCACAGCCTTGTAACCTCGAAAAGAGTCATGCCGAAGCTGAGTGTCGGCAAGCAATCCTAGTCATGTTTGCTTCAACACTTGGAAATCACGTCAAGGTCGCTTGTCGTCAGAGTGCAGTACCCACCTTAAGGAGACCCACTGGTCAAGAACCACGTGATTTCCGGAAGGTATATTATTTTCGTCTATGCAATTTTTATTAATGTTGAGCACCACATGACGAACCACTTGGCTTTCCTACCACTTCGCAGCACTTCATGCTCCTCGTCTGCTCGAGAGTATCTAGCGCTGACTAACTTCATCCTTCCATCGTTTCTCTGGCTTCTCTTCCTCTTTGGTTGGCTTTAACGTTTCGCCAGCCCAAACATCATCTGTTACCTCATCGTTCGTGTTAAACTCATTCATTTCCTCCTTATTTGCGTGCATCATCACATTGTCAAGCCAAACTTCCACTCTCGCTTGCTTCTGAAATGGCCCATGAGACTTGGCGTTATAGTTTCGCAGAGCACGTTGTGGAAGTGGAATACCGGAGATGCTGCTAGCTTCGTTGCAACCCCCGCGAACGCGTTTCGCTCCAGTCTGGATATTAGTAGATGCAGCCTAGATAAACATGTTGATGTAGCCACCAGAAGCCGAATTACTGTGCTTACAATGTAGTTGTATGAGTACTAATCTGACATGAATTCTGCACACCGCGCATAGTCACGTTGCGTTCAAAGCGATTGGGTTCACCCGTTGTACGCGGTCTGGACCTTTCTGAGAGATCGGCCATGTTGCGGTGGTGCTTGGGTACTGGCTACGGGTAAAGATGCTTTAGACTGAGTAAATTAGGGCGCACTTATCTGCGAGCGTGAATATTGTCATCTTCATTATATGTGACTATCTTGAATTTGAATTCCAATTACCTAGGTAGTCACATGCCCTGACGTTCACTACGTACACATGGGCGCGACGCGTGAAGCGGCATTCATCAGGAAGTGAGCGTGAATGGCAACATGCTGGCGACGAAGACTACGATGTAACGATGTTGTACGTCTGCATGGCAGAGGCTCTTGGACAAACACCGCTGTCTGTCAAGGTTCGCAATTCGCCGGTCGCTTACATAATGGGGCCCGGCAATTGTCGGCTATGCATGCAGCTATGGTTCTCTCGTCTCCTCCATCTCTGTCCTGCTTTTCCGATCATCTGTCCTATCTAGCTCAATGTATTCCCAGTCATCCTGGCAGTTCGGTGCGCTGACTCCCTCCTCCCTGGACTTCTACCACCTGCCCAAGTGTCCTCTACCCAGCACACTTTGTTCCCCTCTAGATCCTGGATGCTTCAAGTCCCTTTCAGACATCTTCAGTCATTGTTCTACATGGAGCGCACTACTTTCGACGCGTTCAGCTCTGTCGCATTCCTATGGAGGATGCTAGACTTGCCACAGGAAGCCCTCGACTCACTAGATCTGCCCTCCGATGGAGAGTGCCTACCATCTTCATTCAGAGTTGATGTTCTCGCACAGTCAACTGTTGCAGCGTCCGCGCTTGTCGCAGCTCTCTTTTGGTCTCATCGAAATGGATGTTCAATGCCCCGCGTCACAGTTCCGGCAGAGCATGCATGCGTCGAATTCAAATCCGAGCGACTGTATACTCTCAATGGAAAAGCCGCATCGCCTCCATGGGGAGCTATTGGTGGGTTTTATCAAGCAGCCGATGGATACGTAAGGATACACGATTCATTTCCAAATCATCGTGAGATCGCGCTTCGTATTCTGGGACTTCCACAAGACGCATCCAAGGAAGTTGTGGCACAAGAGGTGTCAAGATGGAAGTCTGTAGAGCTAGAAGCTAAGGGTTTTCGCTCCGGAGCTGTGATTGCTGCGCTGCGCTCTCTTGATCAATGGGACGCTTTACCTCAAGGCAAGGCTATTGCAGACCACCCAGTTCTGCTAACGAGACTTGCAACTTCCGAGCTGCGTATGCCATTGGCACGAACCCCCAAAGTAATGGGCAAATGCCTGGAAGGCATTCGCGTTGTCGAGATGAGCCGAGGTACGTGGCTGTACCGAAAGCGCGCAAGGCATACACTGACCTCCTACCCCGGATCTATAGTTATAGCTGCGCCAGTCGCTGGGAAGACGTTAGCAGCACACGGAGCCGACGTCATTTGGATCACATCGCCGCATCTGTCAGTAGTGTCCATGTACGAGTTAAAACTGGAAGGAAGGTGTACTAACCATTCATACATACATCTAGACCTGATCTTCCCGATCTCGATATAGATCTATCGCGAGGCAAGCGCACGGTGCAGTTAGATATATCGAAGGCCGAAGGAAGAGCTAAGCTACTAGATCTGCTCTCCACAGCTGACGTCTTTCTCCAGAGCTATCGCCCCGGAAGCCTAGCAGCAAAGGGTCTCTCTGCGGAAGAATTGACCAAGGCGAATCCAAGCCTGATCGTTGCAAGCCTTAGTGCATATGGTCCTGGGAATTCCTGGTCTCTAAATCGCGGATTCGACTCGCTTGTCCAAACCTGTTGCGGTATCAATGTAGCGGAGGCTGAGCGCTATGGAGCCGGCGAACCGATACGCATTCTACCTTGCCAAGCATTCGACCACGGAGCCGGCTATCTTCTGGCAACTGGTATCATGGCCGCGTTATACAAGCGCGCTACTGCTGGAGGCGCCTACGAGGTCATTGTATCGTTGGCTGGTGTTATGAAATTCATGCGGTCTTTAGGGCGCTACGATGGCAAAAGTGGGTTCGACCGCAAGGATTTCAAAAGTCCAGAGGATGTAAAGAGGTACCTAGAACTGCGGCAAACGCATTTCGGGGAGCTAAAAGCGGTAACGCACTCGGCTCGCATCAAGGGTCTGTCAGTGGGGTGGGATGTCATGCCGAAGCCTTTGGGAAGTGACACAGCACATTGGCTCTAATGACTCCACTATCCTATAGTTGATCCTATAGTTGCTCTGATAATTCTCTCCTCGTATCCAGCGATGGCTACACTTTGAGGAAGCTTATTGCCCAAACATAACACGCGACTCACTGTTCCTTAACTCCGACGCTGTGGTTCATGACGAGGCCATATTTGGACGTATATATGTCCAGACTCATTATGGCAATCGTGTTGACTCGATGTGGTTCCATGCGTTCTACAGGACCTCGAACTTATAGCTAATCTCAATATACTTGGGTACGAAATAGGACGTAGGCGCTCGTACAACTCACATTTGCAAAGAGGAAGGTTATATCTAGCCATGCTAGTGGGTTAAACTACTAGCAGTAAGACGACATCGCTCGGAAGCCAAAACACCCGAGCCACGATGAGAAAAAATGACGGCGCGACCAGCCCAAAGATGGGGCAGAATGGAAAGAAACGAAGGGTTTAGCAATTTCGCGTGATTAACGAATGTGAAATCTCACATAAGAGGCGCAGCAGGTAGCTAACTAGAAGATCGTGGGGCGCGCACCCAGCCAGAGATAGGGCGGGAAACCCACGAACGCGCTATGCACGAGCACGGAGGAGATTCAAAACTTTCGCAATACTAGGGCCAGCCGCTGAAGGAGAGACCGGAAGTTTTGAAGAGAATGGGGACCCTGCACCGCTCGGTAGCCTGCATTACTCGATTAGCTGCACTCTCCGGACAGGCTGCGCCGCATATTGAGATGCCTTACTCGGTTCGAAGATAACGTAACATGGGCTGTTCGTATTGTTGTCTTTTGTGTCGTGCCGTCTCCTGCCCCCTATTTTCCCTTCCCGACGGCAACTTTAGAAAGTGAAACATCCGACCAGACCAGAGGCGACGTCTCAAACACGCAACCAGTCTCCCAAAGCGAACCTTGCTAATGATCCTGTGTCGATTCATTGGCCCCAGCCTGCCGCTTGAATCAAGCTTCATCCTGGAAACGGCTGCGAAGGACGTCACTCTGATTTCTCGGCCGACGACATGAAGATTGGATATACCTTTTTGGGCATTTGTGCCTCAATTCAATTCTTATCCAGTGTATGCCTTATTGATCTGGACGTTACTTCACCCGGTATCCTCGCTCTCGAATGTGCCTCGGGATATTGGTAATATACATAGACTCAATTAAGAACATCGCAAAGGCACTTTTCTCGAACCTGCGGAAGCAATATACTAGTGACCGGCTAGGCGACGTCCCTGACAATCTTCCAGATCCCTATTATTGGTGGGAATACGGTACCATGTTCAACGCATTCATCGATTACTGGTATTATACCAGAGACGACCAGTACAATGCTATTACGATGCAGGCTCTGCTACATCAAACTGGGGACTACGATGCCTGCATGCCACCGAATCAATCCAGAACCCTTGGAGATGACAACCAAGGTTTCTGTGGCATGGCTGCCATGTCGACGGCTGAGAACAAACTACCCGACCTCAAAGATGGTCCCCCATAGCTCTCTTTCGCCCAGTCTGTATTCCAGATCCAGCACAAAGGACGGGATGCAAAGAGATGTGGTGGCGGCTTCAAGTGGCAGATCTTCTTTACGAATCCAGGATATATTTACAAGAACAGGATTTCCAATGGATGCTTCTTTAATATCGCCGCACGTTTATACAAATCTCTTGGAAACAGTACTTACTCTGTATGGGCAAAAAAGACGTGGAAGTGGGAACAGTCTATAGGACTTATACGGTAAGATGCGGCTGTACAAAATGCATGCAAGACATACACTGACTCTGTATCTTCACCTTATAAGCCGAGAGTTCAATTTCTTTGATGGCAACGGCGACTCTGAGAACTTCACAATCATCAACTGCATTCAATGGACTTACAATGCTGGTGTGCACATGTCTGGTGCTGCTGCCATGTAAAAGGTTGTACGTATAAGACACTCTTGGCTCACTGCATGAACGCATCTGTGCTAACGTGATTCAGACTCAGATCTAGCGGTGAACAGATAGACTTCAAGGTATCATTAGTCGAATCAATATCTTCTTCAAGGACGGCGTTATTAGCGAGGTCGCTTGTGAGAACAATAGCAAGTGCGATAACGACCAGTACTCTTTCAAAGCATACCTTGCCCGCTGGCTTGGGTACACTGCTATTATCGCTCCATGGACGCGCGACCAGATTGACCCCTTGCTGAAAGCGTCAGCAAAGGCTGCTGTAGCCCAGTGCAATGCTGGCGCAGATCAGGTATCCTGTGGTCTTTGATGGATTGACCGTGGCACACACGACGGCAGCTCTGGTGTCGGCGAACAAATGGCTGCATTGGAGATAGGGTAGACTAGTTGCAGCTGTATGAAGTATGTGTGGGACATAGATTGACTTCGTATGTTGATCTTTTTAGGTATTGCTCTATCCCACCGTAGATGGTCCGGCTACTGCTGGAATAGGCGGTATTTCGAAGAGTGACCCGACACTGGAATCGAGTCGCCCAATGATGATGGTTCCACTACTCTCAACTTTATTATCAACAGAAACCAGGCTGGTGTTTCTATCCTGACTGTTGTCGTAGTATTTGGCTCACTTGTCGGTCCTTGGTGGATGGTTGTGTGATTAGGATGCATCCTTTCTGAGGATATCCTCCACCGCACGGCCACGCGACTGAGTAGAATGCAGGTGTGGGTTAAGACTGTTTTGCATAAGACTTACCCTTTATGTGACACGTTGTAAACCAGTTATCGATACTAGGGCGTCGGCACAGGATACCGGGGATCACGCATCGTGCGATCTCCACCACCTCAATAACGAACACGTAAGGGGCAGAGCTGGGGTGGCTAATGATTCGAACGCGAATGAAATGGCTGAGCAGCGGTGCTTGAAGACGGGAGGGGCTACCATCCATGGATCCCCGGCCGAGATAGCACTTGAGCTTGTTGAAACATGCGGGACGGTACCTTTAGCTTCGCCGAGCGGCACAGGGTGTCTGGAAGTATTGTAGCGAACTGGCGGTGCTTGTGTGGACATAAAAAATTATGCCTTGACGAAGAATTTGCGAAGGCATAGCGCAGGTCCCAATGTTGCACGTGGGCACAGAAAGGAGGAAGAGTAATGAATGGTGGAGTTACGGCGCAGATTACAAAACCTACATCTATAGAATCGAGAAATCGACGGTTAAATAAGCGAAAGGGACGTGAATCTAGTGCTCCGATCTCTTCATGGGCTCCCACTATCCCTCACGCAAGCTGGGGCGTACATGCGCAAGAAGATCGTGTCAGCATCGGAGGAGCGCCTGATGAAGACCTCATCGCTTCCAACGCTGTGACTATGAGACCACATTCTGATCATCTGCAACTCTTACAATCGGCAATGAAAGCCGCGTTAGATATCACACGACCAATCTCAATACATGAAGCAGATGTCCCAACTGCGTACTTGCAGTTGTTGTGGAGTCCACTGACGTCATCACCCGCGTACCTGCATTAGCCTTCGCCCCTCTCTGCCTCCCCCTTCTCGTCTGCCACTAGTTCTCATACTCGACGCCTTCTCAGTCCATTGCCCGATTGCCGGACACTGTCAGATATTACGAGACCATACTAGCACCAGAGCCATGGCTGAAGTTGCAGCAGGCGCGTACGTTGCGGCCGAAGTGGTAGAACACACGGCAGAAGCAGGTTACGCCGCGTACATCGTCTCGAAGCCCACGCTCCCCCTCAAAGTCACTTTCAAACGCATAGCCACAGCAACCGGTGACTCTTCGGCGTATGTACTCCACTGTTACTACGTAGGGTCAAACTGACCTCCAGACGCTCTTTGGCGCGTTCCAATCATACAGTCACAGTGCTCGGCAACAAAGCCTATATTTTCGGCGGCGATACTGCGAACAACGTTCTTGCCAGCAACCATGTGCATGCGGTTACTCTTGAGCATTCCGGTAAACCAGAGATGGACTACAGCATCATTCCTGCTCTCTCAACATGCGAAGGTGGTCGCACGCCAGCGGAGAGATCGAATCACGCAGCTTGTGCTTTCCACGGCAATGTCGCTATATACGGTGGCAGCGATAAAGCTGGCGATCTCATTGACGAGCAATCGTCTGTATGGCTGTTTAGTCCTGACAGAAAGAGCTGGGATGTTTTACAACCCTCCAAGGGAGATGTCGACACTGGAAACATTGGCCCGGGCCCGCGGCGCAATGCGAAGCTGTTCGCGCATGATCAACACGTAGTTTTGTTCGGTGGGGTCGATGGCTCTGGGGACAATGCATCAGATTTGTGGCAATTCGACATCGCTGCACGCTACTGGACGCAACTTCCAACAGCGCCAGTCGCGACATCCAACGCCGCGTTGGCGAATGGTCAATTATGGCTGATATCTGGATCTGACCCAATGAGCAGCCAGCTCCATCATATTAGCGTCTCGTCTTCCAGTGAGGAGAGGAAATGGGAGTCTTTCACGTTTCCTACCAATCCACTAGCGCCTGGCCCCCGTGCGCGACATGACGGCGCCTTGATACCGGTGACTACTGGGTGGGGCCGTAACTACCTCGTCTATCTCCTAGGCGCACGGAGCGACTCTTCTGCTGATGTATCCAACACCAAGCCAGAAGATCCAAAGTACGCAGGCGAAGTCACCCAATTCAGCGACACCTGGGTTCTGCAGATCCCTGCAAGCGATTTGGAGGCGAAGCCATCGATGACGCTCAAGAACACCATTAACCCTGCAAAGATCAAAGATGCTATCAGATCTGCGCTGGGGGCTGATACTGGTCACTTGTCGTGGGCGGAGGCGGTAGTGCAGACCCCTTCGGACAAACAACTGGAAGAGGAAGATGGCAAACTCCATCCCGGCCCAAGGGCTCTGTTTGGATCGGACGTCATGGAGAAGGGCAGCAGCGTAGTCTTCTGGGGTGGTGTAGATGCGAAAGGTGAGAGAGTCGGTGATGGTTGGGTCGCCAGTTTCGAATAAGCGAGGGATGCGTCACGACATCTATGATGTCGATGCATGCAGATTGTGCTGGCACTATGAGGTTGCCCTATACACTTCTATAGTTTAGAGATCAATTTGGCGACTAATATCACACAGTGATAAGAGCAGTGATGAGAATAGCATCATATACTCAATCGAGCAACGATGCCTAGCGCTTTCTGCGAATGAGCTAGCACTCTAGGTCTTCCGATAGGCTCTCGAGATTGTCGCCGTGTCAAGATCCCCTAGCCCAGTACGCGAGTAATGGGGCACGTGAGGAAATTACAGTCTTGGAATGCCTGGACGGCGGACAGGAGTTCGGTTCCATGGAAGCTGCATCTCACAACATATATCATGGGAACATGGTATGCAGCGTGTGAGTTTCAACAAAAATGCATTCAGTTTACTACATCAAAGCATATTGAATGCGGGGGCAGTCACAGGCGGGTAACGCGGCTCTATTTTATATGCACGAACCCTAGTCCCTCTGATAAATGCCTGCTATCCAACAAGCTCTCAACAGCGCGAGACCCCATGCCATGCCAATACTATCCCATACAACATTTAGCTTACTACCCATAACCTCCTTCCACCCGATGGCCACTTCAATCATGGCAATGTCAGCGCTCTCGGCCAGCATCAGCATCTCGACGTCGAAGATCCAGCCTTCCGAGTGCATGTAGGGGACGATATAGGGAAGTGCTGGTCGTGAAAATAACTTGAAGCCGCACTGCGTATCCTTGATGCGTGCGGTTGCCGGAGGCGTCATGATGCGGAGGAGGATGTGGAACGAGTGCATCAAGAAGTTGCGGAGTTTGGAGCGCTGAACAACGGCTTCGCTGCCGACGAGATGAGCTCGGGAGCCGATGGCAACACCGCGCCCATGCTTGTCCTCGATGCTCTGGCAGCCTTCAACGAGGGCCCCTAGATCAGAGAACCGACTCGCGCCATCCGCGTCGGCGAAGACAATATACTGGCCTCGAACATGTCGCATGCCGTGTGTGACTGCTCCGCCTTTGCCTCTGTTTTCTTCAAGTGTGACCACGCGGATACTGCCGTGTGGGATGTGTGTTGAGTGCGCGGCCTTGGCGTCGCCGTTCTTCGACCACGGTCCTGGCTTTGACTTGGGGTGTTGGCTGAGTTGGCGCTCCTTTGCAAACTCCAGCGCTTTGTCGACGGTGCCGTCTGTGCTTCCATCACTAACAACGATTATCTCCCATCCTTTCTGGCTCTTTTCCCCCTTGCCGCCAGCATGCGCATCACCATATTGGCTCTCCAGGTAGTCAACAGCCTCCTCCAACATACCTTCCAGCCGGTCCTCCTCGTTGTATGCGGGGACCACGACGCTCATGAAGAGCTCCGGTTCTTCGATGGGCATCTGTGGTGGTATGACGACTTTAGTTCCCGGCTCCTTCGCTGCTTGTTTCTTGGCGGCTTCCTTCTCTGCTGCCCATTTATCCAGCCAGCACGGGAGTTCCTTTGGGTGGCTTCTTGCACCGTCGGGGAGTATCGTCGTGTATTGTTTCTCGGAACGGCGTGGCAGTCGCGGAGTGGGCGCCAGGAGGTTCAATGCTATATAAAGCTGTCACTCATAGTCATTAGTCGCGTATACGATGTCATGTAGGCGCATGTGTCCGTACCCAAAAGCCCATTGCGCATAGCAGAAAGCCCAAGCCTACGAGAAGCACCCATGTTGGCGGCATTTCAATAGCATGCTTTGGATGCGACTCGAAGCCATAGCCTGCGCCCAATCTCTGGGTATCGAAAGCGCGGTTCTCTTTTGACATGGCGGTTGCGGGGCCCTGACGAGGGCTTGTCCAGTGATGATGCTACCGGAATGCTGTTGACATTGAGTTGGGATCGCGACCGCTGAGACCGGAACTTGCGGCGGATGGAAAGGTGTGGAATACAAAAAGGCAGACGTTGTAGTGGTTGCGCGACAGCCAATTGGCACGGGAAGATGCAACGTGGAAGCTGACGTACCTGACGGCCCGAGGTTCGTTAGTCAGCCCGGTTCTGCAGCAGCGCCGACCACCACAGCTTCTCTGTGTTGTCTTGCACTACCTAGGTAGCTACTGTAAACCCTTCACGCAAACAACAAATAAGTACTATGCGCCTCCCGTGATGCACTGAACTTGGTAACGCCAAATAAGGTGTCTTGATCAGAATGTATCGGAATGGATCTGGTGTGACTTCCAAAGACGAAACCTGGCCTTCTACAAGCAGCATGGTGAGCAATGCTCAAGACAAGAGCTGCATACTGAATCACCGCAGTACTATGGTCGTCGGTGATGGCCGAGAATAACCCAGCGGGAAGTGAGGCCAGGAATGATTGCCATTCTAGATCCATCCGATCAGTCACTTCTCCTTGCTCTTATTTCATCGCGCACCCACAATGTATGAGACGAGTCTCACTACTTGCCAGAGCTATATATAGCAAACAAAACAACTTTGGACAAGATATATTGATACAGATCATTGTTAATACAATTACAGGTCCGCATGTTCGTGTCCTGCCTCTTCATCAACCTCTACGGCAGTCTTGCCCTCGCTCTCAAAACCCCTCTTTACCATCGTACAAACAGCCATCATCCTCTTCTAGCGGAAAGGTCCACGACTGTTGAGATCGTGTCAGGTGCACGAGGTGACCTCGATACCAAAAACATGCCAAGGTTTCTAAATCGACGTTTTGTGCCGAGATTTGCTTCAAATGATAACACAGACTTCGACGAACGGTGTACGCAGCTTGTGGAGCAGACTTCAATTGAAGTGACAAGCAAAGAGCGGTGGGTTGTAGACGTCGACCTTGACCACCAGCAAACATTCGTGTGCATTCTCCTAGTTCTGCTGGTGGGGTTGAAGGTGTTGCACCTCGGAAATTGTGCAGTCCATCATCTGTCCTTTTCGAAACGTGTCGTTGGCCTATAGAATACCAGACAAGCTCATGTCGGCATGCCTAACCCAAGGCAAAGACACGTCTCGGCCTCGTGGACGAGTTCATGTCCTGAAGAGATATTCCGATCCGTTGCCGCTACGACTCACAAAGTCGAGTTGGCTGTTTCCTCGACCGATGAGCTCAGAAGGCGGCCCCATCCAACGCAGAGTTTGGCATGGTGGCACACACTAGAAGTCTCGGCGTACCCATTCGTACTGCGGCACCAGCAACACACATCTTCGTCTATAGCGAATTGTCGGCGAAGGTCTCACAACGCGTGATGCAATATGCGTAAGAACAAGTATTGAACATTACGTCAACATATAATATACAGATATGAAGCCTAACAACAACCGGGCTGTTTCACAATGCCAACCCAAACACCTTCGCTGTCTGTACATATGCGTGCGAGAAAAAAAGGACATTGCCGTCCAGAAAATCTAGGGATCCGAAAAAAGTGCGACTGAAGTGCCAGCATGAAGAGAAGCAAGCTATGCTTCTTGTTCATCTGATCGCGCAGCGCGTTTGTCATCTCCGTCTGTATATACTGTGAAGTGTTAGACTCAATCCGGTATGCAGGTGTGGTTGAGCACTCACCATGTGGACGAATGAACCAACTGCACAGGAACGCAGTCCCGAAAGTCGCTGCGAGACATACGAAAACGGTCTGTCTGTATGCGCCGACAGTAGCACTGTAGATACCGTTGAAGATGGTGGGCCCCATCACACGTGCAACAGCATGAAGTAAGCCCGTGGCACCTAGCAGTTGACCGACCTGATCTTGCGGCACATGTTTGGTCAATGCAGCGCCAAGGGTGGGCGAACCGATACCGCCAATGGCAGCAATAGCGCCAGAGAGTGCGAAGAGCTCGCCTTTGCGGACAAGAGCATATCCGAGGAAGCCAGCCATGTCGAAGAAGATGGCTGCACGGATAATGGAAAGGTCGAATAGGTCGGACCCTGAACTGCGCATGCGGGCAGCCCCATTCTTTCCGCGAAAGATGCGGGTCAGAATTGGCAGAATGACTAGAAGAGCAAAAACGCGTGAGCTGTTCACGATGGTGGTGAAGCGGCCGCTTTCTAGCTCATGCCAATCAAATTGGCGGCGAGTGTAGACGAGTACAACGCTCATGGCACCCATTGCGACACCAAACATGATGGTATCGGTAGCGGCCAACAGAAGAAGGTTCCAACGCAAAGCCGACGAGGTGCCAGGTCCAGTCGGCCAGAGAATCTTCAGAGGGCCAAAAAGGTTGATAGAGCGTAGTTGGTTGATGAAGTCGCCAGCGGGACCCTGTCGTTCCAATTCCTCTCTGCGCTTCTCACGTGCAGCTTCCTGGCGTGCTTTGCTAAGGGATTCGGGGACAAGGAAGGCAAGGAATGCAATGAAGATCAAGTGGGCACCAAGGGCCATGTAGAAGATGAGCAAGACGGCTTCCGTCTTGCCAACGTACTTCTGGCGCGCATTGATGATGTAGCCTGCCAGCGCGGGTCCGATAGCGATGCCACCGAACAAGCAAGCGTGGAAGTATGAAAAGGCGACGTTCCGCTTCTGTGGTGCAACGCAGTCGGAAGCGTACGAGTGGGCACATGCCATGCCGACGATGAAGGATCCAGATACGCCCTCCAAGCAGTAGCCAACGAGTATCCAGTTGACGTGCACCGTCTCGGGAAATTTGGCAGCGAGGATTGTAAGGACCTCGCCAAAGAGGGCGCCGCAGGTATTGGCTATCATGAACTTCTTCCGCCCGTACCGATCCGAGAGGGCGCCAATCTTCGGGCTGATGATGGCGGAGAGTATGCCGGAGCACAAGCTAGCGTACAGGAGGAAGAGGGACGAGCGGGAGGACACGGCGTCGTTCTGGCATCGGTCTTGGCCCGGGTCCATGGGAGAGGATATGGGGTCGGTTTCTAGGGTCGCGTAGTACTCCTCGCAGACGAGGTCCATGATCAGGTTGATCTTGGGTACGATGATGCCGCCAAACGCTATGGTGAAGAGCAGAAAGGGAGGAAGGAGCCAGAATATCTGCTGCGGTCAGTCGATGCGCACTCGACGCGAGGGGCTCCATGGGCGTACCGAAGGGCGCTTCCACCAGGGAAGACCGCGAAAGTCGGCATCTCCTGCCCATTGCTCGTGTCCGTTGGCACCCGGCGAGGCACCCAGGAGTGGCGCGTCCTCATCGTCGCTGTCGGGGCCCGGCGAGGTCGCCCGCGGTGTCTTCAGCGTCTCGGAGCCATTGGCGCGCACCCTCAGCTGCTGCTCGATTTCGGTGTCCTCGACGAAGGCGGCGTCAGTGTTGGAAGCCATGGCGAGGGCTGTCTGTGGTTGAGCTATCGTCGTCGTGAGCGTGGGGATCCGTGGTTGCGTGGCGTCGTGTTTGGACTAGGGTGGCGCGTGCATTGCTACAAGTCGACGACCTCGAGTGCTGTCCAGTCAGTCTGGCCGTTGTGCGATCAAGTAGGGGGATGCGCTACTCCGAGGCTAACGAGAGCGACTGTAATCATCTTCGGCGTCGGGTGCAAGGGCGGACGGCAGCTTACCAACAAAAGAGGGCTCGCGTCATGACGTTGCGATAATGAATTATCACATCCCACGCCATCGGCCTCTCGGTCGCATTGGGCCTCCGCCGCAGCTAGCGCCGTGCCGTCAACGCCATGGACCAAGACATGACGCCCTTCCCTTGGTCAAAGGCAGAAGACTTGTTGCATCTTGCATCATCTGTGCAGCACGGCAGCGGGACAACATGGCCTTGTGCACTTCTCATTTCTCGCTTGATTTATCCCGCCAAATCTCAATGATGCCCTGCAAATCCTTCAGCCTCGTCGGTCGAACAAGGTAATTATCTACACCCGAAGCATACGCAGCATTGCGGTCTTTCTCGCTCACAAGCCCGGTGAGTGCACACATGTACGTCCTCTTACACCCCGACCGCGCTTCCGTCTTCCGTATCTCTCTCGCAACGTCGAAGCCCGAAACCTCGGGCATAGAGAGGTCGAGGAAAATGAGATCGAAAGGTTGCGGAGCCGTGTCATCGCCGGACTTAATGGCGTTCCTGAAGGCATCGATGGCCTCTTGACCACCTCCGACAGGTGTTGCAGCTGTCTTGCTACACTTTTTTGCATACATGGCAAGTACCTTGAGATTCACAGCGTTGTCGTCTACCAGCAGCAGCCTAGGCTCTGCTACAACTGCCTCTGGTGACGTACAGACTGCCGGATCTTTTGCTTGCTCCGTATGCGATTGTGTGTCTCGGTGCTCGGGTTGGGCTCCATTAGACTTTTCTGCCATGTTCATCTCTGAAGTGACCACTGGGCTGGCTGCTGGCATTGCCAGTGACTGCACGCCGCTTTCCTCGCCGTCTAATTGGGGGCTCCTCTCGAGTTGTAACCGGGATAGCAATGCTGTTGGCGCAGCACGGCATTCGTCGGTTGCGTCTCCGCTTACTTGGCTATAGCTCCCTTCTACTGACTGTTGCTGATCATCTATTGTTGTGGCTAATTCCTGGTCGGAGTTGTGGCGAAGCTCAGAGGGAGGGACTTGGCTAGGATACAAGTGCGCCAGCGCATCCTGGAGTTTTGAACTAGTCACCGCACCGGCAATTGTTGCGACACCCTTCGAAGGCGTTGAGTACAGACTGGGAGCGGGTTGTACATCAGGGCAGAGACGAATACGCTCGCAGTTGTCAGATGCGCCACCGCAAGCTCGCAGCGCACTGTCTTCGTCCTCCTCCAAAACGACAAGCAAGCGCCATTGCGAGGCTCTGCTTGCACTTTCCCAAGGAATGAGCCGGATATTGAACCACCTGCTTACACTCTTCGCAAGTGAGCCCAACAGTAAACAAATACAGCGCTGGTTCCGTAAGGAGTCTCCTGATCTCCAGCGCGTCGGTGTGAAGAGACTCATGTCAAGCTGGTGTAGCCCAGCAGTGCCAGCCTGCGAATTTGAGCTCTCTGATGCCTGTTCTGGTGCCTCATAAAGTGCCTGACTGGATGGGAGTGTGACAGTGAAGGTAGAGCCTTCTTTCCTGTTTGACTCAATCTGCATATCACCACTAAGCATAGTGACTGTTTGCTTGACAATGGAAAGTCCAAGGCCAGTACCTTCTGCAACGGGATCCTCCTGAGAAAATGGGTCAAAGATTGAATGGCGAATAAAGCCGGAAGAGATGCCTTTACCGCCGTCTGAACAAGAAACCTTGGTAGTACCGTCCGTGAGATCCAGTGAAACTCGAATGCAGTTTGATGGTTCCCCAAACTTCAAAGCATTATTCTCTCTTACGTCAGTACGGCTCATGCATCCGTTTCTTGTTTTTGTACAACTCACTATAAGATTGGTCAATATCGCCCGAAAGCTAGCGACGGCTACCAGACGGCACGACCGAGTGGCATTCGTGTCAAAAGTTATGATGGGATGATAGACAAGACCTGTTTTCCATGAGCTCCAGCTGGACTTGGACCACCCTCCACCAGGATGCTTACCATGCATCGAAGAATCAGGCTGGACAGCCTTTTTGGCACGATATCTGTGTACCTCACTGTGGATGATGTCCTCGCAAGTATCCATCAGCTGTACGGTATCCTTGTCTTGTGAGGAAGCTGCCGAGTGATAAGCTGCAAGACTTGACGAATGGAGAAGCCCATCGTTCGATGAGTCTGATCTTGGTAGATGTGCACTTCGCGACCCGGAACTGATGTTGCTGAAATATAGAACACGCTCAATGGTATCGAGCAAGGACAAGCCGCTGTATCTTGCCGTCTCTAGCAGGTCGCGTTGGTGTGCGCTGTGCGGTGTGTCCGCTAAAAGCTCAAGGCTTGATAGTATGCCATGGAGAGGTGTCCGCATTTCGTGGGAGATCGATCCAAGAAAGTCTGATTTAATCTTGTCTATAACCTGAGCTTCGAGACGCCGCACTTGCGTCATTATCGTAGTGCAGAATGCTGAAATGGAAGCAAGATCCGTCGAGCCGAGATAGACTCTTGTCTGATTCTCGGCGAACCCGAGGACCGCACCAATATTACGTTCGTGGAACGCATCCCACAGCGGCATCAAGACGATCTGCTGTGCCTGCAAGAAGGTTTTCGAAAGCTCCGTGAGTATAAGGGCATCTTCAACTAAAGCGACATCGTCTGCGCTCGTAGCAACAACGATGTCGCTCGTGTCATTGAGTAATTGGAACACAGCCCCATGTGGAAATAACTCAAGTAATCTGCTCATTAAGCTGTGGCTCAGGTCTCGGGGCCTGTGCGCTTTTGGTCCGAGATGCTCGGCTAGCATGTTTGAGCCGTTCCAGACGGGGTTTTTGTTGCTTGAGGAGCCCAACTCTTGGATGCGAACTCCGTCAAATTCGAAAGTATCGTAGAGCAATGTAGCTGAAAGATGGTACAGCTGCAGAGCTGCAGAGGGATAGAGGTTTGACACTATGACTCCATGTTCGGTATGGCCGCCTGATGAAGAATTCTTGTGAGCAGGCTGAGCGGCCAGTCCTGCGCTCGAACCCATCTTGAGTAGAGAAGCCACACCTTGGTTGAACTTGAGCACACGCTTACCCTCCAGTGCCTCCACTGCTTGTTCCAGATGTCGGATAATGTGGGACGCTGTCTCAAACAGGTATGAGCGATGGGCGTCCGAAAGTCCACTCTGCGACGGCGTTGAGCTGAATGTGAAGACAGTGCCAATGTTTGGTCCTCCATAGGGGTTCAAAGGAACACCAGCATAATGTCTGAACTTGGCAATATCACCCTGAACAAATGGAAGGTATTTGGTTCTCTCCAATTCAGCCATATCAAGCTCTTCGTAAAGTGCCATGTTCCCGCCTGGCTCATTCTGCCGCGTAATGGTACGCTCGCACAGACCACCGTGATGAGTTACCGACTCGCATCCGTACCATCGCGTTGAGTCTTCTGTGCCAGTTAGACACTGCTAGAGTATGTCCACCATACTATTGATTCCACTCACCCAAGGTGACCTTGACTTCATCTACGTTGGCCCGACTGGCCCCCGAGATGAAGTATTGCGTATGATCGTCTAGCAAGCTGACCATCGCCAGATCAGCGCCCGTCTGATGGATGACGCAACGGAGCAAAGCAGCAAGCGCGCCGTCTGGTTCATTCTTGACATATCTGCCGTGTGGCTCCAACGGCCTGCTCGTAAGGCCAGCATCCGAACCACGCACGTATTTAACGACAGATGGCAGCACCTGGCAGAAGCGTCGGACTTCCCATACTCGCGCGCGATCGCCGATAGTCGCTCGTTGCTGCTCAGTAAGTTCTGATAATGACATGGCTTGCGATGGCTTTTGTGGTTGTCGATGGTGCCCTCCAGGCTTGTCGCATCGCCCACGGAGAACCCTGCAGACCGGCGGGGAAGTACTTTGGCGCCTCGCCGGATACCTCTATGGCCGCGATGTCGTCTCACACCTGGGCACAAGCTCCGAGTGTCACGATGGTGTACATGCGCTATGTGCAGACGCCTATGTATCGTCCAAAGGTCTCTTCCGTGGAGTTTCCAAGCCCAACCTCAAAAGTTCGCCTCCTGGGGTCCATTTGTCGCACGCCTATGATGTCATTGGAACCGCACCACCGTCTCCGCGGCATTGCTGCGCTGTGGGACTCTCCACGAACCCATGTCATTCCATATGATGGGGTTCTCAGGTTCTGCGCTAATACGCTTGTTCTAATACAACTCGTTCATGTCTTCTAGCAGATGCCCGAGCTAGATTTCGAGATTATGCTACCAAAACTCAGGTCCAGTCAGCTGTCGGGAATGCCATTGCCCCAAGATTGTTTCTCGTAAATACGATGCGCCGCCAGCACAGCCACAAGCTCTTCGTCGTCAGCTCCTAAGAGCTTGCTACAGTAACGTGGTATCGATAACGCTCAGTGAGATCAAAGCAGTATCGCATCTCGATATGGCGACGATGGAAATCTGCCAAGTTATCGCAGATAGTGCAGAAGAACAACGCAATCGCTGTGGCATGCATCCGACGTTGATGAAGGCCAAGCATTTCTCTTATATGCGTCTCCTAGTTCACTGATAAATCTTGGCTCGGGGCTAATGAAATTCTTGGACGATCTGCACTCTGCTTTCTGCCAAGAACCCATGAGACTCCAATTGCAATGAACGTTCCAAGCGACAAGAGGCCAGAGACGAAATTTGGTGATTCATGGCTGACCTCAAGGTCGTCTGAGAGGACTTGACTTCAGTTTCGCGTCAAAGTGTCTGAACTCAGGCCTTATTTCGGCCCCTTTCTCAGGTACCTAAGTACCTTCCGGTGAACACTACCAGGATAAGTCCCTTTTTGTGCAAGGAGGTGTCGGAAGAAGGACTGTAGGATCGCCCGTCGTTATTCCTCATCTTTAACACTGCATACCAGTCTGATCTCAGCCTCCAGCCCGGTAAGCATCAGTCAGATGTCACTTGAGTATTGTTGCCTGCAACTAGCCGGTGATCTTTCCGGCAAATAGTGGGCCTGACATGTTCATCAGCCGTCTGTAGCCATGCTCGTGCCGCCTTTGATATGCTTCTTTCCGCGTTTGGGGGTTTGCTCGGAAGACTGTGCGTGACCGAAGGCAACACTGACTTTCTTCATCCCGGTCAAACTCAGCAGGTGAAACATCTCCGCAGCTGATGTCCATCTTGGATGACGACGTGAAGGTTATCGATAGTTCATGCGGGATGAGCGTCTTATTACGAAGCGACCTCGGGACGTATGTGATGAAGACATGGTTTGCCTTAATGCGAACCACCGCTTCTGCATGGTGAGGCGAGTTTTGAGTTGAGGTTATGGCTTGGCTACCTAGGTAGGTGTGCACTTTGCAGACACCGAAGTCCTTCAGCCTTGCCATGTATACGCCACTCGTTCCAGCCCCCAACACTAGTGCTTACAACTTGTATCGAAGTCCTCTGGTTTCGCGATCGCTACGACGTCGCCTTCTCGTGGAAATCCAGTCTATAGGTATTTTCTGGTAAAACAGTCAAAAACGACCTTCCAAGGTTGGAAATTCAGGTAATCTTGCAGCTGTGGACTACCCAGGTGTGCACCATCATGGGCTCCGTCGTTAGACTGTATCCTGAGAGCCTCTACAAACCAGAGGGACTGCGACAAAGCCTTGACAACATCTCTATACACTTTGTTGCCTCAAAGTCGATGCCAAGCGGTTCACTCCTTTGCGCCTCTGGTTCGCTGATCAGCGATACACCATTCTATCCGTCTAGAAGTCAGAACCTGAAGTCGTGCGAGGTTGCGCTACCTTTGTGATCAAACCAGGCTTACCTTGTGACTGTACCATCCTTCGATTACCTGCTTCTTGCATCATAGAATTCTGCATACTGCACCTCGCGGATGAGCATCGGGCGAAGTCGACGAAGGTTTTGCGCTACAAGCCGGTAGTAGCAGATAATGGTAGGGTATCTACACTTTGTTCTTCACTGGCTCTGAGGGCTGACACGCGGGGCACAGAATGCAAGGTATATCAGCACATAATACAGTCCGTAAGTATTGCGAATTGATCGAGAGTCTTGCAGCGGGCAACAAGATTACCGACATATGCAACCCCTGGACCTCGTGAAAACAAGGCTCCATCGCGGGGTGGGGCTATTGTCTTTAGGGTAATCGAGTCGCACTCGTAATCGGTGGACATCGATTTCTAAACTGTATGCTGTCTTTGACAGGTCTTCACAGTACTCTTAGGTATTCAATTCGAATAGGAAATTGAAGTGGATTGATCTTCCCGGGTTGCGCTATGAGAAACGGCTTCGCAAGGGCTGTTGCCTGAGGGATACACAAGTGTGAGAACGTGGCCCTGATTTATCCCTCTTCGGGTTTTCGACTCATTTCTGGGTCAGCCTTGTTTCAGTCGCCCTTACAGAAACTTTTCATTGGTCCTCGATAGACACTTGATACACTTGGACTGCTCATTTCGTCATCTCACGCATCGCAGTCGACGGCCTTTAGTGGTGCACCCGAGTTACCTGCATTCTTCGTCAGGCATGCAGGAACTTACCTAAGTAGCGTCTCAACATCGCCGGAACTAGCCTTTCAATCGTCAAGAGACCTCAGTGGCTCCAGATTTGTGTCGTGATATAGGCCGCTACTTTGCAGGCTCCAGTACACAAAGACGTAAGCAGTCTGTTTATGAAGATTGGGCCGCGGGCCTGCAGCAGGCAGATTACCCCGCCTTTCGTACCATGTTCAAGGATGTTCCAGTCCTCTGGGCTTTGTATGACCGTTGCCATACGCTGGGAGCGATCTAGCCGCTCCATCACTATCATAGAACACGCCTCTGCTATGTCGGAACGGCCGTCGCTGTGACTTCTCCTGTTGACTCCAGCTATATTAGCTGTTCAATCAGTTGACCGTCGATCAGTACGTCCAGAGATGGTACAAACGTAACGTACAAACGCGTCAAATTCCATCATATGTAGTTGCTAGACCCTGTGTTACGTGCGCGAGAAAAGGTTCCAGTAGTCTGGGATGATAAGGTCGCATACTTGAACGCCCAAAACGACGAAACATCCCTTTGATCGGCCTGCTCGTGCAGTGTCCCCTCATCAAACCGTACCGCTCCCTTTGTGAGCTATGACGAATGCGTCTATACACTCTTTGAGACGAAGCTCAAAAAGCATGGTGCCTGTTAGGCAACGAACTGTGTGTAACAGCATGATCTTCGACTGATTGTACATATGGGATTTTCTCTCGTATGTTGATCATGTGCAGATTGAGCGGCCATCGAGCTGCCTATTCGGTCTTCATTTGAGGATAGTCTTATGCCCCACAATCACCGGATCCTCAACAGGTAACACACTATGCTGAGCATGTCCTTTAGAGTCGCTCCGCGTGTCGATAGACGACATGACTTTAGTCCAGAGAAAACGCCATGCTTTCGGCAACGGCTACTTTCAGACGACAGTGTAGCCATACTAAGATGTCTCAGCGCAGGAGCAAGTAAGCCCAGTCTCGCGTAGTTCATACTGCTTAGTTTACGACAGCCAGCTGCAATGCCGGCGCTGACTTGGTGATGATGGCTTGTGATCATAAGTTCCTAACCGTAATGAGTATTCCGTTGCGAGCTGATGACCATGCTGGTTCAGTGGTTCGTGCTCTATCTTACGGTCAGCAAACATGCGCATGGAGAGAGGACATGCGTAATCCAGGTCACCGTCACGATTTGCCCGATTACATACACCCAGATCAACAGCTCGTAGCACATTGGTAGTGCACTTGACTGGTTGAGACTCCTGTGCGCAGTGTTTCTTGATACTATGGAACGACTTCAACAATGGTCGCTGTACAGGTCGCGTCTACAATTGGATTGCTCCCTGGGTGATGTCTGACCGGACCTGGAAGGACTTGTTGTTCTGCCAACCCAGCTGTCCAAGACCCAAGGCAAAGATATCGTTTTCGGTGGTAATATGATTTGGTTACTTGACCAATCGCATGTCTTGATTTGTTTGGGCCCTGGTGCATACAGGTGACGAAAAGAACGTAATGGCATTGTATCCTTCGAACAAAAGGGCATGCATTGAGGCGCACTGGGCTTCGAAATATGGAGGCTAGGATGTGCCTTAGCAGCCTTCACCAAGCGCTTGCCTCATGTTTCGTGAGAGGGCGCAATGGGCGCCGTGTGTCTTCGTGCCAATACCGAAAGCTTGGTTACCGTTCATTGGTGTCTAAGCTGATACCACGGAGGTTATCGGGGACTCGGCACATTATGGCCACTCATCCGGTTGTGAAAGTAATATCGTCCCGTGCAAGCGTTTGCAGCGCCCACGATCATCGAGTCGTCGTCCAAGCGGACTGTCGGAAATTGGTACTGACTCAACATACGTGGCGTACATGTGACACCTTGCGCAGGCAAACAGATGGCACTCCCCGTTCGTCGGCAGATCTGCGAAGTACAAGGCAACACCCTGCATTTTGGTAGGACCAAGGACGTGGGCCACGGAAATTCCATTCCGCTGCGTAAAATCTGAGCAAATCAGTCTTGGTGTATGTTATCTGGTTTCGGCTTACGACTACTGTCACAAGGTCTTTCGCAGGGAAAATTGGCGTCAAACTTTGAAGGGGCGAGGATGTCGCCGCCGCGTTAGTATTGACTTCGCGGCTGCGTTGTGGCTAGCGGGACTCTCGAGGATGAGCTGAAACAAGCAAGCTGGATTCGCACAGAGGAATGAAGCCATCCGAACAACGCATGGGCTTCAGCCGCCTGTATGGTCTCTATGAGCCTTGTAGGTGTTGCCTTTCACGAGATGGAGGACTACACGGTACATGTACGCAGATACACAGGAACATGTAGCTCACCGTTCGGGCATTGCTTTTTCAATGCCGAACGCTAACCTCGATGGAGCAGACGAGGATGTGGGGCTCGAGTGGCCCCCATAATGGTAATGGCGAAGCAAGCAGCAGAGCCGCAAACGTAACAAGCATAAGTAGGCAACGACTGCCCACCAAATCGAGAGGGAGGTTTCTTACGAGTAGGCGACGTGTTGATAGCGAAGTTGACGCCCTTTGACGCAGGTATAACGGTGGCGTGCAGGAAATCATATCCGGTGCCCAGGGACGTTTGCCTTCTTTTGCCTTGTTGCCTAGTAGGCGAACCACAGCAGAGCCGCATCTTATATTGTGTTAATGTCCACCTTGGGGGACACTCCCAAGATGCGTTCTCAGCCTTCGATTTAGAGATTACACGTCAAACAGCTCCTTTCTTCTATTTCTGCGTTCTATTGTACGCGAGGTTGCTGTCCCTGTCGTCCTGGACATCGCATCTAGCTAAACCGGAGGCTTCGCACTACCTCGTCAACGTACGCAGTCCGACCCCTCGAGCTTGATCGCAGAGCATCGGACGCGTATGCGACAGTGTAAAGCTTTCCAGATCTTTTTGGAGACCGCGTAGTCCAGGTCATCAGGATACAGTCCACGCTGAGGCTGGGTGTGCGCACACGAGTGGGTATGTGCGCTTCAAAACTTCATCCAATCAGATCACATCGCCCGCAGCAATCAGGCACACGCCAAATACGGAGATCGGAATACGAACGCGAATCCTACACCTGAGACATTCAGCCGCATTATGGACACCGGTGAATTCGTTCAGACAAAATTCGCGCAGGCGCTGAAAACTCAGAGTCCAATCATCAGGGCCCACGCGTGCCCTTACCCCGGTCATGAGGGACGCGTCTTTCCGAGTGCCGACCAGCTGTATGATCACGGCAAGATAGACCATCGCGACGAGTTCGAAGGCTTGTCTCCGCGACAGGCAAGAGAGAAGTTTCGAGAGCTAAGCCTGAAGTTCAAGTGAGTACAGACCAAGCTGCTGTGCAGGTATTTGCTAGATCAGCGTTTAATATGGTTAGCAGATCTGATCACTCGGCAGCTGCAACTGTTGGAGACCGGTCAGCGCCTGATATCGCGGCTCTTACTATAGATTCTGGAAAGGCTTCCAGGCAGAACTCACCGCCCTCTGGAAGGAAACGACCGGCAGAACATGACTTCACCAGCCCCAGAGGAAAGGGTCCGTCTCACGTGGAAGTAGCTGATCCGGAGTTCTCGAGACAAATTCCACAAACTGTTGTTTCGGACAGGGCACGGTCGAGACCACAGGATGCACGCCTTTTCGACCCTAAACAAAACGCCAAGTCTACCTCGTCTCCATACCAGACAACACCCGAGCCCTCCAGCGAGTGGTCAGCCGAAGCTACGAAGAGCAGTCACTTAAAATCACCGCAAACCCAGTCCCGTGCTCATACACCGCAACGAACTACTCCTAAACCTCAGCAATCTCAACGCCAGCCAGGCCTTATCGAACTTCAACGCTATGATCCCCGATACCCCAGTTTACTATTGCAGCCCGATAGTCGACCCATCTCGCAAGAACAACTTGCGTCGGAAGTGAAATCTATTTACGCAGGATTAACGATGGTGGAGACCAAGTGTATACATGTGGATCGCGCACAAGCCGCAGCTGCCCAAGATGGTGATACCAAACTTGCGTCGGATCATTGGCAGGCTTTGATCGCTCTTCACCGGACTCTATTACATGAGCATCATGACTTTTTCTTAGCTAGCCAGCATCCCTCTGCATCGCCGGCCCTCCGACGTCTTGCCGCCAAATACTCGATGCCTGCACGCATGTGGAAGCATGGTATCCATTCCTTTTTGGAGTTACTGCGAAGGCGTCTTCCTGACAGTATAGATTATATGTTGGCATTCATTTATTTGGCGTATCAGATGATGGCGCTTTTATACGAAACTGTTCCAGCTTTCGAGGACACATGGATCGAGTGCCTGGGAGACCTTGGCCGATATCGGATGGCGATTGAGGACGAAGATGTCCGGGACCGTGAAACTTGGGCAGGCGTCGCGCGCTCTTGGTACACCAAGGCTGCTGATAAGAATCCTACTGTGGGTCGTCTATATCACCATCTCGCTATCTTGGCACGACCAAATGCTCTCCAGCAGATGTACTACTATTCTAGGTCCCTGACCTGCGTCAAACCATTCCAGAGCGCGCGAGAGTCAATCTTGACTCTGCTGGATCCTATTCTTGGTCGTGCAGGCGCACCTCTCACACATGCTTTAGCGATCGACACCAACTTCATCAAAGCACACGGGCTGCAATTCGAGGAATCTTGTGTGGACAGGGCTCAAGCGCAGGAGCATCAGCATACAACTGAGTTCATGAACGCAAAGGCCGAATTCATCGGAAATCTGGACAACCACATTGGTCGTGTGACAGCAAAATGGAAGGAGCAGGGTGTATACATCGCCGTGACCAATATTGCTGGCTGGTTTGAGTACGGCATAAACAACAACCTTCTTCGCCAGGCCTTCCTGACTCCGATCTACCAAAGAGCACAAGACTCTCCGCAAATTGCTATCGAAGGCAAGATTCGGAGTGCATCTCCAGCTGATCAACAGAATCCAACGCAGCCTTCGATCGATGAAGATACTATCAAGGAGGCACTGGAAGACGACGATGGATTTAAAGCGGGTGAGACTTTCCGCAACGCCAAATCCATCACCAACGAGACTTTTGCACTTGTTCTTCGCCGTATTGGCGACAAAAACGTGCTTCCTCACGTACATATCATGCTCGCTTTCCTTTCTAGCTTCGCTTCCGGTAAATACGTTTCCGATCTCATTGCAGACGCTCCTTGGGCCGAACTCGTTGCTTTCCTGAATACGTTGGTCAAGACTGAGAACCAAATACAAAGTCAGTCACAGAACCAGATCTCAAACATCGATGCTTTACTGGCATCCGATGTGTTTCCTGGACAGGACGAGAGGTCTGATGAGTTGCCACTACCGGAAGACTACCTTGTGCGAGGCTTAATCTGGGCTGACGGTTACTTCCCCCAGACGTGGTTCGAGAGAGAGCATGATGAGGAAGAGCGATATCTGGAGCTAGCGAGTACGGTCAAAAATCGAATGGAAAGAGTGTTGAGACTGGGCTTTTCCATCTCAAAGGTATGTTCTTTATGCGTGCCATCACGCTCTGTATATCTGACAATTGTGTAGTACCACCGCTGGATCACATATACCAAGGACTCCCATGTATTCTCAGTTTGTCCCCAATGACACCTGGCGGCTCATGTCAACATCTCTATTACGTTTGCTTATACACAACTACGATACTCGCCCTTCCATCATGCCGAGCGGCTTCGTCACTCTTCTCATATTCCATCCGCATCATCATCACTAAAAAGGATCTGTCCTCAGCAATATACTTGTGGTGACATCTCTTTGCTGCGTCGTGCCATGCAAGGATAAAGGAGGAGTGGTGGCCAAATCGAGAAAACCGCGGGCTGGTGAACATTAGTTTGCTATGATTTTAATTATTATGATACGTTCATTATTCGGTGTGAAAATGCCATGCAACAAGAAAAGTGGCACCAGAAACCAGGAAGTAGACGTGCTGGGTTACGACAGTTCAACCACGAAATACGTGGAACTCACAATATACCGAACACGTCGTTCACTTTGCGTCACACTTCTGTTCTGATTCAACGATCAACGCTTCAGATGCATATGTTAGTCTAGCAAAACTCCAGATTTGTATAACCATCTTTCGCCGATCCACATATTCGCAATGGCACCGCCCGCCTAACTTTTTGCTCTGGATACAGGAAAAGCTTCAATGCGACATCGCCTGTAAGATAGACATCGTATAGAAGGGGCAGACTTCCCCACCCTAGGTTGATACAGTCTTCGGAAGACACAGGGTTCCCTGGTTGGAAAAGTAATACCTCGTGTCCATTCGCATCGCCACTTCGTCTAATTTCGTACTTTCCGCATTCGTTTTTGCCCACGTATATGTGATCACCCACAACACTGAAACAGAGAGATGCTAGACAAAATGTAGTATCCTGTTCCTTGTCGCAACAAGTCATTTTTACGGAACATTGTGAACATGCATGATACCAGTCTTTTGACTTTTCGCCCATAACAAAATCTGTTTGGACTGGCTTCAATGTGATTTTGAAGACGGGACTTCTTCCTGATTCAGTGTTACTGCTTTCCGGGTTGGGAACCTGGTAGCAATCCAGCATATCTGCAAAGTAGAACCATGCACATATGCACATATTCGATTTATAGATGCTCATGACCTGGCGAAGAAGTTCCTGCCGGGAAAGGCGATAGTCGATGGTGATACTAGAAGCATCCGAAGCAAGCGAAAGGAGCGAGTAGACTCTGTCATGGACGAAATAGCTCTCTCGACCGGGTAGGCTGTCGAAGTAGTTGATCAATCTCGATTCCTTGGGTGATCCCCTTCCGCCGCCTATCGAGTACATATAGTGGGCGAAGACGCGTGTCTTAGTGTCCCACTTCTTCGAGTCTATTGTTGCGTTTCCCTGTAAATTGTTGATATGTTCCAGCCATCGGAGAGCACACTCAGCAATCTGCATGTGAGCGACTTCAAGATCATTGACAAGAAATTTGACATTTTGGGCGAGCAAGATCTCTTGTGTAATCCAAGCACGAGTCCAGTATCGATCTTCGACGACCGCGAGCCAGTCTCTCTTGAGCTGGCCGTTGGTCTGTTTGTTGCGTTCGAACCATTTGGCGCCTTGTTTGTCACTAGAGTCCCATATCTCGTATCGGGGTTCCTTACTCAAATCCAAGGCAAATGCGAACGCGCGGCCGATACTCTGATTGAATCCGAGCCAAGAGATTACTTCGAGGGAGTTTGCGTAAATGGAGCCCATCTGAGCGACTTGGTGGTTCTTTTCGTGAATTGAATCTTGGTCGATACAAAGAGCGTCGATCCAAAAGGTGCGTGCTGGGTTTGCGTATTTCGATCGAGCGACGCCGATGAAATCGTAGAGATTCTCTCGAACAAGGAGAAGTTTGCCATTGACGAGGATCTGCCGTTGTATCTTCTCTGATCCCCAGACGTATGAGAGGCAGGTGTAGCTCGCCTTGACACTGTCATGCCAGATCTCACACTGTATGAGACAATCAGCCGAAAGGTGTGGGAGAATTCGGAGTAGCCTGATTGCGCCCCTCCTGTAGTCAAGTGGCTCGTGTTTGAAAGAAGTAAGGCAGGAAGTACATGTTGCTTTTCGTAGACTTGGGGCTATCATGGCTTTTACATGCACGCTGGTATAAGCTCTTCTTCAACGACGTAGATGATGCCGATGAACGAAATTTTGGAATATTTGAGACTACAGCAACGTCGACTAGGTCTATATATTTCTTTTCGACAGCGCGTATGCACCTCTTGTCTGAGTGGGCTGCATTGCGCGCATGCTGTTATGAGCGGCGGATGAGCTGAAGTCTAAGGAGAGGGCATCACAATCGAAAACGAAGCCCCTCATTGGTTCTGTACATGTCTCGAGACAATCGCGCGCTTCCTAGGTATCATCAAGCGCCAGGAAGTTTGCAGGTTGTAACGCGCTCTTACAAACTTGGGTGTTTTGGCGCTTAGCGACCAAGTATACTGTATGAGGATAGCTACACGGTTTAGTTGTATGCTCGGGTGCAGCGAGTGGCGGAAGTTGCGATGCGTTGAGAGGTGTTGAGTCGGAGGGGATCGGGATGTGCTGAGATTGGCGTTGGCGGACGGTAATCGCTTAGCGTCAAAGCGGATCCCCGAGCTGGCGGGAGCTGAGCAACTTTTCGAATCAACACCCTCTGAACCTCACGGCATACCCACGCCTCTCCCTCGGCTGCTTCCCCCCACACCTCACAATGCTGTCCAGGACAATCAGGCGGAGCATTGCGTCGCCCTTCCGGCGCAATGCCGTGGCCCCAGCTGCGCGACCCGCCTTCAGGTTCGTGACGACGGATGCGGCCTCATCGCACACGGACCCGGCCAATGTGCCATCGGTAAGAGGACGCCCAGAAAGCCAGTGGTGTGGCTGTGGAACAAGCGATGGACCGTTGACTGTCTGTAGGAGGACGACAAGCCGTTCGAGATCCGCCTCTCCGACGAGGCCTTTGAGACCTACGAGCTCGACCCGCCGCCATACACAATGGAGGTCACCAAGAAGGAGCTCAAAAAGATGTACTACGACATGGTCGCCGTACGGTAGGAAAACCCACCATCGCGGGATTCGAACACGATCAGCGTCTAACATGCAACAGACGCATGGAAATGGCCGCCGACAGGCTCTACAAGGAGAAGAAGATTCGGGGTTTCTGCCATCTGTCCACCGGCCAAGAAGCCGTCGCCGTCGGTATCGAACACGCCATCGAGCGCGCCGACCATCTCATCACCGCCTACCGCTGCCACGGCTTCGCTCTGATGCGCGGCGCATCTGTCAAGTCCATTATCGGTGAACTCCTCGGCAGGAGGGAGGGTATCGCGTACGGAAAGGGTGGCTCTATGCACATGTTTGCCCCCGGCTTCTACGGTGGTAACGGTATTGTCGGTGCCCAGGTCCCCGTCGGTGCTGGTATTGCCTTTGCCTGCCAGTACGAGAACAAGAAGAACGTCACCCTTGCTCTGTACGGAGACGGTGCTTCCAACCAGGGTCAGGTCTTTGAGGCGTTCAACATGGCCAAGCTCTGGAACTTACCCATCATTTTTGGTTGCGAGAGTGCGTACAGACACCACATGGACATGCGCCAGATCTACTGACACCCTGCAGATAACAAGTACGGCATGGGAACCGCCGCCAACCGCTCATCTGCCCTCACCGACTACTACAAGCGTGGACAGTACATTCCTGGTCTGAAGATCAATGGTATGGATGTCCTCGCCGTCAAGGCCGCTGTCAAGTACGGAAAGGAATATGCCGCCGCCGGCAAGGGTCCCCTTGTCTACGAATACGTCACCTACCGTTACGGAGGACATTCCATGTCTGACCCCGGAACCACATACCGAGTAAGTCAAACCGCAATGCAACATTACAAAGCATGTACTGACGAACAATGAAAGACCCGTGAGGAGATTCAGCGCATGCGCAGCACCAATGACCCCATTGCCGGCCTCAAGCAGAAGCTCCTCGACTGGGGCGTCACTTCTGAGGAGGAGCTCAAGTCGATTGACAAGCAAGCACGTTCTGAGGTTGACGAAGAGGTTGCCATTGCGGAGAAGATGGCGGTCCCCGAGGCTACTGGCAAGGTACTATACGAGGACATCTACGTCCGTGGTTCCGAGCCCGAGTTCTTGAGGGGACGTATCCCAGAAGAGAACTTCTACTACACTGAGCACGACATGGGTGGTGAGAAGAAGCCTGTTGCCAGGACAGCATGAAGCTCTTCGGCTTTTCACGGGGTCATGACTGGAGACACGGTTAGGTGATGAGAGGGATCTGTAATTCTAGGATTTAGAGGCTTCTACATGCGTGTAACAGCTAGGGAGCGCGGTCTTGCATTGAATAACATTTCTTAGAATCCAACTCAGTCTTGCTCTATGTGTTGCACGTGGAGTGCCGTTGAGTTCGAGATATGAGTTTCCAAAAAAGTTGAATAATTCGCTTTTGTCCAAAGATGGTACTAGCGCCTCTGTGCGCCGGATCCCCGCAGAGAATGGAGTGCTGACGAGAACGACACCTCATGTGTTGAACATGCAGTCTACATGATATCTGGTAGAGCGGGAGTAATAGTACATCTTCGTTCGCTATATATCTATAAGTACCCAGTTCCAACAATCAAGAGTCGGTCTATGCTGTGGGAGGGTCAATATGTTGTGTCTGACCAGCGAAGAACTCCTTTTGTGCCAAGCACCTCTCGCTCGTGCACTTTGGACACCTGAGAATCATCTGTGGGCTGCAGGCCTGCCCGCTCTGCAAATGTGCCTTGGCGATGTCCGCGAGCGCTTCGATGAAGACGGGACTGTCGTTCAAGCTGTCGACACGCTTGACACCCTCGTGGCCTTCCGCATCCTCGCCAATAACCTCCTTATCAAGTTCGTATAGTGTCTCAATATGGTCGCTGGTGAAGGCGATGGGTACGAGGAGCATGTCTGTGTGGCCCTTCTTCATGTACTCCTTGACAGTGTCGGATGTTTGCGCGCCGAGCCAAGGTTGAGGGCCGACCTGCGACTGCCATACGAGACGGTATCTGTACTTCATTGCGAGGCGTTGCATGACAGCATATACGGTCGCTGCAACCTCAGACGGGTAAGGGTCGCCGCGGTTGACAACAGTCATGGGGAGACTGTGTGCGGAGAAGAGGATGACAACGCCGTCGCGTCGCTCGACGGGGTACTCGGCCAGCTTCTTCTCGATGAGTTGGGCAAAGGCTTCAACTAAACCTGGGTGTGCCGGCCAGCGATCAATAACACTCCACTTTATGGCACCTTCGGGCTCTACCTCTTGACCAGTCTCGCCGTTTGCACGCTTGCCCTCCAGTCTTGTCCTCCATTTCCAGAGTTCGTTAAGAGAGGAGCCGGTGGTCGAGCAGGAGTACTGGGGGTACTGTGTGAAGGCTACGGCACGGCCGCCCTTCCCTCCTCCAAAGCCGTCTGCTAACAACTGCTTGTAGGTATCTTCGGTGAGAGGATTTGCGTAGCGGAATGCGACGTAGGGCTTGTGGGGAGCAGTCTCAGGTGAGGTCTTGTCGAGGATCTTGCACATCTCTGCGGCTTGATATTCCGACCATTTTCTGATGGGCGACCCGCCACCAATCTCTGCATACTGCTTTTGGATTTTTGGTGTTCGTCTCCGCGCAATGTAGGGGCCAATGTAGTTTTGGAGGGGTCCGAGGGGAATCAAGTCCTTGTCGGCCTAGACTCCGTAAGCTGGCAATCGATGATGCGCTTCGACCGATTACATACAAACAACATGCTCAGGAAGCCATGTACTTCATCCGTTGTTGACGGCCCGCCCATGTTCATGAAGACCATAGCAGTCGGCCCCTTTGAGCCGGGCGTCATCTGTGTAGGGGCGACTGTCGCGTTGCCTCTCCTCCATTGTGCACTGTACGACGATATGAGAGATGTGGCGGGTGTGGTGGACGTCGCACGCTTTGCAGCGCGGGAACAGGATACGCGGAGAGCCATTGTGAGGGTTTTGACGAGAAAGAGGGCGTCTTCTCGCAGTGATGTTTCGAGGAGAAGATGCCGAGGCCAGAACAACAACGTGAATAATGCTCGGAAGAGCCAGTTGGAGAAAGCTCTGGCCAATGGCAGCAGTCTTGTTGGCCGTTGATGACGATCGTGGCTGGCGATCGGACGCCAGGGTTCGCCCCACAGCAGCCTCGCAGGCACGTGTCGACGTGTTGGAGCTAGTGCGCGCGTTCCGCTCTGCTGCCTAGGCCACTGTCCCGCGTTGCACAGGCTTGTGCTTGACAGCCTGCTGCGGCCGTCGATGCTACAAATGCCGTCGCCCAGCTGAGCTTCAACTCGACACTACAGCAAGTAAATCTCATTCGAGCAGAACGCGACTGGCATCATGGCGGCTCCACAGGACAATCGACCAGGCGAAGAAGAAGACGAAGAGGAGGAGATTGACGACTCTGTACGCTCCAGTTCCAGCTTTGGAAATGACAAGTGTCACTGACAGCATGTAGAGCTACAAGACTATCAAGGACGCCGTTCTCTTCGCAATCGACGTCAGTCCTACCATGCTTGAGCGACCGCCCAAGTCAGAAGACAAGAAAGCCGAGCGTGACTCTCCCACGTCCGCTGCGTTAAAATGCGCCTACCAATTGATGCAGCAGCGCATCATCTCGAACCCAAACGACATGATGGGCATACTGCTTTTCGGCACCGAAAAGACGGACTTGAAAGACGGTGACAACACGTTTCAAAACTGCTACCTCCTTGCAGACCTTGACATACCATCCGCTCAGGACGTCAAGAGGCTCAGAGATATGGTCGAGAACGAAGAAGAGGCCGAAGAGATATTGAAGCCTGCCAGGAACGGTGCCAGCATAGCAACGGTACTGTTCTGCGCAAACCAGATCTTCACTACAAAGGCGCCCAACTTCTCGTCAAGACGCCTGTTCGTAGTGACGGACAATGACTATCCGATCAAGATCAAGGCAGAAAAGGACACGGCAGTCACCCGAGCACGTGATTTGTATGATCTCGGCTGCACCATTGACCTGTTTCCCATCTCACAGCCAGATCATACTTTTGACAGATCGCGCTTCTTCGATGATCTTGTATATCCCACATCACCATCCGATCCTGAGGCTCCCGTTACTATACCGTCAACCACCAGAGTTGCGAAGAGCGGCGAAGGCATATCGCTCCTCAAGCAGCTCATATCCTCCATTAACTCCAAAGCCACACCCCGTCGCGCTCTGTTCTCGCTACCCATGGAACTCGCTCCTGATCTTCGCATCGGGGTGAAAGGATATATTCTCATCAAGCGCCAGGAACATGTCAAGTCGTGCTACGTTTGGGTTGGAGGTGAAAAGCCACAGATAGCGACTTCGTCAACACAACAACTGGCAGGCGACTCGGCGCGGGCCATCGAGAAAACGGAGATGCGCAAGGCGTACAAGTTTGGCGGCGATGCAATCACTTTTACACCCGAAGAGATTACACAGATAAGGCAATGTTTTGGGGAGCCTGTGATCCGAATTATTGGCTTCAAGCCTCTCTCCAGCGTCCCAATATGGGCCAACACGAACAAATCAACATTCATCTACCCTTCCGACGCAGACTACATTGGCTCCACTCGTGTCTTCTCGGCTTTACAGCAGAAGCTACTCAAGTCTCAAAAGATGGGCTTGGTATGGTTCGTTCCACGTCGCAACGCTGCACCTACACTCGCCGCCCTTATACCTGGTGAAGAGAGGCTCAATGAGGAAGGCGACCAGCTGACACCACCGGGCCTTTGGCTCATACCTCTGCCTTTCGCGGACGACATCCGCCAGTTCCCAACGCCACCGGAGCAGCCCCTCAAAACCACGGATGCGCTGACAGACAAGATGCGCCTCATCATTGAGCAATTGCAACTGCCTAAAGGTGTCTACGACCCCTCCAAGTATCCCAATCCAGACCTGCAATGGTTCTACCGCATCTTACAAGCGCTAGCTCTTGAAGAAGAACTTCCGCTCCAGCCCAATGACAAAACAACTCCTCGCTACAAACAAATCGACAAACGTTGCGGCGAGTACATTGAAGACTACGGCAGAGAATTTCAAGCAGCATACGAACAGCAACACAAATCCGCACTTGCCCACCGCGCTAAACCCACAGCAAAGAAACGCCCTGGCGGCGGCGCAGGGAGTGACGACAAGCCAGCGCCCAAAAGGGTTAAAAATGAGTCAAAAGTCAAAGCCGAGAGTGGAGACGAGGAAGAAGCAATGACTGATCAGCAAATGGCCGACCTAAATAATAGTGGAAAGATTAGCAAGCAAACGGTAGCCGTACTGAAGCAGTGGCTTGGCGCGAGGGGTCAGAGTATTGGGGGTAAAAAGGCTGAGCTTTTGGAGAGGGTGCAGGAGTATCTCGACGGCAAGGGTTTATGAGGCCTTCTAATCGAAGGATCTGTGTTGATCAAGCGAGGCGTTCCGGTGTCATGCTTCGCTCTAGTCGTCCCACCAATCATGTTCAGACTGAATTGCACGGATACGATACAGTAATCTTCACAGACTTGTGCTACGGGTATGGAATCTCTGCATGTGTGAGATTTTGTGTTCTTCTCATGATGTCATTGAAGACATTCTTCATGGCGCTCATATTTTGCATAAGAAGTGGGTCGAAAGCGACTCCCAAGATTGCCCATGTCCATGGGGCGTCAAAGCCTTCTAGCAATCACGCTGTAGCTCAACCCTCTCCACCGCTCGCGTTCTCATCCTCCGAATCCTCCTCATATTTTTGTTGCGTGGATTTATCTTCGCGCTTCCTCTTCGTAGCTTCGATACCACCAGAGGTCAGGTAAAGGAACTGTGGGTCCTTGTAATTATCCAGGTGCGTGAAGAAGGTGTTGAATCTAGAGCTTGTTAGCGTTCATGTCCGGTGTCCTGGAATCCAGAAAAGAACTCACTGGTTGCCTTCTGCCTCTTCGCGGAAGATACGTTGGTAAATCTCCTTCTCCTTGAACTCTTCAATCTTGTCGTTGTACTTGTCAAAGTCAATCGTCTCGCGTCCGTGTTGCTTAGCAGACTTTGCGTTGTACGAGTCGAACACCGGTCTCTCGAGTAATAAGCCCAGGCCGGGGGCCTTGGGTATCCGGACAACTTCGTTACCGAAACTCTTTTCCATAATTTCAGGATCGGTGCCGCACCGTACTGTCAGGGCGGCCATACCAACCATTTTGCGGATCTGGTGCATCATGAAGCTCTGGCCGTGCACCTTGAGGCTCAACCATTCTGTATCGTTGATAATGATGGGCTTGGGTGCGACTTTGAAGCTCTTGATGTAGCGCTGGGCGGACTTGTCGTTGTACTTCTTGTGCACGGTGTAGTTGTGGTAGCGGTGGGTTCCAAGGTACCTGTCAAGTGCGGCTTGCACACGCGCTTGTCGTTCGGGGGATATGCGGTATGCTTTCTTGACGTCCAGGTATGCCTTCTTCAGAGTCTTGATGGCTTCTTCGAGGACCGGCTGGTTGACTACGCCTTCAGGGAGGGGACGAGAACCGTCGGTGGAGCTGTCGAGAGTGATGCTGGGTTCATTTTGTTGTATCGTGTCGATCATTTGCTTGACCTCGTCTGGCGGGTTTCCACTTGTGTCGAGCTCACCTCCATCTGGCTTTGCAGTTTCCACCACTTCGACGTCCGTAGACTTCTCTTGCTTGGTCTGATGACCAATCGATGCATCGACTATACGATCTTGTCCAGGCGGTGCATCGATCGCTTCAACGTTGTAAAGCGCTTCTTGTACGAGCGATCGTATCGAATCGTCTAGCGAGTCCAGAATGGGCTTGATATGCTTCTCTTCCGTCTCGGGCCAAAAGTCGGCTACCTCAGCCTGTCGCTCGCGATATCCCTTCACATCATTCTCCGTCTCCGCAAACTCCTCCAATTTTTTCCCTAGGTAGCTTGAAGGATGCGGCGGGAGAAACGAGTGGGTCGGGATCAGGTATTCGTACCATCGCGAGTCGCACGCCTGGTAACAGCTGAAGGAGCCAATGGTTCGCTGGATGCCCCACACCCTGATCTGCTCAGGGAGATGGCTGTTGATCTTGTCCACGATATCGTCTTCTTCTATGATCAACTTCAACGACACAATGTTGCCTGCTGCATGGACACCCTTGTCGGTACGCGCGCAACGAACGAGGGACGATTTCTTGGGATCGGATGCGTTTGCCTTGGATATGGCGCCAGCGGCGACAAAAGCATTGAAGAGGTCTCCTTCAATCGTCTTTTGCTTGTAGTCAATTTGCATGCCCTTGTAGCCGGTACCTGAGTAGCCGATCATAACTGCAACTTTGCGCTTCGGCCTGCGCTCTTCTGCTTCGACTTCCTCTGCAGGGAATGCCGCAGGTAGGGCGGGCCGGTCCTCGCCCTTTTCCTCTTGCTCCTTATACTTGGCTTGTTGTTCGGCATTGCGGTCCCGTCGGTCTAGTTGGGTAGAGCTTGCTTAGTTAGAGACGGGCGCAGAGCAGATGGGCAATGGCTCACTGATGTTCCTTACGCCCCATATTTCTTTTCTTATTCGGACGGCTTCCATGCTGGTGCCGTCCACCACCTCCCCGCGAAGCATTTCTGCGATCTTTGTCGGCCCATTTGCGCTTCTTGTCGCGTTGGTCGCGGTTCGACGAATCATGGTCGCGGCGGGGTCCTTCGTTGTCCGACATGGTCGCTGAAGACGAGTGAGCAGCTTTGTCCGGCAGAGGAAGCTGCGGGTCATGAGGTGGTGGGTTTACAGAAGTAGCTGTAGCTGCAGGTAGAGGCACACTGTGGGGTCCCTGAGCCCATTTTCTTCGGAGCTGAAGGCTTGGCGCGGCAGGTACGCCTCACCGCCTGCGTCACCGCTTACTGCTGGATGCGTAGTTCAGTCGCGCCTGCCTGGACTCTTGCAAGATCTCACTTTCCCTTCGACACAACCGCCCACTGTCTCGTCAGCCCCCCGGCGGACATACATCGCACAGGCTAGAGAACGATGCGCCTTTCCCGATCCGCATAAGACCGTTCCGAACCGAGTGCCCCGTCTGCAACTTGGGCTGGCGCATTGGAATAAAGCCGTCCCACCCCCACGCATCTTTTCGGCCATCATTCAAGCTGAAGCCGAACCTGTGCCTGCACCACCGCAATCATGGGCGCAGCAATGAAAGACCCCGTGGAGAAGAGCGGAGGGGATCCCGTACAAGCCGTGAAGCAGTTGCTCAGGACAGTCGTCCGGATGTTCTACGAGACTGAGCACATCGTCATCATGGACGCGCTCTGCTATCACGGCGCACTGCCTGTGGCCGACATGACCATCATCCTCGACGCAGGCAAGAATTCGAAACATGTCAGCAAGGTTGCGGGTAAGCTTCGGGAGGCAGGGCTGTGTTCATCCTATACTCAGCATGTCCTGCGCCAAGGTGCAAATAAGGCATCAAGCAGAGAGTTCTTCTACATCGACTGGCGCCGCGCCGTCGACTCGGTCAAGTACAAGATTCACAAGATTGACGAAGGCATCAAGAGGGACGCGAAACCCACCACCGAGAAACCCGAGTTCAAATGTCTGAGATGTAAATCCACGTACACGACCATGCAAGCGCTTGATCACCCCGATACGAACCCTGGGCCAGACGACAGCGGCTTCATTTGCGCCAGATGTGGATTTCGATTAGACGAGATCGACCAAGACATTCAAGCAGACGACGTCGACGATACCCCGGCCAAGTTCAATAAGCTGTTTGGCCCGCTGATCGAGATGATGTCAAAGATTCAGGACATGGGCAACCTTCCGGCGTTGGAACCGCCGGACATCATTAGCGAAAGGATCGAGCTCCCTCGAGATAGGAATGTCGACCCTGGTACGCAGGTTGAGGTTATTGAGACGACGGTTTCACGCCCAACCGCCGTCAAGGGTATTGACACAGGCCCAGAGAAGATCAATGTGCAGATCGGCTCGAGTGCAGAGCAAAACGAGAAGCAGCGAGCGGCAGACCGGGCTCGTCAGGAAAAGATATCCATGCAGAACCAGCTTCCTACTTGGCATACGAAATCAACTGTCATAAAAGATGCGGCAGGGAACACGACGACTGTGAAGCAAGAGGCAGACGGAATCGACAATCCCAGTATCAAGACGGAGGCAGGGGACACAATGGGCACTAATCAGAACCTTGATGCGGTCTTCGCCCAGATCGAAGCCGAACGCCGCAGGAAGGAGCAGGAGGACGAGGACGAGGACGACGAGGACGACGATGAGGATGAGTTTGAAGATGTCGATGTGGGCACGCCCAGCGCTCTACCGGATGCAAAGCGCGTCAAGCTGGAATCGTCCGCCGCTCCAACTCCCTCGGCCGCTGCAACACCAGCAGCTGCAACCCCCGCCGCATCCAACGGTGGCGATGAAAGCGAAGAGGATGAATTCGAGGATGTAAACTGATTGATCACATAGCGATGGCGTTTGTTTGTCCAGGTTGTTGGTCTCTGAAAGCATTGTCGGATGGCGTGTCTTTGCAACGGCGTTCTCGCATACACTGGGCTATGTTCACGGTTCGAAGCACGGAAAGCGTTTATTTAGATTACAAGTACCAATTGAGATAACTTGACACTCTTGCACAATAGTCCGAGCCATCGGACTAGCTCCAAGCATGGGACGAGCCGATGTTGGTTGACATGGCCGTTGAGCACAGCCCTATGATTCCAAGGCAGTGGAACTTCCCAGGGTCGGGTCTTAGGCGAGCTTGCGCCATGCCACCTCAGATGCCCGCGTGTTCCCCGCGAGCACACCAGCGCCCACCGCTGTCGCCTCAACATCTGTGCCGCTGCCCGATGGACCAAGGATAAAGCGCGAATCGACCATGGCCGCATCAACCAAATCCCTCTCGTCGCTGCTTGCGCAAGCCACCATCGACGACCACGACGAAGTGCTCAAGGCCACCAATGCAGCCCTTGGCAGGTCAAAGGGTGATTTGGATGCGCAGCACACCAAAGCAGTAGCGCTGCTCCACCTGGACCGCTACGCGGATTCATTGCAAGTATTTGAGGGTGCACACGAGCTGCAGGAGAAGGCGCGGTTCGAGTACGCATACGCGCTCTACAAGACTGGCAATGCAGCGAGGGCTGCCGAAGTGGCCGCCGCGGCAGGGCCAGACGCCGGCCGGGGGATGAAGCACATGCTTGCCCAGGCTGTATGTACTCGAAGGCAACTGGGCCGCAGACATCGCTGACACATGGACGCCAGGCATACCGCTCGGAGAACTTCGCGCACGCCACCAAGATCTACCGGGACCTGGCCGACCAGAACGTGCAGAGCGAAGAGTACGATATCCGCATCAATGCGGGCGCCGTCGACGCACAGCTCGAGTGGACAGGGCAAGGCGAGCTCGCACAGAAGAAGCAGCCCACACGTGAGGATCTCGACGTCTTCGAGACTGCCTTCAACGCAGCATGCGGCAGCATATCTCGCAATGAGTTTGGCCAGGCCCAAGTGTGTCTGAAGCGCGCCAAGGACCTCTGCAATGCTCTCTCGGACCTCAGTGAGGAAGAGAAGAAGGCCGAGTTGCTGCCAATTACCGTGCAGCAGGTCTATGTGCTGACGCAATTGGGCAAGATAGATGAAGCAGAGGAGCTGGCCACCAAGATCCCCTTCGCCGAGTAAGATGATCATGCCCGGCTCAGAACCAACACTGACAGCAGCAGCATCAAGGAGCTCTCAACCCGCTACATCGCCCAGGTCAATAGCATCGCCGCCTCTAAAGAGCACTCGAACCCGTACCTCTCACATCGTCTGTTCCACGCATCGCCGCAACCCCCCGTCACCGATCAGCACTTCTCCTACCAGTCCAACATCCTGCGACAAGACGAATATGTCATGGCCCTGCTATCGCAAAAGGTCGCTGGCGTTGCATCGTCCACCGAAAAAGTCATCTCTGCATCGCCTGCTCCGTCCCTGTCCCCTGCCATCAATATGGCGGCGGTGCTCAACGCAGCAGCCCATGCCAGGAATGCAGAAACCGAGAAGGCTGCGCTGAGGGAAATAGTACCATTGCTAGAAAAGAGACCGACCGATGTGGGTCTCATACTAACTATAACACACTTATATGTCATCACCAACAACTACGCTGCGGCAACACATCTCCTAGAATCCTTTTTCAAGCGTTTGGAACAGAGTGCCTCAGCGTCCGATCTCGACGTACGTTTCGCACCGGGGCTGATTGCCGCACTCGTCTCCCTGTACGCACAACAAGGCCGGCCAGGCGCGTCAAAGAACGAGCTAGCAAAAGCAGCCGAATATTGGCGGAAGCCTCACAAGTCGAAAACAGAGGCCCCATCAAAGTCCCTCATGGTCGCTGCCGGCACCGCTCTCCTTGATACTCATAATCCAGATAACGTTAAATCTGCAGGAGAGATCTTCAAGGGCTTGTACGACCAGGATAACGAAGATCGAGCATCTATCGCTGGTCTCGTAGCCGCATACAGTATCACGGATCCATCGTCAATACCTGCGGACCTTTTGTCTTATCTACCAGAAGCCAACCGACTGGTCTCCGACGTGGACGCCGTTGAACTTGAAAATGCAGGCGTGCCACTCGGTAGCCTCACGTCGATCAATCTTGGAGCTGAGTCGCGGAAACGTAGCCTTGCACCAACCAAGGAGGCGCCAGCCAGAGCGAAGAGGTTGCGCAAGTCGAGAATGCCAAAGGACTATGTCGAGGGGAAGAAGATGGACCCCGAAAGATGGCTCCCTATGCGTGATAGGAGCTACTACCGTCCAAAGGGCAAGAAGGGAAAGAAAAGAATGGAAGGCCTTACCCAAGGTGGAGTCGTGGCAGACGACAAGGGAACACCAGCCGCTCAGGAGAAGAAGGGTGGCGCAGAGAAGGGCAAGAATAAGAAGAAGGGCAAGGGCGGCAAGTGGTAGAGAACAGTTTACAATGCTTCTCTAGACAAAAAAACACACATAGATATGCATCGCAATGACATCTAAGACGATAGGTGCGAGTCATGTATCGATACCCCACCTGCTACATGCGTACTTGCTGCTTGGAACTTGGAAGCTACCCCGCTATCTCTTCAATTAACAAAACAACGCGTCATTAAGCATGTGTTTCTCAAACACAACTCCGATTCAGTAGCTCATCATCTAAAATGTGTCGGACGAAAAGCGGAAAGACTACTGTGACACGCAATGGACACGTTACGCGCCAGGGTGGGCGAAAATTGGATACCACCGAAAGCCGAGGTTCACCGTAAACATCTCTACCTTAGCTCGAGTCGACTATATGCCAAGTACTAAGTAGAGCTAGCAAGTCCTTACATGCTCTTACGTTTGGGCTTGAGTTGTCCAGGATCAACGTGGAAGATCTGGTGGACCCCACCGCAGCTTCGAGACTGTTTAGCTGCTGTTGTACTTAAAAAGGGTGGCCGCATCTCGTACTCATTATACATACTCTCTTCAATCATCTACAATTTCGACAGCAAACTACCACATCACCTACTCAATTGCATACAGAACACTATCCCATAACAGATAGGAAGATGCCGGGCCAACAAACTCGCCAATGGGTTCTTGCCAACCCACCACTCAACGACCCCGTCATTGAGGGCAACGATGCGACCTTTTCGCTCCAGACCATTGACCTCCCAAGCCCGAACGCTGATCAAGTCCTCATCAAAGTACTCTACTTCTCCAATGACCCCGCACAAAGAGGATGGTGAGTTTGACCACACAAAAAAAACCCCCCGTAGAACACGATTAACTTGGTTCTACAGGATCCAGAAAGACATGGACCCTGAGCGCCTCTACGTGGAGCCGGTGAAGCAAGGTGGCGTAATGCGTTCCTTCGCCATTGCCGAAATTGTCGAATCCAGCACCGACAGCCTGCCCAAGGGTCAACTCGTCATGGGCGACTTCGGCTGGACAGAATATGCCGTTGTATCCAACAAAGCCGTTCGACCCATTCAAGCCGACGAGAGCGCCGGCATCCGCCCCACGCACTTCATCGGCGCACTCGGCGGAACCGGTCTGACCGCGTACTACGGCCTCATCGACATCGCGCGCGCCTCTTCCTCCGACACGGTCGTCGTTTCCGGGGCCGCGGGAGCCACCGGCTCCATGGTTGTGCAACTCGCCAAGCACGTTCTTGGGTGTAAACGCGTCATCGGCATTGCCGGTGGTGAAAAGAAGTGCCGCTGGGTCGAGAGTCTGGGCGCAGATGTTTGTGTCGACTACAAAGCCGCGTCTTTCGAGGCTGACCTCAAGAAAGCCACGGAAGGTTACGTAGAAGTTTACTTTGACAATGTTGGCGGCGACATCTTATCACTCATGCTGGGTCGTATGAAGCGCCACGGACGCATCGCTGCGTGCGGCGCCGTCGCAACGTACAACTCCATGGGCGACAGCGGCGTCAAGAACTGGTTCGAGATTATCAGCAATCGCATTGAGGTCAGAGGCTTCATTGTTATCGATGCTATTGAGTCGGGCAAGGCTGGTCAGTATATCCAGGAGTTGATCAAGGGAGTCAAGGAGGGTAAGCTCAAGGTTGGGCCCGAAACGGAGACAGTGGTTAAGACTAAGTTTGAGGATGTGCCTAAGACTTGGATGATGCTTTTCCAGGGTGGCAACACGGGCAAGTTGGTCACGGAGGTACAGGGCTAGGTTATCATACGAGCAACTGTATAGATGTCGAGTCAATGTTACAAATGGGAAGTACTCAAACCTTGCATCACATAGGAACAGGTGTGACATTAGCATATCCAGGGATGTACTATCCACAGCATATATCATGTCGTGTAAACCATAGTCCAATTCAGTCTTTGCCGTTGTACTATGGCCCGTGCCTACCTTGACTTGCGTGCTTGGACTCGATAGCAAACGACTTCTATATGACTGTAGCCTGTATCATATCCCTCGTTGACCTTTAGGTAGATCATCTTCCAATAAGTAATTGGCCATTGTTATCTTCCGGGGTAAGACGCTTTAACGGGTGCTGACTGTTGTACATGGGTTTCTGCGCATCGTGACAAGCAAATATAGACAAAGCTTTCTTTGAGTGAGACGGCGGAGAATATCAGAGGCAGCTTGTACAATCAGTTATGAGTCGCCTTATGAGTGTAACATGTCTTTATTGCGTCGCGTGCGATGAAGTAACACGAAAGTCAGAGTTGATGACCTCTGAGTAACTTTAGGTAGTTTACACCACTCCTAGCCTGTAAACGATGATACGAACATGACTATACTTGTGATTTGGCGCATTTTGATGTACTCGCCAATAGAGAAACGGTAGCACTAACCAAGCTTCCGTCGAAACGAGATCACGCTGCAGACTTGGTGTAACATGCGCATGTCAGAGTAGGTGCGCCTTGCAAACAGAGTCATTAAGGAGAGTTCTGTCGAGTGTAGCAGGAAGTAAAATGCGATGCTGTCATTTATTTCGTCATAGTCTACACGCAACCATTCAAATGTACCGTGGGTTGCCCTGTACAGTCTTCTTAACATTTTCGAAAGGCTCTAATGCGATGGGCTCTTGGTAGAGCTCCGGCACTCTCGCGCCCATGTAAACTTTTGCGCACCATCCTGCTTCGGTCTGCGCTCCCTTTATCTCGTAGTATTTTCTCGCAACCATAAGTGGTGTCAAAGATCCGAATTTTGCAGTGTAGCCAGTGACGGGCCGACAATTGTATGGCACGCTTCGACATATCGAATCTGCATAGCTGTTGAGCTGGCGATCCCACATGTACAATTGCTTCATATCCAGTTGTCGATATTGCCGGAGCAACTTGAATGTGTTGCCTTGCAAGATCAACATGCTCATCCAGTAGATTAGGTAGCAAATGCCGGCCCCAAAGTAGTGGAAGTAGAAGACAGGATCGAACACGCGGTCTGCGCAAATATCCAGGAAGCCATCCATGAAGGCAACGTCTACCGTGTCGTATCGCGGACCGTGTCTTTCAAAGGTTGAGAGCCATTCAAAAGCACGGCTAGCGACTTGTTGCGAATCCTCAATGAGGGAATCAATCTCCTCCTTTGGACATTCTGGTCTGGTGGCCTTGTCCGTGCGCTCCAGGAGCCGTGGGATGTGTATGCAGATGTCGTTCAGAGCCACGTACGGATCCACTTTTGCCGCTTTGGCAGTCACTGCTAACCATTCCATGCTGTCTAGCATTGAGGCCTTTCGCATGTGGTAGCCGATACTCAGCTAGCAGGCATTAGCGAGGCTGTACAGCATACGACAACATGATTCTTCATACCGAATTGTACCGTATGGCGTGGAAAATTTGCATGCTCAATCGACTCTCGAATGAAGCTGGTCCACGCTGCTTAAGCAGATGTAGAAGTCCTTGGACATGGTAGAAAAAGCCATGGCCTTGTGTTACACCTACAAAAACCTGTGCGAGCGGTTAGACCTGATACCGAGAGCATTGGATGAGATCGCTTGTACCTCGTAAAGCGTGAGCATATACGTTGATAGCAGTGTTTCGTCTTTGAGTGCTGTCACTGGATCTTGTATCGCACGCAACATCTGACTCAGGGCTGTGCCATATAGCGACCTGGAGCGATGGATGAGCGGGTGATTTCTGTTGTTTACCGCCAGTTGCGCTGCAGAGAGAGCATCAATTGCAGCCATGAGTACCGGGCTGTTCGCGGGCATAGTAGGTAAGCCAAGCATCAGGGCTGAAGGGGGCGGCAACGCCGGACCCTCAGCTCTGGGCAAATACAAGGCGATGAAGGTTCCTAGATGCTGTATTCTGTCGGCGGCAATTGCGCTGACCTGCTTCGGCAGAGGCGCATCCTCAGGCTCCGTTCGCGCATCTTCTCTGCGTATGATGGCCTTGCTTGAGAAAGTCGCGTCGTCTTGTGAGCTTGACGAAGCTTGACTCGCGTACTTGTAGCGATTCTCATCCTCCTTGATCAGGGATGGCTTTTCTCCGTGTGCATCGAAGTTGTGGAGAATGAAAGCCTGTGCTGGCCGATAGCCAGGGCATTTTGTTCCACGCCTCACGCAGGTATTGCACTCTGGTCTGGTCTCGTCGCATCGAACCTTTCTTTTCCTGCACTCGAAGCAGCCAGCCGATCGCTTTGGCATGGTTAGACTACCCGTGGGGCCACCACTGTTGAGACCTGGGAGGATGCGATGAGATATGGCACAAGATGGCTGATGTGTAGTTCCGTCTCCTGTCTTTCCGGTATCGACTGTGCTGCTAGTGGTGAGGACAGCGAAGGGCGCACACCACGCACCGCCCGCAGACGCGGCCGCTAAAGGCGATGGCCAAGGGGCACCCCGTATTCAACGGTGCTGGCCAATCAGTAGTGGCGGTGCCAACGCTATCACCGGCTGGCTTCGAAGCTGTGCAGCCCTTCCCGCATGTGCTTGCCCTGGCATGCTCGTGCCAAAGTGACGGAAAGTGATGAGGGGTTCGGGGAGCTCGTTACTTTCCAGGCACTTCCTCGGCCCAACAGGCGCGCGTTTTTGGTGGAATGGAACAACTTCTCTTCCAACAAAGCATGGACTATGCATTCCTCGCATCTGCCTAACACTTGCGATAGCCTTAAATCCAAAACACGAGCCGAACGCCATCACGGGGCGACCCCGCGATGCGGTGCAGTCCCGAGTCCAATCCGGTGCAAGGCTTCATTCGCTCTAAGCGAACCTTGTAAGCCGCGGACAGTCCAACGCAAGAAAGGAGACTGGATCTTAGGACATCGACGACCCAGTTGCTTGCTTGATAGTCTGGCGTATGGCGATATCGGTCGAGGGCGAAGGGAAGAAACAACAGCGAACGAAGCCGGGGAAGCCGTGTTGCGGTGTCTGCGACTAGTCACCTATTGACGGAAATTTTAGTACATGCGTCGATAGTCATGCCACATGTCAACGACGACTGTGGGAAATGTACAGCGTTTATCTCAACGGAAGCTGCAGAGTAGGGCCACGATATTATATGGTCCGCCATTGCGACAAGCGCTTTCATCGTGGAGGATCCTACAGCACGTGGTCGCGTCTCCATTTGGCAAGGCTCTGCGAAATCTCTCCACCTATTTTATATTTTAGGAAGGGACTGCGACCAACGCGCAGATACGCGTTACCCACACCTGTGGTGGCTCGTGTATTATGGTGGAACACCATCGGCATGCAACACCAGCAATTCCAGCGTATCGTCGGTCAACATACTACAGGTCAGAGGACTCTTGAGCAGCGACATGAATTATTCTGCCTGGCATTTCACGAGCAAGCAATAGGAAAGCCAGCGAAAGTGATCAAGACACGGTATCGAGACCTGGTCATTGATTTTACAAACTACCATTATGCTACAACGCTGGTATCTGCTTCAGCTCAACAAACTTATCGAACGCGTCAGTCAACGACTGGTAAGAGTCGATATGACCGGTCCACCCAAATCTCCTCGCTTTGTTAACGCTCAATGTTGCCGACCATGTCCGCTGAAACACCCAGTCCTGGAAGGCCCACGTACCTGATGCCCAAGTCGCCTTCGCTTCGGGACAACCGTTCTTGTCACAGATGCGCTCCCAGACCTCTTGCTTATCCACAGCCCACTCAGCCAAGCTGAGATCTAGTTGTGTCTCTCCTTCCGATGGACGAGGCTTTTCAAAGACCTGCTCACTTGTTGCATGGGCCCCTGCGTAGGCTGCGATGCGTGGCCACATGTATCTCCACGAAAAATAGTCACCGTTGACGACATTGAAGGCCTGATTTCCAGCGTGTGGATGTGTGGAGGCCCATACGGTCAGGTCGGCAATAAGTCCGGAGTCAGAAAGGTCGTCGTATCCTTCCCAATACAGCTGGTTCGTCGGCATACGCGCTTCGACGCCCATCTCTTTGCAAACGAGAAAGTACAAGGCGTATGTCAAAGCTGAATTCATGCCGTTTGGCTTGGACGTGTGGCCGATAATGGCTTCTGGACGGATGACGTTCCACGTCCATTTCTGGCCAGTCTGGCGTTTCGTCAGGTAGTCTTCTTGTGGGAAGTAGAAGTTGCCAAGTGGACTTTCCCTTCTGGGCTCTTCCTCCCGAGCTGGAGATGGCACGGGACTGACGTGAACATTGTAGTGTTTTCCTCCAGTCTGAAGCGTACAGTTCTCCAGACTGGAAGCCACGGCCAGCAGAGCGTCCAGGAAGTTAGCGAAGAGTTTTTCATTCGCGTGATTGAGCTCCGCAAAGTCGTCTTTGTGTACATACGAAGAGAAGTATGCATGAGTGACATCTTGGCATGCTGGGCGCATCTTTTTGATCAAGGCATCGGGATTATCGGTAAGATCGAGGGCTATAAACATGATACGGTCATCGTGAACGGTGGTCTTGAAGGGCGATCGCGACGTGACGACAATCTTCCTCCATTCGGCAGAAGTCGTATTCTTCACGAGGTGCTCGATGATGGCTGAGCCCGTTATTCCATTGCCGCCCGTAATCAGTGCGACTTTAGACATCTTCTATGGCGTACAGGCGATTGAGGACTTGTTCTCAAAGGGTATATGTATCGAGTTGCAGTTGTTGGGAAGGATGAGCGGAGGAGATGCTGTGCCGATAGCGAATTCTCAAGAATGGGACTGCGCCCTCCAGTCAACGATGTCTTCCCATATATCTATCGCAATGCGCAGAGATGACACTTTGAGCGCACCACCCGCCAAGACTGTAACCCGCCTCTACGCAAACGCGGATGCCAAGTGGTATTGGCGCTGCCGAACCTCCTTGCAGTCTGGGGTACATTGGTGGCATCAGCATTCTGGTAAAAGTGTTCAACGAAACAGAGTACGGCTTGGTACATCCATGTGGCATGGGTAAAGTGGCATTCAACCTTCTTCAAGCGTAGGCTGTAGTGACGTCGCGGGGAAGCGGGCAATCAAGATGCCATACAAACCTAGCACTCGTGACCAAGAAATCGGCGGCAGATACAGGTCATAACACACATAGCTATACCGCTCATTCTAGCCGACGGAAGGAGAATGCCGCCAGCAGCCGGTATGAACTCTACCATCAGTCACGGCACTCAGTGCAGTCGTCGATCACGCTCATGACCCGTAATCGCGATGATAGCCCACAGCCAGCGGTACTGCAGTCATGAGTAGATCGTTCCTCCTTATAGATCAGCAAGAAAGCTAGGTCATGCCATCAGTTCACGCAGCTCCAGAATTTGACTGCTGTGGCCGACATGGAATGATTGTGTTGTGCTCACATAAGATTACATTACAATTGAATTGTCACATTCATTCGTGAAATCTTAGACTGTTTACAAGATGTTCAAGCAATATCTATACTATGCCCTGCCCAAGATCTGCTGCAACACTTCCGAAAGCTTCGCCGTTGGGTTTGCCACCAAATCCACGCAACGCCAGCCAACGAAGTGGTCAGGCCTTATCAACACAACTCCTCTTTCCCCGACACCTCTCACTTGATACCACTCCCGGTATGCGTCCATGTAGTCGCCTCCGAAGCCGATCTTATAGGCGCGAATGAATACTCCACTCGTGTCCGAAACCTCCTTCGCTGCATGTAGCCAAGCATCGCCGCCGACGCCTGTGAGTAATGTGAAAGACCCTCGTCCACAGAGATCCAGACTTGAGAGTCTTTTCGCTTGCCCATTGGCTGCTAGCCAGACATGTGGAAGGTGATACCCGGGATAGGTGCTGGTCTTAATCTCTCTCAAAGCGTTTACATGATTGAAATCTGGAGCGATATCTCCGCTCTCGATCACCACTGCAGATGAATTCAGGTAGACCTGGTTCATCTGGATGCCCAGTGCTTGCACTTCATCCTCAGTAGCTTCCAATGCGTCTCGAAACTGATCGCGCATCTTCTCTCCTTCTGTCGAGTCGGACTTGAGCAGATCGGTGGCCTTCTTCCTGGACGAATCATCCAGGCCAATAAGTGCCCATAGTGTTCGATGCGCCTCCATTCCATCGTTCGCGCGGCGGACGATACTATCGCCTACGGGCTTCCGCTCGACCGTAAGGGTATCTAGGATAGATGACGAAGCTAAGCCTTTGATAACATAAGCCAACTTCCAGGCGATGTTGAAAGCGTCTGATATGCACGTGTTGCTGCCGAGTCCGTTTATAGGGGGATGCCTATGTGTCGCGTCGCCGATACACAGCACCCTTCCGCTTTGCCAACTCTCAGCAACTTGATCGTTGATTGTCCAGGAAAACGAGGATAAAATCTCAATATCAACCGAGTCGTCGCCAATCATCTGGTACAATCGCTTCAGAATGGCCTCCTTGGTTGGCTGAGAGCTGTTCTTGTCCTTCGTCGCTGGGTGCATCGACACCACCCACTCCGTCCAAGGCCTGACCATGCGAAAGTTACCCACAGCCGACCACTCTGGCGCAACTGGGTTCAGTACCCAGTTGAGGCTTCCTGGCCGATGCTGAATGTACTTCGATAGGTCGGCTTTGATATGGATATTGAAAGCGGTGTTGAGCTGGCGGCCAACTACTGGTATACCCAAAGCCTGCAACACAGCGCTCCGGGCGCCATCTGCTCCTATCAGATAGCTGGATGTTATGTTGTACTCCTCTCCAGTCGATCTATTTCGCATGGTCGTAACGATTCCGTCATCTATCTTCTCAAAACGCACGAATTCAGTGTAGAATCGGAATTCGGCACCTTGCCTCGTGGCTTCTTCGATCAGAACTGGCTCCAGGTAGCTTTGAGGCAGATCCGACATGGCGCAAGGACTGGCTCGCTCATAGTCGCCTTTTTGGGATGGCCTGTTACCCCAAGCCCAAACGCGACCGTACTCTTCGCCAGCTAGTGTGTTCAGCCAGGAGGTATGCTGCATACCTACAATCAATTAGTGCATGCTCAACGTTTGGGATATTGTAGCTGGTACTTCCAACGCAGCGAACATACATTCTGCAGTGCTTGCTACCATGCCCAATTTCTCCTCGATACCCGCGTCCCTCAAAACTTCCATTGCTCTTTGATTGAAGATGTGCGCTCGGGGGGTATTCGCGGTGCCGCTGTGCCTCGATATCGAAAGCGACTTGACACCTTGTTGAGCCAGCAGCAATGCAGTGGTGGCGCCAGAGGGGCCCGCACCAATGATGACTACAGGATATCCCATGTTTCGATAAATAGGTGCGGTTTGTTGTACAAACTTGATTGAACGCCGAGTGCAGCAGATATGTTCACCACCAAGAGCACATCATACTGTTAACGGCCAAGCATCTTGAAGGCATACGCGAAGTCTAGTCGAGACTAATCTATCATTCCCATGGTCTGTCGTGACATGCCCACGACCTGTGTAGACTTTCGGCCTACTAAGTGGTATGTATTCCGCTTGCGTCGCGTGCAAAGGACCATAAGCGCAGAAACTCTGGGTTCTAGATGCGGCTTCATCAGGCACTGCTGAAGGACGCAGTCTGATTAGTTCCAGTCATTCAATCTTCTCGGAGATCTCTATACTCGATCTGCTATTGGCCGATTACATACCACTTTATCCGGAGCATGTACGCTGGTTCTCAGCAGTGTATTCCACAGCAATGAGGTAATTCTGAGCGCATGACAGTGGCTGCGGGGTAGGACCGGAAGTCGACCTTCGTACAGAGCCACTGTATTCCGAAAGATGGGGGAGTGATGTAAATATTGGAGAAGGAAGGTTATAGCCTCGCCAAAGTTAAGCTAGGTTTGCGGCCAATGCTGTGAGCTAGGGTGCAAGTGCTGCAATAATCCATGACGTCACACGAATGCCGGACGGCTTTTGTGGCAGCTCTCTCCGGGTGTCGGAAATTGAGCAGGATATGGATATCACGTTAAGGAGACCTGTGCGACACTAAGTTCCGCCGCCAAAGGTCTTCGCAGAAGAATCATCCTGTACAACGCGTTCTTGATCATCAAAATCCTGTAAAAAATACTTTCGTTGCACAGAACTTCGGTGTCATCTGGCGCAATCCATCATGACGGTAATAGCTGCAGCAGTAGCAGAGAGTCCTGCCAGACCACAGCTGATGCTTCGATGGGCGCTGATTGCTGTCTCCCTGTATCTGTTGAACACTCTTGTGAGCCACGCCCATCCTCTTGCTTTCAAAATCTCAAACGAAACTGACAGAAGAACGAATTGTAGATCTTATATCCTTTCTTCATGTCTCCAGTTAGACACATACCAGGCCCCTGGTACGCACGGGTCTCCAAGCTGCCACTAAAATATGCCACGTACAAGCGTAGACGGTCGGCCTACGTCACGAAGCTTCTTGATCAGTATGGACCCATTGTCGTCATCGCAACGGATCAAGTTCACACTGTGGACGAAAATGCGATGAAAACGATATATGACAAATCTGCACTCAAGACCTCCTTCTACTCCTCGATGGGAAGCTGGAAAGGCGTCGTGTCCACTCTCGGTTTCGTGGACTACCCTTCTGCAGCCCCATCACGCAACAATCTGATTCAGTGCTTCCAGAACAAAAACCTCGCGGCTTTGGTAGAGAACATCCAGTCGCACGTCGAGGATTTCATCCAGCTGCTCCATCGTAAGGATGAGAACGAAGAAGCCGTTGACGGAGTCGTCGTCTTCCGCTTGCTTGCGTTGGACATTGTAACCGATGTACTCTGGGCCGAAGAACACAGACTGCTGCACAGCTACAAGGAGAACGACGCACCAGCTTTCCTTCGACGATTTCACGCGTTTAGCACTTGGAATGCGATGAAGAGTTTCATCCCTGGAGCGGATTTCTACGTCAGATGGTTCGGCAATGAGAAGTGGAAGACTTTAAGGAACGATTGCCATGATATGGATGTCACGGCAAAAGAAGCGTTGAACCGCTGGAAGACTAGTGAGAACGCTGCTGGACGACAAAAGGATGTTCTCTCGATGCTGCAGTCTATGAACAAAGTAAACGCATCTGCCGTTCCTCCGGAAGACATTCCCGCATACATGGTCGAGATGCTCGCGGCGGGTTCCTCAACTACTTCGCATACCGCTGCGTTTGCTTGCTGGCTTCTGACTCGCCATCCCGAGGCTCAAGAGCGACTTCGTGCGGAACTCATTGAAGCCTTGCCCGACTTGGACAGCTTCGACATCAAGCGCACCGTGAATCTCGAATTTCTCGACGGTGTTATTCGGGAGACCATGCGGATGTACCCTATGATCCCAGGGCCACTCGAAAGACATTTGGGGAAGGATCTTGTAATCGCTGGAAAGCAAGTCCCAAGAGGCGTGATCGCATCGACCGCAGCGCTCAATCAGGGACAGCTAGAAGAGGTCTATCCAGAGCCGCAGCTTTGGAAGCCTGAGCGTTGGATCGGTGCTGATGAACGTATGAAACTGAACTGGATTCCGTTCGGCCATGGTTCCCGTGCCTGTCCGGGCTCGAATCTGGCTTTGACAGAACTCAAGTACATGCTAGGTTTGATCTTTCGCAAGTTCAAAGCAACAATGCCTCCCGGCATGGAAGAAGACAATCTGGCTCTGGCGGACGTCTTCGCAGCTGGATCGAAGACGGGCTCCTGTTGGTTGAGGTTCAGACGATTAGAAGCGTGATATTTCGTCATGTGGCTGGGGTACTGGTTGTAAGTTGCACAATAATGACCGATACTTCTACATAACCCAGTCGAAGCACAACATCTAATGTTTGAACGTGCTTGGGTGGTGCGCGCTGCTGGTAGCCTCTCAATTCCATCGCACACCACTTTATCTCAATCAATATCCCTTTGTGTCGGGAAAATGCTGCTTTGATAGCGTGGCTGCTGCTTTCGCAAACGACGACCAGCCTGCGGGGCTTATGCGGCCGTATAAATCCACAAACGACGACAGTATGCCAATTCCCTGCGGATCAATAGCAGTGGTTTCCTCGAGCCCTTCAAGTACGTTTGAAGACTCTACAAAGTTTCTATTGACTTTGTCATTACGTGTTCCTGTGTATGCCCATACAGCTACTGCGCTGTGATGTAAACCTATGAAAGCCAAGAGATTGAAGTTTACTCTCTTTTCTTTCTCCAGCTTTGACTCTCGGTCTATAATCTTCCAGATACTGCAGGCCCGCTCAGCCGCAATCCGACCTTGTCGTGAGTTGGCCCATTTACGCGCCTTACTAACGAGACGGTCTTCGACAGTAAGGTTATCGGCGAGTCGATACTGGATTTGATGGAGGTCTTCAAGTGGGACATGTAGGCGAAGATGCCCCAAGTGAAAGAGTATTAGACCACTCATCAAACAGCTACGGTCGAGATTGGTTCTCACGAATGTCTTGACTAGAGGAAGGCCTTGCTCCCACTTCTCTAGAGCAGAAAGTAAACGTCGGTGCTGCTGCCGTAAATCCTCCATTCGACGTACTGTACTATCCAAGCAGTGTGTCTCTGAAGACTTGGTAGCGCTATTTGATAGACGTCTTGTACTTGGTCTTTCTGAACCAGGGTTCCTGCCGAGAATGGGTTCGGAGGGACTATCAGAGGAAACTGATGATAGGTCATCGCTGTCAAAGCCTCCAAGATCTCCGGACAGACGGGCGAACATATTCTGGTCCTTGGAAAAGCGCCAGATGGAGTATTGCAGCCCGAACATGAGAAGCTCTTGTCCTGCAGGATCCAGAGGTGGAAGTGGCTCATTTTTATCCATGGCGATGCGATAGATATCAGAAGCCCAAAGTTCTCTACTAGGCGTTTGGTCAAGCTCTATCATCTGCAGGCACAAGCTAGCGGACATTTTCTTGCTTCGCCATATAGCGTCGCACATTGGCAGCTGAAGGTCAATCTCCTCCATTGAGATTAGAGGTTTGCTGTGTAGCAACACACTAGTGTAGCTGTCGCCGCGGAATATACCAAATGCTAGTCGTCGGCGTGTCTCCAGTTGCAACCACATCTCAAGACGTTCCTCATCTGAAGCAATGTCTTTCATGTGTTGTAGCCTTTGCATAGCTTTGTTGAAATATGCGGCTGAAAAGAGATCCATCCTACGAGCTTGTGCGACCAGCAATGCGCCGAGATGGTGGGCGTAGGTGAAAGCCTTTGGCTGTCCGAAATACAACGCAGCTACCTGAGTCAGCAGCCGCGCTTGTGCCAGCCAGAGAAGACCGAGCTCTTCGTTTTCAAGCTCCCATACCATGGTCAGAGTGCTCCGGATGGTGGCATGCATCATGGCCCCATAATTGCTCGCGTTCGAGCCGCAATACATCGATCCGATCGAAGTAAGAACGAGAAATAGGATTGGATGAAGAGAGTCGAGGTCCAAGGTTTGTAAGCTGAACAGGGGCCATAGTGGTCCAAAGTGTTCTACGTACTTGGCGCAGAAGTCGTAGAGCGCTGACGAACCCGAGCACTCTTGGTAATCAGTGAGCCCAAATGCGAGTGCAACTTTGGTAGAAGCGAGGGCCCAGGAGTTTGCATGGTCCTTGTCTGACTGATTACTCCACGTTGGTGAGGATGCGAGTCCGACTAGATTCTCAATAACCAGATTTTGATTTTCCCTGGATGTGATCGACACACCTTGATCCAGACTGCCTGTTTTCATCTCAGTAAGAATACTCCACACCATGCTATCGAACAATGACTTACACGTATCCGCCAACGTGCCCGTGGCAAAGATATTTGTTGAGGCTTGGTCATGTGCGGTGCTGCTCGATCCGTCTGATGTAGAAGCTTGCCCTAAGAGAATTTCTACTTCCGGTTGGCTAGCATGACTCTGCGTTGGCAGTGAGCTAAGATTGCTGAAAGATTCCAAATCAAGTTCGGCAAGCGTTTCGTCTTGGGAATATGGAAATTGCACAGAGCTCATCATGTTGGCAAACGAGTGGGAGTCGGCAGGTAGAAAGAGGTTTTCGTGTAGCCACGGCCAAGACATGGTTCCAGCATCGGACGTCTCACCGGTTGCGACGGAGGATGTGGAGTGTTCGGGACGAATAGATATGCCCGCCAACGAGCAATCATTGTACGTATCGTAAATTGACTGTCTGTCTGGGGAGCTCTGGCCTACATGATGGATACCTGGATGGGGATCGTTTTCCCTAGGATGCTCAACGCTCTGGGTAGGCAGGCATGATCCCTCGTACAACAAACAGCCCACATTGTCTGGCTGGCCGCCATGTTGGTTGGACTCGTGTGGAGGTGCATCGGCGGCCGGTGTCGCGACATGCGGAAGAACCTGGCTCAGCCTGTTGGAACGGCTGGAGTATTGGCAGGAAGAGTCGGTGTTCCGACATGTATAGCACGGACGCTGTCCATCACATTTCGTCCTCAACTCTCTACATCGGAGACACGCTGTATGACATCGCTGCCTTCCCGATGCGGTAATGGCACTGCCGGTCTGGGCAGATGGTGGTTCAACTGTGTCGTTGAGAGACGAAGGCTGATGAAGCTTCGAGTGTCGCGACAAAAGATCCCTGCGATGGAAGACGACGCCACAGGTTGAACAGCGGTGCTTGCAGGTCTTTTGGTGGCTGTGTTGATGACGCGTCAAGGAGTTTTGCGTACGATATGTCCTTTCGCATTTGGTGCATGGGTACATGATGTGAGGATGAGATGAAAGACTTGGAGGGCCCCAACGGCTCCCCCATGGCGCGGCGAAGGCATGTTATGCATGTTGGCACTGACTGTCGGCTCAGCACTTGAGCCGTCGGGTTGCTCTTGGCACGCTAACGCGACCGGCGGGCGAGGGCTGCGGGGTTGAGCTAGCTGATGTCTTACCCCTTGACCGTCAGCACCCGCCACCCGTCTTGCCTCGATATGCTTACACACGCTTTCTAGGATTCAAGATCACGCCTTGAATTACTATGGACACATGGTACCAATTCCTGCCATCTACCTCTACGCACATGGATTCAACGACACGTGCCATCCAATTTCTCATCATGCATCAAACGACATGCGATTCGACATTCGGCCAATTCCTCCAATCTCCACCTCGACCCTGTCTCCATCTTTGAGAAAGGCTTGCGGCTTCATGAACAGGGCGACTCCACCTGGCGTCCCGGTCATGATCAACGAGCCTCGCTGAAGAGTCTGGCCTTGACTGCAAAATGCGACAAGTCGTCGGACGCCAAAGCACAGATCTGACGTATTGCTTTCCTGTCTGATTTCCCCATTGACCATCGTCCTCAGCGGCTGTTTGTTGGCTTCTCCTAGGATATGAGTGGCTACGATACACGGTCCCAGCGGCGCGTACTTGTCGAATGACTTGCTAAAGGACCACTGCGGAACAGGCCCTGCTTTCCCAGCTTCTCTTTGCCAGTCGCGCGCGGACACATCGTTACCTGCAGTATATCCAGCCACATAGTCTAACGCATCGGCTTCCGCTACATTCTTTGCGTCTTTGCCGATGACAACGACCAGTTCACCCTCGTAATCGCATTGCTCCTGCGCGAAACAAGGAATTGGGACGTCCTCGCCGTGATCTGCAACGGCTGGCCCTGGCTTGGTAAAGACCGTTGGACACGTTGGAAGCGGCCGTCCGGTCTCGAGAACTTGCAATTTGTTAGATCGGGCGCTTCTCCTACCAGTGTTCCAACCCCATACATACTGTGTGTTTTGTAATTCAATCCAATGCAACGGATGATGGGGACATGAGCTGGCTCGAGCGGTCCCAGGAGCCTCGCCACCTTGTTGATCTCGCCCGTTGGTGTCGCACTCAGCGGGTCGTTTCCATGCAACACCTTTACTTCAAGTCTTCCTTCTTCTGCAATTTGAGCAATTAAATCCACTTCTGAGGCTGAAACGATTGGGTCGCCATAACGAATATTCTGGTCAGCTCCTTGCGCAATGTAACGAACAAATCTATCCCACGCAACTGGCTCTGAAGACATGGTGAACAGCTAATCGCGGAATAGAGAAGAAGAGTTGGAGCTAGCAGGCCGCAAAGCTCTCGAGGCAAAAGAAGCTTCTATGTATTGTCGGGGTTCATCAACTTTCACTTCTCCATCAGCATATTCAATGTGGTTCTCGGAAACGCGCATGAACATCAGTGGTCGGAAGGCAGCGTATCCGCTTTCCGACCCAGGAACCAGCCAAGGCATACCACCTTATCCGCTGTACCAGAATACAGAGGCTTAAGCCGAATCAATTTAAATTTGTCAGCGATAAGTTGCGGCCTTGATTGTGGGAATGCATTCGCGGACAACACGCAGCTTGACTATGTGGGCTACTTGGGCTGCTTTTGAAGCGGGGTAAAAGCGTACTACAACGCGCATAGTCAGAATCCAGATGCACAGGTGGCTTTTCAGATGGTCTATGTCTACATAATAGCAAGCAGCGACGTCTGTTTACGTGGTTTCACAGGCTCCGCTAAGTTCATCACGTAGTCCACTTGCCAGACTTCATTACGTCAATACAGGACTGTCCACGCGGAAACGATCTGGGAGGATGAACATTCCTGGGAGTCTGGCACCTGATGTAGGCACTCGCTTTCCAGAACAACGTGTTGTACTCATCATGCTTTCAGGGGACGAAGCTTTGGCTTCTTCATGTAGGAGATGTGGTAGCTGATGAGGCTTTCATGATCACCGGGGTACGTCTCAATCCATTCAGCACAGCAACGCCGGCGCTGGATTCAGAAAACAGCCGACTGACTCGGGTTATGTAGGCGAATGCTTCTACTGCAAGCAATTTGAACCCGCAACAACATGCTCGAAGATCAATGGTAATGATGTGTGCTTTGATCTCTCATCCTACCGAGGGGCTCGTGCTCTTCGAGACTGGTCCTGGCAAGGATTACCCAGACGTTTGGGGACCACAGCTCAACGACATCTTTGCTCGGGAAAATTATTGCGAGGATCATGACTTGGATGCTGCCATTCGGAAAACTGGCAATGACATCAAAGACGTGAAGGCCGTCATCATGGGGCATCTTCATCTTGATCATGCTGGAGGATTGGAGCATTTTCGGGGAACGGATGTTCCTATTTACACACATGAGCAGGAACTGAAGAACGCATTTTACAGCGTTGCGACGAAGACAGATCTTGGTAAGTCATTGTCACCGAGACATGCGCCTCACTCGTAGTCGTGATGCGTCTTATGGCACATCGTGAATCACGAGATCGGCAAAGCTGACTGGAAACTCTACGCAGGTGTCTATCTACCTACCTATCTTCAATTTGATCTTAACTGGAAACCATTCCACGGCGACGGGTTCGAGCTAAACACTGGGTTGATCATCCGCCACAGCCCTGGCCATACCCCCGGCCTCTCCATTCTCCAGGTGAACCTGAAAACTAGCGGGACGTGGGTTTTTACCACTGACCAATATGTCATCAAAGAGAACTACGAATCTCTTGCCACCCAGGGTTGGTTTACCAGGGACCATGCATCTTGGTCGAGATCCAACCAGATGATACACTCATTGCAGAAGTTGACCAATGCGCGACTGATCTTCGGACACGATCGTGATGTACTCTTTCAGTACAACTTAGCGCCAGAATACTATGAATAAATCAAGTTCTTCCAGTAACTGTGTATACACGTTCTCAAGTATATCGGACGCAGGACGGAATGCATCAACCCGTTTTCTGTTCACAGTGCGTCAATCACACCGGGGACACTTTGCGCACTGTGCAAATCACTCTTCCTCAGAAGATGTATTCGCAATGTCTCATGGAGATTCCAAAGTTTGACAAACTAATTTCCGGTTTGAGTTGATCGGTCTTGACCAGACGCTAGCCACTAGAGCAGATAAGATCCCCAGGATAAGGTGGTATCAATGTGCTCGCACCACCTTACCCGCCTACGTCAGAACCACAGCAATTGCCAACCCACTTGGTTTTTACGAACCCCAGCGTTTTAGCTCTCTGGAACCTGACACCGTCAACCGATGACACTGTAACGGTACCTACGTTGAACCACTGATGCAAAGCGGTCGTGGAAGGCGAGCTACATAGCCTCCACATGCTTGAGCTGACAGCTCGAGGTTAGTAGCGCAGATCAACATACATCAGATGGCAGCACTTTATATCATCCGCTCAACCAACGACGCTTGCGCATAGATTATTACACCTTTTTTTTTTTTTAATCATACGGCATGCCGATACCTGACAACGACATGAGGCTCCGTCTCAAGGCGACGGCGTTCGTCATCTACTACCATGCCGACCTAACCAAGGCGCGTCAATTTCTCCTCGACTTCGGACTGTCCATCGCGCGAGAAGATCCCCAAAAACAGATCTTCTTCAAAGGGTATGGCGTGGAGCCCTTTGTATACATCGCACGTCAAGCAGACGGCAAGAGCAGTTTCGAAGGAGCAGCATATGAGGTGGAGAGTAGAGGAGAGCTGGAACGCGCAAGTCAGATGGATGGAGCTACTTCTATTGCACCTCTCGACGCTCCAGGAGGAGGGGATTATGTTAAGCTCACCGACCCTGTGGGCCACCATGTCTATCTCATTCATGGTCAACAGAAGAATGAGGCCGAGCCGCCAACTCTAAAGAAACTGGTCGTCAATTACGAGGACGAAAAGCCACGAAAGGGCAAATTCCATCGCTTTGAGCCCGGCCCAGCTCCCGTTCATCGCTGGGGACACTACGGTGTGACATATCCAGATGGCGCGTATCAACAGATGTATGACTGGTACACCAAGACTCTCGCTCTCGCTCCATCCGATATCGTGTACAAAGATGATAAGCCCATCACATGCTTCTTCCATATCGATCGTGGTTTGGAGTACACGGATCACCATGCCTTCTTTTTTAAGCGGGTCAAACCGGATTACGAACCTACTGTTGCGCATTCTGCGTTTGAGACCCATGACTTTGACGTCGAGCAGTTGGGCCACAATTATCTTGAGTCGAAAGGATATGAGAGTTGTTGGGGTGTGGGAAGAGTTGGTCACATCAACTCCATAATTATTGACGAGCCGCTAACCGGGTACAGCATGTCCTCGGAAGTCAAGTCTTTGACTACTGGTTTGATACTAGCAAGTTCATATTGGTAGGTAACACTATTCATGATTTGATTGGCATGATACTAACAGCGCTACAAGGAGCACTATGCAGATGGCGATTTGGTCAATGCTGAGACGGAAGTATCGCATGTTCCTGCTGGGCCACAGGCGCTCAAGATCTGGGGGCCACCTATTCCGGGCGTGTTTTAGGTGATAGTCAAAGTGTTATGAGAACGAACAAAAAACATAGATGTACAATTCAAACGCACCCTCGTAGGCAATTAACACCTCACTCATCTTCATTCTTTAGTCCCACGGTCTCGCGGAAGGCCCAACAACGAGTAAACGTAGGTAGTGCACAAAACATGCATGAGAAACACGACCCAATTTCACGAATGGGTACCTCCTTCGATTCAAGCTTCTTCGTTCTTGCTTTCGTGGTCCTTGCACAGAATTAATACAATGATACGGCAGCGAAACTTAGACTCCTATATTGCACGAATGTGGTGCAACGCTTAACGATATCGACCGAAAGCAGTGAGGACATGAGCCGCCACAACACCTTTTTACACGCCATCGAACAGCTTTGCCTGCCTCTTATGTATCAATGCCGCTATCAAGAAACACATGAAGCCCAATACACCGCATGAGCCAGCAAGTACTTGTCCATACAGATAGGATCCGTTGCCAACTTCAACCAATGCACCTCCACCAGGACCTCCAATAAGGCAACCAAAACTAGACAAGGCAAACCCCATGCCCATTCTTGTTCCAATCTTCTTGTTGTCCAGGGTGAGATCGGCGAGTGTTGCAGGGAACATGGCTTGTAAGCCTGCAGCAAACAAGCCGTAAAGCGCCGCAAAGGCATACATTCCTGCTGTCGAAGTGATCGCAATCCAACAATATAGTAGAAGAGCAGTGACGAAACTAACGATTAAGCTAATCGTCAATGGCCGCCAATAGCGGCCAGCAACGTACGCGGGTAGCAGACGTCCCGGAATGCCGATGCCGTTTAGCACCAAGAGGAGCGGTATCGATTCTTCCAACGTCATACCCAAGGTTCTTCGTGCGAAAGCATTGATCTGAACAAGGTCAGTTATGTGGCTGAAGAAGATTGCGGGTTGTACTTACATAGAAGAAAGCGAACCAAAGACCTGCGAAGCAAAAGACCGAGCCGAGAATCTGTGTACATTAGCAAAGACGTCCCAGGTTCGTCGAATCAGACCACTTACGAAAAGATCAAAGACCGGGTCCTTGAGCTCACTCGGTTCGAGCATCTTGACCGCAACCTTTGGTGGAAGCCGTTTCTTCAGCAGCCGCTCAGCAATCAATAGCATGATCAGTGCCATGAAGCCTAACGTCCTCACCGCCCATCCAAACCCGATGCGATCGATCAACCTGTTAAGCATGATTGGAATAATCAACCCGCCCGTGCCCGACCCGCATAGCGTGATACTGATTGCAAAACTCCGCTTTGTCGCATCGAAATATGTCGAGATAACGGATACCATGGGCACGAACATGCACCCATTTGCGAAACCGATGCAAAACCCCTGCGCAAGCACGAACTGCCAGTACTCCTTGCAGATACTTGTCATGAAGATGCCGATAAGCCATAGTCCAATGCCCATACGCAGAACAAGCTTGAAATGACCGGTGTCTGACGCGGCGCCAGACCAAAGAGGGATGGACAGCAGGAAGAAGACGGTGAGTGCACCGATCCATGAGATATTGGACGCGGTTGACAGTCCAATGGAGGTGTAGTGCGCTTGGAACATACCAAATGATGTGATGAAGCCCCAGGTGAAGAAGGTGATGATATGCCCACCCAGCACTTGTGACCATGCGACCCATCCGCCATTAGGAGGCGGCTCGGTAGACGCGACTCTCGTCACATCAAAGGTTGAAGATACTTCTTGCTTGGTCGGCGCAACTTCCTCCTCTTCGATCTGGCTGAACTCTTCAGTCGGTGGATCCGGTCCAATGGCGGCCATGTTGTTGCACGCCAAAGATGATGTTTGAACGCAAGGGATAGTCGACCCCAGGATTCTGCTTCCCCAGACCCATACTTTGCTGAGTCACGCCTTGCGCAAGATCGAGTTTGGCGAAATTTGCAAGCTCAGTTTTCCGAATTTATGAGGTAATAGAAGGGGATCGGTGGCGGGAAGATGCCCGCCGCAGCGGTCATTGCCGACGGGCGAGGCGAGGCGAGTACGTCGGATACGGCACGCTCTGCCACTGCGCTTGAAGCAACGCTCGGAAGACAGACTCGCGCATTACACAGCTGAGAGTACGCAGTGGGCGCAATGTGTTCTGGATCCGACTTTTAGAATAATTATTCGTGCATCTTACCTAGGATAAAGCCTTGTGGCAATAGCCCGATGTTCGCAGCGAAGTGGTAGACATGGCGGAGTTACCCCACAGCCTCTCCCAGCCAATCGTGTGCGCGCGCCTTGCAGCTCCCGAGGTCCGTCCTGCAACGCGCGCGGATATCAGTAGCGAAGCAGCCATGATGCCCGCCACAGCGCATCAAATTCTGCCAGAGAGAGCGTATCACCGGAGCTTGAGATCTATGATGCCGGAGTGACGCAACAAGCGTACGAAAATCAGAACCCTCTCGAATGGCTCTACTACTACTACTACTACTACTACTACTACTACTACTACTACTACTACTACTACTACTACTACTACTACTACTACTACTGCGTCTATTTCAGCCTGTACTAATCTCGATACTCAAGTATACAGGCTACCCTTTTTCCACGAAGTAGAATCGTGGCTGACAGTACCTCGGGTGCGTCTTCGCTACCATGAAGGTCCATTCATCACGGCTCGACGAAGAACGAGAACTTGCCAGTCCAAAGGTTTGTTAAGAACAGCCGTCACGAGTCGTGCTCGCGGACGCTAAAGCATCTCGCTTCCTTCCCAAACCTGGTCAAGCTTCAGATGCTAGCTAGACTGGTGATATCTCCCGAGTTCTTTCGGTGTGTAATCGATAATACTAGTACGCTATTCCCTTCACTCATCGAATTCGAGCTGGAATTCGCACCTGAGACAGACTATGGGGTATGGTACTTTCAACGCGACGACGAAACCCTGGAAAAGTCTCAGTGCGAATTTGCGTGGAGAGCGTTTTGAAAGCAGAAGACCATGTCGTTCCAGAGGCTGCAAGAACGACACTCTTTGTTCGAACACCAAGAGGACGTAAGAATCTTCGAGTCTGGACGTTACGTTGACGTGATGGAGCATGGATTCTTCGCGATAGCCGTGGTCTTGCAAGATCGCTTCCGCTCGGTGTTTGACCAGAGCACTCTACCACCATTCCTGATGGATGCCTCAAAAGTAGTCTCGAGCTGCCCAAACTTACGAAAATTCAACTTGAGGCTGGACAACGGATGCTATCTTCCAGCGGGATCAGTTTCCTTGGATTATTCAAGGATCGTAAGCCGCGTGTTCGAACTCTGGTATCTAAAAACTGGGGCGCCTCGATCACCGCGTTGGGGCAAGCGTGGGAATACTGAACCTGGGGTCCCTGGAGAAGCAGTTCATCTTCATCTAAATCGACTCTATTGGCGTGTTGATCGCTGGAAGCCGCGGGATGAGGTATAAGATGCCTGGAAAGAGGTGGTTGGGTAAGATGCGAAAGTTGTATTTCTCAACGAGGATCATTGGAAGAAACCTCAATGGCTATGGAAGTGTTATTACGACGGAGAACTGTAAGGTAAATACAGACATGAATCGTGACCAACGTCTACATGAGCTCAGTCGCCAAGAGACTCGTAGGGCTCAGGCGCGATAGTCACGAGGATTATGCGCCGTCGTTAGTCGAGAGACGCGCCTTTTTTTTCCTTGATACCTCGCTATGTCACCATGGCTGCTGTGACATGAACATCTTTTAGCTGAGAGGCAACGCGTTCATCGAGACTCGCCATGTGCAGAATAACGGAATGCCTATGTACGAATACATCTCGTCGTACTGCCGTGTTATCCACATCTCCAGATCTAAGCTTTTTGTAGGGGTTGCCGAGATATCAGAATACCCGGTGGCACTGATGCTGTTCTATCCCTTCGTGGCTGAGCTACCGGAAGGACTAACGCCAATAGACCACAGCTGTTGCTAGCTTCTACTTCTAGTAATCCTCTAACGGGATTGTAGCTCCAGGATACAAGCAACCGCAACGATTGTTCGGGCGCCTATGCAGGGCAAAAGGGATAGAACCACAACAGGCTCGTATAGACGTCTCCACCGTAAGCGATGCTGACGCCTTGGTGAACGATCAAATTTAACGTGTTCGTATACTGCATGTATTAAAGCCGTCCCCTCTTGCTGCAATGTGATACCCCAGGTATTCCTAAAAGGCCCATCACGCTCTTTCTGCAACCCCATCCCTACCTGCGGTCTCCACCTCCACACTCTTTAATCGCTATATATTACTACACAAACATAATCCTTAATCATGTCGTTCAGTATTCGCAACACCATCGCCCTGGGCGCCTTCTCCGCCCTCGCTGCTGCGCAAACCGTTCCCCCGAAGCTCGACGCAACTTGTGCCGATGTAGTCATCTTTATGGCTCGCGGCAACGACGCCCCATACCATGACGGTCGCACTTTCCCCTTCGTCGAGGCCACCTGCGGCAAGTTGACTGCTCAGGGCAAGAGCTGCGACTACATCGACATCCAGTTCGATGTGACCCTTGGTGGAGACTACTGCAGCCAAGTTGCTGAGGGCGCTCGCAATGGTATCTCTCAGATCACCGCCTTCAACGAAAAGTGCCCTTGCTCGCACATTGTAGTGAATGGGTACTCTGAGGGTGCTCATGTAGCCGGTGATGTGCTTGGAGGACCGGTAAGCATCAAGCGAGAACCTGGCACCCGTGAGGCATGTGCTAACTACGTACTGCAATATAGGGTGGATGCACATTCGTCTCGACCGGCCTAGACAACAACTCTGCTGCGGGCAAAGCGGGTAAGCGACTTCGACGATACTATTGCAATACCCTTCCTAACATGTTCCAGTCGCCGCGGCTCTTCTCTGGGGAGACGTGATGCATACCGCCAACCAGCCCTACAATGTGCTCGACGGTGCCGACAAGCAGTCCAACGGTCGTAAGCCGGAGGATCTTGCACGCCTCAACCGCTACGCACCTGTCCTTCGCTCCTACTGCGCTGCCGGCGACCCAGTCTGCGCCGGCGGAAACGTTGTGGCCGACCACTTGAACTACTTTGAGCTCTACACCGACGATGCTTCTTCTTGGGTCGTCTCCAAGATTGACAGCGTCGCACCTCTACCGTCGTGCGGTGCCACCAGCTCATCATCCACTTCTCCCGCCTCTTCTGCTACCAGTGCAGCCGTCACGCAGTCTTCTGCCGTCGTTCCTACCTCGTCTGCCGTGGTCACTGCGTCTGCTACACCTACCAAGGCTGAGTCTTCTGCTGCTGAGACGCCTTGCTCAACCTCTCCGGCAATGGTTTCTCCCTTCCCCGAGCCTGTCCCATACAAGCCCGATGCCTGCGTCCTTGAAGTTCACGTAGAGTATGCCTACGTATAGGCTTTGAGCAAGATGGAACGGAAGGAGCAAGTACCACCACTACAGTGCAATACGAGAAGCTGTCAGCAGTGACAGTATTGCGACAATATATACGACGTGTTGCCAACTTCGAAATATTGTTCCTCTAGCTCTCTTGTAAAGTGACTGTGATGTAGCCGCATCATTCGATGTTCCCAAAGTCCGATCTGTTTGTTAAGGCCTTGTCAATCTGGGCGGAAGTTAGGAGTATCATTTGAATTGCATCCTGAAATAAATTTGGAGACACTGAGCGAGTAAACAACGGGAACATTGCGGATCGCCAATATGAGGTCAACGTATTGAGGTACGACTTTCCAATTTCCAACCCCGTCGATACGCGATGGAAGATGACGCCTGTGGGCCTGTCGAGAAGTAGGTGAAACGGCTTTCTACCTACCTAGGTAGATTCCTATACCGCGCTTATATTGATTGGAGTTCCCGTCCGTCTGTTTGGCCGACGGGCGATAATTACGCAAGTCGAACCTGGCCAATGCTGACGACCCCTTCGGACAGGCGCAAGCAGAACGAACTGTGGCTGTCTTGGCATTCCCGCGGAGTTCATAGGTATGCACGTCACCTTCCCCATCTCATCACCAAACCTCGCCCAAACCTCACCCAAACACCACATCAACGCCGCCATGTACCGGATACGACCGCCGCTCGTACCCATTCGCGCTCTACCTCGCACGCCTCAATCCTCATTGCAACATGTCCGCAGCCTTCCACAATCCCGTGCCTACCAGAAACTCGGTCGCAGCGGCCCGCAATACAAACGGTTCAACTCTCCCTCAGGCGGCCTCTCCGGTCTCCTTTTTCGCTGGGCTGCACGCCCAACGTTTTATCGCGACGTTGGCCTGATCAGTGCAGGCACCGGCGGCGTCTACCTGTACAATCTAGAAGAAGTGCCCGTCTCTGGGCGCCGCCGCTTCAACATCATCTCGCCTGGCATCGAAGAAGCGCTGGGACGATCATCCGTAGAGCAAGTGCGGCAAGAATACCAAGGCAGGATACTACCGGATAGCGATGCGCGGGTGAAGCAGGTGAAGAGGGTTTTGGAGCGTTTGTTGCCGTATGCCGAGGGCGAAGGGTTGAAAGACTTGCAGTGGGAGGTCACCGTCATCGAGTCTCCGGAACAGAACGCGTTTGTTGCGCCGGGAGGCAAGGTCTTTGTGTTTACAGGGATTCTGCCTCTGTGCAGGGATGAGGATGGGATTGCGGCCGTGCTGGGACATGAGATTGCGCATGTGGTGGCGCATCATACTGCGTTGGTACTCTTATCTCGGGCCGATGAAGCATGTACTGACCAAAGAACAGTGAACGCATGTCTCAAGCGCCTCTGATCCTCCTCGGCGTTCTTGCCCTCTCTCTCTTCGATGTCTCCTTTTACTCGGGCAAAATGCTCCTCGATCTCTTCCTCTCTATGCCCGCCTCCCGTAAGCACGAAGCTGAAGCCGATTATATTGGTCTCTTGATGATGGCGCAGGGCTGCTATCGACCAGAAGCTGCAATGCAGTTCTGGACGCGCATGGAGAAGGCTGGTGGGGCGGGGCCGCCGCAGATACTGAGCACGCACCCGAGTCATCATAACAGGGAAGAGAAGATTAGGGAGTGGTTGCCCAAAGCGATGGAGAAAGCTGAGGCGAGTGAATGCGCTGTCACGAGTGGATATGGTAAGTGAACGCACATTTACGGTGTGATGATGAGGATCGTGACTGACGCGACCCAGCTACTCAATTCAGCTCCGCGTTCGATAGCTTCGGACGTTGGTGAAGCGTTGGAAGCCTTTTGACGGTAGAATGCTTGTACTAACACCCTGTACACCAACCGATGACTACACTAACATGATGCACAACGAGACCAATGAAATGACGGCTCCATCCCTGAACCATCCCATAACCTCCTGGATGTGAGTAGATATGAGATGAGAGCTGCCTATAAAGGCAGTGTGCTTGCTACAAACAATTGTAAGCAAGCATCTGTACGTACATGAGATGAGTGCTAGCAAACCAACAGATTGTGCCCTTGGGCCATAAAGCAAACATTGTAACGTAATGTCATAATTTCTTATACTCTACTAGCCTCGGCACCCCGGTTCGAGACAAAACATGAACATCTGCCGTCCTCGCGACCCCTATACTCGGTCTACCTACCGATTCTCTCTCCTCGACCTCTGACGCGGTATCATCGAAGTAACTATTCTCCATATCCATAGCCTTTCCCATTTCAATCTCCGCAACGGTCAATCTCCTCTCCACATCGAAATCGAATGCGCCATTCTTCTCTTCGGACGATGCAAAGTCCCATGCCGATTTCTCGATATCGTCTTCGTCGTCCATGCTGACCAGGTTCTTTTCTCCCCAACTCCCACGGTATCCTGGTAGAGTGGGTACCTCGGAAGGTGTGGTGGCTCGGGCGGGACAGTTGAAGACATGTTTGAGTAAAGGGGACAGCGAGGGGAGAGAGGCGGCCAGAATGCCGATGTCAACCTCGATTTGGGACCACACTGGAACCCAAGACCAGCCCCTATGGTTCATGTGTCAGAAAATGCTATTAGTAGAGAGAACGGGCTAGGCAGAGGCGTACCAGCTGAAATCGACTTCTTGCCATGTACTTCCTGGTCTGACGGGACTGTCCGACATGACAATCTCGCAAAGGCGCATGGTGCTGGCTATGACCGGGATGACGCCGATGGAAAGGATGACTGCTAGAGCTGCTGAAGTGACGGTCAACAATGAGCGTTCATAGAGACATGAAGACGTCGACTTACTCCTTTGTCTCTTGTTGAATTTGATTACCCATATCAAAGGCAACGGGAAGATCAATAAGATAATATCCGTGACGACGTTGATGGCACCCGAAATGACCATGAACATGGGAGCATTGATGCATCCTTCGGGTTGGGCTTCGATATCCCAGACACGTGATACTGGTGTACAGATGAACAATTGAGTCTTCGGACAATGTCAGTTGTGCATCTCGTACAGACAGACGGGCATGGTACTCACAAGAAAGACGGAGAAACTAAAGGCAGTCATAAAGCCGGCTGCTGTCCATACAGCAGGTGACTGCACGATCCATGGCAGGCCCTGTTTCCCATAGCCGATTCGGTAGTACAGAGCTAAGATGCTCATCTTGACAGCCCTGCAATAAAGTTAATCTTGGATGCTGATGTCAAGAGCGATGGTGCGGCATACCAATTTGCGACAAAGTAGATGAGCATATTGATCCATTGGTACTAGTCCACTGTCAGTACGGAGCCGAGTGTCACAAGGTGTGTTGAACATGCCATGAGCATCTCGTCGAATTGCTCCACGTGTAGCTCCGATGCATGTCGTCCCTGGCCATGCTCGATTTGCAATATGATGGTGACTGTCTGTGCGGCTCCGAGGGTAACGGCGATGGCGATGAAGAGATCGTCTAGGCCAAATTTCTTGACAATGTATCCGCGCGTGAAGCATCTACTTTTTGTTAGCAATACGACATTTGCTCGTGGCGAAGATGGGTGCTTGCCGAAGAGCCACAAACGCCACAGCAACGGTATACATGGCCATACTGACTCGGCCTATGACGGGCCCTTGGTCACGCCCGTTCGCGACGTATACGATATGCCCCATTGCGAGTTCGGTACCTGGTTGAGCTATACGATGTCCGAAGGTTTGACATGGGGCTACGAGAGTTAATGCTACAACGGCGCAAGGTTTCCAAACGCCCGACTGGAGAAGAGGAAGAGAAAAGCAAAGTGAAGGACGGTGATCAGACTAGAGGCTGGCAGACGGGACCTACACACATCTAATACATCGTGGACGAGTTTCGACACCCAAAGTGCGACAGGGCGATGGGCACGTTGCAAGACTCGGCACGGCATTATTGAGGCGGCGCTGGTTGAAACTAAGATTACCTTCCAGAAGCATATCAAACGGTGCACAAAGAGCCACGCGGCCTGTGCATACCTCTTGTCGGCATCGGCACTGTGGGTTGTCGCGTGGTGATGGTGCGGCAGGCCCTGTCGCAGCGCGCATCTCGAAACCTTGTTTGGAGCCACGATCCCGGGACAACGGTATCGGAGGTATGTGGGAGAACATGGCCTCGGGTTCCGTGAGCGGGAGGCTGAACGAATGGTTCGAGTGTTTATGAGCTACACTGCGATTGGCCGGGTGCGTGCAAAAGGCCGACGGGCTACCCCGGTGTGGCTGGTGACGATGGCATAGACGTGTTCTTGGACGTCTCAGGGGGGTTTTCACAAGGGACTAGTCACTGCTTGCGCTTCTCGGGTGTTGAAGAGACCGAAGATTAGACAGAGGGTCACACTTAAGCGCTCGTAGCAGAGACAGCCGTCCATGGAAGGAGCCCGAAAAGGCGGTGGCAGGCGCAGCGGACGATGAAGGAACTCGGAGCATGAGGTCGAGGATCGCCGCGCAGGCAGCCTGGTTTCGGTTACGGGTGGCTAGCGCTGACGGCTGTTGGACGTTGCATTCACGTCACTCTGCAAGCACCGCAAGCCCGCGCGAAAAGCATGGAGGCTCGAACAGGCGCAGGGCCTGCTCGAGGCGTGCGGAGAGCAGAAGCATCCACCGCGGCCACAACGCCTGCCGCGTCTTGCCCAACGGAACAGGGAAGCCGCAGCGCACCAGTCGAGCCGCTCCTGCCCTGAGGCCGCCTCAACACTTGCCTGACTGCCTCGGATCGCTGGCACAACATTTGTCGTCACTGCGCTGTAAGCTGCCATGCTCCCCTCCTCTGTACCACACCTGTTCCTCTCCCGCGCCGTTGCATGCCCGCCCACACCTCTCGCCAGTCTCCCCGGCCTCTGTGGCCTGCTAGCATACCACCATCCTCAACCACTGACCATATTCATCTGCCAGTAGACGCTACCCTCGCCCACGACCCGCCGCGGCTTGCCAGGCACGCGAGCCATCCTGCATACCCCACCCTGCTCCCTCCACCCTCCCCACCCCCGCCGTTGCCCAACCCGACCCTCGACGGCACCATGGCTGGCAGCGCCACCATCACCTTCTCGCAGGCGGGCGTGCAGCCGCCCGTCTATGTCACCACCTCCCTGAACGATTGGACACTGGTGCAGATGCAACCCCTGCACGACAAGACGGCGTCGGGCGACCTCATCTTCAGCAAAGAGTTCAATGGCGTCGCTGAAGGCAGCCACCAGTACAAGATTCGCGTCGGCGAGGACCATTGGGTGCTGGACGAGTCGAAGGAAACTGGTATGTCCTTTCACGTCCTCGTCAACTGTCCCGCTAACTCTCCGCAGCTGCCGTCGACCAGGGCATTCGCAACAACGTTGTCCACGTCAAGCCTGCCAGCAAGAGCACCTCACTAGGCCCAGCGTCCGAAGCCACCACCAAGACAGCCTCCCTAGAGACTTCCCCCGCGAACCCCTCAAAAAAGCCCGAGGACCGCAAAGACAGTACAATGAACCAGGAGCAGCCAACTTATGATCAAACCTACTACGCCCACCTGCCTGCGCATGTTGCTAAGCGCACTGACGACCCAGAACCCGACTTTGAGGGAACCAAAGTAGACTCCCCGGCCGAGACAACAGCTCCAAAAACACCCGAGATTCCTCTTCTGGTAGTCGACAAAACTGACCATCGTCCTGCATATGGAGATGACTTTGGCGCCGGCGCTACGACCGCTCAGAAGGCTGCCCACGACATGAGGGCCGCGGATTCCCAGCCAGACAAGCTCAATATCGCGCCGGAGTCCCATACAGAGCCAGAGTTTGATGATGGCGAAGCTGCTCCATTGTTTCGCCATGAGTCTTTCCAAGCGGATCATGATCCTCAGATCCCCCCCACTATGGTCATCGACGATGAGTCTGCGCAATCATCGACAGACCAGACTAGTTCGGGAGAGGCCATAGATACACCTTCGGAGCCTGACGACAGTGACGAGTTGCATCTAGCGCCCTTGCTCAGCCACGAGACGGACTTCGAGAATGGCGGAGCGGGGCGGAGCGACGGAACGCATTTTCCCCATGAAACTGACAACGACGATGACGATGACGATGATTTCGGTGGAGCTCCTCTCTTTCCTCACGAGACTAGCTTCCACGATGACAGCAGAATTCCAACCGAACTTGAAGATGACGAGGACGAGCTCGACAGGTACCCGTTGCTATCACACGAAAGTGGTTTCCCGGATTACAAGAGAAGCGAGATCGTCACTAAGAGTGATAATTCGGGAATCTCGGAGCCACGTCACTATGGGGCCTACGAGGATGATAAGGACGACTACGCTGAGGATGAAGAGGGCGATGCGCCTCTCCTCCCCCATGAACGCGAATCATCTGCTGTCAGTAGCACTGGGTCTACCTTTTCCGAGGACGATGCCCCCTTTTCTCTGGACAGGCAACCGACTTTTGGTTACGAGACGGACAATGCGAGAGAACTGTTCGGCGGAGCTGGTCGACACGACTTCTTTAGAGGGCGAACAGGAAGTAATCTTCCCCACAGGCTACCACAATCAGATGCGGAAGACCATGACCTGAACGATCCGTCGTTGGAGCGATTTCCCACTAGCCGTCAATCAATTTTGGAACGTGTAGCGACAATTGGCATGCATCTTCCCGAAGATGAATCGATGCACGAGCGCCCACATTCTCCCCAGCCATCTGTTTTATCTCAAGCGTGCTCCTCTGTCGATCTTGTACCTGTCAAATCGCACACCTCGCTAGCTTCTGTACCTGAAGACGAATTCAGCGACGAAGAGGAGGACCACCATGACCTAGACAGTATGCCATCGCCCGTGTACATCAGCCACAATACTACCCGCATGTCCAGTCCGCCCGCCAGATTCGTGCGTGACCCATACGCAACCCCCCTGCCTGATGAAAGCAAGCAACTGGGGTACGCTGTCGATACCAAACATGACGAGTCGAGTAATCATACCCGCGAGTCCAGCGAAGCGGAAAGTGTGGATAAGCATGACGGTGCAAAAGACGTTTCTCAAGCTTCCAATGCTCTGCGGGATGCCATTACCACATCTGTCAACACCGAGAAACCTGCCATGGATCATGTTACGTCTGAGCCCAAGGCTACCGCAGCAGGTGCACACCCTGTAGCGGGTCCGGATTCTGACATTCGGCAGCGCAGAGTACTAGCTGAAGAGTCTTCACAGCCATCAGAAGATGCGACAAGAACAGCGACAGATGGTGTCAGTATCAAAGACAAGATTGTCGAGGCAGCGAAGCCTGCACTTGCACAGCGACCGAATCATCGCAACGAGAACTTTCTTCAGCATTTCTTCCGAGCCATGTTTGGGCCCGTCGGTCACCTCATGACTGCTTGTTTTGGCGATCGGAAGCGAGCTAGGTGAGCGAACACCGTTTCCTTTTTCTCCTTGAATCCTTGAGTATGTGGCTTGTGGCGCTCTTGCCCCACATGAATTCCATCATACAATAATAACATTAAGAGACGCCATTGCTAACACAAAAGCTTCAGTGCTTCCGCTCTTGTTCTTGGTACTGGTGCAGCGACTTACTATTACGCTGCGAAAGCATCAAGATAAGCTTGTGCCTAGTGCACGGTAATCAAGATTGAGACCCCTGGGATTCACATTACGATGAACGCAGAAAGAGCATAGCGATGCGGTATTGAGTTGCCGTGAATTGGACTTCCCTGTACCTGCAATGAGCATAACGAGATTAATGACCTGGGTTACAAGAGCATGCGCTTGGGTGCGCTGGCGTTTTATGTAGCATTCTCTCTCCTCTTTCCACCTCGACAACCTCATCTTGCGTCGACAAAGTAATGAATGTGTTTGTGTGCTGTACGTCTTCGTTCCAATGAATATCTTGTGTTTGACAGTGGGACCACAACCCAGAGCCAATATCAAGGCGGCAAAAAATCACGTCCGATTAGCACGTAAATCCATTCTTTGATGTAAACGTGGGCTGTATCATAGTCTTATTTCTTCTGTGTATTGCGACACAGCGGTACTACCTAGGTATCTCATATCTCATAGCAAGGGTTTCTTTATGTAAAACAAGGACAAGACTCAAGTCTAGTGAAGAAAACGTCAGCGAGTGTAACACAACCCAACCACCATGCTACCCATTCAGGAAAAGTAGACGGTAGGTTACACGCGCGGGAACAGGGGAACGAAAACGCGACCGCGGCTGCGTGTGATTTTTCTCACAGACGCGGCCTGTTTGCTCCACTCGATTGTGCACTCACCGACTTGTTCTTGACATCGTATCGGTCGTTGTTCATAATCTTCTCCCATCCGGCAACAAACTCCTTGACAAACTTGTCCGCGTTGTCGGGTGAGGCGTATGTCTCGGCGACGGCGCGGAGCTCAGGGTGCGCACCGAAGACAAGGTCGTGGCGGGTGGCGGTCCACTTCTTCTGGCCGGACTTGCGGTCGACGCCCTCGTATAGCTCCTTGCTTGCGTCAGTTGCCTTCCACTCGGTGTTGTTGTCGAGAAGGTTGACGAAGAAGTCGTTGGTGAGTTGACCGGGACGCTTGGTGAAGACGCCGTGGGATGAGCCGTCCCAGTTGGCGTTCAGCGCGCGCATACCACCGGTGAGGACAACCATCTCGGGGGCAGTAAGGCGGAGAAGATGAGCCTTGTCAACGTCGAGTTGCTCGGTGCGGACACGCTCGGTACCCTTGCCGAAGTTACGGAAACCGTCAGTGACGGGCTCAAGGTGCTCGAAAGACTGAACGTCAGTCTGCTCCTGCGAAGCGTCGGTGCGGCCGGGGGTGAAGGGAACGGATACACCGGCAGCCTTCTCGACGGCAGCGGTACCAGCCAAGACAATCAAGTCAGCTAGAGAAACCTTCTTGCTGCCACCGTTGAACTTGGACTGGATGCCTTCGAGGGCCTTGAGAACCTCAGCAAGCTCCTTGGGGTTGTTGACCTCCCAGTCCTTCTGGGGAGCAAGGCGAATACGGGCACCGTTGGCGCCTCCACGCTTGTCGCTGCCACGGAAAGAAGCTGCTGAAGCCCAAGCAGTGCGGATGAGCTTAGCGGGCTCGATGCCAGCGTCAAGTATTTGCTTCTTCAGTGTTGAGATTTCGGACTCGCCGATGATCTCGCCCTCTGGCTGGGGAACGGGGTCCTCCCAGATGAGCACCTCCTTAGGAATCTCAGGGCCCAACCACCTGGAGCGGGGACCCATGTCACGGTGGAGGAGCTTGAACCAGGCGCGAACAAAGGCGTCGTGTAGCTCCTCGGGGTGGTCCAGCCAGCGACGCGTGATCTTCTCGTAGGCAGGGTCCATTCGCATGGACAAATCGGTAGTCAACATCCTCGGCTTGTGCTTCTTGCCCTGGTCGTAGGCGTCGGGAATGATCTTGTCCTCGGTCTTAGCGACCCACTGGTTCGCGCCAGCAGGGCTCTTCTCCAGCTCCCACTCGTACTTGTAGAGGTACTCGAGGTACTTGTTGCTCCACTTGGTGGGTGTGCCGGTCCAGGTGACCTCCAGACCACTCGTGATGGTGTCGGGACCATTGCCGCGGCCGTGCTTGTTCATCCACCCAAATCCTTGTGTCGAAAGATCCTCAGAGTTCGGGTCTGGGCCAGTGTTCTCGGTGGGAGCAGCACCGTGTGTCTTTCCGAAGGAGTGGCCTCCGATGATGAGGGCGGCGGTCTCCTCGTCGTTCATGGCCATGCGGCCGAAAGTCGTGCGGATGTCGTGAGCGGCGGCAACGGGGTCGGGAACACCCTCAGGACCTGAGCGCGTTAGGTTGGTAGAAGCAGAGTGCCAGCTGGGTTTGCTTACCTTCTGGGTTCACGTAGATGAGACCCATGTGTGCGGCGGCCAAGGGCTTCTCGAGATCCCTCGATGTGTGAGTCTCGTCCTTGTCAACCTTGTGCTGGTCACCGTCCATGATACCCTGGCCCTTGACACCTTTGGCGCCGTCAGCGTAGCGGACATCGCTGCCGAGCCACTCGGTCTCGCCACCCCAGTAGACAGACTCGTCGGACTGGAAAGTGTCGGCGCGGCCACCGGCGAAACCAAAGGTCGGGCAGCCCATGGACTCGAGCGCGACGTTGCCAGTAAGCAGCATCAAGTCGGCCCAGGAGATCTTGTTGCCATACTTTTGCTTGATGGGCCAGAGCAGGCGGCGGGCCTTGTCGAGGGAGACGTTGTCGGGCCATGCATTGAGGGGAGCAAAGCGCTGCTGTCCCTCACCACCACCACCACGGCCGTCGGTGACACGGTAGGTACCAGCCGAGTGCCATGCCATACGGATGCTACGGGCATGTTAGAGGGAAGTAGCTAGGGCCAATTGGGGAGTGGACGTACAAAAGACCGCCATAGTGACCAAAGTCGGCGGGCCACCAGTCCTGCGAGTCGGTCATCAGGGCATTGAGGTCTTTCTTGAGCGCATCGTAGTCGAGCTTCTTGAACTCGTCGGCGTAGTTGAAGTCGGCGCCGAGAGGGTTCTGTCTGGGGTCGTGCTGGCGGAGGATGTTGGTCCTAAGCTCATTGGGCCACCAGTCTGCATTCCGGGTGCCGGCGCCAGCGACGTTGGGCGTCTTCTTGACGGGACACTCGCTTTGGGACATGGTGGAGTGTGGTGTCGTGTGTAGTAGAAGAGACTGTTTGAGGGAAACAAACTGTACACACCGCTGCTGGGTTGATCTGGGTGTATAAGTAGCGGGGCATTCATAAGCACGACCAATCTGGCCAGCACCTTCCTGGCTTGCCCCCCGCATCTGTTAGCTCCATCCTGCCTAGCATCACGAGAAGCTCCGCCCCACTATCGTGACTTCACCCAAGGACGCGGCCGCAATTCTCGGTGCTGCTAGTGGCACGACGTCTCATTGGTGCACCTCGTCGCGCTCCATCAGACACTTTCGTCAAAGGCCAGCATTTCTGTCGCCGCCACGCGCGATGGCATGACGACCTCGATTGGCATGTGGGCCCTCTAGACCCCGCTTTCGGAACCGCTACCATCACTGTAATACTCGCCTTGTGATTCGTGGACGCGAAGTCACGACGAGAAGAAGCTATGGCGGAAATCGGCGGCTTGGTGCGCTGGACGAGGCCAGACACCGACTTTGAGTAAGCCGTCAAGCAGCGACCCGCATCACCGACGAGGCCACGCCATACTGAATCGCGTAATGCATGGAATCTGCTAGACGCACCAACTCGTCTGATCGACCGGGTGGATATGCTATCATCCATGGGCCTGACAGCAAATAAAAGTAAGTGGAACTCTAATCCACTAACGACCTTCGATCCCGAAACATCGTCTAGCAGCACATGGTTTGGGTTTGATGCGTCCATCTCTTGCCACTTGGGAACGTCGGATTCTGCATCTACTCGTGTGATTGGCGTGGAAAAGGCTGCAACAGTTGAGTGATTTGACATGGAGTGAAGTCTGAAATGGATGTATTGTAAATATGAGTGAACTGTCAACAACAATCGAAAATACCTGGGTCTCACGCCACCTTAACTTGCCCGACAACCCCACGTACATCCCCCGCACCACACGCGCCTCATATATGGGGAAGGCCAAGCGTCTATACGCACACGGCTCCGACAACCGCCCACTTCGCTCTTTCAACGCGGAAACCCCCGCCTTCCCTTATGTGAGGAACGATTCGAGCCTGCTGAGTCGCGTTGATGAAGATCCATACTTTACTGGACAGATGGGCATAGATTCAAGACCGAGGTTGTCTAGCTAGCATTCCATTGGCTTGTGCGGAATCGCGAGGTGAATTGCTACTCCGTCATTGGAGAAGCTTGCGGCGCGGACAGTCTGTGCGATTTCATGAAATGAGGGGTAGGATGATGTTGAGGGGTTCATGTATTGACCTTTCTCTAGTCGTCGGGCTGTCACCTTTTTGATCTGTTCACCTTCATACTAATCAACTTTGTAGCAAGCTCCTCGACTACCAATCTCTCAATATGACAGAAGAAAAAGTCCAAACCTTTGACATACCGAAAACATGCAAAGCTGGTGTCGTAGTCAACGAGGGTCCAGACTTCCACGTTGAGGTGCAGGATGTTCCAGTCCCAGAATGTGGTATGTGTCGAGCACTGTTCAGGGAATCGACGAGTGTTGACAACGCTCCCAGGGCCGACGGACGTACTCATCAAGCTGAATGCAACCGGTATCTGCCACAGCGATCTTCACTTCATGCTTAACGACTGGGCCCTACCCAAGATGTCAGATTTAGGAGTACGATGTGCGGGACACGAAGGCAGCGGTGTCATCGTCAAAGTCGGAGACCAGGTCAAGAATTTGAAGCCGGGAATGCGAGCTGGATACAAGGTGAGCAGGCCGAACATCATGTCCCCATGCATCGAGGAGGAGGTGATGCGAAGGGAGAGCCTTTCCAGAAGAACATACGCTGACGTTTTCAGCCAATTCAAGATACTTGCGGCACATGCGAGCTTTGTCGCAACGGCAACGAATGCTACTGTGCAAAGGCAGTCTTGACTGGACTGATGATCGACGGCTCATACAAGCAGTACATCGTTTCGCCCGAACGTTACACAACCCTCGTCCCAGATGGTGTAAACGACTACATAGCTGGACCTATCATGTGCTCTGCTTCGACAATCTATACATCAATCAAGGAGTCACAGCTGCGGCCCGGAGACTGGGCCGTGTTCCCTGGTGCAGGCGGCGGCGTCGGTCTACAAGGTGTGCAGCTCGCGAAAGCCATGGGTCTGCGCGCTATAGCCATTGATACTGGCGATGATAAGCAAAAGCTCTGCATGGAAACTGGAGGCGCAGAGCACTTCATTGATTTCAAGAAAACCGACAACGTAGGCGAGGAAGTGGTGCGGTTGTGTGACGGCATCGGTGCCCATGGCGTCTTCGTCACCGCCGTGCAGACCTATCCGTCCTCGATATCCTATCTGGGTAACCGTGTAGGCGGAAAGGTCATGTGCATTGGGTTGCCGCCGGCTGGTACTCAGCACATCGACGTGGACCCGAACCAGATGTGCTTCAGGAAACAGAGTGTACAGGGTACGCTCGTGAGCAGCATGGCGGATGTAGACAAGACGCTTGATTTTGCGAAGCGAGGACTGTTGAAGCCTATCTACACAGTGTATCCGCTGAGCAAGTTCAACGAAGCCGTGCAGAAGCTGAAGCGGGGGGAGATTGCTGGCCGGGCGGTTGTCGATTTTAACCAGGAGTAGAGGGGGTACGAATTTCACCTGTAAATTAAATGAGACACAAAAAGTTGTTGCATTTCTACGACGAAATGATGTGACGGAAATGTAGCCAGGTGGTGATGACTGAGGTCGTTTGGCATGTGATTGAATAGTCTTGGCATGTGTGCGATCAAACGCCAGCCACGCCTCACCAAATACCGCAATAGGACGACATCCCTCCGCTGCATGTAATGGCTGCTTGAGCAATGCGCCCCAGCTTACACAAGAGCATATGTCGAGGGCATGTCCAGCTCGTCGCCAAATCCGTCGTCCCGTGGACAGGCTGAAGCATCGTCGAGGCGCACATTGAACGGGAAGCAGCCGGTCGTGGAGGACGACGACAGCGATGAAGAGGCGCTGCTGGCGGACGATGCACTAGAACGCGACCTGCCCGAGCAGTATGCGCAAACAGAGCCCTTGGTATACCTCTATACTAATGCGTATCTCTAGGCTGTCTTTTAAGCGCAGGCCCAAGCCGTCTACATCCTCCTTTGGCTTCTCGCGATACCTCGCCTCACCCCTCGGATCATCTAGCAACCGCGCTTCGCCCCAGCCGCGATCGCACCGCCCGAACGGCTCCACTGAGCTTATACTCAACTATCTCGACACGCCTGGCAACGCAGGCGAACACCTTCAAGACACCAAAGATGCAAACGGGCTAGATTGGTACGTGGAAGGGCCCGGGCGACGAGTCGGCTACGACGACCTTACAGCAATCGACTGGATCTTTGAATACGCCAAAGAACGACAGAGGCTACGCTATCTCTACACCGGCGCCAGCGGCGTACTTGGCCATCTCAAGCAGTTGGCAGACGCAAGCCAGGTCTGGATCATCCTGGTCGCTGCCGGTATACTGAGCGGCGGAATCGCAGCCTTCATCGATGTGGCTAGTGATTGGCTTGCAGACCTCAAGACGGGATACTGCCACAATGTTGATGGAGACGGTCGCTTCTACCTGAACAAGAGCTTCTGTTGTTGGGGGATCGAGGAAGAGCAGGCCTGTCACGACTGGAACTCCTGGGGCGCCGCTATGGGCATTGGGAGTGTGGGAGGGCGGTATATTGTCGAGTACGTCTTCTTTGTGCTCTTCTCCGTGCTCTTTGCAGCATGCGCCAGTCTTTTGGTGCGCGAGTTCTCGCCGTACGCGAAGCATAGTGGTATACCCGAGATCAAGACGGTCCTGGGCGGCTTCGTTATCAGACACTTTCTGGGCGGATGGACACTGGTCACAAAAACGGTTGGCTTGTGCCTCGCAGTCGCGTCAGGCTTGTGGCTAGGCAAGGAGGGTCCGCTGGTACACGTCGCATGCTGCTCTGCGAACCTTTTCATGAAACTCTTTGGTAATGTGAACGGCAATGAAGGTCAGCATCGTACCCCCCAATTCTCTGGTCTCCAAGTACTGACAGGAGAATAGCACGGAAACGAGAAGTGTTTTCCGCAGCGGCTGCAGCGGGTATCTCGGTCGCTTTCGGTGCGCCCATTGGTGGCGTGTTATTCAGTCTTGAGCAACTCTCATATTACTTCCCGGATAAAACCATGTGGAGCAGCTTCGTCTGCGCCATGGTTGCTGCTGTTACTCTGCAGGCTTGCAATCCATTCCACACCGGGAAACTTGTGCTGTACCAAGTCACGTACCATAGCGGATGGCATGACTTCGAGTTGGTCCCTTTCGCATTCCTCGGAATCTTGGGCGGACTTTTTGGGGGCTTCTTCATCAAGCTCAACATGGGCGTTGCTGAGTGGCGCAAGAACCGACAGTATCTCAAAGGTCCCGTGACAGAGGTGGTCATCGTATCCTTCGTCACAGCACTCATCAACTTCCCCATCAAATTCATGCGCGCTCAAGCGTCCGAACTCGTACACATCTTATTTGCCGAATGCGCCGACCTCGCCGAGGATACGCTGGGCCTATGTAAATCGGGCAAAGCAAACACAGGAGTCATTGCACTCTTACTTATCTCCTCAGGACTGGGCATAATACTTTCGGGCTTCACCTTCGGCCTGCAGATACCTGCTGGAATTATCCTCCCTTCTATGGCCATCGGAGGGCTCTTTGGCCGTGCTGTGGGACTTTCTGTCGAAGTTGTTCAGGCGGCCTGGCCAACGCTCTTCGTTTTCAAGTCGTGCGAACCAGACGTACCCTGTGTAACCCCAGGAACATACGCTATCGTCGGTGCCGCATCCGCACTTGCCGGAACGACACGTATGACAGTTTCAATCGTAGTCATCATGTTCGAACTTACCGGAGCGCTCACCTATGTCCTGCCTATCATGATTGCAGTCATGATAAGTAAATGGATTGGCGATGCAATCTCTCCACGTGGTATCTATGAGTCCTGGATACACTTCAAAGGCTATCCTTTTCTTGACAACCGCGAAGACAACGGTTCCAGCATTCCAGATGTTGGCGCCGGTTATGTAATGACGCGCATCGAAGACTTGACTGCGATTACTGCGACTGGCCATACTATCGGATCGCTGCGCCAGCTTCTATCTCAACACAGATTTCGTGGCTTTCCTGTCATAGACAATAGTCGTGATGCACTTCTACTCGGTTACATCTCCAGGACCGAATTGCAGTATGCACTCCAACTTGCCTTGACGCCTCCCCGTACCTTGGCTGCCGAAACAGAAGCGTACTTTTCTCACCAACCTCTCTCCGATCCTGCAACATCACTAGACCTTCGACCTTGGATGGATCAAACGCCCATCACACTCAACGCTAGAGCCAGCTTTCAGCTTACAGTATCCATGTTCCAAAAGCTTGGTCTACGCTATGTTTTGTTTACGGACCGAGGTATGCTGAAGGGCTTGCTTACCAAAAAAGACGTGTGGTACGTAATGAACGGTGTTGACGAAGAGCGCGAAGAAGGTGGTGCAGGGGTGGGGGTGAGAGGAGGTCTTAGGCAGGAGAGTGATGACGACGAAGAGAGCGAAGAAAGAGGGTTACTCGGTACGCCAGAAGAGGAACACGATGACTTCATTGGCGCGCACGATAGATAGCCGTGTGTAGAAGCTGTAGCACCGCGTTCCACACGCGTACATGGACAGTGTAGTTTTCGTCAGAACAAAGTCTAAACTCTAATTGTGTGATGAGATTCTGGTGATCCCACGGGACTCCAAAGACCCGGTGAATGGCAAGGATGGCGTCCGATCGCTGTAGTGGCAAGTTAGCCGTTGATCGGGGGTGTGGGGATGGATGTGCGCTGGAACACCAGAAACAGCAATCTCGTCTTCTGTTCCTGCAGACCGCTACAGGTTCGCAATTTCGGCTTTCGCGACGTTTACGGACGGTCACGAGGTCTACATGCATCGACAACGAAGGGCTACATGTCCACCGCTCCAATACGCGCCAAGATTTCTACGCAGCCAATCGCACCTGCTTGTCATCTAGCGTTGTGTATCCAGCCAGTGATAGGCCTAGCGCCGTGGCTATACCGCGGCTTCCTTGCGCCTGCATCGACCCGCCCTTAACAGCCGGCCGCGCCCATTCTGACTTCAGAGCCTTTCACTCCTTCGGCCTTTGACGTGTCCCCTCGTTTGTCAGACGTCTTTCAGCTCCCCAACAAAAGCAACACAATCTGAAATCGAGCTTCAAAGATCTACGCCCGTCATGCAACCCTCATTAGCGTAAGGCAGGAGCACGCAGCGGCTATGACTGAAACTTGGCATACGTCGCGGACAGGACATCGACGACGATTACCGCGTTGAACAGATCCCACGACTTCCCCGCCATTACGACACTGCCTATACTTTTTCGTTCACTTTCTTGCAAAGCCATATACAGACTAGGGCGACGACATGGCGGCGACCGAAGTCGAGAGGAAGAGCAGGAAGAAGTCCTCGCACTCTTCGTCCAAGACTTCGAAGCCGCGCTCCTCTTCCAGGAAACCACGCGTCTCAGCTTCAGTGGCAGACATGTACTTGCAAGATTACGCGCCTCCGGTTCAGGCGACCTCTCCTCAACATGCAGCAGCAACGAGGCCTCCCCCGACACTTTATGGCTATGCCGCAAGTCCGCCTCGGCACTCTGTTTATCGCCAGATGCCTGGCTCCTTTCCCGAAGATGGTTACCGATATGGCTCTCCGCCACCGCAGCCTGTTCAGCCATACGCTAGTCAATCAACGATCCGCTTTGCTTCTCCGCCACCCCAAGAACCCCGCGGTCAAGGCCCTTTCGAACAACAATGGAACAGTCTCGACCGAATGGCCGCCAAATCCTACACGAACCTTCGTGATACGGCTGGAAAGAGTGTCACGAAACTGACGACCAACTGCATCGAGCGACCCACCGCAGCTGTCGCTACAAAAAGCATGCAAACGTTGTGTCGCGGAGCTGCGCTGTACGATATAATTAGTTCGAAATTCGACGCAGTCATCACCAGCATTGATGACGATCACTTCAGCGGCAAGGAACAAGACCTCATGATGGAGTTTAGCGAGCAGCAGCAAGAAGAGGCTCAGAGAACGAGCCCCCCTCTTGGTGAACCCAGACGCCGACGCCAACACGAAGTGCAATCCCACTCTAGTAGCGATAAAGCGTCGAACCATTTCTCCAAGGTGTGGCTATACTCCAACTCCCGGTTGCCACCACATCTGCCGCCTTTCAAAGTATATCTACCTACTTATCCTCTACTTTGCTTGGCGGCAACCTACTCGGAGAAGGCGTACACGCCACCAGGCACGAAAAAGAATCCTGAAATGGAGACTTTTGTTCCTGCTGATTGGCGTAGCGGCACGAAAGCCATGGTACTCAAGTCCATCCCTGTGGAAGAACTGAATACTATCGTCTTCGCTATTCGCGGAAGCCAGACCTTTATGGATTGGGCTGTCAACTACAACTCGGCACCCCACAGCCCAGAGAAGTTTCTTGACGACCCGTCAAACCTATGCCACGCTGGCTTTCTCTACGTGGCCAAGAAGATGATCAAACCCGTGGCAGAACGGTTGAAGGTCTTGCTCCAAGAAAACCCCGCGCGTTCAAACTGCAGTCTACTCATCACCGGACACTCCGCGGGCGGAGCAGTCGCGGCACTGCTTTACGGACACATGATGAGCACAAAGATCAATTCTGAGCTTAATTACCTGACCAGCTTCTTCAAGCGCGTGCACTGTGTCACGTTCGGTGCGCCACCAGTCAGTCTGCATCCGTTGAAGAAGCCTGACGACAAGCGACATCGTAAAAGTCTCTTCTATGCCTTCATCAACGAAGGCGACCCAATACCGCGAGCGGACAAGAGCGTGCTGAAAAGCTTGCTGAAACTCTATGCCAGTCCAGCACCTGTCGCGGCTTCCAACCTTGCTTCGACCGTTGCATCGATGTCTAAACCCAGTCTTCTAGACCCTTCGCGGTCTTCCCCACCGAAACCGAAATCGAAGTATGGTTTTGCCCCGCGCCTTAGCAGGCCCTCCAAATCATCACTGCAAACGAACACTTCAAACTCGACTTCTTCTTCCTTGCCCGCATGGCCGATACCGCAGTGTACTTTGTCACCTGCGGGGCGATTGATAGTGTTGAGACAACGAGTCGGAAGCAGAAGTGAGGAAGATATCGAGGCAGTAACGGTGGACGACGAGATGTTGAGGAAGGTTGTATACGGTGATCTGCTGAAACACCAGATGACCGTCTACAAAAAAAGGATTGATAGCGTGGCTGTTAGGGCTGTCACCGCGAATGGGTGTTGAGCGGCCGGAATGGCTGTACATGAAATTGATAACCGCACACAGAAATGAATGAGCGATGAATCTATATACCCAATGTCTTGATCTACTGTCCTTCTACTGCCTGTTCTCACGTCTTCCAAGCTCATGTGCGTCTAGATTTGGGGTCATGCCATCGCGAATTCTTTAGGCCCAAGAGAGGTGTTTGGAGGTAGGCAGACGGGTTCATTTACGTGATGATTGGCTCAGCCTTTGTACACCAAAACCTTGATTCATGCAAGTCTCATTCACAGAATTGCATGACGACCATATTACATGGGAGTATCATACCCTGACAACCACTGGACTGTACATGACAATTGAGACGGATGCTAGAGTGCATGTCGATGATTCGAAATACACCAGCCGGTTCACGTCTCGATAAACTATGCCCTACATGCATAGGGCAATTTGGTGATTGAAAACTTTCTTCAGGCTCAGTGAGAGATCTCCGCCTACGGCTCGGGACCATAGACTAGCCGAACGTCCAACATACATCCATGTATACCTTGTTCCTTCATTATGTGCGTCAATGTACGTAGTACAGCGCTCAAGTATCCAACATGATGTCAGATATACATAGTTCGTCAAGCAAAGATCTAAACGTTCTGGCGACGTGCATACACTGAATTGCGGAGGAGAATGCGTGGGCAACATAATCTACTACTATGATTTGACAGAGTAGGCCCAGACTAGGTACTAGCAAGCCAAGTATTCCTTGCTCGGTCTCACTGCGACGATTGCAATCAATGTACAGTCGCCATTCCGGGGCGGGATGACGGAATAGAGCACTTCGTAGTTTAGTAATCTACACCCCACGATACATATCCGCCAGCTCCCCGGTGTATCAGTCAATGGTATTCTACCAATGTCAAGTCCTCTACACGCCCAATTTCTGACGTCCACAAGTCCTCGTATACCCACATTCGCTCGGTGGACAACAACTCATGCGCATGGCGAGAATCAGTCGACGAGGTCGGGCGTGCTGGTGAACGACACTTGCTCACCCGCCAAATCAGCCCCCACCTTCTACCTCACCCAGGCAGCGCATCCGTGCATGTTCGTCCATGGCTGATCACATTCTTCTTCCCGCTCTCTAACCACGACTGTACCCTCGACAAGATATCAGCGGTACGGCTCAGCAATGCAGGCAGCCATGTTGTCGCATACTGGTAGCACCTGCGGGATCCCGTCGGCGAGAAATTGCGCCGATTGCGGATTACCCTCGTTACCCCCATCTGGTCTTCCGCTGAAACTCGTCCGCGTCGCAAACAACTGGAGACACATTGCGTCTGCCCAAGTCAAGAGAACACAGTATCACGCTAGATAACATACAGAAAGACGTCGACAAAAGTATAAAACGCAGACGGACGGCGCTTCTACGGAAACTCTTCCACGCATCTCGCATCTGAAGACGACAGAACACCACGAGTTCCCTCGGCTTGACTACTACATCAACGATCAGAATGGCGATTATCCAGATCCCCAGCGAGTACGGGTACGTTCAATTGCAATGGCAGAAACCTCAATGCATTCCCTTCCACCACACCTTCACCAAAGCCACCCACAAACTAATCCACACACGCACAGCTACGTCCTCGCCGCCTGCGTCTCCACCTTCTTCGTCGGCGCCTGGCACGGCGGCCGCGTCGGCGGCTTCCGCAAAGCAGCCAAGATCCCCTACCCCTACGAATACGCGTCGTACGAACAAGTGCAAACCGCGTCGCCGCAATCCAAAGCCGCAATGCTGGCCTTTAACTCGGCGCAGCGCGCGCACCAGAACTTCAACGAGAACCACGTCACCGCCCTCGGCGCCATGCTCATCAGCGGACTGAGATACCCTGTTGCGGCGGCGGTATTGGGCGCGGTGTGGAGTGTGAATCGTGTGGTTTACGCGGTGGGTTACACCAGGAGTGGCGAGGATGGTGGCAAAGGGAGGTACTATGGCGCGCTGTGGATGATTGCGCATTATGCCATGGTGCTTATGAGTGGCAAGGCGGCTTATGATCTTGTCATGGCTTAAGTGGCTGGGTATGTGGGTACACGCACGTTGCACGGAAGAGGAAGCGGAACGCTGGATTGGAGATGTTCTGGAATCTACTTGAGGATGTTGAAAAATATGTCTTGGTACTCCACGGAAAGGCGGCCATCTGCACCTCGTCAGATATTGACTTTGTGTGAACTGCGATGGGAATAACCCGCTTAATACGAAGATGGCATGTGTCCCGCTCCTATCTCTACTACTTCGAATCCTCTTGTATTACGGAAGTCGGACATCCCGTATCAATCCACTACTTTAGAGTCTAGCAGAGTACGAGCTAAGCCTGACTTAGTTTCGTATATACGATGTAAACTTTTATACATGTAAGTCAAACGCCATGCCGTACTCCAGTAATCGGTATACCTCAAAGCTTCCTTTTAGAAGTAGTCTTTACACCTCCGTCTTTCCAGTGAGCCCTGATTTCTCCAATGCGAGTATAGTACCATGTATGTCCTATACCTGGTTAGCCGCTTTGATAGTTGCATGCTAACTGACGGAGAAAACTCACAGGGAGCGCGGCAAGTAGACAGAGAAAGTTGCCACAAAGGAAGATGCAGACAGACACAGCAACCTGAACAAGAATCAGTCTAGCGTGCTTCCACGGCTCATCCCCTGACACACGAGAGTGTAGAACGACCACGGTAATTGGCGCTGCAAGCACCTTCTGCATTGCCCGTCGGCATGTGTCTTGTAGGGACAGGAAGCCGTTGCTGTAGTTGCTGTTCTGAGACGGGCGGGTCGGCAGATCTGCGTGCAATTGAAGACCTCGAATCAAGTAGAACAAACCAAGGGCAACCGTAACGTTCAGGACACTGTGATAGCGTGTTGCAGCCGGGCACTCGAGCCCCCTCTGCGCCAAACGGTAGCATTGCTTGCGAAGACGACGGTCAGTGGCGAAAGTAGACGCTACGAGGCGCGCAATCTGGACAACGAGGAGAGTGAGAACTGCCTGTACGCCGAGGAAGAGGATTGCATGCAGGATTGCTTTGGCATAAACAGTTGGGCGGGGACCATGACTGGTGCGTGCCAACAAGGATACTGGTCCTGAACTCGGCGGTGAGATCTCGACGGTGTCGTCGACGAGAACGTAGCTGTGCGTCTGACGGGTGCGACGGAATAGCCAGATGCGAATAACCTCAAAAGTGATGGACAAGATGGCGACGAGGAGCAGAGTAACGAGTGCGATGTTGGCTGTCGTCGAGAGATTCATGGCTAGGTAGAGAGGGAGATCTGGGGTTCAGAGTCAGTGGGTGTTGTGCCTGCCGCTTTGAATAAAGATACTTACTTCCTCGCCATAGCTCTTGCCATACGGACTGCATGGGTGGGTCTTGCTTTGACATACTGGTTGCGGGTAGAGTTTGATCCGAGGAATAGAAGAGATGGGTGGAAGGACATAAGGCGAACAATCGATTGCTACGACGCGGCAGGGTGGAGGTGAGAGCACCTCCTCCGTCGCACCTTCTTCACCTTGAGCACGACCATCAACTGTGAATCATTCGGTTTAATCATATTTGTTTGCTGCTCTTTCACTCTAATTGACTCACTCCCGCTCGTACATGCAGAACTCAAATTCGACACCCTGCTCCTCAATCCCACCCTCTTGGATCTCCTCTCCAGTAAATGTCTGCACTTCCTCTCTGCTCGCGTTCCTCCAGATTGTCGTCTCTCCCAGATTGATAGGGAAGAATGTGTCGCACTCGAATTCTTTCTTTATCTTTGTAAGGAGAACTCGTTTCGTCTGCGGAAGTTCAAGCGCCGTTTCGTATATAGTTGCTCCGCCAATGACGAAAATCTTATCCAGCTCCATAGTTGAGCCTGCGAGTCTGCTATCATCTTGCTTCTCGAGCTGTGCTATCGCATCCAACAAACTGGAGCATACCATTGGCCCTTCGACCTCCGTCTTCTTGTCTAGTTTACTTTTGAACTCTTCTGGCTTTGACGTAATGACAATGTTTAGGCGATCTTTCAGCGGTCGAAACTTAGGCGGTATGCTCTCCCACGTCTTGCGACCCATGAGCACAGCGTTTACTTTCTTGATGCTCGCCGTGGACGCTGAAGGCGATGTACGCTTCGTGACTCGCGCAAAGAATCCCATCTCTTTTTTCAGCTGCGGCCATGGCAAGCCTCCACCATTCCCTATTCCGAGACTCGGTGTGGCTGCAAGAATGAGAGTCAGAGTTGGTGGTTTGGGTGGCATTGCGGAGACGTTGATGTTGTGCGTAGCTGAGTTTTCCATCGATGTCGTGCTGTTCGGCTTGGTAGAAGAGCGTTGGTCCGGCATTACATAACGTATCAGGGTATTGAAAAAAGCTTTGGGCACTGAGAGCTTGATCGTGAAGCCAAGATGCAAGCTGTATGAAGGTCGGACGTGGGATGTTGCGTTAGTTGCACGCGGGCTTGCGAGCGGCGCTAGCGGAAACAACAGAGAACGTGATTCAGCCGCATAGGTACGGACGCTTGCATGTGTCACGCCATCTTGCTATTTTATGCTTGTGACACCTTTGCGAATTGTTGTGAAAATCCCATCTCCTCACGTTCAGCACGGATGATTGATGACTTGCATACAAGTTGACATTCTCGCACGAAAACGAGCTATAATACACGGGCTGGATACCTTCGATCATGCACAAGAAAATCCAACACCTGAACGCACGCTGACAATACGACACGTTGCGCTGTATCATTCCATCATGGCCGTTCCAAACCCCCACGCCGGAATGGTCAAGACATTGAACGCCTAATAATTACACCTTCGCAATGCCGCTACCAGATCGGAACCATTTGCATGAAGAAGCAAAACCTCGTGCAACCCCTTTCATGCAACATCGTTCTTGTTTACCGAGTTTCCAATGGGTATCTTTTGGGTTATTTTAAAGCTTGCTGTAGAGCAAAAATCCAGACTTCCTCCACGTACTCGAATACTGATTACTCTATCGCGGAGGAGGCATACCATACTATCCGCTTTCGCCACCTTCACCACTGCTCTTCAGTGGTATCGATAACGATATCTTCTTTGGCGTGCCACCATCTTTGCCAGAGTTGACATTAGGTGACTTCCGACGCAAACTCCGCAAACTTCCAGAACTGGCGTTACTAGATGTGGAAGCGCGTCGCTTTGGCCCAGCAGAGGTGGATATGCTTGCGAGGAGTTCGTCCTCTTCGTCCTCCTCCCTACGGCGCTTCTCCGATATCCGTTCTGGTGGCGATCCTGCGGAGGTTGAGTTGGGGGATGTACTTCCTTCTGGCATTTGGGTTGTCGACATTTTGTGAGTGGAGGCGGGCATATCGGTTGCGAGGTCGTCCATATCGGCATCGTCGGCATCGTCGTCTGGATAGTTGACGAGGGGTCGCACTGGCGATGCGCCATTCATGGCCAACTTTCCGGCCCCAGACAAATGATCATCCTCATCGTCTGATGTGTTGAAGTATGCCTCTTCATCTGGGTCTGCATCTTTCAGGCCTTGGCCCCACTTGCCACCATTGACGGCCGCAGCATGTCGTGCAGGTGTGTCGCTATCCACACTCGTAAAGGAATTGTCCATCTCTTGGGTCGTTACCGGCTCATGGTTCTGATCATACTTGAGTATCAAGTTTTGGAACGTATCCACGTATGTAATCTCCTGTAACCTGTCTCTATATGTCTCGACAAGATGCTGAACAATCATCTTGATGTTCTCGCGCCTGATGAATTCGAACAACTCCAAGCACGCCGAGTTGAGGAGATTATCGCGAGGCATGGTCTCGTATAGTATCTTCAAGATCGGTTCAAACAGCTCGTGCTGGATAATTTGGCGGTTATGCGTCTCATCGTGAAAGCCGAGGACAGTGCGGAAGTACTTGAGAGCGGCTGGGACCCATTAGTGTAAACCATCGTATTGACGTAGGGGAGACTCACTAAGCTTCAGATGCTTCTCCGGGCAACCCATTAGTTGGGCAACCCGCACTGCCAAACCTTCTGATAGAATGAAGTATTTGCTACGGAAGGAATGCTGACGGATGAAGAAGCACAGAACCTCGACTAAATGGGCGTAAAGCGATACTTCTTGCATGGACAAATCATCCACTGTAGCATGTTAGTGTGAACCACAAGGGAACGAACAGTCACACTTACTCGACTCTCGGCCCTCAAGATCCTTGAGGGGCTGGAACAACTTCCTCGCAGACTCGTCGTAGAAGTTCTGTATAAAGGAGTCTGTTTGAGGAATAGACGGCAGTTGCCCCCTCATTTTGGCCAGAAAGTCGCTGTTCGTCCGTCCGAGGGCTTCTATGGAAGCTGAGTTGGCATTGGGGTCAAGGAGGATCTTGATCGCATCGGCCATTTGCGCTTTGACCCCAAGGTCTACCTCAATGAGAAGTAACTCGATCAAGGTATCGGTGAGCGGTTTTGACTTTTCCTGAATGGCCTTGAATATGTAACTTCGCACCATCAAGGCATCATGGTCGATCAGAGACACCAGTATGTCGGTTCCTGCTACGCGAACTGAAGCATCCTGGTGCTTGAGCGCAAATTGTATCACTTCCAGCAAGCCACTGCTGATGAAGTTCTGATATAGCTGTGCCCTAACGTTGGCCTGCAAGCTCTTCGCAATTGCGCAACATTGCTGGATGAACAGGACGGCGTCCTTCTTCCTCGACAAGTTCTGCTCTTTGGGGGAGAAAATGCTGAAAAGCTCTTTCAAGAATGGGACGTTCGCTTGGAGATGCTGGACGATGTCGACCTGGTGAAAGAAGATGAGCGAGTTCAGGACGCTGAAAGTAGGATCGTCGAGGATGCGCGCAAGAACCACGTCTTTGAGGTATTGGAGCCGGTACGTGTAATGTATCTTCCGTTTGATGTTTTCGTCTTCTATCCGTACGACCTCCTTGAACTTGGATTCATCAGCGAGATATTGTCGATGGTTGGCTTTGTGTAGGGGGAAATCTGGGTCGTCTGCGCACTGTCAGCAAGCCATGTGAGAGTTCGCGTGGGCCGAAACTCACATTCCAAAGCCCCAACGACACCCAGAACCACCTGGTCTGTTACGACGTATTCAATAATGGCGGTGTCGTTGAGCAAGATAAGCATCTTTACGATGCTGCACAGTCGGTGGAGGTCTGACACGCTTTCGAGGTCTTCGGCCATATCCACCAAGGGGATGAGTTTTGGTATGTAATCTTGGGCAAGTATAAACTTGGCCAAGGCTTCGCGGCCGCCGGGCGTTGAATTTGCAGCGCGCATGTGGTTCTCGATTTCGTGGAGGTTGCCAAGGTCAGGACTGGGAAGTAGTATGGGACTGATGTGATCGATGTCGTCTGAAAGACCATCGTCTATGTCAGCATTAGCTTGCTGGAAGCTGGGGACGATTGATGTCACGTACCCTGAGCGAGAGCTTGCAGCCGCGATTGAACTTCATTGACAAAGTCCCTGTTCTGCATCAGCATACGGCGTGGACTCAGAAAGGCACACGCGGCTCACCATATGCTAGCGCAGCCCTCGGGCTCCTGGAAGCTGAGGGCCATGTCGGTGCCATTTTGCTCGGTCCATACAATGAGCGTGTCTGCACATGTTTAGCTGCTGCGATGCCATAGCCGCGGACAGGCGCATACCCTGCTGTTTTTGGTAGCCGTCGTCTTTGGAGATGCGCGTCTCGAGGAGTTGTCGCGACTGGTCGTCCTCGGAAAGGACCACGATCCTCGCTTCTTCTTGCTGCGGTCGCACACGTTAGCCTGGAACGCTTGTTGGGCCAGATAGCGCGACAAGTGCGCCAACTGTGAGGGTGCCTCGTCGGTCATGTGGGGGAACGTACGCTGGCGACGACGCCCTTGCAGAAGCCGGTGCCTCTGTCGAACCAGTCGTTGTTCTTGAGTTCGTACACCTTGACGCGCTTTCGTTCGCTCGCAGGCGGCGGAGCGACGTTTGCCATAACCGGCGGCGGCGTGTCGACACTCTCCGGCTAGGGCGTGTACCCTCCGGAGGCAGGCGGGCTGTCGCGATCGTTTGCGCAATATGCAGCGGACAATTGGCGGTGGATGGGGCGGAGGTCGGGGGTGGGCGATTGGGGCGGCTGGGTGTTGTGCTGGCGGATGACGATTAGGAGGCGCGGCGGCGCTTGCGGGCTATTGCAGAGCTCGGGAACGCGACAACAAGGGCGTGGATGGGGCAGGCCCGGCGCGCGCAGCAGTCGATGGTACACGCGATGGCGCGGTGACGGGGCAGGATGATGGAGATCAGCCTCGGAACACTTTGTCGCGTCGTGGGTCGCAAAACGAAGGCGGGAGAGCGCACAGGGCCTTGGGCACTAGCTGCTTGAAGCGCAATGCCAGTGCGTGCCTAGGTAGGTAACCACCACGCGGAACCCTGGCGAGGGCGGCGATGTATGGGCGCGATCTGGGAGGTGTGTTGCGGGGTAAAACGGTATGCAGTCGCCCGACCCGTTGCCAGCCTTGGTGTGAAGGAGTGCAGCTTTCGCCTCGTATGACGGCGGCCGCAGAGATGCGCGCTTGCCCACGGCTTCGTCACTGACGCAATCAGCTTGGCACCCACCACTCCATCAGACACGGCACCACCCATCTCAACATACGCCCATGGCTCTTCACATGCATCTGCCCGATTGACTCTGTACCCTCATCTCCAGGGCTGCCTACCTGGGCACCTAGGTAGACAGGCAGGCAGCCCTGAGGCTACCCGTTCGTCACTTGTCGTTGACGATACATCTGGGTGCATAAGCGAGGAAATGACTACAGAGGAATGCACCATTGCGAGGCAACCATCGCTGTCTCCCGCTGCGACCGGGCTGCCCATTGCCATCTGGCCTGCGATACCACTAGGCGGGGGCTCTTCGCCGCGCACGCCACTACCTCACGAGTAAGGCTCGTAAGATCCACTCTCGGTAGATGCACAGCGCATCTACATGGACTTATCTGAGCTGGCATCCGAGAGTCTCGACTTGCTGTACATACGTCCTTCCATAGCGAAAGTGGTGCACGAGCTGCAGAGCTGACAGCTACGAGTATGCATGCTGCGGGACGCGCTTCTCCATAGCTGGCCACCCGGCCCGCCCATCTTCAAGCGTCCCACAACGCCCATCACAATTCCATAGTGCGTCGTGGGAGCCCATGGCATTGCGCGAGCCGTCACCGTTGCGAACGACTCGATGAACCATTGCCTAGGCAGACGCCTCGTCATATATCCTACGAGTCTCGACACTACTAACTATAGACACGGCACACGTAGATGCATCGGCAATGGTCTAGCCATAGTCTTCCAGGGTTTGGGGATGATAGCGCGGGAGGCCAATCACCAATGGCACACATTGCGCCATGTTCCGCGACCATTGCCGCATTCGTTAGTCCGTGGCATAGGAAGAGGCCAGGCTCAAGTGCTCCTATACGAAGCTGAGCTGTGTCGGCGGTCGCTAAAGCGACTTGGGATTGTTTATCAACGCTTGCTAACCTTTTCGAGTTTCACCAGCTGCGCCTCACAGAGGGATCTGCATCTGAAGCGCTAGAAGCAACGGCGCATTGACAGAAACCCAGTTCCCACGCTACGCAAGTGCCTCTCCCGCCCCGACTGTTGGGAAATCATAATTATCCATTATAGATTACGCTACCCCAGAAGCCAAATACCTTCCGCAACCTCCTTCGATCTGGATCCTAACACATTTGCACCCCGTTTATCACCAACTACCAATAATGTCCACGTCCATGAAACACAGGAGCATACCAGCAGCATTCCACGAAAAACAGCCCGTTGCTACGATAAAGCCTTCGAGACCCACGTCCGCGCCCTTCACCAATTTTTCCAAGCCTTTGGCACAGGAGGATGCGCCTGCTGCGAACCCCAAATTGGTCGCCGCTGAAGAATTACAGGCTAGGATCAAAGCCGCAAGAAGGAGTAGAACCGCCTCTCAACCGCTGCCCGAAGCAGTACGACGGAAACTCGATCACTCGTCTGACCTCATACACCCAGCCTTGCGCGCCAGGAGCGGCGTAACACCAAACCCTGCTCGTACCGTCAGCCACAGGCCCAAGAGCCGTGAGGGCCTTTCCATAGACGCGGTGATTCGGCGACTATCCATGGAAATTGATGAGCAAAACCATGTTAGAGGACGCGGTCCACCCGTGTCAGGCCAGCCTTTGCATCTTTCGGACAACATACCGCCAGTACCCACACTACCAGCATTCCCACCCGCTGCGACCTACCGTCCACGACCGCGCCAAACCGCGAGCAGTAGGTCTTCTATGACCAAACGACGGAGTCCTTTATCCAATGTTTCTTCTCCAGACGGTAGGCAATACGGCATTGGTGGTTTAACAAACCCGCTAATCTCAGGTGCAGACTCAGCGGAGACGTCTTCTCACACTTCCAGACGTACTTCCGCCTCTTCTCGTAAGCAGTCCTAATTGATTCAACGCTTAAAGGCTCATGTTCGCGACAGGCACATCCAAGTCTGAAGACTCCAAAGACGACGACGATAACGACGACATCGTACGCGTCATCAATCCACAACCTGTAAAAGCCACCTTGGTCCAGCGAAAACACATATCTGAACCCCAGACTTTGCCTCAACCGTCTGCTCCAAGCTCGCGGCCCACGTCACAGCGTGCCAAGAGCCGCAGCTCATGGCACACCCTTTCCCGGCGCAGCATACTGTGCTCTGTATGAGTGCTCCGAGTCTGAATGCTTTGACCACAAAGACTTCATTCTTTGACCTATCGGAGAACCTCTGCACCTTGCATTTTAGCGTGATTTTACATCGACCAAGGCGTTTGGGCAACACAGCGCTTGGGGCCGATATCTTACTCCTCTAAACTATGTCATTCTTATATCACGACTGGGAAGGATTTGAGCGTTCAAAAGAGCACAAATGGCATAGGAGTCCTGGCGTTTTTGCAAGTGTTTCAGTAAACGACATTAGTGAGCATGGTCCACCGCAAATTTTACACATCTACGTAGATAGTTGCCCGTAGCAATCACGACAATCTTATGACATGGGTTCTTTCGCACGCTGCGTCGACTCGCCTCTGTTTCGGCAAACACAGGCCTCGCTCGGATTCTTCGATGCATCCCAAGCATGTTATCGATGCAGACCCACATGGCTGGAAGTGATACATGCGCGACGCATGCAAGGCGCAAGCCACAGACGGGACAAGTTCCGAACCTGGTCAGCAATACAGCGTATTGCAGTAGTCGGCGCTCCGTTGGCCCTGTAACAAGAAATCGGACATTGTCCGTGTCAAACAGGCTAGTGGAAGGTGGTAGCTGCGCGATAAGGTGCGGCGTTCCCGGGTCTACCGCCTAGCCAGCCAGCCATTGAACCAGGAACGTGGCTTTCGGGTGCAGGGTCGCTATCTGCGGCCCAGTTCACGGACCATGAATGAGGCGGACCGTCTCAGCTTGCGTGATAGCAGGCCATGTGTGAGATGTCTGCTTTGCTCGAAGACACGACGACGACGACGACGATGACGACGACGACGACCATGGCACAGTACACAAGACCTGTAGCACAAGCGGGCGTCAGGTGGAGACGGGTATGGCGGCCGTTCCTGACGATCATCCGTACTGGTAACGATGGTTTTGATTACGCGAACGGCCGAACGTCCATAGAACGTTTAAACCTAACTTTGTCCGCGGGCTTCCAACTCGCCAGATGCCCATGCACGACTCGTTGACAAATTGTCAGCCGATTTGTGACCAGCCGCTGAAGCTTTGGACGTCGCCGTCATGGCCAGGTGTATGCCTTGGGTGAACAGACATCTGGGACTCGATTTGACATGGCGCGATACTACCAGGTACACGGTCCATCGTACTATCATCGGGGATAAATGGTTAAATGCTTCGGTCCCAGATTGGCGACACACGGGGGCCCCTTTGAAGGACGTCATGCCCAGGGTTGATCAATAGCGTGACGCGACGCCGAGGTTCTGGGCTGCGGAGACTGTGATCTTCACTCTCGGACCCTGGGACTTGAAGTCTCCCGTGTTGATCACCGTGGCGATCACATGCTTGGATCAAGTCGAATGCAGGGCCGGCAGCCAAGTTGCATAATACAAGTTGTGCGAGCTAGCTATCGATAAGCCCTTTGATCGGGTCACTCCCGAAACTCCGCAACTCAGTGCACGCCAGACACACCTGCAGCCCCGCTATGAACCCTTCAGAGCGGACGAAAGAGGCACTTCTCGGTATGTGCCATATACACTATGGAGATGCAGACACACGAGAGCCGGTCGAGCGCATGCTAACCCTCTTGCAGCAAAGACTGAGGCACTATGCACTTCCATTGTCGACAACCGGAAAGATGACCCATGGGGTGGCGACGGCTACCTCTCCACCATTCTTCGCGCCGTGAAGATGCAGGATGCGACTGATTACTCGGAAGACGACACACGAACCGAGTTTCCGCCGGCATTGGACTATGCAACGTCTGCACAAAGGGAGCTGGTCATTAGAGAACAAAGTGCTGCACTGGTGCGTCGCAGGCTTCCATCCCACACGCCAGCTTTCCCGACGCAGAGGGGCCGGGCTAACAGAGCGTAGATCAGAACGGCACAAGGCATCTCCACCCTCATCCGCGATTTGCAAGAACTCTGGCTCTTCGGCGGCCTCGACACCCTCTCAGACCCCGCAGATGAAGAAGCGAACCGGACAAAGGCCCTTGCGGTTGCGGAGATGATCGAAGCGTTGGCTAAACAGGGACCCGGTGGTGCGAGGCAGAAGGAAGATGGTACAATCAAGAAGGAAGAGACACACAGCGGGTCATGAGCAAACTGGGCTATTGGCGTCTACTCTGACAGGTGTGGACGGTGGATTAGATAGGAAGCGTAGCGAGACGAGGACGAGCGATGCTTGCATTTGATACCCGAGCACTTTTTTCCAACGAGCGAGGTAATACAGAGCTCAATTATAATTGGCATGACTATGAATCTAGGAGCCACGATAATTTCAATGTGTTGGCTCACCACGGACGTTGCTATCTTGATGTGCCCGACACTCGATTCGCTTTTGTGCTCACTGGAGAATCGCGCATCGTGGGAAGTTATAGACACTTTTGTTCATTCCGGCCAGTTCTCGCGCCGCTGTTCCCTGCGAAACACAAGGCAATCGGCCCCGCCTCGTTCTTCATACCAGACCTGCAAGGCCTTGGTGTAGCAGCAATCACACCGTACATTTCATCCGCGGCTAGACTTCGTCACTTCTACCCACGTAACCACTGCACAAGTGTTGGAGACTTTCTGTAGGGGCTGGCAGAAGACGATTGGGCGACTGCTTTGAGATCCTCGAGCAGGGATGGAGAACCATTTCACTTCATGTAGGTTCATGTGGGTGAGTTATACAGAGTAGAGTTTTCGCAGTAATCTGTTAGGGAGGGACGAGGGCATTCTATAGTACCGCTTGATATATTGTCGTTCCAATATCGACTGTAGAGGGATTGGGGAGCCACGCAGCGATCAACGACAACCTTGGAACCCACCAACAGGGGACTCCTGAGACTCGAGTTCTCCCAGAACACATCAGATGTGCAATTTATAGGCGACCTGAAGCAGGGATTGAAGCACAAGAGGTAGCAGTAGCGAAGCCCAAGGTATCAGAACGGAAGGCTAGATAGCTTTGCAGATCTAGATGTTGCAAGTTAGAGCATTCCTGATTTCGGAGTACTGTCCTAAAGCATGCCAAACAGCTTTGCTCTGCGCTGCAAAGATGGCTACAGCTTAGCTATCACGTTCCTAGTATATATTTGCTGAGGTAGTCACCTGAAGAGGGAAAACTACAATAGTCGAGAGAGTAGGTGCATTGAAAGTGAGAGGAATAGGGTCCAGTCGTTTTGCATAATTGATCTCGATCAGCAAGCTGAGTACATCGTCATGTCTGGCTAAAAGTATTTTCCATTGACATCATCGCTCTCATGACACTTGAATGGAAAAACCAGGGATGATATCTGATGAAGCCACGCGCGGCAAGTTTACAATCGAAGCATGCGGTTTGCTCGTTTCGTACATGTTGTGTTCAAATGGGTTTATCATAGATTGGATATTGGAGATCAATCGTTGGCCAAAAAGCCTTTCCACTCAATACCTTACTTGTCCACTCTAATCTTCATACCAAAGTCATTCAGTGTCTTCACGTACTCGTCTCCCAGTGTTGCGGGTGTAAGAATGCCACCTCCTAGCTTACCCGCCTCGCTGTCCTCTAGCCTGCCTCGGAGAATGACTAAGGCGGCGGCACTGAGCGTCATCGCAGTGGCAACATAACCACCATGTGCGACCTCGAGGTTGGCAAACACCTTCTTTCCGTCCCCAGTGGTGCCAACACCACGGTAGTGCATGAAGTCCTCCTTCATGCTCTCTTTCGACGGTCCTTGGCCTGGGCTTGGGATGACCATCTTGAAGACGGGTTCCAACAACCAGCGTGTTACTGGTATGGCAAGCAGAACGGCGACTGAAGTAAGAACCACCTTCTGTGCTAGCCCAACAAAGAAGTTGGGAGCACGCGCGTACTCGTTGAAGCGGAATTTGGGACCATATTGCAGGGTTTCGTCACCCGAAGACTGGTACAGACCCCACGAGCGATGTGCAATGCATACATCGACGCTTGCCATGAGTCCGGTTGTCTGGATGCCTCCAAGCTCAGGGATACTTTGTAGACCGAAAAGACTGTACGGGAAGCTTCCCGACGGTGATGCGACGACGTTGTCTGCGCTAACCGGCGACAGCGAGTACGGGTGCATCGACTTTCCGAGATGACTGAGTGAGTATTTCTTGAAGAGTTCCAGCATAGTAAGGGATGTTCCACCACTGATTCCAGATTTGAAGTCGTAGAGTGTCATGATGGCGCGCTCGCAGGGTGCGTTGTGGCGCTTGCGCACCTCGCGCGCGAGTACGTACGCCATGATATCTGCAGGAACAGAGTCGAGACCACACTCGGGGATGACGATGGTTTTGTTCTTCTTCGCAAGCTCATCGTACTTGGCAACCATGTCGTAGATCCATGGCACCTCACCAGTGGAGTCCAGATAGTGTGTGCCGTTGTTTACACAGGCGGCAAGGACAGGCTCGCCATAGTGCATGAAGGGGCCAACCGTCGTGATGATGAGCTTTGTCTTTTTAACGAGCGTTTCCAGCTGCTGGCGCTCAAGCTCGCATGTCTCGATAGCTGGGTCTCGTTAGCTGACCTATCTCAGATTTTGTCTGTCGCATGTTTGTAACGCAGATTCTGTCGCCACATACCTGGCTGCTTGCGATTTGGCTTTAGCTTCGTCAATTCGTCAACTACAGCTTGCAATTTCTTCGCATTGCGTCCAGCAACAGCCCACTTGAGATCATCTGGCAGATGGGTAGTCACCCATTCCGCAACGAGTTTTCCGGTATATCCGGTTGCTCCCAGCAAGATCAGCTCATATTGTCGCGATTGTTGAGCCATCCTGATGAAGGTGTGTGATTGAGCAAAGAAGAGACGAGGAGACAGGAGAACGTCAATCGGGGTGTAGCTAGGGGAAATTCCTAATCATCGAATACCACGCGACTCGGACAAGACCCTTCTTTTGGATGCCTGCGGTCATGCCGAGGCAGGCGCCGGCGTGCGCGGTAGATACAGTATCTTCACGTACCGCTCGCAGTACACCTCGTAAGAAGTAGGGCAGCACCGCGAGTGTTGCACTACAATACAGTTCAAGATCAAAGTGATCGCCAGCAAACGATGCCACGTACAGAGTAAGCCTTTACATGGATAGATCACGATGTGGACATGCACTATTCTCAAAATAGTCTAAGCGCCTTGGCAGCAGACGCTGAATTTGAGCAATGCCCCTCCACGTCGATGAATGATCCTTCTCACCGCTATCCTTGAATGGCTTCTCGGCCTCCACACAAGTTGTTGTACTCCAATCGCACGACTGAGTCATCTCTCTGGATCGGGTAATGAAGGCAGAGAAGCCTGGTGGAAGAGCGCGACAGTGGAGATGAAGCGGTCTGCTTTCTGCGACACCCACGTTTCTCGCAGTGTCGCTAATATGCAAATCTCACAGGGAGACCTGAAAGCAGGATCCAAGATAATCATAGCTACATGCAAGAAGCCGCCGCAACCATACCGCGAACTCACATCGCCCGCGTCGCGCGGTATCCTCGTCCGGCGTTTACAAAGCCGCGCGAGGCGCTACACGTAGAAATACAAGACCCATTACCTTGCTTTACCTTGTCTTTACAAAGGCGGAACTCTCGAGTCGTCTTCCAGCGCAGTGTCGAATATACAAGGACTGGCATTGGTAGCACTGCACGTCTTGTAGGGCTGCGCTCTCCAGTGTCCTGCCTGACGTCTGAGTGCTGGTGTTCGATACACTGGAAGCAATGCTGCCTTGAGTAAGAGAGCCGTACCAAACGCCAAGGGAGCTTGCGCTGCAGACAAAATGTTCGGCCCATCCACACCAGATCCGGCAGCTGTCGTTATCTTATCAGTGTATCCCATAGTGACATCTTCTTGCGAAGATAAGATTGTCCAGGTCTCCAGTCCGTCCGGCCTTGTATGCCCGGACTTCCCACTTCAGAATGCCTTATAGATGCGGGAGGGAAACTGATGCAAGTACCTTGAGGCTAAGCGCGCCTTCCGTAAACATGCCACAAGCGCATCTGACACAATCAAGAGTTGAAGAGATAGGGAAGCGGTTAAACTGAAACGCATTTACACTATGGGTAACCACTCAGTGACATCGCAAGTCATCCGGGCTGCTCCTTCGGGTCCCGAACACGTGGTGAGGTAAGCGCGAAGAATGACTGATCATCTAGCATCTACCCGCCCGCAGCAGCTTTGGGTCTCGTTACGCACTCTACTACGAAAGGCGCCACTAGTCTCCACTTGGGCATCCTCTTCCTGGCAAACATCACGGGTTTCCGGGGTTGGTTGCGACTGCCTAGGAGTGTGGCTGCAGGCCAAGCCACTAGCGTCCGCTACTTAAACCACAGTCCCCGCTCTCTCGACTTGATCATCTTCCCAACTTATGAATCGCGTCGACGAGTACTTCCGCTCTTTCACCTCCAAGCATCACACCAATGGCCGAGACGTGTATAGTCTGCCTCGGCGATCTCGTCCCCCTCGACGACGGCCCTACCGCCACCGCATCATCGCTAGCGACCAAGCCGTTTGAGGATGGCGCTGATGTCGACCCCCAATCACATGCCAAGGATAAGATGGCGGCCGTAGAGTCTACCAAGGAGGACGATCTGGTCGCACATTTACTACCATGCGGCCACGATCTGCACAACGAGTGCCTCAAGCCCTGGGTCGAACGAGCGAACAGTTGCCCAATATGTCGAGCCAGCTTCAACATGGTCGAGCTCAGCGCGCGCGTTGGAGGTATGTCAGTCCTGGATGCTACGGAGCCCTGCGGTTGTGACGTTGCTATTGTTGGCTGATAGTAGCCTAGCTACTGGCTAAATGGTCAGTCAAGCTCAGCATGACCTCTACCCAAACCTACAATGTCTTGCTGCGCAAAATGGCTCTGGCGACATGGAATTTTGACTAACAACTCACCAGGACCCAAACTATCCGAGTACACCGTGCAAGACAAGCAGCAAGTCGCCGATATCGATCCGTCCATGATCATCGACGACGACTACACACTGGAGGATGACGGAAGTTATGATGCATGCATGGTCTGTGATGAGTTCGGTGACGCGTCGCAGCTCATGTACTGCCATAGCTGCGAACAACTGTGCCACGTCTTCTGTGCTGGACTCGACCGGATGCCATCTCGCGGGCCCTGGTATTGCCAGGGCTGTGTTGAGAATCCTGGTCTGCTGGAAGCCGCGTCCCGACGACGACCTGCAGTACGAGGTCCCGCTGCCTGGATCAACGGCCGGAGCCGTGTGCCGCGTCACAATCATGCCCCTGACGAATGGGTGGGCGTCTGGCAAAGCGTCTGGGACCGATTACAGTTTGACATTGAGTTCCCATTTGACGAGGAAGAACAGTCTGAGAACCAGTCAGATGTCACGCGACGCGACGACCGTAGATGGGAGCAGCGCATGCGAGTCGCACGGCAGGCCGGCGCCGGCGCTCGCTTCCAAATCGCCACTGACAATGTTGTAACCGGTCGACGCCGCAACTCCAACGTCGCTACACGATCCACAAATCGAGCGCTCCATCGCGAGCCACCAAAGACACCAAAAGATCCAGAGTCACAGGAAGAACTGCGGGCATGGAACCAATTTGAGAAGGCGCGCGAACAGCTAGCCCAGGGTGACGCACGTCCTGCCCCCAGCGTAGCGAGCACCAGTAGCCGAAGAGGACGCAAACGCAAGTCCATCGACTCCTCCCCTGCCGAAACTGAGCCTCGCGAGCAGAAGCCAGAACGCAAGCTCAAGCGCCCTCGAACCCGTATGCACTTGGACAACGGAGAGTCATCGTCGGCAGCCGCACGCCGCAACACGGTGGCTAGCACGCACGCTCCTGCAGCTGCATCATCGCCACCTGCAGTTCCAACCGGTGAGAGTTCAACCCCCGCGCCTGGTTTTCTGCAGTCGCTGCTTCAGGAGGTTGAGGTCGACCGATTTGCCGAGCGCGACAAGGAGATCGCCGCCCCACAGCCCCGGCGCATCATCGTGGAGCGCGCTTGTTCTCCCCAACATTCCTCCCCAGGTCTGTCGCCGGTCTACCAGAAACCTCCCGGAATGTCCACACCACCGCCTCTTAATCTTACTCGCACCACATCACCTGTACAACAGGACCAGCAACTGTCGCCAACCTACTCGCCGTATTCCCCTGCAGATGACGACCGTCCCGGACGTCGCACACTCGCGCATCGCTCTGTCGGCCTCAGCAGTCCCCCTCGCTCCAAGGACTCGTCGCCTAGCCGGCCGACCCTCTCGTATTCTACCAAAGCTGAACTGCAGCGCATGGTCACAGCTGTTTTGAAACCCATATACCTGAAGAAAGAAGTCACGAAACAGGAATATACCGACGTCAATCGCGACGTATCACGTTTGTTATACGAAAAGGTTGGTGAAGCTGGTGCTCATGCATTGGCGGATCAAGACACGCGGGAGAAATGGCAGAAGATGGCGACCACTGAAGTTGACGTTGCGCTGAAAGCCCTTCGTGCTGGTGGAGCCTCGCTTTCGCCCTCTGCTGAGGATTCTGCATCATCGTCCTCATAAGGGAACTACAAGGGACGGACCATTCAGGCGTACGGGTTATTGGGAGGAACAGATATATGATACCACGGATCTCTTTGGGCCTGCATTTATGGAGTTGTCGGTAGCGCTTAGTTATTATAGTAATCGTATCTGCGACGTAATCCAGGAATCTTCAGCCGGAGTTCGGCTTTTACGATCATCGAAAAGATTTTGCAGTCCTAGTCATATATATTATGCTTACACACATATGCTAAGAACTACAGAAGGGAAGTCATCGATGGCTGTATAACTGATTGCTATCTAATCATAGGTATGGTCGTGGAGGAAGCCGCGCAAGCTCACATTGTACCTTTCACGCTTGACATGGTTTAGTGCCCCTACGCGACTATTCTAATAGTCCTGCCTCTGATACCCGTCACCGCGGTAGTCACGCTGAGGATACTCTTGTTGAGGGTAGCCTTGTTGGGATGGTGGGTACTGCTCCGAACGATAGTCTGGAGGTCCTTGATGGTAACCCTGTGGGGGTGGGGCATGGTGCTCAGGTCGGTAGTCCTGAGATGGATACGATTCAGGGCGGTGATGTTGAGGTGGTTGATATTGCTGAGGAGCATAGCCTTCATGAGGTGGCCCGTGATGCTCGGGTCGATAGTCTTGAGACGGTGGGTACTGTGACGCCTGGTGACCTTGGTACTCGCGTCTAGGCTCCTCTCGGTATTGATCATGGCTCTGGTACTGTGGGGGGTTGTTGTATCCTTGCGGCGCGTGGTCCTGTCCACTGTAACTGCCAGACGGGGGAGCTGGACGATGGTCACCGTGTGGTGGTTGTGACGGAGGTTGGTACCCTCCTCCCATGTTTGTGTTCGCAGTGGGCGATCCGACGCTTACGTTCTCGTTTCCGATATCGTCTGGGACGTTGATCTTGACGTCAGGCAGGTACCTCTGTACCTTCTGTTCTACCATGCCCTGCACGAAGACCCAGCTTTGGCGCTCAAACTTGCGATGGCCACCATTGACCACACCCAGTATACTTTCTCGAAGTGTCTCTTGTACCTTTTGTACCAAAGCACGGATCTTGGAGAGCAATTTGGCCTTGATGTCATCTCCAAAACCGCGATCTGCTGGACCGGACGCGTCGCGGTCGAGCTGTGAATCGAAAGGATTTCCACCCAGTATCTTCTCGAGCGGACGTTGGAATTGATCAGGCAACAACTCGAATAGTTGTTTCTCGATTGCTCCAAGGATTTTGCGGAATTCCAAGCGAACCTAAAGATGAGTGTTTCAAGTCAGTATTTGTCTCACATGAATTTCGCACAGGGGTATTACTGACTTCTCGGTGGACTTTGGCGAGACCCGTGCTGAGCTTGTCACTGATGACGCGGGAGAAGCCTCCACCACTGCTGCTCTCGCCATTACGACCAGAGTCATCAAAACCTCTCGAAGTCTCCTCATTGCTGCTCTTTTTGCTCCCGAACAAATTTCCAAGACCCTTTACCAGGTCGCCCACCTGTTCGGCAATCTCGGCTTTCGCACCATCACCCAGGTCGCGTGTGCTTGTGTTTCCACGAAGCCAGCGCTTGATGTGATCCAGGGCTATGCGGGTGAACTGCTCAGCGAGAGGCGCATGTTGTTGACGTAACTTGTCACCAACTGTCTGCTTGATCTCTGGGCTGATAAGTCTCGCCTTCTCCTCGGGGTTCTGAGATGCGTCTTTGATTGTGCTACTGATCATGCCAAGAAGACCTCCAATCTCAAAGGACTGACCACCTTTCGACCCTCTTTCGTCCAAATGATCTTGCACGACATTGAGGGCCGATGAAAGGAAGCCTCGAGCTCCAGACGAGAAATCCCCGTCTACGGATCGAGACTGCTCTGGGCCTCCTCGGTTCCCCTCCGTAAGATCGAATATATCGCGCAAATCCCCGCCCGCTTCATCGGAAATCTGACCGAAGCTGCGCGTCAACTTGGCGATTTCATCCGCAAAAGGCAGTGACTGTCCACCATAGGCGTCGGGTGCTGCGTCATTGAGGTTCCAAGGGCCCGATCGGCTACCATCCGACGAAGACGGCCTGTCTTTACCGAACAGGGAACGAAAAGCGTCTACGACCTGGGTTTCCAGACTATCGATAGTCTTTTGTTGGAAGACTTCAAGTTCGGAGGCGATGCGGGGCTGGATCTGGGGCGCCAGCGAATCGACATAATCGTCGACCTTTTGCATCAAGACGTCGGGAAGTCCGCGCGAAGACATGATTTGCGAAATATGTATATACTTAGGTTGAGAGCTGCTACGAATAGAGCAGAATGTTTTAATGCTTGCTGAGGAAGAGTATAGATGAAGCAAGGTTGAAAAGTGGCTGGTGCAGGTAATAAGTGGCGTCAGCCAAGACAGGCTAGTAACGAATACTACCTAGGTAAGAGCTTCAACTGCTTCTGCTCCACGCAAAAGCAATGCAGTCACTACATAAATTTGTGCGCATGTGACTTTACTTACAAGCCGAGTCCGAGATCTTGAGATTGAAGAACAGTGCCTTTGATTTGCTGATATGCCGTGCGATCCGTTCCAGACGAACGTCACGCGTCATCCTACCTTGCAACCTAAAACCAAGAAAGTCCCAAAGACTGTAAAAGGAATCGCTATAAATAAGGATTGAGCGTGACCTCTCAAAGAAACAGTTTACCAATCACCGTCACCATGAGCGATATAAAAGTTGCAGGCTCTCCAACTAAAGCCAAGGCCGACGGCGCTGCCGGACCTCAAACGCATCGCACACACGAACCTCCACACAAACCGACTGCTGGTACCATTCTTCTTGCATTCACGGGCAATCTAGCTTGCTGGATCATAACAGGCGCCATTGCCTACGTGTCACCCTCGTTACCAGCCAACGATGACTTCACGTGCCTCGTCATAGCGTTTTTGCCGCTAGAAGCATTCGCAATCATCTATCTCATCTTGACCGCTTCGGACAAGGGCTGGTTATCAACAACACCAATTGCAAGCGCGGCCATTGCTGGTTTCGGCACAACAACCGCGTATGTCATATGTTGGACTGCATGGAAGAACTTTGCGACTTTTGCATTCTGGGTCGAGGCTGGCGTCTTCCTTTCTCTCATTCTTGAGATCAGGTTCCGGCTTTTCCAATCTGCAGAACGAAAAATCGGCGAGTTGTTGGACCTGTGAGAAAGGAGAATCGCGGTGGCTGAGCATTTCCCTCACGCACGAGCTTCTAATCTTACTGTAGAAGAACGAGTTTGATGGACAACTCATACGCATCTTCGCGTGGCCTATATATGACTTGCTAGTCAACTTCAAGCAACGGCCGGCTTCTGTTTGTATTCCAGATAGCCAGATAGGCTCTTTCCACCGGTTGTACCCGATTAGAGCTACGATATCAAGGGATCATGAGCAGAACCTTTGGGGCAAGTGTGCGGCGCAATTGAATCACGGCTACTTCGTCATCACAACGGAATCTTTCACTGCGCATCGCAACTGGTCGATAGGGTGGGCTGATAGACGAGGGTGGTATGGACGGAGGATGCTCATTCCGTAGCTGCTCGATCGGTTGAGACATTGAATTTACATGTCTTCTTCGCCAATGGAATCGACCAAGAAGAACAGCATTTGCTATCAGAATGTTTCATCAGGGTTCGTATGTTTAGTTGATTTTATAAGCAAAGCCAACATCATCCCTTTGGCGTTGCCATCATAACATCTACTCCTAGACAATAGCCTCAGGCCTCTCGACCCTCTTCTTCGCCGTACCCACACCTGCATGGCCTCTTTCCTGATCCTTGCCCAACCATGGCTTCAACGCCTCACCGACCATACTCTGTCGCAGAAAGTAGATAACCTGGCCAATAATAATGAGGACAAAGGCGATGGGGTACATCCAGTGAATGTTCAATCCGAAAACCTTGACGCCAATCGCCACACCCCAGAAGCTTCCTGTCAGAAGGGAGATGTTGAAGAATGCAGCAGAGCTGAGACGGAACAGGACCGGTGCAAGGGAGTAGAAGAGCGAAAGAATGAGTGTGTACCCGGTAAGGTAGCCTCCAACCTTGGCGTTCCAAGTCGCACTGCGGAAGGCGGCGCGGTCGAAGATACCCGCTTGCGTACCGTTGATGAACATGCCCCAGAAAGCAAGCTGGCCAACAACCTCATACAGCGGCCGTTCGGAAACAAGCCACTCTTCAAATACGTTGGACAGACCGTAGAAAGTGGCGCCTAGAAGCGCAAAAAGATCGCCCTTGACCTGGTCCGTAGCTCCAAAGTTGTTCGTGCCGGTGATGTGATCGGAGCCAAAGATTACACCTAGACCGCCGATGCACAGAAGAATGCCGAAAATTTGCGTGTAGTGGTAGCGGACTTTGAGGAAGAAGAAGGAGATTATCACGACAACGGCGATGGCCCAGAAGTTGATCAGTTGGGCGCTGAGAATGGTAGTCTAGTCGTGTGTCAGCATGCAAGTCTACGCGAGAGAATGGACAGGAACCTACGTAACGATACGCCAGTACGATGAAGTAGTTACCCTCGACATCCATGAAGGCGAGGATAAAGAACCGCCAGCCATCTTTTATGACGAGTCGTCCCCATTTCTTGAAGCCGTATTTGTAGAGAGTATAAGATGTGTAGATTATGTTGAGGAGGACGTAGTTGAAGAAGGACTGGAAGGCGGGGATCGATGTACCCTCTTCCGCGAGCAGAGACGATAGTGTATTTGTACCGGTGATGCAGAGAGCGAGGACTGGAAGTAACACCTTGTTAGTCTACATTTCGAACATCCAGTAATGGTTTGTTCGGCACGTACCCTGCCCAAGGACCAATGTGATCCAGAATTGTTTCGTCTTGAGGTATTGGAACCACCGTCCCTTGGTCTGCGCATCGCGTTCTAGAACCTCGTTCCCGGCCGCAACGTTATGCGACTCATTCTCAGATGTTACATATGTGCCAGCACCGGTTTTGTTATTAGCTGCCTCGGGCGCGTAGTGACTGTGATGCGCATCTTGAACGACCACGCCCTCAGCAGGGTAAGCTTGAATCGGATTCATGACCGTTCTCTTGATCCTGGAGGGTTCGAAAGCGCGGGGACCGAGCGGGCAGGCTTGACACCGCTATCGAAAGCTTGTCGGCAAGATCGTGAGATTTGGCGTGGTAAGGTGGAGCTTTTCGCAATTGACGTGAGCGCAAAACTCCAGAAGTCGCTCACGGTGGTGTACAGTTGCGTACGATTTGGCGGTTGCGAGAGGTTGCAATCCATTCCTCAAGTGGGGGTCCGCCACATTATAAACAACGAGGGCCGCCCTCGTTCGTTCTCGCCAGTCGCGTCCCTCGCTCCGGCCACCATGCGCGGTGGTGAAAAAAAGTGTGCTTGGCCTGCTGTCCAGAGCATGGGGGCTCCGCTTGTTCTTGCCTGGGTGGGGTTAAGCTTCGGAGACTAATGTACCCTTGTGGAGATGGACGGTGCGAGAGCATGTCGATGCGCGTGGGCTGGGACTAGGCGAGTTCCGATTTTGCTTTTTCGTGCGTTGTCGTGCATGCTACATGTGAAAAAGGCTGAGGGATTTGATCGTGAGTGGACCGGAGGCAAGACTACGTGGTGAGATTGCAGTGCTTTAGCGAAGATCGATCATTGGGGTGGGGCATGCGGCTGCATTTACGTGCCCGGATGGAACTATTGTCACAAATCCAATGCGTTCGCCACAATGCATGCAGAAACTTCGGGCGTATAATAGTGATGGGCCCGAGCACCTGGTGGAAGGAAATAGCAACGGCGAACGGTAAGTGGGGCTCATGTATAGCAATGCAGGTCACTGAAGCGAGGTAGTGCGAAAGCAAGATTTCTTTAGTAGGCTATCTAGAGGGGAGAAGAATACGAGGCTGTCATCGCGACTGGCCCAAACGTGTGTCGCAAACAGGAGTAGAGTTACCTACACGCCTTCTGAAACAAAACAAAACAAGACAAGCAAGACCAAAGGTAATGACTGACAACAGTTGGACATTCCGCGTACTTTTACCATGCACGTGTCGCTGCAGTCGAGGTCCTACTCGGAGTCCTCGTCGTCGCTGTCCGCATTCTCAAGCCACTCCTTGAACTGCTCGGCCGACTTGCGGACAGACTTGCTGACCTTGAGGTCGACATACTTTTTGCTGGCCTTGGAGCACCAACCCTTAAGCTGGTCTTCCGAGACGAGATCGTTCTCGTACACCTTCAGTAGGATAGCCGAGACCTGAGGGATGAGCTCGGGCTTGTCGTTGCCAACAAAGCGCTCAATGCCACCAAGGAAAGCCTTCTCATGCTTGTCCGAGGTGATCATCTTCTTGAGCATGGGAGCGCGGCCATCCATCTGCTTGACGATCTTCTCGGTGAAGAGGGTCTGGGGAATGACGGTAAGCGTGCGGTGCTTGGTTTCGATGCCGAGCTCCTTGGCCTTGACGTAGATGTCAACGTTGTCAAGCTTCTCAACACCGCCCTTCTCCGCGCCAGTGTCGATGATCCACTTGCCGAAAGTGTCGTAGCTGGAGCCGCCCTCGTCATCATCCTCAATGACAAGGGCACGCTTGAGGTCGTCGGGAAGGTCCTGGGCACGAGCCCTGATGGCCGCCTCCGAAGTGTCGATGGACCACTCAACTTCCTTGGCATCCTCCTCATCAATCTCCTTGGCGCCCTCGTTGATTTGGCGGGTCAACTCGTCGTCGCTGCCGGCCTCGAGTGCCATGTCACCATCATCACCGTTCTCCTCAGCGCTGTCACCGGGACTGCCGCCGTCGGGGGAGGTAGCCTCACCGCGGGCTTCAGCCTCCTTGCGGGCACGGCGCTCAGCCTTCTTGCTGGACTTGTCCTTCTTGCCCTTCTTGGGTTCGTTCTTCAGGATGAAGGAGCTGAGCTTGAGGCGGGGGTCTACGTCGGAAATCTTTCCGCAAGCCTTGCAGTCGAGCGTGATGTTGCCATCTTTGATATGCACGTCGGTCTCGGGGTTCTTGCACTTCTTGCAGAGGACAAACTTGGAGATGAAACCGTCGAGGTAGTCCTGGAGCTTGCTGGCGTCGTGGGCGCCGTTGATGATCCAACGGTCGTCGTTGGGGCTCGTGTTGGTCTGGGCGCCCAGCTCGAAACCAAAGTACTTGATGACGTGAGCGGGCGGGCGGGCGAGGGACTGAGCAACGCTGCTCAGGTTGACGATGACGGTCTTGATGCCGTTGCCCTTGCCTTCGATCTTGGACTGGATGCGCTCCATCTTGTAGCGGTAGAAGGGGTCGGTGACATCGCGGCGAATGTTGACGGTAGCCATGGTGACGGTGGTGCGGGGACTGGGCGAGGGGGTGGTTAATGGTTGTGCGGCGGGCGGGCGAACGGGGTCGGATCAGCTATGTTGACGAGGGCCGAAAGAGACATGCGCAGAAGCAGTCTCTAGTACGTGTGGGTTGGGTGTGCGTGTGCGACTCGGGGTCGAGAGGGGCAGTGGATTAGCCGTTGGTTTGGTGGATGATGCTGCTTGGTATCCGCATACAGCGAAATTTTTGCAGTTTGGGGGGAGGTTCGACTCGGAAGGCGTAGCGTTGGCGCGAATACATATACTCCTGTTGTCGTGGGCGACTCTGAGGTGCGGTTGGTGCTTAGGGCCTGGAGGCGGACGTCGAGGTGGCGGTTTAGGCAGGTCGCGGGCGGGCGACGAGCAGGCGGTTCGGCGGATAGGACAGAGTGTGCGGGTGCTGTTGCCAGTGGCAGTCACTGGTGTGGGCGAGGTCGACGGATGGATTTTGGCTGGTTCCAAGGGGAGTGTGTGCGGGCTGCGGGTGGTCGAGGGAAGTTATATGGGGTCGCAGCCTTTAGTTTTTCGAACTTGCCGAGCCACGCTAGCAGAGCGTTCTACAGACCAAACGCCCCCATCAGCCCCGCCCTGACTCAGGCAGTCATGCACTGAGTGGCATTGTCAGTTAACATGGTGACGAACAAAGAGTCTTGTCGTCTACACAAACGGCGGAACATCAAACAGCCCTACGGTGCTTTCATCCATGCGTGTAGGCAATCTTGGAAGCGTTTGACAGTTGCTATGTGGCCTGTATCCACCATGAACGCCCCGCAATTCGCCGCAAACACCACCAGCCATGTCGCATCTAACAACGTGGGCCATCGCGTTGGTCGCCCAGCAATGGTCGTTGAATAGGTCCAAGGTTCGCGGCAGCCTGTGACTTAGCACGTCGACATTCGCTACCAAGTCCTGCAAAACCAGCCGAAGACTTTGGCGAGCCGCGCCTAGATTGCGTCACACCTGCTAGTTGCTTTTTGAACATCCCCCATTCAACGACGACGAGCTCGAGCATTTTACCCCAGCTGTACGCCGACTTGCCAAGATGACTAGGCAGGAAGTAGACTACTCCCTGTATCTCGTGACAGACTCTACAGAGGCCATCCTCGGTTCCAGGGATCTGGTTGACGTGGTTGAGCAGGCGTTACTTGGAGGTTAGTCAGCCGTAATACAACATACCACGATGTTGATCGACATATGCAGGTGTCACCATCGTTCAATACAGAGACAAAACCTCGGACACCGGCATCCTCATCGCAACAGCAAAGAAGCTCCACGAAAAATGCAAGGCACACAACGTCCCTCTCCTCATCAACGACCGCGTAGACGTCGCCCTCGCAGTGGGCTGTGAGGGCGTTCACATTGGTCAAGATGATATGAACGCCCAGGAGGCCCGCCTTATCCTAGGCGAAGACAAAATCATCGGCGTCACCGTCTCGTCCATCCAAGAAGCGCGCACAGCCGTCGAGCAAGGAGCAGACTACCTAGGCATCGGCACGTTGTATGCCACGAATACCAAAAAGAACACCAAAGACATCATCGGCATCACTGGAATAAGGAAGATACTGCACTATCTCGACCAAGGCACCGAAGCAGAGAATAAAGTCAAAACAGTATGCATCGGCGGCATCAACGCCTCAAACACCCAACGCATAACATACCAACTCTTTGCTCCAACTCCCGCCAACGCAAACCCCAAGACCATCAACGGCGTTGCCGTCGTATCTGCCATAATCGGGGCTCAAGACCCCAAAGCCGCGTCTTTGCACCTCACCCATCTCCTCAAGACGGCTCCGCCCTTTGCCCCCCAATCCCCACTCCCACACTTCTACCACCAAAACCCCCGCGACGAAATAACCTCTGTCCTCAAAGCTGCTATCTCAGCAACCAAAAAGGTAAAAGAAATGAACCCCCTCTCCCACAACATGACGAACCTCGTTGTCCAAAACTTTGCCGCAAACGTCGCCCTCTGCGTAGGCGCAAGCCCCATAATGGCAAACTACGGCGCCGAAGCATCCGACCTGTCTAAACTAGGTGGCGCGCTTGTAGTAAACATGGGCACTGTGACACCCGATGGACTGGCAAACTACCAACAAGCCATCAACGCGTACAACGCCGCCGGCGGACCCATCATCCTCGATCCCGTGGGCGCCGGCGCAACGAGTGTACGACGGGACGCTCTAGCCCAGCTCCTGAGCGCCGGGTATTTCGACTTGATCAAAGGGAACGAGAGCGAGGTCCTCGCCGTTGCACGTGCAAGTGGGTATACGCTTGATAGTTCGAGCCAGCAACAGCGAGGTGTGGACTCTGGTGCTTCGCTCTTCTCGCTGCCCCAAAGAGCGCATATTGTTTCCCGGCTTGCGGCTCGCGAACGCACAGTTGTGCTTATGACGGGGGCTACGGATCTTGTTTCGGATGGCGCGCGCACGTATGCGGTGGCGAATGGACATGAGTATCTGGGGAGGATCACGGGGAGTGGGTGCACGTTGGGTACTACGCTATCTGCGTATCTGGCTGCGTACCGCGGGGATAAGCTGTTGGCTGCTGTGGCGGGTTTGCTACATTACGAGATTGCGGCGGAAGTTGCGGCGCAGAGGGAGGATGTCAGAGGCCCGGGGACTTTTGTTCCGGCTTTTCTGGATGAGTTGTGGAATCATGGGGAGAGGGTGGTGAAGGGAGATGTGGAGTTGAACGATGTGGCCAAGGTGGAGTTCGTCAAGGACATGGAGGATGCTGGGTTGGTGGAGGATATGTAGAGAGCGTAGCGGCCGCAAAGGTGTACATGGAGAGTCTTAAAGCACACAAGCAGTACGAGAGCGCAAACGTAGATGGCGAATCTGGGCATTCTTGGAGAAGAAAAGGGACTAGTACTGCACCTTTTACTTGTCGCTCCTTGTCCTTTATCTTAACACAAACGCTCACTGACTTCCAACATGATTTGATCGTACATTCCCGTGCCAACACTAACGCCAAACACGTCTACCTTGCTTTTCTGTACCGTCCTTGATTCATTTCTGCCTTCAAAGCATCTTGCTGATCCGGTAACGGCGCTCTTCTCCTGATACTATCTGCACCTCCACCCGCAGGTCCACCCTGCCCACCCGCAAACCCTTGCTGTTGTTGTGGCGGCGGAGGCGGACCAGGCCATCCCGGTGGCGGCGCACCCATACCGCCAGGTGGTGGAGGGAAGCCCGGAAATCCTGGAGGAGGCATGCCTGGAGGAAGTGGTGGCATACCAGGTGGCATGCCTTGTGGAAAGCCAGGAAAGTTTGGTGGTGGTGGAAAAGGAGGGGCTCCGTTGGCGTTTGGTGGGGGAGGTCCGTGACCATGGGGTATAGGAGGGGGTGGTAAGGAGCCAGATGCGATGAGTTGTGCAATGCGGGAGGGGTCCATGCCGTTGAAAGGGGGTATAGGCGCGCCACCCGCACTTGGTGGGGGTGGGAAGGGCATACCGCCTGGTGGGGGAGGGATTGGTGGATGATTTGTGCCTCCAATACCCGGTAGAGAACTCGAAGTGCCATCTGGTGCTGTGTTGAGTCCTGGCAGCGATAGACCAGGTGGGAGGAAGCCACCGCCTGGGTTCTTTGAAGGCATCTTCTGATCGACCAAGCCTTCGGCCTCGTCTTCTGCCTCCTGCTCTTCTTCTTCCATCTTTTGCCGCCTGCCCTGACCGCGGTCGAATGTGCCTTGCGCCTCTGCTGCTGCTTGGCCAATGTGGTAACGATCGTTGACGTAGTTTGTGTCGCCTGGCCGTGGACGCGTCCAGAAGCGCGTGACCCTATCGTTGGAGCCAGAGGCGAGGATGTGACCTAACGGATGCCAGTCCATGGTCCAGACAGTGAAGTCGTGAGCGTATTGCAGGCTGTGCGCGGGGTATATGGTTTGGGAGGGGGCGTTTTGCGAGTCGGCGGCGTCGTAAGGCGATATCGAGGGTGCAACGCCGGCGGGAGGGTTCTGCTCGTCGAGTAGATAGTGGTGTATGCTACCATCGACACCGCCGGTAGACAACAGGTTCTTGTGCATGGGATGCCATGCCATGGTGATGATGTCCTTCTCATGTCCCTTGAGCAGTAAGACGTCGCGCATCATTCGGAGATCAAAGATGCGGGCTGTGTGGTCACGAGCGCATGTTGCTAGCATGTTTCCTTGGACGGGCTCGAACATGGTTTTTGATATTGGGTTTTTATGTCCATGAAGCGTCGTCAGACAGCGCCCTGTGCGCGGGTCCCAGAACTTGACCTGGTGGTCCTTCGACCCTGATACTAGCAGTCCCTTGTGCGGATGCCAATCGACCGACTTGACTTCCCACCCGTGTCCTGTCAACGTCGACTCTTCTGTACTCGACGCAAAGTCCCAGATCTTGAGCGTGGTGTCGTCGGCGCATGTGACGAATTTGGTGTCGGTCGGCGCTATGGACAGCCCTCGCACAGCTTCGGTATGCGCCTGAATCTCTTTGACGTTGTTGAAGTTTGTCTGCCAGTACTTGACGACACCGGTTTGGTCTGCTGACAGGAGCCAGTCGTCGGTGGATGTGTATTCGACGGCGCGGATGGCAGCCTCGTGGGCCTGCATAATGGTCTCGAAGTTGAAGCCCATTCCGTTCCACAGCGTAAACTCGCCACTGGTCGAGCCTGTGAGCAGTCGCCGGCCCTCTGGCGTCCACTTGACTACGTTGATGGGGTGCTTGACTTTGTTCAGAGACGAATGCACGGCTTTGGCAGGTATCGACTCGGCCGCGCTGGCGACACGTGCTGCGGGCGGCTGCATGTCGACGATGTAGCTGGCGCTTGGCCGCTCCATCTCTGGCGTGGGCGCATTCTTGTATCGCGGGCGGCGGTTGCGCATCCACTGGACGGTCGTTGAGCCATAGTCGGTCACGGCACCTGTGGTTGTACAGTCAGTCTTTGATGCGTGCGTCGATAGCCGAATGACTCCATCAGCGAATCCCGAACCCGAAGAGAGCTAGATCGCGGGGGCAGATTGCGCGTTGAGAGGTCTTGTCCGGTAGAGAGCTGAGCATGATGAACAGGCATACTGACGTTTTGGTCGGGGCCGCAAGCCTCCCTCGAAGTCCGGACGATGGTATTCGCGCTCCATGGCGTGCTGCTGCCAAAGACGATGTTCACTCGATCAACATGGAGGGCGCGTCGGGTGTGAGGTGGTGAGTCGGGGTGCGCAGGTGTTGTGTGCAGTGAAAGCGCGTGCCTTGTCGCGTTGGACCTGGGAACGTCGGCAACAGATCAGCCACAGCGCCACACTCGACACATAGCCGCGCTGCATCACCGTGCAGATCCCCGCTCACCAGACTCCCAACAGAATCCCGAGACGCCCTGATAACTCTATCGCCATTGTGCCAGAACCCTCGGCCATGGCGCGCTTATCCCGACTACAAATCCCCCACCGTCGCCGAGAGCCACGGCCCAGTCGCCCTCTTTTCGTCGTCCCTCCCTGACTGGTTTAATTGCTTCCACCCGAGACATTGCTCCCAACCCTCCAACATGGCGACCCTCACCCAACTGGCCGCCTCTTCTGCTCTCGACATGCAACACGCCAGCTCCCCGGTGTACCGCGGAAAGACAGCCCCCCAAGCCAACCCCACTCCCAACCCCAATGGCTCTATCAAGCGTGCTCGCGATACCAAATACCGCCATGTCTTTGCGACGCACTCCTCTTCGCGCACCTCGTGTCTCAGCCAGGAGAGCGCAGAAAAGATCCCGAGCTTCGTCGGCTTCAGGAATCTCATGATCTTGGTCCTGAGTATGAAGCCGCCACTCCCGACAGTAGCCGCACATCGCTGACAACTCTAGTCGTCTCCAACCTGCGATTGATGATTGTGAACCTGCAGAAGTACGGCGTCCTCATCTGTCTGTCCTGCCACGACTACCGCCGCTCCGACGTCATCACCGGCCTGCTCCTCTACCTGCTCGTCCCCGCCCACCTCTTTGTCACCTACCTGATCGAACTCGCCGCAGCCTGGCAGGCCAACCGAGCCTACGCCCGCATCTCCCAGCAACGCGACCAAGACACGCCCGCCAGCTACGCCGCTGCCCTGCGCAGCTTCAACTCAACATGGTACATTGTCGCCTTTTTCCACAGCGTCAACGCAGTCGCCAACCTCTACATCGCGACCAAGTACGTCTACTATGACATCTACCACCCGGGCATCGGCACCCTCTGCGAACTGCACGCCGTTATCGTCTTCCTCAAGTGCGCTTCCTACGCACTCACAAACCGCGACCTCCGCCATGCCTACCTGCACCCCAGGCAGGCCGATCCGCTGCCGGAACTCTACAAAGCATGCCCATATCCACAGAACATCAACATGAAGAACCTGTGCTACTTCTGGTGGGCACCCACCCTCGTCTACCAGCCCGTCTACCCCAGAACCGACACGATCCGCTGGGGCTTTGTCCTCAAACGTCTTGCCGAACTCGCTGGTCTCAGCATCGTCATCTGGATCGCGTCCGCCCAATACGCCGCGCCTCTGTTGCAGAACTCGCTCGACAAGATCCTCACTTTGAATTTTACTTCCATCGCTGAGCGCGTCATGAAACTATCCACCATCAGCGTCTTCTGCTGGCTATGCGGCTTCTTCGCCCTCTTCCAGTCCGCCCTCAACGCGCTTGCCGAAGTCATGCGGTTCGGCGACCGAGAGTTCTACGGAGACTGGTGGAACGTCTCGTCCATCCGCACCTACTGGACTACCTGGAACAAGCCCGTAACCAACTTTATGCGCCGTCACATCTACTCGCCTCTTGTCGGTCGCGGTGTGCCTCCCGCGCTAGCCCAGATCCTCGTCTTCCTCTTTTCTGGTGTCCTGCACGAACTGCTCGTCGGCGTTCCCACACACAACATTATTGGCGTAGCTTTTGCTGGCATGATGTTCCAGATTCCGCTCATTGCACTCACAGATGTCATCCAAAAGGTCAAATGGATCCAGGGGAGAGTTGCAGGTAACATGATTTTCTGGATGAGCTTTTGTCTCGTGGGACAGCCACTCGCGGCGCTACTTTATTTCTTTGCTTGGCAGGCAAAATATGGGAGTGTGAGTAAAAGTGTGGGGGAGAGTGCTGTGAATGTATTCTATCGGCGGTAGTTTACGACTTTTTTTCCAGTTCCCACGTAATGAGTTTGTTATTGTCATTGTTGTGGACGTTCAGTACAACTCTAATCCATCCAGTCGCAAAAGATACTTTTCATTGTCGGATTGGCGTGTTGAATCACCAATTATGCGTTTTCTAGCTTACCCTACAATCTCCAACAGTCCTCCCTTGACCCTGCTTAGCATGTGCACCACTTCCTTGTTCAAGACCCCCTCGAGCCTCTCAATCCACAGGCCATGAACGCCTCTCTCAATACCTACATCAGCAAACCCTTTCGCCCTCTTCACCACCTCTACCCTTTCTTGACCACCCCAACTCATCACCACTTCACTCGCACAGAAGATGCGCATACCGAGCGTAAACACCTCGGCTTTGGTACTCCATCCCAGCGCGCCGTCACCTTCTTCCTCGGCTGTTTGTGTGAGTGTGGTGAGACCGTCGAGTACCCAGTTGGTCAACCCGGTGCGCAGGCTCAGTGGCACAGCAGAGGCAGACAAGGAAAGGAGAATGCGCGACCACAGTATAGTGTCCAAGGTGTCGTCTTTGTACAAATTCTGCTTCTCCTGCGCAAAAAGTGACGTATCTTCCTTCCTCTCCTGTGCAAAAGTGTCGGCAAATGGCGTGGAGAAGAGATGATGGGGTGAGGGTGTATTGGTTAAACGTCGTATCGCTTCCTTGGCGAGGAATTGTGACGTGGAAAATGCAGATACCAGGTACGCCCCAAGACGGTGCGTAGTCAGTATCGGTACCGTGTTTTTGAACAGTCGGTCACCCTGTGAGCGTAGGAGAATGCCTGCTGTTGAAGCAGCTAGATCACGTATCTCGTCGTCATCGTCGTTGAGGAGGTCGTAAAGAACGACGGCCAGACCAAGGATGAGAGGTCCTGTTGCTTTTCCTTTGGGGGCGAGGGCGAAGATGGAGTTGAGCGCGGACAAGGATTGTATAGCTGCGTAGCGAGTGTCGAAGGGGTTGGTATCGATGGTTGTCATGCGTAGCAGGCGAACGTAGCGTGCGATACAGGCGAGAACCTCGTCACGGTGGAGTGGGTAGCTGGTGTAAGCATGGTCGAGGAATGAGCCTAGGAGGTGCAGGGCGCTTTGCATATTTGATGGTGGGCCTTGGACGCACTGTGTTTCCAATTTCGTCAAGGTGAGCATGACTTGATCTTCCATCGTCAGGCTGAAGAAGTCGCTTTTCAAATGGTCCTTGGTAAGAGCATCGGCAAGGACGGCTTGCGCTTTCGAGACAACTTCTGGGTCGCGGGCCTCCAAGACTACACGATGAATATGTGCTAGGACCAGCGACAATGGAATGGTTAGCCCATTGGGTGTCTTCATCTGCAATATGGTGTCCATCGTTTCCAGAGCTTCCATACAGGTATCCGGGTCCTCGTTTGCGAGAAGCATGAGCGCATCGCCAATGTTTTGATAATCGTCCGAGACCATGCTGTGAAGCGAATTTCCACGCAAGATGATCCGGTCAACGAAATATACTTGTGCGAGAGACGTCCTGAGTAGATCATCACCGTGGTGATCACTTGGTCCGATATGGTACTCCGGTCCGATGGCTATGGACGTAGTAAGGTCAATCCACGCACTAAGTATTGAGACAGCGGTCGCTCTTTGCAGCATGGCCATGCCGCATAGGCTCACAACATCGAGGAAGGCGGCTCGTACAAAAGGGCAATTACTCGAAATGTACCAACTCGTTGCGTGCTGGCCGAGCTGCTGCATCAACGATGAGAAGTGTTGCAAAGCTGTCAGAAGTCAACAGCTGAATATTTAGTTTCTGCTTCCGACACCACTTACTGCATTGGTTTTCATCTCGCAACAGCTTCTTCAGCAGGTACTTGGCTACCAAAAGCCTTCCATGCTGTTCATTGTGATCGCTGGTAACCGTATCTAGAATTGGAGACAGTTCATGGTAGCTCTCGTTAGTAGTGCCCAGTGACACATATGTTCTGGCCGCCATATCTCGCATATGCCAATGCGGGCTCGGTAGTAAGTCCCTTACCAAACCGCGGATCTTGGTGAGATCCCCCGGCGGTCGGGCCTGACGCAAGATCTGGAGAGCAGGAAACACGCCTTCAGCACCATGGAGATCCATTGGCGAACTGCCACTCTCGGGTGTCTCCATGATTTTGAGATCGCCGCTTGGCTCAAGCAGCTCGACCAAGATCTTCACGAGACTGGGATAGTTGTCGTAGGAGAATCGAGACGTTTTGGCTCGCTCTCGTTCTTTCCAGTCTTGAGCTTCGTCGCTGCCGAGTAGTCGTTCGATCAGAGCTTTGAACAGCATCAAGCTACAATTGCGAAGAGGCCATCTGGGTATGCGTTAGCTTAGAAACTGTAATGTCTGTGTACGTGTCACTAACATGGGCGAGCTCAGGGTTTTAGCAGCAAGCTCGAGACCTTGCCCGATGTATGTCTCCGATGCAATACTTAGCTTCGAAGTCGTGAATATTTCCTTGATACAGTTCAGAGCATGCACCTGAGGAAGACGGCTTTCTTCTATATTTGTACTTTGCGCCTCCACGAGAGTTTCCGCGACAAGATCTTTGATAGCTCGAGGGAAGAGTTTGCCTCCTGTTTGTGGCTCAGCTGCTAGTAGAGCGGACATGGCTGCTGGTATGCCTGCAGATCTTCGAGTGATGGCGTCTGACTTTGCTTGGATGGATCGTAGCGTTTCCTAGAGACCTTTAGTTTCCAGATCACCCCGAAGGTGGATGTACAAACCTGATACCACATCTCTGGTAAAGCGCGTAATGAGGATATGTTCGACAAGACACAACGGCGACAGAAGACTGCAAATGTCTGAGAGACTGTCGAAAACGCACCGCGGTGACGAAGCTCCAGTAGCTGAGTGAAGCAGAGTCTGCCGAGCTTTTCGAAGAGTTCTGGAGTCACAAGGTCGTTGTCACCGTCACCTACAGGAGCTTTGAGGATGACCGTTCGTAAAAGCACACTGATGACGTTAGCAGTGTCGGCTGTGTAGTCGAGAAATCAATACCTAGCCTCTTTCAGTCCTCTCCATGAGTAACTCAAAATCTCTTTAGTATCTAAGCTACTCTCATCTTCTAGTTCGTCAGGAACATGGCCTTCCGGTGCATCCGCACAGAGGACGTGATAGACGCAGGACCACAGACTCTCAATACTCGTTACGATGTCGCCATGCGCTTTTTTCCAGTGCGCAAACTTATCAGATGGCAAGCTCGAAACGAATGCGTAGAAATCGGGTTGATCGGTCACATATCGTAACGCAGCAAACGTACCGTGTACCGGTCGACCATCGACGGCTCGTGGAAGATCGCTGCGGGCCAGAGTCAAAGTTTCGTCGAGTTGTGTTCTCAGATATTCGAACAGGTGCTGTTTCGAAGAGAAGTGTTCGCCAGCAGTGGCACTTGAATCATCGCCAGCCAAGGCAAAGATCATCCCGTAAGCACGCGCAACACCGTCCGCTTGATCTGCTCGACCTGTTCGAAGCATGGTAGCCTCCGCTCTCGCAACAAATTGGGGAATCATTGACATGATGCGTTTCTTATCCGTTTGTGGAAGCGCAACTAGACAAAGCTGCAAGACCGATACAGCCGCGTCTCGAACATCGTCAAAAGGATCCAGTATTAGATCGAGCAGTATTCGGCACAGCTTCTGGTTTCCGAACTGGAGACCGTGAGCCCAATTTAGCTGACCTTGCGCAGACTTTGAGAGACTGGTGAACGGTACTCCAGGATCTATCCCAGATCGTAGTACGATGGTGATTGACCGTAGTGCGGTGATGCGGCTCTGGTAAGAGGCAGTTGGGCGCAGCTCCCACTCAAGGAACTGCACATACCAGGTGATGAAAGCCAGGGACTCAGAGAGCGGATCTTGTCGCGAACCCTGCGTAACTGAAGCGTGTGGGCTAGAGCTTGTCGCTGGAAAGGGGAGGCGTCTTTGGTCTGAAGAAGTACCTTTCGTGATGGACTTTGCTAGAGTTGCTGTACTAGCTCTCAGACGATCAAATAGCTTTTGTGTATAGCCATGCACCTCTCGGCGGAAATTTGCATCCGTGTCGGTATGAAGATGGGAGAGGTTGCGCTTTAAGGCCTGCAAAATACCGCCACTTATAGCTTTCGTAACAGAAGTAGAATACACGCCCAGGAACATGCCTGCAAGCCTGACTTCTGGTTCCGAGTCCGCCATCCAGGCTCCTGATATGTCGTCCGGCAAATAGAGCGCCCCGTCGCGAATTTGGATGGTGCTTTGAGCTCTATGATCTGGTACAGAGATGAGTGAGTGCCTTTGTTATTGATGTATGCTATTCACATCCACTTACCATTATCCTTTACGATATTGAGTTCCTTTCCGGTTGCGATCGCTGCTAGGAGTATTCTGAACTCCTCTAGTCCACTAAGAGGTGATGTGCGTCTGCCGGACTGGCGAAGCTGGCTGGGTAACGCATGCTTATACGGAACATGGGACTCGAAATTGAGATATGCGAGGAACCTTAGGTACTCAGAGAGATTGGGTAGAAAACAGTGGGGGAAGACGTGAGTCTTAAACTCCTGGATTCGGTCTGGCCAATCGCGCAACGTCTGCATCACCGGCTCTATCCAGGGAGGTAAGGCTAAGCCATCGTTGGGGTGTTCGTCGTAGTTTGCGAGACGGCGAGCCTGTAGTAGGTAGTTCTTAATTAAGTGTCCCGCTGAAAGGGAAGTATCATGATGCACGACCCAGGCAAGGAAGGATGTGAACACGGTTCGCGAAGTTACCGGCTCCTGGATTGCATCTGATGTTCGCTTCAGCTGCTCGTCAAACAGACTGACTAAATCTGTGATGGAGATCACATCCCGCAGCAGGAAATGTGCAAGGCCTTGCAAAGCTGGTTTAACTTTGATGCGGTCTTCTCGCTCACAGATGATGTCCAGGAACGAGGTCGTAGCTCGTCTCCGAAGTTCGGTTGCACGCGCACTCTGATCTTTAGTAATAACACTTGTGAGGACCAAGAGCATCTGCCTCATCGACTTGCCCTTTGCATCTCCAGACCGCTGAAGATATATGTTGAATACTCGCATCCATATGGAATCAGCTAGGATCGCCTCCCGTGCATAGGCGCAATCGGAAGCCGCGCAATACTCAATGATTGCGCACAAGGCATTGGATGCGGCTGCTCGATGGCTGTTCTCTAGTTCTGGGAGGTCTGCAGTTTCCAAAGCAGGATCGAGAACAACACGAAGCTCTCTATTCAGACGTTAGTGGGGTTCGGCATCGACAAAGCAAAGCTCACGGACTTTGCGTCCTTACTTCAGAGCAGTTGCAGGCTCTTTCTCCGCGAAATTAGGCAAGATTTTCGCCACATTCTTGGCCACATCTCGCAACGCCTTGTCAGAGACCGGGACTTCAGCAGCTGGTGCGGTTCCTTCTGCCATGGCCCTGAAGATTGGCGATCTCGCACGGGCGTCGACAGTTCTAATTAGTAGGTCAGAAAGACGAGGGCTGGAGATTCGCGAGGTGGACCCACCAGCTTAGTCAGCTGCGAATCTCTCATGGTGCGCTGACGCTTCGATCTTTTACGCGTCGCGCCGAGACCCGTCCTCGTCGACTTTGCGAAGCCCTAATCATCCAGTTTCGCGTTGTTTACTATCGGCACCGACTCACTCATAGTCAATTTCCTGTGTTTCCGCTTCAATGCCCTTCCTCAGCTCCGCCATTAACTCTCGACACGCGTTCGGTATGCGCCTTCTCGCATCTCTTATCCAATGCTCCGAGAAGCAATTATCTACTACAAACGGTATCACAGTCAGCGATGTGAACCTATCCTTGTTACTCATCTTTCCTTGGCATGACATCCGTATTGGGACGACTTGCCTTATGACTACTATCATTCAGGCGAGCCCACTTCCGTGAGTAACTTAGGCACACATTTGTCACATAGCGCTCCGAAGCATATAACATTTCTCGGTCAGTCCGGCACAGAGTTTCATGTTGGGAAATTAACTGAACAGCGCATTCCGTTTGCTTCCACGAACATTTCCATATCTTGGCAGTTCCCATTGGATACGAGGCCCTCACAGCGAGGCTGAAAGCTTACGTATCGCTCCTAATAGAACCAGCCTGGCTTACCTATTGTTTCTTTCTGATCCATGGCTGTTTGCGCTCAAGAGGCCCAAAGCTTTGCCCGACAGCAAAGCCATGTCCTGCCCGACGGGCCCTGTACAAGTGCCTCGGCGTTTGTTGGGCTTCTGTCGGGTATTGGGAGTCGACAAGATCCTACTCTTCCAGTGACAAACAAGCCTTATCTTGTAGTGATCAAGTAAATTGGGTGAAATCGATCGGATGTTGTATGATTGTGGCCACTTCCCATGTTAAGAGTCGCCACATTGGGGAGCGGAACGATTCTCCACTGTTTTGTGCTCCATCACCCGACAAAAGGCCTGTTAGTCTTACTGAAGCGTTGTATGATGGCAGCAAACATGCCGACAGTACCGCTTTCTCTGGCTCCGTAGGACATCCCTGGGGCACAGCAAGCCCGGAAAGACTTCCTCGGACCGCACGATCGTGTGATTTCCCCGTATGTGACCCCGTTCCTCTCATTCGGTCCGACATCATCCTTTCGGACTTTCAACTGAAGACGTCGCTTTTGGAACAGGCAGAGCACGGCCAGCAAGATTGGTCTTCCGTCATGGCGCTCACGCGTGGTCCTCTCACCTCGTTCATTGGTCCTGTTGACAAGGGCTCGGCTATCGAGCGCAATCACCTGTCTCAAAACAAACTTGACAAGCCTCACCAGCCAACTTCTCACACACCAAAGGTTGCCCTGTCGTCAATCTCTACTGCTAAGCCAGTGTCTACTCAAGGCCTGCGATCCCTGGGACAGCTCGCTGGATATGCGACAAGTGAAGAAGACGAGCCAACAAGACTTTCGATACTACTAACTAAGAAAGGCCAACGCAAGAAGCCTATTGTCCATAAGTCTGTTGTGACTGCGGCAAGCGATAGCAGTGAGTCTCGCAGCAGCCGTCCTCCATCTCGTCAAGTGCTCTCTTCACCAACCGTGGTTGCAAAACGCAAGCAACTTCAGACCTCAGCTTCTCGCCGACAGCACAAGCGCGCTATGGGAACCGTTACCCACAACAAACCTGATAGCAAATTGGGGAAGACGAAGAATATCACAGCCAAGAGACGTCCGAGTTCACCTTTTGCCTCATCCAGCACCGGGAAGCGCCCAAGCACGAAAGGCGGTTTCGTTGTCACGAGCAGTGACGAGAGCGATCAAGATGACCGCAACCATGGCAGCCTTTCTAGATCACCCGTTCCAAGACTATCACGGGGATTAGAAAAACCATGCTCTTTTCCGGCCAGCTTGAGGGTTGAGTCTACTCCAACGACCCTGCCGACTAAGCGGTTGAACAAAGACCGTCTTAACGCGCTTTTGGGAAGATTCAAAGGTGCAAAGACTACTACCAAGGAGAAGCGACTAACTATGCATGCACAACAATCCGTCGCAACAGCTCGCGCATCTGCCGTTGCTACGGGTCTCACTGCACCACTTAGCCTACAACCTTCAGCGCCTGTGCATTCGACCGGTAGTAGCGATGCAAACCGTGGTAAACGATCCACTGCGGTCTCTAAGACAAAAGCAGCAGAAAGCCTTGATCAACAGTCTAAAGTCAGGGGTTCATCGATGTCCAAGACTAAGGGCAAACCAACCTCGATCTTTCAAGAGACTGAACAACCTATCGCAGAGACCAGAACCTATGGTAGTATACAAAAGCAGATCAGCTCAAACCCCTTACCCCCTAGCGCCGCTGCTGTAGGTTCGTCGTCCAGCACAGTAATCCAACAGCGCAAGCCGAATTCAGGTGCAAGTACGCTTTCAGGTCACAGGAATGATGCGCCAAGTCACAAGGCCTCACCTGCTACTAAGCCCACGAGTGTTCTCCATTTGGCTTTAATGGATGCAAGAAATGATAGTATGGATGAGCCATCTTCAAGGGCTCGGACTAGTGGCCGAAACGAGCTGGAAATTGCTAAAAGAGGTCCGATCTCGACGTCTTCAGTCAGTAAGTTTAAGAAGATAGCTCAGCTATCTGGAAGAGGCCAAAACATCGCTACGAACAATGCGGCACCTGAGAAGCACTCACTTTCTCCAGGAGACGTTTTGAAGGTATGGAGGCCTGAAGCAGCGAAGAGATCACAGGATCATGCACAAGCATCTGCCTCGAAGTCCAGGGAATCCACGTCAAACGTACCAAACACGGATACAGCGGACTCAGAATTTGCTTCCTCAGCTCCTGGACAGCCAGTTCAAAAGCGAAAATTGGACATCATCTCCGATGGATCTGGACAAATCACCGGTACAGCCTCCAAGAGGCCTGCTCTGACCTCTACCGCTAGTTCGAAGCATCCAGGGAGTGTAATACCAGCATTAGAGGATGACAACACCCCTGGCTCAGTTGTAGCCCCAAGAACATCTTCGCGCGAGGTGCCCACGAAGACCAGCGACGTGCCTCGTTCCACCGCAAATTCTTCAGCCCCTGGAAATAACACGGGCTCAGCACGAAGTGTCAAACAACACAAGTCCGCACTTCCCTCTCCGCCATATATCGGTACACCAGCCGATCGCGAAGGAAGTGAAGCTGTTCCAAAGGATGCGTACGTTACTCCAGCAGTTTTGCGTGTACCAGCACACCCAAGAGGAGCGAGCGCCAACAAGCCCACTGAGAGGTCCTCGAAATCACTGTCTATTTTGCTGCCTGAATCAGACTCTGTCGGTCAGCCTGATATCTTTGCGGCCACCTCAAGAGACGCATCCCACGGAGCAGCTGCTACGTCTCAGATAGAGAAGGCGTCGAACGCCTCAATGATCGAGATGCCTGGAGGTTCGAAACAGATTGCTGAACCGTATTCAAGCAGCCAGGAGAAGCATCATATTCACCATTCAGCTTCAGTTTCTGAAGTTTCTCTAGCTACGCCTTCTGAGCCTCTTGCCTCAATCATGCAAGAGCGTCCCTCCACTCCGTCGACGACTGTGTGTGAGCCGGCTTTTTCGAAAGAGTCGCGAAAGATTCGCCCGACAGAACCGTCTACGACTGATATGGGTCTGGCCGTACCAACTGATCGCGTCGAGAAAGAAGTGTTACATTCGGAACACTCATGGCAAGCCAGTACATTGATGGACGTCGATAGTCTTGACCATGCGACTGCTGGTACATCATATGTTTCCAAGGCCACTGATGACGAGCCTATAGATCAACTCGTAGCGATCGTACAAAAAAGGAATGAATTCCCAACGACGGATTTGAATCCTACCTTGTCAGCGAAGACGGTCGAAAATGCCACCAAGACGGCTGTGACACCACCCGTATCATCACCCAATCGAGAACAGGTTCCTTTGGACACCATGACGGAGACAAATGAGGAGATCATAGATCTTAATGGCCTCCCTAATGTATCCAACGAGGCACAGCCTTACTTCGAATATTCCGTCTTTCAAAAGACTTGGCAGGGCGACCAAGTCGAAAGCACCCTCTCAGCGACTGAGATCACCGTGCGACCCTTCACTAGCCTCGACGACGCAAACGCGCAGGCCGAAAAGGTGTTCCAAAGCAACTCCACCCTCTTCAACGACGTTATCTTCGAAAAGAGCAACAACCGGGACGAACATGGATGCTTCATCCTCACTGGCTCCATCACACCCTTTGACAACCCCGCAAACAAATCCCACCTCAAGATCTGGGTACAGCGCGACCTTGTTTCTGCACTCGCAAACCAGACCCCGCAGGCAATCAAAGGCACATCGTTCATCTCAAGCACATGCTACATTCTCCGCCTCTTCAAACTAATCACACAAGCCGACGCTGAAGACTCGTCCTCTTCCTCCTCATCCGATGCCGGCACCGAATCCACCGATTCCCCAACCCAAGAACCAATCCGTGCCTACCACGCCCATACCCGCCCTGAAATCTACACGACCCTGTCCGCCGCGAACCGCGCAGCTCGCGCTCTTCAAATTCAACTCAGCCACGAGAAAGAACCAAAAGATGTGTTGAGCAAGGCCTTTCAGGAGAAGAACCTTCGAGAACTCAATGCAAAGGTGGTTCAACTTCAGTCGCCATCGGACGAGAGAGGTGGGTGCTGGAAGAGCAGGTTCAACGCTTGTGGACTAGGTGGAGATAGTCTGGAACTCGTGGTGGAGAAGACGAGTCTTTGCGGACCGAGGAATCTTTGATATTTGCGCGCGGGACTGGCTTGCGTCGGGGTTGCGATGGAAACGAGTGTTTGAATTAGTGGAGGAGATGCGGTGTCTTATGGGTTTGGGGCGGTTACTTTCTCACTTGTCCTGCTTATCTTGCATCCATGGTCTGGGAAATTCAACTATCTACTTCCCAAGGCGATGGGAAGCTCACATATGAAGCTGAAAGGGCAAAATTCATACATCATACTAGTATCCTAGACCTTCCATCCACATATACTTGTTTTGCGTAGAAACCGATACAGCCCAAATATTCAGATCACATGCGCCCCTCGATTATGACGCCCCTCGATCACAAACAAATCAAAACAATGGAAACCCCGCAATGAAAGGTGGCCGCAGATAAGCGTAGGTAGTAAACAACCTAAAGAAAAAAAAACACACACATCACAACACACTACATACCCAGGCCATTCTGCAACGATGAACCCCGCAGGCACTAGTCGCAGATAAACAAGGAGCCCCGTACGGGAACACTTCCGGGCGGGGTTGAAGCAAAAAACGCCACAAGTGGGCTTGCAAACCATCATCCATGGCGCCGACCGAAAGCGTTAGCGAGGACGGAAATAGCGTGGGACGTTGTTGTCAGTGCTTTGCGGCTAGACGTGCTGATAACGATTATTTGGTGGGAACGACCGTAGTGGGCCGCACTTTGACATCATTGTAGTTCACCAGCACGTGTTTCTGAATTTGGGGCTGATGGAGGAAGGATTGGTACATTCATCGACATCATCATATCGTGGACAATCGTAGATGCACTCTTGCGATGCAAATACTCGCAGTAGAAAACAATATATAGTACACGAAGCTTTTAAGTCGTTACGCATCTCCATCTTTTCTAAATCAGAGCTTCACCTCTAAACATGGCCTCCCTGACCTCTCTGACTACATCCGCTCGGTCACCGGGTCCGAGCAAGACGATGCCCCTTCCTCGCCTCCCCATTCGCCCAGTCCGGCCCAGACGATGGATAAAGTCAATGGTAGTATGTGGGACGTCGTAGAGGATGACGTGGCGAACGGAAACGGTGTCGATACCCCGTGAGCCCAGATCAGTGGTAACGATGACCTTGGTGTTGGGGAGCGTGCGCTTGTTCGGCGATTCCGCCTTGTTCTCTTCGCTGTCTTCGGCTTCCTTGGCAGATGCGTCGTTGGTGAAGGACTTGAGGACCTTGGCTTGGCGGGAAGGATCGGTGTCGCGGTGGAAGGCGAGGGCATCGATGCCCTTTTTGACGAGGTACTGGGCTACTTGTTCCGTGTCTTCGCGTTCGTTGACAAAGACTAGGACGCGCTTCGTGGGAATGACTTGTTTGCCTTCGTTGGGGTCGTAGTCGACGGATGCTTTGCCTATCTGCCATATGGTGTCGGCGCAGGCCAGCATCTTGTTGCCGCGGTAGGGGTCTTTGTTTACGTCTACGACACCTAGCTGTACTCTTCGCGGGATGGCATGAAGGTTGGGCGTGACGAGGCGCTGCATGTCGGGGAACCTGTCTGCGAGGTACTTGTCGAGGTACTTTGGGATGGTAGCGGAGCAGAGGACGAGCTTCTTGAGGGAAGGCGTAGCGCGGTCCAGGATGTCGGTGGTGCTTTGCTTGAAGGAGCGGTCGAAAAGGGAGTCTGCCTCGTCGCAGATGAGATGCGTGACGCGTGCGAGGATGTTTGGGTTGCTTTCGGCGATGCTGGCGAGGAGCGGGGGTGTGCTGATGACAACGTCGACGCCATTGGGGTTGAAGAGCTGGTTGCGGATGACCGTGGCAGACATCTTGGCTGAGATTGGCGCAGCACGGAACTTGACTGTGTGGGACAGCGACTTTGCGACGGCTCCGACCTGAGCGACGAGTTCGGCGGAGGGGACGAGGATGATGGCGCGCGGTCGTGCTGGATCTACAGCCTTGTTGATCTCAGGCTCCTCGGCAGCGAACATGTCGGTCCTCTTGTCGTGCTCGTTGGAGGCCGCCTCGTCGGCGTCTCTTTGGGCCTGCTCCTCCGCCTCTTCCTTCTCGCGCACCTCCTCCGCCTTGATAGCGTCCAGAGTAGGCAGGAGGTATGCCAGCGTCTTTCCCGAACCCGTCTCGGCTGCCAGGAGGAAGGAGTCGGGCGCGCTCTTCTTGGACTTTACTTTTGCGCGCACCGCCTTGTGCAGGCCGAGGAGGGCGGGGATGGCGACGGCTTGTGCGGGGGTGGGATTGCGGTACTCGAGGCCGGGCAGTGCATCGTTGACGGCACGAAGGATGGGCTCGGCGAGGGGGAACTTGTCGAACGAGTCGTACTCGTCGAGCTGCCGCTTAACGGCGGTGCGGTTGTTGTAGGGCACCTGGTGCAGCGAACTCTGCATCTTCAAGGCGTGGAAGGGCTCTGCCCGCGTCCGCCGCTTGTCGTCGTCGCGGCCAGTCGCCGGGCGACTCCCACGGGCTTCTCTCTGCTCTCGCATGCGTTGCAGGCCCCGTGGTGCTTCGGTCCTATTGAGGAAGTCGAAGGCGTCTGGCTTCCTCGCCGGCCCTCTGTCTGCGGAGCGCGCGACGTCTTCAGAGAGGATCATCCGCGACGGCCTGGGATTGTCACGCCCGCGGACGGGCCGCGGGGGTCGTGAAGAGGCTGCGCCATGGCGTTCCCCGCGTTCGCGCTGGAGCTGGGTATACAGGCGGACTTGGTGGGCTGGCGGCGGCGGCGGCGGCGGTGGTCGTGTAAGGGCCTGCACCTGGCAGAAGGGGCACACGCCTGAGACTCTGCGTAACATGGCTGCGACGGCAGGCTCTACAGGCAGGATGGAACGAAGACGGCCAGCTAGACTAGCATGCGCTGCCTAGGCCAAACCTTGACTAGAGGGATCCGAGCTGGCGTCCGGGCTGCACAGGCGATGGCGCGATGATTCGAGGCGCTACAGGGCGGCCGATAAGCGGGACGTTGCCGGGACAACCGCCCAACACCGACGCCTTGCTTGCATCCCGGCCATCAACACTGGGCAGCACCAGCGGCCCCAGCCATATCAATACTACGCGCACCCACACATCCTCCTCCGCTTCTCCATCGCACATCTGCCCCAGCGCTCTGTCGGTGCCCTTCGCTTCTTGCCTGCCTCTTTCCTCGTCAGCGTGCAGCCCTTCTCCGCTGAGCCTCCACGACTCCTCGACGGAGCCCATTTCTGATCCAGTCCGCCCGAGTGCGAGCACGCGCACGGCACGGCGTTCATACCACGACGCACCCAGCGCGAGTGCACGTAGCAGCCAACATGTCGCGCAACGAAGCGGTAAGCATCATCGTACTTCCTTTTGCACTCGCCTGTTTCACGTCGGGCGCACGCGATGCTGACCGCAACGGCCACAGGTGTCGCCGCTGCGCATCAACAAGACGCCCACTTCCTCGCCCACAAAGGGAAGCGGCCGTCCCCTGTCGGAAATCAGTCCCCATGAGCACCGCAGGAACTCTCCCAGCTGGAACCAGACAACAAAGGTGTGTGCCCGCGACCGCAGCACTGCCACACGCATACCTGCTAACCTGGCCCAGAAGATCATCCTGACCAAAGAGAGCTCGCCCTTCCGCGACTCCTCGCCATTCACTCACAGCCCGCGTCTCTTCTGGAAGGAGCAGACCACGTCGCCCAAGAGCCGCTTCGACACGTCAGAGAACGAGTACGAGGGCAGCTCGCCCCTCTCGCCCAAGCGCAACTCGATCGAGAACCTGAAGAAGCAGTCGCGTGTCAAGAACAGCAGCATGTTCGCACGCGAGCAGAAGTACGAGTACGACCCCAACTCGGTCCAGCCGCTCGACCGCCCGCTCGCGGCAGGACGCCCACTCAGCACCGCCGTACAGGGCAATGTCCATGGCGGCAACGGACTCCAAGGCATGCGTAACGAAGTCGAGAGCCCGGCCAAGGGCCACCACCACAGCCGCTCTGAGAGCCAGACACGGATTCCTATTCTCAGCCCGTCCAAGACGTCGCCCGCGAAGCTCCCCACACAGTCTTCCTTCGCTTCACCCTCCAAGCCCTCGCCGTCCGAGGGGCGCGTGTCGCCCACCAAATCTTCGCTCGTCAGCAACGGTCGCTTCAATTCCCCACAATACAACGGCGACTCGAGCGCTGTCATGTCTGATGACGAGGAGCTCGTCCACCAGACCCCCCGCCCGCTGCGCCGTCATGCTAAGAGTGTGACCTTCGACACTGCTCCACCTCAGATCACCGAGTTTGAGATGGTCACGCCCGACCCTTCAGTCGCCACCATGTCGCGGGACGGCAGCTACGACTCCGAGGACGAAACAGAAGAGGAAATGAGCTTCGACCAGGACGACAGCTTCGATGCCTCCCTAGAAGACACAGACAAGACGCCGGTTGTGCTGCCTGAGGACTGGCGCCACATGAGCCCGCAGGCTGCCGATACCTCGCTCACGGATCTCTACGACGATGTCTTTGAAGGTCGGGACAACAGTCCCATGCCGAGTGCCCGTCCCAACGGTACAACCAATGGCTCCCGCCTGGGGTCAACAGCTTCCGATAGCGACGCAAGACCTCTTCCTCCTCTGCCAGCCATACCAGGCAGCCCCAACCGGCGGCGCGACTCGAGCATCGGCCTGTCCGCTGCCGCAGAGCGAGTTGGCGACAGGCGGCGTTCTCTTCCTCAGCTTCCGCAAGCAGCCGGCATCTCCAAGAGTGATTTGCTTAACATGCGCGAGGTGTCCATGTCGCTCGAGGACCGATTGCGTCTGATGAACTTTGATGACGACCGCGATGCGAGCACTCCAACACAGGAGATGCAGAACAAGAAAAAGGCAGTAGAAGTTGACGTTGCAGAAGTCGACGTTACAGAGTCCGAGCTAACGCTTGACGAGCCCAAGATCCCGCGCATTTCTCGCGAGTCTATCCTCCGGCGCGTCAAGAGCCGCAACTTCGAAGGCGGCGAGGACGACGATGAGGAAGAGGAAGAGGAAGAGTACAGCCAGTTTGAGCCAGAGTACAGCCCCGAGCGCAGCTACGGCGATCTCGCTGACCTCGACCCTGACGTTCCTATTCCGTCGCGTGAAGCTTCCTCCAACTTCGATGAACATCCGCGTCAGGTCTCCGGTGTCTCCGTCAGCGAGGCCGACAGCGTTGTCGACGCTTACAGCTATGCCAACCCAGATGAAGGCGATCATGCCGATGACACCGATGTAGATGGCAGTTCTATGTCTCAACTCGAGGATTACGAGCGCGAGTCGTCTGTCATCCGACACCCTATGCCCCAGGAGTCAGACGACGAGGACGATACCAGCCAGTACTCGCCTCAGCCTGAAGAGCAGCCTACTTCCCAGAGTACCATCGACTCATCCGGTCCACCAACACCCGTCGTCGCCCCCTCTTCTCCTGTCTCAGCTGAGAAGCAGGCGCCTCAAGACGAGATGTACTCTACTTTCGAAGGTAAAGATATGGATCTTAGCTTGGACCCTCTAAAAGCCTCTTTCGCGACTGTTCCCAGTCCATTGGATACGGTGCCCAAGCTGGATGCCATGCGCGACTTCCTCCGCCGCCCTGTTACTCCCGAAGCTCACGAGACGGAGGAGGATCGTTCCGAGTCTGAGGAGCCTGGTACGCCAGACTCTGTCATTCGGCATCCAGTCGCTCTTTCCCCTCCGCCTCAGGAAAATGCCCCCGAGGTTCCTCAACGGGAAGCTACAATCCGGGGTGCCGGTGGAAAGCTAAAGACTCGCCCGTCGCTCATCCCTGATGAGGTTGACATGGCAGCTACGCGTCGCCAGGTTAGTGGCCAGCATGCTCCGCCAGTCCCTGAGCGCAGCCCAAAGCGCCAGTCAATGAGCCTAGAGTTGGGCCATGCCGACGAAGAAAGTCACATTGATGACGACGATACGCAAGTGAGCATTACCACCAAGGAGAACCGCATGCTAGCTCTGAAGCTCGGTGATCTCGACCTGGGTGACGAGTCGAACGATCTCAGCTTCGGGCTAGACAAGGAGTTTGATCACATCATTGAGTCTCAAAAGGTAGAGAATCCTTTCCCCATTTCCCCTTTCGCCAGATTCCCTACATCTGCCGCTGCTGTCCCCGACGCGGCCTGCCAGATGTCAGGTGAAGGCTTTGTTTATAGACACAGTCCCGCTAACGATGCTGTTCCCGAACAGAAAGGATACATGATGCGCGAAAACACCAAAGTCGTTGTCGCCAGCAGTCGACAGTTCAGCGACGAGAAGCCGCCTACCCCCACCGAACCCACTAGCGATGCAGCTGTCAAGCCTGTCTCTCGTAAGACGAGCGCCGAACGCAAGCCCGCCTGGACGAAGGAGCCTTGGAACGGTAAGCCTCGCAGGAAGAGCATCCGGACAGCATCCGGTCGCCGTACTCGAACCTCTGAGGGTCCTGCACCACCTCTTCCTGGTCAAGAATCTGCTGTTGCTGGCGGTCTAGACTCAGTCGCTGAACAGGGAGATGACGGTGAGCCTGAAGAGGGCGAGGAACGCGGTCTCGTCTTTGTCAAGGTCGTCGGTGTCAAGGATCTTGATCTTCCCCTACCAAAGCACGAGCGTACCCACTTCCAGTTGACACTTGACAACGGTCTGCACTGCGTTACAACGTCTTGGTTGGAGCTTGGCCAATCAGCTCCCATCGGACAAGAGTTCGAGCTTGTCGTCATGGATGATCTCGAATTCCAGCTCACACTACAGACCAAGCTGGAGCCTCCAGCCGTCCCTCAGATCGTTGCCGCGCCAGCCAAGGCCGTCAACCACAAGAAGTCACACTCTGCCTTCCGGAACCTCCTCTCCTCGCCGAAGAAGAGAAAGGAGCAGGAACGCAAAGCGCAAGAGGAAGCCGACCGCATCGCCCAACAGGAGCAGCAGGAGGCTCAAGCTGCTGCCAAGCGCAATCAAAAGGCCACCGCTTGGGACCTCCTGCACGACCTTGTCGGACCTGATGGGTCTTTCGCCCGTGCCTATGTTTGCCTCAACAACCACGAGAACCAAGCATACGGCCGTCCGTTGACTGTTGATATTCCTTGCTTCAATGAGTGGGCCGTCGATAATACTGGCGCCAGCAGTGTCAAGAGCAAGCGCGGAGGTGTCGTTCGCCGCCCACCTTACCGGGTGGGCAAGCTCACTCTCCAGCTGCTATACGTCCCGAAGCCCAAGAACGCAAAGGACTCTGACATGCCCAAGAGCATGAATGCCTGCATTCGCGAGCTCAAAGAGGCTGAGCAGGTCAAGGACATCAGCTTCGAAGGTACACTGAGCCAACAGGGTGGTGACTGTCCAGTAAGTTGAAAGCCTGCAACATAATTCGTAAGCGTGACTAACATTCTTTGCAGTACTGGCGACGTCGTTTCTTCCGCTTGGAAGGCACGAAGCTTACGGCCTACCACGAGTCCACACGACAGCCGCGTGCTACCATCAACCTAGCCAAAGCTTCGAAGCTCATGGATGACAAGAGTGCTCTTCAGCAACCATCCGCAACCAAGACTGGTGGCCGGCGCAAGTCTGGGTTCGCCGAGGATGAAGAGGGCTACATGTTCGTTGAAGAGGGCTTCCGCATCCGGTTCGCTAACGGTGAGGTCATTGACTTCTACGCCGACAGCCGGGAACAGAAAGAGGCCTGGATGAAGGTGCTCTCGGAGACCGTTGGCAAGGACATTGCTCAAAACAAGGGCTGGGCGGCCATGGTCCTCGAGAAGGAGCGTAAGGAGAAGGCTACGCGATCACAGATTGGTGCGCCAATCTCGCCAACCAAGTCGCATCCCATGGTCGCGAGCTCACCGAGCGTTAACCGCCGGCCTTCTCATCAGCGCACTCAATCGCACGATATACTAGGCTCTATCAAGTCCACGCCTTCAAGTCCGGTAAAGGGCCACGCTCGCACTCAATCGCACGCACCGACTCCACCTCTCAAGGATGTTCGCATGTCGCATGCGCCGCCGCCACGGCCGCGAACGCAAGAGTCAAGCAAGCCGGGTCGCAGAGAGCAGGTTCGGTCGATGATTTTCTAGTGTCTCTTTCCATCTCCATCATTGATACCAGTCACCCTCTTTCATTGTTTGTTCAAACACTTACTGGCTTTTCTTTGCGTTTTAGCTTCGCCAATACTCTTCCTTCTCTCATCGACTAAGATTGGGGTTTTGGAGACGGCGACAGAGGAGGAGAAATTTGAAAGGTGCGGGTGCTGCGCATCCGTTTCCCGAGTCGAATACACCATCTCGCTGAGCTGTGGCGCTTCGGCACATTCTCGCTGTTGCACACAAAGCCGCGGAAACGTCGAAGTGGTGCCGTTGCGTCTGTTTCTTTGTATCACATCTCATCATTGTTTTTGTTACTGTCTGGTTTGGATAGGCGTTTTATTCATCTCGGCGTTGCCGGCTATGGGTTTATGATACTCTGCATAATGATTGATAGCGACGAGGCATGGAGTATGAGCAGTAGTTGTATCAGGTGTATGAGAACATAACATGACTCCCAAGTCTACTTTTTTTTTTCTATTGCATGATTGTTGCTTGGTGTGCTGTGCGTGATGCGCTGCTGTGGTCGTATGATTGACGTTGCCTCCAGTCCCAAGGTCTTTACGCAGCCAGGGCATCAATGAATACAACACAGCAACCACCGTCCATCGCTTCGATGCGCGAATCATGGAGCGGCATGGTCATATTCTGCTCTATTGATGTCGTATGTTTCAGGGCTTTCCGTCGCGTGGACGCGGCGTGATAAGTTTCCGCTCAAGTATGATGATGCTTTGCTTAGACAAAAAGCGAAGCACTTCTATTTACAGCTTCACCAACAGAGCCGTAAGACACACGCGTATACATAAACCCCACACTATCTTCTCGAATGCTCTCTCGCTACTGCCCTGACATGACACTCATCCGTTGAGAAGTTTGGACAATTGAGAATTTCGCCTGGCGTAAAGGCACAAACAGCGACACGACAACGAATGCTGTCGTGTAACGTGACGCGACACTCATGTGTCCTCGTTAGAGTACAGCACAGCAAACAAACAACCGCTGGCATGTCAGCAGATGGCTCAAGCCAGCAGGTGCTGGATTAGCAGAGTTGGGGTACACATCAGTCTTTATACTCCTTTCCTCACCCACCATTGTCGATTACACGTTCAAGGTCATTAGTGGAGAAGGCCAGATTGAAATGAATTCGATATAGAAGGCAAAAGTATCACTCGGTGTAGGAAGCAGAAGTACGACCAGGATCAAAAGCATCTAGGCTCATCGGAAAGAGTCTTCTTTTACAGCACAGCACGACTGTCTGCTGCACCGCTCCGTACAACGCGACCGCTATGGGTGCATCGCATTCTACGCCTCCGCCACTCGTTGAAGTCAACGCTCCAGGAGGCAAAGTCTTGGTTCCACCTGGTAACTCTCCCTCTCTTCCTGCCACCTGCCACGGGTCCTAGCATACTCTAAAACTTACGGTACTGACGGTTTGTCTATAGGTACAGCATTCACCGTCCACCCACCTTCTTACGCACGATCACGATCAGAGCCGTACACACGCGGTCCCATCTACACACCCTGTTCACCGGGCAGGCGACCACGCCCAAGACCAAGACCTCACTGCGGAGGACCAGATATCGATATCTTGGAAGACAGTGAAGAGAACGAAAGTACGTCACACGACACGATGGAGGAAATAGGTCCAAGGGGTATGCGACGACAACCCTCGAACGGATACCCAGGCAACATGATGGGAGATCGCATGCCAGGAGTGGGCCGAAGAGGTGGACCAGGAGGGCTTTTCAACGGCATGGACGCAAGACCTAGATCTGCGCATGAAATGCAGATAGGTGGCATGAGAGGTTTAGAAGGAATGGGCGGAATGGGAGTTAGACCGCCATCTGGTATGCCGCCAGAATACACGTCCAATCCGCCAATGCCTCCTCGCTTTGGTGCTGGCGGAGGTATGCCGGGGCCAGGCATGAACCCTTATACAAACTACCCGGGACCACCATCCAGCCAGTCATCGAGTAGCAATCCTGGTCCACCTCAGGCCACTCGACGATCCTCCGGCAGAAGGCCAAGACACTATGAACAAATCCCCATGGGCGCGTATGCCAACGCCGAGAAGCCACGGCGGCCTCGGGCGGAGCCACAAACGTCAGCCCGTTTGAACCGCGGTCAACCTTTTCAAAAGAAAGTTGGACCATCAGGGAAAGAGTGGATCGAGGGCGACAACGCCTGGCTTGATGCTTGTACCTGCACCACAGGCTGCAACTGCCGAAAAAGCCACCGCGTACTATACCGTTCCCAGAACGATCCCCAGAATCATGGCAGCGACTCCAACGAAGACAAACAAGACCACCTCCGCACTAGCGGTGAGATCAGATACATACTGAAAACCGACCTGGGCCGAGACTGCGGCGATCACACGGCTTGCAAAAAGGGCAGCAGTGAAAGCGACAGCAGCAGTAGCAAAGACGAAAAGAGTAAAAGTAGAAAGAAAAAGACGAAGAGAAAGCTGGATGAGAAAGAGGACAAGAAGCGCAAAGACCAGTTCGACAGATTCAAAGATGACATCTTGGAAGCGCTGCAAGATCTCAGGAAAGACAGTCGTCAGCAACAGCAACGACGTCAGCGTGACAGTTTCGAAAGTCCCGTCAGACCACCTCTCAGCGGCCCGAACATGGGTCCGGGTGCTTTCATGATGAACAACGGCGGCGATCGTGGTGGTGGTATGGATATGGATCCACGAATGGCACAACAGATGGGCATGATGTCCGGTGATCCATACGGCACGGGTCGGATGCCACCTGGCATGGCTGATCCAACAGTGACGGGTGGTAAACGGGGTACGATGCGTCATGGTATGGGTGGTATGCGCATGGGCACGGGAGGAGGCGGCGGCGCCTTGGAAAACGACATGTTGTCAGAAATGGAAGACATGGGGCTAAACATGAACATGGGGAATCCGTATATGCAATCTGCTGGCGGCGGTATCCTGGGCAAGAATGGAGGTATGCGGCACCCCTTCCTGTCGCATCGAGGGGCGGCCAAAGCAGGGAGGCAGTTTAGCAACGGGGGTATGGGTTTGGGCATGGATATGGATATGGATCAGATGGCGGCCATGTACGCCAAAGCCATGGGGGGTGGAGGCCGCGGAGGCATGATGATGGGCGGTGGACGCAATCGAGGTGGAGGAGCTAGACGAGCCCACTTGGACTCATCGTCTGATGATTTCGATCTCGGACTAGGACCTTCGATGCGGTCGTCAGGCATGCGACATGAACAAGGCAGCGGCGGCGGCGGAGGAGGAATCCGTGACCGGGCCGGTAAGTAAAAGCCCCGTCACCATTCATCATGATGATGATGATGATGATCATCATTCCACCATGATATTCTTGGGATACGTACAGTACAGCACACTAAATTCTGATGCATTATAGGACGTGGCACCAGGACACCAGGCGTTCAGGACAAGGATAGCCTGATCAGGCGTGACTTCGGCGCCAGTCCGCTTGGGAGGAGGGCCAATATCATCAACAACAACGACAGTCTGGATCGAGGCAAACAGCCCCGAGTTGATACAGATGACGACGATGCTTATTAGAACTATACAACACCTGGTCCTCCATGTGTGAGCGAAGCAGAGACGGCACGGAAACACTACTATAGAATGTACGTGTGTATGTCTCGGTCAATATTAGCCTGATCAGACCAATCGTTGCGACGAAGCCAAATTTGGTCCTGTTCTTCTTTTTTCTTTTAATTTTAAAGCAGGGCGCGATCCAGAATGCGGTCAGAACGCCCTGTTTCGCGTGGTTGGGACCTGGGTAGTGAAACATGTCGATCCGCGGGCGCGGACGCACCCCCTCTCGTTGCTGTGGCAGGGGCGGGGCGGCCTGAGTTGGCTGCTGCTGGCAGATGCGGGCTGCGGTGCCGAGGAACGTGCAGGATCGGGCTTGCGCTTGCCTTAGCTTGGCCGCGTCTTTCGACACGACCGACCTCATAGTTGGCACGACCCGTGTCGACAACATCAGGGCGCCCTGTCAGCTTTCCTCGGAGATGGCGACAGGCGTCGAACTCACTTGTATATGTTGGGCAGCCACAACTCATGCACCTGTGGCTCGATATGGCCGGTATTGGGCATCACAACATAAGGGTATCAAGCCAGCATCCCTTGGAAGTGACCAATGACGAATCCGACGCGCAGCACTGATAAACAAGAATATGCACAAACAAAGTCGTCATGTAGATGTTATGATTCGTTATTTGAGCTGAGCTGACCTTACGCCTATAAGATGAGCCGGGTTGAACCCGCCAGAATGCTCCATAGCAGCCGCTATGGGCAAAAATGGATCTCTCGTGAGACCGCCGTCGTGAAGACATGGGCGTGTATGAGATCTATCGTGAACGCAAGTCCATTCCAAGTGTAGATCTTCCCGATCTGCTGTGTAGATGCCTACATGAATAAATGCCGACCGACCAACTCCTCGCTTGTAACGCACAGGAAGTGAAGCAGAAACCAGGAAACAGGACTTCAAGGAAATGGGAAAGGAAAAGAAGTTCATGGTCGTCGACAGGCTGCAGCTGGGGGTGCTGCGCCATGTCGCGTGACCGATGCGCTCAGTGAACCATTTCGAGTGACCAAGTCGAGGAGATCCACCTCACTAGCCTCTACGGGGCGCACCAGCCGAGTCCGGTGGTAGCAAGACCAGCGGCACTCGCAAGACGCTTGCCCCGCTCATTGAGACTGAGGATCAGCAACTTCTTCTCGGCCCAGAAATTCTCGAAGGCGTTGATGTCATCTGCAGATATGGCGCCCGGGACACGCTTGGCCTCCTGCCACTCGGTCTCGACCTTGTAAGACTTGTGGCGTAGACGTGGCAGGGCCTCGGTACGTAGATGCGACAGCTCCGCGGCGTACTTGGCGTCGTGCGATCTAAGCGGCGTAGAGAAGGAGCGCTCACGTGAGCGGGAGAGCTCCGAGGGACCCAAGCAGATGGGCGAGCCAGGGCACATGATCTGAGACATAGAGAAGGCGGGAGTGGTAGGAGAGGCGCTCCCTGACTGAGAAGCGGATGATGCGCTGGTGAGAGGCGAAGAAGTGTCAGACTGGAAGACGCTGCTGGCGTTGCTGACTGTGCGGAATTTTGGGGGCGGGAGCTCGTCGAGGTGGACCAGAAGCTCGTCTCCAGTGGCCCTGGGGTCGACTTGACTATCATCAAAGTTGTCGAGGTGCTTGTCGAGACGCTCGAAGCCTATTTGTGGTTAGTACGATACCAAGTGCCTGAGACGTAGTTGGACTTACCGGTCAGGACAGCGGCACCCGCATGCTGAACATCGCCGAGGCAGGACTGGACTTGCTTGGGAAGACGGTCCCAGAGCTCTTGGGGACAGTACCAGTGGCGGAGGTGAGAGGGATCATAACTGAATGCATCACCGTCCTTGGGGCAGCTAGTGCGAGGAGCATCGACGTTGGAGGGAGTGCGTGAGAGGCAAGAGATGGTCTTGCGACTGGAGTTACGGCGGGATGTTGGGATGGGGTCGTGGTAGACAGGGTGGGGAGATAGTGGAGCAGCCATAGCGGCAACGAGGTAGGTTGAGTAGGTCTGTGTGGAGTCTTGGTCGAAGGAGAATGGAGGGTGGAGTAGGATAGTGGCTAGCGGGAGCGCTGCAGTGAGTGGCGCTGTCAAGACTCAAAGGAGCGTGAGTGGTATTTGTAGAGAACGACGGGAATCTTCTAGACAAAAAGGTTGTGTGTGAGGTGGTGGAGGTGGAAGGGTGAAAGATCGCGGAAGCGCTGGTGATCGAAGGTGTTAGCGGAGTAAACAGGGCGCCGTGTGGAGTCGGCAGGGGTATGCGGACACTTCGCGGGCGGCGTTGGTGCGTGAGCTGATGGTAATGGGAAAGTGCGGCCCCAGGACTTTCCCATACAGTTTGCAGTTTGACGGGGTAGCTACGTCAATTGACAGTGAGAGCAGCTGCACGGGCGGTGCGATCGGGGTTGGCGTGCAAGCACAGCGCCGCGGTGGTGAAGGAAGGGTGAAGGGGCGGGAACGCTGTGGTTGGTGAGCCCAAATGCCCAGGAGCTTGACAGTCGAATTGCAGGCTACTGTGACGCAGGGAAAAGCGTTGTGCGTGCGCCGACCATGCAAAAGGTGCTAGGGCACGACACCCAGACGCTCGGGATGATGGCCACCCAGTCGCTGCACGGCATGCCCGCCACACTACGGCGCTGCAGCAGGATCCCAAAACGAACTTGCTGGGCATGTCTAGAACCTGCGCCCGACAGTGCTGCTCCTCGTCTTCTGAGGTGGGCTGATGCAAAAAAAAGGATAAAACCAGCCAACTTACATGATACGTCACTGGGCCGCCGCTTCCTTGTCTTCTCGGGCTGATCCGGAACCGGGATGGCTTGGGGGCGAGGCGCAGGCTGAGGGATGCCGAAACCAGCCACACGCACTGAAACCGTGCGAGTGCGAGGCGAAGTGAGTGGGAGACGGCTCGAGGTTTGCTCCCAGACGGGCTTTAGTATGCGGGTTTCAAGTCTGAACGTCAGCTGACTGAGGTACTTGGAGGCCGGCGCCTACTTACTGCAGTAGCGCAGCGATGGCTTTGGCGGGGGAAGTCGCGTTAGCCGAAGTCTCTGTCCAAGCGCAGAGCGGTACGGAGAGACGGGATGCGACGACGATGTCCAGGTGCGCGCTTTTGTAGCAGCGCGCGAATTTGGCCGCCGTGGGCTGTGTGCGGGCGACTGGGAAAAAATTATCTCAAGGCGTCTGGTTCCGGCCCCACAAACTCTATCGCCCTCTCGATTGTGGTCTGCTTGTCGTCAGCACGCGTGCAACGACGTACGGTCCCTAACCAACGCGGATCGACCAAGGGGAAACTGCAAAGGACGTAATCATGTTAGCAGACAGACGACACCCGCAACCACACACGACACACGGCCAACGTGCTGCGCCCGCTCCTGGACTTCACATGCATATCTCATGATAGTAGTATTACTAGTACTACCATGATTGTCTTGGTGTTGAGCGGTTATCCACGACGCGTCTGCACAGCCCGCACGCGTCCCAGGAAACCCCTCATCACAGTACATGACGCTTTGTTTGCCCTAGTTTTGGCGCGACGCATTGACTATTCCAACCTGCGTTGCGTATGGTTAGCATCATACTGAGACATGTGAAATTCGTCCCACCTTTGGATCAAGTGCACCCCCGATGCCGTCTCGACCAGATCGCTCACCTCGCCCTTGTTGAGGGCGAAGGCAGCCTGCTCGAACTCCTTCTGCATGTCGCCCTTGCCAAAGAAGCCCCTGATGACGTTAGTGTTTCCCGCTACATCTCCCACCGCAGGGACTCACAGATCGCCCCCCTTGCGAGCGCTGCTGCAGTCCGACTCGGTCGTCGCGAGTTCAGACAGAGACTTGGCGCTGCCATCTTCCTGGCCACTCTCGTACGCCTGTATTTGCTTCTGGTATTCCTTTATCATCTGCCGGGCGTCCTCGACCGAGCGCGTAATCTTGGGCTCCCGCCAACTAGCCGGACGCCTGCTGTCGCGATGTTTGACAAGGAGATGGGCACATCGGATCTTGCCTTCAGTCGGCGCGAGAGCTGCGGGCGCAACGCCCTTGGAGCTGTGGTTGGCGGCCATGTATGCCTTGAGCTTGTCCGGGTCGGTTCCGGCTGGTGGTTCCCATCGCGAGTCTTTCGTCTGGGCGTGGAAGTAGTATGGAAGGTTCTTGGTGTTGGAGCGGCGCACCTCCCATCCCTCGGGGAGACCAGTTTCAGCGGACGACTAGGATGCGTGAGGGGGTGCGAGATGGGTCGGGACGACGGGCGCAATGCTTACCATTGTTGCTGGCGATGTATGCGTGATGCTGGACGGAGTAGGCGGTGGTAGGGGGAAGGCAAGCAGTGCAGAGGTTGATAGGAGTCTCCGCACGGGCAGTTGTGCGTGCAGCGTGGAGCGACGTCTAGAATTGCAGGCGGTGGACAGGGCGATCGGCGCCTCAAGGTCGATAATGCGGGGGCGCCTGCCAAACAAAGAACGCGGCTCTGCCACAGCAACGGAAGCCGCGCGAATCAAGACGGGTGGCCCGCGCTCGCCGACGTGACTCTGTCTCTGTACCTACTCAACTTTTGTGCTCAGGCTTCCTCGACGCTTTTGTCTCTTCACACGCGCATAACAGCCGTCACGACGATCCACACGCACACTTACGATTTACGACCTCACACCCACTCGGCATGGCTTCACCAGCAGCGCAAATGGGCGGCTCTAAGGGCGGCAAGGAGCCCATTCTCTTCCGCTTCTGCTCAGAATGGTGCGTCGCCTTTTCTGCAACAAAGAAGCCTGGCTAACCACACGCAGCTCCAACCTGCTGTTCCCCCGCGAAGACAAATCCGAGAACAAGCTGCTTTTCGCCTGCCGCACATGCAACTTCACCGAAGAAGCGCCCTCATCTTGCGTCATGCGCCACGAAATCGCGTCCACAGTCGGAGCCACAGCTGGTGTCACAGCCGAGGTTGCTCAGGATCCCACGGTTGGTTACTCCCTGTCCGATGCCCAAGCTGCCCAGGCCGCTCTCTCTGAGGAGATGCCCTGCTGCACCATGTGCGGCATGCCCATCATGTGCCAGGAGTGCGGCGAGGAATCGGCTCCTGGCTTTGCCCTCGAGGCCGAGGACGAGGACCCGCAAGCAGAGCGCCCCCAGCAGCAGATGCGCGAGGAGGATGAAATGTTTGAAGACTACGACGACGACTTTGACGAGGACATGTGGGACGAACCCACGTCCTGAAAGCGCCTGCTGCGTCTTCCACCAGTACAGTTGCTTGCTTGCTCTTGAGCGTGCTCGCTGACTGTGCCTGCGTCTAGTTACCGCGCATCCAGAAACAATGCACAGAGTGCGGTGAGAACGAAGCCGTCTTCTTCCAGTCGCAGCAGCGGACCGCCGAGACGGGCATGGTAAGTTTTTTCGTGCATGTTCGCAACCCATTCTGACCGGTCCAGGCCCTTTACTACGTGTGCGCCGGATGCGGTCACGTCTCACGCCCGTCCGATAACTAAGAGAATGACGATATGGAATGCATGTAGCTGGCGTTTAATCTCACATATTTGCTGCGAGGAGTTTAGGGAACAGCTGTTGAGATACCCATGGGTACAATCGTAGTGGCATACACATAATGTTACATTCCAAAGCGCTCATAGACTCCCAAAAAATGCATCTTTCATCCCACCCACATGCCAGCCGTTATACGTGCATGGGCGCCAGCGATAGAATCTTGGACCACTGCTTCTGCCTCAGTTCTGCCGCGACAACACCACTGACTCTCGATCCAATGGGCTCTCCGGCCTTGTTGATAAGCACGCAGGCGTTGTCGTCGAACTTGACCACGCTGCCGTCCGGCCGCTGCCACTTCTTGGCTGTCCGTACCACAACTGCATGTCGGACGTCGCCTCGCCGTACTTTGTTCGCTGCGCTGATGGAGACGCTGTTGCCGGTTTCCGGGCCGAAATTTCGCTGTTTCTTTACAACCACTACTATGCGGTCGCCTGCTTCCATCAGTTTCGTGCCCTGCCTTCGAGTTTCGCGCACATACCAACTTTCGCGGGACGCTTCGATCGCAGGACATTGACGCACTCGACTATGGCGGCGCCCGAGTTGTCGATGCAATTTACGAGGGTCTAGAAGGGCATCCATCAGTCCTTGCTCTGCCGCCCGTGACAGGCCCAGCACACCTTTAATTGAATCATCCTGTGTGGCTTCTCTTGGTATCCCGATCTCGACTGCCTGCCTCGATGCGCGCGGCGTGGTGGTGTTGACGTTGGGCGTGTGTCTTGGTCGCTGTCAAAGTCGCAAGTCGAACTTGTGCCACCGCAGTTTAGCCGCACATGGGCAGGGGCCCCGATGATGCTCGCTTATCCCTTCACCCCATGCGCCGCATGCGGGTCTCCATAGCCTGCAGGGCTAGTTCCGTCGAGTCCGTACTCCCGTAAACTATCGGGCGAGTGTTGGATCCCCCGTGCGTTCCGTCGCTCGCTCCTTCCCTTGTGCGCGTCGTCTGCACGCTCTTTCTTTTCGTTTGTGGTATTGTTGTACGCGACGGTCAATGACTTGTCGTTGCTGGTCACCATAACGTCAGCCAGCCCTGCCAGCCTCCCCCTTAATCGCGAAACCCTACGACTCCTTACGATCTCCACGACCGGCGGCTGATTGCGCAGGCACGTTCGACATCATCGACCCGATCGCGCCATCATGGCGCCCTCGACGAAACTGACGCTGGACAAGCTCGCCACTTTCGACGACATCATCACCGACGCGCTCGTGGATAAACTCTACTTCTGGGCCAAGATTCGCAAGAACAGAGGTGGCCGCTTCACAGGCTCGCGGGGATTGCACGAGGAGGATGTGGCCGACGTGATCCGACGACACGTAGTCTGGGAGAGGGATCCTGCAGAGGCAGTGCACAAGTTGGTGCAACTGCCGGGGTTGCGCAGGTTCGTGAACAGCCTGAAGGATGAGCGCGATCAGGATCAGTTCAGGCGCCATCTCCGCAGATACGTCAACATCTACATGGCCGACTGCCAATTCGAGGTCACCACCACCAACCGATACATGATTACGGAACACGAGGCCTCAATAACCGCGCGACGAGACATCAACCCACGCGAAGAAATCAAGTACTTGACTGGGGTGCAAGTAGCTATGACTGAGGAGCAAGAGAAGGTTCTAGAGCTGCAGAGCAAGGACTTCAGTCTGGTTATTTCAAGCCGCAAGAAGACGCGCTCGCTGTTCCTAGGTCCCGCGCGCTTCGCCAATCACGATTGCGACGCAAACGCAAAGCTCACAACCAAAGGCTATGATGGCATGCAGATTGTTGCAGTGAAGCCGATTTTTGAAGGAGAAGAAATTACAGTCTCGTACGGCGAGGACTACTTCGGCGACGATAATGAGGAGTGTTTGTGTAATACTTGCGAAAGCCTTCAGCAAAACGGTTGGGCACCTATGAAGCGAGTCGACCACAACGACGAAGAGAATGCCGAAGGGGTGGAGGACGCAGGCCATGACCAGACGGCCGACACCGCTTCCGAGGCTGCCGCCATCTCACAGAAGCGATCACTGGAAGATTCAACGGACGACGACCCCTCGCGTGACTCGACACCCGCGCCAAAGCGAGCAAGATTTGAGCAGAAGACTTCGCCATCCAAGCAGCACACATCGAATCTGCTGCGCAAGACGACGCTGAAGAAGGCACATAGCACATCGTCCCTGCGTCAGGAGCTCCCGGTCTCGAGTATAGAGGATCCAGCGACCAATTTGGTCTCATCGTCAGAGATAACGCAAGAAGTTCGCAATGAACATAGAGAAGGTGTTCTTACGGTGAACACAGACTTGACCAGTTCGTCGCGAGAGGCATCCCCGCAATCGTCCATAGCAGCAGCGTCACCCAAGTCGACTCAATCATCTACAGATGCCACCTCGATTGACGAAGATCACGCGCATGACGTCGGCGATCCCAAGGAGCAGGTCGACTCCACGACAATACAAGATTGCCCAGCGATGGGAGTGGCGATAGTGAAGGAGGAAATCACTACGACAACGGTAAACGCCCCGTGGTCCTCCCCGCCTGCAGACGAAGACGCATACATGTCCGATCTCAGCGAACTTTCTGAGAGCTTCGAGTTTGACGATGTGAACCAGCAGATTGTCAAGCGCAAACCTCGCCCAACACTACGAACAACACGCTCAAAGTCTCGTTTTGACGTCCAGAACCGCGTTGGTACCCCAATCACGATTGAAGAGGGAGACGAAGCCGACTACGTCGAGAACACGCGAAAGCCGGGCGACTACATGACATCGAACGCTCTCCTCTCAGCCAAGTACTCCAAGTGGGTCAACTGCCAGACATGTGACGTCGACTTTGTACAGCAAGACGGCTACAACACGCGTAAAGAATGTCCGCGGTGCGAACGCCACTCGAAATTGTACGGCTTCCCTTGGCCCAAGACGGAGAAGGAGGGCAAGCACGACAAGGAAGAGCGCATACGTGATCACCGCACTGTCCATCGCTTCGTCGACCCAGACGAGGAGCGCCAGTTGAAGCGCGACAAGACCAAGAAGGTCATCCGGGAGCACATCCGTGAACGGTTTTCCACCCCACGGAGTGCAAGGGATACGATGAGCACAAGTGTAGAAGTCGACAGTGGGCGAAAGAGGAGGCGTATCAGGAAGACGATGTAGATGCGTAAGCGGGCCTTTCATGTCGCACGCAAACGCATACAGTCATCTCAGTATCCCCACGCGACGTCTCCATCCATCTAAGTCTAGGTCTTTCGCATATTCCTGCATCGGCGCTGAGAGGGAACGACGTTTTTCCCGGTCCTGTTTTTGGGAGAAGGGGTAGCATTCATGCATGGTGTTCTTTTCATTTCCAGTTTCATCGTTTTCTAGTCTATACTTCTGCATCGGCGCGGTCATCTTTGTGTTATCTACTCTTTTCCCCCACACATCATCTCCGCTGCATACTGGGTTGAAGGCATACAAACTTGCATATAAGCAGATGGCGTTTTGTCCTTTCCGTGCAGCATTCGCGCATCTACTGTACTGTACGATACCATAGGCTATGAGAAACACGCTTTAGACTGATACGCCTCCTGATGATTTGATATGTGCCTCATGGATGATAGAATTCAGCGAGGAGGGAGGTGTGGTTGCTTCTCTTATCATATGGGTGTATGCATAAGTTTCTAATCAGTTCCTCAACACCACTACTCTTTGCTGGTGTAAACCTTCCTGTCAATTCCGCAATCACCACCAACAATCACCTTACAATGTGCACACCGTGTGCCAGAAGGCTTTCACTTTGTTGATTAGTGTTGAGCCTCAACTGAAAGAGGCGAGCGGGCGTAGTATATTCACGAGGTAAAGTCGTGAGACGGGTGTGGTAGAATTGAGGTAGGTGAACGACGAGAGTGATATCTACAAAAGTCATGTATAAAAGATGCGCTACTTGATCCCGTCGTAAAAAGCTTTGTCGCCTTCCAGACCATCATACGTGCTCTCCGTCCCGTCAAACCCGTTCCTTAGATACACGCTCCTGAACCTACCAATGCGCTCGTCTTTGGCTCCAAAGACCAAGTCGTCCGGATCGTGAATCTCAATCTTCTGGTCTACATGCACGCCTTGGTCTTGAGCGTGGATATTGATCAGACCCGGTATGGCCATTGTATGCTTCATGCGTTGCTGCACTGTGGCATGGTCGGGCGAGTGGAAGATGAAGTAGAGTAGATGAGTGGTGGGGTGGCGGTAGAAGGTGAAACTAGGCTTGTCGGATGGTAGGGTTGCTGCGACATCTTTTGGGGATAGTTCGTTCTTGATGTAGTTCAGCTTGAGAGTCTCGGTAGTGCCGTCGACGGACTAGAGCAAGTCAGCAATCACGCCTTATAGCTACTATTGAGATGAATGCCCTACGATCTGTACGGCTGCTCCGGAGCCTTGGAGCACCTTTAGCGCTGCAAGAGCTTCAGGCGATATGTTATTCTTCATGCGGCGATCACAAAGCCGGCATTTGTTCTTCCTATATCCTATATCCCTTCGGGCGTCTTCAGCATGCGCGGCACTCGTACACGATTCTAGATTGTTGTCTTGAATGCTTATATCGTCTATCAGGGTAGCAGCGGCATCTCGCTCTGCCCACGATCGAGCATCTGTAATCTCTGCGATCTCTTTGCATACTATCGAGCTTGAGATGTGCGTTGGACCAAGTTGTCGTACAACATCGTGTCTGTAATGGAGGAGGAAGTCTCGCATGGTATCCTTCGCGCGATACGGCACGTATGTGATGAACGTGAGTGAGTCACCGCGGCGGAGAATGATGTACGCTGGCTTCGACGTATCAAGACTGCTTTCAAGCTGGTTCAGCTCGAGTTGGAAGGATGCATGGTTCTCGCGGATGGGCGCGCAAGCTTCGATATTACTGTTGCCTGCTAGGTAAAAGCTGAGAGCGAAGAAGGATTCGTCCTCAACAAAGGTCGCGAAAGCATCTTGCGCTGCTGCAGACAAGTCTTGGTGTTTGGTTAGCGGAAGCTCTGAACCTGGTTAGGATACCGTACCGACTGTACGAGGATCCATATCTGAGGTTATTTGCCGTTGGAATTGATATTGTGTATTGGTATCTGAGAGCAGCTAGAGTATGAGAGCTTGATGCGAACAATGGCCGCAAGTCACTATCACGCGCCTGTATAAGACGATTGGGTTGCGGCAAAAAGATTATGTAGGCCCAGGCATCTACTCACAAACGACTGGCACTTGAGCACAGTTGCGGAATTCCGCTCAGTGCGGAGCTTATGGATTGTTGCCTGCCATGCTGTATATGGGTACACCCTCCCATAGTGGTATACCTTACCCACGAATTTGTTTCCGGATGTCGTTGGGACGATATGAAGGGCAACGACAGTCATGGAGCCCTCGTTGACCTTGAACAGGTTGACGTCGATCGGCTGGTTCACCCCAAGCATCCCGAGATCGCGCTAGACGCGTCGGTGTCGCGCGCAGCCACGCGCCACCTGAGCATCGCCGCCGCTGCAATGCAACCATTCAGGGAGTTTGCTTCAAGTGTCGTAAGCTTACATCGACGCCCCCGGCTGCTATGATCGTCTGCATGGGTCGATGCGTGTCATTGCAAGCTCAAACAAGGCGCTTCTGGCTACGCCGCACGATGACAGCAGCGCCACCTGCGCGTTCTTACTGGCATTCTACAGCCACCCTCAGCAGCACTTGAGACAAGCAGAAGTACAGCACTGCGCTTCCAATCTCCAGCCTTCTGCATCGTTAAGTCATCTATTTCGATCTGGACACTTGCGTTCTCGCGATCTGTTCGTCTGCATTAGCCAGCTCACCGCGTCCTTCAGAAGCTGGTCAACCGGCCGGCGTTTATATCCTGCCATGTCCTCTCGGGAATATACCGCGCCTCAGATATGTCAACGATGTAGACCGCGAGGTGATACCCGATGAGTATCTGGTATACCTGATCCCAGGTCACTTTATACCAGCTCACTCAGCGGCTGTGGGCACCAGAATGGAAGCATATATCCGAAAAGGGCCTGATACGCACTTGAAAGAGAAGGTCGTGTACGCATTCAAAGAAGTGAATGGCAGTCTCTTGCAGCGTATCAGATCGGACCCCGGCGCGGAGATGGTGGACTGTAACTTTAGGCCGATCGAAAAGCCTGACGCGGCTGTCAACTCTTCTGCGACCTACTAAGCCCTGCTTCGAACCAACAACGAGCACGGTGACGTTGTGCCAGGGGAGTTTATTGTTAGCGTACGTCCAGGCCATACCGTTGAAGAACACTGTACAGTTGGGGCACGGATATGCGTAATTACATTGGGTGGTCTTTTGACAAGCGCGGCGGAAATCATATAGTCTACTCATGTTCAGACGTTGGCGACAAACTTTTGATGAGGATAAGATCTGACGAGGGTGTGAAATCGGTCGACTGCAACTTTGGGCCCTTCCCTATGCCGGAGTACGGCTGCGAAGAACATTAAACCTCTTTGTTCCATATGAGGCTATGTTATTCCTGTTCTGTAGAGTTCCTCATATCGCTTTCTAAGGCTTCCTCCCCAAATTACGACCGATGATCACAATGCCAATAAGATGAAGGAAGTATGATCGTCGGGCTGCACTATATATTCTTCACTGATTCGTATCAGGATAGCAATTTCAAGGGTTCTGTAATCAACATGTCGTCGGTAGGAATCGACTTACCTGTACCCAGGAAAGTGATGCGCGAAGCCATCGAAGCAGGAATCCTGGTAGTGACCTCTGCTGGCAATGAGGGCAAAGATGGTGGGAGCAAACCCTGTGGCTACCTAGACGTCATCTACGTCGGTGGAGTGACCAAAAATACGAGAAGACTGTAACTTCCAATTGTGGCACAGGTGTAACAATATTCGCTCCGGCACAGGAGCTTCGGGGACCATCGCACTATGGTGATCTACGATGGGTCGTCGACAGTGGAACTAGCTTTGCGACTCCTGCAGTAGCTGGAATCGTATCGGTCTTTGTTGGATTCAAATCGATTCGCGACGATGCCATGAAAGTCCTCTGACGACTTGAGCAGAACTGGCACGCTGGCGTGCTGATAGACAGTCCGGACAACCACACAAAGCCCAACATCCTTTTTCATACTGCCATGGACCACCTAGATAGCGATCCTAGATTTCCATACGCTGACTCTGAACCTAACGCGGCTATTGCTGGATTGGAAAGCGAGATAGATGGCCCAAGTAGGTCATGATCATTCCAAACGGGGCATGACAACTGCTAACGGTTTGACAGGGCTTTCCCCGATTAGAGCACCTGAAGACGCGCCTACCGAGACCGGGCCTGGCGATCCTAAGTTTGAGTTTCCTGTATTTATGTTCTCGCCTCAAGTCGCAGCGCTCGAGGCGGTCTGAGATTACCATCTAGCCTGCGTATGCAGCGCACGTCCTGGTGGATATTTCGGCATGATTGTAGCTAGCTGAACAAGAATACAAAGGCTGCTATCCGCAGCATATGAGAGAATCGACCAAGGTTGTTCATCTTCATTTCTGCTTGCATTTCGTGCACCAAGTTTTGTTATACACATGCTTTTCTCTTCTTCTTCAAAAGCAGACCTTCGTACCACTCTAGCATCTCCGCCATTCCAACTTCCACGCAGCGTGTTTGAAGTCATATGTACCAAAGTCCCCCTGGACGACTGGCCTAAAGTTGACGTTCAATATACCAGGATTTCCATCTGCGCCAGTACACTTTGACCACTTCAGATCTGCGGTGCTGCTCCGCACAGTAATGTAGTCCTTGATCTCTGGGCCAGCACATGTGAGACCACCTGTGAGCACACCCTGGATATCGTTAGCGCTTCCCCGTTCAACCTCAATATGATGGCTATTTACAGTATTTCCAGCATTTTCACTCCAGAAGACCTGGGTGTATGTATCCAGTCCGCTGTTTCCCTTCAAATTTACATCGCCCACGTAGTCCACTTGTCGAACCGCAACTTGCCAGCCTTCGCTCGCTCCAGCTGACTGAATGTGTACGGCACAGTTGTCTGTTGTGTCGCCTTTGAGTTGCGTGAAAGAGACGCCGGCGCTGTCACCGAGGGTTGCGGTATCGGACTTCACGGAACCAGAGTCATTGGGACATCCTGAGCCCGAGAAAACGAGCCGCGTTATTGTTGGAGAGACTGGTGGGGCCGCGAGGGCCAGGAGCGGGAGGGTGACGAGGGGAAGGAGGGAACGCATCGTTAATGATAGCGGCTGAGTGATGGCAGGTGTAACAAGACTACAATATTGTCTAGAGTGCGGCACGTGTGTCGAGCCAAAGGCAATGTCTTGGTATAAGGTTAGAATACGTTTCTCAAACAACTTCTTACAACGAGCGCGATCCAGAGCTCTTCTTATACTGAAACAGTTCCCGAAAAGACCGACACCACATCAGAACTTCCCACGAGATCTGCATACCTTCCAGACAATTACGAGTTATGGGCTCCGTATAGCACTTTGTCGTCCCTTTATGCCCAATATCCAATAGCGGTTCCGTCCGCTCTCGACCACATACCATTGACATTTACCCAGATTAAGCGAGCCGCGTTCCAGGTCTTATGACCCTTGTCTCCGTCACTACCACCGAGAATGACAGCAATCTTGGTGGGCGATCGGGCTATTCTGGGCTTCTCCGCAATATCGCAGAACGAGCATGGTCGGACTTCTGGAAGGGCCAGATCTGCAGTGCATATGACTGGGTGGCGATCGGGGTCGTGGTTGACTACTCTGGGGTCGACGTGTAAATTGCGTCTGCAAAGAGTGTTCTCGCGTAAATAGCATCCTCGTGTTTTGGATACAAGTGAAGAATTTAATGTTGTAAGCACTGTGCTGAGATCCATGCCCTGGTCACGCCGCTGTCTCGTAGTGCCGCATATGCATAGGTGAATGGCTCAGTAGCTCATAGATGGGCCAAAGTCCTTTGCAAGGTGAGGCCATCTTTATTTGAAAACTGCTGAGCACTTGTTTGTCATGTTAGAACGATGTGACGCCTCTTGAGTTGTTGCGCTGCTTGTGTCCCACAAGATCGTCATGTCTTAATCTCTTACATCCGCCTAGCATACTGCGCAGCTGTTCAGGTACGACCACTCTGGCTACGGATATGCGACTTGCCGAAGTGAATACCGGCCACGGCAATGAGAAATTTTGAGAAGGAGGCGTTGCCTGACTCACGTGGAGGGTTCATTTTCCGACAGTGGAGAATCGCGTTGATGACGGGCACACGAGCTCAGCCCATCACACCAACCCTTGTCGACGCTAACGTAAGCGAGGTGACCCGCGTCTTCCCGCATGCGAAGCACTCCATCCCCTCATCACGGACAAAGGTCATGCCTGAACCTCTGGAGAATACCTCACAATGCGTAGGACGCTCAGGAGATCATGCGATGCTTGTGCGAGATCGAAACTGAGCTGCGATCTACGCACACCCGAATGCTCACGCTGTCGAAAACGGAAAGCCAGCTGTGTCTACGTAAACGAGCCACTTACCTCGTCATCCACCGAGAATATATCTTCTAATTATACTTCCCGGAGCATAAGTAATGACACAATTACCTCGCCTGCACTATGGAATCATCCTGCGAATAAGGCCTTCGACCCTTTCGACACTTATCCAGCGACAAGACTACCCCGGGCTCGCGTTCAGCAACTCATCATTCATTGTACGTACCAGAAGCCACACCAGATATGCCGACAACTTTGCAACACTACCATGACCCCCTTGATGTTGTGTAGTATCTGGAATCTCTCTCTTGCTAAAGGTTCTTGTAACTAGCCTATTTACTGATACGCCATAGTTTTGTCAAACATCGCCTTCCAGTATTATCCATTGGATCTCGACGCAATGTCAAACCCTTTCGTTGTGTCATGGTGGCCACTTGCACTGCAAGTAATATCCGTGTACGAATTGATGTGAGACATTTACTAACTCCGTACATCGGTCTTTAGGCATGACTCAGCTTTGTTTCACGTCAGCCTCCAGACGGCGTCGTTGGACATAGAGATGAGAGCCCAGAATGGATTCGAAAACTCTGAGGTTCTCATGGCAGACTCCATTTCATTAGTCCGGCGACGAGTTGAAGACCCATTTCAGGCTTATGAGGACGAAACCATGAACTCGGTGGTAACGCTCGCTGCCATAGAGGTATGATGATCTTTTGAAGATTGGGGCTCCTCCATTTGATACGCTGACATCTGGCATTATAGTTTGGCAAAGGCAATTCGACAGTTGGTAGCATGCACATCGACGGCGTTAAGAAAATGGTGCGAATGCGAGGCGGTATACATCTTTTGAAACTCACAAGCCCCCTTACAGCGCGGATGGTCACGTGGTAATCATGTCACTCCTCGTCCGCTATCTACGATCGCTCTACTGATCCTCAAATCTAGGGTCTCATTGATACTGACGCAAAGTCCGCAATTTAGCGTCCAAGATCATCTGGATGTTGGAGACGGAATAGCCCCAATATCGAAATGGTTAGATCTATCAGCGTCTTCTCAAGACCAGTCTTCACCCAGCCTTTCGGAACTCGACATGGATCCCACAATCGGCGATGTTTTCATGCGGCTTCGACATGTGTTCCACGTACCGCACCAGCAAGAGCTCTCAACTACTCATCTGCATGACTTAACATGCTTCGTCTTGCATAAGTTACTGTCCTGGTCACCATCGAAATCACAACTTAGACACTCGAGCTCATGTACGACTTCTCAATGCATTCGATACGCCATAGCATTGTACATGCTCATCATCCACGGACCGACATATTTCTCGCATGCGCATTTACAGTCCACCTTAGTCATGGAACTCAAAAGACATCTCGTGGACTTAATGCCTACATTCGCGACTCCAAACGCTGGAATCGCCTTGTGGGTATTGTCCATCGGTATGGTTGCATCACAGGACGCAGATACATCTGGCTGGTTCAGTGCATATGCCACGACTCTAGCTCATGATCTAGCACTGTGTACGTGGTTAGAGGTTCGTTCGCGCTTGGAAGCAGTGCTCTGGTACAAGATTCAGCGCGGAGAGGAACAGTTCCGACAACGATGGGAAGAGGCTCTGAGTGCTGCATGATTTCGCAGGTTCTCAGACACCTTGATCAGCGGATATAACCGCAAGTTGACAAGCACTTGCGCATTCTTCGTATGCTACTTACAACCTTAACCGTATGGTTGGGCACGTGACATACATGGACGCCCAATGAGCAGTGTAGAGGCGCGCGAGATTATCTCGCAATTCTGGCATGCGTCAAGGTCAAGCCCTCAAAGCGCTGGTTCGAAACATGGTTAGCCGGGGGCCTAAATCTTCGGAGACTAAGCCTCTTTTGTCAACGTTCGTTCTGCGCCAGTAATCCACACAGACATGTGGGAAGTCGTGTGGTCGCCTTCGGAGACTAAACCTCATTCAGCTTTTGACTGGATAGTCTATGAACCGTATCGTATCACATGCTTATGATGCTCGTTGGCGATAGACAACCTTGCAAAGCCCGTTCGGCGAAGCGAGAGAATAAGTAGTGAAGGAGTTGGTTGTATTGCGGAAGAATTCTGAATTCTGTGAGCTGATCTAAAGAAGCCCGCAGCTCTATCATATTACCACACTATTTAGTCTTTCTTTCACCCATTCCTTTCACAGTACCTCTTTGCCCAACGGAGAACATATTTTCTCGGCTTAAGGTCGAACTTTACGTCGGCTTCTTTGAAATCATAGGGCCAATAGTTGCTGCAACCGTCTGGTCCTGGATCATGATAACTCCGATCGAAGTATTCTATTTCTGGGCGTTCTTACCTACAACATGTCTCGCCGCCTAATGACCTGATGATATCACAACGCTCTTCCATACTCATAGCATTTCGAAAACCATCACGGAGAAGCTCGCCGCCAACTCGAACGGCATCTTGGATTGAGACGTAACATAAGGTCATGGTAGTCTCGGGCCAGGCAAGGAAGTATCGATTGTTGAAGTCGGGTTTAATGCAGTCTTCTAGTGCCACACAGTCGTACTATTCTTGCCCGAGATGCCCTCTTTGGTGATCAAACAGTGGCAGTGATTGTCACCAGTCGGCACGCGCCAGCTTCAACTTCGTGCAAGACTATTCTTCGGCTGTCTGATTGAATTGCCTTTATGTGCCTTGAAGCCGATCTATCTCCATGAAGTCAAGCTTCACGATATCGACGTGTCTTATACATACTCCGGTGGAGTATGGCCAACACGCGACGCGTGCTCCGTACATCATTAGACTTGAGCGTGTGGTAATTTCCGGAGACGGGTGTCCATCTCGGACACGCACGCGCCATGCCAGCTGTTACTGAGTGCCATATGGGCCCACCTCATACAAGGGAAAGCTTGAACAGGTCTGCAGCCTACATCAAGATAGAAATATGCAAAGTAGATAATCAAACGTCAACGTAGGCTTTAGGGTGTTGAGGTTTTCTCTTGAAGAACGTGGGCCGAGGTCGTCATCATCGGCGATCATCACATGACGTCATCTTCGAGTCGTTCGCCGCGTTCTAAGGCTGCCTTCCGGCTTGCCAGCACGATTTGTCTACAACCTTATAGCCCACACAGTGATGATGCATTCATGCGCGAAAACACTTACAAGGTTACCGAGAAGTCCAAACGTACCCAGCCTTGCACATCACGGTCCGACGTACATGGGATGCATCCAAGAAGCGATGACGTTCAAGTTTTTGACATTTTCCTCCCAATACAAGCGCATCGTTATGAGTATATTTCAACCGCACAAGAAACATGCGCAAAAGATAACTGTTTAACCAAAGCCAAGCTGACGTCCTCGGCGAATTCTTTGTGACCAACAAAACAATGCCCACAAATGTATCAGTAAACAAAAGCAGCCCAGGTAAGCGATCGGATCTTCGCGGCTGTATTTCTAATCTGTCGTAGAACGGAGTCAGAGCCAGGCGTCTGGCGGAGCGTTGATCCTCCGACTCTTGTGGGCACGTCTGACGGCCCGAAGAGGCGCAAGGGTACGGCCGTCTCTTCAACTCTTGCCTTACGGCCGTACTGCAGAACGACCTCCATAACACTAGATTATGCGGTTCGACCTCCCTCCGGCCAAGAGCTTTGCAAGATGGCGCACGGAGTGGCTTAGATATATGAAAGAGATGATGTAGATAAGCATAATTGGTACTTGCCTATATGGACTACCAGTCCTGCAGTTTCTCTGGTCCTCACTATTCATTCGTCACTCCATCGTCTTTCCAGCCGCCAACACCAAACTTCCTGTTGTAACATTTGGCCTCCAATCGATTCACGTATCTGATTTATACAATTTCGCACTGCAAATGCAATCGACGACTCCCAGTTCTGGGTACAGCACTGAGCGCGTCGATCAAGACTACTTACCCACTTCTAAGAGTGCACCCATCCACAGCGAAACATGGCCTATCGCGCAAGAAGTCAGAATACTCAGGGAACGTGACGAAGCTGATGGCGGCAAAGCCCGGAAGTTGGGTGTGACATGGAAAAGTCTCACAGTCAAGGGTATCAGCAACGATGCCGTCTTCAACGAGAACGTACTGTCGCAGCTAAATCCATTTGGAAAGAGGGGAAAAGGTACACCAATGAAGACTATCATCGACAACTCGTACGGATGTGTGAAGCCTGGAGGTATGTCGCGCCTATCCATAAAGCGCAAACCAGATGATACTGACAGTTCTCCAGAAATGCTTCTCGTTCTGGGTAATCCGGGCGCAGGATGTACCTCACTACTGAACATATTGTCGAATCACCGACTGGGTTACGCCGATATTGAAGGGGACGTCTCCTTTGGGTCCATGTCCAGTGATGAAGCCAAGTCCTACCGCGGTCAGATAGGTGCGTAGTCTTCTGGTGAAGAAACACTTCAAATGCTGACCTGCGCACAGTCATGAATACAGAAGATGAGATCTTTTTCCCTACCATGTCCGTCGGTGCGACCCTCGACTTCGCAACCCGCATGAAAGTCCCCTACAACCTGCCGCCCGACATCACTTCCGCTGAACAATACGCGAAAGTCTACAAGGAGTTTCTACTAAAATCACTCGGCATTGAGCACACACACGATACCAAGGTGGGAGACGAGTACATTCGCGGCGTCTCAGGCGGTGAGCGAAAACGCGTTTCCATCTTGGAATGTCTCGCAACGCGCGGCAGCGTTTTTTGCTGGGACAACTCTACGCGCGGTCTAGATGCTGGCACAGCACTGGATTGGACGAAGGCCATGCGTGCCATGACAGATATACTTGGGTTGACTACCATTGCAACCTTGTACCAAGCCGGCAACGGTATCTTTGAGCAGTTCGACAAAGTACTCATTCTCGATGAGGGAAAGCAGATCTATTATGGTCCAAGAGAGGATGCGGTACCCTTCATGCAAGATCTCGGATTTCTCTGCGACCCAGCGGCGAACCAAGCCGACTTTCTAACCAGCGTAACGATCTCGGATGTACGAGCCGTCGCCGAAGGCTATGAGCAGAAGTTCCCGCGGAATGGTGAAGAAGTACGTGCGGCGTACGAACACTCGTCCATCAAGCAAGCGATGGTTGCGGAACTCGACTACCCCCACAGCGAGGAGGCGAAACTGAATACGACCGACTTCAAAGAGATGATAGCCCGGGAGAAGCACAGATTCCTTCCAAAGAATGCCGCTGTCACTACGAGCTTCTACTCTCAGGTCAAGACAGCCGTTACTCGACAGTACCAAGTGCTGTGGGGTGATAAGCCCGTGCTCATCGTTAAGCAAGTCTCTACACTCATCCAAGCTCTTGTCGCCGGGTCGTTGTTTTACGCCGCACCGGATCACTCGGCCGGTCTATTCCTCAAAGGTGGCGCACTGTTCTTTTGCCTTTTGTACCCTGCCTACATGGGGCTCTCAGAGGTGACAGACTCTTTCACTGGACGGCCTGTCCTGGCTAAACATCGATCATTTGCACTGCATTACCCCGCCGCTTTCGTCATCGCTCAGGTCGCTACCGACATACCATTGATGTTGTTCCAGATGTCGCACTTCGGAATCGTCATATACTTCATGGTCGGACTCCAGACTACCGCGGAAGCTTTCTTTACCTTTTGGATCGTCATCTTCGCTTCAGCCATGGCCATGACTGCATGTTTCCGCATGATTGGTGCTGCCTTCCCGACATTTGATGCAGCGACGAAAGCTTCAGGTCTCCTCGTCTCAGCACTGTTTATGTATATGGGTTATATGATCATTAAGCCTGAGATGAAGCCCTGGTTTGTCTGGATTTTCTGGATCAACCCCATGGCCTACGCCTTTGAGGCTTTGCTGGGTAACGAGTTTCACGATCAACAAATACCGTGTGTGGGTCCCAATCTCGCTCCCAATGGGCCAGGATACGTGCCAGACCTGGGCGGACAGTCGTGTGTTGGCGTTAATGGTGCGCGGCCCGGGGCTACCAGCGTCATAGGGGACGACTACCTGGCCTCCATGTCTTTCAGTCACAGCCATCTCTGGCGCAATCTCGGTATCATTCTCTCGTGGTGGGTCTTCTTCGTCGCTCTAACGATATTGTTCACGTCAAGGTGGAAGGAAATGGGTGAGGGTGGCCGTGGACTCCTCATCCCAAGAGAGAAAGAGAAGAAGACACAGCATATCGACGTCGATGACGAGGAGTCTCAAACACATGAGAAGTCACATGCTAGCTCCGCATCCTCCAGATCTGACAATACGCTCGCCAACCAACTCATCCGCAATACTTCGATCTTTACCTGGAAGAATCTTACGTACACTGTCAAGACTCCATCAGGCGATCGAGTTCTCCTTGATAACGTACAGGGATTCGTGAAGCCCGGCACTCTTGGGGCTTTAATGGGATCTTCGGGCGTAAGTTATAACTTGATGTCCACCATGAGCGTCTTGAACTCTAATAGTGTATGTAGGCTGGCAAAACCACATTGCTCGACGTTCTCGCTCAGCGGAAGACCGACGGCACGATCCATGGGTCTATCATGGTTGATGGACGAGACCTCCCGGTATCGTTTCAGCGATCAGCAGGCTACGTTGAACAGATGGACGTACACGAGTCGTTGGCCACGGTACGTGAAGCTTTGGAGTTCTCTGCTCTTCTCCGCCAATCTCGTGAAACACCACGAGACGAAAAGCTCCGCTACGTGGACACCATAATCGACCTCTTACAACTCCATGACATCGAGCATACACTGATCGGCCGACCTGGTGCTGGCCTCTCCATCGAGCAGCGTAAGCGATTGACGATCGGCGTTGAACTTGTAGCGAAGCCCAGCATCCTGATATTCCTGGACGAGCCGACGTCTGGCCTCGATGGGCAAGCTGCATACAACACTGTGCGCTTCCTGCGCAAGCTCGCGGAAGTCGGGCAGGCCATCCTTGTAACGATCCACCAACCATCAGCCCAGTTGTTCGCACAATTCGATACGCTTCTCTTACTCGCCAAGGGTGGCAAGACTGTGTACTTTGGCGATATCGGTGACGATGCAAGTACAGTAAAATCCTACTTCGCTAGCAACGGAGCGCCATGTCCACGCGAGGCAAACCCTGCCGAGCATATGATAGAGGTCGTCTCCGGCAGTTTCTCTCAGACGACGGACTGGAACAGAGTTTGGCTTGAATCCCAACAGTACAAGGATGTGACCAAAGAGCTTGACAGGATCGTTGCAGAAGCCGCCGCTCGTCCACCGGGTACCGTCGATGATGGCTATGCGTTTGCCTCGCCCATGTGGGAACAAGTGAAAATAGTCACGCATCGTATGAACGTCTCGCTATTCCGCAACACCGATTACGTCAACAACAAGGTGATTATGCACATCCTTTTGGCTTTACTAAACGGCTTCACCTTCTGGATGATTGGCGATAGTCTTCAGGACTTACAGTTGCGACTGTTCACTGTATTCAGCTTCATTTTCGTGGCCCCTGGCGTCATCTCCCAGCTACAACCACTGTTCATTCAACGCCGCGATGTTTACGAGACACGCGAGAAGAAGAGCAAGACATACCACTGGGCGCCATTCGTGACAGGCCTGATCGTTTCGGAGCTTCCGTATTTGGTCGTGTGCGCGGTCATGTACTATGTGTGTTGGTACTTTACGGCAGGATTGCCTGGTGCAGCAAAGTACGCCGGCAGCACATTTTTCGTTGTGGTAGGCAATCCCCCTCTTATGGAAGCATCGGCGGTGCAGAATCTGACATATCGCAGCTTGTTTACGAGTTCCTCTACACTGGCATCGGGCAGATGATTGCCGCCTACTCTCCCAACGCCGTATTCGCCTCGCTCGTCAACCCTCTTTTCGTCACGACACTGGTGTCTTTCTGCGGAGTTCTGGTTCCCTACAGTCAACTCGAGCCGTTTTGGAGGTACTGGCTTTACTATCTGGACCCGTTCAACTACCTGATGTCCTCTCTCTTAGTGTTCACCACCTGGTCTGCGAATGTAGACTGCAAATCGAGCGAGCTCGCCATCTTTGACCCTGCTGCCAACCAGACCTGCGGCGAATACCTCTCAGTCTACCAGCAGGGTATGGGCGCCGGTACCAACCTGCTCAACCCCAATGCCACCGCCGACTGCCGCGTGTGCCAGTACAAGAGCGGAGCGGACTTTCTCCGGACCTTGAACCTTGCGGAAGAATATTATGGTTGGAGAAACGCTGGCATTGTCGTGTTGTTCTCGGTGAGCAGTTATACACTGGTGTACTTCATGATGAAGTTGAGGACCAAGGCTACAAAGAAGGCGGCGTAGAGGGGCGTCGTGTTGTGAGATAGGATGAGATGCGAGACGGACGAGTCGGTAATGTTGCGGCGAAGACGAGAGTCATTGGAGAGTCTGTGCAGGCGCTGTGCATGGGTGGCGTAATTCAGATTTCATATATCTTGTAACAATGCCACTGTCTCTTGGCGAAACGCGTGGACCTATCATGCCGGTGAGGCTCAAGGAGACGCCCAGAGCTAGGCGAAATCCGATGACTAATCTAGCATCTCATCATTGTGCCCGGTCTACTCAGACAGCCCCTGCCATGGCGTAACCACTTACAGACGCAGAAAGAGCCCGCTTTCGGGCTCACATGAATCACCTCGACAAGGCTATGGCAGTTATCATAAATTCAGAGTTCGATCCCGACGATCTCAATGCTGTCCACGAGGCGGCTGCCAGGGCGTATCCCGTTAGCAAGGAACTGTTCCAGGCTTATAGCGCAGAGGTCCTGACAGAAGTGGCTGACTCCCTGAGGGTGTTAAACGACTTATTCAATATCCTCAAACCAGATGCGCCTTGGGGTCTGGCTGTGTACCGTGCCTCGTACAACGACGATGTGGCTTGGCATCGTATACTCTCTGTGCTCCGCCGAGATATCAAGTCATCACTAGCAGTATATCAGGCTCAACCAGGCCTTCTCGCAAGACACGAGTTGGTCGTAATGGATGATCAGTCCAAATTCGAAGGAGCAGGTCCTGAGAAGATCCGCGAGCATTTCCACAGCTGGGCCGTAGAGGAGCTACAACGTAATTGGCGTGCCGACCGCGAGCCCGCGACCGGGGACGGAATAATTGGCGCAGCCGGCAGCACGGATTATCTACACCATGCTGGATCTCGCTACAATTTTTGTCTTCTTGTTGACGACATCTGCCTCGAATCAATCGAGATGATGGGCCAGCCCGTGTTCAAGCTCGTCAAGAGAGAATGGGCGCCCGATAGCGAAGAAGACGAAGCCGAGGCAGACGAAGAAGACGAGAAGTTTGACTGGGAGGGCGGGGAAACAAATGATGACCATGAAGATGTTGGTTGGATGTACGTCGACACCAGTGACTACGTTGATGTTCAGGATCAATTGCAGGAGGATGATTTCTGGCCGGAATTGTATGTAAGGCCCCCGCTCATGCGTTGGGAGGAAGATTTCAAAAGGGCGCCTGGTTTCTGGCGACGGAACGCATCTTCTGCATAGATAGGATAAGACTACTTGTAGTAGCTTAGTTATCTTATGTGTCCCTCTTACTAACTTCGATCAAAGAACACGCATTCGCGGACGCGCCTTGCATGCCAGCTCTGCTGTGTCTCCAAGAGCGCTCTAGCCCACCGTACAGCTCGCAGTATACCTATCTTCAATTTGATGCACCACGTACCTGAATCGCGGGGCGCCTGCGTTCTTCCTTCAATGGACGCCCGGAGAGATGCAATGGATGGACTAATCCGCCTGATAGCGCCGCGGCGTGGGATTGGCGTCTCCACCGGCGACCCGCTACACTGACGTCATGGTCCAGGAACGCGGCCCAGGTCGCGTGCGCGACAACGACGATGCCAAAGTCTGTCTTCCTAGGTTCGTACTTGAAAGCTAGTCGAAGCTTTACATTATTTTGACCTCCGCTACCACACGATCGACGCGGACTTCCCTCCAGTACCGACCGATACACGTCTCTTCCAATCATGGGTGTGGCTGCAGGCGAACTCATTGTACCCTTCACTGGCGCCATTCAAGCTGCCTTCTCAGTGCTCCTGACCATTGCTTTTGGTGTTGTCGCAGCACAATGTAACTTACTCTCGCCCAACGCGGCGAAAGAGGTGTCGAAGCTATGCGTGCGCATGTTTCTGCCAGCTTTGTTGATCTACAAAATTGGCTCCAATCTGCATCAGGACACAGGAGTACGATATGTGCCCGTTCTTAGTAAGTCTGCTCTATTGAACAACCGTGTCAAATACATGCTCACCACAGTTGCTAGTATGGTCGATATCCTATACACTTCTTTCCGTCCTCGTCGGCCGCATCCTTACGCGCATCTTCAAATTACCAGCTTGGGTCGCACCAGCAATCGCCTTCAATAACACGACCTCTCTTCCCCTCCTCCTTATACAGTCTCTCAAGCAAACCCAAGTCCTCGATGCCATACTCATTGGCGGCGAGTCTGGCAGTGAGGCCATGGATCGAGCCGAATCATACTTCCTGGTGAATGCAATGGTTAGCAACTCGCTTACCTTTGCTCTTGGGCCGCGCTTGTTAAGACCAGGAGACGAGGACGCATCCAATGAACCGCACGGAGAGGACGATGATTCGGAGAACGGCGACGCAAATGGAGACGGCGAGAGTAGTGACATGGAGCGAGGTCCTGATGGGATCGTCGACGAGGAGACGTCGCTGCTCCCACAACAGTTGACCAAGCCCGCGAATCGCGTGGAGATGAAGGGATATTTAAAGACAAGAGCATGGTTCAACAACCTATCTCCGTGGCTGCAAGAGACACTGGAAATCACATGGCATTTTGCCAACGCTCCCTTGATTGGTGCTATCGTCGGAGCAGTAATTGGATTGACGCCTGCGCTCCATCGAATCTTTTTCAGTCCTAGTAACGAGGGCGGTTATCTCAACGCGTCGATCACGGCGGCGATAAAGAATATCGGCGAGCTATTTGCTTCGTTGCAGATTATTGTTGTTGGGGTAAAGCTCAGCAAGAGCCTGTTGCGCATGAAGCGCGGAGAGCACAGTGGGGAAGTGCACAAGGGCAGTCTGGCCACCGTTACCTTGATTAGATTCATCATCTGGCCCTTGTAAGATTCTTTACCGGCTACATGGAGGAAATTTCGGCTAATCGACAACAGAATAAGCATACCGTTGATCTACGCAATCGCCTCGAAGACGAAACTTCTAGATGCAGACCCTATGCTTTGGTTCTCGATGATGCTCATGCCGACTGGTCCGCCGGCTATGATATTAGTAGCGCTAGCGGATGTCACAGGTGCAGCGGAGTCGATGAAGATGACTGTTGCAAAATTCTTAACTGTAAGGAATCATCAGATACTGTTAGCGGGTAGCAGCCACTAATCCACTGGCAGATCAGTTACGCAGTCACACCCATGATATGCTTCGCTGTTGTTGGAGCTTTAAAAGCTACCGAAGCTGCGATCGATCAATGAGCACGCGTGTTGCGTCTTTCCTCTTCGAATTCTTCTATCACCTAGCTCTAAATTGCAAGATGTTCGATACATGCATGGTTGAATCTGCTCGCCGTCGTAGGCATGATTGAGGTTCTCCAAGCTTCGCGTGATTCAAACTCTCAACTTCCAAATTCTACCCGCTGACACCTCTCAATGCAGTCTTGTAAGGAGTTTGCCTGGCTATGCGGAAGATGTAGGATACCGATACTCAATATTGGCCGCATGTTTCCGGTAGTTAGATAACTGTTGCAAGTAGTCAGAGCAAACAACCCTTCCGCGTCCACATGCCATGTCCAGAACCAGATACGCGGATGCAGATATATAAATCATGATGGCAAGGTCCCCTCCACACCTTAAACCTGACATTGCTACACATTAGGCGTCTGGGCCGATCTCGGTCCGAAACCTAGATTGCGGTACATATAAATTGTGCAAGCAACATCAAATTCAACATCGTTCGAGGCCGGAACATAAAGTTGCGTACTTCGCCCAGATCCTCAATTATATTACTAAAGATATGTATTTATGAAGTCTTCAATGTTGGACTCAATGCCCCTACTTTGGTGTGGCGAATGTCGCACCTGCCTATCAAGGCTAAAGGCCGTTGCGGGGCACGATAGCTGCGCTTGATTAGGTACTTAATCTCTCCAGCATCATCTCCTTGATTCTGAGATGACTGTTGTATATTCCCATGTTCCTGAGTACATGCATCATGAAGACACTAGCCATTCTGTTCTCGATCGCTCCGTTCACATTCGCGCATCCAAGGCCTACAAAGCCTCTCTCATGGACCCTCACACCCACAAACAGTACGCAACAGTTCCGCGGCCTCTCGCCTGTTGACGAGAAGGTGCTGTGGGTGTCCGGTACGTCTGGCACCGTCCTACGTACCACCAACTCCGGGAGAACATGGATTGACGTGTCCCCACAATTTGCGTCCGAGAATGCTTCAGACTTCCAGTTCCGCGATATCCAAGCTTTCTCCAAGGACAATGCCGTTGCTTTATCGATCGGTGAAGGGAACTTGTCACGCATCTACAAAACGGACAATGGGTGAGTTGCCTGGTACAAATTGCATGCAAGAGGTATACTGACTTCGCGCGCCAATGTCCAGCGGAAAAAGTTGGAGACCCACATTTATCAACGAGGAAAAGACTGCATTCTACGACTGCATGGCATTCGAGACAAAAAGAGGCAGAGAAGGTCATGGCGTTGCAATGAGCGATCCTGTCGATGGCAAATTCCGTCTACTAGAAACGTGGGATGGAGGTGCGCATTGGTCTATTGTTTCGAACAACACGATGCCGCCTGCGCTGGACGGCGAATTTGGCTTCGCAGCAAGCGGAACGTGCATTGAAGCTGCGGCGGGCCGATGGTACATCGCAAGCGGCGGCGTGGATCCTGGAAGAATCTTCTACACAAGTTCCGATAGCGTCAGTCATGGCTGGCAGGTCGCGAACTCGTCCATCTCTGGTGGTGCCGCTGCCGGTGTGTTCTCAGTACGTTTTCGCGATACGCGTCACGGTATCGCAGTCGGCGGAGACTATGAGAAACCCACAGCCAGCAACAACACGGCGTCTTGGTCGAACGATGGCGGCATGAGCTGGCGAAAGGCTGACTCATTTCCGCGCGGATATAGATCGGGCGTCAGTTGGGTGCCGGGGAGGAGACAAACAGCCGTTGCAGTTGGAACCAGTGGATCCGATGTCACTATCGACGCAGGGAGAAATTGGCTGGCTGTCGGTAATGGAACGTTCGACGCTGTCGAGTGCGTTGAGCGAGACGTTTGCTGGGCCAGCGGGTCTGGCGGACGGGTTGCAAAACTAGATCTACGGGGGCTATGAGCAACGATGCCAATTTGAACCACCTTTATCAGTTCAATCAAATCTGTTCTTTGGTAAAATTAGAGAGAAAAGGCCGGAAATAATGAAAGATTGAAGCTAGAAAGCACTGCTGATGCTGTTACGCGTCGCAAGGATATGATGTCATCCCCTACGTTTTCGCTTCAGACGCTCCCTACGCAACATGCTAATTCCACTTGTGCCTTAACATATAGCTCCATTGAAGCGGTTTGCTAAACTTGCTCGCGAGACTTTGCCCTCCTCACGACTTTTTGGGGTGCTTCGGCCTGGATAGACGCACTCGCTTTCGTAGGCTTCCCGTATGGCGTTCGGTGTGCATTGTCTGCAAACATTGATCAGGATAGCTTTCAATAGGGCTAAATGTAATGGTAAAACTTGCTGAGGTCTGAGTAGGAGTGCATACCAGTGATAGCTATACAAGTGAAGGAGTTGCCGGCTCCGAAGTTCACAACGCTCCTTCAAAACACACCTCAGATAAGGGAGAAGTTGAACATGTGCGTCAAAGCCTAGGTGGGTACTAAAACAAAAGTCTGCAATATTTTAAGGCAGTGTAGGCTTTTTAGAGTCCTTTTCTTAAACTTTGTGGGAGGTCCATGTCCACTTCTCTCGTGGAATGGGGTGAGATCTCGAGAAGGTACACCTACAACTGCGCTGTAGAGCGACTCTTACCTACCGCGACTCTACTAAAAGTAATGCCAGGAAGCATCAAAACTTCCTGACGGGAAAAAGGCAGGAGACTATATCAGAGAGGCAAAACATAACGTAATGTAAGGACCAATTCCAGAAGTCTCGGCGGCGGCGACAACTAACAGGAAGCGTACAGCGATCGTAACCTTCCCCCCTAATATTTCATCAAGAAGGGAATTCTCTTCGCTGATTCCATAGGCGATTTGGGTGACGCTATCGTCTGGAGACGAACTACGGAGGAGTCCTACACGACGACTTTGGGTCAAGCGAAAGCAATGCAGGACGCGAGCTCGCTCGAGGGACTGGAGCTTCTGCGCACCAAGTTGGACGAGCTGAACGCGTTTAGAGAAGGGAAACTGGCAGCGCTGCATGATTATGCATTAGGCGACGACGACAGCGACGACACGAGCTCTGATGAAGACGGGGACCAGAGTGGAGGTGATACCCAGGATTCAACTGCACTTGTGAACGCAGAGGACGAGAACGAGCTGGCCGCTGACAGCATGTGTAACCTTGCTACTCGCCCCGCAAGCGGGACTACCGGTATTCCAGACTCTTCCACAGGAAATATTCCTACGATCAAGGCTGTCCCACCGACCCAGGATCGCGGCGAGCGACTTCATGCGGGCGTTGGACCTATTGCGATATCAGCGCACATGTGCGGCGAGGCAGAACGTGATCATGGGACAGCCGCTGAGACTAATTGGAATGAAGAGGGTTGGACAATAGTCAGATTGAGGAGGCGAAAAGAGGAGCGCGGCTTTCACGCCAAGCATGGCCGTATCTCGACAAGATAGACACGCCACCATAAAAGCAGCACACTCCACAAACCTGGGCTGTTACATCTTCGCCAGCTCTCCAAGTCACTCGATATGGGAGTATCGTTCCGCGGAAGCATTCTGGGCATGGATTGGACACCACTGACGAACCATAAAGGAGGACAAGTGTGATTCGGCTAGAGAAGCCCATTGATTGACCAATAACCGGGCTTTATGAAGCAAGAGAGATGTGCCGGATTATGAAGAGATGTGACAGTTAGACGACAAGAATAAGAGAAGATCTCTATAAAACACAACGCTGTGTAGACTCCAGAGATCTCAAGTCCCAGATCTAGACCGCCAAGTTGACTAGCTATTGCATATCGCACTCGCTTGCTTGTATGCGTTCCGTAATTTAAGCTTTCGTATTGTGTACACTTGACATGATAGTTCTGCGTTTCACCATACGGTAGCTTGGTGGACACGCATCTTCATTCTAAACGGCAGATAGGCACATTCAAACGAACCGCGTAAGATCAGAACAGACATCCTTTAGACTACACAGCCGATGCCGTTATTCCGTGCCTGACCCATTGAGCCGCCGAGTGTAAGCAAAGCAAAGATGTCCATGTCAATGGCTTCATGTAATCTTAGGGACGCAATGGTTGCCTGGAATCCAACCTTGGCTGGCGTTCCACAGCAACATCCTCATCGCATATTTGCTATGCTTGTATCCTCATCCGAGCCACCACTGTACTTACTTATATACAATCGTAACGACACGTCGCGTTACTTAGTGCTACCCAATACGCAATTTTTGGGCAATGTATGCTTCGTCGCCTGATTATGGTACAGTGGTAATTTGTCGCTCACTTATTGTCGTAGTCGGCAAGGTGGAATAACTCTTAACTCAATGCCCTTGTCTCTACCCGTGGTAGGAACGCTCAGGTAGGATTCGCGTGATCGAAACGGCGAAGCTGTCAAGGTTGGTGTAGAGGTGACGTCTCTCTTTCCCTTTTCCACGTCTGTGGGACCATGTAGCGATGAGGCAACGTTGTCATTGTCTTTGTTGCGGAACATGACGTAAAAAATGATGGTTGTGAGGGCCATGGCTCCTGCAAGACTGCCGTAGAATCGAGTGAGGTATGGATCCCGCGCCCCTTCCGCGATGACTAGCGCGATAGCAGAGCCTATACCCGTGATGAGCATGTTGATAGCCTGTACGAGAACTTTCATCTCCTTGAGCGCGTGCTTCTCTGCGTATTCCATGGCTGTCGTCATGGCGAAAACCTCGCCCGTCGCGATAAGAAAATAAAGCGGCGCTTGTACCCAGACATTAGGCCGGTCTTGTGCGACAGATTGGCGGTCTCCGCAGTCTGTTAGGCGGTCGAAGCAGGGCGGGGATGTGTAGATATAATGCTGCACTAGAGTTGCGTGCAGCATCGAGAGTACGACGAAGCAAAAGCCAATGGCAATGCGAGTGACTGGCTTCAGATATATGCGCCGCTTGGCCAGAATGGGGTTGAGGACGTACTCCACAAACGGACTGACTATAATGCAAGCCACTTGATTCATGCCGGGCAGAACATCGTTGGGTGTACTACCAGTCTCCATATCGCTCGCTTGAGAAATTAAGTTGTTCTGCATTTGGTCGAAGCAGATGTAGAAGACGATGAATGCCAGGCTAAGCTACATGTTAGTATGCTTAAGAAACAAGAATGGTAGTACTTACAGCACGCGACAAGCGCCTAACACACGTGTCAGCTCATCGACAAACTGGCTACTCCATGGAACCTCCTTGAATTTCTCCATGCGCTGGTACGAAGGGTCTGCGCGGTCCATCCGGCACCCGTTGCGCACGGCGCAGCTGAGAACTTTCGCAGCGGGTACAATGACATCTGCCTCCTGAGGTGGATTGACTGTGATATCTTAGCATGAGGCGTACCAAATGAGTGAGTGATGCTTACCGAAACACTTCCTTGCGAAGACCAGCATCCCAAGGGCGATGATGATACAGCCAAGACCCAGCGCATACGAAGGAGCGAAGTCATGGTGCCTCTCAATGTAGACACATGGAAATGCCGACAAAGCTCCTATGTTACCAATCCAGAAGTATAGATTGTAAATGAACTTGAGAGTGATTGCGCTGTCAACGACGACCCGTTCGCCTTTCGACGATGCTGGTAAGTACTTCGAAAGACATGTTCGCGCCACGTGTCTCCTCAGCCATCTAAGCAAGCGGTTCTGCGTTCCGCAAAGCGTCATTTCCCGAGGAGCTCTATCTGTGTACTGGTTGGCGATGAAAGACCTCATGATGGCCTGGGTCTAAGAAAGTCAGTACGCGTATAAAAGGTTGTCGATTGCTATACTTACACCACCCCCACCAAGGGCTATCAGGACCATTGCAATGATCAAACCAGGCAGACCCGCACCTCGGTCAAGCATGGAGGGTAGCGAGCTGACGACCAGTGCAAGGCATCCCAGGGCATATACTGTCAAGCTGATCAGCAAAGTTTTGTATTGGCCCAGATGATTGTCTGCCAACGGCGCTATGAACACGGGACTTGTGAAGTAGACTATGAAAAATCCACAGTAAATGCGTGTTGCTGTTGTCTGGCCAAGATTAAGCGCACCAGGGGTATGCTCCATATCGTGATGCCGGGGATGTTCCATGTAGTTTTCTGTGCCAAACTAGTCAGAACAGTTGATGGAGACAAGGTACTGGCAACGACATACGCCAGGGGGCTGTGACTGTCCACAACATAGTCAGTGCTGGTTCGGTGATGATGTTGCCGTGTGGTCAAAACACTCACGTCCCCAGAAAGCTGCCCTCTCCCAGAATCCAATGATAGCAACGATCCAAAGCTGCCATGGTATACTACCTCTGACACGCCGCAGTCCAGAAACATTATGCTCAGACTTTGTGTCACTCGCACTCAACGCCTGTGATACTGGGCTGTTTGGTGTACTGCCTTCAGGGTCAGTGCTGGTGGTTATCATTGTGTTGATTGAGGACTTGCCCGTTCATGGTTGCGGTTCGCTCCAATGCCAGAGCACTGCGTTCGCCCACCGTTGGTTTGATAAGATAATGGGAAGAGATTGTGAATTTGCCTGAGAATTGACCAAGCCGGGCTAGAAGTGAAGAGCCTGTTATGTGCTAGTAAAGCGACCCACGGAGAGCGAGGAAATGAAAGTTCGGCGGTAGCGACAAGTGCGAGAGGCCAATAACCAGTGAGTTGCTGTCGACCTGCAGTTACCTTACTCAATGCCTACCAATGTTGCGGTGAAAACGTTCTCCAGCTGTCGATTCCTGCTAGTGCGGCTGCCCGTGCGGGAAGGAGGCATGCAGACGTAATCGCGTCTTGAATGCTCAGCAGTTGTTTGATCGGCGTTTTGGTGTGCTACCCTTCTGGGTTTGTACACCAAAAAGTCATCAGTGGGTTTGCCATACTTCAAAAGTAAGTGAGTGTTCGATTCATGGGGCGCGGTTACTGTCATCCAACAGCACGCATTGATACAACATCCACAAATGTTGGTTAGGCAGCTGTTCTACAAAGTGGTGACGCCTACGTTGCACTCTTATCGCTGCCGCGTGCCAAGTTTCAGGAAGAGCTCTTTTGGATGAAGTGAAGTTATAAAGGACCGGATTGTGGATTCAGTGCCAGACAATGAGGACCCGGGTACCAGGTGCAGAGACAGGTGCCCGAGTCGTGAAGCCATGGCTGCGTTCGCCGCGCGCGCGATGCCAAGGCTCTTCTCCAGAACTCCGGAACAGAATCTGGAGTCGCATGTGGGGACTCCAGAAATTGGAAATGTCTTCTGACCCCATTTACAAATGGGTGTACAAATGGGTGTAGCCATAGGTGCCGGTTTCCCCGTTTTCTCACCTATACACCTTCACGTTTCCGGTATTTCTACAGGGGCCTGCTCTCTGTGAGGAAGGAATCCGCAGAGGCTCAAAGAGCAGCTTCTCTTTCGCATGCAAGCGTCCGGTCTCTGGTCATGAGCCGGGCAGGTGCAGATGGTCCAACACCGCACAGTGCCACCCGTCGAATTTATCAGCCTATGCCGTCTCGTGCTCTCATATTGTGCGATTTTGCCTTCGACGTGGGATTATAGTGAAGACGCTGGGACAGAGAAAATGATCTATACGATGGTATGATGGAAGTGCCTTGGTCAGCCTACGGGGAGAGGCACGCCCAAGCTTCCACGCCGCCGATTACGTCAGCTGGCTCTTGCGCGGGGCCAGGATACTTCCCAACCACTCCAACTGGGATCCTGTAGCTTTGGCCCTCGTCACGTTCCAAAAGGTACTTTTTCAGCACACGCGTACCTGCATGTCCTGTTTGCTGTTTTTCACCGCTTCGTCGGGCAGCGCTGGGACAGCATTCTCCGCTCTTTCAAGGAAACGTGAAAGTCGATCAGATTAAACACGAATGTAATACAACTTCCCTCTGGAAATATGGCTGAATCATGGTAATTGCGCGCAAGTCGCACAATTGGGAACTACGGCGCTACGCCGATGGAGTCTCCGTCGTTGTCTCTGCTGCAGCCTCACTTTGGAATGAGCGTGCGATTGCCATGTCGCTTACGGATTCCTCTTGCATACTGCAGAAAGGACTTTTTCTTTTTTCGTCCTGAGGCTTCGGTGGCGGTGAGTCGCTCAACCAGTAAGGTAATTACGCGGGCACCATTTGTCGGTGTCGCCAAATCGCAACTGACGTGTGACCAAGACCGACGGCTCAAAGGCGACCATCGTGGACTGGATTTCGTTTTGGCGCCTCGACTCACGGGAAGCCTGGCAACCAATAGTCGAACGCAGAACTGATTGGTGTGACTACCACTAAACAACGTCCCGAACAGCGACACGGCCTAGCCCCAACTCCCAACCGTGGGGTTGCAGATGATCGTCGTAAAATCGCGGGGCTGGACTGTGCCGCTGGGAAATGTAAGACGCGTCCTGCAGGCGGCACCAGGCACGAGTAGTGCGAAATCGGAATCTGCTCCGAAGTATTTACCAGCTGCGGGGTCCCCGTACTCGTTCATCCATTTTTTACATTACACGTCTCCTCAAGATTGTTCTCCACTGTCGTTTACGTCGCCCATAATGTACCACCTAGACGGCAATCCGGCTCCTTCCGACCAAACATTGTTTCAAGATCTACTCAAGATTACCACATCGAAATGGCAGTCAATGCTAAAGAGAGATACAACACCGGCACGACAGGAGCCTGCTTCGCGACCTTCCGTGTCGAGAACCTCGACTCAACTCTCGGTGCCGATATCGAAAGAGTAGAGACTCTCCATCATATCCAAGGACGAAACAGGTCGCAGAACGTCCACAGATCTTTTATTCACGCAGCGTCGCGTCACTCTCTTTTCGGAACGTGACACTCGCTTCTGGAGTAATGAGGGACTGAGCGACACCTTTTCTGTTACTGATACCTGCGATCGTCATACTGGACGGGGTCAAGACCAGGATAACACCCGCGATCCTGATGATACATGAACCAACATGATGGCTCGGAAGAAGAAATGATATCAAATCTGTCATGTGTATAACACGGCAAATCTGGACGAAGTGGAAGCGATCACACACTATAACGACTCAATCGTTCATAAAGGTTAATTCACCTACTACATTTGCACAAGCTACTTTGCTAACCTCGTCAAAGGCAGTGTTCTGTTTCACGTCAAAACTTACGTTAGCTCTATAGCGTGCCTCATTGCTTCACGGCGCGCAACCCGCTACCCGCAGCGCTCCGTCATTACATTCACCTCGCAGACTTGCAACCCGCTGGTTGCGTATACACTCGTGTCTTTCATGTGAGACAGAAGAGAACCGACGGACCGCATGGAGGGACAAACTGTGGTGTTATGATACGGTGGGCAAGTGCTCCTCCGTTGCTCAGGCCCAACCATGTGTTCTCTCTGAAGCGGTCGGTGGCATGTCTGCTAGCAAACACAGGAAATAGTCCATGGAGCCTTGTTTCATTGTCTGAGCGCGGTTGGCCAGTACTTCGACGACAAGATGGACGCATCAATCCAATGTCCTTTTGCATTGCTTAATTGATGCTGCATTCTCGGCGACAATGTACCAGTAGGCGCCAGTAGTCTAAATAGGTTTGCCCTCTAAATGGTCACAATAGAAAACTTATATCTCATTGCTGTATCGTCAGACTTACAGAACCCGTCATGAGCGTTACCAACCCCGACCAGTCATAGCATGAGTGTCCGCATCCCGGCCAGATCTTGCGCGAGCGACATATTGTATATGACTTGACATACTATGGGGCATCTAATCCTAGTCCAATTAGGCGCGGAGCACCCAGGCCGATCAGCATATAAGGCTATTTCAGCCATACATAATCTAATGTATAGTGTACGATTACAAAGACTCGCCCAAAGATTGGTACGGCAATTTACGACCACAGCACATGGCTCGCATTATTGAGATTCGTATTATCAGTCATTTCTACCAGCTTAGGCCACGCGCCCCATTTTCTTTAGCTCATATAATCCATGATAACACATGATGACTATCATTATCTTGGATGATACTTCACTGCGCTCCCATCCACTCTAGCAAGTCTTAAGCCCCTACCACAATCCACTCTTCTAACATGAAGAACCTTCTGCTCATCGCGCTGGCAAGTGTTGTCTCGGCCCATACCATTTTTCAGAAAGTCTCTGTCAACGGTGTGGAACAGGGTCAACTGAAGGGCGTCCGCGCCCCAGATTCTGACTACCCTATCACAAATGTCAACGACGCGGCTTTCGCTTGCAACAAAGACATCAAGCATACAGATAGCACTGTGATAAGCATTCCGGCTGGAGCAAAAGTCGGCGCATGGTGGGAACTCCGATATACGGACTGTATTGGAGACGTACACTGACTTCGATGAACAGGTGGGGACACGTTATAGGTGGGAAGCAGGGTGCTAACGATCCCGATAATCCTATTGCTGCGAGCCACAAAGGTAGATGGCGCGTTATGATAACTCTCTCGGTTATGTAGAAGCAGATAGCTAATGTATCCACTGCAGGGCCGATACAATACTACCTTGCCAAGGTAGACAATGCCGCAACTACTGGTACCACGGGCCTTCAATGGTTCAAGGTTGCACAAGACGGTCTGAGTAACGGAAAATGGGCTGTGGACACCATGATTGCGAACGGAGGTTGGCATTACTTCAACATGCCTACTTGCGTTGCTCCGGGCGACTATTTGCTGCGTGTCGAGCTCATCGCCCTCCACAGCGCTTCGACCCAAGGTAATGAGTCTAGGCCATCATACTATCAAACTGCTGATTTCCAACAGGCGGCGCCCAATTCTACATGGAATGCGCACAGATCCGCGTCTCGGGTAGTGGCACAAACAAGGGCTCCAACTTCGTCTCTTTCCCTGGTGCTTACAAAGCCAACGACCCCGGTATCCAAATCAGTATCTATGACACCACTGGGAAGCCCTACATGGGTGGCAAGGCCTATTCCATTCCAGGGCCTGCGCCGTTAACCTGTGCGGCTGGGCAAGATGGTGGCAGTGGCTCCACACCAGCTCCAGCACCAGAAGCGCCGGCTACGGGAGCCGCACTATACGCGCAGTGTGGTGGCACCACATGGACTGGTCCAACAACCTGTGCGCAAGGGACATGTAAAGTAAGCAGCGAGCATTACTCACAATGCGTGCCGTAGCATGTCCGCCGAGATGCTGTAATGTATGCAGTTGTACTGCGACCGGATAATGAAGGCATTTCGGAATACTACTCATATCTTAATCATTTCTACCCATCAAGTCTCGCGACTACGACATCTTCGCACATGCCTTTCGAAATTATCCCTACGCGTAAACTTCTTTTCGGGAATTGCACACGTGGGATTTGGACAATAAAACGTTTGCGTTGCGTACATGTCCTTATGAACGCCGCGCTCATGTCTTTTAAGATCAGCTTTAAGTGCGAAAGCTGAATCGCAATGCCTGCATCGATACCGCCGTCGGTGCTTGCGGTTCAAGTGTACACTAAGGGTGTGTTAGCTCTAGACCTTTCAACTTTTGCGAGTGAAATGCCAGGCTGGCGACTTACTTCAACTGCCCTTGCGAATGGTATGTCGTTTGACATGTGTCACATCTGTAAAAGCTCAAAGACCCATCGGAGTTTTGCGCTTGATCGCTCATTTGGTTGGACGCCGGACGCTCTTTTGGAGCCGGTTCTGAAGGTTCGTAAGATTTCTCACTATCAGGTGGAGAGCTTGTGTAGTCTGTAGGGGAGTCAAGGAAGGGGTTGTCAGTTTGAGCATATGCCGAGGACCCCGCTGGTGAGACTAAAAGTGGTGATGAGGTATTGCTCATGGCCATGACCTGCAGTCTCTCCGAACTTGCGCTGTTGATATCATTTTGGAATGGTCGTTTCTTCTGGAGCCATGGAAAGATGACTGGATTTGGGGTATGTTCTGCGTCCCATGGGCTGATGTATTGCTCGTCCCCAGAAGAAGTGGCGGCTTGTCTAGCCCAGCCAAAGTGTGCAGGCGCTACGGTGAGTAGTTGTGACGATCCTTCTATAGCTACATATCAGTGGACGCTCCAAGACAAATCAGGGAGCTGACCAACCACTCTGAGGGATGATGCGTCGCAGGTAGGATCGCTTGTCGATGCCTAGAATCTGGTCGGCCGTGATGGCTCTCGGCGGTTTCTTGGTTGCATACTTCTCCTGCCTCGCCCATATCGAATCCTTGGGCGGTGCTTTGACATAAGGAGGTGGATCAATTCCGGGGCGTTTCCCTTCGCGCTCCAGATCCCTAAGTTTCCTGAAGGGATCGAGTTTCCGCCTTCTGATTCGATCCGCAAGCCATACCCATACTATGGGCGCTGCGAGTACAAAAGTAACGGCCAGACATATACCAATGAACATCGAGGCAGCAGCTCTTTCTTCTGTTGGACTCTTGGACGGTGGTGACTCATTGTCTGTTGATCGTGGCTCCAGGTTCCAGTCCTGTCGTGCATCCAGCGTAAATGTTGCCTTTAGAGGCGTCGGGTAGGGAGCCATGGTGGCCAGTAAAGGCGGGACAGCGATGCACTCGCCGTGTGAAGCATTACTCGTATCGCTCTCTCTATATCAAAGTCACGGCCTGCCTGTGACTGGAGCTATGGCGATCCGAGGCTGAAGCCGGGAGGCATACATTTTCTGGAGGACTGCCGTGATTGGGGAACTCATCCTACCGGTTAGAGGGCCTTCTCAGATACGAGGACCTTCTAGATCCCGTTGATGTGGTGTCATGCCGCTAAAGGTATGGTGCTTGCCCCATCAGTCCTTTTGGCCCCCGGTTAATGTTGAGCCCACGCCGTTGGTGCATGCTTGCGCAAGTCGTGTCCCCATCTTTGGGGTTGAATTGATCCCTTCAGCCCTGTGGTAGGAGGATAAAAGCTAGCCAAGAAGCCCTCCGTTGGATTGTCAGGCGCGCATCGCGACTCTGTCGTCATGGGGGTTGCTCGTGTTGGTCGTGTTTTACGATGCACGAACGTACCTAGGTAGGAAAACCGGGAATGATTCCGTCAAGAAGCTAAGAGCACCTGCCTGATCTTGGCGGCGTTCGATGCCACAACAAATGCATCAACACTACACCATCGGTATCACTAGCCACAGGTATACGAGACTGGTAGGTCGAATTTCCCAGCGATGCACGTCCGACTCTCCATGATGGAGTAAGAGCTCTCGCCGTGCTGTCCTCTGTTGAGTTGCGACACGAGTCAGTACTCGCATTGGCAATCCCTCCATTCCCCTTGCGGCGTCCCTTGCGAGTGTGAGGCATTTACAGATCTACATGTTGTCTATAGGATGCTGCGATGCCCATGAGTTTTCCTATTGCCTCAGAGCCGCTCGTGCCTGTACAGAATGGCCGACCTTCCCAACCTCAAGAAGCTGCGCCCATGCGGCAGACTAGAAACATACAGCACCGCGCGACACCATCTCGGTTTCTACAAGAACGTTGGCTTTACCGCAGAATATGTGGCATCAAAGAACCCTCAATCATCGCTCGAAGTGCGAATCTATACTGCGCTCCGAAAAGTTATTGCTCAGCACCCGGTCCTGACAACTGTTACGCTGAATGAAGATCAATCCTATCCCAACGTATATTTCGCGCAACTCCCTGAGATCGATCTACGCACCTGCGTAGAGATATACGAGCGAAAGACAGCATTCCCAAACGATGGCGAGGCGGACGAAGAGCTCGATCGATACCTAGTACAGCAGCATAGCCGCGATTTCAAGGACGACCTAGGTTCGAAGCCTTTCTGGCGGTTACTGGTCTTGACTTCACCACACGACATATCCAAGTTCACGGCGACGTGGATTTGGCACCATGCGCTAGCAGACGGAACGTCAGCCTTCTCATTTCACAGATCATTCCTGGCTGGCCTCAACACTCCGGAAGGCATCGCAGATACGATTGTCAAGTCTTCATCTGCGGATCTAGCGCCGCAATTAGAGGACTTGCATCCAATGACAATAACGTGGCCTTACTTCATTAAGGCCATTCTTGGTGCCTTGTTACCTTCAGTATTCGCAAAGCGACCTCCGAAACTATGGGCGGGCAACCCTATACAGCCGAACGCTACGCCGATTCCGCCACCGCGCTATCGCACGCTCGTCTTGTCGAAAGCGACTACAGATAAGCTGGCTCAGGTTAGCCGATCCGAAAAGACAAGCGTAACAGCAACGCTGCAATGCCTTCTCGCCGCGTCACTCTTCACCTGCCTCCCAGCAGAAGACTGTGAGAGGCTTCAGATTGAAGGCCCGATATCGATAAAGAGATTCTTGAACGTGGAAGAACAGCAGATGACCATGACAATTGCCGAATATGCGTACCTTCACGAGCGCGTCGCAATTCGAGAATCTAAACTCAAAGATTCAGCAGGACATGGTGTCTTACAGCAATTCTCATGGGACACTGCACGCGCGGTGAAATCCATAATATCCACAGAAGTCGCCAAGTCTGGCACCGACAACCCCGTTGCGCTGCTGAGATACATCTCTTCTATGCAGCAGCACTTCCTCGACAAATTAAATAAGCCTCGCAATTCTGCAGCAGAACTGTCCAGTGCAGGAGTATGGAAGCATACACAGAGTGCAGGGGTATGGACCGTCGGTCGAATGGTGTTCAGCCAATCTCCCAATGTTGTGGCCAATGCTTTAAAACTCAATGTTGTAACAGGTGGCGATGGAAACGCGACGTTGAACTTTTGCTGGGCTGAGGATGCTGTGGAAGAGCAGCTCATGCGGGATATCATCGAGGGAGTTAGGACTGGGATCGAAGATTTAGTAGAAGGGAGCCAGGAGTAGATAAAATAGTTGCAAGTTGGAGGCGGCTGTATCTTTTGTATCCGCTGGTCTGCGTAGTAATAATAGTTTCAACGCCTATGCACCGATGAAGCACAAGGATAATCCATAGCACGCTCTCCAAGGCGAACACAAAGAGGGTCTAAGGAAAGGCCACGATTGCATGATGTCGTCATACTGACTGACGGGTTGTCCTGAGCTGGAAGTCTTACATCAGCACTTCACCTGTGAGCCGAGTCACATACCGCTGTTTTGTTCAGCGAGGTCACAACATAAAGTGACTAAGAGCCATCATACAATTCGACTAAACATAGTACATCAAGGAAGAGAATAGGTATATGCGCATCAACTCCAATGCTGAATACCCGCCCTAGTAAACAAAATCGAAGCACATGGGCCTCTTGCAGCATGCCGAGGCTGCTGTATCCGACCCGGAAACGCGGAACCATGCCAAAACACCTATCACTGTTACCGCTTCATATCTGTCGTTCCCTGGTTGCTTCCTCTTCGATATTCCCAGACTTCCTGCCCTCGTCCGTTCGCGTTCGCGCCTGAGCCATAGTATGCAGCGTATGCTGCGTTCATGCCCTCATGGTGATCTTTCGCGTGCCGCTTGATGGAGTTCCAGAGGCCCCGAGCTTTGCTCGATTCCTTCAGTGTAGATGCTGATGACGAAACAACAGATGTTGATGATGAAGATGCCTTGGCTGATGTCTTGATGTATTCGAAAGAGGTGCGAGGAGTCGTTGCGGAAGAGCCTGACATCTTCAATATGTAAGAACTTGAGCGTGTTTCTTATGATTCAGATGGCTATAGAGGCGGTGTAGTGGTGTGTATGTGAGCCTTGCTGAATACGCCGCTTTCGATGCCGACTTGAAGCTTGCGTCTCGAGAATGATGGCAAACGTACTCGTTTGATTACAGTGGATCAGGGTGCTTTTTCGTTTCTGTGGGACCGGTACCAAGTCTGTCGGTTTGTTTGAGCCCACTTTGTAAGAAGAAGAAGAATGTGCTGGTAATGTCTAGATCACTTCAGCTGCGTACATCACCATCTTTATACTCGCCCTGCAGCTCAGGCCACTGTACCGATTCAGACATCCGAGAATCGCACACTCTATGACTCCATGGACCAACATGACTTTGCCGTCGCGGTGCTGACTGTTTCGGTAATTGACCTGAAAGGCGTGGGAGGCTTGTTTCAGCGGCTTTGCTTGTCGAAAACATGACCATACGCCTGAGAGGCGCAATGTGGAGACAGTTTGACGCCAGCATTGCGCCAGACGGGTCCAATGAGAGACTTGCGCTGAAGCCACTTTCTCCCAGAAGACGCTAGTGCATGTGAACTTCCCGACGGGTAGCAACAGATGCGCGGTGCGAGCGTTGTACTCCTGAGGCACGGGTATAAAAGGCTGATTGTACGAGAGCCAGGTCACATCGACACATGCCAACGACGCCGCAGGATCGCGCCGTACGATTCTGAAGCTCTTGTTGGTGATCTGTCTTGCATGATGTGCAGGTTGGCTTGCGTGAAGAGCGGAAGAGGGACGTTTGGGTGTAGGGCGTGCGCCCTGTGCACAGGCGCGATTCATGGTTGGAAAGTGGGGTTGGCGCGTCCTAGTGACGAATGCGCGCGCCCTGTACATGTCAATCGTCGGTGGCCGAAGCCGCTCTATGAATGCGAGGCACGTTGAGTCCTGCGATCTCAGCAACTCGACCCTGCTTGTAATAGAGAGTGCGGCCCACGTCAATTGCACAACGTTGACAACAACCTGGTTGCGGCACAAAAACACATCAAGCGGCACGGAAGCATACGTAGGAACATCAGCGATGGATTTCATCATCCTGGGCGATCAAACACCTGAATTTGTATCTAGGGCTTAACAACTGTCTGCCACGGAAGGGTATTGTCGAAGAAAAATGTTGCTTTTGGCTGTGTAGCAAGGCCTTCGCCCGTCATGTTGCACAGCTTGGTCACGTCACCGGCCTCTGCACGCTTCGCCTTGATAATATCCTGGTACTGAGACAGCGGGCAAGATGAGCCAGGACCACTGGTGCAGTCAACAACAGGGTAGACAACCTCGTTGATGCGGATGCGCATGAAAGTTTCTTCAGTGGCGGTGCCATTGTAGTTGGTTGCATAGCCAGAGCCGTATGTGCTATTGTGGGCAGCAGCAGGACAGGAGAGACGTTCGAATGCAACAGTTCCGCGCATCTTCACGACCTGTGAGGAGCGGAAGAGCCGGTCCGGTAACGACATGTTACCAGGAAGCTGCTGTTGGTTGTCGAAAACACCGATCGCAGCGGCCAGCTGGTTGATTTGACCATCATTTGCGAAGTTGGCCATGATCTTTGGAGGGACAAAAGTACCATTGCCCGTCTTGTAGGTTGCGTCTGGACCATCGACAAAGCGTTGCACAGTCATGTCAACGATAGGCAACATCTGGTATTTCTCGATATCGGATCCCAGACCGGTGCCGTACCAATAACGCAAATCCTGCGCATACTCGTACTGCAAGATCTCTTCCTCCGTGAAGATGTCGCAGAAGGGGCTTCGACGGCCGGTGATCTGGGTCTCGAATCCACACAAGTAGGGTATCTGGTCGACTTGACTCGTTGTAAGGTTCAGGCCTTGGATCTTCCCGTTGAGCCTGGCGGTAATCGGAGGAAGGTATATAGAGTCCCACGTCTCCTTGGCAGGACCTCCACCCGCGTCATTGTAGGCCTTGCACAGATCGCTGGGAGCAAGAGTGTTGCCCCAACTGGCAGGGTCGCTCGCGTTGAGAGCATAGATGGTAGTGAGGTCTGTTGCGTTGGGCCCCACGAAACCTTGAGCGAACAAGCGTGCGCTGTCCCGAACGCGTGGACCAGACGTATAGTAGTTTGCCCACATAGTAAAGGCGGTGTTGTACTTGTACAGGTCGGGGTAACGAAGGCGCCACGTTGTACCCATCTCGTGTAGCTCCTTCCAACCGGTCGGGCTCAGATTGGCGATTTGAGCGTCCGGGTCTGAGAGGACCGGCTTCCAGGATGCGAGGAATGCGAGTTTCTCGTCGGTGATGGTGATGTCTCCGGCGGCTTGGATGTAATCGGCGAATTCGACCCACCCATTGTAGGCGCCACTATAAAGGTAAAGAAACAAAATCAGCCTATGCCTCATGTGCAGCGCGTGCAGTAGTTACCGGTCTGGGAACCGCGAGCCGTGACGGGAGAAGAAAGCTATATGTTCTTAGTCTGGCATTCCTCAGTCGCGAAATCAAGCTGCCCTACCGGCCAAATCGACCTTGCATCCTGTGGGTATATCGGACGAAATGCCCGTCACCTCTTCGCCGGGGAACCATTGTCCGTTGCCACCGATATGCTGGAAGACATCGAAGTTGTCTTGAGCTGCAACAGCAGCACTGCTAGCGGCGAGAGAAAGAGCAAGAAGCTTCATGGTTATCGTTAAGAAATGAAGTACGCTCCGAACTGCAGATAGGAATAGAGCGCACACCTATCATCTTTATACCCGACATCTGGATTGATCGTGGTGTTGTCAAGTTCAGCACCTGCTTTAGCCTCGGAGATGAGTTCTGGCGATGCTTCCTAAGGCGGTAAGGATGCTCAGGAACCAGCTGCACGTGGGACCATCGACGACGTGGGTGGTCTCTTCGCATGGAGGCGCGGTCTGCCACAGCGGCCAAGGAACTCCATTGTAGGATGCGATCCTTCGCGCATCCAAAATACGATGGTTTTGACCCGAGCTTCGCGTGAACTGCGGTTGATGTGGGTTGATAGCAGTAGATGACCATGCATGTGTCGCCCTTCGGAGGTGCATGCTCCGATTAGTCATGCCTTATCGATACCGCACCCGCGATCGCGGCATCTGACTGACTCAATCTTCAGCTATCTTTGCCAATAACACACCCGTAACGATGCACGTCTCCATGCCCCCTCGGTGACTATCCGAATCAAGCTCTTCTCAGCACTTCTATCCATCAGATCATGGCTGAATCGAAGCCGCGTCAACGCAAATTCGCGCCAAGGTCACGGACGGGCTGCCTTACATGCCGAACCCGGCGGAAGAGGTGCGATAGCGCCCAGCCTCAGTGTGCCAACTGCAAACGCCTCAACCTGTTATGCGAATGGCAAACTCCACGAAGCATCGTTTCGGAATCGTCTTCGTCCCAGTCAAGCTCAAAGAGTCCGGAGCGCCAGATTACAGTCCCACTGCGCTCGTCTCTTGATCCATGGGATGCACTACCGGGCGACGAAGGAGCGGAGAGGATGCATCTATTGCAGTATTACATCGAGGCGTTTGTACCCAGTGTCCAAGTAGCACCTATTGCAACGAGTTTCTACACCAGCCTCTACATGCCTTGGTCTTTCCAGATCGAAGGTATGCTTGACGCTATCCTGGCTATATCTTCTGCTCAGTTGGCGAGGCGAAGCCAGGACGCAGACCGCGCCAAACATCTTCGCGCCGTATCCTCCCGCCACGAGAGGAAATGCTATCAGTTCATCAAGGAGCGCTTGAACCCGTCGGGTGGATTGCCAGAGGATACCTACCAGGTTACCGCGGTGATCCTCATCCTGGTAGGACTAGAAGCACTCAACGGTGTCAAAACTACGAGATGGATATCGCAATTGAAGAGTGTGCAACGGATACTTAGTGCGCTCACTCCGGAACAGAGCATCATGGACTGTGTCGAAGTTGATTCTCTGCATCGACACTTCACTTACCACTTCGCCTCTGCTTCGCTCATGGCGCGGGTGTCAAACGCCGGAAAGGCCTGTTCGGCAGAGCAGGGCTTGATACCAATCAGCGCCGCCCTAATGCCAGGCACAATCGACCCGCTCATGGGCATCTCATACCAGCTATGCGACCTGATTTCACGGATACAGTATGTCACCTCTTCGAGTTCCGCGTTTCCTCTCGCTACCGAAGCGTCTTTCAACGTGATCGAGAAGGGTATACAGAATTGGGCTTACGACAACCCGTTTGCACTTGGCGTCGATACTCCCATAGCTCTCGACCTCATCGCCCTTGCAGAAGCCTATCGTTTAGCAGCTCTCATTCAGCTCTACCGCACCTCGCCAAGCCATTCTGCCAATATCGCGGGCTGTGCCTCACGCGCGATGGAGTTTATTGCTCGCATACCACCGGGAAGCGCCGCAGAGTCAAGTTTACTCTACCCAATCTTCCTCGCTGGAGCCGAGCTAGACGATGAAGCGGCCATCGAGAAGTGCTTCCAAAGGCTAGAGGATATCCAGAATAGGAATCGCTACGAGAACGTTGAATGTGTTCAAAAGGTGCTGAAAGAAGTGTGGCGACCGAAGCTTGAAGGTGGTCAAAGAAGGGACTGGGAAGAGGTGGTAAGAGAGTGGAACTGGTCGTTTACTTTGGGTTGATGCGATCCCGATGCAACTCTCCTCAGAAGCACGTTTTGCTCCGATCAAACACAACGCTCTGGCGGAATGCCATGCCTACGTTCCGGCTTAAAACCTCGCTCGCGCATCTTGCATCGGACACATCCGCTGTAAAAGAATACTCATCGACTCGCTCGTGATCGATGCTCACTCAACGGGAATATAATAATTGCCCGGGCAGGGTGTGTTTGGAGATGGAGTAGCCCCTTCCCCGCATGACATACTGTATCTTGGCAAACCCCGCCTCCTCCTGCAGCCCCCATCGAGATGTTGAACTTTGCCCCCATTTGCTCGCATGTGTCTCTTTGGGAAACGATGGGGGTCCTCAGCTATGCCCAGCGTCACTGGTTGCTTGGCCGCCTTCCCCGCTTTGTAGCCTCTCGCTATCCACTTTTGCATTCTGCTGCGTAGCGTTTGCGCGCCGTCGATTCTCCACTCATCTACCAGGCGATATCGTTCGACGGATCGCATCATTCTTCACGCCTATAACCTTCTACGTGCCACTCTTTGATCAACATGGCGAACACCGCTACTCCAACGATGGCCACTCCCATCGACTTTAACAGTGTACTGGATACATCCAACCTAAAAGATCGTTCAGTGCTTATCACTGGCGCAGCATCTGGCATTGGTTTAGCCTGCGCGATAAAGATGGCTGAAGCAGGCGCAATGGTCACCATGGCTGATCTACACGATATGGCTGGGGGCGTCATCCAGGGTAAGTTCTGGCTTTGTGAATAGCACGTGAGGCACATACTGACTTGGCACTTCCACCTCTACAGATCTAAACATTCGAGGGCTCAGGGTGCAGTTTGTACAATGCAACGTTACATCCTACGAAGACCAAGCCTCCATGTTCCAGTCTGCAACACACTTTGGAAATGGGCAGATTGACGTGGTGATCCCAAATGCTGGTATCCTTGCCGAAAAGAACCTCTTCGACATGGTGCCTGCCACGTTGCCCAACCCAGGAGATGTATCACCACCTCCTCCAAGCTTTGCTTGCGTGTCCGTCAACCTTCAGGCAGTATACAATACCTGCTATCTAGCACTACATTACTTCCGCCTCCCGCGCGCAGCAGCAACAGCTTTCAAGCCCAGCATCGTTCTGATCGCCTCGCTCGCAGCCTACATTGGATATCCATATAGCACTGCATACAGCATGTCCAAGTTCGGTGTTCGAGGACTTCTGTACAGCCTGCGCGAGCGCGCCATGCACTCTTCGATCCGCATCAATCTTGTTGCGCCCTGGTACGTGGATACCGGCATCGCCAAGCAAGCTGACTTCGTAGAGGACAACGGCGCTGTTCTTAACATCGTAGGATTTGTATCCATGGACAGAGTTGTGGATGCTGTGATGAGGCTTGCTTCGGTTCAAGAGTTGTGTGGAAGAAGCGTAGGCATCTTCCCCAAGGGTAGCGAAGACATTCTCGATGATCTGGAAGGTGGATACGGCGGCGCGATAGTGGGTAAGCACATGCGCGAGGTTCAAGCGGTCGTCGTACAGGAGATGCAGAAACAGATGCAAACGTAGTTCATTTCCCAGTAGACCCGATGTGAGGAATGTCTTCGCGGTATCGGCTTTGTCAGTCACAACTGTCGACATCACATACTGGTCTGATGTTGGTTTCAATTAGAGTTGCGCTGATACTCATCCCACAATCTCTGCTCGCATGACCGTGTGCAGAAGAGTCCGATGTTGCCACTACCATGTGGGCCCGCGTTTGTACAAACCATCGGACATGATGTACAACATCTCTTGGCACCCAACGTAGACATGTTCGCCGCCATTACTGGAGATATTCGTACTTGGCCTTGATTCATGCGCATAGCCATATGCCTAAGAAGCTTAAGAGAAGCTAGCTTCGGGACGCCGGAAGGGACATTTGCGAACGAATACAATACCGCACTCTTCTGGACAGGCAGGGCCCGCCGGTCGATCAACGCTCACCTGTCAACAACTTTTTGTCGGGCCTATCCGCCTCAACCGTCCGTAGTCTTTCGCCCGCCGGTATGCTGTTGTGCCGTTTACGATGAAAATCTTGAGGCGTGTGAGAACTGTATAAGTATATCCATGCGAAGAAAATGCCACATCAAACAAGACAATAGCATCCAACATGTCAGGCATCCAGAAACCCCAAATGGAACGAGAACCACGAACGGGTATCGACGTTCTCGTAGTAGGAGGCGGCATCGGTGGACTCAGCTTTGCAATCGAGGCCTACCGCAAAGGACACAATGTGCGCGTTCTTGAACGGAATAATGAAGGTCAATACTCGGGTATGTAGTTTTTCATTCCACTCACCATCGACCTCTCGACGAATCGACATAACACAAAACAGGTGAAATTATTATGATCACCAGTTCAGCACTCGAAACGCCTAAGGAATGGCCAGGGTTCTCAGAACGTGTCAGAGCCCTCGCATCGCCACCAACCTTTGACCTGCGCAAATACGATGGCACATTTATCCAACACCATGCTCCTGGCGACTCTGCAAATCCGTCTTTGAACATCTACCGGAAGAGACTGCACAATTTACTGAATACCTACGTCAAAGAGCTCGGTATACCCATAACGTACGAAGCGAAAGTGGATGCATACTTCGAGTCAAACACATCAGGCGGTGTTGTTCTCAAAAGCGGTCAGAGGATAACTGCAGATGTGGTTGTAGCTGCAGATGGCGTAGGCTCTAGGTCCCGCGAGATCATCGACGGGAATAGAGACAAGCCGATTAGTTCTGGCTTTGTTGTCTACCGGACTTCTTTTCCTGCTGGGCCGGCCATAGACAAGTATCCCCTCGTTGCGAGGGAGTTTCTGGGTCACGATCACCGTGGTTTCATGTATATTGGTCCAGGCGCGCATATGGTTCTTTCCTGTGACAAGGGCGAGTTGTGCTATCTATTGACTTGCAAGGTTTGTAGTCGCTGCTTCATTGCCCTTCCTTATTGATCGTTGCTAACGTCTGTTAGGATGAAAACGGTACGGCAACAGAGAGCTGGTCGAAAACCACGTCCACGGATAAGATTTTGGATGTTGTAAAGGATTGGGATCCTCTTATTACGGAGGTGATCAGGGCGACACCGAACAATCAGGTGCTCGACTGGAAGCTGATGTGGCGTGATCCACAGCCGCAGTGGGTATCGAAAGGTGGTCATGTCGTGCAGCTGGGCGATGCAGCCCATCCCTTCTTGCCTACGTCGTTCAGTGGCGGCACGATGGCGATGGAAGACGCGTACTCGCTAGCAGCCTGTCTACATGTTGCCGGGAAGCAAAACGTTGCGCTTGCGACCAAGGTGCATAACAAGCTAAGGTATGCCGATATGGATCGCGGGGAAACATCAACGACTAACCTCAAAATTGTAGGTTCGAGCGAGTGTCCTGCGCGCAGAAGCTAGGATTCAAGAATCGTGAGGTCTTTCACAACACCGACTGGAAAGACGAGAAGACGGCGCCGAAAAAGCAGCACAAGATGGTCGGAGATTGGTTGGTCTATCACAACCCCGAGAAGTATGTTTACGACAACTATCACAAGTGTGCGGAACATCTAGACACGGGTGTCGAGTTCTTGAACACGAACACACCGCCGGGATACAAGTACAGACCTTGGACCGTCCGCGAGCTGCTGGGGGCCTCGGAACGTGGCGAAGTGGTGGAGGACGAAGGCGACTGGTCCTAAAAGAGGGAAAGCTTGCAAAATGCCGCGTTATTATTGTGGCCACTTCAGCTTATCGATTGGCCATGCTGGGAACATCTCTTCTCGATGTATATGTATGGGCGTCCAGCGGCAAATGTTGATGCTAATTAGAACTGCCGAAGTTCATGCTTCCCTCTGCTATGTGTCCTACCTCCGCTCCCTGCGGCTTACTGTACCGTCGATCGTATCCGCCAAACTTATAGCATGAAAGCGTGCCTTAATACTGCTTGCCGTTGTATGGGCATGTAGCATGCCATATGCCAACTTGTCATGTTTTGCTCCATGTCCTCTTAATAGATAACCTCGCCATTTTGTTCAACTGCTGCCTTCGAGTCGTGGCAACAGCCAAGCCGCGATTACATCTATTATAATGCTTAAATGATATGCGCTTATCGCCTCCTGCAACGATACCAGCACCTTGGTTGTGGACGAGTGCGGTCGAGTTCCGTTCGAGGAGCGTGGCATTGTGCGCGCGTGTGGGAGGTGCTCTGAGAGCGAGGACTGTGGCAATGCCGGCTGAAGAAGCTCCAGCCTGTCTAGCGGTGCCAGTTTATGCTCGTGATACAAAACGCGCGTGGGTTCGGGAGCGTACGATGATGATGTTGAGCTTCTCATGGTGACATGAGGACATCTTTGCGATTGCGTGTTGCCGTGTTCCAATATGAGTATCTTCAGCCAATATCCGAGTCATCTGTCATATGAAAAGAAGGCAAGTTAGGCTTAATAAAGCCTCCTTCGCGCAATGATCGCGTGGATTAGGAGTGTTGGTGGAGGAAGATCCGATGACGACAAGCTCAACATCGCTGAATGCCGAGGGATGTCGGAACGCTGCTCGGAACGGCTTGGCCCGACTTGCCCTCCCATTCATCTAAGCTGCACTCCATCCGCAAGAATTTTAGTAAGACTCGAATGTTTCCCTATATCAACCATGTATTTCCAAGCTTCTGACTCAAGCCTGAAGTATTCGCGAGATTGGGAAATTCTACTGTCGCGGAACTGAAGCATGACAGCCGATCGCGGAGCTCGAGGCCTTGTCGCTGTAGGTCAACCCTACATCCTCAGCACAACAGGACTGACGGGGTATCTAGATAACAGGCGCAAATGGTACAATAGGTTATGCCTGCGTGGTCTACGCGCTGCAAACTGGCTATCGAGTTCGTTGCATCGTGCGCCGCTCCTCCGCCATCGAAACGATCAAATCCGGGCCCTCTGTGCAGCCCTACCTCGACCTACTCGAATATGTCGCCGTGCCAGACAATGCGGTCGAAGGAGCATACGATGAAGCTGTTGCGGGTGTCGACTATGTTGTGCACATAGCAGGAGCATGGCCGATGCTACATCTAGATCCTGATAACGACATCTACCATCCGTACATCAGGTCGACGAAGGGCTTGATAGAAGCAGGGCGAAAGTCTGGTACAGTGAAGAGGATGGTATTCACGCAGGCCGGAGCGGGGCTTGTTGACTCGGAAGACGGCGATACACTCGGTACGCGTATGGAACGCGTCTTGAACGGTACGTCTATTTACTTCTGCCCTCGCGCCTCAATCCATGCATCTTACTGACCGATACAGAGGCAGTTCAAGTTTCGCAAACATCCCTCGCATATCGACCCCGTCTCAAATCCCCTCACAACGCGTACTGCTCCGCAAAAGCCCAATGTATGACCTACCTCGACGATCTCCAAGCTTCCCACGAGCTCCCTTTCTCTATTGCGCAAATCATACCCGGTACCGTCATCGGCCCTTCGGAATTCTGCACGACATCTGAGCAAGCGCGTGCGCATATGGATCGACAGAGCAAGGCATTGCTGTTCGATGATATGGCACCACGGTATGCGTTTGGCTTCGTGCATGTGCAAGACTGCGCTCGCATTCATATCGAGGCGCTAGATGGGAGGATTCAAAGCGAGAATCTGCCCAAGTGGTATGTTGCTGCTGGGACGGTGGAGGAGGGGTCAGATGGGGACAAACTCTGGAACTCTGTAGCGGACATGATTGAGCGAGACTTTGCGAAGGAGGTCAAGACTGGGGCGTTTAGAGTGGGACGCCAGAAGGTGCCTATCAACATGCCATTTCGCGTCGAATCAAGCATGACGGAGAAGATGCTGCTGAATGGTGACAAGATCAGGGGGTTAGAGGATAGCGTGAAAGAGGTCGCGGAGTGGTATATTGAACTAAGGAGAACAGAGGAGAAAGCAGATGTGTAAGCTGGGACGATGTTGGGGACGATTCGAATCCATCGAACCAATCTAATGTCAAACGCCCTACCACTTGAAGCTTTCTTCAAAGTACTCAACCCCTCTATAACCCTTACCCAACATCTGGACACTCGCTTTCCTAGCTTGATCCGCCATCAAAGCTGGCCCACAAGCCACAATCGCTAGACGTTGCTGGCCCGCATCTCTAGCAGCCTCATGAACTGTTTCATGCACGTCAGGTCTGTGTGCCATGACTCTTACGCTCTTCAAGTCTTCGCCCATTACATCGTCTTTCGCCTCATCATCCCGAGTGATATGCACTTCCATCTCGACTCTCTCATCGCTCAACAGGCCTCTAAAGTCGCGGAGAACAGAAGTGAGGAACGCGTACTCGCGTACTGCCCATACAATCTTCACGCTCCGTACGCGTGACGTACTGGAAAGGACGTGGGCTAGGTGTGATAGCGGGACCGCGATACCCGTTCCACCGACCACGAACAAAATGTTGTGTGAACTGCGGAGAGGAACAGTGTGCCCATAAGGGCCTTCCACAAGGACACGGAGCCTTTTGGGATGCAAGAGACAATGTGACTTCAATCGGGATGTGAAGCCGTCGTAAGGTCGAACAAGGAACACCATGTTTGATGAGGCATCTGAGGCTTTAGACGAAAGAAGTGCATCCGACTCTGTGGTTGAGGCTGATGAAGTACGCGAGTGTTCCGGCCTCGACGAAAGTGGCGATAGTGGCGTAGATGGAGGATTGTCCGTATCTTTTGAAATATATGCCAACGTGAACGGATGGCTCTGATGTGCATAGAACAAATCATCCAACACATGAATGTAGTAGTAAGAGCCGGGTCTTGGAGCTACGAAGCTCTTACTACCATCGACTTCCATACGTACGAGATTACTGCTGGGGTCATAAGTAACCCGAGCCTTGGTACTCAGCGGGCTCCGGTTGAAAGCTAAGATTCGTGAGAGGCGCATAATCCGATCAAAGACCCAGACACCAACGCATGGCCAGATGAATATGTTCCACTCGCCATTAGTGAAAATCTCAACATGGTAGTACATAGTCCAGAGGGTTGCGATCGAGAGCGCTATGTGCGTGACGAGGAAGAACTCGTAGTGCGCACGGCGGATACCGTAGAACGAGAACGCCAAAAGACCGCACATGGCGATAGTTGACAGTTCGCCGTTCCAAAAGTAGTGTTTCGTCCAGTAATTTAGAAAAGATGGCCATCCTCCGCGCTCCAGTATCATCAGCGTGTATCCCAGACTGTGCACTACGGCTTGTACTGTAGCAACCCTTGCAACCCACCGATGGAAAGCGTTGTAGGTACCGAATCCCCATCCAGTCACCCAGATCAAAAGATCATTGCGCATACCAAAGAGCCAAACAAGTGGGAAGTTGGCAAGCGAGATGATCCCCGTACGATCCGATACAAAACGGAGAAATTGCACCGACTTCTTCGGCCAATAAAGGTTGCCTTCGGTAAGACGGTAGGAGCAGCTGCAGAGAACAACGTTGAGTACGACAAAAAGAAAGATGGTAAGCGACTGGATCCGTGGTGGGATGGTACACCAGCCGTACGGTCGAGAACAACGATCACCAAAAGCGGCAGGTGTGGTAGCGTATCGCCTGAGCCATGTCCGAAGGGAAACCACAGGACTTCGAGATCCAGACATCCCGCCGGATTCGACTTCTGGAACTATTCTGTATGACTTGTGGCGCTGTTCACTGCGTAGAAGTGACAGGATACGCGTCATTACGCCAACAACCACTACTACTAGCCAGAAGTAGTACATGTACCAGCTGTAAGTCTTGTGTTAGCGAAGTCGCGCCTAAATTGGTACAGGCTCGACTTACCCATACACGAGATGGATCTCGTATTCCCAGAATGCCGCTTCCTGTACGCCACATTTAGCACCCCATGTTCTTCTTGGGCGTAATAGGCGGTAACGTACCATGGTGGTGAAAGCTCGCCTTACAAGCTCATCACTTGGTATCACAACTTCATCAATGGTCGGAAACCTCAGTGCCTTTTCAGCCGCCAGTCGCGTTACTCTAGCCTTGCCGTCAGGGGCCCATCGGTCCAAAATATCGCGAAAGGCAGGTAACGTGATATTCGCGTGTGCTTCACACCAGGGTCTCTGGTTCTCAATCCATTGTTCTGTTTGGCCGTCCTGTATGCAGAACTCGTCGAAGCACAGATACAGTGATGTGACGCGTAACTCACTTCGGCATCCTCGGATCTTGCTCGAAAGCGAAGGATCAGTGTCGTTGAAGGTTACATAGTTGACGCCGGTCTCGCACGCTAAAGGGCAGTACTTCCCCGAGTACAAAGCATGTGATACACCTGTAAGAGTGTACAGAATGATGGAGATCGATGAAGTGCGCATGAGTGGACGCGATGAGGTACAAGATGGGGCGACGCAAGCTCGGAGTCGGAGATTGGCGGGGTCGTGAAATCTTATCAGATGTCTGTGCACGGGCCCGCGCTGGCATTAGGCGCGCTTCTCTCGCGTCAGCTGGGTTGTTGCTTCGAGCTTGTAGACGGCCAATGTTTGTGAGAACAAAGTTTACGCAGCAGTCGTACTCGCTGTCTTACCCACCTGTGGTGCCACGTCATGTCTCACACCGCCTCAGAGGCGACCTTCCTCTCTTTACCTATCGAGCTCCGCCTAGAGATTGTCGCACACGCGCTGGAACAATCTGACGCGGGGCTCACGAAAGTCCACGAGTCCAATGAGGGAAGAACTTGTTCTATGATAGATGAGAGGTACAAGCCTAATACCAACCTTGCGATACGGCTGGTTTGCCGCCAGTTCAACGCTGAGTTCCGTCGCCTTGCCATCCAGAATACCCTCTTTGTGCTCTCCAGGAACTCCACACGAGTTGCCGGTCAGCAATCCGAAGAGCTTCTACAAGATGTAAAGAAGTTAAGAATTCACTGCGACCATGATGCCATCAGAAAATGGTACGAGTACCCGTTTAACAGACGATGTATGCATCTCGATGAGCTACAGTTTGTAATGCCACTCGACGACTCTGCCAACCGGACAGCCCTCGTGGGTCTGTTCAGACGTTTGCGCAACGTCAAACAAGTTAAGCTCCTCTTCCCGAATCATCGTCTTGCAAAAGAACCCTATGGATACATCAGATTACTCGGCGAGCTGCTCAAAGAAGACCATTTCCAGAGATACGATGCCCCGAACGCCCCCAATTTCGAGTCTACATGTTGGGAGTGGAGCTTTGACAAAGAGTCTAGTTGGGCTGTCTTCATGGCTCGGAAACCAATGGAACTTATGCCGGAAGAGCATTACTTGCTGCTCATGAAGCCGAAGATCGACTACATCATGGATTACATGGCATCATAGCACCAACATTGTAGTTGTCACTGCGCAACACAGCACGTTCGCGTCGTTATGTTATCACGAAATTTACGACGACGACCAGCATATCGTTGCCATACAACAAGACGTCGACTTCCACAGCCTTGGACTAAGAGCCAGGCCTCATATGGATCGGTCAGCTCAACCCGCGTGGGCAAGTTCGGTGGCAGGGTAGCTCCATATTCCAGCGACAATGGGGGCCTCAGGGAAAGCGCATGAATCCATAGAGTATGCTACCAAATCAACGGATTTCAACAATGATTGACGAGTCAAAGATTGCGTGGGTGTCATCACTATGCCCAGGGCTTTGACGCGTCTTCACGTGGTCTCCAACACAGCTGCATCCTCGAGTGCTGCGTAAGACTAGAACATCATCATCATGGCTTAGCGGCATGGTAGAGTCTGGTATTATAAATGTCGCTGTGCGGAAAGTGGCCATAGTCGCTTACGGGCATTTGAGCGTGGTAGCTTAGAAATCACGCTGCTTCGGAGGCCCAGGAGATCCGACGCGGCCCCCACTTGCCCAACGATGCACTTGACGCACTGCGTCGCGCCTGCCTCACCTGCAAGCGCGACTGCTATAACAGCAGCCATGCCACGCCTTTCCAGACGTCCTCTGCCCCCCATATCAATCCACCGTCCACCATGAGCGCCCCGAAGCCAATTCTCATCTCCGGCGCCGGCCTCGCCTCGCTCCTCCTCGCCCGCTCGCTGCACCGTTCCAAGATCCCGTTCCTCGTCTTCGAACGCGACGCGTCCATCGTCTTCAGAGCCCAGGGCTATAGGTTGAGGCTCTCGGCGCAGGGTCTGGACGCCATTGAGCAAGTGCTCGGTCCGGCAGGATTCAAGACGTTCTACGATGCTTGCGGCAAAACTGGCGGGGCTGGATTCGCGGCAGTGAACCCGCTGACAGGCGAGACAATAGGTGGAGATACTCCGAGCGTCAAGAGCGAACCTTTGACTAGCAGAGACGGCAAGGTTGTTGGAGTGTCGCGCGGTGATATGCGCAAGCTGTTCATGGACGGTATCGAGGATCGTGTCGTTTGGAAACATCAGGTCGCAGCCTACGAGAGGACGGACAATGGTGTGCGACTAGTTTTCGCCGATGGTACCAAGTCCGAGGAGGGCTCTATGCTGATCGGGGGTGAGGGTGTCAAGAGCGCAGTAGCTGGCCAGCTCTCCGGCGGCGCGATCAAGGTCTATGATCTCGGTTCCAGAGGCATACATGGGCAAGCCCCGACAGCCGCCTTCAAGGCCCTGGGCGAAGGCGTCTTCCGCCTTGTCGACGATACATCGCAGCCGAACGGTGGCAAGGTCTTCGTCATCACAAATGTGCGCGCAGGCGACATGGACAAGCCCGATGTCAACTTCGGCTGGACCATGATCGGCTCTCCAGGCGTCATCAAAGCGCCGAACGACAATTACACGATTACTGGGCCGCCTGCTGCAAAGATAGCAAAGGCACTCACATCGCACTGGCATGATCGTGTCAAGCCACTCTTCGATAACATGGCAGAGTCGGAAGCAGCTTTCTGGAAGATAACATGTTCGTCACCAGAAGGTGTACCGAAGTGGCCCAACGACCCTCGAGTCACTCTAGTCGGTGATGCAGTACATGCTATGACGCCAGCAGGAGGCAACGGCGCAAACACAGCTGTGCGCGACTCGGCTCTGCTCGGTCGATTGATAGCCGAAGCCTGGGAGAGAGGCGATGGCGATAGATGGACGGGTGTCACAGAAGCATATGAAAAAGAGATGCGAAAATACGCAACAGAGGCTGTCAAGGCTAGCTACGGGCTGGCTACAGGGCAATTCGGCATTGATCTTGATCTCAACACTGCGCCTACAATCAACGAATATGTTGCGCCAAACTGAGTCTGGAAAGAGATGAAAGGTATGATTGTGGTGTGCCCTCTTCCGAGGCGACCTCCATTGCAGCAGACTAGTCATGACTCTGAACAGGATTCTGATCATAGCCTTACTTTCCTATGAGACGGCATTAGGTCGTGTCGACGAATGATACGCATGATATTCATCCTTAGTTCCACGTGCGACTCACGGTCACTAACGATACAGGGTTCCCTGGCTGGACATCTGAAGGCTTCAAAGTCTGCCGCGGGACGACTGTCGCGTCCTCCGTTGCCGATTGTAGATTCCGCCGCAGAACCACGACTCATGTGTAGCTTCCCCGCATCTCCATTAGGCCCACCCCCGACTTTAAAAAAACCGGGCCATCCAGTACGTGCGAAATTCCCGATGACAATGGATTCGCCGCGACCACGCAAACGCCGTGCCATCAATGCATGCGTCAGTTGCCGAACCTCCAAAGTACGATGCGACGGGAACCGCCCTTGCCAACGATGTGACCGGAATGGCGCAACCTGCCAATACTTTGACGCCGTAAAGGACGAAAATGTGTTGCGGATCGAAAGGCTCGAAAATGAGATGGCTGCTCTTCGTGAACACATGCGTATCCAGCGGCATCCAGACAAGAGCGTACGTAGGCCTGAAGATAACACTAGGATGAAAGAGGCAAATCAGAACATCTGTCGCCAATGTAGGCTCCACGGTGTTCTGTGCCCTCCTTGGTTGAGGTGGCAGCCTGCGTGAACAAGCAGGAGACTAGCTGACCATGATCATGAATGCAGTTACCCATGGAGAATGCGACTGTGACAGTGCCAGAAGTCGCACTCCGGTCTCTGCCCAAGTGCAACGCCACGGCCGTTGACGCAGGCCTCATTACATGGGAACAGGCTGTACACTGGTATCAAAGGTAGACAAACCCACTGCAATTCTCGAGCCCACATCACTGATTCTACAAAGTTTCTTCTCGGGCAGTGTATGAAAGCCCCAATTCACCGGGTGAACCATACTAAAAGCCATAGCAATACCTTGTGCCCATCTTTTGCGAGAGACATGATAACATCGCATCATTGGCTTCACGGAGCCCAATTCTTTTCGACGCCATAGTCAGTATTGGATGTCGAGTCGCCGAAGGTTTCAACACCAGGATCTATCGTCAGTAATATTCCGGTATGGGCTGTATGTGAGACAAATGCTGACGTTTTACACTAATTTCTAGGCCGCCTCCAGACTCGAGTCCGTGATCAATTTACCGACATGTTTATCAACACAAATACCCCTACAGTAGAGGATATACAGGCCATCGCACTGGTGGCTGCGTACTCGGAGAACGCGTTCGTTCTGGTGGCTATGGCCCTTCGCTTCGCCATTCAACTTGGGCTACCTCATGTTGTCGATCAGCTTATCGCCAAAAGTCACGCACGATCCGGGATCGTGACCGCCGATGAGCAAGAGCTTTACCGTCTATCTAGAGTTTGGCTTGGAATCTGCAACCTTGAGCTCTTGTGAGTATCTTGTCAGCCCGATCGGAGATGGCCGCTAAAGATATCCAAGTTTCTCGCTCGATGGCGGTAAACTGCCGGGTCTGTCTCTTCAAATGTCATCTCGAAAGATCAGATGTCTATTGGCTCACCCAGAACGTACATCTACGGACATCCGCCTTCTCTCGCAAGTGGAGCTCAACATCATCCGCACGGAAGCTTATACAAAGATCATGGGCCAGAATAATGACTATATGGGTCAACACAGCGAGGATCAACTTCGGACTACGGTAGAGGAGGCTTGTGTTGAGCTGTCACTGTGGCTCGATGAATGGACCAACATTGCTCTGACCGAACCAGCGCCACATCAACGAACTCTTGCGTTGCAGAACTTGTGTATACAGCAAGCTTGGGCGACGATGACTATGTACCTCAAGGCGGTAGGCTCTTCAGGGATCGAGAACATTGCGATCATGACTGACTTTCAGCGCGATTTCATACGCAAAGCCAAGGAGGCAGCGAATCGACATCTCCATTACATGCTTCAGTCATCATCAACACCAACCTCGTCGCCGGTGTCTCATGCTTCGACCTCTGGCTCAACGTACCTCAGCACCTTTCGCTGGACACTCGATTATGTCTGGGCCAAGTGCGCCGTCTCAGTCTTGCTGGTCCTCAAGTTGGCCATTCTCCTCCGCGACCCGGTACCTTCGGTCATGGCGCTGCTCAGCGATGCGCATCGCGTACTGGAAGAGCTAAAGACTGTAACTGTGGGTCACATCGCATATTTTCAGATTTTGCAAACCAGCATTGAGAAGTGTGAGGCTGCTCTCCGAGAGTATGCTGCAGAACAAATAACCGACCAGGACTCTTCGATGGCGGAGGCGAGGAGCAGTGTAGCTGAAGACGAGTTCCAAGGTTACGTACCCAGCGAGTTCGTATTCGAATGGGGTAAGTTCTGACTGTAAGAACGCTTGTGAGACCTATACTGACTTCGTACGTCCACCTCTGCAGACTTTCCTGGGCTCAACCTGAAACATATGCCGCTCGGATGGCAAGACCTCTTTGTCAATATCGACAGCTTGTTCTAGGTCAAAGGCATGCTCGGAAAGTAGGCTGCAATACAAGAGCCGTGCATGGTGGATCGATCCGATGGTCAAGCATATCCACAAGCATCAATAGTGTTTACAACCAGATACCAATGAAACATACGGTGTATGTACATTCTGTACACATTGTAGCTAAGCTACTACTATAGAAGCTTGTCTTCCAGGCGTCAACCCATTGATCAATACACATAGATGAAGTCTTCGTTCTTCATGTCGGTCACATCATCAAACGCCTTATCACCCACGCCGCTGGCTTGTGCGTTCTCAGCTCCTTCTGCGTCACCCTCGCGCGCAGAACCCATGCTGGTATCGACAACGATGGCTGACTTTCCCATGCTCTCTCTTGTTGCCGCATGCTTCCGGTTCAAAAGCTTGATCCAAAACATTGCAAGCAGGATCAGGACAACGATCGCGATGAAGAGAGCGAGGTTGGCTCGGAGACCTCGGTAGTAGTGTGGTTTTTCCGACGGTTTGAAGAGCTGTGGGCCGATGATGTTGCCTGCGCTGGCGCCAACGAAGAGGATACTTGTCGTCACTTTGCGCTTCGTGTCGCCTCCAGTATTCTGACCTGACCAGCTATAAATTAAAGGCGAAATGCCGGGATAGAATGATGTTAGCTGGAAGCACGGGGTTAGTAGATTACATGTTTCGCGTTGCCAAGACTTACGTAGTATCCGAGAAGAAGTACACCTCGATTTGAGTCGCCGCGGCCAACGACCATGAGAATGACAATTCCAGCAATTGGCGGTATACATAAGAGTATCAGGACGGGTGACTTGCGTTTTAGCCGTGTGGCTAGCCAAGCTCCACCGCAGGTAGCTATAATCTGGATGACGCCGAAAGGCATGTTGAAGAGGATCGTAGCGAACGGCCCAAATCCAAAACCTGAAGTTCAAGCAATCAGTACAGTTCAGACGTGCAGTTCGCACGGACGTTGTACTCACTCTGGATGATTAGAGGCCCGAAAGCACTGATACCACCACTCGGAATGCTGATCGCTGTCAACATGGAAAACCAAAGCCACGTCTTGGGATCCATGAATGCCTCCAGTACATGGTCCCACTTCCAGACACGAGATGCAACACCCATCTGGTTCATGCGCAGACGTTCGACAGCCACAAGCTTTTCGTGATCGTTGAAGAACTTGGCCTAAAGATTGGTGCACGAAGTCAGTACATTTCTCACATCAGCTCGTACAGGGAAACCACTTGCCTCCATGGGTGAGTCGGGCATAAACAGCCATACAAAGACCGAAACAACAACTGTGAGGAGACCACAGAAGAGAAAGATGATCTGGTATGAGTACAGAAGATTGGACTGAATGTGGCCCAGACCGTAGCAGAGTAGACTGCCGATGATGTTAACCATGCCCAACATGGCATACCAAGCTGCGTTTCGGTTCGTTTGCTCGCCGCGCTTATACCACATCTGTACGACGGCGATGAAAGCAGGAGCTGGATGCGTTAACGTGATTCTTCGAGACGGCTTGAAGAGTTCGCTTACCGACGGCAGCTTCGAAAGCTCCCAACAGGAATCGCGTGGCCATCAGTCCGGCGAAGCTACTGGCACCCGCCATTCCGCACAATATGCAACCCCAGGTGAACACCATTACACCCATGAACTTCCCCATCCTGAGCTTGACCAGCAACACAGCCACCAGCGGCTGCGCTACTAACTGCGCAATATACACGATACTCCCAAGCCATGAGTATTGCTGACTGTTGGGATCCAGGTTTGCATCTTCGATGAGGCCAAAGACGGAAGCGTAGGATAACGTGGTCTTGTCGAGTGACTGGAGGAAGTAGACGCTGAGTAGGATGGGCAAGATGACAAGATCAATCTTCTTCAGAACGCGTTTGTTCTCGGCGGATGTGACGACGATGCGTTCATTCGAGGCGAGGAGGGCGGCGGCTTTGTCTTTGCCTTTTCCTTCTGTCGCATTTGTTGGCTTGTAAAGCGACTCCGTGGTTTCGACGTTGGGCTTGGACGCGGCGACGTCGTCGGTCACCTCCGGTTTCGACATGTTCAACAAAAATTGCTGGAATCAACCCAGAAAGAGTCTGAGATAATGCTGCAGTAGTAGGTCAATATGGCCAGACTGCACTTATACGCATCCCCACGGGGACCCCAGACGCTGATCTTGTCTCTTTTCGGGCTAGGTCACGTAGATACGGCCGAAGAAACCGACGGCCAAGGATGGATGCCTTTAGCCTCGTGACGAGGGTACGCTCCTTGGGTATTCTCCGATGGTACTTTCGGGCGAGGTTCAATGGCCTGCCTTGCTATAAGTACAGTATGATTCATGATGGTCATGATACTTGGCAAGCAGACAGGCATTGCTAACTGTTGAAACCCATTCTACATTCATCATGCCGATGCTTGAGCACGTCCCTAGCGGCTACAAAGCTGCTGCCGCGACGGCATCATCTAATACGAGCGTTGAGTTGCAGTCAAACTCAGGCTTTGTCTTCACATTTGACGCCTTACGACCAGGACTTTTCCGAACAACTTTCACGTCGCCAAAGCACTTGTTGCCGCCACACCGAGCCACAGCAGTACCGAGCAAGACCCTAGACAACACGAATGCGTCACTGGTATCATCAAGCACCACCTCAAAAGCATTAGCCGTCGATGGTGTCGCTGCCAATGTGGATTGGGAAGGCGGTGTACCCATAGTATCACTTACGCTTCCTGGTCAAAAGACACCCATTCATACCGATCTGCCCAATCGCTCTTATGTTGCTGACGGGCCTGGAGTTTCGCATTACACACGCTACAACAATGGTACTCTTCATCTTGGACTTGGCGAGAAGCCAGCACCCATGGATTTGTCGAATCGCCACTTCGTTCTCTCCGCCACCGACTCCTTCGGCTACGACGTGTATCGCACAGACCCGCTTTACAAGCACATTCCTCTCCTAATCAACTGCACGGAAAATGGCTGCGTTGGTATATTCTCAACGTCACATGCCCGTGGCTTCTATTCTGTAAGGGATTCCGCTGTACGAACTGAGATTTAAGCATATACTGACTTCTTTTGCCAGGTCGGCTCTGAGATGGATGGGATGTGGGGACGCTTCAAAGTCTATCGTCAAGACTACGGCGGCCTTGAAGAGTATCTCCTGGTCGGAAAGACACTACCGGATATCGTGCGCATCTACGCTGATCTCGTTGGTTATCCACTTCTAGTGCCGCGGTGGGCGTTCGGTTACCTGGCCGGCGGTATGAAGTACTCCATGACGGACGATCCACCCGCCAATCAGAGCATGATGGAATTTGCTGCCAAGCTCAAAGAATACGACATCCCCTGCTCCGGCATGCAGATGTCGTCTGGCTATACAGTTGCGGAGACAGAACCGAAGACGCGCAATGTGTTTACGTGGAACAAGCACCGGTTTCCTGATCCGAAAGGCTGGATTGACGCTTATCATAGGGAAGGTATTCGGCTCATTGCAAACGTGAAGCCGTATGTATTGGGCAGCCATCCCGAGTATCAAAAGCTCAAAGACGCTGGCGCATTCTTTACAGATTCGCTGACACTCGCATCGGCTGAAGCGAGACTATGGAGCGCAGGTGGAGGTGAGAGTGGTATTGGTGGTCACATCGACTTCACTTCCAAGGCCGGGTACCAGTGGTGGTACGACGGCATCCGCGAGCTGAAGCGTGTCGGCATCGACTGTATTTGGAACGATAACAACGAATACACTATCCCGCACGATGGCTGGCAGTGCGCTCTGGATGAGCCAGCAGTTGCCCAAGAGCCCAAGAGCGGCGACTACGGCAACAGCATCGGATTCTGGGGTCGCGCACTCAACACTGAACTGATGGGAAAATCTTCGCACGATGCGGCCTTGGAGATGGAACCTACCCAGCGTCCTTTCATCTTGACCCGAAGCGCCACAGCAGGAACGCTTCGCTACTGTGCAAGTGCGTGGAGCGGAGACAATGTCACCTCTTGGCCAGGCATGAAAGGCGCCAACGCTCTATCCCTCACGGCGGGCGTGTGTCTAATGCAATGCTACGGCCACGACATAGGTGGTTTCGAAGGCCCACAGCCCAGTCCCGAGCTTCTCGTCCGCTGGTGCCAGCAAGGCATCTACAGTCCGCGTTTCGCTATCAACTGCTTCAAAACGGGCAAAGACAACAGCGTCGGCGATGTTATCGAGCCTTGGATGTATCCCGAGGTGACTAGCATAATACGCGACACTATCAAGCGCCGCTACGAACTCATTCCCTATCTCTACTCGCTAGCGCTGCATTCTCACATGACTGCCACGCCGCCGCAGCGTTGGACTGGTTGGGGATATGAGAGCGATCCGGAGATTTGGACCAACAAGATACTTACCGATGGTGAAACACAGTACTGGCTTGGTGATGCACTACTGGTCGGTGGTGTCTTCACTCCTGGTGCCGAAACTGCTACCATGTATCTTCCCAAGGACGCTTCAGACCCTAATGCCGCGTTTCTGGACCTGAATAACAAACCACAAACGTATTACAGCGCGGGCCAATGGGTGGATATCCCATCGCACTGGCAGTCTAGCATTCCTGTTTTAGCGAAAGTCGGAAGTGCGATACCTGTTGGACGGGCGGAACAAGTCCTCTCTTTGGGCGAAACAAACAACCCGGCGGACCTACCCCTGGACGACTACCGTGGGGTGGAGATCTTCCCTCCAAAGGCTTCTTCTAACGGTAAAGTCTACACGTCTACTTGGTATGAAGACGATGGTGTTTCGCCGCCGCCAGCTAGGGTCTCCGTCTTTACAATTTCTTTCGAGTCAACGGCCACGCAGGTACTGATGCAATACGAGGAGAAATTGCAAGATGGCTTCGTCCCACATTGGCAAGACCTGGAGGTTGTCTTGCCGAGGGGCGATGGGAGAAGTGTTGTCTTCAATGGCGCGGGTGCAGAGAAGAAGGGAACTGACAAATTGGGGAGAGGGAAGTGGAGGGGTAGCATTGGAGGGAGGAAATAAGCATTGATTGCAACTAGCGCAAATTGAGCTGCGGAGATCATATATGTACTCGCTTGTACCGCTCTGTGATTAGACCCTAATGGTTTTACCCCGCTAGACACGACACCACATTTTGGCGGCCGATCACGGCGAATGGCAAGGACCGGTGTATAGATGTAGGTGATAGATGCCGTTTGCAAACAAGATGGTGATTTAGATTATATAGCATAGATTTGAGAGTGTTGCCATCCAATTAGCAACGCCTTCCTAGCTCAGTGGTAGAGCGCGTCACTAGTAATGACGAGGTCGTCAGTGAGTAACACCCATATTCGAATTGCATAGAAGACAAAAGCTGACTTGCGGTTAAGGTTCAATTCTGGCGGAAGGCACACACCATTCCTTTTTGCTCGTTTCGTCTTAAGGTTCTGTCAGGGACAATGTTCTTTTTTGCTGCATTGTGGTGGTGCTCAGTGGAGGGGCAAAGTGGGGCCCCTGCACTTAGATAATACGTCTTCATCTTTCTATTGCTAGCGCGACAACATGAAAAGCAGGATCTTCGGCAACCACAAACAACAGGAACAGTCTTTCTCAACCCCTGCAGCTACAACGGCATCTTTTACAGCAGGCATTGGACGGTATTCTCATCGTCCAGTCTTGCCACGACCCGTAATTTTTTTGGGTTCCACGTTCCAGGCTCTTTCTTGTTCTTGTAGTCATCGAGGTAGCAGGTCGGATACGTTCTCTCATTTTCATCCTCGTTACTGTCATGGATCTCAATCCGCCCGAGGCAATGGCCGCTCACAGCACTGGCTGGTATCTTGATGGCTTCTGCTCATATCTTGGAACCCTTCTGGAATGGACAATCAAGTTCCGCTTTGGCATTGGCGGTCGCAAAGCAATATCGAATGAGGCGAATCTGGCCCTTCTTAGGGATGCTGATGGGAGGCCAAGGCTACGCGATACTAAATCTGAAGTAATTCATGTTACCCTCTTGGGAGCCGGGAGAGCCAGGATCGAGGGCGTCAGTTTCGGATCCGGTTCGACAGTACCGATCTATGGAGGCCAGTAGCAATGTCAAAAACCCTTGGAACAGGAGGAATGGCAAGACCAGGCGCATTGCGCTGAGTTCTTGGTAGGCGAGCAGGTGAGATCGTTTCTATTTGTTGTGGTAATGGTAGTAATTGTCAGGTTGATTCTTGTTTATCTTTCAGTCGACTAGAGATATGATTCAACGTAGACGCTGGGGTCACGACTCCACAAGAAGTGAATCCGCAGCTGCGTAAGAAACCTTCTCAAACCGTGATGTCAGATAGAACGTTGATGCAATCGCGTACGCACACATTGGGGACCGTGCGAACGGTTGCACCAACACATCGCATGGCAAGATCGGGGAGTAAGACCTCAAATGGTAAAGTGCGTGAAATGTTCTAGGGTAAGTAGTCGGCCTTCACGTAGCTATGTTGATAAAGGAAACACCGGGTGCAATGATGAAGGCTGTAAACAAATCCTGTGGACATTTTGAAGAAATGATTCCATGTATGCTCTACGCTTGTCATGTAATGCCGCGTCGTCTAGGAAGACATGCCACGCAACGCCAGTCTAAATGCAGTATATGCTCGGGATAATGATATGAAAGTGAAAGGAATGACCGCTGAATGATAATGAGGGTATGACGCTATGCAAGAAACAAAGAAGGGAAATGTAACGCCGCTAAGACTCAGATCTCACGTCCTTTCTTTTCCTGATGCTCCAATTCTTTGACGTACTTGACGAAAGTCTTCTTGTGAACCTACTCGCAGTTAGTGTTGCTCAGTTTCAACTTCTTACGTGGTACGTACCAGACCAGCGTACTTGCCATCTCTGAGCACGCATATATATCGTAGTCCAAGCTTTACAAAGCATTCGTATACCAAGTCCATCGGTGAGTGAACATCCAATGCAACAGGTGCTGGGTCAATATATGGAGTGAAATCGCTTGGATCATAGGCTTCTTGCTCTTCTTCGTCTTGCGGCTCACGTCCTGCAGCCCAATCGACTCGTGGTGACATCAGGCAAAGCGTGTTCTCTTCGTTCTCCAGCTTATCGAGCGCAAACTCTAGATCTGGTGCAGGAATGAGGCCAACAAGAACGCCGTTTTTGATGATGGACAGACCGCCATCTAGTTCACCTATCAGTTGTAGTCCACGTTGCTTTGCACGCAGCTCGACTGCAGGGATGAGCGCGTCTTCTGAAATGTCGATAATGTGATCCTGTCTCTTCCCAGTGGTGATGTCGCCAAGCTCGGATGTGAAGATAGGCCGAACTTTGTTATCGAGGAATGGGTACGAGTTCATGTCTGTGAGCAGGTCGTAGATACTGAGCGGTTCGATGGCATCCGCCACCCATTTGGCGACCAGAATACCGAGAGAGAAAGGGAGTACGTGATCCAGACTACCAGTGAGCTCGAATAAGATGACTGCTAGTGTGATACTGAGACGAGTGACGCCGGTCATTGTTGCTCCAGCAGCCACCAGCGCGTACACTCCAGGGACAACGCATGAGCCTGGTGGACCATCAGGCGAACACTCTCCGAAGACGCCCAGATGATTGAAGCGTAGAGCAGCAAGTTGAACAGTGTGGCCGATGAAGCGCCCGGCGAGACCGCCTACGACCATGGAAGGGACATAGATACCAGCTGGGACCTTGATACCAAAGGTGACGACAGTCAGAAGAGCTTTGATGACGAATGCGAAGAACAAAGTTTTGAGTACACTCGGGATATGCTCCAGAGTCGGACAAAGACCGTCGCCGGTGTCTGTGTACGTGTCGCACGGACTTGCCAGTTCGAACAAAAGTTCGGTGACGGGAAGCTTGGTATATCGGTTCCAGAAACTGATCAGACCAGTCACAAGCGCAACCAGGAAGACCTCAAGGAGCGGATGTTTCTTGATGATGGGTATGCGACGGAATGTTCGTGCCCAGATGCGAGATGCTTTGATGAACAGTGCGCCGAGAACACCGCCCACAGCGCCGGTGAAGACAAAGGTCGCCAGTTCAAAAAACTTCCAGTCTAGATGATAACGAACCTCGAAGAGGACAATCTTCTTGGTGCCGTATGGATCCAAGAATTTGAGAGATAACGCAGCCGCCTGTAAGCGATTAGCAAGGTCGAGAGGAGAGACTAGCGACTTACGATGCAGCAAAAGAAGGTTCTAAACAGCGTCTTGGACGGAAAGTAGTAGCTCACTTCCTCCAAACTGAAGAGCACTCCGCCAATCGGAGCGCCGAAAGCTACGGCAACACCACTAGCGGCACTAGCGCTGAGAATCTCCCTGCGTTTCCCGTCGTTGTTGCTATACTTTGAGAATATACGACACGCGATGTTTCCTATGCAAGTCGCAATGTGCACGTATGGGCCCTCCTTACCGAGACTGAGACCCGATGCAACACTGAGGATCAGAGCCAGCGTCTTGACGAGCAGTGTCCGTACACCCAGATAACCGTGGAGAACGAAGCCACTGAGGATAACCTTAACTTCGGCTACACCACTGCCAGCAGCGGAGTAGTAGACCATGGGTGGCCGTGCCTGGACTTCCTGGAACCTTGACTCTGGGCTGATACTGCGCTTGCGGTCTTCTTCATCTGCCTGATCAGAGTATCTCCGGACTTCTGCGCCCAAGTTTTCGTCGAGTGTGGACAGTGAGATGGCTGAAGGGATGACTGTTTTGGTGGTGAGCGTAAGCAGACACGAGGCCATGGAGAGCAAGATGACGGAGAGGACGAAAAAGCCATATTGGGTCTGGACGACATCCAGCCTGTCATTGCGGACCGCCTCAGACCACTTGAGCCAGTTGTCGCATATCGAGGCACCTTGGCAGCACGTCTTGCGGCTCTTATTCCAGCCAGTAGTACAATAGCCCTGCTTCAGATCGAACAGCGTGGTCTCGGTGGTGTTGACGAAGTAGGCGCACACGGCAGTGAGGACGCCGATTAGAGCTACCAGGATCCAGCCCTGAGCACCGTCGAACCATGCGGCTAGGCGGCCCCTGATGTCCTTTCGGCTCCGCAGGGCTTTGACGCGATAGGCGTCGGCGATGTTGTCGTGGACCCAGTCGGTCGACGTGAATTGATCGTACCACACGCGGTTGTCTTGGAAGAAGGACGCCTTTGCGGAGTGCATGCTCTGCTCCAGGCCCGCCCCTCGCTCGCCCAGGGCATTCACTAGGCGCTGGCTGAACGTGTGGCCGCCGGTGAGGGAGCCTCGGCGGCTCCGCATGCGCGAGCTGGTGGGCAGCTGGCTGTTGTTGCGCGTCATGCCCGGGCGAGGCGTGCCCGGAGTGGTGGTGGGCAGGCTCTTGTAGGACCTGGCACCCCGCAGATGTGGCACTCCTAGCAGGGCGGTCCGCTCGTTGACGCTGCCCGTCGACCTCGTGAGGTCCGTGTCCGAGGCACGCATCGGGCGCTGGGCGCTGAAGGTGAGCGTGGGCGACGTGGGCGTGGTGCTGCTGAAGGTGTCGTCGCGCTCGCGCTGTTCGGCGGCATAGTCGTCGTCGGCGTCGTAGTCGTCGACGCTGTGGTACGACTGCATCGACTTGGGCATGGCGAGGGCGGTGGGTAGGGAGGCAGCAGCTACAATCGGGGCAAGAGCGGTCTATTAGTGTCGAGGGCAGGCAGAGACATGTCGCCGAGCAGAGGCCGCTATCATGGTCATCCGGAAAACGATGGCGGTGTCACGATGGATATGTTATGGCTGGGCACCATGGCTCATCCCCACTATGCCGCGGATCCCTCCAGGATGCGTTGTTGTCCTGTGTCCGGGGCGAGATAGGCTCCGCCGCGGGTCAGCCAACTGTTTCAGAACGGCTTGCGTGTGCATGACGGCCAGGCGAGCAAAGCAGCAAAAGCAGCAAAAGCAGCTGTTCCAGCAACTCCAGCAGGCAACGGTGCGCAGCCCTCGGAGGCTGACCTCAGGTGTCTCACCAACGCAAATGGCGGTAGGCGCGTCCCATGTGATTATTGGGGTGCACCCGTGGACGCGATGGTGACGGAATGCAGGGCAAACGGAAGGTGCTAACCCTACACGGAGAAGGCGCGATGCCGTAGCCGCCAATCGCAGCCCGCAGCCCCACCACTACACACTGACGTGCGTCTCGCGGTTGGGAGAATTGGGGGGTAGAGGCTGCCAATCTGTCGTTTCTTATCCGCCCGTGCATCCATCTGCTGCTGAGCCGCTGATCTGAAGATACAAAGGACGCAACTCGGGAAAGCCGGTTTCGGAACACCGGGATTTCGCCGAGCGAGATATCCAAGGTACTAGCAAACATTCCGGAAGGTCCGACGACGATCGTGCCTACATCTCTCTAAAAGCATTCAAGATGGTGAGTCCTGCTGGACATTGAGTGCCATTGGGGACTACGTGCTGATGACTGTAGCCTGCTCTCTATGAACAATTCTTCCTCTTCGGAGATAGCATAACCCAAGACTCCTTCTCCCAGGAGCGAGGCTTTGGCTTCTCTGCAGCCCTTCAAGCTGGTCAGTCCAAATATCATCATGTCTCCCGATCACTATCCCATGCAGAACATTTCTTCGTGAAGCTTCCATGGCGGCCATTGGCTCGGGCCACTGTGAAAGACACTAATGATTCCAACAGCATACATCAGGCGACTGGATGTAGTCAATCGCGGCTTTAGGTCATGACGTCCTACCCTTACGGTCGCACCTACAGCTAACACCATGACAGTGGGTACAACACCCGCCAAGCTCTCCAGATACTCCCCGCCATCGTGCCCCCGCCGGATCAGGCTAAGATTCGGTTCATGGTAAGACTTGTCCATGCTAGAAGCAACCCTGGCTGACCATGCAGACCATCTTCTTCGGCGCCAACGACTCATCGCTACCGGATGCGCCAAACAAGCAGCATATTTCTCTTGACGAATTCATCAAGAATCTAAGGGACATCATGTTCCATCCGCAGATCAAAGCCCACGACCCTCGTATCATCCTAGTGGCTCCTCCCCCAATCAATGAGCATCTGTGGTGGCCAAGAGACCAGTCGAACGGATATGCTAGCGTGACGCGCCTGGCGGGTGCGACCAAAACATATGCCGATGCAGTCGTTCAACTTGGCGCCGAGCTTGACCTGCCTGTCGTAAATCTCTGGAAAGCCTTTATGGCGAAGACGGACTTCAACGCAGATATTTGGAAGCTGGGCGATGATCTACCCGGCTCTTTAGACGTCTCGCAGAATGACGCCTTGGTGGAGCTCATGTACGATGGTAAGAGTTTCGCAAAACCTTCCTCTTTTCTCACCATGCTAACTGGGCGTTGCAGGACTTCACTTGAACCCAGCAGGGTACGAGATTTTCTACCAGGAGTTGATCAAGGTAATTGCTGAGCAGTGGCCGGATCAGGTAAGTTCTGACTGTATGAAATGCACATGCGGCAGATACTAACTTCGTGCCTCCACCTCTGCAGTCGCCTGAGAAGCTGCCTATGGTTCTGCCGCCGTGGAACGATCAAGAAGCGTGGAAACAATGGGAGAGTGCTCAGTCTTCTTCGATTTAGCGCGAAAGTGGTAGACATGGTGGATGTGGGCAAGCTTGATTTCAGCTGCGCGATCAAGCGGGGCTCTGGGGAAGTCGTGTCCAATCGGGCGAGGGTGCATAACTCCGGCAGCTTGTGGTTAGCAGCGTCATTCGACGAACCTCAGCTCAGCATCGCGACAACAGGACGCAAGAATACACCAGCAGTCGGGTTTTCCTGTTCCTATTTTCTTTCCTGTTCAACCTTTTCTGAGCTACTGTACATTATCTCGCTTCTTCTCTACCTAAGTAGCGCCGTCTCGGGAACCGCCTGATCTTCGGCAAAGACCGCTGTTGCGACCATCGTACCTTCTGCTTCAAAAGTCCAACTAATCACACCGCCCAGCACCCAACGCCTGCTCTCTGAGATAGTAGCACGGCCGCCATCTCTTTGCAGATCTTCCTTTTACCTCCAGATTGCCCACACCATACCTTGATAGTCGGCTTCAAACGCATTCATTCCGATCCCTCACAACCGACGACCCAGACCCGCGCACACCGCAAACGCCTACTCCACCAACCAAGAGAGAGGGCCACAAAAGGACTGGGCTACTGGGCAGCGGTCGCTCGGTGTTGACGGTAGGGGAGTTCTCACGGGAAGGCTGGTGTCTCTTTGTTGAGCACGTCACCAAGGGATGAGAGATTCACGGGCATGGATCCTCAGAGCGTAGCCTTCCAGCCGCGCGACGATTTCTGGCGTTTTCAAAGCGAAATGCTACGTGTGCAGGAGCACCAAGCCGAACTCGCCGATCGCGTCGCCCGCCTGGAGCGCAAGCAGGAAGACGACTCGCGTCTGAAGAACGTCTGGGGGACTTCATCGCCCTTTCCTTCGGTGCTGGGGGGAACACCCCAACAGGGTAAGACGCTTCCCCTGAATCTATGCATATCTAGCTGAAAACTGTTAGTTCCCTTGCAGCAGCCAACCGCCGAACACTTCACGAACTTCGACGACCAGTCCAGCAATCTCATCGGCAATCTCCAACTTGACGCCGACGAGGAACCCCGCCGTGTAGGGGCCACATCTCGCGCGAATAGCGTCCGCTTCGATGAGACTGCCAATCACGGTCACTGGGCGCATGCATCGAGATCGTCGTTGGATTTGATACCCCGCACTGGTAGCAGCATGGGCGGGCATGTCATGAGCGAGCGTAGCTACTCCCACAAGTCAGACGGAAGGCAAAGTTCTGCCGGCCAGTCGGTGCATTCTATGGCTTCGGGTCGTGCCAACAGTCTCACTAGCTTTGGTCCGACAACGCCTCAAGACGTACCAGGGCTGGCTCCTGGCTTGTTCATTCTCGGCTCCGTTCCTGCCATAATACGTTGCTGGCTCAACACCAACTTCAAACACGACACCTTGCTGTATGCAGCAGTCTGCTCAGGTTCGTACACCTCCTATCTGGACTGGTACACAATTGAGCACCTGGGCTTTCAGGATCGGGTCATTCTGGACGAGGACAGTGTTCGCAAGATTAAGCTGTCCGTCTACCTTCCAGAGGCTGTGCCTGTTTCAGCATCTTCACGATCCGACAGCCCAGCGCCGCAGCTGCCTTCGGTAGGCGTGAATTTCACCGTCATCGAGGAGCATGACGCTGAGGTGAATCCAAAAGCCATTCAGATTTTCCTTGGTAGCGACATGCTTCGAGCACATAATGCCGACCTCCTTCTTTCTTGCAACCAACTCACTCTGTATGATGATGACCGTAACAAGCTTCAGGTACCACTCGTGCGTCCTGAAGATGATCGCGCGTTCAAGTGCTTGCACGCTAGCGGTGCCTCCACGACAAATCCGAACCGCACTACTTCGGCTCTTGCTTCAGCGCATGCGCATCACACAACTGAGATGTCTAGCACTTCACCGACCCGCGAGACGTATTCGTCCATGGAGAAATCGAATGGCACAGACCCAGTGAGTAACTCTGAGGATGGCGGGTCAAGTGGCCGGAGGAGTCTGGAACAGCGTCCGCAACTAGGACTCTCAACGTCGAGTCGCTCTGACAAGGATACTCAGGAGCCGGGCTCTGTAAGCGGAGCTCCACAACCAGGAGCACCGCAAGCCATCTGGAGCAACTGGCGCCGTGACCAAGCGGAGAAGACAAACACGGGCTCTCTGGATTGGGCCAACGTGGGTAAAACCACCAGCTCGAATCCTAGCTACCAGCGACGTGATACAGGCATCAAAGTATTGAAACCGTCTAAATCCACGCGTACTCTGTCGACGTCAAACTCATCACCTGTGACAGGGCAGTCACGCTTCTTTGATGATGGAAAGCGCAGAGGCGAGGGCGAAGCGAACAACCCTCTGGCGACTCTTCCAGTGAAGAGGAGTGTGTCTGGGGACAAAGCAAGGGAGAACATGCCTGGCCTGTCGAAGCCTCGATCGGCGAACCCAGTGGGCGGTGCCTCTGCTTTCGCATGGCTGAACAGCGGCGGGTCAAAATGAAACGCGATGCTGTCTTTGTATCATACGTAACACCAAACACCGGACAGAATACAGACTGTTGATATGGCGTCATGAATGCTACACATAAATGTACTGTGGTGTCCCATGGTGTTGTCTGGGCGATCGTGACATGTATTAAATATAAACAGATGGTATTCTGGCAGCTTCGGACACGCGACAGGGGGAAGCTTTCACCGCGTCGCCAAGCTCGCTTACCTAGGTAGTGTCCGCAAGGCTGAGCGGTCGGACAGCGATAGTGACGACGGCCCATGTTACGGCGCTGCTCTGATTTTTGCGGACGTTGCGCTGTTACCCCTCGTTTGTTCACCGCCGTGCTACTGTGTTTGTGAAGAAGAGGCGCCATTGCCCAGGTACTGCGGCCCGCTGCATAGTCCTTGTCCGCCTTTTGCTTGCCCTTTCACCCTCCCTCGTCCGCCCTCTGCACCGTCTGCCCTGAAGCTCTTCGCGGGCTTCACGGTAGGCAATCAGCTTCAAAACGGCCGCCACTAATAGCAAGAAGCGGAAGATCGTGGTCCCCGCACGAGACTCGTCCAACGGCGACGGAACGCATTCACCGAATGTGGGCAGCGTCGGTGTAGGGTCCCCTCGCTCCTCCCCGCAACCCTCAGCATCGCCGCCACGCTATCTGCCACCGCACCTGCACGACGAAGTCTTGGTCGACACGCCCGACCCAGGTACTCTCTCCGCGCGAGACAACTACACCGGGGCCAGCTCCCCCAGCGAAGCCTACGCCAACCTCACCCTCGACAGCCGCGAGGGCTCCGTCACCGACCTGGACCGCACACGCACCACCGAAGCACATCCCCAAAGGCCCCCTCCACGGGCATCCTCACCCGCTAAGCGCCTCCACTCCGACATGGACGACAAGGCCGACGCACACGGCACGCGCACCAGCGACGCGCCGTCGGGCGCCCGCGCCAGCAAGCCCCTGCCTACAAGCACACCACAGCGCAGTGCACGCGCGACTTCCGTAGAGATGGCTGACGCGCCCACTGGCAGCAGCCTCAACGGCGACGGCGACGATGACGCCCCTGAGCAACAGGGTCTCCCAGACATCGACGAGCAGGTGACTCGCGTCATGGGCATGATGTCGACCGAGGCTCTTGTAGACGGGCAAGAGGGTTACATTATTTCCGAACAGTGGCTAGAGCGCGTATGGGCAAGGACGTCAGAGAACAAAGGCAGACCCAACGACTTCAGCAGGGACGCGACCTTGGGTCCAGTGGGCCCTGTCGACAACTCGCACCTCGTCGACCCGGAACTAGCGCACGAGAACTTGGTCGACCAGCATGGCGATGACTTCGTCGCGCTCAGCAAGGAGACAACGCTGGGCCAAGATTTCGAGATTGTGCCCCGCAAAGCGTGGGATCTGGTCCTCAGCTGGTACGGGCTTCAGAAGTCGAGTCCCGTCATACGCCGCTACGCCCACAATACGGTACCGGGCCAAGTCAGCGAAGATATTTCTTACGAGCTGCACCCTCCCATCTTTACCATTCGAAAAGTGCAGAAAACTCACAACGCCGCTGACAGCACGAAACCAGCCGCAAGGTTCGTCGCGAGCCGCTACGAAAGCTTTGTAGCCTTTGTCGAAGCTGCAAAGAAAGCTGCAGGCGTCGACCCCAACAACAAAGTTCGCATTTGGCGCATTCTCACGCCCGCGCCTACAGACCAGCCATCGGCATCGCAGCCATCCGGCATATTAACACCCGACGCGTCTCCCCAGAACGGATCTCCTGTAGCGCCCGCACCCGCCCAACGCCCTACACTCGTTATGGCGGTCGACAGTTTCAATGCTCTTGCCTTTGGATCAGAGCGCGAGCTGGTCACAGGCAAAGACGAGACGGCCAACGAGACGTTCAACGCGTCTCTGACGCTGGCTGACGCTGGTCTGACCCAGGACCAGATCATTGTACTTGAGGAGCACGACGACAAGGGTGAATACATTGCCGACACCACCAAAACAGCTTCCAAGAACAAGGCCGGTGCCCTGGCTGGCAAGGGCCTGCAGAGCAACCCCAACAGTGGTAGGAGCACTCCAACGGGAGGCCCCATGACGCGCGGAAGAAAACAAAATGGCAAAGTTCGTGGCCACGTGGGACTTACGAACCTTGGCAACACCTGTTACATGAATTCCGCTCTCCAATGTCTACGGAGTGTCGAAGAATTGAGCATGTACTTTCTGAATAATAAATGGAAAGACGAGGTCAACATCGACAACCCCATAGGCTTCAAAGGTGTAATTGCCAAGTCGTACGCTGGTCTTTTGAGCTCCATCTATGGCTTCGACAACAGCTCATCTGTCTCGCCCAAAGACTTCAAACTCAAGCTTGGTAGGGCGAATCCCATGTTTTCTGGTTATGGCCAACAGGACTCTCAAGAATTCGTCAGCTGGCTAGTCGATGCGCTCCACGAAGATCTGAACCGTATACACAAGAAGCCGTACCGAGAGAACCCTGATTCCGATGACAATACCTTCCGGGACCCCGAGGCAGTCAAGCGACTCGGCGAGATCTATCGGGAGAACCACCGGGCTCGAAACGACTCTGTAGCCATGGACCTGTTTAGCGGATTCTACAAGAACACCATGGTTTGTCCGGATTGTGAGAAAGTCAGCATCACGTTCGATCCATACAGCCAGCTTACATTGCAGCTGCCGGTAGAGCAGTCTTGGTCTCATACCGTCATATACGTGCCCTTGTACGGGAAGCCCTGTCGAATCGAGCTTGACTTTGACAAAAATGCCCCAATTAAAGCCTTGAAGGAATTTGTCGGCAAGCGCTGCGGCGGCGTTCCAGCCAACCGCATTATGGCATCCGAGGTGTATAGTCACAAATACTATCGACACTTGGACGATGCATCGTCGATAGCGGAGTCGAATATTGGCGCACGGGACGAAATATATTTCTATGAGTTAGAAATGGCTCCAAGTAATTGGCCTGCACCTAAGAAGAAGGGCGCCAAGTACCGGATGACGCTTTCGCAATCTTCCGACGAGGAGATTCCGGAGACTGTTTCACCACTCCACGATCGCGTCATGTTTCCATTGTTCCACCGCATCCCAAGCACATCCTCGTATAGAGCCACAGGACAGTCTATGGCGCTCTGGCCCAGCTTTATTGTTCTTACTCGTGAGGAAGCCAAAGATTACGACGCAATCCTGAGGAAGGTTCTGGCTAGAGTCGCTGGAATGACTAGCCGCAAGATTCTTAGTGAGCTCAGCGGGCCAGAACAATCGCGCCCTGGGTCTGATGTTGTACTGACAACAGAAGAAGATGCGTCGCCAAACGATCCACAAGTGAACGACGGCTCTGTTGAGGGCGAGGACATTGTGGAGGTGACGATGACGGATGCGAAGGATACGCGTTTAGCTCAAGTCGATGAGGCTAACGAGGTTCCGGAAGTACTTCGGCCGGGCAGCTACATTCATCCGGAGTTCAGGTATGTACAAGCTAGTTCCAGGCCAAGCCTGTAACGCAAGTTCGCGGCTTCGGGACCGACCTTGGATTCGTGCAGCAAGATACTAATGTAGAATAGGGCACTTTTCGAGATGAAGCACACACGAAAGAGCTCAGAGATTGTTACTACAGGCTGGAGTACCGTCGATTATTCAAAGCCACTTGAGCCTATCACCAAACGAGTCAGGATACCACCAGCTCGAGAAGAATCTGTACAATCGTCCGCTGCCGGAAGCGAAACTACATCTAGCGACGAAGACGAGGATGTATCACAGTCCACGATTGTTGATGCCGACGCAGCGATTGATGCCGCCAACGTCAGCAGCGACGAGGAAATGCAATCAGTCGAGCCGGCAGCACCGGAGTTTGCCCGTTCTGGCCGTCAGAACAAGAAGAAGAGCAAGAAAGCGCGGAAGCATGAGCGCAAAATGGAGCGAAAGCACAAAAACAACAAGAACTTCAAGAGTAAGAAAGCAGGCAAGGTGTCGGACCTACCGAATTACCCTGACGATCCTGACGACGAGTCGGATGAGAGACTGCTCCGAATGGGCGAGGCCCTTGTCCTTGATTGGAACGCCGAGGCCTATGATGCTCTATTTGGGGCCTCTACGACGGACGATGACAGAGGCGCGGACATCATGAAGTCCATAGAGGTTCTCGATGACACAGAGCTTCGCGAGAAGAAAGAGCGGCGCGCAGCTCGTCGTAAAAACGGCATCAACCTTGATGAATGTTTTGTCGAATCTTCCAAGAGCGAGGTACTTTCCGAAGACAACGCGTGGTATTGCAGCCGTTGCAAGGAGAGGCGCAGGGCGACAAAGACACTCGAAATCTGGACAGTTCCTGACATTTTGATTATCCATCTGAAGCGCTTTAGCGGGGCGAGAAACCTCAGAGACAAGATCGAAGATCTAGTTGACTTTCCTGTAGAGGGACTAGATCTGTCTGGCAAAGTCGGTTTCCCTGAAGGCAAGGATCTCACCTACGATCTCTTCGCAGTCGACAATCACTACGGTGGGCTTGGAGGCGGACATTACACGGCCACTGCTCAGAACTTCTTCGACAAGCAGTGGTATGACTACAATGGTAGGCTTTACCGCGTATCCTTCACACACAGTCACATTGATGCTAACTTCACTAGACTCCATAGTGTCCCGGTGTGAATCTGGTCGCAGGGCCGTATCGAGAAACGCCTACCTTTTGTTCTACCGCCGCCGTTCCCCCATCCCTTTAGGCCCTCCCTCCCTTCAGCAAATCGTAGCCGGCGACAACAGCAACCCAAACTCTGATGAAGATGCAGACGACCAACAACTTCGCTCTCGGTCACCGGCGGGAAACGGCTTGCGCCTCGACGATTCGTCCCGCAATGGGTCGTCGAGCGCTGGCGCAGTCGCAGCGGGAGCCGTAGCCCTGCGCGGGGGTGGTTATCAGCGCTCAGCAGCCGCGAACCGTCCAAAGAACGGAGTCGCAGCCGGGAGCCTGAGTGACGATGATGAGCTACCATCCTATGGCGACGATGAGGGCTACGCTGACGACGGTCCTTACACGTCCACTCCTTGGGAAATGGATGCTGATCAACCAGCTTGGAGCTTCAGCGGCCTTGGCAGCGCGAACATGGGTCGCCATAATGACTCGGATGATGACGGCGCTGCGTCTGATACCGGAGCGATAGGTTCCGTAGGTGATGGAGAGATGAGCGATAGGATGGAAGACTTTGCTGACGATGGCCCTGTCAAGAATGGTTGGGGTGGTGTCGGCACACCCGTCGCGCAGCAAGATGATGAAGTTGCCGAGATTAGGCTCGTTGGCGAAGACTGAGCAGACGAAACACCTACAATACGCAGGAGGATACGTGTTCCCCCGAATGGCAAATCATTGTATCTTTTGTTTGAGTGTATAGGTCGCGATCATAGGCTTGGGAGATGAAAAGGCTCTCGTTAGATTAGATGAACATGACTGATGAACAAAAGGAGGATAGTATGGAAGGGTTGTACATGACGAACGCTGATGAACTGGACGGGATATCAAAGGTGGGTGAGGGTTATTATCCTCAGGGCGTTTTGCAAACATAGCATTCGTAGGCGTATCAATGAAGATCTTGCATCATTCACCATACTATACAGTCTCTTGAGATTGAGCCTCTCACACCGCGCACTACTCAGTCCGAACAACACCAGCCACGCCATCATCGCATGAACCGCACAGACCCATCCATCACCTCGCGTAGAGCAAGAGCGAAGACAGGGATGCCGGATATCAGGAAGCACTAATGGAGTTGCGCGCAGCCAATGAGCGATTGATTCCAGGGGTTTCTACCACCGGTGTTTGAGGCTTGTAGGTTTGCCAGCCTTGACATTGACGTTCTATTCCTACCATGACGCTGTTTCTCCTTTTCCTTTACAGCCTAGCGAACGCGGCGGGCATGGTACAGGGTCCGCGGAGTAGGTATAAACGGTGTATACAGCGCTATAGCAGATAATGGCGTGCGGCATACCGGCTACAAGCGTGATGGTACACAACGGTTCTCTTCTTGAATGGGGCGGTTGATAGACGATGTGAAACGCAAAATCGGAGGCACGTACCTGCCCTCCACGGCAGGCAACGACGCGCTGTACGAAAGGCAATCGCATCATATCCTCTAGAAGCCCAATTTCCAGTCGCAACACAGGAATCCTCGCATACTTACCAACACAGAAAGCCCATGGCGTTCCTGAACAGATCGAGGTTTCCTGTTGCAGGAACAAAAGCGGGTAGAAGCGATATACAGCAAGGATGCATATTATCAATAGATCCAGGTCCGCCTATGACGATCACTCCTGGCCGCATCGAGATAACACTCCGAACCGCATACCCGGAACATGTACCAATGTAGGAAATGACGATGACGAGCATTCCCTCATGCGAAACTAGTCGTTGAGATTTCTTGTCATGCTGTAAACAAGTTTGTACTTGGGACGGTACTACAGGTAAAACCACAGGGCGTATAAGAGGGTTCATGTTCTCGTTGTAATTGACCAGTCTCTACTACGATTCACTCGCTCAGTTTCGTTCCTGTGTATACTTTACCTCTCCCACTATCTTCATAGTAGTCATCACCACCAACACACCAAAATGCGTTTCTCCCACCTCGCCGTCTTCGCCCTAAGCGGCCTATCGCTCGCGAGCCCCGTTGTCCAGCAAAAGCGCCAGGAAACGAGCAGCGTAGAATCCCTACTCACCGACCTCTTCGCCACGGTGCAAGTCTACACCGGAGCCATCAGTACGCCACCTCCTCTTTTGACCCGCCAGCCAAAAGGTCCATCAACTGCATTATACTAACAAATCCATCCTAGATGCTACCCTTGCGCCTCTCTCCGCATCCTCGTCTCTCCTCGAGAAGACCGCCGCAATCCCCAAAGTAGGCGAGCAACTCAACAAGATCACCGCCGCCATCACGGCTTCGACAACGCAGATCCGCGATCTTGCTCCTGCAAACGCTACGCAACCCATGGTCCCAGCCGAAGACAACCAGAAGCGTTCTACCTCTACCGATCTCATCGACGTCTCCCAGCCCAAGGAGAAGCGTCAGTTGATCGTTGCTGGTGCCCTTCTTGCGCTCATCATTGTTGAGATCTTTGCTACAATTACCGCCGCGGTGGCGATTTTGGGTCTCGCTGGACTTTTGGTATTCATCAACCCGTTGACAAGTGCGTTGAGTCTTTTGATTCTCGCGGTTCAGTTGGTGATTAATGTTGTGCTCGTGGGTGTTATTGCGTTGTTGAACAGTGTGCTCGGTGCGTTGGCGCTGGGGCTTAGTGGGTTGTAAGGGATCAGATTGGTTGTAGCGATCGGCGGTGTATTTGTAAAGATATGATTGAATTCGTTATGATGTTGATATTCCTGTCTACCTTGGTGTCAACCCAGCCGTGTTTCGGCAAATTCAAGTGACAGTGTGAACCTGGAGTGTCGTCGAACGTTCCGTTTAGCGTATACTTTTTCGTCCAAACTGTTAACCGGTTCTTATAAGTAGTTTAGTTTCCTGCATCTTCAGACACACTGAAGTGTAGTTGATTGATCGCGATACCGCCGATCCGCTTGTTCGCCGCACCGAGCGTGACAAGCTTGTAGTGACGATTGCGCCGAGGTTGTAGAGTATCAGTGATCATTCCAAGAATAGTCTCGTCATGTGAGGCTTGTCATAGACTAACAATTAATGTTACGGTCCGGGTGCGTAGACGTCTTGAAGAAGCGTAGTCGGCAGCACGGAAGCTGTTGAGATGTACGTGACTTGTCTCTGTTTGTTCTAGATGCATGCAAAGATCCAGGTAGACATCTTACACAACCTTCAGAGTGGCGCGCGCTCCTTCGTCGAGGTATGACCATTGTGTGTCAGTCGTGGTTGTCATCAAGCGAGCCGAGCCTTCCCATTCACAGTTCGGGAAGTCACAGTCACTTCAGCGCCTCACCACTCACAAGGACTCATATGAGCGGCAAGTGTCGCTTCTTCATTCGTAAACGGTCGTGCAGTCCCACCACATGGCTCACATCATGGATCGCTGGAGCAAACCTTCCAGCAACCCTTACCTCGCTGTACAGGTAACCAACCTCGCGCAATAGTGCACCTCTTATTTCGTAATGACGGCATATCTCCTTGCACTACCTAAGGAGTTGTTGCTCGATATTACGGACCATCTGCCTCGTCTACCTCGGGACCGACGCGCGGAACTCGTCTCGCTGGCAATAGTGTGTAAGCGCTTTTGTAAGTGGATGCTGGAATGACATTCAGTTTGTCGGCTTTCTTACGCGCTGTAGATGATATCATAGTAGATGTTCTCCATCAAAATGTCTACGTCGACATAGCTAAAGTACACAAACTCGTCTCTTTGTATGCCGCCCGACCCAGGCTCGCGCAACTAGTCAGGAGCATTGACCTTTTCCGGGATGCCGACACTCACGACGAGCGCACTTCCGATCGCAGGTCTCAAGTGAAGAAACTGGGTATCTATATGCCTATCATGAGGTCGTCCGGCATCACAAGGCGCCTCCAGCGGATGCTAAAGTACGACTTGCGTCGAAAGAACGTCCAGGCAGACATGGCTCTTTTCCTGCTACAGATCCCCAACATACAGCACTTGTTGCTAGGAGGATTATCGCATAATGATATCCCCTTCCTCGATCCAGTGTTCTTCAACACCTCGACTTTCACTGCAGGTCTAGCTCATTCGGATGCCCACCGCTGTCGGCTCTATCTGAGAGAGATTATCAGAAAGCGACTCAAAACGCGTTTAAACAATCTGGAGATCCCTTTCGATAGGCTATGGGACTCTGCCAACGGGCATCGGACTTTCGATTTGAGCGAGTACACCCAACTCACACACGTGACCACATGCGTCAATGAATTGATGACGCCTAAGTGGATGGCATGGGGATCCGAGCCTGACTACGAACTTGGCGTACTGCCGGAGACATTAACCCATCTTACTCTCGGAGGCACGTGCTGGGACTTTGACCGTCTCCTGACTCATCTCGTCGCACAGAAAGCCACTGGAATATTGCCGAGGTTGCGCAGCCTCATCGTGTACACTCAGCAAGTGAGGCAGGAGCGTATGGGAGATGACCGCGAAAAGTATCCCAATCGTGCGCGATCAGATCAGACCGCTGCGCATATCCAAATACTCCAAGATGTCGGAATAACAGCAACGTTAAAACACAACGGTCCAAATTATATGCGTTACTTCTGTCGGTTGAACATGATAGAGACCGGTTATCGCTCCTATCATGTGCTCAGGCAGCTAGAACCTCTAGAGATGCGAGGTTACTTCGAACATTGGCGGCATCGAGCGGCTGATATGGAGGTGAGACAAATAACGCACGAACGTATTCTGGAAGAAGGAAAGCAGTCAGAGGCATATGAGTCCAGTGCAGACGGGAACCAGGATTCTTGTACCGATGTTGGCAAATATAGTGAGGCTGATAGGGATGGACTCGGCAATTTGGCCCTCAATGACTGAATAGATGATCCTGACATCCTCCAATATGTTCCTTGGTTCGTTTCTCAGCACAGAAGCGCCTCTTACAACCGATAATATCACAATCTACAGTGTGCTCATGTTCGGTATCGTGTCTCTCCAGTTCCCTCTTCGTGAGCAGCCTGTTGTCATTGCAAGTCGCGCATTTTTGTATTAGTACAGCCGCCAAAGCCTTCTGGGCGTCGCCTGGCTTGGGTGGTGCGCAGGGATCGCGCCATCGAATTTGGGTTGTAGATGCTACGAAAAATTCATCGAGCCATTGTGGAGACCTAGGTGGTGACGGTGCATTGTTCGAAGTTGCCTCGCGGTTGGAATTGAATTGGAAGGGAGCATGGGGCTGAAGGTCCGTCGCAGCCCCGGTCGCCATCGCCGTCCCCGTGATTGTGGCACTAGACGCTGGAGAAGCCGCAGCAACATCGACCGTATCGCATTGCATCGTGTCTCCTGGAGAATTATCATCATCTCGTGCAAGCATCATACTTGGTAGTGGTTGTGGGTCTAGCAACGCGATGACAAGTTTCTGGTCGAAGCTGTACTTGGGTAGATCGACGCCATCTCGCATAGAAACAATCCAGACGATTTCATCTTTCTCTTTTGAGCTTAGCATCTTCGTCTTTGCGACTCTGGTCATCGTGTTCAGGAAGTGCTCGCTGATAACAGTGAAATAGGCTCTTTGAAAAACGCTTTGAACGTGTTCTGGTACCATGTTACGCATATTGAGCATGAACTCGCCCGTTTGACGCGTGCACCCCATGACTTGATCATAAGTCTGCGTCTCCGAGATGGGGAAAATGCCTGTAGCCCATGTGTGGGAGGCATCATTGACGCGCTTCACATGTCTACCTGAGATCTTAGCAACCAAAACTGACATGACCTCGGTACGAAGCGGCTCTTCGAAAGATTCCGCCGCTCGGACGTATGGCTGAACACCGTCCGCGTCTTCGCGTTCTGGGTCGGCGCCACCATCGAGAAGCATTCGGAGACGTGGAACGATATCAACAGCTGGGCAATCCGCGATGCACTTCCGCAAAGGACTAAGGGCATCATGAGCTGCGCTATTCGGATCGACACCCTTCCCAAGAAGCACTTCAATGTCGCGTAGCGTTTCGGTGGGATGTCGTTTTGCGTCCGGACAGCAGCCGAGAACTTCGAATAGGAGCGAGGTACCATCGTTGGTAGGCGTTGGTACAAAGGTGTCAATGAACCATCGCGCAAAAGTTGGAGTCGAATGCCACAGCGCTTGGTGCTCAAACTTGTCCCGATATAGAGACTTGCAAGGATAACCTCCAAAGAACGGAGGGAACCTAGCGCCCTTGCATACAAACAGCTGGAGGCATTCAAGCTCGTCTGAAGAAAGCTCAGGCGCCCAATAAGGGCGATTCTGCAATGGAATGACGAACATGCCAAAGTTTGACTGGGCAAGAAGTTCTGGAGGCTTGCGGTGAACATTTGCCCCAGCACTAAGAAGCATTTCCAGAATCTTGTGGCAGTTCTTGCGTGCCGCCGGGTCCGTGTAAATATTCATCCGATGTGATAGGCATAGTTGCAATGCGGTGTGAACGCCGGGCCTCTCAGGCGACGGGCCAGCATCTTCGATGTTGGCCCCTCGATTGAGAAGGATGCGGACGATGTCAGGAACATTCCAGAAGACTGCTTGACGTAAAGGAGTCCAGCTTGAACCCGGAAGTCCATTGACCTCTGAACGGCCTGGTTGGAGTAGTGCTTGAACGGTGTAAGTTCGCCCATTTTTGATGGCATTATGCAAGGCCAAGTCTGTTCCAAGTGGATGTTTGGAACCTCTTGCGCCGTAGGCAAGTAAGACCCAGATGATCGGTCCGCAAGGCATACCGCACGCAATATCGAATACGGTCTGATTTGGATGCTGCAAGATAACCATCTCGCTCAAAGCGGAGTGGCCAACGAATCGTGCATCTGCTTCATCGAAAGGCAGACCAATGGGATGGTTGATGTGATCGACATTGTCGACAATAAGCTTTTCCAACTTTTGCAAATCGCTGTCCAGGACTGCACCGACCATGTCTAGTACTATGTCGGAAGCTTGCCTAGAATCTTGCGACGATGTCTCTTCGAAGGATGGCCGGAGACTAGGATATGGTCAATACACACTGAGCGCAATTATGGGATGATTACAGAATTGCATACTCTTGTGGCTGATTCAATAAACCCAGGAAAGTTGGCTCTGCGACCGTCCCGGCTTCATCGGCGATAAGAGTGGGTAGACTAGCTACAACCTGCCAGCCACCAGTCTTTGTACAATGCTCTCTGGAAGTTGAGTCAATCGAAATGGGTTCTGCGAATTCGCTTGACTCGTTGTCGTTCCCAGCGTTGCCATGGGAGCTCTGCTCGCTAGGTAGCCTCGCTTTGTGACGCGATCTCGTGGCTCTTCGCGGTTTGTGCCTCATGATACCCCACTCTTTCAACCTCATTCGATATGCTCGTGTCCTGTATCACTCATCAGCTATGGAGAGACGATAGATCACCATCTTTGCAAATACTCACGAAGCCCGGAATTTGTGTTTGCGCTCCATGAGCTCCTTGACCTCTTCTAGAGGCTTCTTCTGGACGAAAGAAAGCTCCTTGATCTCATCCTGCACCAACTCCCAGTCTTTCGTCATCCTTATATACTGCGGCCCACAGGCCTGGTATTGCACCTTCGGTGGGCAATAGACACTGGTCAAGCACAGCAGGAGTGCGAAGGTGCGGCCTCAAGACCGTGCGCCGGTAGCTAGCCAGGATAGAGGAAAGAGCCTATGAGACTCTAGTATCGACACTAGATGCGGTATTAGAACCGGTACCAGAGAAGTCATTGTGCGATCCTGGAGACATGTCGTGGTTATAACAACATGCACGAAGGAACGCGGTGTGCAAAAGTAGGCCTTAGTTCAGCTTACGGAACGCGAAAGTGCAATTCCAAGGCTTCGTATCGATTAGGTGGCGTGCACTGAGTCCAACGCAAATTGAGTTTAGTGTACGTGGCACAGCCTCAAGCCTCGGCTTGGCGCCCTTGCATCGAAATCGCTCATATCCCCAAGCTCCTTCTTACCCTGTCGAATACAATAACGCGTAAGAAGCAGATTGCATATCTGATTGAGTGCGGAGAAGTCTACAAAGTTTTCATTTTATGCAGATTACCGTCTTTCATACCATCGTAGGCTGCAGTAAGATTCATTCTTGAGGTGTATGTACCTAGGCGTATTCTGGTAGTATCAGAAATCGCAGCGAAAAGGTCATCATCACGAGTACAACAGAAAAGGCTTTTGTGTCAGTTGCAGGAGCACTGCACGCCATTTCGTTATAGTCACGTAAGCCAAGCTGACATCGCCAGCAAGAATACTCCCCATGTTTGCGATCAAACAGGCGGAGCCAATACTTATCACTGCAATCATACCGTCATGCTGCGTCTTAATAACTGATCAAATCAAAGTCAACCATCCAATGCACAAGGGATGCAAGTTGCGATTAAGAAAGGTATCATATGTACGAAGCGACGCTAAAACAGCAAACAAAAAGCCATGATCCAATCCTAACGACCGCCAATCTGGCCCTTGGGAAGAGGCCTTACCCACATAAACATGCAGTTGAGTGCAATGATCATGATGCCAATGATCCAGAAAACCTGCGCATAGTCCGTCTTGTGGTAGCGGAAGATGATGGCGAAGATGATACCACCAAAGTTACCAGTCGCGCCAACGATACCGGAGAGGATGCCTTTGGAAATGTTAGTAGGTCTTCTCTCAACGAGCAAAGCGATCGGACTTACCATTAGCGTGAGGGTGAATGTGAGGTACGAGCGCGAAGTTCGCACCATTACCCGCCTCAAGGAATATCGCCATGACCGCAATTAGGCCGATCATTTCGCTGAGGTTGTGGGGGTCCACCTTGCCAATGACGATGCACAATATACCAGACATGACGCCGACGAAGTGGATCCAGAACTTCTTTGCCCACAGGTTGCGACCGGTAACCTTGTAGATAAGATCGGCAATAAAACCACCGAGCGGTCGGGTAACAACGTTCAAGAGGCCGAACATAGCTGCCCAGCGTCCAGATTGTGTTTGACCGAGGTACTTGAAGTTCTTGAGGTAATAAGCACCAAGGATAGAGTTGATGGCGAGTTCACCACCGAAGGAGCAGAAGTAGCCCGCGCAGAGCATCAGTGTCTGGAGAGAGAACATAACCTTCAGTCCCTCTTTCAAAGTAGGCTTGACTACGACTTCGTGCTGGAATTCGTCCAAGACTTGAACATCACCACGTCCAGCCTCTACGTCAGCGGCCGGTTGCTCTCGCTTCTTTTCGTCGTTGGAAGAAATCGATCCAGTGGTCACAGGCTTGTCGTCGAGGGCACCAGTCGTGGGGACTACGGAGGCTTGGTTGGCCTGATCGCTGCTGGATACCACGGTTGCACCGCGCTCAGACCACTTTCCTGTAGGCGTATCCTCGGTCAACAGCAGGAGGCCGGTAGCGCATGCAGTGATCATGATGAATGGAACGATGAAGGAAACTCTCCATGCGACATGCGAGGAGAGACCCTGGTCTCTTTTCAAAGAGTCGTAAATAGCGGGCATGACGAAGCTGAGGAAGAGTCAGTGGAAGCTGCTGCATAGAGTAGGGTTCGCTTACTATGTGATACCGCCACCAGAGTTACCCCAGCCTCCGACTAAAGCATTGGCAGTTCCGACGACGTTTCTGTCGTAGAATCCAGTTGTCCAGACCTGGCATGGTACAAAGGTACCGCCGAGAATACCAACAAAGAAGCGGATGAAGTATAAGCCTGTGGCGTTGTGTGCAGTACCAGCCAGGGCGGTCGGGATAGCGCCGGCGAATAGCAGACTAGCAAATGTGATACGCGGGCCAAAGTGGTCGCACATGGGTCCCGCAATGAAGCGGACTAGAAGTGTTGCACATAGCGCGACGATGTTGGAGTTGGCAATCTGATCCTGCGACAAATGCATGTCCTCCTTGATACTCTTACTCAGCTGTGGGGATGTTAGTCTGTACAATTTGGACAGTCTCGTGGGTTGCGGGTGACCATACCAGAGGTGGAAACGCGTACCTGGAAATTATTAGCACTCATCAACGAAGATGACCCACATGTGGGGAACGGCATACCATGACCAGAAAGCAATGAAGAAGCCCAAGTACGAGAAGAAGAACACCCGCCCGTATTTGTTGATTGGGTTCAGGACGGGAATAGATGTGGCCTTCTTGTTGTAGGGGTTGATCTCTGGTGCCGACCAGAGCATGTTGATAGCGAACGGCATGATGAGTACCACCCGAGAAGTCGAGCCTTAGTACGATGCTGATAATTCTGAGGAAAGAGTGTAAAGCTGGCGATGCTTCACAGACGCAATGTGGAAGTTGGCGGCAGTCGCTTGCTGAAGTTGCGACTCCAAACGGAAGCTGGAGGTTATATAAGTTGATGCACAACTCCCAAAACTGATACTTCCGCGGTGAAGCACAGTGACGCACGGCTAAGGTTGTGGCGCAAATCGTTCCCCAGGCCAAGTGAGATCAGACTTCTCCGTGTCTGTATTCAGTAATATTGGCGGATTCGTTATCTTCGTTGGCAATACCCAGCAGCTGCAAGCCCAATACTTCGGAGAAAGTATGCTTTCCCGCACTCTCGGGTGCAGGCGATGTGTGCGATGAGCGCTAGGGTGTCAACTTGAGATCCACATGCTGCTGTAGCGAATTGAGAATCTTTCTCGACTGGCTAACATGTAGCATGAAAGGCTGAATGTCGATGCGACGAGTCGTGGTTCGCTGGGGATGAGGTTTGACGCGGGATGGTGGGGGACGGCAGGGGCGTTCTCTTATCTCTTGGCGCTGGCCAGGCGAGAGACTAGACTCACTGTAGCTGATGCCAGCAAGGATCCTTATCAGAACGTCTGGAGATAATATGAGTTGCTGCTTTTCCGCGGTCAGTATTTGACAAAATATCTGTGTCGCCAATAACTCTTCATCCTCAACAGCTTCCTGTTCCTAGCACAAACATACTGCATGTGTCAAAAAAATGGCGTTGACGAGAACGACTGGGAGTGACGCAGCAAACGACAACGAAACCTAGAGATCTAGACTTCCTCTTGTTTCTGAAAAGTAGCTTTGCTTTTGATTTCTGGTGATGGCACAAACTTGGTGTGATGGGAGTTGTGTGTCTGCCGCGTGCGTGTGGAGACGTGGCCCGATAAGCACAGAGCTTGGTGCAACGGCAACTATACCAGGCATGTGGGTGGATTCGCGCCGTTGCACAACTCTTACAATCCCAGCTTGGGTTTGAGATCGTTAAATCTTTGTCGATCAGCTCCTATCAGGATGTATGTTGATGGCCTGTGAAACATGCTTGAACCAATCAAGCGAAGATTCAGTGCCTTATCTCGCATGACTGCAGCTTCCGCCCCGGGAACACGGAGTATGCACAGGGACTCTTGGAGCAAATCGATGATCTGAGAGGGTATATCATCTTCATGTGCCTGGGGTTCAGTGCAACGTCATCCGCTCCTTGGAAACTCGGTATTTGACTCCCACAACGCCAAGGCTCGTCGATACTTGGAGGTCAACGCTGGCTGGATGTGACGACTCATCTCGGACTCCCAGAGGCTCTCACAAGCGGAGATTCAAGGCCTAGATCCTGACGTGTCGTGGCTGCTACAGTCACTGCAGCGATATCGGAGAAGAAGGGCCGGAGAAGGCACATTGAGTGCTAAGATGCTGCGCAAGAAGACGAAGCAACTCCGGGAATATCGAAAAATTGGTAGTGTAAGTGTGGGTAGGCTCCACAGTGGGCTCAGCTGCAGCTTTTAAGCCTCATCCGCGGAGATCCTACGCTCGTCCTAAGACAGTGACGCTCAGCCGCTCCGTTACTCTGTCGTCACACGACTTTGACTGGATACTTTTCGAACGTCTTGGTCAAAAGATTGGGGTCATACGAAGGGTTTCGAAGGGGTAGCTGCTGATTAGAACCAGGTACCGAAGGGGGTCTGTGTTGTTAGGCACTCCTACGCACCACATTCCCTCGTTTCCCAATACTTCCTCGCCATCTGCACGCCCAATCCGTAGAGTGCCGCGCCGCCCACCACCAGCACATGCATAAGCTGATGGCTACTCCCAACTACGTCGCACCGCCTAGGGTACCATCTCTCGGGCACTCTCGCAGCGTACAACATAGCTCCGGTACCATGACAAACGCCTAGTCCAAGATAGTAGCCCAAGCTCATCCTACTGTTCATATCTTCCACGCCATAGAGATGGATACCATGCGCTATTGGAAGGAAAGAAGACGCTCCCAAAAGGAGATAAAGCGCCGTGCGGAGATGACGAGACTGAGGACCAGAAAAGGAGGGGTGCAGAGTAGCGACTGCGCAAGCAAGGCCCACGACAGTAGCAAAGATACTGTAGGCTTCCTGTAGTACAGGTTCGTAATTGAAAGTGAAGTGCGTACTGGCAATCGTCGTACCATACAGTGGTATCACAATACCAAGGTAATCGAATCGGCCTGTCCAGGTACGAACACTCTCGCTGTGATCGAGGAAGATGTGGTGTCTGTGAAGTGTCAGTACCATGTGTTCTTGAACCTCAAGTCATAAGGGTCGGAGATGAATATCAAGAGGTACTTACAAGAAAGACAAAAAGAAACACACTATGACAGAGACAAAGTAGACGTGGACCGCTTCATCGTCGCCGCTCCTGCTGTATCTATCTAGGCGACCGCGACGAGCAGACAGGTAGAATATGACCGCGACCAAAAAGAAGGTAACGGTACCCAGGATATGTGACCATATGTTAACTGTCTCATTGTGGACCTGGAAGACGCTCTTGAGTGAATGAAGGTAAGAGAACGTTGCTCTTCTAGTGACCATTAGCCCCAAGCCGTGTGCCGTCTACGACACGAAAAACGTACCGATGAGATGTGAGTATGAACTCGTTGTCTCGCTGCCAGGGCACTGCGTTGATGCCGTTAGTTCACCACATTCGTAGTATCCACTGGGAGTAGCGTTGAGTTGAACTCACAGAGATCATCCCACCCTATTAACGCATCGTAGTTCTGGGTCTCATCCGTACTATGAGTCTCCTTATTGTGCGCGTCGAATTGAACATGTCGCAATATCGTTGTTGTTCCATACCCGTCGCCATGGTTGCTTCCCTTCAAGGTCCCCGCTTTCTCTCTAGCGTCTTGGCATGTCTGTGATGTCATACTGCTAAGCTCAACTGAGGCTGATGCCGACTCCAACGAATAACCTCTCGATGTTTTCAAGGTTTCAGGAACGGTTAAGTGATTTGAAAGTCGATGGCTAATTCTTTTGTGCCGATAAAAACACGCCCTACGCAATAGTCACCCACAAGTTCAATCACCAAGCCGCCACGCTTCCAAGCTATGCACGGCCGTGACGCAGTCAATGAGTCCGCGGACCTCTTTCGCCTCTCATTTTCTTATGATGCGGCCAAGATGTATCTAATGAATGGGAAATGCTTCTTTCTGTCGTATATCGTATCCTTGGGGACTGTAAGATCTGACCAGCCCTTGCTCGCCCGTGTGTTTCTGTATTGCGAAGGTCCAATTGTCGTTCTGCTGAGCATGTTTCTTGTACTTCTGAAGACTTATCTTGTCTTATAGGACTCATCTAAGCATCCTTGGCTGGCAACAGATCCTTGCTTATTTTCAGTCATGATAGACTCATAGTATCCACATAAACATCTGCTCAGCGCGCTTTAGCACTATTCTTTCTCACCCGCTATTTTGTCTTCTACTGTCTCTTTAATCTGCGCTCAAGTGTTGATTGTAGCGATTTTTGAGTGAATAGAGCCATAGTCTTAGAGCCATAGTCTTTGAGCAACGTGGCCAGTACCATGGTCGGCGAGCTGAACATTTTCACCTCGACTTTCGGACTGTTCCATGGATATTCGATGTTGCCTGAAGCAGTGGGTAAACAACTGTCTCAAGTTATTTCAGATGGGCACTTCAATGTTGGGCACTGCGTGGAGCGAGGCGTGGATGGCACCTAGGAATCGATAGCTAGCGAACGAGGATGATTCTCGGCTCAAGTTTTGCATTGCTCGTCGTTTCTTCGTTTTAATACAGGCATCATCTCTCATAGCGAGACAGAAAGTTCAGGATAGAGAGCCAGCCAAGGTTTCCGTATTACTAATTTAATCACCGCGCTCGATCGGGCGGTTACTGTTGAACAATTATGCACCGTCATACATGCCCATCAATGTACACAGAACCATATCCAATGGCACCCAGCAATCACCAGGTAGGAGTAGTAATAGACAATGAGGGATTCCACGCGCATCAGGGTCGCGCGAAGATAAAGCATAGAGAGGGTCAAGGTCAGAGAAGTACGGTAGGACGAATGGCGCGGACTTTCGACGGGTACTAGACCAGGATCGCCGTGCCTAGTTGGATTCTGAAGGAGAGGCATATCGTATCTCTTTTCGATTATGGGTTTAAAAGTCGGGAAATAGGTGCCCGTGGCTATTCGGACACGTCAGAATGTGGTCTACAGTATAAGGAGGACTCTGCACGCACGGGTCATCTCCTGCCTGACCGTATGCCTCTGTCTCCTCCGGATACTTATCGAATTGGCTGGCATCGCCAACGCCAGCTCGCACAGGTGGCACGTAGGGTGCATCAATGTCCTTCTTTTGTAGTCGGTCCCACGTTACTTCGGCGAACCAGGGATGGTTCATAACGTCCTTGCTGCCGCCGTGCAAGTTGCCCAGTCGCTTGGTGAGGTCGGGTGTGATGAGCTTCTGCAGCAGGTCGTGGGCATCGGGGTGGATGTATGGTGGGTACTTGACTCTCGACTTGAGGATATTTTCGTAAATCTTCATGGGGGAGCCACCGTCCCAGAAGGGAGTGAAGCCGCAGAGCATTTCGAAGATGAGAATGCCAAGTGACCACCTGGCGTTGTTAGTGTGACTCGAGTCGTAAGAGATGTTGCTACTTACCAGTCGACGGACTTGTTGTAGCCTTTTGACGCGACAACCTCTGGCGCCAGGTAGTCAGGTGTACCGCACAGCGTCCATGTGATGTCGGGGACCTCTTTCGCGAAGCCAAAATCGGTGATCTTGAGATGACCATGGCGATCTAGCAGCAGGTTCTCAGGCTTCAGGTCGCGGTAGATGATGTTATGCGAGTGCAGGTAGTCGAGTGCGAGCGTAACCTCTGCAGCATAGAACTTGGCGACGGGGTTGGGGAAGCGCTGGAAAGATTAATATCAACCGAAACATGCAGGGCACGGATGTGACATACCTGAGACTTTCGCAGCAGACTAAACAGCTCGCCTCCTTCGACAAAGTCCATGACCATGTAGAGGTTCTTGGAATCCTGGAAGGTGCCCCACAGGGTGATGAGGAAGGGGTGCTTGACCTGCTGCAGCATGCGCCGCTCGTCGTTGGTGTGCTCGACCTGCTTCATCTTGACGACCTGGGCCTTCTTGAGCACCTTGACGGCATAGAAGCGCTGGTTGTGCTTGGACTGGACGAGGTGGACGCGGCCGAAGCTGCCAGTGCCGAGGGTGCGCTGGATGGTGAAGTCGGTCAGCGAGTACTTGCCCTTGGTGACACGCGCCTGGTTGAGGGGCTGCGTCTGGAACTGCACAGCGCCGGCATGCTTCGGGGCGGCGGGGTGCGAGGGCGTGTTGTTCGGGTGTATCAGGTTCTGTATGCTAGGGACATTGTGCGAGGGCGTCGGCGGCTGGTGTTGCTGCTGCTGGGCGTAGGCGGGGTTCATCGAGTCGGACGGCTTGCTGGTGGCGGCAGGCGCGGCCGGGGCCGTGGAGCTGGTGTTGCTCGCCGTGTTGGTCAGCGACTCGTTGGTCTTGGTCTTGTGCAGGTGGAAGGAGCCCGACTTGCGCGATGTCGTGGGCGTGATGGGCGAGTGGGCGTCCTTAACGGGCGACGTCGGCGAATCGAGGTCCTTGGAGCCGTTCGAGTCCTTCGTCCGCTTCTTCTTGAGGAAGCCCAGAGTCGGCATTGGAGGGGCGGCGCGAGGAATGCGGCGGCGCGGCCCTGCCTGTTCCTCGACGCAGCTCGGGCGATCTCAAGCACTCAGCGGCCAGGAATGCGCGGGGAGCTCGGGACGGGGGCGCGGCGCAGACGGCAGCAGGCGATGCGCTCAGGGGCAGTGGGTGTGCAGATGCGCGGGCATCAGCAGAGCAGCGTAGGAGTGTTTGCGGCGTGGGCGGGCGAGGCAGGCTTTGGGCTAGGTGATGGGTGGAGGTTGGGCTAGACAGTAGACGCTCGCTCGCGGGGAAGAAGCGTCGCAGCTACCACGAGCGGGCGGCATTGGCAACATGACGCCTGCGGCTCATCAAAGAACCATGTTTCACGCGCCTGCACCGTGTTTGCTCCCGCAGTCAATGGCATGCATGCATCCAAACTCAATTGTCTTCATTCGTTCATTACATCGTGTCATGCCCGTCCGGGCTGCACGCGAAGCATCGCTTGTTGTTGCGTCATGCGTACCATGCACCGTGGTCGTCCCAGCCCTGAGGATCATGGCTCCCGAGTCCTAGCCCGGCTGCTATACCCAGCCTGCCTATACTGCGAATCGCTTCGTCTCGAACCCGTCAACTCCTAGCAATGCGCGCCCATACACATACATGATTATTCCCAACGCCGGCCCATCTACAAACACCCCCAGAAGACTATTGCACAAACATGACTCGAAAGCGTCCAAATGGCACACGTTGCATCGTCAAAAGAAAACCTGGCCGTTTCAAAGCTCATCAGCCACCGCATGGGTTTCATCGGCCCCACCAGACACCACGATCGGCTGGTACGTCTCCAGGTCAAGGCCGCACACTTCCATGCGCCGCTGCCGGAATCTCTCGTACAGCTTGCTCCACGCCTCTTGCGCTTGTGCGTTCTGAGGCCGCAGCTTGGCGCGTTCAGAAAAAGGAATGTCGTACTCCGGTCCTGGTATTTCGGGATCCGACAGCCTCACGAACGTCGTCGCCTGCTCGAACGCCGTCGCGTTGAAGTCGTCAACAACATTGCGCAGGTTCTGCGATTCGTAGACTACGTTGCCCATTGACAGCGACCACTCCGAGATCAATGAGTCCGGCACCGTGAATGTCTTGCGGAACATGTTGAGGTCCGACGTCGGCTTCGTCGTGCGCAGTGTCCTCAGCTGGTTGTAGCTCTGTTGTGACGGATGTATCATCAGGAGTGATGTCGACATGTCGGTTCGTTCTGGCGTGGCGGGATACGCTGCCATGGGCTCTGATTTGGAGAAAGCCAGCAGTGAGTCCAAAGCCGATGCGTCGAGCAGCACGCCCGGACCTTGGAGGTAGAGTAATCGCTCGTAGTCTACCAGGGAGTACAGGCTTGCTAGTGAGTAGGAAGAGGGCAGTGTGTCTGGCTCTGTTAGTCACTGCAGCGGGCAGCTTCCTGGGCTCAGCACTCACCGTCTGCGCCTTCCACAATAGGCTCCATGGGCATCAAAGTGACGCCATACCGCCTCGCCGCTGTTCTCAGCAGTCGCCGTGTAGTCGACATTTGCGGGCCGTAGTTGTCGTCTTCAGATTCCACCAGCCACAGTTTGGGAAACATCAATATCCGTTTGGCTGGGCTCTTCATCTTGTGTAGATCAGATAGCAGCATCACGGCACTGCAAAGTTCCACGTGCTCTCTCACCACCTGCACATAACCCAGGCGGCTCCAGTCCATCGTCTGCCCCGCAATATACTGCGCATATGTCTCATCCACCTCTGGACGGCCGCCCATCGGTCTTGCCCATTTTACGTCCAATGTCGGAGGTTCTATCGGCTTGGGCGGGGGCAAAGGCTTGGGTAATCGGGGCTTTATGGCGGCTTGTAGAGAATGTACGTATCGTTGTTGTAACATCCAGCCGGAGAGGAAGAGGGCAAGTGTGAAGAGAAGAACTATCGACGGCTGTCAGCGAGTGCGAGTGCTTGCCCGTCGTGGGCCATGCGTACCAATGGCTGCCGACAGGATGACAGAAACCTGGCTCGAAGTAAGGAGAAGTCTCCCCATGGCTACAAGTAAACGCTGGACGCGAAGGGTATAAGAATGCTATGATAGTTCAAAGTGTGCATGTAGAATGGTAAGAGTAGTTCGTGCGGGAGAGCGCATGCAGTGGACGGGTGTGACGTGCCCCGTGGATCTAGATTTCGTAGGGCTGCATGTTGATCGCTGGTGTTGAGCAGGCAACTATCGATTGCTAGCAACACCCCGGCTCAAATTATCGCAACCACCAACGCGAGCTTCCTCCGCAGCACCGCCGAACCACCAAGCCTCACAATACTACACGCGCATTTCCGAAGATATCCAAGGGCCATCCCGATCTCAAACTAGCCACGAAACGACCGTTCGGTATCCCCACATGTCAAAACCGCAGTTCGACCGCGCAGACGCCAGCGCGCTCCTAGATGACCGAGGCTATCGCGGAGCCCTCATCAGAGGGCAGAACCCAGCGCTGCTCTTCGAAAAGGGTGTACGCGAGCGTATCACCGAGTCATACTACTGGAAAGAGCAATGTTTCGGTCTGAACGCTGCGACTTTATGCGACCGCGCGGCCGACCTCAAGTTCATCGGTGGCACGACTGGCATTACGGGCAAGCCTACACCATTCTTGTGCCTAGCGTTCAAGATGTTGCAGCTGGTTCCGGACAAGGAGATTGTTCTTGAATACCTCAATTTTCGCGACGATGAGGAAGATGAAGCACAGGACGGAGAGGCCAAGAAGGAGGAAAACGGCCACACATCCGAAGACGAGGACACAACCAAGAAGGCGCTCGATCTAAACGCCGCAGGCAAACTCGGCGACTTCAAATACCTGCGCTGCCTCGCTGCCTTCTACATTCGCCTCGCCTGGGAGCCTGTCGAAATCTACCAAACCCTCGAACCCCTCCTCACCGACTACCGCAAGATAAAACGACGCCTCAAAGATGCATTTACCCTCACGTACGTCGACCAGTTCATCGATGATCTCCTCACAAAAGATCGCATGTGCGCGACGAGTCTGTGGAAGTTGCCGTCGCGGGCGAACTTGGAAGACTTGGATATGCTAGAGCCGAGGGAGAGTCCATTAGGTGACGAAATCGATGAGCTGGATGAGGAGCTAGACAGAAGGAGTGATGGGAGTGTGCGGAGCTACAGAAGCAGGAGCTATGACAGCAGGAGCAGGAGTCGGAGCTACGACAGTCGCAGTCGGAGTCATAGCCGCAGCAGAAGTCGGAGCTACGATAGCCGTGGTCGCGGGAGGAGTCGTAGCCCAGGAGAGCGGAGTCGGTCACGGAGTAGGACACGTAGTAGGAGTGGGAGTCGCAGGCGCGATTAGACACGTGTGGACTGCGAGATGCTAGCATATAGGCCCGCGCATCAGATTTAGCTTTATACCCATCTATGTAATGAGGCGTTCAGTTGCTGTTTCCATCGCCGCATGAATACCACTCGATCCTGCGTTGCAAGTCGCACACGATGCGACTAGTTCCAAGGTACGTGCAAGGTTCGGTAAGCTCCCCGATAGCATCATACTAGGCCTGCACGTTAAAGCAACTTCGACACCACCGAGCGCACCCGCCACCACCTATACTCCATCATCACCATGACTGACTCTGCACCCCAACTTTCCCCCCTTCTTACTCTACCCCGGGAATTGCGCAACCTGATATATTCTCACCTGCCAGGTGAAGAAGAACCCGACTGGTCTGAAACCAGTCTTTTCCCTACGTTCTGTCTTCTGTACCGCGTCCACAACGCGCCGACTCTCGCGCTACTTCATGCTCATCCTCGTCTGCGAGAAGAATGTCTTGAACTCATTGAAAAACAAGGAGTTTCCGTTACACTTTGCGATCGAGACCGTCTACAACCCTGCCATATAGATAGGCCACATCAATCACCCATTCGCAAGCGTCGCACGCTACCTTTAGACACACTTTTCAGCCATTACATCAGGCACGTCAAGATCCTCGTCCCCAACAGCCATGAAGACGTGGATGAGTGGACGTGGAACACTACACGGCGTTTTGTCTCTGTGCTGGCACAGAAATCTCCATTTCTAGCAACCATCCGAATCGAGTATCAATACCGCTCCCAAACCCTACTACAACATCACAACAATACCTACGCACGGTTTGATATGTCTCCGTTCATGCTCGTGCCACCGCCCTATCTAGACACGTTGCAGCTCGTACAGCGAGTCGAAGGGTACCGTCTCGAGCAGGAACCGATTTCCGAAGGTGAGCATCGGAGTCCGCGACGTCGTCACCGGTGTCTAACATATGGCTGCTACTTGTTCAGCAAGGCTGGAGTAGACTACATCTCTCATCTTTGGAAACCTGAAGATGTTGATGGTCGGTTGTGGGTCAAGCCATATGATGTGGATGATTGGAGAACGCCACTACCGGCCTGGGTGGTCAATCACAAATTGAAGGACTGGAGGGAAAAGCTTGGCCACGAGGAAGCTGTGGCTTGGTTCTGAGGTCGCTTCGTGATCGAATATCGACGAATTTGTCTTGCATTCTGGCAGATACCGAGCGATTCTAGATGCGGCTGAGATTTTGGACTCTGCCATGCGCTACCACACGTAGACCTACGCAGTATTTCCAAAGTAGGCCATCATTCCAGGTTCGAGGGGACCTCTCGCTGGATATCGACCATTTCAGCAACCGAACAAATTCTCCCTTTTCGCTTATAATCCGACTTGATTCTCACTCCCTCGTCCCCTCCCCATGATAAAATGCGTCGATCAGTAATATCGCTGGTTCCCAATTCTCCTTCCCAATATACTCTTCAATATGGATCTGGCGCGCAAGTTCTTTCCGGACTAAACCGAAAGCCTCGTGGCAACGCTCACATCCCCTTCGTTGAACACAGCTATCTTAGATGTAACATCGAAGCCATCAACTGAAGAATCAAATATTTGGTATTCTTCCAGTCTTGCCAGGCTCCAAGGCTTCTTCCCTTCGCATTGTGCGCTAGTTCAGACGCACTTATTTCGAGCGTTCGTCAACAACATGAACAGCAATATTGACTCTCTCACTCAGAGCACTCGCTAACCGAAGAATTTTCCCGTTCTGCCATTGACACTCGCGTCCCACAACAATGTCGGACGAACGCAGCAACCAGGATGCGAACGCTAGGGCGCGCGTGCCCACAGCGAAGAACATAGCTCGTATGCAATCCATGCCCACCTTACGGTACCTCTGCTAACTCTTCATTGGATTCGATGAGACTGTCGAAGTACGACGGAAGAACATGGTCAAAACGGCTGATTACCGGGCCCTTCCGAACCTTAATGAAGAAGAGCTGGCGATATTGGCCAAGGAGGAAGTGACAATCCATATCATGGAGGAGAACCTGAGATGGATGGCCGCGCGATTTCCTGGCTGGGCACTCTTTGCTAATTTCGGAGAAGGAACAGTGCAGCAGGTGGGAGACTTGCTTGATCTGGCCGGCGGAGGCAACTCTCAGCCCGTGCAAGAGATGGAGAAAGAGAAAGCAAAGCCGAGAGGCAACTCTCAGGTAGTGGATGAGAAGAAGCCGGTTCTGGGAGGTAACTATGAGCCGGTGGAGGAGGAGGAAGGTGATAATTCAGTGCTGAACGGGATGGCGAGACGCTGGACTAAGGGAGTCGTGGGCCGAAGAAGGCAGAAAATGCTGAGGAGGCAACAGGAGGCGCAATCGCGCATCGCTACCTATGCTCGACAGCTTGACAATTGGCTTAGAAGGCCAGAGGTCATAGCTACAGCTGGGCTTACGTGTTGTGGAATGCCATCGTCTAGGTAAGATCCTACTTCACTCGCTAGTTATGCGATGATGCTGAGCGACGCACGGAGCTCACCCGTAGTAATACTCACTAAACAGTGTGATCAGTTGTCAGACTACAGAACCATATTAGTAGAAAGCCGGAAGAACTTCTGAACTATCTCGTGTATGTACGTTGGAGGCTCTGGCAATGCAAGACGACCTGAATGTCTTTCACAGTTACATTACGCCATCAATCAAGTATGCATTGATCCATGCACTCTTTTGAGCCATACAACATGCTATTCGTCACCCTTGAAACTGATTCCCAGCCCATGTATTCTTAAACGCCTGATGTCACCTTGCCATCTGCGATCTTCAAGTTTGCAGTTGATACCACGCCTTCATTAGACTCTTGACGACATTTGCCAAGATCAAATCTACATCAGCTCCATTCCTTCCTTAAGTCATCACCCGAGCTCTCATTCCTTTGCACCGTCTCAGATGATAGACCAAATGTTCATATATGAATTGCTATATTTTGCCAACAGTTTCGGCAACATATCGGGCATGGAGAGTCAGTCGCATCGTCCCATCAGTATGCCCCACATTCACCTTACCCGGTAGGACGGCGCAGATGAAGAGCAACATCAACGACTTGGCGCTGCCCACCGGCAGTCGCGCTGGAACCATTCTCATCTGTGTCTCGGATACATCGATGCGAAAGGTTCTCAACGGGTTTTTTTTAGAGCGGCATGTATCTGTCCTGGTGAGACATGCTCCTCCAAAACCCACTACAAACCATTTCTATCGCAGTATATCGACGCTGAGACATTTTAATCGCAACATACGCCACAGATATCTACAACAACATGAAGTTACATTTGATCATTTTCCAAGCTGTCGCGGTGCAAGCTGCGATCCGCTTTGGTTGCAGCAGTGTTTCCATTCAGCGCTTGGATCCGCTAGTCGAGCCTGGCCGTGTACCTTCGTCCCATGTTAGTATTGTGATCGTAGTATTGACCATATACTGATATATTTGCAAAGGTACACCAAATCGTCGGTAGGCTGAACTCATGATACATCCTCTGGTTCCCCCGTTAATGTTTCCGCAGGCGGTAATGCTTTCAACGCTACGATGGCCGGTGATATTGGGGAACAGGGCAGCTGCACAACGTGCGCATACACTGAAGGTTTGACATGCATTCCTCAAACTGGTCTCTCTAGGACTTCTGACATTGAAAGTAGACTTTTCCAATTACTGGACCGCGGCGATGTACTTCAAACACCAGAACGGCTCGTACAAACGTGTTCCAATTTACCCAAACGCTCAGCTAGGTATTCCGACGACACTGCCTACAATAGAGCACATTGAAAGGCTAATCTATCCAGGATTCGATGGTCAAGATGCAGATCACATCAAGGGAGGTATGACGATATACTACACCCAGAAAGACTTCGAAAGCTCGGACCTCGACAATCCCGTGAGAGCCTTTCCACCGGTGAGTGATGCAATCCAGGGCGTCGATAGAACAAGCGATTGATTGGGTCAAGGGCTTCCGGATGACTGTTGGTAACCCGTCAACGAGTACACTCAACGGTACAAAGAAGGGTCTGGCATACACGTGCTTGCAAACCATCCTCACCAGAGGTCATGAGACTCCTGACTTCCCGAAGGAGCCTTGCCCAGCCGGTATCATGGCGATCCAGGTAAGCAATGATCCTAAGCAGACATCATGATCATGACACTGACTACATGGCAGTAAGTCTCCCTACGATGTTATCATGCTCTTGTAAACAGATGTTACACACTCGCGGGCAGCACGAATCTTCCCAAGAAAACCTTGTTCCTTCTTGCATGAAACCTACTAATTACGTCGTTCATGTGTAGTCACTTTCCCTCTTGTTGGAACGGAATCGACCTTGACTCTCCCGACCGTCAGTAATCTCCCTGTACGAACTGTATGTGAGACAAACACTGACTTCGTACACCGATCTTTAGATCAATCCCATATGTTCTCGACCACACGGGGTGGCTTCCGCCCGGCGGACCCGTGTCCTGCGTCGCATCCCGTCAAGATGCCTCAACTAGCATACGAAACAATGTGGAATACAACTGCCTTCGCCGACATGTGGCCAACCGATGGTTCGCAGCCGTTTGTGTGGAGTTATTCTGATAGCAAGGGCTACGGTACTCATGCTGACTACGTGTTTGGGTGGAAGGGGGACAGCTTGCAGCGAGTAATGAACGATAGTTGCATGTTCCATAACTGTGGAAGTCCGGGTATTCAGGGTGTGCTAAAAACACAGACTGTGGAGGAGATGAACGCCTGCGCGGTTGAAAGCTCCGTTGACGAAGAGGTGGATGGGTGGCTCGATCATCTGCCTGGGTACGAGATGGAGGTTTAGCTCGGTGCCTACTGATAAAGATCTGGTCTTTTGCATATGTGGCGGCCGGGCTTAGAGCGCGGATGTCGCTGGCACGGCGTGTCTTGTTCGTGTTCATAGATTGCAGCACGTTCGCGGGTGGTGACCCGGGACAATCAGCTGAGACAACACGCTAACCTCAATTTGAACACTCCTGTCCCCGCATCGTGCCCTTTCCCATCGCTCCGACGCTGTATTCAAGTTGCCCGGCTTCCTGGTCTGCTATGTTCTGAGCCGTGACGAAGTCGGTACGGTGTCGAGGCGCCCGGCTAAAGTTCCGTTGATACATCCTCATCGCATACCATACCCCACATGCTCTTTTTCTTGATTAACAACAAGCTGTCCGCTCGACGATCATTATCCACGATTGGTGGCAGGTGCCTGTCAATTCGACCACCTGAGCATCGTCGTACCAAGTGCTGCCGGCAGATAACAAGCCTAAATCAAGGCAGATCGAATTCTGGTGTTTACGGCTGCTCGAAAGCACCACCCCTGGCTCGGTAGTGAACAGCCGGCACGACAGTATCGGACATATTGACGAAGATGCACCCCAGTCTTGGCAGAGTATATATCTTGCTGGAAGAGGCGGATCAGTCCTTGGCAGACGCTGCTGTCAATGAGCCCCAGGCGATCTTGCAAGAATGGATGATTAATGAGAAACAGGCGTGAAGAATCACGCGCACTTGATACCAAGACTCCCATACTAGGACCCTACATGTAAGGTAGATATATTATAGATACAGACCGCAGGGACTGGTGGCTAGATACGTTGTCCTATCTACTCATCAGATTCAGCATCATGGTCTCTTTCGCGGTCTTTGCCGCCGCCGTACTAGGCAGTCTGCCTTTCGCTCTCACGGCACCGAGCGGTATTGCCTCACTTATCAATCATGAAACAGTCGGGAAGCAGCTCGAAGCCCGTCAAGGTGGCTACTACTCCTTTTGGTCCGAAGGAGGTGGCTCGTTCCGTTGCAACCAACAAGGTGGCGGAAAGTATACCTGTAATTGGTCAGGACAGCCTGGTGGTGGCTTCGTTGCTGGTACAGGTTTCAAGCCTGGGGGTTCAAGGTAAGAGCAGCAACGGTTTCAAGGCGATTTCCAGAATTGTACTAATGGATCGTACTAGGACAGTCAGATACTCGGGTACATACGACGCCAAAGGTCCCGGTTACCTCGCCCTCTATGGCTGGACGCGCAATCCCCTCATCGAATACTACATCATCGAGTCTTATGATGTCCTCGCCCCAGGTGAGCCTTGGACGCGCAAAGGCAACTTCACTTTTGAAGAAGGCACCTACGAGCTGTACACTAGCCAGCGCGTAAACAAACCGTCTATTGAGGGGACTCGTACCTTTACACAGTTCTGGTCGGTGAGAACGGAGAAAAGGGTTGGCGGTACAATCACTACGCAAAAACATTATGACGCGTGGAACAAGGCTGGAATGAGGTTGGGCGGTCACGACTATATGATTCTCTGTACGGAGGGATTTGCGAACGGGACGCTGCTGCCAAGTGGAAGTAGCAGCATCACTGTGACTTAGTTGTTGAGAATTGACTCATGTCTAGCCTCGAATTGTGAAGCCGTAGAATATGAACGCATTCTTAAAGTCTCAATCATGTGTATTTATGTCATGGAAGTGTCATCCTTTGGGATAGCGGGTGATCTGAATACTTCGCTTGATTACTTTACTCTTCCTCTAGCTACGCTCCGCCGGTCAGAAATGACTCCAATAATCCGTAGAAATTATCACGAATATAATGTCTAGAAAGCTTGCTGCATCATCAGTGAGTATGCATACTGAATCACCAACCTGTGTGCCTGGCTACACTTGTTTGTGGGAAAAATACCCTGGATTGCACTGCTCAGATCGCAAGATGTTCGGGGCCGTATCCATGAGGGAACGGGTGGTAAAGTGGAGCCGATTGCTGTCGCCATGCATACATAATGATCCTTCGTGCTCGGGGTCGGCCGTGATGCGACACATCCACGTCAACCTAGGAAAAAAGTGAACACCATGGAGCCTGCACTACCACCAACTTTTCTAGTTTACTCGCGATATTCTAGTGTAATCTGCAGAGCTGTTCAGGTTTTTCTTTTGTATGTGCCACGTCTCCGCGACCAGAGGTGTTGCCTAGCCCGCGGCTCATGTGTAAAGTGGAAGGATGCGCGCCATGGAGCTGCCCAGGTGCCGTTGAGGGGCGGCGCGACTAGCGAACGCACATTACCTGGGCCACACCACCACCGATTGTGAGGGTTGGGAGAACAGTACTCGTAGTGTACATCTCATCAATCACTGTTTGCACATACACAGTCACGAACAGTTGAGCTTGCTGTGTTTGGGGGAGGAGATGTCCGTCCCGAGACGACTACACGAATACTGATGGCTCCGAGACGGTAGGCCTGCATCGGGGCACGCGACGGGGCGTATACGCTTGTCAGCAACCGCGCTCAAGGGGTAGATAAGAACAATAAAGATACCTCCGACGCGCCGTCTTGCAAAGCGTCTTTCGCATCCAGAAAACTCCTCTCATCCGCTTGTTTCTACGCGCATTATGGCAGGCACAGTCCTAATCACCGGCGCGAACGGTTCGCTAGCTTTACCATCAGTCAAGTACCTGTTGGAAGCATACCCATCCTTCAACCTGCTTCTTACCGTCCGAGACGATTCAGAGAAAGATACAAACACCCTAAAACTTCGTCGACTTGTAGCCCAGCACCCCGACGGACAAGTGTCTATAAGAAAACTCGACCTCTCTTCGCTGGAAAACGTTCGTGTCTTCAGCAAAGCGCTCCTTGCTGAGATTGAGGGCAAGCAGCTTCCACCCATCCGGTCGATTATCTGTAATGCGATGACATGGAACTTGTCCGGCGGGCCGAAGTACTCGAAAGACGGATACGAAATTTCGATTGCGGTGAACCATCTTGCGCATTTTGCTTTATGTTGGAGGCTCATTAGTGCCATGGACCCAGTACATGGCCGCATCGTCTTTTCGGGCAGCGGCGCACATCGACCAGAGGAAGCCAGCCTCGTCAAGGGATATCCGACTCATATCCCGAAAGACTTGGAATTTTTGGTTCATCCAGAAGCTGACAAGGAAGGCGAGGAGTTGGGACGAGGCTTCCAAAGATATGCCGTAAGCAAGTTGGTCTCCATCATGGTAATGTACGAGCTCAATCGTCGCCTCAAAGCCGTAAGTCTCCCGTTGTCGAAGACCCTACTTGGCTTGCAGCCTAACTGTTTCACTAGAAGAAAGATATAGAGTCCATCCGCGCGGTTGCGGTCGATCCTCTGGATCTGATTACATCGCGGGCGTTCCATCAGCCGCACGTTCCGCGAACGATTCAGATCATGGCTACAGTCGTGACTTGGTTGTTGCCGTTGATCAGCTACTTTCAGCCTCGATTGGTGACCGTCGAACAAGCTGCAACAGCCTTCGTAGATGTGGCAGTAGCCGACAGATTTGATGGGCAGGAGGGGTACTTCGAAGGGAAGAATAGAGTTGAGAGCTCACAGGACAGCTTAGATGTGGAGATGCAACAAGCGTTGTGGTCCAGGAGCGTCGAATGGTGTGGGCTGGACAGAGAGGATGTGCCGATGGGGTTGTAAAGGAAAGGGCGAGTTGTTTGGAACGTCTGTGGGCGCTCTTAGTGCCAGTCGGCGTGATCGCCGGAAGCTGGGGAAGCCTCAATCGCAGCTCCACCAACCTCTCAAATCCCTCATGATCACTTAGCAACGATGCGCACCATGTTCGCGAAGCGATCTACCCTTCACGGCCGATTCGTAGTTTTACCCTCCCATGACTGTACGCGTCTTCATGTCTCTAATATCGGCCCGTAAAGTTGAGCGCGTATAAGCACCACCCGAGACACCGCTACGACGCGTGGCCTCAGCCGAACCACAGCGCCATGTCGAACGGGTACGCAGCCACTGCAACACGACACCACGCACCATGTCGATTGTGGCACAGTCAAGTGTCTAGCCTTACAGACGGACCGACCCACAAAGCCCGTCACGACACATTCACAGCCAAGCTCTCAGCTGCCGCTTGGCAAAGCTTGTTCCCTGTTTTTGTGAGGGATTTATTGGCGCCACAAAGCTTAGTCAAGCTTAGCCACGCAATCAGTGCATGCACCTCGCAAGGGTTGGCATGCTCTAATGCAGATTGTTACGACAAACGCCTACGTGACACCAATCAGAAGCCATAAGACTTGACTGTGAGCAAGCTGAGCCACCCCAGCCGCAGCCGTTTTCATCTGTCACACCGTCCAGACTTGCATCTGGGGTTTGCTCAAGAGATAGCGGCGTCGGTGAGGCGGTGCATCAGGGCCGAGCGACCAGTTCCAGGCCTGACAACTGGCAAATATTGAAACATGGGCATGCATGCCTGAGGGTCGAATGACAAGGCGCGCAGGCCGCAAGGACGGAAGCCACTATCCTAGAATTATCGAGCTGGGGAAGACTGTCACGCCTGCTGACCTGTACCCTAGTGATATAAAGGGTCGTAGACATCCGCGAAGGGGTACATTCACTTCCCACCACCTTTTGACTTCGCTGTCTACGAATCTCACCCACCGCACCCACACACAAATACAGCACGTTTGGCTCTTGGGCTTTCGATTCTCTTCACATCAAACAGGACTATTACAGTAAGTGACCCACGTATGCTACCAGCTACGTAACTAACACACCGTCCAGTTTCACCTCCACACGAATACCATCAAGATGCCTGCCAGTGTCGCCTCTTCTATCTCGACTATCATCAAGCCCTCACCAGCCCCGAAGTGCGGCGAGTCGTGCGACTGCTGCGGTTGCGACGAGTCCTGCTGGTGCACCGTCATGTAGTGCAGAGGACACCTGATACTCAGTCACAATGCTACGACCGACTTATTGAAGGATACCTGGGTGCTGTCAGAGAGCGAACATTATCATAGGCAGGCTTGCTACAAACCGTTCAATATAGCCACTGCTTTCTCTTGGCTTGAGCCCAATTGCTGTGCTCTCGAATCACTACCTCATCAACTCCCATCTGACCTGCGACGCTATCGCCATACCTCACCACCTCGATACATCAATTCCCTACCTGTTCGTACCTTTGTTGACCGCAAAGTAACAACATTTCGGTCATGACTCGGTTGAGCACAGGTGTACGCAAAAGTGACGTAATTCCTCCATCACAAGAGCGTACCTGGTAAATGTTGCAACGATCAAAAGAGCCTCACGGGCTCTTCAAGTCTTACAATATAGAGCTCCACGCTTTCAAGACACCAGAAGTCATCCCCCACTTACTCATATCACAAAAGCAAACGTTCACAATGCCCCCGTATGTCGCCCGTGATGCTATCCTGAGGACTTCAAAGACGCTTTCGCATCTGCTGAGACCTACTGTTCGCTTTGCTCACACACAGCGCAGGACTTTGCCTGACTTCTCGCTTGAAGGCAAGGTCGCTGTTGGTAGGTAGTCAAGAGAGTCTTTTGACAAGCTAACTAACTTGCTATAGTTACCGGGTATGAGACCACCAACCTGCGCCAGGGGCGGCTACGATCCGTGTCGCAAATTCTTCCTAGTTAGAAGTATACATCATCTTCGAAAGTATTCACTTGTCAAGATTTACTAGTGTGTATGCAGCAGAATGCGACACGAGTCCTAGCTACCCCTGGTGCCCCTCTTATGAGACACCAAACACAGGTACAATCAAGCTAATGTGGCATGCAGTGCCTCTCAAGGTCTTGGTCAACAGATCCTCGCCGCCTTCGCCCTTTCGGGCGCCCATGGAGCCATTGTAGACCTTAAGCAAGAAGGTGCTGACAGATCAGCCAGTGCGCTCGTTGAAGAAGCTAAGAATCAGGGTCTCCCACCCCCGAAGGTGCATGGCTACGAGTGCGACACATCTTCCGAGGAAGGCGTCAAATCTACGTGGGAAAAGATTGTCCAAGACTTTGGAACCGTCGATATTCTCGTTACGAATGCTGGTATTACTGGTGGCGCACCAGCCGAGGACTACCCTTTCGAAGACTTCAAACGAATGATCGACGTCAATCTGACTAGAACCTTCCTGTTCTCTCGCACATCAGGTAAATGGTGGATTGACAACAAGGTCGACGGCCGCATCCTGATCGTCTCGTCAATGTCCGGCTCCATTGTCAACCGCCCGCAGAAGCAGTCGGCATACAACGCTTCCAAGGCTGCATCGGCCCATCTCATGAAGTCACTGGCGTCAGAGTGGGCGCCGCACGGCATCCGCGTTAATGCGCTGAGCCCGGGATATATCCAGACCGAGGCGAACGAGGGGGAAGAGATGGAGAAGCTGAGCAAAGAGTGATTGAAGGATATTCCCATGAAGAGGATCGCCAAGCCAGAGGAGTTCCGCGGCGCGGCCGTCTGGTTGGTCAGTGACGCTAGCAGCTACGTCACGGGTAGTGAGATTATCGTGGATGGGGGATACACTATCTGGTGAGACTTGCTGAGAGTGGGGCTATGTACGCACAAATCCAAATGTGGTTATCATTATGTCGACAGGCGTAACTTTTAGTCCCTAATCATCTCGGTACAACCCATTCCGGCAAGTCGCTCGTCTTGTAGCACCCGTTGTTATGCTCAATTGGTGTTGGCGTTGCCGTCACAGAAGTAGGCGCATCATTCTGCACCATATCGCCAGAGTCAACGATGCTTGCTTTACCCTTCTTCCTTGTCCTCCCTCTCTTTAGACCTAGAATGAAAGCCGCGACAATAGCCAGGAGACCGACCAGACTACCAACTGCCGCACCTGCAACAACACCTGGACTTGTACCGCGGGAAGCTCTATCGTTGCCTGGCGGTGTATCCTCGGGGCTTGTAGTTTGACTTGGTGGGTTGGATAAGTCGTGGTCCGAAGTGGTCATGCTGTTCGACATAGCCGTAGACTCTGCTCCTGAGTTCGATGTGGTTGTAGATGACAATGAAGAAGGCTCAATAGCCCTTGATACCGCAAACATCTTGCTTCGATATCCCCACGAATGGTTGTCCCATACATCATCGTCGCGATGCTCTTTCCACCGAAACACATGATTACTGCCGTTGGCACGATCGTTGGGGACATCGACCGTCCAGTTCCATTGACCACCTTGCCGTACGCCGGTCGTATCCAGTTCTATTGCGAATGTCGATTAGCTTCTAAGGTCGCCGGGATGGACAACGCTGATAACAACGTACCAAGTAGTTTTCGCACATATGCGTCGTTGGCATAGCCCGTGATCCAGAGATCAAGGAGAGACTCATCACCGATGGGTCCATCACCCCAATTCGGCCAATTGTCGTCCCATTGGATAGTTATGTCCTCGCCTTTGGACCAAAATATCTTCCCGTCAATCCAGTTAGGGTTTGTGAACTCAGCTAAAACAGACGCCGCTAGGTACGACAGGCAATAGAACGCCTTCATCGTCGAGCTGGCGAAGAGAAAATACTGGAGCAAAAAAATGGTCCAACAGGAAGCTTCATGGCCCCCTTAATCACGAGGCGGCTGGTTACGGTGGCTGTCAGCCTTGCCAAGCCTCCCGTGCCGCAATGATACAGTTATCACAAGGCATATGAACCCCTTACAGACCGTATTTGGATTTCGCCAGGAACGATAGCTGAATCTTCATGCTCTTGTACTCAACGGAATGAGGGTGCGCCTTTAACTCAGACCGGGGCCTAGTTTTGGTTCGAGCTATTGTCTTATTACCCCACGAGCGCTGACCATACGACGGTCACGGGAAAGTCAATGCGTTCAAATGTATGAGGGCTGAATCTGAATTGCACATGTCTGTCACTACCTACGCATCAACGTAACCCGACCAGTCTCCAATATCTCAACAATACTTCTGCTTTGTCGCCCAGTCACACATGACTTTTCCAACGCAGCTGCAACAAGCGCACACCTGTCATGCACCGCTGTGGTCAGCGTCGTATTCTCCCTTATCAGCCGTTGAATGACTTACCTTCTTTTGCTTTACCGCATTATCATTACCATCTATACACGTCAAGGTCTGCGCATTCCACCGAAACTTGTTGTAGCACGCGTTTGCGTTGATGACCGCGGCGCAGTCGTCGCTCCGTGCGACTTCGGCAGTGCACTCTGGATATGTTTGGGCGGCGCTGAGAGTGAGAAGAGTTGCCAGAATGGCGAGAAAGAGTACCATGGCGGGTATATGAGAATTGAAAAGATGAGGGTACTTGGTTGGGAAGTGTCTGTCGTTGTGTGGTACCGCTTTGCTCTGCTCAACTATCTGTTACCAGACGTCACTGGCACTAAGCATCCCGGACTTATGTGTCCGATTGTAACTCTTGCCGATTGCTTGGAACAATATGTTCGGAAGTACCATGTAACCAACGGTATTTCGAAGGCGTGGGAATGATTGCTACACCCAGGATCAGTTGTAATTTCTGTAGGTATTCGGACGGATCATCCCGCGTCCTGCACGTTTCCAGCTCTTGTTCTTCGCCAAACTCAGAATGCACTTTCTACAGGCGTCTGCTCATTCGAAGACTTCAGATGAACGACCTCCTTCACGGAAAGACGACGTTCGATCTTCCTTGGCATCTGAGCTCACATTCGCTACGCGATATTAGCTTACATTAGCCTGGCATTCGGCTCTTCGCATCGATGCTCTTGAAAGACGGCAGTTGGTAGTATTCCAGACATCAAGTCGTGGCACCCATAGTATGAAGGATAAACTTGCCATGGGCTGCAGGCTGATGTTTGGTAGCTGTCGATAACATCGGAACGCTGTAGATCACAGTAACGCGACCCGATGAGACTACACACCTGCATCAGTGCCTTCGGGCTCCTCACGACTGCGAAGGCAGGGCTTCTGCGCTTTGGCTGCGCGCAGTTGACTGTCCAGAGACTTGACCCGTTGGTTAACCCAGGCTCGAATCCCTCGCCGCATCTTCATCAGATCATCGGAGGTGTAAGAAAGCTCTCCTCATTTCAAGTAATCTATCACTGACACCTCCAGAACTCATTCAACGTTACCATGGATCCAGCCAAAGGCCATAATCTGGCGACACAATCAACATGCACCACCTGCGAGTTTTCCGAAGACTTGAGTGAGGACTACAACACGGTTCTAGATGATAGAGAGATGCTAATGAAATGTTTGTAGGCAACTACTGGACCGCAGTCGTGTACTTCAAAGCCAAGAACGGTACCTTCAAGCGCGTACCCCAACGAGCGCAACAAGGCATGGATGGTACCAACGGCGGCATGGTACATACCTTCTTCTCACCCCATCACAGCCAACGCCTAACATACATGCAGGTCGTATACTACATGACCGACGCTCTCTTCAGCACCTCGCAAACCACCAAAGTAACAGCCTTCAAGCCCGGTTTCCGCATGCTGATCGGCGACGTCTCGTACCGCTCTCGCGAGGAAGCTCGCGACTTCCGACAGTTGACATATATCTGCATGCAAAACGAGGGTACCCGAGAGCCTGAGACACTCGAGTTCCCAAAGCAGCCTTGCCCGGCCGGCATCATGATCAACCATAGGTTTCCAACCGTAAGAGTTCCTACTTTGTAATTGTACGTTACATGTATATACTGACTCCTTCCAGTGCTGGGATGGCGTGAACCTCGACTCACCAAACCACCGTGAGCACGTCTCATATCCCGCGACGGGCACATTTGAAAATGCCGGCGCATGTCCATCGACACACCCCGTCCGCCTGCCCCAGATCCTGCTAGAGACGGTCTGGGACACGAAACAGTTCAACAACAAGGCCGACTGGCCAAGCGATGGTAGTCAACCTTTTGTCTGGTCCAGCGGCGACGCGACTGGTTTCTCGACGCATGCGGACTACCTGTTCGGCTGGAAGGACGACTCACTGCAGAAGGCTATGGATGGGAATAATTATGTGTCGGCGCCAACGCTGAAGAAGCAGAATATTGCGACGCAGAATAAGTGCAATGTCAAGGACATGGTTGGCGAGAACTTTGATGGTTGGCTGACGGCGTTGCCGGGTGGGATGCAGATTGGTTGAGGCACGTCTCTATCAAGATTTAGTTTGTTGCGTTGAGATGTTGTGGCTGTATCATTGGTTAGGAAGGTCTGACTCGTTTGCAACTATCGCTTTACTACGAGTGCACGGGGTTTCGTCAAAGTGAATTGATCGAGTTGATGCGAGGTGCTTTGCCCTACGCGACTTGGTGGTTTACAGCAGGATCGTCCCAGCAACTTCGTGCTATGCAGGCGTAGCCAAACGCATTTCTTTGCAGTAGATCTGAGCAGATATTCAAGTAGACACTCCATCAGGCTCATCAACAGGTACCCAAAGTACCCTTGCCTCCCTCTGCAGGCCCTCCCCATTCAACTGTCTCTTCACAACCACGATGACCATAATGTCTCTCTTCTGTAACGGCTTGAGATCCCACCCCAGGACTTCCGGCCTCTGAGCTTTATCTGCAAACGAAACGTTCCACTCCAACTTGTTGGCGTTTTCGTGGAATATCGCCTCCCCGTCTACGAAGACCTCCAGTGACGTTGCTGGTGATGGATGGTCAAAGCCACTGTGGGCGACCATGGAGACTTGGACAGTGAGGCCCAAGATAGCGTTAGAGACAGCTGCAACGGACTCAATAAGAGGCTTGTTTTCGGGTGGCCTATAGAATGCCTTCCGAATGATATCGGTGGGTAACGCCGGAGTAAGAGGAGGCGGTATACGTCTCTTGGTCGACTGTTCAAACGCATATGCATACTCCAATAGCTTCGTATCTTCGTAGGCTTTCCCAGCGAATGTGATGTTCACAGGCATGTTTTTGTCGCTCATGACACCCATAGGTACACTCACAGTAGGTACACCGAGATGCCTGATGGCGCGATTACCGTTGGAGTATTTTACGCCATTCTGGAGACTATGTGTCGTGCTGTCAATGTCGAATTCAAGATCTGCGAGGCCGACGTCGCCTTGCGCAGGAAATGCAACGACATCCAGCCCGTTTTTGTCCATCCAATCTTCTAGATCACGTTTCCTTTGAGCTTCGAGAGCTTTTAGAGCTTGCTCCATGCCCTGTATGTCGTGTATACTCCCATCTTGGACCATCTTGGGCAGACCGGGGTAGTCAATCCAATTCCTCACTTCGAGGAAGCGGTCCGGCTTGTAGTCTGGCGGCTTTGGGAATAGCATCGCAGGATCTTTGATGTCGGCTAAGCACTTTATTTTTGGGTCGTCGTTCTCTACGAGAAAAGCGTCCCACGCTTGGGCGATAAGAATGCCTCGCTCGAGGAGGTTCCAGTTCGCGGGACGTCCATCGACGTTGTTCGCTTCACCTGAAACGGAGTCGTTTTCGTAATTTGTTATTAGAGGGAAATCGGTATAGACGATCTCTGCCCCCATAGACTTAATATTTTCTGCTGCCTGTTGCCATATTGCGACGACCTCTGGTGAGACGTAAGGATGCTTTGCGTGCGGATCTGAGTCTTTCTGGCCAATGTACATCTTCGGCACCCCAACCCTCTTATCTCGCAGCGCTTCGCCGCTTCGTAAAGTAGTGTAATCGATCGAGGGAGGCTGAGGTATCCGCACATGCTTTTGTTCGCGTATGAAGTCTCCTGTTGTGTCTTCATCTGGAGTAGCAATGACATTCAGTATTTCCAATATGTCGTCCACCGATCGCGCATATGGGGTTGGCACATCACATGTGATGTACAAAGGCCACAACCCGCGACAGCTCAAGAGTCCCTTCGATGGCGTATAGCATACGATGGCATTATTGGACGCTGGACTTCGTCCGCTGCTGACGGTCTCGCTACCCATGCCGAAAACTGCCATGCTGGACGTTACAGACGTTGCAGCACCATTTGACGACCCAGATGAGAAGGCGCCGGTGAGGTACTTTGAGTTATACGGCGACTCTGCACGACCATACATGCCTCTCTGCATACCACCCGCAGCCATCGGTGGCATGTTAGTCTTCCCAATCAAGATCGCTCCCGCAGCTCGAAGCTTCTCAGCGATTGCAGAGTCGCCGCTTGACATGACACCTTTCAGAGCAGGTGAGCCATCTGTGACCGTCATACCAGCAACTTTGTAGCTGTCTTTGATGGTATAAGGTATGCCTTCCAAAGGTCGAGGCTTGAGACCTTGGGCACGCCGAGCATCGGAAGCTGCTGCATCTTGGAGGGCCTTCTCGTTGAACACAGTAAAGGCGTTCAGACCTTGGATAGTGTCGAACTTGGCAATGCGATTCAGGCAGCTGATAACAAGATCAACGCTGGTAATACATTGTTCGTCGAAAGCTTTCCGATGATCATCGATACTGGCTTCGACAATGTTAAAGTCTTGAGGATTTAGACCAAGACCCTAGATCCGGAAATGAGTCAGTCAATGTCATGTCGTTGGTGGTCGCAAACATACATTCTTGCCTGTCATGTTTCAGGAACAGCTCAGCTCAACGAAGGTGTTCCAAAAGGTAGTGAGACCCAGTGCTTGTGGGCGTGTGGTGACGCCAGCGTTGTCGATTGTATGTTCGTGGCCCCAGGGCAAGAGCAGGATGGGCCGACGTAATCGTGTCCGGGAGATAGTCACTTCCAAGGTTCCCCACTTCTGGATAGTCGGTTGGGCTTTCCCTGTACGGCTAGCTCATGTGGTGTAGAAGCAGATGCGTTCCGTATCTATTCCGCGAACGGCTTGTATCGCTGCATAGAGATACGTTTAGGTTATTGAGCACTAGTCGCGACAGCATATTGTCCCCATTACCGGACTGTGGAAAACGACATGGACAGCGTACGGGCTCATACTCCTTGGATACCTCGACTGTCAAAAAAGCTAGACGCTTGAATATATGTAAATTGTGCCGAAACCCAGTAAGCTCTCTTACTATCGTGACAAATCTCCTACGCTGTACTTGCCCAGAGCGCCTTGAATCTCGTACTTCCAGCCACCAAACCACAGGCACCCATCCATCCCAAATTCCAGCCTGGCAGCCCTCCAGTCGTGCTGCTGAAGTGCAGCGCCATGGGCAACCACGCGCTTGCGATAACAAAGTCGGTCCACCACCTCTTGTCAAACTTCTTGTCTTCTTCGTCCTGATATTCCGCGATCGCGCGGCCATCGGCAACCATCTGCTGCCTAGTCACCCTCCTGCGACCCTCAAGCTGCCACTCGCGCATCAAGCGGAGGAAGTCGCACGACACGCCGCCTAGCCAACAGCGGTAGGCATATAGGTACAAACGCGCAGTGGTCGAGTCGCCGCGGTTGAGGGTGGAGATGAAGCGAGGCGAGATGACGCCCGAGTCGGCGAGGAGGGAGATGTTCTCTAGGGCTTGGTAGGAGAAGTAGCTGCTCGCCTGCAGCATGGCGATCCTGTGCAAAACGACATCTGTGCCGGCTTTGGGGCCTGAGGCTAGCGAGCGCAACCAGGCGTATAGCGGGAAGAGACCAAACAGCCTCAGCGTTGTGCGCGCTTTCGAGATGAGGACGGCAAGCGCAGCGATGGGCGGCACCGTGCCGTTGTTCAATAGCGTTGCGGCGGAGATCTTTGCATCGTCGCAAGCGGGGCGTATCAGCGTGAGGAGCTTTGTCGCGAAGCTGGAAATGGACGGCGATTTTGTCTGCACGTAGGCGAGGATGTAGAGGGAGTAGTTGAATGTGGAGAGGAATGCGGAGAGGCCGCCTGGGGAGGCTAGGAGTCTGCCCTACATTAGCTCATGCCTCTGACCCTCACAACGACACGCGGTCGACATGACTTACTTGTTCAGCCTCAGGATCGTTTGGTCCACTTTCTTGACGCCTGCAAGCAAGTCGGTCCTGTCCAGGTCCCTCGGATCCGCCCTGGGTGCGGCATCCGCTATCTTATCGACCACCTCCTTGACGTCAGGGGTGTCAGTCACATTGGACGCTTCGGGTTGGGTGGGCTTCTCGTTTTCGTCAGACATGGCGAGATTGGGCCGTATATGTAATGATGAGCATGCAGGAGGTCAGGAAGTCTGGGTAGAATGAGGCAAAGGGCGCGTCTCGCGGGTTATGCTTCTCCGCACGCAAGCCATGGGGAGCTCATTGCCGCTATCCCCGTGAGCCGAGGCACTGGCACCAGCGGTGTGCCATCACTCAAAACACCATCGTGCTTTTTGACTGCGATCTTTTGGAACTTTGTCTCTTGTTCGCTGGATCTGCTTTTTTGATCCTATGAGGCAGCCCATCACGTCGGACTGTCACCTCTTTCTCGTTGAGATTGGTTCAGGCATGAAGAGTGCGCTGCAGCCCTGGACCTTACCTAGGTATCGAGGTATGCGACACGAGCGCAACACACAAGTATGGACGCGCTTCGAACCGTCTGGTAACAAGTCTTGGTCCTCATGATGTTATGATCGGGAATTCCCGTCTCTTATGCCTCGCTCTCTATCAAACACCTTCGACAAACCCCCGGGTTCCACGCCGCTCCACATCCTCTGCATCAAGCCTCTTGATCACATCCTCAATCTCCTCCCAAGCCGCACGCTCTCGTTCCCCGGATTCGCTCTTTATCGCATCTAGTGTTCGTCTTCGCCGCTCCTTGGGTTCACTCCTGAGTTGAGTGAGGAACAGGCGTTTTGACTCTTCGAGTTGGGTGCGAGCTTCGTCTAGCACTTGGTCCGTCGGCTTGTTGTCTTGCTCAACGTCATTCAATCTACTCTCGAGGAATAGTAGACTGATTTGTGGAGTAAGCGTTAGCTTGTCATCCCTCTCACTCTGTGCGAAAATGGAGGATTCCTGTCAAAACATACCGCATCTGCGCCAGACTGTATAGCTTCTCTTCTATCTCAGCTCTGTCCCAGGTGCTCCTTGCCTGCCGCCATACCAGATGCCATTTCCCTGTTGCGACATTGCCAGGAAGTTTCCGTGCTATCTGCTTATCCAGATCGTCTAGTCGTTTGAAGAACTCAGTGCTGATAGCATCTCTGCGTTCTATCGACCATGCAAAGTCTCGTAGTCGTGTCGCTTGCGCCTGAACTGCAGCCCAGTCGCTATCACTTTTCACTCGATAGAGCGCAGCTACCTGGTACAGAGTGCCAGCTATCAGAATGTAAGCAAATGTTAAGATGGAAAGGACGTTGGCGGTAGAAGAGAGTGCGCTGTCGCGACAGTCGCACGTGCTGTAGAGTGGTGTCTCCATGAGGTTGATGTGAGACACATCGATGTGGGTCTCATGAACGGCGGATCGGTGACTCGAGGAAGGCTGGGGAGCTTCGATTCATTCGAGAAGTTCGGCGCCAGCTTACTTGCGATAGTAGACTGCATACTGACCTGTGTCAGTATTGGTTCGGTTGCGGGTAAGTGCCTGCAGCATGCATGTGCCCAGCCTTGTTGTCCAAGACTTGGGTAGGTGTATGGCTATGTTCCCCAGTTCACCTGTCTACGCTTCCAACCGACCCTAGTACCTCGAATAGGTTCAATATCACACAATGTAGTGACAGACATCACAGGACATGAGGGCGCTCAAAGCCATTGTATTAGCAAAGCTAACGTGTTGTGACAAAGACATACTTCAACAATGCCAGGGCAAACACTACGAAAACAAATCGTCCACCCGTGGCCTGCCAAGGGGAGTCGTGATCTTGCATGTAAACATCATTCACCTGAAAAGCCATAGTTCGATTCTGCACTCACTGCCGGCCATGGCCATCCCACGGATACAGGGCGCTAAAAGGGTAGGGGGCCCTCAGATAGCTGGAGACCAGTACGCTCCTGACACTACCAGTGCGCCAGAGCAAGCAGTCAAACGAGCCAAAAAACACCCGTTCGACACCCTCGCGCTCGGAAAGATGGGATACGACTTCGAGATACCAGCGGTCATTGCCAGAGTCCGTAGCAAGGCCGCTCAGCCCTTCGACGTGGGCATGGGGTTAGGGGTGATGCTGTACCACATCGTTCCGTTGATATCATCCCATTTGGAAAATCCTATGGAGTTCCACAACAAGGCGCCAAAAGCCTTACAATGGGCGACTGATTTCGTCGAAGCGATTGATCAGTATATCGCATACTTGCGTCTTACGGATGGTTGCTCGGAGAAATTCCCCAATGATGCAACCGTTGATCGCAAGAGTCGACGGCCACGGCGCAAATACATGGAGCGGTGTACCCACCTCGTCGAGAATGCTTATAGGGATCATGTCCGCGAACAGCTCTGCGACATGTTCCGATCGTGGAGCAAGGAGCAAACGCAGCTCTTCAATAAGGGTGTGGATAAAGCTCTCTCGGGAATACAGTGGGTCGTCTACCCGGAAGAAAATGTGGTTCTGGCTGCTGGCGACGACGAGTGGGCGGTTTGGCTGCGCGGAAGGTGCGAAGAGCTAGGCATGCTTGAAGCAAGGGCGCAGAGGAAGGTGTTTGAGGAAATTTAGGGACGGGTCTGCCTGATCATGGTTTGAGTATTCGCTGGTAGTAGTAGACGCAAAGTATGGACCATGGACAGTCGAAGGAAACCAGCACAAGAAGAAATGTGAAAACAGAAGTTGCATTCTCGTGACCTCAGGACCGGCCTCAGGCATCTCGTGCTAAGTCATTAGTTGGAGATCCTCCTGCGAACATGCGGTTGCTGGGCTGGGGCTGCATAAACAGCTGCAAATTGGTGGATTGCAGGTGGAGTGGTGGAGTGACGAGAGTGACTAGGGACCGTTGGCGAGATTGGAGCGGGCATCGAGGGTCCACCGCCAAGGCGCCTGCATTGGCATGCTGGGGGCAACTGCGTCCCAGGACTCGAAACACGCGCTCGAAACCGTCGCATAGCCCTCGCATCCACCGCAGCGCTTCTTATAGCCCAACGCCCGAGGCCGGAGAGTCTGTCATTCTTACACTCGCCACCACCCCCGTCACTGCCACCCGCAACAATGGCCGGCCGATTTGTGCGAGCGTCCAAGTACCGTGAGTGTTGATGTCCAACGCCAACGCCAGCCCAGCCCAGCATGCTAACAAAGCCTCCCAGGCCACGTCTTTGGCAAGGGCACCAAAAAGGTTCGTTCAAATGCCATCTAACACGCACGCGTACTGACAGTCTTGCAGGAGCAATGCTACGATAACCTCCGCATCTCCAAGAATGCTTGGGACACCAACCTGATCAAGGTCAGCTCTCCCGCACGCGACCTCGTCATACTTGCGCTCACCCCCCTAGGCCAACCCCGAATACATCTCGGTCAACTGGGAAGCCAGCGGTGGTGGCGCCTTTGCCGTCATCCCCATCAACGAGCGCGGTCGGGCTCCCGACCAGCTCCCTCTCTTCCGCGGCCACACTGCTGCCGTCCTCGACACCGACTGGTATGGTCGCACATGGGATGACATGGTCGAACACGACGCTAACCGCGCCCAGGTCCCCTTTCAACGACTCCCTCATTTCCTCGGCCTCTGACGATGGCAAAGTCGGCATCTGGAAGGTGCCCGAGAACTTTACCCTGCACACCGATGCTGAGGAGCCCGCTGATGTCGCTCCTGTCGCCAAGCTAAGCGGCCACATGAGGTACGCCGACGCGCTCGTTCGAAATTCGCATCTAACACTGCCACAGGAAGGTCGGCCATGTCCTCTTCAACACCGCCGCCGAGAACGTCCTTGCCAGTGCGTCTGGCGACTACACCGTAAAGCTCTGGGACGTCGAGGCCGGTCTGCCACAACTCACGCTCAAGCATAACGACATTGTCCAATCGCTCTCATGGAGCGCCGACGGATCGCTCCTCGTCACCACGAGCCGCGACAAGAAGCTGCGCGTATGGGATGTGCGCCAGGAGAAGCCCGCCCAGGAGGTCCCTGGTCATCCTGGTGCCAAGAACAGCCGCGCTGTGTGGATGGGTGAGACCGACCGTATCGCGACCACTGGTTTCTCGCGCATGAGCGACCGCCAACTTGGTCTCTGGGATCCGCGCAACCCCAAGGAGCCCATTGGTGGCTTCCAGATCCTCGACTCCATCTCTGGTGTCTGCATGCCCTTCTGGGACGACGGTACACAGTGCTTGTACCTCGCCGGCAAGGGGTACGTCTGACCTCCCAATCTCATGATCATATACTAACTTGCGCAGTGACGGCAACATCCGCTACTACGAATACGAGAACGACAAGTTCGAGTACCTCTCCGAGTACAAGTCCGGCGACCCTCAGCGCGGTATCGCCTTCCTCCCCAAGCGGGGTATCAACCTGCACGAGAACGAGGTCCTGCGCTGCTTCAAGACTGTCAACGATGCCTACGTCGAGCCCGTATCATTCATCGTCCCCCGCCGTTCCGAGATGTTCCAGAGTGATATTTACCCGCCTACGACAGGTCTGAAGCCAGGTGTTTCAGCAGCCGATTGGTTCAGCGGGAAGACTGCAATGCCGCCCAAGATTTCACTTGAAAGCGTCTATGAGGGTGAAGCCCCCAAAGAGGTGGAAAACGACTACAAGCCTTCCCAGCCGGCCACCAGTCAGCCATCTCCCGTCAAGGCCGAGCCGCCCAAGCCTGCGCCAGAGCCCATACCTACACCAGTAGCTTCTCGTGGTCCACCCCCATCTATGAAGGACAACAAGGACTCTATGGCGTCGGCAGCTTCCAAGTTTGCGGACAAGGATGCTTCGGACAACGAGAGCGCGTCGAGCTTCGAAGAGATTCCGAAGCCAGCAGAGCGCCGCACTTTCACTGCTGCCCGTCAGGAAGAGAAGGTTAAGGGCCCTACTATCTCCAAGGAGCCTGAGAGCGCGAAGCCCACTCCCACTCCCACACCTGCAGCATCCTCCACACCCGCCTCATCTGCTGCACCTGCCTCCTCTACGCCCACTGCGACCGCTACGACCTCCACACCTAGCGCCGGTGGTCCTGCTTCCGCTCTCCGCGATGCATTAGGCGACATCAAGTCACAGCTTGAGCAGCAAAACAGGGTCATGTCGGACCAAACCGATCAAATCGCACTCCTGCTGCGCGAAGTCTCGATGCTCAAGACCAAGGTTGCCAGCTCCGAGCCCTCAGACCGTGAAAAGGATGAGCGCATCAGGCAGTTAGAGCTCGAGCTTGAGGAAGCTAGGTCTTGAACATCAGGACCTTAACCTTCTCATGCTTGGTGCTGACGCCGTTAGAAAACTGAACGAGGACTATATGTATCTGATCACTCATCAGGGTGTTGCAAAGAAATCGTCGTTTGGATAAGATCTCAAGGATGCGAGTGGCATTATCCGGCTGGCGAGCTGTTGGTAGGGGCCGATGTACGATGATGGGGGGCTGTTCTGTGTATGCGTATCGTCTGTCTGTCGAACTTGCTTTCGTTAGCAAGGTGTTTGGGTTAGCGGCATTGTATGGCACAAAATTCATTACTTCTAGTTTAGTGACTATTTTCCCTCGGCCTCGACATCCGCTGAAAATGTACGCGCAATTTCTAGCAAGTCTATCGTTGGTTGACTCAGCAACATAGCCGCCATAACTAACGCTCCTGACCTCCTAACATTGCCCTCTCCAAGGCTCGCCTTCTTCTGCCCACCGTCGATGCTCCCCAGCTATCTCGTCTCAATCTATATACGTGGCCCTTTGCCAACCCGGCCAACGTACGCCGAGCGACTGCACCGAATTTGTTGTTGCCCCCGCTCCGAGCTCAACCGTTCCTGTGCTTCGCGCCCGTCCACCGTTCGCCATGGCAGCGTATATCAACCTTAGCTTGCAAGGTACGTTGCCATTACATTACATTTATACACGGCCTTTTCTTCTTAAGTAATACCAGGGACCTTCTATTTTGCTGCACATCGTTCTGCCGAAGATGACGCCATGCTGCAATTGTATTCGAGCAGGCTTGTGGGTGTAGCAAGAGGTGCGCAGTACCATCATCGCCCGGCATGGACGGCGAAGAGTGCTCATAGACGTAGAGTCCACCTTTGACGTTTGGTACTCGCAGGTTGCTCGAGATTGGCAACAGCGGGACGACCTCACACCCTTCAACGACCGCCGATGGACTCACGTTGGAGCAGTCTGGACCTTTGACCTTGATCGCGATATTCTGCGATTGGACCAGAGAGATCGCAACCTTTGGGTTCCTCTCAACCTTGTTCGCCAGCGTTCCATAACCATTTCCGATTTCGAGCCTTGCGAACCACCGTCGACACTCGCCAAACACGCCTTACAATCCATCTACTCAGCACGCCGCCCAGCGGCGTTCTGGAAAATGAGACGCAAGAACGTCGACCTGCCGCGCCTACAGCGGCGCAAGGCTTTCGTCTTTAGGATACTCGCCGACTTTGCGTTCCAGTGGAGGCATGTCCTCTGCGGTCGTTACAACAATTTTACGTTTCGGAGGCTTGCCAATGCTATTGTCAGGATTGTTACCCTGGACTTTACCGTCGAAGAAGCAACGATCGCACGCCAAGGCATTGGCCGCTACCTGGTCTGAATAGACAATCTCCCAGAGTGGGACTTTGCAAGTGGACACATTGTTAGGGTCAGTGGGACGTCCATCGTCATATGCCAGCATACTCCGCATGCGATCACGCCGATTCGAAATGATTTCGGGAAGCAGATCGTGTCCACTCCCGGTTCGGCAGAAAACACTTCCACTTACCTCATACTCTCGGTGCGGGAGCTTATCCTGTTTCAGATAAGCAGCGAGTTCGAAAAATATACGGAGCCCATGCGTCTATTTGATGGAATCCATCCTCCTTCTGACGAAACTATCGAACTCCTTCTCCAAGCCACGCAGACCAGCGCCTTTACGGCTCCTCTTCACAAGCTCCCTATTGAGCTACAGGATGCGATCCTTGACAAGGTATCCGCGGGACCAATTGAGAGCGCCAGGGTTGGCTGCTTACTTGATGCTGGATCAGTTTTCACATGGAAGTACAACAACCGGAATATTGAAAGAGAAGTTGGCCGTCGGTCTAGGACGCCTTGGGCCCCTGTGGAGTCGCATGTTTGGTTCGGTGGCTACCCTAGTGGTATAGCATACAAGTGAATGTGTTCGAATCGCCCATAATGAGATCTCAATTTGATCTATTGATATATCGCACAGTAGGAAGCTTGACGATTGCATTGACTATCGATGGACCGTGAGTCGTACTTCCTACATCTCCCTTACAAAACCGATAGAAACCCCGAAGGATCTCCATCCAACGATCATCCGATGTGGACGGTGCGATATCCGTCAGTCTCATTGACGACCCATCTGCTAGTCTACACGAATACCAGAAGCGGATACCTTTCACTTTAGTAAATATGAGCCGTTTGAGTGACGTGCTCGCCTGAGACAGCTTGTCCGTCCATGATGCCGTGTACATACGCGTCGCCAACGAGATGAAGCTCATGACATCCGTTCTCATTTTTCTCCGTGTTTTCTTTTCGCATAACGAACGGTACGTTGCCGTTGTAAAAGACCCAGACCTGGTCTCCTGGCAAAGTAGTAGGTGGGCCCATGCCGAGGTGACCTCTCTTTGTGATGAAGAAAGCATGATTTGGTATCATACCGCAGAGAGATTCAAATAGCTCGTTCATTCCGTATGGAGGATGAGTAGAATGGTGGCCTTGTTGCGGGAATTCTTCATTGTTGAGTAAGCGTTCGATCTCGAGGAAATCCGAAGCGTGTATTGCTTTCGCTCGTTCGATAGGATACTCAGCCATGACGAGATCACCGATCATGGTCCGCCACAGGGCTTCGCACCACTGTGCCTGATCACGTCCATAGCTATCCTGTCCTGCCACTAGTTGCCTTGCGTCCAACATTATGTCCCGCATCTTCCGATAGTCAAGGTCTTCCTCATCAGAAACCTCGTATACGCTGTTGACTTGCTCTACCTCGTCAACTAGAAGACCTGGCAAGGATAAACATGTCCAATCACTTGATACCTTAGGTACTGAGCCTTCCTTCTCGAGCTCTTGTTCGCGCTCGATTCTACCACCTGCCGAGAACTGCCTGTATCGATGCGAGTGGTTCCACCATTTCAGCTGGCGCTTGCCTACACGGTTGGAGCATGCGAAGTCGATCGACCAACTCGGTAGATCGGGAGTGACATGCGGCATCTCGCTGGACGCAATCAAAGGCCTAAGACCTTCTCCGAATAGCAGTAGATCGCTTGTAACCCTTGCAAATAATGAAGATGCCGGTATCGAGTAACTACGTGCTTGAGCGTGTGGAAGAGTCTCTGAAATCCGACGCGCATCAAGCAAGCCTAGCAGTCCATAGATCTTATCGCGTGGATCAGTAGCTTTCCGATGGCGCCAGCGCATGAACAGATCTAAACCGGACTCGCCATCAGTCGAATGTAGAAACCCATTAATAGGATACAGAAGACTACGGAGAAGTGGGGTATGCATCATGCGCTGATATCGAAACCTGGGTGGGAAAGAGCGAAGGTTGTCGCCACGCAGGTGCTGTACCACTAGGAGTATGTTGCGCCGTGATACTGAGAGTGGACCCCATCTGAACTCAGCTGAGTGGGGCAATATCGATTCTTGAATTGTCCAGATGCGCTCCCACCATATATTTCCATACATAGCAAAGGCTGCAAACGCCTTCCGAGCCGTCACGCCTGCAGCATCTTCTTGGAAGAGAGTAGGGAGGCCATCCTCGTGATCAACGCCTTTACTAGACAAGTCGTGGGCCTCTCCTGCTGATGTGTTTCGAATCGCTGGTCTTTTGGCCACGGCTTCGAAAAATTCGAATACTGCGTTTGTATCTGCCTCATTTATGCCATGTTCGGCATATTGGATTTCACCCAGCCATAGGATGCAATGTGCGCAATTCCTGTAGATTTCTCGCATCAAGGCAACCTGGCTAGCCTTCTCTTCCATGTCCCACTGGTTGATGCATATTTGGTCAACCCACAATGTGCGGATTTGGTTGGGATATCGTAGACGTCGAAGAGCGTCGTGAAGATTTGGCGAGATGTTGACGGGGCTTCCTGACACTTGAAGGCTTCTTTGCTCGATAGCATCACCCCAAACATATGATAGCGCTTCGTATTTCGCATCTCCATCGACACTAACGTTTCGAATATGGCACTCAATATTTTCGTCGGGGCAGCCAGGTAATAAGTCCAATACGCGAATCTCGCGGTTGTTAGGGCGTTGAGATACTATGTAAGTCAGGTGACTATGCAGTCGTGAAATGGTCATCGATTTACCTGAAGCTGCCATGGCCATCGAGCTAGAGAAAAGAGCCGTGGATCTTCCAAGCAATATGAGCGTAGCGTGGAAGCGACAGAGTGCTTACAAGTGAATCACGTGTACGGTAGCTGCTGCATGATGAGCTGCCTGATCAGCCAAGAGCGGGCTGATTAAACAGATCCAGGGGATATCCAATTGCCTGTATGGTGAGATGGACGATTGTAACGTACAACACTTGCGCTGTTCACAACAGCATTCTCGTGGAGTTCTTAGAAGCTTAGGCATGGCTGTTTCGTGCGGGCGCAGATACAGTAAGTGCCAAGAGTGGGTCCATGGTGCGTCATCTCTCGCGTCAACCAGAAGCGTGCCCTCTTCACCTCACTCCACCACTACCAGATCGTACACGAAATAGACACATCATACGGATCAAATCTGTCGATGCGATTATGCGGACCCGATAGTTGATCTCCATCTCAACAAACCTCTTTTGTTTCGCCATGGCAGTTCACGTGGGCTGTCATCTCAGCACTTTCATTATTTCCACAAGAAGACTCAGCCGATGAGCTACAGTATGTTCAGGGCTATTTTGAGCAGCCCCAAAACTCTCCGGTACTCTTAGTCGCCTACTCAGGCTTCCCTATGCCAGACTATCCCATGCTTCTCACGGCCCGGTTTATACTCGTATGTGTTCCAGTGGGATTGAGCAAATTTGTATCACAACTGCCAGAATCCTGTCAAGTCGCGCCTCATCCTCCTACCAATACAAATGATATCTAGCATGCACGACGCATCTCCACAGTTCGCATATCGATCGTGATAGGGAAATGCTCTGTTGACCCAGGCCCCGTAGACAGTGACCGGCAACATGACTCTACAATCTTTGACTCACGAATATGTCACAAAATCTTTAAGGTTTTTCTGATTAGAACAACCCGTTTCAACCTTCTCTGTTTTGAAGCGCGGATCATGCGTTGCGTCATCCCCCCAAGGCAGGCTCTCGCTGACTGGACGCACTGACGGTTCCGGACGGTTTTTGGCTGCTCTAGGCAACGTTGATAGGAGTGGTGAGCGTTTGCAAATTTCTTTCAGGGTCTTTTTGAACATTTTTCATCGGTCCTCACTGCTCACCAGTGCCTATAACGGAAGTCTTTCGTCGATCACACGCGCCTGCTGAACTTCGTCACTTCACCACGCTTTAGTCAGATGATTCGAATCTTCTAATTTCCCTGCACGTCCTTCATATCTCTGCTGCTATACAGCGCATATCGTCTCCTCTGGCTTGATCGATTTCTCTAACTCTTTCGACTCACAATCTACCCTGAGACCAGCTAACTATGGAGCGGACTCAGGACAGTGATCGACATCAGTTCGGGTATGTAGTCACGAGCGAACCTTTTGAAATAAATGCTTACAATATAAAGTGCGGCCCAGACTCAGCCATCTGACACGTGTCCAGTGGCAGATAGCTCATCCTTATCAGAAGTTTCCGAAACTCCCTCTCTAGAAGTAAGCAGCGCGATGCGAGGCAACGATGGACGCGTCGAAGCGCTTGTGATTGGTGACGGCGAAGAGTCTGGGGACGAAATTCCAGACACCAAGAAGCCATACGCATGCCAGTATTGTGGCAAGACATATGTCAGCGAGGAGAAGCTCAAAGTACGTATCAGAAACGCACATTCCATCTTCACGTACTGACCTAACTGTAGCGCCATACATGGGAGACCAGATCTAAATGTGCAAAGAGGCGCTTCGGGGTTACCATGAGTCGCAGCGTCTTTGCTTGTCCACGGTGCGATGCCCAAATGTCCAAGAAGTACTCTATAGAGGTTCGTCGTCCGTCCATATTCTTCAGATAAACACTGCTAACTTCAAATCAGCGACACATCAAAGACTCATGTTGGAAGATTTGCGATGAGTGTTGCAAGGCCCATAAGTCTACATGCGACGCCTATTATACCGACGGCGCCTGTAAACATTGCCAGCAGCAGGGACTTGCATGTACCAAGCATAAAGAACAAGTATCCGACTGCAACCCAGAGTTGCTCACAGATACACCCACACAGCCGTACATATTAGCTCCTAGATCTAGCCGCACTGGCACAGTTGCCCAGCACGACAAAGATAAGCGCAAGGCCACCGACTCACCAGGTGCGAGTCCAAAGTCTAAGCCCGTCGCCAAGCGTGCAACTGCTGTTGCCAAGAAAGAGAAGACCACAGTCACTGGATCAAGTCAAGAAGCTGGCTGTTTGTATCCTCCATTTGCGTCGCAGTCTGACCTTGATGGGTTGCCCCAGTATCACATGGATATCGAAGAGAACAGTACGTGGCCGCCAAAACTTCCTTATGTTGAATGACTGCTAATGAAAAAAGCTCCGGTTGGCGGCTTGAGATCGCCAGGTCACATACAATCGCGCGATTACGTTCAAACTACACTACTCCCACAGTCGATACTCATGTCCCAGCACGTACAGCGAGATCAAGCCCGAGGATACCCAGTTCCGCAGCAGCAGGTTCCCATACCACCTTTAACACCCGGTCAACAATACGATGGTCGCGACGTCATGACTGCGCAACAAGCTCTAGCTCGCTGGCCACACATCCACAATAGTTCTGGTCGTATGACATATATTGTGGGGCGAAACGGAGAGGTCTTGAATCAATCTGCGATAGATGGTGATGAGTTGCTCAAGAAGTTGCATGTGCAACAGAGACGTATCGCGGCCATGGCAACTCGGCACAACAACGGAGTGCGCGTGCCTACACCGACTCATCCGACGTCACAGCCACAGGACGATCATCGCAACCAGTTCAATCATGTGCATCCCCCTCAGTCTCGTTTGACGCGCTTCCGACCCATCCAATCCGCCAACTTCAAGGTGTATGAGGAAGCTGCTTGTCGTAAACTTCGGCCCAACGAGTTCCTTGCAAGCGCGCCTGGATCTCGCATGCCGTCTCGTCAGTCGTCGCCTCAGCCAGCCGCCGACTTGCACTTGCCGACACAAGGGCAGCTTCAAGGAATGAATACGGCTTCTCAGACTATGAAGGGACCGGTAGCTCGGGAGCTCACGCAGCCAGTAAGTGGGATTGTTTCCTGACTCTAACATGTAGTCACTGACAAGTTTAGATTGCTTTGCAACGCTCTGCTCTACCTGTAGCAGACGAGAACGATCCCGTAATGACGCTTCGTATTCATAGCAATACATACGACATCAATGGCACTCCCATCTTCTCCGTTCTCACGATCCACGCGTCGCAGAAGTTCGGCCCTCGTCTAGAATACTATTGTCAACAGCGAGGCAAGCAGTACGGCATAGACTGGGTCTTCATATACCAATACGCCCTAGGTGGCCCGGACGATGACGTGCGAGAGCGTTACATCAAGATCGACTACAACATGACCTTCAGCGATGTTCATGATCCCGAGCGTCCCGACATCAAGCTCCGAGACATGGACACCATCATGATCATGAAGGCCAAGTCCCGCCTCGCAGCCATGATCGAAAATGGTCGCAACGGAATCGAAACTCCGCTATCACCAACTGGATCCCAGGTTTCGGAAGACAATGTCGACATCATTGACGGAGAGACCCCGATCTTCCAGAATGCGGGCACTATTGCGAACTGGAGCCGCATCGTTGAGAGTAAGATGATGGAGTTGCGTAGTCAGGTCAACACCTTGACATCTGAGAACCAGCGCCAGAAGACGACGTTGGCTAGGCAGAACCAGATGCTCGGTGATATGATCAAGTGCAACAATGCATTGATGCAGAGCAGCCACCCACACGCTACTAGTCGTGGTGTTCATGCCTTCCCCTTCGTCAGTCATTCAGCTGCAAACCTTCATCCCGGCATTCAACGTGGCCCAACTGTCCAGCGCAACGCGTTCATGGACCGTCTGGAATCAGTTCGAGAACCCACTGTGCCAAACGATTCGCGAAACCGCATGCAAAAATACCAATTTCCGACTCATCACCCAGGCATGCAAGGTCGCCGGCCTACTTACGATAGCGGCGAGCGTGAGGCGTTTCTGGACTTCCAGAGGATTGGTGCGGCTACGACTCAGCCTACACAGTTCGCTGCATACGGAATGGGTGACGACATTACTTCGTATGTTCCTGTTCTGCAACATGTACAGGGCAGGAGTGATGGCATGGGTGCTCCGGTGATGAAGGTTGAGGATGTAGAAATGGGAGATTAGGACTTCAGTTCTAGTTACCGAGACACTGGTGCTTCGTATCCGCCGTCTAGGAGGCGTTGAGGTGTACTTTGGGCGAGGTAAACATTCTGATGGTCACACTTCAGGGTGTTCAGCTCCTTGACATCATCTGCATGCATCGTCGTTGATGCCGCGAGGCTGAGCTTGGTAGATGCGGTGTTTCAGTCTCGCTGTCTAGGCAAGCGACGCGCTCATCTACTATGAGCAACAGCATATATAAGTCCTTTCTAATAATACAGGTCTCCACACGCTGACTTGATACAAACCTCATTCGCAGTGGATCGTATGATACATGTGCCGGTGCACCTGGATGCTCTAAATAAGTTCCAACTCATGGTTCTTGATGTTTCCTAAGACTTTACTGAAAAAAGACAACGATCTAACGTGGTATTACAACAATGCTACGCTAACGCTAAGCCGACAGAAGTATGTGCAGGCAACGGTGCATCCAACACCAACTCCTAAAATGCCTAACGGATACTCTATAATTCCCAAACGCCCATATATCCAATCTTAGAGACCATGGTCCCCTTAATCACTAGCATAACCGCTCTCCTTGCCGCATTTGACATGCACCAACTCGGTCTTGCCGTCTCCATCAACAACAAGCGCTGTCAGCTTGCCCCCACTAACACATCCCGTATCCAGACCATAAGAATACTCATGTATATTGAGACCCTTCTTCCTGTTGTGTCCGTAAACCACCGTCGCCCGATCCTCCTGCTTCAGCTTCTCCTGGCGATGATTCCAGAACTTCTCCCAAGGGGTGCCCGCATGTTTGCTACTCGGTATTCTCGTCTTAAGATCGATAGTCCGCATATTCATAACGTGGAAGGGGTCTTGGTGTTCGAGTGGGGTGTCGGGAACGAGGCCGGCGTGTACGGTTACAAGATTGCCTAGCGTCGGGACGCTGCCGACGCGTAGGATGACGGGGCATTGTCGGAGGTATTCGATTTCTTTTTTGGTAAACTGTTTCGCTAGCTTACGCAGCTTGTAATCTCCGTGCGATTGGCTGACTTCGTCTACAAAGTCGATCTTTGCGTCGGGGGAGTCGTCGGGGGTGAATTTGAGGACATGACGATCTTGCGCGTCGGCGATGGAGAGCAGGAGCTTGTCTTCCCAGTTTCCGCGTACGCAGGAAGCACCGATCTTTTGGGCGAGCTTGATGACGCCTGGCGAGTCCGGGCCCTTGGCTATCATGTCGCCGGTCATGACGAGGTGGTCGTGCTTGTGGTTGAAGTCGATCTTCTTGAGGAGATGCTCCAGTTCCTTTCTGCAGCCATGGACATCGCCGACGAACACGAGCCTGCTGTGCTTCTTAGGCAGATGCTGCTCGTCCATGTCGCTGACCTGGATCATGCCCTTGAACTCTGGCCGCACACTGCTGCCGTAGCTCATCGTCGGCGCGCTATCCATGAGATGCAACTCCGTTTTGTATGCCGTCCGTCTAGGGCCAAAGTATGTCCACCAACTTATCAAAAAGAGAACCGCGATCACGAAATACGTGACACTGTGGCGCTTAATTCTCCGAGGGATTCGGTCGGTTGTGCGTGCGATCGCCGCCTGGAACTTTGGCGGAATCAGGAAATCGTCGTCGCGTGCGTAGAAGCCGTCTTCTTCGTCGGAAACGTCAAGGTCGTCGCGGTAGTCTGGTATTTGCTCGATGAGGGGTCGTGGGCGGTTTTGCGCATGCGCATAGGGGTGATCACGGTACGACGTCATCGCGATGCTCTGGTCGAAGGGAGAAATCTCGCACTGCCGTATTGTCTCAAGATAATATTCACAGCGAGGAAAACAGGCACTGGATATAACGATGTAGAATGCGAAAGCAGTGACAGCGTTATGCTAGTCCTTTTTATGATGACTGAGCGGTCATTTGCGCTTGGTATCTCTTGCGCAGGTCCTTCCTGTCGTGGCGGTAGAGGCAGTGTCGGGGCAATTATGCAGTAGAGTGTGCCAGGAAGTTATCGAGGCATGATCAGGCGGGCGAGGAGGAGCCTCCATAAGAACGCCGCTGCTGTTTCGCGTTTGTCGAGGCCATCTAGCCTTGCTGGCTGACCCCAGCGTCGATCCCGGACTGCCGGCACGCGGACTTGGCGGGAGCGTGGGCCGCTACTTCAGGTACACACGTGTAATCCACGCGTGCCTGCATCCCACTTCGTGGCAACGCATCTAGGCAGTGAAGTAGAGCAGTCGCTGCGTTGAAGGCGCGCCCACTTCGATGCAGGTGGTGCGCCGTGGCTCTGGATATGCGTGCCGCTTGTATCCTTTTGAAGCTTAGCGCTACCTGACCAGGCAGTCGCGAAGGATTTACACCTTGACAATCAGCGCGATATCAGTTCAACCCAACATCGCATGTTCCTTTTTTTGCTTCAGGCCTCATCATGTTGTTTTCCAAAGAACCAAACCCGCTCAAGGTGGTCGTCTTGGGTGAGGGCCAATCAGGCAAAACATGCTTCATCGACATGGTATGCGACCGTCCTGTCAACATTATCCATTGTCGTTTTTCCCCCAGTAGCATCAGTATTGACACTGGCTCTAGTTCCTCGAAGGGAAACACTTCATCCGCCACAGCGCTGTCGACTCCGAACTACTTTCAAGGACCATCTCGCATGCTGATAACAACTGGAGCTTTTCTTTCATGGATATAGATCTCCAGGGCTCCATGTCTCCCTCATATCGTCGTGTATTGAATGAATACATCGGGAGTGCTGATGGTGTCGTTCTGATATACGACATCACTGCCCAGTGGTCTTGGGATTCACTCATCAAATACACGTATCCACACATCTACCACTGTCGCAACACCATATTTACCAAAGACGGTACAGAAGGGAGAATGCAAGGGGTGAAGAAGAGGTTCGGTTGCGTAGTAGTGGGAAACAAGAAGGACATGATCGACGAGGACGGATCAAAGAGGCAGGTGAAGAAGGACATGGTGGAACAATGGGCTGCAAGTCAGGGTTTCCGGCATGTCGAGATTAGTTCTAATGAGCGCGGTGAGGTAGAAGACGTTATTAGAGCCCTGGTAGATAGTGTGCAGAGAGCCAGGCGGATGGATGCGAGAGATATTGGAGATAGTAGGAGAGATGGTGAAGGGGGAATGACGGGATGGGGCATGAAGGTTGTGAAGCGGATGACCAATGGGTAAGCTGAAGTCTTTGAAGACAATTGCCATCATGTTCGCGGACGACAATTCTTCGGATAAAAGGAACTGAACTATTTCAAATATCACTGTGAGGCAATGACGTAGGGATGCGGGCTTATCTCCGCCTAGAGAAGTACATTATCCTTACCCCATCACGTCCCCGTAATCCGCGTTCATACATCAACATCAGCCCGCATGCTCTGAAACCTTTGGAAACATAAAATTATAAAATCGAGCAAAGCGACAACGTCCAGCTCCACCGCAGAAATGTCGCCACTGACCCTCATATCAGCAACACCATCGCCCTTTGCACGCATGAACCGCATCGCGCTCACTCTAAAAGGCATACCCTTCGAGCTCAGGAATGAGATACCGTGGCAAAGCGCAACAGAGACACCCAAATACAATCCATTGGAGAAACTGCCCATCTTGCTTCTCCCTGACGGTCAACCGCCAGTCTACGATAGCGCGCACATCCAAGAATACATTGTGCGCAAGTACGCAGACAAAGGCCCGAAACTAATCACCGGCGACATGGACATGGACCTACAAATCCGACAAATCGTCGTCTTGAGCGTGGGTTGCATGGACGCCATCGTGATAGCCCGATTTGAAGCTCGTCGGGAGAAAGACAAGCAGTCGCAGCTTTGGCTCGATCGACAGAAGCGGAAGATCGGTGGCGCAATGCAGGCTTTCGACGAAATGGTCCGGAGTATAAGAGAGAAAGAGAAGGCCTATCTCGTTGGTGACGAGATGACAATTGCTGATATTGCGGTCGTGTGTACAGTTGGGTTTATCGATTTCGGAAGCATGAGCCCTGGATGGAAAAGCAAGTACGAGGCACTGGCGAAGTGGTTTGAGGAACTGGACCAGAGGAAGGAGTTTGCGGAGACGAGGCCCGTTATGTTTGATCTGAAGGAGACTGTAGTGTAGAGGACTACAGTATGGCTTCAAGGTCGTCGAGTGTTGGTAACGCATCATCCAAGCTACTTCCTGGACGGCTCGTTTTGTGGCACACTATTATCTTCGCTCGTGAGCCCAATCATACTCTCTGTACCAATCTCCTCAATCTGTAGCTGTGGCGGGTACCAAATGTAAAAGCTGATCATAACGAGGAGCATCAAGACGCCATCGAATACGTATACTGGCCACTCGTTCGAGTTTAGGTAGCCGTCGTGTCCAGCGATGAATTCGACTAGGCGGAAGATGTTGCGTATTGAGATGAGAACAGAAGTCCCGTATAGCATCCAGAGCACACTTTCCCAAGGTACATCGACAGTTTGACCAGTATTGCGGAGGTGGAGTGAGAACTTGTGGTGGAAAAGAACGCAGCACCACATGAATCCAGCAAAGATGAGAACTTGTAATCCTAAGCCTGTGACGATAACACCGTTTCCAGCGGTTACCAATTTAGGCTTGGGAAGGAACCCCGCTCCAGTTGATTGTATGTTGAGACAAAGGAGGTCGCCTGCGATGAAGATTCGAGTGCACCATCGAGGTGACACATAGGAGAAGCGTTCGCCATGCGTGGCTCGCACTACGCGCGAATAAACCATGTACAGTGTGCCTGCAAACAGACATGGTGGAAGGAGGAGGAAGATCGCTTGTAGAAGGAAGGGGACCAGAGCGCCTGTATGATAGGTTGCTATTGCACGACATGCATAACCCATGGGCTCAGCTGGATATGTCAGTCTACCAACGTGCGCATGCCAGTCAGACCAGAGTCAAGGAATACGTACAGAGGCCACCAGTGATGAATGGTATGGCGTACCATGTTCGATGTTTGTACGCCTTATATGTATGCGCCAGAGTCAAGACGAGGAAAAGAATCCCAAACGTAATGGCTGCTGCAAAGTTGGGTACGTATTTCCAAAGGTAGGCGCCTTTGTAGGTTTCAAGCGCCGGCATTCTCAAAGAGGTATCGAGCAAGAGCGTGCAAAGGTAGTAACAATGCTTCAAATGATGGCACTGTAGAGGCTGGCAACAAGAAGTTTGTTTCGGAATGGAAGAGGAACCGTGAGTACGAAAGCAGCACAAGCAAAGCAGTTGGAGGCTACTTGTAGGGAAAGTTTACGTGCACCCAGAAGTTCCTGGTATCTTGTCCCTGCCTTGCAAAGCGCCAGGAGCCTGCGTCTCAATAGCCATAACGCTCAGATACGCACAGGGCAAAACTGTGCGGCGATCGATGTATAGCCGCATGGCATGGAAGGAAGTGGCCGACCGAAATGAGTAGAGCTTGCGAATTGATGCTGTCTTTACGTCCGTGCAACTCTTTGTTGTAAGAAGAACAGACTAAGATAGCTCCTTGAAGCGCAGTGTATTATCGTTGGGTTGGCGGAGCGGATGAGTGAGAGGTTGGCGCTTAACCCGAAAAGGTTTACACGCGTATTACGTCGGCAAAGGATGGCGCTAGTCAGGAGGCCTTGCCCGAGAGATCAGGCCCCCTTCTCCGCCAAGCGCCGTTACTCGTCCATGCTTCTAATGTCTGCACGTATGTAATACGCGTGTTACCTGATCTCTTACAGTCATGAAGCCAACATGCTTCGGCGCAGTCACAGGAAGTCCAAAGGCGGGTGCCTGGAGTGGTGCGTCCTTTACCCCCTGGTCTTACAATGTCCTTTCTCTCCTCTCATTTGACTGACACGTACGTATAGCAAACGACGGCATATCAAGGTAAGCTTTGCATTCAAAGCTCCCTTGAAGCTGTTGGTAACCCGATACTTGTTAGTGCGACGAAAACCGCCCTCGATGTCGGCTATGCACCGTTTCTGAGCGCGCGTGCAGCTTCACATCCATTTCAGCCCCAGATGCACACTCTCGATCCGTAAGCCCAGGAGTTCAGTATGACTTGACTGCTTCAACGACACGACACGATGCCTCTCCAGCAACCTCTGCGCTCCGTGACGAGCGACCGACAGATGTTCCATCGACTAATGGCAGCCAAGCGTACTATGAAGAGCATGTCAATGTCGGTCACATGGAGCTTTTCCTACACGCTATGCTAAATGAAGAAATGTACAATTTTGCGGTTGGCTTTGAGAAGTTCCATCGTTCTGGTATCGCTCTCGGTTTCGAGACGGCTCTACAGGCGCCATACCTCATGCACCAAATCCTCGCCTTTTCCGCCTGCCATCTGGCACATGTCAATCCGGAACGGTCAGCCTACTTTCGTCACCAATCTGTGACTTTACAGACACGCGCTGTTTCGCTATTCAATTCGGCCAGAGTAGATGTGGACCAATCCAATTGTGTACCGATACTGCTTTTCTCTTCAATGCTGGGTCAGCACCTACTGGCGGACACCCTTGCATTACGTCCTTCGACCGGTATCGAAGGATTCATCACACACTACGTGCAGTGTATAGATATGCACAGAGGTATCTATACCATTGCTACATCCGCGTGGCCACTACTGATGAAGTCGGAGCTCGAACCGATACTTTCATTGAGTAGGACCTTCACTTCTCAGCCCCCAAAGGGCGATGATTGTTCGTCTGTTAGCAATCTCATCGACTATACTGGCGGCATCAGCGAAGAGGAAAAGCACGCATGTCGAACTGCAGTGCGCTACCTTCAAGTCGGGCTTGATGCCGTGCAAAGCGACGAGGATTCACTGATCAGTCGGTATCAAATGATCTGCGAGTGGACTATGCTTGTTCCCCCGAGATTCACCAGACTCTTGGCCGTGAAGCAGCCTGTAGCCTTGGTAGTGCTTGCTTACTACACCATCTTACTACACTTCGGCAGACATTTATGGCAAGTCGGCGATGCCGGACGATATATTTTTGCCCTAATCGAAAAGTATTTGGGGTCTCAATGGAGGACCTGGCTATCACATCCACGAGCGGCGTTGTCAGATCCAGTCTTGGGATAGATCCGTGTTCGTTGCAAGGCTGCATTGGTACAGGGGTGTGCGCCGCCGTTCTATGAGCTGACCAATCGTTGCCAAAATCGTTTTTCCTCTTACTTGTTCGGCTCTCCAGCTTCCTACATTGGTATTCCGTTTGCTTCAGTCAGCTTTGCATATGCAAGGCAAGCACCCACGCGAACTCTAACCTACCGCCTGCAAGCATTTAATGAACCGCTCTGGTGGGCACATGGAAGGCTGTTCAATGGACGATGGCGCTCCGCGGGCATGATGCGTAATCTTGAACAAGAATATGTGCATCGCTCTTACCGATGACAGCTTTCATGTACAGGGGCTGCCAAACCATGAGTTCGTTTAAAGGCCGTCCATCGAACCTGCACTGAACAGCGTGCTTCTCATCCACTTTGACGCCTCTCGCCCCAATTCTGTCCACACTGTCGCAAGAGCGAGTTGCTCCAATATGAACGTTCCAACCCCAGTCTGGTTCATCACAGCAGCTTCAAGCGGTTTCGGCAAATGCATAGCCCTCGAAGCCCTGGCGAGAGGTCACAGAGTCATTGCCAGCGCTAGAAGTCTCTCGCGCATCGCCGAACTCAAAGAAGCAGGCGCCGATACCGTGGTTTTGGATGTCACATCCCCGTTGGAGGAGCTTGAGCGGGTAGCAAAGGAAGCCAACGATACATACGGATACATCACCCATCTTGCCAATGTTGCAGGCTACGTGCTCGTAGGCGCTGTGGAGGAAACCTCGTACGTGTCTCGTCGAGCTTGGTCTCCAGGCTAGTAGACCTATTGACAACATCCAGCCCGGAACAAGATCTCAAAATCTTTACTACGAACGTGCTCGGTACCCTCAACGTCGTCAAAGCCTTCTTACCCCATCTACGTGCCACATCTGACCATCGTACCATTTCAAACTTTGGATCGGTGGTATCTTGGCAGGGCGGCGCGGGCTACGCTCTGTATGCGGGAACGAAATGGGCTGTATCTGGTATCACGGAAGCTCTGCGCGCAGAGCTCGCTCCACTGGGTATCTCTGTTACCGTCGTCGAGCCAGGCTACTATCGTACCGCTGTTCTGGCGGAAGGGGTGCAAGTGCAGAGCGAGAAGCGTATTGATGTGTATGAGGATGGCGACGTGGGAGAGCTGAGAAAATGGCTGGAAGGGAAACATGGCACCCAGAGAGGGGATACTGCGAAAGCTTGTCGGGTTATAGTTGATGTGTTGACTATGAGTGGTTGTGCTGAAGGGAAAGAGATACCGATAAGACTGATGTTAGGGGAGGATGCGCATGAAGTGATTAGAGAGAAGTGCGAGAGCACCTTGAAGCTGTTGGACGAGTGGGAGGGCGCTGCGACCAACACTGACTATGATTGATGGGGCCTCGACAGACGTCGTCTGTGGCCTATCTGGTTGGAACCTTTTGGTATACAAGGAATACGCGGCAAATTCCGTAGCAGTCTAGCAGCTCTTTGACAGGTGCCTATGAAAATGCCCATCCGTGGTTTTCTATTTAAAGGAATGTTACCTCATGACAGAGAGTACCTCGCGGGTTTGTCGGCTAGTTATGCCAACTTCCATCTCTTAGCGAATTCGATGCCCTCTGCCAGCGTGCCGACTCTTGCATCGATGACGTATCCTTGTTCCGTGAATCTAATACATTCGTTCCATAGATCTTTCAGTGGGACAGAGAACGTTTCAATAAACTCGTTCTCTTCAAGCTCCGGCTGTGGGTTTTGATTCTCTGGGCGGGACATATCCACTGTGACGTGAATCATCCTGAGGTTGGTGTTGCAGAAACCTGGATCTGATAGACATTAGTATGCGTAATGATCAAACGTACGTGTGGCGCTCGTATGTCGAATATGCACGGCCGTTGCCTGTGTGGCATCATCACGAAGAAGCTTTCCGGATGCAAAAGAAAATCTCAAGGAGTGGCATGCTGATGACGTCGTAGGCGCCATTGCCGATAACTACCTACCATTAAACATGATTGGAGTAACCCGAAACTAGAATCGGAGAAAGACTATCAGTGTATGCTTCCATCACAAGCGGATGGCTTACTTACGGTCTTATCTGGGACGAGCTCTCCAACATAGCCTGTTTCCTCTTTGAGCTCGCGGATGGCGCAGGACTCTGCAGTCTCATTCGGATCCATCAAGCCAGCTGGAACTTCTATGACGGTTGCATCAACGGGCGCACGCCATTGCTTTTGCAGCACGATCCGAGGGTCATCATTGGGTTTCGCTGGGTCCTGGAGGATGGCTGCAACGCCTACGCCGTCGATATCAGATCCCGGTGGTCGGGTGAGACGTTCTCCGGATTCCCATATGCGCTCAACACCTTTGGGGTCAGTGTAGGTGATTCTAGAAACTGTCAGCAAAGTGTCGGCTAATATATTTGACGCAGAGATCCGATGAGGCTCCGGTGTGATTGCGTTGTGAATGCCATAGAATGGGATGTATTGGTGGCATTTGAGAATGGCTTGAGGCGTTCAAAACAGCCGAATACTTACTTTTTGAGTGTCGCCCACTTGGCGTCTTTGTTGTCTAGAGGCTCAGTCTTGACGACTTTGGAATTATCGGAAGTCTGAAGGGACGAGGCCATTGTAGCTGTAGATTGTTGTGCAGTCCAACTTACCCAGTGGACTTGTGCTAAGTAGGATGAAAGGTATGTGCGGGGCGCCTTTGATAAGGGTAGCCACTAGACAGGGCGCATATGACGCCATACATCGCGAGCTGCCAAGACCTCCCACTTCGAACACTCAATAGCTGTGCGCATGACATCCTCTATGATTTGAGTCATTCCTTCCATTTGGAACTGATTGCTATATTCGAACGGTCACGTCGGAGGTGTGTTCTCCGGACCTCAAGACTAGGGACACGCGACGCAAAAGAAGCCATCGTGCGGTTCAGGGGACGGAGGCAAGCGTGGAATCTTGGCACTGTTTGCAACAAGACGGAGCGGAACCTTGGGTGATGACCTACGTCCCGTTCGTGGGACCTAAGTTCTGTATGACACCACTACACATGGCTGTCCGAGTGATGGCGTCGCGGACTGGAAGTTACAATCGATAGCGCGACGGAGCCTCTGCCAGGCGCCCACGATTGGTCATGTTGAACCCGCTGGCGACATGTGCAGAGGATGCAATTTCCAACTTGGCATCCTACTCCTTTTCGCATAACAGGGTAAGATGAGGTTTTGTCCCTGAAGCTCATACTATAGGCATTGGCGGCGCCGCCGGCGCGAAAAAAAGTACGAGGTGGACTGGCAATAGTGGAACCGCTCAACTCCAGGTCCCGCCAAGCGAATGCCGAACCCTCTTTCCGCCAACGGTCGCCGTATTCCTAGGCGATGCTGAGTACATTGCATGCCTCTGACGCCGGACAATGGCGGCATTACCACTCTGCTCAATCTCATGCATGCGTACTATTTGTTGGTCGTCGTCTACTGCCATCGGAAGCCCAAGGCAGCGCGCTGTCCGGAAGTCGGCAACCGCGTGCTAAGGCACATCGTACTCGCTATACAGCGCGGGACAGGGTTCTGTACCTCTGCATGCATCGGTCGTGACAGAAGCTACCGCGCCGCTGGAGGAGTCAGAAGCGGATAGTCAACGTTTCGTTTCGACGGACATGGGCCCATTGCATCCTGGTGCGACAGGTCTTACTCCTGTCACGCATCTTTCAGAGCAAGCGTGCGACCGACTGCAGCTGCACCCTGCACCTGCTGCATCTCTTGCGTTCTTAACACGCGCCTTGGTGTTTGAGGTCTTGACCGTTACACAGAACATGCTGATCGACTCCAAGTGGAGGTTCGAGATCGATAATCGATGTTACAGTTATTGCCGAGTTCCCGGGAAATTGCAGCAAGCGGAGGCACTCCGGGAGATGGGCGTCGCATGGCGAGAACGCGAGAAAAGGATGCCCTGCGTGGGTGTCAGGCACGTTGTGCTGAAAAAAGCATATGCAGTGGCCAGTTCCGCAGGCGCCAGGTCCAACTTGGAGTCCTGTTCCCCTGCCAAGCTCCTCCAAGTGGGACCGAATAGGCCGCCTGAACAGCCGCCATGCCTGTTCCTCTCGCCGTCCCAACTCGCCGTCAGGGGCTCGACGGGACGAGAAGCGAATCATGCCTAGGTGAACCGTCAACACGACACGGGCTCCACGCCTGATGCGCCACAGCTGTGCCATCACAGGCTCTGACTGCTCGGTTGCCGTTACTGCCGTTCCTATTGCCATGGCATCATCAGCGCTACGCCCTCTACTTTGCATGCAGAATACCACAGGATGGATCAATGCCAGTGAAGAGACCTGGTCATTACGCTGTACGAGCGCCCAGACTGACATCGAACAAGAGCTTTTCCGAATTTTCGGAGAGCACTGACACGAGGGCAGGGCTGGCTCTGCATGGGCATGCCGGGTCACAACGCCTTCAAACAAACCCTCAGCTAAATCCGTTAGTGCACCTGAATCGCTTTCCGTTTAAGGCACCGTGCTTACTTTGATTGGCCTCGACGCTCGCTTCACGGGCGGGCATTAGGACCTAGGCTGTCGCCTCCGCTTTTAGATCTCAACCATGCGTGCCGACGTCGTGTAGATAGCGCCAAACTACAGAAGCAGTCAGCGCGCGCCTCTGAAGCTACGCTCTTTTACTCTTTATCCCCCCGTAGCTCTGCTCGTCTTTGCCTCGATCTTCCAAGGACTTGCAACCCCAGTCATTCTTTCTTGTGTATCTTGTATACACGTCCTTTCGTTCCGAGCATCGTCCTGCACTGCGCCTTCCGCATTCGGATTCCCACAGCTTTTACCCGACACTCATTTCGCTACCTATGCGACGATAGACACTACTTGGATCGACAGTAATCAGTTTAGCCTATACACCCAGCGTACCACCTACGAGGATATCAGTAAAACACATTCATAATTCAAGATCACTGTCCGCCATCGCGAGGTATTAATCATAATGTCGAACTGGTTTGGCGACTTGCAGTTGGCATACAAGTACATGTAAGTCATGAGGAAGAATTAAGGTGTCGCAAAGACTGACACTGCGCAGTGTTGTCTTCTTGTCACTTTTGGTCCTTACTATCCTCGGTGGATTCATCAAGGTGTTGTACAACCGTCAGAAGTAAGTACCAACATTGACACCACCTTGACGTGAACTAACGATCGAAAGGTTGAAGAAAGCGAAGCAAACCGAGCTAGAGGCTGGACCCAAGGAGGACACTGTTGAACTGAACCAACGCGAGAAGGATGAGGGTGATCTGTTTGGTATTCGCGCCATCGAGGCTGGATTCTACGCCGGAGTCGCCCAGTCACGACCTACCTCAAGAGCAGGATCTATGATGGGCGACAACCCAACAATGAGCACCAGCACCTTGGTCGGAGGAAGCGTCAACTCGCCGCTCATGAAGGGACAGTCCAACAACAACAGCATGCTCAGCCTGAACCTCAACGCCACCAAGGAACCTTCCGCACGACGAGCATCTCCGCCTACCATGAAACTCCGCCCATCTGAGGCCGAGCTCAGTGGAAGACGCAATCACAACGGCGCTGTCGATATGTCTCTTCAAGTTCCTCCTTCGCCTGGTCACCCGCGTGGTCCTACCTCTGCTGACTTTGGTGGCTCCGACAGCGACAGCGACGGTTTCACATCTCCTCGGTCCATGTCACCAACTGATTTGAACCGCCAACAATACGCACCAGCTCTCATGGTATCACACCACTCCGGAGATGCCAACGCCATCAAGTCACAGCAGGGATCCTACCACAACTCGCCTGGTCAATCACCGACGCCGCTTTCGCCCCACAACCCACCCACAGCCAAGTTGCCATCGATCCCCGGCCATGCTTTGCGGAAGGAGTCCCGCTCTCCATCGCCAGAGTACGACTACCCTCGCGTGCAGGTCCACGAGCCGAGTAGGTAATATGATTTCCTGGTGCGTTGTCTGTTGTACTTTTAGCATTTAGTAGATATATATCGGGCCATCCCTAACTTTCTTTCAAGACTCTGAACCTTCGTCATCCGCTCCCCAACCCCAACTACAGGCACGAACCTACTCGCCGCACCATGAACGAGACGCAAGCGACGCGAGCAGCATCTACAGCAGTGGCAACCGGCTAAGCACTTTCCAAGCATACCAAGCTTATCAGGAGGCAGCGCAAAAGAAGGATTCGCATAATCAGGTTTTGCAAAAGCACAAGGCGGGCCGCTCAGCCTCTGCCGCCTCAACAGTCGAATCCGGCCACACATCGATCCTTGCGTCTACTGACGACGAGACGGAACGCCGTCCCCAGTCAAGCAATCTGCTTGCACCGGGTCAACAGGGGCAGGATTCTCGACTCAGCGAGTTCTACGAGGCATACTACCGCAACTCGCACCTTGGCCCAGCCCAGCCTGTCGAAGACAAGAAACAATTCGCTGACCGACAATCCACCATCATGGAAGTCGATACCCCGATGGCATCGCCGATGTTCCCTTCGAGCCAGCGCCCCGGCTCTGCCTTCTAGACGCCTTCGCTATCAATACTGCCAAGCTTGAGCAACACGTCGAAGACGCACTTATGATCTTGTGTATACTCGTACCTATGTACATACAACTTCCACCGGCAGGCTCTTCCACTTTTCACACCTGGCGGAGACACTTTATTGGCGAGACGTTTCCTTGGTCCTGTGAGGTGTAATCGCACATGCTTCTGGGCTCTTCGTTCCCATCTTTCCTTCATTTGGGGCCGATTATCTGGGACACGTTGACGACACAATGACTTGGACGATTCGGGGATGAATCGGACTTGCGTGGGCAACGACAAAAAGGCAGAGGGTTCACCACGACGAGACGCATGCTTGCTTCATTACCACTATATACCTACACCACACCATGTACTGGCTTTATTCGTAATTTCTATTAGAGTACCGTAGCGTACGCGGCGCCGTCTATGCAGCGCTTTGAATATACACAGCTCGGCAGAGTTGCTTTCTGAATTTCCAAGGTATAGAGTTTGTGCGAAACGTATATACCGCATAGAGGGGAGATTTGCATCGACTGATTGTCGCTGTGGTGTGCCTGCAACGATTCTAAGTTTGCTGCGGGTGCCTGGTAACCAACATGTGAATATTATGCATGTGCATGCCTTTGCCGACCCACTCCACAATCACCCTTCACGAACAATACATACATTCTTCGAAGACCCGCCCGAACACCAGACCATGGTTCGAGGAAAAGCCGAGCAAGATCGGAGTCGGACAAGATGAGATGATCTTCACACCACATCGCCCAGGCGGGAGTGATACCCCTGGCAGAAAGGGCCATGGCGGTGAGCGCGATCCCTGCAATCAATCTCGCGGCTTAAGATCGTGAGGTCGCCACTCGGATTCGTTCTCAAGACGACGCGGTTGCATGCCGGACCCTTGATCTGCACGAGACTTGACGTTCCGCGAAGTTTATTTCTACTCTCGCGCCGCCCGTGTAACGTTTCGACGAGGCTGATTGACCTTTCTCCACACACACACACACTCCTGCTCTCCACGCTGCACATCGCCCAGTATTTATCGCGGCGCCTCACCCGCCCCACTGAGTTTGGAACGCACCTTCACCTTTCACTCAACAGGGTCTTTCAACAGACCCCCAGCAATCGCAATCATGCTCACAATGTACTCCGGTTCCAAGATTACAGAGCTCCCGCCTGGAGTTTCTGCGTCGCCGTCCCCCCAGCTGCGCCACAGAGGCACATCGACCCAATCCGTCCCCACGATCGAACACACACAAACATGCGACTCCCGCGAAGAGAGAAGGCGCGTGCACCATGAAGCCGATGTCGTCATCATCGGCGCGGGTATCGTGGGGTGCGCAGCTGCTGTCGCATTCGGCAAGCAGGGCAGAAGCGTCATACTACTAGAGAAGAGCCTGAAGGAGCCAGACAGGATTGTAGGAGAGCTGCTACAGCCCGGTGGTGTCAATGCTCTGGAGAAGCTGGGCATGAGGGGTACGTTGAAACATTTCTAGCACACATCGAGGGTGAAACGCTGACAGCAAGCCCCAGATTGCCTCGACGACATTGATGCGATACCCTGCCACGGCTACCAGATCTTCTACGGCAAAGAGGAGGTCCACATTCCCTACCCCGATAACCTCATCACCTCCGGGCCCTCGAAAGCACCCGAAGGACGCTCCTTCCACCACGGCCGCTTCATCTCCAAACTGCGAGCAAAGGCCCAGTCCACACCCAACGTCACCGTCGTCGAAACCACCGTCACATCCGTCGTCAAGAGCGACTTTACGGGCCAAGTCGTAGGCGTATCATGCAAAACCGCCGGAGAGCAAGACTACTACTTCGGCGCCGTAACCCTCGTAGCCGACGGCTACGACTCCAAGTTCCGCAAAGAATACATCCCCAACCAACCCCAAGTGCGCAGCAAATTCTGGGGCCTCGAAATGATCGACGCCGAGCTCCCCATGCCCAACCACGGCCACGTCATCCTCGCCGACGCACCCCCCATCCTCATCTACCAAATCGGCACGCACGAGACCCGCATCCTCGTCGACATACCCAAGGACCTGCCATCGGCGAGCCCCAAGAACGGGGGTGTCAAGAACCACATGCTCAATGTGGCGCTGCCCCAACTCCCCACCTGCGTCCAGCCCGCTTTCCGCAAAGCAATCGAAGCGGGTAAACTGCGCTCCATGCCCAACAGCTTCCTACCCCCTTCGACGCAGAAACAAGCCGGTCTCATCTTCCTCGGCGATTCAATGAACATGCGCCATCCCCTGACCGGCGGCGGCATGACAGTAGCGTTCAACGACGTTGTCCTCCTCTCCAACCTGCTCTCCCCCGCCAACGTACCTACACTAGAAGACACTTCAGCCGTCCTCGCCGCCATGTCGACCTTCCACTGGCGGCGTAAGGACGGGTCTTCCGTCATCAACATCCTGGCCATGGCTCTATACAGCCTCTTCGCCGCCAACAACCAGTACCTCGAGTTGATCAAGAAGGGTTGTTTCAAGTACTTTTTGCGCGGCGGAAAGAGCGTCAGTGAACCCTGTGGTATGCTTGCGGGATTGATTACGCGTCCGTGGATGCTTGTTTACCACTTCTTCTACGTTGCGTTCTACGCGATTTACGTCAGGTTGCAGGAGGTGCCTATCTGGAAGACGCCGTACACGATTATCGTTGAGAGTGCGATGGTGGTCTGGACCGCTATTTGCGTCATTGGCCCGTACCTTGTTGCGGAGGTGAAGAGGTAGTGAGGCAGAGGGCAAAGAAGAAGTAGATGGCATTATGTATATACGCTTCATGGAGTCACTTTACAGGACTTGTATATAGGGGCATGGGTTGGCGTTCCAGGTATAAAGCGTGTCTAGAAAATCCCTTCATTTTGGGAGGTGGTTCATAAGTAGTACATATAGTTAATACGTAATTATGACACGAATAGCCTGTATATGGGTTTGTTGTTACACTTTCTCCTCTCTTGCATCCTCTCGGTCGAGAATCAGCGATTCATCTCTTTCTTCACCCTCTGTATCCCACCCCACAATTTCTCAATCGACTCCTCTTTGTTCCCAATTTGCTGCTTCGACCCAGCCATGACATCTACAAGTGGCTTTCGAGATGACGCAGCCGTGACGTCTCTTGCGTCGTGTGTTTTGCTCAGAACAGGGTATTGCGGGTACTCTGGACGTTTAGGAAGAAGCGCCAGTGAGGTAAGTAAAGAAGAAGAAGAAGAAGAAGAAGATGGAGGAGACGAAGAGGTCGGCGGTGTTGTTGTTATTGGAAGCGCAACCGAGGAGGATGTCAACGTAGTCGTGGACATGATGACAGCCGTTGTGAGAACAGCGGTCGTTGTAGATGTAGACAGCGTTATCGAAATCGTGGAAGTACTCGGCGTCATCGTCCCTTCTAATGCTGGCGTTGCTGTGGGATCCGATGTGCTCGAATCAAAGTTCGTCGTGGAGATATCGGGTGCGGCGGGAGTAGAAGGTACAGCAGTCAGGGCTGCACCGTTCGAATACGCTGGTGTCCAGTCCTGAAGCCCTGGTTGATACATCTCTCCCCTCGCTGACGGCGGAGTAAAAAGCGGCCTTGGATTCCACAGCATCTCATGGAATAGCCATGCCACGGTTTGACTTGTCGAATTGGGGTTTGTCAAACGGAACGAGGTAGTCTGGTCTGCCTTACTTACCGCGCCATAGCTTGTATACGGCCAGTTCTTTGGTAGTTGCTGTAAATACTGCGTCGGTATCATCATGTCGCCAGAAGTAAGCGTACTTTCCGGCCATGATGTCTCCGTGTTCTGAGCGGAGCTGGCTACCGTTGTGGAAGCCTGATTCACGTCTGTCTTCGTGAAGCGATCGGCTAGAGTAGATATCGAAGGTATGTTGCCTAGCTGTGTGTTGTTGTCCACGGGCTCGTCGGTTGACTTGAGCCAGACTAAGAATAGAGCGAGTAAATCGTATAGATTCGGAACCGCGGTGTTGCAGAAATTATGGATCTTGTACCTCATCTGTAGGCTGGGTTCACTGTTCTTGTCGACCTCGATACCGGCTTGCCTCATGCATGCGTAGCACTGCGTTACGTTGTCTGTGTTCTGCTCTTGATAGTTCGTGAGGATGCTGTTATTCGATTAGAGGAGGCCCGAGGGATACAATTCGAGGGGCGCTTACTTTTTGTACACAGTTCCTCGGTCGTTACAGAGGCAGCGTTGGTAGACCTCGCTTCGTCCATCATCGCCATTGGGACTTTTCAGCGTCCCAGTGAGATTGTAGCAGTGCGAAAAGTCCACGAGAATGGAATTGCAATACGGTGTCGCCCAGCAGGCAACTGTGGGCGGCACGCTGGCCAGCAATGCGGACTGAGATGGCTGAGAGCCGAACGTCTGAGTACCGGCTGAATTGGTCGGGTTGGCATGGTACACAAGGCCCAACAGGACGTAAACAAGTAACATCGTTGTTCCCTACTACGGAGTTCTGGTCGGAAGAACAGTCCACCGGGAAGGATCGAGTAGGTAGCTCCTCGAGGCGAGTGGAAAATTGAGGTTTAATCTCCGTGAACACTCAGTGGGGAATGGCCTTGGATCAAATTCGTGATTCTCTATAATTGCCTCAGAACAAGAGAGCTTCCGTGGTACTCGGCGTGAAAGTAGCATGTCCCTCAAAGTTGTGAGATTCAACATCAGCTTTGTCGTCTGCATGCATCGTTTGAGCCTGTCATTCAAGTGCTTGAGTCCATCGTGACTGTGACTCTTCTGCTCCGTCGATTCTCTAGCGTGCTGAGTGTCGATCGTCTGTGAAGAGTACCGGGGCGCCTTGAAGACCCGACTCCAAACGCGCCAGCTTCATATGAGTACCGATAATCACCATTCCACATGCAAGGCGCATCCGGCTCACGTTTTTACGCGAGGTCCAGGTTAGATTGAGAATCCCACGTTGCAGCGTAAAGACATAGATACCAAATAATTGTGTTATTATATAAATAGATAGGTCCTAGATGGCAAGCAAAATTGAAATGTGATGACAGAGCTGAGAACGGGATTACAGATCTGCGCTCGTCATGATTCGTCATCCGAGAGAGCAAGAGGCGATTACAATTAGATGAGCCTTATAGGTATGCGAGGGGTTGCAGTGCACATATTGTCGCCACAAATGGATGCGACGTTGCGACGAGCTGAAGATCATGGCAGGCGCCGAAGCAACGCCGCGAGCGGCGAAAAGCGAATAGATACATAGAACCGAAACTCAAAACTGATTACGATGCAGATGCCAGAAAGACGATTACGAATAGGGACATGATAGAGATGTGCGAGGCAAAGAGAGCATCTGTTCGTGATCCTGGGCTTCACGAACAGCCGCTGAATGCAATGATAGACCGACAGAAATAAACAAGGCGACGTGCGTGGTCAATGGATCTCCAGATCTTCAAATTCGACGCATAAATTTCGCTGTTCGTTGTTGAGTCCCAGACGGTGTCTGTGATCCCACATGGTGATGCCAAAGTTTGCAGGTCGGCTCGCGTAGACGCCAACGCGTACGGCCTTGTCTTCTACACCCCAGAAGAACCAAGTGACTTCTCTCAACTTCCTCCAAATCCCCGGTTCTTCCTCGTACGACACCCACAGCGCGTAACCGATGCGCTCCATCTTGACGCGCAGTTCCTTGAGCCGTTGTTGAAGGGGAGGAAGCGAACTCAGTGACCAGTCAGCGCCTTCGCAATTGGCGGCTACAGCTGTAGCGTGGCATACGTTGCCGCAGAACTCAAGCCCGACTTTCACCCACTTGGATGCTGGCGCAGGAACTTCGTATGGTGGTGGGGGCCCGCGATCTAGTTGAGGGCTGGGACCTGACATCTCTGCCGGGCTGTGTGAAGTTGTCGTGTCGCAGCTCTCAACATTGTCAATACTTGAGGTTTGCGAGAGTGAGACGGCGGAGCTCGGCGTCGCGCTGTCGTCCAACCGAATATTCGCAACATTAGGGACCTCCAGTGTCGGTGTTGCGGTTGTTGATGCCGTCGCTGTCTGTCCTGGCGGTGCGCCTGCGAATATGACGAGCCCTCCTTGATCCCATTCAAGCTGCCAGTCTCCCGTAACCGTGACTTCTGCTACGATGAAGGGATTGCTCAAAGCAGTGTAGAGGATGGGAGCGGTTGAGATGTCACCCGATGATGGCCTCCTCCATAGATCTGTGTTTGGGGGCGCAACCAGAGTAAAGGAATCCAGCCATTCTGGTACGACGTCGTCTTCAATGTTGAGGGGCGTGAAGGAGGAGCTCGCGGGTGGCATATCGTCGGTGACGCGCTCGATGCGCTCGCGGTCGGTCAGCGGAGATGAGCGCTCGGCGTGGCTCTGCTCTGTTCTACGAGTGGTTTTGATGGCGTATGTATAGGTGGTGGATCCCGTAGCTCCGGCAAGATGCCGAATCGTGTTGAGTGTTGTCTAGCTCTGTGTGACCAAGCTCGGAAGGTCATTCGCTTTGGCAAAAGCAAGGATCCAGCTTACGTCTGACTTCGGCAGGATGTCAAATAGCCAGAGATCTGCATGAGGGATCGTGAGAAGCGCCCGCGCGAGACTCGTCAAGGAAGCCTATCGCACGGTCAGCACCAAACCGTTTCATGCCCCTAAGCGCCGTATACGACGCCCGCTCGTTTACGCCTCCCCAGCTGTGGTGTGAACAGGACACGTGCTGACGCATTCATGCTACGCGCGGTTCTGGAGCTTACCTCGCTGGCGCTGCTGAGGGAAGAAGATGGTTGTTTTTGTTCGGCTCAGCCTGGAGTTCCGGCGCAAGCTATGCTGCTTGAATCATGGCCCGGTACACAGGTCAGGAGTGACGACAGATTCGCGTCAGACCTACCTCGACGCTGCTTGATGGTTATATAGCCCGACTGGTGCAGTGCTTGGCTTCCCGCCTAGTTGCAAGTGGATGTCCATCCAAGCTGAGAGGTGCCGCCACTGCAGACGCTCCAGCAGCTACGCATCATTGCCATCGCATTCCAGAGGCGGGGATCAACCTGTCGCTAGCATCGTCTTGCGTCGGTCCCTGCGAGGTCCAGGGGAGGAGAGAAAGAGCATTTGTTGAAGGTACAAAAGTCTCCGATGCGGCAAGGTGAGGTGGCCAAAAGCTATTTCTCAGGCCCGCGCACCGCCGACCTGAAGCATCGAAAAGCTCTCGTCTGAACACGTCGACGTGACGCGGGTAACGGTCATTTCGAGCTCCCTGCAGCGCATTCCTCCAGAATACTAGCCGACGTGGATTTCGTGTATCGGGGGCAGGATGCAAGTGTTCGTGGCAAAGCAAGAGCGATGTGCTGGAGGGTTCCACGACAGGAACTATGTTCTGCATGGCCCCTGGTAACTGCACGAACCTTCGCTGTCATTGGGCTTTTCTGGCCTACGTAATCGAGGCAACTGCGAGACGTGTTCCGAAGAAGGGAAGAGCGAACGGCGACACATGACAACAGCAAAGGGCGTCGAAATTGGAACGACATGAGAAGTTGTGATGACGACTGACAGCAGTACGCCTTACTCGACATGCTGCACTTTAATGGCGACTCTTCGACGTCATCGATATCCTATAATTCTATAGCATTGTCGGCGGATCGCATCGAGGAGATAAGCGCAGGGTGCAGGAGCTTTGTTGTCACTCGAGCCAGCTCACGACATGTTCTTGGGCAGCATCACTTGTGCAAGGCGCTGCAGTGCGGTATGTAGTGTGTCCACGAAGCAGCTATCCGTGGATGCGTTGTCCGTCAATGGCCGCCCCGTTTAGTCGACATCCCTCGGTCGTCCTCCTTGTATAGCTAGACAGGGCGTTCCCGATAGTGGTCAATCTTCCATGCGCAATTACATATCGTTTTGACGCTGTAGGTATTAGATGAACTGTTGATCGCAAAAGCGCGAATTCCAACACCGTTCACGATGGCAGCATCGCATCGCCATTGGCTAGCAGAGTCGACGCTTTCACGCACGACATGACAGTACATACTGTGATTCACCCTCTCGGCTAGAGACAAACTGCCGATGCATCAATCGGTGACTATATTGGCTGTCGTGCGGTCGAGCAAGCAATGATGCTCCATCCCGATAGGCTTATGCTTGCTGACAAAAGTAGTCGCAAGTCTGCCTGATTTGCAGGGGAGCGCATCATCGGACTTGTTCCTACACCAAAGACAAGATCATGTCTGCTTGAATCGCTGCAGTGGACGGGACACTGGCCAGATACTGCACTGGCGTTCCATGGCACGGCTTTCAGAGGAACCAATCTACCGCAGCTGTGCGGCCATGCAGATGCGGTAAAAACAGGTTAACGACTTGGCTGTGTTCCAGCTAATGCATTGGGTTTTCGTGAGGGCCGACTTCACCTGCGACATTGAGCACCTCTCAAGATCTGTGGACTATGTCGAATGAGCCTACCGCTCTGACGGATCGACAACCGAGTCGCCAGTTCGCATCAACCGGGACCCAGTAACTCAATTTTCAAAGCATAGGGCCTGTCCCTGGTTCTCGAACGAGATCTTGATGTGATGGCATCCAGCGGGCAAGGCATCGTGCAGCACCGGTCCAGAGGTAACTCAGCCACTCCATCAAGCTTTGTACTTGGTGTGGCATAATCTCCCAGCGAGCTCCTCAACAGTCGGCGTGGTTCGCAAGGTGCGAGCTAATGTGAATCTACGGCTGATGAGGGAAGTCAAGCGCTCGAACCTTTGCGCCGTCCTCAGATACTCAGGGATCAAAGCGTGAGATTCGAGGGATTTACCTGTTTGGAGAGGATACGGACGGGGAGATTGGTGCTCTTTGACGAAAACGCAACGTCATATCTCATCTTTCACAGCATCAGCAGTCATATCGTCAACGAGAGTTTGGCAATTTCACGTTCTGTGACAGCTCATAAGCGGTCAGTGGCGGCTAGGTTAAACCATGTTGCCACGGAGTCGGCGAACCTACGCTCCTGTCATCTAGACTTGGTCACAATGTACGGACCGGTGAGCGATCATCAATTGTCGAAACATCTAGAGCCGGCCATCTGAAATGACGTTACGAGGAGGATAGCACGGCTGGTAGTAGATATACTATTGAGCAGCATAAGCGGAAAACCTCGGCCTGCACGAGATCCGGAGTGGAATAAGGTTTGCATTAGTGAACGACATGTGATCTAATGTCTGGAGAACCATAGGATGGGTACCCGGCATAAGCCGAAAAGCTTCCGAGCCGCTATTGGCTAGCGTGGCGGGTTGTGTAGTGACGCGGCTAATGCAAATGTCGCAACCTCACTACTCTACCGTGGCCCGCCAGAGACGTTTGCGGAGCCATGGCTGCAATCACAATTAGGTTGTAGCTGCATGCCTCATTACTGAGGCGGACAGCGAGACCGGAAGGTTGAAAAGCCGGTTATTCGGCCGATCTTTACTTGCATAGCTGCCGCAATCGTACGATGCATGGCTTGATAGAACCTGGGATGGTGAGGGCCAAAGATCGGCGGACAGGGAACAGCCTCGGAGAGAAGACCAAGAAAGTGGAGCGCAGACCAACCGTTTGTAGTAACTAGCCGCGGATTGGGATACTTTTCTACTTGCCTGGAAAGCGAGTTCAATTTAACACATGTACCTTGATTAATAGAATGTGAGGACCAAATACGGTAGAGGCTGCAGCGGCACGAGTGTAAATATTCGTCAAAGTGAATAATGCCATGGATGACTTGCAACGTCTCCCGAGCGAGACAAGATGGTGAATCCCGATATTAGAGACTGGGACCCGAATGCCATGAAACGTGATGCTAGTGGCAGAGTGTCAATCCCTACCAATATGTCTACCAACCGCTCTTAGGCCTTTTGATAGACATTGATGCGACGAGGGAGTGCGTCCGACGAAGCGCAGAGGTGCAGACCGTGATTGGCAAGGAGACTGTCAAACGATGTCTCTGGCCGTAGTTGCAGCTCCTTGAGGGTCTCTTGGAAATGCGGAGCATGATTGGGGCGAATGGCCTTTTGATATGAGTCCCAGGTCTGGAGCTCGATGACCAGGTAGCCACCAGGTTTCAAAGATGATGAGCACTTTGCGAAAAACGTCGTCAGACCAACGTCTCGATGTTCGAGGTGGATCCATTTAATGACGGATAATGCCAGGATGACATGGTATGAGTCGGTAGCATCTTGGTCAGAGGGCAGGACCCAATCTGCAGAAAAGAAGGTTACATACGGCCAGGCAGCTGACGCAGCGGAAGGCGTGCGGGCAGGCTTGTTGTGCGGTTCAATCCGGTAGCCATGGGTGAGCACGGCCGACATGGGAAAGTAGTCGACAACGGGCGCCGAGCAACTCGTGGGGGGTGTTGCACGGGAGGCGCGCAAGGCCAGGAGCTTCTCGGCCTGGGCAATGAGCTTGGGATCGATATCGACGCCAGTGACGGAAGCCGCGTGGAAATCGAGGGCTGCAGTTGATCAATATCGACGAGATGGTGGTAATAGTCGGTTGCAGCCAGTGGCAGGGGTATCCTTCCTGGACTTACATAGTTGGATCGAAACGCTGCCAGCATTGCAGCCGATGTCGAGAATGTGCTTGTTGGCGAAGATCTGCGGAATCGTCGCCGCCAGGATTTGCAGACGTGGGTCACGAACGTGGGTCGCTGAGCCAGGAGCCTTAGCCCCACTATAGTCTGCAGGTCGTCAGCACGAATCGAGGCAGGGCAGCAATTGCCGAGCAGAGGCCGCTTTGAGCGCACGTCAGAACGCCCACAGCCCGTCTGGGTGAGCTGGCCTCGCACGTACCCACGTAGTTGCCGAACTGAGCAGCCATGGCGGGCTCGGGCGAGGCAGCGTGTCGATCGAGTGGCGACGTGATTCATGCGCCGTCGAGCAGCGAGCAGTGTCTCTGTTGTTGTGGGAGGAGACGACGGGGCGGTGAGGGAGGCGTGGACGGCGGTTGGGTGGTCGCGTAGAGGTTAGAGACGGCAGGTGCCCGGGCGGACGATTGGCTGCCACAGGTGGCAGGGAGAGCAATTGGCGGACTCGCTCACCGAGGGCAGCGTCGTCGCGATGGGTGGTGAGGGGTAGCAGAGGACGAGTGTGTCAAAGTAGACATGCGTCCGCCTGAGGTAGCACACAGCGGAGGCGGCTAGCCTAGGGCGCGCGCACACACGCAGGTACGCTGGATCCGTGCGGGCGCAATATCAGACTTGGAGGCATGAGGAGCAGCGAGGCAATAAGAGAGGCGCTAGCGCCGTTGCAACTCTGTTACTCGGGCAATCTTCAGGGCTGTTACTCAGGCGATGTAAACGGTCGACTGCCGTCTGATGTGGAGTAGACCGACCACGCGAGAGAGTGGTAGACTGGTAGACTGGTAGACGTGGTAGACATGGGCTGCGGCAGTTGTCTACCACTGTCTACCACTGTCTACCATGTCCAGGGCACCCGTGGACAAACCCCATGACGCCCATGGCCGCTCTGCAATATGCTGCCACTCTCTCCAGACGGTTGCGCCGCAAGCGAAGGGCCGTGATTCGCGTCGCCGCCATGGCAGCGATACTTGTAGCCGTGTCTTAATTGTCTGCTGTTAACGACAACGGTCGCCCACCGCGGTCAAGCGCAAGCCACCGACGAGTGTGGGCGGCCGTGCCCGTTGACCATCGAGTCCGATAGCCAGGTGCGGAGGCAATGTCTCATGTCACTGCTGGATGGGCGCATGCGACGGCAGCCGTCTTCCAAAAGCCCGGTAGCCGTCCTGACTGGGTTCACCACCAGCCCATCTGCATCCAGCATGGCAGCACACCCCACCCGCCCCAAGTGGGTGCGCGGAGACGGACAAGAAAGGCGTCGCAGGGCAGATCGCTTTTAGCCGCAACGCTGCAGCCTCGCCATTCGCCCAGCCTGCGCTGACAGATGGGCCTCCAGACCGTTCCCAGGTTCGCGCTGCAGCCACTCCTGACCTCCATCTGGACCCTCGCCGAAAGCGTCTGCCGCTCAGATGCTACCTCCGCCCGCCAGCGCCCACAGACCGAGTTACGTGATATCTGGCATATTGCTCCATATTGGCTGCCGCCAGGTTACAGTGTGCAACACCCTGGCCCGCCTTGATTCGAAACAGACGTGCCTGCGAAACCGGGACGCCGTTGTTTGTCTCTCTTTTACCCGGCCGCCAGCCTGGCCGTGACGCCCCACGCAAATACTGCGAAGCCAGTTCAGACGAGCTAGACTGCCCAAAGTGTCCTGCTGCATGGCGCCCGCTGAGACCACATGCACCACCTAGCCCGCGAGAGATATGTCCATCACCATCACTCTAGGACGGTAGTCTGCCATGACATGTCCCCACTCCGTCACCTGCTCGCAGTGCTCATCTCCCGGCCTTCATATCGCTTGCACCCAGCCCACGTCAGAAACCTGGGGACTAGCACCTGCCCGCCAAGCTCGGATCTGCGCACCCATCGCTGCACGTATCGCTGTCCTTGTTGAAATTTATGCTCCGAGCCGGCTACTCTTGACGGTTGGCGTGAGGCTTGCGAGTGAACAGGGTGCTGCGGGGCCACCCCCGTCTGCATCCTTTCCCCTTCCCGGGCGCCCGTTGTTTTAAGGCGTATGAGCGCCTCCACTTCAACGTCGCCATTGCTGAATCCAAGCATCCGACCGTCGATCTGGCTGCTGGCGATCCAGATACCTACAGGGTCTCCTACAGGGAACCGTCAACTATAAACTACTCACGCCGCCACACTCGAGGCAGTGCTCCCACTCCTGACGTCTTGTCCAACACTGCACCACGACCCGTTGCTCCCAATTTGAAAAGAGCCTCCGGACTGAACACGAACCTCATCCCAATGCGGCTTCGTGCATCGTGTCCTGGCCCGGCCAAATAATAATACACGCATGTCCCAACCACCTCCACCTCCGCCGCCGTCGCTCCCTTTGACAACATCTTCTCGTCCTGCTCCAGATATGACCGAGACCCAGAAACTTCCCATCTTTTCGCCCCCTGGCTTTCTCGACTACTCCCATCGCCGACTGCCCCCGCTGGAGATCCCGCCAGACGCTGTACCATCACGCCCGGATCACCAGTTCCGCTCCCCCATCAATCAGCTGCCCTCGATTCATGCTGGACTGCCTCCACGACACGACTACCCTCAGCCGTCCTCGTTACATAGATCAGCAGCCCCCGTCGAGAAGCTACTGCAGCACTCAAATCCCTACACCCCACCTAGATCAGACCCACCATATTCTCCCCAGCAATATGGTCCTCCCATCTCACCACGTTCCGAGTTCGACAGCAGAGGCCCGCGAAGACTAACAGAACATCGGTATCCGTACGAGGAGCCCCGCCACTATCACCCCAACCAACACCACGAGCAGCCGTACTCATCCCTCACTTCACCAGTAGAGGCCTCGCAGCAAAGATCCTACCCTCCATTGCCCTCGCCTGGCTACACACCAAGCTATGCATCGAGTAGCACTCCATTCCGCGGGTCCGTCGGTTCCCATCAGCACTCACAATCACATCGGGGCTCCCTAGCGGCCCCATTGGGATCTATTTCGTATTCAGACACCCCTGCGACAGCCCCTCCACCCCAGAAACAGAATCGAGCGATTCCGTTGCCAGGGTCGATACCACAGCCTGTGTACAATGAACAACTGTAGGAACACCTCCCGCTTGGGTAGGTCAACTTTGACTGACACACATAGGAACCTAAACTATGAGCTTCGTGTGCGACAACAACCCATCGCCGCGCGAGCATGTGGGTTCGGGGAACGCGACCGAAGGGTGATTGACCCTCCGCCAATCATCCAGCTACTAGTAACGGATCCGAAGACCGGTGCTGCCGAGCAAGAAGAGCTTCGTTACTCGCTCAACGTGGTTCATTGCACGCTCTGGAACGCAGAAGGGACGAATGAAGAGACGGCACTCATACAGCCCGACCGACGAACAACGCGACGACTAATGGGCCAGCTCGTAGCTTCCCCGTCCGTAGCAAAGGATGAGCATGACGCCGAGGGCTGCTTTTTCTGCTTTCCAGACCTCTCTTGCCGTACACATGGCAAGTACCGACTCCGATTCGTCCTGATGCGCATCGATCCTATGAACCTCCATGTGGGAGGGTTCTCGCCCATACTCACCGAGGTCTTGAGCGATGTCTTCACAGTCTACACAGCCAAAGACTTCCCCGGTATGCGGCCAAGCAGCGCGCTCACCCGGGCATTGAAGTTACAAGGGTGCAATATCCAAGTGAAGAAGGGCAATGAGAAGGCGCTGGCACGCAAACGACTCACCGCGAGTCAAGAACACGATAATACGGAAGAGGACGAACTGAAGCGACGGCGTAGAGAATGACACACTCGCGACACCTCCAAGGCATCTATATTTTCATAAGCATCATCTGCAGTGGGTGATGTGGGTTATTGTTTGGGTTATCCGGAGCATCTTTTGCAAATACCGACTTGCAACTTGACGACATGATGAACGAGCCCTATTCCCGTCGGACGTTTTACTTTAGTTCTATGGTCAGCGATGAGAAAGTTTGCATGGCGTTTACACAGTACAGGAAGGGCCTGAAGACTCGGTGAGGCGGTCACATTGTAATGCATTTAATCTTCGACGGACGGGAGCACGATACCATTTGATAGCTCGTATTCGAAGTTAATATAAGAAGACACTGGCTAGGCTTGAGACGATGTTTGCCAGGAAATGAAGCCTCAGAATTAAGATTCGCTGCAGGATCATGGTCGCAAGCCTCAAGCCTCGAGGGGACGCTAGTGCGGGCGGATCTGCCCCGCTAGAGGGTCCATGCGCCGATTTTCTTTCAAAGTTAACGCGTGCGAAATCTCGACTTTTCTTCCTTCCCTCCCCTTCCCCATAACCGATTGAGGCACCAAAAGCAGCATCATGAAGTACGTGCTTGTGTCTGGCGGCGTCATCAGCGGCGTGGGGAAGGTAAGCTGCAGGTTGCCGCGCCTTTGATCACCACTAACGCGTATACACAGGGCATCATAGGTAAGCTCTTTGACATGGGCCAGAAGTGTCGCGCGTCTATGACGCTCCACGCGGAGTTTGACATCGATGAGGCCATAACAGCGTCTACGAGTCCATCGCTCTCAGCGTGTAGCCAAAGTGCACCGCTGTAAACCATCTTCTACACCAGGGTCTTATTTTGCGTGCTGTAGCTGATTGACGCGTCACAGCCTCCTCTACAGGTCTTCTCCTCAAAACAATCGGCCTCAAGATAAGTGCAACGGACTGACGCGGTTTACCGACCATACTGACGTCTCAGCACGTCTCGTCGATCAAGGTCGACCCGTACCTCAATGTCGATGCGGGAACTATGAACCCGAAGGAGTAGGCTTCACCAACCGTACTGTGATATATAGACTGAATAAACTCTAGGCATGGCGAAGTCTTTGTCCTCTCCGACGGCGGCGAAGTTGACCTCGATCTTGGCAACTACGAGCGCTACCTCAACATCACCCTCACGCGCGACAACAACATCACCACTGGCAAGATCTACCAGCACGTTATCGAGCGCGAGCGCAAGGGCGACTACCTGGGTAAAACCGTACAAGTCGTCCCACATATCACCGATGCGATTCAAGACTGGATCGAGAAGGTCTCGCGGATACCTGTCGATGACTCAGGTGAGGAGCCTGACGTCTGCATAATCGAGCTGGGAGGAACCGTAGGCGATATCGAGAGCATGCCCTTCATTGAGGCTATGAGCCAGCTGAGGAGGCGTGCGGGCAAGAACAACTTCATGCAGATTCACGTCTCGTATGTCCCGGTCATTCACGGCGAGCAAAAGACGAAGCCTACGCAGCAAGCTATCAAGGCGGTGAGGAGTAATGGTCTGATCCCAGATTTGGTATGTCAAGCCCTTTACGTTAGCCATTACTTTGGATGACTGACAGTACTAGATTGCCTGCCGCTGCGAGCGCGAACTCGAAGCCTCCGCTGTCGAGAAGATCGCGCACTTCTGCCAGGTTGAGAACGAACAAGTCCTTGTTGTCCGTGACATGCCATCCATCTACCAAGTACCTATGCTTCTCGAACAACAAAGACTGATCCCCATGGTACGCCAATTCCTTGCTCTCGAGCAGGTTTCGGTGTCAGCGTCGATGCTGCAAAAGGGCAACCACACTTGGGCGCAATGGCAGTCGCTCACCGGCCACGACACTCGCTTCCACGACCCGGTCACGATCGCACTCGTCGGAAAGTACGTAGAGCTCCAGGACTCATACCTGTCAGTCATCAAATCGTTGGAACACGCTACGATGCGGTGCAGGAGGAAGCTGGACATTCGCTGGGTCGACTCGGATCATCTGGAGCCCAAGTGTCAAAAGACAGACCCCGCAAAGTACCACAACGCTTGGCACGAGGTCGTCAAGGCATCGGGTATCCTAGTACCCGGTGGCTTCGGTCAACGTGCCACAGAAGGTATGATTTCAGCGGCCACCTGGGCGCGTGAGCATAAGAAGCCGTACCTTGGTATCTGCCTAGGCATGCAGATTGCCGTTATTGAGTACGCTCGTAACGTTTGCGGCATCAAGGATGCAACCTCCGAGGAGTTCAACGGCGAGGCGCAGAACAAGCTCATCATGTTCATGCCAGAGGTAGACAAGACCACCATGGGCGCATCCATGCGTCTCGGTCTCCGTCCCACCCTCTTCCAACCAGGCAGCGAGTGGTCTCGTCTCCGCGCTTTGTACGCCGGCAAGGAGGAAATCCTAGAGCGCCATCGTCACCGATATGAAGTTAACCCTGACTACATCGAGACGCTCGAGAAGGGCGGTCTGAGCTTTGTCGGCAAAGATGAAGCTGGTGTACGTATGGAGGTTATTGAAATCAAGGACCATCCCTGGTTCGTTGGTGTCCAGTTCCACCCGGAATATCTGTCCCGCGTCCTGGACCCAAGCAGACCCTACTTGGGTTTCGTCGCTGCTAGCGCTGGCATGCTCGACGAGATTACTCGCGACTACCAAAGTGGCGCAACGAATGGACTTGATGCTGAAGGCATTGCCAACGGTGTGAGCGGCCTTAAGATCAATGGCAACCCAAGCTTCTGAGTGCAGCCCCTCGGCTGCTCATGAATGATGATGCTAAGTAAGACGCCGCGACAAACACACCGGGAATACTCAGCGCTTGAACTTGAATGGTCTGATTTTGGAGTTGGGATTGGATGGAAACAACAGGAAGGTCATGTAGTTACGCAAGAAGCATTTACTGGCCCTGGACGAGGTTGACGTGGCATATGCATATGATACCTAGACAGTAAAAGAGACGATTCTCTCAATGTAGACCATCATTATCAAGACGATGCCTTTCACCTGATCGGCGCTAATGATGTGCTTCGTTGCCAAGGGAAAAAGCAAAGCCTTCAATGTGTTCAACTTCTTTGGGCGTCCGTCGGCTCATCAGCTTCGATGGCATTTCCTGTCAGCATGAACTGAGAACCCCTTAATTGCGAGATATATACACATTTGGTCATCATAACACCATCCATTTACTGTGGAACCCAATCCGGACCCTCAGCCTGGTAGAGCGTTGGCTTCGGGTTAACACAAAGCCTCCCGTTCTCGTTCGGCAAACCGTCAACGCTACGCACATGGAAGAACTCACTCCCCACTGCGCCAGTAGCCCAGAAGAGGTTGAAAGGATCAAACTTGCGCTTCGCCTCCAAAAGACGCGGGTAGAAGCTACCCCAGAACGACCACTGGAAATTCGGCTCAAGACGATCTCCCTCGGAGAGATACGAACCGGAGCCGGGTGTGAGATTGCGCCACCTCTGCATAACGCCATAGGTCATGTTGAGGCGCTGCTCGACAATCTCCGCAGCTGAATTCGTCATGTTTAGCACAGTCCCGGTAATGATGAAACCAAGCATGTCTCTCCAAGCTGGGTTGACAGAGTTGTCAGGGCGTCCGCCTTTCTCCCATGATGGCGCCATGTTGTAGCCGATCAGCGCCATACCCTCATCGACTGCTCGCCAAAGGGCTTCGAAAGTCTCATCGAAGATCGATTCGTTGGCCCAGTTGGAACGTGGGATCATGCGCGATGTGGTGGCTACAGCATTGGTGTTAACGCCCTCCACAGGGAAAGAGCCGTTGTACGCATCGTAGAACCCGTTGTACTGCGTCCATTCAGGCTCAACAGTAATCCCAAGTGAAGCCACGTCTTTTACCCAGGGGTCGACCAGTGCTTTGGCTTCTTCGATGGTCTTGCCGGGAGCGAAAAAAGGCGACATATCCATCATGATCGAATCGGGTGACGGGAACACTTTCCAGTAGGCGTAAGTGTTGTTATCGGCGTTCTGCGGGAAATATTTCAGGTAGGCTTTGAGTCCTTGCTTGAAGGCCTCGGTGCTGACGTTCTTGCCTGTGGTGACGACCCAGTTGGCGGAAGCAATGGGTTGGTCTGGATGTACCTTGACGGTGACTGAGGTTACGACACCGAAAGTCAGACCGCCACCACCGCGTAATGACCAGAACAGCTCTGGGTTATTGTTCTTGTTAGCAGTCACGTAACGACCGTCTGCCAAGACGACCTCCATGGAAAGCACATGGTCAGCGCCTAAGCCCAGGTGGCCAGAAAGAGGTGAGTGGCCGCCACCTTGGATCCACCCGCCCATTGCGCCAACAGTAGGGCCTGTACAACAAGCAGAGTTAGTATATATCTCAAGACATGCTCGGAACGGAGTTACTGACATTCACCGCCCAGGACTGTGCCGCCGAAGTCTCTCGCAGCAGCGTAAAGCTCAAAGCCCTGCGCCCCTGCGCCAGCCTTCATAGCCGGTCCGGAGTAATCATCAGACTCGTAGTTCTCGATGAATGCAATATCTTTCAACCCGTGAGTCCATACACTAAGAGAGCCAGCACCACCGCTCTTGCCCTAGGAGCCATCAGCGATTGGAAGATTAGGTATCGAAGACGAAGCACTCACAGCGAAATCGTGACCAGTATTCCGGACTACAAAACGAACGCCCGTGTTTCGCGCGAAATTAAGCGCCAACTGGATCTGAGCGGTAGTTGAGGCATTTACAACGTAGAGAGAGTATCCTCCTTGGGTGCACTCCTTATTATCGTAGATCTGAGGTGGTTGGCATGTACTACCCTGGTACATTGGACTTAGCATCTCAAGTGGGTCGTCCAGCCTGTTCATGTACGTCAGTCGATGGCTATGTGGAGATAATTTTCAAAGGCTACATACTGGGAAAACGGATCGGTCCACGACTGGGCCATGGCATCGCAAGCGCTCTGGTCTGCACCAGCCAGGATAGTGTTGTAGCAAACATGTGCTTGGGGGAGAGGCTTCAGTAGAGCACCGTTGGTGATATCGTTGAGCGCCGACCAGCTATCCTTTACAGGCCAATCTTCATCGCCAGGGAATACCTTGCATTCGCGGCCGTTGAAAGTACTCTCTGTCTCAGCGACGGAGTCGCTGGCAATGTTGTGCGAAGCAAACTGGAAAAGCGACCTTGCATCGGCTGATGCTGAGGTCAATGCTTCCTCAAGGGTCGCATCCGTCAAGAATGACTGTTCCCATTCAAAACGGGGAATTTCTCCATCAACCCTTTGCTCAATTTTTGCAACGTTGCCCGACTGGCGATCGGTAAGACGCATGGGAGGTTCCGCAGAGCGAGGCGCGAATCTGGCGGCGGCGGATGCTACGAAGAGCACGCTAACGCATAGATAAACCATGATTCCAGGAATCGAGCCGCGATAAGGGTCCGTGTATCGAATCGAGAGTATGTAGGAACAAACATCACAAATACGCCTCCATGGATAGAGTAGCCACTGTACAAGTGGAGCTTGCCACCCGCTTGATTACCGAGCTGCCGCCCGCTCGAAGTTCACTTGCATCTCAAGACAGAGGTACCCATTTTCCGCGTCCAGATAACCTTGTTCGTGCAGCGCAAGCCAAGTCTTGGAAAACGCTCGCCGCACTTCGGTTGCATCCACAGCCAACATGCCTCTCGAAACATCCCGAAAGCACGACATGGACCCTGGAGCGTAGCAAGGTAGACGATATGAAAGCCGTTGAACTTGAGCTAGATGGGGTATTGTCTCCGCGAGAAAGAGACCCACCGTATGCAGAACCGAAGGATTCCTATACAGCGGATAAAGTGTTAGCGTTGAGACCGGGGGCGGCACGGTACGGCGCGGGTAGAATACGGTTGATGGAAATTCTGCAGACCGCATGTTTATCTGGCTGTGGTCACGGCTCGAGATCCGAGACCGGCAAGACATGGACTAGATTTATTAGTTCACATCATATGTGCAAGCTTCGGTTATAGCCAACAATACCGTGCATTCATAGGGTATCACCACCATATCGCCATGCTAGATGTATGCTTGCCTGAACGCCTGCAGCTTCTTCCTTGTGCGCCGTGTAAATGCCTTGTTCACCTTTGCAATTTGATCTTCATTCCCGCTTGGTCGCCTATACTTGCTTCACGAATGCTGTTACAAGGTTAACGTCTATCCTGAGATGTTGAAGGGGTTGAACTTACTGGCATCGATCTGTACAACCTGGGGTAACGCTAACCGAATTTTGTTCCTGTATAGCGCCGGTTGTGCCCGTTGAAGAGGGTTACCCTCGAAGTAGACCGTCTCCAGCTCTTCCTTATCCCTCAACTCCTTCTCGACCTCTCCAAAGTCGCTCAACTTGCAGTTGCTTGCCCAGAACTCGGTGAGGTGCTTGAGACCGTTCAGTCCGGTGAGATGTTCGATTGGGTTCGCGCTAATGTCGATGACGTTGAGGTTGACGTTGTTCTCTAGACCTGACAGATCTGTGAGGAGGTTGTGCGAGATGTGCAGTTCTTCGAGGTTGACCAGCTTCTCCAAACCCGTTATCGAGCGCAGACGATTCGACTGGATGCTGAGAATCTTGAGGTTGGTAAGGGTATCTAGGCCCTTGATTTCGGTAATCTTGTTCTTGCCCAGCCATAGCTCTTCCAAGCCCGTCAACGTTTCCAGTCCTTCAATCTCGCGTACCCTGTTCGCGCCGAGCTCGATCTGCCGCAGGTTGGAAAGCCCATCTAGATTTTCTATCTTGCTGATCTTGTTCTGCACAAAGTATAGATCTTTGAGCTTTGTCATGTGGTTCAGCCGCTTGATGTGCTTGATTTTGTTGAAGGAGAGGTCGAGTGAGGTGAGTTCCGTGAAGGCATCGAGGCCTTTGATGTGCGCTATAAGGTTGTCGTAGAGATCGACTTCTGTGAGGGTCGGCGCGACTTCGTCGGGTATCGCGATGCTTTCTATGCGGTTTTGGCGCAGGCAGAGACGCTGTGACGTTAGGCAAACTCATCTGCAACCCACAGCACAGCATACCTTCATCTGCTTGAACCTCTCCAACCGTAACGCCGACATGTCTGATACTTTGGAGTGCACAATCTCTATGTCGTCCTCATCTTCCGGTGTATCGTCCAGCAAATCCTCGTCTGCAGCCAGCTGCTCGGGAGGCGGGCCCTCATCGTCTGATACTTCTGGGTCGCTTACAACCTGCGCATGGGGGTCGCGGGGTTCGTCGGCAATGCTCATCTTGTCTATTCGCAACTTCCCGTCCCAGCCGTTGCTGTCGCGTGGCTTGTGATCGTCTATCTCTTCGTCGCGTGTCTCGTTCGCGTCGGTCGCCGCCGCGGGGTCGCGCTCGCTGTGCGGGGCAGGATTTGGCTCAGTCATAGTGCGCTCGGGGCTGGTGTATGGAGAAACGACGGAGAAAGCTTCTTGGAACTGGGTGCAGACGTCGACAGCTACTTGTAATACCTAGGCAGCCAAGTGTGGTCTGGGAGTGATTGTTGGAGCGGCAAGTTACGTCGTTTGGAACTAACCTCTGCCTAAGCAAGGGTCCAGCGGCATGACGATCGCCAGCCATCCAGACACCAACGCTCCACCACCGTCACCAACATGGAAGCTTGACATCACGGCCAACTACAAGGTTCGTTCTATTTGAGTGATTCCTAAGTGATCCAGCCTATCCGATGATCGCACGTCTGATCCATAGTACCCATGTACTTTTCCAACCAGAACGAACTGCACCTCCCGTCATCGCCGCCGGCTCCTCCATCTTTTCACACTTCGAAGCGGCAGTGGAATACTCTGAGCATTGTAATTTCGACGCTCGGCCCAGGCGCACTTCATTCGACAAAAGACACCTGGAAGTGCGGTAGGAGAACTACAGGCAGCGGGTGTTTCTTTCGCATGCCGATCTGCAAGCTTCGAAAGAGCTGTGCGCCTCCTCGCCCTTCAAAACCTCATTGCTGAAGGCCGTGTCAACGGAATGACTGCCTCACGTTGATCTTTCCTTGCTCAGGCTAGGGTATATGTGTCCCTTGAACACATCGGCATGCCTCAGAGGAGCACTCCTCGGACGCCTACGATACCACTCTTGTTCGAATACTCACAGAGACCGGATCTCATTCTCTGCCATATGATGGTATGTAATCGCGGGATAGCACCACGGTTGTCTGTTGATCTTGGTAATGTTGTGATCGAGCGTTGAGACCGGATCACCCTGGAAGTGAGGAAATGCCCACAGTAGTGATGCTTGAGCATCCTTCAACGCTTTCCCGAGGACCATATCTCCAGCCCATTGCTCAATCGTGTACTGGTCCAAATCTTTCAGATGAGATTTCCAATGATGAATCACCTTCCTCATTGCTGGTGCCGACAGAACGAACCCTGAGCCGCCGTGGGCAAAGAGCATGTCGCCAATATACATTTGCTTGCCGATGTAATGCGAGGCTTCTGCATCGAACTGTGACAAATAGTCTAGCAGTTTGGTCCACATCAGGTACGCGTCAAGTTCAACAAAAACGATCCACTTTGCTTGTGGCATCTGGCGGAGAGCTTTATCTATCATAGGCAGGAACTTGCACTTGTCGAATTTCCAGCCAGGGTTGCCTAGCGACCCTGATGCGCCACTTCCATCATGTGCGAGACCGTCCATGGAGAGACCATCAAAGACACGCAAGACAAGGGCATCGGCAAGAATACTCTGATTGGATTGACGGGTGGACTCGTGGTCGCGGGTATACTCATCATTTTGTGAGTGGTATTCTACCTGCGAAAACGTTGGAAAGACAAGGCTGCTTCAACTTCTGCGCCAGTCCCCGCCGTTTCCTACCTCGATAATGACCCTACTCAAAAGCAGTCTGGTTATCATGCAGCGCATGAGGTCTTTGCACCGCCTTTCGAGTTGCAGGGTGCGCCACCGCACTACGAGCTTCCTGATCACAGATATTATGAAAAGAACTACGGATGCATTGAATCACAGAATTACAATCCATAAGCTTCACACGGCCAATCCTGGTGCCAAAAAGATCGAAATGACTCATGCGACTCATGTTCCCGTGCCAAATCGTTTCGCTAGTATGCCCTGCACCTGGCCCTCACTTCCGTCGTCGTAGGCACTCACCATACTTGCCTTCCTTGGTTGCAGGTGTGTCCTCATCCTAGAGACGTCGTTCAAGCAAAGATAAATCATCAAAAATGGTAAAAACATACAACAGCAGGGATTCGCTAATGGTCACCCACTTAACTACTAATCTGCCGGTATCTTGCTTATCTAGGGCTGAGCGGACGGGAAGCCGAGCTCTCAAGATCCTGTGGTCGTATGTGAAGGTAAAGTAAGTTTGTTCCATTCTATAGTAGTGTACTGGATCCAAGGGGTCATAGAGGGCCGAGAGTAGTACGACAGGTGGCCCGCTGCTTCACTGTGCGAGGCAGCTCGGGGAACGAGCACAAACCTTGATCGCCAAGGTTCGGTTGCTATGACCAAAGGGCTGACTGATTCTGCGAATTGCTGCGGCGCTCCGACACCAGAGTCGCGTCATAAGTGGTTGCGACTATTCTGAAAGCAACCTTCTCCACAGCAATCTCTAGATCGGTTCTATAGGTGATGTGACGCTCATTGTAATCATGAAGAGGTTCTACCACAGCGTTGACACGACGAAGCAGATACTCAGTAGCTTTGCGCTAAGACGATGAGTTAGCCTATGCACCTTTGAGGCTTCCCAGACACCGCGCAGATATGTACTCACAGTTTTCCACGCTTGGTGGTCCTCATACATGCGGTCGTATATCTGTGACTTGTTTAGTCTCCTGGAATCATCTTGTCATCGTCAACTTACGTATTGCTCGGTATGATTATGACGTCCAATCCAGTGGAGGAAACGAGTGTGAACATATTCCAACTCTTCGTATGCTTCCCACAAATCTCTGATCAATCCAGTCGGATCGTAATTCCTATCATGAAACTCCTTCTCGTTGTATACAAATTGCCTTCGTATATAGAGGGCGGGTATACGTTCTTGAAGGTAGTATCCTATGAGCTGAGACCATAGAGACTTTGCTCGCTTCTGGATGGTTCCGCCTATGCAAGTCGCATACATTCGCACCAAAGGAAATCCCATCTGATTACCCAGTTCCACAAGCGCAGTCACCAGCGGAATTCGGGTGTTTACCTCCATCTGTGCGTTCAGGATAGAGGAAGCTTGGAGCATTGTCTCTGCCGGGTCACTGTAGTCAATCTGTTCAAGACCGCCTCCAACCTCGACTTCAGCTGCATGACCCTCGTGTTCATACAGTAAGCCCACAGCATCCAGAAACACTTCTCGGATGCTTTTAGCGTAGTTGACTGATACTCTCGAGCCGGGCGCGACCAGACCTTGCAAACCATATACCTTATCTTTGGGGTCGTGGCAATCGCTTCTGCTGAAGGTCGCAAGCAGACTCGTATAAGTGTACTTCTTTGCCGAGAGCGCGTGTTCCACAAGCCATATCACCTGCTGCGGTATACAGTACCGAACCTGCGCCAGCAATGGAGATGCACTTGAGAGACAAAATCGCCTCAGCTCTTCCCATGAAAGTAAAGTTTCCCCGCACATGATACGGATATATCGGGCTAGCATGATCTCTTGTACAATCCAAAGTCTTTTCCAGTACGTATTGAGGAAGAAGCATCTGAGTGCCGCGGCCGGCAAGCTACTTGACTCTGGCTCAGAGTAGGGCTTCTTGTTGGGATGGCAATGCTCCTCGGTTCCCGAGATCTGGCACCGCATTGGTCCCTTCGTAGGCGACAGTGTAGTTCTCTCTTCGTAGTACCGTCTCAGACCAGACTTCAACACCGTCATTGCCGCTTCAATATCAGATTGACATGGTCCGAGCCACACGTAAACGTAGGCGGCCCGACTATAGATCTCGGACATCAGCCTCACCTGATGGTTGCGTTCGGTAATCACCGTTTGATTGATGCAGATCTGATCGATCCATAACCATTGTGTGTCGGCCTCATGTAGACTGTTACTTTGGAACTTGAAGAGTCTCGTCCTGAAAGTTTCGAGGAATGCGTACAAGTTTTGACGCACTTCCAAAGGCCGACCGTCGATGTAGATGCGCCGAAGCGGTGAGCTTGGTCCCCATTCATATGAGACCGCTCGATAATCAGGTGTTGTGTCGTCTTCGAGGTAGGCATTTCTGAGCTGGCATTTGATATCGCCAGAAGACGTGGGAGTAATGCAAACCAGTCGAATTTGCTGTCTTCGAGTGTCGAGAGGTTTGTGCTTGAAGCAGTGGCTGATGTCGTCCGCGCCTTCCATGCTTCCGAACGCAGGCCGCGCTAGCCCGGACACGTACTAACTTGAGGTCTAATACATGTCAGAGAAGCCCAAGGTAATACCGTGACCAATTCTGTAGGCCTTATCGAGTGGAGAACAGATGATAGCGGGCTTGCGTCTCAAGTTGTAACGAAAGATGAAAATGTAACCCTCAGCATGTTTAGATGTAGAAACAGCGAGCGGATGCGGGGTATAGGCCGCAACTATCACTAGCAGCTAAAGCATATACCACGCCGCATACCTGCAGCTCATGCAATACCACATAGCACAACAAGCTTGGAAATTGAAGTGCAACTACTCGCCCTTCTTCAAGAAAGTCAACGCAGCAACAACATACCCCTCCATGCCCACCGTCAACGTAGGCTGCACAACCGGCGCAAAGAAGGGACTGTGGTTTCCAGGAACATCCTCACTCAGCCTCCCTTCCTTCTCCGCCTTATCCCAAACCGCTGGATCCGTGCCTCCATACAAGAAAAAGCAACTCGGCTTGCCAATCGCGGTAGCGAGGATGCCAAAGTCTTCCGAGCCCTGTAGACGCGGAATGTCCGATTGGTACGAATGTTTTCCAGGCTGGAAGTGCGCCGAGAAGGACTGTTCAAGCGCGTTGGTAACGCCGGCGTCGTTGAAGAGCAAGGGGAATTGCGTCGTTGGTGTCAAAGTAGGAGTGTTTGGATTGTTGGATGCTTCGGCCTCTGCGGCGATGATGCGTTTTACGCTGGCGAGGACGCGTTCGCGGGTTTGTGGTAGAGCAGCGCGGACGTCGATCTTCAGGTTGGCTTCTGAGGGGATGATGTTCTCGGCGTCGCCTGCGTGGAAGGCGGAGACTGTTACCACGGCGAAGTCTAGGGGGTCTACTTCTCGCGCTACGATGGATTGGAGACGCATTATTGTGGATGCGGCTTGTAGAATGGGATCGATGCCGCGATGGGGAGTAGATGCGTGGGCTTGTCGACCTTCAATACGGAGTCTATATGGGTTAGTTTTGAAGAAATCTTCAGGAGAAGGGCGGATTTACTGGAATCGATCAGCCGAGCTGGCGATTAAACCATGCTTCGTACCAATGACACCAGCCCTTTCTGGCATGACATGTGCGCCCACCACAACGTCTGGCTCTTTGACTTTGTTATACAGACCATCATCCACCATGTTCTGCGCGCCACCTGCTCTTTCTTCCGCTGGCTGAAACACCAAGATCAACTCCCCGCTCCACGCCTCTTTACATTTGACCAAAGTTTCCGCTGCCGCAAGCAGCGCTGTGATATGCATATCATGGCCGCAAGCATGCATGACGGGCTTCTCAACAGCGTCCACATCCTTCATACGCGCTGTACTTGCATAGCTTAGGCCTGTCTTCTCCTCAACGGGTAGCGCATCAATGTCGGCACGTAAGAGCAGCGTCTTTCCGGGGCCATTGGAGAATGTGGCAGCGACGCCGTGACCGCCAATGGAAGAATGAATCGTGAAAGCTTTCAAAGTCTCTAGATGTTTGACAATCGCTTCGGCTGTCTTGGCTTCCTGAAAGGACAGCTCCGGGTGCGTGTGGAACCACTTGTCTACGACTTCATTAGCGATGAAATTGACAAATTACAATGATCACTCACAGAGCTCTTCATATGAGGCCAAGTCTGGCTGATGTGCCTTGACAATCTCACTTATGGAAGGCATATTCTGCTTCAATGCCCTTACGACGTTTGCAAGAATGGGCGGCTGAATTGCAAATAATCTGTAGTTGGTCGCTGATATACACGTCCAGTCTTGCGGTAGATAACTCGGTAAACGACCTGCCTTTGTCGCGTTAGCATCTCCCGTCGTGATACCCGTGCTGGATTAGTGTGGTTCTGACAAATGCCCAGGTGCGGTTCCCGACGGGGAAAGTCGAAAATGACGTATGAGCGTGCGTTGGACTGTGGGGTAGCGTAAATGATTCCGACGCCGATACCGCCGGCGGCAGCACAAGACAGTACGAGTCCGATAAGACGGGTCGTGAGTGGATAGTGCGTTTATTGATGTGAGTAAGCTGAAAAGTGATACGTTGGATGATAATGATACAATGATGTGCATAACGCCAAACGAAACCCTTCTTCTGAACCAAGAAATGCGTGCATCTCGAACTCCTTGCATGTGGCGACAATAACCGATGGCTGCGTCAAAAGGTGCGCAATTCATGCCTTCCAATATACAGCATGTGAAACACACTCTTAGGGGAAGAGAGGATTGGGCTTGGCCATTCTATGACTCTGCCATGTCCTTGTCGTGTTCCTCAAGCTGCCTCTCTAGACTTCCCATGAGGTCTGGTTCCGAAGTTGGTGCAGAAGGAGCAGCCGGTAGAGATTGCATAGGTTCAGCCTCAAGTTTGGGTTCAGCCTCGACTACAGGCTCAGGCTGAGGCTCCGGGATGACCACAGGCGCTGGTGCCGCATCCACTTCCACAGATGGAGCTGGGGCTGGAATCTCGCTTGGAGCATCCTCGGGAACGATGGCTTCTGTGGTAGTAGTAGGAGTCGAAATCTGGTTCATGGAGTTCTGGCGACTATGGGAGACGGCAGAAAGCGGCAGATCAGGTGAGCTGGACTGGTCACGTTTCGGCGTCTGCGGAGACGTGTCGGGTGGAGCGGTTTCGATTGCGGTCCTCTCGATCGTTGCGGTATCTTGAGAGGGCTCGTTGGAAGCCGACGGCGGATGGCTTGCTAGTACGGTGCTCTCTGTTAACGTAGCGTCCGTAGGGTTGGAGGCTTCGGTCGCTGGAGCACTGGGTGGGGCTACAGAGGATGTCTGAGGAGTCGCCGGGTTGGAAGTATGCTCCATGTCTTGATCTTCATCTTCCGAGCCCTCCTCGCCAGAACCCTCTTCTTCCTCGCCACCGGCGTCTGCCATTGGCGTATCACCTCCATCTGATGGAGCTACCGATCCGTCCTCTTGTTTCACGCCTGGTACACCCAGCATGTCACCGCCGACAGTCGATGCTGGCGTCCCTTGCTCTGCTCCTTCGACAAAGACGACCTTCTTCTTGCCTCTGCCTGGGCCTCCACGTTTGACCTTCTTCTTGGGAGGTGGCGGCCTCCGCCGAGGTGGCGTTTGTTGTAGGATGTCGTTAGCTACGACGACACCTTCCGCATTCACAACACCGACTCCCTCGACAATTGTTCCCGGTGCCGCAGTAGCTGGCGCAACTTCAATTGCAGCATCCGTAGGCTGGACTTCGCCTTCTACAGCCTGTCCTTCTGGTACAAGCACCTTGTAAACAGCCACGTTACCATCTGCATCAAGCTTTTTCACTTTGGTCTCCCGCAACGCAGGTTGTGCAACCTGACCATTGACGTATGGTGATGGTAGACCTTTCCTTCTCTTTGCGAGATACTCTGGTTCCGAAACTTCTAGATGCCGTGCAACTTTGACGTACTTCTTGATAGTGAAACCGGTACGGATCTCTTTGGTCTCTTCTTCTTCATCTTTCATCTCGTTGTCGTCTTCTGGAGGGGCCGGTGGCTTGTACAGCTTCCCGGAGCGTGCTGCCCGCAGCAATTGTTGAGAATGCTCAGGCAACATGTGAGAATCTCGAGGCATGGGCAGCTCGGGCCAAGCATCCTTGTCCAAAGGCTTGTTGTCGGCCGAGTTTGGTTCAATGGTGATTTCGGCTTCCCGATACTGACTAATGGGCAGTCCTTCCAGCACATTGTGCTCTATCTGACCGCGTCCTGACCTGTTGGACCGATCCCTGTTCCGAAACTATTTGCATCATGTCAGCTTGAGTCTGAAAGAGATATATAAGCGTTTGCACGCTGTTTGGACAAGATGGTATGCCATGGCTGCATCGTTGCGCGAGAGGTGCAAGTACAGAAGAGCTACTCATCACCACTCGTTAAAGCAAGCGAATGCCGAGAGTACCCTCTTGTCGCTCAGTTTTCCAAGACACGATGTCGCGTCGAGGACACAGATGGAATGTCAAGAATGCGATGCACGTGATAGAAATAGCCGTGCTGCGTCGCGCGCGTGCAGAGGCTGGGGAATTGATGTCGCAGACGCAGCTCAAGGGCGCACGCTCAAACAAGGGGACTAGATGACGTACCGGAGCCATAGCAACGTGCAATGCCCTCGATGGGCTTTAGGGCAGGCGGTGAAAGTGGGTATTGATGTCGGCGCAATGCAACGGGAAGTCGCGATGCGTGAAGGGGAGGCGCGTCGCTTTGCAGATGGCAGGCGCAACCGTGCGCCACTAAACCCCTTCGAGTGCGCTCGCGACTGAGCCACGGCCTAGGGCTTGAGACGCAAGTAACGAGCCTCCTATTTAGTCTTTCACTCACGGGAACTTCTTGTATCGCGTCGTACCAGATGCATGGTATTTCCAATCGCACTACACTCTCCTACTTGACCAATACCAATTTTTGGTCGCCACACGCTGGTTCTGCGATGAGCATAGTAGGGAGCCACTTGCAACTTCCGTATTTCAAACGATGTCATGCAGGACGAAAAGCATCAACGGAAATGCGAATCCAGTGACGCGCAATTGGAATTACTGTAGGCTTGAGCCTCGCCAGACCAATTGATCCATATCGGATCAACTATTATCGACGGCGATTGTATACTTTGAGGCATTGGAGACAATTCAGAGATCTCGTACAGTCATGGTATTGCCGATACGTGCAACAAGGTGACCTGTTTTCAGTCTGAACTCCATTTCAAAGAGTTGAGCATGCCCAATGTAGTACAGTACATCATTCTCAACGTATCATCGCCGTTGAGGTAGACGCAGCTCCTCCGCTGTCGTACAGACTCTCGCCTCCCCATGCAATGTACGCCATAGTGTTACAAGATCATTTCGTCTCGTCGTCCATACCCGCGCTCTTGTGCGAAGCGCTCAATCCCAGCCCTGGTCCTTCACTCTAACGATGTCACTTCTATCCCCTTTTTGCTTGCCCTCTCTTCCACCTTCGACGACCAATCGGTCGATCTGGTAGAATTGGCTTATCACCGTTTGCCTCTGTGGAATGAGTCAGCATTCAATCCTGTACATCCAACCTCGACTTCATGTTCCGCGCTTCTTGCAGTGACACACTCAAAGGCATACATCGCCCAATGGCTCTCCAAATCGCGACTTTTTCGCCTCTGCCACTTCTTCCGCTACGCACTGCGAACCTCCACTTCCGAACCACAGGGTATATATCTCACCTTTAGCATCTGCAACTCATTCAAGCCCTTCTGCACCAACTCCTGTATTGTTCGCTCTTCGGTTATGTTCTTGCTGTCTCGGAACGCATCGCGCGTTCTCCGTTTGGCATACTCGCGGAAATTGTAGGCGGCGAATTGCCCGCTTTGGCGCAAGAGGGAGCGGTACTACGTGCGGTGGTCAGCCAGTGTTCTTCTATGGTCCATGAGAAACGAGCGTCGCTGAAAGCCTGTGTATCTCAAACACAGAGTTACAGAGCAGGTGTGTGGGTTGCGACTCTAGGGCGGCGACACCATGAGTGTAGGCTACAACGGATGTTCTGGAAACCCGCATGGTGGATACGTACGAGTGAGCGCACTTGGTAGGCCATGTCGCCTTTCGTTGCCTGTGCTAATGACATGGTCGCGGGTTGTACAGAAGAATGTGGAGGGTAGTGGTGTACTTGGGAATAAAAGTCGCTGGTTAGGTCATAGGTCTTGGGCAGGTCGGAGGAAAGCTACGAAAGTCCGAGCATACAGATTGCCGCAGCCTACCCCACGCTGCATCGCCACAACATACTGCATCGAACACGAGATTGAACGCGGAACGCACATTTTTCATTATGCCTGACGAGCTATTATTTTACAATTGCCTGGTGTCTCAGAACTACTGGAACAATGAAAACCTTACGGCTCCGGGCCTCCATGGGAGTGGTATACCCAAGTGACATCGCATAAAACGCCTCCCAATGCAAATAGAGCCATCAATGTCTCAAGCGACCGTGTGATGTCTGAAGAAGGAAAGTAGGATCTACTCGTTACCCTGACGGTGCTTCTCTTGTATCCTGCGGAGTTGCTCCTGCACGTTCACGTTGTTCATCTGCTGTATACGGGGATTGTCTTTGGCAGGATCAAGCTGGCCGTCGTACGACAGTGCAGCCTTCTTCCTCCGAGCTTCTTCCTCTGCAGATATAGGCATTCCAGTAGCACCATCGTAAATGTCCTCACGTTGACTGGCAAAGCGCTTAAGGTTGTTCGCGACGTCGGCGGTGTTAATGGTAGTAGAGTATCGGGCTTCGGCCTTGTCGCGCTGTTCTTTCCAGCGTGGATCAAGCAGTTCGACTAGTATACACTGTTAGCGACAATCTTGTGAGAGACAGAAATGGGGACGGCTTACTTCTGATGTGCTCGTCCATCTCGTTCGCGGGAACTTGCTGCTTGCAGTTAGGGCACACGGCCATTTGAACGTTTGCCTTCTTTGCGGCAGCACGGGGGACGTAGTCTGTGACAATGCGACCAGGTGCTCCTCTGGCAGCAGCCTGAGCGCGTGCGCGCTGCTCGCTCTCCGCTTGACGCTCTCTTGCCAGCCGAGCTTGTTCTTCCTCGCGCGATATCTGGGCCGGCGTGCGGTAGTCAGCCATAGGCGGAGGCGCGTAGGACGGCACGCCGTACGGTGGCTGCACGGGTGGTGCTGCGGGCGCGTAGTTTGGCGGCATCTGAGATTGGGGTACCTGCTGCTGTGTGACGTTGTAGTAAGTCATCTCGTCGGGCATAGCCTCCTCAAGACGCCTTGTCGAAAGTGAGACGGCTGCCTTTTGCTCGAGTGACTGTGACTGTAAATCATTCAGCTGTGCTGGTGGAGGCAGGTCCGCTGCATCGTCAGCCTCATCAAAGAGCACAGTCGCGATGACGGTGAAGTCGTGCCAGTCCACGGTCGCATACTCTTGCTTCTCAGCCTCGACCTTCTTTTCCTCTTTCTCCTTTTGGGCGGTCACGTACTTGACGTACTCCGCACGTCCCTTGGCACGATCTAGCACATGGAATCGATTCTTGATGTTCTGTTGTAGCTCCTGGATACGTGCTTCGACTGTGGCCTCTTCCTCAAGTAGGATCTTGTACTGTTCAACGAGCGATCGGAAGAACTGGAAGAAGCTGTGGTTTGGTCGGAGAAAGTCAAACTGAAAGTTGCCAGACTCACGGTTGCGCAGATCCTTCAGCCAGTTCTCACCCACGCGGGCAGTGTATAGCGCCGTGAGCTTCAGCACCTCCAAGTCCTTTGCGCTGATGTTTGGCATGCGCGCGGAGAAGCGGAACCTGGGCGGTTCTGGGGGGCCCTTGGGCTTGTTGTCAACGACTTGCTTGGCACTTCCAACTGACCGTCCGTGACCCTCCTTCAGTTGCTGGAGATACCACAGGAAGTAGGCGTTGTAGGGATCCTCTTCCATGACGAAGACAAAGTTGCGGTTGTTCGCAGCCGAAGGATCGGTAGTGACACGCTGCTTCAGTCCATTGAAGTGTCCTTCGCCTCGGCGGGCAACGAAGTCGGCCGTCTTCGCAATCGTTTCGCGCACGTTGGGCGGGGGGATGACCAGGGTCGACGGCGGCTTCACGTCGAGTTCGACAGATCCCGAGGCGGCGCCGTTGCCGTTGGGGTTCGCCATGGCGCGTGTGGTCGGTGTACGTTTCGGCTTCGAGCGATGTCGTCGGCAGTCCTGTCTATGAGTCGCGAAAAGCAGGTGAGGCAATCGCAGATTGCGCGGGGCAAGAACAGAGAGGAAATTCAGACGCCAGTGACCAGATTCCCGTCGCGATTACCTGCCTTCGAGTGACTCGCGCGTAGATCGCGTGGGGTGAATGTGGATGTGGTTGTTGGTAGCTGCGACTGGGCGTCGACATGCGGGAGATCGCAAAGTTCCAGAGTAGGCAACAAGATGTTCCGCGCCGGACCCCAGCCACAGTTGCGCCACGACCAAGCCACAGCTCTTGAAATGAAGCACTCGGCGTAATACTCAAGACGCCTCGGCTTGCAAATGGCTGTCGGAGGTCAGACCACTACCGCTGGAAGATTAATCTGGATCTCTTCAGACGGGTAGATAATTGGGTGGAGTGAATGCTAGCCCTATGTACCTGGACCTATTTTCAGCTCTCCCAGTTCGGCAAGGGCCGTCGTAAGGAACAGCTTGCAACTAGGATTAATCGGTACGCAACCACTGCTCCTCGCGGGACTCCCTCCCCCTAGCTTGAACCATTGCGCATACCACTGAGACCTCCATCTCTTTCTCCCCTCACCTTGATGGGACCCTCTTCCAACTCTCTTTAACTCTCTTTGCAACGACGTCAAGGCTGTGAGCGCCTTCAACTTAGACTCTGGAACTCCGCAACGTTCCCACCTTTTGGTACAGCGCTCCACTCGCCAGCTGATCGAGCCGCGACACATCTTCACATCCCGCCGTCATGGCGAGCCTCTCGGCACCCAACGCCTACCTGGGCGAGAAGCCCAAGTCTCGTAGATCCAAGTCGCGCTCCAAGTCGCGCTCCCCAGCCCCGAATGGCCGAAAGCAGCCCAACACACAGCAACATAAGGTCCAAGGCTACGCTTCCGAGGGAGTGCGGGACCATGATATCTTCAATCTTCCTGGGTCGGACTGGTCGCTACTGGCTGTGTTGACCTTCATTGCTGCCGGCGTTCGACTCTTCCGGATTTCACAGCCCACCAGTGTTGTCTTCGATGAAGTCCAGTAAGTGTGGTAACTGTACAACAAGATTAGGAGACATGTTGGCTGACTGATTCCAGCTTCGGTGGATTCGCATCGAAATACATCAAGGGCAGATTCTTCATGGACGTCCACCCTCCGCTCGCGAAGCTCCTCATCACACTGGCAGGATGGTTGGGTGGATTCGACGGAAACTTTGACTTCAAAGACATTGGCAAAGACTATCTGGAGCCCAAGGTCCCATATGTCACCATGCGAATGCTGCCCGCTATCTGCGGAGTGTTGACGATTCCGACCATGTTCCTCACCCTCAAGGCCGCGGGCTGCCGTACTACCACTGCGGCTCTGGGCGCTGGGCTCGTCATCTTTGGTAAGAGACACCTACCCTGCGAGGTGTGATGTATACTGACTTCTGGTAGATAACGCGCTCGTCACCCAGTCCCGCCTTATCCTCCTCGACTCGCCGCTCATCATCTTCACGGCCATTACCGCACTCGCCTGGACAAGCTTCATGAACCAGCACGAACAAGGACCCTCCAAGGCCTTCCAGCCATCTTGGTGGTTTTGGTTGGCTGCTACCGGTGTCGGACTCGGTGCAACAGTTAGTGTCAAATGGGTAGGCCTGTTCACCATCGCCTGGGTCGGTAGCTTGACACTGGTACAACTCTGGGTTCTTCTCGGAGATACCAAGAATGTCACGCCACGCTTGTGGTTCAAGCACTTCTTCGCTCGCATGTTTTGCTTGATCGTTATTCCCGTCTCGTTCTATATGGCTATGTTCGGAATCCACTTCCTCTGCCTGGTCAACCCTGGTGAGGGTGATGGCTTCATGTCTTCCGAGTTCCAGGCGACACTGAACTCCAAGGGCATGCAAGCTGTTCCCGCCGACGTCGCCTATGGAAGCCGTGTCTCTCTACGCCACTGGAACACTCAAGGCGGATATCTACATTCCCACAGCCACATGTACCCCACCGGTAGCAAGCAGCAACAGATTACCCTCTACCCCCACAAGGACGAGAACAACATCTGGATCATGGAAAATCAAACTCTGCCAATGATGCCGGAAGACTACACTGGCCCAAACCTCACAAGCCCTAAAGCTTGGGACAACGTTGGCCCTACCTATATTGAAGATGGCGGTGTCATTCGCCTCTACCATATCACCACCGACAGACGCCTCCACTCGCACGATGTTCGTGCTCCTGTTACCGAGGCCGACTGGCAAAACGAGGTTTCTGCCTACGGTTACGAAGGCTTTGAGGGTGATGCGAACGATCTGTTCCGCATTGAGATTGTCAAGAGCAAGTCCGATGGAGCCGTGGCAAAGAAGCGCGTCCGAACTATCCAGACCAAGTTTAGGCTTGTTCATGTCATGACCGGTTGTGCGCTATTTTCACACAAGGTGAAGCTCCCTGACTGGGGTTTCGAGCAGCAAGAGGTCACTTGCGCTCGGCAAGGCACCTTGCCCAATAGCATCTGGTACATCGAGGGCAATGTTCACCCCTTGATGGTGGACGGAGAGGTCGAAAAGGTCAATTACCGCAACCCCGGGTTCTTCGGCAAGTTCTGGGAGTTGCAGAAGGTTATGTGGAAGACCAACGCTGGTCTTACTGAATCGCACGCCTGGGATTCGCGCCCTCCATCGTGGCCCATTCTACGCCGCGGTATCAACTTCTGGGGCAAGCATAACCGTCAGATCTATCTTCTGGGTAACCCGGTGATCTGGTGGAGCTCAAGCGCGCTCATCGCTCTATACATCGCTATCAAAGGCTTTGCCATTCTCCGTTGGCAGCGCGGCTACCGTGATTACAACAACGTTACCTTCAAACGTTTCGACTACGAAGTTGGCATGAGCATTCTCGGTTGGGCTTTCCACTACTTCCCATTCTACCTGATGGCGCGCCAGCTATTTTTGCACCACTACCTGCCCGCTCTGTACTTTGCCATCCTTGCACTTTGCCAGATCTTTGACTTTGTGAGCTACCGGTTCAGTGTCTTTGGTTTGAGGCAATACCCTGCCATCGGCCAAGCAGCGGCTGTCGGATTCCTCGCTGTCGCTATCACAGTCTTCACTGTATACGCTCCCCTAGCATACGGCAACGCATGGACCAAAGATGCTTGCAAGAGTGTGAAGCTGTTCGACACTTGGGACTGGGATTGCAACAACTTCCTAAACTCTGTAAGTTCTCTTCGCATCACCACTGGCCAATTTCAGCTGACAAGTTGTAGTACGAAGCATATAACACCATGCACTCTGAGCCTGTAGCATCTATCGCCGTGCCTTCATCGGCAGCACCTGCTCCTCCGGCTCCAGTCGCACCGGAAGTCGTCCCTGAGGTTAAGCAAGAGCAGCCCAAGGAACAGCCAGAGCAACCGAAGGAAGCGAAGGAAGAGAACGTGATGTCTGAGCAAGCGGTAGTTTCCCCGCCACCTCAGGACGCCCCCAAGGATCTACCTGTTGTATCCAAGGAAGAGCGTATCGAGTACCGCGACGAGAACGGCCGTATCCTCAACGACGATGAGGTATCAGCACTTGCTGGCAAGGTCAGCTTCAAGACGCGTTACGAGACCCGAACTCGTATCGTCGATGGCGAAGGCCACGAGATCTACGAGGGCCTTGTAGACTCACATGGTGACGCTGAAGAGAACGGTGTCGCACCTCCCCACCCAGACGCTGAAGGCCGTAACCCTGAGACACAAGAGCAGGCCAACGCTCCCGAAGCCAGCGAGGCACCACCTACTGTCGAGGTCGTAGAAGATCAGCAGAAGGAGAAGAGCATTGAGCAGCATCAGGACGATGCTCAACCAGCCAGTGAGGCTCAATCTGCAACGCAAAAGGAGGAGTAAATCCTTTCTCTTCTTCCCATGGCATTTTCATGGTCTCATTTCTCTCTTTTGTACCATAGGGACGGATACATTCAGCAGCGTACGGAGCTAGTGGCGCTCGGTCTCACACGACAGACACACGTAACGGCAGATGGAAAGTGGATTGCATTTGCCTTCGATCTTGTATGATTACACTTATTGTAGTTTGCGAAAATTCGACATCTCAAGTCGTATTTGTCTTCGGAACTCGGTTGTTCTATGTGCATAAAGGCAAGCATGACCACTGTGCATGAGTGTGGAAGACAGGAGAACGATGGCAAGCACGAGAAAGATGCCGAAATCATTGCGACCAGGACAAAGTGGGTTGCAAGGCCAGTGAGAGGCGCTAGATCTCTACAGGTCCTTGTCAGTTTGCAGTAACTCTTGCGGCTCGGCAACGAAGACATGATAAGCTAGTGACAATGAGATGCAGACTAAACCTTGTCGTCCCGGGCTCGAGGGCTCTCAGCCTCAGGCTAATTCATCTCATCCGATCTACCGGATGAACCGCTAGACAGCTCTCCCGCGATCGGATGGCGCGGTGCAAGATGCAGGGAGCGGGTATCCTTGAGCAACTTCACAAACTAGCATCTGATCCCGGAATCTGCTCCATCGCACTAGGATTACATCCAAGACTTGTGATTCGTCGTCGGAAATTTTTGCCGCAGTTTTGAGTCCAGGGACCACCAGGACCACAGGGGGCCACTGTGGCTAGAATACGTTAGTAGCAAGGGTCAAACTGGGGACGCTCTAGATCTAACGTGTGGCCGATCACTTCTAGGGATTACTTGCACATGCCAGGAGCTTCTTCTTTTTTTTCGGGCCTCGCGACAATAGGAAACCCCACTCCCATGCACCGGGCGGCGAAGTCGGGCATGTGTCACGCAGCAGCTCGGGCAGAGTTACTACAAATCATGTAATTTGTCCATGATCTCCGCCTGACCATCAGAACCAACACCCTATTTGATACAGATCAACGATATTTTGACTACTAATTCACCGACTGATCACCTTTAGGGAAAGCACAAAAGGAATTTTCTGGAACAGGACTTTTGGGCATTAAGTGCTGTGGCTAGGGTTCGGCAGTAATACGCGTAAGACTCCAAGTTCTTCCCTGCTTGCCTTGGTGGCAAACCAGAGGAAGTGTCGCGAGCTTCATGTCGCTCTTTGTGGGAATGTTCGCCACTTGCGATTGAGCTAAAAAGAAGCCTTCCTCCTCGCCGTTTTGGCCTCCGCGGAGCGAGACACTCACACACAAACGACATACCAGTGAGGACTATAAATTAACAATGCGGTCTAGCCGCGCATCGCGTTTTTCTAGATACCCCTCTCACTTGCGCCAAATTCCCATGTTCACGACATCGTGAAACCCTCTTTTCCATCCCCCGACTTTTGTGGCTGCGTTTCTTTGTGGAGAGAGACTGTTCGTCTCCTCCTCTTCTTTTTGTTTTCTTTTCGCGGCCTGAACTTTACCCCCTTGTCTTTTAATTTTACCGCCATCGTTGTTACGCCGTGTTCTTGTTCTGCTGCCAGGTGTCTTGTCGTCTGCAATGGCGCCTGACTCTCACAGCGCCCACATGGCCAATGGCACCCACATGTGTGCCAACTGCGCGCGCAGCAAAGATGGACCTACCCCCACTCAACGTTCGTACGACAACGACAACAATATCCACGACGGCGATTCCTACATTCAGCAAAGCATCGAACAACCCAACCCACCCACGACCAACATGGTCAATGCCTCCCACTCCGGTCCCTACAGAATCTACATCGTGACCGATACCTGTTACCCCACGGCCGATAGCTTCCAGAACAACGTCGGTACCACGCACATCACGTCTGTGCATTCCACGAAAGCGGCAGCCAACAGCCGAGCCAAGAAGATCATCTACGAGAACGACGGCGAGTGTACGGTCGATCTTGACAAGATCATCGAGGAAGTGAAGAAAGGATTATACATTGGGATAGGAGTTGGTGGCAAGGACGAAAAAAGTGGCAGCTGCTTCGCGCGGAAGTGTGAGGTGGAGGGCAAGATCGTGGACGAAGACAGCGATAGCGAGGAGACGAGCGGCGAAAGTGGCGAGAGCGATCTTGTGGATGGCATGGGGGAGGCAGACGGCGATGTGGAGATGGGCTGATGAGAGGAATAGAACGATACAAACTGCAAACCCAAGAAGCCGCGGCAAACATGGGTAGGGACCAGGATCTGCTGTCGACACGCACACGAAGGCATGGAATGCAGAATCAAGAACGGCTCAAGGAGCTGAGAAAAGAGAACACCACCGGGGTACTACAACGACCGTAAAAGGCGTTCGGGGTATAGTCATTCAAGACATTCGTAGGACGCGGGCTGAGAGCTCCCCTGGGTCCCGGGTCGGAAGCAAGCACAGGGACGAAAGAGCAGCTACCAATCTTTGGACAAGACACCTCCGGCACATCGAACTATCCATCTTGCGCGCTCGTGATGAAACACGGCGTTTGCATATCGCATAGACACATTAATAGTACACAAAACGAACGAACTGTAAATCACTTCATATGAGGGGAGGGTGATTCGGCACTTGGTTGGCTGGACGAGCATGCAGACCATGAATGTTTTGTAGTCTCCACTATCAATTACGATTGACAAGAATGGCTTCAAACTCTGCCCCTGATCATCGTGATTGTAGATGCTTACTCTGAGCAGGTCGAAGTCCTCGCGAGCTTCTGATGCTTGCGCTACAACTGACTGACTCAGATCTTGGAAAAGCTCCCATTGGCCCTGTTTGTCTTCGAGGCGTCGGTTACTGGAAAGACTTATGTAACGGATCCAAGCCTGGTCGAATGTGTCTATGTCTGGTGAAGTCACTAGTGTGTCCGTCGGCGTTTCTTCCGTATCCAGCAGGTCCTGTTGTTCACCTAGCGGAGCGACTTGTGTCTTGAATGAGGCCCCTTGTGCGTCTAACAATGCGCTTTGTGCGTCTTTAGGTACTTCTGATGGGGTCGGAGCGTGAGGACTTGAAGTTGGAGTAGCTTCCTTGTCGACAACGGACGTGTTCGTAGGTTGAGCGTGTTGAATGACTGGTTGCGTTATGGCATTTACGGGCGACCAAGGGCCAAAACTTTCCAATATGAATTTTCGGAAACCCCGCGTGTCGTAATGATACTCCGTGTCCAGCGTTCCGTCGAGGTTCATCAGGACGATGGATTCCTCTTGACCGAAGCTTGTCGAGAATATTTTTGGCATTCCTCCTGGGTCTACCATTTCCTGTCGGTAATTCCCTTATTCCATTTCTTGTACCCACTTGTAGTAATATTTGGGCAGCGTGAATTGCCGTGGTGGCCGGTCCCGCATGCGATGCGTGCAGATGAACTTGCCTTACAACTTGTATAACCAGAACCGAAACCTCGGAAACGCTACGATCTCGCGCATGTTGGTCGTAGGACTTGAAAGGGTTGATAACCGCTAGTTTGCGAGCAAAAGGTATTGATAAAGGTCGGGTTGTTAATTGTTGATCGTGTTAGGAACAGGAAGTGCTCAACGCTGCAGAAGTTGCGAAACCAAGCAGAACGAACATGGAAAGAGAAGATGCCTATGTCGCAAGGAAGCCACTCATGGGTATATGTCGTCCTTCATGAAGGACGTGAGTAGTAGTAACATAGTCTGTTGTGAAGAAAGTGCACCTCGATCGATCCTTTCAGGCAAGTGACATCGTGAGTATTAGCAGCCATGGTTTCTCTATCTGAGCTCGGAGCGCAGAATGTAGACACTGTTATCCTCTGGAATCTTCTCCTCATTCGGACAAAAAGTAGCATCAAGCACTCTTTGCACGATGCTATCTTAGCTAGGCCATGGAATATGTGGTGGCGGCGACCTGGCGCACATCAATGGAACTGATCAACGACCGTTTCGATCTTCCATTTCCAAGGTTTAAGCATCTCGTCAGATCTACGGTAGCGGACCTCGAAGTTGGTAGCTAAGGCGCGATGGATAACCGATTTTGTGAATGCTGAGTGTGGCTGAAGACGGTCGGAGGCTGGCCGTGGCCAAGAAACGGTGCATCCCCACCAGTCGTTTCCCCACACGCGCGCCCGCACGTCATCGAGCGCTTGAAGCAAGAACAGTACCATTACACAACATATGCGTTCCGCCCTCCACGATGCCGGATACATCATCTACATCTCTGCGATATGTCTGCCGGATACTTTCCAAAACGGGAGAAGGTCGGTCTTGAGGACCTTTTCAAAGGCCTAGTCACTGCCTGTCACATCCTCCACCACAATGGTAAGTTCTGGTGTACAGAGTGAACGTGAAACATACACTGACTTTGTGCGTCCATCATTTTAGGTATCTTCGATGCTTATGGCCATATCTCTGTCCGGTCGCCCGACAATCCCGCGACGTTCTGGATGCCTTGCAATATGCCGCCAGCGTTGGTCAGTTCGCAGGACGATCTGGTCGAATACAACGTCGATGGCGCCGAAGCAGTCGAGAAGGACGTGAAGCCAGGTTATCTAGAGCGACACGTCCACAGCGAGATATACAAGAGGTTTCCGGCCATCAACAGTGTGGTGCATAGCCATGCTGGCGATGTTTTGCCGTACTGTGTTAGCGGTGTGCCTCTAAAGAACACAATACACATGGCTGGCTTCTTGGGCATGTATTCTGGACCATAATGTCTAGCTTCCTGCTGACAATATCACTGCAGGTACCAATGTGCCAGTCTGGGATGCCTCGAGCAGCTACCCTTCCGGTTCGAAGCACGATCTGCTCGTTCGCGACAGCACGCTCGGCGCCTCTCTTGCAGCTGCATTCAAACCAGCCACTTCGACTGGCTTCATATACTCTAAAGTACGCTCCGCTTTACCCTCGCAGCTCGGTGGTTCATCTGCAGAGCCAAAAATGGAACCCGATCACGCTGTCGTCCTGCTACAAGGCCATGGCTTCACAACCGTCGCGCATGGCATCGAGGAAGCTGTCTACCAAGCAATATATACGAAAGAGGCAGCCAAGGCACAGACTACCGCTATGACGGTCCTGAATGCGCATACAGGGTATGCACTCGAGGGCAAGGTCGACGTTGAAGCCGGTGGCAAAATCAAGTCGGGACACGCGAAGGTTGAGGGCGGCAATCTAAAATACCTGAGCGACAGGGAATGCCATGATGCCTGGGAGTCACTTTCAGGCACTTTGACCAGACCTTGGGCGCTCTGGTGCCGACAAGTGGAAGTTGACCCGTTGTATAGGAATGAATGCTTAGGCGGCGATGATTGAGCGATCATGGAACGACCAAATTGTATGACTGCTTTCGACAGTGTCACAGTTAGTAATACTTTCCCCTTCTCTCTTATTGTTCACGAGTGGCTCGTCTCCTGTGAAGGCTAGGCTCTCCACAAACCTTATGCCGTAGAATCTTAGCCCTCCCAATTTGCGGGCAATTTGCCGCGACACCCCTCTTATTAAAATTTCCATCTCAACATGAAACTTTTTTACCACGCTTCTAGCCGGTAATTTCTGACATTTCTTACCATGTCAATAGCAGGGTTACTTCTTGCAGCTTCGCCAAGTTGTTCCATAGTGCTTGTCTCACAGGCCAAGATCTTCCGCCACTAAAGGCGTATTTTACCCCGGACTTCCCCCTCACGGCACATTTAGCTCCTAGATCAACACCATCGCTCAGCATTGTCGATCCGGATGAACGAACACTTCCATACCGAGGTACATGTACCTAAAATCGAGTACTGCCTGTAATCAGCATTCCTCCCGCCCTCCTGACTTCGTAGCTTAGTGAAGCAAGATGTCAGATGACTGTAAAGGTGGCTGCGCCTGGGTAACAGTCGTGGAAAGCATTTGGCTAGTGGATGTTCTGGGTGGAAATTGTTAACTTTTCGGAGCATCTGGCACCGAGGGGTTTGCGCAATGTAGTAAGCTCCTGCTGCTGGTATGAAGGCATAGCCTATAGGTAAGGGACAGAGCCGTCGTTCAATCTTGAAGTCGGACAAGTCACTTCAAATTCACTCCACTTGTGTTCTCGTGAAATACGTTTCTTGTCATGTTACTGAAAAGCGCGTTGTTGGCTGCGGCCACGTTCTCTTCCTCGGTCCTGGCGGCATTCGGCGTTACTAAAAGTGGTGACAACATTGTTGTGGATGCTGGCTCGACGAACGGCCTTGTTTTTACCGTCAACGCAAAAAGCTGCGACATTACATCGATCAAATACCGTGGAGAGGAGTTGCAGTCGTCGTCCAAGGGATCGCATATTTCTTCTGGACTGGGTAGTGCAACTGTCAAGTATGAGACGATAAGCAGTTCGTTGTATTCTCAATTCTTCGACGACAGAAGCTAACGGAGTCCGTCAGGCCAATATGTCAAGGTTACTTGCACGACTAGTACCTTGACGCATTACCTTGTTGCCAAGGCTGGCGAAGCGACGATTTATATGGCGACATACACCACTGCCGAGCCTAGTATTGGCGAACTGCGATTCATCGCGCGTCTCAAGAGTAGTGCTCTACCACTTGAGTACCCATTCGGCGTGGTATCAACGACCGTTGGTTCGACGTCGACTGTTGAGGGGTCAGACGTCTTCGTGGTTGCCGGTCAGACGAGGAGTAAATTCTATTCAAGTGAGCGCTTCATCGACGACACTACGGTAGGTGCCCAAGTCAGCATGCTTCGATAAGCTTTTACTGAAACAAATCAGCACTGCGTCTACCGAGATGGTGCCGACGCAGTCCACGCCTGCTTCCTCATGAACTCATATTCTTACGAAGGCTCCTCTGGTGGCCCTTTCCACCGCGATATAAACACTAATAACGGCGGAGAGTACACGTCATTGACCTTCTACATGAACAGTGGCCATGTTCAAACAGAGCAGTTCCGCCAGGGTCTGCACGGCCCCTACGCTCTAGCGTTCAGTCGCTCTGGTGTGCCAGAAGGTGGTTCCAATATGGATACAACCTTCTTCAAGGACCTTGGTATAACGGGCTACGTGGCGCCATCCGCCAGAGGCACAGTCACTGGCACGGCGACAGGTGTAGGCTCCGGTTTCCAACGGGTATTGCATTGGTACAACGATGGAGCCCAATACTGGGCGTACGCCGATAGCAGTGGCAAGTTCACTTCGCCGGCAATGAAGCCCGGAACCTACGCACAGGTCTTGTATCAGGGCGAGTTCAAGGTGAAGGCAGCCAGCGTCACAGTATCAGCCGGGAAAACAACTGCTGCCAGCATTGCCGCCGACACCGAGTCCAAGACTTCCATTTGGCGCATTGGCGAGTGGGATGGTCAGCCAATGGGCTTCCGAAACGCAGACAAGCAACTGCGCATGCACCCCACAGACTCGCGCATGGCATCCTGGGGCCCCTTGACGTATACAGTTGGTTCCAGCACTCTTGAGAATGTTCCCATGGCCATCGTCAAGGACATGAACCCCCTCACCATCAAGTTCTCGAGCACCTCGACTGCAGCAGCGACCCTTCGCATCGGTACTACGCTCTCTTTTGCCGGCTGTCGTCCCTCGGTTGCAGTTAATAGCTTTAATGCCGCCGTACCTGCGGCACCAACGAAGATCGATTCGCGTGGCTTGACTCGCGGCGCCTACCGAGGGTTTGGTGAAGTCTACAATTATGCCATACCAGCTGGCACGTTGGTCAGCGGGAGCAATACTATCAAGATCAACTGTGCGAGTGGGAGTTCGGGAGAAGGATTCCTGGCCCCAAACGTAATATTGGATGCGATAGAGTTATTCAAATAGGCTTTCGGGCACATGGGCCTGATTCGGTTATAGTCCCATGGTCTATCGATAGTTATGTGGATGACGTGTTGTCGTAACATCGTAAAATTGGTTTTCCTACACGTTCTTACTTGCACCACTTCTTTCTTGATCATCGCGCGTTACCGATATATGCATCTTGGTCCAAGAACGCTTTACTGTGCGTCGATTTTCCTTAGGTCGAGGTGCTTGTCGTATGGATCGAACGAAATTCCTTATCGGTCGTCCGAGAAGGCTTACGGGGCAATGCCTGGGAAGGTCATTTTTACAATCCTTCGTATCGGCAAAACATCTTTGAATACCCCTCGCCAGGCTAGGTTCCGACGCGATGGACACATTATTCACCGTATGATCATACGAGCAAGGATGGCGCTGTCAGCTTTACCGATAGCTGTGCAGCTTGTAGTCGTATGTCCTTTCCGCGTACACGGTCGAAGTATCTTTATCTGGCAATTTGAAGTCTTGATAGGGCAGGTATCCGTTAGCCGATTCCCACGAGTCAGTCACGAGATCAACGCAGCACGCAGTGTTGCCAAAGCTTTGAGGGACCTGGACCCACCATGAAGGCCCTCACTGGGGTGGAGTCGTTGTGGGAACGTCTATGTCCTCCCCCGCTCAAGGTGCAGGATCCAGAGATCGTGACAACAAAGACTATGCGAGGGCAGCATTAGGTGCCGGAAACATAGCACCGGCGGCCGTTCCGGATCCCTCGAAAGCGACAAAGACAGCTGAATAGCTGGCATAAGCGGATTAAACGCATCGCGGGCTTGCCGCGGTATTCCAGCGCTTTCTGTCTGTGTCAAGCGACCCGGCTCTTGGTACGGCGCAGTCGTTCGCCCTGCTTTTCGCTAAGCCAGGGCGACGACAGCCTGGGAAATGAGATCATTTCTGGAGTAGAAAATTCGGCTCGAGGCCCGGGTCGCAATACTTGCTGAAACTTCTGCAGCGTTGATGACAAAACCGCACATTTGATGTATGCATATAATGTGATTATACGAGATGCTGAAAGAGTCATGTTCTAGTTTTGAGCGGAAGCGGCGGACAATGTGAAGCGTCCGCGTCTCATCGTCGATGTGATTATCTTGTCCAGAACCGGTGAAGCATGCATATGGTCTGGATCAAGAAGTCCTCGATCTTGAGGGCGTAGGAAAAGAAGGCATCTGGTATCGTTATGCGACTCAACTTTCTTGATGCCGGGGAAACTATACAACTCAAGCACACATACGCACATTCTTACCAAAGTCTGCTTATCAGTAAGTGAAGAAGCTATCAAATACTGATATTATATACCGAACTCGAGTGCCGTTTTGAAAGCTCAGTGCGTCCTATAATCCAAGCAAAGTGCTCGGGAGGCTGCATTAGCTCAAGGCAAGTGACAGGATCCGTGAACTGGGATTAAACCCAACTACCGATGTCAAGCGGCGGGTCGCAAAGTACTAGGATAGATTTATTCGGGAGTTTTAAGCCCTGTCAGTTTGAGAATCGTTCGACTTATCAGCTCAGCAATGGCGCCATGTAATCCGCTGACGCTCAAGGGTCATCAGCGGTACCACGCTACCGTATGCGAAAGCAGACCGTTTTATTTCCGAGGGATCCACTGGGGTATTGAACGGCGTGACGGGCGATCGACGCGCATGGATGAGAGCCCTGTAGAAGTGGCTGAGGTGTCCTGGTGGGCTACTCTGTCGACACCTCGACCATGTCGATCCGTTTCCAGTTGTCGTAAGCGAGAGGTCCACAGTAACAAAGTCCTGCGGTCGATAAAGATGCCGAAGTCGAAGTGCGATAGCTCTAAATGGGATCGTAAGGCCTCAATGAATGTGGGCGAAATCTTTGGGTCAGCGATGGACCAGGCTTCAATATGCATCCATGCAGGTTGCAACAAGCGCAGCTAACTCTTCAGCGTTGTCAATCGTTAGCGGATCGCCGTTTGTGTGTATACGTTGTGCTCAGATGCATGAGGAAAATGCATACACACAGAAAGTATGCTGACATCCTGCAACGGATACATAGGGCCAATTTTCCAACAACGGTCATCCAGGGCCACAACTACTTCCAGATACTTCCACGGTAGCCATGTTCAGATATGGAGGAATTTTGAAATTTTTCCCTGGCTGGCATCGACAAATCCGAGAGAGAGCTGTTGGATGGATTGATTGTAAATTTTAGGAAGATGCCTCGTCGGTACTTTAGACGGTCAGTACATCGTCTTGAGTGACTCGCCATGGTATAACCCTGCTTGAGCTACTGACTAGGCAGAAACGTTGTCAAGAAAGGTAACGAGGCGGCGCAGCGCGTACACCAAATGACAAGTGCCATCGTCGATTGTCAGAGGCCAGATGCGATGCGCTGGCTCTGCGCTGTAGGCAGCTCTAATCTCACCTGACTATACTGACTCTGAGCTTTCCGAGCTAGGAATCGGTAGCGTCCTAGGGGGAACTGGTGTTTATCGGGATTGACGTGCCCGGTCGCTTCGCTTGCAGGATGTTGACCGATGACGAGTGGCCCTGGAATCGAAAGTCATTCCCGAGGCCCGCTACCTAATACGCAAGAGCGGGTCTGGCGGCTTTGAGACTAGCGGCATCATCACGCACGTGCAAACCTTGGAACTAGCTGGCACCAGCAAACGCAATTTGACAGCCTTGCTGGCATCTACAAACATCGGATGATGGCAAGTCGATTGGCAGCTTCTCTCAATGTTGTTGAAGAATTCAATTGGCAGACGTTACTCAGGTAGGACGATGAGAAGGCTGTGGGAGTAAAGAAAGCCGGATACGACAGCCTTGGCCTAGGGGCACGGCAATAACCGGATTGACTCAATGGCTTGCATTGCATGCACCGCCGCTGGGAAAGAAACCCGTTCCCGCGAGCTCGTCTTTGCTTCGCGGTAAGTGGCCGCAACCTGTGATCGAATGGGTCGACAACAATATTCGGACACTTTGCACGCCTAGACAGGCGAGCCACTCAACGCTGACCTCGTACCTTTGTCGCTAGCATTGTCGATCATGGCGGACGGGGGCGGTGTTCATGGCACGCCCCTGCCATCTCGACTGTGTATGTCGTAGAGGCAATGGCCGTTTCTTCCATATGTAGGTACTGTGGAGACTTCCTTCGCCTTAACAACTTACAACGTCCCATTGAACGATGTTCTCTTAGGTCTCTTTTTCGGTCAGCGTCTTGCTTGTAATCCGACAAGTACCTAGGTATATGTATCTGACCCCAAAACACCCTATTCGGGAGACTTACACCGCCGCATACTTGCGTGACCCTGATTGGGCGTCCACCTTACATTCCCCACTGGCCGACCGGCCCATCAAAGTCTCCCGCCATCCGAAGACCCTGCCGCGCTACCCACCTGACTGCATATCAGAAGCGGCTTGTTGGTACCACCTGAAACGTATCCCTGTGATTCACGCCTGCAAGGTTCATACATGTATATCAGAGTTCGCTTCCTTGCAGTACACATTTGGTTCTTTTCATATACATGTCTCTCCAGTCTCAAGTCCTTACACTTAAATGCCAACTTTCGCGAGGTGGCCACAACCCAGTCTCTCAATTTACTCCTTACTTTTCGATTCTGATCAAATTCAAGCATGTCGTTCACCTTCCAGGTGCAGAAGATCAATCAGTCTTTCGACCAGATTGCAACATGGTAGTAAGCATAGCCCGTTCCACATCCTAGTCACACTTTGATGCTTATTAGTGGTAGCCACGAGTTCATGCGTAGAACAGAGTCGTGTTTTCGGAAAATGCACGAACGCATCCTTGTTCTGGAACAGAAACAGAACACACAACGGCCTACGGACGAGCAAGTCGAGCGTGTGCTACGCAAGATCCTAGACGAAAGATTTTCGAACCTCGCCACGCATCATGTCCGGAAGCACGACACTATGCAAGACCGCAGTTGGTTCGTTAGAGATCCCAACGACTTCCCCTATCCCAGATCGGTCAAAATGGACGTCGCTTCGCTCCTCATTCAACCGGACGCAGTTCCTTCCAAGGCCTACTCAGAAACATTTCGGATGCTTGAGAATGGGCTAAAAGGCTTTCCTAGCGACCACTCAATGGAATCGGACGACGAAGAAGATTACAAGATTAACGTTGGAATAAGAGACGGTCGCTCTTCACGTAGTGTCTGAGTTGCAGAAGGCTCCGTTTCGGCATAAGCCCACCCTATCTCCACTTCTAGCAAACTCGCCAAAGATCTTCACTTCACGGCTTTGACTCTTAGATAGTACCATACGATCCGCTCGTCATTCGATACCGCTGAGAAACATATAATAGGCAACACACCGGCCGGGCTTGACGAAACTACGACTATGGTACTATCACAATGTATCCGTAACCCAAATGCATCACATACTCCACGAAACGTCAATTTTGCTACCAGCAATTTGTCGCCAGCCGCAGACGACGAGCACGCGCTTCCCTATGCCAATGGCTGATGTGGAACACGCGATCAACACCACGATCTCACCCGCAGCGATCCCGCTGTAATACATCTTGTCCAATATGTAATATAGCTCCTGAGGTAGCAGATTTGTTCCACGATCCAACTCTCTATACTCTTTCCACTCCGCGTACTGTCGTTCAAAGATCGTGACCATGTTACCTTTGTAAAGTTCTGCACGACACAGACGTGAGCGTCCAGCTACGTGAGTTAATCGCACTCTGCTCTTACCGTCCATATCCCCTCTCTTGGTGATCGTAGACGCACGTTTAACCTGTCAATGTGTGACGAACTCCAACGTCAGGTACGGGAAACTGCGTAACCCATCAAGAACCAAGATAGATCCAGCATCGTAGTTTCGAATGCAGCTGCTTGGTCATCCAACGCAAGAACCCGCCGCCGGATTTGTTCAACATGCCGACCCCTTCGTAGGTAGGTAGCATGCCGGATTCGTTGCACAACTTTTACTCACCGGTAAAGGGCGCATAACGCTACAGGCCATGAAATCATAACCTATGCATGCACAAATGCCCCAGAAATTGGGTCATTCCATGCCACTCTCTTGGCAACAGCCACTCCCGCTACAGCGGGATGATCACTCCGACTGCGCAGTTAACATATGACGGTGTCATGAGTTGTCGCATCCTCCATCAAACAGTCAGAAGTAAGGTCGCGTTACCGGTGGCACTAATAGGATGGGCGCTTAGATTAGCGTGGGGGGGTGTTTCCGATCTCATCTTAGGACCCACCTGTCAGACTTCATCCCATCTACCGCACATCCGCCCTTGTGTATGCAACCATCTTCTTTGCTTTTGTGGCGACTGCAGCATTCTACTCTGATTCTGTCGGGGCTGGTAGTACGCGCGGCTCAAGACGGACAATTTACTAGACCACCCTCGTTGGTACCTACCTAGGTAGGTACTCATATGGAGAAGTGTAAACGCCGCCCCGCTGAATGAGGCGCCCCACGTCAGGAGCCCTGGGGGCATGGAAACGCAATGGGATTGTCAACGCACGTACATTTCCATTCGTCGGCATTGCCACGAGTGAGAATTCCTTCTTGTTCTGATCTATGCCCAGATATTCGGGGTTTTTTGCCGTCCGCATGTCAACGACCGCCTAGACCATACAGGCCTAAGGTTGGACGACCACGTTTCAAGGTTCCGCGATGTTCTCTGTATGCTACAGAGGGGCTGCATGCCACCCTTTCTTTGCTTTTGTCTCGAGCCTCCGGTCAGCACCCTATGAGTCTAGTCTGACCTCGTTGCAACCACGCTCGATACGACGCGTACATGAAGCGGAACCATAGCTGGCGGTCCGCGGATGATGATGTTATATTTTGCTGAATACTTATCAACTGCAGGATCATAGAATACTTGCTCTACTGGCAGACCTCTGGCCATCTTTCATATGCGAAGATACGTACGTAGTCGTGAATTATCGCTCAAGGTCCACAGCGCTGACAGCTATGAAAACAGCTTTACGTCTAATCGTCGAGCGAGCTGATGTGTTCGGTCTCCACGTGGCACGTATAGCGTAAGTCTAAAGATTTGGAATCTCAGCGTCTCCACTCCAATAGTACGCTGTACTATTCAGCAGTGCGCGCTAACGCGTGCGAATCTCACCTTACTACGGTCGTCCAACGGCTGCCAAAAGCAAAGCGATCCGGGAATCCTCCCCTATCCCATGGAGGAACGTCGATTCGAAAAAACATCGCTTCATACGGGACTCGTCCCGTATCGAGAAATGACATGAAGGGAAGTGTACCGAGGAAAACCACAATGTTTCCACACCTGGGCAGTCATAGCTTCGAATCGTGTCTACATTACTGTGGAGTAGCTAGCGCCTCTCTCTGATCTATGTGGCTGACATTGGGCATCAACAACAATAAACACCACTCTCAGATTCAGAACCAATCGCGCTATTGCCCACAAAAATCCTTGTAAAAGTTCCGAGGAGCGGTCTGCTTCTATACGCGGTGAAATGTCTGGTCCACACCATTTCTTTTCTTTCCTCTGACAAGGAGCGTGTAGCGAGAAACATACATTGTCGCTTCTCAGCTTAGATCCTTCGACACTGACTTTTGCGCAGGTTTGCTGTCCACCCGTGACATTCGGTAACTTGAATCCCGATTCGCGCCGCCTGGGCACTATCCGATTGCCGACCCAATGCGGTTGCGTTGCAAATCCGGGGCCGAAGATACGGCCCACGATTCGAAACATCCACAGCCATCATTGTGCACTGGAATTAAATCACCATATCGGGTCAGCCTATAGCATCTAGCTAGGTCGTCTTGCGAATCCACATGCGTTATAGAGGCGTCGAGGTTCAGACGCCCCACGTCACACCTAGGCAGTAATGCCACATTTCGGAATGGCCACCGTGCTGGAAGCGGCTCATTTGCCTGCTTGCATTCTGTGCAAATAATAGACGATGGTACGAGATCGTATTGGTGCGCAGAGGTCACTGCTATGGTCGGATAGACCACGGGCATGCTACTGGTCACGTTGCTTCCGCCGCTCCGTCGTGTACAAGGAGCAGCACGAGCTGGCCGAAGCTGTGTATCCGTACCGTACCGCGCGGGTATACTAAGACCAAGCAGGTGGGTCATACAGGGCAAGCGGCTTATCACTTCGTACAAGCCACCACGTTGCTAATGGATCTGGCGAAAAAGCAATGTCAGATGTCAGCCCGGACCCTGGTCACGCTCCTCCACTTGGCTGAGTAAAAAGCAAGTCAAATCTCGATCCGACTTCCCTGATAAAGCTCGGCATTTTTCCCCGGCAGCCGTTGTATACGTTCATTGGAGGGTGAATTCAGGCACCAAGATTCGTCGTGGAGAAGTCGAACTAACTTACTTTGTTATACAACGCGTCATTCATTACATGAAGCTAAGCTTGGGCTTACTGTTACTGTGTACTGAGCGATTCAGATCTCGGGCGCTTTATATGTCGGGCTTGGGTACCGTATGATTAGTGTAAAGGGGATAACAGGATGGAGAAAAGTGGTGTTATCAGTGAATTTCGTTGAGGTGTCTTATGATGGAGGCTTCCTTCCTTAACTCCTAAGCAGATCCAATAGATGTCAGTAGGTCCTCCAAGACCATTATCACTGACTACATGTACTGCTGTCGTGCGGTTGTGAGTTCGCCGTATTTCTCTGATACGCGTCACTCCGACGACCACTCTCCCCGGCAAGAAACCGCACATGTGTAGAGTTCTGAAACGAAGGGAGTAGAAATATGTGGCAACTTCTGGGTGCCATACTACATGGACCTTGATCGAAAACTCAATAGATATGTATGGTATTTGTCATAGCAGTGGACGACTAAGCCGTCTAGATACTGGGGTTACGGTGAAGGGTATGCTCAATTGTAGGTAGGTCAAGTTATCGCTATCACGTAGAAGACGATCTGGGAAAGGTGAGAGCTTACATTTGATATTGTATCACATTTTTGGCTACTCATATGTCGTCTAATATTAGCCTCTTCGAGATGCAATAGACTTGAGCCGATTTGGATTCATCAATGTTTAGATGCCGTTCCGGTTAGATGTAACGGTGCAGCTGATAGGCAAAGCAACAAGCTGGGCAGGTTACTGAATGTGTACTTGACTATGCGAGAGTAATTTTGAGCGAAAATACTTCTCAAGCTGGAACCTTGGTATCTGTTTCCATCAAAGTTCGTACCGAAGTCGCGATGACCATCTCCATGCCTCTTTGTTTGCTCTCGCTTCTTTAAAAACGCAGCATCTAACTCCAAATGACACTGATATCTGATCATGCGTTGTCGCATGCTGCGCATGTGCATCCGCCATTAAGCCATTCACTTGCGTATATAAAGAGCCGCCTCATCCTCCTCTAGAAGTTGCGCTCGGTCACCCACCGCAATTTCCCACTCTGGACTTGGGCACCTTCCCATGGTTGCGCAGTTTAGCTATCTAGCCAATTAAGCGACCAGGGTTCCTAATTTCACCATGTTCTATTCACGTGCTCCAACCATGCTGCGGCGACGACTGAGCACGTCCTGCAAACGGGGAAAAATGCATTCACGTCATCGTTTGTGTTGAACCTTCACCGTGAGCGCCTTCCTATCAATATAGCAAACACTCTTATCAGCCCTATCAGAGCTGTTCGACTCCAAACTCGAGACCGCTCACAACAGAGTTTTCCACTCACCTGGCTACACCTACTACTACAACCCAAATCTATACATCCGCGCATCGCGACCATGGCCGAACCCAAGGACAACCTAGGTCCCTATGTTCTCGAGACAGCGCTCGCTGCTGATCGCGCTGACAACTCTTGCTACGTACTCAACGTCGGTCGCGACGAGGATGGTGATGTAACTTCTTCCCTCAAGCACGTAACTGAGCAGGTAGATGACTACCTCATCAACGTATATGATCGCCTTACTCCAGTCACCAAGCTCTACGTCGTCGGCGAGTGGAAATCGGCTTTGGCGAAGAAAGGCAGCGAAGAAAGCAGTGTGCCCGAGGGGCAAAAGCGTTATGCGAATGAGGTAAGAGGAGTCCGCAATGATGGGGCGATGAAACTAACGTCATACCAGCCGCACTGGTTCACTAAGTCTGAGCAGAACTGGCACGATGCAGGCGAGCATATCGCGAAGCTCGTTGAACAGATGCCCGCGCTCAAAGAGTTGACGTACGTATATCCTCTTCTCGCAGCAGGCTAACAGCTAATGGGCTCTAGCTGGATCTCAGATCTGCCCTTCATGGCCGTCATCTGGACAAAGCTGTCCACCTCGCTTACGAAGCTTGTCCTCGGCCTCGGCCAGCCTGTCCACCTCCAGCAAGATGGCGAGAACGAGTACAAATCATACATCACCCCAGCAGAGATGAAGCCGCTTGTCCAGCAGACTGAGCTCGAGGAGCTTCGATTGTTTCATATGCATGACTCACTCCAGTCCATCTACTGGGAGGCTGTCTTCCGCAATACGTCCAAGACCGGCATGCGCGTCCTGGATCTCGACATGGCGGCGCCTCCGATCGTGCGGAAAGAGCATTGGCGCAAGGCTGATGACGTCCGTGGCTTGACCGTTCCGAAGATAGATTCAAAAGAAAAGGAGTACAAGTGAGTCCCCATGCACAGGAGCACATCCGGAGTTCCACACAGTACTGTCGCCAACACATTGCAGGGGCATAGACGGAAAGGGAGTACTACACTACTCGTTCGGTACCAGCGAGTATCTCGATGACTTCAGCATGCGCAAGGGACGTATTGCGGCTGGATTGGAAAAGGCCAAACCGTTCCCGTTATGGTAAGTGGAATGATCTCGGAGATCCTGGTGGTCATGAGCCAAACGAAGCCCCAAATACGGAGATATATCCCAGATATATACGTGGCGTAACTCAGCAACCAGTATGTACTGGTATGAGACTGACCTGTTTGTTAGGTGCCTCAAACTCAACGGCTTCGTTGTCGACTATCTTCCGTTCGAACAAGAGCTCTCTCGTATCGCGTTGTTGACCTGTGGTAAAGATTGCGTGGATAGTGGCCTACGAGCCCCAAAGACTTCCTGCAATCCATACAACAGCGAGGGCAAGGTCGTCAAGAACCATTGCCTGATCCAATGGCCGAACTGGACCGGAGTGTTTGATGATCGTGGCGATCCGATATCGCTAACAAAGGAGTCTCTCCAGATGAAGGACCTAGGCGAGGCCCTGGACGGCGCGGCCAAAGAAGACAGCTACTTCTCAGCACAGTCACCGTGGCCTCCAGGCAGTGCTGTTACCTCCCGCTTGCAGCCGCAAGAAACCGTGTCTTTTGCAAGTCTCCCTTTTGTCCCAGTAAATGATGGCAAGACACCTGTCATTCTCACGACGACCGGAAGCCCTGCCGCAGACGGAAACACCTTTTCTGGCACAACCTCTCCGACTGGTGCGAGCCTGGTACTTGTCGACAGCGCGACCTCCGAAGACTCTATCGTTTCCAATGATAGCAGCTTCGACCAAATCCTCCCCGCAGACATCAACGAAGCCTCGGTAAAATCTACGACAGCCGCCAAGAACGGTAGCTTTCAGCACAAGGTAAGAAGATCTTGGGACTGGTTGTCTGGTTCTAGTTCTGGCGCTGTTTCTTGAATTTGGTCCGGTTCTGCTCAGCGCCCTGCTTGCTTTTGGTATTTCGACATTATTTTTATCATGCAGCTGACCAAAGGGAGTGAGGAGACATGGATGGGACTTGCTGGCAGCAGCAAATGTGTCCTACCCAAAGACCCTTGCTCGACTCTCATAGGAACTGATAAACGATGGACGGCGGACGGCGAATGACAAATGACTGACAATTTGGACTTGGGTCAGGACGGAGCGGAGGATGAACTACGATACCACGACGCGCCTGCGGAGCTTTTGGCGTTTGGAAGCCTTGGGAAAGGGTATTTGGGAATAACCTTGTAGCTAGGTCTCACTCCAGAGTCTGGCCCTTTCCTAGGATCTACACGAATAAACACATTTCACAACCTGGCTGTGTCGGTACTTCTCCTTCGTTGCTGACATCTCGGCGTCTTTGCAAGTGCTACAGCCCTCCCATTGCTGCCTCGGTCCGATATGCTTGCGATTCAGGTTGTGAGGCGGTGTGCGCAAAGTGTGCCGTCCTCTTTTGATCGCAAATGGGACGGGCGACGTCTGACGATGACAGCTGTTCTGTGGGTCTAGTAAACGTTACGTCTGCAGTATGTTTCCTTGTTCTTCCGTTGCTGCAGGATCATGGGTCTAACGCATAGGCGAGGCTAGGAGTTGCATGTCGTGTATGCGGGTTCCAGGGGTGGACATAATGGAAGACATTGTTTGTTGGCTGTACAAGACACCGAACGACTTCATCATCAGCTAGTCGTTGCGACGCAGGCCTTTGGAGAAGGCGGCTTGTTGGGAGGTTGAAGAGGCACGACGCTCGTGGCCAGATGCTGTGACGATTTGACCCGCTGGAGACGGGCCGCTCCTTCCTCATAACTCGGCTGATTGGCAGGCGCATGCGGGTGGGCAGGTGCGATGAGGTAACCGCGACTACGAGCATGAGAGAGGCCGTGAGCCATATAGATCTCCAGCTATCAACTACATGACTTCTTTGTAATCTTGGACTGCTGGCTTCTAATGCCTTGCTTTGTTCGGCCGGCCATGACGGCGATGGGCTTTGGGCTTTCCGCTTTCCGGCTCGCGCTGTACCTTGGCCCCATGCCAGGTTTAGCAGAACAAGCACGATGAGCTGGCACGCTGGCAATCGATCGAAGCCGTCACCAACTCGACGTCCGCTATCCTCGTCCCATAGCAGTCGCTTGCATGCATCTCGCTGCACGTCGGTCAGTGCGACTCCACATCAGCAAATATCAGCGTTTGTCGTATTTGCTTCCCGGGTGAAGCTCCGCTCGCGCTCAAAGCGCTACCACACGTCCGCGATTGCTCAGCCGCGCGACTTCAATGCATATCCAGACGAGACCCTCTGTCTCTTCCGTCACTCTTTTCTACCCACCCGCGCGTTGCAGCAGGCGCCGCGCTTCTGAGCGCTGGGGCTGAGGGCCAGCTTTTCGTCCGGTGACGTCTGCTTCGGCACTGCCAGCAGAACTCGAGGCATTGGACAACCACCAGCACCACGACGACAGCACAGCACAGCACAGCGCAGCGCAGTGCAGCGCATACATATCACCATTCGCGCATCCAGACACGTACATTGGCTGTTTCATGGACTGTCGGTGAGAGGTGTAAGTTGATTTCACGAAGCGTCCCAGCCACCTCCCAGCCCTTCACCTCCTCCCAACCACCCTACCTCGCGCACGGAATTGCTATGGCGCACCGCAGCAATGGCTCCTCTGCTAGTTCTCCCGCAGTCTCTGTCTCTAACATTACCCTCTCCAGCCAGCTTTCGTGCCTTTCGATATAAGCAAGCCGTCGCGCGTTGCTTAGCCAATCCCAAGAAAACCAGCCGCTGGGTATCTTCTCCAACCCGGCGGGTGCCCCTCAACGGCGCAAGGGCAATTGGGCCTGAGTGAGAGTCCCTGGCTTCGCGTTGACGTCCAGCGATCCATCTGAGCTCGCCAACATATTACCCTTCCAACAACCATCTTCACGAGACCACGACCGCCACGGCCCAGCGCCACTGTTCGAATACCGAACGTCCCTCCAGCTACGCCAGGAGCAAGCGGAAGCCTTCTATCGCACACAGCACAATCGCTCGAGAGCATCGAGCTCGACCGGCAGCGTCGCAAACAGTCTTCGCCGCACGCCCAACTTCGAGCGCGCGAGATCTGTCGATCCGAGCCAACAGCAGCAGCGCGTTCGCTTCGAGACACCTCGCCCTCGCTCAACCTCCTACGCCGAGCCTCACCCCGCCCTTCGCATTAGTCGGCGTACTGCCTCGGCAATACGTTTTGTGCTCGAGGAGGGACTCCGACTTCCACATCCCTTCACCCCGGATCTGGTCGAAGAGAACGCCCTCATGTCCGATCTAACAAGTGGCCGCGCTGCCAATGGCGGCGCGCGCACAACAGGCGGTCCTGTGCCCGTTGACCGGTCCAACATACGCACGCCAACGCAGATCATGAACGCCAGACGGCAACGGGCTGAAGTGGAGGAACAAAGGAAGGCCGCTGAAGAGGAGCGCAGGAGAGCTAGCGCGGAAAGAAGAGCTCAAGCTGTTTCTGGTGTAGCTGGAGCACCAACAACGGAGCCCGGGACCCAGAGGCAGCCCCAATCAGCTGCTCTGAGATCTGGCGACCAGTATGTACAATACCCGACATCGTCGGGTGGAGTGCCTCGTCAGCCAGAGAGGCCGATCCCATCACAAAACACCATGAGTGAAGCGCAGGAAACCAGTACCGGCGCATCGCAATCCAGACCCCGCGCAGCCTCGCAAGCACAGCAGCAGCAGCAGTCTCGACCCGCTCAGGCAAATCTAGGCCTACCGACGACGGTGGAACAAGGCAGACGGCCAGCTGGCTCAGGGCATGCGAGGCGACCGTCTGGTGCCACGGCAGCTTCATCACAAGCAGGTCCTTCCACCGCAGCAACACGCCCACCACCTCCGCCAGGCTCGTCCTCCGGACAGGCTCGCGAGTCAACTACATCCAACTTTCCGCATGCTTTTGAACGCTGGGAAACACTATCCTCGCATTGGGAAGGTCTTACCTCCTACTGGATACGGCGGCTTGAGCAGAATACCGATGAAGTTCGCAGGGAGCCGCTGGCTCAGCAAATGTCGCGCCAGATCACCGACCTGTCGGCAGCTGGTGCCAACCTTTTCCATGCTGTTGTTGAGCTGCAGCGCCTACGCGCATCTTCCGAGCGCAAGTTCCAGAGATGGTTCTACGAGCATCGCCAGGATCAGGAAAGAGCTCAAGAGCGCGAGGCTCAACTGACGGAACAAATCAACACGGAGCGCGAGGCTCGACTTGAGGCTGAAGTAAACATGGAACGCATGGCCACCGAGAAGAAGAACGCTGAGCGAGCGGTGTCTGAGATGAAGCGTGAGCTTCAAATTTCGAAAGAGGAAGCACGCCGAGCATGGGAGGAGCTTGGAAGACGAGAGCAAGAGGAACGCGACCGCACGTTCTCACTCAGAGAAGGACAGCCTACGTTGGTCGGCGGAGTGCAGGTGGTGCCAATGGCACAGAACATGGGGCGTCAAGGGAGGGGACATGGGGACGACACATACGCCGGTGCTCAGAGCAGTGGCTCGGGTATAGAACAGCACTACTCGTATGAGGAGGGTCAGTCGCCAACTGACACCGATCCCTACACAGAGGGCGCTCGTCATGCGCACCGAGAGCCCGAACCCCCCGCACACGTGGCTCAAGGAACCTACGTCCCATCAGGTGCAGCATCCGCCACGTCCTCTCGACCTGGTGGCTCTTCGGCCGCGGACGAGTCACTGGCCCCTGCTCCATTACAGTATCCATACTACACGTCTCAGGCACAGCAAGCTCCGGCACAACCGGCCATGTCTCAGCCTGAGGCATTCTACCAGCAACCAGGTTCATATCTACATCAAGAGTCTGAGTCCGGTCTGCCAGAGGACGAACAGTCGTATGTCACGTCTCAGGCGGAGGAGTCCGAGGGCGACATCGAGTACGCCCTGGACGAGAGAGGCAACTTCATCCGCGATGATTCGGGTCGCCGCATCCCGTTTCGATCGCTTCAGTCTCCAGTATCCGATGAGTATGATGTAGAAGATGCACGTCGACGCGAGCTTGAGCATCTGCAACACTACGGCACGACTGCCACATCTTCAGGTGCCTATGCAACGAGTTCGAGCGCGGGGTCGTCACGCCAGGGTCACCCTACCGCTGGCGGTGCACCCGACTACAGTGGTGATGGCTACGGCGACGAGTGGGTAGGCATGAGACATCACCATCCGACAAGACTGAGTGACGTTCCTGAGGAAGATGAGAGGAGCCGGACATCGCCCAGCAGAGCGAGCCAGGCCAGCAGAGGACGCCTTTATTAGAGAGATAGCACACGCCCTCTCACCTCATTGTCAGAAGTATTTCAAAGGCGCTTGAGCTTTGCAACCATACTGTTATCGAACCGCGGTGTTGCAGACCGTCTTCACACCACCTCGAATTCCGCACACGCATATATCGTTTCGGCATACATGTTACAGCGAGCATTACATACCAGGTCCCCTGCGCGTTTATACCCTTCTACAAGATCTCAATCGAGCGTCCCCGGCCCTCTATGGCTGATTCTTGCATCTACGACCGCTCCCTGTACTAGTAGAATTGTCTTTTTTTCGTTTTGCAATTTGGGTTTTCAAGCAAGCATGGTGTTTATCGGGCATTGGCATAGGGTTGGATTGAAGGATGATGGAAGGAGGACTTGGTGGTAGGGTATGCAGTCTCCGTACGTCATGATGGAGTAATATCGGGGTTGAGTGTCTAATGGATTGAATGAACTGGGGAAATGGGCGAGCTAATGCATAAGCTTCAAATTTTCTGTTTCTGGGATTCTCCTCTTTTCGTCTTTCGTCTCGTCTCTTGTGTCAGTCCGTTTCTTTCTCCGAATGTAGTGACCATTTTCTTGTCAAAGTTCTCCCTAATGCAATTTAATTCGCATGTGTCATCGGCAGTCAGGGCCTTTTCAAATGTTCCGTTATTCTTTCTAGTTATGAAGAACTTGGTGTGTCCACCATTGGGCGGACATCTGCACACGTCAGTACCGGTTTACTCGTGATGGATCGAACAAGTCACCTGCGCATTGGCACACATGACCGGGGCCATGGATCGAAGGTGAGTGCCTATGAAGTACGCATGTCACCACGGACCAGAGATGACGAATGGCTTTGGTCTTTGGAAGACGCCCCGTAGCTTCTCTTAGCCTGCACGACCCTGTCGGTCCGTATTCGACGCGTTTCTTGCGCGATCTATTGCGCGCCAAGCATTGCTCCTTCCTCTTCTGTTGCGTCGCGGAGTCTCACCTTTTTACGTCTCAGCTTTGACTCATCGTCCATTCACCTCATGCAGACCAGGAGCACTATCTCTAGGGAAGCTCGTCTCGCAGCTGGTCGTCAAAGTAAGCGTGTTCGCCTTTCGTTTTCGTTCTACGCAATACCGGTCACGCGGCCACGAGTGAGAGTACGCGATGCCAGGGCTTGCCACAGTCACCGCCGACGACGGTGCTGTACCTCGATCACTTACTGCATCTGGAACTGTCACGGCGAGTACAGAGGGCAATAGCGGCGGACGATGGATCAATGTTAGCCGAGGTAATACGACATCTGCCTTTTCCTAACATTACTGACATATCGAAGATGGCAAGCTTGTCTTCAAGAAGTCCGCGTTTCCTCACTCCTGACGTTCATGGGCCGAACAGCCACCTCGACCGATTCGACCAACGTTTCAGAAAGTACCTAATGCAAGTCTGCACCAAGAGAACAAGCGGTGTCATGACTTCATAGAGTGGCTGGAAAGAAAGGTGGAAGATCAAGAGAAGAGAATTGTTCATGCAGAGATGGGACGAGCTGAGGATCGAAAAAGAGCTGCCGACGACTTGAAGGAACTAAAACAGCACAACAGAAGGGCGGTGACCGACTTTGGTTGTGCCACAGCGGAGAAAAAAGAATACGAGAAGAAGATGAGGGTGGCTGAAGACAAGCGGGCCTCGCTTGAACAGCGTGAGGAAACTTTGAAGACTGAAAAGATGAAGCTCAAGCATCTTCAAGTAAAGTCCAAGACATTCCAAGACCTCTCTGATGCGGTCGTGGCTATGGGCGCCAAAATGGAGAAAGCAAGTCGTGATATGAAGAATTCAGCAGCACGCAAGAGCACTCCGCAATCGGCCTTCGACAAGTGGGAGAGACAGTATTGTGAATCAAGCATCCGGCTCGTTCAGCTCAACGAGCAGCTCAAACAAGAGCGAGACAGGAACCGAGAAGAGCACGCCGCGTTGACCAAGACTTTACAAGAGCAAGAGATCTCACACAGTCAGATAAGAGACCAAAATAAGGGAGAGGGAGCGAGATTAGCGATCGAGCGACAAGCGTTTCTCGCAGAAAAACAAGCGTGGTATCTGCAGAGGCCAGACACTCAGCGATACGAAGTTCAAGCTCACTCTGAATCTTCGTGTTGAAAAGCAACTAAAAAAGATCACGCCTCTCATCGTGGAAGAAGCACGAAGGTACATCTGGACATTGCAAGAGGCGGATTGGGGTGAACGCGAGACCGAGAGCATGGCAAACGCAAAAAAGCAAGGCTACGAGGACGGTTATACAGAATGTCTTGCAGAAGGTAGACGCATCGCTTCAGCCGATATGGGCGAGATCGAGTGCGAAGCCTATGATGATGGCTATTCCGTTGGTTACGAAGCAGGCAAAACTTTCGGGATAAACTGGGCTGAGTCAGAGCACGAGACGAAGCTTCCAAGAATCCAAGAAGATGCAGATTATGCTCGCGAGACGATCCTGCTGTGTACTATCCAAAAGATCGACTACGTGACGAATGGAACAGTTCGACGGGTCTTTGCGTGTTGTCAAGACATGACTTGCTTTGAGCACAATATGGAAACTGTCGTTGAACATCAATTCAAGTATGGAACCGGGTGTCCACGCCTTTGTAGCAAAGATGAACGGGGCGATGATACAAATTGTGCGAAAGTGTATGATCGGGAACAAGCAGATGGTGAAGCCCAGGGATTTGAGAGAGGTCGGAATGCGGGACACTCTCAGGGTCACCAGAAAGGTTACACGAAAGGGTACGCCAGGGGGTTCATCGTGGGACATTTGCAGGGGAACGATGACAATTGGGGGAGCGCATATAACGAAGGCTACGCCGACGCAAATGCCGAAGAGGACGGACGACTGGATGCAGCGTACAAAAAAGGAGTTGATGCGGCTGAGGAAACTCTTAAGCCGAGACTGGCCAGTGAGCGCCAAAGTGGTAAAAACCTGGGCTATAACAGCGGATGGGATGATGGCTACGAGGCTCATAAGTCCATGCGCAATCGTCAAGAGGCTGAAGAAGCCGCTGAAGCATTTGCTAGTACGTGGGATGTGGGCGGCAGCGGTGAAACCAGGGATGATGGCTGGGGACAGGCTGATCAATCGGTAGGATGGGAACAGCTTGATGAATGGTGAAGCCACGCAGATTACTAAAAAAAAAACTGAACATGTACAGTCGTGTCAAGAACTAGATGACATCATCTCCAATGTCACAGTTTCGAAGCTCTAAGCTTTGTACTATCAACCCTCCTCCCCTCATCATCCTGTTCCTTGACTCTCAAATCCGGAAACTTCACAGGCATAATCCTCCTCGGCCTACTCCCCTCCACCAAATTGTACTTTTCAAAATCACTAACCCCCTTCATCCGCAAGAAATCCTCATCAAGCAGCAACATCCCATTAACCTCTTCCACAGGCGCCTTGATCATCTGCAGCACCGCATCCGAGAAGATATTCGCAGTCCTAAGATCCTTGGCATCTTCCTGCGCCATACTCTGCGTCGCAGCACTCTGCACCGCCGTCGCGGGCCAAATGCTCGTAACCGCCATGTCGCTCTTTCCCTCGCGCTGGAAGTCCATGGCTAGCCCCTTTGTAAGAACAGACATACCCACCTTGCCCATTGCATACGCCGTCTTCCCGCGGAAGAAGCGCGAATAGATCGGCGGACTAACAACTATAATCCTGCCCCTCCACGCCCCTTCGCGCTGTTCAAAGTGCGGAAGACAGGCTTGTATGACGCCATACAGACCCTCGACGTTCACACGCTGCATGAGTTGGAAACGCTTCATCGGGGTCTTGGCCACGCTTGCCCACCATATCGCGCCGCTATTATATACGAGTACATTCAGAAGGCCGTACTTGGCTACTGTCTCGGCTACCATGCGCTCTATACTGGTATAGTCTCGCGTGTCGACACTTATGGCTGTGGCTTCGTCGCCTGACTCGTGGATCTCGCGGGTCACGGTGGAGATGGTGGACACAGGGGAGTTTGGGTCGGGTGGGAAAGGAGAGCATTTGGAGGCGTCGGAGGTGGATTTTGCGGCTACGACGACTGCATGGTTGTTAGTACTTTGACTCTTGAACGGAGGAGGTTGCGATGCGCACCTGCATAGCCATCTTTTGCTAGGTCGATGGCGATTTGTCGGCCAATGCCTCGCGAAGCACCGACGACGAGTGCGACTTGTTTGTTGGACGATGGCATGGAGGAGAGATAGTGTATCGTCTAGGGTTGAAGGTTACGTCGCGCCGGGGGAGTTGCTGCTTACTGCTAACAGCAAAAGGCGGCTACAAAGCGTAAGTAGAGATGTCATTGCAATCAGCATTCGTTGTATAGCCTCGATCACTGCGTATGGCGCTGCATCTGCGGTACGCATAAGCTGCGCGGACAGAATCCGGGGTATCCGCATCATTCACGGCCTGAAAGGTGGAGGTGTGGTCGCGATTAGTGATAGAGTCCGGCCATGCTTGACCTCGGCAGCCAAGACAGAGCGCCGATCCAACGACGACGCGCATAAGACATGGCCAGCATCTTTACAAGTCCGACCTTGATTTCTCATCTCGTGCGTTTGGGCGTATTGCGAATATGGCAGGCAAGATTACGTGCTATCTAGATTGCGGTACGTTCTCAATGTTCTGTTGATCGACATCACATGCTAATTATGGACTAGTATCTCCATACTCATACTACGCTTTACTGCACCTGGAGAGGAACAGACAGACTCTCGAAGCGCACAATGTAGAGATCGAGTTAGTACCCGTCGTTCCGTCACCTGAAGCTCGAGACGAGTTCCCCCTTCTGAAACCCTACCAATGAGACTGCGCTCTCGCCAAGAGCAAGTATGATCACTGACTTCATACAGCATAGTGCCCGTCTTTTTAGGGGGTATCAATGTCGGCAGCGGTAATACTTCCTCATCCCCTCCCATGTGAAGTGCCTGGAAATTCGGTACTTGCTATGCCATTTCAGTCCTGACACTGCAGCGCAGGCAACAAGCCGCCGTGGACCCTGCCAGCAAAGGCGAACTACAGCCAGTATGATGGGGCGCGAGCGAAACACCATTTTGGTGTTCCTAATGTCCAGACACCATCTTTCTTTCCGATTCTCTCATTACTACCACAGCGGGCGTTATGCTACGTGAAGGAAGCACATGGAGAGCACTTCGTCGCTATCTTCCGTGACATCTACCATGCGATGTGGGAAAACGGCAAGGATGTCAGCAAGCCGGAAGTCCTTGCGGAAGTTTTACAGCAGCGTCTAAAAGAAGACGAAGCCCGGGAAGTCATGGCGAAAGCAAACAGCCCGCCATATAAGCAGCAGCTGAACGACAATACCAAGGAAGCCCTTGATCGGGGTGCCTTTGGCTGCCCATGGTTCCTTGTGCGCAACTCGAAAGGGGAAGAAGAACCGTTCTTTGGTAGTGATAGGTACGTACCCTCTCATCAGTATCCCTGGCCCTGCCTTTTGCTTAGCATGCTCGTATGTTCCGTTGCGGGTCAACGAGGTTGGACCTCTACTAGTACATTCATCTTCAGTAAGGCGCCCGCTGCGGGGGAGATGCCGCAACGGATGAAGAATGATCTGCGAACGGTTGAAACATGGCGAACGAACACTCGAGAGCTGTGGGGCGCGCTAACGGGTATGCCATACAGGTTCCATTACATGTGGGAGTACTTGGGGTTGCCGTGGAAGGATGTTCAGCTGTTGCCGCCGGCTAACGCAAAGGCGAAGATCTGACCGAGAAGATTTCGGGAGGCTGATAGGTATCCAAGTGCGTGAGGGATTGTATGCCATAGAACTAGCGCGGAGGTGAAGGGCAGATTGCGTAGTACGTGCGTCTAGACAACTCTGCGTGTCAGTGCAAATGAGTTCCAACACGTCAGACTTTTCACCTCTTGCTCAATGTTTCAGACTTGTTTCTCTGTTCGGACGTCCCAATCGTCCCGCACAACCCTACATATCGTACCTTCAACCATCATACCCTCGCACGCGGCATGCACGCTGCACGGTCGCCGTTTCGTACCACTCATGGCGAAGCATGGTAGTGTAGCCACCGGAGACGGGTACCAGCTTCCGCAGAAATATGCAATCGTACGCAAGATTAAGTCTCCGCGACCTGTCAAGGCAGCATCATGCGCCACCGGAAAGGATTTACCGCACATTCGATGCACATGCCTGACCAGATCCACGCTATTGCGGTCGGGCACCGGTACCAGGCGGTCGCTGGACTGCGGCCTTCCGGTGGCGTGGGATTTTCAAGCGAGTTTGGAGGTGGATCGTTGTATGCGTGGGTTGTCACTAGCCACATTAGTGAGTATATCTAAGCATGTGCAGTGTCTAGCCGGTATTGAGTCGATATTGATAGGAAAGACTCACTGGCTTCCCCGCTTTCACCAGCGACGAGCCGACACTGGAAGTTTCAGCAAATTCAGCCTTTCCCTTGTCGTGGCGATGGAATTTTGCGATGTGCGGAGTACTGATTGCGAAGCTCATGTGTGACGTGAGCGTCATGATCGACGACACATGTAGCACACGCGAGGCTCCTACCAACCCAGCGAACATCGTTGCATCAGATTGCATACGTACCTGCGTCTCTACACGCCATGACATCTCAGCTGGTCTCCTACTGGTGCGTCAGACACAATGGCTTGGCAACACGCCATGCCATGCAGATAACCGTTCGCTTCTGTACGCCAGCCAAACAAGACGATGTAGAACTTTCTTCGCCAGCTCAGCTAGCACTAAACGAGCAATCTTTTCTCAGCTCGACGCTTGACAGCTCGTCGTTATAGGTCGAGCGTAGACCGACACAGCCTTCAGAAAAATGTTATTTGCCTTCTTTGAGCTAGCCACGTTGAACATCACGGAGTAGCGGGATGGCAGTGCTGTTGCTTGATGAGAGTTGTGCTTGCTTCTAACAATCTTTTCGCACCCCAATGAGTCTGCACGAATGATGTGCGGTCTAGCCTACACGGACAATCCGTTACCCTTCCGCGCGGACTCCGGGAGACTTTGCTGTTTGAAAGAAATGGCGGGTCTACCCGAGAGCTTAGATCTCTAACTCCGCGTACCATAGTATAGCAAGACATGGGTGTGGCGTATTCCAAACGTGAGTCTCATCACTTCAGTCAAGGTTCTGAGGCTGTCTTGGACTATAAACGTGCGGATCGTCCTCACCTATACACACCCAACATATGTGATTAGGCCTGTTTCATCATCTGGCTTCGGCTTCATCCTTACACTTTGTCTTGTTGGTGTACGATCCGAATCGTCAGTTCACCGTATGCGTTTTCCTTCCCCGCTGTCCACAAGACTCGTTCCACCAGCCAGAGGACTCCGATAGATACCTTAGTGTGTTTGCGTGTGTCCATGCGATCATTGCCTCCATCTTTGGGCTCCTCCTGGTCCCTCTGATCTCGTGGCACATTCTGGTGAGGCTACCTCTCTTCACGTAACCGCTCTGGCCTAGCGTACTGATGATGTGTATCGATTAGGTACCTTGCGTGGGCTCACTGTTGCATCATATAGATAGCAGGGCCAGCCTCGTCTCCTCCACTTTTGTGGCCGACCATTCACAATAACAAGTCAGGAAATTGCAAGATTTAGCGCTGTCGTCTACCTACCTTGGCAGAGCTTTGTACTCGCTCGAACTCCGCATCTCCACCGCCTAATCCTGTGAAGCGGTCAGGTCCGTCGAGCGAATGATAGAGTGTCACTCTTGTGAATACTGAACGTGCCCGTGTGCCTCGACATCTCGACAGCACCCCGCAATCTTCAGTCACGCCCACTTCACAGCGGTGGTATCCCGCCCGTTTTGGCCTCGCGTAATCGCGCATTCACGCCGACTTTCAATACTATTGTATGATTAGCGTCTCTTGGGGTATCCATAAGAGGCGGATGCCGCGAGTGCAGTCATGGCTCTCGCTCAAGAAGTCTACCAGGATTGCAAATATCTTCTTCCTCAATCTCTTCCTCAGCTTCAACCCCGCGTAGTCTACGTCCCGGAACTTACCTCAGCGGATCAATTCAGCGACTTCCCCGATTGTACTGGAATGCCGGAATCAATGATGGTAAGTGACGCTTGTGTTGTCGCGGCATCGAAATTGACAACTGTGAAGGCAAGTCACTATGTGCAGACCCAGCCATACGCACTGCAGAGGGTCGAGCAGGAGGACACTAAGCCGACAGGCGCAGCAGCTGCCACACCGAGCTCCAACATCCTTGCGTACTCATCTGGCCAGCACTGGAGCGGAGTCCCTACACCCCCGTTCGACTGGCACCATGCTATCCAACAGACGCAGCCTTACATCGTGCCGATTTCGGACCCGCAATTCCGCCAGAACCAGGTGCTGACGTACAACTCTACACCCATCACACAGAACACTATTGGGAAGGGCTTTAGCGACCCAATACCATGGCCATCTTCTGAACTCCATGGGCTCCCTCGTGGGATGACCGCCAACAGCTCTGTCCTGGATAAGAGCATATCACCATCGCCAAGGAGCTACCGCAGCGACGAGTTCGAGAACACATACAGTCCAGGGTCTATGCTAGATCAAGCTTCGCCATGCGGTAACTGGAACGCACCTTCAGCGACTACCATCAACGCGGCCATCCTTTCACCTCCCTGCAGGTCTTTCCTTGCACACGACGCAGATGGCGACACTGGATACTCAGGACTCCCGAGGATGGACGCGGACACGGCCACGGTCACAGTGCCATCCAGTTATCCTAGCAGAAGGGACCAAGCACCGATCGCCTCTTTCGGGGACGAACACCAATCTAGATCTGAGTATTCGCACTCTCAAACCAGTAGCGCTGGCCATTCTCCGTGGTACGGTGAGAACTTCGCGTATAACACCTCCAATCTAGCGTTCGGGACCCGCGACGTTGTGCGCTCCAGTCACCCAGCCAGTAGTACTAGCATATCGTCGACAGACGAAGCCCATACATCGCAGTATTCTGTGACGCCCTGGAACACTTCATGCCCGGATGGCAGTGTCCAGAGCCGTATCCAAGATAGATTCCAGGTACCACGCAGTGCTGGTGCCCAAGCCCAGCGAGAGCACAACGATCAGCTACTTATCGATGGAAAGAAGAGAGGAGAGACATACAAGGAGATCAAGTTGAAGATGATCGGTGAGAAGTCTGCGGAGTCTACTCTGAGGGGCCGGTACCGATCCTTGACCAAGGCGAGAAAAGATCGCGTCCGGAAGCCCGTCTGGACAATGATCGATGTAAGCCGACCGTTTGGACTTTACTCGTTATATTAGACTGACACTCGACAGCTAGAGCTCCTGGATGAGACCGTTCAGCAAGAGTTTGATCGCATCGAGAGCAACCTCCAGAACCCGTACTCGCTGAGCTTTGAGCAAAAGATCCTCAAAGTCGCTTGGAAGAAGGTCGCAGAGTTTATCGCCGACAACGGCGGATCGTATCATTTCGGCAACGCGACGTGCAAGAGGAAATGGTTGGAGCGCAACCAAGGTCGTAAGTGATCGGAGATAGACATGGGCCATGTCGAGCGACGGCATCGACACGCCCTCATCCTCCAGTACACTTGACTGGTGTCAAGTACTGTTCGTGTTGAAGATACAAAGTGCGACCACTGGAACATTCCCTGTCTGCACAGCGCTACTGTTGCTGTTGAGGCACCGAGGGATGTTGTAGAGGCACCTGTCTTCTGCAACTGCGCGGAAGATTGCCGCATGGCGGCGTCTTTGATTCTGCTACTTCCGGAGTCGTACTCTCTGTCTGTACCACTTTGTTCTATTGTTATGTTGATGGTAATGTTGGTGGATATGTCTGTCTTAGTTCCATCTTGGGGGGCGTAAGAAGCCTCCATGGCCTAGATGGGGAAGCTGCAAAGCAGGGCGGAAGCATGACGTCGTTTCGGGAGGTCTTTAAAGCGGGTTCTTGACGATATGATATCCCTTGCATTGAATGTGGCATGTCGAAGCAGGTTCCGTGTGACAAACGTGATGATGATGGTGAAGGAGACGTCCTGAAGTGTGAAAACAATTCTAGACTTTGGCGCTAACTCGCAGTTGAAGCTTGAACGGTTGAACTGCCCACCCACCCCACCTGTCATCGATACGCGACAACGAATGAAGATGATTCTCGGACTATCTGAAGCTCTTCCGAGCATCACGAAGCGCAAGTTCGAGGCTGCAAAGGCATCGTCGGATTTGCTGTTTTCGCCTACGGAGCTAGCCATCATCCGCTCATCTGCAGGCATTCCCGTGAGTATGCCGACCCTGCCACCACCACCACCACCAGGCTCACACGCCAGCAGTTCCAATTACGATACTGCCCGTCGCTTGCGAAGAAACCCATACCGAAGCTCCAGAATGCTACGCCCAAACAGAAGATCGACCCGTTCGAGAACCCCCCACCAGCCCTTCACCTGGCCGACATACCAGCCGCCAACTCAACCCACTTCCTCGTCCTCAACAAGTACCCCATAATATCCGAGCACTTCATCCTTGCGACAAAACCCAACAAGAAGCAAACACACGTGCTCGAACAGGACGATCTGGAGGCGACCTACGCCGTCTTGAAAGCATGGCAGGCAGACTCGGGCGGCGACCAGAAGCGTCTCCTCGCCTTCTTCAACTCCGGTGACCACAGCGGCGCCTCTCAGCCCCACAGACACTTGCAGTTCCTACCTGTAGAAGGAATGCGCGATAGCAACAACGCTAGTGACTGGGGCCTGCTCATAGATTTGATCTTGTCGAGCCCGGCAGCCAAGGCCACTGGTAGGCGTCTGACAACTCTGCGCTTTCCCGTAGCTAACACGTATCCAAGAACACCATCCCGCATTTCTACAACATCCTTCTCTGCCGTTTACGCACTTTGCATACCCATTCGACTCTGAGCCATCAGGTACCCAGTTACTCGATGTCTACAACCGTCTGTACGATGCGGCGAAAGCGGCAGTCGACGCCTTCATTTCCGCGAACCCGAACGACTTCTCTCTACACTCCACCGACGACGGCGATCTACCCATGAGCTACAACCTCGCCATGACCACTGCAGGCATGGTCATTCTGCCTAGACGCGCCGAGGGCACGATGCTTCACCGCGATGACGGCAGTGAGATCGGCTTCGTCGCTCTCAACGGTACAACGCTAGGAGGCACGATGATGGTCAAGCATCAAGACGAGTGGAATATGCTACGCCACGAGTCAGGGCTGCTGGACCGCATCCTGGGTGCGATTGGCATTCCGAAGCCTCCTTCATCCAAAGTGGGCTCATCCAACATATGACCGGACCTAGGTAGGATCCACGTGGAGCATCGCTAGCCAAGCTGGTCGAGCACGATTGCGAACGAGCGAGTCCTTGCATCCTTCTCCGAATCCACACCAAAAAGATCACAAGCAAATGTATATGCGGACGAGTGATATCATGCCCACTTTACGAGACGCGAATGTCTAAGACGTGACGCGCACGCGACAATGAGCATGTGCCGCATCCGCATATCTCACGAGCAATGATGATAACCACCTAACGCAGCCAAACATGAAGTCTTGAGAGCTTGGGCACAATCGTGCAACGTCTAGTAAACATACAACATCGAAGATATCAGTATGTAACAGGTTGTTTCGATGATCTAGGTTTGTATTTTGTAAAAAGCTCGGGTAAGTCATCTGGTGTTAAACGGCACGTGAACAGGCGCGATCATGAGACCACTCATCACCAAAACAAAAAAGGTACTCATGATACATCAAATGCGAACACAAACTTCAGCTGAGCACACAGCGACGATGTGATTAATTGTCAAAATGACTGTCTGGCTGTTGAGTTCTTGTAGCGCAAGGTTTGAATACGCATTCCACTGTCACCTTTCACACTCCGCATCCATTGTATATTCCACAGCCTAGCATCATGAAAGAAGAAGCAGAAAAAGCCGTAGAGACAGTACGTTACGTGATAGTCGTCGCATACATGAATAAAGTGCTGATCGAACTTGCTTAGGCAAAAGGGCTACTCCAAGACTTTGTAGTCGTGGTTTCCCTCGTGCGGACCTTGACGGAATCTTTCGGTTCTGCCAGTGATCTATACCGCAAGCTCAAGCGTAGATCTGGTAAGAAAGATAGCGACGATGAGGAAGATGAGTATCATACTCTGAGGCCATGGCATAGGCGTCGTCGCGACTCCATGTTTGGCTCGGAAAAGAGGAAAGGCGACTACAGTGACAGCGAAGAAGAGCTCATATGCACCTCTTCTTCCCAGATCCGAGCCGAGTACGAACGTGGGTATCGGAAGCTAGGCGAGCCGTTCGCGCGTGGCGATGGTATGTTCTCATTCAAGTTCAAGCCACCAGGTACTGATGTGGAACAGTTACAACGCATACGCAGCTCCAGTCTCAGATTATAAAGCTTCAGCAGACGGTCATCAACATCCAACAGGATCTGCTACTAAGCACATATATGGCGCCGTCATCTTCGCACTCGCACCTTGTCCGTCTGATTCAGACGGCTCGTACGGCGCGCGCAGCCTCCATCGCTTCGTTGAACATGCAGTACGAACGAATGCTGCCACCACTTCCATCACCGCTATTACCTCGACAACCCGACGCACCTTTAAGAGTCCCTGGCGCATTTCCACTACCCGACCACCCGCGACCACCGTCAAGGCCACTGCGACACAAAAAGCGCATGAACAGCAGCTCTAGCTCCTCATGCGAGTCAAAGGAGGTTCTTATCAAACCGATACCAATCGTGAAGCCCAAACCAAAGCCCACGCCTATACCTCCACCCCCTCCCCCACCTCAGCCTCAGCCTCCATCTTCACGATACAGCACGAGGCTATTCTGCATCTACGCCAAAGACCTCCAACATAACTCCCGTCTCCACCTCGCCGATACCTACCGACCCACTGGCGACCACAAGTGTCCTTTCTGTCGCACACATGTTCCCATCCAACCCGGAAAAGCCTGGGAGCTCGTCGTCGATGGCTACAAGAAGAAAGACGAACACAGTCATTTCAAGATGGCACCTCGAACGTTTCGCATCAAGAACCGATTTATTGTCAAGAGCCATAGAGAAGGTGGGGGCTTTGCATGTGTGCTTTGCGCAAGATTTAGGGAGTCGGATACCGTGTGTAGGGGTATTGAGGCGTTGATGGATCATCTTTGGAGGGAGCATACGAGTTATGAGTTGGAGATGGATGCGGATATTGTGGAGGTGTAGAGGGGTGTTTGATGTTGTTTTTGGTGTTTTAATGATTGGCGTTGGTGATACCCCTTAGTAATTATCTTTTGCGTCGAACTTTCATTTGATACTTTTGCAATATAATCATGAATACTATACAGACTGTTCGATCCGACTCAAAAGGCCAATCAATACGCGTAGAAAACGTTGACACCATCCCTCTTCAGCCGCCGGTTCGTCACCTGAAGCCACGCCCTTAGCGCCCAGGCTGCTGCGATACATGCCCCGGCAAACGCCGCATTGCTACTCATAGCAATCACGTACTTGGGTCCGTCGCTCGCGGGATACAGGTAAGGCGTGTAGATGAAGCTGGCCATGGAAACCACATTGACGATGGACAGTGACACAGCCTTTTTCTCCGTAGTTTGGCCGAGCGTCCCTGATACCCAGCCTAAAATCACTGAGTTCACCGAATAAACGCCTAGAGCACGGTTTGTTAGTAGGAGGCTTCGCAGCAGGAGTGTCAAGAAGGACGGAGATTGGCGAGGGGACACGAACCGGAAGCGAAGAGGAAGCAAGAGATGTAGCGCGCAGCGGTGTTGAGCGTGGTGGCACTTATAACAAATCCAACGACTGCGATTCCCATCATGACAGTGATATGCCATGTTCTATCGTTGAACTTGCCAGACGAGATGCCGATGCATATGCCGACCGCACCGGCGACGAGCGACGGCGGAGCAGTCAAGACCAACGTGATGGTTGTACTGAAACCCAGAGACCTGACTACAGTAGGGAAGAACTGTGGTTTGTTAGTATCTGTAACATGAGAGTTATAAGAAAAATGGCTTCATGCGACGTACCTGATTGAAAGATGTAGCGCTCAAATGCATATTCTGCATAAAGACTAGAAGATAAAGTCTTGGGTCGCGCAGAGCTTGCATGAAACCCGCTTTGACTCCTTTGCTTGGCTCAAGTCCAACGGTATCCCGCTGAATACGATCGTGCGCCAGTTGTCGTTGTTCAGGTGTAAGCCACTTTGTCGTCAGTGGCTCATCCGGTAGTAAGAACACACAGACAATAGATACGCCGACTGTAACGATGCCTTCAATGATGAAAAGCCACTGCCATCCATGCATCCCATGCTTGTCGTCCAGCGTCGCGAAAGTAGCTGCGGCAATGAGTCCAGCGAAAGATACGGCGAAGATGTTTCCGGCATACAAGATAGACACCCTTGTAGCAATTTCCTTGCGCGTGTAGAACATGCTCAAGATGTACAGAGCACCTGGGTAGAACGGGGCTTCGACGAATCCGAGGAAGAAACGCACTAGCACCAGTCCAGTGTAATTCTTGACCAGAGCTGTGAGAGCTGCTACACAGCCCCAGACCGAGCAGCACAGAGCCATGTAGAGTGAAGGTCGTACTTTCTTGGATGACATGAGCATGTTACTGGGTATCTGCGCAAAGAGATAGCCGACGTAAAGAATGGATATGCAGGTGTTGTATTGGTTTCCGACAAGACCGAGGTCGTCTTCGAGATCGTTGAGGCGCGCGTTTGCTATCGCATTCTGGTCGAGCTTGTTGCTGATAGCAAAAGTGTTAGCGATATGAAGTTCGAGGGCTTTTCATGACGTACAGAAAGTACATGCAAAAGAGCGCTGGCATCACTCGCATGTCCAGCTTGCGTACCAGGGCGATCTCTGCTGGGTCCGTCTTGGCAATCGCACCAGTATAGTCGGCGCCATCGAGCGCTGCTTGCGCCTTGAGGTCTTTTTCGGATGTTGCGACATCGTCGATTTGCAGGGGTACATTCTTCTCGGTATCTTCGTAACGGTCGATGTTTGTGTTGGTCATGACGGGCAATCTTCAGAAGCGCAAGATTGATGGCTCGGTCATATGCAGGGCTCTGAAGTATCCTGAAGAACAGCACAAAAGGTCAACCCTCCCAAGAGAAGCGCCTTCTATATACCCCAGCTGGACGAACGTTCCCCAGAAAGTCCATGAGCAAGCTTGACCCCGGACTTTCCCCAGACCCCAACTTCTTCGTTGCGGCGCGGAGAAAACATGGGGAACGAGACAATGTCCAGAGCATCCCGCGGCGTCCGCTACCAGTCAAGTTAAAAACTAGGTAATTGGCTATGAGAATCGTCGGCTTGTCCAGGGTGGAGAGCGGCTTGCGGCTGCAAGACGCTAGTGCGGACAAAGACATGTCCGGTACGCCTGAGCGGCACATCGGCTCATGGCAGTGGCACTACGTCGGAACATTGCAAGTCCCCGTTACTCGCATGCCTCTAACGAGGCTTCAAAGAGTAAACCGGAGCGATTCGTCATGGGGTTTTGGCGGACTCTCTGAAGTCCGCGTCCCAAACATGCGCTCGGAACCTAGCACGAAGTCGTATGCTGCAGTGAGATCGTCAAACGTTTGCCGCTCGGCATTTCCATGTAATGGATGGACGAAGTACATATAACGCGAGCTTTCGATCCAAGGTTCAGCATCATCCAACACAAATCAAACTCATCCATTCTCCTACAATCAACTCTTACTCCCTATCCCAATCCCACTACTTCCTCTTACCACAATGGGTTCCATGCCTGAGGTCAAGCAAGCTCCCCAGATCGACCTCGCAGGTCTCGTCCCTGCGCCGGTTACTCCATTCAACAAGGATGGCTCGGTCGACTACGCAGCCATCCAGCGCCTTGGCTCCTGGCTCGGCAGCATTCCAGGCGTGAAGGGTCTGGTCGTGCTGGGACACGCTGGCGAGGGCACTTTCCTCACCCAGGAAGAGCAAGTAGAAGTCATCAAGGCGTTCGTCAAATCTGTGGACAACAAGATCCCCATCATCGCTGGTATCACCACAGAGGGCACTGAGGTGGCTGCGCTCGAGGCTCAACGCGCCAAAGCTGCTGGTGCGCAGGCGGGTCTCTTGTACCCCAGCCATGGCTGGCTACGCTTCGGATATCAGCCGGGAGCGCCGCAGGACAGATACAAGACTGTGTACGAGAAGTCGGGACTTCCCCTCATCCTGTTCCAGTATCCCGACAACACCAAGGCGACCTACAGCCTGGACACGCTACTCGAGATTGCCGCACAGCCCGGTGTTATCGCTATGAAGAACGGCGTCCGCAATATGCGCCGTTGGGACGTTGAGATTCCCATTATCAAGAAGCAAAACCCCGACCTTACTATCCTCACATGTCATGATGAGTACTTGCTACACACATGCTTCGACGTCGACGGTATGCTTGTTGGATACGGCAACATTGCGCCCGAACCGCTGCTTGAGATGATCGAAGCTGGCAAGGCGAGAGACTACCCTCGTGCGAGAGCTGTTCATGACAGACTGCTCCCAGTGACTAGGAATGTTTATCATCGTGGCTCGCACATGGAGGGAACTGTTGCACTCAAACATGGTCTGGTTGCGAGGGGTATCCTGGAGCACGCGACAGTGCGAAGTGGACTTTTGCCATTACAAGATGGCGCAGAGCAGGAGATTCATGCTGCATTCAAGTCAGCCTCGCTAGGCAAGGTCACACCGCCAAAATCGGGTTGATTGTATGTAATTGGTATTATTAGTATTCCCCTTGACGCTCAATGAAAGCTTTGTTCATGATAAAGTGGATTTTCAGTCATCGCAGTGTCGTTCCCGAACCAGTAATTGATGTCTTCGCCGTTGAAGAGATGCATGATCTCTTCGTTTGGTAAAGGATTGTCTGAATATTGCTGTGCAATACCAAGGAAGTTCCCTGCTCCCGCAAGATAGTCGAATGTTAGGCTGTTGGCATTTTGCATATCGGCAGGTTGTGCGTTGGCGTTAGATAGGGTTGGCTCTGTCGCTTGGGTTGTGTAGTTTGCGAAATATTGTACTGCATGAGGCTGATCGGTAAGTCTCTGGAGCTGTCCTGTTGGCGTCACTATGCCTGTCGCTGGATTATGTCTGGAGGCCACATAATTTCCCGAACGATTTTCTGATACTTGCCTCTGAGCTTGCCAGTTATCCATGCCAATGGAGGGGTCGCGAGCAGCTTGAATTGCCGCCCGCGAGCTGTTCCTAGACGTGTTCGTAAGGTCGCGGCTATATGGCTTATCGAGTCGTGCGACAAGGTTCTGAATAGCGACCGTGCATGCGTCTGGCCAACTCGTACCCCTCAACGCCAGGTGCTTGAGGATCTGAATGCTTCTGTCTGAGAGCCTGAATGCGATATCGCGCGTGACCTGTCCGTCCGCAGCAGCAGACAGGATGATAAACGTACTCATCCATACTGCCCAGGTAAATGATGGCCAAAGCAGAGGAGTTCTTTCATATCCATGTTGACCAGGTGAGCCATCGAACGCCCCGAAACCCCGAAGGGCTTTGTGTAGTGTGTTTATTATGGAGCGTGAGGCTGATATGCAGCGTTGCAGCGCAGCGTTGTATGCAGCGTTCTTCTTCGACGTTGCTAACACAGAACGATGGAGAGCAAGCACTGACTCGAAGCGAAGGACGATGAGTGTGACTTGATGTGCCTTGGATATGGTTTGTGTCTGCTCGTCATTAGACAAGTGTTCATCGACCATGTTCCACCACTTGGTATGCTCTGCCTCCACTTCCAGGGCTTGGTCGACATCATCGGCGCTACCATGCAGCATGGACTGGTGTCGCGTTTGCATAATGGATCCGCGGATGTCGGCGTGGCGAGCTAGAAAGTCCAATAAATCTAGTCGGTCATCACGGGTGCGATCTTGAGGTGAGTTAGCCGAGAACCCTTGAACATCAATCTGCTATAAACATACCAGCTTCTTCGGGCTCCCGTAGGTGTCGTTCTGTGTGTGGGTAGCAGACGTTTGCCTCGTCTGACCGTATGCCGAGTGGGGTACCGAGCCGGATGCATATATATCTATCGATACATATTACAGACCAGAAAAGCCGCTTCCTCAGCTCTGCTTCTTTGCTTGGAATTGATAACTGTAATGGACAGCGATGCAGACTCAACTGGAAGGCCATTCGAACGGCCAAACCTTCCAGACGCGACGCCGCGTTGTACCTGTGCATCGTGATTAAGAACAATTGTACGCTAACAAGAGCTTGCAAAGAGAGCACCGAGCTCTCTTCAGTCAGCACCAACTGGACGCTCCGGATGGCGTCGTTGACGGAATGGAACACGAGTGCCGTAGGCACTAGTTTGTGCGTGAGATTCATCTGCCGCCGGTCGTGGATGGAGATTGACATGATGGAGCGAAGTATGATATGTTGGAGTTCGTTTGCTGTAGATTGAGAGGCGATGCGAACGCCTCTCGACACAATTTGACGAAAATAATCCAGTAAAGAGGGCGCATGAAGAAACGGAAAGGCAGGATGCCAATGGTCGAAGTAAGACTGACTCCATTCGAGAAGGTCATCAAATGCAATAGCTGATGTGACGCTCTCTGGTGCAAGAGGGCGTACTTCGTCTGTTTTCCAAAGCCATCTTGAAGCGCTCTTTGCAGCACCTGCGGGTAGCTGATCATCTTCCCCAGGTGCAGCATCACTCTCTGGGGTATCGACATGACGCACGGATGCCTGGTTCGCGGCAATGTTTCCTGTGCTGGACGGAGGCCTGAGGTTACTGCCAGGGCTGGTGCCGAATGTACTGCGACTGTGATCCTGAGGACTTGTTCCTTCGTTTCCGAATTCCCGAAGCTGCTGGCCCATTGTCTGAAGGAATGCTCTACGTTTCCTTACCGCCCCGACATCGGGTACCGCTGTGTTGGATTCCGACTCATCATGAAGAGCCTGTCGCTTGTTGGACCTCGCATTGGCTTCGGCCATCACCTATCCGACGATCCACTACACATGAAGCTTGGATATCAAGCTTTAGTCGTAATGCAATCGATATGGCAGCGGCGACGGTCATATATTGAAGTTGTGGGTGGCTGATGGAGGTAGAAGAGGCTGGAGGTGGTTGAGCTGACTGGCAGACGCGACGAAGATGACGCTTGACAAGGTATGAACCCTGGAAGCCTCATGGCGTTAGCGCCACACGAGTCAGTTTCTCGGACTGAAATTCGCGTTGCAAAGTCACTGTCAATATATGCTTTACTTCCTTTCCAATACGTTTCAACATGGCAAGAATGCACGTAGTAATCCAACGATTTGTGCAGTCTCAAAAATATTTACGCCATTGTTCTGTAGTTGAAGGACGCGAGTCAAGCGACGTGCCCGATACCGAAGGTGCAAGAGGCTCTGATCTGCCATCGCCTGTCAAATACGCTTCGTTTCCCAAATTTCCTCGCGGCGACATATCTAGCATATCTTGGTCTTGATGAAGAGGACCTGGCGCGGGTTCTGGAACACCGAGTACATCTGGCGCTAACTGCCACGTAGCTTGCGCCAACTGAGGTTGCTGCGCAAATGGGAGGGTTGACCCGTCTACGACTGATGATCGCACATCCTCATAGTGTGCCACCACAGGACTCGACTCCATGACCCATGGTTCCGTCTGCGCAGGGCTCTCATGAGATGCGTGACTGCTCCCTGCTTCAATGCCTTTTCTTATAAGCTCTTGTCTTTTTGACCACCAAGACAGACGTTCCTCGTCTGTGTTGAGAGGAAGGCTCTTCCATTCTTCTATCCTGCTCGACTTGGCCTGCTTCTGCACATTCTCTGCTAGTACACGGCGATCTGTGTCAGAGAGACGCTGCATTCCAATCGGTACTTGAGAATTGTAGATCGTGGAAAGGAGCTCCAGCATGACAATCTCGGTCTCGAGCAATCGCTGTTCGACGAAGGATATATAACCCGATGGGATGCCTCTAGTATAACCTTAGCTTCGCTTTCAGAGAGACGCTCTCTTCGTACCTTTTATTGAGCGGCGGATACCGACACGAAGTCCCTGCCGATACACATTGCGAGCAAATTGGTAATTCACGGTCGCACTATAGACCGTTAGTTGATGCATTGCGATACTGGTTGATGGCGAAGACCTTTGACTTCTTGTTGCGACAGGACTCACATGCAATCGGATGGAAGGCACCAGATTCGTTCTAGATCGTATGAGAAGGCTGCCAAGCTGGAAGATCTGGGGTACTTGGGACTACTCACCATTGCATCGGCGCTGCATGGGCACCGCTGGCGGAAGGCGGTTCTTTCTTCGTGCGCTGCCGGACTTGTCTTTGTCCTAGCGTGATGCCCCGCTTATGGTCCGGAGTCGCATCTGCGGGGATGACAACTCAGACGAAGCTACCTGGCAACAATACGAAGTTCCCAGAGAATCGTCTCGAGAGCAGAGAGAAACACTATAGTATGGAATCATTACACATCATGGTCTATCAACTCCATCATTCCCATGCCCCGGACAATCAATGCAACTATCCATAAGTACTACCACCTCACCCCTTCAAATACTTCGCTCCACTCCTCGTACCTCCTTTCACAACCCTTCCTGGTGACTTTGACCTCCGCTCTTTCACCATCTGGATCGTGTGTTCGTCGTCAAGAACAACGTCTTTCCCTGCCTTCACTTTACGCGCCGCTTTACCTGCTGCAGCCGCTTTGCTCACCTTCTTAGTAACTGTTGTGTTTTTGGTGGTAGGCTCGGCAGGCTTGGTCTTGGTGGACGTGACAATGGTGGTGAGTTCCTGGACATCTTTTGCGAGGTCGCTCTCAGAAAGCTCGTTGGAGTCGTCGGATTCATCGGATTGGAAGTGGACGGCTCTACCTGGAGACTTTTGCGTCCTGGTTCTGCTACTTTTCCGTGAGGAAGAGACAATAGACTTGGAACGCTTGGTCTCAGGAGTGTAGTTTCGTTCGCTGAGACTGCGTTTACGCTTGAGTTGTTTCTTGGTGGTAGTCTTGGGGGTAGCGACGTTGGTCTGACCCTGGGTAGGCTGCGGCTTGGGAGGTGAAGCCTGGGTAGACTTTGGCTGACGACTATTTGGCCTTTTCGGAATAACTACTTGTGGATGGATAGTAGTCTTATTCGGCGATGCAGGACTGGGAGCTGCAGTACTGACACCGCTCTGGCGTCTCGGGCTACGCTCGAGGGAAGTCGCGCGCTCTCGATTGAGCTTCCGAGCTACGGGTGACGTGGCTTGTGGGTTTACTGCAGACATTTCCAGGTTCGCCTGCTTTGCTGCGTTGAGGACTTCTTCTGCTTTACGGACCTTTTCATGAGCGATACGAGCTGCCGACTCCGCCGCACGAGCTTTGTCCCCTGTAGCATGCGCATCCTCATCTTCTAGGCGTGGCTGCTCAATACTACGACCAATAGCACCGGTACGAGACTTGACAGGTGTCGTGTTGACAGCATCACGGATCATTGTAGGATCTACTAGGTTCATGTTAGAGAGGCATTTTCAAAAGAGAATTACATTACTTACCTTGAGTTCCTACGGAGAATTTGTCCAGAAAGACTCTTGGCGTGTATTCATAGTTGCCGGCACGCACTCTGTCGTCGTTTTGGTTCAATTCTTGCACAACCTCTTCCAGGCTTCCTCGAGTTCCGAGCTCATTGATCTTCTCTTGAACCGCGGCACTGGGTACCGGAAGCTTGAAGCGTGACCCAGACTCGTATACCAGTAGGTTCTTGTACTGCTCCAGTTCAGGGCGATCGAAAGGTATGTTGGTCTCGACAATCTTGCCCTCTGCCTTCAGCTTTTTACCAGATTCGGAAAGATCAAAGTCAATCTTGAGACTCTCCCGATGCGCCATCTGGAAAGTCTCTGGAAAGGGCAGCGAGGCTGGATAGTTCTTGTGCCAGCTTTCCGCTTCGTTGTTTGGGCCACCGTACTTGAACCGTTGCTCGCGCCGTACCTCTGTTCCGAATGCAGGCACTTGTTTGCGGGGCATGGCCTGAGGTTCGTCCGGTGTATCGCCTCTTCGATAAAGAGCTTGCACTGCAGAAGGCGTATAGGATTCTGGTACCTCCTCTATGATCCTCGACATAGGAGAATCCCCGCCTATCGAAGACGATGAACTTTCGCGCGCAGCTTCCTCCAAGTCGAGCCACGCTTGACGAATCATAGCTTGCGCACGCTGATACAGCTGGTCGTCGAAGTTGCGTTCTTGCTGAAGAAGTTGCTGGAGAAGATCCTTGTCGATCCGACCAACGCGGTCCATGAAGGTGGCAGGAGTGTCATCGCCTCCTTCCTCAGTCAGGTAACGGATCGCTTGGGCTAGTTGTCTGTCGTTAACTTTTCGCTGTGTCGGCTCCTCCTCGCTGACTAAAGGGATGTCTTCGAGATCTGGGGATTGAGCAGCCTCAAGGTTGTGACTTGCGGACGCCATTATACTACTGGAAACGCCTGTCTTGGTCTGGGACAATGTTTGTTCACTTAAACGCATTAGCAGATGACACCTCATTCATGCACGTGTAGCAAACATACCAAGACGTCTATGCTTCAGACAACTCTTGGACCTGACCAAGTGAAAAACCGATACGTCTCTTGCCATGATACCGAACGGCATTTGAGTGTGCAGTAGTTTGTAGGCGTCTTTGTCATGATGGCCGGGTACTGGACAAAGGCCAGCTGAAGCAAACAACTGCAGTGCCTGCCGCAAGCGGCAATCCTACTTGAGATTGTTTGACTATCACACTGACATGTCTTCTTTGTGCGTGTCCAAAGCTTCCAGACATGACGTGCAGCAACTGTCTTGCCGATAGTTTACTTTATGCAGCTGCTGGACGAGCATGATGAGGTAAGACAGCTGCGGTTTTGCGTGAGCGCAAAGCCGTTCACATGTAGCTGAGCCGACGTATGTCATCTCTACCGTAATGACTCGAGCGTAGATGTACATAGTGATATGCTTTGGCCGGCATCCTTTAGCAACTCGGTTGAAAGCTCTCACACTCCATTGAGACTATGCTTCACATGCCGCCGACGCGGAGCAGCATGTGGCTTTCTATCGGTAACGCAAGAGGTTGGCCATGTCTAGGCGATGAGGGGAATGCAGCCACTTCTGGACAGAGGTGGCAAGGTGGGAAGGCTTACTCAAGAGACGACTGGGGTGCCCCTAAATGCCTCGGCTCCACAGCTCCCATGGTGCCCACTGCCGCTAGCTGTGTGATCAAACGTCACTAGCTGGAGACAACGGGGTGTCGCGGAAAGTTGATGAATGGATTGTATCTGATCAAGTCTCTCCTTTTGTCTATGCGAATACTGGACATTGCGCGATTGTAGCATTCTTTATACGTTTTATTGTTGCTCCAGGTCTATTGGTTACCGGCTATGTCAGGTAATCTCGCGTCACCCTGTAACCACACGGCGCAGCTCGCTGACACATTCCACTGCCAGTTCTTCCCTTCGCGCTGCCCGCTGCCGCAGCCGGTCTTGCGTATCTCAACGGCCGCCATGGCTTCACCTACGACTGGCCTCTCTTGTCTTCCTTCATCGGCAGCAGCATCTCCGGCGCGCAGCAGGAACGACGCGACACGCTGAACCTCTTCTACGAACTCGAGGCGCATGCGCAATCCTCTTCGCGCGCAGACCATGTCTGGATCATCTTCCAGGGCAAGACATGGACGTATGCGCAGGCTTACGACGTCGTGCTGCGGTACGGGAACTGGCTGAAGAGCAAGGGCGTGGAGAAGGATGAGATTGTCGCAATGGACTTTGTCAACTCGGAGGTCTTCGTCTGGGTCTGGTTTGGCCTTTGGAGCATTGGCGCGAAGCCGGCCTTTATCAACTACAACCTCTCGGGCAAGCCGCTGGTCCATACCGTCAAGACGAGCACCGCGCGCTTGGTGCTGGTGGACCAGGAGAGCAAGGACAAGTTCAGCGAAGATGCGCTGAAGGAACATGGCCTCACTCGCGTCAACCATGCAGACAAGGTCAAATACACCTTTGACCAGGAACCGTCCGACGTCCCGCGATCAGTCAAAAACCAGACACAGACTCCCCAAGCCGCTGTCGAGGCAGGCGCCGTCTCGGAGCCTCTCACTGCGCAACGAAACCTCGAAATCATCTTCTTCGACGACGCCCTGACATCGACCATCCTCACGCACCCGCCGACGCGCCTCCCCGACTCGGCTCGCTCCGACCAAAAGCGCAGCAGCATGGCCATGCTCATCTACACATCCGGCACAACCGGCTTGCCCAAACCCGCCGTAATGTCCTGGGGCAAATGCGGCGGCGGCGCAAAGTTCGCCGCAAGCTGGATGTCACTGAAGAACGACATTGTCTACACCTCCATGCCCCTCTACCACAGCTCCGCCTCCGTCCTCGGCGCCTGCGCCGTCCTACGCGCGGGCAGCACAATCCACCTGTCCAAGAAATTCTCCCACAAGACTTTCTGGCCTGAGATCCGCTCCTCCCACGCCACAATTCTGCACTACGTCGGCGAAACATGTCGCTACCTGCTCTCCGCGCCGCCATCCCCCCTCGACCGACAACACCACATCCGCGCCGCCTTTGGCAACGGCCTGCGCCCCGACGTCTGGGAGCCCTTCAAACAACGCTTCGGCATCGAAACCATCTACGAATTCTACGCCGCAACCGAAGCCCCCGGCGGCCTCTTCAACCGCTCCACAAACTCCTTTTCCAGCGGCGCCATCGCCCGCAACGGGCTCCTCGGCAACTTCCTCATGACGCGCAAACTCACAATCGTACGTATGGATCCCAACGCTGATCCCCCGGAGCCCCTCCGCGACCCCAAAACCGGTCTGTGTCAAATCAGCGATTACAACGAGCCTGGCGAGTTACTGGGCAAACTCGACGCAGACAATATAAAAGACGGGTTCCAGGGCTACTACGGCAATGAGAAGGCGACGAACTCGAAGATTATCCGTGATGTCAAGACGAAAGGGGATGCGTATTTCCGGTCTGGCGACCTTATGCGCTGGGACGCGGAAGGCCGGTTCTGGTTCGTCGATCGCATTGGCGATACGTTTCGCTGGAAAGCGGAGAATGTGTCTACGGCTGAGGTATCAGAGGCCGTAGGCAAACATGACAGTGTCGCTGAGGCAAATGTATACGGTGTTAGTGTTCCGGGACATGATGGGCGTGCGGGGTGTGCGGCGATTGTGTTTGAACAGGGGGTTGGTGAGGTGGGGGAGAGGTTGCTTGCGGAGCTGGCGCAGCATGTTAAGAAGGAGTTGCCCGCGTTTGCAGTGCCCGTTTGGATTAGAGTCACCAGGGAGATGCAGTTGACGGGGACTAATAAGCAACAGAAGGTGGAGTTGCAGAAGGAGGGTATTGATCCACGGGTTGTCCAGGAGAAGGGGGATACGTTGTATTGGTTAAGGGATGGGACTTATAAGAGGTTTACGGTGGAGGACCTGAAGAAGATTGAGGCGGGGAGTGTGAAGTTATGAGGGCATCGGAACGGATGTTGTGTTGTGTAAGATATGGGTTGGGTAGATGTAATGATAGATGATATAGAGATTGTTCCAAGTTACTTGGCTGCTTTCCCTTTCCGCGTCTTCCTTGGTTTCTTCGCTGTGGGCTCCTTGTAAAGCTCATCTTCTTCCTCTTCCTCGACACTGGCAGTCGCATCTCCATCCTCCTTTTCAGCCAAAGACATAGGCTTACTTGCAGCCTTCCTCTTCTTCCTGCCTGTTCCACCAGTAGTCGTCTCATGCGCAGCTTCCGCCTCTCCACCTGCAGTCGCCACTCCATCCCCTGCCTCCCCATCGTTCCCCGCCAACCGATTCAACGCAGCACCCAGCCTCTTTCCAGCCGCCCCAGTACCCTTCTTCCTCCCACTCGGGCCACTCTCCGCATTCCTCGCTCTGGGCGCAAAAGCGCCAGCCCCGACACTCCCCTCAAAGAACCGAGTAATATTCGCCTGCGTACCTTCCTTCTCCCTTCGATTCATATCCTTGATAACAGGGACAAGCACCTCATCCGTCCTCTCAGGACTCCATCCAATCTGAGAACTCAAAAAGGAACGCAAAGCAGCCAGATCGGGGACGCCCCATTGAAACGGCTCAGGATCACTGTCGACCTCGGGATGAAGGTAAGCTTCCGCTACGCGAGGATCTGGGAACCCTGCTGGTAGGAAGAGTTTAGTAGCCTGGTTCTTGCGGAATCGTTTTCGGAAAGGTTTCTTTGCGTCTTCTTCCTTCTTGATAGTCCCACTTTGGACGCCATCCCACCATGTTCGGAAAGACTCTAGGTCTTGGAACTCGGAGAGGATTTCTAGCGCGGTTACAGGCCCGATACCTGGAATGCCTGTTGTGTAATCACTGCCAAGTAACTGGGCGATTGCAATCATCTTCTCGCGTGTGAGACTGAATTCGCTGGTGAGGTCTTGGGCGAGGTAGCATTCGACAAATTTGGCCGCGTTGAACATGTTCTTGTAGACACGCGTACCGCCGAAGAGAAAGGTATCGGAGTCGTCCGTTACAATGCCGTCCACAAGGCCAAGTGTGACCAGTTCAGCGCATTGAGCTTCGGCTTCCATGGGGGCTGTGATGTACGGCAGTCCGAACAAAGTTAACAAGTGCTGGCACTCGGATATCATGGTCTGGGTGACTTCATCCGCATCTCGACGATCCTTCTTCTGTTGCGCGCGGAGTTGTTTGAGCTCGTCATCGAAGTTTACCCGGGCTGCAGTGTTGTTGGACAGTTCTTGAGCGAATCGCGCATGCTCTTCTGCTTCTTTCGCAAGAGATGCGAACAGCTCTTCGTCCTCAGGATCGGAGTACTGGTCTGAGTCGTTACCTTCAGGCATGTCTAGAGGTGCGCTGTCATCCGCGACACCACTGTGAGGGACTATAGGCTTTGTCAGATCGTCTGGACCTTGCAAGGGTGATAGCTCCCTTGGCGGTCGACGTGGTCGTTCCTGACGGATCGGAACATCTTCAAACACTGGCGATGGTGACTTTGAAGGTACAGCTGCTAAAATAGGTTCGCCATGCATAGGCACGTCCTCAAACTCTGGCGATACCGACTTGGCAGGTTCAGTCAAAGCGGCTGTCTCCGTTTGCATGGGTACATCCTCAAACTCTTCAGACTCTTCGGATGGAGACCTTGGAGGCTGCACAGCAGTTGGCTCTGACTGCTCTTTACCGGTGGACTTCTGCTGTACGTGTCTTTCGTCTTCAGGCTCGCTCTCAGACCAATCCACTGGCTCATCATCAGAATTATCCGCAAATGGAGTCTTCTTCACCAGATTAGGATCTTGGCGGGGAGGTGACTTCTGCTGTGGAGAAAGCGGTTTAGGAGGCTCCGCCTTGACTTTGTCAGCGAGATCGCCCATCCTCAATTTGGGATCCTCAATTGGAACGTCTTCCATCTGTGCATCAGTCTCGTCGTCTGAGTCGATTGCAATCACTTGCTTCTGACTCTGGCTAGCGGGCGCGTCTAAATCGATAACCTCTCTGGTCTCTGGCTTCCGAAGGCTTGGGAGCTGCTGGAACTGGAATCTGGATTTCTCCTCCTGACGTGCTTCTTCCCACTGTTCCTTCTCTTCTTGCCGTTGAGCATTCACTTCTTTTGCAATATCTCTTTGGCCGCTGAACCACGGCGGAAGTGGCACGGCATCCTTCTTATCCTGCCCGTAGTCCTTCTCGAAGCCTCCTGCGTTGTCCTCTTCGAGCTTGTCCATCTTCTTCTTGCCTAAAAGAGAGTTACCTAGGTTGAGCCTTTCGAAGGGTAGCGGCCCATCAAACCCGGCAGCGTTCTTCGGCTTCGGGGTAGGCTTGACAGCCGGTGCTGGTATTGGGTTTTGCTGCATGGGCGACGATTGCCGCGGTTTGACAGGTCGTTTCGACTTCCGAGATTCCGCTAGTGCTGCCTGCAGGTCCATATCGTCTTCGCTATCGCTTCCTTCAAAAGGTCCCTTCGGAGCAAGCTTATTACTGCGTTGGTTGGCAAGCCTTGCGATGGCCATTCCAGAACCCTTTGTCCCAGCGAAAGGATTGGCTTCAGCGGCACGCTTCTGTTCGAAAACTTCACGTACGGGATCGTCGTCAGATTCCTCAGCGACGGCTTGCTTCTCGGGCTGCATTGATAAGGCAATGGCTTGCTGTAACTGCTCGTTCTCAACATCATCCCCTGCGTCGTCCATATCGTTCACTCCGTTCATCGGAACGTTCTCCCAGTCTTCCTCTTCTTCGTTTTCATCCGCAAGGAACAACGAGTCTGGATCCTGGCTAACCGAGGTAGCCCTTTGTGGCTTAGACTGTACTGGCTTCTCTTTCCTCGACTTGTAAAGCCTTCTGCGTCGTGTCGCTAGCTCATTCGCGATGAACTCACGGCCCTCCTTCTCTTGGGCGCTCAGGCCCCCCTTGGGCTTTGGCAGCCTGTTCAGACCCTCGATGGGAACGTCCTCAAAGTCTTCATCGTCCTCCCATTCTTGGTCTTCTTCTGCAGGGCGCTCTGGTAGGTCCACGTTGATCGGCTTGTGAGCTTTACCCTCTTCCTTGTTCAGCACAACTCCGAGCGCCCAACCGCCCTCTACTCCGTCGTTCTTCACGAGGACATACTCCCTATCTCTCTCGCCCGCGACGCGATTGAATCCGCCTGCGCCAAATGCATCGTCGTTCATCCCGTTGAGGTTCATCAATCGCTGCGTAAGTTCGTTACGTTCGCGCACACGCTCGATTTGGAACTTGGAGAAGGCCATCCTGTCGGGAAACATTGCGTCAAGCTGTTCTTTCGAGTGTCCCATCCTGAGTCGACTTCGTAGCCTGGCTGCGTTCAAGATATTGTACCTATCAGCCGGAGGCAGGCTCTGGAAGAAATGACCATCGAAGTCAATCTTGGAAAAGTCATAGACGTTGATATCTTCACCTCTGTCAAACTGACGTGCGTACTCCTCCAGCTCTTCGAGCGACATGACTCTGGGATCATTCGCAGCCCCCATTTCCGACATGGACTTGCCCAGGTCCGGAAGGTGATATTGGTCCTTCTTTTTGAAAGTGCGATTCTCTGTTCGCTCCTGGGGTGTCTGCAGAAGTTCCTCCGCATAGACCAGATTATCGGGTATCTCTTCCTCTGGTTGCGGTTGCTCCTCTCTTGGATGCTTTGCAGCTTCCTTCCGCCTCTTCTCTTCTTCCTCAGCAGCCCTCTGCATTTGTATAGCCAACAACTTTCCAGCTGTCCGGACCGCATCTTCTCGTCTACCTTCGCGTCGCGACTTGCGGTTGCTGATGGTTTGTCGCTTTAGCGCCGGTGCGCCACCATCGAAGACGAAGACGGGCTTGATGCCGATGAAGAGGAGCTTGCATACTCGGCGAAAGAAACCGACAATATGGCTGTTCCGCAAAGCGTTTCCTTCCTTGTCGCGCACGGCCTTGAGGAACTGATATATCCAGATGGAGGCATCGACGGCGAGCCGCTTCTTGTTCAGCGTTTCGATCTTGATCGGCCGCGCGCAGGGCTGCAGAACGGTCCAGAGACCAGTGACACCCATGGCGCTCTTCTGGGGGCCTTGTCCATCTGTTTGGAGGGGTGGAAGTGGTCGTCAAGTTAATTTCTGATAGGCGCAGGCTGCCGTGTGATCGCGCGTTCAGAGCGTGTTGTCGATGACGACATGCCAAGCCTAACAGACGCGACTATCACGTGCGTAAGCGCTAGTGTTGTCGCGGGTGCACATATACGAGAGATAAGTTTTAGAAAAGATAGAAGAGTCATTCTGAGGCTAGATGGTTGACCATTTCAAAAAATTCCTCCATACACATTGTTTGCGTTCTATACAGCCTTCGCAGCCTTACCAGAAGTGTGCTATAAGCTGGAGATGAATAACTTTGCCATTAATATCTTTACATTCTAATTTAGATTTTAGGTGAAGGAAGGCAATCTATAAACCCTGCCCCTCAAGACCAAGACCCACTCCAACATTTTGCACTTCGTCTCGGTCTTCCTCGTCGTCACCGAAATCTGCTGCCTCGCCATGATCCTCAGTGTCTTTCATACTAGCATCGGTGTCGCCAAACATGCCTCCTTTGTGCTGCTGTCTGCGCCTTGATACATCTTGACTTTCCTCGGCACCGTCCGAGTCGTCGAAAACCCTACTCTGCTTTCTTCCTGTAGGGACGTCTATGATGTCGCCGCTTGGTCGGAACTCGAACATTGAATTAGGACGATCGTGACTAAATGGCGAATCACGGGGACGAGGCTTGAGGGCTGTAGAGTGTGTTGTGGCTTGGGGCGACATAGCGGACCACCATCCGCTCAATCGTTTTCCCAACGATGGGCTGTCGGGGGCGTCTGGCTTCTCAGCAGTGCTCGCTAGATCAGCTGGCGCATTCTTCTTCTTACGAGCGAATGTAAGGCCGAGAGGGAGGTTCACGGGCGAGCTTGGCCGCGATGGTCCTGCAGTGGAGGAGGACTCTGACTCTGTAGCTGGGTATGGAGCCCCATCGTCAGGGCCATCGCTCCTTGTGCGCTTGAGCAAGCTACGAAGGTCCTCTTCACTAAGAGCGTTGACAATATCGTCATCGCGTGCGCCGCGGGGTCTGAATCTCCGCCTCCCTTCCTGAATGGCATATTCCAACTTGGCACGATTCGCGATAAACTTCAGCTTGGGGAAAGCCGATTGTTGTCCAACGTGTATCATGCGTGCCAGCCGCTCTGGGGTTGGATCCGAGAGGATATACATAAAGTCTGAAGGTATGGACTTGGGCCAGATTGTAATGGTCCCACTGAAGCGTTGTAGCCAGAGTTCACTCCAGTCCTGGCCTAGTGGTCGCGGTAGAAGCTCAAGATGGCGAAGCACCTTTAGCCATTTGTTAAGATCGAGCTTGAGGTACTGAAACAAGAGATTAGCATGTGCATCGAGAGTCCATTGTGAGCTTGACATACCTGCTCTGTGGCGGAACCAAGGAAACCGCCTCTCCATCCGCGTCCACGGCGATGGGTGACAGGTCGACCAACCGAGCCACGGGATGAGAAGAAGAAGATGTTGATATGGGGGTTGACCTGGCTGACGATTGAAAATCGGACGTTGAAGTGGAGGTTCAGCGCTTTCAATGGAATGTCCGTCCGGAGACTCCCATCCTTCCACTTGTGTCCAAAAGAGTAGGGTGAAAGACTGCCATCCTTGTTCTTTTTCATGAGGACCACTGGGTTGAGAATTCCAGGGACGGCAGCAGATGCCAAAACTGCTGACCAGACAACACAGTCCGGAGCCGTGATGTAGTTGGCTAAGATGGTCGGAGAGTGGGGGTCGGAGGGCACGCAAGAGACATTCAGTATACGTCCAGTCCTCTGATATGCTTCCTTGAACGTCAGACTGCCACGAGTCATCCACGCGCATTTTTTGGCCCAATCGACGCTGTCAAATCTCGCTCCAGTTTTGTACCATCTCTTTGACCAAGTGAGAATGCCTTCGTGACAAGCCGTGATGCGATGGGCCAGAGCGGGTACAAGCAGTTTCTTGAGTTCGTCGTCGGTCCTCGTGCATAGCAGTGCAGCGACGAGAGCTCCACCAGATGTACCAGTGATGACTTCTGGCAGCAATTCGGCATCCATCAGAGCCTTGGCCACACCGAAGTGGTAGTATGCAAATGTCGCTCCTCCAGACAGACATAGCGCAGTGCGACCGAAGTTACTGCCGAGGTGTTTGAACAGGGCGCGCTTGTTCTCTGCATCGAGCTGTGTCGTTTGCAGTAGGAAAGTAAGCGAGGTCTCGGCTTCGTCGACGAATTTCTGGACGAGGTCTTTGGTTCCGTAGTACGTCTCGCTGTACAGTCGGGGGTTCTCGAAGCCTACGAAGTTGTTCTTCATGGAGGCTAAGTACGACGTTAGATGGGTTTTGCGACTTGGGAAAGACAGGGCTCCTACCTTCTAGCAGTGCACGAAGATCCTCGACAGCCGTGTGTTGGCCTTTGGGGGCTTTTGTCCCTGATCCGATCTTCTCTTCTGCTTCGGCCTTTTCCCGCAGTTTGACCATCTGCTGGTGTACTCTTGCAATCGTCTTGCTGTCGTAGTAGGCATAGTCAGCCTTTTCCTTCCACGATTCGTTGCCCAGGTATGCGTCGAGCTCCTTTGCGCCTTCGATCCACTCTTCGTAGGATCGCGCATCCTGCAGCCGCTGCCTCAGTCTTTGACGTGTGCCTCGCCATGTGATCCAGTGTTCATAGAGGTATATGTACAGGCGAGTAAAGACGTAGGCTATGCTGAGGAAGAACAGCCACCCCAGCACTACCAAGAGCAGTGGCCACTTGAGCAGCACATAGACGAAGCCTTCACGCGTCTCGTCCTTGCCGCGTCGCGGGGGCGCCTTGCTCTTCTTGCGCCGCTTGACGCGCTGGTGGACGGGTCGCCAGTCATTTTGGGCGGAGATGAAGGTTCGATCGGGCGGCAGGGCGGTGAGGTCTTCGGTCGAGGGAGAGTTCTCGGGCGCAGCGAGAGCTTTTTCGAATTCGATAAAATGGTCTTCTTCGACAAAGTCGTTCGCGTAGTCGGGCAACAGGGTGAAGTCGAAGCCCGTCGAGGAATATGGCTCGGGGCCATCCGTCTTCTTGTCTACGTCAGCCATGGGGGGGAGAAACGTCGGGTGTAAATCGCATCGTCGAGATGGGTAGGAGGGACGACTCAGGTGGTGTCAAATGGGCCTGTTGGCATGTGAGGCTCGAAGCTTCGGGTGCTAGCCAGTACGTCACAGGGCCCAGGCCTCTCGGAACCCTTCCGCCGTTCATGCAGAATTGTGCATGCCCATCGCCAACGCGTCGTGCCCTCAACACCACGTCTCGCCGATTCTAAACACTTGCCGACCTGCGAGGCATGCGACCTCGATGCAGAACACTCCAAGCCGTCGTCCGATCGCGAATCCTCCCACCCCCGCAATGGAGGCCTCGACGCTGTCTGATGACGCTTGCCATCGAGACGTCTTGCGATGATACCTCAGTAGCCATAGTGGAAAAAGGAACCCAGCGTGGCCGCACGACAGCGCAGTTGCATTTCCACAAGAAAGTGACATCGGACAATGCCATCTATCAGGGCGTTCACCCGCTGGTATCGCTTCTGTCGCATCAAGAGAACCTTGCCATGCTTCTCCATGAAGCTATTCGCTCTCTGCCCATGCGAGATGGAGGAATTCCTCCAGAAGATGCGCAAATAACCACAGTCGATCTCGCGACACGAAGGCTGCCTGATTTCGTGTCTGTCACTCGTGGGCCAGGCATGCGCAGCAATCTCTTCACTGGTCTTGACACCGCCAAGGGACTGGCTGTAGCATGGCAGGTACTGCGTTAGCTTCTTTCTGAGGACTTGCTGCTGATGCCGATGCTAGAAACCTCTCGTCGGAGTCCATCACATGCAGGCTCATGCGCTTACGCCACGCATGGTCAGCGCCCTTGAAGCCCACACCGAGTCTGAATACAGCGGCGTCCTCGATTCGACCCCGATCCAAGTCACTCCGAAATTCCCGTTTCTATCAGTCCTCGCCTCAGGTGGCCATACACTGCTCATACACTCGGCGTCCTTGACGGACCACCGCGTGCTAGGCTCTACAAATGACATAGCTGTGGGGGAGTGCTTGGACAAGATCGCACGTGTAGTATTGCCTACAGAAATACTACAAGCATCAAAGAGCACCATGTACGGAGCTCTCCTCGAGGCATTTGCGCTGCCCGAATGCGCCCGCAAGCCAACACCTGGCGACGCATCTACCCATGTCTCGAAGCCACCAACTTATTCTGCCAAGACATACCTGGATGCTTACGAACACCTGTACGATTGGTATCAGGTCCCGTTGAATCATGAAGACGCCATGCAGAAGAGCGCGACGAAATGGGGCTGGGCACTCAATCGGCCATTGACTAAATCAGGTGGAGGTGTTAAGATCAACAGTCTTGAGCTGAGCTTTTCAGGTATCACGACAATGGTCGAGCGCATCGTTCGGTTTGGCATGGATCCGATCACTAGGAAATTCAACAAAGTCGAGCGAACGGCGGCAGGCGTTAGTCTTGAGGAGCGTATGGATCTTGCACGCGAAACCATGCGCGCAGCTTTTGAGCATGTCGCTTCCCGAGTAGTACTAGGCTTGCAGACCCAGGAAGATACTCTAGCCGTGCCTGCGGTTGTCATGGCTGGTGGCGTGGCTGCCAACTCGTTTCTCCGGCACATGTAAGTCTGCCTGCAGTAGCGAGAACACATGGTTTCGTCGACTGGGATGCTAACGGCTGTAAGACTTGCGAAGACCCTTTGCGCTCATGGTTATCCGGATGTCGAGTTGCATTTTCCACCACCCGAGTTCTGCACCGACAATGCTGCAATGATAGGTTGGGCTGGTCTTGAGATGTTTGAAGCGGGTCACGTCTCCCCACTCAGCATAAGGGCAATACGCAAATGGCCTCTGGACAAGCTGTTGGATCCTCCGGCGGACGGGTAAGACTTTGACGTTACATACCATGTGCATGCAACGCAAATTGTGCGAGTATTTCTCGACACCTCGCCAAAACACACAACATCAGCTGGTGCCTGCATCTATCAAGACCACGTCGGGCTACCCCCAGGAAAGTATGGCTGGCTTCAGGCAGATGCCACACTGGCTGAATAACTGCCAAGGACGTTATCAGTACGAGTAACTACAAGACTGATCTTGTCTTGTCTAAACATAGATGATCTGGAGCGTAGATGGACTGCGTGGTACCCTGGAGTAAGTCACTACCAGCTTTCACCTTTCCCAATGCGAGCGTTGAAATCCTCGCTTGCCATTTTAGTCTGGACAAGAAAGCGCCAAGCATGTCCGCCTCCAGACCAGGGGAGGATGGTATACAGATAACGTTTTGAATACGTTGGGCGATGTAGAGCTGGATCCGGCTTATATGAATCTGCAGGGGCTTTGCGTTGGCGACCCCGTACTTCTCGGTTGTTCGCATGCATGTCACGATCACATCAAATATCCAGCAATTAGCCAAACAACATGCACTTTAATTCTGCCGACGGTCCCATGTTTCGCCAAATCAACGCTCTATAGAGTACGATTTATCGCTATATTTAGGCCTTTCTAGGTCATGCCACAGCTGTACGCGACGGCTATCTGGATATATTGCGCTGCGAGATCGAAAGCACGACCTAGAGCCCGGAACCACAACTATCAAGCATCGCTAATGCAATGTCTGGAGTATCGCACACGTGCAAGCGATGTTCCGTACGGCACGATGGTGTCTAGGCTCGTATCTTTCATTTACAGACAGTATCGTCGCCTGTGCGGTCAGGCCGGCCAGAATGGTGAGCCGAGCGAAGTCTATAACTCTGCCGTACATTCGCGAAGATTGAGTTGATGCTGAGATGTCCGTATAACCTGTCAATCAATCTTCCGTAAGACTCTGCTGATTGATCATGGCTCCTGCAAGGAACACTGTGCTGGCACTGCTAGGTCTTGCCATTAGGTTAGTCACGTCTTCTAAGCTGGCAAGTTGTCACTAACCTTCTTATAGCATTCGCGCAGCACCTGCAGGTTTACAAAATCGCCAGATTAGCGTTCTTCCGCCCAAACAGAGTGTCTCTTGGGAAACTGGCAACTCAGAACCCACCGAAGAGCCACAAGAGCCCGTTGTCCCATCCAAGCCAACTGATGAAATTAGCCTTGGAACACCATCGGGCTGGATCAGCTGGGAAACCACCGGCCCAGCTCCCACAGATGCTCCCGAAGAACCTGAGTATCCGCCTCCAGCTAAGCCTACTGATCAATTCAGTATTGGTACTCCGTCCGGCTGGATCAGCTGGGAGACGAGCGGGCCTGAGCCCACACCTGCTCCCCAAGAACCCGACTACCCTCCTCCTTCTAAGCCGACGGATCAGTTCAGCATCGGCAAACCATCCTTCTGGGTGAGCTGGGCCACTGATGGGCCCGAGCCAACTCCTGAACCGGAAGAGCCTGAGGAGCCTGGGTACCCCCCACCTAAGCCTAGCGATCAGTTCAGCATCGGAAAACCATCTTACAGTATTACCTGGGACGGAGATGGTCCAGGCGCGTCCTCAACGCCTACGCCAGAACCGACACCTACACCGGAACCAACGCCAACGCCAAAGCCAACCTCGGAGTACTCCTCCATCGTATCTCTTCCCCCTATCTGGTCGAACTCCAGTATGACTAGCTCCGCTTCTGTCACTAGTTACAAACCTCCAGTGTATTCTTCTACCAAGCCTCCTTCATCCAGCAAGATTTCATCTTCCAAGAAACCTGGCTACCCTCCATGGCACCCATGGCCACCGAAGCCAACGACGATGAAGTCCACCGCAAAGTCCACTATAACGTCTACCAAAAAGCCAAGTTCGACACCAAAGCCGTCGACGACTGCTAAGCCGACACCTTCCACAACTCCAGTCACCTCAACGACCAAGAGCGCTATCATCAGCCTCTCTCCGCCTAAGTTCAGTGTGAGCTGGGATTTGGATAAGAGAAACGCAAAGCCAACTTCTACGACTACAAAGAAGTCTAAGACGAGTAAGACTATGATGACAAAGACTACCACAAAGAAGAGCACTTCAAAGAGTACGTCGAAGTCTACATCCAAGTCATCATCCAAGTCTTCTTCAGCAGCTACAACAACGCCTAAGCCTACATATACCCCCAAGCCTACGCCAACACCAACACCATCTGCCACTCCTAAGCCCACTCCAACACCGACGCCCAGTCCTCCTCCCTCTTCCGCAACCCCAAGTCCGACCTCAACTTCTACCTCCACACGTTCAGCAGATATCACCGTAGGTCCACCCAACTACAGCGTGACCTGGGACTACGACGAGCCCGAACCAACAGCCCCTCCTTCAGAAGAAGAGCCCTACCCCTCCGACCCAGAAGATCCCTTGCCCGAAGAGCCATTCCCCGAGGAGCCCCTCCCAGAAGACCCAGACTACCCTGAAGACGACTTCCCCCCTCCCTCGCAGCCAACCCAAGCAAACAGCATCGGCCTGAACCCCCCGACCGTAACCGTAATCTGGGGCAAAAAGCGCCAAGAAGACGATGTGTTACCCACATCTTCACCTGAACTCCCCGCAGACAACGATGACGAAGACGAAGACGATGACACATCCCCAGACTTCCCCGACGACGGCCCCGTAGAAATCCCAGCCAACCCGGCACCAACCCAACCCAACAGCGTCGGCATCAACCCCCCAACCTACACTGTCATCTGGGGCAAAGAGAAGAAGCGCGCTGCTGACGCTGCGCCGGAACCTACTGCCGCCCCAGCCCCCGCTGTAGCCGAGCGAGAAGCAGTGCCAGAGCCGCAGAACAGCATTGGGCTAGAGTTCCCCTGGCAGAGTGTTACGTGGCCTAAGCCTTCGCCGCCGACGTATATCTCGTGGGGCAAGAGAGAGCCTGTTGCGGAGCCTACGGCTGTGCCAAGGAAGATGGAGACGGTTTATGTTAAGGGGAGGGGGGCTGAAGCTACGGCTTGAGAAGAGAGTAGTAACTTGGAGAGAGGGGGTTAGATGGTTTGAGAGGAGGTTGATGGATTAGTTGATAGGTGTGTGCGTGAGTGCGTGAGTGCGCGGCTGGTTGATGTAGCATACATACCCTCGCTGATGTGTTATCTCGGTATCCCGAATTCATCTACTTTCCTCATGACTTCCTTCAGCTTGCTACGGCGCAAAGTGATCATTCATTTACCCTGCTCCCCTTTTGGATGTACTTCCTTTCGTTTCCAATGCCGCAAAACTTCATCACAAGACGGGCAGACCCAAAGGTACACGCAAAAGTCAGGAAGTATCATAGACATTACTTGCTTACATAAATCAAGGCAGAAGTACCCAAAGCTATTGTACAAAATCCCAAATTCAATGCTCAACAAGGCAAATTGAACCACGACGAGAACTACGACCTGCATCCAATCGCAGCTAGTTCCATGAGGACTGTGTTGGTGTCTACGCCCCCTGGCTACGCACCTGAAGCTTCTTAGGCTTCTTCTTCGCCTTTGGCTCTTCAGATGTCGTGGAGCCATCTGGCTTCTCATCCTTCTGTGCAGGAGTGGGCTTTTTATCTGCCGCGTCTCCATCTTTCTTGGGTGCCTGTTTAGTCGACTCTGTTTTCTTCAACTCCGGCTTCTTGGGGGCTTCCTTCTTCTCCGCCGTGTCGTCCTTCTTAGCTGGTTGCGCTTCTTTGGGCTCTGATTTCGTGTCATCTGCATTGTCCTTTTGGCTTAGCTTCTTCGGCGCTTTCTTCGCTTTGCCCGATGCGACGGATGAGGCTAGGTCTTCGCCTTCTTGTACGTCTTCGACCATGAAGTTGGCTGCCATGCAGCGTCCACCGTTCTGCTTGCCCACGTCCATGGGGCAGGCGCTGAATACAATGACCACGTCTCGCTCGGCGCGGAAGCGGACGTGGCAGCGCTTCTTGCCCTTGGGCTCATCGACGCTGAGTGTCACGCCCTTTGTACCTGCGCCGTCGCTTTGAGATGTACCTTCAGACTGCAGTGGCGCATTCATGAAGAGATGAAGAGGTGTCGGTGCAATGTTGACGGAGATATCTGCGCCAACTGCCTTCGGACCTTTCAGCCCTGCCGTCTCGTTGATCTCCTTGAGTGCGAGAACGAGGTTCTCGGCACAGCTACCATGCTCCGCTGGCTTATCAACACCGAGAGCAGCGTATTGATTCGCGTCGCACGCCGCCGTCAGTGTATCGTGTGCACCAGGTGAGGTGTCTTCGATGAGAGTGACGATCGGGTTGCGAAGATTGGTCAGGAGCTCGTCATCGACCTCGGGTACGAGTTTGTGCGAGGCAGCGCGCGTGTGGGGGAGAGAGAGGTACTCCATGGGAGGTTGCTCAGAGTTCGAGGGATTCGTCGAAGCGTAGGCAGAGTATACAGCGTAAGCTGAGGATGCGTACCCTGAGCCGGTTGCAGCTGCACGGTGTTAGTGCGGATTCTTACAACGTAGTGTCGCATCCGTTGACTTACCGGCAATAGTTCCAGCGCCCACAGGTGTCTTCGAGAAATCGTACAACTGCTCCGCATAGCTCTTGTTCGGATCGCGGTTATGGCTCGACTTGAACGCGCTCACGACGGATTTGGAGTCTGGTACTTCGACATTCGGCACATAGCTGGAGAAGCTTTTTCCAGTCGGCAAGTATGAAGACCACTTCTTGGTGTTCTCCTCATTCTGCTTCTTCTCCTGCTCAGGGCTAGGCTTTTGCTCTGCTTCCTGCTTGCTCGCTCCGCCTTTGCTGCGGTAGGGGATAGAGGGGAGGTACGACGCCCATGTGCGCTTGTTGGGCTGCTTTGACGATGAATCTGTGCTTTCGGTCGTCTTCTCGTTGTCGGGTGTATCAGGAGCCTGCTCAGGCGGATCCTCAGCAGCTTCTTCCTTTGAGTCTTCGGCTTTTTCTTCGGTAGATTGCGTTTTTTTGCCATTGTCGTCACCATCTGACTCCTTCTTTGGCTCCTCTGCCTTATCATCTTCTCCTTTTGTCGTCTCTGTATCTTTCTCTCCCTCTTCCTCAGCAGCCTTCTTCATCTGCTCTGCTTCCTTCTTGAGTTGTTCTTCATCCAGTTCCTTCCCTTCACCCTCCTCACCGTCTCCCTCATCAGGCGGGGGTCCCAGACTGAACGCCCACATACTGACTACCTGCTTCCCGTATGTGTTGATGACCTTGATCGTCCGGCCTCTGGGCACAAAAGTTGCGACGCCATGGCGCGCAGGTATCGTCTGTAGTTCACCAGACATATCCTCGGTCGTATTGAACTCGTGTTGGTCTTCTTTGCCTTTTACCTTCTTCTTGCGCTGCTTCTCGACGGCCGACAATACAGAGATGAGCGCAATGCCAGCGAGAGCGCGACGAGAGGGGACTTGAGGCGCCGTGTTGACGACTTGTATGCGCTAGCAGCGCAAGCAGAGAAACAGGATAGATGGATAGTTGGTAGAGGGCCGTTAGTGTATCTGGCTGCCGGATGTTGACTTCAACAACGAGTAGTGAGGTATGGAGCGTCTACCATATTTACGGATCGGTGACGTACGTGGTGCACATCATCGCGCTTTGGAGCGCACGATTCGTCCAGAACGTCGGCGGCGAGCATGGAACCCCATGTGCAACGTCCCGCGCGATCACCTTACTAAGATCGCGGATGACGCAGCGTGGTGGAACCCTGTTTTGAGATGGGAAAAGCAACGGACGGGACGCGGTTGCGGTTGCCCCAGAGCTCGCTTATGCTTGTAGGTTTGCAGAATTCGCCCGTCAAGTGCTAGCCCTATACGCGCTGCTCATATTCACTATCGTTATGCGCGCTTTCTGGATGCCTGTAAAGTAATGCGGCTTTCTCCAATTCCTACAGGGGCAGGAGGTATGGCGTGTTTGTCGAGGCGCCGTTACAAGCATACTCGCGCTTCGCGACCTTTAGGGCAAGAACAACCTAAAGTGATGATCATATTACACTATTGTTCAGACACTGGATATCATGATATATTTTACTTGACCGAAAGCATGAGTGTGTTTTCATTTTATGTGTGTGACAGTGCTTGGGTATCTGTTCAACGTTTGCGGCACAGTGCAGAAAGCTGCACGTTCAGAAGACATGTCTGGACGCCACAGGCAGGAGGATCGTCTTGTACTACACCAGGCGCATGTTGCGTGTATGAGTATGCGCTGTACGACCCCGCACTGAGGGCGCGTAATCTCTCAAAAGGTGTATATCACAATGCCTCCGACATGTACCTAGGCGCTTCAGATTTATCCAAAAGTTGCGAAGATGGGTGATCTATCAGCGTCATGTTCCTTCGAGGAGTGAGTATGTAAGACCGGTCAGTTGACGCGTTGACTGACAAAGTATAGTCTTGTCCAATCGAAGCTGTTCACTTTCTACATCGGCAAAGAGAGAAGAGCGTTCGTTGTGCACTCTAAAGCGGTCGCCGCGATCTCATGGCATTTTCATGCACTTGTGAACAATGGTATGGTACAGTCGCAAGAAGGGTCCGTGGAGTATCCGGACATGGAACCGGATGACTTCGCTCGATGTGTCGAGTACTCGTATCGTTGCGATTATACTGCACCATCTTGGACCTTGGATGAGAGAATTGTGAAGAACGACGATACGAAAGGGGCCGCCGACGATGTCGAAGTCCCTCCACCACCAGAACCAGAAACAGAAACAGAACCAGAAACAGTAGCATACGATGATGTGATCCCGGATTCATATTGGGGGTTGAGCAAGGCTCAGAAAGTGAAAAAAATGAAGGCGTGGCAAGAAGCAGCCGCAAAGGCCAACCAAGCGACTTCTAGTCTGCGCCAGAATTTCCAAGGGCGCGAATACCTCACACACAGTGAGCCAAAAACGGCAATGCTCGACCGCTTCCAGCCGACAGAGAATTCCGCACCAGAACAAGATTTTACGCCCGTCTTCCTAGCGCACGCACGTCTCTATACCTTCGCCTGCATGCGCCTCATCGACCCTCTCAAACGCCTGGCTCTACACAAGCTCCACCAAACCCTTCTCAAGTTCAAGCTCTACGATCGACGAGTAGGCGATGTGGTTGAGTTGGCTAGATACGCGTACGACAATGGGGAGGACAGGAAGCCTGATGGAACCATCGAGGATCTCAGAAAGCTGGTGGTGGAGTACATAGCCTGTGAAGTGTCGACCATCGGGAAGCATGAAGCGTTTGCTCCTCTACTGCAAGAGGGCGGAGAGTTTGTGGTGGATTTCTGGCGTATCATCGCTAAGGAGCATCTGTCTTTGTAGAGGAGGTCTAGAATCCAGTAGAACTAGTCATATCTTTTGTCTTCAAATGCGAAACCTTCTCGTGAGCGTCTTGTCTTTTATGCTACGGAACCCTTGTCGGTGATAATCCCATTTATTTCTGTTCTTGAATGCTTATCCCCAAATTCATCAATCCAATATTGCCCAGTATTGTTGCGACAGCGGGCGGATTGGTCGTGGCTATTCTCCATTCAAGTCAGCGGCCTGAACTCGGAGGATGCGAATGCATGTTCAGCTCTCGTCCTGCACCCGGAAGCCCTTTCGACGTCTCAGTACGCGCAACACCGAAGACCAGCGATAGCTAAATTCATGCTCAGAGTCGTCCCTTCTTCCTAGATATACAATCGCTCAGGGTGCCGTCATGACAAACGCCGTCATAGCTTTCACCGCGTTACCATCATGGGCGCGCAATAGCTCCGTGGCCTTTGGCTTCGTGAGTTCAAGTTCGGAGACCTGTTCGTTCAACTGTCAGTTTATGCCCAGCGATTACAATATGTCTGCGCATCATTCTCTTTGCGCATCTATTCCTAGGTGAACGTACCAACAAGTTAACATCGGCTGCCTCGATCTTGACATTCTTCTTCTCGCCTTCCTTCTTGTCCTTCACATTCAGTCCCTTCATCGCCTTGTCCAGTGCCTTGCCGTCGACTTCTTTCTTCGGCCCATCCTCGCCCTCCTGGGGCGCGTCAAGGGTGGAGAGAGCGGCGGCGGCTTTGCGGTCATCGGCTGTGCTTGTGGGTGCGTGCGGGTCGGCGGCGCCTTCTTGGACGGTGGAAGGTTGGGGCTCGGCCATTGTGGATGTCGCCAGTAGATTAATACAGTTTGGAAGGCTGACAGAGCGCAGAGGGGATACGGAGAGCGCGTATAAACGATGGAAGATGGAAAGATAATGACGACAGTGGATTGGAGAGCAGATGGATGTGGGGTAGCTGATAATTGCGGAAATGTAACCAATGGGAAAAGAGAGTGACCGCCATTGGTTAGATTCTGGAGTAATGCACGCTTTTAATTCCTACATTCTGGCACAAAACCTCGGATCAGGCAGGAACATAGATCTTACACGGACAGACCAACACAGAAGCGGCTACATACTCGCTGCGCATCTATCGGTATATTCGAGGTAAGTTTGCTGTGTTACGTCATGAAGTATTGCGCACGCAGTCCGCTTTTCGTTGCAGATTTTGTACCTTGAGTCATGTGTTTGCGTCCTTTACTCACGTCTCCTTGCAGGCGAACCCTTGCCGAACTGCCATATTAACAAGTGACTCAAAGGTGATCTTCCGTGTCGCAACTAGACAGCCCTGAACTAGTCAAGAAGTGTACCTGGGCACATTAACTGAAAGAGAACACATTATGGACAACGAAGGGCACGCAAAATTAACCGACTACGTTTCCCAATTTATGGCAGCAACCAGTGGCCAAACACAATCACAACCAACTTCGTCGACGATGAGCGCAAACTCGACACAACTGCCGGAAAGGCCAACGCAAGAAGCTGAGACAGGCGCCAGCTCTCAAGAATGGTCGCCAGCTTGTAAGACGGATCATGGACGCTCAAGCTGCTGTACTAACGATTACAGCCTGGAGGTCAAAGCCCATTAAGCAAGTCGTCACATACGAAGATCAAGCAGCAGTATCCTCTGCGCTGACCAAGCTATCAAGTCTGCCGCCAATCGTCACACCAACAGAAATCGCTCGACTTAAGGCCAGTCTCCGCGATGCTGCACTTGGAAAGTCGTTCCTATTGCAAGGAGGTGACTGCGCCGAGTTGTTCTCTTACTGCGCTGACAACCCGATCGATGCAAAGATCAAGCTCCTGCTGCAAATGAGTCTGGTTCTGATTTGGGGTTCAAACAAGCCTGTCATTCGCATTGGCCGTATAGCCGGACAGTATGCTAAGCCCAGATCAAGCCCAACGGAGATGCTGAACGGCAAGGAAGTCCCTAGCTTCCGCGGTGACATCCTCAATGGTTACGATCCTGACGCTCGAAGAGTTGACCCTGAGAGACTGGTCAGCGCCTACTTCCATTCAGCGACGACACTGAACTACATTCGTGGACAGCTGGCAAGTGGCATTGCTGACTTGCACAACCCTCTGGACTGGGAACTGGGTCATGTTCGGGATGAGGAACTACAAACAAAGTACTCGAAAATTGTTCACAGCATCTCCGACTCGTTGCGCTTCATGAAGACTATTGGTGCGGACACATCAGGTCAGCTGCAGACAGTAGACCTGTTCACCAGCCACGAAGGTCTCGTTCTGGAGTACGAGCAGAGCTTGACAAGAAGACTCAAGCATCCCGCTGGCTACAAGCCTTCCCAGGCCTCGAATGACGGCAAGGGCTGGTACAACACGTCTGCTCATTTCATCTGGATCGGAGACCGAACTCGTCAAATCGACGGAGGTCACGTTGAGTACTTCCGCGGTATCGAGAACCCTATCGGTATTAAGGTTGGACCTTCCATGAAGAACGACGAGCTGGTAGAGCTACTCGATATTGTCAATCCAAACAAGGAGATTGGCAAGATTACGTTGATCACGCGCTATGGTGCGGACAAGGTTGAGTCGATGCTTGGAGCGCATATTGAAGCTGTCAAGAGCAGCGGACACGTTGTAGTGTGGCAGTGCGATCCCATGCACGGGTAAGTCGTCTTAGTATGCAATATTTTCATCCACTAACGTTTCGATAGCAACACGCGCAGCACGCCTACTGGCATCAAGACCCGGTCTTTCAACAGCATCTTCTCTGAGCTCTCATCAGCGCTCAAGATCCACAAGCAGCATGGGTCCTTCCTCGGTGGTATGCACCTGGAACTCACCGGCGATGCAGTTACGGAGTGCACTGGCGGAAGTGAAGGACTTGTGGACGAGGATCTAAGCCTGAACTATACCACATACTGCGACCCCAGGTTGAACGAGAAGCAGGCGTTGGAGTTGGCATTCCTGGTCGCAGGACACTACCGTGCCGACGAAAAGCTCCCATAGGCCAGAATAGCCCTTGGTAGATTTAGCATGTCACGATGTGTTTGAAAATGAAATTACTATTCGTTGCAGCCTTCGCAAGCATCGCCCAAAGTAGTAAACCCTTTTCATGACGCGGGAGATCTCCACTACATCATCAGAGTGGTCCAAGCTTCACAAAGTCCCATACGTGCATCTTATCTGCACCCCCGTTATCACCACGCATCTCAACATTCTGCAACTACCCCACACTCGACGTATTCCCAACGGAGATAATGGGCTCTTCTGCTTCCAAAGGCGCAAAGGTGGCTGGCTCTGCCGCTCGTAAATACCCTACCAGAGCCCCTACGAATACTACAACGCGGGCTCCCGCGCCTTCCGCACCTGCACAGGATCCTGTAAAGGGTCCGACTGTCCATCCCGAGGTGCAGGCTACTGGAGAGAAGACCGAGGGTATGTATTCACACGCAACCAGCACATGGGGACACGACATTGATTTCTAGTTTAGCTGTTTTACAAGATGCCCGCGACCCTGCCTTTGCATCTCGCCTGAGCAGTCTGGGTGCTGTTCAACCGAATCCTCATTTCTCGCCTTCGTCTGCCTCGCAATTCGACCCTCGTCGCAATACCTCACCGAATCTACCTTCCGACACGATGATGCAATCTCTGCCACAGTCCGCGTTTCCTGACCCACGCAATAACCCTGTACTACGGGTACTAGAGGCGAGACAACGGATAGCAGACCAAGCGGAAGATGAGTTGCGAGACGTTGGTAGGAGAGGATTTCAGGGAAGAACGTATGTGGATGCTGGCGTCATAACATTGGCGATGATGAGACGAAGCAAGGGAGAACCTGATGCGAGGATCGAAGACGCATTGGGAATCAAGAGGGGGAGACTGAGTGTCCTGGGCAAGGGCACGGTGGAAGCCGTAGCCCTAGGTTGAGCGGGCGATATGAAAGACGTCACGACGCACGACATATCTGGGAAAGGCTAATTGAGCGGCACCGAACGGCCAGTCGAGATCGAATTCGACCTGCAAAAGAGCGTACATATGTACATACGAAACGAGAACGAAAGAAGACTGTGTCAACACCAAGCTCAACCCTCCCAACCGATGCAATGCGTTACCAAGTCGTTACCCAAACGCCAAACCAACACCGGAACAAATGCAGGAAACTACCAATTTTGTGCGCAATCATGATTCATCGTGGTCGGCGTTCTCGTGGATGAAGTTGTTCATCGCCATCAGCGCCTCTTTCAGACACTCTTGGTCAACCTCGAGGCCGTCTCGCAACATTTCGTCGTAGCCGATGCGGACGACACCGCCGGTGCCCATACGCGCCCGCTTCTGGTTCCATCTCCGAGCGACTTCCCATCGCTTACGGGTTTGTGTGAAGGGCGGGCACGAGTCGGCAATCTCCCTACTCTCGCGCAGGACTGTGAGGGCGTTGAGGACATTGAGGAATATGCTACACGCGATAGTCAGTCTCTACCTCGATACAACGCAAACAGTTTTCTTTCGACCACGTACCCTTGAGTAAGCTCGAGGTCATGATCCCATCCATACGCCACGGTACTGAAGCTGTTCCCCTGTGCCACGATATCCAAGAATATGAACAGCGACTCTTCCACACTTATGTCGGTCGTAATTTGTGATGCGACGTTTGCGAGGATCCAGTCCGAGAGTTCGAAGAAAGTCTTCTGGTCCATGTGTGCGAAGCCGACGAAGCGCTCCGGAACGGTGAACATGAGCGACATGGCACGTCGCGCACCCATGGCCTCTATACAATCCATTTGGCCGAGAAGATGTGAAGTGCGTCGAGAAAGACCGAGAAGTGTGATTGAAAGTGGATGTTGTGATGTGCCGGCAGCGTGCCCAGATGGATGGATGGTTGGTGGGTGAGCGTGATGGTGGTGGAAAGCGGAGTCGGGAAGACGTCAGGTGAGAAATGAGGAGTAAGGCTGAGAATGGATGATGAACAGATCCAGCTGCATGCGACACTGCGGATACCGGCAAGAAAGAATACCCAAGTCCAACAACACAAACCCCTTCTTTACTGCAGTTAATTTTCCGCGGAATAATTCAGACAAAAGTGACGAGAGAGTCTAGACGCCTCAGGAGAACGGACAGACAAGCAGGTGAGGTTTGGCAGATTGGCTTGCTACTTGCTACCCACGTTTGCTCCAAGCTTTTGTTACGCAAGCCAGCTGAAGGGCAAGTGAAGCGCGCCATCATTTGCGCCAGTTAGACAGTGGGGCCGTTGTCCGTGTTGCAGCACCTGCACCGCACCTACCTGCTGATGCGTGAGCGCCGTCTTCTGACATGTGAAAGTGGGTGCACGCTCCAGCCGCGTACAATGACATCAGCATCCAATCAGACGGAGTGGATCCAGACCTCGTTGCGGCATGCGCGACGCCGGAAATGAACGTCTCCGTGGGCTTTGTTCCGCGCTTTTGCTTCTTTCACATGGACAGTAGTATTCATCCTCCTTGTACTGCTCGTCTCAAGCAGCAGAGGAACGCGCGCCGAACTACTTACCACGCCCACCAGCCAGCTCGACCTGCGGCGTGGGCGCGAAGGTTGGCCGAGCATGTCGCTAGTGAAGCAACGAGTGGGTGGAGACCGGTTGCGGAGCTAAGAGGCTAAATGTAGCAGGTGGGTTCCATTTCTGGTGCAAGCTTGGCGTCTGTCTCGGGTATTTTCGAGCTTCCATGTTCGGCTTCAGATGCGCATCGGAGCTAAGGGGTGGGTTAAAAAGAAAGACGTTTTGTTGACGTAGGTATTGTTCTTTCGGTTCAACGACATCAAGGACGGAGAGTATGTGCGCTATACTCCTATGTGAAGGGGGATTCATGGACTGTGGGTGAAGATACGTTCAGTTGCCCATCGTGCTCAAGACATTGCCCAGATGATGGTGGAGCTTCCACGTGATGTTCATTTATGTCTTTACCCGACTCTTCTTTGCACCGGGCTTAATCAGGTGCGACACGACACCCACTCACACATTTTCAATCACTGCATCTCCGCTGCATATCAAGTCCTACAAGATACACCTCAGCCGTGACATCCTGCCGTTTCCACGCGTTCCTGTCGCATCACCCCCATCTCACCTAGCCAGGCCTTCCCCGCCCCACTCTAAACCTTAAACGCATCGGCTGGCTACATACCTGTAGCACATCTCGTGGGTGCAGCGATCCGCACCGGAAGAGGCGCACAGCATGGGGCGTTTGGTAACCCGAGTATGATGAATGCCATAGATAGGAGGTGCGCATAGTGCAATCGCGATCTCAACAGTTGTGCAGGCATATATCTATCGTGTGAATATTGAAACCAACCTTTGCTTCTTCCCGCTGAGCTTATTCTGCGGTAATCGCACGTCTAGATGACATCTCCGCTGCTTATTCCCCTCCCGCTACCTAAGCGTTCGATAGTCTCGGTCTCGAACGAATGTCGTTTCTTTTCCCCGCTGTGCAGATCGTTGGGTGTGGTTGCACTAGGAGTAGATGGTAAGTACGCCGGTACTGGCTTGCAGCTTTGCGCGGGTCGCGTCCCGGAGATTGGTGCGGCCGTTAGTCTGGCACCTCTAGATTGGAACTGGAGTTCGGTACGTGGTGGGAGATGGGGTGGCTTTGGCGTTGCGGGGATTTACGAGCCTGTTGTGATGCTGAAAGCTTGCGTCGCAGCTGCTCGTGAAGTAGCAAGGGTATCTTAAGTAGTTTATACGACTTCCATCGTTGAAGGTGCCAACACGTCTTGCGCATGTCGACTGCTAACTTCACAGGCACGTAATACTCTTCTGTAGTAATAATTTGCTTCAATCAATATAGGATGGGGTATTAAACACAAAAATGAACACCCAACAGACATCCCACTCATGTCGTCCCTCACATCCTTCCAGTAATGTACATTCCCAACTACTGGCGCAGAGGTCTCACTCATTATCGCTGTTAGCGATGACGGGTCGTTTTCTCTTTCTACCAGCACCCGGTCGTGCACCACCCATCTTCGACTTCTTCTGCTTGACCGCCTGCTTAACCGCCACCACCGGCGCCAGATCCGACCCCCTCTTACGTGGTCGACCCGGCCCACGACGAGACCTCGTGGATCGACCGGGCGGTTCATCATCCTCGGAGGCCGGCTCAGCCACATCTTGCTCCTCGTCTTCTTGGGTATTCGGCAAGATGAACTCGTCGTCTTCCGCCTCCGTGTCCTGGACGTACAGACTAGTCTGGGTGCTCTGCGACTCAATGACGGGAGGGATGTCGGGGATTTCGGGGTCGCTTGCCTCTACATCCATACCTGTATCTGAACCTGTGGACTCGTTCCTATTGAGCCCTCCGCGCTTGGACTTTCGCACTGTCTTGCGTCCGGGTTTGCTCGTAGCTGCCTTTCGTGCTTGAAGTGTTCCAGAGCGCCTTCTCGTGGCTGGCTCCACGCCGCCCTCTTGCAGCATGGCCGCTTTCCGCTTCGCGGCTTTTGCCTCTCTGGCTTTTGCTGTGGCGGCAAGAATACGTGAGCGGTCCTCGATGGGCTGGCTCAGACTAGTGAGTGACTCCCTTTTCTTCGTCTTTTGCTTGGTCTGTTTGACTGCGACGACCTTGGCGTTCGGCTGTTTGAATTGCTCCGTCTTCTCCTTGGGATAATTGTAGTTGAAGAACAGTTCAGTACCCGCCTTGATGTCTCTCGTGGCAAAGAGCGCAATGCGAAAGACTGTATTGCAAAGCAGGTTTTTAGGGCCGCAGTTTGTGTACTTGTCGTCGGCATTGTTGATGAAGCGTAGTTTGTTACCCATGTACGTCGCATCAACTTCTTGCTCTACATGTTGGTGTTAGCAATCTGATTCGTGTGAGAGTGATATAGAAACTCACTCGAGTTTAGACGGAACAGATACATCGTCTTCTGGTAGTCGTATATCGTCACTCGGCGATCGCCTTCTTTGACCGAGATGGCCTCACCGGTGTATTCACCAATGTACTCGCCACTCTTGATGTCCTCGCCCATATAGAGCCCAAAGCCATGCACTTCCGAATGACCGAGCAATGTTTTCCGAGGAACACCCCTCTGTATCGCAACATTACAGCAGTTGCGTTGTACCACTTCATCGTTATAACGATTCACCGGGTCAAGGACTTCAGATGCTCCGCAAGAGCCACAAAGGTCTGCATCGCACTCTCGGTTGAATTTGACGCAGAGACATGACTGTGTAAGACACACGCGCTTTCCCGACGCTGTTACACAACTGCAACCAGGATAACGTCGATTGCAGAAGTGCGAGCACTTGCATGTTTTCTCACAATTGATGCCTTCTCTAAAGCACCGGCATTTCGCGTTCTCGCAGCTGCCTTCGTGCTTGCATGGGAAAAAAGGCTTCCTCTTCTCCCAATGTTGCGTTGTGTCCTGGTTCAGCCACCAAGTGCTATTAAACTTACCAGGTGGTGGTTTCGCACCTTTGGGGGTGACCATCTCTGTCTCTGAACAAGTTTCGAAAGCTCTTGGATTTGTAGGAAGCTTATAGTTTATGACCTTCTCAATGTCGGAGTCGGAGTCAAAATGTGCGGGCAAGGGGCCGTCGGGTTCGTTCTCATCGTCTGTGTCGTCTCTGCTAAAGTTCGATACACGGCGTGGAGTTCTGTTGTCGGAGCCTCGACGACTGGTATCATCAGTCGCCTGTGTGGCGCGTTCTTCGTCTTCCGAGTCCGTCTTCCAGGAATCCTCAGGAACTTGTCTGATCTCACCATGGAGAAGGCAATTGTGTCTGTCAAGAAATTTAGGGTTGCGTCACCAGAAACCACAAATTGGTACTTACCTATGGCATACTCTACACATGATCTTATTGTATGTTGAGTGCTTGCAAGACTGCTCATGTGCAGTCTTCTTCCGTATGAGACTCTGTACAGCTTTGGACTGTTGAGCCAGGTACCAGATGCTGAACTCGCATTCTTTGAACACCGCTGCAGAAGCTGTTGCCGCAAGTCTCAGAACACTCGGTATAGGCTCTTCAAGCTTTGCGACAAAGTCTTCCCACTTCTTATCGTTCCGGTCAAACAGGGTGGCTTTCTTCGGCTCCCCGTCTCTCTCAAACTCCTCAACGTGATATCGTGATCTTTCGAGGAGCTGTGTTTCAAACTGCCTGCTGCCATCTAGAGAGTTATTAATTCGTGAAATGTCTTCTTCCTGGGCCAGTAACCAATACAGGATATCGTTCCACGTGATGCCTATCTCAGACAGAAATGCTTCGATGGCTTTTTCATAGAACCGGCACTGTTCCTTGCGAAAGTCTAGCGGCCCCCTCTCGTCATGCGTCATCTCGTATATATACGGAAGCGTATCCAGCAGAACCTCGCGGCCGCGATAGTCTTCGTCCTGGAAATAGGGTGTTGCGAGTAACTTCGACTCATTGTCCGCAAGAACGTTGTTCCTCAGACTGACATACTCTTTGAAAGGAGGAATTTTTGGCGCATCACTCCTGTACTTTGTAGTAGGTGCGGCTAAGCCTGACTTGATCACTGTGTCCTTGGGTTTGGCCTTGATGAATGTTTCCTGACTCATATCCACGAGGCGCTTGGCGCTGGCTCTGTCGAACGGTACCTGTATAGCACGCATGTTCTCAAAGGGCGAAGTCTTCTGGATGTACTTTTCGGGTAGGGTGGGCTGTTGTGGACGCTTCTGCTTACGGGGCCGGGCACGTAGGTCTTGTTCTTGAAAAGTCCTCTGATTCCGCATCTTGGTCTCCATCAGGTATGCATGTAATTCATGGCGTTCCGCAACATGGCGTTTCAAACACTCTTCTACAGCTGAGCGTGTAGTGGCGAGCACATCCGCTTGCAATGAAAGCTTCCTGCTTGATTTACCGCCGTTGTTCTCGACAGGCACCCCAAGGTGTTCGGGTTGGATATTCTTATGAGTACTGACGACTGTTGCCGAAGCTGGAATATCTGGGGTCATAATTTCGAGGACCGGTACCGGCGCTGCAGAGGGCCGGATCGGCTCTAATGGTGCCTCGACAGGGCGCAAGGCAGTAGGGGTGGCAGAACGGGACAGTAAAGGCGTCGAGCTGATGGCACGCCCAGGTGCAGGTCCGCCTGCCTCATCGTGAAGTGGTGGTGGCGGTTGTGTCGGCGTCGTGCTGCGTTCTACAGGACTTGCAGCCCTGACGGATCCTTCCTCCGTCTGCGCAGGCACGCTATCAGCAATGGTACTAGTATCTATCGTCGGGGTTTTGCTTTGGCTACGGCGCGTTACCGCAGGCGACCTAGACCTTGACCTGCTCAAGCCCACGTCGCGAGGCTTGAAAAACGAGTTTGTTACGTCCCGATGATCAGCCGAAAGCTGATGCGGTGGTCTAATAGGTAGGTGTGACCCCGAGAACCTATAGTTTCTTCGTCTTACCGACTTAATGGCTTTCTGTTTCTGTGGCAGTCTTTGCAGTGCCGAAAGGCTCGACTTGGGCGACTTCCTAGGCAGAGGGATTGTCATGCTGCCGCTATCGCCATCCGATCTTGCATCGTCTGACTCGGGAATTGCATCCACGCGACTGAAAGGGGCTTGTTCATGTGGAGTCTCAGAGACATCACCGGTTGGCTGCGCCGATGGATCCACGACATGGCCTACGATGGGTGCTGTACGGTCGATTGAGGCTCCGAGGCCCGATTTCGCACAGTACGTAGGCTGAAGGAAACGATTTTCATGTCCCAGTATCGCTTGAGTGGTAACGCTCGGTTCTGTCCTGGGTGTTAATGTGGCTGACGGCGAGCGGTTCAGCGGCGCGACCTCGGAGACTTCCGCACATGATCCCGCTCCTTGTGCGACTGATGGCCGAGGCAGGTAATGTGGTTGGTAGACTGGAGATGCTGAAGATTCCCTGAAAAGCTCCGTATTTGGTTCTGTAACTTGCGCCACTGATGGACGAGGCACAAAGTGTGAGTGATAAGACGACGTTGTTGATGGCTCTGGGAGTCCCGTGAATGGCCCCGCTGTTCGTGCAACCGATGATAGAGGCGGATGATGAGAGTTATACACCGGAGTTGCTAGAGACTCCATAGGGAGAGAGGATATCCGACTCGTTTTCTTAGGGGACTCAGCAGGCTTAGCTCGCTCAGGAAGCACAGCTTCGTGAAGGGTAGTAGTCGAAGACACAGGAGCCGGTGGTGCCTGAATTGGAGGCTGATTTACTCTAGCACTTGCGCCTGGTTGTTTTGCCTGTCCGGATACTGGCGGTTCGTCTTCATCGATTAAAAGATCAACAATATCAACAGACTTCGTGGACGACGACGTCCGGTCTCGCGGTTTGTCTGTGAGCTTGCTATCCTTCGCACTATTATCTCCTCCAGACGTATCATCGCTCAAGTTTTTCCCCTGTCTTTGTTTCGTTTGTCTCCGCACGGCGACTTCCTTCCATGCAGCTGCGGCTTGCTGCGCGTCGGAGATCTCCTCAAGCCCATCTTGGTCAAGCGTTTGGCGATGGCGCCGGCGCACTGCAGGCTCAGGTACATAACTAGGCTGGTCATCGTCTTCAAGGGTGAAGGGAGCATCCAGAGACCCGTCAGGTTTCATTGTTGATATCGCTGGTGCGGGCTTGCCAGCGCAAGTCGACAAATTTGCGCTCTTTCAATAAGGTCATGAGAGGCGGGTCCAGATAGAGATGGCAGAAACCGTGGTCATTCGTGGTATATATCAAGCGGCGTTGAGTGAGTGAGATTGTGGATCGTGTTGTGCCGACTGTGAGGCTTGATAGGTAAGTTGTGCCAGTCACGCTAAATCTACGGAACGCGTCGGCACGTGGCTTGTATTACCCCTGCATCTACCTAAGAGGCAGTGGCGACTGTTTAGCCCCACTCGACGCGACCCCTCAGGTAGAGTTGCCAACACAAAAGTCAGAGTCAAGGCTTAATGCTCTGCACAGTTGGAGAACAACGCGTTATGTGCGACAGTAATTATATATTGCATTAGCGGGGGGCTTCCCTTCCTGGGCATCAGCCCAGCGGCCCAACGAACTACGAGATCGTCGGTACATGATCTATCACAAAACAACCCAGTCTGCCCTTAGACATCCGACACTGAGCGGGCTCCCGACGCCCCTTCCAAGAAACAGATATAAACACAACTAGCCTTGCGTAGTGCAACATGATTATGTCCAACCGAGTACGTAATAACTACAGCGGCGAGCGATATAGAAACGCCATCCTTAATGAAATTGCCCGTTTGCGAGTGTATAATTTGCCTTTCGAGCTTCTTACAGTCGCAATCTACCATTGACCCATCATTATGTCTTGATCCTAGCCAAGAAAATTTTGCTGCTGTTGCTGTCCAGGCCGTGGAAAGACACTCGTTGTAGGTACCTGATCCAGGCTCATTCCACCCATCGTCCCTTGGCTACCTGTGTTCTGCCAACCCTGACCCGTTTGCTGGTTGACAAAAGCGCTCTGCCGGAAAGGATTGGTACTGCCTGTAGCGTTCACTGTCAGGCCGCCCTGTGGGGATGCGGCACTCTGCGGCGAGGGCTGCCGTGCAAATGGATTTGTGCCGGTTGGTGTTGGCTGTAAAGGCTGCTGCATCGGAGCAAATGGTGATTCTTGGATGGGTGACATGGAATAAGGCGGAGAATTGATAGGTGATTGCGACTGTTGCGAGAAACCGGTACTTTGTTTTGCGAATGGGTTCGTGGATGACCGATTAAGCGATCCAGTGCTGGTAGGGCTAGTGAGCATCTTGGGTTCGGCACTGGGCAGCATTGACTGTCGGAATGGGTTTGTTGACGTTTGTTGTGGTTGTAGGGGTTCGGCAATTGTAGGAATTTGCATTTGCTGCTGTTGTGAGTAATCAGGCATACCATTCTGTGGTATTGAGGGCATGGTATTCTGTACACCAAACGGTTGAGGCGAATAACCTCCAAATCCTGCGCCTGTGAATTGTGACTGGAGCTGAGGAGCCTGCATCTGTGGCGCCTGTGGCTGCTGCATCTGGAACGGATTGGTGCTCTGGCCATTCTGCATAGCAAAGGGCTGTTGCTGTTGTTGAGGAAAGCCCGTCTGTTGTGGAACCTGGAAGCCTGTCTGTTGGGGGTATTGCTGCATCATGGGCTGCGTGGCCATGGTCTGTTGATTGTCCTCGAGCGATGCAAAGAGGTCAATCAAGGGTGCGCTGGAGGAGGGTTTCGAGGCTGCTGCTGGCTGTTGATTGCTCGTATTGTTTGAAGGTGCATTCGCCGTTGAAGGCTTCGTATCCAAGGGTTTGCTAGCGCCATTCGTAGGCTTGCCCCCGTTCTTCTTAGCCTCCTTCTCGGCAATGTACTGTCGTCGGTTGATCTCGAAGTCCTTGTCGTTGAGGTATTCTTCCAGGGATGCTGCCAGACTGGTAGGAGCATGTTTGATCTTGGGGATTTCCAGCCTTGTCGAGTGCTCGTGTGCTCTTGCAAGACTAAGGTATTGAACGACAGCTTCAGTCTGCTTGACGAATGTGCGGTATACTGCCAGAGCGCGCGTTGCGTCTGGCTTTGACAGCTCGAAATAGTGCTCTACTTTATCAATACACTGCAACCCAGGAACACGTATTGGACTCACCGAGAATATTGATGGTGCCCTCGTTCATAACATGGAAGAGTACCAACAGATCCATCGTGAGCAGTCGGAACGCTGTCATGGTAATCTCGTTCTCTGGCTCGTCGTCGAAGGGTTGGCACTTGAGCAGTGATCTGATCTGGTCCTGCACACTCTCTGCTTCACGAAGAAGGCCTTTTTCCACAGTCAACCGCTTAAGCCGCCCCTCGCCGCCGCGCACGTAGTCGACCTTGGTGGCGCCATATTCGATCGCACGTCGTAGGAGATATTCGGAATAGGTCCGGATATTGTGGCCCTGGGTCTGTACTATTACACGCAATGTTAGCGCCTGGTGTATACCCTCTGTTGCAATCCAAATGACATCCGTCTCAAGATACAGGGCATTGGGCGATTCGGTTGCTGCCCAATTCGTATCCGCGTTGTAGCCACATCACCCTGGCTGCGCGGCTCGGAACTGAATCTCAAGACGTACCCTCTGTAAAATGGTTGATGGCCAGCTTTCTGTGTGGGTTCTGCGCCAGGTATTTGAGCGTGACCTCGGGCTCTCCTTCTCTTATCATGAGATGTACGATGATCAAGCTCTTGAATACGATGGTCCATGTCGAGTCGCGCAGTCGGTTCGTGAGGGCGCGGAAGATCTCAGCAACGCCTGCCTCGCCGGCATGCGTCGCGACAAGGATGTGCTCGACATACTTGGATTTGGGCGCTGCGAGCTATATCGTGTGTTAGTCCACCGTGATGGCGCATGGGGAGCAGCCGGAGGGAGCGAGGGCGCATAGCTACCTTGATCTTGGTGCCGCCCTTGACACTCTTCTCAAAGGAGCTGGCCATGAGTTGCTACGGATCCTGTCGCTCAGACAGGTGGCTGCCCGGTTGGGCCGCGGGCTCGGTGTTGCCGTGTAGCCGTCGTGCTACCGGTGGGTGCGGGTGTCGTGGCTTGGTGTCGCAATGGCTCGGGCGGTGCTAGGGGAGCATTACGGCGCGGTGGAAGGATAGGAGACGTCGCGTTATCAATAGAGGTGAGGTTAGCCCGTAGATTGCAATCCGAGGAGCATGTCCGTTATTAGAGTGGACCGGGGTAGGAGGAGTGAAGCAGGGCGCATGGTGGAGCTTGCGCTTGCGTCGGGCTTGCTGCGAACGATGGATCGGCGGAGGAGCGTCATCGTGTCCCGCCCACGCTCCCCTCCCAAACACTGAAACTTTTACCAACACGCCGCCAAACACGCCGCCATGTCTGCCTCACCCCCACCTGAAGAGCGTGAGAAGGCCGACGCCGAGGTCCGCGCAAAGGAGCAGGCCGAGCAGGCCGCCCTGCCCTACAAATGGGACCAGACCATCAAGGACCTGGACATCGCCATCACCATTGATGGCAAGTACAAGGGCAAGGACCTGGACGTCAAGATTACCCGCAACGCGCTCAAGGCCGGCATCAAGGGCCAGGAGCCTTTCATCGACGTTCGTTCTTGCTTCTTTCCCTCCAGCAAAAGCATGTGCTAACGCTTTGTTCAGGGCGAGCTGCCTCATGCCATACGCGTCGACGACTCCACCTGGACACTGACCTCCGTCGGATCCCAGAAAGAGATCTCCATCCACCTCGACAAAGTGAACCAGATGGAGTGGTGGGCCCACGTCGTTACCACAGCGCCCAAGATCGACACCTCCAAGATCCAGCCCGAGAACAGCAAACTGGGCGACCTCGACGGAGAGACACGGGGCATGGTGGAGAAGATGATGTTTGACCAGAGGCAGAAGGAACAAGGAAAGCCCACGAGTGACGAGCAGAAGAAGGCGGATATCCTGGAGCAGTTCAAGAAGCAGCATCCCGAGATGGACTTTTCAAACGCGAAAATGGGCTGAGTTCGGATAACGAGCTCCTAAGATGAAAATTTATACCCCCAAGAAAAGGCTGTCAACCAGATAGGCCAAAAGAGATATTACACAAGCTATTAGCATGCTTTCAGTTGGGATTGTTGCATGACTTTGCCTTCGTGCTGAGAATGATGTTGATGAACTACCTCAAAAGTACACTCCTCAGGTAACACCCCTCTCCCTACTCCCCTCATCGTCCCTTCCCCCACTGCCCTCCACGACCGGCGCCTCCACAACCAGCAACCCCTCGCCCTCCCCACCAAGCTGCGGCAAGTTCTGATTCTGACTTGCCCGCCTCGTATGCGCACTCAGATTCAGACTCGGCTGTCTCTGTCTACGTTTGGGCAACGGCGGCGGCGGCGTCGCGAGCTCACTTGCAGTATTCGCAGTACCAGCGCTAGCAGCACTGCTCTTCCTCCGCCGCATCTCCCGAAACACATCTTCCCCGTCGTTGTCATCTCCGCCGCCTCCCGTCCTTGCGTCTTGATCTGGGAAGTGTGCGGCGGGCAAGAGGGAAGCTGTGCCTAGTGCTGTTTTCGGGCTGTCGATGGGATCTTCAACTGAGTGTTTAGTGGAGACGGCGGGTGAGCTGGGAGCAGGGACGACGGGTTTGCGTTTCGTAAGATTCGCAAATGTGGAAGAGGCTGCGGCGGGGATGGCCCAAGTTTGTCGTTTTTCGTTCTTGGGGTGCGGTAGAGGTGTGCCTGGGGGAGGGAGGGGTTGGCCTCGGCCCATGGGTTCGGAGTGGGATTTCGAGATGGAGGGATTGGAGTGGAGTTGTGGACGAGGGTCCAGAGATGACGACGACGATGAGTCTTGATCTATGCTCGGGCCCTCGGATGTTGGTGGTCTGTTGGTGGTACTGGTATTGGGCTTTGCGTTTTGCTTGGCTGCGAGCCAGTTCCTGGCTGCTGCTGTGGCAGAGTTGAGGGATTGGTTGATGGTCTGTTTCTTTGTCGCCATGTTGCTTGCTCCTGCTGCTGCGGCGGCGGCAGCGGCAATTTCCTGTGCAGATAGCTCTCTCGACTTGGTGCGTGAGTGATCTGTGTTCGGGACTGGTGCGGAGGCAGTGCTCGCTGCGTAAATCGAAGCAGCAGAAGTGTCTTCCGACGAGCTCTCGGATGATTCCGTCGTTTGGCGTGCGTTGCCAGGCCGCATTGGCGACTGCATAGGCGATGCGACAGGAAGCGATTTGACACTTGTAGGCGTCATGATGCGGTCGTTTGACATCTCAGCAGAAGCATTCGACGAGTCAATCCTCACTTGGGCTGCGGATGACGACGACCGCATTGCGCGGGGCCTTATTGACGCCGAGGATGACTTGTGGTCCGTCGAAGTAGATACACCAGTGCCGATTTCTTCTGAATCAACGCTCGAGGCGATGGAGAAGTGCGCACTTGCCGCATCAGCCTTTTCATCAAGCTTCTCAGCGTCCGAAATCGCACTCTCCAGTGTGGCTTCGTCTTGCTTAATCTTGTCTGCGTCTTCTTCATCGTCCTTTGCGCTATCTTCCCAGATTCCGCCTCTTATGATCTGCGCGATAGTGTCGGTGAATGGCATATCATCCCAGTTGGGCAACACCAACGTTTCGTTCACTACTTCTCGAATGCGATTCTCGATGGCCCTGAGAACAACGCCATATGTGATTTGACGCGAACTGACGATTGGCTCAAGCGAGAACTCCATCTTGGGGGGCGCCTCAAAGGTCATCCAGAGTCTATTACTAGGCGGGGGCTTGACTCTGATGAGAATATGTCCATCAAGCCTCTTCAACACGGCAGCCAACACAAGTGTCACCTCGCGGGCTTTGAACCGAGTGCCCAGGTCGATTCGTACGGTAGCTGATATCTCGATACGAAAGCTGCCCTTGTAGCTAACATCAGCCTCCACAACGAGATCGCCATCGACAGTCAGCTCTTTGAGCTTGGGGTTCGTGATGAAGGGGGGCGAGGTACCCATGTCGACCTTGCGTAGCTGTACGCTGCTGATGATGGCAGGCTTGGGTACGCGGGCTATTTTCTTGTTGATCTTACTCGCGATAAAGTCTTTGACTTGCGAGGTCTTGTATAGAGCGAGAAACACCCTGCCAATCAGCGCATTGATCCAGCGAGTGTGTAGGTTCTCCTCCGAAGCATGCAGTTGCTGGACTAGCTTGACAAGATCAGGTGTATCGAACTTGAGCGGAACGGACGGCGAGCCTGTATCGGTGGGGTCTTTCTGGTTCTCTTGGGCGTGCAACATTGCGTGGTAAAAATCTTCCTTCTCGGAACAGTTGTCTGAGAAGAGATAGAAGCCTTTCGCGTCGACATTGCTGTTGCTGTCCACCTGCTGAACCAATCGAATACCTGTATCTGTAAGCACTAGGGAAGCACATCAGGCGCTTGAATCTTAGCATACAGTTCCTCTTGATCCAAAGCTCGCCCTCCGGTATGCGTTCTCCACCCCCATATATGTCTACTTTGTAATGGGCGAGCGATATGACATGGCGTACTTCGAGCTGATCTTCGTTGTCGTACAGCATAAGGTGGCCGAGACTGGTCTGGATTTAGTTTGACTTCATGTACTTGAGATATATAGACATACCGCAAGACGACGTAAAAGACGTTCCGGGCCTTCTTGTTCTTCGCGTTTGATGCTTCTATCGTGGGACTCGCGTTCTTGTTCCTGTCAAAGATGCTTCTGTACATAGACTGGTACACGCTCGGGCTCTCCACAGCTACTACAGCGCCGGCCGGCGTCGTTCGATCCGGAGGTTTGCCGTTGACGCCGCCTGGCACATACTCTCGGCACACCGCAAAGTATCCAGCACAGGCATCCGGCTCGTGAGTCCTCCCCTTCAACTTCTCCAGTATCTCGTCATCTATTCCCACTCCGACTTGTACGTTGTCATCATTCTTCCCGTTTGCGGATGTGTCCGACTTCCTGCGCTGTTCTGGAGTTGCCCCGTCACCTACAGTGTTGATGTTGTGGCTGTCTTGTTCCGTGGCTCTGGTTCCCAAGAACCATGCGGCTACGAGTACAGCGGGCAGGAGCGTCAACCCTCCGACGAGGTAGCCCCATAGGAATATCTTGAATACGGCTCCATACCCCCAGTCCCCACTCATCTTGGGTTACGTGTTATGTGGTGTTGTAGACCATCCCTCGCCATGTACATATGCGTTGAGCGGATCGACGTTCGATTGTAGAAGGTGATCGGTTTAGTATATGTGTCGGGAGCGCTTGGTCGAGGAGTTGTTGATTGGCACGGCGCGTCGAAGCAAGTAATGTAGCGACTGATGCTAGCGCTGGTCGAAGGGTCCAGGTATCGGTCGTGTACGTCGCGCGAATGTTTGGTCAGAGAAACAAGGCAGTAAGGTGTCAGGCAGCGAGGCGTTCTCGAGTACTACTTGGCTTGGACTTGGTCAGGGTCAGTGGTTCGACGCGAACTAGAGCTATGGTAGGGGCGGGGCCGGAGTTAACGCTCCACGTGTGAGGTGCACGTCGTTGATCGGCGCTAAAGCAATGTCCCGCGCTGCTATGACGGCATCTTCGACATTTCACCAACAAGAACTCGGAAGAACAGGCATTACTCAAACTTTAGAGAATTGGACAATTATTCGAACCCGCTGCCCTTTCCCGAGTGCATAACAGTAAGTTTTCTAGCTGAAAATGTATTCACAATGCTGAAGGGCGCCGACGATGGCGGAAACCGTCCCTTCCATGTTCTGATCCACGTACGTATTATTTCTGGGGCATCAGCTTATCGTACAGCAGCCAAATACAAGAAGTTTGCGTCACCACCAGCATGGCAACTACAGAATCACAATCCTACAACCCGGACATTCCCTCGGACCCTGTTACCAAAACCACGGACACCATCCATGTCGAACTCACCCCGCACGACCTAGACTCCCTGTCAGCAACCAAATTCGTCCGATCCCCATCAGCGGGTGCAACAGTCTTGTTCATAGGCACAACGCGCGACTCTTTCAACAACGAGCCTGTTTCGTCTTTAGCCTACACTTCCTATGCCCCTCTTGCCATTTCAACTCTGTTCAAGATCGCTACCTCTATTCTCACAAAACACGCATGCACCAAGGTTGCCATCGTTCACAAGCTGGGCGAATGCCCGATTGGGGAAGAGAGTATTGTTATTGCGGTCTCAGCACCACATCGACAGGCAGCTTGGAGAGCGGGTGAGGAGGCATTGGAAGAGACGAAGGACAGGGCCGAGATATGGAAGCTAGAGAGGTTTGAAGGTGGGGAGGGAGTTTGGAGGGCGAATAGGGATGGGCAGAAAGGTGTAAAGGTAGAGGATGGGGCGAAGTAGGGTGGAGAGAACGCCAAAGCAACGGATCATTTGCAAGACAGCTGTCGCATTTGGAGGTTTGCTGAGCCCTCGAAACCTTGTACGTTGGTACTACTGCAGTGTGACATACTGAACGGTATATGTCCAGTTCGTGGCATGAGACCAGGTTTGGGAATCAATGTCGAGGCGAAGCATTGTTTAGTGCCAAGGCTATGAAGCGTTGTGAAAAAGTGGGCTTTGTAGGCTTATGCTGCGTATGTACAGTGAAAACGCCTTGCATAGAGTACTATTCTTCATTATGAGCTTATGACGTATGTCGTGAAGATGGGTATCATTCAAGTCGCTGGCTGTGTATGTAGCATTGGAGGCTCCCTGGACATCTGCATTTATATCTTCGTTTGCAGCAGCACTACTGGTTCCATCTAGTATTGAAGAGATGCCGTCGGTAGAGGGACCTTAACCACCAGTGCGGCCCTGAACATCGACGTGATGTCAGACCACGCTGCGGCCAGATAGTATGTGTCCCAACGCCGTGTTGTAGCTGCCCATCACAACCAGTTTTTAGCTGAGGCATGATTGAAACTAGACGTTGTCGCGGTGAGACGCCGATCATAGACATTGCACTCAGCTTATGTTGTGGGACACTTCCGGGTAGCCGTTCCAACTAACTTTGGAACGTACCAAAAAGCGTAGCGAACTAGTTCAATACTCGAGGCTTCCCATCGAATTGTCAAGCGCGTGGCTCTGATGCAATCGATCGGAGGACAACGCCGTCGTTCTCAACATTCTGGTGAGGCGTTCTGCACATGGTGCATTAGCATCAGGTAGCCTACATAATCTACGACACATCGACAGTGTTGAGGGTCTCGACTTGACATAGAGGCGGGGTTGTACCAGTGGGCGCAGAATGATGTGCCTCGATTGCAAATGTCGCTCCGATGAGGCATTCAGAGCCCGCCGTGCTTGTGCTACCATATGCAGCTACTATGCACTCAGCCTTCCTGTTGTATACACTAATCTTACAGTCGTACTTGTACACGTTAACGGTCGTTATTGGTTCTTGTCTGAACCGTCCCTCTCGTCCTCCTCTATTATTCGCATCTGACCGGATGCTGCTATCATCTCGCTGATGGTATTCGGTACATCATCCTCGGACTGGTATATCCGATCGTAGTTCAAGCGGCCTCGTAGAGCTGCGCGAGCTTCTCTCAGATTCGCAATATCAAAGGTCCACATAGCGCCACCCAGCGCCATGATCCCAACACTGGCGCAGTTCATCGTGGCCAGGTTCAGAGCCTGGCAGGCATCTGAGAAGGGACTGAAGTATTCGTGCGGATTTGTGTTCGCTTCGTAAAACTTTGGCTTGACACGGAGCTGCCGCCTCCATACGGCCTTGCGCGTTATTGCAGTCGAAGCCAGTAAGCAGGCGCTTCCGAGGAAGTATATCGAAAGCTGGCGCAATGATCGTGAAGACGTAATGGGCGTGCCTTCGTATGTGCTTTCAGCCGGCCGTAGAGGGGGGTTGACCGGCGCTGCCGTTGGACGGGACATCATTCGCAAGATCGGAATCTTCTGAACAGCTTCCATAAAACCCTCGAGCCGTACTGCAATTATTCTGGGGTAATCTGTCGGGTGACTGCAGGACTAGCGTTGCATGCCGAATTCGTTGCGGACGTTGCGGACCCCCGAGCGTGTCTCTGCTGACAGAGGAAGAGAATTTGGGCGTGCCGAGAGTCGTACAGTCGAGGCGGCGTCGTGGAACTACCCGGAACGAGTGTGTTATTAGCCAAAAGTGTGGCGTGAGAAGGCAATGGCCGGGCAAACATCTTCGTCAGCCCGTCACAGAAAAGTTGCGATAGAAGCCGCCGCCGGTGGGTCTCGGGCCGTGCGCCCAGATTCCCCACAATGGCTGAACCCCTCTTCACCCACCGCATCATTTCCCTGTCATGTACAAACAAGCTTTCGCCATGACAAAGTGCTCGATCAGATGCATATATTGCGAATGACGCCTTCAAGCAACAGCTGCTGATTGCTCCAGCCGCACGTCCCTCGTATTGTGCATCTTTCCCCTCACTAAAACTAGGCAGAAGAGGACCCAATATCAACCTGCAGTATGCAGTGATCATCGTCAGGTACACCCGACGACTAGCTGTTAGTTTCCCATCAATACACTCAGCTTACGCTTCCCCGTCATTTCGCCACTTGAGAAGTTTCCGGGTTCCTGGGATTCCTACTTGGAACCACCAGGGTACTTGGCGGACAAACGTGCGTGACGTACAGTACGTTCATTCGACACGTGCTTCTGCGTAGAGATCCTTGACGCACAGCTGAGTATTATCTCGTACTTCCAATTCATGGAGAAGCTCGTCAGCTACCCGAGTCGTTGGTATCGACGATTAACGTTTCTCGGTCATCATCAACTCCACGAGACAAAGACGCTTGCCAAGTGCACTCCCCATTCTCTTCTCCACACCAGAAGGTCCGGTTGGCTCATAGTCTACCCCCCACCTATCGCTTTTCATGGCTTGCGTACGCATACTAGATGCTTTTCCTTCATTAGTCATTAGACTGGTGGACTCATGGATACTGGTAGCGTGGCGACTGCATGCATGCATGCTTCCATGGGACGACTTGATCTGGGCCCGCATCGACATGCTTGACCTATTTTTGTCATTTGATACTCTACCTGCTGTACGAGGCCTGCGGTGTATCTTCTTCTAAGCCATCGTGCGAGATGTGCAAGGTACTACGGATCGCTTTGTCGATCATCCGGGCCAACAGAGAACGACTCTGCCTCGTTTCTCCGCACAAGATGACAACGATGCGCTGGTAATGTGTATGTTGAGAAGCTAGGCTCGAGTATAAAGTAACCCTATAGTCGCGCTTTGAAAGCATCATCAGCCTTCACAGTCTGCAACAGTCTAGTTGATACTCTTTCGCTACAAGTCCAAATCAATCGTCAATTGTTCTCCCTCCACTCTCGATCACTCAAATCTTTAGCTCAAGATGCTCTTCCAAAATCTCTTCGCGCTCGTTGCTTCAGCTTCTCTCGCTGCTGCTTTCCCCGGTTACTCCGCAGTGCCTCCCAAGTCTTCTTCCAGCGCATACGTGCCCCCTCCAAAGACTTCATCTGTGCCTCCTCCCAAAGAGACAACAATCTGCACTCCGTGTAAGTGTTTACGTATAGCTGCCTGTGATCTTGGATTGACTGTTTCCAGCCACATACGTCAGCTCCAGCGTTGGGGAGGGCAAGACCACCTATCTGTCTACCAAGACTGTGGTCATTCCCGTCACCACTGTCACTGAGAAGCTCTCGACCGTCACAACACCTTGTCCATACACTACTACTGGCACCAGCACCAAGACGGTCACGCAGCTCACTACCTACCTCACTACCAAGACCTACTCGACTGTGACCACCATATACAACACCAAGGTAGAGAGCGAAGTGAAGTCCGCTACCAAGGTTGAGACCGTGCCAGTTGTGTGAGTATACGACTGCGATTGCTCGAAATGTTCTTCCAGCTAACACCCATACAGCTCCACCGGAACCTCCTACAAGACCAGCGTCTCCACTGCTAAGGAGACCATCACGAGCTCAAAGACTACCGGGTCTGTCGTCACAGAGACTGCGAAGAAGCCGACCACGTACATTACCACTGGCACCACCACGATCTGCACAACGTCCAAGGGCGGCTATGGTGACGGCTACTAAGCCCTGATCTTTCGCGCATGAAGGAAACTACCACTGCAGCTAGCAGGACTGATGAACTTGACTGATTGCGACGCAAGCTCCAACTGCGGTACACTCTTTGTGCAGGGACAATGTTTAAGCGCGTAAATTCATGACCCATTTCGATTCTTGAGTCACTCCTTAGACTGCCATCTTACCCAGCGATAGAGCTGCATCCATAACAATAAACATATTTTGGCAAAGGAGAGCGCAAAGAGACAGATTCCAAACTGCTAACTTCGGTAATGTCAAAGCTCTAAAGCTGTGGTATCCTGAGATGAGGCCAGATGGTGAACCCCAAATCACGTACAAGTCCGCTCATATAACCAACGGATAAATTGCAGCAAATCATCTCGTACATTATCGCCCTCTTCACTGTAAATCCAGCCCTCAATATCTCGACCTATGCTGCGGTCGCTCAGGACCCTGCATCATAGCCAAACGCGCAGGGTTCATGCCAAACGTAGCAGCCTCGTCGGGCTCGTCTGCCTCAGCAGCCTCTTCTCCAGCCTCAGCGTCGTCACCGCCCTTCTTGCCTGACTTGGCCTCCTTCTTCTGCTTGCGCTCGCTCTGCTTCATTTCGACTTCCGTCTTCTTGACGCGGTCGCGGGCACGCTCGTCGTGTAGCTTCTCGTTCTTGGCGGAAATTTTGGACTTGCGGGCTTCGCTGTTGCCGCCGCCTCCTGCGCTGTTGGGTGGTGTTAGTGTGTACTCTCTCGCTTTGTATTGGGTGGTAATCTGGGTGGTACGGGACCAGTGATGCGCGTAGACGACCAGAAGTGTAAAAATCTTACCTCAGCTCAACGTTGATCTTCCTGCCCTCCTTCTTCTTGGGGTCGGCGAAGACGGAGTGGTGGTACTTCTTCAAACACGTCACCATACGGTCGTAGCGGTCGAATTCGATGAAGCAGGTGCCCATGAACTTCTCAGTGCCCTTGTATGTACGGAGACGGATGTCGGTCGGCTTGATTTTTTCGAAATGCTTCTCGATTTGCTCTTTCGTAGCGCTGTAGGGAAGGTTGCCTAAAGATATGTATTAGATGGGTATGACAGCTCGAGATGTGCAGGAGACGTACCGACGAAGACAATGAAGCGGCCCTTGTTAGCCTCGACTGCCGCTTGGGCTTCCTCTCCCTCTACCTCTACTTCAGCGCCACCTTCGACGTCTGCATCTGCGTCCTCTGCAGAGGCTTCACCGTTGGTCTCGGCTTTGGGCTCCTCAGTAGAGGTTTCCCCGTCGGTTGCTGCCTCTGCCGCCTTCTTTGCCTTCTTCTCTTTTTTATCCTTCTTCTCCTTCTTCTCTTTCTTCTTCTCCTTCTTAGCAGCCTTGGAGTCAGATTCTGTGCCGTTTGTCTCTGCTGGTGTGTCTTCAGCTACGCCGTTCTGTTCCTCAGCCGCGTCTTCCATAGGTGTGTCCTCAGATGCGGCAGAGTTTTTGCTCTTCTTCGACTTCTTGTCCTTCTTCTCTTTCTTGGACTTCTTTTCCTTCTTCGCAGGCGCGTCATCGGCGGCATCGGGCATTGGCTCGTCGTCGTTGACGCTGATAAAGTTCTCCGACGACTTCATCTCATCGATAAGATCAGCCTCTTGCGCGTCTTCAGAGACACCCGCATCCTTGGACTTTTTGGACTTTTTGGATTTCTTTTCCTTCTTCTCCTTCTTTGCGTCTTCTAAGGCGTCCTCGATAGCCGATGTGTCGACATTGCCCTTGGACTTCTTGGACTTCTTGTCCTTTTTGTCTTTCTTTTCCTTCTTCACCTCGGTCGCTTCGACTGCAGGCGCATCTTGGACATTGTCGGTTTTCTTGGATTTTTTGGACTTCTTCGGCGCGTCCTCTGCAGCCTCGGCATCGCGCTTGCGCTTCTTCTCGGGGGTGTCAATTTTAGATTTGGACATGGTGGGCGCGCAAAAATGGTGTTGATCTGTAGGAGCGTCGCGAAACGAGAATGGAGATCCTGAACTTTTTCTGCCGGGCGGTCACGTAATGTTGTCTTGGCGCGTGAACTACGGCATCGATACACCCCTCAAGCGACAGAATTGCAGTCGCAAAGCATAATGCGGCCTCCGGCGCATCGACCAAAGCTTCCACACGGCTCGCTGAGGCCTCCGACAACGCGCACATCCGACCGTCCACGCCCACGCCAGTTTTCGAACAAGCATCCCCGCCAATTCCTCGTTGCGCACCAAGGCTCGCCCCGGCCACAGCTACCGTTTCTATATCCCTCGGGCCAACACCTCTCTAATGGCCAACTGCAACGCCTGTTCTCCATTAGTGCCAACCACAAGAAATTCATAAAAGAGACGGCGAAACTGAGTGTGCGATACAGCATCCTCATCTTCCTCCTGTCATCATGCGTTAGTATCGCAAGTCTGGGGATATTGAGCGAGCAGCAAGAGCGGGCGTTTCCGTCGCCGCATGAGTGGAGTCTGATTACGAGATTCAGGTTCCGGAGAGGAAGGTGGTGGCAGGTGCCCGAAAACAACGAGGAAGAGGGTTTCCCCAACTGGGCACGGGTCTACTCAGAGCTGGAATATGCGCTGAATCGATTGGAACACCCGAACAAGGATGGCGCGGGTCTATCTGAACAGGAAGAGGGAGGGATCTTGGTGCCCGGCGTAGGCAAGGCAGGCTTCGATCTGACGGCCAAAAGCGAGGAGTGGCGACAAGGGTACTACGAAGTCTTGATGGGCATGGGCAATGCTGCAGAAAGGTTAGATGGATGGGTGACGGACAAGTGGAGGAGAAATGTGTGGGCGCCGGAATTCATTCAATCGCCCTCGAATCCACGACCGAAAGCCGTTCTTCCTGGCATGCCCGAACCACCAGATGAGGAGCATCGCTTTCCCGCAGCGGAAGCACCAGAGACGTTCTACCTCAAGATCATCACGTCCAAGGGGTTTACAACATATCAACGGCTGTCCGCTGCGTTGAGCTATGCCGACTGGCTCAACTTTAGAAAGCTCCCAGACTCGGCGGAGGAAATGTATAGATGGGCACTTGACATTGCCATTGCGGGCCTACCCACGCCCGAGCCTTCGACAGTCATCGACCGAGACAGTGCCATTCTGTCGTCTACGGCACCCAAGGAAGCAATAACACCGAACATCCTCTACGCGGCGACAAACCTGGCTACCTTCCTAGCGGAACAACGAAGAGTCTCATCCGCACTCCCAATTTTCGTCTCGCTGCTTCGTGCTCGTATCGAAGCCCAAGAGGCGCATATCCCTGTGGTGCCGGCACAAAAAGATTCTACTCTCGTCGGTACTCTGTTCAGCTTGCTGCGTGAACCCGACTATCCAGAGGTGCCACCCTCTGGCGACGAACCACTCCTCCGCAAAGAAAGCGACCGCTGCGAAGAAGCCGCCTTGAAGAACTACATTGGCGAGATCCTTTTCGCGACAGCCGGCAGCTCATCTAGTCAACGCCAACAGGGCCTCTCATGGGTGCGCGATGGTGTCTCTACCTCCAAGCTCGCGCAATCACTCGAACCCATACGCGCCAACGACGAAATCCGCAAGAAGTGCGAAAAGTGCGAGGAGGTTGGTCTCGAATCGTGGGGGAAGATCATGACTTACTTAGCTGCTGAAGCCCGCGAGAAGCGGGATCAGGCAAAGAGCGGAGGTCTGAAGGGGCTGGTGTGGAAGGTCAAGGGCACCAAGGCCCTGGATGAGGATGTAGAGAACCTGGAGGGTGAAGAAGAGGGTGTTATCCTTCGGCTGAACAAGCTAAGAAGTAAGATGCTCAAGGAGGAGTATGAGGAGATGGATCGCAAGTTTGCGCGAACCTTTGTATTCTAGGAATTGGCTGTAAAGTGCGAGCGATGGAGCTAGACATGACCTACGCGCGTGTAATCCTGCCAAGCACGGCAGGCAATACTACCCAGTACCTTTTTACAGCCCCTGCATCAGCTCATCCATTGTAACTTATCGCATGTGCATGCTCAGCATCGCCATGTTTCAGACGTGGATCACTTTAGCCTTCACCCTATCAATGTCGGCACATCCCTCTGGCGCGGATCGCCACATCCGGCTCGCTATCAGGGCCCTAGCGCTCGACAACCAATCATCCAAGCCACACCCGCTGTCAAATCCAATCGAACCGAACGCTTGCTTTTGGTCACCCATCAAATGTGTTCGCACGTGTACCGGCCTCCCCGACTATTGGCGTGGGCAGCTGATTATTGCTTGGGTACACAGGCGAATTAGTACGAGTATGTCTGCCATGCATAGACGGAATGTCGCTAGCGCCTGGGGTTTGGTGGAGGAGAATGGGTGGGTAAACCGTTCGTCTGATGCGGATGTGAAGGGGGTGACTCGGTAGTCAGCTGGGCGTAGGCGTTTGTATAAAAGAAGGAGTGATCCAGCAAGTGGCTTTTGATCGTGCGCAAACCGACACAGATCCCATTGACAACTACTGCCTTCGTTGAATATACAAAGACGACACGATGGCTTTCAAACCGCTCCTTGCGTTGGCTACCATGGCCGTATCTTTGGTCAGCTGCGCGCCGCTCGCACTCGACGAAAGGCAGACGCCAAATGGCGTTCCCGACTATGTGCTCAAATATGGTAAGCAGTGATACTTACTCTCGCTTCGTCGTCTGTTATCGTATATTGAACTCGACTAAGTCATCATTAGCGCCCATCGTCTACATTCACTCAAAGGACGCCTACTACCCCACCGATATACAGACATTTCTGGATCACACGACTCCGCGCGTGAATTTCAACGAAGTCCCCGGTCCTTCAAAGCCCTTGACTACTTCCAACCTCGATCAGATGGGCAGCGATGTCTGGCTCACATCCAACGATGACGTGACCAAAGATCCCACATGGATCAAGGGCACAAAACCCAACGCGCAGGGCAAGACCGAAGGAGCGACCACAGCCGCCATAATTGTGAATGACAAGGGGAATGGCAACGTTGATGCTTTCTACATGTACTTCTACGCCTACAATTATGGCGGCGAAGTACTAGGATGGAGCAAACTGAACTTTGGTACTTATCCTCCCCTTCGTCTTTAACGTGAGACTGCTCAGTTCTAACGCTCGATGAAAGGCAACCACGTAGGCGACTGGGAACATGTAATGGTCCGTTTCTCAAACGGTTCTCCCGAGGCAATCTGGTACTCGCAACACGCAAACGGCCAAGCCTTCCGCTACGGCACCGTTGAGAAGACCGGCGACAGACCCATCGCATACTCCTCCAAAGGCTCGCATGCCAACTACGCCATATCCGGAACCCACGACCACACCATCCCCAACCTCAATCTTCCTGGCGGAGTGTTGGAAGACTACACAGACCGAGGTGTGATGTGGGATCCTCTCCTATCCGCCAACTTCTACAAATTCGACGCCGGGAACTCCGCTTTCTCGGCTTATGATGGTCAGGCGCCGACGGCGTGGTTGAACTTCAAGGGCAGGTGGGGCGATCAAGAGTATCCCGAAAGTGATCCGAGACAAGTCAAGCTGTTTGGGCAGGCTAAGTTCTCGGGTGGACCGACTGGACCAGTGGATAAGCAGTTGAACAGGGAGAAGATCTGTCCGAATAACGGTCAGCTTTGCATTCTGAGAAGTATTCTCGTGCCGAGGAGTATGGGTATGGATGAGGTTGTGCAGGATGGTGATGTTATTATGGAATGATGAGTGCGAGGCGGTGATTTCATGAATTTTGTCAGTTACTTTCACGTAATATATAATGATATTGGGACTTTCAACAGAGTACATACTTCGTTCTCCTCGCTGCAAAACAAGCATTGTCAAGTTCCCCAGAACCATTAAGGCCGCACCCCTCTCTGCTGTGTGCCCTGAGCCCAATAGATCGTCCCAGATCTAGTATGACGCCGTAAAAAAACCTTAGGGTATCATGATAACGACTGGCTGAGAACTCAAGTTGCAAGACGAATGATCCGCCAAAACATGGAAACACCCGGCATGACAGTAAGCTGCACGCAATCCAAAAATATAGAACCGTTGATAAAATACGAAATGATGATACAAAAGGTCAAAGCACGACGACCCGAAAGACGGTGAACTGATGCGAGCCACGTAGCACTGTTGGAACGCCACAGTAGCACGAAGACGTGGAGAAACATTGACACATCACCACAACTCTGGATGATGCTGAGCTTCGTCTTCTTCGACGGCTTGGCTATTCGACACCTCAGCGTGACGTACATGAACGTCGTGCTTGTGGAGATAGTCTAGCGCAATTTCGGCACCAGAGTCTTGCGTGTCGCGAGAGCTCGTCGTCGTTTCCTTGGGATAGGCATCTCGTCGCAGATGATGCTGTAATGGGTTGCCGGTCAACTTGGACTTGACCGTACCCCAAGCTCTTCTGCATTCAGCGCGGGTTGTGAAGATGTAGATTGTGGCGTTCCAGGCTCCCTGCAGTGGCAGGACAATGGCGGAAATGATGTTCAAGGCGAAGTTTGAATGATTTCTGTGCGTGAACTGGTACATGCGGTTGATGCTGCTGGGTAGCCAGACGACAAGCAAGGCTACAAACATGAGGAAGGCGACTTGGAAATATGCCATTGCTGCAGCATGTCCTTCTGCGGTTCGCTTAGCGACAGGACGCGTTGTCAATAATGTAGTCGGGGTTGTCGAGGTTTCTGCAGGGCTTGTCGCAATGACGGTCGCCCTGTACCCATTTCGACCTCTCGTACCATTGTGTGGATTTCGCTGCGCTTCGATATCCTCGGCTTGTATCCTAGACGTGCGGGCGGTATCCATGGCGGGTAGTGTTTCCATCATCGTAGCGTTATGTTTGCTGGGCGTGGAAAGCAAACGAGTGCTCGAAAACGAACTGATGGAGTTTTGATCCGGCTCGGGAGAGACACAGCGTGAGATAGCGTCCTCTGGCTGGACGTCGCATTTAATTTGTGTCGTCACCACGATGTTGTTTGTACCCACAAAAGGATGCGGGGCAGTGTTCTCGGTAGCAGCTGTGAAGGAGTTTCTGGCTAGATATTGGTGCGAGCTTCGAGAAATGGAGCGTAGTTCGGCCCTCTTCCTCCAGATTCGATAGCCAGTGATGATGTAGATGCTGATAGTCGTAGTGATAACAATCCTGCCGAGATTAGTCGTGTTTGGCTTGACGAGGACTGGACTTACCAGGTAGGAGCGTAGAAAAACGCGATCCGCATCCACTCGACGTCAGACGATACCCAGCACCAAAGAGTTGCTGATCCGATAACCTCATTTCCCGTTCTACCCAGGATGAAGTAGACGAGAACTGGTAAAGCTGGGATCCCATAACTACATGCGACATACCATTTCTCCAAATGGCGTAGTTGCTGGGCGTCGTACCCAAAGAAAAACACCAAAAATACGTTGGTAGCCATCGACAAACAGAAGAGGGTATCCGTGATCAAGAACCATTGAATCAGGAGACCCTGGAACTCGCAGAGACCAGACGGGGATTGCGAATCCTTTGGCAAGACTGCAATCGACATCAAAGTCGCGATATTCGTCAAGATGTTCCCAAATGTCGCGAAGAATACCAGACGGTTAATTGCTGCGCGATATCAGCTTTTGTAACGAATCGAAGCAAGTCAACATACGTTTTCTGAAGAAGGGGAAGCACACAAAAGTAGTAATGATGATTGCTGAGCCTATGACGGAAAGTCCAGACGCCGCTCTCGTGGCGATGACAAGCGCAAAGTCTTTGTGGGGAGATAGTGGCGTAGGCATGTTGGGAAGCCGTCGATACAGCGTGTTGCGCTTCGCAAAGGAGGAACTATGTGCCAAGGTTGGTATAATTTGGTGCGTTACTAGCGTGTGAGTGATACTGAAAGTGTGTTCTTGATTCACTCGAGTGCGACTAATCGTGTTTGGCAGTGATTTGATCCTGCCGACCGCTGCAGTACACGCGAAATATCCTGGAGAGCGCCACAGTATTAGCGCTGCAATCGCAGTGAACGACTTCGCCGACGAGTTGTACAGTTTAGGCGAGGAGCCATGCGCGAACAGCCAGTATAGTCGATACAAAGACCAACAAGGGTGGCCGTGGTCGAGTGTGAAGGATAATCGGTATGGACGGGGTGAAAGGCGTTCAAATCTGGAAGCGAGTCGAGTGGAAACGCTAGAGAATGTGATCGAGACAAACAATATTGTCTTTTCAGTGAGAAGAAGAGACTCTCCGCCTGTAAGATCGTAGAATGCTTCGTAGACTTGGTGTACAACGCGCTTAGCGAACGCAACGAAACCCTTACGCACAATGTCGTACAGACTCCGCAAGGGGAAAAGAAAGATACAAGAAAAGAACTTGAGCCACTGAGTCGGTTCGTAAGACTGTTTCCCGGCGAATGAAGTTTTGTGTACGGCAGTAGCGTGGTGAATTTGCTCCACAGGGTGTGCACAAGAGGCGCAGAATTGGTCAACGATAGCGTGAAGTAGACTGAGATGATACAACAACCTAATTCTTTCCTATATTCAAGTAGGCAGGTATATAGCTTACTACTGCCTCGAGTTTTGCAGAGAGCAAGGTTGCCGTAAGCCATAGCTACTTTTGGTAACAGCCACTGCGTACTGACTTTCGTGAAAATAGAACCCTGTATGGTGGCGCGCAGGCGGTCTACAGTCCGCAAAGCTGAGGCCAGAAAATCGATAGCAGAAAAATGATACCAATAAAGGTCTGCTATCTGAGAGGTATGCCGTCGAGACCTCGACGTGGGACGTGCCAAGCCAGCCTGTCATCTTCCCCGCAGCTCCACCTTCATCTCATTCGACAGTCTTTACCACTGCACGTCCTCGTCCTTCAAAACTGCGGTCGCGCTTGCGCCCTCTGCCCTAGAACAAAGAGCCTTCTACTTCCGCTAGCTAGATGCGTACGGTATGCGCAGCCTGGGCATGTAGGATTAAGATACATCGGATCACCTCTCGGCTATGACACAGCCTTGGATGCTATGGCATCGGCAGTGTGCATTTTCGCAGGGACCTTTTCCAACTGACTGGTAGCAGAGTTCAAGCTCATCATTGTTCAGACGTTGGTTAGGACTATAGATCACCGGTGCCAATTTGATGATGCTTAACACGCAAAGAGCGCTTACTGAGCACACCAATTAGGGAACACATCACACACCACCAACCTCTCACGTAGTCGTCTGGTCACACAGCATCTTCTACTAGGCTGAGAGCGGCGGTCATAACTCTGACGATAGAAGGCCATTTTCGCCTACAACACCCTATCATAACACTCCTACGCCCACCATTAACCAGGACCCGGCGAATAGCATTTCAACCTCGAAGCTGACTGAAAATATGCAGCACAGCAGTCAAGCCTCTTCTTGGGAAGATAAGAGATCAAAGAGACAGTCTTACACCATTACATGATCAGCAAACGAAACACAATCTGACCACCGCAGCCCTGCTGGTGAGACAGGACCACCCCGACACTCAACGCTGGACGGCGATGACTATTCCGACTCATACAGTGTATTCCAGGCTCGCCCTAATTGACAGTCAAAGACCATGCGGCGAGAGGCTCGCTGCTGTATGGCAAATTGATTTGCGATGTTGCTCAATGCGGCAGCAGTATTGCTAGGGTCGCCCTGAGTATCGCCGAATATAACTAAGAGTTTCCCGATAAACACTGCCATCCTAGTACCAGCTGGAAGGATGACCCTCCTAAAAGGTCCCGAGTATCTGGATATGAGTCTGTGCACGGCACTTGCTCAAACCTACGTCGACACTCGGTACAAAAACGGATGCGCAGCTTCGCCTTTGTTGCTGCGGCTATGGCTGCACCCTTACATATCAGCCCTGCGCCAGATCGAGGGTCCAAGGACAGTAAAAAATTACTACTCCTACTGGAACGTGACTCCATTTTCATCTCTATGACCGGCTTTTCAAATGACCAAATGGACTCAGGTCGCCGAAGTCAACGTCAGCAATCGAGGTCTTCAGGTACAGTGATCCAACCAACATATCGTTCAGCCACAAAAAAGATTGATTCCATGCGCAAGAAGGAGTGCATTTCAGTTATTCTGTTTCATGCATACCTACATACCTTGCGCTTCTCCAGCCCTCAAGAACCTCCTCACGTAGCAGCCACTGCAGCATCAGTAGCAACCGCATCCTCCGCCTTAGCTGGCTCCTCCGCAGCTCTCCTCTGCTTTCCTGAGATGAGATAAATGCTAGCACGCACCTCCAACAACGGATCGTCACTCGGCTGAATGCCATCAATCCGCGGAATAGGATCAAAGATGATGCTCTTCTGCTGCTTCGCGCTCTCCGCGTCGTCCATCGTCTTCTCAATCTGGATGTCGCCTAGCTCAACAAGACTCCTCTCCTCAGGCCATATCTCCGTCGCGTTATCCGTCACATCCCCTTCCTCCGCGACTTGAGCCAAGAGCTTGAACCCAATTGGTCCAGACTGCAAACGCGGCTTCAGCTCATCGAACAGGTACGATTCAGATTTCTTATCCAGTGCCTCGGAGTCGAGATGTTTCTCTCCAGCAACAGGCACGATTCTGTACCTGACGAAGGTGATCTTGTCTTCTTTGACAAGCTTAAATGCATTCACGCCAAAGAACTTCTCTGTCGCAAAGCTCTCTGGACTAGGCTTCGCAGCCTGCAGGAATCTCGCTGTCTCGGGATGGCGACCAAGGAATTCAGGCACTGCTTCTCCCGCATTTTGCCCCGTTGCGGCTTTGAGAAACTCCAAAAACTCGGCGCCGGTACGTGTGGGGAAGTATGGCGTGGAGTGCGCAATGATATCTGTATGCTGCCTTCGCCCGTCTTCCTTGGGCGGCAGGTGGAAGCGAATGGCGATGCCGCGGGGATTGGCATTGGGATCTGTGTCTGCGATTTTGGGGAAACCGGTGGAGGAGGAGAAGCGCACGGTTATTGATGTGGAGGGCGTGTTGAAGTGCGGGGCTGTGGTGAGATCCGATACTGTGGCACTGGGAGTAAACGTTCCAGTAAGGAGATGTCCTTTTGCGTGCGCTGGTTGTATGTGTTAGCTCTGGAGTGCGGTTGGAAGAGTGACCCGGAAAGGGTTAAGCAAGGAGAAGGTAAAAAATAATAAGGAAGATCGACCTACCTGGTCTAAAACTGTGCGGCGCGTCACCGGCCATGCCGCGAAGAGTGCTCACAAGACCATTACTCGTCTCCAGCACCTCTGCGTTCGTCGAAAGTGGCATGATTAACGAATACACAGGTCCTTCCTTGATCTTTGTTTTGCGCTTCTTGTCTAGATAGCTACAGTCTCGTTCGATTCAAGCAAACAACTACACAGACTGTTCGCAGCAAAGCCACTTATCGACCCAATATATATATCACGCAGAAGCCCAACATGCTGCTTTGCTGAATAAACAAAGTCGCACCTAGCATGAACATTCCAAATCGTTACACCCATAACACCAACCGCCTTATCAGAAGTCCAAGAAGTAGCGAGATCCTTGCCCCAGCTCGCTAGTCAAATGCCTCTCGTTCTATTGGCGGGCCCCGAGCTGACGGCATGCTTACATGCATGTTGCGTTCTAACAAATCCGTCGCTTACGACTCCTGCACTGATTCCTTCACGTTTAGTAAGCCTAGCTTAGACTTGGGGAGAAAAGCTCGTCATGTCTAGTTTCCTGATTGGAATTGCTAGACGTGCGAACACGGGCCTGGTTTATGTCAATGAGAGACTCAACAATGAACCCTGTTATCACTGCTTTCTATCCAGGATCCGAGTATATCTCGTATACGTGCAGAAATCATCCATCCTACTCCGCGCAATTCCCAACAACCTTACTTGCCCGCCTCCCCACCAAACCATCCACATAACCCAAAAACACCTCCAGATCAATCATATCAACCTCTCCATCCTTGGCACCTAGACTAGGATTAGAGCTCCTCATCACCTGTCCACCCCAAAGAATACGCAAATACGCCTTCTCTCCCCCACTAGTACCACCAGTAGTCTCATATCCCTTCCTCCGATAAACCTCAAACACGACTTCCGAACCCATTCCCACCCAAACCATCTGCTCAACCTGCAGGAAACTGAGTAAACGCGCCAACGACCCATCGTGCGCAACGTTATGTCTGTACAGAACTGGACTCTGGCCCGCGAGCGCGGAACGCATGTTCTGCACCAACTCTGCCATGTAAACGCCATAAGAAGCAGCAGCCGCTTGTAAGGAAAGCGGAGAGTCGCGGTAAATAACCGAGTACTCGTACTGACCCAGACGATAAACGGTATCGGCTTGGTTTTGGGAGACGCAAAGAGCGGGGTTGGTGATGTTGCAGGGAAGGGGTTTGGCGTGGCATTGGCGTGCGGAGAGGTTGTCGTAGTAGTGATCGAACCAGGTGTGCCATTCTGATGAGTCGGTGGGCACGCCGCTTATGGCGTCGAGAGAAGCGAAGAGAGGTGCTGTGGCCGTGAGGTGGCGAGTCCAGTTTGCGGCTGTGCTGCCGACGCCGTATGAACTGTAGAGGGAGGAGGCGGCTGGGCAAGAGTAGGATGGGGCTAGCGAGTCGATGGTGGAGGGTTGGACGTGTAGGGGTACGTTTTCTTTGGGGCTGTACATGCCTTCGATTAGCATACCGGCGACTTGGCTGGTGATGACGTTGTTCGAGACGCGCCAGGTTGTCTTCTCGTTGATGTTGTCTGGTAGGAAGCCGAGCAGGTCGTGGTATACGCCGAAGACATCTTTGCCATGCTGTAGAGAGTCGTCGAGCCCCTCGCGGGTAATTTGAGGGAACTGGCACGATCCGTTGAAACCACTCTGGGCGAATGGGTTGATGGGATTGGTGTAGACGCTCCAGTACGTTGACGCCGACGTGTTACCAGCGGGATTTAGAGGTTCGCCGTAGTAGAAGAGACCTTGATCGGAACAATCCCATGGGTATGACTCTTTGGGGAAAGTATTCGAGGCATATGGTGTTCGCTTATGATGGCGATGAATGCTATGCAGAATGTAAGCTGATGCTCTAGGTTGACTGGGATTGTAGTACAACTTACACCTCCACATACGCCAGCTCAAACTCGTCATCCACCTTTACATACTCATTCTTCCGTACATGAGGCATATTGCACCAGTTGTAAGTCCCGTAGTCCACACCAGCAGGTAGCTGTGAGCTGTTGAACACAAATCCATTGGTCCCCGTCCCGTTCAATACTTGATCAAGATCATTAACCCAACTCTTCTTTGGTGCATACCAGCCCAGATCTACCTTTGATACATTCTGAGCAACCGCTGTACTGACTATAGAAGCAAAGAATAGCGATACATAGCTACGTGAAGAAGTCATGTCGATATCCTGAGGTAGCCGAAAGGAGAGCGTGAACGCGGTGCAGACCAAAACGAATGCTGCCAGAGCAGAACAGACAGCAGGGTGCATGTCTTATATTTGTAAATTGCTCAAGGCGCGATACCGGGAGCCATTGCAGATGCAGAAGGTCTCGTCGTTAGTGACGAACGTTGAGAGCCGAACGATGGTCGCTGCGCACAAGACATGCACGATGCGAGGTACGAGATGGCGATTGGTCAATGAGACAACGAGTCCGGCCCGCCAACTGGTACCTCGGGCTAAGACACGACGACTGTTCCCGACTTTGGTCCCGCGCTTCGTACTGATTATCACTGTTTCTACCTTGATCCTAGCTGTTTGGTTTTTCGGCGGGCTTGTTTCTTGTTAGTGTGGGTTGAGCAATACTAGCTTGGGTGATCACAGTCAGCAAGCAAGGGCGACGAACGATCCATAAAATACAATTTTTTTACTACTTCCCGAAGACGTACCATCAGCATGCCACAATCCCTCCACCGATCCCTTGATCGCTTGCTAAATACACGTTGAAGCTGTTCCCGCATTGCTCCAAATACTATCAAAGGCTACGCTCAGCGTGAATAACGTATCGACCACCCGGATCCTTTCTGAAACGGAATGAACTTTGTCGGAACGGCATGAATCTAGAATATACTAAACAATAAGAAAAAGGGTATGCGCAATTTTAAAATCAGATGAAAACACAAGCTTCCAGATGCAGACTGATATAGGAAAAGGCGTATGAGAGCTCCAAGTGTGAACATGTACCGTATGAGTTGTGCTGAATGACGAAGGATCAGAAGATGCTTCGTTGGGTCAGAGGTTGAATGATCGCGTTGTGCAGCGATGTTGCTTGTCGTGGTTCCAACTCGATAATGCCGCCGGAATGGCAAGATGCCTGGGTTGTGAGGGTCGAGATATCTAGAAGTCGTTGTTGGGGCGATATGGACGATACTCGCGGCTGCCAGCGCTGGCTGCCCGGCCATTGGTCGCAGGAACGGAGAGCTGCCTGGAGGCAGGTCCGTCCGATGTAACGACTCGTCGTCTGCCTTTTTCCAGCCGAGTGGTTCTCCAGCCCTCGTACCATTGTTCACGGGAAGCTTCGCGTAGCTCAGAGCGCCAATCGCTGAACACGCTCTCCCTAAGTTTGACGAAGTCGCAGTGCTCTGGGTTGTAAGGGTCGGCAAAACCCCAGGGGAATCTACGGCCAACAACCTCGGGGTCGTACGGATCTGGCGAGATGATGCTAAGAGGCAAGAACGGAGTCTCTGCACTCTCGCTGTGGATCGAGGCGGACATGGCGGACGGCTTACGGCTGTGGCCTTTCCTGGCGCTTGGGGGCGACGTCGGGGGGGAGTGCGACCTGGTCGAAGAGCTGGAGGAAGCCATGGAGCGCGCAGCTTCGGAAGAAGATCGCTCCAGGATCTTGTTCAGGACTTCTGATTTGCCTTCGCCCTCAGACGACTGCTCGTAGTCGTCCTCGTCTCGCTCATCAAGCCGGTCAGGGTCTTCGTCATCGTCACCGAGGTCCAAATTGAGAGCCTCGAGGGGGTCCAACTTTGCGCGTTTGATAGTATCCCAGACAGTCTTCTTCAGGTAGCGCATGTGTGCACCGGTAATGGTGTCTGCCTTGCTGATGACTGGGATGACGGTGGTCCTGGTCTGCAGCTCGCGAAGTACGTTGAGATCCAGACGATCGTCCAAACCCCCGAAGATGGCGCTGCCAGCATTGACGATGTTGGACTTCTTGCGAGCCTCGGCTATGTTCTGGTCCAGGCGAATCGGATCCAGAACGAGGAAGACGCAGTGGATGTGTGTATCCTTGACACCTGGCGCGCGTACGACCTTCTGCTCCTCGCTGAAGGTGTCTTCGAACTTGGACTCGAGGAACGAGGTGATGATGGGTAGCTGGAAGTCGACAATGTTCTTCTCGAGGCCCTCAGAGTCCCAGAGCGTGACGCCGACTCTCTCGCCATCAACTTCGGTCTCGAGGAATTCGGAAGTGAAAGGCGAGTCTCCACCACCTACAGCGGTAGCAGGCGGCGAGGGAGTGTTTGGGCGCTTTCGAGCTGGGAGCGCGAGCGCAGTGCGGAGAAACTCAATGAATGAAGACTTGCCGCAGCCTTTGGTGCCAATGACAAGAATGCTAGGTAATGGTCAGCTTAGTATCTACAAGTGTGTGACGAAACATACTTGAAAGGCGTGGGGTCCTTCCTCCTCCGCACACGACGGGGGCTGTTGACGGTGCTGATCTGGCTGCTGGCATAGCTGTAGCGACCGCGGTTGGTCATGCTCTCGGTCCTCGGGTAGGGATCGTAGTCCATGTAGGTTGAAGGCGAGGAGCCTGGCACGGGCGGCGCCACAGCGGGGCTGGGGTGGGCGGGAGCCATCCTGTAGGTGTCGGTCGAGGGACGGCTGAAGTTGTGGGCGGCGGGGTTGTAGGTGCCGGCCTTGTTGGAGACAATGGCAATGGAGTCTGGGCGCGTGTCCTCACCTCCAAACGTCGCGAGCTGGGGAAGGGCCGAGTGGGAAGGCAGGCGCGGCGGCTGCTTAGGCAGCATGGTAGCTTCGCGCTGCCTGCGAAGAGCCTCCTCCTGGGCGAGGGCCTTTTGCTTCCTGCTCATCTTGCCGCCGGAGACGCTTCGATTGGTGCTGTTGCCGCGAATTTCAGAGGAGCTTTTCCCGCTGGTTCGGCGCAAGAAGTTGAAGCTGGAGCGGCGCGGTCCTGTTTGGTCGGCGGAAGACTGGGACTGGGACTGGGCTGCAGAGGGGCGGACAGAGGGGTCAGGTGAGCCGTCTTTGTAGGCCGAGGTATTAGGTGGATTAGGGGACCGGTCGTCGATGGTGGTGGCCATGGTGGGCAGCGGAGGGCTCTTAATATCAGTGGCTCACACTTCGCGCGCGTGTAATCTTAGCAATCGAGGACTGCAGCGTAGTGGGTAAGCAGTCCTGCTGGGTCTTGCTGGGTCTTGCTGGGTCGGGCTATCCTGCGCACGGCACAGCAATTCGGAAGCGTCTGGCGTCCTAGTGCGAGGGCAAGTGAAATTGGAGGAGGAGCAGCCGGCTGTATCTCAAGGTCAGCACTTGGTCAAACGCGCATCGCCATGGCGCGTGCGGGTCGGGGGCCCAGGGTCTGGTTAGAGCCTTTGACTAACCTTAAGGCCCGAGACACTACTGCAGGAACGATACGCGCAATGGCACCCCCGGATTCTGCACAAAAAGGAATGCGCCGTAGTTGCAACAGAGGGTAGGGTGAGGACAAGCATGCAAACAGAGGACAGGCCGCCACAACCACTCCAGGGCTACCACCGACGTCAACATGGGCGTGACGCGTCTCGGGAAGGAGGAGGCTGGAAGGCGCAGTACCATTGGCCGCGGCTTCTCGAGGTTGGATGCACAGCGGGAAACGACAATGGCGACGCCGACGGGGGTGGCACGCCCAAAAGATCAATGCGAAACAGCTGGCCTAACCAGACAACCACCGGCGACAGCGCCCAATTTGCACTTGCACCAGTCACTATTCGGCACGCCATAGCTTCGTGTTGTGTAATCGTTATCGTCCGCCGGCGACATGCAGCTGGGGACCCGGGCCCTGGTGATCGGCATGCACATGAATAGGGGTTCACGCTAACTGTTCCTCATCTTGAAAGGCCTGCCCAGGTGGGCGCCCAGTGCAGAGCGCTGAGGGAGCAGAAGCCATGTGTTTCTGGTAGGCAAGGAGCGCATGAATGCCATTCCGATCCGACACAACCCTCCTGGGGACACCCACGATGTCGCGTCGCAGAAAGACAGAAGCCCTATATACGCCCACATCTGGCGTCATCGCGCTCTCTTTTTCCAACAAACACAGCAAGGTCTGAGATTGGCTGATTCCAGATAGAGCAGAAACGTCACCAACGCCAACAAACTGCGCCTCGTGCATGTCAAGCAACATTGTCTCAGCATCACGCAACCTTGAAGACGTGCGCCTATCGATATGCCCCACACGCGTAGCGCGATTCAGTTGTCCTGGTCCCATGGCTTGCTCTCCCGGCCCGCTCCATCCTATGTCAAGCCCAGCGATCAAACTCTAATAACAGATTGCCGCTCAAGTCAAAACCTTCCACTCTCCTCGATCTTGTCCATAACTTCTTGTGTATGCCCCCAGACCTTGTCCATCCCGCCGTCCTCCCTCAGTTTCTGCGCTTTCTTGGTATCTGCCAGGATGTCCCCATTCCAGTTCAGAAGATAACTTCCACTGCCTTTCACACCATCACTTCCAATAACGTCTGTCTTGGCGCTATCCGCTTTGGGGGCGTAACGCGGCGCCGTGGCAGCGAACAAATGTCTCTCGCCGCTTTCTACTTGTGGAACGAAGAGGAAGCGTCGAAACATTCCACCCAGCGTAGACATGATAGTATCGTTGAAGCGACCGAAGAGTTCACGCGTTACGCCTGTCTCGACGCCAGATGGGTATTCGTGGATGTAGCTCGTCTTTGGATTCTGATTTGCCAAATGAGCCATGGAGAGAGACGTCATAGCGCTCGCGTGGAGCAGGACGTTCTTGAGACTGAAGTTATGTCTAAGGGAGAGGTCGGAATAGTCAAGGCCTCCAAGTCTCAAACCGGCCTGCGGGTCCAGGACAGCGACCACGCGAGACAGGTTGCCAGCCTCAGAGGCCTTGTTGAGGAGCGGTGTGAGTTGAGAGATGAATCGCATTCGTGCGTAATATTGCACAGCCATCTTCCTGTCCAGTCCTTCGGCTGTCTCGTCTCTTCCCTTCATCGTGAGGTATCCGCACGTCATAAACAGCATATTGACTTGCTTCTCCTTGCCCTTGATCTCATTACATGCCTGGTCCACATTCTTCAAAAGCGAGATGTCCTTTTGAATGAAGCTAATCTGGGATGAGCTGTTGATCGAGTTGAGCTCATCCATGATCTTGCCGGCTTCTGTCGCGTTTCGGCCGATCAAGTAGACATGTGGTGATGTGGTCGTGCGGACGAATTCGCGAGCAGTGAAGAAGCCTATCCCACTTGTGCCTCCAACGAATACTGCGACTTGATGCGGAGGTAGGGTTTTGAGCGAGGCGTTGTGAGCGCGGACAATGTCAAGAGAAACCATGATGACGAGAATTGGAACGAAGTGGATTTTTTTTTTTACAAAAGGATGTGATGCTTACGAGAAAGCGTGAACAACCGCGAAGGCTGTCGTTGATAAAGTATCTGTAGCCTATGAATGTGGTCTTGTGAGCTTAACCGTGCGTCCCAATATTCGTCCGTATCGACGGAGACAGCGTTTGTTAAGGTATCCAAGACTATTTGTGCCGGACTGAATCTAGCGGGGTATTTTGTACTCGTGCTCTGTGCTCAAAAGCAATGCTCAGTCCGGATGCATACACACAATGGTAGGAAGCTGGCGCTCCCCACTCGAACAGGCTCAATCCTCCGCGTCCGCCGACGACAGCGCTAGTCCCACCAGATCCCTCACCCTTCACCCCACCAAGTGCATTTCGCAACATGACTAGATTTACATTTCGCGCAGTCCTTGCTAGAGAAGAGATACGCCCGCCATGAACGCACTGGGTGACATGTCACCTACCTTGGACCCGACTCAACTCGCTGCCGGACACGCTCCACCTACGCCTCCGCACGAAAATGCACTCGACGACATCTACGGTTCGGCGCCCGCTTCACCCACCCTCTCAGCAAACGTTCCCCATGCACGCGCTCATGAAATACTATCCGATCTCCCGTCCCGTCAACGGGCGCTCGACACAGATGCATACCGAGAGGGTCTGGCAAACAGCAAGGGCAAATACGTGCAAGAAGGATTCGACGAAGGCTACTCTCTCGGTGCAAACCTAGGCCTACGCGTCGGCTACATACTAGGAGTTCTGCAAGGTTTTGTCGCTGCCTGGAGGGGTCACAACGAACAAGTCCACAAAGAAGTGGCACAAGTCTTTGATTCTGCGCGTAAAGAGCTCGCCATCGAGGAGTTGCTAGGCCGCCAATGGGTAGATGAAGAGGGTATATGGAAGTGGGGCGTTGTAGGAAAAGACGATGACCCTACATTCAGGGAGGTCTCGGACCAGCATCCTGTAGTGAAGAAGTGGATGGGCGTAGTCGAGGATCTGGCAAAGAGGTGGGACGTTGATCTCAAGGCTGTGGAGAAGAGTCAAGTGCCGCAGGACGAACAATCATGAGTGACCCCGAAGGAGATCTAGGTGCTCTCTCACATTCCTACTACTTCCATGGTATATCGATATCACGACAAAGCTCCACTTGCATCAGCAAAGGCTGAAGTGGTGTCAACGCCATCACAGCAATCTTCTCTCCATGCTTCCGATCAGAGCGCTCTATAGCTCGCTCGAGGAAGAGGTAGCCTCTTGCGGACGGGAGATGAAATAGAACTGCATCATCTTGAGATAGGATAAGGGGAGGCGAATATCCGCACACAATGTCCTATCCCATCCCACATCGAGCGGTTGCACAAAGTCAAAATTCTTGGCCAGATAACGAAACACTCAAAGATTACAAAGAATGAATGGCTAGAGCTACGATAGAAGCAGAAGTTCGGGTTATACCGGAAGTTGAGGCTGACACCTCTGAATGGTGCACGGACGAAATAACGGTTGTAGGCGGGCAATTGGCGGCGTTGAAAATGCCGTCATGACTTTAAGTCCGAGCATGCGCGACAGATAATCCAATCTCATAACGTGCTCCTCATGTCATACTATACATTTCTCGTGCTGCCTTCACCCTACTTTCGACTGCCATGATACATGGCCTGTCTGCTCTTCGAAGAGCACCTGCGCAACATGCAACATCACAATTGCTGACGTCAACCTTCTCCCCCACGCGACTCTACCAGGCACCACTCGCGCGCCGCCTTCAAACACAGCAATGGGAGCCTCTACGCCCCCCGAACCCCGCAGACCTACCGAAACCACGACAGCGTAAAATCAAGCCTCCGTTTACCCGCCGAAAATGGGTGCGCCGCTTTGCTGTCATCTCGGCATTGATTGGTGCTGGATGGCTCGCTGACCGGCAATTCTACGCTTCTTCGATCACACGCAGTTTGCGCACATTCAAGACCGGCCTTTTGATAGGCATAGACTACAAGATCAATTTCCGTGCGCATCCTCCGCTTGCGAACAGCATTGAGGAATTGCATGCGCGAAATGCGCAGAGGATATTTGATCTGCTGCGGTACAATGGCGGACTCTACTTAAAGATAGGACAGGCAATCGCTATGCAGAGCGCGATATTACCACCACAATTCCAGAAGATGTTCCAGCAAATGTTCGACGATGCGCCGCAAAACGAATGGTGGGAAGTCGAGCAAGTCATACGAGAGGACTTTGGCAAAAGCGTCGAGGACGTCTTCGGTGTCAGCTTCACACGGGAAGGACAGGACGGTCGGGGTATAATGGAGAAGACTGCAAGAGCTAGTGCGAGTGTTGCGCAAGTGCACTGGGCAAGATTGGCAGACGGAAGGGAGGTGGCCATCAAGATCCAGAAGAGAGAGATTGCGCAGCAGGTAGGATGGGACCTTTGGGCTTTCAAGGTAGTTTCCAAGGTGTATACCTGGTGGTTCGGCATCCCTGTCTACACGCTGGTTCCATACATCTCGGAGCGCCTAATGCTGGAGACCGATTTCGAGAACGAGGCGGACAATGCGGTAGAGATGAAGGGGCTTGTGGCGGGAGAACCGCGACTAAATGGTCGAGTTTACATACCCGCAGTGTATCGCGAGCTTTCAAGCAAGCGTGTCATGACTGCGGAATGGATCGAGGGTGTACGATTATGGGATAAGGAGGGCATCACACACAGCTGGAAGGGTGGATGGCGCAGCGGCAGCCCCGGTGCAGGTGGTAACCAGCTACCACCAATCCCTCGAGACGCTAAGGTCGATACACATGCGCCGGAGGACGCCACACAACACGAGTTCTTCAAGCCGGACCGTAGTTCATGGAGAGGCAACGACGGAAAAGGCGGCCTCGGCGTCTCTCTGAAGACGACCATGAACACCATCGTCGATCTCTTCTCAGCACAAATGTTTCTCTGGGGCGCGGTACATTGCGACCCCCATCCAGGAAACATTTTCGTCCGCCGCCTCCCCAACGGACAGCCGGAAGTCGTCCTCATCGATCATGGCCTGTATATCCGCATGGATCCCAAGTTCCGTCTCCAATACGCGGAATTCTGGAAGTCGCTCCTCGCCTTTGATAACGACAAGATCGAGGAGATCGTCACTAGCTGGGGCGTGAAGCACGCCGACATCTTTGCATCAGCAACGCTCATGCGTCCGTACGAGGGTGGCGACAAGAGCGTAGCAGGTGTCCTCAAAGCCGAAATGAAGGGGAAAGATCAAGCGGAGCGAGCCTTTGAAATGCAAGCCAAAGGCCGCGACGCCATCAAGCTTATACTCGGCGACGACGCAAAATTCCCCCGTGAACTCCTCTTCATCGGTCGTAACCTGCGTATCGTACAAGGTAACAATCAATTCCTCGGTTCGCCTGTAAATCGCATCAAGATCACTGGGCTGTGGGCTAGTAGGGCTTTGATCGAATCTAAAGATCTTAGTGTGAGCCAGAGATGGAAGAACTGGATCCAGCATCTGCGCTTCCGGTTCGTGCTTACACTTAGCGATGCGGTGTTCTTTTGGAGTAAGCTCAAGCAATTGGTCGGTGTAGGCGGAGGTATGGAGGATGATATCGAAGCGCACATGCGTGTCATGGCGAAGGACTTTGGTGTCGATCTACAACATGGTGTCTTTGAGGGCTAGTAGCTGTATAATATGTTTAATCCCCCTCATATACGAGGCAATGCCTGTTATGAATTGTGACGGTATAGGATTGGTTGTCCTAGTATTGTATGTGCATGACGAATCCGTTAAAGAGTTGTTCCATGTCACTATCTGCCTGTATACTACGAACATATACTACTTAGCTTCTCAAACTTAGCGAAGCCTATGAAGCCTACCGGAAATCATCATCTGCTACGGCCTCATAACAAGCTCCGAAAAAGGCTAATCCGCGCGTTTCTGAACAATGTTCACGCAAAAAATGCCCCGCACTACCATCCCGCTCGACATTTCCGACCTCCCCACATCTTTCCGGTGTCGCGTCAGGTAGGCCCGGTAGAACATATATCCACCATAGACTCAGATCCTAGCCCTTCAAATACAAAGAACACACCTTGCAGCAAGAGTAAGATTACCATCATCAACTCATATCTACTGTAACAATGGCACCAAACTGGGACAGACTTATTCGCTTCATCGCCACAGATGGGCGTGAGCTGCGGGGTCAACCAATCCTCCCCTCACCAGAATTTGATGTCGGTACGACAACAGAAGAGACGAGACTAAAGGCCAAAGTAATCGATGTCAAGAACAACGACATCTTCGACCCCGCCACCAAGGTCACCGATGAGGACGTCACTGTCAAGAAGCTACTCGGCCCCGTGACCACAGACGAAGTACCCATCATCCGGTGCATAGGTCTAAACTTCATCAAGCACAGTAAGTCCCTCTGCCATCACGTCCCTCTTCAAAAAAAAAAATCAAAAAAAGACTCCCGATTAACCTCCTCACTCCAGTCCAAGAAGGCGGCCGCACCCTCCCTCCTTACCCTTCAACCTTCATAAAAGCCAACACCTGCCTAAACGACCACGGCGCCCCCATTGTAATCCCCAAACTCGCCCAAGACAACCAAGCCGACTACGAAGGCGAACTCTGCTTCATAATCTCGCAAGACGCCAAGAACGTCTCCGAAGCCGACGCCTTCAACTACATCGGCGGCTACACCTCCGGCAACGACGTCTCATCCCGCAAACTGCAACGCGACCCCCTCCTCGCCGGCACAGTCCCGCAATGGAACTTTTCCAAAGGCTTCGACACGTACGCGCCTTTGGGACCGCAACTCGTATCCACGAAGGTCATTCCTGACCCGTCGAAACTGCATCTCAAGACGGTGGTCAATGGGGATCTGAGACAGAGTTCTGGCATTGATGATTTGTGCTTCAAGATTCCGACGTTGATTTCGTATTGTTCCCAAGGGACTACGCTGAAGAAGGGCACGGTTTTCATGACGGGCACGTGTGCGGGGGTGGGGTATGCGATGAAGGAGCCGCAGTTCTTGAAACCGGGGGATGTGGTAGAGGTTAATCTTAGTCCTGAGATTGGGACTTTGAGGAATACGGTGGAGTATGCTTAGGTGGATGGGTAGAAGATGAGATCATGGTATGGACACGAGGGTAGTGTGGATCAACTGAGCTGGCTGGGGAACGTATGTGTAATAGTTGTGAATCTGGTGTGTGTTTTGAACACTCAGGTCTCACGCACTTTTGATATGTACTGAATGTAAAGGGCTTGCACAAGGTGTTTGACAACTTCTCACCAAGACCTATCAGACGAGAGGATTAAGATCGAATATCGACAATGGCGATAGTACTGGATCTATCGTCTGTACAACGTTTAGCTTCTCACATCGCGTGCGAATCGCGTATAGCAGGTTTCTAATATACAATTATCAGACGATAATGAGCATCACTAAACCCTGAAAGGTCATGATATGATGGAATCCAGCCAAAACGCAATACAAGTTCCCCATGTAAACACGTCCCCCATCAGATCTTCGATCTCGCCTTACTCTTCTCCTCCATCTCTCTCCTCTTGACCTCAAATCTCTCCATGGGCGCCCCCTCGACAAAGCGCTCTGCCAACGCATCCACGGCATTAACCACAGCCACCAATCTCGCATCCCTAATCGGGGCATTCTGCAACCTCTTCATCTCAATCATACTCTTGCCATCATTTACCTTGAGCTGTTCCTCCAAGAACGCTACGACTTTACCATGGAACTCCTCGCCAGTAGCATCCCATACGTAATTGTACATGCCGGCATCGAGCAGCTCTTGCGCGGAGAGTTTGCGGCCAAACATGAGGAAGTCGTTTGCGCGGTGGATGCCGATGGATTGCGCGAAGGAGAGGGCGGAGCCGTTTTCTGGGACGAGACCGAGGGCGGAGAAGGGGCATTGTAGCCAGGCGGTTGAGGAGGCGAGGACTATGTCGGCGATTCCGGGGAACCAGGCTGCGCCGCCGCCGACGGCGGGGCCGTTGAGCGCGAGGATAAGGACTTTGCGGTGGCTATGAGGTGTTAGTGTTGCTGTGTGGGGATACATGGGTTCAAGTGGACTTACTCAATCATCGAACGTAGAAGCTCCGTCGCTGTGAGAGGTCATAGTTAGTACTACAATTCGGTAGTGCCATGCCATTTCGACATATAACCAAAGTTGCGGCGTAGGCAAGATCAAGAAACGGACATACCATAGCTGAACCTTGTCATGTAACTCAGCTTCTTCTCCGCATCGTTCTTGAAGGCTTCACTGCCTCCCCCGGCGATCCCCTTGACGTCAGCGCCGGCAGAGAAGAAGCGTCCTTCGCCTGTTAGCACGGTGAAGATGGTGTCTGGGTGCTCATTTAGAACACGTAATCCGGCGATGATGTCCGGAATGAGGTTTCCACCAAAAGAGTTGAGAGCCTTAGGTCGGTTGAACTAATGGATGGATATGTTAGCGGACGCATACTGTGATGTTTACGCATGGGTGGACCGGCAAGATCGTCTGGAGGGATTCGGGAGTGTGCCGCACGGATTCATGATAGAGACTTTGAATATTACCTTGATAATACCAATCTTGCCCTTGATCTCGAACTTGATATCGGAGTAATCCGATGAAGAAGTCATGATGTTATATTTTCCTAGCTCTTTCGCGCTGTCCTTCGAGGCGGTAAAGCAGATCTCCAATTACAATGGCGTAGAGATTTTCCTGTCACCACTCTTTCTTATGTAGTTGGACGGTGAGATAGATGTTGAAAATTCGGGCTATCGAGATGGAGTGTACTTGTGGAATATGAATAGTAAGCTTTCCCCGCAAGACGCGACAGGCCTCGGTTCGGGCGACAGAACGAAGTCTAGTAGTTGTATGTATTGTCGAGTCAGACCATGTAAACACGATCTGAAGAACACTGCGATTAAATGCTATGCTTTGATGCTGATTGCGTGATGAGAGGTGATGTAGTGAGGTGGTGTAGTCGCGTACCCGTGCATGGGTTGCTGAGGATACTGTGAAGAACGGTGTCGCGTTTTACCTCGGCAGGTTTACGAGGCACGTCATCACGGGCTACTACATCCACAACCTCGCACCTGGGCATGCACAGCACAGAAGCCTTGACGCACATAACTGAGAAAGCGGCCAGATCGTCTGCGGGTGTTCAGTCAGGCGCGACACGAATTCAAAGACGGTATATTGTACTTCCCACATAATACACACGCGCACACTACGTAAAGCAGGCAAAGTCACCACCAAAAGCCACACTTCGCAGAACGTGCATTACATCAAAAGACAATAACAACATATTCATTTATTTACTTCATCTATACAGCTCATCTCAGCCCTTCCAACAACACATCCATGTTCTAACGAAGCTACGCATATCGCATCTCCAACTGCCCCAGAGTCATGTATGAGACAAGTCGAAGTCGCGATACTAGACCCATCGAACAACTGTTGTTAGTTCACCTCCCGTCCTACGCTTTCTACAACCCATCAGGACACGGTAGACAGATCGCACAACACCTGTTGCTAGAAAGACTATAATCCGTAGTCATATGAAAACTCATTCCTAGAATACCTAGCCTTTTTGTAAATCTGTTCCAAAGCATGTGATTCATAATCATTGTTACGGTCACAAATCCACCTATCCATGTCCCACGTGCAAAGTCCTGATGGCTGGAAAAGGCAGATACAATGGTACTGGACAGTCTGTAGCCCTCAATAACTGAGGATGCTGCTCTTCGCTTTGCGTTATTGCAACACTAGCCGACTCGGATGAATATAGAAGAAGAAAAGTGCATTGCATCCTGGCGATGGCTCGAAGTCTAGCTCGAACATCCGCCCGTAGCTCTTGATTGGCCCATCAAGCAAGTCAAGTTACAAGCATCATACCGGGCACAGGCGTCACGCAACGCGTTCAAGCTAGCGGTGAGAGAAGAGCATATAATTCCAAAGCAAACAAAACTAAAAGCACTATCACTCGCACTACACGTCCCCTTTCCCCGTCTCCAGGCGCAATGGTCATAGCGAGCTAGATGTTCCTTTCTCGTCCCTGGAAGCGGCCTCCTTGGTGGAGATCCGTCAATCATACAGACTACTGGCCGCCAGCCCCATTGCAACCCTTCGAGTCTACCAGCCAAGCTTCAGTCACATACACTCTTCGCCAGATACAATTTGAAATCGTCCCCTTGTTAAGCTTTACCTCCCCACAAGCTGGCAGACATGTCCGAAGGGGGGAAACTCAAGGAAAGTACTAAGAACCACATGAAAGGACAAGGGGGCAGGGGGTAATTAATGCGAGGTGAAAGCCGTAAAGTCAAACAAAGATCAGTCATCAGCTGGAGAGCTGGCCAGTAACACTAGCTGTGCAAGACGACCAAGATAATCGGTTGGCTGTAATCCGGGAGGAGTTGAGATGTGTTTACAAGCCGAACTGTGATGCCAAATGGAGATACCGTGTGGGTCGAGCTTCCAGAGATGTGAGATAGTCGTCAGAGACCCATGGCCATAGTAAACGCAAGACAGGGGAATGTCTTCCTAGGTCCGTACGAGGTGTCTGACGAATGGATCCCATGAACTGATCAAGGAGCGACGCCGTCCAAAATGTTGCCAGGACGGCAGTGCCGCATTTCCCATTCGTTGTGTGTGCGGAGCCGCGTCAGAAGAAGCGGTCACGCAAGAGTTGAGATGACGAATCGAAAGCCGCATCAAATCAGTAACCAGATGCATACTGGTCCCCGCCACGCTTATTGGCCGAACGAAGCTGCCTGAAAGAAGGAAGAAGGTTAGTAAAATCTGGATCTGGCGCCCCCCGCGCTAAGCGTTCTCAACACCAAACGCAAAGGAGAGGGTCCCTTACGAGGATCAGATATATCGAACTCACATTCCGGTGCCCTCCTGGCGCGCGTTGACCGGACCGCGCTTGGTGCCAGCTGCCGTGCCCGCGTTGGCAGCGGCGGTGGTGGTGACGTGGCGTCCGCGGCCCTTGTCGTCTTCCTCGCCCTGGCCCTGGTTGGCAGCCTGGGCGATGGCCTGGGCGTTCTTCTGGTACTTGTAGACAGTCCAGTCGAACACGTAGTCGTACTGGAAGCCTTCACGGACGAAGAGGTCGCGGAAGATCTTGCGGAGGTACGAGTAGTCGGGCTTGTCATCGAAGCGGAGGGAACGGGTGTAGTTGAGGTAGATGGCGAACTCGTTGGGGAAGCCACGGCAGAGGACCTCGGTCGGAGTCGTCATCTTCTTCTCCATGATGCGGTCGTATTTCTGCTTCTTGGTGGCCGCCTTAAGACCCTGCCAGGGAAGGGATCCACGGCAGAAGTAAAGCATGACATAACCCAGAGACTCCATGTCGTCACGGCGGGATTGTTCTGTTGATGTTAGTTTAGCAAGTCGGATGGCGTGCGGGATACGTACCGACACCCAAGTGAGTGTTGATGCTGGCGTAACGGGCGGTACCAGTCAAGTTCTTGTTCTCTCTGTACGGGATGTGGAAGTGCGTCTTCGGATCGCGGTACTTCTTGGCCAGACCAAAGTCGATGACATTGACCTGGTTGCCGCGCTTGCCAATGCCCATGAGGAAGTTGTCGGGCTTGATGTCGCGGTGGATGAAAGACTTTGCGTGGATGTACTCAATGCGGGAGATGAGCTGATCGGCGAGGAGCAGAACAGTCTTCAGGGAGAACTTGCGGTTGCAAAAGTTGAAGAGGTCCTCGAGGGAAGGGCCGAGCAGGTCCAAGACCATGGCGTTGTAGTCGCACTCGGTTCCGAACCAGCGGACAAAGGGGATGCCGACACCGCCAGCGAGCGACTTGTAGACGCGGGCCTCATATTCGAGCTGCGGGTGCTTGGCCTTGACGCTCTCGAGCTTGATGGCGATCTCCTCGCCCGAGATGATGTTGGTACCTGTAAACGTCAGCGGTGCTCAGGCGGTGGGCGACGGGCGGCGGCTACGTACCGAGGTAGATGTCACCGAAACTGCCGCTACCAATCTTGCGGCCGATTCTGTACTTGTTGCCGACGCGGAGGTCCTGCTACTGTCAGCCTGGGGTCCTGCGAAGAGGTGCTTGGCCGCCGTGGTGACGGCAAGCGGGGTCGGGGCGTACCATTGTCGTCATGCTTGCAGAGGTTCAACCTTGAGGAGGTTGGCCTGTAGTGGAGGGAGTGGTTGAGGGGGGTGGGTCGAGTGTTGTGACGATGGGGGCGCGGTGGTGTTTTGAGGATCAGCCTGCTGCGGTGGACCGGTCAGTATGAGGCTTTAGCCAACAAGGCGGTGAGTAAGCGGAGCGGGCAGCCGAGAAACGCTAAGGGAGGCAGTCGAGCGTGTTGACCGACAGGTAAAGGAAATGCCAGCGGAGCAGGTGCGTCGTGGTGAGAGATAAATAGGGCACGGGGGGCAGAGGGCGGAGCCGACTGACGAGCTGGGCAGGACTTACTGTAGGGCGTGAATGAGCCCAACGATCAACGATGCCGGCGAGCGTGGGAGCGGGCTGGCGGGCGGGCGAGGTTTGCGACTCTAGCAAAAACGACACAGAGAGGCAGCTGCAGGGCACGGGACAGCACAAGAGGCCGGTGGAACAAGCACACTGTGATCGTGGTGCTGTATCAAAGGAACGCTGATGGCAGGATGCAGAGAGCCACCTGCCTTGTATTCGGCCACCGTGCTTGGCGCGCTAGCGAGCTCTTTCACTGCTGCCCGCTGCCCGTCGCCGTGTATCAAGCATGCGGACCGCAAATCACATCCCTGAGCCGCTCGGAGGAATCGCGATCCATCGCACCACCGTTTGCGTCGTGGGTTTCCGCACATGTCCAGGGTGTCACTATCAAAATGCCACTGCCCGTTTCAAATGCCGTCGCCTGACTGCCGCATCATGCGACTGAGCCACAGATCTGCCCCTTTATGCATCTCGCGCACATGGTGCACATAGTTCGCGAACCGATTGCGCTATATTTGACTTTGACCAAGAACGTCCTGCAGACGCCGTCCCGCTGCTAGAATGAAAAATCGTTGTAGCCGATGTTCTGGAAAGACTGCGGCCCGAAATTGTCTCGTGACGATGGCCGGGCACGGCAAACACATCATACTTCAGACCAGGCAAACAGGCGGTAGGGATACCACCACTTGCGTATAACAGTTTCATCATTCAAAAGCCAGAAACTACCCCCATGAAGCGTGTCCCGCATATCCGTACAAGCCCTTGCAACAACACGGTAGCGACTCAGCGAGATGCTTTTTCATTCGGAACAAAGGAAAGCGTCAGTCCCAACACTGTCTCCCGACTTTGTCGCTGTAACATCACATCTGCGATACTCTTCGGGACTATGCAGTTACGCCTGCTGATCGAACATGCTATACTGCACGACGCACCGCGTAGCGTGTGCCCATGGGCTGATGTTTATCATTATGTCTCGCCTCTCATAGCGAAGACATATGCAATCACCTTTGTAGAGCTGCTCAGCTATGTCCAGGACATTCCGTACCGGTAACATCCGAACATCATCTTGACAGCGTACAGCATCAACGTGGAGTTCCAAGTAGCGTCGAAGGGGAATTGAGATAGCCTGTAGATCAAATCCAGTCTAGTAGCAGTTAATTTGCTTGCATGCGGAAACTGCCTGGTAGATGAGATCAAACCCCACCATATCTGTGATCGTCTTGGGTTGAGCCGAAGTACGCTCCCTAGTAACGTGGTAGCAATCTCTGCGTTGATACTTGCCTGTAATTCAGTTGAGACGCACTTGCATGACCGGAGCTGTAGAACAAGAGTGATGATATGTTCGTGATGGGTTGATTTTGCCAAGTCTATACAGCCATCTCAGTCAGAGATCTTGATTGATCCTCCTCCTCTGCGGCTATTATACACTGCCTCTGATTGCACTCGTATGCCCAAAGACCGCTCCCCATATCGCGAAGTATCCGACCTAGTGGTTCGGCGCCTGGTTCTTGAGGGCTGGGTTTCGTGGGTCGTTCTTGTACTCGTCGGCTGTGCTGATCAGCTTGCGAACATGGATCAAGCTGAATGCTTTGAGCTCTGGGATGGGAGTTACGTACACTGGGCCATGGCGTTGGCTGCAGAGTTGACACCGTAGAGGATGACGAGGCCTGTTGGCTCTTGTTAATCCTGTCTTGCACAGCGAGCCCTCGGCTCCCGAAGCATTCCATCTCCTTCCGATCCATCAATTGTGCTTCTCCAAGTATTCCCTGCCCCAATCAAAGTCGCGCGACGTACCGGAGACGTAGAAAGGCCACATGGGCTTGGCTGTCGTACCTCGTTAGCAATCTTTTCAAGCTCAAGTTTTCACTGTCTGTGTATGCAGGGTGTCATACCAATTTGCGCCGGGAACTTCCTTCCGAGAAGAGGCATTGTGACGTGTGTTGGAGGGGCAATGGACTGGTTTGACGGTTGCGGCGAGGGATGCGGTGATGAGTTGAGCTCCGCTCGAAGAACAGCCCTGGAGATGCTTGGCGTCTGTGCACGGACCCATCATTCCTTTGTACTAAGAGGAAGCAACATCCCACTTCGCTCGCGTCCAGATTACATTTGCGATTGCTGAACTGTTTACAACCATGGCGCTAGAAGGGTGCGTAGGCTCGCTGCGCAGTAGTATGCAATTGCTCGATTCATCTATCAACATACTGGACCAAGGCGTGAGCGACTTCCCCCGTCTGGCCAAAGTACTGCAAACGACACGGGTGTGTACACGTTAAGACCATGATTTTGCCTTCATCGTGTTGACCCTGGAACAGCACTTCGAGCTCATCTCCGAATCTGACCTCCAAACCGCGCAATCAGCACTCCTCTCAGAAATCCGCCCCGAGGTCGATAACCTTCTTAAGCGCGTAGAAAACTACCTCGACAAGCTGGAGCGTCGCGAGCAATCCTTGATAGCGAAATGCGATCTGAACGACGGTAGACTTGGACGCGACAACAATGGCAGCTCAGGTCCCAGACCAGCAAGCAGGACCGCACAGCGAAGCGGAGGCAAGACCATCAGCGCGCAACAAGAAATGAGGATGAAGACCTTGAAAGCGAAGAAGGACAGGCTAAGCTATGCCGTAGAGACGCTAGAGTTGCAGGCGAAGCAGAGGGAGCGGCAGTTACGGATGAGCATGGCTGCACCGCAGCAGTTATACGATGATTGATGTTCTGCTACATTTGGGTAAAGGAAGCATCAGTTGGCCCATCAGTGATGGAATGGGCCGCATGAGTTCACAATCTTGGAATAGGCGTTTTGGCAATGAGATACCCCGGAATAGTCCAATACAGACACCATATTATACCCATGTAATCTCAAGGAATGCAACAAGATGCGAATCTTCAGTCAACCTTGGACGCCGGGTGCATAAAGAAGGTCCACCCACAGCAGTTGGAATCAGCACTTTGGGTTGACGCTAACGACATTTACTTTGTTCCACAGTAACAGGCTACAGAATATAGCGCAGTAAGCGCCTTGGACGTGTAGTAAAGCGAAGGAAATAAGCGCTCTCATGTAGTGTTGTGATACCCAGTTCAGATGGTTAAGATATTGCTGATGCGCTAGCGTCGGCTAACCCCGTGACCTGAGGGAGCGCAGAACTCGCAGAACACCGACATTGAACATTCTCCGACCACATCTTCCCCACCACCCCGTCCATCATGAGCTCTCTCCGCATCGCCCGAGCTGCCCTCCGCGCGAGGCCCGCTGCCATTGCCCGCCCTATCCAGCGCAGAGGGTACGCCGAAGTCGCCAATGATAAGATCAAGCTCTCCCTAGCTCTCCCGCATCAGGTACGCCATACCAGCCGTCGCAACATGTGGGGGGGATACCTTAGGTTGCAATTGGATCTGAATTGAGAGGCTAACTGATGGTCAACAGTCTATCTACAAGTCCCAGGATGTGTACGTCGCTCGAGACCCCGGCCGATCCCGCAAAGCGAAAACGCGAATACTGACATGAGATGTTTTACAGCGTCCAGGTCAACCTCCCCGCGGAAACCGGTGACATGGGTGTTCTGGCCAACCACGTTGCCTCCATCGAGCAGCTGAAGCCCGGCCTAGTCGAGATCATCGAGGAGCAGGGTGGCAGCAAGCAATTCTTCCTGTCTGGTGGATTCGCTGTTGTGCAGCCCAACTCCGTCCTCAGCATCAACGCCGTCGAGGGCTACCCATTGGAGGACTTCAGCGCCGAGGTATGAACGGACGCACGGAAATGGGAAATAACGACTGACAAGGAGATAGGCTGTCAGGAACCAGATCGGCGAGGCACAGAAGATTGCCAGCGGAAACGGCAGTGAGGCTGACATTGCTGAGGCCAAGATCGAGCTCGAGGTATGGACCGTAAACACATCTTAGCAAGAAGCGCTGACAAGACCTAGGTCCTCGAGAGCCTGCAGGCTGCATTGAAGTAAATGTGTAAATAGCGTTCCTTGAGTACGACATGCGCGGTATGTATAGTAGCAAGTACAGAGCATGCGTGCTTTCCGTGGTCAAAGAATAGAAGGAGCTCCCCGATGTGATTAAAATATTCCAAACATATTGTAGTCTCGCTCTTCTTGACCACAATCTTCTGCAATCTGGACCAACGGTACCTGAAACCACCAGCAATCCTACGAGCTACACCACTTTTATTGTTATCCTTCTATCGGTTTGTCTTCTTCTGCATCCTGTTTTACTTCGTTACAGCTTGTCTTACTGCATCATAGCGATCTTAGTTTTCCTTACATACAACCAACAGTCAACACGTGTCTAAAACATCACCCTTCCCACGTCTGCAAGGCATTATCCAATAGTTTAGTGTCTCATGCCCCGAGGCTTCTACCAACCCACGTCAAGTTCTGCGTCCCGAGCTACCAATGCGGGGATACGCGAGCAGAGCAATCAACCATCAAACATAAGAACTAGACAGGGTCGATTCGAAGCTCCTGCCAAGATACCGGGAGCTGGAGAGGCGAAGCAACCCTACCCGACGGCATCCAGACGCAAGTCTAGTAGCCCCTCAGCTTTGCCCCTTCCACAAGCATCGAGCGAACCTCGACTGCCTCCTTCCGGACGCAAATCGCTTGCCTATTTGCAAGGCAGGAATCCATATGGCCGAGTCTTGGACAGAATCCAACATCCGCACCGGGAGCCCGAGGCAGTGACGACAGCAGCTGTATCACCTTCCCAAGCTGGCTCCAATATCGGTTCACAGCCACTTCCGGTGGGTGTCGCAGACTTGAAAATACAATCTCTGGCTCAAGAGTCGGGTCGACGCGACACCCAGACAACATCCCCGCCATCGAGACAGCCACAGGTTCCCAAGTCAGTTCGCTCTGCCAAGAACTTCTTCGAGACAGAAGCCTTTCAACGTCCGTCGGCGTCCCATCCCCCACCTTCAGTCCCTGGTGCCAGTACCGCGAGGGCGCTCGCACCCCAAACCTACCCCTCTAGTTCCTCTCTCGAATCTCCTGCCCGTGCTCCAAACCCGAAGCTGTCTTCTACTCCTGACGAGCAAGCCCCCAATACTGGGCTGCTGTTATCTTCTCTCACGGAATTTTACGATACTCGCGAATCTGTGCAGTCTATGATTTCCTACAAACAAGGCAAAGCCGATGAGTGTGCTCTCATCATCACGACACAGAAAGCAACGCCCCCGGCAGAACCATCTGATCAGGGAGAGGAGCAGTACTTTTCCGATATAGAGCGAGAACCCACTGGTCGTCGGAAGTCAACCAACATCTTCGCAGGCAAATCCGGCGGTACAGGGCTTCCAAGTCTTGGTCAACAGGCCAAACAGGACAGCTTTGCAAGCGATAATCTCTCCAAGAGGCCGCTTCCCGACACTGGCGGGGTCAACCCAACTGGTCACAGAGGTCCCTCTGACGAGATTGTGAGGTGTCTCGCTACCCGCAGTTCAATACCAGCTGCTGAGACCAGGCAAGCCAACAGTTCGAACCCTCCGTCGCAACAAGAAGGTAGACGTGCGAAGTCTGGTCGCGATCTTCGAAGGACTTTCGAGGAAGACAACGGGATTTCCCCTAAACGGCTCAGGCGCAGTGGATTACACACTGCTTCTTTGACGGAGAGTGGTAGTTCACCAAAGGAACCCGTCGATCGTGTCGCTCAGTGGACTCGGAGTACAAATGTTGGAAATCCTCACAATCAGTTTGGGAAGTCTATTGGTGTGCGTAGACGAGCCGATGAGATCGTGGCAAGGAATCTTGGCCACGACGGTGCAAGCGACATGACTGTCTCTCGACATAGCTGTATCTCAGGTTCGATTCCAACTGCTAATATCGGTGTCGAAGAGCAGTATGGCGAGACTAAAGTGCCGGACGATGTTGACAATCGCCAAGGGTACGGGCGTCGCGTCACACAAGATTTTGGCTTCCCAGGCGCACAGATCAAGTCGCATGGCATCAACAAGACAAGCCGACCATTACGAGACCCTGGCAATTGGACCAAGCGAGCGTGTGGGCACTTCTCATACATGGGCAAAACCGAGCACCGCGAGCATGCACAAGAGAAAATATGTCGGCAATGTTCGACCCGAGTACCAGTGCTTGAAGAGCTACCGTCTACGAAGCGGCGGACACACAAACGAGCTTCATCAGAATCATCGACCTCCACAACCCCTTCATCGAAAATCTCCACAGATGACTGTTGCCGCTGGCAGAGGCGTCGTTGGTGTCACTCTGAAAGCCTGTCGCATGACAGATGCGGAGATGAATTTGCTGAGGAGTTGGGTCATATCATCGACAATATTCTAGAAGAGCATGCAAACACACTCCAGAATGTCATCAACAACATCAAGAACACTCAACCCAGTCTCGACCGGCTTCGAAGGGTGTCTGGAGACCTTGTTTGGCGATGCAATACCAATGAACATAACAGAAATCGCTGCCGGACATCCTGCCGTTCAGCACAAGAATCCTGTCGACGTGACGATGATTGCCTTCCACCTTACCCATATCTCCCACCCAAAGCGGCAGAGAAACTCAATGTTGGGGCTACAGGCCAAGTTAAGCCGAACCTTAACGATCCTGAATCGAGCCTGCGTGAGGAAGTGCATTCCATACCCGACCTTGTCGACCTTGTCAAATCTGCAGCCGACGATCTCGGCTTCGATCTTGACCGAAGGCCCACCGCGACCGACGATGACATGTTCCACAACGCCCCTTACGAGACCACACCTATGGGTTCTGTCTCACATCACACGGATTTCTCCTTCGGGACAGCAGAAGACAGGGCTACGGAGGACGAGCCGCTTACAGAGGAGAGCTGGCTACAGCAAACATGTCGACACTTGACCAAACTTTCGGAGGCCCGGGAGCAGCTTATGGACGAACTGGATTCCATTGCTGGGTATCTCGACGTTGAACTTCGAGAACAACCAGAGGTTAAGTCGGTGACTGATTCGGATGCACCACATCCACACCGCGTACTCAGCAAAGCTCCTACAGGTCTCTCACGTACATCCACATTACAGAGAGACACTCTTGTCGACTCAGTACAGCGTATGCTCAGCAAAACGCCTACTGGCATCTCACGCAGCTCTACATGGCATGCAGAAGACGAGGAGGCCGTCGAAGACCCCGACGTCGAGCCAGTGCAGCGTGTATCGATCATGTCTCCTCCTGCTATCTTGCAGGTCTCTACATGGATCAGGGACGTTTCTGTCGACGCAACGCGACGTGTACTCAGCAAGCCTCCTACTGGCCTCCTGCACAATAATACCTGGCATAGCATTGGGGACGATCCAGCAGACAATTCTTTTGTCGAGCCCGTACAACGTGCACTCAGTAAGGCTCTTACTGGTCTCTCGCGCAACTCTACATGGCAAAAGAATGTTGATGCACCGGTAGACGAAGTCGCTATTGAAAGTGTAGAGCGTGTACTCAGCAAGGTCCCCTCTGGCTTCTCACGCGGATCCACATCGCATGGTAACAAGACTGTCGACGTCGGAGACCTCGGGGCTGACGTTTCGGATCACCAGAAGTACGATCCGGTTACCGCAATGGTGCAGCGTGTTCTCAGTAAAGCATCCACTGGTGTCTCAACCAAGCCAACCTGGCCGAGTTCCACGACCGTCAACACCGCCGAAGATGAAATCCAGAGCGTCGTCGATAATAGCGTTGACGAGCTTCGGCTTAGTCGCGCACTCACTCGGATCCTTAGCCAACCGAAAAAACCTTCATCTGCCGGTCAAGAGCCGTACAAGGTTGAAGACGTTTCGCCTGAAGAGATCTAGGAGGTGCTTCGAGTGGCGGGAGACGAGCTTCCAGCTGCTGTTGCTTCGATCACTGCCGTCCTGCAGACATTGCCAGCTGCTGAACATGCGTCCACTGATGAGGCCGGTGACGCTATGGCGCCCGACCAGCATGTTGAGCTGGCATATGAAGCGCAGGATAACACGCAGTATGATACGATGGATGATCTTCAAATCGAGGCGCAACTTCGAAGTCAGGTGAATCAAGGATGCAGCGAAGTCACGCCTGATACTTACAGCGACCACTACATGATATCACCGGTCACCGAAGAAGAACCTCGGTTCCAGGCTCCTGTGCAGCGAATTCGCCAGACAAGTACAGCGCCACCTATTGGAAAACGACAAGAATCGTTCATGCCTGGCTCAATAGCTGTCTCGATACCTTCCAGTTATTCTTCTGTAGCGGAAGGTTTACTCGTATCTTCCGTCTCATCACGCACGGCTTCGTTCTCCCCTACGCTTGGTACTCGCCGGACAGGTACCATGTCACCATCTCAGTTACCACAGGGACCTTCAAACCCACTATCTGTCGCTGATAACGCATCTGAACAACCCATTCTCTTGAGACTAGCTTCACGCCAGTCAACGCTTGCAAGTCGCCGTACCAGTACAGCAACAGCCAGGATCCAGCGACAGGACTCTTTTAGGCCCACTTCACCACCTAGTGCGGATGATTTAAAAGCACAATCTGTGACTTCGCGTGCGACTTTCCGCCAGCCTACACTCGAGACTAGCCGCACAAGCATTGCAAAAGCCAACAACAAGCGACAGGACTCTATCAGGCCCTCTTCTCCATCTGCTCTGTATGACTTGGAAGCACAAGCACTCATCTCGCGTGCGTCTACACAACAGGGCACACTAGGGATGCGTCGAATAAGTACTGCAACGGGTAACGATCAGCGGCAATACTTTGCCAGGCCCACCTCACCACTTGCTATGGACAATCTGGAAGAACAGCCCGTCTTCTCGCGTGTAGCCTCTCGGCAGGGTATGCTAAGGGTTCGTCGAGCAAGTACGATGTCACCGACTATCCAACGGCAAGAGTCGATGTCAGCCACCTCGTTACCTGTGGCAGAGACCTCGCTTGAGCAACCGGCCCTCTTGCGTGTGGCTTCTCGTCAACCTACGTTACGCGTCCATCGAACAGATACGACATCACTGACTGCCTGGCGATTGGATCCCGTTATACCTACGTCGTCACCTGTTGTGGACGAATCGCTCAGGCAGCCAGTTCTCCTACGTGCAGCATCATGTCAGCCTACGCAAAGGGTTGCACGTCCAAGCACAGTGATACCGGCTCCTCAGTGGCAACCTTGGACTATACGCACCCCCTTCACCCGCGGCAGAGACCTCACTTAGGAAGCCAGTCATCTTCCGTGTGGCATCGCGACAGCCTACGCAGGGGCCCCGTCAGACAGGCACGATACCATCAGTTGTGCAGCGGAACGACTACCCAGGGCTCGAAAGTTCTCCCGTCATGTCTCTTGCCGCGGATGATGTATATGATCAGATGTTTCCACCTCTTGACATACGCGAGTCTACGGTGGAGGTTCGTCAAACGAGCTCAGTACCAACAGCTGCTCAGCCAAATGACTCTCCAAGCCTCGGAATCTCTTCAGCTCTATCTCTTGCTACAGACGATGGGTTTGATCAGCTATTTGCATACTCTGATACGCGTCAGCTTGTGCTCGAAGTTCGTCGGGCAGGCACTGCTCCGACAAGTGAGCTTGCCATATCTCCCGATCTGTCGCCTGCTGGATAGGATACGCTTGCACAGCCCATGTCATCTCGCCCGGCTTCACGTCAACCAACGCGTAAGGTAACTATCCGTGAGGCCGAAATTTATCGCGCGCCCCCATCGGACACAGAGGACGTCCTCGAGTCGGTGACCTTGTCGCGTTCTATCTCATCCCAGCCTACACATATGGCGAGCATTCTTGCTATATCTGAAATTCATATAGATCCGCCGAGAGAAGCAGACGATACCTCATTGGGGCCTTCAGTAGACGCAGAAGTTACACAGCGCTCTTTCGAACGGCAAAAGATCATTCAGAGGGAAACGATGCCTAATGAGCGGCTCACCATAGCTGACAGAACATTGTCTTCCAGTCTTCCGCTTCGTACTCGTACTGGGTCTCTGATTCACCGAAGTCCCAAGCAAGATGTTGAAGAGCCGCTTGACGAATATACCGAACTCGAGAGCCAGGAGCTTGCCGCATCAACTCACACTCTTGGCCGCGAAGAGGACGCTGATCAGGTTGGGAGATCGCCCACGACCAACTTCGAGGCTGACCCAGAACCCTTCGCGCTCCACATGTATCAGCGAACGGCTGAGGAGCCATCCGAAGAAGAGCTTGAGCCCGAGAGCCAAAGTGCTACATCAATCGGTGCCAATAGCCTTGAAGAAGCGGCTGGTCAATTCGAACGAGCACTCACTACTCATGTTCTATCGAATCCGGACTCTTTCGCGCTCCGCGTGTATCAGCGGATCGCTGACGAGCCACTTGGAGAAGAACCTGAGCCCAACGCTATTGCGCCGACCAACTACAATGACATTGAGGAAATAAGTAGTCAAATCGAGAGAGCACCGACTACTCAAGTATCTTTGGTAATGGAGCCCTTGGAACATGGTGCGGCTCGAAGCCCGGCCGGCACGACCGCTCCAGTTGAGAGACGTGTCACACAGACTTCACCCGGGCATTCAGCGAACATACCATGGGTTGTAACAATAACTCGCGACGTAGAGCGCAAACAAAACAGTGCTGCTCCTGACCAACTCGATAGAGTACTTACTATGCAACTCTCTCCAGAACTGGAGCCTTTGGTATATACCGACCCTCAAGGCCTGCTGTCTAAGACTGCCCATCTCGAAAAAGTGAAGACACAGGCTCCATCTGAATTTTCAGTCAATGTATCACGGGTGTCTACAGTGGCTCTGGAATTGAACCGAAGACGAAGCAGCGCTGCTCCAGGGTTCACACCATCTGCCCGAGGATCAGAGCCTCCAGTGCACTCTAGCGACAAAGCTGTGCTCGATGAGACCCCGCAGATGAAGAGAACGTTGAAAGTAGCGCCCACAGAACCTCGTACAGCCGATCGTCGACGCAGCAGTGCTGCTCCTGCAGTCACAGCGCCTCCTCCAAAGACCATCGGTGAGGGTATATAAGTCGGAGCGCAAAGTAAAAGCCCGACGAAGAAGCCGAAACAAGGCGCGAACTATCCACCTGAGCTGCAATATCCACCAGCGCCTGCATATCCTCTACGGAGGACTCCCTTATGGACGAAGCCGGACACTCGGACTCCATCACCAAAGGTGAAAAGTGAGAGTCCGCCCAAGAAAGGAGGATGGCTCATTTTTGGGGCTAAGCCAGAAGAAGAGCTTCCTGAGTTAGAGGAAAGCAAATTCCGTCAATCAAGCCAGCCTGCCCTAGACCCGTCAGAAGTGCAGCCATTTCGGAGCGCGGCACCTGGGTCGCCAGAAGCCCCAGGGGGAACGCAAAAAAGGCAAAACAGCTATCCGAGCCAAACCAGACAGGCTACCTATCGTCAAGACTCCAGTGCCCCTCATGTCCGAAGGGCCGACACTCGACCAAGGCAAATCTCCGTCTACGCTAGCAAGGGCGACTACTACCCAGTCAGTTCGATGCTTCCAGACCGCATTAACGACGATTCGCAATTCCAGCCTTCACCATCTCGAAGAAACAGTTACTCCATCCCACAGTCAGCCTCAATACCCGAGAACCCGCCTCAGGACGAACCGCCTGCGCAGTATTCCCGTCGCATCTCGTCAGGCCCCTCTCGCCGCCAATCGCAATCTCAAGGAGCTCTTCATACCCAGAAACATGTTGCAGTCAGTTCCAGAGCAGCTACATTTCAAACTAAGCCGAAGACTGAGGACGAGACTCCTCGAGCGAGTCAAGAACCCCTTGAAGAAGACTTCCAGGAACTCGCCCGGAGAGACGTACGCAGGCCGACTGGCATGGGAAGCCCAATCGCAAAAGCAGAAGCAACGACCAAAGAAGGAGCTCAATCGCCAGAGACACGACAGCAATTCTCTCCAGTTCCCCAGAAAGATGGCCCATCAGCCGGAGGAGAGTCAGATCAATCGCCGAGCAGGTTTCTGGGATTGTCTGGTGCTCAAGTGCCAAGGGGACAACAGCAAGAGCAAGGGCAAGAGCAAGAGCCAACAGCACGAACCGTTGAACAAAGTGGTGCCAGGCGGCAGACTAAAGTGGTTCTGGAAGAAGATCTTGCGCCTGCCGACGCCAAGAGTGCACAACATGACGACATCCCCACCTGCCGTTTTATCGATAGCTCAGGCGGGCCCTTCGGCGATGACAATGCCTGGATCAACAGCACGGTCGACCTCTCGCGCTCAAAGAGCATCCCAAGATCATCCACCAGAGATGAATGTGACCGAAGACTATCAGGCGCAAACACAAAAGAAGCGCAAATCGCACGAACAAAGACCCGTCGTACAACCTCAGGACGAGCGCCTGATACCGCAACAGCCTTCCAGTCTGCACAAAAAAATCAACAACCGCCACACGAAGGCCATCGTTGTCGGTCAAGAGGACGAACACGCGACGGAAGTCGTCAGCAGTCAGAGAAAACAGAGCAGCGCCAATCCTCACAGAAGTACCAACGGTCTCCAGAGCACCGACGCGATCGGCGACGATCCCCTCAATATCTGGACAAGCAAGTGTCCGGCGAGGGTCTACCGCTCCTAGAAGGGGTACAGCAGTTTCCCAGAAGCTTTGCCAGACATTCAAGCCAGATCAACAAAGGGAGGCAGCTCAAGATCAACCCCGCGGCGAGAGTCCAGAGGTGCAACCTCGCCTGTCGCGGTACAACCAGTTCGACGGTCATTTACTGCAACTAGAACAGGTACGCCAATCTCCCGAACAGCGTTACCAGGATTTGGAGCAACAAGGAGAGGGGGAGACGCACCTATGTCGCCCACGTCACGAGGTTTGCGTGGTACAATCTCGCCAGTCCCAGCTTACAATAGGGGAAATGCTCCTTCCAGAATACAACCATCGAAAGGTTCATTGGGTACGACCCAGCGCGCAGAACAGATCTCAGAATAACAAACCCAGTCGAGCCCACGAGCAGAACCAAGCGATGTCATACCACCCATGCCGCGCCGGATGACCTCATACGGAATCTATGAGTCCAGCTCTAGTGATCCATATGCTTTACCCAAGAAAGCACCACGAAAAGCAGCTGCCCTAGCGCCTTCAAATGCCAACGCAAGTCCGTCACCAGCGGCGCAGTAGACTGATCCCAAACCTCCGGCACTCACTCGAAGAGACTCACTAAAGCCACGGCGCAGTCTCACGTCAAGGATATCAGAACTTTTCGGGCGAGAGAAGGTCGCTGGCCCCGGAAATGGAAGCCAACAGAAGCAACAGCAACTACCCGCACCGACGACTAAACCATTAGGTGCCACGAGGACCGGCTTAGCGCCTGCATCAGATGCAGCTGCAAAGGGATCTGAGATGGATACAGCAGTGAAGTCGTCGAGGCACAGCAATTACAGCCAGTCAAGATTCTGGCAAAAGCTGCGCAGGGAAGTGGGATTACGAATCCCCTTAGGGGACGCTGGGGGTGAGGATGGGGAAGATGATTGACTTGAAGTGTGAGAATGAGTGGTTAGTGCGAGAATGAGGAGGATGTCGATGCCCTATGATAGGTTTTGGTGCGTGGGAAGAGACAGCTCGTGAACCTAAGTATTGATATGAACTCCAACTCCCTAATCAGCTTGTATCACCTCCTCGAAACAATGATACTACGACAAGTTGCGTCTCAATCGCGACCAATGGTTCAGCTCCACTCGCGGATATTTGGTACTCTTCACACGAGGTTAAAAGACCTGTATGCCTCTATTAAAAGGGCCTGATTCCAAGTCCCGAGTTCCGTCTTAACCACGTCATTTACATCTTGACATCCCTTTAGTTCCGCGCTATCCCGCACTAAGAACCTCGCTAACCGCATTATCCGATGAATAAAGGTTGCGAAGGAGATGAAGCATCGTCTACGGAAAGACTAACTTGTCGGTGGACTGTGACGTCTGCGTCATACAAGGCAGTCGTCATGGGAAGTGCCAGTACATACAGTGCAGACCTGAGCTCGATTCAGTAACAAGTCGCATGATCAATTGCTCGAATTCTTCAAGACCTGACCTGCAGCCAGCCAAGTTATCGTTTCCGTCCCCGCGTCACCCTCTCTGCCAATATAAATAATTGTAACCATGACGAAATCACCATTATACGTATTTATCGCCTTCTTCAGCGTTCTAGCTGCGGCGCAAGAAGTCCCACCAGGTGTCTCGAGCCTCGGTGGCATCAATCCCACAGTTTACTCTTCAGCCGCATCCGTCCTATCTGCGTCTACGGCATCTGATGCATCGGCTGAAGCGACCAGCACGGGCGCAGCGAATGCTCACGGTAAGTGATTCTGGCACCCGGTCTGTTCGTGGTTTAGGGATTTCGAAAGGGAAGTACCATAGACTAGAAAGCTGACATATTGCAGAAGTGAAATATGCTGCCTTATTCGGAGTCGGCGGTGCGGTCTTGAACGCGTTTATGTAAGATCAGGGTTGAACACGATGGGGATAAGAGTGTTGGAGGATGTCGCACTCTCCACACCAACGACACTACTGTTTACTCTACAAGGTACGTAGAGAGCAGAACATAAATGTTACATTACAAGAATCCCACCGGAAAAGAAAAGAAAAGACCACTTTACCCCATCTTCCCGATTCCAAAAACCCGAGCCCGCAGCCCGTAAGAAAAAGCAACTTTCCAGCCTCCCACGCGCACCAGCTTCCGCGGACCGACCCCTAGAACGTCATCACTTTTATCACTACCCCGATCTACACCCGCGCCACCATCCACATTCCTCGACGCGCGCTTGGATCTCCACACACTCCCGAGCCACAGAACAGCCCTGCATCAAAGCATGTGCCTTCATATTCGCACCTCTATGGTTCCTCTCAACCCACTGCCGTGACATGTCGCTGCGATTAGACCGTCGTCCAAGATCGATTATACTCTTGGAAGGGTGATTGTGGCTTGTATTCCTGACGATTTAGGACAGGAGGCTGAGGCCATGCAGATGGGTTGTACTGCTTGAGTGGTTTCGTGTGTGGAACGAGGGCGTCATGGACATGGTTTTTGGACTGTACTTGATAGCGACGGGGATAGAATGTGATGGGATGAGTAATGCAATAGTATCGATCTGGATGGATGCAAAAGACGCATGCATGTACAAGTAGGCGATGGTATATTTTATACTCAGTTCCAACTCCAATTTCTCACAAGACGTACACCGCATACAAAGACTATTTATTCTAAGCCTGTCCAACCTCACCTTCTACCACCCAAACGATCCAGAACACCGTCCACAATGCGCTCCTTCATCCTTCTCAGTCTCCTCCTCTCTCTCTTCACCACCTTTATCCTTGCTCAGGACCAAGCCATCTCCGACGCTGAGACAACCGCTTCAGGCAACACACTAAACACTTCGACCCAAGCACCTGCAGAAGCTACCTCGGCTGCTCAATCAGTCGCGTCGTCAATTGCATCAGAGGTCTTTTCCTCGGCGTTGTCGTCTGCTGCGAGTAGCATTTCTGAGAGAGTGGCTGAGAGTCCGAGTGCGACTGCCACGGAGGGTGCTGCGGCGCCTACGAAAGGTACGTTTCTGTTGATTAAGAGGATTGATAGTCTGGGAATACATGCTAATATGCCTGAGTAGATGCGCAGTTTGCTGCTCTGGTTGGGGGGTTGGCTGTCGCTGCTGGGTGGTTTGTTTGAGAAAGTGGAGAGGGATAAGAGAGAGGTCTGAAGCGAGACATCATCACTAGCAACATATAAAAAGGGATGATCAGTCTGGAATCAACCACAAGTGCATGTTGTGTCTGTTTCTTACGCACAGTATCGTATCATCACATCGACATCAAACATCCATCACTATGATACGCCACGTTCTTGAAATCAGGAAAGCAACAAAATTGCCATTCATAACCCATGGTCTAAACCTTGTGTCTAGGTAACCCATCGTCTATACTGTGCCGCTCAAGACCCGGCAACATTAAGCCAGGTCGATCCAATACCCATCAAATCATAATCGTTAAAATCTTTCACTCAATCCAACAATGCTCCCAAACGCTTTTTTTCATGCCTACAATTGTGTCAGAAGACCCTGGCTCTCCAAGAGCAGGACAATCTGGTGGACAGCTGTCCTGACGTTGGTGGTCGACAGGTCGACAGTCAGGTCAGCGTTGGCGGGCACCTCGTATGGGTCGTCGACACCAGTGAAACCCTTGATCTCACCGGCGCGCGCCTTGGCGTATACACCCCGCTTGTCGGTCTTCTCCGCATGCTCGAGCGGGGTAGAAACGTGGATCAGGTAGAAGGATCCGTATCGCTCTACAGTCTGGCGGGCTGCCTTTCTTGAGTCCTCGAAAGGAGCAATGGGCGCAACGATAGCTGCTGCACCGGCCTTGGTGAGCTCGGCGGCTACAAAGGAGATGCGGGCAATGTTCTTGTCACGGTCGGATCGGCTGAAGCCCAACTCGCTGGAGAGCTCACTGCGGATGGTGTCACCGAGAAGGAGCGAGACGGAGCGGCCACCCTGCTGGTTTAGGGTGACATTGAGAGCGCGTGCGATGGCGTCCTTGCCGGAGTTCTGGTAACCTGTCAGGAAGACAGTGAAACCCTGTTGGCTGCGAGGAGGGTGGGATTCGCGAAGGACGCGAACGACTTCAGGGTAGGAGAACCATTCGGGAATCTCCTGGCCGGTTCGGAGGCGCTTGCGGAGCTCTGTTCACAATGTTAGTTCTCAACATACAAGTGCTAGGAATATCAATTGACGTACCAGTTCCGGAGATATCGAGGGTCTTGATGCCCTGCTCGACCTCGTTCTTGGGCTTGTACTCGTCCGAGTCGGGAAGGTAGGTCATCTGGAGGAAGGGAACAACCTCGATGCCGAGCTCGTCCCTGTACTTCTCGACCGCGTCCTGGGCGTCGTATGGACCGTAGAAGTCGACACCCTTGGAGTTCTTGCCTGGGCCAGCGTGGTCACGGCCGACAATGAAGTGGGTCGCACCATGGTTCTTGCGGATGATGGCGTGCCAGATGGCCTCACGGGGACCAGCCATGCGCATAGCCAAAGGCAGAAGAGCCAGGACGGCCATGCCGTTGGGGTAGCGGGGCATCAGCGCCTGGTAGACACGGACACGGGTGAAGTGGTCAATGTCACCGGGCTTGGTCAGGCCAACAACGGGGTGGATGAGAACGTTGGCCTGGCGAGCGCGGGCAGCGCGGACGGTCAGCTCACGGTGAGCGCGGTGCATGGGGTTCCTCGTCTGGAAAGCGACGACCTTGGACCAGCCAAGCTTGTCGAAGTGCAGACGCAGTTCCGCGGGCGTGTATCGGAGGCCGACATAGTCGTAGTGCTCCAGGCGGTCGATGGCCTCGAGCTTGCCGCCAACGTAGTACTCCTTGACCGTCTCGTAGAGGTACTTGATGGCGGGGTGTGCTACGTCGTTGTCCTTGTCGAAGACCTCCCGGGCCTCCTTCTCCTTGTCCGGCTGGTAGACATCGTCGACGGTGATGATGGCGAGGTTGCGGTCGTCGCGGAAGTCGCGCAGAGCGATGCGGGCGCCTTGCTTGACGCCAACCTCATCGATGGTCTGTTTCGAGATGTCGAGTGTGATGGGAATGGAGAAAAGGTTGCCGTCAGCGAGGCGGTTGTCGGAAACTACGCCGTCGTAGTCCTTCTGGTTCATGAAACCTGCATCATGCTGTCAGGGGTCGTGTTGCTGCAAACATCGCAAACACGCGGGGCGCCTTCGCTGCCCCTCGCCTAGCGCTGCGGGATGACGACTTACCCTCCAGAGGTGAAAAACCACCGTTCAGGATGAGCTCCAAGTCGCAGAGCTGCCTCTCGGACAGAACAATGGCCGGAAGCTTCTCAGCCTCTTCGAATAGCTCCTTGCGTCGGGGCGCATCGCGTGCGATCAGGTCCTTCAGGACGCCGCCTGTTATCGCCTCCGTCAGCATTCGTGACCAATTTCAGCGACTTCGCTGATCAACTCACCATGGGGTGCGTTCGCCATGTCTAAAGAATATGCAAGGAATATAGAATTCGGGGATGGATGTGGTCAGATAGTTCGGCGAAGACTTGATGTCGTTCCTGACTATACAAGACTGGCTTCGCGAGGGAGGTTTTGGGTCACTCAGGGAGAAAGATGCGCGACTAAGGACTACAAGGCGGGACGGGTGGAAAGGGCTTTTTATTCCCCGGCTTCTGCGGACACTTCAGGCTCCATGTCCCCGATTGTTGACCATAGGCTTCTCTGGATTTTCTCTGCTTGCAGAGACTAGGGCACAAAGCGGGTTGTTGTATGGGTCGGCAGATCTTGGAAGCGATTGCGCAATTGCACGCGATAGTTAGAGCCTGTCTCACCCGGCTTTTCGTTGGGCGGCGCGACCACAGTGACGTGAGCGGAGCGGAGAAGGAGCACCATGTCCTGCAGTTTGTGTTGCGCTTTAGCGATTTTCAGGAACACCTCACGTATATGACAGGTCTAGCGCAATGCTGGAAATTCGTTTGATTCATGCGCGAGCTTCATTGGCTCCTACGTCGGTGGTATCTCGGCCCCGTATATACATAATCGGATGCGACTGCCGCAAACCCCATTCTTTCGTGACCCAAACCCCATGCTATGCCATGTCCCATAAATAACCCAAACGCCGATGCTAATGCGATACAACAAGTAGGAATCAAGATCTTCCACACCTTCCTAAACGTTCAAAGAGACTTGTTGCAGCTTGTTGGCTAGGTCCTCGTTCTGCTGCTTCATAGCTTGCTCTTGAAGGAACTGAGCGTATCGTGACTTGGGGTTGTGGATGCCGCACTCTGACTTGTTCTTGCCCTTCCAGCGTCCTGATCGCTCGTCCTCTCCCGCAGCTACTGGCTGTGTAGAGTGCCAGTCACCAACACTCTTGTAACCCCTGTTGAGAAGGTCGTTGTATGGGACGTCGTTGGCGTCGACGTATTCCTTGACCTGGGCGAAGTTCCAGTTGGCGAGAGGGTTGATCTTGATGAGGCCGGCCTCGTCGACCTCGACAATGTCTAGGTCTCCACGCTTCCCACCTTGGCTACGTCGGCGACCAGTCAAGACAGCCTTGACCTGAAGTTCAGAATAGGCACGCTCGGCAGGCTCCACTTTGGCAACGTAGTCGTACAGTTCGTCGTTGGTATCCCACAGCTTGTCACCGTGCTTGGCAGTAAAGTCGTTGACGTTGTCGCAGCCAGCAGGCTTGTAGACGTGTACCGGTGTTCCGTATCGCCTCCTTACCCGGTCAACAAGGGCATAGGTTTCGTCGAAGTGGTAGAGCGTGTCTAGGAAGATCAAGTCGATGTTGTGCTTCAAAGGTCCGTCGAGTTTTGAAAGCATGTCCACTGTGACCAGGCCAGTAAGACCAAAGGCGGTGGTCTGGAATAATCCAGGCAGAGATGTGATGCACCATCGTAGGATGTCTACTCTAAGTTAATTTGAGAAACCTTACATGAGTAAAGTACAATCACATACCTTGCGGCTCGAGCTTCTGGAGCTGGGCGTTGATAAACTTCAAATGAGGCTTCGTAAAGTAAACCTCAGGTAGGCTCTCCTGACTGGATTCGGCTGAAGCATAGCCAGACTCCTCGCGGAGTGTAGGCTGCTTGTAGGAGTCGACCTTTGCGAACAATGGTGACGACATCTTCAAGATCGTGTGGCGGAAGTTTGGGGTATGACAGGCACGTGCGGAGAAGCCAGAAGCAGAATGTCTTTGTGGGTTGGTGTCTAAATGGAGGCTTCCCAGAAGAAACTACTATTATCAATCGTTTAGATCTGGAGGTGGGAAGAGGGAGAGCGACCACGGCCTGGAGTATATATTGGGCGCCGCCATCGGGATCGCTTTGTAACCATCTCCGCAAGGTGCGATAGCTGGGGGTGAAGACGTGCGATCACGCAATTCGCGCTAGTACATGGTGGAGCAAAACTCTTCCTGCCAGCCTTATGTAAGGCAGTCTCGCCAATCATTTGGCGGCAGTAGACGTTTTGCTACTTCTGAGGCTCGGACGACGTCTATGCTCATGCACTCCGCGGCTGTGCGTTGGTTGGAAATCGCCCGATGCTTTGAGGTTTTGTCATCAACGTCATCCCGTGGACGATTGCCGAACAATGCGAATGGCTGAAGTCATGGTGATCTGGCTCTGGCTGACGGACTAAACAGACGGAGGGACTGCCTAATGACGGGCTGCGAAATGCTGTATTGTCTCATCTTGACTTTCTCTTGATGTTTGCCTTTGCTGACAACATGGAGTTGGTGGAGTGCCCCGGCCCATCGGCAAGCGCCGGGCGATCGCGTCCGGGGCCTCGCTCAGAAGACTTGTAACACGCATCAGGATTGTCTGTAAAGCCATCGGTTAGTGTGAGTCGTTGTGGAACGTCAGGGATATTTACCTATAGCTGTCCATACTTGAGACTGAACAAATTTTCTAGCCTCCTGCACGACTCGGTGCACCTTATACTCATGGGGCGCGAGATCCGTCGTCCAGATTTCCCTATCTGCAACAAGCATGTGCCTTTTTGTAGGTAACAATGGGGCGCAATTCTTCTTTGAGCGTTTCGTAATAGTCTTATGGTGTGTTGTCAGTGCTGTTGTTGTCGTGAATAGTGGCGGATGTCACGGCGGGGTCGTAGCTCTTAACAGAGGTTGCCTGTCACACTAAATCGCCCCGCGGCTAACCGGCATGGTCTACAACTCCATATCAATTGGATGGAGTTTATTACCGCCCTCAGCGAATCGTTCTTGGTCTTTGCGCAACACCATGTCCTAATTCAAGGGTCTACTCCCATGGATGCGCGAAGACTGAGAATGTACGCTAAAACCATGCAATTGATAGCTGCAATGATGTACTGGTGAGCTTCAACACTGTCGCGTAACTTCGGCACAGCTGGGGCAGTATCCATCAACACCACAACCACGTTTATTGGAACACAAAAGGTCACTTTTCCCTTATCAAGGTAGATTACAGAGACTGGGAACACCATTATCAATCTACTCTTCCATAGCATCCAACACGGCAATCTTCCCTCTCCACAACTCCTTCGCATTCCCCCAAAACACCTTCTCCTTCTCCTCAAACCTCAACTCTCCTGCCCAAGCCAACCCATCGATATTAGCATCCACATCCCAAAACCCGATGCCATACGGATAATCCGTCCCAAACACCATCTGACTAATTGGAATACCCATTCCTTCCGTTAGCCCTTTGACCTGGTTTGGCCAAACTGGTCCTGCACTATCGTACCAAAAGCGTGTTTTATAGGCTTCCCTTGCTGCAGTCGAGATGTTAGGGAAGCCGAGAAGGAAACGCTCGGAGATATCGGGGAAAGCGCCTGCGCCGTGGGAGACGCGGAAGTGGAGGGACGGGAATTTGAGGAATGTGGATGAGGCTGTCAGACTCGAGATGGCGCGCGCGGTTTCGAAGTAGAATTCTCCGAGCCCGGAGCGTAGGGGTGCTGAGGCATATTGTCAGCTCGCTCTCTCGGTCGTTTGTGAGACCGGGCTTGGGGGGAAACAGAACTCACATGGTCTAGAGTTTATCAGTCGACCATCGTCGAGCTTGATGATGGGTTCCGTCGGATGCACGAAGACCACCTCCCTGCCATCGCTTCCCATCTTTCCGGATCTCTCTTGTAGGAACTCCCACAACGGATCGAAAGTCTCGTCTCCCGGGTACATCCCCTCGTGGTTTGTTAGCACACCCACACCTACTGGCTGTTTCCCCACCATTCCAAACACGCGCTTCAATTCCGCAATCGATTCTTCCACATGTGGTAACGGCATGATGGCCAACCAACTAAATCTCTCTGGATAGATCCTGCAAAGTTCCGCTGTGAAGGAGTTGAGTAAACGAGCAAGCGCAACCGTCTTCTTCTTTCTCAGAACTTCGTCTCTTTCAGTCAAGAAGGCGTTAGCCTGAGGTGTGGAGATGCAGAGTACGGAATGAGCGATGTGGTGTTCACTCATAAATTTGAGGTGGGATGATACGTTCCAAGACGGCGTTGCGCGGCCTGCAGCATTCAATTCGAGGGCTCGGAACCAGTCTGGAATGGGGCTATTGAGATCCGTCAGTATATTACCATATGTATAAGCAGATTGCTTTCTTATTTGGGAATGAGCCTACTGTGTATGCGTATCAACCCTCTTTGAGGTGGAGAAGTCGAATTCCTTTACATTCACCATGCTAGTCGCTAGCGAAGTGATGCTCGCAATAGCTTCTTTGGCAAAGGGCAATACTGTTAGGTCGATACCATCTACGTATGCTTCGTATTGTATCTGCATCCAAAGTTTGTTCTCGTCATGTTGTGTACCGTTCGAGGGCGTTGAGTATGGCTTGCCGTAGGGATACGCCTTCGTCGCGTTAGTATGTCTTGTTCAATGACAGTGCATGTAGCACAAAAGAGGTATTTCTTGACTCCCAAGAACTTACCATTCTTTCGTTAGACGACATTCTGATATGAGGGAAGACGGTGACGATGCTTGCGGCTGTGGTTAAAGTCGAGATGTAGACTGCTCCACAAGTCAGTAAAGATAAAGAAGGGATTCGCATGTTTGACAGCTGTAGCTCACTCACAGCCTCGCAAGTGCGAGTTTTATTATGGTTCACGTATTCTTGGAGATTGAACTAATCGTCGTTGTTGTTGCTGTTGGCCCAGTGAGTTAGCTGCAGGTACTTAGCATGCGCATGTGCGGGGAGCCGCCACTTGCGGAAGTCACACCTGTACCTTGTCACGTTCTACCTGTAAGCTACATGTATTCTAACTGCGCTTATCACTAGATACATTGGTATAGTAGCTTCAATGATATTCTGGGCTTGTTCATGCATGAACAGACGTCACCGAGCGGACGCGCATACCGCCGGAGCTATACACACACGTACATCTAAGAAAAGCACTTCCGTTCTAGAACCTACGTCTAGCTACCGCGCATCTATTCATCATGCAATCTCGGCAGTAGTAACAGCACTTTGATACTTCAAGTCCAACTGCGGCGCCTCCACGCCCTTTCCAGGGATATCACCAAGCCCCGCGGGCTCCACATAGTCTTCTTCCTTGTACCCATTAACCTTCAGCCTCAACTTCCTACTCTCGGCGTAAACTACCCTGCGCATTCGGTTGGTGCTTCCAAGCGGTTGGTGCTCTTTTAATCCATGCCAGCTATTCACCGTGATGCGATCATCCCACCACGTCCTAAACTCAGGTAGCCACGAGTCCTGCGGCGGGAACTCAATGGTAGCGACTTGCTCAAACGGATATTTCTTGGGATCCCATTCGATGCCAATGTCGTCGACGGGCTGTTCGGTGAGGTCCTGCAGGAGTTGTGCGCAGAAGCTGTAGCTTATGGTGTTATTGAGATGGTGTGTGCGGAGGGTTTGCGAGAGGATATTGATGGGGTCTGAGTCTTTGACTTCGGTGTTTTCAAGGTCCTTCTGGAACTTGCTATTGGGGAAGACGCCGTATTTGGCTACGTAAGCTCCGTGGCGGTAAGCTGATTGAGAGTACTCGGGCATAGCAACCATGTGTTGTTTCGGCAGTTGTCCACCGAGGGTTGCTACGTCGGCATCAACGCGTTTGCTCTGCTCGTCTGCAAAGGTAGGCAAGTCGTTCCAGTTTCGCTCCAGTGCGTCTGCAATATCGTAAGTGGTTTGGGGATCACGCAGCTCCAATACTGGGTAGTTGTTGAAGGTCCAATCTTGCGTCTTCTTGTCTTCTCCCCAGAGCTTCTCGCCCTCGATACCAAAGACCTTCATGCCAATGCCGCGTGGTGCTGCTAGGTTGTCCGGCAAGATCTTGGGCGTTAGAGACGAGTACCGCATGATTACATCGTAGGTACCAGGCTTCGCAAACATTCCTTGGGCGAGATGTTTAGGTAGGTTGTCGTGCACGGTGAACTTGCCCATAACGCACTTTCCATGCTATTAGTAAAGGTCATATCGAGGATACTCAAGAAATACTTACACCCTGAGTCTTCAAGTGCGTGCCCCTCAAACAGTGCATATGCTCATTGAAGTTCATCATCTGGAAACGATTGAACTGAGCAGAAACCTCCTTAATCTTCTCTTGCTCATTGTCCGGAATGTTTTCAACACCTGGCGCATCCCATTTGATGTATTCACCAGTAGCCTTCTTGTCTTGTCCACCAGCTTTGACGGTGCCACTCGCTACTTTGCCATTGTGAATGTTTTGAATTCGGTGATAGCCCATGGGGCATGTTTCGATCTTGGTTCCACTCATGCTGATGAATTGTTGGTAGTATGTGTACTCCTTGTTCCGCCGTATGCTGCTACATGGACGGCGGCCTTCTTAAGTCACCAACACAGTCCCCATGATCACCCCGCAACTGCATCTAGCTTCCGCCTCGCCGACAGCTGCTCTTCTTCATGATGCAGTCCGGACGGCATGGTTCGAGAGCATGCGGGGTAGCGCGTCAATGATTCCAGTTCTTCGAGGTGTAGGCGTGCGATGGATGGTCGGAAGCCGCTCCGGAAGACCCTTTCCCGCCTGCGTCGTCGATCTAGTCCGCCGCAACTGACCAATGGTTGAAACTGAATTGAAGATCAGGCCTCGAACGCATCTATCAAGCCCATGATTTGGAAGCGTCCTGAGCTGTCTCGAGCGACTCGAACTACTTCCTGCAAGTCGCTTTCTGGGAACACAAGACACCGGAAGCGCGGACGCTTGCAAGCACGTGCTGTGAAGCGTCCGTTGCTGTGCGTAGCTTTACTTTTTCGCATATCTAGTCAACCTAGCGCGTATACTCGTTGTATAAACAAGAGGAGTCGCAAGGCAAGTAGCGCGTTATCTTTCGCCAGCTACCACATCCTCCTCCCCAGACCCCCAAAGCCCTCCTGCAAAACCTTCCTCCCAGCCAGCTCATTCGCAAACTCTAGTTTCCTTTGCAACCCCCACTCCTCATGCTCATTAACCGCAAAAAGCATACCCGCAATGAAAGTATCCCCAGCACCAATCGTATCCACAACCTCTGCCCCATCCTCCCCATCTGCCTGCCACGCCTCGACATCCGCCCAAACCTCCTCGTCCCCCTTTTCAACCGCCTTGGCACCTCCAGAACCCCATGTGCAACATAGTAAAGCCCCATCTCTCGTCTCATCCCGTCTTGCTTCAAGAAAGCTTCTCGCGTCCACATACCCATTCTTCGCCGCCCACAATTTCGAGTAAAACACTATATCTGCGTACCGCGCCACCTCAGACATACCCGTTCGTTCAGGCTTCTCGCACTCGACGCTAATCCTGAAATGAGGGAATGCTTCGCGGAGGTAGCGGACACAATGCAGTGTGATCTCTGGGACACGGCCTTCGAAATGGAACCACGCTTTCTTCCACGTTTGTCCGTTTTCTGTAGTGAATTCCCGAACTTGTTGTATAAATTCCTCGGCTTGCATTTCGGGGAGCTGGTTGATGCTGACGATTGTTCGTGAACGCTTCTCTTCGCTTTGGATGATGTAGCTTGACGCGGCTTCTTGGTGCTGTTTGCGGAAGAGGCTCACGTCGGATATGTTTACCCCAGGAAGCGATGTAGATATGAATTGAGAAGCCGCAGATTGCTCCTCAGGGAGTACAGCCAGTAGATGCAGATTCGTGGGGCTGAGATGTGGTGCTCCTTCAGGGTCGTGTCGTTGCAGCTGCGATAACACTTCTAGACTGTTTGCCGTGTTTCCTCCTCTTCTTCGCGTGAGAGCTTTGGCGCGTAGTTTCTCATCTTCTATGGGGAAGTGTGGGACTCTGAGTACTCGAACGTTAGTAAGCTTTTGGTTCTTGGGGTTGTTGCAGAGCGTTGATACATACGTCAATATGGTGTCAATGTAGACGGCACCAACGCATACAATATGGTTCTCGGTACCCCCAGACATGTTTCAATGTGTGGATGCGCAAATGATTGTGGTGTTGGCGGCAGGTGGAAAATTGCCAAATATGATAAGTTTGATAATGTGGAGCTGGAGTGTTAGAGGTTACGTCAAGTGTCGCGTGCCATTTCAGCGCGTTGGCGCGCCGTCACATGTCCGACAAACCAAAAACACAATTGTGTTACCAGATGATCGGTCAGCCATGACATTCGTTTTCAAGGAATATGTGCCCATAAGATCAAGTGATATTCCAGAATATTTTACACTAGCACCATCTTACCTCTTGCTATCCAGACCCTGCAGTCCCATAGCCCCTTTGGTAGCATCTGGTTTCTCGGCCTCACCCTTCTCCCTCAGTGCTACCTTTTCTACCTCATCGAAAGCCTTGAGTGCATCGCCATATTGTTCGAAGACACCCTTCCTGTAGCCATCACAGATCTTCTTGACAAAGCCCTCCTCATTCCACCGCGCCTCAAGGAAATCTTCAAACTTCTCTTGTGGAGACGAACGTTGTACGCCCCAGGCAGCTTTGTACGCGGCTCCGAGAGCACAAGCGTTTCCTCCAATCTCAAGCTTGTATACACCGTCAGAGCCACCAAGAACTTGACCGGCAAGTTCGGCGATGGCGGGGTTCACGGCACCACCGCCAACCATGTAGATTCTGCGAGGTTGCGCGGGCAGAGAGCCCTGGGGTTCGACAAGGGACTGAGAGCGCAATCTCAAGGACAGGAACTGGGATTCGAGGATTGAACGGGCGTCGGCTTGGGGAATGGGCCAGGATTTGTCCTCTGTCTTGCCTTGGGCAGCTTCTGGTGCTATGGGCGAGAGTTGACTATCTTTGGAAAGGAATCGCCATGTTCCTGCCTTGACGTTTGGTACAATTTCAGGTCGCGGGAAGAAGAGACCTAGACGCATAGGGTCGGCGGGTTGGGCTTGGCCAAGTGCAGGAGTTGTGAGGGCTGTCTCGTTAAACTTGTCCCAGGATTTGTCGGATGAGCCTGAGGCTTTGTTAATGGCGTCGCGGATGTGCTCGCGTGCTAGACCACCATTCTTGTAGCAAAGCATGAACATGTAGAGACCTGCTGTGGTGGGGTGGTTCATGAAGTGGTATGCTGGGTCGGGCCTATACTGGGGTGTAGACATAAGGAATGTTGTTGAGGTCCCTAGCGAGACGATGGCATCGGACGCGCGTAGAGGAAGGGCTAGGATTGTCGATGGATTGTCACCGGTGAACGCAATGACCTGAGCCGACGATGGGAACCCATAGCGCTTGCTGAAGTATGGTGAGACGGTACCGAAGCTTGAGCCACCATCTTCCGGGACACTTCCAAGCTTCTTCTTGAGGTCCTCGACGCCGTCACTCCCTCCAGCTGCGAGCGCAAGAAGATCCTCATGCCAGCGACCATTCTTGATGTCCCACAGATTGGCTCCGCATACGTCTCCGATATCGATGGGGGCGACTTTACCGAGAAAGACGGAAGCAAGGAAAGAGGATACGAGAGAGATGCGAGCGGTCGCTTTGTAGGCTTCGGGGTACTTGTCGTGGAAGCGAAGGATCTGAGGGCCACTGAAGCGCTTTCATGGTGTTAGCATGGATAAAAACTGGGGGAGTGTTGGCAACTTACGTGATGGGCACTGCTTCCAGTAGCGAGAGCCAGGTTCCTCGGTTCTTGCAGTGTCGCATCAAAAGCTTCGCACTGCTTCTGTGTACTTGCGTCCTGCCAGTTCGGACTGAAAGGGTGGCTGAAGGCACCCTTCCTCTCGCCCTTTGCACCGCCTTCTAGCTGCTCGAGCAGTGTCTTGCCAGCATCCATACTGCCAAGTAGTGTCTCTGCATCGTTGCTCCAGAATACGGTACCATGTTGCATGCCCGCACCTGAGATACCCTGGATCTTGGAGAAGTCGGCGCCTTGCTCCTTCAGTCGCTGCAGGACAAGATCAATGGCTTCGAGCCACAGGGCGACGGGCGCGAAAACCTCGCCCTCGGCAGGGTTTGTGAGGACACCCTTCTCTATGCCATATTTGGAGAGATCGGCATCGAAATCGACTTTGGCTTCGTGAATAAGTTTGAGGTCGGAGCCGACGATGATACCTAGAGCACAGCAGCGTCAGTCCAAGCTGGAAGACCAGATGGTGGGGTAGCTCTAGCGGGGTATTCGCACCTTTAAGTTGCTGAGTACTCAAATCGAAACCCAAGAACTGATCAGCCATGGTCGAAGTGTGTCAGTGCCGTGTCGAGCTGTGAGGATAATGTAAGGGTGTTATGACTTGACGAGACATGGCTAAAATAAGCAGACCATATCTCGTAGTGTTAGAGGACCCTGCCTCACATCCAAGATACGGCTACGGCACACTTACGCAAGACCCACATTGACGGACGCGCTACATCACAGGCAATTTTGCCGGCGGTGCCTGCAGAAGCGCCAGTACTTTGGCGCGGTATTATTGGATGACGGATAAATTCGTGCCGAGACATCGTGAGTACAGCTGTGACTTTTTGGAGTTGCATCTCGGCCAAACGCCGATGCCAGCTAGGGAATTTCGTTAGCGTGGGAAAGTACGAGTCTAGAGCGTGGGCCGGGTTTGAGTTCAGGTGATGGGTATTCAAAATATATACAAGTGTCCGATGTCTCGTATGTGCCGCCGGGTAGTTGCATGCCCAACTCCAGAACGCCCAGCTATGCTTGTCTATAGGTGTACACCAATCATTTCCTTCGCCTTGCGTTGCCATCGGTAGTTTCGTGGTTGTGGTTGTGGTCGTGATCGTGGTCATGTTCTGCCTCAGACCCTTCGCTCGCCGCTGCAGTAGAGTCGCCAGGGATGAACTCGTCGAGAAAGTCTGGTACTTGCGCCGAGTTGGTTACAAAGCGCACGCGCACCTTCTTTACGCCGCGCACGTCGACACCAACGCGGTCCCGGATTACGTTCTCAACGTCGCGTGTCTGCTCAACGGTCCAGGTGCCAGAGACGCCAATCTCGATATCCATGAGGTAGTTCTGGCCAGCCTTGACACCCTGAATCGCTCGCACATTGACTGGCTCTGATGCGGTAGTGACACCCTTGACAGCGTCTGTCGCGGCTTTCCGAACGTTGTCCTTCATCTCCTGGTCTACGCCGACGTCTGCCAGTTCGAGTAGCGCTTGCTTAGTGTTTCCCCAACCAGCTTGGACCACCATGAGCGAGATGACGAGCCCACCGATAGGGTCTAGCCATTTTGCATTGTTGAGGACGTTGGAGCCGGCGATGAGGAGGAGAGCGACGAAGGCAGTAAGGGAGTCGACGCGGTGGTGGTAGGCGTTGGAGGCAAGGACCGTCGACTTGCGCTCTTTGGCGATCTTGAGGGCTGGAGTGGTTGTCAGCAGGCGCTTGCTATGTTGTTACGGGTGTCCTTACTCGCTCTGTAGAGCCATTCCTTGATGACGATTGAGCCAGCAGCAAGCCATATGGCATTGATGTTGGGGCCCAAGTCGTCGATGCCGTGGTGGTGGTGGTGTGGTATAAGCCCCCATTGCTCCGCTACCTCGGCGGCTTCGGGGAAGAATTGCTTGCAGAGGGCCAGCAGCGCGGTCCAGCCCATGAAGAAACCACCTGCGAGCAATATGCCACTGACACCGAGCGAACCCAGACTCTCCACCTTGCCATATCCGCTGGGGAAGCGGTCCGTGGGCGGCTTGAGGGACCAGCCGACTGTTGCCAGCGTCATGATGTCGCTCACGAGGTCGGTGAGGCTGTGGATGGCGTCGGCGATGAGTGCTGGCAGGCGTTAGTAGACGTGCATAGCAACGCGCCTGGCCATCTCACCCTGACTGTTGAAGACGTAGCCCCCGAAGCCTTTGCTGACCGCCATGCCCAGGTTGACGTAGAGGCCAATCTTGGTGATGCGCACGCCGGCGTCATTCTTGTTCTTGGACAAGAGGAAGGTGTTGTCGTGGTGGTGATGGTGGGAATGGCCTGCATGATGCCTCGTCTGCGTGACGCCTGTCATGGTGGAAGGGGAAAAGAGTGGTTTGCGGTGGACCGTCGTCGACCAGTTGCGGAGGGGCGCCGTATGCGACAAATAAGCAAGGTACTGGGCGCCTTTGGTCGTCGTCGTCGTCTGCGTGCACAGGACGCGCAATTTGGGGCGGCAGGTGGGAAGTTTGTAGGCGTGACGCGATAGGACGTGCCGTCGCACCGAGGGCTGCGTAGAGGACTCGTGGAGGCTAAACTGGACACGCAAGCCATGTCCATTGCTGCAGGCGGTGCGCAGTAACATGGGATGGGGTGGCTGCGGTTGCGCCTTTCAGTACTGCGAGATGCCCAGATGCGACTCGCTGCGAATACTTCCAAGACAATTGTGAGCCTCTTTCGCGGTTGCTATCGGCCCTCGAGCCTGGCGTCTCATGGCGCCTTTTGCGTCAACACACGGCAATTGTGGGGGCGCCCACCATCTGTCCACTCAGGCATGATGCGCACCACCACGCTTCTGATAGCAGGCACAGGAGAATGCAACGCCAGTGTACATTCCCAATCTGCAAGCAATCTCAGGCTCTACCACAGGTGCAAAAAGAGGGTAGTCCAATCAATAGCGATGACCGCTCCTGCTACCGACCAGGAACGTTGCCAAATTTAACAACCGCACACTATGTCATTGCAACCGTCATGCATCATTCCCGTGCCGTCGTCAATTTCTGCAGGGACATGGGCCTAGAGATCCTCCGCCTTCCACCTCAGGAGCCGCGCGTGTGCGTACGAGTTGGGCTAAGAAACGCACGCCCAAAGATATTCGTATCGTGATTACGTTGCCAGCGCGCTTGTTGCCTGTTCTAGAGAGCTTCTACACAGATTCATAGCCTTGGCTTCGCACTATCATCACCCACAGGGTCCGTCACGCGAGCCAGTACCCAGTTTGCGACGTCGTCCCGGAACAGGTCTTTATCAGGACTAGGCTCGTCGTGTACTGACAAGGTTAGTGCCAATACCATAGACATGGTCAGATACTTACAGCGATGAAAGTGCCCTGCGTACGACTTGAACTCCTTGTCCTTGACTTGCAAGGCATCGAACAGGCGTTTCGAGGCATGGTAGCTAGTGATGCCATCCTGCTCGCCGTGAGCTATCCAGATCCTTGTTACGCCACCCTCTCCAACGTTATCAGGTATGATGATCTTCCCACTGGACAAAGCATTGGTTCGATCGAGCAATCCAGCGAGTCCCTCGAGCGTGCCGGTATCGTGGCAGAGCTCGTCTTCATCGAATCGCTTGCAGACCTCTGGGTCTCGCGAGATGAGTTTTGGATCCAATTTGTTGGTCAACTGACGCTTTGCCATGAGCTTTCCAGCGACCCTACCGAAAAAGACTGTGATGGGTGATGGCTTGGACTTGGGGTCAAAGTCGACAAAAGGCGACTCCAAAAGGAAGCCGCGAATGTGCTTGAGCACCTCCTCCGGACCTTGTGCGGCATAGCAGAGCGTCTCACCGCCACCCATGGAATGCCCCATCATGAAGAGCGGGACAGGGCTCGGGATCAATGTCTTGATGAAGGAGGTAATGTCGTCCAGCACCTGCGTGGTTGGGCCCGTGTCTCCTCGCTCGGCGTGTTTTGCTACAGATCGGCCCCATCCTCTGTGCCTTGTCAGTAGTGAATATTGGAAGCAGCGCACGTGCGCACCTCTGGTCGAACGTATAAACTTCAATACCTCTAGACGCTAGATGAGGGAAGAAGTCGCCGTACGTGTTGACTTGACCTGTGTCAGAAGGGAATTATTCATGTGGCTAGATGATCTCACCGTGCTAGAGGTAACGTTAGTCATGCATTCAGTATTGTACCCATGGGAGCCGTACGTCTGAGAATCCGTGTATGAACACAAGTCGGGCTTTTGCCGGACCATCCGTCTGCTCATTGCGTTAATGTCGATCTTATTGCTATGGCTCCACCATACCTTGAATGTCTTCGTATATAGCTGCTTGCCATCAGCCAAGGCATGGGTGCCTTCCTCGACGGACATTGTGCCTGAACAAGGTAAGGGTCGGAGATGTTGGAGGTGCTCTTTGGCTTCGCAGTAGAGTTAGTCACGATATGCCGTGTGTTAGGCAGTGCAGGTGCAGGTGGGTTCATGTAAAAGGAGAATGCAGAGCAATTACTTTCTTATGGTGTTCAGCTCTCCGCTGACAGCCGCGGCTCCCGCACGCGTCATAGCTTGCTTAGTACCCCATCCACTCGCACATGTCAAACGCGACAGCTCAACGTGCGACACGATGGCAGTCAGCCCATTTTCGGAGACTCAATGGCCAATACTACCTGGCTATATTTGGAGGCCCGAGATGATGCCGATGCCATGGTGAGGGTGAAGTCAGCTAGCCTTAACGGCTGTCGTCCAAGCTCCCGCCCAGTGGATCATCCTGCATAACGCATTGGACCCCTCTACCCAGTGTCCCCACTTACATTTTCCTCGTGGTAAGATACTTTCTTCTTGCTATGAGCCTTCCTGCCCGTCGACTCTTGTCCCATCACTCATTTCCGCGACGACTCTCCTCGCAGAGAAGCATGCTGAGCAGCATGCCACAAGCTCGCTCAGCAAAAGCGATCCTAAGCCACCAAGAGCGCACCGCGACTGAACCACGAGAGAACGACCTGCACACGGCCACCGTCGCTAAAGTCACGCCCGTCAACGACCGGATCAAGCGCTTCAAATTCGAAATCAAGGAAAAGGACGGCTTCAACGTATGACGATCTCCATCTCGCTCGCGACATGCGCTGATGGATAAGTCAGTTCCTCCCCGGCCAATGGCTTGATGTCTTTGTGCCCGATGTAGACAAGGCGGGTGGCTTCACCATTACCTCGTCGCCCTCCGAAGCCCTGCCGCGGTCGGATCCCGATTTTGTTCCCTACTTCGAGCTAGCTGTGCAGAAGAGCCCTAATAACCCGCCGGCAGCATGGCTGTGGCAGCCAGCGGAAGAGATACTAGGCAAGGAGGTCACGGTACGTGTGGGCGGAAGCTTTGTGTGGCCTCCTCCATGTCTGGACATGAAAAAGATTAAGCGCGCCATCTTCATTGCAGGAGGTGTCGGAATTAAGTGCGTCCAGCTCTGCCGTGACATAGTCGCACGCCTTGCCCGCTAACACCCCACAGCCCTATGATGTCAATGATGACCTACATAAACCAGAACTACCCGAACCTCGAAGTACGCTTCCTATACTCTACCAAAGTCCCTTCGCGCGAAACCGACCCGAGCGAAGTCCTCTTCCTGCAAGATGTGCTCGACCTCTTCCGCATACCCAGATTCAAGGTGACCAAAGACCGCCTTGAGCTTTTCTTTACAGGCACGTGGGACGGGTCAGAGATGGGCACAAATGAAGGTGACTTGATACATCCACTCATGTCTCTGACGCTGCCGCAAATCGACTCGGCTACCGAAGTGCCAGTGTGTGCCTGGACGCATCGCATTGACGATATTGCCCTCTCTAGCGCCGTTGGCAACAGGAAGGAAGCGCAATCCACCGTTTTCTATGTCTGCGGGCCTCCAGACATGACCGATGACATGGTGAAGTTTATCAAGGAGCAGGATAATGTCGCTCCAGAGAGAGTGCTATGCGAGAAGTGGTGGTAATGGAAAGGTTAAGGTAATTTACCATTGGATAGTTCAAGGCGATCAATACTAGGTTTTGCATTCGACAATGATTCCGTCGCTGCGGCAAGCGCTGTTGTATGTACGACGCTCACACCATTAACTCGAATTTACGCGCCCACAAAGACCGTAAATTCCAGACGGCTCGTGATAGTCGAGCGACAGCTCCACTAGACTAGCTCCACATTTCAAAACTCAGTCTGGGAACCATGGCCATCATCGTTCTTCGCGCCACACGCCGTTTCCCGTTCGCAGGCACTCTACGGCACAGCAAGCGATCGCTTACGTTGTGCGACCCCGCGATAAGGCTTTCCATTTCATCCGGCCTCTTACCTCGAAGTTCTATATTGAATTACCCGATTTGTCGATATTAACCCACATTCCTCGGTACAGGAGACAGGGATGACGCAAGGAACAAGCCGTTTAGCTCCCGCATGCAGCGCCGTCCTGCAAGTCTGATTCGCCGTCACACCTCACAAGCTGTGTGATCGCGCAGCATGCGCGTGCCACTCAGCGCCTGCGATGGCTCTTTCGCCCCTCAGCTCGCTCACTGGCGTCGGCTAAGATGGGGGCTTACATGGCTGTTAAGAGCGTGAAAGGCCCCGGAGCGCTGGATGCTGATGCTTTGTTTGTACGTCTGAACCTTGAGCACGAACAACGACTGTGTGCGACCATCGGAGGCTTTTGGTAGCATCTCCATCTATCGACTTTCGGCTAACGACAATTGCGCAACAAGACTGGACGGCGCATTTCAGCCTTGTCCCGCAATCGCGATTCATCCGAGCGCAGCATCACGTATACGGCAACGACCACCGCCGCACATTACCGTCAAGCGTGACGGCTTCCAACGTCCATCATGGGTTTCTTCATATCGCGAACATGGCGCCTGCCGAAAATCATTTACTTTCTCATGATTTTTGAACTGCCATTCACTGTAGCCAATCTTGCGCTCTTCGGCATTGCATCGCCAAACCTCTATCGCACCATTCTGTGGAGAGTGGGCGGCGAGTTTGGCTTCAACTCGAAGCCAAGTACCGTTTTATACGCGGCTGCAAATTATCGGCCAGTGGATACACCTCTAGTATGGAGTAGCTTGTAAGTAATATCCTCCGGATCAATAATGCTCAAGCAGCTATATACCGAACCAACACTACGGTCCATGCTCTTGCTATCATCTTATTCGACTTCAAAACCTGAACAGTGTGCTGACAATCACAGCAACACCCAATACCACCTCGTAATCGGCGTAGTATGCATGTTCTTCTGGCTCGTCAAATCAACCTTATGGCTCCTCAAGGTCTTCTTCCCAATCCTCTCGCTCCTCCTCCACATCGCACTCATGGCCCTATGGGCGTACGGCATCCACATCCAAACCGCGCCCGACACTATTGACCCAGAGCACGTAAACAACGGCGCACCCTGGTACCTCACCAAGAACTGCAACATCGTCGACGACAAGCACATCAAGAGTTACTGCATGCAAGCCAAGAGCAGTTTCGCCGTTAGCATTGTCATGCTGTACGTCCCCTACCATCCGTAAACATCCGAGTATAATGCTAATTCTACCTCAACAGCACCATCTACGTCGTCTTCTTCGTCCTATCAGCCTACTCCCTCATCCCAACCACCGCACAGAAACAAGCCCACGCCGCCCGCAAAGCAGAGAAGAAAGCCGAGAAGGAGAAATGGGCCTCATCGCCCTACGACAACGAGATGACTGCCGAAGAACAATGGCAGCACATGTGGGAACTCCAACAACTACCCCGTACACCCGGCACCGTTGGTGGCATGAAGTCGCCCATGACACCACGCACACAAGCGTTCAACAACCTTGGCGGCGAGGAGGCTGCACACGGAGGGGGAGGTTACTACAGCAATGTGCCTGCGGGAGGGAACGGCTGGTATGGGCCGCCGCAGCACCAGCCAGGATCTATAACCATCAGTCCGGTTATGGAGCAAGACGAATACTACTCGCCACATGAGGGCAAGGGGAAGACACCGGGTTGGGGCGGTAATGCGTACTAAGCGTTCATGCTTATCTACGTGCAACCATCTTCTTTTGTCTGGGTTTGGCGTTTGAGCGTGGTTGTGTGTTTTTTCGATGATACCAAATCTGGGAACTGGGCTTTTCACTCATTATGGGGTATGAGAGGGGGAAACGGATTATCCATCCATTTCAATATGTAACGTTACGTTTTCTGTGGCACTGAAATCGATGGCCCTGTTGAGTCGTTTGGACAAGCTCGTCTGTGTGTAATTAACGCCATAGCCTATTGGATGTCTGTACTGGGAACATACACCTATCTGACGATGATAGGGTGGCTGGAAGAAGCCTTGCACATAGTGCTATTCCGATTTTATCTGCGCTACAGATTCGAATGCTAATAGAGTTGACTTCCATCTCACTCCGTACCTACACAAGACGCTGATCGTCCAGCTCATGACTTGCGGCATGACGCATACTACACTCGCTCTCACACTCATTCCCATGCTCGTGCAAGACCGCTCCTCTAATATGACTTTCAGCTCTCTTGGTGCAAAAGTCTGCAGAAAGCTCAATCGTAGACTCGGTATCGGGACAGGCAGTTGTTAATGGCTGGCTACATCGCCTTTTAGGAGCACTACCAAAGGTCGAGACGGAGTTTGGATTGCCGTAGTTACTTGGGCCAACGGATCTTTCGTTTGATCCGAGATAGGTGAATATACCTCCACAGGAGCGTAGGGCGGGTCGGAGGAGAGGGAGGGATGCTACACGGTGCATGTCAGTGACTTGGTTCTGAGGACGAAATCCAGCGTAGATAACTGACTTGCAAAGGATGCTAGGTTCACATCGCATACTGCTCATATCTGGTCGTCGATGCCGTCGTACGTCAGGTCTGGATGTGATTTTCTGCCGAGAGCGACCGTATGAGCAATAGTACCGAGTGCTGGGCCACAGACCCTTCGAATCTATTAGCAAGATGTTGATGCATTGGTTTTGCGCGACTTACAATAGGCCAGCTGCCAACATTGCCGCTTCAGCAACCTTGCGTGCTGTCGAGATATGCAGTCTGGATATCTCATAGAGCGAACAGGGTAATATCGCGACCTCAAGGATGAAATGAGGTATGGCCACAGCAAAGAGCGACATCATCGGCGGCAATGTGCATCTGCCTGGGATGTCTTTGTGCCAGAACTTCCGAATCGGCTGACATTGCATCGTGATGAGTGTAACCTTGGAAGATCAGCGTACCGTGGTTAGAAGTCGATGTAGATCGCTTGCTTACCCTGACAATGATCCAGCACGCCGAGCAGACGAATAAGATCCTGATAGGCTATCGGATGACGGAGAGAGAAAAGGTTCTCCAGTAGAAGCCTAGTATGACAAACTTGGATAGCCCGACGGAAAACATGTAGAACCACATATCTACCCAAAGGTCCAGGAAATAGTGATACACAATCTCGTCTTCTGCCATATTGGTGTCTTGAAGTGGCCTTCCGAGTCCCCATCGCATCTCTGGTCACCGTCAGCGCTTAGTTGTTAAGACCGCGAAATAGTACATACTGTATAAATGTAACTCTTATGTCAACACGGAGTCAAGTACACTCGTTGCTACTGGTGGACTAATGCCAGACGCAGGCTGAGGTGATTCATCTGCACATGCGTGGAAGATATGCGCAAGATCATGTTGCTGCATTAAAATGCGTGCCCTTTCTAATCCTCGTCGAACCAGAGGCAGATGCGTCCATGGCCACAGTGCTTCGTATCCATTGCGTATATGCTGCTCCTGTTTGGTTTCTTCGATGAAAGCGAGGGCCGTATGGCCGTATGCTATGAGTAGGGTTGCGAAGCACGCAAATGTCCTGTACAGACTTAGTTAGGGCTCAACGTGTGTGAACGCAATGATCATACGGGTATAGTGTAAAGTACGTTCCCATCTTTCTTCCCATGAGTTGCTCGTCCGCTATACTTAGAAGCAAGGCTGAACTCTTTATGCAGTGTCGCGCATGCTCCCTTGTGACTACAATCGTGTCATGTTCCTGAGCACTGGCCTCTCCTTCGCTGTTCTCGAGTATCTTAAGTACTGAAGGCCAGCCAAGCACTACGTGTAGAGCTGTGTACTGAATCCTTAGGAAAGACTTCCTAGAGTCAAACAGCGGCGTCGAATCCAGGGGAAACCGAACGGCAGAAGGCAGATTATCGTACCACTCGCGAACTTGTTTCCGTAGCTCGCCAATGACGACAGGTGCAAATATAACCTGTCCTGTAACTGGAAGGGGTGGTCGCATGGTCAGTGCACGTAGCAATGTTGACTCTGTAGACACTTACAGTAACCGACAACTTCAAGAGTCTGTGTCAGGAACTTCCTAAGGCTAATCTGCGCTAGGAAGAAGTAGAAGCCTGAATCCTCTTCTTCGAACTGAGGAAGCGGTACCAATTCATGGAAGTGGCGTAGTCCGATGGGATGCATTTTACATGTAGCCTCAAGCCTAAGCACAAATTTATATTAGTAAAGTCCTTCTCTATCAAGGCTAACAACGCAAGCCGCGCTTGGCTAACTCACTCGTGCAGGACGGTAGAGCAAGCCCAAAACGCTCGGTTGAATGCTTCTTGGTCTGATGGGCTGTAGCGTTGCATAGCTCTGGAGCTCAAAATATGCATGCAGTCTCTCGCAGCCTGCGTGATGGAGTTCCATGTCTGCAGTGGTCTGATAGCGAACTTGAAGTACGAAGCTTGCAGTATCCGACACTGAAGGCTAGTTAGGTTTCCGATGCGAAGCGACAGGTGCTCGAGGAGGCGACAGCCACGTGCAAAGTACTCCAGCCCTGGAGTGAGATTATTCGAGTTATCATTCCTATCTTCAGAGATTGCACCAAGGGCCAGGATCAGAAGTGCTAGGCATGTTGATGCACTAGAGTGCTCGAAGCTACTTGAGTCTGCCTGTTCAAGCGCACTGACGCAGGTTCGTTGATCGAAAATAGGTGTCCACCGAAGGAAGTTCTCCACGAAGGATTGTTGGAGTCGACGGCACGTTCGCCGCGATAGATCCACTGGATGTGAGATGACTGCGTCACACTGATCCGCCAGTTGTTCACCGGCTAAGATCTCGTCATCGTAAAAGTCAGCTGTGTAGTCCCAGCTCTCCACGTGGATGTAAGAAGGTGCGCGGAAAGTAGTGAGGCTAGGCCTCGGGGTTTTCCCCTCAGTGCTTGTCTGTCGATAAGCAAAGTCATACGATACTGGTGTACCAATTGATGGAACAGACATGGTGGAGTTGTTGATCGTTTCAATCGCCATTTGATTGGCGCTCGAGTGTCGTGACCTGGACTCTGGGGGAGGGTGCATATCGCTATGAGTAGACGTGTTGGGTGAGAGTGCTGCAGAGCCGGGCGCATATTGATGGCTAGATTCTAGTTTGGCTTCGACTTGCGCCAGTCGTCTTTCAATGCTGGACCAGGCCTCTGATGGGGGGCCGACTGGTTTTGTGCGGTCACCGACTGTTGGCTTTCGATAAGTGCATTCAATTCCGAGCTCAGTACAGAAACCACAAGACTGCAACTGTTAACAAAGGGACATGTGAATACAATCTTGTCTGACCAACCGGCTTCTGGGCGTCACAGCGTGTCTTCCGAAATCTACAGACGTTGCACTACAAGCTATGAGTAATTAATGTCTAAAGTCAGGGGTATTGTTGGCCCACAGCTATCGCTATACGTTTTCTGGGGTAGTTCTCGACGACTGTCAGACTGCCCGCTGGGCTGGTAGATGGGCGGCCGTCATCAAGTGGAGGTCGTGATGATCCGGGAGATTCGCCATGCTTCCGTTTTTCGGCCATGACAGCACTCGATGATCGCAGATTGATATAGGCAGCAAGCAAACTGCATGGTGCGGGTGGGTCGCATTCATATGAAATGGCCGTCTGGAGTGGATGATTCGGCTGGCGGGTGCCGTCCCGTGTGGAGACCCCGCATACTTGTGCCGCCTGCTGCTTTGAGCAAGTAACCTGCTTGGGATTTTATCCTACGCAGATGGCAGGCCAAGGTCGAGACATGTGCTAGGTGGTTATTACACGATAATGTACATGGTTGTAATCTCATACGGCAGCCCGTGCCATGGTTTCTTTGGCCTCCTTTTCTTTCTTGCGCGCTTCACGTTCCGCCTTGCGCATAGCTCGCAGATCCGGTGGCTTCTCAATGCTGAATCTAGCTCTTAGCTCGTCAATATCCGTCTCCAGTTCTTCCTCCCAGTAGATATTGATTACATCGTCACTTTGTGCGCCGTTACGTGTAGCCCACGGCCCGTAGACGTCCCAGAACCGTCTCCATTCAGCCTTCTTCAGGGTGAAAGCGCTAAACACAGCCAAGCCTGTCATAGGCAGGCCGGTATTGGCGAATTCGAATGCCTTGAGAGCGACCTCGCCTTCGCGAAAGACGGGTAGTCCAACCAAGGCATGATAGAAGTCGTGGCATTCGCGATACCGCTGCATGACATATGCACACTCCTCATCATCTACGTACTGTACTGGCGCTCGTGTGTCTGGCGAGACGCCCTCGCGGTCAAGCCATGCAGCGTATGCGTAGCCCAATGTGTTCGGAGGAAGTTTACGGAGGCGTGGAATGTCGAGCGAGGTAGACGTTAAGCGTGGACGGTCGCGTAGTATCCGCCGGCCCGTTGGATTTAGAAGCATCCGATCACGGAGCTTGTAGATGAAGTAGGGTTGCGCGGTAGCTTCGCCAAAGGATGCAATGAGGTCTGGCTTGTGTAAGCAGCGAACCATGACATTAAGACTCTGGATCGTATCTACCTCCTCTTCGTGGGTCCAGGAAACTTCCAAGACCTGAGCCGATTGCCAGCCCAAACCTTTCCGTACGCGTCAATGGTATGTGACCCTCATAATTCGGCGGAGGGCGATTGAGGACGGAAAAGCAGCGTGGTGATTGCGCGAATGATGCAGATCGGAAGAGTGAGCCCGGCGTCAGCTTTTGGAGCTGACTTGGTCGCACACTTCTCGCCATTTACGCGTTTCAGTGAGGGATTGCGTATAGCGTGGGATTGATGGTTCTCATCTGGTTCGAGCCGATGACATGACGCGATTCTTATCGATACGCCACATGCACCAGTCACGCCAAAGTATTAGCAGCCATGACTCTTTGTTCAACTTCTGGACTTGTCGGCTGCAACATCCTCGATTGCGTTTTAGATGATCGAGAATTTACTTTGTAGTCGATAGGCTTTCCTGTGAGGCAGCTTACCCAATTCTTCAGATCCTAACCCTACAAGGAGTAACTTCGAACTAAAATACTGTGTATCTGCTTTTGGAAGAAACCTTCGGTACGATTATTAATGACTTCAACCAAAGAGATACCTACAGTTCTAACAAATGTGAGAGTTAAAGGAGTACTTTAGGCCTTTGGGCTATCAGCATCATCCACCGCAGCCATGACCGCAGCACTAGACCCCGGTGAACAACATACCCAATTCGTCGACTGGGCCACATCCAACGGCGTTGAAATCGATGGAATAGCCCCAGCACGCTTCAGCGGTCGAGGAATGGGCATCGTAGCCGCAAAAGATATCAAAGTCAGTCCAACCCACCAAAGCCACCCCCGACTCAAACCCCTCAACTAAATCATCAAGAAAGGAGACAAGTTAGTTCATGTGTCCAACAAGTCCCTCGTCCACGTGGCACTCCCTTCAATTCATGCCTTCAAGCTCCCCGAAAACGCCACCGTCCATGGAAAACTCGCCGCCTCTCTCTCCCTATGGTACAGCGGTCAGGAACCGCATGGCTACCAACTCTGGCAAGACGTCTGGCCCACACAGCAAGACATCAAATCCACCATGCCATTCCACTACCCCCCATCACTCCAGTCTCTCCTTCCACCAGCCTGTAAAACGCTCCTTACGAAACAACGATCCAACCTGGAAAAAGACTGGTCAACGCTCTCACCGCACCTTCCTTCCTCCATTACAAAGTCCCTCTACACATACACCTGGCTGATAGTAAACACCCGAACCTTTTACTGGGAATACCCAGATCTACCCAACGCCCACCCTAGTCTACCCAAACGACGTGCAAAACTAACAGCAGACGACTGCTACTGCATGTGCCCGCTAATTGACTACTTCAACCACTCCGATAACGGATGCCATCCCGAACACAACAGTCAGGGTTACTCTGTGACGGCCGACCGATCGTATTCTGCCGGGGAAGAAGTCTTTGTCACGTATGGGTCTCACACAAGCGACTTTCTGCTCGTAGAGTATGGTTTCATCCTTGAGGGAAATGTTCATGATACGCTGCCTTTGGATCACTTGTTGCTGCCTTTGCTGGATAAGCAGCAAGTGGATGCGCTGGAGGAGGACGGCTTTCATGGGAACTATACGTTATTCGGTGGGGGCAAAGAGGAGATTGCGTGCTACAGGACGCAAGCTGTGCTTCGGTTGTTGGTGCTGGATTCGAGAAGGTATTCGGCGTTTGTGTCGGGGGATGATGATGGAGTCAGGGACCAGGCCAGGCTGAATAAGTATCTAGCGGAGTTGTTGACTAAGTATTCGAGGGAGATAGTGGATACGTTGGAAGAGGTAGAGCAGCTGGACTTGGGTGAAGGGGAACATGAGGTTGCGGAAGGCCAGAGGGAGACTGTGGTAAGACGGTGGAAACAGATACGGGGTATCGTCAACAAGGCTATCGACGCACTTGCTTCATAAGAGCGTGCCGGACAGATTCGGTATCTCAGAGTGATTTTGGGTTCAATTCCTCAATCTGTAACATATATGTCATAATCATTGAGCTGTGGATACCAAGAGTTCTACTAAGAAGCCTGTTGACCTTTTACGCTTTCAAGACACGCTACTAAACAAACTTTCACCTATCACCTATGCCACGCTACCCACCACCAATGCTGCAACACCTTCTTCCTCGCTCCTTACATCAATCTTCATGGTCACACCAGTCTTGGCACTGAAGGCCATCCGTACCGTAGCAGCAACCTTGCCACCTGTGATGGTCTTGCCGTAAAGCTTGAGAGTATGAGTTGATGTTGACAAAGCGACATCTGTACCTTCGAGAGGTTGGAGGGATAGAGTCTTGGTGAGTTGCTCGGTTGCATCTGTAACGCGTCAGTCGTTCGTTCACCATTAGTGATAGCTCGCAACATTATCGACGTACCTGATATGCTCTTCATATTACCCAACTGCAGTGTTTCAGTCGCCGAATCGCCATTCGACTGTTCCCAGACATTATCAAAACTGCCTGCATATGCGGGAACAACGTAGTCAGCACCAGTGAGGTACAGATCCTCAACCTGGTACTCATCTGGATACCCATCGCCTTCTTCCGGCTCGTTTGTGGTCGGATCGATTTCCTTGCTTGTGAACTTGAGTACGTTGGTAAAGCTGGCGGCAATGAACTGCGATTCGGTCTCCAGGCGCTTGAAGGATACGTAGACGGTACCAGGCTCGTTGGTGACGAGCTTTGGCGCTGGGATGACAAATTCTTCTTCTAATTGCACGTCACCATCGTCTTCTGGTGTAACGACCATCTCGACATCCATCAATACTGTATCCTCAAGAGTGTTCTTGATGTCGTACTGAATGACAATGTGGTCCTTGAAGATATGCTTAATGGCAGTGACGACGTATTCGGTCTCTGATTCTGTGAGCTCGACGACATCGCTTGACTTGAGCACACCGCCGTGCGCAGCCAGTTCTGGAATCTTTTGCAGTTCTGTAGCGTATTTCTGCGCATTCGATGCTGCGTTTGCGGCGGCATCGGCACCAGCTTTTGAAGGTGCCTTGGTGGCACTGGGTGCTTTGAGGGTTGGGGTAGCACCTTCAGTTTTCTTGGTAAGGTCTGCCGCATCTGCTTGCTCGCGCGAGACTGTGGGGATTTTGGTGATGTCGAAGGCTGTCTCGAAGGTGTCGCGGGAATCCGAACTGACGTACATAGCCAGCTGGTGCTCAAGAACAGGAAGGGAGAACATGGAATCGTTACGAATGAAGTTAACTGCCATGTCGTCGTCGTCCTGGTCCATCAAACGAAGACTGAGCGCAGCACGATCACGGACCTCGTCATCAACATCGTCCAGACACCTTGTGAGGAGGACGTGGACAGACTTCTTGATTTCAGGGTCCTTTTGTCCAACGCCGAACTTGGACAGAGCAGAGGTCGCCGCAGCCCTGACGATCGCATTCTCCAGGACTACGCGGTTGTAGATGTAACGGATGTATTTGGTGGGGTGCGGTGTTGAAGGACCTTCACGTCCAAGTACGAATAGAATCCTGACGGCGAGCTTTGTGAATTCGCAATCCTCGATGAACTCGCAAAGTGTAGCAAGCGCATCTTCCTTAGCCTCAGGTACGAAGCGAATGAGGTCCATGATGGCCTCGACAACGGATCGCTTGAACTCGTAGCCGCCTTCGTCGCGCAGAATGCCGCTGAGGAAAGCAAGGAAACCGGACTGCTTTGCCTTGAACTTCAGTGCCAATGTTCGGACAGCTTCTACAATGGTGACCTTGAACTCGTCGGTGATCTCAGCCATGAAGCCAGTGATCTGCTTCATCAATCTGTCAACCGAAGACTCATTGCCCGTTTTGAGGAGTGTGGTGATGGCGAAGGTGGCGATGCTGCGGTTCGAGTTGGTGATGAGCGATTCGATATCCTGGTTACATGAGCGAACGGCGTCCGGCTTGAAGGAAGCCATTTGCGACAGGATGCGGAGGGCGGCAAACTTGGTGACGGCGCGAGGAGATGTGAGGAAGAGCTGGAGGACGTGGACGGCTTGTACGAGCTCGGCATCGGTAACGTCGCGCATGTCGCAGATGGCCTTTGCAGCCTCAAAGTTGACCATCTCCGACTTGTGGCGCAACCAGCCATCGAGAAGTTGCATCATAGGCTGTAGAAATTGTTAGTAGACATCTTTCGATGGAAATCGTGTAGCTCACCTTTCGCAGGTTTGGGTCTTCCTCAGCGAGCTTAGCTGCTAATCTGACCAGCAAGACAGTAGCGGCAGGGCTCTTGACGACACCAGCAGCAGAGTATTGCTGCACCATCTTGACCAAGCTCATCCTGTCGCCGGAGCGCATCTGGTACAAGAGGCCAATGGCATGGTACTGTGTCATGTAGTTTGTGCTGGCCTGGAGAGTGGTATGTGAGCCCCCTCCAAAGCCTCCCAAGAAACCACCACCCGACTTGCTTCCTGACGCGGCCTCTGCGGCCTCTGACTGCCATCTTCGGACGACATCCTTGGCGACTGGGAGGAGGTGGTAAGAGGAGACGAGGGCGGCGGAGGAGACTGAGGGGTTCTTGTCGACTATGCACGTCTTGACGAGACGCTCGATGGCCTGGACGGTGGAGGCGTCGATGACACGGCAGAGGGCGCGGATGGCGTTGGGGCGGTATACGACGTCGCTGCCGACGGAGGTGTCCTTCATGATAGAGGAAGTGACCATGATGACATCGTCGGCGGAGCCAGCGAGCTCCTTGATGACCAGGTAGACCATCTGGCGGAGCGAAGCATCCTTGTTCTGGAACAGCTTGGAGATGCCGAAGAAGAGGGTCGTGGCTTCCTGGCGTCCCCAGCTCTCGCCAGTGAAGAGCAGCAGCGCCAGCTTGGTCAGGATCACTCTACATTTCCTGGGCGAGATGGGGCTCTGGTTGAATACTCGTGCTGGACAGCGTCAGCGTCCCCCGCCAACCTCTGGCGCATGCGGGAGTTGCCCTACCTTCTTGGAAGACGGACGTCTTGTCGATCTGGGCGACTCCGCCAGCGTCCTCGTGCTTCTTGTCCATGGTGTCGTGGTGCAGCTCCACGTGCTAGCTCTCGGGGCGTGTATAAACTTGTCCCGCTCTTCCTCCGCCTAACGTGGCCTCTTGCGACGGGGGGTGCAAACGTGTCCAAGTGCGACCTTGCAATTGGAATTGGTGGGCGAGGAGACGTGGACGGGTCGGGGCGAAGTCGCAGTGGTGTTTGCCTGGCCGTCTGGAATTGGCGACGTTGAAGATGCCCTCGACCAGCGCGAGCGAGTGCACCTGCAGGGATGTCGGCGTGTGGGCTGCTCTTGCATGTTCCAGGGCTTGGCGCTCGGAATGCGCAACTCAATGCGGTGCGGGTATTCAAGGCTCTGCCGTCCAAGATATACCCAACCCATCCATTCACTCACTATTCTCCTCTCTTTTTACCCATTTACACATACGACCATGGCAGCCTCAATCCCACGATCGCGATGTCTCTTCTCATCCTCCACATTAAAAGCTGTCCCTCGCTCAAGGACGCCGCTTAGAACTTTTGCCACGACCTCCGATACGCCGCAAACCGCAGTACCAGAAGCCCCCACAAAGCGGTCACGACCACCGACGTCTTTCAGCGATACACTGAATGCCGGTCCATCGTTTGGCGATTTCGTCAACCCCGAGGCGCCCCTCTCCCCGGCCGAGGCATACGAGATCAAGACGGTGCAAGTGGGCCCGGAAGGCCGCAAGAAGACCATCACACGACTTCCAGAGTGGCTGAGAACGCCGATACCCTCAAACGCAAACCAGAACTACAAGCAGATCAAGAAAGACCTGCGCGGGCTGAATCTAGCCACAGTCTGTGAGGAAGCAAGATGTCCCAACATCTCAGATTGCTGGGGCGGAAGTTCCAAGAGTGCGGCGACGGCGACCATAATGCTCATGGGAGACACATGTACACGAGGCTGTCGATTCTGCGCCGTAAAGACATCTAAAGCACCTCCACCACTGGATCCTCACGAACCAGAGAACACCGCTGAAGCGTTGCGGAGGTGGGGGTTGGGCTACGTCGTCATCACAGTGGTTGATCGCGATGATCTCGTGGATTCCGGGGCGCATCACATTGCCGAAACCATTATGAAGATCAAGCAAAAGAACCCGACGCAGCTTGTTGAATTGCTGGGTGGAGACTACGGAGGCAATCTGGAGATGGCCAAGGTAGTCGCAAGGAGTGGTGTCGATGTCTTTGCGCACAACATCGAAACAACCGAGCGCCTCACACCGTTTGTCCGCGACAGGAGGGCCAAGTTCAGGCAGAGTCTGGATGTGTTGAGGTCAGCCAAGGAGGCACGCCCGGAGCTCATCACCAAGACCAGCATGATGCTGGGCTTGGGCGAGACGGATGAGGACCTCTGGCATGCGTTGAGGGGTACGTTCATACAACCTGATGTACCATTAGACTAAACTAACGTTCACACAGAACTCCGCGCAAACAATGTCGACGTCGTAACCTTTGGCCAATACATGCGCCCCACCAAGCGCCACATGGCCGTCCACGACTATGTCACGCCCGACAAATTCGAACTCTGGCGCCAGCGCGCCCTCGACATGGGTTTCCTATACTGCGCCTCTGGCCCACTCGTACGCTCAAGTTACAAGGCCGGTGAGGCCTTCATCGAGAACGTACTGAAGAAGCGGAGGATGGGCAATGCAGGAAAGAGCGAAGTTGCAGATCTCAGTGTGGCAGAAGAGACTAGCAAGACGTTGTAAATATATAGATTCATGGAAATACTTCATCGCTTTTATGCGACATTCGGGATTACCTCAACTCGATTCTGAATAGAAGTCTGCTTCAACCAGGCTGTCCAATGTACAATACCTCTTTCGACCACATAGACTGTTTGGCGGCATTCACACACAGCAGCATTCCGTTCTTTCGACGCCTCAACAAGCGTCAAGTGATGGCGAGTTCTGCATTATTCCTATGCCGAAACCTCAATCAAAAGAGACTGCTACGAGACACAACGCATCCTTTACGCCTCTGACGGTCAACACTAAAAACAACTGGCAACTAAGGAAGATTTCGTATACGCGTATATATGTTTATATATAAACCATTGCGAAAGGTATCTTATGTAACAAAAACCCACCCCTCTCCAACCTCCCAGATGCCGATTGGCCAAACACCGCGCAAAGAAGGGAAAATGAACGACTGTCATATGTACAGAAAGGAATCCTGTGTGTACACCCAACCAAAAAGTACGATTGGTTGGGGAAAAACAAATATAGTTCCCGCTAAAACATCTCCTAGCGCCTAACAATCTTCCGACAACGCGCAGGCGCCCATGCAGCCTCGAGATCGACTAGACAATGCAGGTCTGCGCCTAGTTGTTTGGCATGCCAGCGCGCAGATTCTCATATTTGCTTACCGGATAGCTGAGCAGATTCCTGGTTTGATCCAGAGCACCGATCCCGCCAACATTCTTGACAAACTGTATCGACATGTCAGCCATCTTCCTCTTTCACGGGCACACATCGAGATAAAGCGCAAGAATCGAAAGTACTTACCGTGGAGATCAAACTCTCGTCGCCTTTCTTGTCACTCGAGCTCTCCCACCACATACCACCACCCAGTCCTCTCTCTCGGATGTACGCGGTCTTCTTGGCGATGACCTCGGGTGTGTCGTAGCTAACCATGAATCTTTTGGCTGGGTCGTAGCACCAGCTGGCAATGACGTTGTCGTCGTAATTTTCTTCACAACCACCAACAGGAAGCTTGCTGTAGTCGTATACGCCATTTTCCCAGGTACCGGAGCCGATACCTGAAAAGGGCTTCCCGGGCCCATCGGTGTTTTCGAAAGAGCGGCCGTAAAGGGGCATGCCTAGGACGATGTTGGCAGGGCTAATACCCGCAGCGATGTAGTCGTCAACTGCCTGCTTCGTACTAAAAGGAGTACTGGTGGGATTGGAAGAGGAGGGGTTCATGTTGGCCTGGTGGCCGGCGTTGGTGTCCCAGGATCCGGCGTAGTCGTAGGCCATCTGGTAGTTGGTGTCAGCAGTCAATATGACTTGATAAGTCAAAAGTACTGACCAAGTTCCAGAAGTCAAGATACTGATCCATTGCCTTGAGCTTCATTTTGTTGTAATTGGTGGGACCTGCGGGTGAAGCAACTGTGAGGAGCAATTTCTGACCAGACGCATGCGTGTTAGAGTATTCGGTAAGAGCGCGACGAGTTTCCTGAAGAAGTAGGACCATATCTTCTGCCTGCGCATCATTGGCAGGATATTCCCAATCGATGTCGAGGCCATCGAAACCAACATCCGCTAAGATCTGAACGGCGCTGCTCGCGAATTTGGCCCGGCCTTCGGGGGTGGACGCAGGCTGGGCGAAATGGGCAGAATAAGTCCAACCACCGATGGATAGGAGCACCTTCAACTTGGGGTTGCTCTTCTTTTGGAGATACAACTGCTTGGCGCATCCATAGACGTTGGTACCAACATCGTTCCACGAGTCAGTCGCATAATGCTTCTCAACGTCAGACCAAGAATCCGTCAAGAAGACTTCGCCGGTATCCCGAACATCGGCAAAGGCATAGAGAACATGGGTGAGCTCATCTCCAGGAAGGTCTTGAGGATTGAAGTTGCGACCATAAATAGCCTGCAAGTAATGTCAGATGCAGATCTTCCGTGTTTGAGCCAGCCGACGAACCCAATTGACAAAATAAGCAACGTTCTTGTAGCCTGATGTGCTTGAACTAGTAGTCATGGTGTCGTTGGTACCACGCGGGATTGCGATGGCTTGTACAAGGGTGGAGATTGAGAGTAATGATGTTACTCCCGCAAGCATGTTGGCGGCGCGCATCCTTATGATGTCGCTAGTGGCGCGCTATGCTGTGCTACGTGGCTGTGGCGCGGGCTAGTGCAGGTACGAACGCGGCTTCGGTCGAGTGCCGAAAGCTAAAGTATGGATAGAAAATGAGGGAAGTAGGATTGGCGACGTTGACAGACGGTCAAAGAACGTATATTTATATCCGAAAGAATGACTGAAGATAAGCTATGGCGAAGGAAAGTCGACTGAAGGTGTGTGTGAAAGAGCGTAAAGGAGGGTCACTCGACCATGCAACGGCCATGGAGCGAGGGAGTAGCAGTTAGCGAATGCTACGAAAGTTCTCTGAAAGGAATGTGACAGTGGGAGAGAGAAGGAAGCCTTGAAAGCTAGCAAAGACCCAGGACTCAAGGGTACATATCTTCGTCCACGCGCGCATACCATGCTGCAAGCGCAGCGTGGGCGACAAGGCTATTTGCACATGCATGTTTGACAAGATATGTCAGTCTCAAGATCTAGAAAGCTTGTGGAGAGTGCCCTTGATCGACCAGGTACAGCCGGCTACGATCTGGGAACGACGGTTAAAGGCTTCTAGGGCGAACTGCTTGAAGCTCTGACTAGTTGAGTTGTAGACAAGAGCGACAAGTGAACTTAGACGCTTGGTACATGAACGCACTTGGTATCTCCGTCGGATATCGAACGTATGACTCCAATGATAGCGGCAATGCGGATTGAGGATACTTCTCCATATTCATCTAGCGAATAATGGGGAACGAAACGACAACTCGACAGTCGCTCTGAAAGGGCATTTAGATGTTCCTCGGGTAGTAAGTGACGTCAACGTTCTCGTTACGATAGCGGTCCCTGAAAAGTGTGTAGTGTAAAGCTCCTATACTGCTCGTTGGACAATTTCGGCGTGTTGGGGATGTGTAACGTCAAAATACAACATAGCATCAGGTTGCTTTGCGACCCCATACCGCTTGCTACGTGCCTCTTTGAAGGCGGCATAGTTTCGCTGGGTAGCTCACGGGTGAAACCACCCATTGGCACATGAAGACATGTTCCCAGTGTCGAGTGGAAAGCGAGCGCAGGAGATATGATGGTGTACTCGAGTAGGGTGCATGCGGTAGATACCACCTGAGCCGGGATGGGAAATTAGGCGTTTGCACTACAGACAGTGTGGACGGAGGATTCGAGCTTCAGGCTGTAGGAGACTATGATCAACTCGACTTGATTATTCCATGGGTAATGTCATGTCTCCACTTCTTGCGTGCGCGTGCGTGTGTCAAGCCGTCGGACATTGTGGTCGCTTAGGCCGAGCAAAGATTGAGAAGTACAATAGCGTCAGGTGGAGATAGATGGTGAGTTGACCGCAGCGTATCGTAGAGACGAGATGGGTGGGGACTGAAGCCGCACGAGGAAAGGGTGCTTGACGGGAAGGATGGCATGCGGGACGGACGGGTGGCCGCATTAAGCCGCGGTGGATACGCGAGGTATGAGCAGATACAGAAGGAAGCCCGGCCTGGATGCAGCGACCTTGTAATCTGCCAATCTGCAAAGAGATAGGCGTCAAGCGTTTCGAATAAGCCCTTTCTCGACACACTTTAGCGTGCAGTCAGAAGGGTTCACCCACGTTCGTGCACTTGTGATTAGAGACACGCGGTGCTTTGCTGGGGTTGTTGCAGATCAGAGAGGCGCTATAGTGATAGTACATGCCGAAGGGGCCCATGTCTTGATAACAAGTTAGAGCTGCCGGGGTCAGTACGCACGTCGCGATGCATCATGGCTGCGACTGTAACCTCGAGAGCAGGACGGCCAGGCCGCTGCCTGCCGATCCAATCCCCCACGCATGGCAGGGATGAGTGCCAGACGCACACGGGTATGTAACGACGGCGAACAGAAAGCGTGAGTTGGAGCGTGAAGTGTGTAGAGATGGTGATAGTCGATGAGAAAGAAGCGTGTTCGTTCTAAAGGAGGAAGGATGGCTCGTGTCACCAGTCGTTAAAGTGGCGTGGCTAGTGCACGTTCAGCCTTCCACTGCACTGTAGCATCTCCACACCACTTCAAGATTACAGCTCGACAGTATCAGGTCAACGAAACGCCCACCATTCGCCCGCATCATCGCCATGGACTCAGAGCATAGTGATAACGATGGCATCAGGTTGCGCGTTCAGAAGTAAACACGCGCACGTATGTCATTCTCAAGGAGGGAAAGGGTTGATGCAGACGATGACGATGAACGACCTGCTATCAAAGGGTATCATAACAATCATAAAACGCCACGCTCAGCATATCCGAGACCACTAGACCTTCGTAGAGACCCATAATGTCTGGTGAGAACCTCTCTCATTCATGCCCGCAGTCTCCGGACCAAGCCAGTTAGAGGCCCCACGGCCTTTCTGCTCAAGACGGCATCTCGAACCCCATCTCTTGTTCTACACACGGCTCTCTCGACCCTGCCGTCTTTGGTAATGGTCATGACTGCTGTCCGTCTGTCGGACCAGACAACGGTAACCTGCCTGATCGCAGCATCGACTTCAATGTCCAAGATGCGTGCGCTCCCGAAATCGGCATCGCCTTGCTCGATGTCTGAGCTGGCCTCGTCGTCGCTCACAAAAGCGTTCAGAATCTTTCCAGTGGATGCGAAGCTGTCGTTTTCACTATCCTCTTTCGATTGTGCCAGACCAGCATCCTTCCGTAGTTCTTCCACCGCGTTGACGCGCAGATGCCAGCTCACGAGTTCCTTCCTCAGTAGTCTTCCGAATCGCACGAGGTCTTGCTCCGGATCGTTCTCTTCGTCTTTGCCGCTCGCAGGTAGCCACTTGTCCGACAGGTGCTGCAGAGGTATACACGGCGGGATGGTGTGCTTGTGTATCTTCATAATTCTCCTCTCATGTTTTTGTTTGACGCTCAGTAAGACATGGTACGTCTCGACGAATCTGCCTCGCAGTGCTACGTCTATACTGACTCCAAGGATGTTGCCGTCATTCAGCGCATGCGGGTCGGGATCTTTGACTTTGTATGCAGTCACGCCGGCGCAGGCGCGGTAGACGTTTTCGAGGTTGCGTTTCGACTGCCTTGTGATGACATCATTGGCGTCATTCGCGGGTTTGTTATCTGTGTTGGTGCTTTGAAGGCGCGCTGCGAGGTGGGGTTGCGACAGTAGGACGGAGGATAGGTTCGCACGGTGGGCATGTAGTGTCGCTAGTCGGGTATGAAGATGGCTAATGTCCTCGTCGAGCTGTTCGGAGGTCTCCATGGTGAAGCAGTGTATTGTCGCGGAGGCGCATCGGTGTCCAGATTGGAACGCATAGAAACGCGCTAACACGTGACTAAGCGTCGAGCAGGGGTGGTGGCGGGAGGTGGGATGGAAGCCCGCGACTCGCCTAGTGCTCCGCCCTCGTCGAGCTCGAGGCTAGAGGACACGGTTCCGTATCCGTCCAGGCATTCAAAGCCGGTGGCCATCGTATACTGTTACCCTTCTACGAACACGTTTCTTGTCCTTCACTAGTCGCTCTCTAAACGTCTGTCGCAACCCAGAGTTTGCGTCTTCTTTCCCAAGCTTCGCCAGTCTCAGTCCCAGACATCAGCCACCCAGCACCCGCGCGACTCCTATTACCTACCCACTTGTCCAACTCCACCACCAAAAAGCCTCTTCATCAGACGCACACCACCGACGCACCCAAATGAGCAAACGCGCCTCGCGATCAAAGAACCGCGGCTCTGTACTACGTGAGCAGAGCTCCACCGACTCCCTGCAGGAAAAGAAGAACGGAAATGCAAATTCCACGGCCATGAACAGCGCCATGTTGGAACATCGGCGCAAACATTCGTCCTTCGACAGCAACTCGCCATCGAGCCAGGCTGCATCCCTCATGGGCAACTCCAACTTTTCGCTCGATGACGATGTGCCCAAGCTGGGCCAAGAAGACGAAGGAACGTCCAAGGGTTTCTTCGAGCTGTCCAAGAAGGACCAGAGCAACTTCCTCCTCCTCGTGCTGCTGTACTTCCTTCAGGGCATACCCATGGGCCTAGCGCACGGCTCGGTGCCATTCCTGCTCAAACACAACGTGTCCTACGCTGCCATTGGTGTCTTCTCGCTCGCAGCCTACCCGTACTCGCTAAAACTCCTTTGGAGTCCCATCGTGGATGCGGTATGGTCACCAAAAGTCGGACGCCGGAAGAGTTGGATCTTACCCATCCAGACCATTTCTGGCTTCTCCATGATCTGGTTAGGCAAGAACATCAACCGCATGATGAAGGAGGCGGGCGAGACCGACAGCGGGGTCTGGACTTTCACGTGGTGGTGGTTTGCGCTCGTATTCCTTTGCGCCACTCAGGACATCGCTGTGGATGGTAAGATATTGCAACTTCCAAAACTGACATGCACAAAGCTAATTGCGAACAGGTTGGGCGTTGACCCTTCTCTCCAAGGAGAATCTCGCATACGCATCGACTGCGCAAACCGTCGGCCTGACCGCTGGCCAGTTCCTTTCCTACACGGTCTTCCTGGCCTTCAACTCCAAAGACTTTGCGAACAAGTGGTTTCGCAGCACTCCTGCAGACACCGGCATCATGGAGCTTGATGGCTACTTGAGCTTCTGGGGGTGGGCATACCTGATAGTCACTCTTGGACTGGCAGTCATGAAACGCGAAGACCGCGATAAGAACGGCGATGGCATCGGAGAGGTTTACCGCACCATGTGGGGCATCTTGAAGTTGAAGAACATTCAAAGCTTCATCATTATCCACCTCATCGCCAAGATCGGATTCCAAGCCAACGATGCTGTCACGAGTCTGAAGCTCCTAGACAAAGGCCTCAAACAGGAGCAGCTTTCTCTCGTCATTCTTGTAGACTTTCCCGTCGAGGTCTTTTTAGGCTACTACATCGGAAAATGGTGCCAGACCTACCCGCCGATGCACATCTGGTGTTGGTCCTTCATCGGCCGCCTAGTTGCTGCGGGGTTCGCGCAGTTTGTCGTGTCCATCTTCCCGGCTGGAGGAGCATCGTCAGGTTTCCTGATGCTGGTCATTGCTGAGCATGTGCTGTCGACCTTCATGAATACCGTCATGTTCGTCGCAGTCAGCGCGTTCCACGCAAAGATCTCTGATCCGCTCATTGGTGGTACCTATATGACGCTGCTCGCTACGTAAGTTCTACTCCCCTGTTCTATCCACGTGTTACTAACAATAATGTAGCGTCTCCAACCTCGGCGGTACGTTCCCACGCTACTTTGTCCTCAAAGCCGTCGACATGTTTACTTCGGCAACCTGCATACCACCTACGGATGTTCCCAAGGCAGATTTTTTGAAGGGGCCACTCATTACACAGGCCTTCTCTTGCTCCCTAGAGGCAGAGAAGCATCGCTGCCAGGCAGGCGGTGGTGTCTGCAACGTCACGAGTGACGGATATTACATTGTGAATATTCTATGTATTGTGATTGGTGTAGTGACGTTCTGGGGCTACATCAAACCTGCCGTTATGCGTATACAGGCGTTGCCGTTAAGGGCATGGAGGATCGCTGGATAGATAGATGACCTACCAAGTGTACGATATAGATGCAAAGCTTGAATTTAGATGAAAGCACATTGCACGGCTATAGGCAGGCTGTTGACCTAAAACTTTTTGGATCCAGAAACATGGCAACAATCCGTCTCCAAGCCGCTTGCGCACGTATGTGCCGCGCTCGCGCGTTCTCCCGTGACCAGGCGTGCTGATCGGCCAATAGTGGGTGGCCTTATGCACCAGTGTAAGCCACGCCGTCTGGAGCGCATGCAGGTACGTTCGCGCCGCAGTACATGTCTCAGACCGCTCAAAAAAGGATCAAACTATGCAAGGGTTTGCTCACAAACGACCTGCAACAGTCGGGCGGTTGTGACTTGGAATTGTTGGGTGAAAGAACTTTAGCGGCTCGCAGTTGTCAGTCATGAGATGGTCTGGGACCGTTCTGTAAGCAGGCCGAGTCTCGACTCAGCATGCCGAAGACGCCGATAGAAGGACATGTTGACTGATGCAACATGTCAGGCCATGTGTAACGGCTGCGGCCCGAGGTAGACTAGCAAAGCTTTAAGGGATCAGATGCCTGTGCCTTCTCCGAGAATCTCGCAAACCCCCGAAGTCGCCGAAGACACGCTGTGCCAGCTAGAGTAGCCTCATACCTCGGAAACGTGCACAAGGCGTTGACGCTTACCTTCCTGCGGCTAGTCGCCTTCGACATCGCGTTTTGACATCTGTCGCAAATTATCTGCTGATCTTGAATACTCTTTTACCTCTATTCCTATTCGCCTGACGTGTCGCGCCCTTTTCCAACCGTCGCAGCACAAACCTACCTAGTCCGACACCTTGATTGACGTCCGACTTTACACCAACCCCAAAGTCTACCGCAGCCGTTGGACTTCCAAGGGCCCAGCCAAACCCTTACCCACGCCAATCCCGCCGACGTGTAACACTGATAACGAGTCCCTACGGATCGTCTTATCTCGAGTCCTACGAACAGTGTTGATACTGCCTGTATCTCCAATCTTGTCGCGTCGTCTCTCTATATTGTGGGAACAATCGCAATGGCTTTCTCGGCGTACCAACCTAAGGCGCGGGTCCAGAAGCCCGCGCCTCATTTCTCTGGCACTGCAGTCGTCGATGGCACATTCGAAGGTATGCGACTGTTTACCACCTTGCACTTTTCTCCTTCCTTCACTCGTCCGATTGCCTATCAGTCAGAGCAACGTACTAACAACTCTTAGACCTCAGCTTAACAGCCTATACATCCACCAAGCAATGGCTCGTCCTCGGTTTCGTCCCCATGGCCTGGACTTTCGTTTGCCCAACCGAGATCCTCGCCTTTAGTGAACGCGCATCCGACTTCGCTGCCCGTGGCGCCAGCGTCGTCTTCTCCAGCACAGACAGCGAGTATAGCTTGCTTGCTTGGACAAACGCAAGCAAGAAGGAAGGAGGCCTGGGCAAAATCAATATTCCTCTGCTGAGCGACAAGAACCATAGCATTGCAAAGGACTACGGCGTGCTGATCGAAGAGGAGGGGATTGCGTTGCGAGGTCTGTTCTTGATTGATCCGAATGGCATCGTACGACAAATCACTATCAACGACCTTCCTGTTGGAAGATCAGTCGACGAGACCCTTCGCCTAATCGATGCCTTCCAATTCACCGACAAATATGGCGAGGTACGATGCATCCTATTCCCATGCACTCCCATTTGCGCTATATGCTAACACGGTTTTACTAGGTCTGCCCTGCCAACTGGAACCCGGGTGACGAAACCATCAAAGCGACACCCGCAGGCAACAAGGAATACCTCGACAAGCTCCATGCTGACACCAAGATGTCTGACGTTGCCGTAAAGACAAATGGTACGGCTTCTTCGGCGCGTTGATGATAGCTGGCCAGACCTCAATGTTTCGGAAATAGTGTGCTGATCTTCCTTATTGCAGGGACTTCTTGAAATGCAGATGTTTCGGCTTGCTTTGGTCGTGCAATGTTAGCATATGCGTCTCGTCTTTCATCTGTGATTAGTTGCATTGATCGGCGTTGTTCTGCCGCTGTCGCGTTGGCTTTCTGGTTGCGGTCTTCGACTCAGCTACACCCATCATACCATTAGAATCCACTCTATACAATATTCAACACTTTAAATCAAATGCAGCCTTGAACCTGGTGGCACTGCGTGTAACCTGAAGACTTGGTTAGAAAGACCGTGATCCTCGTCTCCTGATTTCCAAAAGGTCTCTGTTTCCTATATGAGCTCACGAATGATTTCAGCAGGATGAGAAAGCCTCAAAACTTCTGTAGAATAAGTAAGTCACAAACGTGTCGCAACATTACGAAGGATGCGCGTTAGCTTCCGCTTGGCGCTACGGAAACAACGCGAACGCCACGGATCTGTACCTCTTTCGACATAGCCCACAAGAAGGGCCTCCAATCATGGAGCCACGCCTGAATACGCTACTGGACATCTCGAACCAGAGCAGCATGTCATACATCACAGAGCCATCGAACATGAACTCACCTGGCTCGCAACGACCATCACACCATATTAATCACAGTTTCGTACGTCCAAAAGCGCTCATGCTAGCGAACTCATCTCCTGAAACCGCTCAGTCGAACGACGTCCGAAGAGGCGGACAGGAGAGGTTATATGCCACACGGTCGATGCCTAGTGCTCCGATAGCACAGGTATTGAACGACGAGGCGAATGTGCTCGAGGCTGCACAACCCGTGCCATCCACCTTTGCCCCATCAACGACACCTTTCAGTGGAAGGCTAGTTGATTTGCTTCTGGATAGCCCGGATCATGCGAGGCAAAGATGGGATCAAGAGCAACAGTTTCTTCAGCCCGAGAACACAGGTTGCAGCCCAGCTGTCATCAAACTACCGAGGTTACCGCAGCCTCCCAAGCGGACAGCGAAGCGACCTAGAATCCCGCCACTGCTACAGGGCTTGCATCAACCTCCGCCACTACCGCCAGAGGGCAGGCTCTTCCCACCGATCACTGGGGAAAAGAATGCTTTCGCGGGCGAGCGAGGGTATGATGCACGTTTTGAGGAGTCCAGGAACAAGGATGTGGATGAGCATGCCTTTCTCGAAGGGAGTGCAATGGACTACAACAGAGCTCTTCAACATGTCGAAACTCCATCATTTTCCCAAGCGTCACTTCCGCCTGTATCTTCTAGTGTGATAGATGTGGCCCCTGAGACAGATGTAGCAACAAACGCCTTCAAAGATTCTGAAGCGCTGTTGCAGCCCAAGCGTGGAAAGAAGCGAAATAAATGGTCCGAACAAGAGACCAAAGATCTGCTTATAGGTGTCAGCAGGTACGGTATAGGCAACTGGAAAAAGATATTGCAGGACCAAGACTTTGCGTTCAATAATCGCACGGCTGTTGATCTGAAAGACCGCTTTCGTGTATGCTGCCCTGGTGAAGGTCTAAAGCCACGGCAGCCAAAGATCAAAGGAAAAGAGAAGACAAGCTTGGTTGAGACACCATCGGATTTGCCAGACCAAGCCATTTACACTCATCAGCATTCTCTTCCCATTGCCGAACGCCACTCCGACAACAACCTCATTTCGAATTCTCCCAGCCCGACCGAGAACCAGCAACGTGGAGCTACTCGCAATAAGGCTACTACGCAGCTGGATCTAGCCGAGCTCGGTATCCACGAACCGTTCTCAAAAACCACACGTCGGCCACGCCGGGCCTTCAGCGCACGCGATGACGTCAACTTGCTCAAGGGCTTTGAAAAGTACGGGTCTGTATGGCACTCGATGCGCGACGACGAGGATCTAGGGTTTGGGACTCGGCATCCAACAGACCTACGCGATCGATTCAGAATCCGTTATCCAGACAAGTACGCCAAAGCAGGATACAAATTGAAAGCAAAAGAGAAGGAACGTACATTATCGAAACAAGCACACGAACAAGAGAAACAGGACGATTCTTCGCAACAACCAGATCAAATCCCAACTCAGAACCATTCGCACCAAGCGAAACGGAGTCACTCACAGAACGACATTACCATCTTAGGAAAAGACGTTCATCCCTTCAACAACAACGGACCAAACACAAATACGCCATCATATTGTCCGATCTCGATCAACACCAACAACAGCAATAATCTCAACTCTGCCTTGAAGCCCTTCAACCCTTCCTCCTACCTTTCCGACCCCCTCCCCACCCTCCCCTTCGACGACCCAGACACCGACCTCACACAAGACATGAGCACTGTTGGTGACGAAAGCCCGATAACACTAAGTCGAAATATTCTCCGTTGGGCGGATGCGAATCCGTCGTCCCTCTATGCCTTTCCCGCTACTTCTGCGGCCTCTGCTTCGGCGTCGATGGGAAATGTGCTTGGTGCTAGTCTTGGTAATAAGGGGGCTGGCGGGGGCGGGTCTGGTGGTGGTGATGATGGAGGGGTGAATGGGTCTACCGGAGGAGGAGGAGGAGGAGGAGGAGGAGGTCAACAGCAGCAGCAGATGGATAGTGGGAGGGGCATGGTGCTGCCTGAGGCGGATAGTTGGCTATTGGGTGGTGAGAGGGTTCCGACGTATGGGATGTATAGACATCGATCTTAGCATAGGCTGATGTGTCGTACGTAGTAGTGTGAAAAGGTGGGTAGAAGGTCAAATAGCCACCTCACGTTGGCATTCTTTGCTGTTTACCCATCAAGTGACATTCCAGTACCTAGACATGTCACACATCGGCTTCCACATGAAACAGTCTACCGTTTTCAGTATGGTTGGGACGGTTAGATATAACGACAAGGTTCAGCATAGTTTTCCAATGCGGTACTCGAGAGAGTTCAAGTACAGACGTATCCATCATGCCTATATGATCCATGCCCTCCGACCACATAACCCGGGTATCACTCGCTCCCAACCGACCATGGCTCAAGTCCCCTATCTCACAGTCTGGCAGATAGCAATAGCAAAAGCTCGGAAATCTCCTCTGGTAGCCTCTTCAACATCCTCCTCAACGACACGACCGTACTTCTCCTCGTACTCTGCCTTGACCCTAAGAAGATGCTGACGGTCCCAATGTAATCTCACAAGACGCGAGATGAGTAACTCGACTCGTTGTTGGCGTTCATGCTTGCTGGATGTTGCTTCGCGCGATGACAGTCGACTGTTGGAGGAGCGGCCGTCATTTGGGGGCTCCATGAGGTCTACGAGAGCGTGATGTAGGAGCATGGCATCTCTTGCTGGACGGTTAACTGGAACGCGTAATTAGTACATATCCGAGAGTGGAGTTATGGGACAACACTTACTGACGCCATTGAGAATGTGCGCAATAACTTCACCAACCAAATTGTTGCTCTTCTTGAGAGCGTCTCTCGCAAAGTTGCCTTGGTACTTTCTCTCGTATGTCCTCAGCACCTCGCGCAAATGTGCGTCACTTCGCATGATGACAATACCGAGCATAGCACTCTCTCCACCTTCCCTGGCTCGGATGGCTTTGTATAGAGTATCGACATCGCGATTGCGATATTCCACTGGCCACACATCGCTTTCTTCTTGTCGATTGGCTTCCAGTGCCATCAGGACAGCTTTACGAAACTTGTCGGCTTTGAGCTCCTTGTCCATGCAGCGGGTGAGGGAATCGCTGTAGCGCTTGTCTTTGAATGCATCTTTGATCTCGCGAATCTCGTGGTTTTGTCGACCCATTAGCGATTCGATGAGGAGCTCTCGGCGCGCCGAGTTGGACTGGTACCAGTAGTTTGCCCAGTAGCCCTCGCCTTCATATTTGCCTAAGGCCGTTACGTAGGCAATTTTGCCAAAATTACCGTTGGTCTTCAACTTGATGTGTTTGGCAATGTTGATACCCCTGCCTTGTACTTTGCAGTGTCGCTTGTACTCGGCTCGCAACTCGAGCATCTGGTCGTGCGTGAGGATTGGGAGGATATCGCATATAGTATCTACATCTGGCGTTCGCGCCGCCAGTGCGTCGACAAGGGCTAGAGCGTCATCAGTGGCATCGTATATTCTCGCTTTCCGTTTCTCCCTTTCAGGGAGGCGCTCGTCGCGGCCGTATGCGGCCATTGCCAGCTTGTCGGTATGCCTGGAAGATCTCGAAGGGCTTGGCGTTCGTCGCGAGGAGGTGGAATGAGCACGGCGGCGGCCATGACCAGAAGCACGAGGGGAGAGAGTATCGAGAGGAGGCAGATGGTCAAGATCGTCATCTAGCATCAACGCCTGAGGCATAGGGCTGATGGACTGATACGTTCCATGGTACGCTTCAAGCAGAGGACTCGGCGGTGGTAGTCCGGATGGGAATCCTCCAGGCATGCCTCCTGGAACGATAGTTTGTATATCGGGTCTGTTCCCGCTCACGGACAGCCTATCCATACGCAGCCCATCCGGCCTGTCGCCTGCGCCAAGGTGACCTTGTGGACGCATCTCTACTACATTACGGCCATCATGTGTGCTCATTGGCCCCGAGTAGGAAGCAGCTCGGTGGTGATCAGGGCGCGGCGAGTGGCTGCCCATGGGAGGAGGTGGGTAGAACGACTGGTCGGCTGGGGGCGGCTGAGGAGCCTGTGGCATGGTCGCATACTGAGATGGCGGCGGAGGAGCCTGGGACGCGTACGGGGACTGCGGGGGCGGCGCGTGCGATGCATACTGAGGCTGCGATGGGGGTGCTTGCGATGCATACTGCGATTGCGGTGAAGGAGCCTGCGGCACGGCTGTGTATTGGAGTTGGGGCGTCGGGGGATAGGAAGGGCTTATGGGCTGGGAGTTGTGCCGCACGATTGGCGGCTGGTTGTTGCTGCCCACGGGCTTCGCGGTATACTGGATATTGGTGGGCGGACTCGCATACTGGAAAGCGCCGTTGGTCTTCGCTGTCGCCGTCGGGGTCCTCGTGGGCGCGTTATGGGATGCCGACGTTGCGGTATAGGCAAAGCCATGCGCGGTCGGCGCATACTGGACGTTGCCGGGCTGCGCATACGCGACTCCCGCCGAGGGCGCTGCTGTGGTGGCAGGATGGGCAAAAGAGGCGGACTGGGTATACCCTGGTCTCTCGTGGGGAGGGAGATCGGTGTAGTTCCCCATGGTAATGGGTTCGCTCGCTGGTCTGGCCGCCATATCTCAGTTCAAGTCCCGCAATGTCTGTCGCAGACATCTGGCAGAGGCATTTCGCGCAGTACTCACGTCGCATATGGCTGACCCGGCTGCCTAATCTCATACTGCGGGGTTGCAGCGCCGTTGTCAGCTGCACCGTATCTCTGAGGCTCTCGCCCGTCACGGCTGCGTGAGCGCGCACCCTCCCGACCGCGCCCAGGCGATTTGGACCGCGACCGCCTTGACTTGTCGTCCGGCCGTAAAGACATGGCCTTGATCTTTCACTGCTCAATTGATGAGACTAATGTCGACTCTCGTGGTCGAGGTTTACGCGCTGAACAGTTCGGTCCAGTGCACGGCGCGACGAAAATTGCGATGGCTGGAAGCTGCCACACCATTGCCGCTCCTTTCAGCCTCGCTCATGTTTGAATTGGGGGCCAGAACCGTTACTCAATCCGCTCTTCTCTCTGGCGCCGCAGACCAGGTAGGCGCCTGCGTACAGCGTGGAGCAGCTCCATGACTTCTTGTTGTAGCATTACGGTGCGAAAGGTGTCGTTGGTTTTGATACCTATGCACGTTCGTCGAAAGTGGAGAGGGAGGCTTTCCCAACTCCAACACATTCGCCCGCGCTGCATTACAGTCATGATTCTTATCTCGCGTCACAGCGTCAAGCGAGCGCTAGAAAAGCCGAAAACCATCAGTCAGAAACTTATGTTGAGCCGCTCCAGCTCCGTAACGCGCCGATATCAACGTCGCCATCGGCGAAGACAGGAACTGTGGGTCTCAACTCACCGCTTCAGCTACCCTTCATGGAAACATCGAGCATTCTACGGGCATTGCCAGGGCATGCTTGGTACCTTAATGCTTAGCCTATCCGTCTGGTGAAAAGATTTCACCTCGAGCTGAAGTGGTGTATCGGCAGAGCGCCACGATGCATAGATAAACAAAGCATGACAGCAGCTTATGGGCGGTGACCATCAGCACGAGCCGCGCTATTCCAGCTGATAGTTAAAGCTGAGGTGATACCTTTTTCAAATGTTACAATCGTTCTTCGCATTCTACTAGAATCATGGCTGTCGTTGTTCCGCCTCCTAGTAATTTCCAGCCGCAATCTGCACTTCTCCAATTGCCAGCAGAAATCAAACACATCATATATGGATTGTGTTTCGTTGCCGACGCCCCCATAATCGACCCTCAAATCAACGGCTCCAAAAGGCGAAATGACATTGCGGTTCGTACGACACCAGGCGCTGCTCTGCTTCAGACATGCCGTAGAACCTACCACGAGATCGACCGCCGTCCACTATTCGCGCAGAACACCTTCCGTTTCTCGAATCTGACCAGGATGCGAGCTTTCCTACATGCACTTCCTCTGGAATACAGAACGCGCATCCAGGATATCGAAATCGATTTGCGAGAGTTGAACTCGGATCGCCCTCACCTCGCGCGTGAGTGGCTGCAGTACGTTGCGCTAGCAAAGAATGGAGGCTTGGATTCATTGCGCGCTGACGCAGCCGGTCTACGGTGTCTGCGAATAAACCTAGAGACATGGCCCGTTAGTGAGTACTCTCAATCATAACTTCATGAGAGACATATACTGACATGGCAATTCAACTTTCAGTCGCTGTAATTCGGAGTGAACTCTGGACTTTTCTTCGAAGCATGCTATCGGAGCTCGAGGGCTTGGACAGAATTGTCGTAACTGGATCGAGCAGAGGCAAGGCAATGGAACGAAAATTGCCATGGTCGCCAGTCCATTTTGTTGGTGGAGATGACGTTGGAACCCACGACTTGCTTGCTCGAATGAACAAGTGTGTCACGAAAACCGTCAGCGACAACGCCGTCAAGTGGCTGCGACAAAACGGCAGATTACAACTCGAAGTAATCTCCAAGCCGGGTTTACACGAAAGCGTTGCCGCACAAGGGATACAAGCTCCACAGAACGAGAACAGCGCAAAATTCTTGCCACCGAGCGGAGAATGTTCCTTCTTTGCTTGCGAGAATCGCCACTCCTATGAAAAAGAATCCGGGGATAAAGAACTCAATCCCAGTGCCGCCGAATGATTGGCCTCGCTGGATCCCAAGGACCATAAATCTCATTCTTGTACTTCTGGAGACTGATGAGCCACCAACTGCAGACCCCCATGCTCAACACGGTGAGGATGACCCCTACGATCGCACCTGCCAAGAATGCACTGCGACCCCCACCTGTCAAGGTGACAAAAAGACCACCCCACGCGCCGGTTACTAGAGTGATGGTGAGGGCGAGATGACCCCACGGAGATCTAGCGCGGAGCTGGCGACGGAAGATTGGGAATAGACCGTATATTTCGATGGAGAAGAGGGTCAGCGAGAAGACGTGTGTGGTAGATGGCAGGCGTGATGCAAGAACAGCCGACGCCATCATGGCCGAATTCGTGGATATCGAAGCTGGTAATCTGTAGGCATACAACTTAGCCGTACGTACATTTAAGAGAATACTGTCATTCATACTGTGCGCCTGTGCCTGCACTGTAGTCGAAAAAGGCAACGTTCATCATGAGGAGCCATGTGCTCAGTGCCCATATCGAATCACTTGTCGTAGAGCGCGTAAGTGACTTGAGAATCGGACTGAGTCCAAGTAAAGCCGCATAAATCAGCAACGCTGATTTGGCAGTCGCCAGGCGCTGTTGAGTACGTCCTGAAAGTGCCGATGATGGTTTGATTGCAGCTGAGTCTGAGTCTGAAGCAGGTGTCGATGCCACATTGGAGACGATCTCAAACTCCTGTCCCATCCAATGATCCCATAAGAACCAGGCTAGAACTGTGCACAAAGTAGCCCACCCCACTACTGCGACAGGCGATACTCTGTCGTGAATGATGGCCACAAAACAGCAACAAAAGATGACCACTGTCGCAAGATGCTGCACAATAACCGTGGCATCACCCATCAGCGACCAGAACTCGTAGGGCTGTAATCTTGGATTGCGCTGGAGATGATCAAGAAATGTCGTTTCATCTGTGTAGTTATCGGGAACTGTATACGTCAGACCTGGGTTGAAATCCGAGACAGGGGCATGCGTGAGCACCCACAGGGCTGTTTGAACCATAGGAGTTTCTTGTAATTGCCCTTTGCAGGCCGGTTTATGATTCGCGGCCCACCCTTCCTCTTCCTGCTAGTAGCGGCGAGAGATGCGCCCGCTGGATCTAGTAGCCGGTTTTGGTACATGTCACACTTGTTTGGTTTTTCGCAGATATGGTTGATGGTGAGGAGATAGTTCATATTAGAGCTAAGTCGGTGGGACGCGTTACTGCACGTGCGGCCAAGTCCGGACAGGCGCGATTATGTCCGAAATTATGTCCGAGCTTTCAGTATATCAAGATATCGAGTTGTATTATTAACGATTAAGTGTGCTCCAGGCGACCATTATCCTCCTATGCTTAGGCACGGTAGCGCGACCGGCCTTGACCTTAAAGTTGTCCTGTTCCAACACCCTCCCAATCTCCATATAGCTCTCGACCGCGACCCGAATTGGCCCTCTCGCTTCGACTGGTAATTGCTCGATTGCGATCTTGGTTTTCTCATATAAAGAGAACGCGTCCTTGAGAAGACGCTTACGTAACGTCTCGATTTGTGCGTGGTCCGGTTCCTCCAACACCTCATCGTAACTCAATCCAACTTCAGACAGCCATTCTAAAGGAAGATAAACACGACCTATCTGAGCGTCTACTTGTATATCTCGCGCAATGTTGACGTATTGCAAGGCGACACCCATGCTGTTACCAGCAGTGACTATGGCACGCTGCTCTTCGGCGGGCAAGGCGCTGGGATACCAGTTGAAGATGAGTTGGATACACATCTGCGCTACAGTGCCCGCTACGCGCTCTGAATACAAGCGCAAATCCTCTGTGCTCTTAATCAGGGGTCCCTTATCGAAAGCCAGATCCATCTCGAAGCCGCGTAGAAGATCCTCCAATGGTTGATGCGAGAGTTTAGCGGCTGGAAGCTGGAGGAGCGCAGATTGTGTGACAACAGGAAAGTCCTCGCGAACTTGGGCAGGTACTGTAGACTTGGATGCAGAATCGCTATACGCATTGTTTAGGAACTTGCGCAGTTTGGCTATCCAGGCCTTGGCTTCATCGGCGGAGGAAGCATTATCCACCAAATCGTCAGCAACGCGGCAGAAGGAGTAGAGCAGCAGCAGATCTGCCCGTAAAGGTCCGGGGAAGGTTGCGGAGGCCAGGTAGAAACTACGGCTCTTACGCTTGAGACGTTGCACAGCCTCGCCAAGGCCTACAAGGCGGGCATCATCGTACTTGAAGCATGGAGTGAGCAGAGCGCGCATCAGCGTTGCGGGTGATGGAAGCAGGGAGGGTTTCGCAAACATGGCCGGGAACGTGTACAGCACTGCAAGAGCATTGTCAAATGCTAATTGACCAAATACTATGAGGCAGTTGGTGACGAGGAAGAAGAGGGCTTCCTCAACCTCGAGGCCATCCCACAAGTGCACACCATATTTTGTACCTGTGTTAATTACCCATGTTCCTCTGCGCAAGGCTAGGGTGTCGACTATCCATAGGTAGAGCGTAGGAAGGATGATGGGTATCGCGGTGTTGGTCAGAGGAAGGGCCAGAATGAACTGATAGGCGAGACTCCTAGGGTTAATTAGTAGGAATCCGGGTTGCAATAGTGGTTGGCTTACCAAAGCATCAGCAGGAAGGGGCCGGCCCATATTAGAATGAGTCCAGTATATGTGCCCTTGCTGTCATCCTTGATGCAACGCCATCCCCATGCGATGACACCCAGGAAAAAGATCTGGCCGGTACGTTTCGTGTATGCCCATCGGCTGTTGGACGCGCCGCGTTCCGGACTTAGATAGACAGGCTGAAAAGTGGGCCTACTGAGGAGAAGGTACAGGACTGATGTATTGTATGTCTGGACGACAAAGAAGAAGACCTCTTCCAGCGGAATGTCAAGCAGCTTTGGACCAATAATGACATGGGCGGGGTAGCTCCAGATGCCGGTGCGGATAAGGTAGGAATCCCATGGTATAGTCGAGACAACGGCAACCTGACGTGTTAGCACGAAGCGTGTTGACGAGGATACGCGAACCAACCACTATCAGATAGACGACCTTGTACACGTCGAGTTTAGTAAAGAAAGGGCGGTAGAGCCAGGTGAGCAACACGGCCGGAGGGATCGTGTACTTGAGATGACTAGTCGTCACTGTCAGCCATGTTGGTGTAACGCAGGAAGAGGCGCGTCACGTACACGAGCGCGTAGTCGAAGCCCATGATGGCACCGTGGGAGCAGAAGGGAGTAGCCGGAGAGATGTGCAATCGGCGTCACTCATGGAGCCAATGCGGCAGGGGGAGAGACTAGGCCGCGGCGGGCGTCAGGCACAAGATAATGCGCAAGAGAGGCCATGATGGAGAATATTTGCAACATGGTTGAGACGGCGCTGGTCGGGCGGCTGTGAAGGATGCGCGCTGCCCCAAGCGGCCTAGCGGCTATGCAAGCCTCGACATGACATCACGATTCCCCGGCCGCCATCACGACCAAGGCCGTGGAGCACATGTCAACCGGATACCCGTGGAAGCGGGCAGCCCTGCCATTGTTGCATCATATCATGTCACCAGCTCCTGACTCCGTGTCCTGCCTCCCTCTGGCCGCGGCGACACGTGAAGACTGCACCCACTGTACTAATGAATTGCCTGCGCCGTTGTCCTGAGCCAAACCGTTCTCCAATGCCGCCAAGCTAATAATACCGCCGTAATGTCCACGCCTGGACCGAACAGCAGCAAGTCGACGCCTAAACACCCGTACGCATTCTTGCTCATTGCCATACACGGCCCGGACTAACCCTCTCCAGATATCTCTCTGGCAACTTCGCGCCTGTCTCTACGACATGTCCTCCTACGCCTGTCTCATGGACCGGCCGCGTTCCACCAGAGCTGCTGGGCGGCATGTACGTCCGCAACGGCGGCAATCCCGTGACCAATTCTGACTTGGGACGTGAGGCACATTGGTTCGACGGCGACGGCATGCTCGCTGGAGTCTGGTTCAGTCGTTCTACCGCCGACCCTACCAAGCCTGCTGTCAAGTTCGTCAACCAATTCATCACCACCGACGTGTACCGCACCGCCGTTGAGAATCCAACTCTGCGCACGCCTATCCTACCTAGCATCGCCACACTTGTCAACCCTGCCTCCAGTTTGTTGCTTATCCTCTGGCGCATCCTACGCACTGTACTGGTCGTCTTCTGGACCCATCTCTCAGGCTCTGCACGCGCTATCAAGCGCATCAGCGTCGCCAACACCAGCATATTATACCACGACGGACGTGCGTTGGCGACATGCGAGAGCGGACCGCCAATGCGCATTGCGTTGCCAAGCCTGGAAACCGTCGGCTGGTTCGACGGTAACCGTGCCGAAGGCGAAGCTACACCCTGCAATAAGGACACAGATGACGAGAAACAGCCTGAAGCTCTTGGTGGAACTGGTTTGCTGAGCTGGATGAAAGAGTGGACAACGGGTCATCCCAAGGTCGACAAGGTCACGAACGAGATGGTTTTGTTCCATTGCAACTTCGTCGCGCCCTATGTTCACTATTCCCTACTTCCTGCAGAAGGCTCAGTTGCAAAGAGATCAAGTTCAGAGGGAAACAGAATAATCAACGCGCCAGTCCCCGGGTGCACTGGCGGGAAGCTTATGCACGATTTCGGTGTGTCACGACACAATACCGTCATACTCGACCTACCGCTCTCCCTTACCCCATTGAACTTGGCGATGAACAAGCCCATTGTCTTTTACCAACCCGAGAAGCCCGCCAGATTCGGTGTCTTTCCCCGGCGACACCCGGAATTAGTACGTTGGTTCGAGACAAGCGGCTGTTGCATCCTTCATACGGCCAACACTTGGGATGAGTACAACAGCACCGGCGATATATCAGCCGTCAGCATGCTAGCCTGTCGGTTGACTACCGCATCTCTCGTGTTCAGTGCCGGGAACATCGAACCTCCGCCAAATCCAAGCCACGAGCAAGCGGTGCGTAGCAGGCCCATGTCTTTCTTCGCCAAATACGATGACGAAGAGCATGTTCAAGATCCCGAGAAATCTCATTCTGATGAAAATTCGCCTTTGCTAGAAGTCCACAACGAACCAGAGTCATCAAAGGCGCCCCACAACGTTCCCATCTCACATGACGACGAGGAACAATGTCGGCTGTATTACTACCGGTTTTCACTCGCGCCGGGCTCATCGAACACTATCACACATGAGTTTGCATTGGCAGCGATCCCTTTCGAATTTCCTACCATCTCGCCTTTCACAGAAATGTCACGCGCACGGTACGTTTACGGATGTAGCACTTCCGACGAATCGTTTGGCGCGGCATTAGGCAAGGCAACAAAGATCGACATACTCGTAAGAGTTGATGTGCAGACGCTGCTCAATCGTGCCCAGAAATCACCTCCACAGGCTGTGGACGGCTGCGTCGACACGCGCACAATAGACGAGATACTTGCATCAGACGATCGTGATGATCCTATCAAAGCATTCCACCTTCCACCGAAACACTTTGGACAGGAAGCCAGGTTTGTACCTCGTTCAGCGAAGAGTGCAAGTGGTGACGATGCGGGATTCGTCGAAGAAGACGGGTACCTACTGTTCTACGTCTTCAATGAGGACCAGTTGGACGAAGACGGGGAATGCAAGGCTGATGCAGAGAGCGAGTTATGGGTATTGGATGCACGGGACATGCAGACTGTCGTTTGCAGGATCCAACTCGGGGCTAGAATACCCTATGGCTTGCACGGAAACTGGTTTACAGAAGAGGATATCGCTCAACAGCGAGAAATCGCAAGCGTGCGATCCGTGTCAGAAACACGGTCTGAGGCAGGATCGAGCAATTTGCGAAAAGCTCTCGTTAGTTATCTGGGCTAGTAACGCCTCCGTGTTCGGACCACATGTCTAATGAACCGAATGGTTTCGGGACGTTAGCGCTACCACCTTCTTACGTAGTCGACAAACTCTCTCCAAGAGTTTTAATATCCAAAGCTTCATACTACCGCTCTTCACATGTGCCCAGTGTTGTCCTGGTGATGTGCGACATAACCCTAGTCAATGCGGCATCTAGATCTGCCCCGCTTCGAACAGAAAGCTTCGTTGCGCCGATCCCTGCCGTAGCTGTTGATCTACTCGACTCCCGCACTGACGTAAAACTACCGATAGGAACGATGCCTGCCTGGGCAGTACGTGGGCAAGAACATCACACCACCACGATATTGCCATTACGGTAATGATACGCTGCCATGCATTTCTTCCCCTCACGATGCGCATTCTCCCCTCATGATGCGCATCCAGAAGGCCCTTCTCACGTTCTCACCACGAAACTCTGTGTCAATATCATCAAACACTCTCAACACACGATAAAACCCGAACCAGCCTTAGCCAACTCAACGCCAGCTGAGTCAACTTAACGCTAGGCGGATATGCAACAGAAGCAAGTCGATGTCGAAGTAAGCTCAATAGATCAACGTCATAAAGCTTAATCCTAGTGGCGCTCGCTCAGGTGGTGAGACGGAAAGCCCGGGCGCTATGCTCAGAATCTTTAGCGTCGATGATGATGATGATGATCCTAGTGTGACATGGCTATTGCACCAAACAGCCGTCACTGAAATTAACCATTTGGACAAGAGAAACTGGAAATGCTAAACGCAGCGCATGCTTCTGACTGGCCGTCACTGACCGTCACTGACCGTCACTGGCTCTTGAGTAGCAAATCCCGGCCTAGTCTGGGCCCCTGGTCGATGGAGGGTTTTGACATGCTGCATGATCAAGCTGCAATCCGCTCGAGACATGTCGTCATGATGGCATCTCTGGATCTCATGGGCGGGTAGTCCAAGATATAACCAGTACCTGCTACCTCTTCTCTGCGATAAGCAGCCCCCTTGGTACATTTCAGCCCATACTATTCATTTGGCATTTTACCACTGTTTTCGCAATGGATCTTTTTCGCAGGAACAATGCGCTGAACCTCAATGGTATGCATGCCTTTCTTCGACGCATTGATCTGTTACGAACATGTACCTAACGTATGATAGACAACACCGTCAATGGTGCGACGGCAGACATCGCCATCACCACACATGGATCTGACTTCTACTTCGCTATCTGCGCCGCCATGGGTCTTTCTGGATTCATCTTTATCGGTCTTGGATACAAGAAGAAGCGTCGCGACCGTCTTTTTCACTACATCACCGCTTCTGTAGTCTTCGTCGCATGCATCGCCTACTGTAAGTCAAGCGGTTCCGATTACAGCATGAGAGATGTGTACTGATCCGTATACTTTCACAGTCACTATGGGAGCCAACTTGGGCTTCACACCTATCGCAGTCGAGTTCCCCCGTAGCGACCCCAAGGTAGCCGGAACCTATCGTTCGATCTACTACGTTCGATACATCGACTGGTTCATTACCACGCCTCTTCTGCTCATCGACTTGCTCCTCACTGCAGGCATGCCATGGCCTACTATCATGTGGGTTGTCGTCGTTGACGAGATCATGGTCATCACCGGCCTCATCGGTGCTCTCGTAGAGAGCCGTTACAAGTGGGCTTACTTCGTCTTCGGCTGCGTCGCTCTCTTCTACATCGTCTACCAGCTCGCATGGGAATCGCGCATCCATGCCAAGTCATTCGGCCGTGATGTCGAGAGGACCTTCATGATGTGCGGAAGTTTGACTACTTTGCTCTGGATTTTGTACCCAGTCGCATGGGGAGTGTGCGAGGGCGCGTAAGTTTACCCAATAAGGAGCCATCATAACTGTGCAGTCACTTACACCAGAACAGCAACCTCATCGCTCCTGACAGTGAAGCCGTCTTCTACGGTGTCCTTGATTTCCTGGCCAAGCCCTGCTTCGGTGCCCTCCTTCTGTGGGGCCACAGGAACATCGACCCCGCCCGTCTGGGTCTTGCCATCCACGACTACGGTGATGCCGACGCTGTTGTTCAGGACAGGAAGATCAAGCCTGAGACTGCCGCCCAAGGCGCAACTGTCACCCATCCAGATGGGTACAACGGCCCTGTCCCTCACGTCGACAATACCGTCTAAATAGAGTTCTGGGGTTGGGTGAATGGTGACCTCTGACATAAAGAAGAGACCAAAGGTATGGCGGGTAGCTGTAATGTGGGGATGAGAATGTGGAGGAGCTGTTACGTGGATCGAATCATGAGTACTTTCAAGATACCCTCTTTGGTAGATACTTAATTAATCTATTACTGTCAAATATGTTTCCCATACGTTCTGCGTGTATTCATTTGACGTATTATATAACTTGTGCACGATCATCAGAAACTCTAGCCATCCACACATCCACACACCCATACACAATTAATTTTGCACCATCCGTGCTATATTTATTCGTCACATAGCTTGCTCAACCGTTTCTCGGAAGCTTGTGTATACGTTGATGGATAGGTTATCCAACGTTGCTCACGTCTATTCGTAGACCATCGCCCACAATCGTGATCCATCAGAAATCCATGAGTAAAAGTGGATATTAAATAATATAGAATAGCTACCAACAACCCTGATGTACTAAAAGCCCATATCTACAGTAAACTACATACCACAACACTACCAATCGCCCATCAACCCATTACCAGCCTTCTGGTAAACCAAAGCACCCGGTACAGTCACAAAAACAAGGGCAATGCTCAACAATATCCAGACAAGCCAGCTGAGATACGGTCCGTTCTGAGTGCGATCCAACGGACCAGGAGCTGCCTTGGGCTCTTCCTTGGCGTCCAGCGGGCGCCACGGGATGCGGCTTTCTTCATTGCGGTCATGGAGAATCTGTTCAGTGACCAACTTCGCGCCAGCAAGTACAATGGGAACTCCCGTGCCGGGGTGGGTGCTCGCACCAACAAAGTACAGATCCTCGATGCTGCGATGCTTCGTCTTGGGCCTGAAGCTGAGCACGTTGAAGAAGGAGTGACTGAGACCCAGGATAGCGCCACGATCGAGGTTGAAGGTGGATTTCCATGTCGGAGGCGTGTTGATGGTCTCTTCGATGATGTGGGGACCGAGCGAGATCTTGAGTCGCTTTTCCATGGTTCTGATGATGGTTTCACGTGCTGATGCTACCATGGAGTCCCAGTCTTGGGTCAAGCCTTTCGTGTGGCCCGAGCCCTTGTGTTGGTCGTCGGATGAGCCTTCCAAGTGCCCGACTGGGACCAGGATGACGATGGAATCACATCCCTCTGGCGCGGCGGAAGGATCGACGCGGGAGGGGACGTTGACGTAAAAGCTGGGTTGATCCGGAATCAAGTGCTTCTTGAAGATGCTGTCAAAGCTCTCTTTGTAGTCTTCCGCGAGGAAGATGTTGTGAGCGCTTAGTTCGGGGAATTGTCGGTCTAGCGCCCAGTAGAAGGATATGCTTGAGCAGGACGCTTGACGTTTCAGGAGAGCTCGTCCAAACGAGGTGGAAGGGAGAAGGTTGTTGTATGCGTAGGCCAGATCTGCATTGCAGACGACCACATCAGCGGTCAATGGCTCCTGGCTCTCATCCTCGAAAACAACGCCGGTCGCACGTTTTCCGTCGTCCGATATCTGTATGTTGCGGATGGGGCTGTTGAACTTGAATTCGACACCCAAACGCTCACCTACGTTGACAAGAGACTCGACCACCTGATCGTGTTAGTAAAGAAGATTTTCTGCAATGGAGCAAACTAACTTTATGGAAGCCGCCAATGGGATACCAGATGCCTTCAGCCAACTCCGTGTATTGCAGCAGACTATACGTTCCCGGAGCGTCAAACGGGCTCATGCCCATATACATGCTTGCAAACGTGAAGACTCTCCGTAACCTCTCCGTCCAAAAGTACTTGCTCGCCCGGTAATAGATACTCTCAAACGGATGCAGCTCGAAGAGATGCAATAAGAAGTCGAAACGGATCATGCTCAGCAGCGAGTAGAAATTCTTCTTCAGTACATGGATGATGGACACCTCATAATGTCGATGTGATTCTTGTAGGAAAGCAAGGTACCGCTCGAATCCGTCCTTGCCTTCAAAACGCTCGACTTCAGCCTTCATGATGGAGATGTCGGTTGAGAGTTTGAACGTAGTATCATCATGGAAATGGACATTGTAGTTAGGTTCGCATTTGACCAGCTTGACGCCCTCTGCATCGAGCGAGGTTCCCAGATCCTCGAATGTCTCATGGAAGAATCGAGGTAGGAGTAGTAAGCTCGGACCTTGGTCGAACCTCTGCGTAGCGATTAGCGTTGAGGTTTACAATACTGCCGCACGTTCGTCGACTTACATATCCCCGACGATGTATCAAACTGCATCTTCCGCCGGAAAAGTCATTCTTCTCGACTACAGTAACTTTGTAGCCTGCCGCTGCGAGCCGCGCTGCGGTAGCGACACCTCCGGCACCAGCACCGACGACGATCGCACTAGGGCGCGTGCCCTTGTTTTCGATATGCTCCCCCATTTAGTAGACGGATTGATGTGTGAGATGCGGCACAATTGCGATGAGCGTTGTGAAGAAGACGCGCTGTAGCGCGCCACGCTCGGGTATTCCTGGATCAGTGCACCAAGACTGCCAGTCATGACGTCTACAAAAATCAATAGGGCTAGTTTGCACCTTGGGCAATTGTTGAGTTGCGTCGGCACATTTGCTCTGCACGTGAAAGCTTCTCGCTGTTTGAATCCTAATCTGCATCTTCCCTCTTGTGGTTTTCCGCCCCCTGCATGCAATGTTGAAGCCGATAAGCCACGCGAATGTAGCTCACATTTGTTACCCGCGCGCATCTTAGAGCGGAAGCCCGCGGACACAACGAGATAGTCCAAAGACTTGGCGTATGCGCAAACAACTGTCACTTGACTATCCAGGGATGTGTGATCCTCAGTGTTGTCCATTTCACGATGACCGTCAACGCTTCAACAAGTGCCCGCGATCGTGGGGACCGCTAGCGACACTCGGCATTCACCTTGCAGCATGCATGGAAGATGATTGAACATTACAACATTATATTATTAGCGACTCAAAACGTCGTCTTAATTAAATATGGTGAGAACATCGGTAGAGTTGGAGTACTCGGGCTGACATTCCTCAGTAAATCCGCCAAACATGTCGGCCCTCTCTTGAACGAAGTCTTGGAACGCGCTCTTAGAGCAACTCTCTCCAGGGCCATCAGCGCAAGCCAGCGGTTGCGGGTCTTTGTTGACGAGGACGCGGATGTATTCGTCAGCCGCGAATCCGTAACTGTCGCATGACATCTTTTCGACAGCAATGTTGGACAAGAAGGGTAGGATCCTCGATGATCTCCATGCTCTCGCATGGTTGGGCCTGTCGAGCGGCATTGTGATATTTGGGTTGTTCGCTCCGGTATTAGCGGAGTTGTTGAACAGGCCCATGGCGACTACGACGGTAGGAGGTAACTCGCGGTGAGTGAAGGAGACGTAGAGATCCTGGTCGGCCTCGTCCGCGAGCAATTCGACGGCGGTAGCGTTGAGCCAGGGGAGTCCAAGAGCACCCGACAGCTCGGGGCTTCCATAGCCGGTGTTGTAGAAATACATGATATCGTTCATATACTCGAATGAGAGCCACTCGTCCTGGGAGAAGAGGTCGAGCGAACAGAAGGGGGAAGAGCCACGAATGACTGTCTCGTATCCGCACAGCTGCTGCATGCCTACGATGTCGGACTTGGTGAAGTTGAAGGCAGGGGCGTAGGCATTCAAACGTTCGACAATGGGCTTGGTGTACGTTTCTTGGTATTGCTGGAGGAGGATTGTTAGTTGGGGTCATATTGTCTTGGTGAGCATACGTACAGATGACTGCTCACTACCGTATGAGGAGCTGTACTTGGGGCAACCCTTGTATGGCGTCAGGGAGTCTGCACCCCGAGCAGCATCCTCGCGGACGGAAACACGCTCGGTGTTGTTGCTCTCAGCCACGAGGCCGTCGATGAAGGAAGATGCACTGAGCTCGGTCCTCTCGGCCGTTGATGTCCATACGCGCTCAGGGTCCTTGAAAGTAGGGTAACGCAGACGGACATCGACACCAAGCTTGTACGATTGCAGCCTTCCAACAGAGGTGAGGTCCTCTAGCTCCTCGTCGCTAATGGGTGTCTGCCATTTGGACAGGAATGACAGGGGTCCCGCGCTTCGCCAGTTGGCCGTCGTATTCTTCAGCTTGTCGGTGAAGGGCTCGATGTACTCCTCGTAGTCAAAGTCGTTGGCGTAGATGGCGGCATGGCGAATGAGGTACGAAGCGCGCGTTACGTTGCAGCCCTGTGGCGGCTTTGGGTCGAGACGCGGGTCTTCGAAGTATGGGGCAATGCCAGCAAGATGCTGCAAAGGGTCGAACGAGTAGGCGGCCTGTGCCGTGGCTGCATTAGCAATTGCGAGGATAGATACGAGGGCCGACTGCATAGTGGGCAATGTAGGCTAGAGCGCGAGCCGTACCTAGGAAAGTTGGGATACGTGATCGGCTTTAAGCTCTGCACCAGGCTGCGCAAACGATGTCATTGCCCGGATCAAGCGTGCCGTACGCTGTTGGAAAAGCCGAAAGCAGGACGTGCTCGACCACAATGGACTGGATATGACGATGTTTGCCAGGTACCTGCCAAGGCAGAGGTTACGCTTTGACCTCCAACGCCACGTCACCGCCACATCTTCCGGCTCCGCAATGGGTGGACATTGTGAAAATAAAAACAATCAAATGGTCAGGGGTATTGGGTAGCCAACTCGCTTCTAACATTACACAGTCTCCGTCATACCACGTTCGCCCGTCTCTGCAGCGTCTGCACTTTAAGTTCCAACACTTGGCAATCATTCTCCTTGCGGTGTAGATCTCTCATGAGTCCCTCTTTCTCCGATCGGAGAGCCTGCAGCTTGCCCCCGATGCTCTCGCGGTAGGCGGCATGTTCCTCCAGCAGGGCTTCAATCCGGTACCAGTCCATCTGTCCGCTTCCTCCAGAAGCACCTTGAGACCGTAGCCGCTCGAGCTCAGCGTCTTTGGCCCTGATCTTGGATTCAAGATCAGCAACGGTCCCTTTCCACGCTTGGTGAGCGGTGGATCGGTTTAGATCGTCGATGCTGCTACCTCGCGGCGCCCCTAACTGCGCGACAAGATCAGAGTTTCGCTTTTCCAATTCGAGAGCTCGTTGCTCAAGAGCTGCCACCTTGGCCGCGGTAAAGAGGTCGGTTGTGTCGCGCCGTTCGAGGAAGCTGCCCGGACGTCCTCGGCTTGGACTGCTGCGTCCAGTCTGTGCATGCAACCGCTCCACCTCTCTTGTCTTTTCCGCAAGCTTGCTCCGTACAATCTGCACGTTAACGAGATCTTCGTCGCGCAGCGCTTTAGTCGCGTCCAGTTCGCGTCGACAGCTAGCTAGTAATCCCTGTATCGATATGTTAGCGAATGGCTTGTGATAATCCATTCTCTTCTACACTTACACGAATCTTAATGTTGTTCTCCACATCTTCGTCTCGAAGGGCCCAGATGGCGTCGTGTCGCTTCCACCACGTCTTCTTCTCCTCTTCCAATGCTTTCAGACGCGCCATCGTCTGCTCGTACTCTTCCGGTTTGACTGATATGGCAGGATTCGATTGTTCGATGTAGACAAGCTTGGACATTAGGGCAGCAAGTTGCGACTCCAAAGGCCCAGGGACATGCGGTGCGGGTGCTGGAGATACCGGCTCCTGGCCTGTGAGGCTCATCTTCGTGGCTGAAGGCGCCAATGACTTCTTCGATGGATAGGGGACGTCCTCCTCGTTGCCGTCCAGGGTGGAAGATCGCGATGTTGCGTCGTCGTCTACTGGTCGCTCAACAAAGGTTCGCTGGTCTTGATATTGCGGTCTGTTCACGTTGACTGGCTGTACGACATCGTTCGCCTTCTTCTGAGAGAACAAAGGTGCTGTGGGGTTAGGTTGTTGCTGTTGTCGTTGCATTTGCGCCATGGCTGACATGGAGGTGTCTTGTGGACGACGGGAGTATTGCTGTGGCTGTGGCTGCTCGTCCTCTGAACCCAGGTCAGAGTAGTTATCTGATTCGTAACTCCTCGGTTGTCTCTGCATTTGAGGTGAACTCATCGAAACGGGGCGACTCCCTGATTGAAAGGATACGATAGAATGGACGGATGATGTGCGTTTCGCTCCTGGAGTTACGCGGTTTGGTGCCCACATTTTATGCTGGGGTTGTGGTCGGAAGGGTACTGTGGCGCAATGTCTGCGTGTATGGCGAGCCGGGTCAATCGAAGGAAGAAGCTGAGCTCAGCTAGATCTCTTAGTAATTAAGATGAATTTGATATCTGTCGAAAAGTCGAGGTTCAAGTCAGCCTCTATGTAGTCCATCGTGGATTCGTGGTCGTGCTATGAAACGATGCTGAGACGCAGGGGTCAGGACACAGAGATCTGCGACACAGACAGATGAACGACAGCCGTATCAGCCTGAGATTGCTTTTGAGCCTTGGACTGCACAATTCCGACTTGGTACAACACCTCGAGTCCGTACTTTGGAAAGGCCCCACTTGGAGCCCCATCTCACCATGGTGTAACACCAAATTCTACGCGAGTCATGTCGCCGTTTGCCGATAGTTCAGACTAGAGCAGACCCGGCGGTACGGATGCTGGTCTGAAACACTTCAAGCCGCGATCTTGTATCAACACTACCGGTTATCACATCCTGTCTAACACGTATTCGTGCCCTCGTGCAATAGATGCCTCAGCCAAGCTGTAGGCACACATGTCTGATGAGATTACGGACTTGTGCGTGCACCATGTCAAGCAGGGCATCTTCGACATTAAATGGAGCTGTGCTACACCGGGGTGCGGACGAAGATATATTGTCTTATCACATATCGTAGCGGTCCGTTTCGTGGTGAGCAGGCCTGTATATGAAGTAGTCAAACGACGCTACCTTCTCTGTGCCGTTGATATCAGATGCTGCCATACCCACGAATGCGCCCGTGAAGCTTCCATGCCTGTGTTTGCAAAGTCAGTATACATCGTTGTATAATTAACGGAGGAAAGTAACTCACGCTTGATGACCACCGCACTCATCACTCAGAATCGAGGCATCGTAGACCGGTCCAATCTCTGTCAAGTCCTTCTGTCCCTCTAGCGCGTATCTAAATTGGAGTTTTCTACCCCGAATGCTCAGCGCCAATCGTACCTTGCCCTCTTGTGGGAGTGATACCGGGTCCGCGAGCGGGAGTTTCAAATTGCCGTCCGGCCACGAAGCTTCCGAGCTCAAGATGAGGAGTTCGCGCTTGCCATCAGAGTCGGCCGTGACGGTCAGGTAGAAGAAGTTGAAGCGGCAGTAGTAGGCAGTCAGACCTGCGAATGTGCGTTCATCGTCTGGGCTGAAGCTAACGACTGTTTCGGCATCATACGAGAAATGCGTTTGACGGCGTGCAACAAGGGCTTGTTCGAACCAGGATCCAACGGCCTCGCGCCCAATGAGTTGCAGAGCACCATCTTTGACGTTGAAGATGCGCTCTGGCTCCGGTGTGCGGAGCCACTGGAAGTCCTTGTGGAGACCATCTTTGCTGTTGAATTCGTAGCGCTGCTCAGACCAGTATGCGGTGTCGTCGCGCGCTGCTGGTAGGTCGACATGAAGAGATGGAATGGGTCCATTCTTGACATATAGCCAATCATCCTTGTCCCAGTAAGCCTCTTGAATAGCGCATTCACGCCCAAGAACACAGCGACGAAATTGTGTGGTAGGGCGACCAGCCAGATGGACAATGTATGTCTTGCCGTCCGGAGTGTCGACTATATCTCCGTGACCCGCCCTTTGTAGCGAAGCTAGCGGCGCGTCTTTGGAAGTGATGATGTGCTTTTGAGGGTGCAATTCGTATGGGCCCCAGATATCACGGGATCGTGCCAAGGTACAGGCGTGTTCATATGCTGTGCCGCCCTCAGCAGTCAACAAGTAGTACCACCCGTTCCGCTTGTACAGATGTGGGCCTTCTACCAGAGCCAAGTCGCTACCGGGGAAGATAGTCTTCCACGGGCCAACAAGTTTCTTCGTTTCAGGATCCCATTCTTGCATTCTGATTCCCTAAAAGTAGATCCAAGAGTTCAGTATCTGGCGCAGCGACTTGTCGCCTGAAGGGATTTACTTACAACGAAGAACTGCTTACGTCTTCGGTGGTCTTGCAGCATGTTTAGAAAGTACTTCTTGCCATCGTCATCATGGAACAGCGAAGGATCAAATCCTGAGTGGTTAATGTAAATGGGGTCAGACCACGGACCCTCGATGCGGTCAGCAGTGACGATGTAGTTGGGCGTGTCTTTGAAGGAGCCATCCTTGCGTTTGACGTCTGTGTATACCAGCCAGAATTTGCTGCCGTCATGTGTGAGACAAGGTGCCCATACGCCTAAAGTCTGTTACGAAATGCGCGAATATAGTCAATTTTGATCGAATACGTACCGCAACTATCGGGGTCACCGCGCATATCCAGTTGACTCTTCCTGCTCAGCGGACGTGTCACGAGCTCCCAGTTAGCGAGATCCGTGGAGTGGTGTATTTGCACTCCTGGAAACCATTCGAAAGTGGATGTTGCGATGTAGTACTAATTTGACATAATTAGTCTGTGCCATGTCCTACTTTTGAAATACGAGGTCCAAGCAAGCCAAATCACATCAGACTATCCTAATGGTGGCTTTCAAGGTAGTCCCGCAGTCAGATACACGAACTTGTAGAGACTGTAGTACTCACTACGGTACTCTGGTTAGCTCGTTTTCTCAAGTTGAACATCACAATATCTTACCGTCATTTCCAACACGCAGAATCGATGGATCCGCGTTGAAACCTGGAAGAATGGGATTACGAACTAGCGGCATGATGGTGGGATGGACGTTATGTGTATTGTTTGCAATGCTTTCGCACGACTGCTCAGCTATATACGGCGCTTCTTAACGAAGATGTCGGCGACTGCCCGCAATGAATTAGCCGGCTGCGAACCGCCTCTTTTGCCGGCGCCTACTTGGCCAACAGCTGACGATACAGTGTTCTCAACCCCGCGCCTGGCCCGAAATGCAACATCACGCCGAAGGAAGCGAAAACTGGACCGGATAGACGCGTACCTCCAATTATGATGACTTAAGACACTGTCATATAGGAAGTAGCGAAACGCATAGCTAACAACTTGAAAGCCAATCATGTCAATTGTCAATGTGTAGAGTCAAGGCCTGATGATACAGATAGTTTGGCCATCAGGCAGTTCAGCATGAGCTAGATTACTTGCAATGATCTTACCAAATCCAAACAGGGAGGTGCTCCACGCATCCCAGGTTATGAATTATCCAGTATCCACATGCGGCTCACTTGACATACTGTCTAGCGAGCACCGAGTATCTCTAAGCCGTGCGATATATACGGGAATCGGGGATTGTTATCCCGACATGAGCGCTAATCCTCACAACGCCGCGCCCACACTTGCCACATGGCGAAGGCTTCACGACTCGTGTAGCCCTTCTAGTCTTGGTCCCCTGACACACCTTCGTTGCCCACTTCCGGTCTTTCTGAGTCTTGGTTGTTGGTAGAATCGTTACTTGGTGCCTCATCCACGTTCGACGAAGCAACGACACCCGCGGGAGGGACGAAAGTATCGCCTTCATCCGTGTCTAATTGCATCAGGAAAGTCTCCCAAATCTCGATGAGCTAGTACGCCAGTCAGTAAGCCCGAAGGTTGGATTTGGTAGGTAAACTCACTTCCTTCTGTGCTTCTACAGCACTCTCTAAGAAGGTTTCCACGCCTGATTTGAAGTCTTCGACCTTCTCTCTCTCAAAGCGCTCTAGCTCACTGCGCATCAGACGACCCATATCATCGAAAAGCAGCCTTGCTTGGTGGACCTTGCGTTCGGCATCTGCAACGTCGGCGCTGAGCTGGTTCAGACGGTCTTGCTGTGATCTGCCTTGCCTCAAGAGTTTGTCCTGATTGGTTTTCCGCTTCTGTAGCTCCTGTTCGGCAGAATGCCAGGAATGGTAGGCTTTCTGTCGCTGCTGGAACGCGGTCTTTACAGAACCTATCAAACGAATGTACTCGTCTATTACGATACCCATGGTGAGGATGTCTTGTTGGGCTTGGCGCTCGTAAAGCTCTCGAATACGAATCTGGATATCGGATAGGCTATCGAGCGGACCAGACAGAGATGGTGATAATTCGACAGCAGACAAAGAATGCAGAGAAGCCGAGAAGTCGCCACACGCCTCAGCTAGACCTTTCCGCTGTGTGACTACAGAGTCAGTAGCCTTGAGAAGAGCTTTTAGCTGTGCCTCTAGAGCATCGAGGTAGATTCTGCGATCGTGGAACCACTGTGGTACCGTTAGCATAGTAACTAATCACGAGAATTGTTATACGTACGTCGTCGTGTTCAACGAATTTACCACTGCTGCCAGAGAGCATAGAGCCAAACATGCCTTTGCTTTCGCTTATGCCGGGGTCTTTGCGCTCCTTGTTCTTGATGTCCATGTTGAAGGCTTCGCTTTCTAGGAATAGCTTCAAGTCACTGTCGTGTTGCAATACTGGATGCGCAGCCGACTTGTTGAGCATACGTTCCAAAGCAGAGCGTCGCGACTCAACAAAATCGGCTTCGAAGCGCCCAACGGCCTGTTTCTCCGGTGGTGGAGGGATAATGATTCCGGGGTTGTTGTTGTGCAGTTGTGTGTACAGCCAGAGGAAGTCGCGGTAGCGGCGCGAGACGGTAAATTCGGGGTTGCGGTAGCCCTTGGACGTCGTCTTGGTAGTGACGGAGTATTCTGTGTGCGAGCTCGTGAGGTCACCGACTTTGTGAGGGTCGCCCACCGAAATGGCAAAGGACGGCTTCGCGGCCTGCTCAACGCTGACGCTTGGCTGTGTCTGGCGCTGAGGTGCGGCATTCGAAGGAGCCTGTACTGGAGGCGGTACTCTAGCTCCTTGGGAAGAGCGTAGCTGCGCGTCGTCGTCGTCAAGGTCGACCGAATCCATCATGCCGCGCAGCGAAGGCGTGGAGGCGTCGGGGGCGGCCCGAGTGGTGCGCGACGCAGCAGCTTCCTTCTGAGGCGGCGCTGGAGGAGCAACTTCAGGGCCTGTCGACGGCGAAGGAGCGCCCAGAGGGCCCAGCGGATCATCAACAGCCTCAAGCTTGGTCGATTGCAGGCCATACTGTCGCCGCCGGGGGCCGCGTCCTGCGGGCGAGCGCGGGGCGGCGGAGGCTGTAGGGGCAGCATCGGTCGCTGGCTTGGAAGAGGTTGTGGAAGATTCGGCATCCAGGCTGTCGTTCTGCTCTGCTTTGTGAGTACTCGGCGCAGGGCTCGACCGTGAGGGCACATCTGGGGGCTTGTCAGCTTTGCGCAGTGTCGTCGGCGAGACAAGAGACACTAACCTCCCCACGGAGAGCTCCCTTCGTCTCCAAGGTCCATTGGCGCAATGATTCGTGTGTGCGGGCGTGGTGGTAGTGGAAGTCGCAGGTGCCGTGGGAAAGCCTACTGTATGCCCATGGCAGCTATGCATTGGCGCTGGGTTGGCTACACGGCTATGACATACAGGGTCCACTAGTCGCAACCTCCATCCCTTCACAACATGTCGCTTCATTCCGCCGTCCTTCTTTGTATCAGCCTCCAACATTTGCATTCCCTATTTGGCGCTTGAGTTGTCCCACCAACATTACAGATTACTACCCAGGCTCACTTTCCCATGTTCACACGTATAGCCAACTTTGCCGTCTTCAGACCCCAGCCTCATCAAACCCCTCGTCTGGCCTAATCGTTTCCCAAGGTGGACGACCCAGCTCTCGACATAGACCTTTGTGCCCTCAGCGGCAGGCCTAAGGTAGGTCGTGTTCACTGTACCCAGTCAAGGCAAGTGGTTAGCAACGTCCCAGGCACATTCCATGTTCCAACCTCTTGGATGCTTCAAGATTGCACTTACTGCCAAAGGGTTAGCTTTCACCTTCAAAGTCATCTCACAGGATCCACATACCAGCTACGTGAGACATGTCCGCGATCCCAGAACCCTTCGCGGATGCAAGGCGTAATGGCCATGGAAGTTGTAATGTCAAAGATCAAAGCAACGGCTCCGCCATGAAGCATACCACCAGCGTTGCACAGCTGCTTAGGTACAGTGAAGCTCATGACGTTGCGCGACTCGTGAGGGTTGCTGCTTGTCGGCGCATAGGTAACCGATTCGACCTTGAGTTCTCGCGCAAGGATAGCGTCGTGGCCCTATAACTGTAGCATTAGAGCAGCGTAATTGACTGGACAAGGCAACATGCATCGTAGTCGCTGTCGCGTATTGCCTCAAACCATTGCTGGACTTTCTGGAATGGCGACATATCCTCCTCGTCGCCTCCAGCGGCTACTCTTGCGCCTTCCTTGTTTGCAAATCTACTCATATTCGAGCGTCGTGATTGTAAAGAGACACGACGCTGATGGAGCAGTGTCAATGATGCGAGATGCATGCGGGACCTCGGTATCTCCAACAGCGCTAACTACTTCGAGCCGGTGCATCCGAAAATATGCTACAGAGACCAAAAGTTCCATCCCACGCGCCCTGAGCCCGCTTGTCGAAGCAACGTCTAACCATGGAACCGTCCGGACTCTTCCGCCAGCTGCTACGCATGCCCGTAGGTCATCGTACCGCCCTACTCGCGCCTACGCGTCCGAACGCGCGCGCTTTCGCCATGTTCGCACCCCCGCTGCCGCACCCACGCTTCATGTCCCTCCCGCGCATTGTCCAGCCGAGCTTCTGGGCCTCTCTGATACCAACGCCACTCAAGACGCGCTCCGAGAGACCTAGGCGCAAAGAATGGAACCCCGCTACCCCCTACATTATTCTTGGATTGCTCGTTGGCAGCCAGGCCATCCAGATATTATGGCTGAAGCAGGAGAGGACACACAACCTTCGTAAAGCCGAAGCGAAGATTGGGGTATTGCGAGAGGTTATTGAGCGTGTACAGAGAGGGGAAGACGTCTCCGTAGAAGCGGTCTTGGGAACGGGCAATGAGGCGGACGAAAGAGAATGGGCTGAGGGTAAGCCAACACTCTGGAACACGGCATGACTTGAGACAGTCTGATAGCTGACATGTCATAGTTCTGAAAGATATTCAGGATGAGGAGGCTCTTTTCCAAAGTAAGAAGAGGAGGAAGGCTCTGAGAGATGCTGCTATCCAAGAGGCTGCTCAAACACCGGACAAGGACCAACAAAAGACACCAAGGACCAAGTTCACGAAACAAGAAGTAGAAAGCGTTGGAGGTGTCAAGTTTTACTGAGCTTGACAAATCCTATGTGATATGGAAGTTGACACCGAACGGACATCTAAGCCTCTTGTGCGGACCAGCCGCTCAAGCAGAGAGCTCAAAAGGAATGGATATCGAAAAGCAGTGAAGACCTGGCATCCATCGCCGCCACCATCATCATCAATCCTGGTCACGATTCCGCTCCTCGTCTTCCGTCATCCTGGTCCTCTTTCTCGCCATGCTCCTCATCATCTCCCGCAACCACAACCGCGACCCCAGTCTCCTCCAAAACCCCCTTCGCGGCCTTCAATCGCTCTCCACGCTTTGCGTTGCCAAGGTTGTTCATGAGCTTGGTGAAGCCCCTAGCCTCGGGGTTGTCGCACAAGAGCGCAAGAGTGATACCTCCACGCATGACATCATCGCACATCGCCTTCCCCCGCTGCAGGCAGAAACAGATACGGGCCAAGCGCCTCTCCAAGCTCCTCTCGCTGACATCGGTGAGCTTACCGCGAACCACCCTCTTGTGGTAGACGATGGAGCGAACCCAGCCTCGCTCGTGTACGGCGATGGCCTCGTCGAAGACGTGGTGAGCCGCAGCCTCGATATCCATGGGATCAAACGCCATGTTTTCGCTAAAGCGAATGCGCTTGATCGACTGCTCGCCGTCGCTGATGTTGGAAATGTCGATCATGGACTCGTAGATACGGCGTACCCAGTACATGCCTAGAAAGAGATCAGATTAGTTTATGTTGGAATGTCAATGAATATGCTGTGACTTACGTCCATAACGCTTGACGCGTTCGACATCTGGTGCTCCATCCTTCTTTGGAACGCGGGTGCGCTTGCGGTGTGCTCTAGCGGCTGGACCAGTCTTGAAGCGCCCGCTAAATGCTGGGTAAATGGGCTGAAGGGGTGGAAACGACGGAGAAGGCATAAGAGCGTTGAGTTCAATGGCCATAATTTCATTCCCATCTTCATCGACTTCGGGCTCCCATACGAGGGGTAAGTAGTTGTCCTCGGTGAGAGCTCCGGACGGGACCGCGGTTGGAACCATAAGTTGAAACCCATGAGCACGCATCAGATCTTGGTATACTGCGTCCATCTTCTTCTCGGCCAAGGCGTCGATAACCCCAACCTGTTGAGCTGGACTGAGTTCTCCAGAGTGAAAGCGTGCACAGAACTCCTCAAAGTTGAACTCGGCATCAGAACTGCTGGATTTTGGAACCTGGGGCTTCTCGTTGCAGGCTTGTGCAGTGTGCTCCTCGACGGTAGATGCGGAGCCTCCATGTTGATTCTGAGTCGAAGCAAGTGTATGCTGTAGGGAGAGCTCCAAGTTGGTGGCGGTGAAGTCGGCGTTGCCTTGATTGCCGGCGAACTCGTTGCAGTCGAACAGGGTGTGGTCAAAGTCCATGTTTCCGATGTCCAAGTTGAGGTTGTTGGTGGGTACTACTGGAAGTGTAGCGAAGGCATCGTGGACGGCACCGTGATCCTTGGCCTGTTCGTTGTGACCGAGCTCTTTGTGTTGAGCAAAGTCGCCGTCGAACCGGAAACCAGAAAGATCACCCAAGCCGTCGTCTTCTTGATGAAGACCGGAATCAATGGGCTCGAAGGGGTTGAAGGCAGGTAGCTCGGGGATGTCATCGACAGGCAAGTCGGGGATACCGGCAAAGGCGTCGCGGACAGCATTGAACGAGTCCAAGTGCTCTGAGCGAGGAGCAGGCGAGGTTGGAGTCAAGTTTCTAGGTGCGTCGACAGGCACAACAGGAAGAACGGGAGAAACGTTGCGTCCATCAGCACGTGAATCCGGAGCCTCTGGGCGAGCCGGAGAGTTGGGAGCTTGGGGTGAAGACATGGTGGCTCGAAAGAAGCGGTGCCAGACCGACTGATGAAGAAGTTTGAGTGTAAGAATATAGAGACGACCGGCGTCAAAAGCAAGGGAAGTTACAAGAAGAAGAAATTGAGCAAAGATAGAAGTTGATGAGTAGAAAGTAGGTTGCAAAGAGGAGAAGGACCAGAAGCTGTAGAGATGTTATACTGGTTCTGGACTCGTGGGCTGCCCGTGTGTATCGTTTTCCCCATTGTCGAGACGTCGGACAATAGCGTGATTTTTTCTTGTAGAAATTCCCTATTTGGAGATTGAAGATGCTTGTAACTTTGATATCACCGTATTGTTTGGTCGATCCCAGCAAATCACAGTCCGTCGTTCCTATTGTACCACATGGGAGAGCGACGAGGCCGGCGCGCTAGTATCGTCGAATTCCCTTCACCTTCACTTGAACACGAAGAGTGCGGCACGTCTGAGCAATAGCCTCTTTCTTGAACAATAGAGTGAACAGGTTCGCGCGCGCGCGAAAGGCTCACTTTTTGAAATACCAAATCATATACATTAAAATATCAAAATCCTACATTTGCCTGTGGTTGTTCCTGGATCAATAAACTCCTCTGACGTGACATGATTTGCAAACCGCTACGTCATTGATGCGGAAGATGAGCAACATCAACCGAGTGCCAGAAAGTGGACTAAGGCGCAAGAAGCTCGAGAGTCTTTAGTCGATGATCCTGCAATAGCAAAAATGGTATAAAACAAAATCCCATCGAAACACGATGGTACCATAAGAAGGAGAAATTGTAAAAAAAAAAAAACCAACCAGATTACGCCTTACAAATCGCTGAACACACATGTCCAATCCATTAAGTAGCAGCAAAGCGTTTCAAGGTTCGTATGTGCCTTTACGAAGATCCGTGGACTTGTGTAGGCGAGATCATGGTTGCAGCCGGCTGAACAGATTTTGGGTCCTGGCTGCCTGTTGCAGTCTGTGGACCATCGTCGCTCTCCACCCTCTTCCTCCATTGCGAAAGTTCATCCACATCATCAGCGTTATCGTTTTCAGGCATGCGTTCAAAGTCAAAGCGGTCGCTCAATCGGTAAGCTTTGTTGGTAGTTTCCCAGTGACTCCTGAGTGCATCCAACTCAGAAGCGAGATTGTCAAGGGCCATAGAGTTCCGTGTAGCCGAAGATGAAGGGCGAGGGATGGCTTCTGGCGTGCTGGAGCCATCGTTGTGGCTGTACAGAGACTCGGCCGATGCAACGCTATCGTGTGCACGGTGGCGACTGTGTTCAGGATGGGCGTTCTCAGCTGGAACCTGGGATTGGCGGCGGTAGTTATCGACCGATGTCTCAAACTGATCGAGGAACATTTGGACGCGGCTCTCCGCCTCGCGTGCACGCTCTTCTGTCTGTGCATACTGGCGGCGAAGTGATTCGAGGTCTGCCTGGAATTGAGCTGCCTGATGCTCGGCCTGCTTCGTGGCATTCGTTGCCGTCTCGGCATCGGTACGAGCGGAAGCCAGATCGGACTGCAGTCTGGACAGCTGGGTCTCGAAACGCGAAACGGTAGCTTCCATGTTCTCCCGCGACTTGTCCAATTCCGAGCGGAGTGCCGTGCGTTCTGCGTCCAATTCGGCGTGATTGGCTTCGTCAGCTGGGCTACGCTTGTCTTGTCGAGCTTGGGTGAGTTCTTCCTCGAGCTTGACGTTCGCACTCTTGTAACGATCAAGCTCCTGTTTCATCTTCGAAAGCATCTTCTCTGTACCACGGAGGTACTTGACGGCAGCTTGGTGGTCGTTGTGAAGCGCCTGTAACTTCTCCTCCCATTCTTTACTGACCTCATGCTCACGCTCCTCGAACATGGAACGTAACTCTTCATGTGCTTTGGTCATAGAATCCACCTGCTGTTCCAGCTCGCGAACGCGGTTGAACTCAGGTGTGCCAAATCTCGAGTTTGGACTGTCTAGTACCCTCGAGCGTCGCGTGTCGACGGGGTTTACGCCTCTTTCATCAAGAAGATTGCGAAGAGTCTTGAGCTGGACTTCAAACGCATTGCTCTCGAGACGCAGACGTTCGTGTTGTTGGCGAAGCTCGGTACGTTCAGCTTCGGAGAGTTGTACATCTCGCATAGCCTGTTGTAATTGTTTACGGATGGTTAGTCCCTCACGGCTAGATTGTTCTTGATAGGCCTCAAGACCGGCGATTCGTTCCTCCGCCCGTCGAAGCTTCTCCGACGCTTGATCGGCTGCTGTCTGGTTTTTGCGGGCCATGGAATTTGCAGCTTCGACTTGCTGTTGCAGCACCACAACGCGCTCATCAGCATTTGCGCCATCGTGCTCGGAACGTTCCGTCATCGTTTGCAGACCAGAGAAAACAGTGGCTCGATGAAGGCGTGCCTCTTCTGCATGGCTCTCCGCTAGCTCCTCCGCATCGCGAAGCTTCTGTGACGTAGTCTCCAGTTCCAGGACGCGTGCCTCGTATTCGCTACGAAGCTGGCTCAACTTCTGGCGCAGGTTCTCGCTTTGCGTCCGCTCCTCGTTCAGTTTCTTTTCTAACAATGTTGACTTCTCTGTAGATGCAAAGACTGCATCGCGCAGAGATTGAATGACGGAAGATTGAGTTTTCGATTCTTCGGACACCTTAGCAACCCTGGCGCTCAGCTCTTGCTTGTCGATGGCTAGAAGCTTTGATGCCGATTCCGCTTCTGCGGCGCTAGTGGAAACTTCTCTTGCGATACGCTCAGCTTCGTGCAATTCTGCGCGTAGACTCTCTGATTCAGCCGTGGCCTTTTGTCGGGTCGAGTCCAGTTCTTGTACGCGTTTCTGCGCAGCTTCCGCAGTTTCCTCAGCTAGCTGCTTGGCCTTCTTTTCGGCGTCAATCTGACGAGTCAAATGCTCCACCTTGGTAGCCAGGTCACCCTGAGCAGCCAAGGATGTAGCTAACCGACGACTGATGTCCTGCAGGCGATCGGCGTCAGGTGTACTTGTGCTTCGGGCTCCATCTGGCTGTGGTGTTCCGTTCTGACTGCCGCCTCCATGAGCCGCTAACTTGGTTTTTGCGTATATGGCTTCGCTGACGGCTGCATCCCGCTGCCTCTCCACTTCAGCGATCCTCTTCGCAGCATCGTCGCCTTGGGCTTTGATCGACGTTTGCACTCGTTCAAGCTCGGTCTTCATTTTCAAAAGCGCCTCCAACAAAGGCCTGTCTTCATCCCGAAACGCGTCGGCCGATCGTTCATCAAACACAGGACTTGTGGAGTTGCCCGAACTGTAGCCTGCTCGACGGGCAAGTGCAAGCTCTGAGGCGTACCATGCATTGCGACTCTTGACGTGCTCAAGTTCTCTAACCAGGTCAGCATTTCTCTGGTCGTTGGCGAGCGATGCGTTCTTCGAGCCTTCGCTGGGTAATTGGTCAGCGTCACGGACAAAGCCGCGGTGCTGCTGTGTTTCGAAAGACTGCCTCGTTGCCTGGTCTGTACTATCTTGAGAAGCTTGCGCACGGTGAGACTTGGACGTGTTCCGCGAAACGGTGGTGCTAGCGGTGCGCATGGTATCCATGGACTCCTTCGGGGTACGCTGGCTTACAGCATCCGAAGCCTTCCTTTGCATGTCATTCGTAGACGGGCTGTCGCGGGTCATGGGTGACATATTGTCTCTGTCCACGGCGGATACAGCTCCGGTATCGATAGGTGGGCCGTATCCGCGTTCGATTTTGGTGGGAGTCTTGCTCCTGGGCTTGGCGGCACCCTGTACGACAACACCATTCTCGCGAGGCTGTGGAGGCTGCTGGAGTGGCGGAGGTCCTGGGGGTCCCTGATTAGCTGCACGAGGCAGCCGTGATCCTGCGTTAACGCCATTGCCCATATTCTCTGGGGCCCTTGTGATTTGGGGGCCGGACAGCATGCTCTCGCGCGTTGGAGGGGAGCCGACTTTAGCGGGGGGAACATTGCTTCTCTCACCACCACTCATCTTCCGTTGGGTGTTCTGCGGTTGTGGTGGAGGAGCACTTTCATTGGGCGGATACCTTATCTTGGAAGTGTCCAGTATGTAACTGAGGCTGAGCTCGTTCTTGTCACTGACTGAAGAGCTGGGCTCGCCAGCCAAGACGACGATGTGCTTTCCGAATGCGGTCATGCTATGTCCTGATCGGGCTGACGGGGAGTGGCCCATGTTCTGGAACATGTACCAGCGGCGGGAGGAAATCCGGAATGCTGCAAGGTCGCCCAAATCAACGCCTTCCTGAGTGCGCCCGCCAAAGATGTACATGGTGTCGTTTACGAGGGCAGCAGAATGGCCTTCGCGGGCTACGGGAATGTAACCAATGCAGTCGAGCTCCGTCCACGCGTTGGAACGTGGCTCATAGGTCCAGACATCGTTGAACCAGGTGATGCCGTCTGTGCCACCGAAGCTGAAAACAATCAGTCGATCAAAGTTTGAATAAGGTCAGAAATTGGAATACGTACAGATAGAGCTTATCGTTCCAAGTCACGACCGAGTGATTGGTGCGGGCTGGTGGTGATCTGCCATGTGGAGAAGCCTGTTCCTTGGTGTTTGGAAGTAACACTTCCCATCGACTGGCGGAAGATTGCAACGAGTTCAGGTCGAAAGCTACTAGATCATTGAAGAAGAAGCCCTCAACCTGTCCGCCGAAAATGTATATCTTGGAGCCGAGGATGTTTAGGGTATGTCCGTAGCGACCGGTGGGACGGGGGCCTTGTGGTAGTGCGCGCGACCAGTGTTTTGTAGCTGCGACACGTTAGTCGGAGTTCTAGGTCATTCCAGGCTCTACGCACATGTGTTGAGAAGATACAGGGTATCGTCCAGGTCATCGTTATCAGCCAGTTTGGTGTCTCCTCCAAAGACGATGAATGCATTGCCAACGAGTAAACTGGCGTGACCGACGCGAGGACCGGGGCCGTCTCCCGTGGTGGAGATGGGATAGCAGGCCATGCTGCCGTTGCCCATTTCTGTCAGCCACAGATCACCCTTGACCGTCGCGCCGCCCACAAGTCCACCCATAAGGTAGATGGTGCCATCCTTGGAGGCTGTGGCATTGATGGCGGCGCCGTATCGCGGAAACGGATTGCCTGCGGTGAAGTTCAAGCGGCGGGAGGACCAGGGGTAAGGGGAGTCTGGCGAATTGCCGGCAAATCTAGGGTTTGTGTTCTGTCGCAGTCAGCACAGGCGCGGCACGAGAGACTTGTGATAGCGCGTACCTGGATGTTGGTGTCGGCCTTCTCCCGCAGGGCCTTGGGCTCGGGGGTGGGCGCATTTGCAGGATTCTGGAGGGAGCTCAACGAGTTGTTCACACTGGTGCCGGGGGTGGGCGTCTGGGACGGGGGGCCGCCACGGGGCTTTTCGAGTTCGCGTGAGCCGTTGCCATTGACGGCTGGGGGTTGTTGGCCTGGGCCATGCGACGAGGTGATTTCTCTAGTCGCCGGGGGCAGCGCATTGGACTGCTGCTTGCTCTTCTTGCCGAAGAGAAAGGACATGGCGGCGGCGGCGGTGGTGCGAGGGCGGTGGTGCAATAGCGGCCGGGGCCTATCGCGCACGCATTCGGCCTGGGATACAGAGGGTGGAGAGGGGGAGCGCACGCAGAGGTTGGGCTGGCGAAGGTGAGGTAGTTAGGCAGAGCAATGGACGGGGCGCGCGCGCATGTCGTACGGCTGGGGAGAGGACAGCAGAAGCGTGGTAGGGACGGGCGGAGGCAACTTTTGGGGGATGTGTGTATTATGGCGGCGGCCAGGGAACGCGCTGCTGAGGATGGCGGAGGCAGACGGCGCAGCAGTTCCAAGGGCGACACGTCCTAGGTTGAGCAGGCCACGGGTAGACACACAAGGGAAAGACGACCAGGCGGACAACGGTGGTCGGTCTGCCCCCAGCCCTGTTCACTCTGCGCGCCGCCCCTGAGAAGTGTCCGGGAGGATCAGCGGACGCCGACGAGACTAGGGCCGTGTCATTGGCTGCAGCCACCGGAGCATGCATACGGGGCTGCAAAGGCGCCTCAGGACAAGAGGCGCGTCACGATGGGTGCAGAAGCTAGCCAGTGTTTGCGCCGTTGGCCAGCCAGCATTGCGACCGAACCATGCGAGACTGCGTCCGCGCTGCACCCGTGCTTTTGGCCTTCCATGGCCGCGCCGTCGGTCGCGGTGGAGCGCATCTCTCACCGCGGGCTGGCTTGGGCCTAGCGCCGACGACATTCACTGTCGAGCTCCCTCACCTCTGATGCCCTAGATCCACGCGAACTGTGTAATAGACGTGCCATTGCCGCGACGCCCACTACCGCGGCCCGTACTCTTGCTCTCACCCACACGCGTCTGCTGTCACCGCCTCGCGCTATGGGCCCCGTCAAGACCGTCGCTGCTCGCTGAAGCTCACCATGAGAACCGCCGACCAACTGCCTCTCGCCAGCGGCCACACGCATCCCAATCCGCTTGCCTCGCACGCCCCCGCGCCCGTCAACATGAACGGCGCCCACCACCCCGAGCCCACTGCCTCCTCGCGCCCCAGCACCGCTGCCGCCGCCGCCGATGCAGCGCCTGCCTCTCCCGTCGACCAACATGCGCCGCCTGCCCGCCCTGCCTCGATAGGCCCTCAGTCGACCCGTCCCAACATGTTGCGCGCGAAGAGCGACTTTGGGCCTCGCCATCCTGCCCTCCCGCCCGAGAGCACCGACGAGGGAAGCGTCGACGGCCACTTCAAGATCCGCCATGGCTGGGACGACCAGCTCAACTCGGAGGAGTACAGCAACCTGCTCACCTCAAACTTCTTCATGTACTACACCGACAAGAAACACGAGACGGGCGGCCACCCCAAGAACCAAGACTGTGCCTTCCCTGTCCAAGAATGGCGCATGCGGGACCGCCTCAAAACCGTCTCGGCTGTCCTCGCTCTCTGCCTCAACATTGGCGTTGATCCCCCAGACGTCATCAAGACCAACCCGTGTGCCAAGGAGGAGTGTTGGATCGACCCGACGGTTACCTCCCAGACGCCCGGCCACACGCCCATGAACCAGATTGGAAAGGCCCTCCAGACCCAGTACGAGCAGCTGAGCATGCGCACGCGCTATAAACTGCTGCTAGACCCTACAACCGAAGAGACGAGGAAATACGCTTCGACCCTGCGCCGGAATGCCCGCAATGAGCGAGTCTTGTTTCACTACAACGGCCATGGCGTGCCCAAACCAACGTCTTCAGGCGAGATCTGGGTTTTCAACAGAAACTACACGCAGTACATTCCCTTGTCGCTCTACGACTTGCAATCCTGGATCGGCGCCCCTAGTCTGTTCGTCTATGACTGCTCCGATGCTGGCCTCATCATCAGCAACTTCAACCGCTTCGCCGAGAAACACCAGGCCGAGTTTGAGGAGGCGCGCCGGAGAGATCCCAGCGTCGAGCATGTCGATTTCAGTGATTGCATCCATCTGGCAGCATGTAGAGAGCGCGAGTCTCTCCCCACTAACCCAGAGCTGCCTGCTGACATCTTCACATCCTGTCTGACTGACCCCATAACCATGGCAGTACGCTTCTTCATCTTGCAGAACCCACTCCCGAGCAAGGTCAGCCTACGAGATGCCCACAATATTCCAGGCAAAGTCTCTGAGCGTAGAACGCCTATTGGTGAGCTGAACTGGATCTTCACAGCCATTACCGATACCATCGCTTGGAACTCTCTCTCCAAACCTTTGTTCAAGAAACTGTTCCGTCAGGACTTGATGGTCGCCGCTCTATTCCGCAACTATCTTCTTGCACAGCGCATCATGCGCGCATACCACTGCAATCCCGTCTCGCATCCCGAAATCCCCCAGACACACAATCACCCGCTCTGGCGCAGTTGGGACTTGGCCGTTGAGCTGATCCTGGCTCAGCTGCCGGATTTGCAGGCTGAAGCCCGGGGAGAGAAAGACTTCAACTACAAACACTCTGACTTCTTCTCTGAACAGCTGACCGCTTTCGAGGTGTACCTGACACAGGGCGCTGTGGAGCAAAAGGTACCGGAGCAGCTTCCTATTGTGCTCCAAGTACTACTTAGTCAAGTCCATCGTCTCCGGGCCTTGATCCTGCTGTCGAGCTTCTTAGATCATGGCCCTTGGGCGGTGAATCTCGCACTCAGTATTGGCATCTTCCCATACGTCCTCAAGCTACTACAATCGCAAGCAAACGAGCTGAAGCCAGTCATGGTATTCATCTGGGCCCGTATTCTCGCAGTCGATCAATCCTGCCAAGCCGATCTTCTCAAGGATAACGGCTATCAGTACTTCATCAATATATTCAATCCCAATTCTGGTATACAAGACCGAATCCACAACACTGCCCATTAGCTAAACTCAAGCAGGTATACCTATCCAAAACGCAAGCGAACACCGCGCAATGTGCGCCTTCATAGTCTCCATGTTTTGCAAGGACTACAACCAGGGACAACGTGCTTCACTAAGCACGGAGCTTGTAGAGAGTTGCTTGGATCATCTCAAAGACATGCAGAACCCGTTGCTCAGGCAGTGGTCGTGTCTTTGTTTGAGCAAGCTCTGGGTCAACTACGAAGAAGCCAAGTGGGTCGGCATACGGTGCATGGCACACGAACGACTTTGCGAGCTAATCGTGGATCCCGTTGCCGAGGTCAGAGCAGCAATGCTGCATGCATTGGCCTCCTTCCTTGGTATCCGTGATGTTACCCCACAGGTGGCCAACATTGAAGAGTCCATCGCTTCCATGATCCTCATTATGACCATGGACGGTAATAGCATGGTGCGCAAAGAGCTCCTCATCTTCTTCTCTACGTTCGTTGCTCGCTACAAGACCCGGTTCATCGTCGCCGCATTCGAGCAACTATCGGAGGATTACGCCAACTCAGACACAAAGCAATCGGATGACAAGAGCACCGATGGGCTCCATATGAAAGGACGGGCAGGAGCTACCGGCAGTGCTTCCGAATCGACGTCTTGTTCGCAAAATACCATATACTCTGCTATTTGGAAGGAGTTGCTCGTCATGTCAGTCGATCCGCATCCGGAGATTGCAAAAGACGCTGGGATTGTCGTTGACTATATTCTGATATCACTCATCGAATCGTCTCTAGCCAAGTTTGTACAGCCCCAATTAGACGAAGCTCTCCAAAACGCACCAGCCCCTCGACCCATGCGCCGTGCAGTAGAAGAGACTTCTGCGCCGCAAAAAGCCTCGAATCCCCCAACACCGACCAAAGACTCAACTTATTTGTCACTTTTCGGTGGCATCCGAAAATCCACGAGTGTCGGTGCTTCGCTGAAGAATCTTTGGGCAGGCCAAGATTCAGCAAGCCCTCGACAGAAATCCTCAGGGAGATCCGCTGCCGATGATGCTCACATTCCTGCGGTCTCTCGCCCTCAGACACCTGAGAAGTATCACACCGTAGAGCAACCAACCTCACGAGGATTCAAGAACAGGAACTTGACGGAGAAACCAGAAATCCCACTCAAGAGTGTATTCTTTGAATGGTCCGTAGAGTACTTCCGCGAACCCCAGATGAAGCCCACAGAAGCCGACGAACCAGGAAGCACCGATTATAATGGCAGACTCTGGCGGAGGAACCGTAACGACAGGATCATTGCTGAGACTCAGCCGTTGAAGGACATTGCTGTCTCCAATCGTTGGGATGTGCCTCGAGGATATTTCGACAACCTCAGCCAACCTGCCAAAATGTGTTTCCACCAGTTTGAGGACCATCTCGTAGTGACAGATACACGGGATACCGTCAACATTTTCGACTACTCAAAGTCGGTCAACAGGATCAACTCTTTCTCTAACGGGAACCCTCCCGAATCGAGAATAACGGACGTTCGATTCATCAATGAGGACGACCAGGCGCTACTAATGACAGGATCCTCGGATGGAGTGATCAAGATATTCCGCAACTACGACCGTAAAGGCGAGACAGAACTAGTGACGGGATTCCGAGCGCTTACCGATCTTGTTTCAAGTAACAAGAACGCCGGTCTGGTATTCGATTGGCAGCAAGGAAGAGGTCTAATCCTAGTCGCTGGCGACGTGAAGGTCATTCGCGTGTGGAACGCCGGGACCGAAGTATGCACCAATGTAAGTTGCGCTCTCCGCACCTGTGATGTCGTAGCTGACCTGAGTAGGACCTTCCCGCACGATCTGGTTCTTGCATTACATCCTTAACCTCTGATCAAGTCGAGGGAGACGTCTTTGTTGCTGGGTTTGGTGATGGTGCCATCCGAGTATATGATCAACGCCAAAAGCCGGCCACGGCCATGGTCAAGGTCTGGAAAGAGCACAAGCAATGGATCACCAATGTTCACCTGCAGCGCGGTGGACAGCGTGAACTTGTGAGCGGCTGCCGTGGCGGTGAAGTCAAGCTATGGGACATTCGCTGGGACCGGAGTGTGAAGACTATTCAAGCAACTTCCGACACCCTACGAACACTCAGCGTCCATGAACATGCTCCTGTTTTTGCCACGTAAGTGCTCATCAAATCCAAAGAGAACGAAACATATTAACGTATGTAGTGGCACACAACGTCATCGTGTGAAGATCTTCAACATCAACAACGGCCAGCCTGTGTCGCACCTTGAGCCCTATTCAGGTTTCCTTCGCGATCGATCTGCCCCTATCTCGGTCACCGCATTTCACCCTCATCGACTGATGATTGCTGCCGCGGCTGCCAACGACACTCACGTCAATATATTCTCGTGTCACGAACCAAAGCATTCAGCTGTCAAGACAGTGAAACTTTGGGATGGGAATGCGAGTGCGTCGACCTCCAGTCGAACTTCCATCATTGGCTGAAGATTGACTATCGACGATACCCAGCAGTGCGAGACTGCAAAGAGAACGAGATAGTTGCGTTGGCGGCTGAACCACTAAACGATCGTTGAGTACATGATCTTTTTTGAACCATGAAGCATAGCGGCTTGTTTTGCTGCAGGGCGTCTGGGAAGCATTGGGTTTGAGCGGGAATGACAAATTTTATTATACCCAGCTACGTTAGTCAGTAATTGTATAAGATTTAAAATATGTACCCTGAACCATTCAAGCTATTAAGTGGGCAGTGTAGTGTACTTACCTAGGCATCCCAAGTGTTCAAGGATCCTGTAGTTGGCTATGACGCCGCGGGGATAGCGGGGCTGTGATTCATCCACGGCTGCCCCACTATGGAAATGTGAGTCCCCAGCGCATGTCGGACCACAGAACAACGCGACTCAAAACCCCCAATCCAACCACAATGAGTGACGCTGCATCTGCTGGCGCTGAGCCGCCCTCGAAGAACGCGCTGAAGAAGGCGCAGAAAGAGAAAGAGAAGGCCAGTAGAGTCTCTTTCCAGTCAAGTCCACAATGTTAACAGTAACCCAGGCAGAGAAGAAGGCCGCAGCCAAAGCCCGCGAACTCGCTGAGCGTACCAAGAAAGAAGCCGACGACGGTGCCGACGTGTCCGCAGGCGCATACGGCGAACTTCCCCTCATTGGATCCAAAGAGTACAAGCCTACGGGAACTCCGCGCACTGAGCTTACCGATGTCGCCAACAATGAGGACAAGGAGATCACGTTCAGGTGCTGGGTAGAGAATGCAAGGGTGCAGTCCGCGAAGCTCGCTTTCTTGAACCTGCGGCAAAACCTCAACACCGTGCAGGCGGTCGTTGCAGCCAGCGACAAGCTGAGCAAGCAAATGGTCAAGTTCTGCGGCAACGTTAGCACCGAGAGCACACTGGTCGTTACAGGTATAGTCAAGCGTGTAAAGGAGCCCATCAAGAGTGCCAGCATCACAGATTTCGAGATCCATGTCCAGAAGTTGTTCGTCGAGGCCAGTGCTGAAATTCCGCTACCGCTTCAAGTATCGGACGCCGAACGGCCCATGCCAACTGAGAATGCCGCGGAAGAGGATCAGAAAGTGGAGGAAGGTGGCGAGCGCCCACTTGTCAGTCTGAACACAAGGTTGAACAACCGGACGCTTGATCTGCGAGCCAAGATCAACCAATCTATCTTCGTCATCAAGAGCGGTGTTTGCGCCTTGTTCCAGGAGTTCCTCTCGAAGAAGGGCTTCGTCCTGGTGCATACCCCAAAGATTCTGTATGTTACTCGTGTCGTGGCTCGTTGCAGATACTAACATGACATCTAGTGGAGCTGCCTCTGAGGGAGGTGCTAACGTCTTCGAGTTGAAGTACTTCGGTCGCCCCGCCTACCTTGCTCAGTCACCACAGTTCTATAAGCAAATGTTGATTGCTTCCCGCTTCCAGAAAGTTATGGAGATCGGTCCTGTATTCCGCGCCGAGAACTCCAACACAGCCCGTCATTTGACCGAGTTCACTGGACTGGATCTTGAAATGGAATTCCAGGAGAATTACCACGAAGTCATGAGCGTGCTGGAAGACCTCATGCTCTTCATCTTCAACGAGCTCAACGCACGGTACAAGAAAGAGACGGAGCTTGTAAGAGGCGTGTATCACGTCGATGAGTTCAAGCTTCCTCAGTCCGGAAACGTGCCCAGAATTCCTTTCCAAGAAGGTATCAAGATGCTGCGCGAAGCTGGTGAGGAGCTTGGAGACTACGATGATCTGACGTAAGTGCGAGGAAGAAATGCTCAAGGCTTGACTAACGTTTCCAGAACCCCTCAAGAGAAGCTGCTTGGCCGTCTTGTTCTCGAGAAGTACAACACCGACTTCTACACTCTGGATCAATTCCCTCTTGCTATCCGTCCCGCATATACCATGCCCTCACCCGCCGACCCTGCTCTCTCGAACTCTTATGACATGTTCATGAGGGGTCAAGAGATCTGCTCGGGTGCGCAGCGTATCCATCACTCAGAGCTGCTCGCAGAGCAGATGCGCAAGCATGATCCCCCAATTGATCCCGCCGGTGCTGGAACCAAGGACTACGTAGACTGCTTCAAGTACGGTTGCCCACCGCACGCGGGAGGTGGTTTCGGTCTGGAGAGAATTGTACAGTTCTGGCTCGGATTGCCTAACATCAGGATGTGCAGCCTGTTCCCCCGAGACCCCCAGCGTGTTGTGCCCTAAAGGCAATCTACTAAACGAGAACGATGAAACACTGCTCGACAGCGTCGGCTTGGCAGGAATGGGTCACGATGATAGACACAGACACGGCACTTCTCGTACAAAAGGGTCCCGAGTTTGGCACATGGTCTCAGAGCTGACGTGTATGGCATGAGACAAAGATTGAGGATTGATCTATTGACGACGTCGCGTCTCATGGAGCTCACGACCCGTAGAGTCAATCGCAGATACTAGAGAAATATAAATATATTACATGTTCATCATCCAGTCGACAAACATACTAGTCCGTTGAACAATTGTTCTGCGACGTGTGTTTGCTTCCAACGGGATGTGCCGCCTATGACGACCTAATCGTGGTACTTTAGATGCGCTCTCGCTGTAACACTTCCCATTCACTCAGGCGGGCTCATTAAATTCCAGCAGCTTTCATCCAGTGGGCCAGACGCGGACAATCAACGGAACCTGGCAATGTAAGATCCGTCGACAACTCAGTCTGGCAGTGACATGGGTGCCGATCTCTCATGCGTCGTCGCGCGTGTCAGTCGCAAACGTCGAGTTTTGCCCTTCACAGCCAGCTATCCGCCAACAGCCGATAGCCCGCCTACGATTAGTCTTCACATAGGCCAATGTGCGTGATAATGGCGCCATCGTTCCATCTCGCGATTGCAAAGTTTGACATAGCAATCCGCGTATCTTCATCAACATTGCTTCAGCGTCGCCGCAGCAAGCTTCTTCTGTGCTTCGTCCCCGAGGGCCGCGGCATCCACCTGTTGTATAGCCTGCCCAATTGCCAATGTCGTCTTTACGTTTCCCCCATCAACGTGCACAAGTCCGTTTCGACCGACGGTAACCTCGAAGCCGATTTTGGCGCCCAGCGTTTCCAACAAAGATATGCCTCCGCGCGCTGCAAGCATTCTCCGTGCCATACCCAGGCTGATCTTGAACACCATACCCCCCTTTAATAGACCGAGACCTTCGCCCTTACCCGTGGAGGGATCGACACAGGTGAGCTCTGATGGTAGGTCCTTGCCGGCACTCGCGACGCGACAGTAGACCAGGGAGTTTGGGGGGAGTTGAGGCCGTGTCTTCTTGGTCGCGCCCTCGAAGGCTAAGTGGGGAAGGGTCGCAGCCGGCGTGTTCGGGGTGAGGAGGCAATTGAAGTTCTCGGCGGCAGAGCCATTGACAGTCGCGATGACGAGGTCGCCTGCAAAGGGAAGATACTGTCAAGGTAATTAGCAAGCATGGTGGACGAGACGGAATGTATCTCTTACCCTTCCGGTGTTGTATTCAACTGAAGCAGCATTCTTCTTGTTGTCCGTCACGAGCGCGCCCGCGACCGTGGCCGTGACCGTGTCTGGCGGCGTATGTCGCAAACCGGGTCCGAGGGTGAGCGTCTTCTTTTTGCCTGTGCCAGTTGGCAGGGCGCTCTGCGCGATGTTGTCACCGGGCAGTACAATGGTGGCTGACGCTGCCATGGTAGTGCTCGCAAAGTGGTGTCCTTGGGTGTGGTAGAGCACCTGGTAACATGCGCCGTCCCTCGAGTGAGCTCATTCCGAGAAGCCCGTGCGCTTCCGAGAAAAATGCACGACTCTGAATTTCTTAGCCGCGAAGAAACACACGCGCTACAAACGCTACCACAACAGACTATCTTCTGTCCACCTGCCCCTGCCGCTTTCTTGTCGATATCGAACGGCTTTCGTTTGACTCGAACCCTCTTTCCGTAACCAGAAAACGTCTCCCCGCGCAAGATGAGTGCGCAAGCGGACCCCGCGCAGCGAGTCGCGATAGGAATATCCTTTGGCAACTCGTACAGCTCCATTGCTTTCACCTCGGGTGTAAGTGCCCATGTCTGTCGCTAATGTCTCTGAATGTTTCTGACACATAACAGGAAGGCAAAGCAGAGGTCATCGCCAATGAAGACGGAGGTACGCCGCCTGCTGCACGCCCTGGATCCCCTCGACTGCTAACGCTTGAAAAGACCGTCAAATCCCCACCGCCCTGTCCTATGTCGAAGGAGAAGAACTACACGGAGGCCAGGCCAAGACCCAATTTGTCCGTAATGCGAAGAACACAGTCGCCTACTTCCGCGACTTCCTCGGCCAAGAGTAGGCAATCCAATTCTTCCTGTCCAACCACGTCAACTGACACTCTGAAGCTACAAATCGATAGACCCCTCCCCATGCCACCAGTCGGCCCATCCCGTGCAGCACGAAGACGGCGTTGCGTTCAACATCCGCGATTCCGCCGACGAGCAGGAGAACACCGTATCCGTTATCGATGCCACAACACGTCATCTGAAGAGACTACGGAGCTCTGCCTCCGACTACTTGGGAAAAGAGGTCAACGCCGCCGTCATCACCGTACCCACAAACTTCAGTGATGCCCAGAAGGAGGCTCTCAAGAAGGCGTCGACAAATGCTGGCATCGAGGTCCTACAGTTCATCCACGAGCCCACAGCTGCTGTCCTGGCATACGATGCCCGTCCTGGTGCGCAGTTAGCTGACAAGATCATCGTCGTCGCCGATTTGGGTGGTACCCGTTCCGACGTGGCCGTGGTTGCGTCCCGTGGTGGCATTTACACTATCCTGGCCACTTTACACGACTACGATGTCAGTGGTTCCAAGCTTGACCAAGTGCTCATGGACCATTTTGCGAAGGAGTTCCTCAAGAAGCACAAGTCGGCCGGTGACCCTCGGGAAAACGACCGATCGTTGGCCAAGTTGAAGCTTGAGTGCGAAGCCGTCAAGAAGGCGCTTTCCATTGGTACCACCGCCAACTTCTCCGTCGAGAGCTTGGTAGGCGGTACAGACTTCACCGCAACAATCAACCGCACACGCTATGATCTCCTGGGAAGCAAGTTGTTCACTGCTTTCACTCGTCTTGTCACTCAAGCTGTAGAGAAGGCCAACTTGGATCCTCTTGATATCTCCGAGATTATCTTGGCTGGTGGTAACTCTCACACTCCCAAGGTCGCTTCTGCGGTGCGCTCAGCCTTCCCGGACTCCACGACCGTCCTCGCACCTTCCACATCCTCATCAGCCATCAACCCCTCGGAACTGTCAGCCCGTGGTGCTGCTATCCAAGCTAGCCTTATCCAGGAGTTCGAGCTTGAGGACATTGAACAAAGCACCCACCCTATGGTCACTGTTACACCCCATCTTTCCACCGCTGTTGGTGTCCTGTGCATCTCGGGTGATGAGTCTTCTGGCGTTTTCCATGCCATCGTTGACGCGGAGACACAACTACCTGTCCGACGCACTGCAACTATCACAACGCCACGAGAGGGAGGCGACGTGCTCATTAAGCTTGCGGAAGGCTCACGACATATCAAGGTTACGAAGCCAGAGCCAAAGCCCAAGGCTGAAAAAGACGAGGATGATTCGGATGATAGCGACGACGACAGCGAGGATGAGGAAGAGGAGCTACGGGAAAAGACATGGAAGGTTGGACAAGTGCTGAGCGAAGCTGCAGTCCGTGGTGTCAAGAAGGGAGGAAAGGTCGAAGTTCAGATTAACATCGGTGCCGACCTGAGCATAAATGCCATCATTCGCGAAGTAGGTGGCAAGGGCGGTATTCGTGGTGTGATTCAAGGACGCAAGGTCAATGGCAGCGCCTAGCATGGGCCCGACCGCTATACTGATGCGCCAGCCGCTGGACCGGAAAATTCCATTACATGCGATATGAACGACATAGACAGCTTGTGTTTCTACTAGACCCATATTGGTAGCTTGGATAGGATTATCGGAGGGCTTAGACCCTCGACTTGATCACAATGAAGAGCACCTGAGCCCTGACAATCCAACGTGCCAAAGAAGTATGCATTTACTGCACATATTGCAGAATTACTACTGTTCGATGCGTTTGCGCCTGCAACATATTAGACTGCACTCACACCCACACGGCCAGATGCTCTCGAGGGAGGTGTCTTGCCAATACAATAACTGAACTACACTAGTCACTCACAAGGCCACCAGTTGACAGTAGGATCTACGTAAGCCCAACCCATTGAGAAACAGCATGGAGTATTCACGCTGTAATCAGTATCTAGACGAGACAATAATATAAGACAAAAGCAAGTGACCCCAACCGTGATCGTCTCCATTGGAGAGTATCCGTGTATCCAGGAACGCCAATAATGCTCAACTGTGTTTCGTACACCATCGTCCATCCATGATATGTAAGACAACATCTAACCGCACAGGAGTAAGACAATAAACAAGCAAGAGCCAAGGTATGCAAAGATGCCACAAGTCCGCTCTTCATCTGGCTATATTGGATTTCCACGAAGGCCAACCTTTAAAGGGAGGCAGCACTCAATGGGAACCCTCAAGCCGCGATGAAGGGCGGACAGTGATGACAACAGCACGACCGAAACTTTGCGAAACAGACGCCAAACACCGTATCCCACCCACGCCCACCTGATGCATGCATGGTATTCCAAACTCCGTAAACAAAACAAGCATTTTCAATGCCAGCAGAACTGATGAGATGACTACAAGAGGCGCAGCTTCTTGGGTGGGCCAAGGGAGCTGTTGAAGAAGGAAGACTCTGCGGGGCGCTTCTTGACCGTGGTGAAGGCCTGCGGCGCAGGCTTCATAGCCGATAAGGTCGCTTTCGATTGCGTCGCCCCAAGGAAGATGGACTTGGATGGGGTCTTGATGGCTGATCTGCTGAACAAGAAAGACGACTTCTTGACGGGAAGTGTGCGAGGGGCAAGAGGACTCTTGTCGTCGAAAAACATGCCAACTTCGCAGTTTTCCTTGTCGTCATTGAAAGAGCGGTCGAACTCAGAACTCGTCGGAGTGCTAGGCATCTTGCACTGGGAGGAAGGAGGTAGCGCGTACTTGGAAGGAGTCTTGAAAGGTGTGAATGGCTTCGGCGTAGTAGTGGGTAGAGGAGTTGCTGGCTTCGCAACCGATAAGTCGACCAGGTATTTGTCTTCGTCCATACGCTTCTTGTTCGACTCACTATCCAACACCCACCCCACGTTGACACACTTGATGGCTCCCTTGCTTTCAAGGCACTTCTCCAGTGTGGACATGCTTCCATCCTTGAAGAGAACGTGGCTCAGAGACGCATGCGATATATCTTGGACTACCTTCGCGCCGAGATCCTCGAGCAGACCGCGGAACAAGAAGTTCTGCTCCCTACCGTTGCGCGTGACATCAACGTAGAAAACCATACCCTGGAGGATGCCGTCGTAGAGGAAGAGATCGCTCTCGTCTGCTTGAACGTCTGTCCAAGCGACAGTCTTCTTAGGAGTCTTAGCGTCCATGACCTTTTGAGGGGATCGCAAGGCGGACTTCTTCGGTGACACTGGCTGGAGGGCTGCAAAAGTAGGTGCAAGCTTGAGCGGAGCCAATTGCATGGTTGGCTTGGATATGAAGGGAGAAGCCTCGACAGCGGTGTCTGTAACAACGATCCCACTGAGTTTGCTAGCTTCGGTGACCTCACTGATGTCGGCAAGCTCGCTCTGTTCCTCGAGATCGAATGAGTCATTCTTCAGAGTTGAGAATCTTATAGGTGACGGTGTCTGCTTCTTGACTGAAGCAGTGATCTCTTCCTGGAGAGCAGCCTCGAGAGCCAGGCTTGGTGTGGTGGGGTAGTCGGGCAATTCAGCGAGAGCGCGACGTGGAGTCATTGGCGCCTTAATATGAGCTGGTGTTTTGGGGTAATCGGGGAGCTCGGCTAATGCTGCCTTGGAGGTCACAGGCGCGCTGATATGAGCTGGTGTTCTGGGGTAACCCGGGAGTTCGGCCAATGCGATTTGGGAGGTGACGGGCGCGATGATGTGGGCGGGTGTGGTAGGGTACGCCTCAGGAAGCTCCTCGAACGCTTCCTGATCGGTGACGCCCCAGACAATCTGCGCAGGTGGAGTGCCATGAATATCCGAAAACGAATCGTGGGCGGGCGTCGCATCATGATATGGCGTCTTTAGCTGGACCGATACCGGGGTCTTTGCAGCCGGTGTGGAGGAGACATCGACCGTAGTCTGGCGGTCCTGGCAGTCGGTTCCCTCAACAATGTGAGGAGTCTCAAGGTGCTGAGGGCCTCCTGGCACCTCTATTGTGGCTTCAATCGCGCTCTCAGCAGCTGTGGAAGTATGGCAAGCCTCAATCTGCTCGACTGCTTCTTTCTCCTTAACATCGCTCATGGCGACGTCGTTGTACTCATGTTCCATGACATCGTCCTGAACCTCGGGTGTAGCGATTACGACAGGTGCAGCTATGTGCGCAGGTGTTGTGGGGTATCCCGCGAGTTCTGTAAGAGCGGCCTTATTCGACAAAGGTGCGAGGATATGCGAGGGGGTCGCGGGATAGCCGGGAAGCTCAGCAATGGCCTCTCTTGAAGTCATGGGGGCAGTGATGTGGGAGGGGGTCGTAGGGTAGCTAGGGAACTCTCCGAACGGCTTCTCGATTGCTTCCACGACAGGCTCCTCCACCTCGTCCATGACTGCATCTTCGTCTGCCTCTACAACAGACTCCTCGACGATCTCAGCAGCAGGCTCCTCAAAGACTTCAACAGCTGGCTCTTCGACTGTTTCAGCGACCGGCTTCGGCTCAACCTTCGCCTTAGTGACAGCAGCAGCGTTCTTTGTAAGCTTGCGGGCCGGAGCCTTGAGAGGCGACTCCTGTGGGGCTGCAGGGGCATTACGGCCGCGTGTGGCTCTCGGGACGATGACGGGTGCGGGTGCGGAGACTTTTGGCACTGTTGCTTTGCGTGTACGGGGTGCTGGCTTAGCAGGCTCGCTGGCTTCGGTCTGGTCGACAAGTGCGGCGGGCTCGCTCTTCTTGGGAACGGGCGCCTTCTTTGCCGGTATTTTGCGTACTGCTCTTGATGTTGGCTTGGCTGCTTCTTCGATGGCAGGCTCTGGGGCGACAGCAGGCTTCTCGACCTTGGGTACAGGTGCCTTTTTTACTGCTGCGATCTTGCGCGTACGGGCGGCTGTTGGCTTAGGCGCCTCTTCAACGGTTGCAGGCTTCTCTGTAGCGATATGCTCCTCGGCTTTGCGACCACGCGTCGCCCTTGTTGCTGGAGCAGGCGCAGGTGTGGCTTTGGTTTGGACCTTGATAGTGCGCGCGGCCTTTGTCGCAACGGTCTTCTTTGCCATGGGCGGCTCAGCGTCCTCAGGCTCAGCCTTGGCTTTGCGCTTCACAGCGGTCGTCTTTGTGGGTTTGGTCGGAGCAGGCGCCGGCTCAGCAGCTTCCTCGACTGCCTTCTTCCTGCCGCGCTTAGGAGGGGCGTTGAGCGTGTTGGAGGGTGCAGAGGTGGCCTCTGGGGCGGTTTTCGCACCGCGACGTGTAGCGACCATGATGCCTGTCGATGTTCGCTGTCTTGGTGGTATGTCGTTGTCGGTTTGGGATGAGACTGGTTCAGTCGAGGTTGTGGACGTGCTTGCCGTGTTGTGTTGTCAAAGCGCGAACGACAACTAGCCGCATCGGGACACGCGTTGCTCCAGCAACAATCGCTTGGTCGCCAATCGCAAGCTCACAGCAGCATGGCGGTCATGAGACGATTACAGCAGCAGACACTTGGGTGCAAACGAATAATGATCATGCCTATCGATTGTGCATCACCCATCCAAAGCTATACGTATGACTTCCATGCCGACGCCACAGACCAGCACCCTCGCATCGCCACCACCATTGCCTTCATCAAGCACCGCCATACTAGACGCATCTGCAACATTGGTCTTGATTCTATTCAATCTCTGGACCATCAGAGCACCTTCATGCTCTGCTGCAGTTTCAGATCCAGCTTCATAGTTAGTCTTCCGCAGTACAATCTGCCACAGTCTAATCCACTCGTCGTTGCCTGATGTGACAAGAAAGATGCGTGATTTGTGTCTGAAGAGAGCGCATGACGTTACAGCAGAGCCATGTGCGCGATTGAAGAGGATTGGTGACGAAGCATAGGCTGTCGCAGGCGAAGTCGATGAATGCGAAGACGTAGACCGTGCGAGTATACACGCCAGACTGCCATCGTCACCACCGGATACGATGAGCCATGTATCCGCATCGATGGGGCAAAATGTCATAGCTTTCGATGAGTTTTGATGTATCCTTGCCGGATGGTGCCATGTCAATTGAACATTTGACCTAGTGGATTCCCCAACCGATGGTTCGGTTTCTGCCATTAGCGGCCATACTACGGTATGGCCATCGGTACCAGCTGTCAAGACCTTTTCTCTAGAGAGGAACATGCACTGTGTCAAACAGGATGTAAAGTAAAGACCCTTTCCAAGAGGTTGCCATGTGACAGCAGCGGCAGGATCATAACGATAGACCTTGTCACATCAGCGCCATGCTACATTCAGAATACGGAGATTAGCTCACCTTGATGCTGGAATCTGAGAACACCATCGTGATAATATGTGCGAATCCCGATATGGTCGCATCGAAAGACATGAGTCTCAAATCTGCATGCTCACTTTCTGGCGTGTACACATGTTCGCACACGACTCCGATGTCAAGGGCGGATGTGGGTAAGTCCCGAATCCGCCAAATATAGACTATGAAGGAAGTCAGCAGTATCTTTGCAGCATTGGATAGGAGCCTTACATTCTTCACAGCCCCCACTGCTGAACAGATAGTCACCGTTCTGCGACCATTGCAGATGCTGGATCCCTGTGGTGTGCTTGCGAATAGTTCTTTGGCATATCAGATCATCCTCAATATGGTGGAATATCTTAATATCAGTATCCTCAGCGCCTGTGGCGATGAGTGGGTGAGATCTACCGTTCATCTCCGATGAAACTGCGACCGCCTTGATCTCGCGTCCATGACCACCTCGTCGAACGACAGTATGATTTGATCCGTTCTGACTGCATATATGCATACTAGAGGCTCGAGTCCACACTAGGGTACCTCCTAGCGACGAGTGTGGCCGGAAGGCCCAACTTCTATGCGCTCCTCCGGTATCGATACTCATGACTTCCTCTTCATCAGTGACATTATAGAGATACCATTTTTTGCTTGAGAAGCCGTGTATGAAGAGATGATCGTCCTGGAAGTATAAACCTTCAATGTTTGGTCCAAATGGTAGCGCAAGATCATGCACCAACTCGACAACGTTTGCAGATGCATCGAATTGGTGTACGCTGAGACGCCCATCTCTTCCTACGGAGAACAGGTGGCCGTGTACGGAGCCCACGGAGCCTCCAGATAATGGACACCATGTAAGAGAAGTGACTGCTTCCGCACCGTGTGCTTTCTCGATGGTCCGGAGCAAGGTAGCAACGTCAGTGCCTCCCTCATCTTTACGGATTTCATACAGTGCGATCGAACCCCGACGGAACCCAACGATGACAAAGTCTCTGCTGGGTATTCTTGCATAAGTCATACTCGTGATAACCGAGCCGGTCGAAGATTCCGCCATGGGTATCTGCACAACTCTTATAATGTTCGTGTTGCTATCAGGGTCCACGTATAACAATTGCGCTTCACCTTGACCAACAAGGGTCACAAGTAACACCGTCGTATTTGGACCATCCGTGTCTGATACCTCCGTAGCGAAAATATCCCCGATTTTGCTACCAATGGCATGCAAGTTTGCCAAGGTCTTTGACTCCTTACTATACACGTAGATGTTGCCGCTGTTACCAGCGATGTAAGCGAAACCAGGACAGGAACCACTCGTGCAGACAGAATAACCAGAAAGATCTTTCAGTTGATCGAGTAACGTTGAGTTGGCGAGGAGGCTTGACTGACCGGGGGCTGTCTTGGACGAAATGGCGCCGATAAGTACGTTTCCAGAGTTAGTAGTAAGCAAAAATGAGGTCTCATCGACAAAGCAATAGCTCCTGAAGAACTCTGCTTTCCTTGAAGACTTTGGGCGGTCCACAGGTTCAGCCCTGTTTTGATCAGGTTCGGCCACTTGCGCCCATGACAGTATGTCGTTTACGGTATACTCAGCGATCGCACCACGTAAGTTCTTCTCTGCCTGCAGAACGCGGAACAACGGGGTAGCGGTGACTTTACTATCAGCGCCACCAGCAATAACCTGCTGTATTCCTGCTGAGTCATTGGAAACAACAGTCGACCACATGTTCTTTCCACTATGATGCGCGGCGCAGTCAAGTTCTAGCAACCTGTAAGGAAAGCTCGCGCTACCTCCAGGGTTTGGCGTAAGTTCCCACGTCCTTGCAGTTGCATCTTCACCGGCAGACTGGAGTAACAACGATCCATTGCATGGCGATGCTTCGAGAAAGCGGACCGTCCAAACGCGTGAAAGATGACCCCACCCGATGGCGAGACAGCTCGAGCTATTAAACTCATCCGAGTCGAAAGCTTCGTTAGTGAAGCCGGTATGACGAGTTCTCAGAACCTCCAAGTCATTACTGTGAGCTTGCGAGGTAGTGGCACTAGTGCTCACATCTGAGACGTCCCATATTCGGATTGTGCGGTCATCGCTGCAGCTTGCTACTACCCGCCTCAGTCTTTGACAACATTCGGTCGGTAGCTCTTCCGAAATCTGGACCCCAAAAATTGAGCCCTCGTGACCCAAAAAGACGCGATGGATACGGGAGGCCGATCCACCGCCGCTATTGTCACACCATGACCAGTATATAATTTCGCCGAATGCTGTACCAGCAGCAACGAGAACCCGGTTTAGATCCTCCCAGAACAGGTGAGCGGAGTAGAGGATCGATCGAGAACTTGAAGTAAGATCAGATACAGCTACATCGATATGACTGAAATCGAGATGTCAGTAAGAAAATGATACTGCAACGGGTCAACGTGTGGTATGCGCACTTAGTCATGTGGATGTCGTCCGACGTCCTTTGTTCAATCTCCACGTGTAGCAGTGCGTTATGAGCAGTGACAGCAATGCAGGATCCTTTGTGGTATTGAGCATCGTTATCCAGGCCTTTGGGCCGAGGAGCGAGATCAAGAATCCAATCTGAAGCCTTCGCGACGTTGGAGAAACATAGGCTCAGGCCTTCTTGGCCAACTTGACCTGCAAAGTCAATCTCGAGGGCGCGGACCAGCCTTCCACCCCAGATGACTAGTTTGATAACATGAGCACGCTCTTCAGAAAAGACGCGTATTCCATGGATTGCTTGAGCTTTGAAGACGCGCTCCGAAGAAATGTACCGCGAGTCCCTGGCATGATGGAAGCGTAAAAAGGGGCCTTCTCCAGCGATCAACAGAGCGCCGCAAGAGGCCAGTGCTGTCACTGGTACGCGAGTGCATCCATGCTGCGGTTGTTAGCTACTGTCTGCCTCGATGCAATGCAGACTCACGTGTAGAGTTGGCAACATTGGCTCGCCAGAATCACATGTGAAATTGGTGTTCATGATGGGGAATTTGGGGTTGAGTCAAGCCCCGCGAAGTGTGGCGGGCGTGGCGGGGCAATGACGGAGTGCGTTTCCGCGATTTTTTGTCGGCCTTCACCACGCTGGTTGCTGCTGCGAGCACCCACATTACTCTCTGCACTCTCACTTCAACCTACCGATAGACAACAATCCCCCGAACACATTGCCAGCATGTCTCTCGCAGGCCCACTAGGCACGAGCATCAATCCGGAGGAGACTGAGAACTTTGAGGATGCAGGTGCCCCAAAGCCAGCGCGTGGACAGTCATCGCTAACAGCGTCTACAGATCGAGAAGCAGTTTGCTGTCAAAGGTGCAGATCACGAGACCTACCGTTTGCGACCATTCTGACAGTATCACCCAGTTGTGCAGCACATGGAAACATATTGGAAGATCCTCGAAAAAGTACCCGGCTCCAAGCTGCGACTCACCAAGATCGACGACGAAATCTACGAACACCTCAAGACGGAATTCCCCGAATTCGACGCATCAGCCACACTAAACGAGGATGAGATGAAGAGCAAGGAGGGCAAGGAGCGATGGCGCAAGTTCATCAGTGAGTACGAGAAGAAGGTCGAGGACTACAATTTTGGCACAATGCTGCGCGCAAGTCCCAAGATGGAATACAGCCAGGAAGGCACAATATTCGCTGTTCGAATGCAGTTCTACGCTGTCGAAATCGCACGGTAAGCTATGCCCTAGATGTAGCGGCGCGTCTGATGCTGACACACGCAGTAACCGAGAAGGCCTGAACGACTGGATATACGAGAAGGCGCAGGGCAAATAGTTCGCCACAGGATGAGCCTGGAAATTCTAGATTCCAAGTTATTGTTCGCAAGGGGCGCCAATATGCGGCTGCATTGTCGACATCCGGCCCGTCACTTGTCCGTCGCCTACGAGCTCACTTTCTTTGTCGACCGTCCAGCTATACCCGTCTATGAACATCCGTTATGCAAGCCACTGGATCATCGGTGTAGTAACATATTGGCTTGGTAATTGACGTATTGGTGAGTGTGTAATCTTCGTCAATTGCCGGCCTATACTGTGCATGTCAACTACAAGACCAAGAAAGCGCTGAACCAGATGTGTCGCTCTCAGTTTACCATCCGCTGATGACATGCCCGGAGAAGACCACTGTTTTATATTATTATAAAGTGATCGCATGAGCGGATGCAACTTTGGGCTTTTCGTGAAGGCGGCGATTGGTGACTGGAGAACAATGTTAAGGTCAAACAAAGTAAGCGACGAAAGCAGGTGCGCAGAAACCATCTTTCCAGGGCTACGAGCATATAGCCGCCACAGACTAGTCCAGATGTGGTAATTCCCCATTCTCGGTCCTCACCTCATTTCGCCGTTGGGTCATTCTTACTTTTTGTCGATCCCACTACCTTACACTCTCTTTTCGCAGTCGCTACCGGCGAGCGGCCAAGATGGCGAGGACTCCTCATCCGAACGCGACCGCCAATTCCGAAAGGCCGCCATGGCTGAATGATCAGGAGCAGGATTATATATCAAGCGTGGGATGGAGGACGTTGTTCACTTTCACCACAAAAGAGCATATGCCCGCACTGCTTGGTGGTATAGCGATGGCGTCTATAGCTGCGCTTTCCATGCCTGCTTTCGCAATCGTCTACGGTCTTGTTTTTGGTCAATACACAAGCTATGGCGAAGGATCGATAGGCAGTAGCCAACTCATGAGCAACATGGCCAGGTTCTGCATAATTCTTACCGCTCTCGCAACACTCAGCTGGATTGCCAATAGTTTCTACTATCTCTTCTTTCTCATATTCGGAGAGCTCCAGGCGAGAAGCGCCCGAAACAGAATCTTCGATGCTCTTATCAAAAAGGACATGGCTTGGTTCGATACGCGGGAGGATGGCATCGCCGCGTTTCTGCCGACAGTCCAGATGTAGGTGACAATCTAATATCGGAATCGCCGTAGGAATATGTTCGCTAACGAAGAACAGGCATGTCCGCGACTTACAGCTTGCAGTATCATCTCCTTTTGGCGAAGCTGTCCAGTCGCTCGTGCAAGGTGTCGCATCCTTGGGGGTCGCTTTCTACTATTCGTGGAACCTAACATTGGTCGTCTTGTGTACAATACCAGTTCTATACTTGGTTCAATCCTCAGTGGCAAAGCGGCTATCACTACGAGCACACGAGCATGCCGAGAATTTGAAGTCGGCACTAAAATATATTACGACTGCAGTAACAAGTATTGAGACGGTCAAATGCTTCAACGGGGAAAGATACGAACTCCATGTCTTTACAAGCATCGCCACCATTACAGCGAGCTTATACAGAAGCGTGGCCAATTTCCGCTCTGTGCAGATCAGCATTATGCAATTTTTTACGATCAGCGTTTTTGTTCAAGGATTTTGGTATGGTAGTCACCTCGTCGAAACCGGGGAGAGTGACCCCGAACAGGTCCTGACGACGTTCTGGGCAGCACTTATGGCAATGTCTGGGATGACCCAAATAATGCCTCAGTTGATCGTATTGCAGCAAGGAAAGATGGCCGGTGCAAGATTAAGCGTACTTATGAAGCAGATTTCAACGAGCGATCAACAATTCGAATCGCAAGGCAAATTGCGGCCTGAAAGATGTAAGGGTCAGCTCGAATTCCGAAAGGTAATGTTTCTCACGTTGCGCCGATGCTCTTTACTAAGTATTGATCAGGTCACATTCTCATATCCTTCACGCGCAGACGAGACTGCCATTCGAGATGCTTCGCTTCTGATCCGGGCTGGAGAGACGACTTTTGTCGTCGGCAAAAGCGGTTCCGGAAAGAGCACACTAGGTCAACTTCTCGTCCGCTTCTATCGGCCTTTGTCGGGACAAATATTCCTGGATGACGTTCCACTCGAAGACTTGGACGTCAAATGGCTACGACGAAATGTCACGCTTGTTGAGCAGCACAGCGTGCTGTTCAACGACACTATCCGCTACAATCTCGCTCTTGGTCAACTAGGCGATACAGTGGACATGCAAGATATCCGCAATGCAATCAAGTTTGCTATGCTAGAATCCGTTATGGAGGGACTACCCAATGGACTGGACACTGAACTCGGCATGAAGGGTGGCTCATTGAGTGGAGGGCAGAGACAAAGAATGGCTCTAGCTCGAGCTAGGATCCGGAACTCGCCGGTGCTGATCCTGGACGAATCGACTAGTTCTCTTGATTACGTTACACGAGCCGAGATGCTTGACGCTATACGAAGCTGGCGGAAAGGGAAGACAACGATCATCATTACCCATGACATCTTGCAGATCCGACCCAACGACTTCCTGTATTTGATGGACAACGCTCGGGTAGTACAACAGGGATGTCGAAAAGAGCTCGAATCCCAAAATGGATCTTTCAAGTCTTTTCTTGATACACACGCAGAGGCTAACACAGGCGATGAGGCTGATGACCAAGAGGACGACTTCTATTGCGGAGACGAAGCCGGTCACGGCAATGTCTTACTAGAAGAGTCACGGACAGCCCGGATGGCTTCTATGACACGTCCGCTATCTGCTGTTCACTTTGGACAGTCAGTCCTGGCGATATATCCCGAAAAAGCCCGCGCGTCTTCGGGAGGGACTGTACCGGTCGACGTAGGCCCAGATCCAAGGCTATCCATCCATGAACAGACGGCTCATCAAGGCGGTCAGATGGAGTCCATTGAGATAAATCAAGCATTTCCAAATGCTGTGGCATCGGAACATCTCCCGGCTATGCCGTCTCCTGTCAAGAAGACGATCTTGTCGAAAGACCATGGCTCGAGACCTATTTCAAGATCGAACCTACACAGACGCTCTCTGTCGTTTCCAAAAGAACACAACTCACGTCTAGGCCCCAAACTGTCGACGCGGCCGGTCTCGCCGATAAGTCCGTACTCGCGACCCCTTGCGATCCACGAGTCTGTCCCAGTTTTTTCGGACGCAGCGAAGAAATCTTCGAGAAACGTTAAGCTTCTTCAGAGAGTCAAACGCTTCCGCAAGAAGGATCATAGTGAAGAAAGAGATTTCTCGGCCACTTCTCTTCCGATGAAAGAGATATTCATGTCTGTGTGGCCCGCTATAGGCCGGGGTCCCCGCCTCCTCATTTTAGCGGCATCCTTCAGCGCAACGATTCATGCTGCATGCACACCAGTATTCGCATGGGTTTTCGCTCAGCTTTTGACTACTTTTTATGTGCCAGGCGCTAGGAAGGAGATGTCCCAAAAACATGCCCTTGCCATTCTTGGTATTGCCGCTCTCGATGGTCTGTCGTGCTACTTCATGTTCTTCCTCTCAGATACAGTAGCGCAGGCGTGGACTCTTTCGCTGAAGAAGGAAGCCATGCGCCGCATCCTCATGCAATCACGAGAGTTCTTCGACAAGGAAGAAAACAGCGTGTCGCGGCTTGCCGAGACATTGGATCACTTTGCTGAAGAGGCTCGAAATCTTCCAGGCCGGTTTGCTTGTGTCTTTCTCACCATGAATCTTATGGTTTGTATCTCTGTCTTTTGGAGCATGGTGATAGCATGGGAGTTGGCCTTGGCTGCTCTCGCGACTGGTCCTGTACTCTTCGTAATCACGAAGTGCTACAACATTATCAGCAGCCGCTGGGAAAGATTGGAAAATGAGGCCGCTGACAAGGTTGGTCAAGTGCTTCACGACGCGTTCGTCAATATCAAGACTGTTCGATGCCTGGTTTTGGAAGATCACTTCAGGAAAAGGTATACCGACGCAACTACCGAAGCTGTAAATGTCGGCATCAAGCGCGCAATATACTGTGCATCCATTCATGGACTTTCGTTCACTGGAGTCATCTTCGTAACTATCCTGCTATACTGGTATGGAGGATATCTCATGTCGAAGCACGAGTACACTGTCAGTGAAGTGTTGGAATGCTTCCTGGTACTCATGCTTAGTGTCAATCAAGTTAGCTACATGGCGAACTACGTCACTCAGATCAACATGGCGAGGGACGCTGGATCACGATTGCTACGTCTCGCACGACTACCAACGAGCTCACACGAACTCACCGGCGAAACTCAGATACAGTCTGCAGGTGACATCTCGCTGAACAAAGTCACCTTCAGCTATCCTACCCGGCCAGGGATCCGAGTACTGCATGATCTGTCGTTTCAAATTCCACAAGGGAGCTGCACCGCTATCGTTGGATCCTCGGGGGCAGGCAAATCCACAATTGCCTCCCTCCTTCTCAAACTTTACCAAACAGACACTAATCCACTCGCGTCCTCCAAACCGTCAAGCGATATGACTGTCTCGAATTACGACATCAAGACCCTGCATACTACCAACCTCCGTTCGCGGATGGTCATAGTATCACAAACGCCCGTCCTCTTCCCCGGCACTATCGCAGAAAACATCGCCTACGGCCTATCCCGTTTACTCCCCGAAACAAGCATCAAAAGCATCCGCGCAGCTGCCTCCGCAGCTGGCATAGCTGAGTTCATCGACAGCCTGCCCCAAGGCTACAACACGCTCGTCGGCGAAGGCGGCACATGTCTATCTGGAGGCCAAGCCCAACGCGTCTCCATCGCACGCGCCCTCGTTAGAAATCCCGACGTGCTCATCCTCGACGAAGCAACAAGCGCGCTAGACGTAGCTTCCGCTCAAATTATCCGCGAGACTATCCTCCGTCTCGTTCACGGCACCGAAGATACTGGATCCACCATATCCCCACCCATATCACCCCAGAGCCGTTCACGTTGGTTTTGGAATGAGAAAGAGGGGGATTGGGATTACAAAGTCGGGTATCCACTGCAGCAGCGGATGACTGTGGGTAGTGGCAGTGATAAGGGCAACAGATCGAGGAAACGGATGACGGTCATCATCATTACGCATGCGCGGGAGATGATGGCTATTGCTGAGCACATTGTTATGTTGGATCAAGGAAGGGTGGTTGAACAGGGTAGCTTCAACGAGCTGAAGAGGAAAAGGCAGAGTGCTTTTGGGAGGTTGCTGAGGGGTGTGAGGGAGTAGATCGATTGCAATAGGGGTTTGCATGGCGAAAAGAGGCATGTGTCTTGTCCTTGGAAGGGTTTAGTGTCTATTTCTTCGTTGTATAAATTCAAATACTTGCTGTTCTCTCGATATGGATGTATGCGTATCGCTTTATACAAGCACGAAACTGAATCGGTGCATAAATACTACACATGCTGCTGCTTGACAGACTGTGATATATCAGGTTTAGAGCAGGCAGAGAACTTGATAATGACATAGGTGTCTGTGGCACCTAAGTACACACGTTTCCTTGCGCATTGTTAAGGTACTCCAGGAGAGAACGAGGCATTTGGCCTTTCTTTTTGTGTCTATAAAGTTAATCCGACGATACTTCACGAAGAGACATCAATCCATCGACCTCCATTGAGCCCATCTTGCAAGTAGAGACCTCCAAAAGTAAAACATGTATTTTTGGTTGATCATAGCTATGGAGTTTCTTCCCATATCCCGCACGCGCATCCTATGGCTGACTATCCCTCAGTTCCACAGGCAACTGAAGCCTAAGAGACAAGCGTACAAGAAGGCGGTAAGGCAAATATTAAAATCTCGTTCGCAGTGGATGATAACATCCTTGGCCGTAGATGGGCCGCAGAAGTACCGTGATCATGCAGCGAACGAGGCAATTGTGCAATTTTGTAGTAAAGCAAAAACGAGCGCAGAACCACATAAGGAAAAAGTGCTCGTACAGAACAAACTCAATAAGAGGGTATGCTCCCAAAAGTGTGGTCGACCTCGGTTTAGTCGTCAGATGTAGCGACAGCTCTGGGTTGACTGGGAGTGGAAGGATGTGGGACATGATGCTCCGGCGGACCAGTTGCTAAGACCTGCGCTCATCTTCTGCTCAACGTTGACATGATGTGATGCAGACTAAGGGGCCGCGAGGTCACTGTACAACCCAGTGCCTGTCATATCCTGCTCAAGTCCCCTTGTGTACTGATGGCTCATGTCTTGATCATGTTCAGCGTTCCGTTCGAACGATGGCGGCGTTGTAAATTTCGACTACTGCGTTGCTACTGACGCTCATCTTTCAATCTGCTAGTTGGGCTCCCATAGCTTTCGCCTTCCACCGCCGCGAACCGGGCCCACCTTGGGGGCGGGGCGAGAGAAAGAGTCTGGATCGAGAGGCGCATTCGGGTCATGTCGAGGAGCTGATGGAGCTCGAAAGACTGGGCCTGGAGGAACGTATGCGCCACGCGGTGCAAAGTTGCCACGGCCCCGGAAGGCTGGTCCACTGCGACCGCGGGGCGCCACATGACCTCCACGTCCACCGCGAGGGGATTGTTGCTGGTTTGTGCGAGCGAAATCGTTCGGGTCGAAGACGCGTTGGTTGTTGGATGTGGCGGCGGGGCCTCGAGGGGCGCGCTTGAAAAGTACCTCGTCCTCGTCATCGGAGATGTCTTCGGGCTTATTCTCGGTTACGTTTGTGTGTATGGGGCTGGACTTGGGTCGCTCTGCGGCTCTGGATGCGATTGGCGAGGCGCTCTTAGCAGCGGTCGCTTCGACTTCTAGCTTGTGGATGGTCAGATGGTTCTTGTATTCGCGGTCTTCACGAGCAACAGCATCTCGGAGCTGCTCAAGACGTTTAGCACGGATGCCGAACTTCTGAGCAATCGTCTGCTTGGCAGAATCATTGGTGAGGAGGATGAAAGACTCCAGGGCTGCATCTGGATTGCCCTCCTTGTTGATGCGCCACAAGATGTGATTGAAGAGGGGCTGGAGATAGACAGGTACGGCGCCTTTGGTCGTCTTATCAGCGCGAGTCACGTCGGTACTGTTGCGTGCGGTACGGTCGGGGGACGCTCTGAGTAGCGTGGCTGCCTTGTCCGTGTGTGTGGTGGCGTCGGCAGGCGCGGACGCCTTGCTCGAATGCGAACCAGGCGACTCGGGAGTCTTGGACACGTTCTCGAAGCTGTGCGTAGAGCTAATCGATGTGCCATCGGACATGTCGAGGGCGTTGAAGGAGCTTTCGAGATCCTCATGGTAATCATCCTCGTCCGACTCGCTATCCTCCATGGAGAGCAATGTCTCGGGTAGCAGGAAGTGCTCCACCTCTGCCCACGTCGTGTAAGCTTCGTCGACGCCCTCGAGCTGGACGCGGCTCGGGGCTTCGTTGGACGTGACTTCGTCGAGCCACTTGACGGCTTCGCGGGCATCGGCGTGGATGCGCTCAGTGCCGTTCTTGAGGCGGTGGAGCTGAGTAAGGGCTTGTTGTGTGTTAGTCAAGGGGACAGGGAAGCTGCGATACTATAGCCTACTGTGCAGCGGGACATAAAGGCGTATAGCGTCCTGGGCGATCCACTTGCGGATGCCATCGCGGGTGCTCTTCTTGACACCGGCGATCAGAGCGGTATCGTCGACGATGCAGTTGAATACCTTGCGCTTCGGTGGCTCGGGTGCGCGCATGGCGGCCTCGGGCTTGCCAGGCCGCGAGGGGCAGGTACTGCGACGCATGGTTATCGCCGATGTGCCTCGCAGACGGGAGTAGTGAGGGTGTAGCAGCGATCGGCTATGGTGGTGCGCGGATGAGAGTAGTAGGCAGCTGGGTTGGTGAACCACGGTTCCGGTTTGAGCAGGTCTAAGTGCGGGTTTGTTGTTGGGCGCCAGTACGTGCCATAGGTGTCCACGCAGGATTTCAGGGTGTGCGCATTACATTCGCGCTGGCCAATCGAAGCGCGGGAGCGAGGACGTCAGTCTTGGGCATGGTGCAGAGGACCATAGTCGTTGCTGTGACTGTCACGGACGGGCGTGTGAAGTTCGGGCCCGCATCACCGCACCATGATGCCCACGCCAAGTGGGGTGCGCCACACCACTCACCCAGCCACACCAAAGGAACTGCACATGATATCTTGCATTTCATTCGCCTTCGCAGTCCTTGCTTGGTGACAGACGATACATCTCACGACTCAGTAACTCTCCACCTCTCTGGCACTGCTCATATCTGGCATCCAGCCCTTGGGACGCTCGTTTCCACGCACAGTCAAACCATAAAGACCCTTCTCTACCTTGTCCACGCACTCGCGCATCACAGGCATCTTCTTCGTCTCCAACTCTGCTGCAAACTTGGATCCTCCCGGTGCGTCGAACATCTCGAGTTGCAGCCGAATCGCCCTCAGGTCATCCAAGACAGTCCGTGGCGTCTGGCTATCATTCGCAGCAGATGCCTCCTCGTCAATGTCCATCTTGTCGCCGGCATCGTCTTGGCCATTGCCTTGCTTCAGCCTTTTGTTTGCCTCTGATTGTTTGCCAGACGGAAGTTTACCATTCGTCGCCATGCTCGTGACAGAGAAGCGCATAAGCTCGCCAGTCATGTCGCAAACGCCGAGAATGTAGTCTTCTGGCGTAAACGAGATAGGTCCAGCTTCGCCGCTCATAGCAGCGATACGGGCCTTTGCTTCATTGTACGAGATCAGTGATTGCGTTTCAAGGTAATGCTGGAAGCTAAGCGCTTCCATGAACTCTTGATTACCGCCCGTGATGTTGTGCGAGTAGCGGTATGCGTTCAGACCCTGAAGGTCGGCGGCAATGTTCTTGTAGCGATCTTCAATGGTCTCCCAGTACTCCGAATTCTTCTTGGTGACCCACGGTGGTACTGCTTGGCCGACAGCGCGGACCCTTGTCAAGTCAGTGTGTGTTTGGTGAGGTCATCGTAAAGACCTACCTCTGGAGAGTGAAGATGCTGCACAGTTGTTAGCAATCGGCTACAAGAATCTCGAGCATTGCCTAGTACATCTTCTTGCTTGACGCGGTAATGTCACGCGACGCCTTGATGATCCTCTCTCGTCGATCATGGTGTTCGTCTAGCTCTGCGCGGAAGCCTTCAAACATCGCCACAAAGGGCGACGAAGACTGCTCTGGCTTCTCGTCCGCCATTGCTGCGTCTCTTGGTCGTTTGAGGCCCATGGATCTGCGTGGATAGTGAGTTCATACACCAACGTCAGGCAAACACTGGGATTGTCCGCTAGTGCACGTCCTCACGTGGGGACCTATCACGTTTACGGACTAAGGCGCTTTCGGCTGCTCTCGCTCCTGGAGAGTCCATCCTGTAGGGTTTCATCAACACACCACCCTGCGAGATCGGTTCCGATCCTCTTATCACCGTGCTCGCTTTTTTCAGCGTCTTGTCTGGTTAACCTGGCTTTTGTAATGCCGGAGACAACATGGCTCTTTCCTCCTTTTTCCGCAGTCCACCATTGGTCTTCACAACGTCAATCATCCTGAGAGTTGTCTTCCTGTTATATGGACTCTGGCAAGATGCAAACTCGCCTATGAAATACACAGATATCGACTACTATGTCTTCACGGATGCTGCGCGCTACATCTCGCGCGGTCAGTCCCCTTACGCACGGGACACGTATCGGTATACGCCCCTCCTAGCGTGGCTCATCTACCCTACTGTATGGTCTGGGCAATTCTGGTTTTCGTTCGGAAAGGTCTTGTTCGCTATTGGCGATGTTGCTACAGGATGGATGATGTTTCGTATCTTGAAGCAGTACAAGAAGATGAGCAATGAGCGAGCTCTCAAGTCTGCCAGCATTTGGTTGCTGAATCCAATGGTGGCCATTATCAGTACAAGAGGTAGCTCCGAGGGCCTGCTTGGAGTATTCGTAACGGCATTGCTTTGGGCGGTGTTGGCAAAGCAAAGAGCGCTTACTGGGTTCCTACTCGGGTTCGCAGTGCATTTTAAAATCTACCCGTTCATCTACGCAGCCTCTATCGTTTGGTTCCTCGATGATACACAATTCGCAACAGAGGCAGAGACCCGACAACAACAACCACCCACTTCCTTGCTTGAGAGGACGCGCAAATTTCTCAATCCCGCGAGAATATATCTTGCACTTAACAGTCTCTTTGCGTTTGCGAGCTTGAACCTGCTTATGTACAAGGTGTACGGTTGGCCATTCCTCGAGCACAGCTATTTCTACCATCTGACTCGTACCGACCACCGCCACAACTTTTCGCCTTACAATACGCTCCTCTACCTGAAATCGTCCCCAACGCCTACGGATTTGGAGCCGGCCACATTATCTTCCGGACTGGAGCGTTTGGCATTTCTTCCGCAACTGCTTCTCAGTGCTTTCTTCATACCACTAGCGCTAGCGAAGAAGGATCTTCCGAACACAATGTTAGCGCAGACGTTTGCCTTCGTTACCTTCAATAAGGTCTGCACAAGCCAAGTAAGTGATACGTTGAATTGCTCGTCTTGCATGAGTACTAACCCTGTCCAGTACTTTCTCTGGTACATGATGTTCCTCCCATACTACCTTCCAGATTCGACACTCCTAAAGTCAGCGCCCATCGGGGTCACGGCACTTCTGCTCTGGATTGTGGGCCAAGTTGCCTGGCTCCAGCAAGGCTTTCAACTTGAGTTCAACGGCCGTTCGACCTTTGTTCCCGGACTCTGGGCTTCTAGCATACTCTTTTTCCTCGTCAATGCTGGTATTCTTGGTGTCATCATCTACGACACTAAGCATAAGAAACCAGAGAGAAAGGCAGCGCCAGAGAAAAAACCTTCATAACCTCATCTTTGCACACCATCTTTACGCAAACACACATCAGCTCACCTCATATTCGGCTTCATCCTCTATGTAGCCTTCCCTTCAGTCATAGACTCCATGTTTGTCCGATAGTTCTCTCTATACCATTCGTGTTTCTGATTACTTCCCTGAAAGTCGCTGTCCCTCATCAATTTGTTTTCTTCTTACACGTCTCGCACACAGCCCATGGTACCGGCAGTCCCCTCTCAATGCAGGGTATGCTAGCCAATCCATACGGATCGTGATGCCGATGCCAACCCAGCTGATGCTCGTCAAACGGGCTCAGTACTTCATCTGTCGCTTTTTGTGGTTTCATATCCTTCACCGCTGCAGCTGCCACCAGTCCAATCGCGGAAACTGGACTATCCGACGACTCACGAGTTGTGGAAGCATGGGTTTCTTAGCAGTCTTAGTTAGCCAGCCTGTATTAGACGCAATAGCAGTGTTGTTAGGTTAGGCTAAAACATTCTGGCTTAGTAGATTAAAGTTACCTAGCATATAACAAACAAAGATAGGGACAGGTTTAAGCGCGAGTTAATGGAGCTTTGGAGGTATAATAATTTTATCGCTTTCAGAGTAAGTAGCGGTTGTAGGTCTTCTGCGCCTTTTTCTTAGTCTCTAGAAGTGAAGAGTAGCAGGGTTAAATTTAGTGTTGTTAATTCAAATGTCGGTGTTTGCAATAATGCTGCTATTGGAAGAGAAGATAACCACACGAGAGACAAGGAAGCTGCGGAGAGACCAACTCCGCCTTAATGCAGCAGAGCTGTGCCTTTTGCGAGTGTTTGCCTCTCTAAAACCCGGCAAGATTGCGATGCTCGAAACGTTCGAGATGGTATGTCACAGCGTTCATGCCATTTTCGCTTGAGCAAACGTTTGTGTCTGGATTGTCAATATTTTGCTCTTCTCTCAGCGTCACAGGTGGGCTCCAGCCTAGGACCACGGTACAAAGATCGTGGTATTGGCAACCCGTTTGACTCCCCATCAGGCCCGAACCGTCGAAGAGATTGGATGCGTTGTCTTGTCAAGCATATAGCGAATTGTGTTACTGGTGTAAGGAATGTATAGTGCGGAACTGGCGTTGCACTGGCTAAGGTAAAACAGTGAATCTACCGTTATCCACAATTTACAGAAGTAGAAACAAAGCCAGACAAAGAAAAGAAGACAAAGACCGAGACTGTCCAATGTGTACCAGGGGGAATGATGAGGGTATCCAACTTTCGCTCAAAACGCATAGATCAACCTAAATGCAGTGGTGTGGTATACACGGAAAGAAAAGTGCGGCCCTATCGCTTGTTGTCGAAAGCATTAATGGAGGGAAATTAGCGCAAATGTACCAAATTCAGAATGGCAACAAGAAAAAAGTGCGGGTCAGGGACTGGGGCTCAATCACCATCCCACATGGGAGGTACCCACTCCTGCCCAGGGTAACTAGTCGCCTTCATAGTGGGCTCGTCGTCTTCCACAGCAGGCAATTCAAATACCTGTCTGCTGTTGCTGTGACTCCCACGTCTCTCCCAGCCTGGAGCTCCTCCGGTGGTGCTGCCGCCAATACTTCTGAGGCTACCGACCTGCCCGCCACCAGACGCGCTGCGCTCAAGCTCTCTGGCTCTTGCTCTTGCAGCTTCGCGCTCCTGCTTATCGCGCTCATGTCTCTCGCGCCTCTCCTTTTCGCGCTGGACGCGTTCCATGTGCACGAGATTCTCTTGCTGTAGGAGCTGGCGACGTAACGACTCGGCACCCATGTCTGGTGATGTGCGTTGAGGTGATGCAGCCATTGAGGCGGGTTGTGGATGCTGTAGGATACCGATCGAGGGTTGACGTGGACGAGAACCTGGTTGTCGACCACGCGATTCATCGTCTAGATCCGTTTTGATGTTCGGCGGTCGAAGTCCTTCGGAGCGACTCTTATTCATACCACTATTAGGCACATCGGCATCATCATATGATGGTGGGGCTTCGTCTTGGACTTTCTCATCATACTGGGATACATTCCTGTGTGGCGAGACATAGGCATAGTTTGGCGACGATGGGCTATGAGAATGCGGCCGTTGCCCATCGAATGATAAAGGCTGGGCGTTGGGAAATCCGGGTCGCATAGGACTATGGGGTATTTTTGGTGGTGGAGGTGGGACAAATCCGCTTGCAAAGGAATTCTGAGGACTATTGATTACCGTGGGGTCGGGAGACATAGGCAGAGGATACGCAGCGGGTGGCGGGGATTGTCCAGGATGTATCGGCGTTGGCTGTACAGGTGTTGCGTCCCGGCGAATAATAGGCTGCAGATCATGACTTGATTGCGCTGCCTGCGAGGTCGCATAGGGCTGCGCAAAACCTCGCGGCAGAATTTCCCTAAATCCACTGCCATGTGCTTGAGCATGTGGAGGTGCAGTAGTTGGCGTAATCTGCTCGGGCGATAAACGAGGTGATGGTGATCCGGCAGCCCTCTCTTCCTGCTGCTGCTGTTGGGCGGTAAAGCGTTCTTGCATGTATTGTCCCTGTCGTGCTCGAACAATCTCTTGTTCGGTTGCTCCCTCTGGAAAGTTGAGATGCCATGGAAGATTCTGCTGATGGACTTCTGATATACTGCTCATCCTTGGCTTCTGGTACCGTTGGCCGCCAGGGGCTGGAGAGTAGCTAGGCATTCCTGGAGAATTTGATATTGGCGACACGAGGGACATCGTGCTAGCATCCGAGTGGGTTCGACCGTTTAGAGGTGCTTGCGAGTGTGCAGATACTTGCGGCGACACAGCCTGCATAATTGGCTCCGAAAGCGGACGAATGTGTTGATCCACTGGAGCTTGCATGGACGCATCCGTCTGACTGAGCGACAACAACTGCTGTTGCCGATCAAGCGGCGATACAAATGCCCCAGATACATGACTGTATGCCGCAGGTATTGGAGGTGCCTCATACCTCGGTTCTTGCATAGGGGACACTGCAGGTGGAGATATCGGATCAGCATCTTGAGAAGCAAAAAAGGGTCCTGAGTCGTGCGCATTTTGGTACGGAAGCTGAGGCTGATCGTCGTTCGGTCGCCATTCTACCAAAGGGTGGTGTTGCTGCTGCTGACGCGGTTGTTGCACCTGCGTGGTTCCTGTGGCCAACTGCGTATCAGCATTCGGCCATGTTCCATTGTGCCCTGGTGCAGATCGCTCCTGCCGTAGTAGTTCCTCCCGTTGTGCTCGCCAGGTATGATGGGTAAGTGGCTGCTGGGATGTCTCGAGGTGTGCTTGTTGTTCTAGTTGTTGCACATATCGAGGGTCACTGTGAACATTCTGCTCGTACATGGATTGCTGTCTTTCGTGTGGTGCTCGTTGTTGCTCAGCCTGTGGGACCGTACAAATTCCCTGGTGAGCTGTTTGCTGTTGCCTACGTTGCTCTACCTGTTCTCGCGCGGCTAAAGAAGCTGCATAGGCTCCACGCTCAGCTGGAGCTGGCTTGTCATGGGGATTATAGTATTCTCCCGGCAGTGGACCCGAACCTTGATCTCGCGTGTGCGCAAGAGTGTTTTCCAATGATGTCACAGAGGGCTGTGCTCCAATTCCAAGATTGGAAGCTTGAGATTGTTGTAATTGTAAGCTGCTTTGCCGAGCTTGATGTTCCATCGCTAGCTGCTTTGTTTTGAGGAATGCAGATGCTTCCTCTGAATGTAAACTAGATATTGGCTCTCGTGATGGTAGAATTTGCTGCGGTTGTTGCTTATACGGCTGAGGTAGCCTTTGAGGATACATGTTGGGTGCTGGTTGCGAGTGCCCAAACTTTGGACCTATGGGTGGCCTATCTTGTATGGTATGAGGCGGAAGTTGTCCGGGAGGATAGTACGCTAAACCAGACTGCTGCGGTTTATTCTGCTGATGTTGAGGTACTCTTTGAGAGGCGTTTGGAGCAGCTGGAGCAGCGGTGGCCTGTTGACTCTTCTGTGCCTTCTTTCCTTCTTTTGACGTCTTGTTTTTTGTAGCCGATCCATCACCATTCACACCACCTCGAATGAACAGAGCGCCCAATGCAGAAAATCTCTTCTTCTTGCCAGATTCTGGTGGTTGCAAGTGTGGTACTTGGTGGGCCTGAACGTGAACATGGGGTATTGACGGTGGCTGCTGGGATGAAAAGCCGTTCGGAAGGGCGGATGCAATGGGCTTTCTCGAATCCAGACGCAGCCCTACCGACTGTTCCTGCAACGAAGCCTGATCAAACTGCGGTTGCTGCCCCATGCTTGGGCGACTAGGCGGCACGAAAGAACGTGGCTGGTCGATAGACCTTTCTGCCGATGCCTCCCTAGGGCGCATTAACCTATCCATTACAGAATGAAACGGAGTACCAGAACTGGGATTCAGCGGAAGTGGCTTGACAGGCGAGATCGTGGCTGTATTGCCAGCGTTGGGCGTATGCTGGAGGTTCGCTTGTGTCTTACCACCGAAGCTCTTGAACATTGATGTAAGTCGAGGTTTTGAAGATGACTTCTCCTGGTGCTTTGATGCTTGTTCGGCGGATTGAAACGACGAATTGGTGGGTGATTTAAACTCGGCAACTTGGTATTGCCCTTGCCTCTGCAACAACTGCTGTTGTAGTTCGAATTGATTTCTTGGTCCATGGGATTGGTTGTGAATCTGATGCCCATGAGATTCCATCTGTCCTTGTGCGCGATTCGGGTTGCTCTGCGGCCTCGTAACCGCTGGCCTCTCCTGTTCTGCTAGCGGAATGCGACTCGAAGCTTCAGTGGCCTGTGGTAATTGATAGTTAAGATCGGGACTTCCAGAAAGTGCTTGCTGGGAAGCTTGATCGCCCGCAGGACGCCAAGAACTGATAGTAATCTGGGTCGTTTTGTTACTGGGGTCGATTGATTTTACAGCCTGGAAGATATTCTTGGATGGAGATGGGCCAGATGCAAGCATTGGCTGATGTCGCGATGCGCTTTGATCCGATGGCGGAGCCACGTTTGCTGGCGGGTTCGGCGAGTACACTGTGCCCATGTGTAGTGACTGCTGGGACTGATTACGATGCTGCACAGGGACTGGGGGAGATTGCGTTGCATTCGCAGACGCGACCTGGTTGATCTGATCTTGAGGTTTGCCGTCTTGGTCTTCAGGTCCTGAGACGAAGCTCATTGGCCTTTCAAAACTGTATCTTGGGCGCTCAGCATCACGAGATGCTGGCGCTGTCGCTGTCGCAATACCGGAAGTTGAAGGCCATGATGGCTGTTGTCGGGGAGTTGTCCCTGGTACCTGGAGATCTCCAAGTCGCAAAGGCTGACCACTCTCATCTTGCACATCCTTGACAACTCCATTATGATCTGCGTAGAGATCAAAATCATCATCTCCGCCATACGACATCAGAATCTCCTCTGGGATCTGTGGTGGAACTGCCGAAGGTTTCACGGTGGACTCTGGCTGCATGCGACGAATTGTTGACGGGGTCGACCTCCCAGTAGATGTTTGAGAATAAGGGTTGCTTCCCTCGTCAGATACCATGGCAGATATCTGCGAGAGCATGGATCTTGACCGTTCCGGAGCCGCCGTAGCGTTATTTGAAACCTGCAATTGCTGTGCTTGGTGCTTGAAGTCCGGAAAGTTAGCTTGGCCATGGGAGTAGCCATTTGACATCGCGGGACGTGAATGCTCGCTGTACGATTGTTCAGCCTTGGGTGTCTCCGGACCGTCCTGAGTGGTGATGCGCGGAACCTGCCCGGCGGGCGTGACGAGGTTGCTCTCGTCCCCCATCTCACCGGAAGCGCGTTCAGCAACGCGTGGATCGATGATGTTGTGTCGGTGGTCCCATGATGGATTAAGCGATTCGAATGCGGTATGTCTTTCCACGGCGTCGACAACTAAGGAGGGCGGCGCGGAGCGCGTCGAGGTGTCGCTGTCAGCCGCCACAGCACTGGCCCCCGCAAGGGTATGTCTAAGCGAAGGCTCCCGGGCCCCATGTCTTCGTATTTCCTGCTGGGCTGGGGCTGCAATTTCGCCAACGGCCATTAGTCTACTGCATGCGTTTGCGTCGCGTTCTTTTGCAGATGTTGTCGCCCGGGTTTCTGCGCTTCCATCTACATCCTCAAGATCCCGGGTGCTTGTCGGGAGCTGCAGATCACTCTGAGCAAACCACACAGGACTGAAAGCGCGTTCCGCATCCGCTTTCTCAATTTTCGGAATGCCCTCGTCATCTTTGAGATCAAAAGGCGCATCGGATGCAGGTACGTCAGCTTCGAGCGACGACACTCGCCGAACTTTCCCAGTACGAAAGGCATCATCAAGAAGACCGAGAGTAGGCGATTCGACGTTAGATGTACGTTCTCCGTGGCGGATCGTTTGTTCTGCGCTGGCGAGCTCGTTGACTCTGTGGTGCGGCGGAACCGAAGAGCTGCCGTAAACAAACGTCTCGTGTCCGATGTCCAGTAACGAGTGTTTTGCGGACTCTTGGGGCTTTCCTCTCGGACTCAGGGTATGAATGGGGTCCATAGACGGCCGGTCTATAGCAGCGACATTGTCTGGTGGCTGTCGCGCCAGCACGAAGGGTGTGTCTTCATACCTAATGACTCGGGCTTCGCGCAGTTGGTCATCGCGCTCGACATCCCCCACTCCCCCGTTCTTGTTCGATGTCGTACTGGCAGACTTACCCACAGGAGGTAGTACAGGGCTGACACTGTCAGATTCCTGTTTCGCATTCAGTGCTGTCAACGGTGCCAAGCTTCTTCCACGAGCAGGCTCCCTGTCGCTGTCTTCATCGCTCACATCCATATGTCTGTTAGTGTACATAGGCGTCGGTTGTTGGCCAAGGCGCGAGGATGTTGGTAATGGATCGTGACTCAACTGTGGCGGTTGATCGTCATCATCAATGCGATCATCTTTGACTCTCTTTGACGCTTCGTCACTGAATCCGAATTGGAACCCATCGCGCCTGAGATCACCAGATTCTGCTGTAGGTAGGTCTGGTTGGAAAGATCCCTCTGGGGCACGAAGCATTGTCTTATAGTCATTCGCCCGTTCTTGCGCACCGAAGATGTCATCATCGTCTGCAAAAATCGGGTTATGATTGAGGTTTTTTGGATCTCTCGTAACTGCTGCTGGCATCGAGTGTCTGTTGGAAACGATAGGGGGGGTTGAATGCCGAACAACAGATTGCAACATCCGATGGCTGGCACTGTCCTGACTAGACCTACGTCGATAATGCTTGATGGCAACCTCGTTTGGAATGGGGGGAACGGGAGGAACATAGTCTTCAGTGTCCCTATCCTGATTTGAGAAGGCACTTTTTGCTGGCGAGGGCAATATGCCCAAACGCGCCTGCGAAGAGCTTCTTCGCATCGGTGTAGTATTGAAGTACTCGTTGAGAGCAGCCGGTGGAGTGCCGACCCAGGAGTCTGGAGCATGGAAAGAATGCGGCCGACGTTCTCCCATCAGATAGTGATGGAGCTCGCGGGGAGGCGAGGTCTTAGGTGTCGAGCCAAGGACGGATGAAGTACTGTTCGGCAGCGCTACACTACTTGATCTAGTTCTGGAGCGACTGGCACGCCGAAATTGGGACGAGAATGAGAACCGACGCTTCTTCTTTTCTTCGTCCGAGACTTCCCCCTTCTTTTCTTTTTCTGTCATGGAGCGCAGCAGTTGCACTCCTGACGATGCTCTCGATCTTCGTATGACGAGCTCGGGCTCTTGAGAAGCTTCGCGCGAAGAAGGAGCGGAGCCGTCCCGGTCATGCGAGGAGGTCTGAATCACGCATCACATCAGCAAGCAACACCAACGTAAGGAAGCTGAGCCGCCTCATTCAGACTTGGGATTACGTTCAGATGATTATGGAGCCACAGGCGAGGACTACGATCGTAGATGGCGAGAGAATGAAAACGCCCAAAGCAAGGTTATAAACGCCACATTCGATGTCCATACGATTACATCCAATCACCCGCTGTAGTCCATAGGCCAAAGAAAATGGTAGTCGTGGCATACGATGAGAATGCCACGCAAAAGAAATGGGTAGAAGAGATCATTTATCTACCTTTTCACGGCCGAAGCGGCTCTTGCCTTTCGCAAACAATCCCTTGGCACTGGTCATGCCTTTCCCTCCTAGTACATTAGCAGTATGAAGTAAGTCCTTGCCTTTCAGCTGCATCTGCTGGTTTGCAATTCGTCCGCCAAATCCGGGACCAGAGGGTGCAGGATTAGTGGGAGAGGCTGAGTTCGTGGGAACTGGCACGCTAGCATTGTTATGTTGGTCGGCGCTCACATCGTAGCTGCTCGAACCGCCAAGCTTGCCAAACAATGCCAGAGAGCCAGTGTGCCTGTGACGTGCCGAGCTTGTAGGCACACGCTGTACTGGGTACGTCTGCGTGGCCAGCTCGGGGTTCGCTTCGAGCGCAGAGCGTAGCCAATCATTAAGGCCATGATCAACTGTCGCCCAGTACTCGCGTGTCTTGTTATATATGTCAATCCGCTCAGCAGCGGTGTTAAGCGTTGCTATTTCCCGAGCGCCCAGAGGCTTGTCCGTGATTGGCGACTTCGGCGAAGGCTCCTGTGCGGCAATGGATGTTTTCGGCTCCTCGTCAGATGGAACGATTGCGAGATGTTGCGCAGGCTGCTCTATTTGTTGCTTCTCGTTCAAGCCGGATCCTCCGAGTCCCGAAGACTGCTCATGCTCCGCACTAAAACGTGGAGGGAGGTCCACGGCTTCGGGGTTGAGCTCTGTGTTAACAACATGAAGTCCCGGGGAGCGTGTTTCCTCTCGAGCAGGGCTAGTCACAGAGCGCGTAGTATCGACGGTTGGAGAAGCAGATCGTTGCGGCATATCACTGCTACTAATGGGATCAGGTTTAGTAACTGTGAAAGTGTGCTCGGGACCAAAGTACGAGTCGGGAAGACCTTCTGACCACTCTTGTCGTTCTCGATCTGCAGCTCGTTCCACAGTAGGAAGAGGGCTTTCCGTTGCCTGTAAGGCTTTTGTAGGCTCGACAGCGGCTACATCCTGTGCTTGCTCGTCTGGTGTTTGCAACTGCGGTTTGCTTGCCTCCCAGCTAAATCGATTGAGTATGACAGGTTTGGTCGGTTCTTCGGAGTGTGGGAGGAAAGACACGGTCGCTTCGGATGGCTGACCTTGGGCATAGCGCTCAGTATCCTGCGAAGATCGACGAGAAGCCCGGTCTTCATCTGCCCAGTAGGTATCATACTCACTAGGCAGAATAGAGCTAGCACGATTCGTGCCTGGGCTGACAGGGTGGAGCGAGGCTTGATTAGACTCGCTGGCCGGCGACGCTGGGGCCTTGAAAGGACTGAGACTGGCGACAATCTCCTTGCGAAGACGGTCGCTTTCCTGGTCTTCAGCTGAGGGGTCAGTACTCAACTGAGGATCAAGACTCGGCCGTTTAGGCTGACTCTTGAAGGGTTGTGAGGGCCTCTCTTTCAGAGGCGGGGGTGGTGGAAACTCTGATTCCGGGGTGTCTTTCGCAGGAGGAGTTGGCGGCACGCTTGAGCTTGAAGTGCCAGTACGATCTAGTTGAAGAGGCCTTGGTAGATAGATGTTTCCGTGGTCAGCACGACGTGCTTGCTGCTGTTGAGTCTCGGACAACTGGTCATCGGCGCCCAAGGTTGTGCGGATAGAATTGACCATCGCAGCTCCAGCATCTCTAAGAGCGGCGAGTGGGTCAGAGGTGTCCGTCTCCGCCGACGATGCCCCGGCAAGTGGTTGCTTGTCCGTTGTGGGCGTCGAATCGGATTTGTTGAGCGCACTCGAGCCATTGTTCGCGAAACTCAATCGACGATCTTGCTCGCCCTGATCCGAAGGTGTCATAGCGGTAGTTGCATAAGACTCCCACTGGCCTGGAAGATGGGGACGAAATTCTTTAACAGGACTGCTGGGTTTCGAAGGGCTAGCTTTCGTTGGAGACGCCGCACGGGAATTATCGTTGCTTCGTTCCCACGACTGAACACTGTTCCTCGAACGATTGGACTGTGTAGAGCCACGTCTCGATGACGCTACCTCTCCAAATTTACCAGCCAACGCCTGCACACGACCCTTGCTTGGAGACTCTGAGCGATCGCGCGGCAAGCCATCATCGAGAGGGCTTTGCGCGTTATGCGACTCGAGGAAGTTGTTCTGTGCTTGGAGCTCTGAAGCGCCCAGTCCGGGTGCGCCATTGTCTGGACCATCCCTCACAGCAGTAGCAATATCTGCCTCACGAGTAGCATATGCAGGGGAAGGACCTTGAAGGCCGCCTTCCATTGCGCCCGGAGTTTCGTTACTTTCGGTCGTAACAAGAGCGGATTCTGGTTCGGGTACGTCTCTGCTAGGTGCTAGGACAGGCGATCGTGCAGGACTGTCACCGCGTGTAGGCGTAGCGAGGCCGCTGCGCGGTAGAGAGGAGTTGGAGAAGTTGCGACTGTGACCTGGCGACGGTTTTCCTGGAACGTGGTGCATGGGCTCGACGATCTTCGCGGAGGTTGGCTGGGTGACGGGCGTCATGACTTCACTAGGTTCTTCTGCAATGGCGGGTGTGGTGCTTTCTGCTTGATCACGGTGTCTCAATGCTGAGGCTGCTGAACTGGGCACGCGGCTCATGATTGGGCTGATTCCGGAAGTGCTGCCAGTATTGCTCCTCAGAAGGTCTGAACTTGAATCATTGTCATTTGATATGGGCGTTGGCGGGACGGAACGTGATTCGTCAGCGCGAGTAAATGCTTGATCAACAACGGAGCGCAGACCCTGGTCATCCTGTGGTGACACAAGGGATTGATCTTGCTGGGGTTGTTGTTTGTCGTGCGGGGCTGCTGCATCATAGTCAGGCAGATACTCGCTCTTACGTTCAGCGACAGTTTCCATAGGCTGCAGCGATCGTCCGCCATCTTGAGCGGAAACCATATTGTCCTGTGTCGGGGAGGAAAGAGAGTCCAGGCTTGGTCGCGATGATTCCATTGACGCTCGCTCCCGCTCCTCTTGGTGCCGCTTGTAAATGTCGGCTGGTCTGATGAAGGGTAACGGCTTGTCAGATGCCTGACTGCCATTGCGTGGTCGTGGCGAAGCGGGCATTGGCATATCTCCCTGGCCTATACTGCTCTTGCGCGGGGGAAATTGAGTATTGATCGGTGGAGTAAAATCGGCGGGGACCTGCGATATGCGTGTCTGGAGAGGCGGAGGCATGGCAGAGGGGCTGAAGTCGCCTCTCTCTCCCATGTGGTAGCCCTGCTCATGTTCGTGGCCGCGTGCCTGTCCTGGCAGCTCTCCGTACTGTTGGTCGTGTCCATGTTGGGGTTGTGGTATTGTTGAGGAGAAAGCGCGCTGTTCCTCGCCGTGCTCGAAGGAATTCCTTCGGGCTCGTGGGAGAGGCGCCTGCTGGGACGGGTCGGTGAAGCTGCGCGATGGTTGCTCTGTCCGCTGGGCATAGTATCGCTGCGCCGGCGGCTGTGGCTGCTCGGGCTCCGGGTTGACGCCGTATTCGTCGTACTCGTCGTAGCCGCCCCAATCGTCGCCATCGTAGGCGTTCTTCTTTGCCTGGACCCATTTCTTGGTTTTGGCACGGTTGACGTTGGTCTTGAACGACACAGGCTGGCCTGCGGAGAAGGGCGACGCGGTCCGATCGCTAACACGAGTCAGTTTATGAAAGCAGGCGACATGCGCGTGCAGACGTGGTACGTACAGCGGCGATCTGGCTTCCTCTTGCTGGAAGCGGAAGGGGCCAGACATGATGGCGTAGGATGGTCCGGAGATAGGATGCAGCACTCGAGCTCTACTAGGGCCGAGCCCAACGCCAGCTATGTCCTACCGCGCATGCAATCGGGAGAAACGAGGGGCGGTCTGCCGAGATGGACTCTGCGACAACGGTGCTGGCCAGGCGGTGCGCGATTGCAGCGCTGGGGGAGTGAGGCGGTGGTGGTGGTGATGGCCGGAGTGGTGATAGACAGCGTGGCTGGAGCAGGGCGGGAGGGTTGATGAGGGTTCGATCAAGCTTGCGGGGGATACGTCACCTGCCTGCGCGTGCGAAAGGCCCGACGTGATCACGCCAAAGATGCACTCGACTGGAGTAGAAGAGGATGGGCGCAAGAGGAGAAGGTCAAGGAGTGAGGAGAGCTGGCAAGTCGATGCAGCGCCCAAGTGCTCGTCTCCCCTTGACGCAGCTGCTCCGGTCTGACGGGTCTACGGCCAAAGTATACCCAGGTAGCGCCACTACTCGCAGCGCTGGAGGTGTGGCGCAGGGCGTCGAAGTTTGGCCGACGCGGAACTAACTACGTTTCCCCATTCCACCCCGGCCCAGCCCTCGACCCTCAACACATTCCGCTTTTCTTTGCCCGACTCGCCAGGAACACGCCGATTCACCACCGCGCACGTCTGCTTCCCGAGTCTCCCATCACACCTCCAAGCCAACCCCCGCCGACGCCGCCAGCTCTCGCACGCTACGTACACGAACCGCGTTTCGCCCGGCACCACCTCACAATTGGAACGCGCCCTTGGTTGCCTTGGATCCCAGAGCAAACGTGGCCTGAGCAAGTTCGCGACTGCACACGAATCTACCATCCGCCTCGGCGCAACTTCCACGTCTCCTGTGCATCCGCAGCGCCTGCTGCCCTGCCCACAAGTGGTGCGCCTCCCCTTTTCCCGCCCTCGCCCTCCCACCCACCACAACAAACCATCAACATGGCCGTGTCGATACAGGACCGCACCGACGAGTTCCGCTCTATTCTTGCACAGGCTCAGCGGCGGCAAGCGCAATCCAAGACGGGCGCGCAACGGCAGTCGCTCCTCACGGCACAAGAGAAGACACAGGCAGATGCCAACCCCCGGCGTCAGCGCTCTGAATTTGCGCGCAATGCTGCAGACGTCGCGCGAGGTGTTGCGAGCACCATGCAGAAGCTCGAGCGCCTTTCACAGCTGGCCAAGCGCAAGACGCTGTTCGACGATCGGCCAGTCGAGTTTGACGAGCTCACCTTTGTCATCAAGCAGGACATGACTGCACTGTCAGGCCAGGTGCGGGCACTGCAGCAGATGAACTCGAAGCAACACCCCAAGGCGAAACCCGGTGTGGATCAAGAAGGAGAGCACAACGGCCAGGTCGTCAAGCTGTTATCCGACAAACTAACCAACGTGGGAACCAACTTCAAGGATGTATTGGAGGTGCGGACAAAGAATATGCAGGCATCGCGATCCCGCACGGAGCAATTCCTGTCAACAGCTGCGCAGCAATCCCACAGCAACCTCGAGCCAGGCAGGACCGATTCTCCGCTCTACCAAACACCCCAGCGAGGTCGATCACCAGGAGGCTTCGGCCGGAATACCAACGCTGCGCAGCAAGACCTGCTCTCGCTTGAGCCTTCTGGATCGTCAGCTCTGACGCGAGGCGCACCGCAATCGGACGCACAACTACTGCTCATGGAAGAGGCCCAGCCCCAGAACGCATACATCCAAGAGAGAGGGCGAGCAATCGAGTCGATAGAGTCTACTATTCAAGAGCTAGGAGGCATCTTCAGCCAGCTCGCCCAGATGGTGTCGGAACAAGGAGAACAGATCCAGCGCATTGACGCCAACACCGAAGACGTTGTAGACAATGTCGAGGGTGCCCAACGTGAGCTGATGAAGTACTGGAGCCGCGTGCAGGGCAATAGGTGGCTTGTCGCAAAGATGTTTGGTGTGCTAATGATTTGTACGTATACTCGCACACTCGTAGATTGACAACATGCTAACAAGGCTTAGTTTTCTTGCTTTGGGTGCTCATCTCTGGGTAGATTGCGCTTCATGGCTACGGCATTTTCAGGCGTTCAGGAAGATAAGAGGCGTTTTCACCAGCTCGGTCTGGCATCGAACTGGACAAGCAGCCATTGCATACGATGCTGCGCACTTCTCACTTGTACCTATATATTTCTTTTGTCGCATGTTTCACTTTTGGGCCTGGCTTATGATCACCATTACGTCATATGAGCGAGCCGTTATAAGCCACTATTAATGAATTCAACCCGTATGTTCACTTACGATATCAGTACGTGTTGCTGGGGGTGTGGAGGGCTTCCTTGTAGCTCGATCCATGTCTGTGCACTGTACGATCTTTGCTTGCATGCCTTGGCTGCATATGTACAACATGCGGGTCGGTAGTCGCTTAGGGCAGTAGAGTAGTACCCATCACGAAGCTTGAAATACGAATGCTTGTACTCTCTGGGTCCAATTCGAACATCTTTTCACTAAAGCTCTGCGACAATTGCGCATCCACGTATACTCAGGCGGAGCATGCGCCAACGACCACCACCTGCGTCATCGGTCAAGGCGGCCGTGTGATCGACTGCAGGATGAAACCAGACTGCACGGCTGTCCGTATTCTACCGCTTCTTATTCTTGATAGCCCCTGCGGAGTATCACCAACGTCGCAACGGAATTATCATTTTCACGTGCTCAAGGATGACCCCGACACGGACGGCTACCACCTAGGTGGAACATCAGAACATCGGAAATCATGGCAACTAAGCGGCAATGCCGAAGCTATCCTCCAACCACCTAGTGGGCTCCCGGCAAAGTATTCCGGCTACACCACTACGAGTCGTAGATGGAGAACTGACAGGCGCCGAACTATGCACGTCACCGCCATGACAGCCGAAGTGATATCAACGGTACTTGGGTTGTCACTAAGCTGGCCTGATTGGCGGCGCGAAACATGCAAAGTGCGACATGACGAAAAGGACGGCGCAACGTCGGCAGGATAGCTGCGTTTGACGGGCGCGCGCAAACTCATTAGTGGCCATGGACAGATGTCATATCGGTGTTTGGCGGGTGGGATGGCTTGCAAGCGACATGCTGAATGCAGCATCAGCAGATGATCCACCTGCTGCAGAGTAGGCGTGTTGGCGCCCGTCTTCCATGCTCTAGCGCCCACTCCTTCCATCCGTATGTCAACCACACTTCTCACACCGTCGTGCGTCCTCGACGCCTGACCTGCCCTCTGTTTGCTGCACCCCTCCGTTAGTCGCCCAAGCTTGTGCCGCCCTCCCACCTGTGACGCCTCCGTCCCGCGCAAGAAGAGACAACCCTTGTGCCGTTCGCATGTCTTGGTAGCAACCTCTTGACATCAACCAACAGCCAAGTGCATGCGCGCTCCGGCGCAATGCCTGACCGCATATGGGACGAAACCGTTGCGCTCGGCACGGCTCCCATATTCGACGATGCTGTGTATCTAGCCGAAGCCTTGGGCCTACCTATAAATCAGAATGAGGACCATCTCGACGCCGAGGTGGCGCTGCTTGCTCGCGAATCTGGTATCCCCGATCCTTATCGTTTCGTACCTCCGCCAGAAACTATCTCTCGCGCAATCTCGACTATGACGCTGGATAGCGATCAGAGAAGTTCCAGATCAATTCACTCTCAAGAAACGCAGTCAACAAGCTTCACGTCCGCGCCTTCCCGAACTTCGAGGGACCATATTTTCTCCAGTGACGGCTCAACCACAAGAAGGGTACCTTCAGCACACCCACAGATTACGTCACCTGTCGACAAGTCTCGAGGCTTCACTGACCGTCCCGAGTCTGATGTTCAGTCAAGACAATCATCGACACTGTCCATTACACCTTGCGCCATCTCCAGCCCTGCCTCATCACAGCAAGCGCAACCAAGGAGGAAGCGGGGCTCCGTCATTTTATCCATGTTCAGAAGGGATTCAGGGTACGTTGTGGACAGTGACTTATGACAGTTTCTTACTGAGTCTTTTCAGTAGTACTTGCACCACGTCCGCCTCGCACCACGGACATCACAGCAGGCCTCGAGGCGCAAAGCTGGTATGCGGTCACATGTTGTCCGACTTTGACGTTCGAGCACATATACAGGAGGCATCAAAGAGAGGCGCACACGTAGCGCCCGATTGCTGTGGAAGCGCAATACCGCAGTCCATTTTGGAGCGCGTCCAAGCAAAAGACAATCCGGGGGGGCTTGCTATGGAGACTGCTACCGAGCTGCCCGACCCTCTTTCCCGCGACTCTGGCTACTGCGAAATTGTGACGTCAACTGCTGACAGTTCATATTCCACAAATGGCCTTCCAATTTCAGACAAATCCCCCGCTTTGCCACAATCTCCAATGAGGCGCACCCGACACGAGGCGATCAGCATCGACTTGGCATTAGCCAAAGAGGCTTTCACGAGTTACAGGACAAAACAGAAGGAAGAGCTTGCGCGTGTCTCGCTGTTCGAGTGCAGCCAAAGAAAAGCCTTGTCAGCATACCAATATTGTTCAATGCAGCAACTGGAAGCGCAATGTAAGATTGATAGGGGCGAACGGATCGAACAGGTATGTATAATTCGTGTTAATGTGATATACATCAACTGACTCAAGCGATGTAGCACAATGAGGACCTAGAGCGATTAGAAGAACGACAACTTCTCGCTGAACACGATCTGCTAAAAGCACAAGCTCAGGAGACACAGAACGTAGCAACGGCACTAAAGTATATCGAGGCGTATTGCCTGGGTACGATGAGCAACCAAGAGCGTGTGCATACTGTGTCGGAGGAAGACTTGAAGAAGCTGGACCACCAAAGACTGATCCAACAGGATCTTCCCAGAAGACACGCGAGTGCAATCAACGTCTTACGAGCAAGGCAAGAGATGGACACCGCACGAAGACTAGAAGCACAGGAAGCAGAGCTACAGCAACTAGACACTGAGCACGAGAAAAAGAAGTTTGCAAAAGAGGTGGAATACCAGAACGAGCTGGAAAGGCTTGGCACCCTCATTGAATTAAGAAGAAAGAGGCTTCTACGAAGGTGGGATCTCAGGTTTGAAATATGGCGGCGAGACTGGGAAGCGCAACACAACACGACTCTGACAGCAGAACTCGAACACGAAGACTGGCCATCTCGCAAAGCAGATCATACAATCTCAATACCCGAAGCAAGTTTGCTAGCTCAGTACATCAAGGCCGCGGTATGATGCGACGGCCTCGGTTGCTCTTGATTTCTGAGACATCGCACTTTCCGTGTGTGCGATGTCTGTTCGTCCCACTGACGTCGATTTGGGGAGCACCATCATTATCGTCATTATTTTACAGCGTAGCGAGGCGTTTACTTGGACTCCGATGCTCAGACGCGGAGTCGTTTTCCATCTTTTGCAGCATTGGCGAGTTCACATCTTCGCGGCTATATACCCTTTTTGCACCTTTGCGAACACGCATTTTCTTCATACGGTTTTTAAGATGTTGCCACGACGAGAGATGCTCCGCTTGTATGTAACAGACCAATCTTGTTTGATTGGATAACTAGATATACGTTATATTGTAATAAGATAATTTACAATGAAGTTTGCAGCCACTGAACCCATGGTCACTGACAAGCCAAAATGTAAATGTGATGATATTCCCATGTAATTTGTCTGATTCAAGCGCCAATACTAGAAGGAGACCGCTGCCAATACGATCTCATCGACTAGTGAACCATAGCTTTGGGTGTGAAGAACAGGTGTGGCAGACTAGGACTAGCAGCCCGATCGTCTGGACCCTACGGAGCTTTTCCCCGCTCCTACGGCGATCAAGTAGCGAACGAACGCCGTTCGCTAGAATCGACGGCTTGGCATGATTGAAAGGCCGAATGGGGAAGTTTGCGGCTAGGGCTTTATCGCAGGAGGATCAGGTGTCTCCCGTCTTTGACATTATATTGACTGCCTGCTATACGGATACGATGGGCAGCGCAAATGATTATGGAGTGCCTTTGTCAATGAGATAGGAAGATTGCAACATTAATTGTGCAATTGCTATCTGGGTATCTTGCTAAATCGTAAAACTCGTGGAAACATCATTGACTATCGTTACATCAGACATGAAATGTATCCATCATCTTTCACAGACAATCGTGTTCGACAGCCATGGCTGGCATCGCTGTCTTAGCCACGAGTGAGATCGCTGTTGTACTGCTCAACGGGTGCTAGCATGTCCCACTGCAAGCCCTCTTGGGCGTCTGTGGCTGGTGGCAGATGGTCCAAGCCCATGGCTATGTCCATCTCAGCGTCATCCTTCATGAGCGAGAGCTGGTCGAATTGCTGATCGAAGAAAGCATTTTGCCCATGCATGCCCTTCGGATCAGGATATGGTAGCAGCGGTATGTTGCCCTCGGCGAGGTATGGAGCAGGCGTCTCTGGCATGCTGGGCGTAGCAGAATCGAACATGCTCATCGAGTCGTCGAACCCACCAATCCAGAACGGCCCTCCACTGACAGCATCGCGCTCCTGTATCATCTCTTCAATCTCGTCCTCGGGGATATAATGCTCAGCGAGTAGATGACGTCGTAGATCACGGTCCATGTAGAAGCGGTACTCGCACGTCTTCACCAAACAGGGCACCTCGCGGCCTTGCTCGTAACCAACACCGGTGAGCATGGTGAGCATTGAAGGCTCCGGCTTCTTCTTTGACTTTGCAGCCTTTCGGAGCTGCTTGCGGTTGCCGAGACCAAGATGATTTGTTCGGACGTGCTGATCGAGAGACGACTTGGCCTTGAAGGAGGCACCACAGGCATTCTCTCCGTTCCAGGCTTGGAGATCTGGGTGTTTTGAATTCTGCAGAGCGTCTGAGGTACATGAGTATCTGAACTGCTTGTCATGAACCGTCTGAATGTGAACAGTGAGGTTGTGTTTCCGGTTGAATACACTCTCACAGCCTAGTCTGGGACAAGGGTACTGCGTTTGGTCTTGTGGCTGACCATGGACGGTGTCGAAGTGTGTCTTGAGATTGGATGCAGTCTTGAATTTCTGACCACACTGAGTACATATAGGTGGGTGACACTCGGCTGTGTGCACGTCCAGCTCGTCTTTTGTCGCGAAAGACGGTAATTGTGGTGGAATGGTGAATGTGTCAACAGACTCGGTCTGTATCGTGTCGGCTTCTGCTCCAGCCGTCGCACACAGCATGCAGAAGTGGCCTTGATCTCGCGTGTGTGCATGTATCCTATCCATATGCCGTTGCAGTGCACCCTCAGTCTGAAAGCCACTCGTGCATCTCTCGCCGGTCTCTTGATCCACATGAGAACAGTTGTAGGGCTTGACTTCCATGTGCTGACTCTTGACATGTGCCTCCAACGCCTTCGCCTTCCTAAAAGCCTCGTTGCATGGGGGAAAGTCGGTACAATAGAATTTGGATTCGTGGACATCTCTGTGTCTCTGGAGCCTGCCGTTGGAGGTGAAACTCTTGCCACACCCATTCCAATCGCACGTGAATGTCCGCTCGGTCGCAGGGTCACTATGGGCGTTCTTGAGGTGACGCTGTAAGTGGTCTTTACGGGGAAATGTCTTGTCGCAGCCGGGTTCGGTACAGATGAACGGCCGCTCCTTGTTGTGGCTTCGCATGTGTGTCTCGAGGCGACATGGTCGGTTGAAGCGTTGCGAGCAGGTTGGGCAGACGTAGTTCCATTGGCGACGGGCCTCGCTCTCTGCCCTCAAAGTGCCGTTGTCAGTGAAATTGACCTTGTAATCAGCAGAGTCGTCTGTAGCATAGTCCTGGTCGGGTGTGTCCTCCGCAACACCTCCGAGAATGTTAGCCTTCAGGAACGACGTCATGGTGGCTGGGGTACGGTACTTTTGCGAGACCTCTTCTGCGACACCACACCAGCGTCTTCGGTGTTTCTCCGTTTCGGCGCCATAGTATTGCATACAACGTGCACGTTGTTGCAAGGCGGCTCGTGGATGCGGAGAACCATGGGCGAATGTCAAGCTCCACTGTATTTTTCGAACGCCAAGATTTCCCACGCTAGTGCAGACGCCGACCCCTGCGATTTCTGATCGCGAACTTTCTTTGCCAGTCGCATCGCACCAGGCATACACCCCATACTCCACGCGTACCTCTCGACCTCTCAGCATCACTTCCAAAGACACGCGCACGCGTATAATCCTACTGCAAACATGTCCGACTACGGCGGTGACGACTACGATGGCGGTGCCGGTGACGTGTATGTTTGGTTCCATCTCTACGTTTCCTTCAACAGGCGCATCAGCTAGGAGAACGGTTAAAGGCATTCTAGCCCAATCTAACGTCAACAGCGACGAGCCCCTCATCGAGTTCGACGAAGAGGCCGAGCCTGATCTGATGGACGACGAAGACGACCAGCCTGGCGGCGGTGAAGACCCAGACAATGCCGAACCCAACGACGACAACGTAGTAGTATCTGGCGACGCCAACGCGGCAGCAGCTGCCAAAGAAGCCTCCAAGAACACAGTTACAAGCGAAAAGGACAAGAAGGTCCCGAACGACAAGCGCACAACCACCCCATACATGACAAAGTACGAGAAGGCACGCGTCTTGGGCACAAGAGCACTTCAGATCAGGTATGCTACCTTCGGAGGGAGGGTCTATGCACAAGGACTAATAATATTGCAGTGGCAATGCTCCCGTGTTGATCGATGTGGAAGGTATGACGGACCCTCTGCAAATTGCTGCGAAAGAGCTGCAAGAGAAGAAAATTCCCCTTGTTGTACGGCGGTACCTCCCCGATGGGTTCTACGAGGACTGGACTTGCGAAGAGCTTCTGACATGAAGCGTTGAGTGGCTGATTGCATTTGATATGGAGTATTGTTTGGCTAAATATGGGGCATTTCGGCGAAAGGAGTCTTTAAGTGGTTGCGCAATTATATCCCGAGTCTCACCCGATCTCCGTTAACTCCAAGCCTTGTCCGTTGCCTCTGCGGATCCGCGGATAAGATTTCTGTAACAAGCCAAAAGTCTAGAGGGAGGTGGGGTAGCTCGACATAGCTATTCGTCCCCCGCACTAATTTCAGGCACAACGTCACTCAATGCGCCTGCTCACAAAACTTCCAAGGGCCCCTCGACCTGCATTTGCATTCCAACCTCTTACTATCCGTTTTTCCCGCTACACCACATTGTCCAAGATGTCTTTCGAAACCACAGGCACCATTGCGTCCTTCGGCGGCAAGCTTCTCAAGTTGAAGCACAAGTCCTCAAGCACAAACACCGACATGGAGCTGAACATGTTCCTGCCTCCACAAGCACTCAAATCCGGCGCCAAGGTCCCAGTTCTCTTCTACCTCTCCGGCCTCACATGCACCGGCAACAACTGCTCAGAGAAAGGTTTCTTCCAGCACGGCGCAGCCAAACATGGTATCGCTGTCGTGTACCCTGACACTTCACCAAGTGCGCGCCTACCGTGAGACTAAACTCGGAGAATTTGACTGACCCACTGACTAGGGGGTCTCCAGATCGAAGGTGAAGACGAATCATACGACTTTGGGTCAGGCGCAGGTTTCTACGTCGATGCCACCAAGGAGCCATGGTCGAAGGGCTACAACATGTACTCATACATCACCAAAGAGCTCCCCGAAGCGCTGTTCTCGTCTTTCAAAGAGCTGGATTCCAGCAAAGTCAGCATCACAGGGCACAGCATGGGTGGTCACGGCGCATTGACACTGGTGGGTCAGCTGCTTGCATACCAAGAGGACTACACTAACCACCACTGATTAGTTCCTCAAGAACCCTGGCATGTACAAGTCCGTCTCCGCATTCGCACCCATCGCCAACCCCATCAATTGCCCGTGGGGCCAGAAGGCTTTCAAGGGATACTTTGGCGAGGACCAGCAACAAAAGTGGAAGGAGCATGATGCGTCAGAGCTGGTCAAGCAATGGAAGGGTCCTCTTGAGATGCTCATCGATGTGGTGCGTATTATATGCGACAGTCTTGTATCGTTTTACTAATCGAGCTAGGGCACTGGAGACAATTTTTACAAGCAAGGCCAGCTCCTACCGGAGAACTTCGTCAAGGCAGCCAAGGAAGCTGGCAACGACAAGGGCATTCAACTCCGCATGCAGCCCGATTACGACCACAGCTACTACTTTATGGCCACATTTGCTGACGATCACGTCGAGTGGGCGGCGAAGCATCTAGGCGCATAGTAAGTAGGTGTGACGATTATTGTAATAGCAGTCTGCTCACTACTACAGAAGCGGCTCGTGTATTAGAGAGAAATTGTAGAACCTAATAGAATCCGTACACATTTGGGAAGACTTTGTTGCTTATTCGTGATTTATTAGTTTGATCAACGTGTTGTACGTCGGCGCCAAAATGTATCTCAGCTCTTATCGCCATGAATTCGCCATAGAATTTGAGCTTCGAATATATAAGCATGATAAAATGACAACTGCGTTGCTGGCTTTGGATGGGAGCTCCCCTACTCGACGGGTACCTGATTGATGTCCTGAGAGCAGCGTAGATGACAATAAAACTTTAGCGATGCGCGTGGCGGTGTCGAAACCAAAATCTCGTGCGCACGTGTCACACGGTCAAATTGGGCGCGAGAACATCCCACCAGGTCTGGGCTTGGCGCTGCCACTTCAGTCACTGCACAGCTGTTTTCGGTCACGACGCCTCGACGAAGACGCAGAACGACTTTTGCTTTTTGCAGTCGGCAACCTGATCACCTGGAGTATAGACCCTGAAGCTCTGGCCATTGTTTCCTTCACGCACAAACCCTTGCACACGCCGTACGTCAGCCCCTCGTGCCCCGCCTCTGCCTACACCGCTGTAACGCTTTCGTGATGCAGTCTTCCACAGTTTGCTCCATGATCCGGTAGCATACAGATCCGCTCATCGTTTCTACCCCACCACGTCCGATGTACATTCTATAGGGCAGACCACACCGACTCAACTTGTGACTCAACCCTGCTTGCCCAGCTTGGACAACACGAGGAAATGGAGGACCAGGTACGCACAATTGTTTGCCCAATCCATGGAGCATATACTCACACTCCATGTCAAAGGTCGAAAATGCCATCCAGATTGCCGCAAATCCGACATCGAGCCAGGAGCTGCGCGGTCAGGCTATCGAATACCTGAACCAGCTTCGTGCCGAAGGCTCCGCATGGCAAGCTGCCCTCACACTCTTCGCGCGCGACCCTCGTCCCACCGACTTCGTCCGTCATACGTCCCTCGATCTCGTGAACAACGCGATTCAAGAACATCGTCTCGATGAGCAGAGTCTTGCGTACATCAAGGATACCCTTATGGGCCACATCCACCGATCCTACGTCCCGGGCAGTGGAGCTGCAGACACAAGCCATATCCAGAACAAGTTGATGCAGACTGTCACCTATCTCTTTGTAGCACTATACCCTTCCTCATGGCAGTCCTTCTTCGACGATTTCCGCGCCTTGGCTGGCGACCAATCTACCATCGGAAACGTCAATACAGCCACGACATTACTGTACCTCCGCATGCTCGGTCAAGTGCACGACGAAATCGCTGACCAGTTGGTCGCCCGTCCAGAAGACGAGAAGAAGCGCAACACAGAGCTGAAAGATCTCATCCGGCAACGGGACGCGCAGAAGATCTCGTTATCTTGGCAAGAAATACTCGCGAAGTGGAGGGAGACAGACCTGAATCTTGTGAAGATGTGTCTGGAGACTATCGGGCGCTGGGTGAGTTGGACCGACATCAATTTGATTGTCAACCAAGCCATGATCACAACTTTCCTGGAAATGGCGGGCCAACAAGGAATCGCTGATCCCGAGAGCGCTGCTGGAAAAGTGCGCGATGCGGCAATCGATACGTTCTCAGAGATCGTGGGAAAGAAGATGAGCCCATCGGATAAGATTGAACTAATCACTTTCCTAAATCTGTCCGAAGTCGTCGGCCAGCTGATCAGCAGCCCAGCTTTGGCCGATTTTAACAGCTCGAACTACGACAACGACCTTGCCGAGACAGTCGCTAAGCTCGTGAACAACATTGTATTCGATATCGTGAAGATACTCGAGAACGAAGCTGTCGAGGAGCATGTCCGGCAACGCGCAGACGATCTCATTCGCATCTTCACGCCTTACCTCTTACGTTTCTTCGCCGACCAATACGACGAGGTCTGCTCGACTGTCATCCCGTCTCTTACAGATCTGCTTACGTTCCTCCGTAAATTGCAAAAGAAGTCTGCATCGATACCTCCACAATACGCCGCAGTATTACCACCCGTCCTGGATGCGATCATTGCAAAAATGAAGTACGATGAGACAGCCTCATGGGGGGAGGAAGGCGAACAGACAGATGAGGCAGAGTTCCTCGATCTCCGGAGACGCCTCCACGTCCTGCAACAAACAGTAACTGCCATCGACGAGCCTTACTACATCGAGACACTCAGTCGCTTAGTGAACGGAACCTTTGGGCGCCTATCTCAAGGCGATCAATCTCTAAATTGGCGAGACCTCGAATTGGCTCTGTACGAGATGTACTTATTTGGAGAACTCGCAGTCAGAAACCAGGGACTGTATGCGAAACGCGAGCCCTCATCGGCCGCAGCTCAGCAACTCGTGAATATGATGAACAGCATGGTCGAATCTGGTCTAGCAAACTACCCGCACCCTGCTGTTCAGCTGCAGTATATGGAAATCTGCGTACGCTACTACCAATTCTTCGAGCAGAATCCTGGCCTCATCCCCAAGGTACTTGAGAACTTCGTCAACCTTACCCATAGCAACCATGTCAAGGTCCGCTCGCGATCCTGGTATCTCTTCCAACGCTTAGTCAAGCATCTGCGAGCCCAACTGGGCAACGTCTCCTACGACATCATCCAAGCGGTTGGAGACTTGCTTACAATCAAAGCCGAGCTTCCAGACACTTCAGAAGACGAGATGTCGTCCGATGAAGAAGATCAGTCGGCAGATGCGTTGTTCGACTCGCAGCTGTACCTTTTCGAAGCCGTGGGCTGCATCGCTTCGTCCAATACGGTCTCCGCAGAGAACAAGAGACTCTACGCGCAGACCATCATGAGTCCTCTATTCTCGGACATGCAACAGACTCTTCCCCAAGCGAGGAATGGTGATGAGCGGGCTATACTCCAAATCCACCACATCATCATGGCCATAGGAACGCTAGCTCGAGGCTACTCAGACTGGGTACCGTCAAACAACAATAGCGTCGCGCCCCAGAGTGAGGTTGCGGATGAGTTCGTCAAAGCATCTGAAGCTATCCTCGTCGCCGTCGAATCACTGAACTCTTCTGGCTCCATCCGACACGCCGCAAGATTCGCTTTCTCGCGCATGATTGCCGTATTAGGCTCGCGTCTGCTACAACAGCTGCCATCCTGGATCGAAGGACTCCTTTCATTGAGTTCTTCCATGGACGAGATCAGTACCTTCCTCAAAGTACTCGGCCAGGTCGTCTTCACCTTCAAGTCAGAGATCGCTGGCATCCTGGATACCGTTATGAGTCCAGTCTTGCAACGCATATTTACCGCACTAGCTGTGGTTCCTTCGGGCACAGATGACGAAATTCAACTGGCTGAGCTCCGTCGAGAGTATCTGAACTTCATCGTCGTTGTTCTCAACCAGGGTCTCGGATCTGTGTTCGTCAGTAATGGTAAGTCGACGACATAAAACACCAATTTGACCCTGGCTAATGTTCCGCAGCGAATCAAGCGACTTTTGAGCCCATAATTTCTTCGATCGAAACATTCGCTCGCGACACACACGACTACCCTACCGCGCGCCTTGCGATCTTTGTGCTTATTCGCATGATCACGGTGTGGGGCGGACCCGACAAAGTCGGGCCTGGCGCGAACGCAGCACCCACATCTCCCGACACTGCTCAAGCACCATTACCGGGTTTCGACAATTACGTGGTAGATAAGTTCTCTCCGTTGGCATGGTCAATTCCAGCATCACCGGGCTTCAACTCGAAAGACGCGCAGGCAAAGCAAGTACTCTTTGAGGCCGCCAACCTGCAACACGAGATCATTAAGAAGGTCGGCGAACCGTATGTAGAGCGACTCAAGAGCGATCTCGGTGGCATGGGAGTGGGCGACGACGGCGCGGACCAATACCTGCGCACGCTCGCCGGCTCGTTCGAAGGACCAAAGAAAGAAAAGGAATGGCGCAACTTCTACGTTCAATTCGTGGACCGCATGCTTGCAAGCCGAGGTTGAGCTTCGTTACCTAGTCGAGGTTCGGGGACTATACTATAGTGGAGGTGGGATTCATCAGCGGGTTTGGCGTAACATTTGTCCATCATGAAGGCGGCATCATTCTGCATCGTAGCGGGCGCCAAAAGGATTGGCATTGAGTTTGATTTCCGTGATAACCCCAGCAGCTAGCTCGCATCTTCGTAGTGCAGCCTCATTACAAATTAGATTTCTCATCATAGTATACATCAAATGCGTTCGCAGTCTAACAATGTGCCTCATAGCGTGATGATAGCATGTCATGGTGAGGGACAAGTAGAGATGTGAGCCTTCGGACGCGATGGAGTCGCGCCTGCCACTTCAGCCCTACGCACCCGCGCTGCACCGACATCACAACAGCACCACCCACTCCAGCTTCCCTCACCAAACCACCAATTCTAAATCCGCCTCGTCCCGGCCCGAGGCTGGCATCATTCCCGCAAGCAGTGTCGCGTGAATCCCAATATGCAATGTGATAGAATCGCGATTTCCCTAAATGTCCCAAAAACTTGTTTAGTAAGACCCGCCCAAGCGCTTCGCGTTTCACCACCCACAAACCGATTCGCCAGGAACGCCCGAAGCCCAGCCTGAGACTTCAGGAAGCGCGCTCCTAAAATGTCAAAAGTAGAAAGTTTACTTAGCGCTATGCTTAGTATTCGCTCTGGTACTGCGCCGCATGGGATGGGGATGCGGAAGCAAAAGAGGTGTCGTTCGCTGTGTGCGAACTATCAGCCTCATCCTACCTTTGGCTTGCTTACGACTCAGCGTCTTTTCCCCCCTACTTTTCAGAACTTTGTTACGGTGACGCGGCTTCGTCTTTTTGTGACGAAGGGCGGAAGCAAAGAGAGCCATGGATATTAGCGGGTTTTCACGCTGGAGCCCTTTTCGTTGGCATGGTTTGCGTGGCCTGCCGACCGTGGAAGACAGGGTCGATGCTCTAGTGGACGCGGGTGCGAATGCGACGCCCGTGACCACGCCGAAATCGAAGCCGAAATCGACGTCGAAATCTAAGACTTGGGAGACTGCGATTGAGAAGATTGAGAGTTGGCCTGAGGAAGCTCGGCCATTGAAAGCCCATACCTGGTTAAAATGGCTCTATGCATTGGGAGACATCTTGCTCGTATTGCTGCCGCTGTACTTCATCCGTAAGCTACCAATTTTCATCCTATACTGCTGATCTAACTCATGTAGTTCTTGGTGTTGCCGTGATCACCCTGAATGGGAAACCAACTCAAGACTCGGCATTCGGGTCTAAGGTGGAAACGGCTATGGACCTTGTAAAACAAAGCATGGGTCGCTACCATACAGTTCACTAACAGGTGCAGGGTCCAACAATGTTTCCTATCGTGTTCGCTGCCATAACCGGAAGAAGTATGAAGATGATTGCGCGGTTTCTCGCGGAAAGAGGGTCTAGAATCAGCGTATGTACATCTTCTCGAAACAGGTTCTTCAAGAAGTTCTTGTAGTCTTGGATCAAGCGACTAATTCGTCTTTAGACACTGGAACTGCTCATGGCAAGCCAGTCTGTTTGGGGCACCTTCGAGAGTCAACTGCTGCTACAACGACTTACAGTTGTTGGTGTGAACCTTCTCTTCCTGTGGGCTCTTTCGCCACTGGGTGGCCAAGCATCACTTCGACTCATGACAAGAAGTCTGAGAGCTTCTCATACATCTGGAAAACTTCGATACATGACTACCGGCCCAGCAGCAACTATGTGGGGGCTGTCGTCAACCTATATCGGCAGTGGGAAGTTTGCTGATGCCGGAGCTCTCTATACCGCAGCACTATTGGCACCACTGTCCACGAAGCTAGGAACTCAAGATCCCTGGGGTAACATCAAGATACCCAGTTTGCAGTCAGTTAACTCGTCGTCGCCTGATTCCAATGGCTGGTATACGGTACCTAAGGATGCATCATCGCCGGAGGACTATTCTTCTCTAGTCGGTCTTCCCCTTGTTGGCCTTCCGTCCCGCGACAGCTCAAGCTTCAATCTCCAGTACACGTACCTGTCGCTAGACTGTCAGCCCTTTACACAAGCGCCTTACCCTGGCGTGAACGGCTCAGATAATTACTATACCACTAACTACACTAAGTTGGAAGATTTGGCGCCTGGCCAAGTATGGTTCGAAAAAGAGGAGGATGATCCATTCGGCAATCCCATGGGAGATCGCAACTCTTTCTTCATGGATACAACCCGGAGTTTCCCATGGGGTATGAAAGTCGGAGACGACCAGGACCTCTTCATGGGTCGTCTAAACGGTTTTTTTGGCAACTACAATACCTCCATCCTGCCCGAAAAAGAGCTTACCATGAACCGAGAGCTTCTCTTTGTCTCGCAATACGCAACAACCCATGGTGGCAACGAAATTGGACTAAACATTGCGACATGCTCTTTGTCTCAGACTCACGTTGAAGCATTCGTGCAATGTAAAGGGAACACTTGTGCCACAACCAAGCTCAGGAAATCGCTGCAAGATACTCGTTCCACATCGCTCACTGGGTTCGAGCATGGTACGATCATGTTCGCGTTTGCGAAACAGTTTCCTCGCGCAGTAAAGTTCACGACTGGATCGAGCCCGACCGAACACTTCTTGGCTAACACTTCTGCCTTTCCATTCGTGCAGCAAGTGGGCCACTTCTCTAGCGATGTTATGTTTACGAACCTTTCACTGGTGTCCCCCGATGTGTTCTCGAAAAGACTCGGTCTGGTAATGAACACCTTCTATCAACTGAGTGTTCAGCCGACAGGCTATTTTGGTAGCTTACCTCAAAACCTATCACTTTACGGACCAGACACAGATACATTCGACGACATTAATGCCTACCTGCCGAAGAACTTGACGGTCACCGAGCATACCTTCAGCGACTGGTACACTACCTTTGAACAACGGATACAGGACATTGAATCGCCATTCGTTGCAGCGACAACATCAGCCATTATCACCGCTACAGAACAAATTTTTGTCTGCAACTTTGCTTGGCTTGCACTCCTGCTTGCCGCATCCATGATCACCCTCTTGACAGGTGGTGTGGCTTTAGTCTTGAAGTGCAGGACTTTAGGACCGGAACTCTTTGGATTCGTTACCAGCATGACCTATGAGAATCCTTGGGTCAAGGTACCCGATGGAGGGACTACGCTAGATGCGATGGAAAGAGCGAGACTCCTGAAAGATCTTGAGGTATACGTTGCCGATGTGCGCGGCAGTGACAAAGTCGGTCACATTGCTCTGGCTGCGGGCGTGCCAATGCGCAAGTTAGAACGAGAGCGGCTCTATTGCTGAATTCGGCTGCAGCTCAATGCCGCATGGATCGAGGAGACATGCCACACCCGCTCCACATGCCGTCGTGGCGCAGCATACTCAGCCATTGCACGGCAGGCAAGAAACAGGAGGACTCCGAAAAGATCGAGACTTCGCAGACCCTGTAGCATGCTGACTTGATCATCGCATTTCTATAGGATGAAGAGATGGCATACGAAACAACGCAATTGTTGCTCCCAATCGGCAATCAGAGGCGATATCGTGGATACCCACAGTCGTAGCTGGCGAAGATCATGATCGGCCAGCTGGCGCTTTCCGATAGCCAGTCTTACACAGTAAACGGATGAAGGTGTGACAGGGCACGCGCGGCGCCAGGGATGAAAGCAAGCTTCGTTCCCACACGCGGTGGAGCGGATTGCGGACACCAAAAGCTGAAGGCGTCGAGAGGCTGTAAGCGGCTCACCAATGGGCCTGGCAATGCAGGGGTCGTTGGCTCGGAGGTGCGACGCAGCATAAAACACACAGGGGTCCGGACCTTTTGCCGACCTGCTAAGCGACTGCGCCTCAACCAATGGACGTTCAGATGCAACATCGAAACGAAACCTCTCTCCTTAGGCCCTTCACCGACACATGGTGATCCTCGAGTCCACGTCTTCGTCGCCTTCCCACTTAGGCGGCGACGCATGATGTACCTGCGTCGGCTGCGCGCCGTTCTAGTATTCCCTTGGCTGAGAGCCTCAGCACACCCGGACCGCCCGTTTCATCCCGTAGACGCTCGCCGCTGTGGATCACCAACGACTCCCATGTACCTTGTCTTGCGTTGACACCCTCGCCCTCCAGACTACTCGTTTGATTAGAGGATCGTTCGAGGATTCGCAATGTGGAGGTTTTGGTGGCGGTACGCAATGGCTATTGTACCCACATCACATTGGTGGTGACACGAGTATAAGAGACTACAGCTGCCTCACAGCATAATGCCCTCATCGCAACACACGCTCTCTCGGCAACTTCTACATTCTTTCCATTGCAGCATTTTTTACACGACTAGCAGGGCTAGCTCATCCACATTCTCTTCAATTTTAACATTCTACTGTCGTTGTACGATATCACTACTACCATCAGCACCATGTCTCTCCGATCTATCTCCATAGCTGCGGCTGCCATCTTCGCTACTTCCAACGCTCACATGATCATGAAATCTCCTGTACCATACAGCGCAGACAAGATCGACAACGCACCCATCACCGCATCGCAATACCCGTGCAAGTCCAATCTTGGCTTCACTGTCTCCACTATGAACTCGATGGCTGTGGGCGAGAAGCAATCGCTCACTTTCTCTGGAAGTGCTGTTCACGGGGGTGGCTCGTGCCAGCTCAGCGTAACTACAGACACCGAACCTACAAAGGATTCCGTCTTCAAGGTCATCAAGTCTATCGAGGGTGGCTGCCCTGGTATCGACGGACCCGAGGCTTTCGACTTCGAGCTTCCTGACAGCATTCCTAATGGCAAGGCTACCTTTGCTTGGACATGGTTCGCCAAATTGAGTGGCGGCCCAGAAATGTATATGAACTGCGCACCCATCGAGGTTACTGGTGGTGCCAGCGACAAGTCCAAGTTCGACGCCCTCCCGGATATGCTCGTCGCCAACATCGCATCAACCACTTGCAAGCAGGAAGTCAGCAAGGACTTGAAGTTCCCCAACCCTGGTTCAAACCTCCAAAGTGGTGCAGATGCCGGCAATGTTGTTGACCCCACTGGCGACTGCGGATCTACTGGTACTACTCCCTCTGATCCTTCTGAGCCATCTTCCCCTGCTGGTGGCGAGCCTTCAGCTGCTCCCTCATCTCCTGCTGGTGGAGAGCCATCTGCTGCTCCCACTTCTGCAAACGATGGTCAGTACCATCCTGCTCCTACTACCCCCGCCGCGGGCCAGCCATCTGCCGCTCCCACATCTGTTGCTGGTGGCGAGTCATCTGCTCTCCCACCTAACGGCGGTGGTATCTTCGCTCCCGGAGCTTCCAGCGCTGCATCTGCCGCTCCACCAGCTGCACCCACAGTGCCATCGACCTCTACCACACTCGTTACCGTCACCGCCTCGCCCACTGCTCCCTCTCTGGCCGCACCCACCGTTTCTGCTGGAACCGGCTCTCCTGCCGCTCCTTCCACACCTTCCACTCCTTCAGCTGGTGGCGCGGGCACTTGCACCGAGAACGGCTCGGTGGTCTGCAACGGCGCCGATCAATTCGGTCTCTGTAACAACGGCGAGGTCGTCTGGCAAGCAGTTGCAGCCGGCACAACCTGTGTCAACGGCAGCATCACAAAGCGTGGCTACAACGGACGCATCGCTCGTCCTCGTTGGTCCAGCCGCCGCGTTGTCAACTAAACGCACAATGCTTCATGACACGCATCGCTCACGAAGACACATGTTGATACATGACTACATTCACACACTCGTTTCTTCCGCTTTTTTTTTCAACCGGGAATGTGGTCTGGGACCGAATTTTCCGTTGTACATACCCAAAGCTTTTTTCCGCATCTATTGGCGTTCTGGATTTGGGACTTTTCGAAATTTTCGATCGAACATTAAGGGGTTTGAAATTCGACGGGGTCACAAGGATGCATGTCGATAGCCAAAATCACCCTCGGCTTAGAAGCCTTAGAAACGATATCTGATACCATGGCCTTTTCCGACTCTATTGCGTGACTGTGTCATCTGTCGTTCCTAGTGCGTACTGAAACCGGCTGAGAGGTAATTTGCCGTTTGCTGAAATAGTGAACTTGATGTTGGATGATGTTGTTGGTTGATTGACAGGTTGGTGATCCTACAATTCGTCCATTTCACATTACATGAAACTTGCTCCTGTCAAACATCTCATTTTTCCATCACGACAAGATCAACCCTCATGTCTACCCCAACATGCTCACAGACGTATCCCGTTCCCCCATCCACTCCAGTCCATCCATCCGCCTCCCTGAGCCCGTTCACTAATCAGGCTCGGAGCTCCGAAGTCTTGAAACCTCGCATGCCTGACCATCACAGGGCCCTCAAAACCCGACCCCCGCCATCAAAGCCGCACAAGCATCATCCCACGACAAACGATGTGAATCATTTTGGATATGGAAATAGAAGTAGGCTTGCTCAGCCACTGTACTAGCTAGCGTCAGGTACTAAGCCCTTGATATTCATGCAGTGGGATTAGTGGGGGTGTGGCGCAGTATGGACGAGAATGGCGAGGGCGATGTTTGAGATGAGTCTAGATGCAGAATGATTGTGCGATGCAAAGAATGACTTTGGTGTTTGCGAAGTGAGATGCGCTCAGAAATGGAGAGACTAAGTTCGAGGACAGGCCAGCACCTGGGTAGTTCAGAAGTATTTGTGTCTTCATTGCGCAGACTCGCAAAGCTGTCGGTTAGACAGAACCTTGGAATGTTGTGCGAATCCTGCTTTACACTAGCAGACTATCACCAGAAACTCTATAGTACTGGTGATGCTGTCAGTTGCTTGGTCGAAGCCACAGAACGAGCTTTCGTCGATACAGCCCGGTGGGTTCGTAGCTCGAGGGATGGTCGACAGTGCCATAGGGTGAGGTTGTATTGCTCAGCTGTGGAACATGTCTAAAGCAGTAACGCGCCATGCAGGAGCTTTGCTAGTCGAGATAACAGAAGCGATAAGAGGTGTACAAAGCGATAGAGCACGAATAGTAAGATTGTGAAAGCTATGTGAATCTGGCTTCTAAGCTTATGATGTCATGATTCGGATACACATTGAAATGACCGTGTCTATTGTGAACTTGATAGCAGCTTTTGTGACCGCACAAATCCAAGGGTGTTTTACCCATCGCTTACCGATTGTGGCATGGTGGCAAAAAGGGACGAACCCCTATTTCGTACCGTGGCGATCGACAGGATTGAGACGAACCAGCATCGGTTTCATCCCAGACACCAAGCCCATGTTGTAAGCGACCCTTACTGCAGACCCTTTACCCTGTGTAAAGTACCTAAGCGTACCGCTCTTCGATTCGGGATATGTCCCCCCGTGGAGTGTCTCCGCCAGACCTGGCCAAATGCGGCTAGCGGCGCAAATTTCCTCAGAAATGCGGGACAGCGGTGTGAAGTTTTCAGGCCTTGGCCCAATGCACTACTCCTGGCTCGCTCGAGGGGCGAGCTTCCACGTACTTGGCAGTAGTGAAGGCCTCCCATAGGTCCGCGAGGAAAGACGTCTTCTTTTGCGCAATGTACTTGTCCCCAAGCAACGGCGCAATGGCAAACGTAGCCTCTTCGCAGTGATAGAAGGGAATGCGCCTGAGCCGTCAGTTTCAGATCCAACAGAAGTTAAAGTAAAACTACTTACGGGAAGATGTGATGCACGACATGGTACTCAATGATGCCATGAAAGATGTGGCGTCCAATAAAGCCGAATTCGCGATCCACAGTGGACATGGCGCCCTTCTGGTAAGTCCAGGCCCCATCTTCGTAATGAGGTGCTTCTGGGTGCGTGTGGTGGAGATAGGTGATAGCGACTTGCATGGTTAGTGAATGCTGTTTACACGGTTGAGGCAAAAAGATGCTTACCGATCCAATGGTTCATCCAGAGGTAAGGAAGACCGTACAACAAGAAAGTGTTACGGTAGCCTAGGGTCTGAGCGACTTGATAGAGGACTGCAAAGACAGCCACGATGCCTGCGTTGGATAGAAGGACGTATGGCTGCTCTTGACGAGTGAAGACGGGCGAAGTCGGATCGAGATGGCTTTGCTTGTAGGTAGGCACGGTGGATCGACGGCCTCTGGTAAGGCTTTGTGCACCAGCTCCTGCGTTGATCAGGATGTAGGCTGGCCATCCGAAGAGCTGGTGAATCGCCAGAGTGAAGAGACTGACAATAGGTGTGTCCGCCGCATCGTGGTCCACGAGGCGTGTCAAGAAACTCGGTTCGGCCTTTGACTCGGAGGTTGGCTTGCGGTTGGGCACGAAGACGGTGTCCTTGTCCATGTGGTTTGCGTAGCGGTGATGACGGGAGTGGCTGAATTTCCACGAAAAAAATGGGACAAGAAGAATGCTGTGAAGGACCCAACCAACGGCCGCATTGACTTGGAGATGGCTTGAGAAGGAGTCGTGGCCACATTCGTGCGCCAAAATCCAAAGTCCTGTGAAAAACAGACCTTGCACGAAACTGTAGAGGACCCAGAGCGGAATGGCCCAAGACGACTCAAGACGTGTCAAGCAGACGGCAGAGTAAAACAAGGCGCTGACAGCCACGAGGTCTCGTGCAACGTACGAAAGGGATCTCAGAAGAGAGCGTTCAAAACATTTTTCTGGGATGGCTTCTCGAAGTGCCTTAATTCCGGGCACAGAGGCATCTCCAACCGGTGCCATGTCCGGCGAGGTGAGCGTCTGGGTTGTGGTTGCACTCATGGTGGGTGGTGAAGGAAGAATGTGAGAGAGACAGGGAGAGGAAGAGGAAGGGAGAGGGCACGATTATCTACTCAGACCACAAAGCTGCACAGTCCCAGAGAGCCCTTGGTGCGTTCTCAACAAGGCAAGACGAAGACGCTCAGTGGATCAGATTGGACCCCTATGTGGAGTACAGTGTTGCGGAAAGTACCTAGCTAAGTCCTGGACTTAGCTTTGGAGACAAAGCTTTAGTCTAGAGCGGCCCGACGATAAAATCGAGGGATGGAATGCTGGAGCGGCAGGCAAGGCCCGTTTACGCGCAAAAGTCGGTGTGAAAGACCAGGAGCAGCCAAAAGGCGTCCGCGTAATTTCTCCTTTACTCGACAGGGCTGGGCGACCGTTGGAACGGTCTACGCATCGCTGCCAATCTCGTACCCAACGTGAACAACATTGCAGATCTCATTCGCGTCAAAGACCCACATGGAACCAGGAGTGTCTGCTCAGTTTCGGCGAATTTCATATCGCAGGTTCTCGCCTAGTTATTCAAACCATGTATATACCATTGATAAGTACCGGAGAAACTGTTTGGAATTGAGTTTCCGCAAGACCGCGGCTCAAAACGGCTTTTTACACGCCATCCCGTCCGTTGCCATGCTTATCTCACGGGGCGAGGGCCCGTATGCTCAACAGACGCATCCTAGCCTTAGAGGGCAGGAGAGAGGTGTCTTTGTCTGGGTAGCAAGCAGACTAATGCTACGACTGTGGGGTCCCGATGTCGTGGTCGCACGAAAAAAAAGGGTTCAGGCACATTTGCTGGACCCTGGAACTAGCTCCGAAACGACTTGGCGTCTCGGTAATCTCTACTGCCTGTGCGCCTCCACGCCCCTCGGGCTCTTCGTCTTTTTCGTCGTCCATTTAACCCTACTTTAACTTTCGGCGGCCATCCTCAGTGAGGCTGTACATCGATTCTTTGCATGGCATTCCTGCAAACCTAATCGGCCGACTCTAGAATGCACGAGAATGTCGTATGGGGTAATTCGACCGGCACGGGCCACGTTAGCATTATCTACACCAGATTTGGTGTTCTCGCTAGGTGTGCCCGATATCTCCCTTTGACCCGATGCACATTTGGAATGACGCTATCCTGCAGTCAACATGCATCGCCAATTTGATTGTCCGTTTGTATCTCTCGTCTGGAAGCACATCATGTGTTATCTTGGCCAGCTTATGTACAACATGGGTCCGTATAGCCCTATTCGCACCGACTAATCCCTCCGCACTGATCGAACCGCCGGACAGCTTCCGCTTCACAGCTTCGATAGCGCACTGACCTCTTCCACGAAACCTCGCTCCCACGTCTCAAGTCCTGCTCTAGGGCACCAACCCAGCCTCTTAGCGATCTCACTGCGGGTCCTGCAAGTGCTTGCGAACCCCAGCTCAGCAACTTGCTCAACACCACCAGTCAAGAGTTTGGCTCCATTGGCGAGACCAACAGACCTTACGGTCTTACTCTTAACCACGCCGGCGTCGAATGCTGCATTTGCAACCCCCTGCGACACCTCGATCCACGTGTGACGCCCATGTGCGCTGAAAACCACGCCCTGTTTCCCCTTGGGCAGAGAAGCGCCTCCCTTTGACAAGATCTCCACGAGTACCAGCTCGTAGAGCTCTGCCAGGTCCTCGATATGAACTAGAACAAGAGATCAGCGTACGTTTGTGACAGAGATTCGGCGGTAATAGTACCGTTGTCCCACACGCCCTTGCCGTCACCGATAACGATGGCTTCCCCTTCAGCGATCGCCGCTCGGGCCAATCGAGGAACTTGCAGACTACGCTTATTCCACAAGCCTGTTCCAACCTAAACGAGGAGTCAATATCGTGCGGGGCCGCAGTTTGTGGGGAGGCGTCGCTCACCCCGTAGATCAATGGAGACATGAGAACGACAGTCTTCACGCCTGACTCGAGTCCAGCATCTATCATGCCAAGCTCCGTTGTGCGTTGAATGTACTTTTTTCCTGTGTTGCGCGACTTCTCATACTCATAAATGTTGTCCTTCGAGTCGTCAAATTCAAGATCGGGGTTGGATTCAACGTGAACACCCGAGAGTGGCTGGTCCGCAAGGTTCGAGACACCTGAAGTGTGGACCATCCAGGCATCTTTGCCAGTGGACTTTTGGCGTAAGGAAAGGCCCTCGATGAAGGCCGAAGCACTGGCGAGATGATAGCCGAGCGTCATGTTGAAGATGACGTCGTACTGACTTGCTATCTCGACAAGACGGTCAGTATCGTCCAGACCTTCGAAGCCTACAACCTTGAGCCTGTCACCGAACGCAGCGTGAAGCTGTGCAACTCTTTCTTGGCCCCGAACTAGACACGTAATATCAGCGTCTTTGATCACTGCATGTTTGCTACGAAGCAGTTGGTGGAGCACACTGCCCCCGATGTAGCCTGTGACGCCGGCAAGAAGAATCCTTTCCCGAGCCATGATTGGAAGATACGACAACGTGATGCAAGTACGAGAAATCGGCGATGATGATATATTGGCGGTCCGAGGAATGTCTGGGAAACCTGCCTACTTTTGAAGTGATGATTACTACCAGGGTAGTCAAACAACGGCTGGGTCTCCACCATGCGCCTCGACATACCTACTCTGCGTGGGCGAAAGACATATCTTTCCGGGGGCCTAACACTCCAATGGAAGCAGCGGAGTTCTCTCCGAAACTTTGCTTTGCATCGGTACTTCAATCCCGCAGTTGGAACTTTGTCTTGACAAAGTTTCGATATTCTCCCGATACGGCCCGGTCCATCGGCATGATAACATACCTCGCTGCTGACGCGGCTGAATGCAAGCTCAACACCCTTGAGGACTGTACTATACAGCTGTGGCATGAACGAGCCTAGAGTCATGCAGCTAGGGCAAGATCACTCATTCCACACACACCCATATCTCCGAATAACGCATATGGCGTTCATCGGCCTCATTCGACATCATACCTCATGATACCTGCAGCGGTGCGGGCCGAATACCGAGATCACTCCAATTAGACTTCCTACATTCCACTCGCCTTGATTTTCTGATGTTACTTATGCGAAGGTGGTATTTGGCATCGTTTGTGTCGTTGGTATCGCGATAACAAGAGGTAACTCGTGGTCTGTAGGTTATGATGCAAAGAGGATAGACTGGCTGTTATTAGAGTATGACACCACGCGTACATGGACCGTATAGTCAGCACACACCAATCGCTCACCGACCTGGGGGCGACCCCCAACGACCTGAACTGAGACCCGGTGCCCAAAGTCAACACCACCCTCGTGGGGTCTGTCACATGCCAGTGGATGTTACCGTATTACGGCAACTGCTTGTTTGGTGCAACAAGTGCCGATTGAGATAAGACGACGCAAAAAGCCAAATCCTAAGCACCCAATAGCCACGGGGTACCTGTCAGCTTACGCTGACCAGTCGCCTAGCTAGGGTCGCCCGACTGCCGAAGTGTTTACCTGGATATGACGAGGAATGAGGGTGTAGTCAAACACAAAGTGAAGCTAGAAACACATGCACTGACGTCACGTGCATATGGCGACCAGTCCCCGGGATTAATTGACACTACGCTACGCCACTGAGGCTGAGGTCCGTCGTGTTCAACAGCCTCTAGTCCAGTCGCGATGCTAACGAACCTTGTACCCACGATGTTCTCGGGTGGAAGCTCGTCGGTAGTCTCTTGAAAGAGTTGGTATGTCCACTGAGTCATTAAACCTACTGCCGGTCGGTTTTCGGTACCAGACTTGTGGGGGTCTAGTTTACCCTCCACTGATCAGCCTCCGATCTAGCAACTAGTGCATGGCGATCGTCTGGGGACTCTGTATCAACCTAACCTTGAGAGTCTCCGGGTTGAAACTACGGCGATCCCCAGTGTTCGTGAAACTGGCAGGATCGCAGGGGGAGTGACTTCGGGAGAGTATTATAGCGATTGTTCAAACGGCCTGACTATAAGACGCCACTCCCACATTGGAAGCCGTTATTCCAAATCTTCATCTCAACCCTCTTCATCATATTGACCTTCATCGCTCACAATGAATGTCTCTACTCCCACTTTTCCATGGCATCTCATGCCGACCATGGACTCTCTCCCTTCTGCGGAGCAATTCTCCACTATTGAGATGCACCCACGCAACATAGTCGCAAGTCTCTTAGCTATAGTGATCAGCTTTTCTTATCTTCGATCTGTTACGAAGAAGACTGGCCTTGAGCGCTTCCCTGGACCGTGGTATGCGCCCTACACGGCCCTGCATCTGCGATGGCTCTTCGCTCGTGGCACGATCCACGAGTATGTCGAGAAGATGCACAAGCAGTACGGCGATGTCATCCGTTTGGGACCAAGGCAGCTTTGGATCTCTGATAAGGGAGCTATGAAGCAGATTCTTCTCACCATCGATCTACCCAAGGTTACCATGTATGCTGAGATCTCGAGAGACAGAAAAAGTCCAGGTCTCTTTGGAGAGATGTAAGTAGTACTATCTCGTGTTTCCATGTAAATACGGCAGTGGCTGACGCTGAAAAATCACAGTCGCCCGGTTCCCCACCGCAACCTCAAGAAGTTCCTCAGCCCAGCTTTCACTGTTTCTTCCGTCGACAAGCTAGATACGTTCTTCAAAGCCTGCACATCGATCTTGCTCAGCAACTACTACACTGAAGTCGACAAGGCCATCACTCAAGACCCCAAGTCCAACCCCAACGGCGACTTCGAGACTGACCTCATGCGCGACCTGCACTGTCTTGCGCTAGACATCATGGGCGAGTCGTCGTTTGGTAAGGGCTTCGGGCAGATCGACAAGATCTTCGATCCCAGCAAGTTGTTGTCCGGCAGAGACAAGCGCTGGAGCAAGATTCCTGATGCCATCTTCAACGGTCAGGCGAAGAGGTATGGGTTGGTCTTTGTGAAGAGGTTCCTCAGGCGCATGGGATACGAGTGGGAGGTTGACTGGCCCAAGGAGATGACGTCTGCGATTTGCGAACTCGTCGACGAACGCGCTGCAGCTCAGGGAGGCCAGGAGAACAAGAAGCGTATTGATGTCCTGCAGCACATGTTGGACGAGGGCGCGCGACCAGACACGGGAGAGCGTATGTCCAACCAGGACATCATCGATCAGATGTCTGAGCTCCTTCTCGCTGGATCGGAAACCACTTCTGGTAAGTTACATGCGTCCATGCCCAATTCCCACCCCTTGGCTCCTAGATTCCGGCTTTCAAGTCTTCCCTCTCGACCGCGGATCACAGCAGCTAACGACGCCCCCCTAGGAACAATGGCATGCCTGTTCGTGGAACTCGCACGAACTCCCGCCGCTCTCGAAAAGCTACTCGCTTCTCTGCCCGTCCTTGGCCCCAATGACCCCATCCTAGACTCTAAGACGGTGCGCACAGACCCACAATATCGCTACCTCGAAGCCTGTCTGAAGGAGAACCTGCGCATGAACCCTATTGCTTCCGAACTGGGTCGCCGTACCACAGACCAAGGCCACACCATCAATGGCAACGAGATTCCGCCTTACACGATTGTGTCGGCCAGTTACAGAGCACTCCATCGCGATGAGAGGTACTGGCCTCAGGCGGAGAGGTTCTGGCCGGAGCGCTGGCTGGAAGGTGAGGAAAGAGAGGACGCACCCGAACCTGAGTAAGTCGCCCTGGTGATGAGAGGAGAGATTTGATGTGGACATGTTCTGACGTGAGATTGTAGTCTAGACGCTTACTTCCCCTTCTCCAACGGCCGACACAACTGCATCGGACAAAAGTATGTTGCCCTCCCCCCTCATCTCCTTCTGAAACGACGTACTAACGTCCATGTGCAGCTTCGCATACGCAGAGATGCGCACCGTCTCGGCCAACCTTCTTTCTCGCTTTGCCCTTGAAGAGGCTGGATACCAGAAGATCCAGCTCCGGCAATTCATCACGATGCAGTTTCACGATGGCAAGTGGAGAGTTGTGCTGAAGCCCCGCTGGAAGGATGCTGCGAAGGCTTGAAGCGCGAGCTGTCGCGACGCTACTGCAGCATGTTGGGGTAGGTGGAGTTGAGCAGGAAGCACTCGATCGAAGGACAGATTGAAAGAAAGGACAAAGAGAGTCGGCAGCCGGTGCAGCGATCAGCGCAAAGCAAAACGTTTCTCCAGTTTGAGGGCACATTCCTTTACCTTTTGGGTACAGCGACTAGACATTAGAACGCACAATTTCATTGATTCCACCACCAACTCTCGTACTCATTGCTTTCTTCCTGGCACGTCTGCTTCTGTCTTGGCTTGCAACGTGACACGCCGTCGGACTGGAGCTTGAGGGGAATGAAGTCAGGCTGCATAAAGGCAAGGATATCGACCCGGGCTGTGGACAGAGCCTCGGGCTTATCGTCCAGCCTGCAGCCAAGGCCGAAGTAGCAGCGGCCCTGGCGTGCCGGACGCTAGCGCGCCGCTGCACGGGAACGCGTCAGGTAGCGTCGGTCGATTGCAAGACGCAACTCACCACCCAACTCTGTCCATGACATGATGGCCACGACCCCTCCCCGCACACGACATGTCTGAGCCCCGACGATCGACGAGGGCGCGCGCCCGCGAAGAAGCTGCCCCCGCTGCTCCCGAGACGCCCAACGACAAGCCCGCCAAAGCCGTCAAAGCCGCCTTGAAGCGCAAGCGGACAAGCCTCGCCGTCAAAGACTCCGCGCCCGCGACGCCCGTTGCTGATGGCGCGCCGCTGCCCCCACGACAAACACTCCCCCTGCAGCTAGTCGACGGCGCGCCTCTGCCCACACTTCGCGAGCCACAGCCTCTCCATCTTCCATCGAGCGAGTGGCAGACGATCCAGCAAAGCGGCGTCCTCGAGACATCTTTCGAGCGCTCCAAGGCTGTCTGGCTGTCTGGCGCCAACTTCCGCACCTTCCATGCCCACTTCAACCAGCCCAAGAAGCTGGCTGACCGGACCGACGAGGACAAGGCCAGGACAGCGAGACAGAAGGAGCTGCTCAAGAACTTCCCCCAGGTCGGTGCCGATAGAGTGAGCGTGAAGCTCGTCATCGAGCCGCACACATTGCCTATCCGCCTCTATGGCCCGCGCGAGGTGGGCAAACCCGTGCCGAAGAAAGCTCCCGCGCCATCACCTTATGCTCCCTGGCCAAATCACAACCAGCCCAATCAACACACCAAATACCAGGGTGGTCAGCCGATACAGCAGAAACCTCAGCCACGTCCACCACAGCCTCCCAAACCTGTCCAGGCCGCGCCTCCGCCTCAAGCCCCCGCAGCCCCCGCCCCTGATCCCGTCATACACATGCTTGCCGCGAGAGCAGGAACAGATCCCGAGCTGAAGGCTGTCATGAAGATAGTCGCAGCTGGCTCAGCAAGTAAAGAACAGCTCGAGTTCTTCCAGACGCACATCAACGAGTTGACGGCGATTCTGGCGAGGCAGAAGGAAGAAAAAACGCCCAAACCACCTCCGCCCACGCAACCCCCAAAACCTACGCCACCGCCGCCGCCTCCAGCACCGAAACAAACAGCTCCTCCTCCGCTTCCCCGCCCAGTCCAGCCAGTCCAACAGCCTATCCAGCCCAGCACGCCCAAGCCATACAGTCCGGTCCCACCACAAGGACAGATGCAGCAACCCTCGCCTACACAACAGCCATATCCACCCTATGCAAACAACTTCAGCAAACCGCCGCAATACCACCCACCGCCGCAGCTATCGACCTACAATCCACCCCCGAGGACAACATATCGCCCGCTAGTCTTCAGTTTTGTCCACGGCAGCGAAGACAAGTTTTACTTCCCTTCGTATAGTTTCATGGAATGGCTTCCCAATGGCACAGGCGCAAAGCTGTCATTTCTCATCACCAAGATGAAGCCAAAGCCGGATCCTGTCGTCCAACCTCCGTCTACGCCCGCTCAGAAATCAATGCCGACGCCGATTCCGACTCTCGGTAATGCGACTAACGCCATGACTGGCACCCCCCCGCCGAGCACTATCATACCTACACCCAACTTTACAAATCCTGCTTTTGCGTCCATACAACCCGCCGCATCATCCCCCTCGTCACCCTTCGTGCCGCCTAAACCACCCCAACGAATCGAAGATTTCGATGAGATGAACGAAATAGACAACATTGAATTCTACCAGCCAGTTACTGTCCTTCTACTAATCGAGCACGATGAAGGCGACGAAATCGCAAGCGCCTTGCCGCGCTCGATACGACCACCGCATGTCGTGGAGAAATACATGAACGAGGTGTTTGACAAGTGCAAAAGGGCAGAGGACACGTACCTAGCCTTCAGACTGCCCAGAGACGGTGATGAGTTGCCAGAGAAGAGGATTAGGAGCGGCGACGTGACGCCTGCGGTTGCCACCCCGACTCAGGACGTCGTCATGGGAGGAATCGGTGGGCCTGCCAGTAGTATGGCAGACAAGAAGAAAGCTGGACGACCCAGGAAGAGTCTTGTTTGACATCGTTTGAACATGTGTCGATATTGTGGAAACCTTGCACTAGTTTGTTGGTGTGTATAAGTACAAATGATACCCATTTTTATTTTTTTGCATCAAACTACAAACATTTTGCTCCGTTATCGTGTGCCATTGATATAACCCTTGTGAGATACGTGAGACGGTATTTTCTGAAGCACCTAATAGCTCTTCGTTACACATGAGATCTATAGTTGCCATCGCTCAACTCCGATGCCAAGATCTTCGCTGCGGCCTGCTTATCCCGGTTAGATCACCCGCAGTTGCCTATCTCCATGCATCTGTGCCTCTCTCGCGCTCCATCTCTGCAACGTCGCCATAATCTTTTCTACTTTGCCTACGTCCAGTGCTACGCTCGGGGTACTTTCTCTGCGTCGACGTACTCGACAGTATAAAGTGTCTAGGCAGCGCAAGAGCACGTTCTGTGACTGAAATCATGCCCAACTTCAAAGCCATCTTTACAAAAGCGTACTGGACATTTGCAATTCTAGGCATCGTCTGGGCAGCGTTTGTGAGCCTATTGGTTAATCCCACGATACAAAGGCAGTACGTTTTGCTCTCATCATGAAAGATGAGATGATGGTTGGAGTCGATTCTAATGTCTTCTCAGCGCTCTCTACGCCCATAAATTTCACACTGGGTTCTACCATAACGTGACCAATCCCGAAGAATTTGGCTTTGCGAGTAAGTGCATCTGAAACCCTTATGCCGCTTTTCTATCGCTGTGCTAAGTATACATTTGTAGAGGGGCAAGTACAACCCTTTTGGCTTACTACAGCGGATCAAGAGAAGCTCTTTTGCTGGCATGTACTTCCTCTAGATGTTTATCTGGAGAATGAACATGAGCTTTTCACTGCTGCCGTTTCGGGGGAAGTTGCGGGGGAGTTGAAGGGGACGGTAGGAGAGAAGCTCTTGAGCAGCGACCCGGAAAGTAGGGTTGTGGTCAACTTTCATGGTGTAGGTCATGCTTTCATTCGATTCTTAACTTTCTACTTCGGCATGCTATCTCTTTCTTCCCAGAGTCTTTGGTCTTGCTACATCCCAAATTCTCATCTTCACCTATATCGAGTCTTATTTCTCAGTTTTATACATGTTCTCCTTCTTTCTTCTGTTACTTTACCCACCGTTCACTCTTCTCAATATTTCCAACTCATCCATCACTCATACTAACCCACCCAAACAGAACGCTGGCCACATAGCCCAAGGCTACCGCCCCTCGACCTACCGCTCCGTCTCGGGCATCCCAAAAACTCACCTCGTAACCTGCGACTACCGGGGCTTCGGACTCTCTACGCTCACCAACTCCCCGCACATTCCCACTGAAAGCGGTCTAATAACCGACGCTCTAAGCCTAATCTCTTACATCACCTCCGACCTCTCTCATTCCAGCACCCGCACCGTTCTCCTAGGCCAAAGCCTCGGCACCGCAGTAACAGCCGCCAGCGCCCTCTACTTCACCAATCCCACCTCTGAGCACCTCCCATTGGACATCACATCCCAATCTGCAACATTCAAACCATCCCACAACTTTGAAGGTTTCGCCGGCATAGTCCTAGTAGCCCCCTTCACCTCCCTCCCCCAACTCCTCAAAACTTATAAAATCGGCGGCATTCTCCCCATCCTAAAACCACTGCAAGGTTACCCCAGGATAGCAAACTACCTCTCTACTCGCATCGTTGACCACTGGCCTACCCTCACCCGCCTACGCGCCCTCATCTCCACCGCCTCAGCCAAGAAGTCCGGTTTCCACATTACTCTCCTGCACGCGCGAAACGACCAGGATATCACGTACTGGGAATCCGAAGCGTTGTTCCAGCCACTGGCTACGCAAATGTTGACGGAAGAAGGGGTTGTGGCGGAGGAGGAGAGGAGAACGATTCAAGGGGCGAACAGGGTCAAGAGGGGCGCTTTTGCGTATAAGAAGGTCGAAGATGATAAGGGGGATAGGATGGTGGAGTTGGAGGTTGTGAGGTATGGAGGGCATAATGAGGTGGTGGGATGGACGCAGGTTAGTCTGGCAATTAGGAGGGCGTTTGTGAGGAAAACGATGAGACCGGGGTTGGATGTTGAGTAGCTTTGGGGGAAAGGGTAGATTGCATTGGTTTTACCTGGGTTTGTTGAAGTGAAGATGGAGATGGAGATGGATGGAGCTGTTGAGGGGATATCATTCGTCGTCATATGGCGGCGTTATATACAACATTACATGTACAATACTTCTACACCTTTCTACCCATCCCACAAAAATGCGCCAGACGTCCGTCAATGTAGATAGATAGATGCAAGCCGTCAGCGGTCAGAGCATGCAGAGAGCTCGTTATACCAACACCGCGCTTTTCCACAGCTCCTGTCCTGTTCCAATTCCAAATGAGCTTAGGAGGCTAATCTCAAGCATTCCTGGCCTGCTGTTCCTTCTCATACTTTGCCACAAGCTCCTTCTGCAGCTGCGGCGGCGCAGGACTGTAATGGCTAAACTCCATGCTGAACTCTCCCTTACCCTGCGTACTGGCACGTAACTGACTGCTAAAGCCAAACATGCTGTTCAAACTGCAGTCCGCATAGACAGTAAAGTCCTCCGGACCAATCTCCGTATCGTTGATAACAGCATTGCGCTTATTCAGCAGACCAACAACAGAACCCTGGAACTCATTCGGCGCGGTGATGGTTGTCTTCATAAGCGGCTCGAGTACCTGAGGCGCACCAGCCTGGAAAGCCTTGCGGAAAGCTTGCTGGGTGGCCATTTTGAAGGCCATTTCTGAGGAATCGACAGCGTGAGTAGCTCCGTCGTTGATGATCATGGAAGTACCCAGGACCTTGTGACCGAGAAGCGGGCCCTTGGCTGTAGAGGCCATGAAGCCCTTTTCACAAGCGAAGAGGAACTTTTCAGAGATGGTGCCTCCAGAAATCTGTTGCTCAAACTTGTTCTCACCAGCGGCTTCGCTTGGCTCCATCCAGCCGACTACTCGCGCGTAATCTCCTGATCCACCGCTCTGCTTCTTGAGCGTGTGGTCGAAGTTGACGCGCTTTGTCATTGTCTCGCGGTAGGCGACTTGTGGTTGTCCGGTCTCGCACTCGACGCGATATTCGCGGCGCATGCGCTCGACATAAATGTCCAGATGTAATTCTCCCATACCGGAAATGATGGTCTCTTGCGATTCGGGGTCGGTGTGGACTCGGAATGTAGGGTCTTCGCGCGTGAAGCGGCTCATGGCTTTGCTGAAGTTGGGTGTGTCTTTGGTGTGCTTGGGCTTGATCGATAGCGAGATGACGGGTTCGGGTACAAACATGGAGGTCTAAAATGTCAGCTGGAAGGCATCATAACAATAGTCATGGAGTCTTACCATGGTGTATCCGAGATTGCCGTCAGTGAAGGTATCTCCAGACGCGCAGTCAACACCGAACACGGCGCAGATTTCTCCAGCACCAATTTCTGGAATTTCCTCCATGTCGTTGGAATGCATGCGCACAATCTTCGGTATCCTGACCTTCTTGTCCGATCTCGCGTTGAACACGTTCATTCCCTTTCTGAGCGTGCCCTGGTAGACACGGATGTATGTCAATTGGCCAAAACTACTCTCTTCTAGCTTGAACGCCAGACCGACAAACGGCAGAGAGTTGTATGATACCAGCTTGACCGGTGCTTCTGCTCGCTTCTTGTCCAGTGCCATGTTCTCGACTTCAGAGGGGTTCGGTAGGTAATCGCAAACGGCGTCGAGCATTGGCTGAACGGATTTGTCTGCAAGCGCGGAACCCATCATAACTGGGGTAAACTTGAGGGAGATTGTAGCTCGTCGAATCGCAGCCTTGATCTGGTGAATTGTCGGTTCCTGCTCGTCCAAGAAAAGCTCTGCGATCTCATCGTCGACATCCGCAAGTGTCTCGATGAGCTTCTGCCTCTTCTCCTTGCAGAGCTCAACAAGATCCGCGGGTATCTCGTCTGTCTCCCTAATGGTCTCGCCCTTGGGTCCTTCGTTGTATATCGCCTTCATCCTGACCAAATCCACGACACCCAAAAAGCCATCCTCGCGGCCAATGGGTACTTGGAGAGCCGCAGCCGGTATCCGAAGCTTCTGGTTGATCTGTTCGACAGCCTTCCACGGGTTGGCCCCCATACGATCCATCTTGTTCACGAAAGAAATCCTTGGAATGTTGTACCGCCTCATCTGCCTGTCGACTGTGATGGTCTGACTTTGCACTCCGCTGACAGCACACAGGATCATGACGGCTCCATCAAGGACTCGCAGTGCTCTCTCTACCTCGATTGTAAAGTCGATGTGGCCCGGTGTGTCAATCAAGTTGATGTGGTATTTCTGGTCTTTTCCTTCATCGTCCTTCTTGATCCAGTCACAGAACGTCGCAGCAGACTGGATAGTAATACCCTTCTCACGCTCGAGATCCATAGAGTCCATCTTGGCACCCACAGCATCTTTGCCGCGTACCTCGTGTATGGCGTTGATTCGGCCGGTGTAGAAGAGGACGCGTTCGGTGGCGGTGGTCTTGCCAGAGTCGATGTGTGCTGCGATGCCGATGTTTCGTACTCGCGATAGTCGCTCCCACTCGACAGGGTCTAGGTTCTCGACGATTTTCTCTTGCGTCAAGGTAGAGGGGTCTTCCTTCGCTTGCTCCAACCTATGACCTCCGATCAGCTTTCAGTCGCTCTCTCGCCATGACAGAACAAACACGGCAGTACATACACTTGCGCAGCTGCAGACTGCCATCTTTGTTGTGGCTTTGTTGTGTGGCTACCTATCCATGTGTCTGTCTTCGTGCCGTTGGTATAGGGCGTGCGCGTTGCCGCAATGGTCGAAAGAGCGCATCGTGAAGGCGTCGCAACCGAGCGAGCTGAAGAGCGGAGACTGCTCGTGGCGAGCGATTGCGCCCGGAAAAGAGACTGAACCCTCATCTTGAACACGCTTGGACGGTTCAAGAAGAAAAAGAACAAAAGGACGACGCGGGGTCTGCTGTCGCTTCGCAATGTCGAATAGCCCGCTAGGAAAAAGTTGGGCTATCGGAGTTTCGGGCGGAGGTGCCAGTCACGTGTCGACGTGTGCCCGTACATCTTACCATGGGCATTGCACGAACGGACAGGTGGACAGAGAGCCATCTTGGAGTGAAGAATGGGATTGTAATCTAATAGTGATGTCTGCCAGAATCTGCGAAGCTTATCGCTAAAGAACAACTATGCACGCAATAGTCCTATCCAAACCCACCTCCGCTCCACATCCTTAGGTATCCGCCCGAATATCAGTTACGCCAAACAATCGCTCCAGAAAATGCTGTTGAGAAGTGAAAGAAGATGGAAGCCAGGCAGCTTCGCGTACAGAATATCGTCCATAACTGTGAAAGATGGCATTGTACGGCAAACTAAGACTTGACCAAGTGTTGCAGGAATACGACTTGAGAATTGTATACACCTAGGTCAGAGGTACAATGGCCCTCGTCTACCGGACTGTCTCCTCTGGGAAGTTCGGTGTCTGAAGTTCTGCAACTGACGAGTCTACCTCTTGAACTGGAGTGGCTGGTTTCTCCGATTCATGTAATGGCTCGTTGGCGGTAGGCTCCTCGGTTGTCCGATCGTCATGTTCAGATTCCTTTGCGGGCTCATCTCCATCCTTGTGCTCCTCAGAATTTCCGTTCGTTACCACTGCCTTGGCCTTGGATACGACCTCTTCCGCCTTCTTCTTCCCCTTTTGTAGAGTGCCGATCTTGGAGGCGGCAGGAGCCTTATGCGGTGGTGATGACGGCTTTTCATGGGGCTTGTCGTGTGTCTTGCTGGAGCTGGCGGCCGTGGGTCGCATCATACGCTCGAGGAAGCCTCCTTTGGGGGCAGCACTTGCGGTTGAGGTGCGCGATTCAGGTCGTTTGGGCGCAGGGGGTGCGATGGAGGGGCGCGAAGTCTTTGGTGCCGGAGCCTTTGGTGTAGGACGAGTGTTGGTGGAGGGCTTGCGTGTGACCTTGGGCTCCTCGCCATGTTTGGCAGCCGAGGCAGCCGTCGGCGCAGTCAGACGGGTTGGTAAACCGACTGGACGAGTAGGAGACTTTGGGGTTGGCTTCTTAAAGCCTGTTGGGGACGTGCTGTAGCGTTGTTAGCATTGGCGCATTGCCCCACGTCGTTCTGTCATACCTTTTGCGAGGGGCGGAAGTGGTCGGCTTGGGAATGGCAGGCTTCTTGTTTTCCACAGGTGCGGCCGCAGGCTTGATCTTCGAGGCAGCGGCAGCGGTGGGTGCCGTCGCTGAGGACGAAGATGGTGCAGGTCGCAGAGAGGTGCGGCTGGTCTTAGCAGTTGGAACCTTTGCGGCTGGAACCTTTGTTGCGGGGGCCTTTGCAACGGGGGCCTTGACAGGCTCCTTGGGGGCTGCTGGCTTTGGCTGGGCCACTGGCTTTATGGTCTTCGCAGCTGGACTAGGCTTGATAGTGGGTGCGGCTGTCTTGGGTTTCGTAGGGGTTTTGGGTGCTGCTTTAGGTAGCGGGCTTTTGGCAGGTGCGGCGGGAGCCTTGGTAGGTTTGGCAGTCGAGATGGCAGCGGGCTTCCTGATCTCGGGCTTCTTGAGCCCAGGAGTTCCATTGGCCTTGGCCTTGCTCATAACAGGCGTGGCTGCTTCCGAAGCAGGTTCGGTGCTCGGGGCTGATGCTGCTTCTGCCGGCGCAGGAGCGGTCGCATCGGGAACAGCGGCCTCATCGGTAGGCGCAGCGGGTCGTAGGGCAAGCTCCTCTTGAGCACCCGTCACTGCCTTGTCTGGATGCTCGTCGGGTTGAGCAGCGGCTGGAGACGGGGCAGAGGGCTCCTCGGTGGCAGCAGCTTCGGCTTCCTCTGCAATGGCAGCTTCCTCGACGACAGCAGCCTCCTCTGCGATGGCGTTCTCCTCAGCAATAACGGCGTCGTCATCGACGGCAGCTTCCGCCAGAGCAGGCTTGTCCTCTTCCACAACAGCCTCCTCGGTGGGCGCGGCCGGTCGCAGGACAACATCCTCCTGCGCGCCTGTAGTAGCTTTATCCGGGTTCTCGGCAGGCTGGGCAGGAGCTGCTTCGGGCGCGGGGACGGGAGCGGCCTCGACGGCGCTCTCTGTAGACTCGACTGGTGTCTCGTGGACTGGAATTTCCTCCATCTCAGGAGCAGGCACAACGACGTCGGCAGCAGACTCGGGAAAGTTGGAGCCCTTCATGATAGAACCCAGGTTGGGCATGTTTGTAGGTGTCTCGTCGCGGATAGGCGGAGCGGGCATGGAGGATTCGCGCGACGCGACGGCCTGCTCGGGAACGGCTTCGGGGATGGCGATGCTCTGGCGGCGCTGTTCCTTCTCCTCGCTGACGACCTTCTTGAGCTCGGCCAGCTCGTCCGTCTTGTCGTGGCTCACGCGGAAGCTCTCTCGCCGGGTCGCGTTGACGCTGTTGGAGGGCGTGCCCTTGGTCTGGCCGAGGTCGGTCGAGGCGTGGGCGGCGGTTGGCTCGACCGAGACAAAGGAAGCGCGCACCTTGGACTTGGGGCGCTCCTCGCCCTCGGTCGCGGCTGCGTTGTCTGTCGGGGAGCGGCCGCGGGGCTCAGGCGAGGCAGCGGCGTTGCCGTTCTCGAACATGGCGCGGAGGTTGCGCACACCGTTGGACATGGCTGCAATGGGACGAGGCGATCGTCAGTGGTGGCTATCGGCAATGGCGTGCTTGGGTGGCCGGCGTGGGAGCAATGGGATATAGGATACGTGGGAGATGGCCGTGGCCGCGCCTGAAACCCGGCCAATTTGTTTGTGTACAAGCAGTGACGACGGCGCGACAGGGATCGAGGGCGTTGCACAGGGAGGCTGCAACTTACAACAATGCTGGTCAAGATCAATCGGGCTGCACTCACGCTCTCTTTCAGGAACACGGGCGGTGACAATGGGGAACCCCTGGGGAAGTCGGTCGAGCAAGAAGGAGTCGACGGTGCTCCCGAGTAACCAAGACAACTGCCCAAAGCATCATAGCTCCGGTGACGTCTGGCCTCGACCTCGCCCAGCACAGCACAACAGTGCGCATTGCACAGGCATTGTATAATCTTTCATTTCGACGTCGGACGCGCCACCTGCCTCGTTGCCTCCGTATTCCAATCCCCATGCCCCTGAAAGCTCTCGTTGCACACCCGGCAGTTTCCCTTTCACTGCATACACCGCTCATTGCAAATGCCGCATCGTCTGGCAGCTGACAACGACTATCTCAGTCGGCACCACCAAAGAAAAAGAAAAAGGCTCCGATGCCATTGGCAGCTTCACGCGAATGCCACGGAGCACATATCGGAGCCACGCCAATCAGGTCGCATCTGGGCGCAATTCCCTCGTAATTTCCTGGCTTTGACCAATCAGCGATGTTTCTCCTTTCCAATGCGCAAACACATGAGTAAAGCATAGAGCAGCGCTTAACAGCCGGTCATGTTGGTAAAGCAGCATTGAATGGGTATCGAATTCAGAACATTAAACACAATTTACACAGGACTGTCCAAGTCATCCTCACAGCTTCCACTCGCCGTCCCACATCTCAGATGTAAATCATCCGAGGCAGCACCAATCCAAACTCCATAATCACCCTCAACAGCAGGAATTACCCAGTTCTGGGACACTACATCCCACACACTAAGATCCTTTCTCGTGACCCTCAACCTAAGCGTCTGGCTAGCTCCAGCCTCCAATTCTCTCGTCTTTTCAAAGTCACGAAGCTGAACAACTGGCGTGTCGATTGTGCTCTCGTCGGGGAACTGGATGTACAGTTGTGCGACGGCCTTGCCCGCGCGGCTACCGGTGTTGGTGACGCTGACGGTGATGTCGTACGCCGTGTCGAAAAGAGCGGGGTTTCCGCCTTGTGCGCCACCAGCTGGCAAACCAGGTTTCTGCTCGTTTGAGTAACCGGCGGGGTATGGGTATGTGGAAGTTGAGTTGCCGATCTTGGCTGCGGCGTCGGCGTCATTCTTGTCAAGCCACGAGTAGAGGTAGCGCCAGATGCGGTTGAAGTTTTCTGGCCAGTACGCTTCAGAAGCTGGAGGGATGGCGGTTGAGTAGGTGGGTGTTTCGCCCTTCGCGGGACGAGCTGGCGGCGCAGCTGTAAGCGGAGTTACTGGGGTAATGGTCGCGTTGGCGAAAGAGAACGACGTGTAGCTGAGCCCGTGACCGAAGGCATAACGAGGTGTGATGTTGGCCTTGTGGAAGTGGCGGTAGTCAATGTAGAGGCCCTCGGTAAAAGTATCCTGTGGTTGCCCAATTTGATATCCGACAAGACTCAAAGACTGGGGGTAATCGTCTTCAGAGTTGGGCAGAGTGTACGGCAGATGGCCTGATGGAGACACATCGCCGTAGAGAACTTGCATCAGTGAGTCTCCTGCTTCTTGGCCAGGCAGGTGGGCGAAGAGGACTGCTTTGACCGAAGGCAGATCGTGCCATTGGTCCATGAGAATGGGACCGACGGTATGTACCACAACCACAACGTTGGAGTACTTGGCTGCTACGTCTTTGATAAGCTTATCGCCGTTGTGCCATAGGTTGAGGTTCGAAGAAGTCCGATCTCCTGGGTTATTCTCAACGGTAATGTAGTTTTCGCCCGAGTCTGCAGTCACGAAGACGATGGCAGTGTCGTTCGGCGATGGGCTCGAATTTCCTGGAAAGGAGTCCGTGTTGAAAAACTGAAAGTTGGCGCCACGGGTCTTGAAGCCGTCAATCGGGCTGTTCATGTAGGGGTATCTCGCTGAGCCAGAACCCCATCCCATTCCTAGTGTGCCTTTGTTGCATCCTTGGTCCGCGCAGGAGTTAATGCCGTCGGGGTTCTTCTCGGCGTCTGTGCCAAAGATCTTCAGGGTACCGTTGGAAGACAGAGGTAGCAAGCCGTCCTGATTCTTCAAGAGCGTGATAGCATCGCGGGCCACTTCACGAGCGACCTCTGCATGGTTGCCCTGAACATCCACAAACTCATTTACGACACCTTGAGGCGAGATAAGAGCGCCTGGGTAAAGAGGACCTTCGGCGTTCTGAGTGTTGGTGTCGAAGTTGGGTCGCGGGTAGTCCTGATCCTGGCCCATCTTGAAGTAGGTAGCAAGAATGCGTGTGACAGCATCGTTCAAGCGGTCCACCGGGAGAGATCCGTTGAGAATGGAACGTGACTGCTCATACATCCAGTAAGAGTTGCCAAAGAGTGGAATGGTGTGGATGTCTCCAGGCATGGACATGTCAAGTCCTGCGAGCGCTGAAGGGACACCGGAGATTTGAGCAAGCCAGTCAGACATGACGAAGCCCTGGAAACCGAGCTCCTCCTTCAATATACCGTTGATCAAGTAGCTGTTCTGCGAGCATGCACTTCCGTTGACAGCATTGTAAGCAATCATTACGGCACCAACACCGGAACGAACGCCCTCAGCAAATGGCCAAAGATAGAGCTCATGCAGCGTGCGATCGTCCAGATTCGAAGAAATGCCAGGCTTAACCAGGTTGTACATGCGGTACTCTTCCTGCTCGTTTGCGATCAGATGCTTGATTGTGGCTATGACGCCGGTGCTCTGGATGCCTTCGATGGAAAGAGCTCCACCGAAAGCCTGGAGAACAGGGTCTGAGCCGAAGCCTTCCCAGTCTGTGTTCTCTGTTAGCCTAAACACCAAGGCTGGCTTTTGGAGATGCACATACTTCTGCCGCCACGCGGTTTGCGCCCAAGCGGACCGACCGATGGTCCGAGATGAACGTTTACTCCCTTGCCGCGGAACTCTTCGCCGATCGCAACACCACGGCGATAGAGAAGATCCTTGTCCCATGTGGCTCCCACCGTGATGCCGGCAGGGAAGGCAGTGTTGTGGTCCGTGTTTCTGACACCTAGGGGTCCGTCCTGCAAGCAGAGCTGCGGGATGCCTACTCTCTCTGCGCTGCCTGTGTTTCCGACGCATCTTCCCATGAAGATTCCACTACCGGCCGTGAGGTTGGTCTTCTCGGCAAGTGTCATGTTCGAAACAAGAAGAGATGCCTTTCGGTAGCTCTCAGTCCAGTCCGATGCCCATCCTCCATGGGGAGCTATGTAGAGTCAGTATTGCTATGCTCGGCATAAAAAAAAACAGTCGATGTTGCCTCATATAACTTACCTGGATAATATGGTGCCGCAACATATCCAGCTGGAACAGGATCACGTTGCTGAAGAGCAGCACCGGCGGCGAGTGTAGAGAAGCATAGGATAAGAGACGAAACCATGATGAAGGAATGACTGTAGGTCAGCGAGCGAGCGTCAATCAGGACGGTGTTCTACAACCAGACATAGGAAGGAGGTCACGGTCCTTTGTATAAAGAGCCCCTGCTTCAGCCAAATCCAACCCCGCAAGACCAAGCCGGTGTGGATATCGCATTTCTCCCAAAACTAAGCATGCACTAGCCATGGTGTTGTATAGTGATAGACACGGTGGGTAACGCGCACGACGGAAACAGGTATAAGACCGAGTAGTATTGCCGTATGTCAGGGCTCAATGCTGGGGTCAAGGATTTAGGCCGGCTAATGATCGGATGCTCAGAAGGCGCATGACAATCTTGGAAGGGACTGCAGCTATCGTACAACTGCCAGGAGCAGCATTATACGCCTGAGGCAACCGAAGTCTTGTTAATAGAGAGGATGTACAACGATGAACGTCCTCGCTCACTGTCTAATCGAAGTGGTTGGTATTGAATTGATCTTCGTAGTTCGTGTGGAGTGCTAGGTTCAAGACTGGGGTACAAAGTCGTTGTATTGCCAAGCTGACCGTCTCCTACAAGCTGCCTGTATAGGTGTACCACGATCAGACACGATCGAGTGTAGATTGCGATGGCTTTATCCAATGCGCCACCTGCGGCGCGTCGCGTCAAAGCCATAATTGTAGCTGGATGTATTCGCCTTCAGCCACATTAATGGTCCTATCACATGTCAAGATATCTGTTGGCTCGGACAGTCGATGAAGGGGTTGCGGGGTGGAGATGAAGACGACAAGGAGGATCGCGATGATGAACAGGGGCAGGGCGACCTCGGCTGCACTGGCGTTTCCCCTTTCAGCTTCCGGCGCACCCATCGAGCTTCTTCTCCGTCAACCACCGCGCGTGTGGACATATGATCTCATGTTCAATCACACCGGCATTATGCGAAATGGTATGTACCGAGATGGAGTATTGGATGCGATCTTAGCATACACAAACCGGGCTGCTGGTTCGACTCGAATATGAGTCGTCGATCAAGGGCAAGTCTCGTCGAGTAGGCGGACAACTGGAAGCGGTGCTGAACACAGCCCTGGAAAAGTAACCTTGCACCCTTGGAAGCGTTGAGCGGTAAACACAAACCCGATGCTTCGCTTCACAAAGATGAGCACCTTCGACTTGCTTATAGAATCATCAGACGCTGGAGGTGCTCAACTTACGAGAAGTCGCCCAACCGCCTGTGGCATTGGGGCTCGCAGGCTGGACATGTTCGAGTGTTCGTGCATCAAAAGCAAAGAGCCCATAGCGGAACTTCAAGTTCCACGAATGACTCCTATTTGGTAGCTATGCAAGACCGAAGTTGATCCGGCATGTGCAGCGAGTTGGGAACCAACCGAACGCGCGTGCTACGATGGCTATAAAACATACAGTATGCTCGGATGGGGACCATCGAGGCATCAAAGGTCGGTTCAACAGAGTAACCAGCTACCTAGTTACCGAAACACATTCGCTGGGGTACTGAGCAGTTGCTATTCCCGATGCACCACACCCAACTTCGATCCAGAATGTGTTCCAAGGTTGTTGCTATTATTCGGGCACACGGTGCGGAGTGCTCTCTCCGCGGTTGAATGGAGCATCGCAAAAAGTGACGATGTTGGTGGGAGGAGGCTTGGTGCATGCTGTTTATCGATTTATCGATTCTGGTGAGTTCGGATGCCGAGGTTGAGGCTGTGTGAAAGGCTACTCTGCAGCATCAGACGAACGCTTCCCTGGTGCGACGTGACCGCTTGTCGAATCGAGAAATCCTTTGGACAATGCACTACCAGAACGCGTCTTCTGGTCATCTACCGCTCGGCCATGCCCATACTTAGAACACCTACGTAGTAAAGCGCGGCATCGCTGCACCCGCACAGGTCTGCGTTGTCGTCGAATCCGATGCAGCTGCAAGCGACGCGATTCTGTACTTGCGCAACACTACTATAGCACGTCAGGTATCGATCTCCAAAGCTCCAGTTCGTCAGAGGCACAGTAACGGCCGGCAGCAGTTCGCGGGCGCTTCTCATGGGAGCCTTGGACACGTGCTTTCGGTTCTTCCCGCGGTCCCGCTGTGATGTGAATTCCTGTTTGCTGAAACGGCTGCAACCCACACTCGCCCATCCAGTGACCGCGCCTATCGTGAGCGCCTCGCGGGCTATCGGGCGGCCGCATGTTCTTTTTGCGTCTGGGGGTCGGCTATTCTCAAGCCCTCCAAGGTTTCCTTGAACTCCCAGAGCTCAGTGCGCCGTTTCGAAAACTTCTTTGGAACGGGTTGCTGACCTTCCACTCCACGTTTCTGCACATGCATCTATCTGCAGGTCCCCGAGCTCAGCCCTACTGATTATTGATGACTACGACATCCTACAGGTGTTCGACCAGATGAGGCACCCCTTGCCCTTGTGTCGCTTGCCAAGGTCTTTATTTGGGCCCTATGCGCTCGTCGAATCAGATTAGCCGCCCTTTCCCCTCCATCGCTGCCCCTCCACCACTCGCCAGCGGGGATATTCTTAGACACAGCCGCATCAGGGAACACAGTAGGATATTCTCAAACAGGCGCTTCCGCTGTAGTCCCCCCTTCCTTGTTCGAGGGACGAACCGCTCACGGTTCGTGCTTCGGCCATTCACAGGCCCAATTTGGGCCTGCCCTGGTCCCTTTTCATGGCGCTTGGAGCCACGGCCCAGTGAACAGCCTCCTCTTCGCCTAGTCGCACATGCCGTTCTCGGTAGATGAAGATCGATCCGGCGATTACAGAAACATGTCCTGGTTTCAAAACAATTCTCCGAGTGGCCTACTGGTCTTTGTCGTGGATGGAGGCTCTGTATGCGGCTCACTGTATAAAGATGTTGGCCATGCCCCCTTGATAGAGCCTCAGACAATACAGACCCAAAGGTACGAACAGCAGTTGTTTCATTTCTATTCGCAAGGATATCTCCTACCTGTCGTTCCTCATCCGTCACTTTCGTTCTCCTACGCCAACTCTCCCCTAATCATAATACGCTACTCGGTCGCTTCCATTACTCTCATCTTCCTCCTCGCCGCGTCTTTCCTATCTCCAGTCTCGTCATCACTTTCTTGTCTTACTAGTCTTTTCATTCAACTGGTCAACATGCCTAAGATTGAAAAGGGCCCGGCGCACCGCCTTTCTGTGTCGACCGCATCGGCCGCAGGCGGAACTCGCAGTTCCTCCTGGTCCGCTAGAGATGACGAGACGCTCATCCAGGCCAGGGCTCAAGGCCTCAATTGGAACCAGATTGGACCGAAGCACTTCCCTTCCAAGACCCCAAATGCCTGTCGCAAACGGCACGAACGGTTGATGGAGAGGCAAAATGCAGAGCAGTGGGACGGCGTGAAGCTGGACGTACTGGCGCAAGCCTATATGGAAGTGCGAAGGGACATGTGGAGCATGTTGGCTGCCCGAGTTGGAGAGAAATGGCAACTGGTAGAGACAAAGGTACGTCGTGTGATTTTGTTTTTATTGAAGCACCTAATGCTGACGCTACTCAGTGTATGGAGAAGGGTCTCAAGAACCTCACTCAGGCCTTTAGGTCGGCACAAAAGAAGCTCGAGAATGGTACCTACCACGACCATGAAGATAGTGGCGTAGGCATTTCTGACCTGGAAGAAGAACAAGAGGAACCCCATGTGGAAATGCATAGCATGTCTGCAATTCCCGAAAATCATTACTCGGCATACCCAAGCTACCCATTACATCAACACCAACATCAACAACGGGTACCGAGCATCCAGTCTATGCTGCAGCCAATGCCACAACACCAACATCACATGCAACAGCCGATGCAACAACAAATGCAACCACCGATGCAGCAGACCATGCAGCAGACTATGCAGCAGCCGATGCAATACGCTTCGCATCACCTCCCGCATCAGCAATAGACTCACAGTGTCATTGCCAGCCGTCTTATTTTTCTCCCGATATCTCTTATCCGTCTTACATCTCCTTGTCACGATCGCTACGAACACCCAGCTTGCCTTTAAAGCGGCAAGCAGTCTCTTTCTGTACCAATACCCCCCCCATTGGGAAACATTCGATACCACGGGCAGCCTCTCTGGTGGCTTCCTCAGCCGCGCATCACCTCGATGACGGACTCTAGCCAGTTACACTGGCAGTCGCCTTATACCCCTTAAGCCTACGACACTCGCACGGAGGATTGTAATCAGGAAGGAGGAACCGGACATTCATTCCCATCTGGACCGGGGATGTGAGGAAGGCTTAATTGGCGTTTTTCAGTTTTTCAGTTTTCAGTAAATGCTTTTCATGGCAACACTTGGGTATGGAGAAGGCCCTTATAGAGGACGTAGCCATATATTTCTTGTCAATGCTAAATCTTTTTTCACTGTATTCCGTGTCCATGCTTTGCAGTGGTTGTCATACTGTCACACATGTGGAGCCAGTCCGGTCCGTTATTGTATACACTGGAAGATAGTCCCTTTCCATGTAGATAATCAACAACAGCCTCTTTGACCAGCATAGTAACAATCACCGAGACTCGGCTGCGTCGATTTTGTGACCGCCCACGAGTCATGACAAAACCCCTCATGAAGCGCTCCATTGTCAAGTTTCAATCGTTATTGTGACAGCTACAGCACAGCCCCCCACATGCACTCCGCCTCACGCTGCACCTATATTCTACCTCATCCCGCAAACTCCCAATACAATCTCGCAGCATCTTACAGCCCCCCAAATATACGTATTCTTGCAGCGGCACGATAGCTATCCGTCGGCTTTACCACGCGACAAACTCGTGCGGCTCACCAAGACCCGTGGACGCGTTGACGCGCAGCCTGGGAATCGATCTCGGGCCTCGATGGTGCCGCGCTAAAAACGTATCATGACATAACCACCGTTTCGGCCGCACGCGCGCTTGCTGGCCCCCAAATCCGCCCTTTGGCTTCTGCGAAGGGATAGGCGAGAAATTACAATGTTTGCGCGTGTGCGATTGAGCGATGCCCCGAGCCCCTCTCCTTCGCGTTCCCTATACCGATCCTCTCCCGGCACCTAAGCTGATTCCTGCGAGCGCGACGACGGCGAGCGGTGCTATCGCGGCTTTGGTCGAATTCTTGTCGCCGTCCTTGTCCACGTCTAGTACGCCTTCGAGGGCGACGCAATCGAGCCTCTCTAGTCGCCTTGATCGTGGCGAGAATGCGGGCAAGACGCTGCTGCTTACTGGGGCGGGTATCTCGGTAGCGTCTGGCTTGGCCGATTACAGAGGCACGAATGGGACGTACACACTGAACAGGACGTATCGGCCCGTGTACTTTCACGAGTTCTGTGACAGCCACGAAGCGAGGAAGAGGTATTGGGCGAGGAGCTTCCTCGGCTGGACGAACCTAGAGAAGGCGAGGCCGAACAAGGCCCATGAGGCTTGTGGGGAGCTGGGTCGCATGGGTGTTGTTGGAAGTATCATTACGCAGAGTACGTTCTCTCTGGCCAACTTCACGGCACGCCTCTGAAAGAGGCCCCTCTTGGGAAAGCAATGCTAACAAATTGAGCAGATGTAGACTCGTTCCACCCAAAGGCGCACCCAGACCTCTCCACCATCGAGCTACACGGCTACCTGCGCAACCTCGTCTGCCTCACCTGTCGCAACGAATACTCGCGCCGTTCTTTCCAGAACCAGCTCACCACCCTGAACCCCTCCTGGGCTGCCTTCCTCGCCGAGATGATCGAATCGGGCGCCCTGGACACGGAGAACCCCGACGAGCGCCGCAAGAAAGGGCTCAAGTCGAATCCAGATGGCGACGTCGATGTGCCAAACGCCCCGTACACCACATTCCGGTACCCACCATGTCCGACGTGCTTGGAAAAACCGCCAAAGCGCGCAGACGGAGGCAACGTCCGCGTACAAGTCGACAAGGATGGCGCCTGGGACCCTGCGAGCGAGGGCGGAGTGCTGAAGCCTGCTGTTATAATGTTCGGCGAGTCTATACCCGCTGCCACAAAAGTCGCTGCTGAAGAGGCAGTCGATGCCGCAGGCAGGATACTCGTCATTGGAAGTAGTCTTGCGACGTACTCTGCCTGGCGGCTGGTGAAGAAAGCAAAGGACATGCAGATGCCGATTGGGATACTCAACATGGGTGGTGTCCGGGGCGAGGAAACGTTCTTTGGAAACGTCGAGGATACCAATACTGGCCGGGAAGCTGCGCGCTTGAGTGAGAATGCGGAAAAGGTTCTACCGCAGGTTGTAGGGCTACTCCAGGAGAGGAAGGAGAGGAAGTAGAAGATATACGAAAGATTACGAAGTAAAACACTTGCTCCGCAAGATACCATCGAGTCAATACAGTAATGAAATTTGCCGTGGAGGCCGTCAAGCTAGCTAAACGATGCGCAGCATTCTAGGTATAACTTCCCATCCAACTCCAACCTTGCGTAATTGTGATATCATATGATGAAGCAATTCATCCACCCAACGCGCCTGTGCAGGAAAGGAAAGAAAACAACTGGAAACCCAAAGAAACCTTACACGCCACCTTCCCTATCCATTCCCTCTCCCCTTTCCTCCCCATCAATGTCCTCAACAACCATCGTAAACCTATCCTCCTTGAGCTTCATCCCTGGCGCCATGACCTCCCCCTTCTCTCTCTTCTGTATCAACGTTCCCAAGTCTCTGCCTGGAATCGCCCTGAGATCCTCACTACAGCTACGGCAAATCCGCAACTGACACCAAGTACACGCCCACTTCCTATCTTTGTCATTCTCATGGCACACCATGCAGCCCATGGGCTGGAAAATATTGTTAGACCAGATGTTGTGGCAATGTCTTGTGTAGCAGGAGAGTTGTGCGGGCGTGATGCGTGGGATGTAAGACACAGGCAAAGGGATTGGTCGGCGAGTTAGGGGTTCGAAGGGAGGAGGTGTGGGTGGGGTTGTAGGCTCTGTGGGCAAGCCGTCAACGGGCGATGTTGGGACGGAAGGTCCTGGGAAAGGGGAGAGGCTATAATCTTGGAGGTCGGATGATGTTGGGCGGGATGATGGGGCACTTGTGGGTCGTTGGAAGCCCGGGGATGGTTCGGGTGGGTCTAGTGATGAGGTGCGGATGGGTAGTTGGGTCTCAGCCGGTGGAGTCGTGGTTTGAAGTGGTAATTCCGACGGTGCGAGGTTTTCTTCTTGCTCTGCTGGCTTTTGCTGGGGCTCAGTGGCAGCAGCAGGTTCGAAGCTAAAAGGCCGCCTCTCATCTTTTGGTGGCGGCAGTGGTGAAACCGGAGAGATCTCAGCATCCTTCTTCGCCAGAACTGGCTTCAACGTCGGGGAAGGTGTCATCTCAGGCGTAATTGTGTGTAATTCCATCGTGGGGATTGGGGGAGCCGGCCTCATTGCCTACAACATCTCAGTCAGCATACAACATTCTTCTTTTGGAACAGGATCCAGGTACCCTTGAGTTTGCGAACATTGGAACGCAGTACGACAACTATCGTACAAGTACTGGAGAGGGAAAGGGGAGGCAAATATATACCTTCAAGACATTGAAGCCTGTGCTACTTTTGCCACGGAAGTGAAGGGGCGATGCCGGGGCTTTGACACGAGGGTTTGAGGGAAGACCCGTGAAGACTTTCTTGGGTGATGCAGGGACCCTAGTGTCCTGTTCTTCCTCTGGTGTCGGTGGGAGCTCTGCGTCCGTGTTACGTGGCTTTTCGGCGGGATGAGGTGCGGCAGCCTCGGGCATATTTGCTTGACTGTCGACACTGCCCTTCCTTGAGACAGCATCTGATTGCTGGCTATCAACGCTCAAGTTTCTGGGCGCTGATGTGGGGGGCATTGGAGCACCCTTCCTTCCTCGTGGTCCGTTATTCAGTTCTGCCAAACTTTTGAACTTCTTGAGACCTTGATCTGGTACTGCTTTGCGCCCAATGACTGGTGATATGGTTGTAGTAGACGTCTCCGTAGAATCTCTGCTTTCGCCTTGGGAAAGAAGCGAATCGTTTCTTGCGAGATCTGTCGCTGGCCTGGACGATTGGCTTCCCATATCGGACTGCTTGACCGACTTCCGCCTCTCAGACTTTGCAGGTGGTGGAGGTGGAAGATCTTTCTCCTCTATTGCTGAAGAAGGGAGAGACTCTGATCGTGCCAGGAATGCTGGAGTAGAGGGAACAGTCGCTGTTGAACCGTTGCTGATGGTAAGCTTCAGAGATGCTGGCTTAGATTCGCGAGATAGGCTACGTGACTCGATCCTCCTCCTTGGGCGAGGTGGGGAGCCTGGCACTGGACTTCTTGGAAGAACAGGTGCGTCTTGGTCATCTGTTCCCTGTTAGCATCATTCGCTCAGGTATACGATATCATGGCTTTGTTCATGCGGCTGTCCAAGCGACGACTAAGCAATGATAATGTATCACTACGCATACAGCGCATTGACATGCGGAATTAAGGTTGCAATAAGACATATGGTCTGTACCAGCAAACACTTGATGAATACCCAAACATGGATGCGATCCATCATAATAGAATAGTGTGATCCCTGCTTACCTCTCAGTTGAAACTTTGCTTCCATTCTCAGCGCAGCTGGAAGCGGTTTACGCGCGATGCTATCCGATCGTGGTGGAGGCGCAGGGAGCTTTTTGTCCGCCGGTACGGGCGACCACGTTGAAGGAGATGCGTCGCCTCGGCCAAAAGAGTTGCCATAGTCGTTGAGTAGTGCGCTGACAATGTCTTGTCTGGATGCAGGCGCGGATAACATGCTCTGTTGAGCCATGACGTCGGTCATCGTAAAGTCGAGATATGAAATGTCGTGTATCAGTCAAAGTGTAGGTAGCGGTTAAGGAACGGCGTCGGGTGTTTGGAAAGTATTCGAGAAGACGTTGATAATGAGTGTGCGTAAGGAGCGTGGTGGCAACAAAGAGAGTGACTATGTCGTGAAGCAAGATGAAAAGACAGGCCAGCCCGATTAATATCGACTTTGTCAAAGACTACAAGTCATGAGGGAATGAGAGGAGTGGAAGGGACACGCATAGCAAACCCTCGCGGCGAAGCTGGACGTCTCAGGTACAAGAAAGTGCATGGGACACGGCTGGCAGAAGACTGGTCGGGCCTTTCAAACGCATGAAGTGTTTGACATAAGAGCCAGGAAGAGGCTGGCCTGCCACAGCTGACGACCAACGGCTGCGCGGATCATCCATGCAAGGATGGAAGGCGTTGGAGATGACAGGATGGTCCACAGCTCCACCGCGGCGCGGGACAGCATCATTGTTCTGCTGAATTGGTCCACGGGGTGTGCTGGGCGACCTGACAATTTCTTACCGCAACTGGTCGTGACATGGACGCAATCAAGTCCATAGTACAAGGCAAGCGCATGTCATCGACGTTGTACCGAAGGCCCGACAACGGGAAGCTGAAGCACAACGTTGATGTGTAACGTCCCAGGCGACCGCTTTCTGTCAAATCACGGCACCCCACAAGGTTGATCAGCACGTGACGAGGGCCCGCCACGTTTCAGGCTACCGTAATAGCTTGTACGGAGCAAATCGAGAAGACATGCCGAGTACCTGATCAGACCCACAGCCGGACATGCGCTGACGTGTGACGTTCGCAGATCCATATCGTCCCTGTCCGCCTTACATGGAGTCACCATGTCCATCGCGCACTATGCTGTAATTTCCTTTTCTTCGGAAACAAATGCGTGGGCCGGAAACGAAATGACAACGATGGGGACAGGGTGTAGGCAAATCGTCAGCGGGAGCGGACCCAAAGGCGCGATCGTGACGGATAGATTACCTGGGTATGTGGCATTGGTGACCAAGAATCCCAGGCTCATGGGTTGTGCCATGGCCCTTCATATTACACCGACAGACTGACATCCAATCACTAATCAAGCCCTCGACACTGGTGTTCGTGAAACAAGTTCAAAAGACTGCTTTCCGTGTAGCTGACTTTTGATCTTTCGATCAAACAGCCTATGCAATGTTATTGGTGTAGATCATATACGCCTCACTCATGGCGAACTTTGTACACCTCCAAGTGTCTCGTTGTGCCTCGACAAGCCCTATCGCGGCGAAAGCCAACGCTGTGGGTCAGAAGGACCCATGCGTACCCGCCAGGTTTCCAACAATCCCAAGACGGCGAAAAAAGAATCCTCCCAAGCGCCGTCGCTAATGACCAGTCGATCCTGGATATCAATAAGAACTAAGGTAAAATATTTACAAGTATAAGGTATAGGGTATCGCTCCATCACTGGAAGAAGTAAAGTACAAACATTAAGATCAAGGTTATCGTGGGTGTGATTGTAGTGGTCGTCGTCGATGCAGCCCCTTTGAGTGGGGCGGCTGTGACGTTGACGAACGTCGAGCCGCATGCTATCGATATCTGCTGAGCGGCTGAGGTATAGGTTTTCGAAAGAGGTTGTGTGGCGTTGTTGCTGTAAGTAGCAAATACACCCATTGCTTGTTGCAAGCACGAGTTGCAAGTCGGCCGTGATCCGCCAGGAAGTTCTTGGCCAATGGGTAGGTAGTATGGGTATGCATCTCCCGGTGATGATATGTTGCTGACGGCGTTCGCAAAGCAATAATTTCCCTCGTCATCGTGCAAACAGCTTGCCTGGTAAGACGGTTGGTATGCGACGAGGCCATTGTAAGCCTGTAGCACCAGGGGATTGTCGCTGTCGTAATCGGCCTTGCATGCCATTCCCGATAGCAGCTCCACCGCGAGATTGTCCAGGATGGGTTTGCATTGCGCTGCATTCACCCCACAGGTTGCATCGAGAGTCTGTGTGATGCGTAGTGTAGATTTGGAGGCGTCGAAGAAACTGCTTGATGTCTACGTGATATTAGCCACACTCTTCTCTCTCGCATTATCGAAGTACCATACCTGCAATAACAAGGAGAAAGGGTGGCAGTCATTGAATTCCTGACTCTGACGCAGGCGATTAAGGAAGTTTGCGCATGAGTTGGTGAAATTATTTGATAGGCCAGTATCGAATGCCGTAGGGACTTCAAATCCGGTGTCAGAGTCATCAGAGTCGGTTTTAATGGCGCGTTCCGAAAGAGTTGCAGAAGGTGTGTGGGTAACATCGTTGTCGCGTTTTAGAGGAGGCATCAATCGCGACGCGGTGGGTGGTGGGCTGAGATCCAGGTATAACGCCGATCCTGTCCAGGCAAGGTCGTCTTCTACGAGCAGGGCCGGTCGATCACCATAGGCTTCCGTTGCGGATACGGGGGCAGCCTGGGAACTGCAGGATAGAAATACGACGAGCAGCAGAAGCAGCGCGCGAAATTGACGGCCGATGCGTGGTGACACTCGCAGATATAAGGGGACACCGCGGCAGCGGTTTTCGTGTTGCCTCATCCGCGTTGGCAGGGGAGCATGGTGCGACAGGATCGCTACCGACTCGCATTCGAAACATTGAGAACCCATCTCTAATTGATGGTACTATAGCAGTCGAGGATGCTATTATTAACCGCAGAATCTCCTCGAAATCCGGAGGCCCATGGCCGTACCTTTGCTGTGGCCAGGAGATTTGTCGTCTGTCAATGACTGCCTAGGTACTTTGTCTGGCCTCAGATTCGGGTACCTTGCAGTGGTTCAGCAAGTGTCCGAGGGCTTTTTGCGGGCCGCCAGGGGTAGGGTAACGGTAGTGACTAGGAAAAGGCAAAGAGTGACGGCCAGCTGGGGGGACTTGCTTATCAATGTCGATCGCAGCCAAAAGGACGGTACGAACAGCCTTTGGTCGATTTATTTAGCAGCCAGAACGTGTCCAAGCATGAGGAGCGGCCGGCCCTTATGATGATTGCCATGCAAACAGCGAATCCTTCAAGCCACCGGCGCCCATGCCTGGCCTGCTAGCAGCTAATCAGCCACGACGGGCCCCCCGTGCAAGCAAACTCGTTTCTTCGGCTGATGACTGGCACGCGATTCGGGTAATAGAAGCTTTCGACCAAATCACGTTCTGTGAGCGAAATGACTCTGATAGGCTGGATATGCATTGGTTTGTACAATGCAATAAAACGCAGCCAAATCGAGCGACGTTCTGGCCAAAAAAAACGGGACGCGATTGTGCCTAGGCGGCGCGGTCCCCAACGCCTTCGCCAAAGCCTGCCCCCTGCGCGGCAATAAAGCTCACGCTGCGCAGCCGCTACAGGGCATGTCGCGAGGGGCAGCGCTGTCAACGTAACTTTCTAACAAGCGTTGGAAGTTGCGTTACCCCTCCATGGTGTGGATGATGATGTAGAGATTGTGTTGTCCTGTTGACCATGGAGGTGGACTCGTTGCGCAGTACGTTAGTGCCGGAGGTATAGCCTGGAAGTCGCTGCAACTGTTTCGCCATCACGGCACCCAACACTCTAAACAGTGTCGCCAAGCCAATAAGCCACTGCGAGCCACGCCCCTATCGGCTCCGTTCCTTGACATCTTTCGCGTCTCGGTCAGCTATAGAGCGTGAGTCGACCTTTACATTAGATCACATACCCGCTCGCTGGCCTCTTTCAGCGCGTGTGGCCGGTGGTCTTCTCACGTCCCGACGCTTGAGGGCATGTGTGAAGGACTAGCGAAGAACTTGTCCCGTCTTGTCTCCCAGCAACTCTCCTATTCTGCATCCTGTGGTTTTCCCAAAATTGCTCAATATCGTCTTGTCAGCATACCAACATCGATGGCTATGTTGGCAAGCGGCGGCGCACATATATGCTATCGAGAACAATCTGATTGCACCCTACCAGTGACTCCGCCCCCTATGCACTTACCTATTTCGTAAGCACATGCCGCATGGAGTAACTACCTGGTCCTTGTCGTTCTCAAATATCAACTGTCGGTCACTGTCAGGCGGCAGTGTTAGTGCTCACGTTCTGGCTCTCCACATCATCAAGCGCGTGTATCTACACCGTTGTGTTCAGACGCCATCTTTCAACATGGACATCTCTAAGCCGATACACATCTAGGCCTGACTTGCAAACGAGACCTAGCCAACGACTTGAATACACGGCGATCGCATCGGAGATCTTGCCAGAATCTCGGAAAGGACGGTGTAAGATTTAGAATCAACACATGGCCAGTCCATTGAGCCTAAACTACCTCGCCCATAGCGAACACGAAATATACCGATCGTTCGGCATCTGCAGGCTATGGACGGAACTGAGGAACCAATTGGACAATTCGCAGATCTAAACTTGTAGGGACGAAAGAGGTCATTTTACTTGCCTTGAGTACTAGTACTCTGCAGTACGCTAGACGGAAGTACACTGATACTGTCTCGGATGCGCGCCATGTACCTGGACCACCGTTGAGCACATAGAGTGCATAGAAAAAGTTTCACGGCAGTCCATGTATCTTCTCTCAGTAGGTGCAACATGTCACTACTACAACGAGAGTATGTGATTGAAGATAAATTTGGTACGGTCACGTATATACCATGCACTCGACGATTCTCGCTACAGTTGGTAGTTCAGAGAGGATGCACTTCTCGTATCTATGGCCCATGGCCTTTCCGTTTGAAGAATGACACTTAAAAAGACCTGGAGATTCAGCAAACCAACCACAGCACGACCTACACGCATACTTCCTGATTACTACTTGATAGCTCACGAAATGATTTTTCCGGGGATGACTGTTAAAACTGTATCAGTGTTGACTTTGCCCAAGCTTGTTTCTGTCCTTGTCGAGTTGGGTCAAACTTCCCAGGTAGTCGTGCTGCTAAGGAGTAACAACAACAGCCTAGCTAGAAATCACATGTTCACTCGTAAGGCCATTCGCTTCCTCGCTAAATGGATGCTTGTGTATCAAAAGTGTGTGTCAATGGGATTAGAGATGCTCATTCAAAGGTCATGACGTCAGGCTGTTGCTCCGCCTCATCTGTGCAGTCGCGCCTTCCCCAACAACACCCAAGCTGCTAACGGCCCGATACAGCAGGAAACACCGACATGCTTACTGCTCAAACCTTGGAGATACGTTGACGAATCTCATGCAAAGGATTATGGCTGTCCCCTCTTCTGGTGGGGTCAAGGCGACCTGTCAGCACAGTGAACTTCGTGCCCGACTGTGCCGGTCATCTTTACTACATCAACAACACTCGCCGGGCTAAGACGCGCTCCTGTAGACATGGTGATGCAATCTATCGTAAGTTGATGTGGGATGCAGCGGTCCGAGTGTGATTGATGACTGGCGACTGACCCGTGACGCAGCTGCTTATCGCGGCAATCGCCATTGTCGCGCCGTACGTAAGTTTTGACTGTACGAAGTGCATGTGAGACATATACTGACTTCGTACCTCTACCTCTGCAGGTATACGACCGTTATCTCGGGTTCTCGACGATATTCGCAAACAGACCGGGGAAATTTGAAAATGTGAACCACTTCAAGAGTCACGAAATCAAGTTCCGCGATCGGCTTCGCAATTGCGAGGATGTACTGGTCGAACAAGACATGGGTATTGCGTTCTTGAGCTGCAATCCGGAGAGGGATCAATGGAACACGGTAATGGTGCGTAGCCGCCCTTTGGGTTTGCCTCTAAGAGCAAGATAGTTTCAACACGACTAGGGCTTACATATGCAGGGCACATTTGCGTCAACTTTAGATAAAAGAGATGGTGCCGACAGCCCACATATCTGGATCTACGACTATTCAACGCCCAACATTCCGGACTCAGACGCCTTAAAGCCTCTCGTTCGGACTGACTACGACAACGCGGCGGATTTCCAGCCTCTGGGCATCGAATTTGATGCCGCAACTTCTACGCTATATGTCGTCAACCATTCCCGCAACTCTGGAAATCTCATCGAAGTGTTCCAGGTCTCTGTCCGAAATGCAGTAGCCAGATATGTGCAGACATTGAAACATCCGTTGATCCACACGCCGAATTCCATACAATCTCTAGGAAATGGGAAGCTATTAGTTACCAATGACCACTACATCGGCGCATTGATCTCTCCGTTCATCTCACAGGTCGAAACATTTTCTGGCATTCCTGGAGGTAGTGTCGTCTACACTGATATCCACAACCCGCAGGACACCAAGACGTTGACGCACGTACCCTTCGCCAACGGCATTGCCATGCTCAATTCGACGACTGTAGCTGTCGCCTCGTCCTCCACAATGGGCGTAAACTTCTACAGCTTCTACCCTGACACGATCAGTATGTATTTCAGAAAATATGTTCGTGCTCCTTCGACTGTCGACAACCTTTCTGTCGATTCTTCTGGCAAGCTTCTTTTGGCAGGCCACCCTTTCGCCCCAGCGCTCACAGGCGTGAGCAAAGCTAGAGCAAAGTGTAACGTGCAGGGATCATACGAGGAGAAAAAAGCTTGCAAGTGTACGGCGCCTAGTTGGGTGGGCGAGTGGAGCGAAGAGGAAGGGCTGAAGACTTTGTATAAGAATGACGGAGACGAATTCTGCAGCAGTGCCACGCTCGCTCGCGATGTAGGCAGAAGCGTGAGTATCGTCACGGCGTTATATGATAGAGGTATTTTGGTGGCGAAGGAATGAGGAGGACGCGCAAGGAACCAACCAATATGGACGGAGCGAGGCACCGATGTGTCTACACAAGCTATGATGAACACGAATTCTTTCTGAGGGATTGCAAAATAAATGAAAGTCTTATTGCAACAGGCGCGATGCTAATTGGAGTTGCAAGGTAGCCTACAGCTTAATCAGGTGGCATTGTGGCGCCTTGTATCTTGGGGGTTAGTAGGGCCCGGAATGGGTCGCTTATCGCGAGTTTCCATTGTCGCCAACTTCCTACCTAGGTACTTCCCAATATGAAGGCGGATTAGTCAAAAGCACTGTGGCCAGGGCCGTACTTTGGAATCGTCGTCGCAAGGATATCACAACCGAAATCCTGGCAGGGAACATAGAAGTGAGTAGCCGTTAAGTAGTGACTTTGCTAGTGCTGTTTCCACTTTATTGCTGTTTGTTCATGTCACCATCCGAGAGTTATGAGGCCGTGCGAGTGTGGATAAGTGCATGTTTGTGTCACGCAAGGAATGGTGTCATAGCTATGCAGTCACGTTTTAGCGCACCGTGTATAAGATCAAGAAGAACGCTTCGAGCTTCTATGTCTAATGATTGACCTCCATGTTGTAGCTACGAAAGGTTTGGCTACAGTTCGCTTCCCTCAGGCCCGGCACAATCTTCCGTTCTGAGTCTGAACACCCTGTTCTCCGTCTTGAACCACCCACCTCTCACTTCCGACAGCAGTGGTCGCGTAGAAGACATCAGTCGGGTCCCACTTCTTCTTGATTCCGCTCAGCTTAGGGTAATAACCCGCATAAAATGACTCCTGCCAGTCAGGCTCATCTACGCTCGCTTCGTTGAGATACGTGCCACCACCCTCTGATACAGGTGCTATGTTGCGCCAAGGCTGCACGATGTTCTCATGAAGATCCTTACTGGCGGCGGCAAGGCCTTCGGGTGTAGAGTGGTCGGCTGATCGGTTTGAAGAGGTTACCATGAACAAAGCACACTCACGCCAAGCTGGGCTGACGGCATTGTTCGTGTTTGCATACTTTTTTGGTGCCTTGTGGTATCCCAAGAAGTGCTTACCGGACGACACGTGCTCTTTGATAAGCGCAAATGTTTCGTCGTACTTTTCCAGGAAGTTGCGTCTAGGAACAATTCGATTCGCGGGCATTGAGCTGTCTGAACCGACACCCCAGGGTACACGTCCCCATGTTGCTTGAAAAGCAGAGTAGAATGTGTTATGCGCGATAGGTGCTTCGGGTACCGTGAGAGTGATATTGTTGTCTTGGAGGTATTGGAAGAAGGGCTTTACAAGCTCAGTATAGGACTCCATCGTATGGTTTGGCGCGATCAGGAATCCCATCCGTAGGTATGGGGCTGGTGTTGCCCCCATGAAGTAGAAACTGTATATTCCCGCATCTGCCCAGTCAAGGAAGAGGTCATAGAACTTTTTCGTACCAGCCCAGAAGGCATCGACGCTGTTGTTTGAAGCGTCGAGGGTCCAACTTGATGTGACAGAGTTGAGCTTAGGATGTGCTCGAATAATGACGGATGTGACGACAGCGAAAGTTCCGCCGCCGCCGCCTCTAAGCGCCCAGAACAGATCAGGGTTCGTAGCTTCGGAGACAGTGATAAAGCGACCAGCCGCAGTGACGACCTGGAAAGCGACGACGTGATCTGCCGACATCCCGTAGATGCCAGCAAGAGGATTTTGTCCTCCTCCGGTTATCATGCCACCAGCATATCCAACACTCTAATTTGCATCAGCTCCATTGTTCGTTCGATGGTTGAGCGGAGGCACTTACCGCGGCTATCGCGCCCAACACGGTCACGCCGTTCTTATCCGCGGCCTCATACACTTGCCTCACATTGACACCCGCAGAAAGCTTAAGCGCTGGTCCCGAGTACCCAGGGCCTTCATACTGGGACATAAAGTCGATCTGGTCCATATTGTGCATCCATAGACTCAATGCTCCAGCGCCTGTTGACTTTCCAAGATAGCAGTGGCCCGTGTTCTTGATGACAAGACGCATGTTGGTGGCACGCGCGAAGTTGATTGCAAGCTGGATCTGTGCCACATTTGTGACCTTGACCGCGTACTCTGGGTATGCGCCCAGAGTGCATGTTTCGCCTGTGGTATCGTTGCCAGGCATACATGTCCTGCCCTGATAGATTGGCCACATATCTGGAGATCGCCATTAATCTGCGCCTCGAAGTCTGTCAAAGGAGATAGCTTACTTGATGTAGGATCCGCGGAATGGAAAAGCGGACTTGTGAAGTTATTGGTAACATTCGAGCACGCTGCGGCATCTTTCTTTCCCCATCTCGTGTCGTAACACGACGCCGCGATTGGCTTTGTTGGAATCAATGCTCCGCCGAGGAGTACGTCAAACATGTCCCAGGTGGTGTCTTTCGGCCAAGCGTCGTCTCCGGGAAACGTCTTGCAAGACGCTGAATGAGCAGGAACATCGCCATCACCAAATTTGAAGTATTTGGCATAGTCCAATGTGGCCTCTTCTGTTCCCAGGCGTTCGATCACTTCATCTGTCAATTGGAGTGTCTCCGCTGCCTGTAAAGGTGCTCCTGCTGCCGGTGCGTTTGGAACGGTAGTAGCTGCAGGCTCGATACCATTCACGGGGGATGCGTGGGTGAGTGTAAGCAATGGAGAGAGAGCCAGGAGTAGTGTCGTTGGCCGCTGCATAGCGTACATGGCGACTCGAAAAGCGAAGACGAAGTGGATGGGGCTGATGAAGGCCCAATACTGGGTTGCTCGACCTTTTATTTTGTATTCTTTAGCCGGTTAATGCCTATCTCTCTGGCTCATTCTCAGTGAGCTTTCAGTACATGATTCGCGTGTCACTGCTCTAGATTCTGACAAGACGTAGTTCTCGACCATCATGTTACCCAAGAGGAAGGCGCAACAAAGTCATGCACGTGTATACAGATGCAGGGACTGCAGGAACAAGACAGCGGTCGGTTTGATATACGATTCGTCAATCGCAAAAGAAAAGAATACGGAAACAGTCTCCCTTGTACTTCTGCTGATTTGCCGCTTGGTAGGCGGCATTGGCAGACCCCAATCATACCTCGGATTTTAGGCCATGATTTCCGAATGGGGGTATGGTCAATCTGTCCTCAGGATACTACTGCAAGGTTGCAAGGACATTTCGTGAACCCAGAAGGATTGCCACCTTGGCACGGTATATGAGGCATGTCCGCTGTGGGAATGCGGCGCAGCTCCGAAGAAACACGTTGACCGCCGGTTTCGCCCGGGCTTGTTTAATCTGATATTAGGTGCTGCTTTCACGACACATACCGCCACCGTCGATAAAATTAGGCTGTGGCAGAGATGGACTTGGTACCTCGAGAAAGTGGAAATGGCAGGAATAAGTTCGCCATCTCTAAGGGGGGCGGCACGCCCCGCTTCCCCCGGGGCCGCAGCCCGCCCCACTTATTGTCCTTACCCAGGAAGCCCTTACTCTAGAGCCTTGGCACTGAATCCTACGTTTGCATTTTTGCCGTTCTGTTGCACATGCATAGTCCGCGGTCCAATTCAAGCGACCTTCGTTGATCTTGGGAATAGATTAGTGCATTGCGAATCCTTTATATTGCCGACTCATCCGAGATTGAGGGGCACTCCCAAGGCGAGGTCTGGCGCCTTCGTGCTTTGGTCAATGGCTTCATTCTCGCATCTGTTGACAGCTCACGAGGCAACACAACCGGGACTTGTGACTACTGCAGCTGTCGAAAGGGTTGTTCGTACTATTGGATGCTGAGGTTTGGAGGTGGCAACATGTTGGGTTCCCCGGCCATACCCATGCCCGGATTTGGACCTTTGTCTTTATCGGATGTGGCACGATAAATGGGACGAACTATGGACCGCTCGCCAATATCGATACCTGACGTTTTGGAGCGTATCACACATGTGATGAACATGAAGGTATGTTGACTTGCGGCGTCATGAAACTCTTCTTAGGGTACACGAACGCCGTATCTGAAAAGGAGATTAGCTACACCTCTATACGATTGAATTTTGTTCAATTCTGTTGAAGACAGAATTTGACTCCGCTGTAGCTATCCGAATTGAAGTCGTGATCTTCCCCTTCGCGCAACATGGCAGGTACTGGCCTTCAACCAGTCAACATCTTCCTCATTATTTTCCCTTTCCTAGTGTCCTTCTCGATTGTATCTATCAGGATATGGAGAAAGATCAAGAAGCGTACCTATGCTATCGGTTGGTGATACTCCCTACGAGACTTAGCCTATGCTGACAAACTGCTCTAGAGGATACACTCTTGGTAGTAGCAGAGGCTATACTGGCAGTACTCACAGCCACTATGTGGAAGTATACGTTCGGAGTGTTCTCTACACCTCTACCATCTGACTCAATTCAGTCATCCTGGTGTCTTACGCAGGATACCATTTGGCCGCCTCGGAAGTATCTACCAGATGCAGTTTGTTTCCGTTCGTAGGGTCGACAACACGCATCGAGATCCGCAAGTTGGAGGCGGCGTATATAATGCGTCTTTGCGACGAATCTGGAACGGGAGCTAGCATAGGTGCAGGCTCAGAGATCTTGGTTTTGTTATTACACCACAAGTAATAAGTCCGTGATCTTGACTGCGCCAGTCTCATGATCGCGCCTCAACGACTTCAGCCTCGGGGTTCAGTTCGTAGTCGTCGAATTGCGGCTCGAGCACAGCTACAACTAATTCAATAGCTTTGTTCTTGTCGGTGAAAGGCATGAGTCTATCAAGTGCCGAGCAACGCAACACCGCTCCTTAAGTGTGTTGAGCGCGTCGGCTTTCATGCGCTCGAACGAACAGGTCTTTGCACTGGATAGTACTGGTTTGCGAAGCTTGTCTTGCTCTACTTCTTGTTTGGCTTGGGTGGAAAGACGTTGTGATCCTTCGGGAACACGTCGAGCTCGTCCTCTTCCTCGACTACCTGCGTCTTCGTCTTCGACTTTTTGTCATGTGCTTTGTGGTGAGTGCGTTTGTACTATTGGTCTTGTGCTTCTTGGAAATTGCCTTTGACCCTTGGACGACTGATGGAGCGGACTTGCTGATTGCGACTACAACAATGCTCATGTGCTTGATCTCAGAGCGAACGCCCGGGGTTTGACCTTGTTGATAGAGGGCTTTGGTATGGAGGTGGGTGCGGCGACAGGAATTTTGGCATACTGGAGGATTTTGGAGAAGGATGGCATCTTGCTTGTTCGTGTAGAAATGCTAGTGTGGGGAATGCGTGGTGGGTAGTACACGCTGTCTATCAAAATGCAGTATGACAGTAGCAGAGTATATTTTGTTGGGACTGGCAGAGAAGTAGAGAGACACGAACATCAGCTTGCACAATTTCGACTAGAGCTACGGTAAACGCGGGACCTCCAAAGGTGAAGATGAAAGCGGACATAGTTGTGTTGATATCCAACAACAGCATTCCAATGAAAACTAGAATTATGCAGTGCATAACAATAGAGGAAACTCGTCTAGACGGTAGACTGACCTAAGTCAAAACATGTTGATTGTGATATGGCAGCAAGGCCGAGCCTGCCTACAGGACCTAAAGTTGACTCTCACACGTACAATGCTATGTATGTGCAAATAGCCATCTCAGACCCTCTACAACTCCTCCTTATCAACACCATCAATGGAGACCAACTCCGACTCGAAGACTGTCATACGTCAGTCAATGTATTCGCCATGTGTCCCAATAGTACTTACTCAAAACACTATTAGCGGGGATAGGGCCAGCACCCCGCGAGCCATAGGCCCACTCAGGCTGGATTGTGAGCTTCCTCTTTTCGCCGGGGCACATGTCGAGCAGGCCCTGGTCCCAGCCCTTGATGACCTGGCCGGTACCGACGGCGAAGGACAAGGGCTGGCCGCGGTTGTATGAGGCATCGAATTCGCTGCCGTCGCTCTCGAGGGTGCCGCGGTAGTGGACGTTGACCTTGTCGCCGACCTTGGTCTTGCGGACGCAGTTGGCTTCGATGAGGACCTCAGTCTTGAGGTGCTGTAGAAGGCGTTAGTACGCTATGCATGCCGTATAGCTTCCCGGAGTGTTACGCGCCTCATTGTTGACAATCTCGCCAGCGAGAGCGGCCGTAGCCAAAGCGAGGATGAGGGTGAGCTTCATTCTGACGTCTGTGTGTGGTGAATTTGCGTTTTGGACACTTCACGGGTGTCTATGAAGCAAGGCGACGTTGCAATGGCGGCGAGTGGAGCGTCATGTGGGGATGCATGTGGCGCCAAGCGGCCGTGTGGCCCAAACCATATGCAGGGACCTCGGGGATGTCAATGGATATCGCTAGCGACATCTCGCAGCATCGAAAAGATACAACAGCTACTAATCTCATCGCTCGTGCGCTGCAGTACTACGACAACGACTTTTGTGAGTAATAATATCGAGATGTCTGGGGAGTACTAGATGATTGCTTTCGCTCTAAGAAAAGTCCACTCGCAGTCTTCACGTTGATGACACGAACGGCATTTTCCTCACTCTCAGCAATCTCTTCAATGCAAAGAAATAATGGACTTCTGTTAAAGAGTACTCGATATAGCCAATAATCGTAATAGCCATCAGTGGTAACCTCAGGACGGCGATGCCACCCCTCTTCCAAATGATAAGAACACGAATTGAAGAAATGATAATCGTACACCCACCCCATCGAAATCAACTCCCTCCCTCCCAACACTCTTTCTCAAGAACAGAAGGCGCATTCAATAGTAAATCCCCTTCTGCAAACCAATCATACCCTCCTCCCTCCCCTCCATCGCCACACTCTTGACACCAAAATCCTCGACTGCCAAATCCGCAGCTTCCAACTCCGTGAGAACTACAGCCTGTTCTACCTCTTTTCTGCTTCCACCAGAACTGCCCTGCTCAACGCACTTGAAGCTTCCGAACTTGGGCATGTCGGTTGCGATACCGGGGAACGTCAGCTTCTGAAGAATGTCGCCTGTACACGAAAAGTTCTGGTAGAGGGCGCACGTAGAGCCTTGATCGGGTCCGAGTGATGCGATACCTCCGGGGCTGCCTTGGATGTGGCATTCCGTGTTGGGCTGCGTCCAGCTGCATTCGCCGGCGAAGTTGGATTTGGTGCAGGTGTAGTAGGCACCAGGAAGACCGCGCCGGGAAAGATGGTGTGTTGGTAAGGCTGATATGGTGGTTGTAGTGGTGGCGATGGTGAGCAAGAGGGCTATAAGTGCGATGGCTGTGTACATTGCCGGGGTTGTTGGAACGGGTAACGACGATTAGGAATTAGCTTTGGGCTATATCTGCGTGTATGGCGTAGTGCGCGTATGTGTGTAGTTTGTCTTTGGGGAACACCTGGTTCTGTGTTTCAAGTGTTCTTATGACAGCCGTAGGGTGTCTTGATGACTGAGCCTTATCTCTTTGTGAGCCATCGAATCTCATGATTGTCTGCGCGCGTCGTACGGACGTAGATTAGACGATCACGGGTGTGCGTACCTATTGCACAAACGGACAGGTCGGTGCATCAAGCACAAAGCCTGGATTTCGTCTCTTTGTCGCGGACAATAAACATCTACAAGGAGATGTAGAAATGTATTGGCGTGACTCCATGGCGATGACAACGCCACGAAAGCTTTCAATAGGCCATACGAAACAACCAAAAGATGTGTAGAGGGGGAAAGAAGAATTGCAAGAATGCAAAAATATCCAAAGACTAGAGATGTGAGAAGGTGATATGTGCCACAAGGTGCTTCGGATGCGGTCCGCAACGATGGCGCGACATGGGTGGGTTGCTGCTTTGAAACGTCCTCCAGCGGGGCTGATGAGGAGATGCAACCAAAAGGGTCGCAGTACTCGCAAGCCCATGTCCCGAATCGTCTTACAGCCGCGAACTCGCTGGGGGACGCAGGCAGCGTGAATCTGGCCTGTGTCATCAATGTGTTGCCGCCAAGCTGTCGCCGGTGCCGCCATTACGCACTTTTGACTTGACAGGTATGACTGGGTTTGGTTCATTATGATCGTCAGGTACGAAGCTGCGAGGCGGCTGCAGGATGCCGCTGTAGTGGACGGCGATCTTATACGTCGCATGGGTCGTGCATTATGAAGAGTGCTGCTCTTCGCGTCGGGTTGCAGAGTTTGTGGTGTTTTGGTCGTAGGCAGGCGTGCATGGTGGAGGCACGACGATGACGCGCCTGCCTCCGGCATCCACATGCCGTGCCATGCCAACATTGATTCACATTCTATGCTTTCGACATGAAAAGCAAAAAAAAAACCCCCCCAGTCAAATAAGAACGCCGCCCCTCCCATTCCGCACGGGGGTTTATTTGGTACGAAAGATAGATTACGCGGTCATAGGATAATTCGCCGCAATTTGCTTGCTTCCTTCGTGGTCATCTTACACGCGGCAGCAGCAGAACGTCATCTTCACATAAATCTAGCAAGCCACTACAGCAATTTTGACACAGGTCATTGCAGGTGCATCAAAGAGCGAAGGCATCCTCGGTCGCTACAGGTCAGTGGCTATCGTAAGCCCGACATCCAACCCACCACCATTTCCACCCTTTCACATCTACCAAACGGCCCGACACAATTCGAGGACTGATATCCACTACCCCCAAAAATAACCTTCAACAATGCTTCCGCTTTGTAATGCACAAAAAGGGCATGCGCCGCGTCCCACTATTCTTTCGTTGCGTCTTCCGAAACCGCGAAACCCCAGGCGTTTTGCAACTAGGGAACCACCCCAACCTGGGGGTAGCCACACCAACACGTTGGTGAGGTTGATCAAACGCATTCGGTACAGTACGGTTCTGGGTTTTTAGAGGGCATGCTCGAGGCATTCGCTATGTTATGGGATTTGTTGAGCGTAAGGATAGTATGTCTGGGAGGTAATCGTTGGTTTCTACGTTATGTTGTACGTTACCATGGAGTAGCGCGGAGGTATTCATGATCCTTTACAGTAGGTCTTGATTATAGTAAACACCGTGGGTACCCCCAGGCTATGAGATCAGCCTCACCGTTGAATCGCATAACGGTCACAGTATGTCGCAGGGTATGTTGAAATACTCGTATGTGTTGTATTTGAAGCTACTGTCACCGGCAACTAGGTATAATCGTTACTATCCAAATCCGCCAGCAGATCTGTACATGCCACGCCACGCCACATGATTCAACCCCGTCCTTACGATCGTCTAGCCCTCTTGCGAGCCCAACCCGGTCCCCCATCGGACGGAGGACCCGGGTGCGACCGCAAGGACGAGGCCATCCGCTGCTGCTCGGGAAAGCCTCGACCGCCAGCAGTAAAGACGAACGCCGCTGGGATCAGAGCTGGAGCTCGAGGTGCAGGCGGCCCCGCCATATGTTGTAAGTTGTAGACCTTATACATCTCCTTTTGCTTCATCAACTCCTCTTGATGGTCCTGCTTCATCTGGAGCACCTGAGCTTCACATCGCTTCCCGAACGTGTTCAACTTCTTTCGACACTTCTCTTCCAGGGCTTGGTCGTGATCTAGATGGTCTTGGATGTCCTGGAATCGCTTGAACTCGGCGGCCTCGGTCGCGTAGAGAACTTTGGCTACCGTGTTCTGCCAGTTCTTCATGACGGACGTCAACTCAGGAGCACGTGTGGCCAGCTCGTCGGTATCGAACTCTTGTATGTTCTTCGCAGTTGATCTGATGTGGTTGAGGAGAGCAAAGAGTGGCGTGTGTGGCGGAGTCGAACCAGACGTAGAGTCGCTGCCGGTAGACCTGTATGAGCTAGCCCTGGCAGTAGACTTCGCTGGCTCAAAAGTTGCCAATAGCGACATGATCTTCGCTTCGGCGATGTCGGAGTCGTCGTGTAACGAGGAGAGGGGGCGCACAACGTCAGGATCTTTAATTGTCTTGCTCAGAGAGCGCGCAATAGCTTCTACAATGTCCTCCTCCTCCTCCTCTTCGTCGCTGGCGTAGTGAGTTCCTGCGTGACGTGGAATTTCTGACTTCTCCGCGCTCTTCCCAGATCTCAAAGAAGATATGGTCTGTGCCCCCGTTTTGCTCTGCCGTGCAGCATTTTGTGAACCGTAATTGATCTTGGTGGCTCGTCGCGCCGCGTTCTTGTACAAGTCGTTACCGCCGTAGGCGCCGCGACCGATCCTGTCGAGGAACTCTTCACGCTTGGCTTCGTTTTTAACTACGTTCCTGGTCGCATTTGCATTGCGTGCAGTAGCGGAACAGCGGTTATACGTTATAGGTGGTCTAGGAGTACCGGAGGGACCGGGAGGGAGCTGTGAAGGCATTGTATAAGATGATGGTGTAACGTTTGCCTTTAGCTGAGAGAGAGTGATCGTGGTTCAGGTGAATTTGAATATATAAGTAGATCGTGAAAGGTATGTGCGAGTTGGGGTCGGACGTGAGAAATAGGGTTGTGACGTAGTCCCAGCGGGTGAGAGGGGAAGATGATGTCCACAATAGGAACAACGAGCGACAATTATGAATGGGAGGAGGTCAGGTTACAATGGCCCAAGGGTGTGTGACCAAGAGCAAAAGTGAAAGTGAAGGGAAAGACGGCGACTACAGACGATCAATAACGTTCACCTTCGCCAACTCAATTCCGTGTGCCCCCAACGAGGCTACTCTGGTGCTTATTATACATGCGCAAGTCTTGAAAGTAGTTGCGGCACACTACTTTTGTACAATGCTAGATCGATCCAGGTTCTCGCCGCTGACGACTTGCCCACAGGTCGAGACGTCAGACTTTCTCATTTTGAGCAGTGCGCGGGTATTGGTATTGTCTCGGGAGGATCATGGGTCTTCGGTGAGCGCTGGCGAAAGCTTGTGTAGCAATGGGGGAGCTGTCCGTCCGGATGGTGGTGCCAATGGCCATGAAGAAGCTGCAGGAAATGTCAGAACATAACAACGTGAGCAGCTGAAGTAGACTATGCATACCCAAAGGTCGCCGCAGATCCCATCATGTATTGGCCCAGTGTGCGCAGCATTCCGTTGGGTCCAGGGCCGAAGCGGACGATGTTGGTGAAGCCTACAAGAGTCAGAGAAGAGCATGCAAGGGCGTGAGATGAGGCGAACCGAAGATGAAGCCAATGATCAGGCCAACGGCTGTCAGGAGGTCAGCGCATGCATTTCCTGGTCTGTATGCGAACCGTACATCCACCCATCATGCCACCCATCTTCACTATGCGCTGTTAGCTGTTGCCAGGCACAGGCAAATTCAGAGCCCTACGCTTGTCTAATGTTGAAGGGCCATGCGCCCCTTGAGGCATTGAACCGACTGGCACTGGCATCTTGGAGCTCTGCAAACGTCGGATGGAGAAAGAAGGCTGGAGGGGAAGTTTGAGTGTCCCACTTGAAGCTGCAGTCTCGCCCGCCGCGGCTCAGTCAATCGACGCCAAGACGAAACCACCGAAATCCGGGGAAAACGCAACCATGGATGCACGAGGAAGCTACGACTGGGCTTGTCGTCACAACGTCAGCGGATGCAGTGACACGCAAGAACTACAACGCGTTCAGTCTCTACATGAGGCTTTGGTGGTTCCCACAGACTCCCTTGACCTGACACGACGGCGCTTGCCGGGCTGCGCACGTGACTCTCTCAGCGGCTGGCCCCTTCACTGGGGGGCTGCAGGTGCAGCGTAGGAATGAGGCGAAATAGTGTCAACCACCGCTTGATCTCTCCATCGCGCGCGTGTTGGACATAGCAGCAGCATCTGTCTCGTTGCGTCGTGATTCTGCAGTGCTGCCCCCTACTCGACGTCGCCATTGCGCCTGAGCCGTCGTGTCGCCCAGCTGGCCAGTAAGCGTTGCAGCGTCCCCAAGGCCCGAACAGGACCTCCTGCTCGTCGAAACACGCACCCTCATCTATACCGCCCACCCCAACCATCAAGCAGCCCGTCCCGTGGCCTCGCCTGCTACCCACACATCCCAGAGACGCTGCTGCTGCATTCTCCGCCTGTCTGCAGCGCCTTGCATCGCTGCGACGTCGCACGGGCTCTCCACGGCCAGCACACGACAGAAGAAGAAGACGACGGCGACGACGACGACGGCAAACCTCCCAAGCCCACCCGCGACGCCCATCCCGGACATCGGCATCCACCGCGACGCATGAGTGCATAGGCAACGTCGCGAGACCTTTTTGTTGTTGTCGCTTGCTCTCGGCGTCGTCACGCTGGTGTCGCGCCGCTAAATTCGGACAAGACGGGAATCGTGCAGGAAAGGAAAAGTGACGCCGGACCCCAAACACGCCCACCTCCTTCTCTCGGCCGCACACGACCTCGCCAATGACGGCAGTTGCGCCCCCCGTCAACTATCAGAACATCAATCGGCAGGCATGGAGCGCTGAGGGCGTGTCCAACGGTGGTGGCATGTTCATGCCTCGGAAGAGCGCCCAACGGTCCAACTCGTCGTCGAGCCTCTCTTCACAGGCGTCGGGCACCTCGACCCTCTCCGCCTCGTCCTCTGCATCCCAGCCAAACGGCACCCCCCAACAGCCCAACGGCACCGACTGGGCTGCCACCCGCAAAGCGAAAGCCCCCAAGGGACTATGGCCCGCGACCAAGACTGAGCCCATCGCCGGAATCACTGCGGCACGCCCCCAGCCCATCGCCTCTGCGGGCCCCGCGTCATCAGCCGCCTCGGCCATGAGTGCCCTACAAGCACCTTCCGCCATGGTTCCCTCGCAGCACAATGGCCAGGTCCCGACCCAGCAACAGCCCAACGGCGCACAACGCGCATCGGCCCAGGAGAGCACCGCTGTACTGCACCTGGTCCCCATGAACGGCACCTTTGAGCGCAAGACCATCACCGTCCCCTTCTTCCCCGACGTCCTCCGCATCGGCCGGCAAACGAATAACAAGACAATTCCCACGCCACTCAATGGGTACTTCGACTCCAAGGTTCTCTCGAGACAACACGCCGAGGTATGGGCCGACCGCCAGGGCAAGATCTGGATCCGAGACGTCAAGTCGTCGAATGGCACCTTCGTCAACGGCTCCCGCCTGTCGCAAGAGAACAGAGACTCTGACCCCCACGAGCTACGCGAGCAGGACATGCTGGAACTTGGTATCGACATTGTCAGCGAAGACCAGAAGACGATCGTTCACCACAAAGTCGCCGCGCGCGTTGAACATGCGGGCATTTATGCACGATCCAGTAGCGAGATGATCGACCTCAACTTTGGCGAACTCGAAGGACCCCAGCTCTCTAATATGATGAGCCCCAACGGCCAACAGCAAATGGCGAATATGCGTGGTCGCACGCCCAGCCAAGGCTCTATCAATGGTCAGCGACTCCAGGGCCCGGGCGCCATGGCCAACTACCCAAACGGCATGCAGCAACCCCGACACCCCAACTTCTGGCTACAACCCATCACAATGGAGCAAGTTGTCAAGAAGCTCAATGTAAGTGCGACCTAGCTACTCGTGGTACCCCTCTAACAGGCCCAGACCGAGATCAAGGCAGCAAAGCAGCAGTCGCAGGACCTCCAGCAGACTCACCACTACATCAACGCTATCCTCTCCGCAGACACTAAGAAGGAACCCGCAAAGGCCTCGCCAATCAACCAGGCCAGAATATCGCCAATCAAAGACGGCAGCATTAAGGCGAGATTTTCAGATCCACCTGCGCCCCCACCACAACAGCCTTTACCCGAGAAGCCCGACGTCGCATCGTCCCTTAGGAGGTCTGACACCGAACGTCCAAAGACAGCGTCACCGGTGCGCTCTGACGCGCAGCTGTCTTCACTCACAGAGGCCTTGACTAGTGCGAAGAAAGAGATCGAAACGCAGGGCATGCGGCTGCGTGACTTGGAGACCTTGTTAAACGAAGAGCGTCGCGCAAGGGAAGACGCAGAAGAGCGAGCAGCCCGACTCGAGCGTGAGACAACCAAGGATCAAGCAGACACAGAGACTATCCTTGGCGACGATGAGACGCCCGAAACCGAGGCAGCCGATACACAGCGCGAAGAGCTCACTGACTCAGAGAACGGGTCCGCATCTCCTGCCAGCGCCGAGGACGCCACTGCTCGCTTACAGCAACGCCTGGAGGTCATGATGTCTGAGATGAATGAGATGAAGCAGCAAATGGAGCGGTACCGGGAAAGAGCCGAGACAGCAGAGGCCGATCGCAAGACCTTGGCAGAGATGATCGAAAACATCAGAGAAGACAATGCAAAGACCGCTAGCAAAGAAGCTCAACGGCGGAGCAGAAGCAACCGTGCATCCGTAAGAGCGAGCGGTAAGACTGGCGTTGAGGGCTCAGACGGCGAGGCCGAGCAAGGTGAAATCACCATCATCAGAGAGAAGGACCTCGACGAAGACGGCCCAGAAGTATCACTTCCCAATACAAGCGAACAAAACGGACATGCTGTTGAGCTAAACGGTTCAAAGCAGTCGGGGAAGGCGAATTCCTTGGTTGCCCATCGGCCTGATCGAGATGCCATGTACTATGGCGGCCCGGTCGGGGCCATGGTAACAGTCGTTGCAATAGGTGTCGCGGTTATGGCCATGCTCAACCAGTATCCCAAGGCCGAACGTTGAAGAGACAAATGCCAAAGTGTTTTATCACTATGCTAGGAAAGACTGGCTTTGTGAAGCGCCACCACAGCGATCGGGCCCCGGAAGAGCATAATGAGCGTCAACACTTGAGATGTTGCTCACGCGGAATTCTGGGTCATACGCCGATGCTAGACTACCGTCATTCTCATCAAGGCCATTCGCTGCGTTACACTACGATGCCCACTTATGGATGGCTTGCAGCAACATCATTGTTAGGCTGTTCGCGACGCAATGTTGTACGATGGTAGCGCCTCCACGATTTCGTGACTAATCGCAAATGTTCCGCAACAGAACCACCCAAACTATCCATGTTATCACACTTGTCTCAAGTGAGACATCTGCGGCTGGAGGAATACCGCTATACCGAATTACCACAGCAGACTTCATTTCTTTTCGGCGTAGTTAACGGGTAATGCATCAGTATCTTTCGTTCTATTGGCGTTCAGGACTCATAGTGTCAGCCTCTGACCTTCCAGGCGTTTCTCTCTTTCGGAAGGGTGGGAAGCATTGCAGGACTCTTTCTAGTCCAAACAGTCATGCACTGTGGTCAGCCAACGATGAACCCTTTTCTTTTGTAAACACGACTAGCTTTTCCTTTTCATCTCCTTTGTTTGCTGGCTTGGGAATTGGGAGATCCACGATAAATAGGTGGGCAGAGAGATTGGGATTAGGAGAGCAATTGGAGAAGGTTTTTCACATACACTTCAATGACACATACTTGACTCACGAAACGTTTTGTGAATTGCCTGGGTATCTACTTCTCTCTAGTGAACCAAGACTGTCGTGACTTGTACGTTACTTCAAGCCAATAGTAACAGTGACCGAACTCAACATGCGTATCCTCGTCTCCGGCACATCATCCGCATCCTGCTCTACTTGTCCCATCCCCTCTTCCCCACCCTCGTCTTCTGCCGTCCGATCCTTAACCTCAACATCATCAATCGCACTCACATTTCCCATCTCAACCTTGATCCAACAATCCTCTTCGCCTTGGAAATGCAATCCTATCTCCAACGCCCTCGGTATCGCCCGCCCCGTCGCTTTAAGATGGACTTTTTCTCCCTTGCCATCACCAATCCCACTCCCACCCACACCACCTGCACTGCCCTTATTCGCACCACGACCGTCACCACCCTCCCTACTCATCGCCCCCGCGATCTCAGCCTCTACATCCCTCGCTTCTAACCGTCCATTCGCTTGTGCATATCGTCTTCCGCCTCTCCCTTCTCCTCCTCTTCCTGCCTTGTTCAACGACGCGGCAGATTGCTTCTCGCGCTTGGTTATCTGCATGAGCAGCTTCCGGATCCGTTTCAGTGCGGGTACGTACGGTGACGTGGCGGTTATGTAGAGGGCTTTTGGGGAAGCGGATGAGGAGAAAGGAGTTGGTACAGGGGCGTGGAGGAGGGGCCGGGTGCTTATTGTTGTGTCTAGGAAGTTTATCAGATTTGGCCTATATGTAAAAGGGAATCCACGTACTTTTGGGCAGTCTGGCGAGCTTTTGGCGGGGATTTTGGGTTGCGGAGCGAGGCTTGGAAGGCTGTTTCGCTGGCGCAGACTTTGAGGGTGGATTGTTTGTGTGAGATGCCAGTTTTGGTGGATTCGTCTGCATTGCTGTTGTGGTGCCGTACGAGGTGATGTTGCTGGAGGGTGCTTGCGGCTGTCCACATGGTGGTGTCGCATCTGTCATGGCTACATCTTCCGGCTGTTGAGGCTGGTTCTGGGGTTTGGCTTGTCCGTTGATTGATCGCTTGATTCCTGCCATAGTGGTGCAATGAGTAGAGCGGGCACTCGTTGTTGTGCGTAGAATGCAGTCAATGTCCTCGCAGTCGCAAAGTCGAGTCGCGTCGCGTTAACTTACAAACTCTTATCGATAAGACGATACAAAGGTCCCCAGATCCCAGACACTCATCTTGGAAGACTTGCGACGGCAGCAATGGCAAGCTCTGTCCCGCACAAGCTGCACCACATCCACCTACGAGGCCTCATTCCCTACGCAACAGCAGCCCGCCTTCAAGAATATCTCGTATCCCGCTTCCTCGCCTCGAAACCGCCACTCAATGCGTCCCCACCACCACCACCACACATCATAACCACCGAATTCACACCTGTCTACACATGCGGCCGACGAGAAATCGGCACCGTCTCCTCAGACCAACAGACCTATCTCCGCGCTAACAACCGCGCCTCTTTCACTGAAGCCCTCCGCGGCGGCCAAACCACCTTCCACGGCCCCGGTCAACTAGTCGCGTATCCCATCATCGACCTGCGCACCCACAAACTCACACCTAGAAACTATGTCTGCTTGTTAGAGAAAAGTCTAATAGCTACCTGTGCGAAATACGGTATCAAAGCCATGACAACAGAGCATACAGGTGTCTGGACGAGTCCAGAGGATAAGATTGCAGCGATTGGTGTGCATATGCGGAGGAATATCACGAGTCATGGGGTGGGGCTGAATGTGAATACGGATTTATGGTGGTTTGACAGGATCGTGGCGTGTGGGTTGGAGGGGAAGCGGACGACTAGTTTTGACAGGCAGGGTGTGGAGGGACTGAGTGTTGAGGAGGTTGGGAGGACGTTTGTGGAGGACGTGAGCGAGAGGATGATGGGTGTGGACGGGGTGCGGAGGCTGGGTCAAGAGGAGGTCGAAGCGTTGTTGGAGAGTTCAAGAGGGGGGTGAACATGTTCGAAGGTCTTGACATCACGCATTTGGGCTTTGTGCTGCCCGTCGACTGATACTTGCGTATGATGGTGCTTCCATCGAAGTGGAGTACGCCTGATTAGTGTACGTGGACCGAACCTTGACGTCAGAGTCGCATTGCAGGAAAGAGCAAGTGAGGTATGTCTTTTGCCAAACCGGAACCCCGAGTTACGCCACCGTCATCATTACTGTGGTTGAGACGCGTAAAAGTCTGCGGCACCCATGAACGACATAAATTCTCAACTTCTCTCTGTTCTACAGTTATGCGAGTCAGCGCAAATTATCGTAAGTCTAAAGTAAGAAAACGAGATACCATTCAGCAAGACGATCAAACAGCATGAGGATGAATCTCCTTCTGTCTGTGTCTCCACCACTTCTTTTCCATATCCCCCTCCCTCAAACCCCTTTCACTATCCCTATCCACACTCCTCGCACTCGCACTTCCGCTTCCCCTCGCAACAACCACCGAAGTGTTCCCCAGTGCACCTTCTGCATCCACAGTCCCTCCGCTCGCAACACCCCCACGATTCCGCCACTGGCCAGCCTGCAACTCATATACGTCCTCTTTCTCGCCAGCCAATTCCTCCAGTCTTGCTCTCTTCGACTCCGGAACGAGGAAACTAGTCAGCATACCCAGGAACATGAAGAGCGCGAAGATCTGCATTACACCGTGGATCCAAGGCGTAGGATTGTCATGCGTAGCGCCCCTCTTGATCATGGGCGCGAAGAAAATTTGTGCGAACACGGCGCCTAACTTGCCCATTCCTGCGCTGATACCATGGCCCGTACATCGTACCCTTGTTGGAAAGATCTCTGCTGGCGCTATAAAAGTCGTAGCATTGGGCCCGAAATTGAAAAAGAATTGTGCTAAGACGTATAGTACTAGTAAGTGGGTTTTGGTAAGGCCTTGCCAGGCGAAGCCAAGGACGCAGAAGATGATGGTTAGGATTCCGAACCCGGCGATTTGAATGGGTTTGCGGCCTATGGTGTCGACGGTGAAGACGGTGAGCCAGTAGCCAGGAAGGGCACCGGCGCAGATGAGCACAATTTGGCCTGTGGCCATGTTGCGCAGGTAGAGGTAGAGATTTGCGCGTTGGTCGAAGCCCATAGTGGACATTAGTGATGCAGAGGAGAACCCAAGACCGTAAAATGCCATGTCTAGGAAGCTGTATATTTGTCAGCTTGTTCTGCAGCTAAATCAGTAAATTGTTGTACTTACAACCAGGACATAGAGGTACCGAATAGGCGGATAGCTTGACGTTTCTGTGAGTAAAATCGCAGTATTTCCATCAATGTAGGCCGCGGCGTCTTGTACTTGGCCATTTCGCTACGCGTCTTCGCCTGTGTGACTGGATTGACCACATTACCCTGCTTGCCATAGCGGTACTTTCGCGCATCAACCGAAGCCTTTTCAACATCGTACAGCACATCGAACGTGTATCGTGGCGTTTCCGGTACTGTGAGTCGGTAGTAAAGCGCGAACCATGCGGGAACCCCCCCGAAAGCGATGATAATGCGCCACATCTTGTCAACATGCATGGAGCATTGCCCGATGCATTCTCCAACGTTAGCTACTACGATCAAGTGGTCTTTGTAGACTATGACTACGATGAGAGTTACCAAGGCGGCTGCAAGTTGACCGAGGCCTTGCATGGCGAAAACGGCGGCGATGATGCCTCCTCGGTATCTGGTACTAGCAAACTCTGCCGTAATAACTGCACTGAGCGGGTCTGATGTATGATTAGCATATCATCGTCATAATGATATAGAACTGTTGCATGGAACGTGTACGTACAGTCACCACCGACGCCGATTCCCATTACAACTCTGTAAAAGATGAGCACACCCACGATGGAAAGGGTTGCTGACTCTCCACAAAGCGATTGCGCGAGTGTTGTGCAAATAATAATCATCAGCTCTACTCCGTACATCTTCTTCCTTCCTAGAACATCGCCCAAGTACCCAAAGATACATTGGCCGAAGATGGCGCCGGCGGACGTGGCGACTTTGATTGCTGTATCGGCATCATGGGGCATGACTCCTTGGTGTTCCGCATCTTGCCAGTACACAATTCCTAGCAAGATTACAGCTAGGTTTATAGCGAACAGCTGAATGTATTGTTAGTCAACTTTCAGCCTTGTCCTTCGTCTTACTGCCAAACTCACAGAGTACGCATCAGTGAAGAATCCAATGCCAGTCACGACTGCTAGTCGTATATGATACCATCCGAAGGGTGCCTTGTCTACCTCAGCGAGGGCCATCCGCCGGCGCTCATTGGGGTCGGCGATATGTGTCTGACAGACTTGTCAGATACAAAAGAAGATGGTAGGGTCGCGCTGAGGGCCACCACGTACATAGACTCCGGGTACATCTCGATAAGCCGCATTTCCGACTCGTCCAAACGAAAGCATAGGTGGCAGCGGAGGTGGATACTCTGAAAGGGAACGGCCGCCACGGTCCAACGACGTCCATAAGAGAGGATGAGATGACGAAGGATATGTCAGCGAACAGCCGCAAGATATGCAAAACGCAAGTAAGGCTGAGCAGTGGGGCAGCTGTCAGTCGAGACATGTACTGCAGTACGATATAAAGCATGCAACAAGGTGCGGGAACACAGCTGGCTTCCCTTTGGGAACGCCAGACCCATGCCGAGTTCCCGACATGTGGATGGCGAGAGACTCGATGTCATGCCGCTTGGAGTCAATTGGTAGAAGATGCGACGCAACTAGACATTGCCAGGACGCGACACTCGCGATTAGACCCAGCATCGCATGCCGTGTGAGAGAGGGAGTTCACGTTGTCGGAGGCTCGCTTGTGATTGGTTGGCTGTCTCGGAACCTCAAAATACCCCCATGTCGCCTTCGTGACTGATGGCACGCCCCATGGTCGAATTCGCCAGTGGCTTCGCGGGAGGGCTCGAAAAGAGCTTGATGGAATAATGCCATAGCCGCCAGGGGCTCGGTGCCATGGACCATTCTCCTGGGATATAGCCACGCCTCTAGTCTGGGGTAGATGTTCTGGCGTGGGGGTAGTAATTTTGTAATTATGCACACACGCTGTGCATGGAATGTTGGTGTACGTTAGCAAAGGCAGGGTGAGAAGGCGCATGTATCTAGACAGGCCTTGCCAACGAAGAAGCGACGTTGGCTCCTGTCCAGCTTCAAATGTTATGATGTATGCAAGCGATGGGACCGACGCTGGGACGAGATGCGCTAATGGTAGCGGAAAGGCGCACGTCCATGTTCACCTAGGCGTAGGTAGCATTGCCCGCAGACAGACTACTGGATAGCCACACGACCGTGTCCCGCCTGCCCGCCGCCGCAGTGACACAACACCATGGAGGACCCAGAGCCATCCTCTACGGGTCTCGCGTCCTCCAGCCCTGCACTCGAAAGGGCGCCTGCCTGCGCCGACACGACACAGAAGACGCATGCCACGCTAGACACTGCCTTCCAGCCCCCTGCGCCCGCGAACGCGAACGCGACATCGACCCTGACCAACTCGGACCTCGCGATTGGAACGGGAGCCACGGATCCCTCGCTGCCCAGATATCACGTCCGCGCCCCGTCGACGGCGCTGAAGCTCGACACGGACCTCGCCATCGCCTCCAACCCAAGCTCTGCACGATCCCGCCACCCCGCCAACCTGGAGCCCAACGGGAGCGACGCGCTGCGGCAGTCGGCCACTGCGCCGATTGCGATACAGGACAGCGGCTATCTGAGGACCGCCTGGTCTACTGCTAGTCTTGGCTCGCTGTCGCCCTCGTCCGCCATCTCGTCGCCAGCACTGGCTGCGCTGGGAGACATAACCCCGCTTCCGTCTCCGCTGGTCATGGGCGACTCGCCAGGCCCATGGCAGCGAGCCGACCATCGTCCTCGCTCGCGCGGCATATCGGGCGCCTCTCGCGACGACGCCTTCGCCATCTTCACCAAGGGCACCCTGTCTCCCTCGCCCTCGCTCAAGAAGAAGGGCTACTCGGGGCTGAAAGCCGCTGCCATCGAGGCGGCAGCGGCAAACTCTCAGCAGAGGAACGAGGCAGCCCGCGAACGCAACAGAAGCATCAGCGAGTATACCCCAGACTTGATGCACAACGCCCGTCCTCGGCATGTCTCGGTGGTGGAAACGGACCCCACCGTGCAACAGCGTATGAACCGCGAGACATATCTCGCGACGCAGAGAGGCCTCGTCCCCGCCAATGTGCCAGCCGGGCTTCCCACTCCTCCCGCGAGCAACGCAAGCAACCGCAGTGTTACCGACACCGAGGAAGACGACGTGACCGAAGATGACAAGACTCAATACATAGTGGTGCGGTGTGGCCCTCAAAAGACGAAGAAGCTCTGGCGCCCTGTCCGGCAACTGGGCCAGGGCACCTTCAGTAAAGTCTACCTGGCAACCTGTGAGAAGACCAAAGCAAAGGATCCTCTCGATGAGAACATTTTGGATCCACGGAAACTGGTCGCCATCAAAGTCGTCGAGCATGGCCCTGCCGGGGGCGCCGACGAAGAGCGCGTAGAATTAAGCCTCAAGCGAGAGGTCGAAATGCTCCGATCAGTATCGCACCCGTCTCTTGTTCATCTCCAAGCTTTCGATCACGATGACGCCCAAGCTCTTATTGTGCTTACGTACTGTCCCGGTGGTGATCTGTTTGATGTAGCCAGTGACCATCGCGACAAGCTGACTCTCGACATCGTCCATCGTATCTTCGCCGAAATGGTCAGCGCTGTGCGTTATTTGCATACCCAACTTATCGTGCATCGCGACATCAAGCTAGAAAGTACTGCTTCCATTCTCCTTACTTTGCCACACTTCATCTGGTACGTTACTTCGCTTCTACTCTGTACTAATGACATCCAGACGTTCTTCTCAATATTCCTGTGTCTACCGTGCCTCTACTCAAGAACCCACAGTGCCATCCGCATGCCATAGCGACACTCACGGATCTCGGCCTCTCGCGACGCATCCCTGCTCCCCCCGAGTCGCCTCTTCTGACAACACGGTGCGGAAGTGAAGATTATGCAGCTCCAGAGATTCTCCTCGGTCAGCCATATGACGGCCGTTCAACTGATGCCTGGGCGCTTGGCGTCCTTCTCTATGCTCTTATGGAAGGACGTCTGCCCTTTGATCCACCGCCAGGCAAGGCCGCGTCTCGTAGTAGAGCCGCTCACCGTATCGCCAGATGCGATTGGTCTTGGGTCAAATTCGGTGACGAAGACGGCGAATGGGATGCGGACAAGGGCAACGAGTGGGCTGGCGCTCGCGAGTGCGTTGAGGGCCTGCTGAAGAAGGCCTCACGTGGTCGCAAGAGCCTGGAGGACATTGAGAAGCTGGAATGGGTCCAGCAAGGCATTCAGGTCGAAGGCGGCTTGAAGATGAGACCAGAAGATGAGGTTGCTGAGGTCGCTGCGGCTCAGACCCCGTCGAGGTGATCATTAGTGAAGAGCGGAGATGCATGGTTTGCTGAACTCGAATGATAGGACGTCTACGTTTCGGGACGTAGCCGAGCGGCTTCCCAACATCTCTTTTGCTGCCTCGGTCCTTCCAAAAATCAATGAGCACGGAAGCGCCCCCTAAGAAAGATCCATCATCAAATTTCAGCGTCCCTGTGGCAAGCCTACATGCGCAGCTCGCTCCGGGGCTGTTACCTTTCCTTTCTTCTCACGACTATTCACTCTCACATTCGTTGTTCTATTGATATCCCATACCCGGTTCGCTTCTTTGTCTGGTTACACTTTGCTTCATCGTCGTTCAATCGGCTATTCCCTTTGCCAGCGTGGCTTATGCATCTGTATGTTTGCCCAAGCTGGGTTGATATTTATTTTCCAACTTCTTCCATCATATGGCATTTGGAAAAAATAAGTCAGAACTGACTTGAGATAGCGCTAGCAAGCATGCCTTTTCTGACTGTTTTTGTCGAACATTGGATTGAGCTGGCTTGGATAGAAGATCAATGTAGCGGTTCTTCGCCCTTGTCGTGTGGTTCTGTCGTGACTAGTGTAACCGTACGTGTTGGGATTTCCGTGATGGCTCAATTAACTTCAAATTCGAGCAATTGACGTGTTGGATGGCTACACGCGCATCGAATCTCACGTTAACATACTTTCTCCATCACGCATAGTTCAGTCTTGCACTTGTACAAGCGCAGACATACGCTCGGGCCCGAAGTGAAATGTAACTTTAGGCAGGCTACAATATTCCAGCGAACGCAAAGATTAGCGCGTGCGGATCCCTGGAACCGTGAGCGACGAGTATGTCGAATGCTTGAGAAGGAATGAGGCCTGAGTGATGGACTGAACAGAACGAGTTTTGACGGCTAGGCAACTAATTCCCCCATTTGTATGTTCTACCGAGGTCCGTCATCATCAGCAGCAAATGCGCATCCGCTTTCATTGTAGACCAAAGCCGCATCTATACAGCGGCTCTCAACCAAGCGTTTTGCTAGACTCATTTTGAAAGACTTACTTGTGTATGTATCTTGGTCAATACCAGTACCCTTTGCGGAGGTGTTCCAAGGTTGGTACGTGGCTACACCTGGGCACCTCACGATAGGACCTCGAGAATCTCAAACAGCGCGTCACAGTTGGAGAGAGGGCGAAATGGAAGCGAAGATTAAGATCAAAGCAGTATGGCGTCCGCTATCCGCCGGCGACATTACCAGCCTCGTCCAAGTAGCTGATAAGATCCATCCCGACCTCCCTGAAAGCAACGAAGTCTTCGCAGAACGTGCCAGGTTGTTCCCGCAAGGCTGCCAAGGTCTGTTTGACGAAACCGGTGAAATTTGCGGATATATCATCTCGCATCCCATTCGCAACTGCGAGCCTCCAGCTCTAAATCAGCTTCTCGGCGAAATCAGGCCGGATGCGGATCAGTACTACATTCATGACTTGGCTATTCTTCCCGAATTCCGTGGATCTGGGCTCGCGCATCAGTGTCTCCACGAGATCTTGGAAACGGTTGCTAAGCGATATGCGACTACTGGCCTTGTTTCCGTCTATGGTACAGGGGACTTTTGGGGTCGATATGGTTTCAAGGCACCAGCAATCGATGAGGTATTGGAGAGGAAGGTTCGAGACTATGGAGATGACGCGGTGTATCTCGAACGCAAGAACGAGTCGTAGACACATGAGTGAAGAATGGATAGAGCGGGCTATTTCAATCGGGATAAAAAGTAGTGTCTTTCAAAGCCGACAGAGAAGACTTCGCACTATATTGCAACGAAATTCTTCAACTCACATGGGTCACTCTCTCCAGGCGATTAAGGTGCGTCTGCTGGCACGGATTTTTGGCAGACGCTGGGATTCCACAACGCCGAAACATTGTTCTCGTGAATAAGGAATAGCATATCACTACGAAGTACCTCTTTTCCAGTGGTTCAAATGACTCGACAATCTCCTCCCTCAACTTGAAATGCCCTTCCAAAAATTCTACAGGTCGTTAGTGTTCAGTCTGGCTCGACCGTGCCAGGACCAGTCAGTAAAGTCTACATGCAACGGTACAATCCACATACAAGGTAATGAATGTGGTGTATTCTGGGGTACATGCATTGAGTCAAAATGCCTGTCAGGACCCAGTGTTACGATGAAAGGGAGCATATGAAGGGCCAGTGCAGGTATGTCCAGTTGTGCCCCCACGGAGGACGCTGAGGAGACTTGACATAGGTCTGGAAGGGAGGAGAAACGCGGAACAGACCGGCAAGCCATTAGGGGATGGGGTTGTTAAGATGAGAGAGGTCAAGAGTGTGGCCTTGTCTATGGTTCCAATCAACAGGCAAGAGCTATAGGAAGATGGGCGGGGGAAATGAAGGTGGGATGTTTCGAGCCGCGAAACTGGGGAGGTTTCAATTGCATGGATAAATATCCGAGTGCTAAGCATCAGGTGGCTAGGACGGGCTTACTTTATTCAAGGACATAAATTCGTAAAATAGCTGCTGGAAGTGGTACTCATGTGATAGTTCGATAATGATCATCTCAGATTTTACAAAGCGTCTGCATTGCCTCCTTTGTGCTTTGCGACGTCTCTTTGACTACCTTGATGATTTCTTTGAATCTGTCTAGTGTTAGCCCACCTAGTCCACAACAGATGACACTGCAACTCCACTTACTCGGGTGTACTAGCGTCCCCAACGTATTCGTACATGAAGCTCTCACTCGAGGTGACCACGGCACCTTCATGCCGCAGCCTCGCCAAAGCAATCGGCACCTCCTCTTTATTACACGAGCTTACGCCATCAGCAATGACATAGACCCTGTGTCCGGCCCGGAGGAGATCGAGTGTGGTCTGAGTGACACAGATGTGGCTCTCGATGCCGACAATGATGCAGGAGAGTGGTCCGGAGGCGTTGAGCGAGTCTAGTGCTTGCTTGACTTCTGGTGTTCTACTATGAGTCAGCAAGTAGCATTGACGCACAGATCCTTCATGCTGTAGCTTACATCATTGAAAATAATGTCTTGTCAAGATGACAGACTGTCTTGATGCCCTCAGGCTGATCCAGCTTCAGCTCCGGACATGTCTCGCCCAATCGCGCTGCAGAGACGCAAGGACGAAGTCAGTACGTGTCTCACATGCAGTTCGTATAGCTAGAACCTACCTTTGTTCTGGGTAGTTGCGAAGACGGGAATGTTCAGTAACTTGCCTGAAGGGGTTGGTCAGCAGTAAGCATGCGGGGCGGAAAGTGTAGCGAAAGATTTTGGTGAGCTAGCCTGAGACCTTCAGGCTGACACTCAGCGGGTCGAGAGCCTCGTGAGGTGCTATTGGTGTCTTATTGGAGTTGGGATGACGGTGTTGGACAAGAAACGTGGAGCATACTCGCTTTCAGCAACTTTTGTGCCGTGGAAACGACTTTAGGAAACTCATAGATAGCTGGACGAAACTTCTCTTGAAGATCGCAGATACTGTAATGATATTAGAAGGGAATTGTCACTGCTGTGGTCTGCATACAAGAGGGCGGGGTTCGCTATGGTCCATCAGCTATTGTCGCACAAGATGTCGCTAAGCCGCCTACCAATGCGTCTCTGAGCCATGGCTGAAGAAAATGTTCGAAGAGAAGTTATACGAGCGGCGAACAATACAGTTGGTCGTGGGAGGAGAAATGCCATCGTTGATGCGCGTATGCAAGCCTCATGCGGAGATGCCTCGGCTGGAGGGAATGACATAGTCGCTTCCCCATCGGTGCAACGCGCCTGCCGTAGCCAAAAGACCCCTTGCCCTTGCGCCTGCCGTGGCCGTGGATTTGACGGTCACAACCGTCACGTGATGAGCCGCAAGTCGGCATCTGAAACAGAGTCCGCCCGTAGCCAATTGCGTGCATATTGGGTTCCCCAATTTACCGCGTCGAAATAAGTCCATCAAACACGAGAATGTCCGTCCTCTGACATCAAGACTCTGGTGGGTGGCTATACTTGGGACCGGAGGCGCGGGTACTTTGGCCATTACGAAATGCCGCCATTGGTGCTGTCCCTGCGTCTGCTCCGGCGGTGATATACCGGTCAGATGCAGATGGGACGAGTCCAGAAATACACGGTGGCACAGGGTTGGTGAACAATGTCCGAGGAAGAGGACATAGCGGGCGGTCTGACTGCGATGCAACAAGCCCCTACAATCTCACGAGTAGGCGTCATGTCCTATGACACGGCCTGCACGAGACAGGAGACGCCCGTGCTGCAGCTTAACAGGAGTTCGCCAACTGCTGGCCGACTCCCGCAGCTCTACAGGAAGCTGCCATGTAGCGTAGAAGCACGGCGGAGTGGCCCGTTGAACACTACCGTCGCCGCACGGCCAGCACGGTCAGGGCTGATGACGGCTGACGGTGTGGCGCGGATTGTGCTTTTTCCCTTGTTCTGTGCTCTGGGCGCGGGGAAGGCCACCGACGCGGTGGTGATGGTGGTGGAGGACGATGGACGGTGGTGGTGCACACGCACCAGGACCAAGCTGCCAGAAAGACATCGGGCAGCCCCCCCGCCATGAAGCAGCAGAGGATAGATTACATGGCGTGTTCTATGGTCCATGGAGAAGGCGCCCCTGTCGCCGTCACACGTCCCAAAGCGCGTTAGAGGCAGCCCTGTGCGTTCATCCCTCGTCAGGACCTAGGTGTGGCCCAAATGCCCATGCCCATGCCCATGCATGCCGCTGCACTGCACATAACCTCACAGACTGTCGACTTCGTCCTCTGCACCGCTCCGCCCGCCGTCTGCAGTGCCTCGATTCCCGTCTGCGTCTGCATCCCGCCATTGTTTAGCGCTGACCGGCGGAACCACAGTTGACGCCGGATCCCTTAGCACCTTCGCAGCGACGAGTGCGGACAAGGCTCTCACGGCAGGGGTTCACGCACCACCATCTCACGACGCCGAATTCCGAGTACGCCCTCACCGCGGGCTCCTTCGCTCCAGCCCTCTGCCTTCACTTGCTCTGGAAGCATCTCTCTCTGTTCCCCACCGCTGCTCTAGCCCTCGAGCGGCCGCAGCCCCTCCCCGAGCACCGCCATTGCCATAGCCAGTGAGCGCCCACTAAAGTTTATGAGCGACCGCCGCCACAACAACCCACAATATCTCTACCTTCAACATCCCCAGCTCATTCATTCCGACCCTCGCCGGACCAAGCCCTGCTCGACGGCCCTCTCTTCACCCGCCTACGCACCCCTACCGCTCCCTCCACACCCACTGCACCCGCACATCCACTACGCCCACGTGCCGCCCCAGCTGCTGCTGCACCCCTTCCTGCAGCTCGCGCGTATAGACGAAGTGCATCCATCCGCTTCGCACACGCCCTTTCCCGCCGTAATTGTGTCTCCCCACTCACTGAGCCCGCCGCCCCAGCGGGACTCAGGCCGCACCCTCTCCAAGAAGCCTCCCGTCAAGACGGCCCAGGCGCACACCAATACCCCAGATGGGAATAAGGGTACACAGCGTAGCGTGCCCACCAGCGCGCCCACGATGACATCAAACCGTCTGCCACATATGTCCAGCAAACGGGAAGAGGCGGGCGCCCAGACGCGCACCCAGCGCCCGTCCATCGTCTCGCAGCACTCCAACTCCGTTCCCTCGACGCCTCTGCAGGTCGCTCGCAAATACACAACGCGCTCACGCTCCCCGTCACCAAACGGCGGACTGGGCAGCCATTCGCCACGCTCCGTCTCGTCCGAAGCAAACGGCACCATGCCCACGCTGAGACCCGCGCGCCCGTTCAAGTGCAGATTCGAGACCAACGTCGGTATGCTGGGCCGGAGACGCATGCCCTATCAATCAGACGAGATACTCGAAAGAACCAAAGAGGAGCCCAAGAAGAGTCTGGATCCCCACGAGGATGACAAGTTGAGCGGAGATATGCGAGAACTATACGACCGGTTAGAGCCGAAACAGGAAGACACCCACATCCGAGAACGCTTCATAAAGAAGATGCAGGGCATACTCGAAACCGAGTTTCCAGGCACCAAGATCATGGTCCACGTGTTTGGCTCCTCTGGCAACATGTTGTGGACTTCCGAAAGCGATGGTATGTTCCAACCCGCATTACAAGGTCCGCACTAACAGGAACAGTTGACATCTGCATTCAAACGCCCATGAAAAGGCTCGAAGAAATGCACCCGCTGGCTGAGGCCTTGGACAAACGTACGTTGCCATGATGATTCAGCTTGATTCAGACTAATCTCCTTAGACGGCATGGAACGTGTGGTATGCATACCAGCAGCCAAAGTGCGGATAGTAAAAGTCTGGGACCCCGAGCTGCAAATCTCCTGCGACATCAACGTGAACAACGTCGCCGCAATCGAGAATACGCGTATGATCAAGACCTACATCCAGCTCGACGATCGTGTTCGGCCGCTCGCTATGATAATCAAGCACTGGACAAAGCGCCGGATCCTCAACGATGCTGGTCAGTCTGCCGCACACCCGTCTCCTCCTAAACTAACATCGCTCAGGCATTGGTGGCACAATCAGCTCGTATACATGGATATGCTTGATCCTCAATTTCCTCCAGACCCGGGATCCACCGGTCCTCCCCACCCTGCATGACCTTCCCGATCGAGCGCTAGACGAAACGACCGGCCAGCCTTCGTTATCGAGTTTCGCCGACGATGTCGACAAATTGAGAGGCTACGGAGATAACAACAAGGAAACCTTGGGCCAGTTGCTATTCCATTTCTTCCGTCTCTATGGTCACGAAATTGACTATGAGAAAGAAACGATATCAGTACGTCAGGGCAAACGGATACCGAGAGAAGAGAAGGGATGGCATCCTGGCGGTGGCCAGAAGGAAGGTGTCAACCGCCTCTGTGTAGAGGAGCCTTTCAATACAGATCGAAACCTTGGAAATTCCGCGGACGATTATGCATGGCGCGGCATACACCTGGAGCTCCGCCGCGCTTTCGACTTCCTTGCAGATGGCCAGCAGCTCGACAAAGCTTGCGAGCAATTCGAGTATCCGCCAGAGGAGAAGTCTAATGCGATCTTTAAGAAGCCGCAATCCCAGAAAGCCATCATCACCTCCAGCGTGCCGAACCGAAACGGACGAGGTGGCCCGAATTCGAGAGGAGGCAGAGGCGGCTTCAACCTAAAAGGCCAGCATGGAGGCAGTAGGCGATCTTCCGGCAGCTCCAACTACGGTCAGGGTCGACCACCGTTTCTGCATAGTCCACCTATTCCAGCGAGCGCTGGTCCAGAATACTTCAGCTTTCCCAGAGGAATCCATGACCAGCTACATGACCAGCTGTATCAACAATACCAGATGTTGGAAATGCAGTCGAATTCCCTGCGTGCTCAGCTTGCTGCTCAGCAGCACGCTCAGCAAGCACATCAAGTGCGAGCCGCGCAGATGCACGCTCACGCCGTTGCCCAAGCACAAGCGCAGGGCAGAGCGTCCAACAGCACAAACGGATCGCCGCAAAAGTCGCCCTATGTGAATGGTCGACAAAGTCCTCGTTTGGCTGAACGTGGGATACCGCCAAGCGCTCTTCCCCAGGGCTTCCTATACCATTATCCTGGCTTTTTTACTGCTCCCCAATCGGATCCCACTGGCTCCCAAGATGGGTCTCGAACCAATCCTTCTTCCCCATCTTTGAGCAACAGCATACCTGGTGTACACCGAGGAGCGCATCACGCTTCGAATGCGAGCGAAACAAGTTCCCTTCGTTCGCATTCACAGCCTCCTCGCAGTGCGGGACAACAGCCTGTCATTGTGGGGTATCCGCCCGTACCCCAACTCGTTGATCCTGGAAGCTTTGCTGGCTATCCTATCGCACGGTCTTCGCAAGATCCCTTGAGGCCGCAGATGACGTCGGAGATTCCCATGAAGCCGAATGCATCACAGCCTGAGTCGATTCCATCTTCCGACACCAGTTCGCCTAAGGAATATGTTGGCTATTATGTTGAGCCACAGGTACGCCCGCGCCAAGAGTACTCTGTCCCATTGATTCCGTCATTTAGCGAACTGGCTCAGCGACGCCGACGCGTATCGCCAGAGATCACGCAGCCGCTCCTGAACACTGCGTTACGTCGAGTGACACGGTCTCCTTCTCCGCTTGGACATATGCGAAGCTACTCTACTGGCGTGAGTCAGTCGAATGATGTGGCCACCCCTGAGCTACGGAAATCACGTATCGACTCCGTCCGTCCACCTGTCGACAACGGTCCAGTCATCGTTAATGGCTCGTTTCCAAGCCAGCCTCGTCACAGGAGCGACACAGTCGAAACTGTACCACCGGAGATGCCATCTCAAGCTCCACTTGGGCTTTACGCGAATGACCAGGCGATACATCAAATCCAGCAACTCCAAGCACGTCAGCAACTGGTTCTCCAAGAGATGGAGAGACAGAAGGCAGTGCAAAACATGGGTCCCCCCATTGTCAATGGCTCCATGAACGGCAACCCACAGATGGAGACAAACGGCCTGACACAAGTGCCTGGCGAAGGCCAGCAATCATTTCCCACGTTCAGTGAAGGCTGGGTAAATTACGAGACCACAAACGGCCATCAAAGCGACCGTAGCGACGACATCTCACCAACTCGCACCGTTCCTCATCAGTGGGGCACCCCGACTTACACTAACGGTCTGCCTCCCCTGGAAACTTCAAACGTGCAGCGAGCACACCCTCAAGAGATCAAATCTGCAACGATACCACTGCTGTCCCCAGTATTCGAGACGCGTACGCCTTCTCCTACCGCCAGTAGGTCGTCTGACTTGAGCAAGCTTGTCAATGGCAATAGTGGCCACAAGTCGCAGGCGAAGTCAAACAATCAGCAACATCGGCGTGCGTCGCTCACAGGTGCACCAAATGGTAACACTAAGGAGAACCGTAACGGGCAGCAGCAGAAGAGCACCTCAAGCAATGAGAGGATGAACAAGTCCAACGCAGCGGGGAACAGTCCCAACTCTTGGCAACAACAGCAACCCCGTAAGAAGGGGAAGAACAAGAAGCCAAGGGCGTCGGACCAGAAGACATCGGGAGAGCCATTGCCCATCAATGCTGCGGATCGCAAGGGTGGCTAGATGTTTGTATTTGCCATTGTTGCGGAAATACACGGATTGCTATCCGATGGCTAGCCCCCGTCTGCTTTTGGATAGCTGGAATACATCATAAAATTGTGCTTGAACATTGAGCAACGCAGCATCCGCTTGTACGCCAGATTGTGGATTGGCAGGGCAGGCCAAGCTATACGATACCACCACGGGACGCAAAAGGCGAGATGCCATAGGAACAGAAAGGAAAGAAAGAAAGAAAGAAAAAAAGGAAAACACCCATCGGTCGTCTTACTCACCGAAAACCTGTCGTTGACTTTGCTGTCATACTCAGCGGCGCGAACCACGCGCTCGCGCCGAGCGCTCTGTGTTTCTTACCATTTGCTCGGCGTTGTTGTTCTTGCTACGCGCGACACGTGCATGTTATCGCATCACCTTGGAGTTTTTTTTTCTTTGTACCTTTTCTCTTTGTACCATCAGCGGCGCGGCGGTGTTCTCGGTTCAAACGGAATATCTCGGTACGCCACCAAAGCGTTGTTTTGTTCCCCTCTTTTCTGTCTCCTCTTGGGTCGCCAGGTTGTGCGGGACTCGAACCATGGGCTGGCTCGTTTGTGATGTTTGTTACTGGCTAAGCAAATGGACATTGAAAGGTATTGAGTTATGTATAGATAAAAGATGAGCGGATGCGTCCCTATCGGTTTGGCTTGTACGAGGCTGGGGCTCTCTGGGATGCGGTAGCGGAATGATAAATTTATAAAGTCAATTCTTGAAATTATGTCAGTGGTGTTGTGGCGTGCGGCGATGGAGGAGGAATAACATAGAGAGCAAGATGGCTTCGATATTGAATTTGCGGGCTAGAAGGACGGTTAGTGATGGTCTAATTCTGCAGTTTCGCCCCACCCCAAATATCCCAACTGTCCCTGTGTGTTGGCTGCGAGAGGTATGATGTTCTCAGTCCTCGTACGGATGACAGTATATATACACATTCGAATTCGCACCTCGGTGGGCGCTAGCTGTAGGAACAGGCATTGCCTCTGTTCACTAGTATGTATTCACTTCTAGCTTCCTCAGCTCCGTGTCGTTACACATCCTCGACGGAATAATTTGCCGCTCTTTGGCAGAAGCAAGTACGAATTTCGAACACACCAATATCGAATAGATTCATACGACCTTTCGCAATCGAGGAGCTTTTACAGAATGGGAAGGTATATGGCGTGAATATGCTGCATGTCTGTCTTGTGTGCAAGGACGTCTTTGAGACAGAATCGATCGATGCCAGGTAGAGATGATTGCAAATGCACACCCGTTGATGAGTAGCGTCGTCACTGAGGTTGATACGCAAGACCAAAGCCTATGTCTAGAGGCACGTCGCCTCTCGAATAGGAACGTACCTTCCTGATGGCACAATCTTTCAACATACATGTCCTGAGCAAACAAGACGCGGACCCAAACTCTTGAACAATCGAAAACTGCATTTATGAAGAAAACTACAGGCCGTAGGCGCATGTTCGTTACCGCCCAGCTCTAAGAGGAAGCGCAAACTCCCCTACGCTATCATGTTCTTCCTATAACCGCCGTTGATCATGTCGTCAATCGTAGGGAGCGTAGAAAGAAAACGAACGCCTTGCTTTTACTGTCTTACTCTACTGCCTGTCCCTCAAATGACGAGGGACATACTTTCCACCAGCCGGTGCTTGCGCAGGAGGCCTAGACTCACGCTCGCCTTCACCCTCACGGGCTGGTGCACTGCTGCGGGCACCAGGGGCGACATAGCCACCGGCGTTGGCAGGCGATGCCTTCCTGTCCGAACCCCATCGGTCTCCTCCGCGAGCAGCCTCAAATCGGCCACCAGTAACAGGAGACTCGGTGCGCTCAGGGCGCTCGGCACGGGCAGGAGGCGCGCGACCGCTGCCGCTACCCTCTCGCTCGCGCCATCCACCTCCAGGAGCGCCTCCCTGGCGGAGAGCTGGTGGGACGTACCCGCCTCTCTTGGGGGCGTCGGTCTCAGGGGCTGGTGAAGCAGCTGCCGGTGCGGGCGCTGGAGATGAGCTTGCAGGGGGAGGAGCCTGTCCCGCGGCCTTCATGGCCTCACGCTCTCGCCAACTGGGCTTGCCACCAGGAAGGGCAATCTTTGGAGGGCCAGAAGCCGAAGAAGGCTCCGCAGCTGGCTCGCGAGAGAACGTTCGGTCCGGAACAGCACGAGCTGCACCGGCACCAGCTTTCCGCTTGGCCATGGCCTCTTCCTCGCGCTGAGCCTGAAGACGCGCTTGCTCCATAGCGGCACTGCAAATCATTAGTGTATGGCTGTGGAAATCCACGGGTGATACTGACGCTCGCTCTTCCTCCCTCTGTGCCTTGATTTCCGCCAATCTCGCACGCTTCTCCTCATCAGCCTTGGCCTTAGCTTCGGCTTCCTCCCGCTCGCGCTCTTCCTCCTCTCGCTGGCGGCGTTCGGCCTCCTCGCGTTCCTTCTTCTCCCTAGCGATACGCTCCTTGACCTCCTTGACACGTGCGGCCTTCTTGCTCTCGAGTTCCTTCTGTGCGATCTTCTGTCGCTTCTCGAATTCAGCCTTGCGCTGTTCCTTGACGGTCTTGACGAAGGTCTGGTAGGGGGAAACCAGCCTTGACAGACGATGCTTGAGTTCGACGTCCGCCTTGTGCCTCTCTTCTGACTCCTTGAGTTCCTCAGCCTTGGACTTTTCATATGCTGCGAGATCTTCTTCCTGCTGCTTCTCGTAGTCAGTCTTGAGATGCTTAATCTCTTCCTTGCGGTAGGCTCGCTCCAAATGATCGATACGCTTGCCGGCAATGCGGAGTTGCTCGCCGAGCTGACTCTTCTCCCTTTCGAGAGCTTGAAGCTTCAAGAAGCGGATTCTCTGTGAGTCGAGATCATCAAGATCCTCAGGAAGCTCAATGTCGACCTTGGTAGTCGCCTTGAGCTCTTTGATTTGCTTCTCCATCTCCTCACGTTGGATGCGCTTCTGTTCAGCCTTGATGCGCTGTTCAGCACGTTGCTTCTGCTCTTCGGCCAGGCGTCGAGCTTCCTCGTCCTTGATCTGCTGTTGGCGAATGAGCCTCTTGGTCTGCTCTTCATTCTCCTTAGCCTGTTGGGCCTTGAGCGCAGCCTCCTTCTTTTGGGAGATGATGTCGCGGCGGGTGAGAATCTCTTGGTGCTCCTTCTCGGCGCCTTCCTTGGCTCGTGCAAGAGCGGCTTCCTTGTTGCGCTGCCGTTCCGAGTTGAACGAAGGATCGACATATTGGCAAGTGACGAAGAGTGATTTAGCGAGACGAGTGAGCTGAGATCGGACAATCTCAGCTGGGGTGCTTTGCAGACGCTGTACAGAGCGAGACTCAGTCTCGGCCGATCCGGCACCTGAACCGGGGTGCATAGCCTTAGCAGAGGAGAAGACGTCAGAATCGAAGGTGAGCACACCAGTGGCATGGTCGGTGCGGATGGCGAGGTCGCCCTTCTTGCATCCGTTCATGATGAACTTCTCAATGGTACCGGCACTGACGTGGAATGGCTCGGGGAACTGGGCGAGGCCAAGCACAAACTTGATCTCAACAGAGTCGTAGACTTGGGACAGTTGCTGGAACAGGCGGGTAAGGATGACCTGCTGGAGCGGGCCAACGTACTTCTCCATACCCTCATCAGCGCCGATCTGAGACAAGATTGGGGAGATCTTCTTGCAAATGGAGAGGGGATGAAAGTCGACCTCGAGAATATTGTAAAGATCGCGAATCTCAGGGCGGGCACGCTTGAGCAGACCCTTGCTGAGAGCGTCCTTGAAGAGGATAGCACGAGTGGGAGCCTGGGACATGCCGAGTAAGTTGGTGAGGCGCGAGTTCTTGTTCTTCCTCGCCTCATCAACGTCAACGAGAGCACCTCGAGAGCGGGAAGTGCTGATGACAGGGATGGCGAGAGCGGAGAGGAGGACAAACGAAGCAGCCTTGGTCATGTCGGCTTCCGTGACAGCAGGGTTGTCCTTCTTGGGGCTCTGGCCAGATGCAACGGCCGCAGCGGACTGGCGAAGGAGGTTGTAGTATCGGCTGTAAGCGGCAGCATGGAAGAGGTAGTTCTCGCTAACCAAGAAGATGCGGGTGAGCTTCTCGAAGTAGTTGGCCATCATGATGTTCTTGGCTGGGCGCTTGCTCAAGCTGAGCAGTGTGTGGATGTCCTCGACGCTGCGGAAGGCCTCCTGCCACAGCTCAAGCTCAACGGCCACGTTCAGCTGCTGGAAGCGGGTGTCTAGGTGGCGCTGTAGGGTGTCTGGATCAGACAGGTTGATGGCGTGCATCTGGGAGGAGAACTTGGCGGCATTCTGCAAATGGTTGCGGAGCAGCTCACAGAGACGGCGGAACTCGGTCTTGCGGGCGTATTTGGAGCAGAACTGGAAGGCCTGGTGGGCGGTCGACTGGTACATGAGCTCGAGGCGGGCGTTGTTCTTGAAGATGTCCAGGACCGTACGGTAGGTCTCCCACAGGAACTTGAGCCATGGTGTTACGATGGCACGGTCGGTGCGGTCGCGCGATTGCTCTCCAGAAACGGTGGAGAGGAGGATCGACTCGGGAGTCTCGGTAGCCTCTAGATCGTCGACATTCTTGTCATCAGAGGGCTCGAGCGAGGACTGAACCTCGTCTGCCTTGGCCTGGGCCTCGGTGACCTTTTGCTCGGCGAGTTCGATGAAGCGCTTGAAGACAGTCTACGGCGGGTTAGTGCCAACCGATGATAATTCCTTAGTCGGGTGTCCTACCTCGATGGTACCAACGTTGGTGTTCTGGGCGGTGTTCTTGTACTGGTAGAGGCCGTCTTTGGCCAGCTTTCCCTTGCGTAGGTCGACACAGAGCTCGACAAAGAGGATCATGACAGGCTCGAGCGAGGCGATGGGGCTGTTGCGGGTGCGCTTCGAGGTGACATGTTCGTGGAGTAGCTGGAGGGCAGCCTGTTGCTGCTCAACTCCGATGAGTTCTTGGGCACGTTTCCTGGAGCGCGTTAGTGGTGGTGCGGCCTATATGGCTTGTTCGAGGCGGGGCGCACAGTGTATTCTCCGGTTTGGAGTGCGGTGGAGGCGCCATGCTGGGCAAGTTGAAGTCGCGGATCCAACTGCACGAGTCGGATGGGCTTTATAGCAGGCAGGCGACGCAGCGAAAGGCTTGGGGTTGAGATATAGGTGGGCGGGTCTCACACGGCGATGGAGTCAGGTCTGCAAAATGGTTGTGGTAGGCCTTAGTAAGCGAGCCGGTGAGGTATTCCCAGGCCCCGGTAGGTTCGCGCCGGACTCCCCGCAGATGCACGCCGCTGCAAGACGTCGGAGGCGCCCTTGGGTGTCTGAGTGAGTCACGGCGATGGTGCTGTCGCAGGCAGTCGCTCTGTCCCATGAATGAAACGAGCACCTTGAGTCACGGCATTCATCTTGCGGCGACGACAAGATGGCGAGAGATTGGCTGCGGCGGTGGGCAAGGACAAAGCGCTCGTTAAACCCAATATGGCGCTATACCGCAAGCGTTGGGGCCCGACGAACAGACCCATCAAGGGGAGGGCCCTCATCTTCCAACCACCTCTCCTGGTTCCCGTGCTTCACCTGTCGCCCATCTCAGCAACTCGTCGTCAACGCCCTCGCAGCAGCCTTGCTCTCGCGCTGATACTCGGCGGCAGGCTCACCCGGCTGGCCGTCCTTCGCTCCTTACTCTCCCTTCACCTAGCTCACCCTATCCACGCCGCACGCCCGACACGCACAAGTCACGTCGCACCACGACGCACCCCCCATAATACCATCAACCCCAACGCCCTTCACACCCCCATAATACTCACACGCGCACCATGTCTGTCATGATGGCTCAAGCACCCTACGAGATACGGACGGGCGGCGACGGCAAGAGCAAGAAGCAGAGCATGGCCGAGCTCAAGCTGCGACGTCTGACCGAACTCAACCAGCGCCTGCGCGAGGACCTCGAGCGCCGCAGGATACCCGTATCGGAAGCCGCGTTAGAGTAGGTTTAGCACCAAGTCGCCGTGCCTCGACGAACAAGACGGCTAACAGGCACCTGCAGTCTCATTGCATTCACGGACAAAGAACCAAAAGACTGGATGGTACCGTCACGATGGGGAACGGTCAGTACTCGCGCGCACAAGCTGCTCCGCTCACACTCCTAACGCATGCCCAGATTGACAAGCGCGACGACCCCTACGCGCCACAACAGAGCAACGGCTGCTGCATCGTGATGTAAACGACGAAGAAGATGCAGGTGGTCATGTCCTTTACCGGCGTTCTGCGGGGCCCTTTTACGGCAGAGCCTGTTTTCTTTTACCCTTTAGGAGGAAGTTGATTAATACCCAAGGACCCGTAGTGGCCCAGTCTCGCGCAGTCGTCCTGGGAGCGAGGCCACCAGACGGGCCATGTACTTTTCAGCAATGTGTAAATTACTCGGATGCGGAGCTCGCTGCAGTTGATGTTTGCAGCGCAGCAGGGATTTCTGCATTTTCTTTTGGTCGGTGACGGCGGCTTTTTAGGTTCTACAATTACGAGACAAAAGCACTCTCATAATTCACTGTCGTGGTCTTTGACATTCCCATATTTGACAAGTGCTCTATACAGCCTCGACATGTCGCCCTAGAAACGAGGCCATCTGGACAGGCGGGAACTTGCTGGAAGGGGTAGGTGGCTACATGCTAGGGCAAACGAGATTAACAAGGCGCATCGACATGGCGCACCGCTCCACCGGCAAACAACCGTAGTCAGTCGCGCTACAGCCCAATCAGCCTGCCGTAAAACAAACATGGGCTTCGCCAACCAGACGCCTTCACGTGCAGCTGCAGGACGAGGCACCCCGAGTCTGCCGTTCGCTCGACCAGCTGGCTGGCGCAGCCATGTCCAAGTAATGTACCCATGCACTGGGATGGGATGCAAGTCAGCAACGAACGAATGCAAAGGGCAGCTGTCCTCGCCTACGCCTCCCCCGGTAGAATGCGGGACCGCACTATTGGCCGACTAGTCTGCGGTCTACAAAACAGCGCCCATCTTTGCCTTTTGCATCCGGCCTGTGCCTAATCCATCGCTGCAGCTTCGCAGACCCTGAACCGCGGCCCAGCAGTCGCATCAAGTGAGTGACGAGGGCATTGCGCCGTAGCTGTGCTATCGTCCATGTAGTCGGGCGCGCGCAGCTTCAGGTGTGGCTGCATGCATCCCACGCGCGCGAGTCAAGTCATTCGTGAGCCTCTGGTCAACACCATGCACCCAGCACAACGACCGGGTGAAGGCTGAACGTCATGTGGGCTGGTCGCTGGGTGCTGGCGGCACCTGATAATAGGTTGAGGACGCGAGGCCAGGTTTTGCAAGCCGCAGTGGGCTATAACCCGCGCTGCATTCGACGTGCGCGGGCGAACTGCCCCCCAGTCTTATCAAATCACCGTGGGGGCCTACCACCCGGCCTCTTCTCGTGCAGTGCCTCGTCCCGACCCCGACGACACTCTCTTCAGTATCCGCTGGAGAGAGCGACGCCAGAGTTGCAGCCCGCTGCACCCTCGCCAAACGCGAATTTGATCCGACGCACACGAGAAGCAGACGCAGCAACCCGGTCCCCATCCCGCGCAGCCCCACCCGCCCATCTTCGCAACGGCAATTTTCTCTCTCCCCTCCGCCCAGGGTCCCGCGCCGACGATATGAACAGCTCGACTGCGCAGTCGTGGAGTGCTGCCGAGCACTTCCAAATGGACCCGCCCACTGAAGACTTTGCCGGTGCGGAATTCATCGACTTCGACAATCTTGACTTGCACTTCAACATTGATGGTTACAATCACGAAGGACCCGCCTCTAATGGAAACCAACTCGCCGATCTGACCGAGTCGCTCAATGTCCACCATCTCCAGGGCCAGTTTCCCCCGCAACTTCCCCAGGACCACCATCATGGCGCCAACGGTAGACAGCAGGCCCAGAACCTGCCTGGCCATGGCTTGTCGCAGCCCGCCAACAGTTTCTTCGACTATGGCATGGCCCAGTACAGCCAGGCTGGGACCCCGTCTTTCACCCAGGCCCAGGACCAGATTTACCGCCCACACCAGGGTGTTCCGCCTACGCCAAATAGCGTAGAGATGCATGGCGACCCCCATCGCTATCTCCAACAATCAGACCACCACCAGTCGCTGTTCGATCAGAGATATCATATGCGCAAGGACGATGCGGTATGTTGGACTTGGACACTGCCACAGAATCCCACTGACCCATATAGACGTTTACCCCACTAGTTTCGCCTGCAGTGACGCCCCACGATGCGCGCTTCCAGATTCCCGACTTCACAATGCCCGGAGCCTACTTCAGCCCTCTTACATCCCCTGCCTTGAATGCCCAGAGCCAACAGCATGCGCACCACCAGTCGCAGCACACAACATCCGGGAGCTCGACAGGCCACTCGCCCATCGATGTAGATATGGATATGCTGGGGGAACCTGCCCTGGTGCCACAGGAGCAAGGACGCAGGAGTCTACGGAGTACCAACAAAAGGAATGCGCCGCGCACAAACGGCAACGGCCGTGTACGACAGTCTCCCATTGTTAAACCTAACAGGCGGAAAGCAACCGTTTCCTCCCTCATTCCACCCAAGGAGGTGACTGAACTCATGCAGGATGCGCGATTGACACGCCCGTCTATCAACGGTCTAGATGTGCCAAGGACTCGTGAAAGCTCAGAGACCGATTCTATATCTCCTGAGCCTATGCTCTCAGAGATGCGACCGCCGCCGAAGCCTACTTCCTCAACAGCTTCCCCTGCCATGATGGCCCAGCGCAGCAGCCAGAACGGCACCCCAGCCACTCCTGCATCTCTCATGCGGATACAACCCTCGCCCGATGTCAGTGGCTCCCAAGAAGCACCACCAATGCTGGAAGATCTCACCCTACCAGAAGCATCACTAGACCGACCAGGGCTATCAAGGATAGATACAGCAATCCGGAATGGTGATGGTGACACGTCTCGTATGTCTGCGCGGAAGACACCCAAGTTGAATCCTCTGAGCACGCCAGGCGCCTCCATGTCAGCCAGACCTAGTCCGATGCTGGACGCCATGTCTACCCCGACAAGTCCAGCCTTCTCTATAACCAATGGCAAGAAAGACTCAAAACTGGCGCGCAACCCCAAGAAGAGGAACAGCGTTAGCTCGAGTCTTGTCAGCCCTGCTCTGAGACCCAAGATCTCACCAAGCATAAAACCTCTACTACCCGACGGTGGAAGTGGTAAGTATCCCCCAGTATCTGACTACTTGATCTAATCTAACTTGCAGCAGGAGTCACTGACAACACCCACGCCCTTCTCCTGGCATCCAAATCAAACTACCAGAACATTCTTGATGGCACCACCGTCCCTGGAGTCGTCTACCCCACATCACTTTCCACTAACCTCACTTCAAAACGCACATCTCACAAGATCGCCGAGCAAGGCCGCCGAAATCGCATAAACATGGCCCTCCAAGAAATGCAGGCTCTTCTCCCCTCCCCGCAGCTCGGTGCTATTCCAGACGCCAAAAGCCCCGAGACAAACGCCCAAAACTCCAACAACTCCAAAGCAGCCAAGGTTGAAAGCGCCATCGAATACATCAAGCAGCTGAAACAGGAGGTATCGGAGCGGGACGACTTGATCAGCCGAAAAGACCAAGAGATGGATGCACTGAAGAAAGAGCTCGCTGCGCTGAAGAGGAAAGGATCAGAGGTTTTGACTCCCGAGGCAGCAGCCCAGCTCAAGGCTGAGCCCTCTTCCAGCCCGAACACCGAGAACGAGACTTGATGAGGCACGGTGATGATATGAGTTATCCTTCTACCTGACATTGCTCGGCTGAGCATTTGGTAACACCCGCACGCTACGTACGTGCCTTGCTTTCTGCACCGCATCAGAAACGGCGTAGTCGCCACATGGGAACGTCGAACCGACGTTCCCATGCTGTCTTGATCATGTCCAGCAACAGCCGAGACGGGGCCCATGTTCCACCTTACCGCGCATGTTACATTGATCTGGTGGTTGTCGGATTCGCGTTGAACGCAAGGGAAAACGTCTAGTCTGGACAAGACGGCGTTTGTGACTTGTTCACTTATTAGTACCCAGGGTCCATACCTTGTGTGTTTGTTGTCATTACATGCAAATTATTGTTTGGAAGCAGGTAGGATTGTTAGCATACCAAGTCGTGTGAAAGCATCATGTGTTGGTACAAACATATGTACCGAATATTTGAATCCGATCAGTATGTGTTGTGCATCTTGGAAGAAGAAGAAAAAAACATAAATGCTTCAAGTCTTTCCAACCTTAACGCCATAGTGTGTGGTTGCCACAGCAATGCAAAAGGCCAAATAATACCCTATGTAGTCCCTTAACGCTATATGCTGATGGAAAACCGTCCCGCAAGAAACTCCGGTGTGATGCAATGTCATGAGCAGATCATAGCAATAACCCGGGAAAACGCCTCGCTTCATGCTGTAGAACAGAAAGGTGAAAGTAGCATGGAGTCCAATAACATAAGAGACAAAGAGCGAAAGTGAGAAAAAGACATGAACGAAACGAAGGTGTTCCATCCCATTGAAGGACATGAATGTAGAATAAAAGTGACATGATGCTTGTGTACTTACACCTTCCGCGCACCAAAGAGACTCAAGTTGATTGCAGTCTCATTTCCATTCGGGTTGCCAGAAGATTCGGCTAGAATTTCCCACCTAGGCTGTACAAAAGGATAGTGCCGTATCTCCCTGTCTTGCCTGATCTGGAGCTTGCCCGGCGCCTGCGCACCCGTCTGGCCTTGGCTACTAGATTGGCCCTGACCCGCTGCAGGAGTAGGACGCTGTGAGTACACGGGCGATGGTTGCATAGCGCGCTGTTGCATTTGCTGCATCTGTTGCATTTGCGACATTTGCTGCAATGGAGAGGGTGAGGCCTGGCCTGATGGGGTTCGTTGGAGTTGTGCGGGCAGCATCTTGTTCTGCGGATGCTGGTGATACTGCTGCTGCGCACGTATCTGTTGTGCTTGTTGAGCCGCGTGCATTTGCTGTTGTCTTTGTTGTTGCTGTTGGAGATAGCGTTGCTGCGGTATTGCAGAGCCACTCGCAGGTACCTGCGGGCTCTGGTACGGTGATGGCTGATTGTGAAGGGGCGTTGGTGTCGGTGGTTGCGACGACGCCTGGACCAGAGGGGTGTTGACGGGTTTGGCCAGGACAAGCCAGCCGTCGACGGGAGCCGTTACTCCCAGGATGAAGACACAACGCGCATCGCTTGCAAGTCTTGCTCCTTCCAATCGAGTAACGTGGAACCGAACGTCATCCGTTATGTAATCGGATAAGAATACTGTAACATCAAAGACATGCTCAGTAATAGTAGGATATAGTTCCAAAGACGGATGCATGAGCAAGGCAGTCATGGCACTCATCAAAGCGGTCTGGTGTGGATGTGTAGCCTCGGCCAACATGTCCGGTGCATGAGATACTACCAGACGAAGTAGGGCGTTCAACCAAGCATAAATCTCTAAAACAGAGAGTCTGTTGTCTTCAAGAGCTTGACTTATGCCTTTGAACCTCTCGACCAAGGCTTGGAGAAGCGCAGTCTGTTCTGTAGATGCCGCGCGCTTACTGGAAGTCAGATCGATGACTGTGAGATACTTTTGCACCACTGCGGGTGAGACCTTCTCTGGTTCCTCTGCTTTGACGGTGGACGTCATACACAAGAAGCTAGAGGCATTCAAGATCTCGCGTTCAGCGTGCTGTCGTATTTGGTCGGTGAGAGCAGCGTCCAAGCTCGCAAGTAGCTCTAGTCCTGAAGGTTGATCCTCTTCCACTGCTGTCTTGATGGCACTCAAAAGAGAAGCAGAAAGTACCTCACTGGAGCCTCCCAGCGCGGCTGCACTAGATGAGAACAGCTGTTCGATAGTCGCTTGGCAGATTGGTAAGGACAACTCGCTAGTAAGTGCGAAGACTGCAAGTACCTGCTGTTCAGGGCTCTTGTCGGGCAGCCGTAAGTGACCTTTGGGGTCAAGTAGGCTGTCTAACGACGGCTTGAGCAAATGACTCGAAGCATCCTTGTTCAATTTTGACAAGCATCCTGGATCGCCTACAATGCGATGTTTCAGAACATGCAGCATGGGCTTACTGCGTAGGAACTCTGAGAGTTGTTCCTGAGCCTTTTGAGAAGTAATAGTTGAAGCAAGCCCAACTACCTCGCCAACACATTGCGTAAAGCGACCTTCAGTTTCCAAGCAGAGCTTTCGCTGCTCCAATCGGTATCGATATGCATCTTGCGGCGAACAAGACTGAACTAGAGCGTCAGACGGCAGAGTAATCATCATGCCTTTGAGAGCACTTTGGAGACCACCTTCAGAAGGATTGGTCTTGAATTTTGCGATGCAAGTTCTGAGTGAATCAAGGAAGGACGCCAAAGGAATACAGCCCGAACCAACAAGTGTAGGCAAGGCTACCCGCAGGGTGTCAATCCTTTGAGCCATTAAGCTCAAAATCAGCCATTCATTCACGACCATGTCGAAGGTCGGCTCGTCGAAGCAGCGCAGACGATGGAACCATGTATGGTGATTGTTCAAGTGGAAAGAGCCCTTGGCAAGATGTTCCTCTAGGTTGCTGACGATCTTCCTCAGTACCCGACCCATCATCTGTTGGTCCATGCTGGTACCACTCGAAAGTATGCGTTCAATCTCGTCATCGGAAGACGATCCTGTTTGCATGACCTCACCCATATTGTCGGAGGCTGGTGAACAGGCTACAAGTGAGTTCCTCTGGTTCAATTGGCTCAAATCATAGTTGAGGAGCTGGGGGAGTTGGCCGTCAGCTTGTGCTGTACGAGCTAGACTGGCAAGACTAAGCAGTAATTCGCGATCCGGGAGTCGGACAGTTCGTAGGGCGGCATATCTTGTCGCAATTCTAGCAAACAGTGGGTCAAAGGCACCTATTGCACGAAAGGCTCTGGCGTGGTAATTGATCGTGTCCGCAGCAGAAGCAAGAACACTAGAATCCAAGGATGTAGTTGCGACGCCGACAACGTCCGCAAGGATAGCAAGGTCTCCAAATCGCTCAAGGTACGATCTTACAGTGTGGAAGTCCCAAGGCGTTAAAAGGGATACCGCGGCGGTTTCTTCGACTGAGGAGTCCTTGGTGGGTATGCTGTGCAATGTAAGCGAAGCCATGGTAATTTTACGAGGATACTTACTGCGCGCTAACCTCAGCGTACTGAGCGACGTGTTGACGTAACCAGATGCCCAGTTCGAGCTTGATCGTCGAACTGAGCTTGTCTAGCTCTTCGTCATTCAGCTTAGCCGTTTTGCTGTAGATGCCAAACAAGGTAGGTAAGGTCTGAGATATCATGTGCTCAGCATAGCCAAGGGCTCGTTGTTCCAATTCCGCGGAGTGTAAGGTTCCACGGAGGAGTGTGCTCCGCAATGTACGGATTTGGTCCGGTAGCCCACTAAGGGGTATCTCGGTGATCAAACGCAACGGCCAGGACTGCGGCTATCGAATAATTAGAACCAACAGATTGAACTTGTGGAGTATGACTTACTGAAGACAGATCTGTACTGTGACCTGTAGACCCCGTAGCAATAAGCCACTGAAGATAGCGCCCGGTAGCGAAAGTCTTTGAACGGACCAGTTCAGCAACGATTTTGAAAAGTATATTTGAATCGCCAGTCGCAACCCAGGTCATGTCGCGGAGGTGCGAAACTATGCCGTCGTACACGTCCGCGCCAAGATGATTCCATCTACGGAGTAATCGCGTCGCCAGATAGATCCTGTGTGCTCCTGCTCGGTAACAAGTACATGCCCACTGGAGAAGAATACCGATCAAGCGTGGAGCGTCGGCGATTATCTCCATGCAGTCACAGGACAAGTCCTCAATACGCACTGGCTTGCTGTAGTCTACCGAATCCAGTACCCGATAGACGCGGCCAGCCGGTGTCTGTGAGGCCGAAGGAACTTTCTTTGGCGATCGCAGGAGCCTAGTGTTCCTCAGCTCGAGCCTCCGGATCGCCTGCATTACATGTGCATGATTTTTCCTCTCGGCGAGGTTCCGCAAAAGGGGACAATATCTGGCCCACGCAGTCGGAAGTAGCAGGCAAGCAGGTCGTGTGGCGAGCAAGCGGACAATGGTGTTTTCAAGGTATTGCAAAACGGCGATATAAGGTCGCAGATCCTCAAGTCGATAGATCTTGTCGAGCTGGGTGAGCAATGACTCGGCGAGACGCTTACCGCGGCGTCGACAGCAGGTTACAGCAGTCCAGTAGTGTGATATGGAAACGACCAGCAACCAGATAAACAGGCGCTCGGAGGGACAGGTATCCAAGCCATTGACTATCCAATCGAGAAAGTGGTCGTCGTCGAGCAGGTGTTCTTTGTAGAGATGGGTCGCAAGCTGGAGAGCGTAGGTGATGCGGGGTTTCCAATCGCCCTGACCAATGCTGCTGATGACGCCGTCTATGAATTGCTCGACGGAACTGGTCCAGCCTCTGCCCCATGTCACGGTACCAGCCTGGCCCTTTCTCTTATGCGCACGCAACTCGTTGATACCCACACACTTGGCCAGCCACAGGGCTCTCGGGAGAGGGATGTTCTTGTTCAGACATTGTTCTAGCAGCACTTTGCCAGTGAGGCCGTGGGGTATGGTGCGGCTGAGGCGGCGGAGGCCAATGGTTGGGTTGGCCAAGTCGTGCAGCCACTGCTCACGGGTCGAGTCTCTCAGGGTCAACCGCGGCGGGGGCTTGAAGGTGTTTGGGGTTTGGAGGCGGCCCGTCTGCTGTCGCTTCTCCAGCACGGCGACGAACAGGGTCGACAGGGTGCTGAGACCCGACTTGTTCTTGAGATTGTTGATGAGCGAGGGGCGTGCGGTGTTGGACTCGTTCATAATCTGGGGCTTGTTGCTGACGCCCGCCTTGACTAGCGCCTCGGACAGGTTGTCCTCGGGGTTGTTGCCGGTCCATGGAAACAGATCGGCAGCCTTCCCACCGGGAAAATGGACGGGTGGCACGACGACTTCGGGCCCACCGGGTTTGGGCGCGTCTTTGACTCCTGTGCCGCCGGGGAGTATGCGACGCTGGTGCGAAGCGTCTCTCAGGTGCAGGGAGCCCGGGCGTGGGGGCTGGGGCAGGTTGGCGGCCGGCTGGTAGGGGAAGGCGTGTAGGGGCAGCTCGGTGCCGTGGGTCGGGATGGTGGTGTAGAAGAGCGGCGGGCGTCCTCGCGGGGGCGGCCTCGCGGCATCGTGGAGGGCAGCGTGTGCAGGTGGACGGTCGTCCTCTAGGGCCGGATCGATGCAGTCCGGCTGAAGGAGGTTATGGGCGGGCTTCGAGGGCCGGCGCTGCACCTGGGACCGAGGAGGCAGGGCGCTGCCACGATTCTGTAGAGATTCGTGAATCCCCGGACCAGGTCGAGAAGTCATCGCACACACAGCGGCTTCATCGTTGTATCAGGCGCATGCAGTGGTTGGGCCAAGGGAGCGAGCGACGAGGGCTGCGAGGTCAGGAGCCGCGTCGTTGGGGCGGCGGCATGTGCGAGCAACACACGCGGGGAGCAAAGGAGGGACGGCGGTGCGGCTCGGATGGGGCTAATGGGCGCAGTGCGGCGTGTCGAAGCAGCGACGATTGACGTGATGTCTGAGGTTATCTTGGATTGCGAACAGCGGAGTCGATCACCCGGCAATACGATAGAGCGAGCAGGGATCCACACTACGACGCACTACGCCGGGGGCCAACGCCATGCCGGCCCAGAAAGACAGACAGCCGCCGCTCACGCCGCCCAGTCCGAGTGCTGCACCGATATCACTCCACCACCCATCTCCACCTGGCCACACACCTGCCCTACACTTCTCGGCCGCACACACACCTCCCGACCGCCAGCTCCACGATGGCCTCCAAAAAAGACATGCGCCGCGCCGACCTGAGTACGTGATGCCGCGCCGCGCCCTCATAGGGGTTCAGCGGCTCGATCCGTCCATTTCAACGCCATTGATCACGTGTCTAACGCACCTCCACCTGCAGTTGTGCCCTATGCCGAGCCAGAGAAGGGCAAGGATGACAACGACATGTCAAGCACGCTCTCGAGCACACTGCCCATGGCTGCTGTAAGTGCTGCTCTCCCTATCCCGTGTTGCAAGACTGATATCGTGTCCCAGATCTTCACGCGGAACAAGTAGGCAACACCCAGATGCGTGCGAAACGACATGACTGACATCACGCGTGCTGCACAGGATGATCGGCTGGTAAGTTTCCCCAGCTTGTGCCACGTTCCCCAATTGACTCGATGCAGGGTTGCTGTAGTATTCGCTATCCAGTCATGGCTTGCTGAGACCCCCGAGCAGAAGAAGACGTCGACTACACCCGCCTACTTCCAAGTTGGCATGTCTGGTACGTACCGACTCCCATTGTACCTGCTCAGACAGCTAATCAAATCACAGCCATGTCGCTCCTCGTTGTAAGTTTGGCCCCTGACTCCAACAGATCTCGTGTTGATGCTGTACCACAGACCTACTCGTCCATCTTCCTCCCCCCACCGCCTGTTAGGCCTGGCCAAGCATCTGGGACAGAAGCGTTTGCTGCTGTGCCGCCGTCGTAGGCCGCCGTAGGAGAGGTTGTTGTGTAGCTGGTACTCAGGTAGCAACGGTACCGTGTAATTGTATAATTCGACGTCCTCACCGAGCAAGCGACAATACGTGTCAGCTAGCTCGTAATACCCATATCACTTGCACGCCCCATATGTCCCATGCCACCCTCGTCTTGTCTCATTCGCACCTTCAGCTCGCATCTAATACCGATCAGCCCCGAACGGCAAAGCATCACCCTTTTGGCGCGCACAGACCACGGCGGGGCTCGCCTTCCTCTCCCGCCGCATTCCCCACCTCTTTCTCTCAGCCTGCTCGACGCTACAGACCTTGGAACTCTCACTTGCACCCTCCCGACTTGTCACCACCCCCAAACCACCCCAACTCGACTCCCAGCCCACCCAAGTCAGCCGCCCGCTACCCAAAGCATCCATACCCAACAACCCCCCACCTACACGCGCGCTCACCGACTGTCGTATGTCCATCGAGAACCTCAAGACCTTCGGTAAGCCGTGACCCTCGAGGCGCATGCCAGGCAGCCACTGACACGATGTTCACAGACCCGTTCGCGGAAGCGGATGAAGATACCGGCCAGGTCAAGCAGACTCAGCAGGACTACATTCATATTCGTATCCAACGTACGTCCCTCACCCACCGCCCTTGCCCACCAATGCAAAGTCCTCACCACGCACCTAAACCACTTGCGCGCCTCACTCCTGCCTACAACGGCCCGCATCTGCCACACACTATTTTTTTTTTAGCCGTACCAGGCTAACACAACATTAGAGCGCAATGGCCGCAAGACCTTGACGACCGTCCAAGGTCTCCCCAAGAAATTTGACCAGAAGAAGATCCTCAAGGTGATCAAAAAGAAGTTTGCCTGTAATGGCACCATTGTAAGCGACGCCGAGATGGGCGAAGTCGTCCAACTCCAGGGCGATCAGCGCAAAGACGTCCAGGACTTCTTGACCGACAAGAAGGAGGGACTTGGTCTTGATGCGAAGACGATCAAGGTGAGTCACAGCCCGACACGATTTAGCACCGAGTCACAGACTAACCGGAATTCAGGTCCACGGTTTCTAGTCGTTCATGACTATTACCTTGTGCCTCCTCAATATGCCAGCTTCCTTCGTCTGTGACACGGCTAAAGCGGCACAGCTTTTTGTAAGCTTGCGTCATACGCCTCTATACCAGTATGAAGAGAGGGGCGGAGTACGAGGTTGATTCGAGCATATGCGCGACAGTGGAATGCAGGGCGCCGAATGATTGCGTGTACCTGGGTTATCGTTATTGCTACTGGCAAGAGCTCAAATGACATGACTATCTTCCTCTATACAGTGGACTTTTTCATATAGCATGCTCCACGTGATGTCTAGTTCAGAGTAGAGCGTATATTTGCAGCTTCGAGGCTGGGTCTCCAGATCGTATATGGCTACGTCTTAAGGTTCTTGGGCACAGTTACATGCCCTCATAATGTCCACCACACGTGCAAATATAATTACAAAGTGTCTGTCTCCCAAGCTACCAACACTACGCAGCGCCACCAGCCTGTACATTCAGCATCTGCGACCAATACAGCTCTTCCCTCGCAAGCACACTCGGCGTAGAAGCCTCGGTGAAGCCCCAGACCTTCCAGTCCTCCTCCGTACCCTTGATGACCCTCTTCTGCAACACCAGATACTCGACTACATTCTTCTTAACCCCATTATCGATGAACGCCTCGTCGCTCTTCGCGACCGACTTCTCCGTCTCCCCTTCATCCTCTGATTTTTGCCTCCGTTGACGTGCCTTTTCCGCTCGTTGGCGCGCAGCATCTGGGACCCAGGGTAGTTGAGCAGCAGCAAGTATGGGGGACTTGGAAAATTTGGGTAATGTCGGCGTAGACCGTTCGACTGATTGAACGGATTCGAGGCGTACAACGACTTGTCTGTACGCTGTGTCTGGTGTTTGTTCGCCCAAAGGCGAGGCGCGGTGGCTCATTACGCGCGCGGATTTGAACTTGTACAGGTTCCATTCCAGGGTCGTTTTGCCGCGGGCGGCGATTCGTTGCTTGAGTTTCTTTACGAGGGGTGGTAGGCATACTTGCTCGAGGGGCGTTACGTCGCCTCTGTTGATTTGTTTATGTTAGTATGTTTGCAAAGTATGTCATATGGAATTTTCGGAGAGACGTACGAGGCGAAACTTCTGTAGATGTGCTGGTAGTGTCTCTTGGCTAGAATTTTGTATTGTGTGTTATTGAAGGGTTCGACGGGTAGATATTTTGTCCAGCCGGACTTCTGGATACAATCGCGGTAGTAGTATCGTCTACGGGTTTACGTTAGTCGTGTACACTTGTCATTTTCAACCTCGAATCTGTTGTCGTTCTTGTTCTCCCCTCATGTCCCAGGTCTGGTCCTGACCCGAAGAAAGTCTAACTTACGAGTAGAGACCTGTTGCCTTTTGCTTGATAATCTCCCAGTAATATCTCAGAACCCCCCCAAGGCCAGACGATTCATTGCAAACGTCCAAGAATGGCGCCCTCACAATAGTATTTTGCAGCAGACCAATATCCTCCGCCATGGCTTCTGTATTGGTTTGCGCTTGCTCAAAGTTGACATTTGGTGAGGGCGAAATTTGGGATTCGGCTGCAGCTATGGCTTGCGCTTTATCTTGCCCGAGTTGTTTGCGCTTTGCTGGGCGGGACGGGGTGCTGGAGAAGGCGCGGCGGGAGGATGGGTGGGTTATAGTGGGTTGGGCGACGCGCAGGAGGGTTTGGTGGCGGAGGAAGAGGCATTGTCGTTGCAGTGCCGGTATCCGTATGCTCCGGAGTGGTTTTTGTGAGGACATTGTGGGCGGGTGGCTTATGCTCGGGGCGAGCGTTGGGCGTTCGCGATGAGGATGTTTAACATGTCAAAGTCAATCAATGTTCGGGCGGGAAGTTCGCGCTAGCGAGGTACATTGTACGATTGGTCGCACTGTGCCCTTCTGAACTTGCATACTCACAAGCAAGTTCCAAATTGCAAGGACCAATACAAAGAAGACTGGTTGCTTTTCTGGTCAGGGGAAAGCTAAATTCCGTTACTACTGGCATGAAGCTTTCACGAAAAGCTGTATGCACAAATCTCATGTCGTCATATATTCTTTCACCTTTCCTAACATTATACAAGTACATGCTCGACAGGAGCAGAGTGGTGATACAAGACGCCATGTATGCGTCGCAAAATCCCAACTTTTCAAAACGCCGTTTCTATGCATCCAGTCCTATACATGTTTATACCTCTATACCGACGTTGGCAATCACATGTTACTGCTCTCTCCGAGAAGCTTGAGCACACCTTCATATGTTCCGAACATGATGGCGGCACTAGGTACTACGCGGAACATATGAGGAACCAGACCGCCGTAGAGTGCTGCCATGCCCTCTTCCTTCCATATTAGTCGGAAACACTGAACGAGGCCAGTGTACTTCTGTCGGCCATCCTCCATTGGTGCTTCCCGCAGGCGCGTTCGAACAACCTCATGCGGATATGTGATGAGCGCGGCGACAAATTTGGCAGATCCGGCGGCAGTCAGCTTGCCAGTCCATGCTACAGTCTGGTCCCACACGGTTGGCGGTTTGCCGCTAGCAACAACGCGCTCTTCTCTCCGTGCCAATGACAGCTTCATTTGCTCGTATAGCATCCATTGTAATGTGCTCTCGGTAACACCCAGGTAGCTTGCAGTCAATCCCCGGTATAAGCCACGGACACCCTCCTTCCGTATGGTCTGCATGGTGCAGTCGAATGCATTCTTGTATTGCCGCCCGCGGCCATCTGAGTGTGTGTTTTTGTCCAGTTGCAGTCGTGTCTTGACCAGCCAGATGGGATTCGTAGCAGTTCCAGTCACGATACCAGCTGCTGCAGCACTACACAGATGTACCCATGCTGCCTCTTGACCGTTGTTGAAATGTGTGCTGATCAGACGCTTGCCGTTTCCGTATGCAAAGAAGTTGATTGCGCGTGCGGGGACTACTCCGATGAGGTTTGGTCCCAGTCCTTTGAAGAGTGCTCGCCACCCCTCCGCCTTTGGGACCTGCCATAGTATCTCTCCAGTTTCTCGGATGTGCAGTAGCGAACTGCGGCCGAAGGACATGGTCTCGATGGGGGGCAGGCCGCGGGCGGTGCGCATTGCGGCGAGATGCTGCTGGTAGAAGGTGGATTGCAGCCGAGTCTTGAGGACATCGAGCGGGGCTGTCAAGGTTGCTGAGGCCATTCCACCCAGGCTGTGACAACGTCAGTCCTCAAGGTGCGGTCCAGAGTGAACTGTAGTCTTACCCTCCGGCGACAAAATGCGCCCACGACTTTCCAGACTTGACATGTTGTTTGGCTACCGGTGTCCCATCTGGCTGTTTTGGAGGGGTGACTTCTCCCAGCTCTCGCGACGAAGGTGGTAGTGGTTGCAGCGGCTGGGTTGTGTCGTCTCGGATACTTCGAGGTCTGGAGGCTTCTTGCAGTGGCATCGAGGCAGAGAAGGCGCGTGGCGATTGGTGGCAACGTGCGTTGAGGAAGGCGCACGCAAAGTCAAGGGTCGGAGGTTCGGGGCGTCGGTTACTATGGTATCATGAGGGGAAGTCGTCTCGCTGGGTAGTGAAGGGTGGTGGCATGTATTTGCACATGCAGCGGTCCCCAGATTTTTGGTATGGCCATCCAAAGCGGTTAGCGGCTGGCGAGACTACCGCGGCGTCATTCACATCCATGGATTGCGCTGTGTGCTCACCGAGGTCTTCTGGGAAGAGCACACAACGCACGCAGCCATGCGACCAACATCGGTGTGCCTCGCGCCTGGCTTCGTCAAGCGGAGTCTGGACGAGTTCAAGCGCCTCTCCAACTTCGGTGAGCTCTGCAGTTGCATGTGTGCATGCGCCGCCACTGACACGCGTAGCACTCAAGCTCGAGGGCCTGCGCTCTCCGTCCAAGCCCTTTCCGCTTATGCACTTCGACCAGGCTGAAGATCTCGAACGATGCAAGCGCATGAGCGACAAAGACATTGGCGGCTTCTCCACCGTCAACTTCGACCACCATCCTGTCACCCAGACCGAGCCCCCACACGTCCGCTTCCACGGCACCATATCCACACAACTGCCACACAACCAACCGCACATCCAAAGAACAGGCTATGCCGGATGGAGGACACTTGATCGAGGCTCCACCATCTTCGGCAAATCCTTGTGGGACGTGAGCATGTACAACTTCCTCGCAATCCAGTTCAAGTCGGACGGTCGCAAGTACTTTGTCAACGTGCAGACCGAGTCGATTGTTCCTACAGACATCCACCAGCACCTGCTGCACTCCAAGACACCGGGCGAGTGGGAAACCATCCTAATCAGGTGGAACGAGTTCGTGCGGACAAACCATGGACAGGTCGTAGAACCACAGAGGGAGATGTTGACACAGAAGGTGAGGACGGTGGGCATATCCTTGATAGATCGCATACCAGGGCCCTACGATCTGAGCATTAGTAAGATTTGGGCAACCAATGCGACAAACGAGGACGAATTCCTGAACAGCGCTCCTGTGCCGCGTTTGCAGTCAAGTGCAAACGATCTCAAGAAGGTCGCGAGGCAGGACTCTGGATTTGGCGATGCGTCGCGGGAGACAGTTACATAGATGTAGACATTCATATCCATTCCAAACTACGAAATCTTGTTCACAGTCGTGAAATGAAGTCTGTACCGCCAGATCGCCGGCAAATTGATGGTTTGGTAGCCTAGGCACCAACCGGGTAGTGATTGGGGCAGTCTTCTGGGCGCATGACTTCGCGACAAGTATTGTACGCGCTGCGCGCCGCCTCGGTTGTTCATTCCCTCCCACGACCTCCCGCAAACACCACATCCTGGACGTCGCAGCCCTGCCAGATAGTCAGCAATCGCCCTACCTGGATACAATGCCTATATTGCGCGAAAGCACACGACAAAGGTTTTTCTGTTGGCGATAATCGTCAACGCTGACACCGTCAACGCCCAGCGCTGTGTTCTGCTACGAGCATCAACCCCTACCAAACGAACATGGCCACACCGCGCTATCTCACTGCGCAAAAGATCAGCCTTCTTGTCTTGACCCGTCTCTACTGCACTTCAAGTCTTCCCTATTCCGCTACAATACCCGTACTTTCCTTCATCTTGTCAAACAATCTTCCCTCGGCACCGTCCAGCGCGCGGCCACAGTGCTCTAACATCTCCGATCAACAAGACACGTCTTTCTCAATCGATGCCTTTGAGGATGTACTCCAAGAACACCCCTCTAACATGCCGGGCCGGACTCTTCTCGATCTCTTCCTCAAACACATGTGGGAAATGAACTCCTTCGATGCGCTGCACGCTCTCTTCGACAGTATCTTAGATCTGATTACCCCTCCGCCACACGGTACGCAAGATCAAGAATCACCAGATCGGGTCTATCTTTCCAAGACATCACCGCTTGGAGCATTCGTTCGCAGAGCGCACCTAGAATTCACGAGGCTGCAATTTGATGATTCAATGAAACTATGGTCGTCATTCATCAGGTACAGAGCCCCAACAGCTCAATGGACAAAGAGATTGGCCGGCTTGGCATCAAGTGGTGTGGACATGGTTGTATCCGAGATGGGTCTGAGAGCTGGCGACGACATGTACGAGATCGCGTACGGGGATCTACAAGAAGATCGAGAGGAAGGAGCGGGTATGAGTTTGAACGATCTGGATCGAATCCTGGACTTCCAACTCGACAGGCTTCAGAAGTTCGGAGACCGTGTTCCCGATGATATGAAGAGCCAACTTCGCAGTATGGTCAATTCGTCCGGCATTGTACATCGGCAAGCGCATCTCGTACAATTCTTCGATGCCTGGAAAGCCGGAGACTACACATCTGCTTTTGACAATCTACATCGCTACTACGATTATGCTATGCAGACTCGCGAGAAGATCCATTATCAGTATGCTTTGCTGCATATGGCTATCCTTCAGGCAGACTTTGGCTGCTTTGGCGAAGCGATCGCTGCCATCAACGAGACAATTGCCACAGCCCGGGAAAACCAGGACATGACTTGTCTGAGCTTCAGTCTCAGCTGGCTGAATCATATGGCGAAAGCCTACCCCAAGCAGATGAGGGGTGCCGGCTACATGAGCATGCTCGGAACTGAGAGGGACGCGTTGGCCTTTTTGAAAGCGAAAGCAAAGGAGGCCAAGATGTACAACCTGCTCTGCGCAAGCTTACTCAACGAGGCAAAGCTTTCTCTGACGACGGTACATAATTCGTGGTTGGGTTTATAGACTACCAGGACTAACATACACATAGGGCGACTCTATTCCCCGGGCATTAGAATATATTTATCAGTCCTCACATCTCAACATCAAAGAAAACGTCAACAGTTACGGTAGTCAAATGCTTCTCACAGGGACCTTCTACCAGCGACTTGGCATCCCACATCTAGCCAACATTCATTGCGAGCTTCTTCTCGACTGCTATTCACATTCCTGTCCGGTTGAAGAACGTCTCCGTGCGATCGGTCGCCGTGCTTTCGTCACAAGCCAGAGCGGCCGCTACGGCGAGGCTATCATGATGCTAGAAGCTGTGGATTCCTCGGCGTACAAATCGCTCAAGTTTTACCAATTCTTAATACTTTGCATTGGCCTCATCAAGCTCAGGAGGGCCATTCGAAGGTACCATTTTTCCCGCACCTGCCTAAGTTCAAGTCTTTCATGCTGACATCAGTATAGATCTGACTGGTCGACGTCAACTCATTTGCTCGAAACCCTTAAACCCACAGCCTCGCCCTCTGCCTCACCTCTCGATCCAGAACTCTCTTTCCTTCAACACGACACGTACATTGAGTACCTCATCTCTACATCGCAGTTTCCTCTCGCCTATCAATGCATTTCATTACTGGCACAATCTCTCAAGGAAGACAATGCAGACATCCAGCAGCGTGTCTCAGTACTGTTAATGCAGGCAGAGTTATGGAGGAAAGCAGGTAAACCGGAGAGGGGCTTCAGCGTTGCGCTGCGGGCGGCAAGTGTGAGTTTCAGGGCGCGGCTTGCAAGTTCGCTGTGGTCTGCAGTGGGTTGCTTGGGCGCGATACTGAATACTCTGGGGGAATATCGAGAAGCGAGGAGGTTGGTCGAGGCCGTGTTGCCGCAGGTACGTTGCTTTTTTATTCTTACTCGCTACGGAGTCGCTCATGCTGATGTCCGGAGCAGGCTCTGGAAGGCGCAGATACCATGCTTATAGGCACTCTGTACTCGCACCTAGCAGACTCGTATATGGGTCTCGCCAATCCCAACTCCTCGACGGTCTCGACGTCGAACGCTGTCTCCCACACCCCCTCAACACCGAGAGCAGGCGAGCCGACATCAAACCGTTCCCGTATCGCGAACATCGCCAAAGCGGAACTCTACGTCGACCGAGCGAGGGAAGGCTTCAAGAAAGCGGCGTATCTGGACGGAGAGTGCGAGCAACTGATGAAGAAGGCGATTATTGCGAAATTGAGAGGGGATGAAAAGGTTGCAGAGGAATGGGCTATGAGACATAACAGTATTTGGGATGAGGGCTATGGATCACAAGATATATGAGGCTGCTACCAAAATGTCACATATCATAAGGCAAGATGCAGACACAAAGGAAACGTATTGCTGGTCTACTCTCAGCTTGCTTTCGCTCGTCGTACTATATACACATTCAACCCCTCACTTGACCCAGATGCTGGCCCGGATGATTCCTGAAATCAATGCTTGGGAGCGTACTGTGCAATCGCTTACTCATCCTTCTTGTGGTAGTTGACCTTGTCGTTCCAGAAGAGGGTCTATCGCCAAGTCAGAACACTAGCCCATCACGTTGTCACAGAAGTCTTACCTTGTCACCATCTCCCCAGAAGTAGTTCTTGGTACGGATGTTTTGGTACGCATACTCGGGCCTCTCGGAGCGGGGGTTCTCGTGTTCCTCGTGGGCTACGTGCTCCCAGTGAGCATCCCACCTAACCTTGGCGTTGACACTGGCGACGATGATGCAGGGGACGGCAACGCTATCATGAGATTAGCCTATTTCCTTGCTTCATCAATAACCCTTTCAAGACGATGATCCAACATCACCATCCTCTCGCATGTTCCCTTGCTCCGCACCCTTCCCTCTGCCCCATATAACCTCCTCCATCTCCTGAACGGCCCCAAGTGTCTAGGTACTTACTAGAGCGACAGCTTGCGCCAGAACTCGCCAGACTCAGCGGCGTGCTGAGCAATATGGGCACGCTCGCGGTTGAACTCGTTGTCCTCGGTTCCGGCAAATTGCTTGGGGCTCTCGGAGCTGTAGTTGCGGCGGCCGGCGCGGGCAGGGGCGCGGGCGAGTGCCTGACGAGGCGCAGCGCGAGCGAAGGAGCGGGCGGCGAACATGGCGACGTTTGTTCGGCGTGGTAGAGTGGAGATGGGGTGCAATTGGCGTTGGCGTGAGGTGTGACGACGGGAGCTCGAATTGACGAAACAGAGGCTTGGCGGATGGGCTGATGCGGAGTTTCCCGCTTGCTCTTAGCGTGGCCGCGCTCGGCTGCCGGTAATGTGACGTCGTGTCTGGCGCGTGAAGTGGCGCGTTCCCGTGTCTTGCATGTTCCCGTGAAGTGCAGAATGAATGAGACGACGACGTGATGATGCTCTTGGTTCGCGCTCATTGTCGCTCTTCATAACAGAACAACGCCATGGTCCGCATCACCACCTGGAATGTCAACGGCATTCGCAACCCGTTTGGCTACAAGCCATGGAGCAACACGCGGACCTTCAATGCCATGTTCGACATCCTCGAGGCGGACATTGTCATCATGCAAGAGCTGAAGATCCAGCGCAAGGATCTGACAGATGACATGGTACTTGTACCTGGCTGGGACTGCTACTTCAGTCTACCAAAACACAAGAAAGGTACTTTCCACGTTACACGGTCCTTGATCAGCGGCGTTGCACTAATACTGTTCAGGATACTCAGGTGTTGGTATCTACACTCGCCAATCCATATGCGCGCCCATTCGCGCCGAAGAAGGCGTCCTAGGCGCCCTCTGCCCTCCCGGGTCGACGACGTCGTACCGCAACCTTCCTGAATCTGCCAGCATTGGCGGTTACCTCAGCGCAGCGCAAGTCGCCAATCTCCCTCCCGATCTCGACGCTGACAGCCTCGACTCAGAAGGACGGTGTCTGGTGCTTGAATTCCCAGCCTTTGTCCTCTTCGGTGTCTACAGCCCAGCGAACAGCAATGGCCTACGAGACGGTTTCCGAATCGGCTTTCTTACAGCGCTGGAAACACGAATACGGAACTTGACGAAGATGGGCAAGCATGTGATACTCACGGGTGATCTCAACGTCTCGAGAGATACCATCGACACTGCCAGGGCGGAGGAGAACATGCTATCGCAAGGCATGACGCATGATGACTATCTGAGCACTCCGAACAGGCGAATCTTCAATCAGCTCTTGTTGAATGGAAAGGTTCCGGGTCAACGAGATGAAGGGAGAGAAGATCCGGTCCTATACGATCTGTGTAGAGAGTTCCATCCTGACCGCGAAGGAATGTTCACACACTGGGAGCAGAAGATCAACGCTAGGCCGGGCAACTTTGGTTCACGGATCGACTTCATACTGTGCAGCATCGCAATCAAAGACTGGTTCAAGGAGGCGAACATTCAGGAGGGACTCATGGGGTCAGATCATTGTCCAGTGTACGCTGTGACGAAGGATGTGGTGCCGATGTCACGAATATCAGCGACCGAGGAGGACGGTGCTGAAGAACAGGTGCATGTATTGGACTTGATGAATCCAGCGGGTATGTTTAAAGACGGCGTGCGACAACGAGCCTATGATACAGTCAAAGATGTCCCAGCACTCAGCGGAAAGCTCCTAGCCGAATTCACGAAGAGGAGAAGTATCCGAGACATGTTCACCAGGACGCCTGCTCTACCGAAGTCTGCACCAGCGCCTACGCCACCGATTGTTGACGAAGAAATTCCGACCAAGGTAGATGTCATGTCTACTCCCAGTACAGCCAGGGACGACTCCGACAGAGACCTTAAACTGGCAATCGCGGCTTCCATGGCGGACATGCCTTCAGCAGTTGATAGTCAACCTACATCAAGCCAGAGTCCGCTCAAGTCGGCCGAGAAGCGACGTGCTTCGGCATCCGCATCGCCCAACAAACCAGCCAAGCGGGGCAAATCCAATGCCACAACCACAACATCCAAAGCCTCCAAGGGTCAGCAGTCGCTCAAAGGCTTCTTCCAAAGCCGAACCAAACTTGCTGATGCAGAGCCCCACAAAGATTCAGCACCGCCCGCCTCGCCGTCTACGAACAACGATGCTCCCAGCGACTCCACCACCGACATGCCTCCTCCGTGGTCACCCATAACCTCCGGATCCTTCGACTCCGATCCGCTTGCCTCCCAGGAAGCGTCAAAAGAAGGCTGGACAAAGCTCTTCTCCAAGAAACCAGTACCGCGGTGCGAACACGGCGAACCTTGCACCTCGTTCACGACCAAGAAACCCGGTATGAACTGTGGAAGACAATTTTGGATGTGCCCTAGACCGATTGGACCGACGGGCCAGAAGGAAGTGGGCACACAGTGGCGGTGTGGGACGTTTATCTGGTGTAGTGATTGGAAGGGTAGTTGAGGGAAGGGAAATAATACATGGATAATGATAGATGGATCTGCTAGGCTATAGATACGCTGGCCTGCTGCTTGCACGAGTTCTCCTTACGATGGCGATGCTAGTATCCTCAGGGCACTTGTGGACACTGAAGCTCGCCGCGGAAAGAGCCGGTAAGGTCGAGGATGTCTGCATAGATACAGTGTCACCTATCGGGCTTGGCGATGAAACCGATGATTGCGTCGGGGCGGTTAGAAAGGAGTTGAAAGTTACAAGGCAGTTCATGTCAGACTATACCAATATATTATGTTCAACGGCGCGAAAAGGCCATAATCAGCTATACATACTCCGCTTTAGATCACGTCGCCATCTCTTCATGTTAACAGGCTGAAGACTCGAGTATGAACGAAAAGTGTTGCGACGCTAGCGTCCACATCTGGTGTCGAACAGTGCCGAGTGGGCAGACGAAGGCTGGCATATGTTGACACAACGCTCCACCAAGATCCAAGCTATTCGAACACGCTCGAAGCATCAGAGATGATTGACAACCTGCATTCGAAGAGATGGAAAACACGATGCCAGGATTGTCACGAATACGACTGATCGACAATGGTGTATTCATTCATGTGTTCTCTTTTGATCTTTAACAAGTCAATACGTAATGGGATTGGACACTATAATTGATTGGGACGTATATATTCCCGAAACCAGACTATTTCCAAATTCTACGAGCTTTCACTCAAAACTTTGTCAGGCTAGTGCAAACGAGGTAGGTGGCATATGTCATCAGGCTCAATGTCGTAGGGCCCTCTGATCAAAAACTATATGATACTTCAACGACACGGACTACGAGATACTCTAGGCTCGGATCTGTGATTTGAGATTTGATTGTTATTTTCCTAACTGATGCTTGCCACATCTGACATACATCCACCAATACTGTACATTAAGATGACCTGGTTAGCCGATGTAGCTTTTCAAGATGTCTAATGTACTGCAATCATCTTCGCCTATAAATGCTAGTCGACTTCATCGACACATCTTCGGATATACGCTAGCGCCTGTTAATACATGTGCCCTAGTTAACAAAAGACTATCTATTTTACATGTCTGATGAGAAGACCTTCAGATTGTAACCACGAAGAAGAGTTTGTGAGGTTAATATCGTCTTGCCTGTTAGAGACCATCAGTCTCCACATGTCTTTCTTCAAACTCTGATCATTATTCAGTAAGTTGCTTACCAGGCTTGATGAGTATTAAGTATGTTGTCTAGCTAAAAAGCAAAGGCTACAAGTATGGCACTTGACAGATTACGAGCATTAGACTGACAGTCTTCTCAAACAATTCAAAATCTCTTGATGTAATACACACAGAATATCTTACTCTATTTGAGCCACTCCATAACATGAACACCAATCAACATGTGTATTCCGGCTAATGGGTTCACATGGTGAAAGTTTGGAGGAGCTAGGTTGACTTAAATACTACCAATATATACGCATGCAGATTAGAAGCTCGAAAGACAATTGTTACAGTGCTTCGAATGCTATTATGAACTGCTTGCCAGGCTTGACGTGTCTCCGCCTCCGGTATTACAGGCCATGCCTAAGAAAGCTTCGACAACTGATCTACTAAGTGTCCCACAACACCATTAACATTGGTCTTCGACACCACAACAATATGTGCAGATCTTTAGTACGTCTAGATACAACTGTGAGATTTCTGCTCGACTTGGTGCAGAATCACTAGGTGTATGTTGAGATGTCATGTTAGCCGTCTCCATTCTGGCACCGAACCTGACTATCATTCCACCAGTATACACCAGGCCTTGAAAATTACTCTACAATCTCTTTCGGTACTTAGGATGAAGTTGTGAAGATCTCAAAAAATCCCAGTAAGTGTGTCAGGGTTGCCATCGAGCTTTTTGTCAGCCCACAGGCCTGCCTCGCAGACGGTGACATCTTTACACAGCTATACTATAATACTACCAATAAGTGAGAGAAACATATAGAGTACGAAAAGACGATTCTATTAGTGCTCTACAAAGGTTGGAAATTCTATGAGTTCTTCACTCATATCCCTTTACCCCAGAATTGACTCTTCGCGGTCAAAGGCCGGACAACACCAATGATATGTCGGTCGCGCCCAAAGTGATCAGAGATACTTTTGAGTATCATGGAAATCCTGTACTTCATACTTGCCAAGCTTGACGTAGAAATATATTGTACATAGATGCTACCATTTGGACTGAAATACCAGAATCTATCTGTTGACGTGACATTATGGCCACTGTGTGCAAAACTGTAAAGACTTCCCTAACTCGTCTTTATATACTCAGAAATCCTGTGTGAAGTGCTTGCCAGGCTTGATATAGATTTGCGCTGATGATACTCCTCCCAGTGAGTCATCCTCGACACCCAAACCAATACTGAACCATGATGTGATACCTATATGTCCCATCCACTTATTAAAGAACCCAGCTATTTATTCAAACCCTATGGACCATCTCCGCGTACGCCTAGGCGAATCAGAGTCCTTCATTACATAGGCGCGCTCGGACGAGCGGCGAGACAGTTCCGGCCATTTCGACACCAATACGCCACCACGATTCATCTCTACCCTTGCAAAACCGCAGCGGCGGGAATTCCAGTACACGATACGTTTGTAGTCTGATGAGTCCATCAGCCTCACTAAGGGATACTATAGAACGACATCAGTGTCAGGACTAAAACGCCACCATCATGCAAGCCCATCACACCCTTCCATGCCGCCACCAACATCACAATCACAGCATTGCATACATCTCTTTACATGTCAGCCTAAGGTCACGTCGATCAAGCAAGTCGGTAATCAGATCACTGCAAATCATATCCAGATCACGCAAGGGAAAGAGGTGGGTTTGTGCATTTTTGGTATCTTTAATCTATTTGTTTTTGGGTATGATATGTCTGCCTGATGCTGTGCATATTCGCACGATCGACGATATGTATTCTGCACCGTATGAGATACTGGGATCTGATTGGGGTATCTGAAGTAGTGACCACGTATCATACATCGTTGCAAGGAACTTGGTGGTGTTCAAGAGAGAAAACACGCAATTCATCCATATTCTCATCATCAAGACTTAAAAAGCTCTTTTGTGGCATTGTGCCCCCTGTATACACAATGCCTGGGGTATCGCGGGTCGTAATCGTCATCGTAATCGTAATCCGGGAAAAGAGTGGAAGATGTGCTTGACTGGGCGCTTCATGAGAAAAGCTGGCAGGCTAGTGACAAGCGAAAGGCTTTTGGGTGCGCTAAGAGCAAGGAATGTTGCCAAAGTAAGGGGGATGCCCGATCGAGATGTGGAGGCAAGCCGATTGTGTTGCCAAAGCAACGCGGAACATATCGACTGCAAATGAGTGACGGTGTGTGGGGTCCGGCAGGGTACCAAGAGGCGCGAATCGTTGATCAGTGACGTGTGGGCCTGCGTCGCACAAACTGTGAAGATACAGGCTACGTGTCCGCACGATCAAGCGTTGGAGAAATCGTCGAATGTAGGAAGTGTTGTATCCTCGTTGGCGCCTGGGCGAAACGCGTCAAAATCATTTGGATAAAAGACCATGCTTGATGCGAAGTTGGTGATGTCACCGTAAGCCATGCGGTCGGAGACAAATGCCTTGTCGATCAGAGTTGCGTCGGCCTGAAGATCTGCATCTTCTTGAGAGTCTATGGCCGGGCTGTCGAGGTAATTAACGAGTTGCTGATAGAACGGGTTGGTATCATAGTTGGGGAGAGCAGCAGTTGGGCAACGGTCAGGTACGTGTTTGCCGGCGTGTTCAGGGACAGCCATATGCGCGGCGAGGATGTCTTGCTCGATGTTTATCCTCAAAGCAGAAGTCCTAGCAATATCTCGCCTCGCGCGGCGCTTGTTGCGAGCAACAATGCGGCGGTCGATCACAGGCGCTGCGATCGGTGTCGCTCCCAAGGCGAAACCACCCTTCTCCATAGTTGAGTTGACAGAGCGTCCGAGGAAAGTCGACGATGAAGTGCTCTCGATAGCGGCATAGGTAGGCGCGTATCCCATTGACTGGACATAGGCGATGATGTCCTCAACTGAGAGCGCAATGTCCACAACTCCGGCGCCGATGCATGCGAACTCGGGAGAGCCGTCGCGAGAGATTATAGGATTACCGTCTTTATTGATTGAGAGAGACCAACCATAAAAGCCGAGGTATGACTCAGGTTCAGGTATATTGAGGTGACCGCAGATGATGATGAGGAACCGGTCTAAGGGAGCTTCATCCTTGCCAACTTGGTCGCGGATGGCAGACCAGGCCTTAGCGAACAAAGACCAGTAGGACTTGTACATATCGCCTTCCCAGAGAAGTCCGATGATGCTGGAGAGCTTCTTCATGGGCCACTTCTTCAACTCAGAGGCCGTGACGTAGTAGCCTACAAGTTTTAGTGATGGTTACCGCAATGGTGAGTAATGGACTTACATCGGAAAGCAACGAACGCGTTGAGAGCTTTCTTGGGTTTCTCTGAAGTGGTGAAGCGAGTGTCATTGACTGGAGGTCCAAGCAGCAGCAGCCTTGCTGTGAGCGCAGCCTGTGCCTTAGGGTCTGGGATTAAACGAAACAACTGGACCATCTGCTTGCCACTGCGAGTCTGAAGAAATCTGTCGATTTCCGCTTCGGCAGGGTTGCGCATGAGACGGGCAACAAAGTCGTTGCTTGACATGACGAGGTTGAGTATTGTTGCAAGAGAGTTCGGAAAAGGTGATTTGAAGGAGATGTTTGGATGGGTTTGGACTGTGAGAAGTAGTCGTTGTAGAGAGATTTTGGAGGAACTGCAAAACGAAAAAGGGTTTGAGCAGTGGGAGTTGGTGGTATTTCGACGAGATGGTGAGAGCAGAGGCTTGGTTTGTGGCCGCGCCAAGGCTGAACAGGCCAGGCAACGAGTCTGCGCGTTTGCAACGGTCAGTGCATGCGTCAACAGCAGTATTTCTTCGCTCACCTGATGAGACTGTCTCAGTCTCCTTCACTTCGTCAAATAACCCTGAATGGTCTCTTCTATAGCGCCATTAAGAGGAGTAGTCTTGCACATTGAGCCTTCTCATAAATGCTATCGCATGTGACATGTATTGTGATGTAACACGGGGATGTGAAAACGAGATGAAGTAGGAGAAGCCCCCAGCTTTTGTCTGCTAATTGGTATTTTGAGACAAAGGAGATAGCATCAAGCCACGCACGAGATAGCGCTAAGATACATGGACCTGATTTGACGAAAGGTATGCCACTAACCAGATGCTGCGCAAATACGGCAACCCCTTGCATACGCGACAAAAGTCGTAGAACTCCAAACATGTCGGTCGTTTCCAAAAGAGACTCCTGGTAATTCTCATGACGACATTCCGTTCGGCCTGATTTCTTGTGTGATTTCTGAAAGGCTCCAATCTCTGACTTGGCCTTTCCAGTCTGCGATGCGTCCGTCACGAACCCTGACTACGACAACTCTGACCTCTGCTCCCTCGACGTAACATTTGGTGCCCCCATCACCTTCTCTTAGTGATTCATCAGCATTTTCTCGTAAATCTATGCCACCACCGCCCCACAGTCCTTCGCCAGCAGGAAGAACCGAGTGTGTGTCCTCGCCACCAGGACTGAAGGTGTTGTTAGCCAGGTGTTGGGCTTTGTACCATGTCTCTTCCTCGGAGCCAGAAGGCACGAGTTCAGCAACGCCATTGATGGTGGCGCTGATGCGACTCAGGGACGCGGTGTTCATGCCAAGGAGAAGTTCGGCCAAGGATCCCGAACGTGGTGCTGGGCCTGACGGCGAGGGCGAGCGACCCGGCTGGCTTAAGGTTGGAGGGCGGTGAGATATCCAGTCATGCACCAGGAGAGAGACTCGAGTGTTGGCCTCGAGATTTTGTGTCTTGCGGGAAGTTGAAGGTGTTGTCATGATGATAGTGGGAGTTGGAGAATACGGAGTGTTAGGTAAGTAGGTGTAGTTCATCAACGAGACGTGAGGAATGTTTTCCGAGCATGTTGCAAGATGGAGCTGTTTGAACTCATTAGTACGGCGCATGAGCATACAAGGGGGTCGGGGGTGTTGGCAATGCACGTGTTTATGGGGTGGGTACAAATCACGACACTTGGCTGGAAGAGTTTGGAGAAACGAAATGCTCAAACAAGCGAGGAGAGGGGTTCATGTGAGTCCCGATGGAAGAATGAGATGAGACAAGATAAAAGCGTTTGGGAGGGACTCACAAAGCGGGCATTCTGGAGGCAGGTCACCACCTCATCCGGCAAGCCGCTAGACATGGCGAGACGGAGCAGGAGGGCGATGAAGACGGTGAGCCAAGAAAGGCACGCTGCCAAAGGTAGACGATGCTGCCGTGCTTGATCAGGCGCGTGAGGACGGTTGGCAGAACTTGATGGAGGGAAGGATGACGTTGCGTGGAGCTTGTCCGTGCAGCATCTCCGCCTCCGCCGAAGCGCGCGGCATTACGCATTCCGACCGCGACACGACGACGCAGCCATTACTTGCTACTCCAACATCCGCGTCTGCGATGGCTGCCCCAAATACAATACCATCTATGGAGGGTACCGACAGTGTCCATCCCGACCCGAACAGCGCATCGTCGCCGACGCATGATGGTGCCCCCGCCTCGCACATTGAGGAAGCAGCTCCCACATCGCCTGAACAAGGGAGCGCACCCCACAATGCGCAGACGCAGCAGCGCGTGCAAGAAATCTTGCACTCAGACGTGGGCGTTTCCACGCTGCTGAACCGCCTCAAGGCCAGCATCGCGAGCGCCAGAGTCAGTGGCCATCACGCCGGGCTCTTCTGCATTCCGATGGCTAACACGCTGGGCAGGACTTTGCCAGCTTTCTCAAACGCCGGGGAGCTCTCGAGGAAGAGCACGCCGGCAGCCTCAAGAAACTGAGCCGCCTGACGCTCGACGGCGTGCGGAAGCCTGACACGCGGCACGAGAGCTACCAGACGCAGTTCGAGCAGGTCCTCCACGCAAACGAGCGCATCGCCGACAATGGCACCCAGTTCGGCCTTGCCTTACACGCCATGCACGAGAACCTGCTCCAGCTGGCCAACAAGATGGACACAAGCCGCAAAACCTGGAAGCAGCAGGGGCTTTCGGCAGAGAACAAGGTTCAAGACGCCGAACGGCTGGCCGAGAAGGCCAAGGCCAAGTACGACCAGCTGGCCGAAGACCTTGACCGGGTCAAGACAGGCGACACAGGTGCGGGCAGGAAGTTTGGCTTGAAGGGGCCCAAGTCGGCCGCCCAGCACGAGGAGGACCTCCAGCGCAAGACACAGGCGGCAGATCAGGACTATGCCGCCAAAGTCCAGACGGCACAGGTCTCCCGCAAAGAGCTCGTCGCGACTCTGCGGCCCCAGGCTGTCTCCGCGCTGCTGGATCTCATCAAGGAAACCGATGCTGCTCTGACCATGGAAATGCAGAAATACGGTAAGTCCACCTGCTGCCTGCATCAACTTCGACTGACGCCGTCATAGCCTCGTTCAACGAGAAACTTGTCGTCAACAATGGCCAGGTCGTCAGTCCACAGCCATCTAAGGGCGCCACTACTCAGGCCCCATCCAGCATCAATCAGCTCATCTACCAGATCAATAATGAGCGCGACTTTGACGAATACATTTTGAGCCATGCCTCTAAAGCACCTATCGCCAAATCAGAGCTACAGTACCTGAAGCATCCGACACAGGCGCAGACGCGGTCACATCCAACACCACCTGCTGCTGCGAGTAGTAACCGACGTACCTCCACGCAGCTGCAAAGTCAGCCGCCACCCTCTTTCTCTATGCCGCAGCCAGATGCCAACCCTCTATCGCCTCAGGGCCCTCCCAGTCTCGAGCCCTCGTTTGGGGGCCCCGCACAGCTACCGCCTTCGTCGCTGCAATCGCAACCACAGCCTTCCCAAGCGCCGCAGTTCAACAACTCGCCCTACTCACCCGTGGGGCCCACGCCTTACCCACAGTCAGACTACCCTCGTGGACCTGTCGGTCAGGCTACGGCACAGCAGACTAGCGGAGTTCTTTACAACAATGCCCAACCCCCGGTCAATCCCGTCTTCGGCGTCACTCTGGAAGACCTGTTCCACCGAGATGGCTCACCCGTACCCATGGTAGTCTATCAGTGTATTCAGGCTGTGGATCTATACGGATTGGAAGTAGAGGGCATCTATCGTATCCCCGGAACCTCGTCGCATATTCAGCAAATGAAAGCTCTCTTTGACAGTGGTAGGTATTTATGAGAATTCATCAATGCGTTCGACTAACGCATACAGACGCTTCTCAAGTAGATTTCCGCAACCCAGAGTCGTTTCAGCACGACGTCAACAGCGTGGCTGGTTTGCTGAAACAGTTTTTCCGCGAGCTTCCTGATCCACTGCTCACCCGCGAATTCTATGGCAAGTATATCGATGCTGCACGCATCGATGACGAGACCATGCGCCGTGATTCCATGCACGCGCTAATCAATGCTTTACCCGATCCGAACTATGCGACACTTCGTGCCCTTGTTTTGCACCTGCATCGTGTGCAGCAATCTTCCGAGGTTAACCGCATGAGCACCGCAAATCTGGGTATCTGTTGGGCGTAAGTCATCACTCGACCGGATCTATGTATCAACTGACCTCGTATAGGCCGTCCATAATGGGTCCGCACAAAGGCAACAATATGGCTGATGCCGGTCTGCAAGCCCGCGTGGTCATTACCATTCTTGACAACGTGCTCCAGATATTTGACGAGGACTGAACATCCATCTTGCCTGGGCATGTGCTCATTTCTGTCATGTTCTTGCAATCTCAGATCACGTTTCCTTTTACCCCCGGGGTGTCCAGTGTCTCATCTAGTGTGGGCTCCGCCAGTGTGGGACGGCTATCGCATTCGTGGATAGCTCTTCATGTATGATCATAGTAGAGTATGAGGAAAGCAGGGACCAAGCTACATGTTAAGAGGGTCTTGTCGCTGCTTGCTGCTTGCCAAGGTATAAATAGCCACACGCATGTAAGGAGCAGCTGGGGATGGCGGCGTTTGAGGTCGAGGTCGGGAAGTGAATTGATCCAAATGGTCTCATTTCAATCTGGTGGTACATATTGGGCTGCTACGACCATGTCAAAAGATGAGATACAGAAAATAAGACTGTGGATCTGAACTTTTGGCTTGAAGACGCGATGAAAGCGTTCGGCGCGACCTTGATATGTAGACGCGTGACGGCGGTTGGGAAGGTTTGCAGTGGGGCCCGCTTACCCCAGTGCCCCAGGCGGATACCTAGGCAGCGGGACGCTAGCGAGCTTGACAGGGAGAGCTGCAGTAGGCTGATTGAGGGGAAGCTGTGCTGTAGCCCGCCCAAACCGACACAAACACCACCATCACTCCACTTCCTACACGCTGTCGGCGTTGGTGTGCAACTTAACCTCACCTTCCAACTTCGGCCCTGACAAAACCATCATGCTCACACGCCGTGTTTGTGCCAGTGTGCGCGGCATCCTCTCCCCGCCATGTGCCACTGCCGTCCGCTCTCAAGCCTTCAGTACTGGCGCTCCGACACAAAGCCCGGCTAAAGCTCCTACCCTCGCCGACATCACACCCGACAGTGCTGCCAGCTTCAACGAGAAGCAGAAGAGCTTTCGCGACGGTCTGGTAGCTGCTCAGAAGCGAAAGGAACAGGAAGAGCGTCCGTTGCATATCGCCCAACCTGAATTGCCCAAGAGCGCTAACATGATAAACTACAGGAGATGCCCGCGCCCGTGAGCAAGAAAACGGCAAGAAGAAGGGCGGTGCGCTATCATCTCTCATCTACGGCACGCCCGAGGGCCGCGAACTCGACAAGGACATTGAGCGTAGCTTTTCTCAGGTCTTAGCTCGCGGCAAATACGTCCACTCCATTGTATTTCACGAGGTACTGCAAGACAAGGTCGACGAGTACACCGAGTTAGTTGGAAGCTGGTACCCGAAGATGGCGTCTATTCCCGAGAACAAGGTCCATCTAGTAGGCAGCTGGAGGACGGAAGTGGGAGATTGCAACACCTTTGGTAAGTCTGCAATTCGCTCCAACGCTCGCTCTTGTCTCAATATGCTAATTATGCACCAAAGTACATATCTGGGAGTACCAACGCTACGAGGGTTACCACGAATCGCTACACAACATCCAATCCCATCCAGAGTTCCCTGCGTTCGATGCCAAACTCAGGACCTTGATCAAATCCAAGCAAAACTCCCTCATGCAAGAGTTCTCCTTCTGGCCTACGACACCGCCACGCCAGCTCGGTGGCTTGTTCGAATTGCGCTCGTACACACTACATCCTGGCAATCTGCTCGAGTGGGAGACACATTGGCGACGTGGCTTGAAGGCCAGGCGGGAAGTCATGGAGGGTGTGGGTGCTTGGTTTGTCCAGATTGGTGATCTGAACACAGTACACCATCTGTGGCAATTCGCCAACCTGGAGGAACGCAAGGTCCGTCGCGAACAGAGCTGGAGCGTAGAAGGCTGGGGCGAGACAGTGCACAAGACAGTGCCACTCATCCAGACCATGAGGAGCAGGATCTTGATTCCTTGCTCCTGGAGCACTGTTGCATAAGCTTCGATTGCACCGATCAAGCCACTCATCTGGCGTACGACCAAGTAAATGGCGACTGTGCGCTGCTTGCAGTGAGATGGTGTCATGTCTGCCGAATAATATATGTGAGGAAGATTGATCACAATGTTTCAGAATGAGATTAGTATTACTAGTGAAGTTACCAAGCATCCAGCATCTAAGTGGTGCGAAATTGCGAGGCGCTGCATCAATTTCAGATACACATTTGTAGAACATGATCTTCTACCTCATTCGTTGTGCACGCGCAGGTAGTAGTCGTACCTGACATACCGTTTTCGCGCTAAGAGGTTGCCAAAACCGGCGGCCAGAGGCTACGTCATAAGATTTTGCGCTTGGCACACCACCCACATAGCAACAACGCCGCCCAAATCATTTTCGCTACCAGAACCCCACCACAACTCGCCAACAGTTGCTGGTGCTAAGGGAACCACACACTATGGTGTACATACGACAGGATAAGCTGCCAAAGCTCAGGGAGTACAAGTACTCCGGCGTGGATCACAGCTTGCTTTCACAATATGTCCTCAAGCCTTTCTACTCTCATGTGGTCATCAAATGCTTTCCTATGTGGATGGCGTAAGTATTTTCAACATCTCATACGAAGCAATACTAACATGTCTTAGACCCAACCTTGTAAGTTTAGCATCAAGCAAAAGATTTTACATGTCGAACCCCACGGCAAGAGCTTCGTCCTTACTTACATAATGCTGCAGATAACACTCTCTGGGTTCGGGTTCATCATAGTCAACTTCCTCACTTTGCTCTGGTATACACCGACCCTTGATCAAGATTGTCCGCCGTGGGTGTACGCCAGCTGGGCCATCGGACTGTTCCTCTACCAAACATTCGATGCTGTGGATGGGAGTCAGGCCCGCAGGACTCGCCAGAGCGGTCCTCTAGGCGAGCTGTTCGATCATGGAGTCGATGCGATCAACACGACACTGGAAGTATTGTTGTTCTCCGCGACAATGAATCTTGGCCAAGGCTGGAAGACAGTCCTCACGCTCTTTGCATGTAAGCCAGCACCTTGACATTACTCGCTTTGCGTCCTATCTTACTAACTACTGCAGCATCTTTAACGTTCTACGTGCAAACCTGGGATGAGTACCATACCCATACACTGACTCTTGGTGTTATCTCTGGCCCAGTTGAGGGTATTATAACCTTGTGCATAGTGTATGCCTCAACGGCCTACCTTGGTGGAGGTAGCTTCTGGCAACGCTCCATGATCCAAAGTCTCGGAGTGAAAGAGCAAGGATTCATTCCGCAAGTGCTGTACAATCTGGCATGGAACGAATGGTACATGGTCTATGGAGGAGTTGTGCTCGTGTTTAACACTGTTTCAAGGTATGAACACTTGCCACTGCACGAAACAGTAGGCTGACAATGACACAGCGCGCAAAATGTAATGAAGGCGCGTCGTGCCCGTGGTCAAAAGGCGCGAGTCGCTCTCCTGGGTCTTCTTACCTTCGGGGCGGCTTGGATCCTCATCACGGCGTACTTGTACCTGCAACCTATGATCTTGCATCACCATCTGGTTCCGTTCATCTTCTACGCTGGTCTCATCAACGCGTACTCAGTGGGCCGCATGATCATCTCTCACCTTACGAAATCCCGTTTTCCTCGAGGCAACGTACTAATGTACCCTCTCATCTACGGAGTGATCGACTCGCTCGGGCCATGGCTACAGGAGCACATCGGTGTGGGCTGGCCAAGTGCCTTGGGCAACGATGTTTATCAGGTCGCCTTTGTGTTCATGTGTCTAGGTCTTGCTGTCGGTGTGCACGGAAGCTTCATCGTGGATGTTATTTGGACGATCTGCGACTATTTGGACATTTGGTGTCTCACGATCAAGTACCCCTACCAGCCGGTAGAAGAAAACATCGAACGGAAGGCACAATGATGATCAAGCTACTGGGCCTCAGACACAAGGGGGGATTGAAAGGGCTAATGAGATCAATCCTACTATGATTTCCTTTGCTTTGAGATCTTTGCGTACGCTCGCAGGAATTCATTATCATATCTAGATTGTAGAGCTGTTGGCTGAGTAGCTTTACGAGGAGCACGACGGCAAGTTAATGTAGTTCAGTGAAATAAACCACATGTTCTTTCTGCACATATTGTCAACCTTAACGTCAGACATTCATATATGTACCTGCCGCATTTCAAGGTTCCCTGAGATTGATTGTGCCGACCCACATTATGTGACCCGTGGACACGTCTGGTACGTGAGCCACGCTAGACCGATGTAGGTCACCTCCGAGCGCGTCTCCGCAATCACTCATCAACCGGAGCCAGGACTCTACAACCTTCAACGCAAACATGTCAACCGTGGGGGTAAATCTGGCTGTTACTAAAGACGGTGAGAGCTACAACAAACTACAGCGGCCCGATAGTTACCTTATACCGACACAGCCGCCCTCCATATCCCCCTCGACAGCGCCCCCGACCGCATACGGCAGCAAAAGAAAGTGCGCGCAAGAAGAGGTCCCTGATGTTAAGCGCGCCAGGATCGAGCGCATCACGGCGCACCCTAAAAAACGACCACGCGCTGTGGATTCGTACCAGGAGTATGGAACACGGACGGTGCTACCAGGACTCGATGGTGAAGAGCAGTCATCCGACGAGTCTACAAGCGAAGCGTTGGCCTACCTTCACGGTGTCCGGTAAGTGCTTACTCTATCTTTCGAAACCCTCTCACATAAGAGCATCATTAAGTGCATCGCTTATACATGAGACATAGGTCTGAAGCATCGGCGATTCCCACTTTACTCATAGCCCCAAATAACGTCAACGCTGGCAATCTCGACTCGGACTATGACGAATCGAACTACAAAAGCCCCATGGACACTCAACGCGTCATGTATAGGGAAGGGACATGGATAGCCGTGGATAGGGAGCACAACGCTACCAAATGGGAAACAGACTCATTTGCCCTTGATCCACAGGAAGCTTGCACCAATGTTCTCCTCCAGCGCTTTCGAAACCTTCGCAAGAAACTCGCCGACATTCGGAGGTATGGACGACTACCAGACACAGCGGCGAACCGCGCAAACGCAGAAAAGTCTGGGAAGCAGGAATGGTCGGAAACCATAGAGAAGGACTTGCCGATCCTTCACGAGATCGTGTACATGGACGAATCGACGCTATATATGGCTCTACAAGGTTGCACGTTAGCCTTGGGTCGATCAGCTAAGATATCCCAGGAGAAGAGCTGCTGGATATGGACCTTGTTGGCCCTGGTTGGAGATTTCGGTACTTTGGACCATGAGCGTGTGAGCAGGATCCGAGACTTGGGGCTCAGTGCAGGCCGGCTAGTGGGCCGACTCTACGCAGACAACGCAACATTGACGAGTGATGCACAAGAAGACGAGGACACTAGTCCCGAAGTCCCAGAGACCAATCCTGGAGAACAAACACCTGGAACTCATGACGCGGGGGATCTCGCGCAAAAAGACACACAAACTCTGCACGGTGTGCCTGATGAGAAAGACAATGTACTAGACTCGACGTCCATCAGAAATGACGACGTCGCGCTGGGTCAAAACACAGTCATTGAAGAGACGGATGATTCTGACGCAGAGATGATCATGTCTGAGGATGAAGTTAAATCCGAAAGCATTCCGGAAGATGGAGGTCTCGAGGAGGCTCGAGCGCGTCTTCTTTCGCAACTCGGAGATCGGTTGGTACATTCACAAGTGCCTCTGCCTCATACGCCCCCAACGCAAGTCCATCATCACCTCTCACGGGTCGAGGCTGAGAGGCAGCGACAAGAGATACGCCGGGGAGAACTGCAGCAAACTGCGAGTGCCACCAAATTAGCCCCAATTTCCGAGCCGACGCAGGCCAAACCACAGTCCATTACCCCATTGTCCGAGAGTGACTGGAACACCAGGGTAGCCATCGACATGATTCTGACAGTTGTAGCTGAGTGCTATGGACAAAGAGATCTGCTAAAATTTCGACTGGCCTGGTAGTTGCACGCAGAGAGATGACTAGAAACCCATGCATCAATTTATTCGTTGTAATTGTGTGACAACATTTTGGCTACCGCTGTGACGTCGGTGTGAAGATGCACGGGCCAAGTCGCGGAGTAGAACGATTCTTTGCACATGCGCGCTTGCTCTTGGGCGATTGAGTCACTTTCCAGGTCCATGCAGCGCATTTCACCCCACTTTGTCTGCCCCGCGCTCTTCCAGGACGCCCTCCGATATACCTTCGCATACCGTAAAGTCAGCCTAACAACTATCCGAACCCACATTCTCGCACCCCGCCGCCGCTTCTGTACGCAAACTTCGTCTTTGGGCTTCGACGACGACATGGGCAAAGAAGACAAGAACAAATCGTTCAACCTGAAGGTGCCAAAGGGCACACGCGACTGTACGTATTGCCCACATTGCGCCCAAACGACTCGCTAACTATCTCAGGGACCGGCGAGGATGCCGCACTTCGCGACAACCTGTTCCAAACCGTAACGGAAGTTTTCAAGCGCCACGGTGCTACGACACTCGACACGCCCGTCTTTGAACTGAAAGAGATCCTCAGCGGTAAATATGGAGAAGACTCGAAGTTGATATACGATCTACAGGATCAAGGCGGCGAGCTCTGCTCACTGCGCTACGATCTCACCGTTCCGCTTGCAAGATGGCTCGCCATGAATCCTAGCGTTCAGAACTTCAAGAGATACCAAATCGCTAAGGTGTATCGCCGCGACCAACCAGCGATGACCAAGGGCCGCATGCGAGAGTTTTACCAATGCGACTTCGATATTGCGGGTTCCTACGACGCCATGATCCCAGATGCCGAAGTACTCAAGATCGCGACCGACGTTTTCGATGCGCTCAAGTGGGATTCGTACACAATCAAGATAAATCACAGGAAGATTCTAGACGGCATGTTCAAGGCTGCTGGCGTCAAGGCAGAACTGATACGGCCAATCAGCTCGGCAGTAGACAAACTAGACAAGGTAAGCAGAAGAGCTCCAGGTCTCTGCCAGTTACTAACACGCTGCAGCTACCATGGTCAGAGGTCAAGCAGGAAATGGAGACCAAGGGACTGCCAGCAGACATTGCCGATAAGATTGGTGAATGGGTGCAGCGCAAAGGCGGTGACGACATCATCGACTATCTCAAGACGAACGAGACTCTCTCTCAGTCGGAAGATGTCAGCCAGGGTGTTCGGGAGATGGAACAGCTCTTCTCATACCTCGATGCTTTTGGTGCCCGCAAGAGGATCTCTTTCGATCTCTCACTCGCCAGAGGTCTAGACTACTACACTGGGCTCATTTACGAGGTAGTTACAGAAGGCTCAGCGCCGCGCGTACAAGGTCAGCAGCAAGAAATCGGTGTAGGAAGTGTCGCCGCCGGTGGTCGTTACGACGGGCTTGTGGGCATGTTCAGTGGCAAGCCTATTCCTTGCGTTGGCATATCCTTCGGCATTGATCGAATCATTAGCATCATGAAAGCCCGCGGCCAGTCGACACAGCGTGCCAAAGATGTCGATGCGTTCGTCGCAGCCTTTGGTGGTAAAGGCTTCACTGGCCTATTGACAGAACGTATGCAAGTCGCTCAAGAGCTATGGGCTGCAGGCATCAAGGCTGAGTTCTCGTACAAACTGAAGCCGAAACTCCCTCAGCAATTCAAACAAGCTGAGGTGGCCGGCGTCCCGCTCCTCGTTATCCTTGGTGAGGATGAGCTCAAAGACGGCAAGGTCAAGATTAAGGTCCTGGGAATCAAAGACGACAACGACCCCGAGAAAGATGGCGTACTAGTCAACAGAACTGATATGATTGCCGAAATTCGGAAGCGACTACCAAGTGCAGCTTGATCGCAGTTGGCGGGCGGACTTTCAGACTGATGGTGCACTTATAGATACCCATAGACTACATTCTACCAGCTCTCCTACTCAGGGTTCACAGTGCCCTTCGCAAGGACCAAATTTGGGGAGAGTCTAGAAGAACAAAAGCATGTATACTTCGATCTAGGACGGACACGACGTGGATCTTTCCAGTCGGGTGCATAATGGTCTCCCTAACATTACCTGAGTCGGACGTGTACAGATATACAATGCACATATATCCAAAAAAAAAAAAAAAAAAAAAAAAAGAGAAAAAAAGGTCTACTGAACATTACCGTGGTGCTTCACCAGGTCCTTTTCTTTCGAGTCTGCATTAATGTTGTTGCTGCGTTGTTAGAAAGACCAGAACTGTGCAGCACCAATCTGTATGGAGACGTAAAAGAGAACTTGTTGATCTATGCAGTGGGACAAATGACAGTCTTATGTACAGACGCATAGCTAAAGGAGAATTCCGCACTCTGCTGCCATGTGGTTTTGATTGGAAATTGGGTAGTTGATGGAAGTTTGCGTGTCTAGTAGCCGTCCTTGCCCCACTTGTTGTATGTGTCGTGGAGTTCCTATGGTCGTCAATACAGTCTGATTCCTTGTGGTCATTGGTTTCAGCTTACCTTGGGGAGAGTGACATTGGGAATGACGACCACATTAAGTGCAGAAGGCGCATCCTTCTTGACGCTGGTGTCACCCCCAGGGTGGTACTGGTATGGGCCTACACCACCATCCTGCTTCCAAGGCTCACTGCCTGCGGCCTTGGCGACGGCTCGTTCCGAAGAGGCACTGGTAGGAGAGCGGGCTTGCAATTGTCAGCATGTGAAGACGGGTGCACAAGGCAGAATTGATGTATTCGGGAACATACAGAAGTGCCATCCTGCCAGGCCGAAAACACCGCTCATGATAGCGAACAGAACCTGTAGACGAATCAGCCATCCGCCTTGTGTTTCACAATTGACTTGTCGCATCATACGTAGAGTTCGGGGTCGCGCTTCGCTCCGGTCTTGAGGGCGTTCTTGCCGGCTTGTCTCTCGCCCTCGGCGGCGGCGCTGGCCCATCGTCGAAGAGTAGGCGCAGGACGGACGCGCGGGGCGGCGCGGAAGGCCGAGCGGGCAATGATGGAGGACATGATGGGGTGTGACTGGCGTGGATGGGATGCGAGCTATGGGATGCGTGTAGCGCGGAGCAGTGGTTCGATGTTGAATCTCGCGGACGCCAAGCTTCGCGGCTGCGTCACAGCGACGGCCATACCGGAAACAGTCAGGCGGACCTTGCAGTGCGCCGGGCAACGTCGAAGGGTCGAGCATCAACTTTATGCGCCCCTTTCAGCGCAATCACACATCTTGTCCATCATTCCATTAGCCTTTCGGCGCCGCAGCCCTTCCATTCACTCACTTCCAGTCGCTCCTTCCCTGCCGGTCGCCATCCTCGCCCATCCGCGCTCCCCGTATTCGTCGCGACCACGCGCTGTACAAGCCGTGCCTTCCCTCCAGCCACAATTTCAGCTCTTTGATGTCATGCTGCGTGCCGAGAGTGTAATAGCGCCCGAAACCACATCACCATGGCCATGACGCCGTCCGAACAGAAGCGCAGCTCGACTGGCAGTCGCGTGTTGGGCATGACGGGCCCAGCAGGCGAGCCCGGCCTGCCACCCTCGCGACCGTCGTCGATTGCGACTGCAAATTCGGGCAGCCAGAACAGATGGTCTCAGGCCAGCCCTGCACGACGAGGAGGCGGCATGAGCGTCGCCGGCAGTCTAGGACACAGCCGCCCAACGACGTCTGCCAGTAGAACCCATGTTCCGCTGGCAGCCCACGGCTTCTTTCGCCCCATGAGCTCGCAGCGTCTTCAACAACAACGCAACCAACGCCCCAATTCCCTCCTCGGCCACGGCTCGCTCTATTCGGACACTACACACGAAACGGGCAGCAATCCGTATCGCCAGAGTACAGGCTCTACGCAAACAATTCGGCACGGTGCCCCAACCCTGGGCCTCCATCACGAGCTGGACCCGCAGCCTCCGCCGTCGCGCGGCACCGACATCACCGACAGAGACATGCCCGACCGCACCACAGCCAACACCACGCCCACCGGCGCAGAAACAGTGCGCAGTCGAGGCGAGAGCATCACCCCCCTGCAGCGACCTAGGCCTCAGCACCTGGATCTCTCTAACGTTCATGGTCACGATTCCGGCAAGCTCCCAACGCCCAGCAAGTCGCCCCGCTCTTTTGGTTCCAGCTTCATGTTATCCAGTCGCGACGGACGCTCAGCCCAAATGCGACCCCATCAAGGACACGAGAAACTCACCTCTGCCGAGTCGTCACCCAGAATAGCGCGCAAAGAAGCTACCAAGGAGGCAGTCAAGCGGGAGCTCGGCAGAAACTACCAGTACTTCTCTGGCAATACCGCATTTTGCTGGGGTGGTAGATTACAAAATACGCGCGACCGTCCAGTTAATGTCGCCACGGCAATCCTCATCATCTTACCTGCTGGTCTCTTTTTCGGCTTCTCGTTCGTGGACTCCCCTCCACTGCTATTGTCCCTCACGCTAACTATTACCATAGGGCCCCTTGGCTATGGACCAACGTTTCTCCTTCGATACCCATCCTCTTTGCATATTTGCTTCTCGTCTCCATCTCCTCTTTCTTTCATGCGTCAGCTTCAGATCCGGGCGTATGTCATGCACCTCCTTTGTCCTGAACATTACTGACGCTGTATAGATACTTCCCCGAAATCTACACCCATTCCCCCCTCCTAATCCTAATGACGATCCGCTCAGCCTCGGCCCGCCCACCACCGAGTGGACTATGGTGGTCTCCGCAACCGGCACGAATGCAGCCATGGAGGTGCCGACGAAATATTGCAAGAGTTGCAATATCTGGCGACCTCCACGTGCTCACCATTGCCGTGTATGTGACAATTGCATTGAGACGCAGGATCACCATTGTGTCTGGCTCAACAACTGCGTGGGACGCCGCAACTACCGTTACTTCTTTGTCTTCGTGTGCGCCACCACTTTGCTAGGTCTTTTCCTCCTGGGTGCTAGTCTGGCACACATACTGGTCTGGCGGACGCAAACTGGAGCATCCTTTGGCGAGGCCATCGATCGATGGCGTGTTCCCTTTGCCATGTGTATATACGGACTCCTTGGGTGGTCATATCCCTTCAGTCTTGGCGTATACCATCTGTTCCTGGTTGGTAGGGGCGAAACCACGCGTGAATATCTGAACTCACACAAGTTCCTTAAAAAGGATCGGCATAGGCCCTTCACACAGGGTTCAGCGTTGAAGAACTGGGTCGCTGTATTACAGCGACCACGTCCGCCGACCTATCTCCATTTCAAGAGAAAGTACGAGGAGGGCGACCAAAGGTTTGGTTCGCGCAAAGATAAACGGACTGCGCCTTTAGTGCCAGAGCAGCAGGGCGGCGGGGTGGAGATGCAGGATGTTAGCGGGTCTGGGGCATTCCAGGGCCCAGCTAGTAGGTCAGGACGTGACGCTGCAGACGCGACTGTGGCATGAGACGATGTTTCTGATCAGCGTAATCATATGGTTAGCCCATCTTAAGTAATAGCTTCTTCACAATACATGAGTGCAGGCACGGCACCATATGATAGTTTGCATGCACTGGTTAGTGGGTTTCTTGATTATGTGTATATTCTATGACATTATCCCAGCCGGCTCGATTTCGAGGACCTGGTCCGTACGTGCCGGTAATAAGACGGAATGCGAAGAGTGGTGGTGCTGGTAACATTGGATATACAGGGCACGACGGCCTAATCGGCTGACTGACTAGCTGCATGTGTTTACCTCCCCAAATCGTCCATCCGTCCATCTATCTCCCAATTCTGGCTCGGTGCGCCTCCCAATGCATGCCCACACACTCTCCTAAATCGGATCAACAGTTGTACACGTTTCTTCGCTTGCTCTTTGCCTATCGCGCGTAGACTTTGGCAGTGTTGCTTCGTGAGCGCCGTTGACCCGCCCAAACCGTCCACCTCCTTCGCGCGTCAGTGCCTCACCCCTCAAGACCACGACCACGACGCGTGCTGCTGCCTTGCCCGTCCGCTGTCATGGCCGAGCGCGATCTATCCCCAACTTCGACATCCTCTACACTTTCCAACATCACGGTGCGAACTGACAAGCAAGGCGATGCTCGCGCCACGTCCAGCGCGTCGCCTTCCATCTCGACGCCACCTACCAGCCTCGGCGACGAAGCCAGCGTCATGTCCGAGATGACGAAGATCGAACAAGCCGTCGAAGTGTACGAGGACGCTCCGGGCCTCCAAATGCTCGGCGAGACCTCAGCGCCCGCGCAAACCACCACGCACGACGCCGTCAACATCGAGGCCCGCCGCCCTGCTAGGAGCTCGCGCAAGTCCGTCGCCACGTACAACGTGCAGATTCTCGCCGGAACTGCAATTCACACGCCGACCAAATACCTTGAGAAGCACCACAAGAATGTCGTGCACGGCTCACTTGAGGAGCTCGCGAGGAAGGAGAAAGCCACACCCATGCGAAAGAAGATGCTGAAGCGGAAGTCTGAGATGACTGATGCCAGCGACCAGGTCGAGGATCAGCTGGCTGCCGAAGCCGCCCAGGCGGCACGACGTCGCACCTCCTCGCGCGTGACGGACCTTCGTAAGGAGGTCCTCCGCAAAAGCGGTGTCGGCGACACCGTCGCAAGCATGTACTCAGGAGGAAAGGCTTTCGTCAAAAGCACTTTACGGCGTAGTACTTCAGAACCATCCTTCAAATCCGGCCAATCAGCTTCCTCCGCGGCTTCTCTCAAGCGGTCTCGCGCTGCCCTGGAGGATGGAGACGCAGATAGCCAAGACCAGGAAGAAAAGATCTTCTCGAAGCCCAAGTCGAAAGTCTGGCTTAAGCAAGGTTTGTATGTTGGCCAGGACCGCGACTTTGATCCTCGTCTCTCAGAAAGCCAGAACCGTGCGAAGAAGAGGGTGAAGAAACCATGGCAGGCCTCCATCTTGCCCCTCCCAATCTTTGCCTGCGAGCGTCTATTGAACGAGGACCCCAAACATGTATTCCGCGATTTCAAGTTGCCATTCGATACTTACAGTCCTCTACCCAGAAAGGTTAAGGTCGACGGTTGGGTCAAACTTAACAAAAGTAAGCTTAGTATGATCCCACTCAGTCAACAATGCTAACGGCTTGCAGATAGGTTCATCGGCGACGCATCTGCGCTGTGGAAACGCGACAAGCAAGACTCCTCTCAATGCTATTGCGATGAAGAGGATGGCTGTGGAGAGTCCTGTCACAATCGGATCATGGCGTATGAATGTGACAATACCAACTGTCCACTGCCTCCGGAACTATGTAACAATCGGCCATTCGCAGAGCTCAAGAAGCGTGCAAAAGGCAACCGTTATGACTATGGTGTGGAAGTTCTCGATACAAAAGACCGAGGGTTCGGTGTTCGTGCTATGCGAACGTTCGAGCCACACCAGATCATCGTAGAGTATGCTGGAGAGATCATCACCCAGTCTGAATGCGAGCGGCGCATGAAACAGGTCTACAAGAAAGACAAGGTACGTTGTCGAGGTCTTGCCATACAGATTTCCGCTAATTCTCTGTAGTGCTATTATCTCATGAGCTTCGACAACAAAATGATCATCGATGCGACTCGTGGGACTATTGCTCGATTCGTCAATCACTCGTGTGAACCCAACTGCGAGATGATCAAGTGGACTGTGGGTGGAGAGCCTCGCATGGCGCTGTTCGCCGGTCCCCGCGGCATCATGACTGGCGATGAGCTCACCTACGATTACAATTTTGAGTAAGTCATGTCTCATGACGTATACGTTGAACCATTCTGACTTCGTTAGTCCGTTTTCTCAAAAAAACATTCAGGAATGCCGCTGTGGTACTGAATCATGCCGTGGGGTCCTCGGTCCCAAGCCAAAGAAACCCATTGAAGAGAAGTCAATAGCTTCAGCGCTCATCACCGGCACGAAACGCAAACTCCAGGATTTGCTCGGTCCTCGAAGATCTGGTTCTGAAAGCACCCAAAGCTCCCCCAAGAAGCGCAGGATGCTTGTAGGCAACTCAGCTAGCGCGAAGGCGAAGAACGCTGTCGCTCGATCGGAATCTGCTCGTGAGCAAGCCGAAAGGGAAGCAGATGCGCTGTCGCGCCAGAACGCATCTCGCGAAAACCGCGCTCTACAGCGATCAAATTCTGGAACTCTTGATAAACGTACGAGATCAGCCAATCTCCGGACGGCCAAGCCATTCACAGTCAAATCTACCCGACACACAACCGTCAGCTTTCAAAGGAAGGTTACTAGGCCTGGTGCACTGAAGAAGGTCAAGAAGCCTGCTCGGTCACTGCCAAGTAGAAAGGCACTTCGCCCCCAACGACCAAGCACGCCAAATCGAGAAACGAGCACTGAGGTACTGGATTCAGAGGATAATGCTTCACCAAACATAACCCCTGCATCTTTACGCAGCGCTTCTAAGAAATCGCCTTATACAAGCCCTATTTCACGAGAGCCTCTTGCAAAGGGCGCCGCGACTGCAGTGAAAGACAGTGTTTCACGCAAACCTTCGGTACGGAGCCTACGAGGAAGGTGATGAACGTGTTATTAAACTCCATTGTATCGTAGCCTTGTTTCAACCCACATCATGCGGCATAGTTCTGCTGAGGGCTATCTGACTGAAACAGGCTTGTTGGGCTGTTTCCAGTGATTTCAGATGTGTATGTACAGATAGTCCTTTCCGTTTTCAACATGGACAATAGAAAAGATGGTTTCTTGCGAACAGTAAATGTTGCGGTGTGATGTGTCAATGCTTTTTTCGCATTTTCGTTGCTACCCAAGTTGTCGTGTTGTAGAGCTCTTCCTGTTGGTGATATCTAAATCAATCGAGAGAGATCAAAATCTGTGATACACAAACAGCTGTCCATCGCAGTTTCGATGGGACTGCATTATGCCGTGCTAAACCAAACACGGCGGTAAAGACCACGCTGACACATTGAGACACGCATTAGTCACCAGCGCTCACAGATAGAAGATGTATAAGGCGAACGAGTATGTACATATCATTAAGCTCTCTCCGAACAATCGCTGCTGTCAATATAAAGACCAAAGCCAGAAACCACCCCCCGAGGACTCAATCTGGCGTGCGCATTAGGTGCTAGGTACATAATTTACAAGGAAAGAAGAGGCCAAGCCGTAGGCAGAACAAGACTCCAATCCCATCGCCGCATGTGTTGTTAAGGTCGATCGGCCATGTCGGAAGATTCTCGCATGTTTCTTTATCGGTATTATAGCAAGGCTTTGAGGCGAGTTGTATCTGCGTACTTTTGGATTGGCGTAAGTACTCAGACACAATCCTCTTGTTATCGTATAGAAGCGAATGATCGAAGTGAGAGCGGTGATGAGCCGAAACCGCATCAATTTGTAGTTGTTGGGTGTAATGCAACTACAAGCAGCGTCTCTCTGTCGATTCTCTGACGAGAGAGAGGGAGAAGGAGAGGGGAGTTATCTATTGGACGGTGCAGCCGCCACTGACGCCACCAAGTTGGGCGGTGTAGTGGCCTGGAAAGTCACTGCGTTGGACGGTGCAACCGCTCAGGCCATTGATGCCGCCTTTGGTATTGCGTTGGACGGTGCAGCTGCCTTTGGTGCCACGACAAAGGGCCATGCTGACAGTTGAGTTGGCTTGGGTAGGTCGAGGCGATCAAAGAATATTTAGAGAGCTTGTAATTGCTGATACAGTGTTCTGTTGGCTGGAAGAGGAAGAAATTGCGGGGACATGAGCATCGTCTTATACAACGAAGAAGAGTATCACAGTATAGGAAATAACGAAGCTTCCTTTGTGGCTGTTGTTGTCAAAAGATCCAGAGCATGGTCCCGACAACGGTGAGGGGACTCGATGTTAGCTTACTATTGTTCTCAGATACGGTATGTCATGCCACGTGATTTTGCTTACTATTGTTCCAACGCCATTGCACCTGTTAAGAATGGGAACAAAGAAGGTTTCAGCGGTAGAGAGAAGTCTCAGCAAGGTTCTATGCCGAGTTCTAAGCAAGGGGTAGTCTGAGTCGCCGACTACTATGTCCAGTAGAGTGGGCCAGATTTACGATCTCAACAACGAGTCGGTCGATGTAGATATCGTATTGGTCAGTATGGCAGTTTGGCTCCCCTACCAAGAAGTTATCCCGTGTGAAATTTCCTCAGTAGGAAAGCCCTTATATATTGCAATTCATGTCAGTTGGAGATGAGCGAGTAAATTTCCACATGGGAAATATCCACTGCTGAAGGTTCGCCTGTAGCCGTGGACGAGCGAATACAAGCATACCGACAACAATATCTTCTCGTTCAAGGAACTAATGAGTATACAGTGTCTTTAAACAGAAGCATTGTAATGATGCGACCAACAGCTGTGATTTGGAGACTCGATGAGCTATGCAAAGGTACCGGTGTATGAGCACTCAACGCCATGTGTCTCCCGTGCTTCCGGATGGCAAGAGGAATCCTTAGATATGCATAACTTCCGAGTCAGGAAGACTCGTAGCAACAGTGTCAATCGAACGAATGATAGAGTCACGATTTGCTCCGAGTTGTATACGCTCCCAGTCAGTAGACGTCAGCGTGCCTGTACACAGAAGGAGTCGGCTATGAGGATCGGGCAAGCTGCCACGGAGCTCCCACCGAGCAGACGTGGACCTTAGGATTTCAGATTGCGCCAATTTTCACTACGAGCAATAACCAAAACTGACCGAATCAATTACTTGGTACATGGTCTCAAAAGCATAGATTATATGTGAAGCTTAGGATTCATGTGTAGTATTCAAATCGTGTGACGCAATATTGGGTAACGCGACAATGACCAGCTGACTAATAATTTCCCGACGCGCATGCTGCTGCAGGTAGCCAGGCAAGACATCACATCATCACAAGGAATTCGCAATCCACCAATAGTGATGCACGCGATGAGGTTACTTGCTCGCTGCAGCTACGGCCTGCCTCTACGCCGCGCATTCCAGACGGCCGCTGCTCCCACCGTCCGTGCCCCAGAATTTGCTTTCGCTTTCGAGTAAGGCCTTCACACCATCGGCCTCTCAACACAGCAGCTGACGGCTGTCAGTATCGATGGAGTACTCCTAAGGAGCTCAGATCCGCTGCCGCGAGCTCAAAAGGCCCTCTCGTATCTGCAGTCACAGCGCATCCCCTTCATACTTCTTACCAATGGCGGCGGCAAACACGAATCCGACCGCGTGGCCGAGTTGAGCAGTAAACTGGACGTGTCTATTGATACATCCATGTTTGTTCAAAGCCATACTCCCTTCGCCGACATGGAAGACCTCAAGGACAAGACGGTCATGGTCGTGGGTGGCGTTGAGGATAAATGCAGGAAGGTCGCTGAGGCATACGGGTATGACGGAACGACACTACATGGTGCAGCAGCATTCTAACAGATTGCCTAGTTTCAAGAACGTAGTCATACCTGGCGACATTATGGTTGCTCACCCGGATGTTTGGCCATTCTCGCAGCAACTGCTGTCCTACTACAAGACCTTTACTCGACCGCTACCTGTCCCTATCGACGTTGACTCGCCATCCGAATCGCTCCGCATCGATGCTGTCTTTGTATACAACGATCCCCGAGACTGGGGGTTGGATTCGCAGATCATCAAGGATGTCTTGTTGTCAGAACGTGGCATCGTTGGAACTTTATCACAGAAGAACGGCAATCCAGCTCTGGAGAACCGTGGCTACCAACAAGACGGACAGCCCCCACTATACTTCTCAAACCCAGACCTGCTGTGGGCAGCAAAATATCACCTACCACGTCTGGGTCAGGGAGGCTTCCGCGAGGCTTTCGAGGGTATCTGGGCTGCGATAACTGGTGGTCAGGCACAAGGTGTTAAGTTGCAGAAGGTCGTAATGGGCAAGCCCCATCGACCTACGTACGAATTTGCTGAGAAACGTCTCATAGCGCATCGGCATCGTTTGATGCAAAACTATGGTAGTCCACTCAGCCATTTAAAGCGCGTGTACATGGTCGGTGACAATCCCGCCAGTGACATTGCTGGCGGTAACAACTACCAGAGTCCGCATGGTACAGATTGGGCTAGTGTGTTAGTGGAAACTGGTGTCTACAAGAAGGGTACAATACCGTCGCCTGAGCCGCGCAAGATTGTGAGCGATGTTTGGGACGCTGTATCGTGGGCTGTCGCGCAGGAAAAGTGGGCATCTTCAATAGATGCTCCGTGATATTGAACTATGTACATACTTTGCCATTTCAAATATGATGATGCTCATGGAGTGTCTCATAACAAGACATGACCCCAATCTTCTGGTACACGTCATCTCAACAGTGTACATGAACCGTCTCTCAATAGGATCTCACACAATCTACTGTTGCTCCAACCACTGCACAAACATCAAATCGCCAGGCCCAAGGCCCTCAGCCGTGGCCACCGGTTTGCTGTCTTCGATCCTCCCTGTTTCTAGATTTCGGCTATAGACAGCAACGTTCTTGCTATATTGGTTCGCAACCGCAATCATGGATCCGTCCTTGTTCATGTTGAAGTGGCGAGGGTAGTATCCGCCTGATTTGGCGAGTTGGACAAATGACAGCTTTCCATCCGCTGTCGGCTTGAATGTTGCAAGTGAGTCACTTGGAACCTGGGTGCTGTTCTTTGGGTCGGGATTGTCTACTTTGAACACCGTGCCGTTACGATTCGCTGCGACGAGGAACTTGTTGTCAGGTGACAATGTCATCTCCGAGGCATATGACACTGGCGGGAGCGTAGTGTTGCCATACGTACTGACCTCGTCAACCTCGGTGAATTCCAGGCCGCCACACTCAGGGTAGTCTACTTTGTAGCTGATGATCTTGTTGCTTTTCTCGTGGACGACAAAGAGGTATGTGGTCTTGGAATCGGGGCTTGTCCAAAAAACTGCATGTCGAGGGCCGTATTCCGGCTTTGATTTGAGTGGCTCGTGTTCCGTAAGTTGGTGGCTTGCGGGGTCGATGCAGTATACGTGGACCAGGTTGGCACCGAGACTAGGGAAAATCATGAATTGGCCTGTGGGGTCAAGGACGGCCTGGTGGATCTGTTCAGGCTTCTCGAAGGTAAAGTTCTGTAGGGATGAGAACTTGTTGTTTCCATCGATTGTGAAGAGTGAGATTGCTGCTTGGGGGCCATACTATTCGGTTTGTCAGTACATGTTCATCAAGGATTAGAAAGGGAGAGGAGTACGCACATGAGCGAGGGCAAGTGCCGATCCGTTGTTGTAGGACGCCGAAGAGACCGCTCCTCCCAAAACCGGGCTGCTCGAAATCTTGCTGAGGCTGCCATCAGCACCAACGCTCAACATTGTGAGGTTGGCACCAATTTCTACTTCGTCTAGACAGACTATCCTTTCGCGACCAAGGGACAAATCGAGCCATGTGGGTGACTTCCCACACTCATGGTTCTCATGAGTAACTTTCATCGTTTGGTCAATGTTTTCGTTTGTGCTAGGTGGTAGTTCGAGAGTCTGGATAGCGCCAGGAGAAGTGTCATTTCCATATGACGCGACTAGGAGCCGACCCGCGGCTGCTTGTCCTATAGTCGCTAACGCGATGAGTAAGGTGTGCATTGTTGTTGATAATGAAGGTATGAAGTTGTGTAGTAATACAGAGGGACCAAAACTTGTTTGTTTGTAAGAAGGAGGAGGGTCGTTGTATTGTAGGGATTATATTTTGTATCAAAGATCTATGAAACTGTGAAATGCAAAGAGAGACAGAGTATGGAATGTGAAATGGGTGCTTGTGAATAGATACGGGGAATCACAACCTTTGTTCTCATCGCGTGCGTATATAGTGATGCGTGTCGCATGTTTCACATTAACCGCCATAAGTCTTGTCAATAGGGATTTACGTTTTAGTAGGACCGACAGATCCTAGGCACCGAGTTCAGCTCTAAGGAGGCGGGTGTTTCCGTAAACGAGTGTGTGAGGGTCTTGATTGGCGAGTGCGGGGGTTGAACGTGAGCTGTGTCTCGGTGTTACTCGGTGATAGCCTAGATCACCAATCGCGCTAGTGCGTCATGTCGCCATCTCTGCGCGCACGCGCTTGTGTAATGACTTCTTCACGAGTCCAAATGCATTTACGCATGCTCACATGCGACCGCGCTAATCATGTCTACTTCCTCTTCCAGTTATGCCAACTATCTACCCAACGAACTGCTGCTTGAAATCTTGGCGCACTTTGAATTGTGGGGCGAGATTGAGAGGCAAACCACGCTGGCACGCTTTTCCGCTGTCAATAGGTAATATCTCGCATTGAGGATCTTGGTCACATGAGCTTACAATAGTAGACAGTGGTATGATGTATGTGAATGTCGTGCTCCGGGTCATCAGACGTATTGTGACTAATTTGACTGTCCGATGCATAGATAGCAGTTCAACCGCTATACGAATCACCGTACCTATCCGGAAGTGCGTACGAGCTCTTTTTACGAACAATATGTCCTTCCGTGCTAGCCCGCATCAAGGTAAGAATCTTCCGAGTAGTTGGCGATAACTGCTAACCTATCACAAGCCCACAGCGTTATCAAGTCTAGTAAAGTCGCTGGACTTATCCCACATCGTACATCAAGGCGCCAAATCGACAACAGCTAGATTGCTAGGCCGAACGAGATTATCTCTTGAAGTCTTCGTAGCACCCCAAGCTAGCTTTGCAATCAATTGCTGGGCCAGCCTGAGCAAATGCACCCGGCTACGCGTTCTCGACTTGAGCCTGTTGGTAATCCCCAGACACACGATCTTCGTTCGACTCGTGAACTGACATACTCTTCCAAAACTAGGGTGTCCGAATGCATCAGTTTTCAGAGCTTGAATCAAACAATACGACAACTTGGGGATCTACGCGAGCTTTACTTACCTCGCTGTTCGTCTAGATATGAACCCTCAGCCACACCCGGTGGTCCCAGTATTCGCTGGCCACCCAAGCTGGAACACCTCGCTCTATCCGGATCGGTCTCTGGTCAATTCTTATGGGATATGCTACGACAACCGGATAACTTCCCTCCGACTTTCTCTTCGCTGAGTATTCACCATAGTCCAGGGCTAGATCAGTACGTCAAGACTCTATTGCAACGAAGTCACGGGACGACTGCTACTGGAAAATCGAATGCTAACATAAAGACGGCAGGCAAGGTATCAGACCCCTACTTGACAGCTTATCTGCATCGCTTACTGTCGTCGAACTCCGCGATCTACCAGCCGTCAAACAAGGCCGATTAAACAGTGTACTAGACTGGCTACCAAACCTCGTCTCTCTAACCATAGCACTAGACTATATCGACAGCCGGTTCGGAAACATGCCACCAGATTTCTCACCAGCGCGATGGCAAGAAGCCAAGCCACTATACAGACTGACTCTCCTTGCTTGTGGACGGACGGGTGACCCCTCTCGCAGTTTCACCATGACCGATCTCTTCACCTTGATAGATGAACGGTATCTAGGCCGTTTGCGCTATTTAAATATAGGACATAGCACGGAGTGGCAGATTGAGGATGAGGTGCTGGGCGCACTCGAGTCCAGTGTATATGAGCAGGACAAGGAGAGTTGGTTGGAGCGCAGATGGCACTACGAAGACGTGGATTTCACAGATACGAGGGACTTGGAATATGAGCAATGGATCACAGATACGGCAATTGGGAGGAAAATGAGGCCTCGGTTTCGGCTTTTGAGGAATCGATAGTTGGACTGCTTGATGATAACCGGCACTTGCTCATGTTCTCATCCTAATGAACAATTCAAAATATTTCTCATTGAGCTACTAATCGAATATTATATTCAGGGTACAGAAGCAGCTCTAGCCACATGTGCTGCTCAGGAAAACAAACGAAGACAGTCTATCGCGAAGCCTAAAGCAGACTCAAATCATCTAAGACTAACAACAATGAGGAGGACACAACACTAAGAAACACAGTTTGGATCGAGCGCCTCCTTCTATCCCTAGATGCCCTCCCTAGTCGTCACCCAAGATAATATTCCTTCTCCTCCAGCCACTCAACGGCCTGACGCTCTCCCTCTCCACCTCCCTTCCACCAACCCTATGATAGCTTCTCCACTTCTCCTCCTCAGTCTCCTTCTCCTCGAAAGGAGAGTCGCCCCAGAAACTGTCTCGTCGTGTACGGGTCCTTTCCCGTGAGGCAGACCGCTCACGAGACTCCCAACGCTCATCTACCCACCACTTTTCACTACGATGGAAAGGGTCGTAAGAGGGTGAGAGAAGCGAGGAAGTGTGGTGGTGGTGCGACGAGTGTGGACGGCCGAACTTAGCGTTGATGCTGAGGTGGAAATCTTGGTCGTCTGGCTCGGAAGAAGCGGCGCGGTCCGAGGAGTATTTGTACGTACGCCTTGTCTCGTAGCTACGGCGTCTGTTCTCGTCCTCCGCATCGTTTTGGGGGCGCCGATTGTCAGTCCAGACGTTGTAGCGCTCGAGTTGAAAGGGCTGATCCCGTACTGTTAGGGCGCGGGATGGCCTGGCTGGCTTATGGTTGGACGAGTAGGGGTAGTCGTCATGGCCATCTTCGTCATCGAGATCTGAGAGTGTGATGCTCCGACGGCGTTTGCTAGAGTCGTGATGGACGAGGGGACGTGAGTAGTAAGATTCGTACTCTGGGGTGCGCTCGCGGGTGCGAGTACGCGTTAGGTGCAGGTAAGACATGGTTAGTTGACTGGTGCGGCTAAAAGGACAAGCCTTAAGATGATGACTGTGATTTGGTACAGGATGGTTGTAATGATAATGCTCAGAAGAAAGTTGTGCGTTTTGCAATGTCGATGGATTGCAAGTACTTATATTCGTGCATATGAGGACCGGAGAAGCAAGCTTACTGTCCTCCAGAACCCTCTATATACCATCCGACGAAATGTTTCAACTGCCTAGACGACTTAAGAATCACCTTGTTTAGCTAGCATGGGCTCCATGAATCCCAACGTGCACCGCCTCTTTTTTTGCGGCTCGATTGTGGCTTGTGCAAATCGCTCTGTGATTTGATTGGTTGCGCCCACTGTTGGCGTGCTCCGCGTGAACGATACTTTACCGATGAGTTCCTGACCGCCAGAACATTGAGGCTTGAATCGAATCTTTAGAGTTATGTCATCCTCAGGGCCCCTGCCGTGTGTATTGTGGAGGGGTCATGCCAGCTGAATCTGCGGTCGCCACTACGAGGCTGTGACAATGTGGAGGTGTGGGGGCCGGGAACACGACGGTGGACGTTGGTTTGGTGTAATCAAAGTGCAATAACATAGCGGATAATCGCCGATGTTGAGATGGATGCCTATAGGAAAACCCCGTGTCGTTCCGATGTCTTCGCTGATGTTCCCCGGTCGTTGGCTCTCGTGGGTACCTCGCCGGTTGGAGCTTATGACGCTCAAAGGATCATGCGCTTTGGATGAATCATTGCTGGAGTCAGCGCTCCTTTGTCAGCCTTCTCGTTAGTAAGGTTTGGTCAAGAAGAGCGAGTGTTGGTATGACGATGTCGCAATTGAGATGTGGGCAGTGAAGAGCATGACCAAAAGTATGATCCATACAGGAGATGTCCTTCGTCGCCATGGTAGTAACTCATCGGTTGCGCACTTGCACGTTGTAGTCACTCGGATGCTGCGGTCTCCTAATCCAGGAGGCCTACAATAAGGACTGACCAGGCAGTTGACGCATACTAATTGAAGAGCATGAAGGATCTTCCCCATGTGACCCTCACGACTAAGTGTGCTGCCTGGGAGGTGTCATTGATCGCCAGCTGCACAGAAAGCGTTACCCACAAACCTTTACTCTGCTTCTCACAGATCTTCGCTGCCTTCCTGTTCGACATGTCTCCTCACCGGTTGCCTACGCAGCTCTTGTACCGTTCTCTCTATTCCTATGACTTCTCTTAGCGCTCCTCACGGAATAGCCTTCCAAGGTTATCTGCATGTTCAGATTTCTTCAGCGCAGTAGTCATATCAATCAGGTTGATAAAATGTAGACAGTATTGTGGCTCGTAAACGTCAGATCAGAAGCCAGGCGGTTGGCATTGGAGTGCTACAAATGAACGGGTACAGCGGCGACGCGAAAGAGCCGCACATCCTCGGGTGAGTAAGCCCGGGGTACTACCAAGGCACCTTATACAAGGAAAGAACTAAACAGGTCTACAGACTACATTAAGATAAAAGCATGCAACGTAGATTACTTAACGTTAATGTAGGCTCTAGGGTGTTTAGTTCTTTCCTGGTTGACGTGAAGGCTCAAACGTACTCGACACCACGATCGGGACTAGGCTGTTAGTTGCTACGTCTGACGTGGAGGTATGCACTACGGTATGTTCAAGAATATGTGGGTGTGAGCCATAGCGTACCTGGGTATGCTTCCAAAGCGAAGTATATCCGAGCGTACTAAAAAAAGAATGGATGCCTTCACGTTCCGTTGAAGTCGATCCTTCTCGTTAGTGGTTAATTGCATCTAGACGCTTGTGCATTGAGGAGGCGGAGGGATTCAGATGCCGGTCAGCTGTAACGCGTTCTTTGTACCGCCACTGCCGCGATAGTACATGCACAACACCTGGAATTGTGGCCATATAAGGCAGGTATCGGTCCTAGTGCTGACGTGAATCTCGGAGGATTGCTGAATCGCAGCTGTCGTTGGTCGTAAAGTTGCAGCGTGGATGCATGAGACTCCGGAGATTGTGACAACGCCCGGCAGCGCTTGGCGTGCTCGTCGACGTTCGGCTAGCCACGATGAGGCTTGCCCTGCGGCACAGCGCGCGAACTTACTCACTTCGAGAACATGGCGGGCCGCAAGGGGCCTGAGTGTCTGAGGGCGTTGGAGACTTTCACCGTCTCCTTGCCAATGCCAGATTGACGGCATGAGAGAGCGTCGTACTGACATGTACCTTCCGCCAGAGCTCTTGACGCTCTTATTCCTAGCGAACGCCGCAGCAGCTGTCCCTCGTGCGCGACCACCGTCGTACCAATTTGAGAGCATATAGGCTAATTAAAAGCAGAGGTCTCTTTCTTACCCAACGTCACCGAGATTGCTCCCAGCCAACAGTCCACCGTATCGATCGCGGCGCAGATAACAGAACCGTCCGATGTCACTGCCACCGAGAGTTCTGTAGATTGGGTGGACGTGAAGGTCGAAGTGTGTACTCTTGACGCCGACAGCTGTTGTTCTATCGATCCTGGTAGTTGTGGTGGCTTGCAATGGATTATTCTTCCGTCTGCCACAGGTTGGGGAGAGACGGGTCCAGCTACCAATCGTCTCGTAACACTTACTCCGACCGCGACCACTGTCACCACGACTCGGCCGACCATCCTCAACCTCGAAACCAATGTTCTCGTGTGGGGGACCGAACAAGAGAGCGAGGGCAGTGCTGGACAGCCGGGCTTCATTATGGGACCGAGCACAGTCAGGGCTTCGAACACGATGGTAGAAAATCCCGGTGCTACAGGATCGGCGCAACAGCAGATAGAGCAGAACAGTCTCCTACTGCAGATAGTCTCTCAGATTGGGCGCGCACCATCGAATGTGCAGCCAACTCAACCCGCATCTTCTGCGACCGATAGCCCTGGTCAAACTGTAGCGCCCGCAAATAACCAAAATGGAGAAAATAGTGCGCTTGGCCAGCCAGCAGCCACTCCCGACTCTGGCATGGCAAGCAATACGGATATAAAATCTCCACCACAAATAACGCCAGCAGTAGCCATTGGCGAATTTGTATATGGAACACAGACGTTAACGCTTACGGCTGGTCTTAGCACCAACATCGGGAGCAACTTCTTCCCTACCTTTGTAGAATTAACGACTGACGCCGAAGGTAACACTTTGGTCTCAGTCTTTTCGGACGGGACTGCTGTCATTGCCACTGTGCGTGTTGCGCCTACCACCATGGTTGTGCCAAGATCTGGCTTCGAAGCAAGTACCACTGATCCTGCAAGTCCTGGTGAGCAAACTGGCGATTCGGCTACTACCTCCAGCAAGGAAGCTGGAGCTGGTAGAAGGAGTGAGCTGGAGTGGTGGATGGGTGCCGTCTTTGGCGCACTTAGCTTCGGTGCAGTATTCTAGCAACAGGTAACATGAGCCTTCAGATTCATGCTGCCCCAACATAATATTATTCTCATGAATAATGATTCACAATCATGCGCGCAATCACATGTCAAATTGTCTACTCGTGGGTTCCCCAGCTTCCGCCGTGCCCCACTATGTATTTCACTGAAGCCGACTTCGCTTTATGTTGTCTCCTGATCATGCCCCTCACATAGACACGCGCACCCTCCGAGACCAACACAACGTGTTGGTTTGCAATTTTCGACCCATGGACAATCAGTTTATTCCTCTGTTAGGTAGTAAACTTTCCGGCCTATACGATAAGCCCATTCGTCCTGTAGATAGAATATCATCTCATTATCTGTGAGATCAACACAACGAAGCCTTCCCGCTACAGTCCACTCCCATTGCAGTCTATCCTCAAAAGCCCGGCATCAACTTTCAGGGTCAGCAACATGTCTCCGAATAGCGACAAGTCGACCATTACTACCACTTACAAAGTCTCCAAAGACTTGGGCTTCGATAGCTTTAAGCATTTTCTGGAGTCGTATAGGCTAAGGATCTGGGAGATGGATGATGTGGAGGAAGACAAGGCGATCATGAGGGCTATAGGTTATAACGTGTCTTGAACTGTTGAGTACCCTGTACTCCTGGCTGGATTTAGCATTTGCGAAACAAGAATCGAGGCTGGAGAAAAGGAAGCAGACTGTTTACGGAGATGCAAGGTGTTGTGTGAACGGGAAGGACAGTAGTTCATATCAGATACTAGTTGACACGTTTTCAATGCGTCTTTCGATAGTAATGTTCTTTAAGCACTTTCCGTAAGTAGATGCGGACAATTAATGAATCTTGGTCGTGTTCATCGCCTGAACCCATGGTTTCCAGAATTCTTCAATACCGCGCTCGTAGTTCCAACCTGTCCAGTTGTAGTTTGTCATGCCCCACGTATCAGGGAAACCTTGAACACCCGATCTAATTCTGTACGAACCGGCGATGGACCACATCATCCAGCTGATGTCGTTATCGATGGTGTACTCCTTCAAGCAGTTTTGTAGTGTGTTATTGAAGAGTGTCTCGTCTTGCGCACTACCGAACTCGCTCAGGATGACTGGTGTCTCGCGCACAGCCTTCGGGCAGTCACCCGTAATGTTGCAGGCGGCTGGTGCATCGATGCCCAGAGCGTTGAAGCCGTTGCGGTAGAAGTTTGCTTTGACTATGTCGCAGGTGCCCGTGTCGATGTCCTCACTCATGCTGTAGAGATGGAGTTCCCAGACAAGCTTATCAGCCCAGGGGTGATCGTCGAGATTGAAGTACACTGGCTCCCTCCTCGCGGCGTCGCGGATTGCTGTGCACTTGTAGCAGGGAGCTGTGAGAATGTTCTTGCCGCTAGTGAGTGCTGACAGATCTTGCCCGTACTGCATACCCCCCCAGAGAATAAGAAGATCAGGGTTGGCCTCGTGGATTGCGTCAGCGCCAGCAGTCATATTGCCGACGAGGGTGTCCCAGTTGTAGTAGAGATCCGTGACGTTCCAGGATTCGCGCAACTCGTTGCGAAGAGACATGCTAACTACGTTTGGGTGATCCTTTGCCCAATTGGCAACATAGGAAAGACCACGGCGCCAGTGCGTTGCGTTGAACTCAAGGTCGTCAAACCATGCGGTACCGTCGATGTGTGAGCAGCACCACTGCGCTTTGCCAGTGTGCACATCTGGGCTAATGAAAATGCCTTTTGTAGCAGCGATGCGTGCGATGTCGCTCCAGATCTCGAATCGAGTGGTCTGAGCTGTCCAACCAGGGTTCTTCTCGATGATCTCGTTGGTCACTTTGGTGCCGTTCACATAGCCCAGGGCGTTGATGAGGCCAACCTCGAGTGGCACGTCCACGCCGTTTCGATCGTAGACTTGGTCGATCATCTCGATAGCATAGCCCATGCGGATGTAGTTGAAGCCAACACCCGCGATGTCATTAAGAATCTCTTCCGCTGACGCCCACTCAAGTCCTTCAGGAATCATAGTCTCGCCTGCAGAGGATTTCAGTTTATTGCAATGAGACTTGAGTCTGGACTTGCTACATACCACTCATTGGCCAGTTGACACCAGCCCAAGTCGTCTTTTCGCCATTGCTATCAACAATATCTCGGCCTTTGGTACTGTACGGGCCGTTGAAAGATGGAGACGTGCTGTTCGTTGCCTGTCGACGCGCATTGTACCGGAAAGCAGTGTGGCCTGACACTTCGGGCATGTATCCTGCCGAGACGACAGCACCAGCAAACGCTGTGCCAATTAAAACGCGTAGTCCCAGCATGATCAGTGGATTGAGTGATACCTTGCGGGGTGTGCCATAGACACTGGGTACATTCGGACCTTTATACTTCTCAGTACAACCATCGTGAACAGCTAACTGGGAAGAGCCTCAATTTCCGTCGGTAGGCTTGCTCAATGCAAGCCAAAATCCGATGATCATCGTCACTTCTCGCCGGGTTGTCGGATAAAAGCTGTCCGAGTAAGGGTACATCCTCCGCATTTGCGGGGAAACATACGAGAAATTAGTACTTGGCAGACTGGCGCTCTCATCACGGAGATTCCGCCGGCGCAAAGCCCAGCGGAAGTGTTACGCTTTTCGAATTAACAGGTTTAGCTCGACTTTTTAGTCTTGGGCACTCAAGACTCGGTTGAAGCGTTGTTGTGAGCTATCAAGGTTGCCGCTCTTCGGCTATAGCTAGGTACTGGCTTATCTTATCGACACGTGCAGCGTGTTCCTAGCGCGTTCTTAAGTCCCTTCACGCCACACGCCTTCGGCCAGCCCTTAATGAGACGTCATCTTTCGCACAAACCGTCATGGACGCATTGTTGGAAGGGCTCAATGACGCGCAGAAGAGCGCGGTGACAAGTCCCGCCAATGTTGTCCAAGTGCTCGCGCCGCCTGGGTCAGGCAAGACCAAAACACTTACAGCACGCGTCGCATATCACATCAATCACGAGCGACTACAACCATGGAACATCATCGTATGCACATTCACCATCAAGGCCGCACGGGAGATGAAGGAAAGAATCAAGGGTTTTGTTGGAGAGAAACTTGAGGCGAAACTGATTCTGGGTACCTTCCATTCGGTCGCGCGTCGCTTCTTGTCTCGTTACGGTCAAGAGATTGGGATTGACAAGAACTTTGGCATCGCGGATACTAGCGACAGCACAGCAATATTAAAACGCATCGTTACGCGTCATCAGTACACAGTAGAGCCTGGCCATGCTCGTTCCAGGATCTCCAAGTTGAAAGCCAAGGGCGTCACGGCCGACGACTTTCGAAGGACAGCCAAGAATGTCAACGATAACGAATTTGCCATGGTATATCTATCCTACCAAGAACACTTAGCCGCCTCAAATCTCCTCGACTATGACGACCTCCTTGTCCGTTGTGTGGATCTATTAAGAAAATCACCATCTTGTGTCTCGACGATACAAGCTGTACTCATTGACGAGTACCAGGACACCAACAACATCCAGTATGAGTTGATGAGATTATTAGCTCAGAAAACAAGACGTATTACCATTGTCGGTGATCCGGACCAGAGCATATACAGCTTCCGATCAGCCGAGATAAAGAATTTGCTGAGGATGCGCACCGATTACCCAGAATCAGTTGTGATCAATTTGGAGAACAACTATCGATCTTCGGGATGCATCCTAAGCTCCGCAATGGCTGTCATTGAGCAGGATGAGAGTCGGCCACAGAAGTCGTTGATTGCTACCCACGGTGTCGGCGAACAACCCACTCTTCGCCATCTCATATCGGCGAATGTGGAGGCGAAGTGGATCGTTGAAGAGATACAGCGGACCAAAACGCTTACAGCCGGGCTGTTGAGCTACAATGACTACGCTATACTTGTGCGCTCGTCTCCACTCACCCTGCAGATTGAGAGAGCGCTTGGACAAGCTGGAATTCCGTATCGCATGGTCGCTGGTACGAAATTCTTCGACCGTGCGGAAATCAAAATCATCTTGGACTACCTCCGTGTGGTAAGCCAGCCTGAACACAACGATGCGGTAGCGCGTGTCATCAACGTACCTTCTCGGAAAGTTGGCGACACTACTGTCAAGGCCCTTCTCGAAGAAGCAGAGATTAGGAAAGTGACCTTGTGGAAGTTAGTGCTTGACGTGGCTCAAGGCAGGAGAAAGCCGGAAAGCAAAGTGTCCGCCCAGGCGCAGAAGGGTATTGAGCAGTTCGTTAATGTTATCATCACCTCTCGCGAGAAGCTCCTTCCTGCTAAAGGCGAAGACTGCAACCTACTCGGTCTTATATCGCACGTCACAACCAAGATTTCTTTCCAGTCCTATCTCAAGCAGGCGCACAAGGAGAACTGGCAAGATCGATGGGCAAATGTGGAGGAGCTAGTGAATCAGGCGACACAAATGGCTACAGCAGTTGCTAATGGAGAAGAGATCTCTGACGACGCCTTGCCAGTAGTAGAAGGCATCGAACAGCGGCACGACACTGCAGCTGATATCTTGTCCAAGTTTCTAGCCAATGTCACCCTCTCGAGCGCGGCAGACCAGGAGGGTAGTGAACTAGACCAGGTCACCATCTCCACCATTCACGCAGCGAAGGGTCTTGAATGGCCTGTGGTCTTCATGCCTGCTGTTTACGACGGATCCATACCCCATTCCCGAGCGGACGACCACGACGAAGAACGGCGCTTGCTATATGTTGGCATGACTCGAGCACAAGGCTTACTATACTTAAGTTGCCCAGTCAAACAGTCGGGCCAGGAGCAGACAACACTTTCGAGATTCATATCGGATCGGAAAATACAAAAGCTTTTCAGCGATCGAGGGCCAGATCTTGCGTTCAAGAGAAGTACCGTACCAGAGTTAGCCCGCATCCTTCGCAGAGAATGTCCATCATCTGAGCATATGAAGACGGCTCTCTGCTTGTTGGAACATCCAGAGGATGACCGGTACCCAACGACTCGGGAGGAGATTGACGGAGATGACCCAACATGGGGTGCATACGGTGGCAAAAACAGCGGTGCTGGGCTAGATCAATCTTTCAAGCGGCGTAAGTTGGAAACGTCAAACTCTCTGTCCAAAGACTCAGTAGCAGCCACGATGAACAGAACGTCTGTTTTCTCGACAGCGACAACCACGATGCAAAGTGTCAAAGCCGGGTTCACTAGCGCACGGGATCTTGGAGACCTGCAAGCAATGCAAAGAGAAGCAGAGCGGATTCGTACTCTAGCCAGTGCTCAACACGTAGAGGCTGGTAGAGAAGCCTATAGGGATTCGAAGAAAACAGAAGCAAAGTCTGCGCGCGCAAAGGTTACCAAGCCACGCGCAACTGGCCAAGGTTCCATCACGAGTTTCTTCAAGCGATCAAACAGCACGATGTCTGAGGAAACCGAAGCACCGCCATCTTTCGACGCGCCGTCTTTACAACGCTCCCAGTCTTCGTTCGCTACCAATACTCTACTCCACGATATCTCCAACACTCAGCCCGCTGTCACCCGTCCACCACGTCCATTCCAACCCCTTTCGATACCCAGTCACAAAGTTACAACCCGACCTATCCTCACCAAACCAAAACGTGCAGAGCCAGAACCTGGGACGGAGAACACGCGGTACGTTCTTCTGTCCAGCTCACCACCTAAACCTGAGGTGGGGAATACATACCAAGCAGAGAAAGAGCTCGGAGAACCAGTAAGTCCATTGAAGCAAGCATCATCGTCGTTCACTTCGGCAGCGGGTTTCCGTCCGGCGTCGACGTTTCATACAACGTCAATAAGTCAGGTACAAAACCAGTCGGCACAGAGGAAGACACTGGGCGCGAGGAGGAGCATGCAGCCGTGGAGTGTAAAGCACAGTGCTATGCCGAAGCCACGGCCATCTTGATGTATGTTTGGGGGGCGCTTTGGTCTTTGCGATGAGATAGATTTGGGTTGCATGGGTTGGCGTTATAGCGCTCAGTCACGATGTATCAGCGGTATCTATGCATGGTTATGGTCGTTGGTTGATATCCGTATCACTATCTTTGACTATGAAAGGCCCATGAAGCTGTACAAAAGAATTCCCCCCTACAGCACTGTGAAAGCACTGCAATACGATACACTGCTATGCTGCACGCCCTCCACTAGACTGCTCCTCTCATATCGCAGGAACTTGAACGTGCCCTTTCCTTCACCTAATTCACGTAGCTCACCTGCCTTCTCTACCGCGGCCATGAACAGACCGATGGGATGTCTTCCGCACACGGTGTTGCCCGTCTTCTTGAGCTGGTCTAAGAACTGTTTGTGTGACCTACTCTCCACAGCGTCGATACTCTCGTGATCGACAGCGGCGATGCTTTTGTGTATGGGGTAGTCGCTCGGCACAGAGGAGCTTGACTTCAGCTGAGTTGCCGCTGAACCGTCGGCGGGCTGGTAGTACGTGTATCGGAAACGGGAGCCCCAGTGACAGAAGTCGGATGAAATGACGAAGATATTGTGGGGATCGAAGAGGTAGGGAGCGAGCATAGAACCATAGTGCGCTTCTAGGGCTGCTTCAGTATTTCCGACCATGATAGGAACCAGAGGAACAGATTTTGTGTCGTTCTGGAAGCTGGTGTTCTTGAGCGACAACATCTTGTAAATGTAGGGCAGGTGCATCTCTAAGCTGTGTTCGTCCTCGTCTGTTCCCTTTGACATGATTTCCAGATCCCAGTCTTGTTGTATCTCCTCGACTAGGTCTCTATCTATCGTGAGGTCGCCGAGAGGTGTACGGTACTTGTCACAGCCTGTTGTCGCAGCGCCAGTGAGATAGTAGTGGTGGGAGGGACCAAGGAGGAAAACACGTTTGCTATACGCCGTCAGTATAGCACTAAAGCTTCGCTCCACAGTCTTGCACTCACGCATTCGCCCAGTCAGCGCTCTTGTAGGCCCATGCAGCAGCAGGCCCTGAGTACGAGTATCCGGCATGCCTGCATGTCCATGAGCCTCATGTTCTCTTTAGCTTCTTCAGAGAGCATACGGGGCGATGATAGCTCGCGCATTCGGCATCGGTATTGAGACTTGACCCTGCTGCGAGGAAGCCGAGCCGATAGGCGTGGTGGTATCGGGAACCTCTGCGAGCCAGCCGTCGAGTTGCTGCGACAGGAGCTGTTTATTGTCCGTATACCAGGAGCCGGCGTGGGTGGCTTTGCGGGTGACCATGTTGGATTTCAGGTATTGAGCGACGGAGCGGGATGCTCTGCTAGAGATCTTGGGAGCTGATATCGTGATGTGGTATCACGTAGTTGGTGTTGGAAGCGTGAGGGGCAGTGGGGTAAGCTGAGCGCGACCTTCGTACAGCCGACGTAATGCCTTTATCTGCCATCATCGCCTGCTGGGCAGGTGCGAGGGACGTCTTTAAATGCCAGATCAATAAACCCTCCCAGACATGCTCCATCATGTCTGCTGCAGTGAGTGCACATAACGTCACGCGTGGAAATTCGGTGTTGTTGCCCAGGTACTCACTCGGAGGGTAGTGATGCAATTGCGATCCCGGCACGCCATCACGCGACGCGCTCGCGCCGACAATTCGCGTCCGCCAGGCCAGCCACTTAGCATCATCGTTCCCCGTTTCATCCCATCTCGCTTTCCCTCTCGCACATCGCTCTACAACATCGTAAACAGACATTTGCTACCTTCCACACCCCACGAACAATACCCCATCATCTATCGCAATCCGTCAACACTTCAATCCACAGCCATGGGCCTCAAGCGCAAGTACTCCTACGACGACTCGCCGCTCTCCATCTCCAGCTTCGGCGCCGTCTCCACACCGGATGCGCAATCGCCCATGTCCTTCATCAAGGGCTATGACAAGATGACGGATACACATGCACATGCGAGCTCGAGATCCAATGGCTGGGACTTCCTAAGCGCGAGTCGAGTCAAGAGCAATGATTGGGGCAACCGCACACAAAAGCGGGTTCGCGACAACAGACCCGACGAGCAAGCAATACACAGTAAGGCTTATTGACTCCCTGATTCAAGCTTCTAGTTGCTAATCGTATCTCAGAAAACACGCTGAACATGCTCTTCGCCGCGCAACGTGAACATCCAGAGGCCTCGCCCATCCCGTCCGACGCTCTTCCAACACACCAGCCATCAACTTTGGCCTCGTCGAAACCACAAAAGTCTACGCTGCATTCTTTCTGGAAACAGCTACCCGCGCCGCCTGTTCAACCCATCTTCTCAATGCCTGTACGGCAGGACCAAGCTTCGTCACAAGTGCCCCGATGCGAAGACTGCGATACACCACTACATAGTGAACGAGACGAGATGGATGTAAACATGGATATGGACATGAGCGGAGCTGTGGCGCATAGTCCTTTTGCATGCAGCGATTGCGGGCGCAACGTATGTGGGACTTGTGCAGTTGTGTCATCGACGAGGCATTGCCTGCAGTGCGCGACCAGTGGAAGGAATTTGAGGCGGTGCTGGTAAGAGTGGAGTGTGAAGATAGTTCGTGCATAGCACGGTCATTGTGGGCAGCGTAGTTTTCTTAGCATTGTTGTATAGCGAGGCGTACGGGTGTCAGCAATGGGATCAAGCGCTGGCCAAATAACGGTAGTATACCCCTTTCATATTTTGCATTAATTCAAACCAAACATTTAATACAACATTATACATGATCTGTCTATGCACATGTGCAGAAGTCTCTCAGACTTGATCGAATTCCAAGAAACGCATGATATAGATACATGACAGTCCATCACCGTTTCTCTGCTGTTCTACATAAAGCTCCCCAGGCTCCAAGACAATGAGTACTTCCACGGTCTGGTTTGAGTTTTGTAAAAGGTCGCAATAAGTACCGCGGTATTGGTGGTGAGAACAACAAGTGCTAGCTCTGGAGTGCTATCGTGAAAGCTAAAGTTAGCTATGGATAGTATACGACTCAAGTTCCACAACATGGAGAACAAATTCGAAGTCTGCATACCAGGCAAGGTGTTATGTAATAGAAGAGAAAGTATCAAATTCGGTATGCACTAGCCAGGTAACATAGTTCTTGCGACAATACGGGAGGCACACAGAGTACAGTCTGGGAAGGGGCATGCTAAGATTGGAAATTTCGCTGCGGAACCCAGATTGGAACTGGGACCAAAAAGGCTTTCACTTCCATGCTCTCAATTTATGCCCTCGCATCCCGAGGTCTCTTCAATCGCGTGTCAATTTGGGACAGGCATGTTTGTCGCCCGCCATCTGGGCACTGTCTAGTTGAAACGCTCCGGGGATTCGAGGATTGTCAAAGAAAAACGGCCAACTCACCAAAACCCGAGAATGAGGAGTGGCGTGAGTAATACATGTTCACAAAGTGAGTGTCTTGTATCGTGTACTTGGACACACCTCACAAGGAAAAAACCGAACGGGTGCTCTGCCGTCTACATTACCTTAGGTAATATGTAAACTTCAACTTTTACACTAATGTAGACGGCAGAGCACCTGTTTAGTTTTTTCCTTGTATAAGGCGGACAGTACGATGGAATGCAAAGAAGCGACTTTGGCACCGGCCCCACCAACCCCGCTGTCGCCGCTCTTCAATCCCGCGCATAACCTGCGTTCGCCAGATGACCCACACGATCAGCAGCGTAAGGAGGTCGATTTCACGAATATATTTTAAATTGATGCAATTTTATCCATCAATCAGTTCTCAAGCGAGCGTAGTCTAGGTTCGTTACATCGCCTTCCCATATTCCACCAACATCTCCTAACATTCCACCAGTGGTTATGATGTCTGCTTTACATTCTCCAAATGTAAAGTCACGCAGAAGGTCGGGAGTTCGATCCTCCCCGCTCGTATGAGCTATTGCATCATTCTTTTTGCCCTTCTCAAGTGCTTTCACAGCTGCCTTAGACGTGTGGTTGTGGGCTCTGCTTTTTGAAAGTTTGCCACCACTAGTATGTCGAACAATCTTTCTTGCCCTGGGTCAATTTTGCCCTCGCTTAGTTTCAGTTGTTATACGCATGTATTGCATATTTTGTACATTTAGGACATCCTGTACGTCGTCCCTGGCGTCCTGGTTAGTCGTGAGAAGTTCGCCGAAATCGGTAACTTGGACCCCTCTTTTTTGACTTTTGCGAACATGATGCCCCACCACTTTGTGGGCTTGTTCAAGTCTAGGCGTCATGCTTCTTGACGAGGCAGCTGCTTGTCTAAAAATGATACAGATGACAATGTCGAACAATTCGGGAGCGGTATGAGTAGTACGTTGGGTGCTTTATGAGTAGTGTATCGCAGTCATTTGACATATTGCACCATTTGAAGCATCCACAGGTTGTGTAGTGTACGTTGATCCACCATCGTAACATCATAGAGCATGCGCTCATTCGATTCTAGGTAGTGGTTATCACTTCAGATTTTGACTTCACCAATATTCTGATAACCCCGGTTCGGTAAGATATCTCATATAATGTGACCTTAAGACATGTTTCTAACGTTGAGAAGAACCCGGGCACGACCTTCAAGACATATTTTTTTTAGTGATATCTTCTTCCTTTTGTTTTTGTATACCCGGGCACAGAGGATATCATGATTGGTAGACTGTGTTCCAAATTCTGGAGATGCCAACTGTATTAGATCTTGTGCTCGTTAAAGCAGAATGCAGTATGTGTAGCTCCAGGGTGCGGTACACCTGCGTACTTGGGATGCATCCTACCTAAGTGGGTAACCACAAGCTCCCTCGTGATATCATCCTGTGTTTGCTCGTAAATCAGTGCCATGTGCGGTCCGGGAAACTCGTCTCTCGGGGGTATACATCGTGTCGTGGGAGTGAGAGCAATTTCCATGCACGTGGACTTCAGCTCCGGATTGATTGCATGATATCCCATATACGGCGATTATGGCCGCTTAAGTGCTCATCGAGTGAAGGTGTCGGCAAACAGGATGAGGGACAGACTCGGGAGCACTCCCTAGTTTTTGGGCAGAAAGAGGAACTTGCGCGCGAATTGCACGCATGCTTCGCGGTGCGGTTCGCGATGACCCTTGCTATAGAGGAAGCGACCACACCTGCTATATCTTCTACGTGATGGGAGAACCTTTTTCCTCCACCCACTCCAATATTTCTGGTCTTCACGCGCAGATACTACCTACGTATATCTGTAGTCGTATAGCACATCTTAGCCGTGTAGCATCTCCCCGCTTTATAAGGTGTTATTTGAATGTGCAGTCGACGACCGCATCAAATGGAACACTGATAAAATCTGCTGGTAATGTAAACGTCGGGTTTCAACATACTGTCAGGAAACCCAAGGTATCCGTGGGTGGCAAGTAGAACAATGTTGCGTAGAGCAACCGGCGGTGAAGGCCGATCCATCATCGTTTCAAATATTCTCATTCTTCTGTATTGTACCTAACATAATCGTGTTGGGTGGTACGGTAAAGAAGGCTCACATCACCGTCATGTCCGCATGACAGGCTTAACTCCGGTGAACCTAAGGCTCACCACAGCCCCATCTCACCAACCCACCACCCACCACCCACAATGTCGCACACCCTCTTCACCAAAGCGCCTTCGCTGCGCAATGTAGCCCAACGCTCCATCCCGCGCCAATTTCGCGCCTCATACCACAGACAGTCATCCCCGAAGATGGCATCCGGCGCAGCGCCCATCCGCACTCTCCTCCGCCAGACGACCCTCCGTGCAAGCGCAATAGCAGCGCAGCGGGCGTCTTACCCAGTCACCCAACAGTTCTCCTACCAAACCTATACACAGCAGCGCTCACGGTCGCCTTCCCCACCTCCACCATACCAAGCACGCAACACATCCATCCTAGCAGCGCCAAACCAATGGACGCGCTTCACCACACCCTACAACACCCTCTCCGCCGTCCGCACATTCACTTCAACACCACGCGCTAAATTCGCATCTGCCACATCGTCAGCCCCATCCTCGCTATCTCCAGAAGCACAACAAGCGGTTGAGGAAGCGATCGAGGAGATACAAGAACTCTACGGCACGGCCAAAGACGAGTTTGAAATTGCGTCGGAAGAGAGCGAGAAGAACACGACGTATGCGCCTGACGATCGGGCTGCAGCGAGGGAAGAGTTGGACAGATTGCTCGAGTACTACAAAGGGGTTGTAGAAGGTGAAGATAGGCCGGTCGCAGATGAAGTGAAGAGGAGGGTGGGGCAGAGGATTAGGGAGCTGGAGAACGCCGTGCTGGCTATGGAGGAGGCTGCTACCCATGGCGATTAGATTTTCGTTGCACCATTACCAACCAGAGAGGCAATTCTACATCACGGTAGAGAACATGGAAGCACACCAAAGGGGATTGCTCAAGGTTGTTGTACCATATAGTCCAAGTCAACTCCATGAATCGTTAATTCTTTGTGAGCATTTCATGATAGACTAAAGGCTAGCTACTGTCACGCCAAAACGCCATACTGTCTTGTGTAATATCGACTAAGCGGTCGCTACTCAAACCTGGTCTGACTGGCTAGGTACTCAAATTCTGGGTGCGGATGTTTGGGGCGCCTCTCTTGACCTCCGTGCAGAATGGCGTCCAGCTCATCTCTAAACTGAGTCGGGTTTGGTCGAGGATCCGCTGCCTTTGACCGACTGGGGAGTTCCCAATCACCCTTGCGGTTCTTCTCTTCCATCTCCTCGCGCAGGATCTTGACCTGCTTCTTCATCTCTTTCCACAGCTCTAGCTTGTCAAGATCGGAGTCTGACTCCAAAGCAGGGTCGTATATGTCGCCAAAGGGCAATCTCCGTGCGAAGTTGGTATGCAGAGTGCCGGTGGTCGATTTCATCGGATCCTGGGGGCCTGCCCACCTCTCTGCATCGCGGTCGGTCTCCTCGACGCTCTTACCACCCCGAGCGGCAATAGCAAGGAGCGACGCAACGAAAGCCTCCTGCATGTAGGCAAAAGAAAACTTGGGCGTAATCTCGGCAATCTTTGCACAGAGCTCGTCGGGGAAGTCGAGATCCTCGTTGTCTTTGAGCTTTCCCTGCCAGAACTTTGCGTATTGCATGCGCTGATCATAGTCAGGGTTTGGGAAGTAGTATTTGCGATCGAAGCGGCTAGGCCTCTTTGCAATTCCTGGGTCCAACCTGTCTAGGTGGTTTGTGGAACCGACCATCAAGATGCCGTCATTAGACTTGAGACCATCTACCTCATTGAGGAAGTAGGATCGTACATGGTCGCTGACGATTGAATCCAAATCCTCAAAGACAAGGTAGCAGGGCGCTTGCTCGCGAGCTTTGCCGAAGATCTGCGCTAACGAGTATTCAGGTCCCCCGAAAGAGGTCAGGGTGCGGACGTAGAGGGTGGGGACGGCGAGTCTGGAGTCACCTTCCTTGCCGCGCTGGTAAAGGCTGTGCATCATGGCCTTGATGCTGATGGTCTTGCCGTTTCCTGGGGGTCCGTAGTAGATGACGCCGCGCTTCCATGGCACCTTTAGGTCTTCGTACGTCTGTCTGCCATCGAAGAAGTTCTCCACGTCTGCGATGAGCGCCTTCTTCATGTCCTCGTCGAGGATGACGGAGTCCCATGTACTCTTCTGCACGGAGCGGTACAACTCTGCGCTCTTCTGCCAGTAGCCACCGTCAAAGACCCAGACTTCGTTGTGCAATTCGCTACCCCACTTTGTCGCGTCCTTGATCAACTCATCCACCTTGTGCGATGCGTTGGAGAGGACATAATGTAGAGTCGGGCTTGGGTAATACGACCCCCCGTCGCGACCTTCGGCTATGTATAGAATAGCCTCCTGGTCTTTCCACTTGTACATGTACTTGCCAAAGATGACACGTTCGACCATATAGCCAGGACTGGGGTCCAGCCTGTGACTTGGGGGAGCATAGGAGCGCCACTTGACCCCAGGCCCGTAGACGGGATCCGTGACGACGTCTTCGAGGGGCGTGACTTTTGCGAAGCCAGCAGATGCGTATGCGAGGAGGTTCAGCCGTCCCTGAGGCGCGACGGTGAGGTCGAGGTTGGGGTACTGCGATCGGATAGCCTCGATAAGGACGACATCGGTGTTGATGCGCTTGCCCGACGAGTGGTCGAAGTAAGAGAGGGCGGCCATGTCCTCCTGGGACATCGTGTTGTCGGACATGACGAGCAGGATAGACTGGGTGTGATGTGAATGAGTTGGCGTGTTCGAAGCAGTCGCTGCCAGGATGCGGTTATGACTTCCTCACGCGTCGAGCGTGTCTGCCTAAACCCCGAGTACAGGCAAGCTCCACACTCCAAGCTCCAAGCTCCAAGCTTCCCCGCGCTACCTCTCGATCGCCAGCCCATTACGTAGCCAGCTGTCCGCCCGAGACGCCTCAACACCAAACCAAACATCGCGCACCAGCTTCAAGGCGCGACTTGATGTTCCCGATAACGCGCTCGGTGACTTTGACACCGTATTCGGCCCTCCTTTGCCTGCCGGTGTCTGTGTTGGTAGCGAGATGCGCCAAGCAGGTGACAAGCCGGCAGAGAGGGACAAGAAACGCCACCTCTCTGCCCATGTCCTCTTTGTTGCAACGTCCGCTCGTCTTCTCGACCTCAGAAGCCATGCTTCGAGGCGCAATATTTGTCTCGCAACCACAAAGACGTTATAGGTGAGTTGGCATCGGCCAGACAGCTGAAGTGTATGACCATGGTCAGCCTTGGGGCCTCCGAGGCTCGCTGCTGCTTTAGCCAAATCTGAACAACAGGTTGAGACAACGACAAATAGCATGGGACTCATTACCTCTCCACACACACACATTCATGACAAGTCATCTGATGGCTACTGGGAATCGATACTGAGACTCGTCACTTATCGGCGAAAAGACACCAGCGACTCCCGGCCGTTGTATGGATAGCAGCGTGCCGGAGGACCGCGGAAACCACTTGGCTCCTCGGTAACTGGCGGGTAACCAGACTGTCTTTCCGCTTTCCCAGACTCCTGACTCCTGGCACGCTCTTACGCAGGGTCGAAGTGGAGTCCCCAGATCTTGTCTCTCCACAATCTGGGTGGACCCTTCTTCCTCGTCTCCGAAACCTTCTGGCAGTGCGGCGGAGCCGTAGCCGATCACCTCAGGCAAACAAAGATGTGACATATCAACACTCATTGACTGTCTGTCGCGTGAATGCGGCTCTATGGAAAGCCCGGCCTCTCTCTTGTCTATCGTGCAATACATAGGGAGCTTGCTTGTTTCATGCAGGTACCACAACGCGCCTCAACGGCGGTATATCCTAGTTCAATGTTGTCGCGAAGCCTGCAACGCCCAACATGAATTACAGGCAATAGAAAGCACTCTGTATATTAGGCAGAATGGTCGATATTCTAGAGAGCTGTACAACATGCATGTCTGTAGTATATGCGGCTTTCGCAACTACAGCAGAGCCTGATCATTGCTGGGGCAATTTGTTCACAAAAGCATCCTGAACGATAGGCAATTTCGGACATCAGTTCCTGCCCACAGCCTCCTGCGCAGTCCGCAGGACTTGCCTTATCTTTGAGATTGTAGTCAAGCGCGGTGGCAGGCACGAAGCACTCCAAGCAATGCCACCACAAACATTACAGATGCACCTTTACAGTGCTTTATTAGCCTAAAGTGCCACGCAATTGCGCCATCTCACTGTCTCACGCAACTGACATGGATGCCTGGAGTGACCCGTTGTCGTGGAAGCCCTTAGATATCGGTGTTGGTTGGACCTTGGTTTTCGTCCTCTCGCTCTACCTCAGCTATCTTTGGCAATAGAGGCACTGCGGGACAATCCATGTGTGCCTGCCTAGGATATTACAAGGCTCTGAGACGGCATCAACCGCCATGCCTGGCATACACACCACTCCTGTCGCGGACACAGCAGACACGGAACGGCAGGGTGCAGGTGGAAATGACTTGACATCTGTTCCCGCTGGACCGAGGACGTGCAACAGCCAACCTGCGTCTCAACCGCGCCTCTAGGATGGGTGGTGAGCTGCTGCTCCACTAGGGGGCCCCACGCAGCCCCGGACGGCCAGGACATGGCGGCTTCACGCTACGCTAGGACTATTGATCCCACAATTGATGGACAGACTTTTTCTGTTCGTCGTTTCTCCAGAACGCAATTCCAATTTCAGGCATTCGGCGATTGCACGAACCGTTGCGACGGCGCATTTTCGCAGCCTTTGCTAGAGTTTCGTTATGTCATGATATTGGAAGATGCCGGTGGCTTATGCCGAGGCTCTTGGACAAAGCTTAGCCGCCTTACCTCATGCACAAGGCCATCATCCCGTTTCCTCCGCGGCCTTTGACGATCTTGAATTTCAAAGCACGCCCAGTAAATTGCTTCTACACCAAGAGGACGCTTTGTGCCTGTTTGCAGTGCAATGGCATCAGAGGCATAGACCAACAACCGCGCAAAGGCCAAGAGAAGAGCTGCGTTTATATCGTGTTACCATATCGCACCCGCGATATCCGGCATCCCAGTTCAACGGGCAGAGAACGCATCTGGGAGGCTCGCGTACATGTCAGAACGCCCGATTTCGCGTTTATCTACTCCGAGCAAATTGAGCGTTGGCGCACTGACTGGGGCTCCACTACCACACACGTTTCTCGCAAGGGGCCCTCCTCAAGGGTAGACATGCAGTCAGACCGCTAACATGCAGAGATCAATAGCGGTCTGTGTGTTATACGAAGTTTCGAAAACCCAGGCTCGTTCTGCCGTTTTCGCGATCGAAACACTCGAAGGAAGCTGATGTGTCATGGTCACAAGTGACGATGATGTAATGCTTGGGACTTGGTCGGCGATCCGCACTTGGGACTTCGAGCAGCGCATCTTATTTCTCCGCGTCATCGCGGCAGCTGAGCCCGCCTGAGCAAGACAGAATACTGCTGGATCGGTTGGCGCACCACCTGCCATCCTCATTGTCGGTGTCCATCCGGCCTCGCTAAGGCAGCTTTGGCGCCGATCACACGGCGCATGGTGGCTTGGGGTCGACTGATTGTCGTTCGTCCGTCCACCGTGCCCTCAGTTGATTGATTCGCAGTGGAGACGCATGCTGTCCTTTTACCCGGCATGGAGAGGCGTCTATGGGGAACTGCCATGAGTGGTCCGCTTTAGCACCTGTTTGGAAATCTAATTACCTAGCCTTAGTCGCGGGACTAGCACCAGTATGGGACGACGGCTCATGGCACACGTAGATGGACCATGCTTCCCCTGCGAGGTCTGATCTGTTCTGGACATATATCAGTCTCTCCGCTCCCCCAGACTCGGCTTGATTTCTCCTTCCCCAGACTCTCCCCCCGTCGATTGAGTTAGTCCGGACCAGAACACGTCAAGCACCTGTCATTCATCGTAGACATCATGGCGACCGCTCGTGAGCACAACGACACCATGGTATGTCTCTCGAACATGCCAAATACATGTACCAAACCTAACCGTCTTCATAGCGTGGCCCAAGTTTCGAGAAGAACACCAACGGCACCAGCGCGACCGATCACGCGGCAGTCAACGGCGCAGGAATGACCAAGCAAAGGGTGCCATACGACTATGGCGGTAACCCTCTCGCCCACGTTGCTACCAACGACCCAGATCTTCGTCTTGCAGCTTTTGGTGGTGAATTCCAGCCTGGTCTATACAGGCCGCCGAACCGCAAGTTCGCCAACCCAGCTCCTCTGGGTCTGTCGGCTTTCGCCCTCACCACCTTTGTCCTGTCTTTGATCAACGTCAAGACTCGAGGCATTGGCCACCCAAACATTGTCGTGGCTGCTGCGTACGGTTACGGAGGTCTTGTGCAGCTGTTGGCTGGCATGTGGTACGTAGTATTAGTCCAATTTCCATGCTCGTCCTAACAGAAGACTAGGGAAATGGCTGTCGGAAACACATTTGGTGCGACCGCTCTTTCATCCTACGGAGGTTTCTGGATCTCCTTCGCCATCATCCTTACCCCAGGTGGATTTGCGATTGAGGAGACTCTCCTGGATTCGGGCGACTTCTACAACTCTTTCGGTCTCTTCCTCATGGGCTGGTTTATCTTTACCTTCCTCTTGTTGATCTGCACCCTCCGATCCACCGTAGCCTTCTTCATGCTCTTCTTCACTCTCGATATGGCGTTCCTCCTCCTTGGAATTGGCTACCTCAACGCTGATGCCGCGGGCCCACAAAGCAGCTGCATCGTCGCTGGTGGTGCTTTTGGTCTTATGGCTGCTTTCATTGCCTGGTACAACGCCCTGGCTGGTATCGCGGACAGCTCAAACAGGTTAGTTGTCTATGCCATTACTATCGTCGCAATCCGTACTAATATTCTACAGCTTCTTCGTGATTCCCGTCGCTCACTTCCCCTGGTCTGAGAAGGGCCGCGAGCGTCGCAACAAGGTCGACAACTCGGCTGCCCGTGCCGATGCTGGCCACACCGCGTAAGGTAGTGTGTGGAATGCATTATTACAACCACGAATCGACTCTTGATGCATGGAGATGATAACACGGGAATATGTTATCGAGGATCAGCATTGAATGTCCCGAAGTTGATGACCACCGCATGGGATCAGTTACGCGTAAACCACGTGTATTGCCCGTGACGAGCATGTATTCTTTTTAATATCATTTCGAATACCCATTATTGAATAGCTCGAACACAATGTCGCGATGCGATGCATTACCGTCTAATCCATACTCGCGTGTCCCCTTTCCAAATCATTCTTCGCCGTACCCAATCCTTCCTACATTACGACCTGCACTTTTCGCACAGCCGGAGTCTACATCACAATCATCGCCCGCATTGCAGATCTTCCAATATACTTACTTCCCTTGAGCCATCGGTCGATTCCTCCGCTGCAGGCGCCAACGGCTTGCTACTAGGAGGCATGGCACACGTCACAGCATGGCAGTTGTGGCTTGCCTTGGCGTGGCGTGAGGCCACGATGTACAAGCATTTCCACCCCAAGCCTCCTTTTCTGGGCTGAGGTCAGAGGCGTTATGGGGTTTCTCTAAGGCCGCGCTCATGCAAGCTACGATGATTATATCCGGGTGGGTGGGGAAAGGGGGAGTGCATACCCGGCAAATGGAGAGTTTACAGTATGACGGGTGTGGCTTTGCAATCTTGGCGTTGTCATGCTCACCTTGCAAAGTATGGCGACCAAGGTGAGGGGTTTCTACTGCTGTTACAGTCGTCTAACGTATGCATTATGGTTGTAGTAAGAGGTACGGCACATTCAGGCAGTTTGATCGAGTTCGAAGCCGTAGTGGCAGCTAATCCCACAATACTAGCACGACGGGGCAGAACATTGTCCTTTTCTTATCAAAACAATATTTGCTGGTGATTGGAGATGTTACACTATTACTATCTACACATTACTAGACACTTCCATTGGGTACCTGTATGGCACCATTCTCCTTCGTCCCCTCCAATGCTTCACCCCAGATTTGCTTAACAAGCTGCTTCTTGTTGATCTTGCCCATTGCATTCCTTGGAATAGTATCCACGACCTTCATCTCTTGAGGGATCTTGTAGTTTGCGAGCATCTCCTTGAGCGCCCTCCTCATGTCCAACGCAGACCATGCTTTACCTCCCCTGCCTGCTGTCTTACCCTGTTCGGAGAGTACCACTACGGCAGCGACTTTTTGACCCCAGGCTTCTGATGGTAGACCGACCACGGCAACCTCGTCGACTTGAGGGAGGGAAAGCATCTCGCGTTCAATCTCGAGCGCAGAAACCTTCTCGCCACCAGTCTTTATGATATCGGCTGATTTGCGCCCGTGGATAAAGTAGAGAGGTCCCTTGGCCCATGCTTGGTCGCTCTCACCCGCTCCCTTGACATTCCTTCGAACAGCGACATCGCCTGTCTTGAACCATTTCCCTTGTCCATCCGCGTCTTCTGTAAACTCTTTGGAAGTGGCTTCGGGGTTCTTCCAGTATTCTCTAAAGATTGTGGGACCGCGCAGTTGGATCTCGCCCTGGCGTTCGCGTTGTGTCTCGGAATCGATTTCTTTGCCCTCTTCTATGATTTCCCCGGTCTCGATGTCTGCCAACCGCGCTTGTACCGATGGAAGCGGCCAGCCTACCGAGCCATCTACGCGATCTGCGAAATCTAGTCCGCAGGAAAGCGCCATACCCACCTCAGTCATGCCATATCGCTCTAGCAGCACGTTGCCCCCGCTGAGCTGCGTCCACGCTGACTTCACCGGTGTAGGAAGGGCAGCGGACCCTGAGATGTTGAGGCGCATATTCGATGGGTGAAGCGCAGTCTTGGTCGCGGCTTGAAGTTCGGACGAGAGGGTAGGATGCGATGCGAGCAGGCGCGTGTATATGGTTGGGACGACGGTAAGGAAGGTAATGGGCTTCTTGACTGGATCGGGGCTCGGTAGGAAGGGAGCTGCCAGGCGATCCCATACAGCGGCAGCATTGAAGGGGAACTGGAACTCGATGGTGCTGCCGGCGAAGAGAGGCGTAAGCAATGCGTTGACGGTGCCGTGAATGTGGTGTAAAGGAAGAACATGTAATAGCACATCGTCTTTACTGTAGTTCCACGCCTCCAGCAGCGATCGCGACTGTGCCGTTAACACGTCTTGAGGCAACAAAACGCCCTTGGGTCGGTTTGTGGTGCCCGATGTATACAGCATCATGCCTCCCTTGTCGCTTGTGGGCTCCTCCAGCGTGACGTAGTCGTCCGTCTTGCCCATCATAATCTTGTCCTGTTTGTAGTTGATGGGCTGCGTCTCCATTCCCTCCTTCAGCACATCGTCGGCTTGACTCTGGAACTTCTCCGACGAGAGAAGCATCAGAGACTCGCTCTGGTCGATGATGTATCGCAGCTCGTGTGCCGGGAAGGTCGGCGATAGCGGTACGGCGATTGCATGTGCGGCGAGGATGGACAAGAGGGTTACTGTGCATGCGTCAGATTCTGCTGTTCTTGGCTGTTGTACACGAGGCGTAGAGGAACGCGCACCTACATAGTCGTATCCATTTTCTACCAAAAAGGATATCCGTTGGCCCTCTGCGCTCTGCGCGCCGCAGTTCCGTTGCAGCTTGTCCTTTGCAGCAGCGACATCGTTTACAAGCTCGCCGTATGTGAAGGACCGCCCGGAAAGAGAGTGGACAACGGCCGTGCTTTGCGCATCATGCTGTTTGATGGCTTCGAAGACGGGGAGGCGGGGCAGCGTGGAGGCCATTCTCACGGTATAGAAGGGCGCGTGTGCGACAGGTGGGCAGCAATGGCTGTTGTATGCCGACAGAGATATTTTGTGTCGTGTCAGGGTGCGAGCGAAAAGATTACGCGCCCACATAGCGGCAGGGAGATGTCCCGGATCAGCGCAATTGATGCAGGTTTCGAGGCTTCGGAGTACGGCAGATCGGTGGGAGAAACGCTGTGTTTAGAGCCGCGTCGTAGCGATCCTGTCACTGCAGTCTCCAGACAGGAGCGCAAAGGTTGCCATCTAGACTATCGTGCAGGGTAATCAAGACGCTATTCTACATGTCACAATCATCTTTCAATGGGTGCTCTGGCAGTTCCATGGCCTCAATGCCTTGTCTGACTGCGCTTCAAACTTTCGGAACCATGACGCGACGCCTTCCGATTTCGTCTTGGCGCTTGCCTCGGCACGAATTCTAGGGCCGACGCAATCCAATACTTCCACCACTGCGGTCCAGTATTCTCATTGGTCCTACTTGACAACCTACCCGACTAGGAGACACTGTTGTGAATGTTCTTTCCAACTACCGCGCTCGCTGGAAAGCGTTTCATGTCAGCCATGGTTCACTCCATGACACCAATGGAAGATGCTCTGAGAACGAAGGTAGTTATACACTTTAGTTGACGTACCTCAATTGTGTGCCCAGAATCGCATCTAAAGTTTACGTAGATCACTGAAGCCCTGAAGCCGACTTCACTCGAGATCTTTAACGATTCGAATAAGCATGCCCACCACAAAGCTATGCAAGGAGTCACCAGCAGAGAGACACACTTCCGGTATACGTCGACCTGCAATCTTCTGAACTACGTGACTTATGTTCCTAACACTCACAGTGTTTTCATCACATCGCCAGTCTTTCAAGGCAAGATGCAGCTCGCACGGCATCGCATGATCAACTCCCTGATGAAGGACGAGTTAGCACAAGAAGGCGGTATACACGCGCTGCAGCTCATCACTCGAACGCCTGAAGAGGACCAAGCCCGGAAAGAGAAGGAAGCCACCCAGGGATAGGTGCGGATGGTTACCGACACCCACAGAGAACGACCATGGAACTATTTGGCGAGAAGCGGCCGGTAAAGCCCTGCTGGTGGATGGTATGCATATGGGGCTGTGTGCCCGGTAGCCATCGCACATTGAAGCAAGGATAGATTCAGAACAGTTGTGTAGTCTAATTTAACACCCGCAACGCTTTGAAAGCCTCTAGTATAGAGTCACTTCCCTCCGATAGGCGCTTCATAAAGTGATCATAACGTAAAGCTTAGCAATCCAACGCCATGTCTTAGCGTCTTGCAGAAACAGGAACACAGATACGAGATCTCCGACGTGATAGAGTTGTAACCCCCGCTCTGACCCCCGTCTTTCCACATTACAGTCACTAATCCACACCACTAGCCTTCTGTCGAAGAAGAAACGGCCGAGTCCAATGACAGGAAGATTCCCATAAGCTATTACACGCTCGACTAGCCATCGAAATTAATGCATGCTCTTCAGAACAACCAAAGGCATTACGATGTGGTGGCGATAATCGTCAGCACGAAACGGTCAATACGGGCTTCCACATTATTACGAGACCCAGCTGACCCTTGAACCTTGGCCCTGTACGAATGCAAGCAAACGGACTAATCCAATCTATCAATCAGCATCTCGGCCTTCTTTGCCCTCCTCACCATCCCAGCATGCATAGCGCCATCCAATAACGCCAAGCATGTGTACCAAGGGCGATGGCGAGGCAACGAAGCAATGCGTGGCATACAGTTGTAGGAGTAATCAGGCTTAATAAAGATGGGGTGACAATAAATACAGTCTTGTCCAGTTATCGGTCAGCGTACGAATTGAGCCAGAGACCGGAACATCACCAGAGAAACACAACAAACTCATGGCGCGTTCATTAAATCATCTGTGTTGGTACGTATCGCTGAGAAAGCTGGAGGAATTAGGTGTAACTGGGACTAGTGAGGGTGTATGTTCTCCTTACACAAAATGATGTAGGTAATTCAGCACCTTTTCAATCTTCTATTGCACTTGAAACACGTACTTCTACATGAGCATCCACATTTCGGTCCTACACGATACACTACGATAGGGTATAGATAGCAGAGTAACATAAAAATCTCGTGATCCGTCCCTTAGGCCTAAGTTCCTTCCAACACGAAACCCTAGCAAGATTGCGACGCTGTTAGTGGATAAAACTTTTGTGGGGACAGTGTTTTGTACTGCGCAAAGCATGTCATCTTTGACCATCTTCTATTCCGATTGAAGTCTCGCCCATCTTCCCACTGGACTCGAGTATTTGCCGTGCTGCTGTCTGGATAGAGAGACTTTCGCACCGCATAGTTTGCACCGCCGCTTCAAGTGTCTGGGTTCTCGAGCGAAGACGACTGATTTCAGCACGGAGGACGGTGATAGTCTCTCTCTGGGAGGAGAGCGAAGTGCTGGTACTGTGTGTAAAATCGACGGACGATGGATCTGGAGTGATGCCAGGTTGTTGTTTCGTGTCTGATATCGATACCGACGTCTCAGTTCCAGCTACCATGGCTTCTTCCAGTAAACGTATCCGTTGCTCAAGCCCGACTTTCTCAGCTTCCCATGTCCTCTTTTCTTCAGTGCTTTGTGCCTGGAGCCGGTTTGCCATGTCCATGATTTGCATGTATTGTGCTCCATTAGCGACAAGCTGCCGCCGAGCCTCATCCCTACTCTGCTGTAGCTCTTCTATTTGACCTTCCATTGTGGAAACTTGTGCTGACAGCCTGTCCTTCTCATCCATGAGGTTGTTCATCTCTCCGTCGTTGATTTCGAGTTTCCTTTCGAGCGTGGCGCATGTGGTCTTTTGTCTTTCGAGGCTCTGGAGCAGAGTACCGTATTCGCGCTGCAGGGTACGTAATTCCGAAGTTCTGAAGCTGATCTGCTGTTGGAGCTCCTGTAAGCTCGCACCTGGTCCCGAGGTTTGCGACATCGCTGGTGGTGGTATTGACGGTAGGCTTTGAGAGCTGTGAAAGTTGAATGAAGAGGGTGAAGGTAGGATGATCGAGTGTCGGGGTTGTTGAGCCCGTATTGGGGCGTTCATCGACTCGAAAGATGGCGTTGTGTCCCGTGAAGAGTTGCCTGCGAATGATGCGGATTTGGGTCGACTGAAGTTGCCATGAACACGGGGACTTGAATACTGCCCCTGTGGAGGCGACCGATCCTCGCCGTCATCTGAGTAGTCTTGAGTTCTTCTCATCTTGGAAGTTTTGTGAAATGGCGACGAGGACCTTGGGCGACGCGACGAGCCTTGCTTCATGTGCCCTTGCAACCGAAAATCATGCTCATGCAGCAAACGAAGCACCCATAACAATAGCTCTTCACTGCTAGCAATATTTTGTACATGCGGCTATCTGAGCGTATGAGAGTTGTTTCCGAGCATGGCGAGGCCAGGTGCTAATCGAGCGCGAATAGGGGGAGATAGAGCAACTCACTGTATTGACTAGATTATGCTTTGTACGCGTCAACCTTCTATCTCTATTGGTCCACACTTCCAAGCCCGTGGCAACTTTGCGCATTGATAAACGCGAGCTGCAAAATACTTGGCCCTGGTAGCTCGGCAAGCATAAGTAACCATCCCTACTGCGTGCGCCAGCTCAGGCCCTAGACCCGGATGCATGACCAGAACGCTATGCAGGAGACAAGCCCGCCCAGTACTACGGCAACATATTGGCGGATCTTGTGTAATGAAGTCAGCTATGGTAGCCATTTTGGAAGGTGCGAATCAGCACTCCAATAAGATGGAAGCATCATGCGCCGGCTACATGTCGGGCAACGCGCTCCCGCTTAACGCGCTGGTATACACAAACATGGAAAAGCTTCCACATCTGTACCGCACGATTGAGCTACGATTCAATGCATACGTTGAAAAATATGGAAGAGAAACTGAGACTTGGGTCTTTGTAGGTATATACAGTCATGCCACTGTTTGCAGCGACGGCAGCTGCGGTGTAGGATCCGAAATGATAGGTCTTGCTGAGATGATTTGGAATGAACCAGGGCACAGTAGAAAACCTTTGTTCGTCCGGGATGTAACCGCCGTGAGTATAGTAGCCGGCTCGTGGCGGGAACGAGGATGATGACGCTGATTGATGAAGGCTGTGACAGTCGGGCCGGGGCGCTTGGACCGCACTTCAAAGGTGTTGGTATCTTCCTGTGGTCGTTCCCTGTCCGTACGACACTCCACAGGTGGGATTTGAACCTAGAAACCGGATACAGAAGTTGGCCTTCACCACCAGAACTGGTGGGATGCCTGAGGAACAGCGTCGACATGAGCTCTTTCGGAATATGAATCCGACTGTAAGAAATTTGATATCATGACATGTAATAGCTGAAGTGTAAGAGCGCTATGGGAGCCGCGTGTGAGTGCCGTACAGTCGGAGTTTTGCTTAAAGGTCGGAGCTCGTGTTCGGTGGTATGGCTTCTAATAAAGGAACGTCCAGACAACTAGGCGTAATGCATACGGTGCATCCGGTGGGTCTTTCATAGGGGCCGTTACAGAGAGGCCGAAGGTCCGCACTGTAGTATGCAAATACGTGCGAATCGCTCCCTAGGTCGTACCGAAGTCAGTCAGCGCCATTGCTGCACTCAATCATACCTGCACTTGGTAGCGAGGACAAGCGAGAGCCAAGTTGTAGGCCAAGATGCCAGTGAAAGAGCTCTTGTCAACGCCATAGTCACGAGAGACGCGGTTCGATGCAGTACTTTGAAGGATCTCACCGGGGCCGACACGCCGGTTCGCGCGAATAAAGTATCAGGGAATCTTGAGGAAGTGCTTGCCGGACGCATCCACAGCCAACGACAGGAGGAGCCTGTGGAAGGATGACGGCTGAGTAAGACGGAAAGATGGTTATCGGTAATGATGAGCGGTAAATCATCCGAGACTAGTGTCGTCAGTCAGCACGGAATCTCTGAAGCTCTCTGTTACAACATCTGCCGAATCTAGACTGAAGACAGGTCTTGTGTCCTGGCCGGCATGCGTTTGCGGTAACACGAGGCACCGTATTGAGCTGCAAGAAATAGAAATGGGACAGGGTAATCGCAACTATCCCGAATGTGGAACTCGTCGCACATGTGCTACAAGCGCCATGGAAGGAAAGCTTCTGTATTACCACAATAGTTTCATAATCTCTTCCCATCCTGTCATCACCGACGCCGTACCTCTGAGTCTTTTTCCATCAGGTTTCACCTTTTCACATGCGCCAAGCTGCACTCTGCCCATCAGTGTCCACCCACTGTGTCCCGACATCCCGGGCAATCAGTCGAAGACGATCCTCAACCCATTCTTTCTCGCGTGACACCACTTCAGTTTCAATCTTCTGCATCGTCTGCAGCTCATCCAAGATGCCGTGTAGAATGGCTTTACATGCTTCGACTATACATGCAATGCCTGATCCGGGTGTTGGCAAAGCCAGCCTGTCCAGGTCGCGGGCAAACGCTGTTAACTTCCTGGTCAACGCAGCATTTTCGGCTTTCCACGAATCCCCAAGGCCTTCAACTGTCCCAAGAGCCGCCTTGGCTCCATCGGGACCTTGTCGGGCGGACCGAATATCCCGGACCCAGAACGACCAATGCTCAAAATCTTTCACCAGACGCTGCAGTCGACCACCCGATTCGACCAGCGACGGCAGTTCGTGCAGGGGCTCCGAAAGAACCTGGATGTACTCAACCAGGCCCGCAGATGAGCCGCCAGCACTCCACTCCAGCAAGGATTGCAGATTCATCTGTTCCTGAACTGTACGTTCGCTCTCTAACATGACTTGATAAAGGCTAGCAACCTCTTCAAATTTCGTGTGCATCTTGCGCTTCGCACTGATTTCCCAGCATCTATAAGTCTCCGCTGACGATTGATGTAGAAGATGAAGTTGGAGCAGTTCTGATTGCAAACTGATCGCCTCTGGAGAAAGCGATTGCAACACTGTTTGAGGTGCAGGGTTGATAAATGTGGCAGTTGGAGCTTTCCCAACCTTACGTGGTGTGAAGTGCTGTTGAAGCGTGCTGAAAGCTGGTCGATTAGCCTTCTTCGACTCTTCTGACACAACGTCTTTACGTTTTGACTGAGCACCAACGGGCTCTTCGGCCCTGCGCACCGTACGAGTGCTCGGCAGGCCACTGGATGCCTCTGGCCTGGCTTTCGTACTAGCAGAGCGACTGAGCCCTGCATTCCGTATCGATGTCTGTGTTGGGCCAGATAAGGTATCGCCAGATGTGTTGTTATTCCTTGAGGTACGCGTTGGTGCTAACAAAAGAGACTTTGGCCGCTCGGAGATCGTGTTCGATCTAGCAACATCACGTCTAGGGGCTGATATGGTACTGGTCGACTGGGTCCTGGAATGACCAGGAGGGCCTGAAGCCTGAGCTGACTGCGACGTAGCAACCGGCTTCCGTAAAGACTGCGATCGGGCAAGCCCTCGTACTTGAGACTCTGCAGGCTTGCTGACTGAAGCCGGAGGCAGCATCGTCCGGGGAGCACTTGTCTTTTCAGCGCTTTCCGTGCGCTGAGATGATGGAGTGCCTGTCTGATATGTGGATCTTGGTCGAAGTCGCCCTGGTACTGCACCCGGAACCTGAACGGATTGCGTTGGTGATATTGTGTCTGGCTGATCTTGCGCCCCGTTCAAGTCATCCCCCGCATCTTCCGATCCAGCGTCTCTATCAGGTACTTCAGGTAATATACTTGAGCGGGTGTTGTATCTATGCTGGCCAGGCTGGGGACTAGATAAGAGAATGATTAGTCTAAGCCAGATCCCTCACACACCCAGGTCTTACCCACAGTAAGCTGCGACGGTTCTCCGAATCGCCCTGGAATGACTGTAATCTACTAGAGGAAGGGCGCGCAATGCCACTTGTGCCCTGCCTTGCTGTTTCCTTGTTGTCACTGGTCGGCGCGACTGGTGCAGCGTTCTGGAACCTGTTAGACATTGTCTGTTGTAGGACGAGGCATGACTTACCCGAGCTCGTGCGGGCACATGGCCGATTCTGCCTATCTGTGAGCGCGGCTTTGAGTTCATCTTTGATGCAGGTCGCGGCGCTATCGTGAACGTGTTGATAGCTCGGCTTGATGTTGCCGGGCATGCACAAACACACAAAACACCGGTTGTTGACATCCAATGAGCGCGGGCCACAGCGCTAACACCACATATGGCTAGAACCCTAGCTATGGCAAGAGCATGTCCAGTAACAAAGAATGGAATGGGAATATCGTCAGAGTTCGTTATCTATTGTATCTAAGCCGAGTGAGCGACCAATGCATACTTCGTGAAATGGCGCGTACGTCCATCCCATACGAAAGCACAGCTAATCCGTTCCCTGTTCTCACAGGCTACCACGGCGCGCTGGGAAAGAAACACCCTCGATAGCAGCGTAATCAACAAACCAGCTAACGCGGTCTCCGCCCTTGTGGTTCACCAAACCACACGGCAGCTGCTGACCCTCGTCAGAATCAAAGATTTGGCGCATGATATCCTTCTTTCCTCCACCAGTCGCGACGAAGGCGATCTTGAGTCCATGTTGCGCGACGGGAAGGGAGATGGTGATGCGCTTCGGGGGAGGCTTGGGAGAGTCGGAGATGGAGAGTACCCATGCTTCGGTTTCGCGCAAAAGCTCAGAACCGGGGAACAAACTGCAGGTGTGTCCGTCCGGTCCACAGCCAAGCAGAAGCAGGTCGAAGAGTGGCAACTTTACGCTGTCGCGTGCGGCAAACACACTGACGAGCGTCTTCTCGTACTGGTCGGCCAGCTCTTGTACGTCATCGAGGTACTTGACGTCGATTGGGTAGACCTTGGGTGTGCCTAGCTCAGACGGTATCTTGTCAAGAAGCTCCTCCTTGACCAGTCGGTGATTGCTGTCTTCGTGATCGAGAGGCACCGCGCGTTCGTCGGCATAGAATATCTCCCACTTGTCGAATTGCACCTTTCCTTCGCCATTGGTCTCCTTGAGAAGCGCTTGGGCAAGCGTCTTGGGCAGGGAGCCGCCAGAAACGGCGACGCGGAAAACTTGGTGGCGCTCGAGCGCAGCGTTTTGGGCGTCGAGCACGTAGGTGCGCAGGCTCGGGGCGAGCTCGGCAGCGCTCTGGAAAGCGTATAGATTCGGAGGCTTGCCCATGGTGTTGATGTGTGTGTAGAGTTGGTGTGTTGAAGTTTGTCGGCGCGCGATGGAGGGGTTCAGACAGGTGGGGCACCTAGCTATGTGCCGTTGTTTCGTTCGACAGCGGCGGGTCGGTGACGATTGCCACGATAGTGACGTGAGCAGCGTTTGCGCAACGGTACGACGATCGTGAAAAAACGGAGCAGAACAAGGCGAAAAAAATGGCGGTAATGGGTGCCTATGGTGTCACCTCATGGACGATCGGGCCTCGATACCGACGTGCATTTTGAGCCAATCGTGCAGCTATCATTTCGCTCGGCCTTGGTCGGTTTTGCGTCGTGATTGAAAAGCAGACAACAGGGCATGGTGCCATAGGGAATATGACTAGAAGAAGGATCAATATCCACAGGAGTTATGTATTCTCGCACATTGCACATGACCGTCGCCGTTGGACTGGCCAATGACGCGCTGTCTGGACCATCAAGAAAACATCACAAGCTAGCCCGCATTGGACTTTATCACGTGCATTGCTTCATTCCAAGGTTGCAGCGCTGCGTCAATTCCAAGACTGTCTTACCCCACGATGTTGACGATGTATCTAGCCCCCATCTAGACCAGTTGAGGATGCAAGATCGAATGTTCTAGCATCGGTTATCTGATCCTTACGCTCTAGGCTCATGGCTGGTTCACGCTCGAAGGGACCTACGAATCAGAGAAAACTGGATTTCTTGAGATGTGTCTAGCACATTCCTGAAGACCTCCGCAGGATCTTGGTATCAAGATATTTAGTGTGTACCCACACGTTTCTTCTTAGGCATAGTGCACACAAAACCGAGCTTGCTCGCATGAAGCCTATTTCTCAGTATCTAACATGTACAAAGCCACCACAAGGTGCTGGCGCTGCACCTGGTTTCTCGCATGATTATGGTTCGGTATCAAACGCGGGCGATACAAATTGAGCAGATCCACAGTACTAGGTACTCTTCGAAGTCGCAGCTCAGCCACTGGTGACGAACGGAACCACGGCCACATGTGAAGTTCTCTATTCAAATCTGTAGATCGCCCACGGTCTTACCTTCAGAGAAGCTTGATTTGTGCGTCTTCAAGGGGCAATATACATTTGTCACAGGAAAGCAGAACAAGGTAAGCTGAATTGGGATCCTAGAAGCTGTCGCGCATCGCCACGCGAACAAGACTCGAAAGGTTATGTTGCCTTGTCTGCCCGACTTGGTGCATGCCATCTCTTCACTGGAGGTATTGAACTGGACTGGTTCCATACGTGGCCCTGCTTGATATGGTACACGTCGCGAACTCCGTTGGGTTTCCGAGCCGTACTATGTTGACTGGAAGCTCCGGAAGGATCCTCAGCTGACTATGTTGGCGGCGAAGCTCCGGGTCGTATCACTGGCTGAGACCATGCAGAGCCACGGTATTGCAGGACCGGACAAAGCGCAGAGAGACCACGTTGCTTTTGGAGGATCAAGCTCCACCAAGTTTGGCGGTCTCGATCTAGCAAAAGAAACGACTCCATTTGCCCCTCTACCTCTTTGGCCTGCGATCGAAGTGGCGACTATCCAGTCATGGGGTGCAACGAGTCTTAGGGCGACGATTGTTTGGGCGCCGTTCAGCTATGGCCAAAGGGTCTAGACCGTTGCCCACCATGACTTTGTCTGCAACAGGGCAATGCAGGGCTGGTACCTGTGTAGAATGTAGTGGAATGTAGCAGATCCGGCTCGCGCAGCTGTTTTGTTTACCGCAGGCTATTGCTGTTACCTGGGTCGATCATCGTGCCACACTGTATGCAGGTGCCCATTCGCATTCTGGGGTGGTGGAGATTTCCGAATACAACGTAAGCGCTTGTAGACGGAGCCAATCGCGCAGCGGCGTGATTGTAGGGTGTTGAAACAGAGGACGTATATGTCTGGCGACTATTCATCTGTTGAGCATGTTATTCGTGTGAAGATTGGTAGTTGTGAAGGTTGTGGCAGGGAGGAAGTGGTATAGGCGAGACAGGTGTAGTAGAGTTTGCAACAGCAATGTTTCATTATCGGCGACGCAGGGCTTTGAAAGCATGTATTAGGTTGCGTGGTTCCCCCAGGCTCAAGGAGGGTTCATGGCCATGATCTAGACCGCCAGCCAGCGGTACGGCCCGCTTTGACATCGACGATGGGCAGCAACAGGCTGCGAGGGTTGCGGTCGCAATGTCCGCAGTCAAGAGCTACTTTCGATGGATTATTGCAGGAACTGCCGCATTGGGGTGGTTGTAGATGAGGCGATGGGGCTGGCGTTGTGATGGTACCTGGATGGACAGTAGAGGACGGGTGGTTCTGGCGCCCGGACTGCGGATTGCGGACTGCGGACTGCGGAGGACGCGGAGGGCTCTGGGAACCACGGACGGCGGTGGTACCAGTACGCAGCACAGCCTCAGGTATAGGCACAAACACAGTCAGCACCGGCGACGAGGCCGCCGCGACGCGTACGCAACACGGGCGATGGCACGAGTGATCTCATCCAGAGACAAATGCGAGCGGGACAGAAAAGGCCATGTCGCAGAGACGCAGCCCCATCGAGCGATGGCCGTCGTGGGCGATGGAATTGCAGCGTGATCTCGATGGACGGGCGTCGCTATGCTGTGGGCGGGCAGGATTGGCCGTGTGCGGGGGGCTTCGAGCAGCCACGATCGAGACCGAGCCGGCCGATCGGCGCGGGCGCGTCTCAGCCTGGCTGTGGCCTAGCAAGGACTTCGGACCCAGCGTCTTGGATGGTTGCCAGACGTGTTCCACAGCCCAGCCACGCGCCAATCAGCCCGCCGCACCGTCCGCTCAGCACACGGCCTGCGACTGGCCGATCTGCCATCGCTCGATGGCCGTACGAGCATATAGGCGACCGCGATCCCACGTACTCAGCGTGATTCACACCCGCCGTCGTCCTACTCCAAACACATACAAGCCAGACCATGAGCGCAGATCACCTAACTCCCGACTCGTTCCCCACTGCTCCCTCCTGCTACTTCAGCATCGTGCCCGCCGTCCACTTCTCCCAGGAAACTCCCTCGCACAGCCCCGTCTCCGACTACCAGCCCTACACACCCTCAGACCCGACCAACCCGCTGCTTGCCTTCCGCCCAGCGCCGCCTCTCTACATGACGAGCCCCTCAGACGCCTCGCGTCTCCTGCAGCTGCAAACACAGGCTGCCCACCGCCCGGCCCCCGAGCCCATCCAGCAACAGCGCACCTCGAGCACCTCCTCCAGCAGCTCCAACAGTTCCACGTCGAGCATGGGCATGGGTTCGCCGTCTACGCTCTCCTGCTGCCGCTGCCGCCGCGAGTGCCTGGCGAACATGTACCAGATCGGCACCAACCGCTACTACTGCAGCCACTGCGCACGGATGACTGGCTACAGTGCTGGCTGAAACCCACTCCAGCATCCAACACGCTCTACACCCCATCGCCTAGTCCATATCTCGACTACCGGCTACCATTATCGTCTCATTACTACTGCACGCATACACAGACATCCGCTGTCAACCCACGCCACGTGAGCCGTTTTGCTTTCCAGCCCCGGCCGTGGAGCTCTGCACGAGCGAGCAACATGCACCGCACATTGGCCTCTGGGCCAGTCGGTAGCGCACTTTGGCCTTGTCTGGATTCACCCGTGTCCTGAGGACATTGGGCAGTTATTGGTGTGGTCCACCGCACCACGAGTTGGAAATCATGGAGCTGGTCTTCACGTTATTACGCTGCAACAGCTGGCCTGCAGGAGCATTTGACCATGTGATACCCATTTGTACAATACATCAGTCGCGCACTTCGCCGACCCATAAATTCAATTTTTCCAACCATGCCATTTCCAATATTGCATCGTGATGGTTTATTTGCCGCTTCAATATTCCCCGTCCCCCTATTCCATTTGCAGTGCAGCGCCGTGTCGGCCAAGGTCCATTAATACACAGCAAAATGCGATCCGACGATCTTCGGAAAACAAAAAACCCCCGTGTGCACAGAATCCGTTCCCCGCTAGTCCCGCAACTAACTTAGCGTGAACTGCCAATCTGAACTTGACCTGTTGGGCACGAGAAGTGCCCTGTGACTGCTATCTCGAAAAACCAACATCCGACGCGGATCACGTTAACCACGCCGAACGCACATCCTCGCGCGTGGTGCCATCACCCAAACAACGTCTCAAGTCAAACATAGCTTGGGGAATGTTTCCCTGGTTACCTCGGTCCTCCGCGGACACGCTCCCCCGCTGTCATCCAGGCGTGTGGATTACTTACTCATGCATGGGATTTTACATTTCGACCGGATATTCATAGGATCTACTGTTCTCCTCTTTTTCCACGAAAGCGCTATGCTGTTTCAAGCAGGGGAGTCGAAGGGGGCGGGATGACATCGCTCGATGGCGTGCGCCAGGCACGATGCAGGGCACGCTGATCTCGACGGCTTTTATTGTGGGTATCGGTTTGTTGAAAATGCGATAGCTGGTCGATGCCACGCCAGACGCGTGATGCGCGGAGAGTTTGCATGAACCGTGTACAGTGTTTGACTTTTTCTCAACTGCTCGCCTTGATGGTGCCGTTGCAGATTAATCGAGAAAAGAGAATACATTGGGGGTCACGGAGTCATAGTTTGGGGATCGAAGATGGTGACCGCGCAAGCAAAAGTACCGTTTGACTCCGTACAACGGATCAAGGACCGATATCTACTGTTGGCTGAGATGGCTCTGAGGCTTGCTGAACCAAGGTTCCTGGGCTGTTTGACATGTGCGTGGCTCGGTGATCACTTAGGTTCAGTGATAAGGTTCCTTATCCGTATCAGCTCATCACCGATTGCAACCGCAGAGAGCTGTCCCGGCTGGGGGGAAAAAGCTACTCGGACATCCACCGTCATCCGCGCATGTCCAACGACGCATATCATCATAGTAAACACATTGCGTGCTCCACAAAACGCCGTTTCGCTCTGCCAATCCCGCTATACTCGCCGCGGGCGTAACCATCTATTCCCAAGGAACAACCATTAGGTCACACTCCCCGTATTTCCGCCTTCAACGCCACCCCGGCCTTTGCTTCTACTAGCGTCAGCCTTAGCTTGACACAACGCCTGCCACCTGCACATCGACGATGTCAAGCCCACATCGAAGATCTCCCGTGCGCAATGGGCTTTGCAAGCTTTCTCCCGTACACCGTGCACTCTCCTCCCAGGCCCTTGGTCGTTAAACGTGCGACCCGCGTGCATGTATTGCCTGTCAGGTTTTCTGTGGAACCGCAATCGGATCAACATGACATGAGCGATGGTCAACGTAAACATTTGAGTAGATCATATGCGCGGGTAGATTACCCGCATGTGCTTTTCTGGAACATCGACGATGACGTGCAAATTACTAAGGCCCGCGGCCCCGCTCGAAAGGGCATCGAACGATGCAAAAGCCAACCGCCGGCATGGAGCTACCCGACACATGCCAAAATGCACACGGAGAAAAACTGACTTCGCTATAACCGTTGCGCGATGAAGCCTCGCAGAGAACCTGCTTTTTGGCCTAATCGTTGCGTCTAGACCCTTCCTACCCCGGTGGCCGAAAAGACGTAGGCTCCTCCGTACTGCGCTATATAGCAGGCTACTCATGCGTTGTTACGTGCGATCGGGTTGACACCTGAGGATCACCTTATCTGGCTAGCAATACTAACCACGTTCCTACGGAGAGGCAGAGCAAACACCGGAGAAACGGCAGAGCCGTTGCATCTGCTCGATGCCGTGCCGCAGGTCGCGATATCAGGAAGCTCATGTGTAATAGGGGAGATAAACCCCTACCACACCCCGCTGACACCCAGCCCCGGCCCCCGAGAAAAACACACGATGTGGCTTTGTGGTGTAGGAGTAGTCAGATCGATCGATTGCGTCAATGTGGCTTGCAATGCCGACATCCAGCACCCCACGCTAGTGGTTTTCTCCTTCTGCCGCTTTTTGTAACACCGGAGGTAAAAGCACACGTGCGTTCCCTCTGCTGCATCGGAGAAAATCGCTGGAGATCGTACTACGCAAAATTTCGGATGTTTTTTCTTCTTCATCTGCTCTATGCGCTGATAACAGAAGCAACGGTAAAAGTAAGACTAGAAGCATGACTTCCACAGGCACCACATTCTAAACATAGCGAAGGTGTAGCCATGACGACCAACGAACTGTAGGGTCGTCGTTCTCAAAAGCAGTATACGCCTATCGACGGCAGCTTAATTGTTCTTGCGGATAGCTTTTTTCCCGACGCATTGTCCCCAACGTTCCGCTTTCGGAGAGGTCAATTATTGGACCTGGCGTTGAGGCACCGCGGAGCCCTCAGTATCTTGCTTCAGAGTTTCTGTATATTCTGCGCCGATGAACCCAGTTGGGAGCATCGATATGGTTACTCTCCAGAGACAGCTATCGCCTTGGTAGTTGCCTTGTCCAGTTGCAAGGTATCGAACCGGTCCGCATTTCCGTTCATGCTCGTGAGGTCATGTTCAACGAGATACAGGGCGGGAATGAGTGTTCAGACGACACTAAAACTGACCGTCTTGGTGGATCCTTGGACAGTCAAGCGACTGTGTTCAAAGGTAAGCTTCCAGATGATGAAAGTTGGCCTCTGTTCAGCTTCGTAGCAACCATTGGACGGTAGGTCAGAATCGATCCCAACACTGCAATCGTCCCCATCGTATGACTAGATGCGTCACTCGATACATCCACCTCAAAGCAACCCAAAATGAACTTTCAATGGCAAGCGCGTGACGCCACTGAAGCGAAACCATCACATGGCTGAGTAAAGGTTTGGCATGGCAGGCCGGAAGCAGTATGTAGTTGCCTGTGCCATCACCTTTCCGGTCCATGTTAGTCCCAGTTCTTTCACCATCTCAAAAGGCTACTGACTTGAGTAACCTTCGTAGTTTTAGCATATTCACACTGAAATATCAAAGTGAAACAAGTTCCGCATGCTTCGACTCAAGCAAGACAATTGTTCTCAACGCACAGGTAGCATTGCATGTGCTATTACAACATATGTCACAGGTCCAAAATTTGGTGCATGAAGACTACGATATTCATTTCGTCTCTAGATGCATGATTGCCCTCATTCTATCATGTCGACAAGCCGTAATTTACGGCCACATCATGCCATTGCCATCGAAGTTCATGCCGGTCAGATCAGTCCTGACATCAAGCGGGTAATCAGCCGCCTTGAGGTCCCTCCTCCAAGACTGCATCCTCTTGCTGTGCGCCCTCTCGGATACGCTCAGCTCACGCTTCGCCATGCGGGATGTTGAGTAACCACCGAGGTCTCCGGCAATGCAGTGGCTAACACCGCCCCAGGTTGAATCAGCAACAGCCTTCCAAATAGCAGTTACATCGACAGTCATAGCCTTGGTGTACAGAATACGGCAGTCCGCGGGCTCGTAGACGAACTGGAGAGGGGTGTCGGTCTCGTCTCCATCGCGAATACCATCGCGGAAGTTGACGTTGATCGCATTGTTGGAAGCGCGGATAAAGGGTGTGTCATCGTAGTACTCGCCTAGTTCCGTCTTGTTGAGCTGAGCGCCTTCTTCAGGCGTAGATAGATCATCGACGGTGTATTGGGCCAGAGATTGTATGTAGGTCCACGGGAAATTGTTTGTTCCTTTTACACCCCCCACGGCTTGCGTAATACCCTCGCGAGGGCGGCCTCCCAGTGAGATGTACTTGACACCAGCACGCTGACGCATGAGCTCAGAAAAGATAGTGCAAGTTGACGCGCAGTATCCATCGGTAACGACGACGATGTCCTCAGCGGCAAAAGGAGCCTGGGTGTAGTTGGAAAGTGGGCCATAGCCGTGAATGTAGATACCACCAGAGTTGAGTGGGGTCAGTACGTCGCTGAGGTTCCACCGGAAGAGGTTGGTAAAGTTGTCGCCCTTCTGCTCGAGGCCAGGGCCAAACTTGTCCTGCCAGCTCTCGAAGTTCTCGCTGTTGACATCGAGATCAGATCGGTAGTTGAAGACCGAGGACACAACACTGTTGACCAGATCCTCCAGTGTTTCGTTCTTGCTGTCAAGCACACGCGGTACACCCGCGGCGGCTTCAGAAAACTTTCGGTTCAAGATCTCTGTAGATTCGAAGGCGCGATAGCGGTCAGCAGCCGCGTGGTCAATGTCTTGCGGAAATAGGAGCTTGTACAGATCGTAGCCGAGCAAGATGGTACCTCCGCCATTGGCTGAAACGTCAACGACGAGCTTCTTCTTTCCAGCAGACTTGGCTTGGGCAAGGAACTTGGCGGCAGTATCTTGGAACGCTTCCTGTGCGTCAATTCCGACGAAAGATGGCACGGAAAGTACGGCAACATCTGAGTAGTCACCCTCGAGGAAGTAACCACCAATCAAGTTGTGTGCTTCACGAAGGACTGGAGGCGGGTATCCCGGCGCGGGGATTGTGGGAACAGGTGTAGCAGAGGTAGTGGCTGAGGGTGTAGGAGTTGCCGAGGTAGAGTTGGAAGCTGTGGTTTGGCTTCCAGGCTGGTTGCCAGTGAACCAGAGCTTGTAGAGGCTCTCTCCGTCGGTAATGCCCTCGAAGGGGATCAGAACCTTGGCAAAGTTGTCGTACGTACGGCTGGTACCGTTTTCAAACGTAAGCTCGGTGGTAGGACCAGGGTAAATCCAGCGACCGCGGCCAGATCCCGCAAAGGTTCCGATACCAGATCCAACTGGGCCGAGAGACACAGTTGCGAGCTCGTAGAAGACATTGTTGTACAACGCGTCTCGGTCCTGGAGGGAACCGTACTGAGCCCAGTTCTCCAGGAAGTCCTTGGCGTCCTCGCCATCGATGTGGGTAATAGGCGAAGGCGTGAAGGTAGCGTTACCGAAAGACTCGGCCAGGACATCAGCATAGACATAAGGCCGGGGAAGCTCCTTTCCGTCGCTCGAAACGGATACCAGTGGTACAGGACGGGCGAAGTTGAAGACCGTGCCGACAACATCGGGGACGTACACAAAGTGACCGTCATGGGTGCTTTGCAAGAGGGTGTAGAGCTCGAAACCGAACTATTCTGAATCAGTTCATACTCTTCATAATGAGGAGGGAGATGACTTACTTCGTACTCGTTCTTGTACTCCCCTGCGTTGACCTTCTCCCTGATCTCCTCGAGCTCGCCCCAGATATCAACCGCTGGCTGCACTTTCTCGGCGTATTCAGCTGGAGGGTCCTTCAGCCAGACGGTGTTACTCTGCCATTTAAAGTATGGAACCACACCGTCTACCAGGGCGAGAGCAGCGCTCTGGTTGAATGGGACGGAGTTGATGCAGTCCCATGCGAGTTCAGCAGGTACAATTGCGGTACCTGCAGTAACATTCTTGCCTACAATCGCAGTGCCGACTTGTGCGCAGGGACTTGTCGCGTTGTAGTGCCGCGTATGAATGTGAGGTGCAACAGGCGACGATAGCGCGACTGAGGCTAGCGAGAGACCCGCGACGGCATTGAAGAGGGAAGCCATACTTTCAACCCAGACAACACGACAAGAACTGGAGGCAAAGATCTCAGGTTCACCGTACTCTCGCTGCAGTCGCACGAACTCCACCACTTTATAGCTGCACAGCTTGTACCGCGGACCAGGTAGTGAACTTGCGTGTTCCCGAGAAAGAAGACATCATAGCTGCAGGCGCTACCCTGTACTTGTCATTGCTAGACCCATGTAGAACAAGGCAAACGACGGTCGGGCGAATAGGCGAGGCGGATATGATAGGGAACTAGATTAAGAGTAATGGGGCACCATGCATGCACGTATGCTCGAAGAGGAAGGCCGTGGTGTGCTTGGTACTCTGAGCGATTGACGATCGTATCCTGAACGGCATTGGGGGTTCAGGGCAATACAGGGTCGCTTTGATGGTAGAGTGCCCACATTTGTGGATGCATCTCGGCGCAATGGTAGTGAAGCGCTTGTTTCTTACACTACCAGGTAAGAGATTGGACAGTCGGCCGCTGTAACACTGACCGCGAAGCTTCGTGGAGTTGTCGAAGCTTCACAAGCCTCAGGCGCTAGCCGGTCTTTCTACGCTAGAATAGGCAGGCGCGAAGTGCGCGGTGCCGATGCGTCCTATCGAGCATTCGAGCATTAATCCCCGCTCTTGCGATATCAACTTCCGAAAGCGTATTGGGTCTACGGAAATCATGACGCACGACGGAGCTGCAGTACTTTCGTGTGGCTAGTGCTATGCAGTGCCAGTCTTCAGTACATGGGGGGCGTGAGGTGCATTGGAGGCTGAACCGAGGGACTGGTAATTACTCCGCAAGATACAAAAACACGAGATTGCTGACAGGATCATCCCGTTAAATTTCCGAACACTGACAGCTGTTAGATGTTAGACCATACAGCCCTACAAAAAGTTAAGCTCGTCGCCCTATCATCCGAAAGCTTGCATGCCAATAGATATAGCTTGCATCGCTGCACTTAGCAGACGGCTTGCGCGTTGGTGTTGAGATGTGTTGAAGGAGATGCGCGTTTGAGAGCCCTGGACTCCAAGTTCAATGCGTTGATGTGTGCGACTGGCACAGATGAGTAATCTGCTCGAGACACAATGAGACACGAGATGCAGCCGAATGCATTCATACTCTCGATCCACATCCATGTTCTTGCTATCCCTGGGAACCGGACACCGCGAGCTACGTATCATCTAGGATCGACTACGTTTCCGTACCAGCTTTGACCGAACTCAGCAGAAGCCTTGTAGATCTTCTAGATCACCAAGGCCAGTTCATATGATCAAAGGGCGATCACGGACAGATCAATGTAGACATCGAATCCTGCCAATTCATTGTAGCATCCAAAGCCTGGAATGAAACGACTTTACAGCGAATTTTGGAAAGATGCCAATCTTTTCGTGGCGTCCTCGCTATTACGAGCATCTTTTGATCAGTAAATAGAAAATAACCAGAGCGGTGGACCGAAATGCATCGCAATATGTCAATCATTAGTTTATCAAAACCATCCATGGCATTGCGCAATATATAAAGACCCAAGGTATTTATGGCATTAACAAGGCGGTGCACTGGTTGTTCAACAGGTAAGCTGCTTGACATTCACCCTATATTTGGTAGAAGACCTTATTCCTGGACAAAACCTGCATGTAGGATTGAGCGAGAATAAGTTCCTCAGCAGAAGCATTGCCTGAGTGCATTTCTACTGCTATCGTGTCTTTATCTGTACATCGGCGTCTAGTAGAAGCCACGATAGAGACTTTATCATCGATGACAAACTTTCAATTTTCACTTCAACGCCCGGCATTTTCTTAAGAATACCTTCGCATTACCTGCGTCAAAATGTATGGACTGGCGACTTATGTGGTGAACCACATCCCACACGATGATGTGTGAAATATGCGCAGTCGCACTGTGTGCGAGCGGTGTCACTTCATCCTCAAAAGGCTGGAGATCCGTTATTAAATTGAATCATTCCTCGCCATACATCACTGTACAACACAGTTGAACAACACCGCACTATGGATCAAGCCTCCGTCAATATGAACCACCCTCCAGCACAGTCGCGCAAGCAGTATTTTTTTAGCCACGCCAAGCCGTCGCGCCCTTCAGATGATCCGGAATGTCCCATCTGCAGAGATGCCTGGAGTCCCGATACTCATACCGTCATTCGGACGATATGCGGCCACGTCTTCCATGGGTCGTGTCTGGATCGGTGGCTGCATGACGAAGCCTTCCCGAACACATGCCCAATCTGTCGTGCAGTCTGTTCTCTCCAGCCCCCGGCACAGGAAACCGTGGTTCAATTCGTAGGCCCTAGTATTGACGACGAATTTGATCCGGAGCTTGGGGTTGACTCGAGTTATGTAATCAAGACTGTCTTTGATCTCATGGGTACAACGATTGAAGGTATGCTTGGACCGCTTACAGGAACCGAAGATATCCGCAGGCAGTTTGGTATTGACCTCGAAGACTCCAATGATCCCTTGCGGTTCCTTCGGGCTATGAGCAACGTCGTCTCTGCAGGTGTGTCACTGGGTCGATTTCCACCAAATCTTCAGGAAGGCTGGATGCCCACACTGAGGCCCTACCTCGGAGACTGGCAGACTATTAAGTTTCTGCTAGCGTCACTTTTCATCTCTGCGCAGTGGCGACTGATGACCCCATTGCAGTGGGCCAGCGTACTGGCCGAACGAAATCGGATTGGGCGTGCTGCGTCTGGCTCGGCGGACTTTGGACCATTCAGGGACTCTTGGGTAGAGTACATCAACGACCGTTACAATGCGGAGTACGGAATCTTGATTGACGCCTACTTTCCAGGCGCCGGCATTACATGCTGGAAGGAGACTAATACAACTGGCCAAATAGTCAACGAAGATAGGCTGGACTTGACGATGTTCGACAGCACTATGACAACCAACATCAACGTTCCGGGTACAGACTTCAGTCCGGGGCCTCTACTATACTTCCAGGGCAACTCACTCTGGGTTTCGGAACGAGTGATGGGTAACATTGTAGAGTTGAGCATCGACAGGACCTCGCGTACCGTATATATGCGTAGCTCCGCAAATCGCGAGTTCAGGGTAGAATTCTGTCAGGATGGGATACAGGAAGACGCTTGTTTGCCACCAGCTACGACAGACATGAGAAAGCGCCGTGGAGGTCTTTTTCCCTTTAGGTTCTGTTGACAAGCTTGTAGAAACAAGGCGAGCGGATTCAGGGTATGTTGTCACTAGTGGTATGAGAAAGAGCTGTTGTCGCTGACGCGCTAAAAGTTGCCCCACCCGCGTGGGAGCTTCCCAGGTTGCGTCGCGTCACTCATCGCATCTTCACTTCAGATTTTGGCACCCTTGGTCACGAACACGGCTATGTGCGCTCTTCCTTGCAGATTTTCTGCCACTCACTCATAGAGTCTACACAAAAATGCGATAGTCTAAACCCGACGGATCCACCCATTTCTACCTTACGTATAGCGGATTTATCTCTGACACACTGCAACATAGACAAGATGAAATATAGCGGGTAATCCTTCACCTTTCATACATCTGATGTTCGCACAGAATTAATATTGTAGGCTATATTTCGTCTCCAACCCCTCCACTACCATCGACGCCTCTCTCGCTATCGTCAACACCCTCATCCAAGGCATCGAGACCAGCTTCCAAAGCACCACACGACAGCAAACACCATGGTCGCTATCATACCGCGCATTTCGCGATACCATACCTCCGGGTTACCAGGCACCTGCGGGTGCAGACGGTAAACCAGAGCCATACGCACATTCATACCAGCACCTCCTCCACCTTTCGAGCCTCTCGCCGAACCGCACATATGTCTTTGCACAACCGCTAGCGCAACAAGAGACTATGACGTCGATACCGTTGCGACAACAAGACGCACATGCCTCAGTACTGCGATATCAGTGTTCCGCTCTGTGGACGCCGAGACACATACTCGCTGTGCGAGAGGGGGCATCGTATAGCGGGGGCCTCTGTTCAATACAAATCGGCGAGCTACGAGCGACTCGTGAAGGACCGCAGTCAGGCGCTATCTCATCACCCGGCGTCGTGGTCTGCATTAGCACAACGTTGGGCGCTGAGGACACGGATGGCAACATGAACTCAGGCTATGGCACAATGGAGAATGGTACAGCGATGGAAGTCGATGAAGAGGAAGTCGACATTGAGTATGCGCAGGCGGTGGTGCGCGACTGCTGGAGTAGGATCAAAGATGGGCGCGATCTGGGTCGGTCAGAGATCAGGGAAGTGATGATGGCTTCAAATACAACGAGCAAGAAGGGCCAGGAGCAGGAGGCAACGGTGCGCATGTGGTGCGATGCTCTGCGCATGCGTGGTTGAGCGAATGTTTGCATGACATCATTTATCATCAGATACCCAATGTGAGAGCTTGAGATGGATACGTGGCAACAGGTGTGACGCGACACGCACTAATATAGCGTAGCATGCAAGCGGATCATGATAGTTTTACAGTTTGATTGACTATATGCCAGGCCTACCCTGCCTAGACACTCATACGACCGTCTAGTCTCATTGCCTCCTACCAAGTCCCTAGGTATCCCTACAGGTATCTAAACTACAGCAACGTAAAAGGGCAAAGAAGTAAGAAAAGAAAGCGAAGGTGTTAAGATCAAGTATTAAGGCAACATCTTGCGCACATTCAGATTACAACACATAGTTGAAGATCGATCCCCAAAGCTTGATGAGCTCGCGCCATAACCCTAGACCAGACATATGCAAAAGGAAATTTCTGGGAAGGCGAAAGAAGGGAGTAGTAGTAATAACCAGCCAGTAGATGAAGAGTAAGTATCGCACAATGAAGAAGATACACGACATCCAGGTTAGGCTTACTGCGCACCAACCTCTTCTTCTGCCCAGCCAGGGAGACCACCGTCACCCTGGATGGCAAGACCGTAACCGCCGTTGCCGCTGCCGAAGCCACCGATACCGGAGCTTAGACTACCGAAAGAGCCCTGCTGAGGTGCTTGGGTTTGCTGCATGGAGTGGTTGAAGGGGCCCTGAGTGAAAGCGGGCAGGCTCACAGCGCGAGAGTGTTGACCACGCGAGTTGAGGTTCGAGGGCGCGAGGAGGCCACCAACGGTAGTAGCACCAGAGCCACCAGCTGACGTACCGTTAATCAGACTGAAGCTCGATGTGCTTTGATGGGAGCTATGAGAGTGGTGCGGTTGAGGAGTGTTCAGGTCGGCGCTGTAGAAAGCAGCTTGCGGCGACTGGAAAGATTGCTGCTGGTTTTGCTGCTGCTGCTGCTGCTGTTGTTGTTGCATGCTGGCCTCAACCTGTTGTTGCTGCTGCTGCTGTTGCTGAGCTTGTAGGTACATCATGAGAGGGTTGTTGTTGCCGGAGTTCATGATGTTACCTGAAGCCGGTGCTTGAACGGAAGGGAATTGTCCGTTAGTGCTTTGGCCAGAGCCTGGTGCGCCAGAGCCAGTCGGCGAGACTGAAGCACCAGCACGGTTGGGATGCAGTCCGTTGATAGGCGATGGTGACTGGAGACCATCGCTACCGGCTTGCTGGGCCTGGGCCTGCTGGCTGTTCATCTGACGAGGAGGGTTACCGCATCGGTCCTTTCCGAAGTTGACCTTGAATCGCTTGTATTCGTCACGGCCACGGATCGCTTCAATTGCCTTGATGGCATTGGCAATGTTGGTGAAGTTGACGAATGCACAGCTTTTCTCGCGCAGGGTGTTGACCAGCTCGATCTCGCCGTACTCCGAGAAATCCTGCCTCAAGCGATCTTCGGTCCAGGACTCATCTAGGTTACCGATGTAGACGTTACGCGAGGCACCACCACTGACAGCAAGGGCGATCGCAGGCGGGAGAGCACCAGAGTGCTTACCCCATCCGATCTTCAAACGACGGTTGTGGATCATAAGTCCCTGGAGATTGCTAAGAGCGTAGAAGGAGGCAGCCGATGTGGGGTCGATGAAAGTAACGAAGCAAATGTGCTTATCCGGGATATACCTGATGTGATGAAGAAGACCACCGCGCACAACATTGCAGATCTCCTCAATGGTGGTTTCGGGATGAATGTTACCTAGATAAACTGTTCGGTTACCCAAGTTGTTCACACCACCAGCAGAGGTCGCGACCGCGGCGGCAGCGACAGATTGCTGAGCAAGAGCATTGGAGATCATGTCGCGATCCGCACCATTCAGAACATGAGCGTAGCCAGGCGCGATACCCAGGTACTGCGCGGCGTTCTGCTGCTGGGTCTTCGAAACGTAAGCGCACCGATCCTTGCCGTAGTATACGCGCCTAGGCGCTTGCCACTTTGGCTCCTGGGGAAGCTGAGACACAGCCTTGATGGCATTTCCGATGGACAAAAAATGAACAAAACCAATGGCCTTTTCCCGGACGATCTTGACGGTATCGATGGGACCAAATTTGCTTAGGTCTTCGCGGAGTTCGTCCTCAGAAACATCTTCGGACAAGTTACCCAGGTAGACGTTGCGAGAGGCGCCCGATTGCTGCACAGCCAAGGCCACAGATGTGGGAACCTGCGACGGCTTTCCCCATCCAATCTTGATGTCCTGACCCCTGATTGACAGTTTCTTCAAAATGGCGTCAGAGTGGAAGTGGGTGGCGGAGCTGCTGTCCAGGAAGGAGATGAATGCGCAGTTCTTGTCTGGCAGAAGCCTGACGGACTCGATTTGACCACTGCGTACATGGCCGAGTATCTCCTCCGCAGAAGTCTCAGGAGGGATGTTGCCCAAATATACAGTCCTGCTAGTTCCGGACACAAGACCGGGAGCAATCGGCATTGAGGAGCCGAGTCCACCGAGACCCTGCGCGCCGTAACCAGGGAAACCTCCAGTAGGTGACTGGGGTCCACCAAAAAAGCCACTGGTGGGAGAAACCATATTCTGGTACAGCTGCGGCGAAAGAGGCTGTTGCAAGGGGCTTCCCATCTGATTGGACTGGTGGTTCTGTTGCTGAGACTGATTCTGGCCAGCAAACTGTGCAAAGTTCTGAAACTGCGGGGAAGCGAAGGCCGAGGGCGAGCCTGGCTGGAAGGGGCTACCGAGGAGCAACTGCGAAGGGAGCAGAGGGGTGAAGTTCATGTCGAAACCAGTTCCTGGAGTTTGCAAATCGTTGCCGTTCTGGTTACCAGGGTTGAGTCTGCCGGTATTGATGGACATGTTGTTCGCCCTCTCCGGGTGTCGGTCGCCATAGCCGGGCTGGTTCGTAGCGAAGGCGCCGTGAGAGAAGCCGTGGTGACCGCCGTTCATCTGCCTGTGGAAGCTCGACTGTAGACGGGGACCGCTGGGGGCGTTCGGGGCGCCGTCGTGTTGCTGCATACCGAGGAGGTGCGGAGGCAGACTGAAGCTGTCCCGCGCGTTTTGAGATAGAACCGCCGTGGTGAAGGTGTATTATTGCGTCCGGGACTCGTTGGACCGGACGGCGAAATATGTATGGCAGAAGGTGAAGTTGCAACCGGTTGCAGAGAGGTCGCCGGGCTTGCGAAGATGCTGCTGTATTACAAGATGTAGAGCGTTCTAGGGGACATTAGCTTCAGGGCAGGGAAGACGCATTGGAGAAGACGTACTTCCAAAAGCACAATGGCAACGAGTCGTTTGCAGGTCTAACAATACAAGACACGCTCACAACGCAGGCAATCGGAGCCTAAAGGATGCAGGCACAGAGGTCCAGAAGAGTACTGTCGCAGGCTTGCACAGTGGACGCAGCGGAGGCGCAATTAAATGCCGTGGGCCAGAGTTGCCAAAGAACAAACTCGCTTGGCTTGTTTGAGGATGCGTGCACCAAAAGAGCGAACAATAAAAATGAAGTGCAAAGAAGCAAGCTTTGCCGGGAGCCTCGATGCGGGGAGAAGAGGAGATAATGAACGAAGGGGATCGAAGAAGAGGGATGCGACCTGAAGTCGGAGCGGAGGAGAGAAGAAAGAGGTCGGTGAGAAATGCTAACTAGCAGGGCACATTAGGAGGCAGCCGCAAATGAGGCAGCCCAAAGCGGACGACTAGCGCACCGCCCATTTTAAACGCGCAGGCCACGTCTGAATCGTGCAAACCACCGTCGCCACGAACCGCTGCCCTGCAGTTCTCTGGCCCCGTAGACGCCTGTGCTAGGCGGCGTGGTATTTCGTGCAGCGACGCGCCCCCGTGCCTGGCGTACATGGTCTTGTGCTACCAACGGCGCAGCTCGGTATCCTCCAGCAGATGCGGCCAACGGGTAATTGCAGATATGCACACTTCCGTCCCTGACTAGACGAGCCGCCTGATAGTGCTGCTCTTAAGACGGGTCCCTTTTTTCGTTTGTCACGCGAACACGAAAGGGTCCAGATCGTATTGCGGCGGCTCCAGTTCCAGGCGTAAGGATAGCCCTTAGTGCCAGCCTGCCCATCGCCTCGTCTCAGCAAGCCGTACTGAGCGTTTCCGTCTGGTCTGGCTCCGGGGTATACTACTGCGAACGTTCGCCATGTGTGGAACAAACACGGAGCGCTCCGTCTTCGGGGTATCAGATGTCAAACGCCATCATGCGAAACCTCCACGTGTGTCATGCTTACCCCTGAGGGTTTGCTGACTTCTAGAATGACGTTTGCGTATGCTGTTCTTTCCAAGGTTGACCGTGTTCGGTAGATACGCAGACCACGGGTGCTGGAGGACAGGGATCATCCCTAAGCGAGCACGTGACGTCCGACTACGAGCGACTGGTCAATCTGTGCTTTCCGACGATCATGCATCAACCCGCTGTCAACTCTCCCATGGCACAGCTGTCTCCGTCCATTGCGCAGTGCGCCGTCGTGGCCACAGCGCTCAAGGTGCTGCTTTTCCCTGCTTAGTATGTCTTGCTGCACAATTTTGAAGTCTGCGTCCTCGTCATGGCTGACCATCTCCGGCAGTAAGTCGACCGACTTCGAGGTTCATCGTAACTGGCTTGCTCTAACGCATTCCCTACCCATCAAGGAGTGGTATTACGAAGTCAGACAACCATGTCATCAGCGCCACGCAATAGTTTCATTCTAACACGCTCCAGAAAACGTCTGAATGGACCTTGGACTATCCGCCGTTCTTCGCCTACTTTGAATGGCTAATGTCTCAAGCTGCACCCTATGTTGATCCCGGTCTGCTCAATGTAAAAGATCTTGGTTACAACAGCTGGCAGACCGTATACTTCCAGCGTACTACAGTCATTGTTACCGAGCTCGTCTTAGTCTACGCGTTGCACCTGTACTTACACACCACCCTACTTGATCTGTCCGTTACTAAATGCTCGCCAGCTATGTGAAGACGTCGAAGTCCAAAGTCACTGCTCATGCTGCTGCACTCTCTGTCCTACTGTCACCAGGACTGCTGATAATCGACCATGTCCATTTCCAGTATAATGGTTTCCTCTACGGCCTCTTGGTCCTCTCTATGGTCTTGGCTCGCAACAACTCGACCCTCCTATTGTCTGGTCTGCTCTTTGCAGCGCTTTTGTGTCTCAAGCACATCTACCTGTACCTCGCGCCTGCGTACTTTGTCTATCTTCTGCGCGCTTACTGCTTGGGGCAGCGGTCGTCGTTCCCCCTTTTCACTATACGATTCTTCAATTGCATCAAATTGGGCGTGGGTATCGTCTCTGTCTTCGCTGCCGCTTTTGGCCCCTTCGCGATGTGGGGACAGATAGGGCAAGTGTTTAGTCGCCTGTTCCCATTCTCGCGAGGTCTGTGTCATGCCTACTGGGCGCCGAACGTCTGGGCGATATACTCGTTCTCTGACCGAGTCCTAATTCACCGTATGCAGCTTCCCACTACCACGTTGTATCAAGCTAACACTGCCAGTGGCCCCGCGCCTTGGGCTGCACTTTGACCAAGAGGCAGTCAATAGCGTCACTCGAGGGCTTGTGGGAGACACGTCTTTCGCAGTACTTCCGGACATAGACCCATTGATATGCTTCCTTCTTACTCTTGGAACACAAATAGTACGTGTATCTATACCCTGGGTGATCGGTTGAACTAACGTCATCCAGCCCGTCCTCCTGCGCCTCTTGTACAAACCTACTTGGGAGGCCTTCATTGGTGCTGTAACGCTTTGTGGCTACGCGTCTTTCTTGTTCGGCTGGCATGTCCACGAGAAGGCAATCTTGCTCGTGATAATCCCATTTAGCTTGATAGCGCTCCAGGATCGTCGATATTTCGGCGCTTTCCGACCCTTGGCTGTCGCTGGTCATGTATCCCTCTTTCCTCTCCTCTACACGGCAGCCGAGTTCCCTGTGAAGACAGTCTATACTATCTTCTGGCTCGTACTCTTCCTTATCGCCTTCGATAGGCTAGCTCCTGCGTAGGTAACCTGTCCTTTCTTTCAGGTCTCCGCTAACATACAATAGTTCACCCAAGCCTAGGATCTTTTTACTTGATCGCTTCTCCCTGCTTTACATCGCCCTTTCGATACCTTTGATTGCATATTGCTCACTGGTTCACGGCCTGGTGTTTGGTTCTCGGTATGAATTCCTGCCGCTCATGTTCACAAGTTCGTATTCAGCCGTCGGAGTGGTGGGCAGCTGGGTCGGCTTTTTGGTAGTTTACTTTGATTTGTAGATGCATAAGTATCCAATAAGTCTAGAAGATAGCTCTTGCTAGTTCCATGACTTGGGAAGTAAGCTCCTCTGGATGTGGCAAATTTGTCGTCTGAATATCTTCTTGATCAGCACTTGTCGAAAGTGCAATCGCATGCGGCCCAGTGGTGGCCTTCAAAAGGAACGAGCTCTGTCTGTTGGGTCACTTTGGAGAGTCTCGCGGATGCTTGGGATACTCTAAGGGTATGGCACGCTTGCTACCAGTGCTGCAAATGGGAACCATGATAACGGCAGTGCGAGCATGGTAGTGAACAAGCACTCCTGGGTAAACTTGATACTGTGAAGATATCCAGGATGATGTTTGATACAACATACAATATTATGCCTTCTAACGTGCGGCTAAATGTTGGGGTAGGGTTGTTCAAGTTGGTGTGTCTGAGCAAGTGGGTCAGGCTGCCCCCAAGGGTTTGCTCGGGGTGGCTCGAGGCATGAGCTTTTCATGACCGATTATCACAGAACTTGATAATGCACAGGGTTTGCAGCAAGTGAATAAACTGATGCATGCATATCGCAGCATGATAGAGCTCATTGCTACGATTCGAAAGAGTCCAAATATGTTGATATTTTGATGGTAGTGGGGTGTGTAGCTTTGATGCGTGGGTGGTAGGGTGCGAAGGCAGTCCTTGCCAAATCAAGTATGGTAACTAGTGCCAAGGGACTACGGGCCTCTTCCACTACCCTCCGCTCGCTTTTCTCCCCCATTGACTACTCTTCGACTAATCCTCTCCACCCTACCTCACAACTTCCCGACTACCACGCTCTTACCATCCACGAACCCACCAACACGTCGCCTGGACGCGCTCTCGGAACTGATCGACGCGTCTCGGAACGCTACTCGGACCACCGAAGACTGCGACGACGATTTCGAAACACCTTTCCTGGCGCGTAGAGACAGACAATTGATCAACTGCCTACAGAGGGGCCATTGCCCCCACCTCTTACCGCGAATTACCTCGAGCAGAGGTAATCGGCGCGCTTCGATTGTCGCGACACTTCCGAAGTTTGCGACGCGGTACCGTGGACGTCGAACGGGCTACATGAGCTAGGGATCAAACCACCATGGTATAGTTTGGGTCGCGTTCTGTACAGGAGCGTGTGCTGATTGTTTTCCAGGTTCTCTACAAGCGTAAACCCGTCAAGTTCGAACCCCTGCCGAAGAACCTCGACGACAGCACTGAGGTACGCTACATACTCTGTTGGACCATAGAACTTATATGCTAAAGTCGCTGGATAGGTGTGGCATATCGAACAGACTGGAGAGGTCTTCACAGACTATGAGCGGTTCCTTGAGAGGTAGGAAAATATATGGAATGACGTCAGGTAGGTACATGTCGCTAATGAGATGTAGATACGACTTCTATCAACAGCGGAGCTTCACTTGCCAGGCGACTGGTCATTCAGGCTATACCTATTTCGAGGCCCAGGAGAGCGAGGTAGGCTCCACGTCAATACTCGTCAAGGCCGATGAAGAGGTAACATCCGTGCAGACGGAAGCTTCCAAAGAGATCAACAGCATCTTCCCGGATGGCTTAAGGTCTCCTGTCCTTCACTATGTCCAGTTTCAAGACCACCATCGGATGGATGACCTAGGTGAGTCAGTCTTGCTTGCTTAGCCCAGGAGTGCTGCTGACATACTACACAGTGAATGATGTCTACGATGTATGTCCACGAAGCGAAACCAAAACCTACAAGGAAACCCACGCTGACCTATTTGCAGCACTTCAAGGAGCACTTCATGTTGAATGATCGGGTTTCCGTTGAAGGCGACCACTCGCGCCGCTTCGGCAAGATTACTGAGATCACGGACAGCAGCCGACTACACAGCATGTTCAGTGGTCAGTCCATGGACGATAACATTCGGACTTACACCTACGTCATCACTATGGAAGACAGCGGTGAAACCGTCACCAAATACAAAGCCTCAGAACTCCAGCGCGATCGAAAGACCTATTCCAAGCTCATACTGAAAGCTTTCCTTCGCAATGCCCTTAAGCGTGAGTCATGGATTGGTGCGCCATGGATGGTCAAAGACAGCTTGGCAAAGCGATACGACATACCCACTAAGCTTCCTGACAAGAAGACCCGGGAGGCTATTTTAGCTGCTAAGAGGGCTACCACTGGCGTACCGAACGGTGTGACCGAACCTGTTCAACAACAATACCCACAGCAGATGCCCAACGGTCATGGTCCTCATGTCAATGGCCATAGACTGCCTTTACCACCTGGACAAGCGCAGCCTACCTTTGTTAATTTCTCCGCAAGCGGCCCTCCGCCCTACGCACAACAAGGTGTGATGCCTCCATGGGCAGCTGGAAACCCTCATCGGCCAGCGTATTTTGTCAACGGCCCACCGATTAATTACTCTGGACCTCCGCAGATAGTGACTGGTCCACCACCCAATATCCTGGCTCAGGTGCCGCCTCACCTTGCTGCGCAGTTAATGCAGATGCATACGCCTGGTCATGGCCCGCCCATCAATTTCCCATTCCAAACCAGCTTCAACCATCAACAAGGTCCCCGGCCAACAAACCTTCCACAGCCTCAACAAGCACCTCCACCGCCCCGTACTATTGAGTATGTCAAATACCCATGCGAGGACCTAGAGATCAAGCAACCTCGTCTACAGGTCAACCGACCACCATTGAAGTTCTTCTCCGACGACGTTCCCGAAGGAGTCGAGCCGCCGGCTGACGATAAAAAGACCGGCATCTTGATGAAGAGTATTGGCCCGTTACTCTGTATCTGGGAGACTCTCAACGTTCACGATACCATCTACATGCTAGACTCTTTCACCTTCGATGACTTTGTCGACGCTATGCGGTTCTCACATGAGACAGTCGAGTGTGAGTTGTTTGTAGAGATGCACTGTGCAATCCTGAAGCAGATTATCAATGATTCGGGGAAGATCCAGACGTCCCTACCTAACATGGCCGACAGCGAGGATTCATCAGACGAAGATTCGAGCGAGGAGTCAACGCCCACGCCCGAGCCCGAGCCGCCTGTTCGAACTACTCGTAGTAGTTTGAGGAAGTCGGGTGCAGCCCAACTTGTTGCAAAACCACGTACACCTACGCCTGAGCCTCCGAAGGAACTCCATAAGGCCGAGGAATTCGATAACGAATTCGACTGGGTCGAGCAGTGCAAGACTCGCAACTTTGCGGACGGTGGATGGCAGGCAGTCATTGTCGCACTCCTCTATCGCCTTTCCTTTGATCCCGCGCGGAAGGAAGCCTGTGACGAAATCCTTACTGAGCTTGTCCCTCCTGATGAAGAACCTACCATCACCACCATTGCCACCAACTACGCGAAGCTCGATGTTAACCTCCGCATCTCTGCGCTCGAGATGATTCTGAATCTCACTATTGTCACTGAGAATTTCCGCGATCAGCTGGTCGCTGCCGCCCAGGAAATGACTCGCTTGCGCAAGGAAAAGATTGAGTACCAGCGCAAACGCAAAGAGCTGGCTGATGAACTTTTCAAGCTGGATTTGGAGCGTAAGATCCACCTTCCTGCCAACACGCCGGCGTCGCCTACGGATGCCAAGATGAACGAGGATGTGGATACATCCATGACGAGCATTAACGATGGATCCAAGGAACCTGCCGAAGCCGAAGCAAACGGTGGCAACGATGCACCTACTTCCAAGGGCAGAACCCGTCCGGCGAACAAGAACAAGCGCAAGGCGGCTGCTGAAGAAGCTCGGAAGGAGAAGGCGAAGAAGGCCAAGGCAGATGCTGAGAAGACCAAGAAGCAGAAGGAATGGGAGAAACTGCTACAGGCGATTGAGAAGAAGAAGGACGAGCTCAAGGAGTGCGAGGACAACATCAGCGAGCTTGACGATGATCTGCGCGAAACTCTTGTGCATCGTAGCAAGATCCTTGGCAAGGATCGATTCTTGAACAAGTACTACTGGTTCGAGCACAATGGTATGCCGTTCGGCGGTGTTCCTAATAGCTCTACCGCCGAGTATGGGTACGCCAACGGGCGAATTTGGGTACAGGGACCGAGCGAGTATGAACTTGGTCCAAACTTGGAGGAGCCTGCCCTCTCTCAAGATATGCAGCGCTTTGGCTACACTATCCCGCAGCGTAAAGAACGAGAAGAAGGCCCGACGCACCTGTCCAACTCGAATCAGTGGGCGTTTTACGACGACCCGGAGGACATTGACAAGCTACTTGCGTGGCTCGATGAGCGCGGCCATCGAGAACGTGTTCTGCGTAAGGAGCTACAAGCGTTCCGTGACCGTATCGCCGAATACATGCTTAAGATGCGAAAGCATCTGGAGGACTCCAACAAGCCCCAGGAAGAGGACGATGATGACAACAAGACAAGAGTGTCGACGCGAAACAAGACCCATGTCGACAAGGACACCCCCAAGGATCGCTGCTTGCTCTGGACCAACAGCATCATGCGTGAGGAGTTCGGCCACAACCACATCGAAGAGTACGAACCGCCAAAGAAGGGTAAGGCGAAGCCTGTCAAGGCATTCAAGGCCAAGGGCCGAGGCCGTTAATGCGGTCTCTTGGTGCCATAAGCCCACGCAAGAGGCGAAGCAAAGTGAAAACGACCACAGGCTTGCTCTAAACCAAGGCCACAAGATATATATCAGCTTACTGGGCAGCAATGCACCCGAGGGTGACGAGCTCCGCAGAGCTATTGAGGACCTTAGCAACACAGCAGTACATTTACGAATGACGACACAGCATACTTTGGCGATCTACGGCGTTTTGATACCATGAGCCTTGGTGCTCAAAGTACATGTTGAGCATTTTAGGGAGTTCGGAATGATGCAGAGCTGACTGCCGTTGCGATGGTCAGTCTTGCCAGCAGACTTGATTCATGGTTTTACCGGATATTTATCTTTGGCTGGTTCTTCGGTAGTGTGCTCAGTCGACGTTCTGTCGATCTTGACGTGCATGGCGTTTAGCATTTGTCATGAGCGTACGTTGTTAGTATAGCTAGAAATACCAAAAAGAGATTGAATTAAATTCCGTATGTCATGTGAAGTATCTGTTTCGCGCTGTATTCCACGTTCGGCATCAATCCTTGAATTACGTAGGTATTCATGTTCGATTGGTAGCACCTGACTGGCTGGCCATTTCCGGTTAGTACGCGATGCGCGGCTGCTTGACGCGACCGGAGGCCGCCATCAGCAGCGCATGCAACCAGACCTGTTGCTTTCCATCAACAAGAGACACTTTGACATCGGATACGTCTCCACTACACTTGGGAAGATCTCTCGGAGCGATTAGAGGTCCACCGAAGCACTCCGCAGCCGTCGTGGAGCCGCCAACATGGCTACGAATGGCGCACGAAAGGGTGAGCTCAACTCCGCACCCCTCCCCGGCGCCGCTACGATGGAACTAATGTACCGCAGCACCTTCAGCCACAGAATCTGGAGGCAACTCTAGCCTACTGGACACAAGCGCAGTAAAAGACATAGTCAAATCGGAGAAAGCCAGGATCAAATTGAAGATCAAGAAGCCGGTCCCGAAGCCGTCGATATCTGGGAACTGGAAGGAAAGCGACGCGACCAGTACGTCACCCACAACGCGCTGTATCTGTACATGCACGTGAGTCTTCAGAGCGGTCTAACACATTACTAGACGTCGAGAACAAAGCCCCCGCTCCATCGACCACCTCGCCTGTAATTAATCCTCTGGACGAGAAAACGATTGCTGGCTTCCCCAGCGGCCGACCCCTAGACGATAAGGTGGATACAGTACAATGTAAACACTGTCGCCGACCTGTACTTCGCGCATCTTCTGCGGCACATATTCGTGAATGCTTGAACAAGAAGCAGGAGAAGCTAAAGAAGAAGAAGGAGGCCAAGGAAGCCAAAGACGCAGCCCTGCGGAAAGAGAAGGGGGAAGATGACGAGGGCGGCAAATCGCGCAAGTCAGCCATTAAGGGTGCCTCGATAGACGGCGATGGCGCAAAGAAGGGCAAAAAGCGGAAACTTGATGGAGACGCGGAGAAGGCGCCGAACGCCAAGAAGAAGAAGAAGGATGAACCCAAGCAGAAGGGAGCAAAGCCCAAAGGCCCTGTCGATGTTGAGAGGCAGTGCGGTGTCTCCCTACCAAACGGCGGATACTGTGCAAGAAGTCTAACTTGCAAGAGCCATAGCATGGGTCTGAAGAGGGCTGTTCCAGGACGAAGTCTACCGTATGACATGTTGCTGGCGCAATATCAGAAGAAGAACCAGGCCAAGATTCAACGTCTGTATCCTACAATCACCCAGCTAGAAACATTTTGTACTAACATATTCTCAGGGTCCCTCATTGATGCCAACGCGCCCCTTCCTGAAGATCTCGAGCCCTCAGGCGCTGTTGATTCCGACGAAGAGAAAGACTCTATCATGGCTGCCCTCTCTCGACATCGGCCACGGCCCATGGCAACATACACGCATACCTCACAACGCTCGAAATACCAATACATCCGCATGAAAGGCATGATCCGCTCAGCACTTGGGGCACCCCCAGGCGGAGGCGGGTCCATGTTCTCGGGTGGTGATAATATGAGTACTGGACGGGGGATGGCACTCGGTATGATGGGCGCGCCATTGAGTGCAACCAATGAGCACTTTCCGCAGAGCGCTGGATTCGGCGCACCTCTGAGCGCTGGTCTGGATGGCGGAGCAGGGAGCAGGAGGCCAAGTGCTATCGGTACAGGCGGACCTCGACAGATACTCCCTGGACAACTACCCGGACCTGGCCAACAGCGGAAGGGTAGTATGGCGAGTGTTAGCGCTACCTAGAAGGATGCTGATCTTCCCGATAAGGCTGTGTTGGAGGGGCCATCCCATGCCACGGGTAAAGACGATGACGAGGAAAAGGTTACGAATACGAACGTTGACATTCCCTGGGAGGCTATGTTAGATAAAGCAGGCAAGGAGAACGCGGAACACGGCCAGTGTACCCCGTCAACCGCTGCTCTTTGATGAGGAATCTGGTGTGAGAGTCGAAGCGTACAAAGATGTAGTCGCGTTCACGTATGGGACATGACTTGCACATGATGGTTCTACATGGGGTAGAAAGGCTTGGGCGGGGCCATGCTACGTACCCCTGGGCTTGGGTTATGTATTATTTGGGGTCGGGAGTTTGACATGATACCCTCTTTGATTTTATGATTACCGGGAGTAATGGACGTACTTCATCACTTGAAATCAATGGCATCCCTTTGATCTCTTGTAGAGGCTTGATCTCTCTAGTCTAGTACTGACGAGACACTGAGACTGTATCGAGAGATAGATGATTCGAAGATGACATGGCTGATGGGCGGCGAAAACAGACAGTGTCTTTGTAGACTACTGTGTTATGACTCCCCTTGCATACCCCAATATCCCACTCTCTGTGCTTTAGGTACCGTCATCTTGAAATGCAGATCGTCCTCATCCTCGCCGCTTCCCAATGCATTGTCGTCGTCTCCAATGTTGTACTCTTCATCGTCACTTCCATGGCGGTATTTGGACTGGTACAGATTCCGATCGAACTCGTCGTCGTCACTCATCTCGTCCTCAGGATAGTCGTTGGCGTAGTAATCCTCTGCGTTCTCGTCTTCGTCATCCGTGTCGAACTCTCGGTCGCTGTTCTCGTCGTTATCCCACCAGTCTGCGTCCTCTTCGCTGATGACTAGAAGACCGACTGTGCCTGTCGGGGCGGGGGCGTCTGGTAGAACGGGTTCCCGGACGTAATGGTCGTATACGTATTCGCTGTCAATATCCATGGCGTCGCCATCAGCCATTGTGCCATCTTGGGCTGCGAGGGCTGCCGCCTTATCCGGGTGCCGTTCTGCAAAGCGTTTCGCTGGCGCTTTGGGCTTGTGTTTCGAAGGCGAGGGGAGGGGTATTTCGAGATTGTCTACCTTCTCCACCTCTTTTGACAGGGCTTCCAGGTTGCGTACATCGTTTTCTGAGGGCTCGGTGACAGGTGGTTTCCGGTGTATCGAGGGTTTGGCTGAGTGGTGTAGTGCGCTGCCGGCACCTGGCCGCTTTCGTGGTCGCGGTGTAGAGTCTGGTGTAGGTTCTGGTATTGGCGCTTGCACTTGTCCGCCCGCTGGGATGTTCTCTTTGGTGATCTCTTGTTCCTCTACGAAATGCCGTTTAGCGCCAATCCTGGACACGGGATCGAGGCGAAAGCGTCGCGCGAGAGTCGGCGTTGGTGGTGCTGATACCTGTTGGACATCGTCGCCCGGCTTGGTGAGACGCTTGTATGCAAAGTCGCTGCTTCTTTGTCGCTTGATATCCTTTCCGCCGTGTTCGATCCTGAGGGAGTCGACAGGCGCATCGGTGCGCTTTCGCTTGATGGAGATTGTATTGGGTGGGAGTTGGTGTGACATATTTGTGGCAACGAGTGAAGACGTAGTTCTAGCCAGTGACCTCTGGTCTCCTTGACGCTCGCAGCTAAGTATTTGGTGGTGAGTCGGTCCAGCGAATCGGAGGGGCAGCGCGGGGAGGTGTGACATCAAAGCAATCCAGATGCCGCGCAGGCAGAGCCCCAGTCCACTAGCGTGATCTACACCCGCGTGTCACCCGTCGACTCTCGAGCTCACCCACGCGATATGATCATGAGTCTTACTAGCACCGCCACGGCTTGAACATGTCCGCCCGTGTCCACTCATACAGTGCTCGCCTCCCTTTTGAAGACGTCTCTTCCTCGTAGACGTGTATCGGCATCTTCGCAACTCCGCAGTACATCCCCGAGAGCACCTCAAACGCGACGACACGTCCCACCATGGATCGCATCCGGCAGATGTTCGATCGCGAGAACTCTTCGGCATCGTATGAGCCACTAGAAGGAGGATCTGAGCGGCCAGATGGCGAGCATATCGAGCGCGAGGATCAGGCATTCTCATGGACGGACTATGCTGTCTTCACCCTCTTGGGTGTCTCCATGCTATGGGCTTGGTGGGTACCTCAGACATCACTGCAGACATGATACTGACTGTACTAGGAACATGTTCTTAGCAGCAGCTCCGTACTTCCAGCGACGCTTCGAGTCCAATGATAACCTCCTCCGCAACTTCCAGTCCTCCATTCTATGCGTCTCCACCGTAGGCAACCTTGGCTCCATGATCGTCTTGACCAAGCTCCAGGCTCGTGCCAACTACCCCAAACGCATCGTCGCATCGCTCGCCTTGAACGCTGTCGTCTTCACCCTTCTCGCCATATCCACAAAGTTCTTCCTGGACATATCCGTCGGTGTCTACTTCGCCTTCCTCATGGTCATGGTGTTGAGCGCCAGCCTTGCGACAGGCCTGTGCCAGAACGGCGTCTTTGCGTATGTATCGGGCTTTGGAAGAGAGGAATATACCCAAGGGATCATGTCTGGCCAAGGCATTGCCGGTGTCTTGCCTTCCATCACCCAGATCATATCGGTTCTGTCTGTACCTAAAAAACAGCATACCGACGGAGCACCGCAAGAGTCAAGCACATCTGCCTTCATCTACTTCTTGACAGCCACGGCCGTCTCCGCGGCAACATTGGTAGCCTTCTTCTACCTCCTCTCCAGGGCTAGCTCTAAGCAGCGTATGTCGCAAGCATCGTACGACCAGGGGCCCGAATACGATTCAACCCACAACGAGCGCAAGAGTGTACCACTGACGAGGATGCTCAAGAAGCTCTTCTGGCTCGCCGGCGCCGTCTTCATCACCTTTGCAATTACTATGTTCTTCCCCGTCTTCACGCCACAAGTACTAAGTGTACGCGATCCATCAACGGCTCCTCGCCTTTTCCAACCAGCAACTTTCATCCCTCTAGGCTTCTTTTTCTGGAACCTTGGTGACCTCATGGGTCGAGTAGGACCCGCTCTGCCTGCCCTTCGTCTTACGCATCGTCCACGCCTCTTGTTCTTTCTGTCTATCGCGCGTGTACTCTTCATACCCTTGTACTTCCTCTGCAACATCGGTGGGAAAGGCGCTGCCGTCAACTCCGATTTCTTCTATCTCTTCATTGTACAGCTACTCTTCGGCATAACAAATGGCTACTTGGGTAGCAGCTGCATGATGGGTTTCGCTGAGTGGGTTGAACCGGAAGAGCTTGAGGCAGCAGGAAGCTTCATGTCGCTATCTTTGGTTGGCGGCCTTACAACGGGAAGCTTCCTCAGTTTCTTTGCTGCACAGTCCTCGTAATTTGGGGTGCTTCTGGTAGCACGGCTCCTCTACGTGGCTAGCATCAGCGGTCTCGTTAGTAACCAGAGATGTGTATAAAAGCGTCCATGAGCAATACAGAATGTCTATATTCATCTCCGCCATTTCTCACGAAAGATAATGGCCACAGATATTATCTACATAGTTCTCAGATTCCAGCTCCACTTCCGTACTGCTCAGCAGATAAGGACCGGTGGGAAACGTAGGAGACCCTCATTCAGCTGGGCGGAGAAGATCCGGCATAACCAGGATTTCACCCGGCCTGAAGACCATGACAACACATACGACGAAGTGGAAGTGGAAGCGGAAGCTGCCGACGGTGGACGGTGGACGGTGGAAAACGATGTTAGTCCATAGCAGGTCTTGCGAGGAAGACGTTTGAATCTCTGATCATAGCCCCATCGGGGACGTCGCTCAGCAGCACCTGGTCGATGAAGTCAAGAAGCATATAGGCGAGTTCAAGCAAGCCGGTATCAAGGTGACAGAAGATCCAGAGTCTCTTTGGGATGTTTCGGAACTAAATGATCACATGGTGGAACGCACTTTCTACGTTGCTCATCAGCCGATGACGCTTGATGATGGGACTGCGAGTGTCATGACTAGGTATTGGTGGGAGGTTGTAGCTGTTAGTTTTGGGGAACCAAGATATGTCAGGGACACACCTAGACCAAATGTAGGTGGTAGCGGGTAGTAGCAAATGTTGAGGCATGCTTTCAAGCAACCATACTAGTTTGTTAGCAAATTAGGTCATTCTACACAAAGCTTGTCCATCTCGAAGCCTAAGTCATATTAGAAGTACATTCATCTCCTGTTCCAAGTCTTCTTTCAAGAAGTTGCACAATACCCGAAATACCAGTCAACTCCATCTACCTGGTTGTCCATTCCCACTCACTTTCCAAAGACAGACCCACATTCCGCGTCGCCTCCGTCGAACTGCCCAGGCTCCCTTCTCAGTGGACCGGCCACGATCGCATCAAACATGCATACACTAACATTCTCGTCACCCCTTCCGGTACCCCGCTCGCAGAAAAATGGAAAATCGAAGTAGAGTACCCCCGAAATTCCGAGCAATATCTTGAGATTGTCGCGTGGTTCAACGATTTAGAAGCAGCGGACAAGAAGCTGGCTGACTGCGTGTTGCAAGACTGTAAGTCTAATGCAGACACGGGCGAAGAGGGAAACATGGGGAAGAAGAAGACAAGAGTGGCCTGGACAGATTCCTTGGACGGCAACACAACGGCCTTCTACTGCATGAATTCAAACCAGGAGAACCCCGACGGATCATTCTCGCAAGCCATGCGATCTCACTGGTGGGAAACCATACGCGTCAATTTCGAACAACAAGACATATACAGCGCAAAATGGAACGAGAAAGACCGGTCATCCTACTTGGAGACTTCGGAAAGGATCAACTCCCTTCTGACTTTGAAAAGAGTTCAGGGACTGAGCGAGCAGGAGGTGGAGGAGTTGGACGGGCTGCAGAAGGAATTGGGTTGGGTGGGTATCAAGAGGGTTAAGTCGAATGATTGGACCGGCGGGTATGTCAAGAGGAGCGAGATGGACAGCGATGGGGTTGAGGAGTATCTCGAGAACGAGAACGTGCAATACTGTAGTGAGAATGAAGAAGATATAAGAGTGAGAAAGATGGAACCAGGCTACGGGAGTCTGGACGTGAAGGATCGTGAGGTCATGGGGGACAACGTATATGGCGACAAGTTGTAGTCGCACGAACGCTGCGAGGATCCGTCCGTTTTTGTTGCATTTCAGTCTTTTTGGATTATTGGTACATAGGCATGCTCTTTACAAAGCACCCAGTTCCTTCAACTTGCTAATCATGCCATCCACATCCTCAACCTTGACACCACCCTTCCGTGGTGGTGGCTCGGTGACCTTTACTGTTTTCAATCTGATCTCCGTGTCCAGTCCATAGTCGCTCAGACTCTTCTTGTCCAGCTTCTTCTTCTTCGCCTTCATGATGTTGGGTAAACTAGCGTATCGGGGTTCGTTGAGGCGCAGATCCGTGGTGATGACCATGGGAAGTTTGGCTTTGATTGTTTGCACGCCTCCGTCGACTTCTTGTACGACTTCGACGGTTTGATCGTTGATTGTGACTTTGGAGGCTTGAGTTGCTTGTGGCCAGTTGAGGAGGCCTGCGAGCATTTGTCCTGTCTGACCGGCGTCGTCGTCGATGGCTTGCTTGCCTAGGATTACAAGATTGCTCTTTTGCTCGTCTACTACTTTCCGTAGAAGCTTCGCGACGCCCAGTGGCTCCAGGGCGTCCTTCTCTTCTACAACTACGTGTATGCCTCGGTCTGCGCCCATGGCCATGGCTGTGCGGAGGATGTCTTGGGACTTGGGGACGCCGGCGGAGAAGGCGACGATCTCTTCTACGTTGGGGGCATTTGCATGGTGGGCCTTCTTTTCGCGCATGCGGACTGCTTCTTCGATGGAGAGTTCGTCGAAGGGATTCATCGAATGCTTGACGTTTGCGGTTTCCACGGCGGTTTGGGCGCGGTTTACGCGGGGTTTGACCTGATCGTGGTGTCAGTGACATTCGCTGTGGAGACAGCCGTCTTGAGTGCTCTCATCCTCGAAGCCACTCTTTCAAGCATCCAAGTCGGACATGCATGCGCCATGTCTATGAATTAGTGTAATGAACATACGGCATAGTCAATGACCCGCTTGACGGGCACTAATATCCTCAATCCTGACATTCTGTGTATGTTTCCTCCTCAGCGCCTGGCAGCGTAATGTTTCGGGGGTATCACCGGTAATGATGTAGAAGAACCAGGGTGGGGGATAGCATCGGAGCTGCTTCTTGCGTTCGCGCTGCTTAGCCGAGGCTTTTTCCGATGTCCGCGGCGGCCTTGGCGGGGCGATATCGTCAGACCAGGAAGCGTCACTCCTGCAGAACTTCAACTGTTGTAGTCTAATACACCGTACAGCTTGTGGAGTTATCCTTCGTGGACGTCTCCCATTGCTTCATGCTCACTAAAGATCAGGCCTATCAGACATGCTGGCAGCTTTCTTCCCTGCGTGCTTGTTCACGATGCCGAATTATGCGTGGATTGCCTATGCGTTTGATGAGACAAAGATTGCTCAGCGCGTATTTCTGTTCTTACAGAAAGACTCCATCTACTGCTTTCGCACTCATCTTTTTTGTTCACAGTCAAAGTTACATTGACAAGGGCTTCGCACATCATGCTCAATATTCTTGTCATCACACTGGCAGGCGATCGTTCCATGGTGTTCGGTTGATCAGACAAGAGCGTGCCTCGCCTGATGCAACGAGCAGCGGTACACGGGTCACGAACAGTAGAAGGCGCTATCGACTGCCTCAGTACAGACTGGCCAAATGCCATTCTAGTCCAGAGCAATCTCATCCTGAGGAACGAAGAACCGAGCACCACGCTGCGTAGTCACTTGATCGAACGGGCGAGAAACGGCTGTACCACAATCTTCATGGGATACTTCCATTGGTTAAATGAAGATGCTCCTGGGAACTCTATGGAGAATTTCCACTCAGACCGTTGACTTTACAGTTGTACTCACGATTCTTCTACATCAGTTTCTGTATTCGAATGAAGATACATAGACTACATATTCAAGAGCCACCCACACCCTCGGCAAACTGTTGACAACTCGCACAAAATCCAAAGGTTCTAGTGGCATTATACTCCCAACACTGCTGCGCGTAGTCTGGTGTCGTAGTCCCACATCCGTCACCTAGTAACACGCAGTCGTATCCATTGCTGAATGCATCAGTCAGGGTTCCACCCACGCACTGATCGGTATTGACACCTGTGAAGAACAAGGTCCTAATGCCCTCTTTATCCAGAAACTCTTTGAGGGGTGTGGTGGCACCCCACATCCCGCTCATCCTATTTTTATGGATCCAGACGTCAGGCCTACTCCCCAACTTGCTGCCTTCGACATACATGGCATCAAGTGGAGGGTAAAGCGCTGCGTTCCAAGAATCGCGCATGAGCAATCTACCTCCGTCTACAGTTTTCCCGTCTGGAAACTTGAGTATCCCGCAGTCAGCCCCGATACCACGGTAGAAAGACTGGTTTTCTTTGCCATGTCGATCCATGCTCACGCTTCCTTCTTGGTGTCCAAAAGCGTCGTCGGCTTTGAAATCGGCATCTTCCGGAATGGAGAAGAAACCAAATGCGCGTTTCACAGCTGGCGGCATATCTTTGGCTTCCTCCTCCGTAAGCCCCCAATTTACCCATACGACTCTGATGCCAGCTTTTCGTGCAGCTGGAATAGCGTACTTGACCAGATTTTCGCAAGCGATGTGACCAGGACCCTTTTGGCCGCGGCCGAAAGCTTCGGAGAGGAAGAAGTTCTGCATGTCGATGATGACAAGGGCGGATTTCGAAGGGTCAATTGTGATGGCATCAGCTCGTGTCTGAATTGTATGTGTGGGTCCCGTAGTTGGCGACGAGTGCGTAGAAGGATGGGTGAGGTCAAAGCCATTCTTGGTAGAGTGCGACCAGAAGTTTGAAGGTGAGCCTATCAAGGCTTTTCGATGGGTGTTGAGAGGGATAGTAGATGACATGGCTGTGAGAACAGATATTGTGCTAGATTGAAGTGATCAAAGATCGATTCTTGATGGTAGATTGTGTTCGATGTCTGCGTGAAGATGCAGAATGATATGTGTTAAGTAAATAGGTGATCATACTGGTGATGAATATAAATCTTCAAATAGTCATCGGATGCTGTGGCCACTATCAGAGTGCCAGATAAGGAAGGCCAGTAGCTCACCTGCCGAGGTGGGGTAGGCCGGGGTAGGTCCGGAGATAGACGTTTTGTCGAGGATATGACCAAGACATCTTTCAACACACATGTGTATGTCTAGTGCATGGTGCGAGATCGATCTGGAATAGAGGTATTCTGCGCAGAATCACCGAACAGTTGCGTAATTGTCTGACAGATACTTCATATGAATGTAGCTTCTGAAACAATGCCAGGCTGCGCGTGTGAGCGTGGCGAACACGCATGATACATTAGGAGAGAATGGAGTATATAGGATATGTTCTCCTACTGGTTGAATTGGCTGTTACCGGATTCCCGCAAGCCGCATCCTCGCAACATGCACAAGCTGTGGTGCCTCTTCTTTGTAAAGGGCAGCGCTCTCAGAGTCGACAATCTGACGCAAATAGTGCCTGGATCTTTCGTCGTCACCAACAGACTTGTAATAGTCCGCGAGTTGCAACATTGAAGGTTTGTGTCCGACGACAGACGCCGCATGTAGCCACTCTCGGGCTAGCTTCGCAGCGCTTCCGCGTCTCCAGGTCAGTAACCAGTTGAGCGCATGCCGTATGCTACCGTTTTCTAAAATAGACGAGTTCGATGCTGCCACTTCTTGATAGAAGCCAGTGAGGTCCAGTATGGCTTGTCTGTGACCGGATGCTGCTGCTTTGCTAGTATACCGCAACCACTTTTCGCTTGTTTTCGGCTCATAGGCTGCGAGTTCGTAGTATGAAAGCGGATCATCACCTTCGAAAGCACCTTTCTGGAAATATGACTGGGCTTCTGCCTGTACGTTCGGGTCCTTGTCTGCCTTATGTAGATAACCGAGCGCATTCCAGGGTGCTATAAGAGCAAACTGCATCGCATGCGTTGATGACGTTCCAGTTTGATGATCAAGAGTTGAAGGCTTGATGGCTTCTTGGTATACTTTTATGGCCTCCTGCTTCTGTCCTGCTCGCTCAAGGAAGAGTCCTCTTAAAGTCAAGACTTCAACTACTAGACTTGGAGTCTTTTCCAAGGACTGCAAGTCAATCATGTCGAGTAATTGGCGGTATTGGGCGATCTCTTTCTGTGGAAAAAGACTTGCAATCTCTTGAGCAGGCCCGTTGCCAGAACTGCCAAGGTAGACGGCAGTCAGGATGTGTACTATCGCTAGAGGATCTCTAGCTTGCGCACATCCTTGCAGAAGCATACCAGCGACAGCTTTGTGCTGACTAGGAGGCAATTGAGCTCTTATCGCTGTATCGCTAATATCGGGTATCTTGAATGTAACGAGCGCAAGAGATGTAATATCAATCGGTCGGACGTTATATTCTGCTCATGTCAGTACCGTCAATGGAGGTGAGCGTGGGCCGTGAACCTACTCTTGACTATCCGCAAAACGTTGTCGCTGTGGGAAATAGTTTTGGTTTGCGCAACGAAATCATCGTAGATGCTCAGAGCCGTACGCGGCTCGATATTGAGTGTGCTTTGTTGCTTGCAGATGGTGTAGAAGCCCAGTCGAGCGCGGGCATCAGCATCAACACGTGCTCTCGGATCCATTCTTCGCTTCGTAGCATAGTTCTGGGTTCGCATGCCTGTTGCAAGCCAATACGAGCCCATCAGATATCTTGCGGCATTGTAGCGGATCGGTAAAGTAATTTGGCGCGGTCGGCACGACAAACATGGCTCTAGACGCGTGACTGCGTTTACTGAGCGTAATACTGCGCGAGGAGTCGACATAGTTACGAGACGATTGCTCGATAGTTGGTAAATGACGATGCGGTGATCCTTGGGATTCACCAGGGTCGTTAGTCTCGGGGGTCCGCAATGGCCGCGAAATCTTGGCACGCCAGAATCTTTTCCACATCGCGCGATCCACCAGCGCAGCAACGACGAGGACAGTCGCGGTTCGTGCACAACGCGTATCAACCCACACCAACGAAGTCGCAATGGTTACTACACGAGGCGGAACAGAGACGCCAGGCGCACCGACACCGACGCCGCGCAGCTCGACAAGAAAAGCCGCAGGAAAGCGAGAACTCGAGTCGCTAGAGACGCCGACACAAACGAAAAGGCAGAGGAAGTCTGCGCCCACGTCCTCCTCCAAGAAGAGATCTGCCAAGCAGGCGATCGATGCGGATGCGCCTTCACAAGGACTTTCGCAAGAGTCTGTCGACGATGTCTCGGACACGATCGCTATCGCTGCGCCTGCGACCCAAGACCCTCAGACGCCGACAAAGGACGACTTTCTGCCACTCCGACGCCGATCGAGCCCCCATGTTGTGGTCAGCAGGAAGTCACCGGATGATTCGACGGCCACAGACAGCTTCGGTGAAGGCAGAGAAGATGCGCCAGTAACTTCACAAAATCCGTCTTTTTACACACCGGCGCAACAGCCTGGTTCTGGTTCTGGTTCAGTATACGCGACGCCCGCCACAACATTCAAGCAACCTGAGGGATCTCCTACACCCAAGGCTAAGAAGGGAGATAGCCAGACGCCAGCATCAGGCTCAGCGAAGAGAGGCAGAGGCCGCCCGAAGAAGGCTGTAGAGACGCCGTCCAAGTTCCCTGACGAAATCCCAACGTCCTCATACGAGAGCAGCACAGCTCCTATACCCTCGCAAGACGACGTGCCTCCTTCAGCACAACCCGAAAAGACGCACAGGCGCTTTGGTAGCGAGGAGCCTGCGGAGTCGCAAGATTCGCCCGCTGCGAACAAGCAAGGCAACAAGCGATATGAAGCTTCTCAGCCCATCGAGTCACTGCCCCCAACGCAAACAACCCAAGTCAATCAGGACGAAGCAAGCGATTCGGACAACGAAGCCCCCGAGGTAGTCACCACAGCCGCTGCAAGTTCGAAAGCACGAGCTACGCAAGCCGAAGCCGACCGCGCGCAGAAAGCCCAACAAGCAAAGGAACAGGCCAAGCGACAGGCGCGCGAGGAACTCGTTGCCGCCCAACAAGCTGCAAAGCGAGAGCGTGAGGAGAAGAAGGCAAAGAAATTGGCAAAGAAGGCTGCCAAGGAAGCAAAGGCTGCCGCCGGCCCCCTCGACGAAGAGCCAGAAGTTGCGTCGCGCATGGACATCGACGTATCCAACGGTCTCCTACCTGCTTCCCTCCTCGAGACCATCGACGACCAACGCCCTCCCACACCACCGCCCGAGCGGCGCGGAAAGACAGAGGAGGAACTTAAGAAGGAGAAACTCAACCACCACATCAAGTTCCTGGAGCGCGTTGACAAGCCAGCGAAGGATGTGAAGAAGGGCAAGCTCAGCGTAGCAGTATTGGCACAACAGAACCGGGTGCTGCCGCCCAAGGTCAACAGGAATACGAAGAACGTACGTGAACACTGGTTGAAGGGGCGTGAAATGGATAAGAAGGGAGGAAAACCCGGCGTTAGGTTCGGGAAGAAGATGGAGAGGAGGCCGCATGGTAACCGGGGTTTCCTCAGGAATGGAGAGTAGATAATAGCACAGTGCCAGTCGGACTTGTGCAGCATGATGTAAAAGATATCCATTGCCATCTTGATGTTTGTGCCTTTGATGATAGGCTTTGCCGCCCATCGTGCTGTCCACTTTCATTCCTGCTGTACCATCTACCGCCGTCCAGGCCTCTTCGGCTTTGCAAATCCCTTACTCTCCTCCTTCTTCTCCACCTTAAACTCATCTAGGATAACCTGCTCAGTAATCTCATCCGGATCCGTCGCTTCAATCTTCTTCTCCACCTTGAGCCCACCATCGTTCTGCGCAAGACTGACCACATTGCCCCTACTCGCTGCATACAGCATCCTCTCCCTGATCTTCGCTCCGCTCGGACACGTCGAGATGAACACAATACTCGCAGCAGCGTCGTCATGACGGTAGAACGAGAACCGCGGCTCCTTGGCATCGATAGCGCGGGAGAGAGTTGAAGGCGTCGCTGATGAAGAAGAAACAAGCTGAAGTGTCTCAGACGCGCCGTCCATGCGCAACTGCACGAGGTTATCCGTCCCACCCTGTCCCAACTTCTTCAGTGCACCGCCAATCTCATCATCAGCCCGAATAGCGATTCTGCCTCCTTGGGCCAGACCCTGACCGCGTGTACCTCTGCTCTCCAGGGCCTCGGCATCTTTGATATCCTGCAGCGATTGTTCCTCCGCTGTCAGCGGATTATCAGATGCTGTATGCGCGATGTGTTTCTCCCAGCCTTCCGGCGTGAGCTCTGATGCTTCGGTCGTGAAGACGCTCTCACTGAAATGCTCTCCGCCTAGCTCACGCACGAGTGTGAGGCGCGTGGATGCGAAGAGCATTTTCTGGCGTACGGGCGCAGCATTGGGTACGTATGTTACGGCTACGAGAGATTTATCGGGCGAGGCGAGCGAGTCGGCGCGGCGGAGTAGAATGTACAGGGCGGCATTGGGCTGGATGCGGGATTGGAGATTGGAGAGGTCGGCGAGGAATGTCGACGCTGACGAGGATATGGTGTCACTGGGGATGATGGTTTCGTTTTGGATTGTGGCTAGGATTCCGCGTTGCGAGGTCGAGGTTATGAGGCTACCCACGGCGGATTTGAGCTCCTGGGAAGCTATAGGGGTTTGTTAGTGGGGTGTACGAAGTTGGAACGCGCTGGATAATCGTTACCGGAGATACCAGACTGCATCTTGGCAAGTCTTTACTGCAGTATCTTCTGTGGTTGTCGGAACACTCAAAGAGGAGGCCGGTAAGATGTTGAATGTACTGATTTGTACGTTTACACTGACGTCGAACCAGCGGTGATGCTGTACTATAGTGGGGCAGGTGGGCTGGACGGCCGATGCACCTTGGCAGCCCTGCTTCTATCATATAGTCTGGTTCCTGAGCTGGCGTTTCTAAAATTCAAATGTCGTTGTATATCACAGAAATTACAGGCTTCAATATGCTTGGAAAACAATGTATGCTCATCGAAGAGCGCTCTCCAACAGACTGGAAAACGCAATGGTAGCTCACTCCTCATATGCCCCACCAGGGAGCATCTCTCTACCTTTCTCCAACACGCCCTTCAGATACTCGTACACGGTAAATGTGACAGCTTGGCCGGGGGCTACTCGCATCACACGCGGTGTGATACCTTTGTAGAAACTGCGGATACCTTCCTGCTTCCACATGTCGCTGCGAATTGTCAGCTAACACTCGGAAGTTGGGTGCGCTCGAGGACTTACTTTCCGATGTTCACTATCCTCTGAATAGCAGTTTGACCTGCCTCCGCGGGCGTCTTCTGCAACCTCGTTTTGATCGTGTCGATCGGCGCGTTCGTAAACGGACCAACAGCACCACTAATCAGACCGATCAAACTCGTCTCGTAGCCCGGCAAATCTGTTGTACCATGGTACTTCTGTAACTGTGCCCTGAGTTCCGAGTACGCAGTGAAGTTTGCTGCTTGGTTTGTTCCCTGGCGCAACGCTGTGAGCGAGACACCACGCCATAATGCGCCTGCGCCTTCTTCCTTCACGACAGTATACATGGCATGCGCGGCATTTCGGTACTTGGGTATATCGAGCGGATCGGCCATTGAGTGGTGCTGCGCTTGAAGACGGATCTTGACAACCTCCATGGGTGTGACTACGAGAACGGCCTCCGTGACACCAGCGGCAAGGCCAGCTGTAGAGTGTTAGTATTCAGTCATTCTTGAGCGAACTTTGTATTGAAAAGATGCGCCTTGCAATCTCGCGAGCTGTAGACTTACCCATAAACGTAGACTTTGACGCGACATTGCCCTCTTTGTCTGCTAACAGCTGCTTATACCACTCATAACTCGTGAATCGTATGGCCATCTTCGGAACGATGCCTGTGAGAACGGCGCCTAATCCCTTATATAGGCCTAATGCTGTCTCCCTCTTCACGATCTCGGTTCCGGTCGTAATAAACCCGCGCTTCTTTGCCTGTAGTGTACACCAATCAGTGACGTTCTGGATAGTGTATGCCGACCGCTTCGAAAGTATAAGTTGGGACATACTCCTGGAGCGCGAGCTCGTCTTGACAGTTGCATGCGGACTTTGATCGTATCTGATATTCAATTAGACCTAACGCGCAGATGATAGAGGCTTGAGGACTTGTAACTCACCGAGAGGATGACACGCGAGTGCCTCCATCATTCCAGCACCACCTCCGGCTTCATGTCGCGTCAGTATCGTGCCATCGCGGTCGCATACCCTCCAAATTCTCAGCTCGGGGCTTACCGATCAAATTTGTGGCCGCCGAAGCGGGCTTCTTGCCGCCAGGCCCTTGTACTGATTTCGCGGACATGTTGCGTAGAGTTGGAGCGCAGAGGTTCAGGAAGGTGTTTGCTGCGAGGAATGGAGACCAAAAGCCGTCCAAGGCACGAGCACGTGGGGTTACACGAAGTTATGACACTGAAGGAGCGATCCTGAGCTGTAGCCCAATTTTCGGAATGGGAACTGTAATGCACTTTAGAAACCTCGGCTTCTAGAGATGACGACAGAGGGAGAGCAAGCTAATCAATAGCAGCAGCGATGCAACGGGTATAGAGAAGAACACTCGGAATGAGGTTTAGGAAAGCGAGGAGAGCATGAGCGCAAGGAAATTCATTCAGTCATATTCCATACATTGCTGATCAGAAGCCTGCCTTGACTACCCGCGGGTGTGAGGACAAACACCCATTTGCTCCGCCAGCCTCGGCCCTTGCGTGAGCCCAGACCGCGTGTCTTAGTGTCGACTGGCACGCGTTTGTCTGGCAACTGGCAAACAACGGGGTACCTTGGCAAAAACCCCGGATTTTGCCTTGGGTGGGCGAGCGGAAGTTACGATGCGCTGATGTCGTTCGGCCGGCGATCGGCTCGAGGAATTACGTTGCCGAGCCACAGTTGCCCAGCTGTCCAAGCTATTGGCCGTTCATCATGGCCTGCTTGGGATGATAACACATGCAATCCTGGTGTTATGCCTGAAATCGAGTCTCGTGTATTTCCGGGTTCGCGCTTTCACAAGCTCGTGTAGGCGAGCGTCTGGTGATGGATGAGGGGTGGAACGATCGACATGTGAAAGTGTGGAAGATGACGTTGGAGGGGCTGTCGGAAACTCTCCGCTGCAGAGCCCATCCCGAAAGCGGCCGACGTGCACGTGCGCGAAGATGCCTCGGAAGATGCCTAGGCAATCTCAACTGTTCTACAAAATGTTCCTCGGGACGTGTTGAAGGAGAGATGAAAATGGGGTATATTCTTACTACATCAACGATTCCCCTCGGCAAACCTACAATCAGATAAATCTGACCTCATTGAACAGACTTGACCTGACCTGCATCAACGCAACCAGCTCCAACACAAAGTTCTGCAGTATGACTACGTTTGTGATGATGTGCAGCAAGCTCGCCTCTCGAATATCATCGTCTTCTGTATCCTCAGTACCATTCGCCGCGTCATCAGAAGGTTCCTTTGGTGGTGGTTGGAACTTCGATAGCATGACTTCTACCTCCTTTGATCCAGCCGGCCGGCGGAAGCGAATACGTCTCTTGCCGAACTGACTCATTCTGATCTGTGATATGCTAGCTTCGACGTCTGACATCAAAGAAGGCTGTTGTACGGCGTATGTTCCTGACATAGGAGATGACGCTCGGGCAGGTGAACCGACGAGTGTCTGGCCTCCATATCTTGATGGTGCGGGTGATGTAGTGGGGGTGTTCCTTGCTTCAGAAAGAGTTTCCTTCCTGCCTCTCGGAGATTGCGCTCTGGAGGGCGTCGTCGGTTGGTTACGTACGTGTTGTGGTATTTGCGGAGTCCAAGATCCAACTGGAGTTTCCGAGGGAGGTCGCGCAGGCTTTGACTGAGGCGTTGACATTTTTGACTCCTCTACGAGATCCTGATGGAAGCGGAAGGCATGCTTACGATTCGCAACGTGCTCATCCCAGTCCTTGATATCGCTGCGCAGGGCATCGACTTGCGTCTGAAGACGTTGCAGGCATGCAAACAGTTGAGGAGTAGCAGAAGACTCCCATTTCGGAAACCTTTCTGCCATGAACATGGCGCGCAAATTGTCGTTCGTGAACGACTCGGCTACAGGACTGTCGTTTTCGAAGTGGTAGTCGGCAGGATCCACGGACAGCCATCCTTCCAGACGCAGTTGCGAGCAGGTGCCAAGCGTGATCAATGCCTCAGTAAGCGCTAGGTTTGTCTCGACATCGTTTGTGAGGAACCTCAGCAGTAGATCCATGAGAGATTGGAAGAGCGGATCTTCTGGAAGCAACTGATGTGGATCTACCTCCCTAGCTGAGGCTTCAGTGGAGTCGAAGTATCCTGGACTCTTCGAAGAGGTCGCGGGTAAAGCGATGGTCTTCAAAGAGCAGGGATGCGACTCCAACAAACTCAGAGTATCTTTGAGATAGTTCTCGTACGCTTCATCAACACCTTCCAGGCCAGCGAGATCGATGGCGAGGTTTAGGTACAGCTCAAGCTCCTTGTTCAGAGATCCAACAGTTCTATTGTGCTCTTTGTGATGCAAGTTCATTACCTTGACGAGAGACCCGAGAGCGTATCCATGGCTTTTGCTCAATATCACAGTAGTCAGCTTCAATGATGCAATGACCGTCTGTGGATTGCGCGATGCGGTGCTTCCCAAGACCAAGTCGACGAGATTGAACAAGGATGGGTTTAATTTGTCGTCATCCTTATCCGATGCAGTAAGCAGCATAAGCGACTGACGGCGCTTGACAGCTGCAGGGGATCGTGGTGTCGTGGAAGACGCGTAGTCCAGGAGTGCGAGTAGATACTGAAGCATCATGTGCACGAGTTCGGGGTGGTCAAGCGCATCTAGGATATGGCGAAGGTACGTAAGTACTGCGACGGATGAACCACCATCGGCGTCGGACGACTCAAGTAGTGAAGGATATCTGCATGAAGTCAGCTATGTAAACATTGAAGGCGTGTGAGAAAAAACGCACAATAGCTGCTGGAGGAACAAAGCTTGGAAGTGGTCAATCAATGTAACTCTGACATCCAGAGATCTGCAATGCTCGAGCACATCTTGCCAGAAGGCAAGGTAAGACAAGAAGGTGAGGAGATGACTCTGGAAGTCGGGTGTGAAGAAGTTCTCTGCTTGTGGATTGGGCTGCATCTCGGTATAGTCGGAGAGTAGTAAGACAGGAGGCAAATGATGCGCGGGGTGGAGTATCGATAGCTTTCTGGACAATGTTAGCTTCGTTGTCTCGGGTTCGGTGCGCTTCATACCTGCTCATCTGGCTGTACAGTGCCCCTAGACCGGTCGCCATGAGCGTAGGCAGATCGCTGTTGACGATCCACTGCTCGAGATCCATTGACCTGGACGCAGACTCGAATATGTACAGCAATCCGGTGCGCGCAAAATCCCCGATACGGCCTTCGTGGTGGACATGGTCGATGAGCTGATAGCACAACGGGAAGTCCTCTTTCTGTGTGACGCCGGCGAAGTCGGTTTTGGGATTCAGCACTCGCCCCTCGCTGCTTGCGGATGTGGTGGTGAACCAGACATGCAGAATCTCTGGTTGTAGCCTGATCTTGGCCGCGATACCGAAGAGCAGCTCCACAATGTCGGCCTCGATGTCCTCTCCGATGCCCATGCTTCCAGACCCGACTGTGCGGTCGATGAAGTTCATGAGCGACGCGGCGAACACGTCGTTCTCGAGGAAGTCCTCTTCCTCGCTGTCGATGAGGGCATTGTAGAAGGCCACGGCGTCCCTAACGGTACCCTCATCGTGTGCCGTCGCAGCGATCTTGGAGACAGCCGTGTATATCTGCTGGGCGGCGGCGAACTGGAGGCACATGTGCGGCGCTGGAGATCGCGACTCATCGCTGAGGATAGCTGTGAGGGCCTGGAAGCCGCGCCGGATGTTGCCCAGGGCTTCGCGGTCGTGGGCGAGGTTGGTCGACTTCTGCCATGTTTGCTGCCACGTGTCAGACTCGCGGCATCTCGGGGTACTCAGCCAGGCCTACCAGTATCTGATTGTAGCGCTGCCGGAAGCGTGCCAGCCGCTGTTGGGGGTTGTTCGGGGCGGCCTGCTTCTTCTTCTGGGACGAGCCGCCGAGGAGCCTCACCCACTCGCTGGAGTCAGTGCGCGAACCATAGCTGCTGCAGTGCGAAGACGTACGAAATCCATTTGATGTCCTACTCACCCCGCATTTGCGCCGTCTACGTGGGGTCAAGGGTGGAAAGGAGTGATGTCGACGCGGAGCGCGCCGTGGTGGAGCGAGCTCGAAACCAATCGCGTTGCATCCTTCTCCGCAGCCCTGGAGAGCAGTCACCATCGTCCACAACACACAAAGCGTCTCGGGAATGCACATGTGATAACATGTATTATTAACATTACCTCGATTCTACAACTGCAAAGGACACGGATATAGCGCAAACTATGAAACATGGGAACATCCACTATACAAACAGTCAAATTCAGATCGCAGCCTCCTCCTTCGTCCACTTGACCTCCTTCTCAACTTTCCCCCCATTCAGCGTCGGCAGCCCACTCATCCCCAACATGTAATCCCTCCCCTTCAGCAGCCATACGAAGAACGAAGGTACCTTCCACCCCATAACAGCCCCAACACCGCCGCCGCTGCCGATGGGAACAACCATAGACTCCCTCGTGTCAGCCGTGTACACTCTGTCCTTGCCCTTGGGCTTGGCCTCTGGAAGCATGGGGTTGTAAGAGAGCAGGTCGCGCTTGATGTTGGTGGCCAGGGCAGGTAGAGCCTGGATAATATCCCAAGCGTTGTTGCGCGAATATGATGCAATGTCACCGAAGCCGTAGACGCGGGGCCCTGCAATGTCGACGCGAAGGGTGGAATCGTTCGTCACGAGGTAGCCCTTGTCATTGAGCAATTCATCTGGCAGCCACGACGAGTTTGGTTCAACACCGTAAGCGGGAACGTAGAGGTCTGCTTCAAGCTTGCCACCGTCCTTGAGGGTCAGCGTCGTGCGGCCATCTTTTGTCTGCGTTGAATCGACTACTCGCGTGTTGTAGACAACCTCCACCCCGAGCGCTCTGAGTTTCTGCTCTGCAATTCTGGCGATTGCAGGGCGGAGACCGGGAAGAAGTTGCTTGTCCGATGTGATCAGGGTAACGTCGACTTTCTGCTGCACCTTGCTGAACCATCCTGGCTTGCCGTTGCGATGCTCAGCAACTTCACCCGCGAATTCTACGCCCGTTGGACCTCCACCAACGATAACAATCTTCTTTGCCGATGCGATCTGTTCATTTGTTGAGCTGATCGCGTTCAGAGTGCTTTGAGCATCGGCGCTCATGGAGAAAGCTTGGAAATAAGTCTTGCTTCCGGTTGCCACAACAAGGGCGTGGTACGTCAACGACTCGTCTTCTTGTCCCTTGTTGCTGCGAAACAAGACACGTCGCGATGATGGCTCTAGGCCCGTAGCAGAGGCTTCAATGAATGTAAAATCGTCTCTGGCGTATTGTTTGAAGCCCTCATGCAGTTCAAACATGACTTTGTCGGTCGACATGCGCCCAGTGGAAGCTGCCACTCGTGGGGAGGCGATCCTGAAGTACCACTGTGCAGATGGCGAGATGTTGTAGACATGATACTTGGCGTCGTTCCTTGCCTTGAGAGCGGGTAGAATGTGCTTCAGGATGTAATGGGTTGCCTGTAGGCCCGCGGCCGATGCGCCAATAATGACAATGTTGCGTTGTTCGGACATCGCGGAATCGGTCGTGTAGAAAGTCAGAAAGTAATGTGCAAGTACGAACAAGAGATGATCTGTAATATATCTGATGTGTCTGGAGATGAGATATTTAGATGCGATGTGTTGGATAGTCTGAAAGCCGACGATGCCTTGGTCTATATATACTCACGTCTTCAACCATGTGTGCCTGTCGTCGTCTGAACGACGGACCAATTTTTCGGGAACTTGTCATCAAGCATTGAATCCCGGTCACATAAACGTAAAGTCCTAAGGACTCTCCCTCGCTGTATCGGTCGTTACCGCGTCGTGACAGCACGCAAGCGAGGTTTGTAATGAGGGAAGGGCAGACCGCCAGTCGGATGCCCACAGATCCGTGGGACCGACAGTTCGTAAGCACACCGGGGCATCGCCAAGGTATCGGCAGCTCTCATTGGCTGCGATGCTCAAGCACGCTGCATTTCCGCATGCTGATGCAGGGGTTTATCAATCACTGTTGTCTTTTCCTCCCGCAAAGCTTTGTTTGTTTCGCGTTCCTGGAACTTGATCAAATTAATTGCAGAATGCGACATCACACCTACTCCCAAATGAACCCTGAATACCTCCAAATCTTGTTTGCAAAGCACACAAGAGGTTCCTAGATCAGAATATGCCCAGGTGCGCTCAAATCAAGTCTGCAAAATCGTTTGCATCCTCCCATTCATCGTCATCGTCGTCACTGCTTTCCTCTTCGTCACTGTCAGAATCGCTGTCTTCGCCGTTCTCTCCTTCCACCAGACCATTTCCTCCATGCGCATCGTTCATGTGCTGGTACGCGGCCTCACTTTGTGGGAAGACCTTGAGACACACCCAGCACATGTGTCCGTGACAACCGCTGCACTCGACATGGTTGCATCCGTCGACTTTTTCGATAAGTGTGGCGCATTTTGGACATTCTTTCGTACCAGCCACCATTTTGTACTCGTCTAGAAGCTGCTCGTTATGCTCATTTCTGAGGAGATGCGATTCATACTTTGCGCAAGTCCAGCCGACATGAGGCTCTACATGGCATAGAGTGCATGTTTGAGTCAGACATGTAGGGCATGTGAAGATCTCAAAGGATCCGTTGCGCCGGTACACTGCTTTACAGTCAGGCGCTCGACAGTTGCGATAGATATCTGGAAAGGATCGGATATAGTAAGTTAGGGATGCCTTGAGTAACGCATCAATCATTGTGCCGGTAGCGTATTTACGCAGGTCTGCGATGGCTATTGGTTGTTCGCAGAATTCGTGCCAGCATACCAGCGGAAAGTGATCGTTTGTTAGGTCGGATGAAGCTACCTGCAGTTGATGATCGAAGCACTCCTTGCACGTATAGTGGCCGCATTTGGAGAGCTTAACGTCGTTCGTCGCATCGCCACATTGAGGACATGTGTGGTTGTTTGACATGCTCGTTGAGGGTGGTAGTGGTAAATTTAGCTCAAATGTAAGCAGCCAGGCGGTTTGCCGAGGGCAATGAAGGACGAGTGTTTTCTTTAGTACGTCAAGGCTGACTTTCGACTCACCCAACTTGTTCTGTGCACGGGCAATCTTGTCCGACTTAAGCAGCTCTCTGAAGTCTTTCGAGGTGAATTGGATGGTGGTCGTCTCTTCCCATGTGCTCAGCATGATGGCTTTCTCTGCAAGGTCGCGCTCAACCAGCTTCATCCGTGCATCGTCCTGTTCAGGATCATAAATGCACAGACGCTGTTGGAATCTATCACTCATGATTATCACACCTTTTTCTCGCGCTAGATACTGAAGCCACTTAGCTCCAGATGCAGTTGCGAAGAAGTCGTGCCAGATCTCGTATCGCGCAGCATGGCCACCTAGTCCCGCGGTCGCTACTCTTCCTGAAAATATGGCCTCCAGTACTCTCTTCATGTCGACGACCTTTTCTTGATCCGTTCCCGATATGCGCAATGTGACCATACCCTGTCGAGGCTTCTCCCAGACTGCGCTCGCTTCTGGAACTTGCGACATGATATCTTCCACATCAACCAAGACAGCGTCAGAGAGCTCTTTTGGTGCAGTGAAGTACACAGTATACATCACATGCGTGTCCACTTCTGGGTTGCCGCGGAGATGCTTCACGGCTGCAAGCGCATGTTCCGGTTGGTAAAAGCCGGCGATAGTGTTCGTGTACAAGCGTCCACGCACGGTAGAGTGGAGTGTGTTGTTGGTGTCCGCTCTGTGACAGAACCTGAGCGAACCAGCAACCGATTGAAGAATACCCTTCATGACTGACGGCCCAAATTCCCTGCTCGGACGCCATGATATTAGTATCGTGTTGGCATCCGCCTTGATCGAAAGTTTGTCGGTAATTCGAATGCTAGGGTTCAGACTGAAACCCGATAAAACACACCCCACAAGGAATTCTGCGTTCCCTCCCTCAATGTGCCTGTGAATATTTGATTCTGTCATGCCTGAGCTAAAGAAGTCCTTTACTGAAAATAAGAGTGGTGATTGGGTCGCAGTCTCTTGCAAGTTCGACTTGATGATGTTATGCACGAGAAAGGGGTCTAGACATGATCGGGAAAAACCTGATCCAAACGGCTGAAGTCGGTGTTGATTTCTACGGTTGCCTGGTGGGGTATGTCTGCTGCTATGAATGACGTGCCATAGCAAACGTGACGTGCAAACACGCAATGAAGCGTCACAATAACAACGCGAGAACGAGTGGAGAGTCTGGACGATGAGTAGGTCGTGGGAGTACGTTTAATTCCGTCGTTGATCCGCAGAAGAGCGTGGAGATGAAGATCAGCCCATGATCATGAGTTGGTACGAAGGCTGGGAATCGGTGCGCGCTAGCGACATAAGCAGGCGCGGTGGTGGCGCGTCAATTTCCTCCCTAGATGGCCACTGTAAAGGCATGGAAAAAAAATGCCCCAATACTACCGACGTGAAGACGGTACCGCTGGTGTCTCACGTCTTAGGCAGTTCGTCTTCCTCTTTTCTGAGTGGAAAGGTGCTTTCGAACAACCAGTCATCAGGGCCCATTGTTCAACAAACATCACGCATGTCACTGTTTACAGGCACCGGAAGCAATTTGCCCGTCAATTTCATCATTCACGACCCCCCCCTTTCGAGTCTTGTAACAAGATAGATACGACATGAAACCTCCATGCGCCTGTCCACGCACAAACGCCGATAAACATGTTGACGGTGAAAATGATTCTATAAGTTCCAGAATCATGTAGAATGCAGTACCTTTGGATTGACAAAGATATCTTCGTCGGTACTGGGCTCGTATTTGTGTTCCAAGTCCTCCGTACCAAGATGATCGTTCGCGTTACCAAGGCGTGTACTTGGAAGCGGTAGAGATACGTTTGTGTGACTGAGCTCTTCGAAGCTGGGATAGACTGCGGATAGCGATTCAGAAGTTTCATCCAAATTTAATTCCGAGTTGAACATGGGATCTGAAAGGCACGAAGTCCATTGAGCAGAATTTTTGCTTCAACAAGGGGGTAAGAGGTGGTATCACGGTCGCGGAGAGAATGGGCGTACGTCGGAGACGAACTGAAATTCACATTCGACGGAGCGTGTTCGTGATAAGCGCCACCAGTGTGTGGCTGAAGGATCGGTTCGGGTGGTAGACCAGAGCGCGGAACGCTCTTCAGCGACGTGACTTGATCTGTAGAAACAGCTGACAAAGGCTGTGATCTGATGTTCCATTCCTGGTTGTTGGTTGAAGATGGGTCCGCGCTGAAGACTTGTTCGAATGACCAGAGGTCTGCAGACGCTGGTGCGTACGCATCGGAATTCGTGCTGGTTTTGTTGGCAAGCCTGGGGCTTTGGCCGCAGTAGCCCTCGTCGTCCGTGGTCGTTCGGAAGCAATTCTCGTGAGACACGGGCGCCGATAGGGGGATGTCCAGGGTCGCGCTCTTCCAAGGGTTCGTCATGGAATCCACTGCCGAATCGACTGATTTCGATCTTGTAGAGTGACGTTCCTGTACGTACATGCGCGCAAAATTGATGACCCCGTCTTGAAAGGCTTTTTCTTCCATTGCTCGGCGACCTGCAACGCTCACAAGCCCGGAGGAGAATCCTTCAAACTGGCCACGAAAGGCCTCTTCGTTGGCCCAAGGCAAAGGTATGGGATCTTTGGGCCCTAGGGCAAATAGGCGCCGGTAAATCAACTCCCACTTCTTCTCTAGCATCTGTAGACTAGTGTACTCTCTCTTCCCGAAGTTGAAATCGGCATTGAGCCTTTCCAGCGACAAACTGTGTACTTATTTCAAATGATCTCTGCTGTGTGTTAGAATCCAAAGCGGTGAAGAATTCTGATGCTGAACGCAGACATACTTCAATTTGGCAAGCTCAATCAACCCCTTCCCTTTGCACGATGTCGACTGGTGCGTCTTCGGATCATGCTTGTGAAAGGGACAACCCACACGAATCTCGACATCCGTACCTACCTCGCCCGGGCTGATAGCGCCACCGTCCGGTTCCATGGAGGCAATAAATTGATCGATAGCACGATCCACCGGGAACTTGAGATGGTACGTCTTGGCTTGAGTTGACATTTCCCCACCCTTTTGAACCCCACTGCCATTGTGAATGGGGGTGACCGCATTCATTGCATTCTTTCTAGTCGCCGGAAGTCTGATTGAACCCTTAGGACCAAGATCTGCGTTTCGCTGCGGAATGGAATATCGCATGGTGATTTCTGTGGATGCGTAAGAGGAAGCTTCTATGGAAGTTTAGCTTTAAGTGCAGAGGAGAGATTAGAGATTGCATACCCGGCAATCTAGATCGGTCAGTTGGTTTCTCTATACGCTTGAGAGCGTTTGAGAGTACTGACTTTGTTTGTCAGAGATGATAGTGTCTCGCTCCCGGTCAACAAGCAAGATACTACCACCTCTTGATGAGCAGATGATAATTTTCAAGAAGAATAATATCAAATGATATGTAACATTGATGTGACATCGATGTATCGTCGAGGTCGTCGAGAGATCAATGAAAGCCAAAGGACCAACATCCTCGTACGAGCTCTGGGTTTTGGTAGGCTGAGTCGAAGATACATCATGTTAAGAACAACCACACAAGTGCCCGAGAAGCTGGAGAAATGATCACATCAGCTCCAAAATTGGTTGCATTCGCTCAGAAGCATTCGGCACTTCCATACCATGATATACGTGACACGTGAACAACCGAAATCCGGGGAGGTAGAACGAAGATATCATTCGCCTGGTGCTTCAATAGCGTCTAGTCGATGTCATTATACACTACTCCTCATACCGTCAGTGGAGTTTAATCATCTTGGTCCCAGTTGCCCGGCTGCGCCTTTCCAGGCATCTTGGGTCCACCAGCTTGCCTTGCGACAATGATCTGGTCGACACTGAGAACCGTCCTCGCAGCCTCGGTAGCGAGCTTAATGGCCCACATCTTGCTGACCCACAGATCGAGAATGCCTTCTTCCTTGGCATCGAGTGTACCAGTGTTGTCGTCGTTCTCAATATCGACACCGACAGTCCACTCGTCGTCTTTCCTGCCTTTCTGTGCAGCGTGTGCGACGTACAGCTTGGCGAGAACTTCAGTTGCGTCCAGGCCGGCTGACTCGGCGAGAGTTCGTGGGATGACCTCGAAAGCTTCAGCGTACTTGCGGATAGAGTATTGCGCCAGACCGGATGTCTTGTCTGCAATAGCCTTGATCTTCTCAACGAGCTGCATCTCTGTTGCTCCAGCACCTGGGACCAGTCGAGGATCACGGGTGATGGCCTTGACCACATTGACACCGTCGTCAATCGCCCGCTCCACGTCGTCGAGGTGGTTCTGAGTAGCGCCGCGTAGAACCAGAGTCGCGGTCCGTGTCTGCTCATTCTCTTGCCTGAATACTGTGACGCGGTCACCGCCAATTTCCAGTGTCTCAACGACGTCGATAGTACCCATTTCATCTGGCATAGGTGCACCGAGACGGGCGAGCGGCGTAGCACCGACTACCCTGCATAACCGTCGAAGCTCGAATTTGGAAAGAACCTTGATGACGAGGATGTTGTAGCGGTTAAGGTAGTGGAGGGCCAGCTCTCCGATGGTCGAGCCAGCAACAACGACCCTCATACCAGAGTCGTGGAGCTCCTTGATGATCTGCTCCACCTGCTGCTCCTCGCCCTTTGTAAAGTCCATCATTTCCTTTGCGTTGTGCAACAGTACCGTGCCCTTGGTCTCGGTCTGTGAAATGTCGATGGGACATGAGAAGACTCCGACCTTGGCCTTTGTCGCCTTTGTGACGGTACCGTCTGGCTGTCTTGCGAAAACCATGCCCTTGACGACCTTGCTCTGCTCCAGGGCACCACCCATGATCTTTACTACGCGGACGTTGTCGACATTGAAGTTGACGGGGTTCTTTGGGAGGACGGCGAGAACGGCTTCGGCGACGAGGTCAGCGAGGAAGTCTTCGCTGCCCGACTGCTTGGCTGCGACCACGGTGCGGATGGCTTTGCTGAGTTCTTGCTGCGAGCGGATGTCTTCGACTTTGTCGCATACCAGCTCTGTGATAGGTTAGCCCCCATTCAGCTGCCACTTCACGTGCGTAACATACCCTCCAGTGTCTGCAGAGCCGCAAGCTGTGCCTTCTCGTAACCCAAGACAATGTCACTTGTCTTCAGGCCCATCCGTATTAACTCCTCCGCCTTCTTCAACAGCTCACCGGCCAAAACGATGACCAGATTTGTCGCATCGCCCATCTCTGCCTCTTGTTGCTGGCTGGCCATGACGAGAAGCTTCGCTGCAGGGTGTACAACCTCGAGTTCTCGCAGTATCGTCGCCGCGTCTGAGGTAAGGATCATTTTCTGAAGGTGGTTTATGACAATCTTGTTGCGCCCATAGGGCCCGAGAGAGGTCTGAACGGTCTGGGCAATGGTCCGGCAGGCGTCGATGTTGCGAATAACAGCGCCATCTTCTGCGTCGTAGCTGTTGCGGGGTGGTTAGTTGATTGTTTACAGTGATTGCGGGGTTGCAAAGAGCTTTACTTCTGGTAGCCCTGCTTGAACAAGCCGGCGTTAGGAGCGTTGGGTATCGTGAGAGACATGTTGGCGGCGTGTGAGGGGTATCAGGGTTGTGGTGGTGTGCCTGCATCTAAGCTCTGCGCGGCGAGAACGCGTCCAGTCCCAAATTTCGATGCCAAGACTTGGAGATCGGGGGAAGTAAAGACCGACGATTCACCATCAACTGTCTTTGGAGTAATGTATCAAATGTGGTATATTGAGACGATGTGTACAACTACGCTACGTCACTTAAGGTTACAATCGTGCGCCTTCTCGGAGATCAAAGCTGAAGCAAAGGTGCGCGAAGTTGTCAGCCGCCAAGGTAATTCCAGCGATGGTCACGGTAGACCTAAGACCAGCTGTGCTTGAAAGCGTACATAGACGTGGGTAAGTCATACGCCAGCGAATAAGCTGACAGATGTGCCATCTTCAATCATAACATCGTCGCATAGATAACCATGCAGGCGTATAATGTTCTTAAGCGCGTAAGAATGTGAGCAAAATCTATCTAGCCGTACACCTTAGGTTTTGTGAAGGTACCGCTAGCGAAAAAGACTGCTCGACTCCCTCTAGGCACCGTTAAATGACCAGGATCTCATGACAGTGCGAGTATGCTGGGGATAAGGATAGGTGCCGTAGAGAAGAAGAGTTGGTATTCGCGCGGAAGAAAAGTTAAGTCGGAGTATCTGCTTAGGTAATGCCGCTAGACCCAATGCACCTCCGCTCCCCGAACTTTTCTGAGATCTCGAGATGGCAGCGGCTGCATCGTGATACCGCGGAGGGCACTGGGAGAAATGAACGCCGGACAGCAGACAACGAGGCGATTGGCCTCAAGAGCTGGTATGAAATGCAATTGGGGCTAGAGGCATCCGGAGCGCTGACGAACGAAGGTCAATCAATATGTCGCTCATGTAGAGACACCGTCACCCGCACATATGCATCCGCTGCCGCCGCCGCCGTCCAAACCGAGGACCAAGTCGCCCAGCACATTCCTCCAGTTGCCCAAGTATCTCCGTCAACATCCTACGCCGTCAACGCCGGTGTCGTCCTGTCCCGCCCCCCGCAAATAACACGCGACCTCCACCCTTTCGAAGCTGCCTTTTTCCTATACCAAAGACGATTGAACGAACGACTTGCGCTACCCTTTACAAGATACTTCTACGTAAAGAAGCGAACACCTGCAGATCTGGAGTGGAAACGGAAAATGAAGCAACGGCTGACCCCCGCCCGCGACATCGGACGATACCAAGGCTACGGAGACGAAGCATGGAATGACGAGGTCCTCGTAGGAGCGCAAGAAAGCGACTTTGAACATCAGGTTGGCAAGCTTATCGAGGACGCCGAGCAATCTGGCCTGGAGGACGCACCGGACACCACTGGCGCAAAGAAGATGGAGCGCGAGCCCGTAGAGAAGCCAATGCCGAGGATAACAGAAGCGGATCAGAAGAATGACACAAAGAGCTTGAATCGCGCGCTTCAGAGAACGCTATATCTGCTTGTCAAGAATAAGGAGGGGCAATGGCAGTTCCCACAGGATCGCTTGAAGGAGGAGAACCTACACGGTGTACGCAATACCACATCCTATGGACATCTACTGAGATGCTAACAACTACTAGGCAGCAAATCGCATCATTACGCACACTGGTGGCATCAACATGAACACATGGCTTGTCGGCCACGTGCCAGTTGGCCATCACCAAGTGGACTACCGCGAACCCAAGCCCACGGGCGATCTCAAGGAGTACGGCTCGAAGACCTTCTTCCTGAAGGCGCGAATCATGGCCGGTCAAGTCAACCTTAAGGAGAACAAGCTTGGTCTTCAAGACTTCAAGTGGCTAGCCAAGGACGAATTGCAGAAGGAGGTAGACGGCAGCTACTGGCGGCAGATTAAGAACATGTTGGCAGAACGATGATTGATATGTACGACCAATGTATTCTAGCGTTGTATGCTCAACGCGTGTAACTCATGATATTCCTGGTAGCACCGTGCAAAGTAATCATGATGGATGCTATACGGTTGAGACGATCATAGATTCCGATAACCTTGCCTCAGCGCATCCTTAGCCCATTGCGCGCCAAGTCATCAACTCGCCTCTTTGCTAGCCGCCATCAGCCTGTTCTCCCTTCATACTATCGAGAAAATGCCCTATCTACGCACTCTTACCCGCATCCAAACGGGTACGACAGGCATGAAGTCAACATCGTACAAATCCTCAGCTAGTTTGCAACAATGGCAGCACCGTAACTTCCCGTGCGACCACACTGCAAACTTGCGTACCACTCGCGCGGGGGAACGAACTCGGGCCAGCTCATGAGGAAACGAGCAAGCGAATTTAGAATGATCAGCTCTTCTATTTAAATTTTTGTCTTGTTAGGGCACGAGTTATAGCACCCATCACTAGGACCAACTGCGTCCCAGCCCAGGAAAGTGAGAAGGTTTATGACAATATCAAGAAAGAACAGCAGCACGGCATTGAGGATGTGCCAGAGAGCTTCGAGCGGATTCGCGACGACCCAGGCGATAACGGCGTCTAGGATAAAGATGGTAAGTTGATCGTGCAATGGGGTAGAGAAGTCGTTGTTGAGTGTTAAAACTTGGAACTTGGGAGTAGAGCTATGCCGAGAACGCTGGTCAACGATGAAAACTCACGGCGAGAGTCAACTCCACATCAGCATGTAATGAAATGGGGAGAATGCTGAAAACAAGATTGAAATTTTCTGGACACATCGATCTTGCATAACGCGAAAAGCTTTTCCCCTGCGGCCATTGTAAATCTTGCCCCTCTCATTTCCAAGCGTAGCTCTCGTCCTGCAACCTTTATGTACACTTCTCCCAATCATAACTGAATCCCTGCTGTGCGCCATAGTACTGGTCACCAAGTGCCTCGCTGTAGGAATGCTCACTATCTAGAACACCCTTCTGACCTTCCTTACCTTGTACCCACATCTCCGTGCGGAAGGTGAACGTACCACTTCCGCAATTAGGCTGAGGAACGAGCTCGGGTGGGTAACTGATATTGGAGTAATGCTCTTGAGCGTACGGACCAGATGAAGCAGGGCCAGTTAGATCAATAGTATCGGCGACCTATTGGAAGAGTCAGTACATGGGCTGATTATTGCAGGGTTCAGTATCATGGACAACGTGCCTCCGTTCTTCCACTTCCCTCGCCCACGTAGTAAGCAAAGTCCCAGTAGACTTGCACTCCCTCATCAAGCTCGTACGTCATGATGCCTTTTGTCCCGTTCTTGTGCAGCCTCAGCTTATAGTCCTCTGCCTCAGCAGTCCTCTCGATATCCTTGTACTCCTTGTATGCCAGCGTCGTCTCACACCATGTATGGCGGGGGCCGGCCTCAAGGTCGACACGCATCCATGGGTATGCGATGTACCAGTAGTAGATCTCGCTGCCATCGACAGTGTTGGAGCCAAAGGTCGGGCGCGTCGTGCGCGAGACGGTGCCGTTTTTGCCGGAGTCTGGGCAGCCTGGGCCGCGTATGGAGGATATGGTGAACGACCAGTTGGGTGGTAGGATACGAAGGGGGTCGGCGGAAGGCGAAGGGTGCGCAAAAGTGGTCGCGAGGCCAAGAAAAGTTGCGGCAGTGGTTGTATACCTCATCGTGGATGCGATAAGCAGAGCTCAGGTAGATGACTGGATGAGATTGATTTTGTTGTTTCCTGAGGAGGTGCTTGTTCTCGTGGGTCCTTCAGGTAGACTATATATGTGTCAGTGTAGTCTTTTGCGTCTGTATAAGGGCGTTTACTCTGGATAAAGCTATTATCACGGCATATAGACAACAACTTCGGTAATCACCCGCAGGTCCAATGAGCACGTAACCCCACATCGTCATGGGAATGATTCTATATTGCTATAGAAGCAGAGTGAGCGGTATGCCATGCCAGTATAGCGATCGCAATATCGAGGCGAAGTCTGGTGATGTTTCTCGACGTTTATGAAGACTGAAAGAGTACAAGTGAGGGGGGATGAAGTCAGGCGGCATTCGCCCGAAGTGTAATCGACTGCTCACCGTTTGCGGCTGCATGCTGCGCTGAGCGAATATCCGGGGGGTGTAAGGCCGACGTCCTTTGATCGCGCATATGCAGAGTTGATCGCGTTCAAATGAGGTTGTTCCGTCAATATAAGGTTAAACGGAGCCGTGTGGGGAAACCTGGAAAAGGAGGGTATGCAGCCGCTTGTTAAGGTGCTGACGCTGTGCAGCACCGGCCGTGTCCGTCAGCAACATGAAACATATCGAATGAAGGGACGTCAATAAGGTGACTGTTTCCATATCCGTAGACTGATACGTCGGCCTTTAGCCTATAGTGATTGTTGTACGTGAGGAAATACGAATGTGTTGAGTGCGTGTCATCATGGCTTGTCGCTCCGGAAAGATGTGACAGTGTTTCGGAGAGTTATCGTCATCCAGGATTCGTCCAGAAATCTGATCTTTCTTATATATCAGTGCTTGGCGAAATGTCACAGATTGCGAAGCGAGAGCTTCGACGGAAATCGATTAAGAATGCTCTATTGATGATAGGTATTGTTGCTAATATGCGAAAGAAGCCCAATTACAGAAACATAATCATCGAAGCTTGGTAGTGAGGCCCTTACCCGTCATTGAAAACTTAACGCCAACCCCAGTGCAGTGTTAAGGTCCGAAGTCAAGCCCCATGAACCCAATGCCATCATACTGAGATTGCTTGAGTAGTTTCTCAATCTTTGGGGCAACAAGAGAAGGCTAGCGTTTCGAACAATCGAATACTATCATGCTTGGTAAGCTCTTGCCAAAGCAGTATGGACACGGGTACGCTGTTGTAGCGTTTTCATATATTTGCCGCGTGAACTTCGATGATAATAAAAGGGTTTGTGGCCCTTGGTTTGAGGAAACCGCGATACTGCCGAATCAAGTACTCCCGCTGGATTGATGTAATGCGGTCTAGTACTCAGTTCGAGCTTTTCTTCGTATGGTGGTGATGGTCACCACCAAAACGGCCCGAACAGGCAGTACGATGCGCTAGCGTAGTCGATGCTGGCCTGAGCCAAACCCGATTGGCGCTCGATGCGAGACCATCAGGTCCGCCAATCCTCCATATAGCTTCGTCGGCAAGGCCACGGACTTGCGCATCATGTTCTGGAAATCAGAATGACGTCTGAGGAGCAATAAGATTCCGCATATGTGCTGCTCTAGTTGTAGCTGTGCTTCTCTAGTACAGCCTGGGATACGTCGTCTAGTGAGAAGCCCTAGAACAATTGCATGGATAATCCTGTAGCAGTGTGGAGACATTGGTATCATCAATTTGGCTTTCCACCCCAGACGTTGACCAATTCATCTAATATCGAGACCGACGGAAACTTGCTAATGCTCAAGACGGATCTGAGAATCTCCAGTATTTCCGCTTGTCGATCTGGTGTCTCCATACAGAGTGCCGCTGATGTCAAGTCAGTATACTGGTCACAGATGAAGAGCTGGTATAAAGACCTGCATAGATAGCCTGGAAGCTGACAAAAGCCGATGGGGAGTTTTGCGATTGCTGTGCCAAAGCAATACCACATATTGTCGATGTGCTTTCGCGAAGGAGCTTGAAGCGAGTTTGATACGTGTTGAGACCTCCTGTCGTTGGCTGATTGAGAATCATAATTATTCGCGCAAAGTGGTAGGTTTGGATGGCCGCGGCATGTGCGGGAGGGTGTATCCATACTGGCGTCGGCTTCGCTTCAAGGGTCGAACTTGGAGAAGACGCGGTGGGTCCAGTCTCCACAGGTATGGGCTCGAAGCTTGATGGAAGGAGACTTTTCCATGCATCTAGCATTCGTAATAGTGTTTCTCCTGCTTCGATGTAGCCAGCTATGTCTCCTTGCTTCGGCGCTGCGGCGAACTGGACACATTTTGCGGCGATATATATGATTCGTGTCGCCAGTCCTTCCGACGTGAGTTCCACCATCGGTACCTTCGGCTGATGTATTGTCAGTGCTGGTCGTCCAGTACGAAACGCTGCCCAGATGTCTTGCCGTAGCCAAGCCCACCAAACTGCACGCTGCAGACTATCGGGAGACTCGCCGCTTGCGCCTGCGTTCTTTTGTATCCAGAAAGCTCCCCTCAGGTGACGATCCCAATTACTGTGATCGGGATTACCAGCCGTACCAAACATTTCTAGAGTTGGTACATATAATTAGTACCTTTCGCACATGTTATTCGCATGGAGCCATTGCTTACCATATGTCGAGATCATCGTAGCAGTGACCAATATTTCGCGTGAATTAGTGTAGGACTGATGCCATATATTCTGCGATAGATACTGCAGTGTCTCATAGTACAGTTGTTCGGCAGCCCTTCGTGGAGTGGACGATGCACTAGAGGACGAAGCGGGCGTATCCGGTTGAACCTGAGAAGTAGCCTCATTGCCGACGTCCTGATCCTGGGATAAGGCCATATGACAAGCACCGACTGCCAACAAGGACTTGAGCAAACCTACGTTATGCAAGGCGAGATGGGGAACAACGTTCGCAAAGTGTTTCGCAGGGTCGAAGAGATCTAAGATCGGTGCTACTTCACTGACATAATGTTCAAAGTACGTCAGCTCCAGCCGCTTCAACTCAATCCTTGCTTCCGTGTTCCATGGTTGCTCGGCTATTGCGACTGTGTGAACGTTGACGCTACCAAAAGGGTCATCATCGCCTGCTAGAGCGACGGATTGCCGAGGAGACTGTCTTCTTGATAGACTTGCAATATCGAAATTCCAGCGATTGCTATTCGTTTGCCCTTGCATACTGTTGATCGCGTCTTCCGCCAATAGATCATACCTATCCGATTTTTAGCCAATGTCAATCTTAACAAGCGGGTCGAAGTTACCATTCGACAGGTCCAAAGTTAGGCGCCAAGCTTTCCCCGAAGGTGAAAAGGCTGTCGTCAAGGAAGAAATCATCGTTTGGTAGTATACTTTCAGTGAGCTCCGGCGGTTCTGCGGGGAAAGAGGGCCACGACTGTAACGGCTCCACAGGCTCTGAACCTAGCGTTGGGATGCCTACAGACCCAAGCTCGGTCTCATTGTTTGATGGCGCTGAGTCTCCAAGAGCTGCGGTCACGTCGACGTCACGCGCACTTAGTGCTCGCGGGCGCCGGGGTGTTGGGGTCCTCTCAGCATACACACAATCTCGTTGGACTCTTTCGCAGTTCCTGCAACTTGGATGGCTTTCGTCGCACTTGACCTTACGTTTACGGCATGTCAGGCTATCCCACTTGTTAGCATTGCGCTTATGACGCTGTGCATGGGGAGATTCAAGCTTTTGCTTCCGCAGTAATTAATGCATACTTGATGTGCATGAACTTACCACCCTGTCGAGGTCCTCAGCCCACGTGATTTTGACGGCATGGTGTGCTGTGCTCAGGCTGAGAGCGAGTGTGCGAAGCGATCGCATCGAGGAACGGAGCGCGCTCGATGCGGGCAGGCCGACTCAAATACCAGACGCGCGAAAGCTAGCCCCAGTCGCGTGCATACGTTAGCAGAGACGCTAATCGTCCCGCTGGCACCAGAAGGATTTGCTGTGGGGAACCTGGACACATTGGAGATTTGCGGGATCGCGAAGCCTGAGGGACGAGAGCTGTAGCTGTGTTGCTGGTTGCTGGTGAAGATCGTCCCGAGCTTCATTGGTGTTATGTAAGCGCTACGCAGCCCGTCGGCGACCTAACGCCTGCAACCCTTCCGAAGTTGACACGCCATTATAGTTCCGAAGCTTCACAATGTTCCAAAAGGCTGTGATTGAGAAGGGTGTTTTTTTGATGTTTTCGTTATGTATTGCTGTCCAGATACAAAATTGACTATTTTCTAATTTGCCATACTTTGTGTACCTAGGTGGTCTTCCAATCTCTCTTGGACGCCTGCTAGTTATCTCTTCACGTACACAGTCCACGAGTCATTCAAGCTGTTTTGCGATCCTTCTCTTTGCATCTCCCACTATGTTTTGGTCCATCGTGCAGTGGATCTGACTGCGTGCCGCGTCGGGTTCTGGGACCATGAGCTTTGCAATCGAGCTTGTAGGCTACACTCTCGTTCCGAAAGTGAATGCCATGGAATAGCCAACGGAAGCCGCGAGCAGCGGCGCAGCAATAATCCCAAGGGTTTAATACCTCCACCAAAGCTTCATTGGGTCCACATTCATACATCTGTTTAGGAAACTTCGGAACCCGATTGCTCTGGTAGGGCCTCCATGGGAACGCCCAGTAATGCAGGACAGCAAAGACCAAAGTCTCAGTGCATGTAAGCAGACAAGGAATTCCGACGTGGAGATCCAGTGCAGTAATGAAGCGTGTGGGTCGCAGTGGTCCGTATTGGATGAGCAGCGAGATGAGCCATGTTTGCCAGTAAGTAAGGAAGACGATAAGCTTAACGCAGACCATCTTGAAGACGGGCCTGTTGGGCGCGAGATCTTCTTTGAGCTGCGCATAGATTTGATGTAGGCAATACATTGCAACAAGAACGGAGAGTGCGTCAATGATGGCTGTCCATAGCGATGCGTAGCGTACGTTATGACTCCCTTTGCAAAATTGACCTAAGGATGACGTGACGACGGCTATGGTTGTTACGATGGTACGAAGAACGACGTATTGGAAGATTCCGATGTAGTTGATCTGCGGATGATCAGTGGCCTCTCAGAGAATACAGGCTGGGCCATCGCTTACGTTGAACCAGGTAATGCCGCTCCTCGGCCTCCTCAGCAACCCTTTCTGCTCGCCGCCGGTCAGCTTCTGGAACCAATTCAACGGCCAACTCCAATTCTTCGGTTCGACGTGGCGAAAGTAGTCTTTTTGCTCATGGAAATCGGGTGCAAGATAATGGCACATGAGCGTGAAGAAGCTCGCGACAGCATAAGCGGAGTAGCATTCGCGTATAAGCTCGCAGTAGACAGCGTTTCTGTAGAACACATAAGAGAGCAATGTGGTCCACGCGTAGACCGGAATGACGAAGAGAATACGTATGATGTGTTTTTGTTCATGTGGGTGTCGATAGTGCAGTGTGTGTTGCATGATGTGGAAGACGGAAACTCCAATCGCTAACGACGCCAAAGTGCAGCAGACATTTAGAGTCAGCAGATGGAAGGTGATGTCTTTATGACCAAAGGGCAAAGCCACTTCACCAACGCGTTCGTGCGTAAGCGTCTCGCCTGGACACTGGCCGGCCATTGTCGTCAGTTCTGCGAACTGAGTGAGAAAATCAGTATGCGACTACGTCGGGAGCCAGCCTACAATGCGTAGTACGGTCGATGCAGGAGGAGCATTGAAATGAAGAGGCTACAGCAAGCAATAGCCGTCGTTCTTGCCTGCTGCAACTTCGAGCAGCGGCCTGATTTGGGGAAGGAGGACCTCGCTAAGAAAACTTGTTGCAGAGCACCTGACCCGGTTCTTCGACTTTCGATACTTCTTACACAAACATTAAATCCCTTCGGGTAACTCATCCTCTCCAAACATCTGCCCCTCTCCCTCTATATCCACCCCTCCCTCGTCCTCTGTAGCCACTACCGCCTCTGCCACCTTTGTAGTCAGGGCGATCTTCACCGACTTCGACAACCCTGTTATCTTCATCAAAACTGTACTTGTACTTCATCTCAGTCTTGATGCCCCGCCCCTTCCTTGTCTGGCCAGGTGCCCAGTCTCTGCTTGTCTCGGCGTCCAGTTCCTTTAGTCTCAGATCGGAAATATCATCCGAAACTGGGAGATAAAAGAGTTGGGGCTTCGCCTCTGTGGAGCTGAACAGATCATGGAGTGTTTTGAATGAAGCTTCAGTGTCTTGTCGCGTATCTTTCGATAAGGGTGTTGGGAGAGATGTTGTTGATGCTTGTTGTGCGGATGGCATTCGTACGTCTGCGCTTGCGCGTGGGCCTCGTGGTGCGTTTGCAGGAGCGCCTGAACCAACTTCCTGGAATACAGCTATAACAGAGCCATCACTGGACTCTGGATATACGACTTCAAACCGCTTGGGGTTGTGTGAGCGTTTGTTTGCCCGAGCTTCCTTCTCGGCAGCTGCAGCGTCCTCTTCCTCCTTGATCCAATCCTCCACGTGCTCATCCGGGACGAAGTCGACCCAGAGCTCTTTCCTGTTACCTTCTGGTGGCCATATGGAGCCGTGTAAAGATGCTCGTACTCGTGATGCAGCAGTTTTAGTGCTAAAGAGTACGAGCGCATGCGACTTGAGTGCGTCCAGGAAAAGGGTTTCCACAATTGTGGGGTCCGGTGAGGTGGATGGCGGCGAGGCAAGAGAGACTAGGTGTGCTCGCAGTGGCTCCAGACGCAGAGGGCGCATGAAGTTGCGGATGTACAAGGCAGATGTCACAGGGTGGAGCGCGGGCACCGTGGGCCTGTCGTCAGTCAAGGCTTCCTGGGGTGTGTCGTTTGCATTAGATTTCATGAGATCTTTATACCGAGAGGCCTTTTCCTTCTTCTCGCGCCTTGTGTCGGTCTCCACAGCTGGTGGATCCTCCTCGGCTGGTGTAGAGCGATTGTCGTTTGTTTCGTTTGGATTGCCATGTGCTAGAGCTCCGGTCTCTTCCTCCGATCTTCTTTGCTCCATGACGGTATCCTCGTCTTCCTGCAAGTGAACGCCAGGCGCTGGGTCATGGCTGGGCCTGTGCTTCTTCGCCTTGATTTCCTGGTCTGCCATCTCGGGTGTGTCACTCCTCCTCTTTCTCTTCTTCGAGTCTGTTTCTACCTCCTCTGTGTTGACCCTCGATGTTTCTGTCGTCGAGGACTCTGGAACGGCAAGCAATTCCGGCATCTCCACCGATTGTTGCTCATTGGACACAGGTGAAGCCGTCTTCACGTCCATGCTCGTGTCTTGCAAATCTTCGGGAAGTCCAGATTTTGGCTGAACCAACCGCAGAGCTTCAGCAGCCGGCCCTGGAGCATCTGGCAGCTCGTCCTCTGCGACTTCGACCTTCTTTACGTCTTCAACTTCCGCATCGGTAGGCTCAGTGACGGTTGGGCCGACCACATCGTCGGCATCTGCGGGCGGTGCACTGAAGACTCCCGCGGGTTGTGTTGAGCCGGGCTCCCCCACATTAGTCGTGTCCTCGGCAGGCCGCTCTATTGCTTTGATCTCGTCCGGTGGAGGAGCATCGCTGTCAATGTGCGAAATTGTCTCGGGGAGGGAATCGGTAGTCGCTGCGGGTACGGGTAGAGGTTCTGGCTCGGTTTCGCGTGTAGGCTGCTCTGCTTCTTGATTCGGGTCAGCATCTAGCGGCAACCATGTACCCATAGTGCGCATACCTCCAGCTTCAGAGAGGGCCAGCCCAGGGACATGCTCTTTGGTGGCAGTGTCGTCGCCAACTTCGGCATTCACCTGCTCTACCGCATCAGGCGGCGCGTCTGCGCTTTCGGTACCCTCGTCTGGCGCACTGGGGATCTCGGCAGCGATATCTGCCTCCTGGAGCTTCTCGATGATTTGCGCCTTTCGTGTCAAGCCGGTGCTGGGTATACTCCGGTCCTTCAACACCTGCCGCAGTTGCGCGACCGTTTGTTTGCTGTAATCTGTCATGGCCGGACCCTGTGCTCAATTGTAATAAAAATAGCAGGCGTAGAGTCGCATAGAATTGCTGAACATATGCGCCTATTCGAGCGACCAAAAAGATGACAAGTAAGGGAGAGTGAGAAGGTGCGACAAGGCTAAGGAACCGCAAACGTCACGCCTCGAGGAAGTTCGCGCGCGTTGGAGGCGTGTGCTAGTGGCTTGGCGTACATGTACGTCCCGCAAGCACCTGGGCACGTGTGGGGAGGGCTGCATTAACCGAGCGATCATGGCATTCTCTCCCTTTCTGACCGAGTTCTTCGTCTACGTAGACATCGCGTTCAAGGTGATGAGCGCGCTGATTATCTACGCTAAGCACCACCCGCCGAGTCTTCGCCAACGCTGTGTTTGTCAACACGTTTGTCGTGTCATCGTCATGTAAGGGTGGTGCTGGTGGTCAAGCATTGAGTACATATGAGCCAGTGAAGCATGCAAACATCAGCACTGTCAGCGTCGAGGGTCATAAGGTTGATGATTTGGTGTACACATATTCGTCATGAAACCGTGCAAAACAAAAACACACGATACCAGTTTGAAGAGTTTATCGGAAGATAAAGCGTAGCGCCCTCCATATCCCTCCATAACCTCGCAAGTTTCCTGTTCCTGAATAGAAAAACTCTAATTGCTTCACGTCGTCATCTCCCATAGCGAACCATAAGCGCTAGAGTGTCCTCATTTGGGTAAGTTCTCACGCACAATTGAAAGTGACCTCGTGGTTTTGTGGTTACAGCGTAATAGGGGTATCTCAAATCCGAAGAAATCAAGTCCCCAGTGATCTCTTAAGTGTCATCTCATATAACAGCATCGTTGTGTACGGCTGTATAACAAGACGCTCAGCGAGATGTATTTAGTCATGTAGTCCGCATCACATACGTTGCGGTATTCGGGAGCTTCGTAGCCGCGCGATGTAAGAATCCTTTTGGAAGGGATTGGAGCGGACCGGAAGCGCCGCTACCGACGATCGTTGATGTGTTTGTGCCGAGAAATTACCATGTAGCTAGCCTAATCTTAAAGTGGATTTTAAAAGCCCGAAACGGGGCGAGCGAAAAGCTAATTGATAGCTAGTGCAGAGAACAGGAGCAGTGATGTACATCTCACCGAATGAGCATGGGAATGCTAGCAGTCGATCTCACTGTCCAGAGCGCACGATTCGCTCTGGATGCTACGGTCAGGCTCGGAAGCAAGGCGTTGGCAGAGCTATAGAGTCAATATTGTGATGCAATGCACCATGTTAGCCTACCTGCCCGGTATGACGACGAATCTGGACAAGAGCGCATCTTCGTATATAATGGGCCTCTGCCACCGTAGGACCGCTCCTTACTCAACCATCCACCTGAATCATCATATACACCATGGCACGCTTCTTTTTCCAAATACTGCTTGCTGCCGCGAGCCTCGTCGCTGGCCAAAGCACAACGTGCCCAAATGAGGTTGCCATATACAACCAGCAAGATCGCACTATGAGTGCGACCAGCAGTGAGTGTGATCTTTCTGGAAAGTAAGGAAACGGTGTACTGATATATGCTGCAGACTGGTTCCTTGTTCCGGTTCGCAAGGATGCTGTCATGAAGGCCCTCAAGGAGTCGTTCCCAAGCTTGGTCAACCTAAACGGACTAAATCTGCTATCTCTTCCCGAAGGGCTGAAATTTCCTGAGGGCATGCACCCCGTCATCGTCAACGCCGGAGCCAACACCGATATTCGCCAGGGCGGCCTTCAGCTTGCTACAGGGTTGATGGTCGCCAGCTCTATGATTCCCTATGTCGGCGTCGGTAGCTCCAAGACACCACTCAATGCGCCCCTTGTATCGTACCTTGCCGGTGTGGACGAAGTAACCCAAGGTTACGTTGCCGGGCTTGTTCCATCTCTAGTTGGTAAGTAACTAGCGCGAAACAAGTTCAGCCTGCGGTTTATAGCTAATGCGCAATCCTTTAGCTACTATAGGCGGTATTCAGACTAGAATCGGCGCATTTCTACCACTCAATGCACCATTCCAATCATACCGGGATGGATCTTTCGGCATCAACTCGAAGTGGGCACAGGCACCCAATCCTGCCAGCGGTCCTGGCCTGTACTCCGAGGCGTTCGATCTCAAGTTCGTCAGCGAACCCAACCAAGCAGCGCCCAAATATTCTCTCGACATGTGGAAAAGCATGATTAACCAGCCCTTCCTGCTTGGTAGCGTGGGAAGCCTCCTTTCACCCAAATGCCAGCGCAATGTCTACTTCTTCAATAACAGCACCGCACAGCCAACTTACCGATCGGGCAACGTAACTCTTGGTCCTTCAGCGGGTGCCGATGTGTTCTCTGCTACCTTGCAAAAGGCCAGTCCAGATGGTTCCGGATTCTACAAGGGTGTTTATGGCTTCACTGGCTGCGGGCAGGTTGTCGGATATGGCGCTGTTATTCCGCTGGGCGAGGACTGCGAGGCTGCTGCTCAGGCCGTTAAGAACACCCCTGGAGCTTTGTAAGAGTACCTAACGCACTACCTGGATAGGTAGATAAGAACCATGTGTCGAGTAATGTGAGTAATGTTAGCAATGTACCCAGAATGTCTCAGTTCCAGGTGTGATATTTCTCACATGCTTCAGGAGTAATGAAGAGACGGCGGCAGGACGTGGCACCTTTTTGCTGCAAGTCGTTACGTCATTGCTGTCGCGTCCCCGAAAATGGAGCGTTCACGGTGCGCACGCATCTTTCTTCGACTCGCGAGCCGACACATCGTCTTCGTGCGAGCAATACGTGTTGAAGATCTGTCAGCCGGAGATTTATCCGAACTGAGGTCTGGGAATAACACCTCGAGGAGGCCGAGCAATGAATGTACTATACCGTTCGAGGTTAGCGCAGCTGATTAGTACGCAAAATTTACGTCACATCGACCGGAGATACCCAACGATAGTTGAATTTTGTGGCATCTGTCGTTGCTTAGTGTTCGTGATGTTCTATCAATTCTTCGCCCTTTGGTTGTCGACGGCTTTAGTATCATAAAGGTGTCAGATGCTCGCCACATTTCCGGCAATCTTTCTCATTCATCGAGCTGCATCTAGGTTAGCAAGCGTAGTACTTGTATTTAAGCAATCCAGAATACACCGTTGACACAAGCGACAAGATATGAACCACTGGAATCATGGAGCCTAAAGACGAACGATCAACAGACACGAATACTACTTCGATATCACACACAGACGTAGATCTTGAGAGTGGAAGGCGATCAAGACCAAGACAGCGGAGCGAATCAACATCCGATTCATCGTCGGAATATGAGGAAGAGAAGGATGCTGACCATGATGGCCACCGTCCATCGGGAAGAGAACTCCACGAAAGCATTTCGCGATCACGCAGCAGACGCAGTCTACCAAGAGACAGAACAGCGACAGCCACAGCGAGTGGTATAAATCAGCCTTTGAGCCGGACAATATCCAGACGCGATACAGCACTTTCGCGAATACGTACACGACCAAATATTGCGCCCTTTTCCCATCCTCTGGCGCATCAACAGACCACTGCGGATGTGCTAGTAGATTTTGAGGGCGACGATGATCCTTATCGCCCCATGAACTGGCCCACAAAGAAGAAGATCACAACGACCATGATGTACGGCCTCACGACTATGAGCGCGACATGGGCTTCTTCTGCATATTCTGCAGGTACGCGACAGATAGCAGCAGAGTTCGATGTAGGAAACCAGGTCGCGGTGTTAGGCACTACGCTCTTCTTGTTTGGATTTGGGCTTGGTCCGCTTCTCTGGGCTCCACTTTCCGAAGTCTACGGGAGACGTTTGGCAGTTTTGACGCCTATGTTCATTGCAATCTGCTTTAGCTTCGGTAGTGCCGTAGCAAAGGACTTCCAGACACTGATGATCACAAGGTTCTTTGGTGCCTTCTTTGCTAGCGCACCAGTCACGAACACCGGTGGTGTGTTGGGCGATCTGTATAGTCCGGCATGGAGAGCCTTAGCTATGGCAGGTTACGCTATGGCGGTCGTCGGAGGCCCCTGTCTCGGGCCAATTGTCTCCGCAGCTTTTGTCGCCAATCCATCACTTGGCTGGCGCTGGACCGAATACTTCACCGGTATACTTCAGGCAACCATTCTGTTCATTGACATCATTTTCATCGACGAATGCTACCCACCGAAGCTCCTCGTCTACAAAGCACGTCGCCTGCGGCACGAAACCGGCAACTGGGCCCTTCACACCAAGTTCGAGGAGTGGGATGTCAGCATCAAAGAATTGTCTAAAAAGTTTCTTCTACGGCCAATACAGCTTCTGATGACACCTATTTGTTTTCTTGTCGCACTCTACGCTAGCTTCTGCTACGGAATTCTGTACATGATGCTGGGAGGTAAGAAATACCGTTGTGCGAACTGCATGTGAGACATGTACTAACTTCGTACACCTGCTTTTAGGTATACCCATAATCTTTGGCGAAATGCGCGGATGGCCAGCTGTGAGCGCAACGCTGCCTTTCCTAGGTATCTTGGTTGGCGCAATCATCGGCTGCAGCATCAACGCCTACAACCAACTTCTTTACAACAAAGTCTATCGTGCAGCTGGGAATCGTGCCGTTCCGGAAGCCCGTTTGCCACCAATGATGCTCGGCTCCGTACTCTTCTCCGCCGGTCAATTCATCATGGGTTGGACAGCGGACCCTCAGTACCATTGGATCGCTCCCGTCATTGGGCTGGTGTCGATGGGAACTGGTTTCTTCACGATCTTCCAAGCTGCCCTGAACTACCTGGTCGACACCTTCACGTTGTATGCTGCGAGTGCAGTAGCAGCGAACACTTTCCTTCGAAGCGCCTTTGCGGGCGCTTTTCCATTGGTGGTGACGCCACTGTATCACAATATTGGAGTAGGTCCTGCGAGTAGTATTACTGGTGGATTCGCAGCATTGCTTATCCCAGTGCCTTTCGTTTTCTACACATATGGCAAGAGAATCAGGAGGGCAAGCAAATGGAGTCGTGGGAGTGTTTTTGATTGAATAGTCAACGGGTAATCATAGTAATGCCATTCTGAGGTTTAGCTCGTCCCGTAATGTTCCCGTACGCGCGCCAGAATTCTAACTAACCGGTTCCCACACTCTTTAGTGTTCAGTACCATCAAGCAGATACTCGAAGACCACCAAACGCCCTCAAATAGGCTTTGTACTGGAATGGACGTTGATGATATGCCCTCGAAAACTTTTGGTCGTGTAGAGAGTGGGACAAGCCGGACTCCAAAGAGAGCGAGTAAGAAGAAGATTCCCATTGCAGTACCTGCAGAACACCACAGAATCTGTTCCCATATCTCCCAATTTTCGTGCTTCTTGTGTCTGATCGACTCAACACCCCACTCAAGTTGACATCACGTTCTTGATCTCTGGGAACACATCTGCGAACCGAGCCGAGAAAGACTCGACGTACGCACCCCACGACTCCTTGCAACCGTCGCATAGCTGTACTCCACCGAAAGCAAAAGAAGTATGCCCACCATGAGTCTCACGATGCTGACAACCCTTACAGGTATTCTCGTTGCTCGCGTCGAGGAACTCACGAAGGCCGTCGAACATGAGCTCATCACTTCTTGCCATTAAGTGATTGTAGCGCTCGACGTCCTTGGCATCGCTATACTCCATGTCGACGCGGTTCCAGAGCTTGAACTGTTGGCGTGCTTGTGTGATGATGGTGCTAGTCTCAGGCCGGCCGATCATCATTCCATCTTCGATGAATCGGTAGCGACGCATCACTGTAGAACCTTGTTACTGACGATATATCATGGGGAAGGGATAGATCAACCTACTCATGTGTATAGGGCCACCGAAAAAGCGCAAGAAGTTAATGATAACAAGATGTTCCGGCTTGCCCGCCCAAGCAACATCGAGAGCCCAGAGTAACTCACGAGACTGGTGAAATGCCTTGATACGGATGTCGGAAGGTGCGTATGCGAACGTGGAGTTCTGAATGTCCCAGGTCAGTTCGTGTCCATCGCATCACGTGTGATCAGATATCACTCACTGTCTCGCCCTCGGACCGGTGTTTGTAGAAGGCTACACTGTCGTAGAGAGTGGCACCGAGTTCATCCAAGGCCTCGAACTGTTCTTCGGTGTAGTGTACGTCGTTGAGATCGTTACAGACCAGAGCTGCACCCATGGTGAAGCGGATCAAAGCATCTGTGTCGCGCATGCGGAACCATTGTCGAGGCGACTTGGCGAGGGCTGTAACGTAACGTCTGAACAACAAGCCTTCACGGCGTTTGCTTGCTTTGTCTGCTGTAATGAGAAGGAAGCAGCGAAATTCGCGAGCCATGGCCGCACTGTACCTAGGTAAGATAACGTCAATATCAGTCCGTGAGGTTCACGATATCAGCAAAAAGAGAACAGGTTGGCTTACTGTCCCGGTGTGCCTTGAAAGAGTTCGTCAAGAAGAGCAGTGAGATTGTAGCCCAGAAGATTGTCGCCAAGAGACACCTCTACCAAGTCGCCTTTGCACTCCGCGACGATACCGATGACGATCACACGCATGAAGGCCACATAGCGATTCCAATTAGTGTATTGAGGAATCACGCAGCGTGCATACTCCCATGCGCATGCATATACTTCCTCTTTGACACGCTGTGGAAGGTCGGAGTCTTTGAGATCGTTGGCGATGTCGGCAGGATAGTCTATGAATTGGAGGGTGAGCACGCCTCCTGCGTAATGAACATGAGGAGGGAAGACCTTACACCACTTCTCCCGAATCAGCGGTACAGACTGTTCATTCGGCGCAGCGATGGATGGCTTGAAAAACGGCCTGATGAGCTTAAAGTCCTAATAAAATGTGAGTATATTTGATATTGAGTGTCGATCGTCAAGTGTCGAGCAGCCTTGACTCGGCCACATGGAATAAACATACTGACACAATGTCGCGAAATTGCTTGCAAAGCCCTTCGAGGTAAGCATACAGCATACTGAGCAACGCGATTTTCAGCATGCTGTTCGAAACGATGGGAAGAGAATCGCTGGCGAGGGGACGTTGTCCAGCTGTGGTGGAGACATCAGATACAGGCCCCGTCGCGTGAGCAAGTTTTGTAATTTCTTAGCGGCGCAAACGACCGGAAGCCTTCACTCACTTTACGCGTCGTACAAGGGGAATATGCAACACGTTTGTTAGTCAAGCCTAATGTAGCTAGAAGCACAATAGCCAAAGTAGGCTCAAGTGTCTTGTTTTCCCCTCGCACGATGTGTTCAGCTAGTAGATTCCGTCGTTCCCAATGGGAGACAATCGCCTCACCCTGCATATTGACCCTGACTGTACTGGCAATCACGTTAAAGTGGGGTTTGTGAGTGGTCGATGAGCTCTTTCCCACACATGGTGAAGCCGCGTACACATACCCACGAGCAGCAGCGCGTTATTGGCGAGAGTGTCTGACAACATACGATGACGTTGATACGATAATGCAGAGATTTTGAGCTGCAAAGAAGGTGTTGATGAGAGAGACCCAGCACATTGGCCTGGCTGTCTAGCCCTTGTACAGTTGGGTGATTTCCAACCGGTCACCCAACTACACTACACCCTATTCATATGACTGCAGCGACGTGGAATCATGTTGCACTTAGTTGTGTACCCACTGTGTATTTCCGCATGAGTTTTGATGAACATACACATAAGTTTTCGCCCGAGCAATGGCCATCGCGTTCGAGAACGGGGACTGCTGACTGTGCACGTTGCCTGACTTAGAACATGGCGCTCGTAGCACATTACAATTGGCACAGGTAGAGCCAGTGGTAGTAGACGGGCCGGGAAATCTTCGCGAGAGTTGACTACATGACGCCAGATCGAGATCCGATACGGCGCCGTCTTCCGAGCTCTTCCCGCCGCAGAGTTGCGGAATCCGGCCAAGGTCTAAAATAGACTTCGAATAACATCATGGAGTACACGATTGGCATTGCCCTGTAATGAGTCTCACAAAGCTGAGATCTTGGAAGTGTGTGTACACCACGAGGTCTGCCATTCAAGCGCTGGCAGTTTATGATAATTTGTTTTTCGTGTTTCGCGCCCGTAGTTCAGTCGATGTGTAAAGACTCGTTATACTTGAAATGCCACTCCTTCTCTCTTAACCATCGCCTTTCCACCACTTGCAAACCCGGTACCTTCACTCCTTATCTCCACGAGTCCAGGCTTGGGCGCCTTTCCCTTCTCGCTGTCCTTTTTCTTCTTCTTGCCTTCCTTGGCGTCTGGGACTGTCGTAAGATCCGCATCGCAGACATAGCAATGAATAGTCTCCGGCTCCGGCCCTTGATCATGTGCATCTCGTTGATGGCGATGTTCTGGCCGGAGAAATTTATCGACGCATGGCTTGCATAGGACGTGACCACAAGGTATAGCGAGCATGGCTTTCGTACTGTTTGAGAGCGCTTTCTGACAGCTGGGACATGTGCGAGCCGACTTTCCCGTTTCGGACGACTTTTCCTCGTGGAAGTTGACGCTTGTTAAACTCTTCAGTGAGAGGCTGTGTGGTTGGTCCGGGTGGCTTGATGGGCATACAGGCGTTTGTTTCGCCTTCTCTACACTTTTGTGGTGTTGGTCGGGGGTCTCGCCGGGAACCCAAAAACTGGGGAGATGACCCTTGGCTGCTTTGCGCTCGGCGTCTAATGTGCGTTTTGCTTTGCTCTGCTCTTCGTGTGCAATGCGCTTGAGTTCCTCTTGGTCAATTTCGAACTTGCGTTTCGTGCCTCTGGCCTCTCCTGCCTTGGCATCCTGCTCTTCTTCGACCATGATCTTGCCACCTTGCCTTCCAACGACTCGTGCTGATGCACCTGCTTTGACCGAAAGTCCCATCTGAACAGCTTCGAATTCCTCGACTGCCAGCAGCCGCGCTTCCTCCTCTTCTCGCAGCTTTTGGTCATCGTCCTCCAACATCTGGCGCTCGTTGAGCTTCTCTAGCCGCTTCATTTCCTTCCGTTGCGCCAATAGATTGGTCATGGCGCACTCGCGACAGAAGAGATCGCCTTGTGAACAGCATACTGGGTCTACTGAAGGAAGGAGACATAGTTGGCAGGAGCCAAAAGGTAGAAAAGAGTCACGGGTCAGACGTGTAGCCTGCGAGCCCCATCGATCTTTGAGGGCATTCCGCTCGTATGACGTGAAGATGGTCTTTGGAGGTGGCATGTTGGGCTATGTTCAGCATTCAAGATTCGCAAATAGAGACGCGACTTTTCGTGATGGACTCAGCAGGTAGGCCAATCCGGACAATAGTGCCAAGCTCAGCTATGGGATCCCGTGTACAAGCCCTGAAGATGAAGCAAAAGACCCGCAACTCTGAGTCTAGTCTTGTAAAGTGTCGAGCTTGCGCTGTCGTGATGGAAGAAGGCGTGTCGAAGGCGGAAGAGCCAGCCAGTTGGCGCACGTGCAGGCCGCAATCGCGCTAGTTACTGTCGCCAAAATTCCGGTCCCTGGCAGTGACGTTGGTGGGCCGCGGCATTCAGCTATTGAGCGCGAAATCTTCACATGTCGCCCTCAACCCCACGCCTACACCAATGCGACCAGAGGAGCAGCCGGAGGCCCCCAGCGGGCCATGGCGCGCCGCGTCGGCCCTCACCATGGGCGCCGTCGGGCTTTTGTGCAAAGGATTCCTCAATGGGCTGAGCAAGGTTGAGACGCATGGAATGGAGGGCTTCCTGAAGCTATTGGATGAAAGAGAGGATCCAGCGAGTAGGCAGCGGGGCCTCATAACTGGTAAGTGTTCGGACTGTCCAGAAGTCAGGACATGCTCAGTACTAACAAGTGTGCAGTTTCGAACCACATCTCTGTGTACGTACGTTTGCCATAATCTCCCAATCGTTATGGATGGACTGAGCTCACACAATCTATACAGAATGGATGATCCTATACTATGGGGTATCCTGCCACTCGCCTACATATTCACGCCGGACAATTTGCGCTGGGGATTAGGTAGTTATGATCTATGCTTCACCAACAAGTATGTCACCTCTGGGATGAACAAAAGGCTCGGCTGACGCCCTAGCAGAGGACTGTCGACATTCTTTACCTTGGGACAGGTTCTTCCCACACATCGTTCGGCGCATTCCCAGTTCGGCGGCCTGTTCCAACCCACCGTAACGCAAGCGATCCGTCTTCTCTCGCGCGGCCCGTTCCACGAGCAAGACCCACCAAAAACGCCTACCACATCGCTCAAAAGCCCAGATCTCCTCGATCCTTTTACCGACGGCCACCTCACATTCTCTACAAACGGACAAGATACGTTTCCTGCGCCCTCGGCATACCTTAATCGGCGGCATGCGTGGGTGCACATCTTCCCCGAAGGCATGATACATCAGACGGAAGATAGAATCATGCGCTACTTCAAGTGGGGAGTATCACGATTGGTACTTGAGAGTGAGCCAATGCCAGACATCGTTCCCATCTTCATTGAAGGCTTCGACAACATCATGCACGAGACACGCACTTTCCCGCGCTTTATACCACGGCCGTTCAAGAACGTCAGGGTGACGTTTGGCGAGAGGTTAGATGCTGAAGAGGTATTCGGCGACTTGCGCGCACGCTGGAAACAGATGCGTGCAAACGAGGAGAGAAAGGGAGGAAAGCTGCAAGTCGGTGTTCTCAGCGACGAGCTGAAATATTCCGACGAGGCCGTCAGCATACGCAAAGAGTGCACGCGACGGATACGGCAGGCGGTTCTGGACGTTCGGCGGCAGCGAGGCTACCCGGAAGACGACCCGAAGAACGGCATCGCGGAGACATGGCTGAGAGAAGGTCCGGGTAGAGAGGGGCGCAAAAGGGATGGCAGCATCACGAAGGATACATAAGGCGTGTGAGGTATATAGTATGTGTATTTTGTATATGCGACGCCCAGCATCGGCTTGCGAAGCCAGGGGACGCGACAGACCAGCTGGAGCGTGGTCAGGTCAAGACGCCTCGTCAACAAAGAAGCGCGGCGGAGTGTCAGATTAGATCAAGTAATTACACCATCAGCGACTCCTGCGCCGGCGCGCCGATCAACCACGGCCTCAGGCGACTGGGGGCGGGTTTCGTCGTTGCGAACCGGAGCAGGCACCACGATGCTGTTTGTACAGGGCGGAGAGGTCTCTGGCGTGCTCGTGTCGTCATCCACTGCTGGCGCCGCGCATCCACCGGCCCTGGAACGGAACGATGAACGTGACGAAGCTGGAGAGAGAAGCGTGGTAGCTCGAATCCAGACGCGTGGTTTTCTCGCAGAGGCGCCCTGTGCACGGATCTCACGAGCGGCCGGGGCCAGCCAATGGGCGGCAGCTGGGCTCCACAGGCGCCAGATTTATCTTCCTGATACCACGCCGAGCAGCCTACTCACCCCCAGCATACAGGACACAGCGGTCTCCTCTCCAACGTCGCGCCGCCCTCCACCCCGCCCAAGACTGATCCGCCGCTGCACAGCGACCCTGCGCCACCGCCTCGTATGCCTCGCGGCGTCAAGAAGGAGGAGAGCATGCAGGATGCAGACTACTTGCCCGACGCGTCAGTGCCCGCCATGCCAGACGCGAGCAATGGCGTAGGCGGGGCAGACACGCCCAACACGGACAGCATCACCATCAAGAACCACTTCCCCGTCGCGCGCATAAAGCGCATCATGCAGGCCGACGACGATGTCGGCAAGGTCGCTCAGGTCACGCCCGTCGTTGTTTGTACGTACTGCCCGCGCGGCACTTTCTCCAATATGCCTGACACTCCACAGCGAAAGCGCTCGAGCTCTTCATGATCTCCCTCGTCACCAAAGCCGCGGCCGAAGCCAAAGCGCGCAACTCCAAGCGTGTCGGCTCCATCCACCTCAAGCAAGCCATCACCAAGACCGACCGCTTCGACTTCCTCAACGAGATCGTGTCCAAGGTCGCCGACGCGCCGGAGAAGAGTGAGGGCGACATGGACGTGGATGGCAAGAAGAAGAAGACTTCAAGCCGGAAAAAGAAGAAGGCAGAGAGTGACGACGACTTTTGAGTCTGAGCGCGCCGGTAGTGGCGGACCTCGAGGCCTTCTCGACATTAGGGGAAGCTCATGCCGCCAGCTTTCCACCCTCTGGCATTCCAACCTGGCCATGATCGGATACACGGTTGCCGTCCCTCATGGATGAGCGCCATTAGTTTTGTTTCTGCGGTCGCACGTCTGGCTGACTCCACTTCACAGCCGGATACGACATATAAAGACGACTCTTCAGGTTGTCAGGCGTTAACTATCTCCCGGGCATTGCATGGGCGGCGTTCTTTGTTGTTGCATGGACCACGATACCAATGAATACAGATGCATAATTCTTCCCACTCGCTTCTTTTTCCCCCATTCCTGTCGCTAACGGAATAATTGTGCCCGCGGCCCGAAAAGAGCGCAGTAACGTCACGATTGCAGTTTACGCGGTTTTGCAGCCGATGGGTAAAAGGCGAAGCAGGAAATGCGCCCACCAACCAGGTTTCCTCCACCCGCGCAATTTACCCGTCCATCTCCGCAGATCCCCACATGCTAACGGCACCCCAGATACTCTTTCAGGACAGCCCGTAGATCGGTTCCTGCGCCATGCCAAATCTATGCTCGTGTTCCTGCTTAGCCTCACCTCTTTCCCTACCTCCGTAATTTGGGGCCCGTAGTATTAATCATGCATGAGCCCCAGTACTTTTCCTCTGCAGCATTATCATTCTCGGATCCTTCGATTGAGAACTGAACCAGCATGATCTTCTCCAGGTTAGCAGTGCTCCTCGTGGGCGTTGCTGTGTCCGTTCAAGGCCATGCCATTGAGGTTGAGAAGAGGGTCTCCGACAACAAACACACCACTCGACCTAACCCTTCCAATGGCCATTGGGTCGATGCATGGGCATCAATGCCACAGCTCACCGAGCCTGCGAACCTGCCTCCTGCTCCATTCGTACGTCCACCTACCAATCTTCATCGAGTGTGTACTAACACATCATGTAGAACCAGACAGGTGCAGTCTTCGTGAACTCGACAGTTCGACAGACTCTGTACATGACCACTTCGGCCAAGCAAATCCGTCTCAAATTCTCCAACGTCTTTGGCGGTTCCAATCTTCCCATCACCGCTGTGACAATCGCGCTTCCGTTAAACCAGACCGCTGGCATTCACCAGATTCAGCCCAAGACCGTCCAGAAAGTAACATTTGGAGGCAAGGATGGTATTAGCGTACCAAATGGCGCACTCGCAGTGTCCGACCCCATCAACTTTGAAATCAAGGCGCAGCAAATCGTCACCGTCACTATGTACCTCGCAAGCGGACAAACCACAAACAGCATTACTAGTCACCCCGGCTCTAGAACAACCAGTTGGTTCCAGTTTGGCAACGCTGTCTCCTCGGCTAGTCTAGACATCAGCAACTCTACTACGCAATCCGCAGCGCATTGGTACTTCCTCTCCTCCATCGAAGCTTGGGTGCAACCACGCGTCGGCTCCCTCCTCATCGTCGGCGACTCAATCACCGACGGCCGTGGATCTACAACCAACCAGAACAACAGATGGCCAGACCTCCTCCTCGCACGTCTCCAGAAGAACCCCTCCACCAGGTACATCTCAGCCGGTAACTTGGCTGCAGGCGGGAACCGCATTCTAGCCGACGGCCTCGGTCCCAACGCTTTCGGTCGCATCGACCGCGACGTCCTCGCCCATCCGGGTGTCAAATACGCCATGATCTTCGAAGGCGTAAACGATATTGGAACCGCAGCGACAACGCCTGAAGCGCAAGAGCAAGTCTACCAAGGCCTGACTCAAGCATACGAACAAATGGTGACCCTCATCCACGCCCACGGCATCCCCGTCTTCGGCGCCACCATTACACCGTTCAGCGCGCCAGCCAACTTCACCCAGCAACCCTACTCCAATCCCGAGCGGGAGAAGACACGCCAGCGCATCAACACATTCATTCGCACGTCGGGTGTTTTCGACGCCGTTGTGGATTTTGACCAGTTCCTTGCCGACCCCAACATCCCCAGTCAGCTCAACCCGTTGTATGATTCGGGTGATTATCTTCATCCTGGTCCTGCTGGATACCAATACATTGCGGATAAGTTCCCCATTCAGATCTTTGGTATGTGGGCGAATGGTGCGGATGAGTTCAGCTGGGGCATGTAGTGCACTGGAGAAGGCCCTGTGGCAGAAGTTGAGCCTTTTGGAAATGTATATAATGAAATGGATAGTTCGAGATACTACTCTTGACGCTAGTGCTTCTCGGAGACGTGATTTCCTGCCGTGCATGTTTTAATATACAAGAGACAATATGTGCGCGCGTGGGAGAAACAATGATCGCAGGGCTAAACTCGCAAAGCTATTGTCGGTTATACGGGGACCCGGAAGGGCTCATCATTTTCAAGCCTTTCCAAATTCCAACTTCTTCCACAAAGTTGTTTCGCTTAGTGCGTGTATGTTGTACGAGATGAACTTCGTGGCTTACGAAGCAAGCTCAAGCGCGCAGACATAGTCAGACTCAACCTGGGGCGTAGTCTTGAGTATGGTTTTGGAAACATTGTCAGATCTGCCGCACACGCGAGGTTGAATTTATATATACATCAGCAGGATATCTATGTGTTTGAGGTATCTTCCCTTGAACATGACCAAAGTTGCAATCGCATGTTAAACGCCATTTTGAAACCACCCGCGCTTGAAAATCCATGTCAGCGAGAACGCCACCACATCCATGCCAGTTGCATATCAAGAAGACAAAAGCCATCCACATCGCAATCCAGCTGTAAAGCATCATCTTCATACGATGCCTTGCGAGAATCTCTCGACACCGTTCTTGATTTCCCTGACGATCTCCACTGCCTCATTTGTACTCTGGGCTTCGAAATCATATCGTTTCGTCTCGCGCTCCTTGAATACGATGACCCGGAACATCTTGGGATGCTTCTTGCTGACCTTGCTACCGACCACACTGCTGAAATGCACAGTAGTCGTCTTGCCCTGGCCCTCAATTCCAAAGCCGCCTCGCGCTCCTGTCTTGGACTCTCCGGGCATAATATGGATGTACTCATTATCGAGAGCAATGATGCGAGATGTAGAAGAGGCGAAGGACATGGGCTGTTTGCGAAGGACGGCATAGCGGCGGTAGTAGTTTGTCGCTGTGAGAGCCAGAGCACCAGAGTCGCCATTCCTGGCGAGTGGATGGATGAGACCTTGGCCAGAGACAGCGGCGTTGGTGCGGTCGCCCTTCTTTGTCTTCTTCGGCGCGCCACCGGTACTGATGATGAGTGGTGCATTGGGTGATGACGACCCTGGCGATCCCGAAAGCCCGTAGACACCATCGCCCACGAAACGACGACGCACGAGATCCAGATCCATCCGTGTGTCCAGAGCCTCTACAGTACGGTCAGGTGGCGCTACCGTAGTGCTGCCGCTAACTTTGAGGATATACAAAGCTTTCTCTAAGCGCAAGTCGTGGCATACTTGATCGAAGATATCAGCAATGTAAGTGTCAGTGGTGCAGGGTATGTTGAAGTGTTTCGTGTTGAAATTTTCGTCGGTGAAGTGGACGTTGACTGTCTTGGGGGCTCCCATGCGGCTAGCAGCATGTGTTTGTGGGATTTTTGGTACGTCGGCAAGATTACTAGTATCTTTGCGCGTCGCAGTGGGCGCAAACGAAGGGCCAGTAATAGGATTCCTGAAGCTCTTCGCGCGACTTGGAAGAGGCTTGAGGGGCTTCTTCTCTTCTTTCTCGTCGGGGCCATCGGTTTGCGACGCGACTGCACTAGCTGCCTCTTGACTGTAGATTGGGGTGAGCTTCTCGTTCTCGCCAAACTCTCGTTGAGATGCCTCAACAAGTGCGAACTCATCCCATGGTTTATCTCGTGCTCGTGGACGCATACCACGGGCGTTGTTCGAAGCGAAGTCTTTCAACGGCTTGTTCCTTGTCAAAGGTGGGAACTCGTCGTCAACCTCGCCGTCATCGTACATGCGCATGACCCAGCGGTTGACATTCATCTGTTCGGGCGATAGCGGCGGTTCCAACTTCTCTTCCTGATATCGATGTAGTGCATATCCGATTGCTTCCGCGACAGTAGGACCCTCGCCTTTGTCACTGAACTTCCGGATCAGCAGCTCGACAGGCTTTGAAGGTTTCGAAGAGAATGGACAGTAAAGTTTGATGTATAGAGGGTTTTGCTGAGCTTCGCTAGCAGCGTTCCACATGGCAAAGCGCTGTAGCGGATTCGATGGCTTTTGCTCCTTCGCTCGTAGTGCTTGGGTCAACGCGCTCACTGGCAGTACGAAGCTGATGGGTCGCGGTGGAGGCAGTGCCTGTAATGTTGGTGCGATTGGCTCCTTCTTCTTTTTCGGCGACATGTTTTGGAAGGGCGTCAAGCCGGGCATGGTGGGAAGGTCGCCACCTGCGGGAGAGGAGTCCAGCGGATCACCTCCTGCACCGATGAGAGACGCGCTATCGTCGGATCCAGAGAATTCGGATGTGAGGGAGTCGTCTGATTCATCCCCTTCGTCTAGAGCTTCCAGGCGTGCGCGTGCGCCGACAGCCTCCCCTGAGTCTTCTTCAATGCGCTTGGAAAGCAATTGGCTCGCACCTGCGGCTTTGCGCGGGTTGACTCTTCTCTTTCTGAATGACGAGTTATCAAACTCGTTCTCCGAAGACATCTCACTGCTAGTTATGGTGTCCCTTCTTGGTCGGCTCTTGCCCGCATCCACGGTGCCCAAAGATCCTCTTCGCAATACGTCGTCCGGCGGCCGTGATGGAGACGTGATCATGAGTGAAGGGCCTTCTCCAGCTTCTGCCAGCTCATTGCGTAGGGCTGACCCAGGCATGGGCGACGATCCTGAGCGCGTCCGCAGCGGCATTTTGGTGAACTTGATCTGGTTGGCTGGTCTAGCAATCCGTCAGTTCAGTCCGTGGAGCGCGTGATGATCAGCTACCTTTGCGCATCGTCGTCGTCGTCGCTCTCATCGCTCAAGTCACTGCTATCATCTTCTTCCAGCTGTTCCTTCCTCCGCCTCCGTTTCGCATTGAGCGTAGGTCCGACCGTATCGTTGCTTGCCCCTCCAGTGACCATGCCACCCTCGTCGTCATCTTCGCCAAAGCCCTCAGGCGACTTCAGGCCAGCTGACCGCGGGGCCTGGAAGTATTCCGAAGTGATCGCGGTGGGTATTGGTGGGGAGTAGGTGCGCTTGATGTCAGCGGCATTGGGAACCCAGCCCGCGGCGCGAAACGCGGGGTTGTTCAGGACGCTCGAGTCTACATTGATCAATCGTTCGCCTACGCCGTCTTTGATCGAGGAGAGGTACGCGGTTCGAAGCTGATATAGCACAAAGCTGCCCAAGTTAGCTGTGGCGTGCGACACAGAGGCCATGTGGGCTTACTCTTCGTTCTGAAGGAGCGACATAGTGGGAAGGTCAGGGTATCATAGTCTCGTAACAGAAGGGTATGCTCAGACCAGCTGAAAGGGTATCATGAAGCCATACAACGAGGCCGCAGTGACGCATGTGGGGATGTGAATGCGTGCCTTGGACCCTGGCTTGGCATCGGCTCTTGTCCAGGCGCGTGCAGTGAGATCATTGTCAACTTTCCGACTTCTTGCGCCCAACACAAACCTCTTAACGACCGCGCCCCAACCACGATGAACCTACTCGCCGGCTATTCCGATTCAGAATCCGATGGCGAAGCGCCGTCCGCGCCGAAAGTAGTCGCGAAACCCACTGCGAAACCCGCCTTCCAAAAAGTCGTCGATCGCTCCAACCCAGGACGGATCAAGGTCAACCTCCCAGGCGCGTCGCAGTCGCGACCGGAGAAAGACGATATCCAAGACGATGCGCCACCGTCGAAGAAGCCGCGTCTGGGCGGGGGCTCGTCATTTGGTGGCTTCAACGCAATGCTACCCGCACCGAAGAAACCAAACGTAAACGCCATCACAGCATCCGAGGGTTCAAAGACGGGAAACAGAGGGCTGGGGAAAGGACTCGCATCTGGAATAAATCTTAAGACTGGCGCGGAGCCTGCATTCAAGAGGGAGTCAAAAATGGAGGCAGAGGAGTATGACGAGACTGGCAACCCAGTAAAGAAGGAGCCTATGAAGAGAGAAGACTTCCGGGCTATGCTCAACTTGCCAACGCCCAAATCCGAGACAAACACAGACACCAAGCCTCAGATAGCGACACAAGAGCTGAAACTGGAACCTGGGCCACAGCACATATCTAAGCCTGCGACGCCACGTTTTGTACCTATGTCTGTCGGCAAAGGAAAGAAGAAGAAACCCATAGCACCTCGACCAGCAGACACAACGAACGAGACGAACACCACGACGAGCACAAGCGCACCTACGCCACAATCGCAACAACCAACTCTTGAAATCAAGCCGCGCAAACCCAAGGTCTCTCTCTTTAGCGTCTCCAACGAAGCAGAAAGCGCTCCTAAAGAGACGTCTGGTGGGAACTATCAGCCACTACTCTATGGCGCGGAAGAAGGAGGGAAAGTCGCCATGACAGAGGGCGTCTATGACATGCCCCCAGCAAATCAGTATACACAATACGCTCCTCCCTCAACCAGTGGACATGATCCGAACAACCTCACCAATATTGCTTCCGAGTTAAACCTGTCAGAAGCAGAGCGGCGACAACTATTCGGCAAGAAAGGACGCGGTGGTCCGGACTTCTCTGGTGCCAAAATCCAGGATTTCAACACAGATATGGAGTATGCGCATAATGAGAAGCTGCGACAACAGGGCGAATCAGTACAGCATAACCCACTCAAATCTATATCTGGTACTGGAAAGAATAGTCTTCGAAGCCTAGTCAACGTCGCGACGACTCAGAAAGATGCACTGGAGGACCACTTTGCTGCCGGTGCTCGCAACAAGAGAGAAGCAGGCAACCGATACGGCTGGTAATATTGTGAGACATACCTATCTTTCTTAAAGAACAAGACATAAGCAGAACATGATTTGTTTGGCTTCTCAGAGCCGATGGTGCTGCTATACAGTCACAGATACAGTATCCGATAGCCGAACGATGAGGTATTCGCACTTCCACCATTACATCTTCCTTACACCTTCTTTTCGTTCTCATCTCGATATCATCGTTACATAATCCTACGCTGTAGTTTTAGACTACACTATAGTATCAGTGGTCCTCGCCGATCGCCGCAGTCCTACCGTCACTCTTGGTCACATGCACTCAACATAAGACTAGACGCGTCAGCGAACAATTGTACCGTGCTTCCATCTTCAAGATTAAACAAGCGACATCCCGGTTGTGAACGGATCCCCCACGGAATTCGCCAACATTTCCTGAATCGATCAGGTCAACTTCGCAGCCATTATGATAGATAACTCTTCGCATGTTTGAACCCGTCGAAGACTGGCACTCTCCGTTCTCATCGACTGCGGGATGGTCGAGTAATGTGAGTCTCCGATCTCCTGATCGAACGCAATGGGCCACTTCTGGTGCAATTCGCCGAGGGCGGCGTGCTATCGAAAGGACATGGAGGCTCACGGGATGATGGAGGCTTGTGAACTGGAGCCGATGGTATTTGGTGTTTTGAGTGGCATGGGTGAGATGTATGAGATGGATGATGGGGCGCAGAGGTATTGAGTGTTGCTTTGGCGTTCAATGCATCAAGACGGTACGTTCCCGGCCTCCTTGCCACTGCGTATTCCTGGTGTATGGGTTTTCAGGAGTTTACGATGAATTCAAACTACTTAATCAGAATCATACAAGTCAATGTATATTGGGTATCACAACGCTACTTCACTTCCCAGCCGCAGCTTTAGCAGCGGCCTCCTTCTCTCTCTTCCTCTGCAGATATCTCTCCTTGGCACTACTAATGTCCTTCTCTGTCTTCTGACTCTTCCGTGCATGCTCCAGTTTCGCCTGTTCCTCAGCTTCTTCGTCTGCTTTCCGCTTGTTTGCCGCCTCAATCTGCTCGGCTACCATTTGCGTCTGGCGTTCGCGTTGTGCGTTCTTGCCGGGTTTGGGTTTCGTCCATGCTGATTGCGTTTGGGTTGCAGCAGTGGCAGTGGCAGAGGCAGAGGAAGCGGGCTTGGGTTTCGCGATGATGTTAAGGCCTGCTGAGAGGAGCTGGCGTTTGTCCGCGATCTGCCCATCCTCGTTGAGAATGACGTTCTTGCCTTGTTTACGTAGTTCTTCGACAATCTCGGCGTCTGTCTTTTCCCTCTCTCCCTCATCAACAATGGGCTTCACACCATCTTTCAGTGCTTGCGCCGCTGCCTCAATAGCCTCCTGATGCCGACGTTCCTGTTCCGCGAGCATCTGTTTGTGGAAGCCCTGCATACCAAACTTTTTCTTTTTCTCTTCCTCCGCTTCTTGCCGCTTTTTCTCTTCTTCTTCAGCCTTTCGCGTCTCTTCTTGTTGGGCTTTGTATGCGCCTGTCACAAACTTTTCCTTGTCCGCGAACTCGTCGCCTTCGGCCTCACGTTCGCGTTGGAGTAGTTTGTCGCGTGCCCGTAGCTGGTCTTTCTTACGTTGTTCGGCGGATTCGAAGAGCGCATCCATGTACTTCGGTTTCCGTTCCGCAGCGCTGTCGCGTTCAGCAGCTGCTTTGGCGGCGCTGACCGCGTGGAGCGCGTCGTATGCAGCATCATAGTCGTATATAGTAGCGTCAGCTTCTAAAGCTTCCTGTGCGCGTTTCTCGGCTTCTGCAGCGCTGGCGGAGTACGCGACAGCGGTAGGATCATCTTCTTTCGGCTTGGGTTTCTTGGACGGAGGAGCTGGAGGCTGGCCTTTCTTTGGTTTCGAGGGCGCTGGTTTCGAGGGTTCTGATGAAGCAGCGGCTAAAGTGTCTTCGAAGTCAAGCTCGCCGATTTCCTGGACGCCGTCCGCCGCTCTGGATTTGCCCTTCACATCTTCCTCCTCTTCGTCGAACAGCGGCTTCTTCTTCTTCCCCAGAGAGGGCTTGGCGGCCGGTTTCGCGAGTGGATTCGCGCCCTTGTTCTTCAAGTTGAGTCCGAATTTGAATGACATGTTGGTGTTGAGTTGGGATGGTGTCAGTCGCGACTGCGAATTGGCCCGTCGCGTGCCAAGGCGCGCGCGACCAGTGAAATCATCGGCACCTCCGCGCCTTCTCCGCAATTCACGTTCTTTGGTTCGCAATGACTGGAGACACGTCAACCCGCGGACCTTTGTGTAGATATCACTCATGCATGAATGTCGAGTGAACCACCATAGTCCTCACCATGGAGGAGCAGGCTAGCGATCCACCGGCGGAGGGCCTCTATACCACGGCTAAAGCGTCACGATTTCACTTCAAGTCCGAGTCCAAACGTCGCTCAAAGCGTCACAAAAGCGAAAGCAAGGACGAAGACACCGACGACCTTACTTCCAAGAGACACAGGCCGGATCGGACCAGCGAAGAACAGCGCAGCCGCCGCGACTCGAGGCGCAAACACAAGCACAAGCATCGCTCTTCCGACCAAGATCGTCACCCGACATCCACACGAGACGGCGCATACTACGACCCTGATTACCGCCACCGCGAATCTTTATACGACAATTTAGAGGATCTAGGTACAGGCTCCACAGGTCCAGCTCCCGCTCCCGATGACGCTTTTCGCGAATCGCTGTTCGATGCGCTTGCCGACGATGAAGGTGCGGCGTACTGGGAAGGTGTATATGGCCAGCCTGTGCACATATATCCCGACACAAAACCCGGCCCCGATGGAAAGTTGGAGCGTATGACGGAAGAGGAGTATGCGGACTATGTGCGTACGAAGATGTGGGAGAAGAGCCACCAGCACATTGTGGAAGAACGCGAGGCGAAAGAACGGGCGCGTCAAAAACAAAAAGCGCAACGTAGTCAGATTGACGAGGAATTCGAGCGAGAGGAAGCAGAAAGAGAGAGCATGCGACGCCGCATGGAGGAGAGCCTGCGCCGAGGCGAGGAGCGGAAGAAAGCTAAAGAGGCAGAGGCTGCATGGGAAAGTTACACGGCCAAATGGGACAGCCTGAAGAACGCCCAAGGTCTGGACAAGGAGACGGATGCGAAGGTCCGCGAGATGATCCCGTGGCCTGTAGTGTCTGGCAGAGCAAAGCACGTCTCCAAGGAGGAAATAGAGCGCTTTTTCCGGAACACGAAGACATGGAAAGAGGACCCTGCATCACTGCTAAAGGCGGAGCGCGTGCGCTGGCATCCGGACAAGATGCAACAGCGGTTTGGACAGCATATTGATTCGGAGACTATGAAGTTGATTACGGCGGTTTTCCAAGTTATCGATCGACTTTGGAGCGACCGACGTTGACCTGGATCTGTATGCATACTTCGACAGCCGACATCTTGCTTCGTCATACTTTTTTCATTCCGAGATACCCAAGAGAGCACGTTGTGTAGTCCCATCTGTCAGCTGGCATACCCATCAACGGATATCGGTCTCGGCATTAGATTAATATCAATCGTACTACATCATTGCCGAACTTCTTGGCATCATGTCACCGTACTTTCAAATCGTTAATCTCCGGCTTCCAAGAATCTTGGAAAGATCTTGGCGCAATGTATCCATGACGAAGCAACCGGGCTGAGACAGTTAAGCATGACGATCTTCACTGCAAAAGCCCCGACGATGCTAAGTGACCGGCTAAATGCTTGGTCACAGAGAAAATGCTTTTGCCAACACCATCGGTGAATATATCACCTGTGGTCATCTGGGCATGTCGCATGCCCAGCTGGATAAAATGCAAATAAGGTGATAGTGCGGAAATAAAGTGGCTTGACTGCATGCTTCGTAGGTTGGCGCGGTGCTTGACTGAGCTTGATCAAGCTGCAAAAGCTTGTGCAAATCAACATACACACGATCAGGTACAGCAATTCGACGATAAGATAGTTTTCGAAGCTACGGAAGATCGATCCAGAACGCAGCGGGTCAAAATGTTTCTCGACCGACCAAGTCGTTCTCCGCTCCACTCTTGTCGCACCACAGCATATCGGGCCTATAGCATGGCAGGTCCACACAGAACGCATCTCCAGCGGAAATGAATGTTTCGAGTTTCAAAACTTCGCCTCTATAGCTGTCCAACCACCACGTTTAGACCCTGAATACCCGGTGGTTCGATCTTGTTTTTAGGGCACGGCTCCACGCACGGCGACGGGTCGTAGACATGCTCCCATGCACTCCACATTTACTACGGCTGGTATACGCCAGGTGCGCCTGCCTGACAGGTGCCCTCCAATTTGGAAGGCTCCCTCGATCCGCAGCCGCAGTTCACCGGAGGTTCCTGGTAATGATCAGCACGGTACAACGCCTCCACTGCTATATAAGAGTCCCAACTGTCCTTGAAAGAAGGACACCAAGCATCTCCAACTTGAATCAACACAATGGTTGCCTTCTCTTCTATCATTCTCGCTCTCGGTAGCGCCACTGCGGCTCTGGCCTCGCCCCTTGGCCTCATCCTAGAGGCTCGTGCTCAGGAAGAGTCTGCCAACTTGACTGCTCGCGCCACTCAGCCAGGCGAAGGCACCAACAACGGCTATTTCTACTCATTCTGGACCGACAACCAAGGTCAAGTCACCTACAACAACGGTGCTGCCGGAAAGTACGATGTCCAGTGGTCCAACGTCGGTAACTTCGTTGCTGGCAAGGGATGGTAAGGCACTCATAAAATCCACGCTCTCCACTCTACTGACTCTCACTAGGAACCCCGGTTCTCCTGACAAGGTGGTCAAATACTCTGGCACCTGGAACGCCGCCAATGTAAACTCCTACGTCTCTCTTTACGGATGGACTCGCAACCCGCTCGTCGAGTACTACATCGTCGAGACCTACGGCTCTTACAACCCCTCTTCTGCTGCTCAGAAGAAGGGTTCCGTCACCTCTGACGGTGGCACATATGACATCCTCCAGACCACCCGCACCAACCAGCCTTCCATTGACGGCACTGCTACCTTCCAGCAGTACTGGTCTGTTAGGACTAGCAAGCGCGTTGGTGGTACCATCACTGTCAAGAACCACTTCGATGCCTGGGCCAAGTACGGACAGAAGCTTGGTACGCACTACTACATGATACTCGCTACTGAGGGCTACCAGAGTTCTGGATCTGCTAGCATCACCGTTGAGAGCTCTTGAAGAATTGCGCTTGCAAATCAGAGTAGTCAAAAAGCCTGACGGCTTGAATTCTTGTAGATATATACACACAAATCATCGTCATTAAAAATACCAATACATTGCGCAGCACACCTTGAATAGCAACATGAGTCAGTGATTGTTCGTGTCTAGAGCAATGCAGTTGTGATAGGTCGGGGGAATCAGGGGCCAAGTAGGCCCGACGAACCGGTTCGCGGAGCACGCCCAGCGCGCTGCCGAACGTGCTAGGAACGTGTCGCCTCTCCATCTACATCAGCCTTGTATCATAACAGCCCTGAAGCGCTTTCCGGCGCCGGCTGGCTTATCACGCGATGTCTCTTTGAAATTGACACATCAGTGGGATTCGGTCAGATCATTCCCCTGATATTGCTTGTACTACCGTTTCTTTCTGCTGCCGAGATCCATCACAGTAGGTTCAAGCAGTTTCCGTCAGGCTCCAGTGACTGACAGATGCCTAGAACATATGTCGCCTACCTTGTTAAATGCGAAGTCGTCGAGATTCAACACGGTGATGGCCACCGATCCTAGCTTGATCAAATTGGAAGGGATGAACGCGAACACGAGGGGAAGATAAGCAATGTCCAAAAGTATTTCTACAAGAAACGCTCCTTTGGTGCTTAGTCTCTATGCTCAAGAAATCGACTAAAGCATTCAAGATGTCAGAGAGTGGGAATTTGTTGCCGAAAGCTACGTGCGTGGGTTAATGGATGGTGAGGCAGTGCTGCGTGCAGAAGGTAGCACCTCTGGGTATTAAGACTTTATGATAGTCTGACATGCATCACATGGGTAAGCATTTTGTCCGTATCTAGGTACAATAAGATCAGACTAGCAGCAGTTAGCTGGTCGAAAAGCTATGCAAAAAAGAGGGCAAAAAAATCAGAAAACATACAACAGCGGGGATTCGCTAGTGGTCACCCACCTAACTACTAATCCGCCGGTATCTTGCTTAAATAGGGCTGAGCGAACGGGAAGCCTTGCTCTCAAGATCCTATGGTCGTATGTGAAATGCCTATGAATTTGATCAATTCTGTAGTCACGATGTCAGTGGGACGTACGTGCGAAGAACACGAGATCAGTATTAACACTAGAGTCAGAGTTTTGTATCATGCATCACGAATTCATCAGCACTTTTGTGTATCCATTGTCCAGTTCTCGATCAGTATCTCCGTTGATGTGTTAACTGCAGTGCCGACTCGACAACCAGACAACCGGGTCTACACCACATTTGGCCTAGCCTATTGTGCTGGGTAGCTTCACAGCAATCTCTACCGCGCAAAGCTGTCCACTGGTGTTGTCTTGTCACAGCTTACTCTAAGACATTGACTACTGTACTTCACTTGAACTACCCTTGTTTGCCAACTATCTCTATCGCCGAGCTCGGCAACTGGGCAGTATTCCCTGACTTATAAAGTTCACTACCACTACCACGCAATAATGCCCTTCCCAATGGAACAAGTATCGACTGACGTCTTCGCATGTATAACGGAATACCTCCGTATGGAAGACCTATGTGCAATGGCCCGCGTCTCCAAAGCCTACCACTCAGCTGTACAACCTCTTCTCTGGACCATCATTGAGATGCACCGCCCAGGCTTCCATACGCAAACCGCACATAAAGCGCTCCGGATCGAAGAAGCTACAAGTCGCATGACACCACCGTATGATACCGGTCCTCGAAGCGAATCACGATGCCAGTCAGCTCAGAAGGCGCTCATCCAAGGCGAGAAGTTTCTCAATGTATTCTCGAGTGATGTAACACCAGGGGAAAGGCTGGTCGAAGAGAGGAAGAAAGAACTAGGCGCATTGGTGCGGTGGCTCTGTTTGCCGACGCATTTCATGGCACCCAATAGCATGGCGCGGAGCTTTGCACATTTTGTGAATCTGGAGCATCTAGAGATATCGTGTTATTGGAAACCAAATTCAGGCTTGGATGAGTCCAAGGTGCAGCTGTCGGGATTGCAAAATCTGAAGACACTCAAATTGCGTGGTTATTTCCCCCAGGAGTTCGTCAGATGGCTTCTCACGGAACCTGATCGAATCGAGGAACTTCATTTGGCCGTTCTGGATCGTCCGGTAGGCTGGTCCGATTCGGAGAATCCTGTACCAGAGAACCAGAAGCCTGATTATCTAGAAGAGATGACGGCGGAGCAAGAAGACGTTGCTACTCGTGCTCTTGCATGCCTGACTCCTGAAACCATATCGAGACTGGTAAGTCTCAAGACATTACATCTTTGCAGGCCTGGAGTCGGTATCAAGTCCGATCAGGGAATGATGTACTATCCTACGTCATCCGACGAGCGGATTCTGATGGAGTGGAGCGCGCTGTTCAGAGCGACACGAAAGACGCTGCAACACCTGATCCTGGATCAACGACCCGTCGCAGAAGAGAACACGGGGGATGAAAACAGTAATAAGGTAAGTTTTTAACGTATTGACGCATGTGAAACATGCACTGATTTCATACATCTACGTCCGCAGTCGTATATGAGAGAATGTGCGAACGGCCCTTCTTACGATCGTTTTGTCAAGATAGTGCTTCCTGAGTTACTCGACTCCAAGGCTTGCCCAGACTTGAGAACCATCCGGCTATTTGGATTTGAGAGACATGATGAAGGGGTCGATGCGAGGTATAGTCGTGTGAACTACCCCAATCGCAGTGTCGACGTACCTGGCCAACTCAGAGCGAGGTTTCCTGACGCTGACGTGTCAGACTACGCTGGTCGCCGACTGGTCATGTGCCATTGGTCGGGAGAGGTTGAGACTTGTAAGTTCATGGATGGAGGCTACTACGTACCGCTCCTGGATCGTCTAGCCAATGTTCTAATCTTCGAGTAGATGGGGACGTACTAGAGACCGGAAATAGCTATGATACCGACGACGATGAGTAGTTTCCAAGAAAAAGAGGATTTTGCATATGGCGCTCAGGCTATCCTTTGTACTTGACGTATAGTTTTAGTCAAAGTCAAAGATTATTTGCTCTTTTGTCCGCTATCATGACCTGCAACCAGAACTTAGGAGCTGCGGTCTTTTCCTCTTCTGAGCCTGCCTTCTCTGAGTCCCTAGATCGACAAGCTTGGCTACTCGCTCGTTTTTGTTTGTTTTTGATACTAGAAACCGTGATTAAACGTGTCCTCGTTTCCCAAACTAGTCGTCTATTTCGGCGTGGATCGCAGCATACGGAGCAAGGCAGCTGTGATAGATTACTAAGTGACTAGCGAGTCGCAGCCAAGGCGTTCGATATATTGATCGTAAAGCTTCATTTCATGACTATCAGGTATACGTTAGTCGTACAACATATGTACAATTCGTATTCGAGCCGCGATTAAGCAGCCTTCGTCCTAAGCTGTACACCATGCCAGCTCTTGATTTCGTCTTTCAGCACTTCGTTGACCATCTTGTGTTGCTTGATGACCGTCAAGCCTTTGAACTTGGGGGACTGGATCTGGATGGCATACATGGACCCGCAGCCGCCGCTGATATCTTGTACCTGTGCCCTACATGTCAGCAATCGTTCAAACACTGACTGAGCACACATATCCTGCAGACATATTGCTGATGCTTCAACATCTGATGTGCATCCAGACTTGCAATATACCCCGCAATACTGATATGACGTGCATGCTCGCGGTGCAGTAGTCGGTCGTGCGATCGGTGTGGTCAACGCATAGCGCTCCTGACTCCGCACATACGCATCTCCAAGCGGAAAAGCGGGGAAGCATTACACACCTCCAGCTTCACGGGCTCCAATTCCGCTTTGATCTTGTTGAAGACGTGTAATTCTGCCTCGTTGAGGTAATCCGGTGCTTCAGGCGCTGCGCTGGCTGACTGCGAATATGATCGCGTGCATAGCGTGGGCAAATGTGACTGTCGTGATAGGCTCGATCGCAAGACTGACGGTTGTTGTGTTCTAGATAGTGCAGAGGTAGACGTTGTGAGGAGACGCGAAGTCGGTCGTAAGCATGGCGCTGGGGCTGCGGAGGCTATGCGGCGAAGAAGAATAGCCCTGGATGGTGCCATTGTCGCGGTATGAGGGACTATGGAACGAATGTCAGCTATTGCCTCTGATGTGTCGCATTGTTTGTGCGCTACGAGAATATCATGCTTACAGGATCTTGTGCAATGGTTGACGCGACGACCCGACCGACGTTTGGCAGTTCGTGAAGTTCGGCATCGCGAACTTCGTCATAGGCCCGAGCGTCTGCCGCCAAATCACATGCTTCGATTACTAAGTTGCACTCAGATGCTGATGATGCTGTGCCCACGATTGCACGACCTTCAATTTCACTGACTGACTTGCAAAATATCCAGTCAGCTTCGCGTTATCAACCGCCGACTTTGCTCGATCTCAACACAAAGTGGCAATATACGTTATCGTAGGCTAACCCGCGCGTAGCCTGTGTCGCACAAGATGTGCTGGGGCAGGCTGGCGTGAGAGACGCCGAACCACGAAGTACCTCCAAGTACTCCTTGTATCGCCAATCTTTGGTTCGCACCGATAGCAAATTCTATTAGCAAAGCGCAACGCTGAAGGTTTGCAAATTCGCACATCACTCCACCAGGCATATTCACAACATTGAACGGTGGATGTGTCTCCACAGTTTGTCTCCGCTCCATGCTGATGGCGGAGTGCATATCACGGCACCTCAGCGCACCAGGCCACACTTTACAAGCTTACATGGGTTTTAGGGAAACGACAACCAAACGACGGATCTGGACCCCTCATTTCCAAGACACAAGCGGCCGAGACCGTTCGGACCCTGATCAGCGAAGTGCAGCTTGCGACGCATGCTTCCACATGTTGAGGACAGGGTTGGAGCACCAACACTCCATCAGGACGTCCTAAACGGGTCGTCGCACGCCAGGAGGCTGCTTCGAGCCAAGCTTTGCATGAGGTGTACGCCACATACATGGGCTGAGCCTTCCCGCTTGTCAAAGGATTCGTTCAACCGATTCAAGGAACGGCCTCGTCTTTCGTCATATCAAATCCATAGGCGCCTCTGAGGCATGGGAAGAGATCATACTGCAGCCACATGACGCGTTATGGATTCTTCGGGTCTTCTCGCTACGGCATCAACTATTGATGGTCACCTTGATAAGGCGGCTGCTTATCCGTGGAGATCCTATGGTCTGAATGAAGGGTAGAGGGTGTGCCGTCCAACGTTCATGTTCGGTTTTGGCAACCATGGATCCTCCAATTTAGGCCATTTATCCCGATGTAAGGGTATATCGAGTTCAGATTAAGACGCATAGAAGCAGCCAATCAGCCGCGCGGCCTTCGGCACTTCACAATCACGGTAAAGTAGCCACATCATGGAATACGCGCTGGTAAATACACACGCAGCTTTTGCTGCTATGTATAGCTTCACAACGTACGCGACTGCGGTTTTTGTCGCAGGTTGATGGAACAAGACCTGATCTGAGCAATAGCATAGCACTGCGAGGCGAACCTTGACAATCGCAATCTAAAGAGCATCGTAAAACAATATGGATCTGAGAGGCACCATGGAGCAGTAACAGTTACATAGAATGAAGAGGCTCAATGATACAAACCAAGACTTCACAGCCTTGCCATTCATCAGTCACTTCTGCGATTGATCAAGACCAGCAATAAGTTACCAGAATGCGCACCTCCGTCTTGATCAGTGCTCTGGCAGCGCTGGTGTTAGCAGTTCCATATCCTCAAGCTACAGACATCTCGATCGCTCCAGGAGCAACTCTCATTTCACTCTCAGCAATTCTACCGATATCGACTACTGCCACACCAGTCTCCACTTCGCTGAACATCCCAGTCACAGCTTTACCAACGAGTGACCCCAATTCAGACGACGACGACGACGACGACAACGAAGACCCAGAGTTGAGTTCGTCAAAGAGGAAACCTCATTGGGAGCCAATTCCAATCTTCACAAAACGATGTCAGTGTCAGTTGGCGACAGCTAGGTACCCATGCTGGGCTACCGATGCACTACAGGTAGGTCGAAGTACAAGAGACGGTAGATTCAGGACATCATAGTTGCTCTAACACAAGAACCAGAGCTGCCATTTCGAGGAGAACTTCTCGTACGGCTGTTACATGCAAGCCGCGGGTGGATGTCCAACACCAACACGCATTGTAAACAGTTCCCCTTTTCTCTGAGATGAAGGCGCTATACTGATATCTCGCAGTGCAGCAACCTCTTCCAACCTACGCCTCGTCCTGGACCTCATCCATGTGAATTAGGCCCCAACCCACCAGTCGTGACAAGCTTTCCCAACCTCACCGGTTCGCCAACTGCCAACGTCACTCTACCAGTCATACCAACTGCGAATGTGACATTGCCTACGGTCTTTTTGCAGAAGAAGTAGAAGGGATTTGTGTAGGACGAGGCGGGGGAAACTTTACATGCTGGAGGAGAAGCTTTGGCAAGGTAGCGCCGAGAAAGTGATACTCTCTCCTGGTACAGAAATACCTACAATCCATCTGCGGGCAACATATCCCGCTCACCTCTAGAGCCTCCTAGGATTTCAACGTGCAAATTGCTCCTCTCCCATGTCCCACTCTTACTCATAGCTAGTATATTGTATTCAACAGTTGCGACACGATCTTCACTACCGTGAAACCTCCCGACCAACATCCACCCGTTCCATCGCGCCCATCGCGCCCCTACAACTATCCTCTCCGTCCCGCACGCATCGGAAGCCTTCCTCACGCAGCCTTAGCTTCCGCCGAGTGACTCCCCATTCATCGTCTCCACAGCGCCCACCTGGTTTGCGTCCGACATCAAAGATGAATCATCGGCCTTAACTATAGCCGGGGGGTCAATGTGATTCTCCGCGGGGCTGAGCGAGGCGCTTCACTGCGTCGTGCTACACACACCCGCCATCTATTGGTGCACAAGCGAAAAGTCGGATCAGGAAATATGGGACACTCCACGCGTGGCTTGCAAGAGAAGAGAGATGGTGGGATAGGGTAAGTAAGGGGTGGACGTGATGGGATGGGAGACCCACTCTCAACAGTTCGAGTTTGCAGCAATTGTAACTAAAGACCTAGTCCACGGCCCAATGCGGGGCTCGCTCACCCACGCAGGAAAATGAGTTTCGTCGGCTTTCTCGCTACAAGTGTGGAGACTGGAGTGCAGAGTCCAACTGTTAACTGAATGCCCTGTGCTGGACGCAGATGTTGTGTGGAGAGCCACAGTGGAGAATGGAGTAAGTCATACGGTAGTGCGTACAGTGGGTCAACGATCAAGGGTTTGATGTCATGGCCGGAGACGTCCGATGGACTTCACTTGTCGTCGTATCTGATATTTGAGTATGCAGGAGGTCGAGCGGGTAAGAAAGTTTGCATGTGTCAAAGCTTAGGCGTTGATCGGACCCTGGGGTTCCAAGGACAGGGATTGGACCCTTGATTTTTTCGGATAGAGTTGAGCCGCAGGGTCAGTAATGCTGTGATACACGAGGAACCGTGGTACGGACATGTGATGGCGGCTTTCGGACTTTCGAGATGTTTTCGGACCGCGGAGAACGCGAGGCTGGCTTGGAACACGGTCGAGGTTGTTGTTGTTTATTGCCCATCAATTGAGGATCCGCAAGCATCTTACTGAGTACTCTTGACGATCAACGCCCGTGGCCACCGTCAAGCCATCGTTGCGTACCATGGATCCTTCACCGCTCGCTCCCCGCAATCGACAATCTCCGCTTCTCTTGCCCCAGACGCACAGATTCTCGCCAGAGCGGCATGTGACGCCCACCGTTCACACCATCCTCCAACCTTTGCTCCACGGAGAATCAATCCCAACCCTCCCTCTCCCCACAAGCGCTCTTACAGTAGCATCCCAACGGTCCGTAGAATAAGCTCACCCGTCATCTAGCATCGCGTAGCACGCAATCTCTCAACGTACCATATCGCGCCTACCTCGACCCCATTCAGAACGCCACAAGATCCGGAGTATACTCCATAAAACACCTAGACCCTGCTTTCAAGGCGACAGGGTGGAAAGGGAGGCTCCGTGGACCCTGCCTAGATTACCTACAGCCGCCCATGCTACTGACTAACGTTAATTCTGCTGCTAGACGCTCGTTCTGATCAGGGAATGGCCAACGTAGTGCGCATGCTCATAGATGTGACAACGGTGGTGGGTAGATAAGCGCAGTGGTGTGTCTGTTGGGAATTTGCCGCACTGCAGATGTTGTAGCCAAGACAAGGATGCGGCGATGATAGGGCAAGCCACAAGCACACCGTTGCGGCTCAACAACGGCGAGATTCTCATTCGACTGATATCGTACAAATCTGAGGTGCTTAGTTAGCGTTTCGCGAAGTGATGCGTCAACCTTCGTTCTTCTTCCGACGTCGGAGATGATTGGTAACGCTGAGAGAACTGCGACATGTGGTTGTAGTGTGTCATCATCGCATTTGGTGATGCGGGTTGATGATGGAAAAAGGATACATGCCAGTTGCTAAGAATATCGCAGCCTTGCGCGCTAGTGTCCTTATACTCTAGCTTCGTCATCGTTGTCGCAAAAAATCTGCCCATCATGCTCGCTTGGATATCGACAAGGATGTCGTCAGCCACAGCCAACTCTGCTGATCGCTACGGCGCGGCATTAGACTTTGTTCTCCACACAGCTGTACGGCTACAATGGCAAAAGTTGCAGCACTATATCATCCCATTCAGTCTTGGACTGCTTCTGAAGATGCGAGGATTTTCAAAGATGATATCACACATTGCATGCCTTGCGCCGCGCTCAGATAAGTCGTAAGCGCCTACGCGTCCCTTGTCCGTTGAGCGAATCCTTCCCGCTGCATTTGCCACAGTTCGCAGGGCGGTCGTATCCAGTGGTTTGGCACGGACTTGGTCGTAAACAGTACTCTAAAGTGCCGAGCAGCCTGTGTTTACAGGGCCTGCCGATGCGACAGCGTCTAGAATTGTTTGCATCATTACAGACATGTGACTTTTGTTCTGGTTCAAGCAGTACTGTGGCTGACCGACTACTTTTTCACACGATGATTGCGCCTGCGCACTCTAGATTGCATGTTCTCGCGAAGGTTGGGCAAAGATGACTTTCCCTAGACGGTCAAGGCAGCTTACTCGTCATGTTGGTCCCAAAATGTACCCACAAGCCGCATAGCTGCGTTATCTAGCACTGCAGAGGTCGAATACAGAAAGTGTGACCCCGCACTACGCTTTACCGTTCGGCCTATCGCCGACCATCCTCACACCCTCACATTACATGAGACAGCAGATGTGGCCCTATAGCAGCGCCTCTCCCCCAGCCATTACGCTGTTTGTGTAGCTTTGGTCAGATGAGGCAACCCGCTGTAAAGTACACACATGCCTCAAATGTATGGAGGGCAGCCGACTGGGGCGGGGTGCTTTTGTTGAGAGTGAGGGGAAGGCATGCATAGATCATGCAGGTGTAACATCTAGGCACGTTGTGTTCATGCAAGAGGCGACAGGCAACAGGCGAAACTACCCTACGCCTATGGGTTGGCCTTAAAAGCGTTATCAGCAATCACATGTCTGCGTACGGCAGGTGAGAAGACGGGGCGGCGGAGATGAGGTCGCGTACAAGAACGTGTCAGGTGAGGGCGGAGACAAGTAGTGGCGCATCTTGTCGGGGGTGTGAATACAGAGGTGGAGGCTGCACAGATAGGATAATCTGCGCAATGTCAGATGAGGACGGCCAGAACAGTCTTACATGCTTCGCGTAATGTATTGATGCCGAGATAACCGTTATCGAGGGATGAGGACATAGGTGAGTCCGTTTCCAAGTTTTCGCATCATCTCGGATGCCCTGTTCCATAGTAACGTTCACTAAAGCTACTCAAAATGACCTAATTAGGACAGTTTATGCTTGGTGTAAGACTACTTGGGTATCATCCTAACATGCGTCTAAGTTTTGCCCTACGATCTGAAGCTGTGATGGAGTTGGTTCCATCGCAGAGCCGTCGCGCAATGCGTTGGGGCCGATTTCATCTGCTCGCAAACGCACCTCTCAGATAGTACATGGTTGCACAGCATAAGCCACCCGAACGTCGGAATGTCTACCTAAGCCGACTTGTTTATTGACGGAATATCAATGTCATCGTCCCAAACTTCAGATAATATAATCTGATGGTGTTATGCTATGAACGGAACGATGATGTGAGCATGCTTAGGGTCTTGAAGCTTGTAGATCTTACACATGTAGAATGAGAGCGGGAGACTACTGCACGTCCTGGACAAATGATGTCGCCTTTTTGCCCTGCATTCTCGGATCCTGGATCTTCGAAATGGCTAACGCGACCGATCGAGACGCTTGCTCTACAGATACGGCGTGTTAATGATGCTACAGTGCTGTGGTGATGTTCGGTACAAGACGTAGCTCCCAGTCCCATAGTTGTTCAGGTACCTAAGTATGCTCCGGCCACGTGCACGACGTTCGCAGCTCTAGCACAAGGCAGTTGACGACCGGAGCCAGATACAGCGCGCTAGGACCTGAGTCTAGCACTACAGTCATCGGCGAATGTTCTCACCCGTTAAATTGTTGAATGCGATCATGCCCTCCATCTCTCGATCTGCTACGCCAGCTTAACCCAGAATGTCAGGCTATCAACATTGGGATGGACTCCTTGCGAAGTACGAACAAAGTTGACGATCACGATCATCATCGGCCCTTTGCTGGAAGTTTTGTCGGAGGACAGCTTTGTCTTTCGGCCCGTGGGTTAAGAGATCGTGGGGTGGGGCACGGACGGGGAGACTGCTCCCACTTCCCACTGCACGGATGCGACGGCTCTCTCCCTGGCTCAACTTCAAGTCATCAGACTATAATTGCGTCTGTATCTGGAACAATACCCAGCAATGAGCGGATTTTGAGTGGATGTAAAAGACGAATTGATGGAAATAGAGGGAGAAGTAGCGGTGAAGGACTTGCAAGAACAAGCGCTGACAAGCATCGGGGTTCTAGTCTGTATCGAAAGGCAGGGTGATCCTGCGCGCAGTACGCGGAAGGAGTGGGAAGCCCAGTTTTTCGTCTCACAAGAGTCATCGGAGAAGTCGATGTTGACGTCACGCATCGTGATCTTGCTCAGGAGTTAGAACTGGGGGCAAATTGCCGTCTGAGTGGGGATGCAATTGTTAGGCTTTGCAGTCCGTGACATGCCAGGTGTACGTGGCATTACGCTTGAATGGCCGTCGTCGTGACTGACACATTGACAAGTGGGCACTGGAACTCAATCGCATCACTGTATCCGGTCTTGGGTAGCGTTGATGAAAGTTGGCAACTTCGCAGTCTGCCGTTACGCGCCCAACGCAGGCAGCCCCGTTTTCGCAGAGTGTTTGCTAGTGCATCTTCGCGATAGAAGCTCCTCTATTGAGCACGTAGTAAAGCGTCGGGGAATTCCACTCGGGTTCTTTGTGGGCATGTGTCGCGTACCACGGTTAAGATCCCATCAAGGTGGTCCTGAGATAGATTGACGTCTCGCTTGACATGCCAACGAAACCGGCCAAACTTGGGACCCGCCTGGGTCAGCGTGACGGTGACGGTGCATTTTTCAGTAGTTGGTAAACCAGTGTGCGGCTTGCGGGACTGCATCCATCCGACGCTGCGCGGGGCAGACTAGACATCATCTTGACGGGCGAGAGAAAGGCGAGAGCAACGGGCCTCGCATCCTTTGCTGGGTCCCTCGCGTTTAAGACCTTGATACTTGCTTGACATGATACAGGCACAGTGGTGCTCAGCCATGCGCTGCCCAAGATCCGTCGCATTGTCGCGATTGCTGTGTCGCGGAGGGCACCGGAAAGCGGGTTAGTTCGAGGCGGAACTGGTCCAAGCCCCGCTCGATGAGCGTGCGGAGATCGACAAACTGGAGGAAATCGATGATAACATGGCGGGGGCCCTGTCGGGCGGTGACAGAGGGCGGCTCCTCCGCGGGCTTTGAGTGGCAGCGATGACTGCATTCTGCCACAGTCTGACATGACTCCATGTGGGTCACTGCAGGCGACCAGTGGGCATGGGGGCTAGCGTGCCCAGTGGGCCTCGGTCTGGCCAGCTTCGCGACGTCGCGACCTCCCGAAAGCAACGTTTCAAGCTGGGCAGGATGGAAATTATCGAAATAAGCTCGCGAGCAGCATCGAAATCCTGATCTCCGACAAAGGGCCTGGCGAAAGCCTGATTTAGTACAACATATGTGTGATTGTGCCGCGATCCGTGTTCCGCCTTGCCCACGTCCATTTGCAGCCAAGGTTGAGCCAGTGCTAGCTTTCAATAGACAGCAATCTTCAGCTAGATAAGAACCGTGGTTCAAGTTGTGAGAGAGTCAGTGGGGCGAGGCTCAATGGGTCTGCTCATCTGAGGGCTGCAAAAACAAATTAGGCGCTCAGCCACTGGCCTGCAACGCCAGGTTTGAGACGAGGCCGCCTGTACTCAGCCCACGAGCGCTGTAGAGGTCTAACGGCGACGCGTGGGCGCGCCAGATCAGGGAACCCTTTGCGCGGAACAATGCTCCAGGAGATCAGCTCATCCACGACACGTACATGCTTTTGCGAATGGCTTAGCTGCATACGAGGCTCGTCTGGGCTGGTGGTGATAATGCGGGGAAGCTGTGAAGCCGGTGTTCTTGATAGCCAATGGAATGCGTTTCGAGATGGCGGCCATGCTGGACCGATCTGTCAGCGACACCGCAGCGACGTGGTTTCAGTTTGTCGCGCGACAGGTGCAAGACGTGCGCGCAGCCCCGCCGTTCTCACGTTGACGAACTTGGGGTACAGTAGTCCCGCGAGCTGCAGCAGAGCACGGTCAGACAGCGAGGCAGTAATAACAACAATAACTGCGAAGATATCGTGAGAGGTCGCTCCGAGCAGCCACTCGCCGCAGGGGCCAGAGAACTGCGACCGGGATGGCCACTAGGCTTCCCCTTCTCCTACGAAATGTGATTGGCATTGGCCCGACCGCCCTTTCTCAAACGGCAAGCGGCACCGGCGATCTCGCTGAGTTGAGCATCGCGGAGGGGAAATTTTCATGGGAGGGCGGGCGGATTGCAAAGCCGTACTCTTATCGCTCCGATCGCTCAGGTACCGCAAAAGCTTCACGCGACGCATTTTGTAGCATTGCCATGTTGCGACGTGTAGATGGGGTTAGAAACACGGCCGTTCGCACACAAACAGTCCATGGGTTCGTTGCGATAGCAATGACATCAGCCCGGCCTCGCTTGAACATGGCACGTGCATCCAAGGACGTCGCTGAGGGCCCTGTTCGCGTGGCTTGAGCGTTGCTTGCTTGCTTCTGAGACCAGCAACTGCCTGGCAACGGCTGGCAAATTGCGAACCATTCGAGCCGACGTCGTTTGACCTCAGATCGAGTGATGGGGGTGGATATGGCAAGTGCTGGATACGACGCGCCCCCCCACGGCTGCTTGCTCGGTCTTGTTGGTGTCAGGCCATGTCTGTTGAGCTGGATAGCAGAGAGGGCGCGGCGTGCGTCTCCGAGCGAACAGCGGCTGTGTGCGATATAGCTGCGACAGACCGTTTCGACCTGTGGCCGTGCCAGGCAAGGCCGTGTTCGCTTGGTGTCGGGAGATAACGCAGAGAAAGCATCAGCTAATCCCGCCTGGCGCCACGGCGATAGCTCTGGGTGGCATCTTGTAGCCCCAAGTACCTCTGTCGCCTCGCCGCCGCCGGCCATGCAGCAACGGCCTCTCTTCGCCCCTCAGCAGCTCAGCAGCGCTGGCCTCCGCTCCCGTTGGCCTCTCGCCGCAGTAGTCAGAACCGGTTGCTGCCGCTTGGCTGCGTGGTGAAAATCCTTGGTGGTGCCCCGGTCTGTTGGGGTGGAGCTAAAAGGCCTTGACCCACGCGTGCATTGGTGGTGCAGCTCCCTGCCTGCATCCCTGCGGCCGTCCGAGCGCCAGGCCTCGATTTCGCTTGCATCCTGGTTCAACGATTCCCCAATAGTCGCGGCCCTGCACGTCTTCAGCGCTACCGCCCTCAACACTCTTCTCCATCCCTCCTCCTCAGCACTTCCGGGCCCATCGCAGCTACGAGACCCTTTTAATAGGACTGCTGCAGCCAACGAGTGCTTCTTGGTTTGACACACGGCCCTACCGTCTCCTCACTCCACCGCCGCCTCGCCCACGGTCCCTTCCCCAGCGCTGCATCGTACGAGCGCCGCTGCTGCTTATACGGAAGCCCCGGCCTCGCATCATATTGCATTCTTTCGGTCCTTCGAAAGCCTCGCACTTCTCGAGAGCCTCTCCAGATCGAGAATCTCTGCCAATTCGACGTCATTGCAGCTTTCGCTAGCTGTGAACGCCTACGTCGCACTCTTCCCTACCCGCTTCCGCCCAGAGCGAGCTTTGCAAGCCGTTCTTTCACCTATATCTGTAAGTAGGCCCACTCCCGACAACCTCCGTAGCCCCCATCACCAGGTGCAGCACGAGACCGTCGCTCCTCCTTGTGGCCGTACATTCGCTTACGCCTCCGGTGCAGACTGCCCGCTATATAATTCTTTTAATGCTCCCGACACTCTGAACGGCCCTCCACCACCACCCGTTCGACCCGCCTCCTCAATCCCACGGAGCCGACCGAATGCCTTACACACCTCCTTCCCAGCGGTCGCCGGCCTCATCCAAGACTAACAGTCCCACTTTGAGCCGGAACCACTCCTACGTCGATCAGCCTCCCCGCTCGCCAGCAACATCGCAACGCCCGTCGTTGCCCCGCTCCGTCTCATCCACCTCATATCTGGCCAAGTCCCGCCGCTCGCCGTCAACGGTAACGGACGACAACACCGCTGCCAATGGCCAACAAGGAAACGGAAGCGTAGACATCAGGTCTGACGCTAGCCGCCATGGCCCGTCAGCTAACGGTAGCCTCCGCCCGTCTCCTCCTCCTGTGAACGATCTTCTGATTCCCTCAGGTGCGATCACGACTCCTCCTGATTCCTCGGACGATGAAGACCGTGGCCGCAGCATCGGAGACCTCCGCGAACTCCAACAGGCACTGCAACACATCGACCAAAAGCGGATACCTTCGCCCACCCGCGAGACAACCGAGAACGTAAAGCAGCCAAGGCCGCAGCCGCCTGTTACACTGGCGCGTACGCTGTCCGCGGAAGCACGCAAGATTGCCCACTCGCGATCCTCCAGTGAGATCATGCTGTCCCAGCACATGATCCACCCCATCAACACCGACACTATCGTCAGCTCATCAGATGGCAGCGATGCCGAGGACGAGGAGCTGCGGATAAAACCGCCGCTACTCCGCAAGAAGTCTGGCGAGCTGGTCAAGCCTGCCCTTCGCCCCCCGTCCCGCCGTCGCCCTTCAAGCATGCCTGGTACTCCCACCTACTCAAAAGCCGTCCACTTCAACGAGGAAATAGAGCAAGTCAGGCACTTCCTTCAGGTTGATCGTCCCATTGCTGTCAGCGCTGGCTCTTCGCCTGTCGAGACCTACGATAGTGAGAGCGAGTACCCCTTCGGAGAGGACTCGCGGTCCAAGACACCTGAGTGGGACATCAAGCTGATGAACTTCCCTTCGCAAGAGACACACGAAAGGCAAACAGCACCTGTTCGCGTGGAGCGGATCTTCCTGGCGTCTGACCACCAAACCCTGGTAGGCAACATCGCCGTAGCTAACCTGTCTTTCCACAAGTTCGTTGTGGCCCGATTCACACTCGACTACTGGAAGACTACGTCTGAAGTGGTTGCAGAGTTCAATCAGGATGTTCGCAAGAAGCAAAAGGACGACGGCTACGACCGATTCAACTTCAACATTAAGTTGGCTGATCAGGCGAACCTCGAGTCCAAGACTCTGCTGCTGTGTGTTCGGTACCAGGTTAACGGCCAAGAGTACTGGGACAACAACAACTCAATGAACTACCAGGTCGACTTCTCCAAGAAGGTCAAGCAGCGCGAGAGCAAGCGCCCGACCGCCAGTCTCGGCGCTGTGCCTCGCAGCCGTCATTCACCCTTGGCACCTCGTCCACGTTCTATGCCTGCTGCTTCGTTCGACGACGACTTTGGCCACGACAACGAGATCAGGTTTCAATTTGGCAGCGGCCGTGCCATCATTGCCGAATCGCCAAACTCGTCCATCAAGCTCAAGCCCAGGAGCAAGCGTGTCAGCCTGCACACCGCCCAGGCCTCAACCCGGCCGCAAGTTGCACAGGCTTTCGCATCTCGCTATGACTTTGGTGCCTCATTGACGGCTGCTCTTTCCACCGCCCAAACGGCGCTCGGTGACCGCAGCGGACTCAAGGTGAACACCCAGGGCAAGATGAACAATGGTTACTTCGACCGCCCGGCTTCCACTATCCAGGCGCCTGCCACCACTGCTCCCGTTCCCGGTACTCGACCTGACGCTCTGACACTGGAGAAGCCCGATCTTCAGTCTGCCGAGTACAACGAGTTAATCCAGAAATTCTGCTTTGTACGTTCTCAACCTCCACCTCAGCACCCTGGTAGCTTGGCCTAGACGGAAACTGACTCGCATCCAGTTTGGCACTCCCACTGGCAAAACTTCTCCGAATGTCACAACGCCTTCTACGAAGACCGCCTATGGAGACGGAGCTCTGGATTACGTGCTCAACCAAACTACTGGAAGTAATCAGTCTTCGGCAACAAGTAGTCCTCCCTCGCCTGCCATGCCGCTTATGGTCGATGGTGCGAACGACCTTGTCACTTCTCGAAGATCATCACCCTTCATCTCCCATCAAACCTCGCCCGGTCCTCTTACCGGTTACTCACCCGAGGATCAATACACCCCTCAGTATCAGTATGGCTACGGTATGCCAAGTGGTGCCTTCAACGAGCGCGGCCAAACTCCTCAGGCTTGCGTTTAAGGTGCCATTACACTACCTGAACTTGCGGGGCACTTGCTTTTTTCCGCGTAACGAATCTCTTTGGACACGAATCACGCTTACGACCTGATTGATCGGACGAGTGGAGCGGACGTTGCTGGTCCGCCGGTTACTGAGCGCTCACGAATCTTCTTCACTACGGTACGAAACGTTGTTGTGGGCCAGCGATTGGCGTTCCTTACGATGTCTTGTTAGAGACGATCGTCGTATTCAGCATAATTCGGACGGCTCCTTTGCAGCATCTTCCTGTCGGCTCTCTTGCATGTCTTTTACACCGGCGCACATTGGGTCTCACTATGGAGTTCCTCGGACATCTTTATCTTTTCCTCATCCTTTCTCATACCATAGATTGGTTGTAATGCTCTATGAGCGTCCCCACTCTGGTTTCGGCGTTTGTTGACGGTCGCTCTTGATCTGTGGGTTCGCAAAAGCTTGTGTTTGTTTTGCATCTTGGAGCGCTTTTTCCAGTATCTTCAGGACTCGTTGATCCGAATCCTCGTATATAGGCGGTAGGGGGAGCAGAGAATGCGAAAATGTCGTTGTCTAAATTGTGTCGACTGTACCATCACTTGTGCGTTGTAGTATTCGATCGCGTGTGGCGCCTGGGAATCTGATCGGTTTTTTTGGTTGGGGAGTCGCGTGCTGGAGGCTTTCGGAAGCTGTGGGCCAGCCACCATATATACCAGTAAATGGAAAAACATGGGGCATAAAACACTTACCTCGATTTCACGATGTATCCACCTTGATGCACCCCGTGAGCATGGTCCGTACCGTCGAATTCTGAAGCTATTGGTTCTGGATCGTGACTTCCCTAGCCATGTGACCATGGTCTAAGCTTGCTAGCGTTCCTGGAATCCCGAATTATCTTCCACAACTGCAGCCGAGCGCGTATTCATCCACGACACAACTAAGTTGTGCCCTAATCGAGCCGCTTCGTGGTCCCGTGTCCTTCGCCTTTTACGTAGCACAATGTCTTTCTTCGGTAGCAGAAAGGTGCCTCGGCCACCTCCCGTTGTACCCCCGCCGCCTGTCCCGCGCTCCGGCCCCGAAATCGACGCGACGACGGTGATATCGCTCTTGGCTGTACTCGCTCTTCTCGGTGGCGCTTACGGTGCATCGATAAAAGTCCTACCAAAGACTACCGTCCTCAAAACACGCGTACTTTTCATCTGGCACCTCTTCGATGCTCTGATCCACTTCGTCTTTGAAGGCTCCTTTCTTTATAACTGCTTCTTCGTCACATATTCGTTACCCACCTCTTTTTCCGCTGCATCACGCAACCACCCTCATATCACTCTCTTTACCCCTCCGGATGTGTATTGGCTGGGCAGGCAGGATCTTCTGTATGGGGCGAACTATGGGACCGGTCCATTGAGTCGACTGTGGCAGGAGTATGCAAAGGCGGATAAGCGATGGGGTGGTACGGATCTAACGGTCGTGGCTCTCGAGATTCTGACTGTGTTCGTGGCTGGGCCTTTGGCATGCTGGATATGCTATCTCCTTACCAAAGACGAGAAGAAGGGTGCGTTGAGGAAGTGGTTTTGGATGATAGTCCTGGCCACAGGGGAGATATACGGAGGTGAGTCACAAACACTTTCATTACCACGTTTCTGTGGATACAGAGCATATGCAAATTGTGGAAGCCATCATAATTGGTGAGGCGAGGTGTGGGCCCGGCCCGAGGATTGTTGAGACGAAACAACACTGCGTTGTTGCGAGTATGTGGCTGACACGTGGTTCACCGCTACATTAGGCTGGATGACTTTTGCGCCTGAGTGGCTGACCGGAAGCCCCAATCTCGACACAAGCAACTGGATGTACCTGTAAGTGATGGTTCAGTTTCATGTCGTCTTTCTCAGTCTACCCGACTATGTTTTCTTCGACAGTTGTATGAGGACTGGCTCGAATATCTGGTCCGCTACATGGCTGCAAACGTCCATCTCATCTCCCTTGTGTATACCCTTTCTCTACTCTGTACACACATTATGGGCTTTCACATGCGTTCATGTCTTGTTCCTGGCTTACAGAGATGATGTGCTGGTCCTGCATATGCGCTGTCGGGCGGATGCGCCGTCTCCCGCGGACCCACTCCTAATCTCTCGACCACAAGCAAGATCCGCACGAACCACGCCACCATTATGCCTCACCAAGCCGGCTGTATTATCTTTCTTCCGTCTATTCAATTTCTCTCATACGCTTTATGTAGAGCAAAACTAGGCTCTGACTAACACGTATCAGCTGGCTTTACCTCGCTTTCTTCAATGGTCTGTGGGTCGTCTTTCCACTCTGGATCTTATACGAAGCATACAAAGCTATGAGCTCAGCCATGTCGCAGGCCGAAATGGTTGATTTAGTCAACTACCTCAAAAAGGATGATTAAACCTTGACATGCATACCGTAGCAACTCGATATGTATGCATTGAGAGCACAAAGACAAGGTCTTACGGCGTGCACGTCGTGCCAGGTGTGCCTCTCGCGATCGAACACTACGACACGAGATCTACTTCGGAACTTTCTGTTACATATTGTCGACATCCCATATGATCTGAATTTTCAGAATGGACGTTTTCTCTACAGACGAATACTACATCTGCTCTTACCCCTGTGCGCTCCACTATACCGCTCTGACACTGACCATCAAACTCACTTTCGCCCTACCGTCCCTTGTATCATCATCCATAGCCACTCCTCCCAAAGTCACGATACACTTTGCCATCCTTCGTCGTCGTTCCTCCTCCAGTCTCTATGAGTCGTCCACGTCGCCAATCTAAGATAGAAAGAAAGAAGCCTTAGATGTAAGTAAGAGGTATAATTTGGGTTCATCGGAAAGGTACTACGGTGGCGGGGTTCATACGTACTAGCATTAGGGTCAAAATGAAGCAAGGCCGTAGTTATGTCTGCCTCGCGGTCGCTGACAATTGCTGTTATATTCTGTTGGTTATTTGTCTCACGCATAATCCCACGCCGGAGGATAGAGAGGCTACATTTTGCAGTGTGCGATGATGGGCATGAAGGAAGTTGAAGAAGGCAGGATAGCGTTTTCGAGAAAGCGCTTGGAGAAGACTAGATTGTGTCGAGTCCAGCTGGACTACACCAAACATCTGTCTCTGTATCAATAACTCCGTTCTTTGCTGGTGTGGTTTTGAGATTGGCCATGAGCTAATGAGCTCTCGCGATATTCGAATTTGACTACTCGAGATGACAATAAGATGTTTGCAATACTAACGGAAAGATAACTGCTCTTTGTTGTATTCTCACCCTATCCCTCGTAGCGTTAGCAAAGCATCACGAGCATGGCGCAAGCTATGTTGGCAGTTAACCCGCCCGATAGACGCCATCGGACGTGCCAAACACATACGAACATGTATTTATATCATCCATTCTGGGTATCATATCTTCCTATCTTTTCCCCACCCTACCCACCGTCCCTTTCCTGCCCCCCTCACTTCTTGCTCAACCCCTCGAGCACCCTCCTAGTCCCCTCAACAATCAACCCATGCTCAACCGCATGAATCCTCTCCTCCAACCCATCCAAATCCTCTCCTTCTCTCAACTCCACCTCCTGAGTAACAATCGCATCTCCAGCATCCACCTCGGCAATAACCTCATGTATCATAACGCCCGTCCTCTTCAGCCCTTCCTCTTTGCCCGCCTTCCACGCGCGATCAATCGCATGCGCACCCGCAAACTCGCCCGGTAAAGCGGGGTGTAGGTTTATTATCTTGATACCGGCTGCGGCGATGGGCGAGAGGAAGGAGGGGGTGACGATGTGCATCCAGCCTGCGCAGACGATGAGATCGGGACGGGGATGTTGGCCCTCGAGAATGATTCTTGCAAGTTCCGCATCGTATTCTTGGCGGGCGGTGTCGAGCGCGTCAGGATGCTTGTCTTTGTAGGACTTGAGGTTGTGGTAGGTGGTTGGGATTGAGGCTTTGGCGGCGCGTTCGAGACCGTATGCTTTTATGCGGCTGGTGTAATTCGTTAGTTTAATCTTACAACAAGGCTAATCTCGAGGCGGAAGTACTTGGATATAACGTGGGTTATGCGCGTGTTGGGTAGAGCGCCGGATGCGCATGCGTCGATGAGGGCCTGGAGGTTTGACCCGTTGCCTGAGATTAGGACGGTGAGGTTGCATTGGCGGTCTGGCATCTTGTATCTGGGCTAATCGAAAATTCAACGCGAGGATTCAATACGGATCTTACTGTGCTGCGTCAATGCGATTCAGCTCAAGGTTCGGGTTCCAAAATTTGGGCGTGGGGTAGCTCTGCCCCGCGCGGAGATTAGATTGCAATCGCCGGTCTGGTGAGAATGGACATGCTACTGGGTATACTACCTAAACTATGGTCATGAATGAAACCTTTGGACAGGGCTTCAGGGTAGCCTACAGTGAAGATGCGCTAATAATCCTCGAATGTTCCTGCGCTTACTCAAACACCCTACCACGAAGTGAACTATCACCTTCACGACCGCATCCTCTTTGAGCTGGCCACTGACACTTCATCCATGTCTTCCCACTCGTCATCCTCGTCGTCGTCAACGACAACTGCTCTCTTCCGCTTGCTTCTCGCGCCGACTGCGGGCATGGACGCTTCATCGGCCACGAGACTCTGGCGCTTCTCCAGCCCTTCAAGACGCTCTTCAAACTCTTCCTGCTGTGAGTCGACTGCAGACTCCAGCTTCTCTACACGTTCAGCGACATCTTCCATCTGATCTAGCGCGTCTGCGTTCTGGCAGTAGATACGGTGCTTCAGCGCCAACCGCCAAAAGTAGTACCTCCGATCGTTCTCGTTGCTGGACTTTGCTTTCCTTGTGATTCGCGCCCGGTTTCGGTTGTTTGGTGGGATGGTCGACAACAAATGGAGCTCGATCATCCTGTAAAACTGTCTGCTCACAATCTTGGTTTCCATCCGAAGTGATTCAAGGTCTTTACCGTTGCCAAGGATCTGGTCCCGCGGAATTGGTGAGTCCTTCTTTAGAGATTCAGGAGGAAGATTGGAAGCAATTGACAGTTCCTGGAAGGCGGGCAATGAACGAAGATAGGTGATGTCGCTGTAATCCCGCATGGCATCGAAAGCTTCGCTCGGATCTTCAACTGGTATCTCGAAGACGAAGGGCTTGCTCACCAACTCCTGGAAGATGGTGTCGTACAAGCGGCTTCCGAGCGATTGACCTTGGTATGGAGGGATAATGAGAAACTGGGAGATGCGCTCCCTTGATGGCGTCTCGAGGAGGTCGAGCTTATCAGTGAAGAGGAATGTCTCGGGGTCTTGCGTCAGACGAGGTGGCGTATATTTGCCCGCATTGCCATTATTGCTGTCGACTGGTGATGGCAGTTGCTTTGTGGCACGAGCGATCTCGAAAGTAGGAAAGACCCAGGCGCGATATGATGTGGAGAAACCGGCGAATGTGTAAGGAGAAAGTTGTGAATCTGACAACGGCGTCACGTCGTATAGAAGGTATAGCGTCCAGCGGTCGAGCGTCTCTTCGTCATCCAAACCGTCTATTGTCGCGCCCTCGATGAACAGCAGTGTCATGATTCTCATATTCAACCAGATGCGCCTAGCATCGGGATCCGTCATGGAGGACTTCCATATCTCGTACTGTTTTCCGTATAGGCTGAAGGTCTTGATACACTCGCCCGGTGGTTTCCAGTCTGAAGACGCAGCACCGGCAGCATCGTCAATCGACTCGGGGAGGTACTCGCGAAACAGCTCTGGTGATAGATCGATCTGATTCAGGTCTGGGGAGATTTTCTTGAGGTCGAGTTCCTGGTCGAACGAGATCTTCAGATTCGGCTTGAGGTCGTTTGCGCGGAAGTCTAGCTCGATGCTGGGGTTCTTGTACCCCGCGATGGTCTCGTTCTCTTCGATGACCGTGTATGTGTAGCTGGGGTGGAAGGATTCGTCGTAGATGCGTTCGGGGCCGTCCGCGTTGGACGTGCGGTAGAGGTTGATGTGAAAGCACTCATTTGAGTTGGTGACCCCTACACGATATTAGCAAAGTATACGCTGACGCTGCTCTTGCTACACCTTCGCGCAGCTCCCGTTGCGCAACTTACAATCGTCTAGATCGAGCTCCATAACGACGGCGTTTATGCAGTACCGTGTAAATTCGAAGCGTGCGCTTGATTGACGCGGATTGTCTTCGTGACGTCGGTGGGGCAGTGGCAGTCGTGTGTAGCAATTAGATGATGGACGGGCAGCGCGCAGAGTGAAGGGAGCAGCTAGCGCGACGGGAGACGCGTTTTAGCGCAGCCCTACGTCGTCGCTCCCGCCCCTGCGCTCCCAAGCCTCAAGAAAGTTGCGCTATACGACCAACTTGTCCACATCAGCCTCACAACGCGCCAACCCTCACCGCCAACACCACCACCAGCCCAACTACACTGCGACGGCCGACTACTCGCGGCATGGCTAGCGTCGATTAAACGTCTTACTTCCCTTTTCCCTTTTCTGTGTACCGGGCGCATCTTTTCTTCGTGAATCCGCCTAAGGGACGACACTACACACGCCGCAACCATGTGGGACGGTCTTTTTATGCTGCTCGCCTTGAGCACGGTTATGGGCATTGCGTGCGTTTCTGGTCACTACAGCGTACAGGATCGATTTCTAATATGCACAGCTCCTTCCTTGCCGGCATCCTCCCGCTCTCCTTTAACCTCTCCACCCGCCAATTGCGCATCATCACCCTCCTCGGCACTGGTGTGCTAGTAGGCACCTCCCTGATTGTTATCATCCCCGAAGGTATCGAGACCATGTACAGCGCTGGAAGCAAGGCGCATTCGCACAGTGCGCGGAGTGTTCAACCTACCATCCCCTCGGTTGTGAGCCTGCAAAAAGAGATACCTCACCCACCCAAGTTCCCGACTTGGAAGAGAGCAGATGATGTCGCCACGAGCTCGTTCACTGGAGGAGCGATCAAGGCGCCGGGCGCCGTCGACATGACTAGCGACAAAGCTGCCATCGATATGCAGCTGAAGAAGATTAAGGATAGCAAGGAGAAGGAGAAGCCTGCGGAGGACACCCACCCACAAAAAGGTGGAGACGACGACTCGACAGAGGGCCACAAAGAGGGACACACTCGCGTGCACGCACCGGAAGACGACGAGCCAGCCCACGGGCATGCTGAAGCTGGCCACGAAGACGGGCCCAGCCCACATGCATACATTGGCGTCGCACTGATACTAGGTTACATTCTCATGTTCCTGGTCGAACATCTGCCAGAAGCCCTGGCTTCCGCGAAACCAAAATACCAGCCAATGCACATTTCGTTATCGAACCTGGCACGTGGACCGCACAACTCATCTTCATTGAGTCTCAACGGCATGGGCATGCAGAGCGCTGCAGTGACGCCTCTCGCAACGCCTGGTCTACCTCCTCCACCTACAAAGAAGACACCAGCAGCCACGATCGGTCTCATCGTGCACGCATGCGCCGACGGAATCGCGCTAGGTGCCTCCTCGACAGCCGAGTCCACATCTCTGTCGCTTGTCATCTTCTTCGCAATCATGCTGCACAAGGCCCCTGCAGCATTTGGTCTCACTTCTGTTCTTCTCAAACAGGGGCTCTCAAAACGAAAGGCGCGGGCACATCTCGCTTTCTTCAGTTTAGCAGCGCCGGCTGGCGCCTTGGCTACTTGGACCATCGTACACATGTTCGGACGCAACCACTTGGGTGGTGATGAAGGCCTAACATGGGCGACTGGTTGGGTATTGTGTTTCTCGGGTGGAACATTCTTGTAAGTGCACTAATCCCTGCTCTACTGCCTCTTGATGTACTAACTCGACGCAGGTATGTTGCGATGCATTCCATGTCTGAAGCCACAGCCTCTCAACACCCGCATGAAGACCCGACCGCGAACGGTTACATGGACGCATATCCCGGTAACAGCAGCATGTCCAAGGGCGACATAAGCATCGTCATGATTGGCATGCTACTCCCGCTCATTACACAAATAGGACACGCACACTCACACGGCCACTAGAAGGAGAAGGATTTGGGTTGCATATTGTGGCGTTCCACACAGGCTGGTTTTGCACCGAGCTATCTTACTTGATTTAGAGCGATGTTGTCGAATTAGTTTTATGTACCGTTCTGGAATGATACCAAATCTTGATCTCGCCACATCCTACCCACTTGATAGTCGGGCTCTGTTCTGGCCAGCGCCTAGTAAAAAATGCTCATGTAGTCTCCATATCAAGATCGCCATGCTCGTGCACCCCCTCCCCCGCCTCTGCACCAACCACCCTGTTCTTGACCATTTTGGGCTCGCCGACCCCACGCCACCTCATTCCATACATCTACCTCACCCTCTGGTCGTTCACAAGTGGCGGTCTCGAGGCTTTACCAGCAAGTGTTCTTCTTATTCAACCTAGTCTTGACACACCGCTCCCCTTCTCACTCAACTCCTGCTATGACGGATCGCTTATCTACGTCTACACCCGCCTCCCGTGTTCAATCTTTCCCATATATCTGCCGCCGTTTCTTGTTGCTTTCTTCAGTCGTAACAGGCAAGTTCGAGAGGGTGGTGTGTGAGATGGACATGGTTACACCAAGGGCATAAACAGTTTCAAGGGCGAAGGTGTATGTGTTGGATGTAGAAGCGTTGGGGAGGCTTTATTTTACCGTCATCTGTGAGGATTGCGCGGCGTTATAGCGCGATGGGTGGGTTGTGCTAGTGATATCCATGGTGCGGGTTGAGGTCCATGGAGGATCGAAAGCAGCCCAGGATGCATGATCCTTTGTAGCGGTTGCGTCGATACGGATGATGAAGTGGGCTCGTGGGATTCTTGGTAGCGACTACAGAGAAGTAGAAAATTGGAAAGTGTCATTTGTGCGAGAGGTCGAAGTGGTTGTCAGGACCCGGGGTGTCGAGAGATCTCGTGCTCAGGCGTAGCAATCTAAGGCCGATGCCCTGCGCTCTCCTTTTTCTTGTCTTTACTTTCGCAAGTCCATCGCAACACCCTCCCTTTCTCACCAAGGCATAGCCTCCGCTCCGAAATCCACCCCTCGCGCCGTATACCTCCGATCCTCCCACGCCTCTTCCTCCTCATCCTCGTATTCCTGTCCTACACCCCACCTCTTCTTAACCTTCTTAACAGCAAATCTTCCAATGCCCCAAACCGTCGCCGCGAAGATTGTGCCCGCAATGCCCGTTGGCGCCAACACGAACCCCGCCCCACTAACCACTGTGCCGAAAGCTCCAGCACCTACTGTCGCGACCAGTGACCCGATCGCAACGTATTTCGCATATCGGACGAGTTTCCAAAACGCGAATAGGACGCTGGAGCGGAGGACGCGGAGGAGTGCGCGGGTGCGACGTGAGGATACGGCATTCGGCGCCGTCTTGGGGTCGTAGAGGTAGCGTAGATTACGTCGCGTTGAGGCGAGTGCTGAGCGGGAGCGCGCGTCTATTTCCTGGTCGTGGGCGTCTGTGGAAGACATTTTGGGGCGGGTTGCGATTGGTGATGGCAGCAGTCGTAGCACGAGATGGCGTTTGAGAATGAAGTTTCCAAAGAACGATGACGTCATTGGGCATAAAGATCGAAGCCCTAGATCTTTGGTAGACGGCTCCTTTGCAGGGGCAGGACATCGTGATTTCGATAACAATGCAATGTTGTGAAACTTCTACATACAGGCTACTTGGCTCTTGTATAAGCATCCTGGGAATTGGGACCACTCGCTCATAGACTTCAATCTCGATACCACCATTTCCTGTCTTCCTCTCGCGCTCGTCACCTACTCTGTTTTTTCAACCTTGACTTCCTCCATCTTCACTCTCACTTCCGTCTTCACTTTCCCAGTTTTGACTCTCGTTTCCGCCTTTATTTCCACTTCCTCTTCTTTCACCCTCATGTCTACCTTGACCAAGTCCAACCCGCCATGAAGCTCCAGTCTCTCTTTCTTGCCTTCCTCCACACGCCCAATCTCGTCCGGATCTACGTTCTGTTGCCTATCTCTCTCCAACTTCTTTTCTTCTTGCAAAGTGCGCCTGCCTACAGGGTGAGCCCCGGGGCTGGATGTATTCAACTCCCGTAAAGACCACGCGAACCTCCGACCAGTCACTGGATCTTGGATTCCAGCACGGAAGGCCGCACCGGTCATTCCGTGTACCAGGCGCGGCTTCTGGCCGTCTGGTTTGTGTATTTCCATGTCAATAAAATGGTCGATATCCTCTTGTACAAGTGATTCGGCCAGGTGCTTATGCTCATCAGCTGCGATGATACTTAGTCGCGTATCTGAGTCGGGGTCGTCCCAGCAGCGTATGGTGACCTTCATATAGCGAGTATAGGGTGCCAGCGCAAAATGAGCAGAAGCGTAGATCCATATGTGTCTTTGCATTTCGTTGACGTTTTGGTCAAAGTACGATTCGGGCTGGATGTAATCTTCTCGTTCCCACCCTGATGGCTCGTCGGCGTAAGTGATAGCGCATAGATTGATTACGGGCTGATAAGCCGCATCGGTTATAACGCGTATGGCTAGGTAGATGGGCATTGATACGCTGGTGAGGGCTTGAGCGCTGGTTGACATAATGAAGAATGGGAAGTAAGTGCAGGTGTAGGTGTTGTTACAGCTACCGAAGATCTATATATACCACGACTGAAATAGTCCATGAGCTCTGATAGTGTCAGGTGTTCAATGTTCATGAGCCTCTCCTTTCCCTTCACTCCTGTTCATGATATCATTTGCCCCCTTCTGTCCCTCCGTACGGTCCGCTCTTTTCAAGCCATTCATTCGAGCAGCCTTGTTGGTCGTCTTCCTTCTTCCTGGCTCTCACATGTTGGGTGTGCTTGTCGCATTGCTGATGCCCTTTAAATGCTTTCTACACGTGATCCTCCTCGGCCGAATGGTATTATTCTCGTGCTGACATCAAATGGCACAACAGCAGGTGTCATTATTCGAAACCTTCTCAACGTTGCATCCGCTTCAGTCTTTCTTCAGCAGCCCTAGCACGCCGTTCTCTTTCCATCCTAGCTCTTGCTTCTGGCGTAAGGCCCCTCATCTCTTCCTCCCTCAAGTCTGCTCCAGTCTTGACAGGTAGTGCACCTAACGACTTGCCCTTGCCCAACCTCTGCTCCTTTTTCTTGATTTCCTCAGCCTCGCTCTCTTTCCGCACACGTTCGGTCTCAGCCTTCCGTCGATCAGCTTCAGCCTTACTCTCAGCAGCCTTCTCTATCTTCTCTTGAGCGTCTCGCTTGTCTGCCTCGGCTTTGGTGATGGCTGCAGGTATACCGGCCTTCTCCCAATCCCAGGCAGACTCTCCGAGCTCTGAGCGTGCGACGCGGAATGCGTCACGAGCTGCACGGTCACCAGTCAGCGTGAAAGGAGTTCGCGCTTCATCATTCATCACAGTCGGATCGGCCCCGGCTTTCGTCATAAGCGCGAGGACGATAGGGGCAGAATTCAGTGATGCAGCGAGATGTAGTGGTGTCGGTGTGTGATGGTTGGTTGGAAGAAACTGGAAGTTTGGTGAAACTTCATTTGTCTTGAGGTAGTTTAGAAGCGCAGGAACTTTCGAACGCTTGATCATCGGTATAACTTGGGACGTGTGTAATGTCGCAGCCTCTTCTTCCTTCGTCAGCTTCTTGGGCTTAGGTTTTGCTGGAGCGGGTGCGGTAGTCGCAGCTTCTTTCTGAGGATTATCAAGAGCAGCAAGCGCTGCTTCATCAATAGTACTCTGTTTTACTCGAGTAAGCTCAACGAATGCACGCATCAGCTCTTTCTGAGTCGCTCGCCGTGTACTGAAGGGAAAGCCTCGGTTGCGTGGGTCATTGTGACGGAGAATCTGTCCTTCATACGGACCAAACAGAGTTCTCCGATTCGTCGCGCCGGTCGCGCGGACAAAGATCATTTCTGCAGTATCGATCATACTTTTCCAGCTAGTGAGTAGCTCACGGACTTCGGCGATGAGTGCGGTCTCGTTATAGCGACGAATTGATGAACCGGCCGAGTGTGCGTTGCCCTTTGCGTTATCGTTCGCTGATTGCGAACCTCCCTGTTTCCGTCGTGTAGTGTATCTGTGGAAGGTCTTATGCGCAATTACAGTCGCCGAACGCTCGTCGAATCCTGTGTGATTCTTCCCGGTTTTTGGTGCCAGCGCCACTATCATTGCAGCAAAATGACCACCGCCTATCATACAGAGAAAATAATGCGGCCCAATATCTGTGCCTGGTAGTGGGACACCGCCCTCATTCGCCTTGATCTTGGGAGGCTGCTTCGGGGATAGCTGCTTTGCGCGTATAGTGTCTAGGATATGTGACTCGTCCTCCTGCTCCGCATTCGAGAAGATCGCGCGATAGACGCCCAGCGACATGTTTCCGGGTATTGAGGGTGACGAGAACCATATTAGCGGAGGCTTGCCGGCACCTCTCTGCTTCTGCCTCGAGGAAAATTCCTCAAATTCTGGATCTGAAATCTTAGCCTGCTTCTTCAACAGTGCGCTTAATGTCGAGTCCTTTGCCTTTGCCCCTTCTTCATCTTCGTCGTCGTCGGATTCCGATGACTCAGACCCTGATATGCTCTCGTCCAGATCTCCGATGAGCTTTTCGAACTCGGCTTCGCCTACAGGCTTTGCGCCTTTTATCTTTTGCTTCAGGTTGTATCCATGAAGGTCGGATCGGACGTGGGCGCGCTGGTCTGCAAGGGATGCGAAGCTGAGCCCACAGAGGTTGCACGATGTGGCCTTTGCTGGGCTGCTGCTCTCGTCTTCGACGGTATCGGGACTTTCGTTCGCCGTCACAGGTGTTGGGATCGGTATCTCTTCCAACGGCTGCTCAGGCTGGTCCTTGAGAGTGAGTGTGGCTAATAGCTCTTCGGGAAGATCAAACACTGCGAATGTTAGTTCCGTGCGGACTGGGGAGCAGGCATCTTACCATAGAGGGGGCGCTGCAATAGATGGTCTCCTTTTTGCGCCATTGTAGCTTATCGAGAGTGTTGGTGAACCGTGGTAGGTGGTATAGGATTATGAGTAGAAGATCCGGAGGGGCGCGTTGTAGATTGAACATGACGTACATTGCGGCCTTACACGCGAGTCATCGCCAAACACACGAATCCCTCACGAGCGCGTTCAGCCCTTCACCACCCACCAGCCCTGCAAACGAATTCTACACGTCAATCACCAGAGAATCACGGATTTGGTATGAAGATTGGTCTGACGCGTTTTATTTCTCACGGCGTTCCGCAAACAAACAAGATTACGCGTACTCCGCATCGGCTACCTTCACAAACACCCACCCTGGCTCTACGTAGTCCAACAATTGCAGAGGATCCGGCCCCTCAATATGAGCAGGAATGGATACGAATTCTATGTTGCGCTCGGCAAAGCACTGGTGTAGCTTTGCAAAATCTGGCGGAAAGTGACCCAAGAAAGGTGGCCAGTCTACTACAGCAACTCTCTTCAGAGACAGCTTCGGAGAAGCCATCTCAGCGAGATGGCGCAACATCGCTGTCGGGCCCTCCCATCCCTTTGAACCCCAGTGTTCTTGCCAGTCAATCTCAAAGCTCACCTCTTCTAGTGATGGTGGGAGATGGTGTACTAGTTTCGCGACGAAGTCGGGAGTAGACTGAATCGGATCGTCGTCGTGTGTTATCAAGCCCATATCCAACGAGCGAAGACTTGACATATTCGAAGCTAGGCGCGCTATTTGTAGCACATGCCCCTGACAAAGCATTTGCTGGTCTCCCCGGATGGAGAGATGCTCAATTGTTGCGCGATTGTGTATGAAAGCTGCTGCAAGCTCGCTAAACTTGGTCAAGAGGTTTGGAGAGTATATGCCGCGCTGATCTGCAAAGTTGAAGGTGCAAAGTCAGCGCATGCCATACATGGTGTTTGTACAGTCCTGTTATTACCATTATTGATGTCTTGTTCGTAGGAGAAACTTTTCAATTTCCTGCAAGCTTCGGTGAAATACCTCAGCGTCGGCACTTCCACAACGGATCGTTTTAGCGTGATTTCCTGGACTTGAGATGATGCGGGATCTAACACAGTCTGAATCGGAATGTCTTGGTCCCAAGCTGGGCGGTTGTTGTTCTGGCCGAGGAGCACTAGGTCCGAAGCGGTAAAATCGTGGAGTGAAGGAAGGAGGAAAATATATGCTATGGCTTCTAATGACAGCGGACCGTGTATGTTGATGCTCCTCAGGTGTATGAAACGATCTGAATGGTTCGCTATAGTCGTGAACCAGTATTTGTCATCTGGCCAGAAGGCTTTATCTGCGACGACAAGTGTATCGACATTCGGGGTGAACATGAGAAGGATCTCGAGAAATTCGTCATCGCGTCGTGACCCAGTAGCATTAGACATCAATCTGTCCTTCTCTGGTAGCTCCAGAATCCTAATGCATATGAGGAAGACTGCTTGATTCTCCTCAGTATCGTCATGATCGTCGAAATCGTGCTTCCACGTGAGGTTTCGGACTCGATTTCCAAGCTCTGGATTTGCACATAGCGTACGCAATAGTGGCCAAGGACGTCGTATGAAAAGGCTTCTGTACAAATGATCGAGCGAAAGAGTGTACATCCGCCGGCTGGTCAGACTAAGGTGACATATGTCCTTAGCGTTCTCATTTGGAATGCGCTCGATGATACTCATAACCAATTCGTTGGGCAAAGCATCGAAGGGACACGAATATGGTGGAATGATGGACATGTTGGCTACCATATCACCTGGGCGGATGGCTGGGAGATAGCATGCGTAAACGGGTCATACAAGCGGCTTAGGCTTGGGATGCATCATGCAAGAGATTGATTCACTCAAATGTCAAAGTAAGACGGTCGTTAGGTAGGGTGGCAGAGAGCGCACGATGTTCCCCGCGTTGGGACGCTAATGCCTTAGCGGCTATTAGACCGGTCAAGCACGTGTTCCAAGGTTGGCAATAACGGCGAATCATCTGCTAACATTACATCGACTTACAAGCGACTCAAAAATCACAAAGCTCTCAGAGATATCCCAGCTGCCTGCAGCAGTCGTACAAGAATACAGTCTCAACCAGCTTCATGCGGTTATTGGTGAGAGTTCTTTGACGCGATGAACCGCGAAAGCGTCCGTTTTGTGTATCCAGAGCCAACCAGACTCTACGTCTTCTTTGATAGCTAGTGGTTCCTGCCCCTCGATTTTTTCGTAGAATACATCGAATTGCATTCCTGAATGTTCGTATACCCGCTTCAGAACCTTAAACTCGTGCGGGAGGGGAAACCAACCTGCCAGTGCGGGCCAGTCGACGATATAGATCTGTTTCAATCTTGATGCTGAAGAAGCAGCGGCTTCGACCAAGCATAATAGGATATTGATGAGAAGCTGTAGCTTGGATTCTTGGCCTAGCTCATAAGCCCACTGAATCCGCAAAGATTCAAGAGTATTTGGAAAGGTTTGGACAATCCTTCTCGCTGTAGTTTGCAGGTCTTCAGACTGCGAGGATTCCAATGGACTGAATGTCTCAATATTGCAAGGACCAATATCCAGAGTACGGAGTCTTGCGAGTGTAGGTCCGGCAACATGGTGACACAGCGATGACATCTCCTTTTCCGTCACCACCGAATCCACTCGTAGACGTAGGCTCTCGAGAGAGGTATTTGGGCCCCATCCAATATTCCCGACCCATGGGAAGATAGCTGGCGGCATTCCAGGATGCCATTTCAGTTCATGAGGGACGTGTTCATAGGTAAAATTCTTGAGTTTGTTGAGGCTTCCGAGAATGACCATTGCCGAAGGGAAGTGTAGGTCTGATTCTCTTATAATCAAGCGCTCGAGAGATGAGCCGTTAGACAGCCGCCGATCAGCGTGAGCTTCGCCGTCACCATCCCAGGAGAAAGCCCTGCCAGGCTCTCGACGCATATCGACGGCCTGAGTAAGCTCCAAGATTTGTATGAATGGCAAAGTGAGAAGCGGTACAATACTGCCTAGGCGTAAAGGACCCAGCAGAGTAATGGATCGAAGATTTCCGAAGTGAGCTGGATTGGCGGCCAAACTCTTGAACCAGTAAGAGTGGTCGTCCCACTGCCATACATCATGTACCGTGATCTTCTCAACATTAGGCGTGAAGAACAAAAAGAACTCCAGGTACCACCAATGTACTTCGTGATCAGAAGAAAATCCTATGAAGCGGGTTGGTAGGTCTGTAGAAAGATCTGTGGTGTCCAAAATAGCTCCAGAGCTTCTGAGTTTGTTGGCAATGGCATGCCTGTCGCCTAAAAGCAGGCAGCGGCGTCTACATGGCCGACTCCAATAATTCTGATACCACACCACCTCCTTGACATAGCTTATGAGTTCATGACAGTGGGCTGAATGAGCCAGCGTTATGGTACGCAGGAATTGCTCTGGGGCGCAACCTGGAAATCTTCGATATAGCCGATCTAGTGTGAGGCGATGAAACCGCGAACTCGTTGCATTCAGATCGCGTAATGTCAAGTAATCATCTGCATCCAGCTGATCTAGGATGAGAAGGATCAATTCGTCGGGAAGTGTGCCCAGATTCAGGCGCGGTGCTAGTGCAGGAAGGTCCATCGCTCCGAGATGTTTGGCAGATACGTTAGGCGAATGTCTGGACAGATTTAATTTTACCACCAGCGTAGTATGCATGCGAAATCGCTGCTAAGACGATGGGAGGTAGATGACCGCGGGATGGTGGCGCGGAGACGGCGCGCACGAGCCCCTTCCCTCCGGTTCCGCGGACAGCGGCTCGATCTGCAGGGGGTCCAGAGGTCACGGTACCTAGGTATTTAGAGAGTCAATGCTCCTTCACAACACACTGGTAAGCAACTGGCCTCCTGACGAGCTCTTCAAAAGCGCTGGGAATATACACGCACATGTAGATGGTGGCCATCTTCGACATCCCCAGGGCGACTTTACGTGTCGATCTCAGTGCCAAGAAGGGCGTACAAATGCCCATGTCCGACAAACTATTACCACTGCAGCATCGAGGCACAGCTTACAGTAAGCGCTCAATACCTGAGCCCGATGCACTTCATTGCCCGGATCATTGAATGAACAACATGCACCTGTGGACCGCCCGCCCATATAGGCTCTTTCACCGGCAGGATCCTTGAGACGGGCAGAACCTCACAAGATTTTCGCTCTCATTTATAGCGGATTTGCCATCATCTTCGTCTAAACGCACTTGGTACAGTTTCCACATCTATCCCATAATGGATATCTTTTGCCACCATCAGATGCATGCATACGCAAGCTAGAAGCCTCTGGCATGCAAACCACCTTTTAGACGCTATTCCGGACAATCCTGGTAGAATATGGATATGCGATATTAGAAATGATAGCTTGCGTCTGCGAGCATATTCTACACTACTTATGCGCGACCGGACGCCTGCATGAACAAGTGCACTTGTGCCAGGCTCGCATGCCTTGGTGTAACCGCATCGTAAGTACAAAGAGTTATGGCATCTCGCGATTACCGTCTGCAACACACTGACTTCATTTCCACGCAAGCCTGTACCTCGCTATGAGATTCGTATTTGCATTTCTGCTCTCGGTTGGAAGCACCGTAGCACAAGCTCCTCGAACCGATGCGTTAGCCAAACACGGGCTTGATCAACTATGGCTTGATGTGGCCAACCATTCCGATAGCTACACCAGGAACTGCACCTCAAGTACAGCCGCTCGGCGCCGTGAGTGGTAGGTTCATGCGGAGCACAAGAAGGATTTCACTCACACCCCACAGGTCTAAGCTGAAGCGTTCGGAAAAGCTGAACTACATTGAAGCCGTTCACTGTATGGGAAAGAAGGAGGCCAGGACTCCAGCTGCTGTCGCCTCCGGAGCCATAAGTCGTTACGATGACTTTGTGGTCACCCATATCCTGCTGACACAGTACACGCATGGAAATGTATTCTTCATCAAACCCCAATACGCCTCATCAGAATGACTGACATTGACAAGGGTAACTTTTTGTCGTGGCACCGCTACTTTATGTGGGCATGGGAGCAGACTCTGCGTGAAGAGTGCGGATACAAGGGCTATCTTCCATATTACAACTGGGCGTTGTGGGCTGATAACCCCGCCGCATCCCCTCTCCTCGATGGAAGCGACACAAGTATCTCTGGAAATGGGATGTATGTTCCCGGTCGTAATGCTAGCTGTGTGCCTAACTCAAATCGATGCTTCGTGGAAGTTCCACCCGGCAATGGAGGTGGTTGTGTTGCCTCAGGGCCCTTCAAAGAGTGCGTCGTCATTCTCCAAATGCCTTTGTCATGTCCGGAATACTGACGGCAGTCCAGCTGGAAGACAAACATCGGACCGGTATCCTCTCTCGACACCACGGTGCCGCCAAACCCATCTCCTGACGGTCTAGGCTACAACCCTAGATGCATCAGACGCGACATCAATACACGCTCATCATCAGAAACCAGCGACGCTGATGTTGCTGAACTGATCACAGCCAGCGCCAACATCTCCGCTTTCCAAGACACGCTCCAAAACCCTTCTCTTGGAAGACTTCGTGTTCACCTTGGTGGTCACCAGACCATCGCTGGTGACGCGGGCTCAGACTTCTACAACTCCCCATCCGATCCATACTTCTGGCAACACCACGCCCAGATTGACCGAACTTGGTGGATCTGGCAGAACCAAAACTTGAAAGATAGGCGGCTTACTATTGCCGGAACGCTTACCTTTCTGAATGCCCCACCAACGAGGAATGCGACGTTGGATGATGTTATGACATTCGGTGATTATTTGGGCTTTCCGAATATGACGATCAGAGAGGCTTCCAGTACGCTTGCTGGGCCGTTTTGCTATATCTATGAGTAGAGAGGTGATAGAGCGGGAATTATCAGTTCAATACATGTATTCATCGAGGTACCTTGCCTAGGCTCGCCGATGTTCCTGTCAAGCCTTCACATCTCTTTTCCGCCAAGGCCGACTTGTCCAGATCTGATCGGTGACCGCAATGTCCATAATATCGATGTCTTACCGGCATATAGTACGAACGGTGTGTCGCAATTTCACCACGTATAGTGCTCGTAGCACCGTAAGCGTTCGCCCCGTAGAAGCCTACCATGCCCGAAGATGTAATTTGCTGCATCGTCAATAACGCGTCAACTAGGGATGCTTCCAATCACGCCAGTATGCTCAGAGGATCTAGTAGAATAAGATCCACACTTGACATAGTCGAGATACGGGCCATAGATTGAGTGGTAGACTAAGCGGAGAGTAGGAGATCGAAGATACATGTACAACGCCATTTAAATTTCTACCACGTCTCTTGGCGATACCTGCCACTCTTTTCCATACTCACTAGATAATCCTCTGCGCCCTTCCTTTCCATACTCCCATGTTCTTGGAAAGCTTCGATGAGCGCTTCGCGCACCGCTTGGGGCATCTTGCCCGATGACCCGCAGATGTATAGGATACCGGATTCGTGGAAAAGGTGAGAGAAAACGAGGGAGGATTGCTGCCGAATGAGATCTTGGACGTAAACTTTTTGACGCTTTCATTTCGTTAGCGTAGACTCAAAAAGAGTGGAGCTGGAAACTTACCTGGTCTCGAGAGAACGCCACGAAAGTCTCTAGAGGCACACCAGAGGATTGCAGCTGAGCCCACTCCTCCTTGAAGAAGTAATCCGATTCGGCGTTGCGACAGCCGAAGAAGAGAAGATCCTTTATGCTTCCATCATTTTGCTGCGCGTGGCCGTTTTGAAGCTTCTTCTGCTCCTTGCGCCATAGTATACGTTGGTAAATCAGGGAACGCATTGGAGCTACACCTGTGCCTGGTCCAATCATGACGACCGGTCTATCGAGTTCCTCTCTTCTTACACCCAGCCCGCCTCGCGAAAGGGTGACTGTGATCTCATGACCTGGCGTGAGTGAAGCGATATATCGTGTAGCAACACCCTGCCTAATTCTTTTAATGACGGTCTTGTACTTTACAATCGCAATCAAGAGCTCAATCTTTGTGCTATTCTCCGTCTCTGCGTCAGGGTTCATTGCGCTTGCGATGCTGAACTGTCGACCACGTAACGTAGGGATGATACTACATACGCGCTGCCAGGGAATTTTGACAGACTCAAACTCCTGCAAGACCTCTAATATACTGCGGCGCGGGCGTGTAGTGTAGTCGTAGAGTTCGTCAAGATACTGCGGGTCGGTAAACTCCAGTAATCTTGCCTTGTGAAACTCGTCGTTTGTGTAGTGCGCGAGCTGGGCGAAAAACGACCTTCGTGGTATGGCAATGATGTCGAGGTGGTTAGTCAACAGCTGTCGTAGGGTCATTTTACTACCTGGCTCCAGATTTCGAATTGGCAAGGTGGTGTCTGGGGGCGTTGCAGGCGACGAAGGCACGAAGCGAAGGGGTACATCAGCCTCGGAAGTCCAGCCCATACACTCAATGAACTGTGATACATCTGATGGAAAGTTCTTGGGGTATACTGTGAGCACATCGCCTGGAGCGTAAGGATGTGTCTCTGGTATCTCGAACTTGATATGCCGGACATCCTGCCAATGATTTGTTGGAGTGACTCTCTCATTGCTTGTAATCTTCGCAGTCAGTCCGCCACCAATATTCAGGAGATCTGATGGGGGAACATCCGTCGCATCGCCATTCAATACAGGTACAGTGTTGGTGTTCGATGAAGACGTTGTATCATCGATGGCAGGCGCAAGCAACCATTTCGGGTCTAGTAGAACATCGTCCGGTATCGGCTCGACACCATCAGCGAGAGGGTAAGAGTCGAGGAGATTTTGGCGCAGTTTCGTTGACCATGGTAGGAAAGATCCGTCGATACTTTGGAAGAGTCAGATATGCACCAGTAATTGCAATGATGGCACGAGTCTTGCTGCATATGAAGTTTGACAAGCAACATGAGACGATGCATCAGGAGATGGAAAAAGAAATCTGCAGACGCGATAATCGTATTGACATACCCCTCTGGATGTTGCTCGTCCGACTCTCCGCGATCGCAGACTGGCTGGGCTCCTAGCTGGACGAGCCGATTGTAGAGCTTGCGATGCGCCCAGTTGTACTTTGGATAGGACGTATCACCAAGACCAAAGGATGCGAATTTCATCTGTTGCAAGCACCCTGGTCGCAGCCGAGCACTTCGGATGGCTTTCCAAAACTTCTGGCTATTGGGTGGGAGGTCACCCTGGCCCGTAGTGGAAATGGCGATGAGAACGACATCGTGTTGCAGCAGTTGTCTCTACCGACAGTCAACCATGGTTCCTTGCACGCGACACCGCCACTGACATACAAGAGTGATGGCGTTGAGCTCAGCGACTTCCGTGTGGAATCTCAATCGCTCAGCGACCCTTCCCATCTCCTCAGCCACATCCTGCGCGTTCCCTGTTTCCGATCCGTAGACGACCAGTGCGCGACGCGCTTGCAGTGCACTTGCCATGGCGGTAAATCAGCAATCGGATTGCGGTGAGACAGACTAGCCTGGACAGGCCTCGAGGAATGGGAAAATTGAATGGCAGGGCCCCCGGATCCAGTGCATGAAGAAGCGGTGCACTAGCGGACACGTCAACGGCAGGCGGGTCTTTTTCATGCTTCTAGCGGCAGTGGGCGGTGGGGCGGAGGTGAAGCTGGAGCGCCATGCAAGCCAAGTTCGCGGTCTACTGTGGCGCTAGGACGAGCTGTGGCGTCGCGCTTATCTAAGCAGCAGATGCGCATCGCGTGCAGTCGCACCCGAGCATGCACATGTGTACGATGGGTAAGATAGTTTGACTGTCGCTCGTTGCTTGTGCTGCGGCGAACCCAGTCCATGCTCTCAGCGGCCGCCTAGTCGCCGTTTCCCCTATCCATGCACGCCTGGCCGCTGCTCTCAGGCAAGTGGGCCCTTGAGTGTGCGCAGGGGCCGCTTCCGTTACCGGATGCGGCCAAGCCCCATGGCTGCGCTCTTCAAAATAATCTGCCTGGTCGAGGCCTGCTCCCTCTCTCCCCCATCAAGTCAACAACAGAGACCAACAACGCACCCCATCAACCCAATCCTCTCTCAACCTTCCCCGGGCTCGTAGCTACCCACTCCACACCCCCCTCGTCAACAGTTCCACCAGCAGGCGGTTCGGCAATCCCATCACCCTCGCAACCACCCACTACTGTTCAAGGTTACCTTTACCGGTCTACTAGGACTTAAGTTTCGTCAACCTCTTACACGCTCGGTCTACCACTCGTGTTCGTCAACCACCCAAACTTTAGCAATCATGTCCGCACCTGTCGACAGTGTCACCGCCCAGATGGCCACTTCCTCCCTCACCGACAACAACGCTCCCACCGCCACGGAGAGCACTGGCGCTCAACAGCCCACCGCAGCCGAGGACGAGGCTGTGCGTGCGAGCGCCGCCGAGGGCAGGCGACTTTACATTGGAAACCTCGCATACGCGACCACCGAGGGGGAGTTGAAGGAATTCTTCAAGGACTACCTGGTGTAGGTGGACCCTGTTTCTCCGCATGACGCAACACGTCCAAGCTAACATGTGGTGCAGCGAGTCCACGACCATCCCCACCAACCCACGCACCTCGCGCCCCGTCGGCTACGCCTTCGTTGCCCTCTCGACCCCGTCCGAGGCTGAGCGTGCCATCGCCGAGCTCAACGGCAAGGCCATCCTCGACCGCAAGGTCTCCATCCAGCTCGCCCGCACTCCCGAGGCCCACGCCGAGGGCGCCGGCAGCGGAGCCGAGGGCAACACTGGCGAGGCCCGCCGCCGTACCTCCACCCGTGGACGTGGTCGCGGCCGTGGCCGTGGTGGTCGTGCTGGACGTGGCGGACGTGCGGTAAGTACCTCCGCACCCCAACGCCTGTCTTCACAAGCTAATCAAGTTCTGCAACAGGCCGATGCTGAAGGTGCCGAGCAGGTCGAGCTCTCCAACGAGGCTCCTGCCGATTCCACCCCTACAAATGTACCCGGCCAAGTTGCTCCCCTGACCGAAACTACGAACGAAGCGCTTACCGCAAAGAAGGGCACCGACAAGTCTGCTCCCCAGGGGCCCCGTGAACGCAAGCAGCGCGGTCCTCCCGAGGACGGTGTTCCCTCCAAGACCAAGGTCATGGTTGCGAACCTGCCGTACGACCTGAAAGAAGACAGGGTGAGTTTGCACATTCCCTTTTCAGAGCCCATGCTAACTGGTGAATCAGCTACTTGAGATCTTCAAGGATTACTCCCCCACCCAGGCCAAGATCGCCCTCCGCCCCATCCCCCGCTTCATGGTCAAGAAGCTCCAGGCCCGCGGTGAGCCCCGCAAGGGCCGTGGTTTCGGTTTCGTTACCCTCGGCTCTGAGGAGCTCCAGCAAAAGGCTTGCTCTGAGATGAACGGCAAGGAGATCGAGGGTCGTGAGATCGCAGTTAAGGTCGCGATCGACTCCCCCGGTAAGGAAGACGACGCTCCCGACGCGGCCGCCGATGGCGAGGCTCCCCTTACCGAGACCGGTGCCACCAACGAGACCGACAAGGTGGTCGAGAACCCTCCCGCCACCTCTACCCCCGATGCCACTTCCACTCCCGCCGCCTAGGTAGCGGCTGCTGCTTAGACGTGCGTCATCCTCAGCAGGTCGCGTCACACATTGCATTGCGCTGTGGATTTGTGTATTGAAGTTTCTGGCCTATCGACATCTACCATTTACCTTGATAGAAAGATATGGGCAAGCGTCTTCAGCATCTTAGTCGTTTTAGGTTATCGGGTTATCCGCAAAAGTGCGAATTCGGAGTCTGTCAGGTGTAATATGGTGGACTATTTCGAGTTCTTTACGGTTACGGAAAACTTATGTTAGCTGGCACGAGAGATGAGATATCACATGAATGAACAAACAAACAAACCTGCCGTCAATACGACGGTTGACGAATGGCTTTCTACGCCGAGAGTCATTTTTTTCCCTTCACTTGTGATTGCGAGCTGCACCCTCCTAAGACACTCAAGGGTTTTCCAGAAGGCGATCGGCAAGGGCAATCGTGATGCGACTTCCCATGTTTTGTTTGCCGCCCATCTCGCTCCCCTGACAGCTCTGCTTGCTTGTATGGAGGCTCTTTACCTTCATTTGATTAGCCCTCGGATTGTTTGGGACTTTTCCGATATGAGAACCTTATCTAGGATTTTATAGAGCATTCTGTAAACGGTGTTAAAGAGGTGATCGGAAATGCACACATCCGTTTCGGGAGCCTGGGAGAGATATTTGGTGGGAAAGAACAATGCGGCTAGTATGATTGAATCAGCATACAACAAGAACGTCGGCATCGTTCGGAAGTCACGCGATTTCATTAAATTCATACAATTGTGTATTAATGTGCGCCATGTACCAAGAACTGGTGAGCAGCCCAATTGACGTATTACTATTGTATTCGTAGCTTGTCAAGACATGGTATAAGTACATAGTACATTATCTGGAATCCTGCACAATTATTACAACAGCATTGAACAATCTTCCGCGATATATGATAAAGAAAAACGACATTGCTAGTGAAATACATTCTTAATCTTGTTTCCAGTCTTCTTGAGCCAAGAACCGACTCTCCCCCAAAAGGCGTTCCAGCCACGTCGCGTAAGTAACACCATATCTCTACTTTCAATGCCCACCCTGGCTTCTACGCCAGCCGCCGGCGTAGGCCAATTAAACTCTGCAAGAGTTGCGCCTGATGGGCCTGACGGTAGGATGACTGAAGTGACGGAATGGGTAGGAGTCGGCAGAAGCGATGCTGATACTGTTACCGTAGAAGACACTGAGATCAATGTCGAGGTATCTGTTGTGGATAGTGATACAGATCGACGCTGGCGGCGTTCGCATTCTGGTTTTACTGCTGAAGCTATGCATTTCGTCAGAAAGAGTCAGGAAGTCACTCTGCTTAAGTAACTTACTGGGTGATGGAGTAACAGAAGTGGCTGGTACATTGATGCTTGAGAGCAAGGAGAAATTAACTGTCAGAGAAGTGGGCACTAGAAACCCCTTCGCCGCCTCAGATGGCTTGGAACCGCCAATCAACGTAGCTGTCGCGGGCAGTCCACTGTACATGGGCGGAACAGTACACTCGCCATCTGCTCCAGCTGGCCCGGCATCAACAGGTACAGGACGACCGTCATTATCGATATCAGCCATAATAACGCACCAGTCTGTCCCACTGGGTATCACTGAAGGTTTCGCTTTTCCCCCTGCTGCGTACGGATATCCTTGGAAAGTTGGAGGGGAAACGCATTCTCCGCCTGACCCTGCAGGTCCACCTGCGACGGGTACAGGTGTTCCATTTCGGTTTATGTCAGCGACTGTGACGCACCAGTTGACCTCGGCGGGTACGTTATTCGGAGGAGGGATCACTGTGGTTTTGGCAAAGACGACAGTTGTTGCTGTGGTCTTCACGGTGACGGTTCTGGGGCCTGTTGCTGGCTGGTCTTGTGCTAGGAAACTTTAGCTTTGGTAAGACTTGCGTTGGATTATTGGATTAAGACATACTGAGTAAGCCGACGACATCATTTTGGGATGTTGATCGGCTCACATTCGCTATTGTAGTCATTGAAGGCTGTGCTGTTACTGTGGTGATGCTCGTCAAGGTAACTATTACAGTCACGAGAGATGGCCCGCTGGAAGCTACTACCGAAGGTGTGATAGGCTGCGGAGTTATAGAAGTCGTGCTAGTCACCGTTATATGTACTGTGTTTGATTCGATTATCGACGATACAGAAGGTGATGATATAAGCGTGGCACTCGGGATGATTGGCGACCCAGAGCTGGGTGTCTCCGGGGGTGTTGATGCAATAGACTTAGATGGTACTCCTGAAATAGCTGGAGCTTCAGCGGGTGGCTTGGGCTGAGGGTTTCCGCAGCTCATATTCTTGATTCTTGACTGCCGAGAGCTTGGATCAATGATACTCCAATCGGCCTTTTGATCCGATGTAGTATCTCTGAGTAACTCGAACCAGAAAGTAGTGTACTTCCCAAACACAGCACAGCCAACCTCACTCCAAAACTTCTGGAGTTCGTCTATACCGGCAACGGCAGCGCCATGTTGCTCGGAGTCGGTAAAAGGCCAGCCCATTTCCGCGATCCAAACCGGTCTGTTGCCTGCGCGCTGCTTGACTCCCTCGAGAGAGCCTTGAAAGCTTGTACTTGCTGTCCCGATGCTGTCTTTGTTCCAGTATGGATATGCAGTCATGCCGATGAAGTCTGCATTATCCACTACGGCATACTGCGCGGTATCGACGTGGCCAATCGGTTTGTCCTTCATGTACTGGGCGAACGACGATGAAGCGATGCTGTTCTTCACCTGGGTTATGGTCTGCCCAACGACCGCTGCGGTAAGACCAATTTCTTCAGTTGCCTCGGCACGGTATACATCCTCGTTGCCTATGGAGAGTCCAATAACAAGGTCGGAAAGAGCTTGACCGTGCTTCTTGAACCCTTTCTCGAGTGCGACCATCTCGTTTTTGACGTTTTCATCAGGTGAACCGCCCTTCTGCGCTGGCGTTATCCAGAAACCCAGTAGCAGGTTGGTTCTGGAGACAACAGCGGCATCGAAAGCTTCAGTCGGCTCGTCGAGGGTTTTCGCTGCTCTGCAAGTAAACAGGCGGGCACTATCGAAGGGCATGTCGGTAGTCAGATTTCGGGCGAGGTTGAAGCCATCGAGGAAGTCTGCTTTCTGCTTGACATTTTCTTCCACACCCCAGAAAGTACCGTAGTTGAAGCCTGTATGGATTTTATTTGCGGCCTGCGCGAGGTAGGAAAACCAAAGACAGTAAATAAGGAAAAGTTTCATTTCGTGACGCGAGTCTTGATTAAAGCGGAGTTGGACAGTATATTGCATAGGAACAGAGGAGGAAAGCGACAGTGTAAATCCACGTAGTAAGTACGACTGAGAATTGAATATCCATGATGTGAGGTGATGGGCTACAGACTGTGACAATAGGACATCGTTGAACAATACGGGTTCGCCATTATTCACACGGGAGATCGTGCCTCTACACATATACACGATCAAATAGATTCCAGATTTCTAACGAGTGAATGGGTAGGCGTAGATGAATTATCGTACGCTGACATGAATGCACTTTCGACTGTCAGTTCAGGTAGACGCTGCGATCGACTGAATCGGAAATGGTCGTCTCGCCTTGCAAGGCTGGGAGCCAAGAAGGCCTAAACGGAATCATTGATGTGACACACAATGGTGTAGGAGATGAGATGGTCAATGGTGCGGGGGGGAAGATAGCGACCAATGAGAAGTAAGATGATGCAACGCCCTGGAGTCGGAGAAGCGTCCGTCCCCGCGGCCTCCGAGCTCGCATCGATAAATTATCAGGAACAGCAGGCCGCCACGAGAGGAGCAGTCAGCCCGCCACCATGTCTCTCGCACGTTTTGGAGGTGCTCTCGCGCGCGCAAGGTGCTCCCCGCGGCCGCAATGGCACGCAGCGTATGTCCCCAAGTTCACCACACGTCGGACTCGCCAGTCTAATTGCTTGCAGACGTGCGCTTTCCAGCTCCGCCATCCGCACCGCCAAAGCCGACAATGAGCTCAATTCGGTCAGCAAGCACATCACCCAGCCCAAGTCGCAGGGCGCCTCGCAGGCTATGCTGTACGCCACCGGCATGAGCGAAACGGACATGAACAAGGCCCAGGTCGGCATCTCGTCCGTCTGGTACTCGGGCAACCCGTGCAACATGCACCTGATGGACCTGAACCACAAGGTCAAGGAGGGCGTCGAGAGGGCAGGACTGCTGGGCATGCAGTTCAACACCATCGGTGTTAGTGACGGCATCTCTATGGGCACAAAGGGCATGCGCTACTCGCTGCAGTCGCGTGAGATCATCGCAGACTCAATCGAGACAGTCATGGGCGGCCAGTGGTACGATGCGAACATCTCCATCCCCGGCTGCGACAAGAACATGCCCGGTGTCATCATGGCTATGGGACGTGTGAACAGGCCTTCCCTCATGGTTTACGGCGGTACTATCCAGCCCGGCTGCGCAAAGACCCTCGAGAACCAGCAGATCGACATCGTTTCCGCTTTCCAAGCATACGGCCAGTTCATCACGGGCGAAATTACCGAAGACCAGCGATTCGACATCATCAGGCACGCTTGCAACGGGCAGGGTGCTTGCGGAGGAATGTACACAGCAAATACAATGGCTACGGCAATCGAGACAATGGGCATGTCGCTACCTGGCTCTTCGTCGAACCCGGCGAACTCCAAGGCGAAGATGCTGGAGTGTCTGGCGGCGGGTGGTGCCATCAAGAATTTGCTCAAGGAGGACATCCGTCCGAGCGACATCCTCACCCGCCAAGCATTTGAGAACGCCATGGTCGTCATCAGCATCACTGGAGGCTCGACCAACGCTGTTCTTCACTTGATCGCGATCGCCGACTCTGTTGGTCTCAAGCTTACCATTGACGATTTCCAGAGCGTAAGCGACCGCATTCCATTGTTGGCGGATTTGAAGCCTTCCGGAAAGTACGTCATGGCCGACGTTCACGATATCGGTGGCACCCCGTCGCTTCTCAAGTTCCTGCTTAGGGAAGGTCTTCTTGATGGTAGCCAGATGACTGTGACTGGTAAGACACTCAAGGAGAACTTGGAGAACGTCAGGGATTTCCCCGCCGAGCAGAAGATCATCCGACCGCTCAGCGAGCCTCTGAAGTCCACTGGTCACTTGCAAATTCTGAGAGGATCGCTTGCACCTGGAGGCTGCGTAGGCAAGATCACTGGTAAGGAGGGTACCCAATTTACCGGCAAGGCCAAGTGCTACAATGCTGAGGACGACTTCATCACTGCTCTCGAGCGTGGTGAGATTAAGAAGGGCGAGAAGACCGTCGTTGTCATCCGTTACGAAGGTCCCAAGGGCGGCCCCGGTATGCCCGAGATGTTGAAGCCCAGCTCCGCCATCATGGGCGCTGGTCTCGGCAAGGATGTTGCACTTATCACAGACGGTCGCTTCAGTGGCGGTAGCCACGGCTTCTTGATCGGTCACATTGTGCCTGAGGCGCAGGAGGGTGGCCCTATTGGCTTGGTTCAGGATGGCGATGAGATCACCATTGACTCCGAGTCCAACGAGCTGAACATCGGCGTTAGCGAGCAAGAACTATCAGAGAGGCGGAAAAAGTGGACCGCGCCCGCTTTGAAGTACCAGAAGGGTACGCTTTTCAAGTACGCACGATTTGTCAAGGACGCTAGCCAAGGCTGCGTTACCGACTCTGAGTAATGTTCATGTTGAAATGTCTCTCACGTTCGCATCTGTATGTATATTCTCATGGCTATAGCTGGGGTAAAAGTCACATCCGGAGTTCGGGCATGCGATATTTGTATATTCGACACAATGTTATCGATATAGCCATTTGATCTTCAGCATCCTCCTTATTCATCCTGCTTCATCCAAGCTGCCATCACCACAATGTCTCGAGCCTGATCTTCCGTCGGCAACACGACCTCCTGATCAGCGCTCTGTATTCCAAATTCTGACAACGCTCTTTCAAGCGACTCCTTCGTCATAGCCCAGAGCATGCTCTTCGAATCCCCAGCAGCATCCCACATGGCTTTGTCCACGTCTGTCCCGAACCCTCTGTAGATACTCCAGTCTGCAGGCACGAAGAACTTTTTCGACCTCACTATGCCCTTCAACATTGCTCCAAAATTTCCAGCGGCAACAGCTCGGTGCATCTGATATCAAACAAGCGATCGAGAAACTCAAACGCTCTAGCATTCCAAACCAGCTGTTTTATCTCGAGCATCCACATCAATCTCAGCGCGGCATTAGAACTCCTTGGCTATGCATCAATACCGGTAACGAAATCGCAGTGTCAGCATGCTCGAAAAGTTTTGTGTCTCGTCGAACTTCAGCCTACGCAACGTATGCTTAGGTTCGTAAAAGCCGCTGCATTGCAAACTTCGTCATCTCTACGGTATGGCAACATGGTAATGCGTGCTGGAATGTTCTGAGTAGTAGGGTTATCTGGTAAGCAGCAAGAGGTGCAGCGTCTCCTTGATCAGTTCATAATGCCAGGTCTTACTGAGCAGGGAGCGCAGTAAAAGCTGGGCGCGCGGTATTGGCGGGGCTGAATCTAGGACAGCATCGAAAAGCAATAGATGTGAACTTTCTCTACACGAGCTTGGATGCCATGAGAGGACGATTGATGTGCAAAGTGGTCAAGAAGTTTGTGGTGTGTCAAAACATAAAGAAGATATGGAACAAGTGAGGGAGACGGGAAGGTCATCTAAAGACAAGGGGTTGTAGAATGAGTTGTTATCTGAGTTTGACAAGGCTGTTGACATCCTGGTACATTTGGTTCCTGATGAGTGATGAAAAGCAAAGACAAGTACGGCATAAAGTTCCGATACGAAAAGCAATAGAGTATGCGGGATCATCTCCCGTAAAGTTGCCGCAAGTTGAATCCCTGATCCATTCCTTGCCATGTTTTTCTGTCTAGATTGAGTTTCTCTTTCTCATGCCGGTGAGTGTCAAGAATTTCGGAGGAAGGTGCGGAGAGATGGGCACGTGAACGCATTGACCGCCCTGCGTCGAGAACCACGCGTGGATTGTTTCATCACACACCTACACCTGCAGCCTCAGCTTCATCATGGCAAACTCCGCAACTTTAATGATTTGTTAAGGGGTCGCAACGACCCAAGGAAAAGCCTAAGGAAAGGTAATGCAGGGCGAGCAGTGTGACCTGGTTGCGCAGCTCCCAGGAGCATGGAATCCGCGCAGGATAGCTCATTTCTCCCCTGACCCGGTGTTTTGGAGTGTTTGTTGATGATCAGGTGTTCATGTTGGACCGTAAGGTACCTGCGCTGGTGGAGCTTGGCAAGCTGACGATCAGCGACGGAGACACTGGAGACCGGCGCAAAGCGGCAAGAACTGTATGACATGAGAATGCGCTCGCATCGATGACCGGAAAGCTGCAAAGTGGGATATCGGCGAGCTGTATTGCCCGCCATCGAGATACCTGCCGTTGCAGCTCGAGCGACTATCAAGAGTGGAGCGGATCTCCCTCGTTCCGTTAGCAGCGTCGATCATCGCGTCCGAGTTAGGCACTCCTAGACGCGCTAGACAGAACTTGCCGATGACGCTGAACCATAAGTTCCGAAAACGCAAGATCGACGTCTTGGAATGTAAGTCATGGAAGGTGCAGATCGTCAGGGGAGTCAGCCATACAACGCAAGCCTGGGGTCACAGAAGATTCGGACAAGGCAAGACAGATGCATCGTGAGCCTCACCACCTCGCAGTTGGCCAGCAGAACGAGACAAGTCTCTAGTCAGACGGTAATCTGAGCATAACCACCGCCAACTTTCGCAGTATCTCGCTGACTGAAGATTTTCGCCCCAATTTCGAGTCCCCCACCAGAATTAAGACGTGTCTTTGACATCTGTGGCGCAAACTGACTTATCCAAGCCCATGAGTGGTGTTCCGGAAGCTTGACGGCCGGGATCTGCCTCGAGATATGCGCTAAGAATGAGGCTCTAATCTTCCTATGCTCTAGCATGCGTGGGCCGTACCCCAGAGGATCAAATCTTACTCCCCAGCTAGGCCAACAAGCTTTCAGAGCCGTCTACGTGCACGATGGAAACGGCAGTATCGGCCACTGCTTGTATGAAGATCGCCAATGCGTGCATCGCGACTAGACAAGCTGTAGCCCTAGTCTTCTCACCATGGTGTGGCTTGGTGTAGGCTCTCTCCACCCTGGTGACGATTGCGGCTGGTCTTGGGCTCGAGCGTACAGGAGAGAATCGATTGACTAGACGTGCTGACTCGATGTATGAGAAGGTACCTGGGTGTTGTGAGGGCATATAAACCACACTGCAGTCCACCCACAATCATCATCCAGCTCATCCACCACAGTCTCTTCAGTTCTTTGCCAATCGCTCCATTCGCTTTAGACTTCTAATACTTATCCCTCTTAATATCCACCAACCCACCAAAACAAAAACCCAACCGCCAACATGCGTTCCTCCATCGCCGTCAGCATCATTGCTCTCTCCACCTCGGTCCTCGCAGCCCCTACTCCTCAGGTTGCTGGCGTCTCTAACCTTCTTGGTTCCGTCACTAGCACCCTGGGCTCTGTCACCAACCCCAGCGCTGGCAGCGACAACCTCATCCAGGGTAACGGCAACAGCAATGGCCAGAACAACGGCAACGGAAACACTGCTGGCAATGGCAACGGCAACAACAACGAGGCCGGTACCGGTAACTCTGCTGCCAGCGGCAACAGCTTCAACCTCAAGCCCCTCGGCAGCAGCATCCTGAACAACGGAAAGCGTGCTGTTCTTGACGGCGTCAGCGGCCTCCCGGTTGCTGGAACCATCCTCAGTGGCGTCACTGACGGCAAGGGTGGTCTCCTCAACGGTGTCACTGTTGGCCCTACCACCGACTCCCTTACCAGCAATGTTCCCGTTGTCAACGGCCTCGTTGGCCGTGGTGTCACCGACAACCTTGACCTCACCAAGTTGAGCCAGACCGAGCTCCTCTCTCTCCTCGGCCAAGTTACCGGCGCCCTTCAGGGTACTGGCAACACTGCTACTGGCACTGTCAAGCCAGTCACCGACGCCACCGCACCAGTCACTGACGCTGTCAAGCCCGTCGCTGGCGCCGCTGGAGGCCTCACTGGAGATCTCTTGAAGCGTCAATTGAACCTTGGCGGTGCCACTGGCACTGTCGGCGGCCTCGTTGGCGGTGTTACTGGCACCACTGGCTCCGTTACTGGTGCTCTCAAGCCCGTCACTGGTCAGCTCCAGCCCGTCACTGGCGCTCTCAAGCCCGTTACAGGCGCCACCGGAGGCCTCACTGGAGACCTCCTGAAGCGTCAGTTGAACCTTGGCGGTGTCACTGGCACTGTCAACGGCCTCGTTGGCGGTGTTACTGGCTCCACCGGCTCCGTTACTGGTACTCTCAAGCCCGTCACTGGTCAGCTTCAGCCTGTCACTGGTGCTCTCAAGCCTGTCACCGGTACCCTCCAGCCTGTAACTGGTGTTGCCACTGGCGCCACTGGAGGCCTCACTGGAGATGTTCTGAAGCGTCAGCTCAAGCTCGACAGCGTTACTGGCACCGTCAGCGGTCTTGTCGGTGGCCTCACCACCACTGCTGGCTCTGTCACTGGCGCCACTGCCGGCAGCGGAAACTCGCTCCTCAACAACGGCAACAACAACGGCCAAGGCAATGGCGTAAGTCTCTCTCCAACACCCTCCTATCTTGACCTTCAACTAACATCACACCTTATAGAACAACAACCAAGCCGGTAACGGTAACGGAAACGGAAACAGCGCAGGAAACGGCAACACCGCCGCTAGCGGCAACGACTTCAACGTAAGTCCCGAAACCGAGCTTCCTGAGATCAATGGCCCGCTCGTCGAGCTGCCTGATGTCAACTTTGCTCCCACGATCAAGTCAGTCTAGTCTAGATCATTGGGTAGTAGCTGAGTTTCCATGACATACGCTAACGGCCTCCTGCAGCTTTGAGTGAAGGCAACTATGATTTGAGTGCGATATACTCGGGACGATTTTCCTTTCTATGATGACGATGGCATACTTTGGTTTGCTGGATCTCTATACATATTTTAGTAGTAGTACCAATGTACTGTTTCACACTGTAAAACCTGCCTTTGATCTGTCTTGTTCCGTGCGTGATGTGTTAGTAGTAGCCCATGTCTTTAACAAAGTTATACACCTTGAATCGACGTATGAGTAGTTCCATCAATATCATTGGCCACAGTTCTGAGTTCCCCATCCTCATACTTTCACTTCCATCCACACTCATTTACTTTCGTGTCACGTACCTGAAGCTGTCTCATTAAATCGTTACTAGCAACGTGTTGAGTAATTGTTATCATGAGATCTACAAAGAATAAAAACCTTCTTTGGTCCAATGTCTGCAACCATACACGGCGGCAGCAGCAACATTACGCCGGTCATGCATTGACATACTCATCGAAAGCAATGTCCTGTATAGCTCTCTACACAGGGTAGGAATTGATGAAGATAATTAAACGTCATTAGGTAGTACTTGCTCCTGTTGTGCTCCCAAAACACTGTACGCGTGACAATTATTTTGCGTCGTCCTTAGTGACCACCAGTAGTGGGTAGCTAGAAGGCAATTAGCACAGAGTCCTTATACGTGTCTAGGTGAACAACTTACGCCGAGGTAGACCTTGAAGGAATCGTAGATGAGCCATTGGAACGCAGTTAAAGTACCAATCATGAATATACGAACAGGTAGTCCATTCCAAAGACCACCGAAACCGATCTTGCCGTATATCCTGCCGATAGCCTGACCAGCGCCCTCGCCAGCCTTTCGGTCGCTGTTGAGCTTCGAGACCATCACGTCTAGTATATGTTAGCTTATTTTCGCGACTCTAGAGTCCTTACGCAATGATTTTCAACGTACCTGCGGGATGCGAAACGACCGCACAACCTATACCAGCGATGTATCCACCGAGAAAGCTCACGCCGGTTTGCTGCAAGCTTCCGTATGACTCCTTTGGCTTACCCAAGAAGCCGTAGATTTGCTTGACCGTCTCTTCGAATGTAGCGAACTTGACCATGGTGTACGGGATTTGACGCGCCCACAGTGGGTATAAGCCCTTGTACAGACCACCAACACCCTCCTCCTTGATCACCTTCGACCAGCCTTCTCTCAGTGTGTTTGCGAACGGTGGCATGGTAGTCTGCATGCGGACCTTGATTGCTTCCATAGGACATAGCGCGATGTCGGCGAGGAACTCGGCGGAAGCGGAGGCAGCTAGGTATACGACTGTTTGCGGTGCGCCGGGCGCCAGCTTTTCGCCGTAGAGGTATTTGAATACCTCATAGAACCCGTACTTTCCAGCACCTTGCATGGAGTAGCCGATAAAGGTGGGTGTCCAGCCGAAGAATACGCCCCGCAGACCTTCTTTGGAGTAAATCATTTTCCAGGCTTGTGAGTTGGACTTGTAGAGGTTGGAATCGACTTGACGGCGGCATTTCACCTGGAAAAATTAATTAGCAAATGAAAACCCAATTGACAGCCTGTAACGTCCCCGGGCAATCATTCACTCTTTGCGAAAGCATGCGACTCACCAAATCCAGCGGCGTGACCATAGTGTGTGTAGGTCCGCACGCGATAATACCGCCCATCGTACACGCCGCAAAGTACGAGCCTGAGAAGAGCTCAATCTTTCTCTGCGGCTTCATCGCGTCCAATTTGCCGGCCATTTTGAGTGATCACTGTATTCCAATCGCTTCAATCGCGTTTATGACCTTATCTTCGCGTGCGGTCTGGTCGCTATCGTAGTGTCGGCGCCGGTTGACTGGTGTGGACGTTGTCGCGTGCTACTTCCCAGGATGCTATCGCAAGCGGAACAGAGATTGGAGATCTGTACAAAGGATAGACGAATGATGAATAGAAGAGAGAACGGGAGTTCAGATTAGACTACAAAAGCCGACCGGGGCGCCTTGTTATGACCGCACAGCTTGGATAGTGGGAAAGCTTGTCCGCAGCTTCCGCAATTACCACGCTATGACGTCGCTGTTGCAGGTGGGACGCGCGACCGCCACGCTGACGAAGCCTAGCGTGATGCTTATCGATACATGAACCCCGACCCTCCGCGAACTATCGACTTTCGCTACCAACAGCACAATGAAGGATCCCGTTCCGCTACGTTGAATGTCAATTACCTTCGTGGCAAATACGGAAAGGGAGAGCAATCATTCCAAACTCCTTCACGTCGACTTCGTGTGAACTGACATCCGCGACTCATCCGACTGCTCAGGCAGCTTCACGCCGGAGGAACACGATCTTGTATGCATGATGATCGTAATCATTTGCTGTGTCGTGAAGATACTGAAGGTCGTCAAGCGTGATAATCATACCTAATATACAGACTTCTCCCCGTCTAAGTACTCCCAAGCACCACGCTATGCCGCCCAAACATGAACAATAAATCAAAGAATGTTGAAGAAATCGAAGCCGAAACGCCAATGCATCAGCTGGAATCCACATAAAGCATCAACCCCCCACCATTGAACTCGTCGAAGAATCAATATGTGCAGGGCTCAGAGAACCCTCTCAATATGCTCTCATGCTCTCACGAGACCCATGGTTCAATTCCTACCACCCTGAAATCTCGTTGAAATCGTAATTTTCTCATCCGTTAATAGCGTGAGCCTTCAACTCCGTGCTGAAGGGCCGCCGCTGGCGCCGTCATACTACAAAGAAGAGAAGACAATGAGTGGATAGAGCTGGGCGAATTGCGGGCGGACGAAAGGCCACTCAACAATTACAAATTGTTATCGTGTATGTTGTCAGTCTCTGAATCACTACCAAAGTCGGAATGGTCATAGAGATCTCCCGCTGACAGACCATCATCTTGTGGCCATGTCTCTAGCCTTGGTTCAATTTCTCCAGTCCAGTGGGCAATTCGAGAGCTGTCGTTGGTGTCGTCTCTATATGGATCCAACTCGGGATCCTCGCTATGGATCAGATCGTAGAGCTGCTGAACGAGATACCGGCAAGTGTCGATGAGAGGAGATAGATGGGGTTTGAGCATGCCATGATCCTTCTCGTACAAAATGCGCTCCATCATGTCGGTGACCATCTCGCGGAGTACTCTCCATCTCATCTGCACCAGATCCAGAGGCCATCCTTCGTAGCTCTTGTATAGCTCGCAGACCAGCATCTGTGCACCTTTTCGCACACTGTCTTGTGCGTGTAGCAGCAAAGGAGTGGCCCATATGCGGCTTTTCGCTATGATCCATGTGAAGAATATGTATCGGTGCTTCTGTTGAAAGATGGCCGCGTTCTTTGTTTGCAGAAGACCGCCAACAAAATCGAGGACAGCCAAACCTCCTGGTAGACGGTCATCGTCCGCTCTACTGGCTGACGCGACCGCCTTCGAAACCGTTGTGACGATCTTGTAAACGTTGTCCACCATCGGAGAGTTCTCGCAATACGAAAGTGCCGCTTTCACGTAAGAATCGCAGAAAGGGGCTTCGAGGGAGACACCCTCGTAGATGCTCTTCAAAAGGTTGGTCTGGACTTGTGAGTCCTGCCAATTGAGCATCGACTTGACAATATCGCCCGGGTGGAAGTGTTCCAACTTTGTTTCATCGAACATTTCCAAAGCCTTATCCAAGACCGCAATGGCCTTGAGATCGATGTCCCAGTGATACAGAACCTGTCGTTCATGGAATGTTAGTGGAAACCTCAAGGTCTCTCGATCGAGCGTAGACGAACGATCGTGCTCGTGGCGAAGAGGTTGCAGACTCGTGTTCATGCGTGAGAGCAACGCTGATACGAATCCAATGAACCTATTGTAAATTCCCGACTTCTTGCTTATAATTCTCCAGAGATCGGGTTGTTCCTCCTGGAATTTAGCGTACGAGTGCATGCAGAGTAGCCTCAAGCAGAACACCAGGAAGCCATGGTCCAATAGAAGACCGGTTTCCAGATGGCCCATCTCAACCATCTGAGTCAGTGTGAGGTAGAAATCATCCCAGCCCCGTACGGCCATGTAAGATTCGTCTGCAATGACACGCAATCTACCGGTAATCTCTGAAAGTACACTGCTTGTCAGAGTGGAAGATTCCAGATCCATCTCGTTGTCAGCGCTCTCTAGACCGTATAGAGTGGGCTCTTTCTCTCGCAAGACTTTGAGGCAGTCAACGAAGAAGCTGCGCATCTGGGAACGCACTTTAGCGTGCATGCAGCGAAGAAGCATGTTAAGAAGGGCAACATCGTCGGTAGCGAGTACCTTGAGAACAATGTTGCAGCAGGTTGAGCATGGAAGAACCGACCGCCGCAGCTGCAGTAACGTTTCTGAGAAGATTTCGGCATTTGTATGACGCCAGACGATGTGCCCAAGATGCGCAAGTACTATCTGTAAGGAGTGTTTTTCCTGTCGGAAGTCAGCGTCTTGAAACTTAACGGGTTGAAGATAATACGACGTACCTGCGTGTGGTCTTCGGAGCAAGAACCGTGATTGAGTGTACGTGACATAGCATGAAGCTGCCGCACGAACTTTGTATGGTTGGGATCGAAGCGGGAATATTCTCGGATGAACAGCTCGTTGGCAGAATCAACTTCTCTCTGGAGCGTTGGTGGCATGGGAACCTTGAGCGTTTTCCCGTCTGCAGAAGTGACCCAATCACGCTGGTCATCATCCACAGCAGTACGGCGTTGATAGAAGAGCATATATGCCGAGTATTGTTTTAGTATGCGGTTGTATGAATCGTCTGTGAAGCCTCCGAAAGCTTTGTACGCAATGTCTGCTGGGTCGAAAGATCCAACACTGCTATCGTCAAATTCCACCCAGGTTTGTGACGTTGTTCCTGTGGGACAAGGTCGCTCACGAATGTAAGAATAGTAATGACCATGCTCGCAGGTGCCCGTGTGTACGAGCACACCAACAAGATCGAACATATCCGCTTCTTTTGGTTTGCTTGGGTCGCTGAGATGGTCGACATGGTATGCGCTGATGTCAATGGCCTGTGGGAACTCGAAATAATCATAGACCTTCTTACGGCTAAAGTCGGCCAGGTCGAATTCGAAGCGCTTCAAATGGAAGATGAGATTGTCGGGCACCTCCTTGAAACAGGTCCTGATTTTGTCAGCTTCTTGCTTTACCAAACACACATGCGACTCACCGCTTGACTGCGTCGACGTATTTGCCGTCGCATTTCTCGCACTTGTACTTGTTGTCGCCTTCCATGACATCGCCTCTAACGAAAGCCTGGAGACTCTCTTGGAGTGTTGCTTTACCCAAAACATCGCATTGTATCGCGAAAAAAGGCTCTGATCGTTCCGAGACATGCTCACATTCTTTGGATTTGATCTGATTCAATGTTTGCCCTCCATAGAATGAGCGAAATTGCTGCTTGTGCTCGTCCTTGATGAGCTGTCGTTCCCACTGATCGAAGAGGGAATTGTAGAATTCATCTGCATCCATCTGGACGCTAATGTCTATTGGCATGAGCTCTGAGTTCTGTACGCAAGCTGCAAAGCTACGTGGATCCGCGGCTTTGCGGAACGAATGCTGCATGTTCGTGAACAGTCTCTGGGTCTCAAGAAGAAGTTTCTGAGAGCCGCTGGCTTCCTGAAGCTCCAAACCGAGAATGAACTTGCGGAAATTGAGGTTCATGAAGAGTTGCGTGAGCAGCGAGTTTGCATAGCAAATGGCACGAGGGTTGTACAGGCCAACATAGCCTGTGCTAGAGCGTATTTCCAAGGAGCGATCGACTGCAAGCGTTGGTATTACTGGCTCATTCTCCTCAGTCTCCACGTCTGCTGCAAGTTTGATCAGGCTGTTGTACGTGCTGCTATCTTCAGCTAGTGCGAGCATGAGATCGTACATCTCATGCCTTGTGTGAGACTCTAGTATGGGAACAGTGGCTGCGCCCACCACTGCAGTAGAAGAGCTGGGTCATGTCAGTATGTCACTTGGCTCAAAGAAAAGAGAGTAAGAAGCAAGACTGAGGTAAGGTCACTGCCAACGAGCGAAATATGGAAACGACGAGCGTGACTTACCTCTTCGTAAAGATGTACTTCCTGAAGATCTTTTCCATCATGCCGCCTGCACCAAGAGGCTTCTTAAAAGACTTGAGTGACAGTATGCAGCACAGTATGAGTTTCGTAAGCCCAAAAACCACGCGGTCGATTTCGTCCCGGCCGACAAATTCCTGATGTTGGTGATCCAAGAGCAGGTCGCTCCAAGTTGTTAAGTAAAGTCGGAGTGAGGGTTCGTCCCGTTTGTACTCGTCTTTCGCGCGGAAGACTTGCTCGGCAATGCTGAATAGCTGTTGTGATTGAGCGGGAACGCACAAGGAGCCTGGAATGAGCTCGGAAATGACTGCCCAGAATTGTGAGGCAATCTCGCCTTTAGTGATCGGACACGTGGATGGAAGGTCGCCGCCGCAGACGGATGCGATCTTTTGAGCGACATGCTCTCGCACAGACTGCCTGGGGTCGCTCAAGAGCAGAACTCGGTGGAGTCGCGGAGTTTGGGGATGCTCAACGAACGCTTCCCAGATGACTCGGGAGTGGAGTGAGGCCTCTAGAATAGTGCCGTAACAATCCTGGATTACAGTAGCGTCTTCGTTTGTTTCCAGTGCCATGCATAGGATCGTCACCAGGCGGTTTCCGAGCCGTGCACCATCTGAGAAGTAGGCAGCCGAAGCGTCGGGAGAAGGACGTTCTGCTTTACATGAGCCATGAACCGTAATCTGAAAAGCGCCAACGTGAAACTTACCTCTAAGAAACTCCAACAGAGCATGCACGAGTACCGCTGCAAGTTGCAGCTCTTGGAAGTTCGAGATGCTGTCGCTGATGAGCCGAGGATTAAGAAGAGCCTCGTTCAACTGGCGTATGGCATGGCCCAGGAATTTCTCGTCCAGATTAGACTTCTAGCTCGTTAGTAAAACCGTATCAACAAATATTGTCGGACCAACACACATTACGTATCTGCTCTCCCAGTCTAGCCTCGAGAGCCAAAGCGGCGTATCTCGCTTGGTAGAACTTTCCTGGAGGGAAAAGCTCCTCTGATAGCGCCGCACCTGTCACGACGCTATCTGCAAAAGTGTGCCGCGCTGGAAAGAAGCTCAAGTAATCGAATAGCTGGCTTGGGTGAGTAAAACGCATCTTGATCTCGAACGAGTACCTACCATCTGACTGATGTTGTCATCAGAGTCCATCAAGGAGAATAATTCGTCGAAATGCTTGAGCACAGTAGACTCGAAGACCGAAGACCCTGTACCCTGTCCGGGCATTGGGCGAGTGACTTCCGCGTCTGGTGCCCTTTGTACTAATAGCTGTCCTCCAAAGTCGATGCCGCTAAGCTTCTCGATCGACATGTCAGCGATGTTGAGCCGCTGACCCTTTGCGAAAAGGTTGATTTTGGTGTATCCCGATACGTGACATAATCTTCGGTAGAGATCTGTTACTGTATGATCCGCGCCCATCATGACGACTTGCCGGTCGTTACCGCACTGGAATCGGATCGCGATCGCATCACCGTACGGTATGTCTGTTTCGTCGACTTTGGAATCTGCTCTCCGACTTCGGTTGAACTCTGGTTTATGGCGTATCTTCTCCAACAATAGTTTCTGGAATGTAATGATCTTGCGATAACGTTCTTCATTCTCAAGAACCATCCTGTCAGATGCAGTGACATCCATATTCGATAAGTCTCCATCGGAGGACTGAGCGCGTATGAGCCTGCATGCCGAATGCATCTCCTGTATGCATCTCTCCACCAGAACGACATGAGCGGCTTCCACATCTGCTAGCATAGCGCCATCGGCCTCGTTGATCTGTACGTAGCGACTGGCAAGAAGACGGGCGGCGCGATCTTCAATAGTGCCTTCTGGTGAGGATAGAACCATGGACCACAGCACGTCTGCACCAGGGATCTGTAACACATCCTTTTCTCCTTGATCAGTTCCCACAAGCTGCCGTTTCATCGGGAAATTGTAGTTGGCAACAAATTCGAACATGCCGTTCGTGTAGATCCCGGTGTTCATGTGTACCATGTGGGAAGAGACAAGTTGCCTGCAGTAGTCGTTGTCCGGGGCAAATTTGAGTGTATGGAGTAATTGCGCCCATGCCCAATCCCTGGTAGTATTCGATAGCGCACGTGTGCCGATTGTATAGTTCCATAGCTGCTCATACATCTCAACAGGTATGGCTGGCCCGGCGCAACAGATCATGAGTGCTAGAAGCTCCAATCTGCAACATAGAGCTGTTTGTTGATATAGGGATGATTCGGCATTCCTCTCATTCTCGACAAACCATGCGATCTCATCCAGAATTTTGCGTGTGACATCCTGGTTCTGTTGGAAAAAGTTCTCGTCTTCAGAAGGGAGTGGTGCGGCGAGCGCGTAAATGACTTTTGCACTTCCAGTCGCTTTCGTCGAGTGCCTGTAAATGTGATCCGCACAATCTCTGTAGATCGAATGGCGCTCTCCAACAGAGACATTAGGAGCCAGAGTTGAAAGGTAGCTAGCAGCCTCGTGATACAGGTCTAACATGTCTTTGTCCGTATCCGCCTGGCACATTGTGTCGCGGATGATGCGGGTGCAAACATTCCATGGCCTAGCAGTATCTTCTCTCGCAGCATAATCTTCCGGTAACGCCTTTTCCAGGATCTTCGGGCCCAGCTCTCGGAGGAATCGAAGAATATCTACGGTGTAGCTCCTGATAGGCAATTCGTAAAGCTTTGTACAGAAGTACAAGTGATCTGCAGGCCTCATCATGTGCATGATCGCTCTAAGCATGGCCAGTGTCGCGGTAACGACACGAGGGTCGGGGCTTTTGGCAACGGTGTTCCAGATAGCATCCGCTTGGTCATCTGTCCAACGTCTAGTTACGACGAGAAAACCAACGATGTTGCCGCTGCGCGCGATAAGTTGCGGATGTGAGTCGACACTGACGATGTAATCCACAACGTTCCCATAAAGGAGAAAGTCTGCTAGATATCGCATGACGGGGTGTTCGCATGTCGACTCGGGGTTGTTGTACTGTCTCCAAATCTCTATCAAGGAAACATCCATCATAGCTATACTCATGACGCGTAAATCCATCTTACCTCTGGTGAGGTATCGGCGCAGAAGCTTGAATCTCCACGCGTTGGCGACTAAAGCTGGAAAGTATTGAGGTTCATCGCGATACTGGTGTTGGGGTCCAGTACGATCGACCGAGGTTGGAGAAGAAGTAGTCGGCGAATCAACGCTTCTGAAGTCGAGGAACCTGTCCACCAGATCCGATTCGATCTCCTTATTCCAGAGACAGAGCTCAAATAATAGCGCGTGAAAGTACTGAATCAGGTCTCGAGCGGAGACAGCATCGGTAGTTCTGCTCAAGTCGAAGAGGTCGTCCATGTATTTCTCCAAGAATTGCAAAACTCCGCGACAGAACTCGGGGCGATCGGGGTCAGTCGCAGGACTAGGATCCTGGAATATCGAGAGGCCCAATGAAGTCAAAACTGGAGCGGCAACCAACGCAATTTGAGTTTGCATGTTCAAGGGCACACAGTGGAAGGCCTCGCCGGATAGCCGCAAGATATTTTGGGCACCGTTGGCAGCTAGGAAGTCCTTTTGCAACAATCCGATCATTTTGCGAACATCGACAGAATATTCTTTGCTCACCAGAGCGAATGCAGGTGCCTTGTCCGGGCGAAGAATGGCATGCCAGTTTCGCATGTGCTTCTGACTAAGAAGAGGCAAAGAATATATCTCGCCGGGACGCGGTTGGGAGAGTAGCCAGACGTCAGCGAGGAGGAGGAAAGAGCATGCCCTGATGTAGGCACTGAGGAAAACGTAGAACATGTCGCCCGCACGGCGGTCATCCGAGTGGTGGCTAAAAGCAACCCTGCGTAAGAGCAAATTATGCACCAGTCCAGCGATATCATCCCAAAACATGGCCTTACTTGTATAGAAGCCGTAAAGGTCTACTTGGGGGCCGGGTTCGGGTAAATCGGTCAGCCATTGTGAAATGCTAGGAAAGAAGTGGGGATCGATGTCGTTGTCAACTGAATCATTTTAGTATCGCAGGCGTTTAGTGGATGTGAGACACGACCTACCTCCTTGAACGTGATTGGCCAAGTCGCGAACAACCGTGGAGTAACTCCCATGGTGTGTGTAGGGGAATCGGCGAAAATAATCTTCTGCGTCCATCTGTACGGAAAAGGCGTCTGCTTCATCGTCGTCGTCTATTATCAGGATGGGCGGACTCCCGCGCTCATCCTCGGAACTAGTAATGAGTATTGGAGACTGGCCCGGGGTAGGGGAGGGAGCCTCGAGGAAGTTATCAGGATTGCTATGGTCCTCATCTCCACCATGTACCGGAGAAGAGGGCGGGTGTGAGCGTATGGTCATTTCTACCTGCTTTTCCGAGGGCGACATGGCGGTGTTGACGGGGGTTTGTGGGTCGGTAGGCATAGCGCATAGACTGTTGCTCCCGCTGTGTAGGCGGGGGCGTTTGCGGGTGAAGCTTGCGTCGGCGTCTTCAATGGGGTCGCGGCGCGGCGGCGAGGCAGAAGCAGTGGTTGGCGGCTCGTCTGCAGCGACAGGCTGCACTGAGTCGTTGTCCGGCGCGGTCATGACGGTAGAGGGCAGGCGGTGCTGTTTGCGAAAGGACTAGGTGTGGCCGGCGACTGTCAACACGCGTGCAGGCAGGTGAGGCCAGGCAGAGGGCAAGCAGTTCCCCAGTACAGGCAACAGCAGCAACGCCCAGCCTTAGTGACCGATAGCCCCGCACGGCGGCAGGGAAAACGCGGAGGAATTGGATCTCATTAGCGTCAGCGACTGCAAGGAAGTGAATTGAGGGTATGCGCTCAGAAGGAAACGGATTCTAGTCGGTAGGCAGAGCTTCAGATATTCGGACGCGTAGCTGAGAAACCCCACTATCGTCATCCTGGTTCGTTCCCGCTGTGGAGCTAGCGTGCCGCTAGTGAGGGTACTCTAAGCCTTATCGGTCCAAGAGCGAGAAATCCTCCTTCTAATGCAAGGCACACCGGTCTACTCCACCTTACAAGTCTCACTTATCTAGACTGAGGACTGACAAGGCTTCGGGCGCACTTCGGTCGGCTTGAAAACTACTTTTGCTGTTTCGACATTGACGACGTGGCCATCACAACGCTCAGTAGTAGGAGGAGGAAGGGGTCCAGAAAGCACACAATTCGGCATGGCACCTGCGACGAAACAAACCGCGAAGCCCAATGCAAAACCTGTGTTCAAGACATCGTCGCCATTTTCTGAGACGCAGTGGTAGGTGGTACTATGCTTCAACCTACGAGCTATGCTAATTGGTGCAGGCCTGAGATAACACGCGAGGACGAAGAAGTCATATTAGAATTGCTATCCAAGTAGGTACACCGAGAGGAGCTTCATGAATCCACACTCGCCGATTTCTGACAGCTGCATCACAAGACTTCCCGATTCGGTCATTAACAATTCCATAGTCTTATCACACCTTTAGGCGACCATCGCAGAACCCATATCCACCCATCCAAAGGCAAGAAGCGCAAACGTAACACCAAGACAAACGAAGATGGCCCTGATATGCTCGGGAACACGCCCTCATCACCGGAAATTGGTAATCACTTGGTTGTTGGCATCAACCATGTCACTCGGCATCTAGAGGCCTTGGCTGCAAAGAACGCTCCGACTACAGTACCTGTTGCGTATCCCAAGTCTACTCCAGAGGGCACCAATGAAAATACCGCGACAGCAGACCATTCCAAAAACTCTCTCAGACCCTTAAGCATGGTCATACTAACACACCCCAAGCCCTCATTATCACCCGCACACGCCCACTTCCCAACGCTAGTCCACTTGTCGGCTCTCTCTCCATCATCTGCTTCGACCATATCCGAGGCAGCTACGAGGTTCATTCCGTTGCAGACAACAGCAGATACCCGGCTCGCGTCTAGTCTACACGTTCCCCGTGTGGGTGCCATGGGAATCTACGCAGGTGCGCCGGGAGCGAAAACACTGGAGCTATACGTCCGCGAGCATATTGGGCTGACAGAGTGCAAATGGGTCGACGAGGCTATGAGCGCAGAGTGGAAGGGTTTGCATGTCAAAAGCGAGATACCTAGCTCAAAGTAGGCGATAATCTGAGGTCAAAACTAATATTGGGTTCTTTGGTATAAGTATAGTTCGACGGTCGTAACGCATCAACAAAACGCCTGCAATGCACATCCTTCAAGTTCAATAGCTACTCCTGGTAGACCAGTGTTTGTTCGAAGAAAGAAAAGGACTGCGCTCATCCCAGGAAGTTCTGGACAGCACCACCGACGTTCTGAAGATCTAGTAAGAAAGTGTCATGGCCAAATAAGCTCTTCTCCTCTCCAAGCTCGATGTGCGTGACGTTCTTGTTGCCGGTGCGCTTGAGTGTCGTTGCAATTTCCTTCTGCTGCCAAGCAGGGAATAGAATATCACTGGCGACACCCAGAACAAGAGTTGGAGTATTCGCGAGCGGCCTCAGACCTGCCACGAGGTCGGCCGGTGGTTCGTTTCCGTCAGTCTGAGCTACAGCATCGATGTCGGCGGGCTGCTCCTTCTCCTCATATGGCTGATCAGGCAAAGTCAGGCTGCAGACGTCGTTGCTAGTGTCGGATGTGATATCGTGGCCGTCTAAGTATGCCTGCATTTTACCACTGTTCGCCTTTCGCACCTCGTTGATGCGATTACGATGCTCCTGTCCCAGATCGAACAGGTCCATAGCCTTTGAAACGTAGAGCAAGCTGTTTGGATCGTACTCTAGACACCATTTTTCTCCCGCATGATCCAGGTATGTTTCAATGAGGAAGTCGGGGCAGAGAGCAGGTGGCCGCGAAGGATCGGCACGCCGGCGGCCAAATCGCTGCTCCCATTCTGGGCCACTTCGATACGTGACTGTAGCGATCTCCCGAGCGAGCTTCATACCGCCGTGAGGAGGAACGCCGTCATAGTAAAAACCGCGAGCCCAGTTGGGGTCCATCATAAGTACTAGTTGCACGTCAACAATTGCGCATGGCTGATCTACAGTGTTAGCACTGACCTTGCCGCTGGGTGTGTCTCATGGCGATACTGTATGGGTGGCTGCGCGCACATCCGCTGATGCTAACGAGACGGCCCACACGTTCCGGGAACAGCGTTCCAGCTGCCAGACTCTGCATGCCCCCCATGCTCGATCCTACACTCGCGTACAGCTTCTGTATGCCCAGATTATCCAGTAGTCGGAATTGCGCGCGTACCATATCCTCCATTGTAAGAATCGGGAACCGAGTCGCGTAACGCTCGCCGTTCGCGGGGTCTATCGAAGAAGGTCCAGTCGAGCCGTAACAGCCTCCAATGACATTTGTGCAGATGACGAAGTACTTGTTGGTGTCTAGAGGCTTCCCAGGTCCAATGAACTTCTCCCACCACCCGGGCTTCGTATTTGTCTCTGTGCTATGGGCATGACTAGATGCAGATAATCCAGTGTGCAGCAAGATGGCATTGCTCCTGTTTGAGTCAAGCCGCCCCCACGTCTCATATGCGATGTTGAACTCTGGCAGTATGCCGCCCCAGTCGAGCAGGATAGGCTGGGTCGAATGGAAGTTCAGCGTGTGTCCGGAGGTATATGAGGGCTCGGGCCCTGAAGATGATCGTTTTCTTGAGAGAGACGCAGAGCGAGATTCGTGCGCGTCGAGGCATGGGAAGGATAGAGCGGGGTTTGAAGATTCGACTTCTTGGGCGGCAGCGGCATGTTGGGCTTTACGTGGTGTCTGCTGGTGAAGCTTCCTAGTAGCTTGGTTCGACTGCTGCCTCGCGAAAAGCAGCGAAGTCTGAGATGGTCTATTGGCGAAACATCGAGTAGTGGTTGCGGTTCGTGATGCTCGCGCGCCGGCGAACAAACTACGGGGAACACTCATGGCTGCAGCGGTTGCTTAGAGCACGCGCGGATCGAGGACACAGGTATGCGAGGGTGGAGACAGTACAGAGACACCATGATGACGCTATATTCACGATTACAAACGGGCTGGACCGTTGACGGACCCGTCGCGCGGAAACTGATGGGAATGCGACGACGTCGGATCCAATGACGTCGCGGGGAAATTGCGTGCTTCCCTCGCACGATTCCCGTCCTGCCAGCCTACTTTAGGTAAGCACCCGCCTCTGTGAAGACCTCGGGAACATCACGCCAAAAGACACCGTGCGCAACATGACCGAATGCAGAAATATCGAACGGGGAAGCACATGTCGGTCCCCAGCGGAGATGTTCGGCGGCGTAGCTTCTTGCGCATCACGCATTGAGACCACTCCTCGAACGAAGCAAACGACGATTCAGCAGGGCGCAAGGTGCAGCTTGAGCTCCTGCACCCATTCGCACTTTGCTAGGACCTACCTACATTTGAGGCGTTCATCAATGTCTGCAGTGCTTTTGCCGCACTGAACTTGAGGAACACAAGAAATGTGCTAGCATGCAGTCTAGGATCTGAGATTCGAGAGCACATGTATGTAGGCTCGCGATCAAGCCGTACCAAACCAAGTATTGTCTTGGATCGCCTACATCATCAGGAACGAGATAACCCGAGCCGTATGCATTGTAGTTTGGTTGATTCGAAGAGTACCAAGGTAGAATGTGCGGGCCTTGGAAACATCATGTCGAACTTAGGGCGATCGATCGAGCTCTTACGACAAGAACCGTGCACGTTTTCTAATGGGAAAAGGAGGTGCAGGGCGTGACCATCATGACATGTTAGTTATTGAGTTGCAACAAGGGTCGCTTGTGATCGCAAGATACCGTGGACGGCTCGTGACTTTAAGCGCCGTGCAAATGGGTGCTCAGGTGGTGTTGTACTGTGCCCAACCTTGGAAGGCGTACACGGTTCATCTCTGCGTGACAGGTGATGGCAGCTGAAGTACATGGAAGGAAAACTGGACCGCTCGGTACTACGCAGCACTCGAGGGTCCGGGTCTCAGCCATTGGTTTTGCGCCTGTTGGTGTCGAAGGAACCACGGCGGTTTGGCGTTCGCAAAGATAATACAATGGCATGAAACATGATGGCCTGCGCCGGACCCCCTGGGACGTTTGACGACGGGCGTCTAATTATGGACTGCACGCAAGACGCAGCACAGGAGATTTACCATGCAGACTAGGCTCAGTCGTCTCAAGTGCATATGCAGGGATGGTGATGTGAAGCTTGGAAATGGACGTCTGAGGTTGCCAGGGCTGAGAGATGTCTTGGCTGGCCGCCGGCGTCACTCAGTCGCGCCTGCCCACTCGAAACCTCCGCAGACCTCCTTCCCTTCGTTCCTGCGTGATTGCCGCCATAGTTGCGCCCCGTTGGACGACATAGATACCCGCCCGTCGCCCCTGTCATTCTGCCATTCGCTGCTGCACAGAGAGCGCCGTGCCGTGTAGAGAACGCCATACCGCTTCCGAAGTCTACAAGACCGCCGTCATGGACTCGTCCGACTACTTCACACCCCTCCGGGAAGACCGAGATGCCCCAGGGCCGCCGACTGAAGACTCTGATACCGACATGGCCGCCTCTGCCACCGCCACAGCCTCGTCCTCGCGCTCCACCATGTACACATCACCACACCCGCGCAAGCCCGGCCGCATGTCTCGATCGGGAGCACCACGGCCCATACTCACACCCAATAGCCCCCTGAGCTCGACGATACCGCACAATCTCCTCCCCTCTGCGCCGGCCTCACCGCCTACGCCTGCGCCGAGCCCGACACCGACCCAGCGGGTGCCCGACTGGAGCACCGCCGCCGAACATGAAGATGGAGACATTAAGAGCATACGGGCCCAGTTTGGCGACATGAACAGAGCCGAGCGGATGCGCCTGCTGGGCGAGCTCCTCAATTTGTGCGACAGTCAGGAGCTGAGTTTTGTTGCCGAGTTCGTCAGTCCCAGGTTAAAGAAGGACCCTTTCATGGTGCTCCCTACTGAACTCTGCTTAAGAGTGCGTTCTGTATACATTCCCCGTATAGTCTCGATCGCTGACACATCGCACAGATTCTGGAATGTGTAGACGACCCCACTACCCTCGCTCGAGCGTCGCAGGTATCCAAGAAGTGGCGCGAACTCGTCAATGATGACAGTGCCTGGCGGTTACTGTGCCAGAAGTACTCCTTCAGGGCTCTGTCGAGAGAAGAAAGAATCGAGGAAGACGATACAACCGACGAGATGGAGGACACCGACTCAAAGTCATGGTGGCAGAACGACGAGCGCGCACCGAGGATAGAGGACGTCGCTGCGAGAGAACACCTTGAGGTCGGCTCGTCCAACGGCGGTGCTGATGGTCTGCGCACGCAGAGCCTCGACCGAGCCGTGAAGAGGAAACCGTCACAACGAAAACAACAGGCGACCACATACCGGTCGCATTTCAAGCAGAGGTACATGGTTGAGACGGCGTGGCGGAATGGCGGAGTATGTGATGCGCGGCAGATTACTCCGGATCAGGGCGTAGTAACCAGTCTACACCTAACCAACAAGTACATTGTGGTTGCACTTGACAACGCGAAGATCCACGTCTTCGATACTGTCGGCGACCATCAGAAGACGCTCCAGGGACACGTCATGGGCGTATGGGCCATGGTGCCCTGGGGCGACCTTCTAGTCAGCGGTGGATGCGATCGCGATGTGCGCGTTTGGAATCTTGCAACTGGGTAAGTTGTTCTGTCGTCTTCGCCATGATAGCAACTAACAGAGGTCGTCAGCTTTCCACAATTCACTCTGCGCGGTCACACTTCAACTGTTCGATGTTTGAAGATGTCGGATGCGAACACGGCTATATCCGGCTCAAGGGATACCACACTGCGCATCTGGGATCTCAAGAAGGGCTTATGCAAGCATGTACTCATTGGTCACCAGGCTAGCGTCCGATGCCTCGAGATACACGGTGACATCGTTGTGTCTGGCAGCTATGACACCACAGCCAAGATCTGGAGCATATCCGAGGGCAAGTGCCTGCGCACACTCACTGGCCACTTTAGTCAGATATATGCGATCGCCTTTGACGGGAAGAAAATTGCAACAGGCAGTCTGGACACCAGTGTCCGGATATGGGATCCCAATGATGGGTAAGTCCGATCGCGTGCCACAACATTATCGAAATTAACTCTCTCGTGTAGCAAATGCCTCGCTGTACTACAGGGCCACACCTCCCTCGTCGGGCAGCTTCAGATGCGTGACGATATCCTTGTAACCGGTGGATCAGACGGCTCGGTCCGCGTGTGGAGTCTCGCAACGTACCAGGCTATTCATCGACTAGCTGCCCACGACAACAGCGTTACGAGTCTACAATTCGACAATACTAGGATAGTCAGCGGTGGCAGCGATGGTCGCGTCAAGGTTTGGGATCTAAAGACCGGTGTCCCCGTCCGAGAGCTAAGCAGCCCTGCCGAGGCCGTTTGGAGGGTGGTGTTTGAGGAAGAGAAGGCCGTCATAATGGCCAGCCGGGGTGGTCGGACCATCATGGAGGTAAGCTTGAAGCGCGCAATTACTGTTACCACGACATACTAATCCAACCAGGTATGGGACTTCTCACCCCCCGCTGAAGACGACTTCGACTCCCGATCCTCTACCCCAGCGAGCATGCCCGATCATCTCGCCGAATACAACCGGCCGCGGTCCGCCATACTTCCTGCAACATCACCGCTCGTGCAGGATACGGGCGCTGGTGACGTTACCATGGGCGACGCAAGCGATTCATAATACAACGATAGAATTGCATTGCACTAGCAGCGCAGCAAAGGTCGTTAGCCGCTGTCATTCCCTCGCCGCCAGAGATCGCGGCCAGGGCCTCGACAATAGCTGGAGGCTTCCGCACAGGGAGGTCCGGTAGAAACCGATATGGACAGCACTAGTCGAGTTACAAGGCCTACATCCGAGCATCCACCACCAGCGTGAAGCGGTATCTCCGGACTCACGATGAGCCCATCCGCGATTACAAACGTGATAACGAACCAACCGATTTGTTGTTCGATTATAGCTCCATGGCCGGTTACGCACACAAGAGACCAATTGGTTGGCATCCCGTAATGTGGAAGTGAAATGAGCAAAGGATCGATGAACAGCTTGCATATGGGGCGTCTTGTTGCATCCATAGCCCATATCTGGTATACAACAGGAAGAGCTTGGATTTGTTTGGACTTTTATTTCTTCGAAAATGTATGCATGATATAGGAGCGTGGGCTTTTCAATGACTTGGGACCGGATATAGGCAGGGGAGTTCAATGTGAATAGAATGTCAATACTCTTCAAACATATCCAATGTATTCGAAAGGTTGTGTATGTATTCAGCTTCAGTGACTAGATGGAAAAGCAACTCCTCTTCGATGCCGTGCTAACCAGACAACCCTGTACTATGAGCATCGCGTAAACAGTGGTGCTTGAATTCAACTTGTAACATCTCCCTTGATTATTTAATCAAAGACCGACTATCTACATACGTGCGATACTCAAGACTGCTCAAAGTGCTTACTATTGAACTGATCAACAATTTCTCTTGCAGCTTTGACAATCTCTACAGCCCCAGGCGAATCCGAGTGGCAGCACAGCGAGACCTGGTGATTCCTTATAGGGAGTTGCAGCTCCTCGCCGGTAACAGCGGTGACAGTTGCGGTTTCTACCAGACTCTGGACGTGTTTCCTAGTCTCTTCTGGATGCCAAGGTCTGTGTATGGTAAGCATTGCACTCAACGAAAGCATACGCGTGCAGCATACCTCTTCTTCCGGTCGATTACCAAGGTCCTGTCCTTGTTGTACTTGACGTCTCCATAAAGCTCTGCTACGAACGGCAATCCAAGCTCTTTCGCAACCTCTTCATGCAGTGTTCCCGCAAGACCAAATACTGTCGTTCCTTTGGGCACACCGGCATAAACTGCACGGCACACTTCCCTATCTCGATACATCATCCCGTACAATACGCCATGGGGCTTGACATGATGCAAGGGCACATCTTCCGCATCCAAAAACGCTTTCAATGCGCCGACTTGGTAGCGAACAGCGGCTGTCAATTCTTCCGGCGACATTTTGATCTCACGCCGGCCGAAGCCTTGAATGTCGGGGAGCCCAGGGTGTGCGCCGATGGCAATGTTGTGCTTTTTGCAAGCCAATACTGTCTGGTGCATAATCAATGGGTCCCTGGTTACGCATTGTCAGTAGAATGAACTTGAAGAGAAGGATGCGAGGTTTTGACGTACCCAGCGTGGAAACCACAAGCTATGTTGGCATGGTCAATGAGTGGAATCAACTCATCGTCTGGTCCACATTTGAAGTTTCCATATCCCTCACCCAGATCCACGTTGATCTTTACAGGATGCTTGATAGCTGGCATTGTAGAACCTCGTACGAAGAAACTTGTTGGTTGATGAGAATGAAGCACTACAGTTGGAGTACGAAGTGTCTTGCGTTGGTTCTTGGGTATGCCATCAGATGCGCGTATAGTGGTAGCGGATACAGTTGGAGTAGTTGGAGTAATCCGCTCGGACCGGAGGTCACGCTTTCATACCATTGTACTCGGCGTTATCCCGCAGTGGTTGAACTTTCCCCACAGCTGTTAAACCCGCTGCACGCGTAGCGTCATGTCCCAATGCTTGTTATCGACCCCGCCTCTCGAATGTCGGCGGTGACGTCTGCATCACCGGTGACAGCCCGAAAGAAAGCCCACGCGTTTGTCAAAGCACCAATGACAATGCCTTCGCTCTAACGGGTGGAGGTAAGATATCGGCGCGAAAGGGAAATGGCGGAAAGGTGGGGTCATGCAACCTGCCTCCAACTATGGGACTCATAGAGAGAGCCGGCTCGTGGTCGATTAGAATGAAGTGATCTAGTTTGCGAACTTTTTGCTCCAATGTCTGAAATGCAAAAACTACGAGTTCTGTTGATTGCGAACCGTGGAGAGATCGCGGTATGTGGCGCTGGTGCCGCGGAACTGTCCCGTTATCGAGAACAGCCTCCGACTGACATTGTGGGTATAGGTGCGCATCATCAGAACGGCCAAAAGACTCGGTGTCAAAACCATCGCCATTTATTCGGAAGCCGATGCCGCGTCGCAACATGTCCGAGATGCCGATGAAGCAGTTTTGCTACCAGGAAGCAATGCGACCGCATATACTGACGAAGCAGCCGTACTGCGCATAGCTAAGGAAAGGGGCGCGCAAGCAATCATACCTGGATATGGGTTTCTGTCAGAGAACGCGCATTTCGCGCGTCTTGTCGGTGATGCAGGTCTCATCTGGGTCGGGCCATCATCGGATGCCATTGATGCCTTTGGTGTCAAGCACACAGCCCGAGATCTGGCGGAAAAGGCTCATGTTCCAATCGTACCTGGAACGAAAGGCTTAGTTGAGAACGAACAGGTGGCTGCGAAGGAAGCCAAGCGCATTGGGTTTCCTGTTATGTTGAAAGCGACTGGGGGCGGTGGTGGTACGTAATATTCTTTCATGAACAACATGTGAGATACATAACAACGTCTAACGTCGACATTTAGGAATGGGACTCATCACTTGCAACAATGCTGAAGAGGTTCGCGATGGCTTTCGAATGGTGCAATCTAGAGGGGAAACGCTGTTCAAGAACCCCGGAGTTTTCATCGAGGCCTTCTATCCTGCCTCTCACCACATTGAAGTCCAGGTGTTCGGTAATGGCCAGGGTCAAGCCATCCACTTCGGCGAACGCGAATGTTCCATCCAAAGACGACATCAGAAGGTCATTGAAGAGTGTCCAAGTCCGTTTGTAGAACGGCATCTCGAGCTGCGAAAGAAGCTGGGTGAGGCTGCAGTGCGCCTCGCCGAGTCGATCAAATATGGTTCTGCTGGCACCATCGAATATCTTGTCGATGATAAGTCGGGCGACTTCTTCTTTCTGGAGATGAACACGCGACTTCAGGTTGAGCATGGCATCACAGAGCTCTGCTACGATGTAGACCTGGTAGAACTCATGCTGAAGCAAGCAGATGCACAATTGGCAGGCAATTACGGGCTCGATGGCAAGACGTTGAAAGATATGCAACCATCAGGGCCGAGAGGATCGGCTATCGAAGCTCGTGTCTACGCTGAGAATCCGCTAAGAGACTACGCGCCTTCGCCCGGACTGCTCCAGAAAGTCATCTGGAAAGATGTACCTGGCAGTCGAGTCGACACGTGGGTTTTCACTGGAGTTCGTATTACTCCTAATTATGGTACGACGCCCTTTCCTACTCTCTATACGGGACATGCGAATCCTGTGTTGATATCAGAACTCTGATGGTGTGATTCGGTTCCTTACTAACGATGACCAGATCCTTTGATAGCGAAAGCAATGGTCCATTCCCCATCCAGAGATGAGGCAATCGCGTCAATGAGTGAGCTGCTTACCCAATCTACCATTTGCGGCCCCCCTACCAATCTCGAATTCCTCGCCAACATACTGGACGATTCGCGCTTCAGGAACGGCAACACCATGACCAGCTTCCTCACAGACTTCAAGTACTCGCCTCAAGCTATCGACGTGATTTCGGCTGGAGCATACACTCTAATTCAAGACCTCCCCGGGCGGCCAAAGGTTGGTAAAGGTGTACCTCATTCTGGGCCTATGGACCCGATCGCATTCCAGATCGCGAACATGCTCGTAGGAAACCCGCGATCAAAGGAAGCGCTAGAACTCACGCTGAGTGGACCGGAACTGAGGTTTGTTGGCCCTGCTATTGTCGCGTTGTGTGGAGCTCCTATGGAAGCATTCTTGGACGAAGAGACATTTCCTATGTGGACAAGCGTAAGGATCGAAGCTGGTCAAAAGCTCAAGGTTGGCAAGACGACAGGTGGGGGTTGTCGCTCATATCTCGCAGTCTTTGGAGGATTCCCGTCTGTTGCAGAATACTTCGGCTCAAAGTCGACATCGCCGCTCGTAGCGATTGGAGGCTACCAGGGTCGTGCGCTGGCACCAAGCGATCTATTACAGACAGTGGCAAAGCTTCCAGACGCTTTCAATAGCGTTGCGCTCCCGGAAAATCTGCGCCCCATCTACAAGTCAAGCTGGGAAATAACAGCAATGGTTGGACCTCACGACGAGGGCTACTTCGACCCGAAGTTCATCGAGGAGATATACAAGACTGAGTGGAAGGTATCTCACAACGCATCGCGGAGCGGAATTCGTCTGGTAGGACCAGTTCCGAAATGGGCCCGTAAAGATGGCGGCGAAGGAGGCGCGCACCCAAGCAATCTGATAGAGTACGGCTATCCACTGGGCACCTTGAACTGGACTGGAGATGATCCGTGTATCTTTCCCGTGGACTGCCCAAACTTTGGTGGATTTACTAGCTCGACGACAGTCGTTAAAGCCGACTGGTGGAAGCTGGGCCAGCTCAAAGCGGGGAATACTGTGAAGTATGTCAGGGCTGGTCTCGATGATGCACTAAAAAAGAGAAAGAGAAACGACGACTTCTTGGACTCAGTTGAGCAAGCCATCAACGGCGAACGCGACTTCGAAGGCATCGAAAAAATGCAAGGCGCACACTGCAACTTCCATGAGGGAGATATCGGAAAGGCTGTCGTTTGGGAGAAAGAGAAGAGCGATAGCACCCCACAGGTCAGATATCGTCAAGGAGGTGATGACCATATCCTGATCGAATACGGGAATGAGAATTTCGATCTCAATCACCGCTGCCGCGTCACTGCTTTGGAGAACGCACTGCACTCAGACTCAACCCCCGACCTCATCAAGTCTAATCTGTATAATACCGTGGGGTGCTGCACATCGCTTCTCCTCTACTACAACGGCTCCAAGCTCCCTCGATCAGAGCTCATTGCGCACCTTCAGTCCATCGAATCACAGCTCGGCGACTTGAGAAGCACCAAAGTCCCTACCCGCGTTTTCAAGCTTCCTATCTCGTTCGAATCGAAACTCCAAGACGAAGCAACTCAACGCTACATGACTAATCAGCGGCCCCACGCACCGTACCTACCCGATAATCTTGCATTTGTTGCAAAGAATAACGCTTTCACGCCACAGCAACTGAAGGACATATACCTCACAGGCCAATTCATGGCAGTAGTCGTAGGCTTCTTCTGCGGTAACACTGTCTCGCTGCTTGTAGACCCACGCCAGCGCCTCTCCGCCCCAAAGATGAACCCAAGTCGCGTTTTCACACCTGAAGGCACAGTTGGGTGGGCCGGCTCGTGCATGTCGATATACCCCGTTGATTCACCTGGTGGGTACCAGATGACCGGCCGAACGGTACCATGCTGGGATTACTATTCCTATAAACCCGGTTTTGACACAAAGCCTTGGATTTTCCGTGACTTCGACATCTTGACTTTCTACCAGGTCAGTGAGAAGGAGCTCGATGATCTACTAGGCGAATTCCGTGCAGGAAAGTACCAGTGGGAGTACGAGGACGTGGAGTTTGATATGGCGCAGCACAACCAGCTTCTAGAGAAGACGAGTGATGAAGTCAGGAAGATTAGGGAGAAGCAAGCGGTTGCCCAGGAAGAGATGACGAAAGCCGAGAACGAGAGTCTGGAACGCTGGAGGAAGGAGAAGGCTGAGAGTCAGGTTGACGAAGGGACCGTGGAGAAGCTGTTGGATGATCCGGATATCGTTGGGGTTGAGGCGCCGGTCGACGCGAATGTATGGAAGGTGGAAGTCAGCGAAGGAGATAAGATTGGAGATGAGAGTGTGGTAAGTAGATTCGCGTGGTTGTTCATCTGGCATTGCTAACATGATATAGATCGTCATTCTTGAAGCGATGAAGCTGGAGATTGCTGTCAAGACGCCAGACGCGCTTGCGAAATCGGGCGAGTTAAAGGTTGAGAAAATGCTGGTGAAACCCGGAGATACTGTGACAGCTGGAGGACATTTGGCATTGCTACGCAAGAGCTAACTGGTGACTGCAATCTGTTTATTGTAATTCATGCGTGTGTAAGCTAGGTCATGCATCAGGATGACATGCGTGTGAACAATACGTGACCATCTTTCCATGTCACACAATATCAAGTTCATGTCGTCTTCAATGGACTAGAATTCCAGTTCCTTCAAGTTGAGACTAGTACCGCAGCTTGTCTCTTTAGTCGGTTTCATATCTGCTCGACCCCAGTCGTAGATGCCGCCACGCTCTACGAACGACTTGTTGTCCCACACGATTTGCTGCATAGCCTTCTCAACACCAACATCCAAGATAGACGCTCTCAGTGACTATCCAAGATAAACTCAACAATCAGGGGTTCCTAACTTCAGAAGAGTTGAATCCTTTCATTGCGCGCGCAATCAAAGATGCGTTATCCCAGCAACCACATAAGGCCGGCATTTTGGTGGACGGATTCCCAGGAAGCATTGAACAGCTAGAATCATGGAACGTGTGGCCATTTTCTGAAGATCTGCCAATCGCAAGCGGGATTGACACCGATGCAAAACCAGACATCGTATTATCGTTACGCGTCAGCAAAAAAAATGCCAAAGCCAGATATTCGGCTCGAGCCCGGGATAGCAACGATAGCAAGGAGAGATTTGAGCGACGCTACTCCGAAGACGAGCAAGAAACTTTGCATGTGGAAGAGATTTATCGTGAACGCGGCACTTTGATCGATGTGGGTATGTAACACGTTACGAAATACCGAACACTAAATTACATCCAGATCGACGTGAATGGTTCGAAGGAAGAGAACATTCCAGAGATAGCCAATAGCCTTGATAGAAGTAAGCTCTGGCGGAGGGTTATGGTGGAAAGACGTATGGACACGCACTTTATCGTTTTGTAGCCATGTACTTCATAACCCGTTGGCCAAGGGATAAGTCGCATGTAGTTGGACGCCACTAACTTCTGCCAGTCCATGACATGCCATGGCAACCGACGCCATCACAAAGACTGTTCGAATATATTCCTTCTCTGTGCATTGTTTCATAACGCGTGTTACAGAGATAAGCCCGTTGTCCTGGTGGACCAAAGCTTTCCTTAGTCCCTTTGTGGCCCAAGAGATTCTGCCCCAGCGACGTACGAAACAAGCATCGCCCGCGATGTATCATGATTCCATAGGACGAGAGCGTCCAGATATCCTTCACATCAGGACTGGGGAGTGAGAGGCAATTCTCGGGACCTGGAATAGACGATTTCGACATCTCCTTGACTCCGAGCTTGGGTCTGTCGTATATCCTCCGCGGCGGAACTGGATGACATCTGAGGGTTTTATTAGGATGATGGAAACGAAAGACGGGATTTGCTCGCAGTCGTAACTGGCCTGGAGGTCATATTCTTACGTCGCCTTGTTGAAGTTTGTCGGACCAGTCTGGTCTATACTTCGTTTTCATGTGTTGCATGAGATCGACCAGGGACGCGGAGAGGGCAGCGGAGCTTGGCCACCTCCAGGAAGAGAGCTCGAGAACGAGGAGCGCGTTGGAATACAACTGGATAAGGTTCCCACCAAAGATTGCCGGCATGTTCTGTATGAGTACTGTGCCTGCTCGGTATACCCAATGTGGCGTGACGAAGACATGGATGCCACCGAAACTCACTACAGCCTCTCTGTTTATAATAGTTAGCATGATACCCTTCGAGCCATACGGATATCACGTACAGCACATGCCATGCACTCCCCCAACAGGGATTCAGCAACAGGTGTGTTATGTGTAAGGTAATGCGTATGACTGGGAGTAGCTCGTCTCTCTCATCAAAGAGCGGTAGCAGCTTCTTGACATTCTCCTTGGCGATCTGGTCGCCCTTGCGGAATCGATTTTGCATGCGATATAATGAGCAGAGGTATTCCGCGGGCTTTTCTTTGTCGAAACACATTTCTTCGTCCTGCGATGGATGAGCCTTGTTTTCGCAAGGTTGCGCAGCTGATAGACTCACCGGCTCTGGAAACAATGCAGGTCTATCCAGTGTAGATGCAATCTGGTTCTCAAGACAGAATATGGTCATGTGCATGGCTCGCAATAGTTGGACATCGTCGGGATCCAGCTCTTGTAACGCTCTCTTCGACTCGAGATCGATCGCAAGACGGCCTGCGAGAGCTATCTGCTGGCCAATGTTGCCAGCTATTGGGTCGAATGAGCTATTGATAGCGAGGAGAAGAACCGACCGGATTGTGTCGATGTTTGGTTCCATCGTTGCTAACTCGAGGTGTTCCATAGCAGCTGCAAAGTACTGAGTGGCGAGGGCCCGATATCTGATGGAATTGGCCTGGTGATATGTGAGCCTGCCCCTAGGGTTCCAGCAAGTATCAGGAGGTTGCTTTTTGCGAGTATTGGGAAGGATGTAGCATGCTATAGAATATATCATGTATAACGAGAACGTCTCGGTGGACGTTAGGTCACCAGGTACCTCAGGTCCGAGATAACGGAGCGATGAATCCAAGATTGGATATATAGGTTGTATAGTTTCGAGATAGAGTTGCACCAGCTCATACCGCTTCTCGGGCGACTCTTTGTTGCTGTAGTGCCAGTCATCAAGCTCTTCGTCAGTCTGTACGCCACGGATTTCGTGCGTAGTGTGTAGTCTGGGGGATTTGAGAAGGCAGGATTCAGCGCCAAGGTATCGATAGCTGTTACCCGCTTCGGCGAAGTGATGTTCGTATCGGGGAACATCAGAAGCCATGAATTCTGTCTTGACGTGAGTAGCAAAGCCGCCATTGTCCATGAGCCCGCCGGACGTTGCTGGCGACCCATGGCCACTGGAAAAATTGCGCACACGATCTACTAGCTCGCTGATGTAGCTGGGCATGTTTTAGTACGAGTTTGAGGACAAGCCGCGTCTGCTCACCTTCGCGGTAGCAGTTGATTACGTCCGTGGTCGTAGAACATGCACTCCACGCCGGCTTTTGTGCATTGCCTGACAACGTTAGCAGGACGCGCAGGGTGGGACAGAGAAGCCATGTACCTGCACTTGGGTAATAACGTATCGCATCCGCGGCGACACTCTCGGCATCTCTTGCATGCGGGGAGACTCTGGGGAAGTGTAAGTGCACGATGGCGAATTGCGGAGACGGCGGCGTTACCTGAATCAGAGCATCTAGATCGAGCGTGGGGGGCTTCGAGGTCGCGGCGGCCATCGGAGTAGGTAATCTGCAAGGAGGGGACAGGTACGGGTCAAGGTCTAGCAAAGCTCGAGTCTGTACTACGATTCATCGCGCGCCGTCGTCATGTCAGCGACAATGGTCCGAGACGCGACGGGACGCCTGGGCGGAGTGGATGGCGAACGAGGACGATCTTATCTGGCTAGGGCGTCCCAACACAGAAGCGATCACCCCGGCCACCTGCATCCCGCGTGCCCACGGTCCGCCCACATGCCAGCATCACGTCCTTCGTTCGAGAACACCAGCCATCGAGAATCCTCACCGCCAGCAAGTCCTTTATCTACGCCATGACAACGGCGCCATCGTGGTACAGACGCCAGACGCTCGAGGTTGGCCATGCAGAACCGCACCAGAGTCCGTCGTCGCGTGCTGGCCTGTGCTCGCTGTCGGAAGCGTAAACTCTCGGTAGACGCTTTCCTCTGCCCTCGTCATACATGTACTGACTTCATCAAGTGTGATGGCAAGGTTCCCGCCTGCACTCGTTGCGTAGATGCTAGCGTCCAGTGTGTTGGATTCGATTCTTCAACCCAGCAAGAAGCTCCGCGCTCTATTGCCGACTTTCTGGAAGCGCACATCGCTCGGCTCGAGGGCCAAAGCAGCACGCCATCGACGCTGCCCTCGCTAGGACAGTCAAGTGCTACTCTATCATCTCCCACAGATTCACACGCATCTGACTCGAGACCGGGGAATTGGCGTCCAGAGAAATGTGCCTTCGCCGACAGCCTCGTCAACCAGGTCATGCAAGACATCACACCTTCTTTCCTCGGTGTGTGCAAAGCTCGACCCTTCTTACAGTGCGTCATCAGAGGCACGAGGCTGCCTTCGAAAAAAGGGCCTGTTCTTTCCAACGATCTGAACGAGAACCACCCCAGATCCATCTTGAACCCTCAGCAGACCAGGGGACTGTTCTATGACCTCATGCCTGATGAGGTTGGCGCCAACAAACTACTCCAAAACTACCTAGATCGCGTCATCACACAATACCCCATCTACCATCGAAACGACGTGACAACTGCCTTCAACTCCATCTACCACAAGAAGGCAGCAACGCCAAATGAAGACTCTTTCCGAAATCGATACATAGTCTGCATTATCATGGCCATTTCGCTGACAACAAGCGCACGGAATAATGTGCAGAAGGCGAACGATCTTGCCTATCAGCTTGTTCGACACGCTATGCAATGGATTCCAGAGGTTGCAACCAACGATATTGCTGGACTACAAGCTATACTGCTGTTAACCCAATACATCTTCTTGAATCCTAAGATGGCCGATCTATGGCTCATGACAGGTCTCATCAGCCAAGCAGTCATTGACCTGGGATTGCACCAAGAGCTGCCTAACGATGCTAAAGTCTCTGCTTACCAACGCGACATGCGACGACGTATATTTTGGTGTGCATGGGAAATGGAAGTTGGCGTGTGCTGCATATTTTTACGCCCTACAAGTCTCCCCGTTGGGCGCATAGATGTTGCTTTTCCCATGGAGATTGACGACACCGCCATCACGCAGTCTAGCATGTCACCTACTGGACGCGTATCGAAATTCACGCAGCGTATCATTTGTCGCTTTCGCCTTATTGAAGCTGACATCATATCCGTCTTGTGGCATGGCGACCCTATATCTCACGAATACTCCTCATTAGAGGAATGGGTACAACACTGTATCGATGCCATGTCAGATTGGCAACGCGAGATATATGCCGCTTCAGAGGCCAACAAAGATCGTAGCTTGAATGCACGATGGACTGAGATGCGCTTGTACTCCGACATCGCAACCCCTTACGTCTTGTCCCTGTTGCATCGCTCCTCTCGACGAATACCAAACCCAAGTAAAGAGCAAATGATGATCGCTCTACTCAATGCCGTCAAGGTTGCTGACGGCTATTTTCAGCAATCTGAGGCAGAAGCGGGAAAGATCAAATACGTCTTCCATCCCTGCCACCATGTCTTCAATTGTGCGCTCATATTCTTGCAAGGTTTGCAGCGCTGTCAGAAACAAGTTGCGCGCAGCTACTCATGGCAACAAGTTGAAGAATGGATGCACGTCTTTTCGAAATGCTTCTTGTCCATCTCGGAGCGGTGGGCAGCCGCGAAAAGGTGTTTCGAAGAGTACGAACGACTACTCCTCCCAGTCAAGAAGGAATACCTCGAATTCCTGGATCAGAGAGCGAGCTATTGTCCGCCAACACTCCACCAAACTGTTTCTGATGCGAGCAATCTATACGACTACCAAGTGCCGCCCTCTATACTTACAGAAATCGATGAAGCTTATCAGTTCTGGACAGTTTTCAACCCTACCTCAGCGATCGATGCACCAGACCCACTGGGTGCATACTCTTACAATCTCGCGCCTTCTGATTGGAATGCGGAGTTTTCTCTGAATGATAATATGGACATGACACCGGAGTTGTAGTATTCTTTGGCGTTGCTCGATCAGGGTTTTTCTTTCACCGGCATTTAAGTCTTTCAATTTGACGATAGCACAGCACAGTACCGATTTCACTTATCTAGCATGTAGAATCGTTGCGCGTTTTTCGGTTGGGCTAATGAAATACCCTTGGGTTGCGGGTTTACGTCTCTTTAGTGGTACCTTCTTGTTCTAGACTTCCGCTGAGTATCAAGCTTGATAGCTCTTTGACTAGATCTCAATATGTGTGAATATGCATACAACCAAACGTCACTGGACACGTTTTGGGCGCACAGTCGATGAATCATGAGGTTACATTCGCCAAAGCCTGCGGTGGCTTATATCCGCGTACCCATATGCGGGGCACGCGGCACGGGAGTCGCCCGGTCACGTCCAGCGTCTACCAATGTGTCGGGTTGGAGTCGACGGCGCCGAGAGTGCTGCATTGCCAACACAGAGCGCATTGAGCCCCCACGTTGCGGTGGGGAATGCCGGGCCATTTACCCGCAGAGTTTCCGCATGTTCGTTCATCAACGAGAACTATCGTACACACATACCGGCGACATAGTCACAAGACGTCTTCACTCGAGAGGTAAATTGGAAACGTAGTCAGCTACGTCAGTGTCCCGTATGACGAGTTTCGACAAGCATATAGATCTCCTGATACGTAAAGCAGTGGCACTGGCAGTTCATGTAAGCAGAAGCATATCTAACGTATCCTTGTTATGGCCTTCTATCCACGTTACTGCCAGCAACCCTGTGAAAGTGTAAAAGTTGGTATTTTGTTCGCACAAATGCGAGTATGCAGTACATCTACCCTATAGCTCTAGATTCAGAGTTTCGTCTGGCTGTGTTGGTCTTCCCATCTTCAGCACTGCCTTTTTGCTCTTCAAGTCCATGACAATGTTGAAAAGCGTACCACTCCCAGTCTCCTCGGTCTCAAATCTACATATCGCACCCGGCGCATTCTGTTGGTCGGCGAACAGATGGGTCACGTTTTCCCAGCTCGGGTCGTCGCCCAGCGCTCCAACGTTCGTGGCCATTGTTTGAGCCCTAGTGATGGAATCCTTGAGCCATACAGTATCGATTTCGCCAGGGTGCTCCAGCAACAGATGGTTTGTGTGAATGACCCGTGAGCTAGAGTGTGGTAGTACGTGCGCAAAAGTGCTCTTGGTGAACTCTAAGCCCAAGGACGTGTTTGCATCAGCTATGAGGATATGGGCTGAGGATGCCATGCCGAAACTCTCCAGCTTGTGTACTGCTTCGTCGACTGACGTGCTCTCCAGTGCCATTCTCAAGCCAAAGTGAGCGGGCATTCGAGTAGAATCCACGCCGTGAACTTTTATGGCGTTGAACAACGTGCCTACGCCGCTGCTGTTGAACCCGATCTTTCCGATTATGCCTGCCTCGGTTACTTGGATAATAGTGGGCTTGTTCGCTTGTGTAATCTTAGTAACAATCAGGTTCTCTTGCTGCTCGGTCATCCACTGGGTACCGTCAGCACACGGTCATCGCTTTCCGTACTTTTTTTTTTTCCAGAGGTGCTACATACATCCCAGTTCTGCGCCAACCATGCCCGATTCTGAGTGTGCCACGCGAGGGCAGTGCAGCCATCGCTGAACAAGCCAAAGTTGATCTCAGTCCGGACGTTTATCGCTACGATGTCTAGCAATTCTCGTCCAGAGCCGTCGGCAATGCCTTGCATCTCTTCGTGGAAGTTTGGCCATTGCGCCTTTGCTCGCTGTTCAAACCTCGACGCGTGCTGGAGGACCTGCGGCCATCTCTTCTTGCAGTTCTTGAGGAAGAGACACGCATAGAACTCGATGCAACGAGCAATCTGTAGTTTCGCGGCTTGACCGTGTTGGTAGCCAATCTGTGTGCGATCAGCATGATCCTGGTCGCTGTCGTGTTTCGCGGTGGCAGCGATGACGTCACGTGTCACACTTACCTCATATGGGGTGCCCTTGCACTCGACAAACAGCATCGTGTACGACAATCCGACAAATACCAGACAAGATGAAGTACAGGAAGCAGTCTAGACTTTTATTCGAAGGCTGCCTTGCTGAAGTCTTTCCATCTGCGGCAGCGCTTTCGGCAATCCCACGCACATGCCCCGCCTTCGACCAGCGCTCAATTCCGTCCCGAGCTACGCCACGCGCTCCTTCGTCTCTCATTCGTTGTAAAGGCGCAGAATGATTAATCCTCTGCGAACTGCGCTGCATGAGCACGAATGCAGTTCATGGACCACTGCAAGCTAGTCCACCGGCGTTGAAACCCTGTTACTACCTGCTTGTTTAGTGCTTCGGAGTATATCAGCGACGGACGCTGAACCACTCTTTTGGTATCGAAACAGCCGCGGACTGATATGGCAAGTACAACTGTGCCGCCGACTATGGCGTTTGAAAAGGCAGGCAATCGGCGATAAGAGGGGATTGTATCTCGCCTTCATTCTATCGTTCCCCCCAGAGTTGCTCCATAGCCAACGGCTTTCTTGCCTTCCGTTTTGCCTCAAGAATCATGCCAAAACGCGTGCTGTGTTCTTATGGTATTGACATCGACGCGGTAAGTAACAGGTTTGCCATGTTCGTTCCAAACACTCGCTGATTACCGATAAACACAGGTGAGCGGGTGGCACGTTGGATTCATTTGGAGTGTCTCATGAGCATCAGCTAACAGCACACCAAGGCTAAATACCAAAACTGGAGCCCCTGCCAACCCAACCGATGTGTCTCGCGGTGTCTTTGGTGCTACTGTAGGCATTGATCGTCTGCTGCGGCTTTGGGACAAATACAACATCAAGACAACATGGTTCATACCAGCACATTCTGCGGAGTCGTTTCCGCATCAGATACGCAAAATCGTCGAAAAAGGACATGAAATCGGGCTACACGGCTACACACACGAATCCGTCTCCCTTTTAAACGAACAACAGCAACGAGAGGTCTTGGAAAAGAGCATACAGGTCTTGACAGACATTGTAGGCAAGAAACCGCGCGGCTGGGCTGCACCTGCCTGGAGCACGAGTAGGGAAACAATCAAACTGCTCGAAGAGTTCGGAATCGTAAGATTACCAACGTCTGAAATCAGGCGTAAACGACGAGCTGACACCTACTGCAGGAATACGATCACTCCTTCATGCACCATGACTCTCAGCCCTACTACGTTCCTTCCCCACACCTTAGCACATATACAGAAACCGACGTGTCAAAGCCAGCTTCTCATTGGATGAAGCCCATGTCAACACTGAAGCCATCTGCAGTCGTGGAGATACCTGCAAATTGGCATCTGGATGATTGGCCACCTTTCCAGCTCTCACTTACACAGCCAAGCACGCATGGCTTCGTCGATACCGCAGTCATCGAGCGCCTGTGGAAGGAACAATTCGAGTTTCTGTATCGCGAATGTCCAGATGACGGAAGCTTCATCTTCCCAATTAGTCAGTAATATCCCCTGGACGAACTGTATGTGTGACAAAGACTGACTATGTATACTCGTCTTTAGGTATCCATCCGCAGGTGAGCGGCAAACCACAGGTCATCTTACTGCACGAGAGGCTTATCGAGTGGATCAACGGGCATGAAGGAGTGGAATGGGTCACTATGGAGCAAATCGTTGATGAGTTCAAAAGCGGCAATTTGAGCGGCGCGACCGTAGAGGGTGGGGCGGACGTGTAATGTTACACCGAGATGGAGCCGAGATGTTACCTACTCTCGCATGCGAATGACAAACATCCACTTCTCGGTTGGCAGACACCCTAGTAAATCCTTCGACGTCAAAGCTGAAAGAAGAATATCGAAACGAAGTTCTATAGTCTAGAGTACAAGTGCCGTGCCAATCCGCTCTCTTCTTGCATAGCCGCTGTGCACATGCGCCACGTCTTGTGAACCGTCCTCACGGGTCCGGAGCAAGGCGCATCACACCAAGCGGCGAACGGCGACGATAGCGCCCCTCTCTCAAGTGGGGGCCTCGTTAAACTAATGTATTTGACTTTCCATGCCCCCAAGTCTTACAGTCTTGCCAACATCTCCAGGTTCGCTATTGCATACCCAGGTAGTACATCAGCGCCGCACGTTACCTCTGCTTCTTTATCGAGCTGTGAACTTTCTGTAGAGCTTCTGTAATTACACTAGATCATGCGCATAAGACAGAAGCGTGAACCACTTTCCGACTCACTCTACACGCATCACGCCTTCCGGTCTAAGTGCGATATCTCTTCTCTATCCTATCCAAGCTACCTTTCACACGCAACACCTCGTCCTAATTCCTCAGCCAAGCTCCACCATACAACACCAAATCTACTGCCTTCTTGCTCCAATCCCCATCCCCGCCCTTAACCAAGATCATACTCGTATACATCCCACCAAGTCGTCTTCAAGTCCCTCGCCATGATATCCACACTCACTTTCCTCGCCTCGTCTTTATACTTCTCCTCCACCTCATCTGCCTGTTCGAACCTCCACACCATCTCAAAAGATTCTTTCTTCAGTCTCCTATCCGAATACTCTGCATCTACTCGGTTGCAAAGCGCTTGCTCGGCCAGAGGTAGTGTTTTTTGTCGACTGGGCATTTCGACGCTGATGATGTGGGCTTCTTTGAGTATCTCCATCTTGAGCATTATGCTGCGAATGGTAATAAGGTGCGTGACGCGTATGTTGATATAGAAGAATTGCTCGTTGTTTTCGGGGTAGACGCATGTCTGGGTCTCGGGGGTTGCGGAGACGATTCTGTAGAGGGCGCGGGAGAAGGTCGTAGCTTTTGTGACGACAATGAGGTAAATGGGCGCCATAGTTTGCGCACGAATATGCTGTGGTACGGGAGCTTAGCGATAGTTGCCTTTGCTGAAGTGGTGACTCGTATTGCACTACTGACAAGCACCTGGGTAGGAGCGTTTGCGTTTCGACACGTGATGAAACTACCCGATATTGCTTGCTGTTAAGCCTAGAGCCCACACATTGCGTGGTTTTCGGATGCATTCCGGTATAGTCTTCATTGCAAATCAGCAGACAACTTTAAGGGCAGATCATCTGCTTAAACTACCCATAAATCGAACAGTCTACAGTGTGAATACTGCAGCTGCCTTTTGTATCACTTCTCCTGACCCTCCTTTGTTGACTTCACGACCGATGTCGTTGGGCATAGAGGGCAACTCTTCTTCTCTCTTGAGGTTTTCATACAAGCTCAACGCCGTGAGGACTTTGGAATCTCTAGCACCTTCCCACCATAGCTCAGTCAGCCGCACTAGCTTAAGCTTGATCTTCTCGCCCTCTTTCTCAAGACCTATCGCCTTATCTCTGAACTTGTCTATGTCGCCACGGTCGAGACGCTACTGGCAGAGGTAAAGGGCGTTCGACTCATCGCAAGCACCAGGACTAGGATACATCGCTTGCGCCAGGGACTCAGCTGCGGCAACAAAGCCGTGCTTTGTATCTTTTTGCCTGTTCTTTTGCCTATTATTTTGCGCAATCTTTAGCGCACAATCCGTCATATCGAACAGGTCGCTTGTGGGTACTACAAGTACAATTTCATCATTGATCTCCTTGGCGAGCACCCCTTCGGCTTCAATGTCGAGCTGTTCAATTCTCCAACGATTCGTATGAAATTGATGCTTCTTGTCTTGCTGCGCGTCTAAAGCTTTAAGAAGTTTAGTCAGCCAGTTCTGCAGGGCTGGGAACTTGCATGCTGATTTGGGTCATGGCGATCGTAGAAGAGGATTTTTTCGAACTGCTCTGTCGAGAGGTTCCATGGCAGGTAGACTGGTAAGTCAACAGGCACAGATCGTAGCAATACCTGCTATGACGGGTAAGCAAGCAGGAGTAGAGCTTTGGGCTTGGGAGTGCCGTCAGTCACAGTCTATTGCAAGTGTCAAGCCGCGGGAATGACATGACGCTAGGTGCGGTCCACTTCCCCCGTCGAACCCATGCTCAGCCCCACCAGAGCGCATGCAAGTGCGACGACGGAACGCGGAGTATCTCAACGCGCCACCCGCCAAACTTCGCGCTTTTGTTTGCTCACCACGCCCAAAGCCTCGAGCCTTTTTTGATCTTTACTGTGTGCACTGGGCGTTGAATCTCTCGTATCTATATTTGACATAGAATCAAGCCCTCCGCCGACTCATAATGGGCACTTTGACCGCAGACTGCCCACGCCTGGATACACACTGTCCGCACAAGCTTGCCACAAGCTGCCGATTGACCTCTACTCCGAATTGCTGCGCTTGTGCCGACGAAAGAGTCCACTCGCGGACGTATCGCGTGTACATTGACGGCGTGGGCTTTGTGAACCGCGGCACAAGGTGGCAAGGTTACTGCTGGTTCTGCAAAGGTACAATACCGCTCGATAGGATCTCGAGTTACCGGCTCATGAGCTGACTATAGACTAGAGTTCTGGAGTAATCGTCTTGCCGCTACCGAACCTCCCCTCGAAATCTCCCAGACACGCGTACCCGAGATACCTGACCAGACCGAGTTCCTAGAGCGATGGTGGGAGTTCCACCAGGGCTATCGCATTGCGAAGCTGCCAGATGGGACTGAACAACGCATGCCTGTGATAGGGGAGCCATTCTGGGAAGTCAGCCCTGGCTTCCTTCCGCGAACATTGGATCAGTTAAGGGCTGGTGTAGAGAACGATGCGAGCAGACCAGAGAACCGACTTCGAAGAAGACGGTTAAGCTCCGAAGAGGAGCGACCAGAGCAGCCACACCAGAGTGTAGAAGACGCGCTGGATGATCTGCTTCAAGAGACGGAGGAGGCTGACGTTTCGCACACAGAGCCCACGGCACCGGCAGAACCACGAACTTCCGTCACACCACAAATACAGGAAGAGCCGTTGGAGCCCCCGCGGCCAATGACACGACGAGAAGCGCAGCAACAAAACCGGCGAGAGCGATTCGCACGCGTATTCGGCTCCCGGGAGGAACTAGAGCAGGACGACTACGAGTCACCGCTTACACAAATGTACACACGAGCATACGCCCGCCAGCGCCAGGCCGACCAACGAAGAGCAAACGGGACTGAAATTGCACCTCCCCTCGATGGTCTATCCCAACAGGATCGACGAGAAATCGAGGAACAGCTGCTATGGGGTGTGATGCGAGAGTCGCAGTCATTTTCAGAGACTCTAGAGCCAGAAGGCCAAGTCTGGAGTTATGCACCCCGGCGGTCAAACCTTGAGAACAACGACGGGTCCCACGTAGACCTGGATCCAGAGACAATATTAGCAATGCCCGGCAGCGGGGATGCAGCATCCAGATCCGCAAGTGTAGCATCGACGTTCGAATTGCTATCCAATATGCGCACCTCGGGTCTCCTTGAGCCCGGCATGCGCAGGACACCCCTTCAGCACAGATTCGCTGAAGCGCGCGCATTCTTGCGCGTCGACCCTCCGCCTGTGGAACTACCGCTCGTGTCGCTTGACAGCCAGCCTGATCGGCCAGAGCCAAAGACGGACGCGGAAATGACAAAGGTACTCGCATGCCAGGTGTGCTATCAGCAGCTTGCTGATGTAGCTGTATTGCCCTGCGGGCATATGGTCATGTGTCAGTGGTGCGCTGATGTCGTTGTTCCGGTGAAGCATGGCCATATACCAGTGCGGCCGACGAAGTGCCCCATGTGCAGGAAACAAGTGAAGCAGAGGTTCAAGATACATACTGGATGAGGCGGTTGGACTGATGTGACGATGTAATGAAAGTAATGATCTACGGTGTATATATAGACTTGGATATAGGTATGATCTAGACAACAAACCGACTCCGGTCTGCTGGAACCGGTGACAATCTAATGTAATGATACCCATCCACGAGTCTGCTATTTCATTACTGCCTTGCTCTCCGATCTATGTTCATCGTTGATGCAGCTGGCATGTTCTCTACCTTTGTGCCACAAATCGCGTGGATCCCGTAGCTTTGTGCGGTGAAGATGGGGGCCGACCTTATATAGGTCTTGCCGAACATCAAGGTTGCGTCCCTGACCACGTAGCCTCTGAAACATTGTCCATCCGCTGGAGACTAGTGTCTGATCGTGTGAGTTGTTGAATACGCATCGTTTTCTCGGCCTTTTGCATCGTTTGTACATCGCGTCACTTCAGCGAAGTGTACTCTTGGTTGTTTCCAACTCATGGGTATGGTGAGGGTGTGGAGGAGGGTATTGATGTTACGCCAGCTGGTCAAAATGCTCAAAGTTCGAGAAGTCGTCCACAAGGAGTAGGCAATTTCATGGGCAACAAGAGCTGCCTGATCTTTATCGGAATGTTTCTGTCACGACATTGTCGACTATGGGATGCCCATGCAGACGCCCTTCTCTTCAGTCAGAGGCAGCAGGGATACACACAAAGGCGTGGCTTCGGTTGTGGATGCGCAGGGCGAAGGTATTCGTGGAAGCGTTGAGATGCGATGCTGGTAAATTTGGGGCATGTGTCCGTGATATAGATTCAGAGTCCACCATAGATGGCGAACGAAGACAATATGAGTACCAATGTGTTGATGACAGCCCAGACAAAGGGTATCCAGGTGGACATTTCGAAGTAGCCTGCCTGATACACGCCTCCAAGTCTAATGGTAGTCAGCATGCGATGCCTATGGCTCTTTTCAGAGGTACCACTCACAGTCCGCCAACAAGTGCTCCCGCAACAAGCGCTTCAACGCCTCCCACGATGCTGAAGACAGGCAGGGCTATCCATATCAACTTCCAATTACGCCATTGCACTATGCACGCCCATAGTGCAGTGATGAAGTGGATACCGCCGACCAGCAGCAGTGTCCAGTAAACGGTGAAGCGGAAGATGTCATCGGGACGGTACAGGTAGAAGGACTGTGTCGCGCCGGCGGGCAGAGGCCAATAGAGGGAGGGGAAGGGCGGCGTGGTGTAGCCGAGCGGAACCGCCGAGTCGACGCGTTGAATAAAGCTGGGGAAGATACGGTCAACTACATTCATGGCCAAGATGTGGGGAACGTGTTGAGGCGAACGTGAATGTTGGGTCATCCACAAGGGGAAGACCGTGGTGAGCACAAGGGTCCAGTTGGGCTTACCTCATCTGTGTGGCATGGCTATGGGGCGCTCCGTATACTGCTACGCGTAGGACTAGGACCACGGGATCATACGATATCAGAAGCCGATGTTGTGAAGTTGATGCTTGTGACGTCGATCTCCGAGTGAATGGCAACGGCTAAAGCCCGAGCTTAGCGCAACCTCGGCTGGACGCGAAGCGATGATCAACACCAGCCATTGCATCTCCAACACCTCTATGCGCATCTTCTGATAGCCTGTCGCGGGCTTCTCGAGGTCATCATGGTCGTCGATCGCCTCTTGTCCACGCTGCTGCGCTCGCTCCAGACATACACAGATCAGCAAGACACGCCGCGGTACCCATCTCGACTCCCTATTCGCATTGCGCATGCTAATCACTACAGACTACTCGGAACCGCGTCTTCACTCCTCACCACGCTCGGAAACCCCCACAATCTCAGCCTCCTTACTTCGCACCTCCTCACCGCGCCCGCGCTATGGGACCGTCCCGATGGCGTTCGGACGCCTCTCCGCATGCTTTCTGTCTTTCACTCGGCCGTCACCACCATCATCAACCACCACAACGACGTTCGGCACAACAAAGCAGCTAAGCTTGCGCCAGGACAGACTCCAGTAGGAGGAGGCCTTTCGCTAGACGAATGGATACGCGCCATAGTCGCGGGAGCCGACGACCGGAGCCGCCGATGGAAGCACTTGGTCGTCCTCGCCGGCCTGCTGATCGGTATTGGGAGCCTAGAAGAGCAAGGCATGGACCTGTACTGGGCATCGGCTATGCGAAAGAGAGTCGAGGCTGCCTTGGTACGCGCGACCAACCTCGCCTTGGTGGAAGTCAGGGAGCGTTCCGAGGCAGACGGACTGGGAGGTCAGACGATAACACTGACGCTCAACCATGCTTTCGGATGCATCGGGGATGTGGAAAGGACACAGATTGATTACGATCTGCTGCTTCCCGTCCTCATTGGGACGGCATACTACTCGAATGAAGGCTTCCAGTCGGCCTACTTCCTTGGGGGCCTGGATCTCGACGTACGAACAATGCAATCAGGGAAGCTGGACTGGAGCGTAGGTGTTTCCGGAACCTGATCCATGCGTGTACTGACTATGCATAGCCACACTCCAGCTCTTACAGACAAGTCGAAGTCATTATGAACAGGCCCTTGGTATCATCTATGGGTCCCCTATCACGGCTAATCGCGCATGCTGTCGAGAATGTCAAAAACCCATGGGTCATCCAAACAATGATGGACGACCTTGCAAGCTTCTCTCGCGCTCTTACCACACAATGGCGACAGAACAAGTTTTCGGATATCGAGCCCTCCGAAGAGGCAGCAAACCTGGAAGACGAAGCGCTTCACAAGACAACTCCGCAATTGTGGAACCTACTCAAGGCGGCTCTCTTTGCTACTACTATCATTCTGCGAGGCGTATTTACACGAACACTAGCCGACAGAGCGCTTGCTGCAGACGCCATCGCTCCCATGCTAGCATCACAAGCTCTACAAACCCTGCGCCACCTATACTTCATCACCTCCCGACTCGGCCCAGCGTCTTTTTCCCAGCATACATTCGTCTATCTCACAGCGATAGACATTCTCTCTGCCTATCCCAACCACGCCGATAAGCTCCTCAAAACTATTGCGCCTCAACACCTTGGCCAAATACCAAGCCACCCACTTGACCGCATACTGGACCTCTACTTTCTCAATACAGCAGAACATTTCACGCTGATATTGTCGCCAGCCACAAACGAGGACTTGCTTGTCGCGTCGGCGGTACCCTACCTTGCGGCTGGCGAGAATCGCCAGATGTTGCCAGTCTTCGAAGCTGCCCATAGCGTCATGCTTGCTGTGCTATCTGCTCCACAATCGGCCGAGATTACAGCAAAACACCTGCCGTTCTACATCGACGCTCTCTTCAGCGTTTTCCCTCATAACCTGTCCCCGCGCCAGTTCCGTCTAGCTTTCAAGACCTTGATGCGTGTCACGGCTCCTCCTTCCACCTTGTCGGCAACCCATCCCGATCTCCCAGCCACGCTCCTAGAGCTCGTATACCATCGCGCTCTCAACGCTCCTTCGCAGCCACTGCCACCTGATTCGGTCGCTTTGGCTCTACAAGGCTCAGACGCACCACCACCCGCCCTCTCGGAACAGGCAGTGCTTGCTTTGACCCTCATAGATGCCCTGCCATTCCTTCCTATATACCTTCTGGAGGAGTGGCTGCCTCTATGTGCCGAACTACTCAATCAAATCCATGACGATGAAATGCGGGAGAACGTCAAAGCGCGGTACTGGGAAGTGTTGGTCAGTGGCGAGATGGATGCAGAGCGTAGTGGTGTTGCTGTGAATTGGTGGACAACAAGAGGAGGTAGAGAGCGAGTACTCTACGGAAGAGAAGAACAGCTGGACATGATGAGTGGTGCGCTACCTGTTGAAGAGCGACACGTGCGGGAGAGTAAGCTTTAGGAATATGATACCCCAAATCAAAATGATGTACATTGAGCCTTCGATAGCCTTTGGAAGTAACCATCAAAAGTACGAATAGCAACATTGGTGCAGTAACTTCGACAATATGACAGGTCAGATTGTATGCAAACGCTCGTCAGGGTCAGTGCTCTTCTGCGCAGCTACAAACAAACGGCTGGTGCCACACCCCAAATTGAATCCGTCTCGTCCTCTCTCAAGTCCAAAACATACGCCAGTTGGACTCTCCAACCAAACGATATGCAGGCCCGCATGATCGACCGCTACATACCTGATCGCGACAACGCGTACCAACGCAGGTCCGACGCACCACGCTCTTCTTCAACACTCAGTAGTAACCTACCCTGCCGAAGTGCTCCACCATCCTCTAGCTCCCACAATACACGCCGACACTCAATTCAACACCCCTCACTCGACGACACACGCAGCGACCTCGACAAGTCATTACCGAAAAACTTCCCCCAACCATTGACCTGTTTCTTCTGGCACCAAAACGGACAATGCAACAAGCGAGATATCGACTACGCGTATGCACACCACAACACTGGATTCATGGCTAGTGCGCCCGTTACTCCACTTGATTGTACGTCCAAAACATATCATAGGCCAATTTACTTTCCTTCACCAACCTCTTCACAACAATTTGCTGACCCACTTCCAGCATCCAAGGCCCTCGCGGGCAGAAACCTCTCCAATTATAACAAGATCCTCGATTCCTCCTCTACCCTGCTTCTACCAGACATTCGTGACCGCAAGGTCGCCGTCATGAACCGCGAGATGGAACTGGAAGAGCAGCAGCGTATGTTCACGTGGCGCGAAAGCGTTTTGGAAGGTAGAGAGAGTGCTTTAGAGAGAAGGGAGGTAGAAGTAGAGGAGAGGGAGAGGTTGCTCAAGTGGAGCGAGGCCAAGTTGGCGAGGAAGAGGAAGGATGGTAAGATTTTGGAGAGAAGGGGTAAGAGGATGAAGGAGGCCTTGGGGAGACGTTGAAGAGTTCTATATGTGTTGTTGGTCAGGTGTGGGATTGGAATGGGAGTAGTAGAAAGCCCGTCTTTGGACTTCGATGTTAGGATTAGTGGTACAGAAGACGATGTATTTCGTACAACGCCCTTGAATGCATTACTTGTAGAGTGGTTGCAATTGTCCCTGTATTATTTACATGTTACAAAGTTATTTGTAATCTTCCATTCTGATAGTCCCGACGTTACTCTCATGTCGATACAGGTACTCCTATTCACTTTGGGATCGTCCTTTGGATCACGCGCCCGTTCGTTGTGTTTGTCAGGCACTTCGGTTACTACCATCATGTTATTGTGAATTCCCTTTCCCTTGCCCTTGCCCTTGCCCTTGGCCTTCGCTTTCTACCCGTGAATAACGACGCGTGTTGATGGGAGGACGCTTGTCGATACTCAACAGCGTCAGTCGCACGGCAGGTGACAAATCCCGTTGTGGGGTATTGTGCAGCTCCAAATCGTCAGGGCAGGCTGTGACGTAATGTCCCCGATCACAATAGCATGACAGCATTCCCATGCCAGTCCTATCGTTCTGGGTGCGTATCATGATAACTTTGTGGTGCATCCAGTTGGCCGTCTTCTCGACAGTTCCTCGTTGTGGCCCATCTCATAGGTAGATGAAAGTCTCGATACTCTCCGTCCGTCCATCACACCTCTTAGTATCCTGTAGCACAATGCCCCCCTCTTCATCGACCATATGCGCATTCCCCGGCTCCCGAATATACCCATTTCTGTCCGGCTTCGAAGCTTGTGTTCCTCTTGACCCTGACGTCCCTGAACTTGCCGACTTCCACCAGGTACCGCCGCCTTTCTGGATGCTGGCATGCGTCGTGCCTTGACTAGATCCGCTGTACATACTTGTTGCCACCTTGAAATAATGCGACAGGAAGACTTTGAGGGCAGGCGCACTCGCGCAGATGGCGCCGAGTTGAATTTCCAGCACGCAGAGCAGCCATGCCGGCCAGGACTCCCAGGTCGAATCGTATTGGGGGCTGTTGAAGGTGCGCCACACGAAGTAGGAGCGTACGCCTGCGACGATGCAGACGAGGTAACCGAGAGCGAAGATGGCGCCCAACGCAATCTTTTGGCGAGGCGGGATGTGTAGGTTCCAATATAGGATCGTGGGGAGGAATGCGGCGATGGCATCTTGTACAGCGCTTATTATACTCGCTGATAGGAGGTCTGCAGCCTCATCAATCCAGCAACGGTATGCGTACCCCGTAAGCTGTTTGGTAATGTCGAATTGATACCAGAATGCGGTAAATGGTGTGCATGCTGTGAAGAGGACGAGGACAAATGCGATGGAGAAGACTGCAATGGCAATGATGTTCAGCCATGTAGCGATGCGAAAACTCTTTGTTATGGAGCGTGAGTCGAGACGGCGGTAGAAGAGCAGGATGGATATCTTAATCATCCCTCCTGCCACAATGTACAAAGCGTAGAGGGCGAAGGTGACTTGGCGCTCTGGGACGTACTTGGAGGGATGGACGTCCCAGATGTGTCGATTGAAATTGTAGCGTTCGGTCGCTATTGTGGTTGTTAGTAGACTGGTCTGGTGAGGTTTCGCGAGAGTGGCAACGTACCAAGACAGGCGGTGACTGTCAGTCCAATTGTTGGAATCTTTGGTCAATGTGTTAGTCTTCGCACACAGTTGCAGTCATTGTGAGAGGCTCATACCATTGCAGCCAGCATGATCCAGTCATCGATACCTGAGTTCTTTTGTATAACAGCTCTTGCCCATAGTCTTGCTCCCACTGTGGCAAGCATAATCGACCCCAGAGTACATGATGTAATGAGAACGGCTTTGGAGCGCGTGACGGGATCTTCGTAATTCGGACGCGGCCAGGCTGCAAACACTGAGACAGGAGGGAGGAGACCACTCGACCCTTTTCCATTAGGGCTGTATGCCATGTTGGACGTGTGATGGAAGAAACCTTCGACTAGAGTATGATAGAGAAAATAAAGTGGAATCGTATATCCGAGATTAGATGTCAGCACCGGAAATTCCGGATGTTTCGCATACAGTGTGGCCACGCCATATACTGGAAGATAAAAAGATCTCGAGTACCAGAATGAAGGGTCCGACGAAAAAGCAAAAAGTCGTGGTTGAAGAACGTTTCCCCAGCTATCCCACGCCTGTTACGGAAACTCTATTAGCTCAACCGTGGCAAACCCTTGCTCTTCTCCACGTGAGCCAGACCCCCATCGATCATGCCATGTCACACCAATTCTTCTTACAAAGTTCAGCTATCCCATCCCAAAACCGTCAACAGTAGCAGCGGCGGCGGCGGAGCAAACTAAGGTAGAGCTAGGTACCAAACAGTAGGCCGCTGCATCTTGGGGGAACGCGGCCGTTCGTTAACGGTGCGAATCCGGAGCATGGCCTAACTCGAAAGCACCCTCAGACCAACTTGTTTAGGAAACTGGTATCCGATGGTCACGTCTTCTCGCACGTTGAGTTTATCCAGAGTTTGGGTTCTGTCTAGAGAAGCGACGCTCGGCCGGATCGTGTGGCGTGAACCTGCAACCGACGGCACCGGTATTGGAACTGTTGACTCCCCAACCTGGGAGATGAGAGGATCGCACAGTGGCTACGTCTTCTGTGGGGGGCTAAATCGTGGAGACGTGAACGATGGATAGACAAGAACGGGATGTAATGGCGCTAGACGCAGCTTCCAAGTATCGCTGCCATGACACGTGGTATCCAGGTCCGCTCAAGGAACCGGAGTTTTCTCGGCTTGCTTGCCCTTCAGGGAGCTGTCAAGATTAGATTGCAACATTATCAGTCGTCAGCGATGTGGACAAACTTTAGTTGCTCTCGCACTCGCAGTATTACGCATCCAGGAACTGAATAGACACAGAAACCGATTGATGATCTGGATCATCAATGATCGAACAAATCGTGCAGCACATCGCCTAGATCGCGCTAATGCAAGCACTGGCGATCATCGCTGCAGGTCACCAAACTTTAACAACGGTTCAAAGCACGCCGTGGATCCCTAGTCTAAAGACTGTTCATCCCGGCAATAGACCCTTTTAGATTTAGCACGGGTGGCGCATGCAGAGGGACCTTCTGGGTCTGGAAGTCTACGAGCCATTGTTGGTTTGATTGAGGAACGGGGTTTATAACAACAGTCTGTCAGTAGGAAACACTGACAGTGCAGGCTGCATGAATGTAAAGAAATCCTTATGCAAAGATGAAAAGAGGTTACAAATCCTCTCCTGACCTTGATACGACAGTCCGAAACACAAAAGAAACGACACGGCTGTACGCCATGGTATGACAGGTGTACGCCATTCAAGCCTCCCCGGGCCCCGACTACTAAACGCCAAGCTAATCACAAAGGGAAAGAGTAGACGCCATCGCCATGCAAGTCTTGCGTATGTTTACAGTTCGAGCTTCGCGACTCATGGGCGTGCTGCACGCCGTGGAGTGCTTTCACTCACGTGACCCTTGCCGAGGGCCGCTTATAATCGTCCGGCGTTTCCGCGCTACGTTTGTTGCTCTTTTGCACTTTTCGTACGCGACTTGGAGCGTTCGCGAGTCACGGCGTCTTTCAGCGCCTTCAATCGTTCCTCGGTCACACGAATCGCTTCGTCCATCTCCCGCGCCTGCATGTCTTGCGGTGCTAGAGGCTTCTGCGTGCCGTCTTCAGGTTGAATGTGCGCCCCCCGGACTGAGCTATGCACTCTGTCCAAAGCAACTCTCTCTTCGAGCCAGTTCCAAAGATCTGACTCCTCGTGACGCCAAATCTCCTCGTACGCGACCTGACGTTGAGCTGTCGACCATTGGTTCGGACCAGTTGCTGTAGATGCACCTCGGAATAGCCAGGTGTACATCAGAAGCGCTCCGAGGATGACGATGATGACTTGCGGAGTAAAGATAGATTCCAGGATATCAGCAAATGGCCCAAGGAGACTGCGCAAAGGCTCCAATAACCCCCAATTGCTCTGCTTTGCCTGGTTAGTGGGGACAGGAGCGGTGGCAGGCATGGGCGCTTCATCCAGAAGATTGCCCTTGGATCGCCTCTTGCCCTTTCCGCCCTTTCCGGGTACGCGAGCCGGACCGGCTTTCGCCGCACTCACGGCAGTACGGAGAGCGGCTGTAAGGGAGGTAGCGTACGACATTTGACCATCATTCGCGCCTTTCTCGATAGGACCTGGGGATGTTAACATGTTTTCTGCGTCGATGCAGATACTACTTACCCTTCAACCAACTCTTTCCACTCCACTCCACCGTGAAGGTCATGATGAGCCGCGTACTGTTTCCTGGGCCCCACATCAGACAATACCTTGTCTTTGTGAGGAATATGCTGCCGTTGGGTACATCTGGAGTTGCTGTGCTGCAAAGCACGCTTACGGCCTTGTCTAAATCGTACTGTTCCAGGTTCATGGCGATATTACACTTTGTCTGCCGCGGTCCAACGGGTGCGTTGAGCGGCTTGATATAGGAATAGTTGAATGTCTTCATGTCTTCGCCTAAGCCCTTCTTGTCATCTTCCATTTGCAGGTCCAAGGATTTTTGGTCCTCGACAAGCCATTTGCGCATAAACACACCAGAAGCAGGACCGAACATCAAGCTGTAGACCTTGCCTAGGGGCGCAGGAATTGTCGTATCGATAAGTAGTTTGTCGTAATGCTGGTCGCTGTCACCACACTCAGTGGGAGCATGTGCTGTTGAGCCAGGGAAGTCTTGTCCTGCAGCGGCAGTGCCATTTGTGGCTACTTTCGCAGCCTCAGCCGTCTCACCACCTCCGCCAAAGGCTTGTGATACCGCGCCGCTTACTTTTCGAGTGGTCTCACCTGCCACAGAGCCAACTTCGCTACCAGCGATACTACCTTCGCCAGGTTCGGTGAAACTTCCAGTGCCTTCGTCGTCGTCCGCGTCTTCGTCGTACACCTCGTCATCCGAATCCTGGATAGAGCCGTCTTCGCTGCCGATGGATTCCGCTTTCTCAGTCTTGTCACCGGTGCCACCGGAACCGTCTAGCGTTACGCCATTGAGGGATGATTTGAGATTAGGGTGCGAGATTTTCCAGATGCCGATGATTAAATCATAGGTAGAGTCTCGTGACAGAAATGACGCGAACACGTTGCGAGCGTGAAGTGTCTGTATGACGATGGCGTTTGGAAAGAGGACAGCTGTGGACTTTTTCTCGACAGACACGACTTCATCAAAGCTGATGACCAGGTTTGTGACCCATCCAAGGATGTTACTGGAAAAGCAAAGATGCCCTTCGGAAACGTACAAACGTCCGTGGAGCAAGATCTCTTTCTGGAGGGCTGCACTATAGTCCTCGATCAGATAGTCGTCCTCAGGCACGCTTTTGAAAAGTGCGTGAAAATCCTTGTTTCGCCTAGGAGGTGCAACTGCGAACCCAGTTCCGTTCAGACGGTGACTGTTCAATGCTGCGCTCGGCGCCAATGTACTTGTACTTGCACTAATGACACCACCCAGAGTATTACCGGTAGTAGCGGAGCTGCCCCTATGCCGTCTCCGTCTGCCACCGCTTATACGACTGCGTATACTGCCTTGACGCTGAATCGACGCTGGCGAGTCGGTTATCTCAGGTTGCCGTGGGGGAGACGCTGCGCCCGTCCCTGATTGACCAGAGACAGCGGTCAAAGATCTTGGGCGTTCGCTAGCTATTGATGGAGGCTTCTCCCCTGCGTACGCGGCTGAGACGGCCTGGGCAGCAGCTCGGTCCTCGACCTGGGCTGATGCTTCATCGGCCTTCATCGTGACACTGGTTGCAGAAGACATTGGGCTGACGTCGTTGCTCTCGGCGATACCAAGTTGGGCTAAGCTCAAGTTGCCAGATCCCAGTGTTTCAATCGCAGGTCTTCGTTTCTCGGCGCCTTCACTCGCGTTGGTGTCTGCGCTCTCGGGACCGATAACTTCTTCACCACCGTCTGGAGTATCGTCGTCGTCCTTTTGCTGTTGCTGATTGGGCTTGTTCTTGATGTTTGTGTTGTTTGCAATGGTGTCACCCAAGTTGTTGGCAGCGTTCTGCGCGGCAGAGAAGATGGAAGCGAAGAATCCACCAGGCCCACCAGGAGATGAAGGAAGTACAGCAGTCCCTCCAGGGGTCTTTGCTTCCTCGAGGTGAGGGGTCAGAGGTGGTATTGATGAATGTGATAGCTTGCTCGGAGGATTCGTGGCTGATCGCGCGCGTCGGTGCGATATCATGTTCCCCGAAGGGGAGACGACTACGTTGGGATTCGAGTTGGTCTTGTCGTGCTTCACGGTGTTCTTGGAAGTGGTGGAGTCAGTTGGGGAAGAAGGCTTCGGATCGGTCGGGGTGGGTGGTGTTATGAAGGTGGTGGGTGCATCAGATAGATTGGGGGGCGTCGCAGGGAGCGAGGTAATGATGCGCTTCGGGGCGACGGATCTTAGTGAAGGCGTAGATTTTGTTTCTTGCCCTGTGTGTATCTGTGGTGGTGAGGCTTGGATCGGATCATCCAACACCCTCGTCTCGCGCTTCTTTCCTCCAAACAAGGCTCCTAGGCCACCTCCGCTCGTGCTCGGTCGTGCGACGTCAGGGCTAGCACCTGGTTTAGGAGCCGGGGACGTAGACCTTCGGTTTGGTGTGAAAGCTTCCTTGAGCTTGCCAACAGGAGACACGCCCCGCTTGTTCGCAGCGACGTTGCTAGAGTTGGCGCTCCGGGCAGCGGGCTCTTCGGTGGAGGCTTGAGAGTCTACGAGAGTGACATTGGTAGAAGTGGTAGAGTCAATCGTTTCGGAAGCGATCAGGGGCGATGACAGCGTTAAGAGACCAGCATGCGACTGGTGTGGTGAAATGCCAGGACGTTTGAGTGGTGGTGGGCTGCAGCGGGTTAGTCGGAACGTGCAGGCCGAGTGGGTACGTATGCGGCAAAGAAATACGAAAGAGGGGGGCAATGAAGGGTAACGACAAATGGAAGAGCGACAGCCAAGGGAGTGTACGAGATACGACGCGATGATGTGGGAGGTGTGATGTGCTAGTGGGGAAGCTGAGGCCAGAACGTATGCCTGTTCGCTGTGGAGTCCATGCGAGCGGCGCCAATGCCACGAGGCAAACCTTGCACGCCGAACTTGAATGGGCAGCCTGCAAATGCAAATAATAGTGCATCTGAGACAGGGAGCAGAGTGGAGAGGAAAAGGAACGTCTACGACTTACGCTTCCGTGTCTGAGTCGTCGGTGAGCAGGCTGCTTGCGACGCTCTTTGCCAGGCCCAGGGAGTCGTCGCTCTGGTATGGATGACCCATGCTCGGACGTCTAATTGTAGGAACGGGAGGGACGTCGTCGTTGGGGTCGACGTGCGAAACGTCATCCTGACTGATGGAGCCTCTGCCCTTGGAGCGTCCCTTGAAGAGCGTCGACATGCGCCGGCGGCGGGACGAGGAAGCGTCGCTGCGGGCGTCGTCGGAGTTCTGGCGGCTCCTGAAGCGGTCCATGGCCCCGTCGCTCGACTTGCGCAGCAGGTCGTCGTTGCCGTCGCTGCTGGCAATGGAGACGGTCGACGAGTCCGGGCCCTTTGAATGCGCGCGGGGTGCAGCCAGCGTGTTGTCCTTGTCCTTCTGGCCGAACACAGAGCCAATGCTCCTCCGCCGCTCAGAGGCCATTGTGGAGTGTAGAGTGCGGTCTGGTGCGCAGTGCACTAGAGGCGAGTAGAGAGTCTCGTTATTGTCTCAGACGCGCATAGCGATGTTGCGACGCTGGCGAGGGCCGTGTTTGCTAGGTAGGTTGGGGGGTCGATTACGTAGGGAGCCGCTATGGTTCGCGAGGCGCTTGCAACGGGACAGACTACGGCAGGGTGGCAGCGGCAATGGCAATCATGGTGGTGAGCGAGGCGTCACAGGCGACGGGGAGCAGCTTGCAGGACGTGTTTGGAGGGGAGAAGAAGCAAGCTGGCGCAGGCCGACGAGCTGAAACCAGGCGGGCGTGCTGCTCGTGTTCTGGTTCCAACGTCTCCAGTAGCTGCGGGTCTTTAGCCCGGTGATCTACTCCGCAGTGACATGGGGGGGCCGCCTTCGCATCCCTGTCAACGTGACCGCGACCCTTCACGCGCATGTGCTGCTGCCTTTGTGCACAGCGACTCCATCAACATGTCCTCCCCCTGCCTCTGCCACCACCATGGAGTCTGCACACCTCATCCAGGCCCACGATCACGCCCGCACCGCCGCGACTGCCACCAGCACCAACAGCGTCGCAACCGCGGGGCAGGAGCATGACCTCGCCGCGACTGCCTTCCACAAGGCCACCCAAGATACCCACGATGCTGAGGTATGTAGTCTGACACGCGCTATCCCACCTGTCTAAAGTGTTGCAGGCCCTCCGCATCCTCAGTCTCCTCGAAGACCACCATCGCAAGCTCGCCGGCCTGATCAAAGAAGCGCCGCGCAAGGACAAGAAGAAGACGGACGCCACCAAGCAGCCCTCCGACTTGTCCGCCGCCTCTCCCTCGCCAAACACGTCGTCGTCGCGAGCCTCTTCAGCCAACACCTCTTCCCCGACACCTCCGACATCTCGCCGCAGACTTCCCCAGTCCTCGATAGCCACCAACCTCGCCGAGAAGCGCGGCATACCCAGTGCGAAGAGAACCACCAGTGGCGCTTCAGCAAATTTACCCAGCACCACAACCGGCCGGCCTGAGCAGCCTTCCACGCCTGTGCGCGATCTACTGGCGCAGCAGTCACGCAAAGCAGAGTCGAGTGCCACCAGAGACTCAGCGAAGCAGCTGAAAGGCGCCTCTCCACAACCTGCGTCCCCGCCCGCAGAGGACAACTTTAGTCGCTTCTATTCGGCTTTTGGGGGTGTCATATCCGCCATCAGCGCTCCTCTAGCCTTCACTTCCCTTCCCCTCAACCCCTCCACTCCAACGCCTGTGTCTGAGACACCCAGGGAAGAGAAATCGTCCAAAACCAAGTCCCGAACGCACTCTCCAGAAGCGTCGAGAACCGTCAAATCCTCTGTACCAGACCTCGCTGCCTTGATAAGTAAGCCGGCACTTCGCGCCCTGAGAGAGGATGGCGCACCAGGGCCCAACGAAAGCTTCTACCTGGTGCCAACCTCGAGCGGAGCAGTCACATACGCCAGCATCCTTCGCGATCCCAATGCGCCAAATGCACCACCACCAAACACACAGCTCAATGCCATCGATGAAGGATCAGGCTCACTGAGAGGGAGTTCACACGAAGAGTTTGTCGACGCGAGAGAGAATGTAGGCCCGCCGTCGCCTACCAAAGCACGCCGTCCCCCTTCTCGCGGCAACTCCAGCACATCCGTAACGCCTCAGCGCTCCATACCAGCCGGCAGAGGCTCAGGCCTCAAGACTATGGAGGAGCTAGCACTGGAGAACGACACCCTGAAATCAGTCATCGACAAACAAGCCAAACGCATCCAAATGTGGGAACTCAACTCCCAGAACTCCTTCAACGCCCTCGCACAGTCCTTCCGTACTCGAGGACCTGGACGTGGCTCCAGCGATCCCAATGCACTCGCCCACGCCCTCGCTTCTCAAGGCATCAATCACCTTCCTGCTCTTCCATCCCCTCCCATACCAGGCCAGCCCCAACAACAGCCTACTTCCCCCAGTCAGCCTCCGACATCCACCCCCGACGTCGACGCTGCGAAACGCATCGCCGACTACGAAGCCACGGTCGCTTCGCTAAACGCGAAGATCAACGATTTGATGAGCGCCAACGAGAAGCTGACCAAGGACAGAGAAAGGGACAAACAGGTGTTGAGCAGATACAGGGAACAATGGGAGAAACTAAAGGCGGGCGCGAGAAAGAAGGAGCAGGAAAGACGGGAGAGGAAGGTTCCGGATGGCAAAGTGGACGAGTCGATGAAAGAAAGCGAGGCTGGTGGACACGGGGAAGGTGAAGCGGAAGAGGAGTTGGAGGAGGAGCCCGGGTTTGGAAAGGCTTGATCTTGCACTCTCGATAAGGTCAAGACGAAGAAGCACATATCAAGATACCCCATGCTATTACAGCTAGTCGTAATAGACTACAAACACTGCAATCACTTCCCATTTCGCAATCGCCTTCGAATATGGTCTTGATTGGGCCCTGCCATATCAGAGACACATCAGCCCTTTAAGCAAGAGAAATTTCGATAAAGATTGCATTACTACTGAAATACCCAAGGCCTAGTCGAAATCCGTCTTTCGACCCGACATGTCTTCCTTGTCAATTTATCCCCCCTGTTCCAATAACGCCGCTGTAGCCATTCCGCCAAGATCCCTAAAACGCAACTAACACATTGCCATCAGACAGAAGACCAGGCCAGTCTAAGCAGCGGACGCAACAGGCTTCTGTGTAATAGGCTGGTAAGAAGGGGCGACGGGTCCGCCCACCGTAATCTCCTGGCTGTCCATACCCGCTGCGTGACCTTCAAAGTCTGGCGCATCGGGGTGGCAACCAACGCGCTCCTTGCTCAGCAAGTCTACAAGAAGAGGGCTGGGCTTGTTGCTCTTCTCAGAGAAGTTGGACTGGTGGTTCTTGTACTGCTGCACGTTCTCCATGTACTTGTCGAAGAGGTAGGCAGAGTCAAGAGGGCCGCCCTTGGCTTCGGGATGGAACTGGGCACTGAAGATGGGACGCGAGTTGTGGATCAGACCCTCGTTGGACTGGTCGTTGAGGTTGGTGAAGTACTCCCTCCATTCACTGGACAAGGTAGTTGGGTCGACTGCGTATCCGTGGTTCTGCGAAGTGATGTGGCACTTGCCAGTGGTGAGGTCGAGAGCCGGGATGTTGTGAGCACGGTTACCGTACTTGAGCTTGATGGTCTTTGCACCGGCAGCAAGGGCGATGAGCTGGTGACCCATGCAGATGCCCATGACGGGGATTTGGGACGTCTCGAACAGCTTGCGGAGGTTGTGGACGGTGGTGGTGCAGTGAGTTGGGTCACCAGGGCCATTGGAGATGAAGACACCGTCGAAGTGGTGGGCGACCTTGTGGATGGGGTAGTCAAAGGGGAAGCAGGTGACGCTGGCACCGCGGGAGACGAGACTGCGAAGGATGTTCTCCTTGACACCACAGTCGATCAGAGCTACGTGCATGTCGCCCAAGGAAGAGCTGACATGGAAGGGAGCCTTGGTCGATACACGACGCACGAGGTTGATAGCCTCAGGGTCAATGTACGCCTCATCCTCATCGGCATCGTACTCTTCGCCGATGGAGATACGAGCAAGAGAAGAACCCTGCTCACGGAGGTATGTTACAACCTCACGAGTGTCAACGCCGGAGATGGCGGGGACACCCTCTCGGGCACACCATTGTGCAAGCGATTCTACAGCAGTCCAGTGGCTGTGCTTCAGAGCATAGTCCTGGACGACAATGCCAGAGGCTTGGATGTGTGGGGATTCGAAGTATCGGAGCAAGCCGTGCTCGTCGCGAGCGTTGGAGGGGACGCCGTAGTTGCCGATCAGCGGTTGTGTGAAGACGAGGATCTGGCCACGGTAGGAGGGGTCGGTCATGGACTCGGGGTAGCCGACGAGAGAGGTTGTGAAGACGGCTTCACCGGAAATGTTCGTCTTGGCTCCGAAGGACTTGCCTTCGAAGATGGGGCCGTTCTAGTCAGCTGTTAGTGATATGCCGAGATCCGTAGTATGACTCAACACACCTTGATGGTGAAGGTCGCGGGCTCGTTGGAGACAGCTGTGGCCCTGCGCATGCTGGGAGTAGGAATGGCACGTTGTGTGTTTCCTTCCACAGTAGCGAGGCAGCGTGCCTGTACGCGGGTCTTTGTCATTCGTCCCAGGAACCCTGCGGACCGCATGGTGGAAGGCTTGATCATTTGCGACAACATGATGAGCGGAGATGTGAGGAGAGATAGTGATTCGTTTGGTGGCAGCTTGGGTAGGCGTTCAGTTTACTGAGGCCTTCCACAGGTGGTCTGCAGATGGAGTCAGTCTGACGCTCACGACGTGTCTAGCTACGGGCGACATCGTACCTGACAGGTAATCCTAACGTCTTCAATTAGCCACAGTCATGATAGAAGAATCGAAGAAAAAAAAATCTCGAGTAGGATGCATCGATCGTCAAGCCACCAAGAGGCAGAAAGGCCGGCGGTGAATTGACGGTGTGCGATGCAGGTCCTGATAAGGGCTCATCAACCATCGCAGTAGTGACATACCTGGGAAGTGAAGACTGTCGGGGCAGCTTTCATAAGCGCGGTAGTAGAGCCAGTCGAGGTCTAAAGGGGGTGCCTATCTGAGGCGAAGCTTGACGTGCTAGCTTTGAAGGTGTTGAGTTTGCGTAAGGTGAAGATGGAGAGTAATCGGAGGGGCTTTTCTGCCCCAGCACCCAAATGACGCTAAGGCGCAATGACACGCACCTGCGCCAATGACAACCTTTACAATATCCTTTCGGTCACGATAACGATAGGTCGCAAAGTTTCTTCAACACAGGATCCAGATACTATGACAAACGTCCGGGGAAACTGGTCGATGAATGCCGGCCCCGCTATCACGTCTCTTTGAGCCCTACCTGGCTACGGCGTAGCGTACGCTGTCCTCTAGTATTGTCGCGAGAGTCTGGTATAGGTTGCGTCTTACGGCCCAAAATTGAGGCTACAAGAATATTCACATCAATTCATGTATTAGGCCAAGCAACATACAGGCTTCAGAATCGTTGTAAGAGACGTGTTCGTAGTCGTCTAGCCATTGCGCTTTCAAGCTTGACTACCATGCGGCGTAGGGTATGACGAGCATTCTTCGTTTAATGTGGCGTCTTATCTTGTCGATCGCAGCCTGAAAGTATCCTCCGGAAAGGATTTTGTGGTACCCGCATGCAAATGATGAGTGACTGTCACAGTTTTGCTTTGTCCCGATATCGGCATCATGACGATCGAAAGCTTCAAAATGTGCCGAACGTGTCTCCGCACATCCGCTGGATCCGCATCTTAACCCCTGAAAACAACACACGACTTGGGTTCCTTGAAAGTGGTTTTTGCTGGATCCATCACGGGGGGTTATAGCAATAACGGTGTTCGCGAATTTCTTCTTCCTCCGCAACCTCTGTGTTTCTACTTGACTATTGAGTACAGTGGATTCACTTCTTCCAACCAGCTTGGCCTTTTACATCATATCACTAAACAGTGATCTTGCCTGTCAGCCTCACATCTCTGGAACTTGATCCTACGAAGATCTGGTACTCTCCAGTCGCAACGCTCCACTTCCTGGTCTTCTCGTCCCAGAAGCTCATATCCCTTCTCCTCAGCTTGAAAGTAGCAGTTCCGCTTGCACCAGCTGCCAGCTTGAGCTTCGCAAAACCCCTCAATTGCTTGGGAGGCGAGTTGGTCGACGCAGGGTAGCCGAGATACAATTGTGGAACTTCTGCACCTGCAACACCACCGGAGTTGCTGATCTTGGCTGTGATGGTTGCGACCGTCTGGAAGAGATCGACAGGGCCTCCGGGACCCTTGGCACCGGTTGCGGGACCAGCCGAGGGCTTGCCTGAGACGCTGAGGTCGGAGTAGGTGAAGTTGGTGTAAGAGAGACCGAAGCCAAACTCGAATCTGGGTGTGATGTTCTGCTGGTCAAAACGACGGTAGTCGATAAAGAGGTCCCAGTTCTTGTCGTCACCCCTAGCAATGGTGGTACCGTAGTCTGATTCCTTCTTTGCAATGGTGTAGGGGAGCTTGCCGCTTGGCGAGGCAGCGCCATAGAGGATGTCGACGAGGCCGTTTCCGGATTCCTGACCTGGCAGGCCTGCCCATACAACAGCTACTACATTCGGGTTGTCGATCTACGTAAGTTAGTGTATGTCCTACATGCAGTTTGCGAGTTGAATTTCTTACCCATTGTTCCATGATGACGGGGCCGACGCTGTGGACCACGACAACGGTCTTCTTGTTGACGGCAGCAACTGCCTTGACCAACTCGTTTCCGTTGTGCCACGGGTCCAGGTTAGTTCGGTCGCCAGCGTTGCCCTCAACGGTGATGTAGCCCTCGCCACTATCGCTATTGATGCACACGACAGCTACATCAGCATTTTGAGCTGCACTAGCCCCCTGCTGCGCATTGTCGTTTGGTGAAGAGGTGATGGTCGTGCCGTCTTTCTGAGCTTGTGTCTTCATGGCATCGAGAGGAGCGATGAGGTAGGGGAACTCCACTGATCCAGAGCCCCAACCCATAGCTAGCGTGCCATCGTTGCATCCGCGATCAACGCATGCGTTAGCTCCCTTGGGCGCAACGATGCTGTCGCTTCCGATGACAGCGATGCTCTTGGGCTTCTTGAAGGGCAATGTAGCGTTCGTGTTCTTCAACAAGACGATACCATCGCGAGCCGTAGCACGGACGTTAGTCTTGTGGTTGCCACCGACCTCACGAGTGCCAATGTTCCAGGAGCTGAAGGTGGCATTGGGATAGCCCTTGTCCTGACCAACGAGGTACCATGAGGCGAGTACGCGTTTGACCATGTCATCAAGGCGACTCTGTTGGACCTGTTTCTTGTCGATAGCGGACTGGAGCTGTGGGCCCCAGAAGACGTTGCCCCCACTGAAGTCGGTGCCGGGCATGGTCATGTCCATTCCGCCGTTCGCACTACCAGTCGTCGTGTGTTGGGCTAAACGAGGTCAGCTTTTGAACCAGAGTTGATGAGTGTACATAACTTACCATTCCAGTCACTCATGATGTACCCACGGTGACCAAGTTCGTCTTTCAAGAGCTTGTTCATCACGCCGTCGCTCTCGCAGGCCCAAGTTCCATTAACCTTGTTGTAACTGCACATAAAGGCCGCAACATTGCTGTGGACAGCATCCATGAATGGCCAAACATAGAGTTCGCGAAGCACTCGGTCCGACACATCTGAGCTCATAGTCTCTCGGTTGAGCTCTTGTTCATTGACAATCCAGTGCTTAGCTGTCGCCTGGACACCGGATTCTTGCATACCCTCAATGGTCTCTGCCATCATAATGCCTTGAAGGTAGGGATCGGAACCGAATCCTTCCCAGTTTCGGCCACCGTTGGCAAACTTGCCGAGAGGTCCAGCTGAAGGTCCGAGCTGGACGTGGACGCCCAGCTCTTTTGCTTCAGCACCAAGGAAGGCGCCGCGTTCACGAATGAGATCGATGTCCCAGGTGCTGGCGGCATGGATAGCTGCGCTGAATGCAGTTACACCTTGGACGTAGCGAACACCGAGGGGTCCATCTTGAGGCTGTTAGTAAGAATTCTGTTTCGAATATATGCATGCAGTGAGCAGGCGTTGAGGAGCGCGTCCGGTGTGGCTGCGCTGCAAGCTTGAAGCACCGAAGTCGCTGAACACAACATATTCGTAGGGTCACAGCATCTTGACTCCGATGCCACAAACCACTGGCCGGCTCGAAAGTAGTGAGACATATTTGCTTACCTTGCAGACAAAGCGACGGATATCCAATCGAAGCAGCCGGTTTGGTGTTGCCAACGCAGTTACCGTTCTGCCAACCCACACCCGTAACGATGCCAATCTTCTCGTTCTGCGATAGTTTTGCAAGAGCAGCCGTCGCTTTCGCATGGGCATCGTCCCAGTTTCCCACGGCACGCTTCGAAGAAAGTAATTCGGACGGAATGGCTGCACTAGTTAGTAATAAACATGGGGTTCTATGTAACATGGATGTAGGTACCTGAAGCTTGCGATAAAGCAGCCGTAGCAAGCACAGGAAAAATAAAAGAACGCATCGTGATTGAAATCTCAACGGCCTAACAAGCTGTACGGGAAAGCGTATGCATCGCAAGGAATTACTCGGGCATGTCTCCTATTAAATACCGGCGGATCGTCCATGCTGCGCAACGCACAAGCCCGAGGCTGTTGTTTTTCGTCAAAATTGGCCCTTGGCAAAATTCCAGCATCCAGCACGGTAACCCCAGACCCCAAGAAACTTACAAGCCGCATGACGTGTGATGTAGAGGGGTCATCGCTGAATTAGATGAGGCGGTGGGATGGAGTAAATGGAGGCGGGCCGTTGACCCAGGGTCTACAGCCGGTGACGAGGGTCAGCCGCGAATCAAAACTCGGAACACTGCATCACAAGCGGACGTTGCCCCGATATACAATTACTGCACCCTTGACATGTGCAATGGACGTTGTGGGGAACATGCGGCTCAGTCGTGTGATGGTTAATGAACTGCTTGGGTGAACTAGTCTGATCAACTGACGGCTTCTGTTATTCGCTTACCCGAAGACCCTAGTAATACAGGACGCTACATCGCGCCCGAGGTCTTAGCATAAACTTACTGCAAAAGGAGTGAAGTTTCTTAATTGCAGGCCTTCAAGGGTCAATTGCTTGAACGGCCTTGTACACTTGACCTTTGCGCATTGTTATGTGGAGCTCTTGTGCTTGCATCCGCCCTGCCTGTGCTGACATTGCGAAAAGGTAGCGTATGCCTCATTGTACAGCATGCTCTCTTGTCTGGTCCTCTTGTTAGCACAGCGACAATTTAACGCATGTCTCAGACACCTATATGACTACAGAGTTGGCATCATGTCAAGAATTAGCCTGTTGTAGTACTCTGATGGTCGTCACAAGGCCTGCGCATTTGGTGCCAAGTCTGACGTTTGGCGGGTGCTGAGTCACTTGTCGCTTGAGTTATAGGACTTTACCAGACGCAAAGAACCTCAGGTGTAGTCAGCGAATTCGCAGTCATCGTCCAGTCGTAAGCAGTATGCGCACGATGGTCTTTCTTCTGTACACTTCCGTCGTCTCTGCTTGCAATTAAGACAGCCGTTTTTGGAGCGCTTCTTGTTGTTCGAAACTTCGTACTGACAGGTCCAAAGTCCTCTTCGGCGCTGGTTGCATTTCGGTTTCGCCTCGTTGCATTTGATCTTCTTTCCACAACAGCGGATACAAGCTTTTCCACGAGCAGGTACCGGCGGCGGTGATGGTTCACTGACGGGCGCCTTTTCCCTCGATTTGGTGGGTGATGCAGGCGACTTGGTGTTCTTGCTCTTCTTGGTGGATGGTTTCCGCACTGTCCTAAGAGAGGCCACAGCACCCTTTTCGTTGCACTTCTTCTGCGTCGATGACTGCGTCGCTTCCGGGGACGTTGACATGTCCATATCTGGGTCTCTGAAGTCGTTCTTCGCTTCAACAACATCCTTTTTACTGCGCTTTCTTTTGCGCGGGTTCTTTTCTTTCGTAGTAGCGGTTGTGGAAGCTACGCCGTTATCTGTGGCTAAAGCAGGTAGGCTATTGGAAGTTAGTTTGCATGTCGCTCAACAAGTCTCCCCTGCTGCTCCAACGTACCTGGCATCAATGTCGCGGGTGGTATGGATAGGATTATGCTTATACACGACATTTATGGCATCTCGCTTGAGTGAGAACTTGATGTGTATTGCGCCGCAGCAGTTGTAGGTCGGCAGCACAGCAGGCCGCAGTCTGTTGACTCCAGCCTCGTCTTTGTCGTTATCGTGAGATCTTTCTTTCTTCAGGTTGCTTTTGCGGTTCTGGAGGCTGTCTTGGCAAACATACTATCGTCGTCAGCCACAACGAGGGACTGGTCATTACTTTGGCAGTGCCTTACCTTGAGCCTGGTACCATCGCCGCCTTCTTTACTCTGCGCAGAGCGCTCGGAGTATTTGAACCCATCGGTGTCCTGAATGACTTCGATGATGGATCTATTGTGCATAAGCGAGCATAGTACAGATATGTGGGCTCAAGTACCTCGCTATTGCTCGCTGCACCTTGAGCCTTTCTTTGCCGTCAATGTCACGACACAGGGCGTATTCGACAGCAATGCTCTGAAGGTGATCGGCTGGTTGGATGAGCGCGTCAAGGCTCGGCTGCTGAATCACGGGGATGGTGATGATTGAGGCAGTCGCAAAAACGAACTCGGTCACCACGTCTGTAGGTATGAAGCTGGCTGCGTTCTTGTCCAGTTCATTGCGCAGAGCTCCCTCCAATGACTATTGCATAACAGCTTAGCTACGTGGATACAGATTGCGAAGACGATATTATTTCGAGCGTAGGGCAGCGGTAATAGACATCGGGATTCAGTCCCTTGTGAAAACGAAGATCCAATTCGTCTTCGAGGTCATCCATGACAGCACTGTCCTAGATTGAGGCGCGACGGCGTGATGCAGCCGTAAGATGAGACGAATGGAGACAGATGGGGAGAGAAGGCCCAAGCTTCCGGGAGGGCAGGTTGTTCCGAGCCAAGACTGGAAGCTGATTGGCCGCGTCAGGGTCTGCTACGGTTGCCCTGCAGCATGCTAAGATTCGACTCAATCGGCAATGGGTCAAGCTGCACCTGGCTCGCAGTCGCGCAAATGAGCTGTCTCGTGGGCGAGTACATAGGGGTGTGCGCTTATGGCAATGTACCAGCTCTGGCTGCAGCCAGCGGAGGTGTTGTTGGAGAAGGGCTGCAGATCCTGGCTACATTGTGTGTTGGTAGAGATGATTGATCCAACGCCGCCTTGTTGCGCAAACACTACCAGGCCATGCTATTACAGGACGATCCGCCACGTTGTCCATGTGCACGGTTCGTTCCCAAATCTGGGGCTCACTGGGCTTGTCAGGGATCTTTCTGGGCTATAGGGAGCAGCCGCGCTGGAATGCAGAGGAGGCAGCGCATCTTGACCGTCGTGCCTCGCTGCAGGCTGCGTCTATCAAGCCAATGTCGGCGGGTGTTGCTGGTGGGCCTGCCACGCGTTGGGCGACCTGGGTAATCTAAGGCGCTCCAGGTCTGGCCAGCAGCGGCCGCAAACAGGGCTTCAAATTGTGCAGGCGTACATAACAAGCTGTCTCCGAGCTACGGGCGGGAGCCGATGCAAGGCTATGATAACAGCCCTAGGCCGCTTTGACTGATTGGCGTCTTCCAGCTCAAGGGCATCCGCTGCCGTCGCTAGAGCGCAACCTCACTCACGCCCTCGCAAACGTCCCGGCGCCCTCGTGTGAACTCGCCTCGTCGCTGGCTGCTGCTGCGCCTGTACTGTCCTTGTCCGGTCGCGTGCCTCGTCGCTAGCACTGCCTCAATCGCTCGCCGCATTGTCCGCCCACCGGCTCACCAGGACCTGGCCCAAGTCTAACGGGTGGTGTTTCACGCTCCAACCCACGTAGCACCCGCCGCCGCCGTCTGCACGAGGACTCATAGGTACGCCTGCCCGAGTCTGCCATCTTTGCCAGCGCCAGCAATTGTGAGACTTACCCGTCTGCCAGACTCTCCCCGCTCCCTGGAACCCCTCGTTTGAGCCCATAGCTCCCATCTCCGCACGACCACGACCCTGAGCCTGCGTAGCGACATCTCCGCTCCGTCTCCGCACGCCTATCTCGAATTTTGGCACCCGACTTGCCTCCAAACAAACATCCATAGCCTCGAAACAAATTCTAGCCTGCCTTCACCATGGTGGTTGCGACAATCAAGTACGCGAAGCCCATCATGCCCGGCTTGCGACAGCCATGCTCTATATGCTAGTGCTTACTACTTTACAGGTGCGTCGTCGTCGGCGACGGTGCGGTCGGAAAGACATGTCTTCTTATCAGTTATACCACCAACAAGTTCCCCTCGGAATATGTTCCTACAGTCTTCGACAACTACGCTGTGACCGTCATGTGAGCTTCCCTTTGCTCTTTGTACAGTTTGGAGTAGCGGCAAACCCTCGCTGGATTTAGCTTCGGGACAGTGATTGGTGGAGCAGCTGCTGACTGCTTTGAAGGATCGGTGACGAGCCATACACCCTCGGTCTCTTCGATACTGCCGGGCAGGAAGATTACGACCGTCTCCGGCCGCTGTCATACCCCCAAACCGACGTCTTCCTCGTCTGCTTCTCCGTGACTTCACCCGCTTCCTTTGAGAACGTCCGCGAGAAATGGTTCCCCGAAGTACATCACCACTGCCCGGGCGTGCCCTGCCTTATCGTCGGTACACAAGTAGATCTTAGGGAGGACGCTGCAGTAAAAGACAAGCTCTCAAAACAGAGAATGGCACCCGTAAAGAAGGAGGACGGTGAGCGTATGGCGCGGGAGCTTGGTGCAGTCAAGTACGTCGAGTGTTCGGCGCTGACCCAATACAAGCTCAAGGACGTGTTTGACGAGGTAAGCATATTGTACAAGATGGATTGGTGTAAATGCTAACATCTTCATAGGCGATTGTAGCAGCACTTGAGCCACCAGCCGCGAAGAAAGAGGGCGGCGAGAGGAAGAAGGGCAAGAAATGCTGTGTCCTTTGAGATGCTTATGCGGCAACTACGAATAACCGCAGGCTAGGGAGCGTTGATTTACAGATATTCTTTGATTAGGCGTGAATCTTTTGGATACCTCTCGAATACAGGCGCCATTGTGGGTAGTGTTCTCTTTTAATCTGTTCAGTTTCGTTCTATGCTTTTCACTCCAATTCCCATCAATTGCACATCACGTTCAAGATGCAACAAGCAGACAGATCTTGATGCTTGGAAAAGCAGGTAAAACGCGAATCGGGAGCTATCCATTGCGCGCCTAGTGTCTTCACTGCGTTGCACCGGATGCCATGTCTTGCTCGGTCTTCTCTTGCAAGTCTGCTTCCCCACGTGGCCTACCCCTCTTCTAAGATGAGGTGAACGAAGAGCGCGTTTGATGTCGTCACTGTTGTTGATGATGATGATGTTGTTGTTGCCAATGGCTATTGTCGTTGCGTCTTGCTCAACAATGCGATCTTTGTCGTGTACCAACCTCTGCGTCAACAACTCCGCAACACAAAAGCCTCCTACATCCTCGAATCCTTGTGATCTTTGTGAGTTGCAAAACTTTAGTACTGACGCTTTGGTTGAGACAGGACATTCTAGCATTTCACACTGTTTGAGCTACGACCAACCCGGTTCGACTGCAAGTCTTTTCACCTGCTCAACTTCTCACGCTTGGGACAGATCCCCCCACTTGGACGAAACCCTGCACCTATGTCGTATCAGTTCACCGAAGAGAAGAAGCGCCCGCCGCCGATTACGCTCCCGTTGCCGCCACCTCCGCGCCCTCTCCCGGCCACCGACCAGCAGTGGCAGCAAGGACAGCGCTCTACCGATAACACGCCGCTGACCTCGCCTATTGAGTCGCAAATTCCAGCCTCGGGTTCAGGCAGAAGTCGCACCGCCATGGCTACGTTCGCCAATTTAATTGATCAGGCACGTTCCCCCCGCAAGTCAGATCATGGATCCTGGATAAGTAGCCATGTCGGCTCAACGGCACGTTCGAGGCAGTCAGGAGGCAGTCAACATGAAGCTGTAGCTGCACAGGCCCAAATTGAGGCTCTCGACGAGGAGACTGCTAGAGGCAAGGTGGAATCTCGCGCTGAGAAGAACCTGTTCAAGATGACGGGTCAAGTTCCGCCCACTCCAATGATTGGTGAGTCTATGGTACTATGTACACATTCTTGTACTAAAACTTACAGATTCGACAAACGAGAACGAGATCTATATCAGGAGGGAAGACTTGCGACGACAGTGCCGGATCGCCAGTGAAGAGCAACAGCCAGAACGCGAGGAGCCGCCCAAAAGTCCGAAGAAAAAACTTTTCCAGAACCTCCGTAACACCTTTTCCAAGTCTTCTAGCACCGCAGTTCCACCAGCAATGCCAAATAAAGCAGCGCAGATTTTGGGCACAGCATCACGTCAGGCTCGCATCATCCCCGTCCGCCCCATCAAGCCAGCGCGCCCTGTCGAGTCAACCCCTACAAGGACCTCACGCTCAGACACGGTAAAGTCGCTGCCTGCGAAGATTGTTGATCTTGACAACTACGCCCATCGCCATCGTGGGGGATCTTCGCGTCGCAATCGCACGAGTGGCCGTGGCTCACCTGGTAGAGGTAGCCTAAAGAAGCAGTCGTATGACATAGAGAACATAAGCCCCGTGCCTGATGTCAACGGATCGTCGGATTCAGTCATCCCGCCTTCACCACCAGCAAAGGATACTCCCCCACCAGATGAGAGGCAGCCCAGCCCACTTCGCAGGGCTGCGCCAACGTGCGGTGATTTGCGTAACAGCTATTCAGACTTCAACGACAACATCAGCCGTATTCAGTTTCCTAAGCTTGATCTGTCGCCCGTCCGTTCGTCAGGCACACTACCTGGACATGGTGGATCGAGTCCCACGAAGTCCCGCCCATATACCGCAGAGGACTACACCAAGCTCATAGAAGATGGATCCATGCAATGGCCCTACCCTAACTGGAAGGAATCGCCAAGTAAGGCAGAAGGCAAACACCCTGTTCCTTTGGCAGGTGCAGGCCTTGGCTCATTGCAGCTTCCTCGTCCCAACCGCATGAGGGAGGAGCGTCCGAACACAACGCGAGAGACCAGCGCTGACAAGGGCCCCTACCTCCTGCCGCACTTCTACTCCCCATCTCGCATCACTCCTTTTCCCTTTGCTGAAGGCGAGACACCGTCCAAGAATGTAAGTCTGTTGTTGCTCCAAAGGCTCTTTCTCTCACCTTCCCAAATAGTGGGGCCTGTCGTCATCTGTCCCTTCAGCGTTTACTTGCCTTGACCTGTAGTACCCCGCTTCTTCCCCTACGGTGTTGGTGATAAACGCTAACATATCTCTCAGTCTGACGAAAAGCGCCTTCTCTACTCACACCCCACAAGGTCACGATCGCTCCTCCACCCCCGCGAAGAGTCGGCCCACGGCTCAATCAAGATGATCTTCCAAGGAGACCGTCAGGATATCGAGCCAAACTCTCCGACTGCTCGCGAGCTCGATGAGAACGAGCAGCTCACTCATGAAAGCGATCGGCGCTCCGATGTTGGCGTCACAACCCGCGTCATGCAAGAGTTGCGTATTGGAGAGCAGAGTGAGAACCCACGACAAAGGAACGGCAATCTGGGCGATCAGTCCTCCTCAAGGCTGACTGATATGCTCAACACTGCCAGCCCAGGCCGCAGTGGGTCGCAGGGCGACTTCCAGCTTTACTGTCCCAGTGCCGTTCCCAGTCCGCTTCACAAGATTTCTGGTCCTCCGTTCACAGCACGCGCGTCCGTGCCTTCCGGATCTTACAGCGCGATTCCCCAGCCGCTTCCACCCAAGTCCATCGAGGACCACTTCTTCATGACCAATGAGCACCTTGATGTAGTGGGCAAGACTACTTGGGACGCACTGGAAACGTTCGGCAAGGAGCAGGAGAATATATCACAGGCGAGGCATGATGATACCTTGGCATTGATCAACAGGCGCTTCAAGCAACTCTCATCTCATCTGGATGCTATCAAGGAAACCGTCAACCGCGTCGAGACTTCCATTGATCGCGTAAGGGAAGTAGCGGACAATCAACACAACATCTACGCTACCATGAATACCATCAAAGATAGTATCAAGGAGACTATTCCCGACGCGTTCAAGGAGCAGGATAAGAAGACGACCTGCATAGAGGCGGAGATGAAGGAAATGAAGCAGATCGTCCAGGCTTTACAGAAGTCTATGGGCCAGAAGGCTGCTGAGACGTCAAACACCCCTCAGCCCCCGTTCCCCTCGCACAACCAGCGCTCTCCACACTCTCTTCCTGGTCACTATGGTAATATCCCTGAGGTTGTTCGCGACCTCCAGCCTGTGATGCAGCACGGAATGTCTTCTCCTCAGGACGGCCACAGTGACGCTCGTCTTGGCTATCAGAGCGGCAATCACAACGGTAATCAGTGGGCTGCGCGTCCTGCCTACGCTGGCCGCAACGGCAAGGAAGAGCGTCCATCATACGCCGCAAACCCCTACCTCTACAACAACGGCGATCAGTACAGCAGTGGCTATTCTGGCGGTGGCTACCCTCCGTTCGGTTATTCTGCCAACCCTTCTGACCAGGACTTCGGATTCAACAACCAGGGTCAGCCAAAATAAACCTAGCCGATCGCCAATGACACATTTGGGATTCAGCGTTCATATTCAACAGATATGACCGGGGACTTGGAAGAGTTGCTGTGCGTGCGAGGGAACAGTAGCACAACTGGGTGACGACGAGTTTGGGTGGTTCTACATAGGAACATTTTGTATCATATTGACTTGGAAGGTGTCCCATCTGCCGATCGGGCAGTATGTATAACATCATGGGATCCCTTGTTCATTTAATATTCACTTTCGGTAGTTTGATGCGTGGTATCAGCTCTCATGTCTCTGCTGACATCCGTGGATGAGCCGCAGAAATGTCACGAATGTCACATACCGTATATGCTGTGTCGTAGACTGCGTTGTGTATTGGTGGATGATGTTTCGTGAGGACTCTCATATGCACAGCTCAAACATGAGGTGCAGTCATCAATTGATGATGGTTTTTGCACACAGAGTTTGGCAGCTATCCTTCGTCCCACCTAGATTTTGTGGTTTGTAGAGACACGAATGTCCCACCCACCCAAGCGCGATAATGGGATCAACAATGAAATTCGTGGGGATACCAACCTTAAAAACGTTCTACAAGCAATGACCGTGGTCACAAGTGATATTGCCGTCGTGATGTCCGAAGAGATCGCTCATGAGAGCGTCCCAAGTCTCTGAGTATCAATCAAAGGAGCCTTCGACGTGGATGAATTGAGTCCTTCAGATTAATCGATGGAAGAATAGGTCAAGCGACGGCAGAGCGTTGATCGTTGCCACTGGTTGCGACGATGTTCCTGCTGGTGATGCCCCTCGTGCCTGCCGGTGGAGCCCGCCACGCCATTCCCGAAACGGCTAGCCCCACACACGTTCGAAATTGTGTCTCGCTAAGCTGTTGTCGATTTCGCTCTCGCACGACGAAACCGCGACATCTCCCACCCTCGATACTAACAACAGCGTCACCAGGTAAGCGCTTCCGCTCTGCTGTGTAGACGTCCGATCACTGACAGCACCTCTTTAGTCCCCAGCCAAAATGAGTACGCCACACGCCCACCCTCACCCTCACCCGCAACCACGAGCTTCGAGACTGACTGCGATATAGCGAAGGGTACCTCCAGTTTCGGAAAGCGCCACAACAAGACGCACACGCTCTGCAGGCGTTGCGGTACGTGATATCTCCCTGGAAGCTAGTATTGGAGATGCGAAGGCATGGAAAGAGACAAGGGCTGATTCAATGTTTAGGTCAACGATCCCTCCACATCCAGAAGCACACCTGCGCCTCATGCGGCTACCCTGCTGCTAAGACCCGCAAGTGTACGTGTACCTGAGACGCACACACACAGAACGCGAAGATTAACATTGGAATAGTCAACTGGGGCGAGAAGGCCAAGCGCAGGAAGACCACCGGTACCGGCCGCATGCGATACCTCAAGACCGTCAACCGCAAGTTCAGCAACGGATTCCAAACTGGCACACCCAAGGGTGCCAAGGGCCCCACCGTCAAGTCCTCGTAAACGCATCAAGCTAAAGGTTGGCGACGAGGAGGAGTAGAGGCGCGATGAAGGCCATTCGGACGGGTGCATGATCGGAAAGCGGGTTCTTATAGGCAAATGGTATTGCTCGGCATGGGGCGTTCTGTCATCCCTCTCCCGGTTGCTGCCCATCCCACATGACGAATGAGGAGGGCATCGCCGTTTGAGCGCATAGCTCTGGAGGCATAACTACGGAAAATTCATCATGTTCTGTCACGAAATAAAAGCATGAATCAAGCCAACGACTGTGCCAATCAACCGCAGATGAGATAGGATGCACTGATGAGCTGTAGGGAAGCGAAAGCTATCGAGGCCGTTGGATGGATATACACCGAACGAGACACCGAGACCTTTACATATTACACCGCTGAACGCAAGAATGTACGCATATAGCCAGCTGATCCCGCGACCCATCACTCGAGTGCAGACGACCGTACCGATTACACCTACGGACGTACCGACCTTATTGGCAAATTACAAACAGACACTGTGCCTGTTGCTTTGTACCTGATCTGCTTTGCTATCTAGATGAACAAGTCTCGACTAACACACCACCTGCTATACAAATTCCGTACATGGCCGAAGTTGCATGTTGACGTGCAGCAGCGCTTTCAACAATCACAACAAGTATAAAGCACATTCTCGTTCCATCACTCCTCAGAACCACCTTCTCTGCTCGATCTTCGTCCACCACCGCCCCTTCTCGCCTTCCTCTCTAGGTCCTACAAACTCCAACACCTGGTTGCCTCTCCCGATCCTGATATCCAAATCGAACATGTCGCTCGCAGTTCTCCTCTCTTCCTTTACGCCCAGGCAAAAGCTCGCCCTCACACCCACACCGCCCTTCCTCTCTTTAGCCACGTCACTCAGGAACGGTCCAATGTCCCGCGCAACACGGTACGCAAGCGCCGAGGGAGTAAACTTGGTCCTGAGCTCGACAGCCCACCGGTTGAAGTTCTGAGCACGTGGCACAACGCGTGGATTACCAAAGTTGGGAAACTGACCTGGGTCGACGGGCTGATCATGGGTTGGCGATGCGGGAGGCGTCACAATGGTGAGTGCTGTCGAAGAAGGGGAGCGTGTGTCGAGCCAAGATTGGATGATCTCCGTATCGCGATAGGAGTCTTCATACCAAGTCATCAGCCAGAATGAGATGACGAGTTGTTTGAGGTTGTCGAAGGAGCGGAGACCGGTGAGAAGAGGGTTGGTGATGGGTGTTGTGTAAGAGAGAATTGGGCAGCCGTTGTAGCCACAAATCTTGAGCTCTTCAACTGTAGACGCGTGGTGCAGGGCGACGGTCTGGAGAAGGGGCGCTTGGGGCGGCCAGCCGTAGCTCGGTTCAAATGTAAAATCCAAGGGCATTGGGAACCCACGGCGGTATGCGGCTAAGATGCCCGAAAGGTCTTCGTCTTCAAGGTTGTAGATGAACTCTGAGCCGGATTGCCCTGGGTCGATGGCGCTGAGTTGCTGTCCGCCAGCGCCCCATGTATTCCCTGCTGGAAATGAAACGCCAATCATGACTATCTTCTTCAACGGGCACCAGTGTAGTGCTCGAAGCAGTTCACGCTTCTCGTCGCGTGGTATACCGCCTTCTAGCTTGATCTGCTCGACTTTCCGCATGTGAGGTACGAACTCGTCGATGAATCTTCGTCGCCGGGTACGTTCCTGCATGTCTTCTGCCGTCCTGCATATCGCCGTGAATGGCTCCCCAGGTCCTGTATATTGCGTATCGATGCGAAGGTCGGTGAGCGTTGTTGCTAAATGGGCGACCAGAGCTCGGGATCGATTTTGAATGTCAAGAGACGGCTTAGTGTGACTGTACATTTTGTCCATGGGCCAACCGAGGCACTGTATCTTAGAATGCGCCTCGACGAAGTCCAGAAAGGGTTCTTCCATTAGATAAACGTCCTTTGGGAGTACTGTGGGTGGTAAAACAGCATTGCGAATCTGCAATGCACGCAAGTGCGGGAAACGCAGCCTGCTTAGTGCAGAGAGAAACAATTCAGAGTCAGTGGTGGAGCCGGCGAGTTCTGCATCTCTCCGACGCCAGTGTATCCAATCCAGGTTGAGACTGGTGAGCGTGGAGGCAGAGCATGCAATTAGCCATTCCATTGGGGGATTTGGGTCAGACACAAACTGTCCAAGTGATGCGGGCTCGAAATGCACCGGATTCTCATCGACGTAGTCTCTAATCTCGGGAAGTTCCTCCCACATGATAGCATCATATGCTCTGGCCTTTTCACTCAACTCTTCTGTTGAAGACCGCGGCCAGCGTTCTGGCAGACCTTCATGAGAGAAGTGGATAGTGGTTCCAACAAAACCTCCTGCGCCATTATGCATCTGGTAGTATTGTCCGCCACGGGAAAGCTTGAACTCGGAAAATTGTAGCCCCGGACACTTTGTTTGATCTGACATGTCCTTCCCAAGCCTACGCAGCCGAATGCTCTCGAGCCCAGTAGCTTTGTTTGGCAGAAGCCGGCATAACTCAGTCTTGTCGAAGCTGCAGCTCTCAAGCCAGAGTTTACGAAGAGGTACACGTCGTGGTCGACCTTGATCAAGGAAGCCAGTGACGAGTGTGTTCGTCAGCTTGTAGTGCCCGTATACAATACGCAGCGTATGCACATTGATCAGGTTTCGTATGGCGAGCTTGAGGAGTATGTGTAGTCGATCGTCTTGTGAGAGATTATCGGCGTCGAAGCGCATTCGTGGGAGTTCGCTGAATATGTTCGGAGACGGCAGGTGACATCGATGCGACAGTGTCTGGACCTTGGATGCGATCGCAGGGTTACTAACACGTTAGCACGTTTCTCATAAGGACCCTAGATACCTACGTCGCAAGTATGTACAGTTTCTGAATGATGGGTGTGTCGTCGTGCTCGTCGGGCTCTCCACGGCCGCGTTCGCCCCATAGCAGGTCTGTCTCTTCGTTCAAGTGTAGCTTCCACTGGTCGACCAAACAAACATGACGCCACAATCGATCCGTCGCATGTTGATGGAATGCCTGGGAGACTAGAGCCACGTGTTTGAGCGTAGGAGTGTCGAGGTAGGCAACGATGAGTTGGAGTAATTCGCTGGGTAGAGACTGTAGCTTTGGAACGAGTCAGCTCATCTTCGCAAATGCAGATAAGGGTCGAAGACAGACGCCGGATAGGCGCGCACTGTGGAGATAGCACGTGTAGAGCGGACCAGGCCTGCCCACGGGTATCATTGTACATACAGAAAGTGGGCGTTCCTCGGCACTGACGTTTGGTGGGGAAGGGGACATCATGTGGTCTGGAGAAGTACACATAGGCATCACAAGTGCTCATAGACGCGCGTCGCGCGAGAATGCTGTAGTATCCAACTGCGCACGTGGGAGTGTTGTGAGTTGGATGCGTCAATTCGTCAAGTCCGGGCGTGATGCGCATCGACGCCATCGGTGGGGTGCCACCCCCACAAACCAAACCCCTGCCCAGCTGCCTAGCCATGTGAAAGCTTCGCGTTTGACCAGGGCGTCGTCCACCATCTTCGGACCGGATTCTGAATGTGATGGCTTGCATATCGAAAATGATGGATGGATTTCAGAGAGGTGGCAGATCCTGTGGCTTCAAGCTTCCTTTTCTGTATCCTCCACCATGTCCTGTTGAACCTTCCGTTCCCGGATCATCCTGTACATGCCAATACTAGGCGCCACATCTTTGAAGCCATACATCGGGTAGAGTTTCTGTGCCATCTCTTCAGCTACAAGGCTCACATATGCCAGTGGTGCGTGTTCATCCACGTAGTCCACAAGCTTCTGCATGATGCGCTTTCCCAGCCCTTTGCGCTGGTGATCTGGGTGCACCGCCACGTCCACCAAGATGAGAAACAGCGACCCGTCGCCGACCAAACGACCCATTGCGACGGCTTCCTGTCCCAGCCCCGGAGTATTGTCGTCAAGCATGTGATTACGCTCATAGCCGACGATGCAGCAGAAGGAGTTGGCGAGTGACTTGGGTACGGCTTCCATTGGTGGGGGTGTCATGCCAGCGAGCTTTCGGAGATCGTGGTACGTTTGCGGTGTCGGCAGACCTTCAAGGATGATGTACTGTGATTCGGCCATTTTATGAAGAGATGGGTCTGAGAGTAACAAGCTTCTGTTTTTGTAGGTGCGAGTGCCTAATACGCAAGGTTTCGGAGTTAAGATTTCGGAATGAAGTGCGGAGCAACACATGCAGGCCCGCCTGACGCTCTTTGACAGCGTCAATCGTCGCTCCTTCCTGGAGTCAAGTCCAGAATACGCTATCAAAACTTCTGAATACTTCTGACGCGATATTCTGGTACAGCGCTATGATATGCGCTGTCTTTGCTGTTCTCAAGAGCATCGAAACGAAGAGTATCATTGACGACCTCCCAGACCTGAGAACGATGACAGAAGACCTGTTGCACAGACACGTTCGAACATCTAGGACGCACAATCCTGCGGTACAAGGGAACAAGAGACTGCAAGCATTGGTTCATGGTATTCATCCGGCAGCTTACCGCCATGATGATAGCCATTGCTTGGGTTTTGTATCGATGTGGGCTCACAGTCAACGTTTGTGCGCCTTGCATTCGTCACGAGAACTATGGTCACAGATATGGCGTAATAAGATACTGGCTGTGTCGTTAGGTCGCCAATGATCGATCAGGTGGCCATCGTCTATTCGATTGCCGTTGTCTGCTACCTTGTTACCTATACGTTCGCTATAGTCTTCGCATGTGCTGGAAAGAGCAAATTACTATGCTCGGTCACTACCTCGCCTACCACTTCTGTGAAGGGAGTGACTCCAAGCTCTACGGTCAGCATCAGCGGTCTCAAGACAACACGAACGGAGCCAGTGGTCAGCAGACATTGCCGCAAAGAAGAGAAGAGGCAGCCTATATACTAGCAACAGGACGGTCTTGTTGGGAGAGTCCTGATGAAGAGCATGATGCATCATTCCCTAATGAGGTAGAGACTAGTGCTGATAGCAGATAGCAGCTGTAATTGATCGTGTGCCTCGTGTTTTCACCGAAGGCTGTGTTGATGATGCTCCCCAACAACCGTTGGATCCGAGCTTACGTATCGCAGAATGTCGTTGGAAGTTGGCGTTGTCATGGGTCACGGAAAACCCGGGCCGCGCGTTCCACAGCTTCATATAGGATGCTATTCCAACATCGTGTCTAAGGCAGTGCGACATCAAAGCAAAGCAAAACTTGGCCAAGATGTGTTGTACTTCAGATGTAAAGATTACCCTGCATAAACACGAACGTGAGATGAAGCCTAAGCATTCTCGAAGCTGCACGATTATGCAACGGCGAGATGTTGTAATGCCTGTGGTCGTGCAAATTGTGATAAGCTCAGTGCACATGACGTGGTGTTTCGTTCCAAACTTCGCTTTCGAATTTGTCGGAACCTGGTTGTTGGGTACATGACGCGCAGAAATGACTGCAAGCTCAAAGACGCTGAGGAAGCGATTCTCTTCGAGTCAGCGTCGTGTGACGATATTCGTCGCCTATGCCGTCGTACTATTCAGTGGGTTGGCAATCTTCTGGTGGCGGGTCTGGTTCTTTGCGTCTGGGTCCGTAGAACCAAGCGACTCATGTGGCCGACTTCGGCCTGGAGCTTATTGCCTAGGCGTGTCTCCATGTTACCCTGAGAAGATGGCGATTCGATCGCGGTATTGACGCGTATGCAGACGAAACATCTGGAGTTTGCACGTCGAGTAAGGACCAGCCGATCCGGATGTGGTGTGTTCTGCGAGGCCGTTGTGCGCCGTGAACTTGGCACAGAGCTCGAGCCATATCATTTGACGCAAGTGAGCATGTTGGGGTCGTCTTTGATGAGTAAATCAGAATTTTGGGTACCGACTATGTGACAGAATGATGTGTGTAGCGGCACTGGCCTAAAGAGTTACGGAGACAGCTGTAGTAAGTCGGTACCTGGCTAGTATGAGTATACACTAGCCGGGAACTGCTGGTAAAATAGCGGGTGAGCTACTTGCTCGATCCCTAGTGGAAACACCATCATTGCTACAAATAGTACACGGATCTATCGTTTCAAGGAGTGATGTCGCAAACATGATGACTTCATGCTAGCCCTGAGGAGCACGGAGCGAAAGCGATCTTACTTTACTTCGAGACAGGTGTTTCTGTCATACATGCGACCGTGAAGATGTGCAGACTTCGGAGCGGAGGAGGTTGCGGTCGCCGACGAAGGCTTTGCGCCTGAGAGCGGGTGAGACGATAGGCTCAGGGTCCAATGCAGGGTAAGATGACGTGACTGAGCATACCTGCCTAAGATAACGATGAGAAGCCTCCATGTGAAGTTAGAGGAAATGCAGAAAATCTCAGGCGCGCCGGACTTGCAACGTCGGCTCTCCTCACTTAGATAACTTCCAAGGTTGACGCTTTTGGAATGAGGACGCGAAGCGAGCAGGGGCTTTAGGCTGATGGTCGCAAATGGGGCGATCCGCACGACTGCCGGACGATCATTGGTTTTTTAGGCCTCCGAAAATAGATTAGCCCCATATGCGACAACACCATCAGCACCGATCATCATCCTGACACACGACAACCAACTGTCACAACGCTCACGTTTCCAAGACGGCCACATCCTTCTGATGCATCACCGAGCTCGTCAGTTCAGCCCACTCGGCAAGCATCAGCTGTACCTCCTGCCATCTCCCGGCGATCTTCGGTGGCAATATTGCATGTGCAATTCTCGCAAAGTGTCACATATGCAATGCAACCCGTATCCGCTTACTGAGTGTCGGTAGAACATCCATAGAGCACCAGATTTATATCCTTGAAAAATTGTCTTCTTGCGACTATCTCGGGAACATCTGACGAGTCAGTAACTTACCGGTGACCAGGACAGCAAGTTGCCCAGAACGATGCGGAAAAGAACATCGTCGATGTTTACCGTCCCATTACTGCAGCTTTCAGCGATCGCCCTGCCAATTTCCTCAGGGAGTCTCTTATCAGCTTGGTCCTACGCAAGCTAGACGAAAACGGTCGCGGAGGATTCACATACTATGCCTGCCTTGGCACTGATGCTGCATACTCAGCGCAGCCAGAAAACTCATGGTCCTTGCAGACCAGTGAGCTCGTCAAACAAGCGAGGCTACTTTTTGTAATCCCAGGCGTCATGCTTGTTAGAGGACATGATCCACTCTCTCGGCTCTGACACGCAGCGTCCCGTAGTTGCGCACGGGATATCGGTACTCGAAACTATTCACAGGAGTAGGCTTACATGCTCAGGCAGTAACCCTCCCGCCATGGATTTAACAGGTTATATATGTAGTGTCTCATGCACCCGAATCTCTTCTTAAGGCTGCACGTCTTTCGTAACCCAACTTCTTGGTACTCGTCACGCTGGGTGTGATTTTTTTCTCCTACCGACTGGCTGCCATTATGGGGCTTCCTTCGATATTATTAGCGATAGCTGTTCTGGGTGCATATGCACTCTACAGGTACTGGGATTCATCTCGTCGTCATAGAATACCGACCGGCCTAAAGCCTCTACCAGGACCCAAAGGTATGGCACTTATTTCACTGTCACATCGCATAGGCGAAGGTCTACTGCTGGACCCTGACGATCATAGAAGTACCTTGACTAACCGGCGTATACTAGGCTACCCCATCCTCGGCTCAGTACCTGAGGTGCCTGAGAAGAACGGTTTCATCAAGTTCGCGGATTGGGGCAAGCGATATGGCCCTATCTATCAATGCGACTTGGCTGGTCATAATCATGTCTGGATATCCAGCGATCAGATTGCGAAAGACTTGCTTTCGAAAAAAGCAGCCATCTACTCCGATCGACCGCATATCCCCTCTTTGATTGACGACAACCGTTCAAGCGCACAATATCTTCCGCTTCTCAGTCGAAATGGTAAGTCCCATTCATGAACGCATAATACCACTGTGTCTAACACTATCCAGAGGGTCACACTCGTCAACGAAAGTTTGCGAACATCGTCATGCGTGAATCGGAAAAGGCTGCATTCCATCGATACCCCGAAATGGAATCAACGCGCATGTTGACCGAGCTACTGGACGCACCTGATCAATACAACAACATCCTTGAGTCTTTCATCTCTCGCGTCACCTGCCGACTGGCCTGGGGCCACAGTGAAGGTAGTGACGAGCTGAAGCAACGCGCACGCGAACTTCTCATTGGTGTCTCACCCACTGGTTCTCTGGCTAACAAGCTTCCATTCCTTATGTCACTGCCGGACTGGCTCTCCCCACCCAAGGCTTGGGAGAGGCGACGCGCGACCACTGAGCGAACATGGTTCGAGACCATGCAAGAACAAGTTGTGAACGATGTGCAGTCAGGACAAGCGGCCCCATCCTGGATGAAAACTTTCTTGGATGGTCGCAGCAAATGGGGGTTCAAATCTGATACCGAAGGCGCATATGCTGTTGGCATGCACGGTATCGCCGGAGCTCTTACTATCGCTGCTCCAATGCAGACATTTTGTCTGGCTATGACATATTATCCACAGTTCTTGCCGATGTTACACGAGGAACTCGATCGTGTCTGTGGAGACCGGATGCCACGTTCAGAAGATAGACCCAATCTTCCTTTCTTGCGAGCCATCATTCGCGAGTGCATTCGATGGCGCCCGCCAGTCCCCACCGGCATTCCCCACTATCTGATTCAGGACGATGAATACAACGGCTATCACATTCCCAAGGGTAGTACCGTACATCCTTTGGAGTGGTAAGTTCACCTGTATCTTGAACAGTGTAAAAGATTCTGACATGTTTCTTTAGGGCCATCTCCCGCGACCCTGATCTATACCCCGATCCAGAAACCTTCAACCCTCTTCGATGGATCAAACCAGAGTACCCCACCTACCAAGAACCTCTTTCTCAATATCCAACTATAATCAACTCGACACAGTTCGGGTACGGCCGGAGGACTTGCACAGGGCAAGCTGTGGCCGACGAGGACCTACTGATTGGCATCGGCGCTATTGCCTGGTTGTTCGACATCAAAAAGCCATCGAGCGATCCCATTATCATGCCGGCTATGAGCCCTACAAGGGCGGAACACACGATCGGCACGAATGAGAAGGCCACCATGTCAAGTGAGGAACTCAACACAGGTCTCAACACAACTGAGCCAACCATGGCAGAAAAGATCCTTGCAAAGTTCACATGCCCTGGATCTAAGCCAACGAACGACGCAACACTGGAGAAGCCAAAGCCTGTCGAGCTGACCAGTCGGCCTCTGGAATGGGGCGACACCACCAAAAAGCCCAAAGATCCAACACTAGACTACTCCATCCTGCTCATCGCGAAGCCTATTCCCTTCAAATTTGATCTCAAGCCTCGCGACACGGTGCGGATAGAAACAGTCCGCGATCTCTTCAGGGAAGGCGTCGCAAACGGTGACTATCCTGAAGCGAGGGGATACTGGGGTGCAAATCAGGGACGTAATATGCCTTTGGGCTGGGCTAAAGTTTGAGACACTCTGTTCGAGATCTGCGAGTCCTGCAGATGCAGGCTTATCCACCCTTGTGCGGGGACCCGGTGCTGACCCTGCAGCGCCGATCATGGGCATATAATGGCGACAATAATAATTCATTTGGAGGGATTTTGACCTTTCACGTGCGGTTGAGCTATAGCTTGCTCCCGCGTGGCTCAGGGTAAGGCGATGCTATCGTTATCGCTACGTTGTTATGATCTGGACATCCTTTAGCAGCTTTCCTTGGTATATACCACATGTCTTCTTTGTTCAGATCTTCAATACTCAATATGAACAGTAATCAATATTGGCACGGCTTGCATGCGTTGACAGTAGTCGAGATCATCAATGGAGTAAGAAGACCCTCAGCTGATAACTGACATATTATGGCATGCATCAGGCGAATACGTATAGCATGTTGTAGCTTACTTTAGTAATGGCTCTTTCGTTGCTGACCATCACAGCCTGGACGGCCTCGGGCTGAGTGCGGACACTTTCTGGGTAAGACGTTATACACGTGACGAGACCAATCTGCCAAGGTGCCGCCACATCCTCCAGCCACAGCTCTGACATCACGCATCTTCGGACCGAACGGCCGCAACGCGACATTGCCCTTCCACAAACACCACACCAATGCGCCCAAGATAGCCCTGCCCAGCTCACCGCGAGCACGAATCGCGCAAATCATGTTCGGTCTCCAATTCACCGCCACGCGCACGCAGATCGCATCGTACCTCTTCGGCGTGGCGCTCTTCAGCATAAGCTTCCTCGTTTTCCTCAATAGCTCTATATCCTTTGTCATTACACAGCGCATTGGTCAGTCGCGCAATGTCGGCGATGCAGTCGGCACGCTGGGGTTTGTGGATGAGCTGGTAGCGCTTGTTGCATGTCCAGCGTGGGGATTGCTGAGCGACCGTGTGGGTGTGAGGAGTGTTGCGGTTATGGGATACAGTATTGTAGGTGTTGCGCTATGTGTCCTTGTGCAGGCGCGGAATGTGTATCCGGAGCTGTTGCTTGCGAGAGTGCTGTTTAGTCTGGGTGGAAGTGCCACGTAAGTTCCGAGAAGTTGGGCTGTTTGCACAGGATATTGATGCTGATGTTTGAATAGCGCGACTATGGTGACAGCGATTCTGCCCTCAATGACTCTCGTCAAGGATTTGAAGCCCGATCCGCGATCGCCGACGCGTAGTCGTGGCAGGTCGCATGCGCCAGCTGCTTCGATATCGTCCGAACTCACTATTACGCCTGCGCGTTTCCGCTCCAACTCTCCGGAAGATCATACACAAGACATACCTGCGAGAAAGAGTTCGGGCGCATCTACGTCACAGCTTGCTGGTCTGGTGGGCATGTTTACAGGCTGCGGCGCTCTAGTCGCACTGTTCGTCTTCCTACCTCTGCCAACACAGTTTCAGAATGCCGGCGAGCGTCCCGCAACAGCGGTAGCAGATGCCTTTTACGTTGTAGGAGCCATCGCTCTTCTTGTGGCACTGGGCTGTTTCTTCGGCTTGCGCCAACTACCTGGCGAAGAAGCGAAAGGCTGGAAACGTCTTACCAGCAGAGGCGACTATAAAGATGTAGATTCTCACCTGACGCGCGACGTCGTACTATCGTACCCTCGTCTCTTCCTGGAAAGTGTCCGTCTCGGCTTCACCTCCCCAAACATTGGACTCGGCTACGTCGGAGGATTCGTCGCGCGCGCATCTTCTGTCGCTATATCGCTCTTCATCCCTCTCTTCACAAACCACTACTTCTTACAGACAGGCCGCTGCAAAGTCGATTCCAACATTCCCTCAGACATCAAAGTCGCTTGTCCCGAAGCCTACAAACTTGCAGCGATGTTAACAGGCATTAGCCAGCTCATAGCACTCATGTCCGCACCCCTCTTCGGCTACCTTTCCGGCCGATTCCCACAGTACAACATTCCCTTGCTAGTAGCAGCTGTATCTGGCATAGCAGGCTACTCAGCCTTCGGATCGCTCACGAGCCCAGACTACAAGAGCGAAGACGGCACAGGCGCGATCTTCTTCATCGTAGCTTTACTGGGCATCAGTCAAATCGGCGCCATCGTCTGCTCCCTCGCCCTGCTCGGCCGTGGCATCAACAACGATGAACATGGCTCCGCGACTGATCTCCATAACTCGGCCTCCGCATCCATTGGAACAACGTCGCATCCATCCGCAGGCGCTACACCACCACACAGCGCGCCCATCACGCCTCTGGACGAAAACGCTCCTTTGCTTCCAGAACACATTCAATCCTCCCGCTCGGCCTCCGCGTCAAGACGAACTTCATCGCATAACCACATCAAAGGCTCGATAGCGGGGACGTACAGTCTGCTGGGTGGCTTTGGTATCTTGCTGCTGACCAAAGCCGGTGGTGCGTTATTCGATAGTACGGGACCTGGTGCTCCGTTTTATATGATGGCTGGGTTCAATGCGCTGCTTCTGGTGGTTACGGTTGGTGTCAGCGGGTTGCAGGGTTTGATGAGGTGGAGGACGTCGGCGTCAGGATCTTAGGGCTGGAGTGTGGTGTCGGCATGTGTATGGTATGTGTATGAATGGTATGGTAACAAAGCGTTCAATGGGTTTTCACTGGTTATTAGGTCAGACATGGACGAGACGGGAGCATATACCCTCTTGTAATGATTTTGGTAATCGGACCATGTCACGCATGGTTCTCAGCGACTACCTCACAAATGAGTGCTCCGTGGGGATCTGTAAAGTTGCTCGAGCCCTGATGGTCGCTAATCTCTAGTTCCTCGAATTGGCCTAGTAATGCCTCCATGTCCCGTGGTACCATATTCTAGCTCTCTCAATCACAGGCTTAGAAGCCTGGATATCCCAACACACATGTCACTCATCTGTTCCAAGCCGTTTCGAACCATTTCCAATCCTCTGAAGCCCTATCCAAACAGACCCGGACCTCGCAAAGCAGAAAGATCCAAATCCAAACTATCCCAAACCACCTCACTTCCCACCCCTCCACCCCATCTTCCCCAACACATCCCCCCAATCCAGCACATCAACCTTGGTCCTCGGCGCATCAGCCACACTCGGTCTACCAGCCAGACTCTGCGGCCATGGTTTCTTTGGATCGACCTAAAAAGTTGAAAACAAACATACCTTAGCCCATTGTTCTCTTGCAAATGACTTGATACGGGTTTTTTGTCACTTCTTGGGCGTGGAACTCACTTTGGTGCTGCCAGTCCATGAGGCGCTGCGTTGGATGCCGAAGACGAAGTCGCGGTATTTGTCGCCGGTGCTTGTGCTGGCAGAGGGTGGGTCAGTTGGTTTGGTCGTGTTGGAAGGGGGATTGTTGGTGGAAGGGCGGCGTGTAGGCCGGGTTGTAGAGGGGACCCCTTTTGTTGGGTTTGATGGGCGTGGTTGGGGTCGTGATGAGGATCCGGATGAGGGTGAGGTGGGTCGGAGGGGGCTTTGGGCGTGGAGACGCGGGTCTGTGGGAAGGGACTGGCGCGGACGGGAGTGGGCGTTGTTGACGCGGTCATGTGTGGTTTTTTTGGGCTTGTTGAAAGCACCTGGGAGTGACTTTCTTGCTGGTTTTGGCTTCTGGACAGATTGGACTGCCTGTCTAGACTCGACTGCTTTTGCAGGTGAACCACCACTAAGCTCCTCCAGTGCCCTTTCCAGCGTCTTCGTGTTCTTAATAATGCCCTCTTTGTACAAGGTATCGCGGATATCGTTCTTGTAGAAGCGATGGTATGGCTCCGGATCTTCTCCTTGACCGACACAGTCCATGGCATACTGCCTATAGTCTGTCCTGTTGCGTATGATGAAGTCGTCCCATTGCCATTTCGGTACCATCTTGTCTTCCTGCTCCAGTTGATACATCTGCGTGCATTGATTCTGGAAGTGCTTCTCATCACCATCATATTGTGGATACGCGGCTTTGAAGGACTGGAAGACGGTTTGGGCACCATCTTGGTCTGCTTGCTTTGAAGATGCTGGTGGTGGTTGCATCGTTATTGGAACGGGACCACGAGGTCGATTATCACGGGAGCGGTCTTGCGACTGAGGATATGTTGTAAGCGGCTGAGATGCCGGGTTTGCAGCGAGCTTTACTTGTCTGGGACTCGGCTCGTCATGTAGATCCTGATGCCGAGGAGACATGCTAGGCGATGGCTCCTTTTTCTCCGCTTTGACAGCACCATCAATTTCCATTGCATCTGAATCTTCCGTGGTGAATCTGCTCGTAGTCTCGGGTCGACTATCAAAGCTTGTGCTAGAGTTACGCTGCTCCCGCCATCTGCGTAGAGACTCGTCTCGCTCTTTGAGCAACGCAGCCACTGGGTCGATTGCAGACGGAGCCTCATCTCCAAATCCAACAATCTTGATTTCGCGTCTCTTAGATTGTAGACGTTTGCTCTTGGTCGGTGAACTAATGAGCTTCCGCTTGGTAGATTGTAAAGCGAGGTGGGGTATTGCCGGTGATGGTCTTACGCCATCGTTTTCCGGGGATAAGTGTGTAAATTTCGGCGTTGCATGGAACATAGATGTGGGCTTCGTCCGTTCATCTAGCCTGTGTTGCGATTGCTGTGCAGCAGCCGTCTCGCTATTGAGATCTCGTGCGTCTGGGATATTGTCTGGCATCTCTATGTCTCCAGAGTCATCGCCGTGGAGGCTTTTGGCTACACTACTAGGCTCTTCAACTTCTTTGTGCTTGTCGCCTGAACTTTGCACAACCCCAAGCTCAGCAAGATCAGAGAGACTAGGCGTGTCGTATGTACTATGAACTATCGAGGTAGATGATCGTTGTTTTGGCTCGCCGCTTGAGCTTTGGGCGCCTGGGGCATTCTTGCTTTTTCCATATCGAGTTTCTTTGACCTGAACAACTACAGGCGACCGCAGAGGATCAGACTTTGGAAGCTTGCCGATTGCTGATGTCTCTTTCCTGTGCCGTGTAAGATCTTCGCCCAAGGCTTGTGGAACAGATTCTTCCATGTTCATTTCATCGTCAGAATCTGCGGGTGCAGCTGGAACGGGTGGCGAGGATGATAGGCCAGTTGGCTCGTCGTCATCTGAAATTTCAACGACAGAACGATTTTGTGACTGCTTGCTCGCGGAGATTCGCTGTGACGCAGAATTGTGTTCTGAATGAGATGCGGGCTTCTCGATACTTGAGTCAGGAGGAAGCTCCTGATGGGCTTTTGCTGAACGTGGTGGAGGCTCCGGGGACGTGTCCCAGGATATCTCGCTATCTATATCACTGTCGTCTTGAGTAGTCACGGGCTCGTCATCTTTCGTCCTCGCAGATCTATCGTTTTTGGTAATGGCAGGTTCATCATTTTGCGTCTTTTGGAGCAGAGACTCGGGCGATGGATCGACAGTCTCTGCCGACGGATCTGGGTCCGATTCATCCTCAGTTTCAGCGCCAGCTCTCTCGTCAGCCATCCGGTGACAAGCCATGAGTATTGATTGCGGCATGTTTCCATCCTGGAAAGGCGGAACCCCAGGCTGAGGTTTCAGCCAACTGGTCTCCCTGTCCAGACAGTGCCGCTGGATTTTCGGTACCTTTAGTGTCTCGCTGTTGAAGATCAAGCCTGCCATCCAAGAGCTCGGAGGCATTGTCTCATTGTCATCCTCGATCAGGCTTTGTTCAATCGTTTGCTCCTCGGTTCGAACGTCTTCGGTAGCTTTTGCAGGCTCGGGCGATATCTCGGGGACCCTCTTGACCCTCTTTCTCCCATGGTTGGACACAGATGATGCGGGATCTTCGTTCCCGGCTTCTGGTCCAGATCTTCTTGACTGTTGTTGGAATGCATCTGACGGTATTTCAAGAGATTCATCTGCAGTTGGCGTATCGTCACTTTGCTGCTTACCGAAAGCCGACTGCACGAAGCCGTTCGCAGAGGTCGCCCCAGGTTTGCGGGCATTTGGATTGGAAACTTTGCCGAGAAGACCTAGCAGTGATTGATGTTTCTCGTAGTCGGTGTTAGCAGTACCTGGCCGTATCTCTTTTCGTTGAGTATTGCCGGCTAGGACTGGCTCCAGCCGGTTCACCCCTATGACCTGTGGTTCCTCATCGCCTGCATGATGACGGGATGGAAGTGGCAATTGTGTTCCAAATGGCAATTGAGTGCCCATCATCTGTGATTGGAGCTCGCTGCCATGCGGCATATTCCCATCGGAACCCATGTTATCCGCCGTAGCGTCGTCAACTGCTTCTAGATCCGTTTCCACAGCACCAGATGTCAAGCATCGGCGGTCCTCGCGCTCGCGAATACAGCGCAGCTGCTCTAGCAAGACACCAATCTGCTTGCAAGCATGCAGTGGCCTCGGACTATCACGCTTTAGATTCTGTACCCGTTCGCAGTTATCGCCCAGCCAATCGATCCGATCTAGTATCAAGCGCAGTCTTTCGCGTGGCGGGCCGTACGAGGTGAGGCGGATAGTGAAAGCGCGGACGGCTACTGTGGTGCCGATGGATAGGTGCGATGGCGCGGGGAATTCTTGGAGGAAGTTCCGAGCGCAGTCGGGCGTGAATTGGGAGAGGAGTTGAACTTGACCGTCGGTAAGTGTCAGAGGCGAGACCTGGTACAAGTTCTGTTAGATGTGGCAGCAGCGATGGCGCAGTATCACCTGCCTTGAGGACCAGCAATGCGCTGTTGCGGTCCGAGTGGACGTAATTGATGATATCCAGGGACGAGCCGTTATCGTGGTACACGTCCCACTGCCTGTGTAATTGCGCTTTAACCCCAGACCGCTTCTTCTCGAATATGTCCTGCAGCCACTGGTTGCCTAGCAGCAGCTGGGACTCGAACGTTTCTTCAAGCCAGGCGCTGAGGCGAGGGGCCATGCAATGAGATGTCGAGGCGCCGGTGGGAGACGCGACGCGTTCTGGTCCCGGCGAGATGTGCGGGGAGGGGGAACAACAAGCCGTGTGGGGAGCTGTGGAGAGAACATAATAGAGTCCTATCTACGAGAGAACAGCGGCTGATAATTCACTCGTCCAGCCACACGCGTTTGCTCGTGGGCCGCCATTCACGGCGGCTGCATCTCAGGCTGTAGGGCTCTCATGCCGAGGGACGTGGGGGCGGAACAGCGAGCGGAATTCCTTGGCGGCTGCGCGTCATGGCCCGCCGCGTTTCCTGCATGCCTAGCTAGCTGTATGCACCTCGTGATGCTTCGGGCGCCAGTGCCGTCGTAGCTGACTACTGTCGGTGCCTGGAATCTTCTTCCTCATTCCCATGAAGCTGAAGCAACACACGTGTAACGAATCATCCGCCGTCCTCGACTCCACCTCGCTGTCCGCCAGACTACCTAGGCATGATCCCACCTGAAGCCTGATGCTGTTCTTCACAGACTACTGTCGGACGCCGATCCGTCTGGACACACTCGATACTTCCTACTGCACCCGCAGACTGCAATTCCTTTGACGGCAGTCATGTCCAGAGACTCGCGGCGGGGCTCGCTGCAGCCGCCTTCGCTCTACCAAATGCATGCTCAGGCATCGCGCTCCGACACGCTCACCACCTTCGACGACTTCACCGTGCCACCGGCCCCGAGCTCAGTTGGTGAGCCCAAGGGCATAGACTTGGTACAGGGTGGCTTCAGTGGGCTGTACAGTCGCCTAAGAGCTTCTGTAGGAGGCGTCAGAGAACAATCACAAGATGGCAGGAGCGGGACCTCACCGGGCTCAAAGTCAGCGGCTGTCACTCGAAGTCCAGGGGGGACTTCCGTGTCTTCACCCGTCGTCACCTCGAGGCCGTCATCGCGCATGCAATCTCCAGCAACAGCCAACTTCCCCGACGCCCTGCCCCCCTCTCGCGACTCCAACATATCCAGTACTACGCTCTCTAGTAAGACGTCCATGAATGCATCCAAGGCTTCCCTTGGTACTGCGCGGTCCCGGAATTCGATGACCCCGAGCGCCGACCCAGGGCATACAGCAAAACACGACGAATCCTCGATCCTAAGCCCTATTGGCGCTCACTCTAGGAGCCAAAGCACCTCCACCGTCGACTTACCAAGAAGCAACACACCGAGAGATCCTACGCTAGGAGCACAAAAGCTAGATTCCCCGCGCTTCGCTTCAAACCGGGACAACGCTGCGAGGAGACAGAAGGGCGACTTTGATCTGGCAGGCCAGGAAAGTGACGATACCGATGACGATGATATGGTGCTCGTGAAAGGCGAAAGTCAAGCGGGCGATAGCGCCAACTTCAAGGCTGCGTCAGACACCCCGCGCGAAAGTCTGAGCAGGGTCAGCTCTCGCGCCGACAGCCAGTATCAAGCTACCCGCTCTGCGCCTAACAAGCCAAGGGAACAGCCTGAAAAGTCCCCAGAGAGGATTCAACTCGGTCGCAACAACACCGCTAGCTCCCAAACTACCATACACGCACCGGAGCCGCAGCGTCCCCCCATGCTCCATGTCGGTCCTTCACACCTCCCAGGCTACCGGCCCTCCAGGGCCTCGTCTTCTGACGGGTTGAGCTCTATCATCACAACTTCCACTATACGCACTCCTGCTGTTGCGCCTATCGAAGAGATTCAGCGACAAACTCAGGCTGCGCCTGCGGTACACAACATGTCAAGAAGTACTTTCACTCAAATGCGAAGGAAGATCCTAGACCGCGAGTTTTGGATGCGAGACGAGAATGCTAAAGCTTGTTTCAGCTGCGGTGATGCTTTCACTACTTTCAGACGTAAGCATCACTGTCGTACATGTGGGCAAATCTTCGATTCCAAGTGCACGTCTATCGTGTCAGGTAAGATATTTGGACAGCAAAGTAACCTGAAGGTGTGCAAACCGTGTGAGGGTATCATATACGGCCACGACGATGACTCTTCCGACTACACTGATGATGGCGACCAAGGTTCCCTCTACGACAACGGTGACAGGACTCAGTACTCGGACGACGATGAGGCTGATCATGTTGAGAGTGATCATACAAAGATCGGAACACCAACCATTAGCATTCCCATGTCTCGGAAGGTGGGCAGCGAAAAGAAACGCCGGTCACATGTCATAGAACTTGGTCCTCAAACTTTGACCCGTCCGAGCTCTTCACGATCTCTGCGGTCACTGGGTGGGAGACCCCGTTCGTCGAGCCACAAACGCCACCCTTCCAAACACCAACACATGCGTAACGTCAAGCATGACGATCGCGCGCCCTTCCATCAGTATCACGATAACTCACGCAGTCAACCAAGCCTGTCGGCCTTCCACCATGATAACATAATCGACCCAGATCTTGCTCCCTTCATGTCAGACGAGGGCTCGAGCGAAGAAGATCATGCCAGCATCTTCGCCACTCTGAGAGAAGATCCTGCGGCTGGCGCGAATTTGGACCATGAAAGAGGTGGTTTAGGTGGTCTCTTGGCAGCCATGAGAAAAGGAAAGTCAAGGGCTGGTGATAGGAGTGTCGTAGGCGCGGGCCATGCTCGAGATGCAGATAACATTAGCATCACAAGTCGCAATGGAAATCGACCGTCCCGACGAAGGAACCTGAGCGTAAGCAGCATAACTCACCGAGCCTCCCCAAGGCGATCGAAAAGCAACACTCTGTTAAGGCCTTATACCGGCTACGGCGGTAGCGGACCGGGAACACCGCAACTCCAGCCGTCTCCTTCGCCAACACCACCTGGAGGGAGAATTACCCGTAGCGCATCAATGCAGGGTATGACACCCAAGGTCGAACTCAATAAGGCCAGTCTAGATCATGCACGAAAGCTCCTGATACAGATGTTGAACGACGCTGGTGTACCGCACGCGTCCAGTTGGGAAAAGGCCCTGATCCCGATCTTACGACAGTGTACAGATGACGTCAATCCTGATGTAGATAGAGGAGATGACATCGACGTGAGGAACTACATCAAGCTGAAAAAGATCCCGGGTGGTAAGCCAAAGGACACCGCATACGTATCGGGAGTGGTCTTTACCAAGAACGTTGCCCTGCGGAGTATGCCGCGCAATATACCCAACCCAAGAATCGCCATCATCACTTTCGCTATTGAGTATGCACGACACCAAACACACTTCATGAGCCTTGAGCCCGTCATCGCCCAGGAGCGGGAATACCTTCGTAACCTCGTAAGTCGTATCGCAGCTCTCCAACCTCACGTCCTGCTCGTACAACGTAATGTGTCTGGCTTGGCGCTCGAATTCCTGGAGAAAGAGGGAATTGCCGTAGTCTACAACGTCAAGCCTACAGTGCTGAACGCAGTCGCGCGATGCACAAATTCGAAAATGATCTCATCCGTCGACAAATTGGCCATAGACCCAACCCATCTTGGGTCTTGCGGCAGGTTTGATGTCAAGACTTATGTGCACAAGAATTCGAGGAAAACCTACATTTTTCTGTCTGGGTGCCAGAAAGAACTCGGCTGCACAATTGTTCTACGAGGTGCCGAGAGTCACAACCTGGTCAGGTTGAAACGCGTTACTGAGTTCATGACATATGTCGTGTACAACCTTCGCCTCGAGACCTGTCTGATGCGCGACGAATTCATAGATACACCAACAGCTTCTATTACTGGTACTCTCGCCTTGGACCGCCAAGATCAAGACGGCTCACGAATTCAAAGCGGTGGAGACGATACCGCTTCCCAGCCTACTAACGCGTTGCATGACGGGAACGAACTACGATCTAGCGATGCCGCACCCTCCTACTATAGCGACATGGTCGAAAACCACCGAACAAAGATCCTCTCTTCTTCGCCATTTGTCAAGTTCATGCAACCTTATCTGCTCGAACAGGCCCGCCAATACGAAGCAAAGCTTGGCCATCTGAAGAAGCTCAAGAACCAGTACACCGCTGATGAAAGTGACGAAAAGCCCGGTGAAATTGGCCAGAAGTTCGAACTCGTACAGCCTGAGATGGTCCACACCGTGGTGGAGAAGGCTTCAAAACAAGTTCGGGAATTCTTGTCTGCAGTGCACGCATCAGAATACGACAAGGCATTGAATCAGTACCTGACACAAAAGCGACAGTGGGAACAGTATCTCTCGGGTAACACGGATCTTTACGACCCGTTCAACCACCAGAAGATTGCCGTACTCTACAGTGTTGTCAATACTGTAACTTCTACTCCCTGCATTGGCCCAGAAATCATCGCGCTTGGCTTTTACCAAGAACATGATTACGATGATGGCTTCACGCCAGACTGCACCTTAGGCCAATACGTGGAAGATCTGTGCACTTCAGCCAGTGTTGCATGTGAAGTAGGCAATTGCGACAGGAGAATGCTCGATCATTCTCGGCAATACGTGCATGGAGAAGGTCAAATGACGGTCATTGTGCAGAAGCATCCACCGAAGTTGAAAGGCATGTATCAAACCATTCTCATGTGGAGCTGTTGCAGGATATGTGGCCAGGAGACGCAAGCTTTTCCTATGTCGGAGTGGAGTTGGAGATACTCTTTTGCCAAATACCTCGAGTTGACTTTCTGGAGTACCAAGCTGCATCCACGAGCGGGTATATGTCCCCATGACATTCACAAGGACCACGTCCGCTACTTCGGCTACAACAATGTTGCTCTGCGTATCCAGTATGACCCCGTACCGATGTACGAAGTTATCGCTCCCAAGCCGAATGTGACCTGGAAAGTGGATAGTGACCTAAGGTTGAAGAATAGCCAATATTTGATGATCGAGGATAAGTTGGATTGCTTCATGGACTCGCTTCGCGCACGTATCCAGGGGATTCATGTTGAAGATGTCATTCCAGAGAAGGTGGATGTGTGCCGCAAGGAAGTTGAGATACTTCTGAAACGGGCGAACGAGGAACATGAGTGGCTGAAATCCAAACTCCAAGACAAGTACATGAACTCCAAATACTACGAAATCATCCCCATGAATCGCGCAATTCGCGCCATTCAGGAAAAGGCAATCGCCTGGGATGTGACCTTTCTGGAGTTCGAACAGCAGTTCTTCCCGTCCGAGCGAGATATCAGGAGGTACGCGAACATGCAACTGAAGAGATTCTTGGAGCGGGATGAGTCTACGAGCTCTTTGGCATCTGTGGACGAGGGCGGGGAATCAGGTGCGGACGATTCGTACATCGATGAGAAAGATGAGTCGATTGCGTTGTCGCCGAGGCCATCTAATCTGTCACCTGAAATGGCCCGCGACATGTTGAGCTCCGTTGTCAAAGAAGAGAGTTCGACCAGCGATCAGCCTGCGGATGGGGAAGAACAGATGTCTGGACCCAGCACGCCCCCTCTGGCCAAGCCTAGTTCAGACTTGCCAATCCAGACCCCGCGGGAGGCACTTGAGCGAGAAGACGTTCGTCATTTGGATCTCGCAGTGCCCTCCAACTATCCTGAGACACCTGCAGTCGGCAACGAAGAACTGACCAAGACACCAACTGTTGCTTCTGATCCTAACAAGTTCGACGAGGGGTCGCCTACGCCTACCAGCCTTCCGAGGGTAAATCCGATTGATAAGTCGCTTGCGGAAGCGATTGAGAACATGCCGAGTAGCCCATCACCATTGCCGTCAGCTTCGAACATCACAGCTGAAAGTAAGATCCCGCGGCTGGTCGAACCCGGTAGACGTGAGACGCCGGCCCGGCCAACAGCACTTGTGAGAACACAATCTCAACCTGGAAATATCGCTAAACATATCGGCCCTTTCCCAGGCTCATCGGTCTCCAACAACGGACCCACTAGTCCGAAGCCGAACGCCAACGACTCTACAAAGGCTTTTGAGCGTATGACTGAGCGACTCGGGCTAGGATTATCTACCCCAAAGCAATCTAAGTCCTCATCTCGCATACCTCGATCTATACCTTATAAGAGCCAAAACAAGGTATCGAAAATTGCGCAGCATTTCGAACAGCTGTCACGAGAATTTCAGAACCAGCGTATGCGCGAGAGACGTAATGATCGAGCTAGGCAAGTGCGCGCGTTCCCACTCGCCTCCTCTAAACCGGTTGTCGAGGTGTACAAAAACGTCCATGACGCTGTACAGGAAAATGAAGATTCCGATGAAGATCTACGTACTCCAACTCCTCTTCGGGCGAGTCTGGATAACAGTACCCTTGGCGACAGCACTTTCACAGAGCACACAGGCGATACAACAGCATCACAATCACCAGTGGAGAGGCGACACCCTCATGATGAAATGGCCCAGCTTCCCAGCAGCGATGAGTCACCCAAGTCTCCAAGCCATTTCCCATCAGATCCCGAGAACGACATCAGTGATACGGAGACTACCCCAGAAGACATTCCTCTACCGGAAAGCCTCGCCGGCTCTCAACTTCTGAGTCTAAGTGACTCGCAGCTTGAAAACTCTCTTGAGCTTCCCAAACACGAGAAGAACACGCTACTCAAAATTCTTACCAGTTTCTGGTCCGAACGATCAGCAAGTGGATGGACGCCGCTTGAGTATCCATTCTCACAGATCGAGCACGTCTGGGAGAACTCGGATATCATCATTCGAGAAGACGAACCCAGTTCCATCATTGCATTGGCGCTCTCGTGTCCAGATTATGTTGCCAAACGACAAACTTTCCGCGATTTTCCTTCAAGTGATGGCGTTATGGAAACGTTTGAAGAGTCAGTCGAACGAAATCTGCTCCATGAAGAGAACCACAACATCCGCTACAGTTTCACCAATCGTGGAGTAAAGGCGCACTGCAAGATATTCTACGCCCAGTCTTTCGACGCACTCCGCCGCAAATGCGGTGTAGCAGAACGTTTCGTGGAGTCCCTCTCCCGCTGTTCGAAATGGGATTCCAAGGGCGGGAAATCCAAGTCAATCTTTTTGAAGACCCTCGACGACCGATTTGTCCTGAAGTCACTCTCTCCAGTCGAAGTTCAAGCATTCTTCAAGTTCGGCCCCAACTACTTTGCCTTCACGCACCAGAATCTTTTCAAATCACTGCCCAGCGTCATCGCTAAGATGTTTGGACTCTTCCAAGTCCAGATCAAAACACCCACCGGTCGGGACTTTGACTGGTACATGCTTGTTATGGAGAACCTATTCTACGATCGCGAACCGAACCGCCGCTACGATCTCAAGGGCAGTATGCGCAATCGTAAGATTCAAGCCACGGGCGAACGTGATGAAGTTCTTCTCGACGAGAACCTTGTTGACATTATCTATTCTGAGACGCCTATCTTCGTCCGTGAGCACACCAAGAAGTTGCTGAAAGCCAGTGTGTTCAACGATACGCTTTTCCTATCCCAAAACAACGTCATGGACTACTCTCTCATGGCAGGATTCGACGATACACAACGCGAGATCATCGTTGGCATCATCGACTGCATTCGCACCTACACCTGGGACAAGAAGCTAGAGAGTTGGATTAAGGATCGCGGTAAGAACAAGCCTACCATCACGTCGCCACGTGATTACAGGAACAGGTTCAGGATCGCGATGGAGAAATATATCCTCCAAGCGCCCAACTGCTGGCATCAATTTAGTGGCCGGCTCGTTGGACAAAGCGTCGATGGACGAAGGGCATTGGTTGAAGGCAGGAGCAGTATGGAGGCTGGGCATAAGAGGGGCGTCAGCGGTAGTAGTGCTGCAGGATCGAGTACGGTAATGGACATTGGACGCACGTTAGCCTATGGTGATGGTCGTAATGCTCGGAGGGCATGATTTATGTTAAATTGATGATCATGATTCTGTTAGGTAGTATAGCGCCAGGGTATGGAGTTTCAATCTTGACACATACGATGAACAAGCCTAGTCTGAAAATGCCCATCTATGCAAAAAAGACTGTATGTGCGTACCGCCAAATAATCACCTACGCTACCACTAACTCTTTTCGTCCCTCTGATCCTTCAACAATGCCCCAACAACACCCTCCACACTTCCCATCTCCTCCTTCCCGTTCCTCTCCACAACATCAGCTAACCCATTAAACACGCCCGCAATCTCTCTGAACACACTCGCATCACCCGCCCTCCCACCTTCCGTCCGAAAACACTCACCAATCTGCACCATCTCCTCCACCCACCGATACGCCTTCCCCGTACACCCCACGACACTCTTCTCCGCCTTCTGTCTCGCACCAGGATTATACGCATCAAGATACTCACGCAGCGGATCCAGCACTCCCAGCGACTCCGCCGACGAGAAAGATTGCAGCGCCAACGCCGTAAACCCCTTTGACAGCGCTGCGAAACAGCATTTCAGTCCCGACGCTTTCCCGACTTCGTCACCGAGATACCGCGTGTTGAGGACTTCAGCCAGATGGGTCCCGGAAACGGGTGCGGAGTGCAGGGGATGAGGTCCCGATAGGGGGATACCGGGCCTTGTCCATGCAGTTTGATCTGCCTGTGACGGCGGCGCTGGTGAGCCACCGATGATGCCCCCATCGACGAAGACAACACCTTTCTCGTTCTGCTTGAAGAGTTCCGCTATACTCCTCGCTGTGTCTGGACTAATAGCATTCAAATCCAAATACCACACCTCTCCCTTCCCCTTCTCTCTCCTTTCCCTCTCACATCTCTCCGATTGCAGCGCAGATACCACGCGTTTCGCTGTCGCCACAGCGTCACGTGGCGGCACGATACTCAGTATATAATCTGCATCTGCGACGAGCTCTTCGTCGGTGGCGTAGAGTTGTATGCCGGCGGATTCTGCGCGCGCTTTTGTAGCGGCGCTGCGGGCGCTGATGTTGGTTGTTATACGGTAGCTATGCGAGGTGAGGAGTGCGGCGATGCCGAGGCCCATTTGCCCGATTGAGAGGATGGCTACTGTGGCGAGGGGGGTGGACATATTGGGGGGAGGTAGTGTTGAGATGGGATAGTGTGATGTGTTGTGTTACAGTACTGCAATGACGATGATTATGGTGGGGTGGATGGTAACGGGAGCTTTAACGCAGAGAGGTTAGTGGGGGGTAGGAATGTGGTCGCGTTGAGTGCTGACAACGTCGAAGAGCTTGATCATGGAATACACATGTTGATGCCACTGGGTTTTTTGCTCAGGTCTAATAAGTTCGAGTAAGGATGATTGGCATCCTATACGGTCTCTTTCGTACCATCCTTTACGACTACGTCTTCGCGTTCCACTTCAAGCGTTCTAGCACTCAGAACGGCTTCAACGAGCTCAAGCTCTTAGACTCGACTTGATATCCATCAGCCTGGTAGCCACTGGTGAAGTACGACGCCGCCTGCGTGTTTCCCTTCATCGTCCACAGCATCCAGTTAAGGATCGCCTTGCCAAAACGGCCGCCGTTAGCATCGCCGAGTGTACCGCCGTGGCCGACGGGGATGTTACCCTTCCAGGTTGGAACACCAGCAGGAATGTTCTTGTAGTCACGCTCACCCTAGAATCCTTGTTAGTTCATCTTGCACACACGACAGAATGGAGTAGGTAAGGAGAACTTACGTTCCCGTAAGCGATGTCGCCTGAACCACCCATTACGAAAAGCACTGGCTTCCTCCAGTTACTCGCCGCAGTGTAGTTTGTTAGCAGGCCTGAGCTGATGATTCCGATGGTGTCGACGCGGCTATCCCAGATGTTGTCGATGGCTTCGACGCCACCGCATGAGAAGCCTGCGGCCATGATCTTGCTCGCATCGACGTTGGCATAGTTTCCTTTGCCGGCGTTCTGGGTGACCCAGTCAATGGCCTGTCTCATGGTTTGAGCATTGGAAGTGCCGCCGCCATTGGGACCGCCCTCGGCGATGGCCAGGAAGCCGTAGCTGGCAATGTTTTGCAAGAGAGCTGAGTTGGAGCGGCCGTCAGTGCTGCACGCGCCGTTGCCCCAGACGAGCACAGGAAGCTTCTCGGACCCGGTGCTCTTGGTTGGGTAGTAGATTGTGTGGCCTTGGAGAGAGCTTTCGGTCTTGTAAGTGCCCGGAGCGTAGGGGCCTGCGCCACTGCCTTGCTGAGAAGATGTCAATAGAGTCTTTGGGATAGGGAGTAATGTTGCTTACTTGTCTGGCTTCTAGGTTGAGCGGTGTTGCGACACTGCTTTCAACGCACAAAGCTGCAACGGCGAGAGTGAATGAGTACTTCATGCTGGATGTATGCGATAGGATCGAGGAAGACGCAGAATGAGCTGATAGCGATGCAGGCAACTGAGTCAAGTCCAAGACCTCTTATATATCAAGAAACGTCCCTATGGTGCTAGAACGTCCCTATCACACTAAAAAGCCCTTGCATTCGTCCTCCATCACTTCTTGGCTGCTCACCGCACACTCTCATCTGCAACCATTTTGATTGCGAAGGGTTAAAATCATCGCGCCAGCCACCAATAGATGTGGGCTTGATATATTCTATCGGTCCTTTTTCGCCGGGATGAGGCTCTAGTTCGGCGATTTGCTATAGATGAATCCGGGGTGAAGAGGTCACACATGCTTCTTCTAGTATGCGATCATGCGCTAGCCGGGAATGGGTGCTTCAGCTTAATATGTCGTGGGTCGACCTTGTCTTGGCCGGTGGTTAAGCTCGCTAGTTACGTGCCGGATGAGATCCTCGGGAGTCGAACGCGAGATCGTGCATCGAGCCATAGTATGGTGATTGCGGGGAAGTACGTCGCGTATCTTTATTTGCATCTCGGCTGATGAAAACGTACAAGCATTGTGTTTAGGCGAGGTGATGTAGAGGATACGTGAACGAACATATACAGCTTGGCGCGCTGGTGTTTTGCCATTGCGTCACGGTACTAGTGCATGTTAGCGGATGTCCTCAACGCTGATTGACGGTATCAGATGTAGCATTGTCCGAGAGGCTTAGATTGCGATCGCGAATGCGAAGAGGTGGGCAAGTTGTTAATTTTGACGGCTATGACATCGCCATCATGGTCACTCATTACCGCAAAGGACTTCCAAGGTTCGTATAACTCACCCGTTCTCCACCGCCGCTAAATCGAGGATTTCATCTATATTGTCTGCTGAAACTCGTACGCTGTACTGGTATCTGCGTGTGCGTAGCCTACCGCCTGTGCAACGGCGCATCAAGATGACGAAGGAAATCCATCAGATTATCCCTCCAAATCTCCGATAGATCTGACCGAGATCGTGGAACACGTGGAGTAGATATGCCATGCTTGGCGTTCATCAGCTCTCTCCTCCGATATCTTTAACCATGTACCCAGTACCATGTCTTTCGGAGATCTGCTCCACCTTACTTAAAAGCTGCGTTGCCGCGACATAGCCTATTGGTCTGGACAAACAGCAGCGGCCGCCTGGTTCGCACAGTCATTGCCGCCATGCTGCCAGCATTGACTCTGAACGCCGTTGATACTGAAGAAAGTACTGTAGAAGCACTCTGAGATGTACTGTGTCTCTTTTTCGCAGCGGTAAAGACAGCGTGGGCAATACCTCGCGTAAGAACCAGCTTCTTCTTCGCAGATCCCCAAAAGCGTCGTGGGAGTAGGCATAGGTGTCTGACTGGCGCTTGTTACGGTTACAAGAGTGCTGGTGGTAGATGACGGCGGAGGCAAGCCGAAGTTACTTTCGACGCAGTAAGAGTTACCCGGAGTGATTTTGCAGCCATCAGCCAGACTTGGGTTCTGTTTCAGGCGTTAGTATGTGCGTAGATTGTTGTGGTGTTCGCGTCGTACGTATGTCGTGAACTGCGCATCTGTGAGGCCCCAGTATTCACTTATACTGGCGCATGTGTCGGTCTCAGCGGCGACTTGCCACCATGTGCAGTCTGCGACGGTGTCTGGAGCCGCAGTCGTCGGAGGCTCCTCGGGATACGCTGCGCTAAGCAGTGGTAGCAAGACGAGACCGAGGGTGAGAGGAGAGAGCATGGTGCAGGTATTCCGAGATGTGAAGTGCAATATCGGCCGCGAAGATGTGAGTAAGAAGAGCAGACAACGGAATATCTTTATACATAGCGCGCCATGTACCTAGGCTTGATGGCGCCAGACGTAGACAGCATGCTGCCTGTGCAGTGCATTAGCCAGAGACAACATTCCAGGCTTCCATGGGGCCTGATGATCTAGCTCTGGGTCAAACGTCGTGCAAAATCTCGCTTCCCAAGGAAAAGAGTAAGAGCTTGCCAGACGCGGACGCTGGCAGCCTAGACGAGTGGAAAATCTCGCAGGATCTACGGACCCCTTGGACGCCTGATGACCGGCAGCGAATCAGACGCAAAACGGCGAGATATGCATGTAGCGTGGATCTGTAGCTCAGGCTTGCACGGCGACAAGAGTTCTTATGTTGGGACTTACCGGGCGTAATTCTTGTAGGAGTTAATAGTGTTTTCTACACGAGGCCTATGTAGTCTAAGGTGACAGCGCGTCCCGAGGTCCCGTCCATGGCTTCCTCAAAACTTCTAGCCGCACGAAAGATGCAACGATCAAACATCCAAGATATCCGCTGCAGATGCAGGTCTCGCAAGAGGTAGCGACTGCTAAATACTTCGTCACAAAACCGCCATGCACACCACTACACTCCACCTGCACCTCCCCGCTTCCCACCACCCCTCTTCCAAACCACGACCCCCAACCCAAAACTCACGCACCAAAACACCGCGCTCAGAAACGAAAACGCCTGAGCTGCATTCCACCTACTGCACATCCCATTCATAACCGTCATCCCATCCCACGCCCAGATACTACCACAGCCCATGCCGTTCGCGTAGTAATCCTGTAGCAAGCCGAAGACAGCGAACCACGCGCCGCAGAAGAGCACGTCACCAACTAGATTGACGATATGAGAGGTAGTTGGTAGGAGCCAGAGGAGGGATGCGACGACCGATATGCCGGCTATCATGACGCTGTAGATGAGGCGGCCATGGCAGTCGCTGTCGTCTTTGTGGCGGATTTGGTGGAGGAGGGTGGATGCCAGGACTAGGACTACGGCTGCACAGACGGATTGCGCGAAGCGGAGGGTGATGGATAGGAGGCGGGAGAGGATCATCGTGATGCTGCGCGAATGTAGTGGCTGAGACTCGCTGAATTGCAAAATGTAGATTGAGGAGTGAGGTGACGAGTAGATAGTCAGATTCGTCGAAGTGAGGTTAAGTAGCGTCTTGTAGTAGAGGTGGATATTGCTTCTTGATTGCGTCTTGGAGGACGTCTGCTTTGTATCTTCACATATCCATTTGACAGGCAAACGCGTGCTCAGACATTGGATTGCTGCTGCACATGGAGGCATTTTGAGGTCTTTTCTAGTGCGGTTGCTTTCAATCACCTGCTTTCAAACCAACGGCCTCTGTTTGCACGCGTTGATACGCGACACGGCCAATCAAAAGCACGTTACATATCACATCCATCAACCTCACTCCAACCCATCATAAACACCCTTCTCAGCCATAAACCAAGCCGGAATGACCTTGGGATCGCCGTTGGGAAGCACCTGCGAAGCAATCATACCCGCAACTCCCTTCTCCCTGTCCACCCACCAGAAGCAGTTGCACAAGCCCATCCACCACAGCGTGTTAGCCCCACGACCAGACTGACCAGGCTCGATGGTAATGAAACCACCAAAGCCCCATCCCTGAGGAGGGTTTCCAGGCTGAGGATACATATCCGCTGCTTGGTTGACGAGCAAAGGGTTCGGGGGTGGGACGTTGGCACGTGCAAAGTCGGGTTGGGAGGGGATTTGGTTCTCCCACATGAGATCGACAGTCTCCTTCTTGAGGATGCGGTTTTGAGTCTGTGGACTGGTTCCGTCGTTCAATAGAGCAGCGAGGATCTTGACGTATTCGCTAGGTCTTGACCAGAGTCCTGCGCCGCCGGATTGGAGGAAGTCTTTTTGGTTTTCTTTGGGGCAAGACAGAGGGCCGTTGTAGAGATGTTCGCGCTCTTGGAGGGTGCCATCGGTCTCGCGTTGGTGCATGTGTGCTAGGTTCTTTTGCGCTTCCTTGGAGGGGAACATGGTTGCGCCTTCTGCGGCGATGCCTACGGGCGTGAAGACATGCTCTTGGAAGTATTCCCCTAGTGTTTGCCCCGTGACGCGTTCGAGAACGATACCGGCCCAGTCCATGTTGAGCTGCGGTTCTATCAATTTCTGGGACGGAAAGAACAATGTAGATGCAACTCACTCCATATTCCCACATACTGCCCGGCTGGTTTACGAGCTTCGCATCGAGGATGTCGCGTTTGTCTCCACTGCTTCCTTCGATGCCATCCGCTACGAGTCTCGGATCCGCGAACCGGTATCCAAATCCTGCGGTATGGCTCAATAGCATTCGTACCGTGATGCCCTTCTCCTGCTCAACACCATTGACGCCATCTGCATAGACCTTTTTCTCTGATAGCTCCGGCACGGTTTTCTTGATGAATTCAGCATCGTCCAAAGGTATCTTGCCCTGCTCAACAAGCTGCAGCACAGCAATTGCAGTAACCAGTTTTGTGCAAGAAGCAATCCAAAAGGTGGTGGTCTGAGTGTTCATAGGCTCCTTAGAGTCTATACCCAGTGTACCTGAAGCATGCTCGACAAGTGTTTTGCCCGATTTGTCGATAGCGTGGAAGGCGAGACCCGGCGAGCCATCTCCAACGAAAGCATCTAGTGTGCTCTTGATATCTTCGACAGCTTTGGTTGAAAGAGGCATAATGAGAGGGAATTCTTCTGAGGGTGCTCAGAGCAGGTTGATCGTGAAACAGAGGTATCTTATAGAAGCTGTGCTATGTACCGAGGGTATCAATATCCCGCCCCCAGCATCACACATGCTACGCTGAATCCAGAGATCAGTAGTGGAACTATATGCACTATTTATGGTAGAAGTAAGCCAACGCCCGAGCAAGTTTCTAGGCCAAGCGAACGCGGAAGACCAATGACAGGTATCGGACACAAGATAACCGACCAGGGCGAACATTTAAGACGCTGACTTGTTGATATTGGACCTATGAGTCGCATGAGCAGTGATGATAGAGGTTCCTCGCTCCGCACTATGCTACCCCGCAGCGGGGCATTAGTTGGACGATTCCCAGGTTCGTACAGTAGTGCACACCTGACGGACTAGTATAGTGTGCCGTGCGCGTAAGCCTATTGTTCTACCACAAAACAGGACTCATGAAGCGACTGCATGGCTCTCTCTGTGTAATACTGCAGTTCCCGCGGAACATATTTCAAATTATGCATCAATCATCAGCGATTGAGACGACCCAGTGGGATCTGGGTACAAATATTTGTGGAATCCACAAGGCGTACTGGGACTAAACTAAGCGATGCAGCCTTCAGCCTCGCTTTAGTACCGCTTTCAGCTCTTTCAAAGCAGCCATGACAAGAGGCACGGCAACGGGTCCTAGTAGGGGTAGGTACACAGCAACCTTGTGCTCGTCAGGGAAGTAGACCTGTCCAACCATGGAGCGTTCGAAGAAAGCCTTTTCAGCCTCCACCTCTGCAGCTCGGGCGTGTTCCAGAGCGCTTGGAAACCGGCCATCTCGAAGGTAGTCGCAGGCTTGCTGTAAATGTGCAATCGTCTCCTGCGTAGACTGGGCCACATTATCGGGTACTGGGATAGAAGGAAGCTTCTGGTACACTTGAGCCAAGGCTCCCAATGTGGAAGACGCCGAGAAGATAAGAGATGCAACTCGGACACGTTCAAGGGTTGAGATACGAAGTGGCAACGAAGCCGGGCTCTGTGGCAGACCGAACAACGAGATGAGCTGATTCGAGAACGTATGCATCGCTGGGGCGAGCATTTCAGCAGACAAAGCAGGCGGCGTGTTTGCCTCGCCTTCCAGGTTCAGAATGTGCACGCCACCCCATTGCGGAATCAACCAGCTGTTACCTGCGTTCTCTTTGACCAGAAGCGGTGACTGCGTGTGATCCGGTACATACAAAATGAAGTTGACTGTTGGGCCCTCGCCAATGCTGGGACTGAGGGGCCACTCAGCCGCGTTCACGAACCCACTAAGATCTTCCTTGCGAAGAGTCCATGCCTTTGCAGTTTCGTCGTATTCCGGCTGGCGGACGGACGGAGCGAATGTCGCGTAGAGCTGTACTTGCGTATCGACGGTGAAGTTGCTGATGGCGGAGAAGGCGTCAAGGAGGGAGCTCATATACGTCTGGAGTGCAGTGTCGATGTCCCACTGGGAAGGAGCGTATGAGGGACTGAACAAGGAGAACGTCAGGTGGTATGTTGGAGCATACTTCAGGGCGCGTGTGGACTGGCGTTGAAGCTCTGCGGACGTTTCTGGGGAAAGCGCCTTGACTTTGGCGGCATGTGCACCAGAAGTAGCCGACAACACGTGCGCCAATTGCGCCTGCTCTTCCCCGAATATATTGTGTAATTCCTGAGCGAGGAATGTAGCGAGGCTGGAGCCAGTCGAAGACTGGGATGGGATCTGGTTTGGCGAGTAGTATACGTCTAGCGTTGGCGAATATGGCTGCAGCTGCGACCGTGGCGTCGCGCCCGTCTCGACAGGTATCAATCGGATGACTAGAGCCACGTCCCTGTCGTCGCTCTGGATGCTGGTTCCATCCACAATGACTTGCTGCGAGGCGTTTTGCTGCAAGGGAGAGTCGGCGAGCATCAGTCGGAGGTGGTGGGCAGAAAAATCATTGATATCGTCGAGGGCATGCTGCGTAGTACGGAGGAGATGTTGCGCATCGTTGGAAGGGATCGGGGCCTCTACAGCTATGCGCAGAGGGAAGACTGGCTTACAGACCTGCCATGGTGGTGTCAGCGTATTGTGGACAGGATGCAATATTTTGGGAGATTCTACCTTGCCCTCGGCCCAGTCCGTCATTTCCTGCAGCGGCAGCTCTGCCCTGTAGATGGCGGTTGTCTTAAGCCATATTGGTAGGCCCAGAAACACCACGACCACCCAAAAGGAGAGGATGGACAGGCGTCGCAGCCATAAGCTCTCTTTCGTCTCGGGAGGAGGCTGCTTAGTCAATGCTGCAGCGGTAGGTATCGAAGGCGACTGAGCGGACGTTGGCTCCAACTCGGCCGCCAGCGACGCGTCCGAATGATTTGGTGCCGCCATGTTGCGGTTGACTTGTTCCATGCTGTCACTTGGGGCAATGTCGCGCTAACACACGGTGCGTCCGTGCGTTCACGGGTCCACCATCCACGTTCTCACGAGACATCTCCGCTACTTCACAGCTACACAATTGCACTATTATCCTTAGCTTGACACGGCAGCAGTCAACGACGCTTCCATCTACTAACTGGCGTTCCTTGTCCGCCTTGGCTTCAAAAATTCCCGTCTAATATCAGCACAACGCAAGCACGATATACAACGAAAAACCTGAACAGGTCTGCAGCATACACTAAGACGAGAACTTGCAAGTTAGGTGGCTGAAATTCAACGTAGGCGCTAGGGTTTTTGGTTTCTTCCTTGAATGAAGTGCAAGAATTAATCAATGCTGTATTCTGATTGATGGGCGGCCTACTACAGGCTACCGATGATCTAAAGGTTTGGAGGTGCACACAGGCTGCCACCTTGCTCATGGATGTTGCCCTCATATGATGGGCCTGAGACTCTTTCAGATTACAGAATCGGTTGCAATTCGCGTCGTGGCACGGCGAGGATTGGGTACTGTTATGACCTTTGGCCGTTGCCTAGGTACCCTATTGAGGGTCGGCTTCTTGGCTCGGGTCGGATGCGAGAAGATGCGTGCAAGCAAGGCTGATCAGGCTTAGAAAGCGCGTTGTCTGTCAGCTGAGAAGCTTCGTCGATCTGGCCACTGGAAAAGAAAGCAGTACCTTGGTAGTGAAGCGGGCCGAGCTGCAACGAGCAATTGAGTTTCAGCTTATCGCATATACTTTCTGGCGTGCAGCCTCCTAACATAAACCCATGGCCAGACAACTTGCGTAGGAAATGGCATGGGTCTATCTACTGTTCTCATTTCAATGTCTAGCGACAGCAACGCGGGCCCAGGTCGTGCTTTCTCGATGCTCTGTTCATGAACGCCTGGTCCGTGCAGGCTAGTCTGGGTGAAGTCCAATGGAGCGACTCTCTGGCCCTCGCCTTGGATTCCTAGATCAATCTTGAGTCACCCAAGTTCCAAGTAACTTCACACTATTCATCGTCCTTTGATGGCTCATCATGGCTGTTTCAGGGACGCATGCGATCGAGGCAGCCCAGCAAGGGTCAGCACGCGGGGAGCTCCGATCGACGTTCCTGCCCCGCCGACTAGACTACTTGCAGCGACAAACGGTCCGTGCTAAGCGGGGTTGCATATCTGGGGAAGGAGAGCTACAGACGTGACGCGGTGCTTGGGCACGAGACTATAGTAGCTACCCCTCTCAGCTGAGACAGCTTCGCTCCTTCCTACTACTCTCTCCTCCAACAACTTCATGCTCACTTCAACAATCTACTCAATCCATTTCAATTCACATCCTACTTCAAAACATTCACAATGAGTGCAATCGCTGACAGCACCGATGGCCCTGTCGAGCAGGTCAAGGTGCTGTTTGCCCTGTTCCCGGGCTACAACACGCTCGACGTGGCAGGTCCGCTTGAGGTCCTCAGTCGCTCTCTCCAGGACTCCAAGGACAAGTGTAAGTCAAGAAGCTCGGTCAATTAACTGGTTGTTGACACTCCACAGCTAGCAAGGCCTTCAACTGCCAATTTGTCGGCACTGCGGCTGCCATGACGTCCGTCCAGGGTCTCACCATCAAAGCGGACATGGACTACGATGTAAGCATACCAGTGAGCAGCAAAGAACCTGCGCTGACATCCATCTCAGGACGCCAACGACGAACTCGAGGACTTTGACGTCGTCATTGTCCCCGGTGGTGAGGGTGTCTTTGAGGTCCTCAAGAACAAGTCCGAGCCTCTCGGCCTCCTCACCAAGTACGTCGAGCTCCAGGAGAAGAGTCCCAGCAAAGAACGCACCATCCTCGCCATCGACGTCGGTGCCCTGCTCCTCGCTCAGCAGGGTATGCTCGAGGGTCTTGCCGCTACAACCCATCCAGACTACTACGTCCGTCTCGAGACCATCTGTCAAGATGCGGCTAGACGCGACATGTCGGAGCGTACAGACGTCATGGAGGAGCGGTACGTTGTCAACAACGCCCGCTTCGACCTAGGCGAGAACCCCGACGACAACCCGTAAGTAGGCTTTGAGTTGACTGGCATGCATCGCTCACCATTGCAGATACATCATCAAGAAGTCGCGTGAGCCGCCGAGCGCTCCCGAGGGCACCAACATGGGCCATGCTCGTAGGAAGTCGATCGCTCGTAAGGGCAGCAATGCTTGGCGCGACTCTCGCCGCCGCGAATCCATCGCTCGACGTGCTTCCATGCCCCTGGGCGGTATGCGCGTCATCACCACTGGCGGTGTGACTGCTGGGCTCGATGCCAGTCTGTACTTGGTGGGTTCTTTGGCGTCTCACGACTCGGCTCTGGAGGTCGCTCGTGCTATGCAGTATTCTTGGGTCAAGGGCGTTACGGTCGATGCGATCGATGTTTGAGCTACGGCTCCCGCGCGACAAGCGGAGGCGTTTACGAGGGAAGGGTTGAACGGAGATCTGACAAGGTCATCTGGAACATGTCGGGAATCATAGAGATTTACCACGACGAATCATGTGAGGATTCATTCGAGAGTATGTAAAGAATCAAGAAATTCTACAAGAGCTTTTCGGGGGTGTGAGGTGTCGTTGTGAGATGTTGCCGTGCCGATGCGAAGCTCAGGCGTCTCCACAAGCTCCACAACAGGCGGGCAACCGTTCTTCCGTTCTTTACCTCACCGATTCCTACGGGACTTGCATCGCAACTTGCGCAGTCGTCAGTCTTATCTGCATTGGCTTATTCACGATCTTCGTCATGACGCGGCTGTCATCTCGAATGGACGATTGCGCGGCAGGACCGGTCCATCTCGGCCAGCTTTCCACAGCTGTCGCAGCACAGGAAATTCCATCCGCACTGCTGATTTGAGTGTCCACCACTTCCGTGCATCAAGTGCATACTCCACAAGAAACAGAATCATGTTCAAGTGTAAGACTTGTTAGACTACTGACGCATATGCAGTAATAGCCGTCTCATGTGGAAGCATGCGAGCCATTGAACGTCGATATGCAGTCTCGTCACAGTAATCGACGGAGTTTATCCACGGGCGTAACATGTTGAACTTGGCGTCTGGAAGCGTTCAAACGCAGCAAACTCTACTCTCCATCTCATCGACTTTGACATAGCGCAGGGCCAGCTCGATGTTAGGCCAATCCCTGAAATATGCCTATCACGCTGTCCACACTATTCCTGCGGATCCTTCAACGTTATGCTGGCAACGGAAAGACTTCCCCTTCGATGTTGCTCTCTTCCAAACCCTGCGGGCACTGCTTAGATGTCGTCTCCAAGCTCACTGTGCCCCGTCTGACTGAGTCTTGGAACGCTGGACCACTTTCGGCTGAGCCACCATCATTCATCGCTTGCCCACATGAAGGCTCCGACGCTTGTATTGGCTTAGCATTATACACGTTCTCTTCAGAGCGAGCTTCTGGCTATACTAGGCCTGTGTCTCGGTTTGCATGAGGTCTTCTGGCGCGCTTATATGGTCCTGGGCCTATCATCTCCATTGCTTGCCTGTTGCCAAGCTGGTTCTGGGCGTGATCCTACGATAATTCAGCAGACAGGCGCAGCACGAACAATTGCTTAGCTACAAGCGTCGCCAAATGTGTAATGCTACCATCAGGTCTCGTTCCCCGTTGGGTGAAGTGACGGATTTCCCGCCCCCACATGAGGTAAGCAGCAGCCGAAGCGCTTCGTCCCGAACCAATCGCGGAACATGTGATGTCAAGACTGGTGCATGAAGATGGACCTTTCTTAGAAGCAAAGTCTTTATTACCCAGGTCGTCTCGGTCTTTCATCAGTTTTCTGCTATGATCGTCTGCTTGTTGAGTCGGAGTCTTACATAAGAAATCGCCCTGTAAGGATATCGTGCCTTCTTTGAACTATCCATGCCTCTCATCTGGAATGACTGACCAAACAACGCATTGACATACCAGCTCGAGCCAGTAGGAGCGACAAGATACTACCGCTTACCAGGAGACACGGTGAGGGCCACCCAGGCAGGACGAGCAGAAAGATTACGACTACGCCGCGGAGCACACTGCGGCTGCTGAACGACCGGACCTATCATACGAAACATACGAAACATACAGGACGCCTATAGACGACAACGACGAGGATAGTGATCAACAGAGGTTGGAAAAGATAGCCAACGGAAAACCCATAAATACCCCTCGACATCCTATTCTTACCTCTCAGAATGACAACACGCAATCTAAACGGCAATTGGATTGACACTCTCCGACGACAATACGTCTACGACCTGAAGGACGAGTCTCCCCATCCCATCAAATACCTTCTTTACAACCCACACAAGAAGCAAGACTTGTACTTTGTTATCCCCGAAAAGATAGAAGAGCCACAACTACGACGCTCGCTTGTCAAGTACCACCTATCTACCAAGGGTACATCAGTCGTCGAGTGGGAGAACGAGCACATCAAAGTCATCTACCACCCTCGATACGCAAAAGAGCTACGTGAAGCCGCCCAATCAACCAACACAGAAGATACCCAGAACGAATTGCCTACCCAAGAACAGCAAACATGAAGTTCACCCTCGCCACCGCTCTGATACTCCTCGCTCCGGCACTCATCAAAGCCTGGAAGTTCGAGGTCTTCGAAGAAGACTGCATCACTTCCACTGACTTCAACGAGGGGGACGACGATGTAGAGTGTGAGGATACGGCGGAACCGCACGGCTGTTTCCGCATCTCTGAAATGGGTAGCTGCGAGATCTTTTTCCATGCGGATGCTGATGAGTGTGAGGATGGTGAGGTTACCATGTCGTACACTGCTACGGACCAGGATCGCGACATCCAGCCTGACTTCGAGTGGAACAACTGGAGCGTTCAGTGCTAGACCCGAAGACGAATTACCATCATGGTGGATTGAAAGCTGAGGTGTGTTTGGTCCGGTGGACTGTCCAATCGCTATATACTTTACCTAGGTATTTTCTTGTCTCTTTGAAGTATCGCTGTGATAGCATGCCAATCGTTAGATACATACTACAATCGAAACTGTACAGATCAAGAGAGTTTGCATAAGTGCCGTACTATCATTCTGTAAGCTACTCAGCACAGGGCAAGGGGTGTGAAGACGAAGCCGTCGGGTTGTTGCGCTGGACTAGATTGCGGCCAGGATGACCACACCAACCAGGACTACTTGAGCTACTTTCAATTGTTGGGAGTGAAAAGGAGAAGCCATCAGTGAACTTCATGCGCCATGCGAAGTATATACACTTCAACATCACCTGGGCTCCGACGCCGCTCGAGGCCTCCGTGGTATCTTCACCTATGCCGTGATCAACAGATCCCAGAACCTGCCCGATTAGGAAGTTCATTTCTACGCTAGCCATCCAAGCAGTGGCCAATCATAGCCATGGAGTGACAAACCCGCCTAAACTTTCCTTCCTCTGCACGCGTCTTCCCCAACGCAACCGCCATGTCTTGGCCACGACGAACCTAGGCAAGCCACAAATGTCGCAACACATGCGCATGATGATTGGACAATGTGTATCCATCACGTCTTCTTCGCGAATGGAGTGTCTTGGCTTCTGTGCGTCTGTCTGTGCATGATGCGCGCCCAGCATCAATTTCTCTGGAGGATATAAGCGTCTCTTCCTCAACACAACTGCCCACATCACGATCACACGCATGAACTGACCATTACTACCAATGCCACTCCAATCGCTCATAAGTTCGCTCCGGCGGCGCAGTCATCGCGCCGCACCTCCACCAGCCCATCTACAAGCCAATACCGAGAAGATTCAATGGCGTCTCGTCGAAGTGTTTACTCGCATGTGGGATCTGGGCTTCACTGCCTTTGGAGGACCACCGGTGCATTTCCAGATTCTGCATCGGAGGTTTGTCGAGGGAGTAGGGTTCCAAGGTGGGAGCAAGTGGTTGGATGAACAGACTGTAAGTAATTTGAAGATGGTTATTTGGAGGTACTAGGGCTTTGGTACTATGGAGTTGTGTCGCAAGAAAGAGCTAGGAATTCTCCTTGAGACCGGATGAGAAGATGAAGAGATATACCACTCATAACCAAATCGACCACAGGAACCAACACAGCTAACACCCCAAACCTCAGTATCAAGAATTGTTCGCAATCTGTCAAGCGCTCCCCGGCCCCGCCTCTACCAAGATGTGCTTCTGCATCGCCCTCCTCCACGCGGGTATCGTATCCGCCATCTTCGCCTTCCTCCTCTGGAGTCTCCCCGGCGCAATCGGCATGTACGGCCTTTCGCTCGGCGTGCAAAAGATGCCCGAACGCCTGCCTCCCATCGTGTACGCCCTGCTCTCCGGTCTCAACGCCAGTACCGTCGGCATCGTCGCACTAGCTGCTGTTCAGCTAGCCGAGAAAGCTATCAAAGACCGGGTAACACGTATCTTGGTCATTTTCGGTGCGTGTGCGGGGTTGTGTTATAATGCAATTTGGTTTTTCCCTGTGTTGATTGTTATTGGTGGTTTGACGACGGTGGTGTGGGACATTTGGCTGGGTCGGCGCGTAGGTAAGATGAGAGCCGCGTATCAGGCTAAGAGGAAGAGAGCGAGGAACGAACAGGGTGATGCGGAAGACGTTCAGGCTACCACGCAGACCATACCTGTTGAGCTTCAGCGGCCGGAAGCTGTGAAGAGGAGGGTGGGAACGGGCAGCTCGACTGATCGTATTGTGCCTGAGCGGGAAGAGGCGGGCCAGAGTCACGCTGGAGAACATTCGATTGTTGATGATGTGACTGCGACGAATGAGCCTGTGGCTGATGTGAGGACGCACAATATCTCTGTGAAGGTTGGCGTGTCGCTCATCATGGGGTTCCTCGTCTCCTTCATCGTCGTCATGGTTATCCGTGGCACCGTCTCTAGCACCCGGCCCTTCGATGTTTTCTCTAATATGTGAGTCCCCCGTCTACCTACCCGGTCCTCCCCTTCCAATCTCACACCGCACAGGTATCTAGCCGGTACCATAATCTTCGGCGGCGGCCCCGTAGTGATTCCCCTCCTCCGCTCCTACGTCGTAGATCCTGGCTGGGTATCCCCCCGAGACTTTCTCCTCGGTCTCGCCATCATCCAAGCCTTCCCTGGCCCCAACTTTAACTTCGCCGTATACCTCGGTGCCTTGGCTATCGCCTCGGCTCCTACGTATATGCCTACCATCGTGGGAGCTCTCCTGGGGTTCATTGGCATCTTCTTCCCTGGTATTGTGCTCGCAGTCGGTGTGCAGTCTATCTGGCAGGGTATGCGCACCAAGGCTTGGGTGGCTAGTCTGCTAAGAGGCATTAATGCGACTGCCGTGGGACTAGTGTTCACAGCTGTGTATAGGCTTTGGGAGATTGGTTATTTGACTCCGGAGAGCAGTGATGGGAGGAGTCTGGCGGATGAGCCGTGGTGGGTTGTTGTTGCCGCTTTGGCATATGCGGAGACTGCTTGGTTTGGTGTGCCGCCCGCCGTGGCGATTATTATAGGCGCCGTTTTGGGGCTGGGCTGGTATGGGGCTGTTGGCCAGTAGGAGACCTGCTCATTGAAACTTCACGCCGATCGCCATATGATTACAGTAGGGAGGTTAAGATAGAATGTGTGTGTGTTTTTGTTGTTTGGACTATCTATTGTACAAATGCTAGATAAGAATCATACCAAAGGGAATGATTAGGGGAGATACAACCCGATAAAAGGACCTCGACCCACCATCAAGTACGAAAATCTAGGAAATGCCGGCCCCAATATCCGGGCGAAAAGAAGTATCAGCAAGCAAGCCAGTGTTATACGCCCTTAGTACCAAAGCCTTGACCATCTAGTAGTCAATAAATGCCAGTCGAAACGCCATGGTATGCCGTAAAAACTCCGAAGGAAAACAGTAGTAGCGCAAAGAGACATCGTGATCTCCATCAAGGCATGAGTCACCCTATCAGACGACCACTGTCTCGCCTAGTTGTAGTATGTCCCATTCGGCGCGGACGTGGACGTGTTCGGGTCGTTGATCTTTCCACCGCCGTTGTGAATGATTGGTGGGTTCTTGTATGTTTTGCTCCGTGACGAGCTACCGGAGTTTGTGTATAGGCTGGATGAGGCGGCAGAGTAGGCTGCAAATATGTTAGAGTCATGTCTTTGGGGTGATCTGATAGGAGTTGACAACATACATGTGGAAGATGTCGAGGGACGAGATGCGTAGGCACCCTTGTTCTGGCCGTAGGAGCCGTAAGATGAGCTTGACGACATGGTTGATTGGTGTTGAGGGTGTTGGAGGCGTTGAGTAGCCAGTCGTGATTCGAGAGGATCAGATGAGTGATCGGCGTGTGTTGTGTGATAGACGGTAATAGAGTTGTATCGGGTGTATACGAGACGACAAGGGCGTTTCGTGATTGTAATCCAAGGTAGACTGTTGACTGAGGACTAACACGAGGACAATTATGACTCTTCTCGAAAGACGTTTGATATGATTGTAGATGATTGATCGATTGACTGATGAAGAGAAGAAAGAAAGCAATCACCCACCTCAACCTACGACTATTTATTCCAGGCAGACAGGTCCTGAGGCCGCCAATCTACAACACTCACCACTCGCACCCGTTGACTGTTCTTTTTCGCCATCGGAGTTCTCCTAACGCTCAATGTAACGCCGTTGCCTGAATAGCTGGGCTAGGCGCGTGGACCAGGTGAATGACTGCGCGATTGCGATGATTCACACGCGTGGCTATGTTCACCTCGGGACAGATCCTTAGGCAGGACACGCGTGTGGAGCGAATCAGCGATTAGGCTGCACTTTCCGTTCACCTTTCGATCTGCCAAGAGGAAGAGTCATCATCGGCGAGTGCGGATTTACCAAAGGAACCAGTTCAATCGGCTTGGACTAAGGTCGGGTCACGGCTAGAAGGGGTCGAGGTGGTGACTCGCATGGCGCAAAGAGCGTACGCGTTGCAGCCATCTTCTCCTGCAAGGCACATCAAGCGGGACGAACCTATGAGAAGGCAGCAGGAAATCTGTCAGAGACGCGTTATCCAGTGACGTGCCTGATACCCCAGGCGACAGCGATGCCTGAAATGGATAATGACAAAGCGGAGAAGACTGGTGAACGAGAAAGTCACCGGTTGACCGAAAGAAGATGGGGTGTGGGGGCTGAGGGCAATGTAGGTGCCTGGAGCCATTGCAGGCAGCATTGCAAAGCACTCACCGCGATGCAACGTTGAAGAGCTCATCGGCGGCGTCCGATAATGGAAAATGTGGGCGTTTCATGAGAAAAAGGGCAGAGATGTCAAGGCAAAAGGCGGTGTTGTGGGATAGAGGAGGAGGCGCAGTGAGAGGGTCCTGGTGCATGGCGGGGTGGATGCGCGGCGGAGGCCATCGATCCGAGTAAGGCTGTTGCAAGGCTGAAGGCCTTTCACGTGGGTGTTCATCCAGCACTGACTCAAAGCGGACAATTGCGTGGCGACTGTACGGCTCTGAATTGCGCAAGTGCGCATATGGTCCAGGTGTTTGCCAGCGCATAGCCGGTGAACTGCTGAAGAAGTCAGGACCGAACTTCTCGCCAACTACGCGGCGCATGCACAGTAAGGTGGGTCGAAGGACATTGTCAATGTTCAGTCTGCCAACGCAGAGTCGGTGAACCATCGGAGGCATAGCACTCTCGACGTGTGACTTGGACTGCTTATCGAGCCCGGCATACACAAGCAGCCAATGAGTCAAAATCATCATCAATTGGTATCGAATGCATTGGGTATCGCTATATCCGCTCCCTCAACCTCCACGCCTAATCATACAATCTCAAAGCACCGTTCAAATCACCAGCAACCACCTTGCTCGACTCCCTAGGATGCCACTGTACTGACAACACAGGCGCATCGCTCGCCGGAATCTTATGGTACATCTTGCACGTCTTCCAGTCCCAGAAGCACAAGAAACCTCCACTGTCACCCGAGCTGATGAACTGCCCGTCGGGACTGATCGCCACGTCTGGTGCATATCCAGCCACATTATGCCCTCTGTAGCTCTTCTTTCGGTTCTGTCGGAAGCGGTCGGTGGAGCTGTAGACGGTAATCTGGTTGTCGGACGATTGGAAGGCAACGTATTTGCCTGAGGGGTGGGGCGAGGAGCGAACCATGGAGAACATGTAGGGTTCGGCGATGAACTTGATAGGTACGGGAATGCCGTATTCCCAGGCGCGCAAGGATTTGTCGTCTGACGTGGTAATGAAGCGGCGGTTCTCGTCGCAGAAGGTGATCGTGTTGACGGGTCCCAGGTGATGGTCGTATTCCTGTACCATCTCTCCGCTTCTTGCGTCGTATTGCAGGATCTTCTTGTCGCTCATACCGGCCAAGAACTCGTGTGGTGTACTGGGGTTGATGCGCACCACATGTGGTGTCTTTCCAGTTGTGAACTTGTTCAGGCATTTTCCTGTCTCCGTATCCCATAGCTTCATGAACCGATCGTAACTAGCCGATATGAATTGTGTGCCGCTGGGGTTGAAGTCAATGTCGACAACCGACTTTGTATGCCCAGAGTATGTTCGCAGGAGCTCGCGTTGATGGTAGACGTCCCATAGCGCAATCTTGGAATCGGCAGAGGCAGAAAGTAGGAGATGCCCGCTGTCAGGCATGAAGCGGACCTGGGTAATCGACTTGGTGTGGTATTTGTAGGTGTGGATCAGTTTCTTCGGTATGAAGTTCTTAGGCTCGTAATCGCCGGTGAGTTTGATATCGAGATCGGTGGGCACATGCATATACGTCCGTCCCTGGTAGTCGTACTGCTGGCTGCCAACGAACTCGCTCGTCTCGCCCTCGGCTTCGGTATCGCGGTAGTCTGTGCCGGCGAGCTTCTTTTGCGCGGGCGCAGCGTTGTCGACGATCTCGTCTTCCTCGTAAACTATTTCCACCTCGACGTCCGACCCGAACTCGTCATCCGAGGCAGCGTCTGGCCTTTCTTCCTCATACTTCGCCCATGGTCCCTTGTATGCGCCAGCGCCAGTCACGACGCTAGAATCGCCCTTGCCTTCTCGCTTTCTTTTCTTCGACCCCGCGCCGCTCTCGATGGCGCGCTGACCCTGGCGAAACGTATGGTCGCTGATGTACGTCTCGGCAGCGAACCCCGTCGGCACCCTGCCCGAGCCTCCGGCGGGCATTCTGGCTGCTGGTGGTATTGGTTGAAGGGTCGCGTAATGTGTGGAAACTGGCGACGATTCCAAAAGCAGGGTCGGCAAGGTTGGGAGAGAATGACGCGGCGTGTCGGATGCGAAGTTGTAGATGGAAGCTTCCCAGCTCACCAGAAAATGTGGGTGACTGCGCACGGACCACGCCCGCCCATGCATTGCGTAGTTACATGTGAAAACTATGGTCCATTTACAGGAGACTAACATAACGCTATCATACCCCATAACTCGTTCAATTCTTCCTGTATGCAGTTCCCATCTCCAGACCTGTCGCTCCAGGTATCCCGCATTATCCTAGACCAAGCAACATGTCCTCCCGGTAGCAATATGCGCACGCGTGGCTCGTTTCCCCGAGCCGGATATCAACTGTATCTATCCATCGTTCTTTAATCGTCTCTGGAGTCGCTAGCCGTAGTTCGCTGTGAGTAGCAAAGCCACGAACACAACTACCAACAAGGCTACCGAGATCCCCACCTAGTGAGACTCGTCGCGGATGAGGGCGACAATCATGCTGTAGAGGTAGAAGAAGAACATGAGCAGATGGAAGCCCAGCTTGATGAAAGACTCCTGTGTGGCCGTTAGCCTATCGCCATATACTCGGTGTACTCTCATCATACCTTCTTGTGCACATTAAGCTTCCTGAAGATCTCCGTTGCGTCCAACAGATGCTGGTTCTCGAAGATCCTGTGACTGTCAGCATTGCCCTTGTTTCTTAGTATCGTCCGACCATGCTACATACTTCTTTCCGTTCCATGCCAACAGAGGCAGATTCAGGATCAACGCAATCCAGTATCCGTTGATGAGGAACAGGAAGGTCAGGAAAGCGTGAACGGCGGCCTCGGGGATGATGTAGGTGTTCAGGCGGTTGCAGAGATCGATGGGATTGATGTAGTCACTGGCGCAAAATTAGCATGTGCCGATCAAGGTACGGGCCGTATCGCGTGGATTGCTACGCCATGGCATTGTATGCCTGGGGCTCACTCACCATTCCAGATCGCTGTACATGATAGTAAAGAAGACTTGTAGGAACAGGTTGACGGCATTTATCAGCACCGCCAACAGGTACAACCATGCTTCACCAGTCATTGTGGGAGTATCGTGTGCTGCGTAGCACGGCTTTGGCGTAGAGAGAGGGTTTAAAATAGACTAGCGATGTCGCCAGTAGACACCTGGATACGAATGGACAGGTGGTCGACAGAGGTTCAGCACTCGGATGCGATCGTGTGTTTGCAGGCTGCCGAGCTAGAACGCGGGAAGCTAGCTCGTGCGCGGGGCCTGGCTAGAGGTTGTGATGACGTGGGTGGGCGGTGGAGTTACACGACGGTGATGCGATGGTGGAATCCTGAGTAATAACGTCGATTGACAAGGTCGCTCAAATTCTGGCGGGCGTTGGGCAGAGATGTTTGGATGACGTTGAGGCGGAGACACGAGTTGCTTCCCTGGACGGCGGGCAGGCACCACTAGCGTCATTCGCTTCGCTTGCAGGTGTGCGTTGAGCGGGCCAACACCGTCCGACCGAAGCTTGACCGAAGGTTAGTGATCTCACAGACGGACGCATTGTTTCGTTTCAACGAAACGAGTTGTGCAGAGCCATGACTGCCAACAACACGAACATCACTACAGACCGCCATCACGAGCATGCCATGGAACCCAGAACAATGTCAAAAGCCTCGTGCTCTTGAACCACGCCATGCGTAGTCTAAGAAAGTATCAAACAGGTACGTTATCCCCAAGTATCCAATCGTCCTCAAGCAGCTGCCTTCGCTTCGCCATTAGCCTCACCGTTTGTAGCCCCCGGCATCTGTACCGGACCACCCGGCGAATCTGGCAGTCTTGCAGTCAAAACCTCCACACCATCCTCTGTCACGAGTAGGGTGTGTTCTGCAGCAAGTCAGTCATGAGCAGTCACATTGACGCATATCTGTAGGGCTTACCAAACTGCGCCGTCAGAGAGCCATCCTGTGTGACACTCGTCCATTCATCTGGCCATGTCTTATCCCTATGCGAACCAACACTAATCATAGGCTCAATGGTGAAGCACATGCCGGGCTTTGCCGATCCAACTGCCTTGTTCTTCGCATAGTGAGGAACGTTGGGTGCGCAATGGAACAGCTGGTTGACGCCGTGCCCGCAGTATGTCCTGATGACGCTGCAGTTCTTGCTCTTTGCGTGCTTCTCGATGACGTTTCCGTATTCACGGAACAATGTGCCTGGCTTGACGATCTCAATGGCCTTTTGTAAGCACTCTCGCGCTGTCTCCGTGACGCGTACAGCATCGGGGTTCGCCAAAGCCTTGTCGCCGACGTAAAACGTCTCGTTCAGATCCGCGTGGAAACCGCCGTGGTAGACGGAAATATCAATGTTCAAAATGTCGCCGTCCTTGAGTACTCGCTGGTCAGGGATACCGTGGCAGATGACCTCGTTTAGCGACGTGCATACGGATTTGGGGAAATGGCAGTAGTTGAGGGGTGATGGGTAAGACTATTGCTGTTAACAAGACTTTCTGATTCCCTATCATTGCCGCTCTTACATCACGCTCAACAGTAGCCTTATGAACCAGCTCGTCGATGTAGTCAGTGGTGACACCAGGCACTGCGGCTCTTCCTGCAATATCCAGAATCTCGCGCCCATACCGACACACCTTGCGCATGGCATCTTGCTCCTCCTTGTTCAAAATTGTGATCTTATTCCTGTTGACAAACACCTGCTCCGAGCGCGGTATGCCATCCTTCGCATAGTCTGGGTGTTTTATGTGCTTCGGGACTTCGCGTCGCGGCGAGAGCGGGTATACGGGTCTGAGGGCTCCGGTGTACGAGTAGGTGGGGAACGGGTTGTAGTGGCCGGTGGCTGGATCCGGGTGAGAAACTACTTTCGGCGTAAAGATACTTTGGAGAATACTACTTTGTGACTTGTGCTCCTTCTTGTGCTCAGCCTAGAGGGCCGTTAGATTGTTTTGTCTGTAGTTTAAGAGCAGTCTCACTATGTACCCAGTTGCGCTTGAAACAATCCTGCGAGCAGAAGTAGTTCTCTTTTCCGAGCTTCTGGCAGTTCGGACATTGAAGCGAGCTCGCATCGTTCTCGCAGTCCTTGCCTGCGCACTTGCGCGGGGCGTCTGTGGCCATCGCGTGCGGTGGTATAGGGCGTGTATAGGGCGTGGTCAAGGCGGAGGTGGCCTGGTTTTCACGTGCACTCTAACGTACAGCGCGCAAGGAACCTAAGTGTGCGAGGCAACGGTTTGCGCACGGAGGAAGTGGTGGATTCCTACTTTCATTCGCACCACTGCATCGTCAAGCCGGAATTCGTTGCAGGGGTCCAGGCCGCCGGCCGCCGATCACCGATTACTAAGTAGCGAACTTGAACCAGAGGTCGCGCTTACCCGTTCCAGTCTTGACGTGCATCATCTGCCCTACTTTGCCATCATATCTGACTCTTTGGATTCCTGGTAATGGTTTGATAATTTTCACCCGTGTCTCGCATTTCCCTTCCTTACAGACCATGTATTTCTACCCTTCTTTCTCTCTTTCCCCTCTTACTCTTCAACTCACACCACGCCGCTTCTGAGCACAGACCAGTGAACCAACCATCTTTTTACTCCATCTTTTTTCACATTACCTCCCTATCACCATGACGCAGAGAGTTGTTGTGGTCGGAGCCGGGCCAGTAGGCTCTTTGGCTGCGCTTTATGCAGCCGTACGTGGGTTTGAAGTAGATGTCTACGAGCTAAGAGCAGGTGAGATAATGATCTGTAAACCATCTAGGTGCTAGCGAGTGCCCTAACGCTAGCCAGATCTTCGAGACCCCAACACCACACCATTAAACTTCTCCAAGTCTATCAACCTTGCTCTATCGGAGCGAGGTATCCACTCCCTTCGCAAGACCGGACTATCCGACCTTGCAGATGCAGTCCTGGCAGAGACATTCCCCATGCATGGTCGCATGATCCATATAAGAAAGAATGGAGAGTATGTTCGACAGCCACAGATCTATGATGCGAGAGGGAGAGTAAGTACAGCATGGCCGCTTGTCGTTGATCCCACGCTAATTAGAGTAGAATTTGTTAGCTATGGACCGAACAGGTCTCAATAAGACCTTGCTTGACCATCTCGAGGCCATGCCTAACGTCAAGCTCATGTTCAATCACAAATTGGTCGGCGCAGACTTCCGGAAGAAGACCGCATGGTTCGAGCATCGTACCAAGTCTCCTGAAGAGCAGGGCGACGAATTCGAAATCAATTTCGATCTCATGATCGGTGCGGACGGTGCACACTCAGCGGTGCGATATCACTTGATGAAGTTTGTCCCCATGTCGTTTCAGCAAGAGTACATCGACAAACTCTGGTGCCAGTTCAACGTTCCAGCCACACCGGACGGCGAATTCAGAATACCTCCAAACTACCTACACATCTGGCCCCAGGACGAATCTATGTTCATCGCTCTCCCAAACCTAGACAAGACGTTCACATCAACGCTTTTCTTGACCAGGGAAGGCTTTGAGCAATTGGACGCGTCTGGAAAAGTAGTCGAGTACTTCAATGAGAGGTTCCCAGGTGTGGTTCCTGATCTCATCACCGAAGACGATCTTCGCAAGCAGTACACATCTAACCAGCACCTACCTTTGATCTCGATCAAATGTACTCCGTATCACTACGGAGATTCTGGTGTTATCTTAGGGGATGCGGCCCATGCTATGGTACCGTTCTACGGCCAAGGAATGAACGCTGGACTGGAAGACGTTCGCGTTCTTTTCGACTTCATCGACAGGTATCCCGACGACCGATCAAAGGCGCTAGATGAATATACCAAGGAGCGCACTCCTGACGCACATACCATCAACGATCTTGCCGACGGTAATTATCGCGAGATGGCAAGCGACGTCAAGAAGCCGCTATATCTACTGCGAAAATGGGTGGAGGAGCAACTCTATATCTACGTTCCGAGCATTGGCTGGGCCACGCAGTATTCACGGGTCACATTCAGCAACATGCGATACTCCGAGGTTCGGCAAGCAGCACAGAGGCAGGCCAAGATCCTCAATGGCGTTGCTGGTCTGGTGTTGGCTTCTGTTGCTGGTACCGCTTTCTGGTTCGCGCGATCTGGTGGCGCACAACACGCGAAAATGGGCATCATGAGGTCGATCTGCGTCGTTGCGCAGAAGTTGCAGAAGCTCACAGAAGGTTGAGCAGTACTGATACCATCATGAACTGAGACTTGTGCCAGAGTTGTAATATCATATGTTCCTACTATACTGTACATCTTCATCTAAACTAACAATCATCATAAGTGCACAGAAAGCGATTTCGCGCAAGTAATAAATGCCAACATTTTCCGCATAACCTCCTCAACTTTTCCAAAATTTTACTCTACCTTCTAGACTTCGATGCCAGCGGCTTCAACACCAGGGTGGAAAGATGTCCAGGCAGAGCTTTGATGGATCGGCAGACACCGCTCTAGTTACATCTTTGTATCAACAAAGCGGGTACCAATCTCGACAACCCCTCGCGATTTATGAAGGTCTCATGGTATGACGGGCTTGGCCGCGCCACACGCGACTAGCCACGTGAACTCCGCGGGGATGTCCTGCCCCACAAGCGAGATGTGGGGAAGCGATTCGGAGTGAGATGCATACAGTGGCGCTCGCTTGCAGTTGCATCCGTCTTCGAAGTGTTACATCTGGGGTACATCCTGTCGGCATGACTCAATATTCCAATAATCTCGCCTACCCATTTCCATGAGCAGTGCTTCTGTCTTCCAGTCTTCTCGGTGCAATCCATCGTCGCGTTTCCTTACATTCTCGATTTCTGCTCAGCCCGGAACATAGGCCTCTTCACAATCGTATTCATGCTTCCCGGGAAGTGGCAACACATCTCCACTTGATTGATACACAAACCCATCTATCTTCACTATACACACTATGCGGGTAAATACACGAACCTCTCACAGCCAACACAACCGCCTCCTTCCTCCACTTGCGACCTTCCAGAAACAGCGTATATTCCGCATTCGCATGGTCACAACCACCAAAGAAAGTTCGATGCTGGCTTGGAGTAGTAATCAAGAGCATTCCTGTGGACGTTGGCCCATATTCCAGAAGCCTTGGAACCTTACACCCGGGTTGCGATGAAGTCAGTCACGCGTGGCAGGAAGGTCTCAACCTGGATAAGCTGGGTGCTATTCTAGTCTATCTTGCACGCGTGTTTGTATATCGCCGCTGTGTACTTTACGCTGTGCGTTCGGAGTGGATGGGATTTCTGCGTGGCACCTTGGCGAGTCTGGATAGGTTTTATTAAGGTATCTTGTTGCTCTGGAACTTTCTTGTGACACGCAAAACATCTTTCACTCTTTTTTTTTACCTCCAAAGCTTGCATACTCTGCGACAACGCTGCTGGTGACTACGCGCAGTTTCACAGATCGACAATTGATCAAGATGCGCTTTACCTACAATCTTGCGGCTCTAGCTGGCCTCGGTGAGTAGCGCAATACAACACAAACAGCGCTTTCAGCTGACACCTCCTAGTTCAAGCGTGGCCTACATCAGAAGCACAACATCTAGTGCCTCGCGCTGTGAGCGTCGTAGACTCGGAAACTGGTTTCACTTTCTCTGAGACCAAGGCGGCAGCAACTCTCTCATCTAACATTATCTACCGTATAGCGCAACCCGCCAACGTGCCAGCGGGACAACCCTACGACATTGTTCTGCAAGTTGTCGCGCCCAACGCTCTCGGTTGGGTTGGTCTCGCATGGGGCGGAAGCATGATCCGCAACCCTCTTACAGTGTCGTATCCCAACGGCCAGAAACCGACCGTATCTTCACGATGGGCCACGTAAGTCACTAAGCCCTAAACCTATCCGCGAATATACTAACAAGTCCTATAGCGGCCACTCCACACCCCAACAATACACCTCAGCAACCTACACGCCCCTCACAACCGGCAACAAGTCCAACAACACGCATTGGCAATTCACCGTAAAATGCACTGGTTGCACAACTTACACCGGTTCCTCCGGCGCTGTGCGCATTGATCCCAGCGGCAGCAAGCGCTTTGGTTTCGCGTGCTCGCAGAGCAAAGTATCCAACCCGTCTTCGACTAGCGCATCAATTCCTGTGCATGATGTGTACAACTACATCACGCACGACTTCAGTGCGGGTGCGAATCAGAACTTTGACGCACTGCTGGCTCGGAATGGGGTTGCGAGTACGGGGGGCGCGGGGAATGCTACGGAGATGATGTAGAAGGGTGAATGCAGAGAGAACGCGGTGGGCTTGAGAGTGGGCTTGTAGATATCGTTGAGGCTTTCGTGGAGTATACATTATAGAAAGTTAGAGTTGTATCTTTCTCCGAAGATGATGAATGCTGCTATGTGCACATGCCTGTGAGCTCTTGCACGCTGAAGCCATGGGGTATTGTATTTCTATCCACGAGAAGATTTGCTTGGTGTAAGGGTCTGTGTAGGGTAGGCACGCGAAGCGTTGAATGAGGCAGTGACTTGATGTAAATCCCAAGTTTGTAAATGAAGAGACAAGATTGGGACTTCGGTATCCACCATGGTTGGAGATAAGCTTGCGGTGCTTCACCAACGATGATAAATCCTTCCAGTCATGAAGAAGCGAAAGATAAGAAGTGGAGAAGTTGAGGAATGTGACCGGTCTCCATTGTTCAGTAGCATCACGAGCATGCTACATTGCCAAAAGCGTGATGTTCGCCACGTTAAAGCGCACTTAGATTCTCCCCTGCGATCTAGAGATTTATACAACGCAATGCCAAACGAGTGCTAAGCTAAAAGCACCACACCTGAATACCCTTCTACCGAAGGACGAATACAACAACGACCGAGTGACACAATCCTTGAGGAGTCGGTGTGGATGAACAGCGTCTATGCCTTGATGGCCATGTCGCCGAGCGGCATCTCTTTGAGCCCTATTTTGTGTATGTCAGCTTCATGGCGCATGAGTGATAGCCGAGTACGTGAAACTTACAGCCATCAACATCCTCGGGAGCTTGTTGCTTCTTCTTGCAAGCATTGTATTGCGCGGGCTGCTGGACGGTGAGACCAGCCTTGGGGCAAGCGGTGTTGAGGTTGCAATTGTTGTCCATGGCCTTTTGCAGGGAGTCGGCTTCCCAACCGAAGACGTAGTCACCATGTGCAGCAGAACCACTAAAGTACGGAGTTAGCAATCCGGTCGTTCGTTGACGTGAAATTTGCATGAAGAAGACAACAAGGCTTACCCGATATTCATACTGTATACGAAGGGGTCGCTGCCATCGGTGGGCCACAAGCTTTTGTCGGCAAATTTGCTGACATCCCACATGAGTTCGTACATGATCTGAGGTAGCTTGACGGGATGTGTAGAGGGGCAAGCGCCGCCACCATTAGCGCCTGAGCCCTGTCCATAAGCGACATGGGCTTGGTGGTCTGGTGAGTCGAGGTTCTTGCCATCCCAGCAGGTGGGGAAGATGATAGTCTGGCGGATGAGCTTGCATTTGGGATCTTTGGGAATGGCGACGGTATCGGAGCCTGAGCAAGGCGCACCACCGACGAAGGTACTCTCGGATGGAGAGGTCCAGCAGCGATGGCAGATGTTGGAGAGCTTAACCTTGCTGTTGTCGGTATTGGTGGCTGAGCCGGCAAGCATACGGAAGCCCTTCTTGAAGGCAGTGGTTTTCCCGCTGGGGATGTAGTAGACGTCGAGACCGCCGTCATTGATGAGCTTTCCTTGTGGTCCACCGTTTCCGATCTTGAGTCAGGGTTAGTGGCTTTCTAAGTTATGGTATTTTTGCTATGAGGTTACATACCTGAGGTACTCGAATGTATCTGAAGTTGAATATAGCAGGTTAGTATGTGTCTCACATGAAGTGCATATAGTACTGTGAGCACTCACGTTCCATTCTTTGCCTTAAAGAACATAACGGCGGTCCAGTAGTTTGACTTGTCCTGAACAAAGCTGCAGGAAGTACACTTGGACAGCTGTGCGATGTCGTTTGAAGGGTCCATCGTGATGTTGAAAGCGTCACCTCCGACAATCTGGTGAAGATGTGGTGTGTACTTGACGCCCGGGTTGACAAGAGGATCTGTTCGTTCGACGACGAGCTGCGAGCAAGCAAATCGCAGCATGTTCTGGGCAGCGGCGTTGCCCGCAAAGGCCGTGGCCGCAGCGAGGAGGGTAGCCCACTGCATCGTGTCTAGTAATGGTGATGTAGTCTTTGACTCTGGAGGATGGACGTGATGCTGGAGGGAATAAGTGATGATGAATCTGGAGGCACAGAATCCGAGGCATCAACCATGCCTCCTAATAACATCTCTTATAACGAGACCGCCGAAGTATTCGCCGGATTAGTGATGTCCACGAGGACAACTGCCGGACCACGGGGAAATCCTGATCGATCATTCCTGCGGAATATGGAGTTAATCTAAACTGGTATGATGATTGGGTTGAAGTGCTTTGCGACCCAAATTGTTCGCCCACTTCGTATGATGAACCAAAAAATGGCGAACTCTGGAATGTGCGCTGGAAAGGTCATTGCAGCTTGTCACGCCCGCCGTCGAATCATGCTGCTGATCTGGCCACCAAGGAGCCCGGAGCTGCGGATGCGGCCTCTGGTTTTGCCGCACAAGATATTATGCCCGTGACATTGGAGGTAAAGCGCCCATATGCTGCATCTTCCAAGGCACTTGGCTTCTACTCATGTGGCGGGTATGATAGCGGTACAGTGAGCGCCGAGCATCTGTCGCAAGCTATAGCCACCGAAGTTAGGAAGATGTTATGGAATTCCTCATGCGAAATCTTCAGAGGAGGCTGCAGAAATTCAGGGGCCGTGTCGAGCACGAGAAGGTGTGAGTCTCATCGCTATCGATATGTACTCGCTATCTAGGTTGAACCATGCCGCTCGCACCCACCCCAAAAGCCTCAAGCGCTGCAGTCTGAGAAGTTTCGAGCGTGGTATGATCATCAGCATCAGCGTCCAAATAACGAAGTCAGCCAACCGCCGTTGGGCCATGCCGCCCACGTGGCACGCACGCTTGAACGCTCTGCAGCTTCAAACCCTTTACAAAGATGGCTTTCAGGTCGCGGTGAGACTGACCGAAATAGAGAAGCATTTGGAACTCCACGCTAATGATATCAAATCGTGTGGGAGGTGCCTTTGGACCTCCATGGTACCCTCAGGCGCTTCGGTAGGACGTTGATGCCATCATATGGCGGTGACGTGTGACGATAGGCTGGAGAGGTTGAGCCTTACCCACAATCATCTGGTATCCGGGTAGAAAATACTATATGCTATGAACTTGTAACATTGCCACGGGCTTTTCATCCCGTTGCAAGCATTTCTAAACAGCACTGGATCGTTTGGGCGGACATTCATCAAAAACGCGAAGCTCTAGGTGTCTGGGGTGTCTTGTATCGAGATCCGTGGCGTGTTGCAGACTTGCCATGGCGTCGTCGGTTCCTAGCAGCGCGTCATCGCCGGTGTGCCAACCTGAGGAGGGATGAGGTCGTCGAAGCAAGGTTTGGCGAAGTCTGCGGGGCGCCCTCGCTTGGCGTTCCCAAGGTTTGCTACGGAGCAGGCACTGACGCTTTCCTGTCGCGTGGAAAATCATCCGCAGACACCACGCTGTTCCTGTTCTGTTCCTGTACTCATCTATCCTTCGTCACACACAAAGCCGAACATGGAACGGTCACCTTTAGCCGCGCCCAATGTGGTCAAGCCTGCATCTACAGTTGTCCCTTGTGAGGAACTTCATATTGCAAGGTGATACGATTGGTGCCGGCTGACGTCGACCCCTTGCTCTCAATAACCGGCATTTCGTCTTTGAGCCACGAGGTTCTTCGTTATGCAAGGCGCATTAAAGTCCGTGTGGGGTATCGCATGGAAAATGCCGATGACAGGGGTTGTGCATCTACAGATATTGCGGCTGAAGTGGGAAGTGACACACTGCATTGTGGGACTTCTGAACATGTGGAAAAGAGGCGTGGCTCTGGATCATATTGCTGATGAATAGAAGGAAAAGGTTGGGCCTCGTTCGGACCCGACATGGCAAGCCTCCTCAACTACGCTACTGTTGCAAGTGGGCCACCTGCCTCTGAACTGGACGGCCCCGGCAGAACAAGAAAACATGTCAAAAGATTGATATCCTCGGACATAGGGAAAGACAATCACCAAGCAATCTTGGCGAGCAAGCCGTTGGGCCAAGTGCGCACACAGTACTTCCTTGACTCATCGAGAACGAGCAAGCCCATACCGAAAGCAGCCGGAAGGAACCAGTGCTCAACCGAGACCGTCCTTGTGTCGATCGTGTCTTGGAGAGCTGGAATGTAACAGAAGATGAAGACGACAACGATAGCGAAGATCATAGCAGGGAAGAGCGACCAGTTTTGAGTAGCCTTGTTGAAGATAGGCGGCTGCTGGAAGATGCTGAGTCTGCGAGTGCGAGTAGCAAGTAGGTTGAATAGTTGCCTGTCGTTAATATTAGCTAGTTTCTCAGTATACTTCCAAGATTATGCTCACATGATCACGAGTGTGACGAAGTAGATACTCGAAGCTTCGTTGGCGACTTCGGTAACGAATTCCGGGTCGTATTGAGGATCGTAGACACCAAACTTCAACCACATCGCCGTGAACGGAACTCCTCTGCGCTGCATCCACCAGAAGCTCATGGTAAAGGCGAGGAAACACTGCAGTAGACCAACAACAAAGTAGGCATGGAAGATGAGCCGAGCGTTGACCAGCCTGTCCTTCTTCGGATTGCGGGGAGGGCGAAGCATCACGTCGGCCTCTGGCTTCTCATATGCAAGCGTGATGGCGGCAGCACAATCGGTAAGACAGCAGATGATGATCTAGACAAAGTCAGCTAACGGACGCAGTGTTTCGAGACCAGATATACTTACCATGAGGAAGGATGACAAGATCTGTGGAATACCAAATGCGACGTTGGTAACGACAGGCCACAGCTCACTGAAGCTACCGGCGGGAAGCAAGTACACGATTGTCTTCTTTAAGTTATCGTAGACCAGGCGACCGTACTGAACAGCCTCGATGATGGCGGCGAATGAATCGAGAAGGACCATATCGGCAGCTTCGATGGCGATATCGGAGCCACTGCCCATAGCGATACCAATGTCGGCAGCCTTGAGCGATGGCGCATCGTTGACACCATCACCTGTCATACCGACGATGTTATCGTGAGCCTGGAACTCCTTGACGATACGAAGCTTCTGCTCAGGCGTCGTCCTAGCGAACACAATCTCCTGGTACTGGCAAAGCTGATCCCATTGCGCCGCGTTCAACGTGATGAGCTCGGGCCCACTCAACACGATTGACTGCTTCGTAGTTCCAATCTTGCCTTCGCGGCCGAGAGCGCTAATGTCATCGACCAAAGCAGAGTTCGAAATGATGCCGCACTCTTCGGCGATCGCCTGAGCAGTGAGCTTGAAGTCACCAGTGACCATGAAGATACGGATCGAAGCTCCCCGAAGAATACGAACGACGTCTGGGATCTCATCACGGGGTGGGTCTACGATACCTACGATGCCGACAAACGTGAGGCCTTCCCGGGCTGCGACCAATACTTCCTTCTCATGGTTGGCGGAGAAGGGTACGATAGTCGGCTTGCGAGCGAGCAGTATGACGCGCTTGCCCTGGCGGGACCAGCTGTCTTTGACGGTGTCGATACGGAGGCGTTGTGCGTCGGTAAGCGGTATCTCTTCACCCTTCTCGTTCAGGATGAGATCGCATCGAGGTAGGAGGATATCGGGGGCTCCCTTGATCATGAGAGTGGCGTTGTTGCTCGTCGGTGTCTGGTTCGCCGGTGTCATCAAGCGAACCATGAACTTGTTCTTGCTGTTGAAAGCAATCTCGAAAACCTTCTTCCAGTCGCGACGCAACTCAGCCACTGACCCAAGAGACTCTGAAAGTCGAAGTATAGCCTGATCAGTTGCATCGCCGTTGATCTTGCGCTCCGCAATGGGAAGATGCATTGTAGCGGCATCGAACTCGCCGGAGTTGCAGAGACCACCAAGCATGCGGACTTGATCCATGATGTTTGTCTTAGCCTTGGAGAGTACGGAGAGGTTCTGTTCGGATCGAAAGACTGCCATCATATCACGCGCCGCATCCGTAGTGTACTCTTCGCCTGCTGCATAGATGTCCGTGACCACCATTTTGTTCTTCGTCAATGTTCCGGTCTTGTCGGAACAGATGACCGAAACGGAACCAAGTGTCTCAACGGTCTTGAGGGACTTGCAAAGGATCTTGTTCTTGCGCATGATATTCGCAACGATGGTCAGACTCGTGGTAAGTGCGATCGGCAAGCCTTCGGGAATGACTAGAGGAAGGAGACGTTAGCAAATGTGTAACAGAAAGAATATGCTGGGTAGTCCATACATGCAACAGCGCACGAGACGCAACTGACGATAAGAAGGGGTACGTCAATCCAAGTAGGGTGAGATTTCCTCAGCCATGCAGCCCTGGGATGCGTAAGTACAAATCCTTCAACTCATACATAGCCAAGCATAGGCATGTTGCTCGAGACCAGCCACAAACGTACCAAAGAACAACGATGAGGATAACGACGCATGTGATGAATAGTGAGATAATGAGCACAAAGCGCAGGATCTCCTTCTGAAGAGGTGTCATGCCAGTCTTTGGATCCGAGGTAAGCTTTGCGATACGACCGAAGATAGTATTGTCGCCAGTTGCAACGCAGACACCAAGACAGGCGCCGGAGATGCAATGGGTGCCTTGTAAACCAATGTTGTTGGTCTCGAGATAGTTGTCTTCTGTTGCTTCGATGGTAGCTGCGACAGGTTCAGACTCGCCTGGCGGACGTTAGACCTCATGCTCAGGTTGTGTGTGTGCGTACTACCTACCAGTAAGGATTGCGCGATCGAACATGGAATCGCTAGATATGTCGACAAATCGAACATCGGCGGGTAGCTTGTTGCCCTGCTTGATGACGATAATGTCGCCAGGCACCAGGTCCAAGGCCGAGATGCTAGCATGCGACCCGTTGCGCACGACAATGCATTGATCGGGCAGCATCGTTCCAATGGATGCCATCACTCTGCTCGTGGACCAGTCTTGCCATGCATTGAAGGCAGCTTGGATGAGCCAAACAGCGATCAGTACACAGGCAAGCGCCAGGTTTGCAACCGCTGGCGGTTTACCGAGAGGCTTCCATGCGACAAACACCAAGATACCAGCAACCACGAGGATGCTACCAAAACCACCAAAGAAGTAGCCTATTATCTTCTTGAGTAGCCCTGATGGGGGAGGTGTCATCTTGTTCTGGCCGTGTTCGCTAATGCGACGCTTGGCCTGATCGTCGGAAAGGCCCTGGTCGATGTCGACGGAGAGGCGGCGACACAGCTCATGGACGGCGAGTGTATGCCATTCGAGGTCCGCCAGATCTGTAGAGCGGGCATTAGTACACGTTGCCTCAACTTCTCTTCAATAGACTCACCAACGGCGGCCTTCTCCTTCGCTCTCTTCACCTCGTCCTGTTTCTTGTATTGATCCTCGTCGATCTCGATGGAAAGAGTACGGTCTGAATGTTCGTATCAGGAGTCAGTGAATGTCTCATAAGCAAGTCATATGGGGCAGCTACTCACAGGTGATGGGGAGTGCAGTCTCTGGCTGTACAGTGCGCGCTCCTCCGGCACTGCGGATGGAAAGACTGCCCACACTTGATCGTCGCGACAGGTTGCGCTCATGGCGACGTTCGTGGGTAGCATATCCATCTTCTTCGTCGGGAAGGCGTAGCTCTCCAAAACGGACGCGAGGAGCGACCTTTTCTTCCTGGTCCATGTGCGAACCTGTGGAAAACACAGATCGATACTGCGGGAAGTGCGACCGGGGAGTGTGCAAAAAAGATCCGGATAAGCTGAGAAGTACGAGGAGAGGTAGCACAAGATTGAGTGATGCGTGAAGCGCGACTTATACTACGAGAAAGACGAAAGCTATCTGCCGTCTTTACGAGCAGCGTGCCTTCGAAAGCTCTAGCAGCGCGTCAAACACGTGCTTGGGCGGCCTTGGTAGGATTTCCATGCCGTAAAAGCTCCATCGTAATCATAGCTACGTAGAGTGACACCATGAATATGGTACAAGGACCTCCTCGTCTTTGTCATAGTCATCTTGAAGCGATTCGACGCACAAATACCTCATACAATCCAAGATGGGGCCAAGATCCTGCAACAGGTAAACCGTAAGCGTCGGAGGTATCCCGTCGGACCTTTTCCCACGCGTCCAAGGAGTGCCATTGGCGACTGCGTTTGTCTGAGCTGTTGACGGTTAGCCATGAGCGATTTTCGTAGAACTACACAGCCACGCTACCACACGCGAAATCAAGCTTCTGCGAGCTCAGCCTATAATGATGCGCGATTTTCGACCTCACATCCTACCATGGATCTGGTCATCGCGTTCAAAAGAAATGAACATGGCTTGACTGGCGTTGCAACGATGCCTCGGTGGTCAGCAGCTGCCTGTTGAAGCATCCCGGGTTCATGGGTGATCTCAGACCCTGTCGGCACTTTCATGGTCTACGGTGGGGTCGCACCGTATCGCGTCAGATGTTACTTGCATGAGCATCTTGTGTGTGCTCTGGCAGATACTGATAAAAGCGTTGGGGGAAAGTAGTCATATGCATGCCATCCACGCGCGTGCCACTGCGGGATTGGGGCCCGTATCGCGGGGTATGTGTACAGAACATCAACTGGACCTGCAAGAGGCGGCGCATTAAGAGAATGGTCAATAACTAGATGCTCCTCGACATATGTGCAGCATGTGAACTCTGTTGGAGCAGCAAGGTCGCGATGGATGGCTGCTCATCGAAAGGGGCAGCTTCCAAAGTTGTGTCTGTGCGGGATGAAGCTTCCCAAGCCAAGAGATGCCCAGCACACGAAGCTTACCGCATCGTGTTCCATCCCCTTCGCCATGAACACCCACGATAGTGATGGACTGCCACAGCAGCCTCCAAGTACTTCAACAGCACATGTACCAGACACTGGAGAAGCAGACTATGCCATTGCCGGGTGGCGCCGATATGCTCACCTATACGCCCCCTTGATTGCTAGCCCTTTTGCTGTTTTCTTGTCACCAGCCATCGCTCAGGCCACTGGCTTTACGACTGGCGGGAACAGTTTACCACTTGTAGTATCTTTCGCTATACCGACGTACCTTGCAGCATCCTCCTTCTACCCGTCGAACCGACCCGAACCTAGTCCGAAGCAATCCATCCGATTCACACGCAAGAACGACCTCTACCGTGCAGGCGTTATCGCAACCTACGGTCGGTTATTCGGTACACCACCAAACGTCATACAATACTTAGTAGACATACTCCTCAGTTATGGCGCCGATCAATTCATTGGGGAACGTCCCGTGGGTACAAGACAGAGGCGTTCAGAATTTCTGATCGCTCTGACGTGGATACTTGGTAGTTGGATAGTCCGCTTCTTCGTATCCTTCGATACACCCATGTTGCAACAAGTCGTTCTTCTTGTCGATCGCACCCTCAATCTTACGGCATATGTCGCGCTGGTTGACGATGTGGTCGGTGTATTGACGCGACCGAATCTTCGTACCCTGAAAGGAAAAGCCACCCTGATCGCGACCCAGGCGTTCACGATCTCGGCGTGCGTGTTTCTTTTCCTCAGATGGGCAAAGGGGTTAGATGAACAGAAAGTCAGCCCCTAGCCTGTATCAGCAGCAGAGCTGTAACAACCTTGGAACGGCTGCATTTCGAAGCTTTGTTAGCTTCGGACCTTCCGACATAGATGTCACGCCCGGAACGTTTTGCACGGTGCGCGAGGAGCAAGATTTTGATGAGCGCAAACATATCTTCTTACCCAACCTATTGCGAAAATAGGTAAGAGAAGTCTACTTCGGTACTATCTACAACAAACACCAATATATCATGTATCTCGCTCATACGCCGCATCTGGTCTTCTTCTCGACGCACCATCACTATGCTGCTCATCGCTTAGCCCAGTGTATATGAACGTCCTCGGGCCTATTGATCTGCAGCGTCAACACCGGCTGACTGTCTTGTAACAAATCGAGCAAGCGCTGTCTCGCCGATTCTGTACTTTCCCCCTCACGAACAACTGGTCGTGCACTACATCTACGGAACAGTGTCGCAATAACAGCTACAAATTCAACCTGTGACATCTTTTGCCCAGGGCATACGCGCGGACCAACAGACCAAGGCATAAAGGTTCCTTGTGGTGGTGTGATGAGCGTGGGCTCTGGTGTGTCGGGTCGTAGCCAGCGTGCGGGATTGAAGGACAGAGCATCAGAACCCCATGTTGAGCGTGAAGTATGCAATGCCGTTGTGTTGACGTAAATGGTAGACGGAGCCGCGATCTGGAATGATATGTCGGCGAAGGCAATATTCTGACTCGTGGTTATGGATCGCATAAGGAGGGTTACGGGTGGGTAGAGGCGTAGGGTCTCGAGCTAGATTGGAAACGTCAGCACCGGGCATCGAATGGGGTAGAGGCTAGGGAGTTAGCCGTCCTTGGAGCATGCCGTTCAAGAAAAAAGGTATGTTGGCGTTGAGCTAGCTTACCATGACAGCCAAACATCGGGAAAGTTTCGGAAATGCAGTTGCATAGTCTGCTGGCGGCATGCCAGGCCCTCCAAACACAGTATCGATCTCAGTCTGAATCCAGACTTGCCACTCCGGATATACTGCGAGCAGTGCGACGGCGTAGGACATTGTGTTTGCAGTTGTGTCGAAACCAGCAGCGGTGAAGATGAAGAGGTTTCCCGCGATTTCTTCCTCTGTGAGGAACTTCTTAGTGACCTTGTCCAATGACTCTGGTGTTGAAGTGTCCGTCCGGATCTTCTCTTGGTCTGAGAGGCGGACAAGTTCTTCCATGATGGTGCCTCGACTGTTATTTGGACTCTCGGTCGTCTGCCTCACATGCGGCGATGCAGAAGCACTGTTTTGGCGCTCTTGATCGAGCATGTGTTGTGTTAGCCCTGGCAATCGCTTCAGCGCTATACCTAATCGCTGTGATATCTGCGGCATGAAGGGCATGCTTAGAAAGCTGGCAGGAAGAAATGCAGCGAAGATGAGCTTGTCAGTCACCAAAGAAATAGCATCCACGTATGAGATGTCTGCTGACGGTTTGGTAGACGGTTGAGATAAAGCGAATGGCTTGTTATGCCCATAGGCGATACGACCGAGGACGTTCATCGCAATTGTACGAAGACCAAGAACTATCTTCGCGGGCCCCTGGGAAGTATGAGCTGGGGAGACTGAGGGTAAAAGGTGTGCCATGGACGATGCTTGTTCTACGCTCACTTTCCACACTTCTGGGCTAATGCGTTCGTTCAGAGACGGGGCGACGATACGACGCTGGCGGGACCAGGATTCATCTTTGGCCTTTGACCGATGGATTAGTTATAATTTACAGCGTGAGCATTCCACTTACAGTCACAATATTTGGACCCAAAAACCCCATAGACCCAGTGGTAATGTCTGGATGGACAAAGTCTCTCCTTCTAGACATGATGGTATGGGCCATAGACGGGTCCGCACAAACAAGCCGATTGAGTCCTGTAGTAACAACGACAAAGACGGGACCAAGCTTCTCATGAACTGCTGCTTTCTCCCGGAACTCCCAGCCCCAGATGCTAAGTTCCACGATAGCAAATATAGATTTGGGGAGGACGAAGCGAAGAATGGGGCGAAGAGGGACGCAGAATATGGACCAGAACGCCTAGAGGTATGATCAGTTTCAGATAGCTATATCTGAAGAGACGGACAAGGGTGTGCAGGTTGCTTCAAGTACATATTGCGAGAGGAGGAGCGGTAACTTACGCTATCGGGGTCATAAGGGCATAAGATGATGGGTAGTCCAGTCGCGCGAGCTGCTCGATAATTGTTGGTGAAGTGCCATAGCTGGGAAACGATGAATAGTGACGCTATTGTCACTACCCCAGCAATAAGATATGCCATGAGTTTGAAGACTAAGGTGTCTGGCCCAGTATTCGATGTCGACCGTTGTCCTATTATGTTTGAAACGTATCTAACAGTTATATACCTGGGTAGGCTTGATTGTTCCTAGAGATGTTGTACCGGAAGCTTGGTTTCCGGGTCGTACGTTTTACTAGTGCCTGTCTTACTACTTTGTCTACCCACATCTCCGAGACCCACCAGAGCGACATGAGATGCTAGCGCAGCGCATCGCTGGCATATCTAGTCAAGCAGCGTTCCAAGAGCGATAAATTCTAGGTCGCAATAGAATGGCACGAAACAGGAGAGCCGTCCATAGCTGGGTCGTTCACCCAACCCCGACGCACCTTTCTGCGCAACATTGTCATCTTCGCACAACAATAAGTCCTTTCTTGATTTTAGAGTGGCTGTTCGCAACGTATAGCCGAGTTGTAATCTTGGCGCAAACTTCTTTATCTAGGCCGATGATCTTCGCAAGGTTGTCACTGCTTTTTGAATATGTGGCCTTGAAACGCTGACTATCCGGTCGTCAAACGGCATATACAGGTGTAGCAAGTAGACACTACCTAGGTATATCAAGGCATTGACTCAGCCTCACCGCTCATCCGCCAAAGAACAGCCAGTTTTTGGGCATTGCCATGCGAAAAGTTCTGCGTCGAGAGACAACGCAGTCTGGCTGGTGGTGTGTACTCGGCATCTAGATGGAGGCTGACGGTGTACAGAGATGCCGAATGTCCGAACCGCACGACCCCACCAGCAGAGCACCCGCTCTCTGCGCAACCGAAACCCCGGGAGTAGGGACCTTCAGCAACATCGACCGCGAACGCCTAATCGGCGCGAAACGCACAAGAGTGGCGGCACATTGCGAAGAAGATGGCAGTGGCAACACGCGCCTGCTGCACAATTCGGGCGGTTTAGGCAATGTTGGAATGATAAGACCATGCCAGCCGCGACATACATGCACTACGAGGCTGCACGGCGAGGGTGAGGTTGAATTACAGAGTCTAATAACGGCTAAACACCACGTCTGACTACGAGGCTGTTGTCGGCCTACATTCTCCGATCGATGTACTCAACGATTGGCTCTAGTACTTGTACATCTTTTTCCGCTATCTATAGATTTGCCCCAGAGGTTTTCACCAATCCTCCCTTCGTTGCTCGTACTCGCCCCTAGACTCACTATGCCACGCTGATCACACCCTCAACTTCCTCAGTATCGTCGGTACCATGCTCAATGCTCTCTTCTTCTCCTTCCATGACCGTGTCGTTCTTGCAGGCCTTCAACCAGCGCTGTTCAGCTTTCAGCAAGCCCTGGGTAATCAACACCGAAGGACACTCCTCTGTAGACCAATCCTCGGATATAACGTGAACAATCTTGGCTGGCGAATTGTCGGGCATGTCGATGAGGTTTTGAAGCCACTTCTCCACCTTGCGATTTTCGGGGACGAAGACCTTAAGTCCGGCCGCTGACTTCCTATCTTTTCCGTTCTCAACAGGAATTGCGGATGCTGCCCAAGGTAGCTTGCGCCATCCTGGCCACACTTCTGGGCTGGTGAACGGGTTGACGGTCTTCTCGTCTGGCGAAATCTCTCTGAGAGCGTCCAAGAATGACATGCGGACGTTGATGACGAGTTTCCGGAGACGGGGTATCGTGATCAAGGAGTTCATTATGCGCTCGAAATGCCATGGGTACTGTCCGGGAACGTCGCCGCAATCATTTGGGAAAAGCTCCATATCAACATTGATATTGCGCATGAACTCCAGCGGACGAGGACCATATCGAGGAGTACCATCGTGCGCCTCCGAGCACGTCATGAGCTCAAGGAAGCGGTGCGCCAGCTGGGTGCCATTTACGGAACTTCCTTCCTGAAAGTGATGATAGAGAAGACCCATGATGCCATCCTTAATCTCGAAGTAGTTTTCGCTGTAGAATACGGGTTTTCCAATTGCGTGCATCTCTTTGTTGACTGCCAACAGTGCCAGCATAGTCGCAGGAGCTTCCATTTTCCAGTAGTGATAAGGTCCCTGAACTGTGGCGGCGTTGGAAGGAACCATGAATTTCGGCACCTTTACAAGTGACGAGAATCTGTATGTAGAATATGGCATGATCTCCGACGGGCTCAGATTCTGATTCCACTGCTCTTCTGTCCAGTCTTCATTGGTGAAAGTGGTGGCTGCAATCCTGAGTCTGGTCGAGAATTTCAGCACCAGTCGAGCGACTTTGGTCTTGAGTTCTACTGGAAGCGCGCTGAAGTAATCGCGTGCGGTGTCTGAAGATCCTGTGTCGAGGTTCGCGTTGGGTTTCTTGAACTTTGCATTGTAGAAGAAGGCAAAGACTTCGTTTTCCATCCCCGGCGGTAGTGTATAGACGCACTGAACCGGTCCAGTTCCTGCCTCTAGGCGACGATCCATCTCAGCGTCATGTTGATCAGCCCAATCAACATCGAGTGAGCCATAATCGTAGTTGTAGCGCGTCTCGCCCTCTGGATCCTTCTCCTCTTCTGTCATCTCAGCGCCAACTCCGCGTGCCCAGACTGGCCAGAGGGTGTCGTTGTTCTTCTTGGCTTGAGTGCTTGGCTCTGGTCGTAGCTGATCATGGCCCTCGGGCGGGAACTTGACTTCGTATCGGGAACGCTCTTCAAGCAAGTACACTTCCATCTCCGTGATTGTGTGATTGGAGTAAGCCTTTATTGCTATTTGGGTTCGGAAATATCCTCGTTGGAAGTTGAGCAGTTGAGCAGCATGGTGGAAGATCTGCGCTTTGGTCGCCTTGCGAGACTTAAACAGTAGGAGTATGAGAGTGATCATTTGACTGGCCGTACAGTATATGCCCTTGCCTCTATAGGAATACATGTCGTGGAGAAAAGCGCCTAATCGAGACTTCGGCTTCAGCGCTTCTGCACGGAAGTCACCCTCGTGTGGCGCGCCCGGGAGGAAATGGTCGAACTTTTCGGCGGTAAAGTGCTGTTGGACCAACAGGTCTTGACTTGACGCCATACTGAAGGGCTCCTCGGCTATGGGATTGCGGAGGAGGTGTGTGATGGTGGCTCCTGCGGGCGTACGCGTTTCAACTGGCTGGGAATTAGTGTGACATCCCAAATGAGCAGATGTCTGCCGTACGGTGTCTTCTTGCTTATCTCAGAATTGGTTGCTAGATCCCAGAGTATCTTCGAGGCAGCTGTTCGTGCGATGCTGATCGTATACCCCGCTAATCGCAGAGCTACGCGGTCAATGCACCAAGTGCTCGCAGGCAGGCGTGGTTGCCAAATGGGCTATTCTGCGTACGTTCAAAGCCTTGAGGGTAATCGCCGTGGTCTGTCTGAGAAGCGAGTCCAATCTTGGGGTGGCCTGCCCCGAATATGAGTCTGAAAAGTCGCTGTCGCATGGCCAGGCAAAGTCCACGCACGTCCTCTACCTAGCCACTTGAGTAAGCCCTCACTCGTTGAGGCACGCGACGTACCCCTGTCCCGAAGATCGGCTTGCTTCCCTGAAAGGACAGTGAAGAACGACATCTATTAGGCATATGATTTCCCGTTTGGGAGTACAGAGGCGTTCAAGCTCCTGGTGGCCTTAGCAATTTCCCATGACGTGCTGTCACGGAATGATCGCAAGGACTTGTACGACCCCAACGAGGTTTAGCATCTCTATGAGCTGCCCAGTATTGATCGAAGATGTCGGACCACTCATGAAACAGCTTTGCAAACTGCATCCTTATCCCATAGTGTGCTTTGATTCCACTCTTTCGGTAAGAGCAACTCCCCTTCCAGACTCTGTAGCAACCATCGATAATGACAACACATTTTTCTTTCGTGTGCCAAACTTTTCCATTATATTTACCATCCGCGTGCGGTGCCTGACATGTGAAGGACGACGTGAGATGCGCAGTTTGACGTGCAACAGTTCCCAGACCAGACTACCCAATTACATAGAATGAGGAGTGCAGCAGTTCGCAGTACATCTGTACTTTAACATGGGTCTATTGGCAGTCGGCTCGGACGTCAACCTTTTGTGATGTCGGTTCTGGAACGCAGATGGATAGGCATCTACAGATGGACAAACATACCATTATTCCGTGATCGCTGAACACATTTCCAGTGAGCTATGACTTACTAGTCGCATCCCAGGGCCTTCTTTATGGAGGCGACCTTTTGGCGTTCATGTAACGCGTCACCGAAAAGTGAAAACGCACGTGTCTGATAAGCTCACAAACTGAAGGTGTTTTCGCCTTGCAACCCCACTCCTCTACCATCCCCCCTCCGCGACACCCATATCTGAAGATTTGTATATTGAAAAGACTCAGACTCAGGTAGGTCGACATCAGCCAGCGCTTCTCGTGCGACATTTGACTTACCGACATTTTTCTAGTCACTTTCCAGTCAACCATGTACGGCCCAGGACGCCTGCACCTGGGCAAGGCGGCGGTCGGCAGGCACTTACTGCTACTGCTGCTGTTCTTCGCTGCAACATGTCTTTCCCCTGCTGGCCACGATCTCCACCCGGTTTTGCAGCGAGGCCCGGCGCCGTTTACGGACGAAGCCGCGATCTTCAACTCTACAGCCACGGTATGCAATCCTCCGCGACGGACGTGAACGTCGCAACTCACAAGTCGTAGACTACCGCGATGGGGCCAGTGCATTTGGGATTTCGTCCAGTAGGTACAACTGGGATCGCTTCCACAGCTTCCACGTCTCTCATTGAGTCGGTCCAGGTCGGTCAAGCCTTGTAGAATCGGAAGTCCTCCAGCTTACAAAAAGCGCAGATCCTAACAACAGTCAGCTCCTCGTGTGATCATGAGGCGGTCGCCGACCTCCTGACTCCACCTGATGGTAGCCCGGTGACTATATTTCCTAGCTGGACACTGACTGCCACGACCCCGATCTCAACGCCTACTCTCGACGAGCTTCCCGACGCGCCGCCAGACCTCCCCACCTTCCCCTTTCGCGAGTTGGGCTTGACAATGAACGAGCTCGAGTTTGTCTGGCAATCACCGGTCACGCCGTACTCCTTTGCCAACGAGTTCCAGGAACGATACGGAGGACTATTCGCGGACTACCGAGGCGCCGACCTGTCGGGTCCAGAGGATGACGACGTTTGCGACTTGGATGAGCCTCAGCAGCAAGGTTATACAGGAGGAATGCGTTGGGTCCAGTTCTCGGACTTATCTGCCTCAGACCTCCTTGAAGATACCCAAACTGTGAGTCAACAGCATGGTCGGCCTCCTACGTCTTACTGACAGCAACTAGTACGAGCAGCCAAGGTTCACCATTAATCCAACAGTGATCGATCCGCGTGTTGGCATGTCTGTACTGGCGGCGGACATATACTCTCCGTTGGACGTGTGCCCTGCACCTCGACCTCTCACCAATTCCCACACCACCTCTCACCAAATTTCGTCGACGACCGGCAACGCGATTCCGACCCCAATCAACGCACATGCCAGCCCTGGCTTCGACATCGATAGCATACCCAATGAAGTGATGCTAGAGATCTTCAGGCATCTTTTGGTATTTCCAGGCCAAGCGGTCCGCGTAAGCGATTCGAACCACCCGACTGGAGAACCTGTACTCCAGGTCGGGATTTCAGGACAACCCAGGCACACGGACCTCCGCCTGCCACCTCTACGAGACCTTTTGGCCGTAGCTGCAACGAATCCACAACTCCGCCGCCTCGCTTTAGACCAATTCTTTGGATATAACACCTTTGATCTTACCATCGGCAATGTCCTTCGACGAAATGCCCTTCGATGGATCAGGGGTCTACCTAGACAATACCGAGAGTGTCTAACGCGTGTCGAAATATCCCTCTACTTGGGCCCGGTAACCTACCCGTCGAAGAGGAGGATAAATACCGAGGAGATGATTAGAGAAATTGGAAAGAGCCACATGCTGCGGTCAGTCACAATCAAAGTGCGAGACACTACAGACATCCGATCTCTTTCACCTGTCGAAAAACACCGGAGATTCCGTCAGATGCCTGGGCTTGACCTTCTTAGTCGCCTTCGCGGGGTGGACAACTTGGTGGTAGAGGCCTCGTTCGCACTCGAAGTCATCAGGATCAGGCGACTGAAACAGTGTCTGGCGAAGCCGAAAGGGAGGCGCGGCAGGCACGATCAGCCAGATCTCTACCCAGCTCTGGCTCTTCACCCATTGAGCAGCCACACCCTGGTGAAGAGGCTTTGGTCAGAACTAAACTCTGAACTCGAGTCCTACGGTCTGAATCCTGAAAATATCAAGACCAAGATCTCCAAGGCAGAAGAGCTCGGGCGTTTGAGGCGGCTCGACTGGAAGAACCCAGATGAACCGGACGAGCCTTGAGCATTCGCTTGGTAGCGGGAGCAACTGACTGTGCAGCGCTCTCTCGATGTTCTGATGTAGATAGACCGTATCTTATAATAAAACCACATGTATGGCCTCTTGGCCTTGTGATAAGCCTCAACGTTCTGTCTTTTACTGAGCATAGATGGAAACTTCTATGCTACCCAATCGTGATATGATAGTGACTGTGAATGAATGATGAACAGCAGACACTCCAGATCCACGGAGACAGTTGCTCTCTTATTGTGGGATGTGCATCCTCCCGTGTTGAACGGGATGAGGCTCTTGGATATTGCGGCAAGATGCTGGGCACTTCGATCTGCCTTGAGCCCGAATTTATTCTCGCAGCGTCTTGAAGTGATTGCGTAGTTTTTTTTGTAAGCGTTCGAGGCCGCGCTCCATCCGTACGCTAAAAGTGACCCTTAAATCGGCGCGGTCATCCGTCGTCGTGAAAGCTGTCCGCGAAAACTTCAGTCGCAGCCTCTCCACCAACTTCTTCACTCCCTTCAACATCACTCACAATCTCCCTTCTTCTGGCGTCTTCTCTCCTACCAAGCATACCACACCATCTTTGAATCCAGCCGCGGCGACTGATCGAGTACCTTGGCAGATAGCAATCTCTCCGCACTTCCCCCTCCGATCGCAGGAGGTCTTCTTTGGCAAGAATTGCTTCGACTTGACCTACCGCCAGAGCTGGGTAAGAGGCATCCAGCGGGATTTCCGGGCCCTCATACACAACGTTGAGATAGAGCTCGGGGACTTCTGCACAATCGATCCCTTGCCGGCAAGGATTGACTTGTCCCGAGAGCAATTGAAGATTAAGAGACTACGCATATCAATCCACGGTCGCTGGTTCGAGTTCTACCTCCAGAAGCATAGACAAGAAGTTGGGGAGATATCTTGGGAGCAGGTCTTTCGCGTTGCCCTTGAAGTTCGTGGACTCAGCAGAATGCGTGGCATTGAGAAAGTCACGGTCGATTTCAGGTCTGATGAGCAGCCGTGCAATCCGCCAGCTCCAGGTTGGCTGTTGGCGCAGGCAACCTGGCTCAAGGATACTATGGAGCAAGATTAGGGGTGTGAAGGCGCCCGGGTAGATTAGAACAATGCATGAGCTGCAGTCAGGCAGTATTTCCTCTTTCTCCATGATGCCCTAAGACTGCACAATGACGCCTCGGAATAGCCAGAGACCTTCATTGTAGTGGTCCGTAATCCAACTTTCCACAAGTGAACTCGTTTCCTCGGATTGTCACTCGGAAAGTCTGAGAACGACCCTGCTCGTGTCTGGAAGCTTCCGTCAAACGGTAGAGGCTCGGAAGCCGCCCCTCTCACCGTCACTTCCTCATTTCTCTTCGAGCATTGCCTGGGTGACCGTTGGCTGACTACGCTAGCACACTCACAGTCTCGGCGCAAGGCCAAAAGGCACAACAACTCTGTCCCTCTTCCTCTCCTTAGCAACGACACTCTCACATCATCATCACAATGATCGATACTCTCTCCGAAACAGAATACTTCCTCATCTGCCAAGGGTTCGTGTACACTGACTCTCTGGGTCCTCGCTGGTCCCTGCCCGATCATCAACTGTCTGGCCTGGCTCCCCCGGCGCCTACAAAGGGCGTGTGGGATTATTGGCGGGCTAACGTGGTCAACGCGACCAATACCTACTGGTCGTATGGTGCCAGGTCTGGTGTAAGTACTGATCCCTCTCCATATCACTTAGTGACTGACTAACATGTTACAGTGCACCACGAACCTCGACGTCCTCAAGGATGACAAGGCCGACGGCATGCGGGTCTATATGCCCCAGCCGGACGGTCGACTCCGCTGGGCAGCTTTCCAGCAGCGTGTCCCGAGCACAGTTGCGAGTTCGCCGCGACTAAAGAAAATGGTGGAAGACGTCGGCGGCAACCCTGCGAACTTCAGGTCCAGAATGGCGATGGCTAAATACGTCATCGCTCGGGAGGCACCTTTTGGTGTCTTCCGCGAGGAGGACGAAGGTGAGATCTTCTCGGGTAGGTCTCTGGTCTACCGGGGCCAGCCAGCGTCCGAGAACTTCTGGGGTGTTGGACAGTTGGGCAACGGCACGCTGACCATGGCGGCGACGACCCAGGGTGTGATGCAGAAGCTGAGTGGATGAAGGGGGTTGTGTGGTTTTTGGGTTGATGAGCATTTAGTGTCGGCGTTTGTGGTTGCTGGGCCCTCGACAGAAGACATCTTGTCGATGGAGGAGCAGGCCGCTCGGTATCAGATAAACCAAGCAATACGGAGACATGTCCTCCCGTTACCCTTCCTTGAAAACGTGTTCATGAATCTTTTGTAATGTACGCCACTTCTGCTGTAGGTGTCTTTCTCGACTCTCCAGGTATCGACATTGACGTATCATGACATCTGCCCGGAGTGCGTCCAAATGCCCGCATCATATCTCATTCGAACCCCTGAGAACACGAAGTCGTCTGCATCGACGACATCGCGAGAAGATAGCGCTCGGGCCTCGAATTTTGGCGTAGCAGTGTTGTTCGTCCAGCGCGTCTGTGTCTCACTCTTCTCGACAACCGCGCCACTATCTGCGCACCACACCACAACGCACGAAACGATCCTCGATGTCCCCCGCTCTTCTTCTCAGACCATAGAGCGGCCGTTGTGCTCTTCCCAAGCGGGACATCATCGGCGCTGTGTACTGCCCCCGGCGGCGCTCAGGCAGATCAGCACACCCCGCAATCGGCTCCTATACACAGAGACTGCACCACCGCCTCTTTAACAACCATTCGAGATCTACGATACCAGATCCCTCTCGCAGGTTGATCGTCATCTCCAAGTCGAGCCCGCCGACAACCTACGAGCTCCCGCCTAGACCACGACGACCGCACCAGAGTTGCCGACAGCACTCTGAACGCGCTCAGCACCTCGAACCGCCCGGATCCAACGCGATGACACTGGTCTCCGACGACGGATCGATTTCAGTGATCCAACAATTCTCTCCGAAACTGCCAGATGAGATAGTACTACGGATCATGAAGTACCACTGCAACAACCAGATCGAAGGTGTCCTCCTTGTGCATTACCAAGGCTCTTTTGAGCTTCCAGGCATTCCCAGGTTCTATATCATCCAGCATTCCCTAGTATCCTGGAGGGAAGACGAAGAGCGCGAGAGCTACACGGACCCGTACTCCTCCATCGGCTCAGGGTATATTCAACAAATCCTACAAGTTCGGCTTGTGAGCAAGGTGTTTGCACGCTGCACGCTCGACGCTTTCTTCACGAGCCCTATTGTGTTTCAGCATAGCGTGTCGGATCTCCATGGCATGAAGCCTACGTGGTTTCTCCCATGCCAAATTGAACCCCAGCTCGTCCGACGCCGTATACCAATCAAGGCCCGCTACTACAAGCTGCCCAGGGATGCCACCTCGAGTATGGACATTGAGACGGACATACAGTGTGAGAAGACGGGTATGGACCTGGCTTTGAGCAAGCAAATTCATCTGCCGACAATACACGAGCTTGGCGCACGTCTCTTTGCCCACGAACCTGCCCGAGTCTTTATCCATAAGCATGATGGTCTTGTTGTCCGGGGTATCCAGTTCACAGGTTGTTTCGAGAGGACATCATTCTATCCTCGTGTCTGGAGCGAGAAGACCATCCAAATGTTCTTCATCCTGCTTCAGCACCCAGATTGGCGCTCAGCCGATGTTCCCCCTGGCTCCGAATTCGTTCTGAACCTAAGTTAGAGGAACAAGACGTCGTTGGAGGAAATGTAAAGCGCAGGTGACGCGATGGTCTCCAGGAGACATGCGCTTGTAGTTTGGTAAACCTGACAGCAATACAACACCTTGGAGGAGGCGACGAGTAATAGAGGGCATATAGGCGTGTAGGTTGACCTGCTGCAGCTCAGCTAAAGAAAGCCGCTGTTACAAGCCTTGTTTCCAGATTAGTCGTGCATATGTGATGTAGATGAAGCTAGGAGGTCGTTTGTGATCCTTCATGGCTGTTATCAAAACCATAGTCCGTGTCGCTGGCGTAGCTGCTGCATACAAGCTAGATTGGCCCGACAGCTCAGGTAATCTGTCGTCGTCTGAACTCTATAGTGACGTTCTGTTGAGGCGACTCAGGTTTGATGTTCGCCTACGTCTGTCTCTCACGACTCCTGCCTCCGAACTCTTGATTGCTTCACCACACGACAGCCACACACAATCACGTCCTCCTTCTCAGATATTGCGTCGACAGCTCTCTGCACGCAGATAGTGGCGGGCACAAGTGCAACGAATCCGAGACGTCCATAGGCACCTCCGCGCCATCGGCCACCTCCGCAGCCTCGCACAACCATCGCGTTTTTAGCCACAACTAAAGACGGTGACAGCCACGATAACAGCTCTTCTCATCGACTCGCACACCTACGCCGGGCTCGAGAAGATACCAGTAACGACAACGGCGCTACCTGCAACGTCTGCGACTACCCCTCCTCGCCAACCCAGATCGAGGACGACTGCGAAACTAGTCACCCTCTTCGGGAAGCACTCCTGACGGCTCTCAAAGCACACTCAGGAACACATCGGACACCGAGAAGGCCACTCAGGAGCAAATCTGACGCCGCGAAGGCCACAACAAACCTCCTCGTGTTGCGCCGTCAGGTTTCAAAGCCCAGGACGTGACACCCGGCTCTCTCCATCGCTTTACAGCCGCAGTTCTGCTCCTCTCAGAATCACCAAAGGCATTGACTGCTTGCGACTCCTACGCCACAGACGCCCGACCATCAAGCGTTCATCTCCCCGAGCCTGGTTGCTGCCCGTCCTCCGCGAACGAGACAGTTCAACAGCTCCCCACGGACTCAAGCCAAGAGCAAGGATGAGCGGCCTCCTGGAACGTGGTAGGCTCACGGCTCTCGAGCATGCAACTCGACCCGTGCTGTCCCGTAAGTCGTCTCCTGGCAAAACCGCTTTGTCGCTAACATATGCAGCGTCTCACGTCGACCCGAACGAACTGGACGCCGCGACTCCGCACAAGCCTCCCCACCCTACTACAACAGAAGACGAACGAGTCTGGAGAGATGGATAGGATGCGATGACCTACAATGCATGGCTATCGAAAGAGAAAGAGCTGGACGACGCCTTTCGCCTCTGGCGAGATATAGACGACGGTAGACGCGAGGTCGCAGAAGTGTATAACCGCTTCCCAGGTTTGCGGCTTACATCCATGGGCGACGAGGACGCCCCCTGGTTTGTTAGGGAGATGTCCACCCCAGACACGTACTTGCGTAAGACGTGGGATGCCGCCTCTAGCGATGGAAACACCAAGCCCAGGTTTTGTGTCGCGCAGCTCATGCTCTTGATGCTCTTGACGTCTCCTCAACGATCGCTTTGTATTGACGGAATGGGCGAGAAATCCGAAGAGCACTTTCCTTTCTATCGAGAAGCAACATGGTGGGGCAAACTATATGGAGACTTCTATGTCGGCAGTTCTGGACTAACAAATGGCTACGACTGCCTTTTTCCCCAGTGGGGTTATCTCGAAGGCAAAATTCGCGGATGGCCTTCGCGATCGGAGGCTGCCGCAAGTGGTAGAAGAGATTTATAGGCTCTTGCGCCTGGTGAAGAGGGTTTGCTCACAACGGACCGCTATCGCAAGAAGCCGTTGTACTGCGATGCACCGTCATACATCTCGAAAAAGCCGCATGTATCAAGGAAAGATCGCGAAGGGTATATCCGATCTACCAAAAAAATTGCTGACAGGGATTTTCGAGCATCTTGGCTCGTTCCAAGGCCCTGTTCTCATGGCACTGGATGATAAGCGTTTGGAAGACCTTCCTAAAGCCTTCCGCTGCGGGTTCATACTTCCAAGCGACCGTATCCACATCAGGGGTGAAGCCGGCACGGACTGGGACAAGCACAATAGGCCCCAGACAAGGATCCCTATGATTCTCGGTCTTCGTAGCGTCTGCCGCGTATGGGGGCGAGATGGTCCAGGACATCTTCTTCCAGAACACCTTCGTCTTGTGGTACGACAACCATATGCTGGAAGATTCAAGGTCTCAAAACGTGTGGGCCATATCCGCATCTGTAAGAGAGGACCGATACAACCTGGTGGACTTCAAGATTCGCTACAAACCCATCTTAAAAGATGGGTTGGCACAACCGTTCGGAAATGCGGATGAAATTGGCTTTGACTACGAAGAAGTAGTTCATCTCGGAGCCAGCCACAATACGGGCAAGATAATCTTCGATATCGACGCTCCTTGCGACCGGACATTCGTTAAGAAATGGATCAACAACCAACTGTTCTTGCATGACGGAGGCCACCTGGCTGTGCGAACCTTTCGTCTGAAGTTCGATCCTGGTACCCATGCAAGGGAGCTTTCCAGGCAATGGCTCTCGGATATCTTCCAACACTTGCACAAGAGGGGCGTAGGCAGAAAGACCGACAGCAACACCTTGGTGCTCGACTGGAACGCTCGAGATCTGTGAGCAGTCCGTCCGCGTGACCTCAATATAAGTTGTTCGTTCTGAAGTTGCGGCACAAGTGCCAGAGTTATCCCATGGTGATGGATATGACCGCTGAAGCCGCCGGGCTTGGGACCTGGCTGTTACTTCTTTGACCTCCTCTTCCACGGGAGTATGAGGTCGATGACGCTCTGCCTAGTGTGGGTGGCAATTGTGGTCGGGGTAGAGAGGGCAACGCCGATCACAATGGTGGTTGGGACGAGGGTCGAATGTCGATACGCGGTAAAGAGGAGGCAATTCGTACCGTACAGGAGCCCTTCGATGCGGCCTGAGGATCGTGTTCGGTCAGCAAGGTCGCCCCTTCGTAGGGTGTGGGAGCGCATACCCAGAGTTGTCCGCTTGATGACCAGCCTTGTTCCACTGAATCGATCGAAGAGAATACCCTCGAGCATGGTTGAAGAGGCAGATGGAGAGCCTATTCGCAAGAGCAGATTGTTTGGCCCGAGCATCGGAGGATTGGATCGCTCCGCTGAGACATCACGGCAACGCCAGGCTCCCATTGCAGTGCAGCGCGTACTGCATGACCACTGAAGCAGTACAAGAAGAGCTATCTTGAGACTGCGGCTCTGTGGTGTGCTGAGATTGCGGAGGAGGTCGAGCGGAGGATAGCCGGCAATGAGGTCAAGTCCGCCTTATTCTCAAAGCCAAGCCCGCGAACAATGCGCCCACGATGGGAATACCAGGAAAGCATGAGGTGGCGCGACACTGAACTCGCTATAAGAGTACTCGAGATCCTGCTCTCGTTAGCAATTGGCGAAGCCGTCTCCGCTCGAGGGTGCAGAAGGCGGCCAGCCTATCCTGCCACCTGCTGTTTGCAGACGGAGCGGGCGGATATGGGGTCTTCCAACTGCTCGAACAGAAAAGGAAGGTCAGAAAGGTTGGGTTGAGTTGAAGGAGAAATAAGTTGCTGTGGGTCGTGACGGACTGTGAACTTCAAATCGAGCCACCGACAAAGCTTCAGCCCTTTCCGCACTAAGGATCGACCGCCACCGTGAACACCTATTACAATTCAATCACCACATACAAATTACCTCGGCCTACATTCCCATAGCATTGACAGCAAGCCCAAACGAGGACATGAGAGAATTCCCAGCCGCCCGCGTGGGTGCTTCCGCAACGCTCCCCACTTCCTTTCCTGTAAGTCACCGTACGAGCCGCCAACGCACTCGTACATGCAGAACGGAGCTGGAAGAGGGCAGCCCAGTCATTCAGGACCACCCCGACAAGCGGACTACTACAGCCTCCCTCGGGGAATACGTCGTCACACCACGCGCACGTCCGAGCACCAGCGCGAGGCTCTGAAGCATACGGGGGTCGTATAGATGCTAGCCTTGGATTGCATCAGTGGAGCCTGCAGTTCGTGGCATGTCAATTCGACGCCAGATACTGAGAGAGGATGACGCAAAGACCGTCAGGAGGCATCGAAGGCAAACGTGGAGACAAACGAAGCTAGTAGATGCAGATGACAGCGGGAGCACATGACGCGAGAAGAACGCGTAGGAACCGCAGGAAGAAATTCAAAAGGAGACGTTGGGCGCGACATGTCGGAGGGTTCATCCTCAGACGCGAGATGAGATGAAGATGCGAGGTTGGAAGCTACCTACCCCACCATAGCTCCCCATGACGCTAGACGCACCCCTGCCTCCGATGCAGGCCGACCGAGCCTCCGATGACTCGCCCAAAAATTACAAAGACAAGCTCAACAAGCTGCGCTTCTGGCACAACACCACAATGACGACCGTACCCGATTACTCACGGCCGACGACGCCCGAAAATGGTCCCAATGGCCTCGTCTCGCCCCGCACACCCAAGAACGGCCTCGCCCTGACCGAGTACAGCGCAAACCCGAGTCCGCCCTCGGAATCGACAACTTCACGCACCAACGATGTCATACCCGACGCGTTCCTTCTGCCCAACGGCTACCCCGACTACCTCCGCCTCATCCTCACGTCGCGCGTCTACGAAGTCGTGCAGGAAACACCCCTCACCCACGCAACCAATCTCAGCAACAGGCTAGAATGCAATGTTCTGCTCAAGCGCGAGGATCTACAGCCCGTTTTCAGCTTCAAGCTGCGCGGCGCATACAACAAGATGGCACATTTGGACCCCAAGGACAGGTGGAGAGGCGTTGTCGCGTGCAGCGCCGGAAACCATGCGCAAGGTGTGGCGTACTCTGCGCGCAAGCTCAAGATTCCCGCAACCATCGTCATGCCTTCGGGAACGCCTGACATCAAGCACAAGAACGTTTCACGGCTAGGTGGCTCAGTCATTCTGCACGGAGCTGACTTCGACGCTGCAAAGGCAGAGGCTGCGCGATTGGAGAAGTTGCATGGGCTTGTGTCCATTCCGCCATTCGACGACCCGTATGTCATTGCGGGTCAGGGTACGGTTGGTATGGAATTGCTGCGACAGACAAACTTGCAAGATCTCAAGGCCGTCTTCTGCTGCGTGGGTGGTGGTGGTCTCATTGCAGGCACAGGCGTGTACATCAAGCGGATAGCACCACACGTCAAGATCATAGGAGTGGAGCAGTACGACGCAAATGCAATGGTCGAATCTCTCAAAGCCGGAAAGCGCGTCTTCTTGAAGGACGTCGGACTCTTCGCTGACGGAGCTGCGGTCAAGACAGTAGGAGAGGAAACGTTCAGGATCTGTCAAGAGGTCGTCGATGAGGTGGTCCAGGTTACAACCGATGAGACCTGTGCAGCCATCAAGGACATGTTCGAAGATACCCGTTCCATTGTCGAGCCCGCAGGCGCGCTTGCCCTTGCAGGTCTGAAGAAGTGGGTGAGCCGCAACCCATCACCGGATCGCAATCGTGGTCTGGTCGCTATTGCCAGCGGCGCGAACATGAACTTCGACCGTCTCCGCTTCGTCGCCGAGCGCGCCGCCATTGGTGAAAACAAGGAAGCAATCCTCTCTGTTACTATCCCCGAACAACCTGGTTCATTTGCTAAGCTCGTCTCCGTCATTCATCCTATGGCGGTAACAGAGTTTAGCTACCGCTACTGTGGCCCCGAGTCAGCCCAAATCCTTGTCGGTGTCGAACTAAAGGCTGCAACACGAGCTCATGACTTACCGGACCTCATTGAACGTCTCGCCGCTGAAGGCATGACCGCTGAAGACCTTTCCCAAGACGAGCTTGTAAAGTCACATATCCGCTACTTGGTCGGAGGACGCAGCAACGCCGCCGATGAACATATGTACATGTTCGAATTCCCTGAGCGAGGTGGCGCCTTGTACAAGTTCCTCAACACATTGCAACCGGGAATGAACATCAGTCTGTTCCACTACAGAAACTATGGCGGCGACGTTGCAAAGATCCTGGCTGGTATACAGTGCAAGGAGGAGGACAGCAGCAAGTTAGCCAGCTTCTTGAAGGATATCGGATACCCGTACAAGGAGGTCACAGATAGCTCAAGCTACAAGATGTTCTTGAGGCAATGAGATGGGCAGGAAGGATGAAGGCAAAAGGCGATATGTGTAAGGATATGTGGTGAAACAAAGATATGGATGAGCAAATGCAAATACCCCTTTCACTTTCTCACAACAACTCACTATCTTCCCAACTACGTGCAGACTCCCCATCCCAAGGCCACGGTCTCATCAACCTCCACCCATCTACCAAGGCCAACCCCCCTCAGCCTTCAAGAACCCCCCACACTCCCCATCCCTCTTCCCCTCCAAGATAGCAACCATTGGCCTCGCACCCTCACTAGTAGGCTTGGCCCCATGCTCCGCTTTGTTCTATCGCAATTATTAGCAAACATCAACCCACATCAGCGAGGGAAGCCAGAAAACGATGCAAACGTACCCTAGGCCCCAAGTTACTCTCCGTGAACCCCGGGCAGAAGCAAAACACCTTCCACCCCTTAGGTCCGTATTCGTAGTCCTGACACGCAGTAAGCATATTCAGCGCCGCTTTGGAAGTGCGGTATGGTAACTGTCTCATATCAGCAAAGTCGTCACACTGACACCAGCCCACAATCAGAGAAAGGAAGTGGAGGAAAAGAACATACGACTTTCATAGCCTGATGCGGATTTCCCCTATCGCTCCTCAACCCAATACTCCCGGCTCCACTCGTCACATTAATAATCCGGGGCGTCTTCCCCATCTGCGCGCTTTTCGCGAGAAGAGGAGCGAAGGTTTCTACGATGACAGCGGGACCGGTGGTGTTGGTTAGGAACGCGGATGTCATGCGTGTGGAGAGCGAGGAGGAGGCGGGTTCTTCGCCGGTTATGGCCGCGTTGTTTACGAGGGCGTCGATGCTGGTGGAGATGTCGTTAGCAGGGCAAAGTGAGGGAAGAGGAACGGGGGGGAGGGGGGGGGGGGGGGGTGGACAAGGTGATAAGGGGAAAGGAAAGGGGGGGAATAAATGTACCGACCATACCTCCCCTCCACCACATTCTTCGCCTTCTCGATACTAGCCTCGTCACTCACATCAATCTGCAACAACTCCACCTTTCCAGGCAATCCTTTCTCCTGAAGTTGCTGAACGGCGGCTTCACCCTTTTCTGCGGAGCGGCTGCCAAGGACGATGTGGTATTTGGCGTCGTCGAGGAGTTGGGTAGCGAGGGAGAGGCCAATACCACCGTTGGCTGGGTTGACATGTTAGTCGGGGTCTGAAAGAAGGATATGGGGAGTGACGAGAAGAGGGAGGGAGGTGGGAAGAAGATATGGAGTAGGAAGTAGAGAGGTGTTTGCGTACCGCCGGTGATGAGAACGATGGTTTGGTCCGTGGAAGACATTTTGATGTTTCTTCGTTGGCCTACAAGAATTCCAAGCGGAACTGTTGTTTTTCTTCGTGCTGATGTGAGCTTAATGCTGTTTTGTTAGCAGCTGTGGCCTTCTCTTTATATTTTCTGTCCTAGGCTTCCAACTACTGCCTTCCGTCTTCACGCCCAACCTTCAACTTTACCAGCACGGGTAGCTTCCTTCTTGGGATCGAATTCTGGCCCGACCGCCACTCATTACGTACGGTTCCGTATCCGAAAATGCAATAGACTATTTGCACAGTCCAACGTAACGTGCGGCTGATGTGCTCTAAGCATGCATTCCCCTTGACCTGACAGTGCAGACACATTCACGCAGTGCAAAAGCCACGTACATCAAACACATATCCACCCAATGAGCACCCCAGATACCCCGGTGAAGACCTAGTATTTGCCCCCGACCATCCGCTCCCGATCGTCCAACACGGTGGAGTTAGTCGGCGAACGGGGATAACGGAGTTAAACACACAATCATGGAGTAAAGACAACATCAGCGGATCTTTGTATACGAAGCGAGGCTAGACTGTAAGCACATCACTTAGCCTTGCCCGTTGCATGAAATAAAGCGTAGTTGGTATTCCTAATCCATCTATTGACTATCTAAATTGTGTTGTGATGTTGCAAGCCGAGGGCCGCTGTCGGCTGCGTGGTATCCTAATGATGCGAGTTCCTCCTGAACCAAAAAGAAGAAACGCCGGCGCCTATTGCTGCGCCTTACCCAAGATGCCAACGCCCGATCTTATGCAAATGTGGTAGCGAATGTAGGGTCGGTGTGTGAAAGGACATGTTGAATGGAAATGAGGCAAAGCGAATGTACACGCTCACACCCTGTCCTCCGCAAAATCCAATACCTCGCAATCGTCCTCGAAGAAACCCTCCTCGTCGCCGTCGATACCTTCCTTCTTCACGCGCCGACGCCGCGTAGTAACGACGACCTGCTCTACCTCCTCTTCCCCGTCTCGAAGAACAAGCTTGTTCTCGATCCTGGCGGCAACGCCTGTGATATCATCCTCTCCAGAGTCATACGCCTGAGTGATTGGCGTGGAGATACGTGTCGCCTCGACGCTCTCACCAAAGAGCCATGACGAGCTATCTTCGTGGTGGAGATCGGAGATGAGTGCCGGTAACGTAGGCTGGTATTCGCTGCTACTCTCTTGAACCTCGGGTGCTTGTCTGGAGTAGACAAAACGTGTGACACGTTTGTCAGTGTAGAAGGGCTGGTAAGGAGGGTTCGTCTCAATCTCGGAGAAGCTGAGTGGTGCGAGGGATGGCACCGTAGGCTTTCGAGAAGGCAAGGCGCGAGGGAGCCAGTCACCATAGTAGTCAAGTGTTGGCTCTGGGTCACCGGGTTGCGGGAACAGTTGCTCCGTAATGGAGGGCGGCAGTGCGGTATCCGGGATGGGAGCAAGTCCGAACTCCACAGTCTTCTTCTTGGTTATAGAAGCAGTATGTGATGATTTGCCCTTGCCTGTCGCAGCTCTCATCTGCACCCGCCAGATCTGAAGTACACCGCCGGATGCTAGTGCGATCGAGCCACGGCCTCTACCGGAAAGCCAACGTACGCTATAAGGCTTGATACCACTGGGTGACGACGGAAGTGTCATCTTGTTGTCGCCCGCATGTCGGATGTTGTTGATGGATTTGCCTACATTGGCAGCGACGGCTTTTCCGGACTTTGCGCCAGCGGCAGGGGTTACACCCAAGCCACTGAGACTGAATCGGGTTCCGCCGGTGCTGTTCTTTGCGCGAACAGCATCGAACCAAGGCTTAGCGCTATTGACAGCCTGCATTGCTGAGTTCATCACACTAGCAGGGCCTGTGGGCGATGCAACATCCTTTGGCGGAGCTGAGGGTGCAGCGGGACGGATTCGCCGAGCTGGCGGCCATTGAAAGGCCGACGCAGGCATCGGGAACATGTGTACCGTCCCCTTGTCGGTAATGACTGCCAGTTTGTCGACTCGAGGGGCAGACCAAATGACATCGATAACATTCGCAACAGTCATTCTGGTGAAGCGAGCGACTTGTCGTACATAAGGTCCTGTTGGTTGTTCCCTCAGCGTCTTGCGAGCTCGACGGAAGTTCATGCGCTTCAGATCCCAGACATCTTGGTAGTCGCCCTTCTTGCTGACGGTCATAAGCATAAGACCGCTGGGAGCGAACGACATGAAGCTGCAGCCGAGAGCCGCGGGTATAGTGGCGACTGGGTGAAGTGCGTTCTTGTTCCTCGTTTCTTCTGCGTCTACCAGTCTTTGCAAGTCGTAGACGGAGATTACAGATGCTTCTTGTCTTGGCTGGGTCTGATTGTGGCCATGAGTCGGTGGGAAGTAATGCTGCATGGGATCTTGACCATACGGCACGTTGGCTCCTTGCTGGCCTTTGTTCATGTAGCTCTTGAAAGCCTGCATTCCCTTCTCGGTGGCCCAGCGTGCGCCCTTAATTGCAACCTGCGTTCCCTCCCTGGTAAGTCTATCGATCAAGCCTGCTTCGTTGGGTACATCGACAGCGCAGTTGGGCGACGGCTGAGGCGGTACACTGTGGTGCGCAAGTCCTGGGGCGCGCTCGTAGTAAGGTGAAGTCAGAGCTACACCATTGACAGGATAGAGCGCACTTGAAGCTGGTGGAGTAACGGCAAGCCAACGATCTGAGAGGGAAAACACAGGCAAGCCATACTTCTCGGGAGGAATCTCGTCATGGCTGCCGTCAACGGCACTGGAACCGCTTGAATGCACGGCCCGTTCTCGGTTTTGAACAGAAGTCCAGAGTTTACCGATGCAGCGGAATCGCTCAGAGTACTCGGAATGACCTTCTTGGTAAGGGGCGAATACAAAGACTTCCCCACTTGCACCAGACGCGACGACGACAAACTTCCCCTTCGCATCAATAACGAAGTCACCTATTGGAAGGGGAGGTTGAAACATGGGGCTATCGATAGGACTCGTGAGAGGTATCAGGGGAGTTCGATACAGGACAGCCATTCTCCGCTTCTCCTTGAGTGAGTAAATTTCGACCGTTGTTTGGTAGCCACTGATCTGCCCCTCTCGATTGCCATGCCGTGAAGACGGCCTGCTGGGTGACTCAGAGGCCGAATCGTCAGCCACGGAGGATGCGCCGCTTCCACTGGAGCTTCTGCTGTCTTTGACGACCGGACCGTGGAGGATGAGCGCAATCAGTGGACGGGAAGCAGCCAAGGGATCGCGCCGCGAGGTCCAAGGCAAGATCTTGGCGCCTATAACAGCGCCCCGAAGGCCTTCTAGTCTACCTACAATATCCATCTTGCTCTTTTCAACGCGGAAGACGTCGAGCCCACCTTGTGACCCAACAAGCAGCACGTTCTCTGTAGACCGAGCCGCCTCGTCTCCCGCCATGGACAAAGTGTCGAAGCCACAGAAGTAGCCTCCCTCTCCTGGCTGGATGCCATCGGTCTGGCCGTTGTTGAGGCCAAAGTCGATGTTTGGCAAGCCATAGTAGTGTGCTTGAGGTTGATGCGGCAGGGGCGGGTTCGGCATGAATTGTTGCGAGGGTGGACGAACACCTTGCTGAGAGTACACAGATGCTCTACGATCCCTGCCGGGCGAGTTTTGTACGCGTCCACCAAAGTTCGTGTATTGGTTGGGGTGGCTCAAGGGTCGTGCACCTGGAGGTGAGTTTGACATGGCCTGTTGTGCGTACAGTCCGTCTCGTGCACCAGGCGAGTTATGAAAGGTAGGCGGAGAGCTGGCTATAGCGATGCCACCATTACCCGGTGAGCCCGAGTTTGGAAAGAAGGGGACTGACTTGGCCCACTCGTTGGTGTATTGTGCGGCCGTGTTTCGAGTGGCACCGATCGCCGATAGTAATGGAGACGTAGTGGCATGGTAGTTTGTAGGCGGAGACGTGGATGACAGACGCTTTGCTGACGAAGGTGACTTGGTTCTGTGACAGTCAGTCGTGTTTGTGGACAAACAAGAGTCGCCGTCGCCCCTTCCATCTAAGAAGGGGCAGTGCTGCTTCACGTACATCTCTCTAGGGTATATGCGCGTAACCTTGCCGGCCGCTTTATTTCTTCTTCCCAACTCATTTCTCGACGTGTTGCGGCCACGAGCTTGTGGTGTATCCTGTACCTTTGTGCCCTTGCGCTGCTGCTTATGCAAGTAGGTGAGGTTGGAGACGGGCGTCGTATGCTCGGCGGCGTTGTCGGGCGATGAGCTCATATAACCTGCGGAAGAGCGTGTAGAGGGGTTTGTTGGAGCGCTAGCTCAGTCGTGAGGAGGTGCTATGTGTCGTGGGCGTGAGAGAGGTTGTGGGGGTAGCGACGGATGAGAACGGCGGCGAGTGACTTGGGATGAATGCTAGACGGGCGTTGCGTCATGCGCCTCCGTGACCAGGACTCGTGAACGTGGCGGGCGCGTGCTTGCACAGCAAGACACTTATACACAACAACACTGGTGCCTTGTTCCTGACTCGGCGCGTTATCGGGGCCTATCTGGTCGTCGCTCGGTATCGTCGGGAGGTTCGTGGTGGCTGTCGTTTGAACCGCGGGGCTGGAGCTTCACGCGGCACGCTAGGATATGGGGGCCCCTCAGCGCGTATGCAGAGAAGTCTGGATAGGCACGCAGAGGTGAGTCAACTTGGAGCTTTATCTGAGCTTCCAAGTGTTGAGGTTTGTATGCAGGGCGTCGTAAGTGCAGTTAGTTGTGTCGCTGGCCAGGTCGCGGTACTGAGGGGCAAGCTCATAGCTTATGCAGGTGCATGTTGCGCCCTCTCCCTTCCATTCGCCCACAACACCACGGCCGCCGGCACCGCCCTTTGCGCTGCTATCTAGCCCCTCTTTGGCTGACTCTAGTCATTCGCAGATGGCGCGCTGCTAGTGATGTCAAGTGACTGCGGCGAGCACGGTAGATGCCTGAGCAGGTTGTTGGGCAGCCACATGCGGCGTTTCCGCGAAGCATTCCGAGAGACTGGAGTGACGTCCTCTGCATGCATATCATGGCCCACATGCCGCGAGACGTCCCGCGCCTTGCACGTGCTGGCACCTCCAACCTCACTGCCATGATAGCCAGTGTCCAGCGGTGAGCTTCATGTCAACGATCTACAAGTCCCGGGCCTCCAGTACATAGGCATACTCGCTCGGCATGCGTCCCATCCACAAGGACAGGCATTAGAGATATTGGTTTTCAAGCCCAGTAATCCGCCCAGAGGAGATTTGCCCCAAAGCTTATGAAGACCTACCATTTCTAGGGTAAGCGACGGCCATCCCAAATAACGCTCGCATCGCCTCCTAAGCGATGTGGCTAATGCAGCAAGAAGCCTCTGGTAGGCTGCGGTACAAAAGTATGCAATTCCCAGGCTGAAAACCCTACACTCCATCCACCATGTTCGCGTCAAAGTTCCTCAGCCTCGTCTCCTTGATGCTCCTCCCTGCGGCTCTCGCCCAGTCCGAATACACGAACCTCCCAGCCACAGCACCCGGCGTTTTCAACGCAACCGCACGCATAGAAATCAAATCCACCGTCTCGGCCGCCTGGGACGTACTCACCGACTTCCCCAACTACGCAGCCTGGAACCCGTTTGTGCGTTATGCCGTCACAACTTCAGCCAAGGGCAACATCACCCTACCTGAGCAGCGACCAGTCGAGGGCAACTACCTCTTCTTCCGCGTGCAGATCCCTGCGCTTCCGTTGCCCGTGAACAAAGACACGCCCGATAATCTCTTGCACACGCAGTTGTCCGCTGAGCGCATAACTCATGTGCAGCCGGAGTTGGGAAGATTGGCGTGGGATTACTTGGCGGAAATCGCTGTCACATCAACACGGTGGCAGGCGCTTAGCGATATCGGCAATGGAATCGTCTTGTATGAGTCGATAGAGGTGTTCAATGGGTTGTTGGCTGGAGTATTGAAGGAGACACTTGGAGAGAGTCTGCAGGAATCCTTCGAGGCACAGGCAGAGGGACTGAAGTTATACCTTGAGGGTTAATAAGTCTGTAGAGTTGGGATATTACAGCACTTGATCACTAACTATGCCGAAGTCCTTGTAATACAAAATGTCCATAACTCCGATAATACGGCTGAATTGAAAGCCGGCACGATGCACAGTCGGCATGGTTGAGATGAACCCGACGGCGAATGAGCACTTCGGCGTTGAAAGCAGCCATTCCGACATCCCTGTCATCCATCCCGCGGGCATGCGCGCATCTCCTCTGTCGCAATCGCACATGTGCAGTACACGCCGCAGCATCAGGCGCTCACCATGAGTACTTGTCTCAGCAACATGTTTCTATTTTCTGGCTGTCTATCATAGCACACATTCTTTCGTTTCCCACTTACTGCGTCCCCGGCTGTCTCATCGCTCCATAGTGAGCAAGCCAGAATCCTTATCGCACATGTGCACACCTCGCCTTCCGACATCATGACGATGACCCCCGAGCTCGAAGCCTTTGCGCGAGCAATATCGCGCGTACTGGGCTGGGCCTACTTCCTGTCGTGGTCAGTACCACCCACCTACCACCCAGCATGCCCTCCTCCCCTCACCCCAAACTAACGCAACCCCACAACACAGGTCCCTATCCTTCTACCCCCAACCCATATCGAACTACCTGCGCAAATCCACGCTCGGTCTCGCCATCGACTTCCCCACCCTCAACGTCCTGGGCTTTACCTGCTACACCATCTCCACAGCCTGCTTCCTCTACTCGCCAACGATCAAATCGCAATATGCGGCTCGCCATCCTGACGCGCCGAAGACGACGGTGCGGTTCAACGATTTCTTGTTCGCGGCACATGGCGCGGTCATGTGTGTGATTATATACAGTCAGTTTTTTGAGAGGATTTGGGGCTTTGAGATTGGCAAGAGGCAGAAGGTTAGTCGGGTTATTTTGGGGGTTTGGTGGGGGTGTGTGCTTGCTATTGGGGTTGTGGTGGTTTTGGTTAAGATTAATGGAGGTGAACGGGGATATGATGCAGAGGGCTGGGCGTGGATCGATGTCGTGAGTTCCAGTCCTACGTCTTTCAACCTTACGGGACTATACTAATATGAAGTAGATCTACACGCTCGGCTACGTCAAACTCCTTACTGTCTTTCTCAAGTATATACCCCAGGCCTGGGTCAATTACAAGCGCAAGTCGACATTAGGCTGGAGTATATACCCCATGCTTTTGGACTTTGCGGGTGGCTGGCTTTCGCTTGCACAGTTGTGCATTGATTCTGCGTTGGAGAATGATTGGAGTGGTGTCACTGGTAATCCAGTCAAATTTGGACTGGGCAACATTACTATTGTGTTTGACATCATTTTCATGTTACAGCATTACGTGCTGTACAGGCATCCAGGGAAGCATATTGACGATGAGGATGAGGAGGAGCGGGAGGGGCTTGTACAGGGTCGGAGAGACTAGTAAACATATGTGCAAGGCTCTGTTAGATACACAAATCACTACAGCTCAGGTGCTCTGATCTGCAAATATCTTCCATTGCTGCTATGATATATATGACTGGCACAGACGTGACATCAACGCGCCATCTGTTCACATCTCGACTACTTCCACGCGAGTCTGACTGCAGCTACAACCACCCCTCAAGCACTCTTTCCCGTAAGCTTCTCACAAGCTTCCCTATACTTCGCCGCCGTCTTCGCCACAATGTCCTCCGGGACCTTAACCCCCTCCTTCCCCTTCAAACCCTCACCCGTCAGCCAATCCCTCAAAAACTGCTTATCATAGCTCGGCTGCGCCTTTCCCAGATTCTTCTCCCATGACTCCTTAGGCCAGAAGCGCGAGCTATCCGGCGTCAGTACCTCATCAACAAGCACCACCTCGCCCATCTCATCAACGCCAAACTCAAACTTCGTGTCCGCGAGGATAATACCGACTTCCTCTGCGCGATCCGCAGCAGCGCTGTAGATAGCAAGTGACAGTTCCTCAACGCGCTGCGCAATCTTGGCATCACCAATCATGCTTCGCGCTTTCTCAGGGCTGATATTCTCGTCCTTGCCGCCTACTTCCGCTTTGGTGCTCGGTGTCCAGAGTGGTTCCGGTAGCTTCTGGCCTTCGATAAGTCCGGTGGGGAGTTTGATTCCGTTGACAGTTCCTGATTTGGTGTATTCGGACCAGCCTGATCCGGTGATGTAGCCGCGGACTATGGACTCGATGGGGAGGATGCGCAGACGCCGGACTTGCATGCTGCGGTCCTTGAGCGAGGTTTGGTCCTGGATGGCGGAAGGGAGTTCTGAAGAGAGGAAATGGGTTTTTAGGCCGGGGACTTTGGTGGGCAGGTAGTTGAACCAGTATATTGACATGGCGGTTAGGAGGGCGCCTTTTCCGGGGATGCCCTATGGGGTTGTTAGACTGAGGCTCTTGGTTCCATTTCAAGTATCTTAGAACTTTGGCGAAGTTGAACTGACATTCTCCATGATCACGTCATACGCTGATATACGGTCGCTCGCAACGAATAGTAGTGTGTCATCGTCAATCGCGTACAGATCGCGCACTTTTCCAGAGGCAATCTTGGGCAGTTTGCCTTGGATGTCGATGGTGGTTACTGCTCGAGTCGACATCTTGCCAGTGAGTTGATTTCTTAGTGTTGAGTTTGGGAAGTGACTGTTTGGTGGGGATTTATGCACGATCCCGCGTCGAGTATTTTATGTCGCAGCGGGGCCGCTGTGGCTTTCTCGAGGAAGGTGTGGCGGTGCATGATTTAGGTTGCGATGGTTGCCTTGGAGCACAAGGTATTATTTTACGATTGGCAGTGTAAGATTGAGCCAAAATCATCGCAATCGTAAGTAAACGAATTCAAGATTGTTTGGAGTAGTCATCTACTTCCATTGTTACGTGACTGCTGCTCCGGCCTAATCGGTCACAAGCCCGGGCGTAGATCGATTCACGCCTTACTTCATTCGATCGCTTAGCCTCATCACCACACCTCACCCAACCACCCCTTCATCACTCTACGTCCTTGCAGCTAGACCAGATCATCTCTAATGTCGTCGGTTCAGTTCACAGCTCTGATACGTCTCCCGTTCATCCGGGGTGACTTTGAAGATCCTCCGCAGGTAAAGTGGCGTCTGTCCGCGTCTTTGGCGCTCATCTGACCGCGACATAGGCACAATGGGATGCTGAAAGAGACCGCCAACTATGGAAGGTCATTTCCAAGTCCTCGAAGACCAGTGATTTGAACTGTGAGTACTTAGATACCCTTTCCTTGTAAAATCGCAAACGAGTACTAATGTATCGTAGGGGTCGAGTTGTATGTACATGCATGCCGTGTAATGCATCAGCCTTGCTGACCATGTGACAGAGCCGACAAGTTCCAAGTTCCACCAACTTTTCTTCTTCAACAAGCCGCATGGCTGTACGAGAGACATCTCGACCACGTTCGCAATCAGATGAAGAAGGTCAGCATCTCTAATGCTGCTCCATCATCTTCGCCGACTGGCGGTAGCACGATGACTGCTGTTGGTGGTGTTGCTATGCGAAGGGGTGGCAGTGCCGGATCTGGAGGTATGTAAATCACCACTATCATTTGATTATACTGACAACACGTAGCTGGGAGGACTACATCTGCGTTGGCAGGACGCTCGAGGGATAGTCCGAGTCTGCGTGGCGCAGAGGTAGTGATACCTGGTAAGTCTTCTGACAAGAATATTGAGGTCCGTAGTATGTACATCTTCTTACATGGTTCAGAACCTTCACTCTCAAGGACACCGTCTACCACCACGATTACTCAATCCCGGGCCATTACTCAGGCGCCAGCTCGAACGTTGTCTACACGCTCGACTCAACGACCTCACTTGACAAGCAGAAGGTCCGACGACCGAGCAAATGCACCAATCTCACCACCAAGTTATCGAGATAACGAAGCAGGCTCTCCAGACATTCCCGATTCGTCGTCCTCGAGCTCATCATCGCTATCGGATACTGATCATCCAGCGCATCGAAGCCAGCTCTTCAAGCGTCCACCGCGTTTTCAGCAGAAGAAACCGCGAGGGCTTTCGACGTTCGAGGAGGGAGACGGAACCCAAGAAGTTGATGATTCAGGCTCACATGAGACAAGTCTACCTTTTGCGACTTCGGCCAGGACGCAACCCAGCAATAGCAAGTACGCGCAGGACACACGTTTTCGTACCAGTAGCAGGCCCGAGCAGAAGGTTCTGCAACCCAATCGCGCAAGGAATGCTCCGCCTGTTAGACAAGCGTCTATGGACGTGCAGTCGATAGCGACCACCGAGACAGCATCGTCAATGACTAGCTCCGGCGGACCTCCTTCAGCCGCAAAGAGCCCTATGAGCCCAGCCTCGGACCACCGCGCCGCGCTAGGCCGACTCGGCAGCCCACGACGTGGAGGGCTGCGATCCAGGAAGGAAGGTAGTGAGGGCACGCCGAGTATGGGCAGCAGCTTCAGCGACATTGATGGTGAGTCGTGGGATTATTCACCTTTAGAATGATTTACTCACATCGGACAGATGCAGGTATCAGTCAGTCGGCCCTAGAGGAAGCGCTGTTGAGCAACATGCAACATGGGAGGATGAGTACACTTAGTCGCATGTCGAAGTGGTAAGCGTAGTGGGAGCTACCAGGTACGGTCTTTCGGCTCGATGGATCTCCTTCACTTCTATTACAGCTCTTATTGTGAGCTGCCCACGTTAATAATATTATGCAAGGCGGCAGTCTTGGCACTACTCTTACAGCCTCGATTACTACTCGTCCTCCACAAACAATACTCTTACTACTGACTGATTTCAGACCTCATAGAACTAACTGTCAGCGCGATGGCTTCTCGCTCTTTAAAGCCCATCGCAATGCCGCCGCCACCCATCGTTCTGACAACAGACCACTCCACTACACCTCCAATAGCCACACGCTACACATTCGGCCGCAACGACATATGCTTCCCCACCGCCTACAAGCAAATTAAATCCCTTCTCACCTATTTACCATGCCTGCACCACCGCAACCAATACACCTGGCCCTGCGCCACCTGCGAAACCACCTTCACAACCAAATACTGGACCTGCGCCGCCACCCTCCTCGACTACTTCGCCGACTTCCACCCCATCGACACCCCCCTCATGCAATCCATCTGGTTCTACCTACTCGACATTTGGCAAGAAAGCGCGCACGTTCTCCCTTACGAACTCATACTTGAAGAAACCATCCAGCATAGCGCTGCACTCCCTCACGTAGAGCGCGCCCGCGCGTTTGAAAAAGCAGTCCGAGACGCCATCACCCTGTTCGAAGTCACGATCTGGGGCCGGAGACAAGCGTCAGATTCAGGGGACCAGGTTATCTATGATCCGAGGGGTGAGGCTATGTGTCCCGTTGGGGAGTACGACACGGGTCCTTGGGTTAGTGGTGTGAAGCCTTGGAATCAGTTTTTGGGGGAGGGAGGAGTGGGTGTTGCGGCGCCGTGGTCTGCTGCTGCTTCGACTCCAACTTCACAAGATAACGGGAATGGAAATGGGGACGCAGAAGGAGAAGAAGAGAAGATAACAACACGCTACATCCCCCACCCCGCCATCGCCCTAATAGAAGGCCACACCGCACGCTCGCGCCTCCTCGCCTCCTCCTTCTACACCAAACAAAAACTTACCCCTGCCCAGTACAACGCCACCCTCGCAGCCTACGAAGCACACACCGTCGTCCTTCCTTCCAAGCGTAGCGAGCCCCATACGTACATCTCGCGCTTCACGGGCTGTGAAACAACATACACGTTATCCAATGGCGCGCCTCCGATCATGCGCTACGAGGGGCTCGGCGACCCCCAATTGGAACTTGCGGTTCCGGCCGGTGAGTGGAATTTGATGGATGAGTGTGTGGCTAGTTGTAGGGGGGTTACGCCGTATGTGGGTGTTAGTGGGGGGGATGAGGATGAGGATGAGGAGGACGAGGATGTGATGGATAGTGAGGATAAGTTAGTACCATTTAATTTATGGACTGTGGTTGAGAAGGGCGTTGGAGGACGGGGACGTGGACGTGAGGAGGTGTTTGACTTGGGGGGCATGTTTGAGACTTGGTGGGAGGGGGATGAGGGTTGATGACTTCTGCGGGCATATGGATGGGTTCAGTTTCTGCCAGCGTAGTGTATGAATACTTGCGTCTATATCAAGGAATTGCAAGGCATGGGCAATTTGAATGTATGTAGCTTTTAGTAAAAAGTGTGTTTGCTATATGTGCATATGTACATTACTAGCATTAAGTCATTCGCGCGCTATAGCAAGGTATTATGTTCGTGCTTTACAAAATCAAATCGTGGATATCGTCGCGTAAAAGATCAGGTTTCTTCCATGTGGCCCTTCTCGGACCTCATGCAATTCTCACTAGTCCAACGCCAGACTATGGGGAGTAATCCCTGGGCTTGCGCTGGGACTCGGTGTCCAAGAAGCTACCCCGGCTGCGGTTCGACTTGGTAGAGCGGCTTCGGCGCATGCTGGAAGAGCGGTCGCCGCCGAGACGGCCTCCGAGGCAGAACATAACCGTAGCGAGGAAGTAGCAGGCGACGGCGGCCCAGGTGAAACCCATGAGGTATCTGCCGATGCGTGCTTCGAAACCGGCGGAACGGAAGGCATCGCGGCCCTTGACTACCCATGCGCTGATGGATGTTAGTTGATGTACTTGAGTTATACATATGGGTAGGCTTACGTCATGAGAGCTGCGGCGAGCGTCTGGAAGAAAAGGGCGACAAAGGTCATCAGGGAAGAGAGGTATCCTCCAAGACGGCTGCAGAGCGCAAGGAGACCGGAGATGAGAGCGATGGCAGCGAAGAAGAGAGCAATCAGGTAGAAAGCAAACATGAAGCGAGACAGGTAGTAGTACATGTGGGTACCGATGAACTGCTCGGGGATGTTTTCCTGAGTGCCAAAGTTCCTAGGAGGGTCGAATGGCAGCGCTGGGACAGGTGAGCCGCAGTTGGCATTGTTGCCAGAGTCCGGGTCGGCGCCGCAGATGGCGAAGAAGGTCCATCGCGACGGATTGCGTGCATTGGGGATACCGCCCGTGGTGGCTTCGAGGAAGTAAAACTTGGTGAGAGGAGCCTTGTTGACGCCGCCAGTGAGGATGGTCAGGAATTGGAAGAGCAGGCCTCCAGCGACCAGGATCAGCGAGCCGAACGCGAGAAGAGGTCCTGCGTAGAGGTGTTAGCAGATGCGCGACCGAAAGAGGAAGTGACGAGCAGCAACATACTAGCTACAGCCATGGTGTATGGTAGCCAAAGAAGTCGTCGTCGCAAGGGTTTAGGATATTAAGATTAGGATGCACGACAATGGTGCGATTACAGTAGGATGGTTGGACGTGGCTAGCTGCGTATCAAACGCGCGACGAAAAGAGGCCTGGCAAGCTTGTTTATGAGCTACAGCCAAGCGGGTGACGTAGTGCACCTGTGAATCGGCTCTTTGTTGGCGTCGTCGACTAGCTCCATCATCGCACAGGGTTACGGCACTATCGCGCGCGCTTTGCATCATCCCGAGGCTGCTCGACACGCCGAATCACACAGAGGGTCCGCGGCTTGTCTGCAAACATGCTGGCGGATGCGACGGATCGTGACGGAGGGCTTTAATGTGTCTGCAAGTGCGTGATGTGTTCGCGGCACGTGAAGAGATGGGCGGAGAGATGCAGGGATGGCTTCCTTCCTCGGATAGTAGCGAGATGCGCTGCGTGAGTAGTGGATCCTGGCCATCGAGCTCGGGCAGCCCGACACCAACAATCTGCCGCATCGTGCCTTGGAAGCCATCACCGCCATGTCGACTGCTGTATGGCCGCCCATCGATGACGCCCGCCTCTTGCACGAGCAGGCAGAGTCACAAGCGCGAGAGCTCGAGTGGCTGCTCGTGCAACTCCGCGAGACGCTGCAGTCGCTCAAGGCTGGCCTGGAAGAGTGTGCTGCCCTGCTCGCGCCGTCGGAGAATGGCTCTACACTTGTGCTGACTTCGGTGCGCTCCGAGAGTCTAAAGGGCCTCATTACTCGTGTTGGCACGCGCATCACCAAAGGCGTATGTCTTGCACTGTCCATCCCCATGCAGCAACTCACACCGTGCAGAACGTCAAGCTCCGTCTGGCAAGCCTCCCACCACCCAAAGGCTCTCTGACCTACGACCTCGCCATATCCTCTGCTCCGCATGCGCCTACGCTCGTGGTGCCTCAGCTCACCTCCATTCGAACGTCCATCAACAGCTGCCTCGACGTCATCGACGTGGCTACCTGGGGCGGCGATGCAACCAATGCCAACTTCGTATCCGGGCAACTACAACTGCTGCACGATCATATACTGGAAGCGCAGGCTGCATTGAAGGGCTACTCGGATGTCCAGCCGTCGTGGTGGGAGAACCCCGTCGACGACAAGGTAGGCTGCACCTGAATATCCAACACGGGCACTGCTGACAATCACAGACATTTGACCCTCCACTACCAGCGAATGTGTCCTTCCACTTGTTCGTCTTCGATGCCGCCCTCGTTCTCGAAATTCGCACCCTCGAGCCACACAACGCCGGTGACAGCACGTCGCTCACTGGCTTCAGCATCCGCAACACCTTTGCATCAGCACTTGGCGGGGCACGAGCACCTGCGCACGATGAGACCGACCGCACATTCAAATACAAGGACCACGACGTCCGCGTCAAGGAGAAAATTCGAGTGGAGAGCCAAGACCCCGCTCTGATATCCGCATCGGCAAAGCTCAACGCTCTGGGACACAGTGTGATGTTGAGCCGAAAAGCGCTCAACATTGTCATGGGTCGAGACGAGCAAATGGACTAACTCCGCGCAAGTTTGACAGCAGTCAATTGCACCATCGACCATTGGGCGGAACCACCACTCACATGTCGCCTTTTTCCGCGGGAATGCCCTAGTGCGATCGCGCCATATCGGCTCGTCGCTATCGGAACAAATAATGTGCCACGCGCATTATCAACACCGCCGAGGAGTAACCGCATCGACGATTGCCTCTACTCATATTACTGCCCCTCCTTCGTGGAATTTGGAGTTGTTACTATGTATCCCTCTCCAGACTTCATCATGGCACCAGCACTACTTACCGCGGTGGACGCCACATCCCACATTCACCTTATAGTCGGGTCCAACCCACTAGCGGGCGCACGATGCGCACGATCAATAGAAGTCGGCGCGAAACCGATACTGCTCGCGCCCGAGGACTCCACACTTCACTATGGTCTTGTCAAGCGAATTGAGGCGGGCGAAGTAAAGTGGTTAAAGCGGAGTTTCCAAGACGACGACTTGACTACACTTGGACGAGAGGAGGTGGACAGCGTAGTAGATGCTGTATTTGTTACTGCGGGCGGAAAACATACATCAGGTAGGTGGCCTGATTCAATATCTCAGATTCCCCTCTAATTCGCCACAGCAACTCACATCTCGAGTCTTTGCCGGAGACTACGTATACCAGTCAACGTCGCCGACGCACCGAATCTCTGCTCGTTCACCCTCCTCTCTACACACTCCGATGGCCCTCTGCAGATTGGCATCACAACATCTGGAAAGGGATGTAAACTCTCAGCAAGGATAAGGAGGGAGATTGCGGCGTCACTCCCACCTCGGCTGGGTGATGCAGTGGAGAGGTTAGGCACATTGCGGCGACGCATATGGGAAGAAGATCATGCGGCGGAACTTTCGCAAGATCTAGAGGCAGAAGAAGAAGACAGCGGGCAGCCAGCGACTTTCAATAAGCTGATATTGGAGGAGAGCAAGGAAGCTGCACGAGGACGTCGCATGCGTTGGCTGTCACAAATATGCGAGTACTGGCCTCTACGCCGTCTCGCTGGCATCACAGATGCAGATGTCGACATGCTGTTCCGCGAGTTTGCCAGCAGCAGCCCCTCCAAGGTCGGACCCACCGCCACCACAGCGGCACGACGACCAGGTCGCATCATTCTCGCAGGCTCCGGCCCAGGTAACCCTGACCTCCTTACCCGCGCAGCGCACAAAGCCATTCTCTCAGCCGACCTCATCCTCGCCGACAAACTCGTCCCCGCACCCATCCTCGACCTCGTACCCCGCCGCGCAACCGTCCACATCGCGCGAAAGTTCCCCGGAAATGCCGACAAAGCGCAAGAAGAGCTCCTGGAGCTAGGTCTGGAAGGCCTCAAGGCGGGTAAGGTAGTGGTGCGAATAAAGCAAGGCGACCCATACATCTACGGCCGTGGCGGCGAAGAATACGACTTCTTCCGCGAGCACGGCTTCATACCCAGCGTGCTCCCCGGCATCACCAGCGCCCTGAGTGCCCCCCTCTTCGCCGCCATACCCGCCACACACCGTGGCATCGCCGACCAAGTCCTCATCTGCACCGGCACCGGCCGCAAAGGCGCGCCCCTCGATCCACCCGAATTCGTAGCCTCCCGCACCCTCGTCCTCCTCATGTCTCTCCACCGTCTCTCTGCCCTAGTGGAAAGTCTAGTCGGCAAAGCATACCCCGCCGATCTACCCGTCGCCGTTCTAGAACGCGCTTCATGTCCTGATCAGAGAGTTATTAGAACGACACTAGAACACGTTTGTGCGGCGGTTGAGGAGGAGGGCAGCAGACCGCCTGGCCTCCTGGTTGTGGGCAACGCGTGTAAAGTACTTATGAAGTATGAGCAGAAATGGGTTGTGGAAGAGGGGTTCCATGGCTTGGATAATCTGGGTGGCGATGGCGAGTTGGAGATTAGTAGACTTACCGAGGCGGCTGTTGCTGTGTAGGTAGGAGACATTAAGGAAATTCAAATTCGATTTCACTGAAGACCGATTTCGTTCAAATGGTATTGTGAGATGTGCAATTCTTCATCTCTCTATTCATTCATCGTCCTCATAGATTACTAGGCTCAAATCTTGCCTTTCCGTATACACATCATGGACCTCTGAGGAGGAAGACTCCGCTTCCTACAACCCCCCGTCTATATCGCTCTCATTATTACCATACTATACATTCCGTGAACTTTGTTCTATTCAAAAAAGTTCTTTGCGCCGTCGTGCCCAAATGCCGTGAGTCCCATGAATCCGTCATGTAAAAAGAAAAAACCTCCAAAACGCCGATGCTAAAAGTCGATTTTGTTGTGTGAAACTCGTGAAATGCGAGTGTGTATGTGTGATCGTGAAATGCGTTTCGTTCGTCGTATACGATGGTTGCTGCCAGAAGGGAAAGAACCCTATACCTGACTCGTCCAGCTCTTCCTCTTGCTGTTCTGCTGCTCTTCCCAAATGACAAGTTCGCGACCACTCCTCTCTCCACCGCGATGTACGCGGTCAATGCCGAGATGCTCAAGACCATCACGTCCGACGTGGATACCGAAGCCGTAACGAATCTTGTCAGGATCGGTGTAGGAGTTGTGCTTCTCGTTCTTGCGTTCCTTCCTCGTCTTTTTGTCGCCTAGGGCGGGTTCCGCAGCTGGCTCGCTGCGCAGGTTGTTGCGGGAAGGACGGACGAGCGAGAGAGCGGACCGGGCCCATGTGCGTTCCGCGTAGGTGGTTCCCATTAGCCTTGCGACGAGCTCGGGCTTCGTTTGGGGACGAGAGAATGCGCGGTCGGCGAGGATGGGGGATTGGTAAACCCAGCTGATTATCTCGGAGAGCGTGTTGCTGCGGTGGGGAAGGGCAGCTCGGCGACGGCCTGGGATGAGAGCGAGGAGGCTGACGCCGTAGAGGGCTAGGAAGAAGCAGAGGGCGTAGTATCCTGCGAGCTCCGCTGCGACACGGACGACGTCGTCGTTGCCGTAGTATTGCGTCCAGAAGCAGCCTCCAGCGAGGATGGGCAAAGTGCAAGATGTCAACGATACAAAGGACAGAACTGCTGTTTGCCAGTGTTTGTTCTCGAGTGCTGCCAAGGTGGCGGACAGAGGTAGGCGGCAGGCATAGTCGACTAGAAGAGAGGCCTCAGCAGTGGCTCCGCCTTTGGAGGAGAGCGCCATGTAGGGCTGAAGAACCCGGAGAGAGTAATCCAGAGATAACAAAGCTAGGAAGAAAAAGTTGGCGATCAGAGCCGGGATGAAGGAGTAGAGGAAGTTTGACGCGGAGAAACCATCTGCGCCTGTACGAGCAAAGACTTGAGGCAGGAAACCAAGGCGGACGGCGCTGTTGACGAAACTGACAACGAAGAAAGCAACCAGCAATACAGCGGCAATGACGATCCACGCGATGACTGAAGTATCCTTCAGATACCATGGAAGGAATCGTAGTCGTACGTTAGGGTTGCGAATGTCGGTGCGGATCGTGAAGTCGTTACCCTGAGTCGGGCCAAGGTTAGTGCGCTCTGCGCCCTTCTCTGTGATACGTCCTTCTTGTACTGAGAATCTTCGAATTCCAGCGCCCTCTTCGCCGATACCATAGAAGACATCGCTGGGTCTCGTTGTAGTCGTCCAGTATCCAATACGGTCTGCGCGGTTGCTAACAAGATGCCAGTCGCCCTTCTCAAACGTCTCGGAGTTGTTGTAATCCGTGAGGTTGTTTGAGCGCTCGAGAAGCGATACAATGTCAGCGAGGGATCGAGGATCCCATTTCAGACCAGTCGGGTTACGGGTCAGGAAGAGCAGCAGGTAGATCAATGTGGCAATTAGCAGGATGTAAAGGACAACGACGGTCCAGACAACACCCTGAACAGCTACCCATCGCCAGACACTGCGGCCTACGTCGTATCGTACGTTGTAAGCGGAAGCAAGAAGGGGTATCGTCCAAGTGAACAGCCATGCTACAAAGTAGAAGACAGCGACACCGGGGTGTCCGGCGCGGAAGTGCTCCAAGTTGGGCCATATGAACTGCATCGGGTACAGTCGGAGAAAGACAGCCTCGGATCGCTTGTGGAAAGAATCTGATGCCATGGAGATGAAGGGTACGAGACGCTGGGTAGCGGTCTGGATCTGGATGAGCCATAGGAGTAGGAGCATTCCTAGGATGGTTGGGAGATATTCGAAAACAAAGTAGCGATTGTCACCAAAGGCGTTGTAGTCCCATAGGCCGGAGCCGCCATTGCGGTTGGAGTAGACGGCGGAAAAGATCAACGCTGCAAGCATTAGAAGACACAAGAAGATGTAAAGGCCTAGCCAAAATGGGCGAAGGATAGCCGGGAGGAAGTGCAGTGGCGCATGTTGGGTATGTGCTACGAAGACGTCGTTCTGTGTCCGGGAAGGAGAGGGCGAATGCTGGGGCCTGTACTGTTGGGTTGGGTGATGTGGATCGTAAGGCTGTGTGGTGGCCATGGGTGCTGGGGCTTTCGCAAGCGGTGTCGACGAATTCCTCAATGGCTTCCGTGGTATTTGTTGAGACATCCTTTGCTGTGTCCGTTGTTCCTGCGCCATGTATCCCAGGCCATTGTCGTGGACGATCCTGTCGACGGGGTAGTCATCTTCGTCGTCCTCTGGTCGGACCTCTGGGTATATCCTCGATCCTCGGACCTCTTCGTCTCGTGTGAGTTGGTCGATGGCGAATCGAATGTAAGGTGTGGTGTCCTGGCCGGGTGTGGTCACCTGGGATTCGGCGTCCATGTTGTATAGTTGGGAGCGCCTCGCGTCTCGCGTGTCTGGTCTCGACTCCTCTGCGATGGTAGACACAGCAGGTGATTGAGGGCGTTCGTGTGTGAAGGAAGGCTGAGGCTGCTGTCTTGGGACACCAACACCTCGCAGAGACGTTATCGGGATGTCAGTGTGTGGCACCAACTGCTCATGACTCTGTGCCGGTGTTCGGGAGGAAGGCGGTGTCTGGTAGAGAGGCCTGCGTTCGTCGCTCGAGCTAGACGCGTGCTCTGACGCGCTGTAGTAGCCCTCAGAAGCAGCGAGGGAAGCAGCGACGCTCTGCTGTGAGGTTTGATGAGATAGTTGAGGCTGCGAGACTGGTTCCTCTGTCAGCACGATGCGTGTCTGGGATGGCTGGTGCAGCTCACCTACCGTTGGTTTGCTTGAGTTGGAATTCAGGCTCCACACTCATATCTTCTTCGGTACACTAATCAAGTGGAGCTGTTCAGGAATGTAGCATTATGAAGATATTCTGGCGGTGGGGGTGGATAAGTTTTCTACTCGAGATGGCGGGTGCGTGCAACTGTCTACCAACCACCCGAATATGCGGAGGCTGGTCTCATCACGGCTGGGATCACATTGGCGCAACGCATGTATCAGGTAGTTGTTGGAACCGGGAATGAACAAGTTTCTCGCGTCTACCACATATCATTCGCCGGATCATGTTGCGGTATGCTTGCTGTGTTGTCACTCAAGATAGCTTCCATGCTTCCCCGCGACGATGATGTACTAGCGCCAGCGGCCAGCCTCAGAAGAGACCGGGAGGCTCGTGCGCGCGACAAGTCCATTTCAACCCGACATCCCCACGGCGAATTCCATCATGGTTCCCGGTACACATCAAGCAACGCTTCTTAGCTCCATTTCTTACCATTGAGTATCTTGCGACAAATTGTTGCGCTGACTTTCTTCTTTAATGATCCTGCACGCCCTTTTCACCTGCCGTCCTGGTCAATCAAATCTAGTCTTCAGCAATCACAAACGCTTCACTCAGGGCCGACTCTAGTATTCTTTCCAAACATGCAGCTAGTTCGCTGTGCGAAAGCATGTGCCGAAGCAAATGTGTTGATTTGATACTGCCGACCGCGTCCACACAGACAGTACACACTGGGCTGGTCGTAGGTAGCCACGACGGCACGCTTCAGTTCCTCATAGCAAGCCGTACCATCAAGGTACTGCCTGCTCTTGAACAACTCCGATGACACAGCCAGCCTGGACTGATGTGTCGACTGCGGCTCCAGAGCTTGGCGTCCTAGCCTGTTCCGGTAAGCGTGGTGCGCTGTTCACTGCTCAGGGCTCCACATGGATATCAGTCTGGACTCAGATGTTCCAACTACGTAATATTGTCTCTACCTGATGCCCGCGGCATCTGGAGTACCATCACAAACTTTCACCTCAGCCGTCCGGAGCGGAACGAACCTGCCAAGCAAACCCTTTGCGGCTGAGGTACCCGAGCAGCCGCATCGTCTTCCCAGCTCGGCGTAGACAGGTCTTGTCGCATCATGTCGCGAATCCGTATCTGCGGAAACGACTTCTCAGACCCCAGTCAGATTTCAGAAATCTCTCGGGGCAACGTTGGTTCCTGCTGACATCTTGTGGGGTCGCCGCGGGCTGCTGTTGAGAAACGGCCCCATGCCCTAGGCGCGGCGTGGTTGTCATTTCGATTAAAGACGCCACTAAAAAGGAGATGGATTTGCGATTGCAACTCAGCTCCGCCACCTTATGTGGGCCTGAGGTTTACTGCCGGTCATTTGATCGAGTGTCTTGAGAGGAGGAAGACAGCGAGCTCTTATTTCATAATGTCTTGTCGCGGGTATGGTAAGGCCATCGTAGCATCGCGTGTACTTTCCGTCATACACACCGTTCCTCCCGCGATGGGAAAAGGCTGTGCTGAGGCTCTGACGCTCAGATCGATCCCTGCCACGGGGTACGGGTCGGGCTCTAGGCTCGTCAATCCTTCGCTTACTTCCTTTCAGCTGCTAACGCGAAGTATGAACAAGCTTCTGACATGCCACCGAAATACATCACATATCGCCAGCCACCATAGGGCAGAGGGTCTACCGTGCCGCATTAGATCACGCGCAGTCTTCGATTGGTGGGTGTTGTGCGCGATGTCTTCCTGTGGTGCCACCGATCAGGTAAAGCCTCGTTCAGGCTTTCCTTGTGCGTGCTTGGAGACATGGAGATACATGCTTGTCGGAGTCCGTGTGCTGTTCATGTCTGAAGTAGCTGCTCTGCCCCGTTCTTTGCCATATCCACTGTCTTCCTTCTAGTGTTGACTGCGTTTACCCTCGCTTGATCTCCGCTTTGCTTCTGCGCCGTTGGATTTACAATAATACACTTCCCTCAGACAGATATATCCAAAGTCTTTATTAATATTGGACGTATACTCAGCATGTCTAACTCATCATTCTACGACTTTCACTGCCCGACCGGAGGCAAGTGGTAAGACAAATTCCTGAAGCTCAGAGCGGCGCAGCGACTGACGAGCTATAGGTATGCCTGCTCTTCTGGAAGCAAATTTGTTGGATGCTGCACAACTGATCCTTGTGTCAACGGCTGCCAGCAAGGAAACATCCGTGCCGGTGCCTACAACATCTCACATTATGGCGAATGGCCAGGCGCGTCTTGTGGAATTGCCAGCGATTTCTACACATGCAACGCAGGAGACTCCTTCTGGGGATGCTGCAAAACAAATCCATGCGTAGCAACCCCACCGGCTACATGCACCTCGGGAGACCTAGTGCCCGCCTTCATGGATCGACCAGAGCAGTTCAGCGTCTATGCCTCAGGTGCCTCGAGCCCAACCCCAAGCGAGACATCAGCTGGAAGTCCTTCGAAGAGTAATACTGGTGCCATCGTTGGTGGAGTTGTTGGAGGTGTCGTTGCTCTTGCCATTATCGGACTAATCGCCTTCTTTATCCTCCGTAAAAGACGCAACAGGAAGTCTACCGAAGGCGATATGGGCGCAGCAGCCATGGTCCCAATGATGAACAGCGAGAAGCACGACCGCAACAGGCACTCATCACATTTCGACGGCCAATCGCGTACGTTCTCCTCACTGATGCATCTCATAGTATGCTAACATCACCGATAGCACCTCCCACGTATACCTCTCCTGTCCAAGATCCTTACCAACAAAACTACCCAACCAAGGGTCAGCAATCATACGTTCAATACGCCAGCCACGCAAGCGAACCCCAAGAGCTCCCGGCAGAGGTTTCTTCGCCCAACCGATACTCTGAACTTCCCGCAGGCGCATCGGATGTTGTAGACACTCGGCGATTCTCCGAACTTCCTGCCGAGACAAGGCCTGGTCCTTCTGAGCTGGAGTCACCGCAGATTTCACCTATGCCGGTGCAAGGCGAGTTCTCAAGCGACAAGACGAAGGGAGCGAGCCGAGCTCAAGGACTGGGGGTAATGACCGAGGAACCGTCGTCGTCGTCGTCGAGGTTTTAGTCGCGTGAAGAAACCTTTATCAGAAGGAAGATGATGTGCATTCGCTTTATGCTGTTGTAATTGGGAGGTCCCGTTGTAATCTATACTCGCATATCATACCTATTCTTACCCACTAAATGTATATATACCATCTAACAATAATGATGTTGGAAACGCAGAGAAACAGTTATAGTGTATATTGAGATTGCGCATCTCCTTTCTTCAAAACAAGGCCGCTCCAGGGCTTACTCTTACCTCATCACACGTGCAGCCCACCCGCGCCACATATAGAACACCAAGACCGCCTTCCTCTCCGTATCCTGTAACCAGGCGTTCTGCAACTATTTGAGCATTTTGTTTCATTTTACTACCCCGCAATCACCACGAAACGTCGTAGTGTGTACGGTCCAAATGCACAACGCACGAGCTTCTTCCCTGGACCTAAACGTCCAGTTTCACGATGCATCTCGCCGGCGCGCATGCGACCACGCGGCAGCCACCGACTTAACCCGGCGATCCCTCACGCCACATCACACCTTCCATTATAAACATCAGCCCCAAGATCTGCTCATCTTCAATTCTGCAAACCTTTCCTCACCCCATCGGTCAGCATGGCGCGCCGTCGTAGCGGCCAAGTGTCTGGCACAGCAAGCAGTGCCAAGAAAACACGCGTGAACAACGTCAGATTTCTTACTCTCAGGTAACACCCGAATAATACCGGCCCCTACTACATGACTGCATATGCATCCTTTCTGGGTATCTTCGCCCTGAATACTACAATAAAAGATGTGGCGTGTGAGAAGTTCGGCTAAGAGTAGCATCTTACTAGAATGATGGCTGAGCCGCAGGGCGGCAGTTTGGTCTGATGTATGTGCTCTTGGGGCCCGGATCAGGTTCTGGTGTAATTTCCTGCTGGTCTTTACTTTCTGCTGTGGATACGTGGTTCGAAGTTATTCAACTTGTTGCTCGTTGGTTGTACTCGCTTTCGAGGTTTTTTCACGCGCAGCTTTCAGCTTCGTTATTCCGAATCATGTCACCCGAATTTACTGGACGACAGGTGTTTTCGCCTTCCTGTCCTGCTGGAGGTACGTGGTGGTCGTGCGGCTACGGAACGTAAGTGATCATGTCTTTTCCTAATGATTCCAAGAACTAACTCCGTTCCAGTTTCTTCGTTGGCTGTTGCGCAAGAGATCCATGCGACATCACTTGTGCACAAGGGAACCTGTATGCCGGTGCTTTCGATCCAACATCATATGGAGATTTTCCGGACGCTACGTGTGGAACTGGAAGTAAATTCTACACTTGCGCCGCTGGTGGTAAGTCAACAAATATCACTAGGCTTTGAATCTATGGAAGATCCTCCAGTCAACTAGCGAAGAATTTGTGTTGCTTGAACGCCATATTAACCCAGCGTAGAGACCTTCTGGGGATGTTGTAAAACGAATGCATGCGCCCAGTCGGGTTGTCCAGATGGTGACCTTGAACCGGCAATCCTCAATCGCGACGACTTGCTCAGCGCCTATCATGCGACTGGTGGCTTGACGACAGACTCCAGCCCATCGCCCACATTCACCTACAGCAATGAAGCTTCAGTCACAATAGCGGGTATGCCCACGATATCTACTATATTGACGTCGACCACTGCATCTTCATCAAACACCGCATCTCCATCAAGCACTGCCTCGTCTACAGCCGAGGATAAACCATCCGTCGCGGCTATAGCAGGTGGTGCAGCAGGTGGCACCTTTGCACTCGCTATAATCGCCGGATTCGTGATCTGGTTCCTATACTCCAGAAGAAAGAAAGGCAAGACGCGTGAGAACGGAGATGGAGCAGAGCAAAGTCTAGACATCCTCCCCATCTGCGTCATGGCGGATAATCGGCAGCCAGAGGTGACCGATGGTAAGTCCACCCAGATTGATCCCCCCCAACAATACTCAATGAGCTGTCTGACTAACAAACAAAAATCAGCACCACCATCCTATACCCCACCCACCCCAGGCGTCGACAACACCATCTACAGCCCCTTATCCCCACTCGGTCGCCACCCTCCTTCCTCCGTCTACTCCCAAGACACGAATTTCGCTGCATATGCACCCCGCGATCCGAACTATGCCATCGACACCCCCACATACTACGATCAACAACACCGAACCTACCCACACATCTGGCAACCGCCACCCCAGGAACTGCCACTCACAAAGGTCTCAGCATCCTTCCCCACATCAGCGCTAACCAAGGCTCGTAAGTCGATGTACGGAGATGTTCGGGGGCCATCTGAACTGCCAGGTGATGATCTGAGGAGCGAGTTGGATAGTGCAGGACCGGAGTCGCCGGTATTAGGCGGCATGTGGAAAGATGGTAGTGGACGTGGGACTCAACGACAAGGTTGGATGGCGCCGAGGGATTGGGGGTTGCAAGACATGCGCACGAATAGAAATGCTTCGGGACAAGAGAGGTGCGGGGAGGGGAAAGACAAAGAGGAGGTAGATGGTGGAGTGCAAAGACTGGGTGTGTTGGATGCGATTGATGAAGAAGTAGATGGGAGGGACAGGGTCAATGGGCGGAGTGTTGAGATGAGAGAAGTTAGAGGGAGAAAAGAGTCTGGAGGGTTCTTCTAAGTAATATAGTTTTCTTCCAATCAGGCACGACCATTGCCCTTAAAACGGTCTTTTACTGCTTCCAGTCGTTCTAGCAAGCAACGACTGTGTTGTGCTAACAATCTCAGCTCAGAAAACCGTACCATCACTCAAAATGACAATCGGACTACTCTTCGTCTGAGGCCTCTTCTCCTTCGCCACCTCTCTCCCCGCCTTCCACGTTCCCGCTTCCAGCAACTGCGCCATACTCAGCTCAACCCCCTGCATCCTCTCCAGCACCAACTTATACAACTTATCCACCAGCACCAGCGTCATAGCCCTCCACTCAACGATAGCATCGTCGCCCGCAGCAAAAGAAGGAAGTCCACTTCCATCCGACGTAGCTTTGAGACCGCGCTCCAGAGACGCTGGTTTCAGTGTCAAAACGCCTAGATCGACGAATAGACCGCCGTTGCGGTATTCGGGGAGGGCGGTCATGGAGGACATGTTTTTCCAGGAAAGGGAGAGGATGCGTGTGAAGGGGACGGTGAGGGAGTATGCGAGCCATTGGGTTAGTTTGTGGAAGGGCTGGATGAAGGTGCTTTCGTCAGCATTGGTATCCTTGGATTGCGTCTTCAGTGTGGACAAGGGCCATGCGTCGCCGAGGGCTTGGCCGTTTACCACGGTGCGGTCTTGTGGCCAGATGGGGATTAGCAGGTTTTGAAGGACGTCCCAGAAGGTTAGGATGTCGAGGTTCGAGGGGTCGGAGGTGGTGGTCCTCATGTAGTCTGTTATGGGTAGTTAGCAGTTGATGTGGTGATTTAGGGGGAGATGAACGTACCGACAACGTTTCCGGGCCGGCCTTGTTCGCCGAAGATGGCGGGCTGGGAGAGGAGGGATTTTCCTAAACTGCGGAGGAGGTTGGCTCGGGAGTCGACGCCTAGCATAGGGTTGCTGGAGGAGATTTGAAATCCCTCTGCGAGGGCCTCTGTCTTTAGGTCCTGCAGTCCTTTTCCTATACGCAGCTCAGTCAGCCAAGTCCCATTCAACCACCTCAGCATGACATCGGATACTTACCATCAACAATCGGTCCCCCATCCTTCTTCGCAGCAAATCCCAAGCTCTTGAACATATACAAACTCGCTACTGCAATACCCTCACTCCTCTCATACTCCGCACCCGCACCCGGTTCCACATATCGCCAATGGTCCCCAGCTCCAGCATCTAACAGTACCGAAACGAAGAAAAGATCGATCAGCCGACGCGTAAGTTCAAGTTCATCGCACCCATTCTTTTTCCACTCATCGAGAAGGTCGGCAATGCGGGGAACTCCGCCAACTTCAAAATGCTGCCAGCGCCCGTGAGGTGGAATGGTGTGGAATTTGTCTGGACCAAAGTCGCGCTTGTGGATTTCAGGTCAGCATACTCATCACATAAAATCTGATAGAATTGGAGAACAAACCTTGATGACAGAAGTCACATAATCCGCTGCTTCGCCCAAACGCTCCTCGTGTACATCAAAGTGGCTCAACTTGCCTGCTTCAGCAGCCTCTCCTACGATTTTGGCACGCTCTCGCACCGCGGAAAGGGAAAGCAGGTATTTGACTTTGTCGTCCATGTTTGTGTTGCTCAAGGATGAAGAGAAGTTTGTAGGTATCCGTTATGTCGAGGAGTAGGTGTTGTCAGGCAAGTGGGGTTTAGCGCCGCACTACACCGCTTGCACTGGCCCGAATTAGGTAGTTATGTGCTACGAGGACCACTTTTACGGAAGCAACTCGTGACCATGATAAGGGCGTCGGCGTTTGCCGATGGTCATGCTCTGTGAATAAGACGAGCTGACGACGATGCTTTCGTTTGCCTGGCGATGCGCACAAAGATGGTTGCGTACAACAAATGAGGTCAGAATTGAGAATATACATTTCATTATGGGTTTTCGTCATCAGTTCGCTGGGCGGCGCAGCCAAGCTTAGGACAATCGCCGCTGTGTCCATGTCTACGAATATCGGAGAGGAGTCAGCTATATACTCTCTTCTCCTGCCAACTCTCCAGCTAGTGTTCTTATGCGACAGTGTCGTGGTTACACCATCCCATACCCTGCACAATGTCCGACACCGTCTCCTGCTCGTAACAACCACAAAGCTGCGTAAACAAATGCGTCCTTTTGGTCGCGGAAAAGAAACAATAGAATCAGACATCCCTAACTATATAGGCCAAAAAGCCCGACAAGCAGCAGCTGCCATCAGTATGCATCAGCGCCCCACCGAGATGAAGGTAGCCGACAAAGGAAGAGAGAAAATGTAGAGATGAGCCTGGTATCTCAGATGCAAGCGCGCTGGAGCAAGATACGGTTGAAGACTCGCCGAAAGTTACCCGAAGGTGAAATAAGTGAACCTCAAATGATTGGTACACAAACGCTTTCCGATGGCATGCCATGCGCAAGAGGTATCAAATCCAGGAATTGCCAGAGACGAAGGAAACCCAAAAGCAAGTGCCACAGAGACCCAGGACTGCTTTTGAAGTGGTATGTTGAGACTAAAGGAAATACCGTGGTATCGGATGCGGCGTTGGTCATTAATGTAAGGTCAATAGAGGCGTAGAAAGGTATTAGTGAAATCAATCGTCGCTGTTGAGTGATCGCCCAGGATCGCTCGTCTGTGGTGTCCGCAGCTGGGAGGAGCTGCCAAAGCTGGACAACTGCTTCTCGGGCTCTTTATGGCTGTTGGGCTTTCGTTTGAAGAAGCTCATAATCTTCCCCGTTGTGGTCTTCCTGCCGGGACTAGAGCATGTAGGCGAGGTAGTAGTTGAATCGCTGTTCGGAGGAGGCACCAGTGAGTCCGGTATGGGTTCCCTCAGCGGTGCCCGTCCATCCGCGTCGCTGTTCCTAACATCCCGAGGGCGTCGCTTGGTGCTCACGTGTCGCCACCAGCTCGAGTCGCGCGACACATCTGAGCGTGTGGCGTTGCTGTCAGCACTCAATTTATTGCCGGTGTCCCATTGCTGCAGCTTTGAGCCATCAAAGTTTCCGTTTGTCGCCTGCGAGAGATCGACCTGGGAGTGGCTTTGTGACGACGGCTGTTGCGTGGGGTAAGGGTCGAGAACTTTTCCATAATTAGCTCATATGCCATGACGGGTCTGAAGTGATGGTTACTCACCTTGACTACGCCTGGCCTGGGAAGGAGCTGTAACTGGCCTAACACCAAGAGACTCCCTCTCCTTCTTTGGTGACGAAGACCTCGTCAAAGTGTCCTTGCGATCAGTCTTTGACCGATCATCAGAACCTGAAGGTTGCCCTTTCTGTTCGGACGAGTTTGGTGTTTGAGTCACCAAGATCGCAGTGAGGCTAGGGTCTCTACTTCCTCGTCTCGACGAAGTGGCATTCTCAGCAGAGCCCATGGCTCTTTGGCCAGGAACAGCGGTCGTTGAAGATCGCCTTGAGCTTTTGTCAATAATCGAAGAGGACCTTCGTGATTCAGCTGTCGCAGCTTGAATGGAGCGGATGGAGCCTGTCGATCCTCGTCGAGCTGCTTCTTCGGGGGAGATGGTCTTAATGGCACTCAGAGGTATCTTTACAGCGGGCTTGCTAGGCCCTCCAGACAAAGGACTTGGGCTCGGATCGACGGTGAAACCAGATGCTAGGAACCCAAGATTCATACTCTTGCTTTTCCTTTTTCTCTGTCGTTCTTCATCAATCTTACTCTCCCAAACACCCTTATTGGTCAGGATCTCGTCGACAGCGAAGCGCATCGCTGGTAAGATGTCTGTAACGGCTTCGAAGAGCGGCCTCGCGAAGATATTCATGAAACCAATTTGGGATTCGCCGAGTTTGATGACGTCTTCCCGGACAGGTGGGCCACCAAACAGACATGATGGCATGGCCAGCTCCTCTTCCATGAGTCCTTGGTTGCTAAATTCGTCCGTCAGGATGTTGGCCCACCTGGCAGCGGTGTCAAATTTGCGAGCCTAAAGTATGTCAGCTTGCAGTACGCCAAAAATACAAGAACTTGGAACATACCACGTTGCAGATGTCTGCGCATTTGATGAGCAGTCCACATGTCAGGTCCTTTTGTTCTTCCTGTACTTTGGCACTCCATCCGTCTACCACTCCCTTGTCATGCGCAACCTTCTGCTGCAAGTTACCCAGATCGCTCATGTACTTGAAATGGAGGCCCATGTCCGTCGCAAGTATATTGTTGATCATGAGTTTGCGCATCGCAGCATCATTAAACGCGCTCGGCCAATAACGGCGTAAAATTTGGGAGTAGGCTGCGCAGTGGAATGATTCTAGAACGGATCGATCGTTGTACAGTTGCGCTAGCGGTGCGTTCAATGCAACTAGAAAAGCGTTGTTGACTCCTGGATGACCAACATCATGTCCAATGGCGGATATCAGAAGGGTGAGCGCGTCAAAGGGCTTGAGGAGCTCAGCGATTGGCGATTTCGGGGTAGACGTGTTGGACGAATCCGAAGGATAGGGAGGCAGAGTGCCGATCCGGACGAGGAAGTGGAAGAGAGCCTGGAGCACGTCGACAACGTGACGGAAGTTGTGGTACTTGACGAACTCGTTGTAGGCAGTACGGCTGGCCAAGAGAAAGACGATCATCTCGTCTACGAATCAGTCAGCAAGTAGCAGGTTTCTGGCACAAGCCGCACTTGCCTTCGGTTATCGCCCATCTATCTAATTCAGGCATTTGTAGCGCATGCTTGAGCATGACGAAAGCGCCATAGAGAAGCTCGTCATCGGTGTAGTCGTGCGCGGAGAAAGCCCAGGTACCGATGGCAGCTTCAACGACAATTTGGCGATCTACGTCGAGATGGAAATCCCTACTTATGTCAGTGGCAGGTCGCCAAGTCACCGTTTATACATACGTAGATTCAAGCGAGTCGCCTACTGTCTCCGGATTACAGATACCGGTCATGAGATTCGACACCATAGCCTCGCGCAGATATGCGTAAGGTTTTGTATCGTCGACACCAACCCAAGACAGCTTCCGATTGCGCTTAGTAGTCAGAAAGCTTGCCTCTTCTCGAGAGAACTCCTTCTGTAACCGATAGGCATGGACGGCTAAGCCAAGCATGCGGTCTCTGGACATTGGACTCGTCAGGACGTCGACAGCGCCAGCATCCAGGTATCGTGTCAACCGAACAGTGTCGCCGAGCGAAAACGACACTTGTAGCCCCGGCGAGGGCAGCGGACCAGCTGAGGACGGCTCTTCAGTGCCCAGACCCGACAACATGACTACAGGTACGACGAGTTTGGAGAAGTTTCGCGACGAGATCTCGGAGGATATGTGGGTGAGGAGGTGCATGGCATATATGTCATCGGGTTCGCTCGTATCTAACCGCGTGAGGCGCGACGATGTGGGCGAGGGCGTGCGCGGCTCGCGAGAAAGGCGCTTCATGCGCTGCTCTTCATCGTATGGGATGTCTATTATGACGAACGTAGGAATGCTGGATTTGGTGGACTCGACAAGCTGGGTGATCTTCTGTAAGCAGGCCCTGCCGGTGCTGCAGATGTGTACTGCGAAGAGGGTTAGCAAAGGTGTGGGCGCGGGAAGAGGACGGACTACCTTCGGTGGAAATGGACAATATCGCCTCGACGTTGTCGTGCACTTCGCGCGGCGAGGTCTTGCCGATAGCAAAGTAACTCTGTCCTACATTGCCAGTCGTGGTTCTCGCGACGAGCGACTTGGACAGCGTCTCCTTCCGCACGTGCTCGTCGTTGGCCCGCCGGTCAATGTAGACAACATTGCACGCGCCATGTTCCATTGTCTCCGCCTATGTGCGGCGACCAGACAGCACTGGTCTCCAGCGCAGAGGGGAGGTTGTTGGGGAGGTGTCGCAAAATGGGGAGGACGGGTGGTCGCAGTGAGACGTCTGAACGGGTCGGACAGCGTCACGGGAGGATGCGAGGCGGAAGCGTGGTGGATGGGGTGCAGCCGAGGGCCAATTGGCGATCGTGAGCGCAGTGGCAGCGGACACAGGAGAGCAGCGGACAGAGTCGAGCGTCCGGAAGCGTGGGGGAGCGCAGAGATGGGACGGCGGGAGTGCGCCGGTTGGTCTGAGATGCACTCTGAAACGACGACGTCGGTGGAAGCCCCAGGGAACCCAGCGAGGCGGCGAGCGGCAGCCAGTGCACACGACACTAGAGTGCAGTGTTTATTGTATACGAGGAAAGCGCAACGGGTGGATGCGACGAGGAAGGCGGGAAGCGACGTGGGAGGGAAAGCGCGACGGCGGGAGGGTGCTGGGCGCGGCTGCCTCTTGGTCTCTCTCACTCGGCGCGCGCGCGCAACGGGACGTGTCGAGACTCGAGCAGCGCAGCGGGCGTCCTCAGGCGATGGCTCGCAGCGTGTTTGGGGAGCGTCTTGAGCGTCTTCAGGGCGGCAGGTGAGGGTTGTAGATGCATGCAGGGGCTCTAGCGGTCCTCGGTGTGTCGCATGAGCGGCACTGCTATGGGCTGCACTCTGAGCAGCATCGGGCGCACAACGTCGAGGGTGATGAGGGCGTGGACGAGACGGGCAGAAGTCGGCTATAGGAATCGAGTGTGGTGTGGTGGAGGAGAGCAGCGGGCCTTGTCTGGCTGATTGGATCTGGGATACTCGACAAAAAGAGGCAGGCGCACTGGTGGGCCCAGCCTATCCACGAACCGCCCGGCTCGAAGCCCCCAAGCCTTCTGGAAGCTTTCGCCCCGTCACAGCCAAATGCTATACAAAAGCTCCGCTGCGTCAACGTCAGCCCTGCACCTGCGCTTGGCCTAGGGCGCGCTTTCATTTGCCTCCCCAACGTGATGCTGGTGCCAACGTTGACGCGCCCGCCTACTAGCTATCTCTGCCTCTTGTCCCGGCAGGGCTGTGAAGTGCGAACCCAGAGAGCCAAGCTCACTCTGAAACGCTTCCCCGGGGGCGGCCCAGTTCCCGCCGTGCGCTGCACAGATTACATACAGCACGCCTGTCCCAGCCCTCTCAACCTGCTACTCGCTGTGCGCTGGCATCGCACGCCCGTCTCAATTGCTGCAGCATGCATCGTATGCCCTGTATACACCCCCGCTGTTGCCACGCAGCGTCGTCATCTGCCCGAGCAACCCCATCACGGCCCCATGCAGAAATATTCTGGAAACTGCAAGTGACGACTCATTGTCACGCCCTGCTGCTACTTGCCGATGCCTCGGGCACGCTATCCACGTAAGCAGCCTGGTCCGTGACCACCTCGCAGCCTTACTCGCTCCATACACTGGATTCAGCAAGGAGCTGCCATTCCATCCCACTACAAGGCTATTCGCTCTCCAACCCTTGACCTTGCCGGACAAACACATGATAAGGCCGTGAGGCTGCTGATCTAATTCTTGGTCAGCGGAATCCGGGGTTGACACCCACACGGCAGTGGCCTGCAGTACATGACAAGTAGTGACAAGCTCTGCCTGCACGACTCAGTCCGATCCCGGCGCAACTCTGATAGGCAGCTAACCTCCACAAATAGGACGGTTCTTTATAGGCTGCGGGCGTGCAGATGACTGCAAGCGGCGCGTTCGTCTGTGTTGGTACATCGCACGACCCTGCAAGTAGACGGCACGCATAGTACTACAGAGACCGTTCGCAATTGAGATCCACCAACGGCCCTTTAGGCCACAGACTACGGTCGACTATGTTTGGGATTTGAGAACCAACTCATCCAGCTGACATGCAATAGGGCGCGACATCCAATCGAATAATTCTGAGTCAGTTACATGTACCACACACATGGTTCACTATCTTTGCCATGGCGCCGTCTATCTCGTCTACATCTTACACCGCGCTCATATTGAGGTAAAGCTATCTGAATTGCGATCGCCACGACTGCATCGTGGAGCTCTCAGCTTCCTACAAAATCTCACCATATAGGAATCTACCTAAGCATATGGCTTCTGCGGTGACTGCGTGATGCCACGAGTATGTCCTTTGGCTCACCTATCATGTGGGTCAAGACTTTGTAGGAATTCTCGTGATACCGAACAACGACCTACAGACCTACATACAGTAGACAGTCTTCAGATTCCATGCCAAGAGTCGGGCTGATATTCAGAACTCTTGATTCTGGTACCTGACGGACTCTCTAATGTTCGGCAGCCGGCGTCAAGACACTAAGACTTTTTCGATCCTGAACTACCGTCTATCTTCGCATAGCTATCGACATTCTCTGCATTCGGAACGATTCTGGAGCTATTGTCACAGATAGGGAGGCGCAGCTATGTTGACCTCTCTGTTCGGACCGTAGTTCGTCCGGCGTTCATGTGGGGAGCACTGGATTGCCGAGATATTCGGGCTCCTGTATTTCTTACCCCAGCGGGCACGTTTGGGTGCTGAAAGGTACTGCGACATATATCAGACAAGCAGAGTAACCTGGATGGCTCAATTCACGATAGATGAGGGTTTTCATTTCACGCATTAACAACATACTCATAGTCCTTCCTCAACGGCATAATGACGCCCTGGTAGAACCTCTCCCTAAAATCATCATCATCCAGACTAAACACCGAAGCCTCGAAATTGCAATGTATACACCTTTGTGTCGCATCCGCATAATTCGTCAACTCCCGCGTACGCAATCCCTCCGCCAACCGAACTGCTATGAGATACTCGGTGAAAGTCGTACGATTGCCGGTCGCATCGTCGAGGTCTTCCTTAGTCACGAAGGTTTGCAGTGGCTTGCCGTACGAGATCTCCAGTAATGCAACACCGAGAGCAAAGATAATGCTGTTCTTGATTATGCGCATTCTTTGACTGTGTGCTGGTGGTGTTGCTGTGGCTGGGAAGTCTCGAGATATGTAAGGTTGATCGGATAGTACTGATTGGCTCAAGATGCAGATATCATCCAAGCCCCAAGACTCCTCTAGCCATGGTGTGTTGTAGAGATGGTAGACTGCAGAGGCGAGTGTAAGAGCGAGTGTACATTTTTCTTTGATCTGGAAGGTAGCACCTTGCGTAGCCATCATCTGTTGCAAGCTGACCCGCTGATCATTGGTGCTTGCGTTGGGTAAATGGAGAGTGTGAATGTGGTGTTTGGTCAGTTTACTGCTCATGACTCCTATGCAGTCACGACCCGGGCATCGTTGCAATGTCGCACACAGGTCTATGATATTTGGCGCTCTTTTGAGACACTTCCAGTGGTCGTGCACTTTCTCGTTTGAGTGGACCACGATTTTGGGGAGTGGTGAGCGATTGTCGGGTTTTATTGTGTCGATCACGTCCACAGCCTCGATCTCTACTGGTATCGACCTCCATGGCATCGCATACCCAGCATGCGACGTTCCAAAGGTAAATACCAGCTTAAATTTGGAATGGTTGCCTGTTTCATCGTCTCTTTGAATGTCAAGACGCAGATTCGCTTGATGTGTAAACTGGCATGTACATCTTGACGACCACCGTGTGTTGAAAGCGTCGTACAGTTTCTCTGCCTGCTGTCTAAATTTCAGCAGATACTCCGCATTGGCTTTTCTTCTTCTTTGGAGTCGCAATGGCTCAAGGGCGATCGACCCCGAAGTAAGGCTAGAGATGCGGTTGATGTCTTCTTCGATCGATGAAAGTAGTTGCCTGTAAGGTTTCGACTTGAACCCTCCCTTTATACGCAGCCAAGGGTCTTTGAAGAACTTATTCCGTGTTATAATATCAACCGCTCCCGTGACTGTAATCCAAGGCGGCTAGAAAAGCTTAGCCAACGTAGTGTTCTCACATCGCACTTTACATACCTGGAAGTTATCGCATAGTTGTAGCTTTGCACCAAAGAGTTTGATCTTCTTGTTCAGTTGCTTGACGGAGGATCTGAAGGGTAGGTAGTTGTTTCCCAGTCGGTTGCGCAAAGCATCGTTGAACTCCGGGTCATCCCACGACGAATCCTCGTGATCCTCCAGTAGTTGACTCATTCGAGCATCTGAGAGAGCCAATGGGCTCAGAAGCTCTTCGCAAGAGTTTCTGTAGATACAAGTGGTAGTTACAAACGAAGCGTGAAGATACTCAAATACTTCCTCGTACTTTTGCATACTCTTGATCATTGAGAGCTAGAATCGCGTCAGTTGTGACCTCTCATGTAGGCGCGTGACGTACCCCTTCAACGTAGTGTTCCAAGGCCACTACTAGTAATGGGAGAGATCCCAATACCACCCCAGCAACCTCGAGGCCAGACATAGTGAGGTACTGTGCGGACTTGACGACGACCTGCTATCAGACTGGGAAGTTACAAGGCTATGTATGTGGGTGACATGACCTGCAATTGGCGTGGAAGATGCCGATAAAGACAAGATCCCTCAGACTGACAGGTAGTGTGGTTTCGTAAAGATGTTTGCACAGAGAAGGGTGCAATGAAGGTTTGATCTCGAGGATATGCGGCTTTCAGCCTCGTGGCTAAGCTCAAAGAGCTCTAGTCGTCAGCTGAACCACGTGGTCTCAACCGCAACTATATGAACGTCATCTCAGCCTTTTCTTCTTATCGCCACACTCTCTCTCTCTCCTGGACTTTCATATTTAATCTATCTGAAAGATGAACGCATCCATTTCACAAGCTCACAATGATTGCGTTTCCATCTTTCTTGCGTTTATCGCATCCCGTCATGACCCATCCTCTTACCTAAAGCACCAGGACGAGGTACAAGATACTTTTGATAGATACAAGCTTTGGGCTGGAAATGTTGGTGCTATACACAGTGGTAGAATATCTCTAGATCATCGGTTGAGGGATGCATCTTTTTTCAAAATCCAGGTATTGATCAGCCATTGCAGTTCAAATCGTTGAGACTTACAACATTATTAGGTATTGAAGTTGATGCACGATTTGCAGAGCTGTGTAAGACATGCGCCCTCTTTAAATCCCGCTTATATAGTCAACTATTCTGGAAACGAACGACGGCTAATCTCGAGCGTGAGACTTAGCTAAAACGAGGTATAGTCGTGCGACCAGGATTACCATCAGATATTAGCTAACTGCAGTATTGCAAAGCCTCGAGTACGCTTGGAGATAACAGTGTAGCAGCTCATGATGGTCTAGCTGAGAATTTCGAGCCATCGTGTACTGATATGGATGAATCAGACTGGTCTGACTCCACATGGGAGGTTTCATCCGACTCCGAGATCGAGCAATCCCCTAAAGGACAGCTTCCCCGCAAAACTTCAAATATGCGAACTTTGCAACCTCACCTTTCAGGGAAGCCAGGTTTGCTGGACTCCATCAACTTCATCATCGATTGTCTTTGGAAGTTACCCATTCGGCGTCCGGCACCGATCGATCGTATGAAGAGTAAACACGCCACTGACACGGCGGGTTACTTGCCGTATGATATCATGCATGTCAGAGACAAGTTCCCTGATCTGAACGAGATAGTTGCTGCAAGACTGGCGAAGATGATTACGAGGCGCAGGCAACTTATCAGGTATCGTCAAGATCACACAAAAGCCTTGCAAGGAGAAGAAGTGAAGATGACTGAGTTTCCCAAATTTGAATCCAGCCCCGTGCCTATACACATCGAAAGTGGTGTGGTTGGCGGATCAACGCCTAGCTTAAGGGCCCCCAGTCAACACACGGAAATTACAAAAGCGACAACTGTAAAACTCAGTAAACCCCTAGCAGCACTTTCACCGGCGATCGGATTGTATGCTCCGTCAATTTCCGAGTTTGGCTCTTCCACCGCATCGGAGCAGACGGCGAACGCTATCACGATCAGAATCCCGGATCGGCCAACAGGAAAAGGGGGGACGTCATCAGGACATTTCATATGTCCTTATTGCTCCACAGCTCTCCTTATCACATCTGACCGTGCATGGAAGTAAGTTATCCCTGGTACCAGTTTTGATGCATCTGGCTTATCTCTATGCATTAGGAAACACGTTCTCTCCGACCTTCAGCCCTACGTCTGCACATATCCAGATTGCGAACTACATGACTACATGTTCGAATCTCTTGGTGACTGGTTTCGCCATGAGTCTCAAACACATCGCGTGGAGTGGTCGTGCAACACAGAGTCTCACGAATCCATTTCCGATACCGAAGAATTCCTCAATCACATGCGCACAGTTCATTCGGAGCCCCTTTATCGAACACAGGTTCCAAGCCTGCGCCGCGGTTTTCAGCGACACACCAATGTGAATTCAGGAACTTGTACCTTATGTGGCGAATATGCGAACAAATTGAGGACCCATCTCGCGCGACATCTTGAACAACTCGCCTTGTTTGCCATACCTCAAACGGACTACATGGCTGCTCTGGAAGAAGATGACACATCATCCAACGCTGCACGACAAGGTGTCCGCGCATCGTCTAGCACAAGCTCGACAAACGTAGTTTCAACGAGGTCGATTCCTGAGTCTGATCCGGATTTTGAGAGATCTGACCACAATGCTTTTCATGCAAGTTCAAGAAGATATGTAACAAGCCTGGAGAGTCTGAGCGAGGAGTACGAGGGGGAGATAGACACCTCTTGGGATCAAATCACGCCAAAGTTCAAGGAAGCCCGAGTTGCAATGCCTACACAACAGGAAGTGGAAACCTCCAAGCGCCGAACGAGGCCACGAAGTAATGCAATAATTCTAGGAGGTTCATCAGGAGACGTACTTGACCGCTATAACTTTGCTAAATAAATTAGTACATGTCGCATATGTTGTTAGTCTCATCATGATTTCCCGTACATACACCAACTTCAGTTTGTATATTTATCAGTGATGTTCACATGTTCGACGATTCTTAACGTGTTACAATATTGTACAAAGCAGCTGCAGCTACATTCACATCTGCACCCTACCCTGCAGCGAAACAACACCCTTACACCTCCCACATATCTCCTCCTTTTCCCCTTTCACAAAACGCCAACACCTCGGGCACTTCCCCCTACTGGGCGGATGCACCAGCACCTTCGCCTTCCCCAACACTCCCGCGTCACTCGAAAGCGCTTCTTCCTCCCACCACTGCGACTGCCTCTTCATCGTATCCAGATCCTGCGCTCTGAAAACGTTGTTCGCAAAACACGATACAGTCGGTGTCCAAAAGTTGACCTCACTGATCACGAAGAGGCCAGCGAGCTGGGTTTCGAGATCCGTTGGCGTGGGAGTCGTAGGCTGCATACATTTTGAGAATTCGGCGTATAAGTTCTCGGCGTTGGTTGCTTTGGGTAGGTAAACCGTCGCTGCGCTCTCGAGACTTGAACCGATCCTCTTCTCGGCACGGAGGCGCTCTTGTGCGATCTTGATGGCTGCGCCTAGTGTGCTAGTAGTCTCACTCATAGACTCCAGACTGGCAGATTCAGCTTCGCCAAGGGCAGGAAGAGGCGACCAGACCGCACGAGCAGGATGAGCACTCTTCTCCTTGAGCTCCGCAGGGACATGATCCCAAACTTCTTCAACAAGCAACGGACAGACTGGAGCAAGCATCTGCAACAGCTCGTAAAAGATGAGTCCCAAAACGCGCTGAAGTGTCTCGCAGTCTTTCGTGTCGCCAGTGTACACCCGGTCTTTGAGAGTTTCAAAGTAGAACGCACTCAGATCCATGGAAATGTACTTGTTGATCGCGTTGACACCTTTGAAGAACTCGTACTTGCCGAAGTAGTTGTGTACTTCTGCGCTGACCTGCACCAGTCGGTGAACGGCGAGGCGATCAGTAAGTTCGCTAAATTCGGTGATGGTGGGTGTGAGCTCGTTGAAGGAGGTGAAGGGTGGTGGGCAAGAGGGAAGCGAGAAGATGCCTAGCAGCCATTTGAAGGTGACGCGGTATTTGTGGAGTGCTTGGTTCACGGACATTAAGACGGGCTGCCCGATTGTGACATCACGCGTGTAGTCGCTACTTGCGGCCCAGAGACGGAGAGCATCGGCGCCCATGGCATCGTATGTTGGTGTGTGCTTGGCTGCTGGGTCTTGCTTGACGCCCTTTTGCTTCTTTCGCTTGACGGGTGGGAGAAGTTCGCCGGACATGATTTGAGATGGTGAGATAACGTTGCCGAGAGACTTGCTCATCTTGCGGCCGTCGGAGTCGAGTGTGAAGCCATGGGTAATCAAAGTCTTGTACGGTGCTCTGACAGTTTCGGTCGAGTAGGGCTGAGTAGCGACGTGGGTAAGGAGCGATGACTGGAACCAGCCGCGATGTTGGTCAGTGCCTTCTAGATATACATCGGCAACGGGCTGATCTTTTTGTTGTGGAAGAAGTTTCCAGCTGGTACCACTATCGAACCAGACGTCCATGGTATCTCTACCGCGTACGTATGTTCCGGTGAGATGCTTCGGCTTCCAAGCTGGATCGTCCTGCGCATCCGTCCACCATGCATTGATACCACGTTCTTTGATCATCTCGATGATATGGTCGATAGTTTCAGAGTCCATGGTCGCTTTCAGAGTATCACCCTCTACCTTGTACAGGGCAGGGATAGGGACACCCCAAGCACGCTGTCGTGAAATACACCATTGGCTGCGTCCCTGGATGAAGCTCTCTAGACGACTTCTACCAGTCTCAGGCATGAAGTTGACATTGTCAATCGCTTTCATCGACGCGTCCTTGATACCTTCTACATTGGCGAACCATTGCTCAGTTGCGCGTGTAATGACGGGCTCCTTCGTTCTCCAGTCGATAGGATACTTGTGGCGGTAATTCTGCTTGCCTCGAAGCATATCCAGCTTCTGGAGATAGTTGCACACGGCGTTGCTACCCGACTTCTTGACATCAGCAACAAGTAGGCCTTCCAGGAGCTCGGGCTGCTCCGGAAACGCGTCCTTGGTGAAGGCACCAGCATCGTCTACGGGAGCAAATGCTGGAACGTTGAGCGCCATGCAGACGTTGTAGTCGTCCATACCATGTCCAGGAGCGAGATGGACTAGTCCAGTACCCGAGGAGTCGGTGACAAAGTCGGCATGAATTATCGGCTGTAATCCGTTTGCCTTTTGGAACGGGTTTTCGTACTGAACTTGACCGGCGAGATCTTCGCCACGCACATCCGCGATCACTACTTCGAGCTTCCGCTCAAGAATCTTCTCGTACTCCGCTACTCGTGAAGCTGCGACCAGGATCAGTTCGCCGTCGTGCTCAGCATCCTTGACTACGCAGTATTGCATGTCCTTGTGTACCGCAATCGCCTTGTTCGCCGGCAAAGTCCAGGGCGTGGTCGTCCAGATGACTACGCTAACATCACGGTCTACGTTTTTCAACGCTCCATTCTTCAAGGCCTCAGAAATATGTACCGGATATCTCACAAAAGCAGCCAAGCTCTTGTGTCCCTCGTCATATTCCAACTCGGCTTCTGCAAGCGCCGTTCTCGAACTCGGGCTCCAGTAGACGGGCTTGAACTGCCTGTAGATCAGGCCCTTCTCGAACATGCTCTTGAACACCTCCAGCTGTCTGATCTCAAAACCTCGCTCCATTGTCTGATACGCGTTGTCCCAGTCACCCATGACAGCCCATTCCTTGAAGCCCTGCTTCTGTTCCTGAATTGTTCGGGTCGCAAGTTCGCGCGCAGCATCGCGCACGCTTACAGGGTCGGCTTGCGCCGCATCCTTCTTTTGCGCCTGGAGAGCCTTGATCTCAATGGGTAGACCGTGGCAGTCCCATCCAGGGATATATGACACCTTCTGCCCTTGTCCGACCTGGTGTCTGCAGATGATGTCCTTGGTGATCTTGTTCAATGCATGCCCAATGTGCAATGGCCCATTGGCGTATGGCGGCCCATCATGCAGAGTGAAGGTCTCCTTCGGCGCATTGCCTTGCGTCTCGCCATTCTTTCCATTCAACCGCTTCTCCAGGTGTCCATAACGTAGAACGCGTTCGGGGCTCGCCTGCCATGAATACAGGTCATCGGTGCATCGCTGCAAGTAGGTTGGGTTCGTTGACGCTAACGGTCGCGGCGGAAAACTAGATTTTGGCAGTCGGAGGGTGTTTGACCATGATGCGCGGAGGATGCGAGTTGGGGTTAGCATAATAGCATCATGGGCGGGCGAATCGGCGGGGAAGCGGTGTTGGAGTTACAATATTTTTGGATCGATAGTTGGGTTCGGTGATGATTCGGCTGATATCGGCGGTAACGCGGAGATAGTGTCTGGTCTAGTCATGATGCCGTGGTCGTAAGTTCAACACGGCTGGTGAGACGATGAGTTTGAGAAGCAGTATCTAATGATAAATAGTTTGAATTTATATCATGTATGAAGACTGATGGCGACGGGAATCATGACTCGAGATTGAAGGTCGACATGTTGAATCAGTACACGGTCAACGAGCTCACAGCTCCGTTCTTCAGCACCTCAAACACCATACCCGGAAATCCAAACAGCTCCACGTTTCCAACATCCGCAGCGCCCTCCATCAAGACACTTCCCGCATTCGCAAACTTGCTCTTCTTCCCAGAACTATCTTCCCATCCTCCAAGAAGCTCGCAGCTACTACCAGGACTGTCACCCCAGCCTCTATTCAGGGCCATGCCGCGTTGCTGTAATCTCTCCTGCTCTTCATTGTCGTAATATGGCTTGAAGACCTCCTTCAGCCGACCTGAAATGTCTCCAAAGCCCATTTCCGAGCTAAGGGGATCGCGGTACATGGCTGATGGGACGTGCTCGAGCGTCCATCTGCTTCGTCTGTGCCGATTGAACTGGTATGAACCAGGCACGTTACCGTGGAATATGATCTTGATTGCAGTAAGGTGGTTTAGTGGTTGCGCGCTGAGCTCTCCATGCACATGTAGTTCTGACTCTCGTCTTTCCGCGGTAGGAGAAGGCGGGGAGATCTGTGTAGGTTGGGAGATGAGAATGTCAAAGCCATGGTGATAGTAGTTGTAGAAGTGCTCAGCCGCTGCGACTTCTCGCTCTTGAGCCTCTAGTGCGGCCTCGTCATCATCTTCCCAAGCATCTTCGTCATCGCTTCTAACCACTGAGCCGTGGTCTGAGTCATCGTCTGGAGTGAGCCCACCAGGCGAAAGATCCGACGCGTCGCTTGTCCTCCGATCTTTGTGTATCGATAGACGATGATCATTCTTGCGATAAATGGAGTCTGGGGCGCCAAGCTCCATGATCAAATCCTGAGGCGTTGTCTCGCTGAGAATGATCCAGAAGGGCGGACTAGAGCGCCGGACAAGCTCTATCCTACCCTCTCCATGTACCTTGACCGTTTCGATCTCGTCTGGGCCGCCATCTTTTGCTTTGCCTAGGGCCAAGGACCTCGGATTCGGCGGTGTTGCTGTGAACAATGTTCCACGGGCTTTCTGCCACGACTCGCCGTTGAAGACCGCCATGGATGTTGCAGACCCAGTAGCTGACGAGGACAAAAGCGAGATGAAGTCCTTCTTTGGAGAGTAGGCGGAGTGTTGAACCGGGAAGTTGAACGCTATACCCGGATACGATAGGTTGTATGTGCCGCTTGCATTTGGGTCTTCGGATTTCGGGGGTATGTACTCTCCACCATAGGTCGGTCCCAGCAGCTTGTCGTAGACATGGCGAAACCTTGGGCCTGATACGCCGCCCGAGAAGCCTCCTTCGCCAGGCTTGTACACATCGATGTCCTTGTATACCAACTTGGCCTTTGCGAAATCGAGCACTTCGATGAGGCGCAGGCGCTGGTCGGGTCCATCGAACTGTAGTCGCAGACCGTTGTCAGGGAGGACGACTTGGACGGGTGAGGAGATAGGTCGTAACTCGTCGTGGTAGAGCTGGAAGCGTGGGAAAGCCTTGACTTCGGCTTTGATCGTCGTCAGTACCTCGTGTAGGGAGCAACCGAGGGCTGTGTTTCAGTCAGCTTGGTAACCGGGAAGGATGGTCGCAACGGACTCATGAAGCCTACACTGCGCCCAGGCTGTAGCTGCATGATGCCATCTTCCATGATGAGTATGTGGTAAGTGTATGAGTGGAGTGAGTGAACGCAGTGTGTCTGTCAATCGATGTGCTGCCTAGCTCGTAGATAGCAGGGAGCTCATAGGCGCGTGCTGCGTCCACGAGGACAACGCGCCGGGTCTATCGATGCAGCCCCAAACACAAAAATGAAGATCAAGAAGCCAGTACAATGCGATAAGATATCCGGTAATGCGACAAGGTGCTATTCAATGAGGTACAAACCGCAACAAGATCGCAGTGAGTGAGGGGTGGCGGGGCAGGCGCGCAGGCAGGTAGTTTGTTTGACTAGGAGCTTCAACGTTTTGCATGAGATGAGGCTGGTAATATGTCATTTAGAATGTATTGCATCGACTCAGTCATCAAGACATGAACACATAATGTACACGGACATATGGATGAAGATGTGCATGCATGCTGCATTGACGTAGCGCGCCGTGTTCGCGATGGCTGATAGCGCATGGTCCGTGCTTGCGTGCTAAGCAGGATCCCTGCATGAACGTGTTTACTGACTGTTTACTTTGGTGCAGGTTCCGCAACACCAGACGCATGTCACCCTAACCCGCATATCCACGTTCACGACTCCCGGAACGTCACCATGTCTGGACTCCCGCGGCCAGGACCGCCGGTCAAGCGGAATACGACGAGCATGCGACCGCCTACGACGCGCCCACCCCATCTGGCGCGTGGCCGTTCAGCAACACCCGCCATGGACGGCCGCTCATCGAGAGCAGAATCAGTAGCTTCTTCGGCGCGAGCTCCACGGTCATCGCCCCTCAAGCGCAAGATAGATTTCGAAAGCGAGGGAGGAGAAGAGACAAACATCAACGTAGTCGTTCGGTGTAGAGGGCGCAATGACCGCGAAGTGCGCGAGAACAGCGGCGTCGTGGTGTCGACCAACGGAATCAGGGGCACAGCTGTAGACCTGTCTATGGGCCCGAGTGCGCTGAGCAACAAAACGTATCAGTTCGACAAGGTCTTTTCTCCGGCAGCCGACCAGGCCATGATGTATGACGAAGTTGTCGCGCCTATTCTGGACGAAGTGAGTTGGAACGAGAGGATGGTGGTTACTTCCACTAACACCAATCTAGGTCGTAGATGGCTTCAACTGCACAATCTTCGCATACGGCCAGACCGGCACAGGAAAAACCTACACCATGACTGGTGACATCTCCAACGTCCTCCCTCTGCCAGACGCTGCCGGTATCATCCCACGCGTCCTGTACGCGCTCTTCCAACGCCTCGAGACCGACGAAATCGAGAACTCGGTCAAGTGTTCTTTCATCGAACTTTACAACGAAGAACTCCGCGATTTGCTTTCACCAGACGATGCGACCAAGCTCAAGATCTACGATGACAACAGCAAGAAGGGCTCCACCACAACCATGGTCCAGGGTATGGAGGAATGCCACCTCAAGACTGCTGCTGAGGGTATCACGATGCTGCGCAACGGAAGCCACAAGCGACAAGTAGCTGCAACCAAGTGCAACGACCTCAGTTCGCGAAGTCATACCGTTTTTACCATTACCGTATACATCAAGCGAACAACAGAAGATGGCCAGGAGTACTTGAGCGCCGGAAAGCTCAACCTCGTCGATCTTGCGGGTAGTGAGAACATTCAGCGCAGCGGTGCTGAGAACAAGCGCGCAGCAGAGGCCGGTCTTATCAATAAGAGTTTGCTAACACTGGGTCGCGTTATCAACGCACTCGTCGAACGCAGCTCACATATCCCGTACCGAGAATCGAAACTCACTCGCCTGTTGCAAGACTCGTTGGGCGGTCGAACAAAGACGTGCATTATTGCGACCTTGTCGCCAGCAAAGAGCAACCTCGAAGAAACAATATCCACTCTTGACTACGCATTTCGCGCGAAGAATATCCGCAATAAGCCGCAAATGAACCAGGCCATCAACAAGAAGACCCTGCTCAAGGAGTACACCGCCGAAATCGAGAAGCTAAAGAGCGAGTTAATAGCTACCCGGCAGCGCAACGGTGTCTACCTTACACAGGAGAATTATGAGGAGATCACGACAGTCAGCGAATCGAGACGAATTCTTAGCGAGGAACAACGCGACCGCCTTGAGACCATGGAGGTCAACCTGCGCAACAAGGTGGAGGATCTGTTCAAACTCACGACAAATTTCCAGACCTTGAAGAAAGACAACGAACAAACTCAATTAGCTTTGGAAGGCACCAAGGGCATCCTAGAGAAGACGGAGATTGTTTTGGAGCACACGCGCGAAAATCTTGCTGAAGAGGCGGAATTACGAAAGGCGCACCAAAAGACTGAGCAAGAGCTCGCAGAGGTTGGGAAAGAGATGATCTCAACACTCGGCAAGACTACATCAGCCATCGACGGCTTACGGTCCAAGATTCGACGGAAGTCAGAACTTCAATCACAGAATCGACGGAACTGGAATTCCTCCCAAACCCAGGTTGTCGATACCACACGTATCGTCGAAGATCGGATAGAGGAACTACAGCAACAGCAGGAACAGCTGATGAATGCGATCTCGGAACGTATGCAAGCGTTTGTCAGAGATGAGCTTGAGCAGCTTGGCGCCTCGCAATCGTTCTTACAGGAGAAGATGGAGGCATATCAGACTTCCGAACAAGAGGTCAACGGACAGACAGCCCAAGCGCGCGACCACATGAATGAAGTCCTGGAGGAGATCAGGACTCTTCGAGAGGACGTCAAAACGAAGATCGGTGCAGGCCTCGATGAACTCTCGGCAGCGGCGGAGACAATCTCAGCGAACATCATCACAGAACTCGACGCCTTCCACACGCAAGTCCACGCGTCCTATGCGGGGCTAGGCCGCGACTTCAAGACCACCTTTGACGATCTAGTCAAGGATCTGAACGACCAGCAAATCGAGAACGAACGACTTCACCAACAGATCGTGGAGGCTAACGCTGCTTTGGTCGAGGCGAACAAGACATCTCAGGGCCAACTCGAGAAGGTTGTGAATGAGGAGAAACAGAAGTCTGCCGATGACCGTCAACAACTGCTCTCCCAGCTCACTGCCATCATCAACGCGAACGCCGACGCGCAAGAGAAGAGGTTAGACGAGAAGCTCTCGGCTGTGCGGGAGGAGATGAATGCTGCCAACGCTGCGTTCGAGACGAAGCAGGATGCTTATGCTGACGGTGTTATCGCATGGTCAGATAAGTCCAGAGACATACTGGCGGGTGTATCAAAGTCAAGAGATGCTGTCAAGACTAAGATCAAGTCAGACTTTGCAGCCGCGACTCAGCATTCCACTTCGATTAAGGACACGACTACCTCCGTTCACGAGAGCACCGTGAAGACAGTGGAGGCCCAGATGGCACACCTGGACACTCAACTCCAATCGTTGGATGACATCGTAGCCCGAATTCGCGAACAGAACAACACCCACCACACCGCCCATACAGCATCGCTGGCCGCTTTGTCGTCAACAGTGGCAGCTTCATACTCCAGCATCGGCGATCATCTATCCACTTCATTCGATCGCGTCCAGTCTCTCGAATCGGACATGTCAGCACAAGCAAACACACTGAAGGAGACGTTACCAGCTCTTGCTGCAGATGCGGACATTCGTGCACCACTCCACGAGCTTCGCGAGGTCGTCGGGTCCCAGAACCTGATCGAATACAACCCCACTGGCGAAACACCCCAGCGCGTCTCCTACACTATCCCCTCCACCCTCCCACGCACCGAAGCACACGAAAACATCCTCTCTCGTCTTCGAGACCGCCCCGCACCCGTCGACACCACAACGCGCAGCCCTTCAAAACAACCCATCTTCAACGACGACACGCAAACCCTCAATCTCTCTTCTCCAACCGACATATTCGCCGACACGAGCAAAAAGCCTATTTTCTCCCATTCCATCAGTGCGCACGCCCACACCATATCGCACCTCCCCACAGGCAACCCTTCTTCCCTGCGGGAGCTAGATGTTAATGTGGTGGCGCAGGAAGCTCATACCCAGCCACTTCCCCATCTCGCATCCCAGTCTTCTTGCGATTCGCTGAACGGCGCCCCTCCGAATAAGAAGGCGCGAACCAATGGCGATGATGCGAGTAAGCTTCCGATGAAGAAGATGACGAGGAAGACGGTTGGTGTTGCTGGCGATCGTGGGGATAGGGAGAATATTACGAATTTTGGTAATAGCGTTGGTCAGGGACTTGCGGCTGGGAGGAAGTTGAGGAGTCATGGGAGTGGGTAGTTGGTGACATGGTGATGGTGTATGCTTTTGGCGTTTCGCCCCCGAGTTGGGCTTTTTGCATAGTCACGGCGTTTGATGTGGGCAGCGGCAGCGGTATATCTGTCTTGTCTACTTGTTCTTCTTCTCCTGGCGTTTGGACGTAGGGTTCAAAAGGCTGGGCATACATAGGCGTAATGTAAATTCAAACTTTCTACCTTCATCACGCCATCTTGTCGACTCGCAAAAGTTTACCGACTCTTTCAATCCTAGGCATGGAAAGCTCGTTTGTTAAGATATGTTAGCATACAATTATCGTGACCGATGTTCCTACACCCTACAAAGCCAGCCACAAAGCTAGAGATACACTCGCAAAAGCTCCCATCACCGCCCTAGAAGACGAGAATCCATGCACAGCAGCGCCCAGTTCCGCATGCAACCAGCACTTGCGGTCTGACTTCTGGTTGCCTGGGTAAACGTTGAAGCTATTGATGGGGTAAGGTGTATTGCCACAATTACCCTCATCAGCACCCCAGCAGCTGTACCCAAACCAATTCAGCAAGTTTTTGTCATCGTTAGGATCGAGTTCAGAGCAATCTTCTCCTCCATCGATAGTGACCCAGACGTTTGATAGATGGCCCTCCTTCCATAGGTCGTCGGAGGCCTGCACTACATGGTGACGGTACAGAACCCGCGAGTAGTTGGCTGATCTGTCGTACTTGTCGGCGTTGAGAAGCGTCCAGTGTATGCCCGCTTCCTGGTCGCCAAAACTGTTGTAACCGAGATTCCATGTCTGATTTACAAAGCCTTGCGTGGCGTTTCCGCCAAAGAGGTCTGCAAGACTGAAACAGTGTTGAACGACTGGGATGCTGCTGGTAGTGAAGGTCAAGGCGTCGGTGGAGTTGTAGTAGTTGCACGTGTCGTCATGGCCGTCCTTGAAGAAGCGAAGCGTTAGGTTCTGACTATCGGACGGTTAGTTGACTTGTGCCAATACATGGGTAGGGCACGAACTTGTATGGGCTTAATTCTTCCGCATCTGCGTTTTGAGATCTTTGTGCATGTGTATAGAACGGAGAGGAAAGCAAGGCTAGAAACGCCGATCTGTTGATGATCTGAAGGAGCTGCATTGGAATCGGTAAAACAAAAGGTTAGGGGAAACTCTCAAAAGCAGTAAGAATTTTCAAATCTGGATGAGGTTCAGAACGAGCTCGATCTCAGTAGATGCGAGCGTGGGGGGGGGGGCAACCAGGGTGTTTGTACTCCATCTCAAGACGGCGTTGCATAATAAGGCATTCCGCTTCTTGCCAAGAGTAAGGCATACTCTCTCATGGGAGATTTCGTCATGTGTCACATTGCGGCTTATTCCATGTAAGGGCTCAGGCCATCTCACCGGCTAATCGGTTGGAACGGAACGTTCCTTGTCGCTTCCATTGTCTGAAGCTGTCGCGGGTCGCGTAGATTCGTCGATTGCAGCTGCTTTCATCACTGTCGTCATCCATCCTCTCTTGATACCCGACTCATGTACGCCCCAAACGGCATCGCTAAGTCATAACAACGCATATATCTCTCCTTAGCGTTACGACGCTAGGGCGGGGTTGGGTAGCACGGTCGTCCCGATTATTGTCTGAATTTGGGATTGGTGTTTACCAAGACCCCGGACGGGGCGCCTCGGGGCGCCTTATGTAGCCCCCACAGCCACCACGTGCCTGCTTCGATTAGTCACGGCGGCAGCTAACCTCAACCAACATAAGCAACGACACTTTGATTCAACGTCCGCAGTGTATTCCGGGGTAATCTTCTGCAGGGCGTTTTGTGTGGGGATCTCGCTTCAAACATGCGCCTTGTCATTCGTCGATGAGTTTCGGGCGTAAGCCGTATTGCCGGTCGAGCCTCACGAGGTCATAGTAAAGAATGAATCTCATATAGAGATTGGCGAGAAGATGAAGTCTTGACACATAGCTATGCTGAGTATACACACGAGGGACAAGCATGTACGCCCGGAAGACAAGCATTCATGCGGTGCTTAAGTTGAAGTCATCCATTCAAGGTTGGAGGGTTAAAGTATCTAGGTAACTCTTTGACAGAATTGGTCTCCAACAACTCTGCCCCAGAAACGCTTTATCCGCTTCCATAGCAGTTGTACACAACAGTTCCAGTCACAAGTGGTGTTCCCGTGCAGTACCCTTTGCAGATCTGATCGACTCTGTCCCCTTCCTGTTCGGTCAGGTAGCAGTCTTCTTCACATTCAGCACCTAAAATGTAGGGCGTCAGCTTGTTTAACCTAAAGGACCGAGGCCGGCAGTTGCTATTACATACCACCCTCGTATGGGCCGCCGTTGCTGTCAGCAACATCGCCGTTGACGCAGGAAGGTACATCGTTTTGTCGTTTAATCGAAAGTGCAAGAGAGCTCGTAAGCAGAGTACTGATTAGGGCAAGTGAGAGCTTCATGATGGCTTGTTGCGGTCGAGTGGTTGATCTTGTCTCGAAATAAGAAGTGGAGCTGATAGAGAAAGGTGTTGATGAACATTGAGTTGGTGGGCGAGACGGGTTATAACTGTCCCGCGGACTTGGCAATTCGGCCTCCGTCACAACTTAGTTGCTTTCCATCGGCGCTTCCGGGGAGATGACAAGGCGCATCTGTGTCGCTTTTTCCTAGTTACGTCGTTAGTCCCCGGATTCCTAGCAATCCTTCAGCTACCAGGCAGGCTAGTCGTCTAACCGGTAAGACGACATCATTCAAATTCACAATTCGGGAAGGTCCTGATATTTGCGCTCATCAGTGTCTTAGAAGGATCAGAGACCCAGTAGGTTACGACAAATCAGGGGTCAGCCATATCGTAGGCACCATACCTAGTGTTCGTAAAGGCTGACAAAGTGAACCTGCCGAACCTTCACTTCGCGTGGATAAAGTATTGGCAACAGTTGGGGGCTGAACACATGTTGCCAACGAGGTTCTGATTTGCTATTTGGGTTGAGACACGATGCGATGGCATGCCGAAGTTCCGGAGCATCGTCACCATGGCTCCATAATGCCACGGATAGCAACAAGCACTGTTCAAGCTGAATAGATATAAAAGTCTTTCTTTGAACAAACCAAGTGGCCATCACACAAACCGACCACCTCACTCCCAGTGAAAAGGTTTCGAACAGTTATCAAAGATTTTATCTGTCCGCAAATTTCAACATGTCTGCAGTTCTTCCCGCTATTGGGCTCGTTGCCGATGCACTGACTACGGTTGGATTCTTCGAAGCCAACGTTCCGGGAAACGCACCAGAGGGCGCAACTGTCAGAATTAAGGGTACAGCATTTCGAAAAAACCATTCTCCTCATTATCTTCGCTAATGCAGTCTTTACTCCTGTAGCCGGGTTACCCGACCTTGGGAACGATGGAGACAGTCTAGTGAGTGCTATACCCTAGTATGAACAACATCGATGGCGCTGCTAATAAGAGGTTAGTCTGGCTCGATAAACAAGGTCTATTCTTTCTCCCAGGTAAACGGATATCAGGGCCAAGCCGATGGCTGTGATATCGGTTCTGGGGGAATTTGCGACCGCACCATTGACGCGGGAGTTGGGGGCCAACGAGCCAAATACGTCAGCATCTCGAACAACAATGACGCGACATGTATTGCTTGGGTCACCGTGACGCAGTTTGACGGCACGTTCGGTGGTGCATGGACTGGCGACATTGGATCAGTTTGTGGCCAATCCTGGTACGAGAGCGTCGAGGTAGCGGGACGCCTGGACGACGGCAGTGACTACGTTCCCAGGTGCACTTGGCTTGATGCAGGTAAATTTTGGCCGTGAAACACATGTGATGCATACACTGACTTCGTGTATAGACCATACCAACGATATTGCTGCTGCTTCTCTGAAGTTTGACACCTCCGCGTATGGTGAAAACGTCGACGACACCGCAAGCAGTAACGCAGGATGCACATACACGATTTTTGGCCCAGACAGTGGCCCTATCGCTGGTCAGTCATCCCTTTATGCCTACCGCGCGAGAAAATTCTCTAACGTTTGTGTTCAGATCAACCTGGCGCCAAGCGGAGTGTCTCGGAGCGCCCCCAGTGGATGACTGAGGCACTTGTCGTGTCCAATGTTGCAAGCCACTCGGCGAAGGCACTCTGTGGATCTGCCACGTCTTTGGGACCAGACTTTGTCGACGCACATGGCAACTTCTGTGACATGGGTTCCAAGACTCTAACGCCGCTCTGCTCCTCGCAGGATGTTGATGGGTGCGTGGACGTGGACGAGGACGAGAGCGCTGTCGTGAAGCGCATGAGCGTTGCGAAACGCACTGCCAGCGTCAAGCACAAGTCTTACAAGAAGATCTCCAAGTGGGGATTCTAGACGACAGTTGCCTATACAATCTCGTGAGAGGAGGTTTACACACACTTGCGGAGTATATACTCAGTTTCGCTCGTTACAATTGAAAATTTGAATTTCACATCATATCCAACTGATTTCGCAAATGACGAGGTCGTCTTTCACCGCCCATGAGTTCGTGTTGCATGACTTCCATGTCTTCGCAATCAGACGAATGACGTTTACTGTAGCGCAGAAGAAATGTGGCTGCACCGCATCCCATGCTGTCAGGTCGAAGTTTTCCAGGTTGTGACCTCACCCGCGTGATCGTCTGAGCAACCAAAGCAACGGCGGCTATTCGTCATGAACATGATCTAGCACGCCGAAAGTCTACCATGCGGACGAGTATTCTGGGGAATCTGATGTCGAGACAAAAGAAGAAGATTCCGGGAACTATAAATTTAGAGTTGTCCCCCTTCCGCCTGCCGCTGCTTCCGTGCAGGGACCCGTTGCGCTAGCCTCTCGCAGTGGCCACATGCACCCGTCGCCTCACGAACTCGAGAGGCCTCGGAGAGTCGGTAATGAGGTCTGACAGCTGGCGATGGGATGGAGCATAGCTTGAGTGTCAAACCTTAAAGGTCGGGCCCATTACGCGTACCGTAACCCTATGGACTTCACGAAGAAGTTACCAATATCACTATTTGCGCACCCAGATGCACGTACCCTTGGCTGTCAACTGCCGAAACAATGAAATACGTTATGAACACCATTCCTCTGAAACAACGTACTAACGAATGTCTTTTTGAAAAAAGAAACTATAAGATGAGGCGACGTCGAACCGGGGAGTTGTACGAGAGCGAGTCCTTATTCCCGCGTTCATAGCAGGGCACCCCTACTACATTGGACATCATAACCGCCGACCTCATCCAACTTTCGTCCGTAACACAATCATTGTTACAACTATTATTACTACTACGTCTGTTTTAGACTTAATTAATCTTATTATCTGAGAGTGCAATTGTTTCCTTCATGTTCGTGTATCATCAACCGTTCGGCAACATGTCTCGTACATTCAAGTGCTATCAATAGATCACGGAGCCATAGCTCTACTGTTAATTGAGCTCATCATAAACATGCTAGATGTCTATTCCTACTTTTTCCCAAGCCCCAGAACACACAGTTAAAACCATCACCATGCATTCACTTTCTATCAACTATCAAAAAACTCCGTCTCCTTATCCATCAAGGCATCCACCTCATCTTCCTTCAACCCCACCAGATCCATCTTGAAATGCCAATTATGCCACCCAATCTGGCGCTCATACCTCCCAATATACCCCTTGACAAACTCCCTCCAAGACTCCTTACCCACACCAGCTAATCTCTCGTAGTCTTTTTCCACAACCTCCGTTTTCCCTGGCGGAGAACCCTCCACAAACATCACCCTTTCCACACTCCCAAACGCCTCCCTCATGATCCTAACCACCATAGCAATATCCGCCTTCGGTATACCCTCAATATCAATAATAAGTTCGCGTAAATGCAATTCCTTAGCCAGAGCACGTAACTGGCATCGCCAAAACAGCGGTAACCCAGTCCCGCCATTCGGCTGGGGCGGCTCAAGGAACTCGAAAATGGCATCGGCGGCTAACCAGCGCACGCAATGCAGTAGAGCATTCTTCCCGAAATGGAAGGCTAAGCGTTTAATGTGGGGACGATAAGTCGGGCCGCATTGCCAGAGGAAGTTTGTCGTTCCGCTTAGTCCGAAATGGAAGGTCGTGCTGCGCATGATGAATGGACGCATTGTGTCGTGAATGTTGTGTGAGATGCGTAGCAAGGTTGATAGACTGATGGCTCTTTCGGATGCTCTGGCGCAGTTCCTGCGGGCGTCGTTGGTGAGGTCGTAGTCCCGGGTAAGTCCGGCGGCTGTCATGAGGATCATTTCTTGGAGTTCTGTAGGTAGGCGTTGGAATTGGTGGAAGAGAGGCTGGATGGGTACTGTGTCTCGTTTTGAGGGTGGTGGGCCGAGAGCTTGAGAGCGGACGCGGAAGACGTAGTCGGCTGTGTTGGCGATGCAGTGGTTATGTCGGCCTGGCAAACGGGCGGCGAGGTGTCGGAAGTAGAGTCTGTTGAAGTAGTCGCGTGCTGAGAGCCATCCTGAACCGAAGCGGATGACGAGATTGTAGTAGCTGTTTGATGAGTCGGATATGCCTGAGGACGACGGCCATGCCTCCTCTTTTTTGTCTTCCGCCATCTTCATCTCGCTGCTGAGTAAAGCCATGCTCCTGCTCTTAATGTCTCGTTCCGATTCTCTTGTTCTGCCCTTTACGTTGTCCTTTTGCGGTCCAAAAAGCTTAATAGCAACTGTCTTCCTATAGTCCGTAAAACTCGAATCCGTCAAAATACAAGTTACACTTCTACCCAATTCCAGGTTTTCGTTGTATTCAGGCTCAGAAGGTAGTAGGCTGAGTTTTCCTTGAAAGAAATTACTCGATTCGTGGCTCAAGTGCCATCGTTTCAGATGTTCCAAGAACGATTTGCGCCGCTGCTCTTGAAACGAGAATTTGTTTGATGGGTTGCGTGGAGATTTAGTTATCTGCGAGGTGAGAGGAGGTTTAGGGGTCTTGAAATCGGCCGAGGTTATCAGCGTGGACGGTGCTGGCGGCGTCGTCGGTGTTTTTGGGACACTAGTGTCGCAGGTGATAGATCCGCGAGTCATAGTTTTGGTAAGTGAACCGTGACGAACAACCACCTTACGTCAATTGAGCGGTATGTTGATCTGGTGAGCTGCTGTAGGAGTAGTGAAAGAAACTGTGTCAGATATCCGATGACAGTCCCGGGTTTGGTACAAGCTAGTTTGTCGTGTAACGAACTCCCGTCGGTTCCCGTTTTGCAATGTAACAGGGTTTTGATTAGAACGAAGCGCACGCTCAACCACGTAATTTTACAAAATGTTTACTTTTTCTGGTAAGAGAGTTCGCTGTTAGATACAGGGCGTAGGATTGCGATTACGTCGGTTGAGTTGCCTGCCTTTTGGTTTCTGGAAAGGCAAGAGCGCCGGTATTGGCAACAATGGCTCAGCGACCGGACAAAGGTTTGGTAGAACTGTCAGACGAGAGCAAACCGGCTGGCTGAGGAGTTAAGGCCGTAGCCCATGGACCCTGTGATGCGCACAGGCAAGTTCTAGCACGCCAGTATCATCTAGATGATGCACCTTTGCGTAACCGTGCATGAAAGCGGGCGCGTCTTGGCATATGCAGACTAGTCGCTTGACCGATGTTAGACGACACGCGACTACCCCAGGTGTTCTTACCAAATAACACCCGATCGTATATGAGACATTATGATCAGCTTTGCAGATGCTATTATGCGTCCGCAGGTATATTGAAGGTTGAAGTGGTTACAAAGTTTGAGAATGGAATATATCATATTGAAGGTGGCGATAATGCCGGGTATCTTTCCGAAAGTACACACATAAGAAACTTCATCCAGCTATTCGCTGTGCAATCAGGCTCTTCCCTCTAAAAAGCCTGCGGCTCTTTCCAAGAACCCGTTAAAGCCCTTTACATTGGCCAAAAGCCCACCACTTTGAGAAGTGACGTCATTACCTACTGATTTGAGCAGCATGGGAAGTGGGATATCAGGGCCTTCGTTTTCCCTCCCTTCTTTGCGTGCCTTTTTCCGACCGTTCTTGATTGCAGCCTCAATCTCAAACATGTCATCACTGAGGGTATTTCTGGCATCTACCTCGGCTTTCTCGGCGTTGTATCGCGCTTGGACATCGTCCATTTCGATGGTAATCTCCTGTCTGCTGTCCTGGAGGCTGAGAATTTGCCTGCGTAGCTCAGCATTGTCGCGTTTAAACAACTTGATTTTCTTGAAGTTGGTGCTCAAGAGATCATTGGCGTCCTGTAAGTCGAGCAATTTCTCGTTGAGGCTCTCCTTGAAAGAGAGCGATAGATTGATCTCGCTCCGAAACTCCTTACGACGGATGGAGTCTTGTGATGCTTGTAGCTTTTCTGTCATACGGCTCAAGCGGTGATCGATGGTTTCTTCTAAGATGGTACGCGTAGTGTCTGCGACTGTGATGCCTCGAACAGCAGAGCCCTTGATGCGCATGACAGAGATGGTATGCTTCGGTCCTAAGAACTTCTGACGCTTCCGGGGCGGTTTCTCTGTCGTAGATTCGGCGCGTTGTGTCTGCTTGGGAGATGGTTTTCTCGTTCTGGGTCGTGGAGTGAGTTCTGCCTCTTCGGGCTCCGGTTCTTCGTACACGTCCGACTCTTCATCTGCACTAGAGATTTCCAAAGCGTCCTGATTTCGTGGTGTAGGTTTAGGAGAGTGTATAGATGTTTGTTCAAGCTCAAGGGAGACTTTGTCAAAAACCTCGTCCACTTCTTCCGGTGTTGGCTCCTCGCTGTTTGTAACTTCTGGCTCGCGTACAGCTGGCGCTGCTTGAAGTTCGCTTTCCTGGACTGCAGCTTCTTTTCTGGGTCTGCCACGCTTAGCAGGCTTCGTCGCGGTGGTTGCGGAGATCTCATCCTCCTTGGGTTCCTCCACTACCCGGCGCGGTCTTCCTCGTTTGGCTGGCTGCGGCGGAGTGGCTTGCTCTTCAGATTGTTGCTCTTTCAATTGCTGTGGTGTCGCACCATTCGCTACCGGCGTTTGCTGAATCGGTGTCGGTTGGCCGAGTGAGGAAAGCTCGTCTGCACCCATTTCAACATCTTCTTCAGCGATTCGCTGCGGCCGTGGTTCGCTCCCAACCACTCGCGGTGTAGATCCATTGAGCTGCGGCGATAGCTCATCTTCGCTCTCTTCGTCCACTTCGGCTGCGGCTGGCGTCTCGAGAATAGCGCCGAGCTGTGAAGCGGACGAAGTTCTGGGTTGCCCGTTTGGAAGCACGCTGGGTGTAGCAGGACCAGGATCTGTAGAACGCGATCGCCGTTGTGTCGACCGCTGCGATACAGCTGACGCTTGCTCAACACGCTCGGTGGTAGGCGTCTTCTGGCGGGCACTGACAGGGGTCGCGCGTGCTTGTGACGATACTTGTGGAGGCGTTCGTTTGATGACTGTAGACTTGGCGAAGACTGTCTCGCGTGCAGTACTGGCGCCCTCCTCCAATATGGATAGCTCGTCTGGTACATTGTCTTGTTCTTCGCGTATGGGTAGAATCGTCCCAACGACCCTCCTACTTTGTTCGATGGAGCGCGCGGCATCCTCTCGGTCAGGACTTAGCTCATCCTCTGCCGCGTCGTCTGCGCCTGCTTGCGCATTTGGTGAGCCCCGCTTCCTCTTGCCCAACTGAGGGGTTACCGCCGTGTTCTCTTTTGGTGTAGCTTTCCGCTTTGAAATACTGCTACGCTGAATTGACGCGCTTCTCGGCCGTTGTGCCGAGCCATTCGCGCTCCTGGGTGTCTTCTGGGCTGGTGTTCGTCGCGGTGATTGCTGGGGTGGGAGAGAGGGTTGTTTGGTCGGTTGCGAACTGAGAGCGCCGAAGTTGAAGCCGAAAGACGCCTGCACAGATGAAGGCCTGCCATGGTCAGCGTTTGCATGTCTCAGGAGTTTGGTGTGTCTTACCCGGCACCGCGCACGCGCTGTTGTCGATGTTCGCGGCGATCTAGAGACTTGTGAGCATGAAACTGGGATTACAGAGCATGCAGATGAATGAACCTACCGACGGGCGCCATAACCATGTGTGTCGTAACAATTCCTCGAGTTGATGTCGTCGCCGTCGCGTAATCAAGTCGTTGTTATGCCCGGGCGCATCTGAGGCCATCGCGCTAAGACATGATCGAGCGCTCAGACCACCGACCCATGTTCACTGTCCCCGCAACTTGGGAACTTTCACCTGCTCACCTCGCGAATTCGAATCTGTACGCCGACGCAACCATGGGCTGGCTCTGGGGAAGCGGGAATAGCTCAGGCGGGCAAGACCAACTAGATCCATCTCTCCGCGACTTCCTCAAAAAAGAAGCGCCCACTGGCCCGAAACCTTCATTACCGGCCGCTCCCAAAGAGAAGCCCGCCGAATCGCCAACACCCACACAAGCGCAAGCGCAAACACAGACCGATCCCCAAAAGCCGTTCGTGCCACCGCAATCGCAATTCCAGGATGGCCGATATGCCGACCTCTGGAAAACCTACACCCCACAAGACGTCGTCAACAACCGCGGGAAGTCGGAACAAGACAAGTTACGAGACCTCGTAGACGCCTACAACGATCGCAAAGCCTCAATCGGACGAGTCGCCATGGAGAACTGTGCTCTGGAATACATGAACCAATTCGAATGCTTCCAAAATCCCAAATCATGGTGGTCGGCAGGAACCATGTGTATTGGCGAGTCGCGCAAGTTCAACCGCTGTTACGACATACAGTCAAAGTTCCTGAAGGCGTTGGGATACATGACCATGGACGAGCGGTCGCCAGAAGAAGACGAGCGGATACAAATGCACGCAGATAAACTCTACCAGCGCATGATACAGCAGGAAGAGGAAATGGAGAAGGCCAAGGCAGAGGGACGGCCAGTGCCCAAATTCGAAAGCATATTGTCCAAACGGAATGTTGCAGAAGCCATGAGCGGCATATCAACATCAGGAAAATCAGCTGTGCCGATAGCTGATATTGGCAAATCGAGTAGCAGTCCTGATGATACCGACGTTTGGACACAGATCAAGCCAGAAGTACGGGAAGAATACCAAAAGAAGCTTGAGAGTCTGTCACCGGAAGAGCGCGAGATCGAGAGGATGGCTATAGTTGGTGAGATCAGGGCGCAGACTGGTGTAGCGAAGCAGTTGGAACAGACATTCGTCGAAGAGCGGGTAGCTCGTATGAAGAGGAAGGAAGCTGGTCAAGCGACAATTGGCGACACAATCAAGACGTTGTGGGGATGGTGACCACTGCTAAGAGGTGTAAGTAGATTCTGTTTCGATGACGTGTACGATCAATCTATGATGCAAGATAACAACAGCCGACATTGTTCCTCCATACTCACAGTGCGTAGCTATCGCAAATTCCAGGGCTTACGCCTTGACGATGCTACTATCTCCATGAAAGTCAGCTTGCAATTGCACAATGTCTCGCTCACAATGCCGCGACACAGCTATAGATTCGCTAGTTCATACTTCCCACCACCGGGGCATCAGAGCCACCAACCGGAAGCTGCACTCCCATTCACTCCAGGAATCCCGGAACCCTTCTTCCGACACCTCCGCAACGATGCAGCCTTATTCTGACCACAAAGACACTTCCGAAATGCCATTCAGCATATCAGATACGGCTCTCATCTTCACCCTCATCTTCCTTTACATCTTCATTTCCTGCCTAGCATTCGAACTATCGCGTCTGTCGAGGGAAAAAAGAACCGACTATGAGATGGCAGTGGTCGATGATCAACCGCTCCGTGTTGGAGCTGATAGGTGGCTGATCGTCCCTGCGCAAGGCGAGCCTGTGCCGGAATATTCCGCAGTTGATTCAAGCCCGCCTCCGCCGTATATAAAAGATGTTGACTTGAGTGTTTTTGTGGTAGAGGTGGACGAATAGGACGACGAGGCTGTTGATGATTGACGACTGGCGTACAGAACTAGGGATGGCTACAATTCGTGACGCAATCTACGAAAACAATTTTTATGGTAGAGGTATACAATGCCTTAGAAAGTACTTACTCATCAAGTTTTAGCAACGTGTATGCAGCAACATGGACTCGAGTTCCGGCAATCCTGGGTGGCCCTCATTAGTTTGGTACGAGCAGAAGTAAGTACCATGTCTGCCATATCTTATCCATAGTTCGCCAACTTCGAATATTTACTTAAGAAGTCCAATTCCTGCGTGTATCTCTTACAAGTCTTTCCTCAAGTACCAAGAGATAATTTCCTGACGCTCCATATCACCACCTACAAGTATGGAAGGTTACCTCACGTTTGAGCCGGCACCTGCACTATCCACAACATCAAGTACAAATTCGGGCAATGAAAGTAAAGTATATCCATTGCGTGATTCAATTTCATCTTCCAGCGAAGCGCACAAATTATCGAAGAAGCCGAATTGACAATTTCATTAGCTACACCATCAACAGACCTTCCGACGCCATCAGTATCCCCACCAAGACCATTGACGATAATGGAAGAATACGAACAGCTGAGTCTGCACCCAAGAATAGCAACTCTTCTCAGTAAAATCAACGTATTGAGGGGTTCTTTAGGCTTATCCAAGACGAGTCTAGACGAAATCTTGCGGCTGCGGAACCCCCGCCCTGTCAACGATCCAGTTGAGGACGTTGGACCAGTTGAAGAGAATGAACCAGCTAGACGCGATAAGCCAGCTGGGCACGATGGGCCCAAGAACGAATTGGCTGCACTGCGTGCGACCGAGAATCTGCGACCGAGCGAACGGGCAGCCCTTCGACGCGGAAGAGCCCAACGACAGCGAAACCGCGAGATGTTGGTGGAAGAGGTCTACAAGCGTCCATCGTAGTCAAGGAAGACCCATACGCTTACCCAGACAAACCTCCTGGATCGTGTTTGCCTGAACAATGTCCTTCATATATTTCATCATCTGATGTAGAACCAAACGAAGGCTTGTTCAAAGACAGTTCACAAACAATGATTACGACAGCTGGAACACGCTGCCCTCATCTCAGACTTCCTCCAGCTGCAAAGACTTCTCTTAGTCTTTCCGGCGCATAGTAGCGCCTCCGGAAAACCATTATCAATATCCCTTTCACCCTCATCACATCAGAAAACAGACAACATCGATGGTACAACGAAGCAAATCCAAGATGCCCCTTTCCGCTTGTAAGCCAACTACTCCCCCACCAGAGCTAATCCGCTTCGGCCACTCCAATTTTGAATTCAACTCCTGCAAATCCTTCGGCACCGCAACACCCTTCCCCTTGAATTGTGCTTCTACCTTGGTAATCCCCTTACCTTCTCCAACTAACGACAAATTCTACTGCGTCCTATCGCCCATCACCACCCCTGATTCGATCAAAAACTGTTGTGCAATCTGTCACCTCCACCAAACCAGACACATACATTCTTCTGCGTCGTCAAAGAGATTTGTTCCGGTAGTTTCGATACCGGTACTCGTGTTGCAGGGTTCCGTTGTTTTCCATGAGGCTTGTTTGTTTGCGTATTTGCTTTCTGATAACGAGGTAGCTGGTCTGACTGGGGAGTTTTACGAGGAACTGAGGGAGTTGAGGAAGTGGGTCATTGCGCAGAAGTGGGATTGGGCTGTTTTAGGGGAGGTATTGGATAGAGTACTGACGAAGGCAGGGAAGAGGATGGTGGAAGCGGAGGAAGCGGTTGAGGCAGAAAGATATGGAGAGATGGTGGAGTTGGGGAACGGCTGTTACGTGGTATAGATCCTTTACTAAACCCTCTCATATGTTCCAACTAGAAGAAACGCCTTCTCACCATTCTGATTAGACCTTCCAGCTGTAGCAGACATGTCGCTGCATAAGCACGCTGTATCTCTTTCCTAATACCGTTAGCGCGAATGGCTTGTGCTTACTCACCTCGGGCTCCTTTCCACCACTACAGTACAGAATAAACGCATCAGCTTCTATATTTTGGCTCGATGCCCCTCTTCTTATCATAAACATCCCTCAGATCCATACTTCTTCTAAACTCCCCCGCAGCGATGCCAACACCTCAATCCCGGGCCATTGGCTTGACTCTCCTCAACCTCACCGACATCTTCGGTCAGAAAGACAGGTCTACGCGTATGAAAGCCATCGCCGATCTTTGGGTACCAAGTTCAGACGTCCTTTTCATCGATGCACTGGGTGTGTTCAAGTCGCATGAGGCAATCAGTGAGATGGTGGAGAAGATACAGGGTGTGAGTGGAGAGGGCGATGAATTTGTTGCTTTAGGTAAGCTCTTGATGCGTAAAGACACATTAAATGACGACATGAACTCATCAAACTTGTAGGCGAAGTCGATTGTCTCAAACACGACGACAAAGACGACATCTGGGTGACGAAAGTGAAATGGGGCATCATAGCAGCCAGCAGTGGAGAAACGGGTTTAACGGGTGAGGATGTCGTGACCATAGTAGGCGGAAAGATTAAAGCATGTTACACGTTCCTCGATCCAAAGTAATTCACGTTAATCTCGTTATATCCAAAGTAGCAATAAACCGTTCACCAAGCCAATCCCTCACTCTCATCATTCCCTCTATTATCTTCCCTGTCCAAGACCGTCTCATCATCCACCTTCTCCATGAGCTCAATAACAGGCCCAACACTGTCTTTCAGCGCAGTCAATCTCGAGTGTTCCTTGATGCGCGTATAGAAGACCGGACAGTCCCTACTGTCGCATTTGATCTCTTCGCCCCAGGCGAGATTCGAGCAGCGCCGGCATACCTGATCGACTTCTGCGACGCGTGTTTCGCTGTCCCAGATGCGGTATTTGAGCGAGAGGAGTGAATGTGCTGGGCGCTTAAGACACTTTGCGCAGAGTGGGAGGATGGCGTAGGGATTGTTCTCGCTGCCTGGGAGGTGTGCGGGTGGAGAGGAAGGTAGTTTTGAACGGCAGACCATGCAGCTTGAAGATTTCATGTAGCTTTCGAGGGTTTTCTTGAGGGATGCGTTGCCACCAGAGAAGAGGGCGTTGCTTTTGTCGTGTTTGATGGTCATGGGAATCGTAATATTGCGGATGCGCTGGATTTTGGGCATCTCATCGAACCATTGTCTTACGTTGGCGCCAACGAGATTGAATATGCGCTCGAGTGGTGGTATGAGGTTCTTGCTGATGTAGTATTCGGCATCGAGCTCGAGATGGTCGTTTTGAAGCAAGGCCTCCGGGCTGACGCAGCGATCAATGAGGCGCGCTCCAGGTGCCCCGGTGATAACTACGTATGGCACGCGCTCGCCATACTGAGGCTCGGCACGTGGGTCGGCGAGCATACGCTTTGTAGCAATGAGAGCACCGGGTGGCGGAGGACCCCTATCAGAGTATGTGCCTAACTTGACTTCTTTGGCGAAAAGGAAGTCTTGAATGCTGACGCGACCTTCCATAATCTTCGCGCATTGCTCCTGGAAGTACCGTTTGACTTGGCTGAGGTCTGAGGTGCGGAAAAGAAGTTTGAGGGCTTTCTCTTCGATCTTTTGCTCCGCAGGTGTACCGTCGCGACGGACTGTTTCGATACCCTTCGCGTCAAAGTCCGGCACCTTCTGATTGCGGTGCTCATACTTGAAGCCAACGTACCGTTTCTTGGCAAGTAACACACAAGGATGGTACACTTTCTCGAACTTGAGCTTGATGGGTCGTGGGTTCGCAGCGGTGATAGCAGCGGTTATCTCCTCGCCGATGGTGAAGGCTTGGTCCTTGGTGTGTCCTTTGAGATGGATGAACAGTGAATCAGTGTCTCCGTAGACAACCTCAGCGCCCCACTTCTCTGTAGCATGTATCATTGCAATCGCCTTCTCCAGGGTCTCGCGACCAGTCTGGACGATGCTGTCCGCTATTTCAGAGCATGGCATACGACCGGAGAATGATGCAGATGCGTAGCCATAGGTGACGTTCGCCAACAGCTTTAATGCCAGCTGCCTATTGTTCAATAGCTGCTGCAACGTTCTGTCGTCTTTATCCTGCTTCATCCCACTCTTCACCATTACACGAGTCTCCAAAATCTCACCAAGCATCTTCGCTAGCAGTGACTTCCGCATTTCTGGCTTGACATACATCATGCCGTTAGGTGCGATGTTGATGTGGTCTTTAACCAACTCCAACAACTGCGGTTCGCGCTTGAAGTCCATGAAACCCATTTTGTTCTGACCTCGCCAACTGACGATACGTCCGAGACATGTGGAATAGCAATAGTTGTAGGCAATCATGACACTCGGGTACAACGATTGAAAGTCCAGAACGAGAACCGGGCTTGAATAGAATGCACTCTGCGGCTCCATGACCAGCGGTAGACACTCGAGCGCATTCTGCTGGCCGACCTGCTTCCGACTCGGTGATACAAGAATGAAATTCTCCGGCTTTGCGATGCGGAACATGGTAGATTCAACCTTGAACTGAGAGCCTCGCGAAATGACTGCAAAGAAGTCTACTCCAAGCAGGCGAGCTTGCTCACTAGTACGAGGCACAATCTCGTTTGCTTCCAAGATGTCGAGATTGAGTTGTACGCGTGTGAGAAAATGATGAATCACTTTTGTCAGATCCCTTGGCTTTCCATTCGTATACCAAGTTGTGAGATCGGAGTGTTGGTAATGCGGTATGCGTTTGTGCAATAAGTGGAAGACCACGTTTTCCATGGTATATTGTAGCAGGTTCAGCTCCCCGCGCATGGCTCTCCAGATGTTGATCATATGGCGGCCAGTGATACGGATAGTAGAGGTATGCGTAAAGCCCCAGCGGTCGGCTTCCTTCCCGAATCTGCCATGAGACTGCGACTTCATCCTGCTGATCTCGTCGCAAAGATTGTACTCGTACTTCATCCTCGCGCGTTCAATGAGGTAACCCCAAGAACTATTGTGTACTTCGTATCCCGTGAGTATATCCGGGTCGAACTGGCGGACGATATCCACAACGCGATTGATGAGATCTAGCTCGTCTTCCTCGTACTCAACTTCAATCGGAACTTGCTTAGCAATGCGCATAGCGATACCATCTTCTTCGGAAAAGCACAGTATACCGGCACGCGGTCGATCAGTAGTCGCATTCTCTTCGCCTTGTACGCTCCAGAAAATGCACTGGATCTCATCCTCAGCCGGGTCTGGTACGAGTGAGCCTCTTGAGTTGACGTGTACTTCTAAGCTCATGATGCTCATGTACTGAGACTCGTGCTTAACACTAGTTGTCTTTTGCTTCTGTGAGTACTTGAAGCCATGAGGGTTCTTCTGCGTTGGACCTTCTATCTGTGAAATGTGACTGATCGGGTTGAATTTGCGCACCGGCATATTTGCCGCCTCGTTTTTTGCCTTGGTTTTAGACTTCGCGACTTTACGTTGCTTGACGTGACGACTAGTCCAGCTCTTCACTTCTTTGAAAGTAGGTGGAGGTCTTGAGAGTTCCCAATGGCGCAAACCACAGTGACGTGATCGTTCTTGATCCATTGCGGCTTGTTTATTCTTGTCTACCACAACTGTGGGATACTCTCCAATATTGGCAAGAGAATTACCAGTGGGGTCGAAAGGAGGAAGATACGGTAATGTGGTGCTTTGTAGTTTGAACTCGCGACCTGCATACTCTCTTGGCCGATCTGGAACATCCTTCTCCTCACTGTAGTAGGCGTCCTGATAGATTACCGGTGGAAGTCCCGCATGCATCATGGTGCCTTTGACGACCTCAGCCGGTGGAGGCAACGAGCCGTAGTAAACAGTACGATGTTTGTGCTTGAATGATGTATCCAGTTGTCGCACTAGAGATATTACTTTGGAGCGAGCTTCCGGGGTTCTGCTGTTCCGCGCTATTGGCGAAGTCTTTTGATGCGTCCACGGGGTCACAGGGGGACGTTGCAAAGCTTTGGTCGTAAAATGCTTTGGCCCAGGTGTCTTGGGACCTTCTTGAGAGTTCGAATACCCCGATTGACTCAAGCGAAGGAGCGTCTCCGGTGCATTCGGGTTCTTTACTACAGGGAACGAGAAAGTAGTCGGCCCCCTTAAGCCTTGAGCTTTGATACTCGTTTGTGACGATTGACCGGGATGAGGCGGGTCCTCGTTTTTGTTCAGGGCGTTGCGAAATGAGACACGTCTACTGGTGTTTTCCGTTGCTGCTAAGATTCGTTGACGCTTGTTGTATTCCTCATCTGTGGGTTCGAGAGAGCGCTTCCGCTGGCTGATCGGGCTGCTGGACTCTGGTTTTTGGCCATCATCATCAGGGTCAACTAAATCAATACCTTCGTCAATAAGTGCATCTTCTGCTTCCATATCACTGGAGCCCTTGAGTAACGATACTGTTAGGGGATCCAGGGATTGCTGTTCCTCGGTGTCAGAATGATTGTCGGCGTCTGCTGGATCGTCGTCTTCACAGTCCCCAATAAGACCGTCACTGTGATGCTGCCTGGGTTCTGGCTCGTCAGACGCAAGCTGAGCGTCAATGTCAACGAGCGCACCACCTTGCTCTAACGGACCGGCATCTTGCTCAATGTCGTCATCTGGAAGCTGCTGTGTAAACAAGACCTCGGGATAGAGATCCTCGATACTATCTATAGCAGTCTTGATACGCTCCTGGCCAGCGATGGGTTTCACGAAACCGTCAAACCTAGCCTCGCCCTCTCCCCGTCTTTCCTCGATGATCAGCTGTTCGATGAGTTCTCGGTATTCCTCTTCGTGAATCCATCCACCGGCCTTAGTGTTCCGCATATCAGCCGACATGGACACAAGCACTTCAGCAGGAAAAGGACTGCTCGAGGGATCAGTGAGGCCCATGCGACGTTTGCGCCGGCGCGTCTCATCTCTCCAGAGACCAGCCATGGACGGCACGAATTTGTCGTCTGGATTGCGTGGCATTTGACTCGATCGCTCCAGAAAGTCGTGATGTATGGGTCGATATTGTAGTTCGTGCCGATTGAGGATGTCCTGGACGCATATATCGACTTCGAGGGTGCAGTGACTTTGGCGTGGGTACTGATCCTCATCGCCTATGAGTTCATCGGGGATAGACGCATCGTGCCACTTGTGGACAGTGGTATCTACCTCTTCGCTGTCCGGAACGGGTCCCCGGAACTGTACTCTTGCGCAGTTAATCCAGTCGCACCCGTACAGGTTGTAGTCGCACATCCACTGTAGGAGGTACTGCAGGTGACTCTCGTATGGCTGGAACACCCTGTTCAAGATTGCTCCTTGATGCAAGAGGTCCGTAAACCGAGTCATATGCATAGGGTTGAGCATGTAGACTTTCAAGAAAATCTTGTATCCAACACTGTATCCAAAGAAGGGAACACCCTTGACGAGAGATATGTGGCCAACGTAGATCGACTTTCCATCGTATGCATTTTTGCGGTAGGCGGCGGCGAGTGCGTGGTCAATCGAGGCGCGGAGGTCTAGAATGTACGCGTTGACTAAGAGGCGTCAGCTTGATACCAATCGCACGACTGTCACACGCACCAACATCCTTCTCCAGGCTACCATTGTACTCGAGATATAGGTAAGGCAGCGCTCCATGAATATGAGCGCACACCTTCTGCCCCGTCTCGGTCGCACCGAACGCTCGGATTACCGGTACTTGCGGTGCGCCCAGTCGGCCTGCAGGACCGGCATTGCGCCGAAGAAGAGGGTCGATGTCTGTTGGAGCCGCCTGGTAGTTGTCGATGCAGTTCAGGCGAAAGCGGAAAGTATCCATGGCGACACAGCCGGTGTCCAGGAAGTGTGTGCGGAATTGGAGGTTCGCATCGTGTTCAGGAGATCATTCAAGTCGGAGACCGCGCATCGCACGCTACAAGGGTAGCGGTGGCGGAATGGAGGGAAAGAGACGCGAGGCACAACAAGCGCGACCGGACTCGCGTAGTCCCGTGACATGCCGGATCGACGCTGCAGCCAGCCTTACGCCACTAGTCGGCGGTCCACTTTGGCCGCCAATCTAAAGCTTCTACCAACACTGACCACCTTCACCACTCAACGCGACCGAGGCATCCTACCACGCCCAACATGCCGCCCTCGCAACCCAAGAAGCCCGACGTCTCCGCCGCGGCGAAAGAGCGCAACGAATACATTCCCTCGTTCATCTCGAAGAAGCCCTTCTACGCCGTTGACGAGACTGGCGAGGACAATACCGATTACCTCGAGCATCAGCGTCTGCAGAAGCAGGAGCAAGACTCAAAATGGTACGATCGAGGCAAGAAGGTCGGCCCGGCTGCGACCAAGTTCCGCAAAGGCGCATGCGAGAACTGCGGCGCCATGACACACAAGAAAAAGGACTGCTTGAGCCGGCCGCGTAAGGCAGGCGCAAAGTTCACGGGCAAGAATATCGAGGCGGACGAGGTCATTCAGGACGTACAATTAGGCTTCGACGCGAAACGCGATCGATGGAACGGCTACGATGCATCGCATTTTGAGGAAGTCATCGAGGAGTACAACGCCATGGAGGAGATCCGGAAAAAGGCAAAAGAAGCCGAGAAGGGTGACAAGTCCGATGACGAGGATGAGGGCGACAAGTACGATGCCGAGACGGACATGGGAAGGAAACAGGCCACATCCACACGGAACCTGCGATTACGAGAAGACACGGCAAAGTATCTGCTCAACCTGGATCTCGACTCGGCCAAATACGACCCCAAGACGCGCTCCATGGTCGACAGCGGCGCGACAGCCGATAACGCAGCTCAACTGGTAGCAGAAGAGGGATTCATGAAGGCGTCTGGAGATGCCGCCGAGTTTGAGAAGGCGCAGCGATATGCTTGGGAGACACAGGAGCGTGGGGACAAAAACAAGCTACATTTGCAGGCCAACCCTACGTCTGGCGAGGTCATGCGGAAAAAGCAGCTCAAAGAGGCTGAGGAGATGGCAGCAGCCAGGAAAAAGGCCTTGGCGGAGAAGTACGGCACACAAGAAAAGTTCACCGACGACACACTTCGAAAGACAGCCGTTACAGAGAATGAACGATATGTCGAGTACGACGAGCGAGGTGGCATAAAGGGTGCACCAAAGATTAAGGCAAAATCAAAGTACCCAGAGGATGTGCTTCTCAACAATCACACATCAGTCTGGGGCAGCTGGTGGTCCAACTTCCAATGGGGCTTTGCATGCTGTCACTCGACAGTCAAGAACTCGTACTGCACGGGCGAGGCAGGCAAGGAGGCTTTTGAGCTGGCAGATCGGATGCGCACCGGTGCTGACCTGGACGAAGTACCCAAGGAGATGGCATGGAAGGAAGAGGCTGTCCTCGAGGAACACGTACCCAATGCACCCGACCGTGCCGAAAAAGCAAAGAATGATGCTGCCAGTCGGAAACGAGCTCTCGATGAGATGACGGGAGGCGTAAACGAGGAGGAAATGGAAGAGTATCGCCGCAAGAGGACAATGGCCGCGGACCCTATGGCTGCATATCTCAGCAAGGGAGGGAAAAGTGAAGCGGTTTGAGGTGTCCAGCCTTTCTTGACGGCGTCATAGGGCATCAATATTGTATTCGTAGCATTGCATGGCGTTCATCATACCCTGGAGTCGCATCTAAGATAGCATGTAAAATGACATAGTAGTTCCTGATGATCGCTGCGTTGGCCATGCGTGATCGGTACAGTTCACAGAGCAAGGGTCCATCCAGCGAAGTCATGCAGCCCTGTTAGTGAAGACGCATCTTGTCGCCCTCCATCACAAATGCCAACTCAGACCCGAGTCGGTTGCGCATGCAGCCGCGTATGCGTTGTTAGTCCATGGCGAAGGCAGCAGTTTAGGCCAGGATGCACAGCCCAAGTGGAGGAGTTCGCGGCACCCGATGCAGCAACAATGCGCTTCTAGCTGCATGGCTCGGAAGATTCTAGCTTGAATAAAGAGGATTTGCCTGCAAGCAAATCTAGAATTCAGTATTAGATACAAGGGTTAGACCTGGTCGGGGGTGAAGGCGATGACGAAGCGCCAAGCAGCACGAACCACCTCCCGGGGTCGAGTAGTAGGAGCTCCTATGATGGTTGACTGACCCAACAGCGCAACCAGATAACTCAACCCCACACCTCCTCATTCCCGCGCATTGCTTTTGCGCGCCTTCTTCGACACCGACAATCAGCCTTTCCCTCCTACAACTACCTGCAACTACGATCAGCAAGCTCGGAAAGAGCTCACGGCGACCAAGATGGCGCTCTACGGAAGCTCGCGCAACGTGGATATGGGCAAGTACGTATCTCACCACCATTATGTCAGCACCTTCTGTCGGCACGCCGAGAGATTTCGACAGGAAAAATGTGGCATGGGCTAAAGTAAATGAAAACAGGCAGGAGTCGGAGCTTGCCATCAACATTCGCAAAGCCACGAGCATCGAAGAGGTCTCCCCCAAGCGTACGTATCGAAATTCCTCAGCACGCGCATGGAACTCACAATAGCGCAGGGAAACACGTGCGAGCATGCATCGTCTACACATGGGATCACAAGAGTTCCGCGTCTTTCTGGCAGGGCATGAAAGTGTAAGTTAGCCGGAGCGCACCCATGCTGCCCAATCCGCCCAAATTCTAATATCATACTCCAGGCAGCCAATCCTTGCCGACGAAGTACAGACATTCAAAGCGCTCATTACCGTCCACAAGGTCCTCCAGGAAGGCCATCCTATCGTTCTCAAGGAGGCGCAATCGAACACCAGCTGGCTTGAGAGCTTATCACGGGGCTCCACAGGCGGAGAAGGCATGCGAGGATATGCGCCGCTCATTTCAGAGTACATCTACTATCTTATGGCCAAACTTGCTTTCCACCGACAACATCCGGAGTTCAATGGTACGATAAGCGACAGTAGGGCATACACAATTGGCTGATTGGAATAGGAACCTTTGAGTACGAGGAGTACATCAGCTTGAAGTCGATCAACGACCCCAACGAGGGATACGAGACCATCTCGGACCTTATGACCCTACAAGACCAGATCGATGCTTTCCAGAAGCTCATCTTCTCCCATTTCCGGAGCGGTGCGAACAACGAATGTAGGATAGCGGCGTTGGTACCACTGGTTCAGGAGTCCTACGGTATCTACAAGTTCATTACCAGCATGTTGCGCGCAATGCACACCAGTAAGGACTAGAGGCTCGGTTCATTTACGATCCAGCTAACCATTGTAGCACTCGGTGACGACGAAGCGCTCTCTCCTCTACGCGGCAGATACGATGCCCAGCACTACCGTCTCGTCAAGTTCTACTACGAATGCTCGAATCTTCGATACTTGACCAACCTCATTACAGTACCAAAGCTGCCACAGGAACCACCGAACCTGCTCTCTGAAGACGAGAATGCGCCCGCGCTACCCGCACGACCCCGCAACGAGAAGCCAGAACCCGCTCGCGCTCCATCAGTTGACCCAGAGCCAATCAACGAGTTTTGGAAAGACAACCAGCGGAGGCAGCAAGAGGAATACGAGGCTGAACAGCAGAGGCTCCAGCGGCAATGGGAGGAGGCTCAACAGCAGCAACAGCAGCAAGCGATGCAGGCACAGCGTGACTTCGAGGAACAACAGAGGCTTCAGGCAGAGCAAGCTCGGTTGGCGCAAGAACAACTCATGCGCGAACAGTATCAACAACAGACACAGGGTCGCCTTGCTGAGCTTGAACGAGAGAACCTGAACGCGCGCGCTCAGTACGAACGCGACCAGTTGATGCTGCAACAATACGACCAGAGGATGAAGGCGTTGGAGGGGGAGATCAACCAGATGAACCAGAATTTCCAGCAACAGATGGGCTCGCGAGACGATCAGATAAGAGCACTTCAGGAGCAGCTCAACACATGGAGATCAAAGTACGAGTCGTTGGCCAAGCTCTACTCGCAACTGCGTCATGAGCATCTCCAGCTGCTGCAAAAGTTCAAGGCGGTTCAGCTCAAGGCAAACTCCGCCCAGGAAGCCATTGATGGGCGAGACAAGCTGCAACGAGAGCTGAAAACCAAGAACTTGGAACTGGCAGACATGATCCGCGAGCGCGACCGAGCGCTCATGGAGAAGGATCGTCATACCGGTGGTCATCGCGAAGAGACTGAGAAGTTGAAGAGGGAACTTCGCGCTGCCCTGGACAGAGCAGACAATCTCGAGCGTGGCAAGGGCTCAGAACTTTCGGCAATGCTCTCAAGACATAACCGAGAAATCGCAGACCTTGAGGAAGCGCTGCGGAACAAGACCCGCGCGCTAGACGAGTTCCAGATGAAGTATCGTGAAGGTGACTCTGACTTGGAACGTCAATTGCGTGACAAGGAGGAGGAGCTGGAGATCTTCCGTGCTGGTATGGATCAGACGCTACTCGAGCTGAACGAGTTGAAGCTCAACGCTGGTACCAACGATGATGTCCTGGACGGTCATTTGGACACAATTATTCAAGACAGCCTCCAGAAGATCAACGACCTTATCGACTCCGTCCTCCAAAGCGGTGTACAGCGTGTTGATGATGCGCTGTATGAGCTCGACTCTCCTATGCAGGCTGGAAACCAAAATGCCACCGGCGCGTACGTGCTTTCGCAAATCGAGAAGGCGTCAACATGCACCATGGAATTCTCGACAGCTTTCAACAACTTTATTGCTGACGGGCCGAACGCCAAACACGCTGAGGTTATCAATGCCGTCAGTAACTTTGGCGGCGCTATCGTCGATGTGTTAGTGAACACCAAGGGGTTGACGCGGTTCGCTTCTGATGAGAACAAGGCTGACCAGCTCATCAACGGCGCGAGAGCTTCTGCAACCTCCACCATCAGATTCTTCCGCAACGTCCAGTCAGTGCGCATGTACGACATGGACGCGGAGCAGAAGATCAACGTTGTCATCAACAACAGCACAGAAGTCGTGCGCAACCTGCAGAGCTTGTCTAAGCTTGCGGATGCTTTCGCGCCCAAGAGCAAGATCACCAACGCTTCTGGCGATCTTGGTGACTTGGTTGATAACGAGTTGACCAAGGCGGCCAACGCCATCGACGCGGCTACCGAACGTCTATCCAAGCTGATGAAGAAGCCCAGGGATCAGTACTCCACCTACGAGCTCAAGATCCACGACTCCATCCTCGAAGCCGCCATCGCTGTCACAAACGCTATTGCGCAGCTCATCAAGGCCGCAACCGCCTCACAGCAAGAAATTGTCCGCGAAGGCCGAGGCAGCATGTCCAAGACCCAGTTCTACAAGAAGCACAACCGCTGGACCGAAGGTCTCATCAGTGCCGCCAAGGCCGTCGCCACATCGACAAACATGCTCATCGAGACCGCCGACGGCGTCATCTCGGGTCGCAATTCACCCGAGCAGCTCATCGTCGCTTCTAACGACGTTGCTGCCTCTACCGCTCAGCTGGTGGCTGCCAGTCGTGTAAAGGCTAGCTTCATGAGCAAGACACAAGACAGGCTCGAGAGCGCATCCAAGACTGTGACTGCTGCTTGCAGGTCGCTCGTCAGGCAAGTGCAGGAGATTATCGCCCAGAAGAACAGGGACGAGGGCGAGGTTGTCGACTACAGCAAGCTGGGCGACCACGAGTTCAAGGTCCGCCAGATGGAGCAGCAGGTATGTATTCATCAGACACTGTTTGGGGAAGAATGCAAGCTAACGGATAATTTTAGGTCGAGATTCTGCAACTCGAGAACTCGCTTGCTCAGGCTAGGACAAGGTTGGGTGAGATGCGCAAGCTTTCTTACCTTGAAGAGTAGATGTCTGCACGTTGGCGCTTGTTCGTTCGTGTGGATAGCTGCTGGTTTATCGTCGATAGTTACCATTCATTATTATTGTCTCATGGTAGACACCGTTTGTAAACAAAGCTTGTTCTTCTTCCTCTATAGTTTTGAATGGAAGGGAAAACAACGACGCCTTTGGCATTGGTTGTGAGTAACGTCATCTTTTGTGAGAACACTTCCCATATATCGTACATGAACCCTGCTCATACCATCTCAACTCTTCTTTTTAGCCTCGTCATGGGCAATCATTCCATCCGAGATCTCCTCAGCTGCAGATCCAACGGGAAAGCCTCTTCCTCCTGCTTCTTATACAAGTCCATTGCCTCCTCGACCGTGAACATGATACCCCTGTCGATCTTGGCTTGAGCCTTGGACTTTTTCAGCTCAAGTTGCCTGGCACGTATCTTCTCAAGACATGCTTTCATCTCGTCGGCAGCTAACGCCCGCTTCTTCTCTTGAGCTTGTCGCTCCAGCTTGCCGACTTCGATGCGTATCATCTTTGCCGAAAACTCCTCCGTCGAGACATCGTCGTCCTTTTGCTTACCTACCTCATCTGGTTGGAAGGCGCGTTGGTCGTCTATATTCTCGAACGCGGGCCATGTAGGTGGTTTGTGCTCGTCGAACGTCTTCATGTAGGTTGGTAGGTATTCCAAGAGATGAACTACATCACACTGTTAACATCATGTAGTCTGCACGACACGTTGAGAACTCACCTGCACACTCCTCGTAGGCCTTGACTGCAGCAAGATGCTCAGTGTCCTTGGCCTCGCGCCACTGCAGCGACACGTCTACGCCCATCAAGTCTTTGATGCAGGGACAGTAGATGGTCGGACGGTTCTGGCGAGGATCTTGATAGACAAAGTGTCCACAAACCAGGCAGAAACGCACAGCTCGGTTTGAGTAGAGTCGGTATTTCATTCCCCGAAAGAGGTCGTTGTATCCATGCCCTACACCGCATTTTGGGTCGCAGTCTCTACATATGCCAAGAGTCTCGTCCTTGGATTTGGGGTCGTTGGGTTGGACAGGGTAGACTTGATAGCACAACCGACAGCCGCGATAGCCCTGGCCTTCGGTGTAAGGGTGGATTGTGTATGGAGTGCATATGGCATAAGCGCGCCTTGTTACGAATGCTATTTTGTCCTAAAGCTTGGGGCCATGGGAGAATCCTACGTCGACCAGTGCGCGGAAATGGCGATGAGTCTGACAGAGGCGAAGTGCGGTCTGGTAGTCGACTTCCTGGACAATTCTACAGAAGACATAGGGCGGTAGGTCCAGCAAGCTTCTGCGCTGTTCGGGGCTGACAGGGGCCGTGATCTGAAGCTCTTTGCTACAAGGTTAGTCGGAAGGTTAGTTAAGATCCAAGAAGCGACGTAGAAGAAGCGATGTAGAAGCAAGCAAAAGAGAAGCAATGTAGAAACAACGTATGTAGGTTAGTCATGTCGTACAAATCCAGAGTAAGATCTCGAGCTCCAGGGTTGTCTGCTCGATGTTCAGCGCTCTCTTGGGTAGCGTCGCCAGACTTGAGCGGTGACATCTGAGCAGAGAGTGAGGGCTTCGTAGCAGCTGATTTTTGGCTGTGTTTCACAAGTATTCCTGTAACGCTGTAGTCGATCACGTAAGTTGTGCTCAGTTAGTGTATATAATGATCAAGTGTTGACAGGTTCTTGTCAACAAACAGAATGAGTTCAAAATCGTTGTTTGTGCCCAAGTGACTGTGGAGAAGTGGGGCTTCCCACGCGATCACGTGTATCGACTAGCGCGCTTCTCGAGTAAACAGCGATGGAGATAATGCGCCCGCTATAGCCTGTACTCATCGACTTCGCAGCGCACCAAAATTCGTCGGAATCTGCGATTATACTATCATGCCTACTGCTACGAACCCAGAATCGCGCTCTCCATCTCCCACACCCGCCCGACCCATCGCAGATGCACCTGGCCCGCGCGCGCAAGGACTGATCAATGTATTCAACCAAGCCTCCAAAGCGACCTTAGACAAATGCTCGGCCAAGAACTTTGCCTCGTGTTTCCCAACGGCTGCGCAGTATAGTCCAGAGGTATTGGACAACTTGCGAGGGCAGATTGTGGATCAGTTAGACCGAACGTGGAAGAGCAACTTCGAGGACATCATGGAGAGGAGGAATGTTGTTAGACTCCTCAACTCGCTGGACCAGTGCATAGAAGATGCGAAACTCAGGAAAAAACGCGCCGAAGCGAGCGCCAATGGTGGGCCTGTAGAGACGCCTGTGCCGTGAGTTTTGCGAATGCGCCCACTCTTCATCACCCTCGAATACTGACTCAATGACATAGACCGCATACACTTACTCCAGCCGAAATACACTTGGCGCATCTTATGCCTTTCCTCGAAAAGCAAGCGACCGATATGAACACGAAGCTCGTCGAGACTCAGCAGTCAAACACCGAACTGCTTTCGACCGTTACCGCACAACGCGCCGAGATAGAAGCCCTAGTACGAGGCTTAGAGAACGTTATACAGGATCTAGATGCTAGCGCACAGATCATGGCTCAAGACGATGTTCAAGAATTGAGCAGAGAGACTAGGGATCTTGAGATGGAAATGAGGACGTGACGCTAGAAGGAGGAGCATACCCTCGAGATGTTATAGATGCTCGCTCCAAACACGTCAACATCTATCGCCACACCAACCCACCCGCGCCACGAGCTCAACAACAGCAACAGGCTGCTAGCACCGGGTCCGAGTACCACGCTTAGTTACACGAGCAGGGCTGTCGTCAGAGCCACGCATGCCTGAACCGTACAGGAGGCAGATGCTAGCAAACCAAAATCACAAATGTCGAGGAGACAAATGCGCAAGTTGTGGTCCAGAGGACGCATGGACAGTTGCTGAAATTGCAAGTCACTGCTAGCGGAATGCAGTAAACGAACTGATTGGCTATGGCGAAGACGAACAGGACAGAAGCAAGGTCTGTCGATATTGACAGTAAGAGCTGAAGGCTTGAGAAAGGACGATATGATAACTGTTCTAAATGACGAGACGTAGATGGATCATTCAACGTATTCCTGAAAGAATACATCAATATCATGAGCAAAAGCATGTTTTTTCTCCACCCCTGGAGTATATACACATCATTCGTATTGCCCTACCCACTCTAAGGCATATAGCACTTGAGCAAAGAACCCAAACTCAGCTCACTCCCCGTCTGCAACAACAGATTCAACGCGCCCGTACCAAGGTACACAGGGCACTTGATCGCCTGCGCCTCATCCACAGCCTGCTTCAACGATTCCGCATAGCCACCAAGCACCTTACCCTTCCCATCCTCCTTACCCTCCAGCACAGAAATCATTTTCGCACCCGCATCCTTGAACATGGCACTTCCACCCGCCGCATCACACGCCAGCTCGTAGAACTGCGCTAATGGAATACCGACATGCTTGGCTAGCGAGATGGCTTCAGCTGCCGAGACGAGGTGAATGCCGGTAAGGAGGTTGACGACGAGCTGGAGCTTTGCTTCTTTGTCCTCGGATGAGAGGCTGCTTTGGATGCTGGTAACGGGCTCGGAGGTCCACAGGCGGACGAGACCGGAGTCGTCGTTTGCGCCCCAGCCGCGGTCGAGTGCGGAGAAGTAGACTTGTTCTGCGGCTGAGCAGAGGGTGGCTGGGAAGGCTACGCTGCGAGACATGGATGTGATGATTCCCTATCCATATTGTCAGCATGAGATCAGTCGTTGTATTTCCCTAATACCGAGACTGAGGAAGAGAAACAGAATAACTCACAGTATCCTTCAAAATGATCGTCACAGCACTTGCTCCAGGGAAATAGTCCTCCTTCAGCGTCCTCTGACTACGATTTTCAAACATCCAACTCCACCCCGTACTCCCCAACACCTTCTCGTACACATCCTTTCCGTTCAAGCCCAGTCGAGCAGCGAACCCGTATGCTTCGCTGAGAGACAGGATCTGGATTGCCGCAAGCACTTGATGGACCATCTTCATGTTGCTGCCTGCGCCAATCCCGCCATCGACAATGAACAGCTTGGAAGGTGCGGACATCTCTTCGAGAAGCCATTGGCCTTTTGAAAACGCCGCAGACGAGGCGCCCGCCATGATGGATAAGGTGCCATCTGCTGCTCGACCTGCGCCACCGGAGACAGGCGCATCAATGAATAGGATATCATCTCGGCCAATGTCTACCAGGTCTTTCTCTACGCTCTTCGCGTACGCACTTGGTACTGTCGAGCACAGCAAGAGTGTCGCCCCCTTTGGCAGAGCGCTCACAATTCCGTCTTTGTCGAAAAGCGCGGGCTGAGCTTGCATAGCTGATGCGACCATGACAATATAGAATGGCTTGTCTTTTGCAGAGTCTGAAAGGGATGTTGATGGTGTGCCGCCCGCGGCCTTGAACTTCTCCAGCGAAGGAGGGTAAACATCGAAACCGGTTACGGAGTAGCCTTGCTTGACGAGATGCGTGGCCATGCCCATACCCATTGCACCTAGGCCGCAGAAGCCGATCTGGGGTTTAGACGACATTGTTGTGGTGTTTGTGGTATTTTCCTAGTCGTTGGGTGTGTAAGGAGGGCCGGTTTGGTGTTTCCAAAGTATCCTATCCCAACGCTGGATGTTGAACGTTGACGGGACGAATACTGCACGGAAGCCGTTGTCCACAGATAGAGCACGTTTCTTCGGCTCTACTCTTCTTTATGCTGTTTCCAGTATCTAGCTCTTTTTTAATCGCGATACGCTCAATTTGACGTCTAAAGTTGAGAGTTGGAGTCAAGATGTCAGTCACAAAACATCGACCACGTAACTTCTCTCCCATCACCCCACAACCCAACGTCACACGCCGCTACGTTCCCCAGGTAAAATGGCCTTGGGCCGGCAAAAGACCCGTCTTCGGTCATTGACATTCATCCTGGTTGCCCCGCACTACGAGCGAAACCGGTTAGGTGGGGTATTCCTCACCCGCCGAAAGTGGGTCGTCGGCAAATGACCGATGGCAGACTGTGTTGGGGAACCCGGCCGCACGAAGATTGGACACTGAGTATCGGCGGGTGGGCCGGCTCGATGAAAAGATGCTGCGGCTTGTTGATGAGATCGAAGTGTGTCCGGCCGGTGGGCTTCAGGTTCGGGTTAATGTATGCCGTGATAGATATTTCATACAGACTTAAATATCGTTGAGACGACAAGAGCTTCTGGACTTTACTCACACAACGATAACTGCGGATGTCGCATCATCTTCAACGAAGCATATAGATTATCTCATTACACTATTACTGCAAGTTTCCTACGAACGCGCGGTGAAAATCGTCAAAAAGTCATGATATCCGTGTACGCAAAACCAGACTTCAGCTTCTAGTGAGATTGGTCATCCAGAAAGCTTTCCATCACATAGCCCAAGCTACACTGATCGGATATATCGGATCGAAAACTGCATTGTCATCGCTCATTCCATCAGGGGTATAAGTCGTCAGTCCTTGTGAAGACGGACTATTAGTGGACAGAGAGTGGAATACTGCTTAAGCCGTCAGTGCGATGTCTAAGCAGCAACAACCCTCTCGTCCTCCCGACCACGCTGGTGCTCACTAGCGATCGTGGAAGTAACATCGTCGTCAAGATCTTCACCCTCGTAGCCGTTACCCTGGTGCTGCTCGGCAGGGATCCACAAGCCAGACTCCCTGTCAAGGGCCTGGTCTTGGCCAGAGAGGTCAACACCCTCGCCCATGTTGCGGTTCTGGTTGCGACGACGCTGAGAAAGGGTGCGCGAACGCTGGGAGAGCTTGGAGGAGACAGAGGCGTTCTGAGACACCCAGTTGGTAAGGGCATCCTCGCAGTCTTGGATGATGCTGTGGCATGTTAACAAAGGTTTCTCATTGAAACGAGTAGATAAACTTACGCCTTGCTAGCCTCGTAGCCATCGTAAGCTTGACGGGTCTCTCCGGGAGTGACGGGGGTGTCGTCGACAAGCTCGAGCAGGTGCTTTCCGTAGCCGGCAATGATGGCCAGCTTCTCGCAGTGCTCGCGCATGGCATCGAATTGGTACGTGAAAGCTGCCTTGAGCTTCTCACGGGTGATGTTGGAAAGTTGGGCCTCTGCGACAAGTGACTCGGCCTCAGCGCGTACAAGCTCCTGCTCGAGGACAACGATCTTGGGAGAGTTGGGCTCCTTGTACTTCAACTGAGCAATCTGGTCGGTAATCTTCTGCTTGCCTTTTTAAACGTAAGCGTCAATCCGACAGCGCGCAAGTAGTGGACTTACGGTCACGGCTGGGCTGAACGGAAGCCTCAATGTTGCGGATGCTCTTGATGGTGACACGGTATTGGTCGTAACGGTCGACGTACTGGTCCTCGAGCTCACCGATCTCGTAGATGAGGACACCGAGCTTGTCAGTGACGTCAGAGACGTCGTCGTCGCAAGCCTCGCCCCAAATGGAGAGTTGTTGCTGTGTGACCAGTTAGTACTACGTAGAGTCGCACAGGGGTTGTGCGAGCTTACTGCGACCTCCATGCGCTCCCTGGAAACAAGCTCCATGCTGCGCATGACGTTCTTCTCCATCTTGACAAGTTGTGACAGCTTCTTCGCAAGGTCGGGTCCGAAGGCACCGGCGGACTTGTGGCGGAAGGTGTGGCCTGCAAGGTAGAGAACCAGGTTAGCAGCTGTAGCATAACAAGACACTTTCTGAACAGTCTGGAGGCTATCCGGGAGCTTCGGCACTTGAAATGGTCGTCATTGTTGAACCATGCGACGAGGCGCTGTACATGCGGTGTGCAAAAATGGCACTGCGCAAAACTCCTCGTATGATTCGCGTCTGGACTGGTAACAAAAACGAAGAGGACAAATTCAATTTTAGAGGACGTACCGATGTTGGCCTTGCCAAAGAAGCGTCCGCTCTTGGTCGACGACGAAGGGGGCGGGGGGCTCTGAATCTGCGACGCCGTAGGCGCGCGAGACTGGCGCATGCTGTAAGTTCGGTGCATAGTGGCGGTGGTGTTCTGGCGATTGATTGAGTGTGGATTGGAGGAATGTAGTTGTGCTTGAACTTTCTCAGGCGGCGCGGTGTTGATATGGAAGGCGCAGAGATGTCGCGGTATGACGGAGGTTTTGTTTAGGGGACTTCAATGACGTAGCGTTTGCCTAGCCCCACTCTCCCCGTGGCGATCATGTTCTCGGACACGCTACCTACCCTCACATCATGCACATCCTCCGCACTGCGACATTGGCACGCCCAAACCAGCATAGAGCATCCTTCTACGACCCTGAGTACCTGCATATGGACCTCGACCCTTTCTTGTGGTTTGCACGCGCATACGACAACACATATCGCACACAGTCAGACAATGGTTGTCCTGCTTGCGCTGATCCCATCTAGCTTGGGCCAGAACATTTGGCGCCAGTGGCTATGTTCAATCCGGCTGATGTGACGTTGATGTGTGCCTGTTTCCGGGACCCATGGGCGCCATGACAACCGCGCTACCAGGAAATCGTCTCTCCCTAGACTCTCAGAAGGAGCCATTCAAGTCGTCTATAAAGTAGGCCGGGCATCTATTAAGGTTCCGATGGGCACTTCTTGCAAGTTTTCAAAGGTCGCCAGGACAGCGACGACATGGCAACGGAGAGGTTGCTCTAGACGGCTTGACATTGTTGCCGGAGGTTCCGCGACGTATGTGTACAGCACGGTGTAGGGTCATTATCTTCGTAATTCCAAATATACGCTTGTAATGGCAAGCTTTGGCCAATGGCAGAAACTTGATTTTCTCAAAGTCTACACTGCCCATGTATAACTGGTGCATAAAACAATGGAGGTATATCGTTGAAACATCATGCTTAGAATCAATACATCGCTCCTTCATGCAGCGAGTTGGCGAAGACACTGAGGATGTTGCCTGCTTCGCCCAGGCCAGCGGTTGGGCGCAGAGCCCAGAAGATAAGTTCACCCTCCCGCGGTGACCGGCGGTGGTGCACAGCTAGCGATGCTAGTCCCACTGCAAATACGGTTGTCACACCTAGGAGGGTGTTGACGAACAACGGAGACGGGAGCTCAGATCTGACGCGCTTTGACACTAGCGGCGGCTCTGAGACAACGACGTTATGCCGTCGGGACAAGGCAGACAGCCCGGGCATGTTGCCCAAGATCTCCTTCGCACTGGCTAGCGTACTGGAGGCGAGAGTCTCTGATCTTGTTGTCCATGGTAGAGAGGTACTTCTTAGGGATTTCTTCGCGCCAGTAGAAACAGACCAGACGTCTACAGGGTCGACCTTGTCGGTGTTGAAAAACTCCTTGCGCAACCTGCGAATGTATTCTCCGATGCGTGGGTACTTGGTCTGGATAGTCTCCCGGAGCCAAGCTTGAGGCACTGTTGGGTAGTACAGCAAGGACAGATACCCAAAGGCAAGGCAATCGAAACTAGAAGGTTGCTCTCCATGGAAGAGATAGTCGTGTTTCCCCAATAGATCTGATAAGGGATCTAGGAGCTCACCCGACAGAGCATCCAGTCTAAAACGCGCAGCATACACTTGGCCACCTAGGAGACCGCCCAGACCCTTTCCACGCCCCATGCTCATGGCGTTGGGTTGACTTTCGGTCGGTATGCCAGCTGCCCGTTTTGCGGCCTCATATTCTGACGAAGCAGTTCCCCGACCCGGCGCAAAGCCTTCCTCCGTGGTAGTGTCCACATCCAAGCTACTCAATCCCATATGCGCCGTCCGGGCCCTCGCAAGGTCTCGTCGTTTCGGAGGGACGGTGTAGTTGGCATACCATGGCAGAATTGCAGTATAGGCGGACGAGGTCGCGGTGTTGTAGTTTTCGGCAGAGACGTAGAGGGATAGGTCGATCAGAGGCGTCGCTGTAGATTGGAGGAACGTTATGAAACTAGGCATGCGTCAGAAAACGTCTAGTGCTTCGTCTTTGGGTACTCACGCAGTCCTGTCGGTCCGCTGTCTGTTGGATAGGTTGACATCGAGGTCATCGGTAACTGCAGGGTGATTACGTAGGTATGCGACGATATCCTCGAAGCCGGACGCGGTCGCGACATCGTCATCAAAAAGGATCGGCAAGCTCTCTGCTGCTATGTAAGAGTTTATCTCAGTCAAGATGGGTTTACAGTCCTGTACCAGTGGCGCCAACCGTGGGGTTGTGCTCTGCAACGAGTGTCCAGTCTCCCTTGGGAATAACGCGCTGGCAGTAGGCAACCGTCGCTATGCATTCGGGCTCTATTGAGGGGAGCCCAAAGGCTGGGCCCCATACATGAAGCTCAAGCACCATGTCTTGTGCGGCGTCGCGGTGCGCTGTTGGTTTGCAGGGCGCTGACGCACTTCTCTACAACTTCTGCGCATGCCGATCGGAACGTTCCTAGCGTCGGAACGCGCGCACGTGAACACGCATCATCATTGCTTTATATGTCGCATTTGCTTGATTACATCGTCGACGTCAAAGCACCACATTGGGATCCTTCACAACTCCAATATGGCACCACTCCGACGCTACCTGCGGATCACAAAGCATTCGGTACTCGAAGTCCGCATCTATCTCGACAGACCTGCTGACGCTGAGGCATGGCTGTTGAAACGCGATGACCCAGCACTGCCACGCGTCATTCAGGCCATACGACCGCTTGTACTGCCTAAACTGCGAGAAGAAAACGAGCGGGGTAGAGGCCGAGGTGGTGCCAAATCCAAAAAGAAGGGAGTAAAGGATGTTGTCGTTGAAGGTAAGCTGCATGAAGCCTTGCCGAGCTATCTAGGATACAAGCATCCCCGCATATATGCTGCAGTCTTACTTAGACGGCTAACCTCACGTCAGATGATTTCGAGGTTTCGATCTTCTTGACGGACCTATCCTCCCGCCACTCCGTTCTGACCAAGCAAAAGATCTTCAAGGACAAGGCCCGCATCCAGAGCAACTCGGGCAAACTCACCAACTGGCTGACAACCGGAACTAGCGATCAGCCTGTCGTTATCAACGAAGATGCCGCAGATCCGATAGTCATCAGAGAGGAAGAAGACGACGAACCTATCAATCTTGCTGATATCCCTGCAGCCGATGTGCCTGCAAAGCAGCCTGAACGTACAGCGCGTCCAAAACGCCGAAGAGGCAACAATGAAAATGATGGAGTCAGCGATCATACGGACAGCGAAAGTTCGGATCTCTTTGTCCCCGAACCTCCTACCAATGGCAGCAAGACGAAGGCCAGCACAAGGGATGACGATCAGGCCACTGATGAGGAGCCACAAGCAGATGATAAGAAAAAGCTTGGTCTTAATACATCATATGACGGCTTCAGTATCTACGGCCGTATACTTTGTCTCGTCGTTAAGCGCCGTGGCGTGCGAAATCCGGCAGGAGCGAGTGGCGCAACTTCCAGCCAGGCAATGCTAGAAAATTGGGTGTCTACGCAAGCTGTGGCTGAACAGCTTGACGACGATGAAGACGCCGTTTGAATAGATCCAGCAAGCTAGCACTAGCTGGCCGGCAGTCATATCATGACAGCTGGATCCAGCTGTGGACTGATACGATCACGGACTACCAGGGACAAAAATAATAAGGGCGGCCACGATTCGCCGACTCTGAACACGATGAGTTCATGACAGGCTTATCCACGTGGAACGCACTGTGCTCAACCAACGCACCGGATAAATGCGCGGTCCTTCAGGAAGCCCCTGCGCAATAGGTGGCTGGCTTAGTGTACCATTTTCCAAGAGGGTACAACATGCGCCACGAATATCACACGCTATCTTGTGTACGTACGCCTAATCTTTATTGCAAACGTGGTAAACATCCTAATGGGGACTTGATTAGGACAATGAATCTGAAACAGAGCACACAGAAACATTGATGCGTTCGTAAAGGTGGGAAGATCAGACGGCTTTTCGGTACGACCAGGCGTGCTATTGTATCTATCTATATGCAGATTTTGGGCTCGATCGAGACATTGAATAATGCGACACAGCGACACAGCTCGCTCATCGAAAACAAATGTGAGGAACCACTGCCTTGGCGGGTGTGGATTCGGTGTTACTCCGGCGTACACAACGCTTCCAGTTTGTTCCAGAGTCTCGTCTTTGTCTGCTCTCAGTCCTTTCACAGGTAGCGCTTCGGGCTCGCCGGCCTGGCGCAGCTCAATCCGCTCTCGCGCGAAAGTGAAGGAGCGTAAGCCACACAGAGTGCGGCAGCGGCGCCGAGACATCATGCGCGTACCTGCAGCAGCGTGCCTGGAGCCCTCTCCACACCAAGCTATTGATCTGCTGACGATGATCGCCTTGATCCACCGCCGTTATCGCACCATGTCTGCCAAAGCATGGCAGAATCGCTACCATCTCTACAATGACGCGGTGTCCGGCTAGCCACGACGACGAAAGCGGAGCCGGCTGATAGAGTTCAGTGCCAATACGATGTTGTTTTTTCGGCGACGTGGACGCCGCATTCCTTGCTGCAAGCAGTCCTCCGTCGGAACTATGAGAGGCTTATTGATTCAAAAAGCCTCAAGATGAAAAGTTTACCGGTCTAAAGGTGCCGTGATTACATACTGCATGGCATGCGGCCGCCCCTGCAGCTGAAAGGAACTCTTCTACCAGTGTGGCTCCAATCTTATGGCCTGTCAATTAACGGCGCTCGGTCTCCTGTCGTCTCTCCGCGCTGGCCAGTTGGTTGGAACGCTTGTCAGCCCTAAAGTCTTTTACTGGGATGAGACCAGATCTCCGATACTGTCGCATGTCTTCGCATTGGACTGTAACACCTGCGCAATCCTTCTCCACCATGCTGAAACAGCAGCTCTTTGGGAAGCGTTGATACTGAGCTACTGAACTACCGAAGGGGGTGGCGATGGTGAGGACGATACTTGCTGTGTTGAGCCTGACGCATCGTCTGCCCCTGTAAATCTAATCGCTTACCGTCGAACGATGAGCGCATCGCCGCACTATTTTTCTTTCTGGTGAGTAAGGAACATTTTCTGCTTGTCGCGCACAGGCTCGTCAGGGCAAACGCTTCGACAACTGCGGCGTTGATCGCGGAGGCTACAGGGGTAAAGGGAGGCATACATATTGCGAATCTCAATCAAAGGAACGCCTATCTGCAGTCGGACGTAAACCCTGTCATCCACGTGGATTTTGGCCAGCTGAGACATGCAAGTTGCGGTGCTCTTGTCCGTCACTCCGCAGTGGTGTTCTGCGGTGCTGAGCGCCTAGTGGCAGCATGGCGTCCGTTCAACTCTGTCCTTCCGGATCAGCCGAATATCCTGATAACCTTTATCGAGCGGCCACTGCCAGCCAGTTGTGGTCGCCGGACGTCCTTGGAAAACAGGGCACACTGGGCGTCGGCAGCTACTCCTACCTCGGTCACAAGCGCGAGCCAGGATTAATACGAGTCGCACGAAGACGGCAAGCCAGAAAGACAAAAATAATCATGACATGCCTTTGTGCGGTGCTTTGCATTCTCAGCCTAGCTGCCCACGAACAAACGTGTGTACCCCGGCCTGTCGATTCAGGACAGCAGCTGGAAAGTCATGCCTGACCTCACACCGCCAGCACGGCCGCCAGCAAGTGTGGACATTGTGGAGCGGAAAATTCTAGGGGGCTTCGAAATTGGGTAGAAGCGTCAAAGAAGGACGGGAGAAGGTCGGCATAGGCGCTAGATCTTCGTCCTGCGCTGGAGGTCGGTGGGTGTCCGACGTTGGCAATTAGGCGACGTCGCAAATTGTGTGACGGAAATTTACTGTCAGTGTGTCAGAATTTGCTCCTGGCACGCACCGGCTACTGGAACCGAGCGATGCCTGTTCCTGAAGCGCTCGCAAGCAAACCCTCTTGCAAGCGGTCCCAAGGCGGCGACTGATCCCAGCCCTGCGCACCGTCAAGGTGAAAAGGAGGGCTACGTTTCATTCATCACGACCGTTCGCACTAGCCATGTCTGCTAGCAATAAGCCGGTAATGTCAGGGAACAGGTGATGTCAGAAGAGAGGACGAACGTGCCGTAGGTCAATCATGCCTCGCTGAGCCTGCTGCCTTGCCTGAAGGATGATGCGTTGTACGAAGGACATGCCGCGACGGCGACAATGCTGCGACAGGATTGGATCAAGGCGATCTTCACGCAGTCACGAGGCCGATGAAACGACAAGGCGGTAACGCGCGAGTTCGTGTTTCTTCTCCCCCCTGCTCATTAAGTGACCAGGATCAGCGATGTTTCGGCGTGCTTTAGCTTATGCACAAGCCAGGAGCCACCCCTTTCCTGCTCATCAGCCCAACGCCTCTTTCACCGCTTGGGCCGTGCCATGCCCTGCCTAGCATTATTACACACATCGTCAAAGTACGTAGCTGACCGACATTTTGGGGGTCTGCAATCTGAGCACAAACATAAATACGTTGACCCCCCACCATCGGAGAGTTCGTTTCATCATCCAGAGCCGAAGACTACTACAACACTAAGAGTACATCTCTCTACTGTCTACTACTACTACTACAACACCATCCAACCATCACTACAACGACCTACTCAACGCTTCCGCTCCATACAAGCCTAACAGCTTCACCTTCCACTCGACACAATGGCCGCCATCATTTACGACGAGTCCAATATGGCATCGCAAAACCTCCCTCCTTGCCCTGGCCCACCACCAACCCGCCCTCTGCCTCCCGTCCCATCCAAATAGACATCGACATGAACCTCAACTCACATGTCTGTCTTGCTCGACTTACACACTTGGCTTTGGCGCATCTCAACATCGATATCAACTCCGCATCCTTACCCGAGCATCCACCGTCGCACCCCACACTAATACTCGACATCGACCCGCACCTTTGCCGCCTGGTCTGCCGCCATCATGCAGTGCATCTGCAGCACCCAGTACGATCTGGTCTTCGACGCACTACGCGCCCTAGACTTAGAACAACTCCCTGTCACTCACCTGACATCCGCCGCGAATTCCGGTTAAAAGCATCCTAAGCTTGTCTTTGGAGAGCGATCCCACACCACTTCAGCTTTGCATCACAAGCCTCCACATGACGGCATGCATCCATGTGGCATTGCTGCATCTACCAAGACCTGCTCGTCTGACTCACATCGGAGCATGGCTACGACTGCATATCCAACACACGCTGGCTCGGGTGTCCGGAACGATCTTTCTCTATAGACGCCTACTTCATTTTGGCACATACACACCGCAGTCCTTCTAATATTGAGCGTATTACTTGCTTTGGAACATGCATTAGTTGGCGCTTGGGATTGGCTGTGTGGCATCATAGCATCATTAGCTTTTGGAGTTCTATTACTGGTTAGGCGGCATCACAGCCAGGAGGAATACCCAATATTGTCTCATAGCATTAATCATTTGATCTCAGATCAATTACACGCATACCTCGTCTATTCTTGTTCAATGTGAAACCCGCGTGCAAATCATCGACACAGCATCCTCCTGATCACTAATCGCTCCGGCTTTCGAGACTGGACGCGTTGGGGGCTGAAGTCAACGTCTGCCGGGCGCAAGGCAACTTCCGCCTATATCGCTGCCCAGTTCTCAGCGCGCGCGATAGTTCCCGTGCACACCACCATTGCTATCCGCTAAGGCACATGGCGGTGATAGGATCCGCCAGGCTATGACAAGCGCTGCAGCGTGTCAGAGCGACCAGGAATGCAACCTCCACAATCAGGCACCTGTACATTACAAGCGCTTGGTGGTACACACGTGGGCTGTGTGTGTGACGTAGGCTTGACAGGTCGAATAGACAGCCAATAAGTCGACTCGTCTAACTGCGATGCGTCTTCAGGTGTCCCGCAGCTACCGAAACCTTCCGTGTGACCGGTTCACCTTGAAATCACGGCACCACCCCGGCATGTGCAGGAACGACGATACTTGCCGCCGCTTCATCTTGGAACGCTAATCAGTAGGACAGATGCGGTGTCTGAAAGCGAATATTGGCAGGGCCCTAGTCTGTGGTTTGGCTCGGTTGCGCCTGCCTACCTAGCTCCAACGACGGCCACAGATCCGTTCAGGCACAAGTGCATGCTGCCAGGAGCCCTGCCCTGCTTCGAGCTGAGGCAGATGACTCCTCTACGCGTATAGCCAACCACCGCTGCATTGCTAGTCCTACGCAGAGCTGCGACTACCATACGCTAACCAACACCGTCCTTGACCATAACAGCTTCGCATGTTGCACGACTTCACCGCTCTGCAAGACGTGCCCGCAACTGCGCAGCCGTTAGCGGTATGCGTCGCATTACACTACCCCTCTGCTATCCTCGCCATCAACAACCCTGCGCATCGCGCGGTTACACAGAAAGTACCATTGTGTGCCTACGCCGCAAATTGACGCCAATCTCCGCCCCTCCGAGCGGGTCCGGGCACACCACGTTGGGGGCAGCCACACCAGAGTCGCAAGCGCATCACCCTGACGGTGTTTGACCTTCGATACTCGGATGAGTATGCCGACGTTCGCAGTGCGCGAACAAGAACGGCTCAGGCCCAAGCGTATACAGTCTACACTTGCCCGAGGGGCTGACTGGGAGGGAGCCCCTTGGTTTCCTGGCACCGCTGATTTGCGAATTGACTTTGAGCAACGCCGACGTCCTTCGTCCTCTACAATGCTATGTCATTGGCAGAAGCCAACAAGGCTGCATTCCGGTCTGATGAATACGGACCTGAGCAACCATGCAATCGGTCCTCTGCAAGCACACAGGCCTATCGCTTAGCTATCAAATTGCTCTCGCAAACACCGATGATGCTAAGAAAAGCGACGTGGACAGTATCTGTCAGACGTCAACTCAATTCATCCTGCAAGAAGCGAGGCATCCATGTACGCCATGGGCTGACGCAAGCTGCGCGTTGCCGTGTGTACAACGTGGACGTGTGGAAACCTGCAGTCGTCCTTCGATACATCAACTTTCACGCACGCAAGCGCATATCAATCACACGCCCATGCAAGCCCTCTGCGTGCGTCCAAGTGCTTGCTGAATCCCTGGCAGATCATTGACTCACGCCCGCATTCCACAAACCACGTTGCTTTTCTGCAGATCGTGGGTCCGCGGGCAGAGTATGCAGCCTGCAGCCTTATTTTTCCTTGATGCCTACCGCACCCCAGCGCTGGCAAAGTCCGCTGTCAATCAACCCACGCAGTCGGCCTTTCTTGGTAGATCGTCGGCGACTCGGTCACTCGCTCTGACTCACCTTCAGCGGTGTACCCAAGCTGTCACCGTTGCGACACGGACGCCGTTGCAATTTGGCCGATGTCCCATGTCGCAACCAGGTTCTCGGATCCCATCGCGCAAAAGGGAAAAGCCGTTGAACCTGTAGCTGCCGGCTACCGCTGTAAAACCCTTACATGGCTCACCGCTGTATAGGTCAGGTGGAGGTTACAACGCAGCATGTGCAAGGAGGATTTTCAATCTTGTGACTTGCAAGGTTGTGATGTGGGAATTACGATATTCGCCTTGTTCGCCTAACATCACACTCCTTTCGGTGATCATTACGCAGATTCACCACCAGCCAAGCACTGCGGCTGTAAGCGAACCGCCTCGCAGTGACTTCAAAGGAAGACCCCAGCGCGGTAAACGTTCAGTCCGGTTGATCAAGCTCGGCGAAATCTTTTTTTTTTCCCACATGTTTGCTCGCCGAGCAAAAACGATATTCATTGTAATACCTCCGTCACCATGACCGTCACCGACAAATTTCCGCCGACTTCATGGAGATCACCCAAATAGGCCATAGACAATATTCCTATTATTTGCGTACCGCTATGCATGATATGCAATGCCTGCAAGATAGAGTGTCAAAACAAGGATGGTCGTCCTCCTTGCACGTCGCTTGCGCAATCTGTTTCGCAGGCAACCAGGCATTCGTGGACAATACAATTCCACACCCACTCTTTTCCACACAATCGTGTGTGTGTAGCTCTGTCGATCAAACAGCAGCGTCTTGAACATGCCGTTCATGCACGTCGTCCAATACGGCAAAGTGGATCCTCTCGCCACCACGTCTGACATCTGAAACAACTACAGCCATTAATCGCGCCATGATTCAATATTGCCACGCCTGCTATCACCGCCTTTGCCGCTGGCCTCGGACATTGCTTGCTGACTTGCATGGTTTACTCCGGAGTAGAGTGTGAGAGAGTTTCTGCTTCAAACGGTGCCTCGGTATCTGAAAAGGCGGTGCCTATGGTCATTAGCCGGCTCGACGAGTTTGAGGCGCGTAAGGTCAGATTCAGCCTGTCTTTCAGGCATCAAAGAATGTTGTGTTGTCGCGAGCATGGCTGCCACACTGTAAGTTCGACTAGCTGAACTATACGGTATCAACGCGTCTTGGAGGACGTATGCAAGGAACACCCCACGCTCCATATGCAAGATGCTGTATCCGGCTGAAGTGATGTATATTGCCCTCACTACACACCAACTGCATATGCTGATCATCGATTGTCGGCATACTTGCTCTAGACCTTTGTTGGATCAGTCTGGAGTATCAAGCAAACCTCTCGCCCACGTTCAGATACTTTGCGATTTTGAAGTTGAAATGTCGTTGCGATATGGTTCATGGTTCTGATGCACAGCCACAGACGCCACATGAAGATCGAAGTAATGTTCCTGTCCCTGCCATACGAGCCAACCAATCAGTCTGCTTCGCGCTCAAGTCCAGCTGCGATACAGCGCACTGCATGCGGGGCGTATGTTCAGCGCAGCGTCCGCTTGGAAGACCATTCCACGTACAAATACAGTGCTCCCTCTTCTTCACTTTATTCCCCTCAGTCGCTGCGTTTTGCATTGCGCGCATAGTTAATCATGGGGCTCGTCGATTGGTTGAACTCCATGGCGGAGTTTGGTGAGTGGGCTGGTGGACGCAAGCCAGTGACGAAGAAGTCGGATGCACTGCGCTTCGGTGTATTGGGGGCAGCCAAGATTGCGTACGTCTACGCTCTGCTATCTTTGTCAATATGAGGACGTCAAGATGAGATCTGAAGCTAAGACACATCATTGAACAGTCCATTAGCTTTGATCATCCCAGCGCGGTCACACACAGAGGTCATAGTCGTTGCCGTTGCAGCTAGGGACAAGACAAAAGCGGAGGCTTATGCGAAGAGATGGGACGTGCCAATCGTTCATGACAGCTATGAAGGTAAGTAGACCATCTCATGGCAGCTCTTTGGTCAAGCAGCATCACATATGCCTCCTTCGAGCTACCGCAAAGTCACACTGACCCATTGTAGCACTCATCAACGATCCATCCATTGACTGTATATACAACCCCCTCCCCAACGGCCTCCACTATAAATGGACGCTCGCTGCACTCAAAGCAGGAAAGCATGTTCTTCTGGAGAAGCCGTCGGTCTCTAACGCACAAGAGGCACGCTCTCTTTTCCACCACCGAATCTTCAACGCTCCGGATGCTCCAGTCCTTGTTGAAGCAAGTCACTATCGGTTCCACCCGGCCTGGCATTTCTTCTTGGCGCAATTCGAAAAACATGATATAGAGAAAGCAAGTGCTCGCGCTGGAGTGCCGAAAGGAGGTATCCCCGGGACGGATATCAGGTTCGAATACAATCTTGCTGGTGGTGCTGCAATGGACCTTGGACACTACACGCTATCCGCACTACGAGGTGTATTTGGAACTGAGCCCACAGAAGTCACTTCAGCAAAACCTCGGCTCATACACGCGCCACACGACCAACGCTGCGACCAAGCCATGGAAGCAAACTACACTTTTCCCAACGGTGGCACTGGTCACGTTTCAGCCGATCTAGGTGCCCGAGGTGGTTACTGGTTCCCATGGCTAACATCCAACTGGCCCAGCTTCCGCGATCTGCTTGCATGGATCTCCGTGACTCTACATCCGGAAGACCTTGGTGTAGAAAACGGTCTGGAAAAGTCTCACCAGAAGACACTCATCTTCTCTGGCTTCATGAGTCCGCATGCCTACCATCGCATCGATATTGCTACAACCACCACCTTGCGCGACCCTGTATCTGGAAAAATTGTCAAGGAAGAGAAGAAGACCGAACGCAAAGAAGCCTACAAGTGGCCAGAGGGCATGGGCGGCGAAGAACGGGGACAGGATTGGTGGACATCGTATCGATATCAACTCGAGGAGTTTGTGAATAGGGTCAAGGGCAGGGAAGGAAGTGGTGCTTGGGTGGACGGCGAGGAGAGCATTAGGCAGATGGAAGCTACGGATCGGACGTATGAGAAAGCGGGTATGTTGGTTAGGCCTACGAGTGAGGGGTTAGAGTGAGAAGGATTGGGGATGCAGTGTGGCGTCACCGTTCCTGTATCTGTGACCGGATGAGGCTATTGATTGGAACGCGGGGTAGCACTCAGGGTACCTAGGCAGCAGAACGCAGTCGATCTTACCACCAGAACATTTGCATATATTTCGATGCATTCAGAAACGTGTACCCTCTTTGCCTACTCCGAAGTCAGTCAAAGGTGCGAGTTCTTCCCTGCGAAGCCGCGATGTTGCACCACCGACCAAGCTTACAAACACAGCCAGCCATCCCGCTTACACCTCGCAGAAAAGCCTCACCGCACGATAAGACAGTAAGCAAATAGCTCCAAAGCAGCAAGGCAGATACCAAGCAGCGACAAGCTTCTCCAAGCCTGCACAAGCCTTTGCGTCTACCTGCCTGACTAGGCATCGCTCGCTGCACGCGTGCAGCCCTGCCCCGCTTTGAGGTACAGAGGAACATGACGCGATAGCATAGTCCGTTCCGAGAAGCCGAATTCGAGGGCCGTATAAAAGCAATGCGGTACTTCCGAAGTGTTGCGGTACGTCAACTGAGCAGAGGCATTCACAATGAGGTTTATGACGTTGGTTTGCAGCTTCGCAGCTTTGGGGTCTGCGGGCCCGGCTGCGACTTGGACTCCATGGCAGGACAAGAGACAGGCTGGTGATGCACCGGCTTATGAGGCGCATAGCATTGATCAATTGGTTTGTCGCATCGCTTTTTCGCAATCGATGGGCCTTTGCTGATTGCTAGGGCAGATTGATCATTTTCCAGATAGCGATCGGTACCTTCCACATACCAATGCTACGTTCACGCAACGATACTGTAAGTGTAATACGACGCATAAATATCCAGCATGAGCTAATGGTGTGTTTAAGTTTTCGATTCGTCATACTACAAGCCTGGAGGGCCGGTGTTTCTCTATATCGGCGGAGAGACGAGCGGAGAGTCGCGCTTCTCCAATTTGCAAACTGGAAGTAAGTCATCACAGCGAGATACACTTGATGCCTCTTTTCAGGTGGCTGATCGGTTGGTATAGTCATCCAGATACTCATGGAAAAGTTCAATGGCCTTGGAGTGATTCTTGAGAATCGGTACTATGGCGAAAGTTACCCTTACAACTCTAGTACGACAGATGAGCTGCGGTTCCTGACTACAGAGCAGAGTAAGTGATGCTCAATGCTTAGATATTCCTTTGTTCTGACGCGCTTTAGCTATTGCCGACAACGCCTACTTCAGACAGCATGCTACCTTCCCAGGCATCAACGCCAGTCTGAGCAGTGCCGACACCCCATGGATCATGTACGGCGGCTCTCTTGCTGGTGCTCACACTGCATTCACCATGAAGACATACAACGACGTCTTTGCTGGAGGCATCGGTAGCAGCGCCACTATCCAAGCTTTGCTCGAATACCCTCAGTGGTACAATCCCATCATGAAGTTTGGCCCGGCAGACTGCGTTTCTAGGATCGTCGATATCGTTGACAAGATTGATGAACTCATCTGGAGTGGGAATAAGGATGGCATCCAGCAACTCAAGGAAATTTTTGGTCTCGGTGCGCTGCAAGATCTAAGAGACTTTGCTATGACGATTGCGTTCCCGATTGGAGGTCCTATGAATTATCCGACGAACACCTGGCAAGAACTCAGTAAGTAACTGCATTCTACGATTCAGTGATCAAGCAGGAACTGATCTCTTAACAGATTGGTCCGACCGCTACGGTTCAAAAGACTTCTTTAGCTTCTGCTCCAACGTAACGCAAATCAACCCGCCGGCAAATATCAGCAGCGTTGACATGGCGCTTTCCAAGTACTCCAACGGCGAAGCTTGGACGGGATTAGGTGGCTATGCCGACTACGTAAAGAAGACGCTCATCCCGAACTGCGAGAGTGGCCGAATCGACAGCACAGACGAGGGCTGCTTCGGCACACAAAACCAAACATACTACGCCGACCCCACGAACGGAGCAGCGCGCTCATACCTCTACTCAACCTGTTCCGAGTCCGGCGCCTACCAAGTCGCCCCCACAAACGGCCCCTCCCTCATCTCTCGAGTCCTCCAAATCGACTACACCCAACAATGGTGTAGCTGGGCCTTCCCAGCCGGTGAGCACAACAGCATCCCCGCAACTCCGGCATTGCACTACTACAACAAATACGGAGGCTGGGATCTCCAAGCTCCGAACCTCGCTCTCATCGATGGCAACACAGATGTCTGGCTCGATTTATGCTACCACTCCAATTTGGCTGCTCAGCCTAGGATCAGTAGTGATAAGTATCCGAGTTATCTGATTGCGGGGGCTGGACACCATTGGGATAGCTATGGGATTAAGAATGTTAGTGCTGAGCCGAACTTTATTAGAGAGGCGCATTATTGGGAGGAGAGGACTGTGAGTCGCTTTTTGCAGTTCTGGGCGGAGAAGGAGCATTAGGTTGGGATGAGTAGAATAAAGGTGTTTTGCACGAGAACTGTGTACTGTTTGGAAGGTATGAATGTCGATACCGTGTCCAGGTGCGCCCCCACTTTCTTCTGAGGCGCTTGGGCGAACGCGGGGGTAGTCGAGGACCCTGAAATCGTGACAGGGAATGCCAGGGATGCGATGGGCGCTTTTGCATGTGACGCGCTGCGACTACAACTTTCTCAGGCCCCTCTTACTTGGGTCATATACCGAAGCCCAGCAACAGTCTTGGTGCTTGACGTTCTAGCCTATTGGCGATGTGGAATGATGCGTGCGCGTTTCAGTGCTGGTGTTTGCCACTGTGGGTCACCAGGGGCGCGCTAAGTGGTTTTGTCACCGCTTCCAGCCGCTTGGCTTCATCAAATAGCAGCCTCATAGCTCATTGCTACACCAACATGCGTTTGTGCCATTGTCGCTTACCATAGTCTTTGTATTTGTCAGTTCGGTCTTTCCTTTTCAGCACTACACAGTGCTTGTTTCCTGTTCGTTCTAGCGGGCGCCAGCCGTTGCTATCGTTATCGACACATCGCGACAACACCAGCACCAAGCGTATCAAATCATCAACGAAATGGGCAAACTGGCTTTTCCGCTCGACAAAGAGCTTACGGGGCCGGATAGGGTTGTTCTGAACATACTACAGAAGGAGTACGAGTTGTATGAGGCCAAGCCTGCAGAATCATCGACAGACGCAGCGGAAGACTCAGATGACTCGGGTGTCAAACATTCCGAGATCGTGACGCCGTCACCAGAGGGTAGGTACTTTTTTTCTTCCGATAATGAGTGCCTCAGAAGCATCCAACGTCGATATGCGCTTCTGACTCGATGAATGACTAACTTTGCTCAGATCTTTCAGACCAGGAGCGACAGGCGATTGCTTACCTCAAGAAGCTCAACGACCCCAAGTCCGACAGCTTCGAGACAAGTGTTTTCAGTTCTGTAGATGAACCAGACATCAAGAACCCTCTTCTTCGCCAATGGATCATCGACCCCTACATTCAATGGGCGAAGAAGGTTGTCCGAGTCGAGACCGATGTCATTATGGTCACGCATCTGCTGCTGTATTTCTGCACCAGCATCCCGTCGGCAACCTACTTGTACATCAACTTCCATTGGTGGCACGCTGTACTCCACTGTGTCATGCAGGGCTACTACATGGGAGCATACACTCTCCTGAAACATCAGCATATCCACATGCGTGGTGTTCTCAGCAAGAAGTACGACTTCGTCGATCGGCTATTCCCATACATCCTTGACCCAATGATGGGTCATACATGGAACTCGTACTACTATCACCACGTTAAGCATCACCATGTCGAAGGCAACGGACCTAACGACCTTTCTTCTACAATTCGCTACCAGAGGGACAGTGTTTGGGACTTTGCGCAATACGTCGGTCGGTTCTACTTTCTGATCTGGCTCGATCTGCCGATGTACTTCTTGCGTACTCGCAAGCCTAATCTGGCGTTTCAGGCTGCTGGATGCGAGATCGGCAACTACATTTTCCTGTACTTTATGTACAGTTTTGTCAATGCTCGCGCGACGACGTTCGTGTTCTTGATCCCTCTCGCTTTCATGCGCTTGGCTTTGATGACTGGCAACTGGGGACAGCATGCTTTCGTTGATGAGGTCGAGCCGGACTCTGACTTCAGGTCAAGCATCACCCTCATCGATGTACCCGTAAGTTTACATTCATTCGCTATGGACATTCTTGACACCCGCTCACGTCGTGATAGAGCAACCGATACTGTTATAACGATGGCTACCACACCTCCCATCACCTCAACCCGCTCCGCCACTGGCGCGAGCACCCAGTTGCTTTCCTTTCGCAGAAGAAGCAGTACTCAGACGAACAAGCGATCGTGTTCTACAACATCGACTATTTCTTCCTTACCGTCAATCTGCTCAGAAAGAACTACGAGCACATTGCCAAATGTCTCGTACCCATGGGCGATCAGATGAAGCTCACGCTTGACGAGAAGGTTGAGATGTTGAAGCGCAAGACGCGGAAATTCACTGAGGAGGAGATTGCGGAGAAATGGGGCAAGCAATATGCCAAGTTGAAGTAGAGGTAGATTACACTGGTAACCTAGCAATGATAGGTATCTATGTATATTCTTTCGCCCGTTCAATAACGATCACCACCGCTCGGTAACGATAACAAGCCAGATCTCGAGGCACTGCTGCATTCTGTTGTTCTTGCCCTGTGAACCCACGTGCTAGCGTGCAGTACCTGCCCCGGCACGTTCGCTCACCATATTATTCGGTCTTGGAGCCGATCACTACCCCTCGTCACAACAGCATCCTGCACCCATCACTACTCCACTTCCAGCAATGGCGAATTCCGGAAAACTACCTTTCGATCAGAACTTGTTTGTCGCGACGTCCAACGCGATTTACTTGAGGTCGCAGCTCGCCGGGAAGAAGCTGTTTCAGTGCGAGACCGCTAATGGCATAGTCAACGCTCGTGCTTCAAAAGATAACAGTAGTCTTTTTGCTGTAGCAGATGGCCAGGTCGTGATACTACACGACGCCACTCGAAGCAAAGATAGGAAGTACAGACTGAAGAACGGCGATGTATGGCATGTTCACTGGTGAAACAGGTCCATAAATTGACACTAGCATAGGGCGAGCCACGGCTCCTTCTGTTCTCACCCGACTCGCGCATCCTGTACTTCACGACAACACTGAGCAACTCGGTTCAAGCATACTCCATACCAAATGACGAGCTTTTGCCTTCTCTGCCATCACATCCGTCTCCACCAAACGTGATCGCGATATCGAGTAACGGTACTGTCCTCCTTTCAGCCTCCCCTAACCCGCCGACTATATACCTCCAGGACCAAAGATGGGGACGCAGCGCGGCGGTAAACTTCCGCCCGACAGACGCTCGTTCGGCTGCTACATGTGCTGCGTTTCAACAGCCGGACGGTCCTGCACAGTTGTCGTACACGAACTTCGTGATTGGGTTTCAAGATGGGCTACTAGCGATGTACCGCCTGTTTCTACCTTCACTACGAAAGCGTTCCGAGGACTCGCATGCACACCAAACGCAGTTCTTCCAGTTACAGCCCATCCGAGTTGGTGTTATCAAAAAGCTTCATAAGCCGGCCATGGGCGGTATGCTAGCAGCGCAGTTCCTATCAGGCTACAAGTCGCGGGTTGTCAGCATTAGGCATGATGGCAAATGTCGACTTGTCGACTTTGAAGGAGGTGGAAAGATACTCCGGACATAGCATGTCTCTGGACCGGCTACTTGTTTGACTGTTTCAGCGAAAGGCCCAGTACATTCGAGAGGTCGGGCAGATGGAGCGGTGTTGCTGAGTGGTGATGCGACAGAAGATGTTGGAGAGGTATACGAGGGCATTGAGACACTGATCGCAATCGGTATGCAGGCGGGGAAAGTTCTCATTTTCAACGTTCTCGGCCTACTAATACATGAAATCGCGCTGGAAGTTTCTGTTACAGCTGTCGAATGGGTCGGCGATATGACGGCACCTTCTGCCCTTCCGATTCGCGCATCGTCACTATCCCCCGAGCCTCGCTCGGTGGTCGATATTGTCGTAGCAGAGCAACCGACATCCTCCGACGAAGGCACGGGTACAGTCAAAAAGGTTGTATTGGCCCACAAGCAAGCTGTGCCAAGGAAGCCAATTCCTATGCGACAATCGCCAGATCTGTTCTCCGATGAAGCTAGAGAGGCCGGATCCAGAATTCCTAGTCGGAGAAGTTCAGATGTGCTGCGAGGCTCACCCCTACGCGTCGAGCAAGTGCGCGAAAGACCCACGAAAAAGACTTTAGTACGACCGCGAATCTCCACTGGGACATTCGATTCGCCCCCCAGTCCTTCTTCTAGTGACGTCCCTGATGCCAAAGTAATTCAATCCTTTATCAGAGCCGATCCTCCAGTACAAGAAAGCCGGAGATGGCCCCAGTCACATCCGGCACCAAGTGTGCCGATGCCTTTGCGAGCGCAACACTTTTCGGCCTCCCACAAATCTGCCAGCTCGTCTCCAGAGACCGAATTTTCAGATGAAGATCAGGAATGGTTCACACCTCCCTCTACGCGAAGATGCAAAGGGAAAGCTCCACGGCGTGATCTGAGTCCAGAATCATCTCTGACTGCGCCAACCCTCGCATCCATACGCCCGATGCCCTCTGCCAAAACCCCACCTACTGCTTTGGATACGCCTAGTAGAAACTACTCTCGTCCAATCTCCCGGATAATGAAAGAGGGCTCTGGTAAACACCAAGAAGAAATGGTGGAAGGACCGAAAGGTTCAGTGATCGTACCAAAAGTTGCTCAGCGCCGCGTTACCATTCTGGAACCAGAACTTTCGTCGCCTTTCGATAGCCCGAGCAGTCTATACTCACGGGCTACTGCGCCGATGTTGGAGAGACTCCCGGTAAGAAAGGCAAAGGAGCATAGTGCTGGCCAGCGACCTGCCCTCTCAGTTGGGTCTAAGACTCTAATCTTGGAGCCCGCTCTGACAAACTTCGATCCAGTCCAGGAGCTACCCAGCGGTATATGCTCATCTTCAACTTCAACACCGAGTAGAATCATAGACACATCTTCCAATCAAAGGTTCACCGACATGGCAGGCTCAAGCGAGTTAGGGACAACGCCACATACTCCACTGAACCGCGCTGATGTCGCCATCGCTGCAGACTCTTCTTCATCTTCGCTGGATATACTTTATATTCTTCCACCCCGGCCACATGCTGGGATTAACTTTGTGCAAACCCAGAGCCGTCGCAATCTAGCCACTGCAATGCACCGACAGCTCACGCCGAGTTCGCTCGACACACGAGCGGATTCCCCGAGCAGTGTGTACTCTCGCTCCATCTCCGGCATGGCCAAAGGAGGAAACCATGCCGATGCTGTCATTGAAGATACCGATCGGTCAGGATCGTTGAATGCGCCCATGGCACCGCAACATCAACTCAGTATTCACGCGCTCGGTACGCCGATGTCTACCAGCTCGCCGACTAGTCTCTACTCGCGACCCACACCTCGTATGTTTCCCGACCGCTCACATGCTGTTGAGGGGCCGCCTGCAGAGAAGGCGAAAGATGTCGGGTCAGGTGTTGTGACTGCCAAAGCGAGGATGGTAGCGGAGGAAATGAAGTGTTTGGCTGAAGACCAAAAGACGTTGAGACAGGAAGTCGCGGCGTTGAGGGAGGAGTATCGTGTTCTCAAGGATGTGTTGTTGAAGTCGAAGGTATGAGGTGTGCGGGCGTTGTTGTACGGCGTTTCCTTCTCCTATCCCCTCCTCTTCTTGCCCTTTTGTATCTCGCATTCCTGTAGCTGAGCAACTCACATAACCAGTCCTCAAGCCATTATTGAAGCTCATATCTTAAATCCACCCTCCCTGCCCCCAAACGCCTGTCCTCCTCTTTCCCTCCGGCCCAGCCCCACCACTACTCCCGCCACTCATCAACTTCCTCTCCTCATCTTCTGCATAAACACTTCTCACACTACCCCTAACACTGTTCCTCTTCCCCCCGCTGCTCCCATACGCGGACCCACCATGTCCAACACTTCGCCGCGTGATCTGAGTGTCCTGCTCGACAACCGCCTTCGCCATCTTCCACAGCATCCACGTCTGACACGATATCAACACCAGCACGAGCAAGAGGACGATGAGAATGGCGAATGCGATGAAAAGGAAGAGTACGGTTTCGTCGTCTCGAGGAGGAGGACCGGAAGGAGTGAAGCTCTTGCTACCCATGTTTCGCTGATGGTAGGTTTGCTAGCGCGATGCCGTCGGATGATGATGATTATGATGCAAGAAGAAGAAGAGAGCTGGGCCAAGGAAAAGCATTGATTAAATGAGGTGCCTGGCTCGGGAGTTAAGCAACCTCCGGGTGTTGGGTTGGGCGCGGACCGATTTGAGGGCAACGTAACGCTGTTGCAGATCCGTTTCATGGATACGAGGACAGATCGGGAAGATCCATGCTGATAGTTCGCGTTCACTCGGGTCCACGCGAGGTTCTAGACCAACATGATTCACACATACCGAGGCAAGGATGCGAAGGAAGGGTTTTGAAGAATGATGGTATTGCTACTGTTATTGATGAACAAGAAAAGGAGAAATCTGGTACTAGATACAAAGAGGTCATTACACTACTTCTTTTCCCGTTACCGTAACAGTGACACCGTGCGCTATGCAATACAACCGCGATATCGTACCGCCGTTTATCCTAACAAACAAAGCGATGAAGCCTAGCCGTCGAGTCGTGAGGTAGCAATGCCAGTGCCGGGTACTTTCATGACAAATGAAACAATCTGTTGCCCAAAGTGATGTGTCCAAAAAGGTCCGAAAGAGAAAAGGATAAGAAAAAAACTACTGTCCTGCAGTGACAGCAACAAGATAAAACCTGAACGTGATCCGAATGTTCAAACGTCGTTGTGCGAATCCAGATTGCCAGTTGCAGCAATCTATGCGGCAAGCGGCTCTTCGCCGTTAAGCTCATCATCCTCGACGTTCTCATCAACACCGAAGCCAGAATCCCATTGGCGCTTCGTGACCTTCTTCTTACCCTTCTTTCCGATCTTGACCTTTTCGCTGACCTTGGACACCTTGCCAGTGGTGACGCGGTGAAGATCAGCGCCTTGGGTTTTGACTTCAATGCGCTTGAGCTTCATCTCTTGGATGGCTTGGAGAGCGTCTTGGTTGCGGCGCTTTAGGTCATTAGCAAGACGCTCGTTCTGCTCCTGAAGCTGGCGTTGTGAGATGGTTAGAGCGTCGATGGTGGCACGGGTGTCCTCCTCGGCGAGGCGGAAGCGCTCCTTCATCTCTTCGATCTGAGCCTCAAGGAGTACGATGGTCTCGAGACGAGCATCGCCGAGAAGACGCATCTCTGTGAGCTCGGTTGTGCGCTCTTCAATCATCTCTTCGTACTCTGTGCTGCGCTTCGCAGACGTGTCTTGGAGGCTCCTAATGGTGGCTTCCTGTGTCTTAATGACGGTGTTAAGGGAGTCGACCTCAGTGGCGTGAGCGCCAACAATGTTCAACAACTCATTCGCCTCAGCCTCAACACGTCTTGAAAGCGAAAGGTTCTCCTTGCGATAGCCCTCGTTCTCGCCCTTCTGGAGGGCAAGCTCGTCCTCAAGGGTGTCGATCTTGCCCTTGAGAGCGGTCGTGTCCTCCAAGTAGATGCGCTCCCTCTCAGTGACCTGGTCGAAGAGATCGTTGATCTCGGCTTGCTGTCGCTGAATCTGGTTGTTGAGGTCCGTGATGTTGGCCTGGAGCGACGTGATGGTAGAGTTGGTAGAGTTCTCCAGCGCGACGTACTTGTTCTTCAGATCATTGAGCTGAGTAGCAAGGTCGGCAACTTGAACGTCACGATCTTGCTCGAGCTGATCGCGGGCGTCTGTCATGTCGGCCAGATTGTTCTCCAGTGTCGCAATATCGCTCTCGAGACCAATGATCTGCTGTTCCAGCTGGGTGATGGTGTTCTCCTTCGTCTGACGGAGCTGAGACTCAGCAGCAAGCTGCTCGTTGAGATCCTGCTCGCGCTCATCGGCATCTTCTTGAAGGTCAGCAATGGCGTTTTCCTTCTCCTGCTGGAGTTGGAACAGCTTGAGTCGTAGCTCGTTAGCCTGGAGACCGGTGTCATGAAGACGAGTGTTGAGATCTTCGATCTTGTCATTCGCCTCGTCGAGATCAGCCTCAGTCTTCTCGCGCTGAGCCCGCTCGGAAGCCAGGTTCTCGCGGGTATCGGCAAGCTGCTCCTTGAGTTCAGTGATGGTTTCGTTTAGGTTCTCGATGGTGTTGGCGTGCTGGTACACCTGCTCGATCTGCTCATCACGCTCGCCTTCTGCGGACTCGCGGGCGGCAGTCTGGGCTGCTAAACGCTCCCTCAGTGTCGCCATGTCGGTGGTGATGTTATCAACATCGGTCTCCATGCGTGTGATGCTGTCCTCCAACTCCTCGATGTAGGTATTCTTTTGTGTGACATCAGCCTCTGCGGCATCGCGACCCTCCTGCTCGATGCCGAGTTCGGTCTCTAGAGCCTGAATGCGCTCGCTGTATTCCTGTTCCATGCGAGCGATCGTTTCATGGTGGGTCGTCTCGAATTCCGCTGCGGTGATGGTAACGGTGTCAAGGTCGACGCGGTACTTCTCGAGAGCTTCACGTAGTTTTGCCAAGGAGGTGTCCTTGTCTTCGTTCTCGTCTTGCAGGCCAGCGATGTGACCATCTTGTTCGGCAAGCTGGCGCTCTTGTTCTATCGACAGTGTGGTCAAGGCAGCGTTGCGCTCTTCAAGATCAAGGATGACGCGCGCCTTGTCTTCGTTCGCCTTGTCGAGAGTGAAGACTTCGGATTCAAGCTGCTTCACGCGCTCCTCTGATTCGCCAAGCAAGTCCAGAACACCCTCGTACTGTCGTCGGAGAAGCACTTCGGTCTTCTGGGAGCTGTTGATAAGCGTGAGCTTCTGCTTGAGCTCGAAGAAGATGCCACTGAAGAGCTCTGGGACCTTCTGAAGAAGCTGTTGGTTGGTAAGGCCAACAGTGGTACCGGGGAAGAACTTCTCGATCTCAGCGCGGAGGTCCTCGAAGCCATGGCGTAATTCGGTGAGGATTTCGCGGGAGGAAGCACCAGCCTCGATGAAGCGGAGGTTCTGAAGCTCGATGGTGATCAAGCGCAGCGCACCTTGAGATTCACCCAGGGCCTTGCTCATTTGCTTCAGCTCCCGCTCGTAGCGCTCGATAGCCTCGTCTTCTATCTTGTCCAATATGATCTCCTCGCCTTCAGTCAGGCTGTCGCGGTTGAGTTGTGATACGGTCGGCAGAGACTCCAGTGTCATTTGGCTGGAGATCTCCAGCGCGCGGGAGGAGTACTCGCCGGTAGGAGTTGTCACCATGTCGAGATCTTGCGACATGTTCAGCTCGTCGGGGTTGACCATGACGAGACCATCCTCATCGTCGGACAGCTCAACTGGCTCGTTGTCGTCGCCGTTGTATAACGAAGACGCGCGCAGCTCGTCGATCTGTTGGCGGGCCTCGTCTAGCTCCACTTGCAGATCATTGGCGTCTGCATCTTCGAGGTCGATCTCACCAAGTCGGCGGGCCTCCAGACGGTACTCGAGGTCCTTGATCTTGTCGTCCTGCGCCTTCAGCTGGCGACGAAGCTCCAAAAACATCTTCTTGTCCTTCTTCTGGTGGTCCTCGAAGTCGTTTACTTCTTGGCTCAAGTGGCTTCGGCGGAGGCGGCGACGGGCGCGGCCGTCAAGAACTTGTGTGAGGGGTGCGAACTGGACGCGGTTGCCGTTGGTCTCGTCGACCTCGTCGACGCGTTCGATGTGAAGCTGAGCTGGCATAGACATGCGAGAGCGACGGGTGTTGGTGAAGCGGCTGCGGGAGGCACCGACGCGGTCGAGATGGGGAGTCAGGCCAGGGAGGGGTTGTGTAGAGGCAGGGCGGTTGAACATGAGCTCATCCTCGTCCTCGTCGACGGCGACTGGAGGCTCAGAGTGTCGGCGGTTGTAGCGGCGTGTGGTGGTGCTGCTCTGCTCGACATTGATGTTGTCTCCCTGCTGCGACCGCGAGAAAGACTGCTGGATCTCTTCGGCGATCTGGTCCTCGTCGTCGTCGACCTGGACGCGCTTGCTGCGCTTCGTTTGCGAGAGCTCCGCAGAGGGCGACGCGGTTCGCTTTATGGCAGAAGACATGTCTTCGGTGGGTGTCTGGTTCTTGGACGGGCGGCCGCGCTTGCGTCGAGGAGCGTCACCGGGACCCTCGTGGTGGTGCTCAGATGGTAGGCCACTGAGGCGCGCCATGGTTGAGCGATTGGACGGTTTTCCGACTGCGAGTACCTTCTGGATACAGTATTAGACAACGGGAGCTTCCGGGAGGCGGCAGTGAATGATCGCGGCCCGTGGTGCTGGAGCTGCGTACCTGGCCAAAATTTCGTCAACAGAGCAAGATCGTCAATCGGCCCGTGGTTGGCAACAGCGTTGGTACAAGGAGAAGGAGCGGAGGGATCAGGTGTGGTGGGGTATGGGGAGAGACAGGGCCAAGTTTGTCTATATTCAAAAAATGGTTGACGGGCGCCTGTTGTGGTGGGCGAAATGGGGTGGTTGGTGTGGAGGCTAGCCTCTGCTACGTCAATGCGAGCTTGCGGTGAGTCGAGGCCGGGAGTAGTCAAGCTTCCACGCTAACCCAGCCCTGACGTACACGCGACTACTGGCGCCTTCTACGCGTTTTCACCAAGAGCAAATCCCATCTGAAACAGGCTGTGAACCGGTTTGTTACGTGTGAACCACCATCTAAATCAGCCACTGACCTGCCATTATACCATGCGCACAACGTCACCGTAAGCCATTCACGCAGCACAAGACGCGTTTGAGGCTCTAGTCCGCCGATCGTCATTCTTCTAGACCTGCAGGCAGCTGTCAGGGCAACACGGCCCAGATGTGCATCACGATGCTTTTAAGGCGTATGCCGATGCAATGGATCTCCCACACATTCCCCGATATCCAGCCATCTTCGGTACGATGCGTTGTCACTTCTTCAACAAGAAATCGCTTTGGAAAAACAACCCCTTCGTTGCGCTCGCAACCCCATACAACCCACCAAGCGGCCATGTATCCCAAAATTGGCGGTATGCCCATTCATTCCAAGTCTCCGTCTTCATCACGCTTTTCCCTCCGGCAACGCCTTGCAGATCAACTTTCACTTTGTCAAAAACACTTGGCAAGCTCTCGGCGTGGTATTTTCTCCGTAGGTCCATGTACTTCTTTTCGTCGTAGATGTCCCAGAACTCTTGCTCGGTGTAATACGCGTGCGCATACAAACACTTCATGCCTCCTAGCTCGGTGACTTTGGCTTCGAAGTCTCTGTTCAGCTTGATGAATTCGTGGGCGTCACTCGGTCCCATGTCCCAGATTCCCACGTCGAGGAGGATGTCGTCTTTGATATTGTTCCCTTGGGAGAAGCTTCGCTCCCCACGGGGCGCCGACTTCACTGGGCACAGCCAGAGCGGCCAGATACCAGTCCTTTCGTCTGTCCATCGAACAAATTCTTCCGCCGCATCGTATGGTACACCATAGTCTTGTATGATCGTTCGGGATGCGAGACCTGAGCGATGCAGAGCATGTACCATTGTCCGAGAGTACATGAAAGGATCTAGGAGAAAGCGCGTGAGACGATTGAAGGGCGTAACGAAGTATTTGAACGCGCGCAGTCCTGACCAGAAGACGCCTCTGTCGTAGCGGAAAAGATATGACTGAACAGGCACAAGCTCCTTGTGTGTTGTGTTCTCGTCCTGAACCCGCTTCAGAATGTCTTGTGCATGCATGTATAGCCAGGGGTCTGTCGCTTTGTCGAAACTCTGAATGCTTCTATTCATTGGAGCATCCGTCAGGCGACCGATCATAATCACGCCACTCGTCATCGAATACAGAATACCATCCATGTATTCGACCTCGAGATCGTCTTGGTAGCGTCGAAATTGCTCGACGGCCTCATTTGTTGAGCAAACTGGAATGTACTCCAACTCAACGTAGCGACTTGCGTCAATCAGCTCCATTTTGAGTAGGGTAATGACGCCCAGACTTCCGCAACTCCCGGCTGCTGTGAAGAATAGATCGCGGTTCTCTTTTGCCGACGCCCATACTACCTCGCCGTTTCCTAGTATAAGCTCAATGCCAGAGATGGTGCGATCGAACAACCCATACTTATAGGAGCTGCTCTCGCCACTGGTACCAGCGAATCTATCAACTTTAGTTAGCAGTTGCCCATGCCATATAGTTTGCCAAGATGTCTTTAGCTTTGTGTTCGCCACTATGAATCTGAAGCCGATAAAGGCCTAAAGTGATCACTGGGCTACGTCTTGTTGCTTATCACTCACCCGCCACCGACTGTGATGTTCGGGAGCTCCATGACGACTTTCGGCAAGAAACCTCTGGCCATCGTAGCTTCCACAAGTTTATCCATCGGCACATTCGGCTCCACCAGAACTGTCTTTTCAAGCTCATCGAATTGGAGCACATGGTTGAGTGAGCTGACATCGATGATCTGATTGCGATCCCGAGAAGACTTCCGTGTTGACAGTGTAGAGCCATGGTAAATGCGGAATGGGGTCTTTGAGGCACTGAAGCGAGCGACTTGCGATGCCAGAGTCGCTACTGTTGAGTTGTGGATATCCATTGTGTGCGGATAACGATACGGTGAGATGTAACGATGTTGTCGGACGGTCCGGGGATGAAGAGAACATGGTGTGGCGTTGCTTTTGATGTATACATAAGCTGCAGGGCTGAGCCTTCTCCACTACCCGTTGGATCCTGCTAAAGTCATTATCTGACTACTCGCTCCGGACCAAAAGCCGCTCTTGCGTGGGACGAAGGATCGGTATGCATCCATCTGTGAGAGACCCTTCGTCGTGTACAATCAGGTGACGAGCTGTTATTATTTGCCCTTCAGAATAACCACAATCGCGACCGTACGCGCGAGCATCACCTTCCGCATCGTGGGTGATGAGATCGGGCGCCCCATAGGGACCGGAAGCGCGGAAGACGATCCACTCGCTAAGAACGCTGACGTACGGCGTTAGGGAAGGTTTTTCCAGCCCCAAGGTTTTTGCTTGGGTATTGTATACGAAATACGACTAAGCCAGCCTGGAGGCAGCTGACACGTTTCGAGCATACTGTAGTCGCGACCGCAAAAGTAGGAAGGAAAGATTGGCGGTTCAACCTCGTGGAATCGTGGGCAGGTACGACCGCCACTAGCGCAGCCTTTTCAGCCTCATCTCGCAGCCACACATCACGCAGGAAAGTAACACCAATCGCATCGCTGCAGTCGGTTCCACACCATATTCCCGATGGACAGTCACCAGGCTACTGTAGAGACAATACGTTCTCGCATACAGCGTTTTTACCACACCAAATCTGCATTTCGCGTCTATCATGGCAGCACGAACAGCACCCGCCATGCTCATTTCGACCGAGATGCTATCGTGGACGTAAGCTCCCTCAATCACGTCCTAGCTATCGACAGGGAAAAAAGAACGGCGCTTGTCGAACCCAATGTCCCTATGGATGCCTTGGTCAAGGAAACCATGAAGGCGGGCTTGCTGCCTCCTGTTGTCATGGAGTTCCCAGGCATTACCGTAGGAGGAGGCTTCGTAGGCACAGCAGGAGAAAGTAGCAGCTTCAAGTACGGATTTTTCGACCGCACAGTCTTGAGCGCAGAAGTGGTTTTGGCAGATGGCACGCTTATCACGGCATCTCAGGACGAGAATCAAGAGCTGTTTGAAGGACTAAGAGGTAGCTTTGGGACACTTGGCGTGCTCACGCTGGTGGAGATGCAGCTTGTTCCCCTCAAGAAGCTGGTTGAAGTTACCTACCATCCAACCTTCTCCTTCGAGAACGCTACAGATAAGATCCAGTACCATACCACCGACGAAAGGAACGATTACGTTGACGGAGTCTTGTTCTCCAAGGGTGCTGGGGTGGTAGTAACAGGGCGACTTGTTGACAATGACCATACGCCTGACTTGCCACTCCAACGCTTTTCTAGGCCTTGGGACGAGTGGTTCTGGATACGCGCAAAGAAGCTCGCGGCAAAAGGCATCATCACAAAAGAGCTTGTTCCAGTGGAGGATTACCTGTTTCGCTATGATCGAGGAGCATTCTGGATGGGAATGTATGCTTACAAGCAGTTCATGGTCCCTTTCATGTGGTTCACGCGCTTCTTGCTGGACTACTTCATGCACACAAGGATCATGTATCATGCATTACACGTGTCTGGATATACGGATCGTTTTATCATCCACGACATCGCGTTCCCAGCCGCTAATACTGCTTCTTTCTTGCAGTATTCGGACCAAGCTTTCACGATATATCCGATTTGGCTGTGTCCGCTGCGGCAGGATGGTAGAAGTTCAATGGGCCACCCCAAGCCATTCGAAGGCCCTGTCAATGGGAAAGAAAAGGGCGTTTATGACGGCAAATACATCAGCGTTGGTATTTGGGGCCCGTACTCGTCGAACGAGATTGAGTACATTCGCGCAAACCGTGAGATCGAAGCAAAGATGCGCGAGCTGGGTGGGCTGAAGTGGCTATACAGCCGGGTCTTCTACACCGAAGACGAATGGTGGCAAGTCTACGACAAGCGCGAGTATGATGTGCTACGCAACAAATACAACGCAGATTCCCTGCCAACGATATGGGACAAAGTCAAAGACCGAGGAAGAAAGGAGGAGTTCGGTCCAGGCCTGAAAGGTATACTAAAACGCGTCGTTAAGAGCAACGCTTTCTTGAGTGGACTCTATGGCATCTACAAGGCGGTCAAAGGTGGAGATTACATGTTGAAGAAGAAGGCTTCCTGAACCAAAGTAGTTAAGAATTGGCTACGTACTTTACAAAGGTGGTAATGAGCAAGCCTTGAATTAGTGCGGAGTCTAACAAGGGCTAGCGGCGTCTTGGGGCTGTCGGTGACCTCGAGGAACATGGACCGACCCCTCCTCACTTTATGAACTCTCCACTACCGTCCCACCTCTTTGTAAACCATCATAATCGATTTCATTTCTCCTCGGAGTACAGGGAACCATGGTTCTAGAAGGAAACGTGTGATCGTCACGGAAGCCTCGTTGCCGTCTCAAAGCGGGCCATGACGTTTAGGGGGCGGCGCGCCTTCTGCGATCAAGGCCGAAGATTCCAAATTCTTAGCGCAAGTCAACGATCAACACCACGGACATTGCGACCGTGCTCAATCACGACCCAAAGGCAATTATAATCGCGTCATTATCGAGGTCTTTGCTGCCCAGGTATCAAGACGCGAACATGTTGTTGCTTACACATGCATGTCGTGTCCAGTCACAACGCAGCGTCGACCCGAGCCTTGAATTGGTCCCGACCACGCACCTTCATGCAGGTCGTGTACCGTCGCTACCTTGGTTCTTCCGAACCACATCACGAGGCTATAGGCAAATACAATCGACAATAACTTCGGTCGCAAGGCTTCCGTGCGTCTTTGCCAGACCACCGCTCAAAAGCACAAGTGAATGCTTCACCTGCAGCGCGCGAAGACGTGCTGCGAAACATCTCCGTGGCCTGATAGACCTTACACGTATGCTATGGACGCGTTCTAGGCGTAGGGACAAACTTCCCAATGTACCTGCGTATGGTAGCTTCCACCTATGGTGGCAGGTAGTCTCATTATACAAGAGCTAACCTTGAAACGGTTGACATACTTCATCGATTACCCAATCCAGCCTATGATGCCACACGGAGGTCCACTGACTACTGGGGTAAAACAGCGCTTGGCGCGGGACTACTTGCTTTAGTACCCCGTCGTCTCCTTGTTCCGGATATTGCTTTGCCGGCACTTGATTTAGCTGCTGATTTCACATGCAGAGAGTTCACTGCGGTACATTGACTAGACGGCCGATAATTAACTATTGGTTGCACAACGTCAATTCGGATGAATAAACCGTTCGGCAGCGCTATGGAAACTTCGATCGACGAGTTCGCACGCTTTGGATTTGTTGGTAGCTCCAGTATTGGAAGGGTCGTAATGTAAGGGTGCAGCAGCCAAGCGTGTGCCTTCGGTACTATATAACGGGGCAGCCACACTCAGTCACGTATGTACCACCAGTACTCAGGTCGAGTCTCACTTCAACTCGTCATCCTTCAGCACAAACATGGCTCCAGTCACAGCATTGCTGCCCCTCGCCCTGGCTGGCATTGCTGCCGCCAGGCAATGCTCAAACTTCATGATCCAGACTCCCATCACCTCACGACAGGGACAGTTCAAGGAAGTACCAATTGAAGGCAACCTCGACGTCGGCGCATTCGTAGCTAGCTTCAACCAGTTCGGTAAGAACTACAGCGCGGAGCTTCTTGAGGGCTACCAGACCCTGCAAGGTACCTACAACATCTCTGCGCAGTACTGTAAGCCAGCCAGCGGTAGCGGAAACACGATCCAGCTCTTGAGCCACGGCATTGGCTTTGACAAGACCTACTGGGATCTTGAATACGACAACTACAACTACAGCTACGTCGACGTCGCGTTGGCTGCTGGTTACAGTACGCTCGCGATTGACCGACTTGGTATCGGTAACTCGTCTCACGGAGACCCTTTCAACGAGTAAGTGATGTTTCCACTGCGAATTTTGTGTACCATATACTGATCAGGCTTGTTCTTCTTTAGGATTCAAGCACAAGCCGAAGTTGAGGCCCTCAACTCTATCACTACACAGCTGCGTGACGGCAAGATCCCAGAGATTAGCTGCGCATACGAGAAGGTCATCCACGTTGGCCACTCTTTCGGCAGCGTCCAGTCCTACTGGCTTTCCGCCAAATACCCCGAGAACACCGACGGTGTCATCCTCACCGGATTCTCCGTCGCCGGACAATTCCTTGCCTACATCACTGCCGGATGGAACCTACACAGCGCTCGTCTCAACCAGCCCCTGCGCTTTGGAAATGCATCCAACGATGTCATCGAAACTATCGCCAGCAAGTATGACCTGAGCGACAACATCGTCGGCAGTCTTCAGAAGATCCTTGCGGCCGCTGGTGTGGACCTGACCACCGACGAGGTATGGAACGAGCTTGCGACCACCGAGGTCCTCGACTTGATCAACGGATACAACAAGACCGTCACCCAATACGACTACCCGGCTGGATATTTGGCACACTCCGACCTCACTGCCTTACAGTACGCTTTCCTCCAGCCCGGCAACTACGACGTCGGCCTCGCTCTTGTAGCTGAGAAGACCAAGCAGCCCGTCACTACCGGCGAGCTCTTAACCATCGGCGGCTCACCTAGCTCATCTCCCTTCACAGGCCCAGTCCTCGTCATCACCGGCGAGAACGATGTTCCCTTCTGTGGAGGTAACTGCTACGGCCAGGTCATGGGTTCCAACGCCTCCAACATCCCCGAGGCCGTTGCCATGGCCTACCCCAACGCCTCTGCTTTCGAGTCATACATCCAGCCTAACACTGGTCATGGCTTAAACTTCCACTACAACGCCACAGCTGGGTACCAGGTCATGCAAGACTTCTTGGCCAGCAATGGCCTTGCTGCGCAGTAAGCGTTGTACTGTGTTTTCTGTCGCGTCATTTCTTCAGTTGAGGTTGGGCGCCGAACGGGCATCTCGCAAGTTTGATCCATACTTTGACTTAGCGCGTTGGAGAATGAATTCGTACATTTTTGTAATACCATGCAACAGAATTGTCTTTGAAAGCTTTGCGTGCTGTACTTGATGTGGCTTACTCTTGACCATGCCTGTCGAATGCCATTATCGGTACTTAGATGCTTGAGTACTTGGCTCGAATTTCCAAGCATTAACTAATGATCTCAAGCAGCAGCGCTCCGGTGCGATCTCGCTTGGATGAATGTTGAGCGCAAGCGTGGGTGACCAAATGCTGATGAATAAGCCTGTCGTTGCTGACTATGCAGCTTCGTATGCAGGAAATGCTGGGCGTCTCCGCAGCTCCCATGCACGACGGCCTCAAGCGAGACCAAACATCATGGGCAGATCTCAGAACACCATTGGCAGTATTGCACCACACGTCTTCGCCTATTCTATCACCGGTTATCAAAGACTTATTCAGGACGTCGCCGTCGTGTATGAGGCTTCAACACATGGGCATTGATGGCGACCCACTTCGCCCATGCACGACATCTTGACTAGGACCCGGAATGCGGGGCTATGTTGTGGAAGTAACCAATACTGGGTAGTGAAATTGGCAAACAACCTGGGTACATGGTTAGTCATTGCTTGAATAGCATTGCAAACTACAAAATCTCCAGATTGAGATGTTAGTCTGCGTCTGCACGAGGCAGGACTTGGTTACGTGCTCCGCCTTAACATGGACCTAAACCATGTTGTGCGAGAGTGGGCTTGTGGGCCAAGGCGCGGCAAAGCATCTGCGCAGTGTAGTAGATGCGACAGACCATACTTTGAGCAGGATTTACTGGGTAAGGTGGATGAGGCTTAAGGCTTTGTAGGGGTATAAAGAGATCTTCCCACTGCTTCCAAGTCACCAACCATTGCAACAGTATCAAATACTTCTCAGACTTCAGTAGCATAACTTGATCAAGCGGTCGCATTACCAGTCTTTAAGATGAGGTTCGGTTCCACCATTGCTCTTGCAGCCCTCACGCTTCTTAACACCGTTCGCGGTGACGGTACGATTGTCCCACAAGACAAATCTCCCAGCAACTAACATGCCTCAGCTGTACCGTGGGAGCGCATCGACAAGGACAACGCAGTAAGTCGCCTTCATACTCTCAAATCGATCTCCTCATCTAACGTCTCAAGTAGCTCCTCCTCATTCTCGACTTGCAGGTCGGTCTCTTCCAGCTTGCCAGAGACTGGGACCCGACACTCTACAAGCAAAACATCATGGCCCACGCCGAACTAGGCAAAGTCTTCGACATCCCAGTCATTCTGAGCACGTCTGCGGACCAAGGTCCCAATGGGCCTTTGCCCAAGGAGATGCTGGAGATGTATCCTGATGCACCGCTTATTCGGCGTCAGGGTGAGGTCAAGTAAGTCGTCTTCTTCATCATCACCTATACCTTGTATCAACATATTACACTGCCCGCTTCTCAATAAAACGCCTTTCCTAACATACCCCTAGCGCCTGGGACAACGAGGCCTTCCGCGCCGCCATCCGCGCAACAAACAAAACGCAAATCATCGTCGGCGGCATCACAACCGACGTATGCACCACCTTCCTCGCCCTTGCCCTCCGCTCAGAAGGCTACTCCGTCTTCGCCAACGTCGAAGCCAGCGGTACCTACACGCAGCTCGTGCGCGACACGGCAAACGCGCGCATGCAGGCCGCTGGTGTGCAGCTCGTTTCTCTCTTCTCCATTGTATGCGATCTGATGCGGGATTGGCGCAATACGCCCGGTGCTAAGGAGCTGCTGCCGTACTTGGACAAGTATTTGCCGGTTTATGGAGCGGTGGCGAGGGGGCATGCAGCAGCAGTGGAGAATGGGACGATTATTCCCGGGGAGATTGAGCTTATTACGGGGGAGAATGGGACGGTTGTGTTGTAGAGGATTGTGAGGGTTTGGGCGATTGACGATGCGCGGGGAGGCGGAGACTACTGGTGGATAGCGGGTAAGAAGAGTTGACGGAGAGGCACATGATGAACGGCAGAGGGGACTGCGTGTAATGTCAATAGCAATATCAAGCGCGTAAGAGCAATGGCGTTACAACACGATCGTGTGGATGTTCATGACGCTTTTTGTGGGTCAATATCGATACGGCAGCTCTTGGCGAGGCCAAGGGCAAGTGAACGCGAAGCCACCTCGGCGTCTGCGAGCCCATCCGTCACCAGCTTCTTCAACTCCAAGAGAAGGAACTACATACCTGTATCTACGGCGCCTTATCAATGCGGTCACTAGGCTGAGCTTCAACATATGTTTTGCTAGCAATCGTCGTATAGGACTCACCGCCGCGTCGCCGTCCGTCGCGACATGCCTTACAATATGAGCAATGCGGAGCCTGAAGACGACCTGCCTACACTCCAATATGCCGCGCAACCGCTACCTTGAAATCCTACAATGGAACCTGCAAGTTATGCATCTCATTTACATATATACAAGACAAGGGCAGCATGAACAAGGATACGTCGCAGAGAACGCATTCCAAGGTAGGAACGATATGGCTTACGAGAGGCCTTTGACATGCATCTTGCCTTCGTGTATGTCGGTCTTGCCTAATTTACAAATAGAGTCAACTTCGACCAGAGCACAGAATTTGTTGTCTCGAGGGTGTCTAAGCAGTCGCGTTCTGAATTCTTGTGCTTGTACTCACCTTCGCTCTGCGTATAGCTTTCTTCGCATTATCGCAAGGAGATGCCCCTTGGTCCTTACCACGGACGGTCATCGCTATCAGTCTATTCGTTATTTACCTGCAGAGACAGACCATGTCCTTCTCGACACACGACTCATACTCGCCCATGATTCGGGCACGCCATGATGTGACCGAATACATACCACATGTACCTCCCTCACTCGCTGTATGGCCTGTGCTGCGTACCAGGAACGTCAGCAGAAACGGTCTAGTGGGTTTCAACAAGCGTTGCATGATCTGCGAGCAATTCGTGTGCAGTTTCTGGACCGAACCATGCGACGGTAGGGTGAAGTGGCTCATGAAGGTATTGGCACCACAGCCATATCTCCGACGAAGGCTTTCGGAAGACTTCATCGAACGATCCCTCCGTACACAGTAGCGTACAAGCCTCTCACTGTCAATGAAATGCCTACCGAACCCAGATGTATCGAACATAATCGCACAGCTTGTACAAACGCATGCCTCCATTGGTTCTTCCCATCCTCGCATCGCAACGGAAGACACGCCGCCGAACTATTGCAGATGGGGCGGCAAAACCAATGTACACATATGCTCTAGTCCTCCGGGCAGTTGTAAGATCGCAATCAAGATCCTCACGCGCGGATGTCGGCATGTCATCGGCCAAGACTGTCTCCATCAATGGATCATAGCAGGCAAGAACTGGTGCCGGTTTTGCGGTGTGGTTTGGTTCGAGGAAGGGAAGAACAAGATCATGAGAATGAGAATGAGGGTATTGAAAGAGTGCTATCAGGGAAGGACGGATCACGTCGAGCTTTTGGGCGTTATGTCAGGAAAGGAAGAGTGTCAACAACTTGCGAGACAATGTGGAACCGTGGGAGAGGGCGAGTGGAAAGGTATCCTCACAAGGGAGTTGGAGCGGATAATACTGGAGCAGTGTGGACGCCAGAAAGATATGGACTCTATGAGAAAGGAGATACTGAGGTTGGATCCCAGCTTTGTGGATACCTGGGTTGAGCTGAAAGAGGGACTCGAGAAACAGTGCTGCAGCGACGCGATATCACCTTGGACCGTCGATGAGTTATCGCTGACACTGTGGGATCCATACCAAAAATCGAGCGAGCGCAAAGGAATCCACATACCTCGTCACAAATGTCGTCAGGAATTTCCAACGACAGCTCCCCGTCTGGGCGTTTACCGCGATACCACGTTATCATAAAGACAATCGTCCCGTCGCTAAGATACTCAAAAATCTGACCACTTCTACTCTCATGACTCACTTCTTCCGTGATCCTCGTTCAAGAGACAACCAACGTGCGATTTCGCGATATGATATCAACCGCGGGTATACAGACCCACCATCGTGAAACGGCACATGCAGCAACCCTGAGCTCTATCACCCACAAGCTTTCCGCGGCATTTCTTAGCACATGGAGATCCGTTTCGGAAGCTCAAGCCATGCGTTTCGTGAGAAAAAGGATAATTCACAACTCCAACTGTTTGGCCCTCCGCCCGCTGTCGCGCAAGAGTTGCTGTATGCTTAAGTAGCGGCGCGCGGAGAGAACGCCGTGTTCGATGTTCACGGCATCTAACATGACAGCCGAGACTCTCAAACTCTGAATAATCAGCTGTACGAGCAACACAAACGCGCCGGGAGGTGAGTCGGTGTCTCGTACCACCACCTCACGAAACTATCCGGTCCAGAGCCCTCCAGAGCGCTCGCGCTTTCACATACCAAGACCAGGAAAGACCCGCGTACTATACGAAGTATTACCAGTACCTGCTTGGCGAAGAGAAAAAGAAAGAATATTAATAGCTCAAGTCGTGAGGAAGGACCGAGAGGTGTTTATCGTCGTTCTAGTTCTAGTCTCAGGTACGACTCGGAAGGATGCCGACGAGAGAAGGGAAAATAGATGTGCTATGGCTGGAAAAGGGTTGGTGTACTGAATGTGGACGTCCGTGTGTCGAGAGTAACGTTTCGCAGTCCGTTTTCAAGGGTGGAGCCCCCTGTCTGTGAGGTGCGGCAACCGGAGTGAGGTCCGCATCATGGCAGAGGACGGAAGTTGTAAACGAGTGAAGTCATCGCTGGAGTGTGCAACAAGCACAGAAACTGAGATGAACATCATCTCCAGTATCAACCTTCTAACGAAGCAAAAGTGACGATGCTTGGATCTGTGGGCATGCCGCTAGCCACAACTCGGTTGCCAGCTGCGCCTCGAGCTGCCAGTGCACCAATGACCTTTGCAATCTAACCCACACTTTCCACAAAACACTAACTTGCCATCAGCTCACCCATCTTATCTTAATGTGCTCACAGACAACCCGCCGCTCACCCACTGCACACACGAGCGCTCATCTCGGCTAAAGCTACAGCAAAAAGGCGCAGCGCAGCGCGCACCCCGGCGCGGTCGCTGACTCTAGAACCCGGTCTCTGCTTCCCGCTTAGACCCCGGCAAGATGCTACTGTGCGAAACGGCCGGCTGTGGTGTGGGCGTAGCTGATACAACAGCTGCGCTGAACACAGAAATGGGCAAAGGCGGGGGATTTCTTTCGCATATAGACTGGGCTGCTGCTGCGCGCATTCGGAATTTCACCTGTTCACCATTTCAAGTAATCTAATCAATCAATCCAACGACGGTTCGCTATCGCATAGCATTGCATAGCATCATCATCCTTCATAAGCAACACCAACACCACACTCCCCTACCCATCTACCACCTTATCTCTATCAGTCCATTACATCAGGCCGCCAGATTACCACCCAACTTGACGCATCAGCAATTCCACTGCTTATCATCAACCACATCGCTTACTTAGGTGTCAAGGCCCAGTCCTTGGTAGGTATGTCATCTTAGAAAAAGTATGCCCGAGACACCATCACTAACGGACCGAACAGCAAGGGAATCCCAACCGCTGCGCCTCTTCCCCTCACCTTGGTACAGACGTAACATCGCGTGGCTTTGTTAAAACCAAGAGAAAACTACACTTATAATCGTCTCACTTCTCTACGGAGAAAAGACACCACAATCACCACAACCATGTTGGCCAAAATCTCTACGTCGCTCGTCGCGACTCTGCTGCTCTCATCGACAACAATGGCTGCGCCTACACAAACACATTGCCGCTGCGAAATCGTTGCTGATATGCCATCGTCATCCGTTCCCGCTTCCGCTGCCTACACACCTTCCGCCGCACATTGGTCGCCAGCAGACCCCTCGCAAAGTCCAGTCGCAGTACTCAATGTATGCGCAAGTCTAGGATCCGAATTACAAAAACTACAGCACACAGAACCGGAGCTGTACGACTCGTATATGGCGGGTGCTATCAAGGATGCGCCGCAGAAGCCGGTACCAACTTCGGTGTTAATGAACGGTCATGATGAGGGACAGTCAATGTCAAGCCCACATAGAAGGATTGTGTGTCGTGCAGAATCCATATTGTCTCCCGCAGAGTTCCACAGCTCGTTTGTAGGGCTGTGGGCGCTGCAGATGATTGTTGTGCTGGCTATATTGGCTTGTGTTGCTGAGGGTCTGCACTTGGGTAAACAATGGTAAGACACCTTGAATTATCTCGAATTCGCAAATACTAACGGTATGGCTAGGATGGAAAACAACAGCTCTCCTGAACCAGTATCTAAGAAGAGCAGCTTGCGCTTGACCGGTGCAGAAAGGCGTCTTCTCGCCATACCTACTGGTGCCCAGCAAGCAGATTCAGTGTTCAGCCCGGGCGCAGAGAAGAAGCTACGAGCGTACGAGACGACACGATACTTTGTCACGCAAGCATCGAGTGGACGGAGAGAGTTCATTGCGTATGATGATGATAGCGATGATGAGGCGAACAGGCCTGTGATGTAGTGTTACCCACATCACGGCTTTGATTGAATGAATGTATTATGTTCCACCTTTCACTACCTATTCATCGTGCATGCATGTTCCAGCGATGCGAAGGCGAGTGGTAGAGTGGTTCGGTGTTACAACATCCGTCCAAGCAAACGACAGCGCCTTATCTTCCCCGCATGTCATGGGGTTTCATCCACCATGACACTTGCGCGAACCAACGTTTGGCCCTACTCCACGCCCCGCGGCTTGTGGTTTTACCCACGAGAACAACTGACAACGTCTTTGCTACAGATCGTGGACGTTTTTCCACCATCGTCCCTGCTTCCTCTTTCGTACCTGCCACCTCCCACCACAAAGATATCGTACAGCAGCAGAGCGTGCGATGTAATATCGCAAAACAAGAAGAGCAAACGCTTTCAATAGAACGATGAAGCAAATGGGTATCGCAAAGCAAGAACAGAATCGCTAAAGCAAGCAGTCTATATACAAGTCACCCGAACGATGCATCGATCCAATCGTGGCAGGGTGCAAACGGTCGAGCCAGGTAGTGGGCGCAAGGATGCATAGCCGCAGTGGACGAAAGTGTCGCGATCGGGAAACACAAGGAAGCATCCACTCATACCTACCTGAAAGGGAAGAAGACTAAAATACAAAGAGCGGGGGTATCGCAGGGGTAAAAGAGGAATTAGTTGTTGCTTGGTAAGGTGTTGTCGCATGGAGTATTAAGGTCGCTCGGGTTGTCGCTATGGGCATCTCGATAGATGTCATTATTAGGCGGGATTGGGTCCTGGTATGGGTCCAGATATCGGTACAAGTCATCGTGACAGGTCATCGCAGTGGGCTGATCGCAGCTGGGGGTATCGTAATGGGACAAGGTCGCAGAAAGGGATGTGGTCGTTGGCAGAGCATTCCAGATGGGTGCCAGTATTAGGGTTTCTTTGTCGCAGTAGGCAATGGGATGGTCGCTAGGGTATCGCGCGGGATATCGTAGTCGTATTATGGTAGTGTCGCAGTAGGCCAGGGGTCCACATTTCACATCACCGGGATGCTGAGAACCGAGGGGGTCTAGGTGGAAGCCGTACATTAGAGTTCGTATCGAGGACAGTACTGTGGGTACAGTCGTACAGGGGAGGACCAGAGCATGGTCTCCAGGAATGGCGCGCTAAAAAGAAACAGGAACAGCATGTCGAACGCCGTAGAGAAATGCCGTATCCAGGAAAAGCGCTAATATCATGTCGTAAATGTATCGTAGAAAGGACAGAATTTTGGTTAAAGGGAGCCGCGAGGTTCCGCTCCATGGTCGGTAGAGGTTGACACGATTGGTTCACATGATGGTGTGGTAACCCTTATCGTTCATGACGTCAATCCAGAACGCATCTTGGCCCTCGTCCGACTGGCGCCATGTCTCCTTAATGAGCTGAATCATTTTGCGAAGAGGCTTGTTGGGAAGCCTAAGAGCGAACTCCTGCAAACGCCTGATGACAAACTCACGAGCGGCGACGACCTCTGCGTCATTGGCCTGGACGTCGAAGAAGTCAATCGAAGAGACGAACTTCAACTCGGAGGCAGTAACGACGAGCAGGAGCGGCTGAATGCAGAATGTGCCAGACGAAGAAGGCAGAGATTCGAGTGACCGGATGATGTGCATGGCAAGTGAGTTGAGCCACAGCTTGATGTCGGTAGCCTCGTAGACTGTCTCAAATCGCGGAGTGGGGAAGGCGAACTCTATGTTCTCGCTACCCTTGGTCTTGCCGGAGCTTAAGCGCTTGCGTAGGATGGAGGGGAAAACACGGTAGATCTCCAACAAGCCAGACAGACGGTAGGCCTCGGCGATGGTGACGAAGTGTTCCTTGGGAGTACGTTCATCACCTGTGTCAATGACCTGATCGACCGATGGGTAGTCAACAGCTAGGAGGTCCTCTTCCAGTGAGGCGGCGTTCTGAAGGTTTTCTTGTCGTCGACGGAGGTCCATCGAGTTTTCACGATCCATCGAGCGCTCCTTGCGAACTAGACGACCAACCTCGGCAAAGAGGAAGTGGATCATCGGGGCGATGCCTGTCCAGGGATGAGGAACAGTCTTTCCCTGTGGCCCACGCGCCGCAGGAGTGTTCGTCCTGGCGGCAATACTAGGTCGCAGTCCTGACTTGGGCGAGAAGCTCATGGCATCTTCTGTTACGAAACCCATGAGCATCTCCCAGTGGATCAAAGACTCCTCAAAGAACTGTGCCTCGCGCTCAACCTCGATACCTCCTGATCGACTGAAAAGCTTGGGGAGGATGAGGTCTCGTGCGATGGACAGGTACTCTAGTCCAAGTGCGTTGCTGTCATGCCATGAGGTAGTGAGACCAAGTAGCATGATACTAAGGAAGGTCTTGGTCGCACTCGTGTGATCCCTCTGAGCAAGTGGAAGTTCCAGCTCCAGTGCCTCACGCGCCTTGCGCTGTAGCTCAAGACCGGTTGCCGCCATGTTGGGGAAGGTGTTGGCAAGATGTGCGGCCGCCATGGATTGGATCGCGTAATTAATGGAAGGGCAGTCCTTGTAAATACGGCCAATGGTAGTCCGGAAAGGGTTAAGAACAGAATCGAAAGAAGAAAACACAGCGCAGACGTCCTTGAAGTAGTGCTGGACGAGCAGTGACTCAACATCATCCGGAGAGGATGGGTCTGGAGAAGGACTTGGAAGACGATACAAGTCAAGGAGCAGCGAACGCGAGAGCCTGGGACTAGACTCCCGGGTCTGCTCCCGGTCCATCACAGGTAATGAAGACGAAGTCATGTCTTGCTTTTGTGATAGGTCATGCATGTCGAACGTGAGGTCCTCCAGTGAGCCAGAGTCGAAGTCGATGTTGTCGAATGGATCAAAGCTAAAGTCTTCGTTGGGCATTTGGATAGCATCAACGAATCCATCAAGCATGATGGGGTCCATGGTGTTGACATCCTCCATGGGGAAGGGCTCGTACTCACGAGGGGAGTCACCATCCTCGGTAGAAGACTCTTGTATCGAGGCTGGTTCCTCAAAGCTTGGTGGGGATGGGACTGCTGATGAGGCCTGTGTTGTCAAGGGTTGTTGTGTGGGAGGGGAGTTCTTCCTGCCTGCAGGGAGGACGGCAGCCAACGCAGCCTCGATACCACTGGCGACGTTCTGGGGAAGGGGTGACTTCGCTGCCGGTGAAGTGGTAGAGGTGGCGTCGGGTGTCGACCTGGGTCTAGGAGATGCCGACTTGGACTGGGTGGGATTGAAGACTTCGTACTTTGTCGACCACTTCAGAGTCTTCTCGTAGCCAGGACACGCGACGTTCCTTTTCTTGCACTGCAAGCAACCAGGAGCGGTCTCGTCACACTTGAGCTTTGTTTTTGTCAGCTAGTGGGCCAGTGCAGTAGGCAATCGTTGGACTTTACCCTCTTGAGTTTGCATCGACCACATCCGTTCCTGGATTTGGTCTTCTTAGCCTTCAGATCTCTCGCCAAAACCTTGTCTTGAGCCAATGTGGGCATTTTGAGTATCAGGGTTGGGTGGACTTGGTAAGGGGGCGAGGTCTGGGAATGTCGAACGACAACGGGGTGAGAATCCCGGTGCGAAGTAATAGGACTTAAGATGCGGATCCAGTGAATGCGGATACGACGCTTCAAATGCGCGTGACGGGTCAGTGACACAGCCGATGGTTCCCTTTGCCTATCATTAGACCGGTGTGGGCCAAGATAGCAGCTGATAAAAACATGCCGCTGGTGTGGTTGATGCAGGGCGACTGAGCCTGGATGCCGAGCTTCGGCCTTTTAACAACCCAGCTTTCCCCGAAGTATCCATATCGTGCATCAGCGCGCGGCTGATTGGCCAGCCACCGCAGTCGAGCGTCGCATTTTCGCTCTTTAAACCCCTCTATGGGAGGACGCCCGCTCAGCGGAAAAGTTGGACACGCGATTGATAGATTATCCGCATCGTCTGGAACTATCATCGGTGGCGGGCTCGTAAAGAAGGTTATAGCCAAAAAAGCATCATGAGGATGTTGAGAGTCTGGAGATAAGGCAGATCAACGGCTACCCCACAATCATCCAGAAGTGGGATGAAAGAAGTGGATTTGATAACTATGTATAGTTAGCGCATACTCCTAGCGCCGCTAGCAGCATCATCTTGCTTCACGATAACCTCAGCCCAAGATAAAGCCACGTCTGCACGCATGCCCCATGACGATGTCGGAGCGTCAACCAACGCAGCGTCCAGGCCTGCTCATATCGATGCATGCACTTATCGGCATGACTATCTAGAATATCCGACTCTGAGCGACCGCCTCGAACGAAGCGACCTATCACATGAGGTTCGTGAAGTCTTCGTAACACGGTATAAGCCATGAAGACATGAAAACCGTTATCTTCAACGAGGCGGCTCTGCTTTGATCGGCAGTTACCAAAGGCGCTACTGCACTGCTTGTCGAGCTCTGCCCTTGCTAAGCAGTGCCATGCCACCGGGCCTGGTCAAGCAATTGGCTGTCGCTAGTGGCATCGAGACGAGGTACACGTCGAACTTCTGCAGAGGCTGGATGCATCATGCTTTGAGCGCTTGCTACCCCGCAAAGTCAATATGAGAGACGTAAGGATAACAACCGTGTCACCGCTGAAATTCTGGGGTAAGAATCTGGGGCCGATGCATTCAAAAGTGCGCGATGTGTAATGCCAAGTCAAGACAGCAACTTCACGTCTGGGGAAACGCTGGGCTAGGAAAGATACGATGCCGGAGATGCACGCAGTGGTGGGCCGTTTACCGATGGGGCCTATCCGACGGAAAATTCTTCATCACACCACATCGGACAGTTCAATGGCAGCTGTTTTCCGCCACACGACTCCACATGAGAATGCGAACGACTTCACGGAATATAATCCGACACTTTCGATGAATGCGATAAGCCTAGAATGCAACTACTGCGCGTCTACTGCGCGTCTACTGTACGACATCGATGAGTTTAATTCATGGCTCAACCTTGACTGCTGTCAAAGACTGCCCCTTCATCCCGGCTTGGCGTCAACATCGGAATTTGCCCAGATGGACAGTATCCTCACGTGGTTCATCTACCGCCCCATTACAGCATGGCAACGCGTCCATGTGTATGACTGAAATCAGTATGTGAGGTCGGCATATGACCACAAGCACCCGACACGTATGGCTCAACGAGTCACTTACGACAACGACAACATATCCGTAATTACTACGATCCTGCCCACCCGTCCACTCCAGACAAACCGAAGCTGTTCACCACCCTAAGGCACGGCCGTACAAGATGATAACAATCGACGACGGAGGCGGGTGACAAAGAAACATCTCGTGTACGAGTGGACAAGGGAGGATGACACACTGCAGCAGAAAGACGCTGCACCGTAGCCAAAGACACGTGAGATTTTTGTAAAAAATCTTTGTATTGGTATTCTGCTAGTGACACAATGTCTGCTCCCCCTCCTCTTCTCTCCCATGCAGTTCAATCCCCATACATCCCTCCAAACAATCAAAACTTATGTACATCCCGCAAATCCTCCTCCTTCCACACTCCCATATAAAAACGCGATGTGTTGACCAAGAATTCCGCCCACCTAGGGCTAATCGTTTATCTGACCCTTTCGCAAAGAAAACCAACAAGTAGAAAAATAAGAGAAGAAAGAAGAAGAAGGCGCTCATATGTATTCGTGAAAACCTACGCCCAGACAGCCAGGAGAAAGCGACAAGAAAAGGTAAAAAACAAAATGGCTGGGTATCCGCTACCATGAGGACATTGAAGCTCAGGACGGCGGAGGCTTTCAGATTCGAACATCGCATTTCGATGTGAAATCTGATCTGATCTGATCCGATCTGATCCGGTCCAGCGGAGTAAAAGGAGAAAAAGGGTGCAAGACAGCGGCATGGAGAAAGAACAGCTCGCTGGACTAGAAATTAAGGTATGCTCAATTGGGCTTCCCTCGCCAGAACGGGCCTTGTGTGTATTACGTTCGGTTCGAGGCGGAAGATGCAAAACGGAAAGGTTTTTTGTACACTTCGCATGGGAGAAAGAACAAAATGACGAGAGAGAGATGGATAAGAATCCGAGTCCCGTGCCTTTGGAAAGAAAAGCCTGGGTTTTGGCTGGGTGGTCATGAATGCCATTCCTACATGGCATTAGCGCCTGGGTATCTCGATTGATTCGATAGGCCGGGGCCGGGTCCCATCATCGTGGCAGGAGGCATCATCATTGCGCCTCCTCTTCCTCTGCCACCCATGGGCCCGCCGCGTCCTCGTCCGCGTCCCCGGCCTGCCCCCGGGATCGCGAAGTCGGGGTTCGCGGCGTTGGCCTCGAGGATTACGTCTTCTTGACGCATGGGTCTCCGTGGGCCAGGAGCGAAGGGCGCGAATTGACCGGCTGGGGCGCCCATTTCCGGTCGCCAATTGGGATTGACGGGGCGTTGCGAGACGGAAGTGAAATGTGACGCTTCGCTTGCGGCAGGCGAGCGCGCGCCTTCTGGTAGATCGTCATAGGAACTATTGCGGGGGAGGTTTGTGTCGCTTCCGTTGCCAGTGGAGAGGAAGTTGGGATTCGGTGGAGCGAAACCCCCTGGCATGAGGGAGCTCGGTAGTGGTGGAGGTGCTTGGGCTTGTGCAGGCTCTGCGAACCTGGGGTCCACATCTTCATAGTAGTCTGAGCTACGCTCTACCCTGTTGGGGCCACCGATGTGAGATATATGAGCAGGCATTTCGACGGGCGAATCTTGAATCGGCGATAGCCCACGGCTACTGTTGTTCAATGTGCTGAGGGTTTGGTCTGACGGGACCTGTTGTTGGTTCCATCCTGCTCGTACAGGCATGTATTGCTGCTGTTGTTGCGGCATAGGCGGCTGCTGTTGGTGTTGTAGAGGCTGCGGTCGTAATGCCGACTCACTGTTGAGGGTTAGCAAGATACATTGAGATAGATTCGACACGGAGCTTACTCTGTAGAGTACTCGCTGGTCGGGCTCATAACGCCATCCGATGGCCGTCTCTGGGGCGCGCCAGCAGGGAATCCACCTTGCTGGAGAGCGAGCATGCCGGCAACATCACCGTCGCTTTCTCTCAGCCCGTAATTTGTTGGAGGCGTGCCTGTGCGGTTGTCCATCTCGATTGCTTGTCCAATCTGCAGTGGTGGCCCCTGGCCAGGCGGTGGTGCTCTGCCATATGGTGATTGTTCACGGGGCGGTGGCCCTTGGTTGTAAAAGTTGCCGTTGTTGTATCCTGGAGGAGGCGCTCCTCGACCCATTGGCGGCTGGCCTTGCATTGGGGGTCCATTCGGAGGTCGTCCGCCTCGTCCACCACCGTTCCATCCTGGTGGCGGAGGTCCGCGCATGCCTCCTCTTGGTCCGTAGCCTCCCCCTCTTGGGCCGCCGTACTGTCCACCTCTTGGTGGGCCTCCTCGACCCCTCATCGGACCCCCTCTTCCACGTGGCGCGCCGTTCATCATAGCGTATCCGTCATTTGGCATGGGTGGAACGGGATTGCCGTACTGATCCATCGGCTGTCGACGACCTGAGGGACCGCGGTTCGGTGGGTTCATGTTCTCCGAGCCGTTTCCTCCACTGCTGACTGTCTTGAGCGAAGGATTGCGCTGGTTCAGCGGCGTCATGTCGTCGGTCGGCGATGGCTTGGAATGGTCGAAGTAGGCTGCATTGCCGTCCCTGCCTCCAGAGGTCATGGTCTCTCCGGACAGTGGAGGCGGTGACTCGGCCTTGGGAAACTCTGAAGCCACAGTCGCATTGGCGCGGTTCGCATAGTAGGTCTGACCGTTCATCTCATCGTTCTCGGCAATGCGCCTCTTACGTGCCTTGCGACTGACGAGTGTGCGCCTCATGGCGCAGGTAACGATACCGCTTGCGACGATGATGATGGTAGCACCCAGGACGATCCATCCTCCCCAGCCCACATGCGGTACAAACAGCAGGATATCGACGAGGAAAGCGAGCAGCGAGACCAATAGAGTCGGAAACGTGAATATTAGCAGGGCGAGAAGGTAGCGCGGCGAATGGGCGGGCGAGTGGAAGTGGGCAGCGACGGAGAGACCGAAGCATATCAGCGTCATGAGAGCTGCGACGGGGTGCACGATGAGAATGGAGGAAAGCGCATGGCGCTGGGCGGAGGGTAGCGAGAAGTCGGAGCTGTCTTCGCCTGCGAATAGTTTTTCTATTTGAACAATTAGCACATTAGCTGTCGTATGTGGCATAGGGCGGCATACCAGTGTTGTACCCGATCATGGGCCCTTTGCACCCTTGGTCGCCATTCTCGCAGTAGCCGAGGACGCCAAAGTGAACACCGCGGTAGGTAGCGAGGGGAATGCTCTTGATCAGAGGCGTCGAGAGCGTCGAGAGAAGCAGCAGCACGAAGGCGACGAAGAATAGTATCGATAAGGGGGTCGCAGGGCGCAACATGTTGGCGAAGAATAACAGAGGCTACCGCGTGGAATTCCGGCTCGCCAGAGACCGGCTCTCGAGAGTCGACGGCGTGGTGTTGGAGAGGGCGATCGGACTTATGCGCGACGAAGCGTGAAGAGGCAGACGGTCCGCAGTCTCGTAACAGTGGGCGCAGTCGTAAACGTGCCTAAGCGCACTCTTGCCCAGACGTGAAACGAGTGACGATCGAGGTTACACCAGTTATGCCTGTTGGGTCATTGATGCCTCGAAGGAGCTTGAGCGTGCGCGACGACGGCTAGACACGCGATGAGGCGCTCGAGGGGGCAGGCGCTGGCTGTTGGGGGTTGCGGGGAAGCGTGGTAGGCTTTGGGACACGCCTGGAGGAGGTGGGCGGATGGCTGGAAGGAGCGACTGTGCAGCAACAGGAAAGAGCGGACGCGCAGCCAATCAAGGGCGTGAATGGCGCGAGGTATAGCGAACGTTGGAACTATGCCGGCTAGTCGCTGCAGTAACTTGGTATCGACGCGGGACCCTATCGAGCCGTTGACGTTGACCCAGACGTCTAAGCTGTCGTGCTGTGAATGAATGGAGACTTGCTGACAACACCCGGCGGCAGTATTTTCGCGGGTAGCCCCGTTGTCGCGCCCCTTGCCCTCGCAGCAGGCCCGTCTTACCTGCGACTTTGCTTTGTGTTCGGAGCATCAGTCGGAGTCGCACGCGTCCACGCTGCTCTCCCGCCCCAGTTTGGCAGGGATATCTATCGTCTCATTTCGCCTAGTCGCACGGCCCATCATCCAGGCACTGAGAACATCTTTGCTCTGCTGCGTGCTTCAGACGAGACTGCTGAAACACAGACCCTTTCTTCTTCCTGGTCCTGAGGCAGCGCAGCGACTATCAACACCAGCCATCGTGGTCGCCATCTGCTTCGACGACGGTGCGGGCCTTGTCTAATGTATACACTGCAATGCGTTATCGCCTCGAAACAGGGCACAGAGTAGCGCCCTCCTATCAACCGCAGCCAGATCCCGGAAAAGGATCAGGCCAGCGCCACCAACCTATATTACCACACCTATCGCATTCCACGCGAGATGCTCTTTGTTTGAGGCTTCCCGCCTATATCTCCCACACTACAGATCCACTCGACCCGTTACACAGCCCGCACGGCTCCACGCTGTCGCACGTCCATTCAAAGCATCTCATGTTTGGGCAAGACTGAAGTGTTTATTTGCTTGATTTCTCAGACCTCACATGGTATTCGTATGATATGCAGAGACTCCAGATCCGATCAACCTCCCCACAAGTGATCATGAACGCCTGAATTTTGGGATCGAGTCCTGCACCTATCTTCATGAACTCATGGGTACTTCATATCCTAACCTACATCTACGCCAGCGTCACGCTTAGTGAGCAATGGCGTACGCCCTGCGGCGGTCACGCTCCTCAGCAATGGAGAGCTTGACACCCTTACCCTTGGGCAGAGAGATCCATGGCTTCTCCTTTCCGATGATGCTGAATCCACGTTAGTACTTGTTCTCGTCCGCGTGCGGATATCCAACTTACATGACGTTGGACTCACGAGTGGTGAACTCGTTGTCAACAGCATCCTTCAAGTGGACAATGTTGAAGCCTCCGTCGTGGCGCTCACGGTGAGTGATGACACCAACACGACCCATGTTACGACCACCGGTAACCATGACAATGACACCAGTGTCGAACTTGATGAAGTCAGAGATCTTGCCAGTGGCGAGGTCGACCTTGACGGTGTCGTTGACCTTGATAGCTGGGTCGGGGTAGCGGATTCTACACAAATTTTTAGCAGCAATTCGGACATAGCCAGACCCTGGTCGTATGCCTGGTGAAAGAGGTTTCCCTCAGACACCTAGCCCAAACTGTGGTCCAACGGCTGATAGAGCGGGAACTTACGTTCGCGCATCGTGCGTAACCAAGTAGGGAATTCCGCCCTTGCCAAGCTGGACGCGCTTAACCTTGCCGAGCTTGTATTGTGCCTCCTCGTCTGTTATCCTGTGGACGGTGAAGCGACCCTTGGTGTCGTAGATCAGGCGGAAGTTCTCGCCGGTCTTCTCAATGGAGATGACGTCCATCAATCCCGAGGGGAAGGTGGAGTCGGTGCGGACCTTGCCGTCAACCTTGACGAGGCGCTGCATGAGAATGGCGTTGACCTCGCGGGCGTTGAGCGCATACTTCAAGCGGTTGCGGAGGAAGATGATGAGGGGAAGGGAGTCGCGGAGCTTGTGAGGACCGGGGGAGGCCTTGGGAGCATAAGCACCTGGAAGATGTCAGTTCTGAAGTCGCGATAGCCATTACATCGCAAATTGCAGGAGTCGAGCGTACCGGACAGCTTGTCCAGGAGCCAGTGCGAGGGCGCGCTGAGGCGCTTCTGGTGCTTGACGGGTCCACGGGCCATATTGACTGTTGTGCGAGGAGGTTAGTCGTAGAGATTGGAGGTCCTGTCGAAAGCAAAGTTCGACAGACTCCTCATTGTGCGTCTGCCACTAGCGCGCATTTAGCCGAGGATTAGCGCGCCAAGCCTGACGGGGTCTCCAAGCATCAAGACATCGCCCAACGCAAATAATTCTAGAATGCCACCGTATACAAGGAAAAACTAAATAGGTCTGCAGACTGCACCAGGATGAAGCGTTCAAATCGGAAAATCTGGCGTCGATGTATGCTACAGGATGTCTAGTTTTCCCCTCGATCGAGATGCCATCATCAAAGAATTCGTCCAACGCAAGGGAATATAGAATGTCGAGAAATTCTTACTGGGCCGCAATCTAGCAACGTCCCATGGTCACGTAGCCAGGCGCTGGTCATTGCGGATTTGAACAACGCCATGACAGACTCGTCTCACATCACCATGATCGAGAACTCAATCACCAGACTGTCTCCAAATGTAAACGTGTGCAATTGATCGTTTTCTTGCATATAGGCCACATTTCTAATCTCATCCCTAAGCATAGCCCTTCAGCACTGCCGCCTCCGCGTTCAATATCGACGATCCCGCCGCTCCAATGACAGCTGCAACGAGTTAGCAATCGCCCAACCACCCGCATTCGCAAGTTAAACTTACTGTTGTGGCTCAATGCAACAAACTTGAGATCAAAGATGCCCGCCTCATCCTCTCTTATCCTACCCACGCTAACCGCGTACCCCCTATCCGTCTCCCTGTCCAGTCTTGGTTGTGGCCTATCTGCCTCCTCCATGACCACAATCGCCTTCTCAGGCGCAGACGGGCAACCCAGCTTCTGTGCATCAGACACGTACTCGCGCATTGCCTGCTTGACCTCTTCCGCACTTGGTGGCGGCCGACGTTGGAAGCGTAGCGATACGCATGCAGTGTGGCCGTCTAGTACTGGCACGCGGTTGCATGCTGCGGATACCTTCATAGGCTGGTCTACGAATCCTGTGATATCGTCGTTGACGCTACCCAGGATCTTGGATGCTTCTGTCTCGAGCTTGTCTTCCTCGCCTGATATGAAAGGCACGACGTTGTCGATGATGTCCATGCTGCTTACACCGGGGTAGCCAGCGCCCGACACGGCCTGCATTGTGACGACTGAGACTTGGTCTATGGGGCCAAACTTGGCTTGTAGCGCGGCGAAGGGTATGACGAGACCGATGACTGCGCAGTTGGAGTTGCAGACGAGGAAACCCTTCTCTAGCTTGTGGTGTTGTCGTTGGTGCTTGATGACGTCGAGATGGGGCAGGTTTACGGTGGGTACGACGAGCGGCACGAGAGGGTCGCGGCGGTAGTTCTTTGCGTTGGAGAAGACGGCGAGTTCGGACTTGAGGAAGGCCATTTCTGTTGTGTATCAGTATTTTTAATCGCAGTCTGGAGTGGATTGCCTACCAACGTCTCCGGCAACATCGCTGTCGAGACCAGAGAAGACCATGTCACAGTCCTTGAACTCTTCAGGTGTGCACTTCTTCACCACCAGCTCTCCAATGCGCTCCGAGAAAGGCAGCGCCTGCTTCCACTTGACCGCATCCTTGTATTTCTTGCCGGCTGATCGCTCAGAGGCTCCAACGGCGTGTAGCTCGAAGTGTGGGTGTAGCGCAAGAAGAAGGATGAAGCGCTGGCCGACGGAGCCAGTCGCGCCGAGCACACCTGCAACGAGATCAGTCGACCGTTTCCAACCAGAGATGCGCTACTCACCGCACTTCTTCTTGGGGAAGTTTTTGTTATGAGATGTAAACTTTTCTGCGTCCATTGTGGTGGTTGTTGGTATTGCAAGATTGAGTCAATCGAGTTCACAAAGTTCTGGTTAGGTATGACGCGGGGGTGGGGTGGAAAACGCGACACCAGCCGATCACGGAGGTCACGAACGCGCTCATTTGCCGACTGTCTTGCCACGAACAACAGTTTTTATTACCAGACCAAAACAACACAAAACGGTGAGGCGGAGAGAAATCTATATATGCCCCTCGCAGATGCACCGCATAATCAGGCGTCCTCCAAATGCATGCTCGTCGAAGAACTTCAGACAACAGTAAATGCGCCATCTCGACATGCGATTCTATGCCTGAGCGTCCATGATCTTTCCCGGGTTCATCAGCCAGTACGGATCCAATGCGCCCTTGATACTTCTCATCACGTTGATTGTATCGAGACCGAGTTCCTTCTGCAATGATTCCTTCTTGCCCAGCCCAATGCCGTGCTCGCCGGTGCATGTGCCATCCATCTCAAGCGCACGGTCGACCATGTCATGAACGCACTTCTCGACAGCCGCTCGCTCTTTGGGATCTTTGCTGTTGTACATGATGCTTTCGTGGAAATTTCCGTCTCCGATATGACCTAGGATGCTCGCGAAGAGACCGAGGTCATCCATCTCTTTCTTGGAGATTTCTATCCGCAAGTCAGCAACTTGTCAAAGCCCTGTATTCGCTTATCATACCGATAATGTCTGGTAGCCTGGAGATCGGTACGGCGACATCTGTTGACCAAACTTCGTCGCCTTCACGACGGAGCGCCAGCATGCTCCATAGCGACTCCTTGCGCGCAGACCACAGTGTTTTCTGTTCCTCGGCGCTGACAGCGAATTCAAAATCCCCGCTCTTGTGTTTTCTGGAGATCGACTTCACCAGCTCAATGTTCTCCTGTACCTATATGCAGTCAGTTCCGCTCTGGGTAATTGCATTGCGCGTAGGGCTGACGTACCCCTGCTTTGGTCCCCGAAAATCTGTTTGAGGCTCTTAGCTCGTGCTTTCACATGTCAAAAAGTTGTTCTGGAAACTTACTTAAAGAACATAGTCGGCAATTCTTTCCACTTTTTGGCTGTTGATCCGGCTTTGTTGATTACGCCCATCTGCACGTCGTCCATTATCTCCATCGCAGCCACCGGCACTCCGGCGCGCAACACCTTGGAAGCTGCGGCAGCGGCATCTCGTATCGTGGGGAAGGTGACGACTGCGACGCTGGTCTCTTGGGGTACTACAGCTAGTTTCAAAGTGATCTCAGTCACTATGCCCAGGGTGCCTTCGGAGCCGACGAAAAGATTCGTGAGATTGTAGCCGGCCGATGATTTCCTGAAGATAATCAGTCTATCGCACATTTCTACATGGAGGCAGTCTGCATACCTAGGCCTACGTCTGGTCTTGATGATCGTGCCGTCGGCAAGAACTACGGTCAGATTGATGACCCAATCCTTCATCGTGCCGTATCGGACTGCGTTGGTGCCACTAGGAGGGTCAGCTGTTGGACCACGTCACTGACCATCATAGACCTTACCTGCAGCTTGTACCCACCATACCGCCAATTCGAGCCTGCCACGCCCATTAGAAAGAGTCTGGAGTTCCGCATCAGGGTTTCCGAGGGTTGATTGCAGAGTTGTGTAACACATGAAGACTTACCGATGGGCCAGGGTCGACAGGGAAAAACAGCCCAGAGTCCTTGATCTGGTCATTGAGACTCATCCAGGGTACGGAAGGCTGAACTACTACGTCCATACTACGCGTCACCGTCAGCATCGCCAGTCTTGCATGCTAGACGTAAAATCACTCACTCATCTTCGTGCAAAGCCAAGATCTGGTCCATGAACGAGAAATCAATGCTCATGCCACCGAATGGGGCCGAGAAGTTGGCCTCTAAGCTTGATCCCCCAGAATATGGGACTGCGCGCTGTCAATACTCATTTCTCCATGCGTCTTTCTAAACGTACTCATCGGTATCTTGTATTTGTAACAGACTTTGGCGATGGTAGCACATTCTTCGGTTGACTTTGGATACGCTACCGCAACGGGAAGTTGGTCGATGTTGATAGACGACCATTCCGAATATCCGTGTCGGTGCAAATCCTCGTCGTCGGTACTAATGGTGTCTTCCCCAAGAACATCCCTAAGCTCTAAAATCGCCTGTACTGACCTAAGTGACTGGCCGATGCGAACGAGTTGTATGATCGCAAGCTTACCTTCTCCATCTCGTACTTGGACGCATATTGGGGCCCAGATGACTTCTTCCATGGCATCTGAATTCTGTGCGGTTCGTCATTGGCGCCGTAGAAGTAGGTGGTCGTTCCGGTAACCGCGGAAAATAGCAAGACCCGTCCAGAGTTCCAAAATGGCCTTTGAAGTTGCTCGGCTCTGAAGGTCTGCTCGCGTCCAGTGCGTGCACGAGCGCCACCTCGCTTGAAGATGGGTGAGGTTATTTGCCTCAGTCGCGCCGCTGGCTGGCGGAACATGACGAAATCGACAACGAAGAAGGGAAAGTGAAGTTGCAATCAGTTGTTGAGATGCTGGGAAGCACTAGAAATGGAATCCACTTTCGCTGACTACGGGTCAGGGCGCACTTACCGAACTAGTATGATAGAAGAGTGGAGGAGAAGACGGTTGCAAGGCTGGCCTACGCATTTTGTGGATCTAGAAGCCGAACGGCAAGCACAGTAAGAGCGGGGAGAGGTTATTTCAGTCTAAACGCAGTTGGCGCGATGGTTTTTTCGGGTATCGCTTTGAGCGTCGTTGGCCAGCGCACAGGTAAAGTCGCAATACACGTCCTAAAAGTCGTGGGATGGACCAGTGATAGCGTGGGAGGCTGACGAGATTCACGATTTTCTGTATCAAATTTTTCGGCTCACGCATCAAATGAAGTCGTGCATGATCGATCACCTGCAAGGGGCTTGGACACACGCAAGGTAATTGCGGGGAAGACCAGGGCAACGACAAGCAAATGTGTTGGTTCGAGACGCATCGTGGCGGCAGGTGACGCTGAATGACATTCCGAGCGAGATGCCGTCGCGTGACGAGGCGTTCGCTAGGGCCCCGAGCGGCTGCAGACGAGGACCGAAGATGTGGATCTGGAACTTTGCCGACAACAATGATACGCTGCTGCCATGTATGCTTCCTTTTCGAGAGCGAGACAAGTGGCAGAAGAGGCGCCTGTCAGGGACAATCTTCTACCTCGATGCCTGATGCCCATGGCTGAGGCTCAAAAACAGAAGCTTGGGAGGCTTGGGGAGAAGCTGAGCGGCATACTTGCCCTTGGCGATTGGACGACGGTGATACCATTACCTCACGAAACTTGCTCCTCTCGTCTGTGCAGCTCAGATGCTGGCTGACAATCGAGCGAGTGGGGGAACAAGCTGCACATGAATGTTTGCCGTACCCCACGCGCGATCTTCAGGCGTCTGCTTGTCGGTAAAGCCAGAAAGCCGGAGGAGGCCGGTGGATGCCGCGGTAACGGCTACAGTTCCAGGCAGACAACTACTCCCATATAGTATTGAAGCGGAATACCGCATACGGCTCCCATGAGCAATGTCCTAGAACGCCATTAAGCTCGAGACTGCAAAGGAGCTGCCAAAAGCAAAGACGCGTGGAGTATATTACCGCCAATGGGAGGTAACGTGTAAGCGGAGAATAGAATGAGCCCCGCAATGCCTGCAGGCTAGCAATGTTGCGCCCAGCAGCTATACGATCTATAGATGGCTGACGTCAACAGGCAAACATGTGGAGTGCGAGCAGAGCAGGGAGTGTGAGATGTTGGCGCAGGATGCATGGTCGCGTGCATTGATACCTATGGGGAAGTCGGCGATCCCGGCGCGTCTTTTCGGCCGTCGCCAGAGGAACGCGACAGCAAACAAGTTCGCGTCACAAATCCACGCATAACGAACATTCGGCCCAACTCCGAACACAACTCAATCCAGCAGCCATGGCGGATATCAGCGCAGAGTTGACGTCGGAACTGACAAGGATCATCGAGTGTCCGTACCCCCCCTCGCTATCCGTACGTATTTGCCCCTCATCTTCCCAACACTCAGTGCATCCTCATGTCGTACCACTAGCCTGCTCCCGTATTTGAGCGCATGACTCGCTGCATAAGCATCCCATCGTTGATGAGATGAGCTGACGCGAGATCCCACAGAACCTGTCCGATCTTTTGGCGCGCGTCGACGTATCGACTATCCGATCATGCGTCCAAGACCGGTCACCTTGCGCGGTGAGGAAACTAGGCAGAATCGTCCACGATGCACTGTCTCTGAATGCACATACGCTACGTGTGCTGCACCTCTTGTGTAAGCAGTTGACCGGTCTCCGCTTGATAGTAAGAACGCAATCAAACTGATTACATGTTTCTAGGTCATGCGCCAGAATTTCGAGACGAGCTACTGGTCCTGGAACCGTCCCTACTCCCTTCTCTATTGAAGAAGGCAAACTCATCGAAATCTGATTTCGGACATGTGAGTACGCGAATGTGAAGGTACATCACTTGCTAACAACGTTGTAGCTTGCCGAGCTATGCGTGCTTATTCTTTCGCGCCCACTGCCTGAGGCGATACCATTACCCGCTGTAGCACAGAACTTCTTTCTTAATGTCTTCGAAAACGCTACACAGCAACCGAACTACGAAACCCTGAAATCAGTGTATCGTATGCTCAACGGCGCATGTTGTCGACTTTACAGCCTTCTTCCAAGAGACCTGAGGCAGCGGTTCGACACAGAGTTGTGCAATATACTCAGATCCCCTAAAGTCGCCGACTCCTCTTTACTGTTCCTATGGGCAGAAGGTATAGTGCTCATCACAGAACATCCCGAAGGAGTCGAGGAACTGCAAAATCTATCTGCTGATGAGGAGCCGACATCCACGGAAAGACTAAGACAACATTGGGCAACACCCTCAGGCCAAAAGCTATTCGGTTCGACAAGCTACTTATACAAAACTATTGAGCTCACTTGTTTGAACGTAGTATGGATTCTTCGAGGCGGAATCCAGGAAAATGAAGCAATCGAAGGCCTACGTATTGCCTCGAGGGCGATGCAATCCATTGGCCAAGACGTGAAGGACAACTGGCCTCGATTTCAAAAGAAGTATGCCATGCTTTACGAAAAGTGCGCCTCCAAAATCCAAAACTCCAATGCGAGTCTATCCGTCCAACTAGAGGCCCTGTCGTTCTTTGGCATACTTTCAAGTTCTCAGAGTTTGCCGCAGGGTATCGTCGCACGCTACGAGTCATGTATATTAGAAGCCCCTCGCGTGGCAAAGCTCGAAGGCTTTGCCGAGTTTCTTTCAGTCTCACTGCCAATCTATGCAGTAAGCGATTCATGCGGTAGTACTGGCTGGTTGACTAACGAGGACAGGCGCAAACACAGGAGAGCACCGTCAAGGCAGTATTATCAGGTATCCTATCAGCGTGTGCTTCGCAGCCTGGCTCTCGCGAAGCTTCTAACTCTATCGACATTATCAATGAACTGGCCACAGCTGCGATGACGTCTGGTGCTTTAAGGACCACTGTGCTGCGTGTACTGTCATCGAGGACCTTGCAAGAAGAACTTCAGAACCTCGTTCGTGCTGGTGTGACGAAAGAAGGCCCCGGCTGCTGTACCCATGCTACATCACTTCGTCGGCAGCTGGTCGCTGCCACCGTCGCTTCAGTACTCACCATTGTTCTTACAGCGCGACCGGGAGAGTCGACGATACCACACACTCTCATGACTGCGCTTATCAAGAAACAGCGAGACCTTCCACCTGCGTTGAACACTTGCTCGCACTTGACAAAAAGCCCCGCTCAGCCTTCAATCTCCCTCTTCCAAGAAGCAAGCACGCAATACACGGGTCAGCATCTCCAAGATTGGCGCAAACGTCTCGAACTGGAGCTACAAAGTCAGAACAAACATCAGCTGGATGCTGTAGTGCGCTCTATGTCTCAAATATGTAGTGATCTGGAGACACGTTGCAATACAGTCGAAGAGCCGCTACGACTGGAGACGGAGAAGTCCCTCAAGCTGCAGGAACAGATCGCTCATCTGACAGAAAAGAATGCCCGTCTCAATGAGCAAATCGATTTTCTACACAAGGACAGAGAAGAATCTGTGGAATACGTGGAGGGTTTGGAGAAGGAACTGCAGGACTCCATAGACGAGCAAAAGCGCCTGGAGCAAGAGAAGTCCGACTTATTGGAAGAGAAAGACCGAATGCACTCTAGGATACAAGAAGTAGAGACCTCGCTGAACACTTCAGAGCGGAATGCGACCGAGGCTCTAAAGGCTGCTCGCGAAAGGTCTAGCGCAAAGGAGCTTGAACTCTGCTCGACGATACACCAGTATGAGGAGGACAAACGCGTCCGCGATGAACAAATTGAGGAGCTGCACGGTACCATTAGTCGGCTGAGAGCGTCTCAAATGCAGCACGAGAGCGACCATCGCAGCCTCACCATACAGTTTGAGGAGCAGCAGAGACGCGGCTGTGAAGCAGAGGAGACGCTTGAACGGGAGCGGGTGAATACTGCCCGCCAAGCCGACGAGATCGCACAACTCGAGACGCAGGCGTCAGAATATCGGCAAGACTTGGAAGGGAAGGAAGCGGAACTAGAGGATGCCATTCAACAGCTTCATATCGCGCGGACCAGTTATCAGGAGTTCAAAGAGTCCTCAGCTGAAACGATGAGAGAGCTTGCGATGAAGCATGCCAACGATTTGGAGGCTATCACCATGAAAGCTGAAGAGCGATGCGAGACGCTGGAAGCGCGGCTGCTGGATGCTCAGCGCAACGCTCAAGAGGAACGACATGATCACGGGAAGACGCGTAACAATCTTCAGCATCTTCAATCATCGATACAACCGCTAGAAGCGAGGATCCAAGAGCTTGAGGAGTTTTGCAGAGAGCAAGAAGAAGAACTTGAAGAGTTCAGGACGGCTCGCAAGATGATGGCGATGCATCTGCTGCCCGCTCGGCCTACTTCACGGACCTACAAAGAGATAGCTCAGCCTCTGGCGACACGAGAGCCGCGAACTCACCGACGACGTAAGTCAGCCATCAACACCCAAGAGGATGTATCAGTCGCCATGGAGAATGTTCAAGCATTACCTAGCAGAGCTCTGGGCAGCTCTACAAATGCGTCTTTCGCCTCATCAGCCGATTCGAATTCGTCCCAGGGTAACGGGCCAGCACCAAAGCGTGCCAAACCAAGGCAAGCTTTCAAGGTGCCAACGATGCAAACGCCAAGTATCCAGAAGCCCAACATCGTACCCAAGTCGCTCTCACACTCACACTCACATCAGCTGTCGCCAACTAAGCGTTCAGCTCTGAGACCAGTGTCGCCGAACCGCCGCCACACGACTATCGGTTTTACATTGCCAGGCGGCGAGGAAGAAGACCCTGCTACTGAGATTGAGTCAGTGAGGAAACGTAGAGGCAGTATTCAGGACATTGAGCAAGTCGATCTTGACATCGATGATGATTTCACGACCGGCACATCACTTACTCCGGGCTTTATGTCTGGTACTGGGCGGATCCCGGACGAAGGTGACGAGACCATGACTGAGCTGTGAGTACGAAAGCATGATTTACGATGATGTTTTGGGAAAGGTAGGATAGCCACTGCTTGTTTCATACCGGGCGTACGAAGGCTTTGCGCATTTGGCATGGGTACTTGCATACATGGCGCACTGGGCATTTGATAATTTCGAGATACCCAATGGCCTATTCTTACTCAATGTCTTGCACCTGCCTTTACCTTCTACTAGTTTTACCACAAGGCTAGCGTTCTATCATGTGCTACACGTGTGTGTTTTCTTAATCTTTCTGCTTGACGTCTTCTTTACTCTCTGTACCTTACGGCTAGCTGCTTTTCTCAAGCGCCGTTCAGTTGATCGTCGTTACATCGGCTATAACCCCACATCTTCTCATGCTGCCCTCCGCTTGCACCTTCCCGTATCAGCACGAGCACGTATTTGAGTAAGAGTCCTGAACCGGACCCTGCGCCTTCCTCATACAATTACTACTCCTCCATTTCCCATCCACCTCCACTACATCTATAGGCTGCCACACCTATCTCGGTCTCGTAGAATATATCCTCGACTGCTTCGAGCTCCAGTTGCCGGATTCTCAGCCCGACGTCATCACACCAAACACCAAACACACGGGTCGCGACTCGCTCCTGCCACATCTAAAGCTCTTCTAGGCAAACGGCCGTTTGATTGCCGACCTCGAGCAAACAAAGTTCTCCATCCTCCATCCTCCCACTCCAATCACCCTGCATAGGTACGGCCAGAACACCCAAGAAACGCCTACGGTCAGCCGCCGCGGCACCGCTACGTTGCCCTTTCCTGAAGCAGCGGTCACACCCAATTAGCTAGTCGTGCCCGCCACCACAATTACCCTATCGCCATTCCCTGAGGATTGGTGCGAGGGCAAGTACGTTTACAAACGAACATGGACCGCTACCTTCAAGACCCAGATCCCATGGGCTCGACTCCTCCTGCTTTCAACACCAGCACCCTCACATCATCACGATCCTATACACTGAACTCAAGAACATTTCAACACGGCGAACAAAAATCAGAGACAAGCTCCACTAGTGAGAAATCTTTTGGTAGCTGCAACATGTATCGCGGTAGCCAACGCGGTGGTCGTGGCGGATATCGTGGTGGTAGAAGTAGCAACCGCAAATACTCCGGCAGCTCCGGTAGCTCTAACGGCCAGTATAACCCCAAGCGACCGACTCTCAAGCCCGCTTCGGCTTCTCAGTCCTCTCAAGTTCAACACACTTGCATAGCAACTACCGAACAAACCCCAGCCCGCGTGGACTCACCCGTTACCCCAATCAAACAACTCTCATCCTTTGACTTGAACGGCAACAGCATCAAAGAAACCTACATTGCAAGATCCAGTACTACTCCGACACCACCTTCGGCAAGGTTACCAATCATAAGCCCACCAAGGCAGGCCACCCGAGCCTCTCCTCAATATGGAGGCAATCGCCCGCGCTTCAATTCAGCTAGCCAGCGTAGCTCACAGAGGCCAGTTTGGAGAAATGAAGCCCAGCATTGGGCCCATCGCCAGGAGGTAAAGATCAAGTTGTCAGGTATACCTAAGAGCTACTGGACAAAAGACGTATATGACGCATTGTCGTCGTTTGGTTCTGTCTTCAGGATCGAGATAGTCACTGGCACCCGAGACAACTCCGCTTTCGTGGTTTTCCGGTGAGTATTGCTTCCGTCGAAACCTTTCCACTCTAATGTCATTCTTGTAGACCCCCACCCGTCCATACCTTTCCGCATCGAAACCTACGAATTGGCGATGCTCTCCTAGGGATTGAGACACTTTCTCCACAAGTCAAGACCATTCCCAGCCTAGCCAATCCCGCAAAGCAATACTACGAGTTCAACATCCTGCCTGTACGTGGGCTCGACTTCGGCGTCAACGTGGCAGACAAGGCCATGATTGCCATGCATACCTTGCGTTCGCCAGGCAGTATCTACATGACGCTGAATCTGATTCGTAAAGAGCTTGATGTTCAGTTCTCGGTCGATGTCGATGACGAGATGCGCAAGGTTCGCTTTGCTTTGCCAATTGCTCTGCTCTCTCACATATACAAGGTCATCGACAAAACCACTGATCAGCCGGCTTTGATCATTCCGTTCAACTCACCGCCGCAATTTTACATGCAGCGAATTGAGGTTGAGAATCTGGGAGACGGGAGGAAATGCTGTATATTTTCTAGGAAAGAGAAGGCGTGGTATGACTGGAGCACTTGGTTCCGAGCGACCGATATTATCAACAGCACTGTCAAGAGCAAGCTTCAGGGCTTGCCGTTAATGAATCACAAGGACACCGCTATCATCGACATTGGCCTATGGACGAATTATCGCATGATATTCGACCCAAAAGTAATGACAGGGCTCAAGTTCAAAGAATTCAGCGATGCTCTCGCCGACCATGGCGTCGCCATTGAGGACCTCGACGAGTATACGATTAAAGACATGGTCCCATCACCTCTATGGTCAATGCTACAAGAAGAGATATCTGGCACACATCCACATCTTGAGTCGACATCCAACTCAAAGGGTTCGGTTTTCGAAGACCTTTTCGCTGGCCAGTTCCATCTAAGCTTTCCCGTTCGGTACCAACTCGAGGCGTGTCTATCGAACGGCTATCTAAAGGAACACAACATCACGAGCGACTTCTTAGAGAAGCTCGCCGCGCTAGATCCTCGCCGCGCCGTCTACATCCTGGAGAAGGTTGTCGACAAACAGCATGTTCACTACGATCCGATGGAGATATTCGGCATCCGGATCAAGGATCTTGCAAAGAAAGTCCCTAGCTACTGTGTCTTGCAGCGATCGGTGGTGATCACCCCAACCATGATGCATGTAGCATCTCCTAACATGGAGACCTCTAACAGGATCATCCGCAGGCACGCTGCTGACGGTGATCGTTTCATCCGAGTCAAGTTCTCCGACGAGAAGACAGAAGGTCAATTGCGCAATATGCCCAACGGAAGGGCTGAAGCAGCATTCGACAGAGTGCGTCGTGCTATGAAGCATGGTATTGTCGTTGCAGGGCGATACTATGAGTTCTTGGCATTTGGAAACTCACAGTTCCGCGAACACGGAGCATACTTTTACGCGCCTACTTCTTCCAAGTCCGCCGATGACATCCGCATCTCACTGGGCAATTTCGATCACATCAAGATCGTTGCCAAGTTCGGTGCTCGTCTCGGCCAGTGCTTCTCAACAACTCGCGCAATGCGGGATAACGTTAAGGTTATAACGATTCCCGACGTCGTACGTAACGACTATACCTTCACAGACGGCGTCGGCAAGATCTCGCTCTTCCTGGCCCAGATGGCTGCCCAAGAACTCGGGCTTGCCCGCGCCTTCGATGACCCGCCATCTCTATTCCAGTTCCGACTTGGTGGTTGCAAAGGGGTGGTTGCACTAGATCCAAAGATCACTGGTCCTGAGGTTCATATAAGACCCAGCCAGATGAAGTTTGTGGCACCCTATACTGGCCTGGAGATCATACGATCTTCCTCGCTTGCGACACCGTTCTTCAACCGTCAGATCATCGTGGTCTTGTCATACCTTGGCGTGCCCGACTACGTGGTAATCAGGAAGCAACAAGAGATGATCAACGATTATGAAACCGCAATGGTAGACGATAGTGTTGCCTTGCAAAAGCTTCGAAAGCATATCGACATGAACCAGACCACATTGACAATCGCAGGAATGGTCCTCGATGGTTTCATGAAGTGTCAAGATCCATTTGTCATGTCTCTCCTGAAGCTTTGGAGGGCTTGCACCATCAAGAACCTCAAGGAGAAGGCTCGGATAGCCATCGATGACGGCGCATTCGTACTCGGCTGCGTTGACGAAACAGCAACACTCCAAGGCCACATGAACGACCTCCAGCTCGATGCTACGAAAGAGGAGAAGCTCGCTACACTCCCCGAGATCTTCCTGCAAGTCGACGATACAAGCAGAAGAGGACACTCCAGAATCATCAAAGGAATCTGCATCCTGGCGCGAAATCCCTCACTTCACCCGGGAGACCTACGAGTCGTTCGCGCAGTAGATGCACCTGGATTACATCATCTCAAGAACGTCGTGGTGCTGCCACAGAACGGAGACAGAGACCTTGCCAATATGTGCTCTGGCGGTGATCTTGATGGGGACGACTACATAGTGCTGTGGGATTCAGATTTGATACCCCAAAACGTCAACATGCCTGCCATGGACTTCACAGCCGAAAAGCCGGTTGAGACTAACGATCCGATCACAGCCGCACATATTGGTGATTTCTTCGTCAGTTACATGAAGAATGATACACTTGGGCGAATCGCCCATGCGCATTTGGCAAACGCAGACCTTCAAGCCGACGGTGTCAATGACGAGAAGTGCCTTGCCTTGGCAGAGTTGCACTCCAAAGCCGTTGACTTTCCCAAGAGCGGTTTGCCAGCCGAGATGACGCGCGAACTGAGACCACAGAAGTGGCCACATTACATGGAGAAGAAGCACCTCGCAGAAAATAAGATCTATCATTCAAGAAAGGTCTTAGGCATCCTCTACGATCAAGTGCAGCTGGTGGACTTCAAGGTAAGTCGTGGCCGTACGAAATGCGTATGAGACGTTGACTGACTTCGTATCTTCATCTTTGTAGCCTCAGTGGGAAAATCCATTCGATAAGCGCATCCTGGAGGCCTTTAGGCTCGGTGACGAAGTCTTGACTAAAGCTGCAGTGCTCAAAGCGTCTTACGACGAGTCGTTGCGGCGACTGATGGCCAAGCATGGAATTCGGACAGAATTCGAGGCCTGGTCTGTCTTTGTGCTAATACACAATCACGAGGTAAGTTCTGATTGTACTAGATGCGTGAGACATACTGACTTCTCGCCCTTGCAGAGCCGCGACTACAAATTCGCCGAAGAATTTGGTAGAACTATTGGTGCATTCAAGTCTCAGTACCGAGACGAATGCCGAGCTGCCGCAGAAGGCAGCCTGGAAAACTTTGTCGCCGCAATGTATACCGTGACTGCGAAAGAGATGGAGACTGCACTGGTCGAGTGCCGTACCAAGAAGACAGTTGGTGGCGAGGACTTTCCGGTGCGACCTATGGAACCGGAGCACATGCCCTTGATCTCATTCCCTTGGCTCTTCCCAAACGAACTGGGGAAGATTGCGACCGGCGGTGCGATTACCCAACAGCTAGAGGTGCAGCAAAAGGTTCCAACCCGACAGAAGAAGGATCCTGGCTCTTCCACGCTGGTAGAGACCGATACAGAGATTGGTGTTGTGGAGACGGAAGCAGGTATCATGCGGTACGGAGACTTGCTGGACCTGGACTTTAGTATACAAGAGAGAACAGTGGCGGAGGAGACATGAGGATGGCAAGGTTGGCAGGACGGACAAGAAGTGAGCTTCCAAAAAATTGAACTTGAAGACTACGATGGTAGTTTTGATGGCAAAGCAACATTAACAGCGGACCGAGGAGGATACGGCGTGCGCTACAGGTGCAGAAAAGTTCGTCGGGTGTTTCTGGCTGGCGGCGTTCATGGCTGACTTTGCGACGGGCTGGCTTTTGGGGCTCGTGTTATGTCTGAAGGTCATGTGCGAGTTGTTCGTCATCAAGCTAGAGAAAACCATAAAACCAAAGAAAAAAAATGTAGAAAATAGAAAACTCAAACAGGCTTCTTGACATTGGTGGTGATGTCTCCCTTCTAGAAAAATCACCGGAGCAGCCATGATGATGGCGGCCGGTATCGATAAGCTGCACACTACGCGCAACTCATAATTTGCTCTCGGTGCCCGCGTCACAATGCCACCCTCGACGCGTATACCAGCGCTCCTACAACCCTATGTCCAGCTACCGCATGAATCGATCCTCCTGCTCACGAGCACCCTCGGCGCGAGCGCGAACTGGCTGCTCATCCGCTTCCTTTGCAATGAGCTGAGCACACAAGATGGCGGGGATGAGGGGCACAACGTCGTATTGGTCTCTTGGATGAGAGAGTATGACTTCTGGAAGCAGGAGGCTCGAAAGGGCGCAGCTCTTGATCTGGACAAGCTGAGGAGAGAAGGACGCTTCGCCTTTGTGGACGGACTGGGTGCTGGTGGGAATGCGACAGACAGTACAGGCGGGACAGAATCACGAACCGATGCGCAAGCAACACCACGAGTCCCGGTATCGAGCGCGGCACCACAGAGAGGGCCACAAATATTGTCTGCACGAGGACCGCCTGGACGGATAGTGCCCGCGAGAGGGCCACCTCCATCAGCTCCAACGGCGGCAGCAGCTTCATCACCAGCTACGACTACCACGAACGGCCCGGCGAGTGCAACCCAAAGCACGCCAGGCCACTATACACTCAAGAGCCTCGAGATCACGGACATCAAGTCTACCATCTCCAGCGCCATCTCCCCACTCGCTACGTCCACCGCTCGAAAGACGCTCCTCATCTTCGACAACCCCGACCTTCTCCTCGCGCTGAACCCAGCCATCACACCTTCCCACTTTACCACCCTCATGCTGCAGCTCCATACGCTACCGAACGTGTCACATATCCTTACGCACCTACAAGCCGATAATCCGCTCCTCAGCCTCTCCACACCCCCACAGCCGCTCGAAGTGGTGCATCACAACTTGGTTGTCAAGTGTGCACACATGAGCAGGAGGATACTAGGTGTCAGAGTATTAGATACTGGCGTTGCGAGGGACGTGAGCGGTGTAATACGCATCACTGAGCAGAGGAAGCAATGGTTTGACGTGGGCTTTGGTATTGAACAGAACAAAGAGGGCGACGACAGTGGGAGAGGCAAGGAGTTCTTGTATCAGGTCAAGAGTGACGGCAGCGTAAGGGTGTTTGAGCGTGGTGCTGGAGGAGAGAGCTGAGGTCTGCATCTCAAGCTTGACGAGCAACTCGTGCATCTGCACCCTTCGTTGACGCTGCAGGATCATTGCCCCTCTCCCCGGATGCGCTGCGCAAGAAAGTGTATATATAGTCGTCTCGGCTACATAGCATGCCCGAAGCCGAGCAATGGAAAAGACCCACACATCACCAACTCTCATCATCAGCTGTCCAATACCTCAGACTAACTTCTAGGTTACTGCAGCAGAGCTACGCAAGCCTCGCAGAACGCCGCATCTCGTGCATGTCTGCTTGCAGTGACCGACGTATACGGACGCGGCTCCTGATATCACCCGCTGCCACCCCGGGACCCGAATCCTCCTACCTGAGCACCCAAATCTCCGCCCGCGATCATCGGCGAGCGACTGACCAACGGTGCACCGGCGACTCCGAGCTTTGCGCTGCCATGCAATCAATATAACACAGCTATTATCATCCTGCTGCAGTGATACAACCACGCCGCTCGCAAAGCCCATTCCATCACATTCGTATGCCTTGTGACAACGAACAACAAATTCGATACGAGTTCCGCAGTTCATCCCCAACAACAGCGCATGCGGCTATATACAATGTGCAGCAAGATCCTTCGCTGTAAGCTCTCTATCACTACAAAGTTTGACGTCGTTCGAAACGGGCTACCCTTACCTAACCGACGCCATTCCATCAGGGCGTGTTGGAGGCCGCCTTACACAACAGCATTGCGGCACAGTTGCCTCGTCCAATCGATTTTGCTCGACGCCACGACGCGGCCTCCGGGGTCAAACGTTTGCTTCAAACAAGGTAACAGGGCCATTCGGCGAGAAAGAATAAGCGCTGTGATGATGGGCAGGAAGGCAGGAAGGAAGATGCCGCATGTGGAAGATAGGCGTGACGTAGGAAGTATATATGGTTTAGAGTTTCGCCGATGACAGCAATGGCACCGAGATGACTGCCTGCTACTAGAATTTATTTATTCATCAGCCTTGGACTTGAACAATTGAACTGTTCTCTTCACATTTAATCATTTGAGCTTACCTTACCTCGACTCTCACCAACTCAGACGACCAACTCCAACAATGTCAACCTGCCATCTCCTCGACCTCCCCACTGAGATCCTCAACCACATACTCACGCCCCTACCTACATCCTCCCTGCTCCACTTCTCAGAAACCTCTCACCACGCCCGCATCCTCGCCAACGCCAACCTCCACACCCTCTCCCTCGGCATTGCACCCCTCTCCCCTCCCTTTTTCAAGTACCTCGACCCCTCCATCACCAGCTGTACCACCAATCCCTACGCCATCTGGCTACGCATCCCCAAAGCAACAAGCTACGAGTACCTAACCTTACTCAACTTCCAAAGCGCGCTCGTAACGAGCATACTCAAACGCCATGGCACCATGCTCCAGCATCTTGAAATCAGTGTCTGGGCGCTCACACTGCCCATGGCGAAAGCCATCAAGGGCTTACGCGCTCTACGCACCTTCTCACTGAGGATAGAAAGTGGTGTTAGGTATGTACGTGGTGTATCGCGGTCGCGGATAGCGGTCGAGCGGGAGGAGCAGGGTAAGGCTTGGGAAGTGCTTACGGAGAGTGCACCCGAGTGGAGTGGGAGACTCACGACGTTGAGGTTGGAGAATTGTGATGTGAGGGCTGAGCAGTTGGTTGTGCTGTTGAGAGAGACGAAAGGGTGTAAGGAGTTGGGGTTGAATCGGTGTCGGTATCTTGGGAGGGAGATGTGGATGTGTTTGGGGGAGTGGGAGGGCAGGGGGAAGTTGAGGGTGTTGGATGTAGCGGAGTGTGGGGGGTTGCTTGGGGATGAGGCGGGAGAGGCGGTGGGGAGGTTGGATGGGTTACAGGTACGTTATTTCGTATGTCAGTTGAAGGATGATACTTGTATGCTGATACCAAAGCAGACTCTCAACCTGTACGACTGTCAAGAGCAGCGACCTGGAGAATTTGAGCGTCTGAATGAGGAACTTTGGCACATCAAAGGCTTTACAGCACCAAGACCGGGCGGCTATGGCGAGAACATGATCATCGAGGTGGATCCCGACTACATCCTTTGAGCGTTGGGAGTCAAGGTGGAGCTCTAAGAGTTAAGTGTTTCAATTGTTTATATAAGCAAGCAAGGAATCGCAACGACGTGAGCGTCGAAGACCAATTTCTCCAGCTACCACTGTTTGTCTATATATGTATAGTCTCTCGTGTGGTACCACTTGGGTATAGCCTTCACTGATCAATCTACCTATTCAATCATCCGCTGCCCTCCCTGCCCATCCATCGGCGACATCATCAATCCGTATATCCTATCCATCAACTCAACCACGTCATCCAGTCTCAAAACTTCTCGTACTGGCTGTAATCCATATCCGGGTGATGGAAAGGGCCGCGAACCCAAGAAGGAGGAGGTGTGCCGAAAGGACTGCCCGACACGGAGCTCTGACTACCCTCAACCCTGTTCTGGGCGCCCTGGCTAGCGCGAGCGCGGAGGTACTCGCTGTACTCTGACACGCGTTGTTCCTTGATCTGCCACTGAGCTACCTTATGCATCTCCTTGTGAGCAATGATATCCTCAATGGGTTGGTTGTAGTAGGCGGCCGTGTGCTCTTCGTAGTGATGACCAGGATGGATCTGAGCTTGGTGTTCGGGGGAGTGCTGCATCGATGCTTTGCCCGTGAAGTGGTATATCTTGTTGTTGTTAGGCTCAGAGCCGGTGGACTTGGTGGTGTTTTCGGATCCGACGGGCGTAGCTTTGGCGGGGCGGCTGACTTCGTAGTCGACGTCGCATACTGGAGCAGCCCTGCGTGCATTGTTGCGGGCATGGCGGCGAGCAATGAGCTTCTCTTCAGCTGACGTGGCGGCGAGAGCCTCGCGCATCGTCTTCATCTTGTCTTGGCGGCGCTCCAGTCTTGCCTTGACGACAGCTTCTTCCTTCTCCAAGTCAAGCATGCGGCGGTACTTCGACTCCAAGTAAGCACCGATCATGGGCGGCGCCCAGTCCTGGACAAAGTTGAGCCCGAGGATCCCGTTGTAGACATCTGAGCTGTAAAGCTGCGACAACTGCTCATGCGCGTCCTTCCGAGTCATGTTGTTCTTCTCGACTTGATGGACCAATTCGTAGCGGAGCGACTCAAGCCTTGCCTCGCGGATCGCATCGTCGAGCGCTTTGCCGCAGGATGGGTTGTTGAGGATGTTCCAGTACTCAGACAGACTGTTGTGAAGCTCGGCGATGCTGGGGCCGCCTTCGGATATGTTCCCAGTCGCAACGTTGAAGCCGCTGTCGATGCGGAGATTCAACAACTGATGCATCTCCTGCATGCGTGCGACGAGTGCATAGTATATGTCCTCGTAGTCGGCGAGAGGGCGGTGGGTGGCCTCTTCATCGACACGCTCGTAGATGCGTGCGTGAATGCGCTCGGCAGTGAGAAAGCCGTGAGGCAACAGGCTTGGACCGACCTGCTTCTTCTGCAGGCGGTCGAACAGAGTGCTGAGACTAGGGCTGTAGATATCGAGTTCGGGCTTGCCAAAGAGGTTGCAGGTGCCCGCAAGGTCGATGAGATAGTTGCTGAGCTTGAGGATGTGCTCGACGATGTAGTCGGTCGGGTAGGCTGTGGTTGCAGCTTGAACAGCCATCTGGCTGACCGCCACTGCGAAATCTGGGAGGAGAGTCTTTGGAGACATCTCAGGGGGTATCTTGGTTGTGGAATGTAAAGTGAGAACGTATGAGATGATCAAGGCGAGCTTGTTAGGGACGAGTGGGAAATGGAGAATCGTGTAAAGAGCTGAGGAGTTTGCAGTGCAAAGTATGCTCAGTGTGCTATCAATATTAGCGAAAAGGTTGTGGGCTTGGAAAGCTGGAATTGAGGGGGCTGGGAGACGATTTGGTAAAGTGAAGGTGAAGGGACACCCGGAAGTCAGATATCCCGACTCCCCCACTTTGCTGGTATTGTCCTTTCTGAACAGCTGAACAGCTGAACAGCTGAACAATAGACTGAAACTTATTGAGGCGACTTGGAGGAGGCCTTGAAGGCTGCGATCACGGGATCGCGAGCAGTGTTGCTTGTTGCTGGAGAGATGACTATTTTGTGTCGCGACGTCATTGATGGCGGCGGAACGCTCCGTAGCGAAGGACGAGTCGCACGATTTAGTACCATCGGTATAAGCAAAATCATCTATTCCGTCTCATGAGCATCCTACTTGCCTCGGTCGGACGATGTTGTTGCCTGAAGGTGTGGGTGACCTAGATGATGATACTGACATCCCATCCAGGCATGCGCTGACTCACCCCCTCGTCTGGTCATTCTTCAGGCTTTCAAGTTTTGCACCAATGTTCTCGCATCGAGATTCCTTAGCCGGCGAGGCAGTTCATCTTGGATCCAATCCCGTCCGAAGAAGGCGCTGCCAGCAAGTACTCCTGCAGTAGCCAGCCAGAGTATAGTCTTGGTGGTACCCGGTCGAAACTCTTCGCCCGTCTTTTCGTTCCGATAGACAAAGTCATTCTTTTTCCAAAAGATACTCCTGAGCCAATAGAGGAATTGCCAGTCAGGATACATCACTAACAGATTTAGCGCACGGACTCGCATCAGAGTTTACCCTCATCACTCACTATTGTTCAGACCTGTCTTGGGATCTACAGCCCAATTGACGCACCCAGAATTCCACACCAGCTTGCTTGCTGCTTGTTGTGTCCATTGCGAGTCTGCGACCGCAGCTTCCGGCTTGACCTCCACGGTCGCTGGTGGGGGTGAAAGCATTTGAGGAATGAACGATCGAGATCGATAGGACGGCAGCGACTTGAAGATGGGCTCAAGTAGACGCAGGGTGAAATTGATCTGGCATTCGACAGTGTAGATGACGCTGAGATGGCCGGTGACGGTATTGGGCCCCATGAGGATGAAGAAGTTCGGGAATTGTGGGACCACCGTACCGAAGTAAGCTTGTGCGACGCCTTGTGAGGTCTTGTCCCACTGCAATATGCATCAGTATGTAGGTCTCATGAGGTGATTAGTGGTAAACTCACGTATTCGTTCAAGCGCAGTCCGTCACGCCCTGCGATCTCCATCGGACAAAGCATCTGCTGTGTTGCGAAGCCGGTCGCAAGCACGATCGCATCCGCTTTCACCTCGCGACCGCTCTTTGTGACCACGCCGTCATCGGTGATTCTTTCCACCGGATCGTTGGCAACCAGCTCAATATTATCTCTCCATAGGGTCTTCAGATAGTCCGTGTCCAATACTTTCCGCTTGCACCCAATTTCGGTCTTTGGGATGAGCGCGCTCCAATACTTGGGTGGCGCCATGCTCTTTACGTATGCTTCATTCTCCTTGGCCAGGTTTTGGCGAATACTGCGCCCGGTCTCAATGTCAAACCCACTCCAGTCGCGCTCCATGTCGTAATAGAATTTTGCACGGTAGAGGCGCATTGCTAGTGGTACGTAGCGCATTACGGCTTTGAAAGTATCTGAATAGTAGGGGTTCTGGCGTTCTGCAAGGTATTGCGCTTGTCGTCCAAACTGTGTGAGTTTGCGCACGGGGTTGGGCTCGTTCGCCATGATAGGGACGAATTGAGTTGCTGAACAGCCGTTTCCTGGGGTTTGTTAGCATACTACTGACCAGATGATACATCATGGCATACCAAGTACGACGACGTCTTTGTCCTCCCAGTCGAAACTATGGTCCCATTGTGCAGAGTGAAACAATTTGCCCTGGTACGTATCTACTCCGGGAAGATCGCACTTCTTTGGCACTGAGAGTGAGCCCACACCCGAGACAAGTATCTTCGCTCGACGCGTTGTCCGTTCTTTAGTCTGAAGGTTCAAGATGGTAGCCTCCCAAACGTTGTCGAGATCGTTCCACGCTGCTTTCTCCACTATGGAATGGAAGCGGACGTGATCCACGATCTTGTACTGCTCGGCCACGGAGCGAAAGTAGGCCTGGATTTCCGGACGCATGGAGTATCTTCGAGACCAGTCTGGATTTAACGCGAAGCTGTAGGAGTAGAAGTGCGAGGCAACCTTGTCAATTTAGCATGAATTTCAGCATTGACGGCTAGTTGAACTCGGAACAACTTACATCGCATCCACAGCCTGGATATGTGTTTGCCAGCCAAGTGCCACCGACATCTTCACTCTTTTCAATGAGCTCGAAGTTACGAAGCCCGTACTTGCGAATGATTTGGACAGCGAGGCCCAGGCCGCTCATGCCCGCACCTATGATGAGAACTTCCGTATCGAAAGACATTATGAAGAAGCTTCAAAAAAAAAACTCGAAGATATAACAGGTTCCGATGAGGGGAGGCTTACAGAGTCCAGAATCGCGACCAGCGTTGGTTAGAGCAATGGGGATACTTATACCTTCGCCTCTACGCCATCTCGTCCGCTGATCCACTGATCAATACCCCAGAATGACCAGATCTCCATCGGTGGAGCCTGCACCTTCCGTTCACCCTCATCATGTCCGGAGTATGTGTGCCGTCTAACCTCTTCGTGCCTATGTTCTTGGGTCGACGTTGAGATGTGGTCAATGTTTGGGCAGGTTCGCCGATCAAGAGGAGGCAAGTTTGCCGACAGCCAATGACGGGTGTCGGCTCTTGCGGGGACCCCACACCTCGCACACGCGTGTATGCTTCTCGTCACGATCCGGATCTTTCGTTTTTGGCATCCCGGCGTCCGCCTCCTCCAATTGCTCGTACGATTGTTTACATTATTCATGGAATGCTTGTAGTATTCAATCTTGGAGCTTGCGGATAGCTGACATCATCGCTTCGAAGCGGCGGTTCGCGACGATAACGCGCATCTCACTCACAAATCGAACGCCAACCGCAAGCCCACAATGTTGAGGGGGACGACCTAGAGAACCATGAACATGTAGGATTGGTACTCTCTTTGGCCCGGATCATAGGCGACAACGGTCTGTCAACTGCACCAAAGTGGCGATGGGCTTGCCAGCAAGTCTCGCGCGCGACATATCGCCACCGCGGCCTTCAAAGCGACGAAGAACATCTGCGACAGATATCGGGAGTTCAAAGGCAAAAGACACTCTGCAGTCGGATGCAAACCCGACTGTCCCCAAGACTTTACCCGCGCTAGCAGCAGTAGAAGCCGGCAAGGTCAAGATTGACGATCACCTTACGTACTTCAAAAGCCACCTGGTGAAAAGTTCTAGAAACACACGAATTGGTGTACCAAGGCTCTCAATCGATGCATTTGCCGCACTCTACCATTCCAACGCCCACTCTGGTGGTCACCACTTTGTTGTTCATCAACACAACCACCCCATTGCGGGCGTACATTATGACCTTCGTCTCCAGTTCTCAGAAACGAGCTCGATGTCCTTCGCCCTTCCAAAGGGACTCCCCGGCAATCCCAACTCGAAAAGCATAGGAAGAATGGCGATCGAGACCAGAGTACACAACTACTGGAACCATCTGATTGAGAGTGCTAGCAGAAAGACTGGAAGCTTGATAATATGGGACACTGGAACTTACTATATCCTGCCCAGGACGAAGAGAAAGAACGGGATGCCAAGTCCACAGACTAAGGATAATGACGAGACAGAAGACGATGAAGTGGCAAATGAGGGAAGCGAGGTTGCAGGCGGAGAGTGCCAGGAGAGCTCAAAGCTGGTAGCAGCTTTCAAGGCTCGATACATCCGCCTACGCCTACATGGTACCCGTCTGCTAAACAATTATACAGTCGTATTACGCCTCCCATCGAATGAGATCGTTAAGAAGCCGACAGCGAGACGGAACGGAAGAAGACGACGATCTCAGCGTAGCCCGGCGACACGAACCCCTGCGACCTCAGATGACGAAGCTAGTATCGCACACCCGTCTGTAAATGAGGAAGCAGCAGATCAAGATCTCGACACCGACACAGAAGAGGATGACTTGACACGCGCCACAAATGCATATCCCGGCTCTACGAACGACATCGGGTCGGTACATCAACGGCGGTGGTTTCTCCAACTCGATCGGCAGAATAGCGGGTTTCGTCTGGATTCCTCCGGCGAGGGAAGGGGAAAATGGACTGGAGGATTCAACCCATTCTTCGTACGCGGTCGAGACCATGAGCGAAGCGTTGTTACCGGAAGATTAGCACGAGATGTTGAAAGCGACGAAGGAGTTGAAGGTTTTGTAGGAAGGGGAGGGTGGATAGGAATCGAGCATTAGACATAGTATACATTAGATCAGACGTTAAGGAAGACACCTGCGGTTACTTGGGGTATCAGAATGTAGTCACCACCTCCATATTTCCCTCTACGCCCCTCATCTCCAAAACTCCACGCTTCGACTTCTTCGCTCCGCAGGTATACACCATGTCGAAATACCATCGATGGGCTTCGACATCCATGATTAGCCAGGCCTGATTTCCCTGGAAAAGATTGGCAGCACCATAGTACGTCTGGATGTCACCAGCCGATACTGCCTGTCTACTCGGCTTGTTGATGTAGTATTCAGGACTAATGTGAACATATCCCATCGTCAACAGCGGCAGCTTCGGAACAGGATCGTTCCAGTGCGTGACGCGGAAGTTACCACCAGGCTGGTTGGAGATGTAGGAACTAATTTTACTTCCTCCTATCCTTGGCGATCCGAAGTTGTATAATGCGACATTGTAACCGACAGTGCGCATACTGGCGGCCGCGAGTGTAGCGACAGCGCCCCCCAGACTGTGCCCTGTTACGGTGATCCTGTAGCTGGGGAAGGCGGTAGTTGCCTCTTTCACGGCGGGTAAGACACTGTCGCGCGCATCAACCCAGGATTGCCAAAAACCGCGGTGAGCGGTGCAGCCTGGGCAGATATCTGTTGTGGTAGTGCCGAAGTCGAGGTTCGTGCGCCAGTCTTCGATCGTATGAGTGCCACGGAAGGAGACTACTACAAGTTTGTTTGTATGATCGACTGCGACAAAGCCCGTTACGTCGGTCAACGCATCCTCTCTGTTTGCTGTTAGCATCTAAATCATTCGTGGCCATGTGACAGCCGTTGAGATTGACGTCCACAAGGTCTGGAATGGAACTTACCGGCTGTACTCGATGACGGTAGTGGAGTCTGCATCTTGCACGAGCGGGCAGTTGCCAGTAGAGCACTCAATCTGATCTCCAGTAGAATCATAGTTGTTTGAGCAATATGCAGCCGAAGCATACTGCTCCATCAACTTGAAGTTGACCAGAAGGTTTGGAGCGATACCTGTACCTTGTCAGTTACGCGATGACACACATTTCACACTAGCAGCACACCTCGCTCCTGGATGAGTGGCGCAGCATTGCTGCCAATGGCGCCTAGTAGCGCAGTAACAAAGAAAGACGAGAAAGTAAGCATGGTGAAAATGAGTGACTGTTGGAAATGAGTGACTTGGGAGAAGACCAGCGGAACCGTCTCGCGACAACCACAATGGAGCGATGCTCTACCTACATATAGGAATGACAGAACCGGTTCATTCCCATAGTTCATAGTGTACCGCGGACGCCATCGTTTGCTTCATCACACGAGATCCAAGTCTGGACTTCCTAATGCGGAGGACTAAGCAGCCACGCTACCTACCGCTCATTCCGTAGTTCTCTGTGAACACCCAGGACGATGAAACCATTGGGACGAGTCTATATCCACATACTTGCTTGCGGTTGAGCTTGTCACCTTAGGGAGGGCGTTCTGCGATGCCATTGGCTAAGCCAAGGACGGGAAGCGTGGGGCGGCGCGTCCGCCGCGGCACGACTTGCACTTTGACTTTGACGTTGACCAGACGGGTGTATTGGATTAGATTTGTTGTCGAAGCCTCGTCACTAGTGCGCGGCGCGTCCTTTTGGTGATGGCAAGAACAGATCCGAAGACACCAGTCTACGAAAGGAGGTGGAGGAGTCTGTGCGTGCGCTAGATGCGCCACTAGCGCGTGGCGCAACGAGGCGGGCACATCTAGAGAAGTTGAGTGAAACGATAGCACGCTCTCTACTCCTCATTCTACTGATATGCCACCACATTCAAGCAATTCTAGATTGCGAATCCCACCACTTCTTCCAAGCAGCGAGTCATCACAGCTTGGCAGCTACGCAACAGGTGTTGACTGCACTTTCGCATGCTTGTTTTGCAGCAAACAAAGGACTGAACATACGCGACTTCAGAGGCTCATCGATACAGATCTCTCGCTACACATTCTTTTCCCCGCTGAATCTCTAATTACTACTTACGACAGAACCTAACGGAGAGCACTCAGCTCCTACAAACCGACTCCTAATGCTGCGCGATCTAGTCAAGGTAGATGCTGAAGTGCTCATCGCTTTCCTGGCAGCAGTCGTATTCTTCTGCTTCTTCGTGTCTGTCCTCATCCTATACATTGGGCTTGTAGCAGTCTTCTTGGGCTTGCAGCATCAATCTTAGCGCATGCAAGAACAGACGACACGGCATGCGCGCGTCCTATACAGACGTCCAGCATTTTAAGATGTAAGGTTTGGTCTGGAGAGATGCCTCAAGAAGAGACGCATGCACGAGCAGGCTTTCAACTACAATGAGCAAAAGTTATGCAACGTTCCGAGTTCATGTAGGTCGGGTTGTGGAAGTTCCGTGTCTCTGGTGTCTTAATACTGTCTTTGACGGCAAGATGGGAATTTAGATCGGCGAGGCTTAGGGCCATGTATCCGAAGTGTCTGAGACAATTATGAGTCTTGTCTGATAGCCGTGATAGCATCTGGTACAAAAAGCTATACTCACCGTCATCATCTGTATCTCTCACAGCAGTATCCTCGCCTTGTTGTGACCACAAATCTTCTCCAAACTTCATTGCCAATTAATCCTCTCGAATCGATCAGCATGAGCAAAATACTAGCATACTTCCAACTGGGACCACAGTCGGGATGGACAGAGTCAGTTGTTTTGCACGCAGCGCGGATCCCGTTTGCGATCGCTGTCCTCGGTCTCAGCGCCTGGCTGTACCCGTCCCTTCCAGACAATATCCTGTTTCTCTCGATGGGCTTAGTGTGTCTCACTGCTCGCCTCCAAATACACAGCTAATTGTGTCACTAGGCCATCTTCACAATGACAGTTTGCATCGGCTTCATCATATTCCTATCCGCATGTCCGAGCACATATGTCATGAAGATCGATCTTGGGACTCACGTCTTAATGGCCATACTCTGGTTAGTCGAGGTTCTTCTCATGTGCTTTCTGGGTTGGTACGGGCAAGCAGATAAAGATCATCTTTTCAAACTATGGGTGGCAGAGCTTGTCATGGGGACTATCGAATCGTAAGTATAACCTTTTACGCATGTGTCGCTGCGTTGACATCTTACAGTGGTCTCTGGTTCTTTGAAGCGCTCGTTCTGGCACACGACTTAATGACACCCTCACCTGACAACGAGCCCATGTCACTTCCACCACTACCACCAGCCAGCAACTACGATTGGCCAACATCACCACAACAACTCGACCCATGGTCACCAGTCTCGCTTCTCGAACCCCCTCGCTCTGGGCCACAGCCTTTGCTTCCCAAAAGCCACAACAGATACGACGATGATGCACAGGAGTTACCGGATCAGTTCGAATTTGGCTTTCCTCAAGAACCTTCTAGCAATAGCTCAGATCAACACGTAGCGGAGCTGAGTCCTCAGCAAGCTCCCAGTCCCGCCTCCAGTCAGGGTAGAAGGGGTGCAGTCAGTCATCTCGATCCAGTAGGGTCACGTTGTATTTCGCCTAAGAAGCAGCCTGTTAGGAAGTAGGAAGGTCGTCGAGACAGTTGCTACTAGTTTGCGCAAGAAGACGGTCAGAAATTGGTGGTTGAAGATACGGAGATGCCTAAAATTATTTTGATACGGCTGGGGTGAACATGGATATCTATAATCTGAGTGACTCGCCTTCTCACTTTCGTCTATTCTGTTGACATATCTACCCCAAAACATCCCTATGACCTCACATTTCCGCTGTGGCTCTCTTTCTATATCTTATGTAATACCCAAAAAGAATTGAACTCGCTCTGATTCGAACAGAGGTGTCTCGCAGTCCCCCCGTTTCCTACCTCAAACCTCAACACCACGACGTTGCCGTCGTGTGCGCTGTACGGGCAAGCCCGGACGTAGTGCGAGCGCCTTACCACTAGGCCACGACTTCTGAATGTAGTTAAGATGGGATAATGAAGGATTTCGAGATACGTGTAGTGATAGAACTGCGAAGCTGGGAGCAGGTAAGAGAAACGTGGTAACAAAAAGCTATGCGAATACCAGGGTACTGATAATCAGTAAATTGAACATATATTGAACATCAAAATCAGATATACAGTGAGTGCAATATGACGCTACCACGACACACTCTCATATACACCATCGCCAATGCGAGTAGCCTTTCCACAATCATTCGTAACAAACATCATATTTCCATACAAGTCGGCAATCTACTCTCTGGCCTCCTCGACTCCGGCCTCCCATACGTCCTCAAAAAGTGTCCTCTAGGGAAGCAATCCTCAACCCTCTCCATACTACATCTAACCAAACTCCTAACCACATGCCCTCTGCTCACATGCCCCCTACCCACTCTAACCGTTTGAACATTAGACTTGACCCACAAGACGGGAAGTGCGACAGCGACACTAGCCTGAAGAGACTCCTCATCGGTAGCAAAACTAGGTGCGATGCTAGCCCGGAAACTTGTATGCGAGCTAGCCTTGCTCTTGCGCCAGTGGTACCCGCGTCCGTTTCCACCAGAGACATAGAACTCGTCGTCATCTGAGTCGTCGCTGCATTGCGAAGTCAATTTCTTTGCTTTCCACCTCAAGTTCTGAGGCTCTTCAACCAAGCTCTCTTCGCCGGTGAAGTTGGTGCAGAGTTTCTTGAGAGAAGGGAGGTTGACGGCGACGATGGCGAACTGCGTTTCGAGGGCGGCGATGATGATCATTTTGCCGAGGATCCAAGATGTGTCGATGGGTTCGTCGGATTGAGATCCTAGTTCGAGGAGGGGGATGAGGCGGAAGGTTGCGATGATGACGGAGATGCTGCCGAAGGTGAGGACGCTGAGGACGGCGATCTTCTTGCGGAAGCTGATTTGGCAGTTCCAGAGCATGGCGATGGGTAGAAGGAGGATGTACATGTCTAGGCCAATATTCTGTGGGAGTTGAAGTTAGCTGTGTGATCTGCGAGATTAAGGGACTAGATGGTACTTACCAAAAGACATGGCACCAGAAGAACAATGAGTTTGTTCATGCAATAGGCGTCGGGATGTGTGCCAGGGTGTAGAATTTCGTCAAAGGGCATACATTGGATGCAAGCAAGAAGCCTAGTCTCAGACGTTAGTTTATCTCGTAAAGAGTGAGGAAACATCACGACATACATGTTGCACCCCCATACGATCGTGTTGAGACCCAGGCCAGCGTAGACAGCGTAGCAGAAGTCGGTACTCTCCGACGAAAGCCGGAGGTAAAAGAAGAGAAACGCGGATTTCATAACCCAATGTACGGAGTAGTAGACTATCTCCTCGACGAAGAGCCACTAATGTCTTTGGTTAGTACATGTGCCTTTGGTAGTATATCTGTCTTGCTTTGGTGCATACCTTGACAATTTCCAGTTTTTGGAAGGCATTAAGGGCGTCCATATGTCTAAACACAATCGTTAGTCTTGTCTTCTCCACGCAAGGTAGCTACTTAGTACTTACAACCCGCATCCCCAGTAGAGAAACATGTGCAAGACACCTTGCTGAGCGACACTGAAGATGAAAACCACCACAGCGAAGTAGTCGTCCCATCCCCATTTCCTCAGACTCAAGTTGACGTAACGACTGTAAAACCTCAGAAAGGTCGAGGTGGTGCCCAGAAAGAAGGTAACGTATGCCACGGCATAAGCCAGTGGTTGAAGATTAGTAGCCAGCGCCATAGTTGAAGAAACTGGCGACGTGAATCAATCACGGAAAGGAGTGGAAGTTGGGCAGCTCAGCTCACACAGCATCAACCATCTCAGTAATGCATGGCTGTCGTATGTATCTTAAACACCTTGCCTCGCATCATTCATGGTCTGCTTTTTCTCCGCATAAACGTCGAAACAGGTCTGCCGTCTAGTCCCCCCGCCGGGTGTCATTATTAGGAGTACACTCTCACGTACGTGCCACTATCAGGGTGAGTTCACGACACAAGTCGTAGTTGACTTTGGTCGACATAAGCAAGACGGGTGTTTCGGTGTGGCTGTTGGGCGAGTACCGACTTACAAGGCGTCAGGAGTGCTTGCTTTTCCGCTCGAGAAGTCCCGAAGACTGTACTACCGCGCCGCATACGTGTGATGCGGAGCTCCGACCCACACTCCACGTTTTTCGCCTCGCCGTCGTGATTGCCGAAAGCTTGAGGCTCATTGTCCGATCCGATTAAGGCTGTATACCGATGGCGAGGCTGTACGCATCCCAAAGAGAAACGTTGTAATCTGATGATCGGCAAGAATGAGCTTCAATAGTTTGTAAGAGTCTTCCTACCTGGTCAAGATACCTTTGCGCTGGATGTATGTGTAGCTATTCCTGTCAAAAGTCAATCAAAGGAGGTCTCCGATCTCTCACCCATCGGCTTCGCCAAGACAGTTTGTTGCTTATCCCAGATCTTGTAACGATTATGCAGTTAGGACTAGAGATGCTGAGCTGAACAAGCAACACAAGATCTGCAACGTCCGCCACTCAGAAACAGCCGCCATGCCCACTTTTCCTCCCGAAACACCAATGGGCAGGTGTTTTAGCATCGATCTCCAAAACTCCGCCTGTTAGCCCCAGCTCCGAAGCTCTTTTGGGTTGAGATGGACGCAATCGTCTTCCCAAATAGATAAAACAGAAAACAAAATAGTCGTGATTGGTGCGCGAAGGCATAGCGGTGCTGTCTCCCGCCGCTAGAGCTTCTTCTGGAAGCCACTAGGCTAAGTTGGTCCGCTGCTGAAGCTATATGGAGTCGATGCGTCCGCTATGTGAAGCTGCCCAAAGCATCCTCACAGTCGTGGGTTCGACCATGCGAAACTATATCCAGACGCATATATCATCGGATGCCGATACCGACACAGGGCTGCTAGGATGCTGTGCAGAAGTCTATGCACACCACCGAAGTCGCTGGCATCTCCATCCGATTCCATCTCACACCGAACAACGAGCGGATTATACCAGAGGTCCTGCACAGCCAGAAGGATGATGCGAGGGAGGTTCCCCCACTGCGACTGGGGAAATGAATACCAGTCACGACTGCAAACACCGAGTACAACATGTGGAGCAAAGGACGTGAAGGGGGTCTACGGATACCTTGGGGAGCAAGCAGAGAGATGGACAATGGAGAACAGTAAGAAGTTCAAATGGAGCTACTGATTAGGGAGGCTTGACATCTTTGCGGGAGCATACGGACCGGTCACGCGTTTGCGGGCCTTGTGCGCTATGTGAGGAATCAGGAACAACACCGCTGTTTAGGATGCACTTCGAGAACAGTCGTACAGTGACGAAAACGTGTACTCTGGCCAGTTGCCTGTGCGACTGGGGCGTGTCTCAAGCACAAGAGACAAATTAGCGTTCAACGGTCGGTTGATCCTCCGCTCGTATTCTCCGGATCTTGTGAGCGTAGATCGCCTCACCCGCGTCGTTCGGCGTGGGCGCGCATTGCGGGGAGCCTCTTGGGTCGAGGTGTATTGCACACCACTACAGCGGGGAAGGCGGATAGCGTGCAGACGCAAACCATTAACGTCGGCCTCGTGACCTCGTGACCTTTGCGGACATGGATGCCCATCGCATGAAACTGCAAGATCGGCACGGCGACGGGCCGTCCTGCACAGCGCTTGCCACTGTGGAACACGACAGGCTCTGACATGTGACAGCAAGGACAACGACTCCAGCGCTACAGTGTCTGCGACGACGAGGAACATGACGAGTGTGTTGAGAGTCGGCTGGTAAGTGCTGCGCGTCGCTGGAAGGATGATGCCGGCGCACCAATATTGGACCAGCATCTGGCGGCAGAAGCGCATCGGGTCTTACGGCTGATGTGAGTTGTGATAGGTTGGCGCGACGTCGCTTCCCCGTACCATGGCAAGATGGCGCCTAACCGTGAGTCAACTGCAAATGCGGCCGCACGAACGGTCGCCTGGCCTGGGAATGGGTCGCTCTTGAAGGTTCGCGAAGACGAGATTATGCAGGGCTCGAAAGCGTATTTGTCTCAGGCCTAGAGGCAAACGAGAATAAAGCTGTTGGCTGCGGGCTATGGCTAATGTGCCCTGGAGCCATATGCTTGGCTGTCATTTCCCTGTGTGACACGCCTCGTCCGCGATGGGGACGAGGGCGTGATTGGATAGATGAATGATGAATAGTCCTGCCCTTGGAGATGTGCAGCGCGGAGTGTAGGTATTGTATATGGGCCTGGCCATGCTTCCTGCTAGGGCGATTGGAGCTAGGGGCGAGTTGTGGTTATTGGGGGTCCCCCATAAAGAGGGCCCCTGTCACGCTCAAGTGTGCCGTCTTGCACAGCCCCGATACTGCTATCAAGACGATTGTCGCCGTGAGCGCATTGCATTCATCGAGCAGCAGCAGCAGAGCCGCATCGCAAACATAGGCGCAGTCGCGTCAAGACAGTGTGAGAAAACCGTGCCGCTCAAGTGAACTGGCAGTTGTTGTGGAGCTTTGGCGCTGATGACGGTGAAAGACGGCGTCTCATTTCCGTCCGCGTTAGCGAACCAGCCTCATCCCAAGCAGCGCATCCAAGCTTCGCTCCCCGTCGCCCTCGCTCTCTCCCTCGGACTCCCTCGACGATAGCGACTGCCCCAGCTGCGAGAACCGGCGACCGCTCCTTCCATCTCGCGCATCAATCTGAGCAATCGCGACCGGGTCACGCCATTGCCAGCCAGTCTGCCAGCCACCGCTCCCACCCACGAGCGAGTTCCACCACGCGACGACCCAGGGCGCCCTCAGTCCCGCCTCGAGCCTATCACTACACGCCCTCGACACCTGCGCGCTGCCTGTCTGACATACTCGACGCGCAGCCATGAGCACCGAGCCCACGCAGCTCTCTGCTGATGCAACCCGCATGTCTAGCGAGAAGGCAGTAGGGCCGTCGGAGCACGCCAACGGCACCGGTATGTTTGTCGCTTACCACCATGTTGACGTCCTCGAATACTTGATTACTAACATGATGAAGCTGCCATGCAAAGCGCCATTGCCACCAACTCCTTCGCTCCAGGCCAATCCTCGTCGCAAGGCCCGTCGACTGAAGGTGACTCGACCCAGAAGCGTTCCCTCTTGAACGTCCCGCGATCCGGTTCGCAGTCCAACGAGACTCCCAACACCGGCCTCAGCGGCGCAACCGCAGCAGACGCTGAAAGCATTGGGCGAGGCTCCAAGCATTCCAAGCGAAGCTTCATGGGCAAACGACGCGCAGGAAGCACGGCGAGCAGCAAGCGCTCCCACCAGCGCGCTGCCCCCTCCGAGAAGAACGAGCAACTGCCCCCAATGCCTGCCACCGCAAACCGTCCAGCATCGACACGAAGCAAGACCAAGAAATCAGGTGGCCTGTTGTCTTGCCTACCCTGCTTTGCACCCAAGGAGTCTCGCACAACCGATGATTCTACGCCCCTGGAGAACGTCAAGCAGGCCCAAAAGGTGCCCGCTGGACGCACTTCCCAGTCAACACCCATCAAGAAACAGGAACCCACCGTTGCGGAATCGAGTAACACTGACTCCAAAGACCCACTTGATGAGAAGACGGGAACCGACACATTAGGTTCAGGTCTCGCCGACAAGCCCGGCCATGGTGATGGCACAACCGAGCAGGCGTCAGTCGGAGACCAACCCCAGGTCGTGACAAGAAGCCCATCCCAGAAGCAGCCAACAGATACAGTTTCCCCGCCTCAGCCCGGCACCCTGCAGACTGGTCACCCCCAGATAAGCATCACAAACCCTACGCCCACCGCTACTCCGGTACTTCCTCGGCCGTCAGCAGAGCAAGAGCGCATAATACAGGATCAGACCGAGGAGCAGAAGCAGATCGACAACGACATTGAGATGAAAGATGTGCCGCTATCGACTAACGATGTTCATCAAGAGGGAGAGGAGACAAGCGCAGAGGCCGAGGCTGAACACCCCAAGGTCGATCTTCCTCCACCACCCCCGCTTGCGGAGAGACAGGTCGCTGTTCAGCATCAGACTGCAGACGTTGCAGAGGCGGCAGAGCAACAGAAGTATCTTTTGGGACCTATCGCACCCAGGTTCCAAGGAAAGAAGTGCCTGGTTCTCGACCTGGATGAGACTTTAGTCCACAGCAGCTTTAAGGTACGTTTCACGTCCGCAATGTTGGTTTCGATTTGCTAACGTAGTGCCAGATTCTGCACCAAGCCGACTTCACCATCCCTGTCGAGATTGAAGGCCAATACCACAACGTGTATGTCATCAAGCGACCAGGCGTCGACCAGTTTATGAAGAGGGTGGGCGAGCTCTACGAGGTCGTCGTGTTCACCGCGTCCGTCTCAAAGGTAAGCACACGACGGAATCGCAAACACATGCTTTATACTGATAATACTAGTACGGTGACCCCCTTCTCGACCAACTTGACATCCACGGCGTTGTTCACCACCGGCTGTTCCGCGAAAGTTGCTACAACCACCAGGGCAACTACGTCAAGGTACGATCGCCAATGTTGTCTCCGCTTGCTCAATGCTAACCTATTGCAGGACCTTTCACAGATCGGTCGCGACCTCAAAGATACCATCATCATCGACAACTCGCCCACGTCGTACATCTTCCACCCGCAACACGCCGTCCCCATCAGTAGCTGGTTCTCTGACGCACACGACAACGAGCTCCTCGACCTGATACCTGTACTTGAGGATCTTGCCGGCCAGCAGGTCAGCGATGTCAGTCTGGTGCTTGATGTTGCTTTATAAGCATGAATTGAGACGACAGTGATGAGTGAACACTTGCGCATGCCCTTTTTCACCGCGCCGACATAATCACTTTTCTTCGAGGTGAAGCTGTAGGAGCACTGCTCTTGCGGCTTCCAACTTGTACTTTGTAATCAGTTGTAATCTGCATCGAGAGGCGGTCTGGAGGGGGCAGATGCGAGACCAGCGGTTGAAGAGCGTCTTGCAGGTTCAGACTGCATGTTTGACTTTCAGTGCCGCGAGCATGGCTTCGGCGCAATGTGCTTCGATACCCACCCCCACCAGCGCCCGAGCTGCAACGAGTCACATTCCTCTTTTACGCAACAAAACAGGAGGACCACGGCGCAGAATGGAGTCGATTTGGCTTGTGAAGCCGCGAAAATAAGCAGTAATATTGGCACATACCCCCTTTCTACATATGCGGCGCGTGTGACCCTTTGGGGTTGCGTTGCAGTACTATCAATACCATTTCCTTTGTACAGTGTGCTTTGTTGTTGGTTTGCATTGCTGGCTGGGACATGCATCGTCTATTCATCCCACGACTGGAGCGTGTATTGGTGGTGCTCGTCGTTTGACTCGGTTTCCTCTTCCCTCATGTACGTTCACAGGTGTGTTTTCATAGTTTGGCAGGAGCGAATAGCGCCTGTAGGCACCATCGGATGCCAGGCAGGTAGTTTCTCGATAGTCAATACTATTCCAATAGCCAGACCGCAATCTAGAATCTTACTAGATGCTCTAGAAGTGTCGTACCACATAATATTCCTCCTGTCAGCGCTGTCATCTGCGCCCATGACGTTCACTAACCAACAGAACGATGGTCTTGGCATTCACATGTCGAAAATACATGACTCGCGTGACCAAAAGTGCCCCAGAATCAGCCCGCATTACGTCTTCGCCACGTTGTACCCTTCCAGCGTAAGAAGCTTATCCAGCCGTTACCTGCAGCACTGCCCCCTCAATTCTTTGCTTCGTTGCAACAGCCTCGCTGTGAAAACGCTCAACTGCTGCCAAGGCACGCTTTGTTCGCGTTTACTGTAAATTGGCCTCGCCTTACATGGCTCGGTGACCATACGCCCACATCTGCATCTTCCCTTGCTAGACATCACTCGTCATGGAGAGATACAGTCAGTTCCGCGACAAAGGTACGTTTGGAGTAATCCCTCCGCGATTGTGCCAGAGTGCCACCGGCTCTCACGTCCCATTACTACAAGTCATCAATTCCCGCCAGCGACAGATACCCACTACCGTTCGTTCGCGACACAAAAGCAAATCCATAGCTAACAGTATATCTGCAGGTACAGCCATAGCGCCATTCCTCCCTGTTCCTTCTCCACCGGTCGGCATCATCTGGCAACCGTTATACTTCGCCCTCTTCTGCGTGCGCGCACCTTTCTTCTTCGCCTTCTCACTATTTTACTTCCTGATTCTGGAATGGATATCCGTGGGTCGGAGATTGAAGTATGGGGTACTATGGCTGATGCTGGGCATTCCTGGCGTGTGGTGGGTGGACTTGCAGGTTGACGGTGTCAAGAGAGGGTATGCCAAAATATCCACAGCGGTCGAATCCTAGACGAGGCCAGACTGGAGCCATGTCTGGAGGCCGAACACGTCGAGCGCTGCTAACACATCACACAGACAGCTACATTCTGCGAAAGACAACCTCCCCAAAGCCGGCACGATCATCGCTTCTTCCTTCACGTCACCCCTCGACCCGCTCTACCTCGCCGGTATCTTCCAACCCATCTTCACCCGCTCATACCCCCACCACCGAAAGGTCGAACGCATAACCCTCTTCCGCGCGATACTACATGCATTCTCTCCACCCGCCCTCTCCCCACCTGACTCCTCCAAACTCGTCTCCCTTCAACAACTCACCGACGAGAACCCCAGCAGGATAATCTGCGTATTCCCCGAAACAACCACCACAAACGGCAGGGGCATCCTCCCACTATGCCCCAGCCTGCTGAGCGCAGACGGCAAGACCAAAATCTACCCCGTTAACCTCCGCTACACACCTCAAGACGTCACAACACCCGTCCCGGGCGGCTACCCCTCCTGGTTCTGGGGCCTCCTCAGCAAACCCTCACACCAAATGCGCGTCCGCATCGCTTCGCGCGTATACAACAGTAGGAATCAGGACTCGCCGTCCCGCTCTACATCCAGTTCGAAACAAAACTCTGTTAAGGCATCGGGTTACGACACGAATATCTTCGACCAACCGGACTTTAGGAATGGGTTTAGTGGCAAGCATGGTGAGGCGGGTGATGGCATGGATGTCGATGTTGGTGGTCAGGTCAATGGCGATGATGGCGTTGTGAGTGAGGAGGAGCAAAAGGTTCTTGAGCGGGTTGCGGAGGATTTGGCGAGATTGGGGAGGGTTAAGAGGGTTGGGTTGGGGGTCGAGGAGAAGGTGGAGTTTTTGAAGGTTTGGGGAAGGAGGAAACGTTAGACGGAGGTATGGGCTGTGAGGTTGATTAAGTAGAGAGGGCGGTGGAGGAACAGGAACACAGTGAAGATCGATGAGTAGGCCAAGGCTTTATGGCTATTCTAAAGCATTGTATTCCTTGATAAGGACAGAATACATGGATATATAATTTCAGAATTAGCACGCCTCATGATTCCGCCGCGTCATTGACTTCTTCTCTGCGATGTGATTTGTATTCAGATGTAGTCAATGATTTGGGCCTCAACGTAAGGTGAAAAAGGGCACCTCCAAATAATTCTTTAGGTAAATTGGCGCAAAGAGTTTGTTACCTTTTGATGCTGGTTCAGGCCAATATTCACTCATAGTTCAACTGCCTTCGCTACCACTGAACACACTCATTGAATGACAAGTTGAACAACCCAAAACAGACACCTGGTCAGGCTAATATTTGGGTCGTTTCATGTGATATGTTAGGCACCTAAACTCTAGTCCGAAAGAAAGACCTTTGGATTACTACTAGAGTAACTGTATGCAATGGAATGCTGAACTCATAGCTTATGTCCTGTGTTTGTCAACTTCTGCGCTTCCTGTCTCTCAGCCCCTGTTACTCCTTATCGATGGCGTTGCGGATATTTTGGTTGCTTAGATTCCTGCCGTTCTATTTTCGAGCCGCAACAGGTACGAGGTAAGTCGAGAGGTTTTAGGAAACCCCAAGCCGTGATAGGTGACGTAGATGTGGTTGTTGTCTGAGCATACGGTATCTTCTCAGCATTGGTCAGACGATCTCGATGTCTTCGAACGGGCGATCCATGAATGGTAACAATGCGCCTACTTCTCCAGCTCGAAACCGACCGACTCGGACGTATCTAGCGCCGTTATCGATGGGATGTATGAGCAGCCCGTATGCATTACGGTTGCTTGGTATCTCGCACGCTCGCACACTTTCCTCTGTCATGATGCCGTTCTCGTCGTATTCTAATAGCCTCGAAGATTCACTACTGATCGCCCATCTGTTCCTATCATAATCGTTATTGGGCCCGTAGTTACTCGCAAGCAGTAAAAGAGAAACGTCTGTCCCCTTCACCTCTTCGTTTATGAAACCAAGATTCCAATCAACATCACAGTGGGCGACCCAGGACTTGTACGTGACGGTTAGCCATGGGACAAACGTTGCGATAGATGTGAATAAGTCTTTCCTCCAATGGGTGTCTTGCTTGATAATCTTGCCACTTATCTTCAACTTGCTGCTTTTAAGTCGTCCATAGGGATTCGCATCGATACTCTCAGAAGTGCATGTAGCTTCTAGGTAACGACACTCCGAACGAAAGTCTATCTCCCGCATCTCATCGAGCCACAAATTTCTAGACCTTGTCGGGTTGAATTCCGGGAACTTAATGTTGCGGCAGTGGGTCCAGCTCCAAGAGGGACCAATATACTTATCGGTGGATCCGACGTCGAGTCGTTCCAAGAGTTCTTCTCTGGTGGGGCAGCTATGCGGGAAGACGATGTACCAAAGTAGCTCTTCAAGTAATGAGTTTCTCCACAACCCAGCAACATATGTCCATTTAGTTGCTTCAGCCACTAGCTTCGCCAGCCCTGCTACTGCAGGAAAGCGATCTGTGGACTTAGTACTCTGGCGATGAACGTATGAGCTCACAAGTCTATGCCATTCTCTGCGAATATATTCGTCAGGCTCCCCTTCCTCATAACGCAGCAGTTTATGCGAGAATATCGATGCAGCTTTTGAGTGAATGTCCTCCATCTCAGTCATCTCTTGCATTGGGCACGAGAAATGAACTCGCCTAGCCCCAAAGCAGAGTAGCCTCTGTGACATTTCTTCTTCTTGAAGCGTCCAAGCGCGGAGGAACCACGCACCAGAATCGATATCCGCATCTCGTCTGGTCAAGGGAGGCTTGATAGCCGTGACCAGTGGGCGGCGCTGAGGGCGCAGATTGAGACATCCGTCTATATCAGGCTGTATTGAGGATTTAAACGCAACGCTAACCGAATCGGCAGGTCGATCAAGGAAGCTATCCAGACAAGAGTAAGTCGATATAGCGCAGATTGTGATGAATGCGTTCGCATAGATGGATCCCATACGCTCAGCCTCGTGCGTCCAGTCTCCAAGGTCATCTTGGATAATGCATAGTGCATCAATCCAGATATACCTGATTGATAGCACTCGTGCTGTTCTGACCATGTCTTGCATCACGGGCGTCATCTCGTCGAAGTGAATACTGTCGAGACGTTGAGACAAAGTCGCTGATGTAGTCGTGATTTGTCGTGTAGCTTGTTCCTTTGTACCCCAACAATAGCTGAGCGTGGCATAGAGACCTGGGGACTGCATTTGTGTGTCCTGAGTTTCTATCAAACGGATGCTCTCTCCCTGGTCGCCGCCTCCAAGGTCGATAAGGCGGGCTGGTAGGAGATCTGATGTCGAGGCCGACCTGCACTCGGTGCTGCATTTCTCTAAAGCTCGCCTGATCCAAGCGACATTTTCCTCACATAACGTTTGGGTCCGTGGAGCAAGGGCTGTTCTGAGCCATCTCTGACAATTGCCTAGTACGATTAGTAAGAGCTTCCGGAATCTATGGTCGGCTATCACCTTCGTCGCAGTCGATGTAGAAAACGAAATTATACTTAGATAACGTCTTAAACTCGATATGCTCAGATTGCCAACTCGCAACGAGCGTGGAAAGCCCGTACTGTGGTCTCGTCCGGGTATGCCAGCAGTAACAAAGTTTGAATGTCACCTGAGCAGGTTTCGCAAAGCCCAGTTCAAGTGCCATACTGCGTAGGATGGCGCAGAACGCACATCCCGCTTCAGCTGAGGCTTTTAAGTGAGGCAAGTCTGGCAAACTGTCGTGCTGTAAATAGTCCAACCGTAGTTGCTGGCACGGTTCCTGGGAATCGTTTCCAACAATGAAACTCAAGATTTCTTGTCCATCATTGTTCTGAGCCTTGTGCCCACCTAGCCTTTTATCGTTGAAGCGCAAGACGGAGCATTTATTGCAAAGCGTTGACTCCCGGACGTTCAACGCCTCTTCCATGGCGGTCGGTCGGAGGTTTCAGATATGGAGAAATTCAACTATGTCATGGGAGAGGCAGTATCAAGAGCATTTCCGGACATAGAGAGGTGGATGTTGGTTCGAAGAGGAGAGAGATTGTGGCCCCCAGGCTGAAGATAAGCAAGGAAGCTTGACTTCGAAGCGCGGGGTCATAAGCCATCACATACGCAGACACGGCTGAACAGCTCTAATGTCGATTCATAGAGACATGTCGCACTTGAATCGCCGCGTCAGCTTCAGATGACAAAGAGTATAGCTATCAGCTGCTTAATAGTCGAGCTGAACATCGACGATGACGTGTACCTGCCAATGTTTGGTTGTTGACATGTTGTCATGTTGAAATGATTTAGATGGAGTCGACGATTGCATCCGACAATACTTCGCACACCGAGGCTGGCGTAATCGACACTGCACGACGCTGCATTCGAGGTAGGCGTTGCTCTCGCTGCGCCGGCTAACCGAAACTAGCATGCGATGACAGGGATCGCGCCTTCCTCTGTTTACCGTCCGAGCGCAGGCCCAAACAATCGATATCCGACATCCACAACACCAACGTCAACGACAACGACGACGCGCTTGTGCTTTTGGCCGCGCCGGGGTATGCTTTACTGTTATCTTTCCCTTCGCTAGACGTGGGTACACATAATTCAATGATGGACACTGCCAACGAGAATACTGTACGTATCACCATCCCTTGCCCGACTCGAGTCTAATCTCACGACCATTGTAGGGTATCGCGAAGCGCTCGGGCATCAAACCACCGTCTACCTTTTCCCACATCACCTCGCCGCCTCCTAAAGCCCTTGGCGAATTGCACGAAGCCGGCGCGAACGCACGAAGTGGAATGCCGATACCCACGGCGAAACACAAGCCCTCCGGCTGTAAATTGCCCCTCTCTATACCAGTCGCACCGGACAGGTCGCTGACTCTACCAGTACCCGAGCCTGCATTCAAGCAACGGAAGACGCTTGCAGAGCAAGCCGGCGAGCCGATTTCTCGAAAAGTACCCCCGCCGTCCAAGATCTCGAATGGCATCAAAAGTAGCTTGGCACGTGGACTCGCAGCGTCCACGTCGCGCGCTACTTCGAAACCGACAGCGAGACATCCTGCAACGTCGACTCTCAGTGGCAGTGTTGGTGGAGCTCCTAAGACTACCGGAGCTGCGAGGCCAAAGTCAGCCTACGGCCACGGAAGCCATGTTAGGAGCAAGTCCTATCAGCAAGGGCCGCGTCCGGCGACAGCAATGCTGAACCGAGACGATGATGACGACAGTGAGCAAACAGAGCGCAAAGGTGTGCAACCATTTCTTATGTCTACGAACCCCTACGCCAGTGCAAAAGCGCTTGGTGGTATGCTTTCTCATTTGAAGAAGCACACAACCTCCCTCAGTGCATCCGAACAGAGAATCGCTTGTGTGTCAGGTCCGCGAGCGGTCTCATCTCCTTCCCACTTCCGCTCCGTCACTCCGGTCATCGAAGAACCCGCCGACACCGACTGCGACGACATCTGCACCGCGGTTGGCGCGCTCACATTGGGCGTGGCCAAGGCAGACGTGCATAGCAGTCAGGTCGGATGTGGTATGACTTCTGACAACGGGACGAATCCTTTCCTGAAGCCAAAGAAACCCCAGTCCCATCTTCCCCAGCCCACAACTACGCCTGTTCGGCAGCAGCAGGTAGACCCGTCATCGTATCGGCCTTCATCTACTACACCGCGGAGATCAGCACAACCACCTTTTCTGAATCGCTTCACTAACGATCGCTGTCCAGACTTTTACAACGACCGCATGGAGGCTATGGAACGCGATTTCCGCATGTTCAAGGAGAAGATGGAGACAGACGTGCGACAGGCTACTGACTACAAGGAATCAATCCAACAACTTCAAAGTCGCGGTATGTCACGGACCATGCTCCCCAATCTCGCCTCTACTCGATGACAACATGCTAACGCCGTTTCTAACAGTCACGGAACTCGAGGCCATCCGTGCGCGATTAGAAATCGTCAACAAGGGCTTAGAGTCTGAGCTCGACGATACACGAAGTTGCTTCAAGTCAGTGAAGATGGAACTCGAGATGATGCAACAAAAACACACATATGAAGTCGACGATGTACGGCGAAGGCTACGCAACGAGGTCGAAGACTTGGAGTCGCAGCACCGGAAGGATACCGACCGAATGCAGAGGGAACGAGATGAGGCAGAAAGGAAGATGCGCAACGAATTTGACGAACGAATCGATAAGCTGCTGAAAGAACACAACGAGGAACTAGCTGGCTTGCGGAAGAAGCTGGATGCCGACACCGAGTCGGAGCGAAGCAGGCGCGCACAAGAAGCACAAAAGATCGAAGAGGAGTACGGTTCAAAACTCCGAGCGGCTGCTATGGAAGCAGACGCGAAACACCGCGAAGCGCAACTCGTTCAGGGCGAGCTCACCAACGTCAAATCCGAACTCGATCGTGAGAGGATGCTCAAGAATGGCCTCCAAGCACAACTTACAGAATCAACGACCAACAACCTTACATTGGATGCGTCGAACAAGGCAATGAAGGAGAAGATTGACTTCCTCGAGTCAGACAGTCAGGCGCAAGCAAAATCCTTCAACGACCTTCATCAGCGAATGCAAGATGCCATCGACGCTGCGGCAAGAGCGGAGGACAAACTTCGTCAAGAGGAAACACTGCGACGGAAGCTTTTCAACCAGGTGCAGGAACTTAAGGGCAACATCAGAGTCATGTGTCGCGTGCGGCCAACCCATGACACGGAACGCAACCCAGCGCAAATCTCGTTCCCTGACACCGATACCGACAGCAAAGAAGTGGCAGTCCTCGGTCCAAGCAAGCAAAGTGCGACTGGCAAGGACATCACCTCCGCCTATGCATACTCTTTCGATCGTGTGTTTGGTCCAGCCTCGCAGAACAGCGAAGTTTTTGAGGAGATCAGTCAGCTCGTGCAGAGCGCTCTCGATGGCTATAACGTCTGCATATTCTGCTATGGCCAAACAGGAGCTGGAAAGACGTTCACCATGTCCTCGGCTGACGGCATGATCCCACGTGCAACAGCCCAGATCTGGAACGAAGCGCAGCGATTGCAAGAGAAGGGCTGGACATACAACATGGAAGGCTCTTTCCTCGAAGTCTACAACGAGACATATAACGACTTACTCGGGCCGCTCAGAAGATCTGGACAAGAAGAAGGTGGAGGTGCGACACGATCCGGCGAAAAAGCAGACGATCCTCGAGAACGCAGTCAGTGTCAAGCTTGACGGCCCGAGCCGTGTTGAGGAGATTTTGATGACTGCCGACAAGAACAGGACGGTAGCGGCTACCAAGGCCAACATGCGTTCCAGCCGAAGTCACTCTGTTTTCATCCTGAAGCTCGTTGGAACCAACGAGATCACCGGTGAGAGGAGCGAAGGCACACTCAACCTGGTCGATCTTGCCGGATCTGAGCGACTCGAGCACTCCAAAGCTGAAGGTGCGCGCCTCAAGGAGACGCAAAACATCAACAAGAGTTTGAGCTGTCTGGGTGACGTGATCAACGCTCTTGGTTCGGCAAAGGAGGGCACACACGTACCGTACAGGAACTCGAAGGTATGTTACACAGAACTGGCGATGACCGATCCATGTACTAACACCTACATAGCTCACATACCTTCTTCAATACTCGTTGGGCGGTAACTCAAAAACCCTCATGTTCGTCATGGTCAGCCCGCTACAAGCACATCTCCAGGAGACGATTACGAGTCTCAAATTCGCAACGAAGGTGCACAATACGCATATCGGAACAGCAAAGAAGCAGACCAAGACATCGTAGACATGGTGGTCAAGATGTGAATTGGGTTTGGACCTCGTGGCTCGTGTGTGTCGCAGAGTCGGGCGTTTTGGTTGTTTTGGCTAGGACGAGGTGTTTGCGTATATATCCTCATTGTGTTCACAAGCAATGGCCTTTGAAGTGTTCGAGGTCAACGTTGCTTTGCTTGGTATATATAGCCATGGTTTTTCTGGAGTCCAGGATTCGTCTGGACGTGGCTAAGTCGTGCGGGCGTGAAGCTAGCATGCTGGCGTTTGGGGTATCTTTTGGTAGCTATGTGGAGAATGATGAGTAAACTCTTTTCACATTCGTGTCTTTCCTTGGGGAGTAGTGACTGTCAATGGTATATAAACGCCCTACGCAGTGTGTTCTTCTTCCTTTCTACCACTTCATCTTTGTAACTGCGACATGTCAAAACTTCGAAAAGCTCGTCGCATGTGTTCGGTCTGGATCCTGCCTAATTCGCTGTATCTCTCGCGCAGTGACAACTCAATACTCTCAGGCAACCGAAAAGACTCGAGCGTATGCTTGTATCGTTCTCTTCCCTCCAAGATTCCTAGAAGACGGTTGGAAGTGGCGTCCTTTGCGAGCTACGAAACCGCGTCACTCAGATCAGACCTTTTCAAAAATTGTCAATGTTACACCGTCCTTGGGTTCACCAAAACGTGCTTTTCGTCCACTATGTGCTACTGGAACGGGCGATCTACGTCTTCTTGTTACAATCTCCGAAGTTCAAAATGAGTAAGCGATGTCAACATGTTTGCTCTTCCGCAGACTTCGTATACAAAGTGCTGTACTACACTGCCGACATCGTTCTCACCTTTTCGGCCAGTCGATATGTAAAAGCAACGTCTTTACACGACTGTTTTCTTTCCTCATTCCCATACTCTCTTCTTCTCAAAAAGAGGGTCTCCAAAAAAGATCAGGCTAGAGATGTATGGTGCGGTCTCCAGACATTGTTCTTTTATCATAACATGTGAGTACCGAAAGCATGTGTGTTGTTCAAAGTTTTGACTGAGGTGTAACCATCAAAGTCACACATTTATCACACCAACATCATCTCCCCTATTCTCAAAACCAGCCTGCCAACGTGTCATGCTGTCTTCTGTCTGCCTCGCCGCCAGCTACAATATTAGAAGCAAAAACGGAAAGTATTCACAACCACCTCATGGTTTCAAGGCATCTCTCGCCTTTCTTCGAGAAGATGACTACACCGTTCTATGTTCTGGTGACCGAAAAACAGACCATGTCAATCTTATGAGAGATTGTGGATCAAAATGACCAGCATGACCGCACATGAGTGGAGTCGGGCTTGGTATGTCATAGCATAAGAAATATGACTATCCAACGGGGTGCTTTGCTTTGCCTTACAGCGACTTGATAGCTTTCTAAATATTTACTCCCGAGAGTTCTGTGGGGATTACTTGTGTGTATTTCAAAAAAGAAAATGAGCTATTCCATGGGGATGAAGAAGGCCGAAGGAAAGAAGAAAATTAAGTTAATGATTCTGTCGTGACGATGAATACCATCACCGGTGGAAAAAAAAAGTGCAACTGTTATTGCGATGCTACAGGGTATCAATATCATAATATCATCGCTACATACTCTCATACGACATGACATGGTTGCCAGTATTTGCTAACAGTCCAAGGTAACTCGCCGAACCTCCATACTCATTCGCTACCCTAATCTCTTCCAGGTGGCCTCCAATCAAAAAGATCACTCGCTTCCGTACTCCACGGCCCAACATCCTTATCCACAACCGGACTGGGCAGTTCGACCTCTCCCATAGCAGCCGTCGGAACATTAGTCTCCACCTGCAGACTCTGCGTCCTCTTGAACTTCCGCCTAGGATCAGTTCGTTTGATGAGCGCATCCAGCCCACTGCTTTTCTTCTTCTTGGGTTCCTCGGCCACGGTAGTGGCATTTGGATCATCTAGGCTGTCCGTCAAATTACTGGACGTCTTGGGTAGATTGCGCTTCTCCCAGTCATCTGCTGTACTGGGTATTGGTGCGTCGTTCTCGCTTCTCACGCGCCTGAAGTTTCTGCTCGGCGACTTGCCTGCACTGGTCATGTTCGAGCCATCTTCGATTGGGTCTGCGAGAGCTTTAGCTAGGTTCTGCGGCTTTTGTAGAAGAGATGCTAGTTCCGTCGTGCTCATCATGGGGCCTTTCTTATTCGCACGAAGAGGATGCGGCGGAAGAGGAGCAGACTCATTACGAGAAGCTGGAGCTGGAGCTGGTTCCTCCTGTACTAAGGGTGATGCGACCGATTGCTTTTCCAGTCGCTTCGCTGGCCGCTTGGGAAATCCGCCAGTTGAGAGTGGGGCTTTGCGAGGCGAAGTTGATGATGTACGTGATTGTGTTTCGGAAGCTTCGTTATGCGCTGGCGAGACATCTCTCGATGCTGATATCGGTGGATCAAGTGCGGGTACAAGAGGCGAAGGGGCTTTACGCACTGATGCAGGCTGGTCCACGACATTATTTCTTGGCTGTGCTTCTCGGATTGTCTCCTTTGGTGGGGGAGATTTCGACTCTGTAGGGTGACGCTTAGGTGGTGGCTCAGCTGCTGTTTTGTTCGCTAGTTGCTTGGTAGTAGTAGATTTGGGCTTCGAGACTGCCTCTGGGGGAGGAGATACGGCCTGGGGCTGAGGTGGAGACGAGGGGATTATCAGTTGCTGGTCCATAAAGCCATGTATGATTTCTGGATCTTCAAGGACACTCGGCGACGGTAGCGGTGGAGACTTGGAGACTCTCGCTCTCTTTGGCGCGAGACCAACACCATCCTGTGCCTCTATATTTCTTCGCTTGCTTTTAGCCACCCGTTTCGACGCTGCAGAGGCGAGCTCTTGTGGCGGGGCACTTTTCTGTGATACTGCAGGTGATGGCTCCTTGCTCGTGAGACGCGATACCTGCCGAGCTCTGACGTTGGAACTGGTCGCTCTGGCCTCACTACCTGCCCTTATAGTCTTCTGAGGGAGAGACTGACACAGCAACGTTCCGCGCTTTACACCCGCAGACAATCGAAGGGATTTCGTTTTGCGGTTAGGAGGAGGCGAAGGCGGTGGCGGAGTGGGGTCTTTGGGTGGCTGCTTTGTTGGTTGTAACGCGAAGTCGACGTTCGTCAGGCGATTCGAGGCGCTCACCGGAGGCGAAGATGGTGGTGCTCGTTGCTTTGGAGTCTCCAACGCTTGTACACTGGGTACTGGCACCTTGCCTTTGGGTATCTTTGGAGTTTGTGCCAGTGGCTGCTGAGGTATAGCGGGCTGTGGTGCTGGGGTATGAAGTGCGCTAGATCGTGCTCTTGCTCTGGCAAGTTTCGGCGGTGTGCTCGGAAGGGTGACATCGGACAAATACGCTGGGACGGGGTCGGACTCGGACTCTATTGTGATGACAGTCACTGTCGGCGGTATGAACTTGGAAGGTTTCCGAGCATTCGCTGCGTCTGAAGGTTCTGTATGTACCGCTTTGTCTCTCTTCGCTATGGGACTGTCTTCTTGGACTGGGCTAGATGCTCTCCAGTTTGTGCGTGGCTGGCTAGTCTTTTGTCTTTTCGGGGTGGGTTCCTCAACCAGCTCATTCTCCTTTTCCTTGCGAGCCTCGTATGGAGACCTCATGGGCTGAGCCTTTCCAAGTGGCCCTTTCGGTGTCCCGAGCAGTGTGTTCAGCGATTTATGGCGTAGTTGGGATGCATTGAGCTGGGCATTGGTCGGCGCCACTGACGATGGTCTCTGGAACGGTTTCGGCTGGGAAGGGGCGGTCGGGCGGGGTGGCTGTTCTTTCGTTTTCTTCTCAAGTAGTTGTGTCAGGTCGGTATGTGTGATGCCCATGGCCTCAGCGACCTCTACTAGAGCGCCATTGTTCAAGCTGAGTTCGTCTCCCTCCTGCAGCTCGTTGCTGTCTTTGTGATAGGTATCTCCCAGAAAATTCCTTGCCTGATCATACACCATAACCCGGCTATTGAAGGTATGAAATTTCAGATATCCATCTTGCCATCGTTTCTGCTTCCTCTTAACGTCTTGTGTATAGAGGCAACGGAATTCTGCCACAGGCGCGCTATTCTGGGAGGCGGTGATTGCAGCGATCGCAGAGGCATGCTGAGTATTACGGAGAGGGGCCGTCATCGCGTATCTGTTCGGTCGAGACGCGTCGGGGCGTGCATGGGTGGCATAGGGCGGGGTCGTTGCGGAGGGTGAAGGTCGAGAGATGTGACGGTGACGCGCCTCGGCGGAACAAACCGCGCCTGCTATCCTGCTGTTCCGCGCGCGAGCACGTGGTTTAGCGCCTGCAGACTACGGCAGCGGCTACCCAGCCCTAAAACCCTAATGCCCTTGAGCTTTCACCGGAATTACACCAGGGGTACGCGTTCCACAGGCTTTTCCACTTCAGTCATGACACGTCTTCGTACCCGGCGGCCCAACGCTGGGTGGCCTCACATCACGATGCCGTCCAGCCCACAGCTGACGGAACCAAACGCGGGCATCAGGTGTAACTGCAATTTGAATTCGCTTCCCGCGTCGAAGGCGGGACCTAGCAAATCACTCCTCCCCGCGAGTCTTCCACACTCCACTTTAGACAACTAATCGGTCCAAGTGGGCAGCGAATTGTCGCGTCAACCTGGTGCGGGGCCCTTCGGTACCCCTGCTTACCTTCACCTCAATTGACACACAGCACTGAGCACAGCCACCGCTAGTCGACGCGCAAGCATTACCTACTGCCCTCTGCCTATATCTCGTATTATTCTGTCCTTCTTACCTCAGGCCTGCGTCGCACACAATAGCTGCCATCACATTGCAAGATGCAGCGCATGCAGAGGATCACGGGGCGTTTCCTCACGAGGACGCCCAACGAGGCCGATGTCGAAGCCATGCTGAAGGACTTCACCGACTCGCAGACCATGTTGGAAAAGGTACGTTTGGTGTGGCTTATCATCTCACATTGCTCGGTCCTATGAACTAGTGGGGCCATCCCAAAACCCATCTCATCCAGTACCAACCAACCACTTGAATGGACTGCTATGCGTCCTATACCTGTGGCATAGGAGCCTGGACTACAGCTCGATATCGAATCTCCAACTAACCCGCCCCTCAGCTCGAAGCATCAGCGAAGCAATGGCGGGACGCGTGGACCAACATCCTCAACCACCAACTCACGTCGGTCGAGCTCATATACGCCATCTTCAAACCACTCGGCGGCGAAGGCTCCAACAGCACCCATGCACATGCCGAAACCCCACCTGCCGTCCTGGAGCGCGTCCATGGCCTACACGAGGCCTTTGCCGAACTCAAGACAGACATGATGGAGGAAGTTAAGGACATTGACAGGAAATTGGTCATCCCCGCGAAGCTGGCTCGCGACGCCTTGAAGCCTATGGAGAAGGCTATCAAGAAGCGAGAGGATGCAAAGGTCGGTCAGCCTTTGAACCACGCTGTGAGCTATGCTGACAACGCCGTTGCAGGTCGACTACGAGCGCTACAAAAGCCGCTGCGAAACCCTTCAGGCCAAGAAGACGCGCTCGGAACGCGAGAACAGCGCTCTTGCCAAACATGAAATCGATCTCGAGCGCTCCACACACGCATACCAACTCGCCGACGAGAACCTCCGAGACCGTTTACCACGCCTGAATGCCGCGACCTTCTCTATTCTGCCACACCTCCTAGCCAACCAGATTGTGCTACAAAATAACTTGATTGGGAACTTGTACACGGTACTTCACCAGTATTCACATGAGCAAGGATACCCCGATCCGCCACCGGAGCCAGAGGAAGTCATACCCCTATGGGATTCCAACTTTACACCCCTGCGCCAGGAAATGGAGACCAGCCTGGGCCTGCTGAAGACGGGCAAGGCGGTCCATTTGCCGATGAGACTACCAGACAAGGGAGAGACAATGACAGGCCTTGGCATTAGGAATAAGGTCATGCCCGGTCGCAGAGCCAGCAGCAACGACAGTGTGCCCACCATTACAGGAGGCGGAAGACCCCCGCGGCCGTCCCAAACCCTGTCGTCGACCTCCGAGAGTGGCCCACCCATAAGCCTCTCTAACAAGCCCTCGTACAGCTCTCTCAGCGCCTCAAAACCCAAGATCGGCAGTTCACCCCATCTGAGCGCTGGGCAAGACATGTATGGCCGTCGTGCCTCTTCTACATCCCAGGCTTCCTCTTACTCAAATGGAACCAACGGTGATTCCTACTTTAATAGGGCTGCCTCTGCCTCAAACGGGTCAACTCCAAGCGGTTATCCCCCATCGCCCAACCCAGCCGCAGGGAAGAAGAAGCCGCCCCCACCGCCACCGAAGAAGATAGCATCTTTCCAGTACGAGTACGTGACGGCCATGTATGATTTCGACAGTCTCACGGATGGCGATCTGAACTTCAGGGAAGGCGACCGAATTCGCGTGATCAAGAAGACGCAAAGCTCACAGGACTGGTGGCAGGGCGAAATTAATGGAAAGCAGGGCAGCTTTCCTGCAAACTACTGCAAATGATTCGGTCAATGCGATGAGATGAGAGGGCTTCAATGATATCCAAAACTGCATTAGAAGGTGGCGTTACGGTAATTCGGCACTCTTGATGGCATCGTCAGCAGCAAGGAACGATTAGGAAGAAATTCAGTAAATTCAAATTGAATGCTCTTGTGTTTCTACACGTACAGAGATGGCCATCGGACTCCACTGGCAGAAGCATGCACTCCATGCCATGCTCAGGCTAGATACATGATATGGATGAGACAAATTGAATTGAGTGAGGTTGACAACCAGACCGCGCCTTCTCTCATGGTGGTGGCTCGGTACCTCTTCGCTACTATAAATAGTGCCCATGAACCCGCTCACCAATGGAGCCCCATGGCACATCTGCGTCCGTGAGCCAAACTTCAGCTCGAGGCAGTTTAGCCCCCGTCTTCAGCCCCCACATTCCAGTCCGTAGCTCCCGCGCGCCGTCGAGAAGGCGCAGTTGAAGCCTCCCTGCGTCATGATGTGCCTACCTGATGCGCGCATGTGTGCCTGCATCTGTGAGCCTCGTGCTACAGCCGCAGCAGGCTTGTCGGCGTCAAGCGTCATATAGAGCACCGCGCCGCACTGCAACCTTCATGAGCATCCACGACCCGATCGCTAATGGGCAGTATGGCTGACAAGACGGCGATACAGACGGTAAGTGTAGCCTAAAGGTCTTCACATGCGCTGAACGAACGCTTACAAGTGCCAGAGCAACACTTTGACGCCGCCCTTCTCTCCTCGTCCTATCCCACCCCCAACAGCTACCGCTGCTACCCTCAGTAACCCCACATCGCCATCCGAGACCGCGCATCAGAATGGTCATATCATCACCAGCCAGGATCGGGCCACGACGGGCCCACAACCGCGTGAGCCCGTGCTCGACTCAGTCATAGCAATACCGCTCACGGCAGAAGAGTCTCTTCCCACTATAAGCGGCAAGAATAACGAAGCATACCTCGCCAACGACGACCCCCGTCAGTTCCTCTTATACGACCTCGATCTCTCGCGCCTGAATCGCATACATGGACACTTATGGATGGCAGGGCGGCCCATGCGCGCTAGGCCACTGCACAGATACAGGATGTTGGGCATGGAAGTGTTAGGCACACAACAAATGGATTTACATTTGCTGAAGTACTCGACCAAGCTTATAGTCAAGCCGCTGCCGGAATGGATGCTCAGCTATGAATTCTGGCAAGAGTACATCTGCAAACCCGGGGATGCGGATCCTGACGGCAAGAGAGAAGAAGGCTGGCTGTGGAAGAGTGCGGCAGGCTTTCTGGTAAGCTACGTATGGCTTATCACGACACCTTTGGACTTGAAGATCGCGCACGAGTACACGCTTCTACCAAGCTTTGTTACCTGGCACTGGTGGAAAGCTTTCGTGAAGGATTTCATGGGCCATGTGGACATCAACACGCTACAGCAAGTCAACAAACGGTATCAGTTTGGCGATCTCAGGTTAGGAAGAATCAACAGCATCTATCGGACACGTTATGCGCATACGCACTTCGTGAGAGGGTATCTGTGAGTCCATCTCTATCCGTCAAGGAGAATCGCGCAGTCAGACACGTATACTAACAGATCTTGAATAGGTATGGATACAATCGCTACGTCATCTTCTTCCAGCGAAACTTCTCCTGGATCCTCATCGTGTTCGTGTTCTTTAGTCTGGTTCTATCCGCTATGCAAGTTGGAGCGGGTCTAGACGAACTCAAAGAAAATCATGCATTCCTTCAAGCCAGTTATATCTTCGTTGTCTTCAGCATGGTACGTACACATATGAGAAGAGATGAAATGTTGTGGTAGCTGACTCCTTGCAGGTCGCCGTGGTCGCCGTACTGGCATTCGTTACAATCGTCTTTATCGGCATCTTCCTCTTCAACATGGTGAAGGCTATCACGCATGCGGCGAATACGCAGAAGAAAAGGATCAAGGCAGCTAGAAATAAGCAGGAGGATGGTAAGGACGCGTGATGTGCGTCGCTACGCAGTTCTTATGATTGACGGTATTCTTTTCTTGATACCCAATACCTTTTAAATCGATACTTCATGTCAAGATACCCCTTTACTAGCTCTCCTCATCCCGTTCCTTCTCTTTCTCCAAAGCCGCAGGCTCCACATCCTCTTTTCGCTTAACGATCCGGAACATAGCACCATAATACCACAGCGCCAACACTGCAGCGACCGCCGACGCAGCCGAAGGTGCTACCATAGCCACCTTCAGAATCACACTATATTGCCCCTCAGGCGCACAAACCACTTTACTGACTGCCATCCCAACCCCCGCAAGACTATTAACGAACGCCGGATAGAAAACCCAGTTCAACAACCATTGGTGATTCCTCTGATATTTCCACCACAGATACAACCAGCCCAGCAGACCTATGCAGCAGGCCAGGGCACAAAGGTAGAATGAATCCGAGATTTGTATAGCTGTGGAGGGTGGAGTATCATATACATCAGAACAGTCCCAGTATTCTTTGCATTCTACGCATCCGGCATATTCGTCGATGGTGTTGAGTTGGGGGAAGAATGATGGGTAAAGGAGGTAGCCGAAAAGTGTGGACCAGGAGAAGATCTGCGCGAGGAGTCTGTCGGTGTATGAGACACTATCGTTGTAGGATGCGGGTTTCAAGAAGGATCGTAGGCTAAAGGGCATGGTGTTGTGGCGTGGGTTTCGCTGTTGTGATCTACGCGTTGGGTTTTCGCGTTTGGAGCTGGTGAGGCTTGGGTTCAGTATTACGTCATCGCTCTGGCGGCGCTGGCGCGCGTTGTGACTGCCCCAACGATCTCTGTGCCTACGGCATGGTTCCTGATGCCTGTATCGCCCTTTCCTTCTCCATGGAAGAATCGCTTTTGAAACGATAAAGCACGAACGTCGAGTACCTGCCTGTTCCAAATACCTGCCTGTTTCGAGTACCTGCAATGGCTGCGCCGCGTCAATGCCACGACGGCAGGACGCCTTTATGACCAATCCAATTCCAAGTCTGACGGAGCGCGGCAGCCATTTCGATTGCTATGGGAAGGCAGCGAAGATAGAGACTGTCCGAAGGAAGAAGAAGTACAACATAAAAGTCAATGCGCAAAATCATTGCGATGTCACGCCGAATCTCGCACCATCTGGCCATCGGATTATAGGTTGCGAGAGGCAATCTGGTCCACGGTCCAGAGATACGGAAGAACGTTAAGGCCAGCAACTTATGAAAGATTTTCACCGCCACGGTCAAATGCCCGGATATTGTAGCCGTGCATTTGAGCCGCGTCCTTTTCGTCACGGAGCGACTGTGTAATAGCACTCACAAGATATGGAATCGCATTGTATCGGCAACACTCTGTCGGGTTCGGCATCAATCCTTCGGTTTCGGCCGTCCATTCATGTACCACGCAACGAAGATCCCTGTCCTTACTTATATACCCATGTCGTTCCATACGACTTCTGTGACTGCAGGTCCCGATATGCAGACATACTGATTATTTCCGTCTAAATTGCTAGCCGAGCAGTTGGGTGTGGTATGATTGCAGCAATCAGGTACCTTTGCCACATGGAGGGTAAGACGGACATGTATCGGGTCCGTCTTACCAGTTGGTATACACCCAAGCGATGTTCTCGAATTTGGAACCGCTACATGATAACTTTTATCTGATCCCTTTCCGCGTGGCTATCGACCGGTTCATGGTGTACTCGCCATCACTCCTCCATCATGGCTAACGGCGTTGCTCCAGAGGCTGTAATTGTATGTTTCACGTACTTCCTTTTGCTATCATGACTCTGCTAACGTATTTACAAAGCCCATCGAGGCTACCCTCATGGCCTTGGCCATATTCTTGGCCTCCGGTCGACTGGTTCCCCGGCTTCTACAACGGCAGTGTCCCACTGTTAGCGACAGTCTTCTGATAGCATCTATTCTTGACGCCATTGGCCTTTTCGTCACCGACTACTTGACGTACATATGGGGAGGCATGACGGACGATACCGATGCATCAACAGCTCGTGTGATCGCGCTCAAGAAGGTAGACTCGCAACTTGCTTGCGCCCGTCAGGCCAAAGAACTGACATTGGAAGGTACAATTCGCCGGCAACGCATTCTACGACACTGGTATCTACTGGCCAAAGTTGGCAATTCTCGCCCTATACTTCAGACTCATTCCTCCGACGATGCCGTGGTTGCGAAAAGCACTTTATGCAGTGACATTGTTCACGGCAAGTGCCATGGTATCGACATTCTTCCTCGATACTTTCTGGTGCGGGCGCCAGGTCTCTTCGAATTGGTCTCCCGATGAGGGAGCCTGTAATACCTTTAGCTCCAAAGAGGTTTTCAGGATCGACTGGAGCCTCAACATTACATCAGACGTGTTTAGTGAGCAATCCTATATCATTCAGAGACGTACGAACCACTAACATCGGACCAACAGTCTTCGCGTTACCATTCCCCCTACTTCGTTCACTACAGCTCCGTCGTCGCCAAATTTGGGGTCTTGTTGCGACATTCTCACTTGGTATAGTTACGATAGCAATGAGTGTGCTTCGGTTCGCAACGATAGAGGTCATTTATGCTTGGACCAACGTCTGTAAGTATATGCAGTCAAACACGATATGGGTCATGGCTAATAGATGTGTAGTCGTCCTCTCCATGACCGAAATGGCTGTCGCCATCATGGTAGTCTCATTACCGTCAATGAGATCCTTCCTGCGACGCGGCAGCCTATTCTCATCGAACAAGAAATCACATTCTTCGGAGTCTCGCACATATGGACATCAAACACCAGCATCCGGGTCGCACAACTTCCTGCGTCCTTCCAGAAGAGGCAAGCACACCGTCCGCGTGCATACGGATGAAGACTCAGGCAGCGAAGTAGAGTTGAACACCATGTCAAGGAAAGATGTCATCTACGAGACGCGCCGCGTTAGCGTGCAATATTCAAAGTCGCATGATGAGGAACACGACATTCCTGCTAAGTACCCATGAGTATGGTTCAGGAATCATTTCCACAGCGATGTAGCTAGTAGCAGTGAAGGCAAAAGGAATTGGAAGGATCGGCCAAGGTCTTTCTGTACGAGAATTAGCAGCCGGTTCATCTCAACATTGAAGTGTTACTTAATAGACCCTTGACGTTGGGCTGACCACTCGCATCAACCCGGAATGATCGCGCTACCATCCCGCCCACAGCGGTCCGCACACGCCACGAAAAACGCTGCCGAGCGGTATGTTCTTCCAGCCGAGCCGCAATAGCCCATGACTCCGTGTCTCGATGAGTTTCAGTCAACTCTGCAAATACTCTTTACTGTGCCGCAATCTCGCCGTTGATGCTGTGGATCGGCATTGGCCGAGGGGTTCGCCTGCTGTGGGAGGCCTTGTTTGGCACAATTCATCCACCGGTTCGCCTAACCGAACAACAAAGGAAGCTACGATGCTTGACCAAGCTTATCAGCAGCGAAGGGCCGAATGAGCGTAACTACGAATTAGAAGTCACACAGTCTTGATGCTCATTCAAAGATCCGGTGCACAACCCAGGAATCAAGACCTCACACGGTCGTCCCATGCGCCTGAAAAGCCCCTCCTACCATGGACCGAACCCACCGACACGGTACAGCCGTGTGTAAAGCGCAAGGATCACAGTTGGAATCAGCCCATCTAACACGGCAGCTAGAACGCCTCAATTACAGGCAAACTTCCGCGCGCCTGCATGCAGGGCTGACCCACGGACATTCGATTCGACAATTCCAGGACAGAAGTCCGGTACGAGTTTCGCATGATAGGCGGTAGAATTCTTCGCCCAGACATGGCTTCAGGATCTGTGGCATGACAGATGCGCGGCAGGATATAGTACCCTGCATGCTATGGGAATTGGCTCAATATACATACTCCTTGCAGTACGCTGATGAAGTGAGTGCGGCGCACTATCCATCGGCTTTATCCTTTCTGTTTCGTGACTGCCTCTGTCACACCACAGGCAGCGAACATGGCACACTACATTGATGGGAAAGACTGCATGGTAAGTTGGTGATTCAACAAACGATCTACGAAAAGAAAACAGTGCTGACATGTCGCAATATGATAGATCTCAGAATGGATCCTCTTGATCTTCGCATACTGTTTCGTTGCGGCACGCATGTACACGCGCCTATTTCGTCTGCGCTCGAAGTTGGACGCGTCGGATTATCTGTTGTTGGCTTCTGCGCTGGTTGCGTTGGGGTTGATCATTTGCGATACGCTCACGTATCAGATGGGCGTTCTGGATGAGTATGAGACGTCGGAGAAGCTGTCAAAGGTGATTCGTTCTTCTGGTAGTCACACTTCATGCGTATCTAACCCGTTGCGCAGATCTCATTTGCCTCGAACTACTTCTACGATGTCGGCATGGGTTTCCCCAAACTCAGCATGCTGGCTTTCTACTGGGCGTTCTTCAACCTCGCTGGTCACCCGGGACTGCGCAAGATGCTCTTCGGTATTACGGCTTTTGTCGTCGCGAGCTACCTGACTATCCTCTTCGACGATACCTTCTTCTGCGGCACACCGGTTTCCGTGCAATGGTCTCAGGAAGAGGGCGCGTGCTCCGTATTCTATGCGCCAGAGCCGTTCATCTTGAACTTCACTCTCAACTTAGCTTGCTACCTCGCGGTCTACGCTGTTCCTGTGGTGCTTCTGGTGAAGGGTGTTCTGAGGTCGTCGGCTGGTGTTGCTCTTACATTTGCGCTCGGTGCGCTTACCATCGCCTCGAGCATTGTGCGCTTTGCCTGCCTCAAGATTGGAACAGGACAAGAGAACCTCGTTTGTAAGTTTGCCTTCCCGGTTACCATGTACGGTTTGCGCGACAATAAAGCTAACGTTTCCTCTTGCAGATCCTTTGAGTATGGTAGAGATGACTCTTTCTATCATTGTAGTTGCGCTGCCGGGACTCAAGCCACTGGCGAGGAATACCAAAGTCTAGATACCAGGCGGATGTGTGTAGTTTTGAGGAAGAGAATTTGCGATTACCAAGCATAGACTGGAGCGGCGAAACACTTTCAATTAGCCTTAATGCTCATAATAGATTCCTCAAACGGTCGCGTTCTCATGCTACTTGTAATATGTTCGTGCCCTAGTGGGCCGCCGTGTAAGGCTGTGAGGCAAGCTTCTAGCGGGGTCGAATGCCCACGTGTAAGCCATCCTACTAGCGTGGTGATGCCTTCCCTTCCATCCATCTGACGTCGAATCCTACCCCGCTATATATCACCACACTACATTACCATACGCTTGGATCGTGTACGATTTTGTCGTTGGCCACAATGCCTTCCGACACACAGCATCATCGGATTCGCGGCCTAGCTACGTTCCGACGTCTCAGGCAAGACGTCCGCTCAGCCTTCTCAAGGCACCCACAGGCTACATTGAATGATTCAGGTAGCGGATCGGCCTCCTCAATCTACACTGAGAGACTACTTTCTGGAAACCAGATCCGTGTTCTCCATATTCTGCCCTCTTCCAAACGATCTCGACGACTAGAGTGCGAACTCAAGCTTGTCAACCTCGACGAAGCACCTGTTTACAATGCTCTATCGTACGTTTGGGGGGTCGACCCACCCAAGGTCACGATCATATGCAATGGCCAACGCCTCAAAATCAGACCAGAACTTTCATTTGCTCTCGTGAGGCTAAGACTCAAGCATACCGCTCGAATCATATGGGCCGACGCTCTTTGCATCAATCAGGTCGACAACCAAGAGAAGAGTCATCAAGTTCCTCTGATGGGCAAAATTTTCTCGCGGGCAACAGAGGTCAATGTTTGGCTGGGTCGCGGCGAAAAGAACGTCATCAAATCGGCCATTGAGTGTTCGAAGTTGATCGCGAATGCATGCAGAGAGTTCAGCTTAGCACATAACCTGGATCTAGACGAAGATGAAACACTTGCAGCAGTCGAAATCCCAATCACTGTATTCACTGTCACAGTATGCGGTGGCCTTGAAGAGCTATTCACTCGGCCGTTGTTTACGAGAGTCTGGTGCGTACAGGAAGTACTGTTAGCACGGGATGCGCTTGTCATTTGGGGCGAGCATGAGCTGCCCTGGAAAGACGTCGGTCTAACCGCCAGTTGGATCGTGAGCAAGTGGGCTGCATGTGAAGGTGACGGGGAACTAGGAAGTCTGTTGACCACCATCGATGTAGGGGACGTGTATGACATGTACGATTTTGATCACTTTGGAGCGTCACTCCTCGAGACATTGTCGGATTTCCGCAGATTCCAATCAACAGACCCAAAAGACAAAGTCTACGGTCTCATTAGTCTTGTTAGTAATGAACCTGACATTGGGTCGATCATTCCGGATTACGAGAAGAGTGTAGCAGATGTTTATGCAGAAACGGCTCTACATATTCTTACTGTTACTCAGCAATTACCGGTGTTTGGGCAAATATCACACGACGCAGACTACGATGGAGAAGATGGATACCGATCTTGGGCGCCACGCTGGGATTGCTCTTTCAACACCACTACGATCGGTAGTAAATTTGGGGTTTCTGGAATTGGCGCCTGTAGCAGACGAGAGACCCAGAATATTGCTGCGAAGCATATCGAGGGCGGGCAATTATATCTCACCGGAATTATCTACGCCGCAGTGACTATAGTAGATAGTACATTCGACATGAAAGCTTTAATACAGCCTGAAGGGCTTCGGAGGCACCGCCTACTCGCTAAGACTTGCGAAGAGATCGACTGGGATGACCCCGAAAAGGACACGACTTTGCACAATCTAGCTCGAACATTGACCGCTGGTTATAGCACCGACGATGATAGCCTCAAAACGCTTGACAACAAATCACTCTCCGCTCATTACGAAAGATTCAGAAATTTCTTTGAGTGGTGGCAAACATCCCAAACAGCAGACTGGAACGACGTGCGTGGCGATGCACAACGATACCGGTCGACTCTAATAATTCGCTGCCAGAATCGCCGCTTTTTCTTGATATCCAAATACAACTACGGCATTGGCCCAGCATGTATGCGTGAGGGCGATATCGTCGTGGTACTCTATGGTGGTGACGCGCCATTCGTGTTGCGACCAAAAAGCGACAAATATCTTATGCTAGGCGAAGCATATGTCGACAGTATCATGAACGGTGAGCTTGTGAAGGAAGTTGAAGAAGGGAAACTACAAGAGCAAGAATTCTGTCTCATCTAGACAAGCGGCGGTACTCGATTTTTCTTCATGTACAGACGCTGCATCTTCGGCGACAATTTCCACCCCGCGTCCCCCCACACTCCAACCTTAGCCATTCTGAAGCACAAGCATCAAGCCACGAAACGAGTTGCACTGGGCAGTTTCTCGGCGAGCTGTACGCCGATCAGCATCATAGCGTCTTTCCACCGTGTTCTTTTAATCTATCGCGTTCCTGTCGCGTCGCTAACAACCCTGGCCCTTAATATGGAAAGCGGAACATCAACGCGGAGACGTCATGCGACCTCGCGCGAAGTGAAAAGGACAGAACGCAAGAAATATGGATGATGGAATATATAGCTGGGATTGGGCTGCGATACGCTGTGGACTCTACACGCAATTAAGAGACCACAACCAACACGACTGCATCCTCAGGTCGTCTGCCATCACTCCACTTCGATATACAGAGACTCAATCGATTCCAACATGCGATTCTTCTCGCTACTACCACCGGCACTTCTCGCTGCGACCGCCTACGCCAGCGAAGACGCCTCACCCCCATCCCCCACACCCGCAGCTGACGAGCCCACGCCCGTAGGCGCCCTCTGGACCGCGCAATGGGACACAACAACCCTAAAACCCTACACACAACACTGCCGCAACAAAAACACCTACAACGCCAAAATCTACAAGCTCAACGAACTCTACCCCGACCTAAAAGAACAAGCCCCCCAACTAAAAGTCTTCTACAACAAGCAACTCTACGCGGGGTCCTGGGGCGGCATCGACGTGTACGGCACCGGCCGCGAACTCATCAAGATGAACATGGCAGACATGCCGTATAAAGTGCGGGAGTGGCTGAAGCGCGAGATGCTACAACGACACTACAGTGTGCAAGATGATATGGTGTTCTTTGCGCCGGGCGCGATTTACCCGATTCTGCCGCTGTGGGTTGATGATGCCGAAGAGGCGGAGTGTGAGGGTGTGTTTGATGGGTTGGAGAGTTACTCGAATGAACCGAAGGATGGGGCGGTGATTGGTAAGGTCAGTCATACGAATACGGGGGAGAAGGAAGTTAGGTTTACGGTGGAGGCGTTGAAGGTTAAAACTAAAAGTGAGAGGAATGAGTTGTAGAGTTTGAGATGGCGTTAGTGCTTTAGATTTCGTTTTGTTGCCAGCTGTGTGGTTTGGCTCACGTTGGTTTTCTAGTCGCGTGTTCGTACCCAATTGGTTCATACATTGCTATGGGGTATCGTGCGATCATTTCCTTTAAACCGAACGCCCTGCAAAACACTTCCTCTCTTGTATTGTGATGTAGCCTTGTCTTTTTACCTTACAGTCTCAAACATTGAATGTCTAGTCTTCGTAGGGCAGCTATTCGCCTTGTGTCCTGCTTCGTTGCACATGTAGCACGTCAATGGGCCCTTGACCTTTGGCTTCTTGACTGGCTTGCTTGGGCCCGAAGTAGCAACGCCGTTCATTCCTTGATCTTTGCCGGGCTCTTGACGCGAAGCCTTCGTTCTCGATGCTTTATTGCGCTTAAGAGGCTTTTGTGGTGCTGATGCGTCAGCGGAAAGCACCGCGGGATCGTGCGGCGCATCACTAGTATCGTTTCCAGTCTGTTTAGCATCCTGCTTGGGAGACATTGGAAGTCTAACAATAACCCTTGCAGGGGCATACGTTGGCGGCGACGGCTTGCTCGTTGCTTGGATGTTCAGTCCAATCTCAGTAGCAGTGCCAGATGGAGATGGTACAACCTCCGTGACTTTGGTGACAGAGCGTTTGACAGGTGGCAGGGTAGTTGGAGCTTGCTGTTCTTCTTCTCTCATCAGTTCGTCTTTAACCTCAGACCCTTTCGTATCCCCTGGTTTGTGGAAGTTCTCGGCCTGTTGCTCTGCCATCTCTCTAGTAACACGCTCTACGGTCTCTTTGGTGACACGTTCTACCGTCTCTCTAGTGACACGCTCGATCGTCTCTTTGGCCACATGCTCGATCATCTCTCTGACCTCGAGCTCTGCTTTCCCTTTTGCTTTCAATACAGCGCCTTGTGTGTCGTCTTGTGTTGCGCGCATTGCGGCATTGCGTTCGCTGGATTCGCGTTCTTCGAGCTCCTGGGCTTCTCGTACTGCCCGGTTTTGGGCTTCCCGTGCTGCGTGTTCTTCTGCTTCCCGCGCTGCACGCTCTCCTGCAGCCTGTGCTTCAGCTTCTCGTGCCGCAGACTCCTTCGCCTCCAGCTCAGCGCGTTCTGTTGCTCTCTGTTCAGTATTATTCTCCGTTTCGGAATCTTTCTCGGTACCACTTTCAGCATTGTCCTGTACTTGTTGGGCAAGTTCTTGAACAGGCGTCTTCTCTCCAACTGCATTCTTTTGTGACGATTTTTCAAGAGCAGCCCTCTCTTTTGCAGCCTTCTTCCGAGCAGCTTTCTTCGCTTTGGCCTCTTGCTCACGACCTTTCTTCTTTTTCTCTGCCACTTTGCGGGCAGTTTCTTGTGCAGCCGCTCGATCTCGTGCAGCTTGCTCGGCTTCAGCCTTTTCCTTTGCTGCTTTCTCTTGCGCTGCCTTCTCTGCAGCTTCTCGAGCGAGCGTAGCTTTTGCTTCGCGCTCTGCTCTCCGCCGTGCCTCCTCGGCTTTGCGCTCTTGCTTCTGCCGCTCAGCTTCCTCCTTACGTACAACTTCCTCCGCAGCCCGCAGCTCTGCATTGACACTTGCGTGGTCTTGCTCTTGGGTGTATGAGTCGGATTCTTTAGAGTCAGGCCAAGCGCCAGTTGGAGTCTTAGTCTTCTCAGACTTCTTACTGCTCTCGTTCTTGTCGTTCCCATTCTTGCTGCTGTCGTCCTTGCTCTTGTCTTTGCCCTTCTTCGTCGTGGAGTCAGTTCTGTTGAAGTCGAACGGATGCTTTAGCGAGGACGTCTCGATCTTCTTTTTGCAGCCACGACAGGCAACTGCTCCACCACTTGGACATTGATAACTGTATTCTTGCACCTTTGCCTCACAAAACAAGCAGGTCTGCCTTCCCTTCTTCCTCTCCCAGCCTAGATCCATTATGACAGGTCCCCTGGAGTGCCCGAATCCGATCTTCTTGAGTTCCTGACAGTAGTCGCGTAGTAAGCTTTCGACCCAGGTCTTGGCCATTGCGCGCTTCGTATCTGGATCCACGATACGTATACCATCACCTTGCGCCTGCTGAGCCTTGGCTTTCTGCTTTAGCCGCTCAACACATCGCTTGTTGGGTTCTTCAAATGCAAATACCTTGCTTCTCTCCTCTTCGCTGCGCTTGGCCTTGGCATCGTAAGTCCGACGTAACCGCTCAGAGAGCAAGTCTTCCCATTTCTGCTCTTCGCGGCTACGTGGGGTTTATCGCCAGCCAAAGCCGCCAAAGCTGCCGAAGTTGCTGAAGCCACTAAAGCCGCCATAACCCCCAAATCCACCAAAGCCACTTCCATACCGGTATCCGAATTCGTCATCATCGTTGTCGCTAGCTTCGTATTGTGGCTGCGATCGCGGTTTGTTTCCTTGTTGCTGCGCCTTGCGTAGCTCTGCCTCTATGTCTGCATGGGTCTTTTCTGCCAACTTCTTCTCACGCCACGCCCTCGGGTTCTTCTCGTATTCCTCAACCTCCTTCTTGTAATCGGCCCACTGTGCATGTATCCTCGTGTAAGACTGGTCATAGCACGCCTTATCTTCTGGATTCCTCAGTAAATCGTAGGCCTCTTGAATTCGTCGGAAGTCGGCCGCATCAACGGTTTGACCTGGCGCGTTCTTGTCTGGATGGTGAAGCAGAGCTAAGCGGCGGAAGGAAGCTTTTATCTCGGCGTTGGTGGTCTCTGGGCTCAATTCGAGGTCCGCGTACGCATCTGGTAGCTTTGGCTTCGCAGGGACTTCCATGGTTGAGCTGCGTTGAAATTGTGGCTAGCAAGCGAGTGGGTGTCGAAGAAAGCGCCTGGTTAAAGGAAGGTGGAACTCATTAGTGAATGAAGGAGGCTACCGTGTCACAGCGATTCATCGCTTTAGATGCTCGAAAGTTCTAGGCAAACGCGTCGTAGCGTGGAGCAGTGACCTTGCCCACGGATCCTACGCGTTCTTATGTACCCTTATCTCCACAATCCCACTAGTGGAGAACCTGTGGGTCCTGGAGTTCACCTCACACTAAGTTCTCAGCATCAAAGCGGGTTCATGAGTATTCACAGTACTATTCCTTATATAATGGGGTGAGTTGACAACTACGGTACTTTACAAGGTGCCCAGGCACTCACTCAACAGCTTTGACCTTACGATCAGCCTCATCCCCATGTGCATACGCATAAGCATCAATACTATGTTTCGCAAACGCTCTCGCAGGCAACCCTTCCGCAAACATAATATCCAGCTCTTCATACGTCCTGCCCTTCGTCTCTGGAAGACGGAAAAAGGTCCAAACGAAAAAGATCAACGCGCCTCCACCCCAGAAGAACCCCGTCTTGCCCTTCCAATCACCGGCAGTGGGGTTCAGCATATACGGATTGATGACGTTGGTGAGAATCTGCGCGATGTAGTAGCTGATGCGAGCTAGACACACACTCTTGCTGCGGAGACGTGTGGATGAGACTTCTCCGACGATGGCATAGCAGATGGGTCCGACGGTCATGTAGTACCAAAATAGCCAGATGATCATCATGGCGGCTTGGGCGTAGTTACCGCCGGACGAGTCGCCCGCGCCTACGCTAATGAAACCGACGATGAAAAGGATGGCTGCTAGACCACCGAGACCCCACAGGTAAAGCTTCCGGCGACCGATGTAGCTCATGAGGACCCAGGATATGAGTGTGCCGACGGATGCCATGCCGAGACCACCAACGGACATCTTGAAGGAAATTGAGGTTGATACTCCTGCTTGTACGAAGAAATAAGTGGGTGTGCCGCCCATGACGGAGCCACAGATGGGTTGTGCTGCGAAGACCATACAAGCGATCTCTGTGCGACGGCGGTCGATGCCCTTAAAACATTGTAGGTAGGACGTGTTTTCCTCAAGCGACTTCTCGAGTTCGTTCGTCCGAACCATCATCGCGACCTTTTGCTTAGCCATGTCACGTTGAGAGACAGACCCAAGACGGACGAGCATTTGCTCGGCCAGTTCGAGGTTGCCGGTGCGAACGTGATACCATGGGGACTCGGGTGCCATCCAGAGAATTGCAAAGAGTGGGATAGGCCATGCCCATTGGATAGCAAAGGGTATTCGGTATGCCCATTGTGTGTTGTTGCCTGAGAATGCCGACTGCACTCCAGCGGAGATGAGTTGCCCAAATGCCCAACAGAGGTTGACGTATACGGTGAGGTAGCCTCGCAGAGCTAACGGACACACCTCACTGGCATAGGCAGGCGCCATGGTTGCGAAGACACCCCAGGGTATACCACAGAGGAACTGGCCGACGAGGAGGACGGGAGCGTTGGGCGCGAAGAAAGAGATGAAGATGAGCGCGCAAATAGACGCAAGCGACACTAGCAAGACGGGACGGTACCCAAATCGATGGATAAAGTACCCATTCGCAAACGCGCCGATGATAGTGCCTACGCTCACAGCATTGCTGAGTCCGTTCTGCCACGATGCCGTTATCTCGTATGTCCCAGTGCCTTCGTTGAATTCTCCGTATTTGCGAGAGAAGGATGGTTGTGCGAAGAAGGAGCTCATCAAGACGATGTCGTATCCTTCCATGATGATGCATGTGGATAGCAAAACCGACCAGAGCACAGCCTTAGGATATTTGCGGATGGCTTGCATCAACGTCATCTCGTGCTCCTCGTCGGCTGCCGCTTTGGCCTGATCGAAGGTGACCTCATGGTGTTCCATGGTCGCGGCCTTCTCGTCCATGTCTGCCATGATGGGTCGGATTGGATCGGTGCGTGCACCAGGTGTGTAGAAGCAGTAAGAAGACGGCGGACCAAAGAGTCCGGGTATAGATCTCAGGAGCTGTTGGTTGTGGTGAAGTATGTGGATCTACGGACATGGCCACGGTATATACATAGTCGGCCATCCTGCACCAAGCCGGTCAATCATCCATGCATGGAACATGGCTGCTACCCCAGGTTTTCTCCACCGGAACGCGACTACCCCATGGGGTACATGACAGGCTTGGCCTGTTCCTGCAAAGGCCAACTCCGGTGGAGATGTTCCTAGACGCGGCATTTTCCAGGAAGACGCGTGCGGGGCGTGACCACTCTACCGGTAGCGTGGATCCTTCACTAAGGCCCCCGATGGAGAAGCGCCGTGAGGCTCCGGCGCCCATTGTGCCGAAGAATACGAGAACTTGGCTGTTGTCGGTTATGGTACTACCGTGATCGTGGGCTTGTTCGCAGGACCGAGGTATTGTGAGGGCGGGTGACACGCTAAGTGGAAGCTGTAGGGAACATGTTTCCAGGATCTACTCTTCCGATGAGATGGGATGTAGTGAAAGCCTAAGGTCCGAGACTTTGCATGATTCATGTTGCATAGTATTCATATTATCGCTCTTTCGTGAGAAGTCGAAGCAGATTTATATAAGACCGTTCGATGCCCCATGTGTGACTCGCGTCTTGCGAAGAAGATGATGGATTGTCGTCTGGATTTGATGAAAACCCAGAGCGTTTGGCTAGAATTGAGATCCCTTCTTTCGCAATCCGCACCGGAGCTGCTTCAAGCTCAAGACTGCCGACATTGGCAATGTATGCCGACATCTTATGCCCCATGCGCACATATGTCTGTACTAGCTCATCGTCCAACGGCCGGTCAAGATGGAGGAACGATGGTTCCGGTTCCTCATCTGACTCGGAAGCGATGGCTTCTATGGCCTCAGGAAGATGCATGCAGACGCAGAAAGCCCAGAGTATGAGCGTGGCGATGTAGATTGCATATGGCTCGAACAGGCTACTACGACTGTACCTGCGGACGTGCCAGAAAAGAGCCCCACAATGCACCAGACACAGTCTAGCTTTACAGTGATCTCGAATGACCCATTGTAGGACCTGAATCCGCGCTGTAGCGAATGAATGTCCGTCTTCTTCATCAACTAGTGCGACTTCGTTGGATGCAGATCCCGATGCGAACCGTTGTATGGCGCTAGTGGGCGCAAGTATGATCAGGCGAGCTAGATGCAGCTGGAGAATAGTGTGGTGCTCGAAACCCGAGTGGCGTGCGACCTTACTATTCGCAGGCCAATGCAGGACATCCAAGCTATCGCAGGCGCTGTTGCGCCACTTGATGGAAGACCGCGTTGTCGGCAACCAGTCTTGATGTATGGGCGGCGGCATATCACTACGTCGCTGTGGCGTAGATGTTGGAGTCCATGAGTTGAGACGGATGCGATCTCGGGCTACAACGTCCCGGGTATGACGACAGATGGCACTGACAAGTAGGCCCATGCTGAACTCTCCGAGATCAACGGGCAGGCGCTTTTCCACGTACACCATCTCTAGTGCTTCCATAAAGGTAACACTCGAAAGACGCCTTTGGTTTTGTCGAATCAAGCCCGGTTGTTCCCATATATCCTCGTGACATGGCAACACTGCGTCGATATCGTCGAACTGGATGAGAGGCTTGGCCTGAAACTCATAGACAAACATCGTATCGAGGGTCTGTGGTGGTTAGCTACGCGTCTTCCTGGAACAAAAGTAATGAATTACCCAAACCATCATCCCAGTACGAATCATTGCCTCTCTGGACAGCCATTCGCGAAGGTCGGGATTTTGCCCAGGATCCGCCGCCCTTGTCAGATCGTAAGACTTCTTCGTCTGAGCGAGCAGACTTAGTGCGTGGCAAACCTCGACTAGATAGTGTCGTTCTACATGGGCCCGCTCAACCAGAACCTTCTTCCCCGAGTGCAGCATGCAAGCAATGTTCAGGATACCAGCTTGTACGACCTTTAGGTCTGGGCGAGCAATAGAATGGGTAGGGCTCGGACTGTAGTCGACGTCCTCGTTGCCTGCCGAACTTTGCGAGTCTAGACCATACTTACATCGTGTGATAATAGCACGTAGCAGACCAGAAAATTGATCGCTTATCCGCGAATGCTGCGATAGCTGTGAGTATCTTGAGCCGATAACCGAGACGGCGAGTAGCAAGAGCCAGCTTTCAGAGGCATATTGTGCAAAGGACGATCGCCGCAGGAAGGGGAAGACCTGGTGGAAAGTGTCAAAGTATTGGCGGACAGAAGTAACGACTTGCCCATACGTAGGAAAGTTCAAAGCGCTCATCTCGACGAGGCTATGGCGGCTTTCAGCAGCAATGCCCTCCAGTAGAGATTGATAGGCTGCTGATGGACACAATGTATCCTCGTCGGAGGCATGAAGCGGCGCAGAAGCATCGTTGGCTTCCGCATCTTGCAAGTCGATGGTTTCTTCTGAGCAAATCGAGTGCTGAGATTTGCCACCAAACGGGGCTCTGGCACCTGCCCCATCAACATAGTATCTGTTTTCCGACGTCGATGTAGATACTACGGAGACAGTATCCTTTGACTGCCGGTCTATATCGGGTACGTTCCTACCTGGATCGGATAAGTGTGACGTTGTGGTGATTGCGGGTATTGAGGGTGTTATGGCCGCGATAGAACATGTCCATTGCTCCACAGTGCCATTAGCTTGGCCTCCGAAGTTTGCAAGTAGTGCATCCAGATCGACAGGGCCGGAATATTGTGGCGATAACCAGTTCACGTCTGAAAGACTCAAGCCAGGTAGGCCAAATGGGTCCGGAGCGAGCATGTTGTTGTCGACATTGCTATTCCACGCCCATGCATTCGCAGAGGACTCTTCTATTGTATCGTTGAAGTCCGCCATTCTGAATTCGCCATTGCTGTCGCGATTGACATTGTCTTGTTGCAAGTTCCCAGTACTGAAAGCGTCTACGGACTCATTCGCGCCAGAATCCGCCGTTCTGCCTCGCGCGTTGCGGAGTGTTGGATATTCGCAGGTATAGCCGCGTTGTAAGCATCTCCGACATCTTTGGCCGCGCGAGCATTTGACACGATCTGAAGCGCATCTAAAGCATGCGCGTGATGCGGGAAGCGGAGCCGCGATATCGTTGTGCTCAGTGTGCGCTGCGATGTGACGGCTGAGGACGTCACGGCGTGAGAAAGACTTGTGGCAGGAAGGGCAGGGGTAGGGCCGTTCGCGCGTGTGGATCCTCATGTGTCGTACGAGGTGCTCTTGCTTCCCGAAACCCCGACCGCAAATCGAACATACTGCATTAGACCGCTCCTGCGCTCCGGGGGAGGTCATCGTCTGGAAAAGTAGACGCAGGTGGTGTGCGGAGAGAGCGTAAATATATGCCCAGGCAGCTTGAATTCGAGATCAGAGTAAGGGCAGGCCATCCCAGTCATCATGGTCACCCAGCCAAGATGCATGCGGGGGCAGGAGCGATGCAACCTAGTGGCAGGCGGAGGGCACGGCGCGCTTCATAACTGGGAAGTCATCACGAGCTTGGAGTGGTGGGGCTTTGAGCGCACGGGCTGCAATCGTCAAGCCATCCTTCGACATGGCAACGACCAGAACCGACACTGAAAAGCAGATTGCGCCTTTGACTCCGACTGGGACTTGGTCTTGATTCGGGCTGGTTATTGAAATGGTCCTTTCTATGATTGCGAAAGCCTCGATGTGACTAGAACCAACAGCGAAGATGATGCACCTTGGACTCCATTGGGTCTGGTCAACGACTAGATTCAAGACATTGAGGATACAACTACTGATAGTATCTTAGACGCGCTCAAACACAGGCATAACCTCCAACGGACTATCCACTTCAACATCCCTCCCCCCATCCCACGTCTCCTCACCCCAAAGGCTCTTCCACTTCTTCCCGCCCTCCAAAGGCGGAAGATAAACCTTCGTCTTCTTTTGCCCCTCTGCCAGCACCGGACAAACCAGATACTTATCCCCGTACATATACTGCTCTTCGACCTCCCAAGACCTGCTATCCTGCGGGAACTCATAGAACAGCGCCCTCATAACCGGCGATCCCTTCTGATGCGCCTCCTCCATAAGCTTCCTCGTATACTCACGTAGGTCTTCGCGGATGCCCATGTACTTTTTGCAGATCTCGTACACGGCGGGCCCGTACGACCATACTTCGTTGTCTGCGCCGCTGCGGCAGGATGGGCTGTCTGCTGTTTTGGGCTGGCGTGGCTCGCGGTCGCCGTGTAAGCGCATGACAGGGCAGAAGGTACCCCATTGGAACCAGCGGACGAAGAGTTCGCGGAAAGCTTCGTCGTCGGGGTTGCCGCCGTGGAAGCCTCCTATGTCGGTTGTCCACCATGGTAGACCCGAGAGACCCATGTTTAGGCCTGCGGCGAGTTGGTTGCGGAATGTGGACCACGAGGAGGAGATGTCGCCGCTCCATACGAGGGCGCCGTAGCGTTGACTGCCGGCCCATGCGCATCGGACTAGGTTGACAATGTTCTTTTGACCTTCTTTCTCCATGCCTTCGTAGAATGCGCGGGAGTATTCTCGGGGATAGATGTTGCCAATTTGTACGTTGGGGCCGAGGTGGTAGCGGTAGTTGTCGAAGTCGTAATGGCGGTATTCGGGCTCTGCTTCGTCGAGCCAGAATACTTTTATGCCTTTTTTGTAGTAGTTCTGCTTGGCTTTGTTCCACACGTACTCCCGTGCAGCCGAGTTGGTTGCGTCGAAATGGATTGTTTGGCCTTGGAAGGTCATGGCTGTTCGTACACCACGTTCAGTCCGGATGAGTAGACCTTTCTCCACCATTTCCTCGTAGTTTTCAGATCGCCGGTCTACAGTTGGCCAGATGGATATCATGAGCTCGATCTTCAGCTCCTCGAGTTCTTTGACCATGGCATCGGGATCGGGCCAGTACTTTGGATCGAACTTCCAGTCTCCTTGCATGGTCCAGTGGAAGAAGTCGATTACGATGAGATCAATAGGGAGATTCCGTTTCCGATACTCTCGTGCGACTTGGAGGAGTTCTTCTTGGGTCTGGTAGCGGAGCTTGCATTGCCAGAAGCCTAGACCGTATTCTGGCATCATTGGTACCTGAAACAGCATATCTTTAGCTTCTTACTTACCTCATGGCATGAACATTGGGACTTACCTTCCCAGTGGCATCGGCATACGACTCGACAATCTGCGCTGGCGTGTCACCAGCCACGACCCAGTAGTCCAAGACTTTGGTCGACAACGCCTCAAAACTCATAACGTTCTTGCCAAATACCACATTTCCGATTGACGGATTGTTCCACAAGAATCCATAACCAAGCGAGGAAACAGCAAAAGGTACGCTAGCTTGAGAGTTCCGATGCGCGAGCTCTAGTTGCGTGCCCTTGATATCAAGGTAGGGTTGCTGGTACTGTCCCATCCCATAAATCTTCTCCTTGGGATCCAGACTCTCAAAGCGGGCAGTAAGCTTGTAGTCACCGCCATGAATGGGCATGAATTCTCGGGCTTCGACTTCTAGAGCGCTGCATTTGGGGTCGACGATGTCACGGCGGTTACGGGCGTATTCTTCTAAAAGAACTTTGCCTTTGGTGTTTGAGATGGTGATCTTGCCTCGCTTGCTGATGGTAGCTTTGACAAGGCCATTGGTCAGGGTTGCTGACTCGCCCTCGCTGGCAATGTCGATGTTGGCTGAAATCTTGGGCTGTTGAAGGAGCGCCCAGTCTTCCTGTGGCATGGTGGGCATTTTGGTGGAACGAACGCGGACTGCGTTTTGGCCCCAGGGCTCGATCCATAGTTGCTCGGCATCGAACGTGAAAACAAGGCGGTTGTCTTTGGAGGTGAACATGATGTATTTGTCGGTGTTGCCGTGTAGACTTCACGGATATGTGTAGCTGCCCCAGACGTGGAGGGGCAGAGACGCGTCTTTTACATTGTAATAGCTCCACGTACGCTTACCGATGCTGCGGGTACTCGCAATTGGGAAACCCGTCATTTGCATTCCTCCGGTGGCACGTTTCGTAAGTGAAGTCATACAACATTCAATGTGTGTGGAGAGGGGCTTCTCCATCGGAGTCTCCACCGGGATACGCGCCGCGTGCTAGCCCTGAACACGTCGATCTGGCGGGGTTAGCCTTGGCATGGAGCACGCCTCACTAATGAACAACGGCATGTGCATGGATTCCTACACTATGCCGACAGCTCCACCTATCTTACTGTATCGTAGTCTGAATTTACTTCCGCCAATAGGTCTGGACAAACTCATGTGCCCAGTCAATGACCCCGGCCTTCCAATCACCCAATGATTCCTCCACGAGCCCTTCCCATTCTCTCGCTGCCTCGTCTTCACCCTTGGCACCGCCGACACCCTTTCCTAGCCACATACGCTCTTGGACCTTTCTCACGCTACCCTCCCTCTCGACCTTGATATCTGGGATGTTGGCTCCCTGCATGAGAGCGAAAAGGTTGAGAATGAGATTTGAAGACTTGCGCAAGGTAGACCATGCTGTGTAGGAATACTCTTTGAAGACGAGATAGTTTGGGTGCTGCACTCCGCCCATGCCTTCAATCATCTCGCGACAAAGCTTCATGGCTGGTGCGAAGGGTTTCGGGTCTCGTCCCAGGATGTATCCAAAGTCTACGTGGAAGAAGGCACCCGATGGAGCGAGCAGGAGATTGTCAAGATGACGATCGCCAACACCCAGAAGGTAGGTTATTACACAGTAGCCAGCGCAGGACTTGATGTAAGTGTCCATTGCCTCCTTCCGGACGCCGAGCGGGGCGCTGTCGTCGGGGTTATTAGCGCGTAGGTAGGCAAGTAGGGAGCCTTTGTGCTTCTGGCACGCCGCTGCAATACTCATCGACGGGACGAATTGGAAGGCGCCTGCGGAGGTGGAAGTAGCTAGAATACGGTAGGGTGTTAGCTTGAGATCCAGATTCTCCTTGCGAAGAAGTCGATCCATCAATGTGATGATTTGAATGACAAGTTGATCCTGCCGTAGGTCATCGCCAGTCTTGAATATGATCGGATATGGATTTGATGTGGTGGTTTTGAAGGATAGTACCATGGGCAATAACGAAGATTTCAAAACATTGCAGTCTTCTGTCGATATCCCAGTGATGTATACAGAAGGATCGAGAGGCAGAGGTAGTGGATCGAAGTTAGTGAGCTCGTTCTTCGGGTCAGCAATCGCCTTCTTGAGACGGGCAAGCTTGGTAGGTCGGTCTCCTCCACCAAAGCGCACGTCTTTTGATATTTTGGCCAAGATGGTGAGGAGCTCGCCTTGACGCTGGAAGGTCTTGCGGGTCTCAACACCTTCAGGCGTCTTCTCCAGCTCAACCATGAAGTCGTATTCGACCTTGGCGAAGAGTTCACGATGTTCTGGCTCCTGGTCGGTGCTGAAGTCGCTGATCTCCACCATGAGATACCAATGTAGGAAGTTGCCCAGTGTGAAGCTGTTGGCTGCGCGAGTAACCAGGAAACGCGCCAGTGACGAATCATCACCTTCGCCTGGTGCTTCATACTTGAGTGCTTGCACCAATTGTAGAAGGTAGAGCTGGAGCTCTTCGTCGTCGGCCTTCTTCAACCGCTCGACAGCGTAGCTTCGTACTACGGGGTGGTCGAAGTGGGGTCCAAGGAGTTCGAGCGCGTCATCGACGTCTATTTCTGCCCATTTATCGAGCAAGGGTGCAGCTTGCCGGGCTTCTCGTGGATTCTTCCAGTTTACGCACTTGACAAACTTGGTCAAGGCCCGCTTGTCACGTAGCAAGAAGTATCGGAACTTCCAGATATCGTCTCGCTCGTGTGATGTGATTTCCTCGAGCGGTCCCTTGGAAAGCAACAGATTGAGCTTATCGCGAACGTGTACGTTGGGCTTGCGGTCGCGGTCGAGTGAATCGGTCTGCTGGCTGCGCATCAACTCACGATGCTTGTCTTCGGCAGGGTTCACTCGTCGGCCGACTTCAGGGTCATAAATTTTGATGAGCCGCCCTGCATCCGCATCGCCGTATCCGATACCGTCGATGTCAATACCCGGCCCAAAGGACACTTCAGGTGGAGGACGCAACCTCACGTCGGCTTCGGCTGGCAATCGCAAGTCTGATACGGGGGGCGGTGGGTATTCGACGTCGGAGAAGACGATGGCGTGGTCGAAACGGGGCAGTTCGATGTCGAGATAGAAGAGTTCCTGGTCTTCGCCGTCTGCGGAGCCGTTCGTTCCATTCGTCTTGGCCTGGCGGTTCAAAGCCGCAGCCTCGGCCTTGAGCGCCTCTTTCCGTATTTGCATCATTTTCTTGTATACCAGACCGTCGAGCCAGTTGTTGGTCGGCAGATCGCCCATCTCCTGCTTCTTCAGCAAGCCTTCCAGCCTCTCCATCTCGGCGACCTGCTCATCTACGGTATCCTCAACCACCTGCGCTTTTCGACTTTTACGCGCCGGCGGTATTACCCACGGCGTTGTAGTGTTGGTCAGGCCATCTGCTGCCTTGAAGCGGTGTATGCGACAGCGTTGCCTGCCCTTGTGGAGCGTGTTGTCGTTGTCGAAGAGAGGTATCGTTGTACCACCGAAGGGCACGGCATGGAGGCTCGAGTGGGTATCTTCGGCGGGCGATAGGTCCCATACTGTGATGGCTATCTGGGCGGAGGCGGGGAGGTTCGCATACGTCACGGGTAGCTGGAGCCATTCGTTCCAGATGCGCGCATTCTTAAAAGACTTGTAGGCGGTTTGGACGGGCACAGTGAGGGGCTTGCTATCCGCCCATATCTGCGCGGTAACATACAGCTCGAAGTTTGGGCTGCACTCTCGTCAGCACTCCACTCTCCTCTCTCACCAGGTGAGAGGCGACCCACTTGATATTTGAAGCTCGGTGCCTAAGGTCCGGCCTCTTCAACAAGACCGAGTACGGGATGGGCTTCTGGTTTCCATCAAGACGATCTCTGCATTACTCAGCATATATCCAGTTGTACGGGAACAAGGTTGCCTACATTCTAACATGTACCGACAACTCGGTCAGGTCGAGAGACGTCGCAAAGTTGAAGGCTTCCATCGTGCGCGGTGGGGAAGCTGGATGCTACGGCATGCCATGGGTGTGAGGCATGTGCAAGTCTAATCGCCTACCAGCACATGACAGGTTTCGAGGTGGCTAGCGGGAACGCCCGTTCATGGCATCGTCTGGCGGGGTGGAGGAGAGACACTTGCACCGGACACTGGATGAAGCCATGCGGGTCAGAAGCTCCACAAGCCGACGCGCATGCAGGGGTCCGCGAATGGAAAGTGCCCTTTCGCGTGCTGCACGGCTTGGCTGACGAGCGCGGTCGCACTTGCAAAGTCGCGCTAGACGGCCGCCTCTGCACATTCGGCAACCGCGTCCCAGGCACAGGACATCGCCCGCATCACCACCACCACCGTTGCCCTGCCATACCCCTCCAACACGCCCTTGTTCCCTTCCACCTTCACGACGCGGGATGGCGCGTCTCAACACACGCCTCTCGGCTACCCCCCAGACACGCGCTTCCACCGTCGACTCTCTTTATCGCGACCCCTCCGTGGCGCCCCGAAACGAGAGCAATGCGCGCACCACGTCCTATTCCGTCCTCAGCCCGACGCGCTCAATCAGCTCGGACAAAGAGAATGAGCAGCCTGAGACACGCGCAAACACCCCGCGGCGAGGCAAGGCTGGCGGCATGCGCAGCGCATCGGTGCGTATGCCGACGCCCGACTCGGGTTCAACAACTGGAAACGGCGGCAAGAGAAGGAGAACCGATAACTACGCAATGGCTCAGTCGCAAATTTACGAGGATGGAAACGACGAGCACGAAGAGGGGGAGGAAGAGGACATGCACCAAGTGGAAACGCCCTCGCAACCCCCACCTGAATCAGATGAGGAAGGCGACCAGAAGTACTACAACCCAAACCAGAACCCCGAGCAGCGGAGGAGACTGCGAGCAAATATGCGCGATAACCATCGCATGCTGGAAGGTAAGTCGAGCAACTTGGTCCTTGTCTCATGAATATCGCTGACCATATCAGATAATCGCGATGACTATGTCAAATCACGCGACAGCGGACTCCTCGATGCTATCAAGACACAAAACAGCCTGTTCGGCAAGGTGCGACAAACCGCTGACGCTACCGTCGACTCCCGCTTCCTCGTCAGCGCCAGCGACCTAGCAGGCAAGAAGCTCAACAACAGCTTAGGCAACTCTGGTGTAGGCATCGATCTGGATCAATTCGTTTCAAAATGCATATACTTTATGAAATCCGGTGGCCACGTCGCAGGCGAGGAAGACGCACCCGCAATACCCGTAGGCGATGACGACGAGGAAGATCCAGATGGGCTCGACTGGGCATTACTAGGCCGGCGAGCATGCTTCCCGTCCAACAGGCGACCGCCAACATCAAGTTTCCTGCTCGGCCCACTCTCAGTTCAGAGGCGCGTTCGTGTAACTCAAAAGAAAGCTCGATCGCAACGGCAACCTCTTGGTCCAGCAACTCGACCCCAGGAGATTCAGACCGGTGACATTCAGCAAAATGAGAGCAACAACTTGACGACTTTGGTCAGAGGTATTAGGTCACGCTTGGCACAGCATATTACAGTTTCACAAACGTTGGTTGAAGAAGAACTCGAGGCAATCTCAGACGATGACTACACTGACGACGCTCAAACCGCCGCCCTTATACGCCACAGAATCGCCATGACCAACGAAAACGAAGCCGCAGTTAGCCTTCTTGATTTCGCAATAAATCCTCATGACTTTGGCCAGACGGTTGAGAACCTTTTCTACATTAGTTTCTTGGTAAAGGAAGGAAATGCCAAGATTGTCAAGGACGCAGATGGACTTCCGCTACTTTGTAAGTCTACGAGTTGAACCGAGTCGTACATATACTAACTACTACTAGTACCCGCAGAACCCAGTGGCGTCTCAGAACACCGAGACAAAGACGTACAAAAACATCAGGCCGTTTTCAGCCTTGACTTCCCTTCTTGGCGGATGTTCATTGACGCATATGACATCACAACACCACTGATACCTCAACGTCAAGTAGAAGAGGCAGCAGTTGGCGCTAACGGCTGGTATAACGGCTAAGCTGTCGTTGCTCAGTTTCGCTTGATATTAGTTCCGCTTCTACGTCACATCGTCAACCTGTCAGCCCAAGAGGGTGACATTTGGTGTTTTGCTCATTTCACAACGTGTCTTCACGAGACATTTTTCCTAAGCGTCGTTCAAACGGGTCAGACATGATATACGATCATACGCGGCACCTGCGCCGCATCCTTTTCTTTTGGTTTTCACATCTTCTTTCGCCTTATCCCAGGCGGCATCTCTTTTTACTCTTTAGTTATAGCACCTGATACCCCAAGATTTCTGTTCGGATTTTCTAGAGGCATCTTTATGTAGTTGGAATCAAAGCATTGCGATTTCAAAAGGAACATATCAAGTTCTGTTGTTATTCTCCATTGTACAGCCTGACTGGTCATGTTATGGTAAGTGTCAAGAGTGAACTCTTGCAGCCGGTGGTTCCTTCGGGGGTATGCTACCGAAGCCCATCCATATTGATATTGATCTTCGTTCATGCATACCAATGGTCGTGCTACTCCAGTAGTCTTCATCCCTATCTGGAAGGCACACACGGCTATACCCTATCTCCATCGCAATACGGAATTTACCATTCTTGACTGCTTCCGCGCCCTCCCGACCCTGTGTCTTGGTATTGTGATGAAAGTCACGATGTGCTTCCTAGTTGCAAGGTGTTGAGTAAGACACTAACCCTTGTGACCGTCAGCTTGTTTCACGACAATCGTATGTAGCGTGGAAGTATTGCTAAGGCCATGCACTCCAACAAAGGCTATCGTGTGAACGCAATCCTGGGGCTCACTAGCTATTCCTTAGCATTCCTAACGAAACCGCTATCGTTTCTGTGACTGATTCCCGCTACACTGGTAGAAACACCTTGCTTGAAGCCATAGCGTTTGACTACATATGCACTTACAATTGAATAGTGATCAGCATAATCTATAAGAGCCAGGCTCGCGAGGCTTGCGTGGTCCGAGTTGCTCGTCGGAGTTAACTCCAGCGGTCGGGTTCAACGCGCCGGCGGGTGTCAACATGCGCAAACAGGAGCGCAAGAAGTCAGCCTGGTGAATCTTCACGGAGGCCAAGCAATCCGGAGCTTCCCAGGCTCAAGTAGTTCTGTTGTACGATCCCCAAGTAGGCAGGTGGTGATCGGCAGGATTAGTTCGCTGGTGGTTGGGTATCGATTTTGCAATTTCAAGCTGGCCCAGATGCAAGTCAGCAAAGGAGATGAGTAATGGCCTTGGCTTCTCTATTCGCCTTTGTCATCAAGCGTTCTTGAAGATGACTGAACGATAGCTTCATTCTGCGACAGGCGGGTTCGGCCCGACATACGGTTCTTAGCGGCCGCACGTCTTGTGGCAGTACTTGTAGGCTAGAGCTTATTTGGCTCGCGAACCCAAACGTTGTTGGTGGAAGTTAGGGATAAGGGGGTTTGGGGGCTCATCTTTGGGTTGGCCTTGGCGACCGTCCGGACGAATACAGTCCCCTCCCTGGTAGATGTCGTGATGCTTGGCGTCCATCTACTCAAAATTCCCAGTGTGCCAGATGTGCATGACCTGGGGATGTTCCAGAACCTCAGCGCTACCTCGCCAACAGTTTCGTTGCCCGACTATGCCACGGTGCTGTTCAATCTCTACCTCTGGGGCCCAGCGCTATCTTCTCTGCATGGTTACGATACACTCGAACATCGTGATGCCGTAAGCATCGAGTTGGGCGCCTTGTCGAAATTGCAAACGCCTGTTCGGCTGATCATTGCACGTGGTGTGGAACCCATGGTCAATAGCGTGCGCCCTCAGCCGGCCAAGCCTTCAACGTTCTCCAGCCTTATCTTACGAAATTCTCCGCCGCACGCATGCGGTCGTTGTACGTATGCTTGATCGACAAGCTTTTCTTGGTTTCATAGGTTTGATGCCTTCGCAGCTGCGGTGAGAAGGATGACGTGGAGCTCGCTTCCCCGGATCTTCGCAGGTATCACACCGAGGAGACTCGGGATCCGTAAACACCGTCAGGCCATGATGTTGTCGTTCGCATGATCACCATCCTCACATATACAGTTACTAGCCACATTTCAAACATAACGATGTTTTAGCCCAGACCTCGGGATTGTTGTTCGCAGACCTTTCCTTGGGGCTCCGAAACGCGTCGATGGACGGCGAATAGCAAGCATCGGTCATTCTCCGGACTTGGTGCACTGGCAGCCGTTGAGTGCCGCTGTCACTCATTCTGAATCAGCACGGCAGGTGAAACGCTATGGTACCGCGGATTCGCCGTAGCCTTGCCCATTCTCTTGGAAGATCACGTTGTTATTTGAGGCCCAACATGAGTCCCCAGGCCATCGGGTTCGTGATAGTCGATTAGACCAATCGGCCGATTCAAGGCATCTCCCGTGCTCGCGCACGCTGCTCGAACAGGTACGAGGATCTGCATCTTGCGCACGAAGCGTTGAAGTTATGCCGATGTGTCCTTGCTCGTCTTTGCTCTCGGTGTGATGCGGTGGCTTTGTCGAGCTTCACATGGGGAGACAGGAGCTTATACTTTCTTTCCAAGCCTCAACTCTAGATGGGATCGACAGTAGTGCGGTCACACCCGCGAACGCCGAAAAGCGCGAGCCTCGAGTATTTGTGGATATAGATCGCAGCGACCGCCACGCTTTCCAGGTTGTCAATCCTTCAGTCGTTTTTCGTTTGTTAGTTCACCCGTCCGTTCACGATCCACTTGTGTGGTGACTCGTGTGGCCAGTCTTTCCTTATCCTCTTTTATCATGGAAATCATGATGTCCGAAACATACTCCAACGGGACGCCTTCCTCGTTGGAAGATCCGCACCCGATGGTGGAGCTGGCTCCACCACTCAACTCTCCTCCAGTCTCAGAACCACATCCTATATACGCACCTCTCACTGGAGATGCATCCGGCAAGAGGCCATCCGTGCCTTCCATTATGGGGTACCGCTCTAGGTCATCGACTCCAGGCACATCAGACCCTTCGAAGCGCGAATCATACAACCTCGCTGGCAGCACTTTCCTCATCACGAACGATGGCAGGACACTCAAACTGCCTATGCCATCAAATTCCAAAGCCGATCCTTTGAACTGGAGCAGATGGAAGACAGCTGGAGCGTTGTTCGCCGTGGCTCTCTACTCTGTTGTCTGTCTCACTGCGGCTCAAGCAGCATCAGTCATACTCAATAGTATCCAAGCAGATTTCCAGGACGAGGTAAGTTGCATTCTAGCTAGCTGGGACGAATACCGCTCACATACTACATCTAGGACATACCCGCTTGGCAGATCAAGGCGTTGGTGACAGGTCCCACCATGCTCATGGGCGTGGGTTGCTTAATGTGGGTACCAGTATCAATCGGGTTGGGTCGTCGACCTACGATCTTGATCGCGACCATGGTCGCACTGGGTGCTATGATATGGGCTGGTCAGGCGAAAACTTTCTGTTCGCTCGTCGCCGCAGTCTGTTTCCTCGGTTTAGCAGAGGGCCTTGCGTTGTCTCTTGTAAGTGTGGTTGCAACTTACCTATCGATTCATCTGCTAATCTAATCAGGCCTTCTTAATGGTCATTGACCTCACATACATCAATCAGAGATCGGTAGCGGTAGCTCTCATGTGGTGCATGGCAGGATGCTTTGGCACTTCTGGCGTTGCACTAGTACCCCTCCTAGCCGACCACGGGAACAACTGGCGTCGATTCTACCACTACTGGACTATTCCTGTCGTCATCTCGCTCGTCGTCACCTTCTTCCTCTACCCGGAAACATACTTCAAGAGGCCGACAGTAGCTTTCAACGGACTCATTCTGTTGCAGAGTGCCACCGAAAAGCTGACGGTCTACGAGGACCGCGAGAAAGACTCCGAGATTTATCGCGACCTCCCCGAGTACCCGCTACGCACCGGGTTTGCGGGCTTCCGTGATCGGGTTGGTCTATCACGCTCACCTTTCGCGTCATGGGCTTCGGCGGGTCGTTGCGTTATCCAAATGGGTTACTGTGCCGTCAACCCACTCATCTTCTGGGTCTTCGTCGCCTCTGCCTTCAACTCGGCAAGCATGATCTTTATCGGCGCAACGTACGCACGCATTCTCGTCGCACCGCCTTACAACATATCACCGGGTCTCGTTGGTACTGTCAACGTCGCATCGGGTGTCGGGGCCCTATGTGGCTTGCCAATCTTCGCCATCCTCTTCGGCAAGGTGCTGAAGCGCCTGTCAAGCCGCAACAAAGGTGTCCTAGAAGCTGAACACTATCTCGTCAGCTACATCCTTCCCGTCATCACCGGCGGTCTAAGCTCTCTCCTCTACGGTCTCGCAGTACAGTATCAGTGGCGTGTGTCTGCTTTCTACTTCGCATACGGCATCAACGGCTTCTCCTTCATAACTATGATGATTGCGAACACGCTTTGGGTTACCGAAGCCTTCCCACGGTGGGCAGCCCCTGCCATCGCTGTTGTTTTTGGAGGTTGTTACTTCCTCACTTGGGCCATGAGCTTTGCGCTCGTGCCGTGGATAGAGTCACATGGTTATGTGTGGGTTGGTATTGAACTCATGATTTTCCAGATTGTGGGTGGGTTGGTTGCTATGCCGGTGGCGTTTTGGGGGAAGAGTACGAGACAGGCCATCGCTGGTAGGTGGGCTGAAGATAGGAGTGGTGCGCTTCGTCCGCTGTGAAGAGGTGGGCTGTTAGAGCAGTAGTTGTGTGTCTCTCTTTACTCAGGGCATGATGTCTTGGGTATGGATGGGTGCGGATAATTTATAATCTTGAAATGCCGCTCAGTGTTACTTCAATGCTCGTTTATCAGTGCACCTTTTTTTCAAGCTAATCTCAACGCTACCAAATGTCGATAGTCATGTACTTCATCGACCATGGTTGCGAGGCCGAGCCACATACAGGGCACTCTTGATCTAGCCCTGCTCTGTGAAGATAGCATTGCCCAAGGAGAATATGATGCGATTTGCCGTCTTTGAATCCACGACGCAAAACAACCGGGACGTCGAGTCCTTCTAGAGCCCATATTGTGTCCCCAGGTTGCACTCTCCTCACTCGTTTGGGTTGCGACGAATTGTGGACTGGTGTAAACAAAACGAACCCAACTGATTGTTGAGTCAGAAACGCCTGCTTCTCTCCACACAGACTCATCATCGCCCGACGCAAAAGCGCGAGTTCTCTCGATTGGTAACCTCGATGTTTGTCAGATGAGGCTCCGTCGCAAGTCATCTCTTCCAAATTCTCGCTACAAGAGTGGCACACCGCAGATTTGAGAAAAGGCGTGTTTGGTGGGTCCACTCGTATCAGCTGTAAGAATTGACTATCCCCCCCAAAAGGGACGTCATATGTGTGCGTAGTGATCTTGTCTAGGCGGTAGCCTCTGATGCGCAAGCAAGGGATCACAGAGAACCTCATAGCGTCAATTTTGATATGTGTTGAGTGGGTGTGATGAGCGCTCGTTTGCCGGTACCATAGCATTGAGTCATCGTGTTGAGAGGTGGGCTTCATCTGGTGATCGTCTTGTGCCGCAAGTGCAGGTATTGATGGCATTCCAGAACCTAACGAAGTATTCGTCGATATCGAATTGGATTGGAATGCTGTAAACTTTCCCATCTGCGATACTGTGAAACTCGGAAGTTCCTTGTCCAAGAACTGACGTACACTCCAATCTGGTACCCAGCTAGGCATTGCGTCAAGTTCCAGAGGCTGATAGGGAGGTACATGCTTCAAAACATCTAGCCGTTTCGTTGTAGATATGAGATAGATTGCAATGTTTGAGTAAAATTCTTCAGTACTCATCGCGTAATTCACTGGAAGAGCCTCTCGAAAGCATGTGGGGAGAAAAACATGCAGGGCGAAGATCTTGTCTCTCGGATCGGTGGCCATACAGCGGCGAGCCCGATGTAACACGTCTAGACAGCCGTGCGCGTCTCTTTGAGTGGCAGGAAGCCAGTGTAAAACACCTGGAGGATCGTGATTGAGCCTCTTGCAGTGTAATATGAGCTCCTGAACCGTACGCGCATCCCAGTAGATAGTCTGATTATCCGTGTGAACAACGACAAGCCTCGCAAGCGATATCTCCTGAATTACCCAGACCCTGTTAAAATATGGGTGTTGCATGAATTCTTGAAACCAGGACTTCTCGATCCTGGGAGCTCCAGTGATGATGCCTCGACATCGTTTGTCTAGGTAAACCAGGAATACCGATATTGTTGCGGGGTCATGACAGCCCAGGTAGACTAGTACTTGGGAGGCTTTCGAATAGATATCAGCCATTAGGCCGACTTGATGGTTTCTCTCTGTCGTGCTCTCTTGATCTATGCATCTAAGATTGTGGTCTAGTCAGCCACTCTATGCTATACAAAGCCTGCACGGGGAACGTACATAGCATCGATCCACAAGACACGATTGCGGTCTCGTCTTCTGAGGCAACGAATGGCTGCTTCACAGTTCTTTGTAATAGCGAGTTTCTTCCCATGACAGACAATCGATTGGGAGAGAGATGCATCACCGTCTGTTGTCGCCCAAGTATAAGAAACCGCCTCGTAAGCTGGAACATCTGCGCCTTTTAGACTGACGTGGACAAGCTCGCATACAATATCGTCCTGCTTTTGTCCTGGATGTACACGCACTAGCCGGACATATTGCTCGCTTTCGCAGTGGAGCGGTTCGTACTTGAAAGGTAGTTCTGAAATAGCTGGCGACGCCGGTTCTGTGATGAGATTGCCGCAAGACAGGCAGCAACGAAACGAATCGAAGGTCTGAATGTCAGTGTGTCGACACGTGCTTGACGTTTCGTCCATCGCATGAGTCATTCCTCTATCCCCTGGGAGAGCCTCCTGCAAAGACAGGCAGTCGATATATGTGCGCTCGTGCCGTCAGATTCATCTGCAAGACGTCGAATGCTAGTCGCTACTCTAGACCCAACGACTGTGAACTTGTTGTAGGTACGCACATCAGCCCTCGCTTCGCTTGCGCGAAGGCTGACATATACAGCCCGAGGCACCATCTCTATCCTAGCTGCGGTCGACGCTTAAAAACACAGTGTAAAAAAGTTGAAACTTTATAGAGAATGAATTGCATGTGACTCTGAGTCTGGCTTTTCGACTGCACACAAAATTGTGCATTGGGGACGTTGCTGTCTGTGCTAACGCGTCTCAACACATCGTCGCACGGGCCTTGCGATCAGCGGAACGCCCTCCGCAACTTAGCCAACCCCACGGTCTTGCACAGCCGCGTAGTAAGACCATTCTGTATTGTGCATATGGTCCTATCGGCTACTGCCTAGCATCATTACCTTTCGAAGATGCAATGAGCACTACAGCTGGGTCTCAATTCGGCCCAGAAGATGCGCCGCCCACCAGAAGCTCATTACAGCTTCACGATACCGTCGATCCACGATGACACGACACTCGATTGCCGCGTATACCATCCAGATGCCCTGACCAAGCCGAAAGAGTCGGTCGATATCGCGCAATGGAGGAGGAGGGGTATCGTCATGGCACACCCATACGCGCCAATGGGTGGTAGCTATGACGATCGGGTAGTTAGCATCGTAGTGGAGGAGTTCTTACATGCTGGATGGATGGTGGGCACGTTCAACTTTAGGTACTGTGACATCAGAACTTCACCGTAGCAGTTTGTAGCTAATAATTACTAGAGGTGCTCACGGGTCCAAGGGACGTACTAGCTGGTCTGGAAGACCTGAACTAGACGACTATACATCCTTCGCCGCATTCTTCATGCACTACATATCCTGCCTTCGACCGCGTCTTACCTCCGAGCTTACCTTCGTGCCTGATCAGCCGCCGATACTATCCAGTCAAAGCGAACCGGCATCGACGCATGACGATGAGTCTCCCATAGTCATACTAGGAGGCTACTCTTATGGCTCCCTCATCCTTAGACACCTACCGCCCGTACCGACTATACTACAACCTTTTTCTGCTCAAGTGGCGGGTACTGCAGCTGATGAGATAGTTCTGCGCGCTCGCAAGCTAGCAGACCAGAGCAATCTGGAATGGATCAACCTAGCTCGGGATGAAACCAGAGCTAGGGCGAAGAGTAGAGCAGGGAATGAACCGAGACCTCAGGTTACAATGGGTGGGGAAGAGACCAGTCCAGAAAAGCGCAGGAGTAGCAGAGACGTCCGAAGAAGTCTCGAGGGCGGCTCGCGGCTCGAAATCCGAACGAGGTTAAGAAGCCTCAGTCACAGGCGACGGCACGAAAGCCATGAACCGATACAGCAGCCGGGAAAGAATAGCGCGACGACTACAATGCCAGATGTGCGCTATCTGCTCATCTCGCCGTTGACAGCCCCAACCTCTACACTTGCTGCACCGGCATTGATACACAAGTTTTGGAGCAGGTCTAAAAACGACTATCAGGAAGTGATTGGGAAGCATATAACCCTAGCCATCTATGGTGATCAGGATATCTTCGCTTCGTCAAAGAAAATCCGGGACTGGTCAGAACAACTCAAAGCCGAGCCGGCATCACGCTTTACCAGTGTTGAGGTCGCAGGCGCAGGGCACTTTTGGCATGAGAACGGCGTTGAAGTAAGACTAAGATCTGCGCTGAAGGAGTGGGAAGCTGCGATACGATAGCAGAATACAAGATTCTCGAGTTTAGAGTCTTGTTTCCAGCGGGTACATTCTCGTTGGATCAAGTCTGCTTTCTTCTCATCCTCTGACAACGCTTCGTCCATGTCTTCTGCATATATCCACCAGTACTTTCTCGTCCTAGACTGAATACAATGTGTACGGCGCTCTCTTATCGAGCGGGAATCACTATGAAACACTCCATTTGTCTTCCGCTCTGTAGAATACGCACGTGTGATCTCAAGCTTTCCGCCGAGTTTCAGAGACAGCATTGTCGTTGGTAAAAGGCGAGTGACGATGACGTAGCTCCATGAGGTTACACCCCAAATTTTCCAGCGTGCTCAACCGCCACACAGCAACATCAAAGAGCCCTTCCTTGGAAAATTACGATGCTGAAGGCGTCGACAGCGATTTCATGTGATAATTGCGCAACAGTCGGACAAGGTTCTCTTGGGGGAACAGCTCCGATGCTACTCTTATCGATCAATATCACCCGTTAACTATTTCGACGCTTTGGGAATTGGAGAACATTGGTTGAACGCGTGTTTTGCTTGGAAAGTTCTCCTTCGGTTTCGATGAAACATCCTGATAGCCGCATTGCAGACCTCCTGCTGCGCAGAGTCAGAAAATCCTAGGATAGTTGATAGTCGACGAGAAAGGAAAACGTTAATGCGAGAGCATGAAGTCGCGACAACGAACCAGAAGTGGTCGACGGCTATCATTCCGGCTCGGCGATAACTATCATGTCGTGTTGACAAGGTGTTGGCCGTTGGTGATGTCTGTTCTCGGTGAGCGTTGCATCGTCACAGTCGGCGCACGTACATAACTAAGACGTGATATCATGCCGTGCCTGACTGATGGAAGTGGCGCTCGTGTTCTCGGCCTGGAAAGCTTGTTATGGCTTGACGGCACCACGATACGATGCTATAATAGCTCCGAGATTTACTTCTCCACTTCCTCTTTCATGCTTACAGGCGATTCATCCGGTGGGTGAAGAAGCTTAGACTCTTTCCTCACCAAAACAACGACGTCGCGACGGAGAGAATGACCACTTGACCACCAGTAGGAAACTTGAATAATGTATCATTCCATCAATATAGTATTCGAGGAATGATCAGCTACCAGGAAATGGTATCGACTGCAACGGTCGGATGCTTTGACGTCAAGCGCATCTCCCCGCCAGGGACTGCAGGATCAGAGCTTGTACCTTTCTAAAAATAAGCCGACTAACGCATCGAAAAGGAGAAGCGCAATACCAGTGCGCTCATGAGTATTGAGAGCCCCAGGGCTACAGTACCTCGGTGTGCTGTATGGCGAACAGCACTCGGTCGATCAGTGCAAAAGAGGTGGGCGACTCCACACCGCTAGGTCAAGGATACACCTCGCATTGAGACTTGAAAATAGATGCTTTTTGTAGAGTTCGTATTCGTACCCCGTAATCACGAGAAACGTGCGTCACGGTAGTATTCGGCAGCTACGGCTCTGTGTATATAACTCTAAGATTTCTCGCCGATAGACAGACATCACCAACAACATCCATCACTTCATCAACACTACAACCAATACTTCCATCTACCAACCACTCTCACCACCACCACCATCAAGATGCAGTTCACCACCGCTCTCCTCGCTCTCGTAGCCAGCACCGCCTCCGCCGCCGTCCTCCCCCGCGACAACCAAGGCGAGTGGAACGTCCAGATTACCCTCGGACCCGACGTTGGTCTTCTGTACATCCACGCCGAATTCGCAAACGACGAGTACAACGGCGATGATGGCAAGCTGAGGAACACCTGCTACCAGACCGAAACCCCCTTTGTCCAAGGTTGCGACCGCACTACCTTTGGCTTTACCTACGACGGAAAGGGTACGTTTACAACTCCATATGCCACTCTGATAGCATGAACTAATCTTGTTTTGTAGTCGTCACTCTTCAGGAGACTCTGCCCAACGGTGTTGTCGTCTACGGAGAGGCTGATTTCGAGGTCACCACCGACATTGGTGGCGGCCGTAAGCGGGACGACATCGTTGTCCCTGTTTCCCGCGCTGTTGTCTAAGTTGGATGGTTTTGGTGACGATGGCCTTTTGGCATACTTCCGCTCTGCAGAGAGTAGTGTATATATTTGATCGTAATGCTATTTATTGAATCAACGCAAGGAAATTGTACCTATCATGCAACACACTCTATGATTGTTTGATGTATCATGCAGCATCTTCCATGTCAGACTTAATCCCCTTCAGTTCTCTTAAACGTTCACAGTGTACTCCACCGCATTCCCCGGCTCCCTGGGATAAAACTCAATCATGAACGTCGTAGCCAGACCCGCCGCCCTAACGGCATCCAGCGCCGCTGCCTTGATAACTACACCTTGCGCAGTCCAGTCCCACTGGTTACCATACGTCGTACGTCCCTGCTGTAGCGCAGGAAGGTACTGAGTCCAGTCGTCCACCAGATACGTTCCATCGGCTTTGGTAGCCTTGACGGCCGCAGGCCTATTCTGGCCAGACCATGTAACCGGGATGATAAGGTCCTGACCGGCTGCCGGCAAAGTACCGGAGGTACTTGACAGGGTTGGTGTGGTGTACTGAAGGACATTGACTTGGAGAGCAGCACCGCGGTTAAAGGTCAAAGTCAGGTTTGCTAGGCTGCCGGTGGGAGAGGTAGGTGTGATGATCGACTTGAGGTATGCAGCTGCGAAGGTAATCTTCTCGCCTGAGACGGTGTAATCTTTGCCTTTGGCTAGTTGTCTGCTTCCTTTGCTAATCTTACTGAGTGTGTTTCCGTTGAACATGAAGCCTAGTGTAGCGTCTCCTACGGTTTCGTTTTTGCGGTGGTAGATATATGCGGAGCTAGACTGTGTTGTAGAGCCGTCTGTAGTACTCTCCGGAAGCGCGTTCGGGATGCCCTTCACTGCGTTGCGGTAGATATCCAGGGCTACCTCGTCGCGCCAGACATGCGTCGCGCGATCAAGGAAGTCGGCTCCGTTGTCCCAGAGAATGGTCGAAGTGTTGTATTTTGCTGCTGTGCGGAGGAAGAAATCAAAGTATCGCCAGCGCGCTGCTGTCTCGGTAGCGACGGGTGATACAGCCCATTCGCCTATTACGAGTGGGATATCGGTGAAGTTTCCGCGGACGGCGGCGAGGTCGGCTTCGAGGGCAGCTTTATCGGCGTCGGAGCCCCACGTGGTTTTGCCCCAGGCTTGGAAAACATAGTCGTCTGTGGCGTGATTAGCTATGAATACTTATGTAGTAAGACCATTGTTGCTTACAAGGAGAGTAGTAGTGATACTGAATGCCCCAGGGGTTCTTGAACTTCGGATCAGGCTTCTTAAACCACTGCGCCGTCTTCGCTCCATCTTCGCCTGCGCCAACGAGCGTGACAACACGCTTCGGGTTGTGACCCCCAGCATCATTGATAGCCTTGAGGAAGATGTCGTTTAGCCTGTTGACCTCAGCGCCGTGCTCAGCGGTAGTTCCTGGAATCTCATTGATCGTCTCGAAAGCAACCTTCTCGCTCTTGCAAGCGAGCTTCTTGCCAATCTGCTCCCAAAGTTTCCCAAGCCTCTCTTCAACAGCCGTGACATTCGTGTTCGCTACTGTAAGATCGGCCCAAGTCCAAGAATCGTGGTGAACGTTGACAATGGCGTACAATCCGCGGTCTGTGACCATGTCCACGACATCTGATACACGTTGCAACCACACGGGATCGACGATCCAGTCTGGCGCTTGAGAGGTGAAGTGGTACGCCCAGGTGATGGGGATTCGAATGCTCTTGAAGCCAGCTCTTTTCGCATCATCAAATGTGCTTCCGACGACTGGCGGGTTGTTCCAGCTACCTTCGGTCTCCACGGCATCGAGCGTATTGCCAACATTCCAGCCCGGGTCCAGTTTTGCGAAGAAAGTGCCCGCTGAAATCGATGCGAACTTGGAATCCGAAGGACATTTTACGCCAGTGCCATTTGTCGCTGCTTTTCATTAGTCAATTTTTCGCTTGTCGGAATCGTGAGAGAACTAACATTGCGCGAAAGCAAATGCGCTGTTTAGCAGCACTGCTGCACTTGCGTGGGAGATTCTCATTGTGATCCTTGAGTGCTCTGGTCGACTGTGTCCCAAAGAGACCAGGAATAAGAGCAAGATATACGAATACTCCCATCCCTATGGTACAACTAACTCGCCTCATATTTTCTTCCATATAGCTTGACCCACTCTCCCCTCGCCACATCCCTATAAGCCTCGCATGTTAATGAGGTTGTTACCCCAGAATGTCGCCGCTTGTAGTTAGCGCGACAATCAAGCTTCCGAATTCATTTGCTTATATTGGAAAGCCGCCTTCTTACCCGGTTTTGCAGCGCGAAAGCAGAATCATGGAAGGCGTTTGGAAAGAAATAGTGAAGCCATTTGGGACGCTGTCATTGGTTGCTGCTGTGTTTGGTATAACATCGCGTCCTATCGATATTGCAGACCCCAGTCTGGATTCATATGCAGGTCCCCGCGGGCCTGAATCCAAATTAGCCTGGGAAGCGACATTTCTCCACCAAGGACTATGGCGCTCCTTTGCCCACGCTATAGTCTCCTACCTTCAGGGTAGCTCACATGCGAAAAATGGAGATACTAGTCTCCAGGAGGAGTAATACAGTTATTCCGTACCCAAAACAGTCTGGCAAAAATGTGGCGTGACAGCTACAAAACCAGGGCAAGGTATCAAGTCACCACATGTGTTGTGCATATATGCATGTCGTTTCGAATACCAAAAAGGCCGACAAGACCCGCAATAAAAGATCTAAAACACAATGTACCAAAGAATGAAGGCCTCTGGGTACCATCAGGGTACGGTATGCCATTTGGGAAGACAAGAGAGAGAACTAGCAACACAATTGAAGAAGAGATTGATTCCTGGAAGATGTTCCGACCGCCCTTAGAACGCCGAAAAGAAGAGAAGGACCAGGTACCAAGAAGATCATTAACCCACAGTGTCGCATGAGACACAAAATGCATTCAAGGAAAAGGGCTGATTATGATTTCGTCCAAGGTCTTGTCAGACAAGTTGTCCGCGAAAGGGCGGCCATTCGACTCGCGCTGACGTTCGTACTCCTTCGCGGCAAGATGGCGGTCTTGTAGCTTGGGTTCTTAGATTGACCGTTCTTCCGCCGAATTAGTTTTCGGGCGAAGTGTCTTGCATAGCTGTTTTGGCACGTGGAATTCATGCTCCAGCTCTGCACCCTACTCGGGGCGGGGTCTCTTGGCCCCGTGCGGGTTCTGCCAGCTGCCATCGTTGCCGCCTTGATTGCCTTGGAAAAATCCTGGGTTGAATCCTGGGTTGCCGCCGAAGCCACCTCCTGTAGTTTTGGTGTTAGCGATCATCCAAGTGAAGGACTGGGAAGTTTGGGGGTTAAGTCATTAGTCTGAGGATGAAAATTTCTCGACGTACCCATTCCTCCCATCATGCCCATGTTGCCACCACCCATACCCATCATGTTGGCTCCCATGCCCATCATGTTACCACCCATAGGCATGTTCATGCCACCCATGGGGTTTCCGCCCATAGGGTTCATGCCCATGTTGCCGCCACGACCGCGATTGCCCATACCGCCACGCATGTTACCGCCCATCATACCACCGCGGTTGAAGCCGCCTCCGAAGTTGTTCATACCGCCCATAGGGTTGCCGAAGTTGCCCATTGGTGCTTGAGCCCCGTAGCCGCCCATGTTACCACCAGCAGGAGAAAAGTTACGGTTATTTTGGTAGCCCATGCCTCCCCTGTTGAAGTTGCCACGGTTGTTGTTGTTGTATCCGCCTCTGTTGTTATATCCACCCTGGTTGCCGTAGTTGCCGGAAGTAGCGCGGTCGTTCCTACCCTTATCTCGCGCGGGAACATCCTTTGGTAGTGTCTTGAACGGGTTAACGTGTGGAGGACTGAAGATCGCGGTCGGCTTCTTCGTGTGGGCTTGATCTCGGAAGAGGTTCTCGATCTGGTGCTTCAGAGCAGTGGCTGCCTGTGGTGAGTTCAAGAGAGTGAAGACTTGACTACAAAAGCGATTAGCCTGGTGTGCGCCCATACGATGGAGTGACTAACCCTTTGCTCTTGCCGTTGACCTTATGCTCATTGAAGGTTACCTCGACAAGTTCATCTTCGCAACCACTCTGGTTCGCCCATCCGCGGATGTCTTCTTCACTAATCCACCAGTTTACATCGTTGATCATGAGGGCTGCGGTCGCGCCAGGGTCAGTCGGGCGATCGTCGTCCTCACCCTGCTTGCGCTTTGTGCCCTGTTGCTGAGGTGCTTGTTTGTGAACGTCAAGGCCAGCTGCACCTCCTGTAGATGCAATTTGTTGGGTGCTCTGGTCATGGTGGCCATCCCCGTTTGTGGTGTCTTCTGTAGACTCTTTGATAGCTTGATCGCCATTCTCCGCCTTCGTGGTATCCGATACGTTGTTTGATGTCGCAGCGTTCGCATCTGTGTTCGGAGTGTTCGTGTCGGTTATGGTGGTGTCTTGCTGTGCGGTCGAGTCTTGGTAGGAGTCATCGCCGTAGATGTCGATGTCGAAGTTGTCGTCGTCAGCCATGTCTGCTGTGGTATGTCAAGTCAACTGCAGTAAGCGATGAGGTTTGTTCCGGTATTCTTTCTTTAATTCGCTTTTAGGTACTTGATGTGCTAGTATCAATAGCCAAAGTACATGCAATTCTGTGATTGGCATACAAATCAGCATGATGAGATAGAGGGGTGATAAAAGAAAGCATGCGTTTGCGGTCCGTTGCAATGCGAAAGCGAGAGAAAAGACAAACAGCGTAGAGTGTAAGGCCATACGTACAGTGCCGCTGTCGGCGCGTGGTGGCAAGGTCCAGAAAGACAGCTCAGTGCAAGACGGGGTAGTCCGATCGCCCCTGGCAGATGCGGAGATGTAAAAGGTACAGGATGTGGTGTGAGAGATGTGTGTGTGAAGCCTCAGCCTGCCTCCTGCGCTTGCTATCGCTAGCTTCCAGTACAGTGTGCGCGAAGCGAAGCTGCTGTATACAATGTCCCTTCGAATTGATGCGGCGCTGAATCGTGCGCTACCAGTAATAGAAGAAATGGAGAGCAACGAGGACAAGCTCGAGTCAAATGTCAAACACGTTCCCTCTCAACCCTTGACTGTGCGCGTGAGTCGATGTAAGCAAGCGGGTCGCGGTCGCGCGTCTCGTTGGCGGCTCTATTGCGTAGTGAGTGACTGCGTTCAGTGACAAACCTGGGGAAATGGGTAGATTCGACTTGTCGGCGCGAGCACGAGTGATGGTGAGCGACAGACGAGGACGCGGATGCGATAGCTCGCAGTTAGCGTCGCCGCTTAGCGTGCTTGGCGCGACACCTACCCCTGTCGGGTTTCTCCGCAAGGCCAGATTGCGTCCGTCTGGTAATTTGGCAGCTACTACCCTGAGTTCGCGACCTCTCCGACAACCCGCGATCCATTCAACTCGACAAATCACTCACGACAACTCCACACACCCCACGAGTCAATAGTCACACATCAGTCGCTATGGAGAACGTCAAGGAGTTCGCTGAGTAAGCCCGACGGCAATCGCACGATGAGGGAGTAATGGCTAACCTCCGCGCAGTATGCCCGCTGAGTTCCTCAAGGAGGGTACTCTGTTCATGAACCGCTGCACCAGTACGACTGCCTCTCCAAACCGATAGTGACGTGTCTAACACAACCACAGAGCCCGACAAGAAGGAGTTCATCAGGATATCGCAAGCAGTAGGAATCGGTTTCCTCATTATGGGTTAGTGACAGGTCGCATGTCCGCCCCAGATCCATCAGACTGACAGTCTCGCAGGCGTCATCGGCTACGTTGTCAAGCTGGTGCACATCCCCGTAAACAACATCCTCGTCGGCGGCTCATAGACGCTACTACGCCACAACACATCGATTCTCTTCCCTTTGCATCTTCGACCACGACACCGGTCCGTTCATCATATCATCTTGTATTAGGGGCATTGGGAGTGGAAAGACCCGCCTTTACCTTGTGGGCTCCATAGAGGACATATGGCATACTCAAAATGGCTGTACAGTACGGAGGTTGGGTCAGCGGGAGTTTGATTATATCCAAATTTAGGCATGCGCAACATTCACGTTGATGGAGTTTGCGGACCAATTGACGTGATGTAAACTAAATTCCGTGGGCCAGAGTCGAATGATAGACGGACTGCTTCCAACGTGGGGAAAGCCACGGCAACCAGAACCGAAAGTCCCTGCGTATATACAATAACCTTCCGAACTCCTTCCTAGATGCCTATATACAATACCTACATTCGCCCGCTTATCGGAAGTCTGGTGGGGTCAGCTGATGCAGGAGCTTTCACTCCTCGTTCATCATGTCTTCATACCACATAGGATGCCTTCTCGCCCTGCCCTCAGCACTCCTATAGAGCCGCTCATCGTGCTGCAATTGTGCATTGACCCGCCTTCCAATCTTCGGCTCCGCTTCATCTTCTTCAAGGCCATCATTCCATGTGTGAACTGTGCAAGTTCCCTGTGAGGTGCCCCAGCCATTCCACGAGGTTGCTAGCGATAGTCAGCGAAAGAACCGAGGAGAAGATATATATAAATACTTACCCGCAATCATGGGTGCATTAGGATGCCAGCTTGCATCTCGAACACAGGTCTGCCATCTGCCCTCGTTCCTACCCCAGTGATCGTACATGCCAGAGAGAAGATCTGCATCACGTGGCCTTGAGTTTCTGGTCGCTTTGAGAACATCGACTTTGCCAGCAAGAGTCGCATCCATGTTCCAGATGTAGACCGATCCGTCGTAGCTGCCGGAATAGACATATCGCGAGTCGGTGCTACCGGGTGGTGAGAAGTGGCATCGGATGAGCGTCTTCAAGACCGTGTGCCCCCGGAACGTGACAAGCGAACAGTCGTGTGGATGTGGGCGGTAGTCATCGAAGTCGTACGCGTTGGATCGGTACTCGAAGCGATTGGTGTATGCATTCGGGTCAATGCGATCAGCCTTCTCTTTCGACATCATTTTCCTCAGATCCCAAAGCTTAGCGGTTTGGTCCTTGCCATTGCTAAGTACGTATCGCCCATCACCTTTGCTGTCGACATATGTCAATCCTTCGGTGTGACCGAGGAAAACACCAGCTTCTCGGCCATCACCCATACTTCTTCGGTCCCAGACCTTGAGTGTAGTATCGTCTGAACCAGAGTAAAGAATATGCGGCGATTGAGTGTCGCCGAAGCAGACCGCATTCACGTCGTCTTGGTGACCCGGTATGCGTAGTACTGATTGACGACGCTCGATGTCATACACATAGACGGAACTGTCTCCTGTTCCTGCTACAATCTCACGGCCATCGCCAGAGAATCGTATCGACCAAATCTGAAACAGTTAGTTGCGAAATTAAGCCTTAGGTGCGAATAGCTTACACCAAAGTATCCGCGGAATCCACGAGGGGCCGGTCGACCGAGGTCTGAGAAATCGAGGTAATGGGGATCAGAATCATTGTCAGGGTCAGTGTGGGCTAGCGCAACGATACTTCTAATAGAGCTGTATGCCAGGAAGCGGTTGTCTGGACTTAAAGATGCATCCGTGATAGTCCATTGACCGCCGTCGTATCTCACCGTCTGCCATGAGTCAGCTTTGCAATGCTTCAGATAAACAATGTTGCTTACCTTGTAGTACTTCCAGTCATATGGATTTGACGTGTCATACATGCGCACTTTGAAGTCCTGTGCGCACGAGAAGAAGAAATTACCATCGTCTGAGAATTGTCCCGAATAACATCGCGCATTATAATGTATGATGGTGTCGGCCACAGACTCGGGTATCATATCTTGCCTCAACAGCCTCGTGGAATTTTTCTGGCGACCATCACCTCCAATGCCCAACTCTCGTCGCATGATGTTGTAAGCTAGCTTCTTTTTCCTCTGGAGTGTGTCCTCCGATCTCGGGTTCGTTCCGAAATTACCTCCTTGCATCAATTCCTGACCCTGCTCACTGGGCACCTTTTCAAACAAGTCTCTGCCTCGTGGCCCTCGCCTTCTGCCAGAAGACCTTGTGCCAATAGGGTCATAGCCAGTGCCTGCGTTGCTGTCTTCTTCATCTCCCTGTTCATCATCGTCAAGCCTGCGTCGCCGAAGCGCGGATCGAGGAATAAAGTCGGTGGCGAATATCCGTCCTAATCCGGCGTGGCCAAGTAACTGCATTATCTGCTCACGTGTGATCATAACTGGCTGACGAGGATCGTCTGGATCATCATCGTCCCCGTCTTCGTCTTCGTCTTCTTCTTCGTTCCCCTCTTCATCGTCCTCGTCCTCGTCGTCTTCTTCGTCATCATCTTCGTCGTTATCGTCGGTGTATTCGAATGCGATCTCCACTCCGCTGAGGTTACTCAATCGCTCGGCAGCATCTTGCGATAAAGTCAGTCAATAGTTCGTGAGCCATGCAAGACAGATTCATATATACCATGAAAGCTCAAATCGCCTTCACCGTCCTCATTGTCGTCGGTTCCCTCTTCTGCGGGCACAAAGTCCATGTCGTCATCATCATCTTCAGTATCGCGCCAGAACGGGTCGTTTGGATCGTAAACAATGGTTCTTGCGGTGTCCTCCTCGGTAGGCGGGCTAGTCGGGGCGTGCGAAGAACTCATACTTGCGAAAAGCTGTCCAGCAGATGTCGCAAGTTGTACCGAGGTGATTATGATGGTGATGCTCGTAACGGGCGGGAGCTTTCTTAGTAGTCACGGTAATAAGGCAGGCTATCTCCGATTTCTCCACTCTTATCGATAGATTGAGCTACGCAGCACGGTGTTCCACATAACCACGTCACTGGGATGAGCGAGTATAGCAGAATGTCGTATATGGTAATTTGTTGATTAAAAAGCGTGAGTACAATAAAGGGTATCTAGTCGCGAAGAACACTATGCCAACAACCCCACATCGGGCTCAATCAGTATCGGTATCCTGGTGCGAAATCATAAGCTCAGGATCCGGATCATCGTCTTCAGAGTCAAAGTACGTCTGCCGAGGCGACGCAGCCTGCTTCGGCGGGGACCGACTGATCCTGATTGCAGAGCCCGTCATCTCTTCTGGTTCCCTGGCCTCAAAACTATCGTGATCTATCAGCGGTTCTGTAGCTCGTTCCTTGCCCTTTCGTTTCGACCCAACAGCCTCTTCCAACATGTTCTTGCCCTGTGTGAAAGCTTCGAGCTCGGCACCGATAGCGCAAACTAGTAAATTCCAACTTCGCGACGAAGCATACTCCAGCTTCTCTTCCAAATATGCTATTATTGCATCCATTTGCTCGAGAAGCTTAGTAGGATCGGGAACGCTCTTCTGTGTCGTGGGCCGCATGGAGTCTTGTAGGTTGGTCTCGTATTCTGCCACCTTCTTCATAACATCGGTCCACAACACCGCACCCTCGTCAAGCGCACCACGATCTCTATCAACCTCTTCGCACCTCTCAGCCAGCCTTGTGTACTCGTCTTGCCAGTATTCGCGTGCCATGTCAAGCGTCCGTCGCTTCGCGGGTAGTGTGAGGAACGGAGACGATGATATTGGTACGTGGTCCGCGTTTGGAGGTCGCGCAAGGAAGTTTGAAACCTCCCGATCTAGCAGTGACAGCGATGTTTTGTAGGATGCCAATTTGGCTTCCACGGAGTTTTCTGTATCAGCCAGCTCGTCCAAGACTCGCCGGTGTTGTCTCTTCAACGCCCACAGTTCTTCTTCCTTCTGTCGAATCTCTTGTTCTAGCTTCGAGGCTTCCGTTTGTAAGGTTTGCGCCCTTGCGCCAGCGTCTTCTCGCTCTATATCCCTGATCTTCTTCGCGAGCCGTACACGCTTTTGGCTCCACGCATCGGTCTTCTCCACTGTGCTTTGCAGTTTCCTCAAATCCTCATCTAAGAGGTCTAGTTCCTCGGCCTTGATACTGGCAAGTTGCCTTATCCGCTTAGATATGCCTTGTCTTGCTGTGTTTAGTCCCACTTTCTTGCTCCGTGTTGCGCCGTGGCCGTTTCCGCTGTCCTCGCCTCGGTCACTGGACCGAACACTGCTAACAGTTGGTGTGGTGCTTCCATTCGATACGTGGCCGTCTCCTGCGCCAAGGCTGCCCATCAGGCCATCAGCTTGTGCGTCAAGTAGCTCTTGCAGCTGTTGTTCGAGATGTCTAGCTCGTCGTTGCAAAGCTAGTAGGTCGTCGGGAACGCGCGGCGGCGGAGAAAGGCTGGATCTTGGGGCGTTCCACAGTACGGAGGAAGTTACAGGCGGTGGTATTCGAGGAGAGGGCGGAGAGTTGTAAAGTGGTAGTTCGTGTTCGCGCGCGTGAGGGTCTTCAAAGGACTTTCTGAATCGCCGCGGCGGTGAGAGCGAGCCGAGGACTGAATTAAAGATAGACATTACGGTGAACCATGAGATTACTGTGCGCTCTATAGTATATTTGAAGAAGCGTTGGTGAGAAGTAGTTGTGTATGCGGTAGCGTTGGTACCTCGCGCATGTGAACGAGTCAGGCGCGCTCCGAGAGCTCTTAGTCAGCCACGTCATCTCAGACAGCTTGGGAGCATGAGACACGTGATAATAATAGGCAAAATGATCAAGCAGAACATAAGATGCGATCGGCCGTGAGGGCTTTCCATGAGGAGTGAACTGCGCTGGCAATTTGCAGAGGCACTGTTATGCTTGCAGAGTTCGCGTGAAGTACCTGGCAAACGACTTCTGAATGTTGCATTTTGGGGTATGAAAGATTCTATCGACACAGAGAAGGAAGCATTTAGCTTTACGCAGCAGCAAAGTCTCCAGAAAATCGCGCCTTGCAGTCGTGGTGATCACCCGTGGACCATTTCACCTGGGCATCCCACATGCGGCCTGCTGGCGCCAAGCCATATGCGGCTAGTGTCATCCACGACCTAAGCGAGCATTTCAATATCGAAAGTTGCAAGTGCGACCGCGACAACAGCACGCACTAACTTCCAGGAACTCCAAATCGTACGCTCTCCCACCTCTCCTCAACCTCTCAACCGTCGCTAATCGCAACTCCAGCAGCCGTATACCCCACCAACATACATCATGGCTGACGCTCCTGCCCCCGCTCGCGGCGGATTCGGTTCTCGTGGAGACCGCGGTGGTGACCGTGGACGTGGTCGCGGACGTGGCCGTGGCCGCCGTGGCGGAAAGACTGAAGTACGCACATAAAAATATTGGAGGCATAAAGTGCGGGAAATTGACAATTGGCATAGGAGAAGGAATGGCAGCCCGTCACCAAGCTCGGCCGTCTCGTAAAGGCTGGCAAGATCAAGAGCATGGAGGAGATGTACGTTTCGAGGCGACATTGGGGAGGGAATATTTACTGACTGCGGGCAGCTACCTCCACTCTCTCCCCATCAAGGAGTACCAGGTCGTCGACTTCTTCCTTCCTAAGCTCAAGGACGAGGTCATGAAGATCAAGCCCGTCCAGAAGCAGACCCGTGCCGGTCAGCGTACCCGCTTCAAGGCTATCGTCGTCATCGGTGACTCCGAGGGCCACATTGGTCTCGGTATCAAGACCTCCAAGGAAGTCGCAACCGCCATCCGCGCCGCCATCATCATCGCCAAGCTCTCCGTCGTCCCCATCCGAAGAGGTTACTGGGGTACCAACCTTGGTGAGCCTCACTCGCTCCCCACCAAGGAGAGCGGAAAGTGCGGTTCCGTCACTGTCCGTCTCATCCCCGCTCCCCGTGGTACAGGCCTTGTCGCATCGCCCGCCGTCAAGCGTCTCTTGCAATTGGCTGGTGTCGCCGACATCTACACTGCCTCTTCCGGTTCCACCAAGACTCTTGAGAACACCCTGAAGGCTACCTTCGTCGCCGTCGCACATACCTACGGTTTCCTCACCCCCAACCTGTGGGCGGAGAAGAAGCTCACACCATCCCCGCTTGAGGAGTACAGCGACATCCTCCGTGAGGGTAAGAGGTACTAGAGGGTGTTTCTGCATGGGTTCTTTTTAGCATTCAGGGTTATGGCGCGGGGTATTACATTCAGGACCTCACGTATGTATCCAACGATAGTGCTGGGTACACCGGCATGAAAATGAACAACTTTCAATGATGACCTTTAAGTCATGATACTCCATGTGCTTTTGTCTTGCGAAAGCGCGTGTACTTCGAAGTGGCGAGGCTATATGTCCAAATCAATATCCCAATACATGTGGCAAGTGTAACCCGTCATGAGATTATCCCATTGCGTATGCGAGTGGGACTTTTACAGATGCGCCTAAATTTCTGCATGATCCATCGTCTACCCTAGGAAGAATCTCGTCGTTGACCATTTTTGTGGTATCAATCTAAAACGTAGAGTATATCTTCAGGGAAAAGTATGAATTTATTGAAAGAAGCTTCGTTGTACCAGCACGTCGATGAAGCGCTCAAGGATGACATTGAGATGACCAAGTTATAGAGGCTACCTGAATATATATCCGAAACTTCGCGCATTAACACAAGAGTTTTGATAGGTAATTTGATTGGATACCGAAGGTACTTTGAACGATGCATGCGAAAGTCCAAACCCACGAACACGATACTAATTATGTACAGGAAGAGAAGGTATACCACTTATGCTTTGGCGCGGTGTGAACCTCGAAGATAACCACACTGATAATACCACAAAGCGACAAACTACGAATGCAATTGTAGCATGTCCTTTCCATGCAACACGAACTGTCCCGGCCACAATGAGCTGGTCATCTCGTTGACCCGCTGCAGGACGTGGTTTACCAGAGCCGGACCAGCCAGTCTAGTGTAGGGCATGTTCTCCAGTGTTAGGGGCATGCAGCCAGGCTGAAGCGACGGCGGTACGATTTCATGGTTCTTCTTTAGTGTTATCGAGTCCCAGCCACTGAGATAGCATCGTGCGTTTACTCCAAAGGCTTCCAGCATGTTGTTGACTTGTTCCAATGAGCTGTGTACCAAGGCTGAGGCGAATAGCTTATCATACGGGAGGGGGTCAAGACCGTAGGGTTGATGGGCTTGCTGAGGTGCGGAGGGTTGAACTTGCGGTGGTGCTGGTGCGGCCATGAGAGACGTTTGCTGGTGGTGCGGCGCGACGGGCACTGGTGCGGTTCTCGTAGGTGCTGGCGTAGACGCAACCGCCCTGGCGTTGAAACTTCTCACGTCGGCATTGCGACGGTGACCTGATTTCGCTTCCTTGACACGCCTCTGAATGGTAGCCACCTGTTGTCTCTGACTCTTCGACATGCCCTCGCGCATCCAGGCTGGGAGCTGGCTTAGGATGTCGACTTTCGCTTGCCTACCACTCAAAATTCTCGCCGCCCTTCTTTCCATGTCTCTTAGAAGACTCGACTCGGCCGGTGTCAGTTGGCGGATGCTAGAGTGTGGTATGCAGAGACGAAAAAGGTCGATATACTCCGTAAGCTGTGTTGCTGTCGGTCGTGTCGTTGCCTGGTTTATACTTGGTGAATTGGACTGAGCTGGCGTGAGTAGGGTCTGGTGAGCCGGCGGGATCACAGCGGGGTTACTTGGTGCATCATCGGGGGGTTCAGTCTTGATGACTGGATCTCTATCGATGATGTCTTGACCCACAACTGACCGTTCTGGCGTATCTTCAGGTTCAGAGTACATGCTTTGATCCTGACTATCCCTCATGTTGTCATTGATAAGCGCCCATTCGTATCTGTCATAAGCGCTGGGAAGTATCTGAGGAATTGCCGTACTGCGGTCACCTGTGGACTCGCGACTATGCTTAGTACACATGCGTTTAGCTGAGCGCTCATCCTGAAAGCCCGATGGTTCTTCTTTCTCTTCCTCGACATGCCGACGTTTCCCTGAGTTGACGTTTGCCGCGTATGCAGAGAACGGCGTAGTGAAAATCGACGCTTGTGTTGGTGCTGCAGCTAGGACGACGACCGCATACTTGCTTGTAGAGAGCCCGCCAGGGCGGATGGCCCTATGGCTTGTGAAGGATTCATTCCGTTGGGTCGAGGTCGACGGGGCTGGAATTGACGGCGTAGCAGTGTCGGTCTGTAATGGGAGTGCCTCAGATGCCGGTAAGGTTGAGATGAATGTGATCTTTGGTTCTATATTCGTAGGCTCCAATGGGCCATGGGTGGGGCGAATCCGAATCTCTTTACGGATGGAGCCATCCAAACGGATCGACGCTGGAATATAATATTCGCCGGTCGCAGAGATTGATGGAGTATCTACACTAGGCATCGCCTCGGTTGTCGAGTTCTGGTTGGCATGATTGAGAGCCGGCGTAGCTGAGTGGACCGAGTGACGGTCTTCTGCCGCTTGCGAAGTGGCAGTCTCCTGTACAGCAGCCATCTCCTGCGCAGCGACAGCCGCTTTTTGAGAGACATTGTCTCGCAGAGACTCAGTCATCTCAACCGCCGGCTCTCGATTGTCACCTTCTGCTGCCGGCTCGACTGACTGAGTGTGAGCGACGACGTGCTGCACCGCCTCCATCTCACCCAACAAGACGTGACTCTCGTCGGGGTTCTCCAGGTCTTGTAACATCTGTGCTTCGTCGGCAACACTGAATTCTGGGTGCGGTAGTGTCGGAAGTGCGGCTATGATTGAGGTGATTGACATTGGGTCTGGAGTGACTTCCTGATTTGCGTCGAAGAAGCCGTCGCTCTTCCTCGATTTCGCGCGCGAAGACCGACGCAGGGGAGTCGCTGCCTTCGCGGGCGAAGATTTGGCAGGAGCGCTCTTCTTGGACCCTCCTGCAGCACGGCGCGGGACGTTGCGTGAAGGCTTCCTCAACGACTCAACCTCATTTACCGCACTCTCCATGTCCCCATTGTCTGATGCCATTGGCATGCCGTTTTCTTTCCCAAATTCTTCCTCTGCGCCTGGCGCTCCTGTCGCCTTCCTGCCTCTGAGCCAGCGCATCATGACGAGTGTTGAAGGCAATTGCCGAATGTAAGTTGAGATGGAAGGTGCGATCGCTCGACGTTCGGAAGAGGTACCGGAAGCTCGAAGTCGACGGAATACTTTTTGTGTTTATCGGCATCTGTTGCAGTACCTCTTGCGATCTCGCGCGCGTCAATAAGAGTCGACGGGTGATTGTGCTTGACATATGCGACAAGTTTCGAACGGTGGGTTGGTTGCGGATGCGCGTTGTGGCTGTTGTACAGGTGCCGAAGGAGACTTCACAGTCCTCGCACGACAATTCTTGATCTTCCTGTCCTTAGGAGTCAAGAGTGGATTAGCTTTTGTACTCTGAGCATAGAACTGAGTCTGAGCATCCTTCATCCTTTTCTGTAATTCGCCAATGCGGCGATTCTGTTCGGGCTTGAGACTAATGCCATAAGATGTGGGTGGTTAGTGCGGGATCTTCTTGATCTCGGATAGGCCGTCGAAGGATTTTGCGCCGTAGTTGAAGACTCAGTCGATTTTAGTTTGGATCTTGGCGAGGGATTCGAGTTCGAAGGCGGTGAAGTTGCCGGACGTGCCGGTTTTGCAGATTGCGATGATGTCGTTCTCGGGGGCGCGGTGCATGGGAGGGGCGTGTGGCTCTGCGTTGGAGGGCTCAAACTTGATGCGAGGGACGCCGGTGCTGGAGACGGAGTTGGCTGGCTCGGCTTTCACGCGCTTGTTTGTTGGTGATCCTGTGTCGAAAGAGTCATCTTCGAGGAGTCTCTTGGATTCCAGACGGTTCAGTGACGCTGGAGATGGGTCTGCCTTAATTGTTGGTTGAGCGTATCTGCTAGACGCCATGGAGTTCTGAGTGATTTGAGCGGCCATCGTCTGAGCAGCTGGGGTAGCCGCCGTCTGAGTAGTTGGAGCGGGTGTCGAAAAAGCTGACTGAAGAGCTGGTACGGCCCGACCGACAGTGACATTGTTCCCTTGTAGTACCCAGTTCGTCGTGCGTGTCGTTGCATCCATGGTGCCAACGGTGCTCATTCCCGCTGGTGATATTCCTCTTACTTGATATTGTACGGTTCCGGAGTCTTCTCGATCTTAACGTTGCTCGGACCTGGCGGAAATGGTGCCGGTGTCATTGTCGGACTCTGTTCGGGAGTCAAGGTCTGTCTATAGTCGAGGCCTGCCTCCGACTTGATGTAGACATGGCTTTGGTCATAAGAAGCGTGCGCCATTGTAGCTGTCAATGAACTAAAAATGACAAGTGTGTCCCAGGTGTTTGGCCTGTTCTTAACGTGCTTTGACGTGACAGTGGTGAAGAGGGGTAAATGACCGAAAGCGATGCTCTCAGGGATCTGTGTCGGAAATGGCACCGGTAGGAATGGATCGTCGAAGGAAGAAGTGTGAGATCGACGATGCAACTCGATGTTTGAGATGCCGTCCTGGCAAGGTTACTCAATGCTATCAATCTTCTAGAAAACTGAAAAGCAAACAAAAGACTCGATAGCTACATACTGAACAGCCGAAAGGACAAGATGGCACAGGCACGCGTTGCGCTGGGATACGCGTTACGCTGAACTCCAAAGTCGCGAATATGACACGCTAGCGGCTCCCTTCAATAGTTCTTTTTGCAACGTGCACGGCACATTCCTTCCCCAGAACTACGACGAATAGTTCTGCACTGCGGTATCAGTCGAGGGTTAAGTACAAACCTTCTCATGATCTGTACTTGTTGTTACGCACATGGAGGAAATGAAGCTACGTGTGGCGGGGCTTCTCGACCCCTCGGCGCAAATCAGTCTGTATTGATTCTCTACTCCCCTTGAAGCGGCTGTCCATTTCCGCCCATTGTTATCGTCTTCGTGACAATGTATTCCTCGATACCAAGATGACTTCCCTCTCGCCCAAATCCAGACTCCTTCACGCCTCCGAAAGGTGCCGCAGCATCGGATATGAGACCGGTGTTCACACCAACCATACCAACCTCCAGAGCTTCAGCTACCCTGTAAACTCGCTGAATATCTTTGCTGAAGAAGTAGCCCGCGAGCCCTACGTCAGCCGCGTTGGCGAGCTTGACAACGTCTGCTTCGGTATCGAAGGGGAAGAGTCCAGCAACAGGGCCGAAGGTCTCGTCTTTGGCGAGCTGCATGTCCTTGGTCATGTCGCGGAGGACTGTAGGTTGGTAGAAGTTCTCTCCAAGATCAGGTAGCTTTTGTCCACCGAACAAGACCTTGGCGCCGTTCTTGACGGCATCCTGGACGTGAGCATCCACCTTGTCGACGGCACGGTCATGGATGAGAGGTCCGTGTGTAGTGCCCTCTTCGTAGCCACCACCAACCTTGAAACTCTTGACCTTTTCAGTGAACTTTGTGCAGAACTCGTCATAAATGCCTGACTGCACATAAATCCTGTTGGCGCATACGCAAGTCTGGCCTGAAGAACGGAACTTGGATGTGATAGCTCCGGTCACTGCCGTCTCAAGGTCGGCGTCGTCGAAGACGATGAAGGGCGCATTTCCACCGAGCTCGAATGAGAGCTTCTTAAGAGTATCAGAAGACTGCTTCATCAGAAGCTTGCCAACGCCGGTCGATCCTGTGAACGACACCTTCTTGACAGTCTTGCTAGATGTGATTGTCTCGCCGACTTCAGGTGTGTTCTTGAGCGCCGTAACAAAGTTGACAACACCTTTTGGGATGCCTGCTCGGTGTGCAAGCTCGGCAAGAGCAGCCGCTGTGAAAGGTGTCTCGCCTGGTGACTTTGCGACGACGGTGCATCCAGCTGCCAGAGCTGGCCCAATTTTTCTCGTGATCATGGCTGCGGGGAAGTTCCATCTGACAGCATTAGCCATAACCCTTCCGAATCAAGTGCGAGACTTACGGTGTGATCAATCCAACAACACCAACAGGCTCCTTAATTGTGAACACTCGGTTACCAGCAACCGTCGCCGGGATGGTAGCTCCGTACATGCGCGGTGCCTCTTCTGCGAACCACTCGTAGAAGCTCGCGGCGTAGTTGACCTCTCCCTTAGCATCTGCCATGGGTTTTCCGTTCTCCCATGTTATGAGCTTTGCCAAATCATCCGCATTATCCATCATCAATTGGTACCATTTCCGTAGCAGCCGTGAGCGCTCGCGACCGGTAAGTTTGCGGAATGAAGGGAGTGCGGCGGATGCTGCTGCGATGGCGGCTTCGGTATCTGCGCGGTCCATCTCAGGCATGGTGCCTATGAGCTTGCCCGTCGCCGGGTCTGTTGCGTGTTAGAGGGACTCTAGATGATCGGTGGGGTAGGAATACCATTGACCTCAAAGGTCTTGCCTGATTTTGCGTCTATCCATTCTCCGTTGACATATGTCTGGTTCTTCAAGAGAGACTTGTCGTTGAGCTGTATGCGGTCAGTAGCTGGTCGTTGCGGATGATCGCGCAAACGAAGTGGGAACATACTGGTGGTACTGAATGGCCCATATCTGCGTATCCTCGAGAGACAATTGATGGCAAGGATCTCTTCTGAAAGTGACTTCTGTAAGCTTGTTGACGTCCGAGTGATCGAGTTGCTGTCACGATGGAGCGCATGGCGTCTAGAAGTGGGTGTGAAGATCGATTATAAACTACCGCGAACTCGGCCACTCTAAAGGCGGCACGCGTGGAAATAAAGATAGCTTAGCCCACCTGAAGACGTCAATTTCTCGTAGACTAAGATTCTGATAGGTTTGGCGGAGATTTGAGAGCCTATGACGTTGAGCAGAGCTATGGCCAAACTGCGGGGTTCGGCTTGTTCTGGTGGGATGGATGCGGACAGCTCGGAGGTAGCTCCGCAATGCTCAATGCAACGTAAGAATAACGAGCTGTGTATGAAGGGGCTTCGCATTGAAGAATTTGTATGTATATTTCCAGTAACTTTTACCATTCCTTCAAGGAAGTGTGACGCGCTAAGCAGAGTGTTCGCGTATATGGCGTATACAGCGTCAAGAGCGTGTACTTTGTTCGGAGATGGAGCATTGCGACATTAGTGAGGCATGTTGGCCATACCTAGGTAAGCTGGACTAAAAGAAGGCTGTTGGTCGCTGACTTGGAGAGAATCTGGTATTGAAAGTGGTTGGAGTGTTCCTTCCTCAAAACCGTGGGGCTTATTCGGCGCTGGTCTCTAGCGATTGTCGAGATGGGCCCTCACGATGCACGAGTGTGGAGGCTCCAAGACCACACCAAGATCCTACCCGACGGCGTTGGCGCATGAGATCGCATGAATCAGCGTACATGTAACGACGGTCGTCCTGGAATTCCAGTATGAGAAGCTTAAACAGCGTCTTGGATGAACATGGCCTGAGTAGTCGATGTTCGCGGCGACATGGAGCGACCACCCGACAACCTTGGAAAGCACAAAGGCACCCACCCTAACATGCACCTTTGAACCCACGAACACAACAATTGTTCGACGAAACGACTGCATCACACAACAAACTGTCAACATGCAAGTTGAGCTGCTTAAGAATGTTGTTGGTCACCGCCAAAGTATATACGTCTTCCACCGGCAACAACAAGGGCTGTGTATAACATGCTTATAACGAAACAAACATCCAACCTCTGCAAATAGAAACTGATTCTACACTTTTGCGTCCTGAGTAGGCTGCTCAGGGGTGGCGTTGAACTGGGTCGCTCCAGCACGAGGTGCACGTGCATAGTTCGCTCTTCCCCACACATGGCAGCGAGCTCTAAACGCGTTAAGCTTTTAGAGCCGCATGTCGATCATGCAGGAACCGACAGCAGCAAGAGCTGCAAGTCGAAAAGAAAGTGCTCAAATAGCAGTTGAAGACGTGGCAGAAGACTCCCGAAAAGCTGCGGAATTTGCCCACTGGACATCAACTCATCTTTTGCTGTCCATTTCGACGCATTTTGCATCGTTAAAAGTCGAGAAATAAAGGCGTTCGCAATTGTCGTGGTTGTGCATCTAAAAAGTGTTCCTTGCTCTAAATTCGGGTTGGGTTTTAGCGCGCTTAGGATTGGACGGACCTTCGCGCTGCACACCCCAACACCAAACGCCCCTCGAACACGTCTGTCTATCTCGACTATTTCGCTTCTCAGGGCCATCTATCAGGACACTAATTCTGTTCCAAGTCGCTTTCTTTGAGTTCTGCGTTGTCTTGACCGGTGCATCGCGCGCTCGACATCGTTCCCACATTCACAACAACACGACACCCAGGCGACACGCCAGTCGGCATCGCGCATACCTTCGCCGTCATCGGCGCACATGCAGGAGACACATTCCCTGCATCTAATGCCATCTTGAAGCTTGTTAAATCCACATAGGCGGTGTAAGCGCGCTCTCACCGCGACGCATCCCCAGGGCCGCTCACTCACAACATCCCGCAGGACCGCATTAGGCTTCACCGCGACGAGTCCCCATGTCTAGCCGAGCGAAGCGCAAGTTCGACATCGACCCCAACGCCTCCGACCCCGACGATTACGATTACGACGACTCGGAAAAACGCGCCGCGCCTCAACGGCGCCGCACCCGACACACGCCTGGGGCTAAGAAGAAGTCGTCCAAGCGCCAGCGACGCGCATACGGCGGCTCTGACATTGACGAAGACGACGAGATAGAGTCCGAAGATTCCTTCTCAGAGCGCTCCGAGTCGGAGGAGCCCGAGATCAACCCTGCGACAGGCAGAAGCGTGCGCCGCGCCACCAAGAAGCAGATCAAATACGAGGAGAGCGAGGACGAGATCGAAGATACGCCATCCGAAGACGATTCGCCTAAGCCTGCATCGCGACGCCGGGCGCAGCCGTCTATCGAAGAGGTCGAGAAGCCTTCGCTCATTGTGAAGCTGAAGATGCCTGACCACGCTTCCGCTCGCAATTTGCGCACTCGCACAGGCAGCAAATCCCTTGCGCGCGGGAAGACTCCTGAAGTGCACGGCACGCGACGTAGTAATCGCCTGTCGCACGATGTGGAGGAACCCATTGTCCAGCTTTCAGATTCAGGCAGGCACGTCAAGGTTGTGCGCGAAGGCACGCGCAGCCCCGAGCCCGTCATCGCCCGTGCCACACGAGGCGGCAAAGGCCCGCGAGTTCAGCATCCCAGCGCTATTATGGAGGCCTCACAGGAGACGTCGATGATACGCGACGACAGCCCTGGTCCCCTTGACGCCCTTCTCGCCGACGAAGAGACCCAAGTCAAAGCCAGCAAGGACAGTTCGCCTGCGCAAGAAGCCCAACAGGACGATGCCGAGGGCGAAGACGATGACATGGAAGGTGTCATCCAAGAGTCACAGCACGACGAAGCCGCTGCTGAGGATTCCGAAGAGGAGGGACCCGTCACCCGTGGCGGTCGCAACACCAGGGTATGTTTGACTGGCTATGTGTGTTTCTCACAACTAACGTCTCTTTCCAGAATCGTGCGGTTTCCGCCAAACGTAAACGAGGCGCCGATGAAAGCAGTGACTTTGAACCTGCAGCAGAGGACGAGAAGGAAGAGGAAATGTCCGAGTCGGAACACGAAAAGGAGAAGCAGTCTGCATCCGAAAGTGCGTCAGGCTCTGGACGGCGATCGACCCGCCAACGAGGGAAGACCCGGCAGTCACAGCGTAGCAGGCGCAACTCTTCTTCCGAAGAGTCCGGGTTGGACCAAGACGAACTGCAGGATGAGCTCCAAGACTTGGAGTACAATAAACGACGGCGCCTCTCTCGACGTAATCCTGACAAGGACGTGGCGTACGATGAAGCACCAAAACGCCGCGCCCGCGCTGCAGGCGTAGATTACCGTGTTGTTCGACCGGAGCAGAACGCTGTCTTCGAGAACGATGACGACGATGGCCCTGCCCCGGAGCGACCTAGAGCAAGAGGTGGACGCTCCACATACAAAAGCCTATGGCGTAGTCAAGGCCCCTTCGGTGGCGGCGTCGAGGCCGGCATGGGAGCTGCAGGTGGTGATTCTGATAGTAGTGACGATGAGAATCAGAAGATGCCGAAGCCTGTCGGCGGCGCGATCGGCATGACACCAACCACGGCGACCGCGCCTACTTTCGGGTTCCCTCAGACTCACAATGCAGACCCGAAACAAGATTCTGGTGGCGGCCCCGCCAATCTGGGCAAGGTCAAAGACAAGAAGGCCCTCGCAGATTCGGACCCTCTTGGAGTTGACCCGAACGTCAACTTCGATGGTGTTGGTGGGCTGGACGACCACATCAACAAGCTCAAGGAAATGGTCATGCTTCCTTTGCTATACCCGGAAGTGTTCCAACGCTTCAAGATTACTCCGCCACGAGGTGTTTTGTTCCACGGTCCGCCCGGTACTGGTAAGACACTTCTCGCCAGAGCTCTCGCTTCTAGCGTCAGCACTCATGGACAGAAGGTTACCTTCTACATGCGGAAGGGTGCTGATGCTCTGAGCAAATGGGTCGGAGAGGCTGAAAGACAGCTTCGTCTGTTGTTCGAGGAGGCGCGCAAAACGCAGCCAAGTATCATCTTCTTCGATGAGATTGATGGACTGGCGCCTGTTCGCTCCAGTAAGCAAGAACAAATTCACGCCTCGATTGTCGCTACTCTACTCGCTCTCATGGATGGTATGGATGGTCGTGGACAAGTCATCGTCATAGGCGCCACCAATCGTCCTGATTCCGTAGACCCTGCACTCCGACGCCCTGGACGATTCGACCGCGAGTTCTACTTTCCTTTGCCAGACGTCGCGGGTCGACGTTCCATCATCGATATTCACACAAAGAAATGGGAGCCACCTCTAAAGCCGGAGATGAAGGATCAACTTGCCGAACTTACGAAGGGCTATGGAGGTGCCGATATTCGGGCGCTGTGCACAGAAGCGGCTCTCAATGCAGTACAGGGGACATACCCACAGATTTACACTTCTGAAAAGAAGCTCCTGATTGACCCCAGCACCATCAAAATCCTAGCTAAGGATTTTATGATCTCGGTCAACAAGATGGTGCCATCTTCTCAACGAACAGTCACGGCTAGTGCAGCACCGCTGGCAAAGAACATTGAGCCGCTATTACGAAAGCCTTTAGCTGCGATCCTGAAGCGCATAGATGAGCTTATCCCGCGGAGGAAGAAGCTTAGTGCACTTGAGGAAGCAGCGTACGACGACCGCGACGACGAGAAGGGCTTCGAGCGCGAAGCCACCATGCGCAACTTTGAGAGCAGCAGAATCTTCAGACCCCGTTTGCTCATCAGCGGTCTTCAAGGTATGGGACAGCAATATCTTGGTGCTGCACTCTTGAACAAGATTGAAGGTCTGCACGTTCAGTCCTTCGACCTTCCCACTATCCTTGAGGACTCCACGCGAGCACCGGAAGCAGCCATCACTCAGCTGTTTACAGAGGTCAGACGGCACAAGCCTAGTGTCATCTACATCCCTTCAGTCGATGTTTGGTATCAGACACTACCTGCACAAGCGATCAAGACGTTCAAGCTACTACTACGGAGCGTTGGCGCTAACGAACCGATCATGCTGTTGGGTGTCATAGAACTGCTCAATGAGAAGGAGAAGCCTGATCGCCAGATGATGATGGATCTTTTCTCCTTCTCACAATCGAACCAGTTCCACCTTATGCGGCCTGATCAAGAAGGCCGAGCAGAATTCTTCAATAACATCAGTCACTACATACGGATGTCTCCAGCAGACTTCCCTGACCCGGATAACAGAAAGAAGCGAATTCTGCCTGAACTTGAGGCTGCACCTATCGTTGCTCCAGTAATCGACCCTAAGGAGCTTGCAGCCCGCGAGAAGGCGCAAAAGAAACAGGATAGGCTCACCCTCAACAAGATGAAGATTGTCATTCAGCCCATCATGGACCAACTGAAGAGGAGTCACAGGAAATTCTTCAAGCCAATCCTGGAGGAATCCTGGTACGCCTATCTGCTCGAGGAGCAAGATTCTGATCATGTGCGATCAGACCTGCCACGTGAGCAACAAGAAGAGCAAGGCGTCGTGCGTCCATGGGAATTCTCGAAGGATTCCAAAGGCGTCGACGTTTTGCTACACGTCGACAGCGGCAACAAATACTACAATCTAGACCTCGGTACGATTGAGAAGCGTCTGTCGAATGGTTACTACAAGCGCCCTGCAGATTACCTCTTCGACATCAAGACTCTTGTAAAAGATGCAAGGACTTTTGGAGATGCCGAGCGAACCCTGAAGGGCAATGAGATGATCACGAACGTTGAGGTCGATCTGGACAATTTCTTCATGCACCAAAACCCCGGGCTTCTCCAAGAATGTGAAGCAGTCTACCAGCGCGAACTCGAAAGAGAGAGGAAGGCGCAAGAGAAGCGGGAAAGAGCCATCGCCGCAAACAAGGATTTCGAAGACGTCGCACGCGTACCTCCAGAACAGTCCATCGGTACCACCGAAACATCAGGGCCTATCACTCTTGGTGAGCCTGTTCCTGGCCGTTTGGCCATGCCACCGGTAACCCCACTGCGAGCCCCCCATGCTGAAGGTCTATCCAATGGCACGAGTGGCGAAGGCACACAGCATGCAACCAACGGCTCTACCGCGCCTTCGAACGACGACACCCATATGACTGACAGTCAGGATCTGAATGCCAATACACAACACGACTTCCAATTTCAGACACCGAGCAGAATCGAGGGCCAGGGAACCCAAACGCAAAAGTCGCAGATGTCAGGGCGGACCTTTATGGCACTGAACTCGCATCCCAACGACTATCACAACAGTGCATCCACAACGACATCTGGTCAGAAGACCTCGAACAGGTCTTCAGACAACAAGTTTGGCACCCAGAGTAGCAACGGTGCTGCACCATCTGGTGTCCCCAATTTTTCAGAGATGATGCCGGAGCCGAACGGGTCGCAGCTTCCCGACACACAAGGTTCGCCAACCCCCTTCCACCAGCGACTTGAGCTCTCCACTCGCCTCTCCCCAAAGCACAACACTGACCACATTTCAAATACAGAAGTCAATTACCACAGCAGCCAGCCGTCAAACTCACAGCCATCGCAACCTTCTCAATCATCTCAGCATGTCACCTCCATGCCTGCGCCCGCTCCTCCACACCACTCGAATCTGAACCAGATTCTCAATGACGAGGAGCCGAAGCCACAGCTCATTCTCGACGACAGCATGGTTATTGCGTTGCATGACAAGCTGGTCCGATCGACATCCGGGTGTTCGCTCGAACAACTAGAGCAGATCAACGCCGCACTTATGGACGCCATCTGGAAGCACCGCTCAGACTACAATCGCAACCTTGTCCTCAAGGAGGTCACCGAGGCGTTCAACGTCATCATCAAAGACATCGAGACGATGCAAGAGATCCTCAAGTCAAGCCAAGAAGAGGAAGAGGCTGAACTGCGGCGGCAGTACCACTCTACACAAGACGACTGGTTCTCGCAGACACAGGCGCGTCGTTGAGCGTTGGCATTATCTGTAAATACCCATCTTTACTTGGGCAATTGTTCCATTTGGCTAGCATCGCGGATGGTGTTTGGCGCAGGCAGGGAAGCTTATCTGAGCGTCGCGTTGGCACGGATTTATCTTGGAGGTTATGGCATTCTTCTTTTACGCATTCCCCTCTTTACCCTACTCATGTACTATGACCCACTTTTCCTTATTCTGTTTGTTGAGGGGTGCATGCATGGTTGGCATTGGGGTAGGAGGTTTTTCTGGTGCCTGTTCTGATCACGCATTTGACAATGTGCGGAGCTGGGGTGGCGGAAGAGTAGATAGCGAATCGATAGTGCTTGTCGCACAAGATGTTTAATGATTCGGTTTTGCACGTAGTTGATCTGTTCGTCCGCCGATTGCGCGTAGCAACTGCAGTTACGCAGTGCTCAGCAGGATCACATAGCTCTCGTACCCCGTACGATATCAATCAGGCGCTAGTCATCAGGATGATATTGTCTAAATGTCGCCACTTAAACCAAGTGCTAAGGTATCATTGACAAAAAAAGAAAAAAAATGGTATACAACATATGATACATCCGCCACTACCATGAATAAGCCTTATGCTATCGATGTCATGTACAAACATGTACTTCCATTCGTGTCACAAGGGTAAGGATCCAAACAATCGTTAAAGCTCGATTCGCTACAATTGTAGCCTGGACAACCCGATACATGCGGCGCGCAACAGGTTTTTGTTGTTTTAGTAGTCGACTTTTCAGTATCTCTTCTGGTGTGACAGAGATACGGGCTCGACCCGCAGTCAGAATGTTTTTCACACTTCGCCATGGGGGGCAAAAGTATCGGCTTTGGTGTGATGCCGGCGCTCGGGGGTTGGGATTGAGATCGAGTTCGAGACGTTTGCGTGGGTGTGGACGCTGTTGCGGAGGGACTCAGATTTTCGAGAATAGGATTGAGGCTATTGCTACTTTTGGATGTAGTAGTAAGCATCGTCGTGCCCGTTGTGGCTTCTGATGATGACGAGATGTCCGGAGGCGGTGGAGGGTTCGGTGATGACTGATGGTTGTTAAACGACCATGATTACCGTATATGGGTCTTGTATACTTACGTCCGAGTCCTTAGCATGATCATCATTGTTTGATCTGATCTGCGTAGGTATAACGCTACCGAGAATAGCGACGATCGCTACAACCGCAAGAGCGATCATCGCTATAGCCAAAGGATGTCTTAGATGGGGTCTTGCATCGCTCTGGCGTCTCTTTTGCTGAGTTAGTTCGCTACGACTTTTCGAGCTTATGCTAGCGTTTTGATGTGATGATCCTCCGGAGTTCCGTGGGGTTGACATTGAATTCTGATAGCGTTCCAGTGAAAATCTCCTCGTATTTAGTTCATGCATGTTGATCGTGAGAACTTGATTGGACTGAGGTCCGGTGTTTCCCATCGAATTGAGGCCATCGTCGTTGTTGTGGTGAAGGTCAAATCGCGCATTATTCGCCATGATAGGGCTGCACCATCGGAGAAGTTAGGCGAGGGATGGGAGTAGGTGGACGGCAAGAGTGCATATACGGGGTGCGAGTATACCCAACGTTTCAAGGTCAAACGGTGTTCTGGAACACATAGGAAGAGCCTTCTGCCCTTCGTACAATGCAAGTGCCCTTTCTCCGGTGAAGAGCTGTCTGGAAATAGCATAATTTCCGCCCCAGGTGTATCAAGACCCAATAATTGAGGTGAGACGATCGACTGCCGAGTACAACTCCCTTGCCTAAGCGCCAGCTTTCTGCCCTGGAAGAGTATAGAGCTGTGTGGAAACCGCCCCGGAGATGACCTTGTTCCTGACTGGGCTTACGACGAAAAGCCCTGGGGGGCTTCCGGGGTTTGCCTTCTCTGGATGCCTAGTTACATCCCTGGAGTTATCCGGCGGCAAACGTTAAGTCGCTGCCCTCAAAGAGTTGATGGGTCGGAGTAGGGGTAGACGAGATAAGGCACTAAACAACTGTTACGCATGATTCGCTTCAAAAGTGGCACCTCCTGAAGGCGCTTCCTTTTGCATCATCGGAATTAGCGTGCGGATCCGACTGATGAGTACACCTAAAATGAGAAGCTCACTGTAAGGCAGAATCATAAAATAAACTCGAAGTTTCCACTCCGCAAGGCTAGGTACTGTATCGAGGCTGAAAGAGTAATCGTGAAGTGCCGTATAATGCGGCTAGCTGCAATCGCGACGCATTTTGCGCCATAAGATTCCTGGTGTGCAGATCCGCCAATCTGTGGCTGGATAATCGGAACTTGTCGGGGCGATGTTGCGTTCCGAGGAGGAAATATGTTTGGCTGTTGATTGTGGTCGTGTAACCACGTGAGGTTGGTGGCGCTAATCTCCATTACGATACCTAGATAGCGTATGAGCGACCTTCCTCGAAGTCTCAAGCCTGCATAGCGAACATAGACCTTTATGCATACGATCGCGGTCTTGCCAGGATGAAAAAGATGCATCTCGGCGTTCTTCCGTCAGCCTGCTTTTCACCGGTTCGTGGCTACTATTCTAGCCTCGTGCACCCGACCATGACTTCGTTCAGTGGCCACGGCATGACAACCCGAAACCAATTTAGAAACTCGAAAGCAGTCGCACCTATGTTGTTTCACCGGTAGAATATATGGTGGCCGCATCCTGCACGTTTTGAAACAGAATGCACATTCTTACAACTGCCTCCCTTTTAGCCGTTGTAAATTTGTGCGACGTGTCCGCCTTTGGGGTAGATATGATCATGGAGATCGTAGGGTGCGCAGCAAGTGTAAGTCAGCTGCTGGTCTATATAGCCTTGTCCTCCGGCCGCCTGGAGAAACTATGCGCTGAACTGAAAGACGGCTACTCAACCTATCGCGAAGAAGAGTCGAATATAAGTATCCTACTGGGGATAATCAAGCGTCTCTCGCGCCAGCATATTGCGAACGAAGATTCCATCCTTCCTGTGCTGATAGCGATCTCTACACTCGCGTGCCAGGCGCTACACCTTCTACGGCCTAACAAGGTCCTTGGTATCAACTGGACCCCAATCACGGCCCACGAAAAGATCAAATCGGCATTCCAATCACTCGAAAAAAAGAGAACGTTGCTCCATTTATACATTTCCCAAAAACATCACGACGCCCTCGTAGACCTTCGGCAGACGATCAAGACGTCCAATATGTCGTCATCAAAGACCCCTATGACTGAAACTTCGGGTACTTCCATGAATGGTGCCTCTGACGACTCAGACTCGGACGGACAGAAAAATGTACCTATGCCAACTGGAGAGACACAAGGGCGGACTAGGCGTTCCCGGGTAACTATCTCTTCCAACTACTTCGCAACGAGCTCTACTGACAGTAGCATAGGTAGTGATCACGAATTCCACTAACAGTGGCTTCAATTCCATCTTCAATGGCAAAACAATTCCTGAAGCGGACTTCAGAATTGATGGTTTTACCCAGACTGCGCAAGGCGTAAGTGCTTTGGGAAACGAGAAACAGCCCAGTGATCGCACTCTTCTTAAAGCACTTCGTAGCCGCGGCCCCGCACAAACAGCCGTAAACGCTGTTCCTCCAACAGCTTATACCAACACGACAGCCCCAAGACCTGCGATTACCAATTTTGCTCAGATAGCACGCGTTCTATCCAGCATCGATGACGAGTCACCACGCAGTTCGTCGGAAGTCTCAAACTCTGGGACTGCCTCGCAATACCACCCAGGTCAACCGATGGGTTTACCGGACAGTCAGGCGCAATCCATGTACTACGATAGTAGTGATCGACGTGTGAACGACAGCGGGTATATGAGCGTAGGGCAACAGCAAATGCCATGGCCAGCACAAGAGCAACCTACTAAGCGAACTGAGGAAAGGTCACCCAGACCCACCGCAGAATCTGGAGAAAGAGTACAAAAGAAGGGTCGGGAGCTTCGAGCAGTAAGACCAAAAAGGAAGTGAAGCTTACAGGCTGAGCGAAGCAACAGCGGATCGGAACAGGGTGGGAGATGAAGAGATAGAGGCATGGCGCAGGCTGTTGCGTGTGATTCCTTCTGCGGATATCGGAGTATCTGTTACCACGTTGGCTTCGGAGTTCAGATCTTTTATTCGGCGTACTTGCGGCTCAACTGGGCAAACGCATCGCAACTCGACGGCCATGTTCCATACCTGATTCACGATCGCCAGTGGTCGCGTTTCTATGGGTGCCTTTCGTTTCATTCCTGTGAAGTCAAAATTGCCAGGCCACATTTTACTTCATATTAATTACGGTCGTAGGATGTGCAGGTCCATCGCGTAGTTGGTATACTTGGACCTTCGTTTAGATCATCTCAATGTTATCAGCAGCTGCACTGTGCGCGGAAAATGCTTTGCTTTTTCTCCGCAGTCAGTACCCCTTTCCAACACCGTGCTCCTTCTACACCCACTCAAGCGAGCTTAGTGCAGAACCGTGACGCGTATCCAGACGCATCTAAACTATAGCAGAAACCTTCTAGAAGGAAGGTAAGCGAGGTCAGATCTGCAAAACCCAGGTGCGTGCGCAGAGATTCGGATGCGCCGGATGCGCATGTCAGCGACATGAAGCTCTTGCCCATGCAAGGAAGATAATGAACTGGTGCGAGTAGGTCTTCTTCTACGCTGTAGCCCACAACGGCGAAAAATAAGCATCTCAGAACAGCAAGAAGCATTCTTGACTTCTAGGCTCGTTACTTGCGTGTACAGTACCCTGTACTTTCCATCGTGACACGCATGCGTTCGGTTTTTCCGTGCTCTAAACGTTGACCATCTCTCACACATGCGCGCTTGCCGTTCGGACTCGATCAGACTCATACCATTCATACTGAGCCCAGCAGAGCGGTAGCATCTGTCGCGGTAAAATGTCATGGATAGCGGGCCGAAGGCGAAAAAGGACGCAAGTGCCGAAAGTTTGAAGTGCATCGAGCCATCGTGTTGTCAGACAAGGCTGAAGCTTCTCGAGCAACTTTCCACGAACGGAAGGTCAGGAGCGATATTACGCATGATGGGCGTAGGTCTTGGCTGGCTGAGAAGGATCGCGACTGTGCTCGGCCAAGTCTTTTTCCCGGGGTAAAAGAAAGACTAACGGGCCGTGCGCGCACACTCATCAAAAGAAGGCCCTCCTCAAAGCATGACGAGAAGAGCCCATTGGAGTAGCGGTTGTTGATTAATCAAGATCTTGTGTCCTGTATTCCGAGTCGTGTGTCGCATGGCTCGAATGCGTTTAGATGCCTGTGCACACCAGGGCTTCCATACCTCTTTTTCTAGAAAAATACCCACGTCCATCTCCCGTGGATGCGTCGAAGGGTGCCACACTTGTCGTTAACCTGCGCACGCCATGGTTTTGTTGTGCAGCCGTGCGCAGAGGCCGTCGGCAGTCCGGCTGTTTTGGGGATAGGCGGGCCAGGCGGGCCATTGACACTACGCTCGGATAGCCCGATGTTTGAGGCTTGCGTGAGATTGAACGTACAGTGTCCAGAGCGTATCATGTTAGTGAGATTCAGTACTTCGCTTCGTGACGGAGGTTTTTCACCCAGAGGGAACCTGGTTAGGAGAACCTGGTGTTGATGATCTTTTCATGGGGGATGATCCGGAGCTAGCGCCGATCAGATTGTAGTAACCTCCATCACCACCGCAGTTGCGCCGCGACATGAGACCTGGGCTTGATGAGTACGTGATGTCGTTGAGAAGAACACGGCTCATTGCTCGCGAGTGTGTAATCACCCGGTGTTTCCACAAGCTCCCGCTGCCATCCACCAACCACGATCTGAGTTTTTACCTTCAGATTAACCGAAGGAAGAGCTCCTCGTGGCCCAGCCGAAGCCACTGACCTTCTCCAGTGGTGCCGAGACTTTTCGACACTCAAAATACAGTAATGCCGGCCGTGCCGCAGGTCAGTCTTTGGGTCGGTGGCATGCATGATCGCACGCCTGTCAGATGACGCTCTGTTCCCCTCATCCCAGCTTGGAGGTTCTGTCGTTGATTGTCGGGTCAGTTGCTTTACAGACCACCATGATGCGCAGAAACCACGAAGCAAAAGATATAACGGTTGGCGCAAGATGAAGCCACTCCCTTCTAGAGTATACCAACGCGCCGGGAATATCACCTGCCACGTTTCGCATATAAACCGCTGCAACGCTTGTGGGCTAGCAAGCACCTTCCCACGCTGCGGCTAGGGCCATGTGGATGCCACGAGCGACGCTAGCGTTGATGGGTGGGGACCAGGGTCATCGCTTCTCTCCTCCCCAGCTTATAGTGGATCTGTAGATTACGATGCTCCTTGTCGTGAGTTCATGGCATCTCTCAGCACGCCGGGGCCCCAAAGTCGATTGTACATCATCGCCGCTTGCCCCTCGGGTAGTGCTTCTCTGTGCCTGCGCTGGTGCTCGGTCAAACGCCATATTTTTTACTTTACTTCGCCTACGATATATTTTTGGCTTTAGGTTCGACATGTTAGTTTTGGACAGCCGGAGGCCTCTTTCTTTTTAGGTGTACCCTATATACCCTTCGAAACGTTGCAGGATCAATCGTTCGTCAATCGCAATGACCATTCAGGAACCCCTGGACGTCGAATCGGCCTCGTTCGTACTACCGGCGCATATTCATCCGTGGTTACGCTCAGTCGTCGCTCTGGGCTTCATCAGCTTCTTTGCATCAGTAGCACTACTATTCTTACTCACCTACAAATTGGTATCCTGGCAACTACGGTCGAAGCGAAGCAACCAATTCGTCATCTTGATATTCAACCTTCTCTGGGCGGATATTCAACAGGCGCTTGCCTTCCTACTGAACGTCGAATGGCTACGACTGGGATCCGTCGAAGTAACCAATCCGATATGTTTTGCGCAGGGCTGGCTGGTCTCCACTGGTGACTTGGGAAGTGGAGTTTGGTGCTTCGTTATCGGATTGCACACTTTCGCCTCGGTCATCATGGACTTCCGCCTGAAGCCGCGGAATTTCTACATCTGCATCTTTCTACTATGGGCCTTCATCTTGGGAGTATCTTCAATTGGCCTCGGTATACATGGGCAAAGCATCTACGTACGATCCGGAGTATGGTGTTGGATCCATCACGACCTAGAAGACTTGCGGTTATGGACTCACTATATTTGGATCTTCGCGTTGTAAGTCTCGAATTCTACAAAATGTTTTACTCGTCTAACTCTTATTGCAGTGAATTCGGGAACGTCCTGATATACGCCATTATCTACGCGATGCTGTCGATCCGAATCCGCTCCGGCTACTACACGACCGAAGAAGCCAAGCGTGTACGTTCCATTGCAAATCTCATGGTCGTATACCCGCTCGTCTACGTCGTATGCACGATTCCCCTAGCTTCCGCTCGAATGGCGTCTATGTCCGGCAATCCGCCCTCGCTTGCTCGCCTTTGCTTATCAGGAGCAATGATCACATCGAACGGTTGGCTAGATGTACTTCTATACGCATGCACACGACGCATCATGATATTCTCCGATGAGCCACCCTCTGATGAAGATGTCATGGATACCTTCGCCGCATTCTGGATCGAAAAGCCTAAGCGCTTTGGAGGTGAAACCACAATCGTAGCGACGAATGCACACACAAGGAGAGGACGATCGAAGAGCAAGATATCGCTACCCTCAGGAGGTGAAAGCTCGGACGATCTCTGTGGATTCGGTACAAAGGATATCAAACTGGTCACTACAACCAAGGTCATAAGCGAGCCAGCGCAGCCAGAAGACTTTGAAGAGATGGACGCCGAGGCACGTATGACACGACCTCGTACACCGACAGGAAGATGGAGCGAGGAGACGACAGATACGGACAGAAGTCGTAATCTGAGTTTGAAAGAACAAGCAATACCTCATATCGCACCTTGAGGTTGCTTGTTTTGATACCGAACGACAAACTATCATCAAGGCGTATATCAGCTGCCTACATGCACAGGCCTAGGGACCTGCACCTAATAGTGTTGTGCAAAGGCGGAAACAGGGACCCTATTGGAGCCGATACACGCAAAAGTAGGACAACGTCCACGTGGCGTCAATCGCTACTAGAAGTGCCGCCGCTATAACTGTGCGGCACATGCACCAAGAGAGGGCACCGCCCAAACATATAGACAAGATAGACGAACATTACGACCACATATCGCTCAAACGATGCGCCATCACTGCTTTTGTATTTCCTTGTATATCATGAGACCCATTTTCTCCCCCAACCTAAAGACTAGTCCCCGTCCCGTTCGCCAACGCAGCAGTCAGTCTCTTCCCATAATCCAGCGTATACGCCGAATCCACAAACTCATCGAAATACTTCACCTTAGTGCCATCCTCTGTAAAAGTCAAAATGAGCGCATACTCATTCCCATACGGTCCAATTGCAGTCGTCGCCGTACTACGCGCATGTATGATGCAGGTGTGTGCGTCGGGGTCGTGCGTTTCTTGGAGAACTCTAGCCTGCAGTCGTGTTAGTCAGTTATCTGGTTGTATTGTTGGGAAGGAATGATGCTCACCGTGAAATTCTTGTACAAAGGCTCGATTCTTTTGAAGAATACGCGGTATTCGTCGTTGGTCATGGCTGTGCGGTTCAAGCTGGCGGGTAAGATGTTTTGCTTGCAGTCTGGGGTTCGGTAACCGAGGATTCTCTCGATGTCCCACGCGTTGTAGGCGGCGATGACTTCTTTGGCTACAACCTTTTGCGCGGCGAGACTGTGGGTAGTTGTTAGACGGATGTATTGAAAGACTGGAGGTCCCAGGAAAGACTTTGGTAGTTGGTAACGAGGACTTACTTGGCCTGGGGAATGACTTCAGCGTTGACGAGACATTTGTTCAAGTTCAGTCCTATCCAGATATCGCTGGTAGCCAGTGTTTCAGAGCTAGGGAAGGATGAGGCAGCAGCGAGGGTGAAAAAAGTTGAGGTGAAAACGGTTGAGGTTTTCATGATGGCTATATGGTTTGACTATGAGTTTGGTGTCACGGTGTTTTGAAGGTTTGCGTAAGTAGAATCATACTATGTGTGTTGATGGAGGACTTTATATACTCTTGAGGGATCACTACTGATGCATGCCGCTAGAGTACCTCGAACGCCAACGCTAGGCTTGAGGATATTGGCTTCGTACCATAGGTTTGGAGTATCCGACTCGCTGAGCCCATCTTCCGTTTTTGCAACCCCGGGATGAAAAACAATAAGATGGACGAAGAAGGATACCTTCCTTCACTGATTATCTTGCCAGATTCACACGGTCCTCTACAGCTGGAAGCTCGTAAGGTAGAGAGTGATCACCTTCGGAGAAGCTCGGGCGGGAAGTCATCGTTACGCTATGCATCGGCTGATTGCTTGCTATCGTCATGGTGAAAACGGAACACTTCCAGTACCGGACCGTGGCTTCACGGTGTATCGGGCTCAATGTGGAACTTGATATCCAGTGCTGCATGAGGCTTGGTGGGCGGGCTCGCATACAGCTGAGGTCGAAGACTAAGGTAAGCGAAGCGAATAAAACCCATCGGAGTAGCAGCCGGGACAAAACATCGAGACTGGTGGTGCATCTATTTTGTAGACCTAAGGCCTAGGTATTTTGGGGGCCTAAATGGCTCTACTTCTAGAACTACTGGCGCCTGCTTGTTATTCTTTGTCTCCCCCTCACGTGGATATGTATATCCCTCGTCATAGTGCCACCTTGACCAACCAGAATCGACACCCGCCTAACCCCTCAGTCGCAAGCGGCCAAGCTGTGAACTTGTAATGAGAGAATCGTTAGTTGTAGGAACTAGACGAACGATTTCAGTCAAATCCAAGAATAGCTCGTGCCCTAGGCTAGATGTAATCGTCAGCACAGTGATCTGCACGACTGGTCAAGGTGTGTCGGAATTGCAAAATCCCCTTTAAGCATATGAAGTCTGAGTGAAGTGGACATAGCGGGACGCCCATCTTCTTGCTCACGAGCTCACATGCTTACCCATTCCATCCAAGCCTCAAGGAACTTCAATCTACCCTGCCTCATATGCTCCAAAAACTCCTCGAAGTTGATCAGTCCACTTCCCTTCCGTTCGTTGATCTCCTGCTCGACAGCCTCAAGGCTCGCTAGCATGATGAGATGGAGACTAGACCTCGGGTCCATAGCGAGCTGTCGAATCGAGCGCTGCAACGGCTTGAGTTGATTCGCCTCAGGGTTATGTGGACTCGCGGAATGATTGATAGGAATACGAGCACAAAGAAATGTGTCCACGTCCTCAGAGTTTTGAGCGAAGAGGTAGTAGAACTCTGGATTGTCGGTGTACCATCGCCAATTGATCGTGTAAGGATCATCTTCTTTGTCTTGCTGTTTCGCCGAAGGATCAGGCTGAGGAGCTTCTTCAGAAGAGTCCATACCATGAGGTACCGGCGAATCAGTTTCGCCAACACATCTTTGCCCAGGATAATGCTCCAGGCCATCGTGGCCCGCCGCGATAAAGAAACAACGATTCAGAATATCTTCGCCCGAGGTTATCGAGGACGTATCAGTGTCGGAAATGACACTACTATTTGAAGAGCTGTTCGAGGCAGCCTGCAGAGTCGCTGCAGATGGAAGATTGGAGGAGTTCGGCCGGAATTGAGGCATAGTAGGATCTCTGTAGATACCAGCCAGACTTTCATTCACGAGTGGTGGTATCAGCCAGCCTTTGTTGTCTATACACTCCATGATAGCATTGACAACTTCTGTTCGAAGCCGTGACCTGATCAACAAAGTGTTCCACATCGTCATGTTGTCAACATTCGTGGGCCTGGAAACCTTCACGGATTGGAGCACTTTCGCTTCCACACTGTCGTAAAGTTCTCCGACCACTCCGCATGCCTCTTCTTGAGTGCATGGCTTATCATCGGTACGGTTGCGGAACAAGCTTTTGATAGGGCGTACATGGTTAAGGGCCCGACAGAATCTGTCGATCATGCACTTAGAGTATCGAAAGGCACCGACGTGAACAATGGCTTCGACAGCAGCCTTACTCTCTGTGAAGTGGTGCATAGTCAGCTCGTCGATAGCGGCTGCCTTTGCGCGACGCTCGCTGCGCATCTCATGCGCGTCCATAGCCATGTCTTCTTTCTCAAGGAAAAGCGGATTAAGCAATTCGTTGAAACCCTGCTGCGTAATCTGATATAACACCTCTTTGCCAAGATCTTGTTCGGGCTCGGGTATCTCATAGCCACCCCAACGCTCTCCGACAGGCCTGGATGATGAGGCATTGGAGCGTGTGTCCATCTCCACGTCGTCCTGGAAGCGGACCCTTGAAGACGACCGTGAGCTCCTGTTACGGGCCCAGTCTCCATTTAAGTCTACAGCTTCAGTCGTTCCGTTCGCACCATCGGCAGTCTCTGGCTCATCAGGGTCTGATTCCTCAAACCCTTCGGGCCGCGTTAGACCTTCTTCTTCGTCGATGTAGTATTGCCTGCGAGCCCATCTCTGAGTGACGATGCCCGCCTGTTGTTCCTCTGGCGTTTGCGATGTATAGGTGGGTGCGACGTGATGGATACCTGCTGTCCCTATTATCTCAGCCCGATCTGCCACATCGCTATTGTGCTCAAGCAGCGGCGGAGTCATGGTCGCGTCTTGTTCGCGCTTCTGCCGTAGGCGAGAGTTGCTCGTGCTTGAGGCAGCCATATTGTGGGGCGGAAAAGCAGCGCCAAGTGGCTGGCTAGAGCGAATTGTATCCAAAGCTGTCCGCACAGTCACTTCGTCCTGCAGCTCTGAGATGTAGTTTCGTGTAGCCTCCTTCTCTATGGCATAGTATGCTCTGAATATGCGTAGTATGTCCTTGCGCGATATATAGCCATCTTCATCGATGTCGTATCCACTAAAGACTATCCTGGCCTTGACATCCACATCAGAGTCGTGCATTCCGTCCAGACCCTTGACCCACTCATCGAACCCGATGAGTCCATTCTTGTCCGTATCATAGTATGCGAAGATGCGATCGTAGACGAGGTTCGGTGCGGCGACAAAGCCGTTATAGCGAGGGATGAAGGCGTGGTTGAAGTCGCGTCGATCGATGGCCCATCCTACCCCAGTTGCATCACCCGCCCACTCGGACCCTGCGAGACAAGTGAATTGGTCCCACAATGCCTCAATCTCCTCTGCTTCCATCTTGGTCTCGGCTACGAGGCGTCTCTTGAGGGCCGGGTCGATTGAGGGGCTCATCATGTGAGGCTTGCCAGGGTAGAGCGGTTCCTGTTTCTGTAGACTCAGATATGGCGCAGGTACGCGGACCTTGTAGAAGATGTGGTTCTTGTGATGCGAGTTGGTTGCTTCGCAGTTGGAGCACAGATCGAAGTCCGGGCAGTTGGCGCAGTGCCACCGGGTCCCGCGAATGGGCTTCTCGTCACAGCCATTGCATGTGATTCCACGATGTATCACGCCTTCCAATCTTGCGCGATCTTCCGCAATGTGATATAAGGTGCGCTGGAGGGTCTGGCCTTCGGGATCAATAGCATCATCCGCGTCCTCGTCGCTGCCCAACGACAGGTCTGTAGCTGCGACGCTCTCAGCGTCATCGAGAGCAGGATTGTCGCCAGGAGGGAATATCTGCGCATGCCTTGCCGCAGCGCGGGCTACTGCAGCACGATCCACTCCTGCGTTATCTGGGTTGCGATGATGCAGCCATATTCGGATGTCATCTGCCTGCGACGGGGACAGAGCTCGGTCTGGATAGAGTACGACTAGTAACCGGTCGAGGAACTCGTTGTAGAAGCTCTCGGTGAGGCGCTCTATCGTCTCATTGTCGGCGCTTGGCTGCGCGCGCAGGATCGTGTCGCGTAACTCGCTTGGCGTGCCTAGATTGCGAGGGTCGAGCGGTACTTGGATACCAAGTAGGTCGTATGGGCCTAAAAATGGTATGTCCCGTTCGTTCAGAGGAAGTGAGGGTGCCGATGGTTGGTCTCGTGGACGCCGTCTACGGACCGCATTGCTGCGCTGGAGGCCATCGCCCGCGCCTGGGCTCTGGACGTTGGTGACAATAAGGTATGTTGCATATGCAGCCGATACGCCAGCGAGAAACAATACAGCGTTCCTAGAGCGGGATAGGGTAGAGGGTGTAGACGCCGTCATGCTCGTAACTATGCTTGGTCTTGGACGAGCGGTAGCTGGTGACGCCGCAGTGTAAATGTGATGGAATAGGCGTTAAGTAGCACATGGCAGGTGGTTCCCTACCGGTAGTGCTGTAGTCACCCGTTTGAAGCCTTCATGGCGTGGAAAGGACGATCAAACGCGCTCTGGCGAAAGCGAGGGTTCCCAAGCCTCCTGCCCACATTGCGACAATCGCAGCCACGCGGCTTACTCAGCATCATCCCACGGACTTCCGTAGCTGCGTATTGGACAGAATGTCTTCACATGTTCCCAAAGTAACAGCGCTTTGAACAATGTACTTTGTATTAGCAATTAACTATATACTCTACCACGCAGCATGGCCTCCATCCATCCTCAGGTCCGCGCCAGTCATGAACGAACTCGCATCGCTCAACAGGAAGACTGCTGCACCACGGTATTCCTCCGGCTTCGACAGACGACCCAACATATTCTGCGTTGGCCATGTGTCTCTTCGCTCTGGGTACTTCTTAAAGAGCTCCTCCACCATTGCCGTCACGATGTACCCTGGCGATATTGTGTTGACGCGAATGTTGTGCTCGCCCCATTCCGATGCGAGGTTGCGAGCGAGTTGTATTACACCAGCTTTCGACGCGTTGTATGCTGAGCAGATGAGACCCTGTTGACTTGGTTAGTATGAGAAATGACAAGGAGTCGGGATCGTCCTACCCTGTTTGCGACAGTACCCGACATGCTGGCGATGAGCACGATGCTTCCTCCACTTCCAAACTTGATCATCTGTTTCGCAGCTGCTTGCGCAGTCATCATTACACCGGTGATGTTGACCTCGAACATGCGGTTCGCATCTTCAGCAGTGTACTCCAGCGCAGTGGTCTCTTGTTGAATACCGGCAGCAGCGATCAACCCATCCAGCCTGCCTTCCTTGTTGGCGATGTCCTCCACAATCGCGTGGAGCTTCTTCACATCCCGAACATCTATTTGGCGGTACTCGAGCGAGGTTCCGTATTCTTTCTTTGCTTTCTCGGCAATTGGCGCAAAGTCGGCTGAGGGTTCTTCGAGTCTGTCAAGTGCATATACTGCAGGCGCATGTTAGTTCAGGTTCTTCTGGTTACTCTTGACATATGCAGATGCATACCTCGTGCGCCAGCCTCCAGCAACGCTTCGGCTTGTGTCAGACCGAGTCCTCGAGCAGCGCCCGATACCAGCACTACCTTTCCCGCTAGGCTGAACTCTGGAAGTCCTTGAGTAGCAGGCATGGTTTGTATCATTGAATTTCAGGGATATACGACAAGAGAAGGAACGTATTTGTGAGTATGCATAAACGACGTCGCTCGCGGAAGGGTATTTATACACAAGAAGAAATGCGAGATCGGTTCGTCAATTCTACGCAAGCCGGGGCCATTGTGGACTTTTAAACCGGCTCCAGGCGGATATCTGGTCACCGGACTCTCTTGGTATAGGTCTGGCCTCGGACTGTCTTCCTCCACAGCATGCATTGGACGATTGTGGAAGACCGCGATGCTCTGTTTGCGGGGAAGCCTCCCGGCATCTTCTATGGATTGCCTAATCGGGGATACCGAAAGGTCCCCGCGGGGGATCCCAACTGAACTTTTTGGAACGTCACCCACGTCGACCAGCGTGGCGTGGACCCTGGGCCAGTAGGGTGTTCGGCCTCGAGGCAAGTGTATCCAGTTCGGGCTCGGGACATGAAGGTCCATGGTGCGCGTGAAGTTTAACACACGCGTTTGAGTGCACAGTCCAAGTCAGTCGTAGCTGTTTCGGACACCACCAGTTCGCTGGTGTATCTATCAAGGCAACAATGTATGCTACTATATGAGCTTGTTATATCACGGATCTAGCTGCAGACGCAACCATGGACTGTTTGTGTGCAGACTCCGAGAAGGCGGTGATGGCTTTCTCCACCGATCTGAGAGAGCCTCAAAGCCGTGTCCAACTGCCCGGTCATAAGACAAACTTACCATGAACGCGAAAATGGCACTACTACGTGCTTTCATTCCATGAGCGTTCGCGTCCATTCGCCGTCCTGACCATATGCGTGCCGAAAGCGATGTGTTGACTCCACTTTCGACAGCCTCCCCAACTGCGCCCTCCCTGCCCTGCCTTCCGTCATAAACCGCCCTGGGCCTGATCGCTCAGCAACCGCCTTGTAGGCCGCCTAGGCACAATTGCGCAATCACACGATTGCACGATGCCTAACGTTCTGGTCGATGTTGCGCGAAGAGGGCACAGCTAAGCCCCCCGCACGGCACAGTTTTGTGTCTCGAAGCGCCGCCCAACAACATTCACAGTGCAGTTGAAACGTCAACGATTGAGAACGGAAGTTGATAAGCGACTCTGGAGTATAGCAACGCCGCGGGCGGAATTATCAAAGAGATGTGCGCGCTGCGTGATGGTCGCCAAAACGACAGCCGCTGTGCGCTCGAAAGGATGGCGTCGTGGGCTTCAGGCATGCCGGCCGGCTCAGCTGCATCCCGCACGCATTGTTCCAACAACGCCTTTTGTCCGCCGAAATACCCCATTGTGCCCGTCCATCTCGATAACAATGTCACTGAAAGCCTCCGCTGCGCGCATACCTACCTACAGCGCCTCGCTCGCACACGCGCTAGAAACCGCCCGGTGAGGCTGCCCTCAAGGCCCAACGCCGCGGGGCAGTGCATGCAACTCACCCTCCGCAAAGCCAGCATCCAACGAAAACGCCTATGCTGAAACTGCGATTAGACGCCTGAGGCAAGGCACGGCGCAGATATGTCTCTCTCAGGTTTATTGAGGCGCTGTGCCAAAGTAAGCGGGAACCTGGCAGATGGACAGGTCGTGTGAGGCTGCTTGCTGCGCCTTCAGGCGGAGATGGTGGTTTGTTGTTAGTTGCGTATGTGGAGGGAGTTGATTGACTGGGAGGAGTGGGCAGGAAAAGGGATATGTAGGGAGTGGGTTCGCGCTTTGGGGGTTTTGTTCATATCAAGACTTTTACGTGCGATAGACACGATTATTACTGTGTGTATGGGGTCTGCATCTGGTACATCCTTTACACTACACGCATCCACATACCATTGATATCAAACGATGGCACCACACTCCCTCCACTCGTCAGTCCTCAGACCGTCCCCACACCACCAAAAACGCTCAGACTACTGCGAAACCACCTACGATTCTTCGTGCAACACCCACCGTACCATCCTTCTCGTTATCATCATCTTCGTCGGCGCTTTCGTCGGCGTCGTCCTCAGCCTAGTATACGTGCGTAGCCGCAGTCAAAAGCACAATCAAGAGCGCGCTTTACGTGTGAATGGCGGACCAGGGAGTGGAATGAGGGTGTTGAGGAGTGAGGATGGGGTAGCGACAGTGCGGTTACCGTCTGGAAGGGTGATTGGTGGGAAGGCGGAGAGTTGGGGTGGAAGGAGTTCGACTGAGGCGCCGCCGCCTTATATGCCGAGGGTGCCTGAGGCTGCTAGGGTGGGCCATTGAGAGCGTTGAACAAACGCGAAAGAGGACGTCCGTTGTGTTTGAAACATGACTGAGAGAGACACTCTTCCAAGGTCACGACTTGCCCAACTCATCGCGTTGCTACTCCTCAGATTGAGCAAAGCACGAACTATGCTCTGCTCCAGGAAAATGTCGAATTTCACATCGAGTCTTCGAAGCCAATAGTATCAGCAGTTGGCACACGAGGATCTTTCACTCCAACTAGGATTTCTCAGCTATACCAGAATTAGGACGACAGCTCCGAGACTACGAGAGCGACAAGACCGGGTCCCGCTCTTTGTCAGTCCTTTCAGACAGCCACAGCTACGCATATAATGTAAAAAGGGCCAGCGCATCAACGCGCCCAGGAGAAGTAATCGAGGACATGAACATGAAGCTGAAACGAGATTGGCACGGAAGCATAGATACCATAGTACTTATCATATTGATTCACCTGTATCACGACCCTAAATTTCCCATATCATCATGAATATTTCCCATCGAAGAAGCAACCAACGCCAGTCTCTACCAACCTCCTTTTGCTATGTAGATGACTATTCTTGCCTCCCCTCTCCATTTCTTGTCTTCATGAAGCACCTTGTAAGCCAAGGCCTACCCCGTCACCGTTACCCATGGGACCACCATCGTCTCTGCTTCTATCTCTTCCTCTTCCCATTTCCCTAATCCTGCGACCCTCCATCAGGCCCCGCAGTCCTCGCTTTTGGAGCCCTACCACCGCGCTCATTTCGCCATTCCAGGTCTCCCTATCTTCAATGCCACTTCCATCTCCGAAACCGCTATCCGAGGCCGACGCCGACGTGGATTCAGAAGCCGCTGAACTGACCTCGTCGTCGTGGTTCCGATCTACATCTGTGTTGACGCGGAGTACGCGCAGACCGGCATCCAGACTCCGTTCCACATCCGCGACTGTACTGTTGTTACTCGAAACTGAGTTGGATAATCCATTTGTGGTCCCGTTCGTGCCTGATACACCGTTGACACCTTTGAAAGCGATGCCAGAGCCGCCGCCAGCCGCCATGGCTGCAGCATTGAAGATGGCCGCGGTATTCCTGTTGTCCAATAGGACGTGAAGACGTTCGATAATCGCTTCCAATAAACCATCGATGTGGTATGGTCGCGCTAATTGGAGGAGAGAGCAGAGAATCTGCGGTGAGCATAATGCGGAGTTATGTGGTGGTAGTGATGATGTGTATAAGAAATGTATAAGCGCTTGAAGTGTAAGATGAGTGTGAGGTAGAAATAATGTTCGAGGCCGTTGCGATGGTGAGTGCGATGAAGGCTCTGGCGGGCTTAATGAGGAGTAAGAGTTCGCTGACACAGCTGTGGCCTCTGATGGGGTTATAGTGTTGGCGGTGAGAGTTGTCGCTGTTGAGTAATTCGTTCGGATAGAAGGTGTAATGGTAATGCTTGAGTTCCTCGAGGGATGCATTGTGGCAGTAGGCCGTAAAGTCGCAGCTTCAGCGTTTTCTTTCTCAGCGCTTTGGGCACTCTCGCGGAGTAATTGGTTGAAATAAGGACCCCAGCGTCGAGCAATGATGTGGGAATTAACGGGTATGCGCTCGCCATGCAAAGCAAGGAAATCCATATCGGCAAGTTCCTTCATACCCAACGCCATTTGACCTAACTCGGTCGCTGCAGGTAATAGTGTGCGACCACCAGCAAGCATATCAAGTCTGTCATGCTGTGGCGGTGCGCTGACAGAGCTGAACCCTGACGCAGGCGTTACCTTGCGTGGGTTGTCATAGAGCCCGAATGCTTCTAGTTCAACAACGCACATGTTCGAAAAATTGATGCGCCGATGATTGTAGTCTTCGACCAAGCTCCTCTTACGGTTGCCAAGAATGACGAAGCAATTCCGACGGTTCCAGAGCACACCCCTGTTCCAGCTTCCCTGACTGAAGATGTTGCCACCGGCTTCGATTCGTCCCCAACTTAGCGTTCGCAGATCAAGAGCCCAAAGCGCATACTCTTGCTTCGACGATGTCAGAAATGTGCCGCTCACCACAAAGTGGTTGTTGATAACACCACCGTTCGGAAAGCGGAGACCTGGCGGCGAGAAATTGCCGTGCATTGGCTTCTCGGAAAGCGTACCATCGGGGTGGCGTACTTGCAGCTCGAGCTTGACATCCAAGAAATTGTAGTTTGAGTAAATTAGCATCGATGATTCGCCAGTCTTGTTTGGAACCCGTTCTTCCGGTGTTCTTGCCTCACTGCCCTGTCGTGTTCCTCCACCAATATCGTTCGGGTCAATGCTAGTGAGAGGCGCGACTACGCTTCGATATGCGCCACAACTCCTGCCTAATGTGCTTGTTTCCGTCCACTTCAGACTCCGGAGGTTGAACACGCTGATTTGTTCAATGTAGTGATTGGCACTGTCCTGGCCACCCACAACAAGCATCTCTGCACCGCCTTCGCCGTCCAATTGCACTCCCAGGGAACCTTGGTTTGGGTTCGATGAAGGTGGATTGTGTCGTATGGCTGTCACAGCAGCTCCGGTCGAACTGAAGACGGCCGAGCTGGGAAGTATGGTCGCGCAGTGAGCATAGCGGCCCTGTGGAGAATCGCTTGCAGAAACGTGCATCCACGTTTTTGTCGGCGCATCGTAGATATGAACGTCTGACATCACCACCACCTCGGGTTGTGCATCGGCGGGAGCACCTTGTATCACGGAAGTCGCTTGATTAGAAGACGGACTTACAGGTGACATGCCTCCATAACAAACCAATTTCGTGTCGCCAAGCGGACAGACACTGTGGAAATACCGAGGAGGCGGGATGTCACCTTTGGCGTCGACTTTTGTCCAATGGCGCTTGACAAGGTCAAGCTCGTACAGGTCCGATGTAAGCTGCGGTCTTGTTCGGGAAAGTCGACGGCCGCCGAAAACATACAGTTTGTCGCCTAGTATCGTAGTGGTGGCGCCTACGAGCGGGTGCGGTTCCCTTCCTGTTGTGCGATGCACATTGCAGACTAAGCCCGACAACCCCGCGGTTGAACTCGTTGGTGTCGCAAGGCCTGCAAGCATCGCTGGTGACTGAGAGATACCAGGGGTCCGGGTCGACGATGTTCCATCCTGGCCGTCTTCATGATGCAAGCTGGTCTGGCTGTTATTTCGACTCGATAGATAGGGTGCCGATGTCTGAGAGTTCAGGGTGTTGGTCCGGCTAGCCATTCTGGTCGGGATATGTGGAGAAGCAGGTGCGCGCTGAAATCCACCAAGATCGAAAGGGGGATTGATAGAAGATGGTGAGAATCTTTGTAGAGGTATAGCCCAATCTGGTATCACAATCTCCACATGACGAGGCGAAACGCTGGATTCGCTGGAGGGTCTGTCGCTTGGCAATGGAGAGCCAGCGAGGCTGAGACTGCCACTCGATTGCGAAGGGCTGAAATCAATACTCGTACAATGACTTTCGGGTGTTGCAATCTGATCATAGACAATGGGCACGTGCGACGAGGCCGGAGGACAACCGGATTCGGGTGTGTTTTCCGATTGGATCCTGCGATATGCGCTGGAAGAAAAGCCCGTGGAGTCGACAGATCTTCTCTTCTTCGATACGATCTGTTTGATGTGTAATCTTCTAGACTTTTTCCAAAACGGAGAGGTGTCACCCAATGGTTGGGTACTAGAACCGATGGATGGGTACGAAAGGCCTAGAGGCAATGCCATGTTAGCGTTGAAATGCAGGATCCAAGAAAGTAATACTGAAAGAGAAAGAATCGCCTGATTTTTGAGAAGTTCCTATGTTACCAGCAGTCCCGGGCTACCAGCGAATCTCATTGACCCAGATGGGAAAGCCATGTTTACACATGAGGTATGAGGATATTGCTGCAGGTAGTGCGACTTGCTACAGTGGTACGAATGCGACTTATGGTGGTACAGAGGAAAAATTCCAGCTTTTGCAAGCACATGAGTTGGATACATGTTGATGTTGGCTGCACGCAGCAGTGGCTGAAAGTCGTCGAGAAGAAAGTGAGGGAGGGGTGCAAGCTTATAAAAGGAAGACAGATCTTACTTGAGGGTGAGCGCCACACTTAGGAGGCCACACTTAGGAGCGGGGAAGATGAGACCCAGGGGAAGGGTAGACGTATGCAGAGAAGGAAGACAACGCGTCGTCTTGCTGAACTTCAGGGCCCGCGCGATACAGAGATGACAGCAAGCCTGAGCGAGGTTCTGTGGAGCGCTCTATCTCGGATGCGGCTTAGGGTCTTGGCGTGAATCGTCAGTCTCAGGTGCCTGCAGGTCGCTAGCAAGGGAACAATGTTGGGCGTCTCTAACGTACAGCGTAACTGCAGCACTGGAGAGCTGGAGGCGTTCTTGTGTGTGAAACGGGTAGCAGCCCTTGAGGAGAAGCCAGGCAGCGGCCGGGTGCGGGGGCGGGATCCGAGATGAGAAGATAGGCTGAAACTCGAGACGCAAAGCCGTTGGGCACCTCTGGAGGCCACAGGCAGCAATGGCAATTCGCAAAGATCAATGTGCGACACGCAATTCTCGGAATACAAGGGCGCCGTAAACTTTTACTCAGCGAGGCTTGCAGGCTTGCAAAGGTATCTCATCAACGTTTAAGCACGGTCGCCAAAACAAATTAGCGCAGGGAATGCCGGCGACAAATCAAGAGTCGTTTACTCAATATTAGAGGCGCTGTTAGCTTAGCAGGCCCGCCTAGGTGTCTTCATATCGGATGATCGGTGAGGCTGAACCCAAGGAACTATTTGGAAAGCGTGAGTGTAGTAGTCGAAGACGTCCCAGTAGTGCATCGGACTGGGCCGAAACGTTGCTTCTCGGCCTTTAGCACCGTCGTCATTGTTTTCCAATCGGAGGCTAGACACCCTCAGCGCGCTTGTGAGTCGACAAGATGAAGGCGCTATTTCAGTATACGTCGTATTTACGACGCCGTGTATTCAGCAGAGGTGTTGCAGACTGAGATGTTCGTAAATGTACAAGAAGACGGCCAATCCGCTACGTGGGTATACCAGACCCTGAGATTATACGCTGCATTCTACGACAAAGAACTCGAAAATTGGACAAGTTGTATACCTTTCAGTGCGACATCATGATGAGACAACTTCGATTAAAAAAAAAAGAAAAGGGTCCTTCTGTACGATAACGACTCACGGCTGGAAGGAACGACATCTGAGTAGCTGCACAATGACTCGAGTACATTGAGCAATGAGTCTAGAAGGAAAAGGAAACCTTATTACTGGCCAAAACCGCGTCATCGCAGCGTAACACGGCACTAGAACATATTAAAGTTGGTGTTAGCTGCCGCCTACGCAGCATCGAACCCGTGTAGATGAAGAGTAGACAAGAATGTGTATACTTCTACAAAGAGTATATGGTAGGGGTTCGTGTAACATGGCTCGTTTGTAGGCGTATAGTGTGACATCATTTCCGTCATGCCCAAGCTTGATCAATATGATAGTTAGAGTATTGGAAGTGATAAAGTACAGAATGTTCAGCAGAGATGTCAAACGCTTCCCGCTAAATCATCGCCATGCCAAGTTACTGAAAGGTAAAATTCAATCGCAACCATGATTCTCCTCCGAGCGATGAGATACCCCATGCGCCTTGTCGTATATGTCGCGGGCCTCAGCAGCCAACTGCTCATTCTTGACCCAAGACGCCAAGTGGCGTTGCCCTACCCATTTGACAAGGTATTCAATATGCCCATTCTCACCAGTCTTGTGTGCTTGTATCCGCTTATACGGCCATTCCCAACTTGCCTCATCATCTGCCTTCATAGACCAGACGCCCCAGCCCTCCTTCATCTCTCCGTTCTCCCTCTCGTAGTCCAGTGCCCATTGCCTGAAGAATGCCGCAATCCAGGGTTCTTCCCCAGGTGTGTAGTCATCGGGATCGTGTTCGCGGGGTGGGAAGTAGGTAATCTCGAGTTTGGGTGCGCTGAGCTCTGGGCCATAGTGATGGCGCGCATGTTCGATGTTGACGGCGAGCAAGAAAGGATCGAGAAGCTCAGCAAGGTCGATGCCCGTATGGAATTGCCATTCGTATCGCTTCAGGATCGTGCGAACGTGCGCGAGGAGCCGTTTCTCAGCTTGCTTTGGTAGTACGTAAAAGTTGTCGTCTTGAGCGAGCTGCCGAAGGGCATCCTTGATACTACCGAGCATCTCTATGGCCCGTACTGTCACCACAAGCGACCCTGTAGCAGCATGCTCCCGTTCCCATGCTGCACATAGCTCGCATGTATCTGGTCGTAAGGGAAGGTGCGCATCGCACCAAGGTAGTGGACACTTCGCACTCGAAGAGAGGTGCGTCTCAATGCATTCTCTGCAGAAGATATGAGAACACCCAATCTTGACCGGTATCACATTTTCCCGGCCGTCTGGGGTGCTAAGGTACTCTTCGAGACAGATTGAACACTGCGCCTTCTCTACCGACAGCTGCCTGGTGGCTCGGACAATAGTCACGGAGTGAGGGCATGATGGCGCGCTTGACTTGCGCTTCGAAGGAGGCGATTTTAAGAGGTCTTGCCTGGGTGGTGGGGCCTTTCGCTTTCGGGGGCTCGCCCATACACCGGTGAAGTCGGTGCTGATGTTGTCAAAGTAAGGAAAGGGCATCCTGAGAGGCTGCAGTTGCAGTACCAAGACCCTAAAAATCCAACCAGAGCAGCTCAAACAATTGGGTACAGAGTGACAGTGTGGAGGAAGCAGGAGAGGAAGAGGCTCAGCGTGGAGAAGTTGAAGTACGGGAGGCTGCCACAGTCTTTGAAATCGGGAAGGTGCGCCTCACCGCGACTTCCCCGTTTGCACAGAAACAGCATGAGGGCAGCACTTGTGGTAAAAGACCGGAAATATGTAGGGTAAGAGACAGTCGGTACCAGTTGACGGCTCATTCGAAGTATCTGCCAGGTGACTCATTGCGGCGCGGTATCTTGTGTTACAGACACTTTCTTCTCTCTCACAATGGGAATCTCCTCCTCATACACTTCTTCGACGCGTGCCCCAGGGAACGCTTTCCTCAGTTCTTGGCCCAAAAATCGAATGCCCCAATCTTCCGCTTGCCGGTGTCCTACACAGGCTACAGATATGCCTAACGCTTTCGCGGCTTCCATGCCACTGACTCTGGGTTGACCAGTCAGGTAAAGCAAGTGTCCACCGTCTTCACCCTCCATTATCCAACCACACTCCTGAGCCATTACCAACACGCGGTGTACCTCATCCTCGTTAAAGGCGTTCATGATTGCAATGATGTGTATCTCGTCCGAGGATCCTTCGTGCGCAAGCTCCGATGCCCCAAACTCATCCTGTATTTGGCGGAACACTGCATGCAGAGGTCTAGAGGCCTGACCAATGATTCCAATCCTTCTCTCTGGATCTCCTTTGTAGCCTTGCACGCAGAGGCAGTTCGCCGTCGCCATGCCCAGCCGTTCAGCCAGCACCGTGTTCCGCCCCACAGTCAGCACTTCATCGAAAGATGTATGGCTCGAAAGTACAAGTGTCCCTTTCCGCACGCTGCGCCTGTCGAGGTTGAAAGGCCGATGCAAGAAGCATAGTGTTCGCGGCGGCCGGGGGTATATTCTTGGGAGGAGCGTCGTTGCGCCAATGGTGCTCTCGTCCAGTGGATAGCCGATCAATGAGTAGACGCCTGGTGTCGGAGTGACGCTCAATACAATCTGCTCAACCACGGCGGTCTCAGGGTCGTATCGAGGGTTTCGCGGTGCGTGGTACAGTCGCTGGACATCGTTTTCCTTCGGCGGTAGGAACGTCTCGATGAATCGCGTTACGGCTGCATGCGTGGGCTTCTTCGGTCGCGACATTGTCAGGAGAGAGGCCAGTAGTCTGTTCATTAGTTGTGATCAATAAAGCCTTTCGAAAGCTGCGCGACTTTTGGCTTCGAGTACGTCATCATCGCTTCTAAACCGTGACGCGGTGGGTGTGTAGGCCTCGCCATCGTTCCCATTGCGTTCACTATCGTCATGAATACATCTAGAAGTAAGAATGAGGTTTCGGAGGCCGTGTTCGTCGCGCGACGCGACGAAGTAAAGTCCCGAGCTTTATCATGGTGGGCAGCCCTGGAGCGCGCTGATCTGACAGAAGAAAAGACTAGTCCCGTTACGGTCTAGTCGACAATACAGCCACTCTCCCCATTCGCATCTTCCTTATATTGAGTGACGACGTTGAAGCCAGAAGAGAACTTTGAACGTCCAATGCTTTATCTGGGCGGATACCTGCATATTTGAAGCCCTTCAAGCAGTGACATTCCATGTCTGTAGTCAGCGCTCTGACTAAACGCACTATTTCCCTCGGCTTCTCTATCTTTCGCTCCAGGGTGCTCTTGACGTCGAGTCATATTCAATTATCCATCAAACATCCTCAACCCAAGTTCCAATCTTACAGCTTTATCACGATGGGCGTGACTTCAGCCCCAACTCCCGCCATTGTTGGCGCTTTGCAATGCCAAAAGGATTCTTATCTCCAAACACTCGAGACAGAGGTAGTATCCTGCGAAGAATACGTACCACCAAAGTCCTCACAACAGAACGGAAAGTCAAAAACCAAGAAGTCCACAGACCCCACCAAAGGTCTTGAGAACGGGGACGCAGCATCCGGCAGGACTTGGCTTATCGAGCTTGCGGACTCAGTGCTATTTCCGGAGGGCGGCGGCCAGCATACTGATCACGGCGTTCTCACAATACTGAAGGGCGAAAAGAAGGAAGAAGTTCCAATAAAAAGTATCCAACGCCACGGCCTACGCTGTATTCACTTCTCTCCAACGGCCCTTGAGCTTGGGACACCAGTCCGTCAAACCGTCGATTTCGCCCGCCGCTGGGACCTAATGCAACAGCACACTGGCCAACATCTCCTCTCGGCTGTCATGGACTCTATGGACTTACCTACACTCGGCTGGAGTATGGGCCAGCCCGGAGAAATGAACTACGTGGAACTACCACGGAAGCCATCGGAAGAGGAACTCCAAACCATCCAGAAGGACTGCAACACCAAGATCAGGGAGAGCATGCCGATCACTGTGGAAACACCAGAGGGCAAAGCAAGCGATAGTCTGCCTGAAGACTACGATAAAGAGAAGGGTGTTGTCCGATTTATCAAGATCGGAGATATGGACTACAACGCCTGTTGCGGGACGCATTTGCAGAACTCATCTCACATCAATGTCATTCTGCTTCACCACATGCAGTCGGTACGAGGCACCAACTGTCGGCTCTTCTTTACGGCTGGCGATCGCGCAATCAAGATGGCGACGGAGTCGATAAGTGGTCTTCGCTCCATCGCTGTGTCGTTGTCATCTGGTTCGGCACCTGCGGATGTTACGGCACGAGTACAGAAAATGAGCGACCAAATTTCTGAAGGGCAGAAGAAAGAGAAGAAATTGCTAGCTGAGATAGCAACATTCGAGGGTGATCGCATAAAGAACTACCTTCAAAGCCACGACACGGTATTTATGCATCGCGCCACAGATGGTCTTGACTTTATCAACCTCGTACTCTTCGAAATCAAGGACATCGTAAAAGAGCGAGAGGCTGTTGTGGTCTTGTGTTCGGGCGAGGTCAATAGCTCTGGATCCATCGTCGTGTTCGGCAAACCTGATTTGGTAGAGAAGATGGCGGCGAAGGTGAGGGAGGTTGTAAGCACGGCTAAAGGAGGCGGCAAGGGCGAGAAGTGGCAGGGTAAAGTCACTGAGTGGCATAAAGGCGAAGTTGAAGCGTTGAAGCAAGCTATTGATGCGCAGTAAAACTATGGGATATCTGACAGAAGGTAGATATTTACAAGTATGGTAGGCTGAGTAAAGACGAAAGTGGTATAGAGCGATTGTCCGAGATCCCAGATCCTGCGAAGCAAATAGAAAACACGAAGCAAAGGTATATACATTGAACGAATGGGGTGGCCATAAAGAAGAACATGGAGGATGGGAAGGCAGCGGGTTCATGAGTATTTAGACGCTGTAAACCTTGACGGAGTTGATGAGCCAGTACGTCTAGCCAATGTCAGCATCTAGTCTTCCATGAGCAGCCAACTATGAGGAAGACTTACATCGCCAAAGGCTTGGGGCTGGTTCGCCACGTAAGCGTTGCAACTGGGGTTAAGCTGGGAGCAAGAGTTCGAGCCCCAAACACCACCCGCCCAGTCTCCACAGAAGGTGATATCGAATACGATGTTCAAGTCCCTGAATCTGGCATTGTAATCACATCCTCCACCGAAGTTCGCGATCGGTGTACCCCAGGTTGCTGGATCGGGGTTTCCGCTCCGGATGTTTGCTGGAATGTTGCGAGTGGCAAAGTACCACACCTTGATACCACCGTCTGTCCATAGTGTGGCGTATACACCACCACCGTTGGCGTTGAATTGGGAACCGTAGGTGACAGGGTTATTGGCTGAGATACCGCAGCCGTTGAAGCCGCCGCCAGCACCGCAGTCTCCACCAATACGGCTTCCTGTCTCGCCACCTGAGCCGATCCCTGGGTTGCAGCCGGGTGAGGTGTGAAGGGTTACTTGGTTGGTGGGGGCCTTGTGAACGCCTTCGTAGATGTCGATCTCGCCTTGGTTTGGCCAGTTGGGACCGACCATCCAACTGTGAGTTCATTGTCAGTCTTGCACAGTGGGGAAGATGGAACATGGGAGTTTGAGGGGGCAAGAAACTTACAAGGCAGGCCACGAGCCACATGCGCTACCAGGCACATGTGCAAAGTCTGCGATCACAAGCGCGCGGTTGTAGGCTGTCTTGCTCTGCACGCGTACACTCTTCCGACCAGGACCGTTGGGGTCAAGGTGCGTTGTGGAGTCTACACCCATGTAGACCTGACCGTTTTGCGTCTTCAACAAGCCAAGCTGTTGAGCTTGTTGCCCGTTGACGTAGTCTACGAAACCATCTAGATGCTTGTTAGAATCGAGTGACTTGAATGTATCGCCACTGCACGTACGTGTCGGATCACCAATATCCTGGACGTCGAACTTGTTCACCCAGTTACTGGCATCGTACGTGTCGATGAGATTGTATGCAGCCGAGGCATGAATATCGTCTGAAGAGTAGACATAGGATGAACCGTTAGCCCAAAAGCCAGGCCCGGCTGGTAATGCGGTGGCACCACGCCACAGAATAGGGAGCGATATAAGGAGAGATTTGAGAGACATGGTATCGTATGTGTGATCAGGATATATTGTCGTACAGATAGACATCAAAGCCGGGATTCGGTGATATACTTATAGCCATGCGCATCTTTGTCGCAACCAAGATGCGCATGCTCCCATACCCCTTGCTCACCGTCAAAGATGCATCTAGGTCGGCTGCACTTAACAGAGGGGGATCCTCGTTGGAGATTGCATGACCTGTTGGCTCGCTGTATACAGATACCATTGGGCGCGATAATCAGATTAGGGACAAAAGCCTCGCGATGTTGCAGCACTTGTAAGGACGAATGCGCAAGGTTCGAGCGGTTCGCGGGTAATTCGCCTAGTCGAGCAGTTCGAAATTGACCCCAGAAAACGTGGACGTGCCGCATGATGGGAGTCTAGACACTTGTAGCCTCGTGGTAGGAGTAGTGGCGGTTAGACTCGCTGGTTGTTTGGCGGTTTCAGTAGTTTTGCTGGTAAACGGCTTCTGTGGCTCGTGAGTGGTGGAGAGCCATCGCCATGTCATCAAACTGGTCTTGTTCCCGCGGACCGCATCGCAAAGCGACAGCAGAACAGGAGAACAGTAACATGGAGATGTGAAATGTGACAAACAGAAATGCGTGTGAAAAGGAGTCGGGTATGGCCAAGCTCACTATTTCCCTTCTCCAGACGTTCACGTGGTGCGTCGACATACCTTCCCGAGGTTCTTTCGGGAATAGCGCTTTCACCCCGCGATTGCCTGTCTTGCCCGACCACGTCTGCATTCCAGAACTAGAAACATTCTAGAGAGTCTCGGGACAAGAAAAAGGTCGACTTGTGGACGGTAAGGACGAGATTTAGATGAGCTTTTCGTGTGTCGTGGTACAGACCCCGCAAGGTTTCTCCCCCATGGACGAGGCATCTGATGTTGGAGGTCACACTGGCTTGCTCCCACGCCACACAAGTGCCTTCTATGGCAGGTTCATCGGTGTCTGAGTCTCGACCCCGAATTATCATCGCATGTGGGGAGCTCGCGTGGTTTCACGTAGCACTGCTTGGGTCGACTAAAAGTGCGAAGCGCCTGGTCCTCTGATCTCCTGCAACAGTCCTTCACCGCTCAACGGACTTGTTGACTACCTGCTCGTGAGCCAAGAACGACCAAATTAGCCTGAAGAGAAGTATAATTGCTCTCTGTGAGCAGAAAAAGCTGCTGAATCCCATGGTCGGTTGCGGCCGCGAGTGTGGGAGCGGCTTTCCCGTAAGCATAGAAGCCGTCGTCAGGATCTGCACGTGAAGTAGATCTCATCGCCAAAGCTAGAGCTACGCTGCTATCTGAGCAATCCTGATGAAATCTAGGAGTCAAGCGTGCTGATATCACTGCTGTTGGTATGTATATATCGCACTATACTGGGAAGCGGGAGGTCTATACGCATGGCTCGATGGAACAAAGAAATACTATAACCTTCCCGCGGTGATATACCTATTCATGCTTCTGATCATATTCAATGAGTCGTCTGCTGAAGGTATGGACTCCACTTATATCTATCGGAATACGTGAAGGCGGGTCTCACTGGTGGTTGCGATAAGTATCCGGCCGTCTTTGCGCAAATGTCCAGTCACCATAGGTACTGTGCTATGATAATTGCAGAAAGGGTATATGCGCGAATCTTCTGACAGCCATATTTCACATCGAACTAGGTAACGAAGGCTAAAAAGAGCGGATCAATCTCAGTGAAGCGTATACATGCAAAAAGATCTAAAGCCAAGCTTATGACCAGGCCCGCGATGCTTTGATTTCTGTACAGATATGCCGCAGTAGTCATTCATAATAAGAATACTCTTTAGATGCGCCGTGTGTTCACTCATTCATAGCATCTATGCAGTAGTGTTCCTACTCACACTTGAGAGACGTGCCACTGTTGCGATCTAAGCGGACGACGCCCAGGTGTTGGATGACTTGTAAGGACGATCATATCTGTGCTTACCCAGGTAGTCTTGCGGCGAATGGGACAGTCACGTCTCTCATGAGTATCTTGTTATGGTCTACACATCGTAGCTCAAAGCTCCGTAAATCATCTTGGCCGCTCAACACTCGCGTATTACATAGCGAACACGCAATCTAATAGACGTTTTGGCTGACAGATGCACTACATCAAATCCGCTATCGAGTCATAGAATTCCGTAAACCCTAATATACCAGAAGAAATTCACCGATGCAAGAAGCCATCCAAGATACGAGACCTCGAGTAGAATCGGAAGTCTCGATTTTTTCACTGCCAAAATCTTGTGCAGTGTACACTCACATAGATGACTATCGATGCCAGTCACACCGTTCTCAGCCTTGTGATGGTACAGTCTGTTGCACCTGCGGAGAGGATTCATCATGACAGTCACTGAGGGCGCTGTGATGGACCCATCAACCGCCATGGCCCTCAACTTTCACTCATTACCTCTGGTGGTACAATGACTCTTTTGGACTATATGAACGAATTTCTGCCGGAGTTCATTTCTCGCACAACAGCAGAACGCAACCAGAGAGAAACATCAAGCAGAATCACTACCGTATTACACACAAGATGGCCTCACTGGATCCACATACGTCTCCGAATGCGGACCTTACGAGTGAAACGGCTTCTCCCAGCCCACCCACGTCTACAGATACGAATGCTACAGAGAATATGCACAAACTTGCCGCCATCTTCGGTACCATATCTACGGGTTGGGTTTCATGGCTTTTGATGCTGGAAAACAAGCCGAATGTTGGTTCAAACTCATCGTGGTGGCATCCCTATAGCTTGCTCAACCTCATATTACTAGGTGGCTGGTCTTTCTGGATAGTCAACTTCACGATGAGAGACGAGAAGTCAAATCGAAAGAACACGCCCGGTGAAAAGCCCAATGTATTATGGAACCTCGTCCATATCGTACCGATGTTACTTCTCCATGTTACGATCAACAAGAGCATGTCGGTCAAGGACAAGGGTCTCCTTTGGTTCTCGGCCTTGGTAGTCTTTCGATACTGGCGCGCTATCGTTACCCAATTCTTCTATACTCGATACAAGCTAGCAGAAGTGCCGTCTGATCGAGATCTAAAGTTCAACTGGAAAGATTGCACGGTTATTGTACCGACAGTCGGCCCTAAAGATAACCCAGTGTTTGAGGAGGTGGTTGCAGCCATCTTTTGGAACAGACCAGCGCGAGTCATCTTTTCGGCGAACAATTCAGGAGCCCGAGATGACGTCAAAACAAAACTTCGCGAAGTGTTCAAAGATTTCGACGGAGACATAACCAGATATCAAAAGAGCTATGGCCTAGGAGAGGGCCGGATCCCCGAGATACCCACGGAAGTCAACTGTATATTCATCAATGAGTCGAACAAGCGCAAGCAGACTTATGAAGCTATCAAGGATGTGAAAACAAAGATCATCCTCATGGTCGATGACACCGCTATCTGGCACCCACACTTTTTGCGAGCAATTCTGCCGGCCTTTAACGATCCACGTGTCGGGATCGTGGGTACGCACAAGCGAGTGGAATACAGACGCCCTTCTCACACCGATGACGAACACAAGGGGATGAGCCGCATTGAGTTCTGGCTAAACTGGTATCATGCCGGTCTGTGGAACACCATCGGCGCGCAGTATCTTGACCGTCATAGCTACGAGATTCGGGCATCAAATACTGCTGATGGCAGCGTGTTCGCCATATCCGCTCGTACCCTTGCCGTACGAACCGAGATATTGAACAACGAAAATTTTCAAACGGCGTTCGAGAACGAGTACGTATTGGAGCGGGTGTTCAAGTGGGCAACAGCATTGAGCAAATGGTACGTACCATTTGCAGGCTGTCCACTTGCTTGGTTGAAGGGAAAAGGCTTCTCCGAAAAAGGTGTCGGGCCCCTACTCGCGGACGATGACAACTTTATCACACGGTGGGTGATCAATCGTGGATGGAATGTTAAGGTTCAGTCTTCGCCCGAAGCAACCATGACCACGATATTAGGAGGCGTCAAGATATTCAAGTATTTGAATCAATGTGAACGCTGGAGCCGTACAACTTTCCGTCAGAATCCTATTGCGCTCTTCAACGATCGGACCATCTGGTGGAAATGGCCCATCGGAGTCTGGACAGTGTACTTCCCGTGGATGTACAACTTCGCGGTCTTATGGGATGGTTTGGTAATCTTTGCCTTCCTGCGATCTGGACTATATCAGGACTCCTCGAATGGCAGCGCACGACTTGTCTATCTGATCTTGGCTATATGGGCGACTAAGCTCATTAAAACTTGGCGATGGTTCTTTGAACACCCTCTGGACTTCTTCCTGTACTTCATCATCCCGGCGTACCCCTTGTTCATATACTACCATTCTTGGATCAAAATTTATACAGCGCTGAGTTGCTGGAATAACGAGTGGTCTGGAAGGAACGTGAAAAAGGCAGAAGAAGTGGCAGGAAGTGTGGCAGGAAGTGTGGCAGGAAGTGTGGCAGGAAGTGTGGCAGGAAGTGTGGCAGGACTTGTTCCTAGTTGAATTAGTCAATCTGCCAGATTGAAGGCTACCGGTGTAAGCCAACCCTTCCGAGGTTGCGCCTCCGTACTCATCCATCAACGTCATTACGGAGGTCGGTGCAATGTATTCGTCTATTCATAACGTATTCGACGGTCAGACGACATTTCTTTCCGTTTCAATGGGCGTTTTTTTGTTTTAGATACCCAGGCTTTGATACGGAGTCGTTCAGCGTTGATAGCCTTAGTTGGAATGTGTAGACATTACCTAGATAGGAACATTCAACCCGTTTTCACTACTTAGACACTTATGCCTTGACTCCATGTTGCGAACAACATACTACACTTCGGAACATCTCGAAGTTTGAAGGATGATCATCCTGGTGACGTGCTGCTAAGTGATTGCTGCGAAAGATCACAGCTCCCCGCTCGGGCTCGGGAGTACAAATGCGACGCAACCATTGTCGCAATACAATGAGATCTTAGAAGGACTGGAACGATGGCCCGGCGCATTGGTATTTCTGAACGTAGTATGAGACCTCTCGTTAATACATGCTGCTGACACTTCGTGGTTGTCAGGACTGTTTGGAAGCTAAGATTTTGTGTGGGCCCATCAAATACGTCATACCCGGTGAGGTCGGCAGGTACCTCATCTCTCACAGCAAAAGCGTGCGCAAACAAAACTCGACCACTATACGATACGAGCAGTGTCGGCAGAATAGTCTCCGTAGCCTCGATGAAAAACGGCCTTCGAGCACTAGGCGCAATTGCCTCATTCGTACCTTCCTCCACCAGAGCTGAAGCCGACCCGACGTGTTGGGACCCTTCGCTCCACATCAACTCTACTTCAACTACATCTCTTCTATGTTCCTCCTACATTACATACGTCTTCATATACTCCGCATGGAACATTAACGCACTGGTCGATATGTTGTGCCCTAGGAGGGCAGCAACACGCGCAGCACATCCTTCGATCCCGCTGATCCTGCCGATCCAAAGCCACACTCAGAGGACAACCGCTCTCGAAATAGTACCCTTATGAGCGAGGGTCTATAGAGTGGTCGGCGAGCAGACATTCAGATATCGTATGCCGGATCACCAAGGAGGTCGATATCGGTCCAGGTGCAGACACCCTGGACCCTCACAACTAAGACTCTTCATCACCTTGTGGGATCGCGCGCGCATGTGGAAGTGAATGTCGCTTGGTTTGATGGTCTCCTGCAGGACTGGGGTTGGCGAACAATGGGGGCCAGAACGTGTCAGCGTACTAAAGGAGGACTCCAAGGTTGGCGCCAATCAAGTCCTTCGCCCTCGCGTCCTCCAGCAACGTACCGTGTCGATGAAGGATAGCTTAGCTCTGCTATCTCGTGGTCCCGCAAGTCCCCCTCGCAGTGCAGAATTGCTTTTGCTTAGATGCAAGGTGGTCTGATTACTTTTGGTCAGGGTTTGCTCGGCCTTGGCCTTCTCAACCCCCTCAACCCCACTGCGGCGGCGGAAATTCGCCAGCCTAGGGCGCCCATGTGCACCATGAGGCAGCCGCTTCAGCCTGCAGATACGGGGCGGCGCCAGGCAAGCAAAACCTTCTGGTACCGTAACCGTGCTTCCTGGATAGCAGTCACAGTCGAGCCCAGCGACACGATTAGCGGGCTCCGTTGCGCGAGCCGACGATAGGGCGCACTCAAGAACAACATACTGTATCATGGGCGCTTCAGTTGAAGAAAGAAGATACGTGGTCAGCTCTCTTCCAGTCCCGACTTTCTTGAGAAATCCGGCAATTACCGCTTCTTCGCACTGTGAGGCCATCTCCAGTACCAGCCCTGACACTCAGAGGCCTGAAAGAGCGGGATCCAGCCATGCGCATGCTGCAGCAGGGTTGCGATGATCATGAGGCTCTGCTCGTGAAAGGCAATCTATCAGCCGAAGCCACGGTCTGGACACTCGCATGGGTGACGAGAAAAGCATGCGCCGGCAGCGACAGCAGAACTCCTCGTACGTTTACTCCGCATCCTTGTTTGTTTTCGGGCCGTCATGTGTCTCGCGTCCTAACACAGCGTGGTACGGCTCACGGTGCGCGGGAAGGATGATCAACCATCTGGCCGGTGTTTTCACCCTCCTGATTGGGTTTGTGGCTTGCTTGCGGGGTCGCGCGTGCATAGGCGAGACCGACACCAACGAATCATCTCTCACGCCTTGCTACTCCCTCACGGTGAGCCCGGCCGGCGGCGGCAGAGCATAATCAACATGGCGCTTTAGGCCCTGTAACGGGCCATGCCGCCCACACTCGCAGTCTTCTCCTCGGAACTGTGAACTCGCAATGCGAGGTGTACGATCGTAACGAGCCCAAATTTGTCTCCCGAGCTCGCACGACTTGGTGCACAATGGCGCACAGCGCTATCAGTCAAGCATTATTACAGCCCACCGAGGATTAAAGACTTGTCATTCGTTCTAGCATCGTTCGCACGGCATGGAACCATAAGATCGTGATATCTTAACTAGGGTTCCGAACTATTGGTACTCAGTAGCAAGTAATCCTGTGCTGATCACCCGTCGCAGTGGCTTTGGGCGTTCCAAGTGTCTGCCCATGGCTTGTTGCTGTTGCACGTCTGTGTGGCCTTCCAGAAGCGGGTATACCATTGAGTGAATCTAGCACCGCACCCCATTACGGGCGAAGGATTGCTTCAACCTTGATCAAATCATGTGTTGATACAAGCGAAGAAAGTAAGACTAAGGAGGAAACGCCCTGGAGTATATCGCGTGGCTAGTTAACGATGCAAGAAAACGTCGCGCCATCGCAGTCTCGGCTCCAGATCTAAACGGTGTATTGACTATTCCAAACCCACATCAACCCGCCGTGCCATTTGGGGGTAATCGTACGTTTGGAAGCTGGTGGTAGCGATGGAAAGCCTCTCCGCGCTTATCCTTCGACGGGAATCGCTTGTCAATATTCCGGGAGTCGCCAAAGCCTCTGCAGACCTGTCCGCACACCAATAGGATATATGCCTTCGAACACCATGAACAGAAAATGAAACACGTCTTGCATACACGCGGGCACAATCACCACCTTGTCAATTATTGTTCGGAGTTGAGTGTGCAACACACAACAAGAGGTCGACCAGGATCTTCGCGAAACAGGCCCTTTACGCTATAGCTTGTCTCGTGTCGGCCCTTCTCATCGCTGAGTCCCGCATGCCCATACCCAAGCACCCTAGACAAGCAGGGTCAATGCCGTGCGATGGAGGTTCTGGCCATCGCAACAATTTGTGGCGGTGCGGCTTCCTATACTCTTGTGCGTTCTCAACACGCTCTCCAGATGCTGCAGCATGTGTTCATGTTCACTCTGGCTACTGATTCTGAACAGTCAGCATGGGCAAATTCGTTTACCTGCCTGCGTACGGATCTGCGGCAGTGCGCAGTCACAGCCCCAGAACATGCTGTCTGGCTGGCTCATGCATGGCTTGATTGCGGTTTTGGAGTGGGCGCATAACTAAATCGATTGCGTACACTGAATTTGAACATCCCGCGAGGCTCGAATCATAATCCTGCCGCAGAACCCAAATAGGTTCTGGCCTTGCATTTTGCAACCACGATCGCTCGCTGTACTGATGTGAGTCAGCCACATACTACTTTGGGGATTCATGCCCTGTCAAAACACACGGCTTCACTACCGCGTTGAGAGCGTGGGTCGCAAGGACTGCTTGACAAGAGTAGCCTCTGCAACTAAAGTAGTCTCAACTGGCCAAGTGGCACGCTTTTCGAGACTGTTCACCCCGCACATACTGTCACTAGCTTTCCAAAGCCACCATGGGCGGCCTCTGGTATACACCAGGTGGAGAGATTAGTTTTGCGCACATGGCGACATGATAAACTTGAGCGCGGAATATTGCTGATGGCGTCAGACGGGTACCAAGCCAATGTGGTTACATGCCATGGTCGAGGTGCATCGGGATGTTGTAACGCAGTCAATGAGCAGGTGCCAGTTGCACTGCGGCCGGTATACTTGGCAAAAACCAGGCGACATTGCTGATAGGAGGGCTCGTACCAGCGAGGGTGCGGTTGACGCCTTCCACAACCTTATCCATTTCGTCGGGCCAGGAGGGTCCAGGGGCCACGCGGAATGAGATGTCACGCTGATTCCCAGATGCTGCGTTAGTATGGTACGGAACATGAGGTCCGTGTATGACAGCTAGTCCTCGGGAGCCTCTGGTCAAAGACACACGGCGTGTGCACATGGCGTGCCGTGGCAGCGCAAGGTCCCAGAGCGAAATTGCTCTGACTTGGCTCCCCACACCCGGTCCAAGGCTACGAAACGGTTACGGTTGTAGGGCAAGTGCGTTTGCTCGCGACCAGACAACGCCCAGCGCAAGCGCAGTCACATGCAATAACCATCCACCTTTGCGCCGGCCACATCGAAAACCAACCAAGATTATTCAGAGGACCATGTCACGCCATGCCACAATAGCCTTGCGATCTGCTCATGTAGGCAGTCATACTGTGCCATGACGCACCGCGAGATCAAAGGCTGGTTAGTCACGAAGAGTGGGCACGTTGGAGTCCCGCAGTGACGAAGTGACGATGAGAAACACGGTGAGGTCAGCGCGATACAGGGCCTGTTGGAGAGGCAGTGCAGCGACGAGCCCCACGAGGACTCGCTTAACGACCCGATTGAGGGCAATGGTCTAAGATTAGCATCGTCCCACGTCCAATGAGACGTCATGCTGCCAGCACAGCCGCTTGCTAGCGTCACCAGCCACAGCGGTCCGGGCAAAGCGAGAGGATCGCGTATCAGATGCGCTAAGGGCCACCAGGCGTGCGGAATGGCAGGACAGGTTCCCAGTCCTCCCATGGCTCCCCGACCGAAGCGGTGATCAAGCGTGCGTTTTCTCCAGGGTCTATCCCTAATGCGCTTGTCTTTCCCAGATGCAGCATCAAGGTTCCCACGCGCTGCACGCCTACTCGCTGACGACCCTCTACCCCTCGTCACTTTCGGCATGGCTTGCTCTGTTGGTGCGTCGACTTGCGTTGACAGGGGTCGGGCACACCGCGACTCTCAAGGGGTTAGTGCTACCACTGAGAGGCCGGAGCGCGCGATCGAGGCGGGGACGTGGATTGACGGCGGCCGGTAACTTCTGCCTTCTTTTTATTTTTCCTAGCGTGGCCTGACCGTTTCCTAATCTACCACCTCATGCCAGAGGCCCAAGCGCATAGGGCAGTAAAGCCTCCAGGACAGGGGTCTGGCCTGCCGTCGTATAGCTTCGTGCACTGTTTCCCGCTGGGGGCCATTGCGGTCTTGTCTTGGGCCTTATGTATAAACCAACTTTGCCCCCCAAGGCATCGTCCTCCATCCAGGCCTATGATCAACGCAAACACTGCTTCATCCAGACCCTTTCCGACGCCGTGGATTACCCTTCAGGACCATAGTCCTTCCTGCTTCTGACTTGTCCCTCGCTTCAGCCAGCCGCCTCAAGGACTACTCAACGGAGAGGGACTACGCGCTGTCACTCCCGTACCCATATGCAGTAAAAGATCAGCAGAGTTTCGACGCCCTTTGAGTATTCGCCGACTCATACGACAACCTTAGGATTTGATCGGCACTTCCTCCGGGAAGGTAAGCTTTCCCCTGTCGGTCCCTTATAATTTGCGCTAGCCCTACCAACCAAACACCATCGATCCGATCGCACCTACTCAGTGCTTATGCTGACTCCGTTTACGGATATAGGCATCGGCTGCAGTTCAATTCCTATCTGTTGCAACCTGCATTGCTCCACCTACCACACTCTTCATCATGGTTGACTACGCGCAATATACACCCAACATGTCTCACGACTTCGAGCTCTACTCCAACCCTCAAGAACAGCATCTAGAGTTTCACCACAACCAACCTTATGTGCCTGCCTCAACATATGCCATGGAGCACGCCTTCAGCGCTCCGTTTGACCCCATGGCTACTCTTGCAGACCTCCAACGGCCACAAGATCTACAATATCATTACGATGCCATCGCACAAGGTGTCAGGCCATATCAGTATCAAACCCCAGCAGGCTCTCCACATTCCACTTCACATTCATTCCACGAAATCCCCCCTGTGCTTTCGGCATCTTCCGAATCTGGCGCTTCAGTATCATCCTCTGCAATGGGCTCCCCATCACTTGTTCCGCAGTTCCATGAGTCGTGGCACACAATGGGGCTCGGAGCCTCTTCTGGCTATGATTACTCGGGGATGGTAGCGACTGATAAGTCGTATGTGGGTAAGTCAACTGTTCCTTTGCCGAAAACCTCGCCTTCCTCTTTCATTACATCTCCTTCATCGCCAAACATTATGCGACATGTATTCAAGACGCCTATGACTCCAGCTTCAGCCAAATGGTCTTCCAGATCAAATGGACGGAGAATCTCTCTTCTACCGGACAGGGTTACAACACCCAGTGTTACATCAGTCAATTCTCCTTCAGTCACTTCAGTTCCGCAGTCTGTTCGTTCTTTTCAGCCTTGTCGGTTGCCTTCCAATGCTACATGCAACAAAGACTAACACAACTCAAACAGATCCTAATCTCATTCAGCCCTTCCCATTCGCACCTCAGAGCCCATACCCTGAGATTAGGACTACTCCATCTCCCTACTTCCCCATTACAGAGCAGCCGCCTTCACCAGCTCTCTCTCAGCTCTCATCGCACAGCCAGCGCCCCGGTTCGGCACACATCAAGCGAGGTAGCGCCAGCCCATACCTGCACACCCAACAATACCAGCCCTACCCTCAACGTGATACGCAACGGCGAGGCTCTGTCATCTCTCTTCAATCACAAAACTCTGGCACTAGCCGCAAGAGCGGAAGCAGCTACGACAAGGATGAGACCCGCGAGAAGGGCATGTGCCCACTGCCAGAGTGTGGACGTGTCTTCAAAGACCTGAAGGCGCACATGCTCACACATCGTGCTGAACGACCAGAGAAATGCCCAATCGCGACCTGCGAGTACTATTCGAAGGGTTTCGCGAGGAAGTATGACAAGAACCGCCACACACTCACACACTACAAGGGGACAATGGTCTGCGGCTTCTGTCCAGGAAGCGGCTCAGCGGCCGAGAAGTCGTTCAATCGCGCTGATGTCTTCAAGAGGCATCTCACATCTGTTCACGGTGTCGAGCAGAACCCTCCCAACAGCCGCAAGAAGAGCCCATCTGGCCGCAAGGCTTTCGGTGGCTCGCAGCCCAACGTTGCTGGTACTTGCTCCACTTGCTCGGTCACCTTTGCCAACGCACAAGAATTCTACGAGCACTTGGACGACTGTGTACTCCGCGTCGTTCAGCAAACTGACCCCAGCGAGGCTATCAACCAACGCCTGCTCACCTCAGTTGCAGAGGACCCAGATGTCACTGAGACGCTCGACCGCAATGGTCTGTCCAAGAGCATCGAGTACACTGTTCCCAGTTACGATGAAGACGAAGAGGACGACTACGAGGAAGATGAGGTCGACAATGACGACCACGAAGATGCCACATATGGCTCTCGTCGCGCCCGCTCCGGCAAGGGCACAATCAAGTCTTCCAAACAACATTGACAATTAACACATCCCCGAGGTGTCGGCGCAACGCAGCACATCGGGGGTGGCAACCACCTACCAAACCACCAATCCTCCTCTCGCGTTCAGAAGTCGGGTCCTCGCGCTGGCCTGACCTTCTCCAAAGGCGGCGTAGCTATCGCCGGTTCTGGACGTAAGAAGCGCAAGAACTACCCCGTATCCTGGGGCTGCGCTACTGACAAGATGAAGATGAAGAAGCGCGTCTTGTGCGTCTACGATGGCCAGAGAAGGCTATGGAAAGACGACATGATGCTCGACCAAGAGTTTGAAGTACGTATGAAGCTGCCCGACGGCAAGTCGTACGTCACAGACCTGGATGTCCAGACATTCAATCGCGCAGATGCCCTGCATTCCGCAACGAGGGAGGAGAGAGGACCTTGGGTGCCCGACAACATTGTCGGCGGCATCAACAGTGTGAGCATGGAGACGGCACCACTAGAGTGGGGTCTCTGAGTACGAATAGCGATACGACATTTTGCTTTTGCTGCGAGCGTTTTGAGCGATACGGATGGGATCTACAAAAGGTTGCAAGACAGCCCGCACACAGACACGGCATGATGAACGAACGAACACCCCAACGAAATTCTTTGCTGTACTATCAAGCTTGTAGCTTTTGTATTCTTGTACTTTTCTCGATCGATACCACTGGGAGTTTGCTTTCGGCCTTTTGGCGTTTGCGCTTGCGAGCGAGATGTAATGGACGTGCTGGACGCGAAGACATAGTATCTGAATCTATTGACTATCACCATGATTTACTGTTGCACTTCATCCTGTGACCTGCTTCTTGAACAAGTAATTGCTCGACTATACAGAACTCCTACATACTCACACCTTCAAAACTGACTACCTACACATCTGAAGCTCCGAGGAGGTCCTACTACCCCAGCGCGTGGATAGAGCTGACATCAACCACGCCCCGGACCTGCGTCGTAGATCTCCCCAAAGAACGGTCTCTGGGACTTTCGGCTCTCGCACCCGTTACTCAGAGTAAGCTGCCACAACTTTCCGATGACCAGTTTATCCAGGGCAGCAGCAGGGCGTTACCCGTTGGCCTGGATTCAGCCTCAGCCACAGCTGACCATGGTTGTGTGTGTGTATGGATAAAGTGGGACGGACGGCTGGTCCTTTTTCGATACCGGGATATCGGGTTCGTCTAAGCGTGGAGGATACATTGACACGACGGGTTGCTTTTGATGGGGTATATTTGGTTATTGTGGTGGCGTGGAGGGTCTTTGGGTGCGTGCTCGTAGGGGACGCTTTGGCGATGCAGGAAGGCATTGAACTGCATTTGTTTTGGCATCTAGAGAGGTTCTGCGAGAATTTGCGTCTGGAGGCTTGCAGACGCAAGAGTCTGAATCATAAGCAAGTATCGAGTGCTTGCATGGGCGTGTTTCAACGAAATGCACTCTCCATGCCTCTTTCTGGCTATTGTCGAGTCTAGATGCATATGCTGTGTCGACTTCAGAAACAACGCTTGAGCAGTCTGGACAACTCCGCGGGCATCCTGCCGCGCCATGTTGGGTTTGCTCGACCCGTGCTGCGGGTGGGAGAAGGGAAAGGCGACAAGCGCCCCCGTGACTGCGCGTCGTGTGCTGGAAAGTAGGCGGAGAGGCGAGTGAAGGTCCGTGCTCAGTTCCCCGCGGTGGGAAGGCAGCAGCGACTTAGACAGCTTGTAGCTCCAACGACGCCCAGTATTACGCCGCAACCACACCCTCTTTCCCTCTCACAGCACTGCTACCATGGCTTCGAATATCGAGCAATCGCCATTCTTCCAGGACCAGAGGTCAAAGGGCGAAATTGTGGTCAAGGGTATGACATAACCAACACAACAACGGCGCATGCTCGCTAACTCCGATAGACCCTCCCAAGTTCGACTTGGAATCATACATTACCAACTACACCGGTACGTCTCTTGCAGTGTCTCACCAGATGTTTGCATATTCATTCCTCTTGCAGGGTACACACGAATCGATCGCCTGCACCACATCGGCGCGCACTCGCCATACCTCGCCGCCGACGCATACCGGCTTGCCATCGCGGAGGCAAAGAAGGGCAAGAATGTTGAATTGTATACAAAACTGGTAGATGAGTACAGTCGCATAGCACCACAAGACCCCGCTGCCGTGACCGATACGACATGGATTGAGAGGCAAACGAGGGTTGTGCGCGAGGAGCACGACCGGCTAGAGCATGAGTTGAAGTCATACAAGAACAACTTGATCAAGGAGAGCATACGAGTAAGTAAAGACATGGGCTATGTGTGCGCCAGTAAACTGACACTTTGCAGATGGGCAACGAGGACCTCGGTCACTTCTACTACGACACCGGCGACTTCAGCAGCGCACACAAAGCCTACATGAAGATGCGCGAACACTGCACCTCACCCAAGCACCTCGCCGATATGACCCTCCGCCTCGTATACGTCAGCATCGCACAGAAGTCATGGACGACCGTACTAGCCAACCTGGCCAAGTCGGAAGCCACTCAGCTCAAGGGCGACGAGAAGGCTAAGCTGGAGCCCATCATCTCTGCTTGTAGTGGTCTATGCCACATGGCTACGGGCAACTACCGCGAAGCTGCGACAGCATTCCTCGGTACCTCAGCGGCATACCTGACTGCAGAGCCAGCAGCGAACATCACATGGCAGAAGGAGGTCATCTCAGGCAACGACATCGCCGTGTACGGCGGCCTCTGCGCGCTTGCCTACATGGACCGTACCGACCTACAAAACAAGGTTCTAGCAAACAGCGAATTCCGCAACTTCCTTGAGCTGGAACCTCACATCCGCCGCGCCATCAACCTCTTCTGCAACTCAAAGTACAGCGCCTGTCTCGAAGTGCTCGAAGGCTACCGCAACGACTATCTCCTCGATTTGTATCTGTCTAAGATGCTCAACACAATCTACAGCCGGATCCGGAGGAAGAGCATCGTGCAGTACTTCATACCCTTCAGCTGCGTCACGCTTGATGAAATGGCCTCCAAGTTCCCGCCAGCGCAAGGCCGAACCATTGACGAGGACTTGGAGGAGATGATCAACCAACGCCTTCTCAATGCACGGATAGACCTCGTCGACCGCCTGCTCATCTGCCCACCCACCGATCCCCGCCACGACGTACACGCCGACGCTCTCAAAATGGCTGAAGCATACGATCATACCCTGCGCCTCCGATTAACGCGTCTCAACATGCAGGCAGCAGGTATGGAGATATCGTCTCAGAAGATGAACGAGAAGTCATCTAGCATCGGCGGTAGCATCGGCGACACTTTCCGCGGTTTAGGTCAAAAGATTGGGTTCTAGTAGACATACATGACAGGACCATTCCGGGGCATGCAGCTGAGGAGATGGCGCGGTAGCTAGCATTACAAGGCGTTTTGGGAGCGGCATGGCGTACACATACAGGCTCTGAGGGAAAGGCCATTAAGCGGCACTCTGGCGTTGGAATCAATACATAGCGCGGTTTGACCGATGAATCAAGACGTTATGAAGACACGTTCATCGTTCTGGTTTTGCTCGACAAGTCTCATGCAGTGGATGATCATTCCTTCATTCATATTCGTATATCCTGGGTATCTGGTATGTGTATATATCCTGCTCAACGCCAAACTTGCTAGATCATGATAACTCGCTAAGGTAACAGCAATATTTGTCTCGTAAAATAGTAATCAGCCGCCTTTGATGTCAAGAAATAGGCTGTGCGGTGCTCATCTGAACACACCTGGCCCCCTTGCTGCGGTCCACTGGTCCTGCTGCTGCTGCTGCTGTTGTTGATTCTGCTGTTGGTTTTGTTGTTGTTGCTGCGTCGTTCCAGTGCTATGGTACCCGTAGTATCCATTCGGTGCCCATGCAAAGTCGCCGCGCCCAAACCCGTTGTTCGTATCAATGGTAGGTGCGGGTGGCTGTTGAGGTTGCGTCTGCGGTAGGTGTGCATTTGGCTGTGCCGAAACGCTATTCTGCGCCACCATGGGCTGAGCGGCCATGGTGTTGACTGGCAACGTGTTCTGCGACATGGGTCGGTGGAGGGCGCCGTACGGAGAGTGGTTGGAGTGGTTGGCGGTAAAGTAGTTTTGGTGTGTTTGGAGCTGCGTAGTCTGCATCTGCTGCGCTGCTGCCGCTTGAAACTGTTGTTGCGGTGTCAGAGATTGTTGCGGGGGCCCAATCTGCTGTGGCTGCGTCTGCTGCGGTTGTTGCGGTGCGTTCGGTAGGCGTTGTTGGGGTGATTGACTACCTATCTTGTAGGCCAGTTGCTGCTGTGGGCTTCTTATGCCATGAGGGAGGCCCTGGTTGAGTTGTTGTAGTTGTTGGCGGTGGTTTGGTATGGATTGTTGACGCTGCAGCTGCTGAGAAGCATGAGGCAAGGCCTGTGCCTGAGCGGCATGTGGCCGATGGCGTGACTGTGGTGGGACCTGTATCTGCTGTGGCTGCTGCTGCATATGCACCTGTTGTGGTTGTGGTGTTGGCTGCGAGTGTGATTGCGGCGGCGGCTGCTGCTGGGCCTTGGATTGCTGCGATCGAGGCCGCGGTACTATCTGCGGCGTCTGAACAGGAGTAGTGGAAGCTCGCTTCTCCGTCTCAAACTCTCGTATCTTGGCCTTTGCTTCCTCAAGCTCTTTCTTCAGCATCTCGAGCTCGGACATGCCATTGTTCGCAGACCGACGTGAGGGTTCAGGGGTATCTGTAGGTGGGCGCTGATCCTCGCCGTTGGCTGGCTCAGAGTAGAAGCACACCCGTTTCTTGTCGTTACAGGTTGAACAGGTAGGTCTTGCACCATCGCACTGCATATGTCAGCTTCCGTTAACTAAAGATCTCATCGGCGATGTCTTACCTTGGTCTTCTTTGTCTTGCAGACGTCGCAGCTGTTTCTCGGTCGCTTTCGCTGTGGTGCTGCTATGGATTGCGTTTCGACATGTAGTGTAGGGCGTGGTCCAGGGTGGGGTCTTTGTGGAGGCGGAGGCGGGGGAGGAGGTGGTGGTGGAGTTTCGATGATTGTATGCTGTGAATCTGCAGGTGGCTGGATCAGCTCCAACAACGAACGCAGACTCTGTTGCCTCAAATCGCTCTCGATTGTGTTGAAGGGCCTCGGGGGCTCTGGTGGAGGGTCGGACCGCTTCTTCTTCAACACCCTGGGCGTGTCGGGGTCTTCGCTGCTGAGCTGCCTCGAGCGGCTTGCGAGCCTGGCCAGCGCCTCTGGATCGTTCTCCTCAAGATACTTGCGCCGTTTCGAGTCCTTCCGTGGCGGCGGGGCACGCTCTTCGTATGTCTTGTGTATGGGCACATGCTTGTAGAAGACGTCGAGCGTCTGTTTGGTGGCCGAGAACTTGATGGACAAGACGCCTTTGCAGTCGTAGACAGGTTTCGTGGCACGCTTTCCCAGCTTGGCGCCCTTGCCGTTGGCAGCGCGATCCTTGTTGAGCAGCGAGTCGTTGCAGTAGTAGGAGAAGCGGAAGCTGTCGTCCTCCCTGCTGTTCCAGCAGTTATGGAAGCTGTAGCGGTATCCGTCGATCCGCTGTATCGTGTCCACGCAGCACTTGGCCACCGCCCTCTGCTTGCGCATCTTCTCCTTGGGATCCGGCGTTGGCTGCAAAGCCTCCCTGACGCTCAATGCGACTTTCTGCTCCGCCGTCTTGGGCGCGCCATTGTTGGGTTCGATAGACTCGGCATAGTTGTGCCCCAGCGCGACAGATGGGTCCGAGAGGGACTGGTACTGCGCGGGGAAATGCGATGACTGGTAGCCGGGTGATGCATGGCTGTATTGATGTGCGAGGTGGGGTTGTTGTTGTCGTTGCGGTGGCGGTGGCTGCGGCTGAGTTGCCTGCTGAGGCTGCTGCGACGGGGTCTGCTTAGTCGCCGACGGGACTACGAAGGACGTGTCGATATCGAAGGCGAATTGGGCCTCGGTGTGCTCAGGCTCCTTGGGAGGACTCCTCAAGTATTCGCGCAACGACGTCTCGAATTGGTCGAGGGAGCGCACAGGGCCAAAGGACACGATCTTGGCCTGTGAGTCCTTTGGCTGCCGCCCTCTTTGGAGCTGCACGGGGGCTTGAGGCCATAGAGCCTGGTCGTTGGCATCGTGTGCACTCGTGGGTTGAGCATGGACGGCGGCCATGAGTGGAGCCACCCGGGGTAGTGAATAAGGAGCTTTTGAGATAGCCGTCTCCCGGTACCGTGCAAGTCTTGGCGAGAGCCCTAGACGCGATCATCAACACTTCATGGCGAGACTGACGGATGCCGGAGACGTGCTAGAGGCGCGTACGCATGGCGGGAAGTATCAGTGTTTAGATGGTAGTAGTCTAGCAGCTTCACCCATTCAAGATGCTCTACGACGCCATGAAAGCACGGGTGTAGGCATCGGAGCGTGCCTAGTCCGATGACGCATCATACAACCCGAACCTGCATGAACTTCTGGGTTGACATCGCGTCGCTTGCCATGGTGTGGATACCCTCTGTGGGAACGCGTCAGAGGACTAGTAATGTTTGTTTCTTTTTTCTTTGGTCAATGTGTGGGCGAGCATTTCAGCTATCTGCATACCTGCGCCAAGTGGCGTTGTCCATTCCAAATCATAATCACGTAGCCATCCCTCACTACTAAGAGGACTATGTATTTCTTTTATTCTACGGACTTCGTAGTCCTCCATATCCGGGTAAGGTCCTCAAACATCGACACTACAAGGTTGAAGCCCGCAGTTCCTGACTCCCGCGCTATACCCCAGCATCCCCCAGCGTGTAATGATCCTCACGAATCTCCGTATCATCCAACTGCGACATGCACACCGGAACATGCTGACGGAAGAATGCATCGTTGTATTTGAAGATCCTGCTACAATACTCACAACGTACGGCAAGATTCCAGAAAGCCTTGAAGACCTTCAAGTGATCGTACAGGCCCCAGCTTGTGTACCATTGAAGGCAATGGTCGCAGTTTGTCAGGGAATTGGAGCAGAGGGGAGTGCTTCTCAATGTCTTGCCAAGCCCAGCGTGAGTCGAGATGGCGTACTCACTGAGAATGCAGAAAGCGCAAACTTGGCGCTGTCCTCTTTCACTGTCATAGATTGATCTAACAGTGGAATGATGGCTACGACTCTTGCTGTTATTGATACCGTAGGAAGGGTAAGCTAGAGTTGATTTGCTTGGATCTTGTAAGAAAGCTGATAGACATGAGTGGTCGGAATGAGAACGTACTGAGATGTGTTGTTTACTAGCGAAGGATTCTAGTCAACAGACGCCAATCGAATGTAGACTGCTCTCCAGAACCCTATGGCAGAAGTCTAAAGGTGGCCACATTGACCGGCTACCTATGTAGATACCTCTCGCTTCGGCGATTCGTAATGGGTTTGGGAGAAGTGAATATCAAGCCGGTGCTAGATACACGCAATGTCCGTCCGCAGGCGTCTTCATGTTTATCCAAGACAGCTTTCTAACATGATAAAGTCTTCACCCTCCTCTTTCAAACCCCAGTCCTCTACCAATCATCATCACTATCCTCTCCCGCAATATCCCCTCCTTTGATCCTATCCACCACCCTCTTAACCCCCTTCTCCACGCTCTCGCCCTCAATCGCACAACCCTCATGCCAAACAATAGCATCCATAACACCATCCATGAACCACATCAGCGTCGGCACAAAGCTCACATCTAGCATGTTGCCGAGATCTGGCAGTGAATACATGTCGAAGCAGTAGATGTCGACCACATCGTACTGTTCGTAGGAAGATGACGGGAGTAGCTTTTGCAGGGCTGCGGCTACCTCGTTAGTGGTTTCGTCTTCGGGCCAGTAGGCTAGCAGGACGGTTTTTCCGGCTGTAGCTTTGATGCAGGCTGCGTATTCGGCTAGGTTGGTGATTTGGGAGAAATGCGCCATTGTGGGGAAGGTCTTGGTGTTATGTCGTGTGGTTAGGTGAAGGTGGTATGCAGGTCTCGGCCTGAGCTAAGCTTTTGTTAGTCGCCCCTCATCTACGCGGGGATCCGCACTCTACCAAGTAAACATCACGCTGGGATCCTTGGATCAGTCCCAGTACGACGGATATCGAAACGATGCCAGGAGAATCTGGGCTGATCTTGCGATTCTTCCATTTCAGTCGCTAGGCTACAATTGCGATACGTGAGGCTGTTTGACGCGTCTTCGTTCGCGCGGAAGCGCGTCTTCTCTGAAGAGGGCGTTTGACAAACAGAGGAGACATCGTCAGAGACATGATCTCTTGCTAAGTATCAGCTACATTGCTAATGAGTTATAAAATGTACGTCACATAGAACACTCGTTCTACACGCATTTTCGCTGACAGACTATAGTCATAGAGACGTAGTCTATTCGCTTTCGCAGAGGACCTCCTCTTTTTCCAACCTTTCAATGTCGACCAAATCACGCGCGTGATAATTTAATATGAACGAACATTTCAGCGAGGACTCGAGGCGTATCCCGTAGCAGTACAACTACCACGTCGAGTGCGTCGGCACCTGCGACTCCCAGACCGCCGTTCTACGATAGACGCAATGAAGCTGCTTCCACTCAGCTATAAACAGGCTATTACAGGAAGATGAGGGAGACACAAAATACTTGGAACAATAGTATCGAGTCGGAGAGCATGATGTTCTGGATTATGCGATGTCCAATCTGGTCGTCGAGGCAGCTGGTGCACGGTCAAGCAACTGCAGCACCATGTGTAAGGCGCCGTGAGCTCCTCACGTTCAAGCTATAGGTGCGGGCAAAGCTTCCTATGGTTCCTGGTGTATATGAGGACCTTTGCTGTTGACGTGCGACGCTGGTGCTGTTTAGAGATAGTCTACGACGCCATGTAGTAGGCAAAACTATGCAAACCATCCGGCTACGGTTACAATGGATATACACAGTAACTGGCACCGTACTCTCTCTCGTCAAATGATGTATCGGCAGCCAATGCTAGAATTTCCTCGACAGATCCCGAGGCCAGAAGGCACATCAGAGCTGACAAGTTGAGCAGGAAGGGGACACGCGATCAATAATAAAGTGAATATGCAACACTATCTACACTCTTTTCTGCGACATCTTTCCCTGATTCCTGTGGTTTAATTCACTCAACTCCACCACCCCCAGTTCTAGTTATAGTGCTGGTAACAGTACTCGTCCTGACAACCGCGCTGGAAACCGTCCTCGTGACCGTCGTGCTCGCAGGGCCTCTCGTAATGAAACACGAACATGCACTGGAGATCTCGCCTTGGCCGAGGCCAAGCGAAATGTGGATGCCTCCAGGAAGACCAAGCGAGATATCGAGTTGGCGCTTACGCACTGGAAGCTCCGTGGGGCAGGAAGCATCGTAGAAAGTGTACGGGCTCATAGGGTTGTAGTTCGTGTTGTCAGCGCTACGAATACAGTTAGCAAGAGGTTGGGATGAGCAAATGAAGTGGACTTACGCAGTAACGTCGAAAAGCATACAGTTCGCTTCACCATAGCCGAAGCTCAAGCACTTGCTATCGGCCTTGCAAAGCGCGCTACAGGCTTCAAATGTGTTCTTCGTGCCGCTAGATTCGAAGTAGTAGGCAGGCGTGGTTTTAACATATGCGACAATTCCGCAGCTTGGCGCGCCTGTGGGTGTGCTGAGAGGAATATTAGCCATTTGCAGAGTGTGGAAGTCAGAGATGTAGGAACCTACGGAGACGGGCTTGAGATGAGAGTTGAAGATACAACTGTAGACGAAGGCTGTATAGGAGTGGCAGAAGAGGATGGTCTGGGCGTTGAAGATGAAGAAGGCTTTGGAGTCGAAGACGGTGTTGGCTTAGTAGGAGTCGGCGTCGGCGTCGGAGTAGTAGTAGGTGTCGGACGAACAGTTACTGTAGTCTTCCTTGTTACGGAAGTGGTCGTGGTGTATCCTGACGTTACGGTCGAAGTTGCGGTCCCCGAACGAAGGATGTTGCTACAGAAGAGCGCCGCCTCAGACGTATGCCCTTCAAACGCATCCAACCCACAGTCCTCCACTAATGATGGTGTTAGCCTAATTTCTCATCATGCGAAACGAGTCCGTACCATCAGGATAGCCCCATTGCCTCCTTGAGCGACCAGACGCTTCTGCACTCGCAGCGAGCGCTACTGCCAGGCATACGGAGAACCTCATACTGCACTTGTCGGAGGGCTTGGCTAGAAGTCGACTTTTGGGGAGATGAGTTGGTACCAGGATCGATGCTGGCCGTTTGTGTCAATTGATAGAGTCCCTACTTATAAGTAATATCTACAAGCTTCGACTGCAACATTTCGACACTAGCGAAGCGGCTGAGCTGAATATTGCATCTCGCATTTCATTTGGATAGATGAACAACAGACCCCTTGCCTGCCTTGATGTTCTGGCTCGGACAAGGTGGGCTAGAACGCGTACATTGCTGCTACCGCCATAAATGAACACGAGAACGTGACCGTCTCCCGCCGGCAGATGTTGATCCACTGATGTTTACCGAGCAGAAGTTTGCACTTCTTCCTGCAGCCAGGCAGGTGGCTTTCCCGATGATACGGTCCGAGAGTGAATTGACCAATCAGGAACCTCCTCGAAATTGAAAGCGAAATATCGAAAAGTATGGGGAATTAGGCTTAAAGTAAAGTGCGGACAGGGCTGCCGTAGTTGGACCCTTCATCCCTACGCATCCCGGCAAAATTGAACTGCGTTGAGCGAATATGTGAGTGTTGCAGCGCAAAAATAGCGACGATATCCACTTAGTGTAGAAGGAGGCATTAGATCTCTTCGCTAAAATGCGTACGGATCTGATCTGGCTTCCTAAAGCCAAGCTATCTGCACTGCTTTGCACGAGCAGACGTGGGCCAGGCGCTTCAAATAACTCAAGTCTATGCCTGATCAGGTCCGGACCGACACGGACGTAACAACTACACGTTATACAGAAAGGTTCAGGAAACTTCGGCTTCAGTGTTTCCCGTGCACATGCATGAAGGCAATCACCGTATGCAAGGAAGAGAACGAACAAGTGCGATGTAGTCTACATCAGCAGAAAACAGAAAGTTTGTAAAACGGTAAGGCAATGTAGACCTCTAGGTTATTTACTTGTAGTAGGGGTTTAATTGCTTCCATGAACGGGAAAATGGTGAAGTACGCTATCCACGGCGAACGATAAACCACAGCCGCTTTGTAGTATTGTCCAGATGAAAATTTTGATGGTCCGTACCGAGCGGCTTGAGCTTAGCGTCAACAGTAAAGCTTATGCCGAGATCATTTCCTATCTCATTCCACATCTTCTTGAAGCTTTCCACGTTATGTTGATACATCGTGCCGGTAGGGCCGTCCTTCTCGAGGGGCTCGGTGGCCCCAACCTGCCGCCCAAGTATCATCGAACCCGGCTGGGGTCGTAGCAACGCGACAACGGCTTTGGAGACTTCGACTTGCTTCTCGTATCCCCACAGGTGAAAGAAAGATCCAGCAAATACCATGTCGATCTGTCCTCCGATGTCCGTGAGCGCTGACTGAGCATCGAAAATGTCAGCTATCAAGAATCTTGTCTTGAGCTTCTCCCGATCCCGGAACAACTCATAGCCCAAGTCGATAAAGTCAGGTTGTAGGTCGCAACCGTATAAGTTCTCAGTCGGTGCGCCGTCGGCCGCAAGCGTACGAATCGTCTGGCCAAAGCAGCAAGCCATGTCTAGCAGCTTCTGACCTTTGTGTAGGCGTGCAACAATCTCTTTGTGCTCGTCCGGTAGCTCAGAGAAACTCGGTTCGAGAAATCGAAAATGTCCTATGCAAGGATAGGGATGGACCTTCCAGGCTTCATCACGAAGTCTGATAACATGGTCGAGTACGTCATCTGATGGGATTCCACTCCACGTTTCGAGAAGCCGCTGGGTCTCGGGAGGTACATGGTCGTGTGAAGGGTTTTGTTCGAACCAAGAAGGCACCGTAGTCTGAGGCTCTTTGATATCGGACATCATGGTACAGTGCAAGCTTTCGTGTGATGCGATAGTGCTGTCGGCACCTGCGCAGGCACGGCTGGTTTGCTATACTTCCGTACTAGCGTCGCGCTAGTCGTTATTTCCGTGCCCGACCCGTGGACCATCGCACCTTCATCCCCTGATTCCATCCGGACCCACAGCCCGCTCTCCGCACGTACAACGCCGATAACCTTTGGAAAGAGAGAAATGACTACACAAGTTACTTGCACTCATGTCCTGCGTCTTCGACATTGCTCAACCGGCGGCCGCTCTTGACAATTTTGGAGTCGCGTACTGTTTCTCGCAAACGTTCACCGAGTTTCGGGCTGTCTGTAGTGGTGCAAGCCCTGGAGGGTACGACATCTTTGGAACGCGAAAGCATGTCGACTCAGACACAACTTGTTCTTCATAACCGTCATAAAAACACTTCGTGATTCTGTTGAAATCTTTCTGTATACCAACGACCTTGCCGGATAACAATCAACGTTTGACTTGCCGCAGAGCAATAACCTCCCAACATCCCTATGTGGCTGGGTCTGCTCTTCCATAAATTTCGGCGAAAGAAAGCACTGATTTCAGAGCTGACCAAGTCCTCATACTAAGGAGAGCATTACATATGACCTCTATGCGCAACTGGACTGAAGACACGGGTTCGGCATGTTGCTCGTGAACGACGTGCAGGAATCGAACGCAGCGGCCATCATGCTAGATGCACGATATTCTGACCTTGACAGCCTACCTATTTGTCAGGAATGATCGGCTTTTTGGGCATCATCAGTCAATATACATGTGGAGCTGTGCTTCAAACAGTCCAATAGCCTTCCGTCATGCGTAGCACAAAGCGGCCCGCATGCTCATCGGAGCCATATTCGCCAGAGGCATACCGCAGCCGAGATGACATGTCTATTGTCAACGAAGGCGTCATTGTCAACGACCCTGAAAACATTTCGCACGTAGCGTCTCAGGCTACATCCGAGCTGTACGTATCCATCAGTTCTGCTGCTACGTCGCCAACAGCCATGCTCATATCGATCTCCGACCCATCGATAGTGACAGCACCGGGCACCATGACGCTCATGCCAACCTTTCAATACGTTCAAGGTCCACGAACCCACATTTCCAACACGATCTATGACGATCATGTACGTACCAAGCCAACAGAAAGAACGTACACGGGGGTCTATGGAAAGAACGGCTAACGTAAACGCTACTTCCCTCCCGACGTACTCTTATGACCTAGCCATGTCGGCATACACTACACCTCGTTACATTAATCAACCGTGTAGGAGGTAATGAAGGCATATATAATGATGAAGAAGCACCGGTGAGAAAAAATTGCCAATTCCTATCCTTAGCCTTCAGCCTGTCATTTTCAGGATCTTCGCCATGGCCGAAAGGACTATGGGCACCTTCGGACGGAATAATACCGAAAGCACTACGGATACCGAAACGTGTAAGCTACAGGAGCGCGAAGGTGGGCGTGCGGCATGGCTCACGGTTGCTGGCTCCATACTGGTGTACTACGCCTCCTTTGGGGTTATGAACAGCTTTGGCTTCTTCCAGAACTACTATAGCAGCGACTTCCTGGAAGAAACACCACCATCGACTATCGCCTTCATTGGAACGGTTCAAATGGCGCTCATGAATTTGCTGGCTGCTCTTTCAGGGGCCCTTTGCGATCGGTATGGTGTTAAAGTTAGTACCCATCCCCAGCACTCTTTGCCCAAGACTGACCGAGATCATTAGTACCTCTACGTTGGCTCAGGTGCTGGTACTGTGCTGGCTCTCATCATGTTGTCATTTATACACCCCGGACAGTTATGGCTGGTTCTCATGACGCAAGGCTTGCTGATGGGTTTCACCATTGCTTTCGGTGTGCAACCAGCAGTTACGGTAGTTGGTCAGCACTTTACAGAACGACGTGCCTTGGCTATGGGATTAGTTTCTACAGGATCGGCACTGGGCGGCATCGGCTTCCCGCTAATGTTCGATCAACTACTACCGAGATTGGGCTTTCCAAATTCGCTACGTCTGGCTGCTGTAAAGATAGCGTATGTAAAAGCCGCCGCGTCGGCTTTTCATCAGCTAACGTTCAAAGTGTTTGCTACTTTGTCGCCCTACGTATCTCTACGAGCAAGCCCAGTGGCAAACCGAATCGCAAAGGGCTTAATTCGCTCATCGACTTCAAAGGATTTATCGACACACGCTATGCTGTACTATGCATCGGAACGTGGCTTGCCATACTAGGCCTTTGGATCCCTGCGTATTATCTCAAGCCATATGCTAACTCAGTATATCCTGGCAACAAAGTTAGCGACTATTTCTTGTGCATGCTGAACGGCTCCAGCATTATCGGCGCAACTTTGGGAGGCTTCATTGGGGATCAAATCGGCAGACTGAACCTACTCTGGCCCATTACCCTCGTCTCTGGCTGCCTTTGTCTTTTCCTATGGCTACTTGGCAACTCCATGGCTACTCTCATTTTCTTCGTCTGCGTATACGGCTTCTTGACCAGCAATGTTACTGCTCTCCCACCCTCCATAATTGGCCACATCACACCCAACGAGAAGTTGGGAGCGCGCATTGGAGCTTTCTACAGCGTCATCGCTATAGCTAGCCTTGTTGGTACACCGATTGGTGGTGCACTTATCACGAATCATGACACAAGAGACGGGTATCGATGGTTGATCGTATTTTCAGTAAGCTATTTTTCATCTATGAGCATATGGCCGATGGAGTCACTAATCAGCAACAGGGTGCTGCGCTTCTCATCGGATCAGCTTTCATGTTCATCAGCCGGCTATTACATGACAAGGCCCTCCACACGAAATGGTAGATATGTGGCCACCTCGCTAGTAAGCGAGGAGAAGTTTTGGATAAAGATGTTGATTGAACTCAGGATGAAGACGAACTCCATTCCATATACTGGAAGCTAGGCCTGTCATATGACGTCCTTTACAACACTCGCCCTCAGATAGAGCTGGGGTGGAGTACCTCCCGACACAATATCTCGCATCGACATTTCGGGGGCCAGAAGTCGTCATAGATGACTTCTCGCACCTCGTCATCCTTTTCTTTCTTCTCAAGGCCAGGAAGAACAGTCTCCTCCAGCTCCACTCCACCCATATCTTCTTTGTAGAGCTGTCCGAGCTCCTCAGTAGTAATTTTCAATTCCTTCCTCGCACAATCGCGGAGACTCAAGAATCTGACCTCCTCTTCCTCATCCATGAATCCATGAAACTTGACGGCCCTATATGGAGCCAAAACCTTAGCCGCACTCTCGTATACGAGGCGGTGCAGGGTTCGTATACAATCAAACGGTTCGCCATAAAATATACTGACCGGCTGGTGTCTGAGATTATCCTCAAGATATCCAGTAGCGTCTGGTAGCTTGAAGATCAATTCGTTCAGGTGTGGAAGCGTCTGAAAGACTTCGTAGCTTAGCTGATGTGGCTTCAAGTGCTGCGCGAATGATCCGGCAGTGACCTTGAAGAAATACAGGCCGTCGATGAAGGAGAACTGGAGATAGATCTTTCGGATACCATGGTAGAAGGTGGCGTATCGGTCCAAGTGTGGATAAATCCTCGGGAATGATTTATATGTCTTCTCCAGCTCACGGGCCTTGTCGTCGGTCGGGAGACTGTTCACTTCGGCCAACTGACGATGCTTGCCCAGTCTGCGAATACTGCACTTGAAGCTGAACAAGTTCTCGGCCACGATACACAGTCCGTTGCTGAACCCCAGGTCGCTGCTTCCCGCAAAGCACAGGCGGAGGCTGATCGCGCGGACTTGGTGTGATACGGTGAGGAGAGACGCCCACTTGCCTAGCTGACCGGTGACTTCAGGTGCGCCCTGTTTGACTATGCGAACTCGGCCTCTAGACTTTCTCTGAACAGGGAGTGGCGGGGACTTATGCATGCAGAACTGGAGGATCCGCTCCTTGACTTCAGTGGGCAGACCAGTCCAATTGAAGGTATGGCCGTTGGCATTCCACCACTGGAACATGATCTCGTCGGCCACTGGCCCATCAATCGTGGGGAATGTAGCTTCCAGGAATCGCATTACCGGTACGAACTTGTTTTTCATCCATACCTGGACCGCTCCCTTGTTTCGCCCACGCTTCGCGATCTTAGGACGGCAGATAGCGAAGACAGGATCAGTGCCGAAGTTGTAGAAGCCAACACAGAGCACGAAGTCTCCATCGAGGTCGGCCAATCGGTCTGGATTCGAGGTGTGGGTAGCCTGGCATACGTCGATGGGTACGTTGAAGTGAGCGGCGGACTGGAGACGATACTTCAATGCCGCTTCGCGGATCTGATCGATGAATGCATGGTGGACGGAGGGAGGATCTTGCCATGCACTGGGTGAGAAGTTGATGCTGAAGCTCATTTTGATGTGGAAACGAGGCATCAATGGTCGGTGGGCGAATGGTTGTCGTAGAGGTTGGCCGCAAGGTGTGAGGTGTGAGGTTGAACGTTAGCAGCTGCTACGACGCTGAGGCCTTGTATCGATCAGAGGCTCGGCGGTGTGGGTACGGGCGGAGTGTTTGTGAGAATAAGGATTGAGGTTGAGTCAAGAGTGAGAGAAGTTCATGGGAACAACGCTAGGCGTCAGGCATCTACTCGCGACGCACAATAGGTATGACGTGAGAGGAAAAAGACTGCCATTGGCTCAATAAGCCAGGAAATACGAGCGGCATGCGACCGACTATTTCGAATAAGACATTGTGTTGAGACGAGTGCGAATAGTTCAATAGACGCATTCGTTGCACAGCTTCTGCTTTTCTACTGTGTGTTGATGTAAAGTAGCCACCTAGATACTCAGTTGCGGACTACACTAGCATTCAGGGCTCTTATCGCGTTCCATCTCTCTGATTATGATTGCCTGTCCGTAACACCCTCTCCTTCAAGTGCCAGATGTCTGACATTGGAGGTCATTGGAGGTGAGTCTACAGCCCGCACACACACTCTTTTGATCACTTCCCAATACATACATTTCTATTGCAGCGTTCACTACCCATCCCCATCGTCACCAGACGACCACTCCAGCATATTGCTCGTTATCCAGCACAAACAAACCAGTTCTTCGTTTGTACCCCCATCCAAGGTTACACATCCAAGGGTGCCTTGCAACGGCAACATGCATCGCGAAACCAACACCACACTGCGCGCCCAAGAGCGCCCCACTCGTTATGCTTATGCCTAGCCTCACGGCCAGCCCATACCATCTTGCTAAGGCCTGTTGTCCTCCGTGTTCCTTTCACAGCTCATGACCGTCTCACAAGCAACACCGACACGATGCTGCCAGCGGCCCTGCAAACGTAATGTCCCTTCCGCATCCTCATCTACCCTGAGACTCGTATTCGCGGAAAGGGAGCTTCGTTTGACACTGACCGTTGCATCCCGGCTGCCGAGATCCCGTGTGGCCTATCCGCTCCCTGGCTGTGGCACGTTACTTGCGGTGTGTATTTTGGGATCGAGATCGCTGTCCTGGGAGGGTGGGGCCGTGGCGGGTGGAGGGGAGTAGTGAGGAGAGGAGGATTGTGAGGGAGGCGGGGTTTGGGTTGGAGGTTGGGAGGTTGAGGTGTGCGGCTGTTATGGGTTGATGAGTGGGCAGGAAAGTAAGTGAGTAAGCTTCTTGAGAGTGTGCCCCAGAGCCTAGATCGGATCATGTCGAGGGGGTTCCAATTGTATGGGAGCGGAATATACCCATTCCTACGTTAGTCTGTTTACGTTGTGCTTCATTGAGACTATCCTATCACGATTGTTCGGTCTGTTTCCTTGTTAGCAGCCGCAAGCAAGGTATGCTCTTCTCACTCACATCATGTACCCCATAATCCCTATCAATGCATCCGCCATGCCTCATCCATCGTTCAATTCCACAGCACCGGGGTATATACAGCATCCTCCTTCAGAATCTACGCCTGTGCCCTCCTCGTCCCTTCAAGAACATAACCAACCCTCCCAACCCCTCACCAAACATCCTCAGCCCCCACCTCCCACTTCTCCCCATCAACCCTAACACACTCCCCCTCTTTATCCCTACTACAACTCTTCCGCATATCCAACGCATCCTCGCCATCATTGTAATAATCCTTCACAACCCTATACACACTATACCCCATCTTGCGATACAGTTCCTTGGCAATTTCATTGCTCCTGCGCACAAACAAATCCACAAACCACGCGTTGGCCGCGTCGGACGAGCGTTCGAGTGCAGACGATAGCGCGGTGGCGTAGCCGAGGCGGCGCGCAGAGGGCGCGACGGTCAGGGCGGTGATGTGGCCGTGGTAAGGGAGGTAGTTGGGGTATTGGACGCCGGTTGTGGAGGGCTTGTAGGGTTTTATCGGGGGGTCGAAGGGGGAGGACTCGAGTTTGCCTAGGACTGGTGGGGGTTAGCAGGCGTCGCACATGGCTGGATGGAAGACTGAGGATGGCGGTTCGTTGGGGCCTTACTGTAGCCTTCAATTTCGCCGTCCATGCCTTCTATTATTTGACACAGCTCGGGCCATTTTGTGAGGTACTCGAGGTAGAAACCGATGTTATACGTTTCTGTGAGGTGATCGAGGTTGCATTCGGATATTCGGAGGAGGTCGGTCGGACGCATTGGCCGCACTGTCGCCATGATGGGAGACGGGGCGTGGTGTGGCACGCAGCGACACGGAGGAGGTGGTGGTGGTGGGGTGGGTGCTGATGCGAGGGCTTGGAGCGATGATGCGTGTCGGCACTCCCGCGGCGAAGTCTCGCTTAGACTCGCTGGCCTGCTCTTGCGCCAATGTGCTCTATCTCTTGCCCATCGATTTGATCTTGCTTGTACGATGTGTATTAAGAATTATGAACAAATGAAAATTAACGCCGCTATCGATGCTATGCTTAAGTTACGTTTACAGAATGGGTATAGAGCAGATGAACAACAGCGCAGTACAACCCGACCACCCAGTCTATATATCCTTCATCTTCTTTCTACAAGTGACGACCTCATTCTGACTCTCAACACTCTTCATTACATCTTTCGTTTAGTATATTCTTGTTGCGCCGTCTCTCTTCTCCACGCGAACCGGTGTTGCCGTTCCCAATGCTACCTCTTCCTCTTCCTGATAGGGAATCAGCAGTGCTAGATGCGGAAAGAATCAACACTAGCCTGTGCCCCATTGACATAATCTTTGACCGACGAGGAGCCTGATCGAATTCCGCGCTGGTCATAAGTCATTGGGCTTTGCGCTCGGGTCGGGGTCGAAGGGGTGCGCAAGTTCTCGTAGTGACGGGATACGCCATTGCTGTTCGCATAAGGAGACGCCCCGCGTGAAGGGGTATACTGGCTGCTGGTATCGTTGCCATACTCATCGAATCGGGGAGTCTGGTAGGGTCGCCTTTCTCCCGCTAGGCTGTTGCCGCGGATATCGTTGGGGATGGGCGGTGCTTGGCGGAATCTGCGATGCGGTGCAGAATGTTCCTTCTCATCAACGAGGACCACCATCCAGACACCCACAGACCCGTTTTGTCCGAGCAGAGGAGTGCAGTGTATCCACCTGGGTCGGCCTTCTTCATAAGAGTCTTCAAGGTCGGACACGGCATGCGGCAGCCAGCGGATCTTCGCCGTAACACCGCGGGACCCATCTGCAAGCGCGTCGCTGAGGGAGTCTCGGACACGGTTGCTTCCGCCAATGCGATCGAGGAAACGCGACTGGAGAATGCCGGGAACACGAAGAGAGGGCGATGTGAAGAGGATGCGCAGAGACGGCGCCGGGCGCACAACGAGGTACTGGTTCATGTTAATTTCCCCGCATCTTCACATGGAATCAGTGACCACTTACGTGTTTGTATGGGCCAGACAGCCTGCCGTCTGCCTTGTTGATCGCTGGCTTCTCAGCCCTGTCAACGTCAAAGGTAGATTGGTCCTGGATCAGCAGCCTGGGCTTGTGCTGCATGCTCGCATCGTCCTGCTCTTCAAGATGCTCCCTGTGCATATTGCCACCGTATTTCCGCACGGTGTCCAGCTCGGTGTTATTGAACATCTCACTGAGCGCCTGGAATTCATCTTTCTGTGGCTCCTTCTCTGTCTGGCCTTCTTCCTCGTCGAGCATGCGCCGGAAAGCCTCAAGATCGGTGCTGTCCTTTACAAGACCGGAAATGTCGATTTGCGCGCCAATAAAGTATCGTAGGGTTCCCCGCGAATCAAGAAGAGGCGCAATCATCAAAAGATTCATAAATGGCGATCCATCACGGCGACTGTTTTGCTGTTAAGACATGCTCGCCAATGGCATCGCGTGAGTGACTTACTAGTTCAGGAACACCTCACTATGGTCTTTGCCCTCACGGGCCGCTATGCCAAAGCGCTCAACGCTGGCGCGGTTCGTCTTCGGACCTTGGAGGAAGCGACAGTTGCGACCGATGGCGTACCCAACGCCATACTGAGTCGTGCGGTGGAATTCTGGTTTCAGGTTAACAAATGGTCAGTCTCAAAGCGCAACGGTAAACTAACCTTCCGACGCAAAGATAATCGGGTTGTCGGTCCTAGATGGGTCTGTCAGGCAGAAGACCTCGGCCAGACCCTCACTAGCTTCACGAAGCATCGGAGGAAGATTCCCCGTTACACGTTTCGCAATGCTCACGCTAACTACTTGGATGAAGACGTGCGTGATAAAAGCCGGAAGATCGTCGCGGACCAGGACGTCAAAGGCCCGATTGGCTTTTTCCTCTAGGACGGCATTCATGGTCGTTCGCGCCGGAGTCTCGGTGAAGTCCAAGCCTGGAATGGGTTCCAGGGCTTCTGCAACGGCGTTGGCGTAGCTGATGGCTCGTAGCGCTTTCAGTGCATCGAGGTAGTAGATCAGAGTAGGGAGCGAGTTGGGTCGGGCGATGCTCAGGAATGACGTAAATCGAAGTAGGGATGCAGTGTCGGCGAAGATGGCCTTCAGATGCTCTTTCGAGAAGAGTTGCTCGGATCTGGTCTCGAGGGAGTATTGTGATCGTGCGTTGTCGATGGGTCCGCTGACAAGATCGAATGACTGGGGGTCATCTTCCAGTAATGGTGAAAGACGGTCTCCGTCTTCGATGATATCAGCTTTTTGCTGGAGAGGTCCGAGTTGTCGCGTTGCGAAAGATGGCGTGGACTCATATGATATGACTGAGTCGGCTGAGCTTCGTATCGTGGTCGGCTGTTCGTTCATGGGAATGCGTGAAGACAGTATATTCTGTGGCACGGCACTAGATGTGCGTGACATACTTCGAGTGCGTGACTGTTGCATGTCTGGTGTTCCACGTCCGTTGTTAGGCGACGATGGCTCTGCGCTCAGTCGCCGTTGCAATGATATGCGCTTTTGGTTGGCCTGGGGGGTACTGGAACTGATGGGGAATGAGCAAAAGGAACGAACGAACGAAAGGGGGGGGAGTAGGGTGTTACCTGGTACGGGAGGGGATATGGATATCCTTTCTTGTAAAGTCTATCTGTGGAGCGGGAGCAGTCTCGTCATCTGAAAGCCAACTTTCTCTTCGTTCGGGATCGGCCGGTCTAGTGACGGGTGAAAGAGGGGCACTCCTTGCATTTGAATCAGAAGCATCTTGCATGGTTGCAAAGTCCAGGACCAGTGGTTCATTATGCGCACCGCCACTGCCGTTGGTGACATTGGGGTGGGCATCCGTATCGGGGGCCATGACGCTATCGACATACGCTGGGGCCAACTCGGTTGAGCTCCCCATTTTGGCTGAATTGATAGTAGTGTTCGAGGTCCTGGCAGGATCAGTAGGCCGTTTAGAAGAGAACACTCCGTGGGCTGATCGCATCTTGTTCTTAAACAGGGCCATTGTAATTCGTGCAACGCTACCACGTTGCGGCCGTCAAAAAGCAAAGGGGACAAGTGGGAAAGTTTGATAACTGGGGATGGCACGGCGTGTTGGAAAAGGGCAGACGTAGATCGATGACGAAGAGAGAATTTCTGTAGGGTAAACATACCGGAGAAGCCAAAAACTGCTGACACGTTATAGGTCCCTTGTCTCTGAATAGTTAGGTACTAGTCGGTCGCCTGGCGTGCCTGGCTGGTGGTGCCAGGACGTCGACTCGCTGGCGTCTGCTTTGGGCACCAGAAAGATCGCTTTAGCCTGGTAGGCTAAGGTTCCGGCCGCAAGGATGCCGATTGCGCCGATAGTGTGGGCTAATGCAAGGCACAGTGAGATGTCGGCGATCGTGAGATTTGCCTCCCGCGGCAGATGATCGAAGGATTGAGGCTTGACGAGCTCAAATAGGGTCGCGTGCTAAGACAGGGGTCGCGGATGCTATCGATAATATGCCGGCTATCGGCGTTGTAAGCTGAGATCTACGATGGACTTGTCAGCATTGTGAAGTATCGCAACATTTCGATGTTGTCGCAGTTGAAACAAAGCTGGGGGTTGGGTGTCGCATAACCAACCCCCCGCATCAGCCACGAGTACATTTTTGTGCACCTCGCGGCATACCTTGCATCGACGCCTGATCCCTGTGCAAATCTGCAGACCGCCATGGCTAAAGAGAAACTGCAATCGTGATGTGTTTCTGTGTGTGGTCGGTCTTCGCATCCGACACGTCGAATTGGTCATAATCCTGGACATGTCCCCGTTGGAGGAACACCAGGGTTTGGATCTAGCTGTCTGCAGCCGTGATCTGTGCAGACAAAGGTTTGCAGCCGCCGGTGCTCCGTATACAACAACCTCGGGGTAGTTAACCAGCCTAAGGGATGCTCTTCCGACTGCCCTGGTCTTCCTCTTCAGCTGTCAGTTGTCAACTTGACGCGCTTCCCGCAAACTTTGCACTAGAGAAGACGGGACTGCACTCCCGGCTTGCGACCCTCTCTTAGACGGGTTCTCTCTCCAAATGCTCACAGCCGAAGAAGGACTCCACTTGAACGACATGCTGTCGCATTCGGATTGTGGAGTTTTTTGACTCGACATGACAGATGGCTTGATGTCCATTACTCGCAACGCAGATCTTTGTTTACAGAAGTCAATTGCATGCAGTGGATTTCTGGGAACAAGGGTGCGCAACCCCACTCATCAGAGGTTGCTCTGGTGTTGAACACGACGGCGATTCAGCGGCGTAATAACCCTTCGCTGTTATCCGCTACTGCAACCGAGCCGACAACGTTACAGCATGACGTGTATGGCAGTGGACCCACGGTACGCCGTAAGTGGCCTCGACTCGACGTGTCGACGCAGGGTGTTAATGTCCGAAGGGAGTCGGTTACTTTTGGATTATTGTCCGAACAGCTTTTTGTTCCTTTTTGCGGATGGTGGAGAAAAGCTGTGGTGTCCAGAGGGCACGTGTCGTGGGGCGACGCTGCCTCGTGCAATCTGAAATGTGGGCTGGAGCTGCGCAGACAACTTCGCGTGGGCAAGCGTCATGCGCTCATGGTCGACACTACATGCTAATGTTCACTAGATTCACAATGAACCTTGGAAGCCTACTGTTTCTCCTGCATCACGTGTGCAGCCAATCAACGGCCAACCCCGCCGAAATGCAGCCAACGAAGAGATGCGCCTAGATCCGAAATCTAGATGCCCGCGCATTTAGCTTTGTCGCGAAGGAAATCGATGAAATCCCCTGAATCTTGGGAAACTTTGGAAACCTTCGCAATTCGGGTATACGGGCTGACGGGCTACCAACATTCGGCTGTGACCTAGTCAGCTTTCGCGAATTCCGTCATCTTAGTTCAGATCCTTAGATAGGTGTCGGTAGCACCCGATACAATTTAGATCAAACCTTCTGTCCTGAACCCCAGACCGCCACGTGCATTGGTCGCTCTGTCGCTCTGTCATTCCTGCCAATCGCAACATTTGATTCCTCGTTTTGTCAGTCACAGCGTCATTGTACGATTGCGGTAGTATAAGAGAAGAATCCCACACTGTTGCGTCTGACCATCTTGGCATCTACGCCTTTTTGTCGCATATCCAATCCCGTCTTGGGATCTTCATTAGGACTAGTAGCCACATGGATTTAGCTTTCATTGTCTTCTGTCACTGTCAGGCAACGTTCAGAGCATAGCCCACTATTCCTTGATTCTTATTCCCATGTATCCCGGTGCTGTGTCCGTCAACTTCAATTGGCGAACGAACAACCACTTCGGTCCCGCTATAAAGACAATAGATTGCGATACCACGAATATACTGGTAGCTCTATGTTGCCAAACACAATGGATCGTGTACCCGAGATATACTGGAAGTAGGTTTATGTTTCTTTATACTGATCACCACTTCATTTCTCGGCGATAGTTTGTGATGAATTTACTTGTATGTGAAAGACACCCTGCAATCTTATCAGGCGAGCGCATCATGAAGCTTTCACAGAGATCGAGCAAGCTGTAAAGTTTGAGTGAAGATTTCACTGGCAAAAGCAAGAACACGGATTCGGCGATGTTGCGGAGGGCCAAGGTGACTGTAGCGGACTGTGGCATCGATCGATAGTGAAACAGTGGTGCAAAAGGTCTTTCCATGTGGATCACATCATCTGTCTTCCTTGAGTACATTGATGTGGTTGGAATCATGATGACACTGTAGTTATGAATTCGAAATGCGTGCAAGACCTAGTCATCTATCCTGGTCATATCTGAAGTAGTCGTCCGACACCAATAAGATGCTCGCAGTGCATGCGAACAACTACAAGTAGACCCTGCACCAGTTGCAGTAAGCACTAGCAGTGCGTCACTTTCAGGATTAGCAGTCTTCGTCGTTTCCGCAAACTCGAGAATATATCTGATTCTCGAGGCTAAAAATCTCCAGGAACGGACACATTAGCTCTCCATACGAACGTCATCACATTAAAGACCAATGACGCATCTCCCAGCACCACAACGGGCAACTGACGCGGCAGCAGGGAACCATATGTCCAGGCTACGCACTATACTTGCCAAGCACGATAGGACGCCGCTCGGATGCAAACGGGGCCGTCGTACTACGAAGAAGAAATGTCAGGGTATTCCTTGAAGTGGCGCGGCATCGCAAGGGCCCCGTGAGTGAACCACGTCAGGGCGGTAGTTTGAAGGATGTTCAGGGGCCAGGGTAAATGAACAACAACCAAGACACGAAGTAAGAATCAAGCGACCGCCACAGTGGCCCGCTTCCCCTAGCAGACCATCACAGCTGGTACGTAGCCACCCCATTCAAACGAAGAATGGAACGTTTCTGTTTATATACCAATGTAGACTGCAGCGCAACTCTTTAGTGTCTTGCCTGTGCGAGGTGTAGCCACGTTTCCAGACTGGTCGATAGCGAACATGCACAAACGTTGAGTTGCAAGTCGTCCCAGTACACTGTAGAAGAAGTGAGAGTAAAGTATACTATTGACAAGCCTATCTATCGTTGGATCTATAGTCGTTCGTACAGGGTATCATATGCTGGTTGAGTATAGTACAGTGATGTAGCAGTATGTGTGCTCATCATACAAGAGTCGTTTCTTCGATTATCGGAGTATGTTTTTTTCGTCCGCATCTTATGTACAGGCGAATTCCTTTGGTATCCGCGTTTATGTGGGTCGAAAAACGGAGGATCAGGGCATTTTTGGCCGTTCAGCGGGGCGTCTGATGTGAGCGCATCGTCTGTCTCGTAGGAAGCTGAATGCGAGACCTTAAACTCTGGAGCGCTTCAGTCGGCGACGAATTATCTAAGTCGTGACCGTCTGCGGCGCCATCATCGTGTTGCGCATCATGTACGGCTTCTTGTTGTGGGGAAACTCCTCGAGCATATCTCGTGTCGTCGTAGTCTTGCGCTTCGGGGTCATATTGGCGAGCTGCGCGTCTACGGGGAGGACGTGCTGTAGCCTGAGCAAGTTTCTGTTCGAGAAGCCATGCCTTGCGCTTATATCTTAGGAGCTCTTCATCCTGTTCGAGTGCCTTTCTCCTTGCTTCAATATCCGCAGCTGTGGTATCCGACTCCGTGTAGGTGCGTGCTTCAGTCGGTTCGCGTGTCCGATGCGTGTTTGTGTAGTTCGTGTCGCGGGGCTGAGATCGAGCATGTCTCTCTCGATGCGGCGGGGAGTTCTGGATGCGCATGGTCTGTCGCAGAAGCTGCTGTTGTAGCCTGATGAGCTCGCGCTCCCTTTCAGCCAAATGGGCTTCTCGAAGCTCTAAATCGCGGTCTCGGAGCGGTGTTCGAGGGGATGGCTTAGGCCTGTCTGAGCTCGTGGGCAGAGGTCGGTCTCTCAAAGCACGCACATCTAGCCGATCCAACAGCTTTGCAGGTGCCTTTGGAGGTAGACCGACGCTTTCGCGAAGCCTAGCGGCCTCGTGGTTTCGCGCCCGCCTCTTCGCTTTCACTTGAGGCTTCAGTATCTCTGGCTTGTTCGATAGGCGCAAACCATTTCCCAGGCGGACGTTTGGCTGTAGGACGCCATCGACCAATGTACCGCGAAACGTCTCCAGAGCCTCACTATTCCGCAGTCTGTGTTCGTATCTCAACTGAGGTGCGTCGTTGAAGCGGGCGGATATCGGGTGGCTTTCGGTGGGGTCGAGCGTCAATTCGACGTTTTCGAAGGGCGGGTCGGCGACAGACACTCTCTGCTCATCTTGGGCGTTGCGCGCCAGAATGCGGAGGGTCCTCTCGCGCAACTGTCTTGTGTCCTTACTGGGGCTGTTGTTAGCATACACATTCAAACTGCGAGCCGTCGTACTCACTTGATGATGATGAAGCGCTTACTATGCGGGCTCTCTCGTCGCATCTCCTGCATTTTCGGTGTAGGCCCACTTACGAACTGCGCTGCTATCTTCATGCGCGCTTCGAAGGCATCGTGAGGAAGCCATGCAAAGGGAAGTATGAAAACAGACCCATCCTCAAAGTACGCCCACCCAGTAGGGAACTTGGACTTGCTGCGGGCATAGAGGCTGCCCAGATTTACAGAATTATGCTGTGGCCTACTCAACCCAAACGGAGGCACAGTGCCCCAGGGCGGGACGCTGTACAGACTCCCCAGGTTGACATAGTTACCGTATGCGCGGCGAAAGGCCATAGTCCGCCGGTGTGGGTGCTATGTCCCAAGCCCTACCTTGTGGTCTACACTATGTTGCGCGAGCGGCACGCACTTTCTCTGCGGCGGTAGCGAGTCGTGATACGTGAGCGTGTGCGGGCGACACAGCCATGACCAGATCTAAGACTCCGCGGGCAAGGCTAAGGCTATGGGAAAGCGAGGAAGCGCATAATAGGCGATGGCGTACGCACGTAGGAATATGCGGCTAGACAAGACAATCAGCCTCCTGTGTAGAGTGGCATGGTAGACACGTCAGCGACATACCTTGTGGTGGCTGCAACGGTGGTGTGGTGGCTGCGAAGGATTCACGATGCAGCACTCAAATTGCTGCGCACGAGCCCGCTTGTTTGAGTCGGGTGTACCGATCCGCCACCCCTTCGTTGATCGACATGTATCTTAATTGCACCTCACATCCTATTCGGACCTCCTTCACTCCTCTCTTCTCTTTATAACTAATCGTGTCGAAGAACTCTTGCGTTTCTTGGACTTGTCATTCAAAGTCGTTTGTTATACTATGCATGTACTACATGATCGCTACTATGAACGCAGCATCGAACAGCCCAGAATGCGGGTCTACGAAGAATAATCCGCCGTACCGTATCCGTCTGATTAATCGCCACGGCGCCATCAAACTGACACGTTGCCGCCACCTAACATTCAACCCGACTGCTACTCCATTGCGGCACATCTGTGTCAGGCTGCCGTCATCCAATATCGACCCCGTCAACGCCAAATAATTTTACCGCTCCGACTCACCCTCAAGATCATCCTAGCGCACTCAGTAATGATCGGCGTTCTTCGTAGACGACCGTTGTCCCGGCTCCTGACTCTCCGAGCGCTGTCGGGCGAAACAGTCGCTGCATCCGCAGAAAGAGCAGTGCCAGAGGATACAACTAGATCGAGTCCGTTTGCCAGGCTTTCATCTGGTAGACATTGACCCAGCTTCCTACATGAGAATGCGGATAGGTGTCTCCTTCCGCACGCCATCTAGTATGCGCCTGCGTTCATGCAGCGTTCTGCTTTTCAACTATGCTATCTATCGCCATCGACCGAGTGGAGGGTGTAGTTGGCGTCGGCGGTGCCTTTACTTCCGCCTTGCTTGGAGTAATCTGCGCCTGCAGCTGTGGCTGTATTTGCGGCGGCATGGTCTGAGTCGGCGATAAGGATGTAGATGCTGCGTCCTCCTCGGTAGGTTCATTGTCGTCTCCAAGTATCTCGTCCACTTCCCGCAGCCAGTTGGCTTTGAGGATCTCCATGGGAGGATCCAAGTCGCCAGGCTTCCCGCCGCGTCGTGCCTCCGCTGCAGTCATCTTTCTTTCACCGCGTTTGTGGGGGTGGAAATGCATGCGTCGAAGGTGGCTTGCGGCATTGTAGCACTCGTTGTACCTCTTCCCAGTTTGACATGCCTTACAGTTGGCCAGGAACGACTTGTCGGGTGAAGTGTCGATAGTCACCCAGACTTTACGTGCCTTTTTGTGGACACGGTTGGTATGACGTCGGAGCTCATGCTCACTGCGGAAGCCATCGGGATAATCCGCGCAGAGGGGACACTTTAGTCGCAATACTCTGCGAGACGGAGGTTTGGAATTTGCCTCAAAGGTTGGTGAAGTAGAAGGCGTCGTCGTCTCGATGCTGGGTGCTGTCACAATGGTCTCCCTCGGTGCTGGAGCGGGCTCTATTAGTTCGCTAGCCTTGGTATCCGTGACGGTAGGGGTAGTGGTCGGCGCATCTTCTTTCATCCTGGCTCTGGTTCTTGTAGGAGGCATCAACTTGATGGTGCCAGATGAAGTCCAGGTAGGTTCCGACCGGGCTGAGATACAGTAGTGCTGTGCAATTCCGTCACACGGTCCGATACAGCTGAGTGTTGGGGAGGCTCGCTTGGTGGGGCGCGTCCTGTCGCTCTAACGGCAGCTAAAACCGACAGGTTCAGAGAATGGCGGGTGTAGTCCTAGGGTACTAGGGACGTGTGATGTGTTTCCAAGACGATCTGGAAAGGGCGGGGGGGCCAGGCAGCAAGATATCCCGATTTTCGCTGGGCCCAGTGGAGTGCGCACGAGGCTGGAATGGCGCAGTCAGCCTCGTTTCCCATGGTGAGTGGGCGAGCCTTGAGCTGCAAGCCACGCTACAAACGGCAAGATGGCGAGCTGAGTGCTTATTGGGTCTCCTGCCTCAGGCTGAACGACGTGTGCTGAGCCCATGGCGAATCAGGTGACGCAGCCTGCTTGAGCTGGGCCGGTTTCTGGGCCAGTTGGGCCAGATAATCAAAAGGAACGAAGGATTGCCGTCCAAACCCTGCTCGGATCATTCCGTCTCGCAACGAACTGCACGTCCAAGAAAGCGGAGGGTTGCGGGCTGGCTAGGGCGAGCGAGCATCGTGGTTCATGGCTTGGTCATGCTTTTCCTAATTCGATGTTCCGGCTCTCGACCGACTTGCGCAACCCGGGAGTAACCTGGACATTGACAATTCACATCGCATCATCACCCGACATCACGACACCCCTCTAGGTGCTTTTGGTAAGGCAGCATCAGCATTCGCAGCACTGGTCTCTCGTTATTTCCTTGTTCAGCCTTGCTCCGGTCCTGTACCGGAAGACGCCTTCTGCTGGTCCAAGCGGAGCCGAGGCTTTGGACGAATCAGCGACTGTGGGAATTTGCTTGCTTTACGAAGAGTCGCCGATCCAAGGAGCCAATTGGTGTCTCAGCAAGCCTCGAGTCCAGCTGCAGAGGCATGGCTTGCACCCAGGAAGCACGACGTCTCCGTCATTCGCGATCGGCTGCAGCCCTCTTCAGCTGAACCGATGTTGATCTTGCGCTCTCCATCTTGCGAGTCTGGCGGGTGGGGCGCAATCAGACGGTACGAAGACACGGAGTTTGGCCTTGATCCTTCGCCTTGCTGAAGTCAGACTAGGCCACCTCTCCGATATGCGGTATATGGGCACTACGTGTAAGATCGGTGGACAGATGGTCCGAGGCTGACGTCCAGCGGCCACGAAACCTTATCCGCCGATTAGCATCAAAGACCCTACCGCGGGCGTGGTACCCCTCTTGGCCCATTCGAGCATTGGTCGCAAAACACCATGCATCCTCTGTTGCATGAATACCACATTTGATCTGCCTGACTTGAGGCATACCATCGCGATGATGCAGCTCTGACACCGCTCCGATGCTACCCAGATAGGCTACAGCGCGCAACATGTCAGCCTTCCCGCCCAGCGCTGAAGCACGCGCGCCTTACGGAGGTAAAGGGTGTGAGTAACGCTTATCGATTCGTAAGCCTCCTAGCCTGCATAGGGCTGGACTGACGTTTCATGTCTCGAGATGCTCGTCATTTTTGCGAAGCACAGGAAAAACCACGTTTGCACATGGATGAGCCATACATACTCTGCCGATGGCATTGTTGAGGAGATTGCTTTCAGGTCTACAGGCTCATCCACATAGCTCACACTTTCGACCCTTACACTCATTATGCGCAGTCGTACTAGCCCGTCAGCTTCGGCTCTGCCCCTCTCTCCGCGTCAACCGTGCTTTTTCCTCAGCCTCACGCTACAGATGCGAGCGGAATGCCTCTTATACGACGGATGCGGACTGTACTCATTTCGTTCCATCGTTTGGAAGCAGTGCGACAGACTGTCATTTGTTCGGAGCAGAGCTGAGCGTGTAGCCAACCTCCTGAAAAGGATCAGCTCACTGAAGCGATACGTGAACATACCCGCACTGGACCCAATGATATACGCAGACGTCCGTAAAAAACGCACCTACGAATACTTGACCAGAGCTGGCAACTTGATTCCTTTGGAGCAGGCTCGCTGTCGATCTGTAGGATATCTCGGGTACATGCCGTGGCAGAGCGGCAGTAGTACAATAGAGCCTATTAGCAGTTGATTACTTGTGCTCTCTGCCCAGAGCAATGTGGTGTTCGGGGAAGGTACCCGCTGTCTGTTGTTTCGCTCTGGGTGGGAAGAGATGTACCCTGAAGCCTACACTGACGCTAGATATGCTGGTTTGTTTATTTTGAGCTGCAGACTGTCTGTTTTCTTCTTTGTATGAGGTGGATGGCGGGCTGCGTCGTGATCTTCTTTGCACATGCGAACTACCCGACGAACACATTAGCCTACCCTAGATTCTGCCGCTGATACTAAGGCGGGAAAGACAAGTCGCTACCACAGTACCGGTACTGCTGGACGCCTGAAGTTGTTCGATGTAGTCAAGTGGGCTAGAACGTCTGGCAAGGCGAGTTTGTGTATCATATGGCCTCGATGCTAAGGAACGGGTCGTTGAAGACGGCCTCGGTATTTGGTGTTCGTGGTTGGCTTTCCTGACCCTCCCGAGGAGAACGAAAATTGATATCCCACAATCGTCAAGCAGCTCAAGATGGCAGTCTGCGCACAAATTCTGATGCGTCTTATGAGAAAGTCGGACCGCCTGGTGAGTGTGAAGACAGAGTGGCATGTGAAGGAGCTGTTGCACACGGGCCCTCTCTTGACGTTTGGAGGATAAGCAGGGGTGCAGACGATCATGCTCTCTCCTACCGAGGCCATCCTCTAGACAGCATCGAGCCGACCACCCCACATATGATTTCATACGCTGCTACGTAGATTCCACACGTGAGCATCTCGTCGCAACATTGTCTGGTCGCGACACCCCCGATACGGCCGCACCTCTGCTCGCGCAGCCGTCGGCATCCGCCATGCGCCCCCCTGGCCCTTCGAGGTGACATAGGCGCTATCACCAGAAATGTCAGCAAGCTCCAGCCATGGCCGGCCGTCGGGCGACTCGGACCGCTGGACGACATCCTCGCACACGTACATCGCTAGCAATTCGGGCGCATACACCGACCACGGCGAAGGGAGCTCTTCCCCGCGGCGGAGCCAAGATTTCAGACCTGGCACAGGCGCAACCCACGACGCAGGGAGCTCAGCATCGGGGAGCCTGCTGGCTAGGGACTCGGTGCACGAGGAAGACTTTGCGCGCCGAAAGCAGCGCGTGCGCAGGTCTGGCGGCTTCCTTCTAGATTCAAACTTCCCGAGTGGGCCAAGGCATCGGCATGGCAACCACGAGGCTCATCGAGACGAGGCAAAGGGCAAGCGCAGCTCGCGACACCATGGCACACACGAAAAAGACGCAACCAGCTCGCCTTTGTCGCGAGAGATACAGAGAGATGGCCCAAGCCCGGCCCCCGGCGCAGCATCCCGCATCAACTTCACCGACTCCCAGGACCGACACGACGAGCGCATACGCATTGGCAAGACGAGGGGGAGCGCATACAACATGCAGCCTCCAGCCCGTGATCGAGACCCCTCGCCGAACACCGCGCAGCCACGGCAGGCCATTGACCCGAACCAGCTGGTACACATGGCGCTGAACTTGAGCGAGAGCCGACGGAGACACATCAGCACTGGTCAGCTTCTGGCAGCCCAGTCACGAGTTCCCTCTGCTTCACAGCGAGAGGGCAGCTTTTCCAACTATGGCGCTGGCGGCAGTCTCAAGCAGTATCTCAACGAGCAACGGCGGACTTCACGCAACATATCCCCAATGGGCGGCCAGGGCTCTCCTACCCGTCACATGTCTACCTCGATGCAGAGAAGCGCGTCTATTGCGTTTCCAGGCTCGCACAACATAAACCCGTCTCCTGCTACGCTTGCTCGGGTCGAGAAAGCGCGCGCGTATATCGAGCTTCGCATGGAGTATCTTCGGCTACTGGAGTTTCTACCGCCGCTGAAGCCCGATGCTAACAACCCAGGCAACTTTGTCTTTTCCTCAAACAGCGTTCCAGGCAGTCCCCAGGCACAGCTCACCCGTGTCCCGTCTCACGCTGGCAAACAGCACGGACTCGGCCGACCGTACAACCCTCTCCAATACATACGAAACCGCCGAAGCAGGGCTCGGGAGCGAGTGACGCTCGACCACTCTTCGGAAGAATTCGACGACGTTGAGCAGGTACGCGAATGGGTGGATCGCGTTGAGCAGCATGCGAAGCGAGCCGGCTACCGTCGAGACGATGCAGTACAGCTGCCCAAGATACACCACGATCACGAAGTCGGACCTGCCCCGAGCAAGCCTGCGAGGCCTCACAAAGGATGGATCTTCAGCCCGCAAGAATTGCTTGCGGACGCGCACTGGCTGGAACAAGGGGACAACAAGCGGCTTGTGGAAAATCGCTACGGCCGGAAGGTATATCCGCCCCCCAAGGAGGTGCAACCAAAAGACTTCCTCTCGCCGCGCGCAAGCAAAGACTACCCTGACAACCGGAGGAAGAGCTGGATTGATGGCTTGCCCAGCATCGCAGTCGATCACACGACAGGTGATGAGAGCGACAAGGGTAGTGAACGTGGGCGCAAGCGAAGGCTGCTTCCAGCGCTGCGGACTGATAGCCCCAGAGGCGGCAAGCATTCTAGACGGGGTTCACGGCTGCGCAGCCACGACGATACCGATAGCTCAGAGTCAGAATCAGATACTCGGAAACGAAAGACCCGCATCGTCACGGACCCAGATCACAACACCGGTCCTTTGGCTTTGCTCCTCGAGCAACAAGCTCGGGAGTCTCAACCCAAGTCAACCCCTGACTTCACGCCAGATACACCGAACAAATGGGGGCGGAATGAAGAGGTCACATCAGACAGCAGGCCCTCTAGAGACTCGCTAGAAGTCCCTCGACCCACGAATGGCTTCGCATACATGAAGGAGCGGCGTAATTTTAAGATGCCGCCGAAGTCTCGTACAGCTCTCACTCTTTCCATTAACGATAATGAGCCTCGCTCGTCTTTCGACGACCAAGACAGCTCAGCTCCAAACACTCCACACGCCAAACGTTTCCCACACATTGGAGGCGATCTCTCATCACCTCCAAGTCGATCAAACTCCCAGACGAGGAAAGCGAAACGGGGCAAGTTCAACAGCATTTTTCATTCACATGAGCATAGTGATGATCACAAGCACGAATTCCGCCCAGACTCTGCTGGAACAGACAGGAAGGCCAGATCTCGGCAGACCAGCGAGGAAACTCCAGACGATAAACACATTGGAACAGCCATCCTAGCAGCTCCTGGTGCTGTGATGAGTCTACTCGGTCACCGTAAGAACGATAGTGTCAGTAGTTTGCCCAGCCCGGATAAGCTACGTCGCAGGGACACCCAGGAGCCACACTCAGCTGTCACAAGGTTTTTCAAGGGCGTAAAGAATGAAGGCACTAAAGTCGGTGATATCATCTTCAGAAGAGATCGAGCCGACGACTCGGATGCAGACACCGTATCTGACCGCAACTCTGTTGATTTCGACGACTATGGCACTGTCAAAGCCAAGCACACCAAACGGCCACCGATGAGTCGGACCGTTACGGCAGGGACAGATGGTAGTGTGACCAGCAAGGACCGAAACCATCTTGATCTACCTTCGTTCCGGCCAATTCACACCATCCCAGACGAGGAATCGGATTATGAGCATCACATCTCACGTCAGGCGCGAGAGCAAAAGAACAGTCGCTCACCTCGTGTTGATCGGCTTCTTCCACCACGCATGGATCTTGGTACAATATCCGGGAGCTCTTCTACGGGAGACCTCACTCTTACCCAAAGCCATAGTCAGGAGCGAATCAACCAAGTGCTCGCTCGGCCTGGCGGTGACATGGTGGGCCTCCCTCCCACTGGGCTCCGAAACGCACAGGGCTCAAACAGGCAGCGTAGCGCCTCTCGGCCTGGGCTCAACGGGAGACACTGGAGCATCGCCGACGGTGATGACAATGCTGCTGACCGTAACAACAGCGCGAACATCGTTACCCAAGCGGACATTGCTCGGGTGCGCGCGCTGTTCCTTTGCTCAGGTGTCAAAGCACGGGAAATCGACCGACGCGCGCACAGTGTAAGAGATCCGCCTCCCGAGTTCCTGAGTCGCGCTGCAGCTACATCCAAGACGAAACTCTATCCGGTCCCGCGCAAGGAAGAGCACGTTCTTGCTGCACGCATGCTGGTTAAGGATCTGGAGTCATCAACCAAGGCACTACAGTCCTCACTTGAATGTTTTCGGGACAAAGCCATCCAGCAGCTCACCAACCAGATCTCGGCTTTGCAATCTACAGTTGACTCTGACCTCATGCCGCGTATCCTAGAAAGCGGGGACCAAGCTGTGCGCATCACGAGTGAGGTTTCTGGACAAGGCCCCCTGCAGGTCAAGCAGATCACAGACGAGATCGACCGCATGATTCGCACGCGCAAACGCAGGATGCGCTGGATCCGAGGTTTTGGATGGATGCTGGTTGAGTGGGCTCTCGTCGCACTCATGTGGTGTCTTTGGCTCATCGTTGTGCTCGTTGGATCTGTCAAGAGAGTATTTGGTATGGGGATTGGAGTGATTAGATGGCTGCTGTGGCTCTAGGCGTGCCCGACAGTTTTCCATTTGTTTTGTTGCATACAACGGCGTTAGATATTTTCCCGAGATCTTTCCTTTCTGGCGTTTTGGATAGTGGGTAACAAGCTTGCATGCTGCGATACCACTTATAGACTGTTGTATGAATATTGGACGGGGGCTTTCTTGGTTACGTACGTAGACGTGAATATAAAATTGTAATAATGTCGACTGGATTCAGCATGCGCGTATTAATTCTACTGGACGCCTTATCTCCTCTGGAGATTATCCGATGTATGATTGGATGAGCGTAGGGTTGGTGATGTTGGTTTGCTGTCACAAAGTGAGTCGCACGTGACCTGCATGAGTCCGCGCCACTGACGCGTCTACGTCATCGGCGTCCTTGCTTGACAAGCTTCACTCATCGCTCTCCGCAACACTAGTCAACACAGGCAGAAGCGCGCAAAGCCTCCGTCACAGCCTCTTCGACTTTGCCAATCTGTAATTTCTCATCCTGCATCGGCCATGAGGCATTGCTAATCAGTTCTTGCCCCACAACAGACATCCGGCATGGATCTTCAGACGGTGTTCGTCGCCAAAGACCATGGCACCAGCCACGTCCAGTCGGTACGTACCTGCGCCCACACACCGACTTTACTCAAAACGCCTGTACTAACATCCCCTGTCACGAAGTCTAACGGCCCTTCTTCGTTTGCGTCACTCGCTGCAGCTTTTGTGCCCACGGCTGTGATTGCGACTTTGTACATGGTCGCGTTCGTCCTCATCTGGCGCCGCTTCCCCAAGATTTACTCACCACGCACGTTCATCGGCACCGTACCAGAAAAGGATCGCACGCCATGTTCGAAATCGCCAGGCTACTTCGAATGGGTCCACACCATGAGGACCGTTCCGGACAAGTTTATGCTTTACCACCAGTCGCTTGATTCGTATTTGTTCCTGCGATTTATGAGGACTCTGATATTCATCTGCGTAGGTGGTGCCGTCATTACCTGGCCTATCCTCCTGCCTGCCAATTATACCGGTGGCGGCAGATCGAAGGAACTCAATCGCGTTGGTATCGGCAATGTGAAGAACAAGGACCATCTCTATGCGCATGCCATTGTGGCATGGATATTCTTCAGTTTCGTCATGTTCACTGTTGCGCGGGAACGACTCTGGCTTATCGGACTGCGTCAAGCATGGAATCTGTCAAAGCCAAACGCGAAAAGGCTGTCTTCACGTACTGTGCTCTACCTCTCGGCACCTACCGCGGCTCTCGACGAAGGCAACATGCAGCGATTCTTCGGCGATGATGCGGTCAGGATCTGGCCAATCACCAAAGGCGAGAAGCTTGTGTCACTCGTTTCGGAGAGGAACTCGAAAGTTGAGGAGCTAGAGGGTGCTGAGATGTCTTTGATCTTGAATGTCAACAAGGAAGTTGGAAAGAGCCACAATCGGAACATCAAATACGAGCAGCTACCCAAGCAAATGAAGAAGTCCCTACGACCTACACACAAGTCCAAGACACCAGTCGTTGGCAAGGAAGTTGACAGCATCAGCTATTTCCGGGATCAGATTAGGGAGAAAGAGGATGACATCGAGAAGGCTCGCGAATCAAACGAGACAGCTGAGAGTCTCGGTGGAGCGGCCGCGGTCTTTGTTGAGTTTCGCACTCAACCTGCGGCTCAGCGAGCCTACCAACAAATCGCGTCGTCTGATATTCTGTCTCTCACTCCTCGCTTTGTCGGTACTACTCCAAACGAAATTATCTGGGCCAACCTGAATCTGGCACCTGCACGTAGGATATCGCAGAGTGGAGTCGCAGTCACCCTCGTCATCGCTACCATCGCACTCTGGTCCATCCCAGTTGGAATAGTCGGTGCTTTGTCAAACGTTGAGTATCTCGCTGAGAATTTCAAATGGCTCGCGTTCCTCAACAAGCTTCCATCCGGGCTTATGAGCCTACTTAGTGGTCTCTTACCTTCGCTGGCCCTGAGTGCCTTGGCTAGATACGTGCCGAACATCTTTAGATGTACGTGTCTTCCTTTGACCCACATTGCTACCTCCTGGCTGACACAATGCAGACATATTTACAAAATTCGGAGAGCCGACCAAGACTGTCATCGAGCTGAAGGTGCTCAAGTGGTACTTCGTCTTTCAAGTGCTGCAGGTCTTTCTTGTCACGACACTCGCTTCAGGTGCTGCAGCGGTGGTATCGCAAATCGTCAAAGACCCAAGCGGAGTACCCCAGCAACTCGCGGAGCGTTTGCCAAGAGCATCAAACACCTACCTCGCGTACTTCATCGTCCAGGCTTTGACCAATGCCCCGAGTAACATACTGAACTACACGGACGTGCTATCATATGCTTTCTTCGACAAGTTCTTCGACAAGACACCCCGTCAGAAGTACAACAGCTTCATCACGATGAGGGGCATGGCTTGGGGCAAGCTGTTCCCGAAGTACGGCAACTTTGTCGTCATTGGTACTTCATCTTAATTTCCATAAACAACACTTTACTAATCTATCGCAGCGATCGTTTACTCTTGTATCGCGCCTCTCGTTCTTGGCGTCGCTGCCATCGGTCTTATTATCTTCTATTGGTGCTACCAATACCAGCTGTTGTATACCGCGACGCCGAAAATCGACACTAAAGGACACGCGTACACGCTTTCTCTGCAACACCTTCTCACTGGCATCTACATCGCTGAGATCTGCCTTATTGGCCTCTTCAGTCTCCGCGAAGCGACTGGTCCTCTAATCATGCTTGTCGTCTTACTTTTCGCCACCGCCATCTTCAACTACATCACGAACCGTTACTTTGCTCCGCTCGAACAGTACCTCCCCGCAGATCTCGCGCTCGACTCTGAAGACGGTGAGCAGGCACCACTGCTCTCTTCAGCGGAGGAAGGCGAATCTGAAGCTCTTGAGCACGCAGAGTCAAGGATTGATCGCGTGAGCGAACGAACGCGTGTGCCATCCAAGTACGTTTCGCCTGTCGCTCGTTTCTTACAGCCACACGTCTTCGGCAGCTACACTGCCTTGAAGGCTTGGTTGCGCGACGGCGACTTTGACGAAGACGATGAGCCACAATACAGCGAAGAGGACCTGAAGAAAGCCTATCTCAACCCTGCTTTCACAAGTAAGACGCCGGTTGTTTGGTTGGCAAAGGATAGCATTGGAGCGAGTAAGCATGAGATTAGCGAGAACGAGAAGACGGGACTGAAAGCTACTGATCAAGGTGCGTGGATCACGGGGGATGGGAAGTTGAAGTGGAGTGTGGATAATTTCGAGGAGGTTCCTGTGTTCAAGAAGGCTATCAAATGGTGAAGGGCATCCGGGATGGGTGAGACGGGAGTTAGGATAGTAAAAGCGGATGCACAAGCGAAAAAGTTGGAAAATCACTTTCGTAACTATACCAAGACTTCTATCGGTCATTGCAGACTATTCCGCTCGTGATCTGCGAACAACCACCGTCTATTCTTCATCCTCATCCTTTCGCTGCTCCTCGAAAATCTTTCTCCCTTCCTTCACCAACGCCCCTTCATCCTCACCATCGTCCTCCACCCCCGCCAAAACAGCAATCTTCACATACGCCAACTTTTTCACCTCACTCTCTTCAAACAACTTCATTATCTTCCCGTACACTGGGTTCTTTTTAGGGAAGAAAGATAAACAAGCTAGGTCCTGGGGCGTGAGACCGTACTTGTTCTTACATTCTGTTTGGTTAATGACGTCCGATGGCTCTTCGGTGAGGTTCGAGTCGGCGGCAATGGTGTGTGCGGATAGGTATGCGGACCATTTTTGCTTGGGTGTCTTATCTTTGGCTGATTTGGTGGGTTTGGCTGGGGCGTCCTTCTTCTCTTTCGCCGGCGCAGACCTGTCGTTCTTCTCTGGCTTCATCGGCTTGTCTTCATCTTCAGACTCGGGGTCGTCTTTATTTCTAAGATCTCCCGTTAGCCCATCCATTCTACCAGACATGAAATAAACCAACTCACTCCGCTTTCCAAATCTCCTCCCCCATCCTCAAAACCTCCTCATCACCCCCCTCCACTCCCTCCAGCATCCCCACCTTCCTAAACCCCAACTCCCTCACATTCTCTTCAAGAAATAACTTCATCGTGCCCCCATACAGCGGGTTCTTCTTCTCGTACCGCAGTAACGAACCCAATTCCTCTTTCTTGAGCCCGTACTTCTTCAGCGCGTCGGTCTGCGTGATGCTTTCTTCCTTGTCGGGCTCATCTTCTAGCATCTCGCCCTCGACAGAGTGGGATGCGAGCCAGTCTTGCCATTGTTGTTTGTGTAAGGCTTTGTCGGCTTTGGCTTGTTTTTCGTGAGCTTCGGTGGCGAGTGTGCTGGGGGATTTCTTTTGGCGCTTGGATTTGGGGGGTTTTGCTGTGTCGTCGTCTTCGTCGTTGTTGTCGGGTTCGGCGAGACGCTTGGGGGCGAGGGGGGCCTTTCCTTCTAATGCGTTCGATTCTGCTTTTGTGCTTTTTGTAGGTCTTTTGGAGGGAGCTGTAGAAGTCTTTCGGGGCTTGCGCTTCTTGTCTTCGAAATCAGACCCTTCAGATGCAGACGTGTATTTCACCGCTTTGGTTGCGCGGCTGGATTTGCGTGTTGACATTTCCGCTCTTGGTGTGGTGATTGGTCACCTGAATTTGCTGAACTCGACAGAAGTTGATCGCAAAATCAGAAATGGCTGCTATTACGTGATTCTGTCGAGAGTGAAAGTTGAAGCAAGTTCTCCAGATAAAAGAGAGAGAAGAAATCAGAATTGTTTATAGATCGGCGACTTCCGTAATCTCTCGCGTCTTACAACAAGAAAAGGACAAAGCAGGTTTCATGTTGCAGTGTGCCTGCCGGAGATTGGGCAAGTTCGTTCAAAGGAACGCTTGGGCTAACGCAGGAGCGGTTGTAAGATTGGGCGCTACGTCATTGCGACGATCATGCTGCGAAAACCATGTTTTGGTGGCCGTATTTGCAATAATGTATGAAATTAGTGCACGATGCTGACGTTCTGATTCAGGAGGTTGTCGTGGATTTATTTCTTGTTGAAGCGGTTTCTCTCTTATTAGTGCGTGTTGGGTGTTTACCAGTCTTGCAAATACTAACATGGACACTATGTGCATTGAGACGAGTCTAGACGCGCATCGAGTTGAGTATACCACAGATTCAGGCTGCTTCCTTCTCATAGTAAGAATCAATCGCATTTCCTCAAAAGCTGTCACGAATTTCCCGATTCAGTCAACGCGCAGACTATCTACCCTTTCCACAACGTCCATGCCGTCCACACCCTTAATCAGATCCGCCGCTTTCTCTGCAACAGCATACACCAAGCTGACAATATTTCCCTGTACATGAGTCGGGAAGATACTGGCATCCACCACCCTCAGTCCCCCCACGCCATGAACTTTCAGTTCCGCATCCACGACGCCGCCTTTCTCCTTTGGTAGCATGGCACAAGTGCCGATGGGATGGTACTCCGTCACCGTACTGTTTTGTACAAAGGTCTTTGCTTCCTCCAGTGTTTTCGGTACTGGGCCGGCGGTTTTGGACGTGATGAGGTTACCATCAGGGTCTCTGCGGAGGGTTGAAGCAAGGGGCTCTACGGATGTGAAGGAGATGCAATGAAGCAGCGCTCGGGCCATCATGTCGAGGTCGAGAGGATGAGCAAAGTACGCTGGGTCGATGGTAGGATGCGCAGTTGGGTCGGAGCTGTTGATGTGAATGGTACCACGGGACAGAGAGCGCGTGCTACATACACCAATTGTGCACCACATACCCTGCTCTACGGATGGAAATAGTTTGCTAGCCGACTCTGGGTTCTGCATCTGCGCGCCCGTGGGCAGCATGACAATTTGACAAACTGCTTCTTTGGGATCGAGGAGTTGGCGCCCAAGGAGGGGGTCACGACCTGCAGGATCGGCATCTGGATGCTTACTGCGGAAGTCTTCAAGGAGAGATTGGATGTGCGATTCTGCGTTTGGGAAGTCGGGTTCGATCTTCGCGAGAGAGGCGAAGCCTGTCGTTGTAGGCGCTCCTGCGAAAGGACCGGCTTTGTGAGTAATATATGCTTCTAAGGCTTGTTGCATGATGGCTGGGTTCTGGACGAGAGCTTCGGCGGTGGGGTACTCATCTTTTACACCCTGGAGAAGATCAGCATTTGGAAGTAAGTAAAGCCATATGTGCACTTACCAGTACGAGGCCAGTCGCTGTGTGATCGGACAAGTTCTCCCCAACGCCTGGGAGATCAACGAGGACGTCAATTCCAGCTTTCTCAAGTACCGTAGATGAACCAATTCCGGAGAGTTCTAGGATCTGGGGAGAGTTGACAACCCCGCCGCAGACTATGACCTCTTTGCTCGCCTTTATTGTGTGCATAGTGCCATCGACCGCGAATTGAACGCCGGTGGCCTTTACCTGCTCAGCGGTCTTCTCAAGCTCTATCTTAGACACCAGTGCATGAGTGATAAGAGTCAGATTTGACCTATCCGCGTTGGGCTCGTAGTAATCTCTCGCAGCGTAGCTTCGTCTGTTGTGCGTGGGGTCGATCGTGTTGAGCTGGTTGAAGCCGCCAATCGCTGAACCGGTACGAGGGTCCTTCGCGGGTGAGTATCCGGCGTTCAATACAGTCTTGGGCCACACGTCTTGGCCCCAGGTTACATCTGTTTCTGGGAAGCTGATGTGAATTGGACCAGAGGTGCCACGAAGTGATTTGTCGAGGTATTTGTTGTCCATACCCTTTCCGAACGTCTCTGATGCTGGGTGATATGTTTCAAACTTTTTATAGTAGGCCTTCATATCGTCAAAGGACCAGCCTTTGTTGCCGAGCGCTGCCCAGTTGTCCAGATCTTGCTTCGATGCCATACTGAACATGTTGTAGTTGATAGCGCTGCTGCCGCCGAGGACTTTGCCGCGGGCCCAACCATGTACACGACCAACTGTGCCCTCCTACGAGATGATTAGACGAAGCTAATTGCAGCTTATTGTGTACTTACTTGAGGGACAGTCTTGTAATCCCAATCATATTGTGGTTTGCCCCAGAGCTGGGTAAACATGTTCGGTGCATCGATCAAGAGGTCGTTCAGCCCATTGCCGCCAGCTTCGAGGATGGCTACAGAAACATTCGGGTCCTCTGTAAGACGAGCTGCGAGGACCAAGCCTGCGGTGCCACCTCCACAAACGACGTAGTCTGCAAGTCCCGAAAAGTCAGCAACGAAACATACTGATCAGACTTCCAGACAGCCATTCAGATGACATTGATGCGTTCAAAGTGAAGAGTACTTTCAGATTGTCTAGGAGTAAAGGGAGATGTACATACCATACGACTTGCTTGTCAAATCCTCGAGAGACATATTGGGTCAATACCTGTAATGCTCCAGAATGGCCAAAGACTGCAGGAATGAGACCAGTTTATATATGATCGCGTACTCCAGTAATAGAGCAGTGCTTCTTGAAATACGGTACTCTGCGGAGGTCTGGAGTGCGAAGTCAAGGCTGTCAGCTAGGCGGGGCTGCGCACTACTGTGCCTTTCACATGCAGTGCTGAATTCTGGGCCGCCACGAAGCTTGTTTGAGGACTATGTCCGCAGAACTTCCAGATCATAGCCGCATACAGTTGCAATAGGCGAGAGTACACCGATTGACCTCGTGCCAGCTCGCTCCAGGCATCCAGTCATTACTCGTAAGGTAAATGGTAATACCCAACGGAAGGGCCGAGCAATACGTTAGCCTTCGTGGCCGTTCTTTGAGGCGTCCGACGGGCGATTTAGATTGGCGATGGGTTCATGCGGGGCAGTTCTTTGTCGGCCTACCCGTGGATGTATCCAGGTAGATATCCAGCATTCGGAAGCGTGATGATGGAAACTCTCCCATCACATCACACATGCTAATCAGACCGCCGCCGATAAGTTAGGCAAGCTTCAGTTCCGCACTAAACTTCACCTTACTCCATAAGTCGTGATGTTACGAGAAAGCGACGAGCTGACGCAGCAGAATCCACTTGGTAAGCGGCTGAACAGCCCTTACATGTGGCCAAGAAGTTAGCCTACTTGCATGCGGGGTAACTTTGAGGGCTTTCTCCTGGCGTTGTCTCGGCCTCGTGATAACAGATGGCGACGCAGGGCATTGGCGGGATGGAGTCGTTGCCAACGCAGCAGCGAAACGGCCCCACAGGTGCGATCCGTCGCTCTGTTTATTCAGAACGTGTGTAAAGTTGTTGATACGGAGCGCTGCATGTCCTGGACGGATGTGGTGCTTGTAGAACTGCTCCAGACGGTATGTCCAGGAGGTTTCAGTCGGCCGTGGTAACATTGCAGACACCTGCACCCGCAATCGACGGCTCATGACAAGTTGCCCGATTGGGACAATGCCGCGGCTAGCTGCACAGACCCTCAGGCTTTGGATGCTCCACCAAAAAGTTTCTAGAGCTTGCAACTTTCGACTTGCGACAACTAACTTCCGCAATCACGTCCGGCCATGCTCACCGAACAATTCGTCGCCGCCATATCGGCATCGACTAAGCCGAATACAGGCGTCACCAAAGATGCGGGTATTTTCGTCCACGAGTTCCAGCCACTCGTCGCCCAAAGACAGGCGCTCAAGAAGAGCGCGTCTGCGCCAAATGGCATCGCTGTGAGCGCCTCACATATCTTCGCTGCGCAGTCGGAGAAGGCGATAGTGCATGTCTACAGCAGAGACAAGGGCAACCAGGAGGCCCTCGTGCCCTTCCCGGAGAGGATACACAGCATCGCACTCGCGGCGCAAGACAGCGTGCTCTTGCTGGGGACTGAGAGCGGGCGCATACTAGCTTGGGAGGTCAGTCATGAGTTTGGAATTCTAGGTGTAGTGTGCGATTTCTCTAATACATATCTTAGGTCTGCTCAGGCCGTCTTGTCTCTACGTCCACGTCCCATCTCCAGCCAGTCACGAGTATTGTTGTCGACCCGTCTTCCAACTTTTTCCTCTCAGGCTCCTCGGATGCCATGATTCACGTATGGGCGCTTCCCTCGATACTGTCATTCTCTCCCGACGCCTCGCGTTCGCCGATACACACCCTCTCTACCCACCGCGGCCCCATATCGTCCATCGCTTGCGGGCACAGCTCGAGCACGGCCAACATCGCCGTGTCAATATCAGGAGACAAGTCTGCTATAGTATGGGACTACCATAATGGGCAAGCTCTGCGGACATATCTACTGCCTGAGACACCGACTGCAGTCACCCTCGATCCCGCAGACCGGGCTTTCTACGTGGCTTACGCTGACGGCAGCTTACAAACCATCGACTTCTACGACGACATCCAGAAAACCACCTCAATAGACGTTCTTCGAGACAGTGCCTCGTCTCACCGGCCAATTCAGCCGCCGCCGAAGAGCCGGTTCAATGCAGAGTCGCAGAAGCTCGGTGGAGCTCTCTGTCTGAGCCTTAGCTGGGATGGCACAACAATCATCTCGGGCCACACCAGCGGCAAGATAGCACTCTGGGATACTGCAAAGTCCAACTATCTTTCTACCCCTGCCAATCTCCCTGGTCCTGTCTCAAACCTTCGATTCCTCCCGCCGACTGGCTTTCCCAACGCACCGGAACCGACTTTCAAGATCCAGGCTATTGTTAAACCGAAACAAGATGCAGGGCTGACGAGCAGCGCAAATGGCCTGATTCCGCCAAACTATACCTTGAACCTGCAGCTGACGGGTCGGTTGCGCAGCCCCCACGTGTCTGCGACTGAGAAGAGATCTGCGGGAAGAAGCGCCTTCGAGGAAGCTCTTACGCACTCCAGTTTTCCTGCCAGTATGTTGGAGGAGAGCTTAGCCGAGCTGGACTCATGGGGTGCTCAACCCAAGGGCGGTTCCGCCTCGACAGCAGACTTCATGGCGCTGGACGGAGGTAGTGTGATTACGTCTGATTCCTCCGGCAAAGCTCAGCAAGCCGAAGTGAAGGAGCTGAAAAAGCAGCTTGCAAGTTTGCAACGTATCCAAAAGGTTACATTCTCGCAACTTTCAGAATTGCGTGAGGAGAATGACTACTTCAAGGGCCAAGAAAAGAAGAGGGCGGAACGCACCAAAACACGAGCGAAGAGGAAAATGGGTACTAACGGCGCAACTCGCGGCCAAGCCAACGGCGATGTGGAGATGAACGACGGCACAGACGCCACTTCCGGGTCTGAATCGGATGATACCGATGCAGCTGACGAGTCCTGAGCACCGCCGATAGCGGGACTGCGTATAAGGCCACGATACCGACAAAACTTCTTCGCGATAAGGCAGCTCCTGCGGCATAGATTGGAATAGATGCTGCACATGCTTGCGCCCGCACTCTTGGTATACCCGCTGCACTAGCCTTTGATATGTAGTACGTTTACGCGTCTAGTGTCTTCATCGCCTAGCAGGTACATCACGACATGGCAAGAGTCCGAAACACCACATCGGAAAACCGCGGCATTGACATCTTTCGCCTATGTGTACCAGCCGGTGAACTCCGAGACTGCTCATCTCAGACCCTCAAGACGAATACTCGTATCCGACGGCCTTGCTACTGTATCGCGAAAACCACAAAGACGCCCGGGTCAAAGTTCTTGAACACATAGCCAAGCCCTGTTCAAGCCGTCATCACACAGAGCGGGGTATCCCGTGCAGGTTTCCTCTTCGCAATCGTGCTACTATTGACGAACATGATTGTACTGCGCAAGCACGACGCCGTGTCTTCAATGTCACGCTTGGATCAACGTCAGCTGCACCGCGGGACGAAAAGCCAAGTTCAGAGGCTGCGGCCGGTTTTCGATCACGCAGCTCTTCAACCCGTCCTGCTGTGCTACTGCTCGGCTTACGCCGCAGGTTCATTCTATGGACCTCTGCTTATGAGCATCCTTTGGATGAAAGTTGGAGGCAAAGTGGTTGGCTGCTGGAAGACACGACCTCACAATCGGCCGGTAATTGTAAAACTTCACCTTTCGCTGTACGTGAGCCGCAAGCTTCACTTTTCTTCTCAGGACGAAACAGAGTGAGAGTTAAAGGCATGTCTTGAGCGGTGTGAGTATACTCGCATAATGTGCGACCTCGCGCGGCCCTATACCAGCCGTCCCGCTATAGTGTGGAGCGTTGTTCCTGCTGCACACCTGACTCGCAAGGGCCGTCCGTACCAAGCTACTATCGAACTACTACCCACCCTCCCACCGATCCTGCGAACAGCCGTTCCAAGATGCCGCCAACGCAATCCTGTTTGTTTCAACGAACACACACACCCCTTCTTCCCGGGTGGTGGGAAAAGGCGTACAGAAAAGACGATGAACGGATAGCGTTTCGTGCTGCCCCTGTGAACTGCCGTACACCACACATGCACACGCACACGCACACACACACATACACATACAATAGAACAAGTTGAATATTACAAACCCCCCTGCCTCAATTATTCGCTGAATGAAGCGAACCGCGTATCGTGCATTCAACCCCCGCCACTCGCTTCCGAGATCGTAAACATGACTCTTTTCTGCACATTCTGTTAGCTTCACTCACGACTCCTTGCCTTGAGCTCCGTGAATTCGCTAGGAGACCACTCTACCTTGCATTCCCACATTCCCCGAAAAAGCAAAAAATAACACTGTATGAGTAATCAACGTCACACACATGCTGTTATACTGAGCTAGTCACGTATGCGGCAACGCGCGTTGCGCAATCCCTGCGAGCACACGCATAATGGTTCGATCTTGGTGGATGGGATGGGTGGACGGACGGGCATTTGGACCGTTTATAACATGCAAAGGATCAGAATACTGCGGTGGTAGGGCATGATCGTCCGATAGATGGACGGGGAAAAGGGAGTGGAGATTTTTAACCGCCGATCTTATGGTGCCGAGGTGTAAGAGATGTAACGTGGGGGCTGGATTCTGGTCTGTGGGAGACAGTCGTTCGGTACATTGGTTTGAGATGTAGTCGGCGACTGTTGTGGAGATTGTAGAGAGCCAGATGTTCGGGATGCTATAGTGTGATGAGGTTGCATGGGCTCGGATCTTTCTCCTGCTCTGCCAATTGCTTCTGCGGCACGTAGGGTGGGCTTCCTTGTTCAGGGTCCATGTCATAGTGGAGTCACATATACATCACGTCGTCATCTTCGGCAAGTGGAATACCTGGGTTGATATTGGTTTGTTTTTGACGGTCCTCCTTGTCCATTGTAATGCCATCGGCCACAGGGCCGCCTGCAAAGTGATAGAGGTACCTTGTCCTTGGCCCTGGCTACTGTGTGTAGCTCCTGCGGCATGGACCCCTGCAGCCTGAGCTTGCCGTTTCCTGATCACACGCCGGCCGAGGTACATCTTGAAGATGTAGGATTCTCAACGAGGGTTTTCGTGGGGACCTGCGACAGTCTGTTCGAGCCAAGGAATTGAAGAGTAGAAGCAGACGGGTTCTGTGTCGCACTCATGGGGTTTCCAGTGTAGTGGGGTGCGGCAATCATAGTCATGGAAAGACCGCGCATACCGAATAGTGTTTGTATTAAACTGAGAGAAGGTGTATGGTTAAAATGTGTCGAAGGTGATGAGTGATCGCTAATAATGCCATGGGAGAAGAGAACAGACAGAAACCAATAAAGATGTTCAACTCTAAAGTCGATCACCCTGAGGCAGATAGTCTTTGGTAATCGTCACGGTCGTAGATCCTTGCGGGTTTGGCTTGTAAGGAAGAAAAAAAAAAGGTACAGTACTCCGCCCTCGCTTGATGGAAATAGGTCGTAGATGGATGCTAGATTGGAAGCATCTGCGTGTGGCCAAATAGCCCGAACGTTGGCACTGGGAGCACCGTCGCTTTTGCAAGTGTAGAGGTGATTGGGCGATATTCCGAAAGAGGTTATATATGGTATCGGTCGTCGTTCGTCGTAAGTGTGCTGAGGCCGTGGAAGTATGATGCAGGGTGCCGAGAAAGTAGAGCAAGCTCGATAAACGCCACGCTAGTAGTCGCTAAGATATAGGGAAAGGGTCACCAGTGGAGCGCGGGGGTCGAGTTGGGGCGTAGAAAAGTGTTCAAGACGAGTGTGACTTGTGGCGACCTTTGTTCCCCGTGGAGTACTCGCCGTCCGGACACCATTGCTCGGGTTCAAAGTCGGGATTCATGAAATGTGCAGTGTTGAAGTGAGAACTTGTACAAGTCAGTTTAGTTCGACAGATATTATCGGGCCGATACTCACTTGCGAAAGATGGACGTCTGAAACGGCTGGACTTGCATCGAGGAACCAAAACCTGGTTCCAGCTCATACATTGAAGGCCGGAAAGGACCACCTCTCTCAACACCCATGGGAGCTGCTCGATCGATGCTCACAGGTGGCGGCGGGGGGTGTATGGGAAGTGTCACAGGAGGTTGGTCGAGATGTATGCTGTGATGACTCGGCAGGTTGTACTGGCTTGCGTTGCTAGAATGGAGTGGTGTAACGAAGTCCAAGTGGGAAGTGCTAACCGGCGTTACGGGCGTCGGTGTCGGGGCGTATGGCTGGACAGGCGTAACCTGAGGATGAGAAGTAGGACTGGGGCTGAAGTCGTACGAAAGTGAGGGCCATCGCTGGCCTAGACCGACACCAGAGGGGTACATTCCCGGGATCATGTTCATAACGTCGCCGACGTTTGTTGCAGTCGGAATGAATTCGTCAGTGTAGTTGGCTAGGGCAACATGGAGTGGTTGCTGTTGGGGAACAGGCTGGTGCTGGACCTGTGGTATGTCTCCTGCCTTGTATAGGATGTCGTAGTGACCACTGGGGAGGATTAGTAGGCGAAACATAGTGCCTGTACGATGTTGACTTACGGCCTGTAAAGCAGTCTTAACATAGGCGCACCGGGGATGGGGCGATGATGAGCGTCTGTTGGTTCCGAGTAGAAGCTGCGGTTGATCTCCTCGCCTGGTGAGCGATCCAGGTACCATACTTCGAGACCAAAACCAGCAGGCTTGATCAGCGCTTCGGCAAGGGCGGCAATGCCAACGTTGTCGGCTTCACACTGAGTGGGTTCAATGAAGTTGGCGCAGTATGTTTTGACGTCGCCGTTGTCTACAAAGTGCATAAAATCATCTGCGTGCGTCTGCACCCATGCACTGGCCAGGAGCTGGAGGAGGGGTTAGCGATTCGAATGGTGCGAGATGTGGAATGCAAACCTTGACGTATGTGATGATTGCCATAGACTCGTTCATGTCGTTGAAAGTACGCAGGAGAATGGTGTCGGCTTGGCCATCCATGGCACGCAGCGAGTCGGCAAGCCTGTTCATGAGCTCAAACGCTTCTTCGGCAAAGTCAATCCAGATATCGCGCGAGTAGCCGATATTTGCGAGCAGGTTGCCGAGCGAATTGAGGCGACCTTTTTCATGATCCAGCTTGCTCACGTCGCCAACATGCAGCAAGGCTTCAAAGTAGGTGAAAGCGATTGCTGTTCTTGTTAGCACGGGCAAGCAGCACTAGGAAGGCAATGGGCACTCACCCCGCCATCCACAATGACCATCGCCACGACAGGTGCGGAAGTAGGCATATTTGGCGGGCAACGCAGCCGTCTTGACTTGGAAGACGGGATCTGCGGTGGCATATTGCGTCGTGATGGCAGCGCTGCTTTGGCGTTCGCCCACCAGTGGGCCCTTGGGCGGTCAGCGCGCTTGGGCGAATATTGTCGCAACAGGACTCACAGTGGCTTCGGGCTCGTACTCGCTCGACAGCTTCTGCAGGTGGGCGTACTCGTCGTCGGAGGGATACGCGGCCATGTTGAGGTGGGGGTTGCGATGCTGGTGGCCTGGGTGATGGTGGCCAGTGTGATGATTATAGCTCCCGGGAGCAAGGACCGGCGCGCGGATAGCAAACGCTAGGCCGCCTTGGTAGTGGTTCTGAGCCGGAACTCCATAGTGGCCCTGGTGTAGGTGTGCATGCGGATGATGCTGGCTGTGAGGGTGGTAGCCCGTCAACACCGACTGTGTGCTCATCTCGTCCTGCTATTATGCGTATTTTGGAGCGTGAGTGCGCGAATGTGTGTAGATTGCCGGCGCCGTCGTTCCCCGCTGTGCGCGCTCCGTTGGCTCCCTAGATGGCCGTGGGCGTGACTGGCCTCAGTGGCTAGTAATTGGATGGAAGGATTCCACGACAGATTCGGCAACGCGCAAACGATCTCAGCAACAATTCGCCGGCGAGCTGCTGGCGAGGGCAGCAGCGTCTTTAGTAGGTGCAGAGGCCGACGGCGGAGGGCGGGAGGCTGTGGTCGTTGCTGTGATACTCACGGGCGTCCAGGGGCACACGCCAATATATGGGAGAGACAGGAGGGGATCTTCGCGGCGTGCCAGTCGAAGTCAAGATACCAGGCACCAAAACAGTCTGCAACGCTCTGGTCCAGCCGCTCTGAAACGGCCAATTTCAGTTGCACCGGATACCTGCGAGGGGAGACATGGCAGGGCGCGAGGGTGTACAAGAGGAATGCCACTCCACATAATCAGCGCCAGGGAGCATCGCGCAAAAGAAACCATACTGAGATGCTCGCCAGAGGCCTGCTACATGCTCCAAGACTACCCGGCTAGGCTTGCCCACCAACACCGGGGTGTGATATCGATTTCCGTTCCCACTAGTCTTCATGGGTTAGCATCTGGAGATTGAAGTGCACTCTTGATGCTCCGTCACATCAAACATGGAATCGCCGAGCAAAGAGCCGCGGAAGAATCAGAGTCACGAGACAACAGGCATGACGACATGGGACCTCTCGCCAGGCGTAGCAAGCCCTCGAGCAGCGCCGCCAACCGGAACAATTGCAAGCCCAGGGCCTGGCGTTGCATGCGTTGACGAGCAGAAGCTGTATCACGTCGTCGAGTGCACTCAACACAGCATCCTCGCGGCACCCAGGGCGTCGAGCAACATGCCAAGACGACCCTCTGGCGTATTGTTGCAGTGGCCGCCTGCATGGCATGATTCGCTCTGCCGCTCCGTGGCTGGTGGCGCTTCTGCGACAGAAAAAACAAGTGCCCGGGCACCCGAGATAGACTCTTGTCGAGTTACCGATCCCACGCCGCGTGCGAGTCAGGACGGACACGGCGTGGGCGTTGCCATTAGCTGAGAGGCTCGCTTGCAGCACCCATCCTCGTCTGTGCCCGCTTCCCCGGCGCGCAGTGCCACGGCTGGGAAACCCACATGTGATGCATATACGAGTGCAGTGAAGCTTCAGATCACCATGCGTCACATCGATAGTCGATTCACGGCTCACAGGCATCGAGATGGCGAGGCGTTAGCTGGCGGCAGGCTACCGCCATGACCGCGCGATCGGGACCTGGGCTGGGTGCCGTGAGAAACCGAGGCCATGTTACATACAGACGACTTCGCGTCGCTGCTGACCTGTGGGTAATTGCACTCGATTGCGTGACCGAACATGTCCGTTGCCCGCCTACTATGTTGAGTCGCCTATCGCTCATGTGCACGGGAACTCTTGCCCGGTGCTACCCGATGAACCAACCCACGTCTCTCTCTTGAGCAACCTGACCGCATGTCTCAATTATTTCAGGCCAGAAACGCCTCGGTGACGGTACTGTGCAACTCCCACTCTCCGTACCCTGCCCGGAAACCCAGTTACAGGTCGTCTTGTGGACCGCGCACGACCGATGCTGCAAGTCATCCTTTGCTCACTACCCCCGGGAGGCGTCCTGGACCCTTGCCTTTGCCTCGACCAGACTTTCCTCCCATTGAGCTTGAATTCCAGCCGCTCATGCCTTGGGGCCCGCCACCACCAGGCGTGAACTGTGAACCGCTCTCGTCCGATTTGAAGCCATCGCCCTCGTTCAGCACCGTCTGCCATAGGGCTCCGACAGCGCTGCTCCATTCCTTCATCGCTTGTACCCTGTCCATGTCTGTGCTACTCTCAATCTCCACCGTTCCATTCTGCTGATTGATCTTGCCGTGCAACCGCTTGTCAACGATCAAGAAGCCTACGATTTCCTGCACTTCGGCAAGGGAGATCTTGAGCTGCTTCGAGATAAAGGCTAGTGTGAAGCGGGTGTAGGGTGCGACCAGCTTGACGACAGCCTTGGTGCGCACATTACGCGTAACTTCGTCAATGTTCTCGGCGATGAAAGGATCTTGAAGCAGATCCTGGTTGTTCTGCAGGATCTTCTCATAACCGTGAATGTCCTCTAGCTGATAGGCGTTGACTAGGTCCGTCATGGTGGAGATGCGTGGGTCGTTCTGGTAGGGTTTGGTCTCCTGCGAATCAAATGGATTGATGTCTGAACCCGACAGCATGGTCGCAAGAACCAGGTACTTCAGCACCTGGATTCGTTGGAGCGATCCAGCCTCATCGTAGTTTTTGAAACTCTCAAAGAAGTCACTCTGCGCGCCTTTCCAGTTCTCTGCAATCCGTTAGTGCCGAGCCAGTATCTTGGGCAGGGCCTACTTGCCTTCGCTCATGTGCATCTTGCCACCACATTCACGGATGATGCCCATAATCTTGGGATGCGGAACTGCGGACTTGACCTTGAGCGCTCGCTGATACAGTGCCTGTTATAATGTCAGAGATAATGCAGGCAAAGCTAAACACGGACGAGCCTTACCTTTAGCCGCTTGTTGTTCCTGGTCTCCGCGTACATGAGAATTTCCAACGAGTAGACTTCCAATGAATATGTGCCTTTGCTCGGGTCATCTGTTCCATCTTCCCTCTGACAGGCCTTGTGTAACTCTCGGAGCTTCTCCGTAAGCTGACGGTAGTCCTTCCTATCCAACCATAGCCTTGCGAGCTTAATGTTGGTCTTTAGCCAAAGCCGCTCGTTGTTGGTACTTTGGAATATATCGAGGGTCAGGGCGTAGAAGTTCTCCATGCAGCGATATGCGTCGGCGTCTTCTGCAGCCTTTTCTATGAAGTCGAGCATATTGTTGATGGACTTTTCCGAGTAATTACGGGTGACGGCTGACTTGACATATGTGAGAAGCTCCTTGTAGTGCTCGACAGCCTGTGTATGTCAGCTAGGGGTCTTGCTCGGGGATGGCAATATCTACCTTGTCGTAGCGGGCAAGCTTGAACTCGAGCTTGATTGCCTGCTTCAGCCCTTTGAAGCCCCTGTACGTTTGTCAGCATGCATTCGTCCCCCCAAATCTGCGTATTTCCTACCAGTCCGACTTCTCTTCTTCCAACGCGGGCATCCCTAGGAATTCGTCTATGGCTGCCTCGGGGTCGTCGGCCTTCAGCTGCTTCGCATTGTAGTATTTATTTTCGATATCGACATCTCCGCTCTGCTCGTCATCATCGTCTTCGTACTCGAAGTCATACCTGCAGCCTGTTAGAGGAGAATTTGCCTGGAGATCATCGCGACTTACTCCTCCTCGCCGGAGTCTTGCATGAAGTCGTCATCGTCAGACATGGCTGTGGCGTGGGTGATGGATTTAGTGGGGTCTCAGTCGTATTGGTCAACTTGGAGTAAGACTTGTGCGTTATGCTATTAATTCGGTGGATAGAGGAGCTTGCGGTGTGGTGTTGTCTGGAGCTCTCGCGACTTGTTTGCCTACATGAGGCGGCGGCAGGTGCCTGCGGAAGAGCCCCACTTTCGCGGGGCTAAGCTCCCAGACGCAGCCAGCTGCAGTATCCATGACATCCATCGCAACATTCACTCCATTCTCTCTGAAAGAACGCATCAGGCAGTCTTGAGGCTGCGCGTTCAAAATTCCTATCAACATTGCACAACCACGTCATCGCAATCTTCACCTGCGATCGATTTGGTTCCTACAGCAATCGGCTCCAACGTCCAAGCCATTTCCCGGCTCCTCAATCTCATCTCCCGGCGCACTGACGCAATGATGGATTTAACAGTCCGACATTCAAGTAAATCTCCGGTGGTGAACATGAACACTTATGAATCCTCAAAGTTGTACAGAGCCTAGATGAGGCTGTGCAACATTCGACTATAGTGGCGTGCAGTAGGCCTGCAGTCGAGGCAGTAGACAGCCTCTGCAAAGTTCGCGACCTTCTTTTTTCGGTCCGGCTTCCAGCATGTGGAGAAGGCTCAGACCCCGGGCATTCTTATCCCAGAATCCCAGATCCCTTCTCAACCACTCGCCGTCACTAGCAGATCCCTTAACTCGGTTCACGGTCACGGCCGTCATCTTAGTCTCATCGATCAATTCTTCCTTTCTGGTTGTGCACCGAGGTTCTGTCGCTGGCACTTGCTCTCGGCCGTTTCCCCAGGGACACTAACAAGTTTGACAGCTCTCTAAGATGACTTGGGGCGAATAATTGTTTGGCTCAGTCGGCAGACACATCGCCCCGCGTCCGTGTTGATTGCTAAATGGATAGCGTCAAAGCCGTGGAGTGGTCGCGGAGGTGAGCAGTGCTAATCGACCTTTTGGGCTTAGTCTTAGCGACGTGTGGATCTTCAACTCCATCCATCCATCGCTTGCATCTCCAGCCCAGCATCTGGATCCCTCCCGGCTTCCCTCTTACCTCACACATCCTTATCGTCATCCGTTACCAGTCTCCGGTGCGACTCTCGCTCTCGTCCTCACCACATCCGCTGCCACGACCGCGACCGTCATCCTTTGTTGCACCAACGCGCGCGCGCCTCTCGTCCCTGAGCCGACGACACGAACCATCCGCCGAGTCTCCCCTTTCGGCCTTGACGATGCCCATGTGCGGTGGAACAAAGTCTGTGCAGCGCAAGCTGGTGCTTCTGTACGTCTGCTATGTGCGGGGATGCCTCTTTGTTCGCGCGACCGAGGCATGATGCGACAGAACAAGCTAACGTACCTCCAGCGGTGACGGTGCATGCGGCAAGACCTCATTACTTAACGTCTTCACAAGAGGGTATGTAACATTTTTCCATCGCGCCATCTCCGCAGCTCGCTGACTTCTTGGTAGCTACTTTCCAACAGTATAGTGAGTATTGTGCCTGGTATTGAGATACGAATGAGGCTAATGAGGCCCTCTCAGCGAGCCCACAGTATTCGGTAAGGGCGCGCCTGGCACTACCTATTCATGTCGCTAACAAGTACTATAGAGAACTACGTACACGGTTTGTGCGCCTATCCGCAAGTTCTACAAACACGATTGACGCGGTGCTACAGACATCTACATCGACAACACACATGTTGAGCTCAGCTTATGGGACACCGCCGGGCAGGAGGAATTCGACAGGCTACGATCATTGAGCTACGATGACACGCACGCGATCATGCTCTGCTTTTCGGTACGGTCATCCGATAGCATGGTGTTCAACTCGCAACTTACACGACACAGGTCGACTCGCCGGATTCGCTCGAGAACGTAGAAACGAAATGGGTCGGCGAAATAGCAGAAAACTGCCCTGGCGTTAAGCTCGTTCTTGTGGCACTCAAGTGTGATCTGCGGAAGAAGGAAGACGACGACGCCGACGACCAGCAGCCCGAAAAGCCATGCATCGATTACAACGAAGGACTGCGCGTCGCCGAGAAGATCAAGGCACTGCGGTACCTGGGTAAGCGAAGCTACATCTCGGAATCATGGCAATCATTAACGACTTTAGAATGTTCCGCCATGAAGAACAGAGGTGTCAACGAAGCTTTCACTGAAGCCGCCCGTGTCGCTCTGCAAGTCAAGACCAGCAAAGACAAGAGCGGCGGCTGCACAATCCTCTAAGCCATTAAAGACTTCCGCCATTGTTCCCAACCGTATTCTGCCACGAACTACTCGGCCAAATCGAACGCTACATCATGTCTGGATAGACCCGCACTATCCCACACTTCTTGTGATCGCACCTCCGCCGTCATGTTCGCATCTTTAACATCCTTCGTATCTTCATCCATTGCTAGTTCTATGCTTCTCAAGAAAAGGTAGCAAACTGTTTGGTGCTGGTCCAAGTCCAGTTGGATAGGACGCATACTCAGGACGGGAGTGCGATCTGGCGAACAGTGCTCCCTGCATAGACCTTCCCTCGAACCTTTATACTGCTTCGACGCTCTTATACTTTTATTGTACATGTTTGCTCCAGTCCAGCTTTGGCGCTGACTTTCTTCACTTCTTTCCTTGGTTGGGCGGGGTCTACATGCGTTGACGCTCCCGGCAGCGAGAGCTATTTGAATAGATGAGCTGAGTTGACTGAAATTTCAGGGCGAGATGGATGTCACTTCGGATAGAACACAACCAACAGCTCACGCTCTCCACACAATCTTATCGTGGAACTTAGGTGATGCTGTGCCCGTTGAAAGATGTGTTCCCTTTGTCGAATCCCAAGCTCCTAAGAAGCCATAACATCGCTCTCCTCCGCCGAAATCTCCGCCACCTTCTTAACCACCTTCGCCGGCTGTCCCATGACGACACAGAAATCCGGTACATCCTTTGTCACCACGCTCATAGCCCCTACTGTAACTCCCCTGCCAATCGTCACTCCGGGTAGAATAACCACGTTCCCGCCAATCCAGCAGTCATCACCGATCACAACAGGCCTTCCGTACTCGATGTTGTCCCGTCGCGACTGCACCTCCGTCTCATGCGTCGCCGCAAAAATTGACACATTAGGACCGAACATGCACCGATTTCCTATGGTAACGAGCGAGCAATCAAGGATAGTAAGGTTGAAGTTCGCGAAGAACCGGGCCCCTAGGGAGATGTTGCAGCCGTAGTCAATGTTAAAAGGGGGCTCGATGATGATTTCATCGTCAGCTACATGGCCGATGATCTGTTTGAGCATCTTCAGGCGTTCTGCGAAGAGGATATCGAAAGCTTTGCTCTCGTCGATGGTAGCGGGGTCGGGGAACCATGTGTTGTATTTGTGGGCGAAGGCGCGGGCTTTGAAGCGAGCGGCGGTTAGGGAGGGGAGGAAGGAGTTGTAGCTGGGGCTGTGTTAGGCTTTTGTGGTATGAAAACAGATGAATCTTATACAGGTCTGCAGACTACACTAGGACAATGATAAGTAGATAGGAAAGCCTAGAGTTAATGTAGATTTCATCATGTCTCGTTTTTCTCTTGAATGTGGGGAATGTTGACTTCTTTGGAATGATGACAGTGAGGTATTCTGGACTGATCGCGGATAGCAGAAGGTGTATACATACAGCATACCCGAGATCATCTTCTCGTACTCGTCGTTCCAGGGTACATGATTGAGTTTCTTTGCCTTCTCAATCTCTTGTGTGTTCTTCTGTTGTGCTGCCATTCTGAAATGCAAATCGCCGTAGATTTAGATATGTTTTCTGGTCCTTATGCTTTGGTGTTTCCTGGTCGTACTTATAGGCAGTCGCAGTCCATACGACGTACGACGAGCTTGGAAATGACGCCAAGTGGGGTAGGAGGGAATTCACCCCAGATGCAATGGGGCAAAACTTCGCACTTTAGCGCTCAATCCAGTTCAGCTGGAGCAATTGATCACGCAGAGGGTCTGCTATCGCTGTTCCCACATTCCCGGTCGAAAGCAGAGTGCTCCACAGATTTGGCGGCACGACTTCTGACCAGTTAGAGCTCGCCTGAATCTATGCCCTGGGAAGTTCTCTTGTGTCGTGTGCTTGGATACATCATACTTGCGAATCGGTCCGATTGGAGCATGTTCGTTTACTTCTAGTTTTGGAGATGCACTTTGCCATGCCGTCGGAGGTGGAAGGTTGACCGTACTGCAGCTGCGTACAGATTAGTTGTCTTTTTTCACTTCATTTTGAGGTTGTCAAACGAGATACTTCTGCACGAAGTGCTTGTCAGCAATTAGCTCCGTACCTATACTTGAGGGCGAGCGGCACCAGCAGTCAACGGGTGGCTTGAGTTTGTGTCGCAGTTTGCAGTATACATAGTATCAAATCTTAATAATTGGACAGTGTCTAAGTCAATGTGTACGTATACTCTTGAATATTCTTTGTGCAGTGCAACATGAACTGTAGCCACCCCATGGTGGCGGTCTTCTCACGTTTAGTTCACGTGGACATTTTTGCCGTTCCGAAGCGAGCTTTTCGTCATAGACTTAACATCACGCAGCACAACAACACCAACCTCCCGTGGTGCAGTCAATGAAAAGCAGAGTTTGAAAAAGATTGGACTCCTACAAAGCATCGTGAAGCTGTGTTGATCCGGGGAAGTGAGACTTGTGAAAGTCGCAGCCCTGGAGTGTGCACGGGCCGCCAAGATCCACTAGCGCAGCTCGCTTGGTGCACAATGGTCGAATTCTCAACGAGCAACCCCCCCTTCTACTACGTGACTTTCGCGCCCGATTCATCGACAAGCCATCAACGACAATCAACCAAACCAAAAGACTCTCCATAAATCGTCAAAATGGTGAGTTCGAGTTCCCGAGGGTCTGGAGGGCCATGCGAGAGGATTCTCAGCAGGCACACGAGACGCCCGGAGTTTGCCACAGCATCTTCAATTCGCAACCTCTCGCCGCCTCGCCCTGCGCAAAAGTTGTCTCAATGAGGACCTTGGACTAACAATATCCCAGGTTCTCGCAGTTGACCTTCTCAACCCCTCCCCGGCCGCGTACGCATACATTCCCGCCCTTTCGCTTCCGACCTGCGACTAACAAGCGTATAGTGAGGCCCGCAAGCACAAGCTCAAGACCCTCGTGCCCGCTCCCCGCTCCTTCTTCATGGATGTCAAGTGCCCTGGATGCTTCACCATCACCACCGTCTTCTCGCACGCCAACACAGTCGTCGTCTGCCAGGGCTGCTCGCAGGTCCTGTAAGTTTGGGACAAATGGATATTGATACAGGGCATGGGCTAATGCATTCACAGGTGCCAGCCCACCGGTGGCAAGGCGCGGTTGACCGAGGGCTGCTCTTTCCGAAGGAAGTAGGCGATTCGTCGATGTGATGACAGCGGGGATTGATGGGTTACGATGACGACTATCATGGCTTAGGGGTGTAGATCTCATTGGCGCCGATCGACTCGACCGCAGGATAGAAGAGGGATCTTTCGACTCGAGTCAATGCAAAAGTCACAAAAACGGGAGTTCCGGATATCTCAGCGCTGATGGACCACCCTTTTCCTCGAATCTATTTCCTTTTGTTCGGCATGGTCTTTCAGCTTTCATGTACATGCATGTGGGAGGAGAGATAGCATTTCAGAGCCTTTGGATCAGTCGTCCGAGGTGAGGACCGGCTTGCAATCGAGGACACCTACGCATGCTAGCGGTCCTTTGTAAATCAAAGCGTCAATTCCTCACATTCGTTTCTCAGCAAAGAAGTGACCCAGAATTATCCTGTGAACAACATGTCTACATCCATGTATTATACACCGACTTGATCAAAGTCCGTCTATAATGGACACCAGCTCATATACGGGTACTGTACCATCTCGTGTGGAACAGAAACGGTCACAACTTACTAGCATCGCAATGAGAATTGCTCTTTCCCTAGAAAAGAAGGACATCATTCTTGGCAGGATGATTCTGCTCTCCAAGTGGGGAAGCATGGCCGAGACCCCTACCCGGTTCATCGCACCTTCCCTACAAGCAGCCACATGACGAGCAAAACGCCGACCTCCGCCAACTTCACGATTCCTACATAATAGCCGTCGAAACAGCCACTTTTGTCTTAAAGACCAGGAGACAACGCCGCTGCATAACCGTTCGCCTAAAGTGCTTATTTCAATTAACGATTGGACACGAGTCGAGAGCAAGCCACCCCACGTCATCGTCAATACTTCCACTCGCCCTCTCGTTCGCTCGCGCATCCGCGGCTCACGGTTCGACAGCCACTAAAATAGATCAGTGGACAATCACAAGATCAATAAACAAATATTTGCAAGCGCGTCGTTCAAAATGTCCACCTCTTCCACAGCAGGCGCGGGAGCCCCAACCAACCCCCACCCCATCCCTCTGACGGAGTCCGAAGTTTTGATCCGCGGTTTCCTCGCAGCCAACCCGGATCTTTGCGACGACAAATCAAACCCTATCGAGATAATGACTGATCGTTTTACGAACCAGGAATGGAAAGCGCAAATTGATCAAACGATTAAGAATGTCATCAAAGAGGTGGAAAGTGGAGAGAGGGCGAGGAAGATTTACGAGGGCCCGCGGATGAGGAATGGAGATGAAGCGCTGAAGCAGTTGGCCAAGACGGTGGACCACACGGTACTCAAGTTGGACGCGACGACAAAGATGATTGATGGGCTGTGCGGCGAGGCAAGAACAGAGAACTTCAAAGTATGTGCTTCCACAGGTTCGGTGGTGTTTCTTCGGGATGAGGCACAGTCACACCCTTAGAGTTTAGAGCTGGGACACGTGCTACACCTCACCGCTCCCGAGAAAACCAAGCTGACAAGATTTCCAGTCAGTCTGTGTTCGCCTAAACTATGTCCAACGCTGTGTCTCCAACCTCAAAGGTACGGACGTGCTTGTAGCCTGCGTCGTAGGCTTCCATGAAGGAACCCAAGACACGTACTACAAGCTGCAAGAGGCACGTGCTGCAGTGGCAGCAGGCGCGAGGGAACTCGATGTCGTCCTCAACTACTCCCTCCTCACCAAGCACAACCGCCGTGCTTCCCCGCCAGTGGAGCACATCCTCAGTGCTCGGGACTCAGCGATTGACAGCATCACCGCTGCCAACACGGCCAAGAATGCTGGAAGCAGCTCAGCCAGCGACTTTAGCGAGGAGGACTCAGACGAAATTCCCGACTACAGCGCAATCTACAGAGAACTGGCTAGCATAAGAAGCCTCTGCCCTGCCCCAACAACACTCAAACTCATCCTCGAAACCTCGCAACTGAACTCCGCACAAATCCTCGCTGCATCTCATCTTGCAGCCGCCGCTAGCTTTGACTTTATCAAGACATCCACTGGCTTCAACGGACCGGGCGCTAATTTGCCCAACGTGCAGCTTATGGTAGCTGCGGCAGAGTACCTCGCATCGGCCAAAATAGGCAAGAAGAAGATGGAGGTCAAGGCGAGCGGTGGAGTCAGGGATTTGGACACCGCGGTCAAGATGCTGGAGTCTGGCGCAACAAGGCTAGGAACTAGTTCTGGGTTGTGGATCATGCAGGAGGCGAGGGCCAAGGTGGGTGAGGAAAGGGTCGCGGCTGGGCTGTCGTTAGAGGGAAAGAGACCTAGCCCGCAGACGCGGTTGTATACCGATGACTCTGAGTACTAAGAATATCACGTAGAAAGAGTATATCGAAATATGTCGATCGAAGGCTTTTATTGAACTAGACTTCTAATAGGCAGTTGTCTAGTATCTTCCTTGTGTAATGTATGCGCGTGACAGGCTAGAGGTCAGCGATTCCGGTACGACGTAGTGCACCGATCAAGCCTTACGTAGATACCCTAGGTAGTGTGGGCTCTGCCGATAACTCAGCCACAGGCAAACTTCCGCACATTGTCGATGAGACCGCTACAAACAATATGTGGCCAGGCATCATGTACACTATCACAGCATTGTAAGTGAAATAAGACAGACGATGGCAGTTGAAGATTTTTGGGTGTGTCTACATGAAGTATATGTAGATCATCCACCAGCTGAGACCCAGAAGGTATATAGTGCTTTCAAGGACAGGATGACTGTCAAAGAGATTCATCCCATCATGCCTAACGCCTTTCGTCCATGAATCATTCCTTTTGGCGTAAAGTCTACTCCTCGTCCTCCTCGCCGGCGTCCTCGTCACCACCCTTCTCGGCGGCCTTGGCCTTCTTCCTCCTGACACGGCCAGGGCGGCCGCCACCGAATGGCGAGGTCAGAGCGAAGTCGATGTGCTTCTGGGAGTCGAGGCGGACCATGAAGGAGGGGACGTTGACGATCTGCTTGCCGACACTGTGATATTGTTAGTCGCGCGCTTCTCGAGCTTCATACGGGGGGATGCATACCGGATGTGGCGCTGGCGGATCAGGACACGAGCGTGGTGGATAGACTTGGCAAGACCGAGCTTGTAGACGCAGGTCTGGAGACGGCGCTCCAAGAAGTCCTCGATCTTGAGGGCCAAGACGTAATCGAGCTTCATGCGGGACTCGTCCAAGACACCGACACGCACGAGACGGCGAATGAGAGCGTTACCCTCGAAGAGACGCTTGGGGTCCTTCTCGTCGAGAGTAAGGAGCGAACTGCGAAATGTTAGCAAATTCGCATCTCGCAGCCTGCGCATCAATTGCGCGCAGACGAGGACAATGAGCACTCACCGAGCGGCACGACGGATCTTGGACAGAGTCAACTGGACACGCCAGACCTCGCGCTTGTTGCGGAGACCATACTCGCCGACGAGCTTGAGCTCAGTATCCCTAACCCAACATTAACTTGTGTCCCAGACATAAGCGGAGCACGCTCTCGCTCAGTGGCCATGGGGTTGCACATACAGACGAGCGGACTCGAAAGGACGACGGGGGACGCTGTACGTCTTGGAGTAGGAACGGGGAGGCGCCATTGTGGTTGTCGATGAGGAGGAGTCTGCGATTGAGAGAGAAGTTGGTGTTCAAAATCACGGTGGGCTCGGGACCCGCCCCACCGACGTGGTCAATGCGTAGCGAGGCAGTGTGCGCGGTCACCAAATATTCCACAGTCGAACAACACCAGCGTCAACGAAGCCAACACCAGGACAAATTCATACACAATGGGTCACGCAGCCGGTCTCCGCGCGGGTACGCGCTATGCGTACGTTGGAATGATTGCGACACCCCATGCGACGATTGCTGACGCTGCGACAGTTTCTCGAGAGACTTCAAGAAGAAGGGTATGATCCCTCTCTCGACCTACCTCAAGCAGTACAAGGTCGGTGATATCGTCGATGTCGTAGCCAACGGTACGAAACCCCAGATCCACAGCGAAAGCGGTTGAAGCGGAGGACTCATGCAAAACAGGTGCCGTCCAGAAGGGTATGCCCTACAAGGTCTACCACGGCAAGACCGGTATCGTCTACAACGTCACCAAGTCCGCCGTCGGTGTTATCCTCCAGAAGCAAGTCGGCAACCGATACATGGAGAAGCGCATCAACGTCCGCATCGAGCACGTCCGCCACTCCCGCTCACGAGAGGACTTCCTCAAGCGCGTCAAGCTCAACTTCGCCAAGCAACAAAAGGCCAAGGAGACTGGCGAGCCCCAACAGATGAAGCGCCAGCCCGCACAGCCCCGCACCGAGCACATTGTCAGCCTCAAGGAGCAGAAGCCGGAGAACATCACACCCGTGCCTTACGAGACTTACATCTAGACGTGGACAAGTGGGTCCGGGTGGATTGGCTGGCAAAATGGGATACGGATGGTCAACGGCGTGGTTTCTCGGACTTCTCGATTATTCTCCTTCTGCACTTTCTTACGCATGGAAACCGGCGATATCATGGTGCAGATACAGTGGTGTGCCAAAATGGCTTTGAGTGACCCCTCACGCCAATAAACATCATCCTCCAGTCCCAGTCTATGCAGTGTCTTGCTTGTGTTGAAGTGTTCAGCCTCTCGTTGTCTTTCATCGCTGTCAACTGTCTTCACTATGTTCCCATAATCCGGTCGTACGAAGCCCACACCTGCGACTAATGCTTCCATTGGCTCTCTTTCCTGCAGAGTCCTGCGGAATGCCATGCACGCGCCACAGTATACTCTTTCGGCACCTGGTTGCACAGTATACGGTATGACCTCAGTTATCACCACCATCGAGAATTACGTGTACTAGCACCTCGGACAAGGAAACTCGTGAAAAGATGCCCAGCCCCCTACATCAGCATAAAAGCTAACATTGACGAAATCCTAAGGCAACGTAGACTTCTAAGAGGTAGGTGTTCGACTCCAGGGCTCTTTTGTTACAGCTACCACAGCTTAATTCTGTATATCTAAGGAACGAGTGCTGCGTGTTATGCAGGGTGAGCGTTCATTACGCTCTCGCAAGATCGTTTGACACAATACTTCCAATTCTTTGGCATGGTGACCCGGAACACGGCAAACGTCCAAGCTATTTTCCGCTCTCAAAATCTTATGTACGAAACCGGCTCCAGTGTCATCAAGTCGGCGTTCATCTCGTGGAACATAGGAAGCACGCCCGTGATACGAATGGTACGATATGGAAGCAACCGATCTAGACTGCTTAGCGTGAGGCTGTCCCGGAATCCGGTGAGCACTCCGTCGTTCGCGCGGATACACTAGGCGTAAGGTTTACAAGGAACCTCGCACCGTATTCCGAGTACCTGCTAAACACTACACAAGGCTAGTGATTTCGATAACGTGAAACGTGGAGTGGGATTAACAAGGGGTGGGATTTATACTTGTGCTCTCTGCCAGAGCAGATTTCTCGCGATATCACTCTGTTTAAGAAAAGGTCAAAACCGATACCTTAGAGACTATATTATTATTGACTATGCAACTTAGGAAGATCTCGACACAATGTATATTTCTGGGCTCTTTACTTCTATTATCCTCTGCAGGTAGGCAGGTAGAGTCAGGACTGACAGTACGTATTGAAGTTTTGTAGTACTGTTGCCCTCTACCAGCGTAGACGGTACTGCGCTTTCACATCGAACTCAGACACTGACATGTTGTGGAACGGTAGACTAAGTTGGATGAGTGTACGTTGAAAATTGTAGTTGTTATTTGTATTCGGGTATCTCAATGCTACCTCTTGGTAGACAGTGTAGTACGACATAGCTTAGAAACAAAGGAAACAGTAAGTCGCGCCAGTCCAACGCCTACGCTTTTCGTGCTGAACAAACGGTAGTGTACAAGTAGTATCGAGTCGAGGTAGGGACAACGGGGTCGGTGTGCAGTGCAGGTATTTCTGCGGATAGACTAACATGACCACGTCGTTAAGACTAGGTCAAGGGTATGTAAAGTATACCGTCTCATGATGACCTTCGACTGTAGTTATCATTCCAGTCTTTTGATCGTGGCCTTCCCGCTTCGAACTCTTTGTCCTCAGCAGTCTCCACCTGCACACTTGTCTCTGTGATAATGCTGATGCCGTTCCCCTGGGGTGTGTTCTTGATTATCGAATCTTGTGATCCTGCTCGTGTTGGACTATCGTCCTCGTGTAGCGTGTCTTCGAGTCGTGACCGCGTTGTGTAACTGCGCCCGCGGCGGTGATCCACTATTCGTGATAGCCTGTTGCTGCCGCCTACTATGGTGACGGTGCGGGCAGTGGATGTGAGGGGTTCTTTGTTGCTCATGGAATGTAAGCCGTAATGATCGTCGTCGCCTGGTCGTGCCGCGTTCGTGAGGGTCGCAGTGACTGTTCTGTTGTAGTGCCCTGTGCTCAAGTCTCCAGAGACTAGAACCCGTCGTGTCAAGGTGTACAGGAGCGCATCGATCCAGCCGCACGATGTGAGAAGCGAGCCAGCAACAATGTAGAAGAGTTCTGGCATTGGATGACCAGTCATCGCTACCATGCGGCCCACAGCTATGGGCAGTGTGAGGAGGACGTATACGAAAGGGTACATGACCATGAACTTGGTCGCGCGTGTGAGTTTGCTAGTGTCGTTCGCGATGATACTCCGGATGCGGCCGCGCAGGTGGAAGAAGACATGGGCGTAAATGATGATTGTGCCAAACTCAACAATGAAGATCCACAGGTAGTGTAGCCAAAGCCTTTCGCTTTGGTAGTTGTGGGAGACCCAGCACTATTCAGAGTCAGTCCAATCAATTCCCTGATGGAGGAAATTCGGAGACAGATATGCGTACCCATCCTGCAGCACGAGCGAAGTATCGCTCTTGGTACATCGCCGGTCCAATTACCGTGAGGATCAATGCGAAAAACCAGATCGAAAGAATGGACACCACAAACCAAAAGTATGGCAGTTTGTATCCTTTGACCACGCCCAACCAGGTGTGTATCGCGATTGCGAGGACGAAGAAACCGCTTGCGACATCGCTAAATCCAGGTGTGCACAGTCAGTATCTATATCACATGTGCGTCCTATGGGGATGATGCTTACCCAATTTGCAGGAACCAGGCCTGGAGGAAACATGCGCCAGTAGGTGCTACGATCTTGTTGATTCGAAGCCAATGGAAGGATATCGAGAATGCGATGGATTGTTGCAGATCTGCGATTAAGAGATTGTAAATGAGGATAACGTATTGGTTATATCCGACGTATTGTCTGTAGTGTCTCCGCCACGAGATCATTCGTTGGGTGATGAATCCTAGCAGGGCCGTAACTGATAGTAAACTCATCATGGCAAAGATACCGAGGGGAATGAGCCCCGCCCTGTAGACTGGGGTGAGCGGATCCATGCTGTCTTCGACTGCGGAGTATCGCTTTTCGAGAGAACGGTCTTCCAGGGCGGAGGTTATAATGGCCATATCGTAGGGCGCCATAGTTGCAACGGATCGTCGTATGAGTGTTGGAGCGGCCCGATAAGATGGCCGGAGGTAGTTCTGTTCTCAGCTCATCCAGAGACCATGGCCGGCAAGCAGCAAAACGTCGAATCGCGCCTGCAACGAAGCAATTTCGGTCTCGTGCCCTGTGAGATCCAGTGATCACCCCACGATTTGTCGAGCGCCAATTAGCAGGCTACTATGTGACAGGACGTTGTTGAACGGTCAGACAGGTTGAGTAGGTCAGGTGGGATGGGGCTTGGCTTTGTTGTATGCACAAAGGAGGAGTCAACACTAAAGGTATTCTCCGCGAGAAAGATCCACAGCTTAGGGCATGTGCGAAGGATATAGGAAATAATGTCAATAGATGCCAACAGCTAGTCTGAGTGGAGCAGTGTGCCCTGATATGGACCGAACACATGAAAGGAAGGAGATCGTCCAACTGACTTCTGTACCGGGCCAAACGGAAATGCAGGTGCCCCAGACGCGGCATGTTGGACTGCGTGGAGGGGTCCTAGACGATCGCTAAGCTTCTCAGCACGCTACAGTTGCAGGGTTGATGAGAGTAAGTTCGACATGGGCCATTGCGTCCAGGTAGCTTCCGTCCCCTGTCAATCAGCGAGTGTATTGCCAGCCGAGCGGACGCCCAATATTGGCTTCAGGTGCCCCTCTGATACAGGGAGACGACTCGAGAGGCATGCCGTACTCGGGCCCGCCGGGCGACTCCACTGCTTGAGCGTAGACAGGCTGGGTGCTCCTTGTCAGGGACGAGTAAGCTTGACTGTGCAGACACCAAGATGTTGTCGCGTGTGAGTTTCAAGCGGCAAAGGACGGAAAAGAACAACAACAATCCGCCGCCACCACGTGGAGCACGCCCCTGTCCTGCTTCCGAATGGTCTTCAGGGTCAGTAATGCCTGCGAGGAGGCCGAATGCGACAAAGATTTGCAGTGCCACAAAGCGGTGCCATCCGCGGTCTCGCCGTGCTGATGCGTATTCGCATAGTTTTGCGCAATTTGTTGCTTGAACGCCATGGTTGGTCTTTGATGAGGCGTTCGCCTCTGCCAACTGCGCCGCAGCTTGTGCGGTCCGGATTCCTTTTCGACGAGTCGTCCAACCTCCGCTGAATCGAATGCAACATTGGCGTCTTCTTTTGCCGTGCTCAGTTGCGGGGGAGGGTCTGGCTGGGCAATTAGGCGACTGTGGAGGATGCGATGCCAGGCACACTCGTACTAACCGAATGTGCTCTAGGCGTCTGTTAGCCAGGGGGTTGATTGTTGGAGAAATGTTAACCCCTTGGTATTCGTTGCGCGGGCCGAACTGGCATATCTCTTCGCGCTGCCGGTGGGTTCATTTGACACACCGTTATTCAAATGCGTTCGCTGAGCCCACGAGTCGCGCGGATACTGACTGCCGCCGCCAGATTACCACCGGCCAGCAACTACCGTGGTTCGTACCATCACGGACGACGGGAGACATGAGAACTACTTGCGCCATCCCGAATACCAGGCTTGCAGACCGAGGCGGTCGAAGCGCTGGATTGCGTCCGCATGCATACTCGTCCACAATCAAAACTTGCAGTTCTGACGCGCCAGAATGTACCGCCCTGTTGGCCAGAAAAGCAAGCGTGCTGTTACGTGGACCGTCTTGACGCGTTCCAGAAGTTTCCAGCGTCATGCTGCGCCACGGAACGATCATCTATTGTTGGATGACGATAGACAGGTTCATACATCTCCTATTCGACCGCCACGTGCAATTGTTTTGCGGTGGTGAAACAGCGTTCCTGCAGAAAGCTCGTACGCATGATGAACCGCTACCTGGGTGCAGAGTAGCTCCGTCATCATCGTATGAGCGGCGTATCTAGTCTACAGCTGATGCATTCTGCTTCCACTACCAAGGCGTCTAAATGGTGAGGGCGGCAGGGCTCCGTTGTTGGACGGGTTCTCGGGATGCTATGCAGCGCGTTTGAGTCCTGACAACAGGGTCTGCAAAGGTACTAACAGAGTCAATTCATAGTACCCCAGACTTGGCTTCTCCGTACCAAGGAAACGCATGATGGTAGAGAGCGTACTTGGACACACGACCGGGTTTCACCCTCTACCCGCGCTCGATCCAGCCTTGAAGATGGCCCGTGGGACCGGTACCATTTAATATAAGCAGCGTCGAGACCACCTGGGCGAGGAGCCTCGAGGTACATGCGAGGTACCAGCAGGACTTGAGTTTACCCCGCAAGCCGAACAACGGTGGGGCCGTCTACCTCTTTGGATCTAGTATATCGTGGAACGATGCGCGATACCTGGATATCTGCAACGCATCCCGTCTGGCACACCAATCGCACCGATATAAAGGCTATATCAATGGCAATTATAGTTTGTGAAGCGACTCCGAGCCCGTCACCGAACAGGACCGCGGCTTCGATACGCGAACGGAAGAGCTGACTGCGTGGAACCATCAGCAAATCTTGAAACCTTGGAACCTTGGAAGGGAGGCGAAGAGGCTTGACACGACAACGTGAATTTTCCGTCTGCTCATAGGCATTGCCTGGCAGAGATTGGTGAGCCGAAGAAATCCCAGCCTCCAACAGGTAGTACAACATTAGCCGGTCAGCCAATCTCTCCTTGAAGGATCTCTCGTATCTGCAAGCCACCTTGACGACGACAAGACACAACGGCCATGGCTCGAGATCTGGCATAGCGCCAAGTGGCCTGCTTATAGCCGTCATGTACCCAGATACGAGGACAGCGTAAGGATTCGTGTCGCTTTGGCGTCGTGGTTACTAATCTTTAACGTTTACACACACTGCTGAGCTGACTGTCCGAATTCCTCATGTATGGAAGTGTAAGATGGACGTCTGCTACCTGTCCGGGCTCATAGAAAATCTGTACAGGAGGTGCGCAAGCCAAGGTCGCTTTAGCGATGAGCCATTTGTGCTCCGTTACCCCAGATCCGGTCAACCGTGTGTGATCGATGGCGCTACTACTCGATACCCGATGGTCATACGCACCGTTTTGCCAATATCATGCAACGGCAGAGTAACGAAAAGCTAGACTAGCTTAGATGCCTCGGCTTCAAGACGAAGGACCAAGCCAAGGTGACTTTAGGCATAATCCTACTACTACACAGCGCCGTGGCTGTCTCGAGCTGAAAGTGAGATGCAGGTTTCTTCTTCGTATCAACTGCGGCGTCCCTCTATTGCCGGCGACTCGCTTGCTTGGACCTTGGCTCTTCCTTATCGTGAGAAGAATGCTCGTGTAGTGACTTTCGTTGCGTACAACTCCCACGTAAGCCGGTATAGATCAAGCGAGACGTAGTCAAGGTTTCAAGAAGAGTCTGCTCACCATTAGTTACTACAGCTACGCCCTGTTGCTACTAAAGCGTCGGCGCTGTAGTCAGATAGCAGATGTCACAGGAGCTCGCTACGGAGCTACGTCTGAGTGAGACTGTTCCAACGTTGCTACGCACCAATTGAAGTTACCATAGATGCCCCACCAACAAACGACGAGAACCCGTACCCCACACCGTTACATTCTGCACAACAACTATATCAAACGTCGAGTGGTATAGTTGGAATAAGGTTCAGTCAGGAAGACGTAGTTCAACGACGCACAGTCTGCATTGTTGTGGCGTGGTTCCGCCGAGGTGGAAACAAATATCCGTCTACGCGAAGTCGATCATGAGCTCAATGCGTATATCCCTATCTCATCCACGACCGACTGGTTGGACGCTCAATACTAGGTGCACCAACAGGCTGGAACTGCACAAGCATCGGTGTGAAGATGTTGACATGTCACTATAGCCAATACATGCTATTCGCAGCAGGTATCGAGGCGGGTCTTCAAGTCTGCTCCAGTATGTGCTCATACAGTCTTTGTCTAGAGCTCAAAGGGGGTTCTTGGTGATCTATATAACACATCTAGCCTTCTCGTGACTCACCAATAGCGCATGCACACCGCTGCGTGAAGGTCGTTGCTGGAATTGTAATCGCCTTGATTCCTTTGATGATCGCTCGACATCGACTTGTGCTGTGCGAAATGAGCCAATGGTCTGCTTGACGATTCGCATAATATTGGCTTTTGTCCATATGCGGGTGTGATTCACGCCGCATCTTGCACCCGTTGCTCGAAAGCCAAGGTTAGTGACGGATTTTTGCAACAAGATTGTTCCTAGGCGATGAAGGTGGTGATAGAGAAAATACGCGCGTTGCGAGAGTTAGACGGACTACTTAACAGAATCAGAAGCCATAATGCGGCTCAACGGTCGCGCCTTCTCGAAGATAGGGCTGAGGGGGCCCAACGCTAGCCAGATGCGGTAGCGTGTTTTCGAGTTGTTTGGCTGCGGTCTTTGGGTGACGTGCGCGACGACATTGAACGACACCATACCTATCAGCGCACCCGTCTTCTTAATAATGTATAATGTACGAACCTTTTGAAACTTTGCAACTAAGACCATCCCACCAAGCTATCACAAATGGCAACCAAAAACGAGACGATGCGCACGCGCATCGACCGAATTAAAGCAGACTTACGGTCAACTACGACATGCACAAACACCACGGTGACGGCGCTTCAGGACTTATTGGCCGGTAAAGAGGAGGATGAACCGCAAAAGGAGAATGTCCGAGTAAAGGTGCAGGCTACGGCACGGAGGAGAGGCGCGACAGCAACGGCTACAGCGACAGTGGATATCACCAAGCAGAAGCACTCGACCCTTGCGCCAAAGGAAAAATACGTACTAGCAACTGAAGTGGCCAACACGACTCTTCAGACACTCGCCGATGCGCTGAAGAACCCGCTGCCCGCAGTCGCCGCTCGCCCCCCTACCAAATCGAAGCCAACGACCGCCGAAGATGCGCGCAAGCCTGCAAGACCGCGACCCGGTCATACGGCGAGTTCCTCCGTATCCCAGAAGCCTCTCAGAGAACGTTCTGTCTCTCAGCTCAACAACTCGCCCCAAAAGCGCGCCCCGCGTCGGTCATCGTCATATTCGTCCTTCCTCGCACCGGGCCCAGACCCTGGCCTTCTCGCAACAGCAGAGTGCGCAAGGACAGCATTTGCATACCTGGGTACAACAGACGCACAGAGAGTACTGGGAAAGGACTCACAAGAATTGCAATACGAGAATGGCGTGCTCGTGCTTATTGGCAAGCTTGTCGCGCTTGGTCTAGACAACATGGCAGTCAAAGAACTGAGGGGTTTGAAGAAGAAGCTGGATAGATATCTTGGTCAGGAGCCAGCAAAGGAGGAGCCCAAATCTGGTCTACCGCAGCAGGGAACTGCAGAGAAAGAGAGCATTGCGTTACTTCTCGATTTTGCGACGATCGACCCGAAGAGTCCTGCTGTGACATTGGTAGCGAATTTCCAGATATACACGTTGCGCATTATCGCGAAGCTGAAGAGGCCCCGGACTATCGAAGCCACGTGGGAATATCTCAAAATGACCAACCCCTCGTCACCTATGAATCTGCTCTGGCACACTGCGAAGACCTCGAACGGCCAAGCGAAGGCGGCGAGACAGTTGGAGTCCCTGGCGCAGACGATTCTCTCTCTATGCCCGAGCATATCGAGCGCAGAAGACGCAAACAACCTACAACCTTCAGCGGAGACAGTACTTCTTTTACAACATCTGGCCTTCAATACCCGGAAAAGGTGGTGGGGCCTGGCCAAACATCAAGGCAACGTTGATCGGGAACTCTTAGAACCCTTTACAAAGTGCTTGGTTGCTTTCGCCCGCAGATCGAAACTCAAACCCAGCAAGAAGTTCAAAATCGCCGAAACCTTGTATATCGATCTAGCAGGACTCCCGACTGAGTCCACTATACCGGCCGCTGCGAATAAGACTCTCTCCTCTCTCGCTCAAGCTGCGGACTTGTCTGATCAGGCCCTCCGGTGGCTAGGGTCGTCAAAAGAGGCTTCGAGTCCTGATCCATCCGCAGCAAAGCAAACAACAAGAGCGATACGGATTGCTATCATTAATATTGAAGTGTATGTGAAGGGCGAAAAGAAGTCGGACTTGGAGGAAACCATCGCCACTGCACTTGGTGTTTTGCATGGAGGCTTAGGTGGATCTATGTCCGATCTGGAAACCTTATTTGCGGAAGTGAATTCTCTGCGACGCGCTGCGACACGATTAATCATTGCGCGTACGTCGAAAACCACAGAAAATTCTGAAAGAAATCCGATCGAACAACTTGCGGTACCAATCATTGCAGCAAGCGTGCACTTCTTTGCCAGATTTCTCGGTACTTCATCGTCGAGTGAATCAGACACGAAATCGCAAAACCGACACTCTGAAAGAATTAGCCTGGCCTGGAAATGTGCGAAGAGTACGGTTGACTCTCTGATGGCATGTTGCAAGCAGACGATAAAGACGCAAGACCAATGGCAAGAGCTTGATACCATTCTTCAGGAATGCGCACATATCGTACGCAGATTCGACGAAGAGATCGAACATGGGACGCTTCCGGGAGGGGAGAACACTTCTCTCGTCGGCGCGTACCTGGTCAGATTGTCAAATGCATACTGGTCTCTATACTCACAACTACGGAGAGCGCGATGCAATCCCGAAGCCCTTGTTGTAGCCATGCAGCGTTCGATTGATCTTTTGCAATCCCGGTCGCCATCCGAGCGAGAAAGTGGGCTTCTTCCAATGAAGTTAGAGCAACTGGGCGAAGCATTGCAGGATCTGAACCACATTGACCGATCTCGCAACGCCTTCCAAAAGTGTATGCAAAATCACCTCACCGCCGATACGTTGCAGCAGCTCTCCCAGGAGACGTCAACATCCTCTTTGCACAAAGTTTTCAGCACTGAGGGATCATTCGACGCCCTTGCTCGTGTGTTGAAAACGCTCCATCACTCATTCATAAGATTTGGTCCTCAAGTGCCAGATGAGCTAGCCTTCTACGACCAGGAAGAGTTGGAACCTGGAATGAGAGGGGCCATCTTGGAGTTGCAGCTTGGTCTCTACCTACGAACGTTGTCCAAGAATCGACAGTGGGACTCTAACCTCAACAAATCGATATGTACCCTTGTGGAACGACTGCAACAGCTTTACGTACCAGGAATCTTTCCGATTCGTCATCTCAGGCTCTCTGTCACACTTCGTCAACTTTCCCAACAGGACCCGCAGATCTTGTCTCAGCACCTGGCTTCACTTGATGCCACAGACGACAATAGCGTGCAGATAGCAAGTAGTGAGGACGTAGGACTCAAGCACTATGAAGCCCATCTAAAAGCGCATCGTGATCTCAAGACTTTGATGCAGCAGGCTTCTCCTCCCACAGAAACCTTCAAGCAGTGCTTCGCGGCATGGGAGTCTCTCGTCAGCTCTACGTCCTCATGGGAAGCACTCACAGATCGGGTCGACAATACGGAGACCTGGTTGCAAGACCTCCAAGCATGTCTCGAATTCCTCAATGCGAAAGGAGAGGAGTACGTTGCTCTGCCACTCCTGCATCTCTTGGTCAGGATCTTGGAGTTAAAGAATGACTCTGATGCATCTGAGCTCATTACCATGCTGTGTGCTCTTGGTCTGCAGTTTCTCCACCTTGGTTATACTGAGAAGGCGGGTTTGTCCTTGGCTAAGGCTAAGACATTGATTGAACGCCATGATCCTTCTGTAGAGGTCAGCTTGCAATGGCATATGGCGTATGCCGAGTATCTTGTGGGTGTTGGGAACACCACCGAATGGTATGTGGAGAAGTGCATAGTTTTGACGCTGCTATACTAACATCTGGTAGTCTGACCACGATGACGAATGCACAATCTATTGCGCTCAATGATCGACAATTCATGGATCTCGCAAAGTCGACAACAACTCTATCCGGCAGACTACGGTTCAACAAGATCGTGGCGGCTGCGTCCTATGTCCAGTCGCTTCTCGCCTCAGCTACTGGCTCATACAAGGCAGCGGCTCAGCATGCAAGGCAGTGCGTCACAGTCAATCGTCGCATCTGGGCTGCCCTCGAATCACGGGCCAATGCAAAGAAGACAACACCCGTGGACAACAAAGAGCCTATTGCGCCTCTTGTCATGTCTGTAACGCATGATGCTCTCAATGGGCCAGACTTCTGGTCTTTGGTCCCCGCGTTATACCGAGCCCTGATGCAACAGTCCCAGATCTTCGCCCATCAAGGTCTGTTACATGAAGCTATCCATGTCGCTGAACAGGCTGAAAAGGTCGCTATGGCTACAGGATCTGCAACTCTCATCACGGACAACGCTAGTTGGCGCGCTGACTGTTGGGCCCAGAGCGGTAGACCCGACAAGGCTGAGACGATTCTTAATGCTCTGAGCCCCGACACATCCCGCAGATGCTTATCTACTGCAGGCTACCATTCAGCTGTAGCCAGGATGCACCACTGGAACGGTCAATACGAGCAAGAGATCCAGTCTTATGACCTCATGGAGAAGCTTCTTCGGGAGCTGAGTTCGCCATCGTACATCAAGATGTTAGAATCTTCTTTATCCTCGGTTGATGCGCTTGCAGACCAGATCTCTTCTATGAATTTGGAGCCTACAGAGACCGTCAAGGCGAAACCAGCGACGAGAGGTCGTAAACCCGCAGCCAAAGCTGCACCGCGAGCGGCTGCAAGATCCACCGTTGGCGCTCGGTCCAAAGCCACAGAAACAGCTGCGAAGACTGTCACAAAGACCAAGCGTCAAGCAGGGAAAGCCATAGTCTCCGATGCTTCCAGTATCGCTGACCAGTGCTCTGCCCTTTGCGCTTTCCAGGCGAGCATGAGAGACCGAGCTGTCCTTGCAAGTCTTCTTCACAATGATCTCGATAAAGCCCTGAGCATTCTTGACGAGGCGGAACAACTTCAGACCGGGCTAAGCCAAGAGGTGTCGCACATGTGGGCTATCTTCAAAGCAAAGCTCGCACAAAGTGCGAAGCAGATTGCTGAAGACTTTACGGTGAACACTCTGCCAGAATCGACCATCGCCTTTCCTGCATTTGGTCTCAAAGAGCGAACACTATTGGACGCAACCACAACCAAGAAGGCACCTGTGGGGTCTTCAGCAACTACTAAGACTGGTCGAGCGAAGAAGCAAGCCAAGGTAGACTTTATGGATACGCTTCGCGAAGCACGTGCGCGACTCGTTGAAGCACACAGCCTGTGTGCTACCAATGGATCCAATCACTTGTTCCGCCAAACCTCTATGGCGCTAGGACATGTCACCGTTTTGATGTCGGCTGTTTCGGGGACCGAGCTGCCAGGATTCCTCCACCCACTATACGCAGCCTACATGAGTGGTATGTAAAACGCAACACACGGCAAACATCATACTGACTGTACTCAGAGCTCCCCAAAGTCAATGCCTTGCGCCTCGTGCAAGAGTCAACAGAAGCAGAGAAGCAACAACTGTCGCGTGATGACTGCCTGCGATGGCCAGCCGCTGATCCATCGCATTTCGCCTTCAGTTCAGTATCCAGCTTTCAGAAGGAGTATGTTGACATCATTCCGGAAACTTGGTCTGCTGTATCCCTGGCACTTAGTGAGGCCCGCGATGAGCTGTTCATCACCCGGTTTGAGCATGGCTTGTCTCCTTTCGTATTGCGCCTACCGCTTGCTCGCCACGCTTCCCGCGAGATGGATGAGGAAGAGTTCTCGTTTGAAGATGGTAAGAGAGACTTCGATGAGATCATTGAGCTCAGTGATTTCAGTACGCGATCTGCCAAGGACATGACCTCGAGAGAAGCAAGACACCAGTGGTGGGCTGAACGCGAAGCTCTGGATACCCGACTTCGTGAGCTTCTTATCAACATGGAAAACATCTGGCTGGGTGGCTTCAAGGGCATCTTCTCACAACACGAGCGACAACCAACTCTCCTTGCTAAATTCCGCAAGGCTTTGGAAGACATACTCAACGAGCACCTGCCTTCGCGTAAGAAGAAGAGCACTCAAAAACGACCACTCTTGGATACACGAGTGCTGGAGCTGTTCATTGGGCTCGGCGACGCTACCAATGAGGATCTCGATCTAGACGAAGCACTAATGGATCTCATATACTTCGTTGTGGACATCCTCCAATTCAATGGCGAGCGCAATGCGTATGACGAGCTGGATTTCGATGCCATGGTCGTGGAGACGTATGAAGCACTACGCGCCTATCATAGCGCGTCCCACAAGCTTGATGCTACTTCTCGTCATACGATACTCATCTTGGACAACAACTTGCATGCGTTCCCATGGGAGTCGCTGCCTTGCCTGGAACCGCTGTCCATTTCACGATTGCCTTCCCTTGCTGCCCTTCGCGAACGAATACTTTCCGCACGGTCTTCCACAACTCAGCAGGACGCTGCTCCGGGCCATTATATACCCACAAGTACAGGAGGTACAAGCATGCTAAATCCATCCGGAGACTTGTCCCATACCTCGAAAACCATCAAACCGCATCTAGACGAGCTTATAGGCCCTTGGAATCATATCGCCAACCGCGCACCGTCCGAGAAGGAATTCGAAGATTCACTGCGCGAGAAGGATCTGGTGTTGTATTTTGGTCATGGTAGCGGTGCACAGTACGTCAAGTCGAAATCAGTGCGACGGCTCTATCCCGGCGAACAAGGTGAAGGGGACAGTAAACCTGGCTGTGCGACCACTCTCCTCTTCGGCTGCTCGTCTGTACATCTCACTGAGAACGGCATCTTCGAGCCGTCAGGTATGCTCGCGTCGTATCTTACGGCGGGCGCACCGGCAATACTTGGCATGCTGTGGGATGTCACTGACAAGGATTGCGATCGTTTCGCCGTCAAGGCGGGTGAGCTATGGGGACTGTGGCCTGAGGCAGTGGAAGACACGACACCATCCAAAACGCCCGCGAAAACGCCCGCAAAGAAGGCGAAGGGCAAGGGTCGAGTTGCGCAATTGGCGGAGGAGGTGGAGGTTGCACGAAGTCTAGAAAGTGCAAAGAAGGGAAAGAAGTCTGCAAAGGTGGCGGACGATCGTTCGAAGGCGGGTCGGACGTCGCAGAAGGGAGTTGGATTGGACGAGGCAGTGCGAGATGCGAGAAAGGCCTGCTATCTGAAGTACCTGAACGGGGCTGCCGCAGTTGTATACGGAATTCCAGTGTATCTAGACTAGTGCAGTGAGGACGGGCAAGGCCACGGCATAAATAATGAACGCATGGGGCGATGTTTCTAATAAGCATAAAAGAAGGTCCTTCCAGTTCGGTCGCGCTCAGTAAACCTTATTGTGACGCGCGTTAACTTTGGTACGGAAGCAACTCCGATGGCCTGGCGGCGGCATGAGAGCCACGGTCTGCTGTCAGCGGGCGCGACGACGTGATCATACGATCTTCGCATCTCGGAACTCCACAATCTCCAGCGCGTCGATACGCCCGCTACACTTTCCGGTCTTGTTCGCGACGACGTTGAAGCCATGGCCGAACGCCCGGCCAAATCAGGGTCATCACGAAAGCGAGCCCTCGTGAGCTGCGACCGCTGCAAAATCCGACGGGCACGGTGCATTCGCGAAAATGCCGAGGTGCCATGTGCAGACTGCAAGGCGAATGGCGTGGTGTGTGAATCGAAGCTTCCACGTAAACAGAGGGTCTATGGCAGTGTGGAGACCCTCAGCTTACGCTACAGAGCCCTTGAGTCGCTAGTCAAAGGCCTCTTTCCGGATGAGAATGTTCAGGACACAGAGACCCTGTTCAAGATCGCCACGACCAGGAACATTGCCATGCCCGCGAGCGACGACTTTACTCCCGCAGACATCTTCAGCAGTAGCAGTAGCGATAGACAGACTTCCTCGCTGGAACAGCAACAGCAACAGCAACAACAGCAGCAACAACACTCATTGCAGCCATCGCCAGTTGCCCAGTCTGCCTACTTGGGCTCGCAGACTACCACGTATCCCCTGCACTCTGCTCGGCGCACTACTGCCTTGTCCACAAGCAAAGAACGCCTTCGTCAGCCCATAACACAACAAGTATCTTCCCAGACTGACGAGATCATTCGTACGAACCGAGGCGCCTCACATTATTTCGGGCCGTCAAGTAGTTTCCGACTTGCATCCACTATCCGCACACTTGCGTCCCGATGGAAGGCCGTATCTGGCGCCGACTTTCCTGGCCTCCGATCATTCACCTCCAACCCCTCGAGCCGATCTGGCTCAGCTCTCAAACGCAGCAGCACAAATCCTTCCGAGGACGAATTTGCTACACCATCATACAGCCAGCGTCCAAGTTCTCGCCATGGAAGCCGCAAGAGATCTAGGACCGAGATGGAGGCATCAAGCGATCCGTCGCAACTCCATGATCACTCATCACGTCTAGATACTATTGGTGACTTGATACCTCCAAAACACATCGCCGACGCTCTAGTAGCAGTCTACTTCGATCACATACATGTGTACTTTCCCCTTTTCAATAGAACCACGTTTCAGATCCGACTGGAGGCTACGTACTCACGGAAGATGCAGTTGTTCGAAGAGTGCAAGGATATGGGGTGGCTAGTCTCCCTGGCCTTGGTCTTGTCTTTTGGCTGCCAGAAATCAAAAGCAAATGATGTCGACCAAATGAATGTACTTCGCCACAAGTTTCTCGCCTTCGCCAAAACATACTTCCGGACGCTTCTGACATCGACACGTCTGGACAATGTTCAAGCACTCGTCCTCCTCAACATGCATCATCACAATATTGGGCAGAAGAGCAGCTCGTGGTTACTGATAGGTCTTGCTGCACGTATGGTACGTTGAATGCTATACAAGACACTCATCCTCTGCTAACACTCTTAGGCTATTACCATGGGAATGCATCGAGATAGCACCAACCTAGAATTCGAGCCCATCGAATGCAACACGCGCAGACAAGTCTGGTGGTCCCTCTATATATTCGAAAAGACGCTGTGTGGCATATTGGGCCGTCCAACAGTGGTTGACGACCGAGAGATGTCGATGAAAGTCCCCGACGCACCAATGCTAGAGCAAACGCGCATCACCGCGGCATTCATGAACCTCTGTTCCGATCTCGTCTCTACATCGTACCGCATTCGACAGCGTGCCTACTTCGACAAAACGTCTGCGGAGGAACGGTCGCCGACCATTGCTGTCGCCATGGCCCTGCTTCGGGAGTGCGACAACTTCTTTGCAAAGATACCTTCACACATGTCGATAGATCATATGCCAGGGCACCCAGATCTGAAGGCAATGACATTGTTGCTACACGTGTACTATTACTATACACGTTGTGTCATCTCCCGAGACTTCCTCATACAAAAAGTGGAGAGTAACGTCTGCTTCCTGGAGAACAAGACGCCCCCAACTTCTGAAGACTGGTCTACAACCCTGATTCTGGCGGAGGACTGTGTTGAATCAGTACACAAAAGCCTCCAATGCATCACTATTGGCATCGAGCTTGGGATATTCGAGATTATCGGTTACTCTTGGCTAGACTTCTTCTTCGTGTTCCACGCTGTCTTGATCGTATGCGCAGATTTCCTTGCGCGACCCAAGGGCCAAACAGATTCACCGAGGGACGTTGAACGTAAAGCGACGGTGCGCGCCGTGCTAGAGCAGGTCCGCGGAATGCAGAAACTTGCACCCACATACAAAACTCTTGGCCAGATTGCGCTGCAGTTCGCCAAAATAACTGGTGTGACTCAGGATAACGATTCGCCAACAGTACCGGATGCGCCACATGAGATAGAGTCTGTGGTAGACATGGTGGCCGATGAAAGAACGGAGAACGCCGACATACTTGATATAGGAAATGATTGGTATACAGACGCGACGGCCGATTTGGGATTAGACTTCTTCGACCTGAGTCAGGCGACACATCCAGTGTCGTTCCCCATTATGGATGCTCCGTCACGTTCTGAGAATGCGCCCGACGACTCGACAGGTGACGTGGTGGACGATTGGACAGACAGGGCGCTAAAGGGGATGCACACGCTATAGACACGCGATCACGCGTTGGGAGACCAGGGAAATTGCACCGAGATATCTATGTTGCTGTCATGATAATATTCGCAAATTTGGATGACATCATCATCTAGCGTGGTGTTGAAGTTTGGTGAGCGCTTGGCGATGCACGATCGACCGATAGCCGCAGCCAGTCAAGATCGGACCAAACTGCTTTGAGATTTCATGACGCATTTGTTCAAGGTTGATGTCGTGACAGCTGCAGACAAATACAGGCCCGCAGTAGCTTGGGCTGCTGCAGCGCGTCGCATAAGTGCTGAACTTTTACTTCGATGCCAAATTCAAACGACAGAACGCCTATTCTGCCCACCACGAATATGGCAGGCGGTAACAAAGATGGAAAGAAGAAGGTGCTAGTGGTAGGAGCCGGAGCGGCTGGTATGTTGAACGCGCGTTTTTAGATGTATCGTCGTTGATTTGAGACAGGAATGTCGTGTGCTCACCATCTTTCCGAACACCCTGACAAATTTGATGTCACTCTCATCGACGCTGTGGACTATTGTGGAGGCCAGGCATTTTCCATTGGAGTCGACAAGGAGCGTCATGGCGCCGAATGGCTGAACCAAGGTGTCCAGGGAGGAAGCTACATCTTCCACCACACCATGACAATGTTCGCCAGACAAGGCCACCACGCGGATCCGGTCAACCTCCAAGTTTCCTTCGGCAAGGACGACATCTTCTGGACCAACGTCTTCCCCACTGAGCTTCTTGCGCGCCACCAGAAGGAAATTCGTAGGTTCCATACCATGATCAAGATCGTCCGTTGGTTTGAGATATTCTTCGCATTGATCCCAATCAAGATTCTTTTCAAAATGTTCTGGTTTTCCGAGGAGTTCACAAACACTGTCGCCATGCCCATGATTGCACTCTTCTTGGGAACTGGAAACGAGACGCCAAATGTACCCAGCATCATCCTAGAACGGCTTTGCACTAGTCCAACGTATGGCATGTGGTACCCGGTAGACAAACGCAGCATTGCTAGCAATTTGCCGCCTATGGTCGTTTTCCCCAAGTTCAGCGAGTTCTATGAGCGCTGGAGGCAGGATCTACTCAAGAGAGGTGTTAATGTGAGGCTTTCAACGGAGATCACTCGGGTTGTGAAGCGAGACAAAACTGGTGTTACCGTTAGGTTGATAAAGCGCACGCCCATGCCTGATGCGCACAACCCCAACAGTGTCCACGTACCTTACGACGACGAGCATAACGCCGATGCCGACGCGCAAGAGAAGGAAGAGCACTACGATGAACTGATTCTCTGCGTACTCGCCGACACCGCAAAGCGTATCCTAGAACCCACCGCCTCCTTCCGCGAGAAGAAAGTCCTCGGCTCCGCCAAGTTCTCCGACGATATCACCGTCACGCACTGGGACAGCGACTACATGCACAAGCACTACGAAAATTTCTACGACCCAGAAAAATCCGCCAAAGATCTCTCCGGCGCCGACCAAACCGCCCGCAACCAATACGCCGAGAAGAACTTTAAGCCCATGTATTACATCAAGATGTACCCGCAAGACCGATCGAAACTAGAAATGTGCTTCGACTGCACAAACTACCAAAGTCAATTCCCACCGGATGTCCCCTTTGACAAGCACATCTTCCAGACGATCTACCTGAACAAGGCGCGAGACGGCCATCTATGGAGCATCGACGAGATCAACAAGGACAAGATCATCCGCAAGGACTGGTGGCACCAACTCTGCCATTCCTGGACGCATTACGTTTTCGTAGTACCATGGATGTGGCTACTCCAAGGAAAGAAACACACTCGCTTCGCAGCAGCATGGACGCTCATCAACGCCCACGAAGTCGCTGTCATGAGCGGTATCGCTGCGGCTGTTGATCTCGGTGCGCAGTATCCTGCTGATCTCGAGCGCGACAAGTTTGCTTTCTTGAGCTTCAGATTGTATTATTTGTTGGCGTATGGAAAGTGGTACAGCCGCAAGGCGACCAAGGAGACGAAGGAGGGACCTGGTAAGGACTGGGCGAGTGGGCTATATGGTAGTGTTTATAGGGGGCCGGGGGTGAGTGAGATTGATCGGTTGCAGTGGAGGGAGGAGAATGATATCAAGGATGAGCCGGTTAAGTATAGCTACCCGACTAATGCTGGAACGCGGTAAGGTTTGTGATGGTAGGGTTGAGAGGGACGACCGAATCGGGGTCGGTGCATTGGGAATGGTTGGAGCGTTATCAATACCACTTCTAATGTCTATGAGTGAATAACTACCATTAGTCTGTCACCTATTCATCTCGACCCTTTGTCAGCATGGTCACGAAAACCTACCTTTGATTTTGACGCGGGGTCGATCAGCCAACACTAACTCCGTCCCAGAAGGTCGTGTAAGCCCTACAGCGACGATAGCTATACAAGCGCGTATGAAGCGTTGAACCCATCGTGCGAATAGGGCGTAGTAAGTAGTAAGGATCGACATCGTAAAGTCTTACGTGCTGCCTCGAGTTGTAACCCGCGTTAACTCCGTCAAACTCCGCCAAGACCCTGCATATCATGGCCACTTAACTCCACAGCTCCACATGGAATATGTGTAATAATGTCGTTGCTAGAAGTATAAGTAATCTAAATCTCAAAAATATCAAGAACCAGAAACAATTTCCCAACAACAGATGCTCAACCATCTCACCAATCATGTCTTCCAAAACCCCACTCGACATTGTCTTCGGCTGCATGACCTTTGGCCGTGAAGGCGAAGAACAAGTCCGCACCTCGGATATAAATGACTGCGCAGCTATCCTCGATACCTTCCAATCCTACGGCCACAATGAGGTCGACACGAGTCGTTTCTATGGCGTACGCAGACCCATCCCCCTCTCCATCTTCCCATCCATCAACGCTCAAGACTAACAAATAATCCTAGGACGGCACATCCGAAGAATACCTCGCCCAACTCTCCTGGCAGAAGCGCGGTCTAGTAATGGACACCAAATTTTACCCCAACGTCCATGGACTTTTCGGCCGTACACCCACTCACTCTAGAAAGGAGGATATGGGCAGTAGTTTGAAGGAGAGTCTTACTGCGCTTGGGGCAGAAGGGGTAGATCTGTGGTATCTGCATGCACCGGACCGAAGCGTGCCGCTTGAGGAAACGGCGAGGGCTGTGCATGAACTGTTTCAAGAGGGTGGTGAGGGGAAGAAGTTCAAGAGGTGGGGGGTTAGTAATTTTATGGCTTGGGAGGGTATGTTGTGTCCAGTCCATTCATCCCTTCCAACCCTCCCTATCTTTATATATCAGATGCATTACTAAAAATCAACCACAGTCGCAGCAATCTGCGAGATTTGCAAGGCAAATGGGTACCAACTACCCAGCGTCTACCAAGGCGTATACAACGCCCTCCACCGCAGCATCGAACACGAACTCCTTCCTTGCCTGCGCAAATACAACATGTCATTTTACGCTTTCAATCCGTTGGCTGGGGGCTGGTTGACCTCGCGGTATAAGCGCGAGACGCAGAATGATGCTCTTGAGGCTGGGAGTCGGTTTGATGCGAACCGTAAGTCAATAGCTTCTCTCCCTGCTCAAAGGGTACCAAATATAATGTAAGGTCGAGGTACTGACTCTCTTCAGGTATGCAAGGTAAAATGTACCGCGCGCGCTACTGGAACGACGAGTTCTTTACTGCGATTGAAGGTCTGCGGGCAGAGTTGCCGGAAGGCCAGACGGAGAGTGAGACGGCGCTTCGGTGGATGATGCATCATAGTCAACTGAAGAAAGAATTCGGGGATAAGGTTATTATTGGGGCGAGTAGTAAGGGGCAGTTGGAGATGAATCTCAGGGACTTTGAGAAGGGCCCGTTGGATGAGAAGGTTGTGAAAGCGTTGGACCAAGGGTGGGCGGTAACAAGAGGAGTGACTTGGAAGTATTTTCACTAAATCGGGGGTTGAGTTCGAGGTCGAGGAAGTGAAATGCGTTGAGACATGGGAGACAGCTCGGTGAAGAAAGGTTTCAGAGGCGGCGAACGCGGGCTGTGAAAGAAAGGTCAGCCACTTTCGAGACGGTGGACTGCAGGTGGTGGTCAGCATCTCTGGCTCCTCAGGTAGATATAATAACGGAAAACACTCGTAACAAATGATTCTATCTCCGCGCAACTCGAGAAACAACTACCCACCGGAGACAAGACACCAAGACACCAAGATGCCAAACCCAAACACAGAGCGAAGCGAGCAAGTCTCCACAACAACCAACCAATCCAACCTCAACAGGGTGGCACAGCACACCCGTCCCGTCTTCCAAACCTCCGTCGAAGAAGCAGCCAACCATATCGTAGAAGCCGCCATCGCGAGCAAAGAGAAGCGAGAAGCCGAAGCTCAGGCGCAAGCTGCTGCACATACTCACGCCCAAGCCGCAGCGTATGCTCAAGTCCAAGCCCAAGCATATCGTCATGCTCAAGCACGAGCCCAACGTGCAGCACAAGCCGTAACGCAGGCTCAAGCTCATGCTGAAGCCGTAGCCCAGCGCGCCTAGGAAATCCGAGACATTTTCGAGCACACCATGCAGCGGACGGTGCGCGAAGCTCTAAGTGGTGCGGATAGACAGGCGCGTGAAGAGTCGTCGAAAGCGGCTCACACTCATGGCCCGTTGACTGATGAAGATTGTATGGAACGAGGGGAGATAAGGGTCGGAGGAGAAGAGCCTTATCCTTCGCCTCCACCTGCTAAAGAAGCCTATCACCATTGCGACTTCGACCACTGCGATGGATTTTGCACGTTCCTTAAAGACTAAAGGCGCATGTGGAGGTCGAGCTTCCGAGTAAGGACGCCACGGCTGGCGAGATAAATATGGAACCTTGGTCGTCAAGGAGGAGATATATTCTGGTATGATGGGACAAGATACGGTAATCCTGTATAGATAGCCCAATGGATACTGCGTCGTTAGTATATTTTTTGGAAGAGTCATATATAATGATGCGAAGAAAGACCAAATTATAAGCATGATGTAGAAGCTTGAACATTAGGTGTAAGTTATAATCAAGTATGACAAGACTTAGCGAAGGAAAGGGGGTATATCAACCAACCAACCAACCAACCAACCAACCAGTCTAGGCAATGGGGAAAATCAAACGCACACAGACGCAGCCCTCAAACGCAAGTACGGAAAGCAAACTACTTGAAGCAAATCAACGCCTAGATTGTCTCATTCTGGAATCGTGTAGACAGTACGTAAAACAGGATTTGCGCAGTTACATGGTCGTCGTGAATCTGTTCATGGAAAAGCTTGTCAGCAAACTACTTCCTCTCCCTTGTCTCTCCATCCACAGGCTTGACGCTTGTACTGCCTTCGAGAGGAGGAATGTAACCTAATTGCTTCTCGTTGCCCCCTTCCATTGGCGTGAATGGAGTGAAACCGCCTTCAGGCGATGCCTGCCACTTTGCCATGTCCTTCTTCAACTGTTCCAACTCCTTCTGGAAGCGGTTGCCGAAGACGTCGATGTAATAGGTTGCGCCGTTGTAGACACTCCAGATGAAGACCACGGTAAGGAACAAACCACTAGGCCAGCGGTACCAGAACCAGACGGGGCAGGGTAGCATCGTGAGGACAGCATAGCTGTATTGGATGAACATGAAGGCGGGCTCTTGCATGAAGTCGGGCAACGAGAGGACAATCTTGCCGATCCATGTTTTGGCGTACGACTTGCGCAACCATGTGAAGCTGGTAGGTCGGCCAGCGGCAATTTTATCGCGGCGACGTACTGTGATGAGCAGGTGGTAGGCGACTTGCCAGACAGCATATGGGCAAGTGGCCCAGACCATCATTTGCAGTAAGTTGTAGTGGTGAGGCGATGCTGGGTCCGAGTGACGGATATCGTAGATGGCGGGATATTGCTCTTGTTGATATTCCGGGGGCAGCAGGTGAACAAGGCAATGCAGAGTGACGCAGGGCATGATGTGGATGAACAGACTACGCTGGTTAGTACTTGATTGATGTTAGAGGAATGCACTCCTTACCTGACGACCTTATCCATGCTGTGGAACACGAGCGAGTTACGCCACATGACAATGGCGACAGCGTTGTTTCCCATGCAGAGGCAATATGTCGCGATGAACAGGCGCTTAGACTGCGGGAAGACCCATACACTCAGGACCAGTAGTATGTTGACAAAGTAGCACAGATCGGCCAGGAAGTAGTGGTAGCCCTTCTTGTGGTAGGTCATGAAGCGGATGGGCATAAAGTAGAGCAACTGGGCCGTGTACCAGTGTGGGAACAGGTCGGGGTGGCAGCCCACCAAGTATCCGGAGACGAAGATGTTCATGACGGCGGCGATGAAGGAGGCCTTTTCGCGCGCAGTAACGGTGAGCGATTCGTTCCAGCGGCGGTTCAGGCGATCGACTGAATGGCGCATGCGTCTCTTGTACTTCTCGAGCTGCTCTGCTTCCGACGGCACTCTGCGCCGCCATTCTTCCACGACGCGATCTTTTGTGATGCCCCGGTTCTTCGCTTGGTTCTTGATCTTCTCCGTCTGGGAGGCTATGGAGCTCTGGATCTTCTCAATACGCTGCGACAGGGCGAGATTCTCGACAAAGTCGAACATGGTGAGCTTCTCGACGGGCGGGAAAAAGGCGGCATCTTCGACGTCGGAGTCATCGTGGTAGGAGCTGTTGGAGAAAGAGGCAGAGCGAGAGAGACCAGGCGTAGAGAGTGGTTGGTTTGCGGAGGACGCGGGCTCATCCAGCAGCGCAGAGCCGGCATGCGTAGAGTCGCCTGGTGTCGGACGGGCCGAAAGCTCAGAGACTCCCAGCTGCGGTTCCGACCTGGATTTGGGTATACCGCCTACATCTGCATCTTCGGGGGTCGACATGTTGGGGAGTTCTTCTTGGACGATTTCGAGGCTAGAGGGTGTTCGGCGGTGGAGGGGTCTCTTGAAGGGACGCGGGGGTGAACCTGCAGCCGTCATCGCTGTTAGCCGCTGTATATCGCTGGGTGTGCCCCCGGTCCATGGCCGGAGCAGAGGCGGTATATCTTGGAAGAGAGCGTACAGTGGGAATGGGCGGCTTAGATCAGATCTAGTCAGACCCTATGCTCTCATGACAAGGCGAGTGATGTGCGGGGTTCGTGAATCGTGCTCCTCTAGGAATTTCGGGGCTTCTGGGGGAGAGGTCGTGGGTGAATGCAAGCTGGTGATTGGCAAGCTTCACAACGTCATCGCAGGCACCCGTGGCATGCGAGGTGGAAGAGGTCACGAGGGGAGGCGAGGTGGATAGAGGGTTCAGAAAGAGGGCGCAGAATGCCCGAGACTGCAGCGAATATAGGAAAATGGCGTGTAGAGAACCAGGGCCGGTGTAGAGCTCCCCTGCCTGCGGCCACGCTTTCGTCACTGCGGGCCATCATGCACGTCGAGCCACTAGCGCGCTTTGGCCGTCAACGCGACTACGCGCGACAACACGACGATTATCACGGGCAGCCCACCCCGCGACTCTCCACCCGCCCAACACGACCCTCTCACAGCGCAATCACCATTTGAGGTGTCGCGCAACTCCACCGCCATCATGGGAAAGCTCGTGCGGCTCGAGATCTACAGTAGGCCCCCAGACGCGCAATTGCACGCATACACGGACTAAACATGCGCAGACTTCAAGTCCTACCGCGGACGCCACACGCTTCTCTTTGGCGACTCGTACTTCACCTCCATCATCGGTCCCAATGGCTCTGGCAAGTCGAACAGCATGGACGCCATCTCCTTTGTTCTGGGAGTCCGCTCGTCCCATCTGCGATCCGAGAAGTTGAAGGATATGGTCTACCGCGGCAGGATCATCCAGGAAGCGAGAATCAACGCCGATGGCACCGTAACCGAAGCCGACGGCGAGGCGAATGGCGAGGCGAACGGTCAGTCCAATGGCGATACACAGGACAACGGCGACTCGCAAACCAGCTCACAGCGCAACGACCCTCAGAATGCATGGGTCAAGGCCGTCTTCGAGGACGATGCTGAGCAGACACACGAGTGGCAGCGCGCCATCACCAGCTCTGGCTCTAGCGAGTACCGAATCAACAACCGGATCGTCACCCAGAAGCAGTACGGCGAGGCGCTGGAGGAGCACAGCATCTTGGTCAAAGCGAGGAATTTCCTCGTCTTCCAGGGAGACGTGGAGAAGCTTGCGACGACCGCGCCCGAACAGCTCACACTACAGGTCGAGCGCATCTCTGGCAGTCTGGAGCAAAAGGCCGAATACGACCGCCTGAAGGACGAGTCCGAGAACGCTACCGAAGACAACGCAAAACATCTGCACGAGCGTCGCGGCATCAACGGAGAGCTCAAGACATATCAGGAGCAAAAGGCCGAAGCCGACGAATACGAGAAGAAGCTTGCCGAGCGCGATGAAGCTGTTGTCACAAAGAATCTGTGGAAGCTCTACCTAGACCAGCAGATTATGGACAAGGCGCGGAACAAGATCGCCAGCCACCAGGAAGAGCTCAAGGAACACAAGCGCAGCGTCGAGAAGTACCACCAGCGGCACGAGGCGGAGAGGCAGGCCGAGGCTAAGATCAGGCGAGATCTGACCAAGACTGACCGGAATACCAAGGCCAAGGAGAAGGAGATCGAGGACGCCTCCAACGAGCTCGCTCCTATCGAGGAGAAGATCCGCCTTTCCAACGAGACCCGTCGGAAATACGAGAGCAGGCTCGAGGAGCTCCGGAAGAAGCGCGACGCTGAGAAGAAGGCTGTTGAGAAGTGCCAGAAGGACCTCGATCTGGTCCAAAAGGCCGAGAAGAAGTGGGAGGATGACTTCAAGGCGGCTGCCCAGAACCAGGGCCGCGAGCTTTCCGAGCAGGACCTTCAAGAATACGGCCGACTACGCAGCGACGTTACAAAGCAGACCCACGGAGACCAAATGCAGATAGACAAGCTCAGGCGCGAAGTTGAGACCGACCGGGACCATGTCAAGAACCTCCAGCAGAGCGTCGATAACCATGAGAAGGCTATCGAGAGGCTGAGTGCAGACATCAGCCAGCTCGAGGAGCGCCAAAAGGCTTCCAAGACGCAAATCAAGGATCTGGAAAGCGCAAGAGCCGCCAAACAGCAGGAGCTTGACAGACTCCGAGCCGATCGAAAGCAGATCGAGATGCAATACTACGAGAAGAACCAGTTGCTGCAAGAAGTCCTGAAGCAACTCAGCATCGTCGAAGGCAGCCGTCGAGAGTCAAGGAAGCAACAGGAGGCTCGCAGAACCATCGATCGCTTGAAGACTCGCTTTGGATCTGAGAAAGTGCACGGCCGATACAAGGATCTCATCACCCCCAAGATGCAAAAGTACCGCAAGGCTATTGGACGAGTGCTCGGATACCAGATGGATACTGTCATCGTCGACACCGAAACCACCGCCAAGTCATGCATCGAATACCTCAAGGCAGAGCGCATTGGTGTCATGTCTTTCAACCCGCTAGACTCCATTCAAATTCAGGCGGTAGACCCCCAACTAAAGGGTATGCACGAAGGCATGCGACTTGCTATTGACTGTATCAACTATGAGCCGAAGCATGAGCGCGCTATGACTGCGGCATGTGGCAACACCATGATCTGTAACACAGAGAAGCTTGCGAAAGAACTCAGATATACAAGGCGCATCGAAGTCAAAGCAGTCACCCTTGATGGTCGTGTGATTGGCAAAGGCGGTACACAGACGGGTGGTGAGCTTGACCGCGACGACGATTCAAGCGAGCAACAATGGGACGAGCGATCCTACCAGGCGCTCCTTGATAAGAAGAACAGATACGAAGAAGAGCTCCGTGCGCTTCCCAAGCAAGATCGCCAGTACACCCAGGAACAGACTCTCGAAGTCGAGTTGCTAGATCTACAGGAGCAAATTGCTCGAGCTAAAGACGAAGCTCGGGCACTTGGTCGCAACATTGAGAGCGTCAAGAAGGAGCTAGCACATCACAAGAGCGAGTTGAAGGGCGTTCGACCAAACTACGAGAAACAAGCACAGCGGCTCCAAAACCGGGAAGAAGAACTTCAAACCTACCAAGACATGGTGAATCAGGTCAATGACCAGGTCTTCGCCGCGTTCTGCCAACGGCTTGGCTACGAGTCCATTCGCGACTACGAAGCTCAACAGGGTACTGTTCAGCAGGAAGCAGCAGAAAAGCGTCTGGAATTCAGCAAACAGCGTAGCAGACTTCAATATCTGATGAAGCAGGTCGACTCATCGGCCCGAGGTGTTGAGGAACGTCTCAAGCAAGCCGAGGACGAGATTAAGCGCAAGACTGCCGACATTACTGAGCTCGAGGCCAAGCGAGAGGAACTGCAGAGCGCCCGGGACGTACTCCAGGCAGAACTGGAAACGCTCCAGGATCAACGACAGCGGTTGGAGGAGAAATTGGCTGAGCGCGTTGCAGCTGTCAAGGAAGCACGACGCACTCTAGACCAGCGCAATGAAAAGGTCAAGAATGTGCTGAAGGAGGTCGACCAGGAGGATGCAAAGATCAAGTCGAGCGCGACGAACCGCTACAATGTGCTCAAGGAGTGCCGTGTCAACGAGATTAAGATTCCACTCACGGAAGACTCTAAACCACTGACGTCCTTACCGATGACTGACATGCCGCGGCCAGACGCAGACGCAGACGCTATGGACATTGACGAGGACCCCGATTCGACCCAGATACAGGCTGCGGAGGTGGACGACTACGGCATCGAAGTCAATTTTGAAGAGCTGGACGATGAGTTGAAGACAGAAATTGTCGAGATACTTGAGAGTGTAAGTTCCAGAGATGACGCCTTCCTCATCACTTGTACTAACAGCATGCAGGAGGACGACACAGATGAACGCGTGCAATCTCAAGCTAGCAATCTGCTCAAGGCCGCTGAAGCCAAGTTGAATGATGTGATCACGAACCTCGAAACCGACATCAACAAGGCTACACCCAACATGCGCGCTGCTGAACGTCTCGTTGCGACAGAAGCGCGTCTTAAAGCCATCGACGAAGCATTCGCCGAGACGCGCAAGCGCGCTGCTGCAGCAAAGAAGGCTTTCGAGGAAGTCAAGACCAAGCGCTACGACCTTTTCATGAAGGCTTTCAACCATATTTCCGAGAACATCGGTGGTACCTACAAGGACCTGACCAAGTCGCCGCAGTTCCCACTCGGAGGACAGGCGTATCTTGACATGGAAGACAGCTCGGAGCCGTACCTCGCAGGTCTCAAATACCACGCCATGCCACCGCTCAAGCGTTTCCGCGACATGGAGCATCTCTCTGGTGGTGAAAAGACCATTGCCGCGCTTGCTCTGCTGTTCGCCATCCACAGCTACCAGCCCTCGCCGTTCTTCGTCCTCGATGAAGTTGATGCCGCATTAGACAACGTCAACGTCAGCAGAGTGGCCAAGTATGTACGCGAGCATGCTAGCCCAGGTATGCAGTTTATCGTCATCTCTTTGAAGGCAGGTTTCTTCCAAGAGAGTGAGACGCTGGTGGGTGTCATGCGGGACCAGGGCAAGATGACGAGCAAGTATTTGAGTTTAGATGTAAGTTGCTCCCTTCACGTGAACATAGCACATTCGCTAACTCTACCACAGCTGAGGAGATACCAGCCTGCCTAGCTTTTCGGGCAATGCAACGGACTAGCCGCCTTTAATGATAGTAGCCTGTTATGAAATGTGCATTCAATACCTCGTTACCGTTTTTATGCATGGTCCGGTCTGCGGAAGTCGTACAGTTACTGTAGTCTATTCTGTACATTAGCAACCTGACGTTTTCTGCAGCTGCATCCTCATTTTCTGTGAATGCGTCTCGACATCCCGATTTCCCGTGATATCTCATACGACCTGCCTATCTGATCCAGCCCCACTGCGCCCTGCGGACATAACGCGGCTTATGAAAATTGTCCCAGCAACTACGCGTCGCAGCTTACCGATCATCGCCATGACAACTCTGAAGAGTCATACTCGTACGTGAAAGAGCTATAGCTAAAGCTCATTCTCGCACGACTCCATGTCTTGAGTAGCGTTCAACGTCTTGACGTTGCAAGCCAGCACGACCCCGCCGCAATGACCCCGAACCTCCCACGCGACGAGCATGTCCCTGCGAGTGAAACCACCCCACTCATACCAAACCCCACGAACGACGCGCAGACACTCAACGTAGAAACTGGCATCGCACCAGAAGGACTCCACGCAGAAGATGGAGGAGACATAGAACGACAAATCAGCCATGGCGACGCGTTCAAGCACCAAGGCCTGCCCGAAGTCAGGAAACGGATGAAATATATATTTCCTGCTATTGCTATCGGAGTAAGCCTCCATCCTATTCCCCATACTTGCATAGTCCCCAAACGTTCTCGATACTAATGAATTAATGTATAGGTCTTCCTCTCCTCCGCTGACCAAACCCTCGTAATAACCACATACGGCACCATCGGCACAGACCTACACGCCCTCTCCTCCACCTCCTGGATCGCAACCGGCTACTTCCTCACGCTCTCTGCCTTCCAACCCCTCTACGGCAAGCTCTCCGATATCTTTGGTCGCAAACAATGTCTGTTGTCTGCGTATCTGATCTTTGGGGTTGGCAGCGTGGGATGTGGGCTTGCGAGGAGTATTGGGGAATTGGTTGCTGCGAGGGCTTTTGCGGGGATAGGCGGCGGTGGGATGAGTGTGTGTACGAGTATTTTGCTGAGTGATATTGTGGGATTGCGGGAGAGGGGACAGTGGCAGTAAGTGGAGAGGTGTGTATCGTGTGTGAGATTAGAGACTGACGAGTACGCTTGCGTTTAGGGGCTATGTCAATTTGGTGTATGCGTTTGGTGCTTCGGCTGGGGCACCCCTCGGCGGGTTACTCGCGGATAGCATTGGATGGCGGTGGGCATTCCTGGCACAAGGTCCGATGTGTGCCGCAGCCTTCATTGCTGTGTCATTGGTACTTGATCTCCCAGAGCAAGACCACTCGCACTGGAAAGAGAAGATCAAGAGGATAGACTTCCTGGGCGCGGTCATCCTGATCTTTGCCGTCTTCGGTTTACTTGTCGGTCTCGATCGCGGCTCCAACGTATCCTGGAGTAACCCCATTACCATTGTCGGTCTCGCTTCTACGCCGCTGTTCGTCGTCTTTGTGCTAGTCGAGAAGTACGTCGCAAGTCATCCCTTCGCCCCAGGCCGGATCATCCTCAACAAGACGCTCTTCGCATGCTATCTTTGCAACTTCTTCTCTTTCGGGGGATGGCTGGCTGCCTTGTTCTTCATACCGCTCTACTGGCAGGTCATGGGCGACTACAGCGCTTCCAAAGCTGGACTGTTCCTTGTCCCTTCCATCATCCTCGGTGTTAGCGGCTCGCTTTTCAGCGGCTTTTACATGAGGCGTACCGCGAAGTACTACTGGATCACCGTCATGGCGTACACGAACCTCACAATCGGGCTCTCATTCCTGCTCTTATTCGCTGGTATAATAACCGAGAGCTTACCCGCGATGGTGGTGGGTACATGCGTATGCTCTTTTAGCAACGGCATAGGAGTAACGACGACACTCATCGGCCTCATTGCGAATGCCTCCCACACCGACCAGGCTGTTGCCACCGCTTGTTCCTACCTTTTCCGCTCGCTCGGGTCAGTCTTCGGTGTTTCCATGTGCGCTACGGCGTTCAACCAGACACTCCGCAAATCTCTCCAGGAAAAGCTGCAGGGTGACGATGCGGCTGAGATCACGGAGCGTGTCAGGGCGGGATTGGCTTACTACAGGGGTCTGGATCCGGCACTCAAGAGCATCGTCCGGGAGTGTTACGGAAGAGCTACTAGGGCGGCATTATGTGTAGGCATTGTGCTTGTTGCAGGGAGCGCCATCTTTGCGTGGTTTATCAAAGAGAAGAGTCTTGAAGACAGCAAGAGTAGGAGTGTTGAGCCGGAGGAATCTGCAGAGTGAAGCAGGGTTCTAGGAGTCGGAGGCCTCCGAAAGCGTCACTGGGATGGCAACAATCTGTCTCTGCTCTTCTTCTGAAGAGCTATATGATGCAACTAGACGCAAATCTATACTATCCCTGGAAACTTTTGAGGTGGTAGAAGAGGCATAGGGTGTATTCTCGGTGTCTTTGAGGGTGTCGGGATCTGACTGTCCTGGACTCACCGCTCGTGCTGGGCAAACATGACTTAGTATCACAGTAGTGCGTAGTTTCCACGACAGTGTCTTAGGACTCAACAGACGCATAATGGGGAGCTCATATGCTGGTCGTATAAACATGATAGCTTAGTCACACTCCTTGGCTGTCCTCGCTGAGGTATTAGCTGACTGTATTTGTACTAGGTGAACGTTTGACCAGCGCCGACCAACGGGTTCCCCTTATTTGCATACTAGATCTTCCGCTCACAAACTTAATGCTGTATTCATTCTGCACGCAAATTCGTATAGACCTTACGACTTCTCGTGTCTGAGCCCGATGTTGTGAGGCCGGCAGCACGAGCATCAAGAGCTAGCACCACGCTAACCCGGCGATGATCGAGAGCCTGCCACGATCCCTACCCCTAGTCACACAGTTACTCTCGTACCCGATCACACGATAGCGTCCAAAACAGAGCCTCGATCCAAAAAGGACCGTTCTCACCCATACCCGAGAAGCATCGTCGCGGGAGGCGCGTACATAGCTAAGTCGCGTTCTGCGCTTTCCTTTCGCGCCCGATGACGTGTTCCGACACCGCATTCTCCAAGCGCGACTGCCAATGCAAGCTCCTGAGCACATGCACGATACAGTCACTTCGATAGTTTGCGACTCCCCAGACCGCTCCCACTCTACATCATGTTGCATGTTCGCGAAAATCAGAAACGTCGAGACCGTGGGCAAAACCCACCCGTACAATGGACCCGTTTGAGTATGACACAAGGCGTTATACCCGCATTTGGGTCTTATCACCTCCACCGCAACCCAGAGAAGTAATACGACGATCCACCCCGCGCACTGACACCTAAGTGACACCCATAATTCCCATCGGCGTGGCGCTACGTTTGGAGAATGACGTCAAGCTCCATGCGGGCGCGTTCCTGGCGCGGCCCGTAGCGGTGGATATTCCAATCAAAGCTGCGCTCAGCACCAATGGCGCCATGCCAGCTGTCCAAGCCATCATCAAGCATGAGGCGATTCATAAGAAAGTAGGGCTTGAGTGGGGAAGCAATCCGTTGCGGAGCTTATTCAAAGGGGTCTGTGGGTTGGAGAGCGTGGGACGTTTTGTATAGGTAACAGAGGACCCCTTTGCGGTGGTGCCTAGAACGTGACTTCTTAGGGCCTCAACTCTTAGTTCCAAGCTACTTTGGCTCCACTACTCTCAGCTCCCCTTTTGTTGCGAGTCAGGTTTGTTTCCGTCTTATACATATCAGGGAAGTACGGCGCGGCAGGAAGCAGGAACCGAAGGACAACAAGTGAAAACAGCAAAGTCTGACCATGAGCGTCGCTGTAATAGTAAGCATACCTCCTATTCGGTCCGTATATGTGCAAGCAAGGCATGTTGTTCAGATGACGAATAGGCGTACTGACGACCGACCCCAGAACCCTCCCGATGATCCGGCGAATGTCGTGCAGTCGCTCGTGAACACACTCTTAGATGTCTTTGATGCCACGAGGGATCTTTATGGAACGCTCACGGCTAAAGAGCAAAGAGACTATGAACAAAACCTGCGCAGCAAAGGGTACCCTGCTTCAAGGCGGATCGAATATGTAAAGGATGAGCGACTGGGTAGCGATGAAGCTATCGTAACAGATAAAGCGGTGGTTATGAGACAGATGGATATTGGATGTGAAGCTCTGGGGGCTGAATTCGCCATGGGCGATGGTATGCATCCTCTTCTCTTCTGAGCCCCATGCGACCCCATCAGCTAACGAGACACTACCAGTAATCGCGCATACAGCCCTCCAGTCACAGATCATTACTCTCCAAAGCGTACTGGTGACGACGTTCCTGTACGGACCCACCTCCGGCGACACCATCGCCCATCAGCTGGCCAATATCAACGCGGCATCTAGAATAGCAGCTGCGACGTCGGTCGAGATATTGGCTGCGTTGCAGGAACGTCAACAAGATGAGAGGCCACTTACTCCGAGGTCGATGCACTCTTTTACGGCACGTTCGAGCCCGTCACATGCGCCATCACAAGCAATGACTCTCCATACATCGCACGCGCCTTCACATGTATCGTCACATCATACATCACGCCCGCCTTCGCATGCGCCATCACACGTCTCGTCTCACCATACCTCCCATGCGCCATCGCATGTACCATCACACGTAACATCCCGGACACGATCTCGTGCGAAGTCTTTGACGGGGTCCCACGCGCCGTCTTATGCACCATCCCACATCATGTCGCAGGCACCTTCCCATGCGCCTTCACACGTGCAATCACATGCACCATCTCGCGCACTGACACTGCCTCAGTCTGGTGCTAGTGTGAGTTCAGCATCCGCAGCTCTAACGAAGTATCAAGAACCACGGTCCAGGAGTTCACACGTGCGAGGTAGCAGCCCAGTCAACACGACAGTGCTCGCATGGCGAGACAACGTCGAACCAGATCAGTCAGTCACCGACGCCACCTCCGTAACCGGACCTACCATGGTCTCGAGTTCTAACAACCTATACTGCGTATACGCATACGACCTTCAACGGAACCCGACCCAGCAACTTGCCTCCAAGATTACATCAGACCGGGATCCCTATTGTCCACACTGCAAAGGCGAACTCCACCTCTCACCAGGAAAGGCCTGGGAAATTTCCAAATGGGCCGACGACACAGAACGAACCTTTCAGGTCCAGAACCGCTTCGTCGTCAAGTGTCATCGTGACGGACCCGATGGCCAATACTGCTGCGTCATCTGCTCCAAATACGCCGACTCGGATACTATTTGCGGCGATGTTAAGGCTCTTATCAAACATCTCTCGGACGATCACGATACCCGGCAGCTCAAGCATGAAGAAGATATTGTGGAGGTTATTGAACAGCCGGCTAGTCGTAGGGACAGCGGGATCGGGTATTCTACTTCGACGCGAAGTAAGGGGAGTCGGAGAAGCGCTAGTTTGGCGGAGGGAGGACGGAGACGAAAGAGTCTGGCTGGATACGATCGCGAGCTTGATTCGTTTGATGGTAGATTTTCGAGGAGGTAGTTGCGTGTTTGCGAATTGGTTTTCTGGTGGTTTCATGGGTAGTGCGGCATTGCCAGGGTCTTTTCTTGTTCTTGCTGTGGTTCGCTTGGGCTTGTACTACCGCCCTCGTCTCTTTTGGTACGAAAAATACGTTCCTCGTTTCTTAGCGTCATCCTCCCTCTTGCGATTAGCTTAGCATAGGCGTTACCATTTTGTACAATTGCCTCATCTCACAACCTCAGTCGCAGAAACCAGGATACAATTGTACAATTCAATTAGCCTACCATTCTCCAATATATATCCCCTGTCCCTCGCTCCCCATTCCCCATCCGTCACCCCGCCGCATCAGCCATCCATCACTCCCGCACCAGTCAAAACCCCTCTCGCGTATATGCTCACGCAGTCCGCACCACAAAACCACCATTCCATGATTTGATCCATGAACACATGCAGCGCTATCCAAAACATACATACCGACCACATCCAAAACGGACAATGCACGTTTCCCGCAATCCACGGTTTGCGCGAAGACCTACTCGATGCGGTAAATTCAGGATGAGATACAGGTTGCAGTGGGACCCAGTTGACCCGGGGGTGAGGTTATGCGCAAAAGTAAGCGTACGGCATCATGCGCGCGCGTGTGTAATGTGTGGGTAAATCTTGTTGTGAGGTTTGGGGAGGATTTACCATTGTCTGTTTTGGGACTAGGGTGGTGGGTGTTTGGTGGGTGCAGGTGGTTGGGGCGGCCAGAGGGTTACATGGTGTTGGGTCGTGCTGTGAGGCTCATGCTGAGTACGTGTTGTACCTACTACGCATTCTGGAAATGCGCGACTTGGCCTTTGGGATGTTGGAGTAGATGATGGAGGTGGCCGAACGGGTGGGTGACTAAGCAATGGTACCGAGATGGCCGATGCTCGGACTTGGAGATGCCCAGGTGCGGCCTGTTAAACATCCCTCCTCTCAATTGTCATTACATCCCGGCTTTCGAGCATGAAGTCGTAGACACTGAACGCTTTCCTACCGACTTCGGAGCAACGCATTATCTCCGCAAATGTTATGTCCAACTAACTCCGCGACTAACCCAGGCTGCAGCAACGACTGAACTTATAGCAACGCTCTTGCTCTCCGCTGCTCAAGTTGCGCACTACGCTTCCAATTGACTATTTTTTTCACAGATTACATACCACTACCTCAATCACCAACAATGTCCGGACCATACCTTCACGGCCATCACGCATCCGTCCTCCGCTCCCACAGCTGGCGCACTGTCGAGAACTCGTGTCCTCACCTCCTTCCTTACCTCAACAACCCTTCGCTCAAGATCCTCGACGTGGGCTGTGGCCCAGGAACCATCAGCGTTGATCTTGCTGCGCGCGTCCCACAAGGCTTCGTCTATGCCATCGATCCCTCTGCCGAAGTCATCGAGAAAGCGCGAAAACACGCGGCGGAAAAGGGCGTCACAAACATACGGTTCGAGGCTGGAGACATCTTCGAATGGAATAAGCTCGATGGCATAGAAGAGGCAGGCTTCGATATTGTACATGCGCATCAAGTGCTGCAGCATCTACAAGACCCGCTGGGCGCGATGAAGGAAATGAAGCGCTTAACCAAGGCAGGTGGTGTCGTTGCAGTACGAGATTGCAACTACAGCGCGATGGACTGGTACCCAGAGCATCCAGGGATGCAGAAGTGGAAGGACCTATACATCAAGATCGCGTTCGGGCTCAAAGCACATCCGAACATGGGCAAGTACCTGCATGCGATAGCCATGCAAGCGGGCTTCCCAAGAAGCGATATCGAGGCTAGTGTAGCCGCCTGGACATTCAGCACACCAGAAGAAAGACAGTGGTGGTGTGGACTCTGGGCCGATAGGACAGTACAAAGCGACTACAAACAGAGAGCTCTGGACAGCGGCTATGCGACGGAGCAGGATCTGGAAGAGATCGCAGCGACATGGAGAGAAATGGAGAAGAAGGAGGATGGCTGGTTCGCTGTTATCAACGGACAGGTCATCTGCCACGTTAGGTAGGATCTATAGGTAATAATCCGAAGCCTGCCTAGAGTTTCTCCTCGGTCTTTCTCAACATACTCCACTTACTTACTTCCTATCGGACGTAGCCGTCTTCCTTACCCCCCGTATGGCGAAACACCTATCCCACGCGTCTCACTTGCCTCCAATCGCAAGATCCACCGCATTTACCGCGTGCCAGTCATCTGACGGCATGTGCGCTAGCCGCCTCGGCTTGAAGTAGCTGCCTGGCCCTGCAGAAGCTCTGTATATCAACCCCACTTTACCCCTCCATCCTCTATCATCTATCAGCATTCTACTATTCCACGACATCGCAACATTCACCTCACCACAAACTTCAAAGAAGAGACAGCAAACAGTCAATATGCAGTCCACAATCGAACTTGTCAACTTCCACAGCGACTGCCCAAAGTGCGGCTCTACTATTAGCGGCGATGCGAAGACCTGTGGATCTTGTGGCAGCGTAAGATGCTGGAACAACATTGTGTAGGCAGAACATAGCTAACTTGCGCTACAGTCTTGCCCAGTCTAAGACAATGAATATATTGTGTTTGCGTGGGTTGGCGAAGTTGGGGGTTGAATGAAGCGGATACCCGGAGATCGGACGTGTAAGGCGTTGATATGGCTGGGGGGCAAGAGAACGGGAGTTTGAACGGTATGTGCACGTTTAGTGAGTGATCGAATGAGACATGATATTACATTACATGGACTTCTCGTCTCTGCAAACACACCTCGATTACATGCGCTCCGCCTCTTTCCTATGCGCCCTTCCCTCTTAAATCTCTCCTCCTTCCGTTCAGCCATCTCACCTTGACATCATCAATGTGTTCTCTTAATACGCAGGTACGTCAAAGTCAGTCCCGCAAACAGCACCACCACTGTCAAGAACATGAAGACCGAGTTTGCTTGACTTTGCCTGCACCGCGTATTAAGCTTGGCTTCCTGGTCGGCCCAGCTGGCATAGTAGCAGATGCCTACTCCATTCTTCTCTGTGCATCCGCCGTTCAGGATGTCAATGCTGCCAAGACTACCTTTGAAAGGGTATCCACGGTTACCGACCCTGTTTCGGTCGCTCTCGTCATAACAGTTCTTGCCCTTAAGTCGTATGGCAATGAGCTGTATATCTGGTCAGCATTCACTCCTAAAACGCTATCCAGTCGCAAAACGATCTGCATCAAGTATGAGATGACTTACAACGCCGCCGACGAGATTGGCGAGCAGGACAGCAATGTCGAGGAGTATCTCGAAGAAACCTCGTAAGAACTCCGTCCATGATAGCACGAAGCCTACAAGTGCACCAGCAATAGTAAGACCGCCGATGGCCGCCGCAAAGGGAAGAAGAGTAGGTAGTTTGGATATGGTCCAATGAAGAGGATTGTGGCCTCTGATGAGTGTTACGGATAAGCCTAGGACGATAATTCCGAAGAGTGCTTGGAGAGCACGAAGGATGGATGAAGGTATCAGGGTTCTGGTGAATGCCATTGTGAGAAGTGATCAAGGACGAGCTATGAGGAGGTTGACGATGCTAATCTTCGGTGTTTGTAGGAGAACAGGAAGAAGCAAGCGGAGAAAGCGTGCACATGATACAAGCAGATTGACATGATGTCTACACAGCCCTGCGGGTTCCTGCGATATGTTCCGCGACGACAATGTCGTGCAGTCACACCACTTTGGAGTATATCACCGGTTCGTACCTTTTGGGTAGAGCTTTCCGTGCTATCTTCTCTTGCACAACACTGATTCTCCACCATACCGAGAAAACGCCTTGGCGATTCAAGGCAGACGTGCCCTGTCTGGGATAGCCACCATGGGTATTGCGTTATGCGATTCTACAGGCTCGTATGAATTGCGTACTCTTTCAACAGTCCATCCACCCACTCTTCATCCTTTCTCCGTCCTTACATATATCAAGAACCAGATGAAGAAGACCACCGGTACGTTTTCAAGTGTAAAGCCAATATTACATTGGTAGAGAACGCAGCGGTTTCTTATGCCAGTAAAGTCTTCGAAAGAAGCAAAGTAGCAACCCATGAATTCAGGGTATCCTATGTCCCACCCTGCACAGACGACCTCATCATCGTACGCACCACCATCATCGCGTAAATAGCCTTTTACTTCAGAAGCTATCATCTAAGGTCGCGAATTAGTAAAACAATATTGCTGCATAGCTGTTGTGCTAAGTTGTAAACTTACAGCGCCTACAGCTATATTCAGCGATAAAACACTGGCATCAATGGTGTTTCTAATCCACGGATGCAGGTAGTTACGGAGAATGGCGGTTAAGAGTGCAGCAAGCAACGTTGATAAGCCCACTGCGATTGAAGAGACTAAGATAGGTGGAAGATAGCCTCTTTCATGGCCGGTGATCAAAAATATAGTGATGATGGATACGATGATGCTGAAGAGGGTCTGGATCCCGCGTACAACCAAGACGGGAAAAGATGGGGAAAGGCGCATTGTGGTAGACGAGTTGTGTTTTACTTTAGATGTCAGGTATCTGATGGTTTCAAAAATGGTATGAATTGGAAGGTATGTTCTGCCATTAGAATGACACATAAGGACGGCTGCTTCATACGATATGGAAGATCACAATACTCGATGTTGTTCGCAACGGTGTCACCTTTCATCCGCCTTGGCTCTAGCAATGTTTGACAGCACAGTTGCGCAAAAGCGGACAGCAAGTACGTGCAACTTCATCTTTCATTACTTCGTGTTCATTAATGACGTCTGCCAGCGGCAGCACATAGACCGGGACTAGACTGCATGCACCATCATAAAGGGTGTACCTAATCAGTGAAGAACGAAAAAGAGCGTCGAAACGCTTGTCCATGTACCAAATCGCGCTGATGATGGAATCGCTTCAACTTAGTGGGGTATCGTAATACGAGAAAGAGGCCGTTGTGAAATCCCCTAGAGGCATCCGCAGCACTACGTCGAGTGTGGGTAATTCGGATCATCGCTACAATGCTTTATGATCGCTGTGAGGATTAGCGAGATGGGATTGAGTGCTTTGATCCGGGAATACTCACCATCGCGCTACGCCAAATCTAGTAGCCCTTCTTCATACGCAAGAAAGCCAGCAAGGCGGTCACCGCGAGGACAATGACGGTGAGGAACATGAAGACGCAGTCGGCTTGGGTCGACTTGCACCTCGACTTCATGGTGTTGGGGTCATTTTTCTCGTAATAGTACCAGCAGTTGTCTTTGGCTATGCAGCCGCCATTGAAGATGTCGTTGAGAACGAGCTTAGTCGCGTTCTCTATAGTTGTGTCGGCATCGCAATCCACACCAGAGATCTTGAGAGCGAGAACCTATATCCTTGTCAGCAGATGTATCCAGTCGCAGGTCTGTGAACGGTCTTTGACAGTCCCGGCTAGTACTTACGATGCCACCTGCCGCGTTGATGACAGCAACAGCGCCGTCAACTATCAATCCAATCATACCATCCAAGAAGCTGAAGAACAGTCCTGCGACCCCAATCGCTGCACCTAGGATCGTGACGCCACCGACAAAGGCTGAGAAGCCTAGACTAGCGGGGAGACCACCCCAGTGATGGCCGCGAATGAGTGAGACCGATATTCCGAGTACCACAATACCGAAAAGAGCCTGGAAGCCGCGAACGACAAAGTTGAGGAGCGGGTTCGCGATGACCATGGTGTTAATTTGTGTTTGTAACAAGCCGTGTGCGTATTTTGATGAATGATGGGTCGCTGCGGTAGCAGATGTGCTATCGGTTTCGTTTGTAAGAGGAAAGGCTCTCCCGGCGCGTAGTGATTGAAGTGAGAAGTGAAGAGAAAAAGAAGTCGCGACGGGTACCACCTCACTATTTACGTGTCTGCGTTCGTTTGCACACCCACGTCATTTGCTATTGGCCTTGCCCTCGTCTGTGCCACCTTTACATGGCAAGAGCAGTTTCAAGTCATCGTGCGGCGTCCAAGGCAGACATACTGGCGGCAAAGCCCTATGGCTGTCAGGGTCGTACCACATGTATGGGTCCGTTTGGGGGCCAGCCCTGCTGTGGTAAAGGGATCTACGGATACGGGTGGTTGCCTGGGGTTGAATCGGAGAGTTTGCCACATTCGGCCTGACTGGGTAGTAATGGAGTTAGATTAATATTGTGTTTAGCTTTTGCGAATAGATTCAAGTTTTGTACTGTGACTCATAGTAATCACCGTGATGGAAGCGATATGTCGTTGCTCTACCTGCTTGTACTATGGCGAGATCAAAGCGTGGAGTATTTCGAGCTGGGGATCGGACAAGCTCTATCCCAATCACATCTCCCATGAACAACCGTAAGCTCATTGTTGGAGAGCGTTGCAACTTTTTGATGTCGGCGACTGCTAAAGGCTATGGTTGTCAATGCATCAGGCGCCCACCTGGGCAGAGATTGGGGGCCGTATTGGAAGTTTTTCACCGGTCAACGTGTAGCCTGTTTCACAGAACATGGTGCAAGGCGACAGCTCACGCGAGGCTAGGTGCATACATATAACTCTTGATTACCCGGACCTATAGACTCGGTGGTGCAGTGTCAGAGGTATGCATGAGAGTGTGCTCGTCACAATGCCCTTTGTGGCTGTGCTCGGTTCGACCAATGAGAGCGCGTCGCGAAGCGGAAAATCTATTTCGGGCTTCAGCCCCCGCTACCTGCCTGCTTACCCGTCGTGTGCATCTCAAATGGAATCAACCCGCACCGCTCATCAGTGCTGCACGTCTGAATATACGTCGTTTGAATGTAGTATTGGAGTGACTATGTCATCACGTGATGTTACGATCCAGTCCCAAAGTCTGCTCTCAGCGAAGAAAGACACACGGGATGACGTGCAACTTGGCATACGCTACGTCTACTGCAGCCAGCATATCGCCATCTCATTTCAACTGTTTTCTGACATGCTACAGCTAACCTGCATCTAGGGTATGAGAATAGCTGCAGCAGTCAAGATCGCCTTCGCTGTCCTCCCAACAAAGTCACCCGCTAGACTAAGATTGCCCGCAGTAACGGCTTCCGTCACACCAGGATATGTAACAGGCGCATAGCCAGTGTCGATACCAGGAGCAAAGACAAGATTTCGATAGAAATCTCTGCCCGGAAGCCCGCCCTGGCTGACGAACCCGCGCCCAAAACCGCGCGCCTTGTGATTGAGCTGCTCCATCATAAGCGAACTATTCGAGCTCACAGCCATTTCACGGGCGGCATTGAACTGTTGTGCCGAATCTTCGAACGCGATAACTGCACTCTCGAGCTGTCCAATCTCTACTGCGGTTGTCGCATTCGCGTTCTCAATGACCCCCTTCAAGTCCTCGAGCCACGCCCGCATCTCGACCCCATAGTTCGCCGGCTCAAGCGGTACAACCTCTTCGTCAACCAATCGATATAACATCAGAGTCAAGAACTGACCGATAGCCTTGTGCATCAAGAACCCCGGATCCGCAAACTTGGTCATCCAGTGATAGGAATCGAAGTTCGAATGTGTGTGATAAATCGGATCGAGTGGCGCTCGTGTGGTGCCCATATCGATGGCGGAGATGCCAACTCCCTGAACGAAAGCTGTGTAGTCACTCTGCGCACCTAGGGTATCGATCTCGCCAGTCTTTTCTTCCCATTCGTCGTATAGGGTGCGGTTTGAGCCATGCGGCCAGATGATCTTTCGTGCTGTAGACGTGGTGAGGGCGTGGAGATCGGGAGTGGCACCGAAATCTGGGATGGTGCCTGCTATGCCTACGTCGATGTTGAGGTAGGATACTACAGAGGATTTCAGCCAGGGTACGTATTCTTCGACCCACTCGGTGCTGTTGTCTTTTAGCTTGGTCTTTCCCATGAAAATCCCAACTTTAATGGTTTACCTTCCGACTAGACCGTATTCCTCAGCATCCCAGCTACACAACACAATGGTTCGTTTCGGCTTCCAACCCGTCTTCATTAGTGCACCAATTGCCTTGGCCAACTCAATAAGAACCGCAGAACCCGAATGTGGATCCGCTGTAGACGTCAGTCTTGTCCAAAGTCGCAGATGGCATCTCCGACTTACCTGCTCCACCAATCATCCACGAATCGTGATGATTCCCAACGATAACAACCTCATCCTCATTCGTACCATTGAGAATACCAATAGCGTTATGAATCCAATTGATCTCATCCCTCATAATGTTGCTCATCGAGAGTATAGCTTTCGATGGCCCAGAACTGTACTCAACACCATCAATTCCTCCTACCCAGTTCGCTCGATCCACAGTCTTCGCATCAACACCATGACCATTCAATGCGGTCAGCAACGGTTTTGCCTCAGTCCACGAAAGCGGCAAACTTGGAATGTTTGGCAAAGTCCTCTTTTCTTTTCTCTCCACACCTTCTTTAGACGCATATCCCGGTGTCGTCGGATCTCCAGGATACGTGCTCAAATCCATAACACTACCTTTTTGGATGCTCTTCGGGTTCCTTGCAGGCCCGTCCGGGTACGTGGCATAGTTCTTGGCTGTCATGTTTCTGTCGTCTCCAGGGTCTGTGAAGATTACAGCGCCGATCATGCCAAAGGCTTCTGCGTTTTTCACTTTGAGGCCGCGAAAAGGGCCGCCGTATTTCGCGAGGGCGATTTTGCCGTGAAGTGTGATGTTGAGGGCAAGTAGACGTTTGAAGTCTTCTTGAGAAGCACGGCCTGATATGCTTAGCATCTTATATCGAATATGTTTTGGAACGAGTACCACGTACCGACGTAGACGTACTCGGCCGATGCGTTGCCTGAGCCGGAATATCCATGGAATGCAGGGACTCTATTCACATCACTCGTAGTTTCGTCTTCTTCAAGAACTTCTTCTTCGAGTGTGGCGTGGTATGTGCTCCCATTACCATAGTCAAGCGACAAAGCACGGTGGACTGGGTAGTCAAGATACACGTCTTCCGCTTTAGTCAGTCGGTACTTACACAGATGCTACGAATAACCTACGATAGCTGTCTAGTCTGGTTTCAAAGCCATGTTCAGCCCATCGCTCAGCAGTCCATTTCGGGACCGCGTCGCTTTCGCCTGCGAGGTTCCGCTTATGTGCTATAATGGCTGTCAGCAAATACCATCGATATGAGGGTCAAGTGGTATTCCAGTACAGTAATAACTTGACCATGACGCTATAGACGTGTTGTCAAAAGATGAGATCAACACCTCTTCGTTTGGCGTCAAGATAGGAGGGAAAACAGGGGATGTGTCGCGCTGTTGTAGATGACGATCATGATGTCGGTAGTGATGCTCTTTGTCGCATGCATAGACAATGCTAGAATAGAGCAGGGTCAAAACGAACAGCATAGTAGCCATATCAATGTATCACTTGGAGTTGATGATACTGAACGGACATTCAGGTTGTGAAGTTTACATATAGTGCCAAGTAGCGGCACATGCACCGTTTTAGCCAACGTCTAGGGTCGTTTAAGTTCGATCCCAGTCGATGCACTTTACATTTTCATTCTATTTTGTGGGGTATTTCGGAGATATATTCGATTTTATGGAAGTAGCGGTCATGTACAAATAGGGTATGATGTAACACTACATACGATCTTATTATCAGATTTACAGTATTATACGTAAGTCGTTTGCGATTGGTGGAACACAAGCGTAGCAGGAAGTCTTGAGCATTCTTACGCGAAACGTTTTGCTAGCTATATACAATTTATGCGAAGCTGCTTAGAAGACCAAGCAACAGAACAATTGGTTCAACAGGGCTTCCACTAAGCACTGACTTCGACAGCAGTCACTTCAACACCAGAGTTCTTCACTGCGTCAACAGCGACAGGCTTCGCCTGGGGAAGACTGTAAACATCAGTCTCGTCCTCTTGCATACCACCCAACAGCAAAGAGCTCGGAGCAGCCGCCTGATCCGCAGGTGACGCAAGGAAAGCGAGGAACTTCTCGTCATGCCACTGGCGCGAGGTGACGTATCGACCCTCGCTGTCCTGGAACATAGTCTCGTCCTCGGCACGGAGGAAGTATGCAACCGAGTAGCGATGCTCGGTGTAGTCGTATGGCACAACACGGTGGATGCACGACTGGAAGGTGTGGCCGCTGGCGAAGCGAAGAGAGTCGCCGACGTTGATGATGGCTTGGCCTTTCTTGGGCTCCACGAAGCCAAACTCCTTGCTGCCCGGTGGGCGGATCTGTAGACCCCATTGCTCGGTGAAGAGCACGGTCAAGGAACTGATGTCGGTATGCTTCTGGTGACCGACGTTGCCGTCCTTGACAGGGTGCGAAGGGATGTAGTGCATCATGGACAATGTGCTCGTTGAAGGGCGGTGGTTGCGGTGCAAGTTCTCGAAGCGCGCACCACCCGTGAGACCGAACGCTGTTGATAAAGCTGCTAGAATGGCCTTGCCCATGATGTTGTTGCCCGAGATGGCGTTCTCAATAACCTTGAGGTCGGAGCTGTTCTTGATGTTGCGAGGAATGTGGGGCGACTCGCGTTGGATCTCATCGCGAGAGATCTTGACCATCTCATAGCCGTCTCGCTTGCCTTCCAGCGAACCGTTGCGTGAGCCAACAGGTTCGTATCTGAGGAAGTTCAGTACTTGCATGAAAATTGAGGCATGCTGGGCTTCGTAACTCACCCAAGATGAGGAGCGATGAGTCCATACTCGTTCTTGATCTCAATAGGAGACTCGAAGAAGCGGTGCATGACCTTCAACAACTCCTGGTGGTCATCGATGAATCGACGTCCATCGACATTGTTCAGGTCCAGGTAAAAGAAACCCTCTTTCTTGCAGCACTCAAGAAGCTTCTCAAGCTCAGCGGGCTCTTGCGAAAGGATGGCAGAGAAGTCGATCGTCTCCATCGGGTAGACAGGGACCTGCTTTCCGTTCCATTCGACCCTTCGGGGTACTTCTGTTACAGGAGCCATGTTGCGGGTCGATGTTATCGTTATTCTGATGAAGATGCCGTGTTCTCTGATTGTGTTAGGGCTGTGTTGTACCGTACTGCGCATTCTTCAACTTTGTTTTCATGCTTTATAGCAACCTCTCGCGCGTTCATCAGACACGAATCGGCATGCACTCCCTGTTGACATGTTAATTGGCCTTCATCTCGATGATACATGATCTGTTGCCTTCCAAGATCTAGAGATGATCATAGATTGAGTTGGGTTTCTCTCTGTCCCGGATTTCCAGTGTACCGCTTCGTACCCCGCATCTTGTGCAGCTATGAGGACCGCCGCGAGGTCGGCATATGGAATCAGTCGGAGTGCTACAGCAAGGCCTGCCTGTTGTGCTGCGGCTGAACACCTGATCTGCTTGCCGATAGATGGGATTACTGAGCCCTCCGCATACACGTGTCTCGTTAGTAAGTGTAGAGTATACACGTGGGGTCGCTGCACCCTGCACATCTGTCATCTATCCTCTATATAGGTAAAACCTGAGATCAGGACACTTGAGTAGATCCCTAGGGATGGCGTAGTGGGATCCTTTGCCTCTGCGAGACCGCCAGTAAGGTCATGGGTTGTTATCTTGATGCGGTCACAGGTTGTATCGAACATATTGTCGGCAGCTGGGCAGTAACTGCCGTAGATGAAGCTGTAACTGGTGGGGCTTCCGCGGGGGTAAACACCCTGAACTCGAAGCTGGCGACATGCCACGGATGACCTGAACTGCGCTATGCGTACGGCTTGAGTGATCGCAACTATATGTGGTGGCTACTGTAAGGAGTCGCGAATAAGGCGTCTGTTTATGGTGACTCGTCGTGAGGGAGCTAGAAACTCAGGATCGCATTCATTTCCCCACCACGTGCGCGTTACGCGCGGCTCATGGACCTCGGGATGCATTGTTCCTTTTTCTAATATCAACAAGACGGAACGGCCGCAAGACTCATGACGGAAAACGACATATGATATTGGTACAGATAGATATAGCGCTCAAGCAGTTTACAGCTTCATACCCAGCACCTTGTGCACCCGCAGCGCCTGCCTAATACTCAGGTCAAGCATGATTTCTTCCGATCCACCAGGAATAGCGTAAGCCCTGACATCTCTATACAGCCTCTCAACTTTCGCGCCTTGTCCACCACGACTGTAACTCAGACCACCGAAGATCTGACTTGCTTCCCTAGCACAGAACTCGAATGTTGTGGTACTTTGCGCTTTCAAACTGGCAATAGCGCCACCAAGCTTCAGCATAGCCTCCATCTCGTCCATCTTCTGGCACTGGTAGATGAGGTTCTCCATCCAGTTGTAACTTGCCTCGATCTGGCGTGCCATGTGTGCGAGTTTGAGGCGAATGACAGGGTGGTCGATGAGGCGCTTGCCGAAAGTCCTGCGCTTGTGTGCGTACTTGACGCTCTCCTCGTAGCAGACGCGGGCAAAGCGCAGACACTGGATGATGATGCCGATACGCTCGTGGTTGAAGTTTGTCATGACAACCTTGAAGCCCTGGTTCTCTTTGCCAATGAGGTTCTCGACAGGGACCTTGACGTCCTCGAAGGTAACGTAGGTAGTGCCGCTGCTCCATACACCCTGGCAGTCCATCTTGCGGGTGGAGACACCACCAGCGCTGCGCTCGATCAGGAGTACTGACACACCGTTCATGCCCTCTCCGCCAGTGCGGACAGCGGTTGTGAAGTAGTCGGACCAGATGCCGTTGGTGATCCACTTCTTCTCGCCGTTTACGATGTAGTGCTTGCCGTCTTCGGAGAGTTTGGCTTCGCAGGTGAGGTTCGCGACGTCGCTACCGGCGTCTGTTACAGTCAGTAATCGATCGAAATATGTCGAGGACAGGATGGCGGAACTTACCAGGCTCGGTAATAGCGAGACAGATCCTCTTCTTTCCGCTCAATAGATCTGGTCCAATGCGCTGGACAAGCTCCTTCTTGCCAAACTTGAACAGAGGAGGTCCGCCGATTCCGTATCCTCCGATCAGACCCCAGACCAGACCACCACTGCCTGTCCTTGAGAGCTCATCGGTAATGATCATCTCGTGAAAGTGATCCCATTTCTCTGTCGGCACACATTGGACCCGCTTGTCTGTGAATTCCGTAGGGAAGTGCATGCCGAGCATACCGGCGAGGTATCCGCGCTCGCCCATTTCCTGGAAGATCTCGTCGGGCACCTTCTTCGCTTCGTCCCATTCGGTTACGTTGGGCATGAGTTTCTCCTCGACCCATTGGCGGACTTCATCGCGGAGGGCTACGTGGGTATCGTTGTAGTAGGGAGAGTGGTACTGGATCTGGTGTTAGCGACGGCAATGCGTGATTTGTAGGCTGACATACTGTTTGGTACCACGATGGGTCTGCGTATGGGATGAGGTCGCCGTAGGCATCGAAAGGCTCGGACTCCTCAGCAGCAGCCTCGGTTGGCTGTGGCGCTACAACGCCGGAGTTGGCCTCTGGCTTGACCACATCCTTCTTTGGCGCTTTCTGTTCAGGTGCTGCAGCAGCTGGAGGAGCTGGAGGCGCGGCCTTGCTGTCTAGCGATCCGACTTGTAGCTGCTTCTGGTACTTCTTGAGGATGCTGTCATTGTGGTACTTCCAGAACTGCTTCGAGGCGTCCTTTCCGGCGACGCGTTGGAGGACTTGGTAGTGTCAGCTTCGCGAATGGTATTCGTGCATCGGGTTTGACATACTCTTCTTGCCTCCTGGGTGCTCCTCCTGGAAGTTGGTGAGGTCGTAGACATCCTCATCTACGATGATCCACAAGTCGCTCGCTGTCTTGTGCGACGCAACATCGGCGGTTGAGAAGCGCTTCGACATGTTGGTCTAAGTTTCAACACGTAAGAGGGGTAGGTATGAGTAAGGAGAGCAGAGTGATGAGGTGTCGCTAATCACAGGACATCCCTTACTGACTTATAAGAGGCTTAGCAAGTTTCGGGACGTCTTCACATGCCAGGAACTACTCCACGCCAAGGCAATCCGGGGAACCCGCCAGCTGCTGAAAGTCGGCCGCACATAGCGCGTTCTGGAGTGCAGCAAGCCGCTGTCTGATGATCTCGTGCGTTGGAATGCGAGCGCTGCAATTGGTCGTTGCTGTCACGGACCGGGTGACTTGCTGTTTGAAGCTTCACGTCATACGCGCAAATGCCGAGGTATACCGCATTGGGACGCTCACGTGTCGACAGCTCAGCCTTCACATGCCGAAGAGAAGAGGCTGACATTCAGATGCTCAGCGATCCGTCGCATTGATTACGCTGACACCTAGTCAAACGCATGCGACGCCCCATGTCGTCGAGCGAGAACCCCGACGAAGCTACGGCCAGTTCTTCAACGCGTTCCGTGTGGGGTCTCCGCATCGCGTCCGCGTCATCGTTCGGTGCCATCAACGACTCTATGTGCATTCACGTTCAGCCATAAGACAACTTCTCACCTGCTATCCATAGCTCAACACACGCGTAAAACAGGATGTCTCGACAAGTCCAGGTAAAGAAAGGGTCTGAGATCCAAGCACCGGATGGCCCCCAAACCGACGGCATGATTCGCATGCCCGCAGTTGTAGACATGTCAGACCAGATATGTGGCACTGGTAGGACTGATATGAAAACTAACGTTAAGAATACTGACCTTGCCAGTCATGATCGCAAAACCTCATACGGCTTCTGCAATCCACCACCACGGCGATGAGGGTACGTCCTGTATCACACCCGTGTTCCCCCTTATACGCGCTCGAGCAATCTCTTGATATTATATGAGTGGTACCTGAGACCTTGGCAGATACCATCGTGTACGCCGCGAAGGGTCATGGCGCCCTCGTTAGCGGATCAGACGGCAGTAAAAGACAAGAGCTAGCACCAGGAGATTTCGCGCTCATACCAGCGTATGCAGAGCATCAGGAGGTCAACGACAGTGACGAAGATGTTGTTTGGATCATCACACGAGGTGGCAGAAACCCTGTTGTTCAGAATCTCGAGGCTTGGTCAAAAGACTAAGATGCTTGCCAGCGCAGGTCTTGTCGAGAACCCCTCTTCGAGCACGAACACATATCATTGACGTTGCGGAACCGAGTTATAGGTAATGATACATACTGTCATCCCGTATGTTGATTAGTCGCATTCGGCCCATCTATGTCGAATGATAACGATGAACCTAACCATCTGCTACCCGATATCACAGCAAAACGGGACCTTTGCATCATCTACAAGGCTTGCAAACGCACAACTACGTCAGACATGCCTGCCTGTCTAAGCGGTGCTGCAGGTGTCGATAACATACTGGCGACTTGTCGCTCACATGTTGGTATCATGAGCTCTCATTGGTCAGCAGGCCATCTCGTTACAATGCCCCAATATTTATGGTACAGCATACATCGCCTTGGGGATGGCAAACTACATGCCTTATATTCGCGTTATAACCGCCCTCAAACCTGTTCTTTCACTACTCTTGTCGTCTCAACCCCCTATAATATTGCTTAACCCGTCCGAACCGATCGGCATACACGGCACCAACGGCACGTGTTAGCCACAGTTGAGCCACACTAAAGAGTGCGCCATACGTCCACGCAAAGGTAGTGGTTGTTCATTGGAGTTCAGGCCCCCTGAGTTGCGCATCGTTTAGTCCTTTCGGTAGTACCGATAATGCTGGTATGGTGGTGTCCCATACTTAGCAACACATCAAGCACCACAATCTTGTGCACTGCTTAATCTTGCCTTCAAAAGCAACATGTTGACCTTTTGTTCTGGCATATCCTACTTTGCGACTGCAAAGATGTCGTTCGCTACGAGATCGTCTTTTCTTACAGGCATCTGCACCTTTTCCATACTGATCTCAACCGGATCTGTGCAGGCGCAGCTCGATTACAGCAAACATGTCAACGTCTTGTAAGTGGTACATCATATTCTACTAGTAAATCGCTCACAATCGCCAGTCAAGGGACTCAGGGCGGTGGAAATAGGTTTCCTGGAGTAGTGGCCGCACCCTTCGCCATGGTCAAGCTTGGACCTGACGTTCATAACATGAACACGGACGCGTATTCTGGCTACCTCCCCGAAGGCAACATCTTTGGATTCAGTATGATGCATGAGTCCGGGACAGGAGGAGCGCCAAAATACGGCGTCATCAGTCAGATGCCAGTGGTCGGTGAGGTACCGAACCCCCTTGCAGATTTGTCCCAACCACGCGCATCACCAGACCGGGCAAGTCTGGGATACTACAAGTCTTCGCTGGCAAACGGTATTACAGTAGAGCTAGGTGCTACCGAGCATGCTGGGCTTTACTCTTATTCTTTTCCGAACGGCACATCGTCATCTATTGTAGTCGATGTTTCGCACGTACTTCCCAGTTTCAGGGGCCTTGGATGGGAACAACACTACTCGGGTGGTGAATTCAGTATTGCAGAAGATGGGCACTACGAAGGGTCTGGTGTCTACAACAACGGCTGGAATCTATCACCAGATTGGACGATTTATTTCTGTGGAAAGTTCAACAAACAGCCTATACGATCGAAAACTTTCAACGGAGATTCTAATGCAACGAACACCCCGGTATCAGGAAGTGCCCGTCTCGGTGGAGTTTTCACATTTACCGAACCGGAAGTGACATCCCGAGTTGGCATCTCCTTCCTCTCTACCTCACAGGCTTGCTCGAACATGGAAGAAATCACCGAAGACGCCTCACTCGCCACCCTCGTATCCGCCGCAAAAACAAGATGGAACACTGAAATCTTCAGCAAAATCCAAACCTCCTCCTTCAACACCGACGACCTATCCCTCATCTACAGCACCCTCTACGGCGCCTTCCTCATCCCCTCGAACCGGACCGGCGAAAACCCATCCTGGACGTCCACCGAACCCTACTATGACGACATCTTCACCTTCTGGGACACGCACCGCTGCCACACCTCTCTCTTCCACATCCTGCAACCCATCGCCTACGAAGAGTTCCTCCGCTCTTTAATCGATATCTGGCGCCACGACAGCTTCCTACCCGACGCACGCTCTTCAAACTACAACGGGCGCGTACAAGGCGGCTCAAACGCCGACAATGTCCTCGCAGACGCGTACGTCAAAGGCGTCCGAGGCGCTATAAACTGGGATGACGGGTTCGCCGCTATGCGCACCGACGCTGAAGTCGTCCCGCCCAACAACTTCGACCCTCAAGCCCCTGATTCCTCGACTAAGGAAGGACGAGGCGCACTCCCGGATTGGCTCGAGTACGGATATATAACACCGCGTTTCACCCGCGCCGTTACCCGCGCAGTGGAATACTCAACCAACGACTTTGGTCTGCACGTCGTCGCCGCGGGTCTGGGTAAAACATCCGAAGCAGAAACATATCTAAACCGCTCCCGCAACTGGCGTAACCAATGGGACCCCTCTGCCTCTTCCAACAACCACACAGGCTTCCTCGTCCCCCGCCTCGCAAACGGCACTTTCATACAACAAGACCCCGCCGACTGCGGCGGCTGCTACTGGCCCGACGCGTACTATGAAGACAACAGTTGGATCTACAGTATGAACGCCATCCACGATGTCGCCGAGTTGATAAGGAGGATTGGTGGCGACGAAAAGTTTGTAGATCGTTTGAACAAGATATTCGATTTGGGGTTTTTTGATGCCGGGAACGAACCTAGTTTCACCACGCCGTATCTTTATAACTTCGTCAGGGGAGAGCAGTGGAGGAGTGTGGAGAGGAGTCGGGGCGTTTCCGATTTGTATAATGCGGGGGTTATGGGGTTGCCTGGGAATTCGGATGCGGGGGCCATGGAGGCGAATTTGCTCGTAAGTCTCTTCTACTCATTAGATTTGAAGATTTTGGGACTAATTGTACGAATAGTGGCAGATGATCGGTCTTTATCCAGTGACGGGCCAGACTACTTTTCTGGTTCTGTCTCCTTGGTTTTCAGAGCTTACGCTTGATCTTGGGAACGGGAAAAAGCTTATTGTTACTACTGCTTTCAGTGATGGCGGCGATAGGAACACCGCGCCGTACGTACAGAGTCTGAAGGTCAATGGTGAGGCGTGGGACAAAGCATGGGTGGCCTGGGAAGACGTGTTCGAGAACGGAGGAACGATGGAGTATGTGATGGGAAGAAGTCCAACTCACTGGGCAACAGGAGATCTACCACCTAGTCCAGCATCGATATAGAACAATAATATCAGTCACATTCACCTAATGGCACATGCATGATTGTCATATTCACTGACCGAAGGAGCTTGATGTGGTAGCGTTGGGAATAATATTACTCAAAAGACGGCGGCGTGCCATCGGTGTGCTATTCACGACCCCTTCACCGGCCACCATCGCAACCAGAGCATACAGAGAAAATATACATCTCGATCCAAGCAGTCGTAATCTGGTAGTCCATAAGTCTGCAATGCAGCATGCCACTGTACGCCGACGCCTGTCAATGCGCAAACAAACAAAGTGAAGTGAAGTAAAGAGATGAGAATATCGAAAAAACTGCGTGGTGTCTTTGGAAAGAAGCAAACAGCGTTATGGCGTGGGACAGGCCGATAAGATCTAGATGGTCAAGCCGGATTCCCAAACAACAGCTGGACAGAATCATTTTTACGGTGGCGGTGGCGTCTCCTCAGGGTGCAAGTATTCGAGATGATCGCCGGTTGAGAAGTAACCAACGTGATCTGACATGATCCGCGGAAGACTTGATTCCCACAAGGCCCGCTGTTCTTCAAGTTTCTGTTTTCGTCTCTCTGCATCCGCGGTCCCCGTGTCAGTCCGTTTTCTACGTTGCAAAAGCAGTGGTGCGCTACAACTCGTGGGTAGTGTAGGAGTATGGCTCCATTCGTTTGCCCACGTATTGGATCTGTTGTGACCGGGTTTTCGTGGGATAGTGGTGGCAGCACCATCGTCTTGACTGCCCAGTTGTTCCAATCCAGGCCTCCTTCGTACGCGTCGCAGTCTCTGGGATAGACCTCGTCTCGCCGATTCGCCCGTTGTCTCAACAGCATCTGCGGGCTCCTGAACATCTTTCTCATATTGTATCGTTACCGCCTTCGCGATGATCGGAGATCTAGGGGGTGGAATGTCTTCGACATCCTACACCAAAGTACAAGATTAGTAACTTTGAGGTGCATAGTGTGCGGGCTACAAGCCAAAGTTAGTCCTGCTATGAATGCAATAGATAGCCCTGAATTAAACAAGAATTCAGTAAGCTCAGTTGCGATACGTACTGGTGAGTTGAGCATGCTTTGACGCTTGTTCCTGCTCTTCTTGATGTGGCTCTTGAGCGCGCTCGAATCAAGAGGTTTGAGGAGCTCGAAGCTGCAGAGCAGTTCTCCCGAAACCGACATGACGGCGCCCCAGTTGTCAAATTCGCCGCAGTACTGGGAAGTATTAGCATAAGTCCAACTGTGGGATATGTGATATCGCTTACGTTTGGCGCTGAGAACACAGTGACCAGCACTCGGTCAGTAAAGAACTCATAACCGTCCTCGACCACCATGTGAGCTCTGCAAACAAGGTCGAAGTCATGCCTTGCCAGGAACTCCATGATGACCTTCTTTCCAAAACAATAACTAACGCCTCTTTCGTTAGACTCCCAGTCGTTCTCCATATCCGCAGGATCACTCCACAGGAGATCGTTCAGCAAGCCATAGTCGGGTACATCAGTAGGTCGCGCGATTTGTCTAATGTCATCCATATGCGACAAGCTTGGAGACAGTCCACCGTGAACACAGAAAATCTTCTGCGCGACAATAGCTGCAATAGGGAGTGTATTGAATGTATCCACAAAAGCTTTCCAGACTTTGATATTGCATCTCCTCTTGCATTCGTCGTAGAAGCCGTATACACGTGTAACGTTGGCGCATTCGTGGTTGCCGCGGAGGAGGAAGAAGTTCTCGGGGAACTTGAGTTTGTAGCAGAGTAAGAGTAGAATCGTTTCCAAGCTCTGCTTGCCGCGGTCTACGTAGTCGCCGAGGAATAGGTAATTCGAGTTGGGAGGGAATCCGCACATCTCGAACATGCGGATCAAATCAGTGTACTGGCCGTGGATGTCGCCAACAATCTTGACAGGCGGGGCGAGCTCGAGTAGCGCGGGTTGACTGAGAAAGACTTCGCGGGCAGCAGAGCAGATGGCGAAGATCTCAGCGTTCTTTAAGCTGACCGTCTTGGTGACCTTCCCGGCGTAAGCTGCATCCAAAAGTCGCTGAATCATGTCGTCGAGGTCCATGGTCTTGAGCGCGGTGAGCTCCATGGGGGAACCCGAACCGTCAGTGGGTGCGGGAGGCTCTGGAAGTCTGGGTATGGGTTGGTCCTTCTTCTGCAGAATTGACTCTCCCGGCTGAGCAGAGGCCAAAGGCTGTGCTGCTCCCGTCGGCGGCACGTCCGAGACGTGGTCGACTTCGCCGGTTTTCTGAGCCTTGCTCACTCCTTCATGTCCCGTTCCGAGTGTTGCGCCGTGGACCGGTGAGGGTGGTGCTTGTGGTTCGTCTTGGTCTGATTCGGCCTTATCAGCTGCTTCTAGGGTTGCTTCTGTGGGAGCGGTCGCTGAGGCTGAAGCGACCGAGCCCCGTCGCGAGCCTCTTGATTTGGTGGAAGCTGCATCTGACTTGTCGGCTTTTCCGTTGGAGTCGTTAAGGGCAGCAATCGAGTTTCGCGGGCTGTCGGATTTGCCGGTGCCCGGGATCTTGTTGCGCAACGAGTTGCGTAGAGAGCGGGTAGAGTCCTTGGTGTCGGATCTCTCGAAAGAGCGGTAGTACTCGCGGCCGAGAGGTACGCCGTCGGCACCGCCCTTCTCGCCCTTCTTATCCTTGCCGCTCGACTGCTGGTTGCCCATGATGAAGGTTGCGGACTAAGCGAGCGTGTGGAGAAGAGTATTGGGTGTGTGTATGTCTGGTGAGAGCAATGGTGTCCTGTCTCATAGACTGGGGAAGCGGCGGCGGCGGCGGGTTGGGTTGGAAAGTGAAAGCACGAGCCGATGGTAGCCCTGGCACCTTCCCAGGATGTCTCGGAGCGATGACGCCACGTGCAAACACGCTCTCAGGTGATGTTTGAGGAAGTGGATAGACAATGCGCAGAGGCAGTGTTAGGGCGGCCGGTAGAGGCGGGCGAGAAAAGCAAGGAAGCGTGCCTCCGTCGGCGCTGTCGTTATCTGCCTCGGAGACTGGCAGGCGAGGCTGGGCGAGGCGACGGGGGAGCGATCGTCTTCCAGCGTGCGCGCCAGATCGATGGTATGCGGGCTGTGAGCGGGTCGGGCAGGCTCACTATGTGCGGGCAGTGCTGATGCGTCTGCGTGCGGGCGTCGTGGTGGCAGCGGTGATATCAACCTCTACGCGAGCAGAGCGGGGATTTAGTTGCGATGTCAGCCGCAAACGTTAGTTGGAGCCAGGGCATGGGCAGTGACGCTGGTGGGCGAGCTGGCGTCGTTCGGGCTCTGCGGACCGGTGAATAGCAGCGTTGGAAGCACACTAGCGCAATCAACGAGGGCAAGCTTGCAGAAGCCCAGACAACCACCGCGTTGAGGCTGTACACGACCTGGACTGCCGAAAGACGGAGATCACAGCGATGCGCGACTGCTGGAACGGCTATCGTGAGAGGGGCAAAAGCTGTGGAGAGAGTGCGCCGCAGACGGTAGCGAAGTTGGAGACGAAAGGCTGCCAAGGTGACGACAAGGATGACGACTGGGCACACAAAGCGAACCGCCGCCTCTCTCGGTATATCCGACCACGTCCTGGAGCGACACATCAGACATCACGGATGCCGGCATGGCCATTGACACGCACCAGGGCTGACCGTCAGGCGCCCACAATCCTTGCATGTCACTTGCAAATCACGCATCACGTTTAGAAAACCACTCCCACTGACCCCACGAACGGCATCACCATGGGCCCACCGACCGCAGTTCGCCCAAGCCATGGGAATAAACGAAGCTGCTGCAGTTACAACGCTCCTCGGACCCCGCCGCTCCGCCAGTCACGTTCGAGAGCTTACGCAAGCATTCTTGTTCCGCCGCCGCGCGCAGATACACAGTTACCCATGCGCCCAAGGTCACTCCAAAAATCCCGCTGTTGCGACATTTATTCTCCTGCTGCCCAAGGGGTAATTGAGTGCGTGCCTGCACCACGTCACACGTGTTAAGCAAGTAAAAGCCTCATCAATCATGCTTTACACCGACATTTGCAGTTTGCATTTTGAACATCAGGTAGTCTTCTCCACCTTCTCATCACGTCAACTGTCCAAGCCGTGGCGCCAAGGGCGGACATCTTGGGTGCACATGTGACCTGGACTGGTGTATGCAAGACGCCACATGCATCTCCGCAGTCTCCAGTGTTACCAATAGCATCTTGACATCGCATCCATGCGAGTCCGCTATAGCTTGTTTCCTAGGTTGACATGGATAGCCTATTTACATGTTAGCTCGACCTGCATCTGTGCTTACTAGCGTAACGTACCTTCTTGTTGGTGTATGCCTCGAGACCAGCCTCGCCCAGCTCTCTGCCAATGCCAGACTGTTTCACACCTCCGAATGGAATACGGATGTCGGAATCGTTGCTCGAGTTGATCCACACCATGCCTGCTTCAATACGTCTAGCAACACGATGAGCCTTGGTGATGTTCTCGGTGAAGACAGCTGCACCGAGACCGTATGTCGTGTCGTTGGCACGGTTGATCGCCTCCTCCTCTTCCTTGAACGAGCTGATGACCACGAAAGGACCGAACACCTCCTCGCGATAGATCTTCATGTTGTCCTTGACGTTGGTGAATATGGTGGGTGAGACGAAGAAGCCCTTGCCGCCAGCATTCTTGTACGCTTCTCCACCCGCGATGAGAGTGGCGCCTTCCGACTTGCCAGACTCAATGTATGACAAGACGCGGTCGAACTGCGTCTTCGTGACCTGTGGACCCTGGAATGTGTCGTCTTTGAAGGGGTCGCCGACCACAGAAGTGGTCTTGACGTGCTCCTTGAAAGCTTCGACAAACTTGTCGTAGATGCCTTCTTGCACTAGAATTCTTGATGTTGCTGTGCAGACTTGACCCTGGTTGTACCTAAATGGTGTAAGCTCAATTGACAGAAAAGCGTAGACACGACTTACATGATACCAACGTGACTCCACTTGACTGCTTGATCCAGGTCTGCGTCGTCAAATACTACCAAAGGTGATTTACCACCTGTTTCAAGAGTGATGTTCTTCATGTTGACAGCTGCCATCTTCATAATCTCTTTTCCTGTGGCCGTAGATCCTGTGAATGCAATCTTGTCGACGTCGAGATGTTGGGCCAGAGCTGCACCAGCCTTCCTTCCCTCGCCGTTGATGAAGTTGACAACGCCGGGAGGGAAGCCAGCCTCCTTGACGAGGTTTCCGAGATACAGGATAGAGAGGGGTGTTTGTTCAGCTGCCTTCAAGACTACCGTGTTACCAGTGCAAAGAGCAGGTCCTAGCTTCCACGCCGCCATTGCGAGAGGGAAGTTCCATGGAATAATCTGACCACACACACCAAGAGGCTCACGAACTGTGTAAGCCAGCTTGAGAGGCGAGGTATCAATGACCGTGCCGTGGATCTTGTTGGCATATCCTGCGTAGTACTTGATAGTGCCAACGACCTCACCCAAGTCGTCGTTCAGCGAGACAGAGTAAGGCTTGCCGTTGTCCCATGTCTCGATGGTGGCTAGTGTTTCCTTGTGCTCTTCAATCAACTGTGCAAACTTGTAGAGGAGGTCAGCTCGAGCATTGGTGTCCATGTCTCGCCAGTCCGGGTTCTTGAACGCTTTCCGCGCAGCTGCTACGGCATCGTCCACATCTTCGGGTCCAGCGGCATAGACAGAGACGATCTCGCTCTCATCACTGTACCATGTTAGCTATAGCTACCAATCAAGACAGCAAGCGTACCTCGGGTTGATCGAAGTAATGGTCTCGCCCGACTTGGACTTGACGAATTCATTGTTGATGAAGAGACCCCTTGGCTGCTGGTACTTGCGACCATTCGGCGCAGTAAGCTCAACGAAGAGGTCAGACATGTTGGTTGGAGTACTATAGTGTCTCCACACAGGACCGTAACAACTTCTAGGAGCTCTGCGTATCGAAGTCTGGAAGGGAACAGCTGGTTTGGAGCGAAGTGAAGCGCGAGTGAGGGCGGAGTAGAGACAGGACATCTCCTTGGCCGGCGAGGAGACAGCTAGCTATCTATAGGCTGCGGACATGTAGGACGCTGATGACGACCACGGGACAGCCGTAGCTTCCCTTGATAGTGTGGACCCCGCCATCGATGCCCGTACCTAGCTTATCCGCATGCAACTGCCTCTTTCAGACACCCGTCGTCTCGGTATCGGCCTCTCTCATCAACTTTATCAACCACGGCTATGGATGTGACGCGTCCCCGAGGTTCACAGAACGAATAAACGCGTGCCGTCATGTGAGTAGGCGAGGCGGGCTGGGCAGTCGCGACGCGTCGGCGTCCAGAGTCGGCAACAGCCCTGTCGCTACCCCACCACCATCATGAGAAACTCGCGCGCATCCAATAACTTTCTTATTCCCGTCAAACAACACTCCTCACCGACTACACACCAGCCCAATCCAACGTTTGTCACACAATGTCGAGAGGCACAACCACTAAGATACACAGCCACTTACTCAAACTGCCGCAGACTCTCTCCGCGCTCCCTCTCGCCCTCGCAGACCCCACCATAGACATGATGGAAGAAGCGACGCTGCCCGTTACTCCCGAAGCCGAACGCCCCGATGCCTCGATAGACGTTGCCCACTCGCTCGAATACTGGAATAATGTCTCGCCAGACGTCAACGGCATGCTGGGCGGGTTTCCCCAAACTTCGCGCATCGATTTGCAGGGTTCTTCAAATTTCTTGACAAAATTGCGTAGGGGCAAGGCGCAGGGTTCTAAGGAACCGCTGCCACCTCTCGAGCGTGTAGCGGACTGTGGCGCCGGTATTGGACGTATAACTAAAGGCCTATTGTTGGGCGTCAGTAAACAAGTGGACGTAGTAGAGCCGGTGAAGAAATTTACAGATGAACTGGTACAAAGTCTGGGGAATGGCGAGTATGCCGGAGACGGCGAGACAAGATCTGGAAAGGGCCAGGTGGGAAAAGTCATAAACCTGGGGCTGCAGGACTGGATACCAGAGCCGGGTGCATACGACGTGATTTGGAACCAATGGTGTGTCGGACACTTGACGGACGCCCAATTTGTTGTCTACATGCGGAGGTGTGGCGAAGGCTTGAAGAAGGCAGAGGGCGATGCGACAAGTCGGAGCTGGATCATAGTCAAGGAGAACTTGTCTACGGATATTCATCACAAGGATATCTACGACGATGAAGACTCGAGTGTGACGCGGTCAGATAAGAAGTTCAGGGCTCTGTTCCAGGAAGCCGGACTGAAGATTGTGGCGACGGAACAACAAAGAGGGATGCCCAGGGAGTTGTTCCCAGTTAGGATGTATGCGCTCAGACCTGAGTAGACGTATAGCCAGTCCTACTGTTTGTGAGATAGGGTGTCAGGCGCAGGAAACATGATACCCCGGGCGTCTTTATTAGAATGAACGCTATTGCCATGCTTATACTCATCTTAATCCTATGGTATCAAACCTTCCGTACTCTCGTTGCGCCTCTACACCTCACCAATCTCCGCAAATTTGTGCGCAAACCCAAGCGAAAGCACCGGTACCCCATCCACAGGTTCGTGTACCGGTAGCCTGCCGACTGTGACCTTCTTCCTCACCACCTTCGGCTTCGCAGCGTCTTTCTCCTCCGTTTCCGCTCCACCAGACGTATCCATGACATCTTCAAACTCCTCTTCCTCCTCTTCTTCATCTTCGTCACCTTCCTCCCCTTCTTCCTCGCCGTCATCCGCACCCTGCGCGCCAGGATCAGGGTAACTAGCTGGATACTTTTGCCGGAGATACTTTATGTCGAAGACCTCTTGGTGCGCATGTTTCCAGAGATCCACGATCTCATCTGCAGAGAGTACATCTTTGACGCGTGTAGTAGGTATGGCCTCAGAGTCTAGTCGTTCTGACTCGGGCACAGTATCTTCCTCTTCCTCTTCTATGGCAGTGGTGGCAGTGGGTTCTGACTTGCGGGGCGCTATCCCCCATTCTTCGGGTACAAAACACCATTCTGATGCTTTACGGATTCGCTCTTCAACCCAGCTTTCTTCCATGGGCTCTAGCCTCTTTCGTAGCAATGTGCCTGCCATACCTGCTGCCATGCCGCCTCCGGCATTCATCGGAAAGGAAGAGTTGGGGAATGGATGGAGAGCTTCAAATTTCGCTGTATTGGTTGGTAGGGCTTGTATGCTGGTCATTCTCCGTCGCACGTCGCGCTCAACGAGGACTGCATTGCCGGCACTGTCGACCATGGGGTTGCCGGCGGCATCTTTTGACGGGATATGATGTTTTTGGGTGACGAGCTTGGATTGGTGGCGGTAGCCGCCGTTTATGAGGAGATGGATTGAGTTGAGGTAGGATGTTACTGTCCTGGTTGTTTGTTGGATTTGTGGCCTAGTTTCGCGTTAGCGCGTGTCTCGCTGGGTACAATAACAGTCCAATTTCCGCACTTCAAGGCTGGCCTGAGAAAGACGTAATAAACGGAGACATCTCATCGCATGTACGAAAGGTATGAGACGCGAAAAGATCACACCAGAAGACGCGTGCACGAAACAAAGCTGCATGACAAACACACACGCATCCCAACGTGAACTCACTACCAGCCTCTCACTTACCAATCTACAACCTCACCCCGACTCATCTTGTACTGCATCTCGGCCTGCAACCGATCCATACCCTTGATCATCGGCATCAACTGACTGCGCAGCTGATCCAACAGCCTGATGTCCTCCCGATCAGGCGCGCCCTGGAAGTTTTGATTCATTCTGGCCTGTTGTTCCTAGTCCTTGACCTTGATTTCCAACTCTTTTACTGAAGATTGGCCTGGTTTCGCGCAAATGTAGAGTGCTTAGAAGGAAACGAAAGTTGACGTGGAGATGTGGAGGTGCTTGAAGATGGTTGGAGTGATTGGTTCATGGATGCGGCTTTAGCACGAGGCACTTGGAGTAATTGGGCTTAGCGTACTTGGCACATCCGGAAGCTTGAGGGAGGGTCGACTTGAGAGTTCTTTTGCCAGAATATATGCATTGGCATACCACACGTTGATTCAACTCATCGAGTGCGAGAAAAACAACATTGTATTACTGGTAATGACAGGCAAATTGCTGGAAGGAAATCCGACTACAAGGCAAAAGAAAGCACCTGGCGCCCAGATGGTCCCCTCCATCCCATCTCCCTTCGGCCTCCAACCACCGCCTTGATTCATCAAACCTTCTCTCCAATCACCGCGATGATGCTGGCAAAGCCTCCATCGGGCGTAGGCTTGATAGATAGCTTTCCTGTAGCGGAGTCCCAATCAGCCTTGTGTGTAGTGTCATTCTTCTCCTCCGATGCATGCGCATTGATGCCAATGGGGATGCCAAAGAGACGAATACTTCCACCACCGGATACAGAGCTTGAGACCTGCTTGTCAAATTCGTCGATCGTGTTGCCCGAGAATTGGACTTCGAAAGCGAGGTTCGAGACGATGACGAACTGCACGACGCGAGCTAGACCCTTGACTCCATCTGGGGCGTCGCTCTTGAGTTTGTAGGCAGAGTTGCCGCGAATGTCCCTGTTATTGGTAAGCGACTGTCTGGGTAAAATGCAGAACGGGGACGGAGGGAAAAGAATGCACGCACCATTTTCCCGAGTTCACATCGATCTTTCGGAATTGGTCGTCCCAAGACATGGTGAGAGTAGTCTTGAGCTGATCCTCGTGCGTGAACATGGTGCTTTCTTTGTTGTCCACGCTGGCGTTGACACCTAGAGAGATCCAAGGCACGTAGTCGAATGAGACGCCACCGCCTGCGTTAGTATGCTTGAAGCTCTTCTCGTCAACCTTGCTACCTTTGTTGAAGTCGATAGTTACTTCACCGCGCGGCTTGTTCTTAACACTCGCCGTGCTCAACCAACCTGCCACTTGCTCAGCGTAGGTTGGGGCTGAGTAAAGTGGAACGTAGTAGTCAGCTGTGGGTGATGCCACGACGCCTTTGGTCGTAATTTGCCTCAAGATGGCGTCGGCATCCTGAGCTCCAAGCGTTACCACGGGCATGTTGAGGCTGAATGGGCTGTCAGATCCTGAAGGTCTTATTGATACGTTATTCAACTCACCCTGAGAGTGGTGTAGCGCCGTTGATAGCGTCTCGAATTCGCTGCTTGTCCTTCATGTACGAGAACGCCATGTCACCATAGGCATCTCGAGTGGCAGAGTCGGTAGCAGATATCGCGCTGTTGTAGTTTGACTCTAGCGAGTTGAGATGCTGTTGATCGCGACTCTTCCAGGAGAACCACGTGTCACCCGGAACCATGAAGTCTGGCTCCTTTTTAAGTGCTACCCACTCTGCTTTGGCCTTGACTGTTGCAGCATCGAATGCTTCTTTTGCTGACGCTTCGTTGAGCATTGCTGTGGCCAAGTTCAGCTTGTTGGTGGAATTAGGCTCTGCGCCCTAATTCATCATATGAGTCATCTCCTCTTTAATTTGGGCGGTCACACTACTTACAAGGTCAACATGTTCCATATATGTCTGGAGCGCACGAGAGAATGAGTTCGACTTGGAAGGGACGTAGAACATGTTGTCGGTGTACAGTTGGCTATCGCCGATCTCGAAGATACCCATGTTGGCGTAGATCGGATCAATCAAACTCGCCGGTCCAGCAGGTGGTCCACGCTGAGCTCTGGTGCTGAAGAAGTAGGATGTATGCTCGCCGGTTTGGTCTCCAAGTTGAGACCTGATAGCATCGCAGTATGCAAGCCAAAAAGACTTGTTAGCCTTGTCTTGAGACATGATTGATAGGAAGATTGAGAGACTTGAAAACGCTGGTGTGTAGTAAGATATAGGATGCAGTGCTGATTTGCTTCCGATGATGTTGCTGTTTTCTTGTGATCACAGCGGAGCTATATATGTGATGGACCTTTCAGAGTTAACCAAAGAAGACTAGTACTGTTCTGTGCACACATCGTTAGGTCGCTGTAAAGATGGTCTGTTCAGTCCGGAGTCCTTTGCAGATTACGAGAATGAGTCAAGAGGCTGGCTGAAGACGCAGCTTCTGTCTGATCTGTTGGCGCTACACTTACGAGAATTTGCAGAGTCACACTGCGTAGGTGTAGCGAGTAGAGGACGTCGCATTGCGAGGCGCCGTTTCGACAAGCTGAGTTCGATTGCGTCCATAGTTTGTAGCTTCATGCAACCGGCAAGAACGAAAATCCAGACTTCAGACATGTGACATATATTTGAGCTGGATTAGCAATGGCATCGGAAAGTTGGGCTTTAGCGGAGTTGGAAGGACGCGCTATCTAGCAAACTTTGCTACAAGGGCATTTGCTTGAGTCTGCAGATGCTGCCAGAGCTGGGTTTGGCAAGCAGTTCCAGTATTTGCACTGAACTTGTCTATTACAAACGTCTACGAGTTGGGAACGAAGACATTGCGACTGGCCGTAACCGCCAATGAAAAAGTTCAATGTTTGCGTAATTGGCCTCCTCTTTTCTCGTGATGTGGAATCATAGGCTTGTGCTGTGGCCTAAGCATGCTTCGCAGCTCCGCGATCTATAGCTGTGGCGTTTTTCGTCTTGATGAAGTATAGCTGAGATCAGTTCTGTGGTGCTTTACATCGGACCGCCCAAATGATACTCGCTATTCGTTCCGGTTAGCTATGAACCACTGGAGGATGCATATTGAGAGATGGCCAGGAACGGTGCGTAATCTAATCAGCTTGGGCTGGCAAGATGGCTGAGCTGGGTAATGCGTGTGTGCTGCACGATATCACCTTCTGACACAACGATTACGAATTAGGCGACATCTCGGCGGGTAAGGCTGAGCAATTCTGCCTTGCGGATCATCGTCCAGCCTGCAGGTGCGGATGTGATGAGCGGAGTACAGGAACTAGCTTCCCCACTAGTGCATTAGTGTCTCGAGAACCCCTCCAGCTTGAGGCCTCCTGCAAAACACACCACTGCATGAGAATAAGCAACGCAGGCTACTGATTTCGAATCATTGCCATTTCAGCTGCGCCACATACCACAGATGAGCATCACCGACACACCTCATCTGGTCCATAACGGCGGCCGCGCTGCTAATCCCTCTCCTGTCATTCGTATCACTCAGCTGGCATCGTCCTCTGCATTTGTCCCATGCAGCTCATTACATGACTATGCATCAAAGGCCAGATTCGGGCTCAGCTCGAAATGCGACCGCGAGATGTAGTCTTGACTTGCATTCACTTGCATGCTCTACTTAGATACCGCGTCGACGTTTTCCCTCCTGTCTCTTGTTGAACAACCAGCGAATAGCTTAGATTCCCGTCATGGACACTCAGTCGTTCGAGTTCCAGGAGAACTTCTCCTTCTCACTTGTTGAAGGCTTGCCCCGAAAACCTAGCGCGCAACCGTCACGCTTTTGGAAGGCACTATCATACACCTTCCTACCCATCCTGGCCGGAGGGACTGGCAGCCTCGAAGATGAGGGGCAGGCACTGTTTGTGGCTGCGCAAGGCCAGCCTGGAATCCCGGAAGGAAGGACGCTACCTCAGGAAGTGACGAACTACCAAGTCTTCATCAAGACGGATGTGATTCAGACTATCAACCGCCCTTCATACTCAGCATCCAACGGGCGGTCGTACTTTGAACTTCTCTACAGGTAACATTCCATGTTCACTGTTCACATTTGCTGAGACTGATGTCGCGCAGGTACCTCCGTTATGCTACAGCTGTATGCTCAAACTCATCGCCAAAAGCTGTGACAACGTTCCAAGTGCCATTGCTAATATGCCTCAGGGCGCCGAGACTCCGGACATACGCAACGCTCGAAAGGCGTTGTTTGATGCAGAAGCGAAGAAGGAAGCAGCGTGGAAAGCCGCTCTACATGCCTTTCGCCCTACAGCCGCAACGTCCTTCGTGGATGCATTGAGTCATGACAAAGCGTATCTGGATGCATGGAATGTTGAGCAGCAACGTTTTAACGAATACAAGTCTCTGCAGACACCAGAAATGGAAGATATGCTGAAGCAGCTCGATATTACCAAGTCTGCAAATGACCGGCTCTTATACAAGATCAAGTTCGTACTTGCCCATACTCTGCCATACCATGAAATGTCACTCATCATCCGATAGCAATACGATGCCTTGTATTGGCCTGAGCGAGGATCAAACTGTGCCATTGGAACCCTTACAGGTGGACACCAAAGATGTCTTTTACCGTCCACGCCACTCCCTTAGTGACTATGAACGACAGTACGCGGCGTGGCTTGGTCAATCCAAAATGCTAGCAGGGCCTTACCATGTTCATCTGGCCGAGGTGGATACTCTGACATGGGCAGGATTGGGTCATCCCGACCTTGACCAAGCAAAGCCACTCGACGTCAGCTCTATTGCAATGGATCTATACAAGATCATTGACGTACAGCTGTGGTTCATGGGTGGGCCTGCCGCAGCTGTCGACGTCGAAAGAGGACTGTGGAACTACCAAGGCTTTCGAGACCTGGGTAAGCTGTCTGAGGATGCACCCTCATACTTGCGAGAGCCCTTTTGTAAGACTACAAAATTGCTGCTTGCTTGGGGTCTGCGCATGGAGATCATGTTTCCGTCTTTCGTGTCTGAAATGGATCGTAGAAGCTTCATTGCGTCTTTGAGATTTCCGTTTCGACAGGATGAGCACAACAAGGACATGTACTTTAGTCAGTCTGGCGCAGACACGTATCCAGTATTACTAGCTGCGCTCGCTGATATAGTTTAGTATGCCAAGTAGGCAGATCGAATGGTTTCTTCTTGATGCAACCGTACACTGTTTCAGATGCTATGGATTAATCATCAATTCTACCGAAAAGCTTCACGAGTCAGTCTCAACCCACTCTAGCTGAATAGCGCGACATCGGAGTGGCCACGCATGCCAATGATAAGCAACATAGGTGGTAAAACTACTCGATCGCCTGAATATGTGCCTTGGTCTAGACAAATGTCCACGTCGCACTAATGCTGCATCAAACGCACCGTCGGCTGTCGTCACCTACATTAGTCTAGTGTTACAATGATTGGAACGCTGTGGCTACCTGATGCCTGCACACGCTCAGATTAACACGAGTATTGATGTCAGGTCATCGTAGTTCGATCAACCAGGAATGATGGCTGGCTGATACTTCCGAATATCCAGCTGAATGTGCCCAATTTGTAGCGGTTTGTGTGTTAGCAGATGATCAATCCAGGTGTCCCGTGATGAGCAAGAGGTAGGCTCATACAAGTCCATATATTCACGCCTCGTGTATAGACCATGACTTCGGTGAGCGGTACTATATATACTTAGGCAAACCTTCCAGGCCCTCCGCAACTCTCTACACATTCACATCGCTCTTCCTTCGTCCCCCAGAGCCCTAAACTCTACTTCATTATGAACAGGATCGTCATCCATCAAACCAGACTCTCAATGGACGGTCAATCCTCATGCTGCCTCCAAACACCCTGCCCCCAAGTCGGCGTCAACGAGCAAATCCTTGTTCGCATCTACAATCTTAGCGTCGCTCACGGCATCGAGACAATGACCTACAAATGGTTTTCGTACGCCCTAGGGGCTTCCAAATCTGGATTCGTTCTTCCTCTCCAATGGTCAATTAACGGTACGCAACTTGTGGGTACTTGGCAAACTGGAGGTGCAGTGGGACCACGCGGCCAGGGACCATGGGAGGAGTTTGATATTGACGTAACCCTGAACGATGATGTTGGAGATCTGCAGGGTGACGTGCAGATTCTAGTCCCTGTTCCACCACCAGGTTCGCAGTGAATGCGTGGTTTTGAGAAGGTATGTTTTGTCGTTTTCCTGAGGTCTTGCATTTAGGCTGATTTTATTGTCAGGTCGCGGTATGTGGCTGTAGTGAGTGTGCTTGAGATATGACAGTTGACGGATGATGGCTATAAGGGCATTGTATCGTTGGTGACTAGTATCATGAAATGCAAGCTCAAATAGATGCAGATATCACAATCTATTGCTCACCCATTCGTGCTCAGAATCTAAGCGGATAGTGTTCATTCTTTGTATTGATCAGCGACCGTGATTTCATATCTACATAGCGCTTCATATCATATCGACATCCCTGGGTATTATTTCCACCAAACCACCCTTCACGTTCAATTCCTCCCAAATGTTGTCCAATGCCAGCATGTACCAACCCAGTCGAAGATGATATTACATAGATGTGTGCGTGTCGTTGTCGTGATGATGCGTCCAGGCTTGCGCCGCTCTTTGTAGTAGTTGTTGTAATGCTAAGCTGCCATTTTGCTATGCAAGCTGAGTGAAAGAAGAACAGAACGAGGGTATAAGGGAAAGTCAAACGCTTGAACGCAGCAGAACGCCAGTGAAACCCAGAAATCAAGGAACTCATTATGAGTAGTAGTGAAGGAAATAGCCTCCGGGACCGTAAGAGCGCAGCTCAAAAGAATCAAAGATATTTAGACGCTGACGGTTCGTCGGACGCCTACCTCGGGCTTCTTTGCGTAGCCGATAAGTAGTTTGAAGCTGGTTCCGCGCTTCTCGCACTCGTTGATGAGGCTTTGGTCGCGCCAGATACTAGTCTCCAGGAGGTTGCCGGAAGCAGCGGCGCCGGGTTGGCCGGCCTCAGGTAGGACGAGCGACTCGTAACAACGTGAGTACCACCATCGACCTACGCGCGCCACCATATCGGTGATGCCAGTATCGTTTGATTCGGAAGACGAGGTGGCGTTGAGCAGATCGGAGAAGGATACTTCAGGCTTGGGTCCTTTTGGTCCAGGCATGTTGTTCGTCTTGCTGGAAGAGCTTGCCGTGCTGCCCTTCCTGTTCGTGATGTTCTGCTTGACGTCATCGAGGTTGGGGAGCTTGCCGGCAACCGGAACGCCAACAACGCAGCGATTGCACTCAACAAAACCCTTGCGCCCGATTCCAGCCATGACTTCGTCACTTATGTTGCGAAGCGAAATGCTTTCATCTGCTACTTGCATCCTCATCTTGAGCCCACGGACAGCGCGGCGAGCACGGTTGCCCATGTTGACAAGGTCCATGTCCAAAACACTGAACTCAAGGTAACCACCGGGTCTCAGGACGCGCTTGGCTTCAGACAAGATGAAGCGGTGTTCCGATGAGGGAAGCGCAGTTGGGAAGCGAAGCACGACGCAGGCGAAGAAGTGCATGGGAAACGGGAAAGCCTTGCCGAGAGAGGGGTGGCAGATGTGGCGGTGGTTGCTTAGTGTTGACCATGGCTCAGAAGCGCTCTCGGATGATGCAGTTGGTGACGGATCGGGGCCCATGTCATACACAGTTGCTTCAGGATAAGTGAGTGCGCAATAGTAAGACCAGTCTTTCCCAAGACCATCAATGACAAGTACGCGGTCCTCGCTCGGGTCCTTCAGTTCAAAGTGTACAGGGCTGAATAAGACGCGTCCGAACGAGAGCCACTTGCTTGTCATGAGAGCGCCGAAGCGAAGATTAGCCATAGACAATAGCCCATCCGCTTGGCTTTCGGCAATGTCCATCATACGTGTGTCACGATAACGGTTGGTGCTAGCACTGTTGCGATCTCTGCTGGACCTTGAAGCAATGGTGGCTTTGGATTGCCGAGCACTCTGTGACAAGGAGGCTGGGAGGCTGGAGCGAGTTGAACGCTTCGTGGCGGTCCCAGCCGATAGCTGAGGACTAGAAGGCAAGCTCAGTCTGCCAGTGACAGGGTCGATGACACTAATCTTGCGCTCGCCGTAGTCGGAGATGAACTCTGAGAAAGAAATCGACGAAGTAGGTGACTGCGTCGAGTGCAAAACAGCAAGTAGACGAGAGCGACGAAGATGAAGTGAGGGATTCGCAACCTCATCGTTGTCTGACCCCGACATGTTGCGCGGCGCTTTGGGTCTCAATGGCATTGGCTCGAGCGAAGGGTGACTGCGAAGGCTGTTGTTGTCTTCCTTCGTGCGAGAGGTGACAGGCGAGAGAACCTGATCGATTAGGTCGTCATACTCGTTCCAAAGTTCATCGTCTGAGAGAGGCGCGCTAGGACTGGGCACGACAGCAGTACCGACAGCAGGTGCAAAGCTCCAGATACCAGAGCTACTCGAGTAAGATACTTCGGAATCTTTGCGAGGTGGGAACTTGAAGAACTCGCTTCGACGATTGGCCTCATCTTCCATAGGACTGATAGTAGCGATAGCTGATCCGTGGGTCAGGGCAGTCAGACCGTGGAGAATAGGATATGGCTCTACCGGTCCAGCAGTTGCGACAACAGATCCAATGGAATCGAAAGACGTTCGTGGAGGAGCTGCTGGACGAGGTTGGTTCGACACAAAAGGACGAGAGAACGAACGCGAAGACGGGCGAGGTGCCTGACGACGACTAGAGACGACCTGAGGGATACGACCAACTTGCGCCAGTCGACTTGGTCGAGGGGGTGGGCTCGTAGGCGGCGGACCAGGCGATGGAAGATTTTGGGGGAGGACAAACTCTTCTTGCGCAGGTGCATCGTGAACCGACTCTTGCTCAGGCTCGGGCATGTGAGAGGGAACTGCTACGTCTAGTGGCGGCGCGGAGCCTTCGTCGCGCATCGGCGAAGGCTCATGAAATGGTGATGAAGGACGAGAGAGGTCCGTAACGGGAGTTAGGTCACCCAGCGAGTAACGCTCGGAGTTTCGGGAAACGGATCGAACATTCGTGTCGATACTCAATTTGCTCTGTTGCTGTTCCGGTTGTTGTTGCTGTTGTGCTTCCGAGCGCAGAAAGACTTTGGGCGAAGCCGAGCGGGGTGCTGCAAAGGTAGATGGCAACACTGGCTTAGGCGGGAGCAGCATAGAATGCATTCTCTCTTTCCTTCCTGGCTCGTCGTCGGAGAGGGCGCTCTCAGTCCCTTCATCGACCTCCTGCATCAACTGCTCAATGTCATCCAATTCAAGCCCGGACTGATCCATCAACGCGTAGTGTGCGACGGAGCGGGAAACGGTTGCTTGATTTACAGGGCTGGCGGTAGGAGCAGCTGGTGTTGGGGCGCGTGGTCCGGCATGGGCACGTTGAAAAAAGTTCCATCTTTTTGAGGGCTTCGGCGCCTCCTTCTCAGCTTTGCCTTTCTTTGACGACTTCAGCCAAGAGCTCTCTTTGATATCAGCGGCAGTCTCGCTTATCGAGTTCTTGCGAATCTTCCCAGTGATCCGACTGTTCGACCCAGACGGTGCATTAGGGCCCTGTGCGGTTTGTAGAGCTCGTGACGTCCGTTTCGAGGCCATGGAAGGCAGGAAGGACCTCTTGGTATCGTCATCACTCTCGGATGGTCGTCGCAACCCCATAGTCATCTTCTTCATCGGGGATCCGTTACGTGAACTGTCCGGCATAGCAGAAGGCAGCAGTGTTGGCCGGTTCTTCTCTAGGGCTGATTGTGATGTATTGCTCAAGGTCTTGTTCAGTTCCAATCCATGGCCGACTGAAACATCAAGACTGCTGGTAGATTGCATTGGTTCTGGACTTCGTGACAGTTCTGAGCTAGTGCCAGTACCTCGAATGACGACAGGAGCGAGGCGATTGAGAAAGAAGTCATCCATCTCGCCGCTCGTTGTGCTGGTCATGCTGCTTTTGCGAGTTGACGGGGTTTTGTCCAAGCTCTCAGAAGTAGTCCCGGCGCTGGCGGATCGTCCAATGCTGTTTGTACTGACTGAGCTTCCACTACGACCTCTCACTGCGTACCTTCCATAGCCTTCGTGACCAGTGCCTGCAGCTGGCCCTCTCCTGTGAAGCTTACTTTCAGACTTCGCTGATGGGGTAGGCTCAGTCTTGGTACGACGCGTGAAGAACCCAAATCTAGATGTCTTGCTAGGGCTTGGCGCGGGTGCAGGCGCTGGTGCCAGACCGGTGCTGGTCCTTCGTGGCTTCCGATCTTGCTGAACATCGGGTGTCGGTCCACGAACTGGGGCTCTGGTAGCTGCTGGCAACGATGATGAAGGATTTGGCGAAGGGTTTCGGGAAGAAGGTTTGCTTGGAATGCTGATTTTAGATCTTGCAGCAGTAAGGCCGTTCCTGGATTCTGATGAAGCGGTTCTTTTGTGGTGAGATGGGAAGTTGATCATGTTGCTTTGAATGATCGGTGATGGGCCACGGAGTCCCGATAGTTCCGGTGTACCATCTCTGCTAGGTCTCGACGGTCGCCTTGATGTCGGCATTGACGCGGGCGACTGGTCGGCAAGATGAGCAAACTCCGGGGGAGCCTGCGCGCGAGGTCGTTCTTCTGCTCTTTGAATCACATCAGATGTCCGAGGACTCTGTGGCAGAGTTGCGAGACCGTTAGGTGACTGGACGTCCTTGTGTTTCGTGCCATCGGTAACAACGGTGGATGCTGCTGATGATGACGAGGTGGATGACTCTCTGACGGTAGAGAGTGTGTGAGGATGACGAGTGCTGATTTCCTCTGGAGTCTTGTGTCGGGTGACAGGCGGTCTGCTCTGCAGAGGGCTTGCTTGCCGTGTTCTATTTGAGGCTCTGGATAGTGTTGTACCGGGAGAGTAAGACGACATTGATGTTGGAGTTGATGAGACACTGAAAGGTCCAGGGGACTCTGAGTAGCGAGTTGACGGCGTTGCTGAGAGTGCATACTGCGGTGTTGGGAGAGGCAGTATGTCTGTAGGGCCAATCTCATAGTCGTAGAGTGGGTTGCTGTATGAATCGACTTGAGCCTCTGAACGAGCGAAGATATTCGATGATGTCGGTAACGAGATTCCCAGAACTGTCTCTGAGAAAGGATCCTTGTATCCTCCGGGTATCCCCTCCATTAATTGCCTATCATCTTGGGATGATATCGAGCCGTCTCTTATCCGCGTAACCTGCCTGCCGGTTGCAGACCCAACACTTGTCTGTTTCCGTCTGAGCACATTCGAACGAGGACTCTCGATAGTTGAGGCGGAAGAGCCTGAGGCGAGCGAGGGTGTACGTATGCTTGGAGGTACTTCAAGCTTCGGTAATCGGGACGTTGACGATTGTTGTGAGGGTTTCGAGTTTGCGACAGTCGGGTTTTGAGGGAACATAGGCATAGACCGGCTGGTCTTCCTTTGACGCGAGCTGAGTGCTTGTGCGGGGCCTTGTTGACTGACTGAGACCTTGGCATTTACTTCGTCGTCTCTTGAAGGCCTCCTCTTTTGCAATTTAGATTGGCCTGGGGTAGGTAGTTGGGATGTGGTTGTGGTGGGGGTGACAGATCGTTGAGGCAACCGAGTAGTAGGCGCCCGGTCCTCTGTCCTCCTTGGGGGAGGGTATTGTGACTTATAGGAAGCCATTTCGGGTAACCTTGTGTAGCCCGGGTAGATGTGCAACGGAACCCTGTGTACGCCGAGTAATTCATGAAAGCATATGCTTATCCACCTATGAGACTCTTGAATTCGAAGGCTTTGACGTGGGGTAACCTGAAAGTCGAAGGTTTGGGACCGTCAGCAGTTTCAGCTCGGGAGGCCGTGATGGTACGAGCGGCTGATGGCGGGAAGGCCAAAGTTACGGGATGGAGGTGGCGATTCGGAGATATTACAAAGACGTGAGATTGCAAGTCCATGAATATAAGTCATCCAGCCACAAGGTACATGCAGTCCTATGTCCCCGTGCAGAGTTACGGTGAGTTGTTGCGACTCTTTCTCGTGTGCCACATCTATCGGCGGGCCCGAGACCGTAGGGTGTGGCGCAGCGGCAAAACCCGAGATGGGGCTGTGCAGGGATTCGCAGTTGGGATCAGGAAAATCGACAACGATGCGTACAAGGAGCAACGAGAAGACGAGTGATATTATACTCGTGCTTCCAACGGCAACTCGCGCGTCCCGTCTATTCCTCCCTCAGGGTCGACTGTCCAAGCGCGGGGCCTGCACCCTAAGTCGCCTCAGTGGGGCTTTCGCGGGTGAGCCGTGTCGAGAACGGAGGACCAGTCCAGATGCTCAAACGAGGTAGTCCTGGCTGATGCGATAGTGTAGTGTTTCTGGTAAGCTCAACGTCGCAATCTGTTGGTTAGGAGCGATTCGACGCTTGTTGCGGTTGCGGGGTGCGCAGGCTTGCATATGTATAACGTCGCGACGGACGCATCACGACGCGTAGACTTGTTCGCAAAGAACCGGCGCCGGCGGCCTTGCGAAGTTGGGCTTGCACGGCACGGAGACATGGTGGGCTATTACGGGCGCTTGCGCTTGGATAGGCGGGTGGAGGCCTCTGGCTTGATGAAAGAAGGTAGCCAGTTGAGTTGCTGGATAGCCATGGTGGGTGACGATTCGTAGACAGACCTGGTACGGCGCCAGCCAAGCGGAATGTCCAATTGGCTGTCAGGTTACCCCTACTCGTCGTTTACCCACCAACTTGATGCCGTTTCAGATACTCAGCAACCCTTACCAGAAGCCTCGTGTTTGCTATCAATTTTTCACGCTCGTCTCGTGACAGGGCTGGCATCATGGGAAGCTGAGGCTGCAAGCTTAGCGAGAGGCCTATATGTGCGACCGTCAAGTCGCGACGATACTCGTTTGCAAAACTGCGCTTCCAGCTGCAAAAGTATGCCTCCAACTGTCCTCAGCTGTTCAAAAGCACGCGATGATCAGCCATCGAATACTCTATCGCACTCGAAAAGGGCCGATACAGGCACTCGGAGCTCGCATGCACCTGTCTTGAACAGGATAGAGAGCACATTCGTTGAGAAGCCTTTTACCGTCGATGGTTGTCTGACTGTTCAATCAGGACCCGCAGGGCAACAGGCAAGCCGCCCAGCAGAAGAGTCATATGCTCCTCTGAGCGATTTTCGCGAATGCACGTCCAACGGTTCCTGCAACTCTTGTTGCTATTCTCGTGACCACATTCATGCTTTGGCGAAAATCCTGCAGATGCGCTTCTGGGGTTGTGGCATTATGCCGTCCAGCCGGAAGGCCCGTTTCTGTCAAGCTGAGATGTGGCTAAGTGCATCAACTCGGCTCTTAGTTTGAGGCTGAGCAGCCGATCGCCCTCGCCACTTTGACAACGCATCAAAAGCCTCGCACGTCGCGAGCCATCAGGAACGTTACGAGTTGTCCTTTGTCTACGATGGCGAGAATATCCCTTTCTGCTAATCGCAACGGTCTCGTCCACGACTCGGGAGAAGGGCCGCTCTGTGTCGGCCATGTCCCACCGCCCAGGTTGCGCTTAATCCCACTACACCCGGTGATCCCTGTTCTGCGCGCTCATTCGCACACCATCAATGTGAGAAATGTGAGAAAAACGGGTAGCCACCGCACTTGACAGTCATGTGACGACGCTTTACTGAATAGAGAAAAGTCTGGTGAAGGACGACTGCCAATGAGGGATGGAATTCGGCTTTCGACGGTGTCACTGGCAGCGGCTACAAGCAGGGGGTTCAGAGGTCTCAATTGTGCAAACCACTTGCCCACTCATCATTGCGATGCGAAGCTTGACCGATGTGATTTTCCGATGATCCTGATCAGCGGAGACATTGATATCCTGTTCACTTCCATCTGAAGGATTGTTGTAGTGTTGTTGGTGGACCCAAAGAGATATTGCATACCTTCACACATACGTCAGCGTCGTCGAGTCTAGAACATCCGGACAAAACCCATTCAGTGCCAGACATAGTTTGACGTTACTAGTTTCTCATGTCGCAATCACTGGCATCTAGGTCCGTCCTAGTCACTTAGGCTGCTGATTGCGATCCAAACACCAGCTGTTGATAGCCGCCGACTCATCAAAGATATGACATGTTTCGTTGACAGTCCGCGTTTGTAAGGCAGTGACCACTGCGGGCCCATGTTGACCCCGTCCAGGTTCATGCTTTGGCCGCACCCGTTAGTTGAATCGAGGAGAGAAGGTAAGGGAGGGCGGCACGGCGCGGTCACTTCAATCTCTGCGAATCATCTGGCGTAAGTGCTGTATAGCCCTGTGAGCTCTGGTGGAGCTCGGCCCGCTGCGGTACCAATCTTGAGCAAGTCGTTGCGAAGTGACCGTGCGAGAGTGATGATGATTGTCTAGTGCGAAAGTTAAAGCTGCTGGACCCGGCTGGTCGTTGAGCCGTTCGGAGACACTTGTAAGACCATAGGGCAGACGTCGAGCGTAACCCTTGGTATTAACGCCTCGAAATGCTGCTAGCCGCAGTTCGTCGGGCGTGTATCCCTTTGAAGTGTATTGTGCGAAGTGAGGAGGCCGATCACACGGGTGAGTCCACACATCTCGTTCGCATGTCCTACATCATTCTCAGAGAAGGCTCCGATGTCGGCGTTGACTCATTGCGTATGTTCTGTGTCTCTTGATTACACCAAGTCTCTTGAAGTGCTGGAAGTCCGGGACGTGACGGGCATTTCCTTGGTCGCAATGCTAGCGATTGTATGCAGTGAGACAACAGCCAAGGATGTGTCCTGTAGTACCATTCTCTGGTATGCGCGTGACACGTCTCATGGGCTTTCCTTTGGTAGATCTACCTTTCTTTCTCTATACCACCTTTCGGCGCACCTCCGCTCATATTGGAGTGCTCACAAGAGCTTCGGACGGAGCCGTCGGAGGCGAAGAGGCTGTTTTGTTGCAATCTCGCTATAATCACTGCCTGCTGTCATCATCTCTTCCACTTCAATGATGCGTAGTACACATGATTTGGGTGGCTAACATATCCTGACACCTGACTGGTCAATCTGAAAGCATGCCACGTGACCACGCGTCAACTCAAACTCAAACTCAATATTGCTGGAGGACGCGTCCATGCAACCACATCTCAACTGTCAACATGTCGAAACAGCAGAAGGTTACTCAATACCAAGAGCGCGTTTATACGGCCCTCCAGATGATCCCAGAAGGTCGCGTCACGACGTATGCCGCCATCTCAAAGGCTCTGAAAAGCTCCCCTCGCGCAGTAGGTGGTGCGCTGCGCGTCAACCCGTTCTGTCCCGAGGTACCATGCCATCGGTGTATAGCCAGCACTGGTGTACGTGTTTCACATCCAGGATGGGAGGTCTAGCGCTGATTTGACAGTTCGTTGGTGGGTACAAGGGCGACTGGGAGAAAGCGCCCAGTGGGCAGAACCAGGATTCAAAGTTACAACTGCTGAAAGAAGAAGGGGTTCTGTTCAATGCAGATGGATTCTTGGTCGATAAGACATTGTTGTGGGATGACTTTGACGTGGAAAAGTTGAGGTAAAGGTGATGGAAGCGTGGAAGGTCGCGTTCGCGAGGCTGAGGCAAGTGGGGGCGGGGCGATCAATCAGAAAGTTTTGGTGCAGCCAACATATCGGGAAGGAAGGCATTGGCAGCAGGTGCTGTTCTCTCAAAGCCTACGTATAAATCATCTTTTGCGCACCACACTACATTTGCTTAGCAATCTTCAAACGCAGTTGCGCAAATTTGCCACTTGAACATCGGTTACCTACGCATACCTGGCTTTACGACAACACCTCCTAGATTACCGCTGCATCAACTTCTTCACTACCACACCCGATTATCAGTATGCCGCCGAAGAAGTTTTTGAAGCCGAAGCCCAAGGGCAAAGTGAAGCCGCCGGAGCCGGAGACAGAGAACGACTTCCTCGAAGCTGCAGACGAGTTCGAACAGGCGGCAGGGAAATGGCGCGCAGGCGACGCCGCGAAGGCCGTTCGCTTCTTCAACCGAGCGATAGACGCGTATAACGAGGGCCTAAAGCGTCATCCGCAGTCATTCGATCTTGCCTATAACAAGTGAGCACAGTCGTCCTTTCTACTCGTTCGCGCAATGCTGATAGGACTAGAGCGAACCTGCAATTCATCATTTCAGAAGATGAGCGCATCATTTCACACTTCGGAAACAGAACTGCGCTGCTAGAGGAGACTCTGATGTCGCACCGCTTTGCTATCTCACTGAATCCGACGAATACCGACATCCTCTTCAACGCTGCGCAGGTACTTACCTCATTAGCAGAAGCCGGTTTGGAGGCTAGTTCGCCTGCAACCGGAAAGCAAGATGCAAGACTATTACTCGAGGAAGCGGTCGAGATTCTCACAAGGTGCTTAGAAAGTCAGCAGCAAGAGTATGCTCAGATGCAGGCTGAGATTGCCAAGATTGAGGCCTCTGGAGAGTACAAGGAGGCTTGGGAGGGTGAACGTCAACAGCCAGCGGATGCTCAGGAACAAGACATGGAGACTGATTCAGGGACTTCGGAAGTACCAGGAGACTGGGCCACGGTCGAAGAGCCGCTGACACCAACAAGCATATTGGAGACCTGCACAGCGCAGCTCAGTACCTTGACGACATTACTAGGGCTATACAACCCCGCTACAGATCTATCAAGTATAGAGAAGAAAGCACAGGACGGGATAGATACAGCTACAAACAAGATCCCAACGCTCATAAATCTCATCGAAAAGTCGCCCGCTCCGAAACTCGTCGATGAGCCCAAAGCAGGCCCAACACTCTCCATAGGCTCCGTATCCGCACCAGAAGAAGCAACAACAACACCCAAAGATGATGCGATACTCGCGGCTGCCAATTTCCAGGCTAGCGTAGCGGAGATGCAATACCGTAGTGGCAGGACAACCTCAACAGAGTACGCAGGAACTGTAGAGGGAATCTTCAGTAGTCTAGTACAAGTCGCTACGCAAAACACAAGTCCCGATCTAGCAGCAATCAACGTACAGTCTGCGTATGCAGACGCACTCATGGATCTCGCCTCAGCACTAGCAGATGGTACCCAATATACCCCTTCAGAACCCACATTCAGCACAGACGTCGACATCCAGTGGACGGCCCTCACGCAGACCCAAAATCTGCTCACCAAACTGTCCGGCGCACCCTACACCTCTATTCTCTCCCCATCACGACTGGCCGATGTCTTCATCGCAAGGGGCGACACCGACCTATTCCGCTTCCGTATCTCGCTCTTCGAGGGCGCGAAACCTGCTTGGGCAAAGAGCGGACCGACTCTAATTTCCAATGCTGGTGTCTTCTACCGGGGAGGGAGAAGCTATGCGGAGAAGACTGGTGCGACTGGGGTGCGGAGCGCGGCAGATGCCAAAGCAGTTGTAGCTGAGATACTGAAGGCGGTGGCTAGTGGTTCGGAGACGGCGAAGGATACTTGGAAGGGGAGGACTGCGGATGTACCGAGGGTTTTGGAGCAGATGGTCGACGAGGGTATTATTGGGCGGGAGAATGTTGAGGGATTGCTGAACTGGATATAGGGAAGGGATGTCAGTGTCAGAAGCAGTCTGTATCGATGCGTCTCAATGGAATTTATATGAAGTCGAGACCTCTCAATCTCAAGTGCGGTTTATCTGACCAGATTGCACCGCACCGCTGGCACCTCTTGTGCTTTTACGGACTCTGCGTCTCTCAGGAACGCGAAGTGACTGTTCTCTGGGTGTCTGACTGCCACTAGAAGCATCTTCCGCTCCGATTTCATTACTTTGGTTTGGATTTATCTCCATACTTGCGTTGCTTATATTGTATGTGACTCGGATTTTCGGCACTGGGCGCCTGCGCAGCTTTTCAGCCTTACCCAACATTACACGTGTAGAGGAATGATCCACCTCATCAGGGAGACTAGCAATAGCTTCCACTTGGTCGAGATTCTTCTGAAGTTCGCGCTGGAGTCCCAGTGAGTCTAGTACGACGCTTTGTGCATTTGATTCACTGTGTGTTGTGTCATGGCTTGTCGGAAGGCGATCGGAAACTTCAGCCTGGTTGCCTAGCCATTTGTTCGCGAACCAATCCGTACCGCTGTCCGCCGTAGAGGTCGTTTTATCGTGTTCGTGAAGGGAGTACAGTTTTATCGAATCGTCCGAAAGGCCGCTAGGCCCGTCATGATTTTTCTTGAGCGTTGTCTCCGCGGCATCCGCAAGTTCTACGTTCGGAGTGTGGTTTTCAGATTCGTTCGAATCTGGAAACGTTGCAATCCGCGCTCGTAACTTATCAATCTCGTCTTCTAAATCTCGACGTAGCTTTTGTTGTCCTAACAGTTGCGTCTCAACCCTGTGACGAAGACGCATTTCATTTTCAAGCTCTTCCCGACATTGCATGAAATCGACTTCCTGATTTGCTTGCAATTGCGCAAAATGGCCATGCCACGCACGCCTTAGGTGAACCTGCTCTTTTTGCTCTCTTTCCAGCTCCCTCTGATGTGATAGATGTAACGTTTCCAATACGTTATCTCTTTGCGGCTCATATCCAGTTCTGTATTTCTTAGCCTCACTCAGCCGTCTTTCGAGCTCTTTTATCCGCTCTGTAGCTCTTGCAGCATCTATTACGATGTCATGATAAAGATTTCGTGCAACCAATGTCCTCTTACAACAGTGGCCAAAAACAGATGGCGTTGATCCTTCGTTTCGGTACGAATCGTAGGCTACGATACCATGCAGAAGCTCGATAGCTTTTGGTCGGCGTTTGGGTCTCGTTGAAAGCATGCGGCTGATCGCATATTCCAAATAATCTTCTCTCCGGGTGCAATCGTCACTGTCAGTTTCCAGCCACGTCGACTTATGCTTCGTGTTTGCATGGAAAGCCGGGTCAACTCCTCGGTGTGTTCTTAAGAGCTGTAGTGAGCCTCTTCTATGCACGGAGAGGATTTCTAGGAGAACGCAGCCCAAAGAGAACATGTCTGCCGCTCGTCCACTCGGCTTCCATGCAGCTACTCTAATGGTTTGATCAGTACTTGCTGGATAAGATACGATGTCAAGAAGCTTACTCTGGAGCAAAATAACGGGGGGTTCCACGTTCGTTGTCCGTCGCGCTTTGAGAAAGTAGTGTAAAGTCTGTTGAACTACCGAAGTCTGTCAACCACAGTTGACCGGCCGAAAGAAGTATGTTAGATGGTTTCAGATCCTTGTGCCTAATTTGCTTGTCGTGTAAATAAGCGATTGCGGACACAAGGCAGCCGATCTTGGAGTAAACAATGGACGCCCAGCTACCTCCGCCACCTTCCGGGAAATCATAATGAAGAGTTTCTAATCGAATCTTCACGTCGGAGTCGAGAGAGTCCCGTCGCGTCACGGAGGATCCACTCTCATCGGCAGCCACAACCTTGGACCAGGCCTCGACATCTTCAAAGAAGGTGTGTAAGTCGCATGTAGCCACCGGGTACAGGAGAATGCCCAGATGCTTTCGTTGGACGTATGTTCCGATGAGCTGTACGATGTGCACGTGAGACAATCGCTTCAGTATTTCGACCTCTTTTCTTTCTCGCTCTCCAATACGTCGTCTGAAGAGTGTTCTCTTGTGAGCGATTTTATAGCCTTGGATAGTCGTCTCATAAACGTCACTCATTGCTCCTCGGCCGAGAAATCGTCCTGATGATGCTTGAGTTAGGGTTCTGGTACCATGAATGCTCTGGATGTCTACTTACCTTGTACGATAGGAACAGTCTCTTCATCGCCGAAATCGATATGGGATCCCCTGTCCAATTTAGACCAATCCTTGATATTGATCAGATCTCTGCTGGAGGAAGCTGTATCCTCAACAAGTGTCTCATCCGCATAAAGAGAAGTCGACGTGTTGTCCCAGCCTTGCGTCTCTTGTGACCCAGCGTGTACATCATCAACAGTACCCATAGCCACTGGAACGCCGCAAGATGCGACTACAGAATGATGTATGCGGTGAGGTCGGAAAAGCTGGCTCTAGGTATCATCGGTGTGTTGTGGTGATGGGGGAAGCAGGTGCAGGCTGCGGCTGAGCTGAGCTGCGCCTTCCCCAAGCCGCTGCGAAAAGAAGGCTGCACATGGACAATACGGCAGCCAATCGCACTTAGTGCATACATACGCACACGGCCCCCAAATCCGAGGCTATGGTTTCAGCGAACCTGTACAAGATTAGGAGACAATCACGCATAGATTTGTCGGTGTCGCAACGGTCATAGCCTATATTTTCTATGGCAGATGACTGCGCATGCATGCTATGGTCTCCTCTACACCATCGCGCATCCTCAAATCTTACAACGATATTTTGCCCATCTCTTGTTTTCCCTCATAGCCACGAGGTTTTGTATATGACATAAGTGAACATACCCAAATTCGGCTTTGCTCATCTTTGTCCAGCTAGCCTCCGCTCCTGGACCTCAGACAAGGCCCGGCTACCACTCAGGAAAGCAACAACTCCTACAACGGCAGCAGCCGGCAGAGTCTGGAAGAGGTTCCAGCTGGTGTAGTAAAGGAAGAAGATGCCCTCCATTGCCAGTATGGAGCCATAAAACAGTCCATGCGACACGGGTGCGTTGCCCAGCGCCTTACTTAGGTGGCTGGCATTCGCGCCGAGTATAGCCCAGACACCGAGAAGGATGGGAAGCGCAGCAGCAACAGCAGCCGCGAACACAATTGTTATGATCTTAGGTGGAGACTTAGGGTCATCCTTGAAGATGTGGTGGATCTCGGACTCGGCGGCGTAGCGGACGGGCGGCTCGGGGACGCTGAGAGGGACGCTGGGGTCACGGGTAACGGCGAGGTCGAACGCTTTGCTCTTGTATGGCGCGGAAGAGCCGAACGATCCAATGACGATTGAAGCGACGATTGGCTTCTCGGATGTCAGGAATTGGTGGGGTAGGTCCTTGTGAGACTGTAGATGTTAGCTATGCTGGCAGCCATTGAGATATTCGACCTACCAAATCAACCTTTCCCTTGCCGCTGTCCTTCACATTGAATACAAAAGACTCCTCCAAGCCCGTCATCGGTTCGGTCAGAGTAAGGAATGCCTGATGAGGTCGCTTCGCGGTGCTTCCATCGAGGGTTGTGAGGACAAGCTTCAGTGTATCCGTTGCGCCCAACGATACAGATTTGCTCAGTGGTTTCGAAGGACTCAGACTAGATGCCAATTAGTCCTGAAATAATTGCACATAACGCAAGCTCAAGCTCACTTGTCCTTTGAACCTCCGCCAACACCAGCACCTTTGCTGGTAACAGTCACCGTGGCATCCTCAAAGCTCCATGAGGAAGCTGCGGAGACAATGGCCGCGCCCGAAAGTAAAAGGGAAGAAACGAAGCCTTGAAGAACCCTCATCGTTGCTGATTCGGAAAGAGTGAACGCGGAGCTGTTAATGTTGCGCCGACACAGACGTAAGCGTGTCCTTTGCCAAGACTTCGGTCGGCACTTGCCGGCACTAGCTCTCCATGTCTCACCACGACTCGACATCTCTGATATTGACTGCAAGCTTTCAATGCCCATTGCTATCTTACCCGGTGCATCGCTTCAGAGGATTTCTGTTTCTAAGCTATTCGTATATATGCTTACAGAGCAAGATCAGTTTGACTTATAACCACCTGGGCATGCATAATACAACAATCCAACTGCGTTCCAATAACTGGACGTGATCAAAGTTATACTTTATCTTCATGGTTGCGATGGCCTAAAAGAACTCACGAATATAGCACGCTATGCCTGCCAATCTATCTCCTACGCCACAGCGTCATCCATCTCCGCTTGGTCTTTGGAAACTCATTCTCTGGATCCTCTGAACCCTCTGAATCACCCAAATCCGCTATCCACAGCACATCAAGTATCAATCTAACCCAATCACTTCCATCCTTTGGAAACATATCCATCCACTCCTTCGCAACAGCCACTAAACGAGACGCGTCCCTACTTTTATGCTTTCTGCACGTAGTATCACGATACATTCCCTGAAGTCGAGTTCCCCGCGTGGAAATCAGCGTCCTGAAGACAGCAAATCCCAAATCCGGTACTCGCAGGTGATAGTTATCGAATGCAAACGGATCGACCATTGCGTTATCTTTCAGAACCTTGTACGGATCATAAGCTCTCTCCCCCAACTCAATCATAGACGCTTTCCTCAGGTCCTGTATCCTTTTCTCTATCACCTCCATCGTAACAGCATCACCAATGCTCCTTTTAAAATCGAATTTCGACCGCAATTCTTCCAGTACAAGCGGTGGATACACACCAGCGTACTCAGGCTCCCCACATATATGGTACCGAGCCGTGCTATAGTCAGTCTGCCAACATCTGGCTATCGCTTCAGAGATATCGTGTTTATCTTTGTCGCTGACGTTGACGGAATAGTAATTCGGTTGTTGCCACCATTCTGCTCGGCAGAGTGGACATCGCCGCGAAGTCCCGGATGAGGTGTCGAGGCTCATCTGGTGGATACACGCTGATCCGAGGATGTGGTTGCAGCCTGGGAGGTTTGTGATGGCGAGCGGCTTGTCGAGTGTTTGGAGGGCGAGGTTCTCGCTGCCGTAGGGGGACTGGCAGATGGCGCATGTGTCTTGTTCTGAGAATAGGTTTAGTTGCTTGATGGATGTGTGGTTTGCGATGAACTGTTCGTATGTTCGGGGCGTGTCGCACTGCGAGCAGCATGGTTTGTTCTTTGCTGGAGCGGCAGATATGACTGTTTTGGATTTGGGAACTCTTGTGGGAGATGCTGCACGTGGTGGGAGCAAGAAAGATAAATATTTCGACGATTGTAACAAGCGTATTGCATAGAAGAGCTAGTATTGGCATTGAGCATCTCGGTTTCAATATTCTGCACGATGTTCCTGGTCAGGCAATGTAGTGAACATCTCATGACTTGTGCTTGCCACTCTTGATCATATGGAAGTGAAGTGATTGAATGCGGATTTGAAGTGATGGGTGACGTAAATGACAAGTTATGAAATCTCCATTGGGTATGTTATGTTATTTTATGTTACAAAAGGCTGCATTTGAGGATAATACCTCAGCCTCGTAGCGCGTGAAGCGCAGTTGTTCGTGTAGTGACAGATTGCTCATAAAGGACTGGTCCCATATCCCCGTATCACAAGCAATACAATATGCAGTATATATACAACGAGAGTGTGTCGGTCGAAGCGTGGCGTGCACCCGAACACATCCCTCTACCGTCGATCCTCGTCGCCAAAGGAATGTTCGCGGTGCCGATGTCGTGAACTGTAGTTGGAATGTGGATTTTCCCGCGCTTATTTTCCGACAGTCTTATCCTTCAACTCCTTCGTCTTCTCAGCGACCATGTCAGTCACACCCTTGGCTTCCTCTCCCACTCCCCTCGCTTTCTTAGCCATCCTCTCCTTCCAGGCCTTGTCTTCCTCGTCTCGCATCTCCAACTCCCTCAGCCACCTGTCTCTCTTATCCATGCGCTCCTTCTGCGCAACTTGCTTCTCGTACTCCTTGCGCTTCACGCGATCCTTTTGCCAGTACATGTTTCCTGCTACCAGGACGGCGATTGTGAAGGCCTGGGCATATAGACGTCGGCGGAAGTACATGTTGGTCGCCTTATGGTCGCCTTTTCGCATCGAGCGGGTTGCGCCGACGATGGCCCAGACGGTCAGGCCGCAGCCGAGGGGGACGAGGGGCTCTTCGCGGAAGCGGCGCCATATCTTGTCGATGGTGTTTTCATTGTAGAAGTCGCTGGATGACGTAATTAGTACATGGATCCCATATTAAACTCGACGATGGCGTAGAAGAGTGATTGAGTCTACATACGCATTCTCGTCGAAAGAAGAGGGCAGCGGCGCGCTGTTTGGTGGTCCGAAAGACATGGTGGGCAGTATGCAGATGCGGAGGCGGCGGAGGTGTCGCGTGGGTAGAAGTGTACAATGACAGGGTCGTTACATGAACCCGCGGATCTAGAAGACTGCACTAGCTCTTCTTGCGCAGATTGAAGCTATACAGAAGCCCAGAAAGCGCTATTACAGGTATAGGGTGGGTTGTGTATGGCTTCAAGATGCGGAGCAATCGATTATCTCACCACTTCGGCCATCGGCCCTTCCTGATGTTCCAGGCCCGATGCGCGCGGCGGTGCCTACAACTACATCACCAGAGCTGCGCGAACCACGACAGCCCAGGTCAAGCATCTCTATCCACACCAAACCATAACGTCGCCTTCCATGAGAGACGAGGCGACAGGCAAACTCCCCTCGCTGCGCCATGAACGATGAGGCCGAGTCGTCTCGAGCTACTCAGCGCCATGACAACACGGCATCCCACCTGGCCGATCTAGAGGATGCGCTGGCGCGCTTTGAAGAGGCAGAAGAGCGAGAGAAGGAGAAGCAGATCAAGCAGAGGAAATTGGATGCGAAAAGGAAGCGCATACAGATGCTGGGCGAGCTATTGCGGGAATTGGACATGATCGTCTACCTGGAACTCATTACACTCTACCACTTGGAGTACGCTTACTGTTCATATGCTGCTACTTTGCGCTAATCAAGTTTGCAGCTGCTCATTCTTCTGGCTTCTGTTCAAGGCCTTTACACATGCCTTCCTGCTGACGCCCATCCCCGACACCGCGACCGTCACCCGCCCACCAGACGAACCGAGGCCCTTCCTCCCGCTGCTCCTGATATCGTTTGGAGCAAATTTCCTCTTACATCTTACATATCCCGCGCCATCGGCTGGCGAAGACACCCGAGGCTATCTGCACGGCGGCTTGATGATAGATTTTATCGGGCAGCAGGGGCCCACAAGCAAGTGGAAGCTGGGGGCCCTGGACATATGCATTCTGTTCCTGCAGCTCGTTATGGTCTCGGTACACGTCAAGAGGCGGGAGCTGAAGAAGAAATTGGCGAAACTGTCAGCTGGTGGGGTGGCACCAAACACCACTACCACCCGAGCCACGTCAGACTCGGCACCATCAGCAACGGCAGCGACGACAAATGACAACGCGAACCGAGATCAGGATGCCGATGATGAGGAACGAGGTGTGTTACATCGAACCGATACTCTGTCAGACTTTGGCATGGATCCCGAAAACGAAGAAGATGCCCTACTACCATCATCCTCCGAAACTGGCCATGCCGACGCTATGGAGCTTCTCAGTTCGGGCCAGTGTGTCATTGGCGACTTCACCCTCATCGACACCCTCCTCCAAGAGAACCGAGATTACGCGGCTTACCGATTAACGCGCACCGAGAGCGGCAATAACGACATGCCGGAAACGCTGCGGCGACTCAATACCCTGCGAACTCGTTTCGGGGTGGGTGGCGGGTGAAGCAAGTAAGACGTTATCTTATCATCGCCTTGCTCCGATGCACGTGTTTCCAACCATCTCCGCGGTGACACTGCTGTGACATGCCATGCACGTTTTCCCAACGAACTATTGCATGCAGCAAATAAAGCCACCCTGTACGCTTAGCTCATGCACGTTCGGCTCGGGTGCCCCCCCACGCGTTCGTTTCCCGTTGTAAGACGGCTGAGATGGCTTCTTGCAAGCATTGGTGGCGCCCGGCCTGCACTACCCCAGTAACTTCATGCGACGCTCGGTTGTATGATCGCTTAGTTGTGGCGGTATATTGAAGGGATCGCCATGGTCTTTATATGCATCAATGGATCTAGAGCACATCGATTAAGGGGCACGTGTGGTAAAAATATCACTATATTACGCTCCACTACCAGGTGTGCATGATGCCAATGTCGGTTGAGATAAGCGATAATTACGCTACGTGGTTTCCCATGTTATGGCGCTCGAGTAGAGAGCGATATTGACCTGGTCTTAAGCGAACTAAGAGGCGACTGAAAGAGAAGCGGGCCATGGCAAAGGCGCTCAACGAGTCAACAGACATGGATTAGGTCTTGTAGAACCACCATACGTGCGTATATGTGGCTTACTTCTGTATTGCTGGAAGTCATCATGGAGCAACAAGGCGAGACCGTTAGCCGGAGCTAGACTATTCCAAGATGTTTGCCAAAAGGCACCCACAACACTGCGAAAATTGCCAATACAGTCAGCACTGGCACAGCTGCGTTTTGCCAGTCGCCAGGAAACTTGATCAGCCAATAGATCCAAAAGCCGAATGCTGCAAGTAATGGGACGAGATGATATACTGCCATGAAAGCGAAGGAGATTGCATGGTCAGCCTCCAGCCCCCAAGCAACGGCGATGGCGTCATCGGACTGCATGTCGAACTCACTCTTCTTCTTAGGTATGCAGCCTAGTCTGTATGAGCGGCAGGGCAGGCTCACGCAATCATGCCATGGGTTGAGCCATGGCCATTTGCAGTTCATGTCGCAGGCTTTGAGACAGACTGCGAAGATTTTGGGGGAGATCATCGGATTCGTGCCTGGTCTTGGATCGTATTCGTAGTCGTCTTTGACGCCAGGGTAGTCGGGGAGATCGTCGCCTTGGGATAGGACACGGCCGGTGTCAAACTTTTCTAGCTTGACGAATCTACAGAATCGGAAGCGGAATGGTGAAACGAGTCGTTTGATCCAGCTTCGATGTTTCTTATATCGTGTTTTGAGCTCGCGGAAGAACGCGGGGTCGTTCAGCAGAGTTGTGACGTTAATCTGTTCGACTTCTAAAGACCATCGCGAGCCTTGAACACCGAAAAGGACGCGCAATGATGTGTCTGGGACAGCACTTGGTGGAACAGTGGCTGGCTGACCCGAAACTTGCGGTGTAGAGTTGCTACTATTAACTGACGAAGGGTTTGTGGTGTTTCCTCCAGCAGTCTGAGAACCAGCCAGTGGCATTGAGGTTGCCGAAGTTTCGGTGGGAGTATAGCGTTGTCTAGCTGTCGATGAATTGGAAGGGTTTGCTGTTGTACCAGCAGCCGCCTTAATCCAGGTCATCGGGAGACTCAAGCACCATTGGCTCCTCTCTGGTGCCACGATGTGATCATGAGACCGTGGAGAAGTAGCACTTGAGGTCTTTCCGTGGCGCCCGATGTGACAGCAATAGCACTGCTTTGGATGGTCTGGCAACGAGGGCATGGCATATTCAACAGTGTTCCATTCGAGCGAAGACAATGTCTCATATAATTGAACTCCGCCGAACTGCGTGGCTTAGCGGCCTTACTCAAGCGTCCATGAAGAGTCAGAAACGTACCTTCCACTCAAGACGACATTCTCCAGGCGCAACGTCAGGTATGCGAGGAGCTAATGGCCACCAGTCCCATTCTGCCATAGTATAATCTTCGAGAGAGGCCTTGGTTCTGTTCACGAACGAACTGTCGTTCACAGAAGTCATCTCTATGATATACCCTGGTGTATGTGTAAAGAGCTCCCGTAGTGGTCTGCGTAAGGTTAAGAGTGCAAGGTCTCTGCTCAGAAGATGAGGAGTTGTGGCGCATCTTAGATCTTTTCCTTCTCTGGATAACAAATCGATGAAGAAACTCTTGTCTGTTTTCGAGTCGGAGGTTTGATCCTTCCAGCATGATTCGTTAGCGTCAGCGATCTCCAGATGAAGGACAACGGCTGAAGCAACAGGCTGCCATACGGTTCCCAGCTGAGCGTCGATATTACCCCCCATCCTATTATCTACTTTGTTATCAACAGATGCGCCGGCATTACTGTAGTAGCGACGTAGCAAATCGGAGTACTCAATGACAAACCGATCTTCTCCCAGGATGTCTAAGGCGTATAGGTGCAACTCAAATAGTGGTCGATCGTTTCTGAGCTGGTTAAGACAGTCTTGTTCGACGCCGGACTTTGTCGATTGTACATGGGCACAGGTTTGGAAGCCCGGCTCGATGAGTTTGGCGATCCCGTTCACTCGTTCGTCTAGATACATCTTCTCGTCCCGCTCGCTTGACGGGTCTTTCGACTGTCTTTTCGACGATACGTAGTATTGCAAGTCTGTTCGGAGCAGTTTGAATGCTGCACTCTGAACCAGAAATTCTCGGACGTTCGTGAGGTCTTCAAAGCCAGTTTCATCCACGTTTGTCTCTTCTTGCTCGTCTTCATCAGACGAGTCCTCATCATCCCGCTCAAGGATAGTAACCCGTTTCCCTTCTACTACCACCAAGTCTGGTGCTTTCCCTAGCTGATGTATCTCCAGTATCGCGTCAGCAATTTCTCGTGCCTTCAGCGCGACTAAACGCGCAGCAAGAAAGTCCAGACGATCTTGTGCTTCGTCTTTGAGCTTGTCGGCAAATGCTTTTAGCATTCGCCTGAAGGTGTTTACGAATTTCCGGGGACCAATGACACCATGTATCGCGGTTGTGTAGAGCGGATAGAGAACCTCGTCGTCTCGAAATATAGAAAGTAACTCTCGAGTTGCTGTGGCGATTTGGACTGGGGAATAGCCACTGCCCTTTGACAGATCAGTAGCGGAAGACGCGAGTGACGCAATAGAGAACACGGAGCCTTCGTCCGATGATGTTACTGACACATCGTCATTGTGATCGAGTTCTATAGGGTATCCCAGATTGTAAATATCCGTTCGGTTTGTTGCTTCCTTCACACCAAGCCTATCTTGGGCCTCTACGTCTGTGTCAACGGAAGCTGGCTTGGATAACGAGCTTTTCTCGACGGCATCCCCAGGAACGGCTTCCGTGAAGAGAGGCCGATCAACAATCTCGCGCGATCTCGTGCGAGACGACTTTGTGAGCGGCGGCCGCTCTTCTGTTACTTTCACCGATGTCGCTCTGCCAGTTGGAACTTCTGAAGGCGTCCTTGGAGCAACATAGTAAGATCTATCCATGGAAACGAAGGGTCTGCGAGAGCGATGGCGTAGGCTGCGTTCTATCGCTTTGAGGAGACTACAAACTTCCACATATCCAGCAGGAATTTCTACGCGAACGAGCTTGTTATCCTCCTCGGTCGTGCTGTAAATCGCGCCATCGGACCTTTGGTACAAGTATCTGTGATACACAATGTCAGGCCAGCTACTGTTTAGTCTTCGCTACCGTCAACTTACCTAGCTACATCTTGAGCTAGAGCATGACCCACGTCACATAAATGTTCATGATTGCGGTGGACTTCGTACGGGTTGTGACAATGTTCGCACTTCAGAGCATGCATTTCAAAATGGTAGCATGCCCAGCTCTCCGTCCTAGTGACTGGGCGCGAGAAGCTGTCTACGGGGTCTTCATAGAAACCAACAACTCGATCGTGACTACTGGTGCCGCCATGGACAGCAGTCTGCATAGTTGCGCGTGCATTTGGCATATTGAAAAGAATGCCTCAGTGCACCACGTTCTCGCTTCTGCTTTGGCAAAAGTATCCGTCGTGCGAATTTGTTAGACACAGTCATATACGAGGAACAAAACAACCAGCTATGCCAGCGACTTCCGTTGTACAGGAATTGTGGCAAGGTTAGGCAGAGAGTGACAGAACGCGTCGAAGTTGTTTCTCTGTGCTGTATTGCTGGACGTCAGGCTGCATTAAACTCAGCCACCCTAGGCCCAGATGAGGCAACAGGAAAGCGACGGCCGCTCAGTGAGAGCCTCGACGCCAGGCGTGCATGCGAACCTTACACTATACCGCGCGCCTGACTCACCTGCATGCATCAGATCATCTCCGCATTCACCCAAAACAACCATATGGCAAAATGTAACGTCAACATGCGCACCTCGACACAGCATACGCACACCGATGACGGCAGCGCCGGGCGCCAGATTGCCAAACGACGCGCCCGCCCAACGTCAGCCGGTCCTACCTGTGGCGAATAGTCGTGTCTCGCCAATCTCCATTTGGGGCGAGATGAGAAGCACTCATTCGTCGTTCAGCGTTGTGTGCTGTCCAATATCGAGGTTCCGTCTGACGGCAGATTTAAGCGGTCGTGCCGACATGCACAGCATGCGAGATCTTACAGGTAGCCAGTCCCGCTCTGCCTGCGGGCTGCAGGACTTACATTGATTGCGCAAACGTGGCGTGAATGCTCTCCCGCGCAGGGGGGAGGGGGTGCGCGTGTGATGGCATGGTGTGTACGGAGTGGTCTACTGCCTTCCAGAGATGGATGGATCTCGCTTGTGGGATGGACACGCGAAACCTGATTGCGAAAGCGGAAATAGTCAGACTCGACACGTCGGGGAGTACAGTTGTCGTCCACCAATACATGCTGTCGCCTATCGCGCCTTTATCTCAAAGCATCTACACGTGCACTGTGTCACCCACCTATTCCCCACCCGCTTTCATTTCCACATGGCAAACATGGAAGGTAGGAATAAGAAATCAATTATGGAGCAGCTTTGGGAGGACCCTGCATGGCCATGGCGTATCGAAGGCCCTTTTGCAGCGATTCGCGCGAGCCGCGTTTTGCTCCCATTCCTTCGATTCCCAGAGTCGTCTCGGAATGGGAGAAGCAGGTTTGTACTTCGGTTGCCGCGACGCGAATCGGCGTGGGATGAATAGCATAATGTACAAGGTAGTGAAACAGGAGTTGGATGCGTCTCCAGTCTCCAGTCGTGTCCAGCTCTGCGCTGTGCCTTCGAGCACAAGACGTCGTTGAACGTCACTCCCCATCTCATTCGCAACCGCAACACATGCTCGCGGATGACGCGCGCCCGGTCAACGGGCGGGTTTTAACGGAAGCACGGATCGGAACGTCGAACGACGCACCGAAACCCAAATCCCTCGTATGCTTTATTCGCCTCGACATGCACCCACACGGCGCCAAGAATAGCATGCCACCACATGGTCCCACCTCTTGATGATGCGTGTGGGGAGCTCAACGATTGGCGGAAGCCTAACCTGCCTTGTGAGCCAAATGCTAAACTCTGTCTTGAATTTTTGAATTTTTCTGATTGGCGGGGTTTGCCTGCCTTGCGAGGGTGCGAGTAAGCAAGTGACTTGACCTCTTATGATGTGCAGCGCGGGGGCCGAATGTGTTGCATCCCCGTTCCTTGTTAATTGTCGCATACTCGCAAAAGGAGTTAGCATACTCACGTGACTGGTTCGAGGGCTCGGTTACTTGTCACTCCTTTACAGGGCTTTGTCATTGCTGACATGCATGGGCCACAGTCTGTTGCACCGCGTGGCTTGCATGGTTGGGCTCTGAGTTCAGAGTCCTGGGGAAGGCGATGCGCATTTCTGACAAGGATGATGCTGGCGAGGGTGCGCATACATGGCCCGACAGAGCGGTTCGGCGTTCGGGCTAGCTGCAGCATGAGGAGCGGGTACGTGCGGGATTATAGAACTGGCGAGCGTGCCATACGCGATGCGCGACACATGCGATCCAAGATGCGATGCTGACCTCGCCGCGACTTTACTATACCTAGGTACTTGACCCGCTCCGCCGGCTCTCGTTGGGGCGAGACACCTGAGTGGAGGGCTTAGCCATGTCTGGCACGACTCGCTGCACATTGCATGCCGCCGCTTGAGGTTATTGGTAATTGCGCCAGACTCTATGCGTACTCTGACAACGAATTACGGTGTAATAGAATTCGTATCGGTTGCAAGCTGCCATCAATATATGCCCTGCTGAGGACGGTTAGGGAACTCGTGTCGAAGCGCAAGTGCTCACGATCATGCATGTAATGGAGTGGGGTGTGCAGGTCTTGCTCCACAGTTTTGCAGATTCCTGGGCGTATTCTAGTTGCGAAGATCAATTTTGCGCAGCGGGATCGCCATATCTTCTCGAGTCAAAGAACATGTAAGGGGTTTATCGCGAACAGATTCGGCAGGTGCGCAAAACTCAGTTTGAGAAGAGTGCCGTGCGATGTTTGCTTTATCTTCCTACAACGCAAGGCGAAGAGACCATGTAACCTGCCTATGCGCCAGATATACAAGGTCTTTGAGTCAGTCGTACGATCCGGTGAGGACTCCACTCAAGGGCTGTTGTAAAGCAAATATTACGTGCAGGCGGAGGAGCGCGATGTCATCGCGTGACAAGATGAATCGATAGAGGCGCACAAGTAAGTCCGAGAAGCACGACTTTGGCGCTGTGCAGATCCAGTCCCATGGAGACAGTCCCTACGGCGTTGTATCGACATGGCAGGAATATGCGGTGTGAACTATGGGTACACGTGTCGAGGGTCGGTCATCTGGATGTGTGTGGAGTCCCTCTAAACCGCAGATGTACTGTACTCCTACATGAATGGACCCATCATGCAAGTCAAAAAGATATCAGCTGCAAGAGATGCAGAATGGGGAAGTTGAACCGGAAAGTGTTTTCCAGCATGCCCCCATAGACTGCGACCAGCAACATGAGTTTCTTGTGCCGTGATGCTGAAGCGAAAAAACGAAAGCACGCATCGGCAGTTGCAAGCGACCGAAACGTGCTGACAAAACCCGAGGCATCTACCCAGCTTTCACGATCGGCCCGAGTAGCGAGAAGTATTCGGCTAAGCACAGCAGAATAAGATCATGGGCCGGAACCGCTGCAATATGCGCAGTCTTACAGCCTTGTCACCCACCGCAGAGGTAAACGGTGAGCAAGTGTTGATCCTAGACACACAAGCCGACATGATTGGGTGGATCTTTGTCCCCGGTTGCAGCATGTCATCAATCAAGACCCTTGTACCACGGCGGCTCTGCCTAGGTAGTTCTTCCAGATGCGTAGGATCACGGGTCAAGCGGCTGGCTCGTGGGTAAGCTAGGTTGCATCCTTGCATCGCATGCTGCAGCTTGGAGAGGTTTTTAGTGCTGCTCCTTGCACGTCCACCCGCATCATCATTGCGAGTCAGTAATACACCGGATGCTGGTGGATATAGCGTTCGCGGATGTGATGGCATCGAAAGTGGAGAGATGGCGGTGAAGGTGTTGCGTGCGCGCTTCGGGGGCCCGGCAAATCTGAGATTAGGCCCGATGACGAGGGTGGTGATCAAGGCCATGTCGTGCATACAGCGGCACAACAACTAGTCCCTAAGTATGTCATCGTGATGATTGGCCCAGACGCCCAAGTGAAAAATCCAATGAGTAGCGCTCTGAATAATGCGATTGCGACATCTTTCCTGCTGCTGTATGGTCCTGGTACAGGGCTAGTAATCAGTCGTGAGGCTTGCGACAGGCAGCTTGATGTTGCTGCTCACATGTCTCTACCTGCTATGCAAGCACCGAGGCACGACAAGGTGTTACTGCATGGACAGACCTCGTCAGCAGTATCTCAGTCTCTAGTGTCGGGGAGAACGCCGTCGATATTGTATTTCTCCGAAGACTTCCACATCGAGGCAATCTATAGCGGGCAGTCTTCTGTCAGCTTGGGGCGGCTTCTGGAAATCAATGAGAACCGCAGATCGGCCGAAGGCGGTATGTTCGTCCTTTGATCGCTGTGCGCATTAAAGGACATGCACAAGAGCAGGATAGTTGAGGGATGGACCGTGCGGATGGGATGTTGGAATTCGGACCGTTTCACAGGAAGGTTCACACTACTGCGACTTGGGAAGTATTGTGGTGTGGTATAATCAACCACCGGAGAGGTCCTTAGACGACGTTGTCGAGACCGATCCTATTAACAGTCTTCCCAGCGTCCGCGGCCTAGTGTTTAAGTTGACAGGAACACGGGCGTATCGTGGAGTTTGGAACTAGTGACCTACAGTGACGGGCTGGCAATAGACCTCGCAGACGACAAGAAAAGAAACTCTCCAAAGGGCGCTATAATGCCGTACATAAAGTTCCGGGCAAGCTCAAATAAGGCGCCGAACAAACCAACGGACCGCGCCGGAGGCGTCTCCGTTAGCTGACACGCGAAACGCGGAACTTTAACTTTGACCAGCTCACATTGTCTTGCTTTCCAGCACAATGGTCATGTGGCTAACAACCTGTTTGACGGGATTTTGGTGGTTCTGCCTGATCTGATTCGCAAAGGTGTTGCGAGCACGAGGCTCTAATGATACACGTGTCTGTGCGCCTCGTGGTAGTCTTTGCGGTGAGTATGCAGCCCCAACGTGTCGCGTCTAGTGACACCGTAGGTGCACTACCATCGCCGGACGCTTGTTAACAAGGTGGAGAATTTTCCTGAAACTGTAGAAAACACAATGACACACTCGGGTACACTCATCTGGAGGGCTGGAGACCGGAGAAGACCGCCGACCTACTACTATGGTAGTTTCGAACTCAACATCCGCCACTTCGGATCGCTTCCCTAGAGTGAGTTTTAGACTTTCGACGGGTTTCTTCACCAAGGTGCGACGAAAGCGACGCAGTTGATATGATGTGATGGCGCCCGTCCGAACACCGTTTAGTGGTCAGCGATGTCCGTGAAATTGAGGCTGCACTTGGTATGGCGTCGGCCTCGTTTACTAAGGCGACATCCGGATAAGGCTTTTAGATTCTGGAGGTGAACGGCGGCATTACCTAGTTCGTCATCCCGTATCCGAAACTCAATTTTGATTATCGCCTGATTTCGAGCAACATAACAGTCGAGTCGCATTGGCTAGGTGGTCTATAATACGTCGGGCGTGAACGTGAAATTAGGGTTCAGACGTGCCGGGTGTCTCGCCTGTGAGATTCCGAAGAGAACGGCGATTAAATGAATGGTACCATGGCCAGTACCGTTCGCTTGGAAGCAGCTCCTAAGCGGCGGTTGATCCCGGCTTGTGACGGAACAGCACTCCAAGAACCGTCATGATGGCAGATGTTGCGAATCTTCTGCAGCGAAGAGATGTAGTTCGATTGTCCTCGGTATCTGTGAGTACCTACTTACATCCACCATGTCGTTTGCTGAAAGGCGCAAATAGGGTAGTATTATACATGATGAAAGCGACGAATATCAATCTTGATTTGATGACAGCGATGAGAATTATCCGTGAGGACAAATGTTTCTATATGCAATTTGGTGAAGACCGATGATGGACAAAGAACGAAAAGAGCTAGGGTATAACGCAGATTTGTGCTCGCAAAATTGCAGAAGCTGGAAACAACCACCCAAGCGATATGCATGCGTCGTTGACACATGCTTGAGAAAGAATGTAAGTAGAAATGGAGTGGTCGACGTGCGGACGCAAGCCGGGTGATGATGGTGTAGGCTGATCAATGCACTAGTGCCTCCTCCTCAAGGTATGGACCAATCGTTCAAGCGCGGTGTTCGTAGCGACGAGCCTCAGGAGGGAAGGAGTCGCGATAAGCAGGTTGTTTAGACGCAGGATGCTGAGGGCCTGCGGTTTGCGCCTGTTGGTGCTGTGGATATTGATGAGACTGGGTAGTATGTTGTGCAGAAGAGTGGTTTACTGGTGCAAAGGTAGATGCAGGATAACCATTTGAGTCGTGACTGGAAACAGGCGCCTCGGTGTGGTGGGGACCAAGAGCTGGATGGTAACTGCTGGTTCTCCTTCGGACGTTGCGCTCTTCCTCTCGAAGTTCCTCCTCGTAGTCGTCATAGGAAGCTTCTGAGCCGTGTCCGGTTGTAGAAGATGGTGCGCGTGACGGTGCTACCGAGACACGCCTTAGCCGAGGCGACGGCGGTCGGGTGATGTGACGCTCTGGATGAGCTTGCATAGCAATCGATCTCCAGTAATCCCTCTCAGAACGGTAATACTCGGCATCCTCATTTGAATCGCGAACGCTCTGTTCCAATCTCGATATGCTCATGGAAGCTTCACGCTCCTTTTCCTTCCTTCTGGCACGGAAACGTGCTGATGCGCCAGCATTACGCCTCCTCTTTTCATCGGCGCCCTTGGATGCAGTTTGTGTTTCCACCTGAATGTTGTGCAGGGACCCGTCCTGGCTCTGAATCGTCATGAGCTGAACACTGCTCTGGTTGGATGGGGCCATGGCTATCATGCTGTTGCGTTCACTCTCCATGGATGCAGATCCCTGTCGAGAATCGTGCACTGGGGTGTGTCTACGCATCTGGCCGTATTGTCCTTGGGTACTGTGGTTGTCGTATTGGCTCGATGCAACAGAAGCTGGCTGACTGTAAGGTGAATACTGTGCAATGGGACTAGCACTACCAGATTGAGGAAAGTTGACGCTCGGTCGGCGGATCTCTGTACGCATCATGTTCGGTGGGGGAGTAGGAGCCGTAGCAGGGAAATAATGAGGGCGGCCGCCGGCAGGAGGTGTAGGTAAAGCCGGCTGGATAGTCATTGATTCCGTGGGACGTGTACTTGCCGTTAGAAAAGGCGATTGCTGAGCATCGATTGTGCCTGTGGGTGGATTCAACCTGCCCAGGTTATGATTCCTGATCGATTTCTCGGGATATGGAGGTCGGATCGAAGGTCGTCCTGGGGGTTGGAATGGCCTCGCATGCTGTTGTCCCTCCTGCGTGGATTGAGTGGAATCCACACTATTGGGTCGGCTGATGGAAGGCAGACTTTGGGAATTTTGTGTATCAACAGGTGATGGAGAATCCATTTGGGAGTTGCTACGCTTCAGACTCCGTTGCTGCTCCACCAACTCGGCTTGGGGGTTGAGAATAGAGTGGACTCCGAAAGGGTTTCCATATCTTCGATCCGAGGGCGTAGGTGGTGTCCTGGAAAGATGGCGAAGAGGTGGCAGGGAAACGGGAGGGTTTGCCGGAGCTTCTCGCGGACTCCTGTAAGGAGGCTGCATTGGAGGATAAGACTGGATGGGCGACATTTGTGGGGTTGTTCGTTCTGAACGAGTTTCTCCTGCCGGTGGGTTTGACATGGAATAGATATCGTCAGAGCCCCCTTGGCCGCCCTGACCCGACCATGGGCCGTCGGGCTTTGGGTCGTTGTGGTACGGCGGAGTTAACGAGTTCTGAAAACGTCGTGGATAATGAGGGAGAGGGGCCCGAATAGCGGGGAGAGTCTGAGTAGCCAGGGTGACAACGTTGGTTGGGTCGCCTAGAAGACAACCCAAGATACGTGAAGGTAATGTAGTGTCGAAGGAGGCGAAAAGGATGGTGGATCAGACAATGTGGTGGCAGTCCCAACGGTGTAGTGGGAGCACGAGGCGTGGATGGGTTTCCTAGTAGGGCAGTTGAGGCAGTGTGGGGCTGACGGCCATGCTATACTGGGAGTAAGCGACCGAGGCTGCAGGAACGAGGACTGGAGATCAGTAGCAAAGTGAAGCGATGAGGAAATGAAGCTGAGAGGCAACGTCGGGGGAACTGGTAAAGAGTCTGGGGGTCGAGATCTGTCACGCCCGCAATCGGCACAGGTCGCGCCAGGACCGGGTGTGATATAAGAATTTGCGGTGTAATAGTCGGAGGATGGCTGGCCGGGCAGCAAACCATCGAGGGTGCATTGTGCCCCTGTCGCGCCTGGTCCATGTTGCGCGAGGAAGGGCAGCAAGTACATCATGCCTTGTCGGCGGCTTTGACGACGCGCTAGGCGGTGCCTTGGGCTTGCTGGGATACGCTGGCAAGCTACTTACGCACGTCTTGCGCGCTACTGCATGTTCGACAGTGAAGACACGCGGAAGCGGAATACACACTAAGTCTCCCACCGCAACAACGCGCAGCTGGCGGCCAAGCAACGACGTCGAGGTGGCCTGCTGGCCCAAACTGACACAAGCGCACTTTGGTGGCCGCGCCCTGCAGCCCCCAGCACTGACCTGCGGGAGACTGTCCGGAAAGACGTCCTGTCATCTCATCTGCAGCTTGCCGGCGGCCCTCCTGTACCTCAATGGCGAGCCGTGGCTGGCTCGCACGCATGTCCTCGACCGCTGCTAGGGCCGGTCAAGCCAGCGGTTGCGGTAGCAGCGTGTGCGTGATGCGCACGACCGTGTCTCATCATGTGCCCCAGTCCATCCCTCCCTTGCCGCTCGCTGTGCAATGAATTGTGCACCTCATTTTGCTTTGTTGAACGCCTCATTGGCTGCCCGTCGCGCATTTAAAATCCCCGACGCTCGCCTCTGTGCTGCATATGCCTCGCGCGCTACGCACTGCACAAAAGGCGAGCCACAGCATTGAGCGGAAAGGGTAGTCTATCGATCGGCATAACCATCATTGTGGCCCAAGACATCGATAGGACCACTGGGCGCCTCATCGCTTCAGTGGGTTGCTTCTTGTCCAGTACGCCTGCATTTCCGCGGCCAGCACCACTAACGTCTCGGGACGGTCAGCGGCGGCAACGCCTCGTCTCGCTGCGGATGACAGAAGAAATTAGCATGCCCACGCCATGCAGCCACCAAGGAGCGATCGCTTCCGCCTTGGAAAACGTGCGTGTCGATAACGTGCATGTGGACGTGTTGCAATGGCCAGGTGGGGGTAGCAACAAGTTGATGAGACGGCATGATAGAGATCTCGGTCTGTTGATTTGTATGACGAGCCTCTGAAACTCGATCGAATCAGTAACAAGGGAGGCCCTCGCCTGCCGTCGCGATAATAGTAATCGATATGGCCAGGGTTTGGGGGACAGTTCCCCGCGCTGTCGTGGGGGTGATTAGCTTGTGGAGCTGCAGATATGTCCCAGCACGAGACTTGTGATCGTGCAGATCGTCAGTCATCAGTTTCCATATACAAGTCAGTCTTGTATTGCGCAATTTGCGGCATTCTCTGTGCGAGTACTTTTGTGCAACGTAGCGTGGACTTTGCGCCAGGCGAAACAGATCAGTAGGTTGGGCTTCAACTCCGAACCCCTGTCACATTGCAAATCCCGTTAGGTGTCGGCCTTTTGATCCTTTTGCACGCACGCCGGATAGAACAAGGTTAGCTTGAGTTTCGTTGCGACTGGTAGCTGGCGTTAATCCATGTACATTTCCTGCTTCTCGAACCTTTTCCATGACAATTCATACCCAGAGGGACGGTAATGGCGTACACGTTGCAGGACATGAGACGATCTCTATGCCGCGCATGTCATTCCTTCTGGAGTCACATCGAGATGGACCGGACGCTTGCGAGCAGCTGAAAAGTCTATGTACCCCGAGTAGGTGCGCATCAAACTCTGTGAACGCCGTGTGCGGGTTCACGACATCCTCGGGCAGCCTTTGAAGATTTGGAGCTTCTAGTAAGCCCTCGGACGCGCTGACTTTGAGAGACAGGCTTAGTAGCTGGAGTCAGGGCCGCCCGCCTCGGCGCAAGCTGGACACCCTGATCAGGGATATCCACCAAAAGCGTCATAGCTTGCGACCAACAGCATGGTCCACACGGCGCCACTGATGGATCTCAGCCATCGGTTGGTTGATCCTCTCCACCAGTTTCCGGCTCCAGACTGTCGGTTGCGTAGCCAAGGCGATAGTTCAGGGGAGATTGCACCGGATTGTGACATCACGTCACACCTCGTGAGCTAATCACAGTGTATGTACACCGCACAGCCGCGAGAAGCGTTGGTTCCTGTTCCAATCTGCCGGACGGTATCGCCAGATCGACCTAGAAGACTGATACAGACAAGATGAATGGTAGAATGACTCGTAGTCTCGGTGAAGTTCACGAGTTGGTACATCGCGTGTCCGGTGAAGCTGGGTACTCTCTGTGTCCACTTTTCAGTTTCTCGACCCCACTCATCGCCACACAGAATAGCGGCGGCACAACTACCGCTGCCCTCCGCAGGCGTGTCGACTTCAAATCGCCCTGGTAGACGTACTGTCAAGCTCCACTAGTTGGAAGTGGCGGCATGCGCGTGCTCGTCGCAGCGCTGGATACTTGGGCATTTTACCACTTGTCCACGATGTTTTCGTTTAGGTCAGCGCCCGGTCGTGTTGAAGTGGAAAGGAGATCCTGATGGAGGTATTGAACGAGTGAACAGTCCGCGGATGCAATTTTGCATAGAACGCACGGCCCAAGCTTCCGCACGTGCATTTGGGCCTCTTCAATCCATGCGCCTGCCCAACTCTGCTCACCACCTACGACGAGACAAACAACACCGCTATTATCGCGCAGATCCTCACAGGGTACATCAAGCTTTAGAACAGACGAAGGCGTCATGTTCTCGACGCAAGCGAGGTTCGCCCTGTAACCAACTGAACGGGCTGCAACAACTTTTTGTTTGGCCTTGCTACACAGTTTCGTGCGCTTGCAACGCTTCGCAACCCCCTGTTGACGCCATGATCCGCATCTCATAGTGTCCCGAGATCACATCAGAATCAACAAGCGATACCCAACATATGTGGCAGATTCGCATCGAAGCATGCATTGCGGGACTCGCCTCAGACGTTCTCTGTTACACGAGGAAACATCCACAGCCGAGAACGCTTTCAGCCGCCTGCTGCAGAAGACTCAATGTCATCCTTTCATTACTCGTATCGGCTTGTATCATCAGTTATATATCCCGGAAGCGGGAGATGACGTTTCTTACCCTGCAACGCATAACATATGAGGCGGGGTCTAATGTATACAGATCCCAAACGGGTTGCTTGACCTCTGATGAACACCCTGGTCGCTTGATGCTCGATCGGAAATCCTCTTCTTCTCTGCAATCTCGAACGACCTTCTGGCTCGGTCTACATCGCCGCCACCCACTACAGTGAGCAGAACAATAGATATCGCCTGGAGACGTTACATAGGTAAACGTGGGGTGGTCACTCGCTAAACTATCTTCTGCGTCAGGCTTGCCACGTTCCACACCAACCTGCGCCTCCTTATTGTCCTCCTGGTCATGATAACTTTATTGTTGCACACACGCATATTCTTCGGATGCCTTTGCCAGCCAGTGAGCGAATTGACTCAGATCCATTAACGACAGCGTAAACTACCAAGGCGTAGATTTGTAGATGCAGTACGGCATTCAGATGACAAGATGTTGACATTCTCGCTGTTAAAACAAGTCGCGGAGTACCGGTCGAACATCACAACTAGCTTCGGAAGGACACAACACCAACCCCAACAACAGTCTGCTCGTCCCAATTTCCGCATGACTCAGCATATACTAATACTGGTACGATACTCTTGGTAGCAAAAGATTGCACGCAGGTCAACTACACTACACTATAACGTTGTGATAAGGCCTACTTGGAGTCGACTCATGCATGCAAGATACTCGATCGACATCAGCAGATCAGTACCCCGTAGTCGTGCCCAGTACGCTGGACAAAGCTAGATGCTGCATAAAAGTTCCGGATAGCCGTGATCGGCCTGACCGTGATGGCCGGTGCTTACTAGTCTCACTACCCTGTTCACGACGAATCGGTCAGCGATGATCTTTCGGCCCTATTCAATAACATTTGCGTCTCCGAGAGGACGGTAATAGCTCCCCCAGATCGAGCTGCCTGTTCTGTCGACTGACATGAACACAGGGATCGAACTTTGTCCTTTTTCGACTTTCGCATCTCATCAGGATTTTCTTATCGAGATCAACACGAGATGCTTCAAAGACTTGACACATGAATACTTTCCCACACAAGAAAGAATCGATAACGAGAATTCAGACCGTGCTTCTGAATTTTCATGGCCTCATGTCTCACACAAACCCCTACCGTTTGTTCAAGCCACCGCTTAATGACCCCAACCGCACCTGAGTCAGCGCTTGGGTGGGACACTGACGGCAATGGCGTGAACCTAGCAATGAGTTCTCAACGTTCATCATACAGTATCCAAGTTAGGTACACCTCCGCACTGAGAGGATACTGAGGGGTTCCGAATCCGAGCACTAACTAGGTATCTTCCATCTCTCTATCATTTGGTGGGGCATCTAGTATTTGTCATGTCCGATCTCATGCAAAGCAAACAACGTCCATCCCAACTCAAGACCTGCAGCTGGTCTGGCACGAGCAAATTCACGCATGTACGCCAAATGTCGGTGTAACGTCCGAAAGCGTTGATCAAAGAGGGGGATATAGCACCAGCATAACGGCTTCCTATCCATTTCTGGGTGGACGTACTGGTTGCACTGGGTTACTTTCCTTTGTTGAACATTGCATGTGAGGAGTTCCACAGATCACATAGGTCTTCACAGCCAACGGCAGTCTGTCACGTTGGATAGGAACTCGCCGATGCAGTTGCAGACCGGAGCGGCGCAGCATCCCTCGTCCCCTCGCTGCCTTGTCCTCAACCCGTATCCACAAAATTCGTCATCAGGGTCCTTGGAACGAATCTCTTCTCATCAAAACGTTACAACATCCTCCTCTCCACCGTACAATCCTTAATCCTCAATCCTTGGATCTTTGCTAGCCTGTATACGGTCGTCTCGCGTCACGTCAAGCCACACGTGTAAGCGGTATGTGCACACGCTACATACGCGAGAGAAAGCGCAGGATGGGCTTCGGCGAGAACAATGCACATTACCCCAAACTGCCATGTCCCATCGTAGCGAAGATGCACATCTACCATGTTTCGAGATTGAAGTCCCGAGAAATCCCTAGAAATCCCTCATCTTCTAGCAAGCGATTGGAGGAACTCCCAGCTCACCCAAATACGCGAACTGTGCCGCAACCCCTTGTAACATAAGATGGCGAAGGCGGAGTGAAGAGAACAGTTACATAATATGCTTGCTTCTCTCGCTTAGGTCTTAGCCTAGAAACTTGCTCTTAACCTGCGCTCCGCCCGCAAAGGAAAGGATAAGAATTATTCTCTTTCTTCTACATACAACTACCTTTAGCAGCGTAGGAATATAGAGCTATCCCCTACTATTCTCTTGTAGTGTAAAGCAAGTACTATTGCCTACAACTACTCCTTACACCCCTTAAGCAAGGAGACGTTTCCATCGAGAAATTCGCTACCCAAGAACTGGTCTGCCACCACACATACAATGGCCTTGTACAAACAGGCCCTTCCAAAGGGCCGATATGACGACCGGGGGTTGGCTTTATGCATAGACGCGCGCTTCCTATCAGCTTGTCGCGATCCCCGCGCTTCCTTCCTTCCTTACATCCTTCGAATCCTTCCAGGCCTCGTTTTTGCGGAGTGCGGTACCGCGTCAAGCGACGTGCAGCATCCATTCCCTCCGGTGTATGCAGGTAACCTCACATGCACGCGATGCACACGGCATTCTTCTTTCGATTGGCTGTGGGCGCCAGAACGTGTCGTACGCCATTCTTTCAAACGTCCCGCAGTGTGGATCTCTCAAACTGGACATGAGACTTGCTCCTCGCCTACCCTAGGCGATGGAATGATCAAGCTGGTTGCTTCCAGGAGGAAGCGAGAGATGGTTACGGTCAATGGATCGCAGATACGGCGCCGCAGACATACGTGTCGGACGGAGGACTGGGCTGAGTACTTCCTCGTTGTGGTAAGGATGGCGCTACGTAAATGTCACCTGCGAGCGGTCACGTCTGCGTTCGAAAATTCGCGCCGCATGACTAGTTGAAAATAGACATATGTTAGAGTCTGCTATGTCTATCTGGGCAAGATTCGAGGGGTGGTGGTACGGGGAAAAGCACCTAGATCCCTCTGACCCGGAAATCGGAAGATCGCATTCGTCTTAGCTAGGCTCAGAGCTGGCCGAAAGAGGAGATACGCTGTGGTAGTTCGTGTCTCCATGCCTAGTTGGGTGAGTGTAGTTGACGACGTATACTACAGTGAGCTTTACCCACGTGTTCTCGTTGGGCTCCACCGCTGCTCTCCATCTGGTCAATCGTGGCACATAGTGATACAACAGGCCAGAATTCAAGCCAAGATTGTGCATCACACCCATTGTTCATTCATGTCTTTGTTCGTCGAGCGATGTCATGGTGGTATGGCAGGGGTAAGCGATAGCATCTTGGTCTCCACCGGTCGTTACGTCCTGCCTCACTTGGACTTAGCGCACTGCCATCGAGTGACCTCAGCTGCAAGTTGAATCTTCTTGTTTCTGTATAAACGGATCTTGCAATGCATGCAAGTCTTATCAAAACGGGGACGGTGCATCGGGAAATGTGCACTGATCTATCATCGATGATCTCTTCTGTAGGCGATTTCGATCATGTGGGCTTCGGAGGAGGCCATATTCGTCATGTCTTATGTAGGCAATCTCGATCATTTGCCTCTATGAAGTAGATCATATTCTGAATCCTTTCCATGGCGATCTACAGCTGCTATGTTCGGAAAGACGCATCGCTGCGAGATGTTTTCCTCTTCACGCCCATGCATCCATACGGCAATTCCACACAGCGATCTTACTCTGCAACGACCTTCCCGTTCTCCTTTCCGCCCTCAACAGCCGCTCCGCCCTTGAACTTGAACCTCTTCAGACCCCGCACACCAACATTGATCTTGAAACAGCTACCAGCGTGCTCATCAACTGGACCTCCATTCTCTCCACTCGTACCGCCAGAGCTAGTAATGAAGAGCTCCTCACCCACAAAGCAAGGGCATGTAGGTTGACTAGTAGGCACCTTGATCTCCGCGACAATCTCACCTTGCGGCGAGATCCTCAGTACATGCCATCCGCCGTGAAGAGCAGTCCACATGTAGCCCTCCTCGTCGAGGCAATGACCATCCGGCACAGCACCCTTTCCATAGCGCTCATCCTCTGGCATGGTGAAGTACGGACGCTTGTTGCTAATCTCGCCTGTCTTGGGGTCAAAGTCGAACTGCCAGATAGTTTTCGTAGGGCTGTCGGCAAAGTACATGGTATCGTCCTTCTTGTTCCACGTCGTCCCGTTCGGGATCGTGATATTGCTCATCGGCCGATCGAGACTGCCATCGGGGTTTAACCGGAACACGGCGCCGTCCTCGCGCCACTCAGACACCATGGGGTCGAACATGAAGCCGCACCAGAAGCGGCCTGCAGAGTCCACAGCGCCGTCATTGCCGCGGAAGTTTTCGTGCTTGTTAGCCGAGATTTCGTCTTCAGACCATACTTTCTTGATCCATCGGTATTCGCCGGTTTGCTTGTTGGCAATGCCATAGCCGTATTTGCCGCCGAAGATGAACTCTGAGTCGTTGCCTTCAATGTCTGCGGTGGCGCATACGCATATGTCGTAGTCTTTGACAGTAGTCAGGCTGGAAGGGCCTTTGGCCACGTCCACGCGGAGTAGCTTCTTCTTTTCAATGTCCATGAAACGAATTGTGTTTGTTTCCTCTTCCCAGAAGGGGCCTTCGCCAAGGGAGTAGTATGTCTTGAGCCATGGCTGGGTAATGGTTAGTGAGTGAATTCCTCTTGAAAACGGGAATGAGTGTCGCGTCGCTCTTATGCGTCTTAGAAGCGACAGGCCAAACATAAAGGGTAGTGTTGCGATGCTCAAGACGCGGCTGTATGACCTCAGCGGGGCTGGGCCACCCAAGTACCCCTCCGACGCCACCTCAAAGAAGACGCCCCAAGGAAAGCAAGTCCACATACCTCTGTAATCTCATACTTTTTGATTCCAGACATTGTTGCAAAAGTCTCTGGAGCCTGGTTGGATATGGGAGTGTCGCTCTCTTCGTCCTTTTGTTGGCTGCTGGCTTGTTGATGTTGTAGTGTAGCGTTGTTCTTTCCCGAAGCGCCCGTCACGGCGGCCCTCATCGAGGACCACAATTTGGATAGCGTGGCTCCCATTTTCCGTTATGACGTCCCGATGAGCCGCCAATGAGGCTAGGAAGACCGTTGCTCTTGCTCCACTGTTTTGTTGGACGGCTCCCGCGTTGAGTACCCCTTCCGCTTCAGCGCGAATATGCAACGTATGTCAGTGTCTATGAGTGAGTACTAGGAAAAATTGAAGAGTCGCAGAGTATGAATGGTACTAGACGTGGAGCAAGCAAGAAACATTTCCATTAATCACGGAGCTGAGGAGTACATATGTTGGGTACTGTACAGCACCGACATCTCCTTGCACCCACCGCAAAGGGTTGCTACCGTTCGTGCGGTTGCCCTGCGGCGCGCCCTGACCTCCGCTGCGCATTTCAGCAGGAGCGTTGTCTGGCAGTAACGGGTACAGAAGCAGTATAGTGAGCGGTATTGCTCAGTGCTGATGAAATGTAGCGTTTGATGAGTCGATGATAACGGTATTTCGCCGGCTAATCGGTCCGCCACCGCCTACAGGAAGAAGCTCGTTTGACGATGCTGCGGGAGTGTTGTATCTTTGTTCCGGCTGAACTGGGCTAATCTCGACACGGCTGCCGTTGTTGTCACGCGTCTTCTGGAACTTCATGTGGAAGAATTTTGATTGATTGCTGAGGGGGCGCTGGCTGGAGTCTGATAGCGTATCGCTTGTAGCTGATCTGGCCTTTTCGTCTACTTACAAGCTTTTGCACGTGTCTACGGAATTGGGGTTTTGGAGACGTCACGCGGGAGAACCTGCGGTACGTATCTACCTCCAACGAAAAGTCTGTCAGCATTAATCTAACGTCGGGGTTTTATTTGTTTCGCTAGACGTCTGGATATCAATAAGCCTAGATTCGATAAGCATCATGTTGTCAATGTATTGGCGAGTGTTCCCAACAACTACCAATCTTGGAAGTCTTCTTGCGCTCGACCGAGATTGCAGGTTGAGGTTGAGATGCATGTACATCTATCCGAAGCAGCAGTGGGCTGATTTACCTAGTCGCATATTCACAAGCCGTGTAACTACCTGGTGAGTAGATACATACGGCCAATGTACGGACGGAAGAACATTTCACCTTCTGCTTGATGGTACCATGCGGGTTTGAATTTGCTGAAAACACCTCGTGGTTTACGGAGATGTATCTTGTTAATCCTCCTGAGAGAATACCCTTTTGACGTCTCACTAAGTAAGCTCAAGGCCAGGCACAACCGACAAATTCTGCATGAGATGAATGTATACGCGTCTATATCGTATTCCAAAAAGAAGGTCCCAGTGACCAAACGCCATATATGCAAGTCGAAATCTATGGGCCTCCCACATGACCCCCTAGATGGAGAAAAAGATAATATACCCCTGAACAGACCACTTCAATCATGCCACTACCTCTTCTCCACAAGCAACAAATGCATAGCCGCATATGCAAGCACCACAAACGCACCCGCAAACACACCCAGGCCAATACAATCCTTCCACAGGGCCTGCGTATTGAAACCAAAAGAGCTGAGAATGGCGGAGCCAGGGACTTCAATGTCCAGGCCGTACTTGTGGTCGATGAGGGAGAGGTATTTGACTTCGTTGACGATAAGGCCTTCGAAGGCATAGTGGAAGATTGAGAGCTGGGAGTATTTGTTAGCATGTACGGACTTGTGCGTGGAATGGGGAAGTTGAGGCTTACCGATTGCAGCCACTTGGCTATGGCGGGGATACTCTCTTTGTTGAGGAAGAAGCCGGAGAAGAGGAGACTGAACAGCATGACTAGCACGCCGATCAGGTTGGCTACGCCGGAGTTACGGAATACAATGCCGATGAAGAGGAAGATGGCTGCGGCTGCAAGGTTGAACAGGACGAGGAAGAGCGTGAACTTGAGGAAGTTGGGCCATGCGGGGATGAGACCAGTCATTGGGTAGACGATGATACCGAGGATGATGGGTGGGAGCAGGCGCAGAGGAATGATGTCGAAGATGACCTTGGCAGCAAAATAGGCTGGTGGGGAATAGTAGCCCTTGGCACGCTCGCGGGTGAAAAGAAGTCTTTCGGGAGCGAAGACGGTCAAGATGGTCAAGCTACTGAAGCCAAAGAGCGACAGGACGAACAAGAATAGACCGAGACGGTTCTGGAAACCCTTGATGTCGTCTGTGAGACCGTAGAAGAGGAAGCCGAGGAAGACAGCGAGGACAATGGCGATGGCGTAGTGGGTAAGCATGAGCATTGGGTTGCGGTAAAGGTTGCGCCAGGTTCGTCGCGACAAGATCCTGAACTGGCCAAAGAGACCAACCTTCCTGAAGCCCTTGAGCTTTCCTGCGGCAACAAAACCATTTGGCTGTTGTACTCCGTTGGTGCCATTGGCTTGGTTAGCACTGGATACTGAGCTGGCAATGTCTTCGCGGATCCTAGCTGCAATGTCGGAAGAGGCGTAGGCGTTAATCAGGAGGTCCAAGTTTGTTCCGGTTGCACCGTTAGCAGGAGGAGGAAGCTCGTCCGGGTCTTCGAGTATCTGAGGAGGCACGCCTCCTTGTTGACGGGTGAGCTTCATCCATTGGGCCTTGATAGCGCCTCGGCGATCGTAGGGAGCTTCATCGTCAGTCTTGGGCGACATTGCACCATCGTTAACGGAAGCAGTATTCTTTTTCCTCGTGAACAGCTCGCGTTCTTGCTGCTGCTTGATAGACGTCCTTCTCTTGCTCTTGGGTCGCAATATGCTAGAATTGCTGGGACTACCAGCAATGTCTCGTTCAAGCTCTGACGTGTTGATGCTAGGAATAGACTTGACAGCGATTGCACTGCTCGCGCTCGTGGTGAGCCCGTCGCGGTTGAGATCACGGTTGAAGAGTGAGCTGTCCTCGTCGATGGGCTTCCGTGCTGTACTCGCGTGCATGGTAAGATCCACGATGTAATCGGCAATGTTGAAACCAGGCGGACAGGTGTAGCCGAGCTCGTCGAAGTAGTTTTGGCAGTTTTCGAACGGTCCAGAGTAGACAGCTCTGCCCTTCGCGAGCAGTATCAGTTGGTCAAAAAGAGCGACAATGTTCGAGCGTGGCTGGTGAATAGTGAAGACGACAGTTCGGTTGTAGTTCTTGACCAGGTTGACAAGGCACTCAACGACGTTGAAAGCATTATAGGCGTCCAGTCCACTTGTGGGCTCGTCCAAGAAGAGGATGCTTGGCGAGGTGACGAGTTCGCAAGCAATACCGACACGACGCTTCTCACCTCCGGAAATTCCACGGCCGCTTTCCTCGGAGCCAATCTTCTGGTTGCGAATGTGGTAGATACCGAGCTGACGTTCGACGTCCTCAACCTTTTGCTCCTTTGAAGTACGGCTCATCTCTTTGGGCAGACGCAATAAAGCCGAGTCTAGAATCGTCTCGTGAACAGTCAGGGTAGGCAAAAGGGTATCTTCCTGGTCGACGAAACCGATGACGCTTCTGAACTCGTCATCGCGGACCTTCTCGCCGTTTATGTAGAAGTCGCCACTATCGGTTCCAATCTTCTTCTTGCGAGCCAGGATATCGAGAAACGTAGTCTTTCCAGCACCTGAGGCACCCATAATGGCCAAGAGCTCTCCGGGATGAACAGCACCAGAGATGCCAGAGAGGATCTGCTTTCCTTTAAGATTATAGGCGACGTTTTCGAAGAGAAAGGAAGCTGGCTTGTGGTCGGCCAGCAACTTCGCATCCTCGTCCTCCTCATCGTCCGACAGGTGGATGGGACCGTATCGATGGCTCTCAGCGCGGTGGGTAATGTACCAGATGGCCAGAATAGCCGCGACGATGAATAGTGCGCACCCAGCAATGACACCAGCAATCAACGGTGTGTTGATCTTCTTGATGGGCCTCTCGTAGCCTGGTACTTCAGTCTGGTACAGACACTCGCCGGTGTTACACTGTAGGAAGATGCTTTCGTCGCCGAAGATGCTCGAGATCAGGTCGTTCATGGCAGGTTCCGAGAAGATGCTTCCACTGTCTTTGCTGTTGATAGCTGAGATGCCTCTGAACTCAGCAGGACCCTTGATGGACTCCTTCAAGAAGTCACCAATGTCGACGGAGCCATCCTCTCCACAGAGCATCCTGTCAGGAACACACTCGCACTTGATGTTCTCACATCGGTATTTGGTGATGTTGCGGTCGGATTCGGCGGTGAAATGGGACGAGCACGTGTCGAGAGCGCAGTAGAAGGATTCTCTCTGGTCGACCCAGACTGCAATGATTAGCTGTGGAAGAAGGATGGAGGGTATGGAGCTTACACTGGAAGTTGCATTCCTCCGACTCGGCATTGCAAGAGAAGGTCGCCTGCGGTTTCTTCTCCTTCAACGTGTCGAGGATCTTTCGGTTGGTGATGTCGCAGATCTGGAAGTTCTCCTTGACCAGCTGGCCGTCCTTGTAGCAGACACCGCCCTCTCCATCCGGCATCATGGCGTTGCAGGCATCGTTGGTCTGGCAGACGTTGCAGTTGATGCCAGACCAGCCCTCTGAGCACTCGCACTCCTTTGCGCCTCCGCGTGGTGAGCGGTTCTTGCCATCGGGCAGGGCGCCGCAGAGGGGCTCTGAACAGTCCTCGCCTCCAAATCCGGGTCCACAGTTGCATCTTCCATTCGCCTTACTGCAATCAGCGAACTGCTTGCACTTGAAGTCTTCCAGGTTGCAGTTGAAGCATGGCGGACAGCCATCGGGTCGGTCACCGTAGATGGAGAAGAGATCCTGTGGCGATTCGGCGAGGGTGTAGTTGGCGAACGTCTTGTGGGATGTCGCCGTCGATGCCAGGCCCAGCAAGGCGGCGAGCGACGTCGCCCAGGTCCGTTGGCGCATCGCGTCTTGTTTGCGGCGCAGGGCGAGCTATGCGATAGCTATCGAGATTGTCGTGTGCCTGCTTCTTTCGAGAGTAACGTGATGAGACAGAAAGTGACTGGCAAAGTCAAAGGAACGGCAAGAGCTAGGCAGCTCGTGATAGTGACGAAGCGATGGGTGGCCAGACGAGGGCAGTGCTGTGCTGCTATCATCGGCCTTGGGGCACGGTGATTCGTCGAGGCTGGGCTGTCTCCAGCCAAGCACCATGGCGGACCGCTAGACCGAGGCACACGCCAACAGGTGATGCAGGCAACATGGTCTTCGTCATCATCGCTATCTCGTGCACAGCATGCGAAACAGCAAATCATGGATACACTGCACGCGACTAGCAGCCTCGTCTCCAGCAACGCGCTGATCAGCGTGATCGCGCGACACCAGCAACGACGCGCTCTTGCCAGCCAAACCTAGCCGTCGGAGCGCTCTAGCTACTAGCTCGCCCGCTTCAGCGGAACCTCGAGAGGCCGTCATGTGCGCCCTATGTCAATCTTCAAAGCTACCTTGAGACATCCAAACTATATCCACTAATTTTCTTTTACGCTCTTCTGCCCGTCACGAAACATCTTCTGCATTGCAAGCCAAAAATGGTCAAGATTGAAGAATTCGCCGTCGAATCCGTATGTCTATTCCCCGCATCTCGCACTCCACGTGGGGAAATGACTAACATGCCCAGTGGATGGATGCGTACGAGACGAAATGCAGGTACAACATCGCCGAGACGTGTTGCGCCTCAATTTCCGTCGATCAGCTACGCGAGCTGTCAGAGAACAAAGATCAGCCGGTTTTCGACACCTCGCGTGTCCTGAACTACGGGGCGATTAGAGGAAGTGACGACCTACGCAACAATCTTGCACGACTGTATTCTGCCAAGGTCACGAACCCCCTCTCTCCAGACAACATCCTCATCACTCCCGGTGCCATCCAAGCAAATTACCTGACTGCATACGCCCTCGCCGGACCGGGAGACCATGTCATCTGCCACTACCCCACCTACCAGTCCCTCTACGAGGTACCCAAGCAGCTGGGTGCTGAAGTCGACCTCTGGAAAGCAACACCAGAGAACAAATGGGTACCAACAATCGACGAGTTGAAGTCGCTCATCAAGCCCAATACCAAGCTCATCATCATCAACAACCCAAATAACCCCACCGGAGCCATCCTAGGCAAGACCTTCCTCCAAGAGCTCATCGACATCGCGACCGAAAAGGACATCACCATCATGAGTGACGAAGTCTACCGCCCACTATTCCATTCCATCATCCCCATAGACAAAGAATTCCCTCCCTCCCTTCTGTCTATGGGCTACAAGAACGTCATCGTCACAGGCTCCATGTCAAAAGCTTATTCCCTCGCAGGTATCCGCATCGGCTGGATAGCATCTCGCAGCTCTGAAATTATTGAAAAGATCGCTTCAGCACGGCACTACACCACAATCTCCGTGTCCTATTTCGACGAAGCCATCGCAGCCTACGCGCTTCACTCATCAACAGTGCACAGCTTGCTAGCCCGCAACATCCAACTCGCAAGAACCAACCTGGCACTTCTGGAGAAGTTCCAACTCAAGAACGAAGATGAGTGTGAGTGGGTGAAGCCTGTTGCGGGCACTACGGCTTTCGTCAAGTTCCACCGAGAAGGCAAGCCGGTGGATTCTGTAGACTTTTGCAAGAAGTTGCTGGAGGCTACGGGTGTGATGTTTGTGCCTGGTAGTACTTGTTTCGGCGAGGAGTTCAAGGGGTACGTCAGAATTGGGTTTGTTAATCAGACGGATGTTGTAAAGGAGGGGCTGGATGCCGTGACGAAGTTTATACGGAAGAATCTTGATGAGGTGGACTTGGCAGAGTAGAGTATTGTATGGTCAATAGGAAAGCTTTGCATGGAGTACATACGTTTGCAGATCACTGCTCGGTCCGAAACAGCCACAGCATCTGCGCCACACTAGCCACAAGATTGGGGGCTAGTGGACTCAGCCCTGTGGACGCCTTACGCCCGTATCAAAGTGTGACTTCACAGCCACGACTGTGATCAACGTGCTTTTACCCTACCGAGATTGTATAGATAGTAAATGCTGTGATGCCCTAATACATGCTCTCTCATCATCTTATCTCCGCACTACCTGGCATCTTCGTCTCCGCGCTTCTCCCATCCAACTACACAAAACTTGTGATAGCTACAATGACAGACCCCTCCAAAGAGAAAAAAGACTCTACCACACCCCTCGTAAACGTGACAAGCGTTTCAACAACCTCTACATCCACATCTGCATCAAAACCCCCAACAGTAACACGAGACCGCCCCTCATCCTCCTCATCATGGCGTTCAAAACTCCATATTCACTCCTCCTCTTCTCCATCTAGTCACCGCCGTTCCAAATCCGCAGAACCAGGCAAAGAGCGCTGGCGAGATGCGACACTGAGTGAAAAGGAGCGCTGGAAGGATTGGCAGAAGGCGAAGGATAAGGAGCAGATGCGTGGGTAAGTCATATTCCCTAATGCGAGAATGATGGAGGTGAGGGATGAGTTTGCTGACGAAAGCTGTGATAGGTCGACGGCAGGGGCTTTTACGCAGTTCTATAAGGGGAAGGGGAGTGCAGGGTATTGGTTGGATGTAGGGTTCTAATATACAGGAATGGTTTGCTTGAAAACAGTCAAAATGTATTATTTATACGCTACTATCAGATGCTTTCTTGAGATATCAAGTCAGCTCTGCAAGTAAATCAAATTTGTTCCTAAGCCCGAGCCTTTCCTTTCATAGAACGTGCTGACGAAGCTGGGGAAGGGGTATCATAACAGTGGACCGATGCGCCGACGCCGAATAAGATTAAGACAATGTTCGATGTGCATGAAAGGGAATTAAAGAGAACAGCACTTGGGCTTAGTCACCGTTGTATGTGGCCATGACGTGGTGCAGGGCGCGGAGGTCTGTCAGGACACCTTGATAGACGTCTGTTAGAATAATGAGCGCTATGGTGTAAGGAGTAGTTGTAGGCAATAGTACTTGCTTCACACTACGAGAGAATAGTAGGGGACAGCTCTATATTCCTACGTTTAGTAAGGGTAGTTGTATATAGGGGAAAGAGAATAATTCCTGTCCTCTCTCCTGTGCGCAGAGCGCAGGTTAAGAGCAAGTTTCTAGGCTAAGGCGTAAGCGAGAGAAGCAAGCATATCACGTAATCGTTTTCTTTACTCTGCCGTCGCCATCTTGTGTTACATATGGCCATGATGCTGTGGCCTGCAGCCGGACGAGATGGGACCGTCTACCTCTATTCTATCATAGGAAGCACATTCAGGAAGTCTTGCGTGGGCCTGCTTGATTTCGATGTGCGAAATTGTGAGGTGACAATCCTATGTCAGCGCCCAGACGTCCTGGATGCTGGATCGTAGCTCGAGCATCCCGTTTCCGGTTGGAAGAGAACCCAGGTGGAAGTGCCGGCTTGTTGATGCATCACCATGTATCGATGAGGAGACGAGTGGTGCTGTTTCAAAGCAGCCTTGCCTGCCTCAATGAAGTTGACATCGACTGGAGTAGCGCAATTGAACCCTGCTTCGGAGGCCTCGCCGGTGTGGGTCGCTATGACTGTCCTGGGCATCTCGTCGAGAAACACGGGACCTCCAGAGTTACCTGCGTCTTACTTTTAGTATGCGTAGAAAGTTGACGTGCCCTTCAGCGTTGGTACTTACCTGGCATGGTCGATAGCTTATATTGTAATAGCTTTCTGACTTTGAGCTCAGCCTCGCCCTTCACTACGTACATGCAGCCAGCCTGCTGGCAATTCTTACATGAATCGTAGACCTGCTGTGTGTTTTCGCTGGGGTAGCCAACGACGAGGACATCTGACTTCCCTAACGACGGGGCTTTGTACAAGGCTGGCTTGACCTCCGTGAACCTGTGTTGGAGCACGACGAGAGCCCTGTCGTCTTGCGAAGAAGTGAATTTAGACTTGGCCCATTCTTGACGCACGATGAACATTGTGCAGAAGCGCTCTTGGACCCTGATTCCTCTAGAAGAGCCTTGAAGGTGGTACCCAATATAAGCTCTGACAGACACAGCACGGGAGACACAGTTGGGCCCACCAACGTTCATAAAGTTGTGTGCCGAGGTCGAGACAAGCCAAGGTCCTATGAGGCCACCAGAAGCATCGAACTCGTGACCATCTTTGTCCATTATCTCGAGCTTGACGACGCCTACACGAGCCCATAAGCAATGTGCTCACCTCCACAGCTCTAGCCACTTACATCGGTAATCTCCCTTCTCATCTTTGTATTCTTTCGGGTCTACGTGGACTCGAAAATTACGCTTGACCAATGCCTCAGACCGGGGACCTTTCGAAGGCCATTTGGTTTTGAGCTTCCAAAGTTCCAGGTTCTCCGATGCTGATATGGCGCTATATGTGTTTGTCGGTGGACGTCTGGGACCGGCTATAGTGGCCGTTGCATGCGAGCGTGATGCCGAGCGAGACATTATTGTGTGTGGAGAGCGAGTGCTCTGGTGTATGACATCAGTGAAGGACACCTAGATTACAGGAAGTGATCTCAGAAGGGCGAGCACCTACGTGATGGGAGTAACTTTCTATCGAATTTTGTTGAACTTGTTCGATATGAACAGGTTATATGGTCAGTGAAGCGTCGTACAGGTATGAAAGGTAAGAACACTCGCTGTGCGGCCAGGATATGAGCAGATCATATCTCGAGGAGGGCACACGTCGCGCCTCGGGCCAGACAGGCAGTGCAAATCATGTCCGGATCAAGCGTAGATTATTTTAATGGAGAGCTGGCAGTGCAAAAGTTGGCGCTGTTCCATACTTCAGATTCGTTAGTCAGCCAAGCCACACATGAGGTGCCTGCAATAAACGGAAAGCCACAAAACCAAAAGAGACTTCTTTCAGCGTAGGCACTATGAATCTGGATATGAGGGCGATCCGAACCCGAGATTTCTTATTCGTTGATGCGGTTACGCTGCGGGCTGGTCAGCCCGCACACCTTGGACATGGCAGCCCACTTAAGCCTTGCGGGTACATATAGTCCAGAATCCCGATGCGGGCGTCTGCAAGAAGCTTTCGACGAATACGCAGAGAGTAAGCTGCAGGAGAAAGAGACATAAATAGAAGTGTACACCAAATCACTCGTGATATGAGTGGGTGGATGTCAAAGTCTTCCGAATCTTTGGCCAGATATAAACAGCTACCGACGGGACGAGGAGGTGCATATGCTGCCCGATATTAAGCCACAAGCTGCGCATTGAAGTTATGTTGATGGCATTGCCCTTTGCAACTAGTGCTGGACTGGTATCGTACAGTAGTCTACAGTGGTTTGCCGTTATATACAAGTCGTGTACATGGTCGTAATAGGTCGTGCGCGGTCCCGTAATATCAACAGTTGATTTTCAGCAGGAGTTGCAGCCACCTGTGGTGCTAATAGCGCCTCGGTCGTCTCAGCGAGGCTATGGTCGCGGGATAGACACTTTCGTCCCTCGAAACAGCTTTGTAGTACCGCCTCGTGCGTGCGCGCGAGAGCTTATTCCTCGGGGATGATTCGGTCCACAGCTGCATCTTGGTTAGATTCCACCTCAGAATTGCAACCAGATAGACATACCTTTGCCGTTCTCGAGCAAGTAGCCTGAGCAGTCAATCTTCCACTCATCACCTCTCACCTTGACCTTGGCGATCCCGAACCTCAGCACGGCGAACTTGAACTTCAAAAAGAAGTTAGTCCATTTCTGATGCACCCAGCGCGCAGAACCCTCCCAAGCACGCGCTGCAATGTTCATATGTCCCAAGTCATCCCACAGCTTCTGGCGCTTGAACCGTTCCGCCTCAAGCAACTCTGCCACCATAGGCTCCGTCTTCTCACTTATTGTCGCTTTGCCCAAATCCGTGTATATGACGCGCTCTTTCAGCCACGGCACCGGCTTGACTACCATGCGCAATTGCATGGGCCCGCCCTGCAGACTTGGGAGGATTTCCAGTGCGCGCATACGGTTGCTGGGCGCGGTGCAGATGTAGCAGCCGATGATGATGAAGCCCACTCCTACCACGACATAGGTCGGTCGGACGAAGAAGGATAGTCCGTTGTCTTTGATGTCGTCATTGAACTTGATCGAGAATGCTCCAACACCGATCCACAGTGCTCCTGTTCCGTACACCTTCAGATAGTACCATTTGTTCTTGGGCGCTTGGTAGAGGAGGACTGGCTGGCGGGTTTGGACTACTTGGCGGAGGACTGGGTCGTTGCTCACGAATGAGCTGGGTCTTGGTGCGACTACGTTGGTCTTGGGATATTGGTAGCGTCGGAGGACGGATGATGTGAAAGAGCGATTCTGGCGTATTGTCCGTATCGTGCTGGGTGTGAAGAACGATTCTCGTGCTCCGAAGAGGGCGGCGCGGAGCGATGAGGGGAGGCGGAGGGTGTGTTGGCGCATGAAGGCATCGAAGCCCCGGGAGAAGGCGGGCATTGTGAGTGCAGTGATACGGGGGTTCAAATGCAGCGCTATACACCGAGCATACTCCAGCAAGTCAATGCGTCAGTATGTGGGCGTGGATGCCGTCGCGACATGTCGGGAAAAAGTCCAACTAGAAGCGGCCCAAGCGCGTCCCGCTCGACACCTCCGAAGCTTGTTCCGCCCAACATTTCCCGCCAGCAGATCAGCACCGTCGCCAACCACCCTCCCACTGCCATTGTCTCCGCCCGTCAATTGATTTTCCATGGCTTCGCTCGCTGCGGTATGTAGGGTCTCGGCGCGGGCTGCCTCGCAGCAGTTGCGCAGCCATGGCGCCCGGAGAGGTATGCAAGAGAAGGCTCAAAACACCGGAGAATGGACAGAATTGTTGACATGATGGCCAGGACTTCACTCAAGTCAGGCTTCGCTCGCTGCGCAAAACTTCAACATGCCTGCGCTTTCACCGACCATGACCGAGGGCAACATTGCGAGCTGGAAGATCAAGGAGGGAGACTCTTTCTCCGCCGGCGACGTGCTGCTCGAGATCGAGACGGACAAGGCGCAGATGGACGTCGAAGCGCAGGATGACGGTATCTTGGCAAAGATTACTGTACGTAGGAGAAATGCTGTTGGATCAAAACATGGCTAACAAGGACTCCAGGTCCAAGACGGTTCCAAAGCAGTCCAGGTCGGCACACGGATAGCCGTCACAGCAGAGCCCGGCGACGACCTTTCCACCCTCGAGATACCCGCAGAAGAGAGCCACGCGCCTAAGAAAGAGGCCGAAGCGCCCAAAGAATCCAAGAAAGAGCCTGCGCCGGTACCAAAGGAGGAGCGAACCTCTGCCCCGCCTGCCAAATCCGATGCCTCGAAGAAAGCCATCAGCGGCAAGGCCTCCAAGCAAACGTACCCGCTATACCCATCCGTACAACACTTGCTCGAAGTCAATGGCCTGCCAAAGGAGGAGGCTGACAAGATTCCCGCGACCGGTCCTGGCGGCAGGCTGCTTAAGGGAGACGTGCTCGCATACGTTGGTCAGATCGAGAACTCATACCCTTCGGAGCTGGCGAGTCGCTTCACAAAGCTGTCGCACCTCGACCTCTCCAACATCAAGCCCATGCCTAAGAAGGAGGCACCAAAGAAGCCTGCAGCCGAAGCCCCAACAGTCGTTGAGGACCTCCCTATCGAGGTAGCACTACCCGTCTCCCTTACCGCAGTAATGGAATGCCAGAAGCGCGTCAAGGACTCAATAGGCGTCTTCCTCCCTCTATCAACCTTCGTCGCGCGCGCCGCCGAGCTTGCCAACGAAGACCTCCCCCGATCCAAGGTCGCAAAGCCAACCGCCGACGAGCTATTCAACGCAGTCCTAGGTCTCGACAAGGTATCATCGAAGTACTCGCGGGGCAACTTCGTCCCAGAAGTTACCGCGCTACCACCCACCACCATCCCCAGCAAGCGCGCCCCAGCACCAAAGTCGGATATCCTCGACATGCTAGCTGGCACGAAGATCTCTGCTAAGAAGTCCGTTTCAGGCGCCGCAGGTGTCGCAGGACCCCTCAACGTATTCAGCGTGAGCGTACCCAAGGGCGACGAGAAGCGCGGTCGCGTCTTCCTCGAGCGCGTCAAGACGGTGCTTGAGGTTGAGCCAGGGCGATTGGTCGTTTAGAGGAAGATCATTGCGCGATTTGTATCATATAACCTCATTCAAGAAAAAAACTGAACAGGTCTGCAGACTACATCAAAACAAAAACTTGCAAAGTAGGTGGTCCAACGTCAACGTAGGCTCCAGGCTGTTCAGTTTTTTCCTAGGTTGGCGTGATATTGTATCTCTACCTACCTGTTTGGGAGGGTAGAGAGGTGCCGGCAGGTAGCCATTCCCATTACACTTCCATGACGAATACCAATTTTTAGACGAATGATTTATACTTGTTCCTATTGTAAACTATCCCGTGTAGCTTCTGTCTCCGTTTCTTCCTAGGTAACCCACCCCTCAAAGTCGGGAAGTCGTGGCTTCCTTGCGCGGTACTTCCCATACAGAACTCAAGCCACCCATGCACACCCCTCTTGTTTCCATCATATCCCGCGATTCGCTGCGCACATTGTGTTCTTGACGATCTCCTCTTTTGCCGGCCTGGTGCGGAGAGTTTGTAGGTAAGGTGTCGGGGTAAAGTAAAATGCCGCAAACCTACCTTCGTGTCGCACCAACACAAAATGCCGCAGTCTACTTTCAAGTATTCGGCGGCTGCGCCTCATTCAGAACGTTCATATACGAAAGACCGCCCATGAAAAAAGAACGTTGGATACAATCTCGACTATTGCACTTGCACATTTGTTCCTTCCATGTTTGATGCTAATTGTCACACCAGAAGTGGTTAGCGCGGCATCCGAGCGCCAGAAGGGAATTCCTTCGGTTCTACTGGCAGTGGTAACAATTCGAAGGAAGTCACGCACTGCAATTCAAAAGATGGAGAAGACAGAATATATGATGAGGTAATTTTCTTTATTATCTCTAAGGATCGTAATGCACGTTGTCGTGGTCGTGTCTAAGCATTCTATGTAACTAACTTTTGTGCTAGGCAGGTATTCTGCTCTTAGAGAGCAAGAAACCCTCCTTGCATGCCCTTAGCAAGGCCTCTCCATCCTAACATACTATACTTTATACAGTTCCTCCATAAACTTGGCTTTAAGCCTTCTCCTGCATGTTCTCGCTGCCAGCGACAGAAGAGTCGCGGCTGTAGTAGCGACCAAAGACACGGTCCTCAATCTCCATGTTCTTGTCGACCTTTCCATTACCGTGCTTGGCTGCCATACGGCGGAAGTAGATGCGCTTGCACCACTTCCAGAACTCGATACCGGCAAAGAAGATACCGGTCTCGATGAAGACGATACCCCACTCCCAGTCGATGGGCGCGTGCTTGAACACAACCGTGTTGAGAACCGGGATGTAGATGAGGGGGAAAAGGAGGACGAAGCCGATCATAATGGCCCAGAAGAGGAACTGGTTCCTCCATACATCGATCATCCACTGGGTGAAGTAGCGCTTGCTGCCAGGCTGCATGCGGAAGAAAGAGCGACGCATATCAACCATCTCCCATGCGAGGAAGAGCGCGAACCATGTCAGACAGGCGAATGTGCAGGCACGGGCACGGAAAACCAACTCACACTGCTCCGAGTAAGTCTCGTTGCAACCTGTGCCGAGCTCTCCGTCACCGAATCCGAAGACGACGAGCACGAAACTGGCCAAGCAGAGAAGCGTGATCCAGAGACCATAGACAACCATGTCGACAAGGAACTCCATGGTGAAGATACCCGTCTTGAGGGATTGAGGTGGGCGGTTCAGGATATCAGGGACAGCGCGTTCGAAACCAAGACCCATGTCTGGCAATCCAGACGTGGCCATGATAATCCACACAACCTGTACGGGCGCGAGAGGGAAAACGGAAAGACCAGTCCTGTCTTTGAAGGCAAGACCAACGAGAAGCGTACCAGCCTGAGCGACGTTCTCAGCCAAGACGTGCAGCACGAACTTCTGAATGTTGTCGAAGATACGGCGACCTTCTTCAATGGCAGCGAGAATGGATGCGAAGTTGTCGTCTGTGAGCACGATATCGGAGGCTTCCTTGGCGACGTCTGAACCGGCTTGACCCATGGCAATACCAACGTCGGCGCGCTTCAGCGAAGGAGAATCGTTGACACCGTCACCAGTCATAGCGCAGAACCGGCCGCGACGGTGAAGAGCTTCGATCATGCGGACCTTGGTGCTAGGCGCACAACGGGCTACAACCAAAGGCAACACTGGGAGCTCATCGACTTGGTCGTCAGTGAGTTCGTCAAACTCAGAAGCGGTCATAACCAGCGACTTGGCGATGTCGGCAGAAATCTTCTTGTAGCGGTCGGCCGATGGCAGGATGTGAACTTCGATGGCAATGGCCTTCGCTGTCTCCGGATGGTCACCAGTCAACATGTGGACCTCAATACCAGCCTCGTGGCATTGGCGGACAGCGACAGCGGATTCGGGACGAGGAGGGTCATAAAGACCGATGAGACCACGGAAGACAAGGTCGGATTCGACAGAGGTACGGGCAACTTCAGCACCCTTCTCAACTTCGCCGGGGTACTTCTTGCTGGCCAAAGCCAAGACACGGAGACCGAGACTGGCAAGAGCTTGCATGTGGGCAAGAATCTCCTCACGGAACTCGTCGGTAATGGGTTGGGATTGCTCCTTGCCGTCGGCGAGGTAGGTGGTACAGCTCTGGATAACGCGCTCGACGGCACCCTTGGTGAAAGCGTAGTTTCCGGAGCTGTGCTTCATGATGACTGACATGCGCTTGACGTCGGAATCGAAGGGAAGCTCAACAAGGTCCTCCCACGTAGCAGAGTCACCCTTGACGAGATGGCTGCGGTTCATGCCGAACCGGGAGGCGAAAACCTGGATAGCGATTTCGGTGGGATCACCATGAGCCTCCCAGGCGCCTTCGTTGTTCTGCTTGACGGCAGCCAAGTTGGCCAAAGACGCGACCTTGAGAAATTCGCCGAAACCCTCGATGTTGTGGCCTTCAAGCTTCTCGACGCCGAGACGTTCGCCGCACGCCTCGCCTCCGGACTTGAGGTCCATCTGGCTAGGAGCTGCGGAACCAAAGCGCACGTGACCAGCAGTGGGATCCTGAGGAGCGGTGGAATCTTCGATGGTGTAAGTTCCAACACCTGGGATCCAGGCACCACGGGCAATCATTTTACCCTGCGTAAGCGTCCCGGTCTTGTCAGAGCAAATGTCGGTAACACCACCGAGAGCCTCAAGGGACTTCAGGTTTCGGACGATGACATTGCGCTTAACCATGGATTTTGTACCCGCTGCCATGGTGATTGTAAGCACAACTACCAAACTAGCTGGAATCATGGACAAGCCGGTAGCGACAGCGTAGATGATGACTTCCTGGCGAGAGCTGAACTCGTTGGCTGCCAGGACGATGATGGCACAAACGACGGCGATGAAGAAGAGCAGAACGGCAAGCTTGGAAAGCTTCTTCTGGAGAGGCGTTCCGACGTTGAGACCCAAAAAGCGACCAATCGCGTCGGTAGTAGTAAGAGTGTAAGCCTCGAGGTAACGGTGGGGCTTTGCCTTTCCGTTCTCCTTTCGCTTGACAGGTCGAACTTTGGACTTGGTCTCGCGGAGCTGAGCAGCGATAGCACCAATTTCGGTGTAGGCACCGGTCGCGAAAACGATTCCCTTAGCTCGGCCCTTGGTGACCGAGGAAGAGCTGTAGGCAACGTTGAGACGATCTCCGGGACCAGTCTTCTCTTCGAAAGTGGCATCCTCTTGCTTGCGGACAGGCAGAGACTCTCCGGTAAGCAGGGCTTCATCGGTCTCGAAGTTCACGGCATCAAAGACCCTGATGTCGGCGGGAATGGTGTCTCCAACCTTGACTTCGATGACATCTCCAGGAACAACATCGGCGGAAGGAATGGTAACTTGCTGACCACCGCGGATGAGACGGGCAGTAGGCGAACTGAGAGAGCGTAGGGAGTCCATGGTCTTCTCAGCGGACCATTCCTGGAAGAAACCGACGACGATGTTGAGACCAATAACGAAGGCAACGACACCACCTTCGATCCAGGACTTGATACCGAAACTGACAGCCATGGCCATGATGAGGACTAGTGTCATAGCGTTGGCGACCTGCGCGATGAGAATCTTGACTGGGGAGACGCTCTCAGCTTCTCCAAGTTCGTTGGCGCCATAGTCTTCGACACGACGCTTGGCTTCGGAGTCATCAAGACCATGCCATTCATCGGTCTTCAGCTCGGTCTTGACTTGCTCCAGCGTAAGGCTGTGAGCCGGCGCGGACATTGGCTTGTTGCATTGTCCACTGACGTGACCCTCGAGGGTCGTTTCTTTCTTCCCCATGATGGAAGAGTGTGTAGGGCTCAAAAGAGTTGGTTGTTGGATGTTCGGTCTTCGGGTTGTAAATATGGGTTGATATGATACGGATATCGGCAAGTCAAGACAGCAATCAGCGTTCTAGTCTTCTGCGTACTCTGGCCCCGCGGATTATATCCACGTGGACAATTTTATTGGATTGGGTGTTGATTGTGGTATGCATAGAGGACCTCAGGAGGGGGCGGGGGTCAGACTCCTCCAGATTTACGCCGTGATTGGCGAGTTGTAGGGTTTGTGAGGGTGGGGTTGCGGATGGAAGATGACGAGGGAAAGAGTTGGCAAGTTGGGAGCAAACGTCAAACTAGAACGAGGTGGTACCGACAACAGGTGGTGAGGAAGAGAAGGAAAGGTCTCAGGCGTCTTGAAGATATATGTTGACTGGTAGGGATGTCGGTGAAGAATGTCGGTTCTCCAGAGACATGCCAAGCTCGTCAGTTCGCCAAGGTCGATTCTGGAGGCGAATGCCAAGCTAGCGCGCAAACTTTTCTCCACCCTTGGCAGTGAAGACAGCCATTGAGTGCTCATCACGTTACCGGGGTTTGCAGTGGTAAATCGGGTATGCGGCATTCCTGGCCTTGGCAGGCCTCAGGATCTTCTTGAACCTGCCTGTTCGACTCGTCACCTGCAGAACTTTCCGTTTCAACACCGCGGTGGAGCAGACGATAGGCGTTTCGCAGACTCAAGCCTTGTCTAAGCCTTGTCTTGACGCGATGTGAATGGTCGTATGCGGAGCATCGTGCAGCCTGGCGGAGTCGAGATCCAGCGGAGATTCCCCGGTGCACGGACCTGGTGGTGAAGAAATGTGTGGAGCGACATGCCGGAGCCGCGTGTAGATGTACTGCGAACTGGGCGAGATACGGGGCGAGATGTCTCTATGGGCCCTGCACGTGGGCTTGGCCGTTGAGGTGATTGATAGCGCCGTGGCTCGAAAGAGTTCTACGCCGTGATGGCCGCGGCTTTGACATGACGTCGTCATGGCACGCCAGGGTCTGCCGATTGTGTTCTCGAGCCCAGCCTTCTCACGGGCTTAGCTATTGCTTGCTGCCCTCCCAGCCTCGAGTCCAGACACTGTATCACCCTGTCTGTGTAGCATGTCGTCCTCGAATCCCGACGCCGCGCCGTTCTTGCAGTATCACGAGCCCGAAAGTAAGCGCTCCCAGTCACAATCGTTCAGCACCTGCATACCCCGAAACGTCGATCTCAACTAACGCAAGCTTAAGTCGTCGAAATTCTTATCCTGGTATCTTTCTTCACCTTCTTATGGCTCGCGGAGTACGTTTCGGCCAAGGTCATCCGTGCCGGCATCATTGGTCCGATTGCGGTTGGTATCATATATGGCGAGCCGTTGGCAAATATCCTCGAACATGATTGGGCTGGTACGCGTCCCTGCTGCAGAAAAAGCCCCATTTGCGACATTTACTGACTCTGCGCCCCGGTATTTAGAGACGTTTCTATATCTTGGCTACATTGGCTTGATCTTGATTATCTTCGAGGGCGGTTTGAGCACTCGCCTTGACCTGCTCAAGGCCAACTTCACGCTGTCGATCTGTGGGGCTGCCACAGGCGTACTGTGTCCAATAGGTTTCAGCTACCTCTTGCTGTATCTTGGGTTCGGCTATGGCGCTGTCGAGACCTTCATCATCGGCGCTGCTCTGAGCACGACGAGCCTGGGCACCACGTTTGCCGTTATCTCAAGCGCCTCCAAGGACGTCGATCTCAGCCAAACCAAAGTCGGCGCTGTACTCGTCAGCGCGGCCGTCATTGACGATGTGACCGGTCTTGTCATGTCCAGTGTCATCCACGATCTAGGCGATGTCGCGTCCGGAGGCAACGTCAACTTGGGATGGTTGATCGGCCGGCCTATTCTCGCATCCGCGGCCATGGCAATACTTACCCCAGTCCTCACCAAATGGTTCTTTGCGCCTCTGTTTCGAAGATACGTTGAGAGGCATTTTCACAAGTTCGACCACTTGTCAAACATTATGTTGATGATCCTGGTATTATCTGCCTTCATCTCAATCGCTGCTTTCGCAGGGACCTCCATCCTTTTTGGAGCTTTCCTCGCCGGCGCTTTCTTGACGTATCTCCCATCTACGCACCCAGAAGGCCCCTTTGTGGTCATGAGCCGCGAAGAAGGCGAGCGCTCCAAAGACAAGTCCCCGACCTTTGTGCACACCTTTGAAGTATATTGCTTGGACGCGCAGCAGTATGTACTTGGACCTCTCTTCTTTGCTAGCATAGGATTTGCGATTCCTTTCCTGGATCTTTGGACTGGGGAAGCCATCTGGAAAGGCGTCGTATACACCCTACTCATGCTGGTAGGTAAGGCGCTCGTCGGTGTATGGATTCCAATCTGGGGTGCCGCAAAGCATGATCCCCAGAAAGCACAAGAAGTACAAAACCAAGAATCCGCGGCCGAGAATGGAAACACCCTCGAGAAAGTCACCTCGTCGCCCTACTCACCCACCCGCAAAGCCGCGGTACAGTCCGCCGTCTCGCCCATGCTCCTGTTGGGCATGGCCATGGTCGCCCGTGGAGAGATCGGTCTACTAATTGTGGAAATCGGGTACAACAACACACCATATGTCTCTGCGGAGGGATTCATAACAGCCATATGGGCCATCTTGCTGAACACAATTATTGGGCCTGTGTGCGTCGGTTTGGCCGTCAAATACAGGGGTAAGAAGATCGGCAAAGGACCTTGGGGCTTGGTTCCAGGCCCAAACCAGGCTATCGAGGAAGAGATGAACAGGAGGAGAGAGTCGCGTATGAATGATCAGATGCAGGAAGAGGGAGAAGCGAGGATGGAGGCGCACCGTAATAGTCGCATGGGTTGATCGAAGAGCTGTATGAGAAATGAGGATTTTTAAGAAAGGCAAAAGTAGATTTATCGCGTTATCGCATGTTACATAATGTTTATATAAGAAGTATCGTATAGTAAGGTATGAACTACAGCTTACCACTGCGACTAGTCGAACACGTTCTCTCTGCCACAACCGTGTTATCTGAAAGATCGGCTGTTCATGCATGGTTTAAGATAGCGAATGTTGTACGACAATGATTCTGCAAGACTGCATATCCAAATTGAACGTGACATAAGAACCCCGCATATGTCCAAAGGGAATTCCAAACAAGAATGGAGTTCTAATTCAAGGTTTCCGAAGCTACCTCTTTCCACCAGAACACCCCAAAGCAATTTCCCGTCGTAACCCCAATCGCACACCTCAACCAAGACTGCAAAAAAAAAAAAAAAAAAAAAAAAAAGCACATACTTCTCCCACGTATCCTCTACCTCGCCTTCCTAGCCACCCGCTTCTACGCATTAAACATCCACTTCCTACACCCACCCTCCGGCCTCGTGTATCCCTATTCCATCCACCTACTCGCACTCTTCTCGTCTGTAGCGGAAGCGTTATCTGCAGTACCGCTCTTCTTTTTTCCCCCAAACCCCCAATCTGAACTCCAACTACCACAAGCCTGGGTACAACAATGGCATCCGCTTTCTTCCTCTGCAGCGTACTATTGTTTACATAGATGGCGCTGACGACGCGCCCCCGTACGTTCGCTGTAATCTTGCGGAGGGTAACACCGCGATACGTTGTTGACACAAGGCCGTCTGCGTATATCCGGCATCCGACGTATGTGTCTTATGCGTTGGGGTGGGTGGGCGCTGTGTTGTATATTTTGGTAGCGTGTCTGCCGGCCTACTTCTCCCACTGAAATGATGTTAGTGGCGCGTGGATACCCATGCCAGTCCGTAGTGCGAGGCTGGTGGTCGCGGTCCTGGTACTCTTGTGGCTGTATAGGAGAGGGGCAGTGCTGGAGGAAAAGCACTTTTTGAAGGATGAGGGGAGTGTGCGTGGGGAGAAGACAGAGGAGGGGGTTAGAAAGGAGTATTTGGCGTACGTGGGGAGGGTGAGGAGTCGTTGGATCCCAGGGTTTATGTAGGAACAGAGTCAAGGGAGGGCGGAATGGATGAGTATTGTTGGGGTGATAGACGTCATCTTTTTGGCATGTCAAGTGTTCCCTGGCATCGTGGGCAGCAAGACAGTACCAATCTCTGGAACACTCCGACAGAACGAGTTGGATGGTATATATGTACATAATGCGAGAAACAAATATTAATGATTGAACTAACTAATACCCTTAGTCGGCGGAAATTTGCCTGCGCCTTTGCAATTTATATTACAAAGATGTGCTCTCGAGAAAACACGAAACGGAAAAAACTTCAGGAGTCGCCTCATCATGGATCCGATCAGAAGCTAGGTGCGTTGAGTGCCATGACGCACAAAAGGCCAGAGACAAGACCGGCGGCGGGTAGGGTCATGACCTGGGATTGTTAGAGACGAAGAGCTAGAGCGTGGGGGATACAACTAACCCATCCTGAGAAGATGAAAGCGAGTTGGCGCCAGTTGACGGCACCAAGATCGTAGTTCATCAAAGCCACACCGACCGCTGAACCAGTCAGACATTGTGTGGTTGACACTGGAAGACCAAGTCGGGAAGCTAGCAAGACGGTAACAGCAGCGCCTAGTTCGACAGAGAAACCGCGAGTGGGCGACATCTGAGTGATCTTGTTACCAAGGGCACGAACGATGTGGTATCCGTAGAACCTAATGTTCAGTCAGTATATATATCACATGCAGTTTGTACAAGAACTTTACTTACCAGAAACCGAGACCAAGCAGAAGACCAGCTACGACCAAGAACCAAACGGGGGTAGGCGAGCGTGTAGCAACCTCTCCAGCTAAGTATGTCTGATAGACAGCAGCCCACGGTCCGACAGCGTTGGCCACATCATTGGAGCCGTGAGCGATGGACATCATCATAGCTGATACAACCTGACAGTACGTCCACAAATGTTCGACGCGAACATCGTAGCGGATGGCTTTGGAGTGAATGGCGCGCAAGAGATCATTGTCGTGGGTGATGACGTCGCAGGTCACACCTCTGAGGAAAACGAACTTGGTGTATGCCCACCATTTCTGAGGGTTAACCCATGAGAGATGCTTGACAGGGACGATCCAGCGTTCGTAGGGCTCCGGAGTCTTCAGTTTTCGGGCCGGCGCACTGGTGCTTTCTTCAACGCGTGTCTTTTCGGGGTCGCTGGGAAGGACGCCACCGTCCTTGGTCGAACCGGATGGCGATGCAGCATCTACTTTCTTGATGTCGTCGTCGTTGGCGGGACTGGCGATGGCATGCTTTGTGTTGGTTCCAGCATGCACTTCGCCGTAGGCGTCCTCGTAGTAATCGGTGACGTATTCGTTGCCTTTGCCTGGCCAGAACAGAGTAGTGCCCTCTTTGAGAAGCAAGGGGCCCAAGACGACGTGCCAGATCCGAACACGGGGGTCTTTCATGATGAGCTTGCGCTTGAAGAATGGGATGAAGAAAATATAGCAGATCGCCAAGCATCCAAAGAAGACTCCCAAGATGATGCCAGCAGCCTTGCCAGCTCCGAATTCTTCGAGGGAGGGTGCAGTGGGCGCTTCAACGACAATAAAGAGAGCTAAGATAGCTCCTGTCATGGCGAAATAGACAGGGATGAGGCGCATGGCGTGCTTGAAAGGGTCTTTGCGTTCGAGAACCGAGTACTTGACGGTGCCGAAGATGATGGCTGAGAAGGCACCAGCAATCAGAGGGGCGATAGCCCAAGAAGCAGCAACCTGTGATACTGAGCCAGACTCCCACGCCCATTTGACAGAAGCCTGGCTAGCGAATCCGACTCCAATGAGAGCGCCTACTACCGTTTGGGTAGTGGACACTGGCATTCCTAGATGTGTAGCTAGCATGAGCCAAAAGGCACTGCCGACCTCTGTTCATATTTAGCTCAAGCTCTTTACATCAATCAAAAAACTCACCAGCACAGCCCATGGCCAACATGAGCGCACCTGGATTGCCCTCGAAGCGGGAGATGGAGATGATGCCGTTCTTGATGGTTGAGGTCACACGGGCTCCGAGTGCAACAGCGCCGATGAATTCCGTTACCACCGCAAGGGGTCCAACCTGAACCATAGTCAAGGTACGGGCGGCGACCGAAGTGGCATATGCGTTGGCGACATCGTTGGCGCCATTTCCGAAGGCGGAGAACACAAAGGCAATGGTGGTGATTGCAAGAATCCAATCATACTTGGCTGTGACTGGAGACGCCATCTTGAGTGTGCAGTTGCAAAGATGTGTTTGACAGAACCCTGGTTCCTGGGACCATGGCTAGTCTTATATGATCAGAGTACATGTAGCACATGGCAGTGCAGGGCGTCGGCTTGATGCCGAGCTTGGGGTGACCAGAGTCGCCCAGAAGACAAGATATGGCAAGGTAGGCGCCGAGTGTCTGGCGACGGCTGGGATGGCACATATATGAATTTCGGCCACTGGGGCGCGGTGTTACCACCATGTTCTTGCTGATGGTGAGGCTCCGCCAAGTGCATGAGACTTGCCCAGAGATTCCGCTGTCTTGTCTCCGCCTTGGAGGGCCCCCAAGCTGCAAGACTTTTCAGCCAATAGGCTTGTACGACTGAGACACGCATTGAAGCAGTTGGCTATCAAGACCGCGCGTGCTCCGAGATGGCTACGGGGCCTTGTCTTGAGATGGCAGCTGTGGGATCAATCAGAGTAGCTGTTGGGAGCGGCCGTGTTCTGGCACAGCGGAAGGCGCCACCAGAAGTCTGGTCCAGAATGTAGAGAGAACTGGCATCGAATCGCTGGCGACAGGCGACATTGCGATGTATAAGGGTGGCTGCTGGATGCGGTTGCGAGCTTGAAGGGAAGGTGGAGTCGGTGGAATGGCACTCGCGATGGCGTCACAGCTGACGCAGCTGACGCAGCTGCATGGCTCTGTCTGCGGAAAATTCCACTGCAATGGTCCGGGCAGTTTCGAAGTAATTCTAAGACGTGTTCACCTGCTCTGAAGACGTGTGCGATGTAGTAGTCGTCTTTCACTCATCTTTTGACTCTTCTGGGCCATGGTTCCCGGGTGCCCGCTAGTGATCCGAGAGCCGAATCGAGGCGGGCATGCAGACGGTGCGAAAGCGATGTCGCACAGCAGAAGTTGGTGTCTGAATACCTAGGTAGCGATGGTAACACCTGCGGCTGATCTGCAGATAGATTACAGCCGCCCTGCGCCGGTGCTTCAGGTACCATAAGAATTGGTCTTAAGGTCGCGTGTGCCTGGGCGATGGTAACGCTAAAGCTTGACAGCGCACCGATCCGGGGTAAAGGGCCATATTCAGCGACACAGAGCCTCATGGGGACCGGCAGCTGCAGCGATACCGACGATGTCCATGCGCCGCGTCGATTAACTATTCCCGGAGAGCGGTTCATGGCTCGGTGCGCAACGGTGCGCGACTGAGGCTCATTTCTAGAGTGTTCTCTATATAGAATCTGACAGGGGCTGCAGGTGAGATGAGGCGAGCTCGGGAAGCAGACAACGAGGAAACGCGGAAACGGGCGGTAAGAGCCTCTGCGCAGAGTAAGCCACGGCGTGAATGGAAAGCAATCAGGTTTTCAGAGTCAGGAGTCGATTCATTAAACTCAAGATCCCCTTGGACCGTGAGTAGTTGCGCTCGGGGTGTTGTTCGCAGCCGTGCCTTCCCCACGCTTTCTCCGACCCCCGCCAATGGCTCGCAATTAAAAATTAGCTTACCTCCGAGCTCGCTGCCAGCCGCGAGCTGTTGTCGACGGCGTAGAGGCCGACTCACACCATCCGAGTCCCTTCACCCTCCCTCAACTGACACCCGGCCTCAACCAGGTCAATTGCAACGTCTGCGTCCCGGGCTGCTGTCATCCCCTCACTATGGCGACCGTCACGGAAGAAGTCCGCGAGGTGCTGCTGGGCACCACCGACGAGCCCCAGCTGTCGCAGCTCACGCGCGCCGCCTTTATGAAGCACGCCCAGAAGGACGAGTCAGGCGACTACTACCTCGACCAGGACCAGTTCATCACAGCTGTTGCGCCCGAGGGCGAGGACTTCGTAAGCAGGGCTGTCTGCATCGTGTCGAGTCAAGCAAGCTAATGACGTGCCCGCCTCCAGCACAAGATCAAGCGGTTCCAGTATGGCATCCTCTTCCAGGTCGCCGACCGCGACCAGAAGGGCAAGGTCAGCATGCACGACTGGTCCGTCTTCCAGAACCTGCTCGCCAAACCTGACGCCGAGTACGAGGTCGTCTTCCGCTTCTTCGACAAGCAGCGCACCGGCTACATCAACTTTGACGACTTCTACGAGACATGGAAGGCGCACAAGACCGAGGACAGCCTGCCCTTTGACTGGGAGGGCGGCTGGGCCTCGCTGTACATTGGCTCCAAGAAGCACAGGCACTCGATGACCTACCCCCAGTTCGCCCAGCTGCTGCGAGGGCTGCAGGGCGAGCGGGTCCGCCAGGGCTTCACCTACTTTGACAAGAACAAGGACGGCTTCATCGAGCCCGAAGACTTCCAGCGCATAATACGCGAGACTGCGAGTCACAAACTGTCTGACTACCTCCTCGAGAACCTGCCCACTCTCTGCAACATCTCCGTTGGCAGCAAGATCTCCTACGCCAACGTGCGCGCCTTCCAGAATGTCATCCAGCAGATGGACATGATCGAGCTCATCATCCGCAATGCCACACAGAAGAGCTCTGACGGAAAGATCACCCGCACAGATTTCCTCAACGAGGCCGCCCGGATAAGTCGCTTTAACCTCTACACACCCATGGAGGCAGACATCCTCTTCCACTTTGCCGGTCTCGACGAGGCGTCTGGGCGACTTGGTCTGCGAGACTTTGCCCGTGTGCTCGATCCGTCCTGGCACAGGGCTGGATCATTGGCAGCTCAGGGTATCTCTGAGGCTGGCCAAAAGGTCTTTGCGACCACCAAGTCGATATGGCACGACATTTTAGAGTCGGTCCACCACTTCGCCCTCGGTTCGTTGGCTGGTGCCTTTGGTGCCTTCATGGTCTACCCCATTGATCTGGTCAAGACAAGAATGCAGAACCAGAGAAGCTCAGGCGTCGGGCACGTCTTGTACAAGAACTCGCTCGACTGCGCAAAGAAGGTCATCAAGAACGAGGGATTCAAGGGTCTCTACTCTGGTGTCCTACCCCAGCTTGTTGGTGTAGCGCCCGAGAAGGCCATTAAGCTTACAGTCAACGACCTTGTTCGTGGCAAGATGACGGACAAGTCAACGGGCCAGATCAAGTTCACCGCTGAGATGTTGGCGGGTGGAACTGCGGGCGCTTGTCAAGTAGTAAGTTACCCACTTACTTTCACCTCCCCAACGGCAGCGAGTACTAACACACTGCTCAGGTCTTCACCAACCCTCTCGAGATTGTCAAGATCCGGTTACAAATTCAGGGTGAACTGTCGAAGAACGTCGAGGGTGTTCCTAGGCGGTCTGCCATGTGGATCGTCCGCAACTTAGGTCTTGTCGGTCTCTACAAGGGAGCCAGCGCATGTCTTTTGCGTGATGGTATGCTCTGCCTTCTCTCCCCTCCTGGATATCGCTGACGGCCTGTACAGTCCCATTCTCTGCCATCTACTTCCCCACCTACAGCCATCTGAAGAGAGATCTCTTCGGCGAGAGCCCGCAAAAGTCGCTCGGTGTCCTACAGATGCTGAGTGCTGGTGCCATCGCGGGTATGCCTGCGGCTTACCTGACCACACCGTGCGACGTTATCAAGACCAGGTTACAAGTAGAGGCGCGCAAGGGCGAAGTCGCATACACTGGCCTACGACACGCAGCGTCCACCATCTGGAAGGAGGAAGGCTTCAAGGCGTTCTTCAAGGGTGGTCCCGCCCGTATCATGCGCTCGTCACCACAATTCGGTTTCACACTGGCTGGCTATGAAGTTCTACAACGAGGTAAGTCTTGCATTGCACCGTGACGCGCAGATTGGCCACTGACATGTGCGCAGCTCTGCCGATGCCGGGCTCTAGCCACGATTCAGCAAGCTTGGAGCCGTCTGTCGGTCTTGAGGAGGCGACGGCGCCGCTGCCGTACCTGCGCAGCCGCAACGCGCTCAAGGTTATTCTCGATCTCGACGAGAACTTTGGTCGACCCAAGCTTCCCGCTGGCACCAGGTTTAGTGGAATCCCTGGATTTGGCAAGAAGCCGGAAGCGTGATGGCGGCATGCATGTGCTTAGCCGATGTGCGTTATTGCGGGCGAGGGATAAAATGGGATTGGACGATTTATGGGTGGGATACCGTTTCCGGCGCCAACAACAGCTTCATCAGCCACGATTTGTTTTTGGGCGTTGATTTACCGAGGAGCATGTTTTTACTCGCCAGTTGCCAGTGACTGTGGGGGTGGGCGTGTCTGTCACATTTCTGTTGGAGCATTTCTCAGCGGCACAGTAGTAGACAAGAGCGCATGCAGCATAAGACTGTACGATAGGCGGTCGGTGGCATTTGACAGCGGGCGGAGAGGGGAAGACGGATACGGTGCATGCTGTCGTTGGACACGCATGCGCCTGTAGTCGATAGAACAGGAGGGTTACCAGCATGGCCTGGCGTGCAACTGGGCAGTTAATCTAAGAGTCGAGCTCCATCCAGGTGCGGCCTGTCAAGGCGTGAAGCGAAGGTGAAGCCGCAGCAGGGCAACGCACCACGCCGCACCCAAGTGGTGCCGCGAATAGCCAAACTGACAAATGCCACGCAACGGAAGAATGAGCAGCAGGATGCAGCGAGCTCGGGAGGCTATTGAAGGCCATGGGCTAAACTGCAGGTTCGCAATAGGGCCGATGGAGGCTTCTCGTTCTTGGGCACGCAAAGAGGCGGGGCTGGGCTCGGTCCCCGTGGAGTAGCTCTGGAGCCCTGGAGGGCCTGTGGGGTCCCAGAGCAGCTAGCGGCGCTCGGTGCGGGGATGGCAAACTTCGGTGGGAGCCTCATAAAAACTGGATTGGATTAGAGCCTCGCGCGCTGTAGGTAAGCTGGGGCTGCGCCTCGCAGGAGCTTGGGGGAGGGCGACTGGCGCGACGGCAGCACAGTGACTTTGGCTAGATCTATCGACTTGCACGCTGCCCTTCATCTTCGCTGCCCAGCTGGTTCTTGTATCTCGCACGCTGACCTAACACCCCGACTTCCGCCTGTTCCAGCGTCCGCATCAAGGCCGTCCAGCCAACAAGCCCCCGCAAGTCAGCCTCCTCATCCGCCGCAGTCCCTCCAAGGCCAGCCGTCCATCCTCCTCCTCGATGCTGTAAGGGCAGACGAGGCTCGCACACTGCTACCCACCTCTATGCTATTCGTGAACACACGCCCGTCCCATCTGCGCCTGCGCACGTTGATGTTTGCGATCGGCAGGCCCCTTCGACAGCGCCTTGAGGCTGAAAAAGAGCCGTCGCACTGGCACCCTCGGGTATGTTTTCCACCGCGCAGAGCCGCTTCACCGTTGGCGTCGTTACTTTGCATCATATCTCCACATATAATTCGCGATTCATGATTCTGCTCGCTGCAAATCCACCCCGATGACCAACAACCCGTCTTTTCCACACCCTCACCCCTGCTCTGCCCCAGTCGCTCGACCCGAGCGTCTCTAGCCCAACTCGCATCCGACGGCACCGCAGCTTTTCTCATTTCTGTCACCATCCCACAGACACGCAGCCCCAGCACTTTCCGCCTCCCTTGTTGCGAGAAGAATGCAACCCATGGTCATGCTGACTCTCCTCCAGACAGCGATTCAAGACTGGTCTTGCTGTGCCACCCGCTCTCTTCACCGCCGCCTGGGCCTTTCTCTGGGAGCCTTTGCTGAACGATCGTTGGGATAATCGCCAGTTCATTCCACTTAATCAACAACCATTCTCCTAATACGCGGAATCCGCTGTCCAGATGCAGGTGCTCGACGCCATCCAATCCGTGGAACCAGTGGAATACTACCAGGACGACGACCATTTCTCAAAATCACCACTCTTGGAAGCTCGTGTTGTAAAGGCAACACCATCTCCAACGCCGCAGCCACACATAACACCACTCATCCGCCACCTACCCAACCGACAGAGTGTCAGTCCTCCTCAATCTCGAAATCGGAAAAAGTCTAATAAACATAAGCCCCGAACTCGCCCCACCCAAGGAGACTGGGTGCTCATTCGTGAGATGGACCCGAACCGGCCAGACATTGCCCAAAAAGCAAGCGAGCAGGCCTTGAACTCCGACTCTGATTCGCACTGCTCTGGGGACGACGACATGCCTGATGCCGACTCTCCCGACACGGCAGCGGCCCCGTCCGTCTCTAACCACGGTCAACCAGTGCCACAAAATGCGCGTCCCGCCAACTCAGCACCGACCCTACAAGAAGTGCTTAGCTCAGCACCCGATCCAAAAGCGACGGCTACTCACAGAGACTCGGTGATCGAAGACGAAGCTACCAGACCTTTTGGGTTTGCAGCAGATAGGCGCACATCTCAAACGTATGCAGTTCATGTAGCACCGAATGGCGTGCAACCGAATACAAACGGAATCGATCGAACACTATCTACATCGTCCGCCTTATCGTCCGCATCATTGCAACCACCAAGCCAGCCACCTCGGGGCTTGCCCAATGGCCATTCCCAAGAGAATGATTCAGCAACAGTCCCCGGTCTACGACAACTAACGATCCCGCAGCGCGGAGGGCTTTCGGCAGACACGCTGCCTGCGTTGCAAGCACCCTCTCCTGCGCGTGATGGAGCAGCTACCTCGCCTAGTCAGCAGCTACCCTCATTCCGTCACATTGATGATATAGCGAGATCAGCAACGAATGACCACGAAGCAACGAGAGCAAACAGTATCAGCTTCCCCCATCGACAATCAGTCTCCTCAGTAGGAGCCTCACCAACATCGATGGTTCGCCAGCTTTCCATGAGCTCCCATTCTCCAGCAACACCGTTTCCTCCTCTAAGTGCGTCTTCGCCAATGAGTGCCCACGATTTACCACATCGTGTCGATCTATTTCTCCGCACCTCAGGAGGAGGCGCTTTCGGCACGGATGCTCGGAGGCCTTCGCACGCCGCGTCAGACAACAGCCCTTACACGGCGACATTGCACTCTGCATCGACCAGCGACAGCTACCAAAGCTCAGAGGGTCTCAGTCCTGGTACACAGCAAACACCAATTGAGCAAAGACCCCGACATATGAGTCTAGACGGCGCGCTTGCGTCAAGAGTCTTGCCACCTCCACTTGGCTCTGGTCTACAGCAGAATGTGACTCAGCATATCGTTGGATCCTTCAAGTGCGATTATCCAGGTTGCACTGCTCTTCCTTTCCAGACGCAGTATCTTCTTAAGTAAGTTAAGACTTAAGCATTCTCGATACCGTAGAGTCTCAAATACTGACAATTCCAGTTCACACACCAACGTTCACTCCTCAAACCGCCCGCACTATTGTCCAGTAAAAGACTGTCCCCGAGGCGAGGGCGGCAAAGGTTTTAAACGGAAGAATGAGATGATACGGCATGGGCTCGTGCACCAATCGCCCGGCTATGTGTGCCCGTTTTGTCCAGATCGCGAACACAAGTATCCAAGGCCGGACAACCTGCAGAGGTACGCACTCATGTTTAAACTTATGAAGGGTACGGAACTAATGAATCTCGTAGACATGTACGCGTACACCACACCGATAAAGATAAAGATGACCCGCAACTTCGAGATGTACTTGCCCAGCGGCCTGAAGGCGGTAGTCGGGGGCGAAGGAGACGTGTGAGCGACTCTGGTCACTGAAACCATCGCACTACTTCATCCTTTAGCAGCACTCAGTTCCTTTCAAGTGGCATCAAAACACCATCCATTCCGTTTTTCGCCCCGGCAACCCCTTCACTTCTTCTTCTTCTTCTTCTTTCCCTCTTCTTCTGGCGCTTAGCGATGCTTTGGCGTTAACGGGATGGTGCGGCGGTGTGGGAAGTTACGATTGAGAGGCGCAGGCGAACCCGCCTTTTAGGGCGAAGGACGGTTACGAATTCTTGTAATCCTATTGAGCATCTTACCTTTCTTCGGCTTTCTATCCTTAGCTCGATCTGTTCTACTTCTAGCGACTTTACCCGTGGCTTACTATAATCGTTAGTATAGTAATTTCTTCTCATGATGTGTTGTTTACTCTGACTTGGTCTTCGTGTGCGTGCAGGTATTCTGGTAGAAGAATAGGAATAACAGAAGTCGAGAGGAGAGATGAAGGTGGTGGTGCACGGATACTTCTAACTGATGTCCCCTTTCAACCTTTGACCAACATGTCGCGCCGATCACAACGAGTGATTGTGTCACATGGCAACGCGTTTGTCACAAAGTCAACATCCTACAAACGTTGTCATTTCAGCAACCACTACTATTGGCATCAAACATGGCGAATTCCTGACTGAGGTTTTAGGGATTGGTCGGTATCTCCGATTTTACAACAAGATGACTTGAGGGATTGCAGAGTCGCATATTCTTGGCTACGCGTATCAAGGCCCGGTGCTATCAAACAGCTCAGAACGTAGTTCGGGAGGCCCCAGAAAATATGGCAACGGTCTTGCCAAAGGAAAAGGAGATGACAGAGTTACAGGGACAGGCTTCCGGGGAGGCTCCAGATGAGTCTTGCAGTCCCGACGCGAAGTTGGTGGAAACGCGCTTCGGCATGTCTATCACCAAACACAACCATCCTATCGAATACGGACACCTGCGCGCACTTGAAGTCATCAGCGAAAAGTTAAATTCAGACCCTGAATTCTACCGATCGAGCATCTGACAGAGGCTCCTCAACGTGTGTAAACCTCTATCGCTGCCAGACTTGCGCGCTGCCGAGACACTGGAGACGGCGCTGTTTGCAAAAGCCATGCTAAGGGAGGTTGACAAGTTGTTGGCGGAGAAAGAAGGGCTAAAGATGAGGATTTCACTTGCGGAAAGCGATCGTGAGGTTTTGAAAGTTGAATGATAGGAACATGGGACATGAGGGCAGCACGGATGGGCCGCAAGTCTACGGTGGAGATCTATTGTTGTTGCAAGCACGGGATGGAGACAGAACGGAAGCATATGAGCAGTGCTGCCATGGGCAGTCCACTATCGAATTCAAGTCATGCGTTGCGCCAGTGGGGGTTTGATGCAGTAAGGGGTGGGACCAAGTATGCCGTAACTGGATTTGGCATCGCGCATCCTATTGCACCACGGCACTTTGGTAAGGTTGCAACAAGTCCGCCTGAACGAACATCATAGAACTAATCCCATCATTGTCAATCGCAGTCGAAACTGAATCCGATGATTGAGTAATGCAGAACTAGCCCTGGGCTCAGCTAAGAAAAGAAGAAACGACGAGGAGACGCTTGTAGTTTCCGAGGTCGCTCAAAGCGATATCTCGCGATGAACTGCGCGGGGTTTCAATGCGCCAACGCGGCTCAGCGTATGTATTGATAACCATGCATCCGCAGGACCCGAGAGGGGACTTCATCAATAAACTCATAATGAGCAGTTCTTGCTTTTAGATTCCATATTGAACATCTATTCAGTTGCTCAATTCCCGGCCACCTCGTGCCCCTCGTCCCGTGTCTTACACGCGAACATCTCAACGTGTATCCCCAAGGACAACGCGTCACTTTAAGTTCTGGATGAGATAGAAAAACTTCCAGCATCAGAAAGCCATTACGCATAATACTCGTTTGTGTGATTCAGCACAGTCTTTGAGGAAACACCCCTTTTCAACAATCTACTCTAACCACAACGGTATGAAGAACGGCAGCACTCTGAGCTGGTTGCGGCCAGCGCAATCTACACGAAGTCAGACGAAGCCGGTACCTGCTTCCTCACAAACAGATTCGAATGGCCACGTTTCATAGTCAAAGACCGTTGAGGTACCAATCGCTACAAGAGTCACTAGAAGTGCAACTGCTGCACAGAAGAAGGTAGGCAGCAATACGGCTCCATGCAATCGAGGAAAGAACAAGACACCAAAGGCCAGGCGGAAGAAGGTGCAAATACAATATGAAAGACTTCAACGTGCGAGGGACGATGCTAGTGCCGCTGCTAAAGCGGTTGAAAGCACGTGCTTGGAAGAGAGCGGCACTCCACTGTCACTGCCCGTCATGGTGGACGCTCCAGAAGCGCGCCTTCCTGGCGAGTTGTAATCGGAAAGCACTAACAACAGCTCACCACCTGCTCTTATCACCGTATCACCACTCGCCTCAGCGTCTCACCCACATCTACTCGAAACAACACTTCAACAACAGCTCTTAGAGGGAGACAAGCAGCAGCAGACCAGAGAAGTAAGAATCCTCAAGCAACAGATCACGATGACAAGCAAGAGAGCAAAAGCCAGGAGGCAACGCAAAGCCCGGAGAGCCCGCGAAGAAGCCCTCGTCTTCATCAAGAGCGAGTCCATCGACGGTTTCCAAGACGCGCCGCGCAATTCTGGCTACGATGGCCAAACCAGATCTTCGTCATTTGCTCGCTCCAGCTCTCCCGCACGTCAACTATGGGCTGCACCGAAGCGAGACAGCATCATCGACCTGGTTGCACTATGCACCTATCCCGGCCAAACAATCCATCCAAACTCAGTCAACCGACTCTTCATCCTCCAGCGAGACATCGACGCCGCTATGGATGGCCAGGGTCGTCACATCTGGATTCTGCGAAGACTCCCACGCGACATCACCTTAACGGTGGAACGAAAGGAAGCCATTTGGCTGGCACAAGGGAAGATCAACCGGGTCGTGGATGAACGAGGACGCTCATACAGACGGCTGAAGCTCGACCGCTACGTTCCAGCTGACCGCTGGGTCCCGATTGATCGTTACATTCCCGGCATGCCGTACCCTCTCCCTCTGCGCCCTCACGCCATGCCGCGCATGAGGGTGTTTTCGAGGTCATACGCGTAGTGGCGCAGGCTTGGTTTGCCACTTTCTCTCTGGACGGACTACATCCGAAATGGCTATGAGGCGTCGCGATACAGCAGACACGCATAGGATACTACAGTGCGAGTCTGTGTGCGCTTTCATGGTGGCACATGAGAGTCAGACAGGTTTCACATCTCTTCGGGTCTTATGTGTCGCCATTATAGGGAGGGTCATTAGCTGGCTTGCCACCTCGAGCAGGACAGGTCTTCTTCTTTCGTTCTACTTTGATACCACCACATGGTCACCTACTCCTAGCCTCACGAGCTGACAGTTTTTCCAATCTCAACAAAGCCAAGAATTTAATTCATCCCCTTAAACTTCATGGTTCTCGTTCACATTGGAAATGATCACTGAGCTTAACGATCTGGCATGCTCGACATTGTGAAATTTCAAAATGGATACTCTTGCCAGAGTGTTACGTACACGGAGAGCTGAAAACACATTAGACTTTGGTAAATGTGAACGAGCCGCGCCTGCAGTTTTTCCGGAAGATATCTCCCCTGCATTTCGTGAAGGTATCGTAGTGTCCATGTCTTTCATTCGACAAGGTGCTTTCGTTTGGTACTCATTTGGTATGAGACAGCTGTGAGTGGCTCATGGCTACAGGTGATCGCGAACCATGGTAAGACAATGCTCTGCACACGGGGAGCTTCTATAAAGCTCTACGAATATGCATGTGAAATACAATATCCAAGAAAAAGGTTGGTTGCATCCAACCCCCAGGTGAGAGAGCAGGCAGGTGCAATTTACATGCTTTCCAAACCACTCAGTGAAAGAACCACCAAATGTTCTATTGCCCAAAGTGCACAGAACGCGCCTAACCAAACCGCCTCACCGACGCAACTGCTTCCCCACTCACATGTCGTACATCCGGAACAAACACATCATATCATTATGTCGATCTCGACCGCCACCGCCACCGCCGCCGATGCGATAACCCGCCCGCTCACTGACAGTAAAGCCAGCGCTCTGATATTCGGACCGGAACTTTACCCCTACTACGTCAACTGGCAAGTCGATGTCGACAACCCCGAGCAGCAGGCGCTGTACCCGACGTGGCAAGCATGGAAAAAGACCGTATATGCGGTGCAGCAGGAAGACATCGGCGGTATACCCAGTCCGCCAGTCTTCAAAGCATTCATGAGCACACCGCGCGTCAAAGAACATTTATACGGTCGCGACACAACACTCTCCCACATCTTCACAGACGTCGATGATGAAGAGAAAGACCCCTCAGACCTCCTCACCTCGCGCCTCTGCAAACACGCCATACACCCCGGAAACCCCTGCACATCAACCGAAATATGTCCCCTCTGCCTCATGAAACAATGTCTCGCGTCTCTCGAACGTATCGCACATGTCTGGCGCATGGTCGGTGGACCGTATAGGCCGGGTCGAAACGAAGCGGGGTTGTACATCGTAGATCCTGGAGAACTGATGATATACTTTGCGACCAAGAAGTTGTGGATTGCGGAGAAAGCGAGGTGGGCAAATCTGGTTGGTATTTATGAGCAGTATGCGGTGGGGGAGAGGGCATGGGAGGAGGATTATAGACGAGATGGCTTTGAGGTTCCTGGGGCGGTGGAGGCGGCTAGTAGCTGTATTGAAGCGTTGGAATTGGCGGGACAGAGCCCGTTTGTAGGGGAGGGGTGGAGTGAGGCTTTCGTGCCGGAGAAGTATCCGAAGAAGCGCGGTGTGAGAGACGAATTCAGAGGGAGCTCTGTTAGTGGCGTTGAGCTGCTGTGTTCTCCGCCTGAGAGGCCTGAGATGGAATCGAAGATGTTACGGTACTCTAAGGGGGGTTCAGATGGGACAGAGGAGGCAGACGACAACACCACAGACCACTACCTCAAAGACCATTCGGACTCGCCGCCTGCCGACCGCGCAGCCGCCCGAGCGGACTCTCCAACCACCTCTCACCGAAATACAACCTCCGCCAGTTCAGCCATCTACACATCCTCTCCCCTACCGCCGTCCTCTCCGCCTCGATCTCCGTCCACCCAATTCGTACCTTCCACTCCCATGATCGGCGTATCCTTCCCGGATGACCTCCCCTCTCCCTCCACCCGACGGTCGTGGTGCTTCAATCGCACCTCGCAGTCCTACGAACAAGGCAAACACGCAAGTCCATACGGTAGCATCAAGGTCGATACAAGCTTCGCGAGGAACGCCACATACGACACGTTTAGTGTCGTCGCAGAAGAAGAGCTGGAAACATCGTCGGAGGCTCAAGATGAACCTGTCCAAGCAGCTGGAAAGATTGGGAAGGAGCGTTTTGCCGGTTTCACGGATGTGGATCTAGACTCGGAAGATGATGGGAGGGAGAGTGAGTGGAGTGATGACAATGATGATGGGGATGGAGAAGATAATCTCATGACGATTATGGGTAGGAGAACCGAGGGTGGAAAAAGGCTGCCAGGCCAAACTGCGGAAGTCAAGTTCCGACGACCGGTGTTTACGTTTAGTTGGCCAGGCCGGGGAGAAGTGGACGAAGAGGGCGATACAGTCTCTGACACTAGTTCGGATGAGTTTGATGACGATGAAGTGGAAGAGGCGATGCGAGATATGCAGCCTGAGGCATTGTATCCTCCTACCACTCCATCAGTAAATGCCGATAAGTCTATGGTTGGCGGCAGAGCAGAGAATGTGGATGTGGTATCGCTGGCCGAGCCGGATCTCCAAGTAACTCCTCGTCGCCGAAGTCATGACGAGTTTGTTGAATCCGAGGAGGTGGATGAAGAGGACCACGTCAAGAGATCGCGCCTATAGGAGAGGCTCCTTTGACTGCTGCAAGCGTTGGATACCGGGAAGTCGACTGGAAGACTATTCATATACACGTATTCGGAAGAGCGTCGTTAGAAGTACTAGTCATGATTGAATATTCAAACCTTCGTCGATTGAAGCGTGCAACCTGATTGTAAACTCGTTGCCGAGCTCCCAGTTATTCTCGTAGTATTTGCAGTTCCGGTTGTCATCCATACGCATCATTTCGAACTTACCGTAAAAGATGATGAGCTTTCAATATGGTGCAAGTGCCGAAAGGGTTATGGCGCAACATATGTCCCGCAGAAGATAGCATCTTCCGCCAGCCAAAAGCGACCGAACAGTGGAAGGGTGGATCATGGGCTCCGTATGCCAACTCATGACCGGGCAGGTTGTTTCGATGGTGCTATCGATGTGAGAGGTTACGGGGACTCCCAACGAAGACAGAGAGAGATTCTACAAGGCCACACTACCTAGGTATGTAAGTTGCGAAGTGGATTGTGGGAGCTGAGGAAGCTGTCGTTATCATGATCAATAGATAAGAGACGCCATATAACGATCGAAGAGAGTGTGCCCAGGTGGCATGCTTCGCGCACGGGACAATGGAGGTGTGATGCAAGAGTCGCGCCTGCTCCAAGATGAGGCTCATCGGCGGATGTTTGGACCTAGCGCAAGGCGGTGGCCAAAGCGCCCCAGCTCGGAGTGTGGATCTCTACATCACTGACGAGCCGCAACACGACCAAACAACGCCGCCGCCGCCCCATCCCACGCCTTCCCCTCTCGCATTCAATATCGCATTCCCTGTCCCTACTTCACCTGGGAGATAGCAAATACCCCGACACCCGACAGATAAACCCCACGACCCCGCCACCATGTCTAGCGGAGAAGTGCTCAAGGCCGACAAGGACTTTACCAAGGAGGTCGATGCGGCTATTCCAGAGGCGGAGAAGCTAGCTTCTGTATGTCTGATGGCTATTAAAGTTGGAGCGAAGCTAATATAGTCGATCAGAGCAATCCGCAAGCTGGAATCGACAAGCTGCTCACGCTTGAGAAGCAGACCCGCCAGGTACGCATCCACGTATCCCATGCGCGTGACCATATTCTAACTCCTTCAAGGCTTCAGATCTTGCCTCCACTTCCCGCGTCATAATCGCCATCGTCACAATAGCAAAGAATGCGAAGGACTGGAACTTGATGAACGAGCAGGTCCTGCTCCTCTCCAAGAAGCATGGACAGCTCAAGCAGGCCACCACCAAGATGGTGCAGACAGTCATGGGATTCATGGATGAGACTCCGAACCTAGAGACAAAGCTATCCGTCATCGAGACGCTACGGACAGTCACAGAGGGCAAGGTAGGCAACCCCAACGGACAACATACGTGCTGGTGCTGACATGATGGTAGATCTTCGTCGAGGTCGAGCGTGCCCGAGTAACCCGTATCTTGTCCAACATCAAGAAGGAACAAGGCGACATCGATTCAGCGACGGACATCCTCTGCGAACTGCAAGTCGAGACCTTTGGCTCTATGACCCGTCGTGAGAAGACCGAGTTCATCCTACAACAAGTGGCGTTATGTATACAAAAGGGCGACTGGACACAGGCCGGTATTTTGAGCAGGAAGATCAGCACACGGTACTTTGCGCGGAGACCGAAGAAAACCCCCGAGCAGCTGGAGAAGGACCAGAAGGAGCGGGAAGAAAAGGAGAAGAACCGGAGCGCCGACGACCCGCCCATTGAGCCTGAGGACGATGTAACGGATCTGAAGCTCAAGTACTACGAGCAGCAAATTACCCTGGCCAAGCACGACAACAAGTACCTGGACGTCTGCAAGCACTACCGACAAGTACTGGATACCGAGGCTGTAGAGGAGGACCCCGACAAGCTTCGTGCGGTATGTTCAGAGACTTGTCCATGGTCGCAGCTCTAACTAACATAACTGCAGATCCTCCAGCGCGTCATCTACTTCATCATCCTCGCACCGTACGACAACGAACAGTCCGATCTCATCCACCGCATCCAACGCGACTCGCGCAACTCTCAGATCCCACAAGACGCACAATTAGTCAAGCTCTTCACTGTGCCTGAGTTGATGAGGTGGCCGATGGTTGCGAAGCAGTTCGGGCCTCACCTCACGGAAACTGATGTATTCGATGCGGAGAAGGACGACTCGGATGACCCCAAGGCATTCCAGAGGTGGCAGGATCTCCGCAAGCGTGTCATCGAGCACAACGTTCGCGTCGTGGCCAAGTACTACACACGTATCCAGATCCCACGCCTGACAGAGCTGCTAGATCTGACCGAGGATGAGACGGAGAAAAACATTAGCGAGCTGGTGTCTGCAAAGACCATATACGCGAAGATTGACCGACCCGCCCGCATTGTCACCTTCTCGAAGCCCAGGGACGCAGACGATGTGCTGAACGAATGGAGTGGAAACATGAAGAGTTTGTTGGGTCTGCTCGAGCGCGTTGACCATCTTATCACCAAGGAGGAGATGATGGCGCGTATCCAACCCACAAAGGTGGACAAGAGCAAGGCGGTCAAGGGCAAGGCGAAATAGGATCCGCGAAGACCCTCAGGTATCGGCAATCGATGTACGAAGTTTGGGCAGCAATTGGTCGTCTAATGGCCTTGCAAGGTACAGCACTCACGATGATGATGGATGAGTAGTGGCACGATAGTCTATGAATTAGTGCGTATGCAAGACGACCACGAAGCTCATGTGTTTACCGTTGCGCTGCGTAGGTTTACGTTTAACAAGTCGGACTGCTGGTCTGGGCGCATGAAGGAAGAGTTAGACAACCTAGGCATCTTGCATAGGATAGTAAAATAAATTAAAGCAATTGCTAGAACAAGAGTTTGTCATAAATTATGTGCTCCATATATAACACTTTCGTTCGAGTGCTTTTGTTATAATTGATGGACGACATCTGCGCGTTGTATCATCTGCCAAGCCACTCAAGTGCCGACGCGGACTAGCGCAACGCGTCCGACGCGTCCCTTCCTTCCCCGGGATTTGGCAGCAACCGTTGAAAGTACTAGACTCTCAATACCTCACTTTGTGCATCCCCATACCACCGCAATCATGGTTCGTGGTGTCGAAGGTAACGAGATGTCGACACCTCGCGCTTCACAAAAGAAGCAGCCCGCATCCGCGTCGCAATCGGCCAAGGGCCAAAAGTCCATCCTAGGGTTCTTCCAGAAGAAGTCTACCAACTCACCAAGCCCCGCGCCGTCCGATGCCACACCAGTCAACAAGACGCCCACATCGAAATTGGCGAAGAAGGCCTTCGAAAAGCCGCCTGCCGCAATCACCCCTGTACCAAGCAGCGACGCTCCGGATTACTCGAGCCCTATCAAACAGGAACATGAATTGACGGTAGGGAGGAACAAGGAGAACATACTGGCCCAACATACAGATGCGGTTCCCAGTAGCCCAACACGCAAGGTACGCGAGATATGCCATTGCGTATGCGACCGCACTTACTGACATTCTAATCCAGGCAAGAAAGCCCGTCAACTACGCCGAATCGGACGACGACGACGACGACGACGAAGATGTACTGGGTCCAATTGCAAACAATGCAAGAGGCAGAGCTACGAAACGCCAGCGTGTCACCATCGACGACGATTCAGACGACGAGTTCGGATTAGACGCGGCCACGCAGAAGGCAATGCTCGAGGAAGATGACGATGATGTGGATGACTTCATTGTTCCAGACGATTCCGATGAGGAAGTCGTTTCGAAGAAGCGCAAACGTTCAGCAGCACCCAAAGCTCGTACTAAAACATCCCCGGCATCGTCACCACCTATAATCGAGACGAAGGATGAAGAGGACGTTGGCGATGTCGTAATGAATAGCACGTCTACTGCGCAACAATGGATCTATGATCCCGAGAATCCAATGGTGTTCAAGCCTCGCACAGCCGTGCAAGCCACCAAGAAGGACCCCAGCAAGAAGATTAAAGAACGTCCGAGCGCTTCTGAACCTGAGACGAGATACACATGGCTCGCACACCAGATGGACGCTGATCGGCATCCCGTCGATCATCCCGACTACGACCCCCGCACACTTTATATCCCCCCAGGTGCTTGGGACAAGTTTTCTGCTTTTGAGAAGCAGTATTGGGAGATCAAGAGCAAGTGGTGGGACACTGTCGTCTTCTTTAAAAAGGGCAAGTTTTACGAGCTCTATGAAAAAGATGCTTCGATAGGCCACCAGCTCTTTGATCTCAAATTGACCGATCGGGTCAACATGAGGATGGTAGGAGTACCAGAAGCTTCCTTGGACATGTGGGCTACACAGTTTGTAGCAGCAGGACACAAGGTTGCTAGAGTTGACCAGATGGAGTCGGCTCTGGGCAAGGAGATGCGTGAGCGTGACGACAAGGGCAAAACGCCAAAAAAGGCTGGTAAGGAAAACAAGGTCATCCGAAGAGAGCTAGCTACGGTACTCACTTCGGGTACACTTGTGGATACGGGCATGCTTCAGAGTGAGATGTCGACATACTGCATGGCCATCAAGGAGATCGACCGCGATAACCTGCCAGCCTTTGGAATTGCCTTTGTCGATACTGCTACTGCACAGTTCCAGCTTTGCGAGTTCACAGACGACATTGACATGACCAAGTTTGAAACCCTCATCGCCCAGATGAGGCCCGGTGAACTACTCCTGGAGAAGTCATGCGTTTCTGCGAAAGCTCTGCGGATACTCAAGAACAACACGCCTCCCACAACGATTTGGAACTACCTTAAGCCCAACAAAGAATTTTGGCCAGCGGATATCACCATCCGAGAAATTGAAGCGAACAACTACTTTGAGTCACCCACTGACGATAACATCGAGGCGTGGCCACCGGTCCTCCGCGAAGCCCGAAAGCAGGAGTTGATCATGTCGTCGTTTGGTGCTCTTCTTCAATACTTGCGGACGCTAATGATTGAGCGCGATCTGGTCACACTCGGAAACTTTCAGTGGTACGACCCCATTCGCAAAGCCACGAGTCTGGTTCTCGACGGCCAAAGCTTAATCAACCTGGAGATTTTCGCCAACACCTTCGATGGATCAACCGAGGGTACTCTGTTCGCTATGCTGAACCGCTGCATCACCCCATTCGGTAAACGATTACTGCGGCAATGGGTGTGTCATCCTCTCGCAGACGCAGCCAAGATCAACGCTCGCCTAGATGCCGTTGATGCGCTGAATGCCGATTCTACCATCATGGACAATTTCAGTGCCTCCCTTAGCAAGTTGCCAGATCTCGAGCGTCTCATTTCTCGTGTACACGCGGGCCGATGCAGAGCGCAAGACTTCCTCAAAGTTCTGGAAGGATTCGAGCAGATTGAGTACACCATCAGCTTGTTGAAGCAGTTCAGCGAGGGTGAAGGTATCATCGGTCAACTCATCTCCTCCATGCCCGACCTGGCTGCTTCTCTATCCAAATGGAGTTCAGCTTTCGATCGAGACATCGCACGGAAAGAAGGACTGCTCATTCCTGAGCCTGGCATTGAAGAAGACTTTGACAATAGCCAGGAGGAGATCGATGCCTGCAAAGCAAATCTGGATGTATTGTTGAAGAAGGCTCGGAAAGAGCTCGGCTCTAATGCTGTTCAATACAACGACATTGGCAAGGAGATCTACCAACTGGAGGTACCCAAGAAGGTCAAAGTTCCCAGCAACTGGGATCAAATGTCGGCTACAGCCAAGGTTACTCGCTACTACACTCCTGAACTGAGGAAGCTAGTGCGAGCACTACAAGAAGCGCAAGAGACGCATGGTCAGATCACACGTGAAGTTGCTACTCGCTTCTGTCAGCGCTTCGATGAGGACTACAAAGTCTGGCTGGCAGCGGTCAAGATCATCGCTCAGCTGGATTGCCTGATCAGTCTCGCAAAGGCGTCTGCTTCACTCGGGGAGCCTAGCTGTCGTCCGGTCTTCGAAGAGGGCAATCGAGCTGTCGTTGAACTAGAAGAGCTTCGCCACCCATGCATGCTCAACACAGTCGATGACTTTATTCCCAATGACATCAGGCTAGGCGGCGACTCCGCCAACATCAGTCTACTGACTGGTGCCAACGCAGCCGGTAAATCGACTATCCTTCGTATGACTTGCATAGCGGTCATCCTCGCACAAGTCGGTTGTTACCTCCCTTGCACATCGGCCAGACTCACACCTGTCGACCGCATCATGTCCCGTCTCGGCGCCAACGACAACATCTTCGCTGCCCAATCCACCTTCTTCGTCGAACTCTCCGAGACACAGAAGATCCTTTCGGAAGCTACTCCTCGGTCACTTGTCATCCTCGACGAGCTCGGTCGCGGTACATCCTCTTATGACGGTGTGGCCGTTGCTCAAGCCGTTCTTCACGACATCAGCACACGCGTGGGCTGCATCGGCTTCTTCGCCACCCACTACCGTTCCCTGGCTAAGGAGTTCGAGTTCCATCCTGAAGTCGAGAATAAGCGTATGCGTATTCATGTGGATGATGCATCCAAATCAATTACCTTCCTCTACAAGCTCGAGGAGGGTGTGGCGGAGGGCAGTTTTGGTATGCACTGTGCGGCCATGTGCGGGATCCCTAGCAAAGTCATTGAGAACGCTGAAAAGGCGGCTAGGGAGTGGGAGCACACGAGTAGGCTGGGAGAGAGGATGGAAGTCAACAAGGAAGAGGGTGGTGTGTATGTGCCGCTGGGTCTGCAAAGTGACGTTGCTTGGACTCTCAGGGAGGGCCTGGAGGGAGTCGGTGACCGGGCGCTAGATGTGCTACTCGAAGCCATCTCCGCGCTCTGAGTAGTGGTGTCGTTGAGAAAGGATGTAAGATAGATGTATCGAAGGCGTGATATGGGCGATCGGGAACGGAATATATTCATATGGGAACGGGGGATCGGATCTAGGCCAGGCTAGCGTTTTGCTGTAAACGTATGCCGTAATTTAGCGTATCGCAAGCCAGTTCACACATTACAAACATAGCTTATCATGGAGGTCTCACTACATTCTGCTTGATGCTTCGTATATGTATAGGACATAGATACCTCCAGGGTAGCCTACGACAATGCTGTGAAGTTCAAAGATCGACACCGTATGATGGTAGCCCGGAGGTAGTCAATGTATCTCACGATGTCACATTTCCTCAGTAAACCACGCGAATTCTTCAGGCATATATGAAAACCATTGGAATGACTGCAATCATTACGATGTAGCCGTCCGCCCATCCAATGAATTCGCCATACAAGCCCAAGCTTTTCCCTCGTCCCAGCCGAATACGCACGCGAACGCCACACATCGCCATCCCTCCCTCCCTCCCTCCCTCCCTCCCTGACACTCCGCCCGTCACCCATGTCCTCACCCATCCACACTCTCTTCGCCCACCACCTTCCCATCCCCACCTCCACATAAACCCCAGGACACCTACTCATCCTCCTCCAATTGTACCGCACGGTACCCGTTAGACGCGTTCCTTCCGGTTCCCTTAGCAGCCCCACCACAGGTTGCGATGCCATCGAGGAAATCATAGCTCATGCCCATAGTGCCACGATCGGGGGGGTCTTCTTCGACGAGATCGAAGCTGTCGTCGAAGCCAGGCTCTTCTTTCTTGACTTTGGGTCCGCCTAGGTTGAAGTCGTTGTCATCGTCGTCGTTGGCATCAGAGGCGGAGGGGGAGGAAGTGGTCTTGCGAGCGGCGGCAACCTTTTTGGAGCGCTTGGAGGCAGAGATGGGAGCGGCGGTGGCGCCTCGCTTCTTGGGTGTTGAGGTGGCAGTAGCGGTTCTGGGGCGGCCGCGAGTTGACTTTGCGGCGGGACTGTCCTCGGAGATGCCGGCTGTCTTGTTCTTGAGCTTGCGCTTGATCTTGCCCATGGTGAAGCTCGCGCTCCCGAGGGTGTAACCTGTAAGTGCGGCGAGTTTGTTCATATCGACCTAGGTGGGTTAGTGTTGGAGTTGAGTGGAGGGAGTGAAAGGCATACCTTGGGCTCTTGCTCGAAGCACTGCCATGCCAGAGCGAGCACCTCATTCTCACGAGGAGTTAGGTCGTCTTTGGCCATGTTGTTTTGTGGTTTCGTGTTATTGTGTTTGTGATTGTTCAGGTCCGACTTGGTCTTGCTGTGGTGATGAAAGAGTGGTGGAGTGAAGAAGGAAGAGGACAACGAGAGTGAGAAGATACGAGCCTTATATGCTGAGTCAGAGCAGCCAGCAGGTGGCTTTGAATAGCAGGGAAATTACTTTTCTGTAGCTACTAGTAGCTGTGGTGAGAGTGATAAGAAAAGGTGAAGGAGAGCTAGGAAAGCAGCTTCACCTCGCTTTGAGTAGCCTGGTAGATTGCTGTGTGGCAGCATATGATTCAAGTAAGTTTAGCTTGACGAGTAGACTACGTGTCTAGGCAGTCAGATCTATGAGTGCGAGGCATTTCGCCTGCGTTGGACGTTGGGTGGCATCCTTGGGTTCCTGTAAAGCTTGGCGTGATTCACAGCGTGACGTCTTTAAGCTTGCGTCCAGAAGTCACGTCGGTTTACTGCAGGAGATTGCGCGGATCATCTGGGATATTCTCGAGTCGATTAAGAAGAATAGGGAGTAAGCCATTCTACGACCACGCTATATCCTACGCACTTCTTTACCCAGTAATTCGGGTCTCTCTACGTCCAGCTCATCCCGCAACGCTGCGTATAGCGAATCTCCTAGAATGATGGACAACCCCAGACTCCAGACTAGCGTGATGGCATAGAAGAAGTTGGCGTTTCCCGAGCCTGCGTAAATCCAAAGATGGTAGAAGGCAGGGCCCAAGAACGACGTATATAAGATAGCGGATGAAGCCAAGAACGTGTAGCGCATAACTAGTATACTGTTAGTATTGTTACAAGAGTTTCAAAAAAAGGGTACACTCACGAGGGAACAGATGACGGAACATGGGTACCAAAGAAAGGTAGAGCGCAGCATCCGCTATGCTCGGGTATGGTGTGAAAATGGCGAACACGCCGGTCAAGCTGCAAGCGACGAATAATGGCTGCTTGTGAAGGCGGATGGTAAGGCCTGGCATATACGATGCCGCGTGTAGCCAGAACACACCGAGGAAGAACTCGCGGAAAGAGTCAAACATCTCGATGAAGAAGTACCACCAAAGTCCAACATTCGGCGTGAGGTCAGGTAATAGAAGACGCACGCCGTATGTCGCCGAGAGAAAGTCCCACGAGCCCATCAAGAACGCCGACCCAGTGAGCAAGACGCCTATTGCGCCCGCGATACCAACAGTATGGGTTATGATGAAGGACACGACGTCTGGTGCGGTATTCTTCTTCAAAGTCTTCGCATCGTAGAGGAGAACCATGAGCGGAGGGAAGAGAAGGATCGGGTGCATGGCAAAGTACGATGCGAAAGCTGTGGCTAGTATGAAGGTGAAGCTGGCTCCTTGGGACGCCTTGGCCATGGCCGTGAGGATGAAGAGGTTCGTCAGGGCCGAGGTGGAGCGTGCGACGCAGGTCAGGACTGTGAAGGGATTGAACAGGAAGCTGAGATATGTCAGTATATATCCTACATGGAGGTGTAATAGGCATACCCTGCTGCAATAGCCACGCTGCTCCATCTCAAGTCCTTTCGCGGGGAAGCGAACAGGCGCGTGACTGACGCGAAGCCGCTCTCTGCCACCTGATATAAGGCATTCGCGCTTAATAAATCCACGATGGTAAAGAAGATGTTGGTCGCCAGCGGGGCATGGGCCGGGCTGGGAAAGAGGGAGAAGAGAGGCAGCAGGAGGGGTGCCTGGTGGTACACGCCACCGTCGTAGGGAGAGACATTGTGGGTGTAAAGGAAGACGCCCTCTTGCACTTGTAGGTATCAGTAATACCCTAGACAGATTATCCCAAGTACATACATCTCTTGAAGCTTGTCACTGGTGTTGACACCTCGACACGTCCGGCGAGGAGGTCTGGCAGGGCGGGAAAGACAGTGAAGAGGAGCAAGCGCACGGCTGCGGCGGCTGCAAAGAGCAGCATCTTTTGCTGCTTGTCAATTGCCATGGTCACGGGCAGCTATGCACTCATTGGCTCCATGGCGGTTCTCGACACCTCGGCGCTGGAGTTCTGGCAAGATGCATGTTGGTGGACCCTTGTCGCGCTAACGCCGGATCCATGTCCGCTAGTTGGCCGCATCTCTAACTTTTTTGCGCCCGCCAAAAGTTCGATCGTCTGCACCGACAGAATCGCGATTCAATACATACTCTACAATGGCTGGTCGCTCAAAAAAGAAGGGTATATATCTACGTCAATCATCGAGAGGAATATCTTGCTAATCATTTTATAGGCACCTCCGGTGCGGCCAAGAACTACATCACCCGTACGCGCGCCGTGAAGAAGCTTCAGATCTCGCTCCCCGACTTCAGACGACTATGTATCTTCAAGGGAATCTACCCCCGTGAGCCGCGCAACAAGAAGAAGGTCTCGAGGGGCTCTACCGCCGGCACCACCTTCTACTACACCAAGGATATCCAGTACCTCCTCCACGAGCCGCTGCTGGCCAAGTTCCGCGAGCACAAGTCTGTCGCAAAGAAGATCGGCCGCGCTCTCGGTCGCGGCGAGTCTGGCGATGCATCGCGCCTCGAGAAGAACCTCATGCCCAAGGTCAAGCTCGACCACATCATCAAGGAGCGCTACCCTACCTTTGTCGACGCCCTGCGCGACCTCGACGATGCCCTCTCCATGCTGTTCCTCTTCGCCAATCTCCCCTCGAGCGACCACGTTCCCGCCAAGACCATCGCCCTTTGCCAGCGACTGACCCGCGAGTTCGAGCACTACGTAATCACGTCCCACGCCCTCCGCAAGTCCTTCCTCTCCATCAAGGGTATCTACTACCAGGCGACGATCCAAGGTCAAGACATCCTCTGGCTGGTACCATACAGGTTCGTCCAGCGAACAGGCGGCGATATTGATTTCAGGATCATGGGCACCTTTGTTGAGTTCTACACGACGCTGCTCGGCTTTGTCAACTACCGCCTCTACACTTCGGTCGGCCTAGTATACCCTCCCAAGTTTAACGCAAAGAGCGACGAGCAGGGTGGTGAGCTTGCTGCATTCCAGCTTGAAGGCAGGGCCACTGCTACGAACGACGCAAACGGCCACGATGAGAATGGTGCGATCAACCCCGAGGCACAGGCGATTGCGGACAGGCTTGCAGCTATGCCCGATGCTGAAGAGGAGGAGAGCACCACTGCCGTGTCCAAGGTTGTCACCGAGGACGACGAAGAGGAGGCCAACGACGAGATTGACAAGTTCGAGCCAACTGCCCCCGACGCCGATATTCTGCCCCAGCCTCAAGCAAGCAGCGCCGAAATCGCATCCTTGTTCGCGCCTTTCACCTTCTACCTGGCACGAGAGACACCCAGAGCATCGCTCGAGTTCATACTAAAGGCATTTGGCTGCAAGAGAGTGGGTTGGGACGGAACGTTAGGCGATGGTGCTTTCACAACCAACGAGTCGGACCCGAACATCACACATCAGATCGTCGACCGACCCGCGCTATCCAACGGTGCTCCTGCACAGGAGGACGGTGCTGCTGCTCCCAAGGCCCAATGGCCATACTCTATGATGCCTGGACGCACCTATGTCCAGCCACAGTGGGTTTGGGACAGCATAAACCAGGGCAAGCTGTTGCGACCAGACCACTACGCTCCTGGCGCAGATCTACCTCCCCATCTCAGCCCTTGGGTCAAGCCAAAGAAGGGCGAATACGACCCTAACTTGCCTCTCGCGGCCCAACAACCCGAGGGCGAGGCTGAGGCGTTTGAGGATGATGATGACGAGGAGGCTAATTTCGACGTTGATGGAGACGAAGACATGGACGCCATCGTTGACCGTGAAGGCTCAGTGGAAGTTGGCGAGGGCATGGATGTCGCCGATGACTCTGAAGACGACAGCGATGACGACGAATCAGATGAAGCTGGCGCGGGTGGTGAGGAGTTCGACGGCCTTGACTCCGATGCCGAGTCGGACATCTCAGAAGGAGAGGCTGCCCGTCTTCAGCACCAGCGTGAATTGGAAGCTGAGGCTACTGGCAAGAAGCTCGAGGTCAAGAAGCCGACCAAGAAAGAAGAGAACGCCGTCATCCGCAAGAAGGCAGAGAAGAAGAAGCGCGCTGAAGAGGAGGAGCGCGAGAGGCAAAAGATGATGTTGTCCAACAAGAAGCGCAAGCTGCTCAAGCGTATCGAATATGGCGAAAACAAGCGCGAAAATGAGTCTGAGAACCTGCGCAGAAAGCGTGCGAAGGTTGAGAAGGCCAAGGCTGCTGCTGAAGCCCTATAGGTTTAAGTACATGTATATGACATGCATCAAAAGCTAGGGCTGGCGTTCTTTGGGCAGGAGTTTGGCGCGCTTAACGAACCTCTATATGCTGCATGTAGTAAATCGATACCTTTTCTGGCTCTACATCATGGCCGTAGCTGTTGAACATCTATCCCCAACGAATCGGCTGTGATCGCTGGTTTGGACGCACGGACTGGGGCTGTCAGACGAGTGGCGCAGCCATCTCTGACCCAACGAACATGGTGAACACTCGATGACTCAAACAGAGGATATATGAACCATGGCTGCACTCATGTTGCACTTAAAATATAACATTCAACTGCAAGACCATACGATCAATACACGCCCTATTCAACAGCATGTAGTCACGCCCTTTAATCCGCGAATATTGCACGATGGTAGACCAGGGCCGCCATCCAAACTCGACCATAGTTGGCATCGCAACAACGACAATGCTCTACTTGGACAACATGACATGATTGATTTCTCTTTCCTGCGCGTCATGTCATCTCCCATAAACGTATGTCTACACCACAATAACCCCCTCTTTCGACTCTCCCCACAAAGACGTTGCAAGAGCACGCAACCTCCGCGGATCCCACTCGAACACAAAGAACTAAAGACGAAAAGATGAATCCATAACGCGACCCGCCGTCGTTCTCGATCTGCTCCACGGAAAAAACCTAGATCCACCATCGTCGCCGCTACCTAAAAGCGCAAAGTGCCGAGCCGCTGCCGAATAGCACCACCTTCCGGAAAAATTGTGCATGTCTGATTTTGCTCCCCTGATAACTTTCGGTGGCATAGAAGTTTGAGAAGGTATAGAGACTCTTTGAAGCACTATGGAAGCGAAGCTGACACGGAAAGACCAATCTGGGTCATTGCTTTCACCTGGGGCAACAGGCATCGCTGTCACGTGATTGCGCGTTCACCCCGGCAAAGACGCTTGGTTGCTATTGTGGTATCACGACAATAGGCTCGGCTGTGGTCACCCAGCTGCTGCTTGGAGTTGGTGTTGTCTGTGATTTCAGGAGTTCATCTGCTCCTACTACCCATACCGTTTACTTCTTGGACTCGACACAGCGATCTGAAGTCAGCAACACCACTCATCAGACGTCGCGTTAAACCTCCAGAAACCAACGTATCCAACAACAAGCCACCGGAACCCCCATTCTACAACTGGCCATGGCAACGTCACAACCAACAGCCCTCTTCCCATCCCTCCCCCCAGAGCTCCGCAACGAAATATACACCTATCTCTCCTCTCCAACCCCCACATCCATCCCCACAAACAGCCACCTCCCCCTTGCCCTTAAAACCTTCACCTGCAAACACACCACCACAACTCTCCTCCCCATCCACCACAGCACGCCCGGCCTACTCTCCCTCCACGGCACCCTCATCCCCGAGGCCGCAGAATACGCCTCCTTCCTCCTCTCCAACAGCATAACCCTCTACCTCTCCATCCACTTCCGCGGCCGTGTAAACACCTTCGTGCCCTCGGACTGGGACAAGAAGATCCAAGCCCATTTACGTAAACTGGGTAAATCCTTTCCATGGCTGAGGAAGGTGGCGAGGTATGAGGTGCAGATACTGTGGGAGCCGGTTGATGGGGTGTTGAAGAGCAGGAAGGGCAAGAGGTGTGCGGGAGACGTTTGTTTGGGGTTGGTGGAAGGTGTGACGGGGTTGATAGACGAGGAGGTGAAGAGGAAGAAGGGGTGGTTGAGGATGGGCTTGAATTTGGATCATGGGTTCTCTGTCGCCAATGCTTTTTCAAACACGAAATTCGGACTGAATAAGTTTCTTGGTGAAGAGTTGGGGTTTAGGACGGTGGTGAGGGAGGTTAGGAAGACGAGGTCTTCGCACCACTGGGGGCCTGTGCCTCTTCGTCCAGCTTTTCGTGCGGTGGAGAAGGTGGGCACACCGGAGGAGAAAAGGTTGATTGAAATCGGGAAAGACAGCGTAGGTTGGTCTGAGTGCACGACGGGGCCGCTGGTCATGAGGAGGACTACGGGCACGGTGCTGAAGGGGTCTACGACGGTGTTGGGGAAGGATGAGATGGACTTCCCCATGTGCCATCTCATGGCGGAATGTGTCAAGATATAATGAGGACTACCTACTCAGCCCCCGATCCCAGCAGAGTCCGTTGAGCTTCCCATCTATGGTTTCAGATCAATTCAAGAGGGGGTGGTACGAGCGGCCAAGCAGGCCTGGGAGCTTTCGGCCAAGCAGCTTGATATGATCAAGATGCAAAAGAAGGAGCTAGAGGACAAGTTGGCAGGATACATTGTGAAGGATTCCGCGAATGACTATCCCGCATTTTGTGAGCTACTGATGACTTTATGCTGGCTTATGCAGTAACGACTGGATAAACACGGCCACAAGTCTTCCAAAATCCACTGTCCTGCCATCCAACAGCCCGTCCGTAGGTCAATGTACAATTTGTTCCAACTTCCTTACCTCTGCAGGCATCCAACACATCCTCCTTCATCCATATTACCATCCTCCACCGCCCCATTCGCCACATATCCTCTCCTTACGCCCAAGCTCCCACCAAACTCATCAAAAATGCACCAAGGAACACAAGCAAACAAGCATACACCCTGCGCTTACCCTTGAGTACCTTCCAACTCTCATCGCTCAGAAAGTCCTCTGACATGAGTTCCACGAGTGAGGCAAAGACAAGGAACCCCGCTGAGATGGCGTTCATGATACCGACGACGAGGAGGCCGACTTCAGAGTCGGGAGAGTACAAAGTGTGTGTCGCTATGCCGATTGCCATGCCGCCGGGTGTGCTGGGTGTTGTGTTAGTATGGTAGAATAGACTGAAGGTCGAGGGGTATGAGTAAGACTTACGTGCAACCGTAAGCGAGAGCCATGAGCCAAGGCTGTGCAGCGCGTGGCTTCCATTTGATGTCGGCGATACGTACGCCAAGTGCAAGACCTTCGAAGGTTTCTATCAAAGTCAGTATACAGACACGGCCGGTTTGGAAGGGTGACCTACGATGAAAGACGATGGCGATCAGCAGAACGGTAAAATCGTTGCCGACTGAAACAGCGAGCGACATTCCAATGAAGATGCTGTGGAACAAGATACCCATTTCCAGGAGAAATACCTGCATAATGGCTTTCTTGTGGATTTGCTCTGGGGTGAGCACATGGTCGTGCTCCCCAGTCTCTTGGTCCTCTTCAATAGCATATTCGTCATTCGCTTCTTTGCTACGAGCGCCCGGGGTTTCCGCTTCAAACCCACCCACAGATTCAATGGCATCGAGTCGCTGGCCATCCTCACGGTACCGGGAGAGCGTTCTACTAATGCTCCCGACCCTTCCACGCAAGACGCCCAGATCGCGTACTCGCATGCTGGTATCAGAGTATGTTCTCTGCATTGCTGGTTGCGGTGGAGCAGGCGATTCGTTCTCAGTCTTCGGCTCTTCCTTGCGGCGAGACACAGCCTCCGCGCCCTCGTTACCGCCACAGACATGTTGGGCAGGAGAAAAGATCATTTCGATTAAGGTGACGAAGAAGACGCTAGCTAGCATGATGGCGCCCGGCATAGCCTGATAGTCGGTCGTCCAAAAGCTCGACAGACAGGGGTCGTTCAGCGAACCAAAAGCGGTAGGAAGTAAATGGACGAATGCAGTTGCGACTAAGACACCGGTGCCGAAATGCTTCGCGCCGAAAAGGAAGGCAGGTGGGATGCGCAGCCGTGGGAACTTGAGGACGAGCATTGGGAAGGCACAGCCAGTCCCTGAAACGAAAAGAATGATGAAAAGGCCGGCGACATGGAGACCCAGATCGTAGTTGGGCTGGGCTTTGCCATCTTCGCAGGTGCTCCGCCTGGGAAGACGCTGGATTGTCGGGTCTGCGAATTCGGTGTTAGTGTTGACGCTTTGACACCATTGGGGCTGTTTCATCTCACCTTTTGGTAGGAAAAACTTGGGCGCGGATAGATTGCCAGTAGCGTACGAGATCAGCAACGAAGTGCAGATTACTGATACCAGCCACTTGGCCCAGCTGATGATAGTGTTGGTGAGGCCAGCTTGGTGCTCGCTCACGTGCGCGTTTGTTCGGGTGCAAGGTCCTGCAATATAGTCAGCATCTCAGCCTCCATCGTTGAGTCATCGAGAAGCTGCGACGAACCTTTTGGGGACCCTTTGACACCCTCGCCAGTGTGGCTTAGCTTTCTCTTCTCCATCTCTTGGCCACTGAATTCATCGAGTTCACACCGCCGGAGATTCTGCGTGCCGCTGCGCAGTCGATCTGCTTCCCCCAACTCTCTTGCATTCGCGATGCCGTTCAGATCCTCGCAGGTCGTCAGATCAGCGGCGAAACGTGGGGGATTCTGGTTCCATCCTGGGTTCCAAAGGACGTCGTCATCAGTTCTGGAAGGGCAGTTCATTTTGGGACCTCGGTAGCCAAGGACTCCTTTCCAGTCGTGCAGACGATCGAAGGTGCGTTCTGTGGTAGTGACAGCCGTCTAGACCAGTGGAGCGCGAAGGACGAGGTAATATGTTTGAGGGATGACGTGGAGATCACTGATGATGGAAATAGTCGGGAACATATGACATCCAAAAGAACTAGCAGTGGTCACTATGGTCGGTTAGCGGCTCTTCCGCTCTGTCGTTGCCCAAACAGAAGCCAGCGCCGAGTGCCAAGACGACCAACCCCAGGCCCGCCACGCGACAACGGCCGAACGGGTGCTCCTTCTTTTTGATGGGTCTTGTATACATCAGCCGTCGCTGTTTCAAACTTCACCTTCTGGAGATGATATATAGTTATGCTCCTCTTCATCATATTGTCGATAGGTGCGACTGCTGCGACCGGATGTTCGGCTTGCAATCGACACGTAATGATGCGCGGCCGGTGGAGATTCCGTAGAAGATCGGATCCGATGTTGCCCGAAGTAGAGCAATGAGTACCCAGCCGTGCAGCCGATGCCGTAGCGGAAAATCCTGGGGTAGTCTGGGCCATGTAGTACTCTCAATGCTGACTCCAACATGCAAATCTTCCTCACGTTTGACTAATACATCTGTGTCGGCGCTGCGACTAAGCAGCAGCTTGGAATAGACAGCATCCATATCGTAATCTCTCAATAGGGAATTTTTCTCCAGCCGGCATGTGAGCACGCGACCCGCGATCAGCCTACAGCCACACGCATTAAGGTCGCAGTAGGTAGTCCAATTAAGGTGTGTTGTATAATGCACAACATTGTTTCCGAACGATTCTTAGCGCATGTTGAAGCGCCTTTTCATCTCTTGTTTCTATGGGTATCTCTCTTCACTGCGCCTTCGTTGTCTCCAATACTTCCAGCGCACCGCCAACTAGGTGCAAGCTTCCAGTCACCAGCACCATGACCTCTGCGTCAGCACCTGCATCTTTGGCATAGTCTCGCGCCACCTTTCGTGCAGTCCCAACTGCCTCTTCGATTGTGCGCAATACATGCACTTCTGCAGTGCTGTCTATCTCAGACCACGTGTTCGCGAGCGCCTTCTGGACTGCCAGCGTGTCTACGTCCTGTTGATTGGTGTTTATTGAAACAAGGTCAGGCTTGTATCCCTCGCTGAAGGTTTGGTTGGTGGTGAAGATTACATGAGTGAAAGGAGACTGGGATCCGGAAGTGATACCGCTCTGCAGGGCTGTATACAAGGCTTTGGCAAGCGCATTCGCGTCCCGGGTCTGTTGGTTGAAGATCAAGATTCGAGGGACCTTGGCATGGGAAGTGGACGTGGAAGTCGCCATTGTTATCTGCTCCGCGAACCATTTACCAGTCACCTCTATGCTTTCCATAGTGTGGGCTCCGTCGATATGCCATGCGACGTTGGTCTCGCGTCTGATCTCGCATCTGCCAGCCCATCGCACTTGCTCCAGTCCGCGAACGAACTCGGGGGGGAGCTCAATATGCGATACAATGGTTGGATCGGGTACAGAAGTGTGCCCAAGTGCTCGCAGATGCGCAGCTGCGGCAGCTATCGCCACGGACGCGTTGATCTTCTGGAAGGCTGCACCTAGCCCAAGTTTGATCTCGTTATTCACCAAAGCTGGATGCACATCGATAGTGTGTAGTTTCGTGCCCTTCGCGTCTGCCCGTTCTTCCAAGACTGCCATAGCTTCCTCCTTTTGGCGAACTGTAAATGCAATACTGCCTTCCTTAAAGATGCCGGCTTTGTGCCAGGCTATTTCTGGAAGCGTAGAACCAAGCATCGCTGTATGATCTATTCCTAGAGTTGTGACGGCTGTGACGGTGGGTTTCGTGAGGATGTTCGTGCTGTCGAACTCGCCGCCGATTCCACATTCGATGACAGCCGAGTCCACACCCTCCTTCAGGTATGCGTGTAGCGCCATGAGCGTCAAATAGCGGAAGTATACTGGCTTTGTAGGGACTTCTGCTGGCGCATCCTCCGCCTTTGCCGCTGCTTCCAGCTTGTCCCACACCTCGAAGAAGTATTTCGCAAACTTCTCCTCTGATATTGGCTCATTGTCGATCTGTATGCGCTCGCGTACGAATCGTAGATGTGGGGAGGTATAAAGACCAATTTTCGAGGGCGGGGTCTGCGCGTCGCCGGGGGTGGTGTATTGTGACAGGATGGACGAGATGAAAGCGCTTGTAGAGCCTTTGCCTTTGGTCCCGGCGATGTGTATAGGCTTCAACCGGTCGAACTCTGAGGGCTGAATGCTTCGTCAGTCGCGGTCTCCGGGTGGGGTCATTGGGAGCCGCACACCTCATATCCAGCTTTGCGACACCATTCGATCATCTCAGGTATCGCTTGCTGATTCATACCCCGACCAGACTTGCGAATCGCATCCACTATGGAGAAATTGGACTGAAGCGTGTTCAGCGCCGCAACCGCAGCCTGTGACTATCAGCTCAACCCATATGCGCAGTGCTGCTAACCTACCGCATAGTCGCGCTTCTCCATTTTGGCAGCTCTGTGATAAAGACGAGCGATTGGTATGCCGCGCAAGAAGCACGTGCGTGTCCGGGCTATGAACATGAGGGCATCGCAGTTGATGCTTGAGAGGTCGTCTGCCACTTTTGTTCGTGAGAATACCGCCGATAGCCGATGACGCATCAGCTCGGACCCTCGTTCTGATATACCTCAAATGGGCCTGCGATCCCCTGCATACCTCTCTACATCTTCCTCCACTAATCAATTCGTCGAGGTCATCAGCCAACACTAACGTCGAGTCTCCACTCAAAGACCACTTCGGATGTCTAATGTTTGTACCCGTCACTGGCACTAGATCACAATTTCCTCGTGCTGCACGCCATATACATCTTTACGCGTTGTAGTGTTACATTATGAGCACCGGATAAAACTCTGCGTCCTTGTTATGTCCTACTGCTCAGAGTTACTGCCTTCATCTCTAGAGTTCAGCTGCGTCCTGGTTCAAAACAGGTAAACACATTAAAACGCGTCTTGGGAGGCGTGATAGTACTGTTGACATTGGAGTACGGGGTAGCGTGTAATAATTGGCCTATTGTTAATTCAGGAAACGAGCTTATTGTTCATCCCAAAGTTACTTCTGAGCACGCTCCACTGGATGCGATGTGATTGTCCGGTTGAAACACAATACCAGGGTCTAGCAAGAGCGACCTTGGCGCCGGAAGCAGTCTAGCGCACGTGGTCGTAGCTCTCTCACTCGATCCATCCGTGGATCCTTGGCGACAACCAATCCATTGTTTCGACCACAGTCAGCGCCTTTTATCAAACACTGTGCTTCTTCTTTCTCCTTCTCCTTCCCCCATTATCGAACAGCACGGGAAACCACATTGATTCACTTCGCCACTCTCGTTGCGCATCTGAAAACGTCCGCAGCTTCCCAGATTACGCGCCCCTGTCCGTGTCGCGTCACGCTCACCAACGTCGCTCACCTTCCTCATCACAACCACACGCGCAGCCATGTCGGACTATTCTAAGATGAAGAATGACGAGTTGTCGGCGCTTCTCAAGGAGCGCAAGCTACCTCACACCGGCAAGAAGGCAGAGATGGTCGAGCGCCTGCAAAAAGACGACGAGAAGTCTGGCGAGAAGCCTGCCGCTGGCGCTGAAGACGAGATTGACTGGGATGACGAAGCTGATGATGCCGCTGCTGTACCGGCTGCTGCCACTTCAGCGACAGAAGAGACTGTCATTCCTAACGCAGAGATTGTCGCAAACGCTGGAGGCGAAGGCCAGCCACCGAACCCGCAAGCCGTACCTAACCAAGTCGCCGATATCGACCCTGCGCAAACCGACGACCTTACCATCGACCCGCCCGCGGAAGGCGCCACTGAAGCCAGCACAGAGCCCAAGCCAGAAGAGAAGAAGGAGCCCACTCCTGATTACACACAGGGTCTTGCTGCCACCAACCTCGACGAAGAGATCGAGAAGCGCAAGAAGCGCGCGCTGAAGTTTGGTACCAAGTTCGAGGACGACGAAGGTCTCAAGAAGCTGGAGCGCGCCAAGAAGTTCGGAGAGGTCGGTCCCCCGAAGGGTCTCGATGAAGCTCTCCCAGAGCGCCGCGAGAAGCGCCAACGAGAGGCCGGTGGTGACGAAGCTGGTAGCAACAAGCGTCGTGAGGGGCGCCGTGACGGAGGACGCGAGGGAGGTCGTACTGGAGGTCGTGGAGGACGCAGAGATAACCGCCCTCGTAGCAGGGACAACCGCCCACGCGAGAACAGGACTGGTGGTGGTCCCGGCGGCTCTTGGATGAGCGAGAAGGACAGGGCCGCCGCCGAGGCCAGGAAAGCCAAGTTCGCAAAGCCAACGGCTTGAGCTTAAAGACATTTTTTCGATTGTTTTCTGGATTTGACTCACGAGCGGCCGACGAGCGATTCGAAGACGGAGCTTCGATACGGCGCCTAGACTCGGACTCGGTGGAAGAGCTTGGACAGCACCGGCGCACTCCTTGTATAACATATTTTGCGGGCTACATTCTACCAAATTGCCGGACCATCTGCGATTGTCGCTTCTTCAGACACATTGCGGATACATCAATTCAAAGCTCATTAATCTTCACCGACGCCTCATCGTCTCTTCGCGATTCACTCTTTGCATATACAGCTTCTTGGGTTTACATGGCGAGCCATTGGCATATCTGTTCGCTGCCAAAATCATGAAGCCACAATCAGACTTTGCCTCGGGGCGCAGCCGCTGCCTCCCAGCAGCGCAGCTGGGTCAGCGGTCGATGAAATACCGAAGCCAGGAATGGTTTACCACATACGACGGGTGTATTGAGCTGCCTCGACCACCCTCTTGATCGCAAAATCAATGTTCGCAATATGCCAGACTTGAACGCTTGCATTCCGCGTTCGCTGACAGCCAAAAACGCATCTGATGTGATCAGTCCACCAGGTTTCACGTATCCAGTGAGCACATATTGCAGTCCCATACGAACTGTATCTATAGATCAAGTGATTGTCAAGCAACCAACCGTTGCTACAAGCTTCGGTTCCAAACACACCGACATTGTGGTCCTCTTTTGTGATGCTAGTGCCGCTCAACGCCACGAAACTTGCTGCATATTCCCGACCTCGGCAGAGAACTATTATCCCCGCATACCAACTAACACCGCCAAAGGGGGGAAAAGAACGCTTAGCAATCGTCACCGTTAAATGGCCTGCAGGCACTAAGTACTTTTGTGGGGATATTTAGACGGTGGGAGTCCCCGCGCGTAAATTCCGCGTTCCGATATGCATATGTTGTTTTGCCTCCTCGACTTCCATTGATGTGTTGCTTGGTTCTTTCGCCATCGGAGAAGACAATCGGACCGCAGACTACTCTACCTACTTGATCTGGAACTTTGGATGTGCTGCATGACTCGGAATCCAGAGACCGGAATCGGACAAAGAGTCGGAACAATCGTACGATCGGCATCAGTCTACACATGGGAAAAAAGTTGGGTGACCAAATATTGTGCATCGGCGTAGCTAGTCGGAGTCATATAAGGTCGCACGGCAGGGTCGAAAAGCAAGAAGGCTAGACGACGCAGTTTTTCACGCGATGTCGCACTCAGATGTTGAAGAGAAACATGTCGTCAGAGACAAGGCAATCTCTCAAGAAGATATGAGTCGCCCCTCGTCCTCAATTCACAATGGCATTCATCAACAAGACAAAACGGCAAGCGACCACGAGGCAGGAGACAAAGAAGCGAAAATAGATGCGAGATCAACATTGACTGCCGAGTCCGCTATTCCTCCACCTCCAGATGGTGGACTCCATGCCTGGTTGAAGGTATTTGGAGGATTCATGATATACATCAATATTTGGTACGTTGGCTTTCGCACAGACAGTATTCTACCTCAAGCCATCATCTCCATATCTCACATGATGTAAACTAACACTACTACTCACCCAGGGGCTTCACCCTAACCTACGGCGCTTTCCAAACCTATTACCGTACCACTCTCCTCACCTCGTCCACCCCCAGCGCAATATCATGGATCGGAACCGTACAAGCCTGGCTGCTCATTGTCATCGGCGTGCTATCCGGGCCCCTCTTCGATCTTGGCTATTTCCGCAGCATGTTGCTCGTTGGAAACTTTCTGGTCGTGCTGGGCATCATGATGCTCAGTCTGAGTACGCAGTACTGGCAGGTGTTTCTCAGCCAAGGCGTTTGTATGGGTCTGGGAGCTGGGCTGTTATACATACCTAGTCTGGCCATGGTGGGGGTGTGGTTCAGTAAGAAGAGGGCGTTGGCTATGGGTATTGTTATGAGTGGGATTGCTGTTGGTATGTCTTCCCCAGCACTGTTTTCTTTCTCCCGGGAGGGAACACGACTGACAATACAATTCCAGGAGGCGTAATCTACATAATCATGTTCGACCGCCTTACCAGAAGCGCTGGGTTCCCCTGGGCTATCCGCGCGATAGGTTTCGTCGCTTTAGCTGCTGCTCTCCTTTCCATTCCCGCTCTGCTCTCTGGCTCCGCGTGGTTGAAGCACAAGCGTAAGCGTCGTGCGCTGTTCGATAAGTCCGCGCTGCATGACCGCCTCTTCCTTATCTTCACTGCGTGCTCTTTTAGCACGTTCCTCGGCTACATCGTACCTTACTTCTATATCCCGACATATGCGCGCGAGCGACTGGGCAGTTCGGAGAGTACAGCGCTATATATGCTCGTATTGAGTATAGCTGGCAGTTTCTTCGGGAGGTTGGTCAGTGGCGTCGCGGCGCATTGGTTTGGGGCTATTGTTACGTGGGGGCTTTGTGCGTTTGCGAGTGGATTATTGGCGCTGGTTTGGATCAGCATAGAGACTGAAAAGACGTTTATCGCTTTCAGTATACTCTGGGGTACGTCGCTACTGATACCCCACATGCTACATTGGACTAACGATAGACTTGTAGGTTTCTTCTCTGCCGCTTTGGTCACCGTGCCATCTGCGGCTTTTGCAAACATCACACCGGATCTCTCGCGGTTGGGGACGAGGCTAGGCATGAGTTGGAGTGTGTCTAGTATTGCTACGCTTATTGGTGCGCCGATTGCCGGGGCTTTGCTAAAGAAGACGGATGGGCGCACCAACTTCATTGGGGTGCAGGTTTGGAGTGGCGCTTGTTTGATGGTTGGGACGGGTTGGTTGGTTGTGCTCTGGACTGTCACTGTGAAAACGCAGAAGAAGGGTTGGAGAGTCTAACGCAGGAACGAGATAGAATTACGAGTCACAACTTCCCATTTGAAGTTCCAAACTTCAAATTTGCTAACGGGTACTATAATACTGGTTCGCTCGAAGCCCGAGACCATCGGCTAAATCGTTCGTGACCTTATGTTAGCGAGGGTCTGGCACATTTGGCTTTTCGAAGGTGAAAGCTATACAACGCCGCAAATATGGGGACGTGTTAACGAACAATGCGTTCGCTCAACAAGCCGTAGCGAAGGGAAGCGGTGGCTTGCTTCTCGAATTGTGAACGGGTGGGTTTTGGTACCGGTACGATACCGATGACGGCCCGCAATCGGCCCTATATCCTGGCTCGTATCAATGGCGGAGTGAACGTCAGCGATGTCGATGCTTGAAGGTTTGCTGGTGCTATCATGAAGGTAGAACGCTGATGTCTCCCGATCACGCTTGCATTTGCAACAAGTCCTCACGTTCAGTAGGGCTTACTAAAAGCAAAAAGCATATGCGAAAGTGAAGCGTTCAGATCGTGTTCGACGGGGGGCCTACTTCCTCCCACAAAAGCCTCTCGATCGCATCTCCACATTTACAGCCCCTGGGTCTTAGCCTCTTGGAGTACGACAGCCGGTAGCAGAGCATGATGTTCTCATTCATCATCGCTTTGGATCTAGACGATGTCGCTTAGCCATCTTAACGCTCGTGTTCTGCCGTACAACAAGACGCGTGGGTGGCGCGACGCCGTGAAACCCAAGATCATGCACCCCTGCTGCTCATTATCCATGTAGCGTGATATCACACCGTTATAGCCTCGGTGCGGAACGGGTCGCCGACCACGATCCCCGCGGTGCGTCTTGCGTTAGTCTTCGTTTCGAGATCTTTTGGTTCTTCTTCCTCCAGCCCAGCCGGTGTGAGCTAGCGAGTATCCTTGTTTCGCGTGGGGTTGTTGACGTCTCGTTACCCTTCTATAGCTGTACCACGAACCTAGCGACCGCATCATCGTGTATATCACGGGAATATGACCTACATGAATGCATGTAATACATACATGATCATACGACATTTCTCTAGGCAATACCGTCGACCTGACCTAGGTACAGCTACGAGGCTGAGCGTGCATCGCCGAGAAATTTCGGCATCGATCATGTCCACAGGTATCATTTTAGAAAAGAAGGTAAAAGCGGCAGTGCTATGGGTGCTGGGTCTTTATCAGTTCTTCCAGAATGCCCATAGCGCACATTGTGAGCCGAAGAAGTCCGCCCCGTCAGGGCTCGTAACGAAGACGATCTAACGTTCAGCCTGCTTGATGACAGATCAGATTAGAGGACCCGGAGATCCGGAGACCCGGAGACTCGGAGACCTGGCCGACATTACTCAGATGTCAGCCTTCGATACACGAGATCACTGCGGGCGTTCGCTCTGAGAAGAGTGGTTTCACATATGATTTGCCCTACACAACTCTTTTGAAGTCCAACTACACCATTTGTACAACAAATTGATGAATCTGGTGGAAAATTATGATAGTATCATTTTGCTTATTTGCGGCTGGTATAGCCCTAGTCAACACTTGAGCTTGGTCCAGTTGCCATTTGAGGTAATATGTACGATGATGTTGAGATCTGAAACCGAACACTCCAACGCCCCTGTCACCCTGCGCCGTGGGGCTCAAGGCCGTCTTGGTACACTGAAGATGAGGCAAGACAGTCGATAATGGATACTGCTCCGCTGCCTTTCTGACTACAATTAGCCGTTACCTATAACAAACCCGAACAGTTGGATATTCCACAACAACGCCCTCGCGTACAAAACTTTTGTGACAGCATGATTTCACTACGCCACACGGCAATTCGCCGCGTCAAAAGGTGCCAATGTATAGTTCTCTAAAGATACTATCTTCGTCGCAAATCGAACTCATGTTCAGCCCATAACTATCAGTGCTATGATATATTAGAAATTGATTTGTCATATCGACATCATCAACGTACTCTGTACGACCCGTTCACTACCATGGGTTCGGTTCGTCCAACCACTGTGGTATCGGTATCCATGCGCACGTGCAGCACCATGCCCATGTGCTCGCGCCCATTTAGCGTGTTTGCCGCGTGTTGCGCCAACTCTTTCGACGCAAACTTGGCGGTTGCCACGCCTTTGAACACGCCGGTCCGGCTATCTCTCATGAGTTGGATTTCGATGGCGTATCCAACAGTTTGCAACAGCAGCGCATTGAGATCGTCGGACGTGCATTTGTAGCTGAGGTTACGAATGAAAATGCCGCGTGCTTCAGTCAGGACTGCTCCACCTCGAACATTGACTGGCATCCCGTTCGTGCTAGTCGAGTATACCGGCGGTTGCAGTAACGCATAAGCTGGGTATACTGGGGCATGGGTATATGCGACTTGCTGTGGGGGATAGGTTTGCATCTGCGGGTACATTGCGTACGGGTACCTGGACTGTGTCGTCATGTATGGCCCAGAGGCTGCTGTTGTGCTCGCGCGCCCGCCGCCAAGTTGGTTTACTCTTCCGATGTCGATGCCACAACGCCCAGTGGAGTGACTTCCTTCGGGAACTTCAGGGAACAATGTGGAGCAATTGCATCGCATTAATCGATAGCCGTCACCCTTGCGACTCGTTTCCCACACATGTACGAGCATGCCCTTTGAACGGTAGTAGACTTCTACAGATGGAGTTAACGTCGTGACACCCAGTATTTGCAACTTCGGTACGCACTGTATACGGCATCCGCATCCTCCCTGTTCTTGAGACGGCACCACCCCTGCATCTCCCCTCGTCGTTGACCCTGGCTGGAGTATACATCAGCCCATCCCGGCTGCTCTTTGACTACTTTGCGAAGATGATCCTTGAATTCTTGCCATCCAGTAAGGTAGGGAGCATAACGTGTTGTTCCAGAGACGACAAGAAGGAAGTCTTCATCTCCATATTGCTGAGAACCTGTGTAAGACATTGTCGGAATATGTGAGTGGCGAATGTTGCTGGAGATGTCTACCTCGAACGATAAATCAATATGTAACTGAACTAGAATGTGATTGATCAGAACGCATTCGATATGGAATCGAAGCCGAGAGGTGGGATGAGAACGATCGGAGAACTTCACATTTAGATCGCGTAGGACGAGATCCGTTCTTCTCCTTTTAAACCACCAGTAGCCATAATATCCCGTTCCGGCATCGTAATAGTAGGGATCGGTCATCCTTGTGCTAGTCGGCGGACTACCTATAGGAAGGCTCCCCGTCCCGGTTTGCAGTCAGATCTGGAGCAAGAGATTAATCCTTGCCATTCAAGCCATGGCGTTGATGCGGCGCCTAGTCATGTTTACATGAGATCCAAGCTAACAAGATCGATCCTTAAAAGGCAAGGATAATGGCACAGCCATTCCGTTAACAGGGCTAGGTGCCGCATGAAAGCCGCCACCGGCTTGCTAATGGCGTCATCAACTTCATCTTGGAACACAAAACCGTACCTATTGCATTTCCTGGTTACGCCGCTACAAAATTCGTGAGGACGTTGCTGAAAAATCGCATCGACGTGGGGTGTCGCGTACTGCTTTGGCCGATCAAAAAACAATTATGACCATACTTCATTTAGTAAATGAGAAATGTTAAAAACTCCGTAATCTTGCCAGTACGTCTGCTATCGATCATGATCGGTCTTCGCATGCATGTAATGATAAAGGCGTTGCGGCACGCCTCGGACGCTGCCGCAGCTATGGCTGCTTGCATATCAGACAGCCGTTGCTGGATGAAGTATAGTAGATGAACGTGTTAAGTGATATCACCTAGGATCAAATTCCCTTGGCGCACGACTGCTGCATCGTTTAGGGGCAATAAAGCGTCAACTGTGGGTCAAATCTAGTCGGGTCAGCAACATCCTTCTTAATGAAGCATTGGCAACGGGACAAGCTGCGCGTTGTTCTCCCTAGTCTAGCGAGCCATGAAGTACGTATTCCAATGCTCGTGAGCATGCTATATGCCCTCGATCAAGATGACATTGCATGTAGAGAACTCAAGACAAACTCCACACGATAAGCTTCTGATCGAACCCACCACTTATCAAGAACTCAGCCTTTTCTTTGCCGTCTGAAGTATAAGACTTAGGTCCTGTCATCTGGCCTGCCCAGAGACATCGTAGCTTCGATCCAGGCTCATGTGCCTCCAATGATGAGATCAACTTTCCACTCTTGATTTCAATGCCGCGAACCACACCATCATCAGAGCTTACGTATACACCAGAGCCATCAGGTCGCCAGACGAGACGCGGTGTGGAGTAAGCGGTTTGTGGCGCTAGAGTGGAAACGTTGACTAATATAGCCGCTTCCTCTTTGTCTGCAACGAGCAGCTCAGCCCTGGCTTGCGACGCTTGTGTGACGGGTCCACCCGAGTCTAGACTAGTATCTGTATCCGACACTGAGGAACGGGTAGGAGGAAGCAAAAGCTTCGCGACCAGTAGCTTCATATGCGGCGTGCTGGAGGTCGCGATTGCAACAAGATATGGATTTGTAGGGCAGATCTGTATATCGGATGGCGTGAATGCAACCCAGGCATTGGAATGTGGAGCAAGATTCTGCTTGCCGATCAGAGTGAACGTTGGTGACTCCGGGCTAGGTACAGCGTAGAAGTGCAGAAAAGTCGAGTCTCTTCGGGCGACTACCAGGACTGGCGTTCCGTCTCCAGGCAAGGTGACGAATGATGTCGATTCTGGAATGCTTGGTAACGACAAGGTTGCTATTGGGTCCCCTAGTCGCGGCTGATCGACATTGGGATCGAGCTGGTATAAAACTACTTTGGCATCCCATCCTGCAGTGGCAACTAGCATGGGGCTACCTTCTGAAGACCAGGTAGATATTTTGACAAGATACTTGGAGTGGTCTTTGCGTTCTTCCAGTCTGACGTCGGTGGCCGCATCGAACAGCGTCAGCTTGCCAGACATTGAGGCAATGAGCAGTCGTCTGGAGTCTACCGGAACAATGTCTAAAGTTGGAGAATCCTGGAAGCTGGAAATCGTCTTGATGCAGTCAAGCGACGATGTGCTCGGATCCATTAGGTGTAATTGACGGTCAGCCGTGGTGGCGGCAACATACTGTTGTATTGCTGGCGTTGATGGTAGTAAAAGGTCGAGAACGGAAACGCTGAGTATGTTGGACCGACTTGGTAACGACTCTACAACTTTCGGCTTCACAGGCGCCTGCACGGTCCATGCTTGCTTTGCATCGTCGACACCAAGCTTCTCAAAGTTGAGGCTCAGATCGAAAGTCTTCTTTTCCTGCAGGATAGACTCGATGGTAATCGGATTATCAGCAGCTGAGCCGGTATCCGAAGGCAAGTCGGCTTCCTGAACGAAGCTGTTCAAAGTCTAGATTGGTGTTAGCACCTTCACGTAACCTGGGTAGGGATGACGTAACCTGAGTGTACCCATTCGCTCTCAGATACCGCGCGACAAGTTCTGCCGCAGATGGAAGCATATCGTCAGATCTTTTGTTCACCTGTGGCTCGTTTCAAGTGATCGCGCTCGATGGCTAAGCTGATATGTCACACGTCGACAATGTGGCGTCCGAAGGGGTGATGGTGAAGGCCAAGCTAGCCTTATCGATAGTGCAGCCGCTAATCCCGCCCCCACACGATCTCGCAGAAGTTTCTGAAATCACGACGCGTATTAGAGACACATCAGAAAGCACTAACCAACTTGACGAGAGATATGGAGGCAAGTGCTAAAGCATGTATGTTCATCATGAGTCTGACTTTTGTAGAAAATTAATGGCATTCGTGAGACGCTAACAAAGGAGGTTGTTTCGTCCCAGGAGGCTACACTCGAAGAGCCGTACAGTATATCAAGCCGTCTACGGCTAGCAAAAGCGTATAAAGCACTTGGCTACCCAGATCTCGCTGCGGGCGATGCTTATAAAGCCTTGATCTTAGTGGATGAAGTACTCGATGAAGGCGAATATCACGACGAAGCCTTGGAGGCAGCACGAACAGACGTTATCTCTGAACGGATGACAGGATTGGAGTTGGAAGATCAGGAAAAGACGTCCTCTTTAGAAGATGATGACATTCTGACATGGGCGCAAACGCGCTGGTCTAAGAGCGCGTACGTAAACAGTCCTGGGTTTGATGTACTTTCGCGCGAAAAGCTAACTTATACAGTCATGATATACTCATCAGTTCCTTGTTGGACTGTGGATGTCTGCGTAGTGGATCTGACTATATATCTCGCGCAAGGAAAGCTTTCCCGGAAGACTCGATCTTCGAAGACTACGAAAAATCTTTATGGAACCATTTGCGGACTCATTTTGAGCGTCAAGGGGAATCTGCTGAGAACGTCGATGTAGAAGACTACCCTGATAAGGGCTTTGTCCGCCGCGAACAATATCCTTGGAACCATCATGAGCCTGATCGCTTCTCCACAGAGTGCCTCGACTTCCTTAATGAGGAGCTTGCGGATATAGCACCAAGATTAGAGGTCAGAGTCTCTGAGTTGCCCATTCTCAGTACTACTTCGACAACTAACGGAACGAAACCGGAAACGAACTATACGAAGCAATTGGGCTTATTTGCCAAAGACGACATAATACCGGGCGAGACCATCCTAGAGGAAAAGTCGTTACTTACCGCTATATCAAGACTTCATGAGTCGTATTGCGATGCGTGTGTTATCCCACTTTCATCTTCTGGAAATGGAAACGACACTGTGATATCCTGCGAAGAATGTGAAGAGGTATTCTTCTGCAGCGAGGAATGTCACGATCTAGCTCAAGACCAATATCATCCAGCGCTATGCGGTGTCAGCGTAGACCAGGGCAAGGTACCCGCACGTGAAGCGGCAGACTACCTATATACCCTCCTACTTGTCCGTGCACTAGCGTTAGCGGAGACCCTGGATCTCCATCCTCTAGAGTTGAAAGAAGTGCGGTATATCTGGGGGGACTATCATGGCAAAGATCTCGAGACTGTGTGGCAAGCGGATGCTTCGGGTCGCCTGAGCGATGCTTTTGCACACGTACCGCAAACGCTTCCCTTCTCGTTCAAGAGCAACATACTCATGCCGTTGCATGTTCTAGAAAAGATGGACATCAACATCTTCACCCAAAGTCATCGCTATGACACCTGGGTCTTCAACACTCTGTATGCAAAGTTCCGCGGAACAGCGTCTGCACAGCAGGGGCTCGATGGAAGGCCTGAAATTAGCGCTGTTCATCCGATGTGGTGCCTCGCAAATCACAGCTGTGATCCTAACGTAGCCTGGGAATGGCGTGGCTCGATGCGCTTTTGGACGCGTGAGAACCTGGTTGATTGGAAGGGTAGAGACCCGAGCAAGGAGCCTGGTCTCAAGAGAGATGAAGAGGTATTTGGCCACTACTGCGACGTACGTCTGCCGGTGAAGGAAAGGCGGGAGTGGGCCTCTGGAGCACTTGGCGGCGATTGTATGTGCGCTAGATGCGTCTTGGAAGAGGCGGAAGAACGGAAGCACAGTGCTCCGCAGTAAAAACCTTGCAACCACCATGCAGTGTCGAAAGCGGTGGATACTTGTAATACTGCACGGTCGACATATAAAACCGGCGGATTTGCAGTACAGTATATTTGCAGAACAACCAGGTGGGCCTTTATCGCAAGCCAAACGCCAGGCAAACGAGCGCAGGATCGGTACAACACAGACTTGTAGGTTGTGGAGATCTGGCACAACGCTCGTATACGGAAACGGCATCAACTCGAAATATCGGCAATCGCGCCATGTGTGAACCATCTACCGGCCAATCCCAGTACCCGTGGGGGCCGCTGCACCAAGCACATCCGGCAGGACACATCATGTAGCGTCAAGAATCAGGCCATGTCCCAACGCCGCGGTGACACCATCACATCACCTCGTGGAAGAACTCCACCGTTTACGAGTTCCCATAGTCGCAATGCGCTTGTCTCCCCCCTTGGTTCTTGCGAGCCAATCATGGCCAACGTCATGTCCCTTGACGGCATGACGGCATTACGGGATATTCCAGAGTAACGCCATACCTGGGCATTCAGCCGAAGTTTTTGTGTAGCATTGTTTCGGTAGTCTTCCTTGTCCTCCATTACTCGATTGCATACATACACCACCTGATTGGTATGCTCCCTGTTCTGGCCTCACTTTTTCAGCGTCTAGCTTCTGCTTTTGTGTCGCTCACACTCACATCTTACGCGGCTTTCAAGCCAAATCCCTAAGATTCCGCACCCTGCCATGCTGTCGGGTGTTCATCATTGGCATACACCACGATATGTGTGTCCGTTTCGCAATCTCCTGATATTGGGCAACGCAAAAATCGTGCTACTGTGCCGCTTATACGAATCGAAATTCGTCTCCTTGAGACCTGCTTCTACGGATAGATCCCGCGGCCCGCTGGCGTCATCATCTGCCGCTGATCCCTGACAGTCGAGCGTTACTGGATGGGCGGAGCCGCACCACGTGTCACGGGCGTGGACGCTAGGGGCTATGGCTACGTTGACGGCGTAGTGATTCCAAATAGTCCAGCTTACTGCAAGAATATGGCGCTCCATGAAATAAGGCCTCCCTTAGATAGCGAGGAGGTGTATGAATCCCTGTTACCGAGTCATCGGAGGATTGCAGCTGCGAGCAGCTGTGCATATCTTATCTGGGAATGCCACCCACGGTATCATAGCACCCGTTGCAATGACTACAGTTAGCATCTTATGTTCCGCTGCGTCTACGTTGATTTCAACAATATGCGGCAGGCGTACCCAACCTTGTCACGTCCAAAAGAGCTCTGCCTAGACATCGCGACTTACATTGGAGGAGGGAATCATATGCACTGTACTATGAACTGATTTATATTTACATCTGCATATGAAGGCAGCAATAAACGAGAGATCACCACGTCAACGTCATAATCATCATTTAGAGAACAATCATACTTCGGCAAACCCAAGAAGGCACTGAAAAGTGCCGTATTCTCAATAGCGGCGCTTAGCGTACACGACAACATGATATGCCCACAAGTTATTCCAACAAATTGCTGCAACCATGAAATGAGATGTATCAGGTCCTATTGTTACCCTGCGAGGAGTTATGTACATCATGTCGATCTCAGTGACGGAGGATGCCCTTACCAACGACTATACTCTCCTGTGATAACACTTAGATCCACGATGCACTAGCGTAACTGATCAACACTGTGAATACCAATCGGCCTACCATCCGTTACGTAGTATATAGAGGTTGGAGGGTCATTGTGTTGTAGTCACTTCTCCGTAATGTTGAGATGCCACATCCGAGTGTCCAAGTACGACCACCTTTCATTGCGGATGCATAATGAGTAGAACAGTTACCCTTGAAATCCAACATTGTGTGGTAGAACCCTTCAAAGAGCTGTTGTAATGCAAAAAAGGGCTGCTGCAACTTAATCCCATGGCCACCTAGACCAGTACAGTCAACTAGCACACAGACGAAAGTGGACACTGCAGAAAAAGCCGTCTCCGATCTTCGCAGAAGGGGTCGTTGAGTCCGGTAATACCCCTGTACATTCATACTGCATCCAACCCCCATGCTTCTGCTCAACATTCCTGTAAGACACATGCGTGCCCTAACACCCCCATATGGCCTATCACACCCTCTCGCAGGAAGCCAGATCACTCCCCACGATCCAGCCCCTGTAATTATGACAGCCGAATATTGTCATGACCTTACTACCGGGATGCGATAAGTGGTAGTATGCTTATACGTACAGGGTTCCATACACCCTCTCCGCAGAATCCGGATGGCGAAAAAGTGCCCATCTCCGTCTTTCGCCCACCACCACAGTCCTCAACGATAACATGCATGATTCCAGGTCATGTAACTGATAAAATACGTCTTTGTCTTTCCGGGGCTATGCACTGCAGGCCAGAGCCCCATCCCACACTTCCTTTACGCACATCCGGTGGTGGAGCTGCATCATCGAGCTGAGATCGAGTGGACGCCGTGGAATTGAGCTACGCTGTCCGCGGAAGCGCGGATCGTTCTGACCATTGGATTATTGGGGGACTCATGAAGTCCCAATTGCAGATGCATGCCGTGGGCACCAAGAAACAAGCAACATGTCACACACCCCGTTACTATCAATTACTCTCACAGCTTCCGGTACCAAAAGTTACGCATCAAGCTCCCGCGTGCGTCTCTCCAACAAAAGAGTACTCTTCTCCGTGGGGACCCATCAATGAGAGGTGCCAGCTCCGACTTTCAGTAAGATGCCCCTAGTCAATGGGTCCGACAGGTGTCAGATCCGACGTTATTTCTCTCGCGTAGTGACTCAATCGCTAAATTTATCCATCCCACAGTCTAGAAGCCATTACCCAACTTGGACTTCTACACTATGAATACCTATACCTCATCGCAGTGCTGAATATGTCGCCATCATGGTTCACATTACCAAGCCAAAATGTTGGAGATACAACCTAACATCACTGCGACAAATGTTGCTACCCACATCACCTGAGTACACTTCTCTCATGGAGTAAGATTCTATTCCCTAGAGTCGAGAAACCATGTCTAGATACAATGCAAAATAGGTATCTATAAGGTATCACAGCATACATGATATAAAGTTCACTGAAAGCTACACGCCCAACAATCAACGCCATCTCCTTGGGTGCTGGCATGGTGAACTACTCTGAGTTGGTAATCCGCTCCCACCATCCAAGCTGAGGCATCCCAGTCTCGATACCGCACGCTCTGACGACAGCCACGACGACAGCACCCAACACACTCATGCCGCCAAGCACCTTGACGAGCACGAAGCTCTGTCGTCTCAGTTCATCGCCGAAGTTGCACAGACCGAGCGGATCTCGCGAGTCCAGTCCAACAGCTTTGGCATATCGTTGGCTGACCTTGACAGTCTTCTTCTCGTCGCTGTGTCTGACGACAGCCCATTCAGCTCTCGGTGGACCGCCAGGCGATGCGACGATTGTACCCTTCGACACTTCCTCGCCGACGCGTTCGAGCAGCCATTTTGCCCTGTCGTTGCTCTGAAGTTCCTCCCACCGTTCTTTTTCGTTCCGTCGGCTGCGCTGCAGATCTGTCGCCCATCTTGCTATCCGTACTTCGCTGAGGCGCTGCTCGCCTTGCGCGGTGTTGTTGTATCTTGCTAGTGAAAAGTTGCCTAATGGCTCAAGGGATTCGGAGTTGGCTAGGGAGGGGGAGGACGCGAGGAGTGGGGATTGTAGGTTCGATGGGTAAAATGGTGATCCTGATCCGGGTACCAAGACGCCGGATGGTGATGCAGCAGAGAATACTGAGGACGCTGCGGATGCTGATAAAGAAGTTAGCTGGCCCAATGCTTCAGGGAGATGATCTTACAGTTCAGGTTGGCTCCGTTGAGTCCGACTGAAGCTGTTGTCGGACTATGTGGCTGAGCTAGACTCTGTAGCATTACAGAGTCTCCTGGTAGCTTCGTCCTGCGCCGCCATGCTAAGAACTTCTTTGCTGCCGAATGCCGAAGCCACGCAATAGAATCAGGGTCGAATACCTGGTTGACTAGTGTGGCGAGTTCAGAAGGAAGAAGAGGCTGCACGTAGTCGGGCGACATGAGCAAGGATGCGTCCATGTTATCGTGGTCTGGGCCAGACGTCGAAGAGACGGCGTAAGGGTATGTTGGTGTAGTAAAGGGGTATTCAGCTGCCTCACTTGGCGCTCCAGACGCCGAAGTCCTAGCGACTGGAAGCCCTTGTACAGCGAGTAGTGCATCGTCCATAGCCTTTCCGAAGAAGAAGGGTCTGAGAGCAGTGGTCTGCAGCCGTGCAAGAATGGATGTCTTCAGAGCTACCACTTCTTGCGCCGAAAGTGTGTCTGATTTGGCAATGACAGGAACAACGTTGGTAAAGTGCGACAACCGTTGCATGTACTCAATGTCTTTCGTGATGTCCCGATCTGCATGAAGTCAGTAAGGATGCCGGTGTGTACGATGTTTTGGCTTACTCGGTGGCAGTAGGTATATGACCACGTCGACTAGGACGCCTCCACTACCACTGACGACCCCAAGCACGTCGTTGTCTTCTAATGTTGTCACTGATGAGGTTTGGTATAGCAGCGACTCAACATAGTCTATCACCATGCTCATATCCTTGTCCGCAGAGCCCTGTGAGTAGCCAGGAGTGTCTACGAAACATATGTTTCTCTCCAAGACAGTATCCATACTGCTCTTTCTTCTCCGCAGAATACCGCTCTCTTCGGTATCAGCCCACCAATGAGGGTAGGGCTTCGTGCTCGCATGTATCTCAGTCACTCGAGTTGTGCCCGCATGCTCGGCTTTCTTTGTGCGAGATTTCGACTTGGTCGGGCGTGAGGGCGCGCTTGGGTGGGAGGGCGATAGAGGATCTACGTGTACGATGTCTTCGCAGGCTTGGACGATGGATCGAATGAGAGACGATTTGCCGACACCTGCATCGTGCTTGTCAGTATAGCCCTTCCACCAGAACGATATGGCATGTCGTGATAATGACGCACCTGTTTCGCCCGCCACCATGACTCTCAGCTTTCCCATAGCCTTGCCTCTGGTTGTGAATGGCCTCCTGGTTGGCATTTGCATCTCAGGCATGACCAGCTGTGGAAAGCTCGCCATATCCTGCTGCACCTCTATCTGCTCTTCCTCCTCTCCACTTGAGACAATGGCCTGGCTGGCAGCGTCATCCATGGCAAACTCCTCGTCGGACAGCTTGAGTGACGTTATCGAAGCCGACCTCGGTGTGCTCCCCATAGCGGACGTGGGGAGTGGGGAAGGAACGTCGACGCTCGCGGCGGGAAGTTTAAAGTGAGTAATTGAGTCATTTTTAGTATAGTTCCTCCTCAATTTCCGTACCGAAGTTATCCTGGATTTTTCTGGCGGTGTGACTGAATCTGTGGAAGAGCTATGCGACTCGGATCTTGAACTCTTTGCCCCATGATGCTGTGTCTTACTAGCCTTTTCTGGATCTGTACCAGCTGCAGCACCTTCTGGGCCGAAAGCAGCCTCCAAAGTATCTGCGAGACTCTGTACTCCGAAAGTGCTGTCTTGCTGCTTTCCTGCAGCAGTCGCGCTGTGAGGAGGAGCCATAGTGTGCTCCAAATCTCCGACGCGCTTCATGACGAAGGTAGTGGGGACATTGCTCGAAGGGGCGGTAGGATGATCGACGCTTGATTTACGAGATCGCGGCCGGACAGTGGGAGGCAGGGCGTCGCCGCCCGGTAGCGGTCGCATATTTGCAGAGCTCTTGGGGCATATGTCGCAGGGTAGGTGAGTACAGCGGGTCGAAAGCGAGAGTCTTGGTCAGCTTCAGTAGATACCGAGTGGTGATGTGATGCACGTCGCGCGACGGCCCCGCTTAGCCCCGCGCGATCTACTGCGACCTTAGTCTTGTGATAATGCGCCAGCGTTAATTAAGTGGAGTGTGAGGAAGAGCAGTAGCTAGGTGTAAATTGTCAGGGTATCAGGGTACGAGTCTTTCGTATGCACGAAACGCAGGTTGGCGCGGCTTGAAGCTTAGGGGCTGTTGCTGATGCAGGTGATTGCGCGTCTTCGAATCAACGGTCAGCGTAGCACTAGGCGCATCCCGCGTCGCACTACACCTATCAGGTGACGTTATCAGCAATCACCAGACAACCTCACACTAAGTCATAAACACCATATTGGAGCGTATATCATTTATTGTATTCGTACCAGATCATTTCACGATTTGACTGCCCTTCCCCGTCCGATCCTATTGTCGCCGAAGCTATGCTGTACACCCATTACACCAGATGCTATGACATCCCCAGCCCGTACCCAGGAACCCCCAGATAGCCTTCCCTAAACATTACTTGACGAAGAATGCGACCGCGAAGAAGGGAATATGTTCGAAAACGGCTGAATGGATATACACGGATGCAGAAAGGAAACATGCAGAAACGAAACCACTCGCTATGCAAGGGCTCAGAACCCTAAGACGAACGCGTACGCCCAGACTTTTCCTCGAAATGAAATGACTTTTATACAAGCGCTGAAAGGGGGTCGGTACAGTACATGGCTAAAGCCGTCAGTCGTGAGGCCATCGAGTCAAACCGACTTAACAAGAGAGAGAAGAAGAATGGCAAAAAGAACGGGGGAGTAAGCAGCGCGTAAAGCCTCTTATGATTCCTGAGGGGCAGCGCCGCCGCGACCACCACGCATGGGGCCACCGCGTCCCCGAGGTTGGAAGTTACCACGGGGTGCTTGGCCACCCATACCACCACGGCCGCCGCGAGGAGCACCGCCACGAGGGAATCCTCCTCCCCTGTTGAACTGGCCGGGGTTCTGGCGGCGTTCCTCGACCTTGATCTCAATGCCGTTGATCGTGTGGGGGTTAGCAGCGACGGCAGCTTGGAATCCAGCAGGCGTCTTGAAGTCGACGAAAGCACAGTTCTGCAAAATGTTAGTCGAGATACAGTATTTTGAGGCACATTCACTTACCTTGCCACGGCTGATGTCAAGGTACTCAATCTCGCCGTACTTGGTCAGAGCAGTCTTCAGAGCAGCGTCGTCAACTTGGCTGTAGACGTTCTTGATGTAAGCACGCTTCTGGTCAGGGTCGGCGGCGGGTCCAGCGTTCTGTACGCGGGACTGCTCCTTCTTGTGTCCAGTGGCTGTTTGCCAGCCAGCAGCCTCGCCCTGGCTTGTCGCGGGGGATTGGTCACGAGCAGGTGCTGAGGTCTGGCTGGGGGCAGCAGCAGCAGCAGTTTGAGCAGGAGCGGCGGCAGCGGCCTTGGGCTGCGAAGGAGCTTGCTGGGCGGCCGGGGTGTTGACAACGGGAGTAGCGACCTTGTGTGCAGAGGCGGCGAGGCTGGCCCAAGTTCGTGGAGCAGCAGGCTTCGGTGGACCAGAGGGCATGGCAACAGGGGCAGCCTTTTGGGCGGGCGCTGGGGCGGCAGCAACGGGCTTCTCGGGCTCGGTGGTCTCTTCAGCGGCAGCGGTCGACTCCTCGACCTTCTCCTCGACAGCAGCAGGTGCCTCTTCAGCAGCGGGCTGCTCAATCTCCTCCGGAACCTGTTGGGCTGGGGCAGCAGGGGCGACCTCCTCGACAGACGGCTCCTCTTGCGCAGCCTGGTGTAGCTTGTTGTCCACCTTGTTCAGGTCCTCCTCGCTGGTCGCGATCTCGTCGCTCTTGTTGAGGTCGGCATTCTCGGGGACAGCAGCGGTGGGAGCTGGCTCTGTAACACCGTTGGGGGGAGCGGCCTGCTCTTGCTGGTCCTCATCCTCCTCGGGCTCGTCGGCGAGGTAGCGGAAGATGTCGTTGAGGACGAAGTAGCCGTTGGTCTGCTCGGCGAGGACGAAAGTCTGCACAAAGCGCTTGTGCGGCTGGCCTTGGTTGGAGATCTCACCAATAACCTGGATGACGATGTTGGCGTCGGAGCCCTGCGAGTCGACGTTGGTGACGCGGACCTTGGTGTCCTTGAACTCGAGCTCCTTGATGCGCTCGTTGATGGCCTAGAAGCGAGTCAGCATGCATCCATTGCAATTGGGCGTGCTTCACGTACCTTCTGGCCTAGACAGACGTTGACCTTGTCCTCTTCGACACCGGACACATACTGGGAGCGCTTGTTGTAGAAAAGCTGCAGGTTGCGTCAGTCGCGTGGTCACCAAGAAAATCCTTCCCGCATATGCGACTTACGTAGAGTCGGTCCGGGCTCTTGCTCAGGGTGGTGTAGTACTGCTCGACAAAGTACCAGCCAACCTCGTCCTTGGGGATCTCTGAGGCGGCGGCTTGTTGTGCGGGCTGGCTGGGCGTGGGTTGCTGCGAGGGTGTGAAGTTGGAGGCGCCGGTGGAGTAGCTGTTTTCGTACTGCTGCGGCGCGTAGTTGCCGTTGACGGGGCCGGATGACTCGGTGGATGCCATTTTCAATATGCGGGCGACGGGGAGAGGATGCGGTAAGATGGAGGGCGAATTGCGTCGAGTTTGCGCGGAGTGTGGTGGGGGATGAGATACGCGAAGCAGAGGATAGGCGCCTAGATGCTAAGAAAGCAAGTCGACGTTAGCATAGTAAAAAGCTATCCTCGGGCTAGTTGCGCGTACCGGGCCGTGTGCACTGAAATGGGATGGAATCCGTCAGAGATGCAGGAATAGGCGGGCGTGGAGATGGCGATGCGCGGGTGTAGATGGCCGAATATGCGAAGCTCCCCAGAAGATGATCGGGATGGATTCAGGGTAGTCAGGGTTTGCGGGTAGGTTGGTTGTTGTGCGCGTTCAAGCAAGAGTGCTAGTGAGGACCACACTGATTCGGAAGGCAAAATGCGAAGGAACCAAGTCTGTGCGTCGTTGCCCGATCAAGCGAACCTGTCCTGCACCTCCAGATGTCATTCCCATCACCTCGACCCTTGACGACTCTCGACAAACCTCATTTCGAAGAATGGCTTGCCCCGCATCTTTCCATGAGTCTACCCTCTCTGGCCAACAATTGCAGTTACTCGGAAGCTATGCATGATCAATGCCCGTGCGAATCTTGCCAGTGCCCCAACCCATGGAAGCAATTGCTGATTTGAGCATCAAAGAATGATCCACACGTACCCATCGTGAAGACTCATGTTTGGGTGGCCGCATGCACATATAGGATGCATCTCCAGTAAAAATGGTTCCATGGCGGACGCGGGTCGGAGATGATGGCATCTCCGACATCTCCTTACGCATGTCCGCTGCGCGCGCAAGAGCGAAATCCTTTCAACACCGCACTCGCCAGCAAATGTCTTCGAAAGCCCGGATCGATCTTCTAGAATGTGGGTCACTGACCCCCGTACCGCTGCTGCCTTCGCTGTTGTGATGATGCGAGCACGGTTCTGAGCCATCTCGCCATTGGCTCGGCACGTCGGTCTGCGTCAAAGGCGAGGCCGAGCGCGAACAGGCGTGCAGGCCTACATGCAAACCTACCCCAATTATGGCTCGTGGGCTTCGCGCTCGCTCTCCAATGTACGGATTGTACGGATTCCACGGCAAGGACCGAAGCGCTGGTACATCTTTCCATGTCAATCTCACTCCTTTACTACTTAATCATGGCCTAGCCCAGCTTTGCCTTCACCAACACCTCCACTCTCAACTTTTCAGCCTCATCATAACCTTCTCCTGCCATGTCACAGACGACAAGCTCAGTGCCGTCTTTGCACGAGGAAAAGTCACGACTGCCCCTATCTGATGTCGAACAACCGCCAGTACCAGTCGATGAGAAGCAAACCGATGCGACCGAGCCTACAGAGGCCGTGAGCCCATTCCATCCCAGTCAATTTCCCGATGGCGGAAGAAACGCTTATCTGTGCCTCCTCGGAGGCTTCTGTTGTCTCTTCTGCTCATTTGGATGGTTGAACTGCGTCGGAGTGTTCCAAAGTTACTATCAGCGCAATCAACTGAGCGCGTACTCGCCCTCCACAATCGCCTGGATCGCTTCACTCGAGATCTTCGTCATGTTCGCGCCTGGTCCTATCGTCGGTTTTCTTTATGACAACTACGGCCCCAAGTACATATTGTTGTTCGGTACTTTGTTCCACGTGCTTGGTCTCATGATGACCAGCCTATGCACCGAGTACTGGCAGTTCATCCTCGCCCAAGGCATCTGCAGCCCCCTAGGCCTGAACTGCATCTTCCAGGCAGGAACGAGCACCATTCCCACATGGTTCTTGAAGAAGAGAGGCCTGGCATATGGAGTCATGGCAGCTGGCAGTGGACTAGGCGGCATCATCTTTCCGATCATGGCAACACACCTCATCCCCGAAATCGGCTATGGCTGGACAATGAGAACATTTGGCTTCCTCATCCTCGGCATGATGACTATCGCTTTCCTCACGGTCAAATCTCGTCTACCGCCACAACCCAGGAACTTTGAATTCAAGGTGTTTGTAGAGCCTTTTGGAGACATTCGCTTCGTCTTACTGACGATTGCGTCATTTTTGTTCTTCATGGGACTGTGTAAGCTACCCCCCTGCACGACTTGCCAAGAAGACGCGTACTAATCCCAGACTTAGTTATACCCATCAACTTCATCGAAGTTCAAGCGATGGCAGCTGGAATGTCGACTACCTTGGCTGGATATCTTCTAGCTATTCTCAACGCCGCAAGCATCTTCGGTCGCATCATTCCCGGTGCTCTCGCGGACAAGGTTGGCAGGTTCAACATGCAGTCACTCTGGTGTCTGGTAGCTGGCATTCTGGTCCTTGCACTCGCTCTCCCCGCATCAGGCAACGCGGCATTCATCACATTCGCCGGCCTCTACGGATTCGCTTCTGGTGCTTTCGTGTCACTGTTGCCTGCACAGATAGCGTACATCTCTAAGGTTGAGCAGATCGGGATCCGTGTTGGTGTTGTGTTTGCCTGCATCTCGATTGCGGGTTTGGTCGGTAACCCAATTGCAGGAGCTATTGTTGTTAAAAACAACGGACAGTACTGGGGACTAAATGTCTTCTCTGGTGTCATGATGCTGGCGGGAGCGGGTATGTACATAGTGACGAGGATGTATGTTGCAGGATGGAAGGTGTTTGAACTAGTCTAGTTGCATCTGTAACCAAATCAAGCTCTACCCACACTAGGGATGACAGACTGTGTTGCATCACAGATAGGTTGAAGAATACTCTAGGAAGAAGTATACATGATCGTGAATATCGTTTACTTTTCCAGGTTTGATGATTCGTATGCGGCAAAGTACGTTACAAGCTCTGGTATTACCCTCTGCCTTTTAAATTCACCTTTTCATCTATGTGTATACGTGAAAAGTTTCACTGTGACCTTGGGGCAGTCGAAATCCTTAACTCCGGACTGGGTCCGTGGGTTGGGCGCACAGACCGTCGATTGTCAGCTGCAGCCATTAGAACACCAGCAGTGTCGCAGCTTCCCTCACTCCACCACTACCTATCATGAACCATGTCGATGCAGCTAGACATTTCCTGGTCAAACGTTGATCATCAGCCTACTCACGCTGAAGCATGGTCAAAGCGTCCAGTCAGACGAAGCAGGGGTTGTCCGTTGTACGAAGTTTTGTACGATTCGCACATCGCATCGTACATCAGCTTTCATGACCTTCCACCGTTGTACGCACTACGCATTGCGCGCTACTCACTTTGATTTGCTTTCGCTTATAACACTCGTCGACGTTCAAACTCGCTCCTTCGTACCTGAATTGTCGTACAAAATAAGGCGATCAAGCAAAACAAAAGACGGAGCCAAGACTGTTGTACGAGTGCATAGGCCTATTACATACAGGATACTGAGGAGACTATCATGCCCAAAGAGCGCCAGACTTGTACGCGATGCTCTCAAAGACGGCAGAAGTGCGATCGGAAGGCACCTTGTACGAGATGCGTGCAGAACAACGAAGGCCATCTATGCACGACCAAATGGGTCAACGGATACAACCCAAATGTCCATCGCAAATATCCCAGGAAGCTCTCGGCAACCGGTTCAAGCGAGACTTCTTCGTCCGGTCCATCTCCTGATGCCAATGCTCAGATCGCGCTACCCGTGGTCCATCCACAAACAGCAGGCACTCAATCGGGTCGGAACGAGCCGCATGAGGATGCAGTTTGGCGAACCGGGTTGCCGGACATCACGATTAGCGCTATATTAAATGAGAAAGATTCAGACGCGAATCAGAGCCTTTTCGACAAGAGCTTCTCCTACGCCCGGTCAAAACGACCGCAACGGGATGGGCCGAACGGGTCGACCTCTATTGCGAGCTGCTACTCGAATGCAGCAAGGACAGTGGAAACACAATACTTGCAGTCGATTCTACCGCCGAGAGAAAAGTTAATGCTCATTGTGGAGTACTACGCACAGTACATGATGTACTGGAATGGCGGCATCTATCATGCGCCGAGCTTTCGAAAGAGACTGCTTCAGGCTTATGGCCAGTCGTATGAGCTTGATTTGCAGGACCTCGACTGGAAATGGACAGCACTCTTGTGTGAGTTATCTCCGTTCCGAACGATGCATGGCCACTTCGCCTGATTTGCTCTCAATACGAAGATTACCGAGACGAGACTCAATCTTCTCGGTTGTTCTTTGAAGCTGCTGACACAAAGCCTGTAGTTGCGATCCTCTCATCCAGTATCATTGGCTCTTCAGAAACAGTTTCAATGTCATGGGGCTTCTCGATGGATGACAAAGTCCAGCTAGCACGATTATGGGGCGCAGCATCCATTTCATGCTTGAACCTTGGAAATTATACATCGCAATACAGCATTCACTCGGTCCAGGCGATTTATATCATGCATGCGTATGAACATCTAGCTGGCTCAACCAATCAATGGATCGCGCTTCGTGCCGTGGGTGTAGTCGTTGCCAAAGGGCTTGGTTTGCACAAGTACGTGGCATAGAATCCTCGAAAAAAAAAAGACTTTGATAACTGATCAATTAGACTTGGGCCCCATCCGGACGACGCCATGATAGCTGATTTGGACCCAAAACGGAAGGAAGCCTTCATCGAGCGTGAGATTGGTCGAAGGGTATGGTATGCAGTTGTATGTCAGGATTGGTGCGTCTACAGTTTGGTTCATGTCCTTCATTAACAACCCACTAACGAATTCTATAGGTTGTGTTGTACTTCATCAGCCTCTTACACGTTGACACTTCAATGGCGGCACTTTACGAGTGCAAGACCACGCGAATTAGACGAAGAAACCATGACGCCCGTCACCGATACAGAAACGCCAACAATCGTAGGCGTCACAAACTGTTCTTTTGACTGCGCTGCGTTGCTTCTCGATGTCCACAACGCGATGGTGGAACTTGAGAGCAAAGACGACACTATCAAATACGCCACAATCCTCAAATTCGATGGCGAGATGCGTGCTTTTTGTGCGGAGAAGTTGCCAAAATGCTTCTCTCCTCGGACACCGAACAATCCCAGCTGGCCTCCATGGGTCTTCTGGGCGAGACGGCTACACCAGGCATCAACACACCATAAGATCATTATGAGTGAGTATTCATCAAAACCAATTAACCAAAGACTTACACTAACTCTGTCGCCTGTCATCAGTTCATCAAAATTTCTTGAGCAAGAGCTTCAAGGACGTCCGCTACACGTACAGCCGGTGGGCCTGTATGAGCGCTTCGCAGAGTCTTATCAATCTATACACCACTCGGGATGCACAAGAGCCGCAATGGTGGGTTGAGCAAGCCTTCATCATCACCGCCGGTATTTGCCTCATTTTGGAGCTCTTTCACCGCGCCGAAGCAGATGCGGAGGCACAAGAGTGTCAACTACATGTCACGCAGGCCATCAGGTTCTTGCAGTCGTTCCACACGTCAAGTGTTGCAGTACATGGCGTACGTCTCCTTATGTCGCTTATAGCAGAGTATGAAAAGATCAGAGACGGGTCAAACGAAAAGGCCACGCTATCAGCGGACACATCAGCCACCCAAACCTGTTCCTATGATTCTAGCAACACTGCTGGCATTCCGACACTGGAGACTGACCGCACAACGCAACAGCTACCTCTAGGTCCTGAGGTTCCGCTGTCGTTTGACGATCCGACCATGTGGAACTTCGACATCGATACTCTGGGCTTTGAAGACCTGATGGACTATCTGCCTTCAGAAGGCTCGTTGAACAATAACGTCTTCAACGCCAGTATGTTGTCAGCCAATGGATGGCCAATGTGGTAGCTCTTACCTCACACACCAACAATCGTTCTTACCAGTTTCGCGCTTGTTCCTTCCGTCACGAAAAGAAAGTGGTCTGACACCAAGGTGGCTCCTCCCTTACTGTACGTTTACAGAACACTCAGTCTGCACAAGTCGCCAACTCAAAACCTGCATGCTCTCGAATGAGCATTTTGACTCGGTTGCGCAGGCCTACTTCATAATGTAGGTTTACGATAGCTTATTGCAAACACGCGCTGACAGGTGCAGCCATACAGCGACGCAGATATGTCTCAGGACCCCGAACTCGACAAGATGCTTGTGCTCGATGCACTGAGTAGCGGCCTCAACATATCCATGACAGAGCTCCTCAGTATTCTCGGTCGTCAAGCCCCGATCTCAAACCTTCTTCTCGGGCCCGTCATCAGACCACAACAGATACCCATGACTACGGCATCTCGTTCCGCACCAAGCATCGATCTGCAGCAGAGGGCACCGGCGTCAGAGGAGCGACAGCATCTGAGGCGCGAGTTTGACATTGTGTACTGGACCGCTTTGGCTGTTGTCAGCCTCATCGCTATATCAGCGGTCTGGACGAAAGTTCATATGGCGGCACAGAAGGGCCGGAAATCGTTCGAGGCCAAGAAACCTATGTCCGACGTTGAGAAATGGCATATGCGGCGTCAGAAGGCCCGCGATGAGACATCCATGGCGCTGGGACAGGCGGATGATCAGTCTCTGGGTACCTAAAACTGTGGCTGAGAATAGAGAGCGGAAATGGTTTCGCGATGCGCGAGACCTCCACCGGGAATCTCGCGCTCTTTGAATTGTACTTGCTCGTGGAGGACCGAAACTGCGTATGGCACATTTTATCCTATCGTGGGAGACGCGAGAATCGAATTCGCGTGAAACACCAAATAACTGATCGATTCTATAAATAATCCAACTTCCCATCGTCTCGTGATTTTCCCTTTCGTTGCTGTCGTTTATCAGAGCCGCGCATCCAGTCAAACCTCGGCAACTCATCGTACCCCACACCCGTAGACGCGTCGATCTCCCGGCACGCATAAGGTCTACTACGCTCGCTACATTCTGCAATACTTTAACAGGTAGTTTGTAGGGAAAGGCCGCTAGATTAAGATTGAGGTTCCATGTGTCGATCTGCAATGATGAAGGCCATCCACATTGACAAATTCGTCTCCGTGAGCGACCCATCCAAGTAACACCATCATCTTCCCTAACCAACATCCACAGAATGTGTCAGACCTCAAACCAACCACAATCCCTAACCCTGCGCCCAATTTCACCCAAGGCCTCCAAATAAAAATCACTCACGCAGCCGTGACCCACGTGGACCTCCTCTACGCCCGAGGCCTGCACCAAAACAACCGCCGACACGTGCAACCGCCCTTCGTTCTAGGTACAGAATACGCCGGCATAGTAACTCACAGCTCAGCTTCCTCTTCTTTCCCGCCCGGTACCCGCGTCTTCGGTGGCGGCTTAGGCGCCTACGCAGAGCAGATATGCGTCCCTGAGACCTCCATCCGCCGCGTACCCTCGCAATGGACGAACGCCGAAGCCTGCGCCGTTGGCGCCAGCGGAGCAGTCAGTTACGGTGCTTTACTGTCCGTTGCGCAGCTTAAAGCTGGAGAAACGGTGCTGGTCCTTGGAGCGAGTGGCGGGTTGGGTGTCATGGCTGTGCAGATTGCGAAGGCGGTTGGGGCGAGGGTTATTGCTGTTGTTGGGGGGAAGGAGAAAGCTGAGGTTGTGAGGGGTGTTGGGGCGGATGAGGTTGTGGATTATGGACAGGAGGGGTGGGAGGGGAGGGTGAGGGCGTTGGGGAATGGTGGGGAGGGGGTGGATGTCGTGTATGATGGGATTGGAGCTGTGGAGAGTGGGATTAGGTGTTTGAAGTATCGGGGGAGGTTGGTTGTTGTGGGGTTCGCGGCAAGAGGGGGAAAGATGGAGAACCTGAAGGTTAATAAGATTTTGCTAAAGGGGGTTGCGGTGTTTGGTTATGTGAGTGATCCTTCCGTGGTCGTCCTGCACTTGGGATTTCGCGTGTTCGATACGTCTGCTGACTCAAGGCAGCGGTTTGGAGAAGATGGGAGGAGAGATGCGCAGAGGACAAAGGATGTTTGGGATGGATTTATGAAGTTGGTTGAGGACGGTAAGATTCGGCCTGTCATATACAACGAGGATTATTGGGGGTTGGAGGCGGTTAGTAGAGCGCTGGAGGATGTGAGGGCGCGTAAAGCTTGGGGGAGAGCAGTGATAAGGATATGTGAAGCAGAGGAGGATAAGGCCGAGCAGAAGGCAAGACTATGATATGGAGGTATCTCTGTTGCTACTCAAGATATTCACTCCACGCGACGCTTTACAGTCAGAAGGCCGCGATTTCCTTGTCTGTGGTGAGTTTAGTGATATGCGTAGTGATTTACCAGTCTGAAGCTTTCATTCTAGCGCCGTCGTGAGTATGCGAAACCTCCATTGCTAAAAAGGTGAAGTCAACGCGCTGGTGATGCTTCTTCCGCCTTGGAGGCGTGGCGTCGAGGCCATCAAAGGGCACGGACCCTTGCGGCGCGCCGGCTTAGCGCGGTTTCTTTGGACGGGCCTTGTTCGACGTTCCCATGTTTAAAACATAGCCCGTCAACTTCGACGCTCGCCGTCTGCTCCTACTTTCCTCCTTCTCACTCTCCAACCGCGCGCTGACCGTCCAAGACCAATCAGCGGATAACGTCCCCGTCACGTCCGCTTGATCGCCGCGCTCACACCCCCGAGCTTCGCGACAGCTCTTAGGGAGGACACGCTCCTCTATCACCACACCCATTCATAAACATGGCGTCCTACGGCAGCGACCCCGAAGAAGAAGAGGAAGATTTCAACCCCGCGCCTGAAATCGACGAGGATGACGTCGCGCCAACGACCAAGGCCTCGCGCAGGCCCGCAGACGAGGACGAGGAGGACGAAGTCGATGCGCCAAACAGAACAGGCAATGACGACGAGGATGAAGAGGGCGGTGGCATAGATCTCGACGATGACGATGACGACGAGGATGATGAAGAAGATGAGGACGACGAGGATGTTGTCGTGGGTCCCATCATTCATTCGCGCTGTCCAATCACTGACTATCCTAGGCCCGACCTGCCAAGCGAAGAAAGAAGGCCAAGCGCAACATGTTCATTGATGTTGAAGCCGAGGTTGACGAGGATGAAGAAGAAGAGGAGGAGGGCGACGACGAGGGTGTTGATGAAGTCCACCCCGATGATCTCCTCGAGCCCACGGGCGCCGATCTCGACGACCGCCACCACCGCGAACTTGACATGCGCCGCGAAGTCAATGCACAAAAGGATGTTGAAGAGCTTGCCAAGGAGTTCGATGAGAAGTACAGGCGGCGTGAAATGCAGAGCGCTCGTCGCGGTGGTGCTGGTGCCGTTCCCCTGGCCCTACCCACTGTCGACGACCCGTCTATCTGGGGTTGCAAGTGCCGACCTGGAAAGGAGCGCGAGATCATCATGTCCATCCAGAAGCGTATCGACGAGAAGATGCGCACAGGTCAGCCAGTACAGGTCTATTCAGCCTTTGAACGAGGCCCTACTGGACCCCAGTCTGGTTTTCTCTATGTTGAGGCCGACTCGAAGCAGGCTGTGGTGGAGTTGATTGAGGGCATACAAAACGTCTTCATGGGCTCTGGTCAGTTCTCGATTCCTCCCAAGGAGCGTCCAGATCTGCTCCGCAAGAAGAAGCGTGCGCCGTTGGAGGTGGGCAAATTTGTGCGCATGCTGCGTCCCCCCACATACAAGGGCGATCTTGCAAAGGTTGTTGAGGTCTCGACTAACGGTCTTGACTGTGTTGTACAACTTGTACCACGTCTAGACTACGGTCTGAATGAGGACATCAACTCCGCCGCCGACAACAAGCGCAAGCGCGGCTTCTTTGGTCGACAGGTCGAGCGCCCACCTGCGAAGCTCTTCAACGAAGCCGAAGCGAAGAAGCGACACATGAAGCATCTCAGCATGACCGGATCCGGCAACCAAAGGGCGTACACATACAAGGGCGAGGATTACCAGAACGGCTTCCTAATCAAGGAAGTCAAGGTCAACTGGGTCAGCACTGAAAAAGTCAACCCTAAGATGGAGGAATTGCAGTTCTTCGCGATCCAAAATGCAGATGGCACGGAGACTATGGATCTTTTGGCTGTCCAGGCCGCGCAGAAGGCCGCAGACTCTGGCTCCGCTTTCGCTGCTGGAGACAACGTCGAGATCTACACCGGTGAACAGAAGGGTATCCGCGGTACCACTGTCACTGTCATAGGCGACATTCTGACACTCCGTGTCAGCGAAGGTGATCTTCGGGGCAGAAGAATCGACGCACCCGTCAAGACGCTGCGCAAATTGTTCCGCGACGGTGATCACGTCAAGGTCATTGGTGGCAGCAAGTACGTCGACGAAGTTGGTCTAGTCACGAGAATCAAGGATGATAAGATCACCTTGCTTTGCGACTCCACTCAGCAGGAAATCACCGTCTTTAGTAAAGACTTGAAGCGCGCTGCTGATTCGGCAAACGTCGGTGCTGACTCCAACTTTGACCTCTACGACTTTGTACAGATTGAGTAAGTTATCTCCTTCCGGTACCTTGACAACGAACTAACTTTCTACAGTGCCTCAACCATTGGTTGCGTCGTTCGGGTCGACCGCGAAGTCCTACGAATCGTCGATCAACAGGGCGATGTCCGCACGCTCCTCCATACACAGGTCTCGCAAATTGTGGGAAGGAACAAGCACGCTGTAGCAACTGACCGCGACGGTTCCGAAATCCGACACGAGGACGACGTCAAGGAGTATGGAGGCGAAGGCCGTCAGGGCAAGGTTCTATACATCCACAGGGGCACACTTTTCGTACGAAACCGCGAGCTCGTCGAGAACCAGGGTATCTTCGTGGTTCGAAGCAACAACGTTGTTACCATGGCGGCAAAGAGTGGTCGCGCTCAAGCACAGGGCCCAGATCTTAGTGGCATCAACCCTGCCCTCAACGCAGGCGCGAACGGCAACGCAACCGCTATGCCACCACCCCGCGCCAGTTTCGGCCGTGATAAGCTCATTGGCAAGACGGTTGTCATTCGAAAGGGTGCCTACAAGGGTCTACTGGGTATTGTCAAAGATACCATGAACGACGAGGCCCGGATCGAGTTACACACAAAGAACAAGCAAGTCTCGGTGAAGAAGGAGCTCCTCACTATCAAGGACCCCATCACTGGCGCCAGCGTAGAGATGGGAGGCAAGTTCCCCAACCGCTCGCGCGGAGGCTACTCAGGTGGTCAGACAAGCTACGGCGGTGCAGCTGGCGGACGAACACCCGGCTGGGGTGCTTCTGGCGGTGGTGGCCGTACACCTGGTTGGGGAGGCGGCGGCGGTGGTCGCACACCCGGCTGGGGAGGTGGTGCCGCTGCTGGAGGCCGCACGCCTGGTTGGGGTGGAGATGGCGGACGCACTGCTTATGGCGGAGGAGACGGATCACGGACTGCTTATGGAGGTGGTGATGGCTCTCGGACAGCATACGGCGGTGCAACCGCATACGGAGGCGCCACCTCATATGGCGGAGCGACAGCATACGGCGGCAATGATGGAAACCGTACCTCGTACGGTGGCTTCAACTCTGGCAGTCGCACACCTGGTTGGGGTGGATCATCCGGAAACACCGCCTCAAAGTCTGGTGGTCTCTCTGCTCCTACGCCTGGTGCTTACAACGCCCCAACACCTGGTGCTTACGCTGCTCCTACACCTGGTGGCTATGGTGCTTACTCTGCGCCTACGCCTGGTGGCCCTCCCATGGACGCTCCTACTCCTGGCAACTATGCTGCGCCCACACCTGGGGACACGTCGCGTGGTGGATATGGTATTGCGGCGCCCACACCTGGCGGTTGGGATGCTGCGACGCCGGCACCTAGTGGCGATCCTGGCTACGATTAGGAGCGTAGTCTTTAGTGTAAGATAGGCAGTTGCAGTGTGGGTGGTTTGCACCAGACTGCGAAGTGAGGGTTCTGCGCAGGGCAGAGCACGCCAGGGGTTCTTTGTATTCGTCTATTGCATTGCCGGAGTTGGCAAAATAGGATATCTTAAAGTCAGATTACAATTCCAATTATTCCTTCCTTGCGTGTGCTAGTTCTCTCTTCTCGTCTTTTTTGTGCGGTGAAACGCGCGTCTAGCAATCTGGACTAAATTGCACACACCTTACTCAAGGAGAGAACTAAGCACGAGCGCTGCAATCTACATCAGTGTTCAACCGAAGGTTTGACAGAATTACAACGCAATGTAAACTTATAGATTGTTCACTTTGAGTAGAAGTTTATTTCCCCCCCGAATGGACTAGCTCTATGTTCACTTCTTGCTTCAGGGTTCATCGCGGTTCCGCTTATTGAACCATTACATGCTACACTTGACAAAGCAATGCCGACATCACTATGCAATCATGTTCATGTGAATATCATTCAAGCGGTCAAAAGACCAGTGCTTAACAGATGCCCATAAGCCTCAGAGAAAGAAGGATGCGCAGCAGGAAAGGTTACATTGCTGTAATAAGTCTTATCTAAATCATGATCTAGTAGACTACAAGAAAGGAAAGCTGGTATCACCCCACCACTCTCCGTGTAAATGCGAAATAATCAAAGAGAAATAAAACTAGAGTCGTCCACAACTCTACTCTTTACAACACCACTCACTCCACGACTATGCAACAAGAACTTCTAACGAGAAAGGAAAACCGACATTTAGTACTTGCGTACACGCCTCTGGATAGGAGCACCGACGGTAACCTAAGCACAGATTAGTATATGTGATGTGACGAGAGCTTTGCGGGGAGAGAAGAGCATACCTTAGCATCAAGAAGACCCAAATCAGCAGTGACCTCAACATCAGCACGAGGCGTAGCGTTCTGAGCAGGAGACATCGAAGTGTTGCCAGCCGCAGCACCAATCTCCAAGATGTTCATTCCACCAAGGGTGTTCTGAATGAAACGCGAGTTGAACTTGACAATCTTCTTGATAGCATTGAAGTCCTCAACAGAAACGGGAAGAGGGTCCTTGACGATGAGGAAAGTGACGCCCTCAGCGCAAGGAGGCGTAGTAAGCGAACCGCTGTACTGCTGAATATCGGAGGTCTTGAGCGTCTCAACAACGTCAGTGAAGTCGATGCCGGAGGAGATGGTAGTCTTGGTGCCGGGTGTGGCGATGTCGGCGAGGGAGGAAGACAGCGATTGGATCATGGAAGCGGAGTCACCGGAGGAGATCTCAAACATGAGGGCGATGACGGCGAGTTGGCTTTCGTCGTCGACACCTTGGTGCACCATGTGAATCTCCAACGGGAAGTATTCGTCGTTGATGTGGTGCTCTGAAGGGGTGTGCATGTGGAACTGGACGAGGCGGAAGTTGGTGCCGGCGTAGCTGGTTGTGCCGTTGACGACGACTTCGATAGTCGTTCCCAGGTTCTCGAAGATTACTTCCGCGTCGGGGATGTCGAGGACGGGGCGGCCTGATGCGGCGGTGATGGTTGCGTCTGATGAAGAGTGTTAGTAGAGAACATGAGGAGTGAAAAACAGAGAGACATACCAATGTTGATGGGAGACTGATTCATGCCAGACTTGCATGCTTCGTTCTCAGGAGCAAGCGAAGCCCAGTTGAAGGGTCCGTTCATGGGTCCATAGCCAAAGGTGTTGACTTCGACGGTGTCTGCGCGCTTGAACTTGGAGAGGCCATGAAGGCAGGTGGCGGACGCGGTCGACGCAAGGAGGAGTGCGGAGAAAAGCATGATGAGCGATGTACTGGACTGTACTGGAATGTAAAGAGTGAAGGGTGCTGTAAAAAGAACACTGAAAGAATGTGGAAGGCTGCTGCTGATATTTCCAAAACAATCTGCGGGACGGGTCGTTCTTAAGCAAAAAGACAAGATAGTGTATGCCTCAGTAATAGAGATTAGACAAGAGTACGCGCAAGATGCCTTGGTAGCGGATGCTGATGTCGACCGTGCAACAAGAACGAATGTGGAGTATAAGAGTAAGACAGGATCAACCTAGTCGTATTACAAGAAAGGCAAGAGAAGGACAAGACCTGAATAAGCCCGAACACCTGGAGGCTGAGCCAAAGAGAAAGTAGGTACGAGGATGAGTTCGGCGGCAAAAACGGACCGTATTAGAACGAACAAGATGGAAGAACGGAAAAGGCGGCTAGAATGACAACTAAAAGGCTTGAGATGCAGAATTAAGCACAAGATATACCTACAATCCATGAGCAATGCTGTACAAAAACGTTCCTCGCTCAAACTGGTTCCGGCCGGTCGCATGTTCTACCTTGCAACGAAAATCCTCCGCAAACTAGACGCGCAGGGCCAAGAAGACCAAGTCATACATCAAGAGACCTCCAGAACGCCATTCCTTGGCCAGTGTATACAAGACATGCGAGGAAGGAGCGGGAAATTTCCATTACAGGTAGGTGCCAAGTTGAGTATGTGGTTAAGGAGACGCCCAGAACGATATTGAGGGGCTAAACAGGGGTCAAGACTTGTGACATTTGCTTGGTATGCTGAGACGTTGACAGCCATGCTGCCTCGCGGAAGCGAGCAAGGTCCTTGTTGGACCATATGCTGACATGCAAGTCGGACGTGCTCTGAGATGACGGACAGCAAAGCCACGAGATCTGTGCCAAAATGAAGGTTCATCGGTACAGTGCCGGATGATGCTGATGCACCATCATCCCAATTGCGCAAGAAACCCTGAAATAATTCGTCGGGATTACCAACTACTCCATCCTTCGTCCAAGAGCTTTCTCCACAATCTCGCGCGCCAAGTCCAGGAATCGTGTGATTTCTCCAAAATAACCCCAACCACTGCAAGCAAGGCAGCCGAAAAGCCGTCGACCTGGCTTCGCCACATGATGGTACTGAGTAGAAATTACCCCGAAGGAGCTGAAACGCTTGCAGAAAGTGCGCTTTCTGGACACATCGCTTGGCGAGGCTCCAGGCATATTCGAGGCTCTGCTTTACGACGTGCGACAGGGATGCGCAGCCTGGTGCATTTTATCCATGGGTTCCAAGTGGCCGAACCAAGAGCGAAGTCGTCGTCGCTGCTATAGGTCGCACACCGCTGTTGCTGTATCAGATTGTGGTCAAACCGATCAAGCGTTCGCCCACATGCTCCTCGCGCTCGAAAGATCAGTCCACTTATGAAACTGCGGGGTTATCGTGAGTGCGCGCCTAATTCGAAATCAGGCAATGAAAAAGGGAGGCGAGTCTCCAACGCGTTTCTCGTTGCGCCTCCAGGCCGAAAACCAACATCTAGATGCTGTCGTAAGGCATATCTTGAGGGGCTTGGCAGGCAAAGATACATAGTACGGCGTACGTGGACGCCAAGACGTGATGATGGCGCGTATGGTGGTGATATTGCTTGATGGTGAACAGATTGCTCGCCCATGGCACCGGATGCGGATAGGGCAGGTCGCCGGCCGCGGTAAGCTTGCGCGCCACGTGAGCTTGAGCAATAGCCACCACCCAAATACCCACCATCATCATTCCATCACAGTCATACCACTTCCCACACCCAAACCATCCGTCGTACTTTCCCGACTACCAAGATCACCACCATGTAGCCGCACAATGAGCAAAGATCGCCGCCGTTCGCCCCACTCGACAATCGGCCGCTGGACCAAAAATACGCGGTCCGACTCGCAACCTTGAAATCTCCGCATTCCAAGCACGCAAGCCTCCCCCCTTCCCTGTCCTTAGCTGTAACGGCGAGCCGCGCGAAACCCAGTGACTTGTGACCAGCCAACCCCATATCGCTGCTGCTTGCAACACCACGCCCAGCATCACCATGCCGGTCTTGGCACTATATTCGGTCTCGTCGACGAGGTACTGTACAAGATGAGCTGACTATCGGTCTTATCGTCGGAAGTAGCGCTTTGTCGACTTCTTCTCACAAGAACTCTGCCAAGTGATTCCACGTGGTCTGTCGCATTCGGTCTTATGCTTGCGAGGCGCCTTCTCCTCTCATGCGACGGTCTTGTTCGGTCTTGTTGTCGCATAGGCAGCGTGATGGTTTCTTGTAGATACTTGTGTGCCCAGCGTTGGATAGGCGGAGGCGGAGTATCATGGTGTACAGTCGCCAATGTTCTTGCTCATTCTGTGTCCCCCTCGGCCTGCCTTCCCGCTCTTGGCGTGTCGGCCTTACTACTGTCGTGTTGTGTTCCACGGCGTAGGCTTAGACGCCCTTTGTCTGGATCTTGTGCTGACGAAGCTCATTGTTTGGATGGTTGTTGCTTCTCACGTGTGCCAATCATATACTCAGCATTACTGTTACTGGTGGCATTCTCTTTTTGCGGGAGGTAAACTCACTAGGTCCATCGTCGGTCTTGTCCACGTGGAAGGGATGGTGACGATGTGACCGGTGACATACCATCGGATCCAGATTCAGTGCTTGTTCACCACAGGGTGAGCGGATCGGCATAGGATGCAGCCGGAAGCCAATTGCTTCATGTTTCTTCGTGGAGGAGAATGACATCACATCATATTGTAGCTTAGAGCATTCATATAGCTGTACATAAATTATGATTAGATCTGGCGTTTTGTCTATCCTATCCAACATCATCTAACATGTCTAAAACGTTCGTAGCTCGTATCTTCCTCTTGAGGTCCACGGTTGAAATATTCTACGCCACCATCCCTTTCGTCCGCACTGACAAGCGGCTGACGGCTACTCGTACCGTGCAATACGGCGTCAGCGTCAAACGGCGTCGCCGGAATGTCAACGTCAATGCCAACTTCTTCGAAGCCTTCGCCAGGTCGCGGCGCCTTCTGGTAGCCCTTAGCGTACGAAGTCCCCTGTTCTAGCTCCTCTTTATCTCCTAGTCTAGTTCGACTTGACGCCCTCGACCCCGACGGTGAGTCCCGGCGTCCATACGGACCCATTTCGGTCAGCGTGGTGAAAGTAGAAGGAGTGCCAGGCCTTGACATGTCCTCGGGTCGGCCGTATAGCTCCCCGTCGCCCCCGAATTGTTCACGGAACTCCGCACGCTTCTTGAAGTTCTCAAAGTCGAGCTCTGACTCGGTGACGACTTCCATGTGCGGCATCTCCGTTCCACCAGTAGCATGCTTGCCTGGCTGGTGGGTGTCCATTTCGGTCATGAAGTAGTCGCCGAAGCGGTCGTAGCCAGGCGTGGATGGCATGGCACGGTCGGTCGAACGGCGGTGTGGTGCATCGAAGATGTCTCGATCAGCATTTGAGCGGTGCCCGTATACTTCTTTCAGAAGGTGCTGAGACTTTGCGTGGACCATTGGCGTAAGCAACTTCTTGTAGAGCGCTGGATGACCATAGCGGGACGAGACCTTGGTGCTCTTCTTCGATTTTGGGTGATCCACGGAATGAGAGCCTTCGACATCGGAATGGGGGAGTGTTGAGTAATACAGGAGTTTATCGTCGAAAGCTCGCCTGCAGTACCACTTGAAGCCGAACAGCAAGAACGGCAGCGGGATCATTGCGTAGAGCATGTTGCCAGTTCTTACCTGGACGTTGTCGAAATCGATCGACCCGACACCGTTGGCTCCAACAACCAACGCGATGACTGCGTTAGCGAAACAAACCGCAAAAAGCATGCGGTTGACCAGGAGCTTCCAGAATCTACCGCCCGATTCAGTCTTGGTGATGAAAACGTACTGAAGCAGATACTTCTTGAAGACGGAATCCATGGCGATATAGAAGGCTGTTACTGGAAAGATGATAGGTTGTAGCGTTCCCATACAGAGGCCAACCGTCGATACGAAGAGGTAATTGTTGTAGTAGTCGGCGTAAGGAAACGGTTGAGGCGCACTGAGCTCGATGAGCTCTCGCGGAGTTGGCGAAAAGAAGGTACGCTGAATCCAGGACCAAGCGAAGATCCAGGCTTGCGACAGATCGATAGCAGCACCGAGGTTGCGTTGCATTTGCCAGGTAAGCCAGAATGTAGACACATTACACAGGCCAGTCATAACCTTGGTGAACAGATGACCGTCCTGAATGGCTTCCCACACACCTTGATCCTGGGCAGCAATAACTGCAGCAACGAACCGCCAGGCCGAACCGAACACGGAGAAGACGAGGAGGTTGTTGAACACGAAGAAGGAGTAGAGGCGAGCGGTGACATGGCGTTCTCTCGAGGTCTTTGAGACATCTCCAGAGTGTGTGAACAGTCGTCGAAACTGAGATTGAGGATATCATGTCAGCTTATATGTCAGGTAAGGTTTCCGGGATTACTAACCACCACGGGTACTCCCATATACATTAGAGTTTGTACCAAAGGAGCCAAGATACCCTGCGCAATCGCCCAGCCGGTGGGATGAGCTTGGAGATTCGTCATGAACGCTGGCCAAACAAGTCCCAAATGGGAGAAGTCTGACAGGAAGACCGAAGTCAAGATGTTAGGAACGACGAACGCGATGGTGAACAATACGACCCAAAGTCCATCCCAGAACGCACGTATCCTGCGAGTTCTACGTGTCATCGGAAGATTTTGCCAGAGCAGGTCATGAGGCTTCGGAGCAAGGTATACATCGCAGCCAGCAGGGCCCTTTTTCCTCGTCGCGTATGCCACTGCATGTGCATCTTCGATATGTGCGTAGGATGCGAATCCATAGGGCATGGGGTTTCGCATATCGACACCTTCCCGCACTTCCTTGATCGTTGTCTCCAGTCTGGAAATCCGGTCTGTAAGGTAATCGATCGCGTCTAGTTTTCCTTTGCCATGGACTGCTTGATCTTCTTTCATGGCCTTGCACGTCGGGCGCTTGGCGGGTAGCTTATTCGGATTACTTAGGTACTCAGCCAAATGCTTTTCGAGCAGGCGCACAGCGTCATCATGCGCCTCAATTAGCTTGGGCAAATCCTTGACATTGCGGCCAATAACTGTCCGGGGTATACTATCGATAGGCTTCGCCTGTTCGACAAGCTCGACAAGACCAGCATCGGTCCGCGATGATTCGGGAACGTGTGTTAGCTGTCTGATGTCAGCTTGGTCCCTGGAATGTATTAGTGATACTTACCAGTAGCGTTCGCGAATGCAAGCTGGACTTGTATTCCTGAGTACTGAAATACGCGCGTCTAAGCTTCAGAATGGCCCTGTAGTTCCACCAAAGGAAGAAGCAAACAGTCCCTTGAATTATATACGCCACCACAACGTAAGCCCAGAACTTCCTTCCAAAGATATACTGAGGAGTGAACTTCATTAGTGTCGGTATCTCCCTCCACTGCTTGTACAGTGGCGAGCCTCCAACGACGTTGACTGGTATCAGAATGCCACATCCGACCGCCGTCAACACGATGAAGATGTTGCGGAGCATTCGAAGGAACCGTAGAAATACGACCGCATCCAGACCGATAGTGTCCACCAACTCTTGTTCCTTCACATCCTTGACAGCAGACAACCAACTAAATGGCTTCTTGTCCAAAGGCTTCGGTCGGTGTTTCTCATCGGCATGTTTCGCTCGTGGCGCGTAGACTCGCGAGTTGCGGGGTCGGAGGAAGCAGAACACCACGACCAGCAGACCGGAAATAACGAAGGAATATACGATAGCGGCATAAATCGAGTTCTCTTGGATCTATAACACAGTCAGTTAGATATTTGTGACGATGAACATATGTGTGGCGTTTATCTGTACTTACTTCACCTTGGAACGGATCCGCAATTAGATCGAGGAACTTATCAGTCCCACTCTCGCCATTTTGCCGTCTCCAAACATCCATAGTATGGGAAAACCCTCCTCCTCTTCTAAAAGCGAATGTACTTAGTTGAAGTCGATGGTATGTCCGTCCGGTCCCAAGAAACCGAAAATGCAGCGAATGAGAAAAAAGGTCGTTGTGTGGTTGGACAAGAAGAAGAAAAGCCACCCAGGGGATAACGTGAACAAGAGAAAGCCTAATTAGATCCACGCAGCAAAGACCAGACCCTCCAAATAAACTCCGGACGCGTAACGATCCCCCAGATCCTCTTTGTTGGGAAGGCGCATCAGGGTGCTAGAACACTCTTTCTTCCGCTCATCGCCGCCGAAACGACGTCATTCCCGCCGCTATCTAGTTAACTGTGGGCCCCGCAAACACCATCAAAGAAACAGTCCGCGTCAGAAGCTTTGAGCGTGCTGGCATCATCGTGCGAGGTGCAATACGATCTGGACTTCTGTTTAAAGTCTAAAAATAGTTGTTTCGTGGGGATGGTCGAGACCTTGGGACCGAAAATTTTTGGTGCACTACTGTATGTTGTAGGGGACTTGGCAGGGTCCCCCAAAGTAGAAAGAATTGAATGTGCGATAACACCTATCGCATCGATGTAACCCAGATGATGATCAGCTCGAGCGCAGTGCTGTGGTGGAGTGTTAATCTGGAACGAGATGGGTGGAGCGAGCCAATCCCGTGACGTCATCGTTCCAGACCAATGTCAACGAGTGTTCGCGTGAAAGGGCCACGCAAAAGGCATAGATTGTTGTGTGAGCGGATACAAGACATGGAACATATTTTTTTTTGATCACATTTCAAATGAGCAACACATGGAGAGACGTGGACAGAACAGCATCGTATACGGTCAACCCCCGACCTGAGCTTGCTACCCACTCAAGTCAACCCCCCCTCTTTATCTCCATCCATCCATCCATCCATCTACGCACACGCTAACCATCGCCAAACATGCTACACATATCATCCCCCAAAAAGTCTCCATTGCGAACGTCAGTAGACACGCAATTCACGCCTCTACCAAACCCCCCATTTCCACCCTAGAAAGAAACGAATCTATGGATATCACGAATACCAAATACAAAGAAAGGGGAGGGTATGCAAAGTTGCGGGGAAAAAATGCTGAGAGGTGATTTACTACTCTCATGCCTTTTCCTTCTTCTTTTCCTTCTCTTTCTTATCGTGGTGGTGGTGGTGCTTATCGGCTTTGGCGTCCTTTTTGGCAGCAGCTTCGGCCATGAGTTGCTCAAAGGCCATGAAGTCGCCCTCTTCTTCAGGGTCGCGTTCGGCCTATATCTGGTTAGTATCCAATTGTTTGATGTGACAGGTGGTGGACGTACCTTCTGGAACATCTCGCCGATGATCATCAGCGCGTGTGCTCGCTCCACTCGCTTCTCCAGTTTGATCTTCTTGTCGTTGAGGACAGTGTCGCATACGTCCCGCAATACACTCTGGATCTCGAACTTGCTTCCCCTCCAGGCTGCGGCGAGAATCTTGCCAGTAACCCTCTTCTCGTACTCAGCCTTCTTCTCGTCTGTCCATGCCTCGCCACCTTGCTCCTCTAGCTTGGCCATTTCCTCCATGGTTAGCTGGGCGTCTATCGCAGCAGACATGGTGGACCATGTGTCCTTGACGAGCGTGCCCTTATCCTTGATACGTGAGAAGAAACCTGAAATTCCGAGGAACTTCTGTGACTTGAGGAATGAAGAAGCCTTCATGATGTACGTGGCACCAATGGCGTGGAGGATCTCAAGACCAAACGACTCCATCTTAAGGTTCTCGATCTCAAGGTGAATCTTCTCCTTGAAAGCAGCGGTGACGTCGGTCGCCTTATCGGTTTCAGTCCACACTGAGATACGGTCGACGAGCTTCTTTGCGAGGCTCGAAACACGTTCGTCGCGAATCTTTTTACGCTCCATCTCATATGCCGCGAGCTCTTCCCGCTGCTCCTTGGTAAGACCGGCCTTCTTCTTCTGCTTCTCCCGTAGCTCCTTCTCAGCGTCGGTCATGCCTTGTGCCTCCATACGTGCGTCTTCCTCCGACTTGTCCATGATAGCTGCGCGGATTGGTATGCCTTGTGTTTTCGGCGTGCTCGTTCGGGATGGGGGCGACGCCGCCCTGGGCGTGGTAGACGACTCGGCGGCGCTCTCAGCGTAGACTGGAGGTGCTTCGGCGTACACGGGTGGTGCATCTGCTGGTTGTGCTGCGGCGCGCTCTGCTGCCGCTTCGGCTTCCTTGGCCTGAGCGGCAGTACTTGGGGCAGCGGTCTCTGTGGTGCCAGTAGCTGGAGTAGTACCAGCTGCGGCAGCCGCTGGGTTCTTCTCTGCCTCGACCTTTTCAGCTTCTGCTTGGGCGGCTGCTTCTTCTTCCATCTCGCGTTGCGAGATTTCCATGGTCTTAGTCAGGTCCTTCATCAACGAGATCTCACCGATCCTGTGGGTGTCAGCTTTCTTGATCTAGTGCAGGAATCGCTACAGCGAGCCATGTATTATGACCTACCAGTCCACGAAGGCCTCTCCACCAAAGATCATGGTGAAGAACTCGGACGGATCCTCTGTTATGTTGTCAGCGGCGTGCCCTACAACCATTACTCCAAGTTTTGTCCCTACCGAATCCACTGCTGGGCATAGCGCCCTCCTTGCCATATTTGTCGTATGCTGCGCGCAGCTGGTCGTCGCTGAGTATTTGGTACGCCTCGCCAATCTGTATTGCCGTGAGCCCCGCAGTCCTCTCATGATAACGAGCAGGCTCGCCAACAACCCTACTCTGGTGGTCAACGTACTTCTTGGAACTTTGCGTGTGCAGTCTCGTCGCCAGGGTTTTTGTCTACGCCAGGATTAGTTTTCAGGCCTCTGAAGAGAGTCGTTGCGCAATGTACCGGGGTGAAGTTTAATAGCGAGCTTGCGGTACGCCTTCTTGATTTCGAGCTCCGTTGCGGTCGGCGGTACGCCAAGGGCGTCATAGTATGCAGTTTCGACTACCATGGTTGCGAATATGAGAGACTTTGGGTGAGTGGTGGGAGAGATCAAGAGCAGATGCGTTGGTTGGGCGCGCGTCGGCGGGCTACACATGCCCGTGAAAATGCTGCACCGCCACAGCCGACGTCACCACGCTAAGACCATGCGAGCGCCTTGACAGCCAGTCACTCATGGTGAGCCTTCATTCTATATTCGTCCGGTGGTAGATGGGGATACAGTCCTAAGTGCAAAATAATTGCTTTTCAAATATACGTTCACTCTCATTCGTAGATATGTTAGATAAGAGAGCTAGTCTATACAAGCTCAGAACCCCACCCGTTCGAGGTAGACCCGCCATGGCCATATGATCCATGTGGAGAACCCAGTGTCACCCTTCGCCGCCCATGCAGACGCCATGCTAGAAATTCAGTCCGTGTATCATGAACCGTTAAGCGAGATACTTTTAGACCAAACAGGGAATAAATCGAGGAAATGCAGCCCAAGGGTGGGGTGCGCCGTGTGTCCGAGGACGACGGAGGATGTTGCAAGTAGCAAGCATCGTGTGGCAGACTTGGATGTGTGGTGGAACCTTTTAGACGCTGAACTTGGCCTTCGCACGAGTGCTGCCCGCGTTGGCAGCCTCGGTGTGGCCAGAGAACTCGACGACGTCGTTCTCCTTGAGCTGGAGCGCCTGCTTGAACCGCTTTCCGATCTTCAGCAGAATCTCCTTGCCCTTCTCCTGGGTCCTGCCCTTGCCTGCATCGCCGGGGATGGCGCGGCCGACAGTGCGTGTCCATAGACCGATACGGTAGAAGCCTCGCCTAACGTTGACGACGACACCCATGACTTCGTTGTCGTCCTCGTCCTCGAGGTTCTCGCCGATGGCAGCAAGCATGACATGGAGCCAGAGCGCATCGATGTTGACCTGTTTCTTCTCCCTGAACTGGAAGGCCCATTTGCCGCCGTGCTTGTTCTGCGGGTCTTCCCACTCGGGCTTGATGCCCTTCTTGAAGAGGTGGTAGTCGGACTTCAGCGCGAGGTCGGATGTGGGGGTAATGTTGTTCTGTGCAGTGTTAGTCGTGCGGGTTGCGGTTGCTCTGCTGCAGCGCGACTTACGTAGATGCCCCAAAACTCCTCGACCGAGTCAAACGAGATGACTTCCTTCAACAGCTCAGCCCAGTTGTCGCCCTGCACTTGTCAGCATGGAACGAGCCATAGGCGAGGCGAGACATTGTCGTACCTTGCCGCTCGGGGGCTTGGTGAACCACAGCGTCCATGTGTTCATAAGCGGGTGCTTGACGTTGAAGTTCTCGGGGTCGTGGAAGACGGTGCGGATCTCGCCCTCGCCGCCGGAGTTGGTGGTGGAAGATTGTTCCTGGCCCTCGCCCGAGTTCTCAGTGGGCGAGATGGGGATGGTGTCCAGCGGCACCTGCTGGTCGGCGTGCGATGCTGATGCAACTTCGGCCATTGTGGAGGTTGTGTTTGGGGTTTGTAGGGAGATTATGGGGTAATGGGGCGGTGAAGATGCTACAAAGACGATGGTAGCGAGTCGTGTGGGATTTTAAGGCGATTGGTGGTGGGCGGGATGAGGTGAAGGTGGGGCTGTCGCAATCGCACCGGGCGATTATACGGGACGTGTCGCGGGCCTGGGCTGCCTGTCTTGCGTCGGGTGAGGGAAAGGTCGAGTGTGCGGTGGCTGTTTGCGGCGGGCGTGTCTGTCGGGAAGAATATGCAGTGCAGTCGCAATTCGTGTGAACCCTTTAGGCTTGCTTGGCACGGACCTCGCGCTACACTCCCGGGGCAGTTTCAGAGATGACACAGGGAAGGCATAAAGAAGCAACAGATTGATGTCATAGCAAAACTAACTTCAGGGCATGTTGACTAGTTGATCTTTGCAGTCATGCACATCGTATATAAGAGAAGACCGAAACCAGGGTCGCTAAGTGTTTCTTTTTCACTGTTCGGCTGCATACCGCAGTCTACAAGAAGAAAGCTTGAAGAATTCTAGAGTATCCAAGAAGTGTTCACTATTTTCATAAGATGTCCACGTTACTACTCTAGACAAAGTCCACAATGAACTCTCTCTCTCAAGCAGCCTCGTCGCCGAGCACACGCGTTTCTATATAAGCACATCTACGGCCCAACCTCAGCTATGAAAGAGCGGGGTTGGAATTTGACATCCGTGCTATGGTGTTGTGTTATGTTCACCGTCAGTCGAGCCTCCAACATGGCGCAGAAAGTATACATTAGTAAGTTATATATGCCCAGTTTCCCTATATGGCAATATTGGTCGCCCGTATGATACATAGAATCGTGGGAGGCGTTTATAGTTCGCTCTTGTTCAGCGTCTCGTGGACTTCTGTCACCACTTGAGGCGTCTTGTCAAGGCCCATTACGCCCATCAGCTTGCCGAACTCCATCTTGAATTGTTCGTAGGCGATATCGAAGCGAGCACCACAGAGCCAGGCGACAAAGAGCTAAAAGCTGTTAGCAAAGTCAAAGCAGCCTAGTCGGGATACGTACCATGAAAAATGTGATGACCAGAACTGTACCAACAACAGCGGCGACAATGTAGACCAAGTCCCAATTGGCCTCGGAGTCCTCCTTCCGTTTCCGCTCCGCCTCCTCGATGGTGGCAGGTGCCTTCTTGTCCACTGGTGGCTGTTGCGACGGGAATATTGACTCGATGAATTGCTCAATCTGGGATTTGTTAGTATGAGTACATTCGACGGAACCAATCTTGACTTACTCTCCCGAGGGTGATGCTGATCTTGAGGAAGTTGGGGTCGTGAGGGTTGTTCTTCTTCGCGATCTTGCGAGCATACCGCCTGAAGACCTCGCAGACAAGCTGCAGGTTTTGTGTCGACTCAACCATCAACTGGCACGCCTCGCCCTTGGTGATCTTGACGTTTTTCTGGAAGAGAGCGTAGTTCTGGAAGCATGTCTCGAGCGTTGCGATGGCCATGGACTGTGGGATAGCGCAGAAGTTGAACACACTCTGCTCTCGGAGACCTGCCAGGTAGTACAAGCAGTCGTCTGCCCGAGTAAGTGCAGTCAGGATCATCTCTGAGCTACAGTTCAGGGCCTTCTGCTTGTTCTCGGGCTTAAAGAGATCCTCAAAGTTGTCCACATGCTTCGACCAGATCTCCCTAGGCCAGAATCGTCGACCGTCGTCCAGATCCTCCTTGATGTCACGGGTGATGTTGACCTGCTGGAGGAACTGGCCCATGGATTCCATCAATTCCGGCCTCTTGAGCAGCGCAGCGTTCGCCAAGCCAGCCTCAACGAAGAGGCGCGTACAACCCTCACCAACCAGACCTGCAACGTAATGGCAGTACAGTTCGTAATCCTTGATGGTGTTGACGCCGGCGTTGAACTCGGCGTTGTTCGCGTAGTCTGCCATGCCGTTGCCCATTTTCTTGGTAATGTCCTTGATGATGTCCTGGTAGACGGGCTTGATCTTCTTGAACTCCTCAATCACCACGTTGAACTCGACCAGGAGCTGCCTGTCCTTCTCGTTGGGGCCGTTCTCTGTGTAGTTCCATCCATCTTTTTCCAGGATCTCATCGAAGTTGCGGAGTATTGGCTCCTTCTTCTCCAGAGGGATCGTCATGTCATCCTCAATTGTATCCAGACCGCGCAGGACCAGGTAGAACAGCGCGACGGGCACCAGAAGGTCGGGGTGCAGTTCGAGGATGACGGCCGCAAAACTTCGACTTGTCTTGTTGAGGAAGTGGAAGCATCGTTTGAGGGATTCGCATTCTTTCGATTCGTCGCGCTCGTGTACTGCGTTGTGCCATACCTTCCTGGAGAGTTGTTAGTAATGCTCTAGTTTGCGCAAGTCTTGGGGAGCGGGCAGAGGAGCTGCGATGCATCTTGTCTTACCATTGAATGATAGACCGTAGCTCATTGGGGTGGACGACGTAGTAGAGCATGCTCAGAGGGCTCGGCATGATGGGCGAAAGGAAAGGAGTCGTGGGCTGGGGGGTAGAGGCGGATGGGTCGACACGTGTGGTATCGTCGCAAGAGGCGGACCAATTCGGCGACAGAAGAAAGAGTCCAAGAAGGAGAGATTGTCACACCTTTACCCACGAGTTGAAGTGTGTTTTGGGCGCGAGATGTGTGAAGTATGGGAGCGTCTCCGCAAATTACAACAATTGGACCCTGTAGCGCACGGCCTCAGCAACCCGCTGTCTGCACCTTCCCCTCGGATCAGGGATGAGAAACACCGAAAACACCGAACGACGCGTCTGGATTTCTGCATCGAGCAGCCCTGTAAGATTGGTGAGATTGGTGGGATCGATTGCATTCAATCAGCATTGCAGCTCTTTTTCCATTTTCGTTGCGCTGAACACCGAGCTGGTCTCTTCTCTATGGCCCAGAGACCAAACATCCAGGTCGGCAAGCACAATGCCTTTGTGGCAGAGTGTGTCCTTGCTCAACAAACATTCTAGTCTAGACATGTCCTATGTCTACCCTGAGATAGGAACTGTACAGCACGAGACGAAGATAGGCCGGTATTATAATCAACTTTTGCTCTCGTCATTAGCTTTCAACCTTCCATATGGGCGAGGTTCCTCTCTGCCCTCTATGAAGTAGCTGAGCCAACGTAATTTTAGAGACACGCGCTCATTAGACCCTGTATAACATAGCTGGAGACAAAGTCTGACGTTACTGGGGGTTAATGATTTACCTTAGAGGCAATATTGAGGTTCGACATGCAATGCTGAGCTCGCTATACTCTTCCCCGATTTAAAGTCGCCCCGCCACACCTATCATCAATGCGATGCCTTTCGAACTCCGTAAGGGGTGTCCCAAATGCGCGCATTGATATAAAAACCCAGTATTTGAATTTCCATACAACATTAGCGCAACCTGACACTTTCCAGCCCTGGAGTCGTTCGCATTCCCGCCCTGCGATGACGCCACACCCAAATTATCGATAAGCGACACCCTTTCTTCCACCCACACCAGAAACGGCAAGAGCAAACCAGCCATCATACACACTCAAAACCATGACATCCACACAATCCGCCCCGGTTGCTTTACCACGCGTCGCAATCACTTATTGCACGCAATGTCGGTGGATGTTGCGGGCTGCGTATGTATGTCTCGTCGTATGATCCGCTAGCAGGACGTTCGCTAATGGGTGATCAGTTTGGGCAAGAACTCTTGTCAACGTTTGGGTTGCAAATCGGTGAGATTGCGTTGATTCCGGCGACAGGAGGACTGTTTACTGTTGAGTTGGTGTGTCTGAGCCGACATCTATCTGTATCGATTGGTACTGACTCCAGGAGACGTATATGCCACCAAAGGAAGAAGGCCAAACCGGTGAAGCCAAGAAAGTGCTGCTGTGGGATAGAAAGACTGAGGGGGGCTTTCCAGGTCCATCATCCCAATGCACCTTTGTTGGTGTTTTATTTTCTTTCTTTTCAGGCTGACATGTCGCAGAAACGAAAGTATTGAAGCAATTGGTGCGAGATCACATTGATCCCTCGCGAGATTTGGGGCATTCGGATAAGCACGGCAAGAAGAAGGAAGATAAGGCAGAAGACACAAAGCAGGAATCAGACGCGAAGCAAGAACAGGGTCAAGCGAGCGGGAGCGTAGACGTCAGGAGAAATCCAGATGGTACCGTCTGTGAAGACTGTAAATGAATTTAACGGGGGTTTCATTTGCTATACGGAGAACCGAAGCTCGCAAGACAATTCATTCCACCATGAATCATCCAGCCATATGCAGGAGTGTTCTGTAACTTCAACGGATGCGAGCGCTCACATCCACCCCTGTACCGCAACGGTACGTACATAAAGAAGCAAAAAGACGGTGTACCCTATGCACTAACTTTGGAGTCGTGGCTTACAGTAGCATCATCATGGGCCACTATCGTGGCTCGAGCTTGCATGCCTCATGCTTACTACAGACCACGCTTGTCGACCTTGTCGAGGCGCTTCATGAGGCGAATGTCCATGCGGTGCATGTTCTTGCGCATGTGCTTCAGCTCGCTACGCAGTTTCTCGGTCTGGCGATTAGCGTCCGCCACGGCCTCCGGAACACAGGAATGATCGTTCCTTGTCGTACAACCCATTGCTAGCTTCGGCATTGATGAAAAGTAGGTACCCTCCCCGTTGGGGACGCCCAGTGCTTCAACTAGATTGTCGATTCGGAGACCGTGAGACTCAGAGGCGAGTTCAAGCTCCTTGTAGCGCTGGTCCAGCTCGTCAAGTTTGATGGAGTAGAGCTCACCGGTGAGGTTGGTCAAAGCTTGCGCACGCTGGACGAGTGAAAGGACCTGAGAGTGCATGCCGTTGGGGTCGGCTGGGAGTGCGAGACTGGAGCCGCTGGTACCATGCATGTGCGCCGCTGCGAGAGCAATGGCAGCGCTCGTCGCTACTCCGAGCACTACTTTGACAACATTCCACCAAGGGCTCTCGCGTGAGGGGATCAAGCGAGCCTCGCTCTCTGCAATGAGCTTCTCGATAATGGAGATTTCGCGGCTATGAATGGACTCGTCGATGTGCAGCTTGTTACGGAGCAGGTCGAGAGCCGCATACACGCTATATGTTGCCTTAGAACCATGCTTAAGAAGCTTCCTGAGCTCTTCCGTAATCTTAACCTCGGCGTCAATCGATACGCTGGCCTCCTCGATGTGGTGAGTAAATTGCTCGTTCATCGCGCCCATACAGAATACAGCGACCTTGCTAACGGTAAGTGACATCTCGGTAGCCCGACTGAGATATGTCTTGACGAAGGAAGCAGGAAGATGAACATCATCGAAGTTGGCGCCTGCTTCGTCGAGATTGGCAACCGCAGGATCGATGCCGCGATAGCCTTCGAATCTGGCCCACAGGTGGATCGGTTTGCGGTCTTGATTCTCAGTCTTGACATATTCACGAAGCTGAAGCATGGCCGTTTCCACTTCACTCATAGAACAGAGGATGCTATCCGCGACCAGACAGAGTTGCTGAGCCTAACACAGGGTTAGTCAGGTAGCGCGCATGCAGAACAATGATTACTTACTGTAACCGACAAGGCAGAATCCCTCAGGCTCACCTCGTTCAGGTTGAGCCTCTCATTGTGGGCTGCGATCGCGTCATCGACCGTAACGACTGTTTCTTGCTCCTTCTCAAACGCATTCTTCTCGCAACCAGCCCCGTCTGCCATAGATTCATCAGCTGCCGCTTGCTCGTTCCCATCTGCTGCTTTTGTGTCGTGAAGCTGTAACGAGCTATCGCTGATGTCGTCCTTGTCGGCACTTCGCGCTATGCTCGCCTCGCTGCTAATGCTGCGGGTGCTACTCATGTTGGTGATAGTTTAAATGACCACTAGTTAGTCGCGAGCGTAGTTGGGTTGAGGCTGATATGGGGTAATGATTGTCAAAGCTAAATTATTGATACAGGTGGTGCGTCGACTGCTGGGGAGTAGAGTCGTGGTGAGCGTGATTTGCGCTCAGCGTTGATTGGATAAGCGCGCTAGCGCGGTTTCCTGTTTGAGTCGCATGGAGGGAAAGCACAAGGCAACCATCCAGGAAAGACGGAGTGAGTGTGACAGCATCGCGTAGGGAAAGAACGATGTTGAAATGAAATCGCTAGGAAAGACATACTTCCAAAATGAATTGGCAGAAGAGAAGTTGGAGAGTGAGTTCTTGAGATGAAAGCGAACAGCGAGGAGCGCAAGCCGACAACTCCAAGCACGACGCCCGACGCAGCACCTGGGCAAGAGAATGATACCGACAGGCGAGGCTTTTCTCAGAATAGCCTAATCATTGTGGGATGAGGCACCACAGATACCTCCAAGCTGCTGCGAAGGTCGAAGAAGCTGCATGATGCGGTGTGCTTCATGAAAATTGCAGTGTTCGCAGACGCGGGATGCTCGCAGGTGGAGATCAAAAGGACGCGCGGTTGCGAGTATACATGCAGTCAAGGGTCACCTGCATGCTCCATCTGGTCGCATGGTCATCGATTCTCTGGTCGTACACCCAAAACTGAGAGCCGGGGAATTAGCTGGCGGCCGTGGCAGCATATGCAATGCAAAGTGCTTATTTGTAATGCAGGAGTCCTGCGTATCAAGGCGGACGCATTCCCTTGCTACAGCAAGGCTGCGCAATGTCATCTGCTGGCCAAAGGCTTGTGGACCTCGAGATAATGTCCGAGCATATTCGTGTGCTAATGTTCTGTGTACAGGATTGCGTGGCGGGAAGAATGTCTTATATGGCCCGGCTGTTGTTACCGCATGCCGTGCATTCGGGACGTTTTGAAGGCGTAGAGCTATGCGTACTTGCATTTGTCACCGGCTTGAGACTAAAGCCTCATACCTGCCGGTGGCACGATTGTCAGCGTGATAGGTCGAGATGACCAAGACTCCAGCGCAGATGCTGATGCCGTGCTCCAGATCCTGTGTTTCATGATCAGCAGCATATGAGCTATGATTCTAAGAACCTGCGGTGAGAATACTGCATGTGTTTGTTGTACTTGATTGAGTTTCCGTAATCAAAAAAGAAGTTTGGGTAGGCCATGGACAGGCCAACAGCCATCGTCATCGAGCTACTCGAGCATCTTCAGGACGATAACAACAAAGATAACGTGGCGCGTCGATGGGCAGACGGCTGCTGCGATCGGAGCCCTCTGGCAGTGGATTGAGTTGTGATGCGTGGATGAAGGATGCCAGCTGCAAGCGCAGTGAGGAGAGCCGAGCACCCTTGGACGACGATCATGGCGTACGCTACGACTTCCCCACCCAGCCTCCTAACACGTCGTGTCATTCGTCGCTCTTCGCATGATAGCATGAACGACTCTACTGTACGCGTCGAACGCGATATCTGATCCCCGCGAAGTCCGACATTACGCATCCATGTTAGCAGATCGCTTAAGTCGGCGATAGGTGATGTTTCTTTGCGATGCCACAGAAACGCCACCCCTCAGTTGGCGAGATCGTCAAATTGCCCAGTACCGCCCGGCGCCGTGCCATCCGAGAACTCTTTTCAAATCCCCAGAATCGTCTAATTCCCCGCATGTGCTCTACCGTACTGAGGCTTGTGTGTTCTGGGCTGAACACGCCTCAGCTCTGCGCGTTGGCATTCTGAGGCTGAGCGCTGCATGCAAATTCGTCGGTCTCGAACAAAACTTATCCCGACGACTGCAGTGACTACACGATCTGGATCAAAAGACAAATGCTTGACAGCTAGATATCTGACGCTAGGAAGCAGCCCGCGCAAGCCACGGACCGCCGATCCCCCATCTGGGCAAGATCGTCTCATCAAGACGCTCCATCGGGCTCGCCAGACGCAGCCTCGCCAACCAAGAGACGCCATCATGAGCCGGACGGCGACGCGTCCCAGCCGTCACGATAGCTGAAGGCGCGACAAGGGTTTGTCGACATACAATAGTTGCTTTGTCCCACGCCCGGTTGCGACAGACTCCTGCTTAGTTTCGACTCCACCACGGTAGCCTAGGCATCCCTGCCGCCGCTCGTTGAGCAACTCAATCTGTGGTACTACACATGCACCCTCCTATTTAGATCAGCATGGCTTCGGAAGCGATCCCGTCTTGTCAGACTAGCATTGGGGAAGAGCCTCATGGATATCTAATCCCCGCCCGCACATCGTCCCTCTCTCGTACCCTTTGTTTCGATGACCCTAGGACCTTGGACCAAGTAGTCTCCGCGGCATCGACAAGCGGATCTACACTACCTCACCATACCAGCCCACCTATAGTCGCACGTCATAGCTTCGCGATTGGCGATCGCGTCGCCTCTACATTAGTAGAAGAGAGTACCAGCAAGGGACCTCTCAAGGTCATCAAAACGCGACCAAGGTCCGCCAGCTGCCTTGTTACACCCTCAAAGCCGATGCATCCAACCAAAGTACAACGATGGTCAGGCTTGACCCGTACTGTGAGCGATTGGGATCATGGGCTACGTAGGGTATGTACAAAATCTTCATGTTGAAGCTAAGCTAACAAACCGGAAGGATCCAGAGTTGTGGTATGAGGAGGGAGACTGCCTCGTACATCTACATGCGAAAGGAGTTTCGCGTCGTGGCCCGTCCTTCTGTATTCCATTCAGACTTCTACGACAAAAGAAGTGTGAGGCGATGCTCCAGCTATGCGATGCGCAGACTGCGTCTGCTCCAGGGTCCGCTTTCCAGCACCTAAAGCGAATGCCCAGCTCCCTTACTAATGCCAACGGGGAACAAAGCATCGTCGAGCTCTTCATCCCAGCCCCAGAGGAACTATCACGAGAGAGCTCTTTTAGAAGGCACATCGCGACTCGCAACTTCTTCGCCTTCCTCCTGGGTAAACCACTGGTAGGCGATCATATGGGTCAAGCATTCGTAGACGTCCAGGAACGTTTACACCACTTCCGTCCAAGTCATCCAAACAACCACCAAGACTTCCTCGACTACGCTGAGAACCAAGGGTATCGGGATCTGGTTGAATGCACGGACTATGCGCTTGCAAGCCTCTACTACGCAGAGCATTATAAACTCAGGGACATTTGGGTCGATGCGTTTGCCCACTGTGTCGGTATGAGCGATAGCCTAATGCTTAGCCCAGAATACGTGGTATGAAACTCGTCCACCGCTTCGGGCCATCTTACTAACACATCGCAGCTGACCTCGAAGCTTACCAAAGCATTGATTACCCGAGCGCATCTTGAAGTCGACGGCCACCTCGGGCGCGTATCGACCGCATTGAGCAAGTTTCTACAGGAAGACCTCTCGCCGACTTACCTCGGATTAACGGACGGTGCCAGAAGCCATCTCGACCGGTTCCGCCGCTTCTTACATACTTTCTACGTAGAGAAATTTGGCTATTGGCCACCACCACGGGGCGCCGCTTTCCCCAAAGCCCTGTACAAATCAATGTACTATGACTTCCAAAATCTGTACGACTACCTCGTCGATACGGATTCGACCGCCGATATCTCCTCCCAAAGACCAGCTAGCGGTGGTATTTGCGTCTTGCAGAACGTTGTAACGTTCGATCAACGACATGGCTTCAACTCTCAGCCGCACCCGTTACCTCTCCTACCAACATACACTTCGCCACTGAAGAGAACAAACTCTCAGAAAACGAATTCCCAGAAGGCCTTGAGACAGCTTGTTCTGGCCTCGCAGTATAATAAGATGCATGTTCATGACACAATGCATGGTGCTCTAGCAGCGGCAACGAACATTCTAGAGCCGAGTGCGATGAAGTCCAACATTGTACAGGCATATATCCACTTTGAGAAGGCGCATGCCACCACTCCCAGTCAACGCCAGGGGAAGATATCAGCAACAGATGCGCGCAAAGTCAGGTGGCTCTTGATCTACGGTACTCTGCAGTATCTTGTGTCCGTTCTAAGGGCGCCGAAAGAAGTTCGCGATACTGAAAGCCCTGACTACGCTTTGTGCTACGTTGCGGAACCCACTTCGACTACCAACAGCGTTGCTACAACTCCTTCTGCGTCACCTTCGGCCAAGGTGCCCTTGGATCTCGATGAATGTCTTGACGACTCTCAAAGTAGTGTGTATTCGATCGAGCCCGATTGCCAAAGGGAAGACTACTTTACACCGCAAAACATGAGCCGACGTGGATCCATGGAGGTTGCGCCCCTCAAAATTGCTCAACCACCTCGTTCGTCCTCCGTGCGTTCTCTGGCGCGGCGATCACTTTCTACTCGAAGGTCGCGGAGCAATAGTCTCACAAGGAAAACTACACAGAACCTTGTTGGTGTTGTTCAGGAATCTGGCGGTAGGTCGACCATTTCAGTCACATCCTCCCAGGACCAAATCCGACCTGTCTCATCTGTCTATTCTGAGCATTCGACGGCAATCACTGCAGGGAGCGGGGCTGGACTGGAGACCTCTTGGCTCCGATCACGAACCCCCTCCGTCACTCGTAGCAGGCAGGGTTCTACAGCAAGCACGGGCGCACGTCCCCGAACACCTCTACTCGATTCTGTTCAGCTCGAGCGTGCCACATACCCACTGTACCTAGCCCGCGCTGGGGAGCCTCCTAGCCGTTCAGATAGTACCAGCTCTACAGCAAGCTCCCTATGGAGCGAAGGCGCGAGTGTGGTTTCGTCTAAGTCCAGTGCATCTGCAGACAGCCCTACTCGAAAGGTCAGCGCTGCAGAAGAGAGTGGGCTCCTGGGTGGACTCGTCTCTTTCGATCCACCTGGAACTATGTCCCTCACGGCACAAAGCCATATACATCCTCTGCTGCGACAACAGTCCCCTAAAGTCGAGTTCGAGTTCGGTTTCGACAAGAGCGAGTCAGAAGTCACTCATGATGTCCTTGAACACTCCCAAGTCGACTCAACCATTGGCATGGCCGTCTCTACTCCGCCGTCACCCACCCGACCCCGGATGAATCTGTTCCCCGACACACGACCCACTTTCACTGCCGAAGAGGCACGCGCTCTTATTGCCGACAAGAGACCTAATCTTCCGTATCGGAACAGATCCAAATCTACCTCGTCAGTCTTGGAAAGTGCCACATCGCCAGCGAAGGATCAAAGGTACTCCACGCCTGTGAGCACAACGCCCACAGGCTACTGGGAGCAATATAAAGCGACTCTCACACAACAAAAAGCGCGATCGAATCCTGGACCATCTACAAGCTTTACTATGCCTCCGATGGTCAAGATTCCGACTACCTTTAAAACACCCTTTTCGCGCCTCCGACCCCGCAACGAGGAAGACCGCGGCGTCAAGACAGAGCGCCGGCTGTCAACTCTCTGGCGACATTGAACGCATCGCAACATTCACGCTCTTTCTCATCTTCAGTGTTTTTTGTCCTCTACTGTTAGCGAGCTCCATGCATGGTGTTTCGGCGTTCAAAAAGGTTGCCACAAGCATGTTATATACCCTCTCATTTGTTTGGTGTACTTCTCTCATTTTAGCAGAATAGTAGTCATACCTTAACCAAACGATACAACGATCTTCTATATATACACGTCTCCGCCCTCAAGATTTCCTCATAAGGCCCTTGTCTCCAGTCTCTGTACGTGCGATTATCCTTACTGGACAGGCTGCGCTAGCACAGTAGCATAGTCAACACAATCACTCTCTTTCATCATGTTCCACAACAGCACTTATGTCTGCAGTCAACACGGAAATTGCCTGAGTAATGTTTGACTGGACAGGGCTTGCGCGGAGAAACGTACCGTCTTCGTACAGAAAGTATCCCGTACAACCACCCTATTCAAGAGAAGAACTAGACACCCATCTCCGCAAAGTACTACTATTAAAAAGCTAAGAAGGCTATATTACCTTAACAATATACAAACTCAATACGTCAAGGCAATGTAGACTTTAGGGCATCTGTCTAGTTTTTCCCTTGAATAGGGTGCAACTGTCGAGGAAGGTCGCTAATACTTGCGAGGTTCGGATGGTTATCGTACACGAGATTGCGATCATCAGTCGTTGATTCGGTGCGACTTCTCGAAGTATGCTCCCCCACAACGCTGTCAGGTGATGGATCAGTGTTCGCGTTGATAACTCCGATGAGCGTGCCTTGACCTGCGCAGTAGCTGTACAAGTTCTTTGGTAGCGATAGCAAACCACAGTACTAGGTCGCGTCTCAGCAAAACGCGGTTTCCTATTGCCGAGACGCTTGTTCTGGCGTCTTCAGAGCGACCACGAATCGTCTATCGTTACCTTGACGGACGTGCTATCTTAAGAGCTGCCAGCAGGACAATCAGAAAGCTTTCCACGCGTATGTTTCCACGGTCGGTGTGTTGTCCATGGACATTGAAATCGAACTTTCTAGTCTTGCATAGCGTGCCCAATGACATCATGCCATTTTTAGATTAGGGGCCCGCAAACTTGTCGCACTATCGAAAGTCTCAACAAACATGCGCTCCACAAACGCCTCCTAACACGAAACACACCACACGAGGTTGAGGTGTTTTTCCTGCCATGCATACCGTCGCTAGGTGCAACGCAGGTGCCACTATTTTTGGAACTGGCATGATGCTGGGCTCGCGCACTCACCACAACGGCTATGCCGACCGGATTCGTATTTGCGAATGGAACTCGATGTAATGTGGCGCTCGATCGAATAGCTAAGCCCACGTTACGTCAACTGCCAGCCTTGCAACACTCCTCGTTGCGTCAGCGGGTGTGGCGTGCGGCTCCGGCACCCTGCATACTAAAGTTGAGGCTCAGTGGGCTGCGCAGCTTCGCGAACCAAAAATTGTCACCGCTCGCAGGTGGTTCCTAGATCATTAATGCCAAGTCAAATACAACGTCAATGTGCTGGCTCTTCACACGAACAGTTGCGGTGACCGACTCACCATCACGATTGTCCCAGTCAATGCAGAGCTCACCGTGCCGACATGCGAAAACGAGAAACAATGCATCAAGCCGCAATATCCATCACAGCATGCGCAACTGCAGTATACGAGTTACCTACCTTGTTGTTCGACGATCAATGCCACTTACATCACAGCGGTCAAGGGGTCCACATCGTTAGCCTCGGAGATTTGTGCCTACGCCGGTGCACGCCCGTCCGGGGGGCGACATCATTGCCCAAATGCAACCCACCACGGTGAGAAATACGAGGAGGTATGACCGAATCCATGAGCATTGTTGGATGTTGGTCGAGCGCTCGACCAAGTGACGTTAAGATGGTAATGAAGATCTTCGTAGAGATATAAGTACGGCTTCAGCCACCTTATCTTCGACCCATCATCCAAACAGTCAATCTCAAAACACTTCACCTACCAACACAACCAACCTCCCTAATCAGCCATCATGCAGTTCTTCACCCTCGCCGCTCTCTTCGGTGCCGCCGCCATGGCCGCACCCGCTCCCCAGACTTCCGACTGCCCTAACCCGGCTCACTGCCAGGGCCCACCAGACGTCAACAGCTACGAGAACGTCAACTTCAAGGACTACTCCATCCGCAAGAACAACGGCACCCTCCAGTCCGTCTCGTTCAAGATTGATGGCCGCAACGCCACCGACCTGGAGTGCGTCGGCGGACCCTACCCTACTCTCCCCGCTCCTATTGTCAACTGCGGTGACAGCAAGTACCGTTTCGCCATGACTAAGGACATCAACGGCGACTACCCCATCACTCTCTACCACGAGCTTGGCCCTGCGTACGTAAACCACTTGACACAGACTTTTGGTGATAGACTAACATATGCGAACAGTGTCGGCTTCTGGGGTCAGGGCGTCGTTCCAACCTACTGCCACGCAGGAGGCAACGGCCCTGATGACTTTATCTGCTCGCAGGTCAGCCAGTACACTATGGTCATTGCTGCCTCTGGTTAAACATCGAACAATACGGTGACCGGGGTTTCTTTGTACATACATACACTTCACAAGTAATATAATACCAATCTGTACATTCACTAAACCTTACGAGATCAGCTCGATGAGTTCGGATGCGCCATTTTATGTATAATGACGTGATTCTTGACATGCCAGAACGGCACAGGGCTGGAGCCTCGTCATGAAGAGGTCTTCCTGAAGGCTTGTGAGGGAGAGACGTGGCGTATGTCAAGACAAATCGGTCGTGTGGGTTTTCGACTCGTGGTAAGTGAGTGTGAAGAACCTAGTAATACTTACAGGTTGAGTTTATGAGTTGACTCACTCCTTCAACGTTCCGGCATATTCAGCGTGCTTCATAACGAGGGCCCCTGAACAACATTGCAACAGTCACACGCTAAACTAATGAATTGACTCCTTCAAAGTACGAGCATTTCGGATATGACTTGTAACGGGTGTGCGTGAAGAGCACCTCCACAATGAAGGCCTTCGTTGATAGACCGATAGCTTGAAGTCACCAGCATGTTGGAGATGTCGCGCAGCTCAACACTTCATCAGCATGTCCTCTCCTCAAAAAACCACCTCTCATGCTCCTACTACTATCTACAAACTCCTTTTCCACAAACGAGGAACAGATTTGCATGCATACTAAATGAACAGCGGCAATTTTATCATTCTCCTAACGGCCACCTTTCCCGCCCTCGCCATATCCTCCTTCCTCTTCTCTTTAGCAACATACTTCCGGCCTCCTGGAGCGCATTCAGGGACCCAAGATCGTTTGGGCGATCTCGAAGACATGGAGGACATTATACCAGCACTCATCCAAGAAGTCGGGGCTCTGAGAAGATCGGTCGATCGGGAAAGGCAGAGGACAAGGAGGCTGGAAGACGAAGTAAGATATATGGGAAGGCGGCAGCGGAGAAACGACGAGACGGCGGACGAGGGCGGAGATGAGGCAGAAATGAAAGACGATGAAGACGAAGAAGTGCAAATGTGTCATTTGGGAGAGTTACTTGTACGAAATCTGTTCGATGTCAACGAGTTTCTGGAAGGGCAGCGGGCCCGAGAGCTCGCTTGCCGTACGATACAGAGGTCGAGGTTGAACAGGACTTGTGGTTCTGATCCACGTCCTGCTAACGGCATTCCGGATGAGCTGTTCCATGTTCCAAGCGTATACAAAATACGAGGTAGGAGCGACTCCATACTAGACGATGAGGAAGCGCTGGAGGCAGCAGCTGCCACAGCGCTACCGTCTAGCCCTGAAGAAGACTCAGAGTCCACGAACGAGGAATCAAGCACACTCACACAGACCATACATCAAGGTAGGGGTGAAGAGACCAGCGCTCGAATGCTAGTCGGAGAAGATATGTCCACGCTCCTGACGAGCGGCGAAAGTCATACTCCCACAACGAATGGACATTCTCGAATGCCTCATCTTGATACTGCCGACTACCATGCCATTCTCATCACACCCTCCCCCATGCGTCAGCGACCAAATATCCTCTACCCCTCCCCACGCGGCCCCACTCCCACAAGAATAGTCATTCGAAACGATCCTGGAGGCTTGTGGCGCCGGAATTTCTTAACAGATGTTCTGACTGATACAACGCCACAACTAGAACAGAGAATCATCCTCACTATCATCGAGAATTATCTAAGGTCGTTTGAGGATAGTGCTGTGAGGCATACTGCGTCGACGAACGGAAACGCTCGGCATGCCGTACCCAGTAGCAGTCATACCGAGCCAACTCGTTTAACGACCAACATGCCCAATGGAGAAAGACATGCTCATCAGACCAACGGCTACACTTATCGCCATACCCATACTCCCTCTACCAACGACAGCATTCAGTACCCTTCACTCCCAAACGGTCATGGAAACAGCAGCCCTCCTCCCAATAACAGTCGTTTCAATGGCTACATCTACGAACCCACGACTGACGACTCCAATCAACAGGACTACGCCGAAGCACGACAAATCACTCGGCCACTCTTCAACGTCCTGTACGCCGTGAGACCTTTCATTAGCTCCCGCGTCATCAGAGATATCATAATTAGATACATCATAGCGATGGATCTGGGTTACACAGACCCTGAGAATTCAGGGCGTATCAGATTGACTACAGCGGCTGATCAACGTGAGGGTGTAAATGGGGTTGTCGATGACGAAGGCGTTGAAGATCTGAGCGAAGATGTATGGATGCGTGAGCCTAACAACGAGTATCAAACTGGTACCAGTAGGGGAAGCGGAAGAGGTATGAACGACAACAGAAACGGAATTATAAACACCTTCCACATCAACGGCGGCATTGTAACGCAAAACAACACCAGTCTTAATGGCGCCCCCCTCACAAACGATCGAACCCACACCTCCAACGCCTACACTCGAGCCCCATCTCCAGAGCGGCTCACCACCGACCCAGAAGACATCCGCTCCCGCTCCCGCCTCTCCACTCCCGAACTCAACGAAGCAATTGGAAACTGGGGCTCCATATCCCGTACTCTTGACGGCCCCGTTCTACGCCTCCGCGCCATCCGTGCTGAAGGTGCACTAGTTCAGGATTCCCATCTCCGTCCGCATGCGGATACGGGCTATGGCGGAAGACCTCCGACGGATGCTAGGCCTAATGGGTACGCAACAGCAACTCAGCTCATTCCCCCGAGTGTCTATGTTGGGAATGGTACGAGCAGTTCATCTGAGTCTTCTACTAGGTCTTCGAGGAGTGCGTCGTTGAGTGGGACTACGCTTGTCAATTCTGCTGTTGGGAGTACGGATGGGGATGCTGTGGTCACTCCTAATCCGCCCATAGATGGAGAGACATCAGACAATGTGGAGTTATTTCGGAACGGCGCATACGAAACCCATACAGCGAGGCTTAGGCGGCGTCGCGGTACGAGGAACATGAGGAGAGCCGCGAGGGAAGATGCACGAGTGGAGAGGGAGAGTGTGGAAGAGGAAAGTTCGGGGACTAGCAAAGACAGTATGGATGTGGACATCGCGGAAGTGGAGGCTGCACGGTGGAGTCTTCGCAATCAGAGGGGTACCATGGAGGAAGAGATGATGCGGCACGTGTTGGAACGGGATCGTGCGGCGCAGGCTCAGCAGGCGAATAGTGTGGAAATGAACGGGGTTGGGAGCGAAAGGAGTGATGAGACTTCCGAAGTCTCCGAGACGAGGGAAAGGAGGCTTAATAGCGAGTAAGCGTCTGAGAGGCTTCTAGTCTTATTGCTCGCTCAACGTTCCAGAAGACATTGATTAGGTCGTATGTTTCTGTATTCCGTAGCATGTTCCCGAATATTCCACACTCCACTATATCCAAATACAATCTATGACATCTTTAACAAAGCTCGTATGTCATATGACATTAGCGCTTCGCCAAATGTTCTTGACAGATCATGTTGAGAGATACTCGCGGAGATCTCCCATATTATTGTAATCATCAAAGAGCTGTAGTATCGAAGACAAGTTGTTTGCTGGTAGTATTGATGGCGCGAAGAAATTACTGAGATGTTCTCAGCTGGTCTTTCGTCTAGGTACAGCCGGTCGACGGCGCGTGTAAAACTCGATAGTAGCCTAAATACAGGTGTACGAAATTAGTGTTTGTCTCACATACAGTTCATACACGGATATTACTAACAGTGCCTTGCTGGATGCCTTCCTTGAAAGCCGCCTCAACATCATGAGCAAGATGAGCCTGCGAAACGAGAGACACGGCAAACGCTTTGGCCATCATCATGGTCATGCGAGGTGTATCGCTTGTCACCTGCTTCAACTGAAATGAATCCACTAATGACGAGACGAGTCCTCGGATGTGCGCAAGACTGACGCCAACACGGTGCATCTTGAAAGCGCGGCAAACCACCGCCATGGCTCGTGCCGTGCGGATATCTATGACGGTATTTCTGTCGCGCAAAAGCGAGGAGACGTATTGTGTCTTTCGACCGGATTGTATTTCTCGCAGGTTGAGGACGTCGTCGCAAGCTTGATTGTTGCGCGACAAATTAGTAAGGTTGGAAAGCGGGAAATGAGAGAGGACAGCTGCAACTGGAATAGAAGCCCAGATCATTCGTTCTGAGAAGCGTTAGCAAAAGCTCGAATATACAGCGTATTGGTGCTTCACCTGCGTGGCCCTTGTATCTTGCCCACCATGCCTGGCCTTCCGCTTTCAACATCCGCATCACATCAGCTGCTGGCAGTGTCTTGTGCGGTTCTGTAAGCAGTGTATGATCGAGCGCAACTAGAAGAAACCACTGTGATTAGTAGAAGACCAAGCTGTGACAGGGATGCGGAATGCCAACGTACTGACGGCGATCCTGGGCTCAAACATCGTAGAAGCTTTGACAAGAGCCTGTAAGAGACTCGTCGACACTGATACGAAAGCCGATGCGCCGCCACTCATAGACAGATGGAGGTTCGTCAAGAGCATGAGAGCCTGCTGTCCCTGTCCATCTGGAGAGAAAGGCGGCGGGAACCCGCCCCTCCATATCGAGAAGGCTTGACTCACGAAGCCGGTCTCGTCGTCGAAAATTGTCCGGGAATTTGCGTCCCAAACGCGAAATGCGATAATATTTCTGCCGGGGGGAGCCCGTGGGGTTGGCTGCGTAGGTGTAATGGGCGGTGTATGATAGCCATCAACGTCTGACCATATTTCCTCATTGTCTTGCTCAGCTAATGTCATCCCGCCGAGCTGTAGAGCCTGCAGTGGTAAATCTTCCGGAGCCAGCGTGCGAAGCGCGCGTGCTTTCTCCTTCTCCCTCTTTAGCGCACGTCTAACTAGGGATTTGTAGTATTTCCGTGTTTGAGGGGACTTTGCAGTTCTAGCCAATCCAGGTGTGTAGCTCACCTCATGTGTGCGTTGTAACAAGTCAATGCCAGACTCGGAGGCGGTATCTTTGATGATCGCGTGGATCTCGTCGTACTTGTGTTCGGGATCGTGGAATGGGACTTTCATTGCTCGATCGAACTCGGGGTACGCACGACCGCCATACAGAATGAGATGGCTCTCGAACTGGTAACGTATGACATTGAGCCTGAGGTTGAGGCCGGTGATGGCATTGAAGACCTGCGGGATGGTGGCCACATTTGTGTCTTCATACCATCTGTAGAGGATTGTAAGAAGCTCGCGTTCATCCTCATGCCACTGGTGAGGCGGATCTCGCTCGAGCCTGCGCAGTGTTGCTAGCGAAGTAAATTCACTCGGCTTGGAGGCTTGTGGCACGATATCATTTGTGTGGCGAAGGGCTGGCATGCCGAAGTCCAAGGTCCGTCGTAGTTGTGGTGTGGGTGCGGTATTGTCGGCGCCAAAGTGATGGCTCGTTCTTGTTGGACTTCGAAGTATAGTAGCAAAAACCCTGTCTTCGTCCGACGGACAAGGAGTGGACAGTGGAAGTGTAGTCTCAGAATCGTACGAAGCGCAACGCTGCTTGGATGTGTCCAAAGCAGAAGTACCGACTGTTGACGACCCAACTACGTTCGTGCCTTCGCCAGGCTCGCTCTTGATGTATGGCTCAAGAACATCCTCGATCGAAGGAAGCACCGAGTCAGCCTCATTGCCAACGTTGTCATCGCGACTGCTCGACAAGGACGCTGGGAAGTTGTCAGTGCCTGCTTCACGAAACAAAGAAAGGAAACATGCCCAGTAAAAACTCACCTTGGATATCAGCTTCGGTTACAACCTGCGACTGCTTCGAGATATGCGTCGCTTGTGGTGCTAGAGGTGTCGTGGCTGCCACTGCCGGTTCCCATAACATCACGCCGGCATCTGCTTCTCTCCAAACGTGTCTCGTCATTTCGATACAGTATGTATTTGCTGCTTTGAATGCAACGAATGGGGGATGAGTTAGAAAGCTAGCGTTTCTAGATGCGATGTGCGAGGTACGTATCCGGCTGAAATTGAAAGAGAGAAGATGCTATGCGGTATGAAGAGTTTTCAACCCACCAGGCAGCCAGCTCAGGATGTGTGGGACTGTGGAAGCGCGTGTACGCGCCCGAGAAGATGATATGGACGCGTCTGACGCGTCATGAGCACGGTCCCGCGTGGTGTGGTGAAAGAGGCGGCTCCAAGCAGCGCATTCTCTAGGGTAGTGAGCCAGCGCGCCTACATTCGGGAGGAAGAGATCAGGTTTGTGAGGTAAGTTGATCTTGTGGATTGGAAGAAATCAAGTAGGGTAGTAGGATAGGCATAAGGTTCAAGTGAGTTTCAGAGCTGAGCGTGATGTTTGATCGTGCTGCCACGTCATTAGCAGTGAGACTTGCCGGTATGACCTACACCATATGCTGACCTGTTAGTACAACGTTAGAGAAGGAACGCGAAAAAGATTCGATGCTCTGCGAGTGTGCTCAGCTCGAGGATATAGAACAGTCAAACGGGTGAGAAACGACCCATGCCGTGTGGTGGAATAGCTCTATCGATAGCTGCACCCCACAGCTCGCTTCAACCTGTCATGAATTTGCCGGCATATGTAGAGGAACGGTGTAGATGAGAACGAATAGAAGAGCAGACCATCGCTTCGCAGCGAAAACCCGCACGTGGGAGCTGGACCAGTGGTTGTATGTAACATCTGATTGCGCTCCACTTGTACTCCTCAAAGATGCCATCGCATCGCAAGGGTAATAGAAAAGAAGCACAGAGTGAAGATATCTATAATGGTTCAATCAGTTGAAAAGCAGATACCTTCCCACGCTACGTTACATTCGTTACTGACGTCGAGGAGCTGAAGGAAAAACAAGAGTAGAATGCAAAGCGCACAACTTTTGGCGTGACAGAAGATCTTTAGAGGTAAACCATCCCTCTCGAACAAGCGGTATGCGGAAGAGTCGGGAGAGCTGCGCCGGCGCTATGCTTTGACAGATCAAAGTAAGAACTCAGAAGAGATAGATGGCCGAGAAGATGGAGTGATAGGTGACGTAGTCGCTTGATTCGTCCAAGCAAATCCAGCTTGAAGCAAGCTCATGCGTGAAATCGACTAGTTCGGTCGGTCCAGAAAAAAAGCTGCAGCGATACGGCACAGTCTGCGTTCGCACGACTGACGAAGATGGGGTGGAAGTGACCAGGTGACGGGTTGTTGGGTTGTCGCATAAGCGCCCGTCTATGGTGCTGTGGCTGCTGCTCCACATGCATATGCGGTCCGTAGACCGCATGCGGGACCCAAAACGTGATCGCACCTGCAGACGAGTGTTCCAGGGCTACGACACGGTTCGATGGATAATTGCTTTTTTACGCTCATCTTTCCCAAACCAACAAATAATTTTGCAGGTTTGTTGCGCATAGCTGTCTTTTCCCTTTCCTGGTGGTTCTTCCACAGGCTCATTTGTGGCCATGCTGCTCGGTGCAGATCTTCTTTACGACCCACTTCTCCCAGAACTTGCGCTGCTGATTGGTGACCATGATTCCGTCGTCTGCTAAAGCGTCCACATCGTCCATGTGCCCGTTGCAGTTGCACCATGTAATCGAGGCTGGCGTATCGGGCATGGGTGGAAAGGATAGGGTGCCTACAGAGGGTCAGTATATGTTCCTCACGTGCACCTCGTGCAGCCAGAACTCACCACCCTGTTCAGGCTCGTCGGTCTCTGCGTCAGATTCTGTGTCAGCTATTGAACTACCGTCAGCGTCGTTCCCGCTAGATGGATCTTCGTGTTCGTATTCGTAATCGCTTTCGTCGCTACTGTCGCTTCCTAGAGGGTCGTCTGGGACTTCGGCTCCCATGACGAACTGCTCATCAAAATACTTCTCATATCCAATGCGCCTGAGACTAATCCAATCTGCAGAATTGGACGTAGGAACTCAGTATATATCTCAGATGCACACAGTAAAGGCATGACTTACCAAGCCGCGTGAGCTCATCTCGCAGGCAGGGAAGCACGTCTTTCCACATACTGCCCTCCTTTAAAAGTACATCTCGGAGACGCAAACCACGCAGTGTATCTCTGTGCCGCCGGGCAATACCTAGAATTTCATCTGCGTTGAGACGCCAGGCTTGGATTCCAAAAGCTGCAAAGACAGAGATGCCAGGTTAGTTTATGTCTTATAGTGCAGAGACGTAAAACGTACCCTGCAGCTTTTCCCACTTGACGTTGTGGAAGAGCTCTTCTAGCCGCAATGTGAGTGGTCGGTATGAAGGAAAGCCAATATGCACAGCTTCAATATTCTTAGCCGCGGTAAACAAAGCCTTGGACAGGGAGGTGAGATGTCGCATCCGAACGTCTAGGTCCGTGCTGTCATCGAAATGTAGCTCTAGACAAGTCAGGCGTTCGGCAAGGATTCCCAGGGTCGATGGTGGGTTGCTAGCGGCCCCTAGGACGCTCTGCGGGCTTAGCATGGGTGATGAGAACCGTGAACATGGCGATTCGGACTCAAGGAGGGCCTGAAGACCGATGTAACAAAGTTAGTAAATGTCTCGCATCAATTCGTACACGGGTATTACTTGCTTGACCGATTGTTTTCGCGCTATGCAAGCATGCCGGTGGCCATGTCGGCACTAGACTGCTCAATTCGTTGTGACCCCGCATGTACGTGATTAACACGGCATCTTCTTGATCCTGCAGGCGTAGGATCTGGATATGCTGGAGTGAAGTGAATCGCTGCAGCGCGAAATGCAGGATATGTGCATCTTTCCTGCTGTTCAGAAGGCTGGTCTGCTCATTTACCTTTTTCTGGAATTTATCAATATCGAGGAAGCTGAATCTCTCGGGCCGTGTGTGCAGAAGCTCCTGTATTCGCTCTCGTCCTTGGTCGTAGAAAAATGGCACCATGTAACTGAACTTCTTCACGCGGCCGGCAATGTGAGGCTGGCCAGCTATTCTTTCTAATCTTTCGAGTCCCTTTCGCGAAAAGCGTGTCGTAACGCGCGAGAACTGATGGATGACACCCTGCAGAGGCTCAGTACATGTCTCACGTGCACTTCGTACAGCCAGGGCTTACCAAATCGCTGAATCTTCTGCAAGTCAATCTGCAAAAGTGAGGATACGAAGTCAGTGTATGTCTCACATGCATTCCATACGACTAAGACTTACCTGAAGCTCGCAATAGTCTCAGCGTCGTCCGGCTCGGGTGGGAGGGGCAGCTTGAAAGATTCCTGCGACAGGTACGCCCGGCGCTCCAGACTTATCGGTTTCTCAGGTTCGGAGGCAACATATTCGAGGATGATGCGAAGAAGCTCGTCGGCGAGATCGAGGATACCCATTTTAAGTGGGGGCTTTCATGACGACCGCTCCGAAGAAGCTCTACCACGAAGCTTCCCAGCACGATTTAGGAGCGCACCGCACAGCGGATATACTCTCAATGCAGGACAGCAGCGTTCGGGCCGGGTCGGGACGAAGAAATGGCAGGTGGTAGTGAGCGTAGCGACAGCGGGACAGTTGAGTCAACTGACAACGTGGTGTTATCCGACGACGGCACCGTTCTATGGGATAGCAAGCGAAGGACAGCCAGAGGGGCGTGGTCGGAGAAAGAAATGCATGACCTCTTTTGCCAGCAGTCAGCTAAGCGTAGAGTTGCGAAGACGACCTGGGACTGGACACGCCGCCTGCACTTGCAGCGTGCACCCCGGTACGCCCTCGCCCAAAACGTGATGCGTTAAACTGCAACAGGTATAGCCGCTCACATGATCACTAGCGTCTGCATTTACATAAGCAGGACGGTAACATGCATGGCTCCTCCCGTTGAAGAAGAGTCGATTCGTTGCTTTGGACTAATGCACTACTTCGCTAGGGTAGGGCTGCTTCGCCAGCGCTGATTCGAGGCCCGAGGCCTGCTCCCCACAGCCCACTACACGAATTTCCATGGTCTCGATGCGTCAGGCGTTGCCAACGAAGCATGCATCTGGTCGGCTGATTGGCGTCACAAGCGCTTCCTTATAGCGTCATCCACTGCCGTGTACTTGGGATGGCGCAAACGCCATGTCAAGCGATGGAGCATCCCATGACGACACGGAGCTTTAGGAGCCTCATAGTGGGCTGAAACGGATGTCCGTATGTCTCGCAATGAGCAATGCGTCATACCGTCCTGCCCTCCACCGGGGGAGAACAGCATCCGAGTCGCATTACAGTATATAAGTACAGTGTACGTTAATGAACTTCTACCCTGGACATAAAAAGAGGACTTCCAAGGACAAGCGATCCGAATTCGGTCATCGCACAAATTCGGGACGGAGAGGACATGGCCGCAATCCCGCTCGTACATGCGCAGATGACGATGTATGCGTGGAACTGCCGGTCAGATCGACGTGTTGCTTCACAAGCCTATACTTGCCCCGGTAACGTCATGCGGATCTGCGCGGTCGTGTAGCTATGGCGCACGCAGCTGTCGTAGATCGTCGCACAGAAAGTGACACTAGATGACCTCCTGCCCTGTCGGCTTATCGACCTCTCATGCCGACGAAAACTCTACGCACATATTGCCTGGGCCTGTTCCAGCACGGCAAACACTCAAAGACGTGTTTCTCTATCAACCCGTCCGACCACGCCTATCAGGTCACGCTTTCGCCCTGGATTGAACACGTTCGCTTCGTTTTCGACGAATCTCAGTGCTGCTCAGCTTGCTCTGGAAGGTTTCATCGATGCTGTCTTCTTCGCTGGCATCGAGAACAGCAACCTCAAAAACCTCGAGGGGATCCCATCCTTGCTCGCTGCGCTTGTTGTTCACTGCAGCACCTCCGCTCCTTGTTTCAAGCGACAACACCAAGGCAGAGATGTCTTTGTCGGTGATGGTTGGGCCGAAAGGATCCCAAATCTCGACATATTTGATAGTGAGCCCGAAGGGATAGCTGACGTGGACGGCATGCCCGTTCGGCCCAGGTTCTTGGATCTCTTCAACACGGATGCGCTCGTCATCCGCGGACCCAAAGTAGAGGAGAGAGGAGAGGAAGTCGTGTGCTGACTGCTGACGCTCTTTCCAACTTTCGAGATGCTCTGCAAACTTCTTGTTCACTAGTAGAGCGTCGCCAGTGATTCCGACTGTAAGTACGCTAGGCGTTGCATCGGAAGTGGACGGCTGCCTCCTTCCGAGCATAAAGGCAAACATGGTAAGCAGTAGCTTGTGGCCAATATGAAGGTGATCGAAAGTCCCTCCGACGGCAACAGAGAGGTGGTTGGTTGATGTGTCTGTCTTATCGGCAGACGATGCTGGTTCTGGGGTCTCTACACTGACGATACCACCGCGAACTTTGGACACGGGTGTCTGAGCTTTCGACAGAGAGAGGAAGCTCTTCAATACACGCTCTCCTTCTTCGCTTTCGACCGAGTAGACGGTATCCCATGATCGCGAACTCCGGGCTAGCGTATGAATGTCTATTGCTGGCCCTTGGAGTTCCTGCTCTGGAGGAGTGGAGTCTGGTAGGGGCTTCGTCAGTTGGCCGTCCCTGGGATATGCGACTAGCACAACGCGAGCATCGACGCCCTCTGAGTCTTCCGTATCGATAGCTTCCCTGCTCGCGGTGATGCAGATGAGTTTGTAGAGATCGGCTACCAGCTGCTGGGTGGTTGCGTAGTGTAGGCCCCGGGGCTCATCAAGATGGCCGTACAGATGAGGGCACGGTAATGCAATTTCTAGAAGTATGGATTCATGGGAGTTGCGTGGAGACCTGGCCAGCTCTTTCAAGACGGTGAACAAGGGCGAGTTGTAGGCGGCCTTGAGTGCTGCATATGAGGGTGGTGAGGGCGCAGGCGGCAGCAGCAGCAGTGCACGGCGGACTGGTTTGTGTGATGGAGGCATGTTTGCGGGTGTCAATGAACTGGAGTCGCAGGTTGAAGATCATGAATCATAACCATGGTTGTGTCACATGGAGGGTAACCCGAAGCAGACGTGAAGGGAGGGCGGAGGGGTGGTGGGGAACTTTTGCCGAGATACAGCCGCCGCCGCCGCCGCCCAGCAAGTCGAGGCCAACCGCAGCTGTGCTCTTGACGATCGAATACGCGCTGCCACAGTCCCGAGTCTCTCTTTCCTCCGCCCGAGCCAGCGTAGAGCAATTGCAGGCGCCATGCCTTTCGGAAACCACCACCAGAATGCGCACAACGACCCGGCGCAGGGCATCTTTGCAGCGGCGTCGGCGTTGGGGAGTATGTAGGGTCTTGGGCACCGCCGTGAACGTGGGCTAATGTGTATCTCGCAATTGTAGGCATAGGAGCGCCTGGAGGCAATCTGCGAGGGGCAACCCAGGGCACCACGCGCGCCGGCACCGACGCCTTCCTGCCCCAGAGCAGCGCGAACGCCCAGGCGCAGGGCGACGGCTACCTGCCCTCGACCGCACCGCCCGCCGCCAACTCGAGCTTCGACGCCCCGCGACACAGGGCGCCGACAATAGGGGGACGCACCAACGAGGAGCTGCACATATCCACGGGAGGCGGCCAAGTGCCCTCGTCGGCGTCGGCGCAGCCCCAGCAGCAGCACCTGTACAGCTCGCCCGACAATTATCGATCGGCGCCCAATATCAACATCGACCATGGAACCCCTCAGAACAGCCAGTATGGCTCCCCGGCCGTCCCCGGCGCCCTCCAGCCCGCCGGCGGCCCAGGGCAGCAGCCACAACCACAACAACCACAACAACAACAACAGCCGGGGCCGCAGCAACAACAGCGACCCGCGCCCGCCAACGCCTACACGGCGCCCGTCGTGCCTACCCAGACGCAGATAGCCAGCAACGCCCAGCAGTACACGCTGCCCACGCGCTCCAACACCATCAGCCAGCCGCAACATTCCCCTCACTCGGCCCATTCCTACTCGCGCTCAAGCCCAGCTGGCCTGGGCCCCGACCAGAAATACGTCCCCTTCTCCAACACCCCCGAGCAGAACAAGTACGCCGCCGGCACGCCCGCCCAGAAGTACTACCCCACGACTCCCTCGGGCGCTGCATCGCAATCGCCCCTGGGCCTCGCTGACATCAGGCCGCGCGCAAACTCGACAATGGACCACGAGGGCATGGGACACGGCAACGCCATGGTCACCGACGGCAACAAGGTGCCCTCCAACAGCAACTACCTCGCCCCGTGGAGCATATACGCCTACGACTGGTGCAAATGGAACGTCCCGGGCGGCAACAGCGCCGGCAAGATGGCCGTCGGCAGCTATCTCGAGGACAACCACAATTTCGTAAGTAGCACACCATTTATACACGTGCTCTACTGACAGACACCCAGATCCGCATTCTCGACACGCAAATAGCGCCGCAAGACGCCGCCACTCCCGGCGCGACACCATACGGCCTCGAGTACAACGCAATCGCCGAAGCCACATGTTCGTTCCCCGTCACGCGCATACTGTGGGAGCCGCCGTCTTCGCAGAAGCAGTCGACCGACCTCCTCGCAACGTCTGGCGACCATCTGCGTTTATGGTCGCTGCCTCAAGCCTCCGGGAACAACATGAGCAACACCATCACGCGCTCGTCTTCCGTAAACACGCGAGAGCCCCAGCTCCCTAAGCTTACGCCGCTCGCGCTCCTCTCCAACTCCAAGACCCCTGAACACACCGCGCCGCTCACCTCCCTCGATTGGAATACCATGTCGCCCAAGCTTATCATCACCTCGAGCATAGACACGACCTGCACCATCTGGGACATACCCTCACTGACAGCCAAGACCCAATTGATTGCCCACGACAAGGAGGTCTTCGATGTACGCTTCTGCGCAGGAAGTGTCGATGTCTTTGTCAGCTGTGGAGCTGACGGCAGTGTTCGCATGTTCGATCTCCGCAGTTTAGAGCATAGCACCATCATCTACGAGCCCTCAGACAAGGGCGGTGACAAGGACAAGGGTCAGTTTTTGTATTTGTTTTTGACGCCGATTGCTAACAAGATCCAGGCTCGCCAACAGGCCGCATGTCGCCCACCAAAGCCCAGCAGACCATGTCGTACGCGCCCCCGCTCCTCCGGCTCGCCGCGTCACCCCACGACTCCCACCTCCTCGCTACCTTCGCCGCCGACTCAAACCTCATCCGCATCCTCGACGTGCGACAGCCAGGCCAGGCCCTGCTCGAACTACGCGGCCACTCTGCGTCTGTCAACAGCATAGAGTGGAACCCCTCCCGGAGAGGCATGCTCGCCTCTGGCGGTGACGACTCCCTCGTCCTCATTTGGGACCTGCTACACGCAAACAACGGCGCGACCATCAGCGGAGAACACGCTTCAACACAGCCTCCCGTCGTGCAGCCAGCGACCACACATCCCGCAAACGGAGCCGCAGGTGCGCAGAATGTACCTGTAGGCCAAAAGGGACCCTATGCCAGCTGGAGGTGCGACTACGAAGTCGGCAACATTAGCTGGGCACCTCAGAGCGCATTGACAGGGCAAGGCGGCGAGTGGGTCGGTGTCGCTGGTGGACGAGGTGTTTGGGGTGTCAAGTTATGATGAATCTGGATTTCGTGTTGATAACCTCAGTTCAGACTTCGGACGACCCCCATGTTTTGCCTTCAATGCACCTGTATGAATGACGCATTGTTTCTGAGTAGGGCAACAGGAGGTATTGAAAAAAAAAGTGCATAGCTCTTGTTATCTTACTTTCTGAGCACAATAGTTTGGTCGTGGTGGGGGCGTTAGTGGTGGGTTTTGCATGCATATAAGATACCTGGAAGTGAAAGACTTGTCTCTCTACATGACGACTTTGGATGCGATGATATTTCCATTGAACAACTTCCCTCTCCATTCCTTTCACTTTCACAATCTTTTTGTCTTGACCAGTCCAGGCTTATCGTATGACGACCTCAACAACAACCTCATTACTCCATCCAGCCTTCGAATCAGTCTCCTTCCACGCCCGCACCGTATCAATCTCAAGCACGTTCTTGCAATCCTTGCTGACACTGACGCAATGTGCTGGGACGGGGCGGCCGAACAACACAGCGAAGAAGTCATTTTCGATGGAGCGCTGTGGGAGGTCTGAGACGTAGATTGCTGTGAGACATTAGTACATATTCTGAAAGCATAATAGAGAAAAGACATACCAAACCTCCCCAGAACCTTACAACTAGTCCAAACCCTCAGTCTCCCCGAACTCCGATCCACATACGCATCCGCACTAACAATCGCCGCCGCCCCCGTCATCTTCCCCACAATCCCCAGATTAGCCACGTGCACCTTCCTCGGTCCTGCCGCCTCACTGCCCTCCCCCCTCTGCAGTTCAAACTCCATCAACGGGAACGCAGATAGAATCTCCCAGCCGCGAACCGGCAGCTCCAGATGCACAAACGCGTCGTTGGTCGCTACGCTCGTCGGCGCTGTGACCTGGCCGTCTGTGTGCGAACGGATGACGTACGTTCCTTTTTCTGCGCCGGGGAAGGCGTCGAGGGCGATGAGTTCGGAGATGGGTTTGGGGGTGCAGTTGAAGACACCCAGGATAGATACACCGCTATGTGCCATTCCGACGTAGGTGTTCACTTTGAGGAGGACGATGTCGTCGTATGCGTTGTAGGCTTGTGTGGTTTTACCCACAGTTTGGGGACGTAGAATAACCGTGTCGCCGCGCGGTGTCTTGCCCGTCATCTGGTTGATGAGGTCGATGTCGTGTTGCCCGGGGACGTCGGTGATATAGATGGGGCCGCCGGAGACGCAGCGTGCGGCCGCGTGGAAGGCGGCGTAGTCATGGCTCGTTTGGAACATGTCCCAATCCGGGAGTATGTTGAGATATTGCGTTATGATGGAGTTGTGTGCGTTGCAGAAGATATGCCAGGGGTGGCTGGCGGGTACTTCGGGGAAGAAGTCGTCCGAGTTACGCAGTAGCATGCGTGGTTTGTTCGAGGGCAATTGCGAGTGGAAGATTAAGGGTGGGGCTTGTGACATGCAGGATATGGCGCGCGCGGAAAAGGAACGTAGCTGGGCGATGGACCAGGCGTCTTGGTAGGATTTGATTAGTTTGCGGCGGTCGTCCGAGTCGTGGAGTTCGTCGAGGAAGAACTGGGCGTCGGTTTTTACGGAGTCGATGCCGCAGGAGGATAGGAACTCGTAGAAGTCTTTGTAAAAGCGGGAGACGTCTTCTTCTGCTACAACGGTGATCTTGCCGCCCGATACGCCGTCTTTGAGTTGGACGAGACTGGTTTTGTAGTCTTTTGCTATGCGGCCTTCGGGTGCGATGCCTCCCCAGTATCCGAACATGGCGTGCCACACAGCAATGTGGCGAATGTGGCTGTACTTTTCTCGTATGTCGCTGACTGTGGCTTTGAGACCACGAGGGAAGCCTTTTTTGGTTGCTTCGAACTCTGTCATGGCGTTGTCGAACTGGTCTCCGCCTTCCGTGTTGAGTGATTGCCAGTTGTCGTCGATGATCAAGTTGCTAATATTGATCTCGTTCTTGCGTAGTGACTCCAATGCCTCGAAGATTTTTTCCTCGGTGAGCTTCTGACCTAGACCGTTCCAGGTGCAGTATGTCAAGCCATCGTACCAATTCTCCAGCCACTGCGGTTTGAAGTCGTCCATCAAGGCCTTCTCTTCTTCATTGATCAGTCCTGCCGATACTTGGTATGCCATTACGAGTTTGCGAGCATAGTACATCGAAGCTGCTACCGCATCGTCTAGCTTCATGCCCACTGCAGCAACGATACGCACAGTACCATCTTTTTCACTGTCGTTTCTGGCGTTCATAACGACTCTCCCCTCACCGTCGTGATTGAGGGTTGTCAATACCTCGTCCAATCCACTCACTGCAAGCAACGCCAAATGAGAGCCATCGTGACGCTCGAATGCGGCCAACATGGCATCCTTGTCAGGCTGGAATCGGTCCTTGCCCTGTCTCGGAGCAAGCCATGGGGCCCAAAGTCGTACTTCGGCGAACCAGCGGGAGAGATTCGTCGGTTTACCAAGCTTCTCTCCTGAAAGACCGGGCTGCTTGCCTGACGCCGCACTGATTGGGTACGTAAGGTCCCACAGAACGGTGTTGGGCGTATCGCTTTGTTCTTTGGATATGTTGAGGAATGGTGGCAGGCCCTCGAGATAGTAAGTCAAATCCTCTTTCAATGCATCTGGTGACTGATAGATGATGCGTCCGTCTGAGGTTGAGAATTGTTCATTGGCCCATTTCCACGGTTCGCCCTGGACACGTTAGCGAGAACCCTTCGGTCGAACATTTCACATGATCAGTTCAGTCAGCCTATTATAGACCGAATGCTCAAGACTCACCTCTGAGGCTCTGAAAGTGATGGTGTATGACAGCGAAGAGCCGTGTTTGGGTCGGCCAGCGAAATCTATTGTATAGTACTGGCGTTGCACATTTGACTGATCAGGCTTGACTACCGTCTTCACGTAGTTAGCTTCTGACGAGCCCGGGTGGTACGACCATATGCTCACCACAGATGCATCATTGTTTGGCTTCAGACTAGTGCTTGTCCATTGATCGAGAGTATCGAAGTTGTGCCACAATGCGACCTCCCATGTTCTGTTCGAGCTAGCTGAGCTCTCAATAACTACTGTAAACCTTACCTGAGGATGTGATTAGATGAGACTCAGGTCTGGGAATAGATCGAACACACAGATTCTCGATCAGAGGGGATGGTAGTCGTTTGACCTAACGGAGGATGGCAGCTGAGTGCGGCGTACATGGTATCGATTCAATGCAGGAAGTGAGGATAAGCTATGTGGTCAGGATAACGTATACAAAGAAGCACAGAAAGACACGATGAATGGGACGGATGAGGATGGAAGTATTGAGTTTGCATTGACCAACAACTAAGGTATGAAGCAGCACAATGATGCATATGCAGGCACTAAGACGCCGAGGAGGTGCAGGTGACGTGTGCGGATGCGGACGCGGAAGTCGGGGTAGCTAGAGGTGCATTGAAGCTCCAGCCAATCGGCGTCATCGAAGTCCCATCTTGGCATTTGGGGACATTTTGGCATGGGCCAAGTTTTGATGCCGCTCAATTGGCAGCCATGTCAGCCTTACGACGTCTATCAAGGCCCCGACCCTTTGTCTGTCGACAATGCATACGACATCAACATGCGCTCGCCCGTGGTGAGCGACCGGCTGCACGATGGGCCGACGAGGAACCCGACCCAGTAATAAGACAGGCGCAATGGGACGAACATGCGGGAAGAGTGCGAGCGGGGATGCACCAGAGCATGCTGAGTGTACTTGAAGAGCGTGGATTCGTAAAGGATGTCGCTGGGTGAGCATCTCGTAAAGATATGCTTTTAACTGTCGTTAATTGTTATAGCGGACGTCAGACGCTCGACTGGCTGCTCACCGAGAAGCGCATCGGCGCGTATGTCGGCGTAGACCCTACAGCCCCCTCTCTACATGTCGGCCACCTTCTTCCGCTTATGGCCCTGTACTGGATGTACCTCCATGGCTACTACACCGTCAGCTTGGTGAGCCACCCACGACTCGATGCACGCAACGCGAGTTAATCATGGCTAGTTAGGTGGAGGGACTGTCCAGATTGGCGACCCTTCTGGCAGGACAACAGCTCGATCCCGGCAAGGCGAAGACGTGCAGTCTATGAATGTGGAGAGCATACAGCGCCAATTGGAAAAGCTGTGGACAAATGTCAAATGCCTGGGCATCAAGTACCAGTACTCCCCCATGATCAGCCGAAAGCAGGACATCCTCAATAACAGGAAATGGCTGTCACAGCTGAGCGCGGTCGAGCTGATGAGGGATCTGGGGTCTGGTATGCGCCTGGGCGCCATGCTCAGTCGCGACTCGTAAGTCCTTCATGTCTTGAGTGGAGAATCCCTCTCACACGTCTAGGGTCAAACTACGAATGGAAAGCGGCGAAGGTATGGCTATATCTGAGTTCAGCTACCCCCTCTTCCAAGCCTACGACTGGTGGAGCATGTACCGGAACCAGGGCGTTCAACTACAAATAGGCGGATCTGACCAGTACGGAAATATCGTTGCCGGCATGGGCGCTGTCAGCCATATGCGCAAGATACATCGTATGGACAACGGAGCAGAAGGCGACGAGGACCCGCAGGTAGCAACCTATGGTCTCACCACACCATTGCTTACAACAGCTTCTGGCGAGAAGTTTGGCAAGAGTGCGGGCAATGCGGTCTGGTTGGACGGCCAGATGATGAGCTCGTTCGACCTATACCAAGTACGCTTTCCGCAACCTTCTACGATGCCATCACTGACAACTTACCCAGTACTTCCTCCGCACCGCCGACGCCGACGTAGAACGCTACCTCAAGCTCTTCACCTTCCTCCCCCTCGATGAGATTCGCCTCCTAATGAACCGCCAAAACCAAGACCCCTCAAAACGCCTCGCCCAACACATACTCGCTCGTGAAATCGTTGAGCTAGCACACGGTGCCGCAGACGCGAAGAAAGCCGAAGCCGCACATAAGGACGCGTTCGGTCAGGGAGCCCATACCTTCTCGCTATTCTCGCTGAGAAACGCGATTGCCGGCGACAAGGGCGATGTCAGCGAGCCAAAAGAACGCATGAAGAAGGAGGACAGAGAATTGCTAGAATACAAAAAAGCCTATGCCGCTTCCTCTACCGCACAACCTACAACTACTAGCCCGAATGAACGACCCCAGCACGACAAGGCAAATATCGTCACGCTCCCCCTCTCCATGCTTCAAGCCGGATCCTTCCCCCACGTCCTCCACGCCGCCGGTCTCGCAAGTTCCAAATCCGAAGCCAGCCGCTTGATCGCGAAGAAGGGCGCGTACGTTATTGTACCCAATTCTGGTACGCCGGATAACCCTACCGCATTGAAGTGGGCGACTATCGAGCCGGGGAAGGAGGTCAATCCGTATCACTATCTTGTGGATTGGGAGGCGCTGGTGTTGAGGGCGGGAAAGAGCAAGATTCAGATCTGTAGGGTGGTTAAAGATGAGGTGCAGGAGTAGACAGAGCAAAAGACAGAGGAAGGACAATAAATGTAGAAGTGTATGTCATGTTCATCGCGGATGGAGGGCTGTACGAATGCAATGTCATATGCTCCACTCTATACTATCGATTTATCCAAGCCTTCTGCTGTGTTGATGGATATTCCGTGTCAAGATATGCAAGTGATACCCAATGATCATCGCCGTCATGCTACTTCACGACTCCAAACACCGACCAGACCTACCCACACCCCTCACGCCATGCCTCGCATGCTGGAACCTCGTTCCAACACCGATCTTGCACGGCGCAAGCGGACTGCCTTGTACCTCTGCATCCACCACCTCCTTGCCCTTTCTGTTCTCTAGTCCCACGCTGCCATTCTCATTATCGTTCTCATTCACAGTATACCGCATCGCTCGTCGTTCTTTGATCGCGGATGTACGCGTAGAATGGTAACGGGACGGACCGCGCTCGATACAGACGTTGGGGCTGAGAGGACTGAGTTGGATACCGCCGTGTTCGAGAATAGGACATTTTGCTTGCGATTGGTGGGGGCGAATGATGACGGTCGTTGGGGAATGCGTTTGTGTCTGGGTTGGAGTGTGTGGCTGGTTGCGAGGGCGCCGTGGAGGGAGTACTTTGAAGAGGGGGGAGGTGCGGAGGCTAGAATCGGATTCGAGAAATGGGTCTGGGATTGTGATTGTGCTGATTTGATGGGATGATTGCATGCTATCCTTGTTGAAGACATGCTTCTCAGACGAAGAGCGCGGTAAATGGCTAGTAGACTGGTAGTCGAGCACATTCTCGATACCGCATGTTTCTTGTTCGTATAGAGATACGGTTGCGAGCCAGTCGTTGACACGGTCCCTAGGCGGACCAGTAAGACTGGCAGTGCGGTTTCGAGAACCTGCGATGAAGTATCCAGAGTCGTCCGACCACGACTCGGAGCTCTGCTCGGATACGCGGGGGCTGACAGCCTGCGTCGCGTGCGATACCATCCGGAACGACGTACTCGACATGCACGGAGATTTTGGATGTTGTACTGGAGAAACTGTGAGAGTAAAGCGTTGCTCATTCCTACTGTGCTCCGCTGGTGGCGAGGCCTTTCTGGAGATGTTTGGTAGCTGGGGATACGAGACGCCTCGGTCAGGCTGAGGAGGCTGAGGGCACTCATGATCGCGGCCGGCATCTTCGAAGATCTGTCTCATCCGCGCGGCATGTCCAGCGCGGGCTGGTGACTGTAACAGTGTTGAGCCATTGTTTGCACGTCGGACCCGAATGTTGGCTATTCGAGAGGGTGATGTTGGAAATGCACTTGGACCTAAGAACGTGGATGCTGTCGCTATTTGAAGGCGGCCGTGGTTAGTGAAGATGTTGTTTGTGGGCAATTGGCTGTATGCGCCGTATGCTGTCTCGAGAACTACACCTCCGTCGGGAGATGCCTCAGTGTTGTCGATATGCGGCAGCCAATGCCCAGAGGTCTGTCCGGGTGTCACGGGTGCCACGGGCTCGCGGAATGTGCGGCAGCATCCACTGGAGATACCCTATAATAGAGTTAAGTAACTTGTAGGAGCAATTCAGTCCTGCGCCATGCACGAACTTGCTGGGAGGCCATATTGATCGGTTGCGCGATTTCTTCATCGTCGTCCATATTCATCCGGGTCATCTCGAACATGCTGAGCTTGGCTGTTCGCGTGGGTACTCGACTTTGCACGAGCGATGACTCGAGGACGGCTTCAGCTGTCGTACATGACTTTGTGGCTGGGAGGTCGATAGCGAGGCTGCAGCAGTTGCACCAACGCCCCCTACATACTGCAGTTACCAGTCGTGCCTGCCAATTGAGCGCGAGCAGTTACTTCCCCGCCAAGTTTTGGTAGCACAGGCGCATAGCAAGATTGCAGATGTACTTTTCTCGTGAACAAGTAGCACATGTGTGGAGTGTAAACATTTTTCCGGAGGATCCAATAGTCAGGACATGAGTCTGATCGTATAAGATCCATATATGACGTGTGCGGTACACGGGGATGTCCAGGTGGGGATCGTCGCTGATCTGGTAGCGACGACCGCAGCTTCCGTATGCACAGAGCACTTGCTCGGGTCCAGTCGATAGAGGCGTTGTCGGATGTTTCTTTTTCTGCCCATAATTTCCGCCACGCTGACATCACGTGGCAGAATGTGCCGGTGCCTGCCCAACGGCCATATCGAAGGTTCTGCGTGAACTCTACCGGTGATTGCGCGAGATAGTGTCAGCCTTGGGATATCTCAGAGATATCACGTCAAGGTTTCGGCGCAGTAGGACGAGACGCGGGACGGTGTAATCGACGCACCAAGGCCGCTGAATCTCGCTTGTCGATCGCTATCTATGGGACGCCTCGAATTGATTACACCCAGCTGTCCACCTTCGATCCCGCCATCACGGTCACCGTGGTTCGGCATCTAAGATTAATCCCGTCTTTCACAACCATTCGCTGCGCCTCACAAAATCAACTTCGATCCCGACCCTGCGTCCAATCTTGCAGGCTCGGCCCTTTCTCCGATCACCAGGATCCCTAGCAACAGCCTTGGGACGTTGTAGCGTACACCGTCAACGGCGCTCTTAGGCAGAATGGTTCGCACTCCGGCAGGCACCCTTTGTGAGAGTCGCAGTAGGCGTATTGTCTGGCCCCAAAGAGGCGTCATGCATGCAGGAACAGCAGGCGAGGGCTAAACTGGGCTGTCTTGGCCGGGACGACACTCGAGACCGAGTCGCGGGCCCGCCTCGTCTACGCAAGGTGATGCTATGTAAAACACACCATGGCTGCAAGCATCTGAAGCATCCTACAACATTACCAGGTCGCCCCAAGTGCTGACAACCACAAATAACCACGAATAGCTCCTCAGGCGCACCTCGAGAAAACCTTACCCTCATCACAGTGACTGCAGCGGACGTTTTCGAAACGGCGCACGCTCTCGCACCAGCGTACGTTGGGCGCATCTTTGGGACCCTCTCCTCACCTCGTGCTGAGGCGGGAGTGTGTGCGTTGCCCGCGACTGTCGCACCATGCTGATTTCGATAGACGGTGACCAGTACGGGGCCCCTGAGTCGCCCGCGCATGTCGTGGCGTCTTCGCTTCCTGCACTACACCTTCTAGTCTGTGCTTCTAAGTCTGAACCATGCCAACCTTGCGTGTTCCACAATCTGCCCTGCCTGCCACTCCAAAGTTTCTGTATTTGCGTGACATGTCGTCGCTGTCTCTCGTGCCTTTTGCCTACCCTCACTCTTTCCATTCCATCTCGGCCTGAAGCCATTCGCGAGCTCGAAGCTCTTGCGCCACCACCATTCTGTCGCATCCTAACTATTATACTTTCTTTTTACTACTTTCGACACCTCCGCGTAGCTTAGTCCCCGCATTTACCCTCTGTAAATATATTCCTTATACTTGGCTCAACGGCCTGTCAATCTATTCAACCGCCTTCGTTCATCGCGTGCTATCGATAGCCGTTCTTCCGACAACGCTCGTCTGACTTGGCTGGGAACCTCTTACTGTAAGTACATGGATTTTCTTTGAAACCCCATTGGGATCAGCGTCACGTTGCTGCAACAGACAACGTCACACCTTCCCTTCTTCCTCGCTTCTGCGTCCGCTATCGTCCTATTTGGCATGTCATTGCTGGGCTGCATAGGCTCTTGGGCTATAGTGGCTCGGTTATACTCTGCATTGCGGTGTACTCTCCGTCGGCAGAGCCCTTGCTGTCCTTATTGAGCCCCACCGATCATGCAAAGGACTCGTTCTGATCTGCGAGAGTAGGTTAGTCAATACCTGATACGGTGTATCAGTCACCTCCTGGTTCCTGGATCTCTGAAACCTCAGGCAACTGGCTGTCTCTCACGCAAGGAATCGCTGCTTTCCGCGTGTGCCGACACGTATCAAATCACCGCGTCTGTTCCTGGAGGCACCCTACACTCACCTCTTTGCCTGTAATTTGGAAAAGGTACCTGGACCAGCATTTGGGAGCTTGAGTACCCCAGGGCCTGCGTGTCATACATGTCCGCATTGGCCATCAGCTGTCTTGCAACAAGTGCGTATGCGTCAACAGTCGCACAACCGTACCCACATTCAACACTCTTACAAACCACACGTTGCCTGGAGCAGACTCGACGACTCTACCAGTTCCGCGCACCGAGGGTGTGAACCTCGCGTCGCACAATAACATTCCACCGCCAGACTTGTGTCCAGTGGCACATTTTACCGTCAACATTTCGATATCTAATTCATGAGTTACGACCCAAGACTGGGCGCCGCGGCATACGGTGCAACAGGCGCAAGCAGCGATGGAGACGCAAAGAAGGGTTCGGTACGGGCGGCGAGAGAGAGGATGCAGGCTGCACAAAAGAGGACCCAGCTCCCAGACACGTCGAAGATAATTGGCCTTCCTCGGCGACCAAACCAGCTGGTCATGCAGAACTCTCAAGAACGGGTAGAACAGTCACAGCAACCGGCGCCTCCGGGAAGCAGAGGTGACGTTGACTCGGGATCGTCGTCACCACAATGGCCACTGCCAAACAATACCAGGGACAAAGCAGATCCGACACCCGCTTTGCCACCTCGCTCTCCGAAAAGACTACAACCACCCCCACAGTTTGCACGCCCTGTATCCGACGAGTTTCCTATACAACAACTCTCACCCGATCTTCCCTCGCCGAGTTCCCCAACATCAATATATCTACATCCGAATGCCGACACCTTCTCTCCTAACTCGTTCCAATCTTCGCGCCCAATCACTACCTCGTCCATAGCCTCGGACTCCTCAATAGGATCCATACCCGACTTCCCTGTACCACAACCGCCTATGCCAAGTATCCAACAAGCGCGACGTTTTCCAAGTCTCGGTCCACCGCCCTCTTCGCGAAGAGGGCCTTCGTCTTACTACACGCAAATGTCGTATGTGTCACCCATCGTCGAGGAGTCGGAGAACAACTCTTCGAGGATACAGTCACAGCGCGGATCCTTTGCTTCTAGCAACGTGTTCCCGACTAACAAGGATGACTTCTACCCCGATGACGATCTCTACTCGGATGACGGCGACACTATAACCAGCCGCGATACCATCTCACCGACCCCGACCGACTCCGACGATCGAAGCGGCCTCGTACAACAATCGCCCGCCCTTCTGCGACAGGCGAGTTTGGGTAGGAGGACTAAGCCATCGCTGATGACTATCAAGTCAGTGGACAGCTTTGGAAACAAGAAGGGTGGAGCTGAAGGGAAGAGGCCAGATGGTTCTAGGCTTGGCGCGGGAGCCATGGGCATAGGGGCTGCAACACTCGCAGCGAGGGATGGCAGTCCATCGGGCGTTTCGAGACATCCTCTCAGCAGGTCCGTTTCTATGGACTCTATAGACACGATAGAAGACTTCAAGAGCAAGGCTGGAAACGTTGGGACTGCATCACCACTCCAACAGGAATTGCGACACCCCGGAATGTCCGAGCGTGCTGGTATGCGACGGCCCGCAAGGCTCGACATGGACGCGGTTCGGGACGCTGAAGCGCGCGGTAGCTTGACGAGTCTGCCAGATCTCATTCGAAGAGCCACGCGCCTGGCAGCAAACCTTGATCGCGGACGCACAGCAAGTCGACTTGGATTAGACTTTTGGGAAACCGGCGCTCCCGATAGGAACCAAGTTCGTCAGTCTGGATTGTCTGAGATGCTTGCCGCTTTCCCACCACCTGGTCAAGAAACTCCCACCCGCTCCGGCCGGGGTACCCCAAACTTCCGCAATGGCAGCATGACGAAATGGCCGTCAGGTGGTAACTCGCGCAACGGTGTTACCGACTCTGGACTCAGCAACGAAAAGCAAAAGCCGCGTCGAAGGTGCTGCGGTATGCCCTTGTGGACATTCATCACGCTCCTCATAGTCTTGCTTTTTGTCATCGCTGCCGCCGTCGTCATCCCTGTGTTCCTAATCGTCCTACCCAACCAGAACAAGGGCGCCAATACCTCTGCCGCTCAAGAGACTCAAGGAAGTAACAACGGAGGCAACAACGGGGGTAATAACAACATGAACAACCCCAACGCACCTGCCGCACCACTTCCCACATCTGGGTCAGGACAAGGGAACGACCAATGCAGCGGTATCATCACCTGCCAGAACGGCGGTGTCGCCATACTCAACGGCGATCGATCGTGCAACTGTGTATGCATTAACGGCTTCACAGGAAAGACATGCACGAACGACGATGCTACTGGTTGCACCACAACTAGCATCGAGGGCACTGCCAACAACGCTACGATGGGCTCTGGTATCCCTCGCCTCATCGAGGTGACGGCGCCCAAGTTCAATATTCCTTTGGATGCCACTCGTGTCTTGTCGTTGTTCTCTCAGCTTTCCCTTAGTTGCGCAGCCGAGAACGCTCTGATTACATTCAATGGTCTCGCGTCTCGTTCAATTCCTCAGCGTCTTCATTCGATGGATTCAAGAGCCGCTCTGCACCCGTCACGTACGCTTCCAGTACTCCACCATCCTCATCCTGCCCAGATCCCTGGTCAGCAGGTCAAGCGCCAGACAGTCGGTCAGGTCGACGAAGCCGAGGCTCCGGAAGACCAAGCCAAAGCCCAGACGGACGAGCTCATAACACAGCCCATCTCGAGCAACATCAACGCTCTTGACTTCGCCCGTGTAGCTGTACTCCTAGCGCTTCAGGAAAGCCAGGACCTGGACGTGGCCGCGAGCGCACAAGAGTCCATACAAACCCTCCTTACCGACGACCGTAACGGGAACGCAAACCGCGGCAGCATCGACGTCGGCCCCTTCGAACTAGATCTCGTCAACTTCACAATCGAGTTCCAGAACGGCACCACGATACGCGGGCCACAGAGTACCTCATCCTGAGCTCCAGCGTCTACACTTAGATCCGAGATTTTGCCTTTACCAGCATAGCGATACCCTTTTTTGTCTTTTTGCCATCACACCATACATCATCTCTCTTTCCCAATACATTTCCATCTTGTCGCAACCAAATGTACGATATCAAAAGGGCTGGCGTGTGCCCTTGGACGGCACAGCGCAGGGCGTATCTCTTTTTTCCTGTTTTACTACTCCTTCATACAGTGTTTTTCTCTTTATATACCCGTCCTGTGGACGCTTTGTCATGACCGATGGACTGGATCTAATGTATTTTTGTTACGGTTGGTGGGAAATACCCCGAAGTGGAGTTTGATGTCAACGGCAGTCGCGATTCAGTACCAGAAGAAGAGGATAGCATAGCGCAGAGACTACGTAAGTCAGATTGATGTAGTGGAAATGATATGGTTCGCCAAAACTTCTTCGTCGTTCCGTATGTGCAGTGAGTGTTGTTGTGGTGGCTGATGGGTACACGTAAGGGACGCATACCTGAACAAGATGCTAACAGTGTATCAGGCTATTATATCTATCTGCAATGCACACGCGTGTCATGAATACGCTCATGGTGTTCTTCCCACTATCCCTAAGTCGCTGATGTTCCACTTGCAGCGTTCCTGCCGATCTTCCCATTCACCCTTCGCGACTTTCCCTTTCACTTCACTACACAAATCTCTCCACCACCAAACACCATGAAGTCTACCACAACCCAACTCAGTGAAACAAATATCCTGCCACTCCGCTTATGGTCCCCCACCCCCACGACCTTGCAAAAAAGGGTCCAAAACAACTCTCGTCGCTGACCTAATCACACTAAAGCCTCGTTGCCTGGAGTGCATAAAAGCTCACTGCCCCGCCGCCGCTGCGGTTTCTTGTTTACGCACTGGCGACTCACGATTGTTCCATTTTGACGACACTTTGATCACACCTCTTTTCTTGCCACTGCTTCCCAATATCTTGCCTACCTTTCGCTTGCAAGCGCGACAACTCCGTCTTCCTTCTGTCAGCTTGACTCACGGTACTTCGGTCTTTCTGATAGTGCGCCACAACACCCGCCAACACTATGTGGGCGTTCAAGGTCTTACCAACCTTGTTCGGTCTCGGTGCATGGTTTCGTCCGTCGTCACCTGCGTCCGATGTCCAAGTCGTCGTTCAGACTTATCTCGTGCTTGACGTACCACTACCTACCATCACCGTCACTGAAACCGTCGGAGGTAAGTCTCGACGGCTCGTTTTTCGCTCTGATATGATGACTGACATTTTTCCTAGTTCTTGCTACCGCCATCACCCACACCATCCCGACTGCCTCCTCCACTCCCGTCCCTGAATCCGACCGTCCTACTATAGATGGCTACGCCTATCCCTTCCCTGACTACACCCGGGCCGAGTCTCGCACCAGAGCGCGTTCCGATGAGCGTTATCAAGATCGTTTGACTGCAATGCACGTAATGTGGACGCCTCAGTATTCCATATTCGACTTCGTCGTGTTCCTCACTACTACCTTCGCCTTCGCTGTTATGACCTTATGGATCGCTATCGTCGCCAAAGACAAGGTTGACATCGTGCGGTACCTCGAGCAGATCCCTGGATACATCGACGCTTCCTTTCAACACACTGGGTGCCGCATTGGATACGCGTGTCTGATCCTGGCTTGGATAGGCTTGATCACCGACTACTGCATCGGATGGTCAGAAGGATACTTAGTATGGCCGAAAATAATCAATGTGCTTTTCTCGTATCCACTCCTCCTCATCGCACACTTCCAACTGCCGCCCATTGGGCACATTCTCTTCCTGTTTGGAAGGTTTGCAAAGACAGTTGCAACCGCCCCAGGGCGATGGATTGCTAGACAAGCGAGACGTTGGTACGAAGCCCGGACAAGCAAGCGTCGCATCGACAAGGTATTCGATCGACCTATATCTAGGATTACCATTGGAGAATGCCTTTTCCCGGACCTTGCCGCCGCCAAACCAAGACAGCAGGACACCAAATTCTCTCAGATAATCAAGGCCGCTTTGAGCGACACCTTCTTTCTCGGCTGGAATCTCATCGTTCTCGTGATCGAGCTCCGTATCCGATCTTGGATGCAGATCTGGTCACACACTCGCGATGTCATCTTGGTCACGATGGAAGTCCTTTTCGGCTGGGGCGACGATGCGTTCCTTTGGGACGTCTGGCTGGGGTGCTACCAGACTGGCTTGAAGGGCCTTCGTGGATGGCTTTCCGTAAGCAATGGGCTCATCAAGACAGCTCTCGGAGGGATTTGGGTTGGCCTCAAGCTGGTCAAAGCCGTCTTCAATCGTTTCCTCATCCGTGTCTTGGACAGGAAAGTACCTCACAACTTGACGCCCTGCGAAATCAAGACTTACGAAGACAAAGTCAACAATGCCTATTGCGAAACGTCCACCTACAACCACAGCCAGATCGCGCTCCTTTTGTTGAAACTTTGGGGAGCCGTCGAAGACATAGCTCGTTTGGAAGCTCAAATCAAATACATGCAGCAGCACTGCGATTCCATAAACAGCCGCGAGATTGGCGAGAAGTGTGTTGGCTACCGTGCAACAATCATCGAGCTCATTCACGATAACAACTACTTCCGTCTTCTGCTCTGCGCCATACTGAACGCTCTGTACAACGAACTTCATGGCCGAAGGCCCAATGACCTCAACGCCAAACATCCTTACAAGCCCAGCCAACTTGAGTTCCGCGTGGCACCTGACCCGCTCACTGGCTTCTACATGGGTTACAGGGAACACACGATTCGGGCCGTCAACAAATGGGATCTCGGCTACGAATACCTGAGACAGGTTGAAAACTTCGGCATGAAGTACGAGAAGGAACCTATGCGCATGTCGATGATCCTCGCCTGGAAAGCCAATGGCCCCGGGAACGTTCCTGACAACTTCGATCCGTTCGTCAAGGACCACTGGGTCTTTTCTGGCGCCATACCTGGTCTCAACATCCCCGTCTACAAGTCTGAGCACAACCCGTTCAACATCCACGCTAAGCGCTTCCCTGTCTACATCAATCCTGAGGGGATCTTTGGACCCCAGATCGAGGACTTTGCCGCCAAGGGCCGACTTGCGCAGTGGGGCGATTCTGAGGCCATGAAGCCCAAGGTTGCTCCTTTCGACGCCGCCGAGCTCTGCAGGTTTACCGCCAAGATGGATTTCGGTGCTGAGCCGCTTCGCAAGCACAAGATGGCTTCATTGCGCAAGATGCCCGTGTACTCGAGTGATCCATGCCCGACTGGTGAGCCCAGGACGACTGACTTCCCGCTCTACAGGAAGGACTTTGCCTAGATACGGATAGAGCTCTGATAAAAGATAATTATGAGGCCGCGAGAAACGACATCAACAACACGGATCCTCATCATATACTAAGGCCACTCGAACACTCCAGACAACACCTACCGAAACCCCCTCTCCACGTCCCCTCACCGATCTGCCTCACGACCACCACCGCCTCTTCTCCCTCTACACAAGACTCAACATTGACAAGGCAGCAGCCCTGTGCCACCTATAGGGTGAGTAGCGCATTCGTGCGCCTCACCGGGTGCCCCACTGCGCTGCTACAAACAAACCCTCCCCACCCTCTATGGAGTCAAGACACTGAAGCTCAAACACACTCTATGTATGTTTGGATTGCCCGACTGTCTTGTTACACCAGCTCCTCACCTTTATCCGATGCAGCAGGTATAGCCCTTTACGGTGCCTGAGTGACTGGACCGGGGTTTACCCCGGGAAGGTCCCGTTCTGAAGGATGGTGGGGTGGGTAGGGTTTGTTTGTGTTGACATGCATGTGCTGGACGGATGGATGAGCGTGTGATGCTTTTGAGATGGATGCTGAGATGGTATGGACGGGGGTTAAGTGAGTGTAGAAATGATGGTTGAGTGTGATGGTGTGAGATAAGGAGGATGTGGAGGTGATGTTGTGGATCTCAGACGCGATGGTGTCTTGAGAGCCTTTTCTTTTGTGCGATACCCCTTGCCTTTTTTGCTCTTTGTAGCTCTTGCATTACAAGTGTTCGGCCGGTGTTTTGGAGTTCGGATAGATAGATACCCACCTGCTTGTTCCTAGTTGTCGTAACCAAATCTAAGTTTCAACTTCCATACGAGCGATGTGATGAGATGAGTCTTCATCTCGACAGCTTCATGTCCGAGTGTATATGTGAATGAAGTTGTGGCGATGAGAGCACAGGGCAAGTGCAGCCGCGATGCGACTCCAGGGCTGCCCCTCCATGCCCCACTCAAGCAGCTCTCAATTACCTGTTCCTGAGCTGCCAGTCAAGACTACAACAGCCACACCTCCCCGCTAGCCCGCCAACACACCCTACACCCCGCCAACATGCCTCAGGAAGCCTCGAAGATCTCCGACCCCGACGCGACGTCGCAAGCAGCGGCCGAAGTTGTCGCGGAATCGAGTAAGCAGGCAGAAGCCGAATCCGCAGAAGAGAGCGGCGACGACGCGACCGAGACGGTGGAAGACGCAGAGGGCGCGTCGGAAAAGAAGAAGAAGAGCAGGAAGCGCAAAATTAAGGATGCCATCAGCGGCAAAGGCAAGGCTGGCGAGACCACCGACCTGAATGCGCCCGCAGGAAACGTCCTACCGAAAGAAGCGATGAACATGCTGCTCGCGAACAACCCCGGCCTGGCGAATGAACTGCAGGGCAAGGCGAACAACAAGGAAGAGCTTGCGCAATTGATCAAGAAGCTCAACATCAATGAGATGTTGACGGGTCTGGCGCCGCAAGGCAGCCAAAAAGACATGGCCAGCCACGCTTTCTGGAAGACACAGCCCGTACCTAGCTTCGAGGAGATGGCGAACAAGGAGAAGATCAAGGACGGCCCTATCAAGGAGATCAAGATTGAAGAGGTAGACAAGAACCCAAGTCCTATGTACCCTGGCTTTGAATGGGTGACAATGGATCTGGAGGATGAGAAGCAGCTGGAGGAGGTGTACGAGCTGCTCACAAACCACTACGTTGAAGACAAGGATGCCACCTTCCGCTTCAAGTACTCGCCTTCATTCCTGAACTGGTAGGTCTTCGGAGAGTGGTATCCAAGATTTGAGCTAATGTGAGCAGGGCCCTGAAAGCGCCTGGCTGGAAGAAGGAATGGCACGTTGGTGTCCGCGCAACCGCCTCAGGCAAGCTCGTCGCATTCATCTCAGGCATCCCGATACAAATGCGAGTTCGCGAAAAGGTCCTCAACTGCTCCGAAGTCAACTTCCTCTGCGTCCACAAGAAGCTCCGCTCCAAGCGGTTAGCACCCGTCCTCATCAAGGAGATTACCCGCCGCTGCTACGTCGAAGGGACATTCCAGGCCGTATACACCGTCGGCTCCCTACTTCCCACACCCGTGTCAACAGCGCGCTACTTCCACCGCGCCATCGACTGGGAGAAGCTATACGATGTCGGCTTCTCTCCTCTCCCTCACGGCAGCACCAAGCAACGCCAGATCATACGGTACAAGCTCCCAGACACCACTTCCACCCCCGGACTGCGCGAGATGGAGGCCAAGGATGTGGACGCAGCTGTCGATCTTCTGAGGCGATACCTGGAGCGCATGGATATGGCACAAGTCTTCAACAAGACCGAATTCGAGCACTGGATGGCGCCAAAGGAGAAGCCCAAGGAGCAAGTGGTGTGGAGCTATGTTGTTGAGGATCCCAACACCCACAAGATCACCGACTACTTCTCCTTCTACAACCTCGAGAGCACTGTAATCGGCAATAAGAAGCACAACACCATCAAGGCGGCATACCTCTTCTACTACGGTACAGAAGTCGCATTTGACAAGGAGGACAAGGACAAGACAAAGCTCAAACAACGACTAAACTTGTTGATGAAGGATGCGTTGATTTTATCGAAGAAGGTGAGCATCCCAATCATTTGATACCGATCTTTACTAACATAACCAGGCCGACTTTGACGTCTTCAACGCACTCACCCTGCTCGATAACCCGCTCTTCCTGGAAGAGCAACGATTCGGCGCTGGAGACGGCTCCCTGCATTACTACCTCTACAACTACCGCGCTGCGCCGATACCGGGTGGCATTGATTCGCGGAACCAATCAAGCAAGGACCACATGGGCGGTATCGGGTTGGTCATGTTGTAAGCGTCTGAGCGTGCACCTACAGCGGTGTTTGGATAGCGGGTTGCTGCTCGTGTTGGGAAGGGTCGAGGATTGTTGGGATGCGGTAGGGTGGCAGTCGGTTCCTACCCTTGATACAATGAGAGCTGTCTGGGAAGATTCAGATGTATCGACCCTTTACCTGCCTATGATGTCCATTATTTTTCATCTGCATATCATGTGCCACATGTCTAGGCGGTTGTAGCACGGTTTTGCAAGCATGTAGAGACTCCCAAGAATGTGGCTAGGCAGCGACGTCACATGCTCAGCCCAACTCCGCGGGTTTCAGCCGCGCTGTCGCCTATGTAACCACCTGGGCACCTTTGACCCCTCATTGGGTAGGCGCAGCCAGCTTTCGCCCAGCCAGGTAAAGGTGACTGCGTCTATCCGTAGTTAGCCTTGTTTCCGTTTCTGTCGCTGCCTTTCGCTCTTGCTGACCTTCTCTCCATCACATCGAAAGAGCCAGCCTATTCACCCGCCAACTACACCGTGCGCTACCCAGCAGCTTGCACATGAGCAGCGTTTGCGGTTTGCGGCACGTGCTTGGGTGTAACCGTGGTCCAGCCTCGCACTCTGCTATATTTGAACTCACATTGTTTCCCCCCAATCGTTGTCAACGCTCAACTTCTTTGCAGCATACATCGTCTCCTGACAAGCGCATCTGACGACTGCCAAGTCTGTGACGACCTCCTGGCCCGACTTCCAGCTTGCTGCTGTCACCCAAAAACATATTGAGTACCTCCAGGCTCTTTGCTTATTTTGAGAGTTTGGTACCGATGGCGGAGGAAGATCCTACCATGCAGGCAGCGAACGCTATCAACCACATGGAAAGATCAGACAAGGACGACACAAGAAAAGCAGATTATCAGCCCGAGACGCCATCGAACTACGTTACCCTGGACACCTTTGCGGAACTTACGCATCACCTCAGAACGCGCAGATGCCGCGTATGCGACGAATTATTCTTTTCCTCGGAGCTGGACATTCGGAACCTGTTTCAAGACTGGGCAAACGGTATAGTGGATCAGTTGTCCTGCGTTCTCAGGTGCAGTAATTGTAACACGCGCTCATGTATCGCATGTGAGCCGGTCCCCTTCGCAACGTCCTCCAGAATCGGATTTGCCTCGCCAAAAAACAAACAAAACTTATCATGGTGCTGCGTGGGCGGGCGCCTGTTCTTGATATGGGCGGTCCTCTGTGGGTTCGATCGACGTATCTGGGAGTCCAGGAATCTCGGAAACGTATCCAAGCAAGTCAGGCCAGAGTCAAAATTGAAGCCCAAGAAGATCCAGAAGTCCAGCCGTGGTGGCAGTCAAGGTCCCTGGAGCAGTAACAGGCCTTCAAAAGGCTCCATGCCTAGTGGTATGGGCTACGGCGGGCACGGCTCGGGCTCCAGTGGACATGATCACGATACGTACGACGACGATACCTCCGAAGACGATGGCGAAGTTGAATATGACATCAACGGTGAGCCGTTCAATGCTGAAGCACTGAAAGACATGTACGGGAAAGCACCAAGCCCCCCAAAAGGCCTTGAACACATTATGAACTCGATGAAATCCAAACCCAAACGTGTCGTGGGCAGGCAAGACGACACAATATTAAAGGCGCGAATTGCACGCAAAAAGGAAGACATCTTCAGCAAAACAATACTGGATTTCTTGACCGATCTTCTTCCATCTCTCGAGCGGGAAACCTGCTTCGATTTCGATCCTCCCGGTGCTATCTTGGAAATGCTCAACAATAGCAAGATCCTCCCACACTGCGCGGAGCTTCTACGCAACGACTCGTTGACCGACGTAACCAAGCGCAAAGATCTTTATCAGGCGCTGTTCTCTTTCCTGACTATGGTTGGCTCGCATTCTAGTACGGATGCAGCGCTCTTTGGCCCTCGATATGCGCGACCTGAGACGATAGACTTGCTTACACTTTCTTTCCACGATGAGATACCCGATGCAAAAGAGAAGGTGACCACTTTAGCCGAATGTCTACGAAACCTCACTACTCAAAGCTCAATGATGCTACAGAGCGCCAAGACGAACCAGAATGCCTTCAAAGATGACGAGGACCAGGAGATGCTTCACGTATGCCACCAGATTTCTATATTTACCGATTTCATTCAAACGCACATGATCACAGCGACCGATAGCGTAAGCGGCAAAGCGACTGTTATGGTACCAGACGGCCTTGATTTGAGTGACGTAGACTCCAAGCTGATGTCAAAAACTCATTACTATTGGAACACGGCAAAGACCCTCGGCTACTCCCAGCCGGGAAGGTTCAAGCGATTGATCACAGAGATTACAACGCTGCAAACAGGCCTACCACCGGGCATTTTCGTACGCTATTGCGAGGACAGACCTGACATCCTCAAGTGCATCATTGTCGGGCCTGCTGGTACGCCGTATGAAAATGGCCTCTTCGAGTTCGATCTCTTCTGCGGCGCAGCATTTCCGAACGATCCTCCGCAGGTCAACTTCAAGGGAACAGCAGGCGGTCGTATTTGCATCAATCCAAATCTTTACGCCGACGGTAAAGTCTGCTTATCTTTACTTGGCACCTGGTCTGGGGAGCCGTGGAACCCCGGGGAGTCGACATTGCTACAAGTATTGATATCGATACAAGCGATGATACTGTGTGAAGAGCCATGGTACAATGAGCCAGGAAGGGAAGCGGGTTACACGCGCAGCCTCAACGGGCCTTCGGCGATGTACAACAGGAAGATTCGTGACCATACAGCACGTACTGCAATTCTGGCTTGGCTCGACGAACCGCCACCACTATGGAAAGACGTTGTCGACTTCCACTTCAAGCAGCAAGGCAACACCATCCTCAAAACAGTAGAAGAGTGGGCCAAAGAGAAAATGCCTGAGTCTAACAACTCGGCTTCTGAGCGAACAATCGGAGAGGAGCTGTATGCGTACGACGAAGCGTTTGCCGAAGCTATGGCTGCTCGTCGCCCGGCTCCAGAGTTCAGCGATGTGGGTTCGTTGCTACCACAGCTACAGACTGCATTGAGGAAATACGGCGCTACCTTCAGAGTCGAATACGTCGCTCCCCCTGCTCCCCCTGCTCCGAAACGCAAGGCCGCACAAGCAAACCATTTCGGGCCTGGATTCTCGCCTTATCCACCTGGGTCGTGGGGTCCCGCGACGAGTTCTTCGGAAGCACCGACGTGGGCTTCGATGGCAGATTCGTCAGAAGCACCGACATGGGCTTCCGTGGCAAGTTCAACGACAGCACCGACAGAACCTCCATTCTCATTCGATAATTTGGATGCTTTCGCTGAATACATGGGCATCCAGAATCCGCAGGATGCTGCGCGTGGAGGCTTCAACCGCGGCCGTGGCCAGCATCGTGGAGGATTCGGTAGGGGCCACACAATTGCCGCTACGAACGGATCTACCGTGGGAGACTCTGCTGAGGCTCCTCGCTATGAACTTAGGTCGTCCACACGTGGTCGCGGCAGTGGCGAGGATCTGAGTACCCGTGGTGGGCAGGGTAGTTCCGGTACCGGCCATGCACCTTATAACAGCAATACCATGAACTATACACGCGGAGGAGGTGGGGTGTCTCCGGGTACCCAAGGATTGGGTCAGGGTGGCTTGGGCCGTGGGGGTCGTGGTAATGGTTTGGATGGTTCCGCTCTTGTATTTCCTCCTCCGCCTCCCGCTGGTACTCCGCCCGCCGGTTTTAACAGTTTGGGTCGTGGTCGAGGTGAACCTTCTCCAAGCGATAACGTCACCATGGGAGATGCGGCGCCGTGGACTCGCGGGGGGTTTGGCGGACGCGGCCGTGGTAGAGGAACCGGTCGCGGTGATCGTGGTGGACGTGGACGGGGTAGAGGTCGTGGCGACCGTGGAGGTAGCGGTTCCTAGTGTGAGCCACTTAGGGGAACCTTCTCAGGCAACTAGATATGCCATGGCGTTCGTGGTGGCACTCCATTCAGGGAGGAAACTGAAGAGGTGCCCTGTAGACTACATTAGTATCAGAACGGAAGTAAGCAAAGTCTTAACGCAATGTAGGCGTCTAGTGTATTAATTGTTATTATTTTGTGCAGGCGAGTGTTGAGTTTTTCCTTGAGTGGGGTGGTAGTTTTAGAGAAAGATACTTGTTTAACGCGCTGCTCTGTCGCGCGGTATACATGCACGGGATGGACGCGGTGAAGACACGATAGTATTCTTTGCGTTATATAGAAGTAACCAATTATAACAGTATTCAATCCAATCCAGACTAGAAAAGAGATGAGACGATACGCGATTGACGCAGCTCGACATTGATATGAAAGAGAGCAGACATTGTACGCGTCGAACCCCCATTCTGTCGGTGTTAACGGACTTAGCCCGCATTCCGTCATCGCCCATCGAACCCAGCATCGCGACGCGACGACCTAGGTACTTCCCCGCTCATGCCACCTCGCGTCGAAACCGCCTAGCTACCGCGATCATGGGCCAAGGAGTATCCCACGATACCCCGCAACTGACGCTGGGTAAGTATGGTTTTACCAATCTACTATCCCTCAATCCATAACCGTCGCTACGAACTTGCCGCCTAAACACCCCAACTAACGCCCTCCAGAGCAGCTCTCCCAAACCATCGCTCAACGCTTCGCTTCAAAAAGCTTCTCCCCCCTCGAACTCTACTGCTTCAATTCCGTCTTCCGCTCCCTCGCCGACACCGAATCCGGCGTGCAATACTGGAGCGAAAGCACACTATGTCGCTTCCTCGAGCTGCCAGATGCGCTGGGCGTAGGCTCCGTCGTCTTTCAGATGGCTAGCTACCTTGGCGCGTTCCCGCTTCCGAGTCAGGCGCCGGCTATACTTACACAAGAGGCGTTGCTCAAGGTGGTTACTATACTCACGGAGAGGTATGGGGCTGTGCTTAAGAAGAGGGGGAAGGAGATTTGGTTGAGGGAGATTTACAGGAGTTTGGCGATTTATGATAAGGGGATACGGTCGAGTTTGGAGGATAAGGAGAAGGAGGAGGTGGGACATGAACACAAGGGGGTGGCAGGCGGGAGTAGTAGTCTGGGGTTCGCGGTTGATGCGCCGGATGAGGGAGAAGAAGGGGAGGACGAGGATGATGATGAGCTGGTGCTGGCTGCATTAGACTCTATGGATGCGATCGACGCGTTTAAGCATGGGGAACAGACAAACGTTCATCATTCGATTATACCGACGGACAACTTCCTCAAGCTGGTTGAGCTGCTGCTGCTTATTGCGCCCATCGATGCACAGCAAAGCCTCTCGTCACTGGCACCGGATCTCTCAGATAAGCGGGTCGAGAATTTACGGCAAGCAGCGCATGTCATATTGTCGTCTTTCAACGTCGAGAATCATCCCGGTGTCACATATCGCACATTCAACACTGTCGTCTCAACAACAATGCCCTACCTGTTCAACGGCCTCAACCCGCTGTTCGAGCACTTCCTCTTCGCAAAGGACTTCGACCTCTCCAAAAAGAAGGCAGGCCCTGGCTCGCCTACCCAAGAGAGCAAACCTGTGATACCTCCACCAAAGGCAGAACTGGAGCCAGTCCTGCGCGAACCAGGAGAGATCTTGAACTTGACTACACTAAGCCAACTCTCGTTCTTCATCAAGGGCAGCAATCTCTTCCGGAGACTACGTCCACTATACAGCGGCAACACCCATGGCTTTAGCATGGGCTCCTTCGAAAAGCAGGTTTTCAACTGGCGCGCGCCCACCATCCTCCTCGTAAAAGGCCGTCTCCTCCCCGCGACACCCTCCAGCACACGCGAACGCGCATTACAAGACATGCTCCCACCCAAACGCCATTCCTCCAGCATAACCTCCAGCGCCCCCAACCAAACCTTCATCTACGGCGCCTACATCTCCTCGCAATGGAAACACACGGGCAAAACCTGTTTCGGCGACTCCTCCACCCAGCTCTTCCAACTCTCACCCACACACGACATCTTCCCCGCCTCCGCCTTCAGCAAAGACTACACCTACTTCTCCAAATCACCCACCCACCCCGCCGGCCTCGGCCTCGGCACCCCCATCCCCACGCAAACAGCCTCCTCAACGCAATTTTCGCACTCGCCCTTCCGCCCCGGCCCCGTCTCCCTGCATCTCGACGACGCGCTCGAATTCGGCATCTTCACGCATCTATCTGAAGGCGGGGGCTCGTTCCATCCGAGCAAGTTGCCTGGCAGGAAGAAGAAGGATTGGCAAGATCGCTTTGAGATTGAGTGTTTGGAGGTGTGGGGGTGTGGTGGGGATGAGGTTGCGGAACAGCAGAGGAAAGAGTGGGCGTGGCAGGAGAGGGAGGCAGAGGCTAGGAGGAGGGTAAATTTGGGTACGGGGGACGCGGAGATGGATAGGGAGTTGTTGAAGATGGCGGGGATTATTTCGGGGGATAGGAGTGGGGGGAGTATGGGCTGAGTGGCTGTAGAGAGCAGCTTTACGATGTAATGATATATACGAGTGATGAGGGTTCGAAGTTATCCTGCAAGTGCAGTCGAATTCCATTTATTGCAGTAGCTGAGTGTCCTGTCCCATTCTCGTAGTGCCGTGTAAACGCCTGTGATGCCTTGTTATGCATACATATGATACAGCCCCTCCTCTTTCCCGCATTGTACTCTCTGGTCCGTCAATCGCATCGTTTCATCCTCCTGCGTCGTTCCTAGAGTATCCAAAAGCCCATCTATCCTTGCCTGCATAATGTTAGCACCCACCATCCATAGCCATATCCACGTCTTGTAACTCACCTCTGCTTGTGCTTCGGATTCTTCGAGCAAATAATATAAACATAGCGTCCCTTCTTCCTCCTCACACTCTTACACCCATCACACAGCTTCTTGACTGAACTCCGCACTTTCATGCCGCGCGTTTGTATCCGCCCGCCCATGCTCAGGTTGTTGAAACTGGAAACGAGATCGCGGATGCCCGCGCTGGGTGCAGAGCGGAAGGTAGATAGCGTCGGTCGTACGCACGAGCATGTTGGGGTGTGGATGTGTTGGGTGCGTGTGCGCAGGGTGGTGCGGAGAGATTGGAAGGTGGTGGGCCGCCGGATGGGCAGGGCGAGAGCGCGAGATAGCATTGCGTGATTTCGGGTGTGAATTGGGGCCGCGGGCGGCGGGGAAAGTTTGCGATGGCGGTTGGTGGTGGGCGTGCAGCTATGGCGATGGACCTGATGATGACGGCGATGGTGTTGCGGCGGAAAATATATGCCAAGACGCTAGTGGCTCGATGAAGTCGCGCTGCGATGGGAGAGGGCATTCTGAACTCCACAACCCAAAGAGTTTCACATCTTTATTTTGCCCGAGATCTTGTGGAATGTGCCCGCAAGGTGATCAGGTTTGAGCGTGCAAAGGCGAGGCCCAATGCGTTCACCATTCAATACTTCCCGGTGTGTCTCAACATCGCGACTATACTCTACAAGCTCGACGCCATGAATCAAGGCAACAGAGACTTTGACAAGGACATGAAGCAGCGTGTGGAATATACGTTGAGCAGCGTCAATCAAATGGAGTCGTACGATAAGGAGTGGCAGGTAATGGGCTATGTATTGGATTGGAGGGATCTGAGTGAGCTGATACAGGGGGGTTTGAAGAGTGGCAGGAACAGGTCAGCTGAAGACCACTTCATGCATCAGCAATTGGAGTGTAGTTCTATGGCTACCAACATCGAGTCGGTGTTCTCAAGTGATCTTCTTGACAGAGGCCAGCTTCGATCTTACAGGCACATTGTGCTCAGCGTTCTGCGTATCCGGAAACCCTTCCAACTCCACACCCTTCCTAAAGATCACACAGTGCGAGCTTCCGCCATAGTGAAACATGCCAATCTCATCCCCCTTCTTGACGTGCTGTCCCTCCTTGACGGTGGTGTCGCATGTCGAGACCTCAGTCATTCCAATGCCCATGAAGCACACCAAGCCAAGATCCTTGTTATCAGCTTCGAAGAAGATGATAGCGCGCGTAGCCGTAGCGGTCAGGTAACCCTGGGCTGTTTTCTCGCCTCCCTCGTCGATGTCGCCCTTAGCCGAGGGGTCACCAAGACCTTCAAACAGCGGCTCGGAGAAGTAGGTACCTTCAACGAGATATGACTTGACCACCTTACCGCTAACGGGCGCGTGCCAGCGATGGTAGCTCAGCGCGGAAAGGAAGGCCTGGTAGATAGTGCCACCGATGAATTGTTCGTGCAATGGGTCCATAGCGAGCATGTCCATGAGTGAATAAGGTTGACCTTTCACCCAGAAACGATCGCGCTTGGAGATGTTACGTCCCACCTTGTAGGATTTTGACTCGCAAGCGTTGGCAATAACACTGTCGTCGTCAGGACTGGCGACGGGCCGCTTGTCTTCTTGGAAATGGCGCGTGAAGAAGTCGTCCCAAGACTTGTACCCATGGTGCTTTCTAGACGGGTCGCAGTGGAAGAACTCTTCGAAAGCATAAGACGTTTGGCCAACATTGGCTGTCAATGCCAGATCGTGAGTGCCGTGATCGCTGAGCCAGCCGATCTTATCGTCACTAAGCACGTATGCTGACGATGGTGAGTTCAGAAACTCTGCCCATGCGTTGAGGACCTTCTTGATCATCTTGTTGACCTCTGGATCTAAGAAGAAGGCGAATCCAGATGGCGTGCCCTTTATGATGCGATCAGCGGTATCCCGGACGAATTTCATTGGAGCTTCCTACCATCGGCCAGTCGAGGATAGCGTTGAATGGCGTTCCTACCATTCCAACAGAGGACTCGTGATCGCTCCACTCAGGCGCCGTTGTGAGGATGTGGTTGAACAACTCCAGCATATGATGGTAATCGCGAACCTGCTTATGGCCCACGGGATCGCTCTTGTACGGTTTCTTCGTAGGTATCTCCTCAAACATGGAGTTGATCAGAATGTAGATGCGCGTGTTGTTTTCAATCAGGTCTTTGAACTCTCGCAACACAGGATGCAGCTCTTGAGAGTTGTTTTCCACGCGCTCGATGATGCCCGCCAACCATTTCTTGTGGACGCGGTGGTCTGCCGGGAGCCAGGAGCCGGTCCTGTGAACGCGGTGTTCGTCAGGGACATTCTCGGTGTTCTCTTGATGCGACATGATTGAATGATATAATCTAGAAATGCAGATTTCGTAATGAAAAGTTGGTCTCGAGAGGGAAGGTAAAGCTCAGTATGAGAGCGTAGTGTAGAATTGAGCATCATGTATACGTCATATGTTCGCGCGAACTCAACAGTCTGCAGGCTGTCGTATCTGCCCGGGCAGAGAGCATACATCGCATACGTCTAATTTCCATGATCGATGGTGTTCATCTGATGGCGTGGCAGGCGCGCCGGCTACGGAGAACAAGTAGGGTGAACTATCGCTGGGTCCATATCCGGCTACACGAAGGCGCTTATTCAACCGTACAGATCCATTCATCCACAAGACAACGGGTATCACGATACTTCCTCCTATTTGTACAAGGATGACAGCAATCTTCAAATCTCAACAGCCTTTGTCGCCTTCCGTTTATTTCTTAAACACATGATAGCCAACGCGTATGCCATCGAACTCAGTGGTGTATATGTTGAGCTAACTAGTATATCTCAATCATTCGCGTCTGCTCGATGGTAGGTCTCACGACACCTGGACCCCATCTTCCCTTCTTACTGCCTGGATTCCAACAGTCCAGGTCCCATGCGGCCCATAGGTAGCACGCACTCACGACTCGGTACTGCTGGCCTTCGGCTCTGCGCAAAATGAAAGGTTCTTTCGCGCCATCAATAGCGAAGATCTCGTCAGCCTCATCAGGTCGAACATCATGAGGTCTATAGCCTACGCTAAAGCGGCTTAAGAATATGCGCCAATTAGGATGGCTCACGCCCATCCCAAGGAAATGGCCCAAATCTTCAGGATGAATGTCCGATTGTTCCTCTAGTAAACGACAATCTTCGGGCATTGCTTTCGTTCTAAAACAATCGAGAATCCATGGATTATTGGTGATCCCAATTCTTTGAAATGTCACGTCTAAATGCCCTGCGGTTACGCTATCGATATAATGCGCTCGTACACGTAGTCGCGGTAGTAAGCCAGATGGCGCATCCTGGGGTGTTTCGATGAAGCACGTTGCGTGGTCATGATTTTTGAGCGGCCGAATTTGCCGATAGTTGAAGCTTTGTGTGGCTTTCACACGAATGAAATCCACAAAGTTGGCAGGTCCTGATGCGTGATCGTACTTCGAGGCATCGCGAAACTTCGAAGGCGACAATATAACGACCCTTATGGTTTTCCGCCATGGAGTGTTAACGTGGTGTTTCTCGTGATGTGATGGCCAAGTAAATCGTTCGCTGCGCTTAGTCAAACTTCGCATCGTTGAATCGAGGTAGGACCTCAACGCCGGCATATCCAGACATGGTTCTGCGCGCCAATCTCCCCTAGGGTCGAGGTGGTCGGTTCTCGAGAACACCAGGACTTCAAGGTTTTGTCGAGTAGCAATGATTGCCGCGACTACGTTCCTGTAGACCACGTTGCGATCCAAAGAATAATCGACAGGTATAAGCGATTTAGCCTTTTCTTCCATGAGACCTATGACGGCGTAGATGTGATCTCGAGTATCAGTCGCCTGCAAGGTACAGGTTGTGTGTAGGCAAGAAACGATTCCGAGCTTCATTCCTTTTCCTAGCGACCATTGGAGGACACTAGGAAGTTCGTAATGATTGACCCCGTACGGATCGCCGTTGTAAACTTTCTTCATCCGCTCAATTACAGCGGCGGTCAGTGGGAGGACATTATCATTAACAATCAGGTATGCAGCCCGCGCTAAAGCTACTTCTTGGATAACCCAGACCCGGGTGAAGTACCGTAATGAGAAGAGACTTTTCAAGTCTGCCAAAGCGGAACTGGTCGCATAATCCTGCGTGCTTTTTCCAAGCAGCCTGCGAAAGAGATAACTAAAGTTCGAAGTGTGATCGATGCAGCTGTAGACAGCTCGTGCATTGGTGTAGATCAGATCCATCAATCCGACCTGATGGTTGCGCTCGCTAACATTTGTCTGATCGATGCCTGGCCGAGATCGTGAGTATTGGCGTAACATACATCGCGGCGTTTACGACTAGGTGCTACGTACATATTGCATCGACCCAGAGCTTCCGTTTGCCAAGCTGCCTCAGGTGACGAAGCACCGCGTCACAATTCATAGTGATCGGAACAGACCCGCCCTGAATACAAAAGATGGCCTTGGTAAGACGTGAGTCGCCATCCTCGGTCGCCCAAGTATAAGATACAGCGTCGTATTCAGGGTCGTGATCCATATCGACGTGTATTATCTCGCACCATAATGCATCCTCAGAGTTGCCTGGAAGGAGTAGAACCAATCGTAACTCGCGACCGAGCTTGTGGTCCAGGTTCTTGTATTTGTACAGAGCTGTAGCCTCGCTTGTGTGAACGTAGGCTGCCAGGGAAGAGGCTGAAATAACTTCGCCACAGCTAAGGCAGCATCTGATCGCGTCGAAGTCTTTTATATCCGAGTGTTTGCATGGTGCTCCAGTCATTTGATGCGTCTTGGCGTTACGTGGTCGTACGGTGCTCGCGCCTGGGTGGAATATGGCGAACGATCCGGAGAACGCTATCACAGAAACCGCGACTTTATGGCTGAAGGCAGCAGGCTGAGCATAACTTGCGGTGGTGGCATAGTGCATGCATCACACCGGCTGTGCTCGACCAATCGGTGAGCGTCGCGTCCACACTAAGCAGGGGCTGAGGCTGAACGTCACGGTGGACCCAGCAGCGTACTCATCAATGTATGTTGATCATCTGCGTACCCATCGCATCCATATGGCGAAAAGGATCAAAATCCCATCGTTGATCCAGTCCTGTCCCCGCTGTAGTCCAACAATCCAGATGCGACAAAGCAAACAGGTGGCAGTCACCCACGATGAAAAAGCTTCGGCGGCCAGCCATTCTGGGTGCCACGTTGTACTCAGGTCTGAGAATCAGCGGGACTGTACAGCCATCGACCGCCCATACAGTATCGCCCACCTCGAACTCATGACTCGTTACTGCTGGCAGGTATCCAGCCCGAAAGATGCGTTTGTCTTTTCCAAGAGACTGAAGCTCGGCGCAAAACTGTTGTAATCCGATCCAATGGAGATCCCCGGCACTTGTTACTCGAGGTTGAGATTGGTTGAGGCGAGTGTAGTGAGGATCGAAGAGCCATCTATATCGTGTAGGCCACGACTGCATACCAAAACCGCGCGGTTCAGCGTCGCTATCCATCAGATTCTTCAAGCTTAGACCAAAATCCTGAGCGCCTTGCCATCGTTGGCTCTCGCTAACCCCTTGCATGGTCGCGCTGTCTATGGTAGCAAGGCAGTGTGCGCGAACCCCAATGGAGGGTTTTGAGTAGATATTTGCCGGCCAGCTGGCGGGTATGTCGACCACTGATTTCCAGTCTATCTCGTTGGACTGAGCAGCTGCAGGCCGGTTCCACATCAACTTCTCCAACGATTTCCAGGGCCCTATCTTTGCGCTTTGAAATTGGGGACGTATTGTGATGTCGCCTGCCCATTCAGTCCAGTCTGGTACCCAAGTCGGTAAATTATGCCGCGCAGGTCTTGCTTTATGCGATGCGTATGATAATATCTCGAAATCTTCTCTGCAGATGATGATTGCAGCCGCTGCGTGCGTCATAACTTCGTCCACGCTCTGTGTGTAATCGATTGGTACCAAACTCTGTACGTGCTCGCCTACCAAGCCCAATAGACCGTATACCTTGTCCCTCGGATCTGTCGACGAACAATTGCGTGTCATATGCAGCATCGTCAGTAGGTCTCTCGTTGGCGCACTCACTAGTGGGTCCCAAGCTAGTGGACCGGGTATCTGCAATCCAGATATTTTGGCTCTTCCACGGATGCGGCTCATTAAATTGGTGTCCATAGGACAGGATGTGTTGCCCGTAACCATCACTAGTTTTTGCGCCAGCGCTGCTTCTTGAATTACCCATACCCGTGAGGCCCATCTCTTGGCAAACAATTTCTTCAGCGCAACTTGTCGTCTCTCGGTATCTAGCCATAGATTGCGAGAGCCAAACCCTAGGTCTTCTTCTCCTAGGTAGACCAGAACTTGCGAAGCGCCTGAGTATATCCTCGCCATGATTGAGACCTGCTGGTTTCGCTCTCGCATGTTGCTTTGATCAATAGCGAGTGCATCGACCCATAGCATTCTTTCTTGTGAGGTAGATCTTAGCCTGCGCAACGCAGACGCGCAGCTTAGTGTCACTGGCAAAATCGACGTTTCTTCCTCTCCAATGTAAGCGCAATGAATCCGTTGTGATAAGCTAGCGTCTCCATCTTCGGAAGCCCACGTGTAGGAGAGGGCCTCGTATTCGATGTCATCATCCAGATTCGTGTGGAGGAGATCGCATCGGATATGTTCGTGAAATTCGCCGGGGTAGAGACACAGGAGGCGAATATCTTCACCCTCGGAAGGGTCCAGCGGCCGGTATCGGAAGCTGTGCGAGATTTGGGGTTGGTAGAAATGCGTGGGTTTATCGAGTGGCATCGCGACGCGCTCTTCGGAAAGCGCGTGCGGGTTCTTGGTATGACTGAAGAGAAATTCAGTCCATGCGTACGCGTCTGTCGATCCTGCAGATCGGGTTGGCAATATGCCGAGTTGTGGTAATGGGACGCATCGCGACAGGTTTTGCCGAGGCCGGACAGATAAACTTCGGTGCACAGGATATATGTATATCGTGGAGTCTAAAAATACACAGGGTTTGCGAGGAGAGAACAGTGGATAACTTGCGGCATGACACAAGGTGTGCGGTGCTCTGAGATCATGCCGCAGATGTGGTGGACGCGTGGCTGTGGCTGCTCGGTTGTGGCTGGGCTCTGATGACGCAAGCCTCATGCATTCGACGCAGACGGACTGATATGCAAGCACAATGCTATCGGAACACGATAAAGTCGTCCACTTCTTGGTCCTTTTTTCTGAAAAGCTCATTTAAGTAAAGATACTAATGGCTCGGCTTTGCCAACGCGCCTCATAGTGAGCTGCTGTCTCGCGGTCTGAATCCAAAAAGCAACAGCACGACGTTTCAAGTAGCGTGACAATGTTGGCACATATATATGTATTGTGCAAGTATTTACAGTATAGGTATATACAAAAGTGTATGGACAAGAAGGTATAGACATGAAGGTGTCCAAGACGGACGAGCAAGCAGCCGACGTTTAGCCAGATGTGCCCATACTTGCGACAAGCGCTTATACAACAGGCCACCCACTGGACCAGTTGATCTTGTTGATACCAAACTTCTTCTGGCCATCGCCGTAGCCGATGCGGGTGTCGACGTAGTGGTAGTATAGGACAGGGCCCTCCTTGGGGTCGTAGTAGACACCCTGGCCACCGGGTCCGTAGACAAAGCCGTGGGACTCCAAGACAGTGGTACCGCCACCCTTGGTGCAGTCGACACCGTTCTTGTCCTTGAAGCCACCAGTGGCGCTGGTAGATCTGCAGACTTGGATCTTATACTCCTGACCCGCGGCAGGCCTGTTGGCGTCGAAGCCGCAGCACTTGCCGACGGAAAAGAAGAGGTAGTGGTAGTTGCCGTTCAGAGCAATGAACGGAGCTTCCTGGGCGTGCTCTCCCTCGGGTTTGAAGGCGATGTTGGTCACTGTGGAAGAACTGGTCTTGACTGGTGGGTTGGCCATGTTCTGGACGAAGAGGTCGCTCCAGAAGGAACCGAAGGACATGACGAACTTGGATCCATCCCAGTAAAGCGCACCGTCAATAGCGTTATAGTTTTTGCCCGCGCTCGACTGGATACCAGTGGCACCAAGGTCGGTCCAGGTGTTGAGGTCCTTGCTGGTCGCAACTCCAATGGCAGAGTTCTGGACTCCGAAAGAGGAGACAGTGTAGTACAGGTAGTATGTGTCGCCAACTAGGGTCACGTCGGGAGCCTGAGTTCGTTAGCTTGTCTTCGAGTAAGCGTAGACATGACAGAACATACCCAGAGATCGTCTCTGCCAGCCAAGTTGATCTTGGAACCAGCGGGAATCGCGGCACCCTTGTAGGACCAGGGGCCGGTGATCGAAGGCGCGCTGTGAATAGCAATCTTACCACCCGTAGAGAAACGGTAATAAGTGCCATCGGCGCGACGGATAAGGGCCGGATCGTGAGCGTTATTGCAGATACCGGAGCAGGCCATGGGGTCGGCATAGCCGTAGACTGCGGTAGCAGCCGAGAGCAACGACGCGACGATAGAGTAACGCATCCTGGCGATTGGTATCGAATGGAAGAGGAAACAAGAAGCGAAAGATGAATGAAACAAACAGACAGTATCAGGCAATCATCCTATATATTACCGGTGGTACTTTTAGACTTCTCGAAGAACCCCAATGCGGACCATCCCGAAACCTTTGGCATGGACTAGACGTGGAGAGGTGAGATTGCCTGTCTGGCGTTGACCTGGATTCTGAATGGTGGAAACGACATTCTCGGTATGTGCATGAAGAAGCCGGTACGGAGAATTGGTCAAAAAGTGTCTAGACCTGCATGTCCAGGCAATCTAATGTGAGGGGTGCAGTGGTGTTTCACGTTGTGCAGGTCTGCCGCGATGCCTGACTGGTGGATCGTACGAGACGGGGTTGCACGTGTAGAGGCTCAAGGAAGGGGCCTGCACTCTGTCGGAAAGCGACCGGGTCGAAATTAGTTAAGTGTTGACACGCGCCACATCCATACCTGATGCGCCCACACGTGTGGCTATCCGCACGTTACGGCACGGGCAGAGTGAAACATGCCGAGCCCAAGGCCTAGGTTTGTGGCGCGACATAATATCGAGCAGTTCCGGAACTGATATTCTCGCTCCGACAGCCTCAAGAAGACGTCGTGAACTGGATGGAACGACCTGTGAATGTTGTGGGATGTCATGTTCGCGGTGGTGAAATGTTCCGAGGCCTTCTACTAGCGTCAAAGCAGCCGCCGCTAGCTCCTTATGGACCATTTGTCTCCTGCTTCTTCCGGCTACCACCCTCCGCAAAGATCGTCGTCCCGCATGCATCCATCGCAAAGCTAAAGGCATTTATCGAACTCTATCTCAATGGCGAGTGTCCTGTATCCATTTGTCGATTTTTTATGGCCATGCGGGCCGACATATCTGCCAAATCTAGGAATTCTCACCGCTCACCGCTAAAATATAACTAGTGGGCATTCCACGGATGTCACACGGGGACCCTTGGCTTCGTCGCTATCTGATTACTATTGCTGGTTCAACACCGAAGACCGAGCATAGATTCTTACCACTATACTTGAGGCGCCGACCAGATTCGGCGGAACAAGGCTTACACGGGTAAGGCAACAGGATGGGCAACCAACGAAGCATTCTTTTCACATCCTAGCAGTATGATAGTCATTAACGGAATATATTGCTACGAAAACGAATGACTGATTACATATCTATAATCTAACTCTTCCAAATGATTGAAATAATGCCAACGTTAACCTAAGACACATCACGACAACTCTAATTACCTCTGTCCAGGTCGACCCCAGATCGCGCCATGACGATACCCTAAGGAATGAAGACGTCGAAGTCAGACACTGGCGCACCGCTTTGGCTTACACCGCCTCCGGGAATGTACACCTTTCCTTTCACACCCACAGCATAAGTTCCATGCCTAGGAAGCTTCATCGTGCCAGCCTTCGCCCATCGATCTCGCACAGTATCGTAGACCTCAACCTGATCGAACACTCCAGTCTCCGATAGCGTATTGCCCTCACCGCCAAAGACGTAGATGTCCTTTCCGATGACACCAGCCGCAACACCACCCCTAGCCGTTGGCATGCGTGCTGAGCTAGTCTTCCAACCGGCTTCCAGATGACAAAGATCCAGAACGAAGACCGTGTCGCGAAGATTCTCTTGTCCGCTGTCTCGTCCGCCAAGGACGTACATCTTTGAGCCCACGACTGCGGCTCCAGCGTGATCTCGGGCTTCCGGGATATACTTGGCAGCTTTTGGGACGGCGAGCCACGTCTTGGTCTTGGTATCGAAGATAGACACAACGGAGACACTGCGCTGACTGCCATGTTCGACAAGCTCTAGCTCCGTCATGCCGGCAGCGAGATAGATTCTGGACTCGTAGGTACCTACGGTCGCACTACCTCTTTCTTCACCAGTCGGTACGCCTGGAATCGTCTGCCATGCGTCTGCAAGAGGATCGTATACCCATGAGTCTGATACTGAGCCCCATACCCTGGTTGTCTCGTTGCCCGTCTCCGCTAGGCCGCCTAAGACGTAGATCTTCCCGTCCACAACGGCTGCATTGGCGTGATTGAGGCCTCGTGGCATGCCCGCTCTTGTGGTCCAGGTGTTGTTCGTGATTGAGTAGAATTGCATTAGAGGAGAAGTGTCTACCGGCGGAAAGGACGTGTTGGATGGGATAACGCCGCCAAGAATTGCGATGGTAGATGGTGGAAGGAATACTGTGGTTTGCTCTTGACGAGGGAAGATAGGTATAGGGGCCAGTGACTTCCATGTGGGTGAGAGCCCCTTGGAAGGCATGGATGATGCAAAATTGATGATGCTAGTCACAGCCAACAAGGTAGAACTGGAGATGGATAGATGCATCGTGGTTTTGTAGGGGCTTTGATGGTCGTTGTTGTAGAAGGTAATGCAGTTTATTGCTGTTGAGAGGCGACATATTTGAGAGTTTATATATTCTTAACACCGTTATACTTGAGGGAAGACTTACATGGCTATGCTACCAGTGAAGGAGATTCTGAACATTGTCCTGACAAAGCCGACTGAAAGTCCGCATCTCCGAGTGACGAAATCGGATATGGAGCGGAAGATGGAGATGAGCTGGCTGCGCATTACGCCCTGCAGTACCAAGCCTTGGGAAAAAGCGCTTGCAGCGGAACTTGCGAACACTTGGCATTGGTATACTTACGCCTCAGCGCTTTGTCGAAATATCTCCTCCGAGTGTTCCTTCCATATCGTGAAATGCGTCTTGCCTTCGAGCGTCCGCAGTCTTCTGCCCCCCATCTTCTCGTTGATCCACTGTGCAACCTTCAACGGCGCCTGCGCATCTTGACTGCCATGTACCAGCCAAACTCGCTCGCTGTCTATGTCCTTCAAGTTAAAGCCCCAGTTTCTCGTAAGCACAGCGCCGTCCTGCATGCATCCGCCAGAGCCTTGCTTGAAAGCCTCAAGTAATGACGCGACAACGTCATCAAGGTTTGTCTCTCCGCTGTCATCGCGAAACTGCTCTTTCTCCTCTGGGGTCTTCGCTTGGTCTTCGAGGACACGCTTGAGGCGAGCAGGGTCTTTAGTGAGGTAGGGACGGATGAGGATGTAAGGCAGGAAGACATGAAGAGCCCCCTGTCGTAGCAGCCATGGAGTTATACCCATGAGCCGCCATGATAGATAGGGTACAGTGTCCAGGAGTGCCTCGATGGGACCAATACCGCACACTACAGTCGTCGCTCGAAGTCGCTCATTAGGAATGAAGCGTGCGCAAGCCAACGCGTATGGTCCGCCTCCGCTGGCACCCAGCACGCTGAAGCGCTCAACTTTGAGATGGTCTGCTAGGCTTACAACATCCGTGGGCCAGTCGGCAAGGCCGCGATCTGCGAAAGTCGAATCTCCACAGCCTGGACGATCAATGGCGATGAGACGCGCGCCGATGCCTCTGCAGAGCTTGTCCCAGCTCCTCCCAACCAAGCGGCAGCCTGGAAGACCATGAAAAAGGAAGATGACAGGGTGCGAGGGGTTTGTAGATCCATAGGTTGCAAAGCCAAGAGTGCGCCCGTCAGAGAGGCTGAGCACTTGGCATTCGTTGGGTCGGAGTTGCAGTTTGGCCGGATCTGGAGGCGATGAAGGGGCGCGATCTCCGAAGAGTGTAAACATCGTTCAAAAGTCGTGTTGTAGTGTCTGCTGTTAGCACCGGTTTGAGAATGCCGGTCAGTGAGCAGTGATGATGATAAAAAGAGAGGTTGTGAAGCTCGTGGTCCATATAGCCTTCAGCGACGCAAAGTTCCCGGCATCTCGCTGACATGGCGAGATACGGAATCCATATCACATACGGTGAACGGAACGCCGTTGTATGATGCACCAATGAAGATGGCTGGTTGTCTCACAGTCTTACCTCGCTCGTGGTCTCCTGAGTAAGCATTAATGAATGCTGCCTAGTGCACGTGAGACAAAGTTAGCCATCCACGGCAAACGCGCCAGCGATTAAACAGTCGATTGCTGCTCTCCCATGTGTCTCGTCAATATTGCAAACTTGACAACGGCGGTGGTGATGGGGTTGACGATGACGACGCGCGGAGCCGCTAGCTCAGGGTCGGAGGTCGGCATTTCAGCCTATCTTTAGCATGTGCATCACCACGGGGCTCCTCCTTTCATCCCACCTGGTAGCATTCCCGCCGTGTCTATTGCATATCGTCTGTCTTTATCGTTTCCTGTATTTTCGATACATTCTTGTCATATTCAATTGCTCTTTGGCATCCTCGAATGCTGGCCCTGTGTTCCGCGGCGCAGCAGTCGCGTTTATTCCATTTTAGTTTGAGATACCCTCAATAGACATTATGAGCCCCATTATCCGACGCATTGCTGTGCTATTTGTATTCGCTACCTTTGTCACCCTTGCCTTTCGCCAACTCAGCGCCCGAAACGGACTCCCTCTACCGACCTTCACCTCGTCAACCCGAATCGATCACGCCGTACAATGGAAGAGCATTCCAGTGCGAAACCCAATATCATCGCTAGCCACCCTCCCCACTGGCGCGCCGGTCGCCATCCCGAGAATCCAACACGAATTTGGAATTGAAACCGAACATAACAAGGCGGAGAGGCTACATAGACAAGCTGCTGTAAAGAAGGCATTCTTGCACAGTTGGGGAGGATACAAGACCCACGCGTGGCTGCAGGATGAAGTCACTCCGGTAACAGGAGGCTTCAAGAATGGCTTTGGGCAGCGTGGAGCAACCTTGGTCGACGCCTTGGATACTTTGATCATCCTAGGCTTAGAAGAGGAATTCGAGGAGGCTGTACATGCCATCAAAAAGATTGATTTTACCACTGCAGGTGTTGCGCGCCTAAATGTCTTCGAAACGACTATTCGCTACCTCGGTGGTCTTCTGAGTGCATACGATCTTAGCAAGGCGAAGCACCATACATTACTACACAAGGCGACCGAATTGGGGGATATGCTATACGCCGCCTTCGACACGCCGAACAGGATGCCCATCACTCGGTGGGACTGGGAGAAGTATGATCGCGCCATGCCACCGGCCCACACAAACTAACAGAAATCAGTGCTGCTCTAAACGGCCACCAAGAGGCTGATGCGCAAGCCCTCAGCGCCGAGATAGGATCGCTCTCACTTGAATTTACCCGCCTGTCGCAACTCACCGGCGACGCGAAGTACTACGACGCGATAGCGAGGATAACCGACGTGCTCGAAAAGCATCAGAACCAGACGAAGATACCTGGCTTATTCCCAATACTAGTCAGTCCAGGTCGGGAGGAATACGACGTCGACGGGTCGTTCACAATGGGTGGGATGACCGACTCACTATACGAGTACTTGCCGAAGCAGCACTTGCTTCTCGGGGGTTTGACAGACCAATACCGGAAGCTATACGAGCGCGCCATTGAGCCAGCGAAAGAGCATTTATTTTTCCGGCCCAGAGTCCCCCAGGGTCAATCCATTCTCGTCTCTGGTGATGCGCGCATTAGTACATCAGGGTCTGTCAAGCTCGAACCCAACGGCCAACACCTTGCTTGCTTTACGGGTGGCATGGTTGCTTTGGGCGCCAAGATCTTCAATCGGACGGACGAGCTAGACATTGCTCGCAAGCTAGTAGACGGATGTACCTGGGCTTATGATACGATGCCTACGGGTATCATGCCGGAAACATTCCGGATGATGCCGTGCTTTGGAGAAGAAGATTGCGTGTGGGACGTGGAGAAATGGCATGCCTCTGTCAGGTACTCCTACTCCAACAACATTCACGCGGAGCATTATGACGTTCAAGACGTCATCAAGGAAGTGGGACTGCAGCCTGGTTTCTCCAAGATTGGTGACCCGCGATTTCTGCTACGGTATGTATGCCGCATGACGTCTTCTATGCATCGCTAACGATTGTCACAGACCGGAAGCCATCGAATCAGTCTTCGTGCTCTATCGTATCACCGGCGACACCACCCTCCAAGACACTGCCTGGCGCATGTTCGAGGCCATCAACAACGCCACTCATGCGGAATTCGCCCATTCTGCCATCGCCGACGTCACAATACCACAAGGTCAAGAGACACTCAAGTTGGATGAATGCGAAAGCTTCTGGATGGCGGAAACTCTAAAGTACTTCTATCTGATCTTCAGCGAGCCAAGTCTTGTCAGCTTGGATGAATATGTATTGTGAGTATGGCCATTGTGAGATTGAGGATGATGCTAACGACCTTGTAGCAATACTGAAGCACATCCACTGCGCCGGCCGCATTAGGAAGATAAATCACCCATCTTGCACTTACATACCGATCTACAAAAAATCAAAATTTGCACCGTTCATGTACTACATTAATTGCTTCTACGTGTACGGGGTAATACATCCCGTGTTTTCAAGCCCTGCCCGCCCATTGGCTACTCTAGAGACGTTGAATGAAGCGACTATCGAGCTCCGTTCAGCTATCCCTAGCTCGCATCCTACCGTTGACAGATCAGTTCCTGATCGGTTCGCGCTGCCGCAAGCCTGGTGTGTAGGCATGTACGAACTAGCGGACATGCTGGATGAGATGCACAGTGCGGATATAACACCCCATCAGTACGTAGCGGGCACGCCCATGCTACTTGGCTACGGGGCTACCTCTCCATTTATGGTTTGTATGGAGATGGATACTTCTTTTGAGCTGTCCGAGTCACAAATCGCTATGCAGAATCACTGGATCGTTCAGTATATGATGGACTGCCTTGGTCTCATCTGGAATCATGTGGATGACCCGGCGAAGTACTCACTATGTCATGTCTTCGTACGCATACCGGTATTATCCGAGCCGATATGGTTTGCGCACATACGACTGATGCTTGCGCAGTTCAAAGGCGACTTCGTTCGTTCGCTTCCGATGATTGACTTCGATTCGATTGCAAAAAAGGATATGCGATGCCCTCACTGTTGGTGCAACTTTGATGAGGAGGATGAGGATGAGGATGGGAAAAGAGACAGTCCGGTACACGCTCCGTGTCCATATGGCCACATGTACGGTAAGTCTTGCTTACTGGAGCTCATGCTTTACATGGAACAGGAAATCCTGTGCCCGCTTTGTCGCAAGGAGTGGCGTATATGAACTGTTCAGCTTGGGTGGGCCGGAGGACTTGAGTCGAGTACAAGTTAACGAGCGAGATGGTCGTTTCAATGCTACATTCCAAGATAGTGAGTAGAAACCCTGCACTCGACTACATGCTTGATGAATGCCGAGACTTTCCTGATCGGTCTTAGCGTTGGCCATGCAACTCCACGCCCTGGGGCCAATGCCTTATTAAGGGAATTCTCATTTTGTCCGCCCCTCTCTTCGTTGACTTTTGCAGGGTTATATTGGTTGCCGGTGCAGGTGTTGAAGAAGTGCGGGGTTTCGTACGCCCAGCGGCAACATACAGCCTAAAAGTACAGTCACGTTGTAACCCAGGACTAATGACTAACGCTTCTCCTAAATGCTTGAAGATGCGATTGGCTTGCTACTATTGGTTCGCAGCATGTGTAAGCTTTTAGCAGAGCTGTTGCACCGATCTGATAGCCTGTTGTCTGTAACTCAAATGGATGCCTGGAATAGGAGCGACTCATTGGTGATCTCTCGGTCAAGGGCTGCAAATCTCTCGCTTCATATGGCGACCTGAGAGGCTATAAAGCACTGTGTCTATAACTTTTCGATGGAGGTTACCCCTTATCATCACAGGCCCAGGAACAGCTTCGTGGAGTCATGACTAAGTTAATAGTCGTCATTGGGGTCACCGGAAATCAGGTATGCGCCAATATATCGACAGCCACTCTAGATGGACGCGACATTAACTAAGCATAGGGTGGGTCAGTTGCTCGCGCGTTCCTGGACGAGCCCGGGTGGAAAGTTCGCGGCATCACTCGCGACGCTTCCAAAGCGTCCGCCACGGAATTGTCATCTCAAGGCGTTGAGGTCGTAGCAGGTAACCTCGATGACCTGGAGTCGCTGAAGAAAGGGTTCAAGGGTGCAAATGTCATCTTCGGCAACACTGACTTCTGGGGTCACCTAAATGATCCTGCGACACATAAGCTTGCAGCCGAACAGAAACGTACAGCAAACGAAGTGGCATATGACCGAGAAGTTGCTCAAGCCAAGGCTATCATCGATGCAGCAGCGATTCATGTCGCTACTTTAGACCGTCTCGTGTTTTCCACGCTTTCTGAAGCCAGGAAATGGAGCAACGGTGCCATCAAGTGGAACTTGCATTTCGATGCAAAGGCTGAAGCCGAAAATTACCTGAAAGAGACATACCCGGAGCTTTCCGCCAAGACGAGCTTGCTGCACTTGGGCGCCTATGCAAACAACTGGAAGACCTTCGCTGGAAAACCAGAGAAGCAGGAAGACGGCTCCTTTGTTGTTAGTCTACCCATGAGCGGAGACAAGAAGATCCCTATGGTCGATCCGGTTGCAGACACTGGTCGGTCTCATTTGCCTTCGACGTAGCCACCTGCTGACAACCCCAGGACGTTTCACGAAAGCACTCGTTGAGTTGCTACCAGGAACACTTCTGAGTGGCGCTGGATCGTTCATATCGTTTGACGAGTGGTGCGACATCTTTGGGAAGGTGAACAACGTGAAATGCGTCTTCAAGAAGATGCCTCGAGAAGCCATGGAAGAAGCGATGGGGCCCTTGTACGGTCCCGAGATTGCCGACATGTACGAGTATTTCGACAAGTTTGGCTTCGAAGGGGGCAATCCTGATGTCGTGTTTCCGTGGGATTTGGGCATGGACGTGAAGTACACGTCCATGGAAGAGTATCTGAAGGGTGAGGATTGCAGTTCGGTTCTATAAGTTCGCGCATCCACCAGCGATAATCACGGCATCTTACGTAGCGCTTGTTCGTATAGCAACGAGGGATCTGTCGCAACGTGAGGCTGCGCGATAAGGCTCGAGGCTGTTATCTTGCTGTGGGGCCCCTGGCTCGTGCACCTAGCGCAAAATGCCAAATCTCCAGTCGTTGCTCACATCTTTCCCACATCCATTGACACTTTCACCCGCACTAAGATCTAGCAGCCAGGGTATCCGGCTTTTACGGAAGATGCTCATTCGTCAGGAGTGTATGCCAATTTCGATCCTTCCAAGTCATGACCTCGATGCAAAACTCTAGAAGTTTGCTTAGAGACTTCAGAGCTCTTTAAGTACGTGGCGACGCAATACACGCTGGACTCTAGAACTATTAAGTCAATACAAGATTACCATGGTAACGGTTGTACACGATTCCACTGCATCTGTCAAAGCCAATCCGTGGACTGGACAAATATCACACTCATTGCATGACTACCCATCGACCGAATCGACGTCAGCCCCAAGACAGTTCGTCGAATCGAATCGTATACTATCATCACGCCACGAAAGCACTAGTGCAGCTGTACCCGAGAGAACGGCAAGCCATGGGACTTGTTCACCACATGCGGTATCAGCGACGTCCGGGGTATTGATAGCGACTGCATTACCGACAGCGGGGAAATTCTAGAGCCGCCCCCAAGATGTACCGTACACAACACTTGATGAGGCAACAAATCGGACGAGAAACTACTGTACTAGCTATGTCTACCTTCGCGCCTTACGCCAAGATGTTTGGGATTCGAATACTATACAAGGTTAGGGCCGTTGCGTTCAATGTGGGCGATCTACGATGACAGGCCCCACCACAATCCAAGAAGTGATGTGCGTACGGCGATACCAAACTGGAAGTTAAGACCCATCCTTTCGATGAGAGACATCACCGTACTGTTTCCTTGCGTCTAATCTTGGCGCAGTCATTACTTGTCTAGGATAGTCTCACAAGTCGCTTCGCCCATGTATGCAGCAGTGGCCCCTCCCCGCATCATAGCGATAAGACATTCGGACCTCACTTCCAGTTGTAGAACGTCACGAGCGAAGCTGTTCCTTTCTCATCTATTACAATATCCCCAAAGCTAAGCTATCGCGGCTTTCGTTGACTCAGCGTTCGTCGTCGTTCATCTCCGTCGATACTGTTTGTATTGAAGAGGAGGAGGCGCGTCAATACAATCCTTAGTCAGGGTGTATTTTCGCTTTTCCAGACTGCTAACGGTCATTCGATATGGCTACCAACCTCTCGTTGCTGTTGGGAGCAGCTTTCTTGTTCAGTTCAGTCTTCCTGCTGATACAACGGGGCAGGCGCAACATCATCATACAACGGCTTCGTAGCGGCGGACGAAGGGTATCAGGTGCAAAGACCCCCCCGAGGTCTTTGTCTCCAGAGAAGAAGGCTACGTCCAGTTCCAAGATTGATCACGCCAGCACCTTTCCACCATCACGACGCTGCGCCCTGGTCGACGACGCAAAGACAGACAAGGTTGAAGAAGTGTCGCCAGATTGGCAAAAGAACATCTTACCAATGGCAACATCATACCTGGATGCTGATGACTCTACATACCTCCCATGTGGCTTTTCCGTGAAGGAGATCAGAGCCCTTGGTGATTTCCCGGATTATGCTACACTCAGCGGCGTACCTCCCCCAAACCCATACCCAGAATTCGACATCAATAAAGCACTGCCGCGGCCATATAGGCCGTTCCGATGGTCTTATCATCAAACGATGTGTGAGTGACACTGATGGCTAGCTACATCAGGTACGGCGCTGACCATAGGTAGCAATCACCAAGATGCAACCCGACTGGTGGATCGAGCTCGAGAACACATACGAGGAGCGCATCAATCAACGTCGAGACCTGTTCGAAAAACATAGAGAAGCAGTCCTTCAAGCTTTACCAGGCTCAGAGCTCGCCTGCAAAGAACTCATGGAGATGGTACTGCAATTCGTGTGCGCTAGGTACCCGCATTACTTCCACCTATCGACAGACAACAAGACATTTCACAATGGCATCTTGAAGACAGACACTGATCTCACCACCACACCACCCTTGCACGTTCTCCTCAACAACATCCCCGAAGACTTCGCCATCATGCTACGAGACGAGAAGACAGGACTATATGTATTTCGAGCAGGCATAATATGCAGTGCGTTAGGTTGGAATGTAGGCTCGAAGATCGGTCTAGAACTCGCCGACATACACAAGCCCATTCCAGATTACAAGGAGAAGATGCAGTTCTCCATGGACAGGTGTGCTCCATCGAGAATATACATCATTCTATGCTAACCTGGTTATCCCAGATACTTCGCCAAAAAGCCCACCGACAAACCCATCCAACGCGGCTCCTGGGGTCTAGAGATAGACACCCCCCTCTACATGCCCCCCGGCGACCCCCACGAAGCTCTGCGCAAACAACAACTTCCCGCCTCTGAACTCCCCATATCCCGCATCCATCTCCGTGTAGACTGGCAGACGCTGCGGCGGCTTCCGCTTTCGGGTGCCGTCGTGTTCAACTTCAAAGCGCTGTTTACCCCGATTGAAGATTTTAGAGAGGAGACGTGTGTTCCGGGATTGTTGCTCAAGGTGCTGAATGAGGGGAAGAAGGAGTTGATTGAGTATAAGGGGACGTGGCATGTTGAGCATGTTGTTAAGCCAAAGTTGGAAGAGTGGCATAGGGAGCAGGTTGAGAAGAGGTTGGTGAGCGAGGATTGGGAACCTCAGACTTTGGATGAGAGTCCATGGTTTGAAGGGTGGGAGAGGAAGTGGAGGGAGAATCAGGGGTTTTGAGGTAGGGACGAATCAAGGTCGTATGAAGAAGGCAATCGCATGTCGCTCATGTTACTCTGATATTACTTGTACATAGCAGATACGTTCCAAATCGCATTTTCAGGCTCGCAGCCCAAGTCTCTTGGGCAACTTACCCCGGTAAACCCACGCCGCCCCCGCAGCAACCGCACTCAATGTCCCAAGTACCAACGTAGTGTTACTCACCAGCGTCTCCTCGCGCACCCTACCAATCTTCGTCTCCTGCTTCCCCGTCCCGAAAACGACTTTACTCGCACTAATACCGCCAGCAGCATTCGCACTTGCCTCTTTCTCTCCCTCATCAGTAGTAGCCGTCGTCTCGAAATCCTCCCAGTCAATCTTCGCAAGCATCTCCTGATACTCGATCACAGTCCCAGACCAGTTGTTAGTAATCCGCCCCTCCTTGTTCTTATACCACGACATGCAATTTGGGTCAGCGAAACTACTGTTCTTCAAGATCTGCTGGATGCCTTCATTCCACTCGTGCGTTCTGTCTTCTTTGGGCATGATGCCCATTCTTTGACCGCGGTTCCGCGCATCGAGGACGGCGGAAACGAGGGTGTTAAGGTAGCGAGACTGCGCCTCGATCATTAGAATGATGGAGTTGTGGCCCAGGTTTGTGTTGGGGCCGTAGAAAAGACCGAAATTGGGTAGGGAAGGAATGGTTGTGCCGTAGAGGGCTGTAGCGCCGGACGACCAAATGTCTGCCAAGGGGCGCGAGTTGGCTCCGGTGACTTTAATGGGGTGGAGGAATTCGACCGTGCGAAACCCGGTGGCGAGGACGATGGTGTCGTGCTCGTGGTGGGTGCCGTCTTCTAGTTCGATGCCGGTTTCTGTGATGCGACGGATTTTGTTGGTTTCGAGCGTTGTCTTAGGATTGGCTACAGCGGGGTAGTAGTCGTCAGATATAATGACGCGTTTACAGCCTGGGCTGTAGTTTGGTGTAAGCTTCTCCCATAGTGAGGGCTGGTCGGGGATTTGCGTTTTCATCATTTCCGTGCAGCTGCTTCTGATCACTTCTGCGAACTCGCTGCTGCTATCTGTGACGGCGTCGTGGAAGGACTCTCGGAAGTCCATCATAGAACTGCGTATGCGCCAGCGAACTGGAGGTAGGTAGCGTAGTACAGCACGTTTGATGGCGCTGACGGGACCGTCCAGACGGGGGATGACCCAGTTCGGGGATCGTTGATAGATGGTCAGTGAAGAGGTTTGCGGTAAGATCTCGGGGATGATCTGAGCAGCCGTAGCACCTGCATCGTCGTCAATATGAATTTCTTCAACATGTGATATTGCGCATACCGTTGCCAATGATACCCACGCTCTTGCCCTCAAGTCTGTGGCTCCAATCCCAGCGCGCTGAGTGCATGATCTTGCCCTTGAAATTCTCCAGACCCTCTATATCCGGGTATTGTGGCTGGTTGAGCTGACCGACAGCCGAAACTAGGAAGTCGCACTCGATGCTGTAAGCGGGGTTGAACTCTGCATCTTTACCACCAGTCACATTCACATCGACTTTCCAGCGGTTCTTCGAGTCGTCCCAAGTTGCGGCTTCGACGGATGTGTTGAAACGAATGTATTTGTATAGATTGTACTTGCGCGCTACGTTGCGAAGATAGTCCTGCAGCACATGTTAGTATTTGTAACCTAAGGTAGATATGAGAGGAAGACGTACGAGTATTTCCTCTTGTCCTGGATACTCTCTCGTCCAATCGGGGTTTTGTTCGAAAGAATAACTGTATAGCATACTCCAAACATCGCAGCAGCAGCCTGGATACTTGTTGTCATGCCACGTGCCGCCGACACTAGAGCTCTTCTCCACGATGATGAAGTTATGACATTGGTTTCGCTTGATGAGATCGATTGCCATGCACATTCCTTGGTGCTGTTAGCCATAGGTACCACACATTTGTTGGAACGCTTACCAGAGATACCTGCCCCGATGATGACAACTGCGGCATCAGTGTGGTCCTTATTTCCGACCGGAACCTGTGGCCATGGCTGCGATCCTCCCATCTTGTTGAATTGACTTCTTTGAAGGGTTTGTGCTAGAAGGAATTATTTAATTGCAGAAAGGAACTGGGACTAGAAACATCTGAGAAGGGCGAAAGGACGAGTGGAGCCACGAGATAAAGCCTACCCCAAGGACCCGACGCAGAGGTTTCTTGCCGACGATCAAATGGCATGGTGTAGTACCGTCATTGCCATCCAGCGAATGATCGCGTCGAACGCTTCCCGGTCCGAAGTAGTTCGTGTCCCCTCCCCCTCAGTGATTACATACCCGAGCGTCGTGTCCCGAGGTAGAACAACATCGGCCTGGTTAATACATGCAGTCGTCACACTGCCCAGGATGAGGATGTTCTTAAGGGACAGTTACGGCCGTATAGCATGATGTTACTGCCAGCCTCGTTCAGCTTTTGAGGGAGTATTACAGGCGTGATGCAGGGCGGGGATGAGTGCGGTTGACAAGGATGGCAACTCTGAGTGTGGGGAAAGGGCTAACCGGCAGCTCTAACCCTTTCGGGACAGCAACCACGCCACTGTCGAGTCGACCAGATTGACTCATTTCATTTAACTTTCAAAGCTAAGTAATGGAGGTGCACACCTGGCGAGTCGCGTTCGCTATGGCATTTGAATTGTTTACTATGACTAATGTACTACGGTGCTGTTACCCAGACCGCCACTTGTCTAAAAGATGTAGTGTGGTGCGGACAAGAAAAATGAACTTAAACTTGGTTTCAAGAAGTAGTTGGTATATGATTTGCTCAATCCAAGGATCTATCCGCTTCTTCCCTCTGTAGGTTCCTACGGACCATGATCTCCTTCTGCCACGACAGACGCTCGATGATCGTGTCTGGCCCGTGTCTCTCTCCCTGACATCCCTTCCACGATACTCTCTCGGGAGGAACGCTCTCTACCGTGTGCTTCGTCATCCGACTCGAATTGGTGGGTCTGCACCACGCCCCATCGTACGTTCTTTTCTCGCTGCTTCCCTTTGTCCCTTCTTGAACGCGGGCCGACAGAGCTCTCTGTTGACCTAGACACTGCGCGTAGCAGAGACCATGCCTTGCTCATCTGTGTCTTGGAGACATGTAGTCTCGGGTCTCTAGGCTTAGTCTCTATTAGGCAGGCCTGATCAGCTTGGTGATTGCGTCGTCTTTGTGTATGTCGGCAGGAGGGCGCGTCGGGTGTCGTCGCTTGCGTATCTTTCGAAAGGCAATATCCTGCGGCAGCAGTATCTTTGCTTTTGGTACCGTTCTGGGATTCTGCTTCGCGCTCTTGTCTTGATTTGGCGGAAAGCGTTTGACTGCGTTCGGTGCTTGCTGCCAAGTATCGACTTTGCTTGACCTTCTCGCTGTATTGAAGATGCCGCGGATCGTCGTGTAGAATGTGTTTGAGTGCGAGATACAAGAGGACAGAGTACTGAACGACGGTGGCTCCCGTACTCGTTGGGTTTCTTGGAGTTTCCGAGTTTGATGCTCCCGATGTGTGCAAATTAGAGCGCTTCATCTCTGATGGCGTGTAAAGTCCATGGAGATCAATCTACCAGCGTGATGCATTATTGATTCATTGCAGTCGTGTGAGTATGCGCTGTTGACGCCATAGCTTGTGGGTGACTCTGACTTCGTCAGTTGACGTGGAAGCTATAACCATCGCCAAAAGCCAACAGTCCAAGCTCGAAAGGTTGCTAGAGTAAGATCACTGTTGAGATGAGTGTTACAAGTTGAGGCGTTGCCGGAACCTCCGTGAATCTTTTACAAGATTCCAAGGTTGTAATGTGTGCGATTGATGTCAACGGGAAGGGCCGCTCACTAAGGCATAGGGGCTGCGCAAGATGAAGTTGGTCAGCGACTACGTATGCCGGTCAATTATACTCTAGAGGGGTCGCAGTGCCTGACTTCCCCAAAGTTCCGCGGCGGCTCTTTGTTTCGAACAATCTCGATCGCTGGGATACCACCAAGGCAGGCATGCTCTCAGCAGTAATAACTTTTCAACATCACTGGGATCGCCGCGCAATTTCGTCGAATCGAAAGTTTTACACCACGACTCTGAGTCGATGTTGATGCGAATTGTGATGTGTGCGTGATGGAAAATGTGCAGCAGTAGCCGCATGCTTAGACGTGTCGCACAAGGCATCAAATGAGCCTTGCTGAAGAAATTCGTGTCCGGGCAGTGCTTATCCACTGGTAGTGAGGCCGTTGAATGGTGCCGGCCTAGGGTATTGAAGGCTCATGTACCCACCCGATGCAGTGGTTAAGTGTTGACTTATTTCGATATCGCACCATGGTCGCACGATGCCGTCCCTAGCGACAATAACAGGTGGATCTACGATCTGCGATCTGCGCGCCTAGCGAGTGACAAGGCCGTGAGGGTTTGTGAGAGTTGAGCGAAGATTGTGGTAGCTTGGGCGGCGAGTATTGGTAGTTTTAGCCGACGCACTTCATAGAGGGGACCCGCACATGAACCAGATGGCTGAGCAGACTCGAAGCTTGGTTGACCGTCGATGATAACGGAGCACTGAAACGCAAAACGAATTGCTTGGATGACGCATGCCATGACGATGAGGGGGGCTCAAGCAGAGCGCTGAAGCGACCGTTTAGAGGCCTGTCCTGAAGCCTGTGCGCTACGGCAGCACAACAATAGCCCGTCGGGTTATTCCCAGGATATTCTCACGGAAGTTTCCTGCCAGGGTCGGCAGACAGAAGTTTCTTCTCGCCGGCGGGAGCTTCTCTCCCCCCTGCTATTAAAGGTTGGACAGTATTGCAGCGGTAATGGCAGCAGTGGTGGATGAATGGCGAATGTTTTACTATGTGAAACTCGCCCCCGCATGTCCAACCGTCGTCCACTGGGCCAGAGAATGCTTCGTAAGGGACGCAGCGCGATTGGCGTGCTGAGTGCAGGCCAGGGCGCAAAAGGAGCATCTTCGTGTTTAATGGAGTGCGGTCGTGTGTATGGAGATCTGGAATGCGGTCGCCGGATCGAGGACATGTCCGCGGCCCTTCTGGTCTGCTATTCGTGGGGCCGCAGCGCCGCTAAGTTTCGATAGTCTGGTTCTGCTGGGAAGGGGCACACGATCGCTCCCTCCGCCGATGTCCAGGGCTGGCTGGACAGGGCAGGTTATGGCGGGCTGTGGCTGTTGGGCGTCTTCAGGAGGCGCGTGCGGGTGGGCGACAGAGGGTTTGATTGACGAGTGGCAGATTTGGCCGCTGTCGAGGCTTCAGGCGCCCATCCGGCTGATTGGCTGCCTGGCTATTCTACGAGGCATCGAGACTCTCCAGGCTGGTGGTCGGCTGCATCCTGTCTAATGCTAGCTGCCACTCTGAAACTCCAACACCTCCTGGTCGGGCCGGCGCACACCACCACGCGCAGTATACCTATCGTCCTGTCCCGTACTTCCTGGGAGTTCTCCCCTCCTGGTTCCGCTGCACTGCACTATTCGATGCAGGCCAACCCACGGCGCATCACCACGATTCCTCCGTCATATCCTCCAAGGTCACCCATGCATGCAGTAGTCGCCAGTAGCTTTGTCTAGCCATTCCTAGCCGACCATACTCTACCGGCTTCCCGCGCGCGCATCCATTTCCTCGTCGCGCACCTGCAGCACATATACACGCTCTGCAGCCGCATTCTACTCGAACTACTGCCTTCGGCCTAATATAGCAATTCTAATCAATCATGAAGCAACGCAAGTTCTCATTCAATCTGGCGCCAGTCGTACGTTCCATCTCCAGTCCCTTGTCTGCAGTCGCATCCCAACAGTAACTCACCGCCAATGTAGAAGATTGCCTCCAAGTCAGACCTCTCCGACAAGCCCGCGCCGGAGCCGACCCCCTCGTCGTCACACAAGAGACATACTTCCAAAGACAGCATATGCGACCAATCGCCCTACATCAACCGCCGCGTTCTCGACGAACATACCGATCTGGAATTGCGCCTAGCATGTCGCGAAATCCTGCAGAACTTCAAGCCGTCCGATCATGGCATGGAGAACACCGACCCCAAGCTCGACTTTGGTGGCCTCGGCAGACGGAAGGAGAGTAAACCACAGGCCGCTGAGGTCACTGTCCGCATGCCCACTGGTGCGCCCCCAGAGCTGTCGGCAACTTCAACGTCATTTATGATGCGCAAGCCCAGCACCAAGACGCGGACACGCGCGAAGGCAGACCAAGAGATAAGAGCAAGGACATACGGAGACATGCCTGCACGCGCGAATAGCAGCCGCAAGCGAGCTGACTTCGGATGGCTTGACGAACGGGACGCAGAGAGGGAGGAGAAGCTGAGGTCATACGGCAAGACTTCCATCGACGTGCCGCGATCGAACGTCTTCCACAATGACTCAGACGAAGACGTAACCCTTCCCGTAGCAGTCACATCTACTCTCGCCAACGCCAAGATGTCGTCGTCAGTGCCCACTTCAGCATCTTTACCCTACAGCAGGAGCATGAACCGACTATCCCACCAATCGGATAACCCAGCAGCAGTTGCAGATGCACAAGCCGCAGAGTGGATGCGTCGAGAGCTGGAGAAGAAGCGACAGCAAGAAGTATCAGAGGGCCAGGGCCGTGGCCGGTCATCGACTTCGGTCCGACCACCCAGTCGTGCTGCCAGCGTCAAGGAAAGCGTTAAGGAATACATCTTCCCAGGCTCTCGCAGTCGGGCTCTGAGCCGCGCGCAGTCTAAAGAATCTCTTCGTCCAGCAGCCGACAACGACGACCAGGGTCTCTCACGCAGTGGCTCGAATTCAGGATGGCGTAGTTGGGGTATCCCCCGCCGCCTGAGTTCAAGAAGCAACAGCAGACCAGGAACCTCGAAAGGACAACCGGAAGAAGCTCAGCCCAGGAAGTCAGAGTCCAATGGCCTTAACTTAAACAGAGAGTTACCCCCACTACCAAGTCTGGACACATGGAAGGACCACCAAGGATCTCCTCAGGAGGAAATAACAGTATCGATGAAATCTCCCACATCGCCAACCGCCGCAACACACATTGCAAGTATGATGCGCTCGCAAGAACAGCACCAAGAGCGCTCTCCCGCTGCGAAGAATCACAGGAAGAGCGGATCTGATACGTTGGCCATGCAATTCAACGACTCGTTCCCTGCTCGGAAATCGTCCCGCAAACAAGAGACCAAGGCCATCCCACAGTCCACGAGGACCAATCCAGGTAGCCCAACACACCCCGGCAATACGATGACTGGCTGGTCCTCTACTAGTAATCTGGACCACCGCCTCGAAGTAGGCTCTAGCAATCACACTCGCCAACGAAGCGGAGATAGCAACTCTGCCAGCAACCAGAGTGCCGAAGCGTCTACCTTCTCTCGTAAGATGAGTCTGGATACCACGGCCCGGAAGACCCTCTCCAATGAGCCCAAGACCCCAGCCCGAGAAGAGCAAAAGTCCAAACTGAAGAAGATCTTTAGCGGCTGGATGCACAAGAAGGACAAGAAAGAGGATTGGATGCACAAGATGGAGAAGGAAGGTGTCAGGGAAGGTGTTCTGGTGCAAGACGGCAGCACGAGCGCGTCGCCCGTTGTGCGCTACTAATCTCGCTTCTCTGACGTCTAGGTCTCGGTTTGGATCGTACCTTCCGTTTTGGATGTGTCACATACCGGATTGGGATATTTGTATACATGTAATGACGCTCACGCGTAATGTGCAACGACGCAACGCCACTTTTCATTTCTTCTCGGGGTTTTCTAGGGGGTTGTATATCCGGCTGCGCCGTCATCAGTACGATGCATTTTCCTTCTTGCATAATTGTACAGGATTGTGGTAATAGAATGAGATTTCTGGTGTTTCTTAAAATCAGTGCGCGATCCCGATGCTTGAATTGCAAAAAAATGGCGTAATACCGCGCCGTACTGTCTTCTTGTTCTCATAAACATAAATTGAAATCTCGAGGCCAAGCTGTCCGTTCCGACCTTGGAAGTTTGAGGGCTACGCACGTGACTGCGCATCATGAAGTGCAGGTAATGCGTCAGACTGCGTGCTCCCTCCTTGACTACAATCTGAACACCTTTCCGCGTTTAGCAACCCGCTCAATGTTTGTTGCCCGTCTCATCTCACGCACTACATAATGGACGTCACCTTGCGACAAAGACTGATTGTGTGTCAGCAACACCATTACCTTTACCTGACCGTCCCCGCTTTTCCACGTCGGTCCGGGGCGCACTAGGTGAGGTGTCTGAGTGGTAGCTATGGTAACACTACACAACTGATGGCCAGTGTTCTTCATCGCCATCGTCACAACGTCATACGACCGCGGATACACACCAACCGGCAACTGCGTACACAAGCTATCGCGTCGAGTTGTTGACGGCATTCTCGATTCCGACCCCAGGCAACCAAAGCAACACGACTAAGTGCTTCCTACAAAACATCCTCCAACGGATCGGCGGCGCATCGCACACCATCTCTTCACAATCACGATTGAATAGGTCGCCATATCACGGCCGACTCTGTGAGAGCCATGCGTCCAATACGACTGTGCAAGAAAGCTAACACCGAACTGATTCAAGTGCAATTTTCCCCGTCAGAACGCCTATATCATCATGGCATTCTAGACATACGTCCACAAGAATCTCTGGCCGAACTCATTCTCATACGAAGTCAGGGCTCCGCCTTCAGCCGAAATACTCGCCAGTCATGTGCAATGTCATCCACTTCTTCTTCAGGTGCCAACACTTACTACGTCTCCGGAGGTCACGCTGCAAAGGCACCAAGCACAAGATGACGCGAACAAGCGTACGAGCTGCTTGCACGGCTGAGTCCTTTCTTACTGTGTATGTTCAGACCGACTGTAGCTCCTGCGAGCACAAGCTGTGGGAGAGTAACCGGGAGTCCAAATTAGGGCGAGCGAGATCATTCTTAGCCAAGCTGACTGAGAAGCGGATGCCTGGCGTCGATGAAATCTCGACTATAGTTCGAGAACTTGACGAGCAATATTACATGGCTTCCTGGGACGCAAGAAACATGCAGATACCATTACACTCCTTTAAGAAAAGCGTGGCGAGGGTAAGCATTACCGATCATCAGACAGCTCGCTCGCCTCTGGCCCAGGAAGTACGGCCAGAAGACGTTGTGGATCCGAAGAATCACGTGAAGGACTGGACGGAAATGGATGAGAATGACTACGATGGCGACTACATTGCGAGCACCGATCCAATTCACCCAGTCAGTACCGATTATTCGCATCCCCTCGACGACGATGACGGAAGCTGGATTCTCAACCACTTCTCACCGGAAGAAATGGAAACTGAGGCAGCAGACCTGGACTTCGACCAGAATGGTTGGAGCTGGGACAACAACGACCACTCCAACGATAAGGACAGCGACAAGGGAAGAATTCCCCTGCTCGCTAAATCTCAAGAAGAGAACACTACGTCACAGATAGGCAGGAACGATCTCATCGCATGGGGCCCTGAAGCATCTGCGTCCTCCATGCTTTTAAAAATCAGCATGGATGGTCTCAGTATGGAACAAAAGCATGCGAAGGAGCAGAAAGAACTCATAACTGGTGCATTCTGGGTAGTCGTCAATGAGTTTACGGAGCTACAACGACAATCAGACTCTAAAATGGAGGATATGAACGTGATCCTTCGCAGCCTTGACATCCCTCACATTACTCCGACCCCTTCGCCTCCTTTCACACCGAGCAAGTCACCGCACATGTGCGTAGATGGTCCTTTGGACGCTCTTCATCCTCCACGAGCAGATTCAGCTCCTCTGTCAACCTTCATATCTCCACCATCGACGCCCACTCCACCCACAACGCCATCAAGTCTCAACTCAACACGTACAGCTTACAACAAACAACGTAAGTTTCTCAAGAAGCGACTCCAAGAAGACGCTAACAAACACAAGTACTACAGTGACTTGCTCCTCGTTTCGCGATTCGAGGCAAGGGCATTTGAAGGACCAGAGGGAAGGTTTGTTGCTGATCCCCAGATGGTGAGAGCCAGTGGAGGATGGGAAGGAAGAGGGAACGGGTGGTTTCAATGAGAGAGTTAAATGGTTGAGGGCAGATACATTGGGAGTTGAAGGCGTTCAAAATCAGTACGCGGTGGGCCATATCTCACTACCATCACATGCAGGCAACTGACCAGGTCTGTAGCCTACGTTAGGAAGACCTGGCGTCAATGTAGGCTCGACGCGTTTAGAGTTCCCTTGGCCAAGGTACTGCAAAGCTCTGAACGACAATATGGATGTATGTGCCTTTTTTCATTGCTCATATACCGACAGCACATTATGCGCTGCCATTCATACCCATGTCTATCAAATCCTATTCAAGCGCCGAACGCTATGCATAAATCTCATCGCTGAGCTAAACGCATTAAATCACGTAAAGCGTGGAAAACAGCTCCCAGCACGTGCAATGTCGCCAGACCCAATCTGCGTACGATCCGGTACGTCCCCCACCCTGTCCAGTAACATAGCCCCAATATGATCAGTGGGAACATGAGCGGACTCAGTATAAACAAGAGTAGATAAGCTGGCCCCATGCTGAAAATTGCGAACACGGCATGATACCATTGGTTGACAAAGTCCCAGTCGAAGTCGTCAGGAAGGTCGTCTGGGTCGAAAAGCGCATGAGCATGACGGCCATCAGTCATCGCGCATACGCTTCGCCGCCTTGCCGATCTAAAGCACCATCAGCAAAGTGAATAACCTAGAAGTCTACGTCAGCTTAGGGTCTCATGAACATTCGTTTCTTTACTACTATAGACTCCAACGTACCCGTTCATTTTGGCTGGTAGGTCGACAGGGATCACCACCTGTCGCCACCAGAATCTCCGCTCATGACGGTATTGAAGAAGTTGGCGTCACCGCCGTAGTTGCCACCTCCGCCATACCCGCCCATGCGGTTCTTGCCCTGGGTCTTGGCATGCTCCACGATGGAGCTCTTCCGGCCAAGATCCTTCGCTAGAGATACGGAGTTTGTGATGGATGATAGCAGATTGACTAGCTGAACATCGGATGCTTCTTGCTGGGACTCGAGTGAGAAAGCGGCTGAGTCTGGCGGGCCGAGGATGTTTAGGCGGGCGAGCATGGCGGATACACTGCGGAGGATCGAGTGGTCTAGAGGCAGGGGGTGTTGCGCGTCTGGCGCAGCGTTGACCGGTAGGGACGGGTCGGAGAGGTACGATGCTGGGAGCGAGTTGATGTATGCGCGCAGGAGCATGATTCGTCGACTAAGCATCCGAATAGCGTTCATCTTGGCTGTAAGCGAAGAAAGAACTGGACAAAGGTTAGTATTTCTGCACCAAGCAGGACTTCAGGTGGCTGAACCTACCCTCTTCATCGTCTGCATTCAGGATGACCGACTCGTCGATGGGCGCGTCCTTTTCTTTCTCCTTCTCCTTCTCCTTTTGCTTTCCTCGTGTATTCCGCTTTCCAGTAACCTCGTCGGTTCTTGAAGGCTCAGGCGCTGAACTCGCCACGCTTGCTGTGCCTTCCACTGCAGTAGCGTTGCCACCACCGCGCGCAACGAAATCGACGGAGATCATTTCCGCCTCGCCAGTCTCAATTGAGTAGACCAACTCTCTGAACTTGGTCGACTTCGCCTGTACAGCGCCATCGATATCCATAGCCTTATCATTAGGATCGCTCGTTGTATTGACGGACAAGGACTCGTAGACGGTGAGAGGTAGCTTTCCGGCCGCAGTCTCCTTCGAGAAGGCATTTTCTGGGTGGAAGAGTACGAGGAGCGGGGACTCAGTATAGACTTCTGATATGCGCGAGTGGATAGGAAGAATATGGGGTTCCGGGCCGGAGGCGGGACCGAGGGTAAACCAGCCTACAATGTCTAATTGTGGCTCCTTGTGTACGTCCTTGACTACAGTAACGTAAGCCTCGTCTGGATGTGAACATGGGAGATATAGACGAGAAACTTACAGTCTTCAATACGCTTGCTGAACCACTCGTCGTCTAGTACTGTCTCCCCGTCTTGGTTTGACTGAAGCTTTGCTTGGAAAGCAACCTCCATCGTAATATTCTGGCCATCTTGCGCACCCAGTATAGCGCCAACCACGGGCCCTGTCTGCTGTCGTAGTGTGTGCCGTGTTACGCAGTCTGTTATTGTGAGGAGTACCAGCGGGTGAAGTTGTACTGTCGGACTTGCGTCAGAGGCGCGGGTGGTCGAAACGAGTGGATTTCCTGATGATTCGGCCATATTTGCTGTAGTTTAGTTCGGTGTCGCGTCCGGGAGATTCGTGATGGTCGAGATAGTGGTGGGAGGTCGGAGTGGCAGTCAAATAGCAAGGCAATGGCAATGATATGGTCTTGGTGGGGAGCTTGCTTAGGCTGCAGCTGCCACAATTCGTGGGGTTGTGCCAAGGCGCTACCCGTTCAGCACTAGTGTTAACGCGACTGCAGCGCGACGCGATTTCCTAGGGAAAGATCCGTCATCGTTTGGCTTTCACTTCACTCCCCTTTCTCAGACTTCAGAAACGACAATCACGAATTGAGCAAGTCTTCACTATCGGAGTACGATTATGGCATTATCATTCATGGTTCAGCCTAGCCTCCAGATCTTTGCATCAATCGCCAAATACACCCCACAACTCCAAATTCAATCCAACCCAAAAGCGAATGGTATCTTAGTCTCGCTCCAGACTTTCAAAACGCCTGACCGCGATCGCCGCCTTTCGGACGATCTCTCTATGTCGTTTCTATCATGTCGTTATGAATGCCACACAATTGAATGTACACATTAGTGGTTTCCTGTGCCGTTCGCTTCTCTACATCTCGACGAGGACTTTGAGAACAAGCTTGCCGTCTTTGTCGACCGTCTTGCCTGCGAGCTCGAAAGCTTCCTTTGTCGACGTCAACCCATGGAACCTGTGAGTGATCATATTGTCGAGACTCGGAAGTACACCGGCAGACAGGATCTTGATACCGGTCGGGTAGGTGTTGGCGTAGCGGAAGATGCCAATGATGTCGACTTCCTTCAGATGAGATGCTGACATGGGTAGTGTCTGGACTGGTGTACCCATTCCGACCATGATGAGCTTGCCGCCAGGCCTTGTCGCCTGCGAGAGATTAGGATCAGGTTTGCGATTGTTTCCCAAAGAGACTTACGTATAGTCCAGCTTGCATGCAAATTTCCTTTCCAGTGCAGTCAAAGGTGACATCAGCACCTTCAAAATCTAGCTCGTTCTGGGATGCAATCTGCATAACATCGGCAGCCAACTCCTTGGCTACGGCGAACTTCTCAGCAGTCTCGTTGCCATGTTTCTGTGGGGTCACGATATATCCCTTGTGGGCGAAGCCGTTCGCCAAAGCGTAATTAATTCGCCCATAGTCGATGTCTGCGATGACAACGGTCGTGGCACCAGACACCTTGGCCATCGCAGCTGTCAGAAGACCGACTGTGCCTGCGCCAAAAACAATGGCTGTGTCACCCTGCTCGATTTGAGCTCTTCTTGTCGCATGGATTGCAACGGAGAGAGGCTCTAGAAGCGCAGCCGACTCCATGGAGACGTGCGAAGGTAGTCTGATTTAAGTTGTCAGCTAAGTTCGGCTTCGGGTCGATCATGCACGACATACTTGTGGCACCATTTCGCGGGATGGTTGATGCGTTCCTGGAGCGTTCCCTGGAAGTGAGGCACAGATTTGGCGCTACTCCGAAACCTCATCTTCGGACACAGGTTGTAGCGTCCCCGTTGACATGACCTGCAGTTGTCGCACGGCACACCTACCTCCAGAGCAACACGGTCGCCAATCTGGTAGCCGGTAACACTCTGGCCGATGGCAACCACAACCCCAGCAGACTCATGGCCTAGTGACAACGGCTCGCAAGCCTGCAGATCACCGTTGCAGAACTTGCTGTAGTAGGAACAATCGCTTCCGCACAGTCCAGTGGCCTTGATAGCGATCTGGAGTTCATTGGCGGCGGGGTCCGTAATGGTACGAGTTTCCTAATTGGATTCGTTAGCTTCACGTTTAGATGCTCAATATACACCAAAACCCCCACGAGTAGTGGGTAGACGTGGGATGTGTAACGAAATTGGAAGGCATACGAGCCGCAAATCCCTTGGCCCATGTAAGACCGAAGCTACGACAGTCGATGACTTGGAGTAGTGCCTCGTTGGGATTGGATAGATATCTGCGAGAGCTGAGGGAGCCATTACGAGAAAAATTTGGTAGTATGGGGGATGGTGGCAATGGAGCGGGAAGAAGTGAGGAAGAGATAGCTAACAGAAGACCACCCCACGGGAGCGTGGAGGCTGATATAGTTGTTGAGAAGGCCCATTTTGATCAACGGTGGCCTGGCACAAGCTGGGCTTGCCTCAGGTTGGTGCATCGGCGAGATAATGGCATCGCATGAGGGAAGATTCAAAGGTTCCACGTCATTTGCTAGGCGTATCAAACTGGCGGGACGAGCATGGATAGGGATGCGCGACCAGAGCTACTTGGTACGGTAGGCCTCGCGTAGTCTTTTCTTTATTCCGTTACTCTGTGTGTATATATCAGGCTAGATCTTCTTGTGGGTACACGACCGGGAGCTCTTGTTATTCGCCCAGCGAACTAGTATCTAGGGAATTAAGCATTCTTAGACTCGTTTTGCCGGATCAGCACCGTATAGCTCCGGGACGTGCACACCCAAGATGCGATATAGGAGCAATGACCATAATGCAGTGTATAGAGTCAACACGTCTTGTCTTGTGTAGTAGCCGTCTATCAGAAACCTGCCGGCGTTGTGAAACAGCGATAAGGCACACTGCACGGCTGTGGAGCCCGCTGCCAAAGGTTGTGTTGGGATTTACTGCAGCGAACCTGTCGGTTGTAGTGGCCCTGCAGAACCACAGATCCCTGAGCAGGACGCGCGAAACATCAGCCTGATATGCAGGCTGTCCTGTCTGGGCGTTAGCATGTCGTTACCGCTAAGCCAAAGCTCAAACCATAAGTCGTCCTCTGCCCCCAGTGCATCATCAATCTTGGATCCTTAGGGCCTGCATACCGACGGGAAAATTCGACCGCTGACTGGCTAGCGTATTTGGCTGATTTTCCAGAAGACTTCCCGAAGTCACTTTTGCAATATAAAATCCCGGATATATTGCCCATGTGCGAACGGCTCACGCCTAACGGTGCGTCTCCAGACTGGACTACTCTGGGGAGCATGGTATCAGTCCCGTAGTGCGGCCCCTTAGCGGGATCCTCCTGGAGCAATTGTGGTGTGCGTGGTAGCAGACCCGTTGGCTGAATGTCGGTTGGAGGGTGAGCATGGGTCATGGTTTGGCTACCGAGCAGCCCATTGACGAAATTCGTCCTACGCGCAACCGAACTGCCGGGACAAGAAAGTACATGGGCCTCTTATCGGAGCGACCTCAACGCCAACTGCACGAACGACTGGCCCAAGGGATAGCTAATAGTCAACAGCTGCACGTTTGACCGAGGTGTGGCCACCAAGAAGCCATCGAAATTGACATGTGCCAGCATCTGCATGACAATGGCGAAGAAGCACCGGTAGCGCGCTGCAATGCCGTCCCAGATCTACCATCTCGACCGAGAAATGAGGTCGAATGTCGGTCGTGAAGGATCCGGAGGAACAACGGTGATCGCGGGTACATGGCAGGCCCAGCAACTGACAGGGAAGTGGCTACGAGCAAGATGAGATGTTGTTACTAAGCCGACCCGCAACAAGCGTTTACGTATCTCTCCGACCGCCCGACGTGCTCTCCTATTCGACAGCCGCTGTCGTCTGGTACGCTGCCGAGCAGACTGCAGCAGCGGGACGGCAAAACAAATGTCGACGACCACTCGTCCTCTGTCCATCAAACATTGCACGGCAGAGCACCATGGTGGATCCAAGCATACCCAGCAGTGTTGAGATTAACTTGTTTGCACACCAGGATGCGCCTGGGACTCGACTAACGAATATACTTAATGTACCTATCCAGCCAGTCCGCTCCCAGCTCCGGCGCAACGAGCTACGAGATGCAATAGAATAATGGCCCTACTGATAAGCAAGGTGCTTCTCGTTCGCACTGCACATGCGTCTACTCGACGAAGCCCCAGGTATATTCAACGCTACTATAGACCCTGTCCGTGGACGTAAAAGAACACCGGGATGTCGCTCCACCAAGCGACCGACTCCACGACCCTCATGCATGGCCCTCTGGAAGCAGCAGGCGGTGAGCGCATACCATCATACCCGGTTTGACTGTATCCCGTAACCCTTTGTCAACCTGAGCACGTTTTTGCGATCTACGTCGAGTATATCTCAAGCGCTTGCACGACGGTGCCGCGGCGGTGAGCAATTTCACCTTACTCGCTTCCCTCAAAGCTGCCTACGCCACAGCATCCAACCACCATGACCCCGGGCTTAAGGATACGTATTCCTCAGACAGGCGGTCTGTCGGATGTAGAGGTACCGTTTCCCCTATCGCAGCACCCCGCCCCAAACAAGCTGCGGAGTCTGCGGAAGCCCCTCTCCGTATCAACCTCTTGTCGCAAAAAAAGCATTGCATGTCGCAACCTCCTCAGGACCACGAGGTTGCCACAATGCACAACGCCGCTTTCTGACTGGCTATAATTCGCAGTGGGTACCAGAACGCCGGATCGCGCACGGACGGAGGGGACCTGCATCTGACATAATTGCCAAACAAATTACCAGGAAAGTGTCGAGCACTCCCTCACCAAAGCATCTTCTCGACTATGAAGTTCGCGTGGAAGAATGTCAAGAAGCGCTAATCCGCAGACCTGAGTCAAGGCGGGACAAGAATCCAGAGGAACAACCCGGTGCCAAAATTCCAAGGCGGCGTATCTACTACTACTTTTGCCGGTACTTTTATGGTTAGAACCTCCGGAGATACCGAGATACCACCACACATCTCACGCTTCACTTTCGAGCTACAGGTACTTGACAATTGCCGCTGATCGTAAGCGAAGCTGAACTGTGTGAATTGAAGAGGAAGAGCTGAATCGCTGGTGTGCTAATGACCCGCAGGCACCCCGGGTATCAGGCAAGATATGCAGATCATGTGTCCACACAACGTGCCGCCACGGGATCCTTTGTAGTCGATGATGAGTATCGGCGTCAAGACATGTCTCAACGAGACAAGGTATCTGTTCGCTGACGCACATGCGTTTACCGATCAAGTGCCGTTTCTAGCAATCGTCGAGTTTGTATCAAGGTTCGCTATCTTGGACAAGCTATAGTCAAGACTCAACGGTCAGCTTTGACTCCACGTCGGAAAAGTGCAAAGGATTCCGCGTGCTTGTCTAGCGCAATGCGATATCGCTGCGTGGACAAGGAAGCCATGAGGCACGTGTCAGGCCACCAACACGGATAGAGCCGCAATCTCCATCGCCTGTCAGTTCCTACCCGGTAAACTATGATATGCCGTTCTCGGTCGACGGGCATGAGAAAGTAATCAAGTATGCACACACCGCTGGGCACCATGGTGAGATTTTGAGTACTCCAAGCTAGACAAACTTGCTCAACAGACGGGTCAATTATTATCCCCAGACCCTCAACATTCCGTCTCTCTAAGCCCGTTCCTACAGACTACTCTCCCGCCTCTTCTTCCCCACCAGCCCCTCTGCCTCAAGCCATTGGCGGATAATAGCATTGGTTTCCTCTGGCTTCTGAATCAACGCCCAATGCGCAGCCTCCACCTCCCCTCTCGTCAGCTTAGGAATGAAATTGTCCATGTTCTTTGCCATCTCGGGTTTTAGCACGCCATCGTGCGTGGCTTGAATGAAGAGAACGGGCTGGTCGATTCGCTTCTTGTCGAGTAGCGCTTGGTCTTCTTCCCAGTTTGTGCGACGTTGGCGGTACCAGTTCACTGGGTTGGAGGAGTTAGTGGGCGGGCTTGTAGTGGTGTGTAGTTATGGGTATAGTCGGACGGGTGAGTAGATTGGGGTAGGGAGGGCTCACATGTGGGGTGGATCCCGTGGTTGAGATACTGCTTGACGTAGTAGTCTAGGTACTGATTCGCTGTTAGTACACCATCGCTTGTTGGCAAAATCCTTGAGCTATCTTTCTGAAACAAAGTGATGCAATAGATCGATCTCGACATATTCCTCACACGGGATGATCTTGACGTTGAGCCGAGTCGATCTCTTGGGACCGTTTCGCGTCTCATGCATGACACGTCGGAAATGGCAATGCCTCTGTCGAGCGACGTAACCACCCCATAGCATCCCCTCAAAAGGTAACATATGGGTCTCTCACGTCAATCGTCCACCCTTCTTTCCCTTCGATCCCGCACTCGACACGCGTTCCAGCATAAGAGATCATCACGTACCTTTCCATTCAGAATCTTGCTCTCACCAATCTTTGGCAAATTCTCGACTAGTATCCCCTTCTCGGGAACGAATGTGATCTCTCCGTTTGGTCCCTTGGCCCCATACATGCCGTTCAGAAATTGCCTGATCGACTGCTCATCTTTGACGCTCTTTTCTACTTCGCCAGAAGCGAGATGGAGTTGGTAGGCGAATTGAGGTAACGGGCCGTTGACGAGATCTTCGGTGGAGAAGTACTTGTCGGAAGGAGCGGTGTATGGTGTACAAACCGAAAAGACGTGTGTAACGAGGTTGGGATACCTGTGAAGTCGGTGAGTTGCTTCTATGTATGGCCAATCGAGATGTTCGGGAACTTACCATTGAGCAGCTCGCCATACGACGAAGCCTCCCCTAAGCAAAGCGTTAGCAGATGAACGTCGGTGCATCCCCACAGCAGACGCCTACCAGTCATGACCACCTAGAATGATCTGCGGCGCATTGACTTCTTTAGCCAGCGCAGCAATGTCATCTGATGCTCTCTTGAGCCCATACATTTTGATGGAGTTTGGCGGAACTTTGGGAGCATCCTGAATACCTCAGCTTCGGTACATTTCCCCGAGTCGCAAGACCTCTGGATTCGTCTTACCGTCCCACCGTATCCCATCATATCAGGCGCAACAACCCGCATCCCCATATCAACTAAGAGAGGAATCTGATACCTCCATCCCATCGATAGATCGGGCCAGCCATGAATCTTTCAAAACAGTTAGTATAATTACACTGCAACAGTTCAGAGTACCCCTTCTAATCCCAGGAAGAGGTGCGGAACTTGCCGGCAACGCATAACAGCCACCGAACTCCACTTACCAAAAACACGGTATGCGTATACTCGCCAGACTGGGGTACCGCATACAGATAATGATATGTCTGTCCATTGAGCTTCGCTGTTTTGTGTTTGACACGAGGGTCCGACACAGGGTCAATTGGTTGGACGGGCATGACGTGATAGATGTGCGACAAAGGGTAAAAGAAAATATATTGCGACGAGGGTGTTTGAGAGATCAAGGTATAGCTTCGATAGTAAGGAGAACCTTGGGTGTTGATGGCGGTGAGCAAGCGAGTCGTTCCTGGCGACGAAGCTGTATATTCATGATGATGGTTGCTAGATTCGGGTATGCCGAGGTACCCCAATTGTGGGGTATGTACTCAACTCGGCCCTGACATCACTTTCATGATTCTCGTTGTTCACCCAACGTGTAGGTTCTGCACGTAAATCGCAAAGTCAGTGCTTCTGAAAGTATCGAAGATATTGTTCCATATATATTACTATAGTATGCTCGGAGATGGGCGATTGTCGGTTGATCCCACGCACCGTGGGGTCCAATCTATCAATCCGGATTCAAGGTAAGTAGGTGTGCATGCAGAGTGAGGCGAGTACAACCGTAAGCGAGTACTGCAACTCGTTGTTGTTTACCGGCGTCCGTGCCGGAACGGTACATGCAGAAGATTATGCATGATCCAGAAATTCGGAAAGAGTACAGTGCTGCTCTGAGCACATACACAACCTATACCCTGGATGTATGATCGACCGATAAAGCAGCAGCTGTGACATGGCAGGACTAGTGCAGCACAAGTCGCCAAGTGTTGATTAATGTACGAAGCACTCTGGCTATCGTTACTAAAACTTTTGTGACGCTGCAGTCGCATATCCAAGGTGAGAAGACCAGATTCCATAGGTCAACGCGATCGGTTGGCAGAAGTCGCGACCGGACCAAGGGCGATATTGCGAATAATTTCAATTGAGACATGCCCACAGCGATCTATCGGTCCGGTTATGGGTAAAGGCAGAGGAGATATAAGCTTCCGAGTGGTCCTCAATAGATGACAGTGTCCTCGGCGGCTTCTTCGACAACATCCTCTCCATTCTCGTCGTCATCTTCCTTAATGGGTGGGTCAGCTACGGTTCCGTGACTTGCACCATTGCTGTTTTGCGTGTCCTCGGTGGCGCGCTCGGCTGTTATATTGATGTCAGGGGTATCGGGCTGGTGGTCCTTCATGTCCAGGTCTTTGGGGGAGATGGCGCTACCATTAGTCCCGCCATTGGTTGTGGTTGTTTCTTGAAGTGCATCGGCATCATGGCTCTTACCAGTTTCTAATCCCTCCGCATCACCCTTTGCTCCCTCGGAAGCATGCCGCCTCTGCAGATTATTCGGTTGTTGGCGAGCCTCGTACTCTTCTATCTCGTGTTTGACGGTTTCTTCGGCTTCGGCTATTTGGTCGCGTATGCGGTCTTCTTCGTCGGGGCTAGTTTCCCAGGGTTTGTAGTACTGCGAACAGATCAGCTCTGACATAGGTGACGAGTTGGAAGGCAACGTACGAGGTGTGGCTCGGACTTGGTTTGGAGGAAGTGTGCCATGGCGAGTAGATTATTGTGACGTATGCGCATCTGTAAAATGTAAGCGCTCAGCCAGGGTGTCAAATGTGAATTGATAGGACATACCTGATCTCTCTCGAGAAGCTTGTGCTCCTTCCATCGTTGCTCTTTGCGCCTGGCTGCACGCTCTGCCTTCCTCTGTTCGCTCTCTTGGTCGTCCTGTTTGCGCTGAGCTAACTGTCGCTTCTCGATCTCGGCGCGGCGTTTCTGTGCTGTGGTAGCAGAATTCTGTGAGAGAGCACCCAAGGCGGCGCCAAATAATCTGCGCTCTCGTCCTCTCTCGCGTCGCACAGGGACGGGCTTGTCTTCTTTTGTGTCTTTGGTGGTAGAGTCACGTCTATCTTGGGTTGCAGTGTCATTTTCGAGTCGCGGTCGCTTTGCGGCGTCTTCTGATAGTGATTCTTGACGTCTCTTGTGGCCGTTTACTGGGGGCGAGGCTGGCAGTGCTAGATCATCCGGAAGGACTACTGCCGATGCAATGGGTCCATCCATGGCAGTATCGTGCGTCGTCCAAGAGTTTCTGGGTATTTCTAATATGTGCTTAGCAGTATCAAAGAAGCACGTGTGGGTGTCGTTGGTACAGGTGTCCCAGGGATATCGCGATGGAAGCTTCGCGCACGGAGCATGGGTTCAGTTCGCGCTAGCAGCGGACCACCGAAGCTGACTTTCACGACCGACTTTCAGTCTCACCGTCTACGCGCCACCACCAAAGCCACCGCTCCCAGCTTATAACGAGACATCCGACTCATTTGAACCTGCAATATCAAACACGTCCATATTTGCCACCACACTCATAACTCTCCGCCATGTCTCGCCATCATCCGTAAGTACCCTCTCACCTCGAAGAGTCGCGCATACTAATACTTGTCGCAGCGATCTAGTCATGTGCCGCAAGCAATCCGGCATCTCTATCGGCCGCCTCTGCGACAAGTGCGACGGCAAATGCCCCGTATGCGACTCTTACGTGCGTCCGACCACCCTCGCCCGCATCTGCGACGAATGCTCCTTCGGCAACTACCAGAACAAGTGCGTCGTATGCGGTGGCGAAGGCATCTCGGACGCGTTCTATTGCTTCGAGTGTACGCGCCTGGAAAAGGACCGGGATGGATGTCCGAAGATTATAAATCTGGGTAGTAGTAGGACGGATCTGTTCTACCAAAAGAAGAATTTCAGGAATCATTGAGGTGGCTTGGACTTACTCTGGGCGCCGCCACTTGCGTTCGGAGAATGGAAGGATCTATGAAGAGATTTGGACCTCGGTTACATGGAAGAGTGTACACGGAGTAGCATGGAAAGAAGCATGGAGTTTGGGCGTCGCGGCAGCATTCTCAAGCGCCGCGATGTAGACAAAAATGGGTTACGGCGTTCAAGATACCTCAACGATCTAGCAATGGTACTTCTATCATGTTCTTTATTTCGCGGCATTGCTAACAAGTTTGCAAGATTAACTTCTTCTCTATCCTAGGGCATAGCAGCCTTGTGTGTTTGTTCATTCAGGCGGCTTTTGCTGCAAAATACAATTCGCTGCCCGCCTGTTCACTGCGTTTCTGATCATCTACTCGAATCCGTACTTGATGAGTCAATTCGGGCTACCTCCATGTCTCCACTATCCTTGCCGGCGCTTTCCCCTGTCCAGCCTGGATCCAAAACAAATCATCATGTCAAAAAGAACAAAACATACAACAGCGGGGATTCGCTAGTGGTCACCCACCTAACTACTAATCCGCCGGTATCATGCTTGTATATGGCTGAGCGGACGGGAAGCCTAATTTTCATGATCCTATGGTCGTATGTGGAGTAGTGGGTGATCCAAAAAAAATTTATACTCATTATAAGCTCGAGCAAGGGAGAATGGCCATGCAAACCCCTCGCATACTGAATCGAACTAGACAGGCTTCTCTCTCATCACGTATCCTCTTGCACTAGCCTGAGTGAAGGGATAGCCTCGGATGCGCAAGGTCAAAACAACGTCGGCCTCGCTTGATTAACAACATCGTTCCGAACCCACGCTTGTTACAATGTGATAGCTGACAGCTTGATTAATCGCTCTACTACAGAAGCTACTATCACCACGACAACAGAGGTACAATGACTCGTAAGACATTCAGCGTTTGCGAATCGTGCTGGCCATGGTATGTGAATCTCAAAGCAACGTAAGCAGACAGCGCAAGCCCTGGCGCTTTTTCAGTGCTCCAAATAACGCCCGTATTCTCGGCGGCGCAGTATTGGGATTTAGCATACGCTCTTAATTTCTGATGTCTTCAAATCTGGCCACGTTTCATTGCACAGGCGCAGCCCTCGAATAGATTGTTCACGCCTTTCGATCGCATATTTTGCTCCTCCCAGCTCAAGCAGACCCAATATCGAAACCATTTCAGACCGTGGAAAGGTCGCATGCATATCATGGGAAATATTGCAAGCAATGCAAACCCAGACGCTACTTACAGCTGGTGCTGTCATCGCTGTATGCTATTTTAATCAGACGCACGGAAGCTTGCTAACGTCTCCAGGTGAGACAATATAGTCGTTCGCCCGCGCCGGGAACAAATGTCCAAACTATAGGCATCGGACGTGTTGGAGAAGGTGCGCCATCATGGGCCTCACGAGGACGGATGAGCTCTGGATGGAGAGGGATCATTCGAAGAGGTTGAGCAAGCGGACGGGATCACTTGTCGTGGAGAGTTTTTGAGGATTTTGCCCTTGTGGCACGATGGCGAGGTGTGGTACTGAAAGTGGCTTGGCATCTGGATGTTGCGTCTGCTACTCTAGCATTGGTGATGACATCATCACAGCCGCTCATCAACGAGGCTGGAAATATACATCTCAATCTAGCAGCACACATACCTTCGAGCATCGGATCCGTCACGAATAATCCCATCATGATACTGTTTCTCGCGGCCGGAATGCTGTTCGGCGTGCTCGTCTCGTTCGGGTACCGCCTGACGCCATTGCTGTTCAGCCCAAGAAGAGTCACTCTGGCATTTTCCCCGGCCTCGCTTCGCATGGGGGAGGTCGTGATAGCCATCATGTTGATGATAGCAAAGTCAATTTTCTACGCAATACCCGGGTTTCCCTGCATCAAGCTTTCAGGATTGGAGCTTGACTCCCCGTTCACTCTAGATGCAGACGATATTGCTCGGTATCAATTGGCAATTGGAGGAACAAGCAACACGAGAGAAGAGCTCTCAGCACCGCACCTTATGCTTTTCTTGTCGGCCATGACCGAGTCGGCAATGCTACTTCTACTCGCCAGTCCCTGGTGTCCCATCAATCCACTAGGCGCAGTAAACGTGCGCAATAGGTTCGAAGTATTACGCCCCGATCTATGCGATCTGTCGAAACTCGTAGATTTACGAACAGCCCGCCTGAAGGCGATCGCACATAACCACCCACGACAAGCAAAACGAGGCATCGAGTGGGATCTGGAGGTCATGATCACCATTCCCACTGGTAGGAGGGATGGAACTATGGATATCATCTTTCGCCAAATCTTCACCATGCTAGAACTAAGAAAGTCACAGTCCAAGAATACCCAGAACATTTCACATGAGACCAGATCTAGCATGGCGACACCGCAGCTTTCTGAGAGCCCTACACACGTATCACTTTCCGCGGACGATCCGCTGAAATGGGCTGCGATTTGCAAGGATTACAACTTCATTCACCTATCGGGAGCGGCTGCGAAGGCCTTTGGTCTACCCGGAAAGATTGCGCACGGAAACCATGCAGTGGCTAAAGCTTTGCATCAGCTGACGGACTCGAGAAGCTCGCAGCCACCGTTCAGCACTTCCTTATGGATGGAAGTACAGTTCAGAAGGCCGATGGTTGTACCCGGTGTCTACGATGTTAGTTTACGCGAGTCTAGCGAACCTAGCAAGATGTTCTCAGTTTCTTGTCAGGGAAAAGACTATGCGACTGCGGTGTATGGGGACCTTCAGCAATGAACATACCGAGATAGTATTCGGTTACCGTCTGGGACCATTCTTGAAAGAACGTCGGCACTAGGGGTGGCTACAGTTTGTGTTGCATTCTACCAAACTATCATTAAGATTTCTGAGAAGTATACCTTATCGTGGGAGCTACTGACTTATCAAGATTGAAATGTATGTAAGCGGCAAAGTGCGTCATGACTTCCATTCACCCCTAGTGGGGAAGATCTTGCGTCAGAAAGTATGTATGAGTAGATAGGCTAATGCAATGTTAGTTCACTTCAACAAGCTTTAACAGCCCGTTGTTCCACTGTCTTCATCAGTGCAATCAGAGCACTCTGGTCCTCCTCCTCCTCAAGATCTGTCTCTTGCACACGATGACCTTCTTCATCAACTTCAGGCTTGTGAAACTCCCATCCGATTGGTGTGTAATCCATTAGTGAACGACAGTCGAGGGAGCAGTAAGCAGCCATGGGGAGATCGGACGGGGTGTTGTAGCGGCTATCAAAAGGATAGTCCTCCGAATAGCCCAACTTGAAGTACCGAAGACGTTGGAGGCCAACTCGGAAGCGTTCGAATATTTGATGCCAACGAATATCCGGTTCAACTTTCCAACCGCCTCCGATAGGAAGACCGAAGCTGTCAACCTCATCGTCACCCTCATCATCACTCTTGGCCTCATCCGGATGTCGAAGTAGCTGAGGGAAGTTCGCTATCATTCCTCTTTCGAACAAGTGCAGATGACGAACAACACCGCAACCGCAAAGGAGTAGAGTTTCCAGTGTAGCTCCATGCGCGACAACCCAGTCGACCTGCCAGTCATGCGCGATGGTCCAGCCGCCAAAACACAGCGATTTGAGGTGTGGAAATGGCTGGACCTCTCGGAGGTCCATGAAAGGCCAGACTCCCCAGAAGCAGTCGCAATCGAGCGTAAGACTAGGCATTTGTTTACAAACTCAGAACATGACTCACATGTAGCTCGACGCTCGTACAGGAAGACTTACCGTGTGAGTTGATTGGTGGTGGGCTTCAACCAGTACTTTGGGAGAAAACGTCTGAGACCATTGTGCGCCGCGTCTGCATAGGTGCTCTGTTGACCTTCCGGTTCCACGTGATACCTTAAGATTCTCAGTTGCAATTCCGTTAAGCGCTCTCTCACAGCCAGGAAGTTTGTGGATTCCATAATATCCTGAGGCATTGCATCTTGCAAGTTCTGAATCGTAAGACTCTCGAAGCTCTCACTCTGCGCTAAAGCCTGGAAGCAAAGGTCCTGGATCTTCGCTCGGAAATATTCGTCCTCCTCAACCTCCACCATAGTATCTCTGAATCTGGTGTGAGTATAATCGTCTACGGTACAAATGCTCGAGAACTTTAGCTCTACTCGCTTCAGTCTCTCCAGCTGTGCAAGTCGTGCGATGGCATCGCTGAAGGTAGAGAGAATCTTGTCTTCATCCGCCAAATATTTCCCGTCGTCGTCATCGTCGTCATCGTCGTCATCTTCCTCCTCCTCGTCGGGATGGTCGGAAGTATTGATGATGACATTTCGTACATAATTTCGTAAAGAGGAATGAACGATATTCGCGAATCTTTCAGGGCTGCTTTTGACATTCGTGAAGGATACTGTGCGGAACAGGCTCTCAGAGGCTAATTCGTGAAATCCCTTGTTTACTAGGCGAAGGGCCTTAAGAGTCGCCAAGTCATCGGAAAGGAAATCGACACAACTCCGTTGGAGTTCGACAGGCAGTTGAAGCATTGCGCTTGCCTAAGCAGCAAGTGTTTTGGCTATAACCGTGGTGGACGCAAGTGGCCCTTTTGTAATTATCTGGATGCGGTGTAATACGTCATTTCGCCTTGCATGAAGCTGTACAGCCCAGTTGGAGGTATAATGTGAGTCATCTGTCAGGCGTGCAAGTCTAAGGATCTTGGTTGCCTAACCATACGGTTGGGACCACGCTATAGCCTATATAGGTATCTGTACAGGCTGCATCGCCTTTTCTTCTTGAATTACGAGAGACGCCACTTTCTCTTCACGACACTGCTACCGCATCTAGCCTCTCGTAATGAACACTTTCCAGACTTTACCGATCACAATACGTGAGCAGATCTATCAAGAGCTGCTCACCTACACTCCAGCTGTATACGACGAGCCGTACTACTCAGAGGCTCAGATGGGAAGTATCGAAACTTCAAGCACCAAGGGCTGCTGCTTAGATGTACCTCCCCAGGCGTCCGCACCCTCATCGCCGTTATGTAAACTGCTCACATTGAGCCGACAAATTAACGCAGAGATCTTCCAGTTTTTGAGACGTCAACTGTGCGTGGTTGTCAAGAGCAATCACCCATGGTTTATCCGGAGCACATTTGACAAAAGATTGCCCGTGTTGCGTGGACAGGATTCCCGCGACCATCTTATGGAGTGCCCGCGCGTACCACTTATCTCACAACTGCAATCTTGCGATGAGACAGTCAAGAAGGACTTTTCAGGTTTTCCTGTGGCAATGGAACTCGAATTCCACGTACCCTGTTCCATGCGCAACCGCTATCCTATGGAGAATACGTCGTGTTTCTTAATGCCAGCTTCGAGCTTGCCGATTTTGATCCTAATTGGCAAACATGGTAGCAGTCGCGGGCGGTGAGTAATTGCAGTGCAAATTGTACCATCGAGACGGAATCTAACGCGTGCCAGGTGTAGAGACACTTCTCTAAATGTGTCGCTTTTCGAGACATTCTCACACACGCACGAACGAGCCCAGGAGATACTCATTGACCCTCTGCTGGTTCCCACTTCCGCCCGCGCTAGATTCTTCATTGTCAGCACCAATAACATGATCACTTCTCCTTGGGCCATGAAGTTAAGGGAGCACCTGATGGGAGAACGGCCTGCTAGTTACTATCTTGACCATCTGGACACTACCAAGTACGCCCGTATGGCTTATGTATATCTTTTCGACTACATACGCAACGACACATCGGAATACGACACAGTGCATGAATTATGGCTTCGGACTTGCGAACTCGCTGCAACAGAAATACAGACCCTCTGCCATCGCGCAGGTGTCTTTGAACCGAAAGGGGAGGGCTCAACGGGTTTACCCAGGAACGAGAGAAGTATCGCAACTCCAAGAACCTCAGCGAGCTCATCTGACAGTACGGCATTGCTCCAGAAAGCGCGCAAGGTTTCTGAAGAGATGACCATCTTCTTATCGAATAAGGTAAGTTCTGGCTGTACGAACTGCATGTGAGACATACACTGACTTCGCACGTCTACCTCTGCAGCCCATGTGTGCGCAAGAAACGTCGCTAGCTTCAGAGAGGGTGCAGCTACCAATTAGCAAGCACAAATCTCTGTTGAGCTTCAGGGCACATATCGTTTGCAAAGCACTTGGGGATATAGACGCCGCCATTGGATACCTCGAGGAAGCGATCAAATATGACCCTAACTGTGCAGAGAGCCCAGTGGACCGACCCCAACGTAGATCCATTAATGGTCTACCTCCTGTTTGGATGAGACTTCGACTAGTTTGGAGGCGACCGCAGAATGGCGAAGCATACCTAGTAAAGCATCCAGTGCCAATGCTGGACGAACTGAAAGCCGAGCGTGGAACCAGCAACGAAGAGGTCGCCTGCAGAGTGATACGATGGGAGAGCCGTATGTAAAACTGTCTTAGGAACAGGTCATTACGGGCTGAGCGCAAAATGAAGAAAACGTACCGTTATCCCGAATGCTCATAGTGGAGTTCGCAAGTGCACGCTAGCACCCCGCAAACAGCCTCAAGATGCCGAGGTTCATACCGTCTCTCCACCAAAGCTCTGCCGACATGGCTGAATCGACCTTGACGCGTCTGCGCACCCTTGTGTATATACACATACCTCCTTGAGCCCTAGCCACAGTCAGTTGACCTCACAACCATACCTACCTACACCCACATCCACACCACCACCCACCATGACGCACGCCGCCTCCAAAGACGACCTGCGCGTCAGCGCGCTCTTCGACTACACCTCCCACGTCGTCCTCGTAACCGGCGGCGCGACGGGCCTCGGCGAAATGGCCGCGCAAGCCTTCATCCAAAACGGCGCCCGCGTCTTCATCGCGTCCCGCAAAGAATCCGAACTCGCCTCCACCACCGCACGCCTGAACGCCCTCGGCCCAGGAAAATGTTCCTACATCGTCGCAGACCTAAAAGACAAAGCCGGCTGCCTCGCTCTGTGCACGGAGCTAAAGAAGCAAACGGATCGGCTGACGGTGCTGGTGAACAATACGGGCGCGAGCTGGGGCGATGATTACTACAATTACCCGGAACATGCGTGGGATAAACTGTATGCGTTGAATGTGAAGAGTATATTTTATATGACGGTCGAGTGTGAGGGGCTGTTGAGCAAGGGGGCGGATGCGCATAATCCGTCGAGGGTGATTAACATTGCTAGTATGGCGGGCATTACGACTGTGGATGTTACGACGGGGGAGGGTGGAGGGTTGAGTAATCCGGGGACTGGGACTTATAGCTGTATGTCTACTGTTATTCTTACCTTTTGTAGATTCTTCTTGCTAACGAAATATCTAGATGGTCCAGCAAAGGCAGCTTGCATCCACCTTACCAAAATGCAAGCCTCGAAACTCGCTCCAAAGAATATCATGGTCAACGTCATCTGCCCTGGTGTCTTCCCCTCGCGCATGACGAACTTCGGGTTGGAGAAATTCGCAGATGCGTTGACTGCGGGACAGCCGACAGGTCGCATTGGCAAGCCAAGTGACTTTGGTGGGCTGGTCTTGTTCTTGAGTAGTAAAGCGAGTGCGCATATCACGGGTAACGCAGTCGAGATGGATGGCGGTGCTACGCTGACGGGGTGGAGGGGGAAGGTAGGTGGAAGTGGGGAGAGCAAGTTGTGAGGAAATCGTGGTGGGTATCATGTGATTAATTGACGGGTTTACTACATGTTGGGTATGACTAGTGTCCTTCCTTCATCTGCTGCACCAAAGACCACTGTTTCTCCTACGAGAGCTGAGTAGCCAACTGGGTAACCTGATCCATGATCGCTTGGTCTTCCCTGATGTTGTTCTCGATAACCTTGTCCCTCAAGTGTTCGACCGTCTGAGCCGGGTCCGTAGGCGGCTGGCCCCTCGCAGTCTGGATCCTCGAAATCTGCATCTCGAGGAAGAACTTGGGCGCCTTGATAATTCCGAAGTTGCCTCCCGAGCTACGTAGACCGGCCTCAGTGGCGAGGTAAACGTTGAGCGCGTCCTGGAAAGCTTCGAGGTTGGAGTCGGCAAGTGGTACAGCGGTGAAGAAGGTGCTGGTGGCGAACTCCATGGGTTTCTGACCAGAAGCGGCGAAGTTGATTTTGGAGAAGGTTTGGCCGCCAGAGGTCACGTCGGGGACGTTCTCGATTGTCTTTGCGTTGGCGTCGCAGGTGACCTTGTCTTGGATTTGTTGGACTACAGTGGCTGTCTCGCCTGGGAGGACTTCATTGCCAACAATGAAGCAAGCATTGCCTTGACGCGGTATAATGTTGGCCGTAGGAGCAGCAACGACAAGGCCGCTGAGGAGCGTGAGGGCGGTAAAGGCGTGGGCGTACATTCTCGGATTCGTTTCTGAAGGTTCCGTCCTGTATGTATACGGCAAGAATACAAAATATGTAACAGCGTTGAATGGGTATAGTGATAATCAACGAACGTTATAAAAAAGATAATAACTACCCTGACCGGAGGGCAAGCAAAAGAACGAAAAAGAGAACGTGAGTGTAAAGACTGACTGGGGCGAACGAAACCGACAAAGATCGATACTCGAAAAACCACGACGGCGGCCACACTCCTTTATAAAAACCACAACCACCATCGTGAGATCATACCCCTCAGGCGCGTAAACGGCAATAAGGCACACCTTCGCGACATCTGTCCCTGTATCACCAGCCCACTAAGAAACGCTTTGCGACATTTCTGACAGGGCTGTCACGTCCACCTGGTAGGGGCCGTCGCGACGTTTCTGGTTTGAGATGATCAATACCGTCTTCGCTTAGGCCCAAGGCGGCTGCCGAGCTCCGAACCTTGGGAAAACTTTATGTTTTGAACCAATAGTAGGTGGATCGCTATTGTGCATCGTGGAGTGGGCCTAGTTTTTGGCGTCCATGCGAAACGCGGTGCTTGTATGGCTTGGCTGTTGGAGGGCATGCAGCATGGCTTCAGGAGGGTGAGAAGGAGTTATTCAATGCCGCTCTGCCCGAGGTGAGGGGATTGAGGCGCAGGGCGGACGGGTTTTGCGGACATGTGGGCAAGCGATTGAAGCGCAATGATACACCGCGGTTATGCATGGCAGTTGAGGTGTAGTAGAACGGTCAGTGCTGGTGACGGGAAACGGTTATGGAAGGCAGGGTGACTAATCGAGACTAGCGCAATCATCACGCATGTAGCCGGCACATCGGCACCTGAACACCACAACACCGCAACACCACACATACAACTCAGTAGTTCGATTTCGATCCACAATGGGAACATCGTAATCCACATACAAACAGCAACAGCACTGGTATCGACCGTTTGCCTTGGCACCGTACCCTACTTTGCTTTCCATCAATCCTAATCTCGAAGCAAACGCCAATCCGAGAGTCCGTCTATGCATGTATAAAAGCGCCCCCGTCGCGTTTCCAATTCGATGCCCGCATACGCCATGCTTTGTGTACAAACGTGCGTACAAAGTTCCGAAGAAGAGTATGTAGAATAGACAAAGGAGAAACAGAAGCCGCTCAAGCGATGCTGGTATGACCATAAATCCACTTTTGAAATCCAGAATGCGAAGGAAAAGAAAAAGGAAGGAGAGGAGTTTGTGTTAGGCTGGAGACGCCTCGAGATTATGTATAGGCCGTTCCACGTGCTCGGTAACAGGGTCTTTGCCCTTCGTCGTTGGCTGGTCGTCGGACGTTCGTTGCGTCTCTTCAGCAATGTCGCTCATGTCGGACTCGCTGTCAGAGTCGGATTGTTCTATTCTAAAGGACTCGCGAAAGTTTGCTGGAGTGATCGTCTGAGACGATACGTGTCGCTGCTTTGTGGTGCCTGCCGACAATTTCCGAGGGGGAAGCGGGTCGTTGTCGTCGCTTCCTGGAGAAAGCGCAGCTGCCATGCCATCCCGATCGTCGGCAGAGTTCGCCTCGGCAGCCTCCTGGAGTTGTTTCTTCGTCTTTAAGCGCTCTTCGGCTGTGGTGTTGTGCCAGTCGGAGCCGAATTGGATCACAGATGCCTTCTTGCCATGGACTGTAAAGCTGCCCTTGCCGCGCGCCAGTCCTTCGCTCTCGGTGTTATCGCTCGCGAGTGTGATTGTCGACGAAGAGTCTCTACTCTTGTGGCTGCGGCGGTGAGAAGAGCTGCCACGGGACTCTCGAAGAGTGCGATGTAGACTTCTTCTTTGCTTTGTGTGAGACCTGGGCGATCCTGTCAAAGCAGCAAGGGATTGTTCGTAGTCAGAATCAATGGCAGCCTCTGGTCGGGGGCTCTCTCCAGGTGTCGCCTCTGGTGACATGGGCTCCAAATCACCCGCCTCGCCTGGAGGCGGAGTCGCGTATCGAGACCCGTCCTCAGAGTCAGAGTCAGAATCTGAGCCTATTGTGCCATCGCCAGTCGTCGATATTGAAGGCCTGTGATCGGAGGGATACATCCTCGGAGACTGTGCCGAAGAGCTCGCAAATGAGCTTCGACGATCGGATGAGCCAGGGCCAAATATAGGCCCAGGTTGAAATTGAGCCGATGGGTCCCTGGGGCTCGACTGACGCGACGTCTCTGGGGGTGTCTTGAATGCTTCGTCTCCACCGAATTCAGTATCCCTAGAGGACTTGGTCCCTGGTCGACCCGGTGAGGTAGGAGACAATGGAGCTTGCTTATTTCCACTGTTCATTGAGCTGGTCTTGGAAGTCAACCGCGCTAATCCACTAACTTTTGACGCTCTGTGCGACAATTGTTGAGGCGAAACTTGCGGCTGTTGTAGCTGAGCAGATTCTGAGGCTTGGTCACTTTGCGCTTGCTTATCTGCGAGGCCTTGCCTCTCGTCCTCCAGTTCTTGGGCAAGGATGTCGCGATGACATTTCATCCGCCAGATGTCGATGCGAGTCCACTTGAGCTTGGCTGATAAACGACCGGCAGCGTGAATGACCAGTTCGCGAGTTTTGGGTTGAATGGGCGCAAGAATCTGGAGATGTCTTGCATCTCGTAAGCGTGCTTCCAACTCTTTGATAGCATTGGTGAGCTTGTCCTCGGACTCTGTAATGCGCACCTGCATGAGGTCTTTCCTAGCGTTCATCATCTGCTGTGCAAACTGATTGTCGATCTTGCCGCTCGTAATGGTGACTTCGCCAGTGTCCGTTGGTATCGTCTTGGTCGAATGGGATGACTCCAGGCGCCGCATACCACGGTTCTTCTGGCCTTCGTACAGCCCACCAATCATGCCTCTTGACCGAACACCCAGTGTTTCAAATGCAGCAGTGTAATTTAGCACACCCAGCCACTCGTTCAGGTCCTTCTCGCTATCGGCCAAGAATGTCTCCTCGCCTGCCTTCGAGAACATGACAAACGCATTCTTATGTTTCTTGTATGTGGCGTCGACAAGCGCGACCGCACCATCCATGGGTATAATGTGGTCTTGTTTGAAGTCAGGTAGGGCAGGTTGGAATATGACTGGGCCTGTGTCGCCGCGTTTGAGATGCTGGTCGTGCTGGCTCATCAAGTTCTTAGTCCAGGTAGAGTTCCGGAATAGAGACAACCCCGATCGTGTGAGAACGGCGCCCCATTCCTGCCATGGCGATCGGGCCTTCTTTTTCTTCGTGTCCTTTCTCCACAAAACTCCCACTTTTGTCACTGGCATTTCGACGATACCAACTGAGGTGCCGAAGGGGTTCTCTTGGGCGGCTTCAGACATGAAGGCTTCTGGTCTCGATCGGGATGACACGATTTGAATTACGCCGTATTTGGAGAACAATTTGTAGACGTTCTTGGTGTCTAGCGTCGCGGTTGTGCCAGTGTAGTTGTACGGGTCGTCTAGTTGCATCACGTCTCGGATCGTGGGTCGGAGTGCGTCCAGCTTGCCTTCGAAGATTAATGTGTACGGATCGATGGGCTCTTTAGCAGCTTTCCGCGCCGGGTCGTTCATTGGCCCCTTCAAGACAGCGACTCTCTTGCTTTTCTTCGAGGTGATGTTCTTCAGATCAACCTCGTCTTCAATGTGAATGAATGGAGTGTAGACGATGTTGTCGTAAAAGCAGCCGAGGACGTCAGCCGAGACGCCATCGCAGGACGAGTTCTTGATGTAGTCGGGCCTTTGCATTTTCCGTTTGTTGTTCTTGTTGAAGACGTCCGTGTGAAGAATGATAATGGAGAAGGATATAAAGTAGGCTTTGTCAGTGTTGATGTAAATACCGGGGTTGCATTCGTGATACCGGTCGGCGAAGCCCTGAAGGACGCGGTCAATTTGTTGTGTCTCTTTGGGTAGTTCAACCTGCATGAGCAACTTGCGAATCGCCATGTCGATTGGGTCGCCAAAGAACGCGAACTTCCGCATGTAGCTTCTGAGTACGGCAAGCAGGAAGGGGTCGTCGGTCTTGCTCAGGTAGCTGGCAACGACGCTCTTATCGAAGTTATTCGCCTCGATTCTTTCCAGATATCGGCCAGGCGTCTCGCCTTCCTCGCGTTCTGGCAGAATGAGTGTCTCCCGACTAATGTTCATCGAGTTCTGGTGTGATGACAAGCCTGAGCTTCCTAGAAAGCCGTGAGCAGGTGAACCATGCCGAGGTGAATGGGGCTCGGAGTTCTGACGAAATCTTGAACTCAAGCCAAACAGATTGCTGAAGCTACTTCTTCCGGCCGTGGAGGTCGAAGTCCTTCCGCTAGGCCCGCCAGGTGGTGTTGGCGAGCCTGCGCCGTCGGATCGCCCGCCCAAAGATCCCATAGTGGATGAGCGACCCCTAAGACCCATTCGTGCAGGACCATTGTTGTTTGGCGAGGAGCGAGCGGATCGACTTGACCGGTACGAGTCGTTGCGAAAGAGAGTACCTGAACCGGGTGAGGCCAAATTCAGAGCACCAGCAGCTAGAGCAACTTGCGATGCAGAAGGGACTGGTGGCGTCTGTGTCCCAGGTTCTCCATAGTTGAGACGACGCGCGGTCAAGGGCGGGCTCTCGGTGAGTGAATGATCGGTCGAGGCAGAACTCCTCGCGCCGGTAGAGGCACGTGGTGTAGCAGGCGCTGTGTCGGGGAATTGAGGAGGCTCAATCTTCATAGGGAGTGGGAATAAGGATGCGCGTTGTTTTCGACGCCCAAAGCCAAATCGCGAAGAGCCAACGCGGGCCGCGTGCGAGGGCCGTGAGGTTGTTTCGAAAGAAATGTGTCCGCCGGAGCTTCCATCTGATCTCGACGACTCGGAGGCCCTGGTGGCAGGCGGCGCCAGCGAGCTTGCGCTTTCCACCGACTCGCGCGAATCGGCAAGCACGTCCGGCCGGCGATGGCTGCTCGTCGATGCGCGCTCCTTCTCGTCCAAGAGGTCCCCAGTGCTCTTCTTGAAGCCTAGCGGCTTGCGCTTCTTGTCCATCGACTTTCGCAGCGTGGTCGGCTTTTCGAACGTCGTCGGGTCGAAGGAGCGCCTGCGCAGGGCGAATTGCTGCATCCTGCTCCGCCTGGGCGCGATCTTGGCCTCGTCTTCGTGTTCTGCTACAGTCGGTGCCGTGGTGATGATAGCGGGCGCTGTGGCTTTACGTCAGTACACACACGTACAAGATTCAATACGCATACGTACGCGCAGGATTGGCGGGCACGCGAGGGACGGGCGGTGCATCGTCGTCCCTCGCGGCATGTTCCTTTGCCTTGGCGGAGAGCTGGGGGTCAGAGGCATGGCGGAAGCGCATCAGACTGAAGCGCTTGGTGTTGGGCGTGTGTTCCTGTACGGGCGGAGAAGGTGGGGAGTCGTCATCATCATGATCATGGCCCGTCGAGGGCCGCGCAGTGTCGGTGGACGTGGGGCGGAAGCCATCTTCAGAGGCGGCTATTCGACTCTGGTCGAGGTTCTCTTGCGACCTGTCGAAGCGCGTGTCCTTGTCGGCGCGCCGGTGGAAGAAGCCGGCAGGGTCGAGGGTGCTCCGTCGCTTGAGGTCTCGTTCGCTGCGGCCGGGGCGGAGGGAGCGCAGAGGCATGGCTGTCGCGCCGACTAGCAGCTCATGAAGGCAGATACGGGGTCACGGTGCGGTACATGGCACAGCGGAGAGGGGCAGTGAAGGGCGTGTCTAGGTCTCTTAGGATGGCTCGGATGCGGCACGCCTGTAAGGCTGAGGGAGTGCTGCTAGGATTAGTCGGGGAGGTGAGATCAGATATCGATGGCGCGGGCCCGGCACGGCGTCAGACACGTAGTTGGAAGAAAGCAGGCAGGCGACGTCACAGTGTCTCGGGATGTATAGGGGGAGGATAGCAGGCCTTAGGGTAGCAGATCAGCTGTCACCAAGGCACTGACGAGCGCACTGGTCCTCTTTGCTGTGCAGTGGAGGCCTCCTAGCGCAGCGTTGGCCTAAACCTTGGACTGGCCGCGCCTCTCCACCAGCCACACCCACGTTTCTTCGCGGCATCGCCAGGCACACGACACCTTCTCCACCCCTTCCCGGCGCTTGCTGGCAACGACTGCATCGCACACTCGGCTCACCGCCCGTTTGGCTACCCACCGCCAGAATGCGCCAGCCCGTTTGCGCTCTGCTGAGCCTGCTGCTCCTCGGGCCCTCGCTCGCAGCCGCCGCCCCGCACGATGCAGCGCCGTCGCCGTACGATGCAGGAACCTATGCCACGACCCACAATGCGTCGCCGCGACCATGGCGCAGGCTGTCCGACGCGATTATACGCCGGATATGGAGGCTGCCAGAGGACCAGAAGAGCCTGGACGGTCAAAACACGCGCACTGCTGTCGATGCGCTGGGGGACAAGCTGGTAGCGCAGTACAGTGAAGATGTCGTCTTGAGATTCAAGATACGCACGGCGGAGGAGGCCTCGGCTCTGGCGGATGCAGCAGACGTCCTCTTCCTCGATGTCTGGGAGTTTAATGAGGACTGGGCAGACTTGCGCGTATCCAAAGACGTCGTGCCTTCCTTGCTCGGGCTGCTGCCTCCATCGCTCAAGGACGCCCACGAACCACTCCTCCAAGACCTCGGCCTCGCACAAGCAATCTTCAACACCTACCCATCCACTGAGACTCCACCCGTTCCCGAGAACGATCGCTTCTCCTCGAATCTCCGACCGTCCCCGCGCTCAGGCAAGGGCAACATCTTCTTCCAAGACTACCAACCGCTCTCCGTCATCAACCCCTGGATGAGCCTCATGGCCTCCATGTTCACCACCCACGTCCGCCGCATAAACATTGGCATAAGCTACGAAGGCCGCGACATTCCCGCTCTGCGTGTTGGCGTGCACCCCACGAATAACGAAGAGCCTTCCAAGCCTCGAAAGACCATCCTTGTCACCGGCGGCATACACGCCCGTGAGTGGATATCCACAAGTACCGTCAACTACCTAGCCTGGAGCTTCATCAACGCGTACGGCAAAGACCGTGAGATGACGCGTCTCATGGAGGAATTTGATTTCGTCTTCGTCCCGACCCTGAACCCAGACGGATACGTCTACAGCTGGGAAACCGACCGTCTATGGCGCAAGAACCGCCAACCCACCAGTCTGCGATTCTGCCGCGGCATCGACCTCGACCGCAGCTACTCGTACAAATGGGACGGCGATGCTTCCCACTCGAACCCCTGCAGTGAATCCTTCCCCGGCAACACTCCATTCGACGGTGCGGAATCAGCACGTTTTGCCGAATGGGCGAAGAATGAGACTGAAAACAATGTTGACATTATTGGCTTCTTAGATCTGCACTCATACTCACAACAGATTTTGTACCCATACAGTTACTCGTGCGACGAGGAGCCTCCGTCTATTGAGGACCTTGAAGAGCTTGCCATGGGTCTGGCGAAAGCTATCCGCGTGTCACGCAAAGGCCAAACATACAAGGTCACATCAGCTTGCGAAGGCAACGTAGCCTTTGCAAGTCAGAAGAAGACTATTTTCCCGCGCATTGAATCGAGCGGCGGCAGTGCATTGGACTTTTTCTACCACGAATTGAAAGTTAGGTACTCTTACCAGATCAAATTGAGAGACACGGGCAGCTACGGATTTCTGCTGCCCAAGGAGAACATTATACCCACCGGAGAGGAGATGTTGGACGCGTTGTTGTACTTTGGGCGTTTCATGTTGGGCGAGGTTGGCATCGTCAACCAGGAGCAGCCTGCTCAAATTGTCAAGCCGTCGCTCGAGACTGAGATCATCGAGTTGTAGTCCATGGTCACTTAATACATTCTTCAAGACCTGACTACGCACATTGCGTAAAGTCATAACCGATTTCATGCATTAGTGCCCGTAATGCAGATCCTCGAGAAGCGAACACATCCATGGAGTCCAATTTTGTACAAACTCGCACAAGCGCGAAGGCGTTAAAAACAACCTTGAAAGTCGCACAGCGGCCAGGTTCTTGGATGTTGGTTTTCAACGGCCGCCATGCAGGTAGCGTTCTCTTGCACGTGGGAGGCCCGTGCGACGACCGTTAGTTCAAGCATAGATCCTTACAACGTCATGGCTCGAAGTCTCGTCGACACAAACAGCTTACGCGCCTGTCACCCACTGCATCCACTAACGCCGGTTTATGGCGCCGTCAGAACTCCGGGGCATCTGCGATTGTGACATTCTCTCTTTCTAGTGACACTTTCACCTTCGCTGTTGACTCGCACCTTCGTTGAATTGGCCGAACAGCCGCCATGGCGTCAAGCTCCACCGAAACGACTCCCTTGGTCTCGTCCATGTCGAGCTCAAGCCGAGCGATACCCCCGAAGCCACAGCGCACCGTCACCTTCAACCCAACCGTCACATCTACTAGTCCGAAACCACCAGCGTCGCGATCACTATCGCACAGTGCCTCGTCTTCCGGCCATGCTGCCACTACCCAGGGCGGGCAGCCGATGCTGTCGACGCTGAACAGTAAGCTGCGAAGGAGAAACAGCTCTGGTGCTCCTGCCAGGATACCTCCCGCGCCGGTGCCCAAGATTGGACCGCAGCGAACGACGAGGACTGCGCAGAAGCTCAAGCTGCTCCCTGACCCGGCCGCGGATGAAGCCGAAGACGAGGAGAGTGGACGCGATGTCTATGTACAATACACCAGGATAAAGGACCCGACTGCGCGAAGAGATGCTGCCCGCCTCGGCAAGGCAGACAGAGAGCGGTTGCCCAGGGTGACGGCATACTGTACTGCGGCCTCGTACAAGCTTGATGACATGATGCGATTCTTGAAAGGCAAGCAGAAGATCAGAGGAGCGGCGCCCAAGCGCTTCGACGAATGCATATACTCGCCCTACAATTACGGATCGACAAAGGGCCCAGAGGACGTCAGCAGCACGGCCGTCCTCGACGGCTTCACGGAAGAGAGACCGAGAAGGTTCTCAGACAGTGCCATTGAGGTGGAACACGAGAATGAGAGGAGGAGACAGGACCTCATCGACTTGCACGACGATGGCGACGCGCCGGATATCGCGAACGAACAAGCCATCGGCCCCAGACGGCCGTCGATCGCCCACGCCGACTCTGACCCCCAAATGGACGCGCCAGACTTCGATACACGCGTCCATACGCCCGAGGTATTCTTATTTGAATACGGCACTGTTGTAATCTGGGGCATGACGCTGCAAGAGGAGAAGAAGTTCTTGAAAGAAATCGCCAAGTTTGAAGTGGACAAGCTCGGCAAAGATGAGATCGAGACGGAAGAGTTCAACTTCTACTACACGCGCGAGTACCAGGCCCGGATATACAACGACTTCATCAGTCTGCGCGACAAGAAGAACTACATGATCAAGCTTGCAATTAGTCACGGTCTTTCTCAGAGTGTCAAAACCTCGCTTTTCGAGGACCTGGTAGATAACACTATCGACGAGACGAAGGACATTCCGGCCGAAATCGCCAGCTCTGGCAAGATTAACCTGAACAAGAAGCAGATCAACATGCAGATTGGAGAATTGTTCATTCTCCGGATCAGTATCCATCTGCAAGGATCGGTTCTTGATGCGCCCGAGCTCATGTGGGCAGAGCCGCAGCTAGACCCGGTATATCAAGCTGTGAGAAGCTATCTGGAGATGGACCAAAGAGTCAGTCTCCTGACTGAGCGACTCAACGTCATCGGAGACTTGCTTGCTGTCTTGAAAGATCAGTTGACCGTTACTCACGTGCGTATCTGACGTATGCTTTTTTGCCGTACATCCGCTGACCAATTTAGGGCGAATTGCTTGAATGGATTGTCATCATTCTCATCTTTGCTGAAGTTCTGGTGGCTGCCATCAACATTTTTGTCGACCTGCACGCTGCGGACTAGACTGCACGTGCATTGTATATATTTCCCGGTGTACGATATATTGTTCACTGCGCGCGAGGGTTGGGCTTATTCAAAAAGTCAAATGCACGGCGTTGGCTATGCGGGTATCTGTTTATTGTTGCAGCATTATTCCTTATCATGAGGGTGGAATGTGGCAGGCTATGAGTAAGGGGAAACGATGAATTAGTGGAGTAATACAAGTGGGTGTTGCATTGTTAAGCTATCTATCACGCACGCGGCGGAGATGAGCAGCTCCGCCCGCTGAACCCTGTCGCGCCCCATCTTTCCGTATGCGACCCTTTTGAGCATTTCACCGCATGCCGTCGCCCTCCACCCGTCCTGAGCCCCAATGAGCCGTCCCAGATGAGTTGGAATCTGCTAGAGCGCTTTATAGAATCTGAGCACTTCAACCAAGATCCGAGCCTCGCAGTAGCATACCTTGCGTGAGTCCCCGTCCCATGTTCCCCGAAGCCACCGTTGCCCGCAGCACCGCCGCACGCAGCGCCCTTCACCGACCCGTCCGCATTGGGGCCCTTGACTGACCATCGCCATGACCGCAGCCGGTATGCAGACCACGTCGGAATCCACTATGTGCTCTGTTCGAAGCTGCGCCAGTTCGCCTACGAGGAGCTCGAGTTCTTCCTCCCGCAGTACGTCGCCGTCCACCACCCATGACGAGACATGGACAGCTAGCTTACACACGCGGGGTACAGGCTATGCCACCTGCTCATCAGCATCGACAATGAGTCCATGGCCCTGGAGGAATTCATAATCGACCTGTGCGAGGAGTCGGTCAACGGCGCGCTTCTGGTGGGCTTCCGGATACCGTGTCTTGTTAGCCGCTGCGCCTGCTAATCAACCCCTCTAGACCTTCTGGCTGTTCCAGACCTACCTGCACGACCTCGCCAGCGCGCCCAATTCAATTGCCTTCAAGACGTGCCGGCGGATATACAACCGCGTCCAGCGCATCGTCTTCGGGTCCGCCGAGCCCCAGCGCCGCGAGAAGATCAAGGAGAACGTCCTGCCCGTCACGGTGCTCTCGAGTCTGGTCCTGGCGAGCATAGCGGCGCCCTTTCTGCCAGTCCACGCCGGGCCACTGGCCATTGCGCAGGCGCGGAAACCACGGCCCGTCGAGGACATCATTTCGGACAATGTGCAGACGGCCAAGGTCGGGAGGAGCAAGACCGTCACGGGAAGTTCCTCACGGTCCAAGGAGAAGAGGACATCGCAGCAGCACTCTGACCCTGAGGATGGGCGATCCGTCAAGGCTTCGTCCTCGCGGCCGCGTGAACCCAAGGACCTGAGGAAGGCAGCTGTACGACCGCCAGCTGCTCCACGGACCCCCTCGATGCAGCACCGCCCTTCCTTGCTGTCGATAGCCTCAGAGGCCAGGCTCAGTTCGTCGTCATTACCCGACTTCCGAGACCCAAAGTCGTCTCCCCTGCCCACGCCCCCCGCAACTGCTGGCCTCGGACCAGGCCCACTCCAACATGGTTCTCGCAAGCACCCCGGGCTACCACCGAGGCCCCTATCTCCCACCGCCTTGTCTCGCGCGCAGAAGGTAAGACTGCTGCGATCCAACTACTTCCGGAACGAAACCCAGTTTCTCAGCGCTCTCGAGGACATTTCAAACCGCCTAGTCGTTGTGCCCAAGCCCGCGCGGCTGAGTGCTCTGAGAGCGGAACTAGCGTTGATCGCCCAGGACTTGCCGGCTGAAGTTGACATACCCTTATTATCACCCCCAACACTCAAGGATGGGATCCCGTCGCAGAGCCAGCACCATCGCATAGTGCGCATCAATCCCGCGGAAGCCACTAGTCTCAACAGTGCAGAGCGGGTACCTTATCTGCTCATGGTTGAGGTCTTGGAGGAGGACTTTGACTTTGATCCCGATACTGAACAGAACCAACAGCTGCTTGAGAAACTGATGCTAGAAAAGGGCACCTCGAGGAGACGACTATTCGACATCACCCATGCAGAATATCTTGCCTTTGATCGCACGCCGCCTAATGGATCAGACAGCGTGTTCGAGCCCGCTACTGGAGACTTGGGGAGTACCTCGCTCATCAAGGATATGGATGATACCGACCTTGCTTCCGGGATGGCACGCGTAACCTTACCTGCTGCGACTGCTAATGGAAAAGCCACAGCCCCCAGATCTTCTAGTGGAGCAAACACTCTGTCCTCGGTGGCTACCTTGTCCACACCACGAACTTCTGACTCGCAGATCAGCCGTTCGAACAGTCCCGGTCCAATTAGGCGAATGACGATTCCGGCGAATTTAAATCAACGAAATCAATCAGCTGATCAACCAGACTTCTCTGCCCTTGCGACTCACATGCGCACCGCTGCCCAGATGCTTGCACAGCTCGAGGCGAGTGGTGCGAAACGGCCAAAGGGCGAAGTAGCTGCGATCAAAGCCAAGATCATCGCAAGCATGCAAAGCTTGGAAGAGCAAAACTTCTTGAGCGAGGACCAGGGGCCTACATTCGACACCATCATGGCTGAGTCGGATCCAGCTGCGATCAGCGGCGAGCCAGAAGAGCTCGAGGATGGCTTGGCCGTCGCTACCAACATCGGTGCTGGTGCAGCTCGCATGGAGAACGATCTCAAAACTGGTGGTATGAAGCGGAAGGGCGATCGCGATGATCCCAGCGCCGCGACATTTGGTGAAGAATGGAGCGCCAAGCGAGAACGAATACGGCGGTCCTCTCCATATGGCAATATGAAGAACTGGGATCTGATTAGTGTCATTGTCAAGACCGGAGCCGACTTGCGTCAAGAAGCCTTTGCGTGCCAGCTCATCGAAGTGTGCACCAAGATCTGGGAAGAAGCAAACGTGCCAGTCTGGACAAAACGGATGCGCATCCTAGTCACCGGCGAATCCTGTGGACTCATAGAGACCATCACCAATGGCGTATCCCTTCACTCCCTGAAACGAAGCTTGACGCTTGCTAGCATAGCAGCAGGCACGAACCCCCGGAAACGCATCGCGACCCTAAAAGATCACTGGCTCAAGACGTTTGGCGAGCCAGACTCGGAAGCCTACATTGCTGGCGTCGGCTGCTTCGCGCGCTCCCTAGCCGCCTACAGCATGATATGCTACGTCCTGCAACTAAAAGATCGTCACAACGGCAACCTCCTCATCGACAACATGGGCCACATAATCCATATCGACTTTGGCTTCATGCTCTCCAACAGCCCCGGGTCCATGGGTTTCGAAGCGGCGCCTTTCAAACTAACGCAAGACTACGTCGACGTCCTAGGCGGCGTGACATCCCCGGCGTTCGACGAGTTCAAAACGCTGTGCAAGAAGGCGTTCCAAGCGCTAAGGAAAGACGCAGAGAGACTAATTATGCTGGTGGATTTGATGAGCAAACAGAGCAGTATGCCATGCTTCGCTGCTGGTGCGGCGAGCGTGACGAATAGTCTGAGAGCGCGTCTGATGTTGCATTTGAGTAGGGAGGAGGCGGAAGGGTTTGTGGAGGAACTCGTTGCGAAGAGTGTGGGGAGTTATTATACCCGACTGTAAGTCTGACTCGTGCCCTATACCTGAAGACTTCATACACTGACGAGACCTTTACAGTTACGATACTTTCCAGTACCGCACACAAGGCATATATTGAGTTTGTTGGTTGCTGCTTTGCATTTGCAAGGAACGCCTGGGGAATACGTTGTTGGCATTGCATTCCGTGGAGTACCTCTTGCCGCGAGGAACGTAGTGAGGGGTCCATGTTGCGCGATTGGATTAGATGGGCTGTTAGACGTGTGGAAAGCAAGATACTACACAATCCAGCGTTCCTGATCTCGGCATAGCGAATGTGTTTCTTTGATGTCGATCCTGCCTTCGGAAGATACCGACTTCTTGCGTACTACCCCGCATATGCCGAATCCACCATCCGTTCTCTACTCTATCTAGTACACGCTAGTATATTAAGCCCATAAGGTTAAATCCCGTACATAAAGTGAACCGGCCACATTATTTCGACCGTGACTTACTTTCATGTAATAATACGACCACATAGCATGTGCCTGCAGCTTCAGGTGAGGAGCAAGATAACCTGATCTCATCTGGAGGCTGAAGGGCCGGGATTGAGGCTTCCCCGATATAGCTTAGTTCTGTGCTATGACGCCTCGCGCACTGGTGCGCGTTATCAAGAAGGACGGTCGCTGATCGGGCAATTAGGACATCTCATATGGAGCGGCTGAAATGCATCCGAGGCGAGACGGCTCATTCCGAGGCTGAAGTTGATCCATGTGTTGAGCTAGTATAAGATGAAGTAAAGAACCGTATGAGTTGCGATCACTAATCTGAGAAACCTTATTCATCTTGCATTCCAAGTCCTGTCGAACTAACCATGAGGCTTCTCATCGCTCTAACCGTCGGTCTATTGACCGGCGTCTCAGCCACTCCAGTCGGCACACCCACCATCAACGACCGCGACGCAACGTCCGTCCAAGAGACCGTCAGCCTCTGCACACAATACGCCTACCACTCCGCCAACGGCTACGAGATCCTCAACAACCTCTGGGGCAAGGACCAAGCCACCTCCGGCTCCCAATGTACCTACTACGAAGGCAGTTCTGGAAACGGAGGTATCAAGTGGAGCACGGATTGGGTATGGCAAGGCGGCCAAGACAACGTAAAGAGCTATGCCTACGCGGGCAAGATCCTCACAAAGGGGCAAAAGATCTCGCAGATTACTAGTATGCCGACGCAGGTGGAGTGGTCTTATAATCAGACTAGCAATGTGAGGGCGAATGTCGCATATGATGTTTTTACTGCCGCGGATCCGAATCATGTTAATAGTAGTGGGGATTATGAGCTTATGGTCTGGTACGTTCATACAGCGTCTAAACGATGACTGCATAAGGGAAATCTAACATGAACAAGGCTCGGTCGTCTGGGAGGTGTATGGCCCATCTCGCAATCCGGAGCCCCCGTCGCTACCGTCACCATCGCTGGATACACCTTCGATCTATACACCGGCTACAACGGATCGATGCGAGTTTACAGTTTTGTGCGGGCTGGCAACAGTGATATCAAGAGCTTTAGTGCTGATATCAAGCTGTTCTTCAACTATTTGGTGCAGACTCAGCAGTACCCAGCGAGTACACAGAATCTTATTGGTAGGTCGTTCCCGCGCGGTTAGAGTTGACTGATGCTGATATATGATTAGTCTACCAGATTGGTACGGAGGCTTTCACGGGCGGCCCGGCTAGGTGGTCGGCTTCGAGCTTCAGTGTCGATGTCAAGGTTTAGGATGTTGGGCGTCAATAGGTCTGCTCACCCCGCTTTCCAATATATGAAGGGGACTACTTAGAGCAACGATTAGTGTGATTCCGGATAGTCAATGAACGGGACAGCACCAGCTATTATCTCCTTTCATACGAGAGACTAGAGATATTTATACTGATATTGCTTCAAAGATTGCGGCGTAGAACGTGTTCGAGGCGCAAGCCATTCTTGACAGGTGAAGGTTCCCATACTGCTTGAACTAGCACCACCTGAGACCTTCGAACGCCACTGCGACGGATTATAGTCGCGCCTATGCCACACGAATGAGACAATCGCGATCGTATCCACGCCTCGGCAGCTAGCCACATTTCTGCTCTTCTAGTCAGTGTGGTACAGGGCCTCTGCTATTTCCATTGCTTTGTACTATGATTGTAAGTCTTATACCCGCGGCGTGGGGGTTAGTACTTCTACCTTTGAATGACGGGAATCGCAAGGTGAGGCTATGATTGGGGAGTTATGATTCTTGTTGTTGTCACGGTGGCTAACCTGGTGTCAATATTATTCGGTACGGAGAAAGGCGACTGTCGGGACGTATTGCTCAATCGCGAATTCGCAGCTCACTGCATCCTCGCCGCCTGCCGGTATCGGCTCGATTACAAATTTCCGTTTGTCGCGTAGTAACGTTGCCAACGAGAAAGCGGATGCTGTACGCGCGGGAATAACAACATGATTCGAGAGGTGCGGAACTCATCCAGTGCTCATTTCTCGAACAGAGAAAACGAGAGCCAATCGTCGTTTTCGGCAGTCCCCACCGAGCTGCGAACCGTAATCATGTGCTCGATGGTATTGTGGTAGAATACCCATCTGCCCGTATTCGTGTCACCAATGAGCGTTGCGCGCAGCGGGAATGATGTAAGCGTGGCGACAGGACATTTCTCCAACCAAAACAAGGGAAGGTACCATTTGGCGCATTTCTTGACCGAGGAGATATGAATTGAAAGCTGTTGTATTGCTCGTTTTCTCGACTAACGTCGTGGTATAGACGCGGCTGGATAGAGTACAATGTATGCAAATCTCGGAGCGAGTGTATGTGGAGCTTGCTTTTGTGCAGAAGGGGATGCCGGAGACTTGGAACTCAATCATGTGCTACAATGCGACGCAAAAGCGAAAGAATAAAGGATAGGCATCGCGTATAGTGGTCGAGGGATGGCGATGATGCTACCATAGTGCTTGGTGTTCCTTCTATCAAGCGGATGGCTGGTGGCAGGATAGAATCGTCAACCGCTGAAGACATCGTTACCCATTCGGTCACGTAGCGCGTGGACCAGATCATCGAAGATTTCGAAGGACTGTATTCCGCACCATTGTGTCAGCGATAGCGACTTCCAGAAGATAAGCCTGATGCATACTTGGACCTGAGTGGTGTACTTCGACAGCGTCAACCTCCGCATCGCGGCTGCGAAGGATCGTTTACTGTACTAGGATCCGTCATTGGAACGATGATAGATCGTGAGAAGCGGTATATAGGTCCTAGATTCGGAGTGGCGTTCGTCAGGTCGAAAGATAGTATGAGATACTGTTCGTGGCTAAAATTAGGGATGATGGCAATAGTCTTGTTATCTGATGGATCATACTAAGCTCACTGTCGGTGATGGAGGCTTTATAGACAGAGGGAGATGCTTGAGGTGACACAACATGCGACCATCGGTAGAGTCTCAATAGATGCAGCAAGTGGCTCGTATCGACTGGGCGCTATTTTTTCCATGCCACAAGTGTTGATGGTATTGTGGCTAGTGCTGAAGCTTTGGTAAAGACGCTGTACATCATAGTTTCTTGAAGTATGCTGTGGGTGCGTCTGTTGGCAGCACAGCGTTGACTTCTCCCGAATCGATCAGTTGTTTGGCGTCAAGACTTGTGGGCACCATGCCGCTGTGACTAGTCCATCTCTTTGAGAGCGTTTTCTTTTCGAGGATGATGCGTTTATGGGCCGCTGTAGCTTTGGTGACTCAATGGTACAGGTATACGAGAACTCGCTGCCGATTGATATGGTACAACGCGTTTCTATGCTTCAGTGTGCCTGACTTCGCATTTGCAAAGAGCGTGATTGACAGACTTCATCCCAAATATGCAAAGGCACCCAGCCGTTCATACTGTGGGTACAATTTGTCGATCGGAATTCCAAAAGCGGAAGTTGCGGGTAGATTTGTTACACATGCTGAGGTTCTCAATGGCCATAGCGGCCGTTGAACTATGCAGATCGCATGGTCACGTTGACGAGAACACGATTTCTGCAGCCCGAGCTCGTATGCGAACATGTGGGGCTGTTCAGGGTTGACTGTGGGCCGGCTGTGTGTTGCCGTATATCAACTGAACCTTAATGGATTTTTCAGTAAGTGTTCATGTTGTAGTCTCCCAAATCCACCTTCAAGTGCGCAACGCACTATCTCTAGCAGACATGCAATGAACTCATTTTGAAGTTACACCAAGGAGAGGAACTGACTTTAGAGCCAATGCAACATGTAGTAACAGACAAGGATTTGTCGTTTATTTCGAGGTCGGAAAGGGCGCATTCAATTGCTTCGAATGCGGTGAGCGCCGAACGGGGTTAGGAGGAACTGGGTGAACATGTGGCCCATTCGCTTTGCCTTGTAATTCCGCATTGATCGTTTCTGGCCAAAATTCACCTACGGAGCATTGTGGCATCGCCTTACTACTCGATCAGTTGACCGCTCCAGAAACAGACAATCGTACGTATCTGTGAGATGGGCACACCCAGGAGAGATATGACGATCAAGATAGCCATGCATTCGAGACCAGGGGTAATGCCAGGGGGATCTGCCGTTGCATTCAGCAACTGTGTACAACGGGGCGCAGGCATGGAGCGCATCTATTGTCGACACTAACGCCCCCTGTCGGAGAACAAGCGTAACTCCAGGCATTCCGTCGAACTTGAGTAACCCGTGTGCGCTTGATCAGTGGAGCTGTCGCTCAAGAGGTAACGTAAACGAATCAAAGGCGTGTCTTGCTGTGCTGCGGCAAAGTTTCGCCCTGTTGCTCTATCGACTATTTCTGGCCTTGCCGGACCTCGTAACGATATCTGCCATGAGTGTTACGAGTTCCAGACGCTCGCACATGAGCGTGGGCGTCTTGACACCTGTCTGTGTTTTCGTGTATCTCCCCAATTCAAGGCCGTAGGTCGACGCAAACGAATTCCGCCCGGGCAGATAGTATACCGTCTTGAATGCGGAATCAGATACCAGTCTAGGAACATCTGCAGACGGTACTACTGATATCGACAATCCAAGTGCACGCACCTCCAGATGACTTTCGATGAGGTGGACTTTTTAAGTGTAGCCGCATCGAGACACGGGGTGAGCTCCGAGCCTATCGCAATGGGTGGGAAGCAGCATGCTGGTCCAGGGTCTGCAGTGCTGCGAAGACTGATGTCATATTCGATGAGGCTTCCGGGGCTGGTCTCTGTTACGCATGCAGCGTATAGTTCGAGCGCTAATATTGTGACACGACCAAGGCGGGTGCGTGACAGCCTCGACCTATGAACGCGCTATCGTCATGTGAAACCGAAGCGTGATGGAGTATTGTGAAGGCAGGCGGCGGATGACGGTGATGAATGTTGGGTGTTGTCGGCTGACAAGTGGGGGTGAGGAGCGTCGGCTTGGGATGATCGTGGAGCCTGCGCGGGACCGATGCGGCGCAAGGCAGCCTCCACCCCGCGCGCCCCTCCAAGTACCTTACAGATACACGACACAACATCGCTACCCGTCAACTCACGGCCTCGAACTCCGCAAGCGAATCAAACCAACACACAGCAACATGGCCTACAACTTTGTCAGGTCGTACATCGACACTTTCCGGGAGCGGACCGCCGCCATCAGCCACACATCGACCTTCCGCGAGACGGGCCAGATCACGCCCGAGGAGTTTGTCCTCGCTGGCGACTTCCTCGTCTTCAAGTTCCCCTCATGGCAGTGGGCGGACGCATCATCGCCTGCGAAGCGCGTATCGTACCTGCCCGAAGGAAAGCAGTTCCTGGTAACGCGCGGCGTGCCCTGCCACCGACGGCTCGACGACAACTTTGCGGGAGAGGCGGGCCAAGATGAGACCATAGTAAGGGACGGCTTCACTGCTGGGGAAGGCGCGACCGACGACGACGGCTGGCTAAGGACCGGAGGCATGGCCGCAAGTCAGGAGGCCAAGGTGCGCGACGTGCGGACGGTCGACGAGAGCGGCAACCTGGGCGCGGCAGAGGAGGACGACGAGATACCCGACATGGAGGATATTGAAGACGACGAGGAGGCGATCATAAGAGACCCCAAAGCCGACTCAAATACCAAGGCGTGAGTTCACCCGCCTGCTGCCAGCGCTCTACACGCAGACTGACACCAACAGGCCCCTCCGTACATACACCCTCTACATCACATACTCCGCCCACTACCGAACACCACGGTTATACCTCTCAGGTTACGGCTCCACGTCCGTCCCGCTTAAACCACAAGAGATGATGGAGGACATCGTCGGAGATTACAAGGACAAGACTGTCACCATCGAGGACTTCCCTTTCTTCGAGAACCCTCTCAAGACCGCCTCCGTACACCCCTGCAAACATGCATCCGTCATGAAAGTGCTCCTCGACCGCGCCGACGCTGCTCTGAAGCTGCGCCTCGCCAAGCTCAAAGCCGGCAAGGACGTCAGCAAGCTCGACAGCGGCATGGAAGCGCTAGTCGATGATACACGGTTGCTCAAGCTCACTGAGCAAGCGAAGAACAAGGATGGCGATGAGGGCAAGGACGACTGGGAGGTTCTTAGCGAGGGTGGTGACGACGAGGTAGCTATCCGTGTGGACCAGTATCTTGTCGTCTTCCTGAAGTTCATGGCCAGGTAACTTCACTCCTTGTTGCACAAGTAAGCACCGTCTAACAGCCTCACAGTGTAACCCCGGGCATAGAACATGATTTCACCATGGGTGTCTAATCATAGACACGTCTTCTGGGTAACTAGTCCGGCGCTTGAAGATTGGCGGCATTGTCATGGGATTATTACTTAACTCAGCGGGCGCGAACATCATTTGGTTAGGGGGGCTATAGGCTTTGGGATCACCACGGATTCAATTAGAAATATACCAGTTGTCTCGTTCAGGATTTTATGGGGTGGAGTGGTGAGAATTTGGATTGCACTCTATCGTCGGAAACCTCCATAAGATCGCTTCCAGTCCCTCACGCCTCCAGGTCGACGCACATCAAGCTCCTTGCCTTCATACCCCAAGCTGCTCTCCGCGCGGTGGAACATGGCGCATAGACGGTCGAAGAGACTGTCTTCCTCTGAAGCCTTGGGGAGGACTTGTGGCGCTTCCACAGATCCCGGTGCTACATCTCCAGAGAAGTCCTCTTGGTCGTCGTCAAAAGAAGTTTCCTCTTCGTCGGTTGGTGTCGGGTCAAAAAGGGCATGGAATTTGTGGTTCAGTCGAGTGCGCCATGGGTCAACCTCTGATGATGCGGAAGATGATAGGCGTTCGGCGATTTCAAACTATGACAGTTAGTCACGATATCCTTTTCTCGTGTTCAACGTGGCGCGCGACATACCTCTCTCAGTCCTTGTAGGCGATACTGCTCAGCTCGCTTTTGCAGGCGGGGCGCCGAAGGTGATATGGGCATGGCAGACGCAAAAGTGAACAGGGCCACGATGGCCATGATAATGAAGGAGCGCATTTTCGGTGTGGTAAACGAAGGAATGTCGGGTGGGTGGTGTAGATGTTCAGTGAGATCGAAATGGGTTGCTGTCAAAGCTGAATGGGCGTAGTCTAGCTACCCTTAGAGACCAGCGCTCTTCTCAAAAGTAGCGAAATGAATGAAGAAGAGAATGTCGAAAGCACGAGTAAGCGTGCAACAAGAAGAGATAAAGCACGTTAATGAGTGGCGATCCGCATGTATATCCGCTGCAAGAACGGCCGGGGTAGTAGCGAACGAAGACCGGTTCGTCGAAAGTGCATCATCACCCGCAGCTTATCCAAACAAGCTCACTATATATCCACCAACCGGTAGGTGAATTGGCTGTCAGAGGTTACGTCTCCCTGTCAATTATTCCGAAACAGCGGTCCGCGCACCAAGAGAAACGATCAACGGCAGGGAGGGGATGTTCGCGCAATCTTTAGCCCGTGGTGTTGGCGCAGTTGTGACCGCATTGAACACGCTGGTGCGGGTTCATCGAACCATTGCATGACTTCGAGACGCTGGGGCCCAGTGCGCCTGAAGGACCTGCCCGATGTAGTCGGAAGGAGCCAGAGACCCGTTGAGGGGAGCCAGGCGTGCATCAGCGCCCTCAGCCTGTAGCCTTGTCTACTCGGCTGATGTTTCCCCAACTTCTAGATCTAGATCAGTGTGTTTCGATCGCCGGCTTTGCGGCTAGGCACGCTGTTTCGACTTGCATGATTTCTGGGATGCCACCGTCATGCCAAGTTGTCTGCGGATGTCAAGTCTGATACAGGCACGCCGGGCGGTTGAACTGGAGGATTCCGGAGATTTAGCCTGGAAGACGTTGGGCTGGACATGATGAAACGAATGTAGCAGATGGATTGCGCGTCAAAAGGCGGGCGCTAAGACTAGCGTGGCGCTATCAGACGCACGGACGTCCAAGAGCGATCGGAAGCAAACAAAGCAAACACTCCCAGCCTCCACATCACGCAGACGTCATCACCGTCGCGCGACGTTGGGAAGACTCTATACTCACTTGGACAATTACCTAGACATCGCTATTATCTTGGAATTTCAGACAATGATCAGCTGGACATATCGACTAGACAGCCGAAGGCACGGAACGCGTCTCTTGGACACGTCTTGACCACCCTTGCTTGGAGGCATCGGTTCAGCATAAAATTACCCGATATGGACGATCATGAACACTCTTCCCAGACAATGCGCCCAGGATCGCTATCACCAACATCCACGATATCCGCACAGGCCCTGGACCTCAGCAGACTCCCGCCAATTGCAATCTTCACTGCGCATCTGAAGGACGAGGAAGTGAAGCTGCTAAAGGAAACGTTGCGCCAGTACGACGCACCGCTTACTACCGATGTCTCCAGGGCGAAATTGTTCATCGGGAAGGTGGGTACCAAGAGAAGGGCCGAGTTCGAATTGAGGTCGAGAAGGCTGGTTGTTCAGGAGATTGTCGCCCCTAAACGGCCAGCTAGTACTGTGAAGGCACAGGATCATTCCAACAAGAGGCGAAAAGTTGGTAGAGCGTCAGGTCGATTCCCCGCGGATGAAGGAGAGTCTACCACTGAAGATGAGGCTGGCAACGGCTCTGAGACTGAGCAGCACCACGTTCCTCTGTCATCCCCTTCGAGATCCGACAATGGCTCACAGACTGCACTACTCTTTGAGAGTCCGTCAAGTGACGATATCATCTGGGTTGTCAAGTTCGACTGGGTTGAAGCTTGTGTCACTGCAGGTCACCTACTTCCACTGGGAGACGATTTGGTGTACAAAGGCAAGGTTATTGAAAGACCCAAATCATCGGCTAAAAAGTCTATCAGAGACATTTTCGGCGCGCACACAAAAGTAGCGCCGGCGTCTCAAACACTCTTGGCAACACGACCACATCCGGTGCAAGACATCTTAAACCGCGCAAAATTAGACATTAGCACGACCACGAAGAAAAGTATCTATCAACCGCAAAGATTTGGGAACCACGCTTCTAATCGCTTCGATGGAAAAGCTTTTGCCCGCTCTTCCCAACCTGTCGGTCACTCGCATGCTTCACAAGCTGCACATTTACTGCAGCAAACGACAAGTGAGTATGAAGGTGAGGATAGTGATGTCCCCGCAGCACCAGAATGGGTGAAGAAGGGCGTCAAATATTCATGTCAGCGCTTCACACCTGGCAATGGACCCAATGAAGACTTCCTCGACCAGCTCAAGAAGATAAGAACTGCTCGAACCTTAATCAACGACGATATAGGCGTTCGTGCTTATTCAACCATCATCGCCTCTATCGCTGCGTATCCGTACAGACTTAGTCACCCCCGCGAGATCGTTCAACTACCTGGTTGTGAGGAGAAAACGGAAGTTCTCTTTGTAGAATGGAAGAACACCGGCAGGATTCAAGCGGTCGAAGATTTTGAGGCCGACGAATCAATGAAGGTCCTGCGTTCCTTCTATAATATCTGGGGGGTTGGAGCCAAGACCGCACGACACTTTTACTACAACAACCACTGGACTGAATTGGATGATATCATCGAGTTTGGCTGGAACGATCTGGACAGAGTGCAGCAAATTGGTGTCAAGTACTATGACGAGTTCTTAGTCTCGATTCCGCGTCCTGAAGTTGAGCAAATTGCCGCTGTGGTTCGAGAACACGCTGTGAAGCTTCGCGACGAACGCATTACTGTCACGATTGTAGGCGGATACAGACGTGGCAAGACAGAATCTGGTGACGTGGATATGATCGTGTCGCACCCGAAGCTGGAGAGTACAGCAGGCTTGGTTCGAGAGATTGTCGAGTCATTGGAGGAATCCGAGTGGATTACTCACACTCTTACGATGAGCTTGAAGAACACTAATCGCGGTCAACATGCGCTGCCTCTTCGATCTGCGAAGGGGGCTGGCGCGGGCTTTGATACGCTTGACAAAGCACTTGTTGTGTGGCAAGATCCAGCATGGCCTACTCGTGAGGAGGATCTTGCAGAGAATCCGAGAGCGAAGAACCCTGCTATCCACCGCCGAGTTGACATCATCATTGCGCCTTGGCGGTCAGTTGGTTGCGCAGTCCTGGGCTGGAGCGGTGGCACGACATTTCAGCGTGATCTGAGGCGGTATGCGAAAGCCATCAAAGGCTGGAAGTTCGACAGCAGCGGGACTCGAAGTCGAAGAACCGGCGAAGCTATAATGCTGGAAGGACCCGATGGAGTCGAGGGTACGCCCGAAGAGGCTGAGAAGAAGGTCTTTGAAGGGCTAGGACTGGAATATATACCACCAGAGTATAGAATAACGTATTGATGGGGCATATCACACGATTTTGCACTGTGAAGATCGCCCTCTGCTTCACCACCTTTCTCCCACAACATTCCTTTCCAGCTTTGTCACACATAGCCTTCACGCGGCCGTGCTACATGCTGAGATATTCCTACGTCTTACAATGTGGCCAACATGTGCAGAACTCTAGCAACTATCTCCTTATACGATCGCTTACCATCATGCAGCATGACCGGCTGATCAACGCACTCACCATCACCGTACAGATACTCATCAGTCTTGTCCTCTTCGCCATCGTCCTCCCATTCTTCATCCTATGGCGTGCCCCAATAAGCCTCCTCTACTTCACCAAGAAAGAAAAAGAGGAGCCAAAGAACGCAGACCAAGAGAAGGAAAGGCGACAAAATCGACAAGCGGACGAAGAAGAGGAAGAGCTAAAACCAGACCCACCTCCCGACCTCCACGACCGCGCCTTCGCACCCTACACAAGACAATGGACAGCCTTCAAGAGCCTCCCAATCAACAACCCCCTCGTAACCCACTGGTCCCGTGTAGCATGCCTCTCCCTCCTCACAATACAAACCACGCTCACCCTCGCCCTCCTCGAAAAGTCTCTCGTCTACCACATCCCCTGGTTCGTCACACACCTGTCAAACACAGACTACAAGACATCGAAGAAGAAACTTTGGCTCAACGATCTGCTACTACATGTATCCTGGCTACTCATGACTTGTGCGCCTATCATGGGGTTACTAGGCGTAGGCCTGGGCGTTGCGTACTATACGTCAAAAGCGGTGAGGTACGGGAGGTTTAGCAAGGGTTTTGTGAGGAAGAAGGGGGGGAGGGGGTATGAGGATCCGGATAAGGCGAAGGAGGGGAAGGGGAAGGATGGGGAGGCGAATGGGGTTAGAGAGGCGGTTATGGGGGTCGTGGATCATGTTATGCATCTGAATGTTCATATTCCGCAGCTGCATCTACCGCATCCGCATCTACATGATCATCACCCGCACGAGCAGCGGGAGCCGGAAACTTCGCCGTATGGGTATCCGGGGTATAGTGAGGATATTCTCTTCGAGCAGCCTGGAGATACGGCGGGTGCATACCAATATACGGCTCAGCCGGCACCGGCGGCGCGATTCAATAAGAATCCTTATACATTGGCTGGTATTGCGTCTATTTGGACTGGTCAGAAGGAGAAGATGAATGGTGGGTATGACGGGAGAGATGTGAGGAAGCGGAATTTTGCGGAGGATATTGAGATGGCGGATTGGGTGGGGAGGAAGTAAGCGATACGATCATTTATGAAGCGTTCTTGCTGGCAAGGACGAAGGACATAATTATGTTGATTAGTACATATAAAGAGAGAGCAACCCCTCATCCACTGGTATCATCGTCCACCCGCCTCAACTCCGCGCTTTTCTCCGTTTACACACCTCACTTTTGCACCACCTCAAACGCCCCCACCATCTCTGTCAACACTCAAGTACTCTTCTTTCCCTGCGCCGCAGCATCCAAATGCCACCTCATGACCTTCTCAAAGATACCCTTACCATCCCCCTCCATGACATCGCCATGGCAAGGGATAATCCTGTTGAAACCCCACTTATTAATCCTCTCCACACTAGCCGAGAAGCCCTTCCTATCACTCGCACTAGTTCCATACCAGATAGTACGCTGCTGCCACTTCGCATCGCCCTTTGTACTCTGCAGTGCCACAAAGATTTTGGTCAAGATGCCGCTGTTCGGGTCGACTCCCGTTTTGCTGAACTGCTCGGTAGCAGGCAGGTTGAACATGAGATCAGCCATGATGAGACTACGGGTGGGGCGGTGATGGAAAACGAGCTCCTTGTTGATGTGCGAGGGGACGTATTCCCAATCGAACTCTGCGTCGAATTCGGGCGAGATGGACTCGACGGGTTTGGAAGCGCTGAAGAGGATGGAGAATGGGACTTTTTCGTCGTTCTGCTTTGCGCGCTTTTCGGGCAGGACGTCGGGGCCCATGACTTGCGCGTTGGGGTATTCTTTGTGCCAGGGGCCGAGGAAGATGTGGTGCTGTTGCGTATAGTGTTAGCGACGGTTCCAGGTAGTCTTGTAGGCGTGATACGTACCTCTGCGTCTAAAGCGGCGATGTATTTCACCTCGCCCATCTCGGACACTTTCTGCTTGACATCCTCGGTCAATGCGACGGGAGAGAAGACGGCGAGAGAACCGGATTCGAGGCGCACTGTTCTTACGCATTAGCAGGCACTTGTGAGCTTTTGATCGGGCATAGTAATACCAATCGTTCCTCTTCCGCCAATCTTTACGCGACCGAACCTCCAGAAGGGCACTGATAGAGTGGTGATTACGCGCGGAACAACGTCGCGAATCACCATGACGCTAGCGGGGTCGGACGGCACGAGTTTCGACGACATACTGGGCTATGTGAGGTGTTGTGAGGTGTAGTGAGTTCGAGTAAAGAGAATCAGTGTAGGAAGAAGAGTTGTTGTAAGGATGCGCCGGATGCTTGGTATCTAAGATAGAAGACGTAATGCGGCGAGACCCTTGATGACGCAATGTTCAAGATTGGAGTGAAGCGATTTTGAAACTGCGATGAAGCAGCCATGATGTGGGGTCGTAGCTATATATCATTGCGAAAGTCTTAGTCGGCATAAAAGGTAACATTTGTCCGCTCGTAATGAGCGGACAGCGCATGTGGAGAGATGTCATTCGAATAAGGTGTTGGTGTGTCGCGTGAAGACGCATTAGCCGAGGCGTCGCGCGACGCGGTCGGGCTTTGTCAGCTACGTCACCGCTTTGTGAACTCCAAAAGTCTAGAACTTTGAGTTTGAAGATGGGAGCATATTTCGCGATTGCAGGTCGAGATAGAATGAAATATCTATAGTTAAGGACGACCTGGTTTCCATGGCTGTACATATGTCATTGTTCTAACATGAACTCTCTATCCGTAGCAACATTTGCATGCTACTTGTAAATTCGCATCTTGCGATTTGGTCTTCGGTGTTCCCGGTAGTGTTCCCAGGGGCCGCCGGCCACCGACCCACATCTGTGGGCTCACGGTGCGTCCTGTTCTAGAAACTTTCCTAATGGATGGAATGCTCGGACGAACTTGAGCGGCGCCCGATATGCGAGTATTTGGAAGCATCGCAGACTGGTCGGCCAGACTTGTAGTCTTTCATAAGGTAATTTTGCTTCGTGCGAGGTCTCACCTGGCATTCTCAGCGCTCAGCTCTGCCATCAGCCCCCCAGCATCCCTCTCTTTGGCGTCTTCGTCAAGCCTCTTCTGGATGAATGCGTTCATCTCCTTGACCTTCTGCAAAGCAACGTTCGTGCAATTCAGCAGAGCCAGCGGGTTTATTGTTGCTCCTCCGTACTTGGCAATCTGACATAACTCGCCGTGTTTGTTCATTGTGAGAATCACTTCTCCCTGCCTCACTTGCTCTTCAGCCAAGTTTGCGTCCACCAAAAATATCTCTCCCTCAAAGTATGAGAAGGTAACACAGAGCGGCTGGTGTAGGATCGACAACGGTATTGGTTCGCGCTCGCGTACGCTGAGGATGGTCGCCTTCTCGCCTTCTACCTGTACGTCTGGTCTTCGGAAGTGTTGTAGCGCAGCCATAACGGCTATGCATGATGCATCGATCAGTCCGCCGTCATGGTCGATGATGTGTACGTCGGCGCGGAGAGCGAAGCACTTCAAGCCAGCGATGATGCAAAGCGATTCAGTGTCGAGAGCGTTGGAGCGACGGATGGCTTTCTCGAGGATGCGCGAGAGAATGACTTCAGCGTCCGTGGGACTAGATTTTCAGTCAGGTACACTGGAGGTTTGGTAGGTATTCAAAAGAACATACCGACCAACTTCAAAGGCTGGAGAAGCCATTGGAGAGAATTCCGTGACTATTTGGAAAATACCGTCGAACTTGCGCTCGGGTAATGGTGTCGTCACGTCTACTGATATGCGCGCAATGACTCTGAGAAGTGTTAGCTTGCGCATGCTATCTCCCGGTACATTATATACCTTGTCTTGCCTAATTGGACGTCTGCGACGCCATACTCTTCTCCAAAGGTGAGCTCGAGTGGGCGGAAGGCGTCGAATGCGCGTCGGTCGATCCGTATCTGTTCCTGCAGCGCTTGCTTGATAAACTCGCGCTCATTGAGCGATATCTCAGCTTCTCGAGGCATCTTGACCGTCTTAAATGTGTGAGGTTGTCTTGGTGGAATGGTAGTTGTTGTAGCAGCCATAGAAAATGCGGCGGCGGGGAATTGTGACCGCCGGTCCTTAGCGCGATTTGCAGTTCAAGCTTCTGTGCACGCTTTCTTCTACACATCACCTACTCACCACCTCAACCACGCGCAAGACTTCCGAAACCTGCGCCAACCAGCGATACGATCGGAAAATAACAGAACTACACAATGACGACCGCCCATAGACCGACGTTCGATCCCGCGCGCGGCAAAGAAGCCCAGCGCGGACCCGCCTACCACCAGCGACTCCTCCCAGCGCACACAACACTCAAACATAGGCAACCCGGGCAGGGCGGCGATGCCGACATACAGCGCGATCTCCGCGCCGAACTCTTGGAGGCTGAGGCGCGTCACATCGCGAAGAAGAACGGCACCTACGTCGAGCCGGAGGCAGCAGCAGAATCTGGCAATGCGCATAAACGTCAGATCGATGCTGTACCGGCGGCTGAAGAGGGGGAAGAAGATGAAGCAGCTCAAAAACGGCGGCGCATAGAAGTCTTGGAGAAGTTCAGAGACGTGGATGCGGACGACAGCAGTAGTGAGAGTGAGAGCAGCGACGACGAGTAAGTGCGAAGACGTGTTGTTACTCAATCTGTTGACTAACGACGTTCCAGCGACGAAGACGAAGAGGATGAAACCGCGGCCCTCATGCGCGAGCTGGAGAAGATCAAGAAGGAGCGCGCCGCAGCCAAGGCCAAAGAGGAGGCAGAACGCGCCGCAGAAGAGGATCAACAACGCGAAATCGATGTCGCCCGCGGTAACCCCTTGCTCAACGCGAAAGACTTCACCATGAAGCGGCGATGGGACGACGATGTCGTGTTCAAGAACCAAGCACGAGGTACCGAAGACAGGAACAAGAAGAAGGAGTTCATCAACGACATGTTGCGGTCCGACTTCCACAAGAAATTCATGGTATGTGCCCCCTGATTGAGCCTCAAGTGACCTTCTAACACCACGCGACAGTCCAAATATATCCGATGAGGTCATTACCATCAGCTATTCGTCCTTTCCGATTCTCGATTGTTCTGCATTGCACTGCTGGCGTTAGACACCTTGGCGTACAGGTTCTGGATCTTTCAGATGGGCTTTAGGGAGTGTGGGATACCCCAGATCTTGGCGGACACGGAGTAGCCAGTGACGGAACAGCACCTAGCGGGACTCTTATCGCTATCTTGGATCAGCAGCGACGACCACCATTTCCGGATGTCAGCTTTATCTCTGGCCTCAATCTTTACAACGAATCGATCCAATGAGTGCCGACCTACAAGTCCCGATCACGCATTCAAGGCGTGAAAAAGGAACCATCGTGAAGTTGAGGCCGCCGGCTCGTTCGATCCAAATGTATCCAAGGATCTATCAAAAGCGACCCCGGTATCGCAAACTTGCATAGCATCGACAGCTGCACGTAGGATCTAGTTTAGCCACTATCTCCTCCGACCCACATGAGCGGAACTTAGCGTACTACAAGGGATACCAATCACACCTTGGCCGGGTCTTCCACCCTCTTATAGAGCTTCTGATCGCATGATCTACGCCTCCCCCAGCAAGGTGACCTCATAAGGCTTTTTGACTTCTTAACACGTCCCGGTTGTGCTAGGGTCAGCACACGGCAGATAGTAAAGGAAGGATGCATGAACGATATATAGTCAACGATCAATACCCGCGTATCTGTGGTAATACAACACTACCTACTATCCACTATCTACTGTCTATACCCGCTTTCTTCAAATACCCAAAACCCTACCCCATAACTACAAGCAACCATGGCAGGCTATGGAAACCGCACAGCACCAGACTACACCGCAGAAGACCTCCAAGACCAACACAGCACCACGCGTCTCGGTCTCGTAGACTCTCACACCCCGTACCACAACCCCCACGAAAAACACGGTTCGGGTATAACAGGCGGCGCAGGATTCGGTAATTTCGCCCTCCCCCTTCCTTCTTCCCATCGTTTCCTATGCAAACGCTCTCCCACGCACACGCCTGACATCCCTAACACATATCTTTCCCTAACACCTCTTCAGGAAACAAACGCTCCTCATCCACCCCCGACACTGACACTTCTGAATTTCGCTTTGGCAGCCACTCAGACACAGCGCCGTACTCGCACGGGACAGCCATGGGCAGCGGGTCGACGGGCGGCGCGGGGTATGGGAATAAGACGGGGGAGATGAGCGGACCGGAGCCGGATTCTCTCTTAGGGAAAGTGGTGGAGAAGGTGGGTGGGTTGGTCAAAAATGATAAGGTGGAGGCGAAGGGGAGAGGAATGAGGGAGAAGGAGGGGTTTGGGAGGGTGGTTGAGTGAATTGACTTGGTAACGTATTGCAACTGCGGATGCTTCCGAGCGAAGCTTCGAGCCTTCATGCACCGGAACAGAAGCTTCCAAGGTTTTGTTTGATCGCTAATCGCTTCTTTATTCATACTATATTACTATTCCAAGTACATGAGTGAAACAAAAGGAGTGTAGACATCGCTGACCAAAGCAAACCCCCCTGAACCGAATCCATGATAAACCTGAAAGGAGAGTAGTAGAATTCCAAAGCGGTACAAATATCGTATCTTGCAATTTCTTATCTGCCTTTGTGGACCTCGATATCTTCCGACACAGAAACTAGAGGCCAATGCCCGGAATGATGGGCGTAATGATAGGTGTCGCCGCTGGCAGAACGACGGAGAGTACTGGTTGGAGGATGGGCGTTGCTGCTGGTACGACGACAGAGAGTACTGGCTCAAGGATGGGTGTTGCCACTGGTACAACGACAGAGACCACGTTGGAAACCACAGGTGCTACGACGGAAGCCACGTTGGAAACCACAGGTGCTACGACGGAAACCACGTTGGAAACCACAGGTGCTACGACGGAAGCTACGTTCGAGACCACAGGCGCTACGACGGAAACCACGTTCGAGACTACAGGTGGAATGACTGAAGCCACGGGTGGGACGACAGAAAGCACACCGGAGACGACTGGTGGAATGGCAGACACCACGGGTGGGATAGCAGAAACCACGGGTGGGATGACAGGTGGAAGTGCAGACACCACGGGTGGAATGGTTGGAGTGGTGGGTGTAGTAGGAGCGACACATTTGAGTCCGCTGACCTTGGTCTTGGAGCCGATTCCAGAGGTAGTAGAGCAGCACTTCATTGTGCCGCCACAGGGGGTGCCCAGAATCTGAACCGTGCCGAGGATATTGCCGAGAAGCGTGTTGATGATGTTGAACAATCCGGCGGGCAAGCAGATCTGCTTGAAGCTTCCAGCAGGGCATGTTGGAGCTGCTCTCGGTTCAAGTTCCATAGTAGGCACTGCCGAAACAGTGGCAACCACAGTGAAGACGGAAAGGATGGTGGAAGGCTTCATCTTGGAGTTGGAATGAAGAGAAAGATTGAGTTGTAAGGGATGATAGGATGATGAGGAGAAAAGTGCTCAGTAGTTGATAGTGAGGATGTTTGCGTTGTTCTGATGATGATAGTTAGGGAGGAAGGATGACGGGTCTTATATAGACATTTCAGCGTACTGAAGTGAAGTGATCACTCCAACTCTCTGTCTCCTCCTCTCGTCGCTTGTTCCTTCGATGTCTGCCCAGGCTAGACCAGGCATGGCCTACCTCACTCCAGCTCGCCTGGATGCAAGAAACCCCTCAATAGAACGTACAGAGCCTTGGAAAAGTCGTACTAACGACGGTTGAGGTCATGGCGAGTCTCAAGCGTAAGCCTCGTTCCAAGACATCAGTCTGTTTATCGCACGATGATAGAGGCTTCGGTGATAAGAGAGTACGCCACAATTCGAAGCGAGCCGTGGTGTGACGGTCTAGAGTCCTGATACCTGATTTTCCAAGACCTGTCTATACTCAGTAGCCCTGCTTCGGAAAGAACTAGTCCAGGTCTGTCAAGATCGGCGGAAGCATAACGGTAAACCCGCTGTCCTTCTCAGCCACTTCCATCAGGACCTTCTGTGGCAACACCCACTTTCGGCTACGATAGTTGCTACAATCACGTGCACTTGCTCTTTTTGGTTATTCTCCGGCGCTTAATCTTGATTCTACGTCTAATCCGGGTAGATAATGTTACTTTCCTGGCCTGCGGATGCATGTTCACGCCACAAGTAGATCGCATGCTCCGAGCAAAAGGAAAAGGTACTTAGGGAAAGGTACCATGGTATCTAGGTACATGAGACTGGAGATACTCGCGTAAGATGAGTCTTGCAGCTCTAGGATCATGTGTTATCGCGCTTAGAACGCGCATATTGAGCCACTGACGATGCAGTGCCGAAGATATCTCCAGTGGCTCCGTCCGTTTAGACTTCTAGAGATGTAGACGCCGATCTATAGCTGATTCTACCCCTCTGACTATGAGTTCTCGGCTACATCCAAGTGTCGGTATACTGCTTTTTGTGCCCTGCGTTCTCTTGAATCATGACAAAACTCGAGGCACAAATAGAGCAAGACAGCTCCACGGGGCAGACATGGCTGAAGCTTTAAGATCTTGGCAACAATTGCAGGTCACCACTCCGTGATTGCTTTTTGATGCGGAAATTTCGTCTCCAACCGTGGCGAAGGGTTTGGTCTTGCGGCTGTATCCGTGCATCATCTGGCGGATTTGCGACAGTATCAAGAAAACGTAAATCGAGGAATTTGTCACTGCTTTGCGGCTGTGAAAAGCGTAGTAGTCTAACCAAACATGACAGGCGTGGCACGCGGGCCTAAAGAAGGGTCGGGTCGATAGCGTACCAACTCTTCTCATTTCCATGTCTTGGCCGTCTACCTCGAGCGGCGAGACATTCCCCTCGCTCACTCCCTATCCTTCCCCTCTCGGACTTTACGCCACACATCTCTCGAATTCCTTCCCCGCACGTTTAGTGTATGCACTACCGTTTTCCGCTGCGTGACATGGTCGACGGTTTAGCGCAAGAAATAGCAAACCTAAGCGGACCTCACTCTTCACCACTATGAAGCCTGCCCAGGTGATGTTCTGGACCTCGGGATGATTCTCTACATCGCTCTCGCCGGACCCATGACACCGGAAGCGAAGCAGAGCCCTGCGCCCAATTATTCCGGAAAAGCAAAGTGGCCTTGCATGAACTATGAGCCTTGGAGGCCTCAAGCTTGGCTGCACTACCGTTATCGTACCTTATTTCCTTGCGAGTGGTGACGTCTTTACTGAGCTTATGTTCGGGCCAGCCCTTTCCGCGTTACGAAATTTACTGTTGAGGCAGTGACGAGTTTCGTTCCTTCCTAAGTGTGCGCGAAAGTCGTTCAGCATGGCTGACATTGACATGGCGGCTTGGCAGCCGAAATACAAGACCATGTAGGATTTCGTGTACCCAAAGCCAAGCCGTCAAGATGCATGTCTCTTGGGCTTTGATGTGTAGAGCCCTCTATCTTTGGGGATATGGTCTCGTTGGTGGATCGCCAGGATCAGGGCTACTTTGGTGTGCTGGGAAGATTCAAGGGCATTGCGACTGATAAAATTTATAGGTAGGACTACTGCATCCTGGAACTATTTCGAAAATGACATAGGGCCAGGAATGAAGACAAACTAAGGTCTAGACTGATAGTTTCCTTGCCAAAGCTCTGCAGGGCTACGATCCGAAGCACTGCTGGGCATCTCTGCAAGGCTTTGGCTTTGGTCCTCTGCTCGATGTTGCCAGTCACCAGCCATTTCGGAGACGTGCGTTGACGGTGCGGGACGCACAACCGTCTGAGCGTACTTTGCTTCTCCATCCTGGTATGTTGAATCTGCCGGATGGTAAACATATCTGTCTTGTCCAACATCCGCTTCCGCTTGTTCCGTGCTGTTATCCTTCCGTTCCCTTTTGAACATGAACCATAACAGCACCCCAACTATTGATATCCCAACAATGGGCCCCACGACCGCGCCAGCTATCCAGCTTTTACTCGAAGAGTCTGGATCTTGAGCTGATGGCATGTCTGTTGTTGCTGAAGATGGCGTTGCGATTGCGCTTGTGTTGCTTGAAGTGGTCGAAGACTCGAACGTGAAACGTGAAGTGCCTACACCCAGTCTTAGCTAAGAATTCGCTTGAAGCTACTCATGACTTACTGCTCGGCTTAGCTGTAACGGTATTAACGACAGTAGATGGTTCAGGCTGACCGCTAATGTAGAATCCCGCCGATGATATCTGTTCCGTGAACGGATCTTCTGCGCCAACGGGTGTGAAGCGTAGCACCCAGTAATCGTTCGCTATCAGTGCGGAAGAAGGTATATTGACATCCCACAGGAATGATGTAGTGCTGGTTAGATCAACACTTCCTGTATTGGTCCTTGACTTAGCCACTGCGATCTGGTACCGCTTAGAGGTGGAAAGCTTGACTCACCTGCGATCTTGAACTTGTAGCTCTCATCCATGAAGCTTGTCACCCAAAAATCAAGCTTCTTGACATCACACGAAATACAGTACGTCCAGAATGCATCTTGAAGCTCAGACTTCCAGCGTATAGTAAATGGTGCACCGCTTTGCAAGCTCGTAGATCCGTCTGGAGTCGCAGGTGCAGTCCAGCTGTCCTGTATGGTTTGACACGATGCTCTGAGGATGAGACTAGTGTACAAAAGAAACAGGGCTAAATGAAGAGCCATATCCGTGCAGGTTATGAGCACACGAAGTCTCGTACAAGTAGGTGATAGATTGGCAAAGACGCTTCTTCTCGGCGCAATGGTGATCACCTGGGTATGTTGGCTCCGAACACCCAAGAGAAGAGACAGTGCAGCTGCATCAGGGGCTAGTAGCGCATATGAGGGAAGTTGCAAGTTTTGGAATTGCAAGATGTATGCATGGTGTGTGTGTTGTGATAGTAAACTTGACCAATCAGCGCACCTATTGCGATCAGGATTAAACTACGCCACAATCTTGCAGAAGTCGGAATCCGAGCGTTACGCGCAGCGTGTGGCACACCGCAAGTCGTCAACGCTGGTTAATACCAGGAGATTATAGTGTGGCGCTTGATAACACCAGTTTTATTTCGCGTTATCGTTGTCAGGAAACAACATTGGGGACTCACTAAAAGCGCCGATGTTGTTGGAAGCGATTGGGGGTGTAATATTGCCCCTAAAACAGTTTGCGGCACAGGTGAAAGGTGTCTTACGCGCCGTAACACGAAACAGTCCGAGCACTATAATAGCACTGTAAGCTGCAAGGTATGGCACAGCGCGCGTCAAGTTTCTGCTCAACTCCTCTTCGTCCATCCATGAGTTTCGCGTCAAGTTCTCGTACCTGCACCTATGAGAAATTAATCATGTTTCTCAGAAAATGGAGATGGAGTGTAGTGCTTCTAGTTGCTTTCGTTTTTCTTGCAACAATCACCTCTTTTTCGACTCAGTTCACATCATCGAGGACATCCATCTTCCCATCAGGCCACCACAAACACACTCCGAGCTCACATGCGTGTCCAACAAGACCACCCATGCCAGTGATAACTCCAAACACTGGAGATCGCTTCAACTGGAGAGTAATCCCGAGTCGACACCCAGTCGATGAGTATGCGCAGCTATCCTCACAAAAGCCTTCGTCTAGGAACACTTTGCAAAGATCTCCTCACCCGAAGTTGTCAGATGCTGAAGCTATTTTTCTTCGACGAGCGGCTGTTAAGGAGACCTTTCAAAGATGCTGGAAGTCTTACAGGGAACGCGCATGGATGAAAGACGAACTCGCACCTGTTTCGGGTCAGCCTCGAGATACCCAATTTGGTGGCTGGGGAGCTACATTGGTCGACTCATTAGACACGTTGTGGATCATGGGGATGGAAGAGGAATTCGCCGAAGCCGTCGAAGCAGCCCTGAAGATCGACTTCAGACCAAGCGATGATCGCGAGAATGAGATCAATATGTTCGAGATTATTATACGCTATCTGGGAGGCTTCATAGGCGCCTACGACGTTTCTGGTTGCCACGACGCCCGCCTTCTAAACAAGGCTCTCGAAGTAGCGGACATGGCTTATGCGACTTTCGATACACCCAACCGGATGCCTGTGTCGAGATGGAAACCAGGAAAGGCAGCAGATGGCGAAGAGCAGCTGCCAGCGCTCTCAGTACTCATAGCTGAAGCCGCTTCCGCTAGTGTGGAGTTCACTCGTCTCTCGCAAATCACCGGGGATATGCGGTATTTCGACGCCATCTCTAGGGTTACCGACGTGCTTGATGAGCAGCAAGGGTCTACGAAGCTTCCTGGAATGTGGCCGATCAGTGTCGATATGAGGACACCCAATTTGACTTTCGACGCTTTCTTTGGGCTGGGTGCCATGGCCGACTCGGCGTTTGAGTATCTGCCAAAGATGTATCAGTTACTCAATGGAAACGAGCCGGCTGGTCAGTATCGCAAGATGTACGATTTCGCGATGGATACAGCGATAACGCACACCATGTTTCGACCCATGGTAGAAGACAAAGCCGACGTCTTGATCGCAACCGCGAAGCATGATGGCCCAGATGGACAGAGAGACGATACTGGGCAGCATCTGGTATGCTATGCTGGAGGTATGCTGGCGCTTGGTGGGCGGCTCTTCGACAACCAGACCCATCTTGACGTGGGACGTAAGATCTCTGATGGTTGCGCGTGGACGTATAAGAATGCACCGAACGGAATCATGCCTGAAGTCTTTTCAATGACACCTTGCCCATCGGGGTCAGAATGCGATTACACGCCAGGCGCAAAGCCGTTCAGCGCAGTCCATGATGGTCGTTACATTCTCCGACCAGAAGCGATCGAGTCAATCTTCTACATGTTCCGGCTCACGGGTGAGAGTAAGTATCAAGAGATCGCGTGGGATATGTTCCAGGCCATTGAGACGAATACGAAGACTGAGTTTGGTAACGCTGCACTCCAAGACATTATGGCGACCCCGCCGCCCAAGAGCGACAGCATGGAGGCAAGTCCTGGATATCAAAATGCTGGCGAGACAGACGCTGACTTTTCACCTCTGCAGAGCTTCTGGTTAGCCGAAACCCTCAAATATTTCTATCTCATTTTTAGCGACCACGATGAAGTCAGCTTGGACGACTTCGTTTTCAATACTGAAGCGCATCCATTTCGGATACCTTACCGTTAATGTCTCGATCAGATCGGTACAGGGTGGGGGCGGTTTCCTGTGGCGTTGGTAATGAATTGCGAACGCGTATTGCATATTAGATCCGATGAATGGACTTTGGCTTGACTCAAAAATGCCACATGAATGGCTGCGCAAGGTAGCTCTATGCCGACAATGCTGATGGTTGACGAGAGTGTCGCGTTGCGCGCTGGGCGGTGTTGACCGGGCGGGTTCCAGAAGAGGGAAGACGGGGACCGGCACCGGCAACCAAGCTTTCCCAAAAAGCTTGAGCACGGATGGCGTTGCTTCGAGTCTTGACTTTCGACACGCACAACACGCGCGGATACGTTGTGTGTCCTGCGCATTGCGAACCTGAACTTTCCGGTCACTTGTTCCTCATCATATGCCGATACCTCTCTCCGTCGTGCTCAACCCATACCTAATGCATACCAAAGGTCCACTGTAGCGCGACGATGCCCGCTCGTCGGTACTTGACGAAGACGGTAAACCTCGGTGTACCGCTGCCGAAGTCTGTTTCCGTTCGCTAAATGATAGGATGACGAAAGTTAGCGACGACGACAGCGTGACGACGATGGTTCGCAACCCCTGTCTGAAACTGGATGGGCTAGGGTCCAGCCAATAATCCTACCATCCGGGGTCTCCACTGGGGGTCTCCGCGAAAGTCTTCTTCCGCGGTTATCGGTATGGGGAAGGACGGGTAGGTACATAGTATGGGGTTGCCACTCAAACCCGTGCACTGGAGATTGCTGGTCTTTCTCGCACTTGCTACTTATCTCGCAACCTACGCCTAGGGGTAGATCACCAGGACTGCATCGCAATCATGGGGAACGACAAAGATGCCATCTCAGATAAGCCAATGACTAGTGAAGATCTAGAGCATGCACCCACTCACGGCACCTATCTCGACAAAGATGAAGCATCTCACCTTTCCGAGGAGCACCGACAGTACCTGTTGGAAAGACATGGCACGCTTGAGCTGGACCCCATACCCACCATGGGTACAGCCGATCCATACAACTGGCCTCAGTGGAAGGTAGGCCATTCCGCATTCATCAGTTCGACGTCTGCTAACAGTGGGATTAGAAAGTGATGAACCTACTCTTTGTCGCCTTCCACGCCATGATGTGCGCGTTTCCTGCTGCTGCGATCATTCCAGCCTACGAGAACATATCCGAAGACCTAGGTGTCAGCCTCCAAAGGGCGTCGTATCTTACGTCTTTGCAAATCGCTATCCTTGGGGGCGCTCCGCTGTTTTGGCGGCCACTCTCCACACGATACGGACGTCGACCCATCTTCATCATATCTTTGATCGGCAGTTTAGTCTTCAACGTAGGCTGCGCGAAGAGTCAAACATACGCTGCCATGGCTGCCTGTAGAGCTCTCCAAAGCTTCTTCATCTCACCCCCGAACGCAATCGGCAGTGCCGTTGTGGTTGAGACTTTCTTCAAGAGAGAAAGAGCGAAGTTCATGGGTATCTGGACGGTCATGATAACCTTGGGTATACCTCTAGCACCCCTCATCTTTGGCTTTGTGACCTACAACGTCGGTTATCGCTGGATATATTGGATCCTCGCAATCGTCAACGGCGTCCAGCTCATCCTGTACACGCTCTTCGGACCAGAAACGCGATTCATCCGACACAACAACGCACAACACGCGCAGTTTGGATTTGCGGCCTACAAAGAGATGTATCTCAAGTTTCGCCGTATCGATCCTACACCCATCACCGCCTCGGAGTTCATCTCACCACTTCGGCTATTCAAGTACCCATGTGTAATCATTCCTGCATGCGCATATGCAATGGTCTTCCTCTTCGCTTCGGTCCTCGCGACCGTCGAGATCCCGCAACTCTTCGGCGAAAAGTTCCATTTCAACGCGCAACAAATTGGTCTACAATTTCTGGGTATCATCGTTGGCACAATTATTGGTGAGCAGATCGGTGGGCACTCGAGTGACCTTTGGATGCGATGGCGTGCAAAGAAGATGACTCCCCTCCGTCCTGCTCCAGAATTTCGTCTTTGGCTAAGCTACTTCGGCATTCTCCTCACCATATGTGGTGAGGTCGTTTTCCTGGTTCGCATCGAGCAAGCCCCCGATCTGCATTGGAATGTAACGCCCATCATTGGTGCAGGCATAGGTGCAGCGGGTAACCAGATCGTTACCACTGTTCTGATCACATATGCGGTAGACTGCTATCCGGACGAAGCTGGTAGCATTGGTGTATTTGTTACCTTTGTGAGGCAAATTTGGGGCTTCCTCGGTCCTTTCTGGTTTCCTCCCATGTTCGAGAATGTAGGTATCGCGAACAGTGCTGGGATCGTTGCAGCATTGCTCGTAGGAGTTAGTCTGGTACCTATCATGTTCACTCATTGGAAGGGCCATTCGATGAGAGGACATATGTCGGAGAGAATGTAGATCCAGATGAAGGTACCTGTTCAGATCCAATAAAGAGACTCGCGTCTTAAAGTAGCGTATGGACACGTTAATGACAACATGAACATCATGCAATGCACGCGCGTCCAGAAAATACCTCTTGAGTGTCGATCTTTTGGATTGATGCGATACCAAAGCACTATGATACATACTCAACTTACAACTTCGCTTCCAATCCCTCCTTCTGACACAGCTCTTCCGCTTCAGCCACGACATCAACGCCATAAACTTGCGCCTGGATATCCGCATCCGCCCACTTATCCGGCACCTTTCCAGATCCAGACTTCAGCGCCGCAAAGATCTTATCGCGTTCCTCCTTCGCCTTGCCAGCGCCGAGATGCATGTCTCTCCCGTTCTGCGCCGCAAGCTCAACGAGTGCTTCCGCTCTCGGCTTCCTCAGCTTCTCATATAGACGAAGTGCGTGCTCGATAGTCTGCGGCTTCCCATCAGCGATACGCTTAGGAGAAAGCACGACACCCAGCACAGCACCGTCTTCAATCGCCTGAGCAGCACCTTGGGCCATGTGCGGGAGCGTTGGATGGCAAGCGTCGCCGACCAAGGCGGCCGTACCATGCACCCACGTCACCAACGGATCGTGAACTCTCAACTTCCACTCCACGACCTCGCCTTCTGGCACCAGGTTCAACATGCGATGTATCATTGGACAGAAGTCGCCGTAAACGTCCAACATAGCCTTCTTGCTGCCTTTGGTTGTATATTGCGCATCTGGGGCTCCGGCAAAGTTGATATCGGGCTGTGCGGTGGAGATGTTATAGATTTGCTTATTGTGGATCGGGTAGGCGATGATGTGTTTCTTCTCTCCGATCCATCGTGTTACTGTGTCGGACTCGATTAATTTCAGTAGCTCGGGGTCGTTCTCCATTTGGTCTCGGGTCAACATGATGCGATATGCAGCTTGGCCTGAGTCGCAAGCCGCGCCGGTGTGGCCGAGTTCCTTGAGCATGGCGACCCGTGTAGAGCTCTTCACGCCATCCGCACCAAGCAAAATATCGCACTCGACTTCTTGCGGCTCTCCGTTTCCCTGAGATGGTCTAATAGTGAACTTTGGCTTCGCACCAAAGCGTACGTCGGATATGTTGCAACCCAGCTTGAATGTGATCCCGCTCTCCTTCTTGCAACCCTCGTATAGGCCGTTTGCCAAACTCGCTCGGTGACCGACCATGTGTGGGTATCCATACTTCTCTCGCACGTAACCCAGATCTACATATCCCAGCTCCTTGTCTGTCGAGCCTTCCCGAATTGATGTATTCGCGCATTGAACCGCCTCGTCGCGGATTGGTCCCCAGCAGCCTAATTGGTCGAGGATGCGAGCCATGTTTGGTGCAAGTTGGATGCCGGCGCCTACAAATCCCATATTTGTTGCGTTCTCGTATATCGTGATGTTTTTGTGACCGGCTTTTGCGAGAGATAGTGCTGCTGCTAGGCCACCCATGCCTGGAGTATGTTAGCTATCATGATAGAATGGGGGATCTCATGTTGGGGATGTCTACCTGCTCCAACAATCGCTATCCTAGTGTTCTCTGCCATTCTGGGTGTTTTGCGCCTCGTTCCCTCCACTTCAAGTGCAGTGTCTGTTGATGTGATAGAGAATGGATCGTTGTTGGTGCAATGCGTGTGCTGCTTATTGTTGGGGCTGAATTCGCCAAGGACAAGCTGACAATCTTCTGGCTGCTCTCAAGATGCTACTCCGACGTTTCTATATCCCCGTCTCTTGCTTTTGTTCCAATCCCTCCACAAGTTCCGAGCTCCTTCCCGCGCGTAATGTTCAGCCACCGGAAGATACCTTAACCGGGACGCTTCTGCCAGGGTTTCCGAAGCAGCTTCGGGTCTTTGGAAAGCGCAACACGTCAATCTCAGTCGCAATAGCCGAAGTTTATTTGGGTCAATTCAGTAAGCACTTCTTCGATAAACATATATCGGGGAAGCTGTAGGCCCGAATACGCCACGCCTGAGGCGAGCTCGCTGTTGTCAGCTACCGGCTGCACACCCCACCGTGGCGGGGCAACGGTTAGCGTATTTCCATCCCAGCGCCCCACCGCCATCAATGAACGCGCGAGATCCGGCAAATGCGGAGTCGCGGAGTGTGGGTGAGCCGTCCCTACATCTTACCATTGCGACGGTTGCGATTGCACGATTTCGAGGTAAGGTCAAGGCGCTGTGCTTGGAGATGTTGAAGATGCCCATGTGTACCGACGCCAGGTCGCTCCCGCTCCGCGACAATATAACTACAAGGGCATGAACTGATACTGCAATTCTTGATACATCAATCGAGCGTCATATTCGATGGCTTCAGCAGTTCGCGATATGGCCAATATCGTGCCAACCTCTTCACCCGTAAATCGTATGCCCGATAGGCCTTGTCGACCATTTGGAGCTGTGTCGACAGTCTCCTGCGAGCGTTCTCTACAACGCTCGCCGCAAGGACGTGAGTGTAGAAAAGCCAAGGACCAGAAGTGCACGAAATAAGTGTATGTTTCACTATTCGTCCACCGCGTCGCGATATGAACCTGAAAACTCTACATCGAGCCGCAAGTCGACTTCAGACCGATATGCGATGAGGGGCTGTATACCCCGCGCTAGTTCAGGGTAGGATGTGGGGTGACTTCCCGAATCATCTCACGAAGAGACAGAAATTCTCATCTTTCGTAACTTCAACAACAATAACAGCTCATTCGTCGAAGCTATTACGGAAGATAGCTGTGTCATCATTGGATCTGTGATCAAGGAAATAAACACCTCATCATTACGTGTCACGCAGCTCACGTAGAGGAAAAGGGTTCACCCGAGACTCTCTTTGATCTTCAGAACACGATCGAAGGGCCAGTCTGGAGACAGCGTGGCTTTCGGGACCAGATAAATCACCTGGAGATTGCTACCTCTTTAGTGGGGATCTAGAACAGTAGCTACACGGAAAAGGCTTCTCCCTTTGGCCCAGCATACATTCGCGGACAGCAACGTCAGGACAAAAAGGAGTACACCGACCTAAACACAGCGACCCTCGATTATGGCACGACGAAGCTCATTCGACCAAGCATCAGCCGGCTTTCGGGCTCATCTACCAGACCTCGGCAGCCCGCGCTTCACGACAGCCGCAAAGCAAAACGTCTACGAATATGTTCAGTCAATGCAAGACGACCGCGCCCCACCATGGCTGTACGATCTGACTAAAGTCTGGGAGAAGTTATTGGAAGAGCCGTACAAAGGCATCACGAATGACGGCACTGTAAGGGAGGGTCTATATCAAGCACGAGACGAAGGTGTCGATGTTGATGGCCCGGTCAAGAAGGCGGAGGAACTACTCGCAGCTCTGGACAGCGAGCAGAAGGGAAAGGTTTCGTACCCAATCAATGCCAGAGAGTGGAGAGCATGGAGCAACCCAGAATTCTTACTGCGGCCATTTGGGCTCAGACTTGAGGAAGGTAAGGATCAAATTACCAAAGCTACGAGCTAAGGCTAACTGCTGCAGTTCCTGAGAGTATTGCGCAGTCAATACTCGCAGTGTTAGAGGCATCTCTTTCCCCAGAAGGCTACGAGAAAGCTATAGCGGCTATGCGGGTAAACCATTTCTTGGGAGAGGTTGTCAAGCTGCCCAACATCTTGAATAAGTACTCTTACAACTTTCTGCTGTTTGGTACGCCTTCTACTTCCGCTTCTTCGCCTTGGGGCTGGCTTCTCTATGGGCATCATCTCGACATTTCATGTTTCTACAAAGGAACTCAGGTCATCATGAGTCCATCATTCACAGGTGCCGAGCCCAATATCATTGATGACGGAGAATGGAAGGGTACCAAGATATTGCACAAAGAAGGAAGTCTGGGTTGGAAGTTGATGCAGAGTCTCAGCCATGAGCAACAACAAAAGGCACAAATCTTCAAGAACATGAGAGATGAAGGCATGAAGCAAGTCTACGGCAACTCCAACAATGACGAGACTAAGCGAGATGAGCTCATTACCGACACATGGGGCCCAGACGACCAGCGCCACCGATGCGGTGCCTTCCGCGACAACCGCATTGTACCTTACGAGGGCGTTCTGATCTCTTCTCTCGACTCGTCACAACAAGAACTCATCCTCGCCATATGTGAAGAGTTTCTGCTGTATCATCCCACGAAAGCGCGCCAACATAAGCTCGATCAGATCAAACAACACTTAAGCGAGACCTACTTCTGCTGGATTGGAGGATTTGGCGAAGATGATGCATTCTACTTCCGTATCCAGAGCCCGGTCATTTTAGTCGAATTCGACCACCACTCCGGTGTTTTTCTGACGAACAAGGAGCCAGCGAAGTACCACACCCACACTATCGTGAGAACGCCGAACGCAGGAGATTACGGACAGGCTATTAGGGAAGAAAACGAAAAGTTAGAGTAAGCAGGTGCTGGATGAAATGTGAATCCGGCGTGTCGCAAGAAGAGAGATGGTACCCATGTCATAGATCTCCGTTGTGAGGCGCATCTTGAATTAGCAATGGCTCCAATAACTTCCATACCTATCTTCCACTTCCAGGCGCCGGCCTCGTATCACCAACGAGACTAGAGTACTTCACATCCACCTCGAGAACTCCAAACCATACATGTCGCCCATCCCTTTGCTCGAATCTCACCTCGCCCTCCAAAGTAACGAATTCCGCTTCCTCACCTGCCGGAAGATAACTCTCGATTACCCGTATTAAATCTTCTTTAAAAACCTCATGTCTACGTTCCCGTTGTTCACTAGCGTCGCTTCCTGCAGCAACCGAATAGTGAATAGCAACTTCTTCTTGTGGCATAGTGGAAATCCCGGCTATTAGTGCGAAAAAGTTTCCAGCATCGTCTCGACGAGGAGTCTTGGCTCTTACATACGTAAAGCCTGGTCGTTCCTGGGTTGATAGATGATCGTAAGTCTCCACGTCGCCTTTGGAGCTTGTGGGGTAGAGAGAGAAGCCGACGTGAACGTTTGGTTTAGCTGGGGATGTCTTTTGGCGTTACGTAGCGGACGATCACGTAGTACTTTCATCTACCTCGTAGGGGCCTTTGGGTGCCATGTTGAAGATTTTGATAGTTCAATCCACGAGGGGGGAGTTGACCTATAGGCCAAGTGTTTGCCAAAGAGTAAGTTAGTCAGGCCCGTGCGACACTACCAATCAGCTTGATCATATATCGTTCCCTTAGTATAGCGTCAGGTGCCGATTTGAATATTTGGAAATGATATCTATACGCAAATGGATGAAATACTTGAGTGCGTGATGCTCCATTGATGCTATCTATGCCGAATTTCTTTTAACGTCTACCTGCATGGCCTCATGAGGTGTGTGCGTTCACATCACAGATTTGGTATCTGATGTACTGACTCTGGAATCCTGAACCATAACGAATAACAGCTATACTATTAGCCCAGATACCAGCTACGAAGTCTAAAGTCAGATTACCACGCGACATGAACGTCTGCACACCTGCTGCTATCTGCTCGCGCAGATCCTGCTCGGCCGCCATGCTCTGTAATGTTGGTTTACTGACTATCCTGACTGTTGTCTCGACGTCACGGGCTATTTCGGCCGTGATCATAGTCATGCTACTATCTCCAATGAAGAAAGGGTTCGTCACGCAGTGCCAGTTGATGTTTTGATTGGCAAAGAAGTCGCGCTCTTGTAGGTATTGGAATCGCTGAGACCGAACCCGAACAGGCGGAATCAGGTCCTCACTCTGATTTGTGGTGCGGATAACCATGTAGGCTGGGATTATGGACATCTTGGGTTATCTTGTCAAGAGGATGGGGGGTGGCGCGAACAGATTCGTGAGGAAGACCAGAAGTGATATACGTGGTGTGAGCTTGCTACATTCGGCCAGCTGTCAGTCGTGCGTGCTTCGTCGTGGGCAGTGTGACCAGAACCGGTGAGCCTCCAAGCCAAGTCGCCATGTCGTTTGGACATATGGCACTGCCCGTCCGTCACTTCCCCGGCTCATACACTTCATAGCTTCGAACTGAGCGCTTCGAGCTTTAGCCATCTTGAACCTGTCGCTGCTACATTATTTTGGCTTTCTGAGTTCATAGATAGCCAAACAGAGGCAGAAGCTGCAATGGTCTAGTGGTTATGACATTCGCCTCACACAGATTGTGCGACGCGAAGGGTCTCGAGTTCGACCCTCGATTGTAGTATTGTTTTTGCTGGTTGTCACGTACATGAAGCTTTGTTGTCGTGGTAGCTTGTGATGGAGTCTTCCAAGGTTGTTTGGTTAGCATCCTACACGTGACTTCTCGAAGCTAAGGGTCTATGTTTTGGCCAATGCAAATCCTGCGGCATGACATTTCTGCGTAAGTAAATCAGCTTCGTGTATTGCGATGCCAACGCAACAGTGCTTGCATCGCAAAGTCAAATTACCAGCCGGAATTTCTTAGGAGTGGAGTGGGGCGTGTGCTCATTGTTGAGGGTCGAGACGTTGCAGAGTCATGGACGGCTGCAATGCGGTCATGGTCTAGAATGCGATAATCTTCTTTCAATAAAACGTTGTGGGCATTAATGACGATACTGGTGTGGAAGAAGCTGGTGGTGTTGACGCTGTGGTCACTCCGCACGAACAGGTTGCGAAGCTGCACGTTGACATCAGCGTCGCGGGAACCTCGGCCAGCCACGCGATGCGCGTACTCACCCCACAATCGAAAGACTGTCATCTAACCACGATCAGCACACCACTAACCCCACATGGCCCAGTCCCGTCGTCTCAGCGTCCGATTGGATCTCGGTGGCAGCCGTTTCACCAGCCGAACCCTTTACAGGCGGCACGCCAGGAGAAGCCGCGATACATGCGCGGCCGGGAAACCCTTTGAAGATGACCACCCAGCGACCTGGTACGTCAGCGGCCTTTCGGTCTGGGGACGCGACGCGAGAATGCATCGGACTAAGCTCATCAGTCCATTTGCGTCACGGAGCCCGGTGATGTCAAGTGCTGTGATTCGTGGTATGATATATGGGTGTGGTGGAGAGACCTGAGTGCACAGCCTACTTGTGACCTGCATTTCCCCGCACGAGGCTGTCGTATATACAGTCCGCATACGCCGCGCTTGGAACGTCTCACCGGAACACATTACACGTACCAAGCCATCAATCAAACACCACACTACCGAAGTCAAACCGCGGCCGATACTTTCACACGTCTTGGCCATCAACTCCTACCAAGGTCAAACACAACCACACACCCAGCAACAGCATATAACCCATACCAAATCTACCATCTCGAGGAACCATCACCATACTCGGCACTACTTTCGCCACTACCACACAACCATCAACATGTCTTTCCTCCTCCGCACATCTACCCTGGTTCGCCAGAGACTCTTCACCACCTCAACACGTGCCCGTGGTGCCATCTCCATGGAAGATGCCGCAGCAGCACAGATGACATCCACCCCTGGTGCGAGTGTCGTCCCAAGGCTCGGAAGGGTTGCACGATGGTACGTTTCTTCCTCCATGGTATGGCTATCAACACTAACAAGAGCAGGTATCTCCCGACCATGGCGGCGGTAGCCATTGGTATGATCTACCTTCCCAAGGCCGCATCATCATCACAGCCTCGCCGACCCCTTACGCTCGGTGATGCTAATGCCAACATAGGCTTTGGCGTTACCAATGCACTTAACGAGGCCAACCGCAAAGTACACTCTGCGCTTGAGCTCACCCAAGAACAAAAGAACCAGATGCTCATGGATTCCTACGGCGAGCGCTCGAGCTTGGAGGACATGGAGCGGGCGATTGCTGGACTCGAGGCCAAGATGACCACCCAGAAGGACAGGAACAGGATCTTGGAAGAGGCTTATGGCGATAAGGCTAGCCTTGAGGACCTTCAGAGGGCCATGGAACTGTACGAGGTGCAGTGAATGGAGCAAGAGAGGGTGAAGAGCCCGAAGAGCAGATCCCCAGCTTCGCGTCTTAGAGCGCACACGCACTACAAAGAAGAGAAGGATGAATCCGCGTGCTGAACGCCGCGAGAGCCACACCGCCAGGCCACGAGCAGACACCGACATCAAGCCAGGATGTCTGGCTCGTGTACCTCGAGAAGTGACAGAGGAACATGCATTTCATATTGGTCTCAGCATTTAGCGTTTTAGCAACTCGTAACAGACCCCAACAGTGGGCTACGATCTCGTACTATACCAATATCATCAATACCAATTTACTATGTTAAACACATGAAATATCCATTTTCTTGCCGATGCTAGCCATGTTCGCTGTTCGGTGCATCTCGTCGCTCCACAATGTCCGACACCCGACACGTGATTCAACCCCGAGTTCTCCCGACGGCCGCGCTCCATCGCAAAACCATGTCCGCACTTGGGCACTCCACATTCCGACATCGAAATACGACTGCCGTTGTGGAATAGGGCCGAACGGCGCCATGAGTGCCATCGTGACAGGTACTGACTTCGTCTAAGCTAGGCCAATTCGAAGATAGGTTCACATTGTTACATCAGAGTTCTAGATGTCCAAGAGAGTCGATGTACGCACTAGCTAGGCCTGTTTACCTGCACTTAGTCCTTATCCGTAATTACAAAGCTCCAGATCTCTCGCCACACACCGCGTGCTAATCGCGCTGGTCTTCTCTCCAAAATCTGCTCTATCCGCGCTCTTTCGTTATTTCTCGAAGCCTCCGCTTCCATCTCCTCCTGCATCATGGGATCCATGCTTACACTAAGATGCACCTGCTCCTGCTTGAATGGGTCTTCAAAGGTGCTCGTAGGACTCACAATGCCGTCATGCTGGGCGTCCATCTCGTACGAACCAAACCGATGTCGCGGCACTGGAGGTTCGGAGACTGGGCCTTCGAGCTCGATGCTAGATAGATCTTCCAGGACGTAGTCTTCTACCGTAAGGTTGCGGAGGTCAACTTCGGATGTTCGGGGATATATGTACTTGTATGAAATGTACAGAGATGCGAACAAGAAGGGGCCGATGTATGCTCCAAGAACGTCGAAAGCGAGACTGATGGTAGACTTCAGGTTGTCTGTGGAAGTGAGGCTGCCCTTCGCAACGAGAATGACTAGTGGCGGAACGCCAGACCATACAAGAACGAAGGCGCTTCCGAAAATCCCGATATATGCAGGCAGTGGTTGCCATCGAGACTTGAACAGGCGTGATATGTAGAGTGGATGGTTGCGACCGAAGATCTGCCGCCGCGCTAATCGGTCAAGACCGGCTTTGAAGCGCAGGAAAGTGATGCACAGAGTGAGGTAGATGCATGCCGCAGTGCCTGTGTACAGTTCGGAGAGTGTGATGCGCGGCTGTGAGCCAGTCTTGTCGGCCAAGCCTATCAGAGATAAGAACCCGAGTGCCGAGCAAAGCAAGATGGCCGCCAAAGGTGTGTGTCCATTGTTAGTCCGACCAAAGACCTTTGCGACGTTTCTTGGAAGGTACTGTTGTGAAAGCATGAACACGCTACGAGATGCGGCGTAGAGATCGGTGTTGGCTGTAGTGTATGCCGATAGAATGAAGAGTCCGTTCAGAACTTTGGGTAGTGCATGGAGAGAAGACTCTTCGGCCGCTATCACGAACGCTGACTTCGTAGCATAGCCGCCTCTCGCCCATATCTTCGGAAGCTGCGGGTCTGCATAGTTGACGTTTGCTCCAGCAGCTAGCATCGCGAACGGGTATATGCTGAGCGGAACGATGTAGACGAAAGACATGGTGATGGGTACGTCTCTCCAAGGATTCTTTGCTTCACCGACTGTCATGGCGACCAGGTCTGCTCCAAAGCAAGAAAACATGGCTAAAACTATTGAAGTACTTCACAAGATGTTAGCTATTTGGAGTATCTTGAGACATACTAGAAACCCACATGAGAGCGAACAGTGTGCCTCCGGGGCCGGATATGCCGAAAGCTTCGTCGGAAACGCCCGCCATTTTGAGAGGGACAGGAGTGGTACTGTTGTGGCCAATAGGCTTCCAGTCTGATGGAAATCCGAATGTTGTATAATCTAGAGTGTTCAGCGTTGTCACATGTAGCCTGAAGATGTTGAACGTACTCGAATAGTATTCTCCTTGTCTCGGGCCGCCGCCTTGGTAGCGTTAGACACATGGCTATGTTGGACGAAGCGCGGAAGCATACCGGAGAAGTTCAAGACCACGCCCATTACACACACAAGGACTAGCAAGCTCAGTTTGAACCACATGACGACCTAGAAGTGCTCGTTAGCAGGCCGTTCTTGTCGAGAGCCGTCAGCGGGGTGGCCAGAATCCATGCCGCATGTTGCCGCATACATGTTGCTAAATCTTAGCAAGTAATCACACCCTAAGCTCATGTGTACTTCTAGCTCAATGATAACTTTGTAGAATGCGACACGGATTAGAGCCACCCATAGTGCTGTTTTACTCTAGGTGACATACTCGTTCGATCTTGCCATACAGCTGACATATATTAGCGAAGTACGCCTTTGTCCAAGGGCATAGCTTACCTTGACGCCGAGGCAATGGGAAAGGGTAGTCAGGGCTATGAACGCTATATTTATAGCTGCCTCAGCACCAGCAGAATGCGGTTTTGGGTCGCTCTTCAGAAGCGCAGTCAGCTCCGCCGAACTCGCTGTAAGAGTAGCCATCGCACAAATCTTGCCTAGCCTAATGGTCGTCAGCGACGTCTTTCGGAGTTTTCCTGTCCATACTCACCCGTACATAGATGCGATAGCGAAACCGCAGGCTGGGTCTAGGAATGTGTGAGGTAGATCAATCAGAGCTCCGGTCAACGGTCGACATGCAACCATCTCAGTAATAGTGTACATGACGCAAGCAACAATACCACCTGCGACTAGATAGCTAATAGCAGCCCCTAAAGATCCAGTGGTAGCGATCAGTGCCCCGGACGTAATGAAGATTCCTCCACCTATGCAACCGGATATACCAATGCCTGACGAGTCAGCAACCAGCGTACTTGTTGATTCACTCCTTTGGCACTTACCTGCCAGTTGAGGCCTACTGAGCACACGGTCAAGATGTTCTGAATGGGTCACATAGTATGGCGATCTGTCAAGGGGGCGCTTTTCTTCAGCCATTTTGCGTGGGATTCCCAGGCGAATCCGTACCGAAGTACGACCTCGTCAGGCTACGGGTGGTTGTGAATTAATTATGAATGTTGACCGCGACCTTGAACTAGAAGATGATGCTTGCGCGACGAATGCGAACCCTCGTGACTATTTGGCCTCCATTCGGCACGTCTTCAGCTTCACTGTCCAATCCGCCTGTGGCGAGGCTTAGACCATACCGGTCGGCCTCTCTGTCTGCCTTACTTGTTGTCCATCAACGCCAGAGTGACTGGAGAGATAGGCTTCGTGATGAGGACGGTACATGGGCACGCGACTTGGTATTGCTGTGATTGGTCAGAAAGGCGGGATATCGGGAGAAGATAACCAAGGTTGCACATGCTCGTATGCATAAGGTTGCTAGGCCGCACTAAGTGCGCCACGGTCGACAAACATTGGTGGATAGGGCAGGACGTCCTCTCAGCCGCGCCTTAGTATCGTTCCGGTGTACATTTCAGGCTACGTGTTGCAGCTAGGCGACAACTATGGTAATTGATAGGGCCGAACTACATTGTGGAGACGGCCCCTCTCATAGTGGATATTGCTTTCCTCTGGGCGTGCGTTCTGTGTGGAGTTTCTGTGCAATACAAGCAGGACATTGCCAATGCAGCTGATAACGAGTATGCCGCATGCGGACAAGATCGCGAGCTGAAAGTATGTCAGATAGTGTTACGTCCTTGACCTACATACATTCGAGGCTCTCCAGGGATGAAGCTTTGGTTAACTCCCAGCTAACGGTTTCCCAGTGATGATTGCAGTTAGAGTGCATTGACGATGTCCATATCCAGCAGCTCTTCGGGCCCTTCGGCGCGTCGCTCGTCGTTAGCGATGGACTACTTCCAGGTGTATTCAGCCTCATCAGGATCGCAGTCGAGTAATCTGCTACAACGACCAAGGCGGCTGTCGTTTCTAAATGCACCCGATGTCGCGACGTCGATCTCATCGTTAGGATGGGTAGCAACATGCTCATCGAAGCAGATACGGTTATACGACGTGAAGGGCGCGAACAGAAGTCGAATTATCCAGCCCGAAGCCGTTTTGAATATTTCGATGATTCTGAAAGATGAGGAGATCCGTGGAATTGCTCTCTCACAGGATCTGCTCGCAGTGATCACCCACAATCGATTGCTGGTGTATGACGAGTATCGCACAAACAACGGCCATGTGCCCAGCCTCGTGAGAGAAGAGCGGATTGACCAGGACGGAAACTGGACCCCGAGATCCGTGTCGATCTCACAACTTGGACGCCAATCTTCCGAGGGAGGGGCAACGGCAAGCATCGCAGTGGGTGGGGAAGGAGTGAGTGCAGTGAAGATCTTCAGATACAAGTACATGCCGGCCTGGAACCTTCAGGGCGACCATGTAGTCCTGAAGTGTCCTCAAAACAACGGTGCTGTCAAGATTGTTGGGTTTTCGCCCTGCCGAAGTGATGCCATCTATGGGCCAACGGTGTTCGCTTTGACAACAGGGAATCACTTGTATTGCTGGATTGTCGCTCGGAACGTAGGCCACCAGCAGAGTATTCGCCCGGATCCTTGCTGGCACATTGACTGCAACGCGAGAAGCAATGAACGTGTAAGTGACATGTGATAGGGCCCGGCACAAAGCTGACTCCAGACAGGCGTATCGCGACGAGATAACGAGCGCGGCTTTTACCATCTCTCCAAACGGTCGGCCTTACATTCTCTGCACCGTCGACCACAAACCACGTTCACACCTCCCAGCGACCTTCCTCGTGGCAATCGACACTCTTGGCTTTGACCCACACGTTCTTCGTCAACCGATAAGGCCTATTCCTGAGAAGGTAGTTGGCTCGAGTGTTGTCGCTGGAGTTTCGAGCTTTAACGGCAGGTTTCTAGTGGTCATAGAAAGAGACGAGAATGGAGACAGGATGAAGCTGTTGACACTTCACGGTGCACCTGGGGGCGGCTTGACGTGTTCTGTTGCCCAAAATCAAACTTGGGGGGTCGAGCTGCAGAGCAGCAAAACTGGATCGTCAACGATCTCAATCATGATACAAGAGCAGGAGGATGCCCTGGAGATCATCGCTGTGGATGGACGTGGCCATGTCGTCTATTCGGGCGTAAGGGTGCTGGGCATGCCACAAGGCCCGGTCCTGCCCATTGCATTACCTAGAAGCTCCATTGTTTCCGAGCTACCGTTCGACCCGATCAGAAGGGAATTATCGTCGGAAGAAAGTAGCCGCCATTCTGTCACACCTTCTTATCGGGGTATGAACAGCCTCGAAATTGTTCCTGGCTGACTGACGGAAATGCCTCGAATCATTACCATACCTACGATCTTTGATTGGATGCGGCAGCTGCACACGCGGCGTAGTGTTGGGGAACTGGGATTTTGGAGCTCGGATAATAGAAACGAGAGGGCGACGCGCTTGTCGCGTACGAATCGCGTCGCGGACTGGCGCCAGCTGACTAAGCCTGTATCCGTCATCTTTAGGTCCGGCACTCACGATCGACAATCGTAACCCAATCCGCCTTGTACGTCCGCTCGCACATGCACAATATCAATAATGTCGCATTGGGAGGAGTCCCCATATCTCCTAACTCCTTGGGTCGCAATCGCCAAGATGGTGTTGTTTATGATGCCTCGTAACCGTCATCAGCACGCGGCTTGAACGCGATAGGACTGCCTTCACCAGTACTCCAAAGCTGTTTCTCGGATTGGCAATCGTCGGTGTTTGCGCGTTGGTTACAGCAAGCATGCCTCGAGACGCATCTCTACGGGGTAGCAGCGAGCTTCCAACGACCCTTCGAGCTTACCAGATTCTTTCCTCAAGTCACACAGCGTATCTCGCTTTCCACACGGAGGGCTGCTCATGCCAGACATGTGCAGAGGAGGAAGGCTCGATAATGGGTAACGCAATGTTTCTGGCATATATAGAATACTCACCCTCAACACTCAAGACACTTCTTCTATCGCCCATTTCTTCCTACTGATCGCACGCTACCTAACATCCTAGTCATACTCTGATACTCCTGTTCAGTGCTTCAACAAGCCTACACTTCAGCTACCAAGACAGCCCCCTCGAGACGATTTACGGCACGCTCCCACCCAAAGATGATGTTCCGCGTCGCTCCTCTATGCTTCGCCGTACTCTTCTCGCGGCACGCTTCTGGCGTACCACACCCACAGCCAAACTCAACATTGCTCGCGAACAACACAATCTGTAACTCCACCGTCCGCCTCTGCGACGGCGATCTCAATGCTGCCGACCCTCCCCCGATCGGTTCGGGCGAATACGTATGCCACGAAGTTTACCCAACCGATCTCACCGTCATCAACGCGCGCTACCCCGATTACGACGTCGACCACCTACACCAAGCCAAGCAGTTCTTCATGCTACGTCGTCAGGTCAAAGATGCTGGAGAGATTGCCACGCGAGTACAGTTTCAAGGCCTACCGAATAGCACGTCGAACTACACCTGCCGTCTCGAATTCGTCCTCCCCCGCCCTGAGCTCCAGAAGATTTCTGGCCCGAACCCGAGCTTTTACGTATACCAAGTCGAGCGGGAAGCCGGTGCGATCGCTACATGGAATACATATGAGGCAGAGAAGAACGCCTTGTTGTTCGGTACGGTCAACGGCGAAAGCCAGGCGCTTGAGAGGACAAGGAGTGTCGGCGGGGTTGCAGCTGTCGACGAGACGGCTTGTAACGAGACAATGTCGTTTATGATGGCAATGATGTACGACAGCCCATCAGCGCCGAACTACTGGGAGTTCTCGAACGTTGCGCCTCCCGCGTTCCCGATACAGGGGTTCAGGATTGTATACGGGTGTTGAGCGAGGAGTTAGTGCATATGGTGTAGTCATGAGATGGGGCCGAATGCCATGTGAAGTAGCAGCTATTCTGATCCTACTGTTTTGAATCTTTAGCCTTGCTCGTACAACTTCTGCCTCGCGTATTGTTGTCAGTAAGTGTACTTCAATGTCGCTCCAGCACGTACGCGAGGTTTTCGCACATCGTGCACTGCATGTTACTGTCTACAATACCGCGATAAACGGAATTTGATCATGACTATGCTCATAGCGCGGCGACTCTTACGGAATATTGAGTTTCCCATGTGCATGCCTACCATGCGGTCGAGCGTAGACACAAGCGGCTCTCGCATAGCGCGATTTGCTCACAACATCAAGGCTGCCAGCTTGACATCTACAGCAGCAGCTTACACTACCGAAAACGGTACATGACCGTATTTGCCGCATACATATAGCTGCAGCGATGTTTCCGTCACCTAGGCAGTGTATTGTCGGCTCCTCGGGCAGCCGTCCTCGTCCTTTCCGCAATCGAACCGTGCACGGTAGCGCACGAACTGCGGCACCTTCCTTCGTCGACCTTCATCTCTCTTTCCAACCAGCAACTTCGCCTTTTCAGACAGCAGCACAAGTCGGGAACTAATCGAGGGATCGAGGGGCCGGCACGGCTGACGTTCAGCCTCAATGCGAATGCTGAGCCTTCCCGGGGGAACGCGATTGCTGTTTTACACTATGCGCGATCCTCAAATAACTGACTTGAAAATCAATACCTCCTCCGTCAAGAGTACAAGCGCAAAGACACACCATAGTGGCGTCAACACACGTTGTGTGCAATTGGTTCGCCGTGGCGTCTCCAGCTGCAGCAATTACACAGCCCTCTTCGCGGGTCGCTGATATCTAGACTAGCCAGTTCAATCTCCAACAGCCACTGACATCCTACCAGAAGCGGAATATGTGTGCGGCGCACACAAGGCTGATTCATCGATCCATGTCCTGCATGTGGCGTGGCGGGGTTGTGAGGTAGGCGCGTAGATGGACACCCCGGCTGTTCAGCCTGGTTGATGGCGGGCTGAAGTACGCCCCAGGGTCAAGAGTATCACTTACATACTCTCTTTCAAGACCTGTCCTTCGCTTCTACTTCAGGTCCACGATTTGATTAATCGCAATCATGTCAGACCGATATCCCGTCAAACGGTGGCTATGCTGCAACTGTGGCGGCAGCAATAACTATGTACGCGATTTGAGCTGCGCACATTGTTACGACCACTCGAGAAGTTCATGTTGTTTTGAATGGGCAGATGCGAATCCCGAATCGCAATTGTTCGATACCCTCGTTTCGCAACCCCGGATTACAGCAACCCCTAGTACCTCGTCCTCCATTTCACGATCTGCTCCCGTCCGTCGACCTGTCATCTCTCAGTCGATACTTCCAAATGACCAGAAGTATATGGCGACCACTGTCTCTAAGCCAGGTACATTTCTAGGTATAACTCAAGATCGAAGCCCATCGCCTATTGACTTGTTTTACGCCACGCCAGACCAAGCGACGAATGCCTCAAGTACCCGCGAGCTATCACGAACGGCTTCCAAGAATGACCCTGTGACGACTAAAGCGCCAGCGCAGTTCCCCAACGTATTTCGTACGCGAATCGAAGAGTCGAGGGCTGAGCAATCGACGAGAAGAAAGGCTTTCATCAGAGAACCCAAGCAAAGACAAAACACCCTAAAGCCTCCTGTGAAGACGTCGGCGAGGCCATCATCCAAATCATCGTCAAAACCGGCCTTTATCGTACAGCATCCTCCTCCCAGAGTAAAGGCTATGCAGGTATCTTCCAAAGACGATGGAAAGAACAACAATCCTCTCGTAAGCCAGGAACGTATTCAAGACAAGCGGAAGGCTAGTCCAGGTCCACGAGCTCACATGTTGCCTACGATAGCCCCGAGAATCCCATCGAGGACTACCAGTTCACGATTGGATATGTCTATTGGAGATGGTATGGATACAGAAAGCCTTGAGGCCTGCGATCTTGCCAGCGGCAATGCGAACGGGGAGATTCGGCTTCTGGTAGATACTAACACTCTATCATCGCTTCGGATCGATGGTGATTTTGAAGGTCATACGATGGAGATAAACCCCGCCGAGGATGGAATGACAGAGCTAGTCATATCGAGTAGTCATGATCCGAGGTATCAAGCCCGTCACAACACTGCTTCAGTGCATGAAGCTGGGTCGGTACGAAATCGAAGACTTTCAGCCCATCTGCCACCCGTCGAAGCTGGTGACCTTCAGGGCAGCCCTCACACTGGGCAGGCTAAGTTCATGCCGAATAGCGAGAAACGCGACCCGAGAGTTTATTACCGTCCTCCCGCAGCGCTTGATGATAGCTCCGATGATTACTTTACGGAAGACGAAATTTCTGAGGTGTCGATTGCTCCCCGTCGACGTGGAGCTGAACAACCTCCACCTCGTCAAAGGCGTGTTGTATATTACGACACAGCCCCTCGACCGACTAGAGAAACCGGATATCGGTCTGGTCCAGCTATCATACAACCCGCCATCGGAACAGGGCGGAGAAGGCCAACGACAGCAACGGCGCGACGGATGAGCTACACGGGAGAGCCAAGATCGGTATATCATTCTCAAGGACCACCACGCTCCCATGCTCAGCCCTCCTACTCTGCTCGAAGTGCGAGGCACTCAGAAAAGATATATGTTGCAGAATTTCGTAATAGCATAGAAAGAGCAAGTGTGGCCCGTGTGGCTAAGGAACGGCCACTCGTGTCACAACACCCGGTGCACGCAACGGGTAATCAGACTTCTTCACCTCAACATGATGAGCGGCAACATTCCATGCGCAATGGCGAGAGGTCAGGGTATTTGGTTCATCCTATGCAACCTACACTTCACCTACTCCCACCTTCATATCGTCCAATCCCCTCTCGACATGACCCACGACTCAAAAAGGTACCCGCGCATAATTTCTATCAGAGAGACGACGTGTCATCCCAAGAACAGGCAGTCAGCGAACCTTGTCCTCCACCGCGTGAGGCACAAGACGAAAACTCCTCTAGACCCGATTCAACTTGCGCGAACAGCAGCTTCAGTCCCGAGAAAAGCCTCGCAGCTGAATCTGATAGGAATCGTGAAGAAGATACCGATGATAACAGCCTTGTCGCAAAAGTAGCCGCTAATACGGAATCGAGGCGAATGTCACAATCACACCAGCTCCAGCAGCCAACAGTTTTGTCTGGAAGCACTGTATCACCATACCTTCCTCGGGTGACTTCAAGAGCTCCAAGCTTTTCCTGGAGCGATTCTGAGCCTGATCTAGAAGTCTTCGAAAGCGACGCAGAAAGTACAAATTCAATCTCAGAAATTCAGCAGGCAACATCAAGTGCAGCTACTTTGGAAACTTCCACGCGTATAGAAGCATTGGGAAACATACACATCGACACTTGGCTGGAAACAGGACTAGCTGGAGAAACCGAGGGCAATGCTGATCAGGATTACGGTGACAGCATATCTGGATCATCTTCCTACCCAGCATCGATCGCATCCGTCTTCTCGATAGCATCTCTAGCGTCCTCAGCATCAGACATGTCTAGAGGTAGTGGTTACTCCGCGATTCAAATTGCAACAGCTACCAAGGTACTACTCGCAATCTTCTACGAAGACGAGACTCTGATGTCGCTGTACAAGAGCGCCATTGAAAACCACGCTATCGGACCGGCAAGACTGCAGAGAAATCTCCGGCGATTATTTCGAGCATATGCAGGTCTTCTGGAAGGCGAGGCTACAGAAAGACTGGAGTATCTGACATCGCGACTTGTGCTCATCAAGTCGGCTATGCTGGCACAGTCCATCGTCGAAAAGTTGCAAAGCGGCCGAGCAGGCTTGCCGCTACCTCGTAGAGAACGCAATGAAGAAAGCTCTGACGAAGAAGAAAACAGTGTCGATACACACCAAGTGAATGAAGACGCCTTCGAGGACCTGGCCATCTTCCGCGAGTTCTTAGTCGAGAGCGAAGCTTTCAAGACATTTCGTGTACAACTGCAAGCGTTTTTAGTACCGAAATCGACACCTCTAACACACCTGGAGTCCGTGAGCAGTGGAGAGGTGACAAGTGCTGTGACAGTAGAGTCAACCCTGACAGAGGCAGTTGCAGGGCAAAGTAAGGCTTTGACCTGGCAAAAGTGGCGTGACGACTCCAAGCAAAGCGCCGATGGCTTCTTTGGCGGTGCACACTGGAAGACTACGGCGAGCAGTATTATGTTCCTCACGACTGATACGTTAATGCTAGCAACAGATAACGTTATGATTGCCGCAGGTCTACTGGAACCACCTCTGAGACCAGACATGGTACGCCTTCGATGGCGATGCGTATGTTTTCCTTCCGAGTTGAAAGCCTTTCAGACCTGTTCAGATGCTAAAAATGTAGCAGGCATGCGGCGAATCTCTTCATAGCGACGTTAGAGAGCTCCGCAAAGGAGGTATCGACAAGCTCGTTCATCATATGCGACGTACCTCTGGTGCCAAAGTGCGCGCGTCGGCTCAGAACCATCAATCTGGAAATCAGCAATACATTGCACCACATCCCATACAATGGATCCGAAAGGCAGTCACATCGATCGTCGGGGACTCGACAATGAAGTCATCGTCATGCCTTCCCCAGCACAACACACCGCGCACTGCTACTGCCAACAACCCATCGGCCCAGCAAAGCATCCTCCATCTTCTGGCTTGCATGCATCGCAATCGACTCCGAAAGGTCCTGCAGCAGGAACGAATCGAAGACGTTACCACTGACCGTGCATTACTGTGTTTCATGCGTAGGCAGTATCTACGCCACCGCAGTCGCTTCCTCCACATACTCTCCCTGAAGAGCGTCAAAGGAATATCTTTCGTCAAGTTCCGCCTTCCAATCGGCGGCAGCGTTGATGTAAGACACCACGATCCATGTTGCGTCACCAACAGCACAGGGCAAGTCACCTGTGAATGCATACCACCTCCGCCGAAAGTTGAGCCTTCACCAGGAGCGGAGTATCGCTGTATTCCCGGCCCGCCAGCCACATACCCGCCAATCCCACCAGTCTACCTTGCAAGCTTATTCACGTGTCCGACAGACGTTCACGAAAAGGATACCTGGATACTAGATCAGCTTCCGAAGCGTACGTGTGGTGAGCTGCGCGGTCAGATCGGGCAGCCTGCTGAAGGATGGGGTATCTACTACGATGAAGGCCTAGACCGCGATACGCTTGCGCTGACTGTCCTTTTGGTGTTTATCATCGCTAGTCTGCTTTTCGGCGTTCTTTGGTCGCGGTTCCAGTATGATGTTCAAGGAGCTTTTGGCGTGAGCGCGTACATGGTTGCATGTTGCGCGGTACTGCTTCCTGTCATCGTCACGCGGTTAGAGAACAAAGGCTAGCCTGGTGAGCTTTGATACCCATCTTGAGATATGGGATGTCGCGACCGCTCGCACCAGAATGTTAATAGTCAGAGTCTATCGTGTTACGAGAAGTGAGTCTCCCGTAGGCAAGAGCGAGCGCACGTCAACTCACTCAATGAGATTTGTAATCACTGTGATATCTTCCAGTTCCTTCAACGGGCAATGTTCTATCAAGACATGCTATGCGAGCCCATGGAGCTAAGATATGCTGTTGTAGACCTGTGAAAACGTGGGTGCCGGTCGCGACTTCCTCACTCAGCAAGCGAAGCGTGCCATTGGAAATTTCGCCTTCGCACACTCACTCACTTACACACAATCTCTTTCACTCACTTTTCAAAATCAAAATCACTCTTCAACATGCATCCCAACGAACACCTTGCGGTGACAATGGATACGATGCGCACCGAGGCTGACTTCGAGCTCTGGCGGCGGACTGCCGAAGCGCAGTATGACATCACGCCGTTCATACGGAACGCGGACATCACGGATCAGAAGATCCAGGAAAAGACTGCCGCGGTCGCAGCAGTGGAAGCGGAGGTCGAGTCCTTGCGGAATGGTGAAAACCCTTTAAAGGTTAAACAAGCCCGGTTGAAATTGCTTGTCGACTACATGGGTAAGATAGCCCGGGCCGTCAAGTTCGAGGGGAACCGACTCCACAGAGAGTACGAGCGTAAGCACGACAAGCCTCCTTGTACTCCTATTTGATGGTTTGCTTACTAGTCACAGCTCACGCCCAGCTTTCCGCATTGGAGCTCGATGAACAAGTGCAGACGCATAATGAGACTATGGAAGTTCTCCATAGTATCATTGATGGTACTGACACTGACAAGGTCAGTGACATTGACGAGCTGCGGCTGGAAGCAGGTGGAACTGGGCTGAGAGCTCAAGCTCGTCAGTTTACCGACGTGAGTCGGTGGCTGGACAGTCACGGTGGACATCAGGTTCTTGAGGCGAAGGCGGCGCAGAGTGACTCTGTCTCGTCTTTGCTAGAGACCGAGGGTGGTGTGGATGCCCTCAAGAAGAAGGTGGCGCGGGTCGACGCCCTTGCCACCTTGATGAAGGATTACGACACTAAGGGCCTTGAGGAGAAGGCGGCCATAGCTGATGCTATCGCTGCCTTGTTCAAAGACTAGGGATGGAAGATTACCGGACGAAGGTGGCGCAAGCCGATGCTTTGGCTTCTTAGTAAAGAGGTCGGGTGATGAGGGTGTCAAGAGAATGGTGGTGCATACTAATGCCGTGGCTACTTTGGCCCAGATGGATGACGCGGAGAACCTCGAGAGGAAGGTAGACATGGTCGATACCATGGTCGCTTTACTTCAGGAGTATGAGGTGAGATCTCCGGACCAAGGAGGCAAGGGACGATCCCGTGTCTGCTTTGCTCCGAGAGATCGATGGCGCGCAGCATGTGGAGGATTTGGTACAGGGCTGGCGTCTTGGGAGTTCTGGCAGCGTTGGCCATGCATGAGCATGCGTTGCGCTGTTTGTTTCCCTGTGGAAATCGTGGGTGGAGGGTCGAGTTAGACCTACATGTTCGGTACTCCTTACCATTCGATATCTTACAATATACCCTGGAGATACTCAAAGCTTATTACACCTGTGAACGCTGCCTCCCCAACTCGATGTATACAGCGGGCATGTTCTCCGTGTTGACATCAGCAAACACATCTAGGCATGTATCAGTCTCACAGTGCCTTCAACTTCCTGCTATCGCGTGATTGTGTTCTGTATGCTGTAGAAACAACTTCGATTCAAACGCCGTCTAATGCATTGGTCTATAGGGTATCATACCTGAATCCTCAATCCATATCCTCTAATCCACCCGCATCACTCGGCGCCTGCTCTTCACTAACCATAATACCCACCATACACTCGCCGAGCATATTCTCCCAGTTCACCCACGGATGCACCTCCATGAACAGCTTCGTTCCGTCTTTACCCGCCGCTCTCTTCAGCTCGCCCTCTCCACCAGGATGAAACGGCAGATAGGGCGAGATATTATACACTTTCCCCTGATAGCTCGACCAAGCAGGCTTCCCCTTCCGCCCGTTCTTCTCCTTGAGCATAGCGGGTGTAACGCGTATCATCGAGTCAACGCCCGACAAGTTCTTGCCCGACTTTTGCAGGTAGGCCCAGTCGAGTGGCGAGTGACCGGGTGACAGGAGTACCTTGCCTCGCGCATTTGGTGTCTTGAGTGCGGAGCCTGCAGTGGGCGGAAGCCCCAGGCTGCCGTTTGAGGTCGGTGGGCCGCGATTGGGTAGCGGGCCGCGATTCGGAAGGGGCCCAGTTGTGGGTACGCGCATTGACTGGGTGGAGGTGTTGGGGAGGGCGCGCAGGTTTGAAGCTGCGACTCGTGGTGGCGGCATGAGAGAGGTTGTGGGCTTTGGTGGCGGGGCCATGAGGGAGGGCTTGCTAGGTGGAGGCATGGTGGAGGGAGGGGACATGGCGGATAGCGAGGGCAGCTTGGAGGCTCGCTGGGCGGAGTTCATGGCTGGGAATGAGGGCGGTGGAAGGTTGTCTTCTTCGTCCTCGTCGGAGCTCTCGTGCTCGTTGAGCGTGAAGGTAGGTACGGCAGGCGCATCCTTTTCAGAGGCCGGCGCAGCTTTTGGTGTGGATTCAGGAGATGGACTCTTTGCAGCTACTCTGGTAAGTTCATGCTTGGTTGAAGTCTGCTCTATGCGCTGCTCCGCCGCGGAGGTGCTGTGGTCTGTCTCGCCATGCTGCGACTTCTCAGGTATCGACGACGCGCCAGAGCGGGCGAAGCGAGTAATGAAGGCGAGCCATGTGGATGGCGGGCGCTGGTAGACCAGGAAGGACAGCGAGAGTGCCAGAATCGAGACGGCAACGAGCATCTCTTGGGTCTATGCGAGGTAAGGAGCGACGGTTGCTGGACCCTGATGGCGTGTGAAGAGCGGAACGAGTCCAGGCTTCATGCGGCTTCAGGGTTTCTTGACTGGTAGGGCTGACGGAAATCGGCGCTAGCCTTCGATGACTTCACGCGCCGCATGCCGTCACTGTTCGGAACATATTCTGTCTGGTGAATGCACACGTTTACGCATTGACAATTGCTCCACGCCTTTGATCACAAAGGTTTCTCATTCTCAACCACGGTTACGCGCGACCCACTCTACGCGCCCTTATAACCTCGCGCCTGCCCCACCACCCCTCCATCTATCGCGATCGCAAGTGCAACCTAAGGCTGAATCACACAATCGCGCAATACACCCGACACACAACCATGGCTGCTGAACCAGCAAACCTGCCCGAGGGCATCATCTCCCTCTTGGACACGGATCTCTACAAGCTGACTATGCAATGTTGCATACTCAAGTTCTTCCCCGATGTCTCAGTCACCTACGGCTTCACGAATCGCACGCCCGACAAGAAGCTCAACCGCGCAGCCTTCAAGTGGTTACAAGCGCAAGTAGATAGTATGTCTTGCCCTCTCTGTTACTTCTACAATAGCTAACCCTCCAGAACTCGAGAGTGTCACCGTCTCCAACGCCGAAATCAACTTCCTCAAGAACACCTGCCCCTACCTAAACGCGCAATACCTCCACTTCCTCTCCACGTTCCGCCTCAAGCCTTCCAAACAGCTCAAGCTATCTTTCCAACCCGCGAACGACACTGGGTCAGACAGCGACAGCGGCGATTTCCACATCCATACCGAGGGTCTTTGGCTAGACACCATCCTGTACGAGATTCCGTTACTGGCGCTGGTCAGCGAGGCCTACTTCAAGTTCGTCGAGACAGACTGGAGCCATGCGGGCCAAGTCGAAAAGGCATACCAGAAGGGGCGGAGTCTGTTGGAAGGCGGATGCATCTTCTCCGAGTTTGGCTCGCGGAGACGTCGCGACTACCACACCCAGGATCTCGTGCTGCAGGGCCTGCGCCGGGCGGCTGACGAGGGCGACAAGGCAGGGTGGAAAGGCAAACTCTCAGGGACGAGCAACGTCCACTTCGCCATGAAGCATGGCCTCGTTCCAGTGGGCACCGTCGCGCACGAGTGGTTCATGGGTGTGGCTGCGATTACCAACAACTACGAGAGCGCAAACGAAATTGCCCTAGAATACTGGACAGCGACATTTGGCGCAGGTGTCTTGAGCATCGCACTCACAGACACGTTCGGTACACCAACCTTCCTGAGAGCCTTCAAGAAGCAGATTCCTCGCGTTACCACGGCTATTCCAGGAGGTGCCACAACGCTGGCGTCAGCGGGACAAACCACCAACAATGATGCCGTAGAGACGATGGCGTCAACCAACCCGCCTATTCAGGCACCATACGACGGGAACCAAGGGTCGCGACAGACCTATGCCGAGGTATTCGCAGGCGTGCGACAGGACTCTGGAGACCCGTTGGAGTTTATCAAGATGATGCGCGACTTCTACGACCAGGAAGGCATCAAGGATAAGAAGACCATTGTATTCTCCGACTCTTTGAACCTGGAGTTGTGCTTCAAATATAAGGCTGCAGCAGAGGCAGCAGGGTTCCAGCCTACTTTCGGTGTTGGAACATTCCTGACAAGTAAGTGCGAAAGTAGAAATGCCTTGAGACATGGCTGACCATGACAGATGATTTTGTCGAGCAGTCAACAGGCAACAAGTCTGTACCCCTCAACATTGTGATCAAGATCGCCTCCGCTGCGGGGCGCTACGCCGTCAAGATTAGCGACAACATTGGCAAGAACACAGGAGACAAGGCGACAGTAGATGAAGTCAAGCAGCGACTAGGCTACCAGGAGAAGTCGTGGGCTGGGGGTGATGAGAAGACGCGTTGGGGAACTGCAGGCGCGCCAGCTACTTAGTATGTGCGGTGTGCATCTCATCCGGTGGGGCGTATACGTTGGCTAGACTTGAGCTCCTACGCTGCAGAGACGTGGAGTCCAACCAAGAAGTGGAGGCGTTCATAAGCTGAGATGCGGTCTGCAAGGCTGAGTCTAGCGCAGACCTTCCTGCGATGACCGTGAAGCTGCGTCAGCGCTTGGTGGCCGGCTCGGAGTCTCTTTACGAGATGAGGCGAAAGTCAACAGTAGATGCGAGAGTAGTGCAAGCGAATAGCAAGTTTGCAGCCCAAAGTGCCTTCTAGACGCCGAAGCATGTGCGTGTGCCAAAATTAGAGTGATGTTAGCAACCTCGCCGCTGCGGGTCAACGACGCGCCGCTGCTTACCAGCCCCATGGAGCTAGCCCAGCGCCTCCTGCATGCGCGGTCCACTCTGCCACTCAGCCCCAGGAAACACTCGCAGAGCTGAAACACATTTATCTTCTGTCGCCAGCCTTTGCACAGCATTGACAGCATTGATTCGAGCTCAAGCGCGTTTGACCTCAATTCACCCTTCGCCTAGTCACGAGCCCACCGCTACTCTAGTGCCGCTTTCCGCGTTTGCAGTCGGCTGTCTCAGGAGTCTTCACGTCCACTCAGACCACACAGGGCCTGTTTCAGAATGAGCGTAAGTTCCCTCTCTGTCAGCGTACCCGAGTAACTGTGCCCTCCTACAACACACTCCACTCCACTACACATCAACACTTGCTGACCATGGCTGCTGCGGACGAACAGTACGGAAACAAGGGCTACGGCCAGATAGGATCGTATGGCGGTAACCCCTACGACGCACGCGACGCCAGCCCGGCTGGCTACAACAACTACAACCAGGGCGGCTATGGTACGTCTTGGATGCGCCACACCTCAACGGCTATCTCTAACGCAGTACAGGCGATGTAGAGATGCAAAACTACCCCGGCGGTGGCGCCAGCGCGAACCCCAATGCCATCCTCGACGAATGCCGCGAAGTCGACCGCGCCCTCGACGACCTCGATGCCCAGCTCAGCAACCTCGACCGTGTCTTCAAGCAGTCGCTGGCGCGCCCAGACATGCCCTCGGGCGAGATCAACAACCTCAGCTCGCAGATCATGACCGGCTACCGTGGCCTCGTCGGCCGCGTCAAGGCCATCAAGTCGAAGCCCGACTCTGGTCACCCAAGAAACGCTCCACAAGTCGGCAAGGTCGACCGAAGACTCAAGGCGACCATCAACAAGTACCAACAGCTCGAGTCGGATTTCCGAAGGGATTCACAGGCAGCTGCTGAGCGCCAATACCGCATTGTGCGCCCAGATGCCACCGAACAGGAGGTCCGAGAGGCGGTATCAGACCCCGATGCGCCCATCTTTCAGCAGGCTGTAAGTAGCTTCAATTGGTCGAGTACATCATTATGCTAACACCCTCCAGCTCCTTAACTCAGACCGCCGCGGCCAAGCATCATCCACCCTTCGCAACGTCAAGGAGCGACACGAGGCCATTCAGAACATAGAACGTCAAATGGTGGAGCTTGCCCAGCTATTCCAGGACCTCGACCAGATCGTCCAGGAGCAGGAGCCGCTTGTTGCCAACATCGAGCAAAAGGGCGAAGAGATCCACGACAACGTCAAGGCCGCCAACGTGGAGATCGACGGTGCCATTGTCAAGGCCCGCAGCCGCAACCGCAAGAAGTGGTGGTGCCTGCTCGTTCTCCTGCTTATCATCATCGTCGTTGTTGTCATTGCTGTTGTTGTCACACAAGTCAACAAGGCCGCTGCCAACACCGTTGCATAATCGACACACCAGCCGAGTCTATCCCTCCAGCATTGAGAGATTGCTATACAGCCGCGTCTCGAATTCCATCACATCCACCGTCTCTTCTTTATTAGTCTTTCCCAGAGGCTGGTCCGTACAATATGTAATACCCTCACGGTGGACATACATACCCCATCTCTCCTGTCATCTCTTCCATTGGTTAGGAAAATTGGTCTCTTTTGTAGGCGCCTGATGGCGTCCTCTATTCTCAGCGTCTTCAAGCTGTTTCTGTAGCGCTGGCCGAATTGCATTGCGGGTTACTTACATACAACTGTTTTAGAGGCTAGCTTACGAGCTATCGAATGAAAGAGTGTCAAACACGTGCTTTTCGTCGCGATGCGCAATCGTGTTTGCATTGCCACGGTCCTTGACTTCACTGCCCCACGCACCGGTCCGACGCAATTTGAATTCGCATGCCACAATCAATCTTTGTGAGAAATGGCGGCGAAACCTCCTCTCAGGTGACGTTGTAATATAAACATGTACCACGCTAAATTTCGAAGCAATCTAACCAACACAAAAGCCGAATAATTACCTGGGGTAAGGCGCACGATCTACCGACACTTTAACCACTCTGGCGTCCACTAGATCGCGAACTCATATATTTTGGAAACAAGCACGGAACAAGCATGGGACTATACCTATTGAGCTACGGAAGATAAAGCTTGGGCTGTGAAATTGAGGGTATAAAGAAATAGCACTTGGCCGCTGTCTTGGAAACCAGCACTTCATACTCCACCAGACCAACAGAAACAATGTTTGGCCAAACAGCACTCTTCGCTCTAGCCCTCGCGGCACCCGCCCTCTCGCAAGTCACCGAAGGCTTCGAGAACGGCTGGGACCAAACCGCCTGGCCGACCTACGCCCCAGACTGTTCGCAAGGCGGAAAAGTCACCCTCGACAGCACAACCGCGCACACAGGCAAGAACAGTATCCGTGTCGACGGCGCAGGAGGTTTCTGCGGCCACATCTTTGTCGGCACGACTAAGATACCTGCCGGTGATGTTTACGTGCGGACGTATCTGTGCGTTCTTCCCATCTCATATAGATCAAGATTAAAGGAAGATGTACTAATGTATCTATAGTAAGGCGTCAAAGGCCCTAACCGACTCCCACGTAACCTTCATCACGATGCCCGACTCCGCGCAAGGCACAAACAAACACCTCCGCATAGGCGGCCAATCGAAGATCCTCATGTACAACCGCGAAACCGACGACGCGACTCTGCCCGACCTGTCGCCCCAGGGCATCGCAACTTCAAAGGCGCTACCAACCAACGTGTGGACGTGCTTTGAGTACCATCTTGGCACCGATGGCAGCGTAGAGACGTGGTTGAATAATGCGACGGTGACTGGGTTGACCGTGGGGAATGGAGCGACCAATGCGAATGCCGGGCAATGGACGAGGAGTAGTGTCAAGCCGAAGATTACGGGCGCGTACTTTGGGTGGGAGAGTTATGGGGGGGATACGAATACGATTTGGTATGATGATGTTGTTGTTAGTGGGAAGAGGATTGGTTGCTAGATGAAGATGGGGGTGGATGGGGAGTGCTAAGGGTGATGGAGATGGTCCCAGGGTTGGGACTTGTACATAGTGAAGCTAGGACTTGCAGATATTGAATGATAGTTTACAGTAAGCGGAAGTGTGCTTTGTTACGAGAGTGAAGGCTCTTGAAGTCGTAGAAGCGTCTGCATGGTGTCAGTATGACGAGACTACTCCAACGAACGCCAGATGTCTCTCCACATAAACAAACTACCTCCACAGCGTCGTAGAACCTTCCTGTCCATGCGCAAGGAAACCACGATTGCAGTCATCGTGACACAAGAACCCTGTGACTTCCGCCCGCTCCGCCGCAGCGCATCCCACGAACCAACCCCAGCTCAGCGGGGAAACACCCCAATCTCCTAAATTCCCTCACTACATGTCATCTGAGCAACGTCCACTCCACCAAAGGACCGGCTGCACCCCTTGGCGCAACATCTCTACCTGACAGAGATGTTCTTGCTCTGAGCATCGCCATCTGCAATGCACCCGTGGTCCCTGTCCCGATCGCGACATGTATCGCCTGATCGCGCATTGTAGCAGATAGGCTGACGACAACGCCTCTTGGCGAACCGCAAGCCCACGCCACAAACCCTGCCTCACCACCAATGTAGACACACGGGCGTGGGCGGTGAAGAGGCATGCGCGCACTTCCAAGTCTTGATGCCAATGCCCGCAGGTGTCGATGCAGCAAGGGTGGCTCACGATGTCCAGCACGAGGACGCACCTTCACAATCACATGGGCAAAGTACCTAGGTTAACGCAAATCACAGCAGCACGTTGTTCACTCCACAAGTGCATTTTCAAGGTCTTTGCTTGCTTAGCTTCCGCAGCCCGCGCCGCAGCGGACAGAAGTTCGAAGGTCCAAGACGCCGTGCGAAGACACGCCTAGACCCTGGGCTGACGCTCCATGCCGCTTGCGACCTAGAAGGTTCGGGGCTTTGAGCTGGGGCCGTTCGCTGGAATACTAACGACAGTATATGTTAGCCTGGGGTAGACGCTGTTGTTTCTCTTCACACGCTTTATATTCTGGGGTTGACCTTTTGTGGGGGTGCGTTCTGCGTTTCTCAACGTCTACGACTACGACCATAGCCGACCCACCGGTTCGAGCTCGTTCGACATGTCTTCTGTCATGGCATCCGCGAGTGCAGCGCCCACGGAGCCTATCAAGGCGCCGCCGCAAGCGGGCATTCTCGAGGGTGTCAATCCAGTGCATTTTGACAAGAATCATCCGATTATCCTGTTCATCGTTCAGGTACGTTGTCTCTACTACCCCGAGCATCGGGTTTGGAGCGTCTAGCTTGGTGAGACGCTTCACCAATTAGTACTACCACCATATCTCAATATCTGCGCAACCCCAGCCCCATACCGCTGGCTCTCCATCCTCAAGACTATAATCCAGCTTTACGTCTTTCTCGCCATGCTTCACCCAACTACCAAAATAACGACTATACTAACCACACCCCCCCCCCCCCCCCCCAACAGGCAGGCATAATAATAATCTTCTGCCGCGCCCTCAACTGGCCCCTCTCCAAAATCCGCCAACCACGCGTGATATCCGAGATCATCGGCGGCATCATCCTAGGCCCCTCGGTAATGGGCCGCATCCCCGGCTTCCAAACCTCCATCTTCCCAACCGAGTCCATGACCAACTTGAACCTAGTCGCCAACCTCGGTCTGACCTTATTCCTCTTCATCATCGGCTTGGAAGTCGATCTGCGCTTCTTGCTCAGCAATTGGCGACCTGCGCTCAATGTGGGACTGGCGAGTATGGCGGTGCCGTTTGGCCTTGGTTGTGCGATTGCGGTAGGGTTGTATAATGAGTTCAAGGATGAGCCTGGGACGGTGCAGATTGATTTTGCGATTTTTATGCTGTTTATTGGTGTGGCTATGGCTATTACTGTGAGTTCTGCGGATTTAAGGGGATCTTTTCTTCATGCTGATTGGATTCCTAGGCTTTTCCGGTGCTTTGCCGTATCTTGACGGAACTGAAATTGCTCATGACACCGGTTGGTGTCATTGTTCTTTCGGCGGGTGTTGGGAATGACGTTGTTGGTAAGTCGCACAGTACCTCCTCGAATGTTCTGACTAACTTGCCGCAGGATGGATCCTTCTCGCTCTCTGCGTAGCCCTCGTCAACGCCGGTTCAGGTCTGTCAGCACTATGGGTCCTTCTCACTTGCGCTGGATACATGCTGTTCCTGGTGTACGCTGTCCGACCAGTCTTCGTCTATGTCCTACGTCGATCCCGCGCACTCCAAGATGGCCCCAGTCAAGGCATCATCAGTCTGACCCTACTCATCGCTCTGGGCTCTGCCTTCTTCACCGGTATCATTGGCGTTCATCCCATTTTCGGAGCGTTCATGGCGGGGCTGATCTGTCCACACGAGGGTGGTTTTGCCATCAAAGTCGCCGAAAAGATTGAGGATCTCATCGGCGCCCTCTTCCTCCCGCTTTACTTTACTCTCTCGGGACTGAACACAAACATTGGTCTCTTGGACTCTGGTATCGTTTGGGCGTACGTTATCGGCGTCTGCGCTGTCGCGTTCTTCTCCAAGTTCCTCAGTGCTACACTAGCGGCACGTGGGAGTAAGATGCTGTGGCGAGAATGCTTCGCTGTGGGATCTTTGATGAGTTGTAAGGGATTGGTAGAGCTTATTGTCTTGGTAAGCAATCACTACTTACTATAGTAGGCCAGCACTAACAATCACAGAACATCGGACTGAATGCCAAGATTCTCAGCACTCGAACCTTCACCATCTTCGTCGTCATGGCCCTCGTTACTACCTTTGCGTCGTCCCCATTGACCATGTACTTCTACCCGCCGTGGTACCAGAAGAAGGTTGAGGCATGGCGTCGCGGCGAGATTGACTGGGACACTGGCAAGCCTCTCGAGGGCTCAGACGAAGGTATCGATGGAGTGAACTACGAGAAGATGGCCGCCGAGAAGATCCAGCGGATGACCATCTACCTCCGTCTGGACAGCATGCCCAACCTACTGGCCTTCACCTCGCTCTTCGGTGGAAACGCGGATAAGCCAGCACCCAAGACACACCCATCCAAAGACATTAGCACAAGCAAAGAGACAGGCGAGACGTCACTCGTTGAGACAGCTCCATCACGACCAGTGGAAGCTTACGGTCTCCGACTACTCAACCTCACCGACCGTGGCTCCTCCGTCATGCAGGTTTCAGAGCTAGAATCCTACACAGCGTACGACCCAGTCGTAAACACCTTCCGTACCTTTGGCCGTCTCCACAACCTTGCTGTCAGCGGCGAAGTGCTCGTGGTGCCGGAGTCGTCTTTCGCTGAGACTCTCGCTACCCGTGCGTCTGACTCAAACTTCCTAGTCCTGCCCTGGAGTGAGACAGGCGGTATGTCGGAGCAAGCCATTATCGAAGACAAGGGAACGAAGAACAAGCTAGCCGCTTCAACATACAACTCGTTTGTGCACGAGACACTCGAACAAGCCAGCATACCCGTAGCAGTCCTGATCAACAAGAACTTTGGCGGCAGCAAGAACAAAGAGCAGAAGCAGCGACTGAAGCTTACCAGGACATACAGCAGCGTTAGTTTGTCTAGCACTAGGGACAAGGCGGTTACAGCACCTATTGCGGATCGGAGCCACCACGTCTTCTTCCCGTTCTTTGGCGGAAACGATGACCGGACTGCACTACGTTTGGTTCTTCAGTTAGCTGAGAACCCTCAAGTCACTGTTACCATCGTGTACTTTGATGTTTCGGAATCCGTCATCGGCCAAGCTTCACCCGTCTCATCAACGGTTCTAGGAAAGGCCGGAGAGGTAGTCACGACGACGACCACATCCCGCGAGCAGGATGCAGCCTTCTTCGCTGCGCTCCGTGCCTCACTCCCTGTCGATCTAGCGAACCGTGTTGTCTTCGAGACCGTGGCTTCCACTGCGCCAGTTCAGGATGTCATTGCCCGCGCGAGCATTGAGGTTGGGCAGTCGCCGAGGAACGCTGGTGATCTCATCGTGCTGGGCAGGAACGTAGCGAGGAACGGTGTGTTGGAGAGGGAGAACACGGCAGATGAGATAAGGAGTAGCTCGAGTGCAGCAGCAACACTGGGTGTGCTTGCTGAGAAGGTCTGGGAGGGCAGGCTGGGAGCTAGTGTGTTGGTCGTCAAGGCGGGACTGTGATGATGGTATAGCTGGTGTTCAAGGCGCTTAGATAAGGGATATGGAAGGGTACCATTGGATTGGGATGTGTTACAACGTCGATACTGAGATACCTCTTGGCTAAATGAAGGTTGCTTCATGCTTGCGTAATCCAACACTGAAACTCGGTCCCACCCGTTGCACTGTCCGTGATCAGCGACAAGGAGCCATGCCTCATGCCGATTCTTGCTCTTTCCTGCCTTTCAACGCTCTTTTGTTGAGTTCATGGCTTGTCCTGAGATCATAGACGTGATGCGGCTCCGCATGCAACATGTGGCAATTCACGAGTAGACTTGTACGTATTCACCGGTCTCAACTGGTCGTTGACGCCTAACCGCGTACGCGTACGGCTTCCGTACGACCGTCGGATGCAGGGCGTATGCTCACGGTACACGTGCCCTATGACAATCTCCGTGGTACGTACTCGGTGCTACGTGGGGTGTGTATCTAAACCACGGTCCACGTCACCTTCCCCGGTCGTGCTGCGGCTGTTCTTCGACCGTCGCAACCCAGTGACTCATCATTCATCAACAGTTTGACGTTGATGAGCATATCAGCAGAAGATCCTCGAAGGAGATTGTGGATCATTCATCTGCTGTGACGTTTTTTTCTTACTCATGATAGGCCATGGTAAAGGCAGAGATGTCGTGATGTGGAGGTGAGGATGAAAAAACTTCCGTACGTTGGATCAACGGACAAGCTCGGAGTAGATGAGGAAGAAGCGGTGACAGGTGGCTAGAAAGCCGTCGAACGAAAAAGCAGCTGTGGGTCGAGTTGCTATCAGCTTTCCACAATACATACAGATATTGTGGGCGTCGAGAAGTGCTAAATGGTGCCTCAGGTTCTTCAGAAACTAACCATGTAGACCTGAATACCTACATTTTACACTCGCATGCCAGTGCAAATAATTGCGAGTGTTCTAGTAGGCTTGTCTTGCGTGCGCACGGGCCAACACGAACACTGTATGACTTGAGAGTGCAACTGCTCAGCCTTGCGCATGAGCAGGATTGCGAAGATGTGGAACAGCTAGTTCTGGAAGATCCTATGCACGTACGGAATCCAATGATGAGGCAGGCAATGCTCTGTCGCACACGTCGTAATCGGGTTATGACTTGCAGTCGATCCCGAAAGATACGCCACCGAGAAGCCCCGTGCCGCGCATGCGCCTCACAGGGGGCTGTAGAAGGCGAAACATGTGACCAGCACACGGGGATTTTGAAAAAGGATGGAAAAGTTCACGATGCTAGTAGAGATGGTCGAGGCGTTGCTGGCAATTCTCCGCGAATTGGTGCAGAATTTCATGTCCAACGGTCGTGGTCAGTGTTCGGGTGGAGTCTGCGTGTAGACGGACGCGTGGCTAGCGAAGATCAACGTCCCCACCAGTCCACTAGGGCGTGCCGCAAAGGTAACCCCAAGAGGAAGCAACGAGGGACAGGGGAGATTGAAGATGGAGTCGTCGCGTTCGCGTGCAGTTGAGAAAGCTTGCGAGATGAATGCGTACCCATTGTACTATGGCAGACGTGTCGCGCCAACGCAGGTCTTGTCACGGGTGGGCCGTGAGGAAGCCCTAGAGCCCACTGCAAGCGATAACGTAATGTGGAAGAGGCGCGTCATGGCGACGTGAGGGCAAATCCAAACGGAGCAGCTTCATGGCAAGCTGGTGTAGTACAGTTGAAGCTCGACGAGCAATACAACCAGCAAAGCTTGAGTAGCTTCGAGACCGGGCAAGGCCTGCTTGGCACGATACACCAGAGCGTCGGAGCCGTAGAGCAGTCGACGGGTGGTGATGGCGACGCTGATGCCAAGAGCGGCGATTCTAGAGGGTAAAGTGGTTCACCAAAGATTGCGCAACTGTAGTGCGTCTCTGCCACGCTTAGCGAAGCGTCCTGCCCCTGCGTGGAACAAGTGGATGCAGTGGATGCAGTGGATGCATGTGTGAGGAGCAAAGGGACAGAGATTGTAGATACGCGGCATGCGCAACAGAAGGTAGATACGGGCGGAGGATACCCTGGGACGGGCAGCGGGAGCAATGCTACGCTGACCTGACGGCGGTTGCGTAGTCGCAGGGCCTGCGTGCGGGTGGTGGGTGTTGTGGTTCTAGACATGAGGAAGCCGCGACAGGGCCGCGTCAACACGGCCCAAAGCGGTAAGCGCGAGTCGTCGTCGTCTTGCCCCATCCCTCAATCAATTACCCTCGTCCGCACCTGTCCAACCCACGACTCCACCACCTATCGACGACCCAACCCGTCAACCAGCGCTGTCGAGCCGCCTGCACGAGAGAAAGAGACTTCCAGCTCTCTTCGCGCCCACGACACGCAGAATTCCCAGAATATCTGCCTGTGGCTGTCTCGTTGCTGCGCCGCCGCATCATCGGGCTGTGCACTGCCAATCCGCAGCCGGTCGACCACGCTATACACCCACGACACCCGTCACCCGCCCACGACCTTCCTGACCCGCCATCACCGCGCACAACGACATTGCGACTGCAGCTCGCACCCGCCCACGATGGAATACAACAACAGCGCCCACCGCGCTCAGCAGCCCCAGCATGTCGACACGGACAGGCTGGCGGCCGACATGACGGAGCAGTTTCGTCAGGTCCTCAGCACCAAGCGCATGAACGAACTCACATCACGCTCATCTCAATCGCGCTCCTCATCACCCGCACCGAGAGATTTCGGCACTCCACAGCCGCCGCCATCGCAGTCTGCCCCGCCGACGTACGCTTCCATCAGGAACATCCCCCTCGTCCCTGAGGCGCCTCGCGATGCGCGATCCCTCCGCTTCAAGAACATGCTGCACTCACTCTCCAACATGCCCGTTCGATGGGAGAACCCTGGACTCCTCGATGAGGCTCTTCGCGTCATCCCGCTCGAGCAGATCTACAACGAGGCCGAGGAGGAGAGCCAAATACTGCAGGCCGAGGCCGAGAGCATGGCTGCTGGCAAGAAGGCTGCCTGGGGCTACCAAGACTGCGTTGTCCGCGCACTCCTCCGATGGTTCAAGCGATCCTTCTTCTCCTGGGTCAACAACCCACCGTGCTCGCGATGCTACTCACCAACCGTTGCCGTCGGCATCACTCCACCACTACCCGACGAGCAAGCCCGTGGCGCCAACCAGGTAGAGGCTTACCAATGCTCCCACGAGGCCTGCAAAAACTACGAGCGCTTCCCACGATACAACGACGCATTCGTCCTGCTGCAGACACGCAAAGGCCGATGTGGCGAGTGGGCCAATTGCTTCAGCATGCTCTGCCGCGCCGTCGGCTCAAGAGTACGCTGGGTTTGGAACGCAGAGGACCACGTCTGGACCGAAGTCTACTCTGTGCACCGCAAGCGATGGGTACACGTAGACGCCTGCGAAGAGGCATGGGACAAGCCCCGGTTATACACTGATGGTACGTTGCTCCTTCCATACCCACACCTTTTCATCTGCTAACCATCTACTCAGGCTGGGGCAAGAAGCTCTCCTACTGCATCGCCTTCTCGGCTGACGGTGCCATGGATGTCACCCGTCGGTACGTCCGCGACGCCAAGCACGCTGCTGAGCGCAACCGCGCCCCAGAGGCAGTCCTCCTCCACATCATGGATGAGATCAGAGCAACACGACGTGCCAACATGTCCAAGCAGGACAAGTTCCGTCTGCAGGGTGAAGACATCCGCGAAGCCAAGGAGCTCCGCCAGAGCGTCATCTCATCCATTGCACACGCTGTCAGCAAGCTCAAGCCAGAGGACATTATCAACGCTCAAGTCACTCGCCGCCTAGACCCTGATGCCCAGAAGGCACTAGAGGGCCGCATGAGCGGAAACGCCCAATGGATACGAGCGCGCGGCGAGGGTGGTCAGGGTCAACAGAACCAGCAAGACCCTCGAAACCAGCACCCGCGCTGAAAGCATCCGCCACCCCACCTTCCATTCACCACTCCCGGTATCTTTCCATCGCGCCATGCCTACAACGTAAGCCGAGTCAGCAAAGTGCGCTGCACCTAGCTCTCGAGCATGTAGAGCCCGATAGAAGACGAGATACCCTTCCGACATACCCCCGCAACATTCGTTACGCGGACGACACTCCCGCTTGTATAACATAGAGTCTGGAATTCTTGGTCATTTCGATTCATTTGCGCCGGCGTTCCAGGAGCAGCACGCAAGAGACACGCGATATCTTTTAATGTCTGCACCCACCTCGGCAGAGGCTTTTCTATTGTTCCCGCATCACTTTGGCGACCGATTTCACTGCTTTGTTGCATTCTTCACTTCATCTTTCCGTGTGCACGCGGGGTTTTGCGGCACTGTTTATACCATTTTGCCATTTTGGATCACGACTTGCGATATCTCCTATGTCTTTTCTGTATGTTTACGAGCATTTTGGCACTTGTACGCACGACGTATGAGCTTCACGTTTAGGTATTCGTCGCACTGCACAGTTTTGAGAATTGGAGGTGTTGTACACGGGCGGTGTGGGGATCCGTGGCAGAGAGCTGATGTGTACGGCGTAAGAGGGGTCGACGCGCGTCCCGCCCAAGATGCAGAGCTTACTGCAGCCTTGGGGCGGTGGATGCAAGATAGAAAATCAGAGCCAGATTGGCCATGTTTCTGCAAACCACATGAACAGTTCATCTCAACAGCTTGCGTGATTGTGACATTGTGCGCGACTAGGGCGGAAGCTGATCAAAGTCGGTATGTGAAAGATTTGCGGGGACGCGCGTTAAGAGTACGCAGGCTGGGTCAGGAACATGGCAAGTCATCTCCAGGGTCCACCCTTCGACATTGAAACATGCATTCCACACACGTCAAACGGAGGAAGAAACCATGATGCAAGAAAGCAAACGTCATGTCTCATAGCAACCATTCTCTCGAACATCTCACTCCAGCGAGAACGAGCGATGGCACGAATCATGCACGATCAGCATCGTGACAGGCGGGCCGTTCGTTTCTCCAGCTCTTTCCAGATGAGGTTAGCGTGCGATGCTGTGCAGAGGAAATGTCTAAAAATAACGAAGAAATCAAGTGTGTGATGACCGTCAGGCCCTACGCCAAGTGATTCTCGAAGTTCAGTGACGAGGAGTTTTGAGGCTCTGTCGCTGTGCCTCTGCAAAGTTTTGTCGACTTAGGTCAGTTTAGGCGTGGACCCAAGGCAGTGGTGGTTGGTAATTGTGCGAGGTACTGCCGTCGTTCTTCCGGATGCTGTCTTGTCGGGTGGGGTTTGGCCGAGCTGACGGTACGGGGAGGAGGGCTGACCTGAAACGGCTATATCAGGTTTTGTCCTTGATAATCAAGTATATGTTTGGAGTGTTGGATAAGTCAAGAATGCAATTCTGGAATCGGAGCTGTGCATCCCGCAGTGATTGAGGCACATTGCCATCTGTTCAAGCATCAACTGCTCACAAGACACTCTCATGGCCTCAATACCGACATAGCACCGTACTCAGGCCTGGCAACACGCATTCTCGCCGGCAGTGCTTTGCGAATGCCAACAGCACACGCACTATCATCCGCAGCAAAGTTGTGTCAGCACTCTTAGGCCATCACAATCCACATCAGTCGCAAGCCCACTGAGGCTGGTGAAGGCTAACCCAGGATCAGCCACTTAGGTCCCGCCGCGCACAGACCCTATGACCCCAAGCTGTGTGGCCGCTCAGCCCCCTTCGGCTGGGCACTTTGCCTTGCGCATTTCAGCTCCGCGTTTGAGGTGGTTTGTACAAAAGCTTGTGGCGGCCCACTGGATTGTCGCACTCATCGTTCTGTCGTTTGACGTCTAGCCTTGTCCACCTTAATCACATCCACGGGTGACTCCACTACCACCGCGGATTCACGATCGCTACTACCAGCCTGTTGACTCTGTTTCTTGAGTGACATCAGTCAGCCTTACTCGGTTCCCGCTAAATACCAAACCAACCACAACCACAACCACAACCGCAAACATGGGCAAAGTCGGGCGCTTCGCGTGTATCCTCACGCCTATGTGCCTTACCCTCGCATCCTTAATATGCTTCATCATCGTCATGCTAGGGCAGACGCCATGGTCTGGCAACAACGCACCCGCAACAGCCTTGGGGCGCGATCTCTACTTCTTCAAGGTACGTCTTCCCCCAGCCTTGCGCACGAATACAACTAACACCACGGCAGGCAGACACAAGTAAACTAGTCGAGAACCCCGAGAACTTTCTGGACAAGATACCCGACGGCATCACACCTGATGCGGCGAAGAACTTCCTCGACGCCCTCCGAGGCAAGATGGACTCCAAGGAACTCAAGGACTTCTACCAAGTCGGCCTCTTCTCCTACTGCGAGGGCGAGAAGGATGCAGAATCTGGCAAGGAAACCATCACCTACTGCTCTGCGCGCAAGTTCCAGTTCCACTTTGATCCCCTCGCCATCTGGCAGATGAACGGCACCAACATCCAGGAGGTCCTCGGCGACAAGTACGACAGCGGCATGAACGCGTACAAGAAGGCTGCTGGCTGGATGAACTGGGCTTTTGTCATTACAATCACCCTCACGGCTGTCGAGTTTGTCATTGGTTTCTTTGCCATCTTCTCGCGATGGGGTAGCCTTGTTACTACTGTCGTGTCTACCGTACGTCTCCTTTTTCCACCCCCAAATCACATTTCATTCCCATACTAACAACCCCAGGCACAAACTCTCTTCGCCATCGCCGCCGCCGGCACCGCGACAGCCATCTACGGCACCATAACCGGCGTTTTCAAGACGGTCCTTGAGCCCTACAACATCGGCGCTTCCATGGGTAGCCAGATGCTCTCTGTCCTCTGGCTCGCCGTCGCCTTCTCCATCGGCTCTGGTTTCTTCTGGCTCATCAGTGTATGCTGCTGCAGCGGAAAGAGCAGCCACAAGAAGATGGTTGTTGAGAAGACACCGTACACATACGAGAGGGTGGCCTCGCCGGCGTTTGGCCAGCAGGGTCACCAGATGCAACAGTGGCCTAGCAGCCAGAAGCAGACGCCGCCTTCGGGGCAGCCTACCGCTTATGAGCCGTTTAGATCGCGCGTCTAAGTGGTGGAAAGCGTTGGATGAGTAGGTTGAAGAAGTATTGTAGGAGTGAAGATGCTGGTTCTTTGACGACATGTACGACCATTTTATGGGAATCTTTCTGGGTTACTTGTATACCCCATGGCGTTTACTATAGCATTTTCGTGATTTGGCCCGATGTGGCTTTGGGGTTTGGGTAGCTTTGATATACTGAAATGGATAACATCAAATACCATTTACATCAATATCAAGTCAAACATCTTCGTTGTCAGATTCCCTTTGTAAAGTGTACTGCTAAGTCATGTTGAAGCAAGGTCGTTTCCCAAACTGTAATTTCGCTACCTACCTTTCCTGTGAACTCTTCATCTTCCGGCAAGACAATACACTGAATGTGAACATCTGCATGTTAGCATAACTGCATCACAACTCACAAGAAGCGAGCATCATCGTAGTTAAGAACGCAACAAAGCAAGCGCGGAGAACCAAAAGTTCCAAATAAAACATGGCCAATTCATCGCATCAGATTAGGTATCTCTCTTTGTACATCTACCCGCTCCTATAAATCCGCCAACTATGCCAACATACACGTCTCTTACTGCTCATGCGTACCCACAAACCTCGGCGGGAGATCCAAATCCCAACTCGGCCGTTCCACAAGCACCACCTCTGGCGCATGGAAACTGTCATCACCGCTAATGGGTACAATGCCGAGTATAGGGCGGTACTTGAATGTGTGCCACCAAGGCTCATTCCGCTTACTTTGTTCGACTGCTCCGACTTCTCCTCCGCCATTGACCATATCCTCTGCTGTTTCGCCATTCGTTTGCTCAACCCCTTCTTGTGTGTTTGCTCTCCGTAGGATGGTCAGGGGTTGGCTGGTGTTCTCCACATCATCGTCGTCTTCGGCATCAGCTTTGCGTCGTACGGCGTTGACGTCCATCCACTTCTGTCGTCCAGCTTTGTCTGCATTGTCGCTCTGGAACTTGCGCATCTTGGTGATGGGGGCTTCTTTCTGAGGGACTGCGTCACCGGCACCGCTGTTGTTCTTGAGAGCGTCGCGCTTCCGCTTCTTTCCTGCGTGGTCGGTATCGGAGATTGTGAAGTCTTTGGTCAGGTCGAACATGAACAGCCACTTCTCGCCGTATAGCCATATCCGTTGTTGGGATTCTGTTACATCCCAGATGCAGCCCTTTGCGGGGAGGTCGACTTGTTTGTACTCGTGGGGATAGCTGGAGGGTGGGTTTCGTCTTGACCATTCTGACAGGCGGCCGGACATGACATCGAAGAGGTAGAGCTGGTGCTCGGCAGAGACCAGCAGAAGTCGGTAGTCCGCGGTAGGTAGCTCGTGCGAGTGGGGATGAGGGTTATGTCTTGTTGGGTGTACCGCGGGGTTGCCATTAGGCTCTGGCCGGTCGGAGGCGTCGGAGCTGGGCTGGAAGGAGAGCAAGACAGGCGTCGAATCGAGTCGGGGGAGCAAGTGACCAGATGGGTTTCGTATCCAATGCTGACCTAGGTAGGTTATTTGTTCCCGTGATTCTTCCTCGTCATCGGAGTCATCGTCGTCGTTGGCAGCAGGTGTAGTGTCGTCGATGTCGATCTCTGGTGCAGTCGTGTCCTCATTCCCTTCCATGACCCATGTATCGACATAGCCAGCCAAATCAACGACAGCGAAAACGTTACCATCCTTGGAGAAGTCGGCATGAGCAATGGATCGTTCATAAGCTCCCGAGGGCCCGCTGAGAGAACTCTGGGTGGACATATCGCGATCAAGTCGGTAGAGGTGCTGTACTTTCTCGAGTGCGCGAGGTGCATCTGCAGGATCATCCGTCCGCACGATTCTGACCAGCTGAATTTCGTCTGTCGCCATGACCGCTGCGAGCCATTTGCCGTTAGATGACAGCTTAAGAGTCTTTGCGCCGGAGATAGACGGCATCTCTAGCCTGCGTACACGCACGGCTCCTGCGTGCTGTAATAGGTGGAATAGCTTTACTGTGCTAGCTGTTGCCACGGCGAGGAGTCCACCGTCTCTGGAGATAGACACGGAGATGATATTCTCTTCTCCCTGCAGAGCAAGGCGCGCAACCACCTTGGGCTTCTCCGTACCATCATCTTGAGGCTTGACGCGCCATATCCGTACCTCGGTGCTCCACCAGCTGACTAGTAACCTTGCCTCGGGAGCGCTCGTTAACGGAGGAGTAGGGGGCAATGCTGGAAGACCTCGACTAAGCTCCTTGCCAAATGTGCGGATCGGGACGACGATGGGCTGGGTGTCGATACCTGACATGCATGTTAGTTGTAACCTCAGCAAGATGAGCAACATTTCATACCTCCAGTAACCACCACGCTCAGCTTGTTGCCCTCGTACGTTGTCATGGCTTTGACATCGTGCTCGTGATGTCTCTGGTGTGACACCTTTCGCCATTTTCCACTCTGTCCTTGAGCCTGACCCTTCTTGCTTGTGTAAAAACAGGTGCGGCGATCCATCCCTGCACTGAAGATGCTCGTTCCATCGTGAGTCACGGCGAGATCGAGTACGTCCGCTTCGTGCCCAGATATCCTCTGTGTTTGACTGTAGTTCTTGCCACTGTAGATTCGAATGTCACCAGTAGAATCTCCCGATACAAAGTCGCCGTTTGAAAGACATTTGACCTTCCACACGAGTATCTCCTTGGGTCCACCATGGGGGCCGCTTCCCAGAGAGATGTTCCGAATTACATTTCCACTCCTTGTGTCGAAGACCCGGATCATGCTGTCGGCAAAACCTGCCAATACTGTATGCTGGTCCTTGTAGGTGATGCTGAGGGCACGCGCCTTCTTGTTCGTAGCGCGAGAGACGAAGCGCTCAAAGGTGAGATCGTTATCGTCGGTAGATAGAAGGACAATCGTGCCGTCAGCGCAGCCTGCGACAAGCTTCTGACACGAACCGCTCTGCTCATTCGCAGCACCCTTGGCCGCACTCTTCCTTGGCTGTGCAGCAAAGCACCAGACCTCGCTGTGGTTACCGTCCGAATGGCGCGCCGGAAGGCCTGTTGTGAGATCCCACTCTGTGACACTGCTTGAGTACCCGATGCTGAAGAGTCGCAGACGACCAGGCGCCACCTTGCCGTGCGCATCGCGTGTATCTGGCTCTTGGGTCCATGCTAGACCTTCAACACTCCTGTCTTTGCCGCCATAGAAGACCTTCTCTTGGAGCCAGGAGCCTCTTGCAGGGTTCCATATCTCGATGTTTCCGTTTGCGCGTCCAATCGCTAGTCTCAGAGAAGCAGGATCTTGCTGTCCGTGTTCAGCTTCCGGGTGCGAGAAGGCGAGCGCGTTGATTGCAGATGGCGGGTACGGCACGAAGCGGGATCGGTGGATATCCATGGTGAATTTCGGGGCTTTGATCAAGCCAGAGAATGTGTGAAGCTGCGCGTACGTCTATAAGGGAGCGCTAGCATTACGATACTACACTCATGGTGACGGAAGAGCTCAGTCGCGAACTTCTCTCGAACTCTTGGCGAGCCGACTTTGACTTTTCGGTGGGTCCAAAGCCCGGAGAAACATTCTTCCATATCACCGACGACCTCCGCATCACCTCCGCACCACCCTCATGATGCTTCCAGTTCAATCGGGTTCTGTTGGCTCAACGTCTCTCAGCAAAGGCATTTTATTATTTACAAAGACACCTGAATATGATTAATCACGATTAGGACCCTCCAACCTCGTCGAGTCGGACACTCGGCGCCCTCGTACCACACGCTCCGATCCGCCCTTGCTCAACGCTAGAACCTGTTCTTCCTGTCTGCAAGAACACATTCCATACAAGCATGCAGTGCGATGAGTCCATCGGAAGATACGTAGTTCTCGCTATCTTGCAGGTGGCAGCGAAGGGCACGCAACGTTGCCTGCAGCTTCAGGGGCTTCGAAGTCGAGGGGCCACTACTATTCGTGGACGGAGCACGACACATGCTGCTGCAAGCCTTCATCGCTGCTACGCCGGTGTGGACGAGTCGATGCGGCGATGGAGGAACAAATACGCACAAGAAAGACTCCTGGTGAACACTGGTACTTCTGGTAGCAGCATGCCATAAAGGAGCTCATTCTATGAGTGGCTTCCCCTAGCACGAAGAACCGTCTTAAAGGTACCTGTACATTGCGTTCCGCACATATGTTTTGAAAACAAAATACACTGTGATTGTCTCCAAGGCGGAGATTACGTGTTGGGTGCAACTCATGTAGGACGTGCTTTCTCGTCAACGCGGGATATGATGGACCTCAACAAGCATTTGTTCAACTTTCGATGTGAAGTATTTTCTATCATACGGTGACTTTGCGACAAATCAAGATACTGTAAAATTTACGTCGAAGCGAGTGTGTCGCATGTGGCTTGCTGACAGAACGTTGCACTATTATTCCGGTGGTCCAAAACTGTCTCAAGTCTTCTGACAAGTCGTATGTTGGAGATTGCTCCGGTAATATTGCGCGAGTCAAAACTAGCTTTACCGGGCCATGTGCGGACCAAACTCAATGTTTTCATGCTCGCGTCATGAAGAAACCGTTTGCAGAAGCGTTGGCACGTTAACGCTCATCGGGGAAATGCATCCCTTCGCACGGGTGGAGGCTGCATTGTTGCGCCGCAACGATGTTGGTGTTACTTTTTGGTTGAATTATTGGCGAAGCTTTGATACACGACTTGACTTGTTCAGATCCTTTGCGCAATAATAGTAACATAAGGATCTCCAGGGGCTGGCTTGAGATGGCAACTCCGCCTAGACCCAGGTACTGGGCTGAGTCAAGACGACCTTCAGGTCTAGTCTTTCCTAAGGTTTCATGGTCGGTGACAATCGTGGAAGCCGGCACGCACGCGGTACGCGTTGAACGTGTGACGCGTGAACACCCAAGGGGCTTTGCAAGACCCAAGACGCACTGAGAAGCAAATATCGGGATGATCTCGCGATGAAGCAGAGGTCCAACCTTGGAAATTTCAAGGCGAGAGCTTGGACCGTCCGGCGGGGTATGTCGTTATCGCGGCGGGCCTCATCGTCCGTGGAACGCAAGTCAGTGACGCCGTGCAAAAAGACTGGTTGCAACCGCAGGATCCGTTACTGCTCGTGGTGCTTGATGCAGAAGATCGGATGTTGAGTATTGAAAAATATAGTGTGGTCCCGCAGCCACAGCCAGAGACGTTGAAAAGTTTGCTCGTCGCCGTCGTGCAAGCATGCACAGATCTTCTGACAAGTGCATGCGGTGTCCGGGTAACGCTTTTAAGCGATGAAGCTTCAGATTAGCATGCTTCTATGACGAGATACACGCAGCACCCGGTCACAGTTCTGCGGGCCTCGGCACAGCGTTGCTGCGGAAAGCAATTGACATTTTGTCATACCGACAATCTTTCTCCTCACGAGGTCCGCTTCTTGAAAGAAAAGTCGGAGCAAATTTGCTGACAATGAGCTGGATGTGAGGATCGGCCCACTTGAAGGCTGTCCAGCGCCGTGAGAGCGTCCGACCGAGGCAGGTGTGCACGGAGTAAGATCAGAAAATAGCCTGGGTTTGTCGCGTGCGCACAGCTCAGGTACTTTAAGACGCGTTTCTTCGCGACTGTGACATAATGCCTGGAACCCGGACGTGCTGAGGTGCATTGGTGGCTGGCGATGGTACAGTTACGGATGTCGGCTGGCCACTAGCTGCAGCAACGACGTGAAGCACTATGTTAGAGCAGGCTTCAATGCGGAGTTGCCGGGTTAGGATCTTCCTTTTTTACTCAGATGATGAACGCGAAAGATCACGCTAAGATCCGTCGTCGCGAGATGATGGGCCCAGCCGCCTGTCAATAGCCGAAGCCGAATCACAGCACGCCTGCGAAGGGAGTTGCGAAACGGCCGTGGATTGTGATGATGCAGTTGGACGGCGAAGCTAGATGGGTTTGGCAGGTGAACTATCAGCAGCATCACGATGTCGATAGACTTCGCCGTTCTCGCGATCCTCACTTCAGTTGTGGAGTTCGGCCGTATATGCTTGCCCGACGTGGAGACGGTTGTTACTCTGTGATGCGGCCGCGCAGAGCTGAGGCTCGCTAAGTCTGAGGCGCACCTAACTTACTCAAGATCGTACATGCATGAACGCGTCTGCGCACATGTTTGCGTCAACTCGCTTTTGCAACATCGAAGCGCTGCCAGAAGTGACTCGCTTGCATGCGGCACGACCGCACCTCGTAATAGGAGGACGGATCCTATAAGCAAACCCCGCCATAAATCCTGCTGGTCAGCAAGGGAAGGTCAAGTCCGGACTATGGCTGATTTCTAGAAACTATGCGGTGGAGGCTTGCCAAACCCACGGACCTGCGCACAGCAAGTTAGGAGAATTGGCAATCTCAGCAGCTAACTTAGGCTCCGACACGCGTTGCTAGTCGATGCTACTAAACACGTGGATCATCGGGCAGAGGAACTAGCAACTACTATCGTCGAAACACCACGGGCATTACGAAACGATGAGTCCAACGGTCAGGCTTGAGGCTTCGGTACGGGGTCTGTGTCGCACAGAATATGTCGTGCCAGGGTCCCCTCTTGAGTAATTTACCATGCAGATAATGGTGAGCAGAGGGTGCGGTGTCGGCCAAGGCTCACGAGTCTCCAGAATTTACTCCTGAGTTTCTGAGATTTGCCATGTGGAGCCGTGATGCGGATGTCGAGGACGCGACAGAGGCGACCTTGGGCGGTGATGGCGGTGCGACGCGTGACAAGGATGCAGCGTGCCGACAGGCGTCTTCTGCAGCTTTGATGCGCTCCAACAAAGGAGGAGGAGCCTTCAGCCTCTCCTAATGGGCTAATTATGACATGACCTCAGCTTCCTATAGCATGCCAGGGGAACCACGACTCTGGAGCAGGCATGTTTGGGATGCAAGCAGCGAGAGCGGCGGCCACCTCGCCCTATGCAGGTCTTGGCCGTGTGCAAAGCAAGTTGTTTCCTGTGCGCGCGAGGGCGACATTGGACAGCGATCGTAGGCTATCCTGCAACCTTGTATAGCTGCATGAGTGGCCTCACCGGCGCCCTGGCAGGGCTCTAATTCGAGCGGGGCCAGGCGAAGATTACAGCCACGGCGCTGCTCAGAGCGTCGGTGCCGCGTTGAGAAAAGCAAGTGCAGCAGCGAGTGTTGGTGCGAGCAGAATGAAGTCAGTCCTACGCTGCAGTCAGGCCGAGTGTGCAGATGGGCGGGCACAGCAGCGGGTGCGCGCGACCGCGACGGGAGCAGCACCGCACTGGGGCTGGGTGTGGTGGTGATGGTTGCGGAAGACACGGGACTAGGACGCGTTCAATGAGCGTGTTCCTGGCCGAAGCTTCCCAGACGCAAAAACGCCATGGTTGATCCACAATGGGGCACGACGGCGGCGGAATACGCATCGGCTGGCTGGGCGCTGTGGGCGTATCAAGTTCCCTGTTCCCATGCTGTGCGAGTTGCCGTGTGTCAGATGCGGTTAGCGGCAACCTCCTAGGGCTTTGCTCGCCCAGTCGTTTTCTCCAAGCTACGTCCGTCTGTATCGTGCTCTCCTCTCACCTCCTCTCTCACTTCTCATATCCCTCTTTCACCACGGTCGAGCACGGAGAAACTTTGGATTTGATGTGGTGCTGAGTGTTTCGGCTCCTATCTTTCCATAAAACTCCCCATCTCCTGCTCTCGGTCCCCTCAACCCGACCGCCGTCTCTCCTCGAATAGGATCGTGAAGAGTCCAGACTCCCTGTACCTTCCGCCCTCATTCATCCGCCGACCTCCTACCTCGTCTCTCGCTGGACGTAGAGATAGCTGAGAACACGAACTCGCTGTACTCTAGTCCTTCGCTCTCTACACAGCTATCCACCCGATACCTGTACCATCAGCCTCGTGTATGACGATTGAGCTATCATCTCGGTAGGTCACTTGTTCCTTGTTTCTTGATTCCGGACTTTTCCAACGATGTCGGCTGTGCTCACCCGAAGAATCTCCGGACCACTGGACTCGACAAAGAAGGCACAACCATCGAAGAACATTGGGATGGTATTAGAAACATTGCGGACATGAACTGGAGAGTGGGACGAGGACGACATGCAAGGACAGCATTGATTTGAGGGTCGGACGTCTGTGTGGGTGAAGAAGGGGTACGGACAAAACGTGTTCAGCCACGAACCCAACCATCGGGTTACTGTCTCAGCAACCTCGTAAAGAAACCGCCTCGCCGGAACTGCCACGCTTCACCCCAGTATTGCGCGTTCTCGAATCCCGATGTCCTGTGACGTCTGCTCTCTCACTCATGTCTAGGAACGATGGATATGGATACGGAGTGCAGCAGTGGCCGATATAACAGTCGTGTGCTCCTTGGCAGCTTGGCTTCGTTATCGTGGTAGCTCAGACGTCGCTATACACCATCCCGCCAGATCTCCACAGTTCTTCACTGTCGTTCACCGCCTCGTCCCGTCCTCGCTATGGCCTCAATTCGACTAGCGACCAAGACCCTTACCTAAATGGGTCTGACCCACTACTCAGGGCATAACTTTTCGTTCTGATCAACTGCTAACATATCTTTCTCATAGATTGTCTACTACTAGCTGTACCTACTTCCTCAGCGCCGAAAAGGACTTGCACTGTTCGTACTCACCATCGTCAACGCCATCTTTCGACCCAAGGCTTACACATCAGCCTAGATCTTAGTCGCCAGTACCCTCGACGATATACCTCTAGCCCGGCGGACTCGTTAGCTCGTGCTCTGCCCTACGACATCTCCTTTCACTAAGGGATATACGAGACCGCGTCAATCAGTCTTCTGGATGAAATCTGCGCCTTCTTCGACCTTTTCCGCTCGTGTTTTTGTACACTCCATTCGCTCACTACACTAATTGTATTAATTCTGCAAAGGTATGGATATCTGTTGGGTTCTGGACGGGGAACTTCCGCTAACGAGATCTCTCCAGCTCTGTATAACAACACATTCGACCCTCAGCACTAGAGGATCGCCGACTACAGACCTTCTTTTTACATACCAGCTAATCACACTCTTTGTACCTGTTGCCTTTCAGGCTGCCACTCTCTAATCCGGCTCATCATTCGAAGCTGTCCACTCACTAAACCCCTTAAACCCGAACCGACCACGTCTATCCCGGAGACCTGACGATACTACCCGATACACACCGACCACATCAACATGGCGTACCACCAACAACAACAACAACAACAATCGCGCTACGGCCAGTGCGACTCCTACTTTGTAGAGTCACACGATGATGGCATCTATGCCATGCGAGCTGAGGCCAGAGAACGCCACCGAGCTGTGTCCAAGATGCAACAACGAGCCATCGCTGAAGAGTTATCAAGGATGACCGCTGATGAATACCAAGAAGACATCATGCAACACATGATCCACATGGAAGGACAAACCCTCCCAGACGTCAACTCCATCGACATCCAGACCGAGATCCAGTGGTTCATGCGCCCTTACCTCCTCGACTTCTTGGTCGAAGCTCACGCTGCCTTCCAGTTGTTGCCCGAGACCCTCTTCCTGGCTGTCAACCTCCTCGACCGCTACTGCTCCCGCCGCGTTGTCTACAAGCGTCATTACCAGCTCGTTGGTTGCGCAGCCCTCCTCATTGCCGCCAAGTACGGTGACAAGAAGGACCGCGTACCCACCGTGCGGGAATTGAAGTCTATGTGCTGCTCTCTCTACGACGACGAGATGTTCACTCAGATGGAATGGCACGTTCTGCAAACTCTGAACTGGATGATCGGCCACACCACAGTAGACGCATTCCTCCAGATCGCCCTCTCAGAAGCCCCATACGATGCCGAGGTTGAGCACATGGCTCTTTACATTGCCGAGATCGCTCTCTTCCACAAGGAGTTCGTCTCCACAAGGCCATCAGTCCTCGCCCGATCCGCCCTTGCCCTTGCGAGATGCGTCCTGTCCCGACCCCAAGCACGCAACACCGACTGGTCTGGTGCTTACGACCCTCAAACAGTTATCGGTCTGTCCAACCACCTGTATCAGCCATCCCCGGTACTTTCCCGCAAGTATGCCTCTATGCATCTGTCCACTGTGTCCGCCACCGTCGAAGAGTTCCTGCAAAGACAGGCGCAGATCGCGCGCCGCCAGGCTGCCCCTCCCACACCACCCCCGACCGTCACCATCGAGGAGCCCAAGCCCGTCCCCAATGTCAGCGCTTACCCGCAGACGCCAAACAAGAACCCATACAGCTCCGTCATGCAGAACGGATGCCCTACCCCACCGATCACCCCTGAGGGAGAGCATTTTACGTATGGCCATGTTGTCAAGTCACAACCTCAGTCTATGTATCCCACGACACCCACTCCGGAGCACCAGTCCACCATGCAACATCAGGGTCAATACTTCCACAACCAATACCTCCATGTTTAAAAGATCACCGCGCCAGGCAGTGGCTATTCTTTACCACTGTCGAAAAACTCAACTGCCATGGACTGTCATGATCACATCCATCGCGCTCCGTTGTACCAAAAATACTCGTATGAGCGTCTTAGCAGGTCATTTCTTCCAGCATTTACAAGCGTCTTGTTACTGTTATATTGCGATATCAAAGACGTCACTTTTCTGTTTCGAGCATTTCTTTTGTTAGGTCCGACCAAAATTTACCGGTCGTCTGCTGCCATTCGCATGGCAATAGCCTGCGGTGGCCAGTGGAGCCCAGATCAGGTCGAGCACCCTTTCTTCTTGGATATAAAGTCCATCTAATACGGGTTGTTTGATCTGTTCTGCAGCATGTGGGGAGGATAAGCGGCTACAGGCTGAAATTGGAAATACACAAGCCAGCACAATCAGGCTCACTCGCAACTGTTGTTTGCTTACGCGAGCCGAGATACCCTTCCTTTCTCAATCCAAAACTTTTTTCGGACACCTCATTTGTTCACGGTTGTCTAGTTTCCTTTTGCATATGCGGTGGAACGGTGAAAAAGTGTTGAAGTGATGTGGGCGTGTTGTTGCAAGCTCATCAGATTGTTACTGGCCAGCCGGGCTGGAAGGGCTACGAAGAGCGTCAATAGTATAGAAACGGTCGCCCAAAAATTGAGGAATTGGTCTTCCATGCTCGCTTTCGCCCTGGTATCCCATTGTTTATGTGTTTCATCATGCGATATTCTTGGTGATATATGTTGGGCGAGTGGATGCTATACAGTCCACGCCGCAGGGTACACCCGCTCGCCGCATGTTTCACAGCAAGCAATGCGATCTCAGTTGCTTAAGATTGCCTTGCTCTGCTCATTGAAGCACGTAGACCCTCCTTTACTCAACTGCAAACGCTGGCGAGTATGCCTCTAGTAAGTATTACACGGCGCTTGTGTGATCCTATCAGCGCTTCTAGCTACTAACCGCCCCAGATCTCCATTACTACCGCAAACTCGTCTACAGCAGGCTACAAACTGCTCTCACCCTATACCGACGATGATACTACGTTCGCACACAACACGCTGTGTCCGCGTTATGCCGAGTCTGACCCCACGTCTGCGCCGCCATCCCCTGCGTCCGTAGAGTCCTTCGAAATATTGGACAGCATACCTTGGCGGAGAGGCTACATAGCCCTGGACAACCATGGAAGGCAAAGCGGCAATACACTACGGAGTCGGTGGATGAGGAACAAAGTTCGCGCTATGGTGCTACTTTTGCTCCTCACTTTGCTTGTAGCTGGTTGCGTGCTAGGTGGATACATGACAATCAAGCATGGGAAAAGCAAATCCAGCACAGACGCCGCATGATGATGCATACGTACAGAAAGGCGGCAAATGGGTGAATCATTACTCAGATTCGAAAACTGGAAATCGACGATTATCCCCAGCCTCGCCGTTTCGGCATGCGCATCGTCAGGAAACCAGTGGATGTGGCGTTGTCCGGAGTACCCGACAGCAAATCCCGTGCAAGGAAGGCCCCTTGACACAGCCAGCCACGTCTCCGCAGGAAGAGGCAAATAACAGCTTTGGGCGACAAAGGAAGGTGCGCTGTATGTCAGACGGGTCGTTGAGCTCGACAAGGGATCAACGCGGTACGCTTAGTGTTGAGGCGGGATCAGCTCACTGGGACGCGATTTGGTGTGTTGCAGATTGCGATGCGTTGGCCGCAGGGAGTGGCTGGGGTAGCCCTACGGTTCGCGGGATAAAGTCCGGCTAGGCATTTAGAAACGCAGTCACGCGGCTACGAGCGTGTAGAGCATAGGTTCGAGAAATCTGAAGAACTTGAGTTCGGTCTAAGATGCGATAGGATGCGTTTAGTGATGTCCTGTTGTAGACGTCCTTTGGAGGTTCACTATCGTCGCTCACGTGCACCCTATCTTATCGCAACATCGCGATACCGCACGTTGAAAGTCACACCAACGGCACACCATAATCTCACTCTTCACCAACTGTTCAGCGATGCAAAGACTAATACACCATGACTTCAACTGAGCCTTAATTCGATGTCTAACATCGACAGCAGCACGCCACTGCTCACAAGCCTTGCGACACCGTCCTTGCCGTCATCTCGCAGTCCGTCCCCAATGCCGTTTCCTACTCGCAAGCGTGCAATATGGCCCCTGGTGCTTCTCTTGCTCCTAGTCCAGCTATCCTCTGTTTTGTACACATTACCACTCAATCGAGTGATAGAGTTGCGGCTGTGTAAAGAATTTTATCAAAAGCATGATGTGTCTGTCATTCTACCAGATGGCTCAATACCGGAGCTGTTGTGCAAAATTAAAGATGTTCAGAGGAAGTTGGCATGGTTACAAGGCAGTATGGAGACGATGAATGTTATTTTTGGTACGTGATTGATGAGTTTGTAGTAGCCATGCGTGCTGATACCATTTATTCCAGACTTCGTCGTGACCATACCGTTCAGCTTCATCGCGGAGAAGTGGGGCGTCAGTACTGTGCTATGGTGCAACCTTGTCCCACGGATTGTGATGAGTGCATGGGCCATTGTTGTCGGTACGTATCCTCCCAATAAGAACTACCTACGTACTTTGATCGCTACATCTCATGAGAATAATTTATCTTGTAACAAGACAACTCTAAACTATGTCAGGAAATTTTCCACGTCTTCTACCAACAGAATCCATCCTTACAGGCTCGATCTTCAATATCCTAGGAGGCGAGTGCGTCTTCCAGTCAACAATCTTTACACTAACTTCGGCTTTGACGAGCGAGTATGTTCAGCGGTGCGTATACATCCTTCCATGTAGAGGAACTTGCTGAGTATCCACAGAGCATCCTACTTCTCCTACATCAGTTCAACATCATACATCGTCTCCTTCATGGGCCCAACCCTAGCCGCATTCATCATGAGCAAGAACCTCTGGCTGCCCTTCTGGCTCAACATCGGCCTCCTCCTCTGCGCAATACCAACGATTAGCTTATTGCCCAACACCACGTCATCTCCACACAAGATCACCAGCTCCGAATCACCAAGCGATAACGAAACCGAGGAATCCGGACCCCTCCTCGACAACACCGACTCCATCCCGACCCACTATACCACCGCCTTCAACCCCTCACCCGGCATCTACCGCACCATCACCCAGACCATCTTTCAACTCCTCCACCTAGTCCTCGGCCGCCGCAACTTCCAAATCCTACTAACAACCCTCTTCTTCACCGCCCTAGCAAGTTCCGACACAAAACTCCTCGTCCAATACATTTCCAAACGCTACAACTGGACGTTCGCACAAGCGGGCTACCTCCTCTCAGCCAAAGCGCTCGTAAACCTTACGTTGCTTGTTGTAGTCGTCCCCCGACTTATCCGCACGTCGATATCGGCGAAAGCTGTTCGGGGCGATGACGTTAGGTTGAATGTGTTGGGGGCGAGGGTAAGTATTGCGGTGTCAGTGCTGGGTGTGCTTTGTATAGCTGTGGCGGGGAAGTTTTGGATGTTGCTTACTGGTACGTTTTCATCTTGCAGTCTGGTGATTCGTGGATGATGTGAGCTGATGTTTCCAGCGCTCATTATTTATGCCTTGGGTTCTGCTCTGCCTGTGTTCACCATGTCGCTGGTTAAGTCGCCGCTTGTCGCACTGGAGCATTCTGATGCGCAGGACTTTAGTATCGTCATGTTGACTAAAACACTTGGATCTTTGGTTGGCGCGCCACTGATGACGGTTCTGTGGGTTAAGGCTATTGAGTGGGGAGGTGCGGGATTGGGGTTTCCGTATGTGGTATCTTGTGTAAGTGAACATTCCCTATATCAGGGCGCATACTAAACGATCCTTCAGGGTCTGTATATATGTGCATTCACCACTTTCACGCGATTGCGCACTTAACGGTACAAAAACTACTATGGGTAATAGAATTTATGTACATTGGAAGCATACTTGTTTGGAAAGAAGGTTGTCTAAGTATTTGTATACCTCGCCCCATTGTCCATCCAACTACTCATCTCATACCGACCGGACATGCCCTCGCTCTCCCCACTCCCCCTCCCCGGATCCATAACCCTATCCCTTAGAGAATCTCTCACGGACTCATGACTCACAAGCCTGCCTTCACTTCCAGCGGAGTCTCTCTCTCTCCTCGCCATAACTCTCGCCCCCGCGCCATCCATATCGTTGCCGAAATCCCTCTCCATGACCATCTCCTCTTTGTCCAGCATCTCTGTCACACCCCTCCCGTTTCCATGGACGATGATGCGTGTCTTGTTCAAAGAGTGTTTGACTGGCTGTTTCGCGTTGAAGATGTCACTGATTTCCTCGAGGGTGCGGCGACGTGTTTCGACAAAGAAGAAGTAGATGATGATGAATTCGAACATATCCCAGAAGATGAACAGGAAGTAGTACTGTGGGGAAAGATTAGCGGGATCTATAAGTTGACGAAGTGCTCAGACATACCTTCCATCCTGCGCCTGAAAACGCAATTCCAGTAACAAAGGTATTGTAGAAGTTTGCAATGTTGACCCAGAAGTTGTAAAACGCCATCCCTTTGGCTCTGGATTCATAACGTAGACACTCGACAGGATACAGCTGCTGCAACGGCGTGTAACCCGTCGAATAAACAAAGCCGAAGATGAAGAAGAACGCGATGACTGCTCTTGCCTGCCCGATCCTCTTGATTTCGGGTGTTCCAGTTTCGCCATCGTAGATTGGCTTTCCGTCTGGTCCCATTTTGAGATTGGTGGCAACTAGGGCGCAAACAATGGTGAGGATGCCAACGAGCAGGGCGGTGGAGACGAGGAGTTGGGGTCGGCGGCCCCAAGAGTCGGTGTAGACGGCGCCAAACACTGCGCCGGCAAATGAAACAACATTTTGCATTCCATTGTAGAGGAGGCGTGTGTGATTGTTGGCTATGCCAGCGCCCTGAAGTATAGTTGGGTAGTAGTAGGATACGGGGCCGTTGCCTGACCACTGTCCAAAAAACGCCATGCAGACTACTAACATCGTTCTGTACCGAGCCTCTCGTGAGTTGAAGAGTTCGCGGTAGTCCCACCATCTCTTATCTGATCCTGTGACACTAATGTCTTCGACCATCTCTTTGTACTCCAGCTTGACGATAGGCGAATCGCGGTTACCCTCACCATGGAAACGTGCCATGGTATCCAGGGCTTCCTCATGTCGGTCATTTGCGATGAGCCATCTAGGTGTTTCTGGCAGAAACGGCGAGCTCACAAACACAATACCGGCGAATATCATCTGGAGCCATATCGGAAGACGCCAGGATTGTGATCCGGGGATGGTGTTTGTCCCGTACGGTACGAAAGTGCCTGGAATACCGCCGACGTACCAGAACGTATTGAAGATTCCCGTGCAAATGCCACGGTAGGATGGGTGTGCCATCTCAGACACATAAGCGGGACCAGCGGTCGAAGTAATAGCGACGCCAAAACCGAGGACGAAGCGACCGCCCATGAAACCTCCTAGGTTAGAGCATGATGCTTGGATGCAAGCGCCGATTATGATGATCGAGGTACCAATACACATTCCCCATTTTCTCCCTCTAAAGTCCGTGGCGGGGCCAGCAACGAATGAACCGACGAGATTACCAATGGTGTAAATGGCGTAGACGATTCCGGTAGCGGGAGTTCCCTTGGTCTGGTCGAAGCCGAAATAGGTACGGTACTGAGGGTAACTGTTGATAGCCCCCATGAGCGATCCATCGTATCCGTTGATACAAGAGTTGAGTGTGGCGATTAAGAGGCAGAGATACAGCTAATACACCGTCAGCATTATGCTTGCAGAACGCTTCTGTTATCCCTACTTTGAACATAGCCTTTGTCCATGGCCGGACATTAGCCTTGGCCGTTGCATCAGCAAAAGCAACGTTCTGCACTTGGCGAACTTGCGTCGAGCTGCTGCGCTCGGTATGCGAAGTGTGCACATCCCTCTTGTGGCGGTAATCCATGTCGACACAGGCTCACCAAAGGGAACACAATACTATTGTTGAAATGAATTGAACAATGAAGTCGTCCTCAAGCCCAAGGTAACGGACAGCATGGCCCACGCATCAGCATTCGACAGACAGAAACACCGCGGAGCTGCGAGTGCGGACGCAAGGTACAGTAATATATTCCGTCGCCCATCCACGCGACCAAGGAATCCAGATCGCCTCGCCAGTAAAACAGCGTGAGCTATACATCCCCGTCCTTAAAGCGCAGCCTCGCATGCATGTGGCACAGTGCAGGGGGTCCCGAGGGCCCGTGTAGCGCATGATGACCGGGTATTTGCAGACCTGCGGATTCGCTTAAGTCTGGGGAGAAAGCAATGATTGGACTCTATGCTGATGGCTAAGATGAGAGGCTTGGAAGTGTGGTGACCATTTCGCATGCTGCTCAAGGACATGTAGCTTATGCGACAGCTTTCTGACTGTGTGTCAGTTGGTGTTGGTGGAGGCGCATCCCGCATGTTGGTGGTAAAGCCTTTGTACCAAATGGAAGTATTCTGTTCCAGAGACTGAGACCCAGCGGAAGCATGGAAGAGTCAAGGAAGTCACCGAGGCCGCCCATTCGTACTATGCCGCAATCCTTCGCTTCGCGAGTGCCTGGCGTTCTGACACAGGGCAGATGCAGGCGTCATTACACGCCCTTGTGAGACCCGAGCCGCTGGATTGCAGTATCGACGGCGAGAGAGACGTTTTACCATCTGCGGTACAACCGTGATAATATGGCTCAAGAGTTGTTGCCCATGTTGATGTTTGCGAAAGATGAAGTCTAGAAGACTGGCCTGCCGCCCTCCACCCGCAAACCGAGCTAGCGGACCGAACAATCCGGGGAACGCAGGGGGAGGTGCGACCCGCTGTCCAGAACACTTGAGCCGTCCTCAGCTTTTCTTCGCGACAATTGCACCGAGAAATGTTTTACGCTCACGAGGAAAGCATCTACAGCTAGCAGTGATCATTCAACCAGCCACCTTTCAGCTGCAGTCTTGTCGCTGCATGCCAGCCCCGCTCGCCACTGCTGGGCCTCTTAATATACTCATATTGAGCTCCACCTCCACTACCGACATAGTATGCCAGCGGTTCCTGAAAGACCAGGGATCTTCGTGTCGTGTGATCCTCCATACCTTCTTCCGGGTTCTGGAAGCCAATACATATCTCTCTCATTACATCACCACTTGCGCACGCTAGAGTCATTAATATCAAAGATAAACCCTCTGGCTATTATACATGCATCCTAGTCTAAAAGGCGACGGGGAAAGGTGGCTTTAGAAGCCTCCCTATAACCTATGATGAATGCAAAAGCTACCGTCCTCCACTACGACGTCCAATCGCTGATAGGCTGATAGTACAGAAACATACTGCTCACTCTCACGTCCGACGTCGCTTACTCGTCGTCGTCCGGGTTCGTGTCGGACTCGTAGATAAATTCACCCGGAGTCGAAGCCTCGGCCTCGCCCTCATCCACCATGTTATCACTGACCGGCGCTGCAGCGGTTGTTACTGATAAGCCTTCTGGTCCTTGATCTCCTGAAGAGCCCGACGCACCAGGGGCAGGGGCAGGCACGGCCTTCTTTACCTTGAGCTCTAGGAGCGTCTTCGGTTCTGAAGGCTTGGTGTCTGTGAGAAGAATGACACCGAGTGTTGGCTGGTGATGGGTTAGCTTAAAGATCTTCAGCGTGGTGACCAAATGACTAACCTTCTTCACTGGTACATATCGTTCGCTTGGGAAGCTGATGTACTTCACTTGCGGCGGCAGTACACGCGACATGTTCTCCAGCTCGTAGCCAACCTTCTCCTTTTCAACCTTCTTCTTTGGAGACTCCACATTTTGAGCACCGTCAGCCTTCTCGCCATCTTCCTTCTTAGGGTCCTCGTCTACGTCCATCTTGTCGTCGTCCGCAGGCTTGGGTGTGGTAGGAGTGTGGTCCACATCCATGCTTTCCCTCCGCTTTTGGCGCTCCTTTACCATCCGTCGTCTCTTATCTTGAGCGGTGGTCGATAGGACTGCGGTCTTGATCTTCTCGGGCGCCTCTTCTGCCTTGACCTCTGCGTCGGGCGGGTAATCGAACATGCTTGGCCTAGTGTTGCTGTGGAACTTGAACGAAGGGATCTCCAACTCCTGGTCTAGACCAATGACGGCGGTAGACGTGAAACTCAGCGAGAGGAAGTGAGTCAGAGGGAACCAATACCAGTACTGGGTGAAGACGGCCATACCGACGATGGCCGCCATGTTCAGGTTGCCGGTCGGCGTCTGCAAACCGATTGTGCAATTTCTACCTCCGGCATCAATGATACCCAGGGCAAGAGCAGCACCGAACTTGGCCATAGCATCCTCGTGGCGATCGCTCACCACCTTGGCGAGCTGCTTTCGGATAGATGCTACCTTGGGGTTCATTGCCTCGTTTTGCTGTACCATAATCATGGACAGCGCAATCAAAGCACCTTGTCGGACGAAGTCGGTCGAGTCCTTCATCATTGGCTCCAACAGATCTACGGCCTCTGGGAGACCAGTTCCCGCACAAGCAATACCTAGAGCCATGGTGGCTCCGTATCGCACATGTGGGTTGTATGACTCTGCGAGAAGCTCGACCATGCGGGGAACACTGCCTGGCTTCCTGAAGAGGATGAAACCCAAGCTCATGACTGCAACTCTTCGTACATCATCGCTTACATCACTGACGGCAACGTGAAGTAACCTTCGGACGGCCTTGTTACTGCCTGTGCCACAGTACGCCAGAGCAATGGTCATGATACCTCCGTATCGCAGGGTTGGGTCTGGGTCGTCAAGGAGACCATTGATGAGCTCGTCAGCAGCCTCTTGTCGACCGTACATGATGAGTGCCATGCCCATGGCTAGACCACGAACAATCTTCTCGTGCTGCGTGTCGTGCGCGTACTGGATCATGTCTTCGAGTGCCTTGATGTTGCCAGTGCCGAGCATGACAAGACCCATGGAGAGACCGACAGCCTCACCGTTGATGGCAGAGTCTGTGTACAGGACGTTCTTGAAGGCCTCGAAGATCTCCTCGGAGCCAGTGGCCATGCCAGCAACACCAAGACCGAGCGCACCACCATGCTGGATGACCTCTTCAGATGCGTTCTGGAACTGCTTCAGGAGGAGATCGAGAACGTTGGATCCGTGGTTCGCGTAGATCAAACCAAGAGCGTATAGTGATCCACCCTGCTCGTAATGAGAGCCCGATGAGACACTGTCCTTGGGCAGGTAAGGCTCAAGAAGCTTTTGCCCTTGTGTGATGTTGCCGCGGTGGATGACACCGAGAGCAGCGGTTGCGGAGAACTTGGACCAGTTGACTGCCTTTCCTAGCCATTCCAGGTTCTCGCGGAAGAAGGTGTCGTTAGTAGTGCCAGCATTCATGAAAGCGTTTGCGAATGTGACACTGGAGTGGAAGATGGAGTTCCTGGCCTCTAAGCTGTCGCGGACCTTGTTGAGCACAGCCTTGTCTGTGCGGTTGTTCCTGTACAGGAACTCGAGGTTGAGCTCGATGCTCTTGGTTCCGCGGAGAATGTAGCGGACGTTGTTGTAGACCTTGACCTCATCTTCACTCGCCTGGTCACCCTTTGAGTTGCTAGTATCCACATCTGCGAGCAGAGAGTCCGACTCGCCCGCATCTGAGGGTTTCTGCGCGTCCTCCTTCTCAGCCTCCGGCAGCTCTTCCATGATCTTTGTGAGGAACTCTTGTGTGCCGTTCTCGTATAGGTCGAAGGAGATCTGGTATGCGACTGCGCGAGACTTGTCATCTCCTCGCTCAATCAGCTGCCGAATGAGCTTTGAAGCCAGCGAGTGCTGGTTGAGGTACACCACGCACTTGGCGATGGAGAAGTAGTCGGGGTTCGGGATTTGGTCATCGTTGAGGAGATCCAGGATTAGGCGGAGGATCTCGTTCCTCAGACCTCGCTCTTGCACCACGTTCATGCAAATGTCGAGAACGTACTCCATCAGGTCCTCGCTCTGTGCGGAGGGCTGCGCGGGCTTCTTACCCTGCTTCTTTCCGTCCTGGCTTGCGCGAACAATCGACTCGCGCAGAACATCGAGATTCCGCGCTTCGATGGCGATTCCAACGACCTGCTTGTAGTTGCCGCTCTCGTAGCAGCTCTCGAATATCCGCCGTACAGTGCTGTGGAGGTTCTTTTGCACGTTTCGCTGCAACACCATCGGGGTGGGGTGGGCCCCCGGTACGCCGGCATTGCCTCCTCCGGGCAGTGTAGGGTCAAATGTCGACGAGTCTTCCCTAGAGAGAAGCGACTTTGAGGGTAACGCGGACTGGGAGAAGGGCGTTATCGGTGAAGCGAGACTGGCTGCAGTGCTCGCACCTCCTGCCGCGTTCCCGGAGAAGGATGTGCTCAGTTGAGGAGGGGCCTGGCTCGCCTTGCTGACCGGTGTCGGGGGGTTGTGCATGACGGACAGCGCAATGTACGTATCTAAGCATTTGGCTAGAAAAAGCAAGTTAGCAAACTGTTCTTGCAGTCCGATGAGCCCGCTGTTTCAGCCCATGATGGAGGTAAATATGAGCTGAATGGGAAGCTCGGTTGTCCGCGGTGTCTTACCCAGTATTGTTTCCTCGAACTCGGCTGCCTTGTGGATGTCGAAGAGCTTGCCCGCGCCTAGGGCGAAGACCATGCTCTCGTTGTACTCTTGCAGCTGGTAGTATACCTTGGCGGCTACCAGAGCGGCCAGCTCTCGCTCGGGGAACGAGTCGTCTTCGTAGAGCGCCTCACTATGACGCACCCATGTTAGCAGCTGTTTTGATGGCGATATGGCTATGAGAGCGCGTAGTGGCTCAACTAGAGTCCTTACATTTGACTGACAGAGCCCGCGACCTCTGGCCACAGCAGATCGATCTCCTCATTCAGCCGCTGGAGGGCGAACGAGCGCAGGGCCGGATCGGGTTCCGAGAGGAAGCCGACGACACCGGCGGCGGACGTGAGGCCAACCATTGTATTGTGTCTTGCGGGAGCAATGTATGGCTTCGTGTAGTGGGACAGCCGTCCGCGTTGGTGGTGCAAGAGGGAGCTGTTGTTGCGGAAGTGGGTAGAAGCGTATGGAGCTGCGCTGTGGCGCCTGCGGCTTGCCTGAGGTCAAAGGATAATCTGAGGCAGTGCTGCGGCGGACTCTATCGTGACGGTCGCAGTGAAAGAGGGACGGGAAGATGGAGGGTGGGTGGTTGATGGGGGATGGCGTGGCGCCCTTGTGGTGTTCGGGGAATCGTGTACGTGATGGTCTAAACAGTAGCTCGTGAGTTTCGGAAGCGGCGACCCTGGTCCACTTTGAGCATGACATAATACGCTACCGGCGCATCACTCCTACGATAAGCTCCGGACTTCCACGTCACTTTGAACATGCACTTGGATGGCCGTCTGCATGGTACGAACAGGGGCAGAACAACTCATCTCATCCTATTTAACCATTCAAGTGGAAAAATGAACACCTCTAGGGGTATCTTGTACGGGGTAATAGAAGTGACCTAGACGTCTACATTGTCTGGTGATTCTGTTAAATTTGGTTTGTATACTGATGTAGCCTGCAGAGCACCTGTTTAGCTTCTTCCTCCTATGGAGTGCCCTGAAGTCTACATCTGCATAAAATCATGAATTTACTAACATCCCAAGGCAGTGTAGTTTCTTGGGCTGGTTTCGAGAGTGATACTTTGTAGGAAGTATGTGAAACTGGGTATCTTGATTTCATGTATAAACTCCGTATGATGCTGCTGCTGATCCTATCTTGGATATTGAAAACGCCGAAAAATCAGATGATAATAATACAGGCACCTCAAGAAACTGAACAGGTCTGCAGCCTACATCAAGACAATAATGAGCAAAACAGAGGTTCTAGCATCAATGCAGGCTCCACGGTGTTCGGTATTCTTCCTTTTCTAAGCGGGATGCGTGATTACGCGTGACGCAACCCGCAGGTTGTTCATCATACCGCTGATCAAGCTCTCAAACTTGGTAGGCTCCTTGAGCCTCACCTTGTCTGCCTCAGCGATGAGAACACCGGAATCCAACTCCAACTCTAGCTCATGGTTCTTGCTAGTCCCTTGTGTGACCTGCGTCAGATCCACTTGATATGCGCCCAGCCATGAGTATGACATGCGGTCCTTTTGCCGCTGCATACCCTCTAGTGTCTTTCCTGGTTCTAGCGCGGGCTTGAGGCTTTCAATCGGACCAGGGAAGTCGATTTCGAGGTTGATGCCGATGCGATAGTCCCATTCTGTCTCGGGAGAGCTGATCTCGAGGTTCCCTATCCGATGCTTTATCATGGCTCGCACAAACTCGCCCGTATTTTTGTCGCGGGTCACGCGGACCCTCTGCCGGGTACCGGACGCGCTGATGAGACGCTGAACTATAGGATTCAACATGGAGAAGCCTGCCTGGTCGAGTTCGTAGAACATGTCCGTCTCGTAGGTATGTCGGTAATCGATCGGCGGGCGCGACGCACCGGGTATCTTTGACTGCTGGACCTGAGCGTTGAGGGCGTGGTTCATGCGCTTGTGTTGAAGAGCAGTCATAGTGCTCTCGAACTTGACATCCAAGGCTTCAGTCTTGATAACGCATTCTGTGTCCCAGAACCCGCGCAGTCGCTGGTCGGTCTGCTTTTCCAGGATCTGACCCCAGCGCGCTTCGACTTCCAGTTGCACCTTTGGATCCGCGATCGCGTTTCGTACCGCCTCGTTGTTAACGGCTGTGGTCCAGATGAAATCGCATACCTTGTGCGAGACGACGTCGTAGATTTGCGCATCGTGGAAAATGGGCCGCTCGAAGCCAGAGAGTCCAGATGCAGTGGCTGCTGGAGGAGGAGGTGCGCCGGCATCGCTGTGCGCGTGTCCATTACGTTCCGCCTTCGGAGATGGTTGAGGTCGCGGCGGAGGAGGATGCGATGGTAGCGCAGGTTGCGCGCGTGAGTGTACCTGGGTGGCTACAATAGGTGGAGGTGGACGCGATTGTTGGCGCTGCTGCTCTTGTAGCTGCCTGAGCTCAGGTGGCAGTTGTTCGCCTTCGCGATATGCCCATACAGGCTTGGTGTCATGGCGTTTCCGTTTCAGCGACATTTGCTGCTGCTGCTGGCTGGGTTTAGGCGTCGGTATCTTTGCGGCGGGAGTGACAGGGGAGGATGCGGGAAGGGAATGGGGGTGGGAGAGTGAACGGCGCGGTAGCACCGATGCTTCCCCATCGTGATTTACTAGCGCAGATATGTCCATCGTGGGTTGTGGTAGGGTTGTGCGTCGGACTCACCATCGTGTACAGATGCCTAGTGTTGCTGGCGCACGGACGATTCCACACTGGGCTCCTTTGTTGTGCCGCCTCTCAGTTGCGACTACCTGTCTTGATCTCAGCTTAGCATGCGGCCATCACTTGGAACTTGTGAGAAGAGGTAATCATTAAAGAGTTTGCTTGATCCGCTAGTGTTTACACCAAATCTTGTGTCCCTATGCGCCAGACCGTCATTTGCGCAAACGAGTCATGTATATGCGCCTCCTGCAGCGCACTCCACACCTTCTATCTAAAGAACCAAACGTCCGCTCCGACGCTACCTTCACGCGTCTTGGTCAAGGCCAAGGTCTTCCTGTGCTGGGACAATGCGAAGTGTGTTGGTGTGTCCCATTCCTCCCCTCCAGCCCTGTACACAGATAACTGGATCTCCCTTGCTGAGAACACCGAGCTTGATGGCGTTCATGATTCCCCACTTCAAACGGCGGTCAACATCCTCCTGCCATGGCTCCGTCTTGAAGTCGGGCTTCTTCTCGGGGAAGTAGAATGGATAAACGCCGCGGTACAGGTGTGAATACTACTCAAGTTAGCCAAGGGAATCCCTGTGCATTGGAAAAAGCAAAACTTACCCTAGCAGCCATTTCGTTGCGGGTAACCATGATGATGGGGCAGACGGGGCGGTACTTGGAGACGAGGCGGGCGGTGGTACCACTAATGCACGTTAGAATCACAGATGTACAAGATGCTAGAAGACTCACCTCGTGGTCAGGACCAAGATGGCGCCAGCGTTCTGCTCGAGACTGGCACTGACGGCGGCCATGGCACAGGTCTCGGTAGTAGGGCATGGGACGGGAGCCAGCTTCCTCAGCTCATCGAACGCGTTGACGTATGGGATAGCGACCTCGGCGAGCAGGCAAGTCTCGTGCATCATGGTGACGGCCTCGACGGGGTAGTCACCCTTGGCGGTCTCTCCAGACAACATGACACAGTCGGCACCGTCGAGAACAGCGTTACCGACATCGCTGACTTCAGCACGAGTTGGGCGCGGGTTGTAGGTCATGGACTCGAGCATCTGGGTTGCGCAAATGACGGGCTTTCCGGCAATGTTGCACTTGGTGATCATCATCTTCTGGGCGATGAAGACCTGGCTGGGTGGGATCTCGATACCAAGGTCACCACGAGCGACCATGACACCGTCGGTCTCCCTCAGGATCTCGTCGAAGTTGTTCACACCTTGCTGGTTCTCGACCTTGGCAATGATCTGGATGTCCTTGCCCTCCTCGCCGAGCACCTCACGAATGGCAGTGATGTCGCTGCCGCGGCGGATGAACGAGGCGAAGACCATGTCTACCTTGTTCTTGACACCGAACTTGAGATCGGCCTTGTCCTTCTCGGATAGCGGGGGAAGGTCAATGTCGGTCTTGGGCAGGTTGACACCCTTCCGGGATGAAATCTTGCCGTTGTTGACACACTTGCACTTGAGTGTCTGCTCGTCTGTGATCTCGAGGACCTCAAATGAGAGGACACCGTCGTCGACGTAGATTATGCGGCCAGGTGCGATGACCTTGGTGATGTTCTTGTAGTCGACGTACATGTTCTTGTCGTCGCATGCCGTGGCATATTGGTCATCGGTGGTGATGTTTATGATGGAGCCAGCCTTGATAGGAATGTCGGCATCGCCTACAGTGTTACCAGTTCGGATCTCTGGGCCCTTGGTGTCAAGGGCAATAGCCAGAGGCCTGCCAGGTTGTGTCCTCTCCGCCTCGCGCGCATGGTCGATGACGGACTGGTGGTACTCGTAGGAGCCGTGGGAGAAGTTCATGCGAACAACATTGAGACCGACTTTGCGGAGGGAGTTGATCTTCTCGGCGGAGTTTGTCTTGGGACCGATGGTGCAGATGATGGAGGTTCTTCGGTACTCCTTGGCAGGTGTGTACTCAGTGTTGAGCTGACTGAGCCACTCGATCCTGGTCCTGCCGGAGTTGAGGTGGTCTAGACTGTATTGCTGTCAGTGGGTGTTGGAGTTGAATGCTTCTATCGTAGAAGCGACTTGTAACGCGTGAAGATCTGAGCTCAACTGCTACAGATTTGGTGTGGAATTGCTGGCATTCTGTTATAGAGAAATGTATTCTACGTACGCGTTCGCCATTTCTGCTGATGGTATTCAGAGAGGGGCTGTGAAGGGGGAAGATTGAGTCGCTGTCGCGGAGTGCGGGGCCGATTAGAGAGTCTGTATGAAAGACTCCAATTGAATGCGCAACGGCTGGGGGATAGGAAGAAGAGAGAAGAACAAGCTGCTCTCTGGAAAATGGCGGTCGACGGGTTTATCTTGTGCTGCGACGGGCTAGAAGTTTTGTTGGCTGTTGAGCGTGTTTTGGAGGGGCAGTTAGTAGCGCGCTAGTGTATGCTGCTTAGTACGTGGGGCTGCTGCACCCTGCGGCGGTTTGGATATGAATTGGAAACAGATTGCAGTCAGAAAATGGTCTGGAGACGGTTTGGTTGAATAAGAGTCTTTGGTTATGCGCCGAGCCTTGGGCCGACTGCCTGCTGAACATGTCCCATGGTTGACTGTCGTGACGCCCATTTGCTTCTTCCACTCCACCCACGTTGTCGCATCATTGCCCTTGAACATCCCGCCCAGATAAGCCAGCCATCCGACGCGTATTTGCAAAGCGATTGAAAAATCTCGGCGCCTTCGCTCTGGGCGTATCCGGCTAGTGGGCTGTTGTACTGGTGCGCGGCCGGCTGCTGGCGTGTAATGGATTTTTCAGTGGGTTACCCGCGCGGAGATGGTCGTGTCTTGGAGGTTTCATGGGGTCAAGAGCAAGACACCGTCGCGGCAGGCCCTTGTTATATAGCAGGTGCACCTGTCGTAGGGTCCGCTCCTAAATCACCCGCAGCTGCTCCGCATGCTTGCCCGAGGTCAAAAGGACGGTCCCATTGATGCGACAATACGGTCCAGTTCCATATTAGTGGGGACGGTTCTGCGCATCTGAGCCTGTAGGACATCGCGGACAAGGCGCATAGGCAGTTGACAGAGATAGCTCCGCGACGGACATGCCCATCTGTGAACTCGACCAACTGGTGCACATGTCACATAGGCTTTTGGACCCTCTACACTAGGGAACCCTGAAGTCGTGTGCCAGCGCAATCACATGCAGACAAGTGACTAAGGAAGGGCACCAGCCACACCTCCACTCTACACCGCATCCCGCATCCTGCACTCAACAACAACACCCACATCCACCGAACCTCCTGAACCCCAGTCGCCACACTCTTCCAAGCAGCCTCACGTAGCCTCATATTCATCCGCCACCTCCCACGTCGCCCATCATGGTCGTATGTCTACTACTCTACTACTGCGTTTGTGGACCACCGAGTCGCATGCTCCGTAACTCACACAAGTAACAGCTCGGCAAAGTCGCACATTACGCCTTCGATGCGGTATTAAGTACGCAGCCTCACCCTCACGCCTACCACATCCATCGCTAACATCACCCCAGTATCCGCCTTCCTCGCCGGCGTCCGCCGCTCAACTGGCCTTACGTATGTCCCCATCCTTCCGTTCTAAGCGCCACCCAACCCACCCCTCCTCCACAACCCCCCGTTGCTCGCCGCGCAAAACTACAAGAACGGAGCTAAAGCTAAACCCAGACCCAGTGTGAAGCCAGATACGTTCGGCGAAAACCCCAGCGCCCAGAAATGGTTCGAAAGCTACCTCTGGGTCGGCGAGACCGTCATGGACCAAAGTGTCGCCTTCTTTGGTTCCAGTTCCTACTTTGAGCGCAAGCGATAGATGCGGGATATACCCATCAGCGACAAAGTCACGGCGAAATGTGATCTGCGGATGTGCGGAAGATGAAACGCTACGCGAGGCGGGCGACTAGAAGCTCTGGCAGCTGGGGCTGGCTAGATGAGTCGTGATGTGTCGGGCACAGCTTGGCGATACCTGGTTGGCATGGAAGTTGGATGAAGAGCACGGCGTCGAGTTTCCCTCTCGATTAGCAGGCAGACGGCGTTGGGGCGAAACCATTGTCTATGAGATTACGAATCAAAATTATTCCAACATACCCTATTTTCGCTATCGATATACTCAGGTCTATTTCGCTAACGCTGCCCACTTCACACAGGGTATCATACGCGCATATGTATAAATCGAGAAAACAGGCTGATCAACATACTCTCATGTCCTTCTCTTAAACCTAAATCCAGTCTCCTCATCATCACTATCGTCGTCATTTCTGCCAAATCTTCCTTTCTTACTAGCAGGCTGCCCACTCGCGGCGTCAGATCCCCTCTTCTTCCCCCTCTGCGTCTGCGTACTCTCAAGTTGTGTCTCTGCAACCCTCTGCGTCCGCCCACTACTCTTCTGTGTCCGTTGTTCCGAGATCTCCTCGTCGTCTGGTCCGCTATCTTCAACATTAATTACTTCTTGCTGCGCTTGGGGCTGCGTAGTCCGCTTCCGACGAGTGAAGCCACCAACTTCTGGCTCTGACGAATCGTCGGCTGCTGCGTGACGACCGCGCCGGCTATCACGTGAACGGAACGAGGGCTCGGGTTCTTCGAGGAAGAAGGCGTCGGTGATGCCGAAACCCTTCTTGGCTGGTGCTTCTTCAAGCGTGACGATGACTTTGTGGGCTTGGACGCCTTTTTCTGCACCACGGCGACGGAACTTCTTAAAGTTCTTGCGACCATTCCACTCAGCATTCCAGCGCTCGTTGTTGGTCTGACTTTGGTTGCGCGAAGTACCTCTGTTTTGCCGAGGTAGAACGTCCATCTCTTCTACTTGGGCCAGGTTCTTCAGCTCAGTGATATCGATGCCTTCAAGTGCTTCCCGCAAGCTCTCTTCGTCCGCCTTACGCCGCTCCTCTTCTTCTTTGATGCGCTTGCGGGTATGCTCGCGGATGTTGATTTCCTTTTCGGACTTGTCTTTTGCCAAGTTGAGTCGCTCCCGAGCAGCTGCTATAGTGGAGGCTCTCTTCACCGGGCCCCCTTCTTCGGGCTCGACAGAAGCCGATGGCGCACGCGTAGCCGCTCTCTGAGCTCTCATTTTGGCAGCCGTCGGGAACAGGGTATCCATTTGTTCTTCTTTCTCAATCGTCTTTCGGGCGTTTGATTGTGGAGAAGCTTGACTTTGTGCGCCTGATGCATTACGTGCTTGCGAAACTGTCATCGATGGTCCTGGTGGTGGTGGTGGTGTAGACTGCTGGACATCTTCCATTGGAGGATTCTCAACCTTCAGCTTCTTCTTTGGGATGGGCTCGTCATCATCAAATCCTGTGAAGCGGCTCGTCTTTGGCCGGTGCACGCGCTTTCGTGGATTGATCTTCGCGGGCTCTTCCGCTGGAAGTTCGTTGTCCCCAGGGACCTGCGACGGTGCTCTAGATTCAGACACTGGTGTTGGTTGACGCATGGACCGGCGACTGCTTGCGACCCCTGGTGGTGCAGTAGCAATCACTTCCACGGGTGGACTTTGTATTGGGGCACGGTCCCCTGTGAGGATCGCGTCGAGAAATTCCTTCTGTTCGATTGAGCGCTGCCCAAGTGCCTGGTCAACGCCAGTCATAAAGCTGTCAGTCCATTCTTTCATTCCATCAGGAATTGCGTGCAACCACACCGTTATCACAGGCAGCTTGTCGCCAGGTTTGCCACGCCGCTTTTTTCCTGCCGCGTTGTGAACGTAATTTACGTACTCGTCCACTGTTGTCTCGCCAAGTCGTAGGTCGTATAGCAATGCCTTGCCGCCTCCACCAGTGACGGGATCCAGCAAACTACTGTGTTGGCTTTCGCTCAGAAATACAAAAGTTAGACCAGAGAAGACTTCTGACCGCGAGGGATCGGGTAGCAGCATCTCCTGTGGTTGATGAACCGGTTCTTTGTCAATTGCTGGTATGTATTCCTTCTCCGCCGGCCAGCATGCATCGAAGTCCTCTTCCAGCTTCGAAGGCAGGTAGTTATTTTCTTCATCGACTGATGGCGCGGCCACGACGAGGAGCGTATCGATAAATTCTGTAGTGACAATGTGCTTGGCCGCCGTCAGACCCGAGAGGACTTTAGGAAGGTTCCGTTTCGCGGATACGACGTGGGTGGTCTTGTCGAATACGAAGTCGGTTGTGGTCTTGATGTCAAGGGTGTGTAGCTGCACGCTGCGGGCTTTGCTTTCTTTTGACTCCTTCGAAGCATATGTAAAGACGACTGGGCGCCAGACAATCTTGAACGGCGCATAGCTGGCAGCCAATCTGATGGTATGTTCGGTGCCTCTCAGGGTCTCGCGGCTGTATTCTATCGACCCATCTGAGGCCTTCTGGCTCTTCACTGTGGTTTTCTCGTCGATTGTGACCCCTTGCCTGCAACTCAGATCGGTCACCTCAATCTGTGACCTCTTGTGAAGCTTTGTGCCGTCTTCCGGTGCTGCGTCATACACCTTCAGCATGACATGCTTGCGCGAGACCGCCTTGTTTTCAATCTTCCAATTCTTTCCTTGTGGGCCATCTTTGTCGTCTGACTTGGTGCGACCGAATAGTTGCTGTGATCCGGGGCGGAGCCAGACGCGCTTGCCTCCGAAGAGGCTCTCGTGCTCCAGAAACCACATTGCGTGGCGTCGATATAAGCGGGCTATTATGTGGGTAGAGGGACGGCAGGTAGGATACGCATTGTTGTACTCGCAGCGAGACTGCGCGCGCAATGGTCTTGTGTGGTGTTGGCTGTGTTCACGGCTCTAGGCTGAAGTGCGCCAAGTCCATACGCGGGATGACGCGCTGTCAGGTGAGACGCTAACGCTCCTGCTTCCTCTTGACCATTTCAGCAACCGCGACTACGCATCACCCATCACCGATTTGAGCGTCACGATAGACTACGGAATCGCCCTCACAATGATTGACCTGCCCAAGTGTCCCACACTTTTCTACAATCACCCAGTATGCTCGTTCTCTTATGCCGGAACTCTTCCTGGGCACCCTGATGATCCCTGGAGACCCTCTCTTCACGATAAATGAGTAGCCATTCACTTGTGGCGCGATGAAGGTAAAATTTCCATTAGGATATCTACAGTATTTTGCCAGCAACTCGTGCAACTCAAAGCCATGACCCTCTTCGGTATCACAAAACGAACGGCGGACAGCCGACGGACCTGAAAAATGACCACAACACAACTTTTCCCTCCATCCCCGTTTCATGCCTGCGTCACAACAGTCTCTTCCGAAGCTTCCTGCATTGCTTGTTTGGCAGCGGTGTTCTTCTCCCTCTCCTGCTGGATTCGCTCAGCATACAGGCTTTTAGCTCTCATGGTAGGGCCCCATTTGTAGATGAAGAAGACCGGCGCGCAAACGAGAGCGGAGATGGCGAACAAGACCCAAGTCGAATTCGTGACACCCAGCTTCTTGTACATCGGGCCGGTATAGAAGGAGCATATACCGGCAAGGACGTCTCGGGCGAAGCCATTGCCACCGGTGGCTGAAGCGGAATACGTGCCTCCGTATGCGGCAACCATGTAGTCGATCGTGGCGAAGTAAATGGCGAGGTTCGCGCATCCGATCAAGACCGCGAAGATGAGTGGGGCAATCCAGGGAAGGGGTGGGCCAGCTACTACAAACGCTGACCCGAATAGGCCAATCGGGAGGAGCAAGACGATCCAGCGGAGGGCTGATAATCGGCTCTCGGGACTCAGCACTTTGCCGTTGCTACGCTGCTGATTGTGTATTCGGATGACGGGTACATATAGCACTGCTGCTAGCCAGTAGCCGATGAAGAGAGCGGACAGAGCGAGTCCTAGCTGACTAGGAGTGAAGCCCCATCCCTCCTTGCCGAACACGTAGCCGTATGACTCGAGGAAACTGAAAATGAGGGCGTCGCTGAATCCACTGAGCAGAGACAGGAAGCCAACGATCGGTTCGCATACCAGCATCTTGTATGGACGGCCCATGATCTTGAGACAGCCCTTGAAGCTCAGCTTCTCCTTCTCTGTCGGACCGACGACATTGTAATCTGGGTTCTGCTTGCGTTGCTTCTTGGCTACCTTGTTAAGCATAATGGTCGACCTAGTCTCCGGCACGAAGCAGAAGTGGACGATCTGGACAGTGGCGCCAAGGATAAGCTGGATCCAGAAATTCCATCGCCAATGGAGGAACTGCTCGATAGGACCTCCACAGATGCCGCCAATTACTGGACACAGTTAGCATTCCATTCCTCAGACACTCTACGACATGGGGTTTACATACCTGAACCCAGGCAACTCCACAGGCTGACCCAGAGGATGGGGAGTTGTTGATCTTCGGGATCGAACATGTCCGCAACCATTCCGAGTGTGACGGAGCCGCCGGCAGAGCAGAGGCCGCCAAGCAGACGCGCAGCCAGCACATGGCCCCAGGACGTACTGGCACCGGCCATAATTTGCCAGATGTTGACGGTGAAGAGGGATAACTGCATGACGGGCCAACGTCCGAACTCCTCGGACCAGGGTGCCCATAGTTCGCACCCAATACCATACAGGATCAGAAACCAAGCCATACCTGCTCTGGCGTTGGTGAAATGGTTGCTGCCGAGATGGTAGTGTTCGTTGAGCGGCCCTATTGCGTTGGAATAGACAGCTGCATTGTAGTCTGCCCCCTGTCAGTCTCGTATGACTAGACGGTCGGCAGAGTTACTTACTCATACTGGTTTGGCAGAGTCCGACCACCGTCAAAATCGCCCACTTCTTCTTGTTCGTGAACGCATACCCTGTCTTTTCATACGCGTTCACCTCGTTGAGCTCCAGTGGGCCGGTGAGTTGGGCTTGACGGCTGTGTGTCGCGACCATTTCGATCGCATCGGTTGCTTGTTTGTTGCGGGCACCAGAGCCACCAGAGCTGGCGTCGCTGTCGTTCCTGATGTATGACGCCATGGTTTAGATGGTGTCAGTAAGTTCAGTCAAGAGAACTGGATGGCCTGGAAGACACTGGACTTTAGATAAGGCAGAGTGCAGTCGGCGGTAAATCTGGGCAATGTGAAGGTTGAAAGATGGAGAGTGCGGGGAGACGACAGATCTTATGGCTGGCATGCACGGCGATGGAACTTGGGACGAGAGTCCCAGCTCTATGCCGACTATGGTTACTGTCCATCGCAACGGTGCTGACAAAGGTCAGCACATATGCAATACACCTCGATGTAGTGGACCCCGTTGACGGAAGTGCGAGACGGCCCGCCTCCTACTACCATGGTTCTGGAGTGCGTCCGCGCACATTTGCTCGCGATTACCAGCATCATTTCCTTCGATTCAATGCGACCATGGTTCCGCTCATACATGGACGCAAGCAGGGGCGCTCATAGCCTGGAGTGGCAGCAAAACACATCCCGCAACACTTCCTCCTCGACAGACCTCAGTTCATGCACACCAACCCCTCGCCAGGAACGAAAGTCTGGTTCGGAACAACACGGGGAACTATTACCACTACAATCACCAAAATCATGCAGGTACATCATGGGCCGAAACCCCTCGCTCAGAAGTAGCGTACCAGTTTACCATTTCTAGCCATCTAGAGGGGTACGTGAGCAAAACCCTCTTGCGTATGCTATTCACACTCCCTCTACATCAAACCTCATTGGCCTGAGCGAATGTGCAAGTCACATTGACAATACCTCATCACCCTGAGCCACCTCACGATGCTCAGCCTCTTCAGCTGCGCGCCCCCTGCTCAGGACCAGTCAAGCACACCCTCCCCCTCATCACTGCCATCGTCGCTCCAATTCCACGCCTCGCTGACCCATGGCCGCAACGGTGTCCAGCTGATTCCCCTTTTGTACTCGAACTGGCGCTGTAGGATCTGGAAGTGCGCGTCCAACTCCGCTCTTAATCGGGCAAGTGCTGCCTTGTCTTCCGCGGCACGAGATGCCGGAGTTGAGTTCTGGTTGCGTATCTCATCTTCGCTGATGGGTTTGAACAGGTGTGCCAGTGGCCGAGATTCGACTGAGGTATGAGAAGTGGAGTCGCAGTCATAAGATGTGAGTGCGATGGATGGCTTGCCGTCTCGATCTACTTGCAGCATCTTTGTGTCTGGCATAAGGAAAACTATCGCGCTCGGGTACATATACTTTGCATAGTCGTAGAATATCCCTATGTTCATCGATGAGTCGCTATCTCCCACTTCGGTACTAATGGTGCCCTGAGTGGCTTCGTGCTGCGAATCTTGGCGTTGCGTTGACATAGCGGTGTTGAGACTTAGCTATTACCAGCACGACACGAAGAGTTGTGTTACTTCTATACGCACTACAAACGCGAGTTGAAACGTCACAAGCAAGCAGTCAGTCGCATGTCTTTCTGTTCGGAGACAAACACTTATTTTCTGGTAATCAGCAAACCACCAACAATGAATGGTGTCAAAGAATTTACTGCGAAACTTCACAGCGCACGAGTTGTCCAGATACGCAATGCTTTTCGTGTCATATACTGTCTCCGCTGGTGGCTACGGTATGCGTATGCACCAGTCGCAGACATTGCTTCCTGTGCAAAGATGTTCACCAATGACCTACCCCACCGAGTAGCATAGCCCTTGCACTTTGACCATAGCGGTCAAGAAGATGGGCATACTAATGATCAAGATAATCCCTCCCCTAAGTTCCGACTCCTTAACCAGCACTGAACCTTGGATGGTAGCGGGCGGACTTCCGCTCGTGAAGTGAGAGCCTGTGTGTGTGTTTGTGATCAGCGACGACCTGCTAAGAAAGGAAGTACATGCATACCACATAAGCCGCCTGTTCGAATGCACACGCGGACTTTGATATAAATCATCCCGGTCCCATAGCATTCCACCATTGCTTATGAGCAGAGCAGACTTTGGTATGGTAGTTGTCAAGCTCGGCGCGCTGCATAACCATGAGCTCTCGCTCAGGTGCCACCTTCTCAAGATCCATTTCGTGCTCCATGGCGCGTATAAGCAACACTTTGATCTTGGTTACATGATCAATATGTGCACTATTGGCGATGGTGGTAGCGGAGGCGGCGGTAGGAGAAGGAGGTGGAAGTTGGTTGTTGACAATGTATCGGTCCAGCAACTCTTGTTGCACGCGTAAGCCCTAAAGCATGTTAGCACAGATAGGGAACAAAGATTCTCTAAGACATACATCTTTGGAATTCTGTATACCGGGAATCTCCATGGCCACTTGCCAAGCTACGATGTTGTCTTCAAGTATGTCCACCTCATCCTGGACCGTCTCCTCTTGTTTGACCGGAGTCTCACAAACCTTGGCGTTTGGGTTCAGGCTTACGAGGATGGACTCCAAATGAGTTGATTTGATAGTAGCATCGGTCTTGGCTCTCAAATGGGGAGGGATAGACTTCTTGCGGATGCTCTCAGGGCGAGGGCTCTTTGTGCTAGCAGCCGACGCGTCCTTTCTAGCGTCTTCTTGGATAGATTCCTCAATAGCGGCTGCCCAAGCCGGCGGTTGACTCTTCGCAGGCGATGCTGAGCTTGTGGAGGCCCGGGATGGCACTGGAGTCTCTGGAAGGCGAGAGTGTGGCACGAACATTGACTCCATCGTTCCCTTGGGAGGACCAGCGACGCGTGCGATTGGCTTGGTCGCAGCTAGCTTGGGCCTAGAGATTTGAACATGTTCTTTGACAGGGCTCGCTGGAGATGAAGGGGTGACAGAGCTTTGCACCAGATTACGAGGGTAGCCTGTACTGCGTGGAGCTGCCGCAGGCCACTCTCCGATTCCACGACCTAGGAGGTTGCCGCTTATAGATGGCGACGAAGGCATCTGGCTTTGTTGTTGAGTTACAGCGTACATCTTTGCTTCCTTTCTGAAAGACTTGCTGCGTCGATCGTGTTCTGGATCACGATTGAAACGAGGGTCTGGGAGGTCACCAGGCCTAGCGATGCTGTCAGGATCTGGTTGCCCTGTTCACCATGTCAGCGATGTCATGGGTCATTGTGTTTGATTTTTCATACATGTCTCAGCCTCTGGGGGTGGTGGAGGGAAAGCATCCCATACAAAGGCCGGAGTCGCGGTTGCTACACGTTTGTCAGCGTTGTCATGTCAACATAGCAGCAAATTGACCTACAGCATCGTGGAGAAAGCTCACTTGTCTTCTTGGGCGTGATGAACGGCATGCTCAAGATCTGAGCGCGACTGCTAGGAGATATTGGGGGTGTTGAGAGCAAGTGCGGGAAAGACTCTCGAAGAGTTGAGGCCAAGGCTGTTGGCGAGGCAGCCGACTAGCTCTTGCCGCCGATCGAATTCGAAGTGATCGCGACTTCCCGAAGCGGAAGCAGCTGAAATTTTTGCTGGGTGACCACGAAGTGACGTCAACTTGCTGATATCGAAAGACTTCCAGGTAGGAGCGAGATACAACCAAGAGGCTTACTCGAATAGAATAGTAGCTATGCGATGGAAAAGCTGATTATTACCGGGCACAAAAAGACTATGCCCGGGCAAGGCGAGATGACAAGATGATTTGGAGACTATAGAACAGAAGAGGAAGTAGGACTGGAAAGAGTAAAGCCATGTCACGGGGCAACGGCGTCTCTCACCTCGAGCTTTTGGGAGGGACGTCGCATGCTTGACTTCGCAGAGCCTACCAAATTAGAGAGATGCTCATGTGGATTACTAGAGTCTGCAATTGCAGATATAGAGTAATTGAAAGACCTTCTTCTTGTCCTTATCAGACCCGAGCGGAGGCCATGACTGAGGTGAGATTGAAGACAACGAGGGCGATTCATCGCAATGCTCAAAAGCTGCGCCCGCAATTTAACAAACGAAGAAGGGGATTCGTGTTCATCAACGGCTACGTCGTCATCCAGACGCGCGTGTAGCTCTTCTCTTGGATGATGTGCCCGGCGAGGTTTGTGCTGCCTCAGAAGCGGTGCCACTAAGGACCGGCCGCTAACCAAATCCATCTCTGATGACTACTACTATCCCACGTGAGACCGCGACAAGCGGAGATCTTTTTCTACATCCGATTGTCGTGCACACAGGTTCATTGGGCTTTGGTATTTCGCGTAGGCATCGTTCGACAGGCCAGGGAACGCAATCACTTTTACGCGCCGTACTCACGCCCTAAGTTTGCTTAACCACCTGCAGCGACTGTTGCGCGTGGTAAGCTGCTCAAGACTGCGAAAGCATACACACTGGATCTCCGCGATCAGCTTCACTCTCTTTCCGCATTTCGTCATTCTTTCATTTGACGAACCGCTACCCTTGGTTGATAATAGTTGGACCAAATTGCACCTGCCACGATAAAGCAGCCTCGCACTTTCTTCGGTTACGGCGAGGGAACCTTGCTCTCCCCAGTCCAAAGTCGCCATTTTCGCACTTCTCTCAAGAATTATCAACTTCTTCCGCAGAATGGCGGGAAAAGTCACTTATTCACGGCGCCCAAACAAACGCCGCGTACCTCACGACGGCGATCCAGCACATGACGACGACGACCATCACAAGCGGACCAAGACAAATACCGAGCCAAATGGACCGCGGCTACCAACACCACCCTCAAGCCGACGAGGGCAGAAATCCTGGTTCAACGGTCCCGTCTCCATTCCTGATTACGACATGAACCCTCCGCGCTCAATCTTCGATAAGGTTCTCGAAAACAAGAAGCACCAAGCCCCGAAGCCGCATGAGCGCAGTGTCCAGGGTGACTGTGAGAACTTCAAAGGCCTTATGGAAACGGGACACAAGTCGAAAGAACAAAATGGCTGGGCGAGGAACAGCTCTCTGCCAACACCACCAGCGGAGGCCCAGAAAAAAGCCCACCAGCAAGCGCGGAGAGATGAGAATCTCGCACGGTACAAAGGAATTACTAACAGGGGCGAGCCGGCGACACTGGAGACGTCACCTACGGCGTCAAACCACACATCGCAGCTCTTCGAGCGGGTCATCAAGAACGAGCAACCAAAAGAACCATATCAGCCGAGGACATACAAGGCTGAGGAGGTTTCAGGACCACGGCGAACTATTATGGGGGAACGTCTGTCTAGAAATTCAGGCCAAGCCCGCAAGTATGTCTCAGACAAAACCCACCTTATGCACAGAACTGACTGTATCAGATTCAAGACGAACCAGACCGACTCGCCTCTCCTGCAGCTCCCCGAAAACGTGAGGAATCTCATCTACGCTTACGTACTTGGTGGTAAGACTATCAATATCGGCTACCAGACCTATCACCTTACCTTTGACCCTACAAAGCCCAAGAAGGTAAAGCAGGTTACACCCATGTTCAAGTACCAGTGCACAGTATACGATGGTAACCGGAATCCTTTTACGACGATATCCCAACCCTGGGTCAAGAGTTCTACGGTGTTTACGCTGCTCAACGGTGTCTGCCGTCAGATGTACCAGGAAACAGCGACGCTGCCTTATAGGCTCAACCTAATCGCCTTTGACTCGTATAGCATCATGTTCAACTTCTTGTTCATGGAGGACCGCCTGCGTCGCGAGCATCTCGATACCTTCACCGAGATTTTGCTACCTGAAGAGCTACCAGGGTCAAATGCACTCGCCCGCTTGTGCAACGTCAACAAGGTGTTTTTAGGAGTCGCACAGGAGGGGAAACCTAAGGGGTGGTACCGTGTAGTGCGTGCTCAAGGCGAGGAGCCGAGACTTACAAGAGTGGTGAAGTAGTAGGAGGCATGCATGGCAGCATGAGTGTGCACATGAGGGCGTTAAAGGAGTTTCAGCGCGACTGTCTGGCATTTTCTACTCATCGGTTGCATGATACCCGGCATGGCAACGACGTTACGATCCAGCTACACACCCACCATTTCATGGCCAAGGCCAACAATCATCTGGTAGCTTGAAATAGATTCTCAGAACAGAGGCGATTATTTGCATGGACGACTGCGTTGCTTCTTTCCTTTTTTGTACACCTACGGACCGTTGAGTCAGTTGGGTCAGTAAGTCTGACATGTGAAAGAGGCGCCAGCTGTAAGCCAGTCCCCTGTGAGAATACCCAAGTGGCCACGACTGACTGTGTCACGCCCATATTCTTTTTGTGTGTGCATTGTCTTATGCATACGGACCTCGTGGACTCAATAGATCGGAGATGGCGGTCAAAACAGGTAGGGATGGCTGCCCTACGTCTGCAGCTTTCTCCAGATCTGCTGTCTGCAGCGCGGGATCGCGATTTCGGACGAGCAACTATTCGCGGCGCTATACGGCCTTTCCGAACTAACGCTGCGTGCCCACAGTTCACAATCAAGAGCTCTTGGGAGTCGAGCACAGCAACGGGTGGTCAGAGGACACTCGGCCTTTGATGCCAGCTACACGTAAGACACATGATCCATGGTGCATGTGCAGTAGTCTGCCAACACTGGACCTGCAGGTACAGGTGGAAGTTGCGTGTCGTATCAGCGTCGGTTGATGACTACTGCCGACGCGACACCCTCGCCGGCTCTGTTTAGTTGATCCTTGCCGATGACGATGTACCATGCGCATGTCCCCACGCTCCCTAGCATGCGCTGCACGCATCGAATACTTCAAAGGCGTCAATGCCGACCCTTCTCGCGCACGTTTCGTCTTCCGGCGACAACATTGCAAAAGTATTGAAGCGGCAAGCCTGTGACGCACCTTCCGCGACTTGCGCGACCGAGGCGCATGACCACCCGCAGTTGACCATCTCCGGCCACCCTACACCGCGTCTTCTCGAAAAGCACTATTACTAGGCTGCAGACTTCCCTGATCGCGACAGACTCCCTGAAGACCGACTCCCCTACTTCGACACCACCGCAGGCTGCCTATACAACACCTCGATCTATCGATCCCCCTCCCACCGGCTAAGCCACGCTCCGTAGGATTCGCGCATGGCGTGCACCGGCGCTCAATGTCATTGCTGTCTGACACCATCTTTACAGGCGGCAGTACGCGACTGCACGTAAGAGGAGGACAAAATGGGCAGAAATCCATAAGGAAGAGCAAGAGCCATGGTGGCTTCCTCGGACCCCTTGTGCAGCTGGCCAGGAACCCGTTAGGTGCTTTGAGCGACCCAGTGGGCGACTACCATGCTCCTGAATTAGCCGTGGATGCTGCGGAAGCAAATCGTAGGCAGGTCCTGTACCTGCACATGAAAGACGTGGGTTCCTCAGATTGGTCGTGCCCTTTCACATGCTGACGAGATCGCCGCGCAGGCCGAGACATACGACCAATGGAAAGCCGCCGCGACCGAGCTCGATATCTTAGAAGGAAACGAAGCCTGGAAAGAAGAGGACGACACGCCGGAATACAATGTGGATCTGGTTGCCGCCCGACTGAAAGAGCTGGACGACGCTCGCATGAGCTGCGACGTGAAGAGGATGCTGTTCCTGATTAGGACCACACTCACACGCGGATTGGGCGACATGGGCGACCTGCGTCTGTACAAGCACTCGCACATTGGGACCAAGCGTTTGATCGAGAGGTACATCGAGTCGGCGCAGCAAACCATGGCCGCTCTGCTGGACGTCTCGGAGAAGCAGGGAGATCAGTGTCCTATCGAGCCGCGGCGACTGGTCGACCAACTGCTTCAAACACGTCAATCATTCGGGCGGAGCGCATTGTTACTCTCAGGTGGTGGAACTTTTGGCATGAACCACATTGGCGTCGTTAAGGGTCTTTGGGACGCTCGTCTTCTCCCACGCATTATATCGGGAGCCTCTGCAGGAAGCATCGTCAGTGCAGTCCTATGTGCAAAGACTGATGCAGAGATCCCGGAGGTTATGCACCAATTTTGCTTTGGAGATTTGAACGTATTCGAAAGCCCGGATCACCCAGAAAGCATGATTAACAAAGCAATGCGGTTGATGAAGTCTGGAGCTCTCTTTGACATTGCACATCTCATGAGAGTTATGCGTGATCTGCTCGGGGACTTGACCTTTCAAGAAGCATATAATCGGACTCGACGTATCTTGAACATTCCTGTTTCGACTTCGTCGCTCTACGAATTGCCCAGACTCCTCAACTACATCACAGCGCCCAATGTGATGATCTGGTCAGCAGTGTAAGTCCACGAAAGCAATGGAGTGTTATGTCTATGCTAACTCTACATAGATGTACGTCTTGCTCAGTTCCGCTAGTATACAAAAAGGCTTCTTTGCTGGCCAAGGACCCAAAGACCGGACAGGAAGTACCTTGGGACCCAAACCCCGACGCGACCTGGATCGATGGCTCAGTAGATAACGACTTACCGATGACCCGACTGGCCGAAATGTTCAATGTGAACCACTTCATTGTCTCGCAAGTCAACCCGCACGTTGTTCCCTTTCTGGCGAAAGAGGAGGAGATTGTTGCTGCAGAAGCCCAGCAAGATGCCGTCACTGGTCCCGGTTGGATGAGTCTCTCAGCTAGTCTTTGCAAGGGCGAAGTAATGCACCGCCTCCAACAGCTAGCGGATACTGGATTCCTCCCAAATCTTGTCACAAAAGGACGTTCGGTACTCAGCCAGAGGTACTCAGGCGACATCAACATCTTCCCCAAGATTAACTACGCAGACTTCCCTAGAGTGTTGAGCAACCCCACGCCAGAGTACATGGTCGGATGCATGCTCACTGGACAGCGAGCTACATGGCCGAAGCTCTCGCGGATACAAAATCATGTCGCTATCGAGCTCGCATTGGACGACACGATCCAGAAGCTCAAAGGACGGCTTGTATTTACACCTTCACAGCAAGACATCAATATGAGGCGGACCAGCTCTCAGGATCATGATCTCGCTCAGAGAAAGCGAGCGAAATCGACACATAAGATGACGCGCTTCGAGCTCAGGACGGAGCCTCCTAGTCCTGTGCTGCGGAAGTCTGCACCCACCAGTCCTCTCTTGTCTCGCGCAGCCTTGAGAGCGTCCTCACAACCGCTTTCCGTCGCGAAGCAAGCTCACGGCGCAAACAATGCAAGGCGTCAGTGGACCGAGACCATTCAACTCGATCCCATGTCGTCTACCAATGACACCTCCGACCACGACTACTTCGCCGACCCCGAGTCAGACACCACGGACAGGCTCTCATCACCCTCGCCTTCTACGTCACCTACATTCACCGGTCCCGCCCTTTGGCCTTCGACCCCTCAAGCCACGATGCAAGCTGCTCCACAGCCCACGCCACAGCCCGCTCAAAGTCCGCTCAGTCGCCGTACCAACACGCTGTTTAACCTCACCATGACCTCGGCGGCAAGAAACTCCTCCAACCCAAACGTACCAAGCTCACCAGAGCTGCGGTACAAGCGCCTATTCCACCCTCCAGGACCCGCTACACCCGATGTCAGTGTAGGCCCACCGATACTGGACGTAGAACCCGTCAGCACAACACGTTCCCCATCTGCCAGTAGACCTGGTAGCCGGCGCGGTAGTGCATCGGGTTTGCCGATTGATCCCTCAGGGACTAGAGGCATGCTCCTGAGAAAGAAGAGTTACATGTAGTATGGATGGCTGAACTTGATGTCTTTTTCGCGATTACCCTTCTTATACATAGTCTTTTACATTCTTTCCGCCCTCTTACCATCTTCTTTCGCAGTTTCCTTTGTTCAAACAGCATGGAAGGTAGACCAGATAGGGATCCGCACGTTTCAAGAGAGTAGACTGGAATAGTGACAGTACACAAGAGTAGTGATACCCCTTTCGTGTACCGTATCTCTATAAACATACATAAGAGGTAGCAGAGACCAGACCGTATAAATAGTATAAATACACAATCCAAATCCAACATTACTCGTCATCATCATCGCCCGCATCACCGAATCATTACCAAACAGGTTTCATCATTACCCACCCGCCGTTAAATCATTCACTCAATTCCTTCTCCGTCTCCCTAAAAACCTGCTTAACCTCCTTTCCCCTCCACCGCTCAAACAACTCATACCCAAACACCAGCACAATCGGCAAGCTCACCATTATCGCTGTGACCCGGCGCGACGCGGGCTTGTATTTAGGTGGTAGCCTAACGTCTGGTGTGGGCTCGATGAGGCGCGTGGGGTGTTGTCGCTGGTGTGGCGGTGGCGGTGTTTGTTGATTCGAGGGACGGATGCTGGTTGGGTAGGGGTTTGGCGGTATGTGGCGGGTGGATGGTGTGGGTTTGGAGAAGCGTGGGTATGGGTTCGGAGGTGGTGATGAGATGGGTGAGGGCGCTTTTGTGGGGTGCGAGGGGAGGGGGATTGTTGTTGGGCGTGGGGAGGTGGGTTTTGTGGTCGGATTTGAAGGAGGAGTGGTCGTAGATGCTGCTGGCGCTGGTTTTGTTGTCGGTTCTTGGGTCTGGGATTGTGGCGGCGCTGTCTTCTTGTCTGTACTCGACGCTACTTTCTCCACGACCTTCGCTGATTGTGCTTTCTTTAACGTCCCTTTTGCTTGTACCTCCTCTAATATCTTGCTTGTGGAGGGTGTGACGGGCGTGGGTTGTTCGGGCGCAATTGGCGATTGAGGCGCGTCTTTCTTCGCGGCAGGAGCAACAGCAGGAGCAACAGTCTTTGCGCTCTTCGCAACCGTCTTCTTCTCTTTCTTGACTTCCGCAGCCTTCGCTTTCCCAACAGGCTTCGCGGTCACCTTCTTTACGGCCACCTTGCTCGCTTCGACCGCAGGTGTTGTCCCCGCATTCTCGGCTACGACTTTCTTCGGGCGACCGCGTTTCTTAACCGCTGGGGGTTCATTCGGTGGTACTGAAGCCATTGTCGCTGTTCAATTGGCACATAGACTGCATGCGCAAAGCGTCTGAGGGTGTAAGGAGGGCGAGATTGGCGTTGCGACACGGCGACTAGGGCGTGCGCATTTCGAGGGGTGAAGCGGGAAATTTTGGGCGAGTATGATTTAGGCGGAGATGAGATGCGATACAGGGATGCGCGTGCATCCAACGGTTCGTAGCGTGTCTGGGGACAGACGTGACTTTGCTGCATGGCGACTAGTTTGCATGAGGGTAGCTAGGCACTCCATGTGTACTTCATTTCATTCATTCAGATATCTACGTTACAACATATACAAACTCCATGACACGAATTATACCCGTGGTGCGATCCAACACTTTGAACTCCTACCATATTCCCAACTACTTCTGCGCTTCTTCCCTCTTCACTCTGAAGAATGCCAGCTTGGCGAAACGTCCTAATTGACCCCAGTAGTGCCGACCAGCAGAGTGGTCCATGATTCTTTCTAGTAATCGCACGACTGCCATCCTGACATCCTGTCTAGGATGAAACAAGCCTAGACTAAGATAGAAGAGACCGGCATCTGGGATCACACAGAGCAGCTGCAGAATGGTGTCGTACTGAAGCTGCGAATTCGCTTTGCGCTCAGAGTCATTCGCGATGGAAAGTGACTGGGCCATGGAGGACAAATCACTCGAAGAGGCATTCGCACTCTCACTAGGTGAACCCGCTTCTTCAACACATCGCGCCAGTGCAAGATAGATGCCCGCAGATTGATCGTGCGTGAGTTTCAAGCAGCGCAGCTTGTCGTGCTGGTGGGCCATATCAAGACCGCGCACTGGTCTCTTCTTCCAGTGTCTCGCTAGATCTTGAACGCAGCTGTAATAACTCCTTGTGTTGCGCCAGCCCTCGATACGATGTACATTTGCAGCGAGCTCCCGTAGCTTGTGGTTCTCGTCTGGCCAGACGTAGCCATGTCCCGAGACACCATATGCGCCAACGTCGGTCTCGTGGGAGCCAATGTACAATGCCGAAGCGCCATAGACCGTCTCTTCGAAAGCGGCCGCGATGCGGGTGAACTTGAGCACCCACGAACGCCACTTCGCTCGGATGGCATTCTCACCGTGACGGTTGGCGATACTCTCGAGAAGTTTGTCCATAAATTGGGTATCGCCGGTCGGGTCGACGCCGCCGCCCTTGCCGTCAAAGGCTGGTGGTGCACCTGGTCCATTCAACGGTAGGCCCTGTTGCTGGAAGAACATGGACCCCTCGGTGGGTGATGCCGTCTCAATGCGATTGCTGATTTTCATGCGACCGGTCGGCAGATCGCAAAGCAGATCCCACCACTCGGGCTTGTACGAGAATGCAGGGTTGGTGACACCAGCAATGAAGCCAGGTACCTTCAGCAGGTCGTCTACTTTGGTAAGGTCGGTATATGGAAACGCATGGCGAACGAAGCCACGGAGAATGCCACCAGAGGCTAGAGCGCATGCTGCCAGCACAGCTTCCGCGACCTCGCCTGAAGGGCGATTATGACCGATGAAGATGATGCGCTTCTGTGTGAGGAGAGCATTGACGAGGACGATGATTGGGTGTGTGAATGCGCCGCTCGTAGTTAGATGTGGGTGTAAAGCGAAGGGCTGAGGTTGCGTCGCATGAGGCGCGGAGAAGGTTTGGATGAGCTTAATCAAGGAGAAATCGCCCACAGTCTCTGGACTCAGAGCGGTGGGTATTTTGACAGGAACGGGTATGCCGTTGTAGTTGATCTTGGACTCGAACTCGTGGGTGTCTCGCGGGACAGTGTATATCTTCTTCCGCGACTGAGGGTCTGAAGAGGTTTCGATAGAGTCTCTCGCCGCGTCGAGCTTCTTCCGCTGCCGAACCATGAGCTCAAACTTCTCCACAAACATGTCTTTGGCATCGCTGGCGCCAAGCACATAGTTCTCCAGCGGGGACAGTCTCGGCAAAAGGGAAAGATCCATGGCATTGAGTGCGTTGTACAGAGATTCGAGCGTGTCCAGGACAGGTGCTCTGAAGTATTCCTCGAGAGCCAGCAGTAACAGAGGCTTGTATATGTGCAGGAAAGGATGGCGCGTGCATATAGCCATGGCCTTGACGATGGCACCCCTGCATAGTATTAGTCTTGCCAAGGATATGGAGATGTTCCTCCTACCTCTTCACTGTATTGTCCTGCTTGGTGTTGACCAGGTTCAAGACATAGACCAGTGGAGGCCCGTCGGGGTCTGGCTCCCCTTCGCTTTCTGTGTCGTCGTCTCCGTCGTCGTATTCGTCGTCTTGCTCTTCAGTGCCGGCAGTCGCGTCGTCGTCGCCTTCATCTTCCAGGCCCTCTTTCCGCCGCCGCCTCCTTCTCCTGCGCTCTCTCCGTGCTTCGCGCTCCTCCTCTTCGGCTGTGGTGTCCTTGTGTAGGAAAAAGATAGTCCAGTCTTGACTGCGCACGTGGGCCTGATCGGGCAACATGAGCTCTGCTAGCATAGTCTCGTCCCCACTGATAGCCGCCGGGTACTGGTGCTCCATGATGGAGCCGCGGTCAATGTCGAACGAGGCGACCAGGATGTACTCGACATGGTTCTCAACCGCATCGGCGGGATATTGCGAGCGCAGTTTCGCGGCTCCACTGGGAATGGCGGCCATGGAGGACTGATACGACTCGTCGTGCGAGGACTGGATCGAGTCGTCTTCGTCGCCCTCGCGGAGCATGGGGGGTTGCGGGGAGCGAGCTTTCGGATGGTGGCCATTGCGGGTAGAGGGCGATCGCGAGGGAGGAAACGAGGAGAAGGAAGGCTGGCGCTGCAGCGGAACAGGCTGAGCGGCATTGGGCCCGCTTGGCCGCTGTGCGATTACTTCAGCCATGAGTGTCTCCATCTTCTTCTGTACGGGCACCTGGCGACTCCGATGCTACATTATCGATCGACGGCGCTAGGGGGGAGCCTAATGTAACCGTTCCGAAACAACATGACGCGCTGTAGCTGGCGGAGATGGGGAATTGACCCAGCAAGCTGTGGATCTGGGAGCGTGAATGGCTACCGCATAGTATCCGGAGCTGTGACTATGCGTGTGACCCGCTATGCTGCCCGCAGAGAGTGAACGAACCCTGCATGCCCACGCCAATTACCCATACCTTCTTATCGATAGTGTGGTTGCTAGGCCATCCCATTAACAACACCAAACAACGCGACGACCTGCGACACCACCAAAACGAATATACGCACCATGGTATGCTGGGCCCTTGTGAACTGTACGAATGCGACTAATCAAGATATGCAGTCTACAACACCAACGCCCTACAAGCCCTCTCCCCTCTCCTTCAACAGCCCGCGCCAGTCGCCCTTCCGGAGACCAGGCTCCATCAGAGAGAGCTCACCGTCTACCCTGCGACCATCGACGCCGAACAGTTCGCCTCTCAAACCAAAAGAGACTCCGACATCCCCCGCGCAAACACCCAACCGCCTGTCCATTGGAGGCAATCCATCGCAAAACCCGCCATCCTGGCTGAACACGCGGGGGACGACAGGAACCCCAGAAGCGCCCAACTCGCCTTCTCGAAATCTTTCACCTGGACGCAATGTCTCGCCAACGCGGAACGTATCCTCGTCCTCGCAGATGACGGTGCGCCCTCTAAGCACATCATCTATTGCAGCCAAGTTTGAGGCCGCTGGAAGGGATGACGCACCACCGCCTCTCTTCAGTAGGAAGAAGTCGCCGCCTATCGAGAATACCGAGCCGATCGAGAGCTTCAAGCCAGCCGAGACCTATACTCCGGTTGAGGAGCCTAAGCCGGCCGAGACCTACAAGCCCGTCGAGACTTACAAACCCGTTGAGACGTATAAACCCGTGGAGACCTACAAGCCTGCCGAGAACTACAAGCCAGCAGAACGCAACGCGCGACCAGCACCCATGCAACGCATGGCCTCCAGCGACGCCCTCTCAAAACTCCCCCCACCCCTCCTCCACAGCATGCGCGAGTCCTTCAGCGTCATGGACCGCGACGACGACGGCCACGTCAACTCCGCCGACGTCGCAGACATGCTATCCCAACTCGGCCTCTCCGCCACCCCCTCCCAACTCTCCACATACTTCAACGGCGCACAGTCCATCAACCTAGCCACCTACCTAACAACGCTCTCCGACCTCCTTGGCAACCTCTCCCACCAGAACGAATTGACGGCTGCGTTCGAGGCCTTCGATGACAACGACGATGGGCAGATTGATTTGGCGGAGTTGAAGGACGCGCTGTTACATACTGCGCCTGAAGCTGGGGAGAGGAAGTTGACGGAGCGGGAGATCGATATGGTTGTTGAGGGGTTTAGTGGACGGAGGGCTTTCGCTAAGGGGGGGAAGAGTTTGGGTAATAGAACCGAGGTGTTTAGGTATCAGGAGTTTATGGCTAGTCTTACGGGTGGGAATGGCAATGGTGGGGAGAATGGCGAGGGCGCTGCTGCACCGGCGTAGATATATCCTGCGAGTACAATTGGGTATCGTTTTGAGTTGGGAGTTTGGCTTTATGCGCAGGCAAGTGCGGTTTTATGTATACCAATGAGTATTTGATTTATGTACGAGCAGCGCATGTTAATAGATACATATGTCCACGTTTTGTGTGCACTTTGTCTTGAGCTGCTTCATCGACTCTTCTGCTGAAGTAGCATTACTCTTGAACCCAATTGCATGTTCATGAAAGAATACTCAATTACTCGGATGCTATTTAGCTCGGGGTTCAATGTATACAAAATGCATGCCCAATATACACGTACCAAAGACTCCAAGTATCTGGGCTGCAGACACGTACTGTCGAGCTTCACCAAAGTACCGCGGCACCAGACATACAAGTCGCTTTCGATCAAAATCAATCTGCCCAAGGCCTGGCAACGGCTCTCGTATCTTTCAAAAGACAGAACGCTCTCCATCACCCTATTTGCTATGCACGACCACCCCTAGCCTAGTAGTATGGCCATTCCTCGCCATCCAAATTTCTGTGTTTCTCCCTATAATCCATTCTGTCTTGGCGGGAAGGAAAAACGGAATACTGCGTGTAATGCCGCTCTCCCGTTCTCTAGTTTGATCTTCGATTGTGGGAATGGGTTCGGGACCTGGACTTGTATCTGTATTTGATCCCCATATCTGCCAACCGGGAGCAAAACAGCTTGCTTCGAGCAATGGGGCTGGTTCGGCTGATTCGGCTGGACCGTTCCTGTTTCTTAGTCTAGCGATTCTGAGGTTGTGGGTGGATTCGCCGGTTCTGATGCCATTGTCGTGAGGGAAATATTGGACGCTGGATGATAGTACGTGTTAGTTTCTGATGTAAAACATGAAAAAGAGATCTATATCCTTTCACTGAAGGAATCTACTTCATGCATCCTGGAGATAGATCTGCTTCTTTTCGAAGCTTCGTGCATGTGCTTTTCCATACCAGTCCTCGAACCACACTGAGCCTACTATGAGGTCAATATGTAAAGTCCTGATGTCGCTCTTGGAGAAGGGATGTGTGCGGAAACATGTCATGTACAGATGGTTCGGCCATGGGTGAGATTTGGGCGAGCTTTTCGCGCGTTTGTGAGGTGTAGGCTGATCCATGTCTTCTGTCGCTTTGCGTTTGAGAGGGCAGGTCTCGGTAGTCGATGTTATACTAGGACTTGACGCTAAAGGCTGAGCGATGCGTTCTGGGATGGGGTCGCTGCTCACTGTCTGAATAGTGCTGTTCGAGAGTTGTGGCGGCAGCATCTCCGCGCATTTGCAGCCTGTCAAAGTTTTGGACATTGTCTGCGTGAAGGCGCAAGCTGTCATGCTACCTATATTGGAGCCTTGCATGCCGTGAAACGACCAGTCTACGACACCGCCATGCTCGCCTTCGAAGGTGACCTTGAGGACCCTGTCGTTCGTTATCAGTCGCAGACTCAACCCTACCGCGCTTGCCTCAAGACCAGGCTCTAGCGTTGCGGCGGTCTTCTCATATGCGCCGTCTTCGAAAACCTCTTCGTCCAGTACATATACCGTTGGCTTTCTGTTGGGTCGTTCGTGACGTAATGTCAAAGTGCCTGACTGTAGGTCATGGATGTAGAGCGCGAGTCCAATAAACTTGACAGGGAAGCCTCTTATCTTGGTAGTATCTCGTATCTGTGAATAAGATCGTGGAAGTTTGGCTCTTGGAAGGTTGAGAAGAGATAGATCAGAAGCTTTTATGAGTGTGTCTTGAACAGCGAAAGTAGCGACTGGGTTGTATGGCAAGTGAGAGAACGGTAAGTGAACTCAGATATAAGAAGTAGGAGAGGTGGAGGCTCCGCTATCACTTGGTTGTCTCTCGCATGTGCATACAATCTACGGAAGTACATGCTTCCTGCCTGCCACAGATGAGGTTCTTCTCTCACCGCAGGCCTGTCTCTAATTTGCCCACTTCCCTCATGACCAGGGCGCTAGGTGAAGGGCGTCATAGTGTTGACTATGATGCCCGGCCTGGACATGATGTCACTAGGATGCTGTGTCTATCATCTCGCGATTGAGATGAGTTCTGGATCGGAACAAGTATTCCCATCTCTTCCCGAACTCGTAACACGCAAAATAACGGTCGTCTCTTCCTACGTTGAGGCTCTGCAAACCTGAACCGGGCTACGTTCGGCGATGAATGTTCGGGCTGATGTCACAACGTACCAGCCTCTTCCATTCTCAAGCCGGCCGACTCGATCCCGATACGGGCCATGAACAATGACGGTGAGCAAAGATGGGAAACAAAGAACATGTTCGTCCATTAGGAGCCGTTGCCGTGGTTCATGCATGGATGGAGGCCTTGAGAACCCTGTAGCTAGCGCAGGCTGGACACGTCCGGTGGCTTCTGCCATTGGAGGACAGTACACGTGATGTACAACACATCGGCGCGGATTAGAAAGCTACAAAAATTGCCATCCACTCGTTGGATAATGGCTGTGAATAGTGTTGAAATTGGCCTGAAAGCGGCTAGCACTGGTGAGCTGGCCGAAAGAGGTCGCAGATATAATATGTCATAGGGCGCCCATTGGTTTAGACGTTGCAGCACAGACGCAGTTCGCGCGCTGCATGAGCGATTGGAGAGCTTCCACCATTTTATATCTTGCATCCGACCCCTCCTCGCCTCCCACCGTAGCTTCCTACCGACAATGAGTGGCCCGGGTGAAAATCGGTACGTCTGAATGCGCACGCGAAGCTGTGGGAGCTTCCGAATACTGACGACTGCTACAGCTGGCGGCGGCAGGGTCAAGCCAACCGCAACTCCAACTCGGGCGCAAACACCCCCACCAAGGACAATGCAGGCCGGCAGCAGGCCATGCCAGCGCCCACGGGGAGCGTCTGGGGAGCCAAGCAGGGCAAGGGAGCAGGTCCCGCAGCTGCACCAGTCCAAGCTCAGCCTGACCAGCACGTACCTGTGAAGGAGTTCAACGCGAACGAGGTCAAGGATTTCCTCAAGAAGAGTATGTCTATGGCATTGCTGGATCATGACATTACATGAGCTAATTGGCTGCAGAGTACCTTGAGAGCACAGCCAGTACGAACCTCTCCATCACTCGCGCGCATACATAGAGGACTAACAGGCTTCCAGACCAACCCTCGGTATACCACAAGGTCCCCGGCGACTCTGTCCCGACCCGCAGCACTGGCGCATGGGGCAAAGGAGGTAAGGCGTCATCGAACCACCAATGGAGACTGGCATACTGACGTGGACCAGGCACCATGACACACCTCATGCCAACCGGCCAGGACTTCTTCACACAGCTGAAGAAGCAGATCGCCACTCTCGAGCAGACCAAACCAGCGCAATAATCGCATACACACCCGACATCCATTTCAGCGGCATTATGGGGGCATTACAGGAGTTCTGTGGGCATTGAATTGCATGGGTGTTATATGGCAGTACTTATAGCGGCATGAGTAAGGTCATGTGCAGGCGTCTTGGAGTTTGTGAGCGTGTTTCGGCCCAGCTAAGGATGATCGCACGCGATACCCATCTTGAAAGTATTTGGGGTTAAGGTTACAGCATTGGAGAGCGTTCGGATGTAAAAGGTCGTACTGTCTGACATGTGTCTGAAGCAAAACGTGCTATAAAGAATCCACGGTCGTTACTACAACAGTGAATACACAACTGCTGCATACCAGTATGTGCGTGAAATACGAGCGTCATCGTATCAAAGTCACCTGGTACAAGGATACCCATACCCCTTTCACTCGTGCAAAGAAAGGGTCCACAAGCTTCGCGCAAGCCACTAATTCCAAACACACGGCAAGCGTCAACAAACACCAGGCTCGACGACTGGGCGGCAACCGAGGCTTCATCGTTGTTTTCCCACACGCCTTCATTGCACGCGCTCTATCGCTAAGCGGCACAAGCCACTCATCATCACGCATCATCGTACTTGGTACCTGAGGCGCATCTCCGCAGCCACAGCCAAGGCCGCACCATCGCTGAAGTCCTGAGGCCGTCAACACGCCGATACCCCGCCACAGCGACCTCCTATCCCAGCGCAATTACATAGCCCTTTGGTGGCTTGTCAGGGCAGAGCCGCGTCGTGCAGGTGCTGAGAGGCAGACGCGCATTGCGCGCCCTGGTTCACGGTTCACTCCCGCGTAGATCTCCGACTGGGGACTCCTAATGCGGTCCGCCTTTGTTCATTTCCGCGACTTCACGAGCCTTCGACGTGTTCGGACCACCGGCGACTATCACAATACCACGACAACACCATGTCGTCTCCTCCAAGCACTCCCACCCAACGGCCTGCGTCTTCGCACCGTCGGCACCCCTCCAGCCTAGACATGTCACACAACACCTCGTCGAGACGACAGTCCTTCACCCGCCGCAACTCCGGCTACTCGCCCATAACACCGCGCTCCTCGCATGAATTCGAACACAGCCCCGCGCACCAATTCGACGGCGGAGGAGACGGCAATGGCTTGGGCAACCTGGCCGACGAGCTCGGTGAGATGTACGACGATGATGACGAGGGCATGGAGGGCGAATATGGCGAGGAACTGGACGAAGCACAAGACGAAAACATCGGCACAGCTGTAGAACACGACGGCTCTTATGGAGTCGACAGCGCAGCTAGCCTCAACGGTGTGCGGGATAGTGGGGTTGCCATGCAGGACTCGTCTCCGGCGCGCCTCAGTCCAGGGTCGGCCGTTAAGACGAAAAAGCACACAAGGCAACGGTCGCTGTATGATGGCTCCGACTACGGTGACGACTCTGACCTGGAAAATGAGGGCATATCGCCAGCGCTCGACGCGCGGATGGCGGCTATTGAGAGTCTGGCACGGAGAGGCATGGAGGAGAATGGGAGCGCATCAGACGAGGTGGTGAAGAGGGTCACGCAGCAACTCCGAGATCTTGGCAGCCAGATTGCTATGGAGAATGGAGCGACGAGGTATGCTCTGATCCGCAGGCAAATCCAGTCATACTGCTAACAAACCCCAGACTAAAGACTGCCCATGAGGCTCTGACAACACATCTGACACACCAATCGCGTACCCTTACATCCATCGCCGTGTCCTTCTCAGGCCCATTCGCCATCCTTCCCGACCCGGAAGACATCGACGAACTTCTACCTATCATACAAACAACACTGGAGCTGCTACCCCACCCCTCCGCCGATCCGCTCGTCGCCATCTCCCACCTCACCCACTCCAGCCGCGAACTCATCCAACACCTCTCAAACGTCAGCGATACCCTACACATGTCACGACAAACGACGGCAAATGCTGCCAGACGGCTCAAAGTCAGCAAAGAACAACTGCAGGACTGGAAACGCGACAACGAGAAAACGCAAGAGGGACAGGAATACATCGAGCATGGAGACTGGGACCGACGGCTCAAAGAGAGGGAGGCAAAACGGGCTTGTGCAAATGTGCTAGATGGGTTCGAGGACGTCTGCGGGCAGTGGAGGAAGAGACTCTGCGAGGGTCTGGGCGTGGCGAGTGCGTAGACCCTCCCTGCGTATCTCCCTGGGCTGTTCTGTCTCAGCGAGTCTTCTGCAGGGCTTACGACTGACCCAATACAGGCGCGGATGTCCCGGACTCGGAGGCATATATTCGCCCTTCTTGGCATCCTTCCTCCGCCAGCACAGTGCCGGAACCGCCGGCAGAGTCAGACTGGTCAGATTGCACTCCAATAAAGGCGGCGCCTAAGAAGGTATTCCAAGAAACCAGTACAGACTCGATGTTTCCCGACTCTGCGGATGAGATGCATTGATCATCACTTGTTTTTCTTATGTTGTATTTGTTGCATTGATATGGCATGGCAGTAAGGTGTTTTTGGCGGCGGCAACTGATAGATGGAGACTCTGGTAATACCCCATTTATATCTATAGCTTCAGGACAAGCGCTTGTCTCATTTGTAGGAGTTGGGGGCCTTTTGATAGATGAAGAATGAAAGGCATTACAGTATTGCAGGTGGGAAGATACTTGGAAGTTGGTGGGATTATGCTGACTACGAGATTTGCTAATAGCTACAAATGGAACAGCTCATGCTAGCTTCCGGATCGAGCTCACGTCGCTTACACCTGTACCTTCGACTACCTTCGCCTCGATGACCTCGTATACGGGCACCTCCTTGAGTCTCTCGACGATGTGATGCAGCGTTGGCAGCGCCTTCCAGTCCAGAGCATCAAAAGAGATCTCAGCCGAGCTTGCCTTCAGCGTCCGTCCGACCTTCTTCTCCACCGTCTTCGCATCCTCTCCACCCGGCAGAAAAGCGGTGTATTCCACATCCGCCTGCCCGCGCTCCTTGCTACCCATGTTACCAGTAGCCGGTACATACTTGTGCAACAAGAGCCCCTCGTCTTTCGGAAGAGGCGGAGAGAGTCTGGGCGCCTCACCATTCGTCGTGGAGTGTTCTTGCAGCCCAGACAGTGACATGCTGCAGAACTTGGATGACATCCAGCCTGCGTCTAGTGTCCACTTGCCATCATCACTCTTCACATCGAGCTCAGCGAAGAGCTTGGGGAAACCTAGCTCTTCCCTTCCACTCAGTATGGGATCAGCCAGATTCTCGAACAGGACAGGCAGGTATGTGCCCGTTACCGACTCGCCATCCGCTCTCGTGTGCTGGATGCCGTGGATATACAGTCCGAAATGACTGTAACCCCTGCCACCGAGCCACTCGAGGTTGTCTAGTTGCGTCACCGCGAAACTCGCATAGCAAGTCGTATCAGCCGCCGCAAACTTCAACTTCTCGGTCGGCAACAGGTTCTCCAACACAGTTCGGCTGGTCTTGAACTTGATACTAGCAGTCTTGAACGTAGCCTTCGACCCATCTCTCGGCCGTCCCTCAAAGTCTTGCCTCGGCCCGGGCATCGGACCAAAGGCCGTAGGCATGCGCCAGAACAAGCCTTTCTTGTTTTCCCACTCCCATTTGCGGAGTATTTGGCTGGAGTAGTCCCATTCGTCGTGGCCGAAGTTGTAGTTTGTGAACTTGTGGGGGTCGACTGGGGGGCCGCTGCCGAGGTCTTTACCTGCTACGCGGGAGTATTCTTGAATGGTGGAGGCGCGCTCGTATCTGCATTTTTCGTAGAGCTTTAGGCGTGCGGGGATGGAGTCGAGGGGTGTGCCTAGGGGGAGCATGACGGCGAGGGAGGCGGCGTCTTCGATGGCTTGGCCTGCGCCTTGTCCTTGGTCTGCGATACGGTCAGTTTGGCTGTCGTTACAGTCATGAAGAGAGGGCGGGACTTACGAGGTGTAAATGGATGTGCGGCGTCGCCAATAAGGACCAGCTTCTCCTCCGTCCAGGTCGGCAGTTGCTCCATGTCCAGCAACTCCCACACCTTCAACGTCTCCTCGTCCGCCATACCCAGTAACTTGAGTACCGCAGGCTCAAAGTCCTTGTACACATCCAACATCTTGTTCAAGTTACCCTGATTCTGCCAATCGCTACTCCCAGGCTCCTTTGGATCAATCTGACTCTCAGCCGTCGGATGAATACAAACAAAGTTCAACAACGTATTATCCGACGTCGGATACACAACGACCCTCCGATCCCTCGCAAAGATCATAACGAGATGGCCCTCCTTCTCCGCAAACTTGCGCGTCATCTCATCATCCAACGCCCGCTGTCTAGGAATCAGGAAACGGAACGCGCTCTTCCCACTCCCAAAAGTCTTGATGTTCTCCGCACCAGGAATCCGGGGTCTTGTCTTGGAATGCACACCATCCGCGCCAACAACAACGTCGCTCTGGATCTTCTCCCCGTTTTCTAGTACAACAACACCCGCTTTAGCATCAACATCCACAACCTTCGCCCGCAGTCTAAGAACCGCCGGCTTCCCCTCCCCCTCTTCACACGTGGCCAATCTCTTCAACTCGCTGTGCAAACTCACACGATGCGCAAGCTGCCAGGGATGCTGCCACCTCGCTGCGTCGTGCTCGAGCGGCACGGTAAAGAGTTCCTTGCCGTTCGGCAGCATCTGCGTCATAAGACGACATGCTACCGCGCCATGGGCTTCTGGGATTAAGCCCATGCGTCGCAGGAGGCCGTTGGCGTTGGGGGCGAGGTGTACGGCTGCACCGAGTTCGTTGGCGAAACGTGAGGCTTCCAGGAGGGTTACTGTGTGGCCGCGTTGACGCAGGAAGATGGCTGCGCTGAGGCCGCCGATGCCAGCGCCGCATATTGTTACTTTGAGGGGTTGTGAGTTTGGGGGCGTGTGCCCGTTGATACCGTTGGTACCGTTTGTGAAGTCCATGGTGGGTGGGTGTGAGAAGCGTTGCAGGATGCTTGGGGTTGCAACAGGATAGTACGGGAAGGAATGAAGAGTTTGTCTCCAACTTCAGAGGAATATTTTCTAGACAGGTCTTCCAGCTAGACTCACTCGATCTTTGCCGTAGAACAGAACCAGTGCTGCCTTGGATCGTCGGTACAGGCTGGAGATGGCTCCTCCACTTCCCGTGCTGTGGGTGGCATGCGGGTTAGTATGGGTGGGTTGGTGTAGGGCGATGCAGGGCACTGCGAAGGCGTTCCTCGGAGTCCGAAGAAGATTACTAGCTGCGAGTGAACCGTCAGGCTAAATGCGATGTGCGCGGTAGTGGTGGTGGTTGGTGGCGCATGCTGACTGAGCCGAGGATGCACGTATGTGGTGTTGCTGCACGCATGTCATGAGGGACGCCTGAACGGGATCAAAATGCGCGTTGGGTAATATAGGGTATATCGAGCCATTGGATTCTACGTTTCACAACAGATTGCGGCAGGATGATTGTTGGAGAATAGAGTTGAGCTTTACGAACGCCGGAAACAATTTGTTCTACATCGTGTCTATCACCACTCCCCACCAATCTTATATCCAACATTCCAGAACCGTCCCAGAGTATTCCGCCACGCTTTGGATATTGTCTGCGCATTGTTATCAGCATGCATGCCCTCCCAATCAAGCCCAAATACTCACCGATTCCAAGAATACGCCTGTGAACATAACTCCAACAAACGCCTGTTCAATGCCGTTCAAATAGACTCTCCGCTCGCTCTGATCGAGTTCATGGTTAATCGGGCGGTACGCAGGCACGCGGCGATGTTCCGTTGGCCAGTCGCTAGGATTCTGCTGCGATTGCGTTGACGACGTATTCGGTGCCGGATGCGCGTTAAGACTTGTATCGAGTCCTTCACTTTGTTCCCCGCTGTGATGGAGATCGTAGTCTGCGAGGGTGGCCTCGAGGTTGTAGTGGATGGGGTTGGCGGTGGTTGTTACAGACATGTTGACAGCGATAGTGGACTTGGTGGGACAGAGATGGGTGACGACGTCTACGATATCAACGATATTATCACCGCCCGAGAGACGTGAGACGGAAGTACGCGTCCCTTGCGGTCCGAATATTGGAGACGCGGAGAAGCTGGGGCAGGGGGTATGGAAACCATCGGAATGTGGGGGACTCGACACGCCCGCGTACTGTCGGCAGCATTGCCGGCGCAAATGGGCGGACTGCCGTGTCAGACCATCCGCACGCTTCCTAGAGCTTACATTACATATCGCACTCTGGAGGACATTTCTTCTAGTCAAATTATTGTTGTTGTTCAGTTTGTTCCTGCCATTCGCAATGTCGTCGCCCATTACCCTCGAAGTTGCGCTGGCCAATCTGCAGGCGACTGCCCTTACGGCCCGCTGCCACAACGCTCACTTCCGTCTCAAACAACTCAAGTCGCTGCATGATGCGCTGCGCAACAATAGCAATGCGATTGCGGATGCTTTGAAGCAAGATACTCATGTTTCGGATGAGGAGGCTATTACTGAGGTTGCGCTTGCCCTGGATGTGGTCAAGGAGCACTATGGCTCGATTGACGCGGCCAAAGAGTTGGAAGCCGAGTATAGAATCACCAATGGCAAAGATGCTGGTGATAAGGGAGAGCCTTGGGGTGTGGCATATGTTGAGCCTCAAAAAAGTCATACTCCGTTCTTCTCGATCATTGCACCTTTGAGCGCGGGTCTCGTAACAGGTAGCTGCATAGCACTGAAGGTCGGTCTTCTACAAATTTGGATATAAATCTATTCTAACGATACTGCAGCTCGAGAACAACCTTCGCGCACTTCCTTCTCTACTCCGAAAGCTGCTCACCGAAGCCCTCGAATCAGATACTTTTGCTGTCATCTCCTCCGACCCTCCTTCAGACTCATTGTCAGCCTGTCTACAAGTATTCCAAGAAACTCAAGTCAGTTCGCCAACATATACACAACTTGTATCACCACGAAACAAAGTCATCGCCATCGTAGACCGCACAGCAGATCTCGCATCAGCAGCCGAGCAACTAGTAACAGCACGCTTTGCCTTCGGCGGAACATCACCATATGCCCCCGACGTGGTACTCGTCAACGAGTTCATCAAAAAGGAGTTTCTCGAGCACGTTCTTCGACATTCCCTCCCCTTCCTGGCCGGATCCAGCGGAGTATCAAACGGCTCGACCAACGCAAGAGAACACAAGAAGTCTTCACGCGTGGCAGAAACCTTCCAAGGGCTCACAGACAGCAAGTCATGGAAGCTAAACGTCATAACACAAGGAGACAACGGCGCCATCGTCGAGCTCTCCAATCTCTCCTCCCTACCATCCAAGTCCCCACAGCCCGTCTTCTGCGTCTCAGCAATCACATCTCTCGAGCACGCCATCAGCCTCGTCGAGGACGACTTAGACCCCCAGCAAAGTCTGCTAGCGGCATACCACTTTGGCACCCCGTCTACGGGCAAGTACCTCTCACAATACGTCAGCGCGGATGCGTCGTTCACGAATAACATCCCCCTCCGTCTTCTTCTCGGCCCGGCCGCCCCGTCCTTCCAGCCCGTTGATGTAGAGAAGCGGTACACATCCCAGCACTTCACTCGCATCTCGCCCGCGTATATCGCAGCGCCTGCTTCACAGGCGACAATGTCGAAGGTCCTGTCTGGCAAGGATTCGAAGAAGGCAGCGGCTGAGCTTCTTAGCAAAGCGACACAAGAGATCAAGGAAAAGAAACGCGCAGAGTCAATCGCGATTGGCTATTTTGAACAAGGTATCTTTATTGGGTTGGGGATGTACGGTATTCCTATCTTGACATGTATTGGCGCGACGCTTTTCTTTGGTGTGAGGGCGGGCTTGAGGAGGTGGGCGTTTGTTTGAGGGCGTGGTGTAATATAGAGTGAATGGTATTGTGCATTCTTACAGAGAGCTGTGTTCTCGTGTTGCGTGAGTGTTGTGGTGAGCTAACTCTGAAGAAAGCAGCGTGACGCTCAATGGTCACCATCAAGAACACGAGCGGCAGACTTAAGAGAAAGAGATAGAATCACGTGTCACCTGAGCATCACGAATAGAAGATTACAGAATACGCATTTAACGAGAACATTAGCCCGAGATAGTATACTATGGGATACGATGAGAACTAACGGAGCTACCCAGCAATCATTCCTCAGGTCCGCATCCGACTACAAACCCGCGCCCTCAGGAACCCACTTAGCAGTCCAAATCCTCAATCTCTTGCCCCAGATCAACATAGGAATCGTCAGTAAACCGAAAACCCCCATCAGCATACCAAAGATACCAAAAGGCTCCGCAGCACCCTGATGCGTAACCCACTCGCCCACAAAGAACGTCCACGCAAAACTAATAATAGCCCTCACACACGTAACAGCAACAAAGCAGTCTCCCGCAAGCGCCCCATAGGATTCAATCAGGTAGTTGAAACCCACAGACGGCGCTTGCATGAGTCCGAGAGCGACGAGTCCGAATCCGAATTGGAGGCCCACCCAGCCGGTAGGCGAGGGGTTCTGCGCTACGAAGCCAAAGATGAGGGCGCCGATTGTGGCGAGTGCGAGTGCGGGCAGTGCGGTGACGAGACGGGATTCGGGTTCTGAGAAGCCGTGGAGGTCTTTCTTCGCGAGGCGCTTGGTTGCGAAGTCGGCGATGAGGTAGGTGTAGACCTGGCCAGGCGTGTTAGTAAACGTGAACGCTGATGATAAAGCGGTTCTGGAGACTTACACATCCGAGAAGAGCGCCAAAGATACCGCCGATGTTGATCAACCCGACATTTTTGCCCCATAGATACGGGGGTGCGGCAACGATTTGCGGACCTACACTCGACATGGTGACGATGAGACCGACGAGACCGGCGTACCATCCTGATACCAGCCATACACCGGGTAGTCTGAGAGTCTTATATGGAGCGAGGAAGTTTTGCACGAGACCAGGGCGGTAGGACCAGAGTCTCAAAGACTTAGCGTACGAGTAGGATGGGTAAGAAGATGGGGCGGCGGCATCTGCGACGACGACTCGCTCTTTTGTTTCAACGGTTTGCTTGTCCGGGTCGTCGGAGAAAGTGACGGTGGTAGATTTGCGGTCGTAGAGGGTTTCTGCTTGGAAGAGTAGGCAGAGAACGAACGTGATGGCGGAGAGGAGCACGTTCATCCAGTGGAGCCAAGAGAGGCCCATGCTAGCGACGATGTAGCCACCTGCGACGGCGCCTACGAGGGAGCCGAAGGATAACATGACCGTGTAGATGGCCTGTGGATATTCTGTTAATACCAGTTTACTCGAAAGATATAGGAAAGAAGACTTACCAAAGCACGTCCGCGCTGATGGACAAAGAATATCTCGCCAACAACATCCGGGCTCACAGCGTCCGCTGGCCCACCCCCAATACCCATGAAAATGCGAGCAGCCACCAGACTATTGAAGCTCGTCGCAAGACCAGCCCACATACTTGAGAAGATCAGGAGCAACAAGCTACCCAGAACAACCGGGCGACGACCAAACGTGTTCGCCAACGGCACCCACCACAAGTTCGACGCGCCCAGCATGAGAATGTTACACGCGATGAAGTATGTCAACTGCGAGAACTTCTTTGGCGGAAAGCCAAACACGCCCGTGGACGCGTAAATGGGCAATGCACTCGAGATGGAGGCACTGGTGACGTTTACCACGAATGGATGTATCGACATGACGGCCAGAATTGCTATCTTGCGCCACATGGGCAGGTTGAGAGGATCCGCTGGGTCGGCGGATGGCTGAGGCACCAGGCGGATCTCATCATGGCTTGTTTGCGACGCTGTCCATTCGAGGTGTTCTGATGGGACATTCGTTAGCAGGAAAGACCTTCAGGGGAGTTGGAGATATCTCACCAACGAGCGTTGCGGTTCCTGGCGGTCGCGCATCCTTCACCTCCTCTTTCGAGAGGCCGAACGCCTGCTTTAGGGAAGTCATCGCGATTAATTAGTAACAACCTTCTGAATCAAAAACCAGGCCCAAGGGTCGCAGAGATGAATCTGCGATGCCAACGATACCAACAACAAAGCTGTCTGTGGCCATAGTCCTCCAATCTAAATAGACCGCACGGTCGAACTGTTGAACAACACGCCTTTGCAAGGCATGTCGGGGTGTAACGCCCCAGTACCTCGCCGTCGACAAATCAGACAGACGTTACAACGCCTCACAACACTCTCATTGGACGCTTGGACTCTGCCTGAACGGCTTGCCCATGGGGTAAGTCGGAATGTGGAGGCGACCGAGACCATTCTGGATACGACCAAGACTTGCGGGGTTTGCATCTAGAGAAAGCTAGTTGCAGCGGATTGTGCTAGGGCTAAGCTAACATGACGGGCGCAAGATCGAGTTTGGATCTGACATTTTCCGGCTGTGCGTTAGAAGAATGCAGCGAGATGCATTGGCATGTGGAGAACGGGTGGGGAACGTGCGCGGCTTTGCTGCATGGGTGCTGTGACAGTATTGTCTTGGCGTGATGAGCAGGCATTGGGCATATACGTGCATCGAGAGAAGTGTCCAGAGCGCTGGGCTCGAAGTCGTCACCAAGGTTTGATAGCTTTAATCAGTGGCTCACAAGCGTGATGGGAGAGCCCTCCATTTGCATGGGCTTGCTCTTGGTCGTTGTATTGTCCCCGACATCTTGATATTACCCCTACCAACCGCTGATGGAATGCAACAATGCACCGGCGCAACATCAGTCCTCATACGGCCGTACCACAGTATCAGCTTCCCCAACCGTACATGCGCATGTCCAAATTGCCGTCACAAATACCGACTTGATCATTTGATGGCAGATCGCAGTCCTTCCAGCAATTGCACCAAGTTGCCGACCAGCGGCGGAGACGGTTCTGACGCGTCATGGTGCGCTCGAAGCAGTTGTGTCAAGCCGTCCATGACCCCACAAACATCACTCAGTTGGGTAGGATGTTGTGATCCGGAATTCTTGATCGCTGGTATACCGCGATCCAGGGTGATGAACTTGCGGGCGCTCAACGAGTCGTCCCCGTTGAGAACAACAGCCGAGTCAATCTGTTCCACTGTCGTGGACCGTTTGAGAAAGCCGTAAACCCATAGTATGAGTCCCGCATGATACACAGCAATGGCGTTGAAGTTACTGAGAAGCGCTTTCGGTAGCACCTCAGCTGCGCGCAAGATCTGACCAGCGTGCCACAGCGATTGACGAGCTGAAGGAGTCTTCGCCCAATCTTGAAGGCCAGGATATGCGCTGCGTGCTTCCTCCTGCCCTTCAATACCTGCAAAGAGCTGAATGTCGTCGAGAGGCGCGTTGAGATGAACTAGCATGATCTCCAGCGTTATCTCAACACTCTTAGTCATGGGAGGCGTGCTGAGTCTGAAATCTTCGAGCTGCTTTGTGAGCTCTTGGTAGCGCGACGATAGGATGAGGCTATTGGTTGAAAGCGACTGTGACCTAGATGTCAAGGCGCACATCTGACGATATTCCCATATCGGACCCCACATCATATAGAGATATGTGGAGCTTGCATAGTCATGCTGAGCGAGGTGCTCCAGATCCAGAAGGCATTCGGTTGCTGATGGTCGCTTCGCAGTTACTGAAACCATATCCAGGTACGCCATTTTCCAATTTGCTGCCGATTTGGCCTGCCATAATGGGCTCGGACTCGGCAGAGGTAATTGCATCTCCGCGTACGAAAGCAGTGGTGGCTTGAGTAACGCCATCGATGACTGCCGATCAAACTCGAACGCGCGATGAACCAAGCGGAGGAAGGACTCCTGGCTAACCCAACTTAGCCATTTGTCTTCCAAGACAGAGCCCTGGTCGTCAGGAGACGGATTGATCTCCTTCCAAGTCGACCGACGAAAGCGACCACCGCGGCGAAGCATCGTCATTAGCGGCTGGAGAAAGCTCTCTGCAATCTCCATCTTCCGGCTGATGCCACTCCACATGCCGACTTTGAGTTGCAGCAGGAACGTCTGCAGATGTTGAAGATCCCTGATAGCTGTGTTGTCTTCTTCGAATGATTTTGACTGCCCCAATCTGGAAGCCTCATGCAGAGCGTAGCCTAGCTTTCGCAAGGATATGTCAGGGAGAGTGGCAGCCCCCGCAGACACGACAGAAGCAAGCAACTCCGGGTTCAGCTTTGAAGGAGAGAAGGTGGGAAGGTGAAACCACGTGGGCGCGTCTATCGATGGCGAAGAGAGGAAATACTGGATCAGGCCATCCAGCAGCTCCATGCTAGGAAACGCCGATGCAATACGTTTGACGTTTTCCGGGCTACATGTGCCGAGCACCAAAGCCATCAACCGGTCGCGGCTGGCACGCGGTAGTCTAGGAACGTAGTCAGCAGAGATCCAGTATACGTTAATGCGGGTCTGCACTTACTTTTCTGCCACGACGCGGCGGTGTGTGAAGTTGGAACGTCTATAACCGTCCTTCTCTGTATCTGGGACAGCCAAGTTGACTTGTTCCGCAGTGGGGTTCCTGGACCGCTGGGGAAGATAACGCCAGATGCTCTGCTTGAATGCTTCCGCCCTTACTGGAGTGGTATCAGTCTCGGGTAGGGGTTGCTCAGTGCCATGGGCGTCCGTAGATGGCGTATCAGCAGCGAACGGGACCTGGAAGTTGTATTGATCAAGGAGACCGAGATCAAGGTCGGTCAAGCCAACATCTAGATCAAAACTGAGGTCCATGATACCTCGTGGAGTTGCCTGGCCAGACAGAAACGCTTCAAATGGGGGCATGCTGCGGAAGTAATCAGGCAAGAACGGATTGTGTCCTGGCGTGTTATCAAAGTGCGCAATCGAATTATCGAAGAAGGGCATAGATGCGCTCGGGTCTTCGTAGTTTTGGTTCATCGCAACAAGGCCAGCGCCGTTGTTGGGTGGTGGCTGCATGTCGCCCATACTTGCTGTCCTTGTCTCGAGGTCGCCAGAGGCTACGGAGTGTCGGTGCATTGTATTCGCGTCGGTAACGACTAGAGTCGCATGGTTGTGAAAAGGGTCTGGAGTCTCTGAGGTCGTAGATGCAGATGTATCGATGCTGCCGCCGTGAGGCGGCAGCGATGAGGGGTAATCGAAGCCATTCGACAAATCGAGCAGATCCTGCGCCGCATGAACTGCATCAATTTCATGTATGTCGTTTTCGTCTGTAACCGGGGTTTCAGGTACCCGGCAGGGTATCTTCTTCTTCTTGCATCGACTGCATGGCTTCTCGTCTTCGCATCGAAGGTGGCTTTGGGAACAGGCTTCACAGGCCTGAACGACTCTGGTATCGCGGGCGATCTCGCGCTTCTGCCGCTTGCTTGCAGGCTCTGTGTCGTGATTTGTTACATGTCTTTTGAGCAGATCTCTGTAGCAAGTCAGCGGAGTAAGACGTTTGCATGCAACAAATCACTTACATTCGCGCAAAGCCTTTGGAACATACGGGGCAAATGTAAGGCTTAGATTTTGTATCTGTCAGTGATGGATTAGCATGGCGGATGGGACATGGTGAACATCATATGCGAACGAGATGCTAAAGACACGAAAATGCAGTTCTTTCGGCGCGGGTCAACAACGCGAACGCGTCTGACGCCATTATGACGGCCAACTAGCTTCAATTTCAAGTAGTCAGGCACACATTGACGGGACCACATTGTTCACTAATTCTAAAAAAGCACTTACGGGCCCTCACGTGTCTCGTAAGGTGATCCGCTCTCGTGAAGGACCGTTTACAGGTGCTACACTGGAATAGGCGTGGTGGTTCGGCTTCTGCACTGGCTAGCTGGGCATTTGCTGAAGTCGGGGCAGACTGCATGCTGGTGTGCTATCGGGAGGCTTCGAGGAACGGTGGCATCGGGACGGAGGAAAGTGGAGGGAAGCTGGAGATAAGGTTGTGGGTGGAGAGGAATGCGGAGATCGACAGGACACGGGCGCGCCTTCTTCCCCTCGGCTAGACGCTCGGCCTCTCCTCGAACCATCTCCACATCACGACTTTTGCCGCCGTAAGCACCTGGGATTGCCTATACAGTGTTGATCATAATGGGTAAAGCTTCCAGTGAAGCCGCGTGTTGGACACGACGTTTGCCAAATCGGCCGTGTAATATCAATATCGCGACGAGCGTCCGCCACAAACCTCGCGACACGGACATCTAACCTGATCATCTACTATCTTGGACATCCATTCTAACTCATTCTTCGGCTGAAACAACACATCGCAATGGCTCCACCAGTGCACTTCTTCTCGCATGGCTCAACAATGATGCTGGGCGAGGAATCCCAATCCGCCACCTACTGGAAAGCCTGCGGCGACGAAGCTCTCTCCCACGGCTTCAAAGGCGTAATAATGATGGGCGCGCATTGGGACGCCCGCGGCGTAAACCGCATCGACGTAGCCATGAACCCCAAGCCCATCAAATCCCCCGTCGCCTACGTCCACCCCCGCAAATACAAAGAGTACGAACTCGTTCCCGATCTCGAGAGCGGAAAGAAGTGCATAGCAGCGCTGAGGGAAAAGGGCATCGATGCGCGACCGAACGAGACCTTTGACTGGATCCACGACACGTACTTGATTCTCATTAGGATGTTTCCTGAGAAATGTCCACCAACGACTCTCATCAGTATGAACTCGAGGTTCGACCCACATCTGCACGCGCGTGTGGGTAACATCTTGGCCAAGTTCCGCGATGAGGGCTACCTTATCATCGGCACGGGTGGCGCGGTCCACAACCTATACAGGAATCACTGGGCACAGATGCTGAGATACTCGGACAACTTTGCGCAGCCCTACCCACCAGAGGCTCCGATGCTGGAGTTTCGCCAGAGCGTCGAGGATGTCTTTGTTCGTTGCTGTAGGAAGGACGCGAAGAAGGGCAGTCTGACTCGTGGGATTACAAGGTTGATGAAACATCCCATGTACAGGGATGCGCATGCCACGGACGATCATTATATGGCGGCGTGCTTTGTGGCTGGGGTTGTTGATGGGAGCAAGAGGGATGGGGACGAGTGTGTGCTTGGGGCTGAGGATTGGGAGTTGGTCAACATGTGCAACAGCCAGTTTACTGTTGGAAGATGGGAGTGAAAGTTTGAGTTGTATATATATATCCAGTTCCTTCTTGTTGCGTTCATGATTATTATGATATTGTCTCTCCTAACAAGTTTGCGATCTCACATCCTGCCCCACTTGCAGACTTGAATCAGCGCTGTTCTTCATCATTAGTGTTCCGTATCGTGTGGCTATGCTTATGCAAGTTATGATGGATACATGATACTACTGTAAGGGTAGAGACAACTTGATGTTACGATGTATGAACTGATGAATACATGATACTACTGCAAAGGTAAGAACAAGTTGGCATTATGATATCTGAACTTTCATTTCAACAACACATCTACTGATCTATTTAGGTGGTACAATAGGCAGAGTGACATAATTCACAGCCTTCTCGCTGAAATGCAAATGATTCCACCCAGCAAACTTCTCCTCACTCCTGTCTTCTGGATGGTTATGCTGGAAGATACCGCTACCTTGTGTATCCCCGCTGCTAATCTCAAACACGATCTTGCCACCCTTCTCAACGATGACGTTGGTCGGCCAAACCTCCACATCCACTGCGTATACGTCACCGGGTATAACGGGCTGCACGTCGGTGCTGAAGTAGTCTCTCCATGGGAGGTATTCGCGGTGCTTCGGGTGGTCTGGATTGGTCTTGCGGAAGCTGACGCGCAGCCAGCCCTTAGCGAGAGGAATTGGGTCACCTGCTGTGCCGGTGTAGTATACCTCTTTTCCTTCGGGCGAGATGTAGCGTAATGTGAGGAAGAGGTCGATATCGGAAGGAGTTACGCCATTGGAGTGAGCTGAGAGGGAGACGTTCAGGTGTGCGACGATGTGGCCGGTGATTTCAGTCTCCTCCTGGAATGGCGCAGTGGTGAACTGGAGAAGCGAGGGGTTGTCGAGGGTACCGAGCGCCTCATACGACAGCTTCTGCGGCCTATTGGTGATGGGCTGGACTTGCGTCAAAGTTTGAGATGGCGTAAGGTAGAACTTCGAATAATGAGTTCGTGCAATGGGCCACTCGTTCTCCGTTCGTCTCTCGTACACCTTTTCTTTCTCGGCGTCGTTGAAGCCAATGTCGCCTTTGCGTAGGACCATGTCAACAGGAGGAAGCTTGCCTTTGACAGACCACCCAACTCTGTCATCGCCCTTGAGGAAAGCATCGAGGAAGCTTCGTTGTATCTCTACTTCCTCCTTGTAGTAGAAGGGCAAGTCATGCCTTCCTGTGATCATCCTTAGGTACTTGAACTCTGAACCAGCATGTGCGTAGCCTTCAATGTTTCCGCGAAGATGGAGCAGAATGCCACCCCAATTGCCGACCGAGAGCAGCGGTACTTCGATGTCACTCATGTCGTACTCTTTGCTTGCGTAATATAATTCGTCGCGGAACTTGAACTTGGCGGTATCGATCGTCTGGTCTTGTCGGTTCTTTGCGCGCACTTCTTCAGAGAGGTCACCATCGACGGTATCTGGTCCCCAGTTACGTTCGGCACGACCTGGGCGACCATATTGGTTGGTAATGACTTGGCGATTCCTGGAGATTGATGAATTAGCATTGGATATATAGCAGATGGTCATAAATACTCACCACCAGAAATCGATGAACTTGTTGCTCAAGATACCGCCGTGGCGGCATCGATCACGGTAGTAGTCGCTCATGCCCTCCCAGGGAATAACAGCCGCCAGTCCCTTGGGCTTTCGTGCCGCCACACGCCACTGGGACCCAGCGTAGTAGCTGATGCCGAGTAGACCGACCTTTCCAGACGACCATGGCTGCTCAGCGGCCCACTCGACAACATCGAAGAAAGCCTCGCTTGTTCCTCGCGACATGGTGTCCAAAAAGCCTGGAGACTGGCCCAAGCCGCGTTCATCGGCGCGCACGATGATGTAGTCATGCTTCGTCCAGAAGCCTGGATCTGGCGTCTCCCATGCTGAGTGATCAGAATGGTGTTCGGGGTTGACTTCGGCGAATGATTTTCCGTGGAAGCTGGAAGTGTTAGCTATTGCATATTCACACGAAGGATATCCATCCTGACTTACTCCTTATAGTGAATGTCTTTCCCATATGGCCCATACGTCACCAACACAGGGAGCTTCGTGCCCTCTTTCGTGGATTTGGGCCGGTACACGTTGCATCGAATGATGCCTTTTGATGATGTCTTCAGCGGTACTGCGACATTCTGCTCGTATAGGTAGGGAAACGACGACTCGTCAATCGAGTAGGCGTCTTTGATTTCTAGCTGGTCAGACATTGTGTGTATTTGGTGCTTGGAAATGAAGAGACATACTGTAACTATCATTTGGATATATACATCATATTGCGACGCGTAGTGGGTGCTTGTGCCGACAACGCGCCGCGGGCAAGGCGCGGCAGTGTTCGAGGGGCACTTTCGGAATGTGGAGGTGCCACACCCCCATTGGCGCGTTACCTAAGTAGACCTCGCAGACACGCGAACAGATGAACCATGCCTTCTTGCAGACGCAAAATCTGGCATTGAGTCTGTGCTCGTACGAGATTTTGCCTTTCGTTGCCTCGGGAGGCATGTTTAACAGGCGTCCTACTGGCTTTCGCTGGTCGCATCACTATTCTCACAAGACAATCGGGAATCATGATGGAGGAGTTCGTCATTACTACAAGCGCAGCATATCTTGTACGTTTTCAGGATCTGTCCAGTTGAGGCTTCACATGAAATGTCACAGTTTTGGGCGAGGCGATATAGATTCGCGACGGTTTATTTCATCGCTTTGTGTATTTCAAGTAGCAATGCGACTACGACGACGCTGGAACACCCTGCATGTTCCCGTAGTCCTCCTTCAGTACCTCACCACTGACTTCTACTGGTTTGCATTCTTGAAGCACATACATCATGCGTCCCCATGATGTGGGACTGGTATTCCTCCAAGCGTGCATCGTGCCTCTCTGAATCGCAACGTCTCCTCTCTTCATCAACCTTGTCTCTCCCGAATCCAGCACCAATTCCATCTCGCCTTCCAAAACGACACCGTAGTCAAGAGAGACTGTGCGATGCATAGGTGAAAGATGACCAGGTGCTACGTCAACAAAGCGTAGCACTGTTCCTCCTGAAGCGACCAGACCTGGAGGTGACTCGAGGTAAGGCTTGTAAACCGCGAGGTCGGCATCTTTGTTCAGATCAACGGGAAATCCCTTGGTAACGTATCCAAGCCTGAAGTCGGCATTTGGAATGTGGTCGACTTTGGCTTCTTCTGGGACCGCGTTGGAGAAGATAGCTTTCTTGGTGGTGGGATCGTGGGTTGTGATGAAGCGGTTAACCTTTGGAAGGTCGTTGACGATCTGGGGCTTGGAGGCCATGTTTGGAGGTGATCTGGGGATATAGAGAGGTAACTGAGTGCAAATATTTCTGAACTGTAATGTATGAATAGGAGTGCTGTGTGTAACTTGAAAGAAGATTCAAGAATTGATGGTCAAAAACATTCAAACACGCGTCGCGCAGAACTCATCCACAGGCTCCCGATGTGGAGGGCAGGGACCCTGGATCCGCTATCTGCCGGCGCAGGCTCGGTATATCCCGTGCGGGGTCCTGCGTAGTGTACGGGCTTCCCTACTTGTTTTGGATATAGCTGTTGATGAGATACATGAGGATCTTTAGTATGAAGTGTGATGTGAGCAACCGACAAAGACTGCCGCTGCTTGGGAGCGAAGATGACGCGTGTCCCGCTTATCGATTGACCGACGCGCTTGCCTACTTCTGTGCTAGACCGAACGCATGCTAGCTGGCCGACGGTCCAAGGTTGTCCCGCGAAGTCTGAACTGGACGCGATGAATAGCTGCATCAACGCCAGCCGGATAACCATGGAACGCTCAGTCTCCACTATCTGCACACTTGAGACCTTTGCCGTGTACAGCTCCGGGCATAGTAGCTTACGGGCACAGATGGGATGTGGAGGAGCAGTATCCGAGACGGTAATCCCCACCTACACACTGCCAGTCGCGAGTTTAGGTCCGGGTAAAGGTTGGTAACTGTAGTCTGGGATGGTGTTGCGAATTGGAAATCATCTGTCTCTTTATGCTAACACATCGACCGAAGCACTGATACCAGCACACTCTAGACTCACGACACAATGACAGACAATTACGCTTCGCACTTCGGTGTCAACAACATCCCATACGGGATCGCAAGCTCTTCGAAGCGCTCCACACCACAATGTGCCACACGCATTGGCGACGAGGTCATCTTCCTCGCAGAGCTTGCGGAGCATGGATCCCTCAAAGCCATCTCAGCACCGCTGTCCTCCATCTTCCGCGAATCTACGTTGAACACATTTGCCGCGCTGGGAAAAGACATACAAAGTCAAGTACGCTCGGCAATACAAGAAGCATACAAGAGCAAATCACACGCCAATTTCTCAGAGAGCATCAGCGATGTCACCCTCCATATGCCAGTCAGCGTCGGAGACTTCACAGACTACAGCGCTTCCGCGAACCACGTTCTGAATGCGGGAGAAGCGGTGCAAGGAATTCGTGCCTACCCACCTGCTTTCAAAAAGTACCCCGTGGGCTACGCCGGCCGGTCGAGTTCAATCACAGTCTCAGGGGCACCCGTTACAAGGCCTTTGGGCCAGTTCATCGAGGACTACACTGTTCCAGACAAGAAGATTATATTTGGGCCGTCACGAGGCTTGGACTACGAGATGGAAATCGCCGCCGTCATTGGCAAACCTGTCCAGTCTGGAACGTATCTTAACGCGAAGGACGCGGATGAGCATATCTTCGGACTAGTCCTGCTGAACGACTGGAGTGCGAGAGATATCCAAGGCTTAGAGATGAATCCGCTGGGGCCTTTCAACGGAAAGAACTTCATGACTTCAATCACCCCTTGGGTCGTTACGCTAGAAGCATTGAAGTCCCACGAGGTCTCAGCCCCACCTCGCATGGAACCAGTAGCTTCTTTCATGGACGATCCCAACAGCATAAACTACAACATCCAGCAGCTTGAAGGTCAAATCATCCGAAACGGTACACAGACCACGACCTGCAAGGTTGGCTTCGAGACAATGTACTGGACCTTCAGGCACATGTTAGCGCACCACACTATCGGTGGCTGTGGACTCCGGACGGGAGATCTGGTAGCTAGCGGGACAGTGTCGGGCGAACAAGAACATGAACACGGATGTTTGCTCGAACTGACGAAGAATGGCAAGGCTCCAAGCAAACTGAGCGACGGATCTGAGCTACGCTACCTCAATGATGGGGATGAAGTGCGCTACATAGGTGTTGTTGGAGACGGAAGCACAGGTGTCGGGTTTGGAGTATGTATTGGCACTGTAAAGCCCGCCCGGAAGGTTTAAGAGCTTTCGGATGTAAGTAGGCTGAGCAATTGTGGTCTCCAGCCTGGGTGGGTTCACCAATGGTTGGGTTGGGCCCTAGTCAACAATTGGTCGACAAGCGTGGTACAGATGCGAGTGGCTGCATACTACCACCAGAGAGATCATTGAATTCAAGCCTTCCAATGAATCTTCGGTCCTTCATATGGGCCTTGCACATTGGACCCTAAGTATCTCTAGCCACACGAATCCCAGCCTCGTGAGCTTTCTCGCACACAGCCCTTGAGTTTCAGCTTTCATCACACCCTTTGACGCTCTCGAATATTGCATCTTCAATTCTGCGTGAATTCTCCTCAATCCATTACAGTTTCTCAACCACACGGAGGCCTAAAGAGATTGTTACACATGTGCTTCGCGCACAGCCCAACCATCTGCAGGGCTGAGCCAGCTTTGGACTCTGAGTAAACACAGCAACCACAACCATGGCAGAGTGAGTACGATACTACCTTACTTGAAATGTTGCTGATTTAGGAACAAGTATCAACATATCATCCAGATTCTTTCCAGCTGACCTGCCGGATCTACCATCGAAACTCGCGTTCGGGAAACGTTTATCCCACAAGTTTAAGCCCAAGAAAGGGAAACCCAAGCAGTCGATAACCGATTCTTCTCCCGTCACGCCTGATGCCAACTACCTTCAAGTTACACCGCCAGTGTCTTGCGCGCGAGAACCGCATATCGCCGACCACGTGCGCACGCGCCGGATTACGTCACAGCCTGCCCCACGATCGCTTCTACAGGCCTGTCAACAATCACAACAAAGCGAAGTCGTCCAGCCTGGAAGAAGCCTTAGCATCGCTTCGCTCGTGCTTCCCGAGCCACACCTTGTATACCCAATCTCCGCGCTGCCATCTTCCTACGATCCTGTACCATCGGATGAACAAGGCAATGTGCTCCGGCTGCATATGAAGGAACCTCCACAGTTGACAGTGATAGACGCGCTCACGGAGCAGTGGGGGAAGCTGCGAGTGCCGAATGTACCACTGGCATCTACTGAACTGCCAACGTCTAGTAGTTCAACAAACTTCTCACTTCCCCTCCACTCTTCCAACTCTACCAAAACCGTAGCCGCCAAAGCAGCATGGAACAGGATGGCGGTCTCGAATCCCATCTTACCAAGCTTTCGAGACGAGCCGCGTCTACAAACGACACATCCGGGTGCAGACCATCCTCGTCAGGGCCAGACAAATAGAGATCCTATAATGATCGACGATGATAGTGAACTTGATGCGACTGCAGCCTCCAACCGCCCTACAGGCAATTTCGAGAACACCAATTTTTTCCAATCGGGCGAATTATCACGCCAGTCGTTAAACCGACGACGAACTCGAAAGGCAAGGTTCTTACGAATGAGACCTGACCACCGAAGTCGATGTCCTGATACTTCGAGCGATAGCTCTGAGGGTACACTAACACCCGATAGCTCGGACAGCCCGGATAGTCTGGAGTTTGACCCTGCAGCTCGTGTTGCACAATTTGAAAACGAGAACCCAAGACGACCTACTAGATGCACACACGGGCGAAGTTCTCTCCATGTAGATACAGACTACGGGGCGCAAGAAGAGCGAGACCGTCTGCTTGCTGAGCACCTGCAGATGCAAGAGAATGCGGCTTATCGGACGACAGCATCGCGCGTTACGGAAGTGCCTGAATCATCAGTATCTCAAGCTTCGTCTCCACGGGTACCGTCTCAAAAGAGTGGACGATTGGCCAGTCTGCGGAGGGCCATTACCAACATTGGTACACGAGAGCATCCTATCGATCTAGACTCCGAATCCGACGAACCCAAAGTTGTTGGCCCTGAAAGGGCGCGAATCCAAGACTATGTCGCACTGTATGGAGAGCCCATGGATATTGATGGTGTGTCGCCTTTCCACCAATACAACGCAAGGGCTGTCGATACACCACAGACTGCAAGCACCTATGTAGATGAGAGGACGCACCTGCGGAGTCGTGATTGCGTCGTTTGCGGCGATAGCGTTCACGTTGCCGACCTACCCTCTCTTGCTGAATGTGATCATCGACCAGAGACGTGTGCGGACTGTTACTCGGGATGGATAACCGCGCAGCTCCAAAGCAGTAGCTGGCGCGAAGCCAAATGCCCAGGGAACAAGTGCAAGACTGTGCTGTCATACCATGAAATCCGGCTATACGCGCAGCCGGAGACATTTCAGCAATATGACACATTCATCGCCCGAGCAGCTTTCAGCGAAGATCGTATGTTTTACCATTGACGATCTGGACTTTCAGCAGCTGACAATGACACAGCTAACTTTCGATGGTGTCGAGCGTGCGACTCCGGCCAGATCCACATGAGCGGTGTCGAAGGCAACATCTTCACATGTGTAGCATGTGGGCACAAAGTATGCATCACCCACGAGAACACATGGCATGAAGGCGAAACATGCGAGGAGTTTGAATATAGGTCTTCTGGCCGGAAGGAGCGAGATCAGAGAGCGCAAGAAGAAGCGAGTCTCCAAGCGATCGGGAAGCTGACCAAAAAGTGCCCCGGTCCTGGATGTACTTGGAATATCGAAAAGAACGATGGTTGCGACCACATGACTTGTGAGTTCCGCGTTCCTTTAGACACCTCGTTTGCTGACATTCGCAGGCTCGAAATGCCGCTTTGAGTTTTGCTGGATTTGTCTTTGCAACTACAGCAGCGTCAGGCGAGTGGGCAACTCGGCTCATACGACGACATGCAAGTACCATACAGGAAGACTGGCGTAGCCGTGGAGGGCAGATGGGATATTATTGTGGCGGACTTTGTACTCTCCCTAAGCACATGGCGGTCCCGGGGATTTTCTGGCATCGTTTAGCTTTCATGGTACTTTTCAACGATCACGACATCGTTACACTCTTTCAAAGTCCATGTCGGGACGTCAGGCCTTCCGCTGCGAAATGACATCCGTATAGAACGTATTTACCAGTAGCGTCCCATGTTGATGTCACGGACTCGGTGTTCATGCGCTCCGATTGGCGCAAATTACCCCTAGCCCTGAGCAACTCCCCGAATTCATACTAATTGTCAACAAACACAAGGACTTCACCGCCGCTTTTTGTGCCATTGGTGACTTGCGCTGTGTGCTTCGCCTTTATGATCGTGCTGTGACGGCATTTGCACCTTTTTCAGCGGCAGTTCTTCTACTCCATATTTTGTCATCACTGCCAAAAACTCGGCTTCATCTTTTTCGATTCTGAACCCCTTGAAACAGCGCGTCGCCACACCCGCACCTACAGTAGCCATGTCTATGCGAGTGACGCGATCACAGGCCGGCAAGACGCCCCAGTGAGTGAATACCAGTCGCGCATGCACACTGTGCAAACACGTGCATTAGTTGCTGACATGCATAACGCAGAAAGCCTGACCGTCCTGGCTTTGTCGAGACCCCCGGGCGCAGAAAGTCGCAACGCAAATCGCTTGCATCCGATGTCGACGGCGAATACGAATCGACGCCTGAGCCAGAGAACTTCTTGAAGCCTCTCCGATCTGGCGACAGCGACGTGAAGCACGAGGTCGAGGAAAAGAGCAATGGCCATGCCAACGGAAATGGACACGCGAACGGATACACGAATGGACATACCAATGGCAACGCAAACGGGCGCACAAAGAGCGAAAAGGAGATTGTCGAACTGGACTACAAGATGGAGGCGGAAAAGTTCTTCTCACCAAAGGACAAGTCCGGTCTACACGAGTTCGGAGGCGCCATTGGTATGGGCAGCATGATGATCTGCTTCCCAGCGCTCATGTACTACATGTGGATTGGAGCGACCTTCTACGACGGCAAATTCCCTACACCGACCGAAGGCCAGAGCTACGGAGACTTCTTCGGACATATGTGGTATCTGGTAAAGACGGAGGCGTTCCCAAACAACAAAGCATGGCAGATCTACTGGTTCTTCGGACTCATGCAGATGGCCTTCTACATGCTCATGCCGGGTGTCTACCGCAAGGGCAAGGCGTTGCCTCATCTTGGTGGAAAGCAGTTGGACTACTACTGCTCGGCTATGTGGTCTTTCTACTCTAGCGTTGTCATCATGTTGACTCTCCACTTCACTGGTGTCTTCAAGTTGTACACTCTGATTGACGAGTTTGGCCACATCATGAGCGTAGCCATCCTTTCAGGCTTCCTCTGCTCGACAATCGCATACGTCTCAGCCCGCGTACGCGGCGCCACCGTTCGGATGACGGACAACCCCATTGTCGACTTCTTCCTCGGCTCGGAGCTCAACCCCAGACTGTTCGGTATTCTGGACTTCAAGATGTTCCTCGAGGTCCGCATTCCGTGGTTCATCCTCTTCTTCCTTTCGCTCGGTACCTGCCTGAAGCAGTACGAACAGTATGGCTACGTATCCCTAGAAGCCATCTTCCTGCTCTTCGCCCACTACCTGTACGCCGGCGCCTGCGCAAAGGGAGAGCACCTCATCATCACAACCTGGGATATGTACTACGAGAAACTCGGCTTCATGCTCATCTTCTGGAACATGGCTGGTGTACCTCTGTCGTACTGCCACTGCACCCTGTTCATCGCCAACCACCACCCTTCTGAATACCAGCTCCCAACCTGGTTCACCGCCCTTCTCACCCTCGCCTACCTTGGCGTCTATTACGTCTGGGACACGACCAACTCACAGAAGAACCAGTTCCGTCAGGAAGAGCGTGGTGTTGTCGACGAGCGCACCACGTTCCCCTACTTCAAGTACGGACGTATCGCCAACCCCAAGACCATTCAAACATCCCACGGCAACAAGATTCTGGCTGACGGCTGGTACGGCAAGGCGCGCAAGATTCACTACACATGTGATTTGTTCTTTGCAATCAGCTGGGGTCTCATTACTGGCTTCAGCAGCCCGTTCCCATGGTTCTACTCCGTGTTCTTTGCGGGTATGATCATTCACAGGGCGCTGAGAGACATTGAAAAGTGCAGAGAGAAGTACGGTGAGGCGTGGAAGGAGTATGAGAGGCAGGTGCCTTATTTGTTCATTCCGGTAAGTCCAGCATGTCTGATCTTAAATGGGTCGTCGCTAACACACCCGCAGTACGTGTTTTAAGTACATATGGGACCGTCGTTTTGATCTTTTACCATCTCGCGCGTCTTCAGACACCTTTTGCTCGACGGACCATTTTGTAGTATACCATAGCATTCTTCTCGCATTTCGACGGTCGTGACTAGGGCGGGATAGCATTGTAATGGTTGTAATGGCAGTAATGGCAGTAGTAATGTATGATGTAGCAATTAGCACAAGCAAAAACCTGACGTGACACGATGCGCCATCCATGTGTCTGTCTCTAGACATGCGAACCCCTACGCGTGCCAAGTCTTGCGTCAGCGTGCGTGCGGGCCAAAAGTTCAGACCCTCACCCTTCGTATCCGCAAAGTGTCCTCCCCTCTTCACCCAACAACCCGCCCAAGTCGCCCTCCAGCGCACCACAACCACCCACCATGGACGCCCTCAAATCCGCCATCCAACCCATAACGCACAACCTCCCCCAACCCATCGCGGACGTCGGCATCTCCCTCCTCGGCCCAAAATGCTACAAAACGCTCATCTACAACGTCGACCTCACCGCAACCGAATGCGTCAAACTCGCCATCTCCAAAGGCCTCGGCATCGGCATAATCGGGGCCTCCTCCATTGTCAAGATCCCGCAGCTGCTCAAACTGCTCAACTCGCAGTCCGCAGAGGGTCTCTCGTTCCTGTCCTACCTCCTCGAATCAAGCTCCTACCTCATCAGCCTCGCGTACAACGTGCGCCACGGATTCCCGTTTAGCACGTATGGCGAGACGGCGCTTATTCTCGTGCAGAATATCGCTATTGCGAGTTTGGTGCTCAAGTACAGTGGGAGGGGTGTGGGTGTTGCGGGATGGATTGGGGGGTTGGCTGCGGCAGGTGCGGCACTCTTCAATGACCAGTGGGTTGATATGGAGAAGTTGAGCTTGTTTCAGGCTACGGCTGGTGTCCTTGGTGTTGCGAGTAAGGTGCCTCAGATTCTGACTGTATGGAGTGAGGGTGGGACGGGCCAGTTGAGCGCTTTTGCTGTAAGTTTTCATGTTGTTGCATTAGGAGAGATGGGATGTGTGGCTAATATGGTGAAACAGGTTGTCAACTACCTACTCGGTTCCCTCTCTCGCATCTTTACCACCCTCCAAGAAGTCGACGACCCGCTTATTCTCTACGGCTTCATCGCTGGCTTCGCCCTCAACGCTATCCTCTTCTGCCAGGTCGTGTACTACTGGAACGCGCCCGCGTCCAAGAAGACAGAGTCGAAGAAGTTGGAAAAGCCCATCGCGGCTGACAGGAAGGAAATGGCGCGTGCCGTCTCAAGCGGTGCGACGCCGTCGTATGCGAGTGCCGCGGGAAAGAGCCCAAGCACAAGACGCAGGGGATAGGCTTATTTCTCTGTTGCTTCTTTATTGGGGATGTGGGCTGTTGAATTAGCAGTTGTAATACAGACTTCACTTGCGCGACGTCTTGATCATGCTTGGGTGAAGATTACACGTATATTCAATACACTAACATGCTAACATATGCTTGATCGCATGTCTAGAAAACAACTCCGGGCGTTCTGCTAAACAAGGCTTTTCGTTTTTCTGATCATATCTGCTGAGGCGCCGTACTTATAGCATGTGGCGGAGGCATTGGTGGCGCGCCTCTCCTATCCGCCAAATCTCCCGTAGGTGACATCGTTGTCTGCTGGTTCGGTATGATGGTATTGACCGGAGGTGGTGGTGTAGGCACCGGGGAAAGACCCACTGGCGGGTGGTATCCCGTATCCGTCAGCCTGCCATTTACTGGGTTGTACACGCCTGCCCTTGATTGCAATTCAAAGTTGTCGTCATCTTCTGAAGACGAGTAGTCATAAGTGTCCATTTGGCGTTGGCGCGCAACATCTACTGCGAAGGGATTTGTGGCTGGCAATTGATTCTGGTATGTGTGCACTTTCGACGTCATGGTGGACCCCATTGTGCCGGTTCGGTAGTTGCTCGATGCTGCTGTATCGCTGCGATCAACGCCGTACTGGGATCCGGATTCCTGGCGTCTGCGTTGCGAGTTGTGGATTTGTTGGCGGAAGACGTTGCCTGTATGTTCGCCGCTACCTTCAGGCACTGCCGTTGTAGAGGAGTAACCAGACGCTTCTCCGCGTTCCTCGTCCACCGGCTTGGCCATGCGCTGTAGTGGTTGTACATCCTCGTCGACCATGATCGTGGGCTGCGGTGGTGCGCGCGATGCCTGGCCCCAAGCTCGAATGGGGTAGGCGCGTCCCTTGCGCCATGTCTCGGAGACGGGAGGGAAGTATTGGCGGTAGGAGCCCCAGGATACGAGTATGCCGAGTAGGGCGCCGGAGAGGACGTCGAATGGGTGGTGACGGGCATCCATGATACGGGTTCCTGTAATCAGAGCAGCTCCGAGGGCAGGAACCATGACGAGGAAGGTTCTCCAGACTTCGCCCTTGGCATCGAGAACGTGTAGCTTTCCAGCGAGGTAGATGGAGAGGTAGAAGAGACCGGCAAAGGAGACTAGGAGGTATTAGTAACTTGTTGATGCGAGGCAACATATCGCATACCGCTGCTGTGCCCAGAGGGGAAGCTTTTGAAACCATCTTGTAGAATGTAATTGTCAGTCTGCTTGCAGATGTCGATGGTTTGCAATGCGTATTTTGCAAGGTTGACCTTGGTTTCATCGACGATGCAACGGCTGATCAGATCCGGCCGCGGCTTGCCAATGGCGTTCTTCAAGGCTCCGGTGATGGTGAAGGCGGCGCCAACGCTCAAGCCAAGGCCAAGGATGCCACAGTTCAATTCCCACAATCGATCCTTAAATCGATATCTTCCTGATAGGCGCTTGATACCAGCCCTACCTGCGGGCATTGTCGTCTGGTGTGAGAAGAGCCCATCGATGACCATTGTGTAGAGTGCGATGACCGCAGCGGGAGCGAGGATAACGTAGACGCATAGCCACGGGACGGGTACGCGCTCATGTTCGGCGAAGGGGTAATGCAGGGTGTAGTTTTCGAGGGCGAAGTGCTGGTGGAAGGGCGGGATCTTGTCGACAATGGTAAAAGCTACTATGAGAACACTATGGCTTTGTTAGCCGGGTCGAGCTGGGAAGGAGGTCGTGTGACGCGGAGAGGGCAGTCTTGCAATATGATGAGATAGTCGCCAATATATCTGTGCTGGTTAGTCTCTCGTGTTCTTCTATTTGAGTAGTTGTACGCACGAGAAGATGACCTTCTTAGGAAGGCGCTTCTTGGAGAAGGGAAGGCGCTCAGGGAGCTGTTTCGACGTCCAGTCGTCCATGATGCGCTACAGGACCCAGCCAATCGCGAATGCTTCGTCACTCTCCCAGGCTCAATGGCAGTCGACTGCTCTAGTATCGTAGTATTGCACTATGCGAAAATGTAGGCGTGAATGTTTTCGGGGGTCCGCAAACGACGGCACCAGACATGCGACCCTCCTGGGGGATGGCGCAGGGGCGGAGAGGACAAGGAAAGGGAAATGCAGAGTCAGCGAGAAGATAAAAGACAGTGGGGAATGTCGGAATGCAGTTGAGTTGCCCCGGGTCAGCAACGCCGTGGGTAGGGAGGATGTGTAGAAGTGCAGGGCCGACTACGCAGCGTCTCCGTGCTCAGCTTGTGGCTGTGAGGATTGAGCTGACGCGCTCCCAGACTTGGCTCTCTCCACAACAGCAGGGCTAGCCGCCTCGAGATCAGCGCCAATTCAACTCGGCCTTGGTACGCGGAGCATTATTTCACGTTACGTCGCGATAAGGTTCGTGTGATATGCATGCGGCAGCAGCTCTAGTAAGGCCGGCCGCATGCACGGCAGGCGATGGCATCCGAACCGAGCTGTAAAAGAAATACGACATGGCAACAATGGGCCTGTTCCATGTGGCGCATCCAGCGGAAGCGGCGATCGCTCCCAGCTTAGCGCCATGGCGATCAGCTTATTTTGTCACCGCCTCAGGGTCCGACTCTCTACATCTATTCCTGTATCGCCATGTTTTCCTTATTCGCCAGCGAGAAGCCGCAGCCCAAAGCCGCCGAGGTTGCCATCCAGAGGGTTTCAAACATCACCGCCACCCAGCTGTCCCGCTTCGAGCGCCTTCCCAAGGTCCAGCGCTATGCCATCATAGGCGCTGCCTCTGTTGGCGGTCTATCCATCCTATGGGCTTTGACTTCATCTTCAAAGTCTGCCAGGCGGCCTCCGATTCCTTCTCCCAGGGATTCCCTGCTACCTGACCTGTCTCCCGAGGATGCTGCAGAACTTCCATACCATCCAGCTGCACTGCCAGGAGCCCGCGATGTCGATTCACCCTGGGGTACCATCCGCGTATATGAGTTTGGCCCCAGAGATGGAGAAAAAGTTTTGCTCATCCATGGCATCTCGACCCCGAGCATTGCCCTGACTGACCTGGCGCACAAGTTGGTTGGCAGGGGACGACGTGTCATGCTTTTTGGTGGGTCCTCCTTGCTGTCACGGCTAGCCTTTGCCTCATCACTTTGCTCTTGGTTGTTTCATAGCCATGAAACCAAACTCCGTCTTCTTGATCGGTTAGAAGACAGTTTTTCTGTGTGGTTTCTATGATCGCCACATCTGCATGCCCCACGTTGAACCGGGCGTGGAACTGTGTCATGGGATCCCTTGCTTTACCCGTTTCGGCAAGGGGCCCGCCAGCCCTACCAACGGTGAACCACGTGCACTGCAGATGCGATTACCGAACTCCATCTTGAATAGTCCGTGCTATGCTACACGAACAAAATACTAACAATATCAACAGACCTCTTTGGTCGCGGCTACTCTGATGGCCCCAACCCGGACACAACCGACTATGACTCGAACCTCTTCACCAGTCAAATCTTGCTCGCGCTACAGTCTTCGCCCATCCACTGGTCAGTTTTCACCATAGTCGGCTACTCCCTAGGCGGCGCCCTTGCTGCCGACTTTACATCCTACTTTCCATCGCTAGTCCGCGGCCTTGTCCTCGTTGCTCCCAGTGGGCTCATCCGTAAAAACCGCATTTCCATTTCCAGCAAAATGCTCTACAACAGCTCCTGGATGCCTGAATGGATGGTACGCAAGTTCGTCGCAAGCAAACTATGGACAGGACGCAAAGTAGTTGAGAGCGACCCTGAAGCAGTAGAGCACGCGGAGACTACCACAACTGCGAGCGAAGGAGACAAGACATATCTGAGCAGCAACCAAATGCTCTTGCCCGGCAACCCGCACTCTACCGTCTCTTCCGTCGTGGATTGGCAGATACAAAATCACAAGGGTTTCGTGCCAGCTTTCATATCGACCATCCGTCATGCGCCCATCCAGAATCAACAAGAGCGCTGGGCCGTCATCCGCGAAAACATTGAGAACCGCGCTGGCCCGCTAAAGGAAGTTTGGCTCATCCTCGGTGAAACCGACCCCGTTATCAACGCCGATGAAGTCACCGAGGATGCAAGGGCGGTACTGGGTGAGGAAAATGTCAGGGTCAAGGTACTAGACGGTGTAGGTCACGAAGTCGCTATTGAGCGAGCAGATGACATTGTACGGGCCGTAAGAAGGGTTGGTAGCAAAAACGAGGAGGTTAGAGAGCAGGAAGTACCGCCTGAGGTACCTGAAAAGGACCAGAAGCCTGAGAAGGTTGAGAAGGTTGAGAAGGTTGAGAAAGAAAAGAAGGACAAGAAGGAGAAGGAGAAGAAGAGCTCCAGTCGGAGGAAGCACGGAAGCTCACACGCTGGCTCTAGTGCGAAATAGGACTGAGCCCCAGGAATAAGATGGTTTACGAGGCCAAAGAATGTACAAGATTATATAACAAGAACAATTTCACAACGCTTAGATGCAACTTCAAACTCCCCAAGAAGGGCTAAAAGTACGCAGCATAAAAGTTTCATTCAGAAGTATATACACGAAACCAAACCCCACCCCCTACCCCCCCCTCCCGGTCACTCAATCCATCTAACCACTCCACACAGCCGGGCCAGGAGGAGTGTAGCTAGTGGGAACCGGGTAGTAAATGTTAAGCTGAATGCCCTTGTCGTCCGCCTTGTACGCACCCGGGAAAGCGACCTTGGGTCCCGGCGTTCCACTACCACCATTCTCAACCTTCAACTGCGCACACGAGATGTAGAACTGCGCACCACCGATCGTAGACGCAGAGTGCACAGCAATGTGCTCAACGCGCATGAGGTATTCGCCCGAGGGGAGGGATTTGGGAAGTGTGACGTCGACTTCTTGTTTGCCTGTTCACACGACCAAATCAGTGCCATGTTCGTTCAAGCGGGAAAGAGGAAACATACCGTTGCTCGGCCAGTTCATCTGCCCCCCAGAAAAGGTAGCGCCCTGACTGAAGATCTTGAACCACACATCGCCGCTTCCATCCCAGGTGGCGGCTGTCTTGCCCTCGGGGACTTTGGCGAGGTAGAATTGAAGAGGACCCGGGTGCGAGATGCTGGATGCGGCTGTGAATCCGACAGAGTCGCCGGCGTTGACGGTGTAGGTCTTTGAGCCTGTGCCCGGGGCGAGCTCGTAGCAGCGGATTGCGTCGGCGGTTACGTCTGTTGTGGGACCTAGAGGGGTGTTAGATGGGTGTTTGGAAGGGCAGTGATGGGTATAGATTGGGAAGCGTACCGTTGGATTGGTAGTTAGCGGTCTTGCGGACGTAGGTCCATAGACCGGTCTTCTGGCCCTTGACGACGAGTTCGGGGAAGGTGTAGTGGGCGCTGGCCGTGCTGGCGACAGCAAGGACGGTGGCGATGATTGAACACTTCATGGTTGGCACTGTGATGAAGATGTGATGAAGGGTATCTTGATGTCTATACGAAGTACCAAAGCCCCCTCTATATATACAACCATCCTGCTAGCTTAGTAGTGGAGCTGTCACAACATCCAGGTTCCTCTATATTACAGTACTATGCGCCCCAGACTCAAGCATGTGCATACTTGCATTTTCTCGCCGCCTTGCGCACGCGGCGGTCGATAATGTTCCGGCGGGTAAAAGAGTTGGTAGGCGCTGGGGCATTACCGAACCGAGGTGTTGAAACGCGAGACCCAGTACAATTAATTCATGGGAAACATATGGATGTTTAGATGAGGTTAGTGGCGCTAAGGTGTGGTCATTGGTCGGCAAGCCTAGTCCCCCTGTCCGGTAGTCGAAACACATGACCCGGGTTCTATATTGTAACGGGCGGCTTTGCCATCCTGGTAGATTAAATGGCGTCTCTAGTTGCACCACAAGTGTACGTTCGATGGAGAATACTACTCGAAGCGATGCGCAGTGGCTGCTAGAATATATTGATCGTGTGGGTTGCAGTATCGTGGCAGCATGGAAGCAGTTGAAGAAAACCCGGGACGAAGATGCGAAACACTATGGACATGAAGCTTGTTTTCGTTAAATCCGATCGCGACCTTCTAGATGCGTGATAATGACATATGATACAGTGGGGTATGAAGACATGTACCTGTTGATCGAGCGATCGTCAACGGGTGAGCGGGAACGGTGAATGTGCTTGCCTGACAGCCAGCATGCAATGTGGGTCTCCCAGGTACGCCAATCTCAGGGGTTTCGTCTGCTCTCGACGAGGGCCAATTGCTTCTGCTCCTCTGCTTCAAACTCGCCGGCTTCGTAGTACAGATCCTCTTCGTCTATGTCTGCGTATCCGAATATGCTGCGGTAAATTCGTTCTCCAAGTCCCTTCTTCTGGGCCATGGCGAGTACCATGACGATGGGAAGGTGCCAGATACTAGCCCAGAACAGACCTCTAGCCGTTCCTTTTTGCCCCTCGGCCTTCCAGAACTGCCAGGCTTTGAGTGCCATCCACCCGTTGACGACGCTGCTCGTGGCTACGTAGCTCCAGTCGGTTACGCCGCAGTATGACAGACCGATACAGACAGGAAACATCAGAATAGAATACCGCAGTGCCACTCGTCCGTTCATTCCAGGGTTCACCCAGGCTGTCATGCGGTAACCCGCGTTCTTGTACTCGTCGCGGATGGCCCAACTCAAGGCGTTGAAGTGGGGGAACTGCCAGGCGTACAGGAGCGCAGCGCACAGCCACCCTCCAGCTGAACCCTCACCGAACAGCAGTTCTTCCCAAGTTCCGTCATGGGCGTACTGACTCGCTGCAGCCGTCCAGCCCATGAGCGGTGGAATGCCTCCCACGATTGCGCCAACCCACGTATTCAGTATATGCATGCGCTTCATGGGAGTGTACACGCCCGCATACAGGAAAATGTTGGCGGCGCCAAGAAACGCGGTCGTGGGGTTGACACCGTAGTATAGAGCGCCAGTACCGAACACTCCGCATGCGACAGCGAAGATGATGGCGCCTCTTGGGCTGATGAGCTTCCGGACGAGAGGCCTGTTGCGCGTACGACTCATCTTGGCATCATGCGCGGGCTCCATGATCATATTGAAGGCATTTGCGGATGCCGAGCACAGCGCCGTACCCGATGTAAGGAAGAAAAGTGTGAGGGTCGAGAGGGACGGGGTAGCCGTTGCTGCGGGTGCAAGCAGGCCGGGTACGGGGTATAGCGAGTATGCGGCGGTCGCAGTGAGGACGACGAGGAAGGAAAGGCGCGGTTTCGATAGCGAGAGATATGTAGTCATCATGCGTTTGAGCGATTGCTGTGGGAGGCTCGAGGATAGGTGTGCCAGTTTCGACGACGCATCGTGTGGTATTGGATATGCCGTCTCCGAATTCTCTATCGCCTGCTCTTTTGCTTTCTTCCGCCGCCTATGTGGTAACACTTCTTCTGTGCCAGTTGTGCCATCCTCCTTCGCCGCTTGCTGCCCGCCTGCATTCGCCGATTTGATAGACAGAATCGAGCTCTGTAACTCCGGCCTTGATGTCCAGAATGTGTCCTTCAGTAATGGGTTCGCCCGGAAGTAGTCCTTTCCGAAAGCAGTACCGCCTCGTCCGGCTGCTATGGCGTCGTCTTTATACGACGGATTGAAAGAAATTGGTCTCCGGGACTGCAGCGGCGCTTTTGCAAGTCTGCGCCAACACCGTAGACATAGTGTATTCGCATCTCGCGCTGCAATTGGCCGCGGCAGTATTGGTCGAAAGCTCATGACGGCATGGGGTTGAGCTCCAGCGGGCAGTCGACATGAGAGTGATAACTTTTGGATTGCACTTGCCAAGAGCCGAGGCGCGCTAGCCACTCAGACATCCCGCATTTCCACTCTACACTCATCCCGTCTCCTTCTCAGCCTCACGACATCTTGATAAGCGACGACCATCAGTCAGCACTACTCTGCGCTCGTCACCGGATATAGCAAGACCGCTGAAAATTTTGAGTCGTTTGTTGGAGTTATCTGATCAACCATCAGCCAGTCGCCGTGAAGATCTTTCGAGCTGGCGGCAATATCGAATAGCTCACCAGCTGAAATACGCGATGCCTCGGGTGCTTCATTGTATTGTTACGCCGCAAACGTGTAGACAACAGTCAGCCTGGAGTTCCAGAACCAACTCAACTTTGAAGTAATTCTGGAATCGGATCAGAGCCTCACCAGTTTGCAATTCAGGCCTGTATGACATCGCTCATACCCATCCTAGCCGCATTGATGCCCTGGTCCGCAGGCGCAGTATGGCCCCCACATGTTCAGCTCGGAAGAGTAAAGATCTAGCGTAACTCGCATGGTTCCAGAAACCCATGGATCGTCGTCAGCCTGCAGCAGAGCGGCGAGGCTATGTAATTCGCTGAAGACGGGTTTCATAGAGGCTGTGTAAGCCACAAGGCTACCGACTCTAATGTCTGTTGCCAGCGCATCGCTCCTCGCATCCGCTGAACTGTCGTTCGCATCGTCTACGTTCAGATGGATCCTAATATTGTTATCAGCTCGGCGTTTACCATCGGCGCAAGCGCAGCCCAACTTTCGCTCGCTCTCTTTGGAGTAGTCCAGACACTCAAAAATGCACCCAGTGAGATAGCGGAGATCGGTAGGCAGTCTGTTCCTGTATCCGGTCCAAAACATACTCAAAAGAACTAGCGGATGAAATATCTTTACTCGCGGGCAGTTGGCAGACCCTCGGAGAAATTCTGGATGTCCATCGCGACTTGTGCAAGCCTGCACTACTCAAAAACACTCACTTGATCATATCGCGATATGAACAGGTTGCTGCAGAAATCCGACTACTCATCAATGAACCTCAAAGCCTAGCGGGGCTCAAGTGGCCGCTGAAGAAACCCAAAGCAAAAGGTCTTTTGAAGAAAGTCGAAGGAATCAAGACTGCATTGATCCTAGAAATCAACATTGTTCGACTTGCCAGGGAAGAGGTTAATCGGCCGTAAGCCTGACCGAGAATATCTTGAAGACTCTGCGGTTGCTCACGTCACTAGATATCCCGACCCTTACTCGAACGGTCAACTCCAGGGTGGTCCAAGATTGAATCGCTTTCGTAGAATCGTGGAAAGTAGTGTCCAGGCGAACCGGCTCGTCGTAGAGAGCGCACAAAAGGAAGACGAAAAACTTGAAGCTGACACACAACATCACACCTCGGCAGAACTAGACATATGGAAAAGTGGCTCTTCCGATACTGCGACCTGGCTCTATCATCTTGTATTTAGCCCTGACGCAGCGAGTCCTTCATCTCCCTCACCACAACCCCGTCAGCTTCACCAAGCATCCGTGGCCGATGAAAGTGCTGAAACGAACACGAAAACCGGTTTCTTACTGTCTTCTGAAGCTCCCATACCACCGAAGAGGCGACCTTCGGAACCCGAAGACAAAGCCTTAATCTTATGGAGCAAACAAACCGAGCCAGGCTTAGTAGCGGATAGACTACTCTCCTCGTGGACCACGCTCTCGTCCAGTCAGATTGGCCTCAGCTCGACTCGTCATCACAGTATTGAAGGTGCGGAGGATGATGAATGGAGGGAGGGCATCTTAAACATGGCAGAGGAGGAGGCAGAGAAGGACGACAACTCATCTTTTGGTGAGTGGGAACAAGAGAATGACCCTATCGGGTCAGATGACGAAGCATTCCAGAGTGCGGAAGAAGCTAGCACGATCGGCACCAATGCACCCCCGTACAACTTCCGCAGCAATACTCAGAAGGCACGTACGAGGAGTGCAAAGACCGCTGATCATTCTGATTCGTGGGCCTATACATACGGATCGTCACCGGTTTACGGCAAACCACCGGAGCCCAGTCGAGTTACTGGCGAGCCACATGTGTCATTCCGTACATCGTCTACCAGCCGTCCCCGCCGCAACAGATCTAAACAAAGGAGGCCTACCATGTCTACCACCAGACCACCATTCTTAGAGGCCGACAGCAGGAGGTCTTCATCCCGAGTTCACACTATTCATAGTGATTCGATGGATTCAGCTCACAGTGCGCCCAGTCGTGACTATTTCGACAGTGAACATTACCGAGAGAGAGCCAGACCCGAGTTTTCCAATCCATTTAGGCCTGGCCACATCCCGCCATCTGTCAGTTACGGGCAAACTCCTCCGCCATGGCAGGGATCGTCACACGTGCGACCACCCCCCGAGTACCACCAAGAGCCACCAAGACAAGCATATGCATCCGACTCACACTTGCCATATCCACGATCTCCTCCGAGTCCTCAACAAGTCGCCGCTCCTTTACCGCCATCTCCAGTACCTGCTCCACCAATTCCTACTCTACACATGCCTGCTCCATCGATGCCTGCACCACTGGTGCCTGATCCACCTGTGGAGATGCAACCTAAGACGTCTGAAAATGAGGCTAGGGAAGATGCGCTTCTCGCCAGGGTAGAGACCTTGCTTCAGAAGCGCAGCCAAGAACCTCGTGTTGAGTATGAAGACCCGCCGTTCTCAAGATTGGCGAAGGTATTGCAAGAGCGTGAGGTCCAAAGCGAACGGGAACGAGCCAATGCAGCAACTGAAGCGCGCACGAACCAGATGCAAGTTGTTCATGAAAAAAACGAGGAGAAAGTGAAGCAACTCGAAAGTCTCGTGGCGGCTCAAAGGGCAGAGCAAAGGCGCATGGAGGTTATATGGGAGGAGGAAAGGAAGGCTATTGAAGCAAAAGCCACAAAGCAAGCTCAGGAAGTGAGAGAACAGGCAGCGAAAGAGATCGCGGCCGCGCAGATGGCCAAAGAAACAGCTCAAGCAGCCCTCAATGTTGAGAGGCTAGAAACCGAAAAAGAAGCAAGGAAAAGAGCTGACGCCATTTTCAAGGCCGAAAGAGAACGAACGGAAGATTTCCACAAATTGCAATTGCATCGCTACGAGGAGCTACTTCATGGGCTACGAGAGCAGCTGCTGAACTCAGAGCATGAAAGCGATCGGGCTATAAGACGGACCCAAATTGCGGAAGGCAATCGCACCGTGGATGTAACAGAATATGCGACAAGCAAACGAGCTCCACTTTCGATATCGGCTTCTTCCTCATTCATAGACAATTTTGCACACTTGGATATGAGGCCCGGTCGGACTAGCTATCACGACCGGCCCCAAAGAAGTTCCCGTCGCCACAGCTTTCGTAGCACTACAGCCTCATTGCATGCTTCGCGTGCTTCGTTGGGGAGTATAGGTACTCCTGACAGTACTTCAAAATCTCAGCAGGTGATCATCTTCCCTGCAAAAGCCGACAGACGCTCCCAGAGGATGCACAAGCTACAGAAGTCGTTGACTAGATTTGGGATTGAATCTGATTTTGAAGATCCAGAAGACCTGCATCAATTGCACACCAGTCAACTTGTACAATATGACTACGACAACACGAATGACCAGACTGTTAGAAGTACCATCTTTTGGGAGGCGTCTGCGCTTAATCTAGGAAGTGAGCTCCTGCTCACCATGAGGCAAGCCGGATGGAGACCATCCTACACTCGCATATCAGGTAGGGATCCGTCGCTGAAGTCCATTATCATCATATTAACACTGCCCAGAGAAAGGCCAAACTCACTATTTAGGAAGTCAACCGGTGCATACCTATTTCTTCGATCCGGACTACGAACCGCAGTTTTCCCCGTCTGAGACCGCACCAGGCAAGGAGTCGATCACTATTCAGAAAGCCCTCGTGGAAGAATATGCACTGATTGAGCTGGGTTTCAAGTTTCATACCAACGATACAGGCGTATATGTTCTCGATGGTAGACTTACATATGTAAAGAACTTCGTTGATTATTAGTACAACGCTTTTGCTAATGGTCCGTAGAACGATATCGAGACTCTGATTGAACGGTCATTTCTGATGAGAGAAAACAACTATCGACGACTACACCGCCAGCTACAATGGCACTTCGACAAGGATCCCGAGGTACCCTTAAGTACCTACCCGGCCACGTATGCGCCATCAGTGCACTCCGTACCGTCCGTGTACTCGGGCGAGAACTCCACTGTCTGCGACGATACCGACACGGAGACGCAAGGCAAAAGGAACCCAAGCTCAGCAGGCTCTGATACCGACCAATCTGAACTTGGCGATGTCAGTAGATTCCTTGTCCCTCGATCCGGGGTGTCAAGAAGGTCAGCAGTGCCGTCGTCGGTGGCTTCACGGACTTCGAAATCCACGAATCCGTATCGGAAGTACATGAATGCGGCCGAGGATAGCGGGGCCGAAAGCGTACCCAGATCATCTCGTTCTCCAAGTCACTTCGATTGAGGACGTATGTGTAGATATCAAGTTAGACGTACAAAGTAGTGTATGAAAAGGTGCGACTTACCTAGACAAAAGAGCTTCTTGTTCCTCACTACCCTTGTGACCATCGAGCTCGCTACTCTGATGAATCACGATTATCCGAAATCTATCGTATACACAAAGCTAGACCCTTGAATCTGCGTCTATCCTGCAAAGCTCGCAAAGTGTCTTCGCGCCAGGAGTAGTTGCCCAGGTGGCCTCCCCGCTAGCCTATGACGCAATCCGCATCCCGAGAATCGGTATCATTCCGAAGCAACACCCAAAACTTCGAGTCCCAGCATCGCGCCCTCTACAAGCTACCCTCTCAATTCCGCGCTCTATCTTCCACGCGCATTCTGTACATGCGCTTCAAACATTTCCTCGCCCTCTCAGACCCACGTCTTTACACTCTCGCCAACTTTCGCGTCCGCTCCCATTGGCGCACAATGGCCGCCGCCCCGCCTCCAGATCGCCCGATAAAGCTATTGATGCTCCACGGCTACACGCAATCAGGGTCACTATTCCAGGCCAAGACTGGTGCACTGCGCAAGACATTACAAAAAGCCTTTCCCAAAGGCATCGAGCTCGTATATCCTACTGCGCCGATACGTTTAACACCCGCCGACGAATCGTTCCTAGCAGGAAACACAAGTAAAGATGGCGAGGGCAAAGATGGAAAGGACGGAGAGGAGCAGGAGATTGACGCATGGGCGTGGTGGAGGAGGAAGGGCACAGGAGAACCATATACATACGAAGGCATGGAGCAAGGGCTGGCGCACATCGCAGGCGTGTTGAAAGAACAAGGGCCTTTTGACGGTGTCGTAGGGTTCTCACAGGGAGGAGCAGCGGCAGCTATGGTTGCGAGTTTGCTCGAGCCAGGCCGTCGCGCCGCGTTCGAGAACCTGTACCCTGAGGGCGGCATGAGGTTCCCAGAGTCTTTCGAAGAGGACACTGGGTACATGGAAGGCACAATACATCCACCGCTGAAGTTCGCGGTCAGCTATAGCGGCTTTGCAGCGCGTGGAAAGAACCCTTATCACGCGTTCTACGAACCCAAGATCAAAACGCCGATGCTACATTTCTTGGGTACACAGGATGTTGTAGTTGAGGAAGCGAGGAGTCTGGCTTTAGTGCAGGCTTGCGAACACAGCGAGGAGAAGTATGTTGTGTATCATCCTGGAGGCCATTTTCTGCCAAGCACGCAGAAAGCCAGCGTAAATGCGCTGATTGGGTTTATCAAAGAAGTTTTGTACGAACAGCAAGGTGGTGGAAAGAAGGAAGAGGAGAGTGTTGAGGATATGGATGTGCCGTTCTAGCGTTGAAGGCCGACAGATTCAAGCGTCGTGAGAGCATTGATATCTATACGGAAGCGAGGCGTTCAGGTAGACTACAGTAGATGATAGACTAAAAGTGTCTACAAACGTGCAGCTCTTAATGCCATGCAGGACGCGGGGAGCGCTATCACAAGACCAGGCGATGGTGCACGGGCCTCCTCTTACCCCATTGTTTGGGTTGGCGCCTTCCATGTTTACATCAGTGCTGTCATTCCGAACACCACCACCACAGACCAAATCGCGACTCCACCATGGCGCAAGCAGGCAAAGAGAACATCGCCGATGGCCTAATCGCGAACGGCTCGTTCAAGGCGTCGACGCAGCCTCTGAAGAAAGCAGCATTATCACCAAAGAAAAAGACGCGTAGTAAGAGTATCGGCCCCGGAGGCCTGGGAGAATTGGAAGTGCCTCCTCTGAAGGAGAGTTTTGGAAATCGCAGAAAGGTATGCTTTGTACACGCGATTGTGGGAGTGGTTGCTAATCGAATAGTCTGCTTTTATCCCCGCTGTCAAGTCCATTCTAGCCTCGAACGATGAAGACGAGAAGAAGCGGCGCGAAGCGCGTCGCAAGTCGCTGGGTACGTGTTTCGAGCCTGATAACAATTCGAGAGCTTGACTAACAAATGATTAGCAAGGCGACGCGTGTCTTTCGCACCGGAGGCCACTTTACACACATGGGACGTAGTCGAGTACATGCGCGATGCGACCACCTCCTCAGCCTCGTCGGAGGCCACACGCAGAGCCTCGAACGTGTCTCAAGCATCCACACCGGCATCACCTGCCCCTCCATCAGACCCCGCCGAACCTTCATCTACACCACCAGAACAAGCCGAAGAGCCTCAACCGGAGCCTAGTTCGTCACCTGAGAGTCAACGCGCGCAGCACCAAAAGAAGAATCGCCGGAGTTCGGGAATACCACCGATGAACTTCAACAACCCAGACGATGTTTACTCCTCAAGTCCGCTAAGTGGGGATAATGCTTCGCCCGGTGGAAATGATAATGGGAGCAGCGACTCTGAGGATATGGATATCGAAGATGCCACAGAAAGTCTAGGAGCTTCACCTGATATTGAGGACTCGTCGCAGAGCAGCGCTCGACTGGATGCTGCGCTGCGCGAGGCTGCAAACTTGGCAGGCACTCAGAAGCTGGATTTCGACGACGATGACGGAGACATGAGCATGGAGATCGCGCAAGACGAAGTTACCGCATCTTTCAAGCCGTGGGCAAAAAAGAGCTTTGTTGCGCAATATGACAAGGAGAATGCAAGCCCTCTTTTCTCCCCAGCACGCACTGTAGCCGGCGAGGACGACGACATGAGTATGGACATCACACGTGCGGTAGGCCGCATCGTACCACCTCCACCACAACAAAAGCAGCCGGAGCAGCAGCAACAACAACGCTCGGACGCAGCGAGCTCAGACGTCGACGACGATGACATGACCATGGACCTTACTATGCCACTTGGAAGCATACAAGCGATGGCGGCATCTTACAAACCAGCAAACAGGAGGAAGAGTCTTAAGAGGAGGGTCTCATTGCTCGATGAAAACCAAGGTAGCCCCGCAAAGCGCACCGCAAGCCGGCGTACCAGTTTGCGACAGCGTCGACAATCCGAAGAGCACGGCCAAGAAGACGCGACTATGGACCTCACAATGGCGATTGGAGCAATTAAGAAAGTGCCCCAGCCGGAGCCAGCTAGACGTGCTAGTATTGGGAGCGTCGTTGATGATGCGACGATGGACTTTACACTGGCCGTGGGCAGCATTAAGAATAGCAGACAACAAGCGCATGAGGAACAAGAGGATGAGATCGAAGATGAAGACCTTTCCATGGAGTTTACCAAAATCGTTGGACCAGGTATTAGGCGTGCCGGCAGCTCAACAACGACACCACAAACACCCGTAGATGACGCACCCGCTTCAGCAACGAAAACACCGACACCGCGAAAGTCTCCAAAAAAGTCGCCCGGGCGAAGAAGGAGTTCCATTCTTAGGGCAGAAGCCGAGCCGGCGCCACAAGTACTGCAAGACATCACTCCCAGCGCGACAGGCGATGTGGCCTATCCCACCCTTGACCCTGGTACACCAGAGATCGTCAGGCAGAAGGATATCGAGGAGGTCGAACCTTCGCCATTTGTGCGCCGGACTCCACTGAGTGCGACCAAAGAGAAGGAAGCTCTTGCAACCCCTTCAAACGCGTCGCCGCAGAGGACGCCCATGATGATTCCCGAGGACCCAATTGCAGCTACAATACTTGACCGACGTCGTTCGTCCTTGTCTGCAGTACAATTCAGTCCTCTGAGTGCACCACGACAGGAGCCTCCACTCAAGAGCACAGCACTTCTGAGCAACAGCATCAAGCTGCTATCCACTCCACGAAAGCAGACGTTAATGTCACCAGTGAAGAAAGGGATGACGCCGAAGAAGTCACAGACTCCTCAAAAGCAGCCAACGCCAAAGCAGCCGACACCAACTCCCAAGAAGGCGACTCCCAGGAAAAGCATGAGCCCAATGAAACGCGTTGCTTTTGGTGAAGAGCCAGAAGAAGAGAACAACGACGACGATGGCGTGGCAGAGGACATGTCGGAAGTTGAGCGAATCTCATTACAGGACTTCCTCGACATGACCAAGATTCGCTTCATGGATCTTAGTACGACCAAGCGACGCCATACTGCTGCTCCCTCCGCATTCCACGACGTTGAAGTAGAGGAGAAGGAAGAATCTCTGGATCGCTATGTTGTGGCTGGAGCGTGCACATTACCTGAGTACGAGCTGTATCAGCATGCATGCCACGAGATGAAGAAGTACATCTCGGACGGTCGCCACTTCGTTCGCACCATGGAGGCCAACGTCCTGGAGGAGAATCCGCTGCTGTTCAGCGAATACCTTACTGCTCCTCCAGATCAGCGCGCTGTCATGGACAATCAGTTCAAGAACCTTAAGACAAATGCGCGTCTCGAAGCCCGTGGAGAGTGGTACACATGGCGAAGCACGCTCTTGCATGATCTCAAAGCTGGCCTCCTCCACACCATGGACGGTTTTAATCACGACGAATCCACACTGATAAAACAGGAGCGCCTTCTCGACGAGACATTGCCGCCTCTGGTTGAGAAGAAGGATCGTCTGTCCACTGAGTGTAAGCAACTACAACAGCGTCACGATGAACTCAACAGCTGCGATCGGGAAGAGCTTGAGCAAACAAGAGAGAAGCTTACAGATACTGATGCTGAGTTGGAAGAGAAGAAGCTGCTTCTTGCCCAGCTGCAACAAGAGCTTGGTGACAAGGAGACACGCATAGAGGCAGCCAAGGACCGCAAAGTCGAATGCATCCAAGAGATCAAAGCAGCGGAACGTGTACGAGAAGAGTGCCGCGGCTGGTCTACAAGCGAAGTCAGTAGTCTGAGAGGTATGTAAAGCCCATTCTTCCTACTAGGATTTCGCTAACAGCACACTAGCAAAACTCACTGCTCTTGAACAAGCCCACGGATGGAGCATAACGTCCGCTTCCTCCAACAGCATCACAATGACACACATGAACGACCTCGAACTTTACTTCGTACCTTCTGCTTTCGCCACCGGCTCCAATACACCCAACGGATCCATCTCGCTTGCCTACGTCGGTGATTCAGCAACGCCACATCCTCGTGCGTTGACGACAAGCAAGCGCTTCTTCCTCCAGCTCATCCGCGCACATCTTCATGGTATCCCTCAGTCCCAGACCCGCATCTCCTCGCTCCTGTCTCTTGTCAAGAATGGCTGGGCTACCGCTATTGCAGTCGCCGAGGGCGTCCGTTGGCTCGAGCACAGCTACATCACCGAAGAGTTCATCCTTTCGGATGAGCGCATGGCGATTTCTGCGAACATGCTGCTGCCGACCCTTCAGACAAAGGTCAAGGCTACCTTTGAAGTCGGTGTTAGTCTAGGCAAAGAGGGCATCGAGACCGACGTCAATATGAGAGCGGAGGTTGTCTACGGTGAGAAATACGGCGAGGAGAAGATGGGCGCGTTCTTGCGCGACTTCTGCGGTAACGAGATCAAGGATGAGAGGGAGATGTCCGTCTGGGCAGATGGCATGATGGATCTTGCAGCAAGGTTGAAGAAGACCGGAAGGAAGGGCGAGAGGAAGTAGATGTGAAGCGTGCCTTGTGTGGTTGGCATTATGATGGTCATGACTTAGCTTTATGGATTACGACGGCGTTTAGCATATCCGGCGTCACTAGGGAAACGCATTCTTCGATAGTCTTCAGCCATTACTCCTTCAACACGATGTTCGTTGGGTGTCGCGATTTCCACCACGCCACATCCGCTCTAGTCTCATCAGCCGGAGAAACTCATGATCGACGTCATACGGAACATTTCCAAAGTTGAGCCTAGCCCGTTTCCCCAGCAAAGGCTCGGCGGAAAATACACCGAATGTCGCGATTCATGGACGACTGTTGTTGACGTCCATTCCATGCTATCCTGGTTTTAGCCGTCCCCGCAATCCGGGGACCGGGAGGAGCTGCTTTAATTTGCGGAGAAGGGGCTATAGATTGCAGTAGGCTAGTATCTCCAATTCCATATATGTACATGTAACCGCACTTTCCTAATCGTGAGTTTCGCTAAAGGCACTTATTACGATGTTACTCTCCGTCGCATCGGTCTTTCTAGCTTTCGTGGCAAGCAGTACATCCGTTTCTGCATCACCAACACAATATCCCCAACAAAATGCATCTCAACCCATCGTCCATCTCGACTATGGAACCTTCCGTGGCGCCTCATCTTCCCAATATAATCTAACCTACTACCGCAAAATCCCCTTCGCTGCATCCACAGCCGGGGAAAACCGATTCCGCGCGCCCCAACCACCACTCCACATCACCAATGGCACATACGACACCGACCAAGCCTTCGACATGTGCCCGCAGCGCACAGTAAACGGTTCAGAAGACTGCCTCTACCTCGGTCTATACTCGCGCCCTTGGACAAAAAAGCAGGACCTCCGACCTGTCCTCCTAACCTTCTACGGCGGCGGCTTCATCCGCGGCAGCGCCAGCTTCAGCATTCCACCATCCGGCTACCCCGTTCTCAACGTCTCTACCTCCAACGACTACATAGTCGTATACTCCAACTACCGCACCAACGTCTTCGGCTTCCTGCCCGGCTCGAAGATCGCTGAACATCCGGATGTCGATCTCAATCCCGGTTTGCTGGATCAGCAGGCTGCGTTGAAGTGGATACAAAAGTACATCCACCATTTCGGCGGCGATAAACGAAACGTGACGATCTGGGGGCAGTCAGCGGGCGGCGGCAGTGTAGTTGCGCAGACGATTGCTACTGGAAATCGGGGAAAGGGCTTGTTCGCGAAAGCCCTGGCGAGTAGTCCGTTCTGGCCGAAGACGTACCGGTACGATAGCGCGTGGGCGGAGGATCTGTACGATCAGACACTACGCGATGTTGGCTGTGCAGGTGTGGTAGATGAGATTAAGTGTTTGAAAGAGGTGGATGTACAGGTGTTGAGGGGCAGTGCGTTGAAGCTCAGTACGAGTCAGCAGTATACTACTGCTTCTTTTACGTACGGGCCTGTTATCGATGATGTTTTTCTTACGGAGGAGTTGAGTAGTGTAGTGCAGAAGGGACAGCTTAACGCAGAGACGGTGATGACGAGTTATAATTTGCATGAAGGGGAGAACTTTATTCCGCCTGGGTTTCAGAATGCCAAGACGGGGAGCGATGGGTTTAATGTGTCGGAGGCGTCTTTTGATGGGTGGTTGAAGGGTTTTCTGCCGGACTTCACGGAGGGGGATAGAGAGGAGGTGAAGAGGATGTATCCTGCGGTGGGAACGGCGGAGGAGATTGGTTGGAACTCGACGTATGTTCGCGCTGGATTGTTGTACCGCGACCTTGTTCTGGCGTGTCCGTCGTATTGGCTTTCGAAGAAGGCGGAGAAGGGGTGGTTGGTTGAGTACACTATCTCGCCTGCTAAGCATGCGAGTGACGTGCAATATGTAAGTTTATCTGTACTGACCCTTTCGTATTGATGCCGAGTACTGACTTCTTTTAGTGGAACACAATCGGTTCAATCCAGCAAACAGATGCTCTGACCTACCAAGGATATGCTGGAGCCATGGCTTCATTCATCCAGACTGGGGATCCGAATGCGCATAAGGTGACGAATTCGAGTATACCCAGTGTGCCGAATGTGGAAGAGGGAAAGCAATTCCTAGTTACTGCGAGTGGGCTACGACAAGGTGGCATCAGCATGCTGGAGGAGAGGTGTAAATACTGGGCAGGAGTATCTCAGAGGGTTCCCGTGTGAGCGATATCATGTATGAGTAGTGGAGTGGTATACGTCAGGCGTACACAAAAAGTCAAATTCCAATCTATCATACAGCCCCCAGGAGGTCCTCCATGCTCGCCACAGTGACACCGCTCCACCTGCCCAGTCCATGTATCCGCCCGGCCTACCCATACCGTCTCCTTCGCCCTCGGCTTGACCTTTGAAGGTCCCCACGGACTATGGCTAGTCATCATGTACGATGAACTTGTTCTTGTGGAACACGCCCACCACGTCATACCTATCCTTAGGCAGCACCAACAACATAACGACAGGACTAAGGGAGCTTCCTACATACGTAGCAGCAGCAGTGCAGATACAGTGTCTTCTTAGGCTCTCCAAGCACCTACGACGTGTACTGTGACTGTCGACTCTTGGCGCAAAGACACATGTCAGCTCCTCAGCTCCTCAGTCTCACTGGATTGAGCCTTAAGTGTATGTATGAAGTACATGAGGCTACCCCATACTCTGATGCAAGGCTCCCAATATCCCATCGTAGGATGCAAGTCTGTGCATAGAATGTGAGAAGTGGTCCGCTCTACGACGCCAATGGGTTGGTCTCAGGTGCTTAAGAATCGTCCAGACTACCGCCGAAGACTCTGTCGGTAACGTGCCGCTTCGCACTCCTGCACCTCCAAGTTGCCAAAAAGAGAGCTTCACAATACGCAGGGCGATGTGAAAGGCTGGAAGGTAGTTTCGAACTCTTGAGCCAAAAAAAAACCCCCCCAAAAAATGGTTTCTTCTCTTTGCTTGAGCGTGTTATCCTTAATGCAGGGGCCATGCTAAATTTCTCTGTATCGTTTCTAATATGACCAAATGCCCGAAGGCGACGGAACTGGAGAATAATAGACTTATATATCCAGGGCATTGTTGTGGTGAAGGGTTTGGTGGGCTGGTGGTCGAAATCCCATGTGCGCGGACCGTGCGTGGGAATCTCCTTACGAGCGACATCATGGTGACCAGAGGAGACGATTACGAAAATGTGCTGAGTTCCTAGGGTGATTTGTCGTGCCGCTGCTGCTGATGGAAGTCCATGAGGATGGAGGAAGAAAGATGGTATGAAGTTCGAAATGGTGCGCGAATCGTGTCGGAAGCCATGCCTCAACGGGGAAGGGCGAAGTTTACGTCAGTGGATTTTCGATGTCGTCGCATGCCTGAGAAGTGGCATTTCCATCATTATCGCGTCCATATCCATCTATTTGAGGCTTGAGATCTCGCGTCGCGGTGTTGCAGCTCGCGTCGAAGATGCATATACGACTCCTGGGGACCTTCGAGGCCGTTGCGTCTTATGGCCACGCGGAGACTGCGGTTAAGCAGTTATTTCGCTCACAGCGGCAGCAGCAGCATGCAAGCAAGCGAAGTGCCCACGTCAGGGCGCTGATGATTACAGATGCATCAAGCGTATGCTCATAGTACGGCCTTCTCGGGGGTGAGCAGGGGCAAACCTGCTCCTTCGCTCGTCCTCCGATGCAGTGCTAATCGCGCTCTCACGAGACACGCGTTGGCCCTCTACTACGCATGCAGACAGTGTGTTCTGCTGTCTTGCAGTGCTCGCTCATCCCCATCGATCTTTGCGGCGCTGCTAAATGACAGCTTCGTGGCCTTCCTCATCGCCGCCGAAACTTCTTCCCACAAACGACATCCACACCACCGCTTTCACGGCAACGACAGCATCATCTACAAGCAGTCGGCAGTCTGCTGATACTTCTTCGCGAGATCCTCGATTTGATGCTCGAGGTAGCAATTTTCCGCCCCTCCTTAGGCCGCCGCAGCTTCATTTCGGATGCCCGCCGCAGACACAAGACTCTACACCCTCCACGCCAACAACACGATGATCATACAAGGCAGAGGAGGCCTGAAAAGGCGACTTGGTCATTGAAGAGACTGCTCAGTCCTTTTGCAGCACCAGCAGGAAGCTGCGACATCGATCGCGGCGGCGGACAGAGCTCCGAAGGCATCTCCGCAGCCATGACACGACCAGCGACACCACCACAGCGATCAACGGTAAGAGAGCTGACTTCCGGCGACTGTGGATGATGGCAGCTTCCCTTTATTTGAGACCAGAATGCTCTCGTGGGTCTAACATGCAACCGCGATACCGTCGTCATCTCTACCTCCCCGCTACCACGGCGAGCCAACCAGCAAATACACCCCGCCTATCGATCGCAACATCAGCTTGCGACTGAGTCTTCATCGCACCAACAGCAGTTTACGACGCTGATATCGATATCGACGGTTGGGCAAACCGCAGCGCCTCGAGCGGAGAGTCTGCCTCTCCGACGGACTACCGATGACACGGCGGGAAGCTCGCTTTCAATGTACACCCCTCACTTGGGATCACGGTCGACCTTTACCACGATACGGTGGTAAGGTGGGCAAACTCAGCGCTGGTCGTCTTTTACTTGCGACTTCAGCACGAAGTCTGTACCGCCTGTTCAGACAGGCCCGCCGCATGGCCGCGATAACTCTTACGCCATGCAAAGGCGGCATCTACTACTACCACAAAGAAGCCGGGATAAATCTGGAGCTTGCAGTGCCTTGTCGGTCGGAAGCTGGTGGTACGGTTTATGACGTGCGCCGCTCGTCAAGACTGCGCGGATCGAGCATCGACACCCGTCCAACACGACAGGTTCTCTTATCACTTCCGTACTGCAGCAGAGATCGACTGCCGTAGCCATCGACGAAGAGTCTGCGCGAATGGCGCCGTCGCGAACGACAAGACACGCCCGGAGATACTGTGGTAGACCCAGGGTTTCGATCCTGATGAACCAAGGTCACAGTGGGAAGCCAGGAGCAAACACACCAGGAGGATCCCCCCAGCCCTGGGCATCGCAAGAGCAAGCATCGGTCGGCTTGACTGCGCAGACTAGCGACAAAGATCGGGAGTTGCCCTAGGCCTCTGGCCGATCCGGTCCGACTGTCTCTGTACAACAGTATGGCCCTTCTGTCAAGATTGCAAGCTTCTCTCAGCGTCAGTTTCCTAAAATCTTGTGTCGATGCGTCTCTTTACCAACTCAGAGAATGCATCGCGTTCCTGGTTTCGACATTGGTTGTTGCTACTGTCAGACGACAATGGTTGGCATCCGGATCTCGTAGTAGACAAGATGGCCAGCAAGCATCTATATTTTCCGGTCACCGAGGCTCAGAGCCATGCATGACAACGGTCTTCCGACTTCCGAGTGCTAGTGGTGGCTCTTGCAAGGTCTAGTGCGTCTATGCAAGAAGACGGTCTCCAGGACATGGATGAGTTGACGATCCTCGTCATGAACGAGAGATGGTTGTGAGACAATCTCCTTTCATCTCTTGCCAGAAGGAAAAGGTCAAGTAAGAGATGGATGAAGACGGGTCGGTAATAGCAAAGGGGCGTTGAGGTCGACAGCGAAACGGGTCAAGACAGGCCGACCGACAACAGCTTTCGTTCTTACGCCCGATATGGAACTGCACCGAGGTTTATTGGAACCCATCCGCGGAAGATGGAGCAAACATCATCGACAAACTTCAACGAAGTCTCCGTCGTGTTACCTTTTACCGAGGCCCGATTGTCTCGAGTCTGCTCAGATACCCCAGCGCGCAGAATCGAGCCGAGCACGCGTTCTAGGAGTAGACCGTACCCATCTATTCTGAGATGATGTTGTTGACTTTCTCTTTTCCAATCAGCCGTTGAGTGTGGAAGTCTTCAGCGCGACCCTGATTAGTCCGATACGGTCTCAATACCCGTGCTTCCCCACCCGCCTGGTTGATGTCCCTAGGGAGGCAACGCGACGCCGCTCAAACTCCAATTTGACACGCGTCACAGCGGGCTGAGAGTGTCCCGTACTCGAACCCATTTGATCTGTCGCTAGGCTTAGCATTCGCCGCCGCCGCTGCTTATGTACTCCGTTCAGGTCGAGCAGGCTGATGACCGGTATCCTAAAGGGCTTGACTTGGCCGTTTACCATCGTCCTAGTCGTCCATGGGCTATGTCTTCGGGATCATGTCAGCGCTCTGCATTCCTCAACCGGATTATGTCTCAATATCAAGTCTCAACATTGTGATCTTTATAGCCATATCGCATCATCAGAGTCGATCGGTCGAGGGTCTGTCGTATGGCCTGGCTCCCTTCGATGAGCTGTGCAGGTGAGGGACCAATGCGTTGCAAGTTCTTTGATGTTTCATTGTTCAAGACTGCTTCGTTGTCCGTGCAGACATGCTGGTGGGGCGCTACTGGCGACTCGGGAGTCGGGCCTTGGGCCTTTCTTGTTCGGAGAGGCGCCGTGGCGTGAGGAGACGGGCTACGAGTTGATTGTTTTGGCACTTGCCGTAGAAAGAGAGGAGATGATCCTCGAGCCTGTCATTCCTGAGTTGCTTAATGTCTGTCCGGTTCCCTCAGAATATTCCAAGGCGCAGCTTGCGAAGGAGGTAAAGGTGGCCGCCTCATACCCATACATTCCCGCTGCGAATCTCCTGAAGGTCTTCGTCAAGCTACTTTACCACATTGTCTCGTCGTTGCCGCTGGTATAGACAGGTGCTGCGCGCTGCGGGGGCCTTCGGGGATGCGGCAAGGTCGTCGAGTAGACACCTCCGCCTCGATGGCAAGGCTCTAAGGGGTCATGCGGCTCGCAAGGAAGGACGCCATGTTGCGCAAAGGCCCCTCGATGGTGTTGCTATCTAGGCGCGCTCGTCGTGCGAAGGTATACTGCTGTCGCAAGAGGTCCGCTGTCGAGGGAGCGCTTCCAGAGGACTGGTCAGTCTCGAAGTCAGCGAGAGCAAGGCTATTGAGACCTGCTCCAGCATCACAAGAGCTTACCTGCGGTGGTCAGTAGCTCTGACGTTATCGGTTTGGTGGTGCTGGTTGCGGTGATCGTGGTGGTCTGGAGATGGTGTTGAGGCCGCGGAGGAGACCAAAGCCAGCGCCAGGCTCAACACCATGGTCACAGAGGCGGCAAAGGACAAGAACATGGTCTCGCATTGCCTCGCATTGTGAAAGCCTTGTCCTTCAATAGCAGCTCCGCAGCAGCGCCGCAGTGATTCTTCACCGATATTGAGGAGTTGCAGCTTGTGACTTGTTGTTGGTTGAGGCAGAGGGTAGTTATGGTCTGCGAGGATCATCATTGGATTTCAGGATCGCTTCACAACAAGCATTGAGGCACCGCGTACTTGCTGCAACGTTGCACGACTCTTTGGAAGCTCAGGATTCTAGGTGGCCAACCCCTAAGTGCTGCCAATGGACATCAGGCATTGCATTAAGTCTTTGCATTGAGTCTCAGCATCAGTCAAGTTGGTCTCAAATGCAGTACTAGACTCGGAGAGCTTAAGGCCTCGTATTGTATGGGATATGAAGTGCTCATGAACTCTTGGATGCTCGTCGAGGGATGGGAGCAGAAAGGAGATGCTGGCAGAGGAGTCATACGCGCACTGACACATCCCATTGCCGTCGCCGTTGCCAGGGCCAAAGGCCAAACAAACTGGACCCTGTGTGCATGCAATCCCCGCAACGCTGCCGCCTCATCGTCGTCATCGCCGCACAACTCTCTCCCTAAGATCCCACAAAGTCTCACCAACTTCTTCACCAGATATACCCAATCTGAGGTCCTATCAAGATATAAAGGCCTGGAATGTACTACATTCCATCATCCCACCTCCGCGGTGAAGACGCACAGCGTACATGGAAAAGGCAACCCACCTCTTTCCGTAGTTCAATACTCAGGTTCGATCCTGGCCGCCACCCATCAGGCGGGATACAAATATGGTGGGCTAAGGTGAGTCTTGCGTTTCCTTGAGGTCAACAAAGAGGTTCGGTTACGGCAATGAGGTATAAGAAGGATGTAAGATCATGCAGGCAGCTTCACAGTTAGCTCTCTGCGGTGGATCTGAACCTTTTGATTTTTGCTTTTTCTTTTTTGCTTTCCCATGTACAAGGTTTCCTGCTTCTGTCTTCTTTTTGTCTCTATCTTTCTTTTTGCAGCTAAGCGAGCACACGCCGTTTTGCAACGCAAGAGTGGTCGCATTTCTTCTATGTAAAGATGCTGCATGCTTGCAATGTACGCATTACGCTTGTACAGGTAAGAAGTCGCCAGAGCGTTATCGCGGCCTTTTGTGGACACACCTTCTCGGTTCATCGCTACGCCCGCGCTTTCTGCATCATCAAGCAGCTTTAGCTGCCTTTCCTAGCACGGCGAAGACGTAGTGAGTATCTGCCTTAGTCTTTGTGCGATGCAGCACGCTTTTATGCCTGCGAGTACCTACCCTTTACAATTCCGAGATCCTAGGAATCCGTAGTAAAGCGCAGGCAGCACAGCACTCAAACGCGTTAACGACGGTGAGCTGTTCAGCTTGTATTAGTGCGTGGGAAAGGCATTTTCGCTGCATTTATATTACGGGCTTGCCTATTGTCTTCAAGATGCCTATGCGCATTAAGGAGCATTGCGGAGAAGATATTTGCTGAGTCACTGGTAATGGTCGCAAGCTTATGCGAAAAGCGCATTCTTTTGTTAGAGCCACAACCCGTGAGTTAAGGAACGCGCGTCTCAAGTCAATTTGGTTCAAGATCTGCCTCCGGTATCGCTTCAAGACCACACGTACATCATGGCCATGTCGAAACGAGCTTCAAACGAATCGACGAAAGCTTACACTGAACACGTGCTTCTCAAAGATTGGAATCACAACTCGTCTAAAGCTTACGACAGTCAATACCTCGAACACCGGCAATAGTTTGCATCGAACAGAGTGATCATTTGGGTGTAACGGCTACATATGTTTCCACCCTGTCTCAATGACGACTTGCATCTCGTTGACAAGACAAAAGCCGCCGCGCTCCGACTTCTTTGTCTCCGCAGTCCACTTTCCCAGCTTCATAAGCACGACCTGCTCCTTGAACAAGCTGGTTGTAGTCCACCTCAATATGCGATTCCGCCACAAAGATCGGAAGATCTGGAATGGAGACAGTATGACATCCGGCGAGTGTACGTCGTCATGCGAGGTACCATTGTAGCCGACTCTGACATTGGGGTTGAGAAACACGCCTTTAGTCACGGAGAGTGGATTGTCGGCGTGTATCAGGCAGCACTCGGATGCCTCGACATGTGATGTTGCGAGGGAGTCGGGTATACCGCGGAAGCGTAAGGGTGGGCTGGCGAGAAAGGGCTCAATAGGCATAGCAACTGCGCATTAATTAGTAAGTTCCAAGGAGTGAAGAGAAGCAGACCCACCAATGCCATTCCAGCATGCGGCGACGGGTACTGGCAACAGCTTCTCGGCTGCATGCCTCGAGGCATACGATCTGAAGTAAGGCCAAGTTTGCATCAAGGCTTCATGGCCGCTTGAGTCTCGGAGCGCAAAGGTATCGTAGAACTGCGGCGGCTTCTTGAAGTCGATGGAGCAAGCTGCCGCATAATGCCCGCCATTGGTGTCCAGCAATCGCAGTACGTCCTCCGGGGTAAACACCACGTCGTTCAAAAACAGTATAATATCGAAATGCTCGCCCTCCGCAGCCAGGCGTTCCAAAGGCTCAAAGACATGATTTCGTATGGTCGCCAGAAAGGGCATGCGCCTCAAGTATGTCTCCCCATCTGATGCCTTGATCCATCCGTGGTCCGTAGGCTGTTGCGCGATCTCATCCGCGTGCGATGTGTCGGACAGTTGTATCGACCTCTTCACCTGCAGGGGTTCCAGTGCAGCATCGAGTTCTTCCAGTACGCCCTTGGTGTAATCATAGCTGCCGCTCTCGTATATCGATACGAACACGTTCTCGACACCCAGCTCTTGCACCAATGCTACCAGTGCGTTGTTCCAGTGCTCCCGAAGTAGCCGTGCATCGTTCCAATGCTGGGAGGCGATGTATATGCGCTTCGTGTTTCGAGGTGGAGGCGGGCCGGTCGTCGCAGATGTCTGATATCTTGACAAGGAGAGACAGTGTAGCGAGTCCCAGACAAGAAAGAAAAGGACCAGTATTCGAAATGCTGAGTATAGCGGATGGCGGCGGAAGGAGTAAAATCTATGACAGCGCATTAGGAGACTAGGTTCTTGCGCAACTGCAGTGCCATTGAGAAGGGAAGGTTATGGAGCTCGCGACGAAGCAACAAGGTCAAAGCGTGTAGTGGAGGCGTGAAAGTGAAAGAAACGGAGCAGGAGCAACATACCACGAAGTCGTTCGCGCCTCCAATTGAAGCTCCTGGCCTAGAGGTTTGGCGAAGCAAACGTCCGGACCCTTGGTACAAACCTAGTGTCCTACTAGGACGGCATTTGGGTCGTATTGTAGTAAAGCCGAGATGGCCGTTTCATCGAGGGGCACGATGGTGAACCGTGGATTTCACTCGGCACTTTTTTTAGTCCAATCAATTTCCCTTCCGTTCCGTAGAACCCGTGTAGAAGTGATTGCGCGCGAAAGTGATGCGACGTATAAGTGCAGCTGGTGCGCCATCTTGTGGTAGTGTGATGAGCGACCTCTGGATGACGGCGACGGTGTCAGGGGCCAGACGCGAAGGACGCGTTCACGTCAGTGTCCCCGCATCACGTGGTCGCCCCACTCGACGACTAGCTCTCGGAGTTGGACAGCAAGACTTGGCCTTAAACCTTTCCTGACTTTGACAATGGAGCTTCTCGAATCGACTGTTTTCTTTTGCGACATCGAGACATGTATGAGTCTGCGATAAGACATCATAGTGCTTACTGCTTACGCCATCAATGGAGGATTTGGCTCGACGAATAGCAGAAGCCGCGAGCAGCCACATCTGATAATGCAGTCTTCCTTTGTCAGCAGCTCCGACCCTGCTTTTTCGCACACGCAGTATCGACTTACAAATTCCGGAGAGTTTGTGGTTTCGGACGAATACTGTCGAACGTTTCCACCAGAGGACTATCGATATTCTACATACTGACGATTTGCTAAGCCTGCTATCAGTAATCTCATCATATTTGAGTACGCATCGCTTTCTCATGGCTACCTTGATAGGATGACTCCGACCGGAGGCTTTGAGGCTGATCGGTGATTACTTTGTTCGGGTGGTATATGCTGACCTCGCTTCATATTCCGCCAATCTGGTTTCTCGAGCATTCCCATCTCGGACCTCTCCGCACATTCGTCCGTCCAAGCGACAACACTCTATGTAGATACTCTACACATGCCGCAGGTATTGGTCGATGAATCATCAGATCTGACGTTCGGTCACGTTTTTTATGTCCGCTTACTCCGCTAACACCACAGGCTTTTCGTTGAACTAACGTCAGAGAAGTGTCCAACGAGTCGCAGCGCTAGAAATCCCTAGATCGGTCTAGGAATCACTGCAGCCTGCAATGGCGCATCGGTACGTGGTCGAGTGTGAGACTCACCCTCGTAGATTGTTGCCGCTTTGGGAGCTATCGGGGACACATGCAAAGAGCACGCTATCTCCATGGCTCAATTCGCTGACATGGTGTCGAGACTCTACTGTTTATTTTTCGCGCCAAGAGCTGTACCTTCACATTGTGCGAGAGTCTGACAAACCCAAATGCTGGGCATGTAAGACGTGGAGTTAAGATAGCAGCCACGATGGAGGATAAAAGACCGTAGTACAGACTCTCAGTGTTGGTACAACACCACGTTTCAACCCTTATTTCACAAGCGCGCCTTACCCGACAGTCTTCCTGTCTCCCTCGCGTCCAACCGTTCCAGGGCGCTACTGCTACCTCTACAGATACCTCTTCGTTCTCCCTAGTGTCTCCTTCTAGTCACCCACAACTTTCACGATAGCGTCGCCATAATGTCATACCTTTTCAAGCACTCCTTCATTGGAACCTTGGCGCATTACATCAAGCATCGAAAATTCGACTACACTCGTACTAAGGCAAAACCAATATCTACATCGTCGTCTAACGATGATCTCCCTTTCCCGAAGGAAGTCGTCCCTGAAGAGGCTGTGGGCACAGAGCTTAAGCAGCACCAGACCACCCTTGTCGACTGGAATGGACCAAGCGACCCAAGCAACCCTCAGAACTGGCCTCAGTCCCACAAAATACTTGTGACGGTGCTACTATGCGTCTACACCTTTGCTGTGTACGTTGGCTCTTCGATATACACATCCTCGCAGCAAGCGGTCATGGACAAGTTCGACGTAAGCCATGTTGCTGCCTCGCTCGGTATTGCGCTCTATGTTCTGGGCTATGGTATCGGATGTCTACTCTTCTCGCCGCTATCTGAAGTACCAGCCATTGGTAGAAACCCTCCGTATGCGGTGTCCGGCTTTTTCTTCATCATCTTGTGCATACCGACTGCGCTGGTAGACAACTTTGCTGGTCTGATGGTACTGCGATTTCTCTTGGGATGTAAGTGATGTTCCTTCTCGAATCGCGTACAAGACAAATGCTGACTCCGACGTGCAGTCATGGCTTCACCCTGCCTCGCAACGGCTGGCGCATCGCTCGGTGACATCTGGACAATGGCTGAGTTCCCATTCGCGGTTGCGCTTTGGGCGGCGGTCGCAACACTCGGTCCCGCGCTTGGACCTACCCTATCTTCATATGCCGTCAAGGACCTGGGATGGCGCTTCTCAAGCTGGGAACTGCTCATCATCGCAGGTCCGGTATACCTCGCCATACTGTTGGTCCTGCCGGAGAGCTCCGGACCCACCATCCTGTACTACAAAGCGAAGCGCATGCGAGAGGACACAGGAAACCAGGAGCTGATGTCGGCCTCCGAGCGAAAGCAAAAGAACATGAAGGTTAGCAGCTTGCTTTTCGACGCGCTGGTCAAGCCGTGGGAGATCAACGCCCTGGACCCTGCCATCTTGTTCACGACAGTGTACATGGGCTTGTGTTACGGCATCTATTACTCTTTCTTCGAGGTAAGTACTCACTCAGCTTGCTCAGGCCACAAAGACCTTCACTAACACTTCCATAATAGTCCCTACCCCTCGTATACCCTGTATACTACGGCTTCAACGCCGAGTCCACAGGCCTCGTTTTCCTCTGTATCCTCCCAGCCTGCCTTGGCGCCTTCGCAGCACATGTGCTATACCTTAAATACCGCGTCTTCCCCCGCCTTATGAACGGGACATTCGGCGAGCTCGAGAACCACCTATGGCCCGGTATGGTAGCCAGTCCTGTTATCGCAATAGGGCTCTTCATGTTCGCATGGGCATCAAGACCCTCAGTCCACTGGATGGTGCCTACCATTGGTCTCGGTCTTACTTGTTTTGGTATCTACTTCATCGCGCAAAGTGTTCTGCTGTACATCCCAAACATCTACCCGACATACGCAGCCAGCATCTTCAGTGCCAATAGTCTTAGCAGAAGCGCGTTTGCGTTCGCGGCGATCCTGTTTGCAAGACCCATGTTCCAGGGTATCGGGATCGACGGTGGTGTGAGTCTACTGGCAGGATGCATGGTGCTGTGTTCGTTCGGCATCTTTGCGCTATACAGGTATGGTAAGACGTTGCGAGAGCGGAGTCGCTTTGCTGTCGCTTGATGAGGAGAAAATGATGGATAGACGCTTGCCAGGTGCCTCATGTTCACGCCGACTGGAAATGAGACGAGATAGACAGACATACTTTGGAAGGACATTAGGAAACATACCACTTTTATAATTCATGCTTAGACTGGGTAGATAGACACGAATTCTGTACAACTTCACTCATCACTCTTTTTCTCCAAGGCGATGTGAGGTCTGCTTAAGCTTGCAAAGAAGAGTGCCGCGCGGTCGTATTAGATGGGGATCGGCGAGCGCAAGCCTATGATTTGCACTGGGCACCCACCCACCCGTCGCGGGTCTGCACATCACCTCGCACCGACTGCGCAGCCTGTTCACGTTGCAGACCCTCGGACCCGTCAAACCACGCAATACTGCGCGTATATCCTCTTCTTCTGACTTTCGCGTTTTGACTGGAAGTGTCCTCTTGCGAGTTCTCAAATAAAGGCTCCAGCAACATAATTGCGCGCCCACTCCGACTCCTTCGCCCAGCATTCCGCGGCATGCGCGCGCTCCGAGGTTACATTCTAAAATCCTGCGACATGCTCACGATAACGGAACATCGGCACTTCAGATGACTCAGAAGCACGAGAAGCTATTCTTACGGCCGATTCTGCGATGCAGCTTTCAATAGCTCCCGCCGTGGTCAAACCATTGGTCCCGCGTCAGCGCGTTTGCTAGCCCTTGGGCGTGTCATTTTCGCGATGCCAATGGGTAGGCTTTGTCGCGAACCTCCCGCGGGAAAACTTAGTCTCAGGCTAGACCCACACACCTCTCCACCAAGCATACTGCGCGGTAAATCTTGGCTGACTGATCCGGCAGAAGGACGGTTAGACGGATGATATGTATACGAAGGGCGCAGCCAGATGAACAAGGCGTAAGTGCTCGAGCAGACCATGTCTTTGTATTAGTCGCTACTGTCACACAAGCCAAGGCGGATGAAGATAGAAGGATGCGATTCTGACAGGGCTGAAAGGGTCTGTCTCGAAAGGGAATGGTTAACGCTCGGTGCCCCTGACTTAAGCATCGCTTGAGCCGTAGCCGACGCCTTCTCAACCCCAACTCACCAAATTTCTCGGACCGCTACCCCCATTGGGATGAAACCACTGCAACCATGCAGCCATGAGAAGATTCCTGCAGGCGGCCACCGAGAGACCCGGTGTTTGCACTGTTCACGGGTACCGACTGGAGATTCAGGAGGTCGCTTTGGCACCAGGATCTTCTTCCAACTCACCCGGCATTGCCAACCCAGCGCAAGAGGTACTACCAACCCGAGCAGAGGTTGTTGGCTTTATGTGTCCGTCCATACTATAGGCATGCAACAACGACGCCACCGGGAGGCTGGACCGAGTGCCGTCCTGAGCCGTTCCACTATGCATCAGCGACTCTCCTTCCTTTTGCTGACGCTCGAAGGAACACTCTCGACGGTTTAACCGAGATTGATGCTATCGATACTTAGACACGGCCCATTCACCGGTCTTGAAGCTAGGGTAAGGCATCACATGGAAGCGTTTCCAAAAGCCATGTTGATGGTTAGCGCTCGCCTAGACGCAGGTACTGCTGGACGCCCGACGACACTTCAGACCCGAAGTAGTTAGGATCCAGGCACCTCTACCAATGGCATGGAACTACGCAAGCCATCGTTCTGTTCCTGCAGCTGCAGGATGTCTGCCGTCTGAATCTGCACGATGGCCTCATGCCACCAAACGGCGCAGTCAGCGTCCGACCCTTCTCGCTCATGCAGGTACAGCCCTGTGGGCCAAGACTAGATATAGTGCAATCTCCCATGTCTTCTTTTCTCATCGTCAGTCGCACTGCTTTCCAGTCCGTTGTCAAGTCACTCTTTCGAGTCTACATCCTAATTGCAGCATTTTTGCTTGCGTCCTTTCGTTGAGTCCGCTCATCACGATCTTTACAGGCCCCGGCCGTCCTATCATTCAAAATCGCACATCCTTGTTTATACTGTTAATACCATAATCATGTCTCCCTCAACCATCACTCGCGCTGCTTTCGCAGCTGGACTTCTTGTCTCTGGCGCCGCTGCCGCTTACGATGCTGCCGCCAAGACGAACATTGCTATGTACTGGGGACAGGGATACGATCAGATCCCACTGATTGATGTCTGCACTGACCCTAACGTCGACATTGTCAACATCGGCTGTAAGTTACTCTATCTTTCATCTATCGACTAGGAAGCAATGCTAACAGTTCTGAAACAAAAAGTCATCACCTCGTTCCCTACAGTGCGAGGCGCATACCCCGGAAGCAACCATGCCAACGCGTGTGGCAGTGATGTATATTACGATCCGGTCTTGAAGCAGAACAGCACTCTGTACAGTTCGTGCCCTGGCGTAGAGGAAGCCATCAATGCTTGCCACAGAAGGGGCAAGAAGGTCATGCTCTCCCTCGGAGGTGGCTGGCCTACGAACTACTACCTCAAGGACCAGGACGTCGCCGAATGGACCGCTGAGTTCCTGCTCGGTGCCTACGGCAAAGTCACCCCTGAGTGGAAGGCCGCCGACAAGCCGCGCCCGTTCGGTAACGCGTTCGTAGACGGCTTTGACATGGATCTCGAAGCGCAATTCTACGACATGCCCGGAGGTGATGCCAAATTCATCTACGCCAACTACGAATACTTCGGCAACTACGTCAAGACCCATTCGAACATGCTTCTCTCTGCTGCTCCCCAGTGTGTCGTCCCCGATGCTAGGATCTCTCCCATCATGAAGAAGTTGGCCTTCGACATGATCTTTACTCAATTCTACAACACCTGGGAATGCTCTGCTGCCAAGGAGGTCGACGACAAGAAGAAGAAGCAGCCCAGCACTTTCACATTCCAGAAGTGGATTGATGAGATCAAGGCCTCAGCGAACCCCGGCGCCAAGTTCTACATTGGATTGCCTGCCGGGCCTGCCGGCGTCGATAACCACAAGGACCACTACCTCGAGCCCCTTGACGCAGACTTCTTGCTGAGGTTCTACAAGAACGACCCCAGCTTCGGTGGTGTGATGCTCTGGGAGGCGACCGTCTCTGTGGAGAACCCAACTTACGGCCAGTCGTACGGTACTTGGATGAAGAAGTCTCTCGACGGTACTTTCATGGAGGACTTCCACCCTGTGGTGTCTTCCAGCACTCTGTCCTCGTCGACTGCTACTCCGACTTCGACCATGCTGTCATCTTCCAGCACCCCTGTCTCGTCTACGATGGTCTCGTCTTCCACTCCTATCTCGAGCAGCATCATGTCTTCCAGCACCCCTGTCTCGAGCGGCATGGTCTCCTCCAGCACTCCTACTCCCAGCACCATGATCACCAGCAGCAGCGCCTCATCGTCATCAGCTTATCCCACCTCGAGCTCAGCTTCCAGCAGCAGCTCCGTCCACGTTCCTTCCAGCTCATCCGTGGCGGAATCGTCTTCTGTAGCCTCCAGCTCCTCTTCCGTCCACGAGAGCAGCTCCGTCTACAGCGAGATGCCCACTTCCAGTGAGAGCGCTAGCTCCGTTGCTACCGTCAGCAGCACCATGATTGAGCCCTCGTCCATCGCTACTATCTCTGCCTCCAGCAGCGAGTCGGTCTACGTTCCTCTCCCAACTGAGACTATCACTGCCAGTTCTGTCGAGTCTGTCAGCAGCAGCAGCAGCAGCAGCATGGTCGAGTCGTCCTCCATCCCTGAGATTACGGCTACTGTCAGCGCCAGCTCGGTTGAGACTGTCTCCAGCACCCTCATCGAGCCGTCGTCCGTTGCTACAGTCTCTGCTTCAGAGTCTGCCAGCAGCTCCGTATACGTTCCTTCACCAAGCGAGACCTCTGCTTCCGGCGAAGTGTCCTCATCTGCCTCAAGCTCCAGCGACATGTACCCCACTGGCTCAGTCTCCGCGACTACCCCTGGTGCTTCAAGCTCCAGCGATACGTACCCCACTGATACAGTCTCTGCGACCATCCCCGGAGCCGTTTCTTCCACTTCCTGCAGCACCACCCCCGAGGCCGCGTCTTCTACCCCATACGCGCCCCCCATGGAGTACAGCATGTCATTCTCTGCTGTCTACCCATCTGAGGTCCACTCGTCTGTTGTTTACTCATCCGGTGTCTACTCTACTGCATCCCCGATGTATCCCACCGACACTGTCTCTGCTACATACCCTGCTGAGAGCTCTAAGGGCTCTGTTGCATCCAGTACTGGTCACGTGAGCGTCCCATCCGTGACCGAGAAGCCTGAGTACCCCGAGTCTTCCAGGGCTCCCGCTGGCTCCACCACCTCAGTTGTCACAAGTAAGTTTGCATTTTGCCATGGAAAAACAAGATCATCACTAATGTTTCCTAGCTACCTACGTCGACGTTTGCCCCACCGGTTTGACCACCGTTACCACCACCTACGTTGCGACCGTCTGCACCAAGTGCGTAAAGCCTACCGGCTCGACCGACGTACCTGAGGGTTGGACCACCAGCGTCTACACTGCCAGCACCGTTACCGTGACCATCACCAAGCCCATCGCTACCGCCACCCACGTGCCCGCATACCCATCCTCTGCTCCTTCCGTCGCATACCCTGCAGACTACCCGGCCAAGCCAGTTTCTTCAGGCAAGCCTACATACCCTGCCGTCCCTGAAGCGTCTATGCCCTCCTACCCAGCTGTTCCAGAGGCATCGATGTCCGCATACCCTGTCGCTCCTGAGGCTTCCAAGGCTGCTGAGTACCCGTCCGTCCCTGAAGCGTCCAAGGGCGCTGAGTACCCATCTATGCCCGAGGCCTCCAAGGCTGCAGAGTACCCTGCCATGCCCGAGTACCCCAAGAAGCCAGTCGAGCAAGAGGTCACTAGCACCATGTACATGACCCTCACCAAGGTCGCAATGCCCACTTATACCCCCGCTCCTTACCCAACTGCTGGAGGTGCTCCTCACATCCCTGCCGGCCCTGCCATGAACGGTACCAGCATGTACGCGCCTATGCCTACTGGCACTGGTAAGCCTGCCATGCCTTCCCAGTACACGCCGCCTGCGGAGTTTGAGGGCGCTGCTAGCCGTGTTGGAGCTGGGTTCATGGTGATTGTTGGTGTTATTGGTGCCGTCTTGGTGCTTTAGATTTGAGGATTGAAGAGTGTTGTGTAGTAGTTGGATGTTTACGTTTCTCATGTCACTTCGTACGTTTTTCAGATACCACTAGGTGTAGTTGTATGCCATGCGAGTACGCGCGATTGTTCTTCTTGTTCATACTTGGTCAATATCAATCATGCCCGCGAACTTTCACCGTGATGCCAGTCTAGAAGATGCTAGAAGTCTACACGTCTCGGATAATAAGGTGTCAGCATAAACGAAAAGTTCAAAGTCATTCTTTGTGATATTTGGGGAACGCGAAATCCGAGGTAACGGCGTGACTGTTGATAACGTCGAGGGCTGGTTCCAGCCTATTGATGATGCAGCGTGGAAGACGAGTGTTGGGGATCGGCTGCGGGAGGCCGCGGGGGTGAAGCTTGGAGCTCCAAAACGTGGGTGGAGTCACCTTTCGTCATTCCCTCGCGACCATTGAATGCACGCGAACGCGCAACCTCGACCAACGCCACAGCCTCTTTGTCGCAATGCCCATACAGAAGCGATTTCACTTGCGCATAGTTCCACCTGACTGACTGACTGACTTTCACAGCCGCAGACTGCACTTGCCCAGCGGTTTCTGGAAACTTCGCCTCTGGTAGCTCTTGCCTCTCCGCTACTTTCTCGAGCTGCCCTCTCAAGATACAAACAGCCTCTAAAAAACTACACAACGTGCCACGATGAAATACACTGTCTACGATCGCTTACTCAAGCGCGAAGTCGGACAGCAGCCTAGGAAATACTCAGACATTCGATCAATATACGGCGACCGCAAATGGATTGACGACCTCGACATCGTGAATGAACTAGAAGGTCATAACGGATGTGTCAATGCTCTCAGGTATGCCTTTACCCTACATATATATCAATGGCACGATCTAACTCTACCAGCTGGTCAACATCTGGCCGCCTCCTCGCCTCTGGCTCCGACGACCATCGTATCAATATCCACTCGTACCACCCCGAATCGTCGACGTCGCAGTTCAATCTTACCACATCCATCCAGACAGGACATAGATCCAACATCTTCTCTGTGAAGTTCATGCCCTACTCCAACGATCGCACAATTGTCAGCGCGACAGACGACGTACGGATATTCGATATCGAGCATTCAGGGCACTCGGCGCTCCGGTCTACAGGCAATGCTGGCAGTACAGGTAGAGCACGCCGTAGACTGACGCTCACGGAGGGAGATACGAACGCAAAGGCATTTCGTTCCCACGCCGACACGGTGAAACGGATCGTCACTGAAGATAATCCGTTCTACTTCTTGACGTGCTCGAACGATGGCGATGTACGACAGTGGGATGTACGGCAACCCTCCAAGGCATATCCACCTGCACGAGACACCATGCTACCTGCATGGGCGAGGGACGAAGACGCCTCAGACAGCATCCCGCCCCCACTCATATCGTACAGTCGGTATGGACTGGATCTCAATACCGTGTCATGCTCGCCTAGTCAGCCGCATTACATTGCATTAGGCGGGGCGCATCTACATTGTTTCTTGCATGATCGACGCATGCTTGGCCGCGATCTGAACAACGAGCGTGGATCCAGCCTTTCGAGTCCAGAGAACTGGAACGACAACGACGATGAGCTATTAGGGAAGGCGACGCAATGTGTCAAGAAGTTTGCACCTAATGGAAAGCAGCGCATGAAGAGGAATGATGGCGGCCATATCACAGCATGCAAAATCAGTGATGCCGAGCCGAATGAGCTCGTTGTGAGCTGGTCTCAGGATCACATCTACAGTTTTGACATTCTACGGGCTCCAGATGCTAGAGAGAGTGTGACGCCTATCAAGACCCCAAATAGTAGTTCTGGCCATCGCGTGAAGGACACAAACAGAAAGCGCAAGCGACCAAAGTCCAGCACCTTATCTCAAGAAGGCGTCGAGAGAGCCGAATCGAGACAACGTACCGAAAGCGCCGATGAGGATCTGGCACTGCGAGTGACATATGGAAATGGCCAGAGCGAAGACATCCGTATCCATCCTCCTGCTGAGAACCGCATGACCCAGGAGGAATTGAACGATCTACGAGCGTCAGACCACTACCGCATCGCAAGTACAACCGTCAAGATAGCGAAACGAATATTCGAGCTGGGTGAGCTTGGGGAGTCTGGAATCCACCTCGCATGCACGTCCATTGTAGGTCTAGCGAACTCGATCTTGCCCGACATGGACGACATCGATAGGACGTGGGGCTACCCAATCGATCCAGATCCTGTGGACGTCGCAGTACAAAACAAGCTTCGCGATAGCAGGGCAGCGTCTCGTCGATTCGTGCAAGCAGCCGGGACATTGGCACGGGTACTTGGTGGACAGCTCTTGACTGGATCTAGCTCTGACGCCTTGATCGCCCAGTATTTCGCTTCAATACAACCAGCGCCAAGAGAGCGTGACCCACCACAACACGAGCAGTTTGGATATGACTTCCTGAAAGCTATACTATTATGGATCGACAGTGGCCCCGGAGCAGTTGTTGAAGGTTTCTCGAGCAGAAGCGGTAGTACTCGATTCCCCATCCCTCATGGTTCGGATATGGACGCCATCCAGGAACGACTGATTCCATATCTGATCGAATTGGCAGACGACACTAAAATCGTCAACGTCGATGCTTCCAAGTATGAGACAGACAGCACTCGAGTCTTGTACGAGTCTGAATTTGAGGCTATTGATGCGTTCGGCCACGCAATCACGATACCCTTTGCCGATCTCACCGGTGAGAATGAGTCCACATCAGAGTCAGCATCTTCTAGCGAGCCCACACAAACCCGAGCTACAGCAAAACGGAGATGGGTGTACTATGTTGGGAGGGGTGTTCTACGCAATGCCGCCAAGGACATCAAATTCGCTTTCGTAGACCGCGCTTACGGCGGCCAAGGCATATCAGACAAGACGATCAGAGCTGAAGAGAAGGCGTTGAGAGAAAAGCAGGAGGACATCGATCCCTCGGTAGACGAGGGTCCGGTCCGTGATGCAGAACTTATCAGCACATCAGCACGAGAGGGTAGTGATCAAGAAGAGGCTGCCTCGATCTCTGCTCATGTGGACGAGTCGGCTTCCGTGGCTATTGAGAGTGCCGATGAAGAAGATGGAGAGGAAGACGAAGAAGATGATGATGACTCCGACGACAGTGATGGTGATTTAGAATCGGATGATGGCGAAGAGGATGATGACGATGACACTGACGACGAGGATGAAGAAGGGCTATCACGTACAAGATCTGGCAATATGTTATGGCGATCAGACTTTGGTCGCAGTCGCTACGGGCGGTGGAAGGTGGAGCGTGATGTACCTTGTGTACCTCATACACGTGTCTACACCGGACATTGCAACGCCAGGACAGTCAAAGACGTCAATTACTTCGGACTGCAGGATGAGTATGTGGTCAGTGGAAGCGACTCTGGTCACGTATTCATTTGGGATCGCAAGACAGCACAGCTTGTGAACATCTTGGAGGGAGATGGAGAGGTGGTCAACGTCATTCAAGGTAGGTCGAAGTACGACTATCCAAACATAGCGATACAGGATCTAACACGATCAGGTCACCCCTACGAACCTACAATGGCGGTTTCCGGAATCGACCACACTATCAAGATCTTCTCCCCAGATGCACAGCTTCAACGTAACGCACGGAAAGGTGTCGGAGTGCATTCGTCTGATCCGGCTTCTTTCTCCACTCTAAATTTTGGTCGCAGACGTCGCAATCGCGCTGCCGATCCATCGGCCGAGGGCGAGAGTGAGCCTGCCGTCGACGCCCCCAGCGACAGTGATGATGAAGTTGCCCCTGGTGGACTCAGCAGCCGACGAAGGATGCATCAAGCCTATCAGATTACGAGCCAGAACGACATGGACAGGAAGGGTGGAAGAGACGACTACTTCATTAGTCAGGCTGTCTTTGCGCAATTGGCTCGGCATATTGCACGTGGGCAGGGTGCTGGTGGTGGAGGTGATGAGGAAGGAGAGGGTGGTGGACCGGTTGTCATCACAGAAGAGAACTGCAATGTCATGTAGGCGAGACTGAACATCTAAACGACTTCATTATGTCTTTCGGCTCTCTCCAGCTATCAAACCAATTATATTGGCGCAACTAAATGTTCTTGCGCCGCTTCAAGCTGACCCCTTTTATCGAATATTATCACTCGTACCCAATGCCGTGAGCATTTATGAAGCCTTCTTCTGTTTGGCCTTGAGTGCCTTCTTCCGATTGCTTCTGATCATGACCACTGAAAGGAAGCTGCCAACAACCGTAGTGCCCAGGATGAGGAGGATGACGGGGATGCGGATGGCCCAGACGCGTGGGAGGAAGAGGGAGTGGAGGATGTGGTCGTCGTCAACAAATGGCTGTATAAAGTTAGAACATGTTCTAGAGTCAAGTGAGTGTAAAAGCATACCATGAACAGTGTCCAGACGGTGTAGTAGACGAAGATGGCAGTCGCTGCGACGAGCATGCTGAGGCCTACGAGACGATCGGCCTGTGATAGTTGGTCAGTACGCAGCACTAGGATCTACGCATATCAAGACATACCATTGTGAAGTTTGGCGAAAGAGTGAACGAGTGTATTAGCTTGGAGTAATGGTGGTGACAATCACCTCGCTGGCCCTTCCCCCCAAAGTCGCGCCAAGCCCAGACCCCTGTCGGCGAAACCGCGGCCCGTTCGCCGCAACCTTCGATCGCCCAACCGCCTGTAAGCTAAACTTTTGCGAAGCGCGTCACTCTACGCCTCAACTCCTCCCATCCTCCACCTCCCACACGACCCACTGCGCGACGATGGAGGTCGCATCTGCCGTTCGCCTGCCCTCACCGGAGCCCGAGATCGACGCCCACGAGGTCCCGCGCAAACGCGAGCGCTCCCCATATGATGGACCGAGTGCCGGTCCATCGAAGCGAAGCAGGAGGGACGAAGAGGAGGACGACCGTCGAAATGGCGGTATTGGCCGTCGCCCACCCCCAAAGCCTACGACCAACGATCTTCCGGATGACGACTCGCGGTTGAAGCTCTTCCAAAATGCCTTCAGCGCGAACCGTAAGCTGCCCATTGACGATTCAAAGACACGTGCTGGAGGCGCGTATATCCCGCCTGCGCGCCTGCGCGAGATGCAGAAGTCGATTACGGATAAGAAGAGCCCTGAGTTTCAGCGCATGGCTTGGGAGGCACTCAAGAAGTCGATCCAGGGTTTGATCAATAAGACGAATACGGCGAATATCAAGATGATTGTACCGGAGCTGTTTTCGGAGAACTTGGTGCGCGGACGCGGGCTGTTCTGCAGAGCTATCATGAAGGCGCAAGCGGCGAGTTTGCCTTTCACGCCCATCTATGCGGCCATGGTGTCCATTGTCAACACGAAATTGCCTCAAGTTGGCGATCTGCTGGTTCGGCGCCTGATTGTACAGTTCAGGAAGGGCTTCAGGAGGAACGACAAGGCCGTGGCGCTATCGAGTACCATGTTCCTCTCTCACCTCGTCAACACGCAAGTCGTCCACGAGATCTTGATCGCCGAGATTCTGCTCCTCCTACTCAACAAGCCCTCCGACGACTCTGTTGAGATCGCAGTCGGTATCATGAAAGAGGTCGGCGCTTTCCTCGACGAGATGAAGCCTGCGATCGCGAATGCCATCTTCGACCAGATGCGCAACATCCTCCACGAAGCCGACATCGACAAGCGGACACAATACATGATTGAGGTTCTTTTCGAGGTCCGGCGGACAAAGTACAAGGACAACCCAGTTATCAGGGAAGATCTGGACTTGGTGGAGGAGGAGGATCAGATCACCCACAACCACACGCTCGAGGGTGATTTGAAGGTTGAGGATGGTCTGAACATCTTCAAGGTCGACCCCGATTACGAAGCGCACGAGGCAGAGTATACGAAGATCAAGGCGGAGATTCTAGGCGAAGAGGAGGGTAGCGACGACGATGGATACACAGATGCCTCATCTGAGGATGAAGAGGACGAGGAGGTGAAGGCCATGGACGTCAAGGATCAGACCAACGCGGATCTTGTCAATCTGCGCCGAACTATCTACTTGACCATCAAGAGCAGCGGTGGCTTTGAGGAGTGCGTGCACAAACTCATGCGCATCAATCTGCCACATGGCTTGGAGAACGAGCTCACCACGATGATTGTCGAGTGCGCCAGTCAAGAGCGCACATACGAGAAGTTCTACGGCATGATCGGAGAGCGCTTCTGCAAGCTGAACAGGATGTGGACCGACCTTTTCGAGGAAGCATTCGCGCACTACTACGAGACCATCCACCGTTTCGAGACAAACCGCCTCCGCATCATCGCACAATTCTTCGCTCATCTGCTAGCATCCGATGGTATCGGCTGGCACGTCTTCCAGGTGGTCAAGATGACAGAAGAAGATACCACTTCCAGTTCGCGTATCTTCGTCAAGATCTTGTTCGAGGAGCTCCTAGCTTCACTCGGACAGAAGGTGGTTGTGGAGCGCTTTAAGGACCCCATGCTACAAGACAGCCTTACCGGTATCTTCCCCACCGACGCCGACGACCAGAGCAAGACACGCTTCTCGATCAACTTCTTCACCGCGATCGGTATGGGTGTACTTACTGAAGGCATGCGCGACTGGCTTAAGAACGCTGCGCCCAAGCCGAAACCGCTACCCGAGCCAGAGAGCGACTCCGACGACGACCGCAGCGTTTCGTCAAGATCAAGCTACACTTCGAGCAGCTACTCGCGATCCCGAAGCCCAGTCCGCAGAAGGCGCGACTCAAGATCCAGGTCCAGATCTGACTCCAGAGGACGTTCATACACACGTAGCCCTTCGCCAGCTCGCAAACGTGGAGGCCGTGGCAGAAGCGGCTCCTACAGCTCCGCATCCCGCTCTCGGTCCCGCTCCCCAGCACCGCGCAAACTTAAGAGCAAGCGCTCCTACTCAACCTCCCTCTCTCGGTCACGCTCCCCCGCGCCCAGGAGACGCGGCCGCAGTCCCTCATCCTCCCGATCCCGTTCTCCGCCCCCGAAATCCAAGTCAACACGCCACGGACGCAGCCCCTCCGAATCACTATCCCGCTCTCCACCTCCACGCCGTCGGAAGTACACTACCTCCCCTTCGCGATCGCCCTCTCCGCCACCGCGCCGTCGTGGTCGTGATTCTAGCACCCCGCCTCCTAGGCGTAGACGTGGCTCGAGCAGTCCACCGCCATCAAAGGGTAAAGGGAAAGCGAGGGCGGATAGTGGTAGCCCGCCGCCGAGGGTTAAGAGGGATTATAGTGGGAGTCCGCCGCCGAGGGTGAAGAGGGATGGTAGTAGTCCGCCGCCGAGGAGGAGGAGGGAATCGTAGGGTAGATGCTGGGGGAAGTTGAGTGAGTGAGGAGGACCATCGCACTTGGAATCGGCGTTAAATGCTTTGGTTAGGGGAGAGATTAGGTGGAATGGTAGCATTGCATATTTTCTGGAAGCATAATTGTGATGAGCGGGTGAAGGAGGTATGTGGTTAAGGCTTGATATCGGTGGGCATCAGTATAGCAACACTAAAATAAGACACTACCGCATTGATAGGTGCACCAAACTTTCGCGATCTCATCAACTGCGCACATTCTCTACATGATCCTCCGGCAGCTTCCAATCGTTGAAGTCGCGTGGTTACGTCAGTCGTTGGTGGTGGCTTCACTTTGGCTTCCTTAGATTGATCTCACTTTTTCGAAGCGGTCGGTTTTCTCGACGTCGTTTGCGTCGTTACTTTTGCGGGAACAAGTGCCTCCACTTTTCACACACATCCAGCTCCCTAGAGAAAGAGCGAGATTGGTCCTGCCCTGGAAGCGCGTTGCGGCTGAGGGGTCGCCGCATGTTTTCAGCCTTGTGGTATCTAGCCTTCCTCACCCCGAGGCGTTCTCGCCATATGCAGCCACCGATCTGCAGTAGGCACGCCGAGCTCTCCGGGACCCCAGTAAATGACCTGTACGACTGCTCGGCGTATGCAGAGGTCGTGTTGTTGACAGAAGGAGCGAATGAGATTGGGAGAATACGTCTTCAGCCGCACCTGAAGCGTCCGGTTTTGAGGGATTTATCGACCTGTTATGTGGTGGGCTTGTTCCCAGGAAGGCCCTCGAATGAAAATGATCGTTCCTCGGTCAGTGGACTAGACCCGTCTTGATAGCACAGCAATCTGCCGAGTTCATCAGTTCTTGGGTATCTTGTGACTGTCGTCGCTCATACAATCGTTACTCCCTTCATTATAGCTTTAGCTGTATCTTCCTTCTTAGCTACTTTATCAAGCTACCAGGAGGATTCTTCGATCATGGATACCAGTAGCGAACAGTGGCTCAAATCATTCGACAAGTCTCCTGAGCCCGTTCCATATGCCTATGCCCATGCCAAAGCAGTGATGCTGTACTGGGAGGATTCCGATAGAGTGCGAGATCATATCAAGGAGGCTCAGGAGATGGAATCAGTATTCAAAAGGCTGGATTTTGAAACGGAAATCCATCCTATTCCCAAGCTCGATAGTCACAATGACGTACGTACATTTCTGATCCGATAACGAAGGTCCCTCTCCTTTAAGGCAAGACCTCCCGGTGCATCTTGCCTGCTCGTTATTCATTACAGCGGTCATGGAGACGGAAGGTATGGATATGACAACGGTAGATTGCACACCTTTCGGAAGCAACGAATGATCTGGCGACCGTGAGTGCGCTCTTCGTGTTTAATCCTCTCTCGTCTGATGTTGTGCAGTCACCCCGGAGCGCTATCGGGCAGTAGCGTCAGATGTTACGAGATACAACGTGAGTTGAACAACTTCAGGTTTGATTGCCTTCTTCTCTTGGACTGTTTCAATGCCACGCAAGCCGTATCAATGCCTGGGCGGAGAATGTTTGACGAACTACCCAAGCGAATGCAATTACTCGCGGGCTCGTGTGGTAACACTGAAACAAACCTTTCGACGGAACACTCGTTCACGGCTGTAATGGCAAGCCTTGTGAGCGTCCACATCAAAGAATATGGCCATGTTGACTTGCCAAAGCTCTACATCGAACTGTCAGAGCAGAAGTTCAATCTGCATATCGCTCCACTCATGTTCGCTGGTCTTTCAAGGCAAAGACTCCGGCTTCAGAAGCCCAGAGCAGCAGGCAACGAAGGGGATAAGGATTTAGCCTGGAGAGAAAATACGGAAGCTACTACTCCAGCTGTTCATTTACTTCCAGACGTGAATTCGCCATCTTGGGGAGGATATTCGAGCTATGTCCCTAGCGCATCTCTGGATCGCACCTGGAGCAAACATCAGTCTCCAGCCTTTGACAGTATTCATCGATTTCCAAATGTTTACGAGGAAATCTCTTCCGTTCCTACAGAATCAATATGGCAATCGCATTCCGCTAGTACTGTGCACCCCGTCAAAGAAACTGTGCCTCTGACGGTTTCCAGTCCAACTGATGGAACAACGAGTTTTGAATGTCGCTTTTCAAAACGACTGGCTACGGAATTGGGGTGCAATGTCGTTCTCGAAAACGTAAAATGCTTTCCGCGATCCGAACTCGTATCAATACTGAGAGGATTTGCTGGCAGACTGCATGAAGAGGCAACAACATCTTCCGATTGGAAATTATCAGTGGCGCTTCATAGAAAGAGCGAGTAAGTATAAGAGATCATATGCATAAGCAATTGCTGACGACTACTCTATACAGAGATGGCTAGTCTTCTGGTTGAATGCAAGCCTTCCCGTAATGAAAGTGGCAACAGTCTCTCTTCGGGGGATGATGCGCCAGAATATGGTTCGGTACTTCCAGCATTCGAGAAGGCCCGAGACGATGCCAGCAACTGGATAGATTTCACCGCGAAATCACTATCTTACCCTGAACCTCCGCTTATCCCTATCGGACCTGCAGAGATACTGCTATCGTCGCCTGAAGATTGCCTCATCACGGAGTCAAAAGCGTATACGTGGCTACTTCTGGAGCTAAAGCTGCGAGCTCAACGAGAGTTTTCGAATTCAAACCTTCGCAATTGCATCAAATGGAAGGTACTGCAAGTTTTGCGGTCTCAAAATTCGCTCCGTGTCCTAAGTAGCCAGAGACCGACGACAATTGTTCATTTTGAAACCAGTTTGTTCTGAGAGCTGAAGAAGTACATTGAGTCGTTACAGTTGCCAGTATCTCAAGACATGTGGGAGCATGTACTGTGTTTGACGGGCTCGCGAGACGATCTTCAACTTGCTACTGTGGCTGCATATCTACGGCAAACATGGCCGCTTAGCGAAGGACATTTGGAGCATATGCTGCTTAAGTTTCTGCGTTGCCGGTCATACCAAACTTGCTCATGTATGTGTCGAAGCAACTCCTGCAATTTGTCTACTAACCAGATATTAGATACTTTCCCATCCACCCTCATTGTGGCGATCTCCAGTTTGTCTACTGGTTACTGCGAGATAGAAGCCCTCGGTGGCCCATACATGATATCTGAGTTTGCTGAGCAGATCTCATGGCTGGCTACAGTATTGCGAGTGTCGCCACTACAAGGGACAGTGGCTGTGCTGTCGCCGCGTATGACAATCTCACCAGTTGAGACGTCATATAACAGAGTCCGAAAGAAATGTCAGTAACGGCTGAACTCGATTTCGACGTCCAAGACATCCAGTGGACATCCACGTCGGCTCAAGGTACTTGCTGGACCCGACTGTTTGCGAGCCCTATATTGGTCAGCGGGTATCCTATTCTCCGAAAGTTAACACCAGCTACCGGTCTTGAGACATCACTGAGCATCATGGCGAGCATAGTGCAAGCCCATCAAATTGTTCGCATCGAGAACAAAATCGTCATGAAAGGCTTTAACTCTTTAGTAGTTGCTTCCGCAGTCGATGGTGGTTCCATTCTGTGGCATGCTTTCACCAGCACCAAGCCAGAAGACCGCATATCTTACTTCGATTGCCGGATAGAAGAATCAGTTTCAAACAAAGAAGAATCGCCTTTGCTCCGCTCCCTGGGCGACTTTCGTCGCATCATAGGATGGTGCTCTGAAGTGACGGAACTCTGCGGTAAGTCATGAGCCGGAATGAACCAAAGAAGTCTAGTTATGTCAATAGGACATCCTCAGGCTGAACTGAGCATTTTCATATCTGGAGCCATTCCATGCCCTGCGTACACAGCTATTGATCGGGTATATGTTGAAGGGGGGTTCTACGTGATAGGCAGCGTTAACGCACGTATCAACCAGCGAGAACAGCCAGTAATATTTGGCGAGACCCGCAACTATTCTGAGGTGTTCGAATGGGTTGCTGATCAGTTCGTCGCTTTCTACGACGTAACAGACCGCCGAGGTTGGTTAGTAGACGGCGCTTCTGCACTACTCCACCTTGTGCGAATGTCTCTGCGACTGGAGGAGACCAAACTCGAGTCTACCTACCACTGGATCTTTGATAAAGACAAGTTAGAAGAAGACTGGACGAACTTCAACGGACGCGCTGCGTCGATACGTACACTGAAGAGTTGGAAGAACCGTGCGTTGCCTCTCTACATAAAGAACCAGACATTGTCCAACGGCAGGCCGATGAACACATACTCCACATTTGGAGATCGGATGGACAAAGTTCTACACTCGCTCGAGCTTCTCATTGAACATCAAAACCGCATTGCTACGGAAAGTGGGGTCAAAGTCTCTCAGACACTCGATACCAGGAAAGGCATCCTAGGTTTCGATGTTCTGGATCTCGTCAAGTCTCGACCTCAGTGCATCCCTCGTATTGAGCGGTTCAGCTCAGGAGATAATAGTTGGGTCAGTTTATTACCCGCTATAGGTGTGCTTACAATCTTCGGCAAGGGGTTTGGCGACCTCATCTGTCCCAGTAAGCCTGACATAGTGTGTGCGGCATGGCGAACCGTTCCTAAGGATCAAGACTATCTAGCCTCTTCTGTCTCGACTCTTGCATTGCTGCGCAAAGAAAGGCTACAACAGTTGGAGACTGATTTAGAACCAGGTGGATTGACGCGTAAGCTCTTTTGGGTGTCGCCAGGTCAGCCTTTCGACTGTTGCCAGTGCACCAAGGGCAATCAAGTTGGGAAACAGGAGCAACGCGATCCAGTGCAGTATATCGTGTCGAAACCGTGGTTGCGGGCGCACAAATCGAAAGAGACAACCCGTGTTAATGTTCCAACTTTGGACGCAACCGGCGCTGTTGTATTTGCCAATCTCTCAAGTCTGGGCCGCCGCGTTGAAGCTTGGAACCTCCAAGCACCTGCAGCAGGTCCTGTATCGAGTAGCAGTCATGGGAGCCTGTCGGTGTCAGCCAGTCAGTCAACCGCAGCTCAATCATTAAGCTCCACAGCTCCAACAGAAACAAGCGCTCAGGTTGCAGGCTCCGCGAGTGATACAGGTGGAAGCAATGCGCGTGGAGATCAGAGTATACCATCCAGACTGAAAGAAAAGTGGAAAGGCAAGCTGAGGACGTTCTATCCGAACTTAAAAATAACATCATGATCTAATCGAACATGCGTTCGGAGAAGGAGAAGCTACATTCTGTCCCAGAGAGTCACAATTGTGTTCATATTGGTGAGGCGGGGCGGAAGAACTTTTGTGAGACCATATCAGTGTCTTGTGGTCGCCTGATTTGAATGATAGGGTTGGCTATGAGAGTAGAACTCCTTATGATTGACACCTTCGTTGGACAGGTGACCTGATCTGGGTTGTGTCGAGAATCTGCGCCGTAATAAAATTGCGAATATCTCTGATGACGTAATTGCCACTGGTCCATGGCAGAGCTTGTCGGATGCGGTAGTCTTGCCCTCACCATAACAGTGAGGTCTATATACTGTCGCAGCTCAGGGACATCATCAGGTGTTGAGACGACGCGTGTGCGCGACAAAATCCAAAGGATGGCGGCCGGCGGTGTGGAGTGAAGTGAAGATGAAGCATCGCAATTGCTGTTTGTGGACGTGCGAAAAGGGGACTGCCAACAGGGATTATCGATAGCGAGGCAACAACGATGCAGTTGCTGCTAGGAACAACAAAGTCTTTCGACTTCAATCCTGTTGCTCTTCTTTCATTGCGCCTCTTGCGACTGTTACTCTCACATAATACGAAACTTATTTGCAGAGGCGTTAAAGAGCGACGCGCGCTCGTTGTAGACGTGACATCTCCACAGTCGCGTCTTTGTCTCAATCACCCTCTGTTTACTCACCCCACTACGACTACCCATCAGTGCGCTTCCACATATATGAGTCAAATATAATTGTGCACGCTGTTATTACCCAATAATTTCGCGAACTTCGCGTCCACGCCTTCTCAATCGAACGCGCTCACTCGAGCGACGCAAGCACCTTCACAATCAAACACCATCCGGATGGCCACCAAATACGACTCTGTAAAGTGCAAATCATGTGCTAGAGTCCTTGCTGTGGTATCCGCCACGGGGCTTATACCAACGACCTCGCCGGATACCTCTCATGCAGGATGCAGTACATGTCAGCAATTCGGCTTTCTGTACGACGCGATAAGAGCTGCGGATAGTGAATGGGCTGTACTTGAAAATAAGCGCGACTCAATCAGCAAATCGTTTGCGCGGGATAACCACAAAAAGGCTCATATGGAGTTCGACAACTGGTTGATGACTGTCGAAGCGCCTGGACCAGCAAGAGACGCGCAGAATGGACAGCCCGAAAATAAGGACCTTGGAGAAGGGGACTTTACCAATGACAACAAGCACGATATGGCTGATCCTAAGCGTCGACGATCTCACTCGCCTACTACCCAGCGACCTGGAGAATCATCCGACAGAGCACCACATGGACAGCAAGGCGTATCGCTGTCTTTACGGCCATCGCCCAAACGATCGCACAGCTCATCAGCTTCACTATCACGCAAGCGACTCAAATTTTCTGATTCAGTCGAATTCCACGACAATTACAGAAGCAGTGAGCAGTACCATCGACCGAGCGAAACGTACGCGCGAGGGAGGAATGCGCCGCCTGAAGGGTCCGAGTATATGGATACCAGCGGTTCCGGCCTGACATTCCTCAAGTTCACCGGTATGAAGAAAGTCGGCGCCAAATGGGTTGAGCTGAGCGAGGAAGAGCTTGCAAAGCAGAGCGAAAAAGCAAAGACTTGGGCGCAGCTGCGAAAACTCTCAACTGCAGGGAAGTCGAAAGCTGAATCGCCAGAGACCGATGCAGAAGTAGAGGTGAAGCAGGATGAAGATGCTCCTCAAGATGCTCGTGCAGCAAGACTTGCACGGAGGGCTAAGGGAACAAGTGCAGAGTCAGTGCAAGCTCGGGGCACGGCGAGCAGACGGGGCCGGGGCACCTTGCGAAAAGAGAAACGGCCATCGCTTGGCAGTGCAGTGGATGATGTCCCAGAGACCGCGTGTGACCTAACCCTCGTCTCGACCACCACAACAACAGCACATGGGAATGATCACCATCCGGACGGAAATCTAGGTCGGGTGGAGATCAGCGCACCCGGAGACGACGGTCTGGAGCGAAGACATGACGCTGTTCCAGAAACAGCAACCTCAGCGCCAGTAGGCGCCGATCAAGTACGAGAGCCAGCACCACCCCACGAGGAGCCCCACAAGGGTATGCTAGTGACTAGCGAGGCAATGTGCCAGAGCATTGCAGCTCGACCAAGCACCGGTGACGTGGAGTCTCAACCAACACTCGTATCTGGAGACGACCAATCGCAACCCGAGCCACTGAAGAATGCTTCATGCACAGATCATGATGCGCCCAAGATTAACATACCAGAGACGTCGCCTAGGTCTTGGGTTCTGCAACCAACCTCAAGTATTATTGAGGACTCCGACATCGCAAGCACGAGAGATCTGGGCCATTCCCTGGATACCTACCCCAATGTTGCGAGAGATTCAGCGCCAAAGGATGATGCTGTGCGCGAAGGCCCAGGGCCGTCAACTCAAAACACGCCTGCTGTTGCAGAGAAGGCTATCGCGACAGGAACATCTCTGCAAGAGCCATCCGCGGAGCATGGAGACCTCGTCACGGAGCTGAACACGTCTCCATCAGCTGATAACGAGTCTAAAGTGCAGGGTCAGTCCAATGTGGACATCATTAGCGCAACGATACCGCAAGACCCTGATCGCCCTCCTGCAGCCAGAATGCCCACAGAAGAAGCGTAGATCCGAGCAGGGGGGCATGATCGACAAAGCTGGAGACGCTGCGAGTCAATATCTAGGTTGTAAATGCGTCCCACAAGAGCTTTCAGTCTTTCTCGTGGCCGTAGAATGACAGAGTAGGGATGTCTGAGGTGGCCTTGTTTGAGCAGGGCCCTCATGTGGGTACTACAGCGTGATTAGCGGCGAGTCCGTGGCGGACACTTGCCGCCGGCCCACACTTCGGCGTACATGCCGTGCCGCAAGCGTCGCGATTCTTGTGTATGATAGCAATAGTAATTGTCGGTCTCAGACTCCGACGCCTATGCGATTCTTCTGATGGTGTCTTCAAATTGCCATATGTGTCTGTGCGTTGACCACACGACAGCGATACTGGTACTGTCACTTACACTTCCATGGAACAGATGAGGGGGAGGAGCATCATGACCATGACTCCGCTCCAACGACTGGCTCTTCTAACGCAGCCTCTGACGCAGCTTCTATTCCTTCTCGAATGCAGCTAGAGCGCTGGGCTAGAAGACAGCAAAGGATGAGCTAAGTCCTGTGCCTTTCCCACGGGACGATTAGGTCGCACTCGTCACGAATGCCGCATTCAGGAATATGATGTATTCCAGGATCACCCACCATATATGACCTCAGCTGCACCTCTATCTTACCCAAGCCCCATTAAGACAATATTCTCCTTCTCCCAGCGTACGGGATAACGCTATGCCTGAATCGCATCGTGGCGACAACAATTTTCCTCACCGATCAATGCGCAGGTGGAGCGACCACATGGCCCAAAGAAGAAGGATTGATTGCGGCGGAAGGGCCGTTCCAGCTCTGCCGGTGTGCCTGGCCGTGGTAACGTACGATTTTTCTCTCCGTGTGCTTGTGTATGCTACCAGATTGCCGATACCCGGTGTTGGCTTAGATCTAAGGTATGGTGTTGATCAATGCTTGGTATCTCAGGCGGCAACTAGCCTCTTTGGGTAGTAAATGGGCAGGTTATCACGATGTGGTGATGTGATTTTGTATGTTTTGCGACTGGGTTGAAGAATGAGATTGCGAAGATAATGGAGATACTTGTGGGGACTTGGAACTGATTGGAAAGATGAGGCTTGAGAATGCGGATCGTTGCATGCTGTTGCGCAATGAACTCTGAATCCTTCTGCATCCTACTATGCTTTGCTTTTTTTTTCAGTCAGATAAATCCTACGTCGAAGTGACGTTGAAGGCCTAGTCTTGGCAGGAGGAATTAAAGACAGAGATAGCACGGAGCTAGAAGCTGCTACGAAGGACCTAAGTTGTGTTCGACAGATTTTGAGCGTAGGAGTACGAGTAGAACCTCTCCTTCAGCGTCGGTATAGCAATTTTCGGATTCGGGTTCGCATACGTCTTCTCAGCCTTGCCCGCCTCGCTCTTGACTTGCCTGGACCCTCTCGAAGTATGGCAGCATATACTAGATACGACACTATTCAATGGCTTCAGATTCAACCTCAACACTTTGAGAACTTCTCTTCCTTCATGGGTGCGAAGCTGTGATAACCCGAAAGATCCCCATTTGGCCGAACGAGCTCGTCGAAACTCGGCAGCATCCAGTACCGTTCGACCGCTGCGGCTTTCGCAAAATCTTTTGCGTTGGTAGAAGACCGGCATGCGCTATCATACCAGCTCAACGTCTTCGTCATTCGGACAGAAACTGCGCTGCAGCCCAAGGATTGCAAAATGAAGACTGCACGTGCGGAGCTGCGAAATTCCTTGCGGTGACGTCATGGGATCCCTCGCACGCATGGATGCATCTCACCAACGTCGACAGGGTTATCGTGTGACGCTCTCGTCAATACTTTCCAGGTATCAAGCGGCGAGATTTACCTTTGCACCCACATCCCACGTCTCAGAGTACCGGGGGAGGGGATGTTTTTCCCTCGAGGGTGATGATTGCCCCCCTCAAGGTTCGGTCTTACTAGAGTATGTCATGCATGACCACGGTTGATTCCGCGACAACGGCGAAAACACTGTGAGCCCGCGACATTCCACTCCCCTACCCCGGCCCGGTTCCAAGCACATGTCAACAGGACAAACAATTTTGGCTGACGCACGCACGGTCCTCCGGTTCCATCGTTCCGTCGGATAGATCTTTCCAACCAGCTAACTGGGATTCAGGGACCCGCCAAGTTACTTACCGCGACCCCAAGATCATCACCCCTCATCAAATCATCGATTTGCGATGACATCGCCACCCCAGTCGCAGACTCAGACCGAGGTTGGCCGCTGTCTGTTTGAACAGGGTCGGCGATAACAAGTTGCGATTGATACGACACGACACCAGCCTGGCGGCAAGGTGTAATGGATATTGGCAGTCGGATAAATCGGCAGCATGTAGCCATTAGCGCGGCAACGTGTTTCTCAACACCACCTGGGCAAGCGGGATGTGGAGGGGTGGCTGGTAAAGCTCAGACCGGCTACCGTGGCCGTCGTATCGCACGCTGTCGCCCAGCATGCGGCGGTCAGGGAAAGCGAGAGCTGAGGCAAAGGGCAACATCTGGACATGAACCGAGGCACTCAACAGTATGCTTTGATCCGCGTACACAGCCTCGCATCTAGTTCTCGAGATAATCCAGTTTCCAGACTGCATTTTGAATTCGACTATCGGCAAATGCCTGCATGGGCCATCAAGATGCCGTGGGGGATTGCAGAAGCTGGTATCGGCGATGATCGGCAGCAAGCATAGTGAGTACTCTGGAGCAAGTGCAACTATCAATTGCTTAGACAATGTCTTAGCTCGAGCCCAACCACGAGGTATGCACGTTGCCATGCATCAAACTATCTCGTGCATTCTTCCACATACGGCCTAACAGGGTGCTGAGACACCTTGCGCGAGCGTCTTGACCTACTGTTCCGTTGGCCGAGCTAGAGCTCACTAGTGGATTGAAACTTCTGTCACACTTTGGAACGAAGTTTACGCAAGATTATTCGAGACATATCACAGGACTAGGATGCGATGACTATTTCGGCTGTACAGAGGTCCGCAAACAATTATCTCAATACTCAAAGTAGTAGATCCATACGTCATAATCAGACCATAAATCTCACACCTACTTTACGCGTACTGCGTTTCATCGCCCAATCCACGGCAGAACTCCGGAGCCGCAACTGCTGGCCCCCAAAAAGGGAATCCGGTGATCCCTACACCATCAGCCTGTCCGCGCACTAACGAAATGCATGAAAGCCTGCAGTAGCGTGCACTACGCGCCGTTAAGCCTCACTAACCTGCAGCAGGAAATCTTCGAGAAGCCCTTGTATCCTATCCTTCGCTTATCCATCGTTTTGATGGCTACGCCATCGTGCATAGTCGGAGCGGTGTCTTGCTTGCATGTGCATAGGTGCCGTAGCTGCAGCTTTAAGATTAGGAGACCTGGGAGACGCAGCCACCGTCCGGTCAGGTCAAACATCTACCAGCTAGCGTAGTCGCAGCGTTGCGGTGTACAAGATGCATAATCTTCACGCTGTAAACGCCCCGTAGGACACCCACAGTGCTCGTCGGCCATACTTTACATAGCGAAGGATTCAAGGTGCATGAGAGTGATGTCATTGAGGCAGTTCCCGTTCGCCAGCAAGCAAACACGTGCATATTCAAGGCGTGGAGTTATTGTGCATCATCAGACTACCAAGCATCCTCCACAATAGCCCCCCGCCAAGACACCGAGCAGGGATACCCTGATGCTAATACCCCGACTCGTTACGAGGCACGCACGCACCTCGTCTCTTCCCGTCCCAGGCGTTTCCTCTAGGGACCAAACTCTAAACCACGTTTCTCTATTCGCCGAGACGCAATCACCAGAGAACGCGTCCGAAAAACGATCAGCGACGCCTGCTACCAACCTCAAAATTACGTGTCTTGTGACAGCAACCGCATCGCGGATTGCCTAACAAGGCGACGGATAAGGTGACTTGTGATATAATGATCTTCGTTGCGCCGAAGCACCGCCACATAGGACCGCGGGCAAAGCATCCGACGAGCAAATTGGAGCACAACAACCATGGGTGTCTCAGACATTGTGCCAAGGTATAGTACGCATGTGTTTAGGCGTGCGTCATACATCGCCAATCCATGCTCGAGCAAATTGGGCCGCCGTGATTGCAAAGAAATAGGACCAATATATGCAGGGCTCTCGATTGTGTCTCGCGCGTAAGTAGCCATCCGGTCGCGAACCGGATCCGCACTGGCGGCGAAGACGGAAAAGTGGGGGTTCGGATGAGACTTGCGCTCGTGGTCAAACACCGACCGGTGTAGCAGCGTTTGCTAGACAACGACAAGTCTGTCTTCTGGAAGGAAAACTCGTGCGTATAGTTCAAAGTGGAGTATACTAGAATCTGGCTTGCAAAGTGGGTATGGGGTACGGGTGAAGCTACCCGGGTAGCACGGCACAGGCGGTAGCGGTCAAAGGGTTCAGCTTCTAAAATGATGTTGTCATGTTGTTTGGCGCATCGTGACTATAAGGTAGGGTTGAGCGAGCTTGCAGGTCACACGTGCAGACAAGATACGTGTTCAAGTAATTGGTGTAGAGCCTGATAAGCTTCTATGTGCATTTGTATATGTGCTATCTAGGTTGGAATGGGCTGATACCGCAATCCTGGTTTCTTCTAGCTATCTAATCTTCTTTCTACACACGTCTCTTCAGTAATCTGAAGCTTGCAGCCCGTGCGGTCGCATTGCAGCAGACCTTTCCGATCATCGGCGCTGCGCTCAAAGGGGCCTGGCAACATGTGTCGGCTTGGAATGACAGTTCGTGTTGCTCTAGTCTTCCGATAGTTCCCGCACCATGGACAAGGGCCAGGCGAACGCTAGTGGCTCCTTCGTAGCAGGACCTCTGCATCCCAGACTAAGCTGTCGGGAGGTACCTAGAGACATGGCTGAGGCTGACAGCAGGCTGGCGGCGGGCTTGCTAAGTATCCAGGGGTCAAAGTTTGTGGCTGATTTGATGCCTCCAAGTGGAGTGCTCATGGTACCAGGCCCTCTGATTCTTCGCCTTGCCACTGCTCGAATAGCTGGCGCACACGGTAGTCGGTCGCCCAACCAATGTCCGACTCAATGTCTCGTAGCAAATGCAACACGACTTGGCGCTCTCGAGCATCGCTGAGGCACTGACCAGCAGTGAACAGGGGCTGCACAGAGTGGATCCGGACCGCTTCATCTGACCGAGCGAGCGAAATGCCAACAATTTCGCGGCTGTGCTTCTGGCACATGGCCAGAACGGACTGGTACGAGTTCATGCGTGCGACGACGGTGCTGCGCCCCTGGGTGGACTCGTGTGGCTTGTTCATGAACAAGAGAATCTGCGACATGTGGTAGGTTTGCATCGTCGAGGCGCACATGGGAATCGAGTACCAGACCTCTGCAAACATGGAGGCATTATCGTTGTTAAACATCGGTCCGGATGTTTGGGCGGGTGCCACCCTGGCAGAAGGTTTGAAAGTCACCGGTAGTCCGTCGTGCCACACCTGGAACTGCTTGCGGAGACTAAACCAGTAATCCAGAAGGGTCCGCTGAGGAACGCCAGCCCAACTCATGCCGGCTTCGTTTGACACTTCGTCTCCCGCAGCCATGAAATTAACTAGCTTGGCCATGAGCCAGACTAGGGCGTTGCAGATGAGGTCTTCCCTCATCACCTTCTCGTCGTCAGGGTAGCCAGTTGCTGTCGTATTGCTAGGCATAATGTAGCCTCGCTCATCAATCATGAGGCCAGCCTCTCTCCACAGCGTCAAGTCATCGGTGTCTAGCCTTGTGTTGGTCTTGTTGATGAAGGCTGCGAGCATGTCTTGTCTGGCAATGTTCCAGAAGGTTGCTCGCCGAGCTTTTGATGTGAAGTTGAAGTTTGCGGATGGCATCGATGATGTGGGTGTCGGTAGTTGTAATGGCATAACATGCTCTTGTGAAAGGACAAGGAGGGACTTTGCACCATTCAGGTGCTTCGCCCAATCCGAAACGGAAGTGTCTAAGAACTCATAGACACAGAGAATGGCAGAGGCGGCCAACAGTTCGTCGGTGTTTGATACGAATGAGGTGTTGCTGGAAGTCCGTCGTCGCTTGTGTGCTGGCCCATCGTACGCGGAGTTTTGATGTCTTTGTTCGCACTCTGACTCGTCTGGAGATGAGGCGACGTCCATCTTGAGAGCGTGCAACAGTAGTGACACAGCAGTATCATAGTATACTGCTGCCTTGTGCTTCCAATCAACCAATGGTGCCTCGGGGTACTGCTCCATCCTAGCTTGACGCGTCACACTACCTCCCATGACAGGCTTACGGCCCTGGACACGAGCAAGAGCCTTCGCAGCACAGGCGACAGCCGCGTACTTGAGTAATGGGTTGTCACGCGCCTGTACGGGGACGTAAGATGCGAAGTAAGTGCCAAGGTCGAATAGGTCCATCCAGTAACCGGGGCCTTCTGAAAACCACCGGAGAAGGAACGCAATCTCGTGGTCATCTTGAGTGGGCATGCCAACGTCCGAGCGAGGTGGTGATCGCCGTGAGCTTGATATCGAAACTGAACGGTGCATGTGGTCGGCGGAGTCGTATGGCGAATTGAGGCGAGGATCTATGGGCGGCGACGCTGTGGAAGCGGGGAACTCCATAACGGGATGTATTCTCCGGTTGCATAATGATAGAGGAGGCGAGAGTGGGGTGCCTACAACAGATGCGGGTGGTGACTGCATCAGTGGTGGTAGGCTTTCTAGGTCGGGGGTATAACAGAAAGGAACGCTGGTAGGAGGCATCTCAGGCCCCATGCTCGATGGTGTGCTGGTAACTGAATGAAAGTTGCTGTGTGTGCGCCATGAAGGTAAAGAGCGAGTCTCAAAGGGCCCCGGCGACTCCATGGAAGCTGTCGACATTGTGTCAAAGTCGGGTGTCCCGGGATCCAGGTACGGGTTGGTGGTGTTGATGAAGGTGACTGAGAAGGCATTAGCCAAGCTACATTAGTTATGTAAGACGAGACCTACCATGCTTGGGGATATCCATCCAAATGGCATCCTCATCGAATGTGTTCTTGTAAGCGTAGAAGCCCTTCAGTGAGTTCTCGTCCCCTGAGTCTTCGCCGTTCATGGAGGCATTGTGTTGGTGGCGGAAGACAATGCCTGAGGATGGAATGCATTCTCTTGAGGCCTTGGTGCACTGTCCGCACACGGGTTTCTTCTCATCACACTTCAGCTTCCGCTGACGGCAAGTGAGACTGTGGCAAACGTCAGTAGGCGACAGCGTGGATACACAAGTCGACATACCATCCGGTTCGTGATCGCATTTCAACGTAGTTCAATCGTGTGGGTCTTGATGCGAAAAGCTTAAGATATCATAGCCTCGAGCCGAGGAAAGTGGGTAAGAAAAAGCATCCACATGAATCGGAGAGAGCTGCCCTATATCTATACCAGTATGTCGCGGGCGATAAAGCGTTTGATACTCGATGGTTAGATGCGGGGTCTAGCATGGGTTCGCGCCAGTTGCGGATCCACCGTCACCATGAGCAAGGTTACGAAAATCGACGAAAGGCTTGCTCCTGAGCTAGCGCAGTAATCTGAATCGCGCTCGCGTTGCTCAATTTAGCTGGTGTGTGAGAAGCCAGACCTCAGTGTAAGGAACTAACCTGGGCCCGCCGCGCCCACGCCAGGTCGCGTCAAGCGCCGCAGTCAGCCGAGCCATGGCCGAGTTGCTATGCATACACCACTTGCAGACGCTGCAGACGTGCGCTGGGGGAAGACTAGCCGGATTATGGACGCTAACTTGCCACTGAATTTAAACTTTTCTCCTGGTCGCTGCGCGTTCGGCTAGGGATGCAGGTCGGCCCTTCTACCTGGACTACCAACGCATTAGGGGCGGTTTTCCCTGTCTTCACAACCGGAACTTCACTTCCTACAACCCCGCCAAGAAGCATAACAACCTATGGGAAATGTCGGAATAGCCTCCACGACCTGAGCGAGCTTTGACGATAAGGCGCTGGAAGCGTTAACAGCGGCAGCGCGATGAACCCCTCTCATCATCGCATTTCCCAATCTTCGATGAGCACGCAAGCATCGGATGCTGGTGCGGCCGCCTTCACCGCCGCCCACCCGTCCACCCGTGCGCGCTTGAGGTTATTGCAAGGGCTGTCGCTATTGCGACACCTTCTGCTTCTTCTTGGGACGTTCTGGTACCGCCTCGCCGGCGTCACTCTCCGCATCTTCCATTTCAGCATCACTGTCGGACCCGCTGCTCTGATGATCGGAGTCAAATTCCTCTCCAACCTCCGACTCGGAATCGGCCTGGAAATCCTCGTCGACACTTTCGTCATCTTCGTCGGCGCTACCGCGGTTCGCTGGCGCTCCGTCGTCACTGGACGCGAGGTCTTCGTCTTGGAGAGCAGCTGCCAGAATGGCTCCAGACTATGTTCGTTATGTCAGCCCGTCTCGAGCAAAAGGGACAATGATGATACTTACGTCGTCCGCCATCTCGTTCTTAGTCTTGATGCCCTTTGCACGGAAAAAGTTCTCGAGTGGTTGTTGCTCCTCACTACGTGGTGTTAGCTGCACAGCCTTTCGGGTTTTGGCCAGGTATACTCACCGGTTGATGTTCGAGAACTGATGTTCAGCCATGCCGTTCTTCATGCTGAAAGTGATGTCGAATGTGCGGCTAGCGGCCATGGCTCCACCAACACGCGACATGGTCACAGAGGCAATGTTGTCCATGCTGATGTATGTCGCAGGCTTGGGGATGAACATGAAGGCTTTGTCGAGGCAGAACAAGTGACCCTCGTTGGCCTTGATGGAACACTTGACACCCGACTGCTCGTGATGGCTGATGAAGTCGCGAGACGGCCTGGTGATGCGCTTCCCACTGAGTCCCCTGAAGATATCTGCCACAACTGTAGCAATGGGGGCTTCGTAGTGCGACTGAAGCTTGTCCTTGTACTTGTCCTCCAAGAGGTCCCCCTTCATGTTGAGGTCGAGATTAACTTCCTCGTCGCGCTTGAATTGCATCACAAGGAACGGGTAACGCGTCTGACCCTGGCGGAGGGGAGGATCCAGACCGACGGTGATCAAGGTGTGCATGTCGTCGGGTTTAGGTAAGACCATAAACTTCTTGACCGAGTCGAACTGAATCTTGTAGTCGTATGTTTTACCGCGTAACCGGAAGGAGCTCTCGTACATGTCGATATCGAATCGACCTCTGCCATTGGGTTAGTACTTCTTCCGAGACTGCAGATGCGAGTGTCATACCTGGGAGTGAGATGTAGAATGTCCAAGAAAGTGGCAAATGTATCACCAGCGACCTCCCCAATCTCGGCCTTCTCCATCAGAGTCTCATAGAACAGGTTGGCAGCATTTGTCTCCTCAACGTCCTCGGCCCCAGAGGCGTCTTCGCCGTCTTCTGTCTTCTCCTTCTTCGATGCGGTACCGGGTATGTAGAAGCGCATCTCGACAAGCTGGTCTCGCGCACCCGCAGACTTCTTGCCTCTGAACCTTGCTCCTCCCAGGTTTCCATTCGCGCCAGCGTCGCCATCGGCAGGCAACGAGAAGTCGACGGCGACTTCGTTCTTTCCTGCCAAGTTCGTGTTGGACACTTCGGTGTAGGGGACTTCGAAGGCGGGGCGGTTGGCTACGTTGAAGGTGAGTTCAGCCTTCCCAAAGTCGGCCTTTCCCCAGTTCCAGCCACGCAGGGCATGCTCCCGGTTGTCCAGACCTATGCCATACCACGTCTTGAAAACTTTGGAGACGCGGTCAAAATCCTCCTGCTTGAAGCCATCGAGTTGTATCACACCGTCGTTGCGCGAGAGGATCTTGACTTCGTATCCGCGTGATGCTCGGCTCCACTGCGCTTGTTGGATTTGTGACTGGTCGCAAGTGTACGTCTCGCCGTTTGCGGGCTTCCAGCCAAAGCCAGAGTCGGAAAATCGAGTCGCGCCAGGTTTCCGCGAAAGGTTGAGGTAGATGTCGTTGAACGCCTCCCTGCGCTGTGTTAGCTTCGCCTGCCGGGCCCGTCACGGACCTTGATTTCTTACATGTTTGCGGTCGCGTCAAGGAATTAAATATGTGTGTAAAGCAGGACGACTACGGTAGCGGAGAGTTGAAGGCGCGACGGGGGACAGTCGCTACAGGAAAGTTGGTGCTCTCACTTCGTAAACGCGCTGTTTGCTTACCTAACCGCACTAGTTGCAGATCGCACGTGATAGCGCGATAATAACGGCACGAATACCAGAGAGTTCTGAAAAGTCTTTCTTGGGAGTAATGATTCTGCTTCATTGCTTGAATCGGTATTCGCTATTCTTCATCGATCGAAGTTGGACACACCCGCGGACGCCTTGGGACCTGGGACTAGATCGTTCTGCTCGTTGACAGTTCGAGCGCAATAACTCGGTTTTACTAGCTAGGTATAGTTGCACCCCCGGTCGTTACGACTGCTTGTCGCCATCGATATTCACAATCTATGTTCAAAGAATGCCGTCTTTGTTTCTGGATCAACTCACATATGAGTGCGATGCGATACCTCGCTTCATCCCATAGCACCGCGGTAACGCGAAGCAGCGAGCGACTCACAACTTCCAAAATCTATATCTCACCTATCTAACCAGGTCCCCTCGAAGGACAAGTATCGGCAAGACAAGAACTTGTTTCTAGATCGATGCGAATCGAGACAACCTACAAAACCTATGCTCGAATCATTGAGCGGTGCCTGCACAAGTGCACTACAGTTTGTAAGATAGGTGACCAGATCCAGAGAGGAATGTGCCGCCTCAACGTCTTTCTTCAAGCAAAGTTTCCCGCAGAACATCACTCCTCGCGCGCTCCTCTCTAGAACCAAACATCTGCAACCGATCACGACGACTATATTGACCTGTCCATGGCTCAAGCGATTAGGCCTCGCTTTGCCGCAGACTTCATACTCCTTCAACCTGAAGCCACCATGTTGTCAGTTCATAGTTTCGTACCCTGTATCGCAAATATCCTTGGAAACCATCTTGGCCAGTCCTCGCTCACGCTCTTCTTCGAATCAGATTGTCCTATCAGTTTGATGAGGCATGATTCGTTTGCAGCAAGATTCCATATCACGAACTGGATGATCGACCTGTTCTGGATTGTCCACTGCTTGTGGCGATCTGCCACGTCAATTGCGGCCGTGTCCCTACAGTAGTTTGCGGACGGCAGCTCCTTTTGCGTCAAAGCTAATATTATCATACGTTTCTAGCCGCATCACCTTCTTTTATGTCGGAATTTAAGTTTAAGAAGGAAGGATACTGCCTTGCCGATATTCCCTCAGGTCGTCAGTCTCCGTTTTTCAAGGTCGCAGTCATCGAGTTTAGGCTGACTCCAATGCACTGAAACCTTGAATCACTTGCGTCAAAGTGAACATGCAATGTCATCACTTCGGCTAGGGAGGCCCTAAGCGCCCTGTACACTAGCACCTGGAATGAGTTGTCTAGACTGAAGTTTGAAGACTTCGTGAGTGACGCATGCTGAACTCGGCCCGGCTGTACCTGACGTAACCCATCCCCACCTAGTCTTTGGAAGAACGAGGACTGACTCGCAGAATTCGTCAAGACGTTGCAGACATGACATTTCAAGCAGGCGAATCGGGTTACGATTGATGAATACAATGACCGGAGTGCTCAACGTACATATATGTGCAAGCCACCAGAATGCACAAATGTAATTCGATCAAAATACCCTTCGATCCTCACAATAGTCATCCAGCCCCCACGGCTCTTACGATCGAAGTGATGTACATTTGCCTCAGATTTAAGGTGTCGACGAACGACAGTAGTGCATGGCAGGAGTATACTCCGGGGATGGTAAACGTCGCGCGGGAACCCAAAATCTCGCATGTTCCGTAACCGAAATATGCAATTCTAGTTAGGTTACTCGATGAAAGGAATCCACATTTTCGGAATTGCGTCCGGATGCTCTATCATTTTGTTCCGCCTCGAAACGAAGTTTGGTAGATAATCTGGGACTGGGAACCGAGGCTTCTCGTATCATGTCCCTGCCTGGGCAGGTTTTTAGGAATATCTGTATTGTCGCCGTTCGCGTTCGTCATAGGATAACACCTGTCGTATGAAAATGACGAAGACGAGGGTACAGTGAAGTTCTTGCGAGCTTGCACTCAGGTAAGTACCGAGCTGGGTGAATCGCGAGCACTGAACAGCCGCAGGACGCTTCGTTAGGGAAACGACGCATTTCAGAAATTGGAAGCATAACAACAACCAGTATGGAGTAGGAATACATTTACGACGATATTGATTGAAGCTTCTATCAAAAAGCTTCCTATGACGCCACCTAGGTACCTGCCTTACTCAGCATGCCCCTCGGGTGAGCTCGGAGCTACCCCGCCATACCGGTACTTCGCTCAGCTCCTTCGATGCAACCGAAAACCCCCATCATGACACCATGACGGATACGAGCGCACAACAGGCTGAAAGCCACTATTTTGCCAACGAGCCACCACCAAAAGACCTCCAGACAAACACGACTCTTGCGCGTGAGTTCATTACGCGCCATGCCAATGAAGGCCGTCGCGTCGTGCTTGTCACTTCAGGTGGCACCACAGTGCCTCTAGAGCAGCAGACAGTCCGATACATCGACAACTTCTCAGCCGGTACTCGGGGAGCCACCAGCGCCGAGTACTTCCTCCAAAATGGCTATGCCGTCATTTTCCTGCACCGACAGTTTTCGCTGTTGCCTTTTTCGCGACACTACTCGCACAACACGCGCTCATTCCTGGACTACATGAAGGAGGAAAATGGACAGGTAGTGGTGGATGAACAGCATCAAGACCAGATGTTGCGCGTATTGCGCCAGTACACGGAGGTCAAGCGAGAGAACAAGCTATTGATCTTGTCCTACGTGACCATCACCGAGTACCTGTGGAATCTGCGCGAGGTTGCGCAACTCATGCGTCCACTTGGGCCGAAAGCCATGTTTTACTTGGCCGCCGCCGTGTCTGACTTCTTTGTTCCGCAAGACCGCATGGTCGAACACAAAATACAGTCCAACGAAGAGTTCCACCAGGGCCCAAATGGCACTCGTGGGGGAGATGTAAAGCCACCGGCCGCGCGCACGGAAGGAAAGAGTTTGATCATCGATCTTGAGCCGGTGCCTAAGTTCCTCAAGCAGCTCGTGGATGGCTGGGCGCCCGATGCGATGATCGTGAGCTTCAAGCTGGAGACTGACCCTGCCTTGCTGGTTACCAAAGCTAAATACGCCCTGAACAAATACTCGCACCATCTCGTGATCGGAAATCTACTGGCCACTCGGAAATGGGAAGTCGTGTTCGTGTCTGTCTTCGATGACGAAAAATGGATACGGGTACCCACCAGCCGTAGAACGAAGAGCTTGTCAGGAATGCCATCACTTGTTGGTTTGGCCGATCCCTTGACCAAGAAGGACGTTCAAGCAAGCGAATCAATTGCTACAGAGAAAGGGGTACCGCAGGGCGAGCCTTCTCTGGAAATCGAATCTCTTATCATCCCCGAGATTGAGAAGATGCACACCACGCTCATAGACAAGACCCAAGCAAAGGCTGTGTCTGCATAGTAATCCCAGACATACTGAGCAAGCGTTGTTTGTACTTTGCCTTTCACGACATGTATTCCGATACGGGTCAATGGATCGCACGGCATCTTACACGTGTTCATCAGGCTTTCAATCTACACATTACATTGGTTTTATCACATTGCTCACTCTAGGATGACTCTCCACTGTGCCGAAGTGTGGCGTATGCTGGCACCCCAAATGACCAACAAGATAGCACCGATACCGACTATGCCAGCGAAAACCCCAGCCAGGGTACCGAAAGCTCGGACAAAACCTGCCTCTTCGGCCCAAGGGATTACACCGAAGAGGAAGCCAAATGCCACGATGTTCTTCAGCCCGTTCACAAGAAGCAGTACGTCCGAGTTGACTGGAAATGCGCAGTCGCTCACATACGCTATAGTGATCGTTGGTATGGCTGTGAGCGCCATCGAGATCATGCCGTACCCGAAAAAGAGCGAAACCCACGACAAGGCGTTCTGAACACCGTAGCCGAATACAAGGCAGCCTGCTGTTGTGATCACCAGTGGAATGCCCACCAGGTAGAGTCGGGTTTCTGGCTCGTAAATGCCTAGCATTTTCCTTGTTTGCCACCTACACCACATGTCCACGAGGTCACCTGCATTCAGTCAGCACGTTTCTTGGCTACGTGGTGCTCCATTATGACTTACCTCCTGCCCAAGCCCCGATCACGTTGCCCAAAATGCCTGGGATGTTGATCAGGCCGTTAATCTGTGCGCTCCAATTGTACGGAGGTGCTTGCAGCACGAACGGGTTGAGAATGTTGACTGCGATAGTAATGACCAGGGAGATGGAGTAGCAGAGAAACGCGTATATGACCGCAGGATACACAATCATCGGCCACGGTCTGCTAGACGTTAGCATCAGAACCCCGCCCAGCTCGACTGTGACATACCGTATAAACAGCTTCACCAGACTCGTCTCCGAGACGCCACTCCACAGGCTCAGCTCCTGCCTCCATGTGTTCTTTGCCTCCTGGTGTAGGATGCGATTACTCGATTTTGGCCGGAGATGTTTCTCTTCCGCCATGACGATCTTATCGTTTGAAGGGCAGATGGCCACACCGGCGCCTTTGATATGCTCACGCGTGTATCTTGTCTCAGGGACTAAAAGAAGTATCGTGAGGAAGTTGAGCGCGGTCAGAATTGCAGCAATCCACTTGTGCCATCGCCAGCTGAGGTTCGTCGCGATGAAGCCGCAGACCAATGGTCCCACCGTATTACCACCCGCTATCGCGTTCCTTGCGCACAGTCAGCGCACTGAGAAGGGCCCATAGGAAGAGAATATATGCTCACATATAGATACCCATTTTGCTGCCTCGTTCATGCAGGAAGAACAGGTCCTTGGAAAATTCAGTCAGCTCGTCGGTCAAGATCGCTCAGCCCGTGCCCTCTGATGGGGTTTGGATATAAGCAAGTAGTACAGAATTACCCACGTTGACTATTGCAGCACCCAAAGCTTCTGTCGAAGACCCTGCGAACGCGGCGACGATGTTACTCCACAAAAGACTCTTGAACGAATTCGCCATGGCGCCCCAGACGCAGCATGCGCATAGCAGGGCACTGGCGAACACGAAAACCGGTCGTTTCCCGAAATGATTGGCCATCGGTACCCAGAAGAAATTGAAAACGCCCAAGACCAAGACGGGGTATAAGAGGAGATGCGCAGTCTCGTCCATCGGCTTATCAAACTCGATCGAGAGAATATGGAATGCTGGCGCTAAGCCTGCGATCGAATAGTTTGTCAAGAAAGTAAAAGCGCACACCGAAGCGAATGCGACATGTTTCTTCCATCGTGGCCATCGGAGCGGGTCATTAGGATCGTTTGGCGAGGGTTGTGGGAAGAGGACGATGTCCGCTGGCGCACTTTCACCATACCCAGCTACACGCGCCGAATTAGCTCCGCATTCAAACGGACAAAAACGAGCATCACCGTACCTTGTTGCAACACCACCGTACCGTCAGTACGATCCAGAGCCCTCAGGCTGGTGAAATGGACACCCATCATGATGTCAAGGGCCTTGGAACCAGCAGTAATCTCGACCTTGGGATCCTTTACTTCGGGTAGGAAACTGCCATTCAGAACCAGGACCAAGCAGGTGCGTCGCTATCGCTTTTAGTCCTGTCTTTCATGGGCGACATGGGAAGCACCCGGCGGCAGGTAAATATTGTTGACATGTGGTCGGACGCATGCTATGTAGGGCTTACGGAGTTCCGTGCAAGGCAAGATTACAGGCGCAGACTAGTCAACCAGGAAACTTTCCAAGGTTCTCACGCGCAGCAGGCGCCAAATTTGTTGATGTACAGATGCGGTTGTGTCTCCATGCTTGCTTATTTGGTTGGCTGACTGGAGATGGCTAATATGGGTATGGGGTCTGTCTGATGCTGACATGGTGGACGTTCATGCAGTACCGGGGCATGCGGGGCCGGTCGCGATCCCGTGCCCACCATGATCGACGGCCAGACTCGATTCTGAAGGCCCTTCTCTACAAAAGAAACATTCAAGTGCCATGGGAGATGCCGGAGTGAATGGCAGTAGTGTATATTCGTGCTTCGACTGCCGACTGCCACGATCCCGTTGCGTGGATCAGTCGATGGTAATGTGAATGCCGATTGTGGTGTCAACAACCAACTTTGGAAGGTTGCCAGTCCCTGTCATACACACGATCGGTAGTAATCTCGACTTCGTGAGATTGCGTCGCTATGCGCTCATCTATTCGCTTTGTCAACCTTTGAAAGCCCTTACTCTGCTGCGCCTGTCTTCCATAAGACGACCTCAGGACGAGTCAAACATTCTCCATGTTACCGCGGATGGAGATTCCCCGAGGTCTGAGCTAAGGCATCCCCACCGCGCGACGAATGGAGGCTTGCGTCATGTCGGAGACTTATCGATCACTTTAGTGACGCTGAAGAAGCCGTGCTTCTTTGTTGTTGCGGCGCCATCCCGTCCCGCCTCGCTAATCGTCGCGCCAAGCCTACCAGCGTGAAGGCCGCGGGGGCTTCGACCTTGGAACCACAACATCAACACCTCCACCCAGGTATCTTAACTAGCACATCACAGTGGATTGATCCGGCTTCTACCGCTCACGTTATCAAATCACATAGCTGAGGTGGTGGTCGCGCGGCCAGTGCTCAGACGCTCGACGACACGAATCTGGACGGAAGCCGAGCTATGCTTCCGAAATGCAACGTTGGACACATCGCAGAACATGACACCGACTGGCAGTATAGATGGACCATATGGCGAGTGATGGATTTCAGTGTGGAGGTTCGTCTTCTCTGATGACGCTGACCTTCACATCTATGGCTTTATCTGACGCGACAACTCGTTTTTCTTGCGCCACAACGTCTCAGCTTGCGCGACCACTCGTCATGAAGCTGTAAACTTATCTTCGCCATATCGTTTTCTCCAGATTGCGACACGAATCATGTGCGGTCTTTTCTTCTTCCCTCGAACAATGAAGGGTCTCAGAATGAACATGGAGTTACATTTCAATGACGCCGTACGACAAGAACGAGATCTAATACAATACCCCACGGCCATGTCTACGACCACACAAATGAGTCTGGATGACACGACTTCTTCGCTAGCGGAGGATATACTGCATTTGTTCCGATTCCCCATGGCGTCCGTCAAGAGGATCAGCAGAGCCATCAATGCGCGCTGCAAAGCATCCCGCATGCACAGGCATATCTGCAGCGTTTTAGAGCGTTTCTAGACAGACGCCATCGCGTGCTGACAAGACAGTGCTTCCTTGCGTCTTTGCTTTTCGCCCATGAACCCTGCCCCATCGGGACCACGGTGACGCCTTTCGTTGCACGGCGTGGCGCCTATTGGACTAAGCACATATCGCATTCCCGCTAAACAGCCAAAGAGACGCGGAGATCTCACTGCTACTGCACGCTCATCGACCGAAGATCAATATCGTACAGCGCTGTCAAATCCGCGGATGCGGCGCAACGTGACGCTTGATCCTAGCCTACACCAAAGTCTCTCTATCGGAGTGTATCCCCGCCACCGCCAAAGCATGGTGACTTGTTTGGAATAAACTTATAACCTGATCAACACCCTGTCTCACCGCTTGACCCCGGTACCCCGGACTTGCACAGGTATATATCGTCTGCGGACCCAGACTCTTACCAAAGTTTCTTCGCACCAATAGGCCCATTACCTCCATTCTCTCACGCGATCCCCCTCACCATATTCAGTACTGAAACATAGTCCTTTTATGGCTAAGTCGACCGTGGCCAGACTCGCGTCCCAGAAGTCTCCAGCCCTAGCAAGCAATCCATCACCTTTCATGGATCCCCGACCACCACCAGGAAATCCAGCGACAACTGCGGAGATGTGGGACAGGTACGAGAGACAGGCTGTGGAGACGGCAAGAATGAGAGAGAGGACTATGCAACCGCCACAGCCTCAACGCCTAGTTATTCCAATCAGAAACAAATGGACCAAACCAGACGATGTTTCGCCGACAGTACCAAGCTTCGACTTCAGAAGACGCGGCCATACAGCAACGGTCTCGACTACAGTGGCTATCTGCAAGACCTGTACACTTCCTATTACCTATGCCTCTGGAGTCTGCGAAAGCTGTACAAGAACCATCATCCTGCCATCGGCCAGCGGCGAAACCACTCCGCCTATCAGTCCCGCCTCGCGCAACTTCGCCTCTACTGACCTCATCAAACTTCGCAAGAACTCATATGGGGAAGATGTCAACGTCCGAACATCAACAACGTCATCGCGACGAACGTCGTACTGCCCACTACCAGCGCACCTTGCAGACCCCTCATTCCGACTCTCCACACTACAGCCACCGCCCGAATTGGAAGCATTCTCAAACGACCCTATCCGCACCAGAAGAAAGACGTCCCTCACAGACCCCAACGAGCCATTCCTTCGCCTACAGATCGCGCAACAAGCACCTTTACCCCGATCTGCAATGAACTCACCACCCATAACCCCCACATCACCACCACCATGGGCAACCCACTCTCGCTCTTCCACACGGCGCTCCAGTCTAGCAAACGCGGCACTGCTACCAAAGCCCGCCTATCCACACGCGCGCACCGACAGCGTGGCCTTGTCAGAATACAGCACCCTCTGCCCAATCCAAACCACACTAACAACAAAACTGGAAAATACAATCAGCGCCTGGGACGACTGGGACAGCGACAATGAAGACGCGGATAGAGCTGGTTTGGCGAGCTGGATGGGTCGGCGCAAAACCAAGGGTCGAGGCAGTGAACGGCCCCGGGAAGGCAAAGGCAGTATGGACAGCACCGAAAGCGATAATGACGCGACAAGACCTAGTCTCTGTCTGCGGGAGACGCCTAAGAAGGTCAAGAAGAGCATGAACATTAGTAAGGAAGACCAGGGTTTGGAGCGCGCTAGGATTGAGGCAGCGGAGAATGCGAGGGCAAGGCGGCGAGATGCCGAACAGAAGCTTGCGAAGAAGAAACCGAGTGGGTTCATCAGGGCGATTACTTGTGGGAAGAGTGATACTGATGATTGAGTTTGTTCACGAGCACTACTTTTCCTTTTGTTTTGGTTCAAGCAAGGCGTTTACGATGGGCGAGATTACTAGGGATGATACCAAGTGTTGGTCGGCATGCAAAACAAGGTTGGATCGGTGTTTTGGTGTTGTCCACTATGGTATACATGTCTTACGACGATATAGGCGATTACGCTACCTTAAATCATAACGTATAATGTATCATCTAGAATGAAAATGGAAAAGATCCTTAGCTACCGTTACTTGCTCTGTGATTGCTTTCGTACCTTCACGCGGCAATTCTCGCTCAGTGCTCTATATCTGCACAGAAGTACCATCCCAACAACCCCATCGAATCCATACCGCTACCCAACTCTCTCAACCTCGAAGCCAACAGACATATCTCCCACCGCTAAACACCCTTCTGCACATTCGTGCACCCGCGTCCCTACCTACCTACCTTTCCATTTCCCTACCTGCTACCGAAGTCGCGTACAACAGCCGCGCGCTCCCGCCTACTCCACCCGGTAAGAGGTGAGAATGCGGGTAGGCGAGCGGTGACCCAGTTGCTAGTTGCCACGGGGTCATTCGTCTAAAAGGCGCGTAGGGGAGTAGGGGTAAGCGAAGCGAGGATGCCGTGGGAGGCGGTGATGTGGCCTGGGTACGACTGACAAGGCAGATGTGTTGAGGTAGGTAGGGGGTATTTGGATGTGGAGTGAACCAGACGGTAGAGTGGATTGTGAGGGTTCGCGACCGACTAAAACAATGACAGCTCAAGACATCGTCATAGCCCTGCTACAACCTTATCTACACAGTCCACCACTATCATCAAACCCCTTCGACCAACACCCTAACACCACCTACCACCGTGCCCTCGTATGCAATGTAAAACCCGTATACCAGCCTTGTCAACGTTGCACCATCGCCCGCCTCGACCGATGCCGTGGACATCTGATCAAGCTGGTGGTAAGTGAAATGCGGATGTCGTGGCTGCGTTTTGTGCTGCAAAGCATCGGTGAAGTCGCCATACTGATATAGAGCCCCGGTTGTGTAACGTGATGCAGGTCTGAGCGGTTGTAGGCGAGCGTTACACGAAGGGGGCGGTTGGGCGGTCTGGGCTTCTGAGGTTTTGGGGTTGTTTGTGTGTGGGACGTGAGGTTTGAGACCTGGTTGCGGTGGATATAATTATAGCTGTGCGGTATCTGGGTAGTTAGTTTGGCGTTGTCGCTCGGGTAAGATGATGCTTCTTGCGCAGGACTGTAGATGGCTGGAGTGGATGCGATGTCGCAACTTCGAGATGGTAGTATGCGCTCTCGTATGGTAAGTGGCGGTGTGGAGGCACGATAGGCGTTGGCCACGTCTAGCAATCCGTCGCACAGTGGCGGACACACCTACAATCGCCTTGAGCATGTTGGTGTCCATGTCAGCTGCAAGTCAGCAGGGCGAAGATGTCAGTTGTTTCGGATATACCACCTTGACCCTGGCATCTAGGAATCTTTGCTGACCGCACGCAGAATGTGCTTTCAAGACGAATTACCAGTGTTAATGTAACGACCAGATGCATGTTCATGTTTTCTTCATCTCCTGGCGTACGAAGACGGAGAAATCCGCGCTCTAGAGTTTCGATGTTGAAATGTCGTTCTTGGCTGTGTGCGACATGTCGAAGTTAAAGTTCGATCACACTTCAATCTCGTTATGGTTTGATAGGTTGACAGCGGCAGAAATCAAGTGATGCAACTTTGTTGTCAATTCATCTGGCGACGAGCAAGAGTTGGAAGTTGCGAGCAAGTCCATTGAATTTGTGTAGCTTCGCATGAGTGTAGAGTAGACGTTGGAAACCTCGGGGGTACCGAGCAGTGACTAGTAATTAACAGTTACCAAAACCGTCTTGGTTTCTGCACCCTCTAGTCATGATCATGACATTAGTAGTAGGAGGATGCAAGGACCACGTGATGCTGACCGTTGGGTTTTGGGTTGAATTACCACACCGGCATCTGGTCGCTTGGCCCAACGTACTGCACATAATTACTCCTTTTCAAATGAGAAGACGTCATAGTCCACAATCGATACGAGTCGGAAACCACGAGGTCCGAGGTTTCGACGAGACAGAAGTTGCGGTGGTGTTGGCAAGCTCATGCAAGCTCAAAACTAGCTGCAAGCCTTTCAATAGTTTGGGGCCCATCAACGACGGGCTGTTGACTACCTCAACCGATGCTGCCGCGGGTAGAAAGGCACCTTAACTACCGACCAACACCACAGGGCTTGCGGGAATAATGACGCGGTGCCACGAAAGCCCGAGGCGTTGAAGACAAGGAAGCATGAAGCTGTTTAAGACGTTCTAAATCGGTACAACTATCCGACTTAGCCCTGCAGTGTGTTTTGATGAGCTGTTACAAGTCACGAAAAAAAGCATTCGTCGAGCGCGAACATGACAGAAGAATTCGGGTGTCGGCACACAGTCGGGAATTTTTAAAAAGAGGGGTGTTGGCGACGACGACGACGACGGAGGTGGTGGCGGTGCTGGAGGAGGTTGGCGCGGGGTGGCTGCACGCCTTGGTGAAAGTTAAGGCGATCGGTCAAATCTCACGTCGTCGGTGTTGTTCCGGCATTGGCAGTCAGCAAAAGGCGCGATGCCTGAAGCATGGTGGATGCGATGGAATTGGCATGGTGGCGTGAGCGTCTCTCGTGATCTGCCACGAGGTAATTTCCTTACGAACTGCTCATTAATCGATACGCGGGCGGGCCAGAGGCAGAATTGATCGTCTTGCATCATAGTTGCCTGTCGTTGCTTGTAACCGACCGCGCGGATGTCACCAAAGCTTGTCACGTCGTGTCGGGTCCGGAGTTGGCGGCAGGGCGGTGATAGTGATGGCCCACCTAATGGGCTAGAAGGATGGCCGGTGTGTGTGGGAATACGGGAGCGGCCAGGGTCTGAGAAGGCCCGCCGGAAACCATGGAAGCGTTGTTTTTGAGGGGGTGTCAGCAGCGTGAGATTGTTGTTTGTTGTCACTGCTTGAGCGCTGCTCGGCGCAGGGTTTTCTTTGATGCAACGCGCAGGTGCATGTCTTGGTCTTGCCAGTGAGTTGGTCCAACCTCACCCCTGACGCAGGTTGTAATTCTGTCACGCTAGCCAGGCCGAGTGAATCTGTGGGGTCGCTTGTTACCGCATCGGGCCAGAGGACAGCCAGGCGAGCCGTGGGCGCAATCTCTTCGACGCCAGCTGGCGAGCTCCTGAAGCTTATCTTGCTCTAGCGAAGGCTTGGTTCTTCCGTCTGCTTGGTGACAGCGCGACAACGTTGTCAGGACGATCCTGCGTTGGCGTCCGAGTCCCTGAGTTCGGTATGCCTTATCAATAGTGCCTCTGTTGCGTTCCACCTTTTACGAGGGCACATGTGGCCGTCCAGCACCATGCTCCCCACCACGTCGTCGGAATGGGCCCAGCGCGTGCCGCTTGCCGTGCTCCCCTCTTGTCGTGTAATGCGAGCCAATCCCTGCGCCCAGAAATAGAAGCTCGACGAGGCCAATCCCCGCGATGATCTTGCCGCACAGAGCTGGCATTGGCTGCGCTAGGGTGGAGATTGCCGCTCGTGCCCCTTAGGGCTGTCCTGAGCAATACCGTTATTGGTCGATGCGTCCAATGTGTGCCTGAATTTTCCTTTTCAGGTCGCAAATGGCCGACGCGATGACTAGCATGGCTGAACGTCCTTCGTATACGCGGCATCGCCTCAGGTACTTGAATCTGGGCGCGCCCGCTTCTATCCTTCTCACCTCCATCGCTGTAGGCGCATCTCAACTACCTGCCTTCAGCATCTCACTCGTTAAAACATCTCGGCCGCTGTCACTCGTTTCCAGCTGCCTTGATCCCATACAGCAACCTTCTAGTAATACTTAATTTGTTTTCGCTAGGTACGTACTTTCCTTATGTTTTCGCTACCGCGCGGGGGCTCCGCAGCCGCTTCCCAAAATACGTCGTCGTGCATGCTGGTGTTAGCCTTCTTTTTCGCTACACCAACCCCCCAACACGACGACATCCTACCCGCCCGCCAAAAACCAAATACATAACCGTTGTGCCGTCGCCCCTGGACTCTCCATGCTATTCATCACCTACTTATACCCCTGTTATCCGCATTCTACAACGACATCTCGGATGACTACACAGCCACCCTGTTGGCTTACACACTCTTTCTACCACACTCGTTTCTAATACTTTCCCACAGGTGAATCCTCATAATGAAGGCTTCTCTCTTCGGCCTCGGCGTCCTCGCCGGTCTGGCCAGCGCAAACATCAACTTCGAATGGGTCAACCCCACCTGCGACCACCAAGACCCTGCCAGCCTCTGCCTGACTGGCCAGCACTGCAGCTCTTCCGATGTCTGCGTACCCGACCTGAAGAGCGAGTACTCCAAGCTCGTCTCTCGCTCATCTCTTCGCGTTGTTCCTGCGAAGAGACAGGCCAAGTACTCTCAGGACGGAAAGTGCGGTCCTGCTAACGGCAACCTTCTCTGCGACCCCAAGAGCACCGTCTACTCGGGCACATGCTGCTCGCAGTACGGCTGGTGTGGAAGCACCTCCGCTCACTGCACTGAGGGCTGCCTGTCTGGCTGTGACAACGGTGCCTCCAGCGCCGCACCCGCACCCACCAAGGCCGCCACTTCGGATGCCACTTCGCCCAGGACTGACGGCAGGTGCGGAAAGGACTTTGGCGGTGCTACATGCGATGCCAACGGTGCTTACGGCGGCTGCTGCTCGTCTTACGGATACTGCGGTACCACCGAAGGTCACTGCCTCCCTGCCAACGGATGCCAGAACGGATGCAAGGGCACTGCTGCCACCCAACCCGGCAAGAACAACCCTGCTCCTGTCAGCAGCCGTCCTCCTTCGTCCACCACCTCCGGGGAGCCAGTTCTTGGTAAGCCCACGACTGCCGCCGCTTCCAAGCCTACCAGCGTCGCCACCACCGACGGCAGCTGCGGAGCCAAGTTCGGCAACACTGTCTGCGGTAACTGGGCCCAAGGAAGCTGCTGCTCCATGTACGGCTACTGTGGTAACACCACCTCTCACTGCGGCGAGGGTTGCCAGAACGGTCCCTGCCTCAGGGCTCCCAGCGTTCCTGCTCCTGCTGCCAGCCCTGCTCCTCGCGCCGCTAAGCCCGGTAGCATCCAGCTCAAGGGCCGCTCCGGTGTCCCTGCTATGCACGCTGGTCTCATGCCCAACGGCAAGGTTGTCTTCCTTGACAAGGTCGAGAACTACACTGAACTCAAGCTCGCCAACGGCCAGTATGCCTACTCTTCCGAGTGGGACCCTGTCACTGACAAGCTGACCCCCTTGGCCTACAAGACCAATGCCTTCTGCTCCGGTGGTATCTTCCTTGCTGATGGCCGCTTCGTTTCTCTCGGTGGTAACGCTCCTCTCGACTTCATTGACCCCACTGTCGGTGATGGTTTCAGGGGTATCCGTATCCTCAAGCGCTCTTCCTCAGATGCCTCGCTTGATGGACAGGCCTGGAACGAGCCCGGTGCCCAGCTCGACACTCCCCGTTGGTACGCTTCCGTCCAGATCATGCCCGACAACTCCATCTTTGTCGCATCTGGATCCAAGAACGGCCTCGACCCCTCAAAGCCTGAGAACAACAACCCTACCTACGAGATGCTCAACGCCGATGGTTCTCCCCGTGGAAAGAGCTACAACATGGAGATTCTCAGCAAGAACCAGCCCTACTACATGTACCCCTTCATGCACCTGATGAAGGACGGCAACCTGTTCGTCCAAGTCTCCAAGTCTGCCGAGGTCTTCAAGGTTGACACCGGAGCCGTTGTTCGCACTCTGCCCGACCTTCCCGGTTCCTACCGCACCTACCCCAACACCGGTGGATCCGTCATGCTCCCTCTCTCATCTGCCAACGACTACAACCCCGACATCATCATCTGCGGTGGTGGCCCTTACCAAGACATCACTGCTCCTGCTGACCCGTCCTGCGGTCGCATCAGGCCTCTCGATGCCGACCCAGAGTGGGAGATGGACTCCATGCCCGAGGGCCGCGGTATGGTTGAGGGAACTCTCCTCCCCGACGGTACCGTCGTCTGGGTCAACGGTGCTCAAGAGGGTGCTCAAGGTTTCGGTGTTGCTCAGGACCCTGCTCTCGAGGTCCTTCTGTACGACCCCAACCAGCCCAAGGGCAAGCGCTTCACCACTGGCCCTGCCTCCACCATCGCCCGTCTCTACCACAGTGTCGCTCTCCTCCTCCTCGACGGTACCCTGCTCATCTCCGGCTCCAACCCCGTCGAGCAGCCCATCCTCAAGCCCGACGCCAAGAACCCCTACGTCACCGAGTTCCGCAACGAGATCTACACTCCCCCCTACCTCCAGGGCAACCCCACTCGTCCTTCAGCCGTCCAGATCTCTTCCAAGGAGCTCGTGATGCAGCAGAAGTTCAACATCAAGTTCAACGCTCCTGCCAACGCTAAGAACGTCAAGATCTCGCTCTACTACGGTGGATTCGTTACTCACTCTGTCCACATGGGTCACCGCATGATCTTCCTCGACAACACCGGCTTCAAGGCTGGCGCCACCGCCCAGAGCTTGACCGTCACCATGCCCCCTAACCGGGCTGTTGCCCCCGCTGGTCCTTACGTCATTTACGTTGTCGTTGATGGTGTTCCCGCTATGGGACAGTTTGTTCACGTTTCGTAGAATGGGACTGTGAATGATGGGAATTGGACGAGACGAAGATGTAGCTAATTGCGCTAATATTCCTTGTATCATCCTTGAATTGAGTGTTCATTCCGCATTCGTGCATGTGTCATGGTATGGTGGATGGCTATTGAATAATTAGCGATGCATGTCCTCCTATAGAAATAAAGAATTGTTATGATATCACTTGTTGCCTACGTTGATTGTTTGTGTCTTGTGAAGTTCATTAGGTGACACTGAGATGCCTACATTCAATCATGATAGTAACATCTCACACTGTCCCTCGTCTATGTCGTCCCCTGGCATACATTTGAATGTCGCGCTCACACACCCAAACTTCCCACTTAGTAGTCAAGTCCAGAACTGTCCGTATCCTCAACCCCAGCCCTCTTGCTGTAGTCGGCAAGAGGACTCGCGCCCTTGCGCTTGCGACCCACGACGACGCTGTCGGCCTTCAGGGTAACCTCGTCCTTTCCATCCAACTTCCAACACTTCTTCTTACCCCCCCATCCAATCCACAGCATCAACAGTCATACCACCACGATACATATCCCTCAGATCCCTCGGCACGTGAACGCGCTCATCATCAATGATCTCTCACATCCACGCCATACACTCCCGCATCTTGGGTGTTTCACTCCGCATCTGACTCAGCGCATCTTCCATAACAGCAACCCGGTTCTTGAGGGCTTTAATGGTGGCCTTGCCGTCGGCGGAAGCGGCGGCGGAGGGTGGTTGGGTGGAGACAGTGCCGGCGGTGGTGATGGCGGCGTCGGTCTTGGGGGAGGCTGGGGACGACGATGGCGTGGTGGATGTTGTTACGGAGGGAGCGGGAGGGTGTGTAGGTGCTGCGGTACTCTTCTTGAGTTTCTCCAACTGTGGATGGAGGGTTGTAGTCAGTAGATATCTCCCGCCGTGCATACCGCACAGTGCGAGCCTACCTCCTCCCTCAACTCCTTATTCTTGCGACAAACACGGTACGCCTCCTCTGCAATCTCTTGCGGGCTACCGTAGTTGGCGACGCGGGCGCGGATGCGCTGGGTATCAGGGTCGTGCTCCATTGGTACTGAGGAGCGTAGCTTGCGGGTGTAAGGCAGCGATTTCTTGATGTACTGCCTGAGTTTCTTTTGGGTGAGGCCGCTGCGGGTGCGACGGCCGGGCATGTGCTAATGAAGTGTGTTAGGATTGTGAGCAGTGAATCACAGCAAAGGGCAGCAAAAGAGATTCAGACTGGTGTGAGGTCGTGCGAGGATGGAGGAGCGGGAGGAAGAGATGCGACTTTAGGCTGCGATACAGATATTTTGGTTAGTGCGTTTGTGCGTTTGCGTTGGGCTGGTTTTCACTTTTGCTTTCATTTTCACTGCGGTTGGAAGGTGGTGGAAGTTCAGTGTTGACGTCAGAGTATAGGTAGGTAGGCGGGCGCAGTGTGAGTGGATGTACAGAAACCAAACATTAGACCGCCTCATGAAACGGTGAGACGGGGTTGGTTCTGGGCCTCTTAGTCCCAGCTACTCAGTCAGTTGTTCATTGTCAGGCTTCTCCGCTGGTTCCTTCTTATCTGGCTTCTCCATACGCCTCCATAGACCCAGGAAGCCACCTCCGACGACCATTTGGCCAGCTTTTGGTCGGCATACCATAACCCATTTCTCCTCCTGTTTGGTCAAGTCTTCTTTTAGCTCGTTACCCCGTCCCTCTTGGCCTACTTCTGAGTCTACGCTTTCATCGCTCGAGGATTCGGAAGGTTGTTCTGGCTGAGCCTTCTGCATAGGTGCTCTTGGTCTAACGGCGCGAACATCCCATTCGCGAATCGTGCCTGCTCCTAACTCAATAACCTGATCAAGAAGATAGGGCATTTTTTGCTCCCGAATAGCTTCGACACATTCGGCGATCTGTGTGATGCTTGGGTTGAAGACGGCGAGCAGGCCGTTGACGTGCAGCGCAGGGGCGACATTGGCGAGATGACTTGTCGCGTTGGGGAGATCAAGGAATACATGGGTCAGGAAGGGCTCCTCAGTCTTTCTTGACACTTTCTGTTTGGCGATCCACTCAGACACGTCTCCTACGTGAAAGTCGACGTTGCCCGCGTACATGCCATGTCGGAAGCCCTCCACGATCTTTTTTGCATGGACTGAGTGTTTGCTAGATATATCCAGTGTATGTATGATAGCGCGACGGTTCTGCTTCCACGACGACAGTGCTGATTCCTGCAGGTCTGATATGGACTCTCCGAGGTATACTGCGTCTTCAGGTTCTTCTTCGGTAGTGACATATGACGGCGTTCTTGGAACCGGAGGGTTACCGGCATGCACAGCGCGAGAGAGATGCAGCGTCAGCGCTCCATGGCCTGTGCCAGCTTCGAGGATCTCGAGAGGCGGGTCGGTGTTGGGGGTAGCGGACGGAGTGTCGACGTGGATGTCGAGCAGGGACACTATGAGGTTCGTGTCTGAAGGGTAGATCTAGAGGATGTCAGTATAAATGTTCCGTTTAGCGATATCGTGAAGTACACACTGGAGTCACAAGGCGCGGTGTCAGTCTGACGTACTCGGCCAATGTAGGCTCGTGGATGCGAAAGGTGACGCCCTTGTGGGAATTGACTATTTGCCGGGGCTCTTTTCCAATGACATCTCCATGCTTGATAACACCTCTGTGTGTGCCGATGGTCTTAGACACCTGCAGTTTCACGAGGCGCCCATCCTGCGTCTCTTTGCTCTCGCGCAGGAGCACGACATCGCCTTCTATGCGCCTGTGAGCGGGGTCGGGGCGGTGGAAGCGGAGGTCTTGCCTTGGAAAGCACGATAAAGGCAGGAGCTACTCGCAAAGTGGCGCGCACGCGGTTGGAGTGCAGCACGGCGTAGCTGGTGGAGAGAAGATGGTCGCATGGCTTTGTAAGAACCTTGAAAGATGTGCAGATGCGGAGGTGACGCCTTCTCCGCACCAAGCGAGCCGCGACCGCGGGAGGGCACCGAGTATGTTCTGCAGGCGTAGGGATGCAGCGGATATTACACAGACAATTGAGTCTTTACCTGTAGCTACTGACTATGCTCCGTCCTACACCGCTGAATCCATCTCACTTTACTGCATAATGCATAACGTCACAGCGGTGACTCTAATCCCGGCATCGCCATTGACGATCCGAGAATCCAGGGTTCGGCCAAGAACAACATGGAGCACCTGCACACTTCCAAGACGCATGCGCCTCGCCCAACACCCTCAACTTCACATCCTCAGCAAACGACCTCATGTCATGGAGATGAGCTCGCGTTGCTGCGAAAGACACGTATCCTAAACCCGACTCTGGCTCTATGCGCCACTACTCACACCTGCGAGGGCCTCCACCATGACGCGCCGCATAGTATGTACAGACATGCCCTTTCTCGTGCCATTACTAATAATCACAGGTACGGACGGGCATACAGCTCGTAGCCCTAACCATCGTCGTCTCCCTAACCATATTCTTCCTCGATAACCGCTACCGCGTCCTCCCCCAATCCGTCCACAGCCACATGCCACTGCACCACGACGGCCTCGTTATCACCGATATCACCGTACAGACATGTTCGACCATCAATCCCCTCTCCAAGTGCATGCTAGACCAGAAGAAGTGGCATCGCATAGAGAAGGACCTATACCTCGGCTCCGGATGGGTCACCAAAGGATACGTCCACATCAAGCGCAAGCGGGAAGAGGAGCTCAAGACAGAGGACAAGGTCATCATCGACGTTCGCACAGGCAAGCTTGATCCCTCGGTGGGCGAGAAGGCCCAGGCGTCGGAGAAGTGGGAGTCGCGCCCAGCTGGCCTCTGGATCAAGAGGTCGCTGAAGCGTCACGCGAGCGACGACAAGAAGGCCGTGACGGCCGTAGACATCCTTTTCGGCGCCGACGCAGTAGAGCCACGCCCTGGCTGGGAGCTGGTCAAGAACGGAGCCCTACATCTTGAGACGGGCAAAGCAAGCACAGATCCCCGCCTGAGCATACGGAGAGGCCCAGCAGCCAAGCTCGAGAAACCCGTACCCAAGATCAGAAAGGATGGCAAATTCAAGATCATGCAGATATCCGACCTGCATCTCAGCACTGGTCTGGGCCACTGCAGAGACCCAGAGCCGCCAGGCCACAATGGCGGACACTGTGACGCCGACCCCAGGACCATAGAGTTTGTGGAGAGGGTACTCGATGATGAAAAGCCAGACTTTGTTGTCTTGTCTGGCGACCAGGTCAACGGTGATACAGCACCTGATGTGCAGAGTGTAGGTTGCCTTCTATCTTCTACACAAAACAAAGCTAACCAACTCACAGGCCATGTTCAAGATAGTCGAACCCCTCGCAGAGCGCAAGATACCATACGCAGCCATCTTCGGCAACCACGACGACGAAGGCACACTCTCACGCCACGCGCAAATGGACCTCTACGACTCGCTCCCCTACTCAGTCAGCGAACCCGGTCCCAACACCATCGACGGCGTAGGAAACTACTTCGTCGAGATCCAAGCCCACAGCAGCAAGCACTCCGCCCTAACACTCTGGTTCCTCGACACGCACTCCTACTCCCCAGACGAAACCCACTACCGAGGCTACGACTGGCTCAAGCCCAACCAAATCGACTGGTTCAAAGCCACCGCTGGCGGCCTGAAAGAAGCACACAGCCACTACACCCACAAGCACCTCAACATGGCCTTCATCCACATCCCCCTCCCCGAATACGGCAACCCAGACAACGACCGCGTGGGCAACTGGACTGAGCCCATAACCGCCCCCGCTTTCAACACGCATTTCAAAGACGCCCTCGTCGAATACGACATCAAAGCCGTCTCCTGCGGCCACGACCACGTAAATGACTACTGCGCCCTCTCCAAAGAACCCGAGACCGGTGATCCAGAATTATGGATGTGCTATGCGGGCGGTAGTGGCTTTGGCGGCTACGGCGGTTATAACCACTTTCACAGGAGGTTAAGGGTTTTTGAGATTGATACCAATCAAGCACGGATTGTGACGTGGAAGAGGTTGGAACATGGGGATACGGAGAAGAGGCTGGATACGCAGATTATTGTTGATTCTGGGAATGTTATGCCGATTCATGTTGCGAATCAGGAGTGAGTGAGTGAGTGGTTGTGGATGGGGATGGGGATGTGGATTGGGAGACTTGTTGTTGCACGGTTTGGCGTTTGGGTGTAGGGTTATGGACGGAAGAAGGAAAATCACCGCTTTTTTGTTTGGGGTAGTGTTGGAATGTGTACGGCATGGGCTAAGACGCCTTATTCGTCTTCAATTGACTGTTCAAATACATTTTCTGGAAGTTTCCTGTCGGTGTATATATGTGTGTGCTGCCCTGTACCATCTGTGTCTGAACTTTCTGCCGCACAGTGGGCTACAGCCGTCTCGATTCTTGGCAGGATTCCAAGCTCTCAAACTATATTAGGAAATTCCGTCACAAGAAGAACAAGCTAGATTTTGTGAAAATCATCACATGGAACTGAGCATCAAGGAGAACTGCGATGTGATAAGTGAGTTAAAGTATCGCTCATAACGACGCTTCCTTCATAATTCGTACTACTATAGCTACACCAAACCCATCTCCCACCCATCTCCCCCAACCCCCTAGTAAACATACCTAAAGTTAGGATTCTCCTTATCTGTCAAATCATCAAAACCATGCGCGTTACTAATATCCTTTCCAAACTCCCTGTCCTTCTTCTTATTCCTGAGCATCAGGTTAAACCTCAGGAACGCAATAACACAAAGCAACGCAGAGTAGCATCCAAGATGAATAGCCAGGGACTTGAGATAACGTGGGTCGCCGTCGAAAAACACCTTGGGTCCAATCGCATTACCCGCGCACCACGCGAAGAAGTTCATGGTAATGCAGACGGATTTCTTAGTCTGTCCTCCGACGTTACGGGTGAGCATGGACATGCCGAGACCCTGGGCAGCCCAGAAGGTGAAGACGATCCAGTAGGAGATGAGCAGACCGGCTTTGGTGGCTTCGTTTGTGTTTTTGACAGTCATGATGACGATTGTGCCGGTGAAGGCGGGGATCATGAAGATGGCCATGGTGAGGAGGTTTTGCTTTGTTTTCTTGACCATCCAGGCGGAGCCCATGAGTGTGGCGATGATGACGACGCCGAGGACCATGGCGAGGAGTTGCACTTGCAGAGTGCCGAAACCGAGATCTTGGATGATGATATTGTAGAAGGCGCCGAGGCCGGAGGTGGGTAAAGTGGTGAAGATTTGGATGCCCATGTAGCAGTAGGTTTGCGGGTCGAGGAGGGCTTCTTTGAATTGGTAGGCGCGGAACTTTTTGTTTTGGAGACCCGTTTGGTTGGAGCGGACGCGCTCGACCATGAGCTTCTTGTCTTCTTCGGACCAGCATTTGGCGCGCATGGGGCTGTCGGGGAGGCGGAAGATGACCCAGATTCCCCAGAGGAAGGAGAAGGAACCGTATGTGATGAAGATGGCTTGCCAGGACCGGATGGAAGCGGTGCCGGGGTTCTTGAGGTAGCTAGGGTGTCTGATGTTGGTGAAGGCGTATGCGAGGAGACCGCCGACGATCTGTTGCATGCCGTCTGGAGGATGATATTAGTTGGTGTCTTATGGGTTTGATATTATATCACTTACTCATCATGTACCAGTAGGTAACGATCTGGGCCTGTTCCTCACGCTTGTACCAGAGAGAAGTCATGATGAGGAAAGCGGGCTGGCAGACAGCCTCGAAGATACCAAGGAGTGTTCGGCAGACGACGAGCGCAGGGAAGCTGAAGCAGGCGGCATGACAGGCAAGTACGGTACTCCATGCGAGAATATTGAATCCGAGGTATTTGGCTACTGGTACTCGTTGGAGAATCCAGTTGGTTGGGTATTCGACGACCAGTACAGCAAGGTAGATACAGGTGGTGAGCCACCCAAACTGTCATGAGTCAGTAAATCATACTAGTGCCCACAGATTTTGCAACTCACAGTCTCTTTGGAAAGAAGGGCGGGAATATCGTCGCGGATGCCCATGATGGAGGTAGCGGACATTGTACCCTTGTCGAGCGACTGTAGGAAGTACGTGATAACCATAATGGGCAATACACGACGGTCAATCATCTTCTTTAACCGAGCGTTCTCCTCTTCCGAGATGAAAACTTCAGAGGCGTTTGCGTATTTGGCGACTTCCTTGTCGATACGGTTGTAGTCGGCATGGTCGCCCTTCTCGTCTCCTCCTTCGGAGAACACGCGCTCGACCTGGCTAATGTCTTGCTTATCATCCGAGTGTCGAACAACCTCAGGTGCGTTGTGCACGCCATCGGCGCTGGCTCTGGTGGCAGCCATCCTGAAAAGAAACTTCCGAGAGCTTGACAGCGGAAGAAAGAATTGAGGTTTGCAAAAGAGAAACCTCAGGACTCGCGAGTGAGCTGGCCAGGATGGAGGAGCGGTCGAGTTGATATTTCTACCCGATTTTAGATTGTTCCGTCCAAGCGTTCCCCGGCCTGAAGCTACCCCAGGCTGGCAGGCTACTCCGCAAATCCTAGGATAAAAGAACCTGCACGTTCAACGTCTAGCCGAGTATTGACCATTGGTGATCATCTCCTTGTTTCCGCACCCCAGTTCGAGGTAGGATTCTGGAAAAGCGTGCTGCAAGCGCGACCCTGTCGGCGCCAACGCTGCATCTTGAGTCGCTAGTCTCTGGGGTTCGCCAACCCCGCCACCATGCCGTCCATACAGATAGTGGAGTGCTTGGGAATGCGGAGTAGGATCAAGCAGTGTGGAGAGTGCCACCACTTGGCGGTGGTCCGTTTGTGGTAAAACATCGGCGTAGATGCTGCCGAAGCGCCCCTCGCGTCACTCGTGAACGCATGTGATGGGTCAAGCTCGCGCGAGTGTCATGCGAAGCTTCGTTGCTGGGCCTAAGGCGGCTGGTGGAAGATTTCGTCCGCCTGCAGCATGTTGGCGGCGGCTGGCTTTCCCAGGCTGAGTCGTGTCAGGCGGCCAAGCTCCTTCACAGCGGTCGCACTTCCCTCCACGGTGTCTTCCGGACCTCCAAGAGGTAAGCGATTGGTGACCTTCACGCCGGTATCATCGGTTTAGTGATCAACGAATCTCGGTGCAATGCAATGCGAGCGCGGCAGAAACCCTAGAGTGGGATGTCAGCAGTAGGCGTCCAAGGTCTCGGTGTTGATGGTTGACACGAGGAAAAGAGCCGCGCCTTCCAGGAACCCATCTGCTGGAGCGACACCACGTGTGCCCAGCGCCCAGTCGGGGTAGAGATGAACGAGTCGGTGCAACAGGGCACGACATCTGGCAGTGACATGCAGCGTCGATGCAATTTACGCGGTTGAGGACCCTGAGCGTTCCCCAGTTTTTGCTCCCCGCTCCGTTCCTGGGTTGAGCTCTACCGACGCGTGTGACCGACGGCCTGTATCTAATACCCACTTGCTAGACTACGCGTGTGATGATATCTGTTCTCTTTGCTGCCTCTTTCCAATTCTTGCGTTACACTCTCCAGTTGCTTGCATTGCTGTAGCCCTCATCTAATTGCGAACATCCGCTGCGAACGCGACGTAACCCATAGAACGCGCCCACGATGTCCACACTCACAGTCCACGGCCTCACAAAAGGCCAAATAGACGAAAAGATCCTCCTCTTAACCCACAACCTGATCAACATCCACGACACAACCGGCGAGTTTCTCCTAAAACTCGACGATGGCCGCGTTATCGACACCAAAGGTTGGGACGGCTGGGAGTGGACACACGGCATCGGTCTCTACGGCCTATGGCACTACTACACTTTGACAGGCAGCACGGCCACAATGGACATCATGAAGGGCTGGTTTGACAAGCAGCTCAGCAAAGGCACAACCAAGAACATCAACACCATGAGCCCCTTCCTCACACTAGCATATCTATACGAAGAGACAGGAAACAAGACATTCGTGCCCTGGTTAGACACATGGGCTGAATGGGTGATGCACGGTCTGCCCCGCACCAAATTCGGCGGCTTCCAACACGAGACTTACAACTCGTTCAACAAGGATGAACTCTGGGACGACACGCTCATGATGAGCGCACTGCCCCTCGCAAAGATTGGTCTTGTACTCAACCGACCGGAATACGTAGAGGAGGCAAAGCGCCAATTCATCCTCCATTGCCAGTACCTCTGCGACACATCCACAGGCCTGTTCTTCCACGGCTGGAAGTGGGAGGACAAGGGCGGATTGGAAGTCGGACACAACTTTGCGCGAGCACGGTGGGCGCGTGGAAACTCGTGGTTGACGATTGCGATTCCGGATTTCATCGAACTGCTCGATCTCAAGGAGACGGATCCGCTGCGCCAGTTCCTCATTGGTATCCTCGAGTCGCAGTGTCAGGCGCTGTTGAAACTACAGGGCGAGAACGGCATGTGGCGCACTCTCCTCGATATCCCGGTGTCAGAGGGTAGCTACGAGGAGGCGTCTGCTACGGCGGGCTTCGCATATGGTATGCTCAAGGCGTGTCGGAAGCGGTATATTAGCGGGGATGTGTATCTGCAGAGCGCGGTCAAGGCGATCAAGGCTGTGATGGGTAAGATTAGTGCGGAGGGAGAGCTGACAGAGACGAGCTTTGGAACGGGTATGGGGCATGACTTGCAGCATTATAAGGATATCAAGATTACGAGTATGCCGTATGGGCAGGCCATGGCTATTATGGCGCTGGGGGAGTTTATGAGGACGTTTATCTGAGGGGGGATGTGTGGATAGAGGTAGTAGATGATGAATGAATGGATGAATACCTAGGTATTAGTACTCTTACACAAATGATAACTCTGAAAGGGGAAGATCGTCACAAGTAGGTCGGTAAAACCCGGCAGTTCTGGACATGTTCTCTTTTGAAACTCATGACCGGTGTTGATTCCGTCCCCACACGTTCGAGGGGGACCACCCCGTGCTAGCGTGATAGCTACGCGATTGGGGAAGTTGGCTTGGCATGCGCGTCCCTGTTACATCATCGCTCCGCGTCGAGCCAAAGGGCTGCCGTGCCACAACCATGCATCTTCACAGCTGGTCATTGTCCACAACCTCTGTCTTTATCGCACTGCAAGTGTCTTTGTTCCTATACACATTTCGAATCAAAGTATGTCCCGACGCTCGCCCTATCCCTCTCAATTCACTCCAGACACCGAGATGCTTGGATTCCCCTTGCTCACAAGTAGTTGAGATTGAGGACTTTTGCCGGAGGAACCGTGTTCGAGGTTAGCCAATTGTCGAATTTGATAATGGCTAGCGCGGAACTATATACCCAGATTGCTTGGTCACCGAATTTGGATCCCGTGAAGGAAGCAGCCGCCTTTCGCGAGCACAGCTCCCACTGATGGCTGGCTATACCATGACCATCCACAAAACCCAGGTATTTCACGGAGAGTTCTGAACTTCCACATGCGTTCTAACACGTCTTCAAGGGTATTTCACTTGATCGCGTCAAGGTGAATTTGGAAAGGGCCTTTGAAGAGGCAATGGTATATCTGGCTCGTAGGTGATCCCTGGAAAGGCATTCCAGCTCGCAGCATATCGCTAATGTTTCCGAACAGTCAGCCGAGCGAGGACGCTCGAACATCTTGAAGTCGTCGCACTTCCTGAGAAGAGTTTGAACAAGCTGGATGCACAGGTCAAGCAGTTTTACGAAAGGATCACGAGCGCCTAGATACTAGGAATGTTGGTCCTGACATCGACACCCGCATGTAATCGATGGTTGTTGTTGGATACCCTACTGTCTTCGGCGTTTGGGGGATGGTATCTTGGAGTTTGCTCTTCTGACACGCTGGCATGCATGTTTCATTACATTACATCCGACCCAGGTAGAGATAGCGACATTATTGCCATTACTATCGTGTACGTGTCTTGTACAACAACTTGCATCATCGCCTCTCTTCCCCATCCACATCTCCAACCCTATCTAACCTCTCATTCTTCTTCGCACTCCCCTCCAACCCCGCCAAAATCGCCTTATCCTCCCCCGGTATCCGCATCTCAAATGTCTCCCTGACAACCGCATACTCATAATACCCACACCTAGCAATCGGCTCCGTCTTCCTCACATCGATCTTGCCGTCCGTCAAAACCCGCTCATCGATATGCACACCAACCACCTTCCCAATCACCACATCCGCCGACCCCATGGGCGGATTACCAGGAAGACGTAGTGTGGTATAATACTCGCACTCAAACTTGACCGGACTCCTCTTCACCATCGGCACCATCATCTCCCTCCTCCCCTCCTTCCCCTCTGCATTCCCATCCCCACCAACAACAACAACCCCACTCATCCGACTATCTTCCTTCTCCACGCCCGCCATCTCAAACTCATCAACCCCATATTCTTCCTGTACCGCACTCCTATTCACCTCTTCCCTCAGTTCATACGTTGCTAGATTCCAGACAAATTTCCCCGTAGCTTCGACGTTGCGGACGGTGTCTTTTTGGCTGTTCGATGGTGTTTGGTTTGCGCTGAACATGACGTAGGGTGGGTCGAAGGTCAGGTTGTTGAATTGCGAGTAGGGGGCTAAGTTTGCGGCGCCTGTGGGGGAGAGGGTGGATATCCAGCCTATGGGGCGGGGAAGGACGCATGCCTGTGGTAGTGGGTATTAGGTGGTGAGTAAACAGGTATTAGGCAGGATTGTCTTGGTGGATGGGTCGTGTTATTTGTTTTTACTGGAATTTTTGCAGTGGCGTATAAATAGACTTACTTTGAATGGGTCATATGGTAGTCCATGGTCTTCTTTTCCGGGTTGATAGAACATTGCGCGTTGGCTGATGTCTATGATCGACGAGCTATGTTCGCGACGAGCTACTCGTTCAACGTGCCTAAGTATCTTCTCTCAAACGATAATTAACCCAGATGCTTTGGATCACGAAGTACTCGTCCAGCAATCTTTATATCCTTGCCCGATGCCGAATCAGTCATGCGGGTCATTACCCGTCTGCCGCCAACGGGTAGACTGCGGGGAACCATCATCGCCTCCAAAGCGGCAAACCTAGGCGGCATGGACCCTGAGGCTCACCCCACTACCGCCGACGCCACTACTGATTGCAGTATAGTTTTCCTTCAACAGAAATTGCCACTTCGAGACGTGATCTGTAGTACATTGAGCATGTACTAATACATATTCTCTTGAGAAGCTGCATAGCTCGATCATCGCAGCATCACCAACACCACAACCCAAAATGCCGTCAGAAACCATCATAATAACAGGCGCATCCTCCGGTCTCGGTCTCGCATTCATCCATTACTACGCCTCCCTTCCAACACCGCCAAGCATAATAGCTATAGACAACCAACCATTCCCATCTCAAATCGCGGAACAACATGGACCCACTATCCATTTCTACCAACTCGACATAACCTCTGCCCAAAAAGTCCAAGATCTCGCCTCCACCCTGGAATCTGCCTCTGTAACTCTCTTCCTCCACTGCGCCGGCATCAGAGGTCTCGTCCCAAAAATCGTCGCCCAACAGAAACAGGGCAGCAAAGACGTTGCAGCGACCGAAACACTAGAAGCAATGGACCGTGCAACGATGATGCGGACCTTTGAGATCAACACTTGGGGTGCCTTCAACGTTATAAGAGCATTCCTGTCGAACCTCCAAATGTCCGCGGCCCAATCCACATCAAAACCTAAAGTCGTCATTCTATCCTCCCGTATGGGCTCTATATCTGCCAACACCGCAGGCGGCGGATACGCGTACCGAGCCAGCAAAGCGGCGCTGAACGCTGTGGTAAAAAGTCTTGTTATCGATGTACCTGATGTGCAGTTTTTGATGCTGCATCCCGGAAGAGTAGAGACGGGCTTAGTTGAGTGGAAAGAGGAAGGGGCGATTGGGGTAGAGGAGAGTGTGGGAGATTGTATGAGGGTTTTGGATAAGATGGATGAGGAGGGGTGGGAGAGTGGGAGGTTGGTGGATCGGTTTGGAGTGACCATTCCTTGGTAGGACGGCGGTGGTATGAGGGAAGGGTCAGATAACACGAGAACAGAGGGAAGGGGAACAATGTACTTGCACGTGTACGTTGGCGCCTTTATATCACTATGTCTTGGAATGAAATCGCCGAATCTGTCCTCTCTCGCCTTTGCTCATCTATCCGTACATTTTCTCCCGCCTCAGATGCCCTGCCATAACGCCAGAGTATGCATGAATGATTTCGAATATCTTTTGTGCGCGCCACGAGCTAACAGATCAGGCCACGACCGAAGCAGTGACGATGGTGTAGTTAGTAATACCTTCCATCGATGTGCCTGTAGGCTTCGTAGATGTCGTTGGAGGAGTCTGTACGGTGGTGTAGTTGGTGACGCCTCATATCTTAGTACCTCTAGGCTTGGTAGATGCCGCTGATGGATCATAACCACTGTAGTTGTTGCCGCCAGTCCTTGTGCCCACGACCTTGGTAGATGTCGTCGATGATGCATCCAAAGTGGGAGCTACTTCTGAAGCCGTCAACAAAAGACGCTTGTTGCGAAAGGGGGTGAGAGTCGTGGAGGATGCTGAAGGATTATATGGACCCTCGTTCTTACCGCCAGTCAAAGTGGCAGGCAGCGTCATGACTTTCGTTGAAGTAATGACCGTGGTTCCGGTGACTACCGTAGGAGCTGCTACTGCGGCCACCTCCGAGACACGCTGGCCATAGAGGATCTCGAAAGTTGTTGGGGCTGTGGCGGACACAGTCGGATCGTACGGGACGTAGCTAAATCCGTGAGTCAAGGTCGCTGGCAAAGTTATAATCTTCGTCGTGGTGATGATGGTAATCGTGACAACTGGAAGGAGAGATTGCTCTGCAACCATCGCTGAGAAGCGCTCGTCTTGGGATAAAGTCATTGACATTCGGGGCAGAGAAGGTGGAAGGCTGTTGTCCTGGTAGCCAGCGCCGTCGCCGTTCTGGTAAACTCTCACCGAGTTGATGAGATAATACACTTCGTTGAACTTGCCAGGGTTCGTCGCAACAAAGTGATTGCAAGAGTCGTCGTGAGTCTTCGCTGCACAACCCGCGTGGTCGGACCACGCGTTCCCTCCAGCCATTGAGCCGCAAAAGGTAATGTTGATGATCTGTCCCATGTTAGTAGGCATTCAAATGCACGAGATTGAGTGTACGTGCGATCTTTATCTTCTTGAACGTATTGCGAATGTCGCAACCATCCCCAACGAAGTTCATTAAAGGCATGCCCCATGTGCTTGGGTCTGGATTGGCGCTATCCCAACCCGATGGCTCGCGACCCCTAGCAAAGAACCATGCCTTGATGCTATCGTCTTCGACTTGGGTTGCCCAGATGCCACCTCGATTGTCGTTGAAGACTTGACCGAAAGAGCCCTTAGGACCATTGACACCACAGTCACGATGTTCCATACATTCGAGATCCGGGCGCGTCTCACCTGATCCGCCATTGTCTCGCATCTTGCATGGCGTGTGACCGGTATGGAGGCTGAGCGAATTTTGCGAGTTCATGGAGACACCCTCGATGATGTCGAACTCAGAGTACCACTCCTCTTGATGACCTGCATCGTGTAGAAGCCAGCTGCAAATCATTAGCTAGTGTACATGTCTGACGCGCCATCCAGACGATGGTGAGTACAAATGGAGGTGCTGGACTTGACATTGACTCGAAATTCCGAGAAAATGAGGTGTAAACAGGAAGTAAGACTCACAAAGCAGGCCACATGCCGCAGCCGGTGGGTAGATGCTCAAAGTCGGCAATGAAGAGTCCGTCGTTAAACGTCTGTACTCCTTCTAGTCGGACGCTCTTGCGGCCATAGCCTTCACCGGGATCTTGCAGAAGGAGTACTTGAGTTGTATCGACTCCGAGATGTACCTTGCCGTCGTCGATGCGTGCAAGTCCAAGTGAAGTTGCTTCTTCCTTGGAGACGTAAAGAGCCATGCCTTGAGTGAACTTGTCCCAACCGTTGTAGAAATGGAAGGAGCCATCGTCGAAGAAGTTGCTCGCGTTGTATTCCGCCTTGAGCTCGTAGCATGTAGTGAGGCAGACCACTGAGGCAGCGACGAGGAGGGTGCGTAAGATAGCCATGGCTAGATACTTGACTGTAAAGCTAGAGGAAGGTAAGAAGTGGAGGTAGAGAGTAATGAGGAAACTTGATGCAGAAAGGTTTGAATCATATAGTGGGTGCCCGTGCCCATGCCGTCTCGTTTGTAGTGAGAGAAGGAAGTGGGAAAGAGCGACCGGCAATCACACAGCGGTGAGTAAAGTGAGAGAAACCGTGTTGAAGTAGATAGTCTGTGTCTATTACATTGCAGCATGAAGCAGAGATAATACATGGTGCTTGAATACTAAAGGAGCTCACATAATGCGGCTCTTAGTCTGTGACGGGTATAAAGGTATACGTGAGGTGAGAGAAGATGGTATCCCATCACGGAGTCAGAGACAGCATCTAACGCTCCTGACGGTACTGACTGGCTCTAACAGAGGGCGTATATGACTGTTAGATGTCACTGCATGAATGCTCGAGCTGAGCAGCCAAGAACGCCACCAACTATAGGCTGTCTCTGAGTCAACGCGGTGCGAATAGCAAAGAAGCAAGCGCACGATACAGATGCGCACTGAACGGGGAGTGTGACCTGCAGCTACTGGCGAAACGGCAGAGCATACCAGCATCATGCTTCGTAACCCACCGTCTTCTCTACGTCGCCCTCACGAACATCAGTCAAGGTGCCCTGGTCTTCCTCTCTTGACCTCGCGCCTGATATCTTGCTAGCAGTCTCTAGTCCTCTTTCAACATCCTGCACTAACCCGTCCAACGCGTCGAAGATGTCACCTTGCTGTTCCCTTGCCTCCGTCAGCCTGTCCTGCCCAACTTCGCCCTTGCCTTTGCCCTTGCTCTTCCTCGGTATGTCGATGCCTTGTATGCGCAGCATGTACCCTTGATCCGGCGAGTCCTCATCAAACGAGGGAGCTATCCGTACGTCCGTATCGGTGATTTGCCACTCCGACGAAAGCGACTGCGCATCTACGACTGTGCGCCCATCTGCGCCGACATCGATTATGAGGTAGTGCTCCTTGACACCGGGGATAGGCGGGGGTAGTGGTGACTCGACTGGTGAGTCTTGCTCGTCTCCTTCTTCGCTTCCCTGGTTGCGCCGTCTTTCCCCGCCACCAGGCGCGTCATGTGGAAGGTACTTTGTATCATCCAGCCCTAGGCCTCGCATCGACGCAGCGGTTATGATGGTCGGGTCGTCGTCGGCAAAGACATAGTGTGTATACGGGTGGTAGTGCTCGCCCGACGTCGTGTCTTCGATCAGGGTGAAGAAAGGTCGGAAGTTCGGCGGCGGTAGCAGCGGTTGCTCGTCATTAGGCTCGGGATACGGTATGTCGTCCTCATCCTCGTCGCATGGCGCATCGCCAGGCTGCTGTTGCTCGTGAAGCTCGTCGTCGGGAGGGTCCGAGGCGCGTTCTATTGACGTTGATCGTGGGGAAATCGATGCGCGACGGTCTGAACGGTACTCTGTGGTGTTAGGGTTGCTAGACATGTTGTGGGAGTTGATGGAAGACTGGAGTTAACGGAGTTCGGGAGCTCTAGTAAGGTGCATGATCGATAAGGGACGTGGTCCATGCACACTACCTCGTCAACCGCAAGGCAGCAAGTCGGATACGGAATGCGGTGAATGTTCCCTTAGCTCAAAGGCTAAAGTATGTAATGCAGTTCTTAGGGTATCATCCAAATCCAAACGCCGATAGTAACATCCTTGTGCAAGCCGGGGTATTGCGGATGTGAAGCGCCATTTCCCCAGCTTCAATCATATACCCGCAGATCGAGGTGACGACAAGCTTCTCAACGAGTTTCCGTAATCGATCATATGATTCAAAGGCTATAGCGGGCTTGTATCGGGTTCTTGGGTCGGTGCCGGGGTTTCGGTCGCTGTCGGCGCGTCTTGACTCTTCGACTTGAAAGCTGGAGGTACAAGTCAGTGAACGATCCGGTAGGTTGCTTACGTACATACGTTGGCGGCACATGGGGCACTTCTCTAGAGAGCTCTCTTGCTTCAACCAAGAGAAGATGCAGTGCTGAGACGTGTTAGTCCTTTGTCGCCCTGTGTGACTTCATGGATATGGAGGCGTACCATGTGAAAAGAGTGGTTGCACTCTCCCAGTACTATCTCACGTCAGTCTAGATCCAGCCCCGTCACCATCAGACATACATAGTGGACACTCATCGCCAGGAAACTTGCACTTGGAGCAAGTGCTATCGTAAGGGTTACGACAAATACCGCAGACATCGTCGTCTGGCATGTCCCAACGCCAGGCAGCGACGGCGTTCCACTCGCGTATAGTTACTTTCATCGTGTCTCTCGTCGCTTGAAGGTAGAATTCGAGGTTGGCGCGTAGATTGAATGGAAAACAAGATCAACAGCACCAAAACATGCCGAGGCGGCAGATTAACGGCGGTGAGGGGCGGCGATTGCGCGTTAATTCCGCCGGGGTCTGAGCTCAAGCTGGAGCTCCACGCTGCAGAGCGACAATCACGCATCACGAACACATAATCACGCAATTACTGTTATACAGACATGTCATGCTAAGGTACATGTATCATTACTATCGGAGAGGGTATATGCCACCGATTCCTGTCAGCAGTCAATACAGGGAGCAAGCAGATCGGACCCTCTTCAGGTTTGCTGCCGTTCCCCGCACTAACTGGAGCTCGATGCGGACCCTCTACTCTGCACGAGGATTGTAGATTAAAGAAGCTTCACCTCGCCGTCTAGCTCCACATATCTTCGTTCCATTTCTCTTCCTCGCCGACCATAAAATACACTCTCAATCCACCGTAGCCATCGCAAAATTTCAAGATGTTCGTCTCACGCTTCCGCTGCTCTTTACGTCCGCTCGCTTCTACCCCCTCCATTCGCTTCCCCATAGCTGTAAGCCTCAGACGGAAGATGTCTTCACAACCTGCTTTCTCCTCTTATCTTGTCACACCATCTGAGCTCAACTCGGCTTTGAAGCACAATGCCAGCAAGCTTTCTACAGAGCCCCGCATCGTGCCACTTTGCGCTTCTTGGTTCCTGCCCAACGACGGTCGCAATGGATACGATACCTTTCTTGCACAGCGTATCCCGCGCGCACGCTTCTTCGATCTCGATGCCGTCGAAGACATTCATTCGCCGTACCCGCACATGCTTCCCTCCGCCGAAGATTTCGCAATCGCCATGAGACATCTCGGGATAAGGCGGGAGGACAGCGTAGTCGTCTACGATACAAAGGAACTGGGTATCTTCTCTGCGCCGAGAGTAGGCTGGACGTTGCAGGTCTTCGGGCATCCCAAGGTGCATGTCTTGAACAACTTCCGCAAGTGGGTTGAGGAGGGACTTCCAACGGAGAGTGGAGAGCTAAAGGACGTCGAGCCGACTGAGTATCCGGTGCCGAAGTTGGAAGAGAAGAGAGTCGTCGCTTTTGAAGAGGTGAAAGACATTGCGAAGGAATTGGGCAAGGAAGGCGCAGACGAAGTGCAGATACTGGATGCTCGTAGTCTTGGGAGATGGAAGGGCGTTGATCCAGAGCCCAGGGAAGGTATGTACTACCCAACAAGATGCGAGCACGGCAGAGCATCATACTGACTACATCAGGTCTCTCCTCAGGACACATCCCATACTCCACCTCCGTCCCAATCACTGACCTCCTCGATCCGAAGGACAAGACCCTCCTCCCTGCCTCCGAACTCCAAGCCATCTTCAAGTCAAAGGGCGTAGATCCGTCCAAGCCAATCGTAAACAGCTGTGGAACTGGTGTTACGGCAGCAATCATTGACGCAGCACTGTCGGAAGCTGGGTTCCCCACGCAACAAAGACGGTTATATGACGGCAGTTGGACCGAGTGGGCGCAGCGCGTGAAGCCTGGTGAAGGTCTCATCCGAAAGACTGAGTAGATCGGTGCATGAAGCACCAGCCTGACAGGTAGTATGGTGGGTTTCCTTGTAAAGTTGATACCCCTTTCATGTTTGCGTATGTAGCTTCTGTATTCGAATGTATGATGCAGTTCTTTGTATTGATCACGAGGAGAACGATGTCTATGTGGAATGGTATCGGTACGCAAGGAGCACGCTGCCATGCAGGAGACGCAATTTTTTTTAACACATGCAATGCCATTTCTCTTAATATAGAGATGATGTGCAAACACCGGGAACAAAGGGAGTATACATAGATACCTAGATCGTACAACCGGGGTGTCACCATATCCAAACAGAGGATACAGAAGCTAGCAAAAAGGCGTGGCAAAGGAAAACCACAAATGATACAAGACAGCTCAACATAGGAAGGTCCATTTGATCAGGACTGCGACTATTGAGAAGCTTGTGATGCCTGCGGCGTTTGAGATGGGTATTGTGGCGACTTTTTGTCAAGGTACTTGTCGAAAAACTCCCTGACCTGCGGGTTAGCACCACCAAGATTTTTTGTCGGTAGTGCTACGACTTCCAGACCCTTGAGCGAACGTGCTCTACTAACTGTTCGAGAAGTTAGCCTCTGCTTTGCGGCTATGGGCAAACAGTAAAACTTACGAGCGACGTATAACTGGCTTGCTTCAAAAGCATCTTTGAGATCAACAATGACACGATCGAGCGTCATACCTTGCGACTTGTGCACAGTGATGGCATAGCCAGCGACGAGTGGAATCTGGGCCCGTGACAGCAGACTAAGTTTGCTCTCATCACCGTTCTCGCCAACGTTGCCAAGTTCGTTGCAAGGACAGTCTGCGTAAATCGTCTTCGTTATGCCGTTGTCGAATTGGACAATTGGCCATGGCTGGCGACGGTTCTGGTCGGCGAATTTCTTGATCTGTCCCTGGGCGTAACGAGCATGGGTACCTCTAAGCTCACCACGGTCGTCTTTGCCCTCTGCTGCGCGGGGTAGCTTATTAGGGTCAAATTCTTCAAATCCGACGATTTGGCCTTGGGTGCCGTTCACAAGACCGGCATCGGGTTGAAGGTTCGCCTGCAATACGACGCGCATGTCCTTCTTCAGATGAACGACGGCTTCGTAGCGATGATCTTTCTGTGAGACGCTTAGTGACATTCAGGGATGGATCGATAGGTATGTCTTACCAGTTGATTCAGAGTTCCGTCTTCTTGCCGTACATTGTACTTCTCCAGTGTCTTATCTTCAAAATCATTCCATTTGAAGTCATCCACGCACTGGAAGGTGCGTGCATCTCCAGGAAGTCCCGCAATATTCTGTTTGTTCACTCGGTCAACATCCCAACGTTTAGAAAATATTCGGATGGCGCCCTTCGTCTCTTTCGTGTGTTGCAGTAGTATGTTTCTGTGAGGCTTGACGATTTCGCCATCTAGTGTGCGTTAGTATGCATTTCAGGCAGTGTATGATGTGTAACAGTACCTCTGCGAATCTTCTGCAGAATAGAGATGAACTTCCAGTCGTCTTGCCTGTGAATTTTCTTTAGGTTGATATGTTCAAAGTTGCATTCCTGTTCACATCAGTGGCAGTCCATAGTAGAAGACAGAGATGAACATACCTGCCATGCTTTGCTGCGGAAGGCCCACTTGTCGGTGTCCGGCCAGGACTCGTAGCGACACGCACGGTTTTCACAAGCATGGTGCAGCTCGCCGTCAATCGTTTCGTCTTTAAGCTCCCACCCACAACCCATGCAGTGCATGAAAGGTTTCACAGGGGCAAGTTGGCAAAAATCTCCGGTAACAATAACCTGTACGCCACCAAATGGGCCACTGGCCCTGCCTGCGCGGCTGGCTCTCATAATTTCGCTCAGTCGCTGAAATTGTAGGTTCTCAATCATGCTGATCTCGTCGATGACTAGCACATCGGTGGTGTCGAATTTCTTCCATATCTCCTTGCCGTGGGCGAGTTGCTTCAGTTTGTCCAAAGGCTTCTTCATATGATCAGGCGTCCAGCCAGCAAAATTCCAGGTCGTCTGTCCGCCGACGTTGAGCGCGGCAAGATTCGTTGGCGCAACGATTCGAACTCTTTTCCCTTGCTTTTTGAGCAGTGGTACGAACGCCTTCAAGATAGTGGACTTTCCACATCCGGCAGATCCAGTGTAGAAAACGTTCTTACCGTGATTTACGATGAGATCTACTACTTCCTCTTGTTCCTCGCTCAATCTGATCTCGGGTTCGGGCACATAGTTGTTTGCGGAAACGTCTGTTCTAGAAGAGTTGGCTACATGCGACTGCTGCTCTACAACTTGTCGTGCCCTGGATGCCTCGGAAGGCGGAGTGGGAAGGACAGACGCGTACGATGGAGGAGGCGAGGGTGTCCGCTGAGATTTTCGCGCGTTAAAGGATGATTGAGGATTGGAAGGATTCCGCGCGTTCTGGTCCTTGCGCCGGAGTGCTTCTACGACATAAGGTCTGTTTGCATTCATGTAGTTCCATGCTTCCGCTTCGGTCCGGAACTTCTTCTGCAAACTGCCACTGTAACCTTGAATTTGTTCGAAAACGTCGTCCCAGTTGGTGTAGATACCAGGCTCGCGCCCGCCTGGCACCGCGTAGTATTTGATCTTTCTCTCAGAAGGATTGGGCTGCTGAACTAATAGTCCAGCCTGCCGCAAGTCTTGCGGCAATGCGGGTCGTGTTTCCCCCATCGTCTGATTCCTTGGTACGGCTCTTGTTGCGCACTCTGGACTCGATGGTATTTCGACGGGGTTGTATTGGGTTCCGTGCCGGGACTCACCATAGTTCTGGACATGGCCCTGCATCGCTAAGTGGGATGAAGGGTTCATTGGCGACATAGCCTGTCTTGGTCGGTTTCCATATGCGTCACAATGTTCTCCGTCCGGCTTCCTTTTTCGTGGCCTCTGCGCTGGCATTTCGTATGTCGCAGGTGCAGCCATGGGTGGAATATTCTCCGTGTTCGACATTGGCGTCGGGTAGCTATTGGGGTCGTACGACATGGGATATTGAACAGGCACGTCTATGGAGGAGGCGTAACGCACAGGCGCGTAAGGCGAATACTGTGGTTGAGGTGCTGTGGGGATGGAGCTTGGAGGGCTGCCTTGCATATAAGGGATCGGCACGTAACTGTCTACACAACCGATATGAGTCACTCTGTAATCACTTCGCAATTCGGATTGGGGAGTTGAGGTACGTACTAGGCATGACTTAATTGCAAGCGGGATCAGACGCGTCGTAGTAATAAGAAGGCTCGTATGCGCCATTGTACCAAGTCATGGTACAAAAAGACTTCCTAGTGAAGCTCGCGAAGAACAGGGAACGAATAAGATAACAGTTTTCTTGGTAGCGATGGCCAATGAGTGTAAGTGTGAATGATGCAGCTGGGCTGCGGGGTGCGGCGTGATGATGAAAGCGAATGGTCGCTCTCCCAGCTCAACGCGCCCGCGGGCCCAATCGCGTAGCTTTCGCGTTACCACGGACTAGTTTCGCTCCCGCCCCGAACATGGGGAGTGCTTGCCCACCATGATGCCATGGAACATTCCACATAATATTGTAGCAATATCAGTAGTGCAGATCAAATGCGATCCCGCCATCAATCATAAACGGATACATCTCTATGAACAGCTGATACGATGATTACTTTACACTTCATCCGCAGGTACTAAGATCATTAACGCAGAGCGATCAGCCACTGACGATTTCTGCGATGCATACATACTATTTGATACATACACAAGAGTACTTTCGGATGAGAGATATCGCATTCATCAGACTCTATCGTTAAACAACTTACTCTCCAGCACTCAAAGCCGCCTCCGATACCCCCCGACTACTACTCTGTCCCGTCCTCGACCTCTTACTAACCTTTCCAGCCTTCACCCTTCCATTCCCCAGCCAGCCCTGCTTTGCTGTAATAGGCTGCAAGAACCCATCAATATGCACCCCACCAACCGTCCGCTCTTCATTATCAGAGTCATTAGTCCTAGGGTCGTAGCCATGAACTCGCATGCAATGCTCGATCACACGGTAGGGCAGAGCAAAGTCTTTCTCGTGCCCCCAGCAATCTGCATGCGGGCAGCGCAGTGTGCCGATTTGAAAAAAGGGGCGCTTGGGTGGCGGAGGCTGTGAGATAGAGTGCATGGTCGGGGGCGGTATGGTTGATGGTGTGTATGACACGGGTTCGGGGACAGTCTTTGAGGTGAGGGCTTCGTGGAAGGGCATGAAGGACATGCCCTCGCCGAATAGAGTTGCGCAGCGCTGGGCTGTACGTGCGACAGCTCCTTCGTTCCAGCCTTGTACAGCTGCTAGACCGAGCACTTCACTCCAATCTAAAAGCCCTTCCCTTAGTATGCCTTCGTCCCCTGAACTATCGCTATCACTCATACTGCTTGAGGATCTGCGACGCTTCCGTTCGCGAGGGATTTTATTGGACTTTCCCCAGTCAGATCCTCCGCTTGAGATGTCATCGTCACCGGCAAGCTCTCTCTCATCTATTGCCTTTCTGGCCGCTTTTGTCTTTTGTCGTACTGTGCGATCAACCTCTCTGGACTTTGCGCGCGAAGGTGGTCCAGTGCTAGATCTGCGGCTTGTCACACTCTTCGACCGGGCTCTCGATGTAGACCTTGATCTCGGACCGCTCGACTCTGCACCTGACGTGTATTCGCTCATGGAGGAATCGCCTGGCTCTCCACGACCGAAGTGGTTGACACGCGTTCGGCGGATGGCCAGGGCGAGCTCGTCTAGCTTCCCCATCATGTTCTGGATAGTCGGCTGGAGAAGTTGCTGTGCCCTCGCATCGTCCGCTAATAGAGTCGGCTCTATGAGCGTCTCAGTACGAGGTTTTCTGCCGCGTTTCTTCCCAGTCGCATGATCGCGTTCGGTGTCGTTGCCGTCGTCAACATCGTCTGTCCTGGTTCCAACCTTAGTAAGATTGTTCGGCTTCGCAGTACTGGCGCTTTGTGATCGAGATCTGCTTTGTGAAGCTGATGTGTGGTTTCCCACGTCGGATTCAGACGAGGGCGTTTCGCGTGAGTTCCACCTCTCTTTAGCCAGTCGCAGAAAAACAGCTAGAAGTTCCTCTCTCAGTTCGTCTCCTGCGTCCTCTGTGTTTGCGCTTCCCGTCGTCCCATCGTCCACATTGCCGCCCGACTCTTCGTCTGGAGGGACTGGCCATGCCGTCCACTCCTTGGAAGGCACAACAGCCGTCTGCAAGAGCCCTGCCGCATCCACGTGTTCAAGGTCCTGTCCAGTCTTGAGCCAGTTGTCCCTACTCTGCCAGTTCTTGACCTGCGCCGTGTCTTCCGGGGGCCGTCGTAATCGCCGCTTGAGCGCATGCGCGTTATATAGGTGTACGGAGAGATCTGTCTCTTGCAGCTGATCGAGGGAGTCGGCTATCTGGCGATCCGCTTCGGTGTAGCTCTGCCATGTTTGGGGCGGTCCAAGAAAGCGATTCGGGCGCGCCGGTACCTCATCATCGTCCTCATCATCCTCTGACTCGTCCCTTGCTGACTCGCTATCGGTATCAAGGTCATCGTTCACGTCTAAAGAAATCGGAATTTCGGCAGTTTGTACTTGTTGCGCGTTGCGCGGGTCCGCGATCTCCTCGACTGACGAAGATGAGCGCGCAGAGGGAGATGACGAGGTTGCGGTTTCGTAGGAAGAGGGTGGTGGCGGAGCGCTACCACCAAATAACGACATCTTCGTTACAGTAAATGTCGAAGCGGGCTTGCGGTTGTCTTGGCGTCAACATCTGGGGTTGTGATATACCAGTCGTGGGAGTTCAAGAGGCGCCGTGAAATTTTGGTGGGGTTCTCGAAAATGACGCGCCATCACGTTGCCGCTACCATCATCCCTGGTTCACAATCTGCGACCCATCTGGGCAGCATCATACCGCCACCTCTCATCTGACGCCATCTTGCCAGTCCCCCATTGGTTTCTGGGGTTTTCATCTACACGTTGAAATTGCTTCAGGCGACCGTCGCTGCGATGACGCACGTGTCATCTCAGCGTCTGCATCTCTTCACTTACATGATCGCATACGAAGACGAAAAGCAGCATCTAGACATACGTGGATAACTACAGAAACCGATCTCGAAGCGATCTTCATCTTACACGGCGTCTCGGTAGCTTGGCTCTATCTTCGCACTGTAATGTCCCGGCGGATTACACCCACCCACGTGCCGCCGTTGGATGGCAGCTGCGCGTCAGCAAGGCTACGGCTTTTGTTCCTCTCTTTTGCCGTAGCCTCCAACGACACATCAACATACTAAGTCTCCTTTTCACAGCCACCATCAGGTTGACCACGCGTTATGTGCGTCGCAAAGTGACATTCGAGATGCTAGCACGGCTAGTTCCGCAGGACGGGCAGTCGGCATACGTTAAGCTTTGCCTATACGTATCAGAACGAGGCTGTCCTCCATGGCAAATCATCATCAGTAGGTGCTGTCCAGGAGATTCATCAATGCGCTATCTCGGATCTCTGCGGAGGTTTCATCACGACACAGTTGCCTTGGCAGAACGTCAATTGCGCGCGAAACATCGAGAACGAACTCTCCCACGGACATAGTGTGGGCAGAAGAGGTACCGACTTCCGGATAGCTGTACGAAGGTCGAAGTTTACATCTCTCCTGTTCCGTACCCATCGTCGATGCTCCAAGAACTTCAGGGAGAACCTGGTTAGAGCCGAGAGCCTCAACAGCTCACGAACACGTCCTTAGCGCGGACGAACGCTCCGAAAACGGCGCTTTGAGCGTGGTCAGCGTCAGCATTAACATCAGTATCTCCACCAGCAGTGAGCTAGCGGCGAAATTTATCATGCCGTCGACTCTGATCCGGGGAAGTGGTGCAGAACCAGCACCACATAGTGATCAGCGGCCAGTCAAAACGCCCAAGCTGACGCATCAGTACTAAGAACATTACCGCAACCATGGACCTTACACAGGCTTTCGGGTAACGCCATGCAGCCGCTGAACGCCTCGTTCCTTTCAACGTAAAGTTCACGTGAGTATGGAACCAATTGACAACCGGTAGGCTATACAAGATTCTGGCACTCGTCTGTTGTGCCTCGAATTAGGGTAGCTATGGCGCTCATCAGCACTACAGCATACGCTAGACCACTCCCCTGTTGCTGGGCTCTTGATCCCCCCCTTACTGTACAAAGCTAGTAGCGATGCTTGTCGTCGATTCTTCCGAACGTGCGGTCTTACTTTTGATTACACCTCAAGTCACACAATAGGACCGATCCAGAGAGCCACCGCACATACATGCTTGTGGCCATATAAATACAACAAGTGTGGTGTGCCAGACGATCACCAACCTCAGTCGCTCTTTCAGCTTTCATATTCTCTTGCAAGACTAATTCAACCATGCGTTCCTTCGTTTCAATCACCGCCGCGGCGGTGGTCGCCCTTCCTTTCGCCCTCGCAGCGCCCAGGGCTTCCAAGATGGATGCCAGGTACTACAGCCCGGAGCAGGTCATTGACACTGATGTTGTGATTATCGGAGGTGGAGGTATGGGTGCCTACTCAGCCATCCAGCTCCAGGATATGGGAAAGAGGGTTGTAGTTGTTGAGAGCAAACACCGCCTTGGAGGCCACACCGAAACTTACATGGACCTTGAGACTGGCTTTCCCATCGACATGGGAGTGAAGCTGTACCATGACGAACCTCTAGTACACCAGTGGTTCGCACGCTTCAACCTTTCTCTCACTCCTTTCAGTCCGGTTCCTCCCATGCCACCCCAGAACGTTGACTTCAGGACTGGTCAGGTGCTACAGGGCCTCCCTCCTGCCAACCAAACTGCCATGGCCGTGGCTCTGCAAAAGTACGCCGCCGTTCTCGCACAGTACCCTGAACTTGAAGGTGGCTTCTACCTCCCCGACCCTGTCCCCGAGGACTTGTACATGCCTTTCGGCCAGTTTGTTCAAAAGTACGACATCGCCGATGCAGTACAAACCATCTTCGGCCTCACCTCCGCCTTCGGTGATATCCTCGAGGTTCCTGCCCTCCAGCAGATGCGCACGTTCTCCCTCGGTCTCCTGAAGACTATGCAGAACTTCCAGACCAGCTCGGTGATGAACAACAGCATCCTCTTCGAGGCGATCACTGCCGAGCTGCTTGCTACCAAGTCTTTACTCCTGTCCTCCAAGGTCCGAAAGACGGCGCGCATCAGCAAGATCGACGGCGGCGTCAAGGTCCTCGTTGATACCCCTAAGGGCCAGCGTCTCATCCAAGCCAAGAAGATCCTCATGGCCATTCCTCCCACGCCCGAGAACCTCACCCCCTTCGACCCCAGCGGCGATGAGCTCAAGATCTTCAGCCAATTCACCTCCGTCGGCTACTACACCTCCATCATCCGCAACGCAGGCCCCACCAACGTCACCATGCAGAACCTTGCGCTCGACAAGCCCTACGCGCTCCCACCCATGCCCGCCATCTACAACGTAAACCCCACTGCCAACCCCACCCTCAGCCTCGTCTACTACGGCACAAAGGTCGGCCAGTACCTCAGCGACGAGGAGGCCCAGGCTGCCATCCTCGCCGACCTCAATCGCTACCGTGCTGCGAACAACATTACCGGCCCCGCCCCCGAGTTTGTCGCTTTCAGCAACCACAGCCCTTACAACATGATGGTTGGTGGCGAGGCTACCAAGAATGGTTTCTACAAGGAGTTGTACGGTCTTCAGGCTAAGCGCAACACCTTCTGGACTGGTGCTGCGTGGAGGGCGCATGATAGCTCCAGCAGCTGGGCTTACACTAGCCGCAGTGTGCTGCCCGCGCTTGTAGCCAGCCTCCAGTAAGCTGTTCCAGGTTGTGGTGGCGAATCATTCGGTCCGATGGGCTATAACTAAGAGGTTGTCTGCCTCGCACGGTCAATGGCGACGTTTCCTTAGACATGCTGTTTTACGATATCTTCAATGCTTGTATTAGTAGATGATAATAATCAAACGTCATTGTCCGCAATATTTGACCATTTTGCTACGATTCATGAGCTACGGACACAGAACATAGCTAACGTCCAGTATTCATTTATTGGCTTGTGAAGTGTCATGTTTGTGTCTCTGATACTCGCCTATCGTGAGTGGTTTGAAGAACTGACTAGCCGACCGTGGTTCGCTACAAAGATACAGAAATCTCAACGACATCATATCTCAAATATACGCTGCTGCTGAGCTCTACAAACATAAACTGTCATGCACTCCACGCTCGTACCCTCACATCCAAGTATAGAGACAACTCTTCCCTATAATATCTCACCATTACAAATCCTAGGTCTTTCTAGAATGTCGCAAGCACTATATCCCACCAGATCTGGATATCTATCCCAACTACCATCCTCAAAGCGTACCCGACTCGAAGGTACACATACTCTTTCCACGCCCGTCCGCTTCCTCATACTCTCAGACACGCATGGCGCCGAGCTACCGGAGAAGCTCCCGCCATGCGATGTGCTCCTACACTGTGGCGATCTGACAGAATATGGCGACCCAGCAAGCATCTCTGCGGCCCTCCAGACATTGGGCAAAGTCGAAGCCAAGCTTAAGCTTGTTATCGCTGGTAACCACGACATCTCGCTCGACGAATCATACTGGCTCTCCCAGGGCGGGACTGAAGCCGATGCAGAACGGGCAGATGCGATGGTCAGCTCAGAGACAGGCTCCGAAGCAAGCAAGAACGACATCACCTTCTTGAGGGAAGGTACACATGCCTTCACACTAGCATGTGGCGCTACATTCAAGATCTACGCCTCACCATACACGCCCCTCTACGGCGTATCCGCATTCCAATACCCTTCAAATGAAGATCGCTTCAGTTCCTCAGGCACTCCACCGTGGGCGAAGAACGTCGGTAGCGAGACTTCAACCATCCCCAACAACGCCGACATCGTCATGACCCACGGCCCACCAAAATACATCCTAGACACGACCTCTGACGGTCAAAGTGCAGGTTGCGAACACCTACGCCGCGCCATCGCAAGGGCGCAACCAAGACTACACTGCTTTGGCCACATTCACACTCCGCGTCGCGGGTTCTACGAAGCACACGTGCTGGACTTTAGAGGTGAAGCGGAGCTAGATAGCAACACCGACATTGAATCAATATCCAAGATATGGATAGGAGAAAACTCAGCGCACCGCAAGGGATTCAGAAGCCTGCCTCCAGGCTCTGCTCAAGACTTTCGAGGGAACAAACAGCAGACGCTGTGCGTCAACGCGGCTATGGAGGGCACTGAGCCAGGCGTTCTGGAACACCCACCCTGGCTCGTTGATTTAGATTTGCCCGCGCGAAGAGACATGGGAATGGGAGATGCCGTCGGTGAGAATCTGCATCTCACGTAAGCGCATGCGAAAAAGGGAATCGCGTCTTGGGTTCGGTGATGAGGTAGCGGCGCTGTGGCTCGGCGGCCGTGGGTCCCGGTAAGGCGGGCAGCTGCCGTAATCTGCATCTCGCGGTCGGTGGTTGGGAACTCCGAGTAGGGGCCTTGCGACAGCATCGCGCATAGAGTTTTGCAGCTTATTGGCGCAGCGCGATGGTATCAAGTATTGGGTAGGACGCCGTGGACGCCGTATAGGAAGATGAAATGTACAAATGTAGAAGTCTCCCTGCCTGTGCCTTTGGCTTCAGGACAGTCATCTACAGCGCAACAACACTTTCCAGCGAACTCGTAACAAAGTTAGCTCCATCTCCATATTATCAATACATCAACATGACAGTCTCATCATCCCTCACCATCTATCGCCCCGGTCCATCAAACGCCCTATCAACACGCTCGTTTTCCAGCTCACTCATCTCCTCCCACCTCTTCACCCAACAAACCGGCACAGCGATCCTAACCGAACTCGCCTACCGCATCCTCATCGACATCATAAACCGGTTCCTGCACTCCTTCCAGCGCCTCGCCTCCCATGGACTTGACTCGGCCTCGTCTTGGATGGAGCGGAAATTACAGGAACGTCGGGATCGGCTGGACACGTCCGGTACCCGGGGGGAGAATCTGAAGATTGTAGAAGAGGTGGGCAAGTTAGTGGAAGAGAGGGGCTTTGTTACTTGTCCGATGACGGGGAGGGAGATGAGTAGAGAGGAGGGGATGAAGGGGCCGCCGAAGTGGGTGAGGGGGGTTTTGGACGGGATTGATGAGGGGAGGATGAGGGAGAGGGATTTTTGGATTCATACGCATGGGGATTGAGGGTCGGGTGTTGATCTACCCGGATTGGTTCAAGAAAGTATCTGAGCTGTCCCGCGACGCTGCTGGTTCGACGACATACTGCTGGAGCTGAGTCGCTGAGACGAAGCGCACCTCGACCACCAAGGTCTACTCCGGATTATATGCCGTCGCGCATTGCTACGTTCGGCTGTGTCGGTAGTTGCATGCTAATCTGCGCTCATTAGGACAGCGACCGCAGGTCTCAACGCCGCTCCGACACGGTCGCGACGCCCGGAGATGGAGGTGCAGCTGGATCCTAGGTCCCAAGGCGAGATACCAGAACATGAGAGCAACGATACAGATCTTCGCATAGCTCTACAGCAGCGCCCTGAATTATTCAGACTGCGTCCAGCGACTTCCAGTTGTCTGCCAGCGGCAAGAAGATACAGCTTCTGGTACAGTGGCAACTCAGGCCACGAAGTTGTGTGTCTCCGTTCCCGAAATATTCGCCGTCTATGGCGCCCTGCTTTTCCCGCAATATCCACATATACCAATATCATACATGTCTCAATCAAGTTCCCTGCTTCGTCAACTCCTTCATCATCTGCGTGTCTTCCTGCCGCGCAGGCCTAATGGTGTCTGGCCGGTGCCTCGTCTTATGCACTCGCCCTCCGTCTATTGAATCGATTTTCCTATCACTATTGCTGCTTATGTCGTACGTGGGACGGTAATGGGCGCCGAGCTTGCATGGCGCACGAAACAGCTTCGAATGTACGCTCTCGGTCAGCGCAAGTGGGCAGCAGCTACGCGCTGGCTGGCGGCGATCGTGAGCGATGGAATGGGGTTCAGCTCAGCGATGTATATTGATGCTCGCGATTTTTTCGACTGATTGTGGCGCCCACTTCTGTCGCTGCTCACTTTCGTAGACACGGCGTGGATCGCGGGTGCGTACTGGTGTCGTCCGCTGTAGGTAGGTACCTCCGTCGCTGAGGTCTTTGATCGCCATGCTGGAATTTGGGTATAGCGGCCTTGATCTTGCGCACCTTCACAGTGCTCTCGTTGCCGCCACGATCATGGGCGGCCAGCGTGGCTTTGCTGCTGTCAGCGGACTCGCCTCTAGAGCGCGAGGAGCTTGCAGCGATGGGCACGACAACTTCGATGAGCCTCGAAAACGCTCATCTCAGGCCCGTCAAGAGAAAGACAGTGGTCTTTCGCTGCTCAATTGCGACACGTTCTTGTGATAAAGGTCCGTACATCGAGTGAGTTTGCGCGATCCTGGTATCAAAGACCTTGCAGACCAGACATTGAGTTCATCCACGTTCAACATAGACATCATCGCAAAGCTACACCAAGTAGAACGTTCTTTTGCTGTTGTGAACTGAAACCGTGTTTTTCCCGATCATGAAGATTCTTTGGCACACCGCTTTCAAGGCACATGTGTGCCCAGCTCCTCAGAGCAAGTTCAACAGCTTTGCGGAACTTTTCCTATGGCGCCTATGGCTCGCAAGCTACGGCTGAAAGGATTCAAGAAGCATTTTACAGGCGTACGTCGACCTAGAAAGAAACCGAACACCCTGGAGCCTACATCGATGTTAGGTCACCCACTTCGCATGTTTTCATCTTGATGTAGGCTCCAGGCTTTTCGGTGTTTTTCCTGTATGAAGTGGGCGAATATCGCAGCTGTGGCTGTTAAGAGCTCGTCCGATACCTGGAGGGTCGTTATATCAGTGGGCCAACCTCGATACGCCTTGCGAATTGAGCACGCATTCTTCCAATTCTGCCGTATGAACAGCGCATGAACACATTTCAATCTTCAATTCTAATGTTCTCGCGTATCTCCACGTTCGTTTCGCCTGTCAATCCTTGCACACTATCGCACTGCCGGTCAAGCTTACCCTCACTGGCTTCATACAATCCAGAACGCCCATCACATGCTAATCGCTGCCTAGTCTGGCCACTTTCTCACTCTCAGTCACTTCCAAAGTCAGTGAGGCCGCTCGGGCCACTTTACCTCGCGTAGTATGACTTGGTGGTTGTTCACCTTCACCTGGCCAACGCCCGCGCAGCCTTCCACCGCCGACGAAGTCCTTCTATACCTGCCTTCACCTGGTGTTTCCGACCTTCCTGTCGCCGGAAGAACACCGGCCGGAGTAATAGCGCCGGTTCCTAGCGCCTGTATGGGCGCAGGCCCTTGGCGGGCATATATAAACCCCATTTCCCCCCTCCCACCTACACTCTTTTACCACAAACCCCACTATCTTTTACCCCAACTCGAAGACCTCCATCATTTCATCACTCGTTCCTTCAACAAACTTCCTTCTTCACTCATCTTGATCATGGCTCACCACTTCATCAATACTTTGGATCACTTCTACTTTGTCACATGACATCATACCTTCACTGATATACCTCGACCACTATCAACCTCACTGTGCTTCACTCCTCCTCAACCAACATCACTGCTCAAAAGTTTTCACACCTTACTTGGTCATCAACAATTCACTCAACTTTGGTCCAACATTACATCCATCAATGATCATCAACAACCTTCCTTCACTATGAGCCATGGTCACTCTTCCAACATCCATCCTCTTTCGCCATTGAACATGGTAAGCATCTTCCTGCCTTCTTACTTCTTCGGTCTTCTAACCTTCTCAGCTTGCTGCCACCTTCTACCACATCATCACTTCGCTTCGGATCGCTCCAACCTTCGCTCAACATCGTCGTCACCCTCCTCAAGCCCTACACTCTAGGCCACGATAGAGCTTTTCAGCATCCCCCTCAAGCCCTCTTCAGGCCAGCATCACATGTTCACGGCATCTCGGGTCGCACGAAAGTCAAGCTGTCTGGATGGATTGGATACTTTGGTGGTGGAAATATACTGGTGGGAAGTGCAGGATACACATGGTCAAAGAACAGTAAGAGACGGACATTACAGATCTCGCTGGGATCTCGCTTTGGGCCTACAAGGCTTGCTTCTTCTCTGAAGCAAGGCCCCATGGCTGGTGGACATGATCTGGAGGAGACTTCATTCTCACATCAAGGTGCTGGAGGACAGACAGTCTATGGTGCCTTCGGGTGCTAAGCTGGGCCTACCTTGGAGATTTGGAGTTCTTCGTCTGTTTGAGCTTGCTCGCCTAGATCCTTGTCTCCTGCATACTTCTCGATGGCGGCTCTTATGAGTTTGGATCAATTCGAGAAATGCAGCATGCGAAAGGTATGAGAGACTTGAGGTGAGAGTGCCTGCAGTCGGTGGTCGATGTTTGAATTGGGCCTTATATTAGCTTTGAGGTTTTGAACATTGGTTTGCTGATGGTTGGAGGATATGGGATTCATCTGATGGTCGGGTCTTGGTTGGGCTTTGGTTGGAGTGGTTGGATATTGGGTTGGATTTTCTATCAAGGGTACTTCAAGGTTTCGCCTCAGCACCAATGAATCTTTCTACCTCACTTATTCTCTACTCTGATAACTTCTGAATTGACTTCATTTTTGACATGACTTCTTCTTTGCTTCACTTCTTTCTTCACAGCATCCTTTCTTAGCTTGACTTCCAACTTATCTTCTATGTTTGGCTTCTTCCTTGACTTGCGCCTTAGCCTAGCTCGCCTCTTGCTTGACTTGCTTGCTTGAACATCTTACTCCTTTTCTGAATCAGTGTCTTCCTTGGATCTGCTCTTACCTCATTCAAGGAAAAATCCGAACACCCCGGAGCCAATGTTGAAGTTGGACCGCCTACTTCGCATATTCTCATGTTGATGTGGGCTCCAGGGTGTTCAGTTTTTTCCTTTAATGGGGTGCTCTTGCTTCACTTGCTTCTCTCTTAGACTGGTTGCTTGCAATGAATACATTTTCTACTGCCTTCTACCTCGAGCTTACAGCGCACACCACTACTGCACGCCTTGAAGAAGTCTTCATGTCTTTACAACACCCTCCCCCCACTACCTACCCACTCTAAACATGCCTCCTCCTCGCCCACTCACTAAGAAACTCCCTCCCCTCAATCCTCCAAACATCCTCCTCAACATAACTCCCATTATACCCCCTACCCCTTGCCTGAAGAACAAGATCTAGTCCCCTCTCACCCGCACCCTCATCATACTTCGGCCACCTCGGCAACCCCGCTCCATTCGGATCCCCCTTCGCCACAAACCTTATCCACTGCGCACTCACCTGCTCAGCCAGCTTCTTGTACTCCTCCCACGGGCCATAGAAGCTGGGGTTCGCAAAGACAAAGGCAACTTCAGTGAAGTGCGCAACGCCCTTGTATGCACGCGGATTGCCGCCTTCGCTGGCGGTGTTGCTGTTTTGCCAGGGGAGCGTGTTGAACCGGTATATGTACGTAGGTGAGTACTTGGAGTAAGCGCGAGCATCTGCCAGGCGAGGCGCGTGGTAGAACACGTCGCCCATGATGGCGGCTATGCGCTTATACTGAAGCCCTTGCTCAGCGAAGAGCTGGACGCCGGTGTTGAGGGGGATACCCACGGTGGGGTCGTTGGGGTAGAGTTCCATGATGCGCTGAATGACGGCGTCGGGGAAGTTGAAGCCCGTGCTGTTGGCGAGGTAGGCGTATAGATCTTCGTCGGTGTTGATGACGCCGTCCGCTGGGGCGTTGTCGGTGCCTTCGTCGGAGTTGGTGCCGTAGAGATGCGGGATGTGGGCGAAGCGGCCTGAGGCGAGCAGTTCGGTAGGGTAGGCGGGGATGATGTCGCCGTCGACGATGGGGTACCAGCCTGGGCCTTGACTTGGGGCTGCGAGAAGGGGGAAGATGGCTTCATATGGCAGTGTGCGTAGGCAGGCGAGGGTGTCGACTTCATCCGTGCAGTTTGCCTTGTCGACGATGTTGTCGTAGACGGGCTGGTACCAATCTGTGCCATTGTACCATGCTGTCGCTGCGGACCCGGACTCCTGAATGCTGCGGTGGAACAAGTTGTCCGTCTGGCCGCCGTACGACATGAGTAGCTGGCCCACTGCGAAACTCCCGGCGGACTCGCCCCAGATGGTCACGCTATCCTTGTCGCCGCCGAACGCTCCAATATTCTCTGATATCCATGCAAGTCCCTTCCGCATATCTCGAAGCGCGAGGTTCGTCTGGCCGGTACCCTGAATCTCCCGCGAGTATAACATACCCCACCCGCCTTTGCGGTAGTTGATGCTGGCTGCAATGATGGGCTGACCAATTTCCACACTTCTGTGCACGATGTATGTCAGGTTATAGTTTGCAAGCGCGCTGGTGCCGACTTGGTAGCTTCCTCCGTGGATCCATAGCGCTACGGGCAGCTTTGCGTAGTCGCGGGCTGATAGACCTGCCGGACGAACGATGTTGATGCTCAAACAGTCTTCACTCATGCTGAAGTTGGCAGCCGACGGGTCCGGACAGCTATCTCCGTACGATTTGGCAGGGCGTGTGCCGTTCCATGTGGTGTTCAATGATTGGGGTATGCGGAAGCGGTTCTGACCTCCCGTATCTTGTGCATATGGAATGCCTAAGAAGATGTCTTGATTGAACGAGGGCAGATGTACACCTTCGTATGTCCCGTTCAGCACTGTGACCGTGGGTTCGTCAGCATGCGCTATTGTAGTTAGCAAGCATGTCGCGAACACCCCCACTTTCCAAGCTCTTGCAATAGCTGCCATCATGCTGGCGTGTACCCGTCGAGATGAATAAGTGAGAAAACCAAAACGTGGAGAAGCGTTACTTGTATACAGCACCTGCCAGCAATCAGAAAGCTAGCAATGATAGGGCGTATCTTAAGAAGCACCGAAAGAACCCTGCATCGTGACGTGATAGCTCTCCCACTCTTGTGGTGGACATGCATATCCGTGGTGATCGGCAGAGGTGCGTGTTCGGCTTTCCGCGCTAATCGGGAAGGTAAGTGCGGAGCTGCATGTGCAGTCGCACCGACGAAGATGCCGGCACATATAAGCTGCAAGTCTTCATCGCTAGCATAAAACATTACGAGATACTGCAGATGATGAGAAGCGAGACGAAAGTCCAGCAATCTCCATGATCCAGGCCTAGAATAGCTTGGATAAGAAGCTTCTTCTCTTCTTCGCTGGTTCTTTCTCTGGTACACTCGCCATTGTATATGACGGGGAGAACATTGCTTGACCAGGTAGTTCTACTAGTACATCGACGACACCATACTCTGGTGTCTTGTTCACCGGCGTGATGTCCGGTACAGCGTTCTGTTGCACAGGACTGACGTACATTGGCGATGGTGTATTTGGCACTGATGTCGGCGACACCGGCATGGACATTGGTAGTCGGGAAGCACTGACGAGGTGTGTCGACTGTGGGTGAAGATATGTCTGCGCTGGAGATGGTTGCGCGTGCACATACGGTTGTACCTGCGGCTGGAGCCAACGTGGCGGGCTAGCAGTCTGCAGTCGTTTGCTTTCAGCGGCCCATAATTCGAAGACTTGGTTCATAAGTCGCGTCCATTCTGAAGGGGCTCCCTGGAAATTGTAGTTGACGCGGCGGTCTGCGAAGGCGATGAAGTAGTGCTGTTTGTTGTACGGCGATATGGCGACATACTGGGTGTCATCAGCGTTATACTTATGCCATCGTGGGGGCATGTTTTTCGAACTCACACTGACGGTACCCGGTGCAGTTTCCATCAAAATCTTGTTCAATCCGGTGTAATGGCCGTTGAAGTTCCATGCCAGATGTCCGTCCGCGAACAGAACGAACCAGGCATCTTTCATCCCAAGACCAACGCAAGTTGGCGTAACCAGCGACTTCTTCACTTTATCCTCGAGACCCGAAGGTATAGCAGCCCATATCGAGCCCTGTCCGGGTGCGCACGCGAAGTAGCTGAACTTCTGGCCGAAGGTGACGAAGCACAAGCTGGCCGCATTCGGGAACGACTTTAGCCATTGCGCAAGATCGGGATAGTTGAGGTCAAAGTACGTCCGTGAGTGGACTGGGTCTGATTAGCTGCGTGCGTAACATGGGGCGGGCCCGCGCCGTCATCTGTTATGCGTTTCATGGTCGCGGAACCTGGGCCGGGGTGCTACTTACAGAGCTTGTCCTCCCCATCTAACGTCTTGCAACCAATGTACCAAATCGGCTCCGGAGAGTCTCCCTGAGGGGCAAGCGCGAGACAGTAAGGGCTAGCGACTCTCCATGGATTGCTCATGGAGCTCTTGAATAACTGGCGAAGCGTCTGCGGTATCTCATGGCTGCACGCTGTTAGCCGCGCCTTCCTCATTAGCATGCGCAACTTACAACTTCCATGTTTGGCGACAGTCGAAGAAGAAGCTATTGCGCGGTCCGAACACGAAAGTTATCTCTGGCATCTTGTTGATTATACGACGAAACTGTACATGCGAGGCAGAGAAACGAAGTTGGGCCCATCAGCAGGTGTGCGGCGTACGCCCAAGGACGTGGCGCGTTGGGGGCCGCAATCAGCAGCACCAATTGAACGACGACGTGGAATCGTCGGTACTGCCCGCTCATGTATATCGAGTTTCCCTCGACCTTCAAGCCGCGCATATATGAACCTATTATCTGAGTGTCTAGAACGATAGAAAAGTCTAGTCAGTATCCTAATAGACATCGCCTATGCTTGTCCATCGTGCCTAGGTAACTAAGTGAGCTCACTACATGGTGTATAACGCAAGAGTATTCTCGAAAGGTGCCTGTTGCTCATGCGGATTCGTTACCACGGGTTTCAACAGTGCAGCGTAGACCGCTCTAGGGCATCACAACCTTCATAGGCGACTTGGACAGTACGCGCATATGGCAAGACATCTGTCGTGATTATGCTATTTCATTTTTGCATCTAATCGTAGACTGGCCTATCTACCATGCCTTCTGGTTATCCAATCTCGCTCAGCGTCTACCGCTACAAGAATGGTATGAGCCCTAGGGCTATCTCGATTCGTGGTGTCGCATCGTCAGTCTCGGGTCCTCTAAGCCGCGGTGGTCTTCTCCTTACTAGTACAAGTCAGCACATGTCTCATATACACGTCAGATTACAGGACGTACGGCAGAGGTGTGAACCGGAGGTAAGGCTTGACAATGCGGATGTCAGGGAACATGGTCTTGGCATCCTCAGTCTTGACGGCCGGGTGGACGATGACATCGTCACCAGGGATCCAGTTGATGGGGGTTGTGATCTTGTGCTTGTCGCCGGTCTGCAGGCTGTCGAGGACGCGGAGGACTTCGGCTGTGTTGCGACCAGTGCTGGCAGGGTATGAGAGGATGAGACGGATGGTCTTCTTGGGGTCGATGATGAAGACTGAGCGGATGGTGAAGGCAATGCCCTTGCTGTCGACGTTGGTTGCGTCTTGGTGGTCGATCCTGTTCATGCTGTCAGTCATGTCGCAATGTCGCGAAGAACGTCCACTCACATGTCGTATGCCAACGCGATCTGGCGGTCCTTGTCGCCAATGATGGGGAACTTGAGCTTGCTGCCGGAGATCTCGTCGATGTCCTTGATCCAGCCATCGTGCGAGTCGACAGTGTTGGCAGAGAGACCGATGAGCTTAGCACCGCGGCGGCTGAACTCAGGCTCGAGCTTTGCGAAGGCGCCGAGCTCAGTTGTGCATACTGGGGTGTAGTCCTCGGGATGCGAGAAGAGGATAACCCAGTTGTCGCCGATGAACTCGTGGAAGTCGATGGGGCCCTGGGTGGTCTCGGCCTTGAAGTTGGGGGCCTTGCTGCCCAGGCGGAGAGGCTCTGGTCGGTCGCTCATTGTGTTTTCTGCGCGCATGTTAGCTCAGGTCCCAGCGATTTGCGCAAACATGCGGGGTGGCGGGGTAGGTCGCAAGCAGCCAACGTACCTGGTTGTATGGCTTAGTGTCTGGGTGAGGTTGCGGAAGATATCGAGGTATCTTCTAGATGCAATTTGGGATGTCGGAGCGGTATTATGAGGGAGAGAAGAAGTTGAGGGGTCGATGATGCCTTTTTGTCCTCTTGTAAGGCCATACACAACATTCAACGACCAACACTTCTAGCTAGCGTATATTGCGCAATCGTCACCTATCTCACGTGAACTCCACCAGACCTTTTTCTGCCATTGAATTTGCCCACGTCGTTTGGCCAGTGAACGAATCACAGACTCAACATCTCCGGCGGTATCGCATTGCCAATTATTGCCCCTCCCTGCCGAGCATTCGTCGCAACCGGAAGCAGGTAGAAGCCAATGATGATGTTGTTGGTGATTTCTCAGCGATATCCCTACTTGTCAGAATTCAAATAAGCTCCGAACCATACCAGAGCGTTCGTGGACCGTTCAGCCACTGGTATGGCGTTTGTTTGATCGAATCTCGCGGCAACGTTGTGCATCGAATGCGCGTGTTGTCAGTTTACCGTATGAGACTGCGTGATGCGTGTAAATTGGCAACAGAGCCTCTTTCGGTATGGAGGCGGGATGTTTGCCTGTGTCGCTGCAGCCAAACCATTGGGGTACTCGCACTCTGCTAGAACGTTGCGCTTTCACAAACATCAGCATCAGCTGGCAGCGTGCACATGTCTGAGATGGGTAGCTTCAGGCCCGCAAGAAATCTCGCGACTGCCTTTCCGAGCACACCGTTCCCACGCGTCGCGCGAACTCTAATGTCGCGACGTCACGCTTCTCCAGGGCTTGCAGACACACCGAGTAGCCACCTGACTGCACACACATATATTACACACGCGCTTCAACGTCGCTACTCCCTCCTAGTAAAGCTTCGCATCGGCAACCTCGGCAGGGTCCTACTTTCTTCTCGCCTGAAGCCTCAAAGTGAAGTTGGGCCGAACTTCCGAGCTGGATTCTATTGTACCCACTTGCGGCGACTCGTTAAGGACACGATGCAGATTTGTGCTGGTTATCGCAGGATAGATTGACGATGAGGCTGCTTGCTTTTGCCCAGGTGCCGATACTTCCCGCTGATGATGTCGGGGAGCCATCTGCTTGTCCGAGTCGAGATGCCTTTGCTTGAGGCGCGCCAGACTCCTTCCCGCATGACGCACCGGATCTACCCTGTTCTGCACACGCTCCAGCAGCCAGAGGCTTCGAGGCGGCCTTGGCATGTCGGTGTACACGATAATTCCCAAGTTTACCCCGAAGCGGGACGCCCCCATGCATGTGGGCCTGGAAGATGGAGAAGGAGTCCTATTCCCGACCAATGCAAACGACTTCTGACAATCCCGTCGGGAGAGAACCGGGCGTCCCACACCGTCCAGTTGTTCGTTGGGATGCATATCGGCTACGCCTGTGGTTTAGCGGACCAGACCTAACCGCCGCTTAAGCTATCAAGGTCGCGCTTTTCAGCGTCACCGGGTTCACGCTTGCTTTTAGACTCTGACGCGTTCATTGCGAAATCATCTACATAGCTCCTAGACATTTCGATTGAAGAGGAGGACCTTATGGCAGCATGAGTGCCAACCCGGAGATCAACCTCCCGAGAGACTCTGAGCTGGGAGTCTGCGCAGATTCAGATTCAAAAAGCCAAGCGGGAATAAGCTTATTACCGGACATGCGCAGGCCATCGGCAGAGGAACCAAGGAGTCGCAATTCCACAGCCGAACCAGACAACGAGCCAGAAAAAGACTATTACTATGGAAAACAAAGCACCAGTAGCGAGTTCATACCGCAAGAGAACGTGCAGAGCTCGGAAATCGTCTGGCGGTATCTCACATTCGACACCGAACTCCCACACCCGACCTCGATACATCCGACACAAACCGACCAGGAAGCTCCACCTGAACCACCGAACCTCGTCAAATACACAAACCCCTTTGACTGGTCAGAGACAAGAAAGAGATTCACGATATGTGTCTCATGCATCATCACCGCCCTGACTGCGTTTTCGGCCGGAGCTTACAGTCCAGGTGTTGAGCAGATGACGCAGGAATGGGGTGTCAGCAGTGTTGCAGCGCTGGTTGGCATCACAACCTTCACGACAGGATTCGCTATCGCGCCAATGGTCCTCGCCCCGTTCTCTGAGATCAACGGCCGCCGACCAGTCTTCCTTGCTTCAGGCATTCTGTTCGTCATCTGCCAGCTCTGCTCTGGTCTCACACAATCGTATGCTGGCATGCTGGTTGCACGCTTCTTCTTGGGCGTGGGCGGATCTACCTTTTCCACTATGGTTGGTGGCGTGGTATCAGACATCTACCATGCTGAGGATCGCAACACCCCCATGGCTCTCTTCTCGGGTGCTGCACTCTTTGGTACATCGTGGGGTCCTCTGGTTTGTGGTTTTATTGCGCAAAACACGACTTGGAGATGGATCTTCTACGTACAGGCCATCTCATGTGGAGCGGTTGTGGTGCTGATTTGTGTCGTATTCAAGGAGACCCGCGGCTCGGTTCTCCTGTCCAGGAAAGCCAAAGCTTTGAACAAGTGGTATGAGGCACGAGAGAAGTCTGGCTATTACGGCTTCAACGTCGACAATACCGAAAAGCCCGGATCTATGGAGTCGCTGCGTTTGAGGTGGAAGGTGCGATCTGACGAAGAACGAGCTTCGCTCGGCAAGATGATAGGCGTTTCCCTCTACCGCCCATTCCATCTTCTCTTCACCGAACCTGTCGTATTCTGGTTCTCACTCTGGGTAGCCTTCTCCTGGGCCGTACTCTACCTTACATTGGCCGCGATTCCGTTGGTGTTCCAGAGCAATCACGGCTTCTCGCTGCAACAAGCCAACGCAGTCTTTGCATCCATGGGAATTGCCAGTATCCTGTCGACCATACTATCTATCTACCAAGAGAAAATCGCAAAGAAGAGCGGGAAGTTGACTGGCACACCAGAAGGCCGCCTTTACTTCGCGTGCATAGAAAGCGCATGCATGCCCATCGGCCTCTTCATGTTTGGATGGACAAGCTTCCCCGAGATACATTGGGTTGTGCCAGCAATCGCGATCGGCATCGCTACCGTTGGCATCTTCAGCATCTACCTCGCGACTTTCAATTTCCTCGCAGACACATACCATCGCTATGCGAGCTCGGCACTGGCGGCGCAGTCCTTCTGCCGAAACATGCTTGGTAAGTCATCTCCATGCAGAATAAGTGAATGCATGCTAACATCATCTTAGGTGGTATCTTCCCGCTCATCACGACACAAATGTATAACAAGCTTGGGTATGGTCCTGCGAGCAGTTTGCTAGGCGGAATTGGCGCATTGTTGACTATCGTGCCATGGATTCTAGTCTTTTATGGACCTAGAATTAGAGCAAGGAGTAAATTCGCAAGTGAGATTATGGATGTTACTTCCTGACGGGCAATGAGCTTGGTAGATATAACGCATAGCAATGTATTGTTCAGGAAATGATAAGTTCAACTGTGACTAGCACCTTCAATGATCAGCACGAACCAGCGCCAGGTCCCAATCTTAGTCAAAGACGCCTTCTCTTCTTCATCTTGGTTCTCAAAGTCACATTCTGGAGAACGCCGACGCGCCAAAGGCGAAGAGTGCTGTCGCCAGACGCAAGTAAGCCTTGGTCACCGAATCGGGTTAGTCAGGCCAACTTGTTGCATCATCTCCATGCAGCTGCGAGCCGGCAAACCGTGACACCTGCACAGCCTCACAAGTCAGCCCTGCCAGCTGCCAGCTCCACGGAAAGATGCGCACACACGAACCTCACCTTTGGCGGAAACCAAAGAGATGCATGCGCATTTCCTTCCGGTCTCCACCACAACCTTAAGTGGCGACTGACGGAACTTGCCATTACATCAAGATTAAGTGCTACTCCGCTCGCTTATAATCATGGACGACCTCCTTCCCTCCTACGAAAGTGTAATGCGACGCGATCCTTGGGTGCTCATCGCTCCCTATTTGCCTTCGCAGGACCTCTGCTCAGCAGCTCTGGTTAACCGGCGATGGCACCAGACCTTCACACCGAACCTTTGGGGCAGCCCAGCTTCGCACTTTGGGGTCCAGAATGATACTGTTTATGGTGGGTTGTTGTGACGCAGACACAACGATAAATACTGATATCCAATAGTGGCACTCACACGATTCAAGCGTACATTACCATATGCGCGAGCCTCTGTACGAGAGCTCACACATACTCTACGTTTTCCACCGGCTCATGCAGAGCTGTATGATGGGCCACACGCAGAATGGCTTCGAGATTGTTTGGAACACCTGCCTCGCCTCCAGTGCCTAATTGTGGACGGCCTGCCCTTCTTCGATCACGCGTGCCTCCTGAGCCTGCGACACTCAAGCCTACAATGGAGATTGACTCGTCCCAACGCGTTTCCGGTGTTCAGCTTACGCCTGCTAGACGCTTCCAGTTGTACGAACGCTACGTCAATGGGCCTCGCAGAAGCACTACCGCACTTTCCTGATCTTGTCTCGTTGGACCTATCAAAGACTGCGGCTGCAAGGGACAATGCAGTCCTTTCGACCTTCAAATACCTCAGGAATTTGCGTGTGCTGAATCTTCGTGGGATTGGCATCAAGGATGAGGATTTCTCGGTAGTTGCGCATGCAATCAATAACCGCGTCAGGAGCCTTGACATCAGCAACAACCTTTTGACGGACACTAGCGTGCGACTCCTTCTTGAACTTTGCCTGAAAGAGAGGGTCGTCGTGACCCATACTTCACGTGGACCACTGGCACCTGTCGAGAACGCGAATCCCCCCGATGAACCAGAGACTTTCGAGTCTGAAAACCTCGTGGGCCACCTTCGTAAGAAGCTTACTGGCGGCTTCATTGGTAGCTTGAGCATTGAGGAGACGAGCGATGTCGGAATATCGCACTTGTACCTCTCGAGTAACGCAATAACTGTCGAAGGTATATCGGCTTTGCTACTGTCAAGACGCCTGCAAGTCCTAGATGTGGGTATACTACCCGCTGTAGTGACGCATCCTTCTACCCTCTCGCTCGAAACACCGAATGATGACTTGGAACTACCTAGCGTATCGAAGCTTACTCCAGTACTTGCTGAGTATGCTTCATCTAGACTTCGATACCTGCGGATCAACTACGAGTTGGTCACAGAAGACGCGCCTTTTGAAACGCCCAATTCGCCACGAGCGGAACTCGCTGGGGACCTTGGTGTCTACAAACCTTCAGATGCGCATGAGATCGAAGCTGTAGAGCCACCAACGCCTGAACTCGATTCCATCCCAATAGCTGTACACGAGGTTCCAGGGGACTCATCACATCCGGTTGAGCTTCCCGGCTCGCCTGTAACGCCTCAACATGCTGAAAACGACAGGCCGGAATCAGAACTTGCCCATGGTGAAACGCGAAACGCAAACGTTCCCAAAATATGCGTTACTCCGCAATCACTACAAATCAACAGAGATCCTGCCTGCGCTCCGGAAGCCATACATGTAGACTCACCATTGAGTCCTCTGAGCCCACTGGGAAACGGGACCTACCGGCCTAACGCAGCTGCAAATAGGTATGATCTAGGAGAACATCTCTCATCATCTACGTCGACCCACGGCAGCAGTACACTGGATCAAGCGATCCCAAAAACTACGAAGAGGTCACGAGGCAACTCGTTTTACTACATCGAAGACAGAAAAGTCCGGCTGGACTTTCGCCAAGCAAGTGAACCTCGACTACATCCTGGGATGCTTCCAAAGCTTCACACCCTTGTTTTGACGGATGTTCCGATCATGACCAGCAACAGGGAAATCATTCATCGGATCATACGCTTTATCAGGGATGCAGCTGAGGAAGCTTCAATCGCTAAACAGCGGGCCAGGCATACCTATGTACTACCACCAGGACGTAGGCGTGCAATCGCAGAAGAAGAGTACGCACGAAACCAGTTTGCCCTTCGGAGAGTAGTACTTGAAATGGCGGCCCCGCAGTCAGCGCCTAAGAAAATTTCCAGTAGCTGGCGGGCTTATCCAACAAAGTCGACCACTGAAGATGCGGACTCGGAAGCATTTTGGGAGGCAGCAACGCATGATTTCTCGTTCTTCGATGACGAAGAATGCGGACAGCCTGGTCGTGAGCCAGGCCTCACCCTGCCCTTGGCGGCTATGAGTGGGTTAGAGCTTGCGCCGAGCCATCGCGTTCCATCTGAGGAGCCTCGCAAGGCTACTCTCGATACTGATCCGTTGGTTGATGTGGTAGCAGAGATTGGAAAGTTTCGAAGAGAGAGGAAAGCCGCATACAGCAATTTGGTAGAGATGAGCGAGATTGAACCGGATGTAGAAGGGTATTGGCCTGGCGACATTACTGTTCTGAGAAAGCCGGTAGATGCCGAAGCTGGGGAACTCGATTGTTACGGTAATCGGTATGAACTTGGTTGGTTTTACCGTTGAACGTGATAGCGTGGCGTGGCGCAGCTTTAGCACAGGGCAACGCTTTTACGTTCCCAGTCCACTTGCTGGGCTGATTGGCCATTATAGCACATGTCTGAGTGTGAAAGAGATAATTTTCAGCATTATTGCAAGTATTCAGTCCTTCAGGGCGGATAACCAATTACCGATAAGATTACTCACCGGTTTCGTGACCGGTTCCAAGGGTTGCAGTGGGCTGACCCCGCGCACAATGACACCCTCATCGATACACATCTGCCCACTTGTGCAAATGCTCTCGAGTTCTTATTCATTTATTCAGTTCATGGGTGCCAGAGCACCGCCCGCCGCGACGTGACCACAGACTTTACCCCCGGTCTGGATGCACCGCCACGCAAAGGTTGCCTGCGCTTATCTCAAGCACTTTGTTCTACTGATACTGGCTATCGAGCAGCATCGAAGTACTTTCAATAACGTTCATCATTCTTATCCGGTCTCTTACGGCTTTTTTGTACATCAGACACAACCATGGGCCAGTCATGGAGCGGTCAGCGAACGATTCAAGCAGCTTATGAGCGACGTGGAAAGAAAGTCGCCTTGAAATCGAGACAATCAAAAGACAAAAGCAACTACGATGGAGACTACTATTTCTCACCTAACGCAGATGCGTCCGAACGGTACCGGTATAGCCAAGCAGCCTCCAACAGCGTGACAGCCAAACCTGGACATGCAGGTCGCAAGTCAGCCTCTTCACATACATCACACCCTGCCCACGTAAAAGCCATAGGAAAAGCCAAGAAAGAACGACCATCACCCTCTGACAGACATCGAACCAAGAAAGAAGCTCCAAAGAAGCCCAGGTCCAGCCACACACACGACAAAACACCCGGAAGAAGGAGCACAAAACACAACTCGATCCACCGAGTAGACAGCCACCACCAAAACGATGAGCATTATTCCAAGAAAGAAAGGAAAGAATGCGCAGTTTGTACAGACGCACTCTCACTACACCACTTCCCCGACCGGCCCCCCACGAAGAACTGCAAACACAGCGTCGACGTATGCCGAAAATGCCTGCGCACATGGATCGCTTCAGAATCCAGCGCGAAAATGTGGAATGACATAACATGCCCTATATGTAAAACGCAACTGCGAACGGCTGATATGAGAGAGTTTGCGCCGAAAGATATTTTCAAACGGTACGATTCCCTACTCCCCTACTCCCTTCTCACACCTCGCACATCCCCGCCCACTCAACAACCCTGCTAACCCCCCACTAGCTACACGACCCTCTCCTCCCGTGCAAAAGCCGAGTCACGCCCCGGCTTCCGCTGGTGTGGCCTCAAAGGCTGTAAAGCAGGCCAAGTGCACCTACCCAACTACCCCAGTTTCCGGTGCAACACCTGCGAAAAGACGTCTTGTGTTGTTCATAATGTGGCATGGCATAAGGGGGAGACGTGTGCAGAGTACGATTACAGGACGAATGGGAAGCTGAAGAAGGAAGAGGAAGAGGCGAGTAGGAAGGTGGTGGAGAAAACGACGAAGGCGTGTCCCGGGTGTAAGAGGCCGATTGAGAAGAACAGGGGCTGTGATCATATGACGTGTAAGTTCTTTCCTGTTTGTATTTTACTTCGATAAGAGGTGTGGAAGCTGATTTGAATAATAGGTGCGAAATGTCATGTTCACTTTTGCTGGAAGTGTATGAAGCCGTATTACTCATCGAGCACTCTTGCGCGCAACACTGGAGAGCATTGTCTTTGTCATGGGATTCGGGAAGGCTGATTCACTATACGCGGTTATTTGGGAAAGAAGGAATCGATGGAGCTAAGAATAAGGAAAGGAACTATTATACTGAACCTGCACGTTTTACACAGTCAACTCCATCAGCAGCGCTGGTAGCCCGGCATCCACCAAATACGCCACAGTCACCCCCACAACCGATGTCAAAATCATATACTTGAACCAACCACCCTTTTTCTCTTTCTTCCCTTTCTTCTCCATCCAGTGCCATCCCTCAGCGCTCTCGTCAATCGTCCTCGTCGGCACATAATCCAATTTCGGCGCCACAGCCAACGATTCGATGAGCCCCACTTTCTGAGATGGCACAATGTACTTGTGTAAATACCCAGCAAAGAAGCGATCAAAGTATGACTGGTAGCTGTTCATACGCGTGAGCTTGCCGCTGTTTTCGACGTATGCCTTTGCTCGTTCATGGCGACCGGCTTGGTATTCGGCGAATAGGGCAGTCAGGTCGGGGGTGGAAATGCGGCGGGTGAGGTTGGAGGCGAATTCGCGGTGGAGGATGTTGCAGAGGTAGACGGCGGATTCGATGGCTATGTTGGCGCCCATGCCGAGGTCGGCTGTCATCTGACGTTGCGTTAGTGATGCGTTTTGCTGGTGATGAGTCTGGGAGGTTTACTTTGTGTGCCGAATCTCCTACGAGAACTATGCGTCCCGCATGCCATTTACTCAAGACCCCTTCTTCGACATAGAGAAGACCGTGTCGTTTGTTCGTCTTCCATACATCTTCCAATGTGATATCGTTTGTCATAGGAAGGTCGGCGAACCTCTTCGCCACCGCCTCGATCTCTGCTTCAGTAGCTCTACCTTTCCTCTCTGCCTTTTGGAATTCGTCTTTGAAGGTGACACCCCATAAAGCCCTGTCCATCTGTAAAAAGAGGAGCATGGTAACGTCCTGCCCAAGAATCATATGCGTATCGGAGGTACCGAGTTGTGCACCGTCCGGAACCTTGCTGACACCGAACAAACCTCTGAATTCTCCGAACGACATGACTTCTTTGTCAGTTTCGGGTATGCTACCTGGTTCGAGCTTGTCGGCGTGGTCCCACATGAGCTTCCGAACATGACTGTGCACACCGTCTGCGCCGATGACCATGTCACCTTCTTCGGTAGAGCCATTAGCTAGGTGGACACGAACACCCGTATCAGTTTGCTCGACACGTTCAAGGCGCCTACTGGTGTGAATTTTGGACTTGTCTGGTAGCCCTTCGTATAGATGTGATACACAAGTCTGGCGATCGAATAGGATACACGGTATCTTGAAGCTTTCATGGAGTCAGCGTGTGATGCATCCACTTCACGTATATCTCAAGAGTATGGCAACGTACACTTTGCTCACAGCCTGCATAGTGTCATCGCGGCAGATCAGACTCCCGTCTGGCCATCTTTTGTACGAGTCATCGATGGGTGTCGTAGTTTTGGTTATCTTGTCGAGAATACCAAACTGGTCGAAGATGCGTGCGACAGCGGGCCAGATAGTCAGTGCTGCGCCTTTTAAGGATACAATCTTTTCGTGCTTTTCGAGGACGACATGATCGATGTTGGCTAGTTGTAGAGCGTGAGAGAGCGATAAGCCGACAATGCCGGCCCCGATGACAATGACCCTGAATGGTTTTGAAGAGGTGGAATCTTTGCCTGCCATCATGAATTGCGATGCTGATGCAAGGGTTGTGCTGGCGAACACTGGGTCTTAGGTCCGAGGCCCAGGGCAAGGGATGACCGTGAGGCGAACCTCTGCTGGCTTTACTATTGTTCTCAGATGACGTCTGTCGTGATCATTTAGCCTGGTATTATTCGAGCGGCTTTCCAGTACCCAAATAGTTACAATTTGCAAGTATGGGGTGGTGCCGCAAGGGATGCTTCCAACGCTGTTGGCGTATCTCGGTTTCCATGATGCTGACACGAGCGCCATACAAGCACTTCGGGCGTCTTCTTAGACGAATCATATCGTAGGACTTTCGCAATCTATTCCATATCTTGGAAGCAGTACAGTCAGACGAGTCCGATATGATTCAGGCGCCGTCGGTCTAATGGTGTCGAAGTGAGTGTCTTTTTTTTGGACGCAGTCGCGCCTATATAGTTAACATGGAGGCAGCCCCACGCGGGAGATGCACGATAAAGGTCGAGCGTGGAAGAAAAATGTCTACCCCGTCCGAGACGACAATTGCAAAAGTTTTGCACTCCTTTTCAATGATGGTACGATGCGCTTCGTGAGTAGACATTGTTGGATCGGCAATGAGTACTTCGGAACTTGCTGTTAACATGGTAGCCAGGGTAGATTGGTGGATTGGTAGCACTGCTGACACTGGTAGGTGATCAAGTTGCCGAACAAGGCCGCAATGACTGTGTCCATGCAGGAACCAGCTCGCTTGTGAGTCGGAACCTGGGGTAGTGGATCAGCAGCCCTGGCCCGATACAAGATGTCGTGTTAGGTTCAGATGTTCCCGGCTGCGCGACTCATGAAATGAAGTAGGATATGAACTCAACGTAGCGATGTTCGCAAATTGGTTTACAGGTTCCTTGTACGAAAGTGGGCTCAGCAAACCTTGCAGGTAATTGAGTGAAATGGAGAGAACTCCGACAGCACGTGATGGCAGGTCGAATTCGGGAAACACCTGCTGTGATAGTCACTAACGTCGGCAGAGAAGACTGGATTGCCGAGCTTGGTATTGACGGATCGGCCTTAAAACGACGCGGTAGGGTGCAGTGAACGGGAGCTGCGACGAACTGCCTAGTCAGTCCACATGTTTCTTGGCACACTAGCCATATTGGTCGACCCCAGCTCGCACCTCCAAGCAGGCGCATCACGGTATCGCGCCTGTCTCGCAGCCAACGCCCCTCCGCCCATCGCCCACCGCTGGCTTTCGAATCGATGAACACGGTGCACTCGAGTTGCCGGGTGAATACGCGCTTGCCGTAGCTTGCACCTGACAGGACCGGCGCCGGCGCGTCATTTCGCGATCGCCCAACATCATCCTTGCGGGTCTCTGGACACATTCGCACTTTCTACATGGCGCCTGTTCCTGACACACCACTACCACGCGTGAGAAGCACACGACCGCCCCGGCGACACATATCTGACTCGGCGCCAGCTAGCAAGCGGCGCAAGTACGTTCCAGGCGGACCAGGAGGCGGGGGAAGATACGTGGATGACGAGGGGCTGGAGACGCCCGTAGGAGGAACTGGACCCGGAGGATACGCGTATACTGGTCCCCGTGGCCGTGTAGGACGCATCAACGCCGAGCGGCAGGGCCTGCCCATATCAGCGCCTTCACCCTCATACACCAGACCTCGACGCGAAAGGCCGCCAGCTGGACCGCGTTCCAGTTCGGCCGCCGCAGTCGCCGCCGCCGTGGCTCAAAACGATGGATACAAGCCGCGCGAGGAGCGGAGCTGGGATGAATTTCATCCGGACCTGGACATCGACGCCGAGTTCCCCGTCTACAGCGCAGACCAGATAGATGGCATCAGCCCTGCAGACAGCGCCCCGGGAACTCCGCTCAATGGCTCATCGACTGGCCAGTATGCCGTCGACAGCGGTCTCTCTGCGGTTCTTGACGGCCTACGGGCGCAACAAGCAGAGAACGTCGCGCAAGAGCAGGAGGATGCAAGCTTAGCCGTCAACGGCTCAGGCGCTTTTGTCACACCAAAGCGGCGTCCAGGTCGACCGCCTCGCAACAGAGACTCCATGCTAGCCGGGCTCGGATCGCCGCCTCGACCACGAGTCAACCCCCTGCCGACTATGAATCCAAGGGAAAAGCTGAATCTACCTAAGCCATCGGTACGCCAGGTCGACCCATTCAAAGAACACGAAGAAAGCGAGGGCGTCAAGGTCAACTATGTCGACAAGACAATGGCAAACATCGGATACCAAGAGAGCGAGATCTTCACTAGGCCATCGGAAAACAGCCTAATCAGGCTACCTGAAGGCTCTATCGAAGAAGATCTGGATCTTACTCTGCAGACAGAGGCTGAAGGTACTGCAGGCGCAGTTGCTGTAGGCCGCGTTGAGTACGACATGGACGAGCAAGACGACCGGTGGCTGGAAGCACTCAACGTGCAGCGGAAGGAAGAGGGTGTCGAGGGCATCAAGCCTGCGATATTCGAAGTGACCATCACCCAGATTGAGAAGGAGTGGCACGCGCTGGAGAAGCGTAAGTTTGTGTCGTGCTAAAACGAGATGGACGTAACAGCTAACATGTGAAAGGCATACCAAAACCCAACCCGAAGCCACCTCAAACGCATCGACCACGCTCGAGCAGTGCAGCTGCTGTCAACGGAGAGCCTGCTGGCCAAGGCGAAGAGCAAGATACAAAGTGCGCCATCTGCGATGACGGCGACTGCGAGAACACAAATGCAATAGTATTCTGCGATGGTTGCGACTTAGCCGTCCATCAAGAGTGCTACGGCGTGCCTTTTATCCCAGAGGGACAATGGCTGTGCAGACGGTGTCAACTAGTGGGGCGCGGCACCCCTGTCAGTGAGCTTCCGGTATGACCTGTTCCTACCTGCTTTACCAAATGCATGCTGACACTCACAGGGTTGCATATTCTGTCCGAATATAGATGGTGCATTCAAACAGACAACCACAATGAAGTGGGCACATCTTTTGTGCGCCATGTGGATACCAGAGGTATCACTGGGCAATGCAACATTTCAAGAGCCAGTGCAAGACGTTGAAAAGGTACCCAAGACTAGGTGGAAGCTGGTAAGTGGTCAGGGCTCTTTATCGTCGGAGCAGCGTACTAATCGCGTTACAGTCTTGCTATATCTGCAAACAGAAAATGGGGGCCTGTATACAATGCGGCCACAAGTCATGTTTCGAGGCTTTCCACGTAACATGTGCACGGAGGGCTAGACTATGCCTGCGCATGAAGTCTTCACAATCGTCGAACCCACAAGATACGACTGTGCTCAAAGCTTATTGCGATCGACACACTCCGTCTGATTGGAAGCGTGAGTTTGATGTCGAGAGTGCGATCGCAGATGCGAAGGCCTTCTATCGCCACACCATGCGTCACATTCGATGGCCGGACAGCCAGGCCTATGCGCTCTCCATTGGGTCTTCGCACGCGATGCCTTCCATCGAAGGGCTGGACGACGACACCCCTGGATCTAACAAGCGAAAACGTGGGCAATCCACCAAGTCTTGGAGACTGCCATCTGGAGCTCCCGTTGTTCCCCAAGCTGTCTACCACAACGTTGAGAACACGCTGATCAAGTTCAATGTACGTAAGCGTAAGGAATTCGTGCAAGAAGCCTGCAAGTACTGGACACTCAAGCGCGAGGCACGACGGGGTGCCGCACTTCTCAAGCGTCTTCAGCTCCAAATGGAGGCCTTCTCTTCCATGGAGATTACTCGCCGCAACTTTGCCGGCATGGGCGCAGCTGGCAGACCCCGACTTCAACGACGCATCGAGTTTGCAGAACGTCTTGAAGACGACATGGAGCAAATCCGCGTTCTCTGTGAGATGGTCAAACAGCGAGAAGCTGAGAAGCTCAAAGACGTCTTGATACTACAACAGATTGTCGATTGCATCTACTTTCCAATTCCTCAGCTACTGCAGCCTATCTTGGTTCGAGCACAAACGTAAGCAATCGACTCCTAGATCTTGAACACATACTAACTTGAAAATAGACTCGACAGTAGAGGTTACTTCAGCGATGGATTCAACAAACTCCAAACCAAGCTCGATGAGAAATACTACACCTCGGTGCAGACGTTCAACGACGATGTGGCGGCGGTGTTGAGTGCTGAGCTTGGATCTGCCGCTGTTCCCAACGTTGGCGATGTTGAAGATCAGTTGAATAAGATTTCGCACAGCAATCTGAGCTCTGAGCAGAAAGAACTGAAGAAGGTCGTTAAGCGAATCACCAAGAGCTTACAGCCTTACTTTGAGGACGCAATCCGCAAGGAGTCTGAGCTAGCTGGCCGGCCTTACGAGAAACTACCTGATCTGGAGACGCTCCTCAACCAGAAGCTGCAACGTAGACCCAGCGTTCTTTCTCACGACGAGACTGTCCGACAAACGACGGAAAGCGATCCGACGACTATTGAGGAAGCTCAGGAAATTGCAGTCGACGGGGAAGAAGCTGCTGTGCTCACTCAAAAGCCAGAGGAGATGCAGCTTGCGCCCACACCCGACGAGAACGCTGCAGATGCACATCATGCACATCACACACATGATGAAGCGGCAGACGAAGCCGCCATCGCCATCCAACTTGGCCAGGATGCTCTCCACGTGTCGAGCGACCAGCCCCAGAGCGCATTGGCAGAAGCCCACGTGGAGACTAACGGTCGACCCGAACCTCTCACGCCTCCGAGATCCGAGAAGAACTTACTCAACCCCTTGGGTAATGGCGGCGTCCCCTGGTACTTTGAGCATTTCGACGTACATGGGACAACCGTGTACGAAGAACGATACACCGGTCGTGAGGTACTCCGAGACATGAGTGAGGAGCTTAGCGAGCTAGACGACGACGAGCTCGACGGCCTGGCCGACTCAGATCCAGTCCGGCCCACGGACACACCCGAGTCAAATGTCGCCGCCATCAAGAAAGCCGTAGCGCGCAAAAGGCAGAAGAGATCGAGGGGATGGTAGATTATGCGTTTGAGTTTTCTTTTTATCCTTTTCTTTGGCATGTGCTCACCGAGCCATGTCTTGTATTATCATTGGCATTTGCAGCATAGCTACCTTGATGGGTAGATGAGGTGCTACTGGCGCAGGGCGTTCACATTCGGAGTTGGAACATGATACCGCACTTCGATGGATTGTTTCAGCAGAGCATCTTCAGCAGGAGTAATTGGAGTGGAGGAAGGCTGGTCTGCATGGCGTCTAGTGGGGTTTGGCCAACGAAGCGCCCATTGCGATAGGCTTGATTATGAATATACTTGGTGGTAATGCGCATCATCGCTTGTTTCCTTGACTGATTATTTCACTTCGTTCCTGAAGGTCCTGCGCAAGCAGGGCAGAGCCTCACTCCGAGGGAAACGGCGGTGCGCTAGTGATATTGACGCACGTTGACGTTGACGGCTTAGACGGGGCGACCAGGGCGCTGCTCTTGCCCCTAGCAGTTGCCTCACCTGAGCCTGCGCAGCTGCCGTCAGAACAGGACAGTCAGGACAGTCCTTTGGCAGAGCGAACATCACATTTAGCTACAAATAGCATCTGGCCTCCGCTCTCTCATCACCCTTTCCACTTTTACTCCACTCACTTGCAGCGCAGCTGTCCTTAGCGCGACGCTTACTAAGTAGGGACGCGGCTACCGTCGATCAGCCCTGCCAAAAAACTGCCCAAACTCGCAGCTTCAGCAAACACCTCTCCTCAACCAACCAACTACCAACTCCCCCGACCCACCACAACATCATCACCATGGAGTACGAAAACGAACAGCGCGGCTACGATGGTTTGTCTCTTGCCCTGTGTGATGCCAACGCCCTTACTGACTGGTTTGCAGACGAGCCTCGCGGCTATGAACGCGACCGCAGCAGGTCTCCGCGTGGTGACCGTCGCGACGATGGCGCGCGCGCCCGTAGTGCTTCACCTGGCGGCCGCGACAGCCGGTATGTATCTGCTTGCTTGCTTGTGTAGATGGAATTGTTATTAACGAATACCCAGTGGCCCACCGCCAGAGCGCAGGGACGATGACGATGAGAGCCGCAACTCAGGCTCCAACCTCTTCGTCACTGGCATCCATCCTACTCTCAGCGAGGAAGAGGTCACTCGTCTCTTCGAGAAGTATGGCGAGGTAGAGCAGTGTAACATTATGCGCGATCCTCACACAAAGGAGTCTCGTGGCTTTGGCTTCGTCAAGATGGTCACCTCCGAGCAGGCTGACGCAGCAAAGGAGGGTCTACAAGGAGAGGTCCACCAGGGCCGGACGCTCAGCATTGAGAAGGCTCGCCGTGCGCGTCCTCGTACTCCCACCCCGGGCAAGTACTACGGCCCGCCCAAGCGTGGTAAGTCTATTTGCTGTCTGCATCGTACATGCCGTGCTAATTACATTTCAGAGTTCGGTGGACGTGGTGGCCGGGGCGGCCCTCGCTACAACGATCGCTACACTGACGACCGCCGTGGCGGCTACGGCCGACGCGATGACTACGGTTCCCGCAGCTCAAGATACGACGATCGCGGCTACGGTGGCGGCCGTCGCGACGACTATGGTCCTCGTGGTGTCGACCGCTATGCTTCTGACCGCAGCTACGGTGGCAGGGACGGCGGCCGTGATGGAGGACGCGATGGCGGACGCGATGACCGCCGGGGAGGTGGAGGTGGCTATTACGACAGGCCTCCACCCCCAGCTGCTGGCGCCTACGACGCTCCTCCTCCGCGTGAGGCGTACGGTGGTGGAGGACGCTCGTACGAGGGTGATTACGATCGCTCATACCGCTAGCTCTCAGCTGACCCAGGCAGAACCCAAGCGGTACTAAGTTAGGGTTCGTATGGCTTCCTCGGTTTGTCGCCTCTCTCAGCACTTCATTCCTGTAATCCCATGGCTACTTCACTGGGTTCAGTTTAATACGGCTTTCACACGCACACAAAGGAAATGTGGTCGACAAAAGTTCTTCGATATGGTTCGCAGCAAGGTAGGATCATACCATGATCTGGCGTCTTGCAGCTCGACATCGTCTTAGCCCTTCGTCGGCTCGGTATTTTCCTTGGAGAAACGGTTCAGCACTTCGGTAAATGCTTTCGGGGCAACGTCTATAGCCCTTGGGAGCACCAGTCATCTTGATCGACACCAAATTGTACTTCTATCTACTGCCTTACGATGCAACCTGGACGTCCAGTAACCCGTCCACACCACCTTCCGCATGACCAGCACTGTCTAAATACTCTTCCTATCATCCACCATGAACGCATCCATGTCAACGCAGCCCCGACCCAGTAACATTAATGGGCTTGCCACCGTCGACCCCCGACCATCACAGCAATCTCGCAATGTAAACTCGCTCCGATACGTAACGGATGCTTGAGATGTATCCACACAGCAACCCAGTCGCGTGTTGGTGCCGCGCAACTCGAACAGCATAGTTGGGCAGCTTGCCCGAGGTCCAAAGTCCATGCCAGAACCCGTGAAGATAGCTTGCAGACACGTCGCGATTGCTCCATGCAAACGAAGCGGTGTATGCATGTCTATGCTCCGGGGGTAAGGTACATTCGAAGGTGCGTGCCCCCAATCTCGTTTGTGTCACTTCCTTTTTCGTCACTCGTGCTTTCCTCAACATGCCACTCACAAGCCGAGTCGGAGTCATGCAAATGTCGACTGCACGACAAGGTGAGATCATGACTGCGACACTTACTCGATCTCGGTACCAAAATCCTACTCCACTGTTGTCATCGCCAACATGTAGTTGCAAGTGCTGGAAGGAGCGTGCCAGGCGTTGCGCAACGACTGCGCTTCACCATCATAATCTATGCTTGTGCGACTATTGAGATTCAGTCATCTCTGTCGCACGCATGCTATCACCATCATTGGACTCTGAATCGTCTATAGTCGCTTGATGAATCAAATAACCAACGTTAAACCTAATGCGCTGCTAATGTTCCTCAGCCCCTGCAATATTTGTAGTTTCGTAGAGCCATGTAGAATGCAAATGATGCCAAGTTTAATTTTGATCATGCAGCATGCCATTGTGAGAATACACTTCGACGCTTGTGCCTGGCTAAAGAAATAAGCTGTTCTTGGAGATCCACGGCAGCCGTGGAGCCGCGCGGTGCCCCGACTGAAAGGCCGATGCAGGGTTGGATGCAGCCTGCAGCTGGTAGCGGGCCGTCTCTGGCTTCTTGCACGACCGAACCTCAGCCCAAAGTCAACCGTCGCCATCGCTGCGGCGTCCGTAGCGGGCCACAGGTGCAACGCCTGTGTCTTGTGCGCTGTGACTTGGGTGTAGCGTGAAAGTCCATGGTCTTGTATATCTGGTCTTTCCGCGATGCCTCGCCTCTTTACTCGTACGCGCTCCGGTGGCCTATGTCATTCATTCGTCGTTCCACGTTCGTCACTGCGGAGCTTTCCTTCGACCAACCCCAGCTGCCGCGCGGCGACTCCACCAGCACCGTGAGCTTGACAAGTCCGACCCCAAATGTGCCCGGCTGACAATGCGACAGTATAAGACCATCCGGATCTTACGCTGACCTTGGCGATCTACGCCTTTCGCCCTCTGCCAGTCGTTCGCTCTCAACTCACGCAGGATGACCCGACGAAACGTCACTCCAGTCCTCGCGCTAATCCTCACGCTATCCGTCATCGCATTCTTCTACTCGGGCATAGACTCTAGCCAGGGATGGCGGGGTCTACCACAACACATCGGTCTAGGAGACCACATTGGCAGTGACGAGCGGCCACCTCTGAGTACCGGCACCGCCGAGCCCTCGAAAGATGCGACCCAAGACCCAGACTATGCGAACTGGAACCCGACCCCCGTATTCAAGCCAGGCTCGCCAATGGCTGCAGAACACAATTATACCTCGACGCTGGTGATTGCCAAGACGAAGCATGAGAGTATTGGCTGGATCCTAGACAAGATGCCGGAGCAACAGACAGCTGTCTACGTAGCCGACGACCCCTCCGCACCGCTGCATCCTCCCAAGAACAAGGGACACGAGGTCATGATATATCTCTCGTGGATCATTGACAACTACGACAACCTCCCCGACGTCGCCATCTTCATGCACGCGCACCAGCTGTCCTGGCACAATGACGAGATCCTCGGCAACGACGCGCATCTACTCATAAGTCGACTCAACCGAGCCCGCGTTTGGAGAGAAGGCTTCGTGAACATGAGGTGTAGCTGGAATCCTGGGTGTCCCGATTGGATGCACCCGGCGGAAACTGAGCTGAACCCTCAGAAGCAAGAAGAGATACTCCTAGCCAAGTCGTGGAGCGAGCTCTTCCCCCTCGACGAAGTACCTACCGTTCTCGCACAACCTTGCTGCGCACAATTCGCCCTCTCACGAGAACGCATACAAGCAAAGCCCTACGCGCAATACGTCTGGTACAGAGACTGGCTATTCAACACACGTCTAGAAGACCGCCTCAGCGGACGCATCTGGGAATACGTATGGCAATTCGTCTTCACAGGCCAGAACGTCTTCTGCCCCAAAGAACACATTTGTTTCTGTGATCAATACGGATCTTGTTTCGGCGGCGAAGAGCAATACGCGAATTTCATTGCCCTCAAGAACGAACTCGGAGCCCGGGAAAGGGATCTCAGAGAGTGGGAGGAGAAGCGCAAGGCCATAGAAGAAGCAACGCGAGACAACGATCAGACTAAGCTGCAAGATCTGGAATTACCAGAGGTAGGGAAAGATGCTGAATTTAGACGGGAGATTGATCGCCTGAGACCTATTGTCGATGGCTTGAAACATGATGCTGAAGTGAGAGGGCAGGATCCGAGGATGAGGGCTGAGGAGGTGGGGAGGGAGTGGCATGAGGGGGATGGCTTTTAAATATTCTTTTTGATACCCTGGGTTTTTAGCCGGCGTCTCATGTCGTGCTGTATGGCGTTGGTTTCCATGATCTTAGAAGGGCGTTTTAGCATGCTATTCGGGGAGGGATACTTTGTTGTAAGAAAGTGAATAGTACATCGTACACCACGTACATACCATACTCCAGTCCTTTAATCTTACCATTTCATCATGCGAACAGTTGAGGTTGCCCTTGTTCGTGGATATTCAGATGGGCGCGTTGAAGAGCATGGCTTATCTAATCACCCCAAGCCCACTGGGGCAGTCACATGCGTGCGCGTCATCTGTGCAAACAAGCCAAACTCAACCCCATCCCGAGTTGATTTGGCCCGCTGGCCGGCCCGCTTGTCATTTTCACACGACAGCAATCAGGTGTGTCTGCTGATCTGATTCCTACCATCTCGCATCAAACCAAACCACGATCCTAATCTCCGCACCTCGATGCCAGCTTACGTCGCCGAGACGGATCAAACTGCACTCCACCCTCTCCTCTTGTCGGGTCAAACTATGCTTTGCCCTTCCCATCGAATCGCAAATGATACTTTCTTGCGCTCAAACCAAACCATGTCGCTGCTTCGATGTCAAACCAAACCTCGTGGGCGCTTGCACACAAAAGAGATTCGGCGTCGCGCTCGCCCTGTAGACGTATCGAGTCTATTCCCACTCGCAGTCCAACTTGCATGAACTCAGCTGCTGTCTCAATCTCAACTTTTGATCCAAAGACTTACCATCTGTGCATTGACAGCTCACACGACCGATCCCTTCCAGCCCTGTTTGGCTCCTATCGTCTGAGCCGTCTGATCTCGGGGGATACGAGCCACGATGCGGGCAAACGTCGACGCGCCATACTACCAGATGCGCCCCGGCCAATTCGTCACCACGCCCAACAGTACAAACAGTGCACCGCCCCCATTCGCGTCCGACGACGATGAATATGACTTGTCTGGTCCCGCTCCTCTCGCATCGCCGCCCCAACACCATCTCAACCCACATTCATATGCCGAACGCACTGCCCGTCAGACGTCAGACGATCACACACTGGAGGAGAACCATAACCTCGTTGAGTTACTGGAGGCTGCGACAGCTGCGGGTCAGGTGGCATATGCTATGGATACTGGAGATGGTATAACGGCGACTCTCCCACTTCAGGATAAAGGCAAGAGAAGAAGGGGTATCAGCTCCCCAGCCGAGGATGCATCGCATCAAGCCGATGGGCCTGTCAACTCTAAGCGAAGTAGAAGCGGCGGAGCTACCGATCCTCGGCTTCAGATCCATGGCCATGGCATGTATGGTGACTCTGTCGATGACACTGTACCGCCTTCTAGTGAGTCTCTACTGAACGATGCCCGCGCCGCAGGCGTACACTCAGCCGCCGCTCTCTTCCGCCGCTCCTCCGAAAGAACCTCTCGCAAATACACACGACCGCCAATGTCGAAGCTGTTCATGTCCCTCCAGCTCAGCCCTGAGAACTTCCTTCAACTACAAGCTTTAGCAAAAGGCTACATGCTCGACACATCACATCCGGAGCGGCAGAGCTGCGTTGGAAACCGTGGTAAAGGCGATACCGACATGGTCAAGTTACGGCTTTTCAACTGCGTCCGAGACTTCCTGAACGAAGGGGTCGGTGAGCAGTTCTTCGGCGAAGATGTCGAGAAGCCGGGCGAGAAGGATGCGATAGAAGCTGCTCATGCATTAGGAGAAGACAAGTCTCTTGGTCCTGGAGAGAGACTGACATGGCCAAGGGACGGGAACAAGATTATTAGCCTTGTTACTCCGTTGATGCGACGAATGGTCACGAACGAGCGGCAGCGACAGTATGCGATCGAGACCAGAAAGGGCGGCGCGAAGAAGAAAGACAAAGAGGGTAGTGCCGAAGCTATGCCTCAGCAAGGCGAGGATGATCCAGGACGTGAAGTCGAGCAGCAACCACAGCCGGTCTTCGATGACAGCCTGGCTCATCATGCGTCGCCGTCACATTACACAGCTTCATCGACACGACTCACGACCGTGACGCCGCAGCTTTCTTTCCGAGGGAAAGATGGAACGTCAGACTCTAGAGAGGTGGTCGAGTGCAGCGCAACAAGACAGCCGAATTTGAAGGTAAGATCGTCTGCTTCATCCTATTGTATGGTTGACGCCGCTAACCCACAGCAAAGTTACCCACGACCAGCTCCATTGAACCCAGTCTCTCGCACATCAACATCTTCCTCGTACTCGCCTCATCGAGCGGCAGACCAGGCATCAAGCTCGACGAGAAGCGCATCACAGCCGAACCAAACGCACACTTGGCATGGTATGACTATAATGACTTCATGAGAGAGGTCATTCTCCTCGTCAAGGCCGCCAGAGACAGATACCCTGAGCTCAGCATGAGCATCGCTGCTCACGACGTCGAGCCCGGCACAGATAACCTTCGCGGACTCGCTGCTGCCGCCAATGCACTGCAGACGGAGCATGCTCTGCGCGGAACATCGTCTTCATTTAACGGTCTCGCTCAAGTAGCTATGGAAGACAACGTCTCTAACTTTCCCACACCAACCTCGGCGACGAGCAACCACCCCGCCTTTCCTGTCGACAGTCATGCGGAGACCAGATCTCTTCCCCGTTACGCTATCAAGTCTATTGGTCCGCAGGGTTGGCGCGATATCCGCAATGCGGATAATTGGTACAGTGTGCTGAGGGAGAAGGCGTTTGCTGTGTGGGCGGATGGCGTGTGTAATGTGCTTGTTGAGCTTGTGGAGTTTGCTGGGGCGGTGGGATAAGTTTGGGTCTGGGCAAGGTATGGTATGGTATGTGTTGCAGAGTATCTATTCCATCGGAGTATCTGTCACCTCGTCGTATTGCTATGGAGTATCGTTTACATGACATAATAACCATCTTTCTCCTACCATTTCATTCAGTAGTGGTGGACATCACATACTTGGGCCTGGGCCTTCGATCATGGCTTCTCTTCCCATCCTTCTCAAGCACTTTCTCAAGCACCTTCTCGCACTCCTCTTTGGAAATCACTGGACATGCCGCACACCGCCGATGGCCACAATTTTCGTTCTCATTCCTACCTTGACACCTGCCAGCTCGGTCCGGATTGTGCGCCGTTCTCCTAATCCCCGTGTAAGTCATCTTGGGGGCAGCCTTGTAAATTACGGCGAAGTTGTCAACAACAATCCCGTGGATCTCGTTGGGCAACTCTCGGACAACGACATATGGCCCTTCGAACATTTCGCGGATACATTCATACTTCTCGTACTTATCTCGGATACCCTTGTCGGGCACATCACAGAAAGTGTCGGACATATCTTCGCAGTCACCGCAGTGATAGCAATCGTAGCTCACGCTGAAACCCCGATTTGCACGCCAGGGAGGTGTGTTCTTCCAGTGTCGGACACAGTTTGGTCGGCTTGAATCGCTCTTGCCAGACCCTTGCTTCAGCCGTGAGTCTGTGGCGCGTTGAGATCGTCGGTGACAGCGGTGGTTTGGCGACTTGGGTATATTGCCGCGGACGCCGTTACACGGAAGCTGGGTATTTGGGAGGTCTTGGTTGGATATAACGGGGTATGAAAGAAGACCTTTGTTTCTTCCTGGTATATCTCGTGAGTTTTGGATAGGCTGAGGGTGCAAGGCTTCAGTATACAGCCTACTCTCCCTTGGTGCGGGGGCGGATGCGGCTTGGCTAGTGGATACGCGCCGGTTAGGGTTGTCTTGAGCCATTGCTTCGCAAGGAAGTCAGTGATAGTAGGGAGTTTCGATGAACGAGCCAGCAGACCTTTCTTGTAGACAGAACAAGAACTGATGGAAGTGTTACCTGACTGATGATGATAGTCAGAAGAACGGATGTGAAAAGAGCGTGATGAAGATCTTGTGATAAAGATGAAGCCACGACTTTGTTTGCTTGAAGTTATGAGACAGTTCAGGTGCTGTCTGGTGATTCTGGCTGTGTTCTATCGTGTTCGCATGTTCATGACCGTGATATTTGAGCGTTGTCTGGGTCGCATGGAAAGAAGTGGTAGTAGCGACGAGCTGAACACTGTCTTGTGGAAATGAGACATGCGTTTATTGTCTTTTGTTGCATCGCTACACATCATTTCCTGCACGTCCACCTTCCTTGAAATTAGACATTCGGTCACTGTTGTGTGTCAACTAGATCGGCCCGCGCGAAGGTGCCGTAGGTGAAGATATCATCCGACACCGTCAACTTTGCAAACTTGCCAATGTCAGAGTCCATCACAATCGGCGGCGAATAACATGTACAGCTCTCCCTCACCCAGCCTTGCGCAATCTCATCATAAATCACTTCCCCACGCACGTCCCTTCCATCTCATGTCCCCCCGTGCCCAAAACTGCGATAAGGTGTGTATCCCATACCAGGCGGCGTGCGGTGTCCGTGATAGGCAGGCGGTCGCGCCAAGCCATAGATTGTAGCGAACGTCGTTCGCCCAATTTTACCCCTCCTTGTTAGGCACGCAATAAGCTTTCGGAAGCTGCGTAGTGCGCGCTACCTGCACCCTTTTCAACGTCTGCCGTTACGTCAAGCGTGCCCCCGGTGTCCTGGACTGTGGAGCGCTTCATGTGGGGACGGATGGGCTGAGGTCTGGCTTTGGGCATGGGGGCGTGGTTCTGTCAATGACGTACGTTCGTTCAAGAGACGCAGTGTTGTCTGGATTTTGGCCTGCGCATGCAACCACCTGGACTACTGTCAGATCTTGAGCGCACCGATGCTATTCGCGATCGTGGCACCCATGACGTCGCTCTGCTTCCGGTCCGCTCCTCCCCCCGTCACTCCCGTCCGTTGACGACTTCTCAGAAATGCGGTACTGCACTGTGATCTCGTTCAGGTTTGTCAATCTTCGCTGAGAAATCACCGGGGGTTAGCACTATACGAGATACCCGTACCATGGCGGCCAGTACCAATCAGTTCCTTGCGTGGATATTCAACAGCCTCTACAGTCTCGCTGTCATGTCACCGATCTTGGCAGGGTGCCACGAACCGTAGAAACTGAATGCTCATGGTCCCATGGAAGCTCTTATAACACTCGACTGATCGACGGGAGAAGTCTCTGTCTGAGGTACCAAGGCTACTGATTCGGAGATGACATCTGCCGTATAGCACCTCTGCGACTTCAGCTCTTAATGACTTGTCACGCGCGAATCTGCGTAGCAGGAAGCTGGAGTGGCTATTGAAGACATTCGGAGAGAGCGGGTGTCGGTGCGCGCGGTATTGTTACAAATGTCTTCCTCCTCTGTCCATCTAGACGTACGCTCATTGACGACATTGTGCGCGATTCTCACCTCTCTTTACAGTGCGAATGGCGACGATCTAACTGTCCGTTCCAAACGAGAAGTGCCGTGCCTCTCGGAGGTTTACGCGGGAAACAAGTGCCGAAATCTGGAATTGATTGCAATAGTGTAGCACTGTGACTAGGTCTTCAATATCAACGCGGGGATTTCTCAAGGTCATAGCCGTTATTGGTCACATGCAGAGGTATTTAATCAACGGGTAAAGCATATACACACCAGAGACCATCGATGCCATGGAGCAGGGTGACAACAAGATACCAAGACGCGAAGCTATTGACAATCCTTCAGCTTAAGATCGTGGGCCGTCCTTCGCGCATCTTGCAGTAAGAATACACCCACAAGAACCATACAGAGACATACGACAATGAAGTGGTATCAGATCGCCGCTCTCGCAGTGCCTGCTCAGGCCGCACTACGCTTCGGATGCTCAACCTTGAGCATCCAACGGCTTGACCCGCTGGTTGAGCCAGGCAAACTTCCTTCAGCTCACGTTCATCAAATTGTTGGTGGAAACGCGTTCAACGCGACCATGAAGGAAGATCCATCCACTCTAGCCACCTGCACGACGTGCACATTCTCCGAGGACTTCAGGTTTGACAGCTCCGGATGCACATCTTCCAATGGACGCTGACAGATATAGCAACTACTGGACTGCGGCGATGTTCTTCAAACACACAAACGGCTCGTACAAACGCGTACCTATCATGCAGAACGCGGCCTTGCCTAACGGCATCAACGGCGGAATGAGTGAGTGTTACCATACTGGACGCAAGTGAGACCTACACTGACTACGTATCTACCTTTTCGCAGCCATCTACTATACACAGCAAGACTTCAACACGAATGGTAACCAGAAGATTACCGCGTTTCCCAAGGTCAGTCATACCTCGGACTTCGGAATACTCAACAACCTACTAACCGGCCCAGGGTTTCCGAATGACTGTAGGTTCGCCTACAACCAATACGGTAGAAGATGCCAAGAAGCACCCAGGGCTTCGGTTCGTATGTTTGCAAGACAAGAACACCCGCTTTCCCGAGAGCCCAGACTTCCCGCCCAAGGCCTGCAAAGGTGGCATCATGACCGTGCATCACTTTCCCTCGTAAGTAGTCGCCTTGTAAGAATCCAATGCGAGAGGGTGCTGACATATACGTCAGTTGCTGGGACGGCAAGAACGTCGACTCGCCCAACCACCAAGATCACATGTACAACACAGCTAAGGAAGCCTTCGCTGTCGCCGGCGCATGCCCATCTTCGCACCCAGTCCGCATGCCACAGGTTGCCTACGAGACACTCTGGGATACCACACAGTTCAGTAACATGTGGCCCAAGGACGGCTCCAATCCCTTCTTCCTTTCTTACAACGACAACAAGGGCTACGGTACCCATGCGGATTACCTCTTTGGCTGGAAGGACGACAGTCTGCAGAAGGCTATGGACAACAATTGCATGTTCCAAGCTTGCGAGAATGGAAGGCCTTTGAAGGTATGTGATGCGGTGTGGTTTCTTGAAGCATGGTATGGCTGCTAACGAGGAATTGTAGAGCCAGAATGTTCAGGCCATGAACCAATGCCAAGTCAAGAGCGCTATCAAGGAGAACATAGATGGCTGTAAGTTCTTCTTCCAGTCGCACTGTGACGTCTCTATACTGACAACCACTCTCAGGGCTTGACCATATGCCCGGTATGGCAATGTAGGCGAGTGGTAAGGGGAAATACGAGTCAAGGCGCTCGTACCTTCGGCGATACCAAATTGTGATCTACTTCATCTGCAGACTTCGTATCTACACAAATTCAGTCGTTTCTGAGTCACGTTATGTCGTCGTTTGTGCCATGTCCTCGGAGATGCCTTCGTGACTCCGTCTCTAAAGACGGTGTTGATGAAGACGCGACAGGCCGCATCGCAGTCTAGACTTTTCGGCAAGCGACCCCGCAAGCCATCGTACATGCTTTTTCTCCCGTCCAGACCCTCAAACGCCACATTCCACGCAACACTCGTCTCCTTCATCGTGAACCGCAGATATAGACACAGCTTACGCATTATATCATGCGCGCGACACCGTGCAGCTCGGTGCATAGCTCAGTCGTTTCACCACCAGGATGGTGCTCCGATGCAGCCCGACCTTTGCGCTGGCTCCACCACGATGCCATGTACCGGGAACCCGCAATTGGCAGACAGCGGCGGGCCGTGCGTCCACGGAAACCACGTTGCGGCCACGTGGTGAGCATGCATTTTCATGCAGGCGCTCGGACGCTGGATGAAAGGTTCTGCCGTGCTGCCGCTTTGGGGAGCATGTGGGGTTGGGTAGGCGATTGCGCATGTGAGGACGTGGTTGGGAGGTGTACGGATTGGTGGGCGATGGGGGACGGGGTTGAAGCTTGGGGTTGCTTTGGCTACTGGTGGGTAGGCAAACCTTATCGGCGACGCATCTGCAAGATCATTTTGACGTGCATTTCCTCACATGCGCTCGTCGAAGGGCGGTCAAAATTGACTGGAATGGAAAGGGGGCGGCACTTTGTGCCCTGACGTTCAGCTGCTCATTGCCAGACTGCAGCATCCTCCGGTGCCCAAACGCCTGGGCGTGCTGATTAACTAGTACGAGGCATCAGCTGCGGTCACATCCAAGAAGCCGAAGCTGCATTGATTAGCCACCTAGGGACTTCGGGCTGACGGATGATGGGGCATGCAATACTGTCCATAATCACTACTCCATCTTCTCGAGGCATCGATGTCTCATAGATAATGCAAGGAGTGTTCCGTCAAGGACAAGCGCATGGCTCATGACAAGACCAAACCAGGAGCGGCAATGCGCGGGCACCGGTGGAGACGCAGCTAAACCTAAGCAACACGGAGCCCTGTAGCGGCCAACGTGGGTTCTGGGTTCCCGCCGAAAAACGTGGCATAGGCGATGCAAGCGTGGGCGGTGCTCGAGGGGATTGGTCGGGTGTCGCGGTCGGCGTGAATGGCTTGAGTGGAGGCTGACTGCATGCAACTCACTTAGCACTTTATCGAAATGCAAGTGTCCCTACATGCAGTGTCCTTACGTGTGGCCGTTTCAGAGCCGTCTGGTGGTTGTCATGATGCCGGTGGTTGTGGTAGAGTGGTTGCTCCTTCCTTGCTTACAGCCGCTGCTGCCTACATAACCGTGTCGCGTTCTTCGGTGCCTTCTCGATACGCGTCTTCACCACGCACACACCATTGGCCGTCTGCAAGGCTGACGTTTGACAATCCTATCAAACACCATCGCCGCCCGTTGCGACTCGCTAACCGTCGTGCCCCTGCGCGTGCATCTTGCTACTCACGACGCCCCTTGCCGATCTGGGCCCTTTGAAACGCGCAGGAGTAAGACAGGCTGAGCACAGGACTTCTACCGACTACAACACCCATCTCCTCGCTTTTCTCTACAACCCCAGCACGGACAACGGCCTCTGACTGTTGTGTTTGCTTGCGCCCTCTCTTATACCCTTCAATCGCCGTCGTGCGATCGTGCTTCCGGCGACCCTAGCAAGCAGCACGCTATCCCCGCCCACGTACTAACCACCGGACTCGCCGTGGCGCGCATCATGACAAACTCTCTCGAGTCCTCGCGGCCCATGCTTGCCAACGTAAGTCATTCTCCCGTATCCACTGCCCGTTTCAGACGTCCCCTGCGTGTGGTCGATGCTCGCCGAGGAGCACCTGCACTGCTTGCTTGATCATTCACTCCTTTGCGCCTTCCCTTCCCTTCACACTCACCACACAAACACTTGCCTTTGCGCTCCAACACGCCCGCACAAACACGCATACCACACGGCGACCATGTCGGAACAAACACAATCTAACGAGAAGAAGTCGGCCGCCAACCGCGCATCAACCCGCATGTCCACCTACAGCGCCACACCCACCCTCACACCCTCCATCGCGCCCTCGCACCTCTCGCAAGCCTCGTCAACAGCCGGCGACCCAAAGTCACACGACATCAAGACATGGAACGCGGGATTTGACCGCCTCGAAGACAAGCGCCTGGTCCAACAACGGTACGCCCTCAACGAGCGCAAGACAGACGACATGAGCAAGCTGGCGCTGGGAGCAAAGCTGGACCGCGCACTCGCCCGCCGCATGTCTGGTCAAGACGCTGTCTTCCGGCCAAAGGGCGCAGAGAAGAAGGAGATTCAGGCATAAGCGCGAAGAGATGCGTCGCGATACCACTTCTTTATCCTTTCGTTACAAAGAGCCATGATTCGATAGCTGCTTACAGCCACAGCCGGCTATGCACACGGTCATATTCCTTATGAGGCACCGATTTCGGGGGGGTTAGCGTGCAAGATATACTTCTCGCGGGGGGATTGAGCACACGCAGGAACGATGAGGGGCCAGACGGCGTTTCGCTGGACATGGGCGACAGTCGAACTCGAATCACGGCATGCAGCAGGGGCATCAAGGCTGCCATGGAGGACTATCATCGCTCCTCGAGGCATGACAGCTGCTTCGGATTGAAAGCTTTCTTCGATACTACTATACCAAGGCGTTACAACTTTCCTACTACTAATTCCATTTTACACCGTTTCAATGCTGCGTTTTGTATTGTTCACGGCCTTTTCTGCTTCTCCTAGCGCCCGCCTACTTTCTCACCTATCTACCGAAATGCGAATGACTCGAAATCCCTCTCAATATCTATGCACGCACATGTGAAGATCGCCCTCAAACCAACCAACGCGCGTCTTGCAATCAATCCCGCACCATACCACGCATCATCATCCCGCGATTATCATCATATGCCGCGCATTAATCAACCGCACGCGGCACGTCAAACGTAAGTAGTCAACCCGCGGCTCGGCACACGCTGCATGCGTGTTGATCCCCTTTGTTTGTTTGGTCCTGTTGATCGCTTGCCCATATCGCTTGCTGTTAACGTCATTGTGGATGTAAGGGGCTTTTGGCTGGTTTGCTTACCCCTAAGATCGGCGCCCGGAAGGGCCGTTTTGGGTATGGCGGATTGAGTGGGTTGGACGGATCTGTGTGGCGGAGTTGGGTCCGCGTTTGACAGACTTGACAGCGCCGAGAGAGGGAGGGCGGCCGTTGGGGCTGTTGAGTGATGGTGTTTATTGGAGTGTGTGTAGCTATGGATTGATAGTGGCAGAGATACTTGTTTGGGCGAGAAGATATTTTTAATCTTCAATGTCTTGTAAGGTATAGGAAGAGGTTTTCCGGAGGGTGTGGTAGGTAGGTTTCGATAGATCGCTTGCTCTCATGAACTTTATGTTTCGCGAACTTTGTCTTCGCTGCAGGTACTACTAGTTGCATTCCCCCTCTGTAGTTCGCGAGTTTGGATGCTAGTGACTTGTTCTAGACTATTGGACATATCTAGTCACTGTACGGGCGCGTTCCTCCGTTCTTCATCCAAGCCCCCGATGCTATCCTCCGAGTAGCGGTAGCATGATGTGGTCAGCATATGGGAAGCGCTGCATACGGATGCTTCCAATATCGTCCGTATGTCTCTGCTTAGCTCTACAGAGTACTGCCACCGTCTAGACGTTCCACGAACCATTGCATCCTCCATTCTGCTCTTCCTCCATCCATGGAATCCTCTCTTCTCCCCTCCCCTTTCGCCATCCAACTCTTACCACATCACCAAAACTTCCCAGTCTTCCTCCGCTCGTTGGCCAACTCCAGCTGTTCTCTGATCCCTCTCAGTTCACCCCTGTGCCTTTCGTGTGTCTCCTCTAGGAGTCTTGCATGCTCCTTCTTCAGCTCCACAAATTCTTCTTCTAACTTCTCGTGCCAGGGGTAAAGGACAAAGATTTGAAAGCAGAGGGCTGAGGAGCCGATGAGGAAGTTGGTGAGCGAGAAGGTACGGGTTATCAGCATGGCGGACTTCTTTTGGCTGAGCGCTTGACGGACTGGTCCAATGGGAAGTTTTGACAAGGAGATGCGTGCGTTGGTGTACAGAAGTGCGGATTTCAAGGGACGCGTATTGTGGAGTAGACGTTCTTGCGTGTTGAACTCGCTTGGCACACTTCTTTCGCGAGTAAACTCGGGTAGTAGATGGACTTCGAGATAGCAAAGGCGTCGAAAGTAACGTTGAGCAAAAGATATGTTGTAGAAAATGGGCAATGGGAGAGGAACGCGGTAAAAGAATCGAGACCGCCAACTGCGCGTACAAGCTGCACTTTACGACCCAAAAGTCGCTCAACATCAAGTCACATGCCATACTACCTTACGTTCCAATTGGGTCTTGCTCTTGAAAGTGGCATGATGGTTGCTGTTTTGGGCCAAATGGGACTAAAGCCGAAAGAAAATCAGACCACCCCGCGAAACGAACGGCAACTCTACACATCGGCGTACCGGTACATCATCGATGATGTTGAAGTGCATGATTCTTTGTAGGATGCGGGTATTGAGGAAAAGGGATCGTATTGATGTGTCACGAAAGATTTGGTTTTGTGATGCGCCGTGGTGATGGTTGCGGGAGGCACGCGACACCTGAGCACGGACTAGCGCTGCGCTAACCTGAATGCAACCCGTGGACGTGGGTTGGCAATTGGAAAGAGCATGTCCCCACTTCTTCACTACATTCCAATCTGAACAACAGCTCTTTCAATCCGAATACAGTCTTATGATGGCGATATCGAAGCACCTCCGGCATGCTGGTAGTCAAAGAGCAGACCCTGATGACGTCCTCTTTAGCCACTTCAAGCATACGTCATCATGATACGAATAGCACCAGTGGCGCTGGCGTAGCACGAGTATACAAGCAGTGGCGCTGTAGCATCGATGCCTCCTCTTCACCATACCAAAAGATACTGCAGAGTGACAGCAGAAACCCGACATGACAACTCCCAACATCGAGCTCCTCACAGCGGCCACGCCCAACGGCCAAAAGATCTCCATTTTCCTAGAAGAACTCGGCATTCCCTACAAGACTAGCGCAATTGATCTATCCAAAGATGAGCAAAAGTCCGCCTCTTTCCTCAAAGTCAACCCCAACGGTCGCATACCTGCGATTGTAGACCACACCCGTGACTCGTACCCCGTTTTTGAGTCTGGAGCCATCTTCCTCTATCTCGCCGAACACTACGACAAAGACTTCAAGTTCAGCTTCCAGGATAGTGACGAGAAGATGGAAATGACACAGTGGCTCTTCTTCCAGAACGCCGGTGTGGGCCCAATGCAAGGACAAGCGAATCACTTCGTGCGCTACGCACCCGAGAAGATTGAGTATGGCACGAAGCGATACAAAAACGAAACAAAGCGGCTTTACTCGGTACTAGAAGCGCGACTCCAGGATAGAGACTATCTGGCAGGGAAGGGTCGCGGGAAGTACAGTATTGCCGATATCACGACTTTTACATGGGTTCGGTGGGCGCCATGGGCGGGGATTGAGATGACCAAGTTTCCGAAGCTGAAGACGTGGTGCGAGGAGATTGAGAAGAGAGATCCGGTGAAGAGAGGGCTTTTGGTGCCGTCGGGTGAGGATCAGATTGAGAAGTTGAGGAGGAATCCGGATGTGCAGGATCCGTTTAAAGCGTGGGTTAGAAAGGGTCAGAAGGAGATTGCGGATACGCATGGGAACTAGCAAGCCCATAGTACAAGACATTGCTAAAGATAGTACCCCAGCTTAAGTATACAGTACCTTGAAAGCTATCTAGTTGTTAAAAATTAATCGTAGTATGTATGCAGCAACATGCGACACGAGCCCTAGCCACCCCTGGCGCCCCTACTGCATAACCCTACGCGTGATCCTCAAAATACCCCCACTCTCATGAATGAAATCGAAAAAGCCTTCTTCATGGTTACAGGAAACGTTATAAAGGAAGGCATGACTGAGTTCCCGAATCGTCAAGGCTCCGTCCTTTAGGAATTGAAAGATAGTGCCGTTCTTGAGATTGGGATCTAAAGGATATACCGAGGAGCCATTCACAATGATCATTTCGTAATCACGATCGATGGGTCTGGTACGAATGTGATATGGCTCCGCATCGTTGGGCCGGAAATACTGTATCTCCAATAAGTCATGCTCGCTAAACCCCTCGGTAGCACCGATGAGCGGACCGTAATGGAAGTTTGCCTCGAGTGGAAGTAGTTTGGCGAAGAAGGTCGGTGATGCCCATTGGGTGATTTCTCGGTGCAGCATCTTGCGGAAGCGGACCAACTGTAGCCAGCGGGCGAAGCCAGATCCTCGATACCAGAAGTCTTTATCAGCGCGTCTGTGTGCTGTCAGTAGAGAAGTAAGGACATGGTAGGCAACAAGCCATCGTGTTTCGCGCTGCAGATATCCGACGTATTGAGGGAAGGCAGACTGGTCGTAGTATATGAGGGCGGCGCGGATACATTGCATCACGATTTCGCCTTGTTGGTGATCTAGTAGCTCTGTAGTCTTCAGACATAACTCTGAGTTGCTGGTTTCGTGCGTAAAGAGCGCAGTAATAGCTGCGCGACCTTCGTCTGTGAGACGTGTAATCTTGCGAGACGGTGGCTCGCCATGGCCAAAGAGCGTAGCAATCACAGCGCGACCCACATCCACGGTCGACAATGGTTTAGTATAGCCTCTTATCTGCTCGATAATCTGAGATGCATTGCGGTGGTACCATTCGTCCAAGAAACGGGGAAGAGCAGACCAGAAACCGTCTTCCTGCAGTGCGTCCTCAATAGTCGGGCCAGAAGGATACAGCAGCTGTGAATCTTTGGTTTCGTCGTCGTTGTATTCAATCTGGCTATTAAGTGCTACAAGGCCGTCGTAGAGTTGAGCAGTTTGATGGTAGATATTGTCCGAGTTATTCGGGGGCTCCACATGCGGCTGTGGGATCTTCTCGAAGAGCTCACGACGGCAAAATGGACATAGGTTGCTGACTTCCTCTCCGTCTTGCGTTGCAAAGGTTATGAGAAGACAGTCTTTGTGAAGAGGATGTCGAGAGCAGTGAGAGCTTGGCTCGACGACTTCTTGGGCCGGATACTCCCACTCACCACGACATATAGCACAAGTTGGCTCGTCCGCTGGAGGTGCGACTGGGCGTAGGTTGGCAATGTATTCTTGTTTCGACGGGAGCCACTCGATCTCAGCCACTGTTTCGTCACCGTATTCTGTAGGCATGGTCTTGGGTCAAGCGATGCGGGGTCGAGAAAGTGGTGTGGAGGGTGAAAAGGAAGTGAACGATCACTTAAGTGTCTAGAATAGATGATCGTGTATCAACAATGCGCAATGGTTATGTCGTGAAAGCACAAGAATTGAGATGTGGAAACGTGTTTTGCCGACTGCATTAGTGTACAAGATAAAGTTGACGAAATACTGAGGTAATGTAGACTTTCAGGGAGATGGATGTTCAGTTCTTTCCTTGTATGAGATGCTTCATCATAGGGGTTGCCAAAGCATCTAATATGAGCCCACCGTGTAAAGCCTATGTCTATCGTCTGTGACTAAGTCTAAGCCCATATGATATGTCTTCTAACCACATTCATCTCCTCGAGCGTCGAATTTGCACGTTCGCCACCCTTCCAACTATCATCATTCAGCGGTGAGACTAGCGCACTTTCGGACGACCTTTTCTTCTCGCGACCTGAATCTTCAATGGGCTCAGGAGGTACTGGTGGGGGCGCTGGCGCTCGCTCAACCTTTACAAGCATCGAAACCGTATTCAGAGCCCCATTCGGTAGGAAAACACAGATCTCAGTAACCCATCGATTGTGGCCAAACTGAGGCTTGTGCTGGAGGAGGAAATACATTACTGCTACAAGGTTCGGCGATCCTGAGAACTGGTAGTTAGTGCATGTACTGTGACTGTTGAGAACTTGAGAGCTTCTGGTGGTGAACATATCAGAGAAATCTGCAATCGTATACATACCCAGTAGAGCAGGAAAGTTCTCATTCCCAGCTCTAAAAGTGTATCCTGGCGCCTTCGGCAGAACCTTCTGTCCCGCATTGTCCATTGCTCTACTGATGATCTTGCGCGTTTCCGTGTTTACAATTGCCACCGTGAAGAAGTAGTTGATGTTGGACAGGCTTTCTTTGCTATGCCTGTTCCAGAGACCCCAGGCAATATCCGAGCTTTGTCTGAGGGCAGGCAATTTGTCCAGCTTGACGGAAGGTACCCCCCACATCTTTACCGCCGCGTTTGCAGGGCTCACACGTTGAAGAAAGAAGACAATACCAGCTTTTGGATTTATACCAATGGTGAAATCTGCGGTGGTAACCTAGAGCAATGTCAGATACATTGCGTCAAGTTTTAGCCCTATCGAATTCTACGTGCTCACATACCCTGTATCTGCGCCCATCAACGTTGTAGTATTGTTTCCTAGGATCGGTTGGTATTTTACCGTTCTCATCTTTCTCCAAAGTAGGACCGTCTTGATGCTGGATTGTGTAACAGATGTTGTCCCCTCCCTCACGTGAATCCCTATCATCTGCATGTAGCTCTTTAAGCATATCTTGGAGGCCGTGGTTTTCTTCCCCCATGACACAGTTTTCCTCCGCGTCGCTAACTTCCGAGTACCCAAGTTCCGAGTAGCCCCAAACTGCTAATTCGTGTTCGAGCGTTCCATCCCAGGGAGTAGTCATTGGTTGGCAGATCTTACCAGCCTCTGGAAGGTTCAAGCTCGTGGCTAGTACTAACTTCTGGCCTTTGCATACCGAATCATTCCATAGAACGTCATCGGCGGGTTCTGTCGTGGAAGTGTCAATTAATACGGCGGTTTCGACCCTGTCTTCGTCGATAGCGGCGCTGGAGATATTGGAGTGAGAAGAGTCGAAGACGTCAGCGGTGGCAGAGGCGAGAAGAAAAGCACCAAACGCCAACAGCTTCGAGATCATCGCGGTAGAATCGAACGCTGCTCGCAAGGCGGTGGAAGTATTGGCGAGAGTCAAATCGTGTCTAAAGTAAACTCATCTGGGTACAGATATAAGTTGTCGGCGCGCAAAGGCCACACAGGTTCGGGCTTTTCACGTTTGTAGCAATGAAAGGTCGAACAGTGCGAAAGCGCAGAAGTCTCTCATTTCCTATCGAACATCTGATATTTGGAGGAAATGAAATGTTTCTGCTAACGAGAGTCACAATATCTCACACCGTGTGGATTAACTTCCTCAATCCGCGTTTTTGATCCGAGTGTCTCAAAGGTGAATGCTACCTAGGTACACGTACGTATGCGGACGGACCAATCTGAGTAGAAGAGACGTCATCGCGACCTCCAATAAAGTTTCCAAGTAGAAACATAGCCTAAGATGGTCAAAATAGCTGCTGATTTGAATACGCGCACCCTCTTCTACCAGCAGATGAATGCAACAGGGAGGCCATGGCCGGTATCTACAAGATATAGTTTAGGCTAGTTATTCTCGCCATCGCCTTCTTCATCATCGTCATGTCCTCCTTCATCATCGCAATCATCGAATGCCCATGAAGAGTACCACTCGTTATTCATATCGCGCACGGTATTGGTACCGCAGTGGACCTCGCCGCCGGAGTTGTGATGTGTATTCCAGTCGTCGATGTAGATGACATCCATGCCCACACTGGCGTACAGCGACTTGAGCTTCTCCGCAAGAACATCCGTACCGTTCACAACGGGACCCCAGGGGTTGGGAGCAATATATGTACCAAAGTCGGTCAAGACAATGCCGTTGATAACACCGGGAAAGAGCGCACCGACCTTCAGCTCATCTGTCGCGTTACCTGAAGAGTTTCCGCCCAATGTCGAGCCATTTGTCGCATTACCGGAAAGAATTGCGGAAAGGTCGCCGAAGGGATCTCCGTTGAACATCTCAGGTAGGCGAATGATCTCGTCGTCAGTAATTCCTGTCGCCTCTTTGAGAATCTTTAGATTGCCCTCGATACGCTCGGCGCAGCGCTTCTGCACAGATATGAGGTCCTCATTGGCAAGCAATTCACTAATAGTGATCGGCGGAACGGGAATAGCAGCACAGGCGGAATCGGAGGTGCAGTTGTCGAATGATTGGCTGTCGTTCTTGCGCGAAAAGGCATGCTCTGATCCGTATCCGTTGTCCTCTAGCTGCTGGAGCATTTCGACGCTCATCATGGGATCGGTAACCATAACGACCCAACCACGAGGCGAATCGACAGGGATGAACTGGATAAATTCGTCAACGTGGCCGATGACCAGCCAGTCTGTATCGAGAAGGAGGGGATCTTGTGTCTCTTGAGCTTGGAAGAAGGGAAGCATGAAGTGTTTCTGCTCGCCATGGTTGCCAAGAATCAGACGACCGGCGGGCCAAGTTGTGCCATTGAACTCGTAGGGAGGAATAGTCTCGATGTTACCACCGGAGTTGATCTCATCGCGGGCACCACCGAGCTGCTGGACAGCACCAATACCAGTGTTGCGGTAGTATTCGAAGAGCTGTCTGCCGGCAACGCGCTCGTCCTGAGGAGAACGGATCATGATACGCAGAGTGATGGGTCCGTCGGGACCAGGCATTGAAGCGAAGCCAGGCTCCATAAAGTCTTGTGCCCATACATCATCGCTTCCGGAGAAGAGGTAAAGTTCTTCCTCGAGGCCCGACTTGTTGACGGCTGTCTGTAGGGCGTCGGTGAAGCGAAGGAGCCATGGATTGCCAGTCTCGTTGCCTTTAACAGCAACAACCTGCTGCACAGGGTCGAGATTAGTATGGGTAAGAACAGGTGCAGCACGTAGCATGACATCGTCGGAAGAAGCACCTATGGAGCTTTCGAGATCGAAACTGACAGTGACACGACCATCCCAGCCGTTGGGTCGACGGGTGTCACGTGCGTCGATGCCGAGCACAAGACCCTCACGGAGAGCGGCCGCACTGAAAGTGGAATTGCCGTCGACATAGCTCCAGGTGCTGTTTTCACTCGCATTGTGGAAGATTCGGACATATTTGCGCTGCACGGGATCTTTGATGGAGATGCGACCATGAGCATCGTCGGGAAGCTCAGCCAGAGGGACTGTGCGGAGCGGAGCGAGATACTGTTCGGAGCGCATGACGTTATCAGAAGCATCGTTACAAGCGTCTAGTTTCTCGTTGCTGACCGAAGGACCTTTGAGGAGGGCGTTGGAGCAACGCTTGTTCGTGTCTCCAATGTTGGGGAGGAAGATGGCGCCAGAGTCGGCTGTCCACTCGGTCTTGCCGTCGCAGTCCTCGCAGTCTTCAGCGTCTGTGATGTCGACTATGCCGTCCCGATTAGTATCAGCTCGGATGTCGGCCTTGAACTTGTCGGTTGTAGATGCATTGGTTGATGTTACATCGAATGATGCGTCTGATCCGCGCGAGACGACTCTGGCAAGGGCGGGATACGCAAGGCCTGACATGTATTAGTTTTTTTTCGATCTGCAAAATGTTGGAATGAAGAGTAAAGCTTGACCTGACACTTACATAGGCTTGAGAGAGCAAGCGCCGCCTGAGGACGCATCTTGAAGTTTGTTCGGGACGATGGATCGAAACTGTTCACAATGCTTCACCAGGTGTTCATGAGGTGGCGTTTTTGGAGCAGGTTGAAGATAGATAATGAGATGATCTCCCTCTCAATCAAGCTTTGTCCCTATATACGTGTTCTCGAAAGCGCGAACGTAACCGGTCGATGGCTACTCTTGTTGTCATGACGTGTGCAGCAAGGGCGTTGCGTCGACAAGACCTCGGGAGGCTGTGCTCTCTGCGTATAGGACTTGTACGGCCGGCGTATAACTTTGACATTGTCACCAAAGTAGGGTGGACTCCAGTGGCTTGGAAACCAGATCAGTAGTTGTTGTCGCAATGGAGGCGGAGGTGACGATAGTCCGATTGGCTGTCTCGACCGGCGCATTATACGCTGGAGCCAATCACGGTCGTCGTGTCGGGCCGATAAGATGAACCAGAACGCATGATCGCGACTCCCGCCGCCTTGTTCTTCTTCCTAACAATTACGCGTCCCTTCAGCCCTTACTTTGACTGTGGCTTCGACGAGAAATAGCACCGCCTCAACCATTTTGAGTTCTGTGGGTGAACTTCGTACTTATAAGGCGAACTACCCGACATACGCCACAGCCAATAACATGGTCATGGATTTGCCGGTATTGACAAAGGGCCCTCGAGTGCGCACGTTCTCTCCAAAAGTTCGCACAGGATGTAATACTTGGTACGTTCTCCATAATTGTGGTGAAGTGCAGCTGCTTTCTCTTCTTTCATTCCCCCTTTCCAATTTATTGCCTCTGTCCCTGCGATCCTTGAGAAACACCATATTATACACCGAAGATGACTGTTCTGCGTGGGATCATTTGGGTCGTTGACACAACAGAACTTTTACTAATGTGCTTTCGCAGCAAGTAAGTGTGTTTGAGTGTCATCTCGGCAGTGCATCATCTTTGTTCTCATATCAGGATGTCTGTTCCGCAATTGAGTATGGGAAGAGTGTGGCATCCAAGATCGCCCAACTTATCAGGTTCAACATGCTGACATACTGCGTGTTGATCTACAGAATACGCCGAAAGAAATGTGACGAAGAGAAACCAACCTGCCGTCGATGTAGAGAGGGCCAAGTGAAGTGTGATGGATATGCGCCAATGCCACCTCAAAAGAAGAAATCACCCAATGGAGAAGAAGCCATCCAAGTCTCTACAGCAAGCAAGTGTACCGTCGCTCGTCGCAAGACGCGTAGCATATCTCCAGACGTCGGATCTGGCTTCGGCCTCTTCGGTAGCGCGCGCGAACGGCTCTTCTTCTACCATTTTTGCTCCATCACCATCGTCGATTTCGTCCGCCTCGCCACCCCCAAAGACTTTTGGTCCCAAAGAGTACTTCCAATGAGCCATAACGAGCCTGCGGTGCGACATGCAGTGGTTGCGCTCGGTGCAGCCCATCAGCTCTACCTCCAAAAGCTCTCAACGCCTCTTCTGGAAGATACAAATGCGTCCATGGCCCGTCTAGAAGTCATTGCCACACAGCATTACAACAAAGCCATCGGAGACCTAGTGAGCGTCAAGAACTCCCAGATGCCAACAGCCATTGATGCTGAGGTCACAATTCTGACCTGCTGCTTACTCTTTGTATGCTTGGAGAACTTGCTTGGTCGCTTTGATGAGGGCATTCGTCATATGCGAGCCGGCGCACGCCTGTTGGAAACATGCAACCTGTCGACCGCTTCGCACGACTCGAGACAGCTGATGCAGGAGATCGGGACCGTGTTACTTCGCTTCGGTGTGGACGCAGCCATGCTTGTCGACGACGACGACATCATATCCGACATGACGCCATACGCCACGCCATTGATCGAGATTGACGAAGAGCAGACACCATTTTCAAGCGTTGCAGAATGCAAAGACGCCCTATGGGACCTGGAAGTCAGGCTCTTCAATAACGATTGTGGTTGTGATGGAGATGAAGAGACCACGGCATATTGTGGACCAGACAGCGAAACGATAGAGCTCACCGCGTCCTTCGAGCGTTGGAAGAAGAAATTCGACCTCCTTGTCTCAACTCTAGCCGACTCACGGAGTTTACCGAAGGAAATTCAGCGCGAGCTACTTGTCCTCATGCTTCGCAGATGCGCACTGGAAATCATCCTACTCCCAGAGACCGAAGGCAACGACGAAGAGCTATCGAGGCTCAATCATGAGCTCCTAGATATGGCGGGGTACTTGTACAGTATGGAGGCATCGTGGTTAGGACGGCCTATGTTCACCCTCGATAGCGACACGATTCCTTCGCTGTTTTTTACAGCGACATTCTGCGAGGACCCTATCTTGATTCAGCGCACCATCGCTCTTTTACGCCAATCTCGACGACGAGAAGGCCCTTGGGATAGCTGGGAAGCTGCGAATAAGCTTGAGCTAGGGCCAAAGAAACTGTGTAGTGCTACTACCTAGCTGGCTTGAATCTAGTCCGTTACTTCTATTATCATTGATCGAGGTTTCTTGCAGTTGTCACCAGGCGGATACTTAGCATCCTCTCGCTAACAAGGTTCCAATCGGAGCATTCATTACCGCATACACGAATCATTCCAGTGCTTAGAAGAAACTGCCAGTCTTATCTCAGCACCCAAAGAGGCAGTATGTTTTACGCGCGGAGGGTTCCGCTTTTGTTGTGGTAGCCACAGAGGCGACAGATTCTACGCGCAGAGACTTTTCGTCCTCTTGTAGTAAGCAAAACACTAAAAGCTATTTTCTATACCCTAAACACTTTGCAATGTAGTAGGCACAGCATAAAGAGGTTTTGCGTTCTAGCTCCACAAAGCGCAATGTAGGCATAAAGACCTTTAAAGTGGCTGTTCTTGGTAGATGCTAGTCTAAATATCGCGAATGTAGAGCATGGTATAGAAGTTACACATCCAAAGGTGGATGAGACATGTACTGCGCATTCCCATCTACCGATCAGTTAGTCTCTCTCAACTCACCTGGAACTCTATACTGTATCGCTTGTGCAATACACTACACGTACGTCATCAAAAAGATTGTGTAGTTGACCAATTCATGATACATTCGTTGCGTGACAGACGGGTCGTGACGTAGCAGTAGATTTAGGTGTCATGTTGTGCAACACAGCAAGGGCTGTGTTGTATAGCCAGGGGAGAGAATGAGTGCGCGATGGTTCGGGTACCTGTGCGGGGCTGCCTGCCGTCACGCACGCAGCGCGCCTGCTATCTCCGCTTCCTTACACGAAGTCTTCTCTTAATATAACATCATCACCACGTTCTCAACCATCTCGGCGAATATCGTGCACATCGCGTTGATCCTGTTCAAAGCGTCGGCTATCGTGATGTTGGTGTATGATGTGAGAAAGACCTTGTGGCACTTTATGTCAGTGCCACTGGGATCCGACCACGGAGCGCGTCTTAACCCTCCAGGGCTGATGTCTCTTACCAACACCACTTCGCTCTCGATGTCCACGCAGCCACATGCGAAGAGCGGTCATTGATCACTCTTGGCCCGACCGACTGATGTCATATTTGAGTCTTCTGATGCGACGTACACACACCGTAGCTACTGGCTGAGAGGTGCAGCCTACCCCATTTCATTATGACGACACGATGCGCGACGCGTTCTGGGGCAACGTGATATATCATTAGGTCTCGCCTGGAGCGGCACAACAGATTATCATACAGATAAAAAGAACAAGTAAGGTATTGAACAACCAGCTAAACCTGAAGCATCATGGACACCATCAAGAAAGCCATCGGCAGCGCCTTCGATCCCAACACAGACATCCCCGACCTCAGCGGAAAGGTAAGCTTATACTCTCTTCTACATACGCAAAGGACTAATGATCATCTTAGGTCTACGTCGTAACAGGCGGCTCCGCTGGAATCGGATACGGCATCGTAGCGCACCTCCTTCAGCACAACCCCGCGAAAATCTACCTCCTGTCGAACAAAGAAGAGCACGCCGACGACGCTCAGGAGGCGCTCAAGGAATGGGGTAACATAAGCAAAGTCGAGTGGCGCAAGTGCAACCTCGAAGATCTCAAGCAGGTCGACGAAGTAGCCAAGTCGCTGGCAAAGGAGCTGGATAGGCTTGATGCTTTGGTCTGCAACGCGGGTCTGGGGGTTGGCGTATATAACGAGACGCGCGATGGCTTGGATAGCCACATGCAGGTCAACATTTTCTCGCAGGCTCATCTCACGCTCATGCTCTTGCCTGTATTGCAGAAGACACCCGACTCGCGCATTGTACACCAGTCTTCCGACCTACACAAGGGCGCCGACTCGAGCATGAAGTTTGAATCCATTCAGGAGATCAACCAAGACATCGGTGCGATGAAGCTCTACAACCGCACCAAGCTAGCGCAGATCCTCTTTCTACGCGAATTGTACTTCCGCATCAAGGCTGGCGAGTTCGGTCAAGTCACAGAGAGTACGGGTTTACCGTGGATCAACGCGACACATCCTGGTGGCGTAGTGACGGATCAGCAGGATCAGGCAGTCGAGGCTTATGGTACTGCTGGAAAGGTTGGCGTCAAAGCCGTGCGACCGTTCATGAAAGACCCAGTAGCGGAGGGATGTCGACCGGCTTTGTTTGCTGCAGCGTCACCTGATATTGCGAAGGAGCAGATCCAGGTATGTAGATTCAAGATCTCTTCACATCAGGAACTTCAGCTGATTGCCGCCAGAACTCGTACATCGTTCCTGATAAGAAGGTCCAAGAAGCGTCCAAGCAGGCCAGAGATGAGAAGTTGCAGAGAAACTTGTGGAGACTAACCAAGGAAGTTCTGGAGTCGAAGATTGGAAGCTTGCCGTACGAGATGAGAACTGAGGTTGTCAACATCGCGTAGACCGAGGGTAAATGACGGTCCGATTATTGATGGACAATGTCCGAATATGACTCAGGTGCCTATTAGATGCGCTCCACAGTTTATCGCACTTGCATCTCATGAGCGATCCCGCATACTTGAGTTCCATGGAAGGTAGACGAACGAAGCGCGATCCACGCGTCAGCTATTTGTATGACGCGTTACATAACAAAAAGTTCAACCACAAAGCAAGGTTATATCCCACTACAAGGCGTATGCAGCGTCTAGATCAAAACCTATAATCTGCTATCACAGTCTCGATCGTCGCAAACCCCAGCATGTAGTTTGAAGGGCGTGTTGTAGTGCCCCGCTAACGTCATAGTACCAAGTGGGGGTCCCAAGAGGCTCTGGGCAACTTCAACTGTACGGTCATGAAGCGGTATATAATCACCAACATCACTTTCAGAACCATCATTACAAATCCCAGCTGTCTCAGGTGTCTCAAACCCAAACACACTTCTAACTTTTCGCAACACACCAAACACCACCATGTCCAAGCTTACCGACTTCAAGCTCCTCTCCTTCGATGTGTACGGCACTCTCATAGACTGGGAGGCGGGCGCTTTGATCGCCCTCAAGCCCCATCTTAAGAAGTCTGGTCAAGAGAACATGGATCGCAAGCACATTATGCAAGTCATGCACAAGATCGAGGCGAGGGTCGAAAGCGAACACGGCCATCTCAAGTACTCAGAGGTACTCGCTATGGTGCTTCCTGAGTTGTGTGAGAAACTGGGGTTGGAGATGCCCAGTGAAGAAGAGAACAAGGCATTTGGAGCGAGTATCGGACACTGGCCTGGATTCTCTGATATACCATCTGCTTTGGAGAGGCTGTCCAAGTACTTCAAGCTTGTCGTTCTTTCCAATGTCGACCATGATTCGTTCAAGCTCGGGAATGCGAATGGGCTCAAGGGGTACAAGTTCGACGCGGTCTATACAGCCCAAGATATCGGGTCTTACAAACCCGACCTGAGGAATTTCGAATACATGTTGGCTAAAGTGAAGGAGCAATTCGGCGTCGAGAAGCATGAAGTGCTGCAGACGGCGCAATCGCAATACCACGACCACCACCCAGCAAAGGACATGGGAATCAAGAGTTCATGGATTTACCGGCCGGGCGCAGTCATGGGAAACCGCGATGATCCTGTGTACACCTGGAAATTCGACACGTTGGCCGACATGGCGGATGCCGTGGAAAAGGAGGCCGCAGAGCAGGCAAAGTAGGCAGAGATGGGAGATTGTGTGGTTGTGTGCATTGACCCTGGGGGTGGGGGACGCTAGAAGTACTTCAACCTTTGTTCTGGATTCAACAAGGAAGACATCAATGCACAGCGCAACGTTAGCGCTTGTTTCTTTTCGGAGCCAGATTATCTACCGCGCGAGGCCGCCAACATTGTGATTAGTCTGCGTTAGCTTGCGGGGTGCAGATGCCTTCTCCTCCTCCGGACGCCACAATCTATTGCTTCACTATAAACTCAAAAAGCTTTTTTCAATAGAACTGAGCTGATCATACTAAAAGTAGACTTGGAGGATCGGGTTGATGTGCGATCTTCCTGCGCGATGCAGTTCTGTTCTGCAGCTGTGCCGTACTAATACAGGTGCGTAACCATCATGGGTGCCCAGGTGCGTCCGGTGAGCGGGCGATGAGAGAAAAATTACCTCCACGGACCTATACTCAAGCGCCTTGGAGAGGGAAATGATTCTTTATGAGGGTAAGCTTCGGAGGTAAGTTGAGATGCAAGTTCGCGATATGGCTCCAAACATCCTTGCAGCACCGATATCTTGACTCGGTAGTGCCATATCGTGGCTCGGCAACGTCATTATTCGCCAGCCACGTGCCGTTCTCACCCTTCAACACCAACGTTGTACCCATCACGACTGCAAGCTAGCGCCAACACGAATAAGCGCATGCGAGATTATCCGTAGCAATAGTTACATCGCCTGCATCCCCGCAGTCTCTCCGCTATCCGTTGCCGATAGCGTCAGTCGGCACCCATGGCGGACCGACTCCCTGCACCGCCATCGGCAGAAGTACGGGAGCAAGAAAATACTATGAAAGCAACCCATTTCTCCCCGCGATGGTGGAAGAGAAGATTAGCCATCACCATGATTTTCTCCGGTAGCACTGCTTTGCTATTCTGGTACTTTGGCGCTTTCAGCCAGGCCAGGCCATACCAGCCTGGTACACCCCAACGACCGGATCCTCCGAGTTATGAGACACCAGACGGTTCTCTTCTCGTCACCTTGCCGGAGTATGGATCCTTCCAGGGCACGCAACTTCTCATGAACCTGAAGAAGACGGAGACTTTGAGTCGGCCAGTGGATGCGTGGATGAATGTTGAGTACTCTACGCAGCCTATTGGTCACGGAAGGTTTATGCCAGTAACATGGCCTGAACCATTCGATGGTACAAAGGACGCGACATCAATTGGACCGGCTTGCTTCCAGAACATGTACGGCTCCCTTGGACAGTCGGAAGCTTGCCTCACCATCAACGTATACCGACCTTCGGGTATCCCTATGGACCAGAAACTCCCCTCCATGGTCTTCTTGCACGGTGGCTCGTTTGTCTCGGGCTCCCACCGCAGCTTCGACGGTCCGCTATTCGTGGAGCAGAGCCCCGAGCCTCTTATGGTTGTCACCGTTCAGTACCGCCTGGGTGCGCTCGGCAGCTTGCCAGCCAAGTTTATGCAAGAGGAGGGTCTTCTCAACCTGGGTATCCGCGACCAGAAGATGGCATTGGAGTTCTTGCAGAAGTACATCGGCGACTTTGGAGGCGACAAAGACCAAATCACGCTCGCCGGTCAAAGTGCTGGTGGCCATTCCGTTGGTATTCACCTTTTCCACAACTACGCAGAGGATGCCGGAAAGCCTTTGTTCAGCAAGGCCATTTTGTCTTCAGGTTCACCAACCGCTCGCGCCTTCCCAGGTGTTGACTACCCTCTCTACCAGAAGCAAGTCGCAGATATCATGGACTACCTAAACTGCCCGGAGTCGCCCAGCTCGGCTGCTCTGGACTGCCTTCGCGCTGCAGAGGCTGATGACATCCAGTTCATGTCTTCTTCGCTGTACAATGCCCACAACTACAACATCACTTGGCCATGGCAACCCGTCTCTCCCGGTCCCCTCCTCGAGAAGCGCGGTTCAACATCCGGTCAAGACGGCACTTTCTTCAACATCCCGATGCTTATCTCCTCCGTGACCGATGAAGGCACAGGCTTCGCGCCCCAAGACCTACGTACCAACGCCGAGTTCCTCAACTTCTGGAAGACCCTTACTCCAGGCCTAACACCGGAAGATCTCGCCGATCTCGAGACCTTGTACCCAGACATCAAGCCCCAGCAGGGTACATTGGGTTACGTCTCTGACCAGTTCGCCCGAGTATCCGCAGCTTACGGCGACTACTCCTACATCTGCCCGGTTCAAGACACCGCGTCAGTCATGGCCTCTACCTCCGCCCCCGTATACAAAGCGCGCTTCAACACACCAAACTGGGCGCCGACATACCTGGGTGTACCGCACGCTAGTGACGCCTCGTACTTCAACGGGCAGGCGAACACACAATACCCTGAGATTGCAGACATGTACAGTGCCTACTGGGCTAGTTTCATCGTCAGTGGCGACCCAAACACGTACAGTCTGGGCAGTGCCAAGTGGGAGCAGTACGAGGGTACTGGCGGAAGGCAGTTGGTGATTAACCCTCCGACAGAGGGTGGCCCGATGATGGAGGATGAAGGCACGGCTATCAGGATGGAGCAATGTGCTTGGTGGAGGGATCCGGAGAGGGAGAAGAGGCTTAACAAGTAAAGCTTGGTTCCTTTTCATCGTTGATGATTTGTATATATGATGATAATAAATGTTTGATCTTCGAATTATCACTATTATGTGCACTCGAATACAGGACAAGGACAGTACCTAACCCGCCAATGTACAAACTCAAAGCTTTGTCAAAAGACTTCAAACTCGAGCGTGAAGCACAGAAGAGGACAGCATCAGGTCGATGTTCACAAGATTTATTACGTTGTACAGGGAAGTCATGTGGGAGGGGCCTGCGAGTGCAGGTACGTACGACCCCGCACATGTGTCCCGGCGTGTTACGCACTTCTCTTGTCCCTTTGCTGTGCCGCACACCTGAACTTACCGCCACGTCACTACTCGCCCGTCGCACATTAGCTATGTCATGTGTGTACTTTCCTGACGAAGTTGTGCCTATGATTCTTCAGCTCGCATTAACTTGACGGCGAGCCTGAAGCACGATAAGAGCTCCTCGAACACCCTACACCAATACCTTCCCTCCCACTCGTTTTGCGCTCGCAACGACCGTTTCAAAGATGCTTTGTGATGTTTGCAAGCAAAGTCTGGAGGGAATGAACGACCCTATTGTCACACCACATCTTCGAGCCGTACAACAAGGGGAACACAGATCTCGTGGCACCCTGTTCGACATTGAAAAACACGTGTTTGGGCATCACCGTACTCGTGACTCACTAGTACAATCAATCAAACAGCAGTGCCTCCTTTCTGTTAAGTTCAAAGACCATGAGCATAACCTTACACGTGCTGACGATGACTTCCTCACGAGTTTCAATTTATTCGTCTACGAAAAAGAAAAACGTATATTCGTAAATCTTATGTGGAGGGGGACGAGAGCTGGGACATTATCAATCCTATTGCCCCTCGAAAGCATGCAGGAAAAAGCCGATTTGATCCTCGAGCTGAACGACAACACAGATGGCCAGCACTCTCGAAGGCTGATCGACGGATGGGATAAAAATTGCCTCGCCAAACATTCACGATGCACACGAACTGGCGATTCTGCCTTTTTACCTACGAAGATACTTGAGTTCGAAGATGGCAGTAACCCTACCACATGTAGGCTAGTGTTGCGAGAAGAGATATATTCTAACTCAAGATACACTGCATTGTCCTATCGTTGGGGTACTGCAGGGAAACCAGGAAAATTGTGTCTTTTACAGTCAACGTTCGATACCATACGCAGTGGATTGCCTCTCGGGTCCCTTTCAAAGACATATGTCGATGCCATTCACGTCACTGCACGACTCGGCATTAGATACATATGGATTGATGCGCTCTGTATAATACAGGATTCTCCAAAAGATTGGCGCGTTGAAGCTGCTACGATGCAAGCCGTTTACCGCAATTCATACCTTACTATCTCGGCTGTCGCGGGTGCTCACGATGACTCTGGTCTATTCTATTCACGAGACCCCGCCAAAGTCCAGCCCACCGTCGTAAATATCGCATACACATCATACGATAAGCCCAAGACTTTCGTATGTTCAGATGAGACACAGGCAGTGGAAGCGTCTTTCCGGCTCGGCAACGTCACGAGGAAGCGTGGCTGGTGTCCCCAAGAACGCCTCTTGCCATGTCGTGTTTTACACTTTGGGTCGCAGCAAGTTTTCTGGGAGTGTCACGAACAACACGCGTCTGAAACAATGCCATGGTCTATGTCTTATGGTCACTGGGATCGTGATCTTCCTAGAAAAAGACTATGGAAACTATCAATCGGCGAGACGCTCTTTCTTGACCCAGAAGACCCGTATACGACCCTGTTCCTCGAGTGGTATGCTATGATATCCATCTACAGTAACTGCCAACTCACGCATGCGTCCGACAAGCTCGTGGCTATATCTGGCTTGGCCAACGACATGAGATCAGCGTTGAACACTCGCCGACCTCATACACACCACACATATATTGCTGACTTGTGGGCAGAAGACCTTCGCTTTGGCCTGTGCTGGTCGTTGGACGGCTTTGGTAGCAGATCAGCTGTTTACCGAGCTCCATCTTGGTCTCCAATGTCACTCGATGGATCGATACACTGGAATGGGTCGCCAAAGAGGGATGAATTCACATGGCACGTCACCAATGCGAATTGTACGGCGGCAACGCGTTATATCAATGATTTGGATACGGGCGAAGTCACTAGCGCATAGCTCAAGCTGAGGGGTCTTTGGATGGCCATACAAACCGTCACAACAAGGTATGAATCCGACGCGCTCAACATTCGTCACCTGGCATACTTCCAACACTTGGACCTGAATTCAGCGCCCGAGACATCTCTCGGTGTTGAGGCGAACTCTCTGGTCTTATACGCTACCAAGGACGATATGATGCAGCAAGCATTCTGCATGCCTATGTACTCAACATTGGTCCATAAGGTTCACTGTTACGTTCGTGGCATCGTTCTAGTACCAGTGGAGGATAGACCCTCAATATACCGCCGCATCGGTCTGATGATGGGTATCTTTAACACTGAAGAAGTAACGCAGACATTGCTCTCGAAATTAGAGAGAAGAAGCGTCACAGTTATATAAAGTCTTTGATTGGTACTGTAAAGTATCTAGACAGCATACGTTTGCAGCATACATCGACCTTTTAACTAACTGTACAGATGACCAAGAACCACCGTGGAGGTATACACTACTCTTCGCAAGAATGTCCAAAGGCGCAGAAATCAGCGAATACCTCCTGGCTAGGTTTTAGTCTTACGTCGCAATGCAGCGAATACCTCCAGGGCATATTTTTGTTCAGCTTACAGCTAGTGTAAATGTAGCGAATACCACCAGAACCAATTTTGATTCTGCGCATAACGTGTTGAAAGGCAATGTCTTCGCATAACAGGCTGAGTGTTAAAGTAACAAGACCTTACTTCCTCAACGCATCAATGTCTTGCAGAACACATTCTTAGAGACAAATACACATGTGGCATAGATACAGATCAGAGAGGTTCACAAAAAGCTCTTGTCCTGTCTTTGTTTAGATAAATTCACGCGCCTTTTTGGTTTCCAGGTGAGCTTACCCAGGTACGCGACACGCGAATTGCAACAAGCAGCAGATGTGCATGCCCTCTAGATACAGAATAGGGCCTCTCATGAATACAATACAGCAGAGCTAAGGGCATGCACAAATCCTTTCGATGCCAATCACTAGCATCATATTGGTAGTATGCTCAGGTGTTGAGTGTTGACCCCAAGTCTTCCATCAACCAATCAATCGCAAAAGCTGCTTAACGCAGCGGAAGCGCGGCGGGCGAATAACCCGTATTGTACAATTCGGCCTTATGTAGCTAGATCACAACTTTGAGCTGGAGGCTTAGCTACCGTACCCTTAACATTACACTGCACTATCTTTACAGAATGCACTATATCTAGGTAAAGTCTTAGTTTCTACGCGTAGAACTAATGTAAAAAGAACGCCGGTAGAATGGAGGTAGAATGGAGATCGCATGTATAACACGGTGTAGGTTGACGGCTGCGCAGGGGACAAGATGGCATGGATAAAGAATGGGCAAAAAAAGAAGAAATCAATCTAGCTGCTCTCGGTTTCGATCCGAGGTCCTCCGGGTTATGAGCCCGGCGCGCTTCCGCTGCGCCAAGCAGCTTTTGTGGTTGATTGGTTGATGGAAGAATTCAAGATCTGAACAAATATAACCAAGAATTTTGTTCTGGAGTACTCAAAGCTGGGGGACGACCAAAATTGAGTCACAAAACTCATGTGTGGGAGTTCAAGCGAACTGTGGGACATAGCGTGAAGACTTTGCTCTGACTCACAGAGAAACGACTGGTTGTGGAGATCCCTTGCTTAAATCCCAACTCCCCAACTAGACCCTACCCACTAGAACACAAAACCCACCCAACCACCCAAACGCCACGCTAACCTACATAACCACCGAAACCCCCAATAAAAATACACTCGTGATCGTGATCATAATCATAATCATACACAGTCCCATCACCTCGAAAACGCCCCCTCATTATCATCCCCCAGCCCCCTAAACGCAATCCGCCCATTACTCCGCAACACCTCACAAACCGTCTCAGCACTCAACTCATACCCACTCTTCCGCCATCTCGCATTCAGCCAATCCGCCAGCGCATCCGCACTACAGCTAAACCGCCTCGTATCCCACTCATGCAGAATCAAATCGACAATAGGCTGATCAGGCAACGGTTCGGGGTTAGGATCCTGCAAGGGCACCGAACTCAACGGCATGGGTAGTGCGCGGGGTGGGAAGATGTTTTCGTATGCTGTCAGGAAGTGGAGGAGGGTGTGTTCGGTGTGCGGGCGTGAGGCGAGGGTTATGCCGAAGGGTTGGCCGTTCAGTTTGAGAGCGGAGAGCGGGCAGGCGGCGGTGGGGTAGCCGGCTGCGGCTGCGAGGGCGGAGAGGGGGGCGTCGCCGGGGGCGAAGATGAGGTCTAAATGTAGGGAGGTGAAGAGGAAGTCGAGGCCTTCGGGTCCGCCGGCGGTTTGGAGATGTTGGCGTGCGGCGTTGACTTCTTCGCGTTTGGTTGTGGATTGCATGGCCGCCATTAGGTCGTTTTGGTCTGGGCAGGCTGGGCGGGGTTAGTAAGATGAGGGAGTGTGGCGGTTTGGAGGGACGTACTGGGTGGCAGGCAGAGTTCGGGATGGTCGAGGTTGAAGTTGATGATCTCGGCCAGCGAGTGCATCTTCGTGACTTTGAAGTCGCGGATAAACTCTGCTAGACAATCTTTGAACTCGGAGTCTGCATAGTATCAGTATACACCTAGCAATACAAGAAGTTGTATACTAACAAACAACAGGCTCAAAGCAGTTCTTGCCGTCAATAGTCAAACTCGATTGGTTCGGTAATTCCACCGGATACACAACATCAACGCCCATCTCGATCATGCTTTGAACAACCATGTCGTATTTCTGTGTCTGCAACATGTCAGCACTGCATGACCCAACACAACACCGATCCCTGTACCACAACGTGCGTTCCTATGCTGCTTCACGTATAGAGGTAAGCGCTAACTCACCATGAATCGCTCGGCGTCAGCATTGATCCGCCCGCTTTTGCGCCACGCCTTCCAAATACTCGGCTCGCAGATACCGATGCGGAGCGTCCCGAAATCCGGCTTGATCTTGAACGATCTGTGCGGACCTCTTGCGTGTTCTTCGCGGTTGGTGGGAACCATCATGGCGTCCATTAGTGCTACGAGGTCTTTTGCTGATTTGGCCTATGGTACTGTCAGTGCTGAGAGTACGAGCTGACGCATGCGCGTGCGCTTACCATGCCGCCGACGGCGTCGAATGTCTTGCTCAGGTTGAAGATGCCGTCCATTGGTATTTGCCCAGCTGTGGGTTTCAGAGCGTAGAGCGCGGCTCGGTTTGCGGGCGTGATTAATGATCCGATGGTGTCTGTTCCGATGGCAAGGGTGCTGAAACCTGAGGCTACTGCGACTGCAGATCCAGTGGAAGATCCTCCTGGCGCGGAAAGCTCCCAGTGTAGCTTCCTTTTCGCGATATGTCTTGAGACGTACGGCGACTGACACTGTCCACCGACTGCTGACCATCCTGGAGGCATGGAAGGGTTCTTGAGACCGCAGAACTCAGTCAGATTCGATTTGCCGATGATGATCATGCCGCGTTTGACCAATCTTTCGACAATTGTTGCGCTTTTCTTGGGTATGCACCCTACGAAAGCGTACGATCCTGCACGAGCAGTAAGTCACTGGTCTCAATCCAAGTTACCTAAACCACATACCAACTGTGGTGTCCATGCCTAGCTTCTCATCGGTCATGATGTTGTCTTTCAGCACTATCGGGATACCATGTAGTGGGCCTCTTATCTTGCCTCTTGCCCGCTCATCATCCAGCTTCCTAGCCATCTTGATCACTTCATGCTTTGGCGCGACCGAGATCAATGCACGTAATTGTCTTCCTCTTCTGTTGTGCTGTTCAATTTCCTTTAGATACAACCGCACAATCTGTACACTTGTGAGAGCTTGTGCGTTCATGAGTTCGGAAAGCTCAAAGGCCGAAATGGTAAGCGGATCAAAGTCTGGCAGCCATGCGTCGTCGGCCGATGATGTGAAAGACGCCTTGCGCGACGCACTACTGTTGTCGACAGATTCTCGTGGTAATGTGTTTCCGATGTTTGGCGCAATGGCCGTTTTTAGATATCTGAATACCTTCGGCATGGCTGTGCTGGATTTACGACTGTCGGATGTGCCCAATGTGGAGTGCGGGCGCGTGGGGATGGAGATGCCGGGATGTTTGTCGATCTGGGGTGATGAATGCGGAGCGCAGACGTCGTTTGGAGTGAGAGTACGTGCGATTGCAAGACTGAACGAGTAGATCGTCAATGTAGGGAGACGAGACAGCCAAAAGCATATGCAGGGGACGTGGGATCCGCCAGATTATGAGTGCTTGCCATGGCTGTCTCCGAGGCTCTAGACATCGCCAGTGGCTGCGGGTATGATCACTCCTTCTAGGCTGGACGTTCGCCTTCTGACACCCCTGTCAATGGCGCCCATAGACTGTGTGGAGTAATAGGGTTGGTGGTCTCAGCGAGGCCAATCGAGGAGAAGTATTTCCGGGAATTCGTACTCCTTAGTCCTCTTATTCGCAGATGAGAAGCCCCCGTAAGAACCACATGATGCGTGATCAGGTTGAAGTCGCACAACACTTTACCCGGAACGCAGGGCCGCACGGAGCTGTTGGCGGTTGGACGTCTCGCTTACGGTCAAATAGTGGCTGCTCACCCTGCTCCATCCAGCCCGCTGGATATTAGCAGTCTTGGGTGAGGTCGTGTTCCCTCGGTGTATTTACCTCAAGAGTCTACCTGGCGTAGGATGAGGTTGCTGATCTTTACAACTACTACATATGACTCTGCGGATTAAACCGAGTCACTGAACTTGTAGCACCGAGGTTCATGAATAATCATGAAGGTTTTCCCTTTGTGATCTTCACCAAAGTACGTCCCAGTGGGACTTAACTGGTACTCGAGACCTCTGCGCAATGGTGGCACAGCGAGTATGCTTCGTCATTACCTAGCAAGACTATAGGAAGGCTCACCCTCTTGAGCGTGAACAACCATGGTGTCGTTCGTGTATATCGGACTGGGTATTGCTTGAGAAGCCTGATCCTTGTCTCGCTCTCAGACATAGGCTTGCCGTGTTATGCGGGGTATCGACTCCTACGACTTTGGTGGCCTGATACGTTGTAAACATGGTTGTGGCAGTCGCAACACGTGGAAAACCAAAGCGCTATGGTGAATCGCCGTTGGATCAGGGCAAGCAGCGCGGCCAGACCCGCAGGAGGCACGCGGCAGCAGCTATCATATCGTAACGTAGGACCGATCAGAACGGCTGGCGCCGTGGCACAGCTCTCGAAGAGTGCTGAGATTCCATGGCGTAGCTGCGCCTGTCATTCAGGCGGGACGCCTAGTCGCGCCTGGAATAGCGTTAGCGCTTCAACCTGCCGCCGTGCGTCCAGATGGTCAAGACGCAATATGCAGCCCCATACTTTGCAATATGCGACGCCACGCTGTACAAATTAGACCACAGGTCAACTGATGCCACTCAGAGACATGATTGCCACTTCCCGCCAATCTGGATGGGGGATCCCCTCACTGCCGTAGTAGGATGCCAAAAGCCGAGGCAGGTCCCGGTACTGGGAATCAATCAAATGTAATATCGCGATCCAATACTGGTGAGGTGCCAATCCTGATGCGGGTTTAGTGGATTGGGGATGCGTGCTTGGAGATGCGGAGGAAAGTTGTCTAGTCATTGGGCAGGCTATGCATGCGAGAGGCTGACACGTGGGAATATTGACCGCGTGCATGGCGAAGGGGAAAGAGAGAGAGAAAAAGAAGGATGTGACGGAGATGGAAAAATGATCGTTTACTATCGCTAACTCGACGCCATCTCAAAGCATCTTTCGCGACAGACGCGACATCTGCCGTCGTGTCCGCAGACGAGGTAGCAGATACCAGATAACGCTGGAAAACGATTAGAGGTAAGCTTGTATAGACTGCAACACAAGCCCTGGTATTGCTCTTCGTGCCAAGTATACGATCCACCAGGCCTGTCCAATACCGTTCAAACTACCACAGACGAGCATGTCCCTAGAACGTCGTAGTAGCCAGTCTGCTCGCCGCATTCTTTGCGTCAATGCGATCATCATCCTCTTCGATACCCTTTTGGCTACCTGCCTTGCTTGTCGCACGTTTCCTACCATTCACAGACTCTTCCTCATTCTCGTCGGCCTCGGGTAAGGGCGCCACGATACTGCCGCTCATGCTACGATTGAGGCCGTCACCTGGGCGCCGGGGCACACCGGACCATGCATCACCCTTGGGTCCTTGTGAACTAGCCATGGGAGTACGGCGCTGAGTGGGATGTGCTTCGCGACCCAGCCGAGAAAGGCCGCCACTGCCGTCGATAGCTCGGATGTCTGGTCGTACTGACTCTAGTGTCGCAAGTGTACGGCGCTCTGCTTCGATTTCTCGCACGACGTATTCGCGGATCGCCTGCCTCATGTCTTGTGTGGTCCTGTTGAACCATTTGCGTTGCTCTTGTAGGAGGTTGGCTGTGACGCGCTGGGCTTTGGTCGTGAGGTATTGTTCGTGGCTTCTCGCTTCATCTAAAGCTGCAATAGCCTCATCGACCTTGTCCCGTTTTACGCTCGAGCTGGCCTTGAGCCTATCGGCTGCGGACAGCTTGGACTTTGTCGCGGACTGAGCTTGTAGGAGCTCGCGAAGGAGGATGTGTCGGTTCGTGAGTGTTTCTTTCGCAATAAAAGCGTCGCTGCTGTGGTATTGGAGAGGGTCGCCGAGAGTCGTAGCTTCGGCAGTACCCTGCGCTGCGTGGAAGTCGCCAGTGGCCTGGATGACCTTCCCCAGCTTTTTGTATGCGTGTGAAAGACCGACGTGTGTTTCTTGGACATGCAGCGCTGCGAACTTGGCACCGAGATCGGATTCTGCGACTCCCAGATCTGGATGTTGTCAGTACTGTGCCAAAAGGTCTATCTAGGAAGCGCCTACTTCTCCTGTGCTTCACGACCTTCTCTAGCTTCTGCTCCGCTTCCATTGTACCGAGGTAGAAAGCCTTGACGACTGGTCGCGCGGCAGCAAGTTCTGGAGTATCGTCTGGCGGCGGCGCGAACTGCTTGATCATCTTGCGGCGCACGCCAGTCGCAGGCTGCTTCCTCCGTACCACAGGGCTGTATCCAAAATCGCTCTCCACAAAGAAGACCATCTCTTCGTCGCGTATCAGGATGTCATTGCTGCACACAATGTTCAGCCACCGTTGTAGAGACGTCTTCAGGCGTGCCTCGTCTTCGTCAGTGCCTGCGCCTGCCGAGGTGGTCGCTGGCGGTACTGCAGGCACAATAGCTTCGGGGCATGCTGAGATGAGATGCTCGCCCAGCTTCACAAACTCGGAGTGTAGACGTCGGACATCGCGGAATTGGGTGGTTCGGAACTTGGGGAGGTTCGTCTGGAGACAAGTCAGTACGAGTTGGAAATGGGGGGCCAGGCATGCGCGGTATTGGCAGGATTGATGCAGCTATGCAGTGCGACTGAGATGCCAGAGAAGCACATGTCTACCTTGCACCATGCCTCAATGTCCGCTATGTCGCGCGCCTCTAGCCCGGTCATGTCGATGTTGTGGAGACGTACGTAGACATCGAATCGCAGTATCGGGTCCTTCTTGCTATTCCGCTCGAGTCCCGTGACCTTGGCCTGGAGCTTGTAGTGTTGCTGTTGTCGCTGCGGCCTGTTGCCGTGATATCGCTGCGGCTGTTGCTGGCCCTGCTGCGCATTGGGTGACCTTGGCGCATCCTGACCCGGCATCTGTGGTTGCTGCACATGGTCGCCGTTCTCTGGCGCCGTGCCTGGCCGACTTTGCGCATCTTGGTCGCCCATGTAGCCATACTGCTCACCTCCTTCATGGTACGGGGAAGCCTGCGGAGGCAGCGGGGATGAGGGGATATCGTTGGTTGGCGGCTGGCCAAAGGACGTTCGGTTGGCCTGGGGCGACGATGCCCATGGGTCGCGGCCGCCGGGGTGGTCCGGGTCGTGGGCGCTGTAATCCATCGTGTGTGGTGGGTAATTGAAGCTCTGGACAGCTGCACCAAGCTGTCGAGTGATGCGATGATGTCGCTCGAATGCCCTGACCAGCCCTGGAATTAGCCGAGCTAGGCAAGGCGCGAACGTTGACATCCTTCACATCACGTGCGACTGCCAAACGCTGTCAACTCGCCCATCGCTATCGTACTGAGCAGTCTTGGGCATGAGGGTCGGATGGGTTACGTCTACCCGTCGAGTCTTGCGACACCATGTGAAGACTCCACGGCGGTTGCTGTCGACGCAACCACACCATGATTTGCTTTCCAAGGCCACCCGCAACATTGGCATCATCGCCCACATCGATGCAGTAAGTGCTATCTTTTCTTAGTTGGATCCGGTCTGATAGTTTCGTAGGGGAAGACGACGACGACTGAGCGCATGCTCTACTACAGCGGAGTGACAAGGCGAATAGGAAGTATGTACATGTTATGTCTCTTTGAACGCCATACTTTCTTTTCGCTCTCGTTTGCTTTTAATCGAGAGACATGCACTATGAATTGTCTCTTCCTATTTCCAATCATCTTATAGACGTCTTGGAACTCTTACCAGGTACTTCACCTGAGTCGATCACTCCCTCATTCAAGCCTTGCCATCACCATTCCAGATTTCATCATACACAAAAATCACGAATTGGCGTATGGATGGTATCTAACATCCCACAGATGTCGACGAAGGCTCGACAGTAACCGACTTCCTTCCCGCTGAACGAGCACGCGGCATCACCATTCAATCCGCAGCCATCACGTTCCACTGGCCTCCTCTACCACCGACTACTCAGACTCCGCCCCCACCACCACAGCTGCTCGCCTCATTCGACAATGTTTCAAGGTCTTCAACATCCCACAACATCAATCTCATCGACACGCCCGGCCATGCAGACTTCACTTTCGAAGTGCTACGTTCGCTTCGTGTCCTGGACGGTGCTGTATGTATTCTCGATGGAGTCGCCGGTGTTGAAGCCCAGACGGAGAAGGTATGGACGCAAGCTGGGCATTACCATATTCCTAGGATCATTTTTGTCAATAAGCTGGACCGTGTAGGCGCCGCGTTCTCGCGCACCGTTAAAGAGATAGGCGTTAGGTTGCACGGATGGCCAGCCGTTTGTCAAATCCCGTGGTGGAAGAATGGTAATGGCGACTTTGTTGGAGTCGGTGATGCGATCAACTTACGCGGTATGCTCTGGCAAGCCGGTGGCGATGGCAGAGACATTCAAGCTTTCGGGCTGCAAGATCTTAGCAAAACCGACGAGAAGTTTGCAGAAGAGATCAAGAAGGCAAGAATAGCTCTCGTTGAGATCTTGAGTGAGCAGGACGATATCATGGTTGAGCACTTCTTAGAACACGATGAAGATCACCTGGCCATTTCTGGGCTCCAGATCATGCAGTCATTACGCCGAGTTGTACTGCAGGCACCACAGAGAGTTATACCAGTCTTCGCTGGCGCCTCTTTTCGCAACATTGGTGTTCAACCGCTGCTTGACTCGGTCGTTGATCTCCTCCCCTCACCACTCGAACGACCAGATCCTGAGATCAGCATCTCCAATCAAAGCAGCACACTATCATCCCTTCTCAGTGCAGCAGCGGCAACACCGACAAAGACCACTAAGCCGTCGAAGAAACAGCAGCAAAACAACAACGAACTAGCCATCGCAGAAGTCAAGAACCTCAGCGCCTGTGCCCTCGCCTTCAAAGTCGTTAACGACGCCAAACGTGGCGTCCTCGTTTACGTCCGCGTCTACTCCGGATCCATCGACCGCGGCGCCACCCTCTACAACACCAACCTATCCCTTGCTGAGCGCGCCCCCCGCCTGCTCAAAATGTACGCCAACGATGCCGTCGAAGTCGACAGCATCGGCTCTGGCCAAATCGGCGTTATAACCGGTCTCAAGCACGCCCGAACTGGAGATACCCTAATCGTCTACCGCGGCCTCCAAATGAAAGGCACACCGCCCGGTGGTCTTCACACGCTCCAATTGCGTCCTATCGCTGTGCCACCCCCCGTCTTCTTCACCAGCATCGAACCAAATAGTCTCAGCGAACAGAAACACGTGCAGGAAAGTCTGGCCATCCTCCTCCGCGAAGACCCCAGTCTGCACCTCTCCATCGATGAAGAATCAGGGCAGACTCATCTTGCTGGCATGGGCGATTTGCACCTGGAAATCGCACGAGACAGATTGCTCAACGATTTCAAAGCCAAAGCACGCATCGGAAAGATAGAAATCGGGTATAGGGAGACTATCACTACGATGACGCAGACGCAACCTTACACATATACACTGGATAAACTCGTTGCGGGGAAACAGACAAAAGCAGCTATAACCGCTTGTGTTGAATCTGTGGAAGACGGCAGCATAATCCCGCTTTCTCCAGTCCAAAATCAAGCGGACGAACGACACGCACGCGAGAACCCGTTCGAAAGCACCTACAGTCTGCCTGACAACAACACCCTCGACATCCACCACTCCCCGCTCTCCAACCTAGATTCCTCAGCCCACAAACAGCACCTCCCGCCCCACCTCTCCCTCCCAGGAATCTTACACGCCCTGCAAGCCGGCACTTCCGCAGCTCTAGCCCGCGGCCCTTTCAACGGCTTCCCCGTCGCAAACACACGCGTTACAATCACACTCGACGCTTCATCCCACCTCTTCCCCGAAACAACGCCCACAGCCATCTCAATGGCCGCTCGCGCCGCTGTATCGCATAGCCTGCGTACAGCAAGTGACGCCGCGCCAGCCACACTCATGGAACCCGTTATGAACGTGACGATTTTCGTTAATGAGGGGAGTATGGGGGCTGTGGTTCAGGATATCACGTCTTCACGAGGCGGACAAATCCTATCTTTAGATGGCTCGGAGTCCTCCTCCTCCTCCTCCTCGTCAACGGACGACGACGCCCTCCCCCGTATCGACCCCTCGCTCATCTACACGCCCCCCGACCCCTTTGCGTCTGGCACAAGCGAAATGGGCAATGGATTGAGCGATAGTCAGAGACAGATTGTGGCTAGGGTGCCGCTGAAGGAGATGGTGGGGTATTTGAATCAGTTGAGGGCGTTGACGGGCGGGAGGGGCACGTTTGTGATGAGTGTGGATGGGTTTGAGAAGATGGGGACGCAGAGGCAGAGGGAAGTTTTGGATGCTTTGAGGGAGTTTTAGGGGTAGAGGAGCGCAGGGGCAAAGTGTACGAGTAGATGGAGTGGATTGTACGAGTAGGTGATACAGTATAGAAAGTGTGTACATGTATTCCAAACCAGCTCAATGCTATGCGCAAGATATGCTATCTATGTATCTATCTACCATTTCCAGTCATTACCCCCCCTGTACACGATAAGATATGCTTACGCCGTAAGCGCACTACTCAACCCCAAAATCCCCATCCCCGCAAACGTACTCACAAAGCACAACCTCCTCGAATTCGTCAAATCCAGACTCTCACCCAACAGCTGCAAGCTCACCATCGCCATAATCCCCGCAGTAACAGCAAACATACATCCATAGATAGTATCCATGCCCTCATCTGCGCCGTGCTCTCGACCCCGGCCTTGGATCTTGAACCATAGCGCTGCGACACCTGCACCGAGGGGCTGGCTGACGCCGCCCAAGACGGCAGAGATGACCATGGCTTTCCAGCGGGAACCGATGGCGAGGTAGAGTGGGAGGGCGAGGGCGAAGCCTTCGGTGATGTTGTGGATGAAGAGGGCGAGGAAGATGGAGAAGCCTAGGGTTGGGTTGGCGTGGTTGGTGGCGTAGGTGATGAAGCCTTCGGGGATTTTGTGTAGGGCGATTGCTGTGCTTGTTTGTAGGCCGAGGGAGAGGAAGGCGTTTGTTGGGACGTGGTGGTGGTGTTGTTGGGCCTCCTGGTCATGGTCGTCATGGCTGTGGCCGTGATGATGATGGTGATGATCAGTATTTGATGAGGTATTCGAGGAAGAGCGGCTGTGCTTTTGGAGGGGTTGGATCGCGTGTGCTGCGTGGCCATTGGTAGACGGTAAACTTGCAAAAGAGCTTTCCATGGTGGCTGGTCCGGACCTTGTAGGTACCAGGGGTGTTGTTTCGTTCACATCCTCCAACGCTGTTCGTCGATCATGCGGTCCCTGCGAGGTTTGGCTTCTGCTCACTCCAGATGGTCGTGTAATACTCAAGCTGCCTAGAGACTTTCGTGACTGCAAGCGTGAAGGCCGGACTTCACAAAGATCACCAAAACATTGCCCATTGTCAGTGTCGTCACATGCTTTCTCAGCTCCGACAATTAGTTGCGAGACTTTGGATGACAGCGACTTGTGAAGCGATGGTCTCTGAGGTAGGGCAGCTTTCGAGTTTACGCTACTAGTCCCATATGAAGTATGCTCGTCATGTCCGTGGGCGTGCGGAAGACAGAGCGGCTGCTCCTGCATCGGTTGGTGAGAGTGCGATTCCTCTTCTTGAAACTTCCCTTGCTCTTCGTCGTCGTGTTTGCTTTCGCAGTCCACAACTGAGTGCGGAATGTACTGGTGTAGTATTCCAGAGAGAACTGAGATGCCAAGAGCACCAACAAGGAAGCATCCGATCAATGTCAATATCGCATTCCGCGGTGACATGCCTCCTTTCTTCAGATAGTTCTTCGCCGAGGGAAGCATGCTGTATAATGATGAGAATATCTTGAAGTTGAGTCAGTCAAACCCAAACAAAGCTCACCAGCGACACGCACCATAACACCAAAAGAAAGACTCAGCCCCGTCGACAAGAAAGCATTACTCTCTTCAATCTTAAAGTTCCTTTTGCCAGGAAAATATCGCACAATAAGGTCGACACATATTATCGAAGCTAGCCATCTTTAGCATCTTCCCTGGATGAAGTTCTCGAATCCCGGTCGATGGGATCAACCGCGGGAATAATCTCACCTCCAAATGTACATGCTGTTTACGCGTTAGCTCATCTACTCCCCGAGAGATTCCATGCAGCTTCCCGCGCAATCGTCAATCATACCTATGCCGCTGACCGCAGTCATGATCCACCCACGCGTATCGTTATCGAGAACCATTGTGCCTGCCTGCAGGTACACTTCTGGATGACGTCGTTATGCCAAGCTCTTCGTCTCCGGCTGGCGGGTAAGGGAGTAGTCGCGGAAATGAGAGGCGATTAGATAGTTCTAGAGAGCGGGCGGCAGGCGGATAAGAAATGATGAAGTTTGTACATGCAAGAGAGTCCTGGTCAGATGAGGCGTCTTCTTCGCACCGTGTTGGCCTCCTAGCGCGTCGAGGACAGTCAAGGAAAAATCGGGTTTAGCGGCTTGGCGGTAGGGCTGATGTGCACGTGTCGTCATTGGCTGGAACGCACGAGGCCGGGGTGTCGCGTTTCGCCTCACGGAGGATGACAACTACGAAATTGGACGTAAAGAGGGATTCACAGTACTTTGGGAGTACGGTCTAAGTCTCAAAAGGACTGTGTAATGAGTGGAAGATTGTCCTGCATATATGAGGGAGGGTGCATGAATGCAGACACACTAGCGCCCAACAAGGAGGCGGTGTATGAGATCAGACACGTGAAGTATGACATCTGACATTGTGTGGCTGATAATCATGAGGTTACTGACTTTGAAATTACGACTAGATAAAAGAAGAGAACAAGCCTCCACCTTGTCGATGAACACGTATTAAAGTGTTAGACCCAAAGTACTCCTAAGCATCCTTGACCAACCGCTGTGCGGTCAAGGACGTTGCTTCCTATCCGAAGCATGTTGATGACCGTGAAGTAAAATTCTAGAAAAGCTCGGAGAGCTGCAAACGCCGTGTTTCCCGTCCATCCCGCTATGCATAACAAAGGAAATTTCTAAAGTACTAAAGGCCGTGAGAAAGAAGTGTCGTCGTCAACGGTCGTGTCTCGAGCGATCAAGACTTGGGAGGCCTCGGAACAAAGATCTTGCTCCATGCACCAGGGCCGTGTTCGGGCTTCTCGTTGATGACGAGGAGATTGGGCGATGAGCAGTAACCGCCAGGCTCTGCTCTCCGCTCTTGCTCAACGTAGTGGCCTGCACGATCGGCTTCTGTCGCGTTTTGTGCAAAAGCCGCAGCTGGGTGGTCATAGATCCAGACTTTGTCCGTCACAAGCTCGCCCGGCTCTTCAGCGAAACGGGCTTTCTTGTCAGGGAAGCCGACGAAGTAGTTCAGGATGTCGTGGATCGGAGAGTAGAGGCGTTCCGGGCGACGAATAAAGGAGAGCCAACTCAGCGTCTTCTCGTCGTACGCCACTCGAACGAACGGGTTCATGTATATCCTCGATTCTGCGGGTCGGCCCCTCCCTGACATTCGGTACTGCAAATCCGCGTTGATCAGACAACACTCCGAAGCCTCCCAGAAGGTCTCGTTGTCGTGACGGAAGCGAAGCGGGAAGATGCTGTGGTTAGGCGTCCCGTTTTGTGGATTGGCCGGTTCGGGCTGGACTCCGGTCTCTGACTGGAACCATTTGGCCTCAAAAGCCACCATGCCGCCCCAGCAACTCCGTACCCGTACCGCATCTTTCCCTGCGAGCACATCACTCCTGCTGGTCCCTGTTCCTGCGCTGGTGAACCACGGGAAGAAGGGCAGCCCGGTAATCATGCCGTCGAAATCGCGTGTCGCAAAACGGTCGTAGAACTTGAAGGGCATGATGTGGTCGACAGCGCATGCGGCAGCGTAATCTGCCCGTCCGGTCGAGTCGATGTTGGTCGCGAAGAGGAGCTGCGCAGCTTCAACAGGGTCGAAGTTGACATCGTTCAGGTACAGGACCTTGTCAAACCTGACCCCATGCTGGTCGATTGGGGCAAGCGCTCGATTGCGCACCTCGGCAAGGAAGGCGATGCGCTTGAGGCGTTTCTCGCCGTTGGGTAACGTAATGTGGGGGAGGGAAGCGAGGTCAAGATCTTCGGATACGATGGTGGAGTTGCCTTGGGGGTTGTTAGCGATCTTTGCACAGCGGCACGAGGCGAAGCGTCTCACATTTGACCTGGTCGCGGAACAAATTCAACGACTGCTTCGTCACCAAATCTGGATTGTCTTCATATATGCTCAGATGGACATTCTCGGGTCCCAACAATTCCACCAGCTGCAGCACCTCTCTACCCCACGCGCCAGATGTCAAGTCGCCCTTCTTCTCGGCGAGCGAGGCGGCTATGAAGACCTTCTCCTTGTAAGGGTTCGCGCGCCCAGTCTCGGTCGCTCGCTTGCGTAGCTCGTCGTAGTGCGGAGGCCTGACTGTGTAACTCGGGAAGAAGATGCCGGCAACTAGCACTAGGACGATCAAGAGGTACGGTACGGAGAATAACGTCCAGTATATGAGCCGCAGAATGGAGCGCTTTCGTCGACGCGGGGTGACGTAGTGGGCGTATACGGCGCGATCCGAGAGCTTGTTGACTGCATTGAAGCGACTGCTCAGACGGTTGAGCCAGGAGCGTCGTGTATTTGAAGCCTCTTCATCTTGAATGACAGCTTCTTCACCATCAACGTCGAGAGATTCGCGCGGGACCAGCTCATACTCATGTATGGGCCGGCGGGAGGATTTGGGCATCGGAAGGGTCCTAGGGGGTCGAAAGGGGCCTAGTTAACTCAGGTCCGCGGGCGCCATCAAGCGAAGATCGGACGACAGGGCTGTAGTGGAGGCGTTTTGTAGTGTTGACGACAACCGCAGCAGAGGTGAGTGTTTGTATATCGCAGAGTGGGAGGCGGGAAAGTAGTGAGTGAGAGCACGGCAGCAGGCAGTCTTGCACAACGCTGCGAGGTTCCGCTTCTTGGGGACGCGCAATTCACACGGACTCACGACTGTTTGGTTGGGGTCACCCGTCACACAGGGTCCAGCTCCCTAACCACAGTGGAGAAGCGCGAACGTGCCTCGTCTTGCCTTGCCTTTTCCAGCTGACGACACCAACTCTAATCACGCCCAGGGTGCTGCTGCCACCGAATAGTCGTTTCGAGAGCCCCGCACCACGCCCCCAGAACAGAGCATGTCGCGAACCCTTTCACTTGCAACCCACCTCGGAACGTTGCATCAATCAACCCACCTCGAACCCGAAAACACTGCAGTGCATCGTTCACTCCTCGGGCACAGTCCTGGCGGCTGGGCCTTCTCCGGTGATTAAAACCGTCGTCAGAATCTGCACATGGGTCGCTTGGCCAGTCTCTCGGCCTCTTGGTCTTCGGTCATTTGAACGTCGACGCCACAAGCGATGACCCATCTCCCGGAATCGCGCGGAGCTTGCCGTCGTACGACGCTCGTAGCAGGCGCGTACCTGGCAGCGTATCGATATACGAATGCGTGTATACAATTGCACTGCCTTACACTACTCCACTGACCTCAAACAACTGGCGCATGCCGTTACGCAGACGTGTTATGCCTCACAAACCATATTACAGTGATTGCTAAAGCTTACACAGCATGCTCGTCACATCGCTTGATGCCCGTGTCATACGACGTACGTGATGATATCCGATCCAACTATTGGTCGTCCCGTCATGCAGAAGGGCATCTGCCACGCTAGCGATACAGCACCCTTGCTTTGATCCTCCACCCCTCGCAACATTATCCCCAGTCGCATCTCACCACTACTCACCTTTGTCCAGACTTGACACGGCTGATCTAGGCGAGCTGAGTGGACTTCGTAATTGCGAAATAGGAGACAGTGGCGCAGACGCAGAACTAGCCTTCGGACGACCAACACTGCCGGAAGCCGACGGTATCTTCGGTGCGTTCAGCTGCCTCTCAGATGTTGGAGTACATGGTTCCTCAACTACCGGCACTGGCATGGGGGAGTAGCGGGGCACGTCTTGTGTTGTTGGCGAACGTTCCTGAAGTGGTTTCTGCTCGGGCTGTCGATCGTTCCATCCGCCGAGTTTCGGTACTTCGTCTCGGACGCTAGCAACGACCCGTTCCCTTTCTTTCCTCTGACATGTGTCGTTTAGCTTCGTATTGGTCTCTTTTGCTTCATATCCTTCCGTTCGAGGCTCGCCCTTACTCCGTCCGCTATTCCTTGGACTCGTCGTTCGCTGCTTCCACCGTCCGTACGTCCGAGACCGAGGTACGCTAGAGCCTATTACAATAATTGTCAGCATGCACTCCGTGGAACGATCGAAAGCTTCAGTCTACAAACGAGCAGCGGGATTAGGGTAGCATTACTCGGTGCGGGACGCGTCCTGTTCGTGTGCAAACCCCATGGCCTCGCTGTATACCCGCTCATCGGCGTGAAAGGGGCGTACCTGGCTTGATTATCTCCATCGGCCCCCGTTGTGTCGCGCATCCATTGCCGAGGATACGATCGAGGCGTATTCCACGCTCTCGTTGCTGAGTACGGATGCAGTGGGTACTCGAAGGGTAGCGTATCTGCGAATCCAGGTGTTGCTCGCGGTATGGACTCTCTTGGGACTTCTTGCGTGGCGCCAGACGAGTCGCTAGAGCATGACGACGACGATGACGACGATGGAGGCGCTGCCTTTTTGAGCGCTTCAAGTACGATAGGTGGGTATTCATCGCAAATGTGGATGAAATCGACTTTCTCGTGTCGACGTACGCGTTTAGCCGGGGGTTTTGGCTTCACTGGAGGTGTTTTGCGATGGTTGGTCTTCGGCACATCCGTACTCATCGTCTCTACGTAGGGTTGTCGATGTGGATACCGATCTCGAGGTTGATACTGAGGCGGGTACTGAAGCGGCTCAGGCATTGTTGCTGCCATCCGCTGGAATGGCTGGTGCGGCACTCCTGTCGGCATAACAAAAGGTGGCATCTGAGCCGCGACTTGATCCTGCCATGGCACGGGCATCTGTTGCGATACACCCGAATGGTTGCACACCAGATTCGCGCCGGACCACTGTTCTCTCCAATCGCCTGGAGGGTAATACGACTGTGCGTACGGTTGCTGTTGTTGTGGCCCACCAATTTGCCTCACCCCTTTCATCATCTCTACCTCCCTCTGTCCCGCCCAGTCCCCATTACCATTCCCATCCCTCACTTTCCGACTCTTCAAATTCCTCTCATCACAATACTTCCTCATCTGAGATCTCTCACTCCTTCCTCTCTCTCTCCCCCTCTTCGCAGATCTCGACCGGTGTTTCGACGGCTCCCCGTATCTCGTCAAATCTCGATGCCCCGCCTTTTCAACATACACAACGGGCGGCTGCCGCGTTCGGCTTGGAAACAGGAAATGGAACCAATGCTCGAGTTCGTAGCAGCGCTGGTTGATGTAGCGGTGGACGTACCAGAGACCGAGGTAGACGAGGGCGGTGCCGAAGATGCCGGCGAAGACGAGGGCGATTATGAGGTTGGTTGTTGGCATGATTTGGGGCTACCTGTCCAGTGGTATGCAGTCTCCTCGCCAAAGGATAGGCAATGAGTGAAAAGAAGCCAAGAAAAACTCAGGCAAGAGAACAACACGACAAAGGAAAAGCAGAGCGAAGAGCACGTAGCCACGATGTACCATCGTTGAGATCACAGTCGCACAGACTAACCCCTAGTAAGTTTGTCCGAAGCCAACACCGCTAACAACGCAGCAAACATACAGCATGCCGTGCAACACTACCACTCGACACTCAAGCACGCCAGCGCAGTAGCAGCACACCCTTGAAGACTCTCTGAGCTCTGTAAGCTCCGTCTTTCCCATAGTTTGTACCGCAGCGCTTGTAGAGGCGTCTAGCTGTAAATTGAGCATATCGCTGTGGATGCTGAGTATTGGGGTGTGGTACATGCTCCAAGGGACAAACTCGTGTGACGGGATTTGGGCGCTTGTGCGAGCCTGGTCATGTTGTACGGAAGGGGAGTGATGGGTTTGGCTATGTGGTCGGGTTTTCCTGGTAGGTTTGGTGCCTTATAAGTTATTTCGAGGAACGGTGTCTGTCTGTACGGTCAGCGTTTTGGCTGATATCTGGATATTGGCCGTTGACATACCTGGTGTTGTCAGACTCTTTTTACCAAACTCCCTTGACGTCGTTGTTTTGCAGCATCTCATCCTCCTACTTCTCTTCCTCCGCCGGTGTTGTCCCACCCTCCTCCTGCTGCCGCTCCTCCACCTGCTCCGGTGTCGTCCCATGCCGGAGTACCTCCATCTCCACCGCCGGTTGCTGTACTCTTCGCTCCTCCGCTCTTCGCTTTACTTCCTTCAACGTTTTCCATTTCCATTCCCATCTTTAGTTCCTTTGCCACCACTCTTGCTCTTCCCACCCGCACTCTTTCCCCCTCCATCTGCACTCTCCCCTTCCCTTATCTCTCTACATTCGCTCTTACTCTTCCCTCCCGCGCTCTTACTACCACCACCACCACCACCACCACCACCACCCACCAACTCCTCCTCCTCCTCCTCCTCCTCCTCCTCCTCCTCCTCCTCCTCCTCCTCCTCCTCCTCCTCCTCCTCCTCCTCCTCCTCCTCCTCCTCCTCCTCCTCCTCCTCTTATCCCTGCCTCAGCATCCCTCCGACACCTCAATTCGTGAACCTCCAGATCGATAGCCCGCCGACAACTCTTCATGAGGTAGTAACCGAAGAGATAGCAGAAGAAGGTAACGAGGACGATGGTAAGGATTATCGCGTGGACGTAGTACATCGCATGGATGTGAGTGAGGAGTTGTTTGGTAGGTAGGTGGTTTGACGAGGCACCGGTGTGTGGTGTTCGTATGGGGGAATAGTGTGGGCGTATGGGTACGGCGGGAGCACTGAAGAAGAGAGCGCGGTGGTGAGAGTGGATATCAGGGCGATAAAACTCCACGTTGGTCACAGAAGGCTCTGTTGGCGGAGCGCAATGCGATACTACTTAGTTGGCTGTAGATGTCGCGCTGGAAAAGATAAGTCAGCAGGAAGATAGAAGCTGTTTGGAAACGCAGTGACAGCAGTGTTGGGTAGCAAGGCGTGATATGGTGAACTAAAGAGAAATCCATCTTCACCTTCACCTTCACTTTGCTGGTAGCGATCAAAGAACGCACAGTCATATCCAACACCGAATCTTGAAACGTTCCTCTAGAAGGAGAACGTGGATTAATAGTATTGACACTGTCTAATCATCATATATGTTATTACACAGGAACATGGTATTCACTGTCCCAACGTTCAAGACAGAACAGCAGTCCCCGCCTCAGCAGGCTTAGGACTCGCTTTCTCGCCTCCACTCGACGCAGCAAGAGTAATGTTCTCCGCTGCCGCCTCCAGCGGTATCTCTTCTCCGCTCGTCCCCTGTCCCTGTCCCTGTCCCTGTTCCTTTACCTCCCCCTTCTCCTTCATTGCCGGGCTCGGCGTAGGCGGCGCCGGCGCCACAACCTTCCTACTCGGACTGCTCATCTCCCAAAACCGTCTCGGCACATTCTTCGCGGGCGGCATACCCAAAAACCCTTTTCCGCCCATACTTTCCAGTGGTTTAGCTCTACCTCCCACATAACAGCCCAGATCACCACTCCAGACAAAACCGCCTCCGACTACGCCTCGCAGCACGCCGAAAGCGCGGGCGTCGCGGTATGCAATACCCGTTTCCGGGTCGCGGTATCGGGCTATGGTATTGGTGATGGGACAGAGTTTCTGGCCTGGTTTGAGCACGATCTCTGGCTCGGCTTTGGGCGCGGCGTTCTTCCGGGGTGGTTTTGGCGGCGCGATGAGGGTTTGTTGAATGTAGTTTGCTGCTTCGGCAGGGGTCCAGCTGAAGAGGGCTGTGTAGAGCTGTACCAAAGCTGATTTATCCTTTTCTTTGAGGAGGGATGCTGCTGTCCTGGCTCGCGAGGAGGATGTTGGTGGAGCTTCGAGGTTGGGGAAATTGGAGAGGATAAGGAGGTTGCGGAGAGCTCGACGTATGACTTTGCGTCGCGGTGGCTGAGGGGGCAAAGCGGGTTTTTGGAATTGTGCGAGGAGGGCTTGAGGGCCGATCGCGGAGTCGCCGTTTTGGTGAGGTAGAGAGGGATGTAATTGGTTGTAGAGGGCTATTTGTGCATCTGAAGGTTGATTCTGAAATTTAGAGGCTTCTGTGAAGGGGAATGGAGGAAGGTCGTTGCCGTGCATAGGCTGGGATTGCTGGTCCTGGGCGTACTCGTCGATGCCATAGAGGAAGGAGTCTTGGCTTGGCGGTGCGAACATTACAGTGCTGGGATGTTGCATGCCGAACGAGCCCATGAAAACATCGCCGCCTTGTGATGCTGCTGCTGTCCATGGTTGTTGTGAGTTATCTTGTTGTGGGGGCATGGTTGCGGGTATTGAGGGGATGTGTGTTGAGCTACTGAACTGATCCAGAGAGGGAAAAGAAGGCTGTGAATTATCTGCATGGTTATCTGGAGCTTGTACCGGGAGCTGTGTAGACTCTGGCTGCGTTGACGTCTCCGCAACTGTGACCTCCTTGTTGAGCTTTTCTTCGAGATGCTCCAGACTAGGTGCGTCCTTGCCTGTGTATTTGAGCTTATCATCGACCCAGATGCCCGGCCCGCTGTAGTATCGATAGAAGGGCCCATCGATCTGTCGGTTCTTTAGAGCGTCAATCTTGGCCTGCCTCTCTGCTGCCCTAGCTTCCTCTGCCTCTTCCCATCTGTGTAAGGTTTTCTTGTTGATGCGCTCATTCCGAGCAGCCTCAGCAAGCCTCTCAGCCTGGGTCAAAGGTTTCTCCTTGGACTTCAACTTCCGCGCCTCTGCAGCCTTCATCATAGCCAGGGTATCATCGCGCCTCCGGTCTTTCTCCTTCAACTTAGCCAGTGTGGCATCCTTGTTTGCCACTGTCTGTTTGCGCATGGACATTCGAACCGGACCATCCTCTTCAGTAGGTAGCCATGATGCCCTCTCGGACTTCTTCTTGGGTCGCGGAGGCGCAAGCGTGGGCGACTGTGTGCGAGGAACGTCGAGCTTGACCTTCTTTCGTGCTTGGGCGGCGACCCGTGCAGTGAAGGGATTCGTCGTGGCCTTGCGCTTCTTGTTGCGCTCTTGTCGCTCTGCCTTGCGCAGCTCCTTCTCGCCCGCCTCGTCCTCGTCGGCATCGTCATCGCCCTCTTCCGACGATGACGAATCCATGTTGTAGTCCTCCTGCTCGTTGATATCACCGCCTTGGAACTCCTCCTCGTTCGGAGCCTCCTCCCACTCCTCACCCCATTCCTCCTCCTCGGCCGATTTGGCGAGCAGGATGGACATGCGATTCCCGGCATTGGATCGCTTGGCCCTAGACGTAACCATGAGCTGCGCGGGTGCTTCCTCTTCGCTCTCATCCTCGGGTGCCTCCGACTCATCATCGTGGTGTGACGGCGGGGCATCCTCCATGGCTACCTGGGGCGGCTCTTCGGACATGGCGGACTGCGAATTCTACGGCAGACGCGAGGTAGACGGGGAAGGTGCAGACGAGGCGACTGGAGCCTGAGGCAAAGCGAGTCGGACGGCAGCGATCAAGGTTTGGGCAAGGCTTTCCAGAAGGATTCCATGCGACAGCGACACGGATTATGCGCTCCAACTGTGGGGTGAACGGTTGGCGGCATGGACTGCAGAGCGGCAGGGTCGTCTGATGGTGCGGTATTATGCGGATTGTTTCAAGCGGCGTGATGACAGCATGTCGAGAAATGCGCGGAGTGGGCGTGGAATCGAGAGCACGCGCCAGAATGACGCGACGGGCGATGGAAAGTCGCCAAGTCAGCAGCAAAGGCTTGGCACGGCCCGTCTGCATCTGAAACTTAGTGCGCTGATGATAGAATCAGATAGATAAACGTCGTTCCAAGGTACCGCACCATGGCCTGTCAACGCCTCACTAAAGCTCTTTGGGTCTGCGTGGCCTGTCAGCCTGTCTACTTCAGGACGTGCAGCACAAGGCATATCCGCCGTGGTCTGACATATATGTTTTCTAGAAGAGTTGTTTCGACTGTGTGGATGCTGCACCGATGCATTGCAGGGTCAATAGTCTATTGCAGTCCATCTACGTGCCACATTGTAGTGCTAGATTATAGCAGAGACTCAGTAATGGTGTACGCATCGGGCTCAGAAAGTCTAATAGGCCGTTGGTATGCATGCAGGACCCCAACGCACCTTCACCCATGTTTGGCAGCAGCAGGCCAATCACACGCCGTGGCCGGGCAGAGGCACACAGTGTCCACGTCAGATTCTGGAGTAACGGACTTTGTCGACGCGCCTCTGTGTTTCAGACGCGGGCGGGCATGCGCTGCTCTGTCCCGCGGCCACCCACTAAGGACACAATTGCAGGACGAGGCCCTGGAGCCACCCGGGCGCCCTTTGTGTGCCCCTGAATTCTACAAAAGCAATGCACCGCAGCCGTGCAATCGCAACCCTCACTCGCCGTTGCACTTAACAGCCCACCTACAACCGTAGCCGACCGCGCAGATCGTGCCGTAACCTGTAACGTGCTTGTTCTGGCAGCCCGCCCAATTGAGCTAGTTTCCTCGTGTTCCTGGTGGCTCCCCATTTCTATCAAGCGAACCTCACCATTCATTCCCTCGCAAGCATCTCTCCATCGCCCATCGCTCTCTTGCTCCCGCCCGCGACAACTAGCTGTATCGGCCTCCGCACGAGCTCGAATGCTTAATCGGCCCTCGTCCGCTTAATCCTATTACTTCTGTTCTCCAGGCACTCCGGTGATCTGTCTATTCCGCCCGCCTGCTGCTGTACAGTACCCGTACCATAATCGACACCCGCCCAGTCTCCGTCACTCCTTCGCGGCCTCCCTCGCCGTCGAGCTCCACCACCGCCTCCGGACTGGATCCAACCTGTGTCGTCGTCTTCCACTGTACACCAGGCTGCGCTGTGCTGAGCCCGGTCTTGCTGGCAATAATCCCTCGCCTCACATTCCTTTGGCCGGCACCAACCCTCCTTCGATCCATTACCCTGGCTTTGGTAACCGAGTCACGACGACTATTCTTCCCTATTAGACTACCCAGGTCACCGCAGGGTCTGTAATCCATAATGGCTCCCACCACCAACCGCCCCGAACACCACATCAACCTCAACTACATCCCCCAGCTGCCCCAGCCGCCGCACTCGGGCTCCTCGACAGGCAACACCTCGCCCGTCGAGCCTCCCAACAGCGGCTCTCTACGCTTCGCTGGCAATGCCTCGAACCCACTCGGCACCGCTGCGGCGGGCGCGAGGCTCGGGAACGGGTCCCCGTCGCACGAGTATGGCGGCCGATTATTTTCCAAACGGCATGTCGCACCCTGAAACAAGTTCCGACTCGTGCTAACACCCTGACAGTGCACGCGAGATTCAGGCACAGGAGGGCTTAACTCCGCAAATGTGGGGACCTCCTACCAGTGGGAATTCCACGCCGCTGCGCGAGACTATCCCCGAGTCCCCCAACAGCGAGAACCTGAGCTTCCCCGACTTCAACAACGCCGTGCCAGACGCCATGTCAGCTGCACCCGCTCCTAACCGCCGCGCCCGCGCTGGCACCCTGCCCTCCCGCTTCTCCCCCTCGGCTGCCCCTCCCGGCCTCATGTCCGGCACCTCGCTGCTCCCCAAGAGCTCCCGACCAACGCCCTCGACAAGCCCCTTCAAGCCTGGCCCTGGCACACCGACCGACAACTCAAGCTTCAACGCGCTCGGGTCTACAAATGCTGCGGCCAAGTCTGCGCTGCTTTCCCGTCTGCGTGCTGGCTCAATGCCTCAGCGACCGGGTGGCTACCTCCCTCCTTCCACCTCACCGTTCGGCAACTCCATCTTCTCGGGCGGCTGGTCAAACCAGCGTGACCGTAGCAGCACACTCCAGAGCATTGCCTCGGTGCCGTCAAACGGACAAGGTTCGCCGAGGTCTTCCTTCTCCCGCGATTCGCTCGCCGACACCGATGTCAAGACCCTTGACTACCTTGGTCTAGTTGACACCCCCCAGCCTGCACGAGCTACCCTGGCTCCGTCCGACATCGAGCTCCTCCTCGAGAGCCAGAGGAACGCCAACAACCAGAACTCCGGTGGTGCAAACCGCTTCCGTTCCTACTCTGTCAATGCTAAGGAGAAGTACGCTGAAGAGGAGGAGGATCAATACGGCGCATACAGCGGCACCATCACTCCTGCCGAAGCCAACGCCCTTCTCATCCACGAAGCGGTTCGTCAACACAATCTCGAAGTCCAAGCTTTTGCGAACCTCGCTTCCAACGCGCGCCCACGAGCTCGCACTGCCGGCGTGCTAGATGCTCCTTCGCGGGGCATGATGCGACCCTACTTGCCCGCCATGGGCCGGTTTGACAACGGCATGGGAACTGGTGACTTGACTGAGGATGCAGAATACAACCTTACTGAGGCTGTCAAGAAGCTCCACTTGCCTGGTTCCAACCTCGGCGACGATGGAACTCTAGAGGGACCCACTCGATCTTTGTGGCTCGGCAACATCCCATCTTCGACAACTGTTTCCTCGCTCCAAGTCATCTTCGCCCAGTATGGTGGCATTGAGTCTACCCGCGTCCTCACACACAAAAACTGCGGTTTCGTCAACTACGAGAACCTAGAGAGTGCAGTTCAGGCAAAGTCAACTCTGAACGGAAAGGAGATCTTCCCAGGTGCTGGCCCCGTCCGCATTGGTTACGCTAAGATTCCAAGTGCAGCAGCTACGCCTGGCCACAATGGTCTGTTCCCTTCGCCAAGTCCTGATCCATTGTCAAAGGCTCAGGCTGAGGGCACAGCTGGCTCTGCTGCCGCTACCAAGGTGGCCAACATCCCCGCAAATGTACCTTTGACCACGCCTGAGCTCAGCGACATCCGCAGCGACATTATCCAGATTGTGAAGGAGCTGGGCGCCACGGACGACGAGCAGTCAAGGATCACTACCAAGGTTGAGAAGGCTGTCCAGTTCAACAACTATGTCGACGAGATCCCATCTGTTGAAGAGCCGAGCCACACTCGCATTCACGACGCTCCTAGACTGCGAGAAATCCGAAAGCGCATCGACAACGGATCCTGCTCCAAGGAAGACATTGAGAACATCGCCATGGCCATGCTCCCAGAAATCGCTGAGCTCTCCTCTGACTACCTTGGAAACACGGTCGTGCAGAAGCTGTTTGAGTTCTGCGAGGAGCCTACCAAGGAAGCCATGCTTCGCGAGATTGCCCCTCATCTGGCTAAGATTGGTGTGCACAAGAACGGAACATGGGCTGCCCAGAAGATCATCGATGTGTCCAAGTCAGAGACTATGCAGAAGATGATCGTCGATGCTGTTCAACCTTACGCTATGGCTCTCTTCCTCGATCAATTCGGTAACTACGTTATGCAAGGCTGCCTCAAGTACCAGAAGTTCAACGACTTTATCTTTGAGGTCATGCTGGGCAGACTCTGGGATCTCGCCCAAGGCCGATTCGGTGCCCGTGCCATGCGAGCTTGCCTGGAGAGCCACTATGCTACCAAGGACCAACAGCGCATGGTAGCTGCTGCAATTGCTCTTCACAGCGTTCAGCTGGCGACCAATGCCAACGGTGCCCTGCTCTTGACCTGGTTCCTCGATACCTGCACCTTCCCAAGGAGACGTACGGTTCTGGCTCCCCGCCTAGTCCCACACATTGTCCACCTCTGCACGCACAAGGTTGCATACCTCACCGTGCTAAAGATCATCAACCAGCGCAACGAGCCAGAGGCTCGTGACACCATCCTACAGGCACTGTTCTTCTCTCCCAACGATCAGGTGTTGGAAAGCATCTTGGCCGACCAGAACTGCGGTGCCACCTTGATCTTCAAGGTACTCACCACTCCATTCTTTGATGAGCAGATCCGCGCCGATGTAGTAACCAACGTTCGCAACGTTCTATTGCGCATCAAGGCACAGCCTCAACAAGGCTACAAGCGACTCATGGATGAGGTCGGTCTTTCCACCCGTGGCGGACCTGGTCACCGTGAACACTCCGCAACCCGGCCAGCGTCGAAGGACAGCATCGCATCTGGACCGCCAAACCCTGGGCAGTTTTACCAAGGAGCGGCACCTGGCTTCGACCCTGTCGCACTCCAGCGCACAGCAAGCATGGACTCCAATGGTTTCGAGCAATACCCAATGGGCGGTGGACCCATGTACATGCCAAACATGCAGGCCATGAACAACCAGCAGCAGATGCAATACCAGCAGCTCCTGGCCCGACAGGGTCAGTTCTACCCTCAGATGAACGGTTTCCAAGGCCCCGTTCCGGGCATGGATGCTTACCGCAACGCGTCGCCTGTTGCAGGCCCTGGCAGCTTCAACGGATCACCAATGATGCAGCCCGCCAACCTCGCCGGTCAGGGCATGCCCGGCATGTACCCTCCCTATGGCATGTACATGCCACCCCAGCACCAGCAGGCGGCTGGAGGTAACCAGCGACGTGGCAGAGTAAGCAGAAATGCGTCCCCTGCTAACAGCGTTCGCCGTTAACATCTCTTCAGAGATAAAAATCGCCTCGCCTGAGGGTTTAGATTCTCATCTCCTCTTAGAATTTACTGTGTTGCCAGGAAAAGCAGCACTATCTTCCTGTATATGATTCGGATCTTCACACCTACACGCATCTGCTAGCGAGCATTCTTTGCAAAGCGGCATACTACCATACTTGCCATGTTTCCCCTTGCTCTGTCTTCGGACCCTTTACGATTTTCATATCCTTTCTTCTCAATCAATCGGCACATCGGCTATCTGTCGGTCGACGGTCGTCTTGTCTCGTCACTCGCTTAGCCACCTTGCTTGGTGTTTCGGGGCGTACTTTGAGCAATGTTCTTCAATGTAGTCGCGAGTCGAGGGCTTAGCTTACCTTGGCTCCGTCGATCGGATCGGATGATCGCTGTATCGATATGAAATGCGCATATGAGAGTTTGGCTGGAATGATATATGCGATCTGGTGACACGCAAAAGTACCGTTACAATGGCATGATATAGGATCTTGGGATCTTGGACGTTTGTTTTTCTTCCCTGCGCTGCGAGGGAGAATGGGGGGTCGAGCTCGAGCTTGCGAGCTAGATAGAATCGAGATTCTTGCCACTTTGTAATGCTCTTTACGGTCTGCGTGTTCTTGTCGTTTGAGATGTTGTGGTGTTGAAGCTTTGTCCGCTATAAGACTCATAGGAGTAGTCTGAGCGCGGATAACGCAGTCATACTGCCTTTCCCAAAACCCATGGCACACCTAGACCTTGGCTCTACAAACTCTTCACAATTCGCTTCCCTGACATTATCAACCAAGCCCAGAATCACACGAGCAAGGCACCATATAATGAATCGGGCTAGAGCCTGCGAACGAGAAAGACTGGAGCTCTTTTTACTTTACAGTCTTACAATTGTATTGATGATTTAACAGTTAAGCAAAAACGACAACGAAATGGACAGCAACGATGAAGAATTCCACGATCACAACGAACCGGAGGATGAATTTGGGGACGAACCTATAGTATGGACAACGAAAGGCCGTAAGTCACCTCTGCGGTACCTGAATCGCTCATAACGCTAACGGGCACCACAGTATATAATGCTTGAATGCTCAGCTGGAGGAGAGCCCACAATCTCTACATGCTTGAATATCCCGAATTATAAGAGCGATAAGATCAGGACCTCTAAAAAGCTTAAGAGCTACACACGTAGCTTGTGGTGTTGCGCGACGGTACGGCATGGCGAGAATTGTATCGGACGAAGGAGGGTTCTTAATACTACCTAGTCCCTGAATGACTATGCCGGTTACTCATTCATCTTCACAATCAGACAGACACGAGATTGAGTCTGCATGTGACCGTGTATCTTGACTCTCCATGAAGTCATAGCCCCATGACTTCGAATGAAGGATACTAACGTGGGTGAGAATCGCGGTCTGCGTTGGACTGGAGCCAGCGATCGATAAAAGACCAATTAAAGAATGCAGAAATAAGACAGTGTATTTGGGGCAGAGCTGCTATAGTTCTAGTGGCTAGATACAGTTTCGTAGGGTGTGGTTGTGAAACAAAAGGTTTGTGGTGGTGAAAATGTCATTCACCAACATCGTCAACACCAAAAGAAGAGCTGCAGCGACCAGATGAGCCGGAACAAAAAAGCTAGAACGTACAAGCCCGACGTGGGGGTCGAACCCACAACCTTGAGATGTACTGAGTAATCGTGTCTGTTAGACCGTGAAAGACTAAGAGTCTCACGCTCTACCGATTGAGCTAGCCGGGCTAGTGATGTTGTTCGATGGGAAGCAAAGTTGAAAGAATCAACATAATGTAAAGTAGATTTCTTCCAGCTCCATGGGATGCATGTACAACTTTTCAAGATGAAGTTTGCCATGACTGTAAGTGTGGTGAGCGGGGCCGGGAGGATGCCCGCGGGACGCTTGGAAAATTTCATTAGTGGAACACGAACCATGTGCATGCTCGGTGAAGCACCACCGCAACCTACCGATTATTGGCTATAGACTTATTGAGCATATCACCATAAAGATAAACGCTAGATAGGCCACTTTTCGGTTTTGCGGTTCGTTGCGACAGTGAGATAACTCGACGAATACCACTTGCTATTCGGTGTTTGAACTGCGATCACTACACGAGAGTATAAGGCTTGATACGTTACACTGCTCTTTGACGGTCATGCAGTGATTTGCAGGCCACGAATGCATGGTGCTATTTTGGGCGCGTCGGCTGCGCCCTGAGTGCAAGTTTACGAGCCACAGCCTCACTCTATCAACAGTCCGAATAGATAGTTTCAACCGTCGGAAGAAGCACAATAATGCACCCGCAAGTTGTACGCTCTCAACGTCATAGGAGATGCACAGTTTGATGAGCTCGGCACTTTGACATATGAGCAAAATTCTAGATGCGTTCTGTCGGTTAGATCTGATCTTCTTCGATGAATTCATCATGCCGCAGCACGAACCGGGCTGAGAGAAATTGTAGTGTGCCCGCCTTACAAGCCGTATCGGACTTGGCGCGGGTCGGCCAAAGAGGACAGGGATTTTAGATTCAGCAGGAGATCAATAGTGTTGCGCATCGTATGGTAGACATGTTGGTGGATGGACTTGTATATTCTAGATCCAGGCCTTGGGAAAAAGAATAAAGAGCGTTCTTGAGAGTATCGGCATGCAGACTTGGCGCAACGTCAGGGTCTCCACCGAATCTCTCCCCACAACGTGGCGCCGCGTAATGTCGCTGCAAGTAGGGTAGTTTGCAGCTTTCGCGCGTGCGTGCAGCGTGGTGCAATTTGAGACATACGGCCAAGGGAAATCGACATTATTCGCCGATATATCGAGACCCCAGGGGCGCGGTTGCAGCAGGTTGTCCAGGATTGGGGTAGGCACTGCCTCAGCACATAGGTCCGTGCCTCCATCTTTCGACGACAGGCAAGCAGCGAAACCTTGCAAACAAATCCGCGAGCATTGCCAGCGCCGGTGAAAGGTTGACGTTCGCTTTTCCACGATATACACGCGATCACGACACATTGCGCGCAACCCGTACAAACCCAACTCCGAAACGCCGGCCAAGCTGTGTGACCTACTATTACCAGGGCGGCTTACGAGGAAGCTCCGCAAGACCTCCGTACTCCGTATACCTCCGCGACGCGCCCACACATTGCAGCGCAGACAACACACTGGCGACCCGTACATGAAGTGGTAGAGAACCCGCGCTCTTCGGAGACAGACGCCCATCACAACATTCGGCCGCTATGGCCAGCCGGCCGCCGGGTGGACCGTCTCACAGCGAGAACCTGATCGACTTTGACGACCACCAACCCACATACTCCTCGGGCGCACCACCACCCGCAAACGACAATGACCTCCTCCACCGGTACGATATAGACAGCTCCGACGCGGCGCCCCAGGGCCGGCCCTCTGTATCGTACGATGACTTTGTTGGGGGTGGGAGGGCGACGGCAGGCCTGCCGGGCGGGCCTGGCGCACCAACTGGTACCTCGCCCTATCTGGGTGGAGCAAACAATAACAGAGCCTATTCGCAAACGTCGGACCTGAACAACTACCAACGGTACTCGGACGCAGATATACCACATGACGACGACGCTTCCACGCAGGGCTACTATGCTGCAGGAGGGGCGTATGACCAGGCTTCACCAGGTATACAGCGCGGGGCATCCAAGAAGGCGCACAACAGGAATAGTATCCTGAGTCTCGGAGGTGGTCTGACGGGGAGAGTCAAGAACATGTTCGGACAGGGGAACGAGTACTCTGAGATGGACCTTCCATTGACTGAGAACGCAGCACACCAACGGCAGCCCAGCGCGACCGCGAGCGCACGCGACGATGGCCAATCGTCAAAAACAAAGAAGGGTCTGGGGACATTCAAATTCGGCTTCGGCAGGGGTGCGCCAGACCCTTCAACACTGGGGCCCCGAATCATCCACCTGAACAACCCGCCTGCGAACGCCGCGAACAAATACGTCGACAACCACATCTCCACCTCCAAATACAACGTCGTCACCTTCCTCCCGAAATTCCTCTACGAGCAGTTCTCCAAATACGCCAACCTCTTCTTCTTGTTCACTGCCATCCTACAACAGATTCCCGGCATTTCACCCACTTCGCGATTCACTACAATTGTCCCGCTCGGCATAGTTCTGTTAGTGTCGGCTGTCAAGGAGTACATTGAAGACTACCGGCGAAAACAGTCCGATTCCGACCTCAACAACTCGAAGGCGCAAGTTCTCAGAGGCTCTTCATTCGAGGATACAAAATGGGTCAACGTGGCAGTAGGCGACATTGTACGCGTCGAATCTGAGTCACCTTTCCCAACTGACCTGGTCCTACTCGCTTCTTCCGAACCAGAGGGTCTGTGCTACATTGAAACGGCCAACTTGGACGGAGAGACGAATCTCAAGATCAAGCAAGCTATTCCCGAGACGGCTGATTATGTTAGTCCTGCTGAGCTAGCGCGACTGGGAGGCCGTATTCGATCAGAACAGCCCAACAGTAGTCTATACACGTATGAAGCAACCTTGACCATCGCAGCAGGTGGCGGGGAGAAGGAACTACCACTTCAACCCGATCAGCTGTTATTACGTGGAGCTACATTGCGAAACACCCCCTGGATACACGGCGTTGTTGTCTTCACCGGACACGAAACCAAGCTGATGAGGAATGCCACTGCTACACCTATCAAAACTACTGCAGTGGAGAGGATGGTCAACAAGCAGATTCTCATGCTCGTGGTCATCCTCATAATTCTTAGTATCATCAGCTCCATAGGCGATGTCATCATCCAATCCACGCAAAGAGACAGCCTCGAGTATCTCAGGCTTGAGACTTTCAACGGCGCCAAACAGTTCTTCCGCGACCTCCTGACATATTGGGTGTTGTACTCCAACCTGGTACCCATCTCACTTTTCGTAACGATCGAGATCGTCAAGTACTATACTGGCAGTCTGATCGATTCTGACTTGGACATTTACTACGAACCAACGGATACACCTGCGAAATGCCGGACTTCGTCTTTGGTCGAAGAACTGGGTCAGATTGAATACATCTTTTCAGATAAGACGGGTACTCTGACCTGCAATGTGATGGAATTCAAACAGTCCACCATTGCTGGTATCCAGTATGCCGATGAGATCCCAGAGGATAGACGTGCTACGATTGAGGACGGCGTTGAGGTTGGTATTCACGACTTCAAGCAGCTCGAGCAAAATCGCAGGACGCACCACAACAAGTACATCATTGACCAATTCCTCACCTTACTTGCAACATGCCACACAGTCATTCCTGAGCGAAAGGGTGAGAAGGCCGCTATCAAATACCAAGCAGCGTCGCCTGATGAGGGTGCTTTGGTTGAAGGTGCGGTGACTCTTGGCTACAAGTTCATTGCACGAAAGCCGCGCGCCGTCATTATCGAAGTCGATGGTCGCGAGTTGGAATACGAACTCTTGGCCGTTTGCGAATTCAACTCCACCAGGAAGAGGATGTCGACAATCTTCCGCACTCCCGAAGGCAAGATCGTCTGTTATACCAAGGGTGCCGACACCGTCATTTTGGAGAGACTTGGCAAGGACAACCCCCATGTGGAAACGACGTTAACGCATCTTGAAGAATACGCTTCCGAGGGATTGCGCACATTATGTCTTGCTATGCGAGAAATTCCGGAAAACGAGTTCCAGGAATGGTGGACCATTTTCAACACTGCACAAACCACAGTCAGCGGAAACCGTGCCGAAGAGCTAGACAAGGCCGCTGAGCTTATTGAGCGTGATATGACTCTACTGGGCGCGACTGCTATCGAAGACAAGCTGCAGGAGGGCGTGCCCGACACTATCGCTACTCTGCAATCAGCCGGTATCAAGGTCTGGGTTCTCACTGGAGATCGCCAAGAAACCGCTATCAACATTGGCATGAGCTGCAAGCTGATTAGTGAAGACATGAGTCTGCTCATCATCAACGAGGAGAATAAGGAAGACACACGGGACAACATTCGCAAAAAGTATCAAGCAATCACCAGTCAGAGCCAAGGCGGCGCAGAGATGGACGTCCTCGCTCTAGTCATTGACGGCAAGTCACTTACCTACGCTCTTGAACGCGACCTTGAGAAGGAGTTCTTGGATCTCGCTGTCAGGTGCAAGGCTGTCATATGTTGCCGTGTCTCCCCTCTTCAGAAGGCCCTTGTTGTCAAGCTTGTCAAACGCCATCTCAAGTCTATCCTCTTAGCCATCGGCGACGGTGCGAACGACGTCTCCATGATCCAAGCTGCTCACGTTGGTGTTGGCATCAGCGGTATGGAGGGACTACAGGCAGCCCGCAGCGCAGATATCGCGATTGGCCAATTCCGTTACCTGCGTAAGCTTCTCCTCGTTCATGGTGCATGGAGCTACCAGCGTGTGAGCAAGGTCATCTTGTATTCCTTCTACAAGAACATTGCCATGTTCATGACGCAATTTTGGTATTCTTTCCAAAACGGTTTCTCCGGCCAGATCATCTACGAATCGTGGACACTGACGTTCTACAACGTGTTCTTCACAGCTGCGCCGCCTTTCGTCCTGGGTATTTTCGATCAGTTCGTAAGCGCAAGGCTCTTGGACAGATATCCGCAACTCTACCGACTCAGTCAATCTGGCGTGTTCTTTAGGATGCACTCTTTCTGGTCCTGGGTCGGAAACGGTTTCTACCACTCGCTAATCCTCTACTTCGGCGCTCAAGCATTCATCCTTTGGGATTGGCCGCAATGGGATGGACGAAATGCAGGTCATTGGGTCTGGGGAACTGCCTCCTACACAGCCAATCTTGCGACCGTCCTTCTCAAAGCCTCTCTCATTACCAACATCTGGACGAAGTACACTGTAATCGCCATCCCAGGCTCCATGCTGCTTTGGTTCATCCTGATGCCCATCTACGCCGTTGTAGCACCCAAGGTCAACATCTCTAACGAGTACGTTGGTGTCATCGAGCGCTTGTTCCCCGACCCGCGGTTCTGGGCAATGGTCTTGGTGTTGCCGCCACTCTGTCTTATCCGAGACTTTGCATGGAAGTACGCCAAGAGGATGTACTTTCCGCAGAGTTACCATCACGTCCAGGAGATTCAGAAATACAATATCCAAGATTATCGGCCACGGTATGTTTACTCAATCTTTACGCTTGCTAGCAACAGCTGACTGACTCTTCAATAGCATGGAGCAATTCCAAAAAGCGATTCGAAAAGTTCGACAAGTGCAACGTATGCGCAAACAGCGTGGTTATGCCTTCTCTCAAACAGACGAATCACAAGCTAGGGTGTTGCAGGCCTATGACACCACACAGCAAAGAGGACGGTTCGGAGAGATGGCGAGTTCGCGGAAGTAAGCCGGAATCTGGGGATGATTGCGGGAATGAACTTCACTCATCATTGTTTGCTTGGCGCATGGGAATTGGGCGGTATGATATTCGTGTACGACTGCGCTCCCAGTGGGCATGATGTGTTTGATATGGGTGCTGCATAGTGTTATTGATGTTATAGCGTCAATCAACGAAGCTTTTGCTCGTAGTCTCTGATGACTTATTCTCTATTCAACTTTTGTTTTGTCGTTGATGTGCTGTAATGCCGTTTCACTCCCGGCTATGCAACAATCTCAGCGTCATGTCGCATGTCCGAAGAGCCTCAAACGTTCCATCGCCCCACCACGGCATGCGAACAGCACAAAAAGAAATCCCACGCCGGCTCATCGCTTATCCAATGCCATGGACGAACGGTAAATCACGACCATGGCGCGTACTAATTATCCGGTGCCTCGAGCTGTCGAGACTAGCAGTTACTTTACCCGTCGACCGCGTGGTGGCAGGCCAAATTGTGGGTAGGGAGGGGCACATGGTACCCCACTATCGTCACTGTGGTGATCGTGATTGCAGCTGCGCTCTTTTGCCAGCATGACGGCGCTCGCATGCAGTTTCAGGACGCAGAAGTTTCTGATTGAGCATTGTTGAGACGAGCCGCTATTTACCCATGTATTGAGAATTGCCGGGCAGGAGGAAGAAGGAAGTGTGCGGTGCTGTAGCATTTTGCAGGCGACGCCAAACACCAAGGCCGACCAACTCGCTCAGCATCCTCCGCCACAAGTATGCGGCGCAACAAGGATAAAAAGGCAGGCGGAACCATAACCCATCAGGGTAAAGGCGCGGACATGGCCATGGCAGCCCAGTCGTCCGGTTGAAGACGCAGGGTCATATGGTGATGCTAGCCTCTGACACGGCGTATATAGACGGCAGGCTGTTGTACCTGGCGCCAAATTCTGTTATTCCGTCTGCAAAATACACGTATATACTACCCAGGGACATGATTGCTGGGCGCTTCAATTGCCGTGCTAGCAGTATTAATACGCTGCGTGCCGCCTGTTCTTCTGCTGTTGCTACTACTTCCAGACCTCTTGCTTCCTCTTTTATCGGTTCGACAAGACCTTGCTTTCAACGTTCACCTCCTACTACGTTACTACACAGAAATAGCTTTGCGCATCGCAACTTCTTCGCTACCATGGCTGTCAACACTCCCTACGTTACGCTCAACGATGGCAACAAGATGCCCCAGGTTGGCTTTGGACTGTGGAAGGTCGACAATGCTACCTGCGCCGACACTGTTTACAACGCCATCAAGGCTGGATACAGGTTGTTCGACGGTGCCTGCGGTACGTGCATTCCATCTCCCCATCCCCAGAGCCGCTGCTGGCGACGGTCTGGGGAAGCGGTCTCAATTACTACGAAACGCTCCATCGGGCCGTAGACCGTAAAGAGCAGAGATCTATCGGCAATCGCAGACGGGGTTTTCCCTCCGATTTACCGGTGGCTTCTGCATCCTCCGCAAGGTTACATTGCGTCGGAATGCTAGCGCCCTCTCTCGGAACGGCGCCGCGCATGATCACAGCTGACAATCCAATTCACAGACTACGGCAACGAAGTCGAGTGCGGCCAGGGTGTAGCCCGTGCCATCAAGGACGGCCTCGTAAAGCGCGAAGACCTCTTCATCGTCAGCAAGCTGTGGCAAACGTTCCATGAGCGCGAGCAAGTCGAGCCCATCTGCCGCAAGCAGCTGGCCGACTGGGGCGTCGACTACTTCGACCTGTACATCATCCACTTCCCCGTCGCCCTCAAGTACGTCGACCCCAAGGTGCGCTACCCACCGGGCTGGTTTGTCGACGGCGAGAGCAAGATCGAGCACAGCAATGCCAGCCTACAAAGCACATGGGAAGCCTTCGAGGAGCTCAAGTCAAAGGGCCTGGCCAAGAGCATCGGTGTGAGCAACTACTCGGGCGCCCTCCTCCTCGATATGTTCACCTACGCCAAGACCAAGCCCGCGACTCTCCAGATCGAGCACCACCCCTACTACGTTCAGCCCTACCTCATCGAGCTGGCCAAGCAGCACGACATCAAGGTCACCGCATACTCTTCCTTCGGCCCCCAGAGCTTCATCGAGTGCGACATGAAGATTGCGGCTGACACACCCCTCCTCTTCGACCACCCCGTCATCAAGAAGATTGCAGATGCACACGGCAAGACACCCGCTCAGGTTCTCCTCCGCTGGTCGACACAACGCGGTCTCAGCGTTATCCCCAAGTCCAACTCGGCGAACCGTCTGCAGCAGAACTTGGATGTTACCAGCTTTGATCTCAAGGACAACGAGATTGCGGAGATTTCGGGTCTAGACAAGAACTTGAAGTTCAACGCTCCTACCAACGTAAGTTTTGATGAGTCTGTCTGTGGTATAGGATGAGTGCTAATGATGGGTTGCAGTACGGTATCCCTTGCTACGTCTTCGCATAGATGGACGGTGCTTGGAGAGAGTGGCGGACGATTGAGGATAACGATATGAATGAAAAGATAAACGGCAAGGCGTATTGCACTGCGCTGATAGTCAGATAGCAACGCCGAATGGTAAAAATGAATATATACTGTCAAAACACTCGTCCACAGTCCAAGTCATGCGCTTGACCAACGTGATGATGAACGAAAACTGAGTCGCGACCCTTGACCAATGCTCCGAACGAGTGGTCTCCACTCAACAAACCATCCACATCTGTCCTGTGCAGTCCCTTCCAACACCACGTCAATGCACCGTCACACGCTCTACTCATCGGCACTCGAACCAAATCTCAATGCGCACCTAGTCACACCCGGACAACCCGATAGCGCACCGCACGCCAGTTTGTTGTCATAGCTGTCACCTAACCTCTAGCCCCTACTGCATCATCACGCCAAGCACACATGCACCTAACGCGTCCGCTCCACGGTACAAGCCACGTCTAGAACTTCTTCTGTGTACCAGCCCTGCGCTTGAAATCGCGATGGGTTTGATGTGCTGGTTGTGCATGGAACAAGGTATTGTTGACTTTCGCCGTCTTCTGTCTGAGCGACCAGGGTGGTTGCGTTGTAACGTTGGTGATTCGTCACGGAATAAGGAAGCGCGTGCATCCGAGTATTCCACTGTCCAGACTCGGGAGATATGTGATGGGTATGCGAGAATGCGCATCCAACAATGCCATCCCATGCCCTGAAAACCCATCTACCAAATGCATTACCACTCACCCAACTGTGGGTCGTCTCACACCTAGGCAAAGAAGACTGCCGACAGCCGTACAAGCGCGGCATATCCAAGAAAGACATAGATAACGTTTGGACATCGAGGGCACGGAATGACGCGCTTGTGATTCTAGGTCTTCGAGGTTCTTGTTTCCGCTAAGCTCCGGAAGGTGCTCCACTGGAACAGCCGCTTGCCGCATGATCCGCATTGGCATTGGTGCACATTGGCTTGACCTGTTTGTGTGCGGGTTGATGATGGCGCATTTGGACTTTAGAGGTGCTTTGTTGTTTGTAGGTGTGAAACGGGGAGCTGTGCCTCTTGCTGTTCAGCTTGCGCATCGGTTTCACAGAGTAATGAAAATGCGCGTGCGCATTATTGCGACCCAAAAAGATGCTCAACCGTGACATCACCAGCCCACCGCGTTGTCCGAATCGTCCGCCCATCGCAGGCACCTCATAGTGCATCTAGCATCCGCGGATCCCGGAGCTAGCCTCAAAAAAGCCCATGCACATGGTGTACTAGGAACAGCAAAGTTAAAATCTTCACATCAAACCCAAGCCAGGACGCGATTAACAATCCAAAGTGTGCTCTTTCGGCGAGTTTAGGCATACTGACCTCACGCTCGTCGTCTATTTACTACTTGACTACTGCACGCGACACCACGTTTTCTTGACTTGACTCCGGCAACCGGCTTGTCTCTACTCGCGATTACGATCATACTACAGCGCGCTACGGGCTAGTTAATTGCACTTATCGTGGACTACGATATACATACAAGAAAGCTGTGCCGGATCTCTTGCTTTTCTTCTGCCTTCCTGATCCTGAATCCGACGCGCCGGTACTGATCTGCTGTTTGATACCCACCCCCGGAGTCCATCTGACGTATTTGACTTGAATCTGCTTTTTATACGGAGGGTTTACGCGCATCACATCGGAACGAAACGCAACGAAGCGCAACGCAGCGCATTGTTACTTGGAGTCTTGAGCAAAGCGCATTCGCATCCACATCCACATCCGCCTTCGCATATTGAATCCCATCCTCATCCCTCTGGCCTGGACCGAACCGGAAACATGGCGCTATCATCCGAGCAAAAGCAGATGAGGTATGTTCGCGAACGCGTGAAGCTTGCGCCATGCAGTGGATACTGACCTTGCTCCCACAGATTCCTAGCCGTTGTGCTCCCCTCCCTCACACTGTGCACACACACGCTCCTCGCCCTCTCCTTCCTCCTCCCCGGCTCAGATCCCAATCGCGCCGTTTTCTCCATCACATACAATGCCATCGCCGGCAGCGCAAGCATGTTAGGCCTGGTGGGCGCTATACGGGTAAGCAAGCAAGCCACTTTCTTTGTCCCCACAATTCGTGCAACTGCGAGCTTGGATGGGTCCGGGTCGCGCGGAGGAAGCCACACCCAAGACATATCCAAGACAATTAATAAGACAAGGCGAAAACATGCTAACGCCCCGTTTCTTAGTTACTACCACGCCTAGTGTCAGCTTACACCATCGTCCACGCCATCACGCTATCCTTCGTTACCATCGCGCTCGTAAACCTGATTCTGCCCTTCGATTTCCGGTTGCTGAATCCGGTTATTCCGAGCTATGCCGTTGATGGGCCGTTGTTGTGCCGCGATATTGATGCTGGGTTCGGGTGGGATGACGAATGGTTGGAGAAGTGCTCGATGACTTTCATTGTCGTCAAGTTTGCAATTGCGGGACTGGGGTTGAGCTTGATGGGTGCGCAGTGGTGGGCGCTGTGTAGTGTGAGAGCGTGGGGTCAGGAGCTGGGAGGTCCGGACAGGAATGGGGAGGGGGATGTGGAAAAGGCTGGCCTTGAACAGAGGGATGGTATGAGATATGATGAAAAGACGGGGTTGTAAATGACTTATGAATTAAAGAGTATGAACAACATCGGCCCGAACATCGAGACCTGCCCGTCCATGGAGTATAGCTTTCAAGAATGCTGAGAATGCGGTTGAAGCTCAACGCCGAACATGCTCATCTGTCTGGGACTGACTTGTCTAGAACGGGCATATTGATGAAGGACGTATTGCCGGTCGCATCCCGGTGAGTCTCCCGAACCCAAAGTCGACCGACTCCCTCCTCCCCTGGTCTGGGAGTTTCCCTCCAGAAGACAAATGTTGGAGGCTTCTTCCCACGGTTTGAGATGTATCGAGTGTACGTCGTTACTTCGCCAACCAGACAAGTTTGGCATTCGCAATTGCACTCATGCTCCCAACCAGTCCGCCCACAGTGCAGACATATCTTGACCGTATGACTGACCCATTCATTTCTGCCCGGACGCCCGGTTGTAGGCCCGCTCATAGGCGCGGTCTCGATATGCCTTGTGAACCTTGCGACATGGCAGAAGCAGACGTTCGGCGGTAATGCGATAACGTTGTGCGGAACGTTGACTCTCGCCATGGGCAGACAGGCTGGACTGAGCGATGATTTGAAACTACCAATCGGGCATGTGACCCTGCACAGGATACAGTATCGATGGGTGGGTTTCGAGGATGGTGGAGCTAGATGACGTTGAATGGCGCGCTGCACACAACGTGGAGGTGGAGTTTGCCATCGTCGCTGATTAAGCCGTGATATGCTGTTGAGTCGTCCATGTGTGAGTTGAAGGGCGACTATCGCATCAGGCGGAAGATGGTCTGCGATGTCGAGGATAAGCTCAGTTGGAAGGCTGATGAGCTGTGCTGTAGCCGCGGCCATGGTATCCTGTATGTTTCGCAGTGGTGGCTGTTGATACTTTGTAGATCTTCGTAATCTTATGATTGGAAACAGTCGTAGGAGGAGGTTGATGCAGCACGCTCGCCCACATGGCGAGGCCCATCTGCGAAACCATAGCAGTGTCATTCACACTGTGCAGTCACCGTTGTGACATTCAAGTCCGATTGTAAAGGCGAACAGCGCCCGTCCGTCGAGAGGGTGAACGCAGTGCTAATAAGGGATCCATGGTTTCGCCTCCTTTCCAAGGGCCGTGTCTCATATTCATGCGTGAGATGGACGTCGCGCCTCATCATGTGTGACGGGCTTACCGGGCGTATATGTTGGAAGGAGGAACGAGTGGTCATGTCGAAGTTGTGGCTGATGGCTTAAGTGATACCCAAGCTCATGATCGGTGGCAGGCGCGTGATGTCAAGAAACGAAAAGGGCAAGAGCGTTGGATATTGATGACTCGAAAAGTGATGACGATGACGACGACGGTGGAAACGAAATGTCGAGGATGACTGCGCGGATACGCGAGAGGAGAATACATTCCTTAGGATAACATGTGCCAGGCTTACTTTTGGAGGCTATGGCGCAACGGCGGGATGTAGGCCAAGTTGGCGAACTACAAAAACTGGGGTATGCGGGAGCGCAGGTCTAGCCGAATGGGTCGTGCCCTTGTCTGTGTTGGTCTGCTCACGCACGTGCCATAGTAATATTGCGCATACAGTGAGGTGTTTTCGAGCATCGTCCGGCTTTGTATAAAGACTTGTGTATCTGGAGACTCGGCAGCGCATTCCGACCCCCCACATCGTGGATGGACACTGACGTCGCATATCAGCATGCGAAGCTCGGCGTGCATGGCGTTGCTATCTTAACTCTTAAACCTCATCTGGAAACAAGGCCGGCACCGAAGCTGGCCATCTTGGTCTTCTCTGAGCCAAATGGACGCAGGCGACAACCACACCGATGGTAGGTGTATCATCTCTCTGGTGGATGTGCATGTGCTATGATGGAGAAGTAAGCCACAAGTCGATATTTTCACGAATGTCTGTCTTTGGTGGGTGCTTATTGGAGGCAGCCCACATTGCTCGTCCGATTGCCCCGCATCACAGCCCAAGCGCTTCCACATGGTGCGTGATGGTGGAGGGTAGTGATCATGCTGGCAGTCCGGCGTGGCATGCGTCGGTCTGGCATCCATGGATTGCTGCACTCGCGGGCGCACTGGCGGGGCACTGCGAACTCGAGGTTCGCAGATGATGGCCACCACGCAGCTGTAGATGTCTATGGGAGAACGCAGACCCTGAGTCGGTGTATGTCAGGGCCGTGACAAAGCCAGACAGGAAGGGTCCACGTGTAAAGGAGACGCGCGGGGCTTTCTTGCGAATAGCCGACGACAGATAGGGTGGTGAGAGCCCGAACGACGGTTGCAGGTTCGCTAAACGCGCCCGCTGCTCGCACTGCATATCCCGCAGTCGTCGACATCGACATGCAGCTGCCCCTCTTGGACGTCATCCGCCTGCTCTTCCACTTCGCCGACTGCTGAAGAGCCGTAGAGTTGGGCTTCCAGGACAATGACAGCCACCAACGCGAGGCTGCGGCGTCCGTCATACGAAGTACGCGGCTGGCCCAGGGCGGGATGGAATGGCCTGTCGAACTAATTGCATGCAGCTGGTGAGGCCCGTGTCGTCGAAGCGGAGATGAATTAAGTGGATAGGTCGTTGCTCGGCCTGCTTAGCGCGAGGAATCCAGCATCCCCTTTCGCCATATCCTCACATTCCCGCGATATCTCCCGAAGACCCTCCCTGACCCCTACCCGCTCTCAGTTGTGCTTTTCCTGGTGCCTCAAATTGCTGCCTGCCCGGTGAACAGCTGTCGCTCCTTTTTCGCGGTGAAGGTGAGTTCACGGTTCACGTTCTTTGGTACGCGGCACGACCCCGTCGTCCAAAACATCTCCGCTCTCCACCAAAATTTTCCGCTGCCCGCCTCGACCTCATTTCCCGCCCCCATATCGCCAACACTGGCTGCCGTCCGTTGCCGAACCTCTTGTCGCCGAACCTCTGATGCCAATTGCTGCGTGTCGTTGCTGAACAGGAGCAGCCGTACTGACCAGTGTTCTCAGAATATCTAGTCTAGTCCCGCCCACGAGCCCATTGGCGTTGCGCAACTACCCCGACTCCCACGAAACCACTGGACTACCTCTTGCCCACCATGTCCTACTACAACGACGCGTCGTGGAACACACCAGCTCCCGGCCGCCAGCAGTCATGGGAGCAGCCCCAACCGCCCTCGCGCTCAGGTACCGGCCACATGGGTTTCAACGGCGCAGGTGCAGCGATTCACATGGATGTAGGCACAAGCTCCACGGTCAACAGCGAGGTCGCCAATGCCTTCGCTTCGCAGTTTGAGGGTACGTAGTTCCGGCGGTGGGGTCTGTCGGAGCCAATGCGACCCGACATGGCAGTGACAGGCCCCATCGCAACCATAGGCGAGGCAGTGCTAACCCGACACCACAGAGGTTGACCGCGCCATTGAGAACCTCAGCAAGAGCGGCAAGCCCCTCGGCCCCGGCTTTCCCCCTACTCCCATGGGCGCCAACCGCCGCGAGTCGATGCCCATGATGGGAGGCGCGCCCCGCCCATACCCCGACTTCGGTACACACTCCTGCCCACGCAAGCCCCTCCACACCACTGACATGTGACGCAGAGCAGCAGCGCATGGGCGGCCCCCAGCGACACCACTCGGTCAGCGAGTACGACGGCTCCCGCTCTCACTCGGCGACCAACGTCCAGGGCTTCTACCAGAACCAGCGCGGCTATGCGCCCCGACCCAACGACGCAGACCAGATGGCACAGGCGAAGCGACGGATGGCGGCTCAGCGTGAGCGTGAGCTGCGCAACTATCATCAGGAGCAGCAATACCACAGAAGTAAGGACTCGGAATCTGGGCAACAATAGGCAGGACAGTTGGTTGACTAGGGTAATACAGACGTTTCAGGCTCAGGCTCCAAGTCGGACCGCTCCATGAGCCCCAATGCCATGAATGAAGATGAGCGCCGCGAACTCATCGCCCGCCAGCACCGTGCTTTGTATGGCGAGACCTCCACCCTGTACAACAGCAACCCCACCTCGAGCCAGGATGTGCGCGTTCAAACTTCTGCCGCAGGCCGTGGACCCTCTCCTCTCGCCTTTGACCCCTTCGGCATGCAGGCCCAGTCCGGCGAGGGTTCCGTCCAGATGCCTCCCCGCGACAAGGACGTTACTGGTAGTGCTCAGGATGCTCGTGCCAACAGCACTTCCTCGCCGTCCGGTACTCAGAACCCCGCGTTCAACCTATTCGATGCGCAGCAGGCGAACCGCACTTCCAACTCGTCGCCCGGAGGCTCTCCTCCCGTGCCCGGTCAGAAGGCCAACGGCTCTAATGTCGCCCCTATCGGCACTCGTCCCCAGAACCAGAACCTCCAGCAGCCAGGTGGTGCCGCCCTGGGCAAGCGCGCAAACTCACCGCTGCCGTCGCCTCTCGGCTACAACTCGTACAACGCGAGCGAGCAGAACAACATGACGACATCTGCTTCTATGAACCCTTCTTCTACTGTCACTGACAAGGGCGTTGGTATTTGGAACAACGGACCCTGGAGCAACACCCCCACTCAGGGAGTCCAGGCGTCGGTTTGGGGTTAGAAAACGGAGTTTTGATTAGGGAGATAGGATGCACCTCCGGAGTTACTGCATTTCAGGTGTCTCGGGCATACTGTGTCGGTCTTTCAGATACAACCATGGGTGGAGCCGGTCAATTGGTGGTCGGCGAATATTTCCTGTGGGTTTGACGGCGCTCTTGCAGCATGCTCGTCTACGTTCCACATCTCTGGGTCTGCTGAAGATAATATACCTCTCACGGGCGGTTACATGGGTGTTTGCTAGGCAAGGTTAAGGGTCGGCATCGGTTCACGGGGATTGCGGGAGTTTGCTTAAGGATGACTTGCTATTACCGGTTGCTAGCTTTCGGATCTGGTCGAGGGCATCTACATCACCGAAAGTGGGCTAGGTCCTACGCTGATGATGTTGGGACGCTATCTGGCCTGGTATATCAACGGTCTAATGGGAAAAGTGACTTGGGACGAACCATGCTTTTGGTGAAAATGCTTTCTGTAATGTCTGCAAGTGAATATCTTCATACCACTGCCATGTTTATGTACCTACCTGTTCGGGATAACCACTGCCGTGGTGAAGGAGCTAACACGTGACCCTTGCTAGCGGCATTGTAAGCGAAGCAATCGAGGTCAGGGTTAGCGCGGCGCGGCAACCCCAGCTCCAGAATCGTGGCCTTTGAGAGCCGCCGAGCGACTATCACCAGCTGCTTCCACGACATCTTCCATCACAACCACTCCGTCCATCTCGCCCCGGTCACCGTCAAAAACACACATCATGGTTAGTACCAACTCTCTCGATGCAAGAGAAGGCCATTGGACGCACAAAGACACCTGGCCAGCGTTCTGGAGCATGCGACAGGAGGGCAAGAGCATGAGGACATGCCAGAAAGACTATTGGACTGGTGTCGCGTGCTGTCACTTCTCGAGCTCTCTGCTATACGTTGATTCGTCATTGTTTCTCGATACATCCAAGAAGCTCCGCGGCAATACCTTCACGCACAAGCCGAATCTCAGAACACCAAGAACGTCGCTAACATGACCGATAGTCTGCTGCACGCGCTACCTCCCCGGCCACGGCCTCTTCAGGCTCAACAACCGCTCGCCCTGCGTCGCCAAAGCCCCCAGGTGGCCCTGCGACTGTCATGCGCAGGAAAGCTGCTGCTGACCGCGCCGAGAAGACCGCAAACCTGCGACCAAGCAGCACAAGGGCGGCTGGTGCTGGCGGCAGCTCGAGCACTATGCTGAGTAAGTGAATTCCGAGTCGGATAGAGAACGAGAAGAGGAGGTTGTGTCGTGGAATGAGCTGCTCAGGCACGATGGCAGCGGATCTGGCCAGCCGCGGTTGGCAGAGATGTGGTTGTGGGACTTTGGCTAACATTCATTTCCAGGGCTGTACACCGATGAGTCCCCCGGTCTGAAGGTCGACCCCGTCGTGGTTATGACCCTGTCCGTTGTCTTCATCTTCAGCGTTGTCGCTCTTCACGGTACGTACATCGGAACCTCCGAGTTCAGTATCAATCTAACACCCTCCAGTCATCGCCAAGGTCATGCGCCGATTTTCCGCATAAGCACATCTTCCCAGATGCACCCTTTACAACATTCGACCGATTCCCCCTACGTTGAGGTTGGCCCTCTTCTGCGGCGACCACAACATTTCTCACAACCTCTATTTGCGATTACCCATGTTCATTTCCTTATCATCTATTCCCGATCGTTGGGCACAAGCATAGAAAGCATGGGACGAACCGTAAAAGCATTGTATCAAGATATCATCTTGACCGTTGACTTGGCAGGACAATGGAAAGCTCGTTTGGCCAGGGACTGCTAGTTTTGCTTGCTGTATTATAGGTCCCCGTTGGAATCAGGAGTTTTGACAATGTGTTCTTATCGAAGTTTGTTGTATCAACTCACAGTGATGGAATCCACAACAGCTGAAGTTCTGGCATCTTATAGCAGGACCGTCGTTGCAGCCGAGATGCATGCTTTTGTCCTACCTTCTCGCCATCACAGCACACACTACGCAATCTTCAATATCTCATGAACTTCGCAAATATTGCTAATGAAGTCTTTTATCTATAGGCCTTTCTTTCGTCGTGATGTCGTTTCCATATACCTCTTCCTCCCTCTGACGAATTTTCCACCGAATCAACGCAAACTACAAAGGGGTATTCTAAACTCAGTTTAAAGCAAAACATCCGCCCAATTGATGTAACAGAAAGCCTATACAACACGGCTCGCCCGATCAACCTCGATCTTAAACTCCTTCTTTTTCCCAATCACCAACCTAGTCCCAGACTTGGAACCACCTCCGCCATCCGCAGCAGCCCTATCCATCTCCTCCCTCGTGATGCTCAAACTCCTCTCGCCCACCCAAACCTCCGCTTCATGCCCGCGATACATATGCGTAGGACGAAAATGCTCATCCGCCGTCATGAACCCATGAGTATGCCCCGGCGGCGACGCTCTTGTCGGAGTGCTAGATTGTATCAATTCGAGAGGATGGGAGCCATCATGGTCTCCTAAGGACTGCTTGCTCGCCCGTCGACTAGGCAACGTTTCCATGAGATAAGATTCCGAGATGTTATCCGCGGACCGCCTGTGATGGCCATGATGATGGTGGTGGTGACCCATCATCTGTCTCCTCGCGGGCGGCAACATCGCACTACTCGTCGTCGTCAACGCACTCTCCATCCTCGACCTCCCCCCACTCCCACTTCCACATCCACTGTTCCCCGCTCCATACTGCTTATACGTACTGCTCACATACTCCTTATCGAACGGCTTCAAAAACGGTCCCATGCCCGTTATCGTAGACGACATGATGGCATATCCCATCTGCCATTGCGTAGCGATTATGTAGTCGAAAGTGAAGTTTGAGCCGCGAAGTCGTAGGTCCAGGTAGTAGAGGCGGATGCCGGCGATTGCGATGACGGGGAGGCGGGCGGAAAAAGCGAGAATTACGAGGAGTTTGGCTAGAAGGCGCATTTGGAGAGAGTAGATTAGGTGGATTGCGGCGAGAAAGATGAGAAGTTCGGTTAGGATGTCGAAGGTGCCTATGCTGAGCCATTTTGGCCACTGCGGTGGTTTATTAGCATGTGGGTGTGGTCCAACGAAGAAGGGAATGCGCCTTTGACTTGGAGCAGGGCCTGGTCTTGATTCGAGCATTTGGATGTAGTCATCTAGGATCTAGTTGACTTACCCTATTTGTACAGTTATCGGCGTCTGTATATGTTTGCGCTGGGTTGCATGGTATGGCGATCAGGATGACGGATATCAGTGCCCAGAGACAGGACAATGCCACGAGTGACCATGATGCGATGCGATGAGATCCACCTGGTGATAGTCGTAGGTATAGAGAGAGCACCGACAGCTTCGAGGCGAGTATAACGAAGATATATATGATCTGCGACGCAAAACCTTCCTGCTGGTTGTTAGACACGGTTTCCCCAGATGTTCGGCCGTTCACTCGGTCGCGGCTGCCCTGCGCGAACGCCAGGAGGAAGCAAGGAGCCGACACCCACGCGCGGATCCAGACGGTCGCTGAATCGCCAAAACTCAAACACCACGTACATTTCCAAGTTGCTGAAGTTGCGACAATGGTACTCCGACTTGCGAGGCCCCCAGGCCTAGGTTGACGAGATGGAATATGATTCCTGATTGTACCGTGTCGAGCAAAGTCGCTATCGCGAGCCACCAATCTGCATACACAAGACATCAGCACAATGTCTCAACTCGGAGTACAGAGCAACTCTAGGCCACTTACCATCAGATCGCCATTCCCTGGATTGCAGGCGCAGCCATACCCGGATCAGAAAACAGGACCAGACAAAGGCCAAGACAGCTGCACCGGTCACGACGATGAGGCCGCGCTTGTCATCTGCAGATATAACATACGGCGGAGGGATTACCTCTCCCGCCATCGAGTGTCAAGGAAAAGAACGAAGAACTAAGGTACAACAGAAAGGCGGCCATAAGATGACAGGTAGCAGATTCCACGGCAGCTGTCGGAGGGCGATCCTTTGGGTTCTGTACAGGCGCACCCGCGTCTGACATGTACCTATCCCACCTGTGGTTTGCACACATGCCAGCCCAATGAGATGTCGCGCGGACGTTATACCGCCCATGTCCCTCCTTTGCATCGTGCTCCCTCACCCTCGTCGCTTACAGGTGCAGGACCGAATGCGACCCATGTACACGGGTTCACGAGAGATCTTGTTGAAAAAATGGCGTCTGATGCTAAGTGAGCCATGACCAAGTACTTCTAACGCATAGGGTCTCTTCGTCCCTTGTATGTGTTACGGTGGCTGACGCCAACAAGGCGCGGCGCTCGGCGGAATGTCAACCGCATGCTGCGATACGTCTGACATGACATTGAGGTAGCTAGTGTGAAGAAAGCGGTTTACTGCACGGTGGGACAAGTGAAATTCTTGTGAAAGTATACCGTTCCCTCGGGTTTGGTGAGCTCGGCTACCACCATGACTGATTTGAGATCTCCTGGGTAATATCCGTTCCAAGCAGGAATACGGTTACAGAACGCTACAGATCGTACCATGAATTACGAATCATACCATGATCAACGTTCGCTAATCTGATCTTCACCCTGGCTCCCTTCATCCTGTGAAGACTGGAGAAGGTCCAGAACAAATTCTTCCGCTTCCTTGACGGGATGGTTTCCACCACTCCTGTACGTGTCATCTCGGCGGATTTTCTTTTCGTATACAAGCCGCGGCAGATGTAGCTAGATGTAATCAATGTACGACTCCTGCAGCAATAGCTTACGGCCCAGCCGCAGCAAACCCCCATCTAAGGAAGCGGGCCGCGTGGTGTCGCGCTAGCGGCAGGGATAGTGGCATGAGGGCGGACAGCACGTCAAACCATTCATGGCAAGTCAGAGGGCCACGCACAGTGTGCCGCGACGCTCCTGTTGGTTGACATGTGCACCGGAGCATATTTGCACCATTGGACCCTGGCTCCGCTCGAGAAGAAAAGATGCCGGGTAAGTGGTGAAGGGGGTTTAGGTCTAGTGGACCCCACTTCTTCGTGGAAGCGGCAGACAAGGCATTTCGCAGCGGCTGGACGAGCCCATCTCGCTGCATGCATGTGCACGTCTTTTCGTGCCCATGTGGGCAATCCCTTCTTTTTACTTCCATCGCACCGTTTTCGCTTGTTCGTTTGCGTTTACTGTTCCTGTTTCTTGGGTCCCTTTTTTATTGAGGTGCTGCGTTCCTGCATATAGGCATTGTTATCAGGCGCGCGACTGGGTATGGCTGCTTACGAAGCTCAGCCGCTTGGCAGTATGGATAAGCAAGCTACGTTGGAGTCGCGGGCGAATGCGTCGCGGTCGCTGGATGGGGATGAGAGTCAGGAGTATCATGAGTCTCTGAGGGGTTTCACGAGGGCTGATCGCGCGGATATGGAGCGCATGGGCAAGGTGCAAGAGTTGAAAAGAAATTATCGGCCGTTGTCTGCGTTGGCGTTTACCGTTATCTTGCAGGGGACTTGGGAAGTGCTTTTGACGTAGGTGAGCTTGACGCAAAGGACAGTGAACGGGAACTGACAGTAACATAGTGCAACATACCAAGGCCTTCTCGATGGAGGTCCAGCAGGTCTTATCTGGAGTTTTGTCTGGACATGGTTCGGCTTCAGCACTGTCATGCTGTCACTAGCAGAGATGGCATCTATGGCACCGACCGCTGGTGGCCAGTACCACTGGGTCTCTGAGTTCTCACCTCCAAGCGTCCAGAAGCCATTCAGCTACTTCATCGGATGGATGTCAACACTGTCATGGCAAGCCGGTACGGCGTCCGGACCTTTCCTTGTCGGAACCTTGATCCAAGCCTCCGTCATCGTCATGTACCCAGAATATGAACCTACCAACTGGCAGGGAACGCTCATGGTTATTGCCGTGACCTTTTTGGTCTGGGTCCTCAATATCTGGGGCTCGAAGGCTATGCCTATTTTCCAGAACGTCATGTTAGTCGTCCATGTATTCGGTTTCTTGGCCATCATCATCGTCTTCTGGGTTCTGTCGCCTCGGGCTACTGCCGAAGTCACCTTTACGCAGTTCAAGAATGGTGGGAACTGGAGTACGAATGGGCTAGCTCTTATGGTGGGTCAAGTGTCAGCCATCTACGCGTGTATCTGTAAGTCTAGCTCTGTATCAAGTTCTGATTTTCGAAGATGTACTAACACCCGATCACAGGCTCCGACTCCGCAGCCCACATGGCCGAAGAGATCAAAGACGCCGGCAAGACCGTCCCCCGCGCCATGATCGGCGCATACCTCATGAACGGCTCCCTCGGAATAGTCTTCCTAATCAGCTACATGTTCATGATCACCGACGTCGACGCCGCACTCGCAGAGGACTACCCTCACATGTGGGTTTTCGCCCAAGCCGTAAACTCCGGCGGTGTCGTAGCCCTCAACGCCATCCCCACCGTGCTTATCTTCGCCGGCACACTGACTTTCAACTTGTCGACTTCGCGCCAGACCTGGGCTTTCGCTAGAGACAAGGGTCTGCCATTCAGCAAATGGATCGGCCATGTTGATCCAAAGTTGGAAATTCCGGCGAACGCTGTGACGGTGACTTGTCTTATTACGGTTGCGCTGAGTCTGATTAATATTGGATCTGATACTGCTTTTAACGCTAGTAAGTTCCTCCCTACTCATTCGCTCTTTTGTACGATGTCAGCTAACGCATTCCAGTCATCTCCCTCAACGTCGTAGCCCTCATGATAACATACATGTTCTCCATCGGCGCCGTCCTCTACCGCCGCATCCGCCACCCCGAACTCCTCCCCAACTGCCGCTGGTCCCTCGGAAAGTGGGGAGTACCCATCAACATCGGAGGAGTCTTGTACTCTACTCACGCTTTCTTCTGGTGCTTCTGGCCCGAGTCTACGCCTATAGAATTGGCGTACTTTAACTGGGCTGTTGTTATGTTTGTTGGTGTGGCTATTCTGAGTGGTATCGATTATGCTATTCGTGGACGTAAGCAATATAAGGGGCCTGTTGTGCTTGTCGATGGGTTCAAGGGCGAATGACAGATACGTGGTTTAGAACGAAGGGGTGAAGAAGAGGAAGGCGAGGGCGATGAGTTACTTGGGTTTGATGCTAATAGATCTGACGATGAAGATGAAGATGAAGATTGAATATAGACTTTTACTCCACTTAACTTGGTCTAAATGCCATGCGAATCGAATGGTCGTACGCATGTGACACGGACTCATAGTACCGTTGATCATTGTGATTGACGCACCAGCGGCCTTGGTATCCGTTCATTTATATTCACCGGCGGAGGCCTAATGTGGGGGTATAGTCGAGAAGCGGTCAAACACGCGACTTTCCGGTAGCTGTAACCGACACCAGGCTGTCTTTGAACGCCGTTGGGTAGTCAGGTCCTTCGTTGCTCATCTTGGCAAGGCACGAAGGATCGGCATATGCAGTTGGAGTGGGGCATCAGATAAAATTTGCACCGGATAATGCTCGGATCTGATAAGATGCCCAGTAATTCGCCAATCGCAGACCGAGACACTACATCCGCGACGACAGTGGATCGCTCGTGTACTTGTGAATAGCTTAGTTACTGGCGCGACGATAGTTAGCTGATTTCCGATGTCGGTGTGGTGTATGTGTGGTGCACTGCCGGCATATAGAAGTGGGTGTTCTGCCACCTGCACTTGTGATCTAATCAGATCATCTTCCTCTCATCCCGCCCTGCCAACACTCCTACACCCCCACGACCCCTCCTTTATCAGATCAAATCTTTACAATGAGGCTCCAAGGCGTTACAGACACACTGGGCAACCTCAGCCTATCAAATCCCAACCGCGTACTCGTTGTCGGCTGCGCATATGGAGGCATCTCTACTGTCGTCAACCTCCTGGAACTCTCACAAGGAAAGGCCCGACAGAGTGTCTACCCAGGTCCTGACTTCAAGGGTGCACGGAGTAGCAGAGGGGTTGAAATTACTGTCATCGATGAGCGCGATGGTTACTGTGCGTCACTCTACCCCACTAGCCGAGGCTCAGCATCTTCACTGCCCCACCTTGTCACCTCGCGTTAGAGGAACTTCAACTAATGCTTGTGTCTTGCAGTCCACTCGGTTGGAGCACCGCTCGCCCATGTTACACCAAAGTACACAACCCATATGTGGAAGAGGTATAGCCACCTAAATGAGCTAAAGCACCCAAACTTGCATTTCAAGCATGGAAGTGTAAAGAACATCAACCCTGAAGCCAAGGTTGCCGAGTGGTGCGATCGCAATGGCAAGACGCAACACCAATCATACGACTATCTAGTCATGGCCACTGGCTTGAAGAGACCGTTCCCTGCTGTGCCAAAGTCCGGAAGCTTCGAAGAGTACCAGAGAGATTCAAAGGCTTTCATCGAGAAGATCACTGGCGGCGACCCATCGAAGTGTGAAGGAAGAAAAGTTGTAGTCATCGGCGCTGGTGCTGTCGGTGTCGAATTCGCTGCTGAGATCAAGAACTACTATCCTGAGATCGATGTCACACTCGTGCACTCACGGAGTGAAGTACTATCGTCAGAGCCACTACCAGCAGACGTTAAGGAGCGCGCAAAGATCCTGCTCGAAGAAGAGAGCGTCAAGTTGGTTCTCGGTAGCCGAGCATCTATCACAGAACAACCAAATGGTCAGTTCATAGTCACACTCGCGAACAAGGAGACAATCACAGCCGACTTCGTCATTGACTCGACGAAGAAGGGCACACCGACCACGGGTGTTTTGCCTACTGAGTGCCTGAACGAAGACAAAGAGATCATGGTCCACCAATCTTTGATGTTTAAGGACAATATCCCAAACGCATCATCCCACTTCGGCGTCGGTGATGTAATCGCCTGGACCGGTATCAAGCGCGCAGGCAGCGCGACAGTCATGGGTCAAGCCGCTGCACAAAACATCTACTCCGCGATTTTGAACTCAGAACTTGCTCCTTCAGCCGAGCAGTACACCCAAACAGAGCTGCCGGCATGGGACGCTGTGATTGGTCTAGCGGTCGGCAAGCAATGTCTGACATACGACCCAAAGAACGGCATCAAGTACGGTGTTGAGGTTATGAAGAATTACTTCGGCAATGACCTAGGTTGGACGGCGAGCTTGAAGTATATGGGTCTGACTGATGTTGTAGAGAGGGCGGATAGCCCGGTGGAGGAAGTGGAGAAGACGAAGATGACTGAAGTGGGTATCAAGCCTGTCAGCGTGCAAGCATAAATCTAGATGGACAAGAGTCTACAGGCGTTATTGGTATAGGTGCATGATAGGGATATGGATTTCTATACAATTAGAGCATCGTTTCACATATTATTCTCCCATTTGACCCCGCGCTTGTGATTGAAGATGTTGTGCGACGCATCGGATGGCGGCGAACTTTCAAGGATCTTGAGCAGTGAAGAGGGCAGAGCTGTCGATCCACAAATGACCTCGGAGGGTATCACAAACACTTGGCGCATATGCACGCAGCCACAATTGCAAAATGCTGCGCGGAGGATTCGAAATCATACTGCTGGTGCTGCCGTGCGCAATTCGTCCACGAGGCGCAGCCAGGCAACTGCACCTGAGTATTCAGGCCCTCTCAACCTTTGCACAGTACGCATCCACAATATTTACCCACGACATCCAAATCACCCAGGACACAGAATCACAGTCAACCGTCGCAGATGACAGTATGGTGCACCTTACCAAGATCAGAGAAAGTAATGCGCAAATCGACGGAGAGACAGCACCCCGGATCGCAGTGTTTGTCGGCGGGACCTCGGGCATAGGAAAGATCACGCTGGGAGCGATAGCAAAGCTGGGAACAAACTTCAAAGCCTACGTTGTTGGAAGAAAAGAGAGCAAGGCGGCGTTTCAACTATTCATCGAAGAGCTACATACGGCGAACGCGAATGCGAGTGTCATATGGGTAGAAGGTCAGGTTACGCTGCTGTCTGAAGTAAAGCGGATATGCGACTACATAAAAAAACTCGAGACCAGTATCGATCTCCTCTTCTTAACAACCGGATACGTACCGTTTTTCGGACGAGAAAGTAAGTCCATCCTGGCATGGTTCTGTTCCCAATGCGCTTCATCAAAAACTTACATGACCAGCCACGTCCGAAGGCTTAGACATCAGCCAAGTACTAGAGTTCTACGCGCGGTTCTGCTTTACACAAAACCTCCTTTCCCTACTCCGCGCTTCGGATCGCGCACGCGTGATAAGCGTACGCGCTGGCGGAATGGAAACCGACTGGTTCTTCAAACCAGATGATCTATTACTCGAAGCCCCAGGCGCATTCGGAGCCATGACTACGATGATACACATGATCAACATGGCCACACTATCACTCGAACGCCTTGCTGGAATGCCAGAGAACAAGAATATCGTCTTCATACACGCACATCCAGGGAGCGTGCGGACGGGAAATCTGTTTCGCGGGTTCAAGGAAGGGTCTTGGGGTTCGTGGGCGGCTTGGATGTTCATGGATCCAGTGATTAGGATTATGACGTATAGGGAGGAGGAGGCCGGTGAGAGGTATGTATACCAGATTACTAGTGCGGCTTTTGGAGGGAAAGGGGTGCCGTTGAGAGGAGGCGTTGTGGAAGGGAAGAACACGGTAGGACAGAAAGATGGAGGCCTGTTTCTGGTATGGCATACTTGTGAGACGACGCTGAATGAGAAGGCGCTGGCGAGATTGAGAGTGAGCGCCCAGGACAAGGTTTGGGCCAAAACACAGGAGATTGTTGGGCCATATGCTTAGCTTCTTGTGTTTTACGTACAATTTACTCGCTTCGGTCTATTGGAGCTGCTGATCGGGTCGTTGGCCAGTACCTGGGTAATCACGACAGTAGATTCGTGAGCGGACACCGTAGTAAAGGCTGAAAAGCAGAACGGTTGGGACTGGTAAAGTTTACGGGGAGCCGCAAGCGATCCGGGTGTCGACAGAAGCGCTGGAATCATCAAAGACAAACAATAGACAACCTTTGAGCTACCATCATACTGTAAGCACTCCAGGTTTCGAGAACCCAAGCTACTGGTTCCGCAGGACGTCAAGGCATCCCTAACGATCGCGAACGGCCGGGTAAGCGAAGGACAGATATGGGGTATCTGGGATGACTTGAGAGGCGTGGCTCAAAATAGGGTGCGCTAAAGGGGTGGAGCCCGCTATACCGCATCCCGAGCCCGTTTCGATGCACGTTGACTGACGTGCAGCATGCACAATGCAGCCCAAGATAACTCACCTTATCGCAAATCATCTCATCTCCATCACGAACGTCTGACAACGACGCAACAGTTTCTTCCAACACCATTTGCGCAGCGTTGTGGCCATTGTTCTCATCCGGAAGGTGTTTGCCGCGCCGTCCTTCGTCCCCGTTCCAATTTCCCGCACAGCCCGGTTCTCTGGAAAAGGGGCCACAGTGGTTCGTAACGTTACTGCCCCTACCGGTCTTCGAAATGTACACCATTTTGCGATGAAACTGTTTTGTTTTCAGCTGTCAGATGGTTTGTCGAGCTGATCGAGTCGAGGAATAATCTTGAGGTCACGTTGGGCGCGCACAGCAGAAGTCGCGTCCGGCATTCTCAATCGATAACGTTGAAAACAACAACCGCGGGACCCGCTTGCCACCCGCACTCCGAGATGCTCTCAGGCGTTCTAGAAGCGGCCGCTAGCTCATTTACGCAGAATTTGGATGTGAACGCCTGTTCGCATGCTGGCCGATGCGGCATGGGGCGTGTCATGGTTGCACAACTAGGCACCAGAATAATCCGTATCCCCATCCCGTGGTCCCCAGTAATGTTTCCATCTCTTTACGCATCTTGTTTACTTCTCCCATTTCGCATAGTCTTGACGCGCGCTGTCATTGTGTATTTGTAGTACCTCTTAATCGTAATCACGCGTTTAGCACTTTGTATTCTAGCAGCAGTACAGTCGGCCCGAGTCATACCACCCCGGACCCTCACATACGATGTTTCCCAGTGTAAAGGATAGAGCGCGGCAGCTGTTTGGAGAGGCTGCAGTTCCTGACGCTGCTCCTCCGCCTCCAGTCGCGACGGGAAGGAGAGGTGCGCCACTCAAGACTTCTGCCGCGACGAAGGCGGCTCCAGAACCAAAGACGCCCGCGAAAACCTCGAGGTCAAAGAAAGATGCGCCAGTGGTCGAAGAAACACCAAAAGCCATAGGCGCATGGCCAAGTCCTTTCGATTCGTTCAAGGCGAGAACATCGCCACCAGAAAAGCCCACACCGTCAACGCCATCGAAGTCGAGGTCCTCCAAGACAGCTACCGCATCGAAACCATCTGCGCCGTCAAAAACCAGCACACCTTCAGCATCAAAGCCCGAGAAGTCTTCAAAGACCGAAAAGTCGGAAAAGTCAAAATCTGAAAAGGCCGAGAAGTCGTCCAAATCAGAGAAGAAAAGTTCGCGACCCAAAACACCCCCAACACTCAAAGCCGTCGCGCCGCCAAAGAAAGCCCCAGAACCCAAGATTTCTACGCCATCACGCAAGAAGACCGAATCAAAACCCGCGCCCAAGCCCAAGGAACCCTCGCGCCCCAAACTCGACACCCGTACCTCGTCCTCGCGCCCAAAGATGGAGCGAACGTCCTCCTCCTCCTCCCTTGAAGACGACGAATACAGCGACCTCCGCGCCGCCTGCCTGCGCGAAGCATCCAACGTCACTGGTCTCAAAGGCAAGAACCTAGCGATATCGCTGCGCCAGCGATCCTCGGGAGGCTGGTACGCAGCGCTGAAAGATGTCGGTTCGGATAAATACCTGAAGATGTGGATGAATCGCGATAAGACGTTCGAGACGCAAGATGAGGCTCTGGAGGCATATTTGGTGTTTGTTAAGAAGATGAACACGGATATGAAGCTCTTTGGACCGATGAGCCCTAAACTCGGATCCGGAAAGAGCAAGGGCTTCTTCTAGATGTGCGACGAGGAGAGGAGCTGCACGCGTTAACTTCACCGATGGACGCGACTGAGACGTGTTTTACGAGAACATGTCATCTGTAATATACGTAACACCATCACTACTACGGGATCTGGGCCTTCTTTTTTCAGCGAGGCGTTATTCTGGATCCAGTTACGAGCCGAGCCCCCTTCCGCTCGCAAACCTGTTGTAATACGCTGTAACATTATGTACGATATATAGGACTACGCGCCCCTTTTGGGTTTTGGATTTTGGACTCTGGATCTCCGGCGTTGCGGTACACGATGGACTGGACGATCTTGCGCGGCGACGTATTGAGCCGGTTGGATTCATTCGGTTCGCTATATACCCCACTCAAGATCTTGCTACTCCTCTTTTACGCGGATATGGCGCTGTTCGTTGACCGAACGAACGTATCGCCATTTACATATCTTTGTAATACATAATACTTCTCCTCGGTATTAGATCATTCATAGCATACTATTAACCTCAGACGTCCACTCTATCCAAGTACGGCGGCCAGGTTGGTTTCTCTTCTCCATCTCCTGGTCCGATTCGACATAAGGGTAGAGATGGCGAACGCCGTCTGCATCTCCGTCACTGACTTTCCATCGCACGTCGATGATCTCTAGGTCTTCTTTCTTGACTTCGCTTGGTCGATCGAAGCCGATACCACGGTTTTTCCAGAACGCCAGTGGCACTTGTAAGACGTCGTCTGTATCTGCTCCATCGTTTGCGAACTCGGCAGAGGTATACAGCATGATAGATTCGTCGTCAAACTCTAGGTCGTTGTTGATATACAATGGTAACTCAATACCTCCTTGGTGGAGAGGAGCGATATGGTCAATAGTATCGTAGTCTTGGACAGCGGGGAAGTCGTATTGGAGGGCTAGACGGTAGTCGGCGCAGACTTGTTCCATGGTATGTTCCTTGGCTGCTTCGACCTTCGCTTTCGCAGCGGCATAATCCCGCAGTCTGGAACAGTCGAAGTGGACGTAGTCGTTGCGGTCTTCGCGTTGGTGCTCGTGCCAGAATCCGAATAGGTGGCCTAGTTCGTGGGCCACGGTTGTGATCCAATAGTCTGGTGGGTATTTTTGCTTGAATGTGAGACCGAGATGGATGCCATGGCGACCTTGCTCGTCACTCCAGTCTTTTGGTATGTAACCTGTGACTGAGGAAGCTTGGGTTTCGGTATCTTTGGATTCAGCAACAACGGCGATGTCGTTCTTGACGTGCTTGTTCCAGACCCAGGGGTCGTCATCTTTTTCGCGTTTGTTGTAGCAGTAAGGCCACACTCCTTCTTTGACTCTGTACTCCCTGAAATGGAGTATGTGACCGCTTGGGCAACCGGGTTCTCCGATCTTATCCACCCAGAGTTTCCAGGCTGCGTCAATGTCGTCCTTGAAGTTGTTACGGGCATTTTCGTCTTCGTAACAGTATCGGACCAGCCCATCGGGCCACACTGTACGGGGCTGTCCGGTCTGGCTGAACTGTCAGTTGAAAATCGTGCGTTAGTGTAGGGATGAGTATACCATAGTCACAATCTCAGTCCATCTGCGACTTAGTGAAGAAGACTCGTCTCTAGATAGAAGTAGGCTGGAGATCATCTGTGATGTTGTGTGGGTATCATTGGCTAGATATTTGAAGCTGTTAAGGGGCGGTGGACAAGCTGTGACGAAGATCAATAAGAACGAAAGGGTTGGTAATAACATAGCGGTTATGGTGGAACAATGCGGGAGTTGTTCCTCGAAAAGTTGAAGGCCTACACTAATACATATAATCTTCTCTTTCAAAAGAGCGCTCAGAACTTCAATAGCTCAGGAAAGTGGCGTCGAGTCAAGTGAAAGCTTGGGTGCTAAGGCGCTCTTCCCAAACAGGAGGCCTGAGGTTCTAGTGAAAAGAGAGCTCAGTATGCTCTTGTCCACGAACGTCTATCTCCTAATAATTTAAACTACACCAGCACATGCAGTCGCAAAAGCTTTGAGTAACTAAGTACACTGTATGATTCATTTGGCGAGGTGGCTAAAGTCTAGCAATATGTAGTCCTTGGACCACTCAGGACTATTTGTCCGAGCGGAAAGCCAGCACAACTCCAAAGAACAAGTTGACCAATATCAAGACAAAAACAACACAAGCATCAAAACATAATTAGATATGACGAGACTCGAACCCGTATCTCCCTTACTAAAAGGGCCATTGCCGCGTCAGCACGGTTACTGCGTAACTTGCATCAAATAGAAGGGGCGCCTTGGCCATTAGACTACACACCCTTTGATTGATGTTCAGTGCCAACAAAACCTCTTATAGCCCCGAAATACCCTCTATTTGATATGTGCAATAGCAGTAGCACCTTTTTTTCCCCGCAAAACATCAGACCTGTTTCTTCATTTGCATCCCACAGGCATTTCCAAGTCCACTCCCGACAGAACAGCCCAATCTCACCCACTAATACCACTAGGGAAACCTGGAATCACGACCGTGTCACACTAGTTTGTCAAAAAAGTGCTTGTCCCACTTGGTACTCTCTATGAAGCTCTTTGTCATCACCTCCCGCCAGTCGAAGGACATGATCTTGTCTTCCGAGTCGAGTCCAAAGTCGAGCAGTCCCTCCTTACTATGCGAAGGACTAGCAGTGAGGCCATCCAGAAGTCTCGCGCAAAAACCACGATCGTAACCCGGCCCTTTAGACTCCACCCATACCTGCCACGGCTTCTCTGCCAGTTCTAGTGGCCGTCTGGTAACGCTGAGACGCATTCGCTGCGTGCGCATATGTGGCCATTCGGCACAGGTCATGTCGAAACAGACATGTTGTTTGTCTGGGGAGTATCCTTTAAAGATCCGTCCATGGCAAGAAATCTTCGATTCGTTTTCGCTCCGATATTCGAGAGCTACCGTGACGAAGTTTGGAAGGAAGATGGTGCTAATGTATATTTCGACGGCAGCCTTCAGAGTGCTGGAAATATGACGGCAGGCAAGCCAGAGGTGTTCGGTATCGTCGGAATATGCGAACACCATAGCCCATATCTCCGTAGGTAAGTCGCTCATCGTACGTATACAGTTTAGTTATAATGAGAAATAAGAGATAGTAATTTCGTTAAATAGGGAGAGTGATCTCGGCAAGAGCAAGGGAGTTTATATCCCTGAGTTTTTAGGTTTTACGCTGGTGTCGATATGCTTGGAAATGGTTGGTAGGCGCGGCGTTGTACGCGGTGGTAGTACCATGGTTGCAACAGAGCATACCTAGGTATTGGGCAGTCGGTATACTGGCAACATTGACGTCTGGCGAATACGATGCGACACCAAAACTTCGATATGGCGAGGTCTGCACTGCGAATACCTCCAGGCCACGTCAACGTAGAAAAAATTTGGACACTCTAGAGCCTACATTAAAGTTAGGTTACCTAATTTGTATATTCTTGTCTTAATGTAGTCTGCAGAGCTGTTTGAGTTTTTTTCTCGTATAAGGTGCGTGAGCTAGGTCAGAGGGTGTAATGGGATGGATCATGCTGGAGCCGCAGCCTGTGATTACATAAGCAGACCCTTCACTAGCGCATAAGCTCGCCTGGGCGATCCATTGCTTGTACAACTACTACGAACAAAACCAACCCTCCTCCAACCGCTTCCGCATACGAAATCTGTCGCGCTCGAAGTCCTACACCGTGCCGAGCCGCGAATACCCCATATTCTACTTTCCCAACATGCCAGCTGTGGTACCATCGCACGCGCCGCCGCAGATTCCAGGCTTCCAGATCCCGAATGACGAGGCGCATTCACTCAAACAATCTGTCGCCGAACTCCTCGAACGCGATAACCCACGATTTCCCGGCGCGCAACCCGTATCATTCTCGCGCGAACACGTTGCCGAGCTCCAGCGCAATGAATACTACATGTGCGAGAAGACCGACGGCTTGCGCTGTCTGCTCTACTTGCATTGGCAAGAGGGTCCGACAGGAGCTTTTGAGCCTGTGACTTTCCTGATCGACAGGAAGAACAACTACTACAACGTCCAGCCTCCCTTTCGGATACGTCACTACCAGCACCCGAACGAAGCCGAGCCATTCTTATTCGGCACCCTTCTGGACGGCGAGCTGGTCCATGACCAATATCCGAACGAGCCTGCGCCGCGTCTCAACTTCTATGTCTTCGATTGCTTGGCGGTGGATGGTACGAATGTGACGCAGAGGACACTGGACAAGCGGTTGGGACGGTTGCATGAATGGGTTATTAAGCCGTATGAAGCCGGCTTGACTAGGACATTTGGAAAGAACATTACACCAGACGACCTGAAGCCGTTTGCACTCAAGGGAAAGAAGACCTACCCTGCATACAAGCTAGAGGACATGTTCAGCAGCATCCTCCCCAACCTCAGACACGGCAACGACGGCCTGATCTTCACCTGCGTATCCACACCCTACCAGTTCGGAACCGACAGACACATCCTCAAGTGGAAGCCACCGCACGAGAACACCATCGACTTCAAGCTCCGCCTCGGCGACTTCCCACTCATAGACCCACAAGACGGCGAAGACGGTCTCGTCCCCGACTACGACGCCATGCCTACACCCCTCCAATTGCTCGTGCAGCACAACTCAAATCACTACGAGGTCTTCGCCACTTTGTCCCTCACTCAAGCCGAATGGGACACGCTCAAATCGCTGAACCAACGCCTCGACGGCCGTATCATAGAATGTTACCGCACAGAAGGTGGGCAGTGGAAATACAAGGCTGAGGCAGATGGTACACCGCGCTGGCGCGACGACAAAAAGGACGCGAATCATATCAGCACTGTTAGGAGCGTGCTGGCTAGTATTGAAGCGCCAGTTACAGAGATGGATCTTTTGGCCAACGCGGAGAATATCAAACGCGAAACATACCGTTTGCAGGGCAAGCTGGACCAATACCGCCCTCCCCAGGACGGTGAGCGTGAGGCTAAAAAGCGGAAATACAGCGACATGGGTCTTAACGGTCATTGAGCGTTGTGTCGTGGCACGCTGATGACCGCCAGGCTGTGCTATCGGCACAACCTACAGCATTTTAGATGTAATTGTGTATTTCAGGGAGTTACGGCGCGTTTACACAGTACATGATACCCACGCTCAGTTTATATGGGGCGGCCAAAATTGAAGTTTCGTTGTTCTCAGTGTAATGCTTCTTTCTCTCCACTCATTCCCCCAGTACACTGCGTCACTTGGTATGGCCTCCTTCTCTATTGCTTGCACAATGAATCATGGACTTGAGCCGACGCCAACGCGTCACCAAGTCTGTTCTTTATCTTTTTTGTCACATGACAAGCGCATTACACTTGCGCTAGTCTTGATCTGAGATCCACACTGCCCTCTACATTCGGTTTTCTTTCCGCCTGGGTACCTGCATCTCACCGCAGCAATCCTTCTCAGCCAAGTAAACCGTCATGCCGGCGGACAACAGCATAACCGTCAAAAGATACGAAGAAAACACCTTCCGCGGCGTTATTCATCACGATATCCTTGCCCGTCATTGTATCCTCGACAATGGCCATCATGCTCTCGGACTCGACTACACCACCGCGCCCGATCTAGGCTCACTTTCTCAACTCCCAGTCGAGTTGCAGCAGCAGATTATCTTGCAAATGGGTATTGCTGCTGTGTTGGCGTGGAGGGGAGTCAACAAAAGGGCAACGGACCTGGTCTCTAATATGAACGAGTGGAAAGAGGTAAATACGCAATGACAAGGATAGGGCTGCAGACTAACATTGTACCAATAGATCATCGCAGTCGCTCCGAATGCCCTGAGAATGGCCATCGGCCTCCGTTCACAGTCTACATCCAGCCTCGCCGACCTTCATACCGCCCTCCACCGCCGTACCTACGATATCTTACACTGTACCTCCGGTACCATGCAGTACATCGATTTGAAGACTCTTAAACGTCTCTGCCGCAAAAGGTTCCCGTACCACGCAGGTGATATAAAATTCGAAATTGAACTTGCATTGGGCTATATCGTGGAGCTTTACATGCCTGAGTTGTTGGGTGGGGCGACCAGTCATGCAATAGAGAGAAGAGAAGCCGTAGAGAAAGATGATAGGCCATTCAAGGTAGCTGTTGCTGAGCGCAGGGCCTTCGTTTATGTGGGCGCACTGTAAGATAGATGGAGTGTTGCAGCAACGAAGAGACAAGGAATCAGCGATGGAGATTTGGATAGGAAGTGGGCTGATGGGTCGGCTTGGGAGTAAAAAGCGTCACTAGGAGATGACCGAAGCTGTGTTGCCTTTTGCTGTATACACACCATTAAATGTCAACGACCAATCAGTATCGACATCGTTTATACTTCGGCCTTTAATGTATTCATGAAATACGTCACGCGAAAAGGGTTTGACGTCCCCTAGTTCGCAGTGACTTGAATATTGCACGCCGAGGTGAAGTAGACTTGACTTCTGCGTTACCATATCTATAGAAGACAGGTACCTTCCCAAGCAAGTATACGAACAGTGCCCAGGTCGGCGCAAAAAGAGCAGCAAAAAGAAAGAGGATGAATTGGACATGGCGAAACTCGAATCCGCATCTCCCTGCATATACCCGTGTCTAGCACGTCTAATAACGTACGGGCGTCTTGCCATACTGGCTTTTTAAGTCTAGACCACATGCCCTTGAAAAAATAATTCGATGAATAGTTTCAGGTTTGGATGAGATATAACGATAGTGAAAGAATAGGAGAGTGAGTAGAGTGGTGGCGGGTCGGCTTCACCTGGGTAGTTTGTAGCGCTCGTCTGTGTCGATATCCTCACTGCTTGCTTCTACAGCTTTCTCGACGCAGGTATCTAGGTAAGCTTTCAGATCAAGCAACGTACCGACATCTCCTGGGTTCAAAAAGCGGATTGTAAGAATGGTATTGCTTGTAATACGGTACCGGCCTAGTGAACATGGGAGACCTGGTCGTCTTCGTCACACTAAGTCTCTTCTCTTTGCTTTTTGCCATCTTGATAGGCTTTTGGAAGCTTCTCCGACTGGAACCGTCATCCGGTTTGCTAAAACATGTGGAAAGCTCCTACATCGCGGGGTTTTATGCGTGGAATATGCTTTTTGTTTTGTTGTATGAGCCAGAATGGCTGTCATTTGTACGCGCGTATTGAATCTCAGATAGCGGTGTCGCAGTTGGTCTGGGGTAGAACGGCGGTGTTGAATATGATGCATGCTCAATGTATCGCCTTTGTTAGTTGGTGCCCTGATAGCGGGTAGGACAATACTTACTGGTAGATCAACCTCTCTAGATCTATCCTTTTCTCACAGCAAGGTCTGAACTGTCGCCTTCAACGCCTCAACTTTCCTCACCAACCCCTCAATGTTCTCCTTTAACTTCTCGTTACTCCTCTCTGTAGCCTCACTCTCTGCTTCTAATCCACAATTCCTCTGCTCTAAATCCGTATTCTCCTTCTTTGATTTCTCGTTACTCCCTTCTAGTGCACAGTTCTCTCCCTCAAACCCACAGATTCTTTCTGCTGAGTACTGGTTCTCCCCCAGTAACTCCTTGTTTATTCCCTCCAGCTCATCGTACTTCGCTTTTAGAGCAAGCATGTCGAGTATTTGTATAGCTCGATGGTGTTGGGCGAGAAGTTGTGAAGAAGTATCTTGCTCGAGAGCGACTGATGATTCTTTTGAATTAGTATGAATAGACTTGAAATTATTGAAGTATGAAGGATGGTGGTGCTTTAAGTAGTGTTAGCGAGATGCGACCCTTGGGATTGTTCGGAACACGCCCCGCAACAACAACCAATCTAGTGTCGAGCGTTTTAAAAGGGCTGCTTCAGTTACGCGATGAGTTGGGAAGCCTGCAGCAGCTTTCTTCTAACAGATTCTAGGATGTTCTCATTACAGTGATGATGCGCTAACCCAGCCTTTATGGAAATCAGGCCTGGGTAGCTCTACATCCAAGACGTCAGTGTAGAGTCACCCCATTCAAGAGAAGATCTGAACAGCCTGAAGCCTACATAAGGTTAAGTCATCTAATTTGTATATTCTCATATCAATGTAGACTGCAGACCTGTTCGGTTTCTTCCTTGTATGAGGTACAGTCAAGCACACTGTGGATCAGAGTTACCCATTCTACAGATGCTAGGGAAGCTTACATGAATGATTCTTATAGAAATATACAAGGAAACTGTGCCTGATGCGTTCGGATGTTACCATCGCGCACCTTCTCGATGAATCCTTGAGCTGGTCTACTCAGTGAAACGTCCGAACCGTCCAATGCAATGTTCCAGTGTGTTGATACTACCCTGATAGCAGTGTCTTTTGATGTCGCGGACTTCCCTGAATCTACCACCGCCCTCTACGAGCTGAGACTGAGCCTTTCCTAAGTCGAACTCATTCCCAAACTTGTCATGTATTTCCATGATGATGAGGAATAACTAGATATCTGCGGCACTTCGTGCCTCGAAAGTGTTCCGATCGCATACTTTCCTATACAAGTACGTCTCTAGTGCCGCATCCAACTGCCTCGCGAGGGCGAGGCTGCGTCATATCTCCATTCCAGGTCCCCATCGCTTTCCTTGACCTGAATGAAGTCAATTTCACGTACAAGCGTGTTGGTAGTGGGGTATATGTCGTATGGCTCTTGCTCGAAGCAATTCCTTACGTATTGCTCATAGACTTTCAGTTGCGCTTCCGCTGCATTCGGATCGACCTTGCGTAGTTGGGCGTATCGTAAATCTGTTTGTTCTCGTCAGTACCGTAGAGCAGCACTTAGGATCTCAATAAGTAAGTTAATTTTATGCAGTCCTTTCATGTTAAGAATCTCGTAGGGATTCATGTTAATGATCGCTGAGACCGTACGTCTACCCTCCTGCTGGGTCTTTTCTATTCGTAACTCTTCGCGTAGCCGACGGATCTCTTGCAGACTGAGCTGCAGCAGTTCTTCCGGGTCCTGTCGACTCTGCCTATTGTCTAGTTTTTGAAGCTTCACACGCGCTTCCTCTTGGATTGCGACGCTACTGGCTGCAGCGTTTTTCGGTTATTCTTTGCGAAGATGCTCAAGGCCGTTACAGGCGTAGCATCTTACAGTGGCCTTGTTAGGGCAGTCATCCATGATATGACCCTTCTTTTTACAATGGTGACAACGTGCTGATGGACAGTCCTTGACCCAATGATCCTGAGTCCCGCATTTGAGGCACCGATCGTCTCCTGGCACGACTTCATCGGCGTAGTTGTTCAAGCCCGGACTTGAGGGAGTTGAACGTGCAGGTGCAGCTACCATGTCGTCGTGTGCTGCGTGGGAGTCTTCGCGGTTTCTCGCAGCATCTGATGCAAGATTACTTGCGAAGTGAGAACTGGGTACCATGTATGCCAAGTTTGCTGCTCAGTAAATGTCCATGCAGATATGTGCGTGGTATTAGAAGGGTATTTATGTTTTTCAAGGTCGTTTGGCACAGCATACCACCCTTGTCGCCCGACCGGTTGCGCGACGCGTCGCGTCTTCGCTAGGAGTAATCCCACCAGCTGTCGAGTCCATCTGGCGGCAGTGCCAGCGGTTGTGCACAAATAGCTCCATTTTCCCACCAGCCAGGCTTGGGATAGTCTAGCTAACATAGGGTGTACTTGCATGGAAGCATACGGAAGCGTAAATGCATCCGTGTTACGGCCCTTCGAATTTCCAGATAAAGCAGGCACAGGTACGTAGTGGTTACGACCGCATCTGATATGCTCCAAGAAGCGCACCGAACGCGAAGATGTATCGTATGTCAGAGTGCGTTTCGTTGCCCAGAAGCATACATAGGTAATGAGGATCGTGAACACATGAAGTGTGGGGCCGATGTCGACGTCGCGCTGGTGGATAGTTTGCGCGAAATTCTGGATGCTTACGGGAAAACATACGAATACCTCTAGGATATTTCGTACCCACAATGTACTAAGATCCAAAATAGCGAAGAAATGGTATAGCGAAGAAATGTACGACGATGCTCAGAGTGTTTGTCGCAGGCGACCAATGGGTGGGTTCCACAAGTGAACTAGCCCGTCACATGATTACGCTAAAGTATCTCGCGCTGACCCTGGGACTCCGCTCCTCCCCGATGCTGAACCTACACTCCTGTTCGCAAAATGCTATCGTGCGAACACATACCGCTACCGAGGCCAACACCCGACCGTCGCAGCGGTTATCACTGGTACCTTCCCGCCATTCCTGGAGGACCGTTTGCCCTGCGTTCGGACGCGTCGCGAGATGTGTGTCAAGCATGCGCTTTTGGCTCTCGACTTGCTGCTTTACCAAATTCATACTGGCCTCTGGGATACTCACCTTCTCCATGAACCTTTGTATTTCATGAGCACTGACACGTATCACTATGTCCAAACCTGCTGTCACGGCGACGAGGAGCGTTGAATCTGGCTGAGACATCTGCCATGTGCTACGCCTTCACTTGCCTTTGGAGATGGCATTGCTCCCAGATCTGTTCCATCACGCAATCGCGAACGACTGGCCAGACGGACCATGATAGCTATTGCTGTGCCGTAACCACTGAGACACTCACCTCACTAGGCAGACTATCTATTCGCATTTTGCTGCTAAAATCGAAAGTCCGGTATCATGTCCTCTCTCACCTGGTGCCGCACAGACGCATTACACCACCATCTAATCCTCATTGTGCAGGTCTAGACGCTCTCTCACCCCTCACCCTCCACGCTCATCATGACGGCCTACACGTGGCTTTCTACTAGGCTGTGGCTGGCTATATAAGCAAGCATCTTCTACGCTTGTCCCCCCTCTTCCTTTTCCACCAAACTTCCCATTCTATTCTATAAGTAAACCTCTTTTACGCTTGTCACCCCTCTTCCCTCCCATCAACACCCTCATACTACACTAGCTCCTTATCCTATACCAGCTTATGGGACAACTCAAGACTCAAGTACCACTCAAGACTATGGAGCTGGAACCCATCCTCAGTCTTGAGGAGTTCCCAGCATATGTCCAACCACGAAGAGTGGTGTCGCGTTACAATGCCAGTCAAGAGAAGAAGCCAGACCTTCCCTGGTGGAAACTTGACAAAGCCGGGATCGACATCCTGCTGAAAGCATTTGCACACCTTATCATTGAACTTCTCAAAGGTTCCCCGGATACCGACAAAGAGCTCCAGTATCTGCTACGTACAGTTATTGAGCTTGCTCATGTCCTGCGAAGCCCTACGGTCAAGGTCGCCTTAATCGGAGCTCAAGGTGCAGGGAAAAGCCTGGCGATCAACGCTCTATTCGACTGTGATGGTCTCTCGCTCACTGGTGCAGAAGGCGCGGCTTGTACCAGCTCAATCACCCGATACGTCCAGTATCCGAAGAGCACGACTGGTGAGGATAAGTTCTTTGCTGAGATCAAGTTCTTCACCCGAGAGGAGCGCGAAGCATTGCTCAAGGAGCACGCTCGGTCGTACTACTTTTACCACAACGCAGACGACGACTCAGATGATGAGGAGTCTCCACGTACAAAGTCGGTCGGCCAGGACCAGATGGACCGCAGCCTGAACGATACAGCCGAAGACATCTTCACAACCCTGTTTGGCTCCTACGACGAGTTTTCCGAGAACTGGAACGTACCGGATTACAAAGCAGGGGAGTTCGTGCGCCTGTGCCAACTGAAATGCGATGAGGCTCTGAAGAACGAGCAAATCGACTCTCAGGGTATCGCGACTAAGATGGCAGATACTCAAATCGAACTGCTGGAGCAATTGCGACCATTTCTTACTAGCATCAAGGGTCAAAAGTGTTTATGGCCGCTTGTGGACAATATTTCAGTCAGGTTCCATCATGAAATCCTTCAAGGAGGGATCGAGATCATTGATCTCCCAGGTAATTCTTTCGTCATTTCTTGTCGGAACCTGCTAACTATTCACTAGGTTGGGGTGACATCAATCTCTCAAGAGTCCGACACGCAGAGAAGATCAAGGATACCGTCGACGTTGAGATCATTCTGGCAGACACGATACGCATCGCCTCTGACGACAAAGTCATTAACAGCGCACGGGCAGCTGTCGCTCATCATGGCCCTTCGAAGGTCAAAGTCGTCGCAACAAAGATCGATGTAAGTTGTTATGTCTCCTGGCATCCAACATGTTGCTGATTCGTATAGTCTCTCACCAAGAACCAGCTCTCTCAATGCAAAGGCGGAGAATTTGATCGCATCAACCAGCTGCTTCAGGAAGTCGAAGAAAAAGAAGCCGCGCTCGATGACAACGATGACGACGATGATGAGGTCAATGCCAAAGAGCGCAGATTGTTGGGTCAATATCGTATCTACCTGGAGCGAACACGAAAGCAGAGAAAGATACTGCAACGTGCAGACAACATCTCCGCAGAGCTGACGTCAAAGCTTCGCAGTCGGTCAACCAACGATATGCCCCAGATTTTCCACGCATCCGCCTCTGAGTACATGGATTGGATACGCAAACCCAAATTGACCTTCGCAAACCAGCCATCCTTGTCGCCCGACATGACTGGCATTCCTGCAATTCGCGAGTTTCTCTTCTCACTGCCTGCACAACAAAGCTTGCGAGACTACGAACGCCATATCAACGTCACAATCTCAGCTTTCATTGAGAAGATCAATAAGACTGTGGCAGAAAATGAGCGTGATGGTGGTTTCCGGACGATAGCTGACGACTTCGACGCCCACCGCAGAGGTTACATGACGCGACTCCTCTCAGAAGCGAAGTCAGCATTCCAGCGATGCTCTGATGACAGTATCAAGCGAATTGAAAAGGACATTCCCAACTTCAAAGAGCAGCTTGAAGAGAAGATGACCGCGGAATGGTTCATACTCAAGGCGGCGGCTTTCACTCGGATCGTCAAGTGCCGTGGCGTTGTTCCGAAAGGCGCATCTAGAGCCAAAGGCCTCGAAAATGGATGCCACTGGAACAAGGAACTGGCAGATCTGCTCGCACCTGGTTTCAACAAGTGGTACAATACGCACACGGCGTGTATGGCGACCATGAAACCAGCACTGAGCCAGAGCTTGCACCAGCTCCATGTGAAGATTAGCAAAATGATCAATGACTCTAGCGCAAACATGGTCACTATCGAGAAGGCTAAGAAGAAATGGGAACCGCTGCGTACCCGACTTCAGGCTAAGCTTATGGTGCTGATGGACGATGTCAGCAAGCTTGAGAAGTTGATGTTCGAATCGGCAACTATGGAATTCGGTCAAGAGAGGACCCTCATCTCATGCATGACTGATGACCTCTACACCGAGGTTTTCGAAGCGGTACCCGAAGAGAAGCCACCTCTACCAGCGAAATCAGGAAAGAAGAAGCCGGCAAAGCGGTACGTTATGCCCAAGATCAAGTTCCAGAAGAAGCGCATGGAAGACTTGTTCCTGAACCCAGATGCACATTTCATTGACCAAGTCCTCAAACGCTTCCAACTAGAATTCAACGACGCGATACGCACTCTGCTCGAGAAACATTTTGTCAGCATCGACAAGTTACTGGAGAACCTAAGCGCAAGCCTTCGGGCAGAGGCACCTATCGACTATCGGATCACCAAAGAGGGCGAGGCTATCCGTGCCGAGTTAGCGCAGCACATCCCAATGTTTGAAGAAAAGGCTATGGAACTAAGGAGCAAACTACCCCAGATGGTGAAGCCCGAAGACGAAATGGCGCTCACGCTGGTTAACAGTGACACGTTCGATGGAGATGACGAAGACAACCTAGCCATCTTCTACGATAGGATGGCGAAGACCAAGCGAAAGGATCCTGAGCCTACTGTCCGGCGACCCAAGCGGATCAAGACAGAGCCTATCTGAGGCCTATCTCGATAACACAGACTCTGGCGTATACCTCCAGGACCAACTTTGGATCACCCACTCGTCAACTAAGGTTCCTACGAATTGGGCAATGTGTATACGCGGAAACGGGACGTTCGCGGATACATGTCATCCTTTCTCTACTTCAGGTTCTCTGTTAGACAAAAGTCAGGGCCACGCTGCATGATTGCGTTCCACTTCGGAACCCTGCTGCGATCGCTGTGCAGGCGTAGGCCAAATATTGGTTATGGCGTACGAGTTCTGCTTTCCTTCTAGCGTTTACGATGTCTTCTCGTAGCAGCAGCAGCAGCAGCAGCAGCAGCACTTATTTTAGCGGTTCCTTTTGTTCCATCTAGCGGTCGACGTTGAGGCTGCTCTTTGGGCTAAGTCTTTTCTGCGCAAAAATTTGTCAATGTCGAGCGATGTTTCGTTCGTACTCAGCCATGGAACCATGAATCACTATCAAGACATTAGTATACCTTTGCCTCCACTTTGTGGTTTACGTGATCGATCCAGTCATCCACTTGATATCTCTGACTTAGTGCCTTTTATACGCTCTAGATATTCACGCTCTTCCAATGCACATTGAGGTGTTTGTCTGCTAGGAGGAATTGAGAGGGATATAATAAGAGTCGCTAACAAAAACGTGTATGTATCCAGCACGTAAACGAGGAAAGGAGAGTCAAAACCATACAATACACCAACAGCCATCCGCATCTCCTACTCCAGACCCAAAGAACACGAACATCGTATATCCACCACCCGTCTCCCAAAACCACCATAATCGACCACGTAGACTCCTACGCCATTCCATACACCGACATGGAATGACCACCATCTACGCGCCATCCCCCCATAGCCCAACAACCTGCATCGCGAACGCCACACCCGCCAACCCCGTCTTAACCCACTCAACCACTTGCTTCCTCTCCACCGCCAAGCGCACCTGCTCGCCATTCACCTCGTCGCCCTGGGCCTCCAACTCCATAACCTGCCTCTTCTCATTGCCGCCCTCGGTCAGACCAACCGCATAGTCGACACCGGGTCCAGACACGAACGCAAAGATGGATGTGTAGAGTAGGTACGGGTGGCGGAAGCGGGCGGGCGAGAGACAGTAGGCGGAGAAGAGGGTGAAGGTTGTTATGTGTCGGAGGTAGGAGGAGAGGTTGGTGGATTTGGTGGATAGGTAGATTAGGGAGGTTCGGGCGTTTATGGCGGTGGGGAGGGCGAGGAGGGAGGGGAGGGCTATTGTCGAGACGGTTGCTGAGACGCCCTGGTGGGGGTGTTAGTATTCCCACAGTATAGGTGACATTTGTTCTGGGGTGTTTGGTGTGGTGAGAAGGTTTGGAGCTCTGATAGCTTCATGCGGGGAGCTTCGCGGCGTGAAGTGGCGGGTGGTGACTTACAGTTGCGATTCCCAGGGTGATTGTACCGACGAATTTACATATTGAGACTGTTTGGGCGGCCATCGTGATGGTACCGTGAGGTTTGGGGGGAGATAGGCTTTGCTCAGGCTATCGGAGGGTACTTTGTCGTGGAGTTATCTGTTGGCAATGCAGGTTGACGTGCATTCAGCGCTTGGAAGATTGCGGAGATGCTGCGGGATTCATCCGGAGCAGGCTGTCATCTTTCGGAGAAATCTGCATGGCCCAAGCTTCCCCTTCCATAATGCGGAGAAGAGCACATGTCAATAAGTAATCATACGGCCACGCCCTATAGAAAGAGAGATGTCGATTCATTGTCAGGACGACCTTTACCGTACCTACTCTGCACAGCTTTTCAAACCTATGGAATGTATTCGATGCGCGCAATTTGTCGCCCAGGGCAGATGGCAAGCATCAAGAGAGTAATCTTGCCAGTCGTACCTCGGCTTACAACACCAACGCGTATCCTACACCCATCAGCCGGTTCTTGCGGCCGTAACTTTCACACGACGTGAGCATACTCAGCTACTTATACTCCACTCTATATTCGTACATCCATCCGACGATAATTCCCAACGTCATCACCTGCTCACTCTCACACATCAGACCTGCACGCTTCCAGTCCGACGACCCCGATAGCACAGAACCCGCCTGGAAAACACCGCGCACCATGCCTATGGAGAAGTACCAGTTTATGAGCAATGTCTGGAGGGATGGCATCTTTGGTATGTCTCACTTCTTCACAGTAGGCGTGGATAGATAGAGTTGGGCTACGCCCACTGCTCAGACAGTTCAACCTCCCGATCAAAAGCTAACAAACCCCCCAGACAACAAAGTCGTCTTCTGCACCGGCGGCGCAGGCTCAATCTGCTCGGCCCAAGTCCGCGCCATGGTCGCCCTCGGCGCAAACGCCTGCATCGTCGGACGCAACGTAGAGAAGACTGAGAACATGGCAAAGGACATCGCAACCGCACGCCCCGGCGCAAAAGTAATCGGCATCGGCGCCATCGACGTGCGCAGACCTGAACTCCTCCAGCAAGCCGCCGACCGATGCGCCAAAGAACTCGGCAGCCTAGACTTCGTCATCGCAGGCGCAGCAGGAAACTTCCTGGCGACCATCGACCAGATCAGTCCGAATGCCATGAAGAGCGTCATCGACATTGATGTGCTGGGGAGTTACAACACAGTCAAGGCGACGCTACCTTATCTCAAGGAATCAGCCGCGAAACACAAGACAGATGGAACGACGCAGCCGGCTAACGGCACAGGCGGACGCATCATCTTCGTGAGCGCAACACTGCACTACACAGGCACACCCCTCCAATCCCACGTCTCCGTCGCAAAAGCAGGTGTAGACGCCATGGCCATGTCTGTCGCCATTGAGCAAGGCCCCCGCGGCATCACATCCAACATCATTGCTCCCGGACCCATCGCTGAGACCGAAGGTATGGCGCGGCTGTCAAAGTCGGATGCTAAGAGCAAGGTAGCTAAGAGCGTGCCATCGGGTCGCTTTGGCTCCGTCAAGGAGATTGCTGATGCTACTATCTATCTGTTCTCTGATGCGGGTAACTTTGTCAACGGCGAGACGCTGGTTGTGGATGGCGGCGCGTGGCATACCGCGGGATTTTCGGGTGGGTTCGAGTATCCGGATTTCTTGCTTAGTGGGGAGAGTGTTACGGGGGTTAAGGGGGGGAAGAAGAGTAAGTTGTAGGTTGTAGACTGTAAAGTCTGATAGACATGGAATTTGAACACCATTTTGCGTGCTATAAGGGAGCCTAATCTTGTGAGTCATGATTTTGGACAATGCCATGGAGCCATGGATAGGTTTCTTGCTCATAGTCGTCTCTGTCTAACGACGTTGTATGCGTTAGAGCATCTCCTGGTAACGCGAACAACCAATTCACAACGAACGTCTTCATCAATAAGGCTATTGAAAATGGCACACGGCTCATGTGTTACATTGCTTTCTCTTGGTTATTCTCGTGCATGTATAAGTATTCAGTTCCACAATGACGACTTTCGTACCGCATATGACATGATAAAGCAAGTCATTCCGCGGAACCATCTGCACTGTTGTTTTGTACATCGAAGCTTTTGGTTCAGCGACAGAAGCTTGCACGAGAGCGTGGCTCGACAAAGCGACCATATCTGGTAATGATGTCGTATTCAGTCTCTTCAGATTCGTAGACTGACATAATAGAGGGACATGTATACGTCTCAGTACAATGTATGATGCAATGTGTGCATGAGAGAAGATGATGTATACATCTATTCCGAGTGTCGAGCGTAATTTAGAGAGGATATGACACAATGTATACATCTATCTTGTATATGAGATAGAACCTACAAAGACAAAACTTTCTGTCAGCGTCTGATCCCAGATGGTTGCCTTCTTGTCCGGAGCCACAGCCTTTGTGATGTTGTGCCGAAAGCAAATATGATATCACGCCGGGTACGAGTCCCTCTGTAATGCTGGGCCAGGCTGACACTGATCTATGCAGAAGGAAGCCCGGGCAGCACTAAGTATCCCAGCTGTTGTATAGCGCGCGGCCCACTCCCTACCTCGGAGCACTATGATACCGGGAATCGAAATCGAATCTCAACGACTTTTGAACCAGGTTCGATAGCTCAAAACGGATTGAACCTTGTAGCGAGGCTTGATAAAAGCAAAAGTATCATCCATCGAGATCATCGGGTATCGGTGCTGCAATCTCACCAAACGTTGAGAGAAGCATGTCGTCCATGGACCTACTTCCGCCTCCAGCCTTGGGCGCAAAGGCGGACGGACGAATATAGCAATCAATCTCTCAGTAAGCATCGCGCCCCGACATCCAAGCAACAGATCGTCGACTAGGTATATTTTGAGTCTGAGATCATCGACCTTGAGCGGGAACCCATCTCGTCGTCAGCACATCAATGAAAATCTCACACCTCCCCACGGATCAACATGCCAACACATCGATCCTACCCAGTGATGCCAGCCGCACATCAAGGCATCCACGAATAAAACCCACTCATTACCAACTTTGTTCCCGCGGAATGACGAAATGGGTTGCTTCACCAGGTTTGGAGCGATTGAACATCTTCATCTGCGCCCCTTGACGAGCCGCACACGCCAGGCCTGCGCTCCAGTTTTAATACAAAATGCGCAGCAACGGCTTACCCTGCTCCCCTGTCGATCGCACTATCGATACCCAGGGGTGCTCCTTCTGGACTGGGCTGGTGGTGGCTGGCCATGCATGCGTCATAGCCCTTTTTCAGGAGACAGACGCGAGTGCGCGGTGCCCGGTTAGCGAGATTGTGCGTTTAGGTTTGGCGTGTTTTGGGACTGGCGTGGGCTAAGACGCGTGGTCAAGCGGTGGCTTGCGGGTGCTTGGCCGGCATGTTCGCTGCGGTGGGTAGGGCCGTCGTGTGTTTGGCTAGAGGTCGGCGCGCGTGTTTGCGTGGTTACTGTGGTGTTGGGCAATTCTCGGAGGGTTTAGGCTGAAGTGGAGGGTCCGTATAAGAGATGAGGAGAGATAGGATGGGTGTGCTTCCGAGGGAAGCCACTTCATGTTGATTGAAGATGCATGCGTGCAGACTGGTTGTCGGGTCGTAGATGTGCCGTTGACTGACACGTTTCAATTCGCGGGCGCGTCGCCGTGCTCTTCGCGCGCCGCTTGAGTGGTGAGAGAGCGATGAGGCTTAACGCCGTTGCTAGACGACGGCGTGAGGGCGCCGGCGCTTTTTGTCATGCGCGCCCAAGCACCAGCACCTTGCGCAATTCATGGGACGGCAAGCCTCAACTTGGTTTTGGAAGGTCGCACAGGGAAAGACATGAATTCTGCAGGTTGTACACAGGGTGCGGGTGGGAGGGACACGGAGGGGATGACCTTTCTTGTACCCTGGACTATAGCATAGAGGCCAGTGAGCAGGGCTGCAGGTACGACAGGTACATAGCGCGGCCACCTGCTTATGCTGTTTACTGCAGGCTGCAAGTTTCGATGATGTCGCTGCAGGTTGGGTTGGGTGTAAGCGACAGGGAGGCGTGCGATACGACGCCACCGAGGTGTCTAGTCTGCCCCGTGCCAGAGGATCAGCATGCATCAAAAGACAAAACATGCAGCAAGTCCCGCGCTGTGCACCCAACCATTACATTCTCTCCCTTTTCTCTTCATACACTCGTTATCGAAAGTGCGCTTATACATTCGTTTGTGTGGTGTTTGGTACAGATCAGAAGTAGCGTCGGCTGCCCAGGACGGTCGCTTTATCGATTATCGCGAGACATATCATTTCCGGGAAAGGGTCCGCGTTAGTAACACTGGACACGGGAGCACAGCGACAGCACCAAGACGGCTTTGCGAATCACCGGCGGCTTGTGTGTCGTGTTTGCTGCATTATCGCGATCGAAAGAGTCGTGATCTGCGAGGTGTCCGAGGTTGAGCACGTCATGCCCACGAGATAGGCCGAGGAGCTTCACGTTTGACCACACGATTCCCTCGTCCAGTTTCAGCATCCACAGCCATCCCACGACGCCGGCGGAGCACCCAGGGCGCCAACCAAAAACCCAGAGTTGGCAGTGCAGGGAGTACCGCGGTTCGAGTCAGACCTAGTGCCAGTGCGGAAGAGGCGGAAGAGGCTACTCTTGAACTAACGGCCAAAGCGGGAGAGATCAGTTAGCCAGAAAGTGCTCCATTCACCAGCACAGACCTCTCTTAGCGCTGGTAAGTCCTGCAGCTCCACCAGCTCCCATCCTCAACAGCGGCATCGCCTTGTCAACCTCTTCCCTCTCCACACCCAGCTGTGCTACCGGCGACACCCGTCAGACAATCCATCACGGGCAGCGATGCTGACGATAGTGTGAAGCATACCAGCAACACATCGCGCCTACACCCAGTAACCGATCCCACCGAGCCGGCGCTTTTCTGCCAGCGACAGGCCCGTACCACCTCACACCACTTCCACTCATCGACCCCACTTGGAACCCTCTCGAGGCCCTTCCAACTTCCATCGCCAGCTTCATCGCTCGTTCACGACGTCGGAGGCGTTCAATCGCTGTTCCAAGTCTCCATCGCCCTAAGCGCCCATTCACTACCGAGGGACAAACAGCATTGTCAAGACCTTCGCACAAGACCGCGCCTATACAAGCGACCTCGACCACCCCACCCGCAACCTCACACATCCATCACCATGGAGCACAGATTCGCCTCAACGCTGCTAGGCTTCCTCGCCTTTTTCGTTCTGCTATCGTCAATCCAGCGCGCAAGTGCACAAGGCTTTACGCAATCATATTGCTCCAGTCTAAACACTGGTAGCGATGACAACGTCTGTAAGTGACATGTCAATCCACGTCTTCCATGCTCCACAACTAACGTCTTCAGACACATGGCCATACCAATCCAACGGCAACTGCACCAACCACTGTAAGGAAGAAGGTACCTATGCCTTCGCCGTTCTGCAATACACCGACTGCTGGTGCTCCAACTACGCCCCCGGAGAGGAGGCAAGTATGAGCGACTGCCAGAAGGATTGCCCTGGCTTCCCGGCCGAAAAGTGCGGCGACAAGGACAAGAACCTGTTCATGTACATCCAAATGGACGGTCAGGTATCCGGCACCATCGGAGGCTCGCAACCCACGTCTTCGGCCGAGCCTTCGAAGACAAAAGATGAACCTACAGAAGCCCAGACTGTTAGTACTCCCTCCCCTGCGCGCGCGGTCTTTCGTCTCTCTATTTTTATGCTTTCTCGATTTCCATGCGTACTATACTTTGTGACCGGTGTTTGACTTCGTGGTAGTCTGCTCCGCCACCAGTCACTGTGACACCTGATCCAGAGATTGTTACTTCCGTAGTCACGGCCACGCCGTCTTCTTCTTCTACTTCTTCTACTTCTTCTACTTCTTCTACTGTATTTGCTTCCAGTCCTGTCTGTAGCACATAGCTAACACATCACGCAGACCGAAAAGCCATCTGCGACTAAATCTGAAGCCGATGACGAACCAACCTCAGCCATGGCACCTGTCACAACGCCAACCGTCCTTACCGAAAGCGGTCGCGTCGTTACCAGAACAATCGTCTTCACTCCGACTGCGGCTGCCTCTGAAGAAGTAAGCCATGACAGCGGCACCAACGTGGGAGCCATCGCCGGTGGTGTTGCTGGCGGCGTCATCGCTTTATTAGCCATCGTGGGCGGTATATTGTTCGTCCTATGGCGGAGGAAGAGGCAACAAGACCAGCAAAACGACGGACATGGCGGTGGTTCCGCCGGGATCTCGCGTAATGTGAGCACCATGAGCAGAGCCGGCCTGCTAGGAGGACGTGGCGAAAAGTCACCGACCCAGCTTGTCACAAACTTCGGTTCGCAACGGAGCCGCCACGACGAGGAATCGATCACGCCCGTTACGCCGTCGAGCCGCCGATTAAGTCAACCTATCCTAGTCGACTCGCGACTCAACCCAACTGCTGTTTTGACCTTCCATGGCGCTAACGCCAGCCGGGAAAGCCTTGGAAGCATCGATGACAGCCGAGACTACGGACGACAATTGAACGTGCGAAACCCGGATCCGAACTAGGAGTAGACTTTGAACCACCATCTGCGGACTACATTATGGGTGCGACCACATCACAACCCAGAGAACCTCCGTACATCCACAGAATACACCTGCAATCAGAAAACTTGGATGTCACCACCGCGCTATGACTGACGAACCTACAACATCATATACAAAATAACAAGGCGTAATCCATAGCACCGACGCACGGCCGTCTAGTTTGTTCCATTACTGTCTTTGGGGGCTCCACGCCACATATCTACTCGAGACACTCCTGTCCGGTTCGATCACATCATTAATGGGCGCCAGCATCTGTGTACACTATTTTTCCTTCTTCGCTGGATCTCTGTTATGCGGCAATGTATATACTTATTTAGGGGGTGTGGGAGAAGAACAATATCAGAAAGGCCTTACGGCACTCGGCAGAAAGGGGACACACCTTGCCACACCTAATGGGTCACACCGTCATGGTGTATGGGGATGGCGGAGTCGCAATAGGGATTTGCTGGTAGACTAGTTTAGTTGGAAGAGATGGGACTGCTACGCGTACGTGAATGCGAGTAGCTGCATCACCACTCGATGCTTGAATTTAGAAATTACTTGTCAATTTGTGTTTTAGGACTTTCGTTCCTGCTGTTCATTTGTCAACGGCGATCCGAATCACCAACCCTGGCGATATTGCGTCCCACCAAGACGCTAAGAAAGGAGACAACCAGCACGACATGTCGCATATTACACGATTTACTTAAAGACAATCTCGTCAACCGATCCCTTGTCACCATTGTCCCCTCAAACATCAGGATGGATAAACTTCCAGCAGAAGTCCTTGCCGAGATAGTCGACTTGCTTCGCGATGACTATTCGGATCTTTGAAGCATCAGTTACACAAACAAAGAGCTGCAGGCGATTGCCAACAATATCTTATACTCCCGTTACGTGCTTGACCGTCAGGACGCAGCGTTGTTCATCCGAACACTTGCATCAAATCCCAATCTCCAGCGATGCGTTAGACACATTATGTGGAACAGTCCCATCCATTGTTCAGGTGCCTTCAAGTTCCCCCGTAGGATCACGGAAGCCGAGTTCCAGCAGATCAGCGAGAAAGTGGGGAATTGGTGGGTAGTGAGATTGCGTACTGGATGTAATTCCTACGGGTTGAAAGGGTCTTTCGCTTTTTTTTGTATATGCAAGTAGGATATTAGGTAGCACGCGAGGACGTATTCAGCAGCAACGCGAAGTTGGTTGAGGTTAAGAATTGCAGTTGAATGCAGGCTTTTTGTGTCCCTCACTACTGCTAAGATGCCTTTGTTTTTGCTTCCTCTGTACAGACTGTGCTCATTCTCTTCCTACGTACATGCTGCTCAAGATGCGTTACAAGAATATTACAGAAGTAATCCATTGCACGGTTATTGAAGCCCGTTATTTTCAATATATACATGATCTGTTGTCCGCTGAATGAGAAGAGACAAACATAGAAATAATGTCGCGACAATAGCGGTAGCATCAGACGTGGTGCACTTGACTGCGTGGATACCAAATCACGCAGATCCCTGTGAGGCTCAACTGCACACGCGCCACGCGTTCTTGGGCCCACGTACCCTGAATCTCGACCGCAACACCGACCCCATCCACGTTCCCCCAACCTGGGACCAGACCTCACATTCTATTCCACTACAATCGCACAGTTTCTCGGTTGCCCATCATGAGCAAAATGTGGGAGGTGGATCCGGAGACGCGGAGTAAGGTACGTTGCGCCTTCTACAACCCCAAGGAGGGGGGCTGTTAGGGGTCAATTGCGGCGTGACGGCAGCACAGGTGATGAGTCGAGCATGCGCATATGACGGAGACTGATCAATTCCGTACGCAGTTGCTCGAGATACAAAAGACCAACGACAACAACAAGTGCGTCGACTGCAATGCGCCGAGTCCGCAATGGGTATGCAACCGCCCTTCCTCCACCTGCGCACGCGATCACCGACTACACCTACTAAGATGAAATGTCCTAGGCTTCGCCCAAGCTCGGTATCTTCATGTGTCTCTCCTGCTCGGGTGTGCACCGCGGTCTCGGTGTGCACATCTCCTTCATACGCAGTATCACCATGGATGCCTTCAAAGGCTCGGAACTCGTGCGCATGGCTGCTGGCGGCAACAAGCCCTTCCAAGACTTCTTCAATGCACACCCTTCGAACACGAAAGACGGACGCACATTCGAGGCTTCGTCCATATCCGAGCGATACGATTCGGAAGCGGGCGACGAGTGGAAGGAGAGACTCAGCTGTAAGGTCGAGGACAGGGAATTCGACAAGGCCAACCTACCCAAGCGGTTACCCAAAAAGGACAATGCATCTACAGCCGGCATGGGCGCGCCCTTGAGCGGACGCGCCAGCGCAGCCGGAAGCCGAAGCCAAACACCCCTAGGAAAGACACGAAGCAACGACGCAGGCTTCCAGCGATCGGGCTCCCCCGCCCTCGGCACCAACGCCATGTCTGGTCAGAAAGTGAAGAACGAAGCCTACTTCGCCAAAATGGGCCAGGAGAACGCCAACAGACCAGACGGCGTTGCGCCAAACCAGGGCGGAAAATACGGCGGCTTCGGCAGCGAGCCGGATGCCTGGAAGAAGGACGATGAGCCTGGTGCGCCGCCTGCGCTGGATGACTTTCAGAAAGACCCCGTGGCTGCGCTTACCAAGGGCTTCGGCTGGTTAGGCGCAAGCGTGAGTAAAGTAGGCAAAACGGGGTATGAAGGCTGGGTGAAACCCGGTATGGCAAAGGTACGACACCCCTCCTCACAAACCACTACAACCCTCTAACACCCCCGCAGCTCGCAGAAGCAGACCTCGCAACCCAAGCCCGCACCACCGCCGGCACCCTAGGCCAAACCCTCCAATCCGGCGTCGCAAACGCAAACACGCAATTCACCCGCTTCGTCGAAGGCGACTCTGCACACCCTTCTTCCTCCCGCGCTCCGTTGTCTGGTCAGCGTGAACCTGAGCGCAAGGACTTTTGGGAGAGCTTCGGTGCTGCGCCAACGGGGCCAGCCAAGGATAAACAGGACTTTTGGGATGAGTTTGGGAATGCGGGGGAGACGAGGGCGGCTGGGGGGATGGCAGGGAAGAAGCCGAGTGGGATTGGCACGAGTGCTATGAAGAAGGGGAGTGCTGGTGGTGGGGGGATGGGTGGAGCTGGAGGGGCGAAGAAGGATGATGAGTGGGGGGAGTGGTGAGAGGGTTGTCGCACTAAGTGAGGCGTTTGGGCGTTGGATACGCGTGTGGGTTGGGATTGAGTGGGCTGGGTACGTTGGTGGTTAGACAAAGTATAGCCAGATTTTGCTATTGGTTTGTGAGCAGTGCTTCATCTTTACCCTTTGCATGTGGCTTTACCTGTATCGATGGATCCCAATATGGTCCATGTCACGGGTCTCAGGTACGCTTTTGTGCTATACTCATCTTTCATCTGAGTTCACTAAACTTACTCCATGTAGGGTGCCTGTCGGTCATGCCTGGTCCGCTCCTTCCTAGGATTACTATCAAAACTGCACTTTCCAATTGGTCACTCTCACCGATTTCATGCCTTCCTTTGCTGCGATCTCATATCACCTGGCCACCTTCCTCAGTTGAATGTGACTGTCACGCCGCTGCAACTCCATCCGGTACTCAACGCCATCTACGCCCTCTCCTCTAGAATGATCGAGCCTTTCGCTTTGCACGTATCTAGGGAACCGAAGTCGGAGATGCTTGCGAAGATGGACGAGTGTAATAACAACCATGGACCTGTCGCTGCTACATCTGTCCAATGCTCTTCCGTCATTAATCCAGCATTACGCTATGTCTTGCTGTAGCATCGAGTGCGACTGCCTTGCTTGCTGACTTCCTGCCTAGCTCAACCGTTCGCAGACGCCACAACTTCGTCATTCCACCACACCAAGCGCAGCAACCACACGAGATGTACTGTGTACCTTCCACAACCCACGGAAACTACCTTCTTCAACCACACCCCGGTGACGAAGCCCGAGACCTGGCTTTAGCGCGTCTCTGAGACCATTATAATCCCACTTCCTCTCCCGTCTCTCCGTTTCTTCTTCACCCAACCACTCAACAGCAACAGTAACATTGGACAGTTGCTTCTCTTGCACCGCTTTTATACTCAGTTGGTACGTCTACCCTTTGCTTCGCGTCCTCACCTTTGGTCTGGACCACGCCGGCACCCCAGATCCTCCAACTCCCTCTTCCATCCGATGCTGCTCAGAGCATATATACCGACATACCACAGGGTCACATCATACTTTTGAACTAAAGCCTCAGTCGAACTCCTGTCCCGCCTTCTGGTTGAGTAGTTTGCCTCGTCTTGCTCTTCATCAGCAAGTGTTGACGCACATAGTCCATCTTTCTTACCGATCTGAGCCGTGATCGTCGAACTGAGCTGCGGTTGAACTCCACTGCCAGTATGTCTCCTCACCTTCCTCCTCCCTCTTCTTTCCGACACAGTATGAACCCTCATTGACGCAAAGCAGAGCTCCCCGACCATGCCTCGCCCCATCCTCATCGTCGCGAGTGCAGTCCTCGCACTCTTATCTCCCCTCGCTCAGGCCAAGGACAAGAGCGAGATACGCACGTACTTCTTCACCAGTAACGACTGCAATGGACCAACAATCGGCGGCAATGAGGACATCAAGGTCAACCAGTGTCACGAAATTGTCAGCGGCGCCAACAGCATGAGGCCTTCCACGAACAAGCACCAGGACTGGGTCAACCAGATCAACAGCGGAAAGCAATATTGCTGGGTCGCCACATACAAACATCACGGCTGCCAAGGCTACCCAACAGTTTCCGAAGAACTCCCTGGAGCCATCAATGACTGCATATCTCCAGACGAACAGTTTCTCTCGATGGTGTTTGGATGTCGAGAGGAGAAGCCAGAGAACAGTACGACGACGACCGTCATTGTGGTACCAAACACCACCGTCACTGTGATACCCACCGCCGACACCACAGTCACCATGTTTGTAACCCCAACTCCCGCCGTCATCACCGTGGTTGGGACTGCTGGCTATATCACAACATGGATGCACGCCGGCAGCTCTTTCACCAACTATGTCTCGACTATCCTGACGACTACCCTCAAGACTGTGTATCCTACGCCGACCACCGTTACTCGAGTGAACGATGGAACTACGACCGTCGTCGTGGGTCCAGGTGCCATCCAAACTTCCCTCGAGACTATCACCGTGCTTCCTAGCTCTCCAACCCATACCGTCACCGTCTATGTCGAAGACAGCCACTACCCGCGCGAGCGTCGCTTCGACCCTCAGCCCGAGGCTCACGCTCTGGAGCCACGCCGAAGGAGCAAGTGGAAGGGCCCTCGGATTGGTGTCTGGATGAAGCACCCTTGGTCTCAGGCGGTCATTTGCTACGAATGCTACGCCAAAGCTCCTGACAATACGTGGAAGTTCGAGTGTCGCTCTGGACCAAACAACCCCATTTCATGCAAGGGCCCGATACCTGATCCAAAGGAAACCGTCACTGTTACACATACTCCAGATGTCACTGTAACCCAGGGTGTAGCGATCACCAGCACGTCAGTCGTTACGGTAACAGCTGGGCAGGCGTCGCCAGCGCCAACCGTTATCACAACGATTATCAGCGACAACCCAATTCAGTCAATGCAGACCATTACGCTCGGCAAGAAGGAAGCCGATGTAGAACGCCGCTCGTTCCACAGGGCCGTCAGATTCACCCACCCATGGTATCCTAATACAGAGATGTGTGCAGATGCTGAATGGGAGGAGCGAGGATCGAAGGGGTCAGAGATCCGGATCCAAAAACCTAAGGAAGACATGAAGAAGTGCACTCCGGCTCAGCAAGTGCAGTACATCGACGCCAATCCAAAGACGGCCACTATCGAACTCCCTTCCTCTACTGTCTCTATGATCATCGGCACCTCCACGGTGTATCCTCCGTCCATCGTCACGGTCATTCCCTCTCCTCCATCCGTCGTCACAGTCATTGGCTCTCAACCCGTGGTTACTGTCACCACCATCTTGGGTCCTCCCACGGTCACCGTTACGACTACCTCTACACCATCGTACATCACGGTCACTCATGCCTTTCCTCCTGAACCCATCACCACCACGACCATAATCGTCGCCCCTGAGCCACCTTGCACCACCGAACCCTACTCCATCACAACCGTCTACGTCGACCCTGAGCCACCGTGCACCACCACTCCCGCACCTGTTTCCATCGAAACCGTCTTCGTGGACCCCAGGCCGCCTTGCGACACCGTCACCGTCGTCCCCGGATCTGCGCCCATGAGCTACACCACCGTCTACTCAAAACGTCAACAGCTGCGTGATCTCTGAGTTGTTGGAGGAAAGAAGGAGGATTGCGTGGGGCTGAAGATGACGTCGAATCATGATTCTGATTGTATTGTTCAGTGTTGTTTCGTTAGTTGAAGTATGATTGTTGGGCCCAAGGCCACCAAGTTGCTCATATTATCTTCTGTTGTGACATTGATACCCTGTGCATGTTTCGCATCGTTTGGCTTACTTCTATTTTCTTTTCGCGCTCCAACTATTGGTAGCTCACGGTCTAACACCTGGGAAACACCTCGCTGGCTCTTTGCCGTTTACCCCATCTTATTCCTCAGATGAGTATATGATACATCGTTGACATTCCCGCCACTTCCTCCATAACATTCCACTCCCAACTAAAAGAACGGCGACGAAGAGACACTCGAGAACAGATCATCCCAATCCACCAGATCAAGCTGAATAGCATCGTTCACATGAGAAGAATGCTCTTCTTCCCTTAATACATTCGAAGGCAAAGCCTGCAAAGTCTCCACCGTACTCCGACCACTTAGACTACTTCCATTCTTCTCTCCCGTATCCCCAACATCCCGATACTTCTTCACAATCTGCATGAGCGACTCATACAACTTCGCCGCTGCAAGTGAATCATCCCTCGCATCTGCTACCATACGCAGTCCTTTCGCTAAATCGCCGTCTTGCCGCAACTCAGCATGTAGTTCACCGGACCCATTAAGGCAAGCATCCATGAGCAACGCGATAGTAGCAATGAATATACTATACAGCCCCGCCGGAGGCCGTTGGGGCCGCCTCGCAAAAGGATGACGCGACAGCAGTAGTTTCGACTCGAGGTATATGAGTTGACGAGCCGAGTACAGACAAGCAGTGCGCGAAGAAGGCGTTGTTGAGATACTCATCGACGCCGACGGTCGCGTGAGGGAAGTGAGATGTAATTTACAGCGCTGAGTATGGATAAGCGTGTTGAGGAAGTAGGCTTGGATGAAGACGTGATTGGGCTTTTCGGGCGAGAAGGTACTGTCGTAGTAGTCCAGCAGGAAGAAAGCGGGTGTCTCGTGCATTAGTTCGACGAGTTGGCGGTCCATGGCCATGAGGTGGTCGGAGCGTTGCGTGGGGGCGGAGGTGAGTTGGTCGACGAGGAAGCGGGAGATTTCCGCCAGGCGGATGCGTTGGAGGAAGTAGGACATGTCTGTTTGTTGGGAGAGGGGGAGGGATGGTTGGGGTCCGGTAGCGATGAGGTCTATGTCGTTGATGTTTAGGGGCTTGTTGACGTGGAAGTGGAGGGGGTTGGTTTGGTATACGCCGCCGCTGGGCCCGCCGTATCGTGCTGCGAGGAGCCTGGGCAAAGCTGTCAGTCAGCCCTGTAGCTTTCATGTACCAAGTTCTCGAGAGGCGACGTACCAATCCGTTGCGATCAGGTACCACCACACACGACGGCCGACCTCTGCTTTGAGTGTCTGGGCCGCATCGGCATTAGATTCGTGGTCGATCCGATGGAGACCCATTTCCCGACATAGCAATAAGCCCGTCGATATCAAGGAGCGATATCGTAGCGAGACACCTTCTATGTTGCACAGGACGTAGGACAGGATAATGATGCCTTGTATAGCCTCCAGAGCTAGCGAATGCCCCTCTTGCAAAGTCTCAAGCACAGTATATGTGGCTTTGATCCAAATGGACGTTTGCGAGCGCGCTTGGGTCGAAGATAAGAATAGGGGGCGTTCTCTGTTCAGTCCGTCCGGTACACTCCATACATGTGTTGTATGAGCGATGATGCTTAGCAACAAAGCAACCTTGCTGGGATCGGTAGGCTCATAACTTTCAATCGGGCGGTAGATCTCGTCGAGAATCGCTGGTAGGGAGGGAGTGTGCGTTACGTGCTGAATGTAGTTGAGCTCGGTGATGTAGATGTCGAGAAGTATCGTAGCTTCTTCCTTTAGTGGTAGCCATATACATGGTATTAGTCTACCGAGTTGCGTCGTGTAACTCAGTGTTGGTGGTATTGTGCGGATCTGTCCGATCTTGAAGGCAATGTGGTTTGTGGCAGGCAGCTCGAAAGAGCTCTGACTCATGGAGACGCCTTCGAGATGTTCTACCATGTCTCTTGTTTTCTGAATACCGGAGGGTTGATCCATCTCGATTTCGTCTCGAGCGGTTCCAGAAACGAAGGCCGTTCGGACACTTTCGCTGCTGTCATTGCCCGCCTGTGGAGGAAAGGTAGTCTCTCGTGTAATACGTTCCTCCAGCTCCTGCACACGAGCCTGAAGCGCATCTATCTCAGCCTGCATGTCAGGTTTTTCGGTTGAAGATAAAGGTGTCTGGAGGCTCTCATGTGGCTGTTGGTGTGTGAGCAGAACCTCGACCGAGACGGGTGTCTGAGGGCCTTGAGCTTCGCGTGCCGCCGGCGTAGGATCAAATTGACACGTCTTTCCTCGCGACCTGCAACTTGTGCATGGCAGCGGTCGATCACAGCGAATCTTGCGCGATCGGCAGAAGTTACAGGAGTATTGTCCTTTGCGATTGGAACGCTCTCGCTCGCCAGAAGCTGGCATGATGGTTCTTGAAATCTTGGTAGACAGTCACAATGAGAGAGCACTGGTAAGGAATAAAGGAACTCACTCTCTAGACTGGATACCTAGGTAGGAAGATGGTTGATCACATGAAGCATGTCTGCAGGTGAGTGCCAAGCATTTCGCGGGTATTCCGCGGAATACCCGTGGACGGAGAAGCGATGCTGACAGCATATTCCCACCTGGGTACTACGCCATTATGGCCACAGAGTCGATCGTCGAAGGATTCAGGAAGAGGTAGATCTGAAACGGATTGACCCTGCAGACGTCAAGGATTTCATAGGAGCGTATTTTCCAGTGCATTGGGAGGGTAACGCTTTAGGATCTCCATCGTACGGGCCTGCTATCCTTCTCTCTGAGATATGCATGAGTCGATCTGGAGCTGCAAGGGGTACCGGTAATACGGCCGACGCTATCAAGATTTATGTAGTAACAGGACAGATGCAGATAGTTGGATTCAGTGATGTGATGCGGAAGTGGGCGAGCAATGGCAATGGTAAGACCGGAGGCCGTCATTCGCACCAGTCATGCTCGCCAAGACATAGCTACTATCTGACTCGCACTCGAAATAATTCCATCTGCAGCCACCACATCTTACCCTCCACCAACACACCAATGTAACCGATGTCATTCATCCCCCGCCATGCCTTCCCGCAAATCCCGTCGCTGCCTCGGTCCTACTTCCTGGGCCACCACAAAGCTGGCCTGGCGAAGATGAAATCGCTTCTCTCCTCCATCGACCTAGTAATCGAATGCCGCGACTACCGTGTCCCACTCACCTCGCGCAACCCGTTGTTCGAGGATGCACTAGAAGGAAAAGAGCGAGTCATTGTTTACACGAAGAGGGACTTGGGCGGCGGATCGCGCGATAACCGGAACGAAGATGTCATTGCGAAATGGCACCGTCCCACCACAACCATGTTCGTGCGGAACGGGAAAGAAGCCGAGGGCGAGATCAGCGGACGGAAGAGCGTGATCAAGCTCCTGGATATCCTAAGAGAACATGCGCAGAAGAGGTGGAAGCTAGTCGGCCACCGCGTCATGGTAGTCGGCATGCCCAACGTGGGTAAATCCACGCTCCTCAACGCCCTTCGCGCACAAGGAATCGGTCGAGGAAAAGTCGCAGCCACGGGAGCGCAACCAGGTGTAACGCGCAAAGTCAGCAGCAGCGGCGTGAAGATCATACCGAGTGAAGACGACATGGAAGCAGCGGAGGCAGCGGCGAAGAAGAAGCTTCAAGGCGTGGGCGGAGGTGTATATCTCCTCGACACACCCGGTGTTTTCATCCCGTATGTCCCTGACGCAGAAGCCATGATGAAACTAGCGCTCTGCGGCTCCGTCAAAGATACCATCATCGCGCCTGTTATGCTCGCGGATTACCTCCTCTACCACCTCAACCTCCAATCGCCGTCGCTATACTCGGAATACGCTCCGCCTACCAACGACATCATCGAGCTCCTTACTGAGATCGCGAAGAAGACTGGTAGGCTGGGTAAGGGCGGGGTTATAGATACGGAAGCGACGTCGCTGTGGATGATTCAGAAGTGGAGAGGTGGGCATATGGGTCGTTTTTTGTTGGACGAGGTGGATGAGAAGAGTTTGGTGAAGGCGAAGATTGACGAGGAGGGGCTCACGCCTAGTTTTAATCAGGCGAGGAAGGCGGAGAGGGAAAGGAGGAGGGAGAGGAACAAGGCGAGGGGGGAGAAGTAGGATGGTGAGCAGGAGTGTTGGGGGCGTGTGGCACAGTTCCTGCAAAGCGTCTAGTACGCATGTTTAATGTAACCACGGCCTAATCAGATCACGGCTTTGAAGGGATTTCTATGATATTTGAGCTCTACAATCGTCCTATACCGCATCCAGGACAAACGATGGTGCAATTAACCCATAGGTTAGACCAAAATCCCCATCTTACAGCTCAACAACTTCGCGAAATCACCACTTTCTCCATGCTATCCTTGTTTCACATCCTTCAACCAGATCTGGGCGAAATATCTCATCTTCTCATCATCGAATCAAGTATATCAACGGACAAATCCAACAGTTGGAAACTGCGACGTAGAATACGAAAGCGTAGGTTACCTTCGACATGACCAAACTCAGCTCGATCCCCAGTCGGCATGGCCCAGAAGTGCGACTCTAGCCGCAAAACCCCATACCGCGTCACACAACTCCTTCCACAAACTTCCTCCTTGCATGCCTTACCACGCTCCAAGTCCACCAAAAGGCCAGACTACGCAAAAAAAAAAAGAATACGCTCAGTCTCTTAAACAGCACCCACTGGACCCCCCACAGCCGTATTCTGGAGCACCCTATACGGCGGCGGCTCATCGTGATAAGGCGGCGGTTCCTCTGTATGAACAGCCATTTCGTACACCCTCGGCGCAGCATCCAATTCGTGGTACGCCAGCGGCCCAGGCCCCGCTTCGAATGGATTAGGAGGTGCGGTTGATGAGGCTTGCAAATCTGTAACCACCTGTACGGGCTGCGTACACGCGATACCAGACCATTCTCTATCTGCGCATCGGCCTGCGATTTCGATTTGGAGTTCGTATTCTAGATTTAGGCCGTAGCTAGTGAAGCTAGGCGCGATGTTAACGTCCTTTGCGAGTTCGATGTTCGCCACGTCGAGCAGATTGAGGCCGTCGTAGAGGGGTTCGCCGTCACCTGTTTCGTACTTGTGGTCGCAGAGGACGATGGTACGGCGTTCGGTGTGGTTGGTTACTCTGCTGGGATGTTTGAAGAAAGCTTCGTTAGGTAAAAAGACGTTGACCTTCGCGTTCAACTGCACTTTGAGTCGCCGGATGAAAAGATCGGGAGGGGAGGGCAGTGATTCCGAGCGTTTGATGTGTTGCACTGTTACGATGACGGGAACGAGAGAACCGACGACCAGGACGTTGGGTGGAGTGGCGAGGACATTGAATTGGGCGTAGGGGATTTCTGCAAAGGACTCGATGCCAAAGAGGAGTTCTTTATCGTAGAGTTTGTCTTTGAAGCGCCCGAGCTTACTCGAGTTCTCGGCGTAATTGGGGAGAAGTTTGCGTGTTCGAATTAACTTTTGGCCGGTGCAGTGTTTGGGTAGTTTGGTGCCGAAGTTTAGGTCCGGTTGGAGGAGGGAGCGGTCGTAGGAAGGGGCTGGAGGCATGTAGGTGATTTCTTGTCGGACTCTTACTGGTGGCGTGCCTGGTAGATCTGACTCCATATACGCTTCTAAATGGTACACGACCCGTGGACTGGTGGGCGTGGGACCATCAAGCGTTGGAGGTAGAGGGAATCCAGGAGAATGCTGGAAACGGGGGTGGTTCCATTGGTCCCCTGGATGAAGCCATACTCTACCAGCGGGAGGAGGTATCGTAGCATGATTTCCGAATGTGAAGGTGAAAGGCAGCTCGACTCTGGGTGGACTTTTCGTGTTGTTGGCGCGAAGGTGAAAGTCATCGTATTCATTTTCGTGGATATAGAGGAATTGCGAAAGTCCATAGAACTCGAGGTGCACGCTTCTTCCGTGGGCATCTTCAACGGCAGAGAAGCCTTTTAGACTTATGCTTATGCGTTTAGGCTGGAATGTGGGCACCACGATTAGCTGGCCTTGTACGCAGTCCCCGCTTGTGTAGGTTGGTGGCGGATTGGACACTTCGATGTAGATGGGATTGTCTCTGCGATTAGTTCGGCTGCCGCTCGCAGCAATTGCCAATACCATGATCAGCTGATGGACGGTGGACGACTATACGATAAGGATAGGAGAATAATTGTGGTTATGGAGAACAATGGCATTGTATAAGGCTGCCCACGGGGTCAAGTATCGACGGCGACGTCGCTTCGCTGCCGCCCCTGTTCCTCGGGACCTGCCATACCAAGCCCTAGGGTGTCACGAGTTAGAGCCGAAGTTCCATCTTGGTATTCAAACCCGGGTTTGATTGACCTGGACGCCCTACGAGCCTAGAGACCCGCGTATCAACACCGCTGGCTCAGCCTCAATGCTTCGACAAGGAATGTTTGCGAGATTTCCCTCAAATCTCCGACCTTGAGGCCTGCCGTGGTGTTGCAGGTGTCTTGCGCGATGACGAGGCGCTTTGGGGTGATGCTCATTGGTGGTGTTGGCGGCCGGGGTCGTGCCGTCATCGATGGAGGGCGCGACTCGCGACTTTTTGACCCTCTAGCAGCGAACATTTGAACGCCCGTCCCAACCAACACGGCCAGCCATGTCGTCCAACTACACCTGCACAGCCTGCTCCAAGGCCCTATTGAGGTCCTCTACGTCGCTGCTCCAGGTACACAGCCACCACCCACTCCCCAAAGCGGATATTGACTCTCGTAGCGAACGAATAGAGCGTCTCTGCGCCAAGCACGTCGAACAATCTCCACCACCTCACCCACCTCCTACCATGCGTCGCAAACGCTGTCAGCAGATGTCAGGCCCGAAGCAATCAAGAAGCCGCACCCAGCTGTTGCGTCGGGCGTGACTGGCCTCGCCCAGAAGCTGCGCGAAAAGGCACCATTGATGACCGAGACGTACGTCGCATATGGCGCAACACGAGACCTCATCAAGGAATGCACAAAGCCGGGTGAATACAAGATACCCCAAGCGCTGCTAAAGCGGGGCGAGATACCGGTCGACGAGAACGGTGTGCACCTGGGCGAGGCCGAAGGGTGGTGGTATGACAGTAAGTGCTGGAAACAACAATACCCAGACCCCCGCTAACATATCTTGCACAGCCCTCGGACTAAAGCCGACGTTTTCGAATTGGGCCCAAATCACCTTCATCCACATGTACATGCTGCAAGTCCGCTTCCGCATGTTCCCCCAGTCGCACGCGCCAGTATGGATCCAGCACCTCACCAACCAAGCCTTTTACGCGGCCGAGGACCGCCTGGTCATATGGCACAAGTTCAACGCCAATTCGCTGCGCCAGAAGCACCTCAAGGATATGTTCTCGCAGTGGCGGGCGGTGCTGCTGTCGTACGACGAGGGGCTCATGAAGGGTGACGCTATGCTTGCGGCGGCTATTTGGAGGAATCTGCTTGGCGCAAAGGAGGATGTCGACTTTGAGAAGCTGGCCCAGATTGTGGGGTACATGCGGAGAGAGCTCAAGAGGCTGGACAGTGCTACGGATGATCAGGTCGCGGATGGGACGTGGACTTTCCGTGGTAGCCCGGGAGAGGAGGCGCCTGTTGTTAAAGCGCCGAGTAGGATGATGACAGCTGAGACTTCGAAGGCGTGAGGGACGAACGGCACAAATGGAATGTAAGAGAAGAGCTATGTATCAACACCGTGTATATATCTTATGAGAGATGTGATATGGAAACAAGCCTATTCACGTTCGTTCAGATTTACTCGTGCTCCTGCATACTTAAGTTCAGCGCCTTTTGCAACTCCTCTTCGTCCTCACCCTCAGTAGTCGAAGCTCGGCCTTTACCTTTACTCTGATGATGCGCCTCGAGAAGACTCTGCTTCTTGACATACTCCATCACAATCTCTTCCTCTGTCTTTTCTTCTATCGTCTTTTCTCTCCGTTCTTGCGCTTGGAATTCACCTTGCGTGGTACCTGCAAGATGACCAGGGTCATACGAAGGGGGTCGTCGGGCGCCTGCTGGCCCATTACTCCTGCCAGCTGCCATTTGTTCTGATGTTCCTGCCGTCTCGCTATCCAGATCTTCCCATCTATCGTCTTCGCTCACCTGACGCTGCTCTTTGAGACTCTGCGCGATGGCTTGTTTCAGCTGTTCTTCGTATTCCAAAGCTTCTCTTGAGTGTCGCTGAGCTTCGGCTTCACTGGACGACATCGCCTGGAGTAATTCGGCACTGGAACCTGCTTCAGCGTCTGCGCATGGCGTGTTTTGATGTGCTTGGTGGATGGATCCGTTGGTATCAGTCGCTTCAAGCGGTGCTTCGGGACCGGTGTCGGCAGCATGCGAATCATACTGTGATGTGAGCGCGGCAGTTCCCAGATCTTGAGTAGACTCATCCACAGACCGGACTGGACCCGCCGTAGCCCCATCATCCCGATAAGCCTCAGTATCATCCGCCTTTCCCCGCCGCTGTGCATCCAGCACATCCTTCATCATCTCATCAAGTCCATCTTTCTTCTTCAAATACTTCTGAATCAATCTCCACCTCTCAATAACATCCTCCCTCTCCTTCTCATCACTCTGCAACCACTCCTGATACCCCTGCGCCGTCCTACTCGTAACAATGTACGTCTGCACACTATTCCCAAACCTCTTCTGAACCTCCTTATGCACCCCCTTCATCATATAACTCGGTATCCCAAACAGCGCCGCCCCCGGCTTAGCTATGAAACCCCCAATACCCTTTCCTACCCCCTTGAAGAAACCACTGGTACCTTCTTTCTGAGCACCCTTCCAGGGCTGGGTGAAGAGGCCGGTGACGCCGTCGTACCAACCGAAACCGAATTCGCGGCCTATGGCGACCATGCCGGATTTGAGATCGGTGACCTTTTCTTGGGGGCGGACGGTGGTGTCGTTCCAGAGTCTGGGTGCGTTGTGGAAGCCTTTTGTTATGCCAACGGAGAGTTCCATGGGGGATTGGACGCCGGCTTTTACGATGCGTCCGAAGCCTTTGCTTGTGCGCAGCCCGGTGGGGCGCAGCATGTCATTGTCCTTGTTAGAGCTGGATGCTAAGCTGTAAGTTTGAGATGGCGACGTGGGGAGGTTTGGAACGGTCTGAGAACGAGCAAGAGGTTTCGATGCGATTGCACCCGACTGGCGGTGTTGTTGTGAGCTTGATGAAGCGGAGCTCTCTCCTACAAGCGACGACTCGCTTCTCTTTGCGGCGTTCCGTACTGATGTGTCAGACTGTTGTCTACCAGGTCCAAAAGGGGCTTGAACAGCCTTCGCCGTTTCTGAAGGCATCTCAGCTATCCCCATACTCATGCTCCCCAACGTCCTAAGTATCCCCATACCGAATCCAGAGATAGGATCCACAGGACCTTCATCAGTCTCATACTCTTGTGGCCTAAAGAGCTTGAGGTCATGGAAATCTAAAAGATTGGCGTTGGCCAAAGTACAGGCCGCAAAAGCGCTCAGTCTAATTTGAGTGCGCTTGATGCGCCACACGGCCACTCGAGATGGTGCAAGGGTGCAACGAAGTCGGTCGGGATCGAGATACTGGTGGAATGACTGGGCGCCAGTGTCGCTGCCTCTTTCCGTAGCGATCTTGCTTGCTAGGTCTTTGGCACGCTCGAGGCTTTCGGGCTTCAAGCAGAAGTTGATGGCATCTGCTAGTTTGTCCGCTGTGAGTTGTCGATAAGGAATTGGATCGGGACCGGCACCAGCTCGCGCGATCATTGCGCCCCAAAAAGGCTGGTCTCCGAAGAACGGAATAATCAATGTTGGTCGGCCTGGAATAGAGATACCAAGTTAGCTTTTGGCCCATTTGAGTTCTGTAGGCGAAGAATTTACCTGCTGCAATGCCTGCCGCTGTAGTCCCCGCGCCACCATGGTGAACAACGCATTCGACGTGCTTGAAGAGCCAGTCATGCGGCACGTTGCCCAACATGAACACGTTCTCAGGAATACGAAGTTCTTCCGCACCCATGCCTCCCCAGCCCTTGGAAAGCAGTACACGTCTTCCGCCTGCAATCCTTGTCGTGGCCTCGAAGATGATTTCCGTCATGGCGTTCGGATCGTCCAAAACAATACTTCCGAATCCAATGTATACCGGTGGTGGCCCATCGTCAAGGAACTTCTGCAGCTCAGGAGTAGGGGTATAGTTAGAGGCCAGATTCAGAAAGTAGAAACCAGAGATAGATATATGAGAACCCCAGTCTTTTGGTTTCGGAATAAGAGCTGGAGACCAGCAGTACGTATGAGGAACTTTGAGGCGCTGAAGCATTCCTGGAGCCCAGATCATACTCACGGGCTCTAAGCCGAGACATTTGGCTCGAAAGCGGTTCATGATGTCGCCCAAGCCTTGCCATGAAAGGGCTTCGATCATAGCGTAACTGATGTAGTTTGTGAGTTGGGTGTCGGCATTGGAAGACTGGATGTTCGCCAGAGGATGAGGGAAAGCCTGGGTGGGAGAATATGGCATGGTGAACATGATATGAAGGGGTATCCCCAACTTCTCAGCGCAATGGATATGTGCAAAGCTCGGTGGGTTGGCAATGATACAATCCGCAACGAAGGGAAAAGCACCAGAGTCCTTTGCAGAGCGATCCGAACTGTCGTCGTCGGTAGTTCCATCACCCGTTTCGTAGCACGATCGCCAGCAGCCTTGTATGTATTCCGCAACATCTCTTCTTCGACGACCGACATCTCCACTCGCTAGACTGCGAAAACCTGGCATCAACCCGGGATTCTTGACCATGAAAGCCATCAGCTGAGAGGGATCACCGCCGATGCTGAAAAACTCTAGACCGTTCTCTTGCACGAAGGCCTTGAAAGTAGGATGAGTCGCCAGGCGTACGCGATGTCCATAGGTCTCTTTCAAGACTTTACCGAGGGCGACAAAGGGTTGTACGTCCCCGCGCGAGCCGACCACCTGGATAACCACATTCAAGGATGGAGGTGGAGGAACTCCTTCTTTACCTCCTAATGAAGGTGGAATATATGCAGGGGGAGTCGGGCTGTCATCTTGAACACTTTGAATGTGCTCACGCAAAGCTGGAGTAAAGACTTGAGATAACCGACGGTTGAGCTGGTTGATGCGGATGTTAACACGGCCGTCTTCGGTGACGCTTGCGCTGGTGCCTAGGCCATCTTTCTCGTTCCGAATCTCGCCATAGATGTCGCCATATGGAGGAGGTGGAACTTCTTCGTCTGTCGCATCGGAAGTGATGAGGTCAGTCGTTTGTGAGGGGGCCTCTTGTCTCGTTGATCCTGCGGTTTCTGTCTGAACGGCAGAAGCAGCAGCTTGTGCTTGTTGAAGCATTGCATGCTGCGCATCGGTACTCGATATAGAGGTTTCATCCTCTGGGTAAGGTTGCGTGGTCATGGTGTCAACGAAGGAAAGCAGATTGCACAGTTTGGGTCGTCCCAGGCAGGTGCAGCATCAGTAAGTACTCCATTGTCGAAGAGCGATTTACGCCCTGGTGGCTGAATAGACCCAGACATCGCATGAGTGCATTCGCATATACCAGTCCTCAACGATGATAAAGTCATATTAGTGGTAAGCCTTGCGCGTGCGAAGGATGCGTATGCGTTCGCGAGAGGCTGAGGCAGGACCAATTGGGTAAACCTTGCGAGCTGAACACGGGAAGTTGGACCCCGTAATTACGTCATTATCATCAACAGCCTCCTTGGGCACGTAAGCATCACCCAACTGCGGAACCCATGCCATGATTGGATATTTATCAGGAGCATCTTGCGAATTCCAGATTTCAAGCTCATATGTATACCAGGAACTAAGGTCTAACATCAAAACAAACATTGCACCAGACCGAAAAACAAGCTTGTCATAGCTAATGTGCACAGCGCATACCAAACATCATGAACACTCGCAATCGCACCACCAGTGAAATCCGCTAGTATGCCTGTGGTGGTACTCGTCGGCTGCCCAAATCCGCCGCTACCGCTGTTGATAGAGTTGCCATTGTTGCCATCCACGGTAACAGATGCGGTGATGGACATCGAACCCTCGACCACAACGATAGGTGTTTCTCCAGGGGTGAGTGAAACCTCGATCCCACCAATCGTTGTCATGGCACCAGGCATCAAGGTTTGACCGTTCGGCAGTAATAAGCCTCCCCCATCAGTTGCAGGAATGAAAGAGAACCCAGATGGAAGAGCACCAGCAGATATCGTTGCACCCCCAAGCACCACGCTGCTTGCTGCTGCATTGATCGCTATGGTTGTGGTGCCTGCAATCAAAGCGGACGAGTCGCGTGAGATGGTCATGGTGCCGACGATGGTCACCTCGCCTGGCTCAAGTTCCGAAGCAAGCTCGCTAACATTGACACTCGTCCCGTCTACGGTCACTACAGATGGACCTGGTAGTTGGGTAGTTTCCTGTAACGAAATCGTCTGGGTGCCGCCAACGACTACAAAAGAGCCTGAAATGTCTCTGGAAATTGGTATGTTGTTTATAGTGGTCACTTCGCCTGGGTGGAGTCGTGTAGCAACCTCACCAATGTTGACGGTCGTCCCACCGATTACCACAGGTGCTGGTCGAGCTGCCGGAGTCGGTGGAGGAAGCCCGAACGTCACAGTACCATCTATGACAACGAACGAGGCGGAGTTATCGAACGAGATTGCAATGTCGTTGATGGTCGTATGCTGTCCAGGAATGATCATGCTTGCAGCACCGCTTATCATGATACCCGAGTGAGACGGCCGAACTACAATAGCGCCAAGGCCTGGTAGAGACATGGTCTGCATTTCGCCAGGACTGGGGACCATCGTGGTAACCGGAGGATTAATGGGCAATGCAGGTATTCCACCTGATGGTTGCACAGGTTCTCCTGGCATTGGTCGTACCAGACCACCAGACGTCGCTATCGGATTACCTGGAGGCGTACCCTGAGGTATTGCAGGAGCAGTGAATTTTACCGATGAAATTTCCGGTCTGCTCGGCTGATCATTCGATGCAGTAGGAACGTTATCCGAAGGTTTGAGTTTGGTGGATCCGGTCTGGGTACTTGGCAAAGCCTTGCTAGACGTTCTTCTCTCTGATTAGCTATAGACATCAACAATATCAATTTACTGCTTACGTGGGCTCTGCCAGGGTCGGCTGAAAAGTAGCTGGAATGAGATAATCGTAGTCGAATAGTGTTGAAGCAGTGATTGCGGTTGCGGTGAGCGTAATGACAACATCAGATCCCGGCAGCGTCATTGTTGTGACCTCAGTGTAAGTCACCGTTTCTATTCCAGTCGGGCAGACTGTCTGCGTTTTGGTTGGAGCTGGCATACTGGCAATGGAGCTGTTGAAAAAACGGGGTGTCCTGTGCTCTGTTAGTATATTGCTAGTGTAGCTAGGAAAAAACTCACGTGAAGGATGCCGCAGTAGTCGTTTCCGCCCTTTTATCAAAACCCACACCAGCTGTTTGTCCCACGTGCTCGTATCTGGTTAATGTTGTACCGTTGCTGAACGGAGTTATGTAGACATATTCAATAAATCCTAATGTCACTATAGATGTTTGTGTCGATGGCTCGCTTAGTACGGTAGAGATAGTAGTCACATAGCTGAGACTGGTGATCAGTGCGGTACATTTTGAAGTTGTCGTGGGGGAGGAAGCAACATTCGCTGCAACTCCAGGATCTATAATCTATAAGTCCAACTGAACCTACAGGGTAACTTGTGGACCGGGAAAATACCTGAAAAGAATAGAGCGACAAACGTGAACACTCTCAACCGGTATTGTGAGTACATGTTGGCTATGGGAAATCAGACAGTGGAAGACGCAAGGTCGTAGTGACTGTGTTCATCGGTGTCGATGGTTATATTGTTTCCTAAGCAAGATGGGGGTAAGTGGTGGGAGAAAGCAGGCTAGATGCGATGCTTTCCATGCTGCGGTCTTAACGATGGATCTGATATTGGACGTTCCTCAGGCCCTGGTTTGGCCCCCAATGGTCATACAGCCTGTGATTGGTCGAAGTCCGCTGCATTGTCTCAATCTGGAAACACACAATAAACCTTGATTGCTTCTGCAGGACGCATGACCTATCAACGATGGTGTTGTATTTTTGGTCGTCGGAAAGGACGCAGTCAGCAACTTGAAAGTTGATTACATTCAAGTACAGGTTCATTCATGCATGTGGGGTACTGTCTTCCTACCTTGCCCTCAGTCTCCAACATTCGCGAGATAGCGTTGTTCATCCCAGCCTGGAGGTTCCCGCAATATGGCAGGAGCGCTCTCACTTGCAGCATCGGGGGGCTGGTTTGGTAATGACGGCAGCTGGTCAACGTATGCCTCTTACACATTAGGAAACTGTGCCCATACTTGTGCTGACAATCGTAGCTTCCTCGTTCAGGTGGGAACGCCACCACAAACATTCAACGTGTTGCCTGCAACACAAGCTGCAAACATCTGGCTTCCTATCGCTGATGAGTGTGTGAGGCTGCAAAATGGGTCGGCGTCGTGTGGCAGCTCTCGCGGTGCGATGCCTTTCCAACAACGTCCGAGCCCTGGGTTTCAAGCGAATATGTCGTCGACCTGGAAAACCATCGGTCTCTATGAACTCGGAATGGGAAGAGTCCATGAGATCAATGGAAACGGGCTCCAGGGATTCGATAGTGTTGAAATGGACAACTTCACAATGGAGGGTCAGGCGATCACCGCCTATGCCTCGCCCGGTTTCTGGATCGGTCAGATGGGAATATCGCTATTGCCACTCAACTTCTCAGAGACAATCAGCTCACCATCTTTGATCTCAGCTCTCAAAGATGATGGTCACATACCTAGTCTAGTGTATGGATATCAAGCTGGTGCCTCATATCGCAAAACAAGAGTACCCGCCAGTCTCGTTCTTGGAGGATACGACCTTTCGCGTTCGTCAGAGCCTTTGACGGTCGACATTAATTCCGACGTGTCCAGGGCGCTTACTGTGGGACTCCAGGATATCATAGTGATCGACTCACTGAATGGAACGCTGTCGATGGTTGATAACGAGCGGATATTAGCCCCGATCGATTCGTCTGTTCCTGAGATATGGCTCCCCAAATCTGTTTGCGACCGCTTCGAATCTGCATTCGGGCTAGAGTATCATGAGAGGTCTGGGAGGTACGTTCTCACGGATTCGGCCCGGGATCGACTTCGGGAACTCAATCCTACCTTGACGTTCACCATCGGTACCAATGCGGTGACGGGCGGCAATACTACTATGGTTCAACTTCCATACGCAGCCTTCGACTTGCAGGCAGGGTATCCAATCTTTGCGAATGCGACGAATTATTTCCCGATTCGAAGAGCTGATAACGAAAGCCAGTACGCGATCGGCAGGGCGTTTCTACAAGAAGCATATATCGGCGTTGACTTCGAGGCTGGCACATTCAATGTCAGCGCAGCAAAATGGGACGATCTGAAGCCTGAGATTGTGACAATATCAGGTAAAGATAGTGATACCGGGGCGGCCAAGGAGCCAGGCCTCTCGGGTGGTGCGATAGCTGGGATTGTTGTTGGGTGCGTAGCAGCAATATCGATCTGCGTCTTATGCATATGGTGTCTGGTCCTGAAATCCAGGCAGACACGGAGGCCAGATACGGCGCTGGTAGACGACAAGGCAGCGCACGACGCGCTGCACTCAACTCCGCAATTGGTAGGAGTGGCTTTCCACGAGCTCCCCGCTAGGCACGGCGACAGCGAGTTATGGGAGGCGAAAATGGTACCTGAACTGGGCAGTCAGGAGTGTGCGCACGAATTGCATCCGGACTGCGTTCGATGAAGGAGGGCTGGTGACGGCTGCCAAAGAAGGGAGGCGTGATGACGAAGAACGTTAGTGTGTTAGCTTCTAAGGCTGTTGCGATTCTAGTGCGTTGCGCCAGCTGTACATGACCTTCCTCTCAACTGACATTTCTCACAGATCTTGAGCAAACAGCTCTCTCTTCTTTCGCCCACAGAACCACCTCATACCAGGAAAACATTGAACACACACCTTATTAAAATCTACATCACCTTGGAACTTGGTTAACTCTAGCTTTTATGCTAATGTAGACGGCAGTGCATATCTTTGGTTTTTCCCTTGTATGAGGTGGGAAGTGAGCGACCGGCGCGCCCTTCAACCTCGTATTGCATCATAGCTTCTCTTCCTACACTGTGGTCCGTCAGAGAAGGAGTATATACCTTCTTATATCTGCGTAATCTACACACATACATCATTCAGTTGACCTATCGAATTAATTATAGTGATAATGCGTCACATTCATACCACTTCCACATTCGCCCAATCCACATTGCTCGATGATCGAACACGACGACCTCCACTAAGCACCGGCTAAGCTCTGTAAGATAACAAGAAGCGATGAATGAATACTACGTGGCAGATCGTAACTCGGTACTTCGTTCACAACACGACCTTCCCGGTCGCATGGGAACGGGATCATATTTCTTCTCTTGATCAGCGCAGCCTGTCACACAGTTCTAACGCACAGACATGGCGGTCGATCCGCATACTCTCACGCTTTCCACCGCTCTCGAAGCTCGCTATTCACCCTCTGGCGAGAAGTGTGCTATTTGCCAGGAGTTATCAGAGGACGCGCCTCCTGTCTACGATCCAGCAGATGAATACACATCCGATACAGATTGTCAGGCTAACTTAGAAGCAGTCGTTACGAAGGTCTGTGGCGATAAACACTTCTTTCACCGAATTCGCATCGAATCGTGGTGGAAGTCTGCGAGTCCCCATCTCAACACTTGCCCTGTCGATCGTACATTTTGCTACGGTGACGTACGAGTACCCCAGGAGCCTGTCAATCATCCTACGTATACTACATTCCCAGGTCATGACCCACATGCACACGGTACCGTTCACTTAGATGGAACGGATGATTACCTAGGATCTCTTTCAGCTGACGATATAGATTTCATTACCCGCGCACGAGACGAGGCATTCAACTCGATGCTTACTCCGAATCAGGTCAATTCAATCGGTCCATTGGTGGACAATCTGCTTGATCGTGCAATCGAGACTGTGCAGAGGTGTGGACCCGATTCTGGTAACAGAGTTACGATCGAATACTACTTGGATGGTCGCCTGCTTGCGGGAGGGCTGGCCGCAGGCTATATCACGCGCGAAGAACTAGACATGGCTAGGAATATCACCGAGAATATAATGATAGCAGCTCTGAACCGTACAGCCATACCGCATCGAGCGATGGAGGATGTGCAGGCCCCTTTCACTGCCAATCCACATGTTTCTGACGACATTTTTGGGGAAATGGTAAGAACTGGAGCCGACGAAGCCAATTCTGATCATCACCAGCGTTATCAACCCGGCCACAACGGTTTTATGGTTTACAGGAATGTACGCATTGAGCTCCAAGCAGAAGGACCACAACATTACCTTGACACTATCGCTCATATGGTTGGCTTCTTCGACGATGACCAAGATGATTCTGGTGGCGGTGACATGGGTTAGGATTCTGTCAACGAGCATGGTAATACCGTCAATGTCAGCTACATTTGGTCAGTGACTAAATTGAGGGACAGTGACCCTTTGTTATCTTTATGGCATGCACCACTCCAAAGAGATATGGACGTGGAAACCCTCTTTGGTCGGAGAAGATAGATACTGTTGCCAGAAGTACTGGGATGAGTAAAGGTAGTTTTGATCGTTGATGAAATATCGGGTCAGCTTCTTCGAACTTCAACAATGAGATTGTCGTAGATAGGCAATGGAAAGAACAAAATACATATAACATGCGTGTGTTATCAGGGTGAAGCTGAGTCATCCCGTGAGGTAGTTCTTAAGACCTCTACGTGCATATCGCTTTCTATGACCGTGCGCCTCGTCACAGATGCTAGATACCGTAATCCCCGCAGTCCGAAAATTTTCCGGATTTATCCATCGGCTTTTATACCTGGGAGAAAAGGAGGATGATAGGAAGAAGGCAAGCCGGTGGGGAACATGCGCACCTCATACACGGCTCGACTCGAGCTGACAACCCCACCCCGCTGCCGCATCCGGCAAAGCGCCAGATCCCGCTCAGGATGGCTGGCTAGCCTCCCAATAATCTCAGCACGTCACGAGCACGAGACGGTGTTCTAAGCCTGCAAGCCAAATCGCAAGAAGATCTTCGACTATTTCCATCCCTTGCAGCTCCGATGGCTATGGCCCCTTTGATATGTCTCCACTGAAGCGTCCGAGTGAGGATGCGGACCATGAGGATGGGCGCCGACCTGCACCACGAACGCCGAGAATTAGAGCTTGTAAGTCATGGACGCGCCCCACTTCATCGCTACTTCTATGCTTTTTCTTACAATGCGTTGCTTTAGGTGCCGAGTGTAAAAGACACAAAATCAAATGTGAGCCTGTCGACAATGAAGCAAAATGCGCAAAGTGTCTGCGCAGCGGAGCGGAATGTGTTCCTTATAATTTGAACCAACGGCTTTTGGATGAAGATGCTGCGTAGGTTCATGTAGCACACACTTCATTTCATCGTCACTAAGTACTTCAGCTGGAAATCAAATGCGACAGCCGAGTTGTCGCAGCTGCGGTCTGCGGTGCAGCGTCTCCTGCAGCACAACAAACTCCCCGGCTTGGATAGTCCAGTTAGTCAAGATACGCCGCCGCATTCAGCAGGACGCACCATGACCATCAGCCCGACAAACGTCATGTCCGAGAGCGGACATGCCACGTTCGTTGTTCCGCCGCCCATGGATATGACGAGAGATACCTCTGTTGAGCCCGAGTCCGGAGAAGAGTCTGGCTTAGTGACAGCGCCCATGAAGAGTTTATACGACCTCACCCGGATCCGGAACCTTCGGAGCAGCGTGCGATGGAAGCCTAGCTCCAACTCTGTGGAAGAGGACTTTATAGCGCAAGGCATTGTGTCTTTACCGGAAGCTGAGGACCTGTTCAGACGGTATATGCAAGACATCCGTCTCTATCTCTGGGCTGGTGTACTCTTCCCATATGATTCCTTGGAAGCAGTGCGCCGCCAGTCCACTCTTCTCACCGCGGCTGTGCTCACCATCTCAGCACTACATACGCCTGGTCGAGACGAAGCGTTGCAGAAATGCTACAACATCTTCGTATCATTAGTCTACAGTGCCTTTCTCGCTCGGCCTCAGAACCTGGATGATATACGTGCGCTAGCTCTTGCCGCCTTCTATCTCTCGAATCTAAGCTGGAAGTTGGCCGGCCTCGCTGTGAGGAACGCTGTGGAAATGAATCTGCATATGTCATACCAGAAGCTGATGCGAGGGCATGAAGATCAGCGAGACAACGTGCGTCTATGGTACGCGTTATATGTCTGCGACAAGCAGTTCAGCATCGCATATGGGCGACCATCTATCGTCCATGAAGACATTGCCATCAAGAACATCGAACACTTCCTCGACAGTCCGAAAACGACACCGGGAGATATCAGACTGGGAGCGCAAGTCACTCTGTTCAAGATCCTGACAGAAGCATACATCGCCTACGGCAGCGATCCAGAGCAACCACTGACGGAACCCGACTTCCAACAACTCCGCCTCTTCAACTTCGCCATCGAACAATGGCGACTCGCATGGCAAGCCCGATCCGCCGACAGTCCATCCATCGGATCCTACCCATCGAAAGGCGTAGTGTTGTACTACCACTTCGCCAGATTCCAGCTCAATTCACTCGCCCTGCGTGCGCTACCTCCCCCTAGCGCCGCCACATCGGAATCACTTTCCTACGACCGCCGCGAAGCAGCCAACATCGCCATCACCGCCGCAACCAGCACCCTCACTCTAATCTTCGAGGAGCCCGATCTGCGCAAAGCCATGACAGCAGTACCCATCTTCACGCACACCATGGTCGCGTTCTGCGCTACCTTCCTACTGAAGATGGCAAAGACCTGGGGCGGCATGGCACAAGTGCAATCACCAGAATGGGCAACCGAACCCGTTGGCCTAGGTCTCAACTTCAACATTAACCAAGTACTATCTCTGTCGCGGCGCTCCTCTTCTTTCCTAGCGAAAGTGGCGGAGAATCTGAACGAGAAACACATCACTACGCATATCGTGCAGGGCATAAATGATTTGTTGAAACGGCTGGATGTCGCGGGTACGCCGTCGGGTTCTGTGACTCAAGGCGGCTTTCCGGCGACTTCGCCTGCTACTACGCATGTGTTCGATCCTGTGAAAGCTGCTACTGCGCGCAATGATGAGGGTGTGGAAGTGGGGGCGTCGAACGAGTATAACATGTATGATTTGATTGGTTCTTATGGGTTTGGGTTTGACGAGACGTTTTTGGGTCAGGTTGGGCCTACGAATTTGGATTTTTGGCAGACGGAGCCTTTCTAAAAGGGTGGCATATGTTCGTGATTCGAGAGGGAGCTCTTCTAGCCCTATGTTCCAATACACTTGAGGATCTTGGGATACCTTGTGACAAAAGGACTTCACACGTACTTTCACATCATATCACTCTTGAAGTTATAGTCCAGCCATGTTTGGCGCTCCTGATTATTCCTACATCACATCTTCGTCCAGCCGACACCTCGCATCCAACGTTACGACTCGAGAGTGGTGAAAGGCGGCAGTATCGGGTGGTGAAGGTGGGCGTGCGGAGCTTGCTGGGAAGCCGGGCGAAGGCACCGGTGATGTTTTGTGGACCAAGCTGTGGTTTGCTGCACTGCGAGTAGGCAGCAGTAGCGATTGCTGCGGCGGAGCGGAGTATGTAGGCAGCTATGCGAGTTTAGCAATGCGCAAGGCTGGACAAGGCTGCGCGAGGCTGAGGCTGATGCTCAGAGCTTCCGCGCGCGCTCGAGAGGGGAAGCTGCGACGGTCGTCGGGGAAGTTCGTGCTCTCCATACAGACGGCGGAAATAATAGAAACGAGCTTTCTAGAAGTGAATCATGCGCGTGTCGTCGGCGGGACAAGCAATGAGTGAGTGCATCGACAGAGTCGCGATTGTTCTGCCCCTCGCTACTAGGCGTTGCTGGGGAAGGCGCGTTTGGCGGTGAGGCGCAATTGGAAGGCGCGCCCCACCGTGATTGGCTTAGCCGCGGCCTTCTCTGCGTTTCTGCCGCTCTGTCTAGAAGATTCTCGAGCTCCACCACAGACTATATCAGCCCCAAACTCGACTCCTCCCACTACTTTTTCTTCATCGAATTGCTCTCTCCCACTTGCACTACACAGACATCGACGTCTCTCTGCTTGCTCTTACCCACACGCATTAGAAGAGCTCAGCAACCGAACTACCCCGCCTAACTGTACGTCTTCCCCACATTCGCCTGTCACGACAGCCTAGCCCACCATTGAGCCCTGGCTGACTCTTCCCCTCACAGCTCAACACCCACACAACCGCCACCATGTCTGGGGAGACCTTCGAGTTCCAGGCTGAGATCTCTCAGCTGCTCGGCCTCATCATCAACACCGTCTACTCAAACAAGGAGATCTTCCTGCGAGAACTCATCTCCAACGCCTCCGACGCCCTCGACAAGATCCGATATGAAGCCCTCTCAGACCCAAGCAAGCTCGACAGCGGCAAGGATCTCCGCATCGACATCATCCCCAACAAGGAGGCTAAGACCCTCACCATCCAAGATAGCGGTATTGGTATGACCAAGGCCGATCTCATCAACAACCTGGGTACGATCGCCCGCTCAGGCACAAAGCAGTTCATGGAGGCGCTGTCAGCCGGTGCCGACATCTCCATGATTGGTCAATTCGGTGTCGGTTTCTACTCCGCATACCTCGTCGCCGACCGCGTCACCGTCATCTCCAAGAACAACGATGACGAGCAGTACGTCTGGGAGTCCAGCGCTGGTGGCACCTTCAAGATCACCGAGGACACCGAGGGCGAGCAGATCGGCCGCGGCACCAAGATCATCCTCCACCTCAAGGATGAGCAGATGGACTACCTCAACGAGTCCAAGATCAAGGAGGTCGTCAAGAAGCACTCCGAGTTCATCTCATACCCCATCTACCTTCACGTCCTGAAGGAGACTGAGAAGGAGGTCGAGGATGAGGACGCCGCCGAGGAGACCACCGAGGGCGACGACAACAAGCCCAAGGTCGAGGAGGTCGACGATGAGGAGGAGGAGAAGAAGAAGGAGAAGAAGACCAAGAAGGTCAAGGAGTCCAAGATCGAGGAGGAGGAGCTCAACAAGCAGAAGCCCATCTGGACTCGCAACCCTCAAGACATTACCACCGAGGAGTACGCATCCTTCTACAAGTCCCTCTCCAATGACTGGGAGGACCACCTTGCCGTCAAGCACTTCTCCGTCGAGGGTCAGCTCGAGTTCCGCGCCATCCTCTTCGTTCCCAAGCGCGCTCCCTTCGACCTGTTCGAGACCAAGAAGACCAAGAACAACATCAAGCTCTACGTCCGCCGTGTTTTCATCACTGACGACGCCACCGACCTGATCCCCGAGTGGCTCAGCTTCGTCAAGGGTGTCGTCGACTCCGAGGACCTTCCCCTCAACCTGTCCCGTGAGACCCTCCAGCAGAACAAGATCATGAAGGTCATCCGCAAGAACATCGTCAAGAAGACCCTCGAGCTCTTCAACGAGATCGCCGAGGACCGTGAGCAGTTCGACAAGTTCTACTCTGCCTTCGGCAAGAACATCAAGCTCGGTATCCACGAGGACTCGCAGAACCGCGCTTCCCTCGCCAAGCTGCTCCGCTTCAACTCCACCAAGTCCGGTGAGGAGCAGACCTCGCTTACCGACTACGTCACCCGCATGCCCGAGCACCAGAAGCAGATGTACTACATCACTGGCGAGTCGCTCAAGGCTGTCCAGAAGTCGCCCTTCCTTGACACCCTCAAGGACAAGGGTTTCGAGGTTCTCTTCCTTGTTGACCCCATTGACGAGTACGCCATGACTCAGCTCAAGGAGTTCGACGGCAAGAAGCTTGTCGATATCACCAAGGACTTCGAGCTTGAGGAGTCCGAGGAGGAGAAGAAGGAGCGTGAGGCAGAGGAGAAGGAGTTCGAGGGTCTCGCCAAGAGCCTCAAGACTGTCCTCGGTGACAAGGTCGAGAAGGTCGTCGTCTCCCACAAGCTTGTCGGCTCACCTTGCGCTATCCGTACCGGCCAGTTCGGTTGGTCAGCGAACATGGAGCGTATCATGAAGGCCCAGGCTCTCCGTGACACCTCCATGAGCTCGTACATGTCTTCCAAGAAGACTTTCGAGATCTCGCCCAAGTCCGCTATCATCAAGGAGCTGAAGCGCAAGGTCGAGGCTGATGGTGAGGATGACCGCACCGTCAAGTCCATCACCCTGCTTCTCTTCGAGACCTCGCTCCTTGTCTCTGGCTTCACCATTGACGAGCCCGTCCAGTACGCTGAGCGCATCCACAAGCTCGTCTCTCTCGGCCTGAACGTCGACGAGGAGGTCGAGACCGAGCAAGAGAAGACCGAAGCCGCCGAGGCACCCGCAGCGGCTGGCGAGAGCGCCATGGAGGAGGTTGACTAAGCGCATCGCCCATCTTGACTGGTTTCGAAAAGTTTGGTCGGCGCTCTGATATCCCTTTCATGTGTCATGGCTTTCTTTCACTTTCTACATACACCTCACTTGCATGATGGACGAAGCTTAATCTTCGATGGCGTCTTAGAGTGGTGGTACTTTATGCATCACGAGTAATGGATATCCCGAAATGTATCTTACGTAGACTTGCCTCTGGGTAGTTTTCATGAATGATGAAATTTTCAAATAACCTGTCTTGACTGTGCTTTTGTTGTGGCTTTTGCTTTCGTGGTGTTGATTCATGACCTTGGTGGTCGACGTGGTTGGGCACAGTTCACCACACCAGCTAGCCATCGACCGTTTCAAGACTACTCACGACCTTCCGTCATCTCTCACTAACTTTGCGCCCTGTTTGAAAGATGTCAGATTTGACAGATGCCAGTTTGGTGATGCGATGGACCTAACAAAGTCAGGGTCCAATCCATGCAACGGCGATCGTCCCGTGTCCGAAAAACAGGATCTCCACAGCCTGGGCCGTTTCGTACCTCCACAACAGCAGGGATGAGAAGCGTGCATGACGTATGACGGAGCGCGTTCAAGATGTCTGGAACGCGATTTCTTGGTACAGGACATAGACTACCAGACTTTGTCCACACTTTCTGCTGTCATTAAGATACCTGACGTTCCAGCACCAATTTCCTGAAGCTCAAGTTGTTATTTCGATATGTCGGCCGTAGACCAGCTCAAGCAGCAGAATGCTGCACTGCAATGTACGTTGGTAGATGATGTAAAGGATGTAAGCTAATGCGCGCTCAGCAAGTATTGGAAACATCTCCAAAGTCGCTGGATCGACTGCAACGAAACCAGCCTCTACGACACCAGCGAAGACGGCAACATCGACTGCTAAAGCTACCCCTGTGAAGAAGCCCGTTGCGACGGCGACGGATACCGCAGGATCAGCTGCTGCACCAGCGAAGAGAGTACCGAGGAAGCTCAACGCAGCGGGCGCATCGGCTTCAACACCAGCAAAGAGCACGCCTGTGAAAGCGACTCCAGCTGCAACCTCAACGCCAGTAAAGAAGCCGGTAACCGCTGCATCAGCGACGAAGCCCGCCTCTACCACCACGCCTGTAAAGAAGACGCCCGTCACCGCAGGCAAAACACCAGTCAGTGAAGCATCCAAGCCCGCCCGCCAACGTACCCCCCTCGGCACCACGAAGCCCCTGCCCATACGCAAGAACCCCACAACAGGTGCCGCACAATCACAGCCCGCCAGCGCAGTCAGCAAGGCGCCCGTGAAGAAGACCACCGCCGCAGCATCTTCTCCCGTAGCAAAGACCACTCCGGCAGCGAAAGCTACACCCGTCAAGCGTACAACCACCAAGGTAAACCCCGACGGCACAGCGCCCACCAAAGTAAACATCGACGGTACCTACCCAACCCCCCTCTCCGTAATACTAGCTCATCCCGCACCAGGCCAACCCACTCCTCAGTCAACTATCGCTACCGCGAAGAAACAGCCGGGCATCGTAGGCAAAAGCGTGAACACCGCTACGGGCACTCTGAACAAAACTGTTGGGACGACGACGGGGGGTCTTAACACCGTTACCGATTCTGCTACTACGGGGCTTAACAGCACGGTCAATGGCGTGACGGGGTACGCGGGCAAAGGGCTCGATAAGCTTCCAGGAGGAGTAGGAAAGCCGGTCAAGCATGTAACTGATAATGTTGGTAAGACGGCGACGGGCGCGGTGGATAACGCGTATTACACTGTTGGGTCTGCGACGAAGGGACTGCAGGGCACAGTTAGTAAGACGACAGGGGCGATTGGACGGGGTGATGCGAAGGGGACTGTTGCTGGAGCGAGCAGTGGTGTTGGTATGTTCCCCTTTTCCCATCTCACACTCCAACACCTTTACGTCGATGTGAGCTTGTCGTATATGTCTGAACGCCCTACTAACAATCTCACAGGCAACACAGTAACAGGCGTAGGCAAAGGCGTCGGCAACACCGTCGGCGACGGTCTCGCAGGCCTGGGTAACACTGTCGGTGGCCCTGTCGGCGGCGTCGTCGGCAATGTAGGCAAAGGGGCGAACAACGCTGTTGGCGGCATCACCAGCGGCGTTGGCGACGGCGTTACTAAGCTCGGGAAGGGTGATGTGATTGGCGGTGTGGGCAGTACGCTGGGTGGTGTGGGAAAGGGTGTGGGTGGCTTGCTAGGCGGTATTACAGGATATGGAGAGGATAAGGAGAAATGAAGGTGCAAGGTTGAGAGGTGGTTGGAGAGGGTTATGGAGGAGGAGGAAGTGGAGTTGGATGAGGGTGTGCAGGGAGAGGATAATGAGGTCAAGAAAGAAGACGCTGGAGAGGGTGGTGGTGGTGTGCGAGAAGGGGGGGAAGAAGAAGAAGACGTCGGTGCCGTTGTCGTTGAGGAGGGGTTGAAAGCGGACTCGGTGCATGGCGGAGAGGAAGGTAAGGAAACCTGACATTGTCGCATGTACTTCTACCTAGGTATGCAAATTGTTGTCGTTACTACTATTAGCTTGCCAACATCTCCACACCCATCCATTCAACCCTACGTGATCCTCGAAACCAGAGGCAGGTAGGCGGGTTAGCATATGACCAACATCCCCCCTTACAACCTCATGACCACTCAATACCCCAAGCCACCGGCAGAAACCACGTCACACAGCCTAACCCTCACCCGCCCTCGCTTGGAAACAGCCACATCTGGCACGAAACCTCGCGCTGATCACCCTGGAGAAATACCGCCGAATTCGCTCCTTCTACGGTGGATATACTATACGCGGTAATGTGTGTCACGGCACTAGGTTTGGGGGCTTGCTGTTGTTTCGATAGGTTTCGATAGAAGGAATATAGTTAGGTCCTGTATATTGGGGGATGAGAAGATGGGGCAGTGGGGATGGAATTATGAGAGCTAGGTAATGATGATGCTGTTTGTGGTATGAGAAAAGGGAGAAGTGGATAGCTGCCTGCTGGCTAGTGGAAAATGCCTGTTGAGCGATTTTGCGGTAGACTTGCAAGATCTTTCCATGTACCATGTCCCCGTGGTGTCCACAGTTTAATCTCATAGCGGTCCACGGGTCTGCAGAAAAGGTCGTTGTTATCTATCCGACTGTCCACGCTATTCACCACCCAACACAACGGGTTACCAAGACCCCCATCTGGTTACCCAACGGCCCTTTCCAACGCATTTAACACACCGGCTTGGTCAGAAATGAACCACAAGCCTGCGCCTCTTCTTGCGTCGTCACCTCAGCCACTAACTCAGCACCACGCCGGCGCTTGCCGCTAGCCATCTCGTGTTCTCAAACACACTCACCTGAAATTGTAGTTTTTGCGAACTGGACTTTCGGAGTCCACGCCGGTCCGCGGTGTCATTAACGCAGGTCTAACTGCCCGATATACGCTGCGAGAGCTGTGATAGGGTCGGTTTCGAAACTAACTAGGCTTTCGGGAGGCACGTTGCGTCCGAACTGGCAGGGATGAGGGATGCAGGTGAGGGATTTCAAGGGCTGAAGGTCTGATCGCCGGAAATATCGTGGGCTTGCGCGTCAGGGTGTGGAGGAATAAGCTTTTTTTCGAATGCTTGGTATCGTTCTGACAGGTGTCGAGGAAAGCTTGGTATCATGGCTGGTGACGATCGGGGAGTCATCGCTCCTATCAGCTTGTAGAAAGACTTCTTGATCAGGCGATTTGCAGCCTGGCTTGTATACATGCGCATACTGCTACCTCTTTGCTTTCGTAGCTTCAATCCCGGGCAGCAAACAATTCCCCTCGAGTAAGACATCAGGCAGCATCTCACGACACGGCACACTCAGCCAGCTATTCCCGGCTGGCACACTGTAGCACAACCCCAGGACCCCCAAACCACTCTCGTAACCTTCCAGGTTTGTTTCGCGCATCATCAGCCCTTTTCACGCCCGGGTCAATTCAAGCCACAAGCACAGACGCTGAGAGCGCACGCACCAACCCTATTCCAGCCGCAAATGAGTCGATCAGGGACCAATCCGCCTACTTCCCTTGCAACGTGCACAGAAACGTGTGGCTGAGCTAGGCAATTATCACCGGCACTATCCTCCTCTCACGAAACGTGTGGAACAATAGTGCGTGCGACGACACCGTACCGGTATTCCTTCTGGAGACGGTCTTGAAGCTGGACTTGGGGAACTAGTTGGACTATTGAAACTATTGGCTCGCCGGACCGGCGTATACGCTGACCACCGGTTCCGGCGGCCGCTCATGCAGCGTGAACCCGTCGTGAGACTTGCTTGTGCCTGAGAAAGTGAGATCGCTGCAAGGGTTCGAGGTCGTGTGTGGAATTCACTCACATCTGGGCCTAGCCAGTAAGGTTACCGAGGTTTAGCGCCACGCCAGGTGAATGTAGGCTTGCGCATGCTTGCCTTGTTCCAACGCTCATACCCACGCTTGTTTCGGACGGGTTCATAAGCCACTACTGTCGCCCTTCAACTTCATGTGTGGCTCACGACGATTATTACTTCAAGGTACGCAGTTATTGGAAGGTGAGTTGATGATTGAGGGTGTGTTTGTTCGCTTAATCAAGAGGAGCAGATATACGAGAGTGAGGGCTGCGCTAACGAGGGTCTAGATCGCAGCGAATACATCTTGGACCATATTACCTCCAACCCAAAGCAGCAGGTTGACTCTATATCGTGAGGTTCTCCGCCCCGCCGCTGCGAGTCCAATTGTTGGATTTTCCTCATCTCGCTCGATTCCAAGGCCAGCGATTTCAACCACACCAACAATCCAATCTACCAAACCGCAACCATGCCGTCCACCCAACAAACCCCCCTTCTCCTCACCCTCACAGCCCTAGCAACCACCGTCCTCTCAGCACCAACAACCACCCACCCAACCCCACAACTAGAAGACCTCCAATGCCGCTGTCTCACCTTGTCCACCAGCCGCTCACCAACCCCATGCTCTTACCAAGAGCTCCTAACTCTAGACTGGGAAGCCGCCTTCTCCCTCTCCATCACCAACGCCCTGCCTATCCAATTCGCCGGCCAAACCACCATGGACACCCTACTCGCCATACCCAAGCCCCTCCCGCTTAGCCTCCTGCAGAGTATGCATGAGGGAGGGGAGGTAGCGCCGCTGGATCCGAGCGGCGGGGTTATGAGTGAGAATAGGGTTGTTTGTGGGTTTGGCGGGGAGGTTGAGGGGGTGAGTCGGAGAGGGAGCGGAGGCGTGGAGCAGGAGGTGCATTATGTGGGGACGGTGCTGGGGCTGTTTATGTTGGGTATGATCGTTTGGGTCGCTGGGGAGTGGGTGTGGATGAGGTGAGTTGCTGACACCTTCCGAAAGAGAGACATACGTACTAACATTTGGCATAGGTTCTTCTCAAGGACTGGGAGTATTGTGCTGGAGGGGGATGAGAAGGCTCTAAGAGCTGAGTTCGACGCCCTGACGGCTGAGGTCAAGGCCCTGACTGCGGAGGTCGAGGCTGAGACCAGGAGGATGCCTACGGACTACTCTTGAGGAGAGTCGGCATGATCGACTATCCGGTCTGATCACAAGGCCCCGGCGAGATGTTCATTACGAGGTTCCTTCGAAGCGGTCTACTTTCAGCACTCACATTCCCCACCAGAAGCAAGACTACGGCCGAGAAACGCTCGACCGAGCTCCTTGCTACCCACCCACACCTATTATCAGCCATCGTCCCGGATAGGCGTATCCCTGAAACATCGTCATGCGCACTGCCCTTTCTGGACTCTACTTTCGTCTTTGCAGAGGCCAACACAGCGCAGTACCCCTCCCAGACCATCCAAGAGGCTTTATTATCTGTCTCCGCACGCAGATACGCTCCTGCACTCTGCATCGCGCTATCCCGCACTTCATCCACCTTCATGGGGACTGTTGGGGGACACAAGTCAACACCACACACACACGATGGCTGAGGGACAATCAGCATCGTTGCAACAGCCAGGCGGGGAATACACATGGGTGGTCTGGGATTGGTGCTGAAGGTCTACGAGATTTTGTATCAATAACAAAACGTTACATATATCCAACTCCCTCTTTCACTTTGTCTGCACTCACATCAAGTCTGGGGTAGCTTTTACCATGTGTCGCAGATCGAACAGCTCTGAAACGGTACTGTAGCCGTGTGTATCACGTCAAAAGACTATCACATCAAATACACGCCAATACGTCCAGATTTCAGGCTTGTGAACAAGTTGTGTCTGAATCAATGCCATATTACGTATTACTCTACATAGTATCGTAACCAGTTAACATCGCTTTTACTTCCTAGCTCTAGAAATCCCCTATCTGCTAAACAAGTAAACAAGATACGCAAGCGCGAAAGGGGTATAAACGCTTTCAACAGCTATTCCGCCTATACTCCAGAAGATGTAGCACCAGCCAAACAAGGTCAGCTGCTATAAAAGTATGCGAGCGAGTCTGCGACTCAAGCTCAATGCGCCGACTCAGGGTACGAAAGTTGGACTTTGGGTTCGTAAAGCCTGCCAGATGTGTTAGCACTCCGAATCTTCACCCTGTACTTGAGATGAAAGCAACTTACATGAACGTCTCATACCTTACTCCCCTCCTCCTCTCCCTATTCCTTTCCTCCCCACTCCCCGCATACAACACCGGCTCCCAATCGACAACACTCCGCCACCTCTTCATAAGCTTCCGCCAATAACATGCTTCTGCCGCTTGCGTCAAGTATCTTTCCCTAAACACCTGAACCGAGTTATCCGCTATTCGCTTCGCCTTTTCGGGGTGGTCGAGCAGATCCTCCATAGCAGATGATAAATCCGAAAAGTCGCGTTCGACTTCTACAAAGTTCTGGTTGGAGCCGTTGGAGCGGAAGAGGTAGTGGTGGTGTTGTATCCATTGCAGTTTGTGCGAGACAATTACTGAGCGGCAGAGTTGGCGGTATTTGAGGGAGCCGGAGTAAGAACGGCCTAGAGGGGGGTTGTTAGTATGCAAGACTCTGTTAGTTTTGGGGGGTGTAGTACCTTCAGCGTGCGCAATGAACATGTAGTTACACTGATCCACTGGACCGAGGAATTGCTCTTTGAAATTTGGATCCGTCCATTTAAGTTGACCGACGTCGCTCCATGGCTTGCCTTTTGCTGCATCGAGGAGCGCTCTCCGCAGCTTAGGCGCGAAAGTGATTTTGCCTCTCCAGACTAGCTTCTCGATCTTTTGGTCCCACGACTCGACGGCTTCTCGCTGAACAGCTTCTTGAGCGACCTCATCCAATGTGCCCAGCGCGGGCATGTCCCAGCTCCAGAAGCCAAAGTCGGGTATTAACCAGAGGTTGTGATCTTGGACGCGGCGGGTGAGGGACCAGATCGGTTTGGCGGGTTGAGCAGGGAGGTCTTCCACGGAGAAGACGAATTCGATGTTTGGGATATCGGCGGTGGAGGGGGCGGCGAGAACGGCGCGGTATATAGCGCTGAGAGTGGCAATGGCTTTTTGACGGTTGACATTATCGACCATGTGAGTCTCGAGGATGTAGAGCTGTGATATGTTAGCATGCGCCCAGCACTTTGTTAACTGGCCAAGATTTCACAAACCTCTCTATCATAAACCATAGCCCTCACCATCCCCTTCGTAAGCTCGAAGCTATTAAGATCCGCCTGCGTCACCTTACCCCAACGACTCCGCACCTTAACCGCACGCTCAATATCCTCATATTGCCCCGGAAAAGCGCTATCGCACTGCGCCTCATCCAGCCCATAATTATTCTTATCCCTTGGGTACGTAAAAGTCCACAGGCCATGTTCCTCCAACTCCGTCGCATTAATCGTGAGAATAGCCTGATTTGCAGCGCAATCCAGGCAAGTGTCGCAGGAGAAGGTCGTACTGAATTCGCATAAACAGCGGCCCGCGGGCATGTATTCCTTTACCAGCGGGGGTAGAGAAGGGTTCTGCGTGCGCGTGCCGTAGAGAATGGTGCAGATGATGAGGAAGAGCAGGGCGCATGCCGAGACGAAGAAGAAGGAGAGGACTTCTCCGCCCGTAGGACAGCGGCGACGGTATACAGTCTTATCCTTCCGCTCCTCCACTATCCACATCTTCTTCATGAGCATTGGTGCTAGCGGGATCTGGGCGGCGAGACAAGGAGAGACGGCGGGGGCGGCGGGCAGCGAGGACACGCGAGCGAAGTTGGTCGCGGGTGTCTATATTATCGAAATTGGGGAGCTTCGGAGCGTGGCTGGAGGCGACATGAATGGCGACACTACCAGTATGAATATGTACAAGTGAAAGGGAAGACGCTAGGATAGAGAGCGTCGTGGAAGGACGGGCGCGCGGCAATGCGACTGACTGGCGGAGGTGAAGGGATCCAAAGACGGGTGTGGGAAAAAGAAGAGGGGCAGCAATGGAGACAGCCGGCGGGAGGGATGACGATAGTCGCTTCACGGTGGAGTTGGCATGGTGATGGACAAGACGGGTTGCCCCCAATGAGAGATACGGTGAGGGCGTTGCGGAGTGCGGTGCGCGGCGGGATATTTAGATCGGTCAACGCTTAGTACATTACAGTAGTACATTTGACAGGGGGCCAGAAGGTACCGACGCCTCCCATGCGCCTCGCCTTTGCCTCAACATCTTGTACTGAGTTACTCGCAGACATACTCTTTAGACTCGAGCGCGAACATTACATGAAGATTGACTATAGCAGCATAGACGTGCCCTCCCCCACCAATTCTTCCGCATCAAGCTCCCCCACTACCCCTGCACGCGTTGTCGCGACTGCGATTAAGCATTCGGTTGTAACCGCTGCATTCCCCACTCGCATCGCATCAAGCAATTCTCAGGCCCCCCGTGCCACTATCCTCCTACCTGTGCCTGTGGCTGCACAACCCCAATCCCCCATTGCGTGATTGCATCCGTCGTGAGATGCGCGAACCTTGAAATCACGAACTGTTGAACACGCGCGGCCTCTAGCGCCTGCCAACCCAATTTAGTAAGGTGCGCACGCGACCCACCTGCATTTCCTTGATGTCATTCAAACTTCAGCGCCTCTACTGTCGGAACTATTGACCATGGCAATAGTCTTGGTATCATCATTACATTATACTGCGAGAGCATGCGGATACACCTATTTAGCCCCATACGAGTAGGTACAGTAGGGCGCGTACGTGTTCGCATAGCGCATATACATATACTTGGTTGGTAGCGTCCCGCGGCAGTTGAAATGTAACCGACGTCAAAGCAGGTGTTGATCAATCGGGCATTAAAGTCTTCTGCGTTTGTGGGTCGTAGGTCGTTCCATGGTTGTCACACTCGTGGGTAGTGGGTCGCCGTTGCATGTCTGCATGTCTGCATCTGCGCAAGTGCCGGTGTGGAGTACTCTTACATCATTGAACCATGCTGCGTCTGATGGGTGGAGCACAAGAGAGTCATGGCTGATGTGGTAATGTAGGTTGGGTTTGACGGTGATGGAAAGACCAGTGCATGCGCGAAGGGTGACTGTAGCGTTATGGGACGAGCACTTGTAGTATAGTTACACTCGCTACTACTGAGCACACACGTGTTTTACTTACTCAAGAAATTTCAAAAGACACCTGGTGGAGCTCACGAACATCATCCTATCGACACGGGCGTTATGTCTGCGGGTCCTTTATTGTGATGAACACGCATATGAATGAGGATAATCAAGTCACATATGTCAAGTCAAGGTCTAGCAATTTCAGTGGCACAATAGTCAATCACAGGACATACACGTCCTGCAATCCTATGATAGATTCACACAAACTCCCCACCCATAGGCGCTCAACCCGCTGTACCCATACGAGGAGGCCATCAATGCTACGCATAACTCCTAGATGCGATAGTCAAGAACAAAAGAGACACTAAAAACAGGTAACCAGAAGATCCAGAATGAAGTAAGTGTTTGGCAAAAATATAGATAAAAAGGCTATGTACATGAGAAGCCTGGAGTAATGAAAGAAGCTCAAAAAAGAAGGTAAAGTAGGCAAAGAAGGGAAGAACAAGGGCCTAAGAAGTTGAATCGCTGGGTGCTTCCATAGCAACCCTACGAGAAAGTGGGATCAGCGACCAACAAGCCCTACAATTGTTGATATTGCAGGAGACATGTAAAGATGCCGAATGAGTGCGGCGGCGCTGATCCTCACTGGTATAACACGTCTGCCGTCTATGCCGACAGCACGTGCATATCCTCCTCATCCGCATCTTTGCGAATTCCGAAAGGTTGAAAGGCATTTGTCTTGCCTTTGTGAGCGTGAACCGCAAGACCCATCTCACGCATGCGTTCTGCACCACGACCGGGAGCGGGGCGCTTCTCTTTAGCGCCTTTGCGGTGTTGCTTGCGGTACAGTTTCTCCTTGCGTCGCTGCCTCTTCTTCTCGAGCCCGACTTTGATGTCGATGGCGCGGCGAATGGGCATGTCGGAGCCGTCGGCGTCTTCGTCCTCGTCGAGGTCGAATGGGTTCCTCATGGTGATGGGGGTACGTGGGACGGAGGCTGAGACTGTGGGCGCGGGGCGCTCGGCGATGCCGGCGAAGCGGATCGAGGTGTCGCTGCGCTGACGTGTGGTCGTAGTCACGGGGTTGACGGAGCCGCGACGTGTAGGTGGTGGGGACCTGAGGCGCATTGGAAGTGGAGGAGAATGGTGGCGCTTGGGAGAGTTTCCAAACAGCTTGCGTGGTGGGGGAGAACGGTGCACGGCACGCTTTGTGGGTGGGGGTGATCGCAAGCGCTTTGGTGACGGTAGAGGAGAACGCTTCTTCGAAACCTCTTTGCGGCGACCCCGTCCATCGATGTTGACGGGATCCATGCGGCCATGGATCATGAGATGATCAGTCTCGGAAGCTTTTTCATCCTCGGAAACCTCATCTTCGTCATCGTCAGGAAGTTCGGGATCCGATGTTGGGAACGTAGGATCGATGTCCTGTGGAGTAGGCTTGTGCTTGGCCGCACGTCGACGTTCGAGTGTTGACATATACGCCGCTTCAGCCGGCCTGTCTTCATCGAGCGTACCGCAGACGAAGTCTGTGCTGTCGGGCAGCTCAGGGGTGGGAACGCGGATGTTGACCGGCTTGGATGACTTTCTGCGCTTGGAAGGCTTGTCCATGATCTTGAGACCTTCGCGGCTCTCCAGAGACCCGATCGATGATTCAGATACGGTTCGGTGAGTCTTCAGACGAAGCTGTTCCAGATGCTCTACAGATGTCGCTGCAGTTGATGCTCCAGGTGCCCACCAGTCGTAGTCGGACCCGGCATCACTGTCATCATCTGAGACGGCAAATCCATTTTCATCATCGGTCTGGAAGCCCTCATCAGTCGCATCGCTGTACGCGGCATCGTCTTCGTCCTCGTCGAGCAGATCATCATCGTCGTCATCCATTTCGGCGTTGTCCTCATCCTCGTCCTCGTCCTCTTCGTCGATGGCTTCCTCCTCAGCAACCTCCTCGCCTAGCTTACGCAGGTTGTTCTCAATCTTGAGCGTGTCCTGAACTGTAAGCCGGCTTCGATGGCAGGTAACTTCTTGAGTCCACTCTTCAACCTCCTCTTCTGAGCTAGCAAACTCGTGGAAGCGGTATGCTTCACAGCGGGCAAGGTCGGAGTTGGAACTCAAGCGGCGCGTGTGGTCAACTGGGCGGACCTTACGCACGCTCACCGGAGAGTTGTTGCGGACCGTAGAGTCAGAGTCGCGATGGACTTTGGTGGTTGGCTTGGGAGACGAGGGTATCCGGCGTGGTGGCGGTGCGGGGCTAGCCATGCGGCGGGGTTTCGCAGCTGCTTCTGTGGATGGCTTGGACGGGCACGCGAACTTGATGGTGCAGACGCGCTTGGGAGGTTCTTCGGCCTGAGGAGCAGGCGCGGGCTTTGCAGGTGCCTCTGCAGGCTTCTTGTCGTCCTTGGGCCCGCATGCAAACATGATGCGCCTCTTCCTTCCCAGAACCGCCTCGATGCTCTGCTCGGTGCTCTGAGCAGGCGCGGTCTTGGGTACTGGGGTGATGTTCTCGTCGTCGTGTGAGACCACGGAGATGGGTAGCTCCAACGGTTTGTTGTTGAACGTGGGCAGCATGCTGTGGAACGCTGCCGAGGGGAGAGGCGGGCTCGGGGTGCAGGGCCGCGTGCCGGGGCTCGTGAAGCCTCCGTCGCTAGTGAGATCTGCCGTGCCACTGTTGTTACTCCATGTCGAGACGCACGACATGCCGCGGACGGGGCTCGCATCCGAGTGGTCCTCCACAGGCGAGCTCGCGTTCGAGCCCGACTTGAGCGCGGAGGTAAGAAGCGATGCTTTGCGATCTATGACCGGTTTCGATTTGGTGAATGATGTGGAGGAATGCTGGAGGACCAAAGGCGCAGGGCGTTGCGCGCGAGGTTCAGGGGGTTCGTCTAGGTCGCCCACGGCCTCCTCCTCTGCTGTCATATCTGGCGGACATGTATTCGACATGTTCTGTTGTGTGTTTATTTGTAACGCGCCCTGTCTAACAAAGTAATCCTGCTCGTTCGCCATGTGTTCTGTAGTCGGTGGTGTATCGATCGAGGAACGTGCGTGGGGTCGGTGCAAGTCGTGTACCAGATTCAATTGCTGGGTGCGAATAATGTTTCGAAGTGATGCAGTGATAGTGAAGTTGTGTGGTCGTGATGCAAGCGGGTGAGGCGTTGAACCGATTTGTTTTTGGCGCAATGCACCTGCCGCAACGTTCCTGGACCCTCGTTAGAGCGGGAGGCGTGCTATGTCGATCGTGTCGAGTGCAATGCAATTAGAGGCGGTTCGGCGGATTACTGCTGGGCGGTATGGATGGCTGTGTGGGAGAGTGGGGCCCCAGTGAGGCGAAGTGTTATAATATGGACAGAAACATGGTGGAGCTGTGTGTGATGAACCTTGGGTGGAACTAGAAGCGGGCTCGAAGACGTGTCAGAAGCGACAAGCGTCGGGCAGTGTCGAGTGGGAAGGGGTACCTGGGGAGGATGAGGTAGAGTTCCCACAGCGACAGCGACGTGTGGCGACGGGCCGCAGGCTAGCAGAGGGCCCGTTGACAAGTGAGCGGTGCTAGGGAGGGTGTAGATCGAAGGCCAAGCTGTGCTGTCAGACGACTACAGACTGCAACAGTAGTGGCGCAACGCAGGTGGGACTTGTTGTAGGAGAGAGGGAGCGAGGAATTTGATATGCACTTTGGCGGCTCGGCACCATCTGGTCTGCAAAGCACAAACAGTGGGTAACCGGCATTTTAATTCGCGCCCACGCCCGCGCAGCCAATGCCACGCTTGGCCTTTGTCAATTGTGCACTGGTCTAGCGATGCACCTGCTCCCGTGCTTCTCCCAAGCCAATTCACGCTGCCACACTTCCGTGACACGAGCCCTTTGGCCGTCAGATTCGGCAATCTCTGCGCGCAGTCATCCTCACTCATCAATGAATCAATGAACTTTGTTGCGGCCTTTGTATTGCCTTTGTTGTCGCCTCTGTCCTTCATTATTGACTTCATCCCCTTGTCAGTGCGGAAATGACATCTCGCGACTAGAATACTCCAGAGTACGCCAAAGCAGGTTTCATGCTTCCAGCACAGCCGATGCAAGACGCAATCGAGCAGCGCAACCCATGCCATGCTTCTTTCCGCAGGCTTCGGAAGTAGGACCCTGATCAACGCGACGCCGCCGTAAGCCGTAGAAGCTTCAGGGCCGCTTTCCTGTCGAAGCGCTGCATCCCGCCGACAACGCCAACGCTAGCCATGCCTCACACCTTCTTTTGTACCATCTGTCCGACGTCGCATGCATCAACACGACCACATGCACGCGCAATCTGCATCGCTGCTCTGCTCAACCCCAAGCACGGCGGCTCACTTCAGCTTTCCTCAAATGCCTCATTTCTCGCCATGTCTCCATTTCCCCTTCCTTCTCCCCTCTCACAGCTCCACATCGCAGCTTCATCTCTTGCTTCCACCTCTACACCGCTACTTGACCGCTTCTCTTACATCCGCGCCTCACCTTAGTTCTAAGAGGACGCGTCTACGCTGTAGAAAGTAGTCCATCATCTGACTGTCCATGGGCCGCGCCGCCATCCATTCAAGCCTCAAGAACGGGATACCGGTTTAATCCACCGTGCTCTGCCGCCAATCTGCAGCTGCACGATACTTGTCGTGCATCGCCGCATGCAGTGCCCAGCAAGAGGGTCCATCTCACGTCTGGGGTTTCGTTCGCTGACACGCAGTCTACCTACCAAACCCATTTCGCCAGCAAGCGCCTCAGCCGGCTTCAAACGAGCTTGTTCCAATCGCCGGCAATGTATTCGCGGGGAAGGTAGCCGTACCCCATAACGCGTGACGCTCCTACTTAACTACCCCCACGCGTGGTTTTCGCGCCAATACCAGTGTCCTGCTGTTTCGTGCTCCTACATACGTATCTGCCACGGGTGTGTAGGAGGAAGGTACCCCACACAATTTACCCAGTGTACGCAGCTTGGGTATTACCCGGTATCCGGCACGGCTTGCTACTTGCGGTCAGGCCTGAACAGCTGTCAGCCGTCCTCTCGCATACAATCCTTGTCCCCTCATCGCAATATGACGTAGTTGCTCCCTTCCATCCCGATAACCCGATTCTCACATGCGCGTGATATCAGCAGCGTCGTACACACATATATCGGCGTCCTCCTCTACTGCTACCACGTGTTGGATTGTGGAGAGTACGGTGTAGTTCAAGGTTGCCTTACCTACCCCTCATTTGCTAGTGGACTCGGCAGCGGCGCAGTACTAATGTTGCTTGCTTGCGCCGTACTTGCCTGAAGGGTTGTTTTCAAACTGGCTAAAACGTTAGAACCCGAGATACTTGTCGCAACATGCGAAGAGCTAGCAGTGACAGACTGGGATGTGCTTCACTGCAAATAGACCCTTGATCCATAATAAGCAAAGAGACATATCGACAGTGCAAGTTCGCAAGAAGAATGTATACTGTGCACACCTGTAGTTCTGGTCGTCCACATCTCCGTATTCAAACGCATCACTTGACACTCCCTACCGAACCACTCACACCATCCCGATCCTCCATCTCACCCACAGTCGCACAACAACGTCCCGTCAGGCCGTCCATCCTGCACCTGCGTAGCCTGCGTAGTTAAGCCAAGCCGCCTAAGCTAAACACAACCTTCCCCCCAAGACACTCCTTACTTCAGCCAAGCGGCTGGGCATCTCTCCTAGTCATCTGCTCGTTTCACGACCCGCTGATCGAATGGGAGTAATACCGAACAGGAGACCAACAGCATATAGCACACTGGGGTAAATTCCGGGGCATTTGTGTGAGGGCTAGGGAGTACAATAGGGTATGACAAGGTGTGGGAGGGAGGATGATATGTCATGTTCACTTGCTTCTCTTGTATTGAATGTAGTGCTGAATAGTGCTTCGTGTACCACGCGATATCAACATATTGGAAACAAATGCTCGCTGTCGAAGACAACCATATTGATGCTCGTCTAGTCCCAAAGCCAGTTTGTATGCAAAGGTCTTGCATTTGGGACAATAGCTTGATTACAACATCTACAACTGCATATACTGGCTCGTCATGTACTCCAATAATGCCACCTGAAGAACACCGACAATACACACCCACTACCTCCCTCATTCATCCCCACCAGGTATACTCAACCGCCTCAACTCTTGAATCTGATTCCCCAATTGCCGTCTATCCACCTGCAACTCCTTCCTCCAATTATCCTTGACAAAATCCAGCGTCCTTGCAAACACCAGCTCCCTCTCACTGCGCTCATGCTGAGGTACAAAAGTATCCGGGAACTGCGTCCAACCATGTCTACACCCAGGCGCGTGCCAGACCTCCATGCCTCCATTCTGCCTACTGGGCACATTGTCAGAGCCCGCCTGTCCACCCTGGCGTCCGTCCCAGTCGCCTGATCGCCCATCGCCGAAGCGTACAGGACCGTTCCAGTCGTTGTTGTTCATTTTGTCGACCCAGACGTCGCTTTGTACTGCCAAAGTGTCTTTCTCAGGTAGGACGAGGAGGATGGCGGCGTTCTTCTGGATATGCATTGGGTCGTTCAAGCCGGGGCTAGCTCGCGGGTGCGGCCGCAGTTTGCGTGGGAGGTAGGTTGGGCCCATGATTGAGAACAAGCCCGGTGCTTTCGGCTTCTGCTTGTGGTGGTCGTCTGGTCTTAGTGCGTTGGGTAATGGCTTCATGGGGCGCTCGTGGGGAAGTAGTCGTGCATCAAGCGAAGGGTAGAATAGGAGGAGTGGCAGCATGCGGGGCTGTGCTTGAGGGGGAGGGAGAAGAGAAGGCCACGACTCGAAGGGATCGTCCAGGATCGTGGCTCTGCGGTTTTCGGGCATGATAGGCGACATGGTGTCTGACTGCGGAGGGCCAGTCGTGCGCGACTGAGGACCGAGTGTAGTCGACATGCCCAGCTCAGGGCAAGGCGGTACTGATATAGCCATGTTCAAGGCAATGTTTCCTCCTGCCGAGAAGCCTGAAATCGCAAGACGTGTAGGATCGAGGGTGATGGTATTGACGTGCTCCAGGTGTGGTGCAAGAGGTTCCTTCTTCTTCTTTTCCAGTGCGCCATCCCGTACTATAGAGTAGTACCGCTGAATTTCCTCTCTAAGGACCTTGCCGGCTTTCGAAACTCCACTCGTGTCTAGGATCGCGGACAACACGTCTTCCGCGTCGTGGATAGCGGCGGGGAATTGGTGAAAGGGTCCGATGCGATATGACACGCTGATGGCTACGGCTCCGAGCTCACGCGACATCATCGACGCATATGGGGCTTGCTCCAAAGGCGATCCCATTATGAAGCCTCCGCCTGGTTTCGTTAGCCATGAGTGTTCTCAGAAATATACGAGCTCCGTACCATGAAAATCTAGCACCACAGGCACACGCCATTCCCCAGTCGCTTTCCTGTCCTGGTCGCCATTGCCCTCGAGATCGACCGGTTTCGGCGGAACAAAGACGTAAATGTAGATGAGGTTGCCCTTCCGACTCGGTAGCGATATGAGAAAAGGATGTGGCCCCTTGGGCGACGTGACGTGTAGGATCGAGAGAGGAACGAATCGCGGTATTTGGACAAGCGCAGTGCTGGATGCAGTCAGTGTCGGCCTCGCGCATTATTCATTACGGGATCTCCTACCGCCATTGTATGTGGAAGGGAAGGCGGAAAAAATAGGCAATCGAATGGAAATAGCTGCTCATCGTGATTATGACATGGAGGTAGATAGGGCGACGGCGTTCATGACGCGGAGGACTCGTTGTATGCGGCTGCGTCACGCATTGAGTGCTGAGTGAGCAATGTGCGTTGCGCGTTCACAAGAACTAAGGGGGACGCGGACTGTGTGCCCAGCTGGAAGGCACGGAAGCCATGGTCGGGTGTGACGTCAGATGTTGTTCGCGCTGCGATGCGATACAGGGAGATCGTGCCCTGCCGAAATTGTTGATGGTGTTTCAAGCCGGCGCCGGCTAGGCCAAAGCTTGATTGCGCGAAGCATCACAAGGATCATCCACCGCACCTGGGCATCTTGCCATTAGCACTGTCTTGTGTTAGTTCGTGCCCGATATCTTCCTGGTTCTGGTTCCGAAAACTCCAGCGCACATGGCTAGATGAAAAGAGTCCGTTCAAATGAACGCGCTTGTTGCTACACCTGACAATGTCGAAAGTGTCAAACACCACATCACAAAAGCATTGGCAAGCACATGGAATCCAGATTTACTCTGAGATTTGGTATATGTAGACTAGCTGACCATGATCATCATGCCACATATCAGCGGTACTGCACCCTGCAACTCATATGCAAGGCCCCGAGCCATCACGGAGGAAGTTAAGGCCATTTTTGCGTCATGTCTTGAAGCGTGAATCGTTAACCGGAGTACTCAGCCTGAAGCCGTGAAGGCGCAGGCGACGAAAGCAAGCCGCATGAAGCAGGCTAGCTAAGCACTTCTGGAAGAAGGTGAAGGACTTTGGGAAACCAAAGCAGCTTACCAGGCAGCGGCCTTGTCATCAGCCTCGGCATCAGCAGAGAAGCCTCCTCCACCGAAACCGCCGTCATCGCCACCGAAGCCAGTGTCAGCGGCAGCCTCACCGCCGAAGCCAGTAGCCTCAGCGTCGAAACCACCTGCATCACCACCGCCAAAGCCACCACCAAGGCCATCATCTGACTCATCGTCAGTGCCGTCGTGCCACTCGATGGTGTTGGGATCCTCAGGCATGTGCTCTTGAAGGAATTCCGGAATCCTAAATTCGTGCGAAGTAAGTTAGTAGGTGTGTCAAATGTAGCGCGTTCAGGATGCCACTTACTCCTGCTTGCTCTCGCACAGAATCTTGCAGAGGTCTGGGCCAATGTCTTCGTTGCGGTCGTTGAAGAAGGACGTAGCCTTGCCCTCGTTGCCGATACGCGCGGTACGACCAATGCGGTGAATGTACTCGGTGATACCGTCATGCATGGTTGAAGGAAGGTCGTAGTTGATGACATGCTTGACGTTGGCGACATCGAGACCACGCGCAGTAACGCCGGTAGCGACGAGAATGGGGCAGCGGCCGGTACGGAAGGAGCGAAGAGCATCTTCACGCTCGCGCTGAGTACGGTCTGAGTGAATGGAGGTGACAGGCATGCCCTTATTGTAGAGGAAGTCATCGACCATGTCGCACTTGACCTTGGAGTTGGTGAAGACCAGGGTACTATAGTGACAAAGTTAGATCTTGCGCTCATTGTAGATGTCAGAGGGGCTGTACGTACCGCTGAGGGCCTTCACTGAAGATCAAGTCAAACAGTGCCTGGCTCTTCGCGCTCTCCTCGGCGAAGATGACCTGCTGCGTGATGTTCTGATGGGTGCTGCCAACCCTACCAACCTCTGTACATTGTGAGTGAGCTGTTGGACAGATAAGAGAGTGGGAACATACTGATACGAACGCAGTCCTCATTCATGTACTCTTTCGCAAGACGGCGTGCTACGTACGAGTCAGTGTATGTCTCACATGCATTTCATACAGTCAGGACTTACCTGACTTGGGGAAGGTAGCAGAGAACATGAGATAGGTGTGGTCAGCGTCATCGTTCTGATCTAAACGATTGTTAGTAAATGATACAGGATATTGTCCAAAAAGTAACTCGTGGAAGTCCATGCTGGAATGAATGTGTCGACATACCTGAACCGGCGAACAGCTTCTCCATGGCCTCTTCCCAGCCAGTGGAGAGCAGCTCATCAGCCTCGTCGATGACGGTGAACCTGTTCGTGTCAGTCATTTATGAAGTATCTTACAAGATTGCTTAACTTACTTCAGGCGGTTGAAGGACAGCAGGTTGATGTTGGACATGAAGTCCATCAGGCGACCCGGCGTGGCGATAAGAATATCACAGCCCATCTCGAGCTGCTCGCGCTGATTCCTGCTAGGGGCACCACCGTAGATGACGCAAGGACGTAGCATGGTGCGGTAGCACACTAAATGAAGGGTGTGAAGTCAGTATATGTATCGCATGAATCTCATACCGGGGTACCTACAACGACGCGCCTCGTCAAAGATCTATCATGAAACCAGGTCAGTATACGTCTAGCATGTACTTCGTATGTTGGAGACTTACCTGACAGGCAAGCTCGCGCGTAGGGCAGACAACCAGGACGAGCGGCTCCGCACGGACTTTGTCAGTGAGAGGGTTGTAGCGGACCGGGTTAGGGCGCGGCGCAGCTAGTTGACGGGCCTTGCCCATGAGCTTGGACAGGATCGGGAGAAGGAATGCAGCAGTCTTGCCGGAACCTAAGTAGGATTAGTCGGAAGGAGAGTGAGTAGGAATGAGGTAGCTTACCAGTCTGTGCAACAGCAACGACATCGTGGCCAGTCAGGATGGACGGGATGCAGTAAGACTGGATCGGAGTCGGGTACTTGTACTGGCACAATTTGACGTTGTCGAGCATGACCGGGTGGAGACCTGCATCCTCAAACTGACAAAAGTTAGCAAAAACGTACGGGAAGAGCTTCAAGCTGATTTTTGGACAACTTACGTTGCGGACGGGACTGATCTTAGTCGCACTCTCAATAGTCACGTCAAACGAGAGCGCCTTGATGGCACCACCGGCGCGCTGGAGATACTCATCGGCAAATAGCATCTTCTCGAGCTCAGGGTTAGGCTCTCCAACATCGCCGAAGTCGTCGTCCCACTGGTAGATTGCGGCGTCAGAGAGCCAGACGGCTGTGTCGCGGGTCTCGTCTTCAGCGGGAGTGCCCCCAACGACGGTGTCATACTGGAAAGGAACTGGGTTGTTCCATCCGGCTTCTTGGGCCCGTGCAAGATCTTGGGCCTGCTGCTCCTTGCGGGCGGTGCCAGCGTTTGTTGCGGTCGCCTCCGGGACGCCTACGTCAGACATGACGAAGGAGGGAGAAAGTAGAGTGTGTAGAAAGTGTAGCTATTGCTTGAACGAGGTTGCTAATTGGAGCGTGGATGAGATTTGGGTATGTGGGGTAAGGAAGTTGGAGGTTGCGGGGAGAAAAGCTCGTGTTGTTTATATGGACAGAAAGGGTAGGAGCTGTGCGTAGTAGCGTCCCTTAGCGCGCTTTCCACAGGAGATACTGGTGCCTGGGTGACCACAACAATAAGCGAGAGGCCAGAAGCTTCCACAGCTAAGGTGAGCGAGGATAGGTGAAGGAGAGCGTGAAGGAGGAGCCTATGTCTGCCCAGTGATATCAAGACGATTTCGATGATGTCGATGCACTATAAGATGACACAGTAGTCTTCTGGAAGCTAGGACGAGTAGACTGTGATCTTGAATTGAGCATGAACGACTCGACTCAACTTGAAGAAGTAGCTGGCCCATGTGGTATCGAGCTCTTATATCTGACACGCAGGGATAGCGGTGAAGTAGCGCTCGGGGTGGTAGAATCAAGTAAGAGGACTGATAACAAGGACACAGATGGTGAGCTCCTGAAATCAATGACCGTCGTCTTGACAGTGATATGTTGGCAGCCGCCTAAATGAACAGACGATGTACTTCCGACACGTTTAATATAATAGAGTTGTCACACAATTATTCTTTGGAAGATCCACGTTCGCAACGTAGAGTAGCAGCTCGCACCCAAGCTGAAGAGGTTTTTCTACGAAAGGACAAAACTTGAAGTTTTCGCTGACGCTTTTCTTGTACAATACCAGGAGTATGGAAGGATCGTCGCTGGGAGCAGCGAATAGCTACAGGATCGTGTCCGTCTTATATCAAGTGACAGTGTACATTTCCCTCTTGCAGAGTTCGTAACAGCCGGAGCACTTTGCGAACATGATAACTGAGACGTGACTTAACAATGACATAAAGGAATATTGACAGGAGACGGGAAAGATGCAATGTGAGATCCGCTTACATGCGAAAGGAATCTGGATATATTACCATATCATCCATACTCGCAAGAGATTCGAAGTCTTCTTACTGCGTGTCGATTCACATTCCCTGGCGTAGAACCAGCCCACACATGCATTATCAACTCATTGCGATGGAGGCGAGACGCAATGCACATGGCCCAGACAGACCCGTCGGCACGTAGCCTGACTCTGTACTATATCCTACCTGTGACATGTCGCATAGTAGGGAGTCGCGACAACGCGGACCTACATATATAAGAAGATGTAGAAGACGTCTACAGCAGTCGTCGTTGACAAGACGTGACCCGAGGAGGACACTATGCCGGAACCGAGCTGGCGTATCGTGCCTGAATCATGCATGGCGGGCCGACTGAACCACACACGCGATGACGCGCCATGCATGCCGACTCTGACTTCGCTCACAGCCGTAATGCTCGTCTTCTTATGTTGGAAACCGGCCACTGCAATGTGAGCCGCGAAGTCTAAGTCCTTTGAGACGTCGAAGGATACAAAACGGTCCGGAGGCCCTAGTCTCAGCTCCAGAACCCCGCATGTATGCTTTGTTCAACTAGAAGTTTGTCAGCTCTGTTTGTCATGCGTAATTCAAGAGGATGTTGGTCTCTCCACCAACGGAAAAGCATTGACTTCTGTCATGTCGATGTGGATCAGGCTTACTTGTTTCGCCTCCACGGTCGCGTATATGGTTTGCTCCAGCCCCCGCAAGAGGTTGCTGTAGCGGCGTGGATCCATGTTCGGATCCCACAGCGACTCTCCAGGACGGAGCGGCATGTACTGCTCGTCGCCCCTGGAGCCGTCAGGAATTGACTTCTTCCTCTCCACCTCTGCAAGATGAAACGGCGGGTATCGCTCGTTGACCCTGGGGGACGGCAGGCGTCGCCTTCTTCACCAACACCTTCTCCGCCTCTTTCACCGCTACCTTCTTTCGCTCCATCTTCTCTTGTTCCGCCTTCTGTCGTTTCATCCTCTTTGCGAGGGTGACCTTGGAAGGCTCGAAGCCGCTCAGGTTGGGGCCCACCGAGTGCTTCGCCTGATCGTACACGAGACGGTTGCCCGTAGGCGCGAACATGGCGCCGGGGTGCGCGGAAGGTTTCCAGTTGTTCATCTGATGTTATGTCAGCGTCAGCTAAGTCGCGGGATGAAGTCTTGCCGCGGCGGAGACGTGTGATGCGGATGTGTCTGTCATCATAAGTCAGTATGTTATTAGGGCTTCATTGAGTTTCTTCCTGAAGCAGATAGGATTGTAGTCATAGGCAGACTGCTACCCCGCTGTCCTGCTTGTATATACGGTCATTCGTCGCCCTAGCCAGCAGGCTACAAGACGATCTCGCGAGCCCGAATTGGAGCCAGAGATGCCTCGAGGACCTCCTGGCTGTGTCGTTCGTGGGTGTGTGGTGTCTCTGGCCCGAAGGTAGGCGCCCCGGCGCTCACAGTGTCGTGGTGCCTGCGGTGGTTCGAGCCAGTCATGCTCGCGACAGTGCGACGGCGGCCTGATTGAATGCCTCGAGGCAACTGCGAGATCCTTGAAGAGCATCGGAAGACTTACGGGTACTTGTGTGTTGGTAGCTGGAGTCCTTGTTTTGGAGGTGGCGTTGGGAGTGGTGCGGTGATTGTGTTAGGTGCACGAAGTAACAGGCAGATTTGCCTGGAAATGCTCGGACGATCTGTTCGCACCTCCGCGCTCACCCCATAACCTTGTACCTTGCCACCTCCTAGGAGCAGTGCATGCGACGCCACTAGCCGCTGATGCCTCCGAGATCTCTCTTGCTCATTGAGCCAGTTCGCCTCTCCGAAGGGAGTCTTCGCATACCGAACCATGTACACTATGCTTCTCGAGACAGTCGGCCGTTCCATCAGCATTAGCTTTGGGCACATGACTGATCGGTCAAGGTGGGGAATGTAGCAAACAGCTAGACCGCCATTCGGTTGTTTGACGGTGCTCGTAGTCACAGAATCAAAGAAGGTAAGGTGGACTCGAGCTCCACAGACTATCCTTAGGAAGCCTACGAGAGTTACTGCTATCACGGAAGCCACGCCTCTGGATCTTCCGACATGGTAGGCCGAGTCACATTCGTGCTCGCATAAATGTGTGGGTACATGGTCCGATGTGTTGTGACTTTCTCAAGTTTACCTCGACCGTTTCTTCGGTGTAAGCTTCCCACACCCCCAGGACTTCTGTCTCTGAGTTTAATATCTATCTGGTCGAAACGGCAGGAATTTACTTATCTAATCTACAATGTGCTCAGGAGCAGTGTTAAGATCATTGAGTCAGCTCGTGTTTTAGTGCTTGTGTGTTTTTGTATAAGACCTGCAACATGATTCCGCGAAGAGACTAGACATAGCACACACATATACATCCCTAGTGAGCCAAGCATGCAGCCGAATCAGCCGCCATACGCGAGGCTGTCTCGCATGTAGTCTAGGCGAGCTGCGACGAAGCCGTTACCCTACAAAACTCGGGCCGACTGGCTTCTCCAACTATACACTATACCAATGATGTTACTTTTTATCCCGTTGAAGATTCTAGGTATAAATCTCTCTGACGTTGTGCTTGAAGCCACCAGAAATTAGTGGCTGTTTAGAGTTAGCGAGACCTACGTCATCACTCCCTGAGTTCCTGCCGTTGTCCACGCGACAACCCGCGCATCTTGGTTATCTCACATGCACGCCCCTCGTGCACATACCTGCAGGAGATCTCCAGATCCCCAGATTTGATTTTCTTTCTTTACACAACATGCACCCGGAATCGTTGTTGTCTAATTCTACCTTTCCCACACTAACAATTGACTGACAATGAACGACCCCGGCCTCGACGAGCCAGCGGGTGAGGCAGCGCAAGATGTTAATAACACAGTCCACGCCGAAGATGAACAGGCTGAGCAGGAAGAGCGGGAATATCTCGATCCAAGTTATGTCGCCCAGTACTTCGACGTCTCTTTGCGTTCGCTGACAAACTCAGCCAATGGTGGTTTGCCTCGACAGCGAGTCCTCTCATAGCAGGCACATTCGGCCCCATCGCCAACGGCTTCTCAATCTGCGCTCTCGTTGAAAAATGGAGAGTGTACATTCCGCCTGGAAGCGACGAGGGACACGGCTCGAAGATTACCGATCCGAAATGGCTTATCGCAGTCAATTCAGTTTCGCTCGTCTTCGCTCTAAGCGCCAACATCAGTTTGCTGCTCAACATGTCGAGGAGATTGACATTTGAGATTGCGCAACCTATCACTATTATCGGCTTCTATCTCGCTGGCTTCCTTTTGATGGCGCTCGTGGGGGTCGCTTCGTCATCTGTGTTCCGGATTCAGCCTATGGAAGAACATGCTCTCAGCCAAGCGTATTACTACGCTATCATCGCTGCGGGTATCTATTTCATCATCGCCTCTCTTATGGCCTTTACTGCTTTCGGAGCGTGGAAGGGTCATTATGCTAGAGACTTCCGACTGACGGCCAGTCAGAGGACGCTGATGCTACAGACCATCGCCTTCATGGTCTACCTGCTTATCGGCGCTCTGATATTCTCTTACGTCGAAGGCTGGATGTTCCTGGATGCGGTGTTCTGGGCCAACTTCACCCTTCTCACGATAGGTTTCGGCGGAGAGTTTGTGCCTAAAACGCATACTGGTCGCTCACTGCTGATCCCATATGCAATTGGTGGTCTAGTCACGGTTGGTTTGGTCATTGGTTCTATTCGATCCCTCATCCTAGAGCATGGAAAGCAAAAAATGGCGGCTCGCTTCATGGAAGTCAAGAGACAAAAGGTCCTCGAGTCCATTGATGGCGACACACAGACGATACGCATCTCGCTGTGGGAGAAGGTCGAGTTCTCCTCGAAAGGCTTAACAGAAGCCCAGAGACGAGAGCAAGAGTTCCACATAATGCGGCGTGTGCAAACATTATCCGAGCGAAAGAGGCGATACACTGCACTAGCTCTATCAACCACAGCAGCAATGCTATTGTGGTTCCTCGGAGCTTTAGTATTCATGTACTCTGAGAAGCCACAAGGTTTCAGCTACTTTGTCGCACTCTACTACGCCTACGTATCGCTTCTGACAATTGGCTACGGAGACTACGTCGTCGAGAGCAATGCTGGAAAGGCCTTCATGGTATTCTGGAGTCTACTCGCCGTACCCACACTCACCATTCTCATCTCGAATATGGGCGACACAGTCATCAAGGCCTTCAAGGACTTCACAATCTGGCTCGGCTCCCTCACCGTTTTACCCGACGAAGAAGGACTGAGTGCCGCACTCAAGGTGGGTTGGACAAGAATCAGATCCGGCAAGATTGGAGAAGATGAGAAGGCGAGCTCTACCGATTCCACGGAAAACCGCACTGAGGACCGGCTGGCAGCATACATTGAAGAAGAAGAGCTGGGCAAAGCGGAAGAGGCAGGCGAGCATGGGGATTATCTAGAACGCGACATCCGATTTTACCACTTTGTTCTCGCAAAGGAGGTCCGCAAATTGATGAAAGATGTCGAAAGCTCATCGTCGAAGCAATACGAGTACCATGAGTGGCAGTACTACCTCCGCCTAATCGGCCAAGACGAAAACGATCCTTCGCACCACCGCCAACCCAAAGCCAGCACTAAGCATGACGACGGCGAGGCTCCTGATATCGGTTCTGCGGACGACGGCAAGAAGCACGCATGGAGTTGGCTTGGCATCCGCAGTCCGCTCATGGGCAACCAGTCCGAGCCTCAATGGTTACTGCAGCGTTTAGCGATGAAATTGGAATCAGAGATGCGCAAGATGAGTTCATCCGACGAGAAGGTGAGGAAGGCGAAACCACCCATCTCCATGGCGGAGTTGAGGAAGAGAAAGGGCAGTGGGAAGATGTCTGAAGACACGCAGACGCGCACTTTGCAGGAGGATGTCGAGGCCACAGCGGTTAGCCAACGTGCTGCCAAGCGAGACTGATGCTGTGAAGGATAGGGGCCAAGGATGTCGATGTGAAGTGCATATACCGGCGTTTGCAGGTAATGATTGCTGATGGGTATACATATATGTTCTACTACCTCTTCCGTACATACATTTTCGGTAGTTTTACTATCCTTCTACCATCCTAAGACATTAGCAATATTTCAATTTTCCCTATGTCTTCTGCAGAAGTCAAATCACTACCCACTCTCTGGCTTGCACCCCCTCCCGGTTTCCTCCACTCCCCACATCATCCCGCCATCGAACCCGCGTCGATCGCCACCAGCGCCCTCCTCGCGACCCTCATACTCATCTTCTTAGCCACATTCCTCATCAAGAAATTGCGAGGAAATTTCCTGGATTCTACGAGCGGATCGCCTTCATCAGAGCACGCAGACAAACACCTCACGATTAGTGGACCACTGGACGATGTACTGCGGCGAAATAGAAACAGAGATAATGTAATGGATCAGCCGGTGCCAAGGCTGTGGTCGGGGTTCTCGAGTTCGAATGAGGATATTGAACGGGTAGGCGTTGGACAGGTGGGTGATGGGGGAGGAAGAGAGGAAGCGGTGGCGGGGGAGAGGAGGAGGAGGGCGGTTGAACTCGCCAACACGCCAGCGAGAATGCCGGATACTGCGCGTAATGCTACTCCAGCATACCCGCCTTATCCTGTTGAATTGGATGTTCTTCCTCGTCCGCCGCACGGCATTCATCATCGTTATCCGGATACGTACGCTGGTCGTCCACCGCCACCCAAGATTCCAATGCCCCAACACAACCTCAACACTCACACCACCAGCTACAACACCACCGATAACAAAGCCTCAAGCTCGCTTCCCCCACCCCTACGCCCCGCACCTCGCAACCCACGCTACTCCTTCGGCGACGACACAACCGTCGTAGGCGACAAAGCCGATGTCGAGACTCTACGCAGCGATCTAAGTTTCCCGGATACGGACTCGGATAATGCGAGTTATGAGGAGGGGAGATGGAAGGGCGGAGATGGGAAGGAGATGGGGTTGGTGGGTAGGCATTGGGAGTGATTTTGTCTTAGAATGATAGGGGGGGAGGAGGAGGAGGAGGGAGATATGATAGTGTTAACGATTGTGGTTGGAATGAATGGGAAGTAGGTGATGTATGTTATCTTAGAATCCCAATAATGTTCTTGACACAGAACAAATTTAATCTTATCATCACTTCAACCGCCCAAAATCAGCCCTAACCTCAACATCCCCCTCCTCCCCCAAAACCTTCCCTCTATCCCACTCCCTCCCCTCCCCCTTCTTCCTCCACACTACATCCTCCTCCCCCATTACATCCCCCCTCTCCCACTTCCGCACCTGATCATCCGTGAACCCCGCTTGCTTGAGTCGATCGGCGCCTTGTTGCTGCCAGCGCGCACGGTCACGCAGCGCTTCTAGTGCATCGCCCCAGTCGTCTTCTGCATCGGAGGCTGGGCGCACGTCGGTGCTGGGGTCGTAGGTAGAGGAGAAGCGTGATTCGATGCCGCCGCTTTGTGATTTGTACGCGTTGCGGCCCTTGGAGCGGACGGGCGGTGAGCGGGAAGGGGGCAGGGGGCCTACGATGGCTTCGAGAGGGTCAGAGGAGGAGGATGCTGGGGAGGGAGAGCGTTTGTTGGGGCGGCTGGGTTTGGAGTGTTTGGAGGTGGTGGGTTTGCGCTTTGGGCTGAGGGAGTGGGTTCGGTCTCGATGTCGGCTGTGTTTTCCGTGCTTTGAAGAATGGGGTGATCGGGATCGAGAAGCTGTTCGCGAGTGTGACCTGCGCCGCTCGTGCCTGCGATCTTTGTCGTCTCTTCCCCGCGGCTTGTAGCGTTCTTGCTCTTTGCTGTATTTATTCTTGGGCGCTTTGTCCTGAGGCGACCTTGATCGTCTCCGTTTCCGTCTGGAGTTGTCTTCCTCTTCACTATCGTGTCTCCTCTTGTGCCAGTGTCCATCTCTGCTTCTATCTCGATGCCGGCGAGATGATGTGCCCGTGGAATGGTCACGTTTTCTATCTCCGCGCTTTATCTTGTGCCCACTTTCATCATCTGTGCGACCCTGTCGTCTGCTCGATTCTGCGTCCGGTCGGTTGATGGCGCTTTCTGATGGCGCCAACCGTCCAGGATTATCTGCGCTCTCAGCATCGTTTCGGCTTGGCGCCCATGCATGCCCTTGTCCGTTCGCCTTCCTCTTCTCGCGGTCCATCATCCTAAGTCGGGCGCGAGACTCGGCGGCCTCTTTGGCAAGGAGCGCAGAGTTGTGGCTATCAGTCTGTCGGATGAGGTGTTGCAGGAAGCCCTTGTTCGGCCTGGGTGCGCGAGATTTCATTCTACAGCAGATTAGTACGAGCAGTCTCATAGTGGAGTGCTCATGTACTTTCAACGCTCATGCGACTGCATAGCGTGTACGGAGGCTCATGACGCACCTCGGATTGAAAGCATCAATGCCAACGAGCTCGTATTTCTTGGTCGCCTTCTTTGCGTCTTCTTTCAGCAGCTCTGCGATGTACGCGTCGTCGTCTAGGTCCTTGGCCATGGTGGGCGACTGTTGTTGGGGTGGAGAGGAAGGGTCTCAGAAGTCTGACCTTGCGCGATGCCTGGCGGCCATGTGAAATCATTCCACGCGGCGGGCCGTGCTAGCTGCATGCGGTAGTCGCCGCGGGGAACTCAGCCCTACGCGGGCATTCGCGATCCCAAACAAACATTCAATCCTTCAGTCCGTATACAACAAACACAATGGGACCTAAGCGGAAATCAGCGGCGCCAACACCAGCCGCAGTGTTGGAACAGTTACAGCAGTCAAAGTCACTCAAGCTCCTGGCTATTGCGGAAACACTATCGCCCAAGGATCTCCCACAGGCCGCGAAGAAGCGCAATTCGGCGGCGTCGGAGGACAGCGAACAGAATGGCGACACTCATCCGGCAGCCCTCGAGGCTGATCTACTACATTACAAGGTATGCACCCTCACAACACCACCAGAGAGACATGTCTAACATGGTTCGCAGGAACTCTTCAGCAAGCTACGCTTCAGCTACGTCGAACAGGTCACCAAGGAGAAGTTCCTACGCAGCATAACGGAGAACCCGCCCCGCCTGGTCGACGCTCACGAGAACGACGAGAAGGAGAAGGAGATACTGGGTCTCAAGGCAGAGCTCAAGGAGCGCAAGTTGGAGGTAGCTGATATCCTGAAGCAGCTGGAGGACAAGGGGAAAGAGCTCGCACTACGCTACGAGGGTCTTCAACTACGCACACAACAGCTTGAGTCACTTCCAAGTGAGATCGCAGGCCTAGAAGCGAGCATTGAACAGTTGAAGCACGAGCAAACGCCAGTCTCAACGAACCCTGAGCTGTCTCTCCCACTTCCAGAAACTCAGCGAGTACTCAGCGAACGAGAGGCGGAGCTCGCAGCCCTGAATGCGCAGATCGCAAGTCTGCAGGCTACCATCCCGAACCGAACCAGAGATCTGGAGAAGCTGGAGCGCGAGCTGAGGCCACTGGAGACGCAGAAACAGGGAACCGTGGCGGCAGCTAAAGAGGCCCGGAGACGGAAGGAAGAGGGCGGTGGAATCGGAGATGAACTAGAAGAGAGAGGAAGATGGCTCCGAGCGTCTGAAAAGGCGCTAAGGGAGATGTTGGATGTTGAGGGATGACGTCCTTGCGGTGAGCGGGTGTGATGTGCTTGTTACGGCGTTATGGACTCGAGATACCACTGCTTGAAACGAATTTTCTCTCTGCGCAATCTAACCCGTGCCTAATGCACCTGCGAACACGGTGCTTGAACATGTCCCCTAGGGCCCTAGTGACGGTTCGCCTCACTGCCAACGCATCCGCGCCCAAGAGCAGACTGCCGGACTAATCAATCGGCCTCGGAAACCAGAAATTCGAGTTGTTTTAGAATCTGGGCGGCTGGGTGCAGGGGTGCGGCGCGCTGTGGTTGGCCGGCCCCAGCCACTCACCGCCAGACGGCCTATCGATTACGTTGCCAGGCCATTCGACCCATAAACATGCGGCTGGTGGAGCCCTCGACGAGCTAATTGAGCTGGCTACCGATTCCATCCTTTCGTGACATCTGCAGCTGCAGTACCTCAGAGAAGACTTTCGCACCCTGCAGTCCTCGGAAACCGCTTCTTCCCAACGACGTCCAAGTGCACGGCGCCAGGAGCTGACGTTCCCCCACCACCGCGAGCTGTCCAACCGGACACGCTCTACACGACCACACCACTATACCACCTCGTCCCGGCCTGCGTCTACCTGCCTGACAGCGCGAGCCTCACTTTCGCTATTCTTACGCCAGTCACGACGTTACGACTCTCTGTTTCCACGTATTGTTGCTTGCTTGCGTTGTTAGCGAGAATCCGGTTTTCTGTCGTTACCTCGTCCGTCAGCCTGGTGTGTTTAACGACTTACGCACCTACTTTACGACTGTTTCTGGAGGAATTGGCCACTGAGCGGGAAACGGAACATTATTGCGATCATGTCGAACCAACTCTCGGACCCGGGGTCGAGCGTCTACGACTCGGCCACGATGCATGTGGGAGATGGCACATGGGATTCGCAGCGCAACACTTTTCTGCTGCCCAACTTGCAGGCCCCGAACTTTGAGACGATGCGATTGAACGGTAAGAAACTCTGCCATTAGAAGAAGACTACAGGAACTAACTACTCAGGCATGGGCAATCGCTTTCGCAGCATGGCCAGCTACAAGGCTCTCATCACCGCCCACGGCGTGTTGGCAGTCATTGCCTTCCTATTCGTAATACCGGCAGCTGTCTTCATGGCTCGCTTCTACCACCGCAACCCACGAACCGCCTTGCGAGTCCACATCTGGTTGCAGGTAGCAGCAGTCCTTCTTTCGACGGCTGCCATCGTCTGCAGCTTCCAAGCTGTTGGCCTCGAGAGGTCTCTGACCAACCCTCACCACGGCATCGGCGTTGCGCTATATACCCTTGTCATGGTCCAATTTCTCGGTGGCGCTCTCATTCATAAATTAGAAAAGGGCAAGGAGCGATTCAAGATCCCCCTCAAGCTTATGGTAAGTAAGCAACATGCGCAATTGCAACAAAGACTAACGTTTATAGGTTCATCAATGGCTAGGCCGTACGATTGCACTGCTTGGACTTGCACAGATACCCCTTGGCCTGACACTATACGGATCACCACTGGCCTTGTTCATCCTTTTCGCAGTGTGGACTTTCATCCTAGTGATCCTCTACTTCGTTCTTTCCTACAGGACCCAGCCCGAGATGGACTTTGATGATCGTAGCACCTACATCACCGACCGCTCATACAGTACCAGGATAAGCCGACGCACGAGTAGAGGCCCTGGTGCTGGAAAGCTCGCAGCAGCAGGAGCAGCCGGTGCAGGTTTAGCCGCCCTGGGTTCAAGAAGATCCCGAAGCCGCACCCGCAGCAGGCACGGTGGCACAGTTCTTAGTTCCCGACCCGACTCTCGGTCCCGCCGTGATTCCCGCTCCCGCGTTGCCGAATCTGAGTTCACTGAATCCTACTTGAGCGACGAGAAATACGGTGCCGATCGCAACAAAGGTTCCACGTGGAAGGACCGTCTCCTAGGAGCCGGGGCCGCAGCTGGAGGTATTTTCGCCGTCAAGAAGCTATTCAATCGCAAGCCAAAACATCCTCCGACCGAGACAGGGAGCGACTTCAGTTACAGCCGCCCCTTGGGGCCGTCCGAAGTCACTCAGACCGATATCTCCAGGCTCGAAGAAGGAAGGGCACCCGAATCTCCAGCAAACCGTCGAAACGACTGGCGTCGAGACAACCCACAAGCATCGGCATTGTCTGGAAGTGCTATGCGACCAGGTCACCGTCCAACTGGAAGTGTTACCTCCATTGACTCTTTCGACAGTCGGACAAGCCTCAGCGAAGAGACTGAGATGAGGCCTAGGGATCGACAGTATGGACTCAAGGAGGGTGTTGCTACGATGGGAGTCGTTGGTTTCCTGAAGCACTCTCTGAGTAAACGCAGCAAGAAGAAGGAAGACGACCGTGTGGAAGAAATGAGACAACAAGATCTGGAAGAGGAACGAGTCGCTCGCATGAACAGCCAACGCCGTAAGAAGTATACGGGTGATGGAGCACCTCCAAGGAGAGGCAACCGACCGCCGTCCACTATTCTGTCTGAGAGCGATATGACCGGCATCACACCCTCGGTAGCGCAGCGCCCATCTCGACCCATGGATTCCACCGTCACGCCCAACCCTAGCCGTCCCCCTCGCGCAGGTGTTTACAGTGTCCTGTCAGATTCTGGTTCCGAAGCTTACGACTCACCTGGAGGTCGTCACCACAGCCGACGTCGCACAGGAGACGCTCCAATAATACCTGCTGGTGCAGCTGCGGCAGCTACAGTCACTTCTGCCGGATCGCCTACCAAAAGGGAACGCCGCGGCAGTAGAGACGACGTGGCCTCCCCTCCTGTATCCGTCAAAGTCAAGATGCACAACGACGGTCGCCACGTAACCCTCCGCCGCCTCAACGAAGAAGAAGCCGCCGCAGAACGCGAAGCCCGCCGCCGAGATCGCCAACGAAAGAATCGCACCGGCAGCGTAAGTTCCATGAGCGGCGTAGGCGGCGACCGCTGGCGCAGAACCGAAGCCATGGAAGCTGCCCAAGCCGCTGAAATGGCCCAGCAATCTGGCGCTCCTCCTCCTCCAATGCCCATGCCCAGCTCGAGCACCCTCCGCATGCCCGAAGCTACTATTCCTCCGCCCCCACCTGGCCCTCCACCCATGTTCGGAAATGGCCAACAGCATCTAGCACCTGATCAAGCCAATTTCCCTCCTCCGCCCCCTATTCCGGCTGCGGCAGATACTGTCCTCAGCAGCCCCGTCTACGGCACCGAAACAGATCTAAGTAACTACGACTCCAACAGGAGAAGGCGAAGAGCAGAACGTGCACAGGCTAAGCAGGCGAGGTTAGGGGGGAGTCGTGTTGAGTTCTCATAATCGTGACGACTCCGCGGTTTGGAGGTGATGAGATGAAACAGAAAAGGTTTGAAAGCATGGTCGTTTGCGAGTTGCATTTCTCTGGCGTTTGTGAGTTGCTGAGCCTGTTCTGATTGTTGATATTGTTTTTTGGCCTGGCCTGCTTGGCTTGGGCTGATTGAAGCGTTATGGCATGGCATGTTTACGTTGTGAGACTGGAATTGAAATGGATGATGAGAAGAGTAAATAGAATGAGCATAGTTTGTGTGGCTTTTGTATAAATGTATCCGTACGCGCTTTGGCGTTGTAACAGTTTTTTTCTTTTGGGGTTGAGTACTGTGATGCTGTGGCGTGATGGTGTAGTTTGGTTTGTGAGGGTTGGTGTAGTATGGTGAAGGGAGTCGTGGTGCGAAGGAGGTGGGAAGGGAGATGTTGTGCGAGTTAGTGTGAGGGACTGGTGACATTGAGTGATGTATGTACCATGTTGTAGTTTGGTTCGTGGTATTTGCTTTGTGTGATATGGTACGGTACGGTGTGGTGTGATGGAGGAAGTGGTGGAAACGCGGTGTGTATGAAGTGCTGTGTGCGTTGGTAGTTTCAGCGAGTAAGAAACTGCCCCTTTGACTCAGACTGGGGCCTGATCTTGTTTCGGTTTGGAATGGGTTTACGACACGAATTGTATCGTCCCGGAGAGTCAGAAAGGCCTGGACGACGTGAGCTTCTGTAAAGATGTGATCGACTTGTGGAAGATACTAGGTTTTACGATGGTAGATTGGTAGGTAGATTAGTAGGTAGCTAGAAAACAGCTTTAGGGGAAAAGGTGGGGGGTGGTTTGGGGATGTGAAGCCGGGGTAGAAAGAGGCTCTGACCAAGTATGTATTTGGACAAGCTGAGTTGGAGTATGTATGCTTCTCACTATCGCTACCAACAAAAGTGTATCTATTCGCTCTATTGTCTTTCTATGCCTCATTGTGCCGCTTCATCGGGTTGTCTAGGTACTCTATTCTAAAACGTCTACCTAGGTACGTCTCACTTTCTTGAACTGCTCCAAGCGGTGCGGACGTCGGAAAGGCGATCGATAAGAGAGGTATGCGCGACCTACTCTTCAAGCAACAAGTCCGCGTTGGACATGTCCTATATTCTTGTACATTGTTAGTCCGTCTATCTGATACTAAGACCAAGTGTCGCGCCTACTATCAAAGGGGTCAAGAGTCAAGAGCAGTTGCTATAAACTCAAGATATTTCCTTTCCAGGGAACCGCGGCTCTCCTTCCAAGAAGCTCTCTTATCGAACCACAGCATTCAGTACTACCAGCAAACTATACTTTAGAACATTCTTTTTAATAAGAGGTTCTAATTTTGTACACATCTTTATTAAATCCTCTCATATCTATACGAGTTACGCAAGCCTCGATAAAGCGTATATATTATTGAAAAACACACTAGATAGTACATTATCAAAAGAACTAGGAAACGTACCGCCAAGGAAGACATTCAACACTCTCTTCTAGTATGCAATCGCTTTGCATACATGTAGCTAGTAACCGTAATTAGACATTACAAACCCCCACGCAGACATCGTCAGCATGGACATCTTCACCAATCTGTTTGCCCGGTTCTGTCGCCCTTCTTAGTCGCAAGCCCAACCTTCTCAGCTCACGCTGCTCCGCAGCACTGCCTCAAGTCCCACCCTTGCCTCATAGAAGACCATGCATATATCCAAAGCATGCGACACTAAGACTCTGCATGACCTCTTCCTCCTCGCTTGGTAAGCGACGCCGCGGAACACCTCTGCAAGTCATCACCACAGCTCTACCAAATCTCCGTATGACCTGTCTATACTCGCTTGACAAGCCACGCTGCGTGTGAACGCCTCTACAAGGAATCCCTTGTCTCCAGTCCACCCGTGTCTATACCCTGTTCACATGCCATGCGCTCGCTCTCGGCCCGCATGCTCACCGGCGACGTGGTCAAGCAGGCAGAAGAAGAAGCGCCTCATCGAGCAATTCATGCACGGATGTGTTATATCCAGTGTCTAAAAGTTATTTCCGCGGCTCCGCTAGCGGAAGTCCCCTGCATTAATGTGGAATTGACGTAGAATCTTCGACGGAAAGGGAAAAAAGTATGTAGTGACTGCAGCTCCTAGTGCGTCGGATAGGGGCGAATGTGGTAAGTGGAGATGGGCGGGAAAGAGGATGTGTAGAGTGGCTGTGCCGAAGACGCCGAAGGCGCCGAAGATGCCGATGGAGACGTCTTGGTTATTGCTACGTACCGAACAAGACGTTGTAATGATTGCTTCATGTCGTGTGGGCTGAACATGGTCGCCTGCTTGAATGGAAGGTGGCGAGGCAGCGGAGAAGAGCGAGGTGTTGAAGCTACATCGACTTGATTGACTCAACTCTTACATCTCTCGTTCTTCTCCTTATCTCTGTATCCTACTTGCAACAACCATTCGCGCATGAAGACAGGTTCTGTTACGCTCACATCCCGTTGGTCTGTGTGCAGTCACACAAATTTAATCTCCGCGGAGGCAGGTAGACGGGGACACGGGAGATGGAGCCACGGCATGGAGCCAAGAAGCAAGCAACGGTGGTGCAGCGTCGGCAACAAGGTCTAAGGATTTAGTGTAGGTGGTGACTGGGGGAATATATTGGAAGATTGAAAAATTGAGATGCATGGAACAGGCGAGAACGCAATGACGACAGCATCTTGCAGAAGAGGAATGCTGACAACGTGGCATTTGAACGGTGAAGTGAAATCATCGGTATGTGAATGTGACACTTCTGGTGATATTGTTTGATTGGCTGGGACGTTTGATAGGAAATTCATGGTCGACTTTGAAGTTGATGGGCTGGAATATAGAATGTGTGATGTCATGCTCATCGTCTGTAACGGGTGTGGACTTGCTACAATTGGCAGTCAATAGGCTATTGCTCTGTCCTCTATCAGTGTCAGAAAAGAAAATACTATACCAGATAGCAAATGACACGATATATGCATGAAATTGTTGGAAAATATTGGTGGTGATCCAATGAATGCCGGTTCTCATACACTACCATCGCAAATGAGTACCTAACGTGGAATAAGATCATCAAGCAGCATCCAGGTAAGATCTCCATACACGGCAGTGCAGTTCCGTGAGTATGTGTAAGAGTGAGGTCGGTTTTGCATCTGAATATGCAGCGTAGATTACCTAGGTACTTGATCCGACTTTCAGCCACATCATTCTGGTGACCCGCCAATGCGGGGCCGCACATCCATGTGCAGTGAGACCTACGGAGTTCACCGATCAGAGCGCAACAGAACGTTTCCGCACCTCCATCGCTTGGACAAGATTCGGCTCAGCGCATATGTCTAGGAAGGTGAAGGATCCAGAGGCTTTACTGGCATGTATCGATAAGACCCTGAACGGGAGAAGGCGATCCGCGCTTCCGGATCCTTGGGGACGGACATGCGCTTGTGGCACACCGATTGCAGTAGATCCCTCGCATTCGAGCGCAAAGAACGATTACGCTGAATCTCTGCATATTCTCGGGACACGTCTGAGTGCCGACTGGGACGGACAACTGGACCGTGGCTGCACTTACTGGCTGCAATATGATGATCAAGTGAGCCTCGGGTTACGATTCCCTTCGCAACTGCAGCTCTTGCGATCGCGATGCGCATCCCCAGCCGCGGCTTTTGAAGTACACGAAGATCGAGCTTGGCCAAGCCGGACATGATTGGGCCAGGCGTTCCCGACAACGCAAGGCACAAAAGCAAAAGCGTCGTCACGATTAACACCGCGAACCATCGAGGCCAGGATCACAAGACCTTTTTCAATTGCAACGCTGGACGTTTGCAGCCTTGCACAGCGACGGCGCGCGCGTCCGGTGTAATGGTGCATGCACATCCCAGCCATACGACGTCCCGAGATTCAAGCCGGTCTGAGGTATGCCGCTGCAAGACGCACAATGGCGTGCAGCAAAAGCAACACGTAGTGTGGTTCTAAGGACGTCTGAACCGCGGTTTTATTCTGCCCGGGCAGCAAAGCTGAATCAGCGGTTCAAGGGAGACTCCGCACCAATGAGAATGAAGTGAAGTAATGAGCATCGTCCCGATGTCGCAGTGGATCAGATGATAGATTGCGAAATGAGCATCCGTTCCGTTGTCGCTGCGCAGCAGAAATGTCGCATCGCATCTTACCGCTGCATGCCGTGCGTTCCATTCCACATCTGTATAATATTGAACAATAATAATTTGTGCAGCTAACCAGGGAGCGAATGGGAGCATCCGGGGATGTACAACTACCACCGCCTGGGATTCATGTGCCGCACACGCCAACCGAGTACGAGTCAGCGGTCTTTTTAACCGCCAATCAGCTCCTGCAGGCGTCTTAGTCAGCTGCGCCTACCACATGCGACGTAGCGCGAATGATTGATGCGACGACCTGCAAGTCCGCTGAACGATTGCGATGCTCACATGACTGACCCGAAAGCCGAGACCTTTTGCATCTCCAAGCGCCCAGGGAGGGGAAGGATGCCCCATTTCGTAGAGCCCGGCGATCGGTTCCTGATCACTCGGCGTGGTCATCACTGGGATGGCAGCGGAGTGCGAAACGTAGCGCTGTGGAATTCGGTCCGACCGGAGAGAAGCATAGACGAAGGAGTGCAAAAGGGTGGAAGATACCGCTGCATGGGAGGAGCATGGAGTAAGTTGGTATAGTCGCCACTTTGCTACAAGAGGAGTAGGGGATTAAAGTTTTTTTTGCAAACGATGGGACCCCCATGATCGAGCGTCACGACGTCGTAGACCACGTTGGGCAATTGGGCCAGCTGTAATTGCAGCAAATCTCAACAATGCTAATGCTCAAACCGCCAGTCTCAGACCCAGTGCGTGCGCTGTACCAAACTATGCCCAAGACCTCGCAATACTAACGTGTCGTGCGCGACAGCAACGTACGACTAATCGCGCAATGCCTCTGTGTGTTGCAAGGGCGGCAAAGGCCACCGGATGATAGCGAACTCTAAGACGGCGACGCATTCTTAGACGGCGATGCATTCTCACCATGGAGACTAAGTCTGACCCTTCCCTTGGGTTCACGGTCCATCTGATCACGTCGCGCCAAGCCTTTCCGTCGCCGTTGGAGACATGGCCTTTCGTACCAAGACAGGAACGCGCAATCGACTTTCTTCTCGAAAAGACCAAGCCTTTTACTCTCCCTCCCACGAGGCTGACCCGTCCCTGATCCCCAGGGTCCCATCAACGCCTCCAGCGCCAGAACCGCGACATGGTCCACCCCCGTCCCCGGCCGGCTGTCACTCATTGCTCGGAGGAAACTTTTGCGAAAAGCGCCTAAGCAAACGCTCCGACGTTAGACGGGCCGACCCCAGAGATAAAGCTTGAGACACTCTCAACGCGAATCGTGTGATTGGTGCCCATATGGTAAAATGAAAGCCCTGTTGCAGCCCAATGGACATGAGTCGCTACCTTGTTGCATATGGCAAAGTCGCGTGGGATATGGCATGTGGCATGACGACGTGTTTCGCGAGGTTTTAACGTTTTCGACGTGTCTTGTGTAGCTAAGGCTGCCCAAGTTGCTTCGCCACACCTATCATGTTTCGCTATTTTGGAATTCTTTTATGCATAGGCGATTGACTTTACTACAAGCAAGTTGAACGCGTGTACAAAATGCTAGGCGTACTAGGGCTCACTTCTCCCTATTCTTCCTTTGTGAACCATTTATCCGGGTTCGCATACCTTGCTCTTTAAGCTTCATGATCTTCATCCTGCACGCGTCGGGAGATTCCGAACTCGTGTTGTAATAACGACAGGCCGGGATTGCCATACCCTTCCCTCGTTGCGGGTCCCGTCGAAGCTACACAGCCGCAATAGTGTGGGACCATGTCATGTCAAAACCGGCTTTCCCAGACCTAACCGCGTCGTTCCGCAGTCAATCATTGTCCACCTCCAAGGATTCAGAGTGCCAGTGCTCATCTCTTGGCTACGCTTTCGTAATCTTCGAGATCGAGAAGGACGTCCGGGCCATGGCTGTGGTAATCCAGCACATGGATGGCCCTTGACACTTCATCTTGAAGAGGCAAGCCGGTGCGTCGATTAACCCATGGTACACATGTCAAATCGCTTAAAATATCCACGGTGGACTTAGTGCTGCATGCAAGCTCATCCTCCCGCACGTGTGCTTCTGATACCATGAGCTCCTTCCCGTCGGAAGAACTACCGGAGGATTGACATTCGTAGCTCTTTAGATCGCTAATGACCGGGAATCGCGGTATTCGTGTGCTGAGCCCTGGCAAATATGACGCTTTTGGATCTTGTGACATCGCGGTTCAACGTCGTCCGTGTTCCACGTGCTCCTTTTCGAAGCTTTGATCACTCGAAGATTGTAGGGTGTTTGCCGTTGTAAAAGCTGAACGTTACTTGAATGGTCAAAAGCTATACCATGCTACCGAATCTAAAATTGGCCCATTGTCAGGACCGGAAACTCCACCGCGCCGTTGTTGATATTCCTACTCTTCAAAGAAAGAAAAAACTATTGCTTGTACATCATAGGGTCGACAGGGTAACTCTGAATAGAAAACCGTGGGTCGTATGCTGTGGCATTAACGCCCATGTGATGACTCTGCATGTGGCCGTGCGAAGTGGGTAATTGCATGGTCGGATGACCTACGAGTTGCGACCCCCGTTGTGCCATAGGAGTCTCGTAGGGGCCCGGTGTCGTGGAAGTGCTCCTAGGAGCTGAGCTAGAGGAGTGGGAATGCGCTGTACTGTGGGAAGAGTCGTACAGGGACATGTCGCCTACGTGCGTGGTAGGTACATTGACCATGGAATGCTGGGTCGTATTGAAAGGGAGTTGGGCTCCAGTCTGCGCGGCCAGTCGACGAATCAGATCGTTGTTAGGATACGAGGGCGACGTTGCGTTCGGGTTTGCCGAGTAGTCGTCGGCGACATTGGAGGGAAGTGTCCCCGAGCCAGTAGAATTTAAGCCGAGCGTCGAAGCGGGAACCGTCTGGGGGAGGTTCAGAGACCGGGGAAGCGGAAGGTTCGGGAGGACCTCAGAGAGCTTGGTGAGGAGTAGAGGGAGGTATCGAGTCTGTCCTCCACGAAGAGTCGATATCAGTGTGAGGAAACGCGATACATAGTCGCGAGGGCCCAAAGCGAAAGCATCAGGCGAAAACGATGTGCATGCAACGACATCTGCTAGACAACACGCAATGTCGAATAGCTTCTCGATCTGCAGCGCTGTTAGCTAACGTTTGGCGTGACAGATAGGGTAAAACGTGGCAGGGGTATGGGTGGAAGGGACAGTGCTGCCAGTTTGGCTAGTCAGGGCATAGACGTCAGAGATAGACGTTGCCTAGTGCGGCACTAGCGCGATCGAATCCAACAGGGATTGTTGCAGCAAGAGATGGAGGGGCTCTAGCGGTGACAGTCTCCAAAAATTGGAGAGTGATGATGCGGAAAATTAACGGGAAAATACTCACCAGTCCGACGCCGTGCATCTCCATGGCTTGTTGCGAGAATTGATGCGAAATTGTGAGGAGGTCCCTTGCGATTTCGATTGGGTATTTGAATGTGAGTGGGATGTCGTTGGAGACGCTGCTCACAAGACCCTGGCAGACACTTAGCTGCCATGTCTGCGATCGTAGCCATTGTTGAGTTATGCGAATCTGCACTTCCTGGACCTCTGTGCACTCGAAGTATGCTGGTACCGCCTCGGAGAGCTGGGTTTGAATTTGCGTAATCCATGCAGCGCTTGCATGTGTGTTGTGCACTCGGTTCCAGAGGTTGATGTATGTGTCGTCGATAATCTTGAACATGTTGATCATAAGTTCCAGGCCAACGGCAATGGGTCGATCGGAGGGGACCTCGTCCAGCGAAGGAGGGTGAATGGTGGGGTATAATGTGATTGGGCGGTGTTTGTGTAGGGCATAGGTCCTACATGCAATTAGCAAAGGGTCTAGGAAGACGCGTGGATGTGAAGTCGTACCTCTCAGCGATAAAGAGGAGCCAGTATAGGACGCGCTTGCGCGAGATATCCAGAGGGTCATGTTTGTAAGTCTCCTCATCGTGCATGCCTAGCAGTTGCGCTTGTGTGGTGGCTTCCCGGAGGTATGCCCATGCTGTGTTCTCGCGCGCAAGTCCAAAGTAGCAACCAGAGTAGAACCATGATGTGAGCACGCTCATCTGGGAGGGGTTCTCGCGGTGGTCGTAGCCTTGTCGCACACGGACGGACTCTTCTAGGAGGACATGGCCGATGCCGACGTTTGACATGTGGACCATCTCTGGTCGTGGTAAGACGTTGACGGATGGTTTGTGGTTGGCCTGGATCATAACGTATGCACATAGTGCGACTACCATGCAATACGCCTCGGTGGAGCGGTCCATACCAACGGCGGCTTCTTGCGCTCTTTGGCGGTGCAAGACGGGTTCTGAAGGGTAGACATGGGCGAAGAAGTATTCTATGCAACTCTCGACGAGAGCGGGGGGCATGAGGCCCGGCGTGCGAGCGAATGTCGAGGATAATGACCGGCCATCGAAGCCAAGGTCAGTTGGGAATCCAGCAGCAAGTTGGGCATTGCGTTGAGTTTCGCGAAGTTCGGACAGGACTTTGGCACGACTGCCTTTAGGTCCTTTCTTCTGTGGGATGGCATTGTATGTGCATGCAAGGCCAGCAGAGACGCAGTTCTTGCAAGGGGCCGTGCCTTCGCCAATGCACTTTACTTTTCTTCTGTGACAGCTACAAGTTGATGATGTTAGTGGTGTGGCATGTGAATATGTACCGACGGCGACGTACCTATCGCAAGCCCGCTTGACCGGAGCAGTGGTGGTAGGAGTGGAAGCCATGTTGGAGGACAAGCTAGTGTGGGAACGTCTCGTCATCTACTTGATGAGGAATGCAGTCGCCGAGCGGATCCGCTGGTTCCTATTAGTACAACAGACATGTTGCGCCTACACTCGGGGAGATATCATCGAAGGTTCCTTGTGTCATTGTGCTTGAATGAATGCTCATTCGCACCTAGGTAACCTGGACGATTGAAAAGCCCAAGCGTCCAAAGTGCATATTAGACTCAACTAGTTAGCATCACTGCGCAAGTTGACATGGGGCTGATGGCTCGCGAGTCCAATGATCTAACATGGAGAAGCGGCCTGCGTCCCTGGTTCCACGGCTGGGGAAAGAGTCTGCAGGGCAGCGCGTCGGACGCCGGTCAAACGCCTACCACACGGTCGCAAGCCATGGGGCTTAGGCGGTCTGGTGGGCTGGACCTTGCTTGGAGAAACATCCTAGCCTGACCGCTGGGCATCCTGCAGCGTTGGCACGGGCGGTTCTTGCAAAGCGACGGGAGCTTCGTTAGTGCCTTACTAGGGTGCCTGTAACTAGCCGAGATTCCCCCGTTGGGCTGTTATGGGCAGGTATTCCGTAATGGATGTCCCGGAGTTTTTGCGATATATTTTCCAAGTGCTGATGCGGCTCTGGTATGATAAAGGGAACTGTGCACGCAAAATCTGGCATGGGCAAGGACGAGGGGTTCCGTCAGTGAGGCTACACGGTCTCCTCGACGGGATGTTAGGCCTCTGAACACTGTTCCAACTGGCGACATGGCCTCAACTCCGGGCTGACCGCTTCCCGAACATCAAAACTGGTACTGACTGGGCATGTCCCACGGATGGTCATGTCCCACGGATGGTCATGAAACGGAGCAATGGCGCCGACAGTTGCTCCATACTTGACGAGTCTTCATGTACACCTCATTGGCGGTTTGGGCCGGTGTTTGCCGCGCAGTCGTCGTCATGCCACCCAACAGGTATGACAGAGGTCATGCATCTGGTCGGGAGGTAAGGTAACCTGTAGCCATGATCCGAATTCGTATTCGATGGGTAGTTTCAGCGAGGCGCAGCTGGCGATGCGTTGGTAAGGTTCGCGGAAATACCCCTGGTAAGCGTAGCGAGTGAGGGCGGCATGGGATGCCGCATTCGCCACGAGGCGTCGTCGACCATTGTGCTTCTCCGCACAAGATAGCAAACTCAGAGTTTCTGTACTGGGGACAGTAGCGACTCCCTCATGGCTTATATCCTCTTTCCTAAAGGGCCTTTTGCGGTCTCCACCGTCGGATCGAGACAGTCAAGGTTCCGAGATGCTGCCGGCAGCGATCAAAATTGGTTCAACGGCGTCGAGACCGCGAATGAGACACGCTGGACCCGCCTCCAGAAGTAGGTTTGCCACCAGTCGTATCATGGGTACGCCACACGTAATGGCTCGGAAGGCAGCAAGATTGCTCACTGGAAGAAACTCAAAAGTTCGTGAGATGCTGTCTTGGTAATGGGTGAATAAGCGATGGTGTTGAGGCTTGTTGTAGATCCGGGGCGTTGGCAATGCTATGTATGTACCTTCCCATGTCTATGCTCCGTTAGCGGCTGCGCCATTGGTAAGATTCGTGATGCTTGGCATGAGCTCCGCGGAGGACTGAAGCCAACGTCACTCGTTAGCATGAACATAGCGTTTTGATGTCTGCAACATACGATATGGCTTCGTGGAGATGTATTTTGATCAAAAAGAAGCGGTTTCCTGCGATGACACCATGCAGTCCCATGCATGGTGTGGACAGAACTCTATCCCTCGATAAAGAAGGCACCACTGCCCGTCCGATTTGTCGAAACAATGTAAGGCCATCCGTCTATGCCGATTGAGTCATGTATCGTGAAAAGGCAGATCAAAAACTAGATACGGTAATACCTCCGGCACATCATTCTGACGTTCGTACGAGGTAGAACGCGGGAAGAGTCAGTGCCCTGAGCTCAGGCTGCACATCCCAGGTAAGACTCAGCGTACATCGTCTGACCGATTGTTCGTACATGGAATGATCTTCACGGCCTTTGCGTATATTGTTTGAACGTCATGTGTTACCGACTGTTCGACGACTGTCTCATCAGTCAGGTAGGCAAGATATGATGTCTATCTACCAACTTGCTTTGCTAACACCGAATCTTCCCTTGGTACTATGCATCGATAAAAGCGCCATGGTATCCCCGAGACGTCCTCTTGTACAATGAAGAGATTTGTCCACAAGCGATATGTTTTGGAGAGCCTGGTCAAGATCAGTTGGATATGTAGACCGGTGAGGATTGGATTTGGAAGGATGAGTTGTGTTTGGTGATTGATGATCTTAACCTTTGTCATGTGTTTAACTTTTAGACGAAAGTTTGTACGGGTAGACGAATCTAGGCGAGATGTTAAGAAGATTGTGCTTGGTACTTTGCTTACTTGTTTCAGATTTCGGCAGTGACTGCCGTATTGTTATGAAAGGTACTCTGGGTGTCTCAGAGAGGTCGAAGGAGATGAGTACTGCTTCTCTCGGCCACCGCGGACTCCGAGTAGCGATTCTACCTCGCAGATTGAACTGCAAGTTAACACGTCTTTGCGGAGTAGTTCCTCTGCTTCATCAACTGGTCGTGAGAAAGCTAATAGCACTTGACAGATGAACTACCTTCTATGGCGGCGTGATTGCTACATAGCTACCTTGGTAGTCTCAAAGCTCTATCGGTAACTGTGAGCATGCTCTCCTAGCCGTGTTGTGGTCGCGCTCATCTCGTGATGATTCGATTGCAACGACCTTAAGCGGTACTTTGGGTGGTTGGGTATGTAACGTTGGAATGACGCTGATTTGCCGACAGAGTCTGAATTGATACGTCTCCATTTGCATCTACGGTACGGCGATGTGCTAGCACCACTTAGGTACTTTCATATCTTATCTGATTGCTGTCATACATGTATCGGTGCTAAGATGTAGACACTATGATGCTACCCAGGTAAGGAACACAACATGTGCTCGTAATGCTGGTTTACATCTTACGCTCACAAATTACGTATCGATCGTAAGTAAGCCTTGCGACAGCCCTCATACACGAGATACATCATCTCTAATACAGCGATGTCATCCAACCTCAGTCTAGAACATCAATCATCAAATATGTCATCGTTACATGACTCAATCTAGAAATGCAAGGCTCGCATCGGCGCTTCGTACTTACAAAATAAGGAGGTGTGCCTGGCTTCAATGCATCGCAGCCATGCTTCTCAGTGGAATTCCATCTCAACAACCAAAGTACACGACAATCTTGTGCTGCTGCTGATGCCTAAAATAGGGACGGGGGGAACGAAACTGCGCACTTATGCTCACAACTTCCTGTCTTCTTCATGTCACATCATACAGAGTCTTCACGCTTCCTTCTCGGTGAATGGCTGAGTCTCGGCGAGAGGCTGCATACATCTCAACTTATGTACCATGTAGTTGTAAGAACGACAAATCGATGAATTTAGAGAATGTGATCTAGACTGAAGGTCCTCGTGTGCTATCTCTTTGCTTTTTTAGGACTGCTTTCCGGTTGAACCATCTCATGTTAGCGCTTAAACATTAGTTGTGTATTACCTTGTCCCCGTATCGCACCTCTTCACTACTTGTAACTGGAGTAGTCGTGGGAAGCTCATCTGACTGTTAGGATTTGACAGTGTATATGCGGTGAAACACGATACGGGCCTTGTAGCCGACCGGCGAGGCCAGGTATCGCCAAGATAGTTTTGACATTTGGAACGTAAGTGTAGTGCCAAGGTGTCTAGACTTGTTCGTACAGAGACCGTGCTGCTTGGGGTCTGTCGACAATGTTGTCCGTATCGATGTCTATAGAATGGTTACGTCGAGAGTGCGAATGTAATCGTGAAAGTGGAAAATTTCTTTTAGTGCCGGTTAATCCGTCCGTGGGTGGTTGACGAAGACCAAGTCACTGATTGATGCGTGTGCAGTAAACATCCTTTCCTACCTGCAACTTCCATGTAGTACTTGTGTAGGCCTTCACGCATGCCTGTAATCACACGTTGCACATGCTTGTTATTCCACATTAGCTCTTACGTCGGAAAACTCTGCCTATAACTTGATGCCTTCTCCGAGTACTTAATCCTTCTTTCCCTTATATTGCTCGTCCGCTCAGCGTGCTGCTACTCTTTTCGTTAATTCTCTCGACTACATTACAGTGTCCTACATTACCAGACAACAGCAAACAAATGAATTGTTAATCTAGTTAAAGTCGTAACCCCCTTTGTAGACTATGGGTTGGAAGACGCTGTTCAAGGACCTCTTCTCCGAATATGTCCGTGTACATAGTCCAACACATAGCAAACTTATCCACGAAACCCGTGTGCGAGGACGCATCGAATCAGGTGCGTATTTGTAGGAATTCTTCAGTATACCAGTCCATTGACGACAGGCGAAGAACAACATAGGAGGATATGGCTAAGCTTGAGGCTTTACGCAAAACCCAAGTCATGAATTTGAGGGTAATACAATCATCTAGTTGTCAAAGAGAAGATGTAAGTGCCTGGCTAGTGACCAAGAGTGGGAAGAAGGCGCTTCCGTACTTGTTGTACCCGTTATCGAGAACGTACCCTGGACACATGAGTGGCGTCTCCGTCGAACCAGTGTACATGTTGGGAAGAGTGTATTGTTGCCTGGGAACAAAAACTCGAAGAAAAAGAGTTTCATGGTATAAATATAACTCTACCAGCCAGCCACAGCCGTCAAACATTCACGATAACAATGGACCGCATGCCTTCTAGTCTTCGAAACTCCCAGCTTCTATATCAAGCCAATAGGCACCAACCACGACGAACGTTTCCCCATTCCACACATGAAGCCTCCCCATCGACACATACGGGCGCAGTGGCAACTGGCATGATGCCCGAATGAAGGCGCGGGTCAGTCCATCGGTTACAGTCACTTTGAGGCGCTCGCCTTGATACTAAAACGGCCCTCCACCCCATTGCCAAGCGCGAATGTACGTTTCTCCATTCCAGATAAACTATATTCCTTGATAGCAATACGAATCTCGACTCGTTTGGTACCCGGGCGCGTTGTTGTAGTAATCACATGCATTATAGGCAGCCTCCAGTTGCGCCGTTGCGGTAAGCATTCGGATGTGCGCAACTCGATCAACGTCATGCGTCTAGTATGCGTTTTGGGGCACCTGGTAGCCGCCCATCTGCGCTTGTTGGGCCTGAGCATGAGCCTGTGCCTGGGCCTGCATCTGCATCTCCTGCTGCCGTTGTGGGAGGTCGTTGAACCAAGGATGTTGCAATGCGTTCGCAGCAGATATGCGCATCTCCGGCCGCAGCTGAAGCATGCAGTTGAGTAGGCTGAGCCCAACCTGGTCGACTTGCGGTAGAATAAGGCGCAGGTCCTGGGTGTGGTATACGGGGAAATTGTTCTTGTATTCTGGCAGCTGCGAGATACCCGGCCATGACCGCTCCGATGGTGTGCCCATCAGCCTGAAGATCTTCTGGACTTGGTCTTCGTTGGTGGTTCCGGGGAACAGCGGCCGCCCGGTGTACATCTCCGCCATGATGCAGCCTGCTGACCAGATGTCGATGCTGGTGTTGTAGGTCCGGCTGCCGAGCAGGACATCGGGGGCGCGATACCAAAGGGTTACGACTTCGTTGGAGAAGGTGTTGACTGGAATGCCAAAGGCGCGAGCGAGACCAAAATCGGCCAGCTTCAACTGGCCACGGTTATTGATCAGAAGGTTCTGGGGCTTCAGGTCGCGGTGCAGGACGCGGGCTTCGTGGCAGAAGGCGATTCCTTTGAGCAGCTGGTACATGAAGGACTTGATGGTGGCGGGGTCCAGAGCACCGCGATCGCCGCGCGAGTCCATGTATCTCTTGAGGTCCTTGTCCATGAACTCGAAGACGAGCATGAGCTTGTTCTCGGTATGTATGACATCGTGCAGCAGGACGATGTTCTCGTGGCGCAGCTCCTTCATAAGGGAGATTTCGCGGATGGCCGTCGAGGGCGTGCCTTCCTCCGAGTCGAGGTGGATCTCCTTGAGGGCTACGAGTTCGCCCGTCTGGCGGTTGCGGCCCTTGAACACCTGCGCGAGTTAGCACGCGGTATGCCCAATACGGCGTAACTGCCTACCGTGGCATAGGTGCCCTCGCCGAGCTTCTCGAGCTGCTGGAAGGAGCTGGGGTGTCTGCGGTTGTCCATGGTAGGCACGAGGGGCTGTGTGTGGCCGTCGCCGAGGTTGCGGACGCTGATGGACGAGTCGGTGCGGTGCGGGGCGACAAGCGTGCCGGCGTGGACGGGCTGGAGACTGCCCGGGGGCGCTCGCGAGGTGAACTTGGGGTCCCAGAGGATGGCCGAGGCGGTCGTGAGCTGGCTGGCAATGCGCAGGGGCGAGGGCGGCGGGCGAGGCTTGTCGGGGGCTGGGGCTGGTGACGCCGTTTTGGTGAGCGAGGGGGATGATTAAATAAAAGGGTCCAGTCGCGACAGCAGCGCAGGCAGGCGATCGTCGTTGGCGCTTGGGTGGAGAATGATTGTTGCACGAGTCCGTGGGTGGGATGTGAGTGGGTTTGGTGGGGCGCCAGAGTAGCCGCCTGCCTTTGCGCTATGCCTGTCAAACTTCTGCCTTCAGCCATGGGCTTTGGTCTTCATCAACCCAGTTGCTAATTCTGGACATAGTCATTAAACATATTGCTTTGAGACATTCTTACTGGACACGGCACCACAACCGTATTCTGGCTGCTGGCATGATATTCCTCTCTAAGTAAAGGGATACTTGCTACACTTGGCATTCATCAACGATGCGCATCACTGGTTCTTCAGGAGCTTGCAGAAAGAGTATCAAACTGGATTTACCGCAGCAAGATGGGATCTGTAGCATCTGTCTGATGTTCCCGCCCATCATGACCCAAGCCACTAACTAAACAGATACACCTGAGAAGGAAGATCCATAATCTGCCATAGCCCTTTCACTTTCCTCAGCGCACGTAAGTCCAGATCCCGCTGATCCGGAAGCTTCCTGGCCTTGACATCATCAGTGTCTCCGGAAGGTTCAGCTTCGGGCGAGTCATCCCCTGCTCTCTCCTTCCCCTTCCCTCTGGCCTCTGTTGCACCTGCAAGATCACAGCCCACTACATCTGGGGAGTCGTCCTCCGTCCCAGCAGATGATCCTGCAGCACTGCCACCACTTTCCTTTGCTTCAACGACCCAGCACACACTCGTGCTACGGAGCTTTGGCCGCGGCAAAACCTCCCATTCAGGATTATACGGTGTTGCCACCAGACAAGGTCCGTCCACGTCGAAGGTGGCCAACAGCGTTCTCTCCCGCAACCTCTCTTTTCGATCTGACCAAAGATCCCTGCGCAGAATCTCCGGATACGTCACCATGGTGTGGCGGCTGCTCCCTTGATTCCCATTTCTAGCGAGCGTGCTTTCAATGCCGACGGTAAGAAATTGGCGCGCGAGTTGACGGCTTATGGTTGAGCGTTGGGATGCTGGGATCGCGGATAGATGTTCGTTGTGCGCTTCTAGGTCTTCTTCGTAGGTGGTGCTGGTGTGTGAGCCGGGAGGTGAGGTAAGACGGGCTGGTCGTTTGGGTGGCGTGTAAGTTCCACACCAGAGTCGTCCGTGCTGCATGATGCGGTCGATGAACCACAACTGTGCGAGGCTCGCTTCGAGAGTCTCATCGAGCTGTAACGTGGCAAAAGGCCGGTTCACAACGTCGGGGTGGGCAAAGAGCGTATCGTCGACTTCATCTGGTAGTTGGTGCTCCAAGCTGACTCCATCCGTGCGGACAGAGTGCCATATGCTGTTGGCCAGTCCCTTCATTAATTCTCCTTTCTCTTCAGACGCGGCCAGCGTGTACCTGATATACCGGAGAACGCCAAAGATGATCTGAGAGATTGTGTTGCGCATTGCAGGGACTTGCCGGACGCGTTTCGCATCGAGTTTTCGCTTTACTTGTATGCCGGTGTGGTCGAGGTTTCCCCATACAGACGATCCATTTGGGATATGACCCCAACGACGGAAATCCTGACGAGCTTGTGTGGCTACATTGGGTTGGTTGAACCGCTGGATGAATGCCACTTGACGCGCACGAGCTTGTTCGTCGGTCTCGTCTTTTTGGCGCTCAAAAAGTATGACCCAGCATTTATAGGATTCCCATATGTCGGCCCACTCCGCCTGTATGGGTGTAAAGTCGATTTCGCGATCCACTGACCAAAGATACGAATGGAGAAGCATTCCTTCGGCAGTGAATCTGCCCTGTCTGCTTGTTTGGAGTCGTATATTGATGTAGTCGCGAACTTCACAGTATTCGATTCGGTTCGCCTCTAGGAAGATGTTTTGGAACAAGGTCGAGCTTGATACACTTCCAGCGTAGGTATCTTCTTGGTTCTTACGGTCCCCAGGTAGATACGCCTCTGGTACTAGCAAAGACAGATCGCCATTGCTCAATGCCAATGCCAATATAGCTAGGCGCAATGAATGGCAATTGGCGTTGACTTTCCTTGTGTCTAATCGGAAGTCGTAATCGCACATATTCGCTATAATAGCAAGCCTGTCAGCATTGAAGTAACATTCGCGATGCTTCAGCAATGTCAGAGCTCCCGCGGCATTGATCGTAGGACGCTTCCCGTAGAACCCCTCGGTGTGAGCTTGTACGATCTGATTGATTGTGTTTGCTTTCTCGGTTCTTGGATGGAGACGATCTGCTACTTCAAGCACGGATCGAGCTCCCGGGTAGACTTCTTCTGACCCGAGCCCATACCGGGCAAGATAGTTTCCCATGTGAACAAAGTCGCGTGTAAGCAAAGATTGCATCTGATCGAGAATGCGCCAGAATCCACGCAAGTGCATGCAGACGAGCTTTGAATCCCAGATCCCACGATTACCGTCGAGTGAATGGTAAGGACGAAGATCCTCTCCCTCCGCTCGCCCAAATCGAAAGCTAGATTGGAAGATAAGGCCTGGACCGCGCCGGAAAGCCAGCATCAGTCCGTCTCCGGAACATGTGGCCTCTTGGACAACCCACGCACGGGTGTACCAACGGTCTTGACTGGTTCTATGAAGAAAGTCCAGGATTTGTTCGCAGAAGCGGCGGTCGATTATACTTGACTTTCTTCTTTGGTCAGGATATAACAAAGTCTCGATAGCTGTGAGTTGCTCTTGCGATATGATTTCGACGTCGAGCAAACCCGCCGTGACCGCAGCTCTGTTGTACACAATGTCCATCGACTGTATTCCAAGTTCCTGCTCTTCCCAATCTTCTTTCGGGCTGTTTTCAGTCGGCTGGGGAAGGCATTCTTGATCGATCCATATCATACGAAATCCGTATGAATTGGCAAAGTCCACAGCACGATCTAGAACATCGTCGAGAGCGCGACTGGCGCGGACGCGTCCGTCGAGACCACGGACTGTGTAGGTTCTCGGTGTCGGGTTTTCTCCACGAGGAGGCCAGCAGTATGACACTGCTACGTAGTGTATACATATGTCGCACGAGCTGATGCCGTCCCCATTGAACCATTCCGGATGATCAAGCACCGGATTGACCAGACGAAACTTTCTAGGCTTCCACCTGTGCGGGAACTCGGGATATGATGCGCAAACGCGGCATTTAGTCTGTGTGGAATCGTTGGGTTGTTTCGAGCGTTCAGCCACACCGACTCTCTCTGCATTTGGAGCCTCGCCACCACCTTCTGGGTCTCGGGCTTTGACATTTCCAAGACTCAAGTTTAAAGCGTATTGTTCCTTCGCTTCTTCGTCGTCACTGTCGAAATCGTTAAGTTTGGCATCGGAGTCATCATAGACCAAGAAGCGGATGCGCCTTGACGCCCAGTGTCGAGCATCCGCTCGCTCAAAGGTGTGTTCTGAGATTTTCGCCATCTCTCCAAAGAAATCTGATCCTACAGATGTCGCAGTGTTCATTAGATCGTTCTCCATGGTTGATGTTCCGTTGTGATAATCGGATTTGCGAATGTCAATCTTCTTCTCTTTGCTGTAAATTGTAGTATTTGCTCGCTCGTTTCTTGGACTGACATCCAAGAAATCCGCTGCTGTTTCAGTAAGATGCTTAAAATCGTTGTTGGGAACTCCTCATTCCGAAAGAATCTTGGGCAATATATACCTTCACCGGTGATAAGGCAGCAGTTGCGAGGCTGAAAACGCCCACATGCGTTCCGAATAGCTTACGCGTATGGTCATACCGACCATTCAGGAGTCCTTGGTTATACCGGAAATAAGCGCCGACATTTGCATGCAGATGATCTGTAACTCATTGCGGCATGCTGTGCGATGTGCAGTCGAGCCGTCTCAGAAGAGGCTGTGTAATACACACCGGTGCAAGGATGCGAAGAGACAGATTCTCTGCGTTCTTCCAGGAGTGCTGGCTAGTCAGACGCGCGAATGACATCATACTCGGCATAGCATGCGCGTATTGCAGCGATACGTTAGAAGCTGTGAGCTATAATCGTGTGTTGTAGCTCATCGTTTTAGATCCAACTGTGTGGTACGGACGCTCATGTATGCATTCAAGCGGCACAGTCGGGATTTGAGGTTGTCCCACGTTCTCGTCCCGATTACATCACACGCGCGAAAACTGGCGACAACATTCCCAATAGTCGATTAACTTCTGCATTACCTATATTTGATTCCAGTGAGATGCTAAATCATCCATTCCCAAGCGTAAAGAACGCTCGTCTCTTCTCCCTCGCTTCCTGCTCTGAGGACGTGCCTTCGTTCTTGGGTCGACCGCGCTTGCCCTTCTTCGAAATCGTCTTGGAGACACTAGACTGCTTCTCGAAAGCTGGCGGTGGGGACGGCAGCGGTGTTGTAGACTTGACAGCCTCCTTGATAGTCTGTTTCGAAAGGCAAAAGTCTATATGCGCGTTGAAGCTTGCATCATCTGGCGCCTGTGGAATAGAGCAAATGGGGCACTGCCATTGTGGTTCGGTTGGTGGCTGGTCATCTTGCTGTTGCTCTTGTTCTTGAGACAGTTTCTCCAGTTCGTTCATTTCGTTATTTCGTTCTTGTCGTGCAGCTTCTTCGAACTCTTCCTCAGGCCATGTCTCCCATGTTCCTTCGTCTTTGGAGCTGGTAGTCTTGGTGGCGGTTGAAGATGGCTTGGCTGCGCGGCCGAAGAAGTCGATTCCAGGTTTCTTCGTGCTGATGATGTGCGTGACTCGTAGACCCATTAGGCGTAGTTTCATGTTTGGTATTTCTTTCATGAGCTTCTCTAGCATCGGGAGACTGTACTTGAAGAGGTCGTCTGCTTTGTGAATAGCAAAAGGTGGGGTCGTCTGTCGCGTGTGTACTTCGTAGGTGTGGAGCTTGATCTTGATGCAGAGCGTCCTTCCTTTGTACTCGGTGCGTTTGAGATCCCCTTCTAATTCCTCAGCGATATGGCGAAGCTTATCGCGCAGGGCATCGCGGCCCTGTAGCTCTCTGAAGGTAGTCTCCGTACCGACACTCTTGCGTTCATGGTCTTCCGCTGGCTTGACGACGGTACGTCCTAGGCCTAAATAGCACTGCATCAAGAACTGGAATGCTTTCTGTCCAAATAGCTTTGCCATGTACGCTCGATGTGCGTAGATGTCGCCGCATGTCTTGACGCCTATGGCATCCAGCTCTCGTTCGAAGACGCGCCCGATACCGTTGACCTTCCGTGTAGGTAGGGTCTTCATGAATTCCATGATCGTCTGCCTGTCGCTGTGAAGCAGAAACTGCCCGTTTGGCTTGTTCTGATTTGAGCAAATCTTTGCGAGTTTGGCATTAGCGGCGATGCCAGCGGAGACAGTGATCTTGGCTCTTTCAAAGACGTCTGCGCGCAATTGGCTGACAGCTTCCTCAGGTGTCATGTGGTGCTCCCGGCAGTATTCTGTCAGATTGAGGTACGCCTCGTCGCAGCTCGCACTTTGGAAGTCGGGGTCGTATAGCGCCAGTACTTCGCGGACCTCTTCTGCCTTGGCCATGTATTTCGCAAAATTCATAGGAACGCAGATGAGCTGTGGACATAGTTTCATGGCGACAAACCCGGCCATACCGGAGCGGCACCCAAACTTGCGTGCATGGTAGTTGCAGGTTGTCAGCACGCCCTTGCCGACTGCGAACGGAACGTCTCTCAGTTCCGGTCGATCTAGCTCTTCGACTGCTGCATAGAAAGCATCGCAGTCGAGGTGTACAATAACCTGGCTCAGGTCCCTACTCAGTTCCAACTCAGCGATGTAGTCATCGGCTCTACGCTGGTCGGAGGTCAAGTCGATCTTCTCCAGCTGGCGTCTCTTTTCCATAATCTTATTGATCTTCTCTGTGAGGTTCTTGTCCTTGACCTCCTCATTGTTGAAGAACTTGGAGCCCTTGGATGCATTGTAGATGACCTCGGAGACTTTGGACTGGTCGACACTATCTTGACCGGCTTTGGTGAGCGAAGGACCGAGGAGGTGGTACTTTAGGGAGTCGTGCTCGTTGGACGTGGTTCGCGTAGGCTGCGGCCGCTCTGGTATGTCCCGGGAGGCTTCATCTCCTTTGGCGGAGGTCATGGTGGTTGCGGTGGCCACTCGAGGCAGGTCGAACGCGTCGTGACTACGGTGACTGGGGGCATGCTGGGGCACGTGTGCGCGACGAGGCTGCGCGCATGATGGTGGTGAATGGGCCGACCCTGCATCGCTCATGGTAAGTGGGGGGTCATTTTGTGAGGGCGACAGGAGGCCCCATAAAAACGCGAGATGAGGCCCTGGAGAGGTCATGACGCGCTTTCACGTCTACGCCCGACGGGGCCTAGCGGCGTTTGAAACCCTCCAGGATCACTCAGGGCCACCAAAGTTACTTCATCTCGCACCAACACAGACGCCTCCCCACCTGAACCCTTCTCCTGCTCCTGTCTGGCCCTCGACCATGGACTGGACGCCAACCATTTGCACTCCTCCACCGCTGGCATTGTAGAAGTGGGGCAATACACGTAGAGCGACGTGCTGTATGACCTGCAGACATCCGACACGCTACTAGCGTCTATCAACACACCATCGTCAACACCGCCATTACCCCCCGAGCAGCGCCCATTGCCCCCCGGCAAGGCCATGATCTCCCTCCGCATCCGCAGTATAACACCGCAACTGTAGCCGCAATCACTAGAGGATGCCCATCGAACGAACCGACCGAAATAACCCACGGCCGCTGAAGCCGACGCTCGCTAGCACCCGAACTGCTGCGAAGACGCCCTTGACCCCGAGACTTGCTGTTGCGCCCACCGCCTCCTCCACCGTCAGCTCCTCGAGCACCCGCACCGCCCGCACCAGCAATGGCACCACGCCCAAGGCTGCGGCGCCCTCGCACAACGAGGTGACGCCCATCAAGCCCTTCCTGAGCAGCAATATCACGCCTCGCTCTTCTTCGCGGAAGTCTAGAGTGGGCGTAGACAGCGCTTCGTCTACGCCCAGCGGCACCCCCTCTGCCACTCCGAGCAGCTCGCGGCCAGGGTCCACAATAGACCACCATACCAGGGAGCAGACTGGCGGATTCAGTGGACACAGCGCCGTTGGGAAGAGCGGGTCATCAGCGGTAGGCGGGCGACCGCGCAGTACACCAGGACCAAGCAGCAGCCATGTCACGCCGACCCCGAGGCCGTCGCTCTCCATGTACAATACCGCTCCGTCCGACGCTGGCAGGAAAGATGCTTCATCCCTGTTCTTCCATGCCAATGACGCACGTCCGCACGAACAACCAGCACCAGTACTGGCACCCACGAAGAAGGCGCCCACATTCTTCTACGCCGACGGGAGACAAGACGAGCCCCCTGCGAAGCCCACCGTACCATCGCCACCGCTGTCGTCTCTGGGCAGATCTCAGACCGAGAGCAAGTTCTTCCACGCCGACTCCCAACCCGAAAGCAAGTTCTTCCACGCAGACTCCCTTTCCGAAAGAAAAGACCGCCAGCCAATCCTCACTCCGCCACCCCCCACCTCTCCAGATATGCTCCCATCCCTGGAAAGCGGACATGGGGGGTCGCTTCGTCCGCCATCACCTACAAAAGACTTTGCTCATCTTTCATATCGTAAGGGAGCATCGCAGGTCCGGCCAGCGCTCAGTAGAGGCAGTTCTGGGAATTCTGCTCTGGCCATGTTGACTGGGTCGAACACGCCGGATGTGCCTGATGGCACCAGACGGAGATCTAGCGTCGCCTCTACTATAAAGCGAGGACATGTCAAGAGCTCCAGTCTGTCGTCTATCGATTCCGTGACGAGTGCGAGGAAGACATCGACCAATGAACCATCTGCTATGCAGCCAAGCCCGCTCCAGACTGAGAATCGTGCCGCCGGTAGCGCCTCCGTACCCGACGATGCAGCACCTACGCCGTCTCGGCGCTACACAGCATTCTCCCCTGTTGGCTCACCGGTATCAGCCAGTCCAACAAGAGACAGCAAGAGGAACAGTGATAGCAAGAGCGCACTCGAGATGATGAACGAACTTGCTGCTAATGCACGAAGGGAGCGTAAAGTGCTTGACCTCGAAATTAGCAACTCCTCGCTCCTTGCTATTAACCGATCATTAGAGAAGGAAGTCCGAAAGCAAAAGGCGGAGCTCAGACGCTTCCGTCGCATGAGCCGAGCTGGGCATTTCTCCGCTGATATGGCCAGCTCGCCTCCTGAGACTTCTGCCATTGGCTCTGGAAATATAGGGGACCTGTCGGACATGTCTGAAGCAGAAGAGGAGGACGAAACACCTGAGGAGGAAGAGGAGGATCCAGAGGACAGCGAGTCGTCTTTCGACGAGGGTGCTTTGAGCCCGAGTGCACAGCTAGAGCGGGACGAAGCACACCGGTCACGGGACGAGAAGCGTCTCCAGCTCGACCTTTCCAAACATCGTGAGATGTTAAACGACAGCCAGAAGATGAACCAGAGCCTCAAGAAGTGTCTCGGATGGACAGAACAGCTGATCAAAGACGGCCAAAAGGCATTGGAGTACAAAGTACACGTTAGCGATGTCAAGATTGGTGGCCGCGTACTCGTTGCGGAAGATGACGAAAACGATGCCGCCGAACCGCAGGAATCTAGGGGTCTTCTCAGCCCCTGGAGTCCAATACACAACGCCATCGACGCTCTGGACTCACCTTTCTTCCCTCAATCCAATCGCGTCATCGACCGGGACAGTGGTATAGATCTCGAAGGTCTCGAACACATGGAACATGACAGCGACCACTCTCGCGCAGCATCACCCACGGACGATGGCCCAAACCAGTCTAAAAGTCCTGTCAAGGAGTTCCGTCCCAAAATACCCGGTACATGGATCTCCTACGCAACAACCCGCGAGTCCGACCTAAAGAAACACGAGACTCTCAGCCCTCTGGGTTCGCCCTTCGAAGAGCGGATCAGATATCTCCACGCGTCCATTGACGCTTTGGAAGCATCTTCATAACCACATACCCACATACCCACATACCCACGCACGCACGCACGCACAGCTCACCATTTTCTCTCTCCTGCTTTGCTCAACTTTGCACATACCCACCTTTTTTTCTTTCTTCGCATGCATAGGGCACAACGGCGTTTCACCATAAAGGACATTTGCATTTCCACTTCCAAACCGGCGCACAACGGCACAATGCGTCGAATGCGATTTCGACGCCCCCCACGAATATTCCCTTTGTTTTGTGTTTCCCCTTCTCACGGCCGCGATATACATACATACTCTCGTTCAACTCCAATAATGTTTGAATCTACGGCCTGGGTCGATCTTGGAAGAGATCTCGACGTTCGGCTGTTTTACTTGGGCTCGTGCCTACGCGTGTTGCTGTGTGCACAAAGTCAGTTCGGTTTTTATGATACCCCACCACCACTACTACTTAGTTGCGCGAGAGAGAGTTTATAGCAGAAACTTATACATAGCCAATATATACGTCGCTTTACCGTCTGAAGAAGCACCCGTCTTACCTACGGAAGTGGAGGAAGCTGCTTTTGTGAGTCAAAGCAAGGGTCACGTGGCGAGCGATGAAGATGAGAAGAATGCGTGCTTCTATTTGGGCATGATAAGAACCCGTCTATGTATGAGAATATCTAGTAAAACTCATCATCCGTGATGCATCCCCCCCATCGGAATAGAAATACTATAGCGCGAGGCCAGCCTTGATCTACGGGTATCCGAACAAAAAGAAAGCAGTCAAAAATAGCAAGTGCTTCATAACGGTGTGAAAAACGAGAAGTGGCGACGACCTAGGCCCAGTAACCGAGCAGAGCCATCAAACCTGATATCACGTCAGTATAAAGTCAATAGTATGGGGGAAAGGACAGGACGTACCAGCACCAAGAACCATGAGGCCAAACGCCTTAAGCGTCCTGCTAACAGGCCCCTTCTGCATGTATGGGCTAAACATGAACTCATGCGCCATAAGCTCCACAAGACCTGTGTAGATAAGAATACCAGCGGAGATGGAATCAAAAACACCATTTGTAAGCAGCGTAGTCCTACTTTCTGGCGCAAAAGACTGGCGAACGCCCAGACCAATAGCAATAGCAATAGGCGTGGAGATACCGTAGCCGAGACCAAGCAAATACGGAGTCCAGCGCTTGGACGCGGGCCAGGGGACTTCCGCGAGACGGGTACCGAGACCGAGGCCTTCGAACATTTGGTGGAAGACGAGGACGATGTAGAGGGTGATGAATTCTTCGCCGGACACGGCAAGGGTCAGGCCGATGAAGATGGAGTGGAAGATTACGCCGAACTCGAGGATGAAGACGGCGGTTAGTTGCGAGGCGTAGCCGTCTGGGACGAGGGGGCGGGGGGCCATGTCGGATTTTAGCTCGGCTTCATGGTCGCGTTGGTGGCCGAGGTGGTCATCGCCGCGGATGTTGTGGTTGCCGCTGCTGCCCCCGGTGCTACCTTCGAGGTCGTGGGCTTTGCCGGAGAAGTCGTCGGCGTGGGCGGCTGGCGGAATGCCAGTGGTTTCGTGACTGTGCTCGTGGTCGCTGCCGAACTTGGCGTAACGCATCGTCATGAGCTCGAGGAAGAACATGAGGAAGAGTGTCATTAGGGCGATGCCCTCGGGCCAGGGGTACTTGGCGATGACACCAGTCAGACATTCGTTACCCAGAGCTTCGTTTGCTGGAGCTAGGAGATGGATGAATGCCGTTGTGATGATGACACCTGAACCGAAGTACTTGGCGGCGAAGAAGACCCAGTTAGGGACCAGTTTGCTACGGGAACGTCTTGCTAGAACGGGGAACATGGCACCTGTGTGATGTTAGCATGCGAAGATCGGCGGGGTTTCTTGTACACACCGAAGCTGGATGCTACCAGGATGACGAAGATGGATGAGATACGGGTGCCCATGCGGCCATCGTACTCGTTGTCGCCGCCGCAGGTGATGACCTCCTCAGGTTGTGATTCTGCGCCTTCATCTTGACGGAGCACAAGGCGTGCAACATGGAGGGCTGTAGAAGCCATGTTGGTGTATAGAACGCTGGCAACTGAGTGAAGAGTAGTGATAGTACGGAATATTCGCTCGATACAAATTTAGACAAATGTACTTCGATATTGTCGATCTCTGGTTGGTGTGGACCCGAGTGACCCAGATGTTTGGTAATGGTCCAGTGGAGAAGCAAACCCTTCTGAGAAGCTTGGTTGGGCTGGGCGTGTCTTGTGCAGTCTTGGGTAACAACAAGCACTATATATTGGATCCTTCGGCCGCAATCAAGCACCTTGATGGACAGAGGAAGATGCTTGACGGTATTTTGATGGGTCTCCAGGAAGGATTCACGGAGTACAGAACGGGTTGGACAATGTGAAGGCGGGCGATATACCAGAAGGGTGTTACTCAGAGTACCCTGATGGTGCGCTAAGGGCGAATATTCCACTGGTGCATAGCATCAAGAGCCTATGGAGCCGAGCGTGGTTGTCACTCGTGGGGGAGGTGTATGTAAAGTGCTTTCGAGAGCGGAAGAGCGTGGGGTTTGGTTCAATCATGGTGTTGGTATGGCATGTGCAACGTCGAGGTTGTTACGATGCGGCGAACGTGCGTTCAGTAGCCTAGTCAGTCGCGATCCTAATCGCGATTAGCCCTACTCGAGCTAGGACCTGCCAAAACCTCAACAGGCCCACGTCTACGACAATTTCTGAAGCCGGATGCCTCGACCGAGATAATGTTAACGCGATGGCGCGATGCCAATAGAAGATGACCCGGACCCAGTTACAGAAGGAAGAGATTGCTCGGTCACTGGTGTCTCGCGATACTGCAGGATGCGATGCATCCACAACAGACACTTATGGAGAATACTAGACGCGTTCCTGGATAGACTGTCAAAATGAGGTTGCTAGCTTGCGCGCATTCGATGCTGAACCTAAAGACCAACGGCGCAATCATTCCGACTCTTGCAAGTTCCGACTAATGGTTCCTTACGATGCAGGCGCCCGAGTCGGAAGGCACGATCAAGCTGGCGCTTCGATATTGATGAAAGATCTCAAAGGGAAATTCCGAACCGTGCCGGAACCTTGTCACATAGAGACTACCTTGACGACAGCCAAAAAAAAGACAAGGCTGGCTTCGGGGAGGTAAGATGCTTACGAAGTCTTCAAGTACCGAACCACACAACCGACAAGACTACAGGCATGCGCGAAGATCTGAACATATTGGTGAAGCGGTGGAAATCTTCTGTTCAGCTGATGAGGCTGTCGCGATGTACCTACTTGGCGCATTGCCAGATACAACGTACAAGGCTGTCGATCTACGCATGTCGCGGTACCAGTTGTAGCAGGTAGCTGCATCTAGGTTTGACCGGCCGCGCTGATGTGAGGGTGTAGAAGAGGCACCTCCGCCTTCTCCGCACTGCCGCGTGATCCGGTGACAAGTACCTAGGTATTGTCTCAACACATGGAGTGATGGACAGCGATGCGCGTCTACAATGAAGAGCCGTCTAGGATGCTGGCTATAAAGTGCCAGAGCTATGCACCCCGGGCCGTTCGGCTGTCGAGGAGCTCTGGATGGTTGGTCCACATCACACCACCGTGAGGGGCTGTGGACTGACGGAATGTAAAACGCGCGCCAATGTAGAGTGGGCGGGGTCGCGTCGCATATACTCGGAGTACAGCTCGATGGGCATGGCGATGTCAGCAAACTCGATAGAAGCGAGGCGATCGTGGGCCCCATCGCTGCGACACATAGCGGCGCACGGAGGAGGAGATCGAAAAGTTAATACAATCGGTGGTACTGAAACCGGTTTGCAGGGCTCGAATGGGAGCAGTGGGAGCAGTTGGGGGCGTGCACAGCTCGTTGCTGTGGGGAACATCCTGGACGGCTTGGCGGGATGAAGCACTGATGATGTACCAAAGTACCTCTCGCCAGCCAGCCTGCCCCACCCCACGAGAGCACTCAATGTCGCAACCACATGGGCAGATGGAGTGAATTGACAGACAGCTTGACAGCTCTCTCACGATGATGCTGTATTCGCGCAGCCGGCGGAGACCCTTATTGTGAAGCTCGAGGCGCAGAGATGGCGTTGGCGCATCCTTGCTTCTCACGCACGCCGTAGCGGGAACCAATCAATAGTGCATGCCGTGAGGGGCTATGACGTCTCGATTCCTGTTTCGTATAGCTCCTGCCGCAGCTCCAACAGGTGACCGCATAGCTGCCTAGCTTCTCCTCTTTATAACTCCGCCTCGTCTCACCTACTTCCTGCTTCTCACTGTCAACTCTCCCATCGATCCCTCAGCACCAATTGTTGCTGCACAGGTCCCGGAGTCCCATCACAACATCAAACCGCCATCATGATTGAGGAAGTCTTGAAGAAGACCTCGGAGATGTTCCCGCTGCCTACCGCGACGGCTTCGTTGCTGCCTTCGGTAGCTCCTATCCCAACCGTTGCTCCCGGACCTGAGCCTACCTACGAGGTTGCCGGCGATGCTGGAATGAAGACCCTCTGGGTCGTCTTCGTTCTCATGCTCATCGCCTCTGCCGGTTTCACCGTCATGTCCTGGAAGGTGCCTTTGGTGAGTACCATCTGAAGCTGCTTGAGACCGCAGCCTTCTAACACCTCCTAGAACAAGCGCCTCTACCATGTCATCACCACCATCATCACCCTCACCGCTGCCCTCTCTTACTTCGCCATGGCCTCCGGCGCTGGTGTCTCGCTCAAGAAGGAGGTCGAGCGTGAGCAGCACGACCACGTTCCCGACACCTACAACGTTGTCTACCGCCAGGTCTACTGGGCCCGTTACGTCGACTGGACCATCACTACTCCTCTCCTGCTCCTCGATCTCGGTCTCCTTGCTGGTATGTCCGGTGGACACATGATCATGATGATTGTTGCCGACATCATCATGGTTCTGACTGGTCTCTTCGCTGCCTTCGGTACTGAGGACACTGCCCAGAAGTGGGGCTGGTACACCATCTCGTGCATTGCCTTCCTCTTCGTCTTCTGGCACCTTGGTCTTAACGGTGGTGCCAACGCCCGCGCCAAGGGTGACAAGCTCCGCGGTTTCTTCATCTCCATCGCTGCCTACACCGCCGTCCTCTGGACTGCCTACCCCATGTAAGTCTTGTCAGCACTCACGTCTCCCGATTTGATACTAATACCTTCCAGTGTCTGGGGTTTCGCCGATGGTGCTCGCAAGGCCAGCGTTGACACTGAGATCATCGTCTACGCCGTCCTCGATGTCCTCGCCAAGGCTGTCTTCGGAGCCTGGCTCTTGGTTGCCCACGCCAACATGCGCGAGAGCGATGTTGAGCTTAACGGCTTCTGGGCCAACGGTCTCAGCCGCGAGGGTGCCATCCGCATTGGTGAGGATGACGGTGCTTAAATGCCCATCATCAGCACAACAATTGTCTCACTCCGTGAGCATGTCAGCTGTGTCATGCTTCGAGGATAGATTGATTCGACAAGCATGGTTCACCTTGACTAAGAGGGCCGGAACCATTGACAAAGATGGAAAAAGCGTACGCGGCATGTTCGGCTTCTCACTGTCCTTTAGGCAGTATCTCTCCTCAATGATGTAACTTTCTCATTACCGGAGTTGGAGGCTTGTCAGTAGTCACGGGATTGGACGCCCATAATATGGACGTTTCATAGTTAATGCGATAATGATATCGATCTCTAACTCTCTTCCATATGAACGCGTGCCGGCTTACCGCCGAGCTCTTCTAAGCTGCCGCACCAGTACGAGTAACAATACGAGTGATGTAATTTGGCCCATTAACCCTTTGACCTCATCTCATCTCACCTAGTCAAATGTCTTGTTCCGATGTCTATATAATTGGCATGCTTGGCTCGTCGTTGAAGTCACGCTCAACATCATCAATACACTTCGAACGCTCAAGATCTCTTACCAATCTACTACCATGTTCTCCTCACTCTTCTCCGTCGCCGTCGCGACGCTCCTCGTGCAATCAGCATCCTCATCGCCTCTCACGACACCACCTCCTTCGCTCTCTCCCACCCCATCGCCTACACCCTGCACCAAGACTATCTACACATTCCCTGAAATCCAAATTTTCTGTACCTTCACGGCCACGACAACAACCTCTACCGTTTACACCGACTGCGCCGGATGTGCGCTTGAGACGATTAACCTCGGTGGTATTGGACCCGTACGTACCTTTATACCTTTTCGTCAAATGGTGGACCTAGTAAGCTGACTATGGGTGTGATTGGTGTAGGCCTGCCGGAATGTTACGACAGTTCCTGGTACGAAGACTGCGACTGTTACGGCTTGTCAGACGGCTTGAAGTCGGGGTGGGGTGTGAGATGCGAGGTGATAGATGATGGTCGGTCTTTTTCTTGTAGCTAGCTTGTTTGGTGTTGATATTGTAGTACACAGGATATTGTATACAAAGAATATGCCTATGCTCTTCTATTCCCGAGATCTTCCTCAGAAACACATTGTGACTGCTCATCCAAACATGAATGGGTGTTTTCAAACAGATGACAGAAGTTTAACTACAGTTAGCATCGACGTTGATTGTACATGGCGTTCTCGTGTAGATTTGGCGTTAGCGTGTTTGTCGTTTAACTAGTAGTAAAGCCGGTCAACGCCGTAATTACCCACTCATGCACTTGGCCCCAGATGATCGACCGCAGGTAGCTGCCCAAGCTACCCACTGTGCACTGCAGCCTCACACTGCACCTTTCGGCGCCTTGTGTGAGGAAATCGTAAAAAGACTCGCCGGGCGCATCGTGACATCAGGCTGGGGTGCATGGACTCTATGGCGGTCAGGTACGGGCTTCCGGCTGACGCGAATGCGAAATCAAGGCAGTGGCTATGTGCCTGGATGACCCCCAAAGCACAATCAAGGGTACGAAAGATGGATGGCAGCTGTTGCCATGGCAGACTGTCAGATGAAAACCGCAGGAGGCAATGCTGTTTTGTTTGTTGCTCATCCGACGTAAGGTGACGCCCGTCACACACCTGACGCGCCTGACCCCAGTCGCATTTCCAAGGTTTGCTCATGCAGGGATGTGCGGCTGCCCCGCAACCAAGCCGCGGTCGGGGTGGTGCGGTGCAGCGCGATGGGGAGCTTGGAAGCTCAGGCAGGGCAGGCACCCGACTGCTTGCTTGCTTTGCTGCCCTCTCGTGCGCTCAAGTACAAGTACCTGGGAGCTAGCCATACCTGCAGCTTCACAAGTTCCCTTTTGATCACACCCGCACTTACACTTGCTCGACTTACTTACTCAACATCGCCGAGCGAACTGACGAATAATACGATTGAGAACATGGCGACTGAGGATATCAAGAATGAGAGCGCGGCTGAGGTGATCGTCGACGAGACGCCCATCTCGCCCGTTCGCTCTCTGGACCGCCGTAATAGTCTGGAGAAACATTTGCAGCACAGGCCTGAGCCGCAGGATCTGAAGAACAGACACATTCTGCTGGATACTACGACTGCTCCGTACGTCCCCATCCCTCCACCATCCTACCCTCGCCCTCACCCTTCCTCACCCATCCCCTCCCATCCCACCTCTCTAACCCACCCCACAGCGCCCTCCAAGCCAAAGCCCTCGAACTCGAGCGCCAACGCGCAACCGACCAACTCAAAAAAGGCCTCAACGCCCGCCCCGAACGCGCCGACCTCATCGAGCGCAACATCCTTCCTGCCTCCAACGCCGCGCCTGCACTACAGGGACACCAGAAGGAGCTTGATATGCATATGCGCGCGGACAGTCTGGAGAAGGGACTGCAGGGACGGCCGAGCCCGGAGGAGCTGGTTAAGAAGGGGATTTTGGATGAGGGGGAGATTGTCAAGGAGTAGGGGGAGATGGGTGTGTGGGAGATGGGAGCCGTACCTTCCAAAGTGAAGTGTGTTCGGCGTTGATGAGATTTTGGTCATAGTGGAGGGAGAGATGAGATGACATGGGGATTGTACGGGTGTTGCTTCGGCATGATCACCTGCATAGCATATATATATATATCACGAATTATGGATCATTTTGGCTCAATCAAATCGTCTCCATCGTTCACATCTCACACATCCTCAACATCATCATATCGAAGTGAAGAAAAAAATTAAAGAATCTGTGCAAAGAGCGGCACGAAGCCCATGACTTCATTATCCCACCGGCCCAGCCCGGCTAGCTAATCTCATCCACTAACAGCAATGACAATCATATCAGATGAGCGTCAAGCCATCTAATGACCGACCTTCTCCTCCCTAACCACGGTCGCATTCTTGGCATCCATGTCATCAGCGTGGTTCTCGCGATCCGCCTCCATGTTCTTAACCAACTCGGTAATACCGAAGAGGTCGTCCATCTTCTCGAGCGACAAGCCCTTGGTCTCCGGAATGAGGAACCACACGAAGATGAACATGGTGAAGCAGAAGGCGCCGTAGGTGAAGAAAGTACCGTAGCCGCCTTGGCCCATGGTGGCCATCATGTTGGGGGTTGCGCGTGCGACGACGAAGTTGAAGAGCCACTGCGAAGGTTGTTAGTATATGTTTTTATGTGGACGGAGGGGAGGTTAGGACGTACCTGCGTAGCAGCGGCGATGGCAACGTTCAGCGAACGGAGACGTGCGGCGGGAATTTCAGAGACGTAAATCCAGCATACGGGTCCCCAGCCGAATTGGAAGAATAGAGCGAAGAGGAATACGCAGACGAGGGCGAAGTATCCGGCTCCCGGTACGGGTTCGCCCATGATGGGCGGGTCGACGCGCATATAGATGCCGATGTAGAACATGGCCATTCCCTGGGCAATAGATGTCCAGAGGAGTGAACGGCGGCGACCGAGAGAATCAGCGGCGAAGATGAGGAAGGCGAAGCAGCCGACCATTTTGACGATGCCGTAGATACCTGTTGCGAAGAGCTTGACGGAGTTACCCTTGAGACCGAGGGCGGCGAAAATTTGGGGGGCGTAGTAGTTGATGGCGTTTGTTCCAGTCATTTGCTGGCAGATCATAAGACCAATAGAAATGAGCGCACGCTTCCTGTTTCCAGGGATAGTAAACATCTCCTTAAGAAGGTCCTTAACACTCGCACCCGCGACGAGCATACGCTCGTGTTCAAGCTGATCGGCGATATCCTTGATTTCATCCTGGACGTAGGCGTGCGAATGAGGTAGGTTACGCATGCGGGCAAGGACTGTAGTAGCTTCCTCCCACTTATCCTGCTTAGCGAGGAAACGAGGGGATTCCTTGTTCAGCGCCATGCAGCCAACGAGGAGAACAGCAGGGAGGGCCTGGAGAGCAAGAGGAACGATGTAGACTTGAGCGCCGCCGGATAGATGCATGAGGGAGCCGTAGTTGACCCAGAAGGCGAGGCAGGTTCCTGTTGCGATGAAGAGTTGGTAGAGACCTGTAAGTCCACCGCGGATACCACGGGGTGCGTTTTCGGAAATGTAAAGAGGGACGACCATGGAGGCGCCTCCTACACCTAGTCCGGCGACGAAGCGGCCGACGTACATGGCGGCGAGGGCGCCCATGGCTACGGCTTGGATGATGCATCCCACGATGGTGACGAGACCGGCGATTTGCAGGGCGGTCTTGCGGCCCCAGCGGTCGGCTACCCACGAGGCGATGAAGCAGCCGGCAAAACATCCGGCTTGAAGGGTGGAAGCGATGTTGGCGTTTAGGTTGGCTTTGCCGACTTTGTCAAGGTTGGTAATATCGTATTTGCTGCGTGGATTGTCAGTGTCGCGGAACGATTGAAGTGGAGAAGTAAGACTCACTCTTGGAACTCCTTCAATTCAAGAACACCACCAATGGTTCCGATATCGAAACCGAACAACATGCCACCGAAACAGGCGGAACCCGCCATGGCGAAAGCGCGCCATCCGTAGATCTCGTGAGGGTCGGATTTGATGGAGTCGTTCTTGACGATCATGCGAATAAACTTCGCGCCTGTGGATGGGGCTGCCATGACGTCGGATGGGTGGGGGAGATGCTACCGTGTCGGTGGGTGTATAGATCTATCTTATTGTCAGTATGTATGTATGTATGACGGGTGGAGAAGCTGTTGTGGGACATAAGGACCGAACACATACCGACAGACAGACCGAACGATCAAACCACAAGCTTGTCCCTTGACCAGACACTGGTGTTCAGCACACCAGAGATTGTTCGAGGAGAATTGCGAGAGAAGAGTGAAGATCTCCGCAGATTGCTGGTCCAAAAAGTTCCCCAGTGGGATGTGCATGGCCCATGATATATAAACCGCCAGACGGTACAGCGGCCCATGCGCTATCCTCGCAGCACTAGCTCCCTGCTCAAGACGGGGTAACTCGCCTGGTCCGTCACCGCGGTCTTTGCCCCATGGCTGGCCTGCAAGCTATCGCGATCCTCCATCACCCCGGACTCAGACCCCAGACTCCACGTTTCCACATTGCTCTTTCTCTCCACACACAGCTCCCTTTGCTGCCGCTAGCCACCGAGACAGGGTACCGAGAGCATCAGATGAACGTCCCTTCGTGGCTCCGGCCAATGGGGCAGATGCAGGACGAGCGCCGCACTCTGTCGAAGAGAAGCTTGGTAGTGAGCCAGTCTTGGCTCGGCGGAAACCTCGCAGTGGGATTAGTGGGAGGTATAAAAGGCCGTCTTGGAAGTGCCAAGTCCGCAGCTTTTTCCGTCCAATTGACTGCTCGGTGGCGTTGCAAGTTGGATTGCATATCAAAGGGTCGCCAAGAGTAATATCTCCAGGTTCGACACGGTCTGGGGTCTACCCCCGCTGTCCCTTCGTTTTCTTGCGGGGGCATGGAATGGGAAGCAACGGCCAGCGACCTTTCCCCGTTGGGCAAGGTGAGTAATCCGACACATGTGTTCTCCCCACTGAGCGTAGGCGCTACGGTTGTTGTGGCTATTTATCCGCGTATTAGACCTGCGATGGGGTCGGGGCGAGGGATGCCCCACGGCCGCGCCGACGCGTGATGGGTCGATGGAGAGGCATTGTGGATGACTTGTGGAGAGGGACGGTTATGGACGTCTGTGGCCTGTCGAATTTGGTCGTGGGGTGCTGGTCTACTTGTCTACTTTGTATTGTGTTCAGGCTGATGAGAGAGGGTTCGGGGTTGTGTTGGTACGATCTTGCACCGAGGTTGCGCATCACCAATACGTTGCATTCGTCACTTAAACTCACACAACCCCACGGACGACAGCAACAACGTCAAACATTAGAAAGTCTATTCGATAACGTGTGTCTGGGGATTGTGCTCGACGACGGCGAAATCGAATACCGAACTGGAGTCAAGCCTTTCGCCTCAGTACGCCCAATCCGCTGCCTGCATCTTGTTCTACCGTCTTGGGGTTCTGGGCTCCTGGGCATTCATCGGCTGCGCTTAACACCACCAATACGCATCCACCAGCATCGTACATCTAGCAAACTCATCGCCAAGCGGCCTGAACATAATCGTCCGCGCAGCGGAGATACCGGAAGACGGAAGTTGGCGTTGGATATTCACCGTCAGTGGTGGTCACGTACTGCAGTCAGCCACTTGCAGAAGCAAATATCGTTAGAGCACCGGAAGCATGACGGCGAAGACAGCAAACGCCAATCGCGCGTTCGACCTCCATCCTTTCTCCACGAATCTGCTCAAGACGCGTGACGATGTCGTTGCCGCCGTGGGCTCACTGCTCGATCCCCTCATTCCGGGTTTCTCACCCAACAATGCTTTGATCAAAGTAGGCAGCACAGGAACACGTTTCGACGAGACGGGTGCGCAGGTCGAAGGCTTCGCTCGCCCACTATGGGGTCTTGCGCCTCTGCTAGCTGGTGGTAACAAGTATGCTGCAACGGACAAGTTTGTTCAAGGTCTAATCTCTGGGACGGACCCTGAAAATCCGGAGTTTTGGGGGTATATGGAGGATACGGATCAGAGGATGGTGGAGACGTGTCCGATTGGGTTTACGCTTGCGGTTGCGAATAAAGAGTTTTGGGATCCGTTGACGGAGAGGCAGAAGAAGAATGTAGAGACGTGGTTGGGGAGTATGAATGATAAGAAGATGCCGGATACGAACTGGTATGATGGCCCCTTGATTTCTTTACATCTGCCCTGTCATTTGTCGTAAGATGTGATATTAACATTTTGTCAGGCTTTGGTTCCGCGTCTTCGCCAATCTGGGACTCGAGAGGAACGGTGCTAAGTGGTCGAAAGAGCAGCTGGAAAAGGACATCAAACAACTCAACACGTATTACCGTGGTGACGGCTGGTCCAACGACGGACCTGATACCTACCGTCAGATGGACTATTACTCAGGCTCCTTTGCAATCCAATACCTACAACTTCTCTACTCCAAACTTGCCGCAGACATCGACCCAGAGCAAGCTGAGGAATACAAAGAGCGCGCACGCATGTACGCCCAGGACTTCGTCCACTTCTTCGACCCCGAAGGCCGGGCCATCACCTTCGGCCGCTCACTAACATACCGCTGGGCCATGGTCGCCTTCTGGGGCGCAATCGCCTATGCAGACCTCGAACTTCCCGCCCCCCTCTCCTGGGGCGTTGTAAAAGGAATCTGGATGCGCAACCTACGGTGGTGGACAACGCAACACGACATTTTTCAATCCAACGGCATGCTCACGGTAGGCTACTCGTACCCCAACTACTACCTTGCGGAGAACTACAACTCGCCCCAAAGCCCCTACTGGTGCATGCTCGCCTTCGCCTGTCTCGCAGTCCCTGAATCCCACCCCTTCTGGTCCGCAAAAGAAGAACCCCATCCTTATGCCAACACGCGCGTTGTACGCTCGCTACCTCATCCCCGTCAGATCGTGTGCCGCTCAGGCGGCCACAGCTTCATGCTTTCCTCTGGCCAATCCTGCCACTACGCCATCAAGAACAGCAACGCGAAATACGGAAAATTCGCCTACAGCGCCGCCTTTGCCTACTCTGTTTCCACCGGCTACCAGGAACTCGAGCAGTTCGTACCAGAGTCCCAACTCGCCTTCTCCGACGACGGGGGCGAGCTGTGGAAGATGCGGAGAGCGCTCAATGGGGACTCGCAGATTGAAAACTTCGATGGCGTGCCGGTTTTGGTGTCGAGTATGAAGCCGTGGAGTGATGTGGAGATCACGTCGTATTTGGTGCCGCCCGCGGAAGACACACCGAACTGGCATCTCCGCATCCACCGCGTGACATCTGGCCGCGATATCAAGAGCGCAGAGGGTGCGTGGGCCGTGTACGGCGCCCGCGAATCAGACGGTCGCCTCCTCACCGAATGGAACGGTACGCTTCGTACACTAGACACCTCCATCCCCGAGGGCGGCGCTTCAGACTCTTCGTCTGCGTTTGCGGCTTCGCCTCGTACAGGTGCTGTGGGTATTGCGGATGTTTATCAGACAAAGCGCGAGGGAAGCGTTATCCTGGCGGATGCGAATAGTAATCTTCAGGAGAGTAGGACCGTGTTGCCGGTTCTGCAAAAGGATATTAAGAAGGGGGAGACGGCGTGGTTTGTTACGGCCGTGTTTGCTATGCCGGCGAGCAAAGAGGGGTGGAGGGAGAGTTGGAAGGAGGGCTGGGAGAAGAGACCGGCTGTGCCGGGATGGGTGAAGAATTTGATGGAGAAATAGGGGTTGCGCATGTGTCTGGCATGCCTTGACGCGAACAGTCTCACCTAAAAGATCATGCTATCTGAATAGTTGTTTCGCAACTTTGTGCTTGGATTGTTTTATTGCGTACATGATCACGAAATTTATGTTTGGGAACTCTTGACGAAGACCGTAGCTAGATTCCATGATCCGAATGAACTATTAGATTCTCACCATTATGCAGCCTTTTTCCCACACACGACCTTTTAGTTTTGTTCCATCTCCTAACCCATTGATAGAATAACACAAACGAAAGCAAAAAGGGTATATCCAAACACGAAAGGCCCAACCAAGTCCATGCGATACCATGCCAAACTTTCCTTTCTTTCCACCAAACTCAAACCTTACAGCCCCCTGGTCCATCCTAAACCACAGTGTCTCCGACCCAATCCCAGTCTCAAGTATCCCACGTACCCCTCTCCCTCACCCGTCTCGCAGCTCTCCTCACAGCCGCATTCGCATTCGAATTCCTCCCACCATCTCTCCCCCCAAAATCCTCGTCTTCAAAATTCATAACCCGATACCCATCACCCAAAACCGTACTCTCCCTATCCCTATCCCCGCCCCTCATACTCTCATTATACCCCGGCGGAACCGGCCACTGCATCTCACTCTCACTCTCATTCTCCCCGCCACTGAAGGGGTAGCTGCCTAGATCCGTGTTTAGACTAGTTGTATGACTACGTGTGTTCGGATTTAGGGATAGTGGTGGTGGTGGGAGGAGCGAAGCTTGTTGCCGGTCTATGAAGTCGTTGGTATGGTGGCTGGGGGTCGAGTAATCCGAGTCTGTGAGCAGGAAAGTGGCGTCCATGCGGGAGTTGCTTCGTTGGGAGGGGTGGTCGCGGTTGCGGTCCCGGGAACGGGGGCGGGATGTTGGGTGCGTGTGTGAGATAGGGGGTAAAGAGAGGGAGTCTAGGCGGGGTGAGGAGTATGTGTCATTTCTGTTGATGCTGGTGATGTTATGGCCGTTGTTGATGACTTGATCGCGGGCTGCCCTCGGTCCAAAGGTCTCGCCTTGTAAGCGTGGTTTCCGGTCGTGGAATTCATCTTGAATGACCTTTTCGTTTTCGCGCCGCCGCTCGAATTCTTGTCGGAAATGCACGCCTGCATTGTGGGAGAGGGAGAGGTTATTAATTTTCTCGCCGAGACGACGGATGTCGTTTTGCATTAGTGTTGCGCCGTCGAGATTGTGCGATACTGCGGTCGGTGGGGGTGGTGGAAGTGCGTGTTGGGGCGGTGGACTGGGGAAATTGTGAGCGGATATCTCGGCGTGGCGAGTTTCTTCGTGGTTGTGGTGGTTCGTACGCTCGTTCGTGTTGGTTGATGTGGCTTCGAGTTCTACAGGCGCGGATTGCGCGGGCATGGGGTCCCAGGCGCGCTGCCAGCACCAGGATCGTTGTTGACGGGCTTCGAGATGCTCAATTTGGCCATTGCTTACCCACTCGGGCATGCGCTTCAGGTCGGTGTTGAGGAAGTAGCGGACGCCGTCGGTGTGTTTGAGGCCTTGGACGTCGACGGATAGGGTTGATAGGACTTGTAGTATACCGTAGAGGAGTACCCATCGCCCGAGACGTGCTTCACGTGGTGACATCTGTTTCAGGTCGGTGGTAAGCTCGAATTGCTCGAACTTGTCGATGAGTGTGGATCCTAAGAGATGTCAGTGCGTGTCATCATAGGGCAGTATCGTGTCAATTACCATTGAAGTTGACGTCCAGTTTCTCAATATTGGTCGCATCGCTGAAGATAATAGAGAGCTGTAGTTGCGCTTTTGCATCTTTCGTGGCATCTTTTGGCTTATCCTTCTTCAGCGACGAGAAAAAGCTCTTCTTCTCCTTGTCTCTACTCGTCTTTGGCACTTCTCTTGGAAGTAATGGATATGGATGCGGAATATGTGCATACCCATTCTTCGCGTCATAGGTGACCAGCATATCTGTCATTCCCAGCTCTGGCAGATCTGCCCTGAAGTTGTCGTTCTTCCGGTGAGCCATCTCCCACTTACGAGATGCCCGCTCTTCTCGAGGATTCCATATTACCTCCCTATCAACGAAGTAGTCATATAGCGAACCAAAGTCCTCTTGCATTGCATTCACAACCTTGCGATTAAGCCACGTCTTGTCGGAAGTCGGCGGCCAGTTGCCGTAGATGCGTGTGAAATGTCCAATAAGGAACTGGCGAAACGATTGATAGCTCTGATAGACTGGACTGTTCGCAGTCTTCAATTTGTCTTCCCAGAGATCACCGAAATCAAACGTGGACAGCTTCTCCTCTGCTTCCATGACGCGCAACTGCAGTGTTTTCGCAGCTAATCCAAGATTCCGTCTCGTGACTACTGACACACGCTTGAAATCTGGATGATCCTCAATTTCTGGCGTCATAACACCAGCTAGATGGACAAAGCTTTCGAGGTAGCCCTGCCGCCACCTGACGCCATCCTGTTCTGCCCAAGCCAGAAGCCCAAGAGCTCGTCGGATGTTGTTGCGCAGGTCGTCGATTCCATATCGGCCAAGATATTCCACAATCATTTGTACGCTTCGTTCTCTGGCTGTCATTCCAGATCGTGTGTCTGTGTCAAGATCGTACATGACGTGTATTTGAGGCTGAAGCGTACTCAGCATATCATACACGTCTGATCCGACTATGGGCTTGCCATGCAACATGGCCAGAAAATTACGGATAGCAACATGGTGCAGTCTCTGTGCCTGTGGTGTCTTGACGTTGTCAGGCGCAGTAAACCATATTTCGTGCGTTGGATTGCGTTGGAAGCCTTGCTGGAAAGGAGGCGGGGAGTTAGGTAGGCGTCCGTAAGAGGTCTCGGATGGATGATAAGCCCTAGAAGTTGCCCGAGAATCTATGCTGGTATGTGATTGATCGATATCGAAAGGCGGTGGTGACCGTCCACCGGGTGATGTGGGTCCTAGCATTCGCCGTTGTGCAGGCTGTGGGAAATTGGGCGAGAAAGGCTGAGATGGTGAGCTTGTCGTTTCCGAAAGAGCCCAGTCATCCACGTCGTTATCATCTATGAGACTATACAGCAGGGCGTTGCTCAGCCAAGTAGACCCGGAGTTTTGGAGGACTTCTAGGTCTGCCCTAATCGAGGGGATTGGGCGGTCCTCATCTGCTTGCTCTTCTTTGAAGTATATGAGTACGCTGCCATGTTGCATGTCTTCATCATAGTCAAACCCAGCGTACGGACGCATTTCTTCTCTTCCATCTGCCCATATCTTGAAGTTCAACCATGTTTTCTGGTCATGTGGTACGGTGTAGGAAGCCGCCGATGATTCAGATCTGAAGACAGGAGGGCCTGGTGACGGCGCGACGGTTTTCTTGATCGGTACCCCCCCACCTCTACCACGAGGCGCCTTCGTGTCTTTGCCCTTCGCCTGATATTTTGTCTTCTCCTTGTCTTTCATAGAAGTGTCCGAGACTGACTCCGCCTTTGATGACTTCGTTGGTGGAGGTCGGGATCCAGAAGAGACGTCAGACGGAAGGGTGGCTAGTCGTGGTCTGCTACTATTGCCCCCATCGTGCGTAGAACTACTCCGAGATGTGGTATGACTGTTGTTGCTGGATACTGTGAAGGAACGTGTTATGCCACTTCTCGAATTGCTGGAATTTGGTGGTGGGCGCCATTCCGCAAACGCATCTCGGCTTTCATGTGTGGTTTCCGGGACCTTTCCTTTTACAGCAACTTTCTTTTCCTTTTTCTCAACTTCTTTCTGTTGTACCTTGCGACTGCGAGCGCCTCGTGCCGACATGTCCTCTTGGAGTCGACGACAAGATATGGATTGGCGACCAACTGAATGTATTGTTCAGGCCACAACGTCGCTTGATATTTCAGATACACCTGAGGGGCTATCGACCACTTTACTAGGCTTCGAAAGACTAAGAAATCGGCAGGTGGTAGTGTAATCTGGTTTGATGTATATTGCGGTTCGCTTGCTCGATTATTCCGGTAAATGCTATTTTTGCCGCATGAACCTAGAAACGAAAGAAACGAGATGCGCCGGCCGAAGACGTGGTCGTACTTGATCAGAAACAAACGGCTGAGAGAGTGTGCAATGGCATCAAAATGTACAGAATCGAATTGACATGAGAATCACCAGGCGCATAAAGGAAACGCGAGGGGTAAAAAGGGTGACAGCTGAGCGGTACGGTGTTGTATATATTGAACCTATTCTCGAAAATCCATGTCCGCTCGTCCCGCCGTACAGGATGTGGAGCACAGGGCAGTAAGCAGTGATCGAAAGCGGTCTGGCTGCTGATAAGGAACTGATCCTACCGAGTCGCTGCAGGTTGATCCGCGAAGCGAACAGCCCAGCACAATGGCAGTCCCTATTGCGGACGAGGTGCATCGTGCGTGTGGAGAGACCAATAGCGACCCCAGTGTAATGGCTTGGATAGCAGAGAATGGCAGTCTGTGATAAGTCCGGCTGATTCTTGTGCTTCTGGGCGGTCAGCGCATCCCATCACCATGCAGCAGGAAATGAAAAACAATCCTTAGGCGCAGGCGTCGATGCAAAGGAAGTGCGGCACAGGCGAGCGGCGTGAGATTTGAACGTCTAGGTGCTCCGCGGTGCTGCTCCATAACGTCCGGATTCACGCAAGGTATCCCTCGTGTTTGGGGCGCTCGGCCCAGGACGCTGGGTGATGAGCGCAAAGACGTTTGGTCGGGTCGAATCTCAGGTGATTGCTGGCTGTCAACGGCCGCTTGCTCGGCGGTTCTGCCCAGCATCCACGAATAACGTCGACGCCCGTGTGCCGTCTAGGCTGAGGGAAGCGGGTTGGGCGCCGACAGCTGTCTAGGCCCACCCTCAGCTGCGGCGTGTGTGTTGTGATTCCACGCGAAGCAACTAATACGCATTGAGCAGCGAGCAGCGAAAATCAAAGCATGGCAGATGCGAACACATTCTAGTACTGCGGAGTAGTTCGAAAACCAGTTCTACCGCCGAAGCATATCGTGTTTGAGGTGTAGCCGTAGAATGCGGTGTTTTGGTGTTGTGGTTGGCCAGAAACAAGGAAGGCACGATCCAGCCACACAATACCAGCCTCCCCCGCCTTCACCAATACCCACCACCCGAGCAGACATGCCACTTTAAAGTATACATCCCGGTTTCCGTCGACGATACGTCACCTCGCAACACCGCGACCATTCTGCAACCCGATCGCAAAGCAAGACGCATCCTGGTCTGTTATCGCTGCGGGATCTTAAAAGCGCGCTGCCCTGCATTTCCTCAGCGCCTTGTCGTCGTCTTGCATCTCTCACTTGGTCGCATCGCACCTGCTTCGTTACACGGCACCACCCAACCGTGGTTCAGCTGACAGCCCCGACCAAAGCAAACTCTTCTTTTCACGAAGCACCTTTGGGCCCCTGCCAACTGCCATCATGTCGTTTTCCGGACTGTCCTTCATCTTTTGGCGCATCTTCCAGATCATCACCCTCATACCCGCGCTGGGTATGCTGGCGTGGTTCGTCGATTGGTACAACAGCCGCAACCTCCTCACACCAACGTCTATCCTCGTCCTCTTCATTGTATCCGTCCTCGGCGCAGTATGGGCTCTAGGCACCCTCTTCCTCTACACGCGCGCAAAGCACTCGGCCAAATTCGTTGCCTTTATCGACCTTCTCTTCATGGGCGCCTTTATCGGAGGCGTCTACGCTCTTCGCGGCATTGCCGACGCTGATTGCACGAACTGGGGCCCGCGTGGCTCTTACAGTGCCGATTTGGGTGTGTTCACTGTCAGTGGCACTGGATTCGGAGTCGACACCAACCGTCAATGCGCCATGCTCAAGGCCTCGTGGGCGTTCGGTATCATGTAAGTGTTCTACTTGTCGAAATCGAAAGCAACCCCGAAACTAACCTCTGCGTAGGAACATCATCTTCTTCTTCATCACCGCCATCCTGGCTCTCCTTGTGCACCGCCACCACCGTGACGACCGTGTCGTCGTTAAGCGCGAAGTCCACCGATCGCGTCACGGCCACCGCTCTCGCAGCCCCCGCTACTCTCACCAGAGCCACAGCCGGAGCCGCCGCAGCTACGTCTAAGACGAGCATGAGGGATGTATGATGAGGGTTATCACGGGTACTGGAGTTGGGGTTTGGGAACATCTGGCAAAAGGCCATGGCCAGATCTTTACGAATTTCTTTGGACATATTGCCCCCTTGATTTTTGGTAATTGAGATGCTGGGATGCAAGCAACGTGGTCACGAAAGTTTGTTACGAGGATATATCCTGGGATGCCACGGAGATTAGCATGAATTTTGTAGATAATTGCTTCATTTGACCTATTGGTCGCGAATTAGTCCATGCTATGAGACACAGCGGAATGACATGTCAACAAACACGTCCTACAACAATGTTTAGTTCACAACAACAATTTGCCAATTTGGTGCCCAATGTGGGATGACAAGCAGGCTGACCGTGCTGTAAAGTCTCTTGTACCAGGATGTTCGTTGTTTACTATTGGTGACGTTGACTCGCATCAACTTGGTTCTTGCACCCCTCCAGTCAGCCCATCGTGTCAGCGCACTAAGGCATTCGACCAAGATTCGTCCCTTGAACTCAGAATACATGGTAATTGGGTTTGATATTCAGATGCGTCGCGCGTTACTCTATGCAAGCGTCATATATGCAATCCCACCCCATCATGATACTGGTACAATAAAGTCTTACAGTCCATAGCCACACACTCTCTCTACCACACTCTGCACAGCGCCATGCCACCCAACTGCCGCTCTACACATTCCCTCGCCTCCAATATCCCCCGGTCCGTCGTGATGAACATGCACTCGCCCGGACGTGTCAAACCCTTCACATAGCTCGACTCTCTTGTCCGTGTAATCTTGGCCAGATCCTCGCTCGTCAGCCATATCCTCCGTGTGGGCTTGGATATCAGCTTCATATTCTTCAGGACAGGTTCGTTCTGCCAGTACTTCAAGCCGAGCCATAACCGTCTCCGCGCGGGGTTCTGGGGTACGTGTATGTCGTGGACTTGTTCTTGGCCGAGTGGTGCCTTTTGTTTTGTGCCGGCGGGTGCGTCGACGGGGTAGGCGAGCCATGGCTCTTCCTGCAGCTTCTGTGCCATCATCTCGTGTTGCTCGGGGTCTTGCTGTGTCTGCAGGAGGAAGGGCTTGGGTGGTGTTGGCCCGCCGAGGGTGACGGAGGAGAGGAAGCCTTCGCGCTGCAGGCCCAGCGCGATGTTGACGTGCATCTTGGAGACGGGTATTGACGTCAGTCCCAGGCGGGCTTTGGACGCATTCTGCATGTGCGAGCAGACGTGGGCGAGGTTGACGAGAGACATGCTGGCGGAGGTGGGCGTGGAGTCTGCCCTCGCTGGGCTGCGGCGGTGGGCGAGCGCGATGCGGTGTGTGTATGCAGCGACCGCGAATACAGTGTACGATAGTGGGTGTCGATGCAGGCCCGGGTTCAATTGCGCGTCGTCGGCGGCGGATGCTCGTGCTCGACGATGCTCGATGCAGCAAATTTCTGGATTGGCTCGGAGGTCCGCAAGTCACGGGTGGAGCAGAGCTGCCCGCTGGCCATTCGGCAGAGCTTGGGCCGGCGCCTACTAAACTCGACACTAACGGGTGGGCGCTTCGAGCACGACGCAAATAGAAGAGCGCGCAGCTGTTGGCTGCACCCGTGGGGAGCTGAGATGACAGCCTTGCGACCCTATATATGTCTTTGCTCTCTCGATGCTGCTGCGAGCGTGCTAACTTCCGTCTTACTTCACTACAGCTGACCTCATAACCCACATCTTGGCTTGGAGATATCTTGGACGCCTGATAGACTGCCATCCTACACTGACACGATGCCTCCGCAGCAGGGAGAAGTATCCCTTTTGACGCTGTGAGTAGTGGTAGCTTGGGTCATCTTGAACCTATACTGACTGTGAATAGCTTCGCAGACGTTCACTACTACATCTCCCCGCCTACCCAGACCCCCCCGCACCATCGCTTCGACAAAAGCTCCTATGTCTACCTCTACCACAACCCTATGCGCCAGAGCGGTCGCATAGAAGTAGCGAACCATGCGGGCACTCCCAATCAGGATGCCTTTTCTGGCCGTGAGTGCTGGGACATTACTTCATCAAACACGAGCTGACTTGCTCTATAGAACTTGACACAGTCAAGATCGAGCACACATACAAACACCCATGTCTGTTCACCCTCACCGTCGACGCTTTCCGGAGTCACAACGGCAGCGCGAGCCCTCACCAAGACACATCGCAATGGCATCTCCCCACACCCGATCCTTCGAACCAGGGCAAATACATGTACAGGCTACACACGGTGGACTTGTACTTCTGGACGCCAGAAGATGCGAGCCTCTTCCTCGACTCTATCCGAAGAGTATTGCAACCACACCAGATGCAGATTGTGCGCAACCCCAATGCTACACCAACACACTCGGAACACAAGAACGACGCCCTGAGCCCAGTCATCGCAAGGCTGGAGAGCGCAGCCATTTCACACACAAGCCGCACTCCAAGTGTTAGCACAACACAGTCGTTCCCCGGTCCTCCCACAGCGCCCGCCCCTACATCACCCCCTCCGAGCGAGCAGCCACCCAACTACGCTCCAATGGCATACAACCCAGCTGCTCCAGCCGCGCCTGAGCCAATTGCTCATCGCGAGAAGACACCACCACCGCCAGACGCCAACGATGGTACGGGACTTGGATCTGCCGCTGTTCACGATCAACATGCAGTACAATACGGCAACCCATTACAAGCCTCGTTCGCGCCTCAGCCGACATCAGGGGCATACTTCCCAGGCCCACCAGCGCCCGGCCAGGGCTTCACAGGCCCACCGAGTGCATCGCAAAGTCCGCCATCCTTCGCACCACCCCCGTCTGCCCCTCCCCCAGGCCAATACAACGGCCACACCCCACCACCGCCAGCCATGAAGCGAACATCTACAGCACCAGTCCACCAGTACGCCAACTACCCATCCTCGCCTGGCTTCCCTCCTGCTCCCCAATCACCTCCCGCGCATTCTGCTTTACCATCTCCCGGATTCCCTCCCCAGCAATACCAGCCAATGGCTTCTCCTGGTTACGCACAATACCAGTACGGTAGCACAGGCACTCCACCTCAGGGACAGAACCTACATCAGCAGCTATACAGGCCGACGGAGAGTGAAGCCTCAGTGGAAAACCACGAGAACCCCAACGCACCGCAACGCAACTCCAACATCGGAAAGCGGGTAGATAAAGTGGAGAAGGGGATTGGCAGTTTCTTGAAAAAGTTGGATAAGAAGTTTTAGTACTTGCATACCTCTGTTTTGCCAGTTCTTGTATCTATCTTGGAAGTATCTTAGCCAGCGTAGTCATTTGTACGATTTATAAAAGCATATCTACCATTTCGAAGTTTATCCACGACCACTATTGCGACCAGCGTTTGTCTGTCTGTGCCACGGCTTGTAGATCAAACATGTGAATGCGATCATCCTGCAGTAGGAGCGCCAATCAGAAGCCGGCGCTAGTGTAGCCTGGAATCTGGGAGATGGCGCCTAAAATAGCAGCAGGTTTTGGAGATGACATGAGCGTTGAGGCATGCTGTTAGTGTCACCGCTACCTAGTGGTCATCTTGCATAACTGTTGAGAAGATGTGAGATTCAAGATGCTCCAGTACTGCTATACTGCATCGTCCTGCATCGTACTGCAATCTTCCAATCCCGTTGTGCAGCCCCAGCCACACTCCTGGTCACAGCTCCCATCCCGGCAACCGCATCAACACTCAGCCAGCTTGCCAAGACCAAGTTCCGGGCGCAGACGCAGCCAAACCATTACTCGCGGCTCTCCCCCCATTGTTGTTCGGTCGTTCCGTAATTGCCAAACTATACACCATTAACCCTCAATATCCTAACCGCATCCACGACATCGCTTCCCGCCGCTTGTATTAACGTTTCGCGAGACACAACGGTTCGACAGCTCCCTAGTGCCAAACAGAACCAAGAAGGCGGGCCTTTGACAGCCTGGGCGATCCACACTTCTCCAAACAAGTGATCTCATTGTGAAAACAAGACTCCGGTGACACGCTCTGGTCAACGCATTCCACGTTTGGACGGGCCCGGTGCATGGTTGTCTGGGTGCCATGTTGTTACCCGCGCGGCATGCAAGGGACGGCGCCCTCGAGAGGAGAGAGATCTCCAAGCAGGGCAGGACCTTTGTCGTAGTAAGTTTACGCCATCGTCCATACTCTTACCTACGCACTGGCTAACCTTGCATTGCCCAGGTCGGAATCATCGCCGTCGCCATCCTCGCCATACTCATCATCACATACTTCTCGACGCTCAAGTTCCGCGCCCCGTACCGCGCCGCAAAGAAGGCACAACAGTCGTCCAACGACAAACTCCCCTCGTTATTCTCGTGGAAAGCCTTCCGCAAGCGCCCGCGCCGAAATGACTACTCGACCAGTCTACAGGATACCGAATACCGGGGGAGCACCAGCAGAGCGAGTGGTGAGATGAGCGGAGCAGCAGCAGCGGACCCAGAGCGGCAAATAAATAACACAACCGGTGCCGGCGTCGACAGAAACACATCCGTCCGCAGCGTCATGACACTCCCCGCCTACTCGTCTGCTGCACGAGAAAACGAGCGCGTCCTCGCCCGCGAAGGCGAACGCGGCGGCGTAGACACAGTCCTCGAGCTCCCCGAAACCGTCGACGAAGAAGAGCGCCAACGAGAAGAAGAAATGGAATCCTTGTATCAAATCCGGCTCGCCCGCCGCATCGAAGCCACCGACCGCGAAGCCCGCCGGCAAGCCCGACGAGAAGCCCGCGCACGAGGCGACGTACAGGCCCTAGCCGACATACGGCGCCGTGCTGAAGAAGCCGCCGACCTCTCCGTCTCCCAGATGCTCATCGCTGAGCACCAAGCCCGGACCCGAAGCCGCGACAGACGGGTGTCAGCTGTTGCATATGGCGATTTGGGCGTCGCGCGCCACGACGGCACGCGCCTAAGAGCCAACTCCTCCGAAAGCGACAACAGACCCCTCCTCGACTCCGCCGCCTCCTTTTCCGGTCAATCCCGCGGTCGCGACGCCCACGCCCGCGGCCTCTCCGTTACATCTCTTGCGCAATCTGTGGAATCCCGCGGGTCCGACGATTACGACTTTGCGGATGCGTCGCGCTCACATTCCATATCAACTGGCCCTAGTCCTGGCCCTAGTCCAAATACGGAGGGGTTTGAGGTTGTGTCGTTGAATCCGGAGAGGAGTTATAGCGGGAGTGGAAGCAATGGACAGGTGCCAGGGGAAGATGCGCCTGCGTACGAAGATCCCCCAAATTACGAAAGTCCGATCAATACGAGGGCGCCGCAGTTACCGGCGCTGAATCTGAATCTGGAGAGATTACCCAGTATACGTGTTACGACGGGCGAGACGCCGGTGGAGGGGAGTGGGAGGGTGGGGTCGCCGTTGAGGTAATGAAAGAACCCATTTTCGCAACAATTTCTCTTGCATTTACAAACAAATCTGGGTTTCTTCGGAATCAGCGTATTCATTGTTTTTCTGAAGCAGTCATCAACGAAGTTTCATGAAGTGGCGTCAATGGCAATTGAAAGGAGCATATATATATACATAGATAGGTGGTGTGCTCGGGCTGGTCAATGTTTAATCGTATTATGTCACAAGTGAATGCGGTGAGCGGTCGTTGGTTTTCTTGTTCGTGGGGTCGAGACGGTGGGAGAGGTGAAGTGAATGCTCATGTGCGTGCAGGGGGGAAGGGATAGGTCTTTCACTACAGGCGGGTGTATGCGTATAAATCGGGACTCCATCCTGAGATTTGTTCACGCCACCGCTTGTCCACCACTCTTCCATACTCTTGATCGCTGGCCCCAGCCGCCAGTCTCGACGCCGTTACGACTGTGACAACAATCAACTACACGCGCGACCACAAGCTTCAACCCCAAGGCAATTCATTCTGCAGTTGCGGACTCTCAACTTGACTAGGGAAGATCTGTATCGAGTTGCTGCATAGACAGTGTTCTGTGTCAACAGATACGTAGTATAGAAGACAACGTATACCTCCAGTCTAGATATGTAATTTAGTTTCATCAATACAAGCTTTCATGTACGTGGTAAGCAACACGACATTTTTGGTTATAAGGCCTGTCGATGTGAACAATAGTACTGATACCCTTCTCCTACATTACCATCAATCAAGCATGCCTACCAATCAACACAGGCTTCTCAGTAGACCGCCATGTCCCTACGAAAAGGTAGCATGGGCGAAGTGAAAGTGAAAGGAACACAGCACTTGCCGCTCGCGAGTGACCGTAAGTGCGTTTTGCCAGCATTGTTACGTATTCAGAACAATAGTGACGGAATTAATCACGTGTTAGCTGGTCTTAACGGTGGGTCTGGTCTCCCGGCGATACCACAGCCTCTAAATCTCTCCTCTACCTATCTACTGCTACGCTCAACATTTCGATCACGAACTCGCGAGCTTCCAAAAGTACTTGATCAACAAAAGCACGTCATAATCATAGAAAGGCAGTTATACTGTCATGTCTCAGCTACCATTCACACCCGCGCCGAAATCGCGCCCATCGAAGCGCGCGTACGAAGAAGAACCAACCGAGCCGTCAAAGCGACAACGTCAATACGGACTCCGGACGCCGCCTGAACAATCCAGCGACGTGAGTAGTAACGCTCAAGTGCCCCGATTCTACACTCCCAGGCCGCCGTCATCATCCTCTGGCAATCCCGCGTACCCGAGCCCGCCGTGTGCTCACCCATTCATCCCACAGAAGATCAACCCAGGATATGCGCTTCCTCCAAATAGCTTCAGTAACAACCAACAGTACGGTTTCCGCTCCCCGTTACAGCCTCCGACAGCCCCCCAGATGGATTATGGCAATCTATACCAAGTCTATGGACCTTACGTGAACCGACACCCTGCTCCAGCAATACAGTCTGACTATGTGTGGGGACTACATATACCTCAGACTGCGTCTATGTATGGAGAACACCAAACCGCAGTGCCCACAACGGTCCAACAGCCTGCACCAACGATGCAGCCTGAGCATGCGCGGGGACTACCTCTATCCCAGACTGTAAGAAGCTACGAGTCCAGCCACCCTATGGTGCCTATAATGGCCGCAAACTTCCCGCTCCAGCAACAGCAGCAACAGCGAGTAGCTTCGAACCAAGTTCATATACCTGCTCATGACACTTACCCACACTACGGAGGCCCACGGCATGCGGCATCTCTGCCACCAGCCATAAGAGTACAAGGTCAATACCGGTATGGTACTGCTCCAATCGCAGTCATACAGGCTGCTCCCCATCTGTTAGGGGTAAAAGAAACCCAGCACAGTCCCCGAGTTCCCGTTGGAAACGTGCAGACCGTGCAAGAAAAGTCGCGTACTCAGCAAGAGCAGTGGCTCATGGATGCGCTTCCAGACCTCCAAGGAAAGACCGTCACGATCATACCAGCTATTCCCGCCAAGCAAGGCACTGTGGGAACTGTTCTTGGTGCTCAATATGATAGGCTCGTGCCGCGCGATATATGGCGTCTACGCTCCCTGTCCCCCTCTGAACGTTATGGCGCGTACTCTCTTATGGTAGCGTTAGGACGTGGAATGATCCAGTGTGGTCCAGCTAGCAAAGAGTACCAGAGTCTTTGGAAGCGTATTGTAATCGCCCGAGAAGACTTGATGAAGCGAGAGGTGAACTTTGCGGCTAGATTCAAGCAAGACACTGCTGAAAACAGGGCGAGCTGGAGCCAGAAAGTGGCAGATCAGGCTGCCGAGAATCCAGTCGACCAGAAGATGGTCGCTGATTATGCTCGGTATCACGAAAATATTGCATCTACGATACCCCTTGTAGATGTGGCTGTCAAGACTCAACCACCCACTTCTGGTCAACCACTGGCAGAGCAGAAGCCAGCTACGCAGCAAAGGCCGCTCCCAAAGTCTCAGACCCCTAGAACTCCTTTGCCTGTTGTTACTCAGTCAGCACCGGAAGACCCCATCAAACCAGATCAGAGAAAACATTGCCTGGACAAAGTCCCGGTCCCTCCATACCCCCTCGACAAACTCGAGTACTTCACCCCGCACGAAGTCACCGGAATGTATAAATGCAACCACTCATGGGACAACGGAACGAACTGCTGCAAAGTAGGGCTTACGAGGAGGAAAAAGAACAATTCAATCTGGAGAACTCTTGCGACGTGGAGAAGCAAGATAGAGCAATTGGTCCGGGAGAATAAGTTGCATAAGAGCCATATAACGTGGGAGGAGAGACAAGCATCCAAGCAGAGGAAAGATGAGAAGTGGAAGAAGATGACGAATGTGGAAGAGAAGCAAACTCGGAATGGAAAGAAGGCGGATGCTAGCGCGAAAGTAGAAGCGAGAAAGGAACGGAAAAAGAGATGGCGGGAGGAGCCACATGATGCGACCGATGCAGGAGCTGCACCTGGACCTATTCTGGCACCAGATTCGCTTGAACAGGACGTCGCACCAACTTCTGAAGTTGATTCTGAGCTTTCATTAGAAGAAGAGGCCGCCACCGCCGAGACCGCGCTCCAAGAGCGAATTGCAAAAGACGTCAAGATATACGAGTGGGAACTCAAGCGCTGTAAGCGTCTCGAGGGTACGAAGAAGTGGCCCAATTGGCCACGCTTCAATGAATATTGGGCGGCAAAACGTCTTAAGGCTCAGCATTTGCAGCTTTCAGCTGAACAGCAAACTCTATTGGAGGGCTGGGAACCGTCTGCCATTCCAGACAAAAATCCTGCATTTGTCCAAAAAAAAGGCCGAGGACATGGTACCGGTAGACGTGGGAGAGAGTGCTGAGGTCGATGATTCGAACTTGGACGGAATATTTGAAGATGGGGAGGAGAACGTCGAGCAAGATGATCCAGGATTGGATGATCTATTGGAGGATGATGGCTTGGGGTTGTAGAAGACACTTCCTGAGCCTGTGTGACTTCTCAAGAGTGGCTTCGGCCATTGTGAAAGGTCGTCAGCACAAGGCCTGGCAAGGCCACAGAAACGACCTTGTTGACCCGGAACAGTGTTGAATAGATGATGAAATAAAAGCCACCACTTACATGCAACGTCTCCCATCATTGCAGACCTGAAACACAGTGTCCTCGCGTCGTAAACTGGTGACTGAAGCGTGGAATACTCGCATCTATGTCTTTCTCACAACGCTCTTGAACGTCCTTTGCGAAGGATTGCATTGTGCAGGCCTGTGCTCAACACCAACTTCGTCACGTCATCCAGTACGAACAATGCTATTATACTTGGTGCGTGTACGACGTCACGAAAGGATGACCTAGTTGTTGTCCTCTTCACTCAGGGAAGAGTACAGATCCTGGAACCTAGATAGTCAGTCCAGTACTTTTATACGGACCACGGTTCAACGCCTAGCAGTAGACACTCCTGTCTACTTGCCCATCCACGAAGTCTTGTTGCCCGCATAATAAGATGCAGTCTTACGCGCACAACAAGGGTAACTATGTCTACGTACGCCGCAAGCGCACAAGATCGGTCGAAGTGCGCCGTGCAGACAATTTCCACCCCCATCCATCATCCTCTTTATCGCCAGAGGAACGCATCTTGCATTACGTTGGCGAGGAGCGCACCCGCGTCTGCCGTTGTCATGATCCGGGACGACATGCCGAGAGGACGTCCACCGTAGCATGCGAATCGAGGCATCTGAGCGCCAGCATAATGCTGTATCTAAACCGCCACGGCCTTGATTCCTGCGCTTTTGCCGATTTCCGGGAGTACCGCGCACGCCGAGAAGCTAAGTGGGCGATGGAGGGCGTGTATGTTGAAGATTTCCACTATACCAGCCAGGACAAAGACTTCGTATGCCGCTGTTTACAGCCTAGGAAGCATAGCTATGGCGCGCCACGCCATCCTGAGATCGTAGAGCAGTGTGCGGAATTCTTCTGTATGCACAAGGACAGAAACACTGTTACGAAAGACCAGTGGAAGGGCGTGAATGGCGACACGCCCCCAGCATACTCAGCCAGTGTAGACTTGAAAATCAATTACGCGCGCAGATCGCGACCAAGCTCATCCGGACATGCTGGGGGGAAGGCTAAGCCACGAGCCTCGCTGGAGACGGTGATGCGCGATACCGCTGAGCGTATAGCTTCAAATATTCCAGGCCGTCGTCGTCGCGCTTCGACTCCAGCACGGGAGCCAGATATGCCGCCTCAAGTATGGCAGAAGGCTCGTCCATCCATTTTAGTATCTCGACCCGAAAATTCTTCGCGTGATAGCACGCCCATGGGCTCGGCTCCCCCATCTACGCGCGCAGTCTCACCGGCAGTGTCGTATAGACGCGCTCAGCGGGCAGACTCAATGTTCAATGCGTCTTCGGTCTATGCAGGCGCCCAGGCCACGATGGGTATGTTTCCCGGAAGCCATCCAGATCCAAGTGCTCCAACGGCTGGAAAAATGCTGGATGTGACTGGTCTGTACACGAACAAGGTGTACCTTCCCACATCCGCTAACACATCTGTAGTGAGCGGACAATCCAGTGATGGAACTATCAAGAGCAGCGGATCGTCGCCGTTCGGCTATGACGAGTGGTACCAGAGCAACCCACTTGACTGGGTGTACGAGAAGGACAGCGAACAGCTACTACCGTCGACCTTCTACGTGAACGGCGAAAGGTCGAACTCCTACGGTCTCAATGCTTCAGCGGCTCATAGACCAGTGGCAGAACTTCCTGCACGTAGATCGCCGGTTGAACTTTCCGCTCGTAGGTCGCCTGTCGAACTTCCAGGTAGGCCTGCACGCCAACGGCATACTGCAACACTAAAGAAGCTTGAAGGTCGAACTTCAGATACGATATCGGAGTTGGAAGCCAAGGCCAAACGCTTCAGCGTTCGGTATACAGAGACACCCACTAGTACGTCTAATCCTGCACACGAGACCGCCCGACTAAGCTCACGATTCCATCAGGCTTCCGACACCACAATGTCTTCACTTCCTAACCAGGAGGGTTTCCTTTCGCGTTATGCTGTGCCAAATTCTTGGAAAGACCCTACGCCTACTGGAAGTTGCCAGTTGTGCTTCAAGTCTTACCACGACGCAGAGAAGAATCCTGTCATAGAACCTCCTTGCGGTTGCTCCATGCATGATCGATGTCTCATGGATAATCTGCGCACGCTTGATGAGAAAGTCGGCAGGTGCCCAATATGCCAGGTGTACTTGTGCAAGCGAAGTTTAACCGAACGCATCGGCAATGACATCGAACAGATCTTCGAGTTGCAAGTCAATCCATTACGAGAGGAGGCCACCCTCGAATTCCCACAGCGAAGCAAGGGTATAATATGTAGTACCGAGGAGGGCGTTGCTGTCACGCAACTTCGACTACTCAAGGACTACGTCAATGTCCATGCCGAAGAGATCTTTCGTCTATGGGAAGGTAATCGTGCAGAGCCCGACTGGTTTGGAGGAGTAGTACGTCCTGCCGTCCAACTCTTTCAGGGATGGAATCCTGCTATGCGAAGCCGCTTCTTTTCAAATGAGGACGCTTTCCTCAAGCTACTCGCCTGGGCGGAGCTGGCGCGCTTGATGAACATCAGCTGTGCGAAGAAGAAACAGTCCCAGGGTACCGATGCACAGTTCCCGCGATTGGGAGAGCTACACCGTAAGTTTTTAAAGGCCGTAGAGCGATACAACAAAGAGAAAATATCCTGGGATACGAGTCGCTCTGGTGTTTATGAACACGACAGGATCGCGATGGATGCCGTCGAGATCGCAATGAACACTCAAGTGCCGTAGATGATCAAGCTAGATACTACGAATCCGATAAGTATGCATTTATTCAGGTGTCGCAAAACCATGAAATGGAGAGTACATACGCGTCGTGATGCAGGAACCAGATGCACAAACCTGATCTCGACTGGTCTTGCCCTGCGGCAGGCATCGGACGTTTGCGACGTGTCATCCGATCAATACCGAACCGGCAAGACGTGTGATTATGATGATCCGTAGTATGAAGGGTTGGATGCGCCTCTGTACCGTCTGATGGCGCGATAGATGAAACAGGACGCGAGGCGAGGAGCTGCATAGAAGCGCGGCGGTCCGTGCATAGAGGAGCTCCACCGCGTCAGGTGCACCGATCTTCTACAAACATCGAACACTTTGTACCTCCAAACCTATCTTAATAGCCACGCATAGATCATTATCGCTCTCGATGGTGCTGTACAGGAATTTTGAGTAGGCTGCGTCTTGAAGGGCAGAGTCATGGCGTCATATCTACACATTCTCTTCGGCGGGCATCTGTCACCTAGCCTCCACAACATGAATATCAACGTGTCGCTCCTCCGCCGTCTCTCGTACCTTGACATTAAAGGATCAATTTCGTCTTGCAACTATCGTCATCAACACTGAATGGGAGCGCTCCTGTACTCCCATCGTGTTTGATACCAGGCTTCTCTGGGCATGTCCCTTGTCCGCGCAACAGCGCCGCAGTGCTGTGCACTCAGCTTCTAGAACCCGATTCTCAAAAAAATAAAGGAGCACCCTCAAGGATCGATTCCACATCTTCTTCGGCAGTCGTTCATAAAAGGGCTACACAGAACAATCTCAACTTCGTACAACCCTCCGGCTATTCTCCCAAGGACAAAAGGCACTGGTTATAGCACGGTCACCATATCCCCTGCCGGATTAATTACTTCCAAACGTCCGCCCGCTGAACAACTGACTCCCCACATCATTTGCGCCCGCCGCATTAATAGAGCATCCGCTTTTGCTGATATTGGGAACTAATTGCAGTACGCAATGTGGCCGAAATGCTTAATTCGAAATACTAGATGAAGTGGTCAAATATTGGTCGTCAGCCGCATTGCGACAACACTATCCCAGTCGACTGAAACTTTGTTTCTTGCCATGATGTTCTACACATCACTTCTTTCCGTCGCCTTTGCGGCTCTTTCTTTAATTTCACCCACCGTTAATGGCCGAGCGATTGATGCGATTGAGAAGAGACAGGATGGATCGCATTGGATCAACACCTGGACTAGCATGCCGCAGTTGGTGGAAGCGAGCAACATGCCGCCAGCGCCTTTTGTATGCGATCTGAACTGTCCAAGATTGAACTCCGGGGATTCTAATATGATCACAGAGTTCCGGAAGCGTGATGCGCGATGCGACACTCCGCCAAACTCTCCATATGTCTGTTGGTGCACCGAAGATCAAGATCACCATTTCCAACACTTTCGGCGGTTCCGACCTTCCCATTACCGCAGGCTCTGTAGGTCTGCCTGCAGGTGGCGCAGCGGGCGTCAGTGGCATGCAAGCTTCACCTCTTGCAGCCATTACCGTTGGTGGCAAGTCTAGCTTCACTGTACCCAAGGGTCAGGTCGTTACTAGCGACGAGATTGCCTTCGAAGTCAAGCCTCAAAGCATGCTCACTGTGAGCTTGTACAGTCAGCAAGGGCAGAGTGGAAGCAGCATCACCGGTCACCCAGGTAGTAGGACAACGAGTTGGTTTGTGAGTGGCGACAAGGTCAATGCTACGACTTTCTCCGGTACTTCAAGTGTGCATTGGTGAGTCATGATCTGGAACTACTGTAAGGTCTCGGAAAATCTGACAACGGTGTAGGTACTTCGTCAGCGCAGTACAAGCCTACGTACCAACCTCCACGCGCTCTTTGATGATCCTCGGTGACAGCATCACCGACGGAAGAGGTTCAGACGACAACAAGAACAACCGGTAAGCCCTACTCAACCCCGCAAACCACTTCCCGTCTAATACCACCGCAGCTGGCCCGATCTCGTACTCGCCCGTCTCCAATCCACCAACCACACCAACATTGCCGTCTGCAACCAAGCCGCCGGCGGCAATTCAGTTCTAAGCGGAGGTCTCGGCCCAACCCTCCTAACTCGGTACAAGCGCGACGCCATCGAGCAACCCGGCGTAAAATGGGTCATGGTCTTCGAAGGCGTCAACGACATCGGCGGTAATGCCAACACTGCTGCCGCGCAGACCTCTGTCGGTGACCGGCTCATCGCTGCGTTTAAGCAGATTGCTGCTGATGCGAAGACGGCTGGTTACACGACTATCGGCGGTACGATTGCGCCTTTTGCTGGCAACGGGTATGAGGGTGTTGAGAGGGAGAAGACAAGGAAGAGGGTGAACAAGTGGATTTTGGAGAGTGGAAACTATGACTTTACGGTTGATATAGCGAGTATGGTTGCGGATAAGGCGGATGCGGAGAGGTTGGATAAGAGGTACGATAGCGGTGATGGATTGCATCCGAGTGTTGCCGGGTATCAGGCGATTGCTGATGCTTTTCCCATCGAGATATTCAAGAAGTAGACGCTAATGGGAGAGAGCGCTTGGCGTAGGATATGTTCCTCTTCACATATCATAAGAAGCGATCTCTGAAGCTAGTCACTGACATGCATTTGGATCAATTGAAATACGACTCGTTCGCCAATACTACCCGTTGTTGACTGTTCACCATCGACACCTTCTGTGTATGACTTAGACATGTAACCACATCTGAACAGCAGCTAGCAACATCTTATTCTATCGCGCATTCCCCATTTCCGGCAGATATTATGTGAATCCCCGTCATGATGGGCTGTTTAGACCATTTGCCATCATTCCTTCGCCTCAGACTCCCGATGCAAGCGTCTCTTGTCCAGGCAATGTTCCATGTGAGGTAGCTTGCTTGCTGCTTGCTGCATCTAGGCATCTTCTTCATCTGACGCCTCGGTCTTAACCAAGGTAATCATGGAATCGATGTAATCGTGAAGTTCCAGAAATGCAACACGGCGCACACTACTCATCCACCAGGAAAGAAAGAGTTTCGCAAAAAGCTCTGGCTCTGGCTCTGGCTCTGCGGGCATCTCAATGTTTGGCGTCAGGCCATTCTCATAACGCCTTTCTCTCTCACGATAATCAGCATCGGGTTTGACGGCGAGGTCACGAGCGGTCTGACTATCGGCTCTGTTAGCGTCGATATCTTCCAATGTCATTCGTTGTACTAGTCGATCCAGAATGGCGGGCCTCATCTCACGGTCCCGTTACTATTGGCTACAAAGTCAGTGCAGTGCATCTTGACCGGACTGATCATACAAGCGCGCATCGGCACCTTGAGCGAGGAGATAATCGACCAGCTTGAGAATCCCCTTTTTGCAAGCTAGATGTAGCGGAGTTACCCCAGTGGTAGTTGTAATATCGACGGCTGCTCCAAATGTTTCTAGGAGTCCAATAACAGGGTTCTAAACAGGCTGTCCGGACTCTGAATCTTCAGCGAAGTCATCGTCAAACATGGCGCCAGTTTCTGAACAGCATTTTCGTGTTAGCGATGTGCAGAGAAGACTCTTCATTATCATCCAGTATGTGGGTGGGAATATGTGAGGGCCCTGATAAGTCGCTCAAGATGTCCTAACAAGATCGCGGAAAACCTCTGTGGAAGGTCGCCGGTTCATGGAGAAGGGTATGACCATTCTCGTTGGTCTCATTGATGGAACCCCCCTCTCGGAGAAAACGTTCGAGCAGTGTTCTCAGGATTTTAGGCTCGCCAATAGTAGCAGCAATATGGACAGAGGTTTCAATCCATTTCGCCAAGGCTTTATCGATTTCCTCTTCATCTTGATTCAAGTCACCGAAGTGACAATCCAATTCGTGTAGCATACTTTTCGTGTTTCGAGTAGAAGACAGGAAACTGGTTCCTGATTCATAAAAAAATGAGCATCTTGACAATGTCAGCTCGGCTCTGGTAAGCAGCGATGTGCAAAGCTGTCTGTCCGGTCAAATCTCGAGCGTTCGGATCGGCATCTTGAAGCAATAACCATTCAATGACATGCACATGGCATCTAGCCGTAGCGTAAAAGAGTAGTGTTCGATTATTACCGTCTCTGGCATCCAGCTCAACGTGACATTGGTGGTGAGCGTACTTGAGAAATGCAAACAGAACGTATAAGGCAGCGATATGTGCCAGCTTGACTCCTTTCTCCGGTCGATGCTTGCACATTGTAAGACACTGTAGTTGCAACCATGGAGTATGATACGGGTCGGATGGGTCAAGTATCGGATGGTAACCGTTGAGGCGATGCATGTTTCCACTATAAAACATGTGTTCCAGGCCGTTGTGTATGGCCAATTTCCAACAGCGGGTATTGGATACTCGTTACTTAATAGTCACTGAGATCCTTGGAACCAGCATCGTCATTCGGGACGGAGTCAAAGCTTTGGAAGAACTGATACTTGTAGTGGAAGAGGCGACGAATCAATCGGTCACGAGTGGCGGCTGCCTGGAGGCGAAAGATTCTCAAATCGGGATCAAACTCCGGAACATTTTGAGGGAAGTCCAGTAGAGATGAATATACTAGTGAAAGCTGGTTCGTACAATATCATGATTGATCTTGTCAACCCGCGTCGCTATTGTCAATAGATCTCCAGCATAGGCGATCTCATCAGTGATATCCTCTTCCAGGGTTTGACCCCTCGCAGAGATTGTGTTGACTGCCGTAGCCAGCTCGACGAGGCTTAGCGGATGGAATGTGATCCACCGCAAGATTTCTATAACTTTGTCTCTTTCATGTTCGGAGATTGCCAGTAATATGCGACGGTACATGGCATCGAGCCCACGAGGGAAAGATTCAACAGTACGTTCCATGTCGACAACCCGCACCTGCTTTAAAGCGTTGATGGCGAAGCTGACCCATAGGTAGGTTCCTTCCGATCGATCGCACAGCTGTTTCTTGATATACTCGCGCGCTTCGGTTGGGCACCGCAAACTGGATATACGGTCTTCGACGAATTTGGAGATATTAGATCCGACATGTGGCTCGTTGTCGGGTTCAAGACGCAATCGGGGGAATGTATCCACTGCTTGCTCGATAGAGTATGGGTGGTTGCGGCTGACAACAAGCAGCCTCAAAGAGTGAGTGTAGTTCCGGAAGTCCTGTTCAGAAGCCGGTTCGTACAGGCTCTTGATCTTCACCCAGAAGTCTTCGAGACCCTCTTCGTCGCATTCGTCTAAGCCGTCGAGAATACATGTGATGGGTGCGATGTTTTGGTCGTGCAACATCCGAGCGAAGATGGTCCAGAGAGCTTGAAACTTTCTGTCATCGAAAAGCCTAGTACCGTGCTTGTCGTAGTCATCCAAGACATGCTCGAACAGCAATGGACGTTGAGAGAGCAGTTGATATATAAGGCTGCGGAGAATAGAAGCACCACTGTTCCTTCCGTGGTCTCAACTGCAGAAGGAATGTACGAAATGTGTAGCTGAAGAGTCGCCCTTAAGTGTGGTGGCGAGATGGAGGGCAAGCATGGTTTTGCCCTTACCAGCATCTCCAAAGATCCATAGAAGACTGGGCGACTTGGCAAGCCAGCTCTGGTATGCAGCAGTTTCTGGAACCCACTCACAGGTGCCCAGTGTTTTCGGTCCTTTGCGGTCTTCGAGCATCTGGCGATGGTCGTCTGGATCGTCCCCTCAAGCAGCCAAGAGATCTTTCATGCATGATTTTTGGGTAGCTTATCCCTGAGCTGCGGTGTGGAAATGATTGACGTTGCCGATGTGTGAGCCATCCCCCGTAACGATAGATCCTTGGTTGAGTGTAGATCCATGGGTATTGTCTCCAATGAAGGTGGGTGAAGTACTGTCGCTCAATCTTGGCTACTCGTAGTGTCTTGCGCATCTAGTGCTAGGCATTCCGTCCTCTAATGAGTCGAAAAGTTATGAGTCTGCTGTCGACCAACTCGCATCGCGTGGTAATGCGCTGTCCCGTATTGGCCCCAGCAATCATGCTTGTGTCAGTAAACTTCCACGCAAGCGAGCGTTCCCATCGTCGCGCAGACGATGCGCAACAGCAATTCAAGTCGTGCTTTTCGAAAGCATCACCACTGAATCTTGAAGTCCTCCGCGTCTTCTTCGGTATCCGCCTTCTTCCAGAGCTCATCTCCCCCAGCAACTCCATTCTCATCAACACCCCAGGCGTCATTTTCGACCTGCTCCCACCAGTTGACCAGTAAAGGAATCAACGGCATTCCCCAGCCAGGTAGGAAGGGATTGCCCAAGCCCCGATGATACAGCACATCTTGACCCGGCTCAGTTACTTTTACTTTGGTGTCATCACCTCGCAGAACATGACCGTTACCCCCCAGAGGAAATGGAAGCAGTAATGTGCCGCAATGTGAGTAGAAGTCATCAGAATAAATGTACAGACCTCCGCGATTGTCCAGTACACCAGATCGATGTTTGGGCTTCCAATTCTGCTGGTCGCGTTCGGAAATGAGTTGTATGCCCGGCGTGCGCCATGGGAAAAGCAGAAACAGATGACGCTCGGATATCTCGTGTTGCGGCTCTTCGAGAGTAGCGTCGTGGTATCTCTTTTGAATCTCTGCTCCTACGCGATGGATGAAGTCCTCATCAGGCACGTCGAGCTGCGGTGCGATAGATTTGAAGGGAGGCTTTTTAGCTCTTGAGAGGAAGGTGCGCACGAACGGTGGGATCGCCGGGTACTTGTTCAAGACCTCAGTAGAGATCAAATATTCTTCGTGCTTCTTCCTCTTCTTGCGCTGGGGTCCTTCGTCTTCTCTCTGGTCTTCGTCTTGGTTCATTTCCCCACGCATGTCGGATGCAGGCAGCCTCTTCGTGATCACATCAACTAATTTACCCCACACATCCAGCACCTGATCCATCTCTTTCTCTGTACATTGCTCAACTCTCCACCCCTGCGTCGCAAGATTATCAGGTTCGCCAAACCCGGGGTTTTGCGCATCTATAACAAACTTCCCAGATTCGACGCAGTCCCAATAGAGTTGTAGAACTTCATCAAGATCAGCCCACGGAAGCTTCATCTCATCGGGTGTATAGGGTGAGGTAAATGCGTCTTCCAAGTAGGCAACCTGCTGCGTTGCTAGATTGTAAACTAACCCAGCTGGATCATACCCCGTGTTCTGGTACAGCACGATGAGATCAGCGTGGTCGTCAGACCACTCCCAGGACTGGTTTCTCAAACCGTGAGGACCGTGAGGGTTCACGATGCCAACGAGGACTGGGTTGAAAGCTAAATGATTACTGGCTTCGTTGGGTACGACTAGATCGATCCCAGACAGGAATTCTGTGAGTTCATCGTCAAGATCAAATTCGAAGCCCGGGGAAGCTGGATCTAGTGAGTGTGTGGAGAACCAGTTGCGCTGGATGATGGGTTGGTGTTCGGGTGGAAGGTGCGAGCATGCATGGGCGACAATGCGATTGTGCAGCTCGATGGACTTTGCCACGTCCCAACTCATGCTGGAAGTGATGGCAGAAGAGAAAGTCAGAGGTTGTATCCGAAGTACCATTAACGTGGCTGCAGTCGGATCACCGCAAGACGAGCTGAACACAAGAATTCAAAGGTTGCCTAGGCAGAAACTCGCGCGTGTCGAAGGAGCCGGGTAGCCGAAAAACGCACAGATGCCATGGCGCTTGAGGCTACTACTGTCTAATTGAGACCACCAAGACGAGAAGCCGCGGAAAGTACATGAACTGGTATTGATTGAAGTACAAATACTACAAAGAGCATAACCTCCTACTCCTCCATCTTCTCCCCGCCCCCAACCATCCCCGCATTCCCCTCCCCCAAATGCCTCAACAACCAACTCCTCTTAAAATACGTATTCGGATGCACAATCGTATCCAAATCATTACTACTCCAGCTCCCCTCGTCCTTAACCTTCTTAATCTCCTTCTTGTGACTCCACTCAAACACGCGATTACACGCAACATGATACCGCTGCTTACCCACATCCTCTTTAACCGTCTTGAGCACATCCCTATCATTGACACCCACACGTTGCAACATGGTAAGCAGATTTTCAGGTGTGAAAGTGCGGTAAGGGCAGCCGTGGGATTGTCCAGGCCCGGGTAGGGGCTCGGTGAGGATCTTCTGGCAGGAATACGGAGTGTAGCCGCGGCCGCGACGGTTTGCGTCGCCGCCTACGTCGCCGTACGCGTGGCGGATGTTGTATTTGTATTCTTTCTGGAACTTCTCGTCGGTGATGAGTTTGAAGCTGCGGCGCCAGAAGACTAGACATTCGTCGAGGCTGAGGCCGATGCCTTTGAGGAAGAGGGTGTATTGCAGACGGCCGTAGTGTTTGAGATGGGAGTCGTCACGCAGTCTGTTGTGGAGGTTGCGCATACAGAGAGGGAAGTGTTGGGATAGTGTGTCAATGCTGTTTGCGGTGATGGTAGAGAGACCGTCGATGTTGGCGTCGGAGGCGGAGTAGGCGGCGTCGGGGGTTGTGAAGGATTGGGAGAGGTGGGCGAGGATGGGAGCGAGGCGGTCGTCTTCGTCGAGGCGGGGGAGGGCGCGTGCCGTTAGCTGTGAGTTTGTTAGCGATACCTTCAGGCATGTGTGTAGGGGAGTCCATACCTCTAGTGCCTCGTCAAGCTTCTTCGTGAACTCGGCGACTACCAGACTCATCTGCTCCCGTTGCGGAACATAAGCCATTCCCCTTTTCAACAGTACCTTCCGTTGCGCGACCAGTTCAGGGACCCTCTCCCAATCAACCTTGAACCACTCCTGATCCTCAGTCTTCTTAATACCACTCGCCGCATGCAACTCGTCCCTCAACTCCCTCTTCTCATCTTCCTTGACCTCTGTCCAATCCAGATTGAGACTGTTGACGAATTGTTGCCGCTCTCGCAAATCATCGTCTTTGAACCGCAGCGTAAACAGCATTGTCTCCAGCCTCGAAAACCGCCGTCGCAGATCCTCTGTTGACGAAAACGCAAGGCGCAGGATGAAGTGTGAATAGTGGTCTCTCCTCCGCTCTTCTTGTAGTTTCTGGCTTCGTGACGAATCCGATCGCAGTGGTAAGTACTTTTCCAGTATGCTCTTCATGTATTCGGCCGTCTCTTCGGGGCCTTTGTTGCGGAAACTGCATGCTTCGAGTTCGGAGAGGACTGCATCGCACGCCGTTAGCACAATCAGACAGTCGTCATGGGAGGTGCATACCCTTCAGCCTGTTGATTGCCCATGTCTCGAACTCTTCCAATGTAATCTCTGCGGTGGGTGGCAGCGTGTAGAAGTTGAGCCGGTGTTCATAGTTCTGCTGCTGAAATTCTGCTTTCGCAAACTGTCGCTTCTTGGGATCAATCTGCGCGCGTCTCTTGGGGTCGACTCGGGAGTAATCGTGGCGGATCATGGTGTTGGGGTCTTCTTGCGTTGTTTGGCGGCTTGCACGTCTCCACGCTTGATGATGGTGTTAAAGTGGCAGGCGCGTTCGCGTGCACGCGTGAAGCACGCTAGCCACATATAGCGCACGCGCTGTCCGCGTGTCTGATTGGGTCATCACCGCTTGCCATAATCCCAGACCCAGCGGTTCAGAGGCACGCGAGTCTTAGCATCGTTTCCCTGTATTCTATACCAAACCCTATCTATGGCCTTGCAACCCTGTCTCTAGGTACAGCCTTGCGCGAACCACATTATTGCTCAGCCCATGAGGTCACCCAGCGCGTTCACATAAGCCATCGGAACAGTCGTCGCACCCTCAGCCAGAAAATCCTCTTTCTTGCTGACGCCAGTGAGCACAGCCAGAGTTCCGCCCAGCTTTCCATCGATACCGAATTGGATATCTGTGTTCAATCTATCGCCCACCATGCATGTTCTGCTGCGGTCGAACTTGAACTTGCCTTCTATCGCGTCCATCATGGCCTGACTCGGCTTGCCCAGCGACAATGGCGCCCTACCGATCGCTCGCTCAAGCGCAGCACCTGATGCGCCAGCACCGGGGAACAGGGAATGCGCATTCGGCAGCGTGCTATCAATATTTGTCGCGAGATATACTGCGCCACGCTGTAGGTACTGGAACGCGATTGCCGTCTTCAAGTAGTTGGAGTGGAAGTCCAGACCACTCAGCACGACGCCAACATCTGGATCGAGCAGACTGCCGTTTGCAATAGCCTCGAAGTCCTCTGGCTGCCGGAATTCGCGCCGGTATGCAGGGTCTGTACCACCAATGTATGGGACACCTTCAGCGTCGAGCTCCTGTTCTACGCCGGACTCTCCTAGCACGAACACCTTGTTCTTCGGCGCGGGAAGCTTGAGGATGCGAGCAATGTATACGGCAGCGCTGTAAGATGATCCGAAGACTTCTTCCTGATGTCATGTCAGCCATTGTCCATACGTTGGCCTCGTTGCTTACATACCACCTGGGCGGGGATACCAAGTTTTTCGAACTTCTTCTTGTAGTCTGCGCGCGACTTGGTGCTGTTGTTCGTGACAAAGACGAGTTGTTTGCCTGGGGTCAATTAGTTCGACGTAATAATGTTGCGTACCAGGTGAGTGTCTTACCTTTACTCCTCAGCATTTCGAGAGTCTCTGGGACCTTCTCGTATAGGTGATCGCCGGACCAGAGGACGCCTATCCTTCGTCACGATCAGTAGATGGTCACGGGTGCTATAGTGATTGCGAGCAAAAGATATGACTGTAGGAACAAGGTTGGCGCATACCATCGCAGTCGAAGAGGAAGACCTGTGCATCTCGTCAGCGAAAGAGTGGCAACCACAGAATTTAGGCGCATACATCGAATCTGTCCAGGAACTCGTCTATGGCGCTTTTGTCGCCAGACAGAAATTGAGGTTTCGCCATGATGTTGATCGTCTCGATTATGGTTCGCGCATGAGTAAACACGGACGAAAGATGACACTGGTGGGGTGCTTGGCGTGGACCCTGAAATCCAGCGGAACGGTACCGATGGATTCCGAAGTTCACAAGGTACTCATTCCACAACCTCTCATTCATTCGTTCAGTGTTTGATTCTGCAACTTGTCTATTCATGATACATGCATCAATTTACGTTCAAATGCATTGCGATACTATGTTCATTATAACTTCGATCGATCGAGTCAGTCCACGATGATTTTCTTCTCAAGCTCCTCGAAGTTCTCGAAGAAGCTGTCAAATAGATTCACAGCGTGCTCAACATCATGCGCACCACCAGTCTCACGAATGCTGTGCATGCTGAGCTGAGGGTTGCCCAGATCAAGAGTACGAGCACCCATGGCCGCCGACAGCATAGGGCCGATAGTGCTTCCACACGACGAGTCGTTACGGACAACGAAGAGCTGGAGCGGGACACCCTCTTTTCCTGACTTAGGGTTGTAAGAAGCAGCTTTTGCACGGCGGGCTGCTTCTTGCAGCAGAACGATGCCGGGTGAGTTGGTGGCGTAACGGGCATTGGCGTTGATCTTAATAACAGTACCCTTGTTCATCTCAGGCCTGTGCTGGGCCTCGTACTTGGCAGGGTAGTTGGGGTGTACGGAGTGAGCCATATCGGCTGAGATCAAGAAGGATGTGGCCAGCGTCTGCTCGTAGGCGGTCGCGGTGTCTGCCTCAACCTTGTCGTACGACGCATCGGAGTTGCTCTCGGAGGCTGGTAATACTGAGAGACGGCGGATAACAGCAGGTAGCAGGTTGGAGTCTGCTCCCTGTGCTGTTTGGGAGCCAATCTCCTCGTGATCGAAGCATGCGATCAATCGGATAGTCGAATCCTTCTCTAGTGCCGACGAGTCGGAAAGACTTTTGAGAAGACCCTCGACACTGCAGTACGTCATCATAAGATTGTCCAGTCGTGGAGAGAAGATGAGCTCATTGTTCAGACCGCCAATCACCGACTTCTGCGTATCGTACAGAACCATCTCGAAGTCTACGATGTCACTCGGTTCAGCGCCGGCCTCCTCAGCGATGATGTCGATGATATACGGGTGGTGTCTCGCGGTCGGCGCCGCGAGGGGGCCTTCACTCTCCGTGTCGTTGCTTTCCTCCTTGATCTCTTCGCCCTTGCCTTGACGGTTCAGCTCTGCAGCGACGAGACCCGCAATGGGAAACAACTGGGTCTCCTTGTTGAACTGGAAGTTCTCCTGGCGATCCAGATGGATGGCCAGAGTAGGTATCCGCAGAATAGGTCGCTCGACCTTGACCAATCGTTGCTCGATATTGCCATCCTTTGTCCGGACCATGGCGCGGCCTGCGATGCTGAGGTCGCGGTCAAACCAGGTGTGCCATAGACCACCACCATACGTCTCGCAGGCTACTTGGATGAAGCCATCGCCTTGTCGCTTAGATACGGGCTTGATGCGCAGGCAGGGAGAGTCGGTGTGGGCGCCGATCATGGCAATGGGGTTGCCGGCCTTCCATTTGTTGCCGATAGCGAATGCGACGATGGAGGATGTGTTACGGGTGAGGTAGTATTTGCCTCCGGGGTGCAGAGTGGGTGCCCATGAGTCGCGCTCCTAGTCGTCGTTACTATTTGCCTCTACTATCGAGTCCCTGGATAGTATCATGATACCCCACTGTCGACACTTAGACAGCATAGTTGCGTACCTTGATCTGCTTGAAGCCCGCCTTCTCTAACCTTTCCTTGGCTGATTTAACAGCATGGAATGCTATCTAAAGTCAGTGTTCATCCAGGTAACGACCGGCTAGCACGCGACGTACGTGTGGGCGAGGCATTGACAAAAGAAAGGAAGTCCTCGGCAGCTTTGAGGGAGGGTTTGGTCGCCATGGTTCGTACACGCGATAGTATAAAGTTGGGATGTGATAAAACAAGGGGTGTTGTCGGTGCAAGGTGCAGTAGTGTAATGCGCAGCTTGGATGATGGCAGCATCAAGGATTGGACACGACGTCTACAAGCTGGCTGCGGGCGGTGTGGGGTATCGATTGAGAGGCGATTGAGGGCACGTCGGAGGTTAGCGCTAGACTCCACTTGGCGGTCATGCGCGATGCTGATTGGATGAGAGGATCCCAAGGAACGCGTCGAGGTGGAAGGTACGAACATCAAAACATGCGGATATGGCAGCCACGACGTGACGGCTCTTGCCCTGGCGCATCGCAGCGGCCACCCTCACCTCGCTCGCTACCGTATTCAGACGACATCTTCACACCAACTTCACTTTCTCTCTCCCATAGTCTCAGCTGGCCCAGCACCAGCCCATTACTATTGTCTCTCCTTACGTGCGCCCGCCGTGTCTCTCGTTGCTCCCCCAGCACCCTGCGCCTGTCTAGCATACAAGCTCCGACCCGCAACCACAACAAGGTCACCGCCGCCCACCCCGCCCGTTGCGCGCCCACCGCCAACACCACGACGACAATACCCACGTCTACCGTAATTCGATGCGCAACAAGATTGAATAAAAAAGCATACCTATTGTCTGCACTATTGTGCGCCGCGACGACCTGTCATTGGTTAAGAGGAGGGCAAACGACTTAGGGGCTATCAATCATCACAATACCACGACTCCACGTCACCGCGCCATTTACCTCATTGTTCCCGCCTTCACCTTCGTTTCAGGCGACCATTGTCCCGCCAGCTGCAATATACCCTCCACTTGCGATCTTCGATTACCCTCACCCCGCCACGACTCTATTACTTCACTCAGTAGAGTGCACCGGTCTACACAACAACAAACCCATAACCAGGCGCATCCATCTCGATGGCGCGAGGCGATCCAGGAGAGACCGCTGCGGCGAATGCGCAGATCGAAGAGGGCGTCGCAACCCCGACACTGATATCGCCGCCCGAGTCAAAGACACCGCCCACCGCCTCGCACAAGCGCAACCAGATCTTCCCCTCCAACCCACTCGATCGGGGCTCAGAGCCTATAGATGCAGCGGCATTAACGAAAGCCCTCGGCCATATCGAACAGGCTGGTCGAGTTAGGGAGCGGACACCCACAGCAAGCCCAAGTCGAAAGCGCCCGCGCATATATGGCGACAGGTAAGACTGCAATAGCCTAGTCACACTGGATTCTCCGTACTGACGTCTCCCGAGATTCATCCCAAATCGCGCAGGCCAAGACCTCCAAGCAAGCTTCAACCTCCTCCATGATGAAGCCTCACCAGCAACTCCGTCCAAAGCAAGGCGCACTCCGCATCACGAGCTACACTTTCAGAAGAGTAAGTCTTACCACTCCTCTGCTATACAGTCACTAACCCGCCATAGCCGAAGAAGCCAACCGCACTTACTCCGCTGTACTCCGACAAGAGATGTTCGAGGGCTCCGTGCCTCAAGCCTTTCCTCAGAATTTGTCTCCAACAGATAGTGCCAACATGCGAGGAGCAGGACGCTCACACACCCCTCCAGCCAGAACCACAGCGACGTTACCGCCGCCTTCAGGAACTCCATCAACCCCGCACAAGAACCTGTTCTCATACTCGGGCCAGCCAACGCCGTCAAGGACGCCATCAAGTCGACATGGTATTCTCAACCTCAACTCTCGTTCAGATCTCTACAGCCTATCACCAATCAAATACAGCAGTCAGCGCATGCTTCTTAGCCCACAACGGCAGGCCCGCGCCGTCTCGAAGGTACCATACAAGGTTCTGGATGCACCGGATCTTGCAGATGATTTCTACCTCAACCTCGTGGACTGGGGCAGCCAAAATACCCTAGGAGTAGGACTTGGATCATGTGTTTATATGTGGAACTCGAGTAGTGGTCGCGTTACCAAGCTCTGTGAACTTGCCGATGATTCAGTTACGAGTGTCAACTGGATACAGCGCGTAAGTTCTGCCATCTACATCATATTACGCACGCATTAATCTCCATTAGGGATCTCACATTGCGGTTGGCACCAACCGAGGCCAGGTACAGATCTGGGATGCGCAGACTCAGCGCCGTCTTCGCACCATGACAGGTCACACAGCTAGGGTCGGCGCCCTTGCATGGAACGAACACATCCTCACCTCAGGATCGCGAGACCGTACAATCTACCACCGAGACGTGCGTCAGCCAGAGCAGTGGCTGCGCAAGCTTGTTGGCCACAAGCAGGAAGTCTGCGGCCTCAAGTGGAACCAGGAAGATCAACAACTTGCATCCGGGGGCAACGACAACAAGCTCATGGTCTGGGACAAGCTCAACGCAGAGCCTACTTTCAAGTGGAGTGAGCATCAAGCCGCTGTCAAGGCCATTGCCTGGAGCCCACATCAGCGTGGTCTTCTCGCTAGCGGCGGTGGTACAGCAGACCGGACTATCAAGTTCTGGAATACCCTCGTCAGCTCCAGCGGCCCGTCAGCTTCAGCACTCGCTTCTGCATCGGCGGCCGCATCAGCTGCAACCACTGCCAACGTACCTCTATCGCCTACGGCACCAGCAAACCTCATCAACAGTCTTGATACTGGTAGCCAAGTTTGCAACCTAGCGTGGTCGAAGAACAGCAACGAGATCGTATCTACGCACGGTTACAGCCAGAACCAGATCATTGTCTGGAAGTACCCAAGCATGCAACAAGTCGTCTCGTTGACGGGCCACACCTACCGTGTACTCTACTTGGCCATGAGCCCGGATGGTCAAGTCATCGTCACTGGTGCTGGTGATGAGACGCTTCGCTTCTGGAATGCGTTCAAGAAGAAGGAGCGCACTGGAGGTCTTAGCAGCATGGATAGTTGGGGCGTCATTCGCTGAACTATTCTATCTGCTTTGCTCTTCTACTGATAGTGTACTATAGGATTGATGTCGAACCTCGCCGAACTTCACGCGGACCTCTGACTGGCTTTTATGCTACTTATCAGATTAGATACTATCGTGTCTGTGTAGTTCATTACAGCGCGCTACGGTTGCAGTTCACTTGGCGGTACTCAGAGACACAGACCACCTACTTCCTTTCTTCGGCGACTTCAGCGGCATTTGTACGGTTATGATCAAAACTTCGGATATTTCCTTATGAGCATGTGTGGTGTTTGGGGCGTTACAAGCGGCTTGATACCATGGGATCTTATTATGGGTGGCGTTGGCTCAGACAGCCAGGCATATGCTATAGTCGCGGGCTTGGGCGGTTTATCTGAGTATGAACCTGAAGATTATTGCTCCCTGACCATTTCGAATGCCATATCTTCCTATCCAGGCACTCAATTGAGTAGTGCCTTTTTTGCATTTGCTTCGGCGACCGTTCTGGGCTGAAGCTGGAGTCGAAGGTTCTATGGTTGAAAGCCATTTGGGTGCATGGCCGTCACTTGACCTGGGATGAATTCCTCATGATTACGATTGTACATTAGCAGCCCAAATATCACGGAAATCAAACGTGAAACTTCAAACAAGTTTTCTATCATCTTTCAGTCTGCGTGAGGAAGATGTGGTGTGAACGAGGATAGGCAGTAGCTCCAACCAGTGTGGATGGAAACAGTAGCTTCCAGCTGGGCGAAAGTTATAGTGAGCGAGGTGAAGTCCGGTGGACATGCGGTTTCGTACACGATCGTCTAGGAGTGGTTCTATCCGAAGTGTTCCCGACATGATGTTCAATAATGATGGAACCTCGCGACTCAAGCAAACATGCGTAGATTGTGCTTACAATCCTACCATCTTAAATGGCTCTTTCTACAATATAGTCATCAGCGTGCTGAGGAACAAGCGGAAATTCCGAAGTAGCATCAGTTGAGCGAACCTGGGGTAAGGCAAAGGCCGCGGCAAGTAATGCCCGACTAGGCATTCTGCAAGTACGAATCTTCAACAGCAAGTGCTGCAATTAGCCGGCAGATAACCCGAGTATCGGTGTTTCCGCCGCTGAGGCTATCCAGCAGTTGCCGACAGCCCCACCATAAGAGAAGACATCGGAATGCCGGAATTGCAACCGGAACGACGAGGGGAAGTTGCATCATCGCTCATATCACGTCTTTCTTCCTTTACTCTTCTATTTTGAACTTGGTTTCCATCATACCAATTCTACACTTGGAAGCACCCACACAACCATCATCATGGCACCCGATCTCTCCCAAAACAAAGCCGTGAAGCTCGTCGCCCACGCGGCCGCAAACAAATACGCCATCTGCGCAACATGCTGCTACAACGTTGAAGGCATCCTCGCATCCGTCCGCGCAGCAGAAGCAAAGCGCGCACCGCTAATCATCCAACTCTTCCCCTGGGCCATCAATTACGCCGACGGCATCCTCCTCCACGCCGCCCGAGAAGCCGCCGACAACGCCAGTGTCCCCGTCGCTCTGCACATGGACCACGCTCAAACCCCAGAAATCGTTAAGAAAGCAGCGAACTTTAAGAATGGCTTCGATGGCATCATGGTTGATATGAGTCACTTTGATGATAATCTAGAAAAGACGGCGGAATTGGTTAAGTACTGCAACGAGCGCGGGATTATCACAGAAGCGGAACCGGGACGGATTGATGGTGGTGAAGATGGTGTGGGCGATCTGAGTGAAATGGGTCTAGAAGCCATCCTCACCACACCCGAGCAAGCTGAAGAATTCGTCGCAACAGGCATCAACTGGCTAGCCCCCGCCTTCGGAAACGTACATGGAAAATACGGTCCTAAGGGGCCTCAACTCGATTACCCCCGTCTACGCAATGTACACAGCAAAGTCGGGGATCGTGTTGCGCTTGTGCTGCACGGTGCGGGTAAAGAGTGGTTCCAGGAGAAGCTGCTCAAAGAGTGTATTGAGTGTGGTGTTGCGAAAGTCAATATCAATGATGCGTTTAACAACGATTTCATCGATGTCATGAAGGAGCAGGCGGGTCTAACGCCGATCACGGGGCTGATCGAGAAGGCGACAGATGCGATGCAGAAGAGTATTGAGAGTTATATTGAGTGGATGGGTGGGAAGGGGATGGCGGATAAGATTAAGCTGTAGGTGGACTTGTGGGTGTAGTGTAGATAAAGAGGTGTCTATGTGTTGTTTGCGGATGTATCAGTGGTAGAGATGTGGTGTTATTTAGAGCGCGCACGGTAGCGCGTATTTCGCAACGACATCTCCATACTAATTTGCGTGTAATGGAACTACATTGCGACAGAACGACTGTACGGTCGAATTTCCATCCGAATTTCGCGACGATCTGACGTTCATCGTGGCTAGTCTTGCGAGATAGTCTACTGATGTCTGCGCTTTCCCATGATTACTGATCGCGTCCATGCGCGTACCAGACTACCCAACAAACTACTAACATACTAAACATTGGGGAAATTCGAAATACATAAGCCTCACCTTTTCCGCACATGAAAGGCAACCAGTTCTCTAAATCTTCCTGAAAGCAATCCTGCAATCGGAGACTTCTCACACCTCACACCTCACACAACCCACCATGCCAGCAAACTACTCCCTTCACGCAATCCCTATATACTGGGTCATAGCCCTCTACCCACACGCATACTCTGTACGTCCCCTTATCCCCTTCCCTCCATTTTTCATCCTAAAAAACCCCACCTTCCCCATCTCATCACTAACACCACATCCTCCTGTAGCAAGGCCTCTTCAAAGCCGCCACAAACGGTCAGCGCAACAACACCAACCCACGCGGCACCTCCACACTAGAACACTACCGAAAATGCACCCCAGAAGCCATCTACGCCGAAGCCGAACGCGCAGAAGCTTGTCATCAGAATAGCATGGAAAACGCGCCATTTTTCATCGGTGCGGTGTTAGCGGGGAATGCGGTGGGATTGGATGTTGGTGAGTGCTTCAGTTCTTGTTCTGTGTGGTGGTGGTTGATGATGCTTTTTGTTCATATGCTGGGATCGTGGACAATGGAAGACTGATGCTGACGATGAAACTAAACAGCGACGATGAACACGATGGTGGCATCTTATATTGGTCTACGCCTCGTGTACAGTATCTTGTATGTGAAGATTAAGACGAACAAGACGAGTTATTTGAGGAGTGGTACTTGGGGTGCCGGTGTGGCGGTGTTGATGACGATGTTTGTTAAGGCGGGGAACAAGATGAATAGGAGTTTTGGACTGTGAGATGGGTGATAGTCTTCATGCATGACATACGAAAGACGGAGGTTCGATTGGGGAGTGTTTTCGTGATCAGCTGGCGTAGAAGTCTAGAGAGATCAAACGATTGCAATTTTGGTAAAGGAACGAAACTTGCCGCTAACAGTAATGAGTGAATGTTCTAAAGAATGACAGCTGCAAAAAGGTGTACACTCATACACACACGTTCTTCATTTGTAAGCCCTTCTCACCAATCACTCGTCTCGATAAATCATTGCGGCCAAGCACACAGTCCTCCGCAGTCTGATCCGCCATTCGACGGATCACAGTCATCCCTCGGATCATCAACACAGATCTGACCTGGAGTGTCACACTCAAAACCCGCAAATCCACCACACAGCTTCTCGCTGACGCAGATACCTAGCATATCACAAGCAGGACCACAGGAGCCAGGCGTGAAAGGATCAGTGATGCAAGTCTGACCTGCAGGACACTCTTGAAGAGGACTTCCGCGACCGCCGCCACAGATCTGGTTGGTGGGGGTAGCTTGGCGAGGGTTGACCGGGGTTGGGAGGGGTATGATGCTGGTTGAGAATGTTGTGCTGGGGTCGGGAAGGCAGACCTGATGTATTGTCAGTTTCAATCAATGTTTCGCGGAGTAAAGTTGGCTCTTACCTGGGGTACGGGTTTCTTCCCGCCACAAAGCTCATAGCATCTTTGTGCAGAAGCATTTAGGCATTCACAAAGCTCAGGCTGTGTTGAGATGCAGTTGACCAGAGGGCATTCGCACTCTGGAGGAGGAATAGGCGCAGGGACTGGCTCTGGTTCTGCAACTCGAGCTTCGACGGGAATGGGAGGGCAGGTCGACGGAGGTGGTGCGGGCTTGCCACACTTTGCGGCGCACTCCACTTCCGCGTTGTAGAAGCACCAACAGGACTGGGGCCACAGTGCTATACAGACAACGGGCTCACATTCACAAGTCTCATCTTGTGGCTCGGGTACGGGCTCTGGCACCGGCTCTGGTTCTGCTTTGCGAGCTTCAATGGGGCGAGGAGGGCAGGTGTCGACAGGCAGGGGATTTCCACATTTCTCAGCACATGCTACCGCTCCATCGTAGGCACACCAACAAGACTCGGGCCAGATCTGCGGGCAAAAGATGGCTGAACAGGTGCAAGCCTCGGCCTCAGGCTCAGGCTTTGGTTCTGGTACGGGCTCTGGAGCACGGGGTGCGACATCAATACTGCAGTCCTGGTAAGTCGGTTCTTCACCGCCACACTTCTCGAAGCAGGCTTTGTCCGCGGCATTGCGGCAAAGACAACTTTCGGGTATGGATTGAATGCACACCACGTCCTCGCAAACACATATAGGCTCTGGCAATGGCACTGGCGTTGACGTTGGTGCGGGCTGGGGGTTTACGATATCCACAGTGCAGTCGTCGTAGGTCGGCTCTTCGCCACCGCACTTCTCGAAGCACGCCTTTTTGGCGTCGTTGCGGCAGTAGCAACCCTGAGGCCAAGAAAGGATGCAGAAGACTTCCTCGCATACACAAGTTTCATCCTGGGGTGCTGGTACTGGCGCAGGTACAGCTTCTGGAACGGGCTCTGGCTCTGGGGCGCGAGCTTTGACGGCGTCGATTGGAATAGTGCAGTCCTGATATGTTGGCTTCTCGCCGCCGCACTTCTCAAAGCAAGCCTTCTTCGCATCGTTTTGACAGTAGCAACCTTCGGGGAATGACAGGATGCAGAAGACTTCCTCGCACACACATTCGGTGTGTGTGGGCTCTGGCGCGATGACGGTCGTGGATGTCGGCCGTGGCAACCTAGGGCAGTGCTGAATTTGTGATGAGCATCGTGATATCCTTAGATGAGATCGTAGCTTACGAGAATACGGGGCTCGTATTCGGGGCATTTGGCTTGACAATCGTACTCTCGCTGATTCAGGCACGCGCATGCTTCCTGTAACAATCTTTGTTAATGATTGGCGTCGTCTAGTTTAACAAGAGATTGCATACCAATGCATTGTCGCTGGGGCAGTTAGGCGGTGGGCATGTTGCTACGCAGCTGTCTGACGGCGACTCCAACGCACGCCCAAGGGCGCTGCCGAGAAGCGGAAGAAGAACGAAGAGAAGCTTCATTGTCAAAAACAAGAAGACCACTAAGCAATAAAATTGAGGTGGTACTGGGAGATGCCTTCGAGGTCGAATGTTCAGTAGGTAGAGATCGGACCGGATATATATTCGGAAAGCACGTTGGACGCCCTGAAAGCATACTTGGTCTCACCTACCACCGTAATCATCTTACACTCATCGCCAAGGAAGCCTATAAGACATGCCAGAGTCGCAGAGTGGCCTCAGGAGACCAGACGACGCCTTCCGAAGCCACCAAACTTTGTGTTCTGGCGAACACGAGTTCACAGCCGCCATTCAAGCTCTTGGCGGTTCGTCCTAGGCATGCGCATTCCGGTGTGTGATGATGCCGCATTTTTCGTATGAGGAAGTACCCTCCAGCCACTACCTAAGACAACCAACAGTGTCGTCAGACGGGGCAACGTTTATTTCGGTCGAAAATCCGGTAATTGCGCAATGATGTTTGGACGATTTAACCTCATGCCATGGAGCAAGGGCTAAACCATAACGTGAGACCAAAATTAGCACTAATTAACTTTCCGCGTAACCGCGTAACATGCATAATGTTATCGATTGCGGGGTACAGATCAAGGGAGAAAACGCCTTCGGATCCAGGCACCGTCGCACGTTGCAATTGAAGTCAGCTCTCATTTGCTTCCTGCCGGGTGGGACGGCATATTGATTGAACGGAGGCTCTTGCGGCTGGAATACGACAGCTCTGTATGGGTATATTAGGTGCTGTATATGCGTTCCGGGTATTCAGTCGAGGGTTCCCGGGGTTCCATCTCTCAGCCGGGACGTCGTGCGCCCTTCCATTCGTCTTCCTGTTGCGTGGTGATCTCACGTGGTATGGCCGCGGATCACTTGGCCAAGCTGTGCTGATGGTGAGGAACGTAGCAGCAGACCACGAATTGAGTCTGCTGCTCTTAAAGCTCAACGATGAGAGGTCCACGGCTGAACGAATTTGGCAAAAGTGACGAACGGATGCGAGAGAATGTGGGCGATTTGAAGCTCAGGGATGACCTACGCGGGCCGCTGACGCCAAGGCGCTAAACCCATCGTTCTAGCCATGAGCCTGGTTATTTCCGTACTACGTCAGACGACGCTCGTCTTCACGCGCATTGGTCGTACTAGACTACGCAGTTCAGAAACAACATGCGAGACTGGTGATCTTGTGTAAGAAAGAAAAGTCAATACAGCCCCGTACAGAGCTTCCATTTGTTGTAGCTTTTACTAGCTGTACAAGGAGTGACTTATGGATTGAGTAGGGCGCGCAAGTTGTCTAAGGCTGTGCCAAATCGCCCTCAAGCGAGCCACTCGCTGACGTGTAATTATGTCTATGACCAATGCAAGCTCAGATGCAACGCCGGTGTGCTTCCCAGGGGTATAGGCCTTCAATGCAACCAAGAACCATCATATGAAACCGTAACTCATTAATAGCAAAATCACCTATTTCTGTCGACATCTTCAGGCGGAGACCGTCGCTGAAGGCCAGTCGTCGTTCGGACTGCGTCAAAGCCGCGCCAAACTACGGTAGAAACAGAAGAAGCTAGCTCCCGTAATGAGGGACCCGCTTCGGAAGCTCGCGGAATCTCTCCAGAGGCCCTCCGAGAGTTGTCCCCAGACCAGCCGGCTTCGATATCATCATCGCGCGGAGATGAATCGGTGGGTCCAGATCTGGACATGGGTATAGGTCGCGACGCAGAAGGTGACATGTTGCGAGTCTCGGCAGCTTCCGTCTGTACTTCGTCTTCGCTGATAGACAGTCGAGGCGAGCGCATTGGCGATGCTGACTGTAGCCGATCGTGCCAGCTCCGACTCAAGGAACGTACAACGTCGCCTTTGCAGATGGGGCAAGTCCTCCGGCGCGTGACAAGCCAGGGTGTTCTACTCACGTCAGATCGGCTGTGTCGATAGGATGAAAGAGAAAAACTTACATGCAATCCGCGTGGAACTCATGACCACACGGTAAGCTCATGACCTGACTGACACCATCGACATACTCTTCCAAACAAACAACACATTCTCGTTGACGGCCACCGTAGCGTCGTCTCCATGCTGCTAGCCCTGACTCTCGCTTCTCTTCTTCACGGTCACGAGATGCATGCTGCACGGATGTCGACGTGGCTGGGGTCTCTGACACAGTAGTTGAGCGCGACCGAGGCTCGGGAGATCGGGATCGAGTTGCAGAATGCTGAAGTAAGGGAGTAGTAGGTGAAGCTGCGCTAGATGTCGCTGCGGATGACGAATCGCTTATTGTCTGATAGGTCCTGACGGGCAAACGCTCAACAACGGATTTGGGTGCTCTCCAGCGGCGACGTCGTATACGAGATCTGAGCAGCAGGAGGGCATACACAACCGTCAATGTGACCAATGGACTGACGACGAGTACGAGTAAAGTATCGAAGAAAGGACTGCTTGAAACATTGGTGGGCGTAAGCGTGACCCACAGGCCTTTGTGAGCACTAGTCGCAGGCGAGGAGGTTTTGATAGACGCAGAGTTGGCACCAATGATCGAAGTAATGCTCCTTGTGCGCGCACGACTGGATGACACTGGAGACGCCGTGTTGTGTTTAGAGCCAAACCACCAGCTCCAAGGGCTCTTCACACCGGTCTTTGGCTTGGCTGGGGTATACTCACCACTGCCAGGTATGGCATTGCTACCTGCTTTGGTACTGATTGGAGTTGCGCTAGCTGCTTCTATAGATGCAATCGTCGTTGCAGTGAGTCGCAAAAGGTCAGGATCCCGCCAGTCATGTTCGCCAATGACGAAACCGTCAGCGAGTTTGGTGGGCATTGCCGTGGGCGCTGCCGATTTTGTCTTGATGGGGTTTTGGTCATCTTCCCATTCACTGACCTCAACCCATTCCAGGTCGCCGCTATTGGGTAGTCGTCGGCTGCCAGCTTTTGGTGAATCATTGCTTCCGTCATAACCAAATGCAGAGAGGAATGAGTGCAACCAGCTAGTGCGCTGGCCCTCTGAAGTTTGCTTCCCGTGGGCCCAAGTGTGTACAACCTGTGGCGCTTCTGAAAGAGTCGCATGACCTTCAATGTCCTGACCTTGCCAGTGTCCCTTGGCGCTGGCATGAGAGGCCTGTGCAAAATCCGAAAGCATGCCGTCTCCTGGGTAGAGCGAAGACAAAAGATGCGCGGTTGTGTGCGAAGTAAACAGGGACGGAATTGTAATATTAGAGGTGTCACCTTTGGCGTACATGCGAACGAGGGCGCCGCCACGCACGTCGTCACCGACGATGACGGCTACTCCTCCACGCGATTGTGCCCATTGAACTTTGGCCAGGAAACCACAACCCCCTCGCTTGAGGAGTACGACCTTGCCAGCAATTTCAGCACTCTCTTGTAGTGACTGTATATCGGCGTGTTTGCTTCGTGGCAGTATGCGCGTGTTGGAAAGCCCTGGCTGCAGATGATCGTCTGTTCCATCGTCCGCAACGGCGTCTTTGGTGTTGTCCTCGATAACGTCAGGTACTCCTCCCTTTGGAGACAAAATTCTGTCTGGCTTGGTGTCCTTGGCCTTTTCTTTGGAACGGCCCGATGGCCGTGAAGCCCGTGTGAAGTCATCGTTGCCATCTTCCCAGCCGGGAACGTCGCTGCAACCCAGCTCGCCGCCAGCGCCCATGGTATCATCTCCGAACCCGCTGCCAATCCACAGAGAGCCGCTCAAGCCTCCTTTGGGTAGCGCGGGGCCGAAGGCAGCGGGTCGAGCGAGGAAGAAGGTCGAATTGTCATCGGTCAAACTAATTATCGCGGACGGAGGGAACAACGAGCTGGGGAATGGGGACGAGAACATGGCTTTGAAACTGCCTCGGCTCGACGCAACTGAGATGCGTTCCTGTTCTTCATTTTGCGATGTTCCCACTACCATGTATAGAAGGAGCGTGAGGGCGACTAGGCTCGTAGACAGCGAAAGCAATAGGCGGAGTGGGCGCATGCTTGCGGAAGCAGCCGCGCGGCGACAGGAGCAGGTGAAGAAAGGAAGAACAGCAAATGATGCTGAATATCTAGGAGTGTAGAGGCATCGACTAAGATCAGGAGACAGACGGGATGTGGTCCTGCCTGGGGTCACGCGGGCGAAGTGAAGGGCAGGAAGCGATGGATGATGCGGTAATAATACAGGCGGGAGGGTCGTCACTACTCGGGTGGCGCGAGACAACAAATGGCGCACATGTGCAAGAAGAGCTGTTGCGGCGATTGCAGTACGGGAGACGCGTGTGAGGAAGGCGATAAGGAAGCGCGTGCTGCCGAGTGAAAGGCTGGTGGGAGCCCGATGATGTCGCGATGTGAGACCCTGGTGGGATCGGGGGCACCGGCATGATGGGCAGCTGCGCGTGCGCATGATGGGTGCCAAGCGCGTCGCTCCCCGCACTCGACCATGCTAGAAACGTCGGAAACACCAAACACCCCATCCGCCTTATCGTAATGGTCCCGGACCCCAATGCATCTTTCGTGACGGAGTGTCTGATGATTAGCGACATGTTATCTGAGTCTGAATTCCGCATTTACCCGTTGATCTTTCAGAATGCGCCGACAGGAGACAGTCAACATTCTTAGTCTGCGAACCCTCTGTAAGCTCTCAGATTCCATATACTAGAACGGCATGGGAAGTTCGATGAATCAGCAAAGTTTGATAGAAGACGCTCAGACTATGCGTCGGTTGATCGACTCATCGGCTCCAAAGCGTACATGCGATGGTCGCTTCCACGAGACTATGGCGGACACGTTCACTGCGTTGGATCTGTAATGACGAGAGTGGAGGTGAACCAAACATGAATGTGTTGTGAGCAGAGCAAAAGTAATACGAGGCGATGGCCATTCCAGAGGTCTTTAAGGTAACCTTGAAATGTCTCTGGAGATGCCGCGGTCACCTAGACTGTGCTCGTGGGCCGCTCCTTCCTTATCACTCATCTGAGTCTGCTCGCGGCTTCTGCTTTATGACAAAATCTACTTCGATCGGAAAGAACCCCGTCAAAATCACCTCCACGACTGCCTGCGCTCTCCCCTCGCCCTCCGTGTCGTCACGCTGCTCCCGTCTTTCCCTTCGTTCGACTTCCCAGCCTACACGCCTCTCATACCTTCAGCTCCTCGTACATTCAGTCCTACTACTAGCTTCCATACCTCTCAGCAGCCTTTTTAATACTCATATCATTCCTACGTCTCACCTGCTTGGCTGTGAACCTCAGCTCACGAGCCCATCACCTACGACCTACCTAAACGCAATCGCACATGTATGAAACTCACTCGTGGTATTCACGAGTCTTTAGCTGATGATGATGGTCTACAGCCGGCCCCTCGGAAAGCGTCATGGTTATACCAGGCATGAAGTCGAGATACACTGAAGACCCCAACCGACCTGGAGAGCCACGTCTCGCTGGTTTCGGATGGCTGCCAAACAGAGCGCGCCATCTCTTCATTTCCTTTGCCGGTGAATTTGTCGGCACCTTCCTCTTCCTGTTCTTCGCCTTCGCTGCTACACAGGTCGCCAACAATCTTCGCGGTAGCAGGCCCATGGACATTGGATCACTGCTGTACATCTCCTTGGCATTCGGCTTCTCGCTCGCAGTCACGGTCTGGGTCTTCTTTCGCATCAGTGGAGGTCTCTTCAATCCTGCCGTAAGTGTACTGAAGCTTGTTGATAAGGATGGACACGCTGATAAGGTCTAGGTTACGATCGCCATGGGCTTTGTCGGAGCGCTTGGATGGCTGAATGTCTTACTGCTCATTATTGCGCAACTCGTCGGCGCCATTACTGCCGCTGCAGTCGTATCTGGTCTCTTCCCAGGACCACTATCCGTGAACACAACCCTCAGCAAGGAGACCTCGGTGACGCGAGGCCTTTTCATCGAAATGTTCCTGACATTCATGTTACTATTGACCATCTTCATGTTGGCAGCAGAGAAGCACAAGGCGACGTTCGTCGCTCCGATTGGCATCGGCCTTGCTCTCTTCATCGCGGAGCTGGCCGGTTTGTAACACTTCGAGGCATCCCAATACATTGATGCTGACAAACACAGGTATATACTTCACTGGAGGCTCACTGAACCCAGCTCGCTCTTTCGGACCAGCTGTCGTGACCGGTGTATGGCCTGGACATCACTGGATCTACTGGATTGGACCCCTCTTTGGCGCCATTCTAGCATGCATCTTCTACCGTCTGATGAAGATGCTCGAGTATGAGACTGCCAATCCCGGCGCAGACCACGATGGCCGTGAAGCGTACCATGAGCATGAAGTTGGCCAAAGCTCTACCCATTACGAGGCCACATCTGGTATGTCCCATGTAGTCCTCTATAGACACTGCTGAAACCTCTGTAGCTCGACAGGCAACCGATGGCACAGACGAGTATAACTTTGCGAAGCAGCTGCGATCCGGTACCAGACAGCCTACCATGACCCAGCGTCAAGCAATGCCCTCCTTCGGCACCTTCTCTACCTCCACAGGCCACACTGAGAAGCCAGTGGCACCGCTACCGGTACATATGCAGACGCTCGATGGTCACCGATCCGACACCGTCAACCATCCCGAAGATCGTTCTCATGCCCACCACAACCGCGGCTCGTCGTCGTACGAGATGACATCCGACTCGAGCTACCGCAACGGACCAAGCGCGGAGTCAGGCAGCTCGGAGTCATAGACCGGCTCGTCGACTAGCTCGAGGTCGCGGTCACGCCGTTCGCCGAGCGCATAGGATGACAAGCAGTCGAAGGGTATTTTCGATGGCGCATTGTACTGGCCTTGCTGCTTCATGCCACATTTCATACTTCAGGCATGTTTTTGTCCTCATACGTGAGAAGCGATTACTAGGCATCGCTGCGTCGCGGGCTTGATAGAAAGGACTGGGTACGGTGATGGCTCGCTACCTAGGGGATCGCTCCTACTTCTTTACGAAATGATACAAAACTCCACAATACTGAGTGCAACCTGCAGCGAGCCATGACTTCTCTCATTCGTGGTGTGAGTGGCTTACACCAATTGCGAGAGGACGCCCATCTTTGAGCTTGCTTTGACTCGGATCCGAAAGAGCTTGCTTTGGTTCGGATCTGAAACGAGCAATCGACGGCTTTCGACAAACTGCCTCATTTGGACTGCGCCGACCATTTAACAAACCCTTTCGGGTCCGAAACATGAGTTCCAACAAGCTTCGCTACGCCACTACGTAGAACGCGACCACCTTCGATGTCTGCTTGACCAGAGACATAGTCTCTGCTGTATAGAGGTGGATGGTATCATCAGGTACCAGTGGCCAGTCGACGTGTGTATATGGACAACGCTAGTTGCACTTTCCAAAAGCTACGTAGAGGCCCAAGATCTTTCAGGTGATGGCTTCGCCAGGAATCACGATTGCATGGGTATGTCGCAAGTGTTTTACGCCCCTCTTCCCATAGAGTATTGGTGGAGGGGTAATTGACAAAGCGTTACTCTTTCGCCGACTGAGGAGAGTTGATAGAAGATGGTCTACTTCTCCACTCGCAGTAATTGCGGCGATGATGTCGTTCAGTGCCTCGCGCTGAACGCAGGTCTTCAAGAGCTCATCCTCTGTTCCAACATCACAAATCCGGTACTCACATGTCATGCGCAACATGGAAAAATTGATTGTATTGCTATCCACTTTAGTATACACAGCCCTTTCCACCTAGTGTGTGATTGCGTCGTTGCGCGCCTCGATCGCGAGGGCCGTCGTCGTTGCGTCGCGTGCGATATTTGTAGGACACCGACCAGTTTATTGAATCAGAGATGCCGTCAAAGCGTCCGTTTTGTAACAAGGTGTGTGTGCCGGACGCGGAAGTCATGCAACCACATCCAAATCTACCAATGAACCACTTAAGCCCCCGAAAGGAAGAGTTCAAAGGCGGACGAGGAGAGCTGCTCAGCTGATACACGCTAGGCTTTCATCATCTGGTGGTTTCGTTAGTGAATGCGCAAAGAGTGTCGCGACAGCGGGGTGGCTTACTTGTTATAAACTGGAGGGATAGCGAGAAGAACTGGGTGTGGGCGCCGGAAACCTTTTGAAGCTTCTGCAGCGTGGTCTGGGCGGACGCTAACCTTGATGAGGCTAGTGGCGGGTGCGGCTTGGCATGTCTTCGAGATCTTGCTGCGCGTTCACTGGAGTAGTCAGACTCGCGTTGACACCTAAGGGAGCTAAATCAGTCGCTGCGTTACACTATGAGTCTTGCAATCGCCTCACGACATGCGCTGAGACGGGATAATGGCGTACGCAGCTCCTACGCAGAGATTTCGCGGTTTTGTCGAACACCCCATCACGGGACTACGCCCAATCGTGCAGGCCTATGTCTGAGGCACGCAACGCAAGGCTTCGCAACTTCGCAAACACTAAATCGGGATGAAAATCTGCAAAAGACTCTTGATGACTTCAAGGCCACCAGTATGATTTCATCGACATATCAAATGCCTTCGCTCACTATGTTGTAGTTCGACCGTCCTCGTGGAAGCATCTGAATGATGAATGGAATGTCAGAATAACTAATAGTCCTCCCGGCGGGAAGATTGAGGTCTCTGGTTATATCAGCGCACGGCGAGATGTTAGCAGCAAACTCTCCTTCACGATGCTCCGCCACAGGAACCAAGAAACATGTGTCCAACTCGTCTCCAAACCTCTGAACGACGAAGCGGATAGACCGGACGCGCATAAGACCCTGCGGTTGCTGAAAGAGTGGACTCCCGTCATAGTACGGGGGAAACTTGTGGAGCGTAAAGGGGCCCAGAACAACACATTCGCGGGTATGAACTTGCTCAGTACCCGGGAGATCGCTGTGGAGCATGTCCAGCCACTTAACTCCATATCGGATGATGTGATCATAAAGGATGACACTGTATTCGGCCCAGACCAAAGGCATCTACAGCTTCGCACAGACTCGAAGTTGCGCTCGGATCTCATTCAACGGTCGAAAGCCATGGCTAGAGCAAGACTGCACTTGAATGATGTAAACTGGAAGGAGATCGAAACGCCTCTACTGTTCAAATCAACGCCTGAAGGCGCAAGAGAGTTTCTCGTACCGACACGGCAAAAAGGATTGGCATACGCGCTACCACAAAGCCCGCAGCAATACAAGCAGATACTCATGGCATCAGGCTTCACGAAATATTACCAGTTCGCTAGGTGTTTTCGAGACGAGGATCTGAGGGCTGACAGACAGCCGGAATTTACTCAGGTCAGTGCCAACGTATATCTGCTAAAGCCTCCGCTGACTGGAACAGCTCGATATGGAGATGTCTTTCGCGAACGAGGAAGACGTCATGGGCGAGACTGAAGCACTACTGAGGGAGCTGTGGTATAAAGTCATCAAGAAAAAGACAGAGAAGGAGTTTCCACGGATGACTTATCAGGAGGCAATGGCTGCATACGGATCAGATAAACCGGATCTGAGATTTGAGGCAAAGGTCTGTAGCTGACACGACATAGCTGTCTTCAGCTAATGAGTATAGATTCACACAATTACGGAACACCTGACAACCGACTTGATCAGCAAGATCACTTCCCTACAAGATCCAGCCGTCGATGCAATCAAGATACCGATATCTGACGACCCTAAGACAACCCGCAAGTTCGTTGCCGACTTCCTTGACAGTCCGGACGGAAAGATCTTCCTCGACAACCCTGACGGTCAGCCGGGTATCTTTATCGGTGATCTTTCGCAGCCTATGCAAGGCCTCGGACCACTGGGCTACCAATATGTGATGGAGGGCCCTGAAACGCTGGCGGTGGAAAACGGCGACCTTCTTGTCCTCCAGGCACGTCCCAAGGCGCCCCTCTCGGGCGGCTCCACCATGCTGGGAAACTTGCGCCTTGCTCTCTACAAAGCAGCTATAGCAAAGGGACTGATTGAAGCACCCGCATCCACAGACTACAAGTTCGTCTGGATCACAGACTTCCCATTATTTACCCCGTCGAGCGACAATGAACCAGGCCAAGGTGGCTCAGCAGGCTTCTCATCAACACACCACCCGTTCACCGCTCCAAAGACACCCGAAGATGTCGATCTCCTTCTCACGTCGCCCTCTTCTGCGGTAGCAGCGCACTACGACATTGTCGTCAACGGCGTCGAGCTTGGCGGCGGCAGTCGCCGTATCCACTCCGCCGCGATGCAGGAATTCATCTTCAAAGACATCCTCAAGATGAAGCCCGAACGTGTAGAGGACTTCAGGCATCTACTTGATGTGCTGAGGAGCGGCTGCCCGCCGCACGCGGGTATCGCACTGGGATGGGATCGATTGATGGCCGTCATGTGCGGCAGAGATAGCGTGAGGGATGTCATTGCCTTCCCGAAGAGTGGGAGAGGAGAGGATCAGCTGGTGAAGAGCCCAAATCGCATGACTGAGGAGCAGTTGGGTACATATCATCTCCAGTTGCGGGAGTAGATTTGGTCAAGTTTGAACCAACAGTGTACGATAAAATGTTGAGTGTATATCATCTTGGTGAGTAACGTGAGCAGACTCCTATGTTTGGATGCAATCGGCACAAGTAGTGCGACTTGATTCGTGCCTTATCACATGTATGTCGGGTGTGCCGCTACTTTTCCAGCAATCGCGATGGTCACAGTATGACGGTTTCCACACACCCACAAAGACCAACATTTCGTCCACGAACGTGCTGCTGCAGGGCAAAAAGTACTGCAATGCAGTCATATCCTGAATCAGCATGATGAGCTGCCGATCAAAGCGACCGATAAAACGCTGCATCGTTACACGACGTTGTTTCTAGCGCTTACCTCGGGGTAAAGACCCTTTTATGGCCTCATTGGCACATTCGTCAATGCTTGGAGCGAGGTTGCGTGCTGGATGCAGGCATGTTTACAGTGCCGAGCTGCTTGTCGTGCTATGCTTGCGGGTAAACCCGTGATGGATTAATAAGATAAATTCGAGCTGTACAACTCGTATGACCGACAATCCACCCTTCAAGCAGTATAGAAGCCCGTCGTGGCTTTGGTTAGTTGCGCGTCGAGATACACAGACGTCTTTGGCTTTACGTATACTAGTTGCATCAGAACGTGCACGCTCGACCCTTTTCTACGTCCATAATGACAGATCCCATGTATCAGATCCCAGAAGAATACCAATCACAGCTGAAGTACGTTGAATCTAACGACAACCGCACTGATGCTGAGATTCTGGATGCCTTGACGAAACATGCACCCATCACGTCCGAGAAGAACATTTGGACGTTCTGGCATGCTGGCGTACAGCAGATGCCGGAGTGGACGCAGCGCAACATCATCAATTGGGTGCGACTTCATGGCCCTGAGTGGACGATTCGCGTGCTGGATACAGTACCGGACTCGCTAAATCACGCGTTGACTTGGATCTCCACCGAGCTTCTTCCAGAGACCTTTGTGAAGGGTACGATGACAGGACCATACGTAGGCCCTCATAGCGCCGACTTCCTGCGTGGCGCAGCACTGTACACGTACGGCGGGGTGTGGATGGACGTCGGATGCATCGTGTTCCGCCACCTCGATAAGGTCTGCTGGGACCAGCTTGGGGACGACAGCAGCCCGTTTACAGTTGCTGCGCCACTGGTGTATGGGCAGTTCATGGCGAATCATGTCGTGGCTTCTCGAAAGGGCGACAAGTTCATCAAGAATTGGCGCGTTGTGCCTACTCAGCCATAATTCACTAGACTGACTGTGGACAGGCACCTGATCTTCCTCGAGCTCTGGAAGGGCCGTACCGATTTTACTGGCGTGGTGCAGTCGCCTCTCATCAGCTTCATCAAGCAGATGAATAACAACGCTCTTTACGAAGCCGGATTCAAGTGGGAGTGGAAAGTCGACGAGCAGACTCTCATCGGATACATTGGACAGTGTCTCGCCTGGATACGCTTAACGTGGCTGCAAGAGCCCAACGGTGGTTTCGATGGCGTCACATACTGGGCTGAGAAAATCTTGCTATGGCATGCGCTATCCGAGGACTTTCCTGCTGAGAACACTCTTGGCTTCGATAGCGCAGACTTCATGAAGCTTTTGACCATGAGAGTGGATGCTGACGAGTCCGATGTGGAATATGAGAAGGCGAGAAAGGCCACGTGGGGCATGTTGACGCAGAGTGTGATGCAGAAGATTACACATGGCAAAGGACTGGGCGAAACACTCCATATCGGCACATTGCTGGACCTTCCGGAGAACGAGGGTATAGATGCTGCACCTGGTACCTTGGGAGGGCTACTGCGATATGGGAGCGTGCATTTGGAACAGACGAGGGACATGCCATACATCAAGGCACCTGCGGTGGATCCCAAGTGCATTCTTCGCAAGGGATTACTGGAGGCGTAAAGACATCCGCCTAGGTAGTGCTTTGGGATATGGGCGGCCGGAAAGCGGAAATTTTTTGCCGTATAATCTTACTTTCTTTTGTTGGTGTAGCAGCCTCGATGAGACGAGATGGGCGCGGTGTGAAGCATAGCAGTCTAGGCTTCCGCAATCAAACTTGAAATCAGGCACCTGGGCACGCACGAGAACGAGCTTCCCAGCTGCCAGTTCGCAAGCGGCAAATAATCCGTGCGCCCGCGTATGACATCATCGCTCTCTCCTTTGATGACATGTTCCAACCTCCACGGGCGTGTCCTTGTGTCTCCTTTCTACTCCGCCTCCGACAGTCTAGATTGTCAATTTCCTTGTGAAAAGCTGTCGCCGGATGCCAATGAGTTGAACCTCGGCAGCCCCGTGTTCGAAGATAATGCGCCACACCGACTGCGCCACAGATTCCGCCATGCGGCTCATCTAGCCTCGATGACAGTCACCTTGACGCGCACGCCTAGAACACGCTTCTCATCGTAGCTGTCATTCCTGCCCAGCTGAGATTATTGAGCGGAGGGTGTGACGAGATGCGCACGACATAAGACCGAACAGGCGCTTTCCAAGACAAGGCAGAATCTGATGAGCGCAGCTGGTCAATCATGATTGGACGCCATGTGAAGTTAGCCTCAGGCGGTAAAGCATGTATCAACGGAGACACGGAACTTGTATCGGGCACATGGCGCCGGATGAGACCTTCCAAAGCATGTTGAAGAGACTCAGACGGCGATAGGAGATACAGTGTTTTCCCGGCGTTATGTATCATGCTATCTGAGACTCTCGATCAAAGTGCCCATGGGTGGCGAGTCTTTGCAAAAGCTATCGACGAGGTCCTACACATCTACGTCCTTGTCATCTGAAAGAATCTGGGCACAATGCTGAATACCTGACGGATGGAGGACAGCCCCAGGCAGAGATGTTATATAGGTAGGCTGGGGCAGCTGAGAGTCGAGTGAGCTAAACCAAAGATGGCTAAACCATGAGCAAAGCCTCAGTGGCGCTACCGTGGCGCAGGTTAAGCCCTGCTAGCCTCGCCCTGATCTGCACGGTGGACATCGAAGCGACACTCAATCGTGACTTCAAACTATCGCGCGTTCTTTCTTCTCACCTTGTTTCTGTTTCAACAGTCTTTGTGCAGTAGTCCATAGCGATGCGGTGGAAGCGGACGCTGAGGGCCTCCGCGCTTCACTGTGCTCGGATGGGGTTTGCACTGCCCCCTTCCAAGACCACCGGACTCTTGACAGCCGCTCATCTCGCTATCAACGCCGTTAGTGGCCAAAAGCATCAAATCTCGCCTCCTTGGCGACAAGTCTACAGCTCAACCATCGATGCGACGTAGGCGGAAGGCTGAGTTCTCGGTCATTCTACCAAGTCTCCAATGTGTAGATGTCACCTGGCTGGCGAAGGCGAAAACTCGCCGCGGAATCATCGTTCCTCAGGAGGCTACCAGTTGCCAAGCGAGGCTCTGGCGGAGTACGTATCACATCAGGTAGACCAATATCGCGCACCAAGCGCCTGGCAGTCTTGGATGGTGGCCCACACTTACACAGCCCGCCTCAACCTTGAAAGAGTATATGGCAGCTTGAGAGGCTTTCGTCCTCCGCCTTGTTACAATCCAGCCCTTATACTGCTACTACATAGTCTCTATTTCTTTGAAGCACGATCATCAACTGCATCTCTCCAGCGGTTCTTCTGCATTATCACTATCATACTTCAAATATGGAGACCGGCAAACTTGCCCCTCCGACACTCCAAATCAACACGCGACAGCGTGCTCTGAGTCAGGCAGACACGGTCACATCACAAACATCAGACCCTTTCCGGACACCAATATCACCTAGCAATGCGTCCACAAGTGGTGCATCGACGGTAGTAGCAGACTACGACACAGCGCTGCAAAACGAGTTGCGCGCTGAAGCTAAAGCCGACACCAACAACCCCTTTGCTTTCACACCATCGCAGCTCAGCAAGCTGCTAAACCCCAAGTCGCTCCCTGTATATCAAGCATTGGGCGGCATTCAGGGTATCGCAGCCGGACTACAATCAGACACTCACTCTGGTCTGAGTGCCGACGAATCGACAGTTGCGAGGCACATTTCCTTCGACGAAGCAACAAATCCACAGACACCCACAAAAGAGAAGGAATCAAGTCGAGCACCAAGTGACGGAAAGCCCTTCGAGGATCGCATACGCATACATGGCCGGAACGTACTACCACCGAAAAAGGTCACTCCTCTATGGAGACTCGTCTGGAATGCGTACAATGACACGGTACTTATCGTTCTTACCGTTGCAGCGGCGATATCGCTAGCACTTGGACTCTACGAAACCTTTGGTGCGGAACATCCACCGGGATCCCCGACACCTGTGGACTGGGTCGAGGGTTGCGCAATTGTTGTAGCCATCGTCATCGTCGTACTCGTCACAGCCGTGAATGACTGGCAGAAGGAACAGGCATTCGCAAAGCTCAATGCGAAGAAGGAACAACGAGATATCAAAGTCACACGATCGGGAAAGACCTCTATGATCAGCATCTACGACGTCCTAGCCGGCGATATCATACACCTGGAACCTGGCGATGTCATTCCAGTCGACGGAATCTTTGTGGATGGCTCCGATGTCAAGTGCGATGAGTCTTCTGCTACGGGAGAGTCGGACGCCATGCGCAAGACACCAGGTGCCGCCGTCATGAAGGCACTTGAGTCTGGTCAGTCCACCAAGGGCCTTGACCCCTTCGTCATTTCCGGTGCGAAGGTTCTCGAGGGCGTCGGTACCTTCATGGCGACATCTGTCGGAGAGCACAGCAGCTTTGGCCGTATCATGATGTCTGTCCGCGTCGAGATCGAGGAGACACCACTACAAGCGAAGCTCGCTAAGCTTGCCATGGCCATCGCTTACCTCGGAACTGCAGCTGCCGGTCTCCTCTTCTTTGTCCTTCTTTTCCGTTTTGTTGGTGGACTGTCTGGTGACACCCGATCTGCATCGCAGAAGGGGTCGGCGTTCATGGACATCCTAATTGTTGCTGTGACCATTATCGTGGTAGCGGTCCCAGAAGGTCTCCCACTAGCAGTAACACTAGCACTGGCTTTTGCGACAACAAAGATGCTGAAGGAGAATAACCTTGTCAGGATTCTGCGCGCGTGTGAGACCATGGGCAATGCTACAGCTATTTGCTCAGACAAGACCGGTACTTTGGTAAGTGCTACAGATCGATTGGATATGAACACAATCTAACATCTTCGCAGACGACCAACAGGATGACAGTCGTTGCCGGCACATTCGGCACTACCAGCTTCGTTCACGCTGATACCACCTCGGAGAAGGACCAAACCATATCGGCATGGGCATCTAAGGTTTCGGCCGCTTCGAAGCAACTTCTCATCCAGTCTATCGCAATCAACTCTACAGCTTTCGAAGGTCAAGAGGACGGCAAGCCCCTCTTCGTCGGATCCAAGACTGAGACTGCGCTACTCGAGCTCGCCAAGGATCATCTCGGACTCGTCTCGCTGTCAGAGACCCGCGACAGCGAGCAGGTGGTACACATGTTCCCCTTCGACTCGGCCAAAAAGTGCATGGGTGCCGTTGTGAAGCTCCCGAACGGACACTACCGCCTCGTCGTTAAGGGTGCATCCGAGATCCTCCTCAGCTTTGCCTCTGCATTTGCGCATTTCGAATCATTAGAGACAGAGCCGCTGTCGGAAGAGCACCGCCAGGTACTGAATGAGGCGATCGACACATACGCAAACCGATCTCTTAGGACCATCGGACTAGTGTACCGCGACTTCGAGCAATGGCCACCGGCCAATGCTACGCTCACTGAGGGTGGCAGTGTTGACTTCGCCTCCCTGCTGCGCGATCTCACATTCTTCGGTCTTGTCGGTATTCAGGACCCTGTACGACCTGGTGTGCCTGAGGCTGTTCGCAAGGCACAAAAGGCTGGTGTCACGGTGAGAATGGTTACTGGTGATAACATGCAAACTGCCCGCGCCATTGCCACCGAATGCCTAATCTACACCGAGGGTGGTCTAGTAATGGAAGGACCAGACTTCCGCCGCCTTACTGAGGAGCAGCTTGACGAGGTACTGCCACGACTGCAAGTGTTGGCCCGGTCATCGCCTGAAGACAAGCGCATCCTGGTTCAGCGTCTCAAGACCCTTGGTGAGATAGTCGCTGTGACCGGTGACGGCACCAACGATGCTCCCGCATTGAAGGCAGCCAACGTAGGCTTCTCGATGGTCTCTGGTACTGAGGTTGCCAAGGAAGCGTCTTCGATTATTCTCATGGACGACAACTTTTCCTCAATCATCACCGCGCTGATGTGGGGTAGGGCTGTTAACGACGCTGTTCAAAAGTTCCTCCAGGTAAGTCATACAGTATCTTCCAACTCAAACCACTCAGCTAACGCTCGTAGTTCCAAATCACTGTCAACATTACCGCTGTCGTTCTCGCGTTCGTGACCGCGGTGTACGATGAAGACATGAAGCCTGCGCTCAGAGCTGTACAGCTTCTGTGGGTCAACCTTATCATGGACACTTTCGCTGCCCTCGCACTCGCTACCGACCCACCGACCGAGAAGATCCTTGACCGCCCACCACAGGGCAAAGGCCCTCTCATCACAATCACCATGTGGAAGCAGATCATGGGCCAGAACATCTACAAGATCACCGTCATTTTTGTGCTATACTTCGCCGGTGGCGACATCCTTGGCTACGATCTTTCCATTGACGAGAAGCAACTCGAGCTCGACACCATCATCTTCAACGCTTTCGTCTGGATGCAAATCTTCAATATCTTCAACAACCGGCGTCTGGACAACAAGCTCAATGTGCTGGAGGGTGTACTCAGGAACTGGTTCTTCATTGGCATCGTCGTGATGATCATTGGCCTTCAGGTTCTTATCATCTTTGTTGGTGGGCGCGCATTCCAGATCAAGCCAGGAGGTATCGATGGTACACAATGGGCTATCAGCATCATTGTCGGTTTCGTCTGCATTCCATGGGCGGTACTCATTAGATACTTCCCGGATGAGTGGTTCGCTGCCATTGCACGTGTTGTCGGCAAGCCTGTCGTTATTGTGTACCGATGGTGCTGCACTGGTATGAGCAAGGTCAAGAGCTTGTTCACCTTCAAGAAGAAGAAGAGCGAGGTAAGTGAGGCCGAGGCTGGCGTTGCCCCGGCAATCGTCGTGGTCGGTGATGACGCGAGCGTAGCGGAGAACAGGAAATGAACGGAATGATTGGATGGACGCATTAAACTGCGCACTTGTACAACATATAGCTAAGATGAGATACGATACCCTAGAATTTGACAATTTTCATTTGCATCCTCGACTCGACCTACTTTTGAACGATGTTATCTGAAATTGTCTTCTCTTAACTTAGAATTAAAAGTAATCTAATTAATAGAGCTTGGTGTTGTAAAGGTGCTATATAAGTAAAAAGCGTTAAGTAGAAAGCAAGACGTTTAAATATTAGAGAAAGTCTAGAACTAAATAAAATGTAGTTAATAAGAAAGTAGAGCCTTTAAGTAAGTAAAACCTTAAAGTTATATAGTTAAGTAGATTACGCTTATTAAGTATTGTGCTAGACTAGCGCTTAATAGCTTATTAAGCGCGCATAGTATAAAAAAGATAGAAAAATATAATCTTTTAATAAAATATTAGGTGTAACGTAGATACATAGCAAGTAGTTAGTACAAGCAAGTAGTTAGCTTTTGCTAAGACTCTACTAAAACTCTATCTCCCTCGCTATACCTTAACGTAGTAACGTAGTATTAGACTAAAAAGAAGCTTAGATATAGCTTATAATTTAAGCTTTTAAATAAAACGTAATACTTACTATATATTACGCTATAAAAGACTATAATATGTTAGAAACTACGCTTAGATAATAACAAGCTAGAACGCCCTATTAACGTAATAGTATACCTAACTTAATAGCTTTTTAAGAATTAGAAGAGGTAGTAATTATATAATATATTCTAAAGCTTTTAGAGTAAGAATACCTGCCTTAGCTTACTAACATTAAAAAGATAGCTAATAATTTACTCTAGGTCCGCAACTAGAACCTAGTTAGTAAAAGATAGACTATAAACTTTATAAAGCGCTGTCTAGAGCTTAAAGTTAAGTTTAATTAAAAGTATAACTATATTTAAGCTCTCTGCGAGGATCCTAAAGTTATAGAAGACTAGTTCTACCTAGTATAGTATACTAAAGTGTTATAAGTAACAAAGAAGAATTCTCTTCTTATTAGAGGTAGAGAGTTAAAGACTAATTAGAACCTCTAATAGAAGGCAATAATTATCGCAAGGCTAGAGGTTACGTAATATGCTATCCCGCTAAGGCTAACTATTAGAGATAGCAGCACATAAAAAAATAGCACTACTATTATAGACATTCTATAAAGATAGAATAGACAAAATAGTAGAACCTAAGGTAGTAGGTATAAGAATATATTAGATTTTATTATTATACTTATTATAGTTAACTCTAATAGTTTATCTCTTATATAGATTATTAACTAGTTATTCTATTAGTTATAGAATTAGATTGTCTTTACCTATAGTTATTCTATAATAACTCTTTTCTATAGAATTGCTAGACAAACCTTATAGACTACTACTTTAGTCTACCTCGTCTTAGTATAGACTAAGCTTAGAGAAGTATAGCCTAACTCTATATAATACTTTAACTACCTCTAGATTTAGTAGACGTAAATAACAAATAGGTTACTAATTAAGGAAAATGTTAGCTCTAAGAGTTACTTAGAATAATATAGCCTAGAGTCTAGAACTCTTAGTACTAGCACTAGCAAATAATAAGATACTAGATGTATCTAACTTAGAGGTAGAGAATACTTCTAGTGCTACAGAGCTTAGACACCTTAGGCAACAGGCCTAAGTTTAATCTTAGTAGATACTTAAGATATAGAATATAATTAATTAGCTTATAAGCTAGCTAATAGCTACCTCTAATAAATAATTATCTACTATAAAGAAACCTAAGATAGCGTTACCTAAGAAGTACAATAGAAGTTAAGAAGAACTATAAACGTTTCTTACTAACATTAACTTATACTACAAGTTTAATAAAGTACCTAATAACTAGAAAAAGATTCTTATAGTAAGTACATACCTAAAAGAAAAAGCTTCTAATTAGATGTAGCTATATATAGACAACTACCTTATAGATATTACATAATATAGAACTAAGAAAGAAACCTAAACTATGTTTGCAAGTTAGATAGAATTTAAATAAGAGATAGAACGTATCTTTAGAGAAGTAAACGCGAAAAATTAGGCTAAGAAATAGATTACTTAACAAAGGTAAACTAAGTCTATATTAGCCTACACGGCGGAATTTAAGCAACTATAGGCTAAGATTAATTAGAATAATATAGTACTTTAAATAGTCTTTAAAGCAGGCCTTAAGAAAAATGTTAAGAATAGCCTTATATACTACAATAAGCCTAGAACACTATACGCGTTAATTAAGCTTACTACACGCATTAATAATAGGCTATAGAAGTAAAATAATTAAAAGAAATACTTCTACTCTAACATAGCTAATATAAAGAGACAACGTAGAAGGTATAACAAAGATAGCAATACTATTATAACTAGCAAAGTATAAGAGAAGGCTAAAGATAGAAAACTCTAAGAAAAAAGATAGAATAGTCTCTCTAAGAAAGAACGCTAGAAGCGTTACAATAAGAAGGTATGTCTCTAATATAGTAAAGTTAAACACTTTGCCTAAGACTACTCTATAGGCAAAGCAAGTAAGTAAGTAGCTATTAAGATTAGAATAGTTAGACAGAGCACGCTCTACCTAGCTTAGATAGAACTAGATAATAACCTTAGTAATATAGACCTCTATAAGAAAGCCCGCATAGAGAAAGACTATAAGGTTATCTAATAACTAAAGCGAGCTAACAATATTCTTATAATAGAGAGAAAACCTAAGAAAACTAACTAGAAAGTTAAGAATAGAGTTATATTAGAACAACTAGCAAGAAACTAGTGTTAGGTATACAGAGATACTGCACACTACGCTAACAACTATATAAAGTAGAACTAAATTATAATAACTAGCCTAGACACTAAAGAAGTTAGGTATTAGGTAATACACTAATAACTATACTTTAAGAACCTAGAAATAGAGGTTCTTAACCTTAAAAGACCTAAAGAAAGAAATACTAGAGAATACTAAGAATTATGCTAGTATAACTATAAAGTAAAGTGCGAGTTCTACTAAAAGAATAAAGAGAATTATAGAAAGAACTAGAAAAGGTGCTGTTACCTAAACCTATAGGCAGACAAGTATTTAGCAGACAACTACTACCTCTATAAGCCTAAGAAAATAGAAATTTATAAGAGACTTCTATAGCTATAGTATAAGAATAGATGTTTCTTCTACTATAACTAACTTAAGAAAATATAATAAGTAGACAACTACTACTATATTACTTTATTATTAAATATCTATAAAGTAATAGACTACTCTATCTATAAAGCTAAGAAGGTAGAGCTAAGAAAGAAAATTACTAAGAAAAAGATACCTTATTAGAACCTTTATTAGAGCTTTTATTATAATAATAGATGCATAATCTATTATAGTTCTAAAACTAATATAGGCTACTTTTCTAGAAAAAGAAAAGGTAAGTAGGTAAAAAACTAAAATGCCGCTAGAAATAGAGTTACACTAGCAAGGGCATACCTAAAACAACTCTTAGGAAAGTATAGAATACTAATAGTTAAGTAAGGTAGTTACTTATAACTATATCTATATAAGGTTAGAATATCTAGGCGCTTATAGATAGTAGAGCTGTATAGATATTAATCTCTCTATAAGTAGTTAAAAAATACAAAATACTATATTAAATTAAGAGTAAACTAATTCTAATAATACTAGCTAACAAAAAACTTATAGAATATAGAAGCAGCATAATATAAATAGAAACTAAGTCTACTAAGCTATAGATAGTAGGCATAGAATACTAAATAGATATTAATATTATAGATCTAGAAGGACTAGATATATTAATAGGTTATAACTAGCTAGACGCCTATAACTCTACTATTAACTAGTAAATAAGAATAATACTTAAAAGAAAACCTATACACAAGGTTATAGAAGTACGCTACAAGACACGCCTAACAAATTAGAGCTTACTCTAGAATAGAAGATTTAGTAGCATCTTACTATATAAGATTATAAGAATCTATGTAAAGAACTCTTAGAAAATAGAAGTTATTTAGATAAGAAAAGTTATAACTATAAAGAAAGAACTCTTACTACTAGAAATACTATAAGAGTATTAAACTAATAAGTTTAAGAAACTCTTTAAGAAAAACAAGGCTACTAATCTAGTAGACTATTAGAAGTAGAATTATAAGATTATCCTAGATAAAGAAGCTAAGCTAAGCCTAGAACTAATATACCTAATAGCGCCTAAGCATAATACTAAGCTAAGAGACTATATCTAGAAGAATTTAAAGAAGAGATTTATCTAACTAGAATTAAGCCTAATAGCCTTACCTATCTTGTTTGTAAAGAAGCCTAATAGAAAGTAGTAACTATATATTAACTTCTAAAGGTTAAATAGCGTTACAAAAAAGAACTAATATCTCTTACTACTTATTATAGAGCTTATAGATTAACTCTAAGAAGCTAAGTAGTTTATAAAATTTAACGTTTAGAAAGGATTTTACTAAATTAGAATTAAAGAAGGTTACAAATAGATAATAGTGTTTAAAACAAAATATAGACTATTTAAGTATATAGTTATACTATTTAGTTTAATAAACGCGCTAGCAACCTTTTAATTAGTTATTAATAACGCTCTCTATAAGTACCTTAGAATCTTTGTTATAGCGTACCTAGACAATATACTAGTGTACTCTAGTAGATTACTTAAAGAATATATAGAATATATTAAGAAAGTGCTTAGAAAGCTTAAGAAATACAAGCTATACCTATAGCTAGAGAAGTGCGAATTCTATATTAAAGAGACAGAATTCCTAGGCTTTATTATATCTATAAAGAGAGTTAAGATAAACCTAAAGAAAATTATAGCTATATAGAAGTAGCTATAACCTAAAATAGTTAAAGATATACAATTCTTTCTAGAATTTGCTAATTACTACTAGAAGTTTATTAAGAATTACTTAAAGATTACAGCACCTCTCTTAGAGATTATAAAGAAAGAAATAGAGTTTAAATAGAATAAGAAATATTAAGAAGCGTTTAACTAAATTAAATAGATCTTTCTTAAAGCACCTATACTAGAGATGTACAACTCTAGACAAGAGACGTAAGTTAAGACTAACGCGTTAGATTATATACTTAGAGCAATATTATTATAGTAGTGCCTAGATAAGAAATAGAGACTAGTGTTCTACTATTTAAGAAAGTTCTTAGAAGTAGAACTTAACTATAACGTTTATAATAAGAAACTACTTAGAATAGTAGCTACCTTTAAATAATAGAAAGTCTATTTACTAGAACTACTACATATAATTAAGGTTTTTACTAATTACTAAAACTTAGCAAGCTTTATAATAACTAAGAAACTTAACTAATAGTAAGTCTAATATACTAAGATATTAGCTTAGTTTAACTTTAGAATAACGCATTGCGCTAGAACGCTTAATAGAGTAGTAGACGCTCTAAGCTAGAGGTCTAATCTAAGAGAAGAAAATTATAAAGAACTATATAACGCTATATTTAAGAAGATACCTAATAGTACACTATAATATAACTAGCTAGGACTAGCTAAGGTAGCTAAGGTAACTAAGTAGGTAGAAACACTTTAGTAGTAGTAGTAGTAGAGAGCAGCTAGCTAGTAGTTTAAGCCTAATAAAAACAGCTCTAATAAACTACTACAAGATAAACAAGAGTACTAAGATATAATTTAAGAAGATTAAACGTATATACCTCTATACATAAGATTAAGTCTTATCTAGAAACTATATAAATCTCTAGAATATAGATATGCGTTAACTAAAGAAATAGTTAGGCAACTAGCTAAGGTGTTTGCGATACTACGCTTACAAGCGAAGGTGTAGAATGTCTTAGGTAACTATTTAGCTTATTATTAGAATAAGCCTAAGAGATATAAGCTCTATAGCCTATTATAACTCTTATAGCTACTAACTAAACTATAGAGTAGCGTAATAATAGACTTTATAGTAAAGCTTCTAAAATTGTTAAAACTAGAATTAGAATAACTTTATAATATAATTCTAGTAATTATGTATTAATTAACTAAAGAAGCAAAGTTTATACTAATAGAAGAAACTATTATAGTAGAAGACTACGCGTATAAAGTCTCTAAAGCATTAATATTAGAGCATAGCATACTAGAAGAATTTATAATAAATAGAGATAAACTATTTATATCTAAGTACTAGATAATATTTCTAGCAAAATTAGGTGTTAAGAAGAAGCTATTAACTAGCTTCTACCCTAAGATAGATAGCTAGACAGAATAAATAAACTAGACACTAGAATAATACCTAAGAATGTACGCTAACAAGCTATAAGATAACTAGGTTAAACTCTTACTAATAGCATAATTAGCCTACAATAGTATAAAATTAGCGACTACAAAGTACTTACTACACTACGCAAACTATAGATATAAGCTAACTACTTATTAAGACTTAAAGAATGTAGAAAGCATTATAATAAGTGTAGATAATAAAGCCTGCCTTATATAAGAACTACATAAAGAACTAAGCAAGAACATTACTTATAGAAACCTTATAACGTCTAAAGTAGTAAATAAACAAAGAATTAAGAAACTAACCTTTAAGAAAAGAAATAAAGTTTTCCTATTATAATAGAACTTAAAAACTAAGCAACTAAGTAAGAAACTAGATAACCTCTAAGTAGAACTATTTAAAATCCTAGAGGAAATAGGTATAGTAAATTATAAACTCTAACTACTACTAGGTATACGCATCTACTCTATCTTTTACAAGAAACTCCTAGAACTAGTACCTCTAGATACTAAGCTAGCAACAGATATAGAGCTTAAAGACAACAAGTATAAGGTTAAAGAAATTAGAGACCTACAGAAAATTAGTTGTTAGTAGAAATACTTAGTTAAGTAGTAAGAATAGCTAGAAGGTTAGAACACTTAGAAGCTAAAAGAAAGCTTAACAAACTATAAGTTACTAGTACTTAAGTACTATTAAAAACACCTAGAGAAGCGAGAGCTAGGTTTGTAAGAGAAAGAAAGTAATTAAAAGAAGAGTTAAAAGAAGCGTTAGCCTATAACTAGCCTAAGTTAGTTAATAGTCTAGGTAGTAATAGTTTAGTTATTAGAAAGTCTATACTAGGGGTAGAGTCTCTCTTAGCTTACTCTTTTGTATAATTCTAAAGATTTAAGATAGCAAGATTGTAAGAGGCTACGCCATATTAAGCAGACTGCTCTAGTCACATGACGTACGACTTAGCGCCGACTAAAGCAGTAAAGCATAAGGCCTATAAGAGGCGAGTTGTACGCGTAAGAAGAACCTTTCTTCTCTTATCTTTCTTCTTCTGTACATAGGAGCAAATGCATACTCGTTAGCAGGCCTCTTTCCGCCCATAACATTAGAAGAAAGATCAACCTTACCTTACTCTTCTTCTCGCACGTGGCGAGTTAGAAGTAAGAGCGGCTACTTGTTGAGTGTTACAGGTTAGCAAGACCCTACTCGTACGATGGAAGCACGGGTGGACGACGATACGATGAACTGGGAAGAGCCAAGTGGAAGCAGGACGGACTTCCCCCCAGAAAGAAACCATGCGCTTGAAGTAGAGGAGCTTCAAGACCACGTACGACGACTACAGAGCGACCTAAACCGAGCAACCCAGGAACGACAGTCGTATGATATGCTGAGCCAGCAACTCCAGGCTCTGACTCAAATTGTCGAGGATCAGAGGAGGATGCTGAGTGTGCTGAGTCCAGGTGGGACCACCCCACCTGCCACGTCAACATCGGGCCGAATTCAAGAGCCCGTACGATACGAGAAGCCACGCCTACCAGATGTAGAGGTCTTTGAGAAGGGTAGTCACGAGGACTACACTCAGTGGAAGACACGCGTGCAAGCGAAGCTCTTTGCAGACCAACGAGCTTACCCAAGCGAGAGCGATCAAGTTCACTACGTGATCACTCGTACGAAAGGATGGGCCTTCACAGCCCTAAGGACGTACGTTACCGCATTGATGGAGAAAAGATCTAGCCCCTCCCTCCAGGATCTGTGGCAACAGCTAGATGGGTTCTTTATGGACCCCACGATTAAGGAGAAAGCAATGCAGTTCCTTCGTACGACGAAGCAAGGCAAAGGGGATCTTATCCACCACGTACAATCCTTTGATCTCAAGTTCCTAGAGGTCGGTCTAGATAGCGCTAGCGATGCGCAGAAGATTGATTACCTTAAGAACTCGTTGAACAAGAGACTACTACGTTACCAAGTAGGTTATCAACCTCCTGCTGGGGAGACGTACGAGCAGTTCGTTCAAAGAATGCGTGTCACTTGGGAGAATCTGAAAGCTGTGGATCAGTCCTCTCTTAATTACACACCCCGTACGACCTCACCCCCACGTACCCATCACCACAATGACGCGATGGATTGGACTCCTACCGTAGCGGCGTTCCAGCCTCGTACGAAGAGAGAATTCTGGGGAACACAGGCCCAGGTTCAGGAAAGAAGAGAGCGAGGAGACTGTTTGAGATGTGGGCACCAAGGCCACAGAGTCGCTCAGTGCCAGGCTAAGATTGGAAAGCGACCCGCTCGTACAGAAGAAAAAGGAGCTACAGTTGCTGCAGTCGCAGCAGCTACTCCTACAAGAATAGATACCGACTCGGAGGAGTCGGGAAAAGAAGAGCCCTAGCTCAAAGACGCAAGCTAGGGCTAAGCACAGTGAAGCTCCTTCAGGCCGTACGATCTCCTCAGAAGATTCTGTCCCAGCTAGCAGCAACCCCCCCTATGTCAATAGATGTCACAATAAATGGCCTTGAACACGCCACCGCTATGGTTGACAATGGTTGTTGCACTTATGGGATTGTAACTGAGAAGCTTGTACGATTAAAGGGCTTACCGCGCATAGAGATACCCCGAATCCAGATTGATGGGGTGAACGAGCAGAAGAGCTCTGTTAACGCTATTACAGAGTTTGACTTGGACGTTGGAGGATTGAAACAACGCGCTGCGGCATACATTGTTTCTACGACGTACGATTATGACATGATTCTTGGGAAGTCATGGCTGGAACGAGTTGGTGGAATCATTGATTCTAGCCAGCACACGTTAAGGCTGCCTCAATACGGTATCACCGTACGCAGTACAGAGTCACAGAAGGGGAAGACAGACTTCTCCCTAATCTCTGCTGCAGCCTTCCAACTACACGTACGACGAAATCGGCGAGAGAAGAATAAGGTGCAGATATTTGCAGCAAGCCTTCGCGACATCGAGAAAGCCCTCCAGATCAAGACCCCCTTGACAGCAGAGCAAATCCGCCAGCAACTTCCGGAATACCTGCAGTCGTACGTACACCTCTTCCAACCAAAGGAGGGAGAGGACCTTCCACCCTTACGAGGGCCCGAGGTAGACCACCAACTGGAGCTAGAACAAGAGAATGGCAAAGACCCAAAGATTCCGTACGGGCCTCTCTACAGCATGTCAAGAGATGAACTGTTAGTACTACGGAAGACACTGCATGAGCTCCTGGACAAAGGATTCATACGAGCGAGCAATTCTCCTGCAGCGTCACCAGTTCTATTCGTACGGAAGCCAGGCGGCGGGTTGCGATTCTGTGTTGACTACAGAGCGTTAAATGCTATTACCAAGAAGGATCGATACCCACTGCCTCTTATTAAGGAAACCCTGCACCAGATTGGACGGGCTAAGTGGTACACCAAGCTTGATGTAACAGCTGCCTTCCACAAGATAAGAATCACAGAGGGGCAGGAGTGGATGACAGCCTTCCGGACGAGATTTGGCTCGTACGAATGGCTAGTAACCCCCTTTGGCCTTGCAAACGCTCCAAGCACGTTCCAGCGCTACGTAAACTGGGTTCTGAGAGACTTCCTGGATGAATTCGCCTCAGCGTACCTTGATGACATTATTATCTTCACGGATGGACCACTATCCCAGCACCACAGCCACGTACGGGCGGTGTTGGACAGACTTAAGACAGCTGGACTACAATTAGAGTTGAAGAAGTGTGAATTCGACGTCCAGCGTACAAAATACTTAGGATTTATTGTAGAAGCAGGGAAGGGCGTGTCTATGGACCCAGAGAAGGTACAGGCTATCCAAGACTGGAATTCGCCTACCACAGTTAAAGGCGTACGAGGATTCCTAGGATTTGCGAACTTCTACAGGAAGTTCATCCCCCACTTCGCACGACTGTCTGAACCACTAGTCCAACTTACACGCAAGGACGCTAAGTTTGTATGGGGAACAGAGCAAGAGAGAAGCTTCCGTACAATTAAGGAAGCCTTCCTATCTGACGAGATTCTCGTACCCTTCGACCCAGAGCTGCCTACAGTTCTAGAATGCGACTCTTCTGGACACGCACTAGGAGGTACTCTTTCTCAAAGAGGCCCAAACGGCGTACTTCGTACGGTTGCCTACCTATCACGCAAGTTCCTTGCTCATGAATGCAACTACCCAATCCACGACAAGGAGCTCCTAGCTGTAATCTGCTGTTTGAAGGAATGGGACGCCGAACTCCGAGGCGTACGAGAATTCGAGGTTATCACGGATCACAAGAACCTTGAATACTTCACTAAGAAGCAAAAGATGACAGAGCGCCACGTACGATGGTCAGTCGAGCTGTCAAGGTTTGGGAATATGAAGATTAGGTACAGGCCAGGAAAGGAGAACGTACGGGCCGACGCCCTCTCTAGACGGGACCAAGACATGCCACAGGACGAGGATGACGATAGAATCGCAAGCAGAGAGTTTGTGATGCTAACTCCAGCTTACCAACAAGACGGCGTACGAGTTGCTGCATCACTCCCCCTAGTTACACCAATAGTCTCGGATACACTGCCCCAGCCACCAAATGAACAAGAGTTGATACAGAACCACTGGGCCACAGCAGTAGCTAAGGACGACCTTTATCAAGAAGTGCTCCAGTCCGTACAGAAGGGGCAACGCTCACTGTCTACGACTAGGAAGATAGCTGTGTCCCTAGGAGACTGCGCAATTAACTCGGACAACCGCCTTACATGGAGAACACGAACCTGGGTACCTGAATCAGAACCACTCCGTACAGGCATAATCCAGATAGCCCACCTATCCTTGCAAACAGGCCACCCAGGTCGAGAAGAGACATACAGGATTGTAGCAAGAGAATGGTACTGGCCGAAGATGAGCGACGATATTAGACGCTTTGTACGGAACTGCGAGCTTTGCAGGAAAAGCACCCCGTGGAGAGATGGAAGACATGGTTACCTCCGCCCTCTGCCAGTCCCAAGTCGTACGTGGCAGCACTTGACGGTAGACTTTATTACAGGGCTCCCCCTTTCAGAAGGGAAGTCAAACCTAATGGTAGTGAAAGACCGCCTTAGCAAAGCTGCAATCTTAATACCTATGCAGAAGATAGAGAGCCAGGACGTAGCCTGGGCCTTCGTACGAGAAGTATACCGTCACCACAGCCTTCCTCTCTCTATTACGTCTGATAGAGGCCCCCAGTTCGCAAGCGCTATGTGGGGAGATGTCTGTAGGTTGTTAGGCATAAGAAGGAATCTGTCTACAGCCTACCACCCACAGACTGATGGTACGACTGAGAGAGCAAACAGCGATATCGAGGTAGTCGTACGGGTGTTTTGCAACAATGACCAAGACAACTGGGCCACGCTATGCCCGATCCTCGAGCTAATGCTCAACTCCCGCACGAACACGTCTACTGGTGTCTCCCCCTTCTTCCTACAACATGGTTACCACAACACGCCCTTCTCCCAACAGGGAGAACAGGAACGTGCGGACAGTAGCGAGACAGCTAAGAAGCTCACACATGAGAAGGCTAAAGACATCGTCCAAACAATCACCTCCGCCGCAGAGTGGGCAATCGCAGCCATGTCGTACGCACAGCAAGAACAGGAAAGGCAGGCAAACAAGTCTAGGAAACCTGCCCCTACTTACAAAGTCGGAGATTGGGTTTGGCTCGACCTACGAGACGTACGCACCACAAGAGCCAGCAAGAAGCTAGACTGGAAGAGCGAGAAGTACCAAGTGGCACGCGTACGAGACCCATACTGGGTAGAACTAGCTGTCCCATGGGAAACCAAGTCCTACCATGTAGATAAGATTAGACCAGCTGCTACTGATCCTCTACCCTCACAACAGACCAACGATCTAAACCCTGCAGCAGTTGTCGTACGAGACAAAGACGAACAAGAGGAACATCTCGAATGGCAGGTAGAGAGCATCACAAGTGAGAGAACACGTCGAGGAACTAAGCAATATCTCGTGAAATGGGTTGGATTTCAAGAAGCTACATGGGAACCAGAAAGAAATCTGGCTAACACCGCTGCCCTACAGTCCTGGCTGACTCGTACACAAGCCGTACGGTCGCCCTCTGGTTCTCTTCAGAGAAGACAGAACCGCCAGCAGCGAAAACTTAGTCGTCCGCATCAACGAACTCCTCCTCAGCAGAGGGAGCACGAATCGCCCGACCACCCGTACGAGGACGAGGACCAGGAAGAGCTCCTCCTCCGCCATTAGGCGCTCCTTGACCAACAAGACCACAGCGCGCACCATGCTCAGTCCAGACGCAGTTGGAACAGGCACCATTCCACTCTCCAGGAATGGAGACACAACCAGCGAAGGCAGTGAAGGCCCTAGCACCACGTACGGCATGGGCGCAGTTGTTGGAGCAGCCGGCAGGGTTGAGGACACCACGGGTATGGATGACGAAAGCCTTGACGTACGAGTCGCGTCCAGTAAGGATTTGGCGAGCATGGATAGTGCTGCGAGCGACGATAGGGGAGTACTCGCTGTTGCCTGGACCCCAATAGGCGTCGTACGGTGAGTTCTGGGCAGGACGGAGGAAGAACTCGGCGACACGGCGGATAGGAGCCTGTCAGAAGGTTAGCAAGGTAAAAGAGGAGTTAAGAGAAACGTACGGAGGCCATCGCAAGCACACGACGAAGCTCATTAGCAACCTCCCTGTCAAGGATATACCAGACAGAGTAGTCGTTCATGTTGATACCGCCTTGTACGTTGACAACCGCAATCGCAGCGTTGGGATAGTTGCGAGTGAGCAGGCGATGGGCAATGTTCTGGAGGTCGGTCGCAGCGTTGGCGTACGAGCTATTGGCCTGACCGCCAGTGGCGAAAGCAAGGTGGTTGGAACCATTGGCGGCCCAGATACCACGAGCAGGAGCAGCCATTGTTGAGATATCGCACGAGAGGTCTTGACAAGAAGCAGAGAAGTTAGTATAAGAAAGGAAACAGTTAAGAGAGGGACGCCAGCCTTATATACCCAGGAGAGGGCGCCAAAACCCTCTCTCACCACGAGAAGCGGTCAAACGACGATGGCCAGATCCGTACAAGAGGCCCCATTCACTGTTGGAGCGGTCAAACAACGATCAATATACACGTACGGAAGTCGGATTTACTACAGACTCTGACGTCATGTCGCAAACACTCTCTCACAACAACGCGTCACGTACAATTCTTAGGAGGGGGGTATTGTAAGAGGCTACGCCATATTAAGCAGACTGCTCTAGTCACATGACGTACGACTTAGCGCCGACTAAAGCAGTAAAGCATAAGGCCTATAAGAGGCGAGTTGTACGCGTAAGAAGAACCTTTCTTCTCTTATCTTTCTTCTTCTGTACATAGGAGCAAATGCATACTCGTTAGCAGGCCTCTTTCCGCCCATAACAAAGATCTTAATTAGTAAATATTTACTCCTGCGCCTTAGCCTCTAATAGCTCTAGTCTACTCTAAGCTAGCTAAGCCTCTAAACGCGTAACCTTAAGACGCTTCTAATATTTCTTCTACTACACCTTTTTCTACTCTTTCTTAGAAATAAATAGGCTACACTTAGCCTTTATAGAAATATACCTAGTATAGTAACTAGTTGTAGTATCTATAAAATAACAAAGATTCTTCTTCTTATACTACTTATAGCAAAAAGATATCTCTAGACCTTACTCTTTTATATAATTAGCGCAAGCACGTTATTTAGAAGTTAAGCTCTAGAAATAGGCGTAATAAGAAGACAAAACCTTAGATATAGTTAGAGACGCTAGAAGTAGAAAGAGGCAGCTATAATAGCCTAAGGCCTACTAACCTTATATATAGCTAACGCCTTAACGCGCAGCATAAAAAAATAATAATCTAGAGTATTAGAATAATACGCCTAAGAGAGGGGATAATATTATAAGTAATAAAAAAGAATTCTTTTCTTATTAGAGGTAGAGAGTTAAAGACTAACTAGGACCTCTAATAGAAAGTAATAATTATTGCGGGGCTAGAGGTTACGTAATATACTATTTTGCTAAGGCTAACTATTAGAGATAGTAGCATATAAAGAGATAGTACTACTATTACAGATATTCTATAAAGATAGAATAGATAGAATAGTGTTACACGGGGTTAGGCTATACTTCTCTAGGCTCGGTCCGTACTAAGGCGAGGTAGACTAAAGCGGTAGTCCGTGAGGTTTGTCTGGCGATTCTGTGGAAAAGAGTTATCGTGGAATAACTGCAGGTAAAGACAATCCAATTCTATAAACGATAGAATAACTAGTTGACAATCTGTGTAAGAGATGAACTATTTGAGTTGACCACAATGAGTGTAATAATGAAATCCAACACATTCTTATACCCATTGCCTTAGGTCCTGTCCTCCCTGGCCTCCCATCCCAGAGGGAGGTTTGGGAGGACCGTGGCTTCCCTAGCCCCACTGGCCTCCCGGAGGCCTGGTCTTGGCGGGATGCCAATCCTGATCACGTGACCCCGAGCCCCGCGATCATCGTTGCGTTCTGACTTGGTCGTGGTTGGCCTTCAACCCCTTCACCCCATGTTAAGGAGAGAATCCTTTGTGTTACCTGTAACATTATCCCCCCTCTTAGGCGTATCGTCCCGATACCCTGGATTATTATTTTGCCGTGCCGATCGTTGAGGCGTGGGCTGCATATAAGGTCTGCGCGCCCCGGGCCATTGTAGCCGCCTCTTCCTGCCTCCAGCGTCCCTAACCATGCCCAAGGTTCAACCCCCGACTCGCCGTGTCCGTTCGCAAAACTCGACTCAACAGCGTCAGGCCCGGGCTAATCGCGTCCGGCAGCAAGGGAACGAAATGACGTTTCGTTGTAAGCGCTGTGAGGAGAAGAACCTTCGTTGCTTCGTGGACACTGCGTCTGGGCAGTGTGCGGGTTGTATTTCCGTGAAAGCTGAGTGCAGTTTGTTTGTAACCGAGGAAGAGTGGGAAAAGGTTGAAGCTGAGAAGCGTGAGAAGCGTTTAGCGCTTCTCCGTGCAGAGGCCGAGGTCGCGCGGCTTCGTCTAGAAGTCGCGGAAACTGAGGCCTTGGAGCGTTCGTACGCTGATCGAGATCACGCGATCCTGAGCCTTCAAGACCGTGCGAAAGAGCAAGCCGAGGGGAACTCTGCCCCTGGTACGGACTTTCCGACAACCGAACCATCGCTACCCGGACTGTCGACTGACTTGGGCTGGTTACAGGCTGACGCTTCTTTCGACCCTTCTTTTGATTACTTCCTTTCCCTCGAGGACCCGGTCCTTGCTTCTCTGGGTGTTTCCGGTGGTACTTAAGTACCAGTGACTTGCAGTTCGTTAAGCTTTCCTTTGGTTCCCAAGTGTTCTGACCCTCTGGCCATCCTTGCCACTTGACCAAGTATTTCCACTGACGACCGATTTTCCGCAGGTCCCTAATTTCTTCGACCTCGTACTCGTCGTCTTCGAGCTCTATATCCGTTGCTAGCTCGGCATCTGGAGGTGCTGGTTCCAGGAGTTTCTTGTGAAAGACAGGGTGGATGTGCATGCCTGGTGGCAGTTGGAGTTTGTAATTTACTGTGCCTATTTCCTCTAGGATTTCGAATGGTCCTACTCGGAGGTTATCCAGTTTCTTGCTTGGTCGCTTAGTTTTCAGGTTCTGTCGTGACAGGAAAACTTTATCCCTCTTCTTAAAGGTTGGTCCCTCAATCCTTTGCTTATTAGCCGCTTTGGCTGTTGTGAGGTTCCTGTGGGCGATGTTCTTGCTCAATTCCTCGTGTAATTCTCGCATGAGGCGGGCTTTATCATCTGCGCCTACTGCGATGCTTTCTACATCCTTTGGGTCTCGATGAGCAGTCGGCTCATATCCATAGTTTGCGTAGTGCGGCGAGTACTTCGTGGTCGCCGATCTTGTGCTGTTGTAGGCCAGTTGTGCTGTCGGCAAGAGTTCAACCCAGTTGTCTTGCAGCTTGTTGGCGTACATCCTCAGATACTGTTCCAGTGTCTGGTTCGTTCGTTCCGTCTGGCCGTCCGTTTCAGGGTGGAAGCTAGTCGATAGCTTCTTCTTTACACCCAGTTTGGCCAGGAATGTTGTCCAATATTTAGACGTGAACAGCTTATCTCTGTCCGTTATGAATTCTTCTGGTATACCATGCTCTGATATCAATGCTTTGGAGACTTCATACGCGCAGTCTTCCGCCGTGATGGTTTCTTCTGTTGGTACGAACTTTGCTCCCTTAGTTAATCGACACACGATTACTAGGATTGTATCACAAAGTCGTCCTGATCCTGGTTCTAACGATTTCGGGAGCTTCACTATGAAGTCCATCGTTACGCTGCTCCATGGCTTGGTTGGTGGCTGTAAGGGTTGTAACAGGCCGTAGGGCTTATGTCTCTTGGGCTTGTTCTGATGACAAGCCAAACAGTTGCCTAGGACATCCTGCACCTTCGCTCGCAAGCGTGGTATCGCAAACACCCTTGATAGTCGCCTAGCCATTTCTTCCAGCGATGCGTGTCCGTATTCCTTGGACTCATGCAGTTCTCTGATGAGTTCTTCCCGTATGGGTGGAGCCACGTACGTTTTCCCGACTTGGGTCATCGCTCTGAGCTCCAACTCATCTTCTTGTATCTCCCGTGGGATTGGCCTTGGTTCTAGTTGCCAGTGCAACGCTTTCCTCTGCCATTGCTGCTGTAGTGTTTCCACCTGCTCGGCCACCTTAGCTACCTTAGCTAGTTCCGGCTGGTTGTATCGTAGTGTGCCATCGGGCATCTTCTTGAACATGGCGTCGTGTGGTTCTTCATGACTTTCTTCTCGTAGGTCAGACCTCCTGCTTAGAGCGTCTGCTGCTCCGTTAAGCGTTCCGGCTCGATGCGTTATCTTAAAGTCAAACTGAGCTAACATCTCAGCATATCGGACTTGTCGTCGGTTGAGTTTCTTGGTTGTCATGAAGCTTGCCAAGTTCTGGTGATCGGTAAAAACCTCGATCGTATGTGGTAGTCCCAGCAAATAGACTTCCCATTGTTCAAAGGCAGCTACTATCCCGAGTAGTTCCTTATCGTGAACGTCGTAGTTAAGTTCTGCTCCGGAGAACTTCCTTGAATGGTAGAACACTGGTCTCCATTTCTTGTCTGGGCACTGCTGTGATAATATAGCACCGAGTGCATAATCTGACGCGTCGGTCTCGACTCGCGTTTCCCGTCTGGGGTCGTACATTTCTAGTACGGGTGCTTCGAGGAAGATCTGTTTGATTCGAACAAAAGCCTCTTGATGTTCCTCGTTCCATTTGAACCCTATTTCTTTCTTCGTGATCTCTGAGAGGGGTGCTGTGATCTTCGAGTAATCCTTGATGAACTTCCGGTAGTAATTGGCAAATCCTAGAAAGGATTGCACATCTTTGACTGTTTTGGGTTGTGGCCACTCCTGTACAGCCGCGATTTTCTTTGGGTTCATCTTAACTCCCTCTGTAGATATAATGAAGCCTAGGAATTCCGTCTCTTTGACGTGGAATTCGCACTTTCCTGGCTGCAGGTACAGCTTGTATTCCTTGAGCTTCCTGAGCACTTTCTTGACATGTTCCACATGTTCTTCGAGCGATCCGCTGGAGTACACTAGTACATCGTCCAGGTACGCTGTGACAAAGATCCCAAGGTACTCGTGGAGAGCGTTGTTGATGACTGATTGAAAGGTTGCCGGCGCGTTCGTCAAACCGAACGGCATAACCGTATACTCGAACAGTCCGTATTTCGTTTTGAACGCTGTCATCCATTCGTGACCTTCTTTAATCCTGATTCGGTAAAATCCTTCCCGAACGTCGAATTTCGTAAACCACTTAGCTCCTTGGAGTCGATCCATGAGCTCTGTAATGAGTGGTAAGGGATATCGGTTCTTCCTCGTGACGCTGTTCAACCTTCGGAAGTCGACACATAGTCGCCACTTTCCGTTAGGCTTCTTTACGAACAAGATGGGTGAGGCCATCGGGCCTGATCCCGGTCGGATGAATCCCTTCTTCAGATTCTTCTGGATGTAGTCCCTTAGCTCAGCATCGTGCTCGGGCGCTATTGGGTACATTGGTCCTGGGCTTAGCTTAGCTCCTTCATCTAGGATGATCTCGTGATCCCACTCCTGATGGTCTGCTAGATCTGTAGCCTCGTTTTCCTCGAAGAGTTCCTTGAACTCGTCGGTTTGATACTCTCGTGGTATTTCTAGTGGTAAGGGTCCTTCCTTCGTGGTCGCGACTTTCCTTATCCAAATGACTCCTATTTTCTGAGGGTCCTTCGCATAGATTCTCGCGATCTTATGCGGTGAGATGCTGCCGAATCTCCCGTCCTGGGGTGAGCTCTGATTCGTCGGGCGTGTCTCGTGGCGTACTCCTGCAACCTTGTGCACAGGTTCTCTTTTGAGTATCGTCCTCATTCGCCAGTCGATGGCGGGGTTATGGGCGTCCAGCCAGTCATAACCTATCAACATATCTAGTCCTCCTAGATCCATGATATCGATGTCCATTTGGCATTCTATGCCCGCTATCCGTAGCTTGGTGGACTCGGTTTCCATTCGTATCATGCCGCTTCCATATTCCATGGGTTTTTCGTCGGCTAGTATTATCGGAATCGGTTTACTCTTGATTCGATATGGTATTTCGTATTTCTCAACCACTCGTGGGGAGATTAATGTCCGTGCGGCCCCGCTGTCTACGAGCGCCTGGATGTTCTGACCTTGTACAGATACGGTTGTGAGCAACTGCCTTGCTTGACCATCGGTATCCTGTACTTTCCTAAGGGTCGTTTTAGGTATGCCCTCGCTAGTGTGACCCTGTTTCTGGCGGCATCCTAGTTTTTTGCCTGCTTACCTTTCCTTTTCCTGGGAAAGTAGCCTGTGTCGGTTTTGGAACTGTAATGGATTATGCATCTGTCGTCGTAACAAAAGCTCTAATGAAGGTTCTGATGAGGTATCTTTTCCTTGGTGATTTTCTTCCTTGGCTCCGCCTTCTTGGCTTCGTGGATGGGGCAGTTTGTTACTTCGCAGATGTTTGATGACAGGGTGACATGGTAGTAGTCGTCCACTTGTCGTGCTTTCTCGAGTTGGTCGCGGTGGAAGGAACATCCGTTCTTGCACTGTGGCCATAGGAGTCTCTCATGGATTCCTATTTTCTCAGGCTCATGGAGGTGGCAGTTGTCCGCTAGACACTCGTCTGCCCACAGGTTTAGGTGACAGCACCTTTCCTGGTCCTTTCTGCAATCCTCTTTATCCTTTTGGTGGAACTCGCACTCTACTTTGCAGTCGTACCAGCACAATCCTCGGTGTTCTCTGGTGTCCCTTTCTTCGGGTCTTTCGAGGTTGAGAACCTCTGTTCCTAGGTCCTCGAAGTACGGTTGTTGGTGTATCGCCTGATACCCAACTTCTTCGGCGTCCGGGCCGGTTATTACAATTCGGTCCCGCTTCGCACAGTCGTTGGCGTGATGTGCGGCGTCTCCGCATACCCAACACTGGTTCTTTGCTAGTCGTTCTAGTACGACTCTGTCCTCGACTTTCCAGTCGGTTTCCTTAGGTTTCTCCATCGTGAGGATGTCGTCGGCTCGCTTTGGTTGCTGGATGACCTCGTAGTCTTCCTCCATGCGGGCTTCCTCGTAGAGGTCCATGTCGCTAAGGTTGTCATCCGGTTCTATCTGAGCCGGGTAGGGCGTGCCCTGTCTGACCATCCCGATCTTGACAGCTGCTTGCTTACTTGCTTCACCCGTGCAGCAGTCTCGGGCGAAGTGTCCAACTTCACCGCATCGGAGACATGCTTTCTTGTCATAACGCCTCTGGCGTTCTTCCTTAGAGAGACCGTCGTGTCTCTTTCCTCGGGATTTCTTGTCTTTGGCCTTCTCTTGTACTTTGCCGGTCATGATGGCATCGCCATCCCTGTCATACCTTCCACGCTGTCTCTTTATGTTGGCCATGTTAGGGCGGAAGTACTTTTTCTGATCGTTTCGCTCCCATAGCCTGTTGTCGATGCGTGTAGCAAGCTCGATCAACGCGTGTAGTGTTCCGGGCTTGTCGTGGTGTACAAGGCCATCCTTGACATTTTCCTTGAGGCCTGCTTCGAAGACCGTTCGAAGTGCCGCATCATCCCAATCGATCCTGGCCTGTAGTTGCTTGAACTCCGCCGTGTAGGCTGATACAGACTTGGTTTGCCTCAGTTGAGTAATCCGTTTCTCAGCCTGATTCTTCGCGTCTACTTCTCCGAAGATGCGTCCCATTTCTTGTTTGAATTCCGTCCAACTCGCGAACATGGTTCGGGTTTCTTCCTTAGTTCCATGTTGCGTGATATCCGTAAGGTAGTCGTCCACGTATGGCTGCATCCAATTGGAAGCCTTTCCTTTCAGATACGTGCTTGCCATGAGGATCTTTTCCTGGTCGTTGGGTACTTCGTTGAACTCGCAGTACAAGTCGATGTTGGTGAGGAACGTTCGCAGTTCTTCTCGACTTCCGTCGTACTTCTCGGGTGACGCCATCTTGGGTTTCTTCGTAGTAGATGATCGTTCGTTGGGGGTGGCCATCAGCTGACTTGCAAGCTGATTGATCATGTTCTGCATCTCGAGCATCTGCCGAGACTGAACTTGGGCCTGTTGCCTAAGGTGTCTGAGCTCCGTGGCACTGGGAGTATCTTCTGTCTCCGAGTCGGATGCATCCAGCATCTCATCGTTTGCTGGTGCTGGTGCCGAGGGTCCCGGACCCTGGGCCGCGTTGTTCTGAGTGACTCTTGGGGCTGACATCTTCCTTAATCGGGCAACCTGGTTGTTATTCACGTCCACTGAATCCGATGGTGGTCAAAGTGTTACACGGGGTTAGGCTATACTTCTCTAGGCTCGGTCCGTACTAAGGCGAGGTAGACTAAAGCGGTAGTCCGTGAGGTTTGTCTGGCGATTCTGTGGAAAAGAGTTATCGTGGAATAACTGCAGGTAAAGACAATCCAATTCTATAAACGATAGAATAACTAGTTGACAATCTGTGTAAGAGATGAACTATTTGAGTTGACCACAATGAGTGTAATAATGAAATCCAACACATTCTTATACCCATTGCCTTAGGTCCTGTCCTCCCTGGCCTCCCATCCCAGAGGGAGGTTTGGGAGGACCGTGGCTTCCCTAGCCCCACTGGCCTCCCGGAGGCCTGGTCTTGGCGGGATGCCAATCCTGATCACGTGACCCCGAGCCCCGCGATCATCGTTGCGTTCTGACTTGGTCGTGGTTGGCCTTCAACCCCTTCACCCCATGTTAAGGAGAGAATCCTTTGTGTTACCTGTAACATATGGTTAGTTCTCGGGGAGTGAGCGGAAGAGGATAATATGGACGAGGGGGTTCGAGTACAGATACTAAGTAGTAGTCAGAGTCTAAGTACAAGAAGGTGTACTAATGTAGACAGAAGGCATTGTAGTTAAGTACAAGGTATCCAGAATATAGATTGATACTACGAAGTTGAACACGATGTGCCGTAAAAGCCCATCGTCTGGGTCTATATAAATGTAGGGTATCCCAATGCCCGGCGCCATCCTCAGATGTCTACCAATCCACGTTACCTATGATGGTGCGTCATCCGGGGATGTGCTGCCATCCGGTCCTTGGCAAGACGGTTGGTCTTTGACGGGATGGCGATACACGTGGCTACGTGGCACAAGGCCACTAGCCTGCCCCGCTCTTTGCAGAGCAGATGGCCGATCACATGATCATATGGCCTGTGCGCAAGCTCGCACAATCCGTGTGCGAGCTTCAGCCTTGCCCTGAGAATCAATCAATCACGAACCACCTACCGTTGCAACGACAATTACTTGATTCAATCCCTACCTTTGCCGTATCAACACCCGCCTTCCTCGTCGCCAGGCCTCCCTCTGGTTGTGATCGTAACATCGCATTGTCATGTTATGTAAGTAAGTTACATGAACAAAAGTAAGACGGAAATCTTGACGGTTGCCAGCCTGATCTACCGCACGTGTGATAATCCCAGCATGACGTTGATTTCTGGGCGGGACCATGGTACTTGCCCAATGACTTGTTTGTCGAACAGGCCCGGTGGTTGCATCGACTACTTTAAGGCGATGTTGTAAAGCTTTGCAAGTCTGCAGCAGGATTGAGATAGATTAGATTGAAGAGAGTTAAGTGCAAGGTCTATTTTGCCTTGCATTTGGAGTGATTGAACGTTGTGTTGTACAGCCATCTTTGATGGGATGAGACGCGTCGCGCGCGTCTTGGTAGGGGGTGGCTGGGGCGGGCGACTCGCTGGTTAAACACGTTAGTCTCAAGCTGGAAAGATCTCAACCCCTGATGATCTTAGCGCCGTCCTATTGGTGAGGCTCCGGAACTTCTGCGGAGGGTTTGCAAGCGACTGTACACAAGTCTCCACAATAGACCGCCTGGGCGCTATCAGCATCCCCACTTACGTCGCGTGAGCAGCTTTTGCTTATATAACACCTACTATGTAACATGATTCCAAAGCTCAATGTATCCACTTATGCCCGCTCGCGCGCTCGCGGGAGCGGACTTGTCATGTAAGTTAACGTTTACCATTGTGGCAGACATGCGGCTCTGTCGCTACCGCACCGATGTTGGTGGTCCGTCGGTCAGAGCTAATCAGCGTCTGGAGTTATACCGCTTCCCATTTACTACCGCGTACCTGAGAATATATAAAGGGCGTTTCCTGTCTCTCATATCGTTCAGCAAACGATTACATACCATCAGATCAATTACCGCATCCTGTCAATCCTAGATTTTCCCAACCTTTGTAACCATGACTAAACTCATCACCATCGTCGGCGCCACGGGCATTCAGGGCGGCTCTGTCGTGGACACGCTGGCAAAGAACCCAGCATATTCTATACGGGCCATCACGAGGGACCGAAACGGCAAAACCGCCCACGCTCTCACCGACAGGGGCATCGAGGTAGTCGAAGCAGACCTCAACAACGTGGAGTCGCTGCAGACAGCGTTCGCGGGCAGCCAGGCCATCTTTGCTATGACCAATTTCTTCGACGCCCTGCCAAAGCTTGGTATCGAGAAGTGCATGGAGATTGAAACGCAACAGGGTATCAATCTCGCCAACGCTGCGAGTGCCATCCGGTCCCTCGAGCACTTTGTGTGGTCCACTCTGCCCAATTCGAAGCGAATCAGTGGTGGCAGGGCCGTAGTCCCGTACTGGCACAGTAAAGCCAGGGTCGATGAACACATCAAGTCGATCCCGACACTGCTTCAGAAAACGACCTTTGTGTGGTTTGGCTGGTATGCCAAAAACATGGAATATCCCTGGTATCAGCCCTCTCCAGTACACCAAAGTAGCCCAGAGAAGCAATACATCCAGCTGCTGGCATCACCACCGTCAGTGAGAGTCCAGATGGTGGGCGATGAGAGGACCAACGTCGGACTCTTCGTTGAATCGATCTTGGAGCAGCCGGACATGACACTCGCTGGCAAGTATGTCCTCGCTGCGGTTGAAGACATGTCCTTTGCGGAGATCGTGTCTGCATTTGGAGCTGCCAAGGGCTTAGGCGTGGTGCAGCATGTGCGAGTTACCAGAGAGGTTTATACCAAGCTCTGGCCCTTTTGGGCAGACCTGATGGATGACACTCATTCGTACTTTGAGCTTATGGCGGGGAAGAGCTTCAGTGGAGAAGAGGTTATCTTAACAGTGAAAGATCTTGGGGTGGAGGGATTGGTCGGAAGCGCAGAGGCATTCAAAGCACTGTCATTGATAGACTGAGACAGAACGATGAGGAAAGCTGTCCTAGACCTTATGTACAGATAGCAGACCTTCTTGCCAAAAAGGGCTATATAACCAGTCAAAACTTTGTAAATTATTGCCCTCCGTTCCACAAACCATTTCGTTGCCAAATCCATCCTCAACCACAGTAATACACTCCTTTGACCTAAACAGGATGCTAATTCCAAGCGGGTGATTCACTGTACAGATGAAGAATCCGCGCGTAGCCTCGATTGATAGCGGCTACCTGTGGAAGCTTACATGTAACATCAGCAGCCACCAATACAATAGCTATCTGAGTCACGTTCAAGCCGACCCTGTTGTCTCAAGGACCTTAAAGGATATAAGGAAAATGCTTAGTTGTAGCCCAAACTCCTCCATGCTTCAACCATCTCCACGCCTTTGCATGCGACCAACATCAATTCCTCAAATGACTCCACCTCTCTTGGCGCACAAAGCCAACCATTGGTGAATTCACTGTACGCCACCGTCTTGTTCGGATTGGCGAGTTGAAGATACCCATCCTGCGAGAGCCAAGCGGTCGGTTCGGAAGACACGGGTAACATTTGCAAGGTGGGAAATGTCAGACAAATGCCGCGAGTCAAGATCGAGTAAACACCACAAAGTAGAAACGCGATGAGGACCGTCCGGCGAGTACACTCTGCTAGAATCCAGCTATGCCAATCGAATTTTCCGTCTCGAATATCGGATTGAGCTCGCTGGAGGAGACGCAGAGCTCGCGTCATCAGCAAACTCTCCTGCGCTTCTGCCATAACTCGTTGCTCTACCCCGCCATAGAACAGCCGTATGATGTGATATAACACGAGCGCCTGCAATTTCGCCAAGTCTTGGATCACCTCGTCATCTGGTAGCTGGAGAATCTCGAGCACTTCTGCATCCAAGACCTCGAAAATCATTGTCCGATTGTCTTCGTTCATTGACCCGCATGCAGCAGCGGAAACAGTGAAGGCTGCTCGTACTGGCCGTGGTAATGCACGGATATAGAGCTGCTCGTGTATGAAGACATTATTCCCTCTCCGAGCAAATTCCTCCGGGCAAGCTTTCAAGTGTGCAACCACCCATTGCCAGGTTTGTGTATTTCCCATCAAGGGTTCTAAGTCGCCGAGAGGACCTAGCAGGCTGGGTATCATAATACTCATCACCTCTGGCGAGATCACCTGTAAACGCGTGGCGTGAACCAGGTTGAGATCGAGACTGCCAGGTCCTGAGCCTAGTTCTTGTTCAAGAAATTGATCATTGTCATCAGACACGTTGCTAGTGAAGAAATCATGTAATGCTTCTTGGTCAAGGGCAGGTTGGTAGACAGCACTACCGCTTCCGGCTTCCTGGAAAAATGGCACTGCAATATTTGCAGATTCGGGTGGTGGATGTAGATAGTGGCAGAGCCTGTTGAGCCTCTGGCAGGTCATGCAGACAGGAAACGAGTGATCGCACTTTTGACGCCTTTTGAAGCATGCGTCGCACGACTTTCGACGAAGGGACATGTTGTTACCTATCAGTCTATATACATGTATTAGCGAAGCCACTGCAAATTGCGGGTTGTTTTCCAGTCGGTAAAAAAACAGCGAGGTCTTCAGCTTACAAATCTTCGGTACAGTACGGACACTTGGCTTGGAAGCCGTCGCAAGTCTCGGACAAGGAGAAGTCGATGCTGCACTCCAGGTATCTGGTAGGCTGTTCTGCCCCTTCTATTGATCCCTTAGAGTGGCAGGAATGACTCAAAAACCCGCGAGTCGCTAAGCAACTCCGCTAAAGGGCATGCGCAAGTCTAATCGTGCGGCCACAAGGCGGGTTACTTAGTCTGACAGCTGGACGTCGATGTGTTGCAGAATGAGACCATGCGCCCGCATGCGCATGCTGAAACTCACTCGTGGGCTACGGTTCACTTAGCCACTTCTGGTAGGTGGGGCAGAATCTTCTAGCGACTATAATGCCCTGGCAGTTGCGGCTAGAGACGATCCACTTAACGCGAGAAGATATACTTAACTGCTTTGCGATAAAGTCGAGAAGCTTCAGCATGTCTGTAGTACACTCGTCAAGTGCATCAACAATTGCTCTTACGCTGGATGCGGGTACAAAATGGGCGCGTCGGCAAGCTAACTCGGGGAAATGAGCCGCAACACAAGCCCGCAATTTCTTTTTGGCGCCTCGGCGGAGCGATTCGCTGGCCACAACAGCTCCATGTCAAACGCTGATGCACGCAAGGGACCGCGGCTTTTGCCACGTCTCCAGCGTTGCGCAGTTGCAACGCCCCGCAGATGAAGTCAGTCAGAGCATTTGAAACTGCGTTCGACGAGGGAACAACCTAACACTCACTGTTAATCAATAATCGGGAAGACCCTTTCCAATTTGATTTGGCGCTAGTTGGACCCTAAATCTAACCCTTCCCGGTTAAAAAGCTTAGATTAAATTAGGAAGGCTTTTAACCTTACTAATGTTAAATCACCTCGTAAGCTACGCCTAAGACGTGTAGAGTCGTATTGTGTTACGCTTAATAAGCTGCACATAACGTAGGTAATAAGTAAGTAACGTAGATGCATAGCGAGTAGTTAGTATAAGTAAGTAGTTAGCTTTTGCTAAGACTCTACTAAAAACTCTATCTCTCTCGCTATGCCTTAACGTAGTAATATAGTATTAGACTAAAAAAAAACTTAGATATAGCTTATAATTAAAGCTCTTAGATAAAATATAATACTTACTATATATTATACTATAAGAGACTATAATATATTAGAAACTACGCTTAGATAATAACGCTCTAGAACACTTTATTAATATAATAGTATACTTAACTTAATAGCTCTTTAAAAATTAGAAGAAGTACAAATTATATATTATAGTTTAGAGCTTTTAGAGTAAAAATACCTACTTTAGCTTACTAATATTAAGAAGATAGCTAATAATTTACTTTAAGTCTATAACTAGAAACTAGTTAGTAAGAAGTAGACTTTAACCTTTATTAAGCGCTGTCTAGCGCTTAAAGTTAACTTTAATTAAAAGTATAATTATATTTAAGCTCTTTATAGAAATTCTAAAGTTATAAAAGACTAGTTCTATCTAGTATAGAATACTAAAGCTAAGTATAGTATCGAGAATAAAGATATCTATAACTTTAATAAGATAAGCCTTATAATAAGCGTAATATTTACTAAGGTAGTAGTTATAGTAGTAGAGCGTTAAAAATAGCTAAATATAGTATAGCAAAGTAATTAGAAGTAGATTATAGCTAATTAGAGTATTAACGTAATAGAGTAGATAATTCTACTCTTTATTATCTTTACTAGTAAGCACTACCTCTTAGCCTAGTATAAAGAAGAAGACTTACTATAAACTTAGATTATTAGAGTTTCTAAGAATAGCTAAATAATAAACAAGCTTCGTATTAAGTAGCTAGAGTACTTTAATAAGTATATAAAGCCTGTCTAGACCTAAGAGATAGAATCTATAGTATACTTATTTTAGAATTACGTAATAACGTAGTACTATATTACCTAATAGCAAACTTAAAAATCTCTAACGTAAGTATAGATTTACGTCTTATTATAATACTTATACGTACACTACTACTACTACTACTAATATAATAATTACTACGCGCGTAATTGCAACGCGCTAACTACTTTATATTTATTATATATAACTAATAGTTATCTAGGTTATTAATTAGTAGTAGTACTAATACTTGCTCTGTATAATTACGTAATACTAAAAGAACACCTAGTAAGTCTACTTATACTAGTATAAAGCCTTTAAGACAACCTAAGATACCTATATAATTACTAGTAATCTATATTTTATACGTAACTATCTATAAGCCTAGCTATGTTAGTAGTACTTATATTACGTAACTACTATAGCTACTATTTATATTAACTATTATCTATCTACTTGTTCTCTATCTATACTTATAAGTTCTCTAGTTCTTTACTATAGCTATAAAGATAATAAGATACTATACTTAAGATTATATATTATATAAATATAGTAAAGAACTTTTAGCTTCTACTTCTTATAAAAGTCTTTTTAGGTAATTTTAATATATTCTTTCTTCTAGCCTATTATTAGAACTTATATATTAAGAAGTTTTCTTTTTAAGATACTAAAGTTACTATAGCTATACTTTTATAGAGGTCTACTTAGCCCCCCTAGGCCCAAGAGACGAGGCCTATAGTGTACTTGTTTTGAAATCACGTAATCACGCGATAACGCAGTACTGTGTTACCTAATAGCAAACTTAAAAATCTCTAACGCAAGCATAGATTTGCGCCTTATTATAATACTTATACCTACACTACTACTACTACTACTACTAACACAATAATTACTACGCGCGCAATTGCGACGCGCTAACTACTTTACATTTATTACACATAACTAATAGTTATCTAGGTTATTAATTAGCAGTAGCACTAATACTAGCTCTATGCAATTATGCAACACTAAAAGAAAACCTAGCAAGCCTATCACTAGCATAAAGCCTAATCTAAGACACCTACAAGACACCTACAAGATTACTAGCAACTTATATCCCATACGCAATTATCTACAAGCCTAGCCACATCAGCCACATTGCGCTATCCTCTGTTATCCCAATCACCTACTCTACTCTTTATCGCGCGTTTGTTAGCATAGCCTAATACCACACTATAATTCTAGTGCCTCCTAGAGCTAGCGAAGCGCCGCCTACTTCTAGCTAATAGAAATGTTGTCGCGCGCAACCTTAATAAACTTAAGCTCCTCTTAGGTTACTAGTATAACTACTAAACTAGCTAGTTTCTTATCTAGTATTAAAAGTTAACTAAACTATTCTTCTACAATTATCTGCGCAGTAGAAGGAAAGAGGTCTATATAAGCTAAACACTATACAGCTACAATATATAAGCCTACAAGGCGTCTTTAGTCTAGGTTAATTACTACTATAATCCTAATACTATTATATTAGAAGCCCTTTACTAGCCCTATCTATATAGCTAAGGCCTTTAGGTCTGCTATTTTAGAGTCTCTAGCAAGAACTAGAAAGTTAAATAAGCTACTTCTATAAGCGGCAAGCTCTACCGCAGTTGCACATTCTATTGCGCTAACAGCCTAGGTGTTCTTAAGAACAGGGGCCTCTATTGTAAGTATAGAAGAGAAGTTAATCTATACTACATATCCTTAGTAGTTAATAGACATGTTAGCAGATATTTATAGATGTTTTAAAGTGTGTAGAGGTATTAAGAAAGATGTAGAATAAAAAGAAGTATTCTCTAAGTGCGCAGACCTTGTGTACAAATACTACGTAAGGCAGCTATTCTCTAAACTACATTTTAACTACGCGAAATACCTCTAGACTTATAGCACTATAGTACAACATTGTCTTAAACCCGTAGTTTACCTACGTAGTAGTACCGCAGTTTAAAGCTGTCTCCAACCCACCCACTTCTAAAGTCAATAGAAAGGCTCCTATTTAACATTAGTCTGTTAATGCGCTCGCCCTCCTTATTAGCGTAATCTAATCATCGTTTCAAAAGCTTGTTTCTACGTCGATTTCTTTAGAGAGAGAATACAGCCCTACAGCTTAACTGCGTACACCTCTAAGTCCACCCCTAAGTCCACAAGAAGCCCCTATTACTATTACTACCCATAATTATATTGTCAATGCACTAAATCCACAGTAAACGTCACAAACAGAGTTTTATTAATTCCTATAGCTGTATACAGCAAGTACAAGGTGTTTAGAAAATACACCTACATTAAGAACATTATAATAAGTTACCTAACTGCGTTTTGTTGCCCTGCTCTGCATCAACACTCCACCGTAATAATAGAGGTCTACTTAGTAGCTAAGAGGTCTAACCTCTACTTTATAGGTACTACGCCTACTAATGAAATAATAATTACTAATATAGTATTACTATATAGCTTACCTAGAAACTTCTTATTATTAATATTAAAGTAAGTACTATAAATATAGCTAATCTAGCTACTAGTATACTTTAGCCTAACTCTTTTATTAAAAATATTTTTCTCTAGTATATTACTTAGACTATAGTAGTAGTTATTTACTATTTTCTAAGTAGTAGGCTATAACCTACGCTTAGAGTACATACGCTTAAGTATTAAACTTAACTTATAGTTTATGTTAATTATATTATTATTAGTATTATTACTAGTATTATTATTAGTATTATTACTAGTATTAGTATTATTATTATTCTTAGAATTAGTATTAGAATTAAAATTAAAATTATAGAATAAAGAGAAGTATCTCTAGCGCAAGAGAGAGGTTTTATATACTCTTATAGCTGCGCTCTTCTAACTCTAAACTAGACTCTTATAGAAATCTCTACACTTATAGCACTATAGTTTAACACTATCTTTAACTATAGTTAACTTACTTAATACTATAGTTTAACTTAATCTTTAACTATAGTTTACTCTTAAAGTAGTACTATTATAGTTTAATACTACTTCTACTATAGTTCTTTACTAAGTTCTATATCTAATAGAAAGGCTTCTATTTAACATTATACTATGTTTCTATTTCTAGCCTTCTTGCTAATTAGAGCTACCTATTATTACTATTAGCACCTACCTCTATAGCTTAGAAAGCTTATTTCTATATTAACTTCTAGATAGAGAATATTTTAACATTTATATAGCTCTCTAGACTTATAGCTTACTTATAACTACCTCTAAGCCTACCTCTAAGTCTACTAAAACCGCCTCTATTACTATCACGCCTATAAGTATATTATTGTTAAAGTACTAGATCTATAGTAAACATTACTAAATAAGAGTTTAATTAATACCTATAGCTATAATAGTAATTACAAGGTATTTAGAAAATACACCTACATTAAGATTACTATATAGAGTTACTAACTACGTTTTGTTACTCTACTCTATATTAATACTCTACTATCATAAGTATATAGCTTAGACACTATACTTTTATAGTTCTGTATATTTAACTTTATATAAGACTTTAGTATTTAATCTTAGAATTATACTTCTTTCTTAACCTCTTATAATATTATATTATTTTACTAAACGTGCTATTACACTTTGGTACTATTATATTAATCTACTTATTATACTATTACACTAAGTCTATTATATTCCGCTTACTTGTTTATAAGAACTAATATCTTAGGTTATATTAGAAAAATCTTGATATATAGGTACAATCTAGACGTTAGTCTTCTAATTATATAACTTATCGAGAGAAGAAAGAACTTTCTATTTCTACCTATTCAATTACTATTCTATAGTATTATTAGCAAAGTTCTATTTTGTAACTATTAGTAGTAGAATATTAGAAACTCTATGTTCTAGATCTATAAGCTATTTATACTATAATACTATAAAGGTCTACTTAGTATATAAGAGGCGTAGCCTAATTATTATAAAAAGTCGACCTACTAGAGATCTAATAAATACAAAGTACTTATTCTAGTAAAGTCTATTTAATATTACTTTTTATTTAGGCTTAGAAGTTATATATAGTAATAGTTATGTATACTTAGTAGTATATAGCACCTATTTATTAATACAAAGTATTATTGTTCTTAGTATTATAGTTTAGTAATAATAATAGCTATCTATTAGATTTTTTAATAAGCTATATACTATATACTATAGTATTAGATAGTTCTTAAGAAGTGTAATAGAAGTAGATACTAAAATAGCGCTTATAACAGCGCTCTTTACATCTATAATAATGTTAGAGTAGAGTATTTTTAGAATTCGAAAATTAGTATTAGACTTAAAACTTATTTCTAAACATTTAGAGATCTAAGAGATTTTTAGAATAGAAGTTTTCTAAGATAGAAAGTTATTAGATAAAAGAAAGAAAGAAGAAAATTATTATTTTAGTGTAAAGTTTTATTACAGTAGAGTGTTAATGTAGAGTAGAGTAACAAAACATAGTTAGGTAACTTATTATAATATTCTTAATATAGGTGTATTTTCTAAACACCTTGTACTTGCTATATATAGCTATAGAAATTAATAAACCTCTATCTATAACGTTTACTTGTTATTAAGAGTTAGCGGGCAGAAATAATAGGTGTACGTAATTAGTGTATTTACTACATATTACTAATAGTATAGAGTTAGGCTAAGATAAGAACGTAGCTTAAAGAGCTTATAGCAGAGCGCGTTTACGCAAGAATTTTAGTATTATAGATTTTAGGTCTGCTAGCAAGGCACCTAAAATCTATATAGCTAATTAGAGCGTAGTATAACTCTTAGCGCTTCTTACTAGCTAGCGCTATAATAGTACTTCTCTTCTTAGGCAGAGCTCTAACAACGCAGTTAATAGAGCTTATATAGGTAATAGTAATAGAAGTTTCTTATAATCTTCTAGGCGTTCTTAACGTAGTTAGCTAGTACTTTAGTAGGCTTATTATATTTAGCCTATTTTACTATATATCTTAGTTAAGAGCAGCCTTTATAGCTATAGTAGTTCTAGTAGAAGTCTAGAATATTCTTAACCTTCTATTCTTTAACTTCTTTAACTTAGATAGAAGAAGGTAGATCTTAACACTACCTAGGTAATACGTCTGTAGTAGCTAAATAGAAAAGACTAATATAAAATAAAGAGTAGATTCTTATAGAGGCAGGTAGCTCTAGGTAGTAGGCGTATAGACTAACAACTTTAGTAATACTAAAGAGGCCTAGGAATTTCTAGTTAAGCTTCTTTTATAGGTAGGTAGTCTTAATATTCTAGGCGTCTAACTAGACTATATTATTCTTAAAGAACTAGCGAGTAGGTGTACGTTTCTTATTTATATACTTCTTATGCTAGGCTTACGTAATATAGATCTCTAATTATAGGTATTTATAGATAGTCTTTATCTTTAGAGTAAAGTCTTCTACGTCTTAAGTAGTAGGTTACTAGCTAAAGTCTACAGGCCTAAATTCTAGATAGGAGTAGAAGCTGTAGTTTGCAAAGAACAGCGTAGTATAGGTACTCTTATTACTAGTATTATTTACTGCGAATTTAGCTAGTAGTAGCTATCTTACCTAGTTATTCTATAGGTATAAGATTTAACTTTATAAATACTACTCTAGAAAAGAGTTTACTCTCTTTATTTGTCTATCTATCTCTAGGTAGTATATAGTTAATAGAAGAAGCTAGATTCTTAGGCGTTAGGTTAGGTAGCTCTAGAATTCTAATACAAATTACAAACTATAGTCTAAAATAATAGTCTTAGGCAGGCTATATAGTTTCTAGATATGTTTTGTAAATAGCTACGCTACTCTCTCTAAGTTGTAGGTACTATTATAGGTAATAAAGTACTTTATCTTAGTAAGTCTATCTACTATAATAAGAATAGTATTATATCTACTACTCTCTAGTAAATGCGTAATAAAGTCTATTAACAAGTCTTGCTAAGCTTAGTTAGAGATTAGTAGTAGTTTTAGAACCTCTTACTTTACTTCTTATAAAGTAGTAATTTATCTATAGATGTAGTAGTTCTAGGTCTATTACTTAACGTAGTCTAGTATTTTAGGCTAGTAGTACTCTTAGAATAGTACTTTATAGGTCTAGGATTAGCCTATGTAGCTAGAGATAGAGCTTTTATAGTATATATAAAGTAGCTTAGTATAAAGCTTAAAGTTATTAGGTACGTATAGGTAGTCTTAGTAGTATAGATAGCCTCTACTCTCTATATACTTAGTAAGCGTAATTCTCTTATAGTAGCTCTATCTAGTGTAGAGAGCCTCTAGAATAGAATTTAGTTTTCTATTCTTCTAGTATTCTTTTATAACTAGGTTCTTTATAGTTAGTAGTAGTAGAGGTATAGTTCTATTAGGCAGCAGTATTAAATAGGCTAGTTTAGTAGTTAGTTCTAGTACTACTAGCGCTATGCTTTCTATAGCATAGGCGCGCGTAATAGAGAATAGGTAGACAAAGTAATTAATAGTAAAGCAGACTTTCTTTCTAGGTTCTAGAGATACTAGCGGTATTAGCGGCACCTTAGTAAGATAGGTAGCAGCTAGTATAGAGGTTATAGCGGGCGTGTCTAGCGGGGTTAAGAGTAGGTTAAGGTTCTTCTTCTTTAGTATAACTTAGCTCTAGTGCTATAGACATTTATCTCTCTTCTTAGATAGGTCTTCTAACCTTCTAGTTAGCGCGTTAGGCTTTGCTCTTAGCTTTTCTAGGTAGTACGTAATTTAGAAGTTAAAGTAAAAAAGAAATTCTAACTAGTAAGCTTATTATTAGTTTAGCAGCTTTATAGTAGTAAAGTACTCTAGGTTATAGTAGTCTATAATAACTTTAATTAGTAACGTAGTTCTCTCTAGCTTAAGTCTTTATTTCTTAAAGTATTATACAATTGTAAGTAGTTTCTTATTATAGATTTTATAATTACACTCTATTATTAAATACTTCTTTAAGAAGAATGCTATAGGTTATAGTATTATATTATCTCTATACTAGGATAGCACTCTAGTAGAGACGTAGTTAGACGCATCTATTTCTAGAATAATCTTCTTCTTCTAGTTAAATAGAGCTAGGATTAGAGCTTTTATAAACGCAGTCTTTAGACAGTTAAAGGCTTTTTAGTAGTTACTATTCTAGGTAAAATTAACACTCTTTCTTATAAAAGTAACTAGTAGAGCAATAATCTTTAAGAAGTTGTAAATAAACTAGTAGTAGAAGTTACTAAACCTAATAAACGCTTATATATTAGTTAGATAGAATAAAATCTTCTATTTCTATATTATCTTAATCTTCTTTAGGTCTATATAAATTCCTTTATATCTAATAATAATGTCTAGAAAGGTAGTCTTCTCTCTAAAGAACTTACACTTCTAGATCTTAGCGTATAGCCTAGCTTCTTATAGTGTAGTAAGTACTAGGCATAGGTACTTTTTATATTCTTCTCTAGTTTAGCTATAAATTAATACATTATCTAGATAGGTAGTATAGAAAACGTCTAAGTATTCTTATAAAGTATTGTTAATAAATCTCTAGAAGGTAGCTAGTGCTTCTAATAGACTAAACAGTATTACTAGACTCTTATATAGGCTAAATTAGGTTTAGAACGTAGTTAAGTACTCTTAGCCTATCTTTATACGTACGTTATTAAATATAGTAATAATATTAACCTTAGAGAAATACTTTATTCTCTTAAAGTTATTTAGGCTTTCTTTTATAAGTAGAAGTAAGTAATAGTTCTTAATAGATATATTATTTAACCTCTAGTAGTCTACACAGAACTAGAGGCCTCTATCAAGTTTTTTAATAAATAAAATAAGAGAAGTAGTAGATAAGAAGCTTAGCTATATAAAGCTCTTCTAAAGGTTCTCTTCTAGCTATTCTTTTAAGGCTTTAAGTTCTTTCTAGAATATAAAGTATAAGAGTCTAAAGAGTAGCGTCTTACTCTCTAGTAGGTAGATATTATAATTATATAAATAGTATAGTAGAAGTTTCTCTACCTTCTTAGGTAAGAGAACATTCTAGAAGTCTCTTATTTTAGGCAGTAGTAGGTTTTTAGAGTTTAGAGGTTTAGCGTAGTTAAGCTAAAACAAGTAGTATTTAATCTATTTAATTATAACTATAAATATATAGTAGTTTCTTTGTATATATACAGCGCAAGTGTTAAGCAATACCTTTACAATGTCTTAATTCTATAGTAGTTTTAGGCGGTCTAGTAGGTTAATAAAATAGAACTTTAGTAGAACTTAGTGCAGAGCGTAGACCTTATTCTATTTTCTAGAGATGTTATAGTATCTACAGCAGTACTTGCTTTTAAATATTAGAGTATAGCTAGCGAAGCTAATTCTTAAGTTATATTATTTTAGCTAGAGTATCTCTAAAATTATAAAGTAGTGCGCTAGCTATATTATATTTAGGTAGATAGTTTTAGTGTAATCTTCTACTCTTATAATAGCTTTAATGTAGTGCGTAATAGTGCTCTACTTAGATAAGTTACTATTAAACATTATAATACTAAAAGAGTTCTTTAGTTTCTATAGAAGTAGCTTATAGCTTTCTACCTAGCTTTAGTCTATAAACCTCTTACTCTCTACGCTAGAGTTAGTTATTATGTACGTTAGTATTGTCTTCTTCTCTATCTCTAGCGTAATAGACAGAATTATTATATTAGATCTCTAGTTACTTTCTTTATACACTAAGAGCCTCTTAACTAATACCTTAGAGAGGTAAACTAAGAGCTACTAGCCTAGGTTACATAACTTTAGAGCCTAAACATAACTTAGTTTAGACTTATTCTATTTAATAAGTAGTCTAGGCTAGATAGTAGACTAGTTATCTAGTAGGTTAGAAAAGAGCGTAAAAGGCTAGTAAGATAAAGAATATAGAGTAAGAATATATAGAGAGACTATAGAGCTATAGAAGAGCTAGAGAATTAGTAGAGTACAAAAGAGTAGGTATTAAGTTTAGAGTAGAGAGCTACTTAGTAGTTCTTTAACCTATAATAAAAGTATTTACCTCTCTCTCTATAGCTATTTACTAGAGAGTTTCTCTATAGGCTAAGGTCTATAAGTTTATACATTAGTGCGCTGCTTAGTACTATAGAGTAGAGAGAGCTTGTTTGTCTAATAGGCGCGTTTAGTGTAAGAGTTAGTTTAGTAGTAGAAGTATAGATAGCGTACGTAGTTCTAGTAGGTAGGTTCTAAAGCTTATAAGTAACTTATTACTAGTGCTAGTAGTAGTAGTTATTAAGCTTCTATAGGTAGCTAGCGTAGGCAGAGAATTCTTAAGATAGAGGTAGGTTATAGAGTAATATATTCTATAGCTCGCAGGATATACTCTAGAATAGTAAGAGAGTAAAGACGCTCTCTAGCATCTCTCTCTCTAAGGCTAGTCGCTAGAATTTAGAGAAATAAGCGCTAAAGTTAAGGTTCTTTTATTATAGCTAGAATAGCTTATTCTAGATATTCTAAGTCTAATTAGAATCTCTAAAAGCTTATTCTAAATACTCTAGTATTTATAGGTAGTTAACAAACCAGAAAATACTATATTAGATTTTAGGTAGCATAAGCGCATAAGCGCTTTCTATAAGATAGCTAGTAATGTGGATTATTTAACTTATAGCTTATAAAAAGCAATTAGTGTTTACGTTTATTTTACTATATATCTACTAGATAAACTACTAAAGGTTACTACAAGTTCTGTTAAATTCCTTTAGGTTAGGTATTTTCTTACTAAGGCTAGTAGTTCTAGAACCTAGAGAAGTAATAAGCGTAGGTAGTCTTATTAAGTTATCTACGCGAGCTTTAGCTATAGCTTAGAAAGATAGAGTAGTAGCTTTACAAGAAGTCTATACAGCAGAGCTAGTAGTAGTAGTAAGATAGAACTTCTTAATCTTAAGCTAGGTAATCTACTTCTAGTTAGCGGCGAGTTACTTCTTCTAGTAGTAGATAATTCTATTACGCTTAATAATAGAGAACTAGAGTTTCTACTTAGTAGCGCGCGTATTACTTAGAGAGCTCTTAAGGCTCTCTAAGTACTAATAGTTATTACGTAGATATAGTAGCTAGGTATTAGAGTCTCTCTATACTTTAGCTATAAGGGCTTTAGCTAAGTCTAGAGTTATAGAAAGTTTAGAGTACTCTATAGTAGCTTTACTAAAGCGAGTATCTATAAGAAGAAGCTACGTAATGTTATAAAAGGTTAGTAGGCAGGAATAATAGGTGTACATAATTAGTGTATTTACTACGTATTGCTAATAGTATAGAGTTAAGCTAAAATAAGAACGTAGCTTAAAGAGCTTATAGCAGAGCGCGTTTGCGTAAGAATTTTAGTATTATAGATTTTAAGTCTGCTAGCAAGGCACCTAAAATCTATGCGGCTAATTAGAGCGCAGCACAACTCTTAGCGCTTCTTGCTAGCTAGCGCTATAACATTACTATAGATATAGTATATTAATAATATAATTATAGGTAGTAATAGCAATAGAGGCTTCTTGTAGACTTAGAAGTAGACTTAAGAGTATACGCAGTTAAGCTATAGAGCTATATTCTCTCTTTAAAGAAATTAACGTAGAAATAAGCTTTTCAAAAGTAGGTACTAACAGCAATCACAAGTAAGCTCTTATTAGTAGGAGAGCTAGAAGTTAGAACGCAGTACAATATTAAATAGAAGCCTTTCTATTTACCTTAGAAGTAGATAAATTAGAGATAGCTTTAAACTATAGTACTACTACATGTATAAACTCTAAGTTTAAGATAACATTATACTATAGTACTATAAGTCTAGAGGTATTTTACGTAATTAAAACGTAATTTAAAAGATAATTACCTTACGTAGTAATTATATACAAGGTCTACGCACTTAGAGAATACTTCTCTTTATTCTGTTTTTTTCTTAATACCTTGTTATACTTTAAAACGTCTATAAATATCTACTAACATATCTATTAACTACTAAGAATATATAGTATAGATTAACTTCTCTTTTATACTTATAATAGAAGACTCTATCTTAAAGAATACCTAAGCTATTAGCTTAATAGAATATATAACTATAGTAGAGCTTACTACTTATAAGAGTAGCTTATTAAACTTCTTAGTTCTTGCTAGAGACTCTAAAATAGTAGACCTAAAGGCCTTAGCTATATAAATAGAGCTAGTAAAAGACTTCTAATATAATAGTATTAGAATTATAGTAGTAATTAACCTAGACTAAAAACGCCTTCTAGGCTTATATTTTATAGCTATAAAGTGTTTAGTCTACATAGACTACTATTCTTTAACTATATAGATAATTTTAGAAAAATAGTTTAGTTAACTTTTAACAATTAATAAGAAACTAGCTAGTTTAGTAGTTATACTAGTAACTTAAGAAGAGCTTAAGTTTATTAAAGTCACGCGTAATAACATTTCTATTAGCTAAAAGCAGGCAGCGCTTTACTAGCTCTAAGAGGCACTAGAATTATAGTATAGCATTAGACTATACTAATAAACGCGCAATAAAAAGTAGAGTAAATAATTAGAGTAATAGAGAATAGCGTAATATAGCTACTAATATAGCTAGGCTTATAGATAATTGTGCATAGAATATAGATTACTAGAAATTATATAGGTATCTTAGGTTGTCTTAGAAGCTTTGTACTAGTGTAGGTAGACTTACTAAGTTTTTTATTAGTGTTGCGCAATTATATAGAGCAGGTATTAGTACTACTACTAATTAATAACCTAGATAACTCTTAGTAATATATAATAAATATAAATAAGTTAGCGCGTCGCAATTACGCGCGTAGTAACTATTATGTTAGTAGTAATTATAGAATACAGCGTAAAGTTATAAGGCGTAAATTATTACAACCTAGAGTTAAAACGCTAATAACTACGCCGCAACCGCGCTACACAACTTAGAACTAGAATAATATTTCTCTAAGGTAATAAATGCTAGTAGTTATATAACTAATTACTCTACTAAGAGTTATTACTTACTTCGCTAAAAACTATTGCTAGAAGTAATTATAACTATTATAACTACTACTAGAAAGTTATACCTACTATTATTAGAAGTTACTATAACTACTATATAAGTATATAGCTTAGATACTATACCTCTATAGTTTAGTATATCTAACTTTATATAAGACTTTAGTATTTAATTTAAGAATTATACTTCTTTCTATAACCTTTTATAATATTATATTAATCTACTAATTATGCTATTACACCTCTATACTATTACATTAATCTACTAATTATGCTAGTACACTACTCTATTCTACTTTACTTACTTGTCTCTAAGAATAAACTTAAAGAATAATCTTAACATTTTAAACACTCTTAAGATAAGTAATACTAAGATAGATATCTCTACTACTTTTTATACTACTAAAGCCTTTAATAAGAGTAATAAGCTTAATACCTATAATAGTAATTAAAAGTAGCTTAAGTACTAGCTACTCTATGTAGACTAATACTTCTACTTTAAAGGCAATAAGATTAAAAGCAATAACTAAGTTATTTAGGCTACTTCTTTTCTATAAGAAAACGCTAAGAAGTAGACTACACCTTTTATCTAATAATACATAGATAAGAATAATAATAATATAGATATTAAGACCTTAGTTAAAGACTAGAATACCTTTAAGATAAAGATATAAGAAGTCTTCTTACCTTTCTAAGAGATAGTAATCGCTAAGTAGAAAATTTAATACCTACGTTAGATATACTCTACTACTAACTATACTACTAAATTCTAATAGTGCTAAGTAGCTATTAACTAAAATAACAACGCTTTAATGTAGATGTACAAATAAGGTCTTAAGCTCTAGGTATAGTAGAAACTTATAAGAAGTAGAGAATAAGTTACTATACTTTAAGAACTTATAAATAAAGCAATCTATATTAATAATAAATTCTATAGACTATAGCTAGAAGAATAACTATTTGCGAAGAGAATGTAAGCATCTAGAAATATAAATAAGAATAATTAAGCGCATTAGCTACCTTACTATTTATACTCTAACTAAGAACGCTAATAAAGTTACGTACCTAGAATTCTAGGATTATACGCTATAAATAGCTATAAGCCTATACACCTTAATAATATTAATAAAGAACCTAGAAAACTAAAGTTTTATAATAAGAAAGGTAAGAATAAGAAGTTTAATTACCACGCCTATAGTAAAGAAGGTTATATAGTATAAAACTATAAGAGCTAAGGTAAAATAGTAAGATAGCTTAACGTTTTATAACCTACAAAACCTACTAATAAAGAGAAATAAAATATTATTACTCTAGCTTACTACTACTTCTAAGAATTTAAGAAAGAAATTATAAATAAGCTAGATAACCTAATTCTTATTACTCTAGAGAAATATACCTCTAAAGAAGAAAGTAAACCTAAGAAACTTCTTAAGAATCTGTAGGTTACTAAGATTAACTAAACTAAGTTTAGAAAAATATAAAGGTTTAAGAATAACTACTAACTAGTAATACTATATATACCTAGTAATAAAGTGCTGTATATTAGGCTATACATTAACTAGCTATAATAGCTTCTTAATAAGAAAGATGTTATATATATATATAAAATAACTAACATCCTAGAAATTATATGTAAAGACTTATACAGTCTTACCCTACTAGTAGAAAAAAATAAAGAGAACCTTTATCTAGTTATTATAAAGACACCTCTGTCTAAGAAACTAATATAATATCTAATTAACTTAGTATTAAGAATTAACGTCTTACAACACTATCTTAATAAACTTATAATAACTTTTTAGACTTCTATAGCTTTACTAAAGAATTTAATAAACTTAATATATACTATAATTTATTAGACAAATTTTAAAAGAAGAATAGAGTAAATAGAGAAGAGTTGTATAAATAAACTAAAAACGCGTAGACTTTATAGAAAAAAACTATACAATAGCTTACTAAGCTAGTAGAGGTACTTAAGACACCTCTAATACTATATAAGTATAAAGTATATAGAATTAGCTAAGCAAGTAATATATATTAGTAGCTAGACTACTAAAACCCTAAGCACATTAAACTTTTCTAGATAGTATATATATATAAAACCTATATAATTTATAAGAGTAATAAAGATAGAACTAGCTAGTACCTAAGATAAATTTATAACACGCTTAAGTGTAGTAAATATTAGTTTAAATATATAATAGATAGCTACTTTATCTACCTATAGAATAAATAGACAGTGTCTTACTTTCTAGGTTATATTAACTTATAATCTATTATATAGATATAGACTATAAATAAAACTATAGAATATAAGTTTACTATATAAGAATGTAACTAAAGCTAATAGTATACCTGCCTACACTCTAATTATAATAGATATGTTATTACAAAGAACTTCTATAGATTTAGAAAGACTATTTTAGACTAGCGTTTCTAATAAAAATAGCTAAAAAGAAGATTAATAGTAAAAACTTCTTAATACTTATTAAGCTCTCTATAAAGCTTAATAGAGTATAGATATAGGTATTTATAGATTTAGACTCTTAGGTAAGCTACATTTCTAGAAGAGTAATACTCTAAGCTAAGATTAGGCTAATAAAGAAAAAGAATAGCTATATATTATATGTTGCTAATACGTAACTTATACTAGGTAAAATAAGCATTACTTATAAAGTTATAGAAGTAATACTTAGTATTAAAGAATATTAGAGAAAATTAGACCTAGACGTCTTTAGATTAGCTACCTATAATATTATATTAGATATGCTCTAGTTATAAGAATATAACCTATAAATTAACTAGAAGTTAAAAGAGTTTTTATTTAACTACTATAGACTAGACGCAACTATAAGCATACTTACGCATTACATAAAGCTAATAGTAGATAAGAGAGAGATTAACTTAATTATAAAGAAGTAATAGACCCTATATAAGAATAGCCTTAAGAAATAAGAGTTTAACTTAATAAATATAGTAAAAAGACTTATCTAATTATAAAGTTAGAGTTCTAGAGAAACGCGTAACTCTAAGTATTCTAAAAGAGTATAGAGTATCTAAGCATCTCTTTATAGAAGTAGTAGATAGTAATACCTTACTAAAGTACTAAGAATAGAACTATAAGATTAAGTTAAAAGAAGAAAAGAAACCTCTATTCTTACTAATCTACTTCTTATTAGAGGTAGAACTTAACGTTCTAAGAAAAAAGCTAGATAATAACCTAAAGAAAGAGTATATTTAACCCTCTATATTACTAGTAGAATTCTCTATACTCTTTATACTAAAGAAGAAAGAACTACTAAGAATATGCATTAACTATTAAAGACTTGATAATATTATATTTAAGAATTAATACCTACTACTAAATATTATAGAACTTTGAAATTAACTAATTTAAGCTAAAAATCTTTATAGTAATAGATCTATATAATAGCTACTACTTTATTAGAATAAAGAAAGGTAAAGAATAGAAGATAGCGTTTTACATAAGATATAAATATTATAAATATATTATTATACTGTTTAGACTTATTAACGCTCTAGTAATATTCTAAGCGCTTATTAATAACGTGTTAAGAGTATATCTAGATATCTTTATTATTATATACTTAGATAATATTCTTATCTACTCTAAAAATAAAGAAGATTACGTTAAATATGTCTATATAGTACTAAGGTACTTAGACTAGTATAACTTATAGATTAAACTAAAGAAGTGTTAATTCTACTAGAAGAAAGTTAACTTCTTAGGCTACGTTGTAGGAATTAACAAAGTACGTACAAGTAAAGAAAAGATTAAGCTTATTAAGAAATAGCCTTAACTAACCTTAGTTAAGAAGATATAATCCTTTTTAGAATTCCTAAACTTTAATTAATAGTTTATTAAGAACTACTCTAAGATAGCTATTCTCTTAACTAAGCTTACGTAAAAGAATATACCTTTTATATAGAGTAAAGAAGCAAAAGATACTTTCTAGACACTTAAGAATGTAAGTATTACTTTACTATACTTCTATATATTCTAAATAAGAGAACTACTATATTTTAAGACTAACGTGTTAGACCTTACACTTAGAGACTGCGCTAGTTAGCTATATAAAGATAAATAGCACCTAATTATCTATTACTCTTGTAAGTTCTTAGAACTAGAGAAACACTATAATATTTATAACAAAGAGCTTCTAGCTATTATTACCTATCTAAAATATTAGAGAGTATACGCTAAAAGCTACTTAAAACTTATAATATGTATAGATAATAAGAACTTAGTAAACTTTACTACTACTAAGGTTCTTAACTATTAATAAGTATAATAGTTAGAAGAACTTAGATAGTATAAGTTTAAGATTATAAATACGCTAAAAAAGAATAATAGTAGAGCTAATACTCTAAGCTACTAATATAATATTACAGAAACTGAGTCTATTATAGATACTATAATACTTAAGGTTAATAATAATAAGTTATTAGAACTAGCTAAGACACAGAACCTACTTATATAAGTTGCTAGTATAGTACTAGAAGAATTATAAGAAGTAATTATCCCCCCTAGGCCTAAGAGATAGAACCTACAGTGTACTTTTTTTAGAATTACGTAATAACGCGTTACTATATTAGACCTAATAGTAAACTTAAAAATCTCTAACGCAAGCCTAGATTTACGCCTTACAACTTTACGCTGCATTCTATAATTACTAAGACAACTGTTTTCACGCGCGTAATGTATGCAGACTAGGAAATTATTATATTTTTTAGACTCTTCTAATAACCTAGCATTATAACGCGCTCTACATTTATTCTACATTACTAATAGTGCTTTAGATTATTAACTAGCACTAATACTAGTCTTATATAATTAAGCAATACTAAAAGAAAACCTAGCAAGTCTACCTGCACTAGTACAAAGCCTAACCTAAGACACATATATAATACCTATAAGATTACTAGCAATCTATATTCTATGCGCAATTACCTATAAGCCTAGCTATATTAGCTATATTATGTAACTGCTATAGCTACTATCTATATTTACTATTATCTACCTATCTATTCTCTATTTATGCCTATAAGTTCTTAGGTCCTTTACTATAGCTATAAAGATAATAAAATACTACGCTTAAGATTGTATATCGCGTAGACATAGTAAGAGACCTTTAGCTTCTACTTCTTATAAAGGTCTTCTAGGGTAATCTTAATAAATTCTTTCTTCTAGGCTATTATTAGAACTTATATATTAAGAAGTTTCTTCTTAAGATACTAGAGTTACTATAACTATACTTTTGTAAAGGCCTACTTAGTAGCTAAGAGGTCTAACCTCTATTCTATAAGCACCGCGCCTACTAAGAAGATAATAATTACTAATATAGCGTTGCTATATAGCTTATTTAGGAATTTCTTGTTATTAACGTTGAAGTTCGTGCTATAAGTACAGCTAATCTAGCTACTAGCGTACTTTAGCCTAACTCTTCTGTTAAAGATAACCTTCTTCAGTATATTGCTTAGACTATAGTAGTAGTTATTTACTATTTTCTAAGTAGTAGGCTATAACCTACGCTTAGGGTATATGCGCTTAAGTATTAGACGCGACTTATAGTTTATTTTAATTGTGTTATTATTAGTATTATTACTAGTATTAGTATTGTTGTTATTCTTAGAATTAGTATTAGAATTAGAATTAAAGATATAGAATAAAGAGAAGTATCTTTAGCGTAAGAGAGAGGTTTTATACTCTTATAGCTGCGCTCTTCTAACTCTAAACTAGACTCTTGCAGAAATCTCTATACTTATAGTACTATAGTTTAACGCTGTCTTTAACTATAGTTAACTTACGTAGTACTATAGTTTAACTTAATTTTTAACTATAGTTTACTCTTAAAGTAGTACTACTATAGTTTAATACTACCTCTACTATAGTTGCCTACTAAGTTCTATAGCTAATAGAAAGGCTTCTATTTAATATTATGCCACGTTTCTATTCCTAGCTCTACTACTAATAAGAGCTACCTATTATTGCTATTAGTACCTAACTTTATAGCTTAGAAAGCTTATTTCTACGTTAACTTCTAGATAGAAAATATTTTAATATTTATATAGCTCTTTAGACCTATAGCTTACTTATTACTACCTCTAAGCCTACTTCTAAGTCTACTAGAAACGCCTCTATTACTATTATGCTAATAAGTATGTTGTTATTAAAGCACTAGATCTATAGTAAACGTTACTAAGAGAGAGTTTTATTAATACCTATAGCTATATACAGTAAATATAAGGTGTTTAGAAAATATACCTACATTAAGATAACTATATAGAGTTACTAACTACGTTTTGTTGCTCTGCTCTGCATTAACACTCTACTGTAATAAGAAGTAATTATTAAATAATACTATAATAATTCTATATATAGTTACTCTAGTATTACTAGAATAATAAAACTTATTAGGCGAAATTATAAGTTTCTAAATATAAAAAATAAGATTACTATCTTTATAGCTAAGTGCGCAGACTATTAAAAGAATAAGTATAGTACCTACGCACTCTACAAAGAAATGTAAGCAATAGAGCTACCTAACTAGCCTTAGTTAGATATCTCTATAGACTTTATAATAGGCCTACTAGTCTTAAGAGACTCTATAACTAAAGTATTCTATAATATAGTTTTTATAGTAGTTAATTATTTTATAAAGTAAGTAGAGTACATTGCCTTTAGAAAAGACTTTATAGTAGTATAGCTTACATATATTATGAATAACTATATTATCTAACACTATAGCATTCTAAAATTAATTATTAGTAATAAAAATAAGCTTTTTACTTTAAACTTTTAAACTACCTTGCTAGCTGCTATTAGAATATAAAGAAAGCTACAAATAGCTTATTATCTATAGATAGACAGACAGACTAAGCAAATAAATTGCATAATAAAAGTATATTTACGCATCTACGCTAATAAATAGTAAAATAACTAAGTATTACTATTACCTATAGCCTAGATAGCGTATAAGAACAAACTTTCTAAGTCTATAGAATAAACTCTATTCTATATAAACTATAAAAGCTACCTAAATCTCTTTACATATATATTTTCTAGTCTAAAGATAGAAGTAGCTATTACTACTATAGATAAGCTAAAGATATTACATAAGTTACTTAGAAAGAAACTTAAAGAGGTATAACGCTAAAGTATTTTATATATTTATAAAAAACAAAAATAGTACCTTAGCTAAAGAAAAGAGATAAAGTTTATTTACTTATAAAGAATCTCTACACTAAGCAACCTAATAAGAGGCTTAATAATGTTAAGGTTTAACTATTTTTATTTCTTAATTAAAAAGGCCTAGCTAATTATACACTTAACCTTCTATCTAATATAGAAATCTACCTATAATTCTATATTAAAATATTAGAACTAGTACACTCTAAAACGCTGCTATAGAAAACTTTCTACTTTAAATTAGAAGAAGACAATATCTACAAGGTTAAAAGAATTCTTGCACACTAATAAGATAATAATAGAATAGAATACCTAATTGAATAGTTAGAATATAATAAGAACTAAGCTATATAAGAATAAGATATAAACCTTATAAAGTACTACTAGAGAACTTAGTATAACTATGTAAAGCTACTATAGTATTAAGACTACCTAAGGTAGACTATATTATAAGTAAGAACGCTATTCTAATAAAAGCTACTAGATAGTCTAGACTTTCTATATTAACTTTCTTACTCTCTACCTCTATCTCTAATATAAGACACAGCGCTTTCTTCTACGCACGCTTATTAGCCTATACTAGTATCTTCTTATTGTGTAGTAAACGCGTAATTACCTTTACTAATAACTTTTTATTTTTATCTACTTTTACTTAAGACTCTTTATAAGTTTTATCTAGAGAGAGCTAAGACATATTAATACATAGACAGCTAAGATAAGTACATTTTGTATATTTAAGAGGGGAATTTAGCGTAATATTATAAGGCTAATTATTTATAAAATACTTATTATAAGTAATGTTCGAAATAAAAGTAGCGTTAAGGATTTTCTAGATAAGATAGATCTAACATTTATAAGACTTAGATAATATATTAGATCTTTAGAGCTTATAATACGCGCAAAGTAACTCTACTTATAAGCTAAGTAAGACTAAGGTTAGGTATTCTAAGAATAGATCTTTAGAAGAGAAAGATAGTATTATAACCTAGGGTTAAGACGCTAATAACTACGCTATAACTGCGCTACATAACTTAGAACTAGGATAATAATTCTTTAAAGTAATAACTATTAGTAGTTATATAACTAATTACTTTACTAAGGGTTATTAGTAACTTTACTAAGAATTATTACTAGAAGTAATTATAACTATTATAACTACTACTAGAAAGTTATACCTACTATTATTAGAAGTTACTATAACTACTATATAAGTATATAGCTTAGACACTATATCTCTAAAGCTTAGTATATTTAACTTTGTATAAGACTTTAGTATTTAATCTAAGAATTATATTTCTTTCTATAACTTATTATAATATTATATTAATTTACTAATTATACTAATATACTTTTATACTATTACATTAATCTACTAATTATGCTAGTATACTACTCTGTTCTACCTCGCTTACTCGTCTCTAAGAACAAACTCGAAGAACAACCTTAACACAAATCTAGGCTTACGTTAGAGATTTTTAAGTTTACTATTAGGTCTAATATAGTAACGCGTTATCGCGTGATTCTAAAAAAAGTACACTGTAGGTCCTGTCTCTTAGGCCTAGAGAAGTAGTGTAAAGTTTTATATAATCTTACTCTAGGCTACTATCTCTTAAACAATAGTAAAAACTAAGTAAATATACTTATATCTAGAGTTTAATATATACTATAAGTAATATCTAACGTTTCTTCAAACTTAAGCTAATGTATACTTAGGTTTACCTTAAAAAAGTTCTCTTTATCTTTTTATAGTTTATTAGTTAGCTTCTACTATGCTAGTACACAGGGTTCTTTAGTGTAAATTAGCTATTTAATTATCTAAAGATTGCTAAGAACAAGAACTTTAATAGATAAAAACACAAAAGAAGGTAATAGAATAAGAATGTTATCTTTTTCCTTAAGACAAGAATAGCTTTTTAGATACTAGACACTTGTATAGTACTTTAGACTAGAGAATCTCTCTAGAATAGAATCTCTTTCTACTAAAAACAACGCCTACATGTCTTAGTACCTATGCTAACTACTTTATATACTTATAGCAGTACATCTTTATATTCTCTAACACCCATACACTACTTACTTAGCTCTAGTATACCTAAAAGAGTATTAGCTACTTTATTCTTTTTACTTACTATAAATATAGTATAAAAGTTCTATATATTAAGTAGTAGAAGCTAATAAGTAATAAAAGCTTTTAGAAGATTAATTACACTACGCTATAGTTATACAATAAGTATTTTTGTTTCTATTTCTACTTTAAAATATATACTATAGATATAGAACTAAACCTTTTCGTGTGTAAGAAGAAGAGCCTTACATATACTTACTTAAGTTATAACTTCTTTTAGTTACTAACTAAAGTTTACTTTTAAAGTGTATAGAGTATAAATTAAAATTTAGATCTAGCTATGTAATAACTACGCTCTATCTTTTCTTACTACTATTAATTAAAAGAATAATCTTGTAGATAGACTTAGTAAAATTAAATAATACTAGAGCTAGCGCTGTTATTAGAATAGCCTTTAGGTATTCTATTACTCTTTTCTATTTTACACTATATTTGAATAGCGAATTTATATATAATAATCTAAATAGTAGCGTAGTAATAATTATAGAGCTAAGTATCTAAAATCTTTAGTACACCGAGATCTTAGAAAATATCTAGACTTTTATATTACTATATATTACTCTAGCTAGCGTGCAACCTTATTAACTATATTTTTATTAAGCTAGTAGCTATACTTTTCAGTCTATAGCTTATAAGAATTCTAAATAGATTATAGAAATCTAATCTATACCTAGAGATAATAACGTCTACTCTCTTAATAACGTAAAGCACCAGTGAGCCGGCCACCCCAGTGAGCCGGCCACTTTTTCTTGGCATCGCGAACACCATGTACGAAACATAAAATTACTCTACATCCTCTACAGATCCTTCGTACGATGTAGCTACATTAGATTCAGAATCTTCTTCTGCATCTTTCTGACACGTACGAGCGTTGTGTCCAGTCTCTCCACAGTTGCCACAGCGCCGTTGAGCTGGCTGGGTCCTTTTTTGACTACCTCTACTACTACCCTTATTAGACCTCGTACAAGCAGCAGAAGCACTTTCAGCTACCTGCAATGCGCCTGCACCAAACTCTAGTGTACCGCCTGTCTGAATTCGCTTCCTTTTGCGCCCTCTGCGCTTTGTTAACTCTGCTACTTGCTCTTCAAGCTCTCGTACGCGGGCTTTGATAAGAACATTTTCATGCAGCATCTCTTCAGCTCCTTTAACAAGCTTTGAGAAGCCTTCTTGAGCACTTGTTGGAGATCGTACGAATGATTCCCTTACTAGCCTTGATTGCGACCCAAATTCGTACGTATTACTTGGTGTTCTAGACTGCCAGGGTGTTTCTGGTAGGACGACTGGTGGTGGCGTACGAAGACGGACCTCAAGGCGATCAAGGACCCTCTGCGCGTTGATAGGAACTAGTCCTGCTGCCTCAAAGGCCTTCTTGCAGTTCTCGTACGTGAATACGTCGAAAAACGCGTCTTTAAAGGCTGGAAGGAAGCCTTCTTTGTTGATGTGGTAGACGCGTCGGCGTGCCAAGTCTCGTACGCGCTGAGAGTACTTCAGCTTCAATGGCGAAAAACACACTACGTCAAGTGGCTGAAGTATGTGCGATGAATGAGCAGGCATACAGAGGGTTAGGATCTTTTGTTTGAGGCAGTAGTCCTTAAAATCCTGGTTGAGGTGGCTCTCATGGCCGTCTAAGACGAGCAGCCTGTACGACCCTACCTGACGCGACTTTGTATGCTCATCAAAGTGCTTTAACCACTCAAGGCCAAGCTGATTGTTTGTCCAGCCATTCTCTGATACAGAGAGCTTCCAGTCGTACGGTATTGAAGTCTCCTCGTACCATGCTGAGATATGGACGCGTCCCTTGTAGATGATGAAGGGCGGGGTCGCGTACCCAGCAGCGCAGATGCTCTGCACGACTGTAACCCACTCGCGATCGCCTGGCTGGATCAAGTTTGGTCTTGTACGACGTTCTGAGCCTGTGACTACTTTCATTGAGCCAATGACGCCCATCTGGAAGCCTGTCTCATCAAAGTTGTGGATGTCGTCGTCTGCAATGCCATACTTGGCTACTGTCTCTCGGACGAGCGTGAACCACGCGCCGATAATCTCTGGATCTTCTTGGAGTATCCTCTGACGATCTTTCGCTCGGTTGAAGGCCATCTTAAGCTCCTCCGTACGCTGAACAAAGCGCTCTGCCCAGTTCTTGCCAACGGGTGTCCCACCACGTACAGCTAGTAATTTATCTGCGATATCTGCTACCTCTTGCAGCCGGGGGGCAAACCCTCGGGAATTAAGCTCAAGGATATATCGTACGATCGTTTGCTCCTCTGTTAAGGTAAGCTTCTGGATTCCAGGTCGTGTTTGGTGTCGATTTGTGATTCCGTGCAGCCGATCAGAGAGCCGCTGATGTCGTACGCTAAAGGCAGCAGCAGCGCGTCGCAGGGTCTGAAATTGGCCTGAGGTATAGGCCTGAAGAGCAAGATCAATTCTGCCTTCGTTGTACGATAAGTTAGGCTTCTTTTGAGATAGCATTGTAGTTCGTACATGGTGTTCGCGATGCCAAGAAAAAGTGGCCGGCTCACTGGGGTGGCCGGCTCACTGGTGCTTTACGTTATCTATAATAACCTATTTAATATTTCTAAATATTATGTACTAAATTAGTAGATACTAGGCTTAATTTTCTACTTTGTATAGTAATTTTTTAATTTCTTATTTAACATATAATCTAAGTATAGTATATGTCTTTTAGAGATATAGTCTCTATAGATTTTAGTTATAACTTATATTAATTTAGTAAAGATATTAGTTATATCTATTAGTATTTTGCTTTTGTTGTCTAAACTCTGTTTAGACTTTTCTTCTAACTCCTACACTAACCTCTAAGCCTAAGATTTTTTTAGCCTGCCTTACTACTAGCTTTACTACTATAGTAGTCTATATACTTATAATATACGTTAGATACTATAGTAAAATAAGATTTTACTTACGTATATACTTGTTATAAGTAACACGAAGAATTCTCTTCTTAACGTAGAGTAAAGAGGTTAAAGGCTAACTATAACTAATTTAGAACGCAATAATAATTGTAGAGATTAGAGTTACGTAATTAGAATTAGTATTCTACTAAGACTAGGCCTCTAGAAGGCTAGTAGAGCTAAGAAAGCTATAGTTTTTCTAAACCTCTTTCTTAGATAGAAGACTAAAGAGAATAAGACCTAAGGTAATAGATATAAGAATATATTAGATTTTATTATTACACTTATTAATATTAGCTTAAATAGTTTTTCTCTTATATAAATTATTAACTAGTTATTCTACTATTTATAGAATTAGATTATCTTTACCTAAAGTTATTCTAATATAACTCTATTCTACTAAATCGCTAGATAAACCTTATAGACTACTACTTTAGTCTACCTTACTTTAGTACAGACTAAGCCTAGAGAAGTATAGCGTAACTCTAGATAATACTTTAACTACTTATAGATTTAGTAGATGTGAATAACAACTAGGTTGCCTAATTAAGAAAAATATTAGCTCTAAGAAGTACTTAGAATAATATAGCCTAGAGTCTAGAACTCTTAGTACTAGCACTAGCAAATAATAAGATACTAGATATATCTAACTAAGGGAAAGAGAATACTTCTAGTACTATAGAGCTTAGACACTTTAGATAATAGGCTTAAGTTTAGTCTTAGTAGATACTTAAGATATAGAATATAATTAATTAGCTTGCAAGTTAGCTAATAGCTACTTTTAATAAATAATTATTTACTATAAAAAAACCTTAGATAGTATTTATCACCTAAGAAGTATAATAGAAGTTAAAAGGAACTTTTAATATTTCTTACTAATATTAAATTATACTATAAATTTAACAAAGTATCTAATAACTAGAAAAAAATTCTTATAGTAAGCACGTACCTAGAAGAAAAGGCTTCTAATTAGATGTAGCTATATATAGATAACTATCTTATAGATATTATATAATATAGAACTAAGAAAGAAACCTAAACTATATTTATAAGTTAGATAGAATTTAAACAAGAGATAGAACGCATCTTTAGAGAAGTAGACATAAAGAATTAGGCTTAGAAATAAATTACTTAACTAAGGTAAACTTAGTCTATATTAGCCTATATAGTAGAATTTAAGCAACTACAGGCTAAGATTTATTAAGATAATATAGTACTTTAAATAGTCTTTAAAGTAGGCCTTAAGCAAAACGTTAAAAATAGCCTTATATACTATAATAAGCCTAGAACACTATACGCGTTAATTAAGCTTACTATACGTATTAACAACAGGCTATAGAAGCAAAATAATTAGAAAAAATACTTCTACTCTAACATAGCTAACATGAAGAGACAGCGTAGAAGGTATAATAGAGATAGTAATACTATTATAATAAGTAAAGTATAAGAGAAAGCTAAAGATAGAAAACTCTAAAAGAAGAGATAGAATAGTCTCTCTAAAGAAGAACGCTAAAGGCGTTATAATAAAAAGGCATATCTCTAATATAGTAAAGTTAGACACTTCGCCTAAGACTACCTTTTAGGCAAAGCAAGTAAGTAAGTAGCTATTAAGATTAAAATAGTTAGATAGAGCACGCTCTACCTAGCTTAGATAGAACTAGATAATAACCTTAGTAATATAGACCTCTATAAGGAAGCCTATATAAAGAAAGACTATAAGTTTATTCTATAACTAAAGTAAGCTAATAATATTCTTATAATAGAGAAGAAACCTAAAGAAACTAACTAGAAAGTTAAAGACAGAGTTATATTAAAATAACTAGTAAGGAACTAGTGTTAAGTATATAGAGATGCTACACACTACACTAATAACTACGCAAAGCAGAACTAAAATATAATAATAGGTCTAGAAGCTAAAGAAGTTAGATATTAGGTAATATACTAATAACTATACTTTAAGAACCTAAAGATAGAGGTCTCTAACTCTAAAAGACCTAAAGAAAGAGATACTAGAGAATACTAGAGATTATACTAATATAACTATAAAGTAGAGTGTAAGTTTTACTAAAAGAATAAAGAGAATTATAGAAGAGACTAGAAAGGGTATTATTACCTAAACTTATAAGTAGATAAATATCTAGTAGATAACTACTACCTTTATAAGCTTAAGAAAGTAGAAATCTATAAAAGACTTCTATAGCTATAGTATAAAAATAGATGTTCCTTCTACTATAACTAACTTAAGAAAGTATAATAAGTAGATAACTACTACTACGTTACAATATTATTAAATATCTGCGAAGTAATAGACTACTCTATCTATAAAGCTAAGAAGGTAGAGCTAAGAAAGAAAATTACTAAGAAAAAGATACCTTATTAGAACTTTTATTAGAGCTTTTATTATAATAATAGATATATAATCTATTATAGTTCTAAAACTAATATAGGCTACTTTCTTAGGAAAAAAAAAGTAAGTAGGTAAAAGACTAGAATACTACTAAAAATAGAGTTATACTAGTAAAGGCATACCTAAAACAACTCTTAGAAAGGTACAGGATACTAATAGTCTAGTAAGGTAATTACTTATAACTATATCTATATAAAGTTAAAACATCTAAGCGCTTATAAATAGTAGAGCTATATAGATATTAATCTCTCTAGAAGTAGTTAAGAAGTATAAAATACTATACTAGATTAAGAATAAACTAATTCTAATAGTATTAGCTAATAAAAAACCTATAGAATATAGAAGTAGTATAATATAAATAGAAAATAAGTCTACTAAGCTATAGATAGTAGATATAGAATACTAAATAGACATTAATATTATAGATCTAGAAGAACTAGATATATTAATAGGTTATAACTAGCTAAAAGTTTATAACTCTACTATTAACTAGCAAATAAAAATAATACTTAAAAGGGAACCTGTGCGTAAAGTTATAGAAGTACGCTATAAGGTACGTTTAATAAATTAGAGCTTACTCTAAGATAGAAGATTTAGTAGCATCTTATTTATAAGATTACAAGAAATTATATAAAGAAATTTTAGAAGATAGAAGTTATTTAGATAAAAAGAGTTATAACTATAAAGAAAGAACTCTTACTACTAGAGATACTATAAGAGTATTAAACTAATAAATTTAAGAAACTCTTTAAGAAAAATAAGGCTATTAATCTAGTAGACTATTAGAAGTAAAATTATAAAATTATTCTAGATAAAAGAGTTAAGCTAAGCCTAGGACTAATATACCTAATAGCGCCTAAGCATAATGCTAAGCTAAGTAACTTTATCTAGAAGAATCTAAAGAAGAGATTTATCTAACTAGGATTAGACCTAATAGCCTTACTTATCTTGTTTGTAAAGAAGCCTAATAGAAAGTAGTAACTATATATTAACTTCTAAAAGTTAAATAGTGTTATAAAAAAGAACTAATATCTCTTACTACTTATTATAGAGCTTATAGATTAACTCTAAAGAGCTAAGTAGTTTATAAAATTTAACGTTTAAAAGGATTTTACTAAATTAGAATTAAAGAAGGTTATAAGTAGATGACAGCGTTTAAGATAAAATATAGACTATTTAAGTTTATAGTTATGCTGTTTAGATTAATAAACGCGCTAGTAACTTTTTAATTAGTTATTAACAAAGCTCTCTATAAGTACCTTAGAATCTTTGTTATAGCATACCTAGATAATATACTATTGTACTCTAGCAAATTACTTAAAGAATATATAAGAAAGTACTTAAGAACCTTAGGAAATATAAGCTATACTTATAACTAGAAAAGTGCGAATTCTGTATTAAAGAGATAGAATTTCTAAGCTTTATTATATTTATAAAGAGAGTTAAGATAAACCTAAAGAAAATTATAGCTGTATAGAAGTAACGTACCTCACGGGCGAGTTAATTACACAGGCGAGTTAATTACTCCGCTAAGACCTTACTAAAAATTGCGACTATATACTACTATGTAACACTATCTAGAACTATAATTAGAAATTATAATAGATTATTCTACTTAGAATCTACTACTATATCTTGCTTATAGGTGCGTAAGTTGTAACTAGCTTTACTACAGCGTCTACAGCGTCTTTATAATAGTTTACCTACTTTAACGCGTACTCTTTTCTTTACCTTCTTCTTATTACTACGCGCTCTAAACTCCTTTAGAGTTAATAGTTACTAACTATTATTAACTATAAGAGTTCTTTCTTACTATATCTACTTTCTTTTATATAATCTACGTTACGTAGTAGCCTTATTAGCTACTTTAAGCTTAGTAATACGCTTTTAAGATAATACTAAAGTATACACTATTATCTTAGCGCCTTTTAAGAGGCTTTTTACTACCTTAACTATAAAAGTAGGCAAGCTATTTATATACCTCTAAAACCTCTTAAGAACTAGCTTTATTTAAGACCTTAATTCTAGAGTATTACTTAGAGTTTATAACTACTAAGGACTATCTTTAATAGTAGATAATAGTAGAGTATATAAGTAGATGTTAAGTATTAATACTATAGCCTCTAAGTTAAATAGAACTAAGCTAGCGCCTTAAAAGCCTTCTAGAATATTACTCTTTATAATTAAGGCGTTTTAAGTAGTAAGAAAGTATAGTAAGAACTCTATTTTAGTAATATAAGTAATCTTATTATATATTAGCTTCTTAGCTTAGCACCTATACGCCTTCTTTAATAGGCTAAAACACCTAATATTAAGTAGCTATAGTAGGTGCGATAAGTGTAGAGATATATATAGAGTAATAATCTTCTATTTCTTATAGTATTGCTAGAACTTAAGCAAGTTATAGCTCTTATAACTATTAATAACTAGTAGGTAGTAACTACTAATAACTCTCCTCTTTATATAATTATTAAAGTGCTCTAGCTACTTAAGACTAAGCTTATTTATTATCTAGCTATTCTTAGAGACCCTAATAACCTAATTATAAAGTAGATTTTTCTCTTTATACTAGGTAGAGAGGTAGTACTTACTAATAAAGATAATAAAGAGTAGAATTACCTATCTTATAGCGTTAATACCCTAGATAACTATTACCTACTCTTAGTTACTCTACTAAACTATCTTTAGCTGTCTTTAATAGTCTAAGCCTATAACTACTACTCTAGTTAATATTACGCCTATTATAAAGCCTATCTTATTAAAGTTATACGTATTTTTATTTTAAATGCTGTACTTTACTTTTAAATTATATACTAGCTAGAACTAGTCTCTAATAACCTTAGAATTCTTGCAGAGAGCTTAAATATAGTTATACTTTTAATTAAACTTAACTTTAAACTTTAGGCAGCACTTAATAAAGATTATAGTCTAGTTAATACTAACTAAGTATAGGCAACGCTTATCCCGCAAAGAATTAGCTATATTTTTAATAGTAGTAAGCTAGAGAGAAAATCCTTACGCGTTAAGGTTAAGAATATACTTAATAATTACCTTCTCTTTTATATTAAGAAGCCTTCTTAAGTTAGGCGCGTAATTACATTTATATATTATTCTATAGCGTTAGTTACTAAGCGTACTTTAAGTAATATTATAGATAGCTATAGCGCGTTGCTAGGAGAGAGTTATGTTGCTTTAGATAGCCTAAATTATAAGCTATAATTAAGCCTCCTTTAAAGCTAGTAGACTATTTAGTTATTAGCTTATTATAGTTGTATAGTAGGTAATAGTACATTTTAGTAGAGTCTTAGCAGAGTAATTAACTTGCCTATATAATTAACTCGCCTATAGGGTATATTAATTAGAGTAATAGAGAATAGCGTAATATAGCTAATGTAGCTAGGCTTATAGATAATTACGTATAGAATATAGGTTGCTAGTAATTATATAGGTATCTTAGGTTGTCTTAGAGGCTTTGTGCTAGTGCAGGTAGACTAGGTTTTCTTTTAGTGTTGCGCAATTGCATAGAGCAGGTATTAGTACTGCTAATTAAGAACCTAGATAACTTTTAGTAATATGTAATAAATATAAAATAGTTAGCGTGTTGTAATTACGCGCGTAGTAACTATTATATTAGTAGTAATTATAGAATACAGCGTAAAGTTATAAGGCGCAAATCTAGGCTTATATTAGAGATTTTTAAGTTTACTATTAGGTCTAACATAGTAACGCGTTATTGCGTAATTCTAAAAAAAGTACACTATAGGTCCCGTCCCTAAGGCCTAGAGGGGGGGAGAGAGAAGAGAGAAGAAGAGTAAGTTAAGACTAACGCGTTAGATTATATACTTAGAGCTATATTATTATAGTAGTACCTAGATAAGAAATAGAGACTAGTATTCTACTATTTAAGAAAGTTCTCTAGAGCAGAACTTAACTACAACATTTATAATAAGAAACTACTCAGAATAGTAGCTACCTTTAAATAATAGAAAGTCTACTTGCTAGAACTACTATATATAATTAAGGTTTTTACCAAGTACTAGAACTTAGTAAGCTTTATAACAACTAAGAAACTTAACTAACAACAAGTCTAATATACTAAGATATAAGCTTAGTTTAACTTTAGAATAACGTATTACGCTAGAACGCTTAATAGAGTAGTAGATACTCTAAGCTAGAGGTCTAATCTATAAGAAGAAAGTTATAATAAACTATATAACACTATATTTAAGAAGATGCCTAATAGTATACTATAATATAACTAGCTAGATCTAGCTAAAGTAGCTAAGGTAGCTAAGTTAGTAAAAACACTATAGTAGTAGTAGTAGTAGAGAGTAGCTAGCTAGTAGTTTAAGCTTAACAAAAATAGCTCTAATAAACTTCTATAAAATAAATAAGAATACTAGAATATAATTTAAGAAGATTAAACGTATATACCTCTATACATAAGATTAAGTCTTATCTAGAAACTATACAAATCTCTAGAATCTAAACATACGTTAACTAAAGAAATAGTTAGACAACTAGCTAAGGTATTTAGAATACTACGCTTGTAAGCGAAGGTATAGAATGTCTTAGGCAACTATTTAGCTTATTATTATAATAAGCCTAAGAGATATACGCTCTATAGCTTACTATAACTTTTATAGCTACTAACTAAACTATAGGCTAGCGTAATAAAAGACTTTATAGTAAAGCTTCTAAAATTATTAGAATGTTAAGGTCGTCCTTCGAGTTTGTTCTCGGGGACGAGTGAGCGAGGTAGGACGGGGTGGTGTACTAGCACGATTAGTAGATCGATGTAATAGTACGGGGGTGTAATAGCACGATTAGTAGATTAATGTAATATTACAAGGGTTTGTAGAAAGAAGTATAATCCTTAGATTAAATACTAAAGTCTTGTACAAAGTTAAACACACTAAACCATAAGGGTGCAGTGTCTAAGCTATATACTTGTATAGTAGTCATAGTAACTCCTAACAATAGTGGGTGTAACTTCCTAGCGGTAGTCACAATAGTCGTGATCGCTCCTAGCAATAGTCCTTGGCGAAGTAAGCGATAGCTCTTAGCAGAGTAATTGGTTACGTAACTGCTGACAGTCATCACCTTAGAGGATCGTTATCCTGGTTCTAAGTCGTGTGGCGCGGTTGCGGCGTGGTCGTAAGCGTTTTGACCCTAGGTCGTAACATAGAACTAGAATTAAGATAACTTTATAATATAATTCTAGTAATTATGTATTAATAAACTAAAAAACTAAAGTTTATACTAATAGAAAAAAGTATTATAGTAGAAAATTGCGCGTATAAAGTCTCTAAAGTATTAATATTAGAGCATAGTATACTAGAAGAATTTATAATAGATAGAGATAAACTATTTATATCTAAGTATTAGACAATATTTCTAACAAAACTAGGTATAAAGAAGAAGCTATTAACTAGCTTCTACTCTAAAATAAATAGCTAAATAGAATAAATAAATTAGACACTAGAATAGTATCTAAGAATATACGCTAATAAGCTATAAAATAACTAGGTTAAGCTCTTACTAATAGTATAATTAGCCTATAATAGTATAAGATTAGCAACTATAAAGTACTTACTATACTACGCAAACTATAGATATAAGCTAACTACTTATTAAGATCTAAAGAATATAGAAAGTATTATAGTAGATGTAGATAATAAAGCCTATCTTATATAAAAATTATAAAAAGAACTAAGTAAAAATATTACTTATAGAAACCTTATAACGTCTAACATAGTAAATAAACAAAGGATTAAGAGACTAACTTTTAAGAAAAGAAACAAAGTTTTTCTATTATAATAAAACCTAAAAACTAAGTAACTAAGTAAGAAACTAAATAACTTCTAAGTAGAACTATTTAAAATCCTAGAGAAAATAAGTATAGTAAATTATAAACTCTAACTACTACTAAATATACGTATCTACTATGTCTTTTATAAGAAACTTCTAGAACTAGCACCTCTAGATACTAAGCTAGTAATAGATATAGAGCTTAAAAATAATAAGTATAAGGTTAAAGAAATTAGAGACTTATAGATAATTAGTTATTATTAGATATACTTAGTTAAGTAGTAAGAATAGCTAGAGACCTAGAATACTTAGAAACTAAAAAAAAGCCTAATAAACTATAAGTTACTAGTACTTAAGTACTACTAGAAATACCTAAGAAAGCGAGAACTAGGTTCTTAAAAGAAAGAAAGTAATTAAAAAAAGAGTTAAAAGAAGCGTTAGCCTATAACTAGCCTAGGTTAGTTAATAACCTAGGTAGTAATAGTTTAGTTATTAGAAAGTCTATGCTAAAAGTAGAGTTTCTCTTAGCTTGCTTTTTTGCGTAATCTTATAGACTTAGAATTATATAATTCTAGTTAGTTTATAAACGCTCTAAAGTCTTAGTCTCTATAACTTCTAAATAAAGCTATATAACCTTAGCCTCTACATAAAGAAGCGCTAAGTGCTTTTTATACTTTTTAGCTTTAACTTTCTTCTACTCTTTCTTAGTTTTAAATAGACTATACTTAGCTTTTATAAAAATATAACTAGTATACTATCTAGACATAGTATAAATAAAATAATAAAGGTTCTTTTCTTTACAACGCTTATAATAAAACGTTATTTTATTCTCTTACTATTAAACGCAATTAGCCTAAGCCTAGCGCTATTAAGTTAAGTTTTATAAGTAGATATAGTAAGTTAAAGATTAGACCTTAAGTATAGTTAGAGACACTTAAGGTAGAAAGAGGTAGCTATAATAGCTTAGAGCGCGTAGATCTTATATATAGCTTACGCCTTAGTAATTAGTATAGGAAAATAATAATCTAAAGTATTAAGACAATATACCTAAGAGAGAGAATAATATTATAAGTAATATAAAGAATTCTCTTCTTAATATAGAGTAAAGAAGTTAAAAGCTAACTATAACTAAGTTAGAACGTAATAATAATTATAGAGCTTAGAGTAATGTAATTAGAATTAGTATTCTACTAAGACTAGGCCTCTAGAAGGCTAGTAGAGCTAAAGAAGCTATAGTTTTTTTAAACTTCTTTTTTAGATAGAAAGCTAGAGAGAATAGAACCTAAAGTAATAAGTATAAGAATATATTAGATTTTATTATTATACTTATTATAGTTAACTTAAATAGTTTATTTCTTATATAAATTATAAAATAGTTATTCTATTATTTATAGAAATAGATTATTTTTACCTAAAGTTATTTTATAATAACTTTTTTCTACTAAATTGCTAGACAAACCTTACAGACTACCGCTTTAGTCTACCTTACCTTAGTATAGACTAAGCCTAGAGAAGTATAGCCTAACTCTATGTAACAATACTAGTAAGATATAATAGAGGTTTTAAATTAATTTAGTCTACTATAGATATTAGAAATTACTTTTAATATTGCTCTAAAGTTTAATATAGTTAAGGTTTTAGTAGAGTCTTAGCAAAAGCTAGCTACTTACGTATTCTAGCTACTCGCTTTATACATGCGTTAAGAATACTACAACCTTAAGACCTAAAGTACTCTCTATACACAAAGAGCTAAAACATTAAAACCAAACTTACAGGCTAAACAAGCTATACCAAATTGTAGAAACTAAAAGCTTAGACAGTAAATTTAAAAGATGTACTATGTCTCTAGCATCCACATGTCTCACAAACTAAACACCGGAGTCATCCTGCTCAATGCCGACCGTCTCGCTATGACTCTCCCAACCCTCACAAGTGCTAGACAGCGTGTCGTTGTTGACTATACCCGCGATCGCATCATACTGCTCAACAAACTGCATTGCGAAGCCCTCAGATGTGTGCCAGCCTATGTGACAATGCATCAACCAAGCACCAGGGTTATTGGTTTCGAACGCAAGAACCAAGTGACCAGATGCGGGAAGCATAGCAGTATCACGACGGGGTGGATTGTCGAGGTTGAGAGTTGTCTCACCGTCGGTATACGTACCCGTACCCTGCGCGATAACGTAGAAATCATGGCCGTGCAAGTGAATAGGGTGAGGCACGGCGAGCGTCGTGGATATAACGACGTAGACCCATTCATTGGCGTTTGGTACCTGGAACACGGCGTTGGAAGTCTCAAAAGCCGTTTCGCCTTGCATGATCTTCATAAGAGTTGGGTTATTCCATTCCGAGATGAAGGTTGTGCTGTTGAGCGTCCACTTGAAGAGCAGATCACTGTTGAACCCGACGGCAACGGGTTCATCGGCTGTCGCACTAGCTGTAGAACCAACGGTCTTGGAGATATATGGCACGATGTTGTCAGTTTCGTCGGAGCAGCTATCCTCGTAGTCATAGGATGTGGTCGTAGGGGTACCAGGCACGTTTCCGTAGTATATGATACCACGAATATCGTCTTGGTTGTCGTTCTCTGAGCAAGCAGACTGAGGAATTGCGCGTATCCAGAAGTCAGTCACATCGGTTTGGTCGGCTGTTACGACAATATCATAACGCTGGCCCATTCCAATACTGATGACTGACGCTTCGTACGGCTCGATAGCGACAAGATCAGAAGCGATCACCGTCATAGTGTGGTTATCAATCATGAACTTCCAGTGCGTATCGACCGCGGCGTTTACGAGACGGAATAGATAAGACGTGCCGGATGTGAAAGACTGGTTGAACCGGTAGCCTCCGTCCTCGTACGTGTTTGTGCCATTAATGAGTCCATTGTCCAAGGTTGGCGGACCAGACGTCTCGGCGGAGATATAAAGCTCATCAACCGTCTAGGTTGCATTAGTGAAATCCTGACAAGCTCCTTCTGAATTGAAGCATACCTGATGATCCCAATCATTGAGAAATAGTACGCCCAGATCTTCATCATAGTTGCTGGTAGCGGGCCCATTGATGATGATGCCGCCGAAAACACCTTCCCATGCCTGGAGCGCGAAGTGAGAGTGATACCAAGATGAACCGTATTGCGTCGCTCTCCAAGTGTAGGTCATTGATTCACCCGGGGCAGTTGGGCATTGGGTAATCGAGCCTAAAATGGAAGTACGAAGTTAGTGACCGCCTCAGATGTAATTCGTGTAGAGAAGTCACTCACTAACACCGTCTTGATCATTGGTATTCAGCTGCCAGATGCCATGGAAATGAATGCTTGTACCGTTATTCGAAGTTGTAAGCGAGTTCGTGACATGTACGATCACTGTATCACCCCAGTCTGCGATGATGGTTGGCCCAGGTATAGATCTGAAAGATGCGTGAACCAAGTCAGCGTGTCCCTGGCCAGTCGTTCGAAGAAAAAGGTTTCTCACCCATTAACAGCCATGGCCGAGCGTGATACGCCATCCGGTGCGACGGTCACATCGGTAAGCTCCAGCCAGTATTCACGGGTCCTTCCAGTGTCGGGAACGTCGTCAGCTGGGTCCACTTCAATCGAGTAATCGCACCACTCTGAACGCGTAGAGGCGGTGTTGCCGTCACAGGCTGCTCTGGGACGTAGTTCCGACGCGAAAGGACTGGAAGTAGCATAACGAGCGAGAGCTACAACGCTGAAGATACCGTGGAGAAGCATAGTAGGATACAAGGCGGAGGGTAATTGCGCTATCGACAGAACGACGGAAGACAGCGAGCGGTCACTGAAACGCAGATAAAAAAGAGAGTAGAGCAATGGAAACGAGTGTGAAGAAAGCTGGATGACTTTGGATAAGTACAGAGTGAATAACCTATATACGTTCAGCATTAGCGCAACTCCAAGGCTTCCTCCCAAAGCCTTGCAGTCGCGTCAACTCGCAGTCCAGGGTCAATGTTGACAGTTGTGTCTCAAGACGCTCTTCTCCGATACCCACCGGCTTTTGAGGCCGCGCGGCATGGAATTGAGGCATCGAAAATCTCGATATCGCAAAACGACCAAGCCACTTTGGTCGACGAAGCGCTAAAACGAGGTCCACATGTCGTCGTGACTATTCTTGTACCATCAGAAGAAAGTTTAGGAGGTATTCATCCTCTAGAGGTAGCATAAGACGCACAGTCCATGGACATCGTGGAACGGGCCAGGCTTGTTAACAGAGCCTCGTCCCGGGAACGTAGACTGTGGCTGAGAGAGCCGGGAAAGTGCTGCGCATGAAGACATGGGTGGTGGGTCGCCTTGCCGCCAAGATACCGCACGCACCATCTCGACTCAGGAACAACAACATGACTAGACTAGGGTGAATAAACATCCCTTATCAGATGTTTTGAGCTGAGGAGTCATCTGATGTAGCTAGCATTCCCTGACCGCAGCCAGGTCATCGGTAGGTTACACAGCGGATGAATCCGTCAATAGTGCGGATCCCCCTGCGTACGTGGGTCGTGCGTCGTGCGTCGCAAGCCATCGGTGTTTCCCAAGATAGCGTTAGGACGTTACGTCGGCCTCGTGATACCACCGTAGGGTGTAGAGGCCTCGCGGCGTGCTTGCGTTGCCTACCAGCATCTAGGAAGAGAGCTCTTCCATGATTGGTGCCGAGATCCATAAAAGCGTTCGCGCTGCAAGTATGACTATCCTTCACCCAACTTCCACCACGCTCCTTTGTTAACATCATCCCGACAGGCCAAAGTCAATTCTTCGCAGCATGCGTCTCAACGTGAGAAACCTCCTCGCTTCCTCTCTTCCACTCGTGGTCTTGGGTGCGCGCAAACGTGATGTATCTCCATCCGCAACCTTTCAACTTTACGCGTACGGCGATAGCTTCGGGGGTCTGCCGCTCTTCTATGCCGATGGCCTTGCGTACATCGGTGATCCAAGTCTTTTTAACAGCTCTGAGGCTGCTGTTGTGATCTGTAAGTATCGCACCTTTATCAGCCCCTTCGCGTACGGTCTTCGTCGCACTTCCCACGAAGTGAAAGTCGAGATCACTGACACTGTCAGTCACAATCGATTCTGAACATCATTTCATCGGCAATCCGAACAGTACCCTCAGTAACGTCGCACCCTCATGGTCCAACATTACGCTCTTTGTTCCCGAGCCCTCTTCAGGAGATAAACGTGTTGGCTTCCTTCCACCGAACAACGGTACCGGCAACAGTACTACTCAAACATCCGGCTTCGCATTCTATGGGTCCACAGCTATGCTTCTCGGCGATAACGGTAGCATCGCAACCTCTTTTAGCGGAATGAAATTGCAGGACAGCGGCGTGTACGAGTTGTTCTGGAATGAGACTCAAGGGACAGTACCGGTGACGCTGAGAAGAGTGCGACCCAGCACCACTCCTAAGAAAATGACTTCGGAATCTCACTAGTTCAGGTGTTCATCTACCGTTGAACGTCAGCCATCACCCATAATTTTACTTCGTAAATGGAATATGTCAATCTTCACATGCGTACTCAGTGAGCATACAGCGGCGCGGACCGTTCGCGTTCGTCCGCATGTCTGGTGTCTAGGCGGCGTTTGTAGTACAGCTTCTCGAGGACCCCTCACTGGGCAGTAATGGAAGAAGAATGCCTATCGCAGTAAATGAACATGGGAAATTGCGTATCATTTTATCACAACGACTGTAGCATATGTACTAGTATGACACAGAAGAGGCACCTATAAAGTAGGGTCCCTGCGAAGAGACTCAGCGCCACACCTCTCCCGGATTCAATGCGACGAAGCTCCTCGATGAAACGAAGCCCTACAGATGAAATTGGATACCTGGAATGAAGACTCGAAACACAAACATTCGCGCGATACGGCGATACGCGGTGTAGACGATGATGCGTAGGATACTCAGGTTTGTTGTCTAGAGACCAACCGCGAGATTCTTCCAGTGCAGCGGTAATGCTGCTCGCCTCGGCCACCGTGCGCATGACATTGGTACTATCGATCGTGAAGTCCCTAGTTTTTCATTATCGTGGAAAGAAAAATCGGTCATGGCGGTGACTATTGCGCGATCGCAGAATGAAGAGACCTTCGGTCGCGGTGTGGCGATGCAATCAGTCGGAGCCTCAGAAGCGCCCGCTGCGCCAACCGTCCCCAGGTACACGAAGGAACACGACAATCGGTACCAATGCGACGGGGTTCGCCTAGATAATGAACAGGCGCTGCTTCGGCAACCACCACGAAGCTGGATCAGAAGGACGAACCTTCGTTGTCCTGAGAGCGGGTATGGGACTGCGCATCTTCATGTTCAGCGGCTTCAAGGCTTAGCTAGGTAAAATTCAGCTTGTTTCTGTGGTACACAAGTCCACGTCTAGGTACCTGGGTACTATAGCTTCTATTCCCGCTCAATGTGTGCAGCAGAATGGACACTAGTCACCACCTACATCACCACCGCCCGCGTTGTTGCCGGCCTGCAGGTACCTTTCTTCCCGCTCGCATAGTTCCACCTCCCCATCAAGTGATTCGTTCAGCATGGGCGACACTGCAGAAACATCGTTGACTTGTTTCAACCATGCCAGCACTGGATTTGACATCGTGAAATCCAGGACGGACATCACGCTATCACGGCGATACAACGCCTCATTTTCGGCCTCGCTGCCGTCCTATTCTATCGAACCACCAGTCTTCTCTTCTCCATCCTTGCTCTCGTCCTCGTCTTATTCCCTCGAAGCATTAGGTGACACAGGGTCTTCATCAACATCAACCTCAACAACATCCCAAACCCTATCATCATCCCTCGTCCACGCCTCAATACCACTCAGCGGACTAAACGGCGTTTCACCATATTCTTTCAGGCAATCGATAGTAACTAGCTTCACCGAAAGCTTCACTCCAGGTTTACTGGTCACTGGTGGGACGTCTGGTATCTCGCCACTGGGCCACAGCTTTGGTAATGCCGCCGCGAAGGGTTTCCAGGCACGTTGCTTTCCATTCGCTACCCACCTTTGGCGATAGTGGGCGAGGGTTTTGGAGAGGCCTTCGGAGTAGAGTTGGTGCTCAATCAGGGCCATGGTCTCAGTAATATTCAATGGGGTTAGGAAAAGAGGACAGGAAGGCAGGGCGGGAGAGAGTTTGCGGACGCGTATGTACTGCGTTCGGGTTGGCTTGCGACGTCTCTCCTCCCGTTTCCCATCTTCATTCTCTTTCGTGTGCACAGTACCCCTGTGTTTCAATTGTTGAGCTGTTCACCCCGGATTCACCATAGTATGATCATCCCACTCCCCCTCCCTCGCCCAAAAGTAATAATGCGGTACATCACACCCCGCAAACCTAACAAAGAACAAGTTCTCCAATCTCTTCTTGCCCATCTCATCTCGGACCGGCTCGCCATAGTCCAAATAAGCCGGCACAAAACACATGGCCAACGGCCGATACTGCGACACCTCATACACCTCCGCCGTCATCTTAGCCTGATTTCTCTGCCGTTGAGCATGGCGTGCAGCCCGATCACTAGGATCGCCATTGCCCTTCCCTTTGACACGCAGCAACTTTCTGTTCTCGAGATACCATTTGTTGTAGGTGTCGGCTAGGACTTTCGTCTCGTTTCGAGAGCCGAGGTGGAAGTACATGTGGCCATTGCAGCCTTGGATAAGAGTGCGCTGGGCCCAATCTGTACCTCTTTCGATGCTGGCTTTGCAGAGTGGGCCGATGAGATGCCCGTTGCGAGCTGCGGCTCGGGTCAAGGGGTTGAGAATGGGGACGAAGTCTGGGTCGACACCTGACGGGTACTTTGCACCAGGCAGCATGAGCTTCTGCTTACTATACATCGTTGTAATCTTTAGAGGTGCATAAGGGACTGGGCAGGGCAAAGGCAGGAGACACCACCTTTTGTAATCCCATCCTTCGGGTGTGACTGATGGCATGGTTTGGTTGGGCCATTCGAAGAGGCGAAGCCTGCAGTCAGGCTTCATGATCTGGTTGGTCGATGCAGCACTAGACTCCGTAGAACTGCTATCCCACGACTCCTCACTGAGCGCCTGGCCAAACCTCTCGCGCTTGTACTCATCTCCTTCGTCTTCGTCTTCTTCCATGTCGGCATCGCTCACAGTATCGTCACTGACGCTCTCATCGCGTTCTCTTCTCATCTCTTTCTCCCTCCGTTTCTTGGACTTTGCAATGAGTTGTGCCTTCTTCTCGGCAGCCTTCCTTTCCTCTTGCTTCTTCGCCTCCTCTATCTTCTTTTGACGTGCTAGACGGGCGTCTTGTTCAGCACGCTTTCGATTCTCGTCGTCGCGCTTCAGGGCCCAAGCCATCTCTACCTTCTTCATATCTTTGCGATAGATACTGCGCTCTCTTGCTGTTTCTACAAGCTCTTTGTAGTTCAAGTTGTCGTAGACAGAGTCCGTCTTGTTCTCATCGCGTACTTTGTGCGTACCACCGCGCCTATGTGATGTGCCTTGGCGAGACAGATATGACTCTGGGGACCCGTGGTACAGTCGTGGGTTATCACTCTTGGCTTTACCTTTTGGCATCGTGGTTGCTGTTATGTAGTATTTTATGAAATATTTGCAAATGGGTGAATGATAATACTCCCGGAAACAAGCATTTATCACCAGAAGCGCTTATTGTATACGAAACATGCTGTGGTGATATTCGCGGCATTGCTGCGAATGCAACTCCATGAGGGCACATGTAGTGGCCAAGCCTGTGTCTTTCACGGGTCACGGGTCAAAGACATGAGCGCAATCTGCTATGTGAACATGACTTGCCTTTGTCTCTATGAGCATCATCAAGCGTGGTCTCGAGTCGTTCGAAAACATTCACAATGCTTTGCACACTTCGATTGAACATTCGAAACAATCCATTCATAGGGTCTAGGGTATCTCACTACGGTATGTTAACTTACATGCGATCAAGTTGATGGGAAGATGCTTACAATTCCGATTTCTCGGCATCCAGCTTCCGCTTCTCTGCCTTGAAGTCGAAAAAACCCTCTAACTCCATCCACTCTGCGGTAAATGCCATGACCAGCTTCGTCCAGTCCTCCACCGTATCCATATCCAAGTGCTCTGCGTCGTCATCAATAGTGTGCCATACATGCGGGAAAGGCGTGGGAATCATGTGCAGTATCTCGACGCCGCGAGCCATGAATGGAACGTGATCATCCTGTACGAAGCCACCCATGAACTGGTCATTCCCTTTGTTCGCATCGGGCAGGAATGGACGTTCGTCGCGAGGCTTCTTGTTCTCGCGCTTTGCCATCTTCGATTCGTGGTTTGGGGAAGACTTCATCAAGCCTAGTTTCCGCAGGCGTGCCTCAGCAGTCGCCATGTGCTTGTATGCCCAGTGTGTAGTTTTGAAGTATGAGGGGACTTTCGGGCCCTTAGAGCCCAGGAGGTCAAGAAGTAGGAATAGGTCGATCGAATCGAGTGGGGTGCGGTATATCGATGATGCGACATGGAAAGTCGACTCCCAGTCTTCAGCGAGGGCTCTGTACAGGTGTCAGTATTCATATTCTAGGAGAAAAAGAGAGATTCGTACCGCGCGCCATAGAGACTGTCGCTGTCGGTCCAACTCTTGAAAGCCTCCTCGCCGTCCAGCAACAGTATCTGCACACCCTTGTGCTCCACGTCAAAGTCGTCTGGGTCAGCCGCTGCCCACTTCTTCGTCAACGCTGCATCTATGCTGCGCGCTATGTGCAAGATCATGGCGCATGGGGCCGCGCTGTCGGTCGCCCCAATGAAGCCTGTCGGCGTGTACTTGCTGTCGTAATGTGCCACGAGAGCTAGTCTTGACACATCCCCCGGCGAGCTACCCGGCGGATCGCGTGTCGCGATAATATTGACGAAAGGCACTTCCTTGCCCTTGCTCACCGGCGTCGTCGACGTCGAGTTGTGCATTTCTATCCTCCATTCCGGCAATTGCGACTTGAAGAAGTCCAGGAAATGCTGGCGTACGGCGACATTCCCTTCCGTTCCAGAGACTCTGGGAACCAGAATTGGCGCCAGCAAAGAGCCTTTCTTGATATCGAAGTCGTCGCCCGGTCCTGGTAGGTGCTTGAGGGTATCGTCGCTGAGGCCCTCGTAGGCATATCCGAGGGACAGGAAGGAAACGAGCGACAGCAGCGCGAATGCGAACAACATGCTCTCAACTGGTCACATGGAGCGCCCACAACGAAGTTAAAACACTGCGGAAGATAGCTCACGACCGAGAAAGGAGCATGACGGCGCCGGTAGTTGAGTGGGCCGCTTGCAGCTGGTCGAGGGAACCGTGGCATCTCTCCGCACATCAGCCTTACCCGCTTCGGCTAGAGTTGCCGCGGCGAGCCGATCTTCCCACGTGACAGCGTGACATTTCGACAAAGCACAATGCCAACCCACACACGTTCTTACACGTCCACACAACTTCGTTGCTGAGTAAGCCTGGTGCTAAGACATCTAGTAGACGAGCTTTGCGGTCGCGCAGCCAAGGGGTCCAGCACATTGACGCTTAACAAAGCCCACACACGTGCGCAATTTTCCTTCACGTCCCTTCACTGCAGGTAGCATGCAGCCACGACTCCTCGCCTTCACGGCCGCGTTTCGGAGCTCAGCACCCACATCGAGAGGCACACGACCAGTTGTGAAAGCTCGCCTCAATGGATATATCTGCCGGAGTTGCCAACGGAAGTTTTCCACATCGCCCACATTACGATGGCTAGGAAAGAAGGCCAAGTCGGCAGCCGAACCTGTCGGGAAAGAGAAAGAAAAGAGTATGTAACCACTCTATCGTAGTCAGACGACAAACAAGAAACGACCATCGTTAACGAGTACTTGCAGTGTATAACTCACGACTCCTGATCTACGATGCGGGCGACGCACGGACTACCTGGATATCCTTCTGGAAAGCAATGGCCCTGTTGCAGTTCGGCACAACTCTCGTCTTTGGTGTGCCTCCATTATGGAACAATGAGAATCAGCCTGATGAAAGAGTACGGAAGATTCAGGCCATCACTGGTAAGTGGCCTTTGTTATTGTCTTGTGATCGATCGCGACTTGGTTCTCTTCATCTACACCACTTGTTATGCCCAATACACCGAACCAACCCCCCTTTCTCCGTCACATTGGTTCGCTCTGAATTCTACTCTATCGTCCATGAGCTTAAGCTTTCTGTGTCCCCGGTTTGCTCGATTCATCTCGCACGGGTTCGAAACAGCTCTTGTCACGTGGTGGCGGTATTGTATTTCCTCACATCCTCCTCCAACCACAAAGTCCCCTCCAGAATCAACCGACCAAACGCCACGCATTCCATCTAACAACCCCTAGTCGGCATCCTCGGCACCATCCCCACCCTAACCCTCGCCTACCTAACCGCCCCCTTCGTCCACCAAGTATTCCTCCAAATCCCTACGCACGCCAACTACGCACGCCGCTCCCGCCCCGACCTGCTCCGTTTCGCTAGGAGTCTCCGCCAAAACACCGCCGCCACCGCAAACACGAAGCTGGAATTTGTTACTCTACGAATCTTCCCCTTCCGCAAACACACAACCGCCTTCCTGCACGAACTCCGCGCCTTACCACCAAAAAAACTGCGCCTAGCCAACATCGAGCTACCGAAGAGTGAAGCATGGATTAAGAGGCAGAGGGAGAAGGGAATCTTCAAGCGCATGCTAGAAGTTACGAGCGAGCCGCGGTTCAAATTCTACGTTAAAGAAGGACGTTTATATACGATGAAGACAGGTGTGCCGGGCGTATGGGAAGAAGTGGCTATGAGGATTCAGGAGCAGACTGTGGAGGAAGCGGAGAGGGAGCAGGAGATTGGGAATGAGGCTGCGAAGAGGGGTGTTAGGGCGAAGAAAGAGGCGCCGAAGAGACCGATGATTAGGCCTGTTGCGAGGCGTGAGGGTGAGCAGAGGGTTAAGAGGCAGACCACGAGGCAGACTTCTAGAGTAGTTAACAGTGGCTATGGCCGGTCGGTGTAATGGCACGGATTGTACTACATGGCCTAGAAGCTTGCGACGCAATATATCAAGATTGAACGACATGCTAAGCGAAAAAGTATGTACAAGTCATTGATCTCCGATAGCCTCCTCAACAAACTCTCTGACTTGATTCGACAAGTCTACTGGACATGACTTATGCCTGCTCGAAAACCTCTGGCTTCTCCTTTTCCATGCTGCCCTTCTCCTTGTGGAAGTCTGCAACGCCGTTGTCATGCACCAAACCAGAGCGCGCGAGTAAGTCGGTAAGTCCGACTTCGCGGTGGACCTCGGCCCAGCGCTCTTTCTCGCGCTCTGCAGTACCGGCGGAGCCAAAGAGGGTGTCCATTTCTTCCTGAGATGGTCGTCAGCAAAACTCATGCACGGAGACGGAAGTGTATCACTTACGAGAGAAACACCCTTAGTCTCAGGGAAGAAGAAGAAGATGAACGCAGCGCCCATAGCCGTAAAGATGCCGAAGAAAATGTAGGTGCCGTAGCGAAGATGGGTAAGCATGTCTGGAGTGACTTGACCGACAATGAAGTTGTTCATCCAGTTAGACGAAGCACCGAGCGCGATGCCATATGGTCGGTTAGACATGGGCCAGATCTCTGCAATGACGATCCAAGCACATGGACCCCATGAGTAGCCGAAGAAGATGACAAAGAGCCACACGAAGACGCAAGCAGCCCAACCAGCACCCTGGTGGCTGGCCCAGCTGTCCTCGTAGCTGGCAGAGATACCGGCGATGATGAAGTGGCAGGCAGCCATACCGATGGCACCGCTGACGAGTACCGGCTTACGACCCAGTTTGTCGACGTACATGACCGCAGGGACTGTGAGGGCGTTAGCACGAGAACTTTAGGTGGCATCTTGCGGCAAAGACTCACTCGTTGCGAGGAACATGACAATACCAACGACACCTGTGGCGAGAAGATTGATAGAGTTGCCCGACAGTCCGAGGTCTTGGAAGATGCTTGGAGCATAGTACAGAATAGCGTTGATACCAGTCTAAGCATTAGTTAATCAATGAATACAGGTCTCATGCGCCGTTCATATAGAAACGCTTACCCATTGTTGGAAGAACATGGTCAGCGTGGAAATCAAAACCCGCTTGAACATGCCCCTAGTCGTGAAGAGACTGCCGATAGCGACGAATTGAAGCTTGAAGACAGACAACGCGCTCATATCCTGGAGATGAGGGAACCGCTCGGCCAGTGACTTCTTCTCGAAGAGACTTTGTGCGCGGATCTCGGCGTACTCAAGCTCGATGAGTTCGTGTTCCTGGGGAAGACTACGAAGGTTGGCGAGTACACGCCGTGCCTCGGCTTCACGGCCGTGGTGGACGAGCCAACGAGGAGAGAAAGGCATGAAAATCATACCAGCACCAAGTAGCACAGCAGGGGCGAGTTGCAAGGCGAGAGGGAGGAGCCAAGCAGCTTCCTTCTGTCCGTCTCTTCCTGTGCCACCGATGTAGTTGGTGCCGTAGTCGATCCAGAAACTGATCATGATACCCAGTGTGATGCTCAATTGCTGTAGACCAACAAGCGCACCTCGAACCTCTGGAGGCGCGATCTCGGCGTTGTACATGGGGACAATCATGGACAAGGCACCGACTCCCATACCGGTTACGAAACGGCCACCGAGAATAGCGTTGTGGCCTTGACCGGCGGAGGCAGTGCATTGGACGACGACACCGACCATGAAGACTGCGACGCTAACGAGGATAGCGTATTTACGGGAGAGGATCTCAGCGATGAAACCAGAGTACATTGTTCCGAACCAGGCACCGAGTTCGAGAATGGATACGAGCCAACCCTGTTTGGAGGAGTTCCATTCGAGGGTCTCTTGATTCTCAATGTAGTCACCCATGTCTGAGGATCTGTAAGTGACTTGCCTACAGTTGTAGCGGTGAGATGGTACTTACGTTCCTTGAAGGAAGGCATGGTCAGAACACCAGAGAAGACACCCTGGTTGTAACCATACAACAGTCCACCCAAGCAGGCAAAGCATGCAATACCAAACACTCTTGCGTTCTTGACCAGGGCCATAGGTCCCGAGGCACCTGCGAGCGCTTGACGGCGAGCCAGAGCGGCCACCTCAAAGTCGCCAGCACCACCACCGACTGGAGCCATGATGACGGTTCGAGTGCGTTCGTGGGTGTAGGATCGAAGTAAAGGTCGTTAAGGGACAAAGCACGAGGGTGCAGGGTTAGTCAGTAAGCTCTTCGCACAAGCCCTGGACAGTTGAATCCCAAGATTGTGGAAGACATGGGGAATGCAGTCCTACATATGCGTTTCCATTTCGCTCGGGCGGCCACCCAAGTCAGCATACCATTGTCTCGGGTAACGGGCCTACACGCTGAGTGGTGGATAGGGCGAAGCTTTCCCATGGCGGATAAAGAGGCGGTTAAGCTCCATGGCACCAACGCTTATTTCGGGCTGCGGCAGCGATTCAAGCATTGGTGGCTGTCCTGGCATTGGCGCTTTATTGCTTGTAACGTCCCGCGAGGAAGCAGGCTAGAAGCCACTGACGGCTGGGCGCACTTTTGACAAGAGTTGCGGAGGGTGGAGGCGCCGCGGGGAGGACGCGCTTGTGCACACTGATGCTGAGCAATCACGGCTGAATCGACCGTTTTGTGAGATCGTTACGTGTTGGAGATGGCACAAGACCGACCGCCTTTTGAACCTTTCCTGCGATGACCTGCTCAAGATTAATGTCTTGTAGATCCGAATCTCTGGTAAAGTGACAAGCTTTATCGCCCAGCTTGCATACCCAGAGGCATACGAAGCACCCACCGCGCGTCGTATAAATCGACAGCGCGCATCTGCCGGTCCACGGACACCCATGCCGCCAGCCCCCGCCTCTTCGAGTTGGCAGCCTATGCGTGTGGAGACTCCACAGCGGGATGTTAGCGCGTCGTTTGCATTTTGCCTAAATGCTCTACCCTCGGCGTTCACATGGTGCGAAGGATCACGGCGCTGCGGCGCTGCGGTAAGATCGGAGCCTTTGTCGCCATGACAGCCATGAGACGCGATCGAAGAGTCCATTCCGACCTTTATCCCCGTGACGATTGGGTCGGTGAGATTTTGCCGTGGAGTAGAGCGGGCGTGTGAAGCTGACGACGCGGAAATGGCCACACAAATGAGGATTGAAGTGTTCGGGTCCCACTCGCTGAGGATGCAGCCAATCACGATAAGGTAAGCAGCGATGTCATGAACTTGCCGACCTCCGATGCCATCGCCATCGTCGAGAATGCACAGCTTCCCGTTCATATGCTCCAACGCCACCCCATCGCTAAGTAACTTCCAAGAGTTCAACGAAGTGTTTGAACCGAGACATGCAGCACCAAGGACAACACTGCCGTGCGATGCTGCAGATTGATTGCGGCGGTACGCTAGCCCCAATGCACGTCTGTGGCTCAGCAGTCTGCCTCCCAGCGCCTTCCTGCTTTCTCAATCCCATCATCCTTTACATCGCAGTGGTTGGGGCTTTCTTGTACTTTCAAGGTCCTTCGCCTCATCATTCGGCGACTACAGGCGTGGTCCTGTTGTGTGGCATATGTAGTCACGTGCCGTATATTGGCCTGATATCGTAGAGTGACTCCGAGCCAAGGGGTTGGATACTGTGGGTCTGCTGCCTTTGGTGATATAGCCAATCAATGAGCAGCTTCGAGGCTCTGAAACGGTGCCCTGATCACGTGATATGCCATAGAATACCCGAGAGGAACATCAACGATCAACACTCACACACCGAACAACGCTGGTCCCAACGACTTCTTAGAGTGCTTCGCGTTCCCCCTCAGCTTATGGCCAACTACTCCCTCTAGTAGCAATACGCTACAAATCCTTTTGGGGCAGGCGTTCAGTATCTGCTGAGCCGCTGCTGATCTTCCCCACCGCTGATCGTAAGGAGTACGTGCGCATGGTGGGTCGCTTCTATGAACTTGTTGTAACCTCAAACCTGCGGCACTAGTCGATACTTCGAAGATTCTACGTGTGCGATAACCACCTTCGGTATCTATCTCCCACCTCTAATTTACGTCTCCGCCCCGCGTCTCCGTGCTGCGTTCCGCGTCCTGCGTCCTGCGTCTACTTCGATAAAAGCGAACCATGAGCGTTGACCCATGCACCAGCGCCAACATCTGCTCAAAAAGAGATTTGAAGTCCCTTTGCGAAGTCGAAGACATTGAGACCGGCGCATTCATACGATCAACCTTCACGTACATCGATGATCACGACAGAGTATGGTTCGGTCAGACAACGGAAATAAGAAAATATGATCTCACTGTTGAGAATCTGAATCGACTTTTGCAACAGCTCCCGGACGAGAAGATATATTCGCTGAAGACTACCGGTCTATCTATAGTACCAGAAGAAACCCGGAGCCAGTTCTACATCAAGCGACCTAAGCTATTGTGTCTGGATAATGAAGCAGAAACAAAGCTTCTGCCTCAGCTACTACTCGGAGAAGCAGAGGTGTTACAGATCATCGAACAGAATCCTCATCAGAAAACTATCAGGTTTCATGGTTGCGTCGTCAATCGCAGTCGATTTACTGGTATTGCTCGGAATAAGTACAGTGTCATTTTGCAATACCGTCACGAGGATGTCCCACAGCCTCTCGATGTAGAGGCTTGCATGCGCGGTATCCGTTCCGCTCTGGAACACCTTCATTCTCTTGGACTCGCGCACAACGACCTCAATCCCACGAATATTGCTCTTGACGGCAATGACAACCCAATCCTACTATACTTTAGGTCTTGCAGAAGATTTAGTGAAGTTCTTCTCTCTGGAGGTACATCTGGCTCGATAGATGAGAATTATTTCACATCAGCTCAATGTCACGATGAACTTGCTGCAGAGAAATTAGAGGCGTGGCTTCAGAGTAAGGCAAAAGAGCAAGTTTAGACGTATGAGGATTGGGGTGTACGTAAAACTCTTGCCGCCTGCAGACTGCTTCAACAAACACCTTGATTTGTGTAAGACATGATGTTACCCTCGCCCCAGACACATGAAGCAATTTGTAAGATTGACCACGCATCCTTGAACCTTTGCCGTCTTCATATCCTGCCTCTAAACGTTGTCGAAAATGGCTTTCGGGCAGCCTAGGGTTTGTTGAATCCGTCGGTTCGGGCTGTTTTCAGACGTTGGGCTCATTGCCCTCCCGCAGTCTTCTCGCCTGACCTCTGTTCGTGTCCTTCTTCAGCCATTCTCATCGAACCACACGATAATCGTGGTGGTGTGCGTGCACCTCATTTTCTATTAGTAGGGTATATTGCAATTGGAGGGTACTCACATCTTCGATAGAGCTGCACTTACGACGAGTGATGCTTGTTTCAATTCCGTGCGTAAAAGTATTGTAGGTTCCACGGACTTAATAAAAAGGTCACACAGGCGAAGGTTCTTGGAGATGCGATACTTCTCTCTTTTAAGAGCATCTCCTTGCGTATGAGTCACACAGGTGAAGCCATAGTGGATTCAAGCAGCGAGGCTGTGCTGATTCTACGATACTTGTTCTGAGTCCATCGAGTTGGTGTTGCAAGCAACGGTATATATGTCTATGTAGGATAAGTATGGGGTGCAGGGCCCTCGCAGCCTGCTCGCGATTGGGTGGGTTAAATGATCGTGGGGCTCGGCGCCGCAGCGCCGAGCCGCCGTGTCTCTACGATACGTTACACTACATGATGATCCCTGCCGATACCACCAATCGACTCGGAAGGAACTGGGGGCGCTTGCAGCAATACGCACGGTGCTTGTTGGCGTAAGGCTGCTTTCACGAATTACTGAGCACATACACCCCTGAGTTAGACGGAGGGCATTGCCGCAGTTAGTGCGATCCAAAGGCCCTCTGCGTCTAGCACATCACTCCGTGTCGCGTCTCCCCCCTCTAGCACTGTTTAGCCCGAAAGCTAGACAAGTTCGCCTCGACTTGCAGCGGGTAACCTTTGCACTTCTACTCACACTCTCTTCCACTTGTAAGTGTTGCGGTCTCTCCTGCGTCTTGTGCATCTTATCTTCTTTATCACCGTCTACTCTCTTATGCTTCAACCTTTCGTGTAGAGATGCTCACAACAAGACACCCGCTGTCTCCCCATCTCTTGTATAATTGCCTTAGCTGATCTTGGGGCTTTAGCTTCATTATGTACCGAATTCAGGAGTTCAATGTGGTGGAATTAAAGAGCAACCTTGGTGAAGGTTAGTTGGGCAGCTTTGGCGAGCTTGAACGGGTATCTTTCTGGGCTCTGCTTGCTCGTTTTGTGAAGAGTATAAAGGTCGCTGCATCGGGTTGCATCGCCCCTAACGACGCTGCAGGTCTGAAGTCGCGCCACTCTTGAAGTGATACAACTAAGCTCTAGCCAGCACTCACAGTTGGGGCCATCTCCTATTTTTAAGGTCCTTCGCCCCATCTTCCGGCGACCGCAGGCAAAATCTCATCTGGTGGCATGGTTACGTGCGGCACTTTAGCTCGACAGTCAGTCAATACGCTTTAATCGCATCCGAAGGATTCTCATATACATCTGCAGAGTCACAGCGCTTAAGCAACTCACTAATAACACAGTGACACTATCGAGTGGTGACAAATACCACCGAATGGCCCCCTCGCCGCACGATTACATCGATTGAATCATCAGTTCATCAAGAAGGAGGCGGCAAAGCTCTTGTAACACTCTCGGAAATGAAAACAGTCGACATATTCGACCCATTCTGATACGATAGTCCAATCCACATTGGCGCATATTGCTCATTATCCAGCCTTAGAAGACGCGGCAAAGGCTTCTGTGTGAGACCTTCAACCAAAACTGCGACGGTGTTGGTCCTCCGTCTCCATACCTGGTTGCATCGCCCCCAGAAACGCTGCAGTCTTGACGTAGCGCCCACATTGAACTCTTACGATCGGCTCACAATTTTTAATCAACGGCGGCGGCGAGGGTCTCGGGTTGAGACCTACACAGCTTCTGACGTGGAAACCCTCAGTGGCACCCATCCAAGTGCTTTCATCTTGATGGAGAGGCGCAGTTGAACGGTAAGCATGCTTTCAGTTCGCAGATATAAGAGGCATGTTTGGCAATGTATCTATGTGTCTCAGCATCCTCAGAAACATTATACTTTGCAATCCACACTACAATCGCCTGCACCCATAGATTGCACTCGCAGCCCGAAGACGGAGATGAAGCTACTTCAAGCGCTTTCTCTCGTACTGATCCTTCACAGTGTTCACGCATCCTTACCCTACGACCTTCCCGATCTTGGTCAGTGGAGCCTGACGCATTACTGAATGACTGATGACTAATGAATAAGTAGACGAAGACCGTTTGGTACCCAGAGATCTTCCACCACCTGCTTCCAATCCTTCCAGCACCGCTATCGTTCCCTCTGGAGCACCTGCATCGTCGCCAGGAACCGCCTTTTCGACTATTCTTCGCACATCTGCGACGTCTTCCACTAGAACTCACACGTCTTCAGGCACAGCGCCGGTAGTTGTGACCTCTCTCGTTATCCTATCAACAGCAACCTCTTCCAACTCTTCGAGCGCTTTAGGTCGCCCTAGCTCGAACAGTTCTAGCGTTGTTTACGCCAGCACAATCAGCTTGACTGCAACGAGCCAGCTTCAGACTGTCGCACAAACCACAGGCGGAATAGCTTCCAATTCCTCTTCTACAATTCTATCAACCGGTCCTCAGCCGTCACCACTTTACTCTTCCGCTACTCAATCATCCGCTTCTCAAAGCTCACAAAGCCTCGAAACCTCGCAAACCCCGAACTCCCTCTTCCCTTCTTCGACACTAGCTCAATTAGCGTCGGACTCTGCGCTACCTTCGTCACTTGCATCTGCCACGCCCACCCCGAGTCTTGTAACAACCACTGTCACGGCTTCGAACGGTGCACTAAGCACAGTCGTCATAACTGCCAGTCAGCAACCTCGGCCTAGCAACGTCGGGACCATGTCTTCGAACCAGCCATCGCAAGCTTCTACTGTCCCTGCAGCTATTTCAACTGATACTAATCTCGAAGCTGTCATTGGCGGCATTGGCTACAGTCTTCCCTCCTCGGATGAAGATGCAACCGAAGTAATGCTGCTTGACGGTTCCATTGCACAGCTCTTTGCCGGCAAGATTATTATCGGAGATCAGACTGTGACCTTACCTTCGGACTTGAGCAGCGAGACCACGTTCCCTGGGGGTATCAGCGCCAAGCCCGCCGAAGCCACAACACCTGATGAGAACGACGATGACAACGACGACGACGGCGGTGGTGGTGGTGGGGTCGGTGCCCTTTTCGGTGCCCTTGGCGGCATTGCAAAAGGTGCGACATCCGCGCTCGGCGGAGCTATCGGCAGTGTGGATGCCGTCACGTCAGGTGCCCTGACATTTGCCGGAGGGACAACTGGTGCTATCTCCGGTCCACTTACAGGAGCCATTGGTGACACAGGCAAGTTTGTTTCCTCCTTGAACGGCATCCAAAAGTCGTTCCCCGGAAACGAGCTCACGAAAGGTGCTTTCGACACCTTTACCCGTGCCCACCAACTCGCTCGACAGTCTCTGAATTGGATGAAGTCGACGCAGAACTTAGCTCAGAACTTCGATGACTTATCATCCGACGTCCAATCCAAAGTCAAGTCAGGCGCGGGCGAGTTTGCAAAGGTTGGTGGTACTTTAGCTCAGTGCAAAACTGCCATGGAGGCCTTCCAGGACTTTCCTTGGGAAGACGCTGAAGTACCAAGTCAGACAGGGCAACCTAGTGCGACATACAAGCCTACCGACACAGCCTCGATGCAGAGTACCAAGAGAACTTCTACCGCGCAGACCACTTCTATGCAGTCAACTACGGACATGACTTCCACGACACAGAGCGCGAGCTCTACTGTTACTACGAGCCAAACATCGTCGTCCAGTAGTGAGACGCCGACACCCACCGCTAGTCTGAACCACTATGCAATCATCAGCAAGCCTGGAACATCTTACGACGTGTTCAAACATTTCATCAATGAGCTTGATGGTGGAGCCGGGGAGCTTGCCAAATGGGACTTGATTAAGCAGCAGATGTATATCGCCAAACTGAACATCTCACAGGTGTCAGAAATACCACAGCAACACACATTCATCCAAGCTATCATCACGAATACATTCGATGAAGATGTCGATGGGAGCTTAGAGGGTTTTCGAGCGGTCGACAGCTCCAAACTTGTCCAAGCTGAGCCATTTGAACTCTCTATGTTGGCGAGTCAAGATGGTTGGTCTCCAACTGCTTCAGAATCGAAGTCACATCTGACTCCACGGACGCTGCTACCTCCAGATTCCGGGGCGCCTTGGTGGATGAAGATCATCTCGGCTCCACCACGTGACATCAACGTGCCAGACTCTGGTCCTCCATTCGATCCCCCTTACCTTGCGGATGACTCTCTAGGTCGGGGTGTTACAGTATATATTCTAGACGACGGCTTCGATATCAGCAATATTGTACGTTTATCAAGTGTGTTTATAGAGGTTTATTGACTTTTACAGGACCTCCAGGCTGGCACACGCAGCATCAGCACGATCGTCACCCCCAATGCATTCACCTCCATGCTGGTTGCTCCGTTCGACCCGGCTTATCCTAATCGGATAGACCCTGAGCGAATTCAAGGTGGCGATCATGGGACAATGTAAGCTCTAGCCCTCTCTACTATCCTTGGTGGAAAGATAGGCTGATACTTCGACAAGGATGGCTACTATTGCCGCTGGTCTCGAGAGAGGAATAACCCCCAACGCGGATCTGTGCCTAGTGAAGATCAAGAACACGATAAGGCACAAGTTCGATCCACAGCTGTCACACACGCTGCCTATCACCGTGCAGGCTGCCGTTTGGTTTCTCAACGAAGTACGAGAACACATCGACAGAAGGATGAGACAAGATTCGGCTGCAAAGTCTGTCATCAACATGTCATGGGGTAAGCCATCCTCAATTGATCGTTACTTATCCAGAATGGAGACTGATGAACACTGAAGGGATGCAGAGCGCTGGCAAATCGGCTGAAGAGACGCGCTTGCTGACGTCAACATTACTGGACTTTTTAGCCTTCTGTAAAGACAAGCAGGTACCTGTGGTTGTTGCTGCAGGCAACCAACCAGCCGCACGCTTTGTGCATGACAGTTACCCGCAAACACTCTCGGCGGCGAATGATGTCATGGTTCTTGTTGGCGGAGTGACCCCAACTGGTGTCGTGTGGGACAAAACCGTATTGGATCCCAACAATCAGATCTCCGTTTTTGCGCCCGCCGAGGACGTCGTGGTCCCGAAGTCAGGTGGTGCGACCCCGGATGTCGGCGAGAGAAGTGGCACAAGCCATGCAGCCGCGATTGTGGTGAGTCAAAGATTGTGCTATTGACTGGAGTGGAAGTTAACACTCGACGTAGTCAGGACTCACTGCGTATTTATATGGCCTACGGAATTGGCAGCAGACATCTTACGTCAAGGTCACACCCATGAAACAGATACTGAGAGACCATGCATGGTTGCGAAACAATGCTCTCGCGTTCGCGGGGTGGGGACCAGCAAACGTGGTGTATAATCTAGCAAGAGGTGATTCGCTTCACAATGACGGATGCGTTCAACGCCGGGACAAGTATGGAAGACGACAGGATGGCGGAATTTGCTCCATATCATCCACATTCACCACATCTATGAGGTAAGATTGTCTTGCGTCAATTTTCGAACCTTAATTGACACCCGTAGCTCCTCTATCACTCGATCTGCTTCTTCCGCAAGCGTTAGCGAGATCTTCACTCCTCCTGATCCCTTCCCAACAAGTGGTACTCCTTCCGCAACTGGAGGCTCTTCCGCTAGCAGCAATTCCTCTTTCATGAAGACAGACACCACTTCTACGAAGAGCTCATCCCAGCTATCCACCACATCGCTTGCATCGGGAAGTTCGTCTGCCACACCATCCTTTCAAACTTCAGCAACGCCGCCACTCACGCCAACTCCGACCGCCACGGCCGATACCAACTGCGCTATGTGTCGAAGTACGCTTGGTAAATGTTTCGAAGACTGTGACCCGTCCGATGACGTGTGTCTCGAAATATGCAGCTGTTTCAGACAACAATTAGACGAGAATTGCAAGCTTTGCACTGAAATCACGACCTGCTCTCCGAAGCCGACATCCACGGCGGCGTCTACGCCTAAGCCTACGCCCCTTACCCCTGAAGAGGTTGAGGCATCTTGTGATCGCTGCGTGGGTGCCGTGGCGGTATGTATCAATGGCTGTGGAACTTCTCGAAATCTCTGCTCAAAAAACTGTAAGTGCAATGAAAGCAAGAACAACCCCGACTGTTATAATGGCGGGGGTTGCGGCTACGGATGTGACGACTAAGTATGGTCGGGTTGGTGGAATGCGAGCACGCTCGGTCGCAAACTATAGCCGCAGGCGGCTAGACAGGTGTTTTATATTGCAGCGATTCGTGGCTCAAGGCTGGCATGCGCCTTGGTGATGGAAGGTTGAGTTCCGGCTTTGTTTCTTTTATTGCCTTCGGTTTCCTTTGGTCCCTGTCATTCTCTATGCTTTGTAATCTGCGTCATGCGCTTCTATTTGCCCCTAATCTCTTCTCGTCCTCACGATACCGTTTATACCTCGATAAACCCTTTCCAGGGCTCTCTTAAAGCGTGCAAGAGTCATTTGTCGTTCATTGTCACTCTCACCTCACTTTGATAGTTGCTTCACTATGATATCGTTGGTCAAATACTGTGTTCACAACTGGCACTCATTCAATTCCATCCCAGAATACCCTCGGCCAGAGTCAAAGGATGTTGCGTCGACCGTGTCATGACCGAGATCCTTCTTCCAATGATTCCCTTATCTCCAACACCGAGGTGCAGTTTCTCCGGTAACTGCATGAAACCTCTTTGTGGCGAATCTATTTCGAAAGTGTACAAAGCATCCGATGCGCTTTGATGCTGTGATGAGCAGAGATCGCCGTCACAACTAGGCATAGCGTCAGCGGAAGCGCTAATCATTTTTGAGGAATGCAACTGTGAAAGATGAAACTCACTGTATGACAAGCCGATGGCTGTCTTGTTGGAATACGTCATTAAGCCCTTGACATTCGACATTGGTGCCGCATTTTGAAAGTGGGTTGGTAAAGAATAGGACCATTTCTTGTTCCGGATGTGTGCGTGCTAGGTGGGATGTTGGGCGCAGTACTGCTATCGAGCCTCCTTGGCTGACGCGGGATGAGCTGCCGTTGCACATTGCTGGACTGTGGTGGAGAAAATCCACGGAGTGTAAAGACAAGAGTCTCGGGTTTCAAGAATAGAGTAGTTTCGGTGAATGAACGTTGTTGAGTGAATAGACTGTGTTTGAGTGTTTGAGTGTAGGATGTCGAGGCTGAGATGAATTGACGGCGAAGAGTAGGAAAAGTGCTGGTAAATGATCGACGGCAGTAGCAGAGATGTAAAGGTTTTGTAGTGTGCGCACTGTTTCAGCGATATGTGTTGCAATGTCTGAGATTTGAGAGTGAATGCGTGTCTTTGAGCAAGTTTCGGAGGAGTACCCGATTGGTCAAGCTTGGACGCTAAGATCCACCATGGTGCTCTTCGGTGAAGGTATGTGCGTACGTAAAGTTGCGATTGCGAAAACTTCAAGTCATTTGCATCGTTTCCTGCTATCTCTCCAGGAGGTGTCCAACCGCTTACATAGAGGCCTTGAGCACGCTGAAAGCATCGGCGCGCGATCCTCGGTAACGCTCCTCCGCCGTCTTCCAGTTGATGACATTCCAGATGTTCTTGACATATGCAGCCTTGCCGTTTTGGTACTGGAGATAGTACGCGTGCTCCCACTAATCTTCAAATTAGCTGCCTGCTGCTTCGATGGTCAAAGAGACAGCAACTCACCATATCAACACCAAAGATCGGAACGTCGCCCTTGCCAACAACGGGGTCTTGGTCCTTGGTCGTCACGATTGACAGCCTCTGCTCTTTGCCCATGTCGGTCTTGATCAGCCAGCCCCAACCACTTCCCTGTATGCCGAGCAGGGCGGCGTTGAAGGCTTCCTTGAACTTCTCCTCGTCGCCCCAGGTCGCCTTGATATGCTTGAGTAGTTCGGGAGCAGCGGAGCTCTTGGCCTCATCCGAGCTTGCAGGTGCGAGGTTCTGCCAGAAGAGGGAGTGGTTGATGTGTCCACCAGCGTTGAACTTGATGCCTTGCTGTATGGAGACCTGCGAGGTGATGTCGGAAGTAGAGACAGCTTCGGCCTGGGTCTTGAGAAGACCGTTCAAGTTCGTGATGTAGGTTTGATGGTGCTTACTGTGGTGCAGCTCCATGATCTGGGCGGAGATGTGCGGCTCCAATGCCTATGAACTGTGAGTATACCGTGCGCGGGGTAATCAAGTCATCGCAGGCTATACTAACATCGTAAGCATATGGTAGCGGAGGAAGCGTGTATTGAGGTGCAGACATGGCGCCGAATTCGAAGGGCTGTTGTTCTGAAGCAAAGACTGTGGATGTAGAGAGAAGAGGAAAGAGAATAGTTGACAACGTCGGTATGCCCCGCATCGTGCCTACCCCTCATGCAATCGATACGTATAGAAGCCGGGTGCGTTCGTCAGACTGCCAGTTCGTCACCAACAGGGTGCTCTGGATGTACGCTGCCCGATCGGGTCTAGTGCACTGGAAACTGCCTCAATTGAGCGCGATGCCACTCAAGTGTTCCACTACAATTGCGCTGGAAACAAAACGCGCGTGAACAATGTTAAGACAAACGTTGTATTAATGGTATGCTGCGATTCTTGCTGATCTGACAAAGGGAAGGACAAGCGATGGCCAGCTACAGGCAGCTGCTCACGTGTGCGTAGCTTCAATGGCGAGGCAGATAACAGGGGGCGATGCCAATGCTCGGAGCAGTGAAGGACTAAAGATGGTGCAGCTCTTGTTGTGCAATTTGACGAAGATATGGTGTGACGAAGACGCGATGTTGAGCGGGAGATGAGGCGAGAGAAAGGTAGTACGTGTTGTTCCGGTCGGACCTCGGGGATTGGAGCCGTTGTGAAGCATGATCTAATCCCGGTTGAGCTTAGCCTAGTGCCGCGATCCTCACCTGCCCTGTGGACGAAGACATCCATCCCCTCCCACTGACAAGCTGTACCCATCGTCACAAGAACGATCAACCCACTACAGGCCATCGTAGTTGCTCTGGTTCGGGTTCAATCTCCGGGTTGATTTCAACACAGAGTTCACATTCGCTTTCAACGTCAATCTCCCCAATGTTTAAGAGCTGGAGAGGACTATACCCCATACGCATTCTCCCCTTCTTTTCGAGCTCCCATATCTTCCTGCCTTTTTTCCAATAAAATTCAAAACTCCTCGCTTCTATATCTTCTGGGTCCAACTCTTCTTCCCCGAAGAAGTCAGAGGGAGGGAAGACTGTGGTAAACCACAGGTGTTGCGTCTCTATGTTGGCGCAACTCAGCGCGTTGATCTCGTTGACGAAACAAGGGGGTGGGGATTGAGCGCGATCCAATCGGCCACTAGCTGATATCTTGTTTTGGTCTTCTTTACCGATACTCTTCACTTCCTCCTCGCGGATAGGCTGTAGCCAGCAATCGAGCATGGCGTATGTGTCGTGAATCAGGTCTCCACGCTCGTCGCAATTTTCGGTATCATCGAGTACAAAGCCCCGAATTGGTTCTTCATCCATCCCCTGGTTGTAGTATCCAGTTCTTCCAGTCATGCTCTCGATGTTTTCCACCTGATGTCGTTGCTCTTTGGTAAGCAATCCGGCGAAGCGTATCAAGATGATAATGGGCCAACATATGTCCCACCAGCCGGCCTGAGTACAATTCCCTGGCATGTAGTACTGTATCACCTTGGTGTTGACTGGTAAGGTCGAAAGAAGCGCCAGTTTCTCGTAGAGGGACCGGTGTTCCCCATTGCCCAGCTGCGCCTTGTACGCGGACTGATACGTCCATACTATCCAGATGTATAGCAAAGACGGCCGCTCTAATACGCAACTCCAGGTGCACTTCTGGACTCCGGTAGCCTTGGTCAGGTTGCTGAGAGACTGTGCGACGGCACGCCAAGGCTGACTAGTGGACGAACCTGGGTCGTGTATGTTTGTTGGTGCGGCGAGCGTGATCCATTCGCATACATTCCCCTCCATGTTGCGATTGCACGCGTCGGTCATTGTTCCATGCTGCAAAGGTTTGTTGCTGCAGAGTAAGAGTTTGTTTAAGCAACGGGGGAATCTGCGAGGGGGAATGAAACATCTTTGCGGAAAACGTTCTTGGGATTCGATGGAACCAAGGTAGACACGCGCACCGCTACCCGTCATGGTGGAAAGACCGTGTGCCACTCTTTCCAATGGCTAGTGAGGGTGTGACAACATCTCGAATATATGCGAAACTATAGGCTCAATTCGATTCAAAGCCTCAATGCATCGTAGAAAGAGTGATTAACGGATTGATGTGTCATGGCGCCACAATTCTTGCCCTTGCACAGAACGAGGGCTCCCATTACTACCTAGGTAGCAGTGTATTCTTATCGATAAGCTTCAGTCTAAGTGTTGACACCGCTAGGCCCGTGGGTCTCCTGCCCAACACCATTCCGCTTCATGCCCCATATCTCGCATCAAGTTACGATTGCGCAATGACACCACACCGCACTAGTAATTTGTCGGTATCGTGATGCTAGATGCGCCGCGGCTTCCGATCATTTGGATAGAGTTGACGTCCCCGCTCTTGGCAAACGTGGGGCCTTGCATCTTAGCTTCGCCCATCTCTCGTCGATAACGCAGGAACGATAACAGCTCTGTCGTCACTCGTAACATCGTCTTCACACCTTCCTCATAGAATCAGCGCCAAGTAGGTAGCATGCACAATGTCGTGATGCTGCATCTGGAAAGACGGCTCCTCACCGGTGATATGTCAGATCGAAATGCCCGCGGATGTAAGCGGAGGAGCTGGGCGACGGCAAGAGTGGGATGAGCAGAAGTATAAAGACTCAGGTGGTACGAGCTGCACAAAATTTGGGCCTTTTGTTTGTTGATCGGCAAGCAACATGCGATTTCTCAACTTCGCACTCGCTGCTGCTCTCAGCGCTATCGGCAATACCGCACCAACAACTTTTCAATTCCAACCACGTCAAGCAACTACCGCTAGTGAACGACTCGGTCTAACATGGTTGGGCGGTAACAGCAGTCTCCCCAAAGTACTGTACGCATCACCCAAGAACCTCACACGCACACATCCCCCTAACCACCCCCAGCGTCCTCTTCACGGGCGGCACCATAGCCGGAGGCTCCATCTACGGCGCCCTAGACGACACGCAATACGGGCAACTCAGCCAAACAGCCGAAGACATCATCGCGTCCAACCCGTACCTCCTCAACAACACACGACTCGCCGTCTCAAACTGGACTTCAGAAGATGGCTCAACCGGCACGAACGACGCCCTAGTCATGAACATGACGCGCTTCGCCCACAACGCCCTCTGCTCCCCCGATAGCGACATCGTCGGCGCAGTATACACACACGGCACGAATTCGCTCGAAGAAACCGCTTTTCTGATGGACTCGCTTGTTAACTGCGGGAAACCCATTGTGGGGACGGGGAGCATGCGGCCTTTCACCCATCTGTCTTGGGATGGAGAAGCGAACTTCTTCGACGCGGTCATGCTGGCTGCGAGCCCCGAGTCTCGGGATAGAGGACTCATGGTAGCGTTCAACGCACGTATTATACCTGGTTACTGGGTTACGAAGTTGCATTCGACTAATCCGGATGCATTTGGTCCTACGTCGGGGGGCGATTTGGGTATGTTCATCAACAGCCTACCGATCTTTTTCAATACGCCAAGTCAGCCGTTGTATAAGTACTACTTCGATATTGGGACTGTTTCGGCGTATCATACATACCCGACATTACCGAAGGTGGACATCCTCTACGCGGCCCGCGAGTTTGATGGGAAGTTGGTACTCGACGCGCATGCCAACGGCGCAGACGGTGTTGTCATTGCCGGGACCGGTAACGGAGGTGTACCGAATGGCCAAGAAGAGATTGCCGAAGCGCTGGAAAATGGACTTCAAATCGTTGTTGGAACGCGTAGTCCGCATGGGCCGTCTAGTCCTGCGCGGACTCCCACATTCGCGAAGTCAGGCTTCGTGCATCCTATTCAAGCAAGGATCATGTTGCAGCTGGCGATTGCGAGCGGGATGAATATGAACCAGACGATTGATGTGTTTGAAGGGGGGTTTAGGAAGGCTATTGGACAGCCTTGGAGTCCAGGGAGTTGAGTATAAGATATCTTGTTAGATAGATAAGATTATCAAGATGGCAAGAGAAACGGGGAATAAGATCTGATCCTCCATCCCAGACCTTCCAAACTCTTGGTCTAGATCACGAGGCTATCTTCCTTCCAAGGTCTTCAGAAGAAACTCAACGACTGGATTTTACTGCCCCTCCTCCCACCACCTCGTTCCATCCCAGCCCTTCCCATAGCTCTTCCCATCCTTATTCTTCTCCGAATCATGTTTATGGAAAAAGTTGAATTCCTTGCCAATATCGCTTAACCCATCTCCCGCATCGTTAATCAGCATGCCCTTGCCCGGTCTCGCCATGAAATATGCGTACCGATGAATGTCCTGCGAGTCATCCATCCAAGGCATGACATCGTCTAGAAAAGTACGAATTTCATCATCGGTACCTTCGGCGTGGAATTCAGTGACCCAGATGGGGAGGCCGTGGGCGACTTTGCGAGCGTCGGCGATGTGATCTTTGAAATTTTGGGCGGAGTTGGGGGCGGAGTTATACCTATGGAAACTTTGTGAGAATATGTGTCTGGAAAAAGCAGTGGTCTTTTGAGTGGAATGATAGGCTTACCAGTGGATGTTGATAAAGTCAATGGTACATCCATCGCACGCGTCCATGAACTTGGCTAGCCAACCCAGACCCGTGGTATCAGAGGCTGCGGCATTGGTGACAGCGGGCGAACCGAGATACATCTTGCTGTTGAAGCTGGATAGCGGTTCCATGTGTTTCTTCCAACCCGCAACGGCGGTGGGGACGTCGATACAAGAGCCGCCTCCATCAGGTCTGTCATCAATGTTAACAAAACTTATACACGAACACCTCATCCCTTCGACCATCTTTCCACTTACACGCAGTTATCCGGCTCATTGAATCCCATTAACCACGTCGCCCTCTCCTCATCCTCCCAATTCTTCCTCGCCATCGCCTCGGCATTGTCTTTCCAGCGACCCGTATGATCGTCGCGCAGTGAATGCAGCGTGGGGACGAAGCGAAACCAGGCAGGTGATAAGGCGGATGAGGAGTCCCAGTTGAAGCGCCAGGTCGCGTGGGTGCCGTCGCCTTGAAAGAGCTTGGTGTAGGCCACATCGTTGTAGGCTATGCCGCGGCGTTCGTGGGCGGGGATTTGGGTGAGAGGGTCGTGTTTGGTCTTGGAACCTTCTGTTGAGGCGGGGATGTCGTCGGGGAGAGCGAGGGGGGTTGCGATGGTGAGGAGGATGAGCGAGAGGAAGATCATGCCGGAAAAGAGGGTTGGGAGTCTCATTGTGGACGAGGAGATTGACAGAGACACTGGGTGTAGAGAGAGTGATGCACTTGGGTTAATCGATGGTGTTGAATGGTGGTCTGGAATTGACGCCCAGGTAGTGAGTGGGTGAATCTTGTGAAGAGAATCAGTAGAGAAGCGTGAAGGAATAGCTGTATTAGTAGGCGGAGGGAGCCCTAGTCCCATGGATCATACTCGTGAAGCTAGCGCGAATAGCGCCTTAGCAGAAGTAAAGTTAGGAGCCTTGACAAACGGTTGAAGCAAGACTTCGGTCACGACTCGGGTGAGTACTGAACGTGATTGACCCAAAGAGCGCAGTCCTCACTGGAAAGCGGTGCGAGGGTGGTGGATGCAATAAGAAGACTACCAAAGCGATCGTGCGCGGTGATTAGGCCAAGATATGTAGGTTAGAATGTATTACATCCGTTTGTTGGAAGTTGCAAAATGACAAGGTTCAGTGGAGGCTGAAGGACCGCTATCTCTCCTTCACCTCGCTAGCGCCTTAGCAGTCTAGCTCACTGTCCTCCAACGGTGGGGTATGCGGAGTGAAAGGTGGAAGCAGGGTGTTTGTCAAGGGGAGGATACCGAGGATAGGCCTGGACAGATCTGTCTGTATTGAGCGTCCCCAATATGTTCCGTCATCGTCAGCCACTGGTCAGCGATCGAGCCTAAGGACTGTGTACTTGGTGAATAAGTAGGGGAGATTTCGACTGGAAAACGCGTTTCGGACATGCAGTGGGAAAAGTGCCAAGTATCATCGAGTCATCCAAATATGGGTATACACATGAAGTACATGATACATAGCTCTGAATGGAGCCTACATCTTACCGCCAGTAAGCTCTTCGGCCACCTTCTTGACGCGCTCTTTAGCAAGACCAACACCCTCGCCACCCTTGAGCTTATTGAGCATGTCGCCGACACCTTCGGGCAGGGGTCCGTCCCATGGGCTGAGACCATTCCTGCCATCTTCTCGTGGGCCCATGACGCCCCTGGCGTCCCAACCAACAGGCTGCTCCTCAGTCCCGAAGACCTTCTCTATCGCCTCGTCTAATTGCTGTTCATCCACAATGAATTTTCGCGCGTTGGTGTATAGATCGTGTAGGCGGGAGGCGCGAACTTCCTGTACCCGGGCTACTCGGCGCCTGTATGCTCGGCTGCGGGCTTTGGTGATGTCGGGCCGTGGGGGCAGGCTGTCGGTGAGGAAGTCGCGAATGCCCTTGGCGACAGACGTTTCTGTGAGGATGTCGACTTCGCGCCGGGGTGCCGTGGCCAGCTCCCGCCTTTTCGCACCAATGGCCTGGATCTTGGCCAAGTACTGCGCTTCTGATGTAACCTTTCGCTCGTGCAGCGCCTTGACACCCTCCTTCAGGTTCTCCCTCCTCTTCTCCGCTAGCCTTTGCTTGTATAACCGGTAGTCGGCATCCCGGCTGTATGGCCCGGGGACCTTGACTTCTTTGGGCTCCTTCGTACTCCGGCCGAGGAAGATGTCCGACTCCTTTGGGTGCTTATTCCTTGTCTTGAAGACGTCTCTGGGGATGGGGAGATGGCCCTTTACTGCTGGCTTGGCTGGGTAGGTGGGCTGCAGCGGCTTCGGCACGTCTATGTAGTTTGGCGACTGCGGACCGAGGGCGAGAGCGGATGGTGTCGAGGAGAAGGCGCGGACACACAGGCTGCTACTCCAGCCATTGGCGGATGCAGAGGGCGAAGGCGAGGCCCATGGGTAGCGGACGGGTATCCTGGGCGGCATTACGGTGGTCCTGCCTCGTGCACTTGGATGCGGCGATGCGGAGGTGCGGCGGTCGTGTCGTCGCGCCTGCTTCGAAATTGTCGGCGCCAAGCCCCTTGGCCCCACTCTGGCTAGCTCCCGCCTCTCAAAAAAAGTTGCCCATGCCTCGCGAACTTCCTCTTCACTCTTCCCAACTCGCCAACACCACAGGAAGCAGTCGTCATGGGTGTCCAGAAGAAAGAGCACAACCGCAAGGAGCGCGAGGGCAAGACGGGCGATGGCATGGGAAATGTCAAGACCAAGGGCACCAACTTCTACCGGTATGGCTTGCAATCTCTTTGCGCCGGTCTCGACATGCACGGATATACTGACAGTTTCGTAGTGACGCGAAAAAGGTCAAGCTCCTCAAGCGCCTCACAGATGGCAAAGCCGAGCGCAATGCCAAGGGAGACATCACCAAGGCTGCTATCTACCAGAACCGCGCAGCGCCTGTCGCCCGTGTCGAGCCCAACAGGAAGTGGTTCAACAACACGCGAGTGATATCGCAGGATGCTCTCGACAGCTTCCGCTCGGCTGTAGAGGCGCAGTCTTCAGACCCTACCACGTTCCTGATGAAGCGCAACAAGCTCCCCATGAGCTTGATCGAGACACCAGGACAGATCCCAGGCCTCAAGCAGCACGCTGCCAAGATCGCCGTCGGCAGTCAGCCCTTCTCGGAGACGTTTGGCCCCAAGGCCCAACGCAAGCGGCCGAAGCTCGACTTCAGCTCCATTGAGGATCTGGCTGGTCGCACAGGAAGCATGCACGAGACGTACGTGGAGCGACTCGAGAACGCCAAGCTGCTTTCGGGCACGTCTGGCGAGGCAGAACAAAACGAGTCCTTCGCCGACAACCCCAACGGCGAGCTTACGTCCGCGCGCGAGTTCATCTTCATGAAGGGCACATCGAAGCGTATCTGGAACGAACTGTACAAGGTAAGCAACATGTATCACCTTTCGCAAGCCGTGTCTAATGGACAATCCAGGTCATTGATTCCTCCGATGTCATTCTCCATGTCCTAGATGCCCGCGACCCTGACGGCACCCGTTGCCGCTCTGTCGAAAAATACATTCGCACCGAGGCACCTCATAAGCATCTGGTCTTTGTCCTCAACAAGGTCGATCTCGTTCCCTCTAAGGTCGCTGTAAGTTCACACCCCCTCTCTGCCCCCTACACCACACACACCCTCCTTAAGTCAAGGACCTTTTCCTATTCCATGAATACGGTTCTGTTACAAGTTGGGAAGAGCAAAAGTGGCTCGCTGGCCTAAGATCGTCTTGATCGCGGGTCGATTGGCAACCGTCTTGGTTGCCGATCAATAGAGTCACGCGTGATTTGTTTGAGTTGAGGACCGTCTCTGCACTAGCAGCTTCATGGCGGTACTCTTAGTAATATTTCGCACATTCCGTCGTCGACACACTTTATCATGTCAAGTTGATGACTACACACTGACACTTGACAGGCTGCATGGGTTCGTCATCTTAGCAAGGAATTCCCGACACTTGCTTTCCACGCTTCCATCAACAACAGTTTCGGTAAGGGTTCCTTGATCGCCCTCCTCCGCCAGTTCAGCTCTCTCCACAGCGACCGTAAACAGGTCTCCGTGGGTATGGTTGGCTACCCAAATACCGGTAAATCATCCATCATCAACACTCTCCGCAAGAAGAAGGTGTGCGTCGTTGCACCCATCGCCGGTGAAACCAAGGTGTGGCAATATATTACCTTGATGAAGCGCATCTACATGATCGACTGTCCTGGTATTGTACCACCAAACCAGAACGATACTGATCAGGATTTACTGCTCCGCGGGAGTGTACGTGTCGAGAACGTTGAGTACCCAGCACAATACATCGAAGAGGTTTTGAAGCGAGTACAACCGCGACATCTCCAGCGAACGTACGATATCAAGGACTCAGATTACAAAGGCGATGCTGTCGCATTCCTGGAATGCCTATGCCGCAAGAGCGGTCGTCTGCTGAAGGGAGGTGAAGCTGATATCGACGGCGCTGCGAAGATGGTTCTGAACGACTGGATAAGGGGAAAGCTTCCTTGGTTCACTCCCCCACCATACAAGGAGGGCGAAGAATCAGCAAGTGGACCCATCAACGCGAAGCGTGAAGGCAAGCTCGGTGAGATGAGCAAGAAGCGGAAGCGAGGCGGCGAGAGCGAGGCTACTGGTAGTGTCGCTGAGAAGGCTGGCGCCACACAAGACGAATCCGATAACGATAGCGACTTTAGTGGTTTCAGTGACGAAGACGGCCTACAGATGGATGGCGAGGACGATGTTGAGGAAGAGGTATCGGACGACGACGAAGAAGGTGGCACAACACTTGAAGCCGCCGACGATGATGAAGTAGCCGAGGATACTGGAGAAAGCGAAGACGATGAGGTGGTGGAGGAAGAGCTTGCTGCCATAACACAGGCGCTTTCCAAGGCGAAGAAGCGGCAAAAGACCACGTAGGGTCCAAAGCATAGTTAGTTTATGATTCAATGATACCCCGATATTACGATGTCCCAATCATTGAATAGTCCCTGCCTGACCTTGGTGATGACAGTTTGCGCAGTGTCTGTCCATGATTCATGATGATCTATGGGCTGCTGTTATCATATCTTCATGTCACAGGTCAATGTCACTACTCGTCTCCCTAGACTCTGGTGTTGACTTCCCTTCCATTTGCCTCTACACAGGCGGTTTCTGCGCCCACGTAACATGAAACTGAACATACGTATGTATCCTCGGATCCCTAACCTCTCTCCTCGCCAACGCAAGAATAATCTGCAAGTCTTCCGCCCTACCACCAAGCACCTGCGTATACCCCCTTAGCATATACGCCTCAAACCCCCCTTCTAGTATCATAATCTGCTCCAGCTTCCCTATCGTCCTCAGTCTCTTACTCCGCGGCCACGGGCCCATGGGTAATTTGTACACTTCGTCAGTTACGTTTATGAAGCCAGCTTCTTTCATCTGCTTCGACCACGACCTTGGTGCATCAAGCGGCGCGCCCATCCTTTCCGCAATCTCAAAATACACACGTGCTGATTCCAGATATCCTGAATTAGGCGGGATGGTATCATCGTCTGATAGTCCGCCGGGGATTGTACTGGCAAGTTGGATCCAGCCCCCTGGTTTAAGATGCGTGTATGCTTGAGCTATTAGGCGCGGCCAATCCCGCACAGCAGTCATGAGATCGCGCCCGTGGATGAAATCGAAGTGGTTGGGACGATATGTCCATTCTTCTTCTACGTCGTCGATTTCGAACGTGCAGTTTGGAGGGACGAAGGATGGTTGTGTGGCTGCTATATCCACTCCCATGACTTCTGCGTTGGGGTACTTGTCTGCCATGTCCATTGCCCAGATGCCTGTTCCCGTTCCCAGATCCAAAATGCGAGAGTTTGCGTCTGAGAAAGTAGAATCGGGGATTGGCGCTGCGAAGAGTCGGTCACGCAGGAGCAAAGTGTATTTGTGGTGTTGGAGGTCGTTGCGATCCAGTTCTTTCTCGTCAATGGGCATCCCGTAGTCGTGCTTGCCGTAGGTCGGGTATAGGCGTCCTTCTATTTCTACGCCGCGGCGCACGGAGGAGAGGATGGATGAGAGGAAGGAGGATGTGTCTGAGTCGGCGTAGCTGATGCCATGGTTAATGGATTGCCCAATGAATTGCTTGGGCACGTGACGTTATGGAGAAGTGACGGCATACCCTTCATCAGTCGATGCTTCGCTGGTGTCATCTTGCGCTTCAAGTGCATGTTCTCCATTATTGTCTTGATCGAATTCCGATGATGACCCGGCGTCGATACCCGAATCGATGGCTGCGGAATGATGCGCAGTCTCGGTTGGTGCATTGGCAGGTAGATTCTGTGCTTCGATGTCTTGTTGGTGCGACATGATTACAAACGGTTCTATCGCCAAACAGGCAATCCCTTTGTCACACTGGGGTCAGGATAGGCTAGCTGGTGAAGTGGCTGACGCAAGGATGGAGGGATCACAAACGTGGGCACAACGTGGAAAACGTCAAGGATTTGGGGTTCTGGACTTAGGCCATCATGCAGCCCGCCGCCTCGCCACCACGCGTCGCGGGTGCCACCTGCCGTGCTGTGCTGCCAACAGTTCGGCAAAAGTTCGTCCGACCGATGAGGGGCACACGTGTAGTGCGACTGGACTAGCATCCCGACAAGTCGTCGCGACAATCCGAACGCAAGGCTGGTGTTCCCCCTCTCCCAATCATCGCGATCCTCGATCTTCCCAAACCTAATCATGGCCGCCGATCCAATACCGAGCAAAGCCGCTCTCTCCCTCCTCGACAACATCGCTTCCCTCAGCGCCGGTTTCAAAAATGGCGAAAGTGGCGCAAGAGAAGGATTGCTGGATGCATGTCGCAGCCTCATTGCAGAAGTCAGTCACCCATCAGAAAACATGCTGCAACTACTCTGGGCGCAACCCGCACACCTGTCCACCCTCTGGATGGCCGTCGAGGTAAAACTCTTCCAAGCCATGCGCTCCATCCCGGAGACTGGAGCCAGCAGCCTAGAAATCGCAAGCAAATGCGACAAAAACGTCGATCCCGTCATCGTCGCACGCATGCTCCGGCACCTCGCCGCCATGGGCACAGTGCGCGAGGCAGGCCCTGATACCTTTGCCAATACACCCACCTCCAGTGCCTTCGCTGAGCAATCATACCAAGACTCCATTTTGTACATTGCCGAAGACTTCCAGCCCGTGCACCACTCTATGAAATCATACTTCGAACAGAGGAATTGGAAATGTCCTGAGAGCGGACTTGATGCGCCATTTCAGCATAATTACAATTGCAAAGGGAGTCATTACTTTGAGTACTTTCAGCAGAATCCCGAAATGGGGCGGAGGTTTGCTAGCATGATGGGTTCGTGGAGTAAGGGGCGGCCGAGGTGGTTTGATGGGGGGTATTATCCTGTGAAGGAGAGATTGATTGAGGGGGCGGAGGGGAAGAAGCCGTTTTTGGTTGATGTTGGGGGTGGATCGGGACATGATATCGAAGGTCTGCGAGAGGCGTTTGAAGGTCAATTGCCGGGTGAGCTGGTATTGCAGGATCGACCTGAAATCGTTGAGCTGGCGAAACTTGGACCTGGTGCTGAAGCGATGCCACACGACTTCATGACTGAGCAGCCTGTTAAGGGTGCAAGGGCGTATTATCTGCACTCCATCATTCAGGATTGGAATGACGAGGTTAATACGCAAATTCTCAAGGCGATCGTGCCGGCTATGAAGAAGGGGTATTCCAAGATTCTGATTAACGATTTTGTCCTGCCGGATCAAGGCGCGCATTGGGCGCAGAGTAAGTTCCTCACGTGTTCTGGTGCGATGGATCGCTAATGTGTCGTAGCATGTCTGGACTGGGAGCTCATGGCTAGTCTTGGGGCTAGACATCGTACGGAAGAGGAGCACCGCAAGATGTATGAAGGTGCGGGGCTGAAGATGACGGGCGTTTGGCGGCATCCGCATAGTCTGGACTCGTTGATTGAGCTTGAGCTGGCGTGAGGAGGTTTCGAGACCACAGCACGGTCGCGACTCATCATTTATGAAAAACAACTTCTATTACCTAGTACCCGCGGTAACGACCATGACGGACGAATCATAATGGTCACAATTCCTCGCATCCGGCGTTGTAAGCTCTGACTTATTTTTCGTCTATCGAAAGAGCTAGACTTCATGGACCCGACGTTACTCTCCAGAATCTAATATCGCTTCAACTACGTCATACGCCTCCTTAACCACGGCCCTAGTCTCTTCGTCCAACCTACTCTCATCCATGCTCAGATCCCACAGCCTCTTCTCCCACAACCCCCACCGCTCTGGTGTCAACCCGTCATCCTTCGGCCACAGTTCTGATACGTCATCGTCCAACGCCGCCGCGAAATGCTTTCGCAGCTCTTTATGATCTTGATTCCACAGTGCCCAGCCTCCATCGCGCAGCCATATCGCCGCGACCCGAATATCCAGCGCCCGTACCTGCTCGAGCGGTATACTGTGTAGGTTCGATTCAAGCTGCGGGGGTGCATCGTGTTCTCGTTCGAGTCCATCGCGACACGCGTAAAACACCGTCATAGGGTAGCCCATACCTGTCTTTCGGTCATGCTTCATCAGAGTAGCTGAGAAGATACACATCCGGAGGTACAGTTGATCGCCACTAATGCTCATCTTGCTACCAACTGGATCGCCTTCGATGCCTGGATCGCGTATGCCGTCCCAGTTACGTTGTTCGTGGAGAGTATCATGCGTATCCCACCGATACATATCAAAGCCGGGTAACTTTGACCAGTGTAGTCGCCCGTCATCTTCAGTGTCACGGCATAGCCGTAGGACTCTGGGTTTAGTAGGTGGTTGCGCGCGAATGGCGTCCAGAAGTGCCAGATGAGAGTCGTATGGCGGAGGACAAAATACGACAGCATTGAAGAAGGCGTCCCAGAGCTCCCATTTTGCTTGATCAGCATCGTAGCTTGCGGCGATGGTATCGATAATCTTTTCCACCCTGTTCTCAAACAGCGCCGAGTATCCGATCGACTTTATAGCTTCTTGAATAAGCGGAAAGAATCGATTTGGAGGGGTGGTGCCTGGAATATCGAGGATGGTCGTCATTCTGGAAGTAGTGCGAAGTGCAGGTTGGATGAATTTACTATTGGGTCGCAACACTAGATGGTTTTCTGCTGATAGCTTCGATTGAAATGTTTTAGTCGATGGCAAGAGTGCATCCACCGTCGGGTAAACATTTCACAGTATCTGGGCATCCAGGCAGCTACAGGCACGTGACTTGGTGGAAACATGGTCGCGCTACCCGGTACCGCTTGAGAACCAGAATAGGCGAGTGGCGCGAACGAAATTCGGTTCGCGAAAAAAGTTATGACGAGGTTGCGATAGCTGAGAGTCAATAGCACTCAGTACCTGGGTATCGTATGCGCCGGGAAAGATGAGGGCTGCATACCTAGGTTGTGGGTGCTTGCTGGCCTAGTCACTTTACTGCCCAGCGACTTCTACCCGGAAGCATGATGAACCCTCTTTCTTCATCTAGAAATGGCTCAGGAGATTCATTATGGCTTCTAAATCCCATACGCCCTCTGAATATGTCAACGCAGAGCAGCATCCATATCAAAAACGGCAAAGTTAATCCCGATTGCCACCTCGCCTGTCCTACAGCGAGCTTCCAGTCCGCATAGACTGATCATGTAACTTATCACAGGTTTTGTATATCACTTAAGCTCTCATCGGTTGTCATGGGCTTTATGCTTACGCGCTGCAGATCATGCTGTGCTACTGCTCGCGGTAAGGGGGCAATTCAACGAAGCAGTGTCACTTGCCACGCGTATATGGAAGCACAAGACGACTCCGATAATTCTCATTACCGATGAATATTTGGCCTCTGCCGGCCTGATTCGCGGCGTTTGATATGCGGTTTCGTAGCCCGGGGACATGACAGTCGACATTCTGGACATCTAGACTGCGGTTCACTGTATGTGTGCACAACTAACATCTTCCAGGCAAATGCGCTGTATTTTATTCATTCCTTAGTCCTTTAACGGTCAAGAAGGGCCTCATATTGTCGGATGTTGTGTTCGAAAGAGGTCAGGAATCTCGAAAATCCAGAATGTGCTCACGTCCTTATACGCCCGTCGCCCCATCCACCTTGACGTAGCCACTAAAACATCGCAACATATGCAGCATCTGATCAATTGACGTTTTCAAACTGGAGAAATCCAACAACGCGGCCATCTGACGTAAGACTGCACACTAGACATGACTATCGCTAAGTGAGCCAGAAAAGCATAAAGAGCGGTGCAACGCAGCCATGTTCGACACTACACAAATAATTAACAGCAGTACAAAAGACCTTTTTTCAGCCTCCATACCACCCAACATGCAACTTACGTCCCTCTTCTTCTCCATCCTCGTTACCATGGCAGCCGCCGCTCCGGTCGCAGAGCCTCAGAGCCTTGGTGTCCCCGATGGTGGAAGCCGTCTTGCCCGCGCCGCTGATCCCGTAATCCGACTGAACGATCCCGGCCGCCGTCCTCCAGCCATTCGAGACGCTGAGCCTCAATTCATTGGCGAAAACAACCATGAAGATTCAGCTATCGCAAAGAGAGCCCCCGTTCCATTTGGAGTGGCTGAGCCCCGCGCAAATCGACCAAAATGCGGCGACCGCTGCCCTCCTTAGATGCACGACACCAAAATTCAGGTAAGCAGTCCAGATGGTACAAACCCAATGAAAGAGGCTCATCATCCTATAGATTGGAGCAGAGCTGTACTGAGAAGTTGACAGCTGGATCCAGAAGGACTGAGATTAGTTGAAGGCTCGGAGAGTCGGCTGTACTTCATTGGATACGTTGGTTTGTAAGAGATCTAGGTATTTATGTGGCGCGGATATACTGTCGTTACATCGGATTATTTACGCTGGTAGTCATGGATAACTCAGAGAGAAAATGATAACATGTGCCTATCGCACCAGATCTGAGTGGGGTAGAAGCGTGACGGTCTGAACATGTGGACGTGATTCGTTGGCCTAGTGCGGGTCACTTGTATAGCGTATGTTTGGGTACCTGTGACCACATTACAGCGCTTTAGAAGTCGCCGATGTTCATGTATCTATAGTAGAGATGTATACCGGATCGATACACTACACGTTAACGTCACATATCTCTTCCTTTTCGGCCTCTTCCAACTCCACGGTCCACAAGTGATACTTTGGCTTCGCTCTCATCCCCGGACCAAAACGAAAGAACAGCCACGACACGGGCGCCATAATCAAAGCGACAAAACACAGCGTACTGGTAGCCCACGGCGTCCTCATCTTGATATACATCTGACGCGCAAACTGCGGAAACGCAGACGTGAACAAAGACCGCATCACGGCGTTAGCAGCCAGTGCACTTGCGGAGAAACGCCCATAGCAGTCGGTCAGATATGCGTTAGTCCCCAGAAAAAGCATGACGAAGCCGATACCAAATGGTATGCCAGCAAGAATGCATACAATCCAGTGGTTTGGCGGATTTGCCGTCCATCCGAACCAGAAAGGTGCCACGGGGATGAACCACGCTATGATGATGAGATGCGGGAGTGGCGCCTCTGGCTTCGGGCCACTAAGCCTCTTGAACCATATGCCGTGAATATTGTTGATGCATGGTGAGCTCGCTGTCGCAATCGCCATACCGAGTCCAATGCCCAGGAAGGATAGACCTGCAATGCCCTCACCTTAATGACGCGTCTGCCGGAAGACTAGTGGGTAGGCGGTGAAGTCCAGATACAGGATACCCCAAACGAATGCTGAGTAAAGGCCGAGCACGAATAAAATGGGCTCTGTGAAGAGCATGAGCCAGGGTCGTGTTAGGCTAGTGGCGTATTGGTCTTTGGAGGATCGTCGTGGAGACTTTCTGCCGGTCTTTGCCAACTTACTTTGGAGAAGAGTTGTTGTATATGTCTCGGGAAGGAAGAAGAGCATGGCGGTATACACAATCGCGGCAACGATAGTCACAACCCAATAGAGCCATCTCCAATTCAACTGCTGCGAGATAAATCCTCCTGCCACCGGCCCTAGGACTGGACCGAGGGAACTACTCGTCGTGAAGAGTGCGAATGGAACCGAACGATGGCTTTAGGGCCAGATATCTGCTGAGCATCCGCCGCTGTTGGTCACAACAGGCGACCCGAAGAAACCACTGAGGAACCGAAGTGTCAAAAGAGCGGCGAGATTGGGCGATAGCGCACAGCCGATGTTGAAGCAGAAGAACAGGAACATGGTGATGCGGAAGACAATCTCTCTTCCTACTGCTTCTGAGAGCGGTGCGAACAACATGGGGCCTGAGGCAAATCCGACTAGAGACGTAGTTACTCCTGATGTTGCTACGGTCGTGAAACACGCGAATGTCCTGGTCACACCAAAAATTGTTGCAGCGTGGATACCCGAGCAGAAGGTGATGTTCGTAGTCATGAAGACGATGACTATTGTCGCCATCCATTTCCTTCGGACGGGCCAGTTGAACGGGTGCTCCTTAGGGTCGAGCTTGATCGTTTAGTACTGCCTTCTCGTTCGGTTCATGACTGAAAAAATGGGGTCTCGAACGTCCTTGGCGTCTGGCTGCATGGCGGACGACGAAGCATGATATCAGGTGTGATTAGATAAGAAATTGACAAAGTTACACGCTGTCATATCTTCATTTATGGGTGAGGATCACGAACAGAACGCAGCTGGAGCATGGCGGAGCTGTCAGGGCGTAGGGCGTAAGGTCGAATAGCCGACTGACATGAACGGAATTACTGCATCTACTGAGGCAGCCATAACAACCACTCCCCTGCTGCTTGACGCGCAGTGGCATCTCTTTGCGCTCATGCTGCGATTGTACGGATGCTGTGCTTTGTTTAGTGCACGAAGGTCAGACTGGTTCAATATCTGATGAAAAGCGAAGTCTAGTCCAACTTTCGCTATGAGATGCCGTGTTCAACATCAAAGGGCTCCACACCACGCTGCTCTTCCGATTTACAAGTTCTCTCTCATCCAAGGATGCTCAAGTAACTCCTTCGCGGTCCATCGATCCTCAGGCCTCCACTGCAACATGCACCTCACAAACTGCAAGAACTCTTTTTTCTTCTCTCCATCTAGATTCTCTTCCGATCCCTCTAATGTTAAGCCTTGCGGTATGTTAATCTCGGCGATCCAATTCCCTAATGAGATTTCGGTCAGCTTCAGACAATACTTTGGGAGCGCAGTCTCACCTTCATCATCGAAGAATTCCTTACTCCGCGCACCTCTCTCTAGCATATCCTTCGGTGGCGGACCGAGCATTGCGACTAATTCCGCGAGATGAGCTTTGGTCAGGTATCGCTTTTCGGTTGAATCGATGCCGTAGAAGAGGTGTTTATCCTCATACAGGTCCCAAATCTGTGCACCTTGGTCAATTTCTGATTTCGCCTTAGACATGAGACGGTACATACCATCGCTCCAACATTCCAGATATCAGCTGGATAACTCCATTGAGTCTTCAGCATCACCTCTGGACATCGGTAAACATTAGGTTGCGCGTCATGGATCTGAGGTTTGTCGCAGCGAATTGCAGAGCCGAAGTCTCCAAGTACAACGCGACCGTACTCTTTCGGTAATCCAAACTGGCGTGTCGCATAGATTGGCTTGCCGTCTACCACTTTTCGAGGCGAGGGACATGTCATTTCGGCGTCAACAAAGGCTCTCAATATGCCCTGATCTTCGATTTCTATGAGGATGTTGTCGGCTTTTATATCTGCATTCTTGTCAACAGAATTGCGGGAAGACATGTGTTAGTCCGTACCTGTATGTATGATCTTCGCTTCCGTGTGAAGGTAATCGAGTGCGAGGAAAACTTGCGACAACCCAGCTCTTAGCAGCTCGTCCGTGAAGCGGTGCGCCGGGTTCCTGTTCAAGAGATCCTTGAAACTATCCCACATGGGTTTCTGGACAAGACATCGATGATCGCCACCTTGTCGGGGAATGGTAAACAAGTCGAGGGCTGTCCGGACGTGATTGTATCCTGGATGCGAGGCATTGCCTTTGCTTACGGTATTGTACATGTTGTACTCATCCTCGTCCATTCCCTCTCTTGTGAAGACTTTCAAGGTCGCATAGGTATGGCGGCTGGCTTGCTGTTAGTATGTATGGCATAATTGCCGAATACTAACTTGCTGTAGATCACGGGCCAGCCAAACTGTCGACGTAACACCGAAACCAAGTTTGCCTACTACTTGGTACTTCGACACGAAAACGTCTCCTATGTTGACAGGATAGTAGACGCCCCTATGAAACTCCTCAAGCTGTTCTTCCTCAAACAACATTGCGTCGCTGACGACTTCAAAACCAGAAGTCGGAAATTTGATTTGGGGCCATGGTTGCCTTCGAAAGAGCGACTTCGCGAGCTTGAACATAGATAAACCTTAAGAGAGCGAATTCTAATAGCTCTTGATAGATTTGACGTGAACGACTTTCAGTAGCAGGTGGGGGTGGTTGATATTCAGATTGGGATGGCGGACACAAAGGCATGGGCTTAGTAGACCTCGGAAGTGCCCGTGCGCCTGATGAGGCAGCCATTAACATGTAAGCCAACGCATGCAGGGTTTTCGAATAAAGTCAACACCGTACGCGTGTCGTACTTGGCTTCATGTAATCGCATTGCTGTGTTCTCAAGATACTCGTGTCCTTCAAGAGGTAGCGGACCTGCCGATGCTTCAGCACAACTCATGTATTTTGCAACGTTATGAACTGATATTTGACCATATCCAGCACATACGACCATAGGATCATGAAAATTAGGCTTCCCGTCCGCTCAGCCATATACAAGCATGATACCGGCGGATTAGTAGTTAGGTGGGTGACCACTAGCGAATCCCCGCTGTTGTATGTTTTTGCTCCAAAGTCAGAATCTCCTTTTTTGCCCATCATGCAGGGAAAGACCGTCAGAACGTCTGACCGAGCGATTTAATGCTCATTATAACACAGTGGGTGGCAAGGGAAGAGAGCGTTGCTAAATGGCGACGTAATCTTTTTTGTAGGACGACGCGTCTCAAGGCTGTCGCGAAGCGCATGCAGCTTCAACCACTTAACATGTAAGTAAGGACAAAGTTAAACCTGCTCGAAACAATTGCACAACGGCAGCTTAATTGACACGTGTGACCTGGCAGATCTTACATTGCTTGAGAGTGCAGTTTTACTTACTACTGGTATTCCAACCGCGAAATGAACAAAACAATAGAATTAATGTCTATCAGCGACTACATCTACGTCGCTGTACCATTTACCGGCGCCGTCTGATTCCCCACCCCACTACTAAAGTACGCGCAATGAATAAGATACTTAGAAGTCTCAGCGCTGAAACCCTCCAGCGCAACAGCATCAATCTTCTCCAACGAGAAAGCGCCATTGTTCATCTTCGTGTAATCACTCAGCGGTATCCTCAGCACAACAGGACTACCGTTCATACTGCCATACGCAGCAGTCGCAACACTGAGTCTCTGTATCGCTGTCTGGCCATCGCAGCCAAAGCCTCCACTCTGCAACTGCACGTTGAAGCTCGCACCCGCACTCGCCGTGACGTTGAGAATGAGGTATTGAGACGCGGAGACGTCGGCGCAGTTCTGGAGCGAGTACCAGTATGAGCCTGTCACGCTGGGTTGGAGAACTAAAGCGCCGTCGGTGACGACTGGTGCGACTTCCATGGTGCCATCGTCGCTTTGGACGTAGCCGTGGTTGTTGCGGTTTGCGACGCCGGGTGTGCAGTAGTTCAGCCATGCGTCGTCGGGGCAGTTGCATGTCTGAAGTGAGGGTGTGGCTGCGACGTTGATCAAGCTGATGCAACCGACCTTGACGTCGACGTCAGAGGGGTTGAAAGTCGAAAGTGCGACGCTGTCGAGTCTGCTGGTGTTCATGCCGGAGAAGTCGGCAAAGGGGATCTGTGCAACTTGGTATGCGTCGGCGCTGGTGAATGTAACGAAGGAAGTGATGGGAACGGAGGACGGGGGCGACAGTGTAGTGCACTCCTCGTCTGTCTTCCAGCGCATGGTAACCCGGAAGGTGGTGCCTGCCGGAGCGGCGATGGACAGTTGGATGCCCGTCGCGTTGAGTGTGTTCGCATTGTAGCATCCGCTGTTGTCAAATTGGGAGTACCAGTATGAGCCACTCTTAGAACCCAAGACGAGCGAGCCGTCGCTGTCGACAGAATACGAAGCGAGAGAACCTTCGTCAGTCATTTGGCCGAGGAGTCGGTTGACCCGCGGGACTTCGGGCACGAATGTGCAGGTGTTCAGGATGGTGCCTGAGCAGAGTGCGCAACCAGGGCTATTAGCCGGGCCTGTGAAGACGAGAGAGTGAATGCGATAAGTCGAGCCGGGAGAGTTGAAGTTGGTCATGACGAATGACTGAAGGTATTCTTGGTTGAAGGTAGCTGGGAAACGAGAGAATGGAATTGTGAGCTGTGTCGACGCGGCGTTGAATGTAATCGGAACGTAAGACGTGACTACATTGGTGGTGCAACCATCAGTACCGTATCTGAACCCGATGTTCGCGGTCGCGTCTTGCGGGCCTGAGACAGTGAGAATGATCGCATCGTAAGAGCTATTCACCGCTCTGCACTCGGACGGCTTTGCGAGCAGTGAGTAGAAGTAAGATGTCGCGTCGCGGGGTACGAGGTCGACGTATCCGCGGCTAGTCTGTTTATAGGATTGCATCGTTCGGTCGTCAGAGATAGCCGCACCCAAAGCATTGGTTTGTGTTTTGAACTCGTTCGGATCGCAGAAGTTCATCACAACGAAGCCAGTGGGAGCTGGGCAACGAGGGCCAGCACCAATCGTGGAAGGTCCACCTAGAAGAGAGATCCATCGCATCGTGAAGTTACTGGCCGCAGAACCACCATTGGGCGTGAAGTTACGTAGTGTGATACGGCCGACCGAATCCGTGTTGATCCCGGAGAATGCCGACAGGGGGATAGTGATGTTGGAAAAGTTGTCCTGGCTCAAGCTCGCATAAGACTTGGTGTTGACAGTGGCAGTCTTGCCATCGCCTGAGCTCAATACCACATCGAAAGAGCCGCCGGGCGGGCCGCGCGCATTCAAAGAGACGCCAGTATATGCGGTAGCGTTCAAGGTAGCTCCATCGACCATGGTATCGGTATAGAAGAACGAGTCTGCGCTCGACGGCAACAACTGCATTCTACCCAGCTCAGAAAGCTTCGCGAACGTCATCGAGTTGTTGTAATCGGTCTGACCAAAGATATTGTTGATACCAGTAATCCATCGGTCGACATTTTGGAATGACTCAATCGCAAGGCCTGGAGTGCGGTCCTCTCCTGGTGCTGTTACACATCGCTTTTGGATCTTGAGATTGTCGATGTAGATAGGTGTCTGAGCTGGCGAGATGTTACCGATGCGTATCCCGCGAACATGCTTCATGTCTTGTCCTTTGAAGTCAGCTAACGGTATGGTGACAGTATGGTTCGAGCCATCGGCGGGGGCGTATCTAGTGACGTCCAAGTATGTCGCACTTGGCTGTTCGAAGTTGCACCCAGTATCGTACGAGACTAGTTGCACGTAGAATGTGCTTCCTTGAGGAGCGACCATGTCGAAATACAGATGCGTGTAGATAGTGGCGTCGAAGCAGAAGCGTGAGATCTCAGTGTAGTACGAGTTGACGCCGCTGTCCGTAGTAGCGGTGAGTTGTAAAGTACCATCAACGTTGTTCGACGAAAGTCCAGTTGCAGCAGTCTGCAATAGAAGTAAATTAACGTTGTTGCTGCCGAAGTAGAGCTCGAGAAAGTCGTCAATCATCACGTCCCATGCTATGCACTCCGTGTCTCCGATTGGCTTTGGGGTGAAGTCGGGACACGTAGAGGCGGTGGCGTTACTGGCGCCAACAGCGAAGTAAAGCGTATACAATCCCTTTGCCGTGTTGCGAAGTACGACTGCGTTGGTGGCTTTATCGTATGAAAGCTGCTGGCAAGCGAAAAGAGAGCCCGAGGCAGACTGTAGGGCATAGTTGCGAGGAACCTGTAGAGTAAGCCCCTCTGTAACGCCATCCAAACGAACCGTCATCACCGCAGATGAGTTGTCTGCTGCGGTGATATCCACAACAGCGCGGTCACGGTTGGTCCACCAGTTGGCCATACCCGTCTGGTTGAAGTAGACAGTGTATGGACGCACCCTATCGTGGAGCGCGCGTTGGATTTGGATCTTGTCGAAGAGGGCGTCTGACGGATGGATCAAGATGTTGTAGTGGCCGCCATACCGAGCCATCTTTTCAATGTACTTGATCTGGTTCGCAAAGTCCGAACCCGGGAAATCGGCGCTGCTCATGTTGCCGTCTCCATCAGACCATTGGAGAGGGAACTCATAGTATGGAAGCTCCTGGAACGACTCGCGGTTGTGTGTAACCTGGAAAGGAAGATGAGTAAGATGGGAGTTGCCTGCGCATGAAGAGCCACCGATGATTCCGTTCGCGACGCAATGCGTGGCTTGGTACTTGCTCCACGCAAGGTTACCCGGACGGTAGGTCGTCATGTTGTAGCCAGTCTTGAACTCATCGTGGAGTATATGCCGGATCAAGTAGGCGCTGACGCGGACCTCCCCCGATGCGGAAGCACCTGACGTGTAGAAAGAGAGCCCACTAGTACCACCCTTCGTGCATATCTCTCCATTAGTGGGTGTGCCGTCAGCATTCGGTCCGCACTGGTGAATAACCGGGTAATAACCGTCAGTACTTCCTTGGATGAATCGTTCCTGAAGCGTGCCATATTCGAATCCCGCCGCATTGGGCGAGTGACTGACAGTATGGCTACCAAAGTCGATGAATGGGTTTCCATCAGGAGCCGTTCGAAATCCACTGATCTGGTAGATGTAGGGAACGCCATACTGGAAGTACGCAGTCTCATAAGCATCGGTGACGTATTTGGTATGGAGGTTCAAGTTACCCGCGGCGCCTCTATCCTGTGCAGCAGCTGCTATACCCTGGCCATGGGGGTACGAGACGTAGGTATCGATGTCCCAAGTAGTGGTGAAAGCGAGCCCTTTGTTGTATGGAACAGACCATAGACTCACAAAATGGGGGCTGGAGGCAACGATATTTTTGATGACACGAGTTCCAATGTCGTATCCAGGGTAGTAATGTCCATCATAAAATGGCGAGTACCCGCCGGCTTCGGCCTGAGCCTGGATAAAAAGATATCCGAGGTCCATACCGAAGCTGTATACATATCCGCTCGCGCCAGATGGCTGATGCTTGACAATCGCTGCGCTCGTAGCGGATGTGTCTGCGCTATCGATACCGTCGTCGCGAACTAGATATTTGCCCAGTATCTGTGAGCCATTGGTAGGCGTGTAGCCAACATTGATAAGACCGGTCTCGGTGTAGTTCTCAAAGAATGGCATGTTGACATCGTAGTACTCGGTGAAGTCGAAACCTTGGAGAGCTTGCACGGGTGTCTCAGTGTTCGTCAACTGCAGGACGGATCTGGAACCGCTCGTGTCTACAGTAGACGCAGATACACCAGCAAGAGCTTGTAGCACTGCGGGTACTTGGTTCATGAAGATCAGCCTGCCACCCTTGGCCACGAAGGAGGTCAAGGTTGAGACATCGGCAGAGCTCGGGCTGTAGCTCACGCTCGGAGAGGTGTAGACGAGCAAATTCCGGCATTGCGAAGAGATGTTGAGCGATTGGATGACCTTGACTTGCAATCCGACTGTCTTGAGGGACAGAGTCAGTGGGATCCTGAGATAACGTTAGTCGCTTAACAAGTCGCTGTCGTTCGAGAAGGGACTTACCAATTGGGATCTGCTTGATAGTTTGGTAGGAATATGTTGAGCCCAGAGCTTGGTCCAGCTGCATGTCTGTTATGGCTAGGTTAGTGACAAGACATTGTGATATATACATGATGGTCTTACCTCGATTGTGATGGTACAGTAGGAGGCTGACTATCTTTGCCCAGATCCGGACTCGCACCCGCAGGCTGCGTGATTTTGTATATGTCCGGCGAGCTGAAAGCCTGACATATCTGCAGTATAGCAAACAAAGGCAGAAGAAAGAATGAACGCATATTTGATGCTTCCCTTGGATAGAGGGGTAGTATTCGTAGAGGAAGGTAACGAAGAACAAAAAGTGCAGAACCCGACCTTTTGGTCAAGTTCCCAAGAGAGAAATTGACTAGAAGCACGGGAGAAATCGCCTTATCCGAGACGGAATACCAAATCGCTGGCCATGCTGGACTAAGGCGCAAACTTCATCAGGCGAAATCTGGGAGGAATTCGTCAACCTATCCACTTAGGGTGTTCTAGCAGGGCACCAACAGCGACTACGGCACCATGATCGCCGGTACCTGCGCTATTAGCATGCATCTAGGTAGGAACTCGTGTTCATTGAGTTTGGCGTGGCCCCGAAGTCCGCACAGACGCTCCATCTCCATAAAAAACGAGTTCTTTCCCAGGCCTCGGTGCCGGTTTCGAATTTGGCAGCGGGAGCGACGATGATGCGTCGAAGCGTCATGGCGAGGACGCCAAATCGGATTGTTTGGTTGCAATTGTGCAGCCCCTATTGAAAGGATGGAGCGTGTTGGGTTGAGAAGTATTGAGTGTGAGAGTAGCGCCCATTAGCACAGAAGCACTCTTACGTCATCTTGGAACCTTCGCGCCCGAAAAAGAAAACGACGGGGTTGGTTCCTGCTGCATGTCCATACGAACAAATCTTGAGATACGAGGGAGCTGCACGTACTGCATCGCCACAATCTAGCCAAAAGTCGAGAAGGGACTTTAAAGGTGAAACGAAGGTACCGTATCGGCTCAGCCGGCTTCCCGTCCTTCGCGGAAGTCCAGGCGCGCGTCCGAGACTAGGGCTTGGGAAGCGGTGCAAAAGAAGACGTCTCGAACGCGATCTGGCGGCACCTCTGGATAGACATACGTCAGTTCTTAAGTTTGCTGTGATTCGATGGTCGCTTCGTCGCCCGAGGTCTGCGTGCTTTTCGGTACCCAGTACCCGACTACCGAAGAAGTCACGTCAAACATGTCAGGCAGCGCATTCAATGTCAAATTGGTATCTCGTCAATATACAACCTTTGATCTCTGTCGATGTCAACGACAAGGTGTTCATGTCAGCACCAAACCTTGGAAGTTTACCGTGGGCGGTTCGGCACGTGACTCTCGATCAGCGCCAAGCCGATACATGCTGTCCCTGTCTCGCGTGCCCGTCGCGTGTCCCCCCGCAACATTATGTCGACCCCGCAGGCAATGCAACTAAACTACCACCTTACAGTAGCCATATGGCAATGCAACGCTTACGTTAGCGCGACCTAATACATCCTATTCCGTTGACTTGTCCGGACTGCGGGTTGCAGATGTACTTTGCTAATATATTGAAAGCACGACACTAGCACCTACCGTAAACTACTCCCAAAGCCACGAAGAACACCTTCGACGAGTCACGATCGATCTTGCGACGAACACCTGCGCTCTGCTGCCCTCGAGACTTTGTAAAGAAAGAACGAGAAAAGTTGTACACGCTACACATCTTAGACCCTTATTACACAGTGGACTAGGACAATGGGATAGGGATATAGACGATATTGAGTGCTTTCCCAGTGGCATAAGCTTTGGCTCGTGCTCACCACGGATGGTCTGCTTGATTACATGGGGACTGTACCTAGGTACTTCGGGGTCCAACCTTCGCATTGGCCTAGCATATCCCTCTTACGTTGGAGAAGGCGTGTCCTTGCAGACCCTTTTTCTCCGTTATCACCACCCGCGTCGATACGTACCTATTAGGCTAGGCAGCCGGTGCGCGATCAAAATGTCATGAGTTGGCCCGATACCGTATGTGAGGCGAGATCAGAAAGGATCTTTGCGTCGCGGGCACGCAGACCTCATGGCTCTTTAAACTATTACCCAGTACTGCGCACGCTTCTGGAAGTGGATGGAAGATTGCTGTGTTGTTCAGTATACCGTTTTGTACCCTGTACACTTGATCAGCGTATCCATTGTATTCAGACTTTGAGGAGTCGCCCATAATCCTATCTCATCTGTCCTGCTGCTGCTAAACAACTTAGCAAGCTTGGTGTCGTCCTCTTCAAGCCAGCAGCCAGAATGTGCACGGATACGGGACGATACTCAAGTGCTGCAATACAAATTTGGCTCATCTAAAGATTGAGTTGAGTTTGATGATGGTCAGACAATGCATGTGCTTTCCCTGATTACGGCCCGTTGGGCCATCAGGGTGTCGTTGAGCAACAAAGAATTTTTAACGTGAGGATGCCAGCTGGAGCGACACAATGACAACAGTCGAAAACTCTGGAACTTCGTTGCAGTCAAACTTTGGTCTTGCCCTCGCCATGGTGTTGCAAAGAGCTGCGCGATGCAAGGCTCGTAAGGCTGAGATGGCCGCACTAGCGCACAGGGCCACCTTGCGCGAAGGCCCTCGTCAAGACCCTCCGTGGTGGTCCTCCTACGAGATGAGCGATATGATTGGAGGCCGCTGGGGGCAACAACGTTGACATGGACGTCCTTCTCCGACTCGATCTTGAGTGGTGGCCGCACATTTGGACGGGCAACATTAAACGCCAAGAGGTCCTTCTTGCCCTTGGTGCCATCTTGACTGTGCCCCTCTTGACAGTCCATCTGTATCAACATCTACATGATCATATCATAGCAATCGCCTTCCTCACAAATGCTGTCGACACCAGGAGCGACTCGTAGAACGAAGCCTCCACAAAGCCAACATGGTCTTGAGACCTTCCAGATCCGGCATGGCGCCTCAGTACGAAGCGAAATGTTGATTGGTCATTTGATATCAGGTCAGGTTTTCCAGCAAGATCGAAAGAGTTTGATAGCGATTTTATTCTGTTGTACACTGACACCGTACGATGTTGCTTGACCCTCTATCGAACGCCAGGACACCTTCGCGCGCCGAAAACGCCATCGCCTCAGCTCGAATATCCATCAACATCATTCGCACATGGATTCCCATGTTCCGGTACACATCCAGGAGGACACATACAACATCTAAGCAACTCCGCCGGCTGCAGCTGCGTCTTGCTCGACTGAGGCGCCTCCAGCAGCGTGGCCATGCCCTACCATGTCGGGACCGAGTCCCTCCGGACCCTCGAGGACAGGCTCGTTTGGTTCGTCATGTGCCTGCTGTACACCAGTGGCATCGTCTGGTGCCTCATGGGGCTGCGGTGGATCACGGGCGATCACTGCCAATTCGTTGTCGTTCCCCGGTTCGACCGGGGCATTCGGCGGACGACCCACCGCGGGCGCATTACGGGCTAGCGAAACGTCAGCTCTAGCCATTGTATAGCGGACATAGTACACCACGACGGTAAGGAAGACTGATCACCAGCTACCTACAGGCTCGCTCGGCACGTTCTTTTCTTCGCTTGCCTACACACAAGTAGACGGCGATGATGAAGCCTCCGATTCCCACAATCAACAATATAGCCCCGGACATGTATTTCCACCAGATGTTTTCGCCTTCGATAGGCTGGGCGTAGGAGCCCGGAGGCGTGAAGGTTGCATTGCCTTGGTCGGTGCCTGGCAGCGGCCGTCAGCTTAGCCCCGAGACTCACGCCATGCATGAAGCACGTTCGTCGGGTCTGACAGAGTCTGCTTGGGTATACTCACCATTGAAAGGTATAGAGACACGCCGAACGACGGGCATATTGGTGTCTGTGACGTTTTAGCTGGTGTCGTCATAGTCATCGCTGGGCTTCGACGAGATAAGCTCACCACTGACCTGGACTTGAGAGAGACCCGGCTCTACTACAACGTTGTCGTCGGCCTTGGATCAGGGTATGTCTGCGATGTTGATCAGTGGCTAGGGCTGGAGTCGTTCCGTCGTAGCATAGATGGAGAAGGGGTTCCTCTCCGCAAAAGCCCACGAAGCCGCCGGCGGTCAGTGTTGGGAGGGCTTAGCTCCAGGCTCTACTGCGCGTTCTGCGCTGATTCGTTGGAACCCCTCTCGTCAACAACCTGCTTCGACAACACATCGCGCCAATACGAAATCGCGCATCACGGACAATTCCTGAGAGAATATGAAGGCGACAGATCTGTCTTCATGATCTTGCGAATAACCAGACGAACGTGGCCGCGAAGCAGCGATTGACTGTGTGGTTTTTTCCGCACCCCAACAAACCCCAGTTGCCAGCTCTAGGCCCACAAAACGATAGGTAATAGTCCGGGTGCCGCTTGGGAAATGAAGCGAAAGTACTGCGGCCGCCACCTATCCTACCTGGCCAGTTACGCTCTGTCTTAGTGGTCAGGGTGCGAGGGCGAAGAAAGATCGGCTAGGCCGAGTGATGAGGAAGCTTCCGCATCACTGCAACCCGCGAAATGGGAGCTTAATTCTCCCTGTAATAGGTACCATAGACGCGGATATGCAAATGAATGATAAGCGCTTTCTGTACAAAGCTTGAAGAGACTTTGTCGTGATGTTGCAGGGTTGTCAAACACGAAGTCGCTAAAACTTGTCTCTTGCTTCCTCGGGGTGCTGAGCGAACTGTTGAACAGCTACGAGCGAACACCAACGTTTCATCGAATTGGGCGGCATTCTAATGAGACCTTGTCCTATATCAAACGTCGTAAATCTTGTTGCTCGCTCGTTGCATGCGTACTTGTCAGTCGCACTTATCTCTGCCTAGGAACACATGATAGCGGTCGATCAAAGCACTTCTTCTTCGCCATGTTGAGCATCGGTGTTGATGGGGAATCTACTACTGAACCGTATTCCAGTGTTGGAAAAGACCCTCTTTGTTCTAGAAGAACTGACGTATGTTCACTCTGGCACCCCAGGCCTGACACGACGGCGAACCCAACTGATGATCGATGCCAAGCCGCCGCTTATCCTGCTGTCACGCCCGCGCACCGTCGCTCCAGCGCTGTACCGACTCTAGGACATACAACTCCACCACAACTCTAAAGGAAATATACCGCGATGCAGCGCATGTCTATGCGCGATCTAACACTTTTCGCTCCGTCTCCATGGGTATGTCCGCTCGCAGCAAATCTGAGCGCGCCTCGCTGACAAACCGAAAGTACGACGCGAATACCTGCGATGAGCCACGATCCATACCTCCCCAACCATGCTACCTCCGAGAACTTATATGCGGCGGACGAAGGATATCCAGGCATCATATCCACCCTTGACCACGATGATGCTTTCGAATCACAGACACAAGCATGGCCTCCGACCTCGTCCATCGACGAGTTGACGTCCACTTCGCATGCCTATTCGGGTTACCTATATCCGGATCATAATTCCACAACCAACTTCTCATCACTTGATTCGATCGGGGGTATCGATCACTCTGAACGTGATCAAGGTCTTGGAGATTGGCAGCATGGTACATCGCAGGCGGGATCATTTGTGGACCCTGCACTTTTGGGGACATGCGGATCGCATGGCTTCGAGCTACCCGCTTTCCCATTATGGGGTCCCCAAGGATCAGAGCCCCTGGATTCTCTCCTTCCGACCACCCAAGACCGTGAACAGCCACCTTGGTCGGTTTATCATGCTGCTGATCAAAGCTACGTTGCATCATACCACCTGGGAGAGAATTCATCGGGCGCCGCAGCTCAGGTTGATATGTCTGACTTGGACCGAATGACATCGTCCACGTCATTGGCGACGACTGCCCATGGCCAAAACTTTCGCGACGTTCTAGGCATGCCAATGCGCCATCTTAACACTTTTGCTCGAGATGCATGGTCGCTCATCCAATCATCACCCGCTGATATCGGCAAATCCGAAGAGCACTTAGACACGCCGTCGCGCAGTTCAGCGTCAGTTCGAATGGCTTTGATTTGTCCACACTGTGGAGTCCGATTTAGCGGAACATATAGCAGAGGCAATCTGGGGCGACATGTGCGGCACCAACATGCCAGGCCGCGTAAGATTGTGTGTGAGGCCCCGTTATGCTTGAAAGAGTTCAAACGCCAAGATGCTCGCCTGAAGCATTACCGCACATCACATCCCGAACTAGTTCGGGACATAGTACCAAGCCAATCTGACGGAGGCGGGGCCAGGAGCAGATACTGCGTCAACGGCACTGATGACAATAGCGACAAGGAACGTGGGCTTGTCTCCACAACTTCTGCACTGCCATCCGGGGAACGACACCTGAACGACGATGCTATGGATTTCGCATCGAGTGCTGAAACCACTCACAAAGTCGAAAAGAGTCTTCGGTGTAGCGACTGCCAAATCATGTTCAACAGAACTGCAGATCTTCGTAGACACATGGCTGCCTTTCACGATCCAGATCCACCACAATACGTATGCGCGATCCCTGGATGTGATAGAGCATCAAAGCCCTTTTCACGCAAGGACAAATACATGGATCATATGAAAGCGGTGCATAGTCCATCGACTACACTAGCACACAGCAAGTCCTACCAGCCCAAATGTACATGCCCTGAACAAGGTTGCGGACGGGAATTCGATTATAATGCAGACCTGCTACGACATCAAAGGACCCACACAGACATGTCTGAGCGGCCCCACAAATGTGGACAGTGTGAAAAGTCGTTCTTATACCCCAAGGATCTTAAGCGGCACGAAGCAACCCACCTGGGTGATCAGGACGAAGAGAAACCATCCTTCCGTTGTTCAGTCACGTCATGCGAGTATTGTCCTCGGGGATCGGGCTTTTCGAGAAAAGATGTCATGCTGCGTCACATGAAACGTTTTCATCCGGACTGGAAGAAGGCGAAGGAGGAAGATTAAGATACCCATAGTGCTTCATACGTTGCAAAGTTGTCCTTCTTATGTACCCACTACCACCCAAATCGTTTTGAAGTGAAACTGACATCTCCAACACTCAAAACAGCTACATTACTACTCGACGCTACTTAAGGCTTGCTCAACTGCTCCTTCCTAAAAAACTTGAAGAACCCCAACGGAATTACCAACTGCGCCGCTAACCCAATCCAGAACCACGGCTTACTCAACCCCTCTACCACCCCCGCCGAGAAATCCGGGAACACATCTCCAGGCCCATTCGCGTTGGGAGCCGTAGCCTTCGCCAGCATCGTAACGACCGTACCGAGAATCTGCGCCAGGACCAGTGACACAGCGATGTGTATCCGAGTCAGGGTCTGCAGCAGCATCATACCAAACCCAACACCCTGTATCGCGTCGAGGAGACCAAGCCAGAGCCAGAGACTGCGGCCAGCGAGCGCACCGGCGACAGGGCCGCCCGGCATCCAAGGGACCCAGTTGCCGATGCCGGATACGCCCCAGAGCATTTGAGCCCAGCGCGGTGCGCCGAGGCCGATGGCGAAGATGGGCAGGAACCAGGAATGGCTTCCACTGAGCTTCGCGAAGAGAAAGAGGAACGCCGCCCAGATAATAACGAAGAAGGCCAAGACGAGGAGGCCGACCGCCCATTGGGGTGCTGCGTGGGAAGACCAGAGGTACGCCCAACTGCGTCCGTAGGGCGTGCTCAGGAAGTAGTTCTGCAGTATGATCATGACGAAGAACCAGCCCACAAGTTTCCGTCGGAGAAGTGTCTTGTAGAACGAGGGAATCTTGCCTGGCGACTGGTGGTAGTACGACGGCAGAGACGTGACGAGAAGAGCTCCGATGGCGAACATAAGACCAGCTATCGGCAACGTGATCATCGCAGCCTTTGGTGAAGAGGTAAGCGCATTGCTTGCATCCGAATTTGCGAGCGTGCTTCCCCAGTAGAAGAGTGCCGTGATATAGAGTTGCTGCGTTCCCTGGATCATACAAGCTCGGAAGATCCAGGATTTGATCGGCGCGCCACCTAGATACGTCAGTACGAGCTAAACATGTCCGAAAGAGGAGAGCGAGCTTACCTTCATCACCAAAGTTCAACGCGAAAAATATCGAGCCACTAGCCGAAGCCGATACGTAAAGCCCCGTAGCAACATTCTGCACCCAATCTCTCGCCGTCCCAAACTCGGCGAACGGCGCAACACCTACGAACAAGAAAGCAGCGCCATAGACTGCGAAAGGCGTGGAGAGAACGAACTTCGATGGCAGCGTGCGGAACATGACCCACCAAACACACGACATGACGATGAATATCGCACCAATAATATACAGTTTCTCTGGACTCTGGCCCTGAGGACCAGTAAGGAGAGTGATCTGATACGAATTGGCAGCCATGATCTGCCCGAGCGCGAGGAGGATGGAGTAGATGGGCCAATCGCCGATTCGTGTTTGCAGCCATCGCTTGAGAAGCGAGGGGCGCTGGTAGTTGGCACCGAGAAGGAATTCGTCCATTTCGCCTGACGGCCGTGGAGAAGCCTCCTCGCTGTCGCTCTCGTTCATAGACGGTGATTGGTAGTGCGAATAACTGGAACTGCGACTGCCGTTACTGTGGAGGCTCTCGCGGGGCCAGGCAGGACGCGGACTAAGACCCATTCTGCTATCTTGAGACCGCGCACGATCACCGCGACCCAATCTCTCGGCGCGCATCCGCTTGAACCATTCTTTCTCGCTGTCGACGAGGAATTGTTCGACGCAGAGGTCGTTTTCGGATGTCTTGCCACTGAGGCTGTTGAGCATGGATTCGAATTTGGTATAGTATACGCCGGTCTTGTCTTCGAATGTTGGATCGACTTTCTGTAGGCTGAAATCCGTTGTACTGGCGTTCTTGATGGTGCTCAGGTCGAGAGCAGATGAACGGTTTCGTCGGTGGTGCGACGACCGCACACGCATGGGGAGACTGCTTGGGTCGAGGAAGCCGCTTGTGGGTGGCGATCTCATCAACATCTCGCCGGCTTCGTCATCTGCAAGCGGACTGCGAGATCTGCCGCGTCCGCGATAGCTTTCGGAGAATGTGTCGATAGGCGGCGAGTCCAGTCCATAAGCGCCTGCTGAATTACCTTCGAGAGCTGCCACGGCGAGTCGGCGTTCAGACTCACGGTAGTCAGCTTCTGCTTGCTCGCGGCTGATGAACATCTCTTGGTCGTGCAAAGATCCTTGGCTCGAGGTTATTGCGCCTTCTGGGTCGTATTCGTGGATGTCGGGCGTTCTGGAAGGCGAGCGCCGCTTGTGAACCTGTGTGATTGCATCACCAGAGGGATTCATCCTCGTTTCATGTCCAGGTCCAGAACGGACACCGAGGGAGAGGCCACGGCGAAGTGTTGTGTGGTAGTGCTCGGACTCTTGGACTTCAGCGTCGTCCTCAGCAGGTCTTTCCTCGTAATTCGATAGCCTGTCCGTGCTAACAGCGCGAGACTGAGGGAAGAAACTCTCATCGGGGAACTGCAGCGATGTTTGCGAAGCCGCAGCTCGTGACCGCGGGCGGAAGATGCCCTTGGATGACGAGTCTTTCTTCTCGTTGTGGATCTTGATGGCAGTCTGCTGGAGGGCGTTGAGGTCTTCCACCCACTTCGCCACCGGAAAGCGCTGTTTGGCGGATCTTGCTCTCATGATAGCTCTTGTCTCGGTCTTGGACTCCAGCGCTTCTTCGATGGCAGACTTGAACTGGTGCAGCATGTGTTTGGTGGTTGTTGATTCGACTGTGAACCACCATCCAGGCATTTGTCCAAGGCCACCGACGCGGGCACCAACACCTAGGGCTCCCTTCCTACCAAACTCGACAGCGACCAGACCAAATGGCTCATCACGGGATGGGATCAGGGCAAACTCAGCGCCTGTGAAGATGAAGGGTGGAAGTGCCGTGAACTCTGGCTTGGAGAATACGCGCTTTGGGTATTTCTCCATCATCTTTCCAAGCTTGAGCGCGGCAAACTTTCCGTAAAGATCGATGACGGGTCCGATACATATGAGCTGCACATTGGAGTGCTTCTCGAGGACGGCGGGAAAGACATCGGCGATAAGATCGACACCCTGATCTGATTAGCTGAGTACAACGACGGAGATGTAAGACTTACCTTCTGGTTACTCCATCGTCCAACAAATACGAAAAGCTCAGCATGAGGGTCCTCCTCCAGACCAGCCCACTGTTGCGCCTGTATGCGAAGATCACCACGACTCGCTTCATACGCTGGATCAACAACAATATTCTCATTCTCCTTCTCAGGTTCCCAAGGAGCGGTGTCGCTAGGATCAGGATTTGGTAGTCTTCCGACTTCCTTCAGACCCCAGAAGATAGGGTAGCGAGCGTACGACCGTTTTCCGTATTTGTTGGATACACCGACGGCGCCGAATCCACGTTGATGGATGCGGAGGTAGCTTGCGCCAGCGTGCAGAAGATTGAAGACCTCGCCGAACTGGACGTACTTTTCGACAACAGAAGGCTCGAGGTTGTACACGCGGCACACTTCGTCGCGCTCCTTGGGTGTGCGCATGGGCCATAATCCTTGGAATTCTGCGTTGTGTAGGGAAAGTGCGCAAGGAATCGTTCGTCCTTTGGAGAGCAAGTACAACGGCGCGGCGGCGCCATGGTAATCGTTGATATGGTACAAATCGATGGGAAACCTTTCAATGGTCAGAGCGATGCAGGCATTCCAAGCGCTGTAGTACACAGCCGAGTCCAAATCATCCATGCGGGGTGGGTACGGCTCGGTCTTGGACTGCTGTCGGAAAATCGGCGCATCCAACAACACGTACGTGATGTTGTTGAGCTTGTGATACTGGACCTGGATCTCGTACTCAGTGTCGAGAATGGTCACCGTCATGGGCTCCGCTGGTGTATCGATGGGATAGTCCACACCGCCGACGCAAGGAACAACCCAAATCAAGTCCTGATGGGGAAGGTTCTTCCCCATGAGCTGTGCCATGACACCCAATCCACCGATCTTGATCTTGATAGCCCAGTCCTCGATATCGTATTCCATGGTCGCGATAAGAATCATGGGTCTCTTCTTGCTGGCGCCGAAGTTGCCGATAGCCGCAGCAGGCATGGGCGAAGAGTCTCGCGATCGGTGAAAGCCTAGGCGAGGAGTAGATCGCTTCAACTCGACAACGTCGTCAGATTGGATGCTTTCGAATTTGTGACCGCGGCGCCAAAAGGCCAAAGATGCGAAGAAGGCGAGACCCTGTGCGCTCACACCCGTCTGGTTGAACTTGACACCATAGAAAGCGCCCTTGTATATCGAGATGCTCATCGCAGCCGTCAACACCGGCAGAGACCAGAGGAGAGCGAACAGTATCAGCTGTATGAACCGGTTGCCTGCATATACGAGCTTGTATGCCAGGGTCGCATCGTCGATCTCAACGCGATACGCCAGGTACGGTCGAGGTGGCAGAACCGACATGTTGAGCACGTTCTTTGCGAGAGAGTCCGGAGGAAGCCGGTCCAAAACGCCATCCTCATCAACATCGCCAAAGACGAAGCCTGCGTCAGGTTTGCCCCCTGGATTCATGCCCCAGACGTTGACTTGAGCGACCGAAGGCCATTCGGTCATAATATGCAACTTCCACTTCCCGTCCCTGCCAAGGTCGAAAGAGCTGTCGATACCGGCATCGAATCCAAATTGATTGTAGGGTCCGTGAGCAAACAGATGTGGAAATCGTCTTGGTTGACCCTTGTAGTTCGTGTCAGTGTGCTGGATGTGATCGCTACTTCCAGTCACGCGGTTCCAGTATTGGAGAGTAACGTGCTCGCCCTCCCATTGTTGGCGCTTAGTACCCGACCAGGGTTGCGTCTGAAGGTCGCTGTTGCCGCCTTTGTAGTCTTCCCATTGGCTCCATGTCGATCCCCAATTCGTGGAGTACCGCCATTTGTTAGCGCCTGGGGCGACGTGCGATACGTGCAGGCCCTTGGAGTCCTTCTTGAGTATGCCGGTAGTGTAATTTGCGATCCGAGGGAAGACCATGGGGTTGTTCTTAGCTCCAATCCGGATCATGAAGCGATCATTGGCGTTCGTAAAGCGCTCTCCATCCTTGGTAGTGGCGTTCCTGATGGTGACGGTGTGAATGCCATGCGAGACATCCTTCAGAGTCGCTTTCCAGCTCCATTTCGAAACAGAACCACCGACAAGATTAGAGACCAGCGACGAGATGTCAGCACAGTCGACAGTGTCTTCGTCAACCGCTGCAGAGAAGTCATTCTCGGTATCGGATGTAATGACAAGGTCCTTAGTAACCCCATCGCAATCCATCGCTTCGGAGAATTGAAACTCAATTTCTAGTGAATCTTTCTCCTGCGCTCCCTTCTTCGACTCAATCTGAGCATCATGGCCTGGCGAGAACTTCGTGATGACGGGTATGGGATCAAGCCAGCTGGCCTTTGGCACATACGCCCGGAAGTCATACGGCTTCATATCGAGCTCATCCACGCAACCATTAAACTCCTCTGAGCCGTCGATGCCTAAGGAGGTAGAGCTGTTCTTGAGCTCAATCTCATCGTACGGAGCGAACAGGTTCTTGACCGTCGTTCCAGCGTCGAATGCGGATATGAACGCTTTCTCTTTGTCTTTACAGTCGAACTTGTAGCTGACATCGCGATCCTCGTTGGAGTAGACGAGCCAAATTTGCGATGATTCAGTGCCTTCGGTCAGGTTTTGTACATCCGGATACTGGTTCCTCATAACGCTCCACATCCCGAATTCTGATTTCGTTCCATTCGAGCCTGGCAGTTGCACTAAGCGAGTCTGATTGGAAAGCGATTGTAGGAAGTAACCATCGTTGAGGACCGGATACTGGGTACGGCGGTGATACATGTTTTTGATGATGTTGTGAACAGGATGCGAAGGATCTCGGTGATCTTGGCTAACGGTGTCGTCATGGCACCCATCAAGTACCGCTTCGAGTGGCATGTCGTAGTATTGCGAGCTGCCGAGCCGGTAGCAACCGTGATTTTGCCACCCCTGTGCAGATGAAATCGGCTGTCGGCCGAAGATGTAGTTGGCGGCAGTGCTGTCAAGAATGTAGAAAGCCTGCTCTTCGCCCCAGAGAAGTTTTGGAATACCCGGCATGTGAATTGTTGTGACAAAAAGGCCGAGCAACATTCTCTCGGTACCTTGCTTGATAGCGGGCCAACGGAAGACATCCTATTGTTGTTAGCACCACCGATAGAGAATTTCAGGGGGTCTGGAGAGAGCCTACCTGGTTGGTGACTCCATACATGTGCCGTGGGTCGAACTTTCCAGTCTCGGCATTGACAAAGTCGTTCGTGGTGAGTAGTGTATTCCAGGCATTGACGAAGTTGACGGGAACGTCGTAGCCTGCTTCCAGATTACCGTCTAATCCGAGGAAGCGAGTGAGCGATCGATATGTACTGTAGTGAAATGCGGCTCCATCTAACGCTTGTTTGCCATGTGCTCGCAGAAAATACTTATCGTCCGAGTTGTTGGTCAGTGTGACGGCTTGAGTGATGTTGTCCGGAACCTGATCGGGTTGCCTCCCGCGCCCAAGGTAGATGGAAGCAAAGTTGTTACCTCCTGTAATCTCGCCTGGCATGAAGAAGTTGTCCTTCCCATACTTTCGCGCGCATTGTCGGACGAAGTCGCCAAACTCAGCTTGAGCTTCGACAGTGATCTGTGTAGCTTTGTCGAATCGGAAGCCATCAATGTCCAGCATCGCTATCGTGATGCACGAAAAGTGTTCGATCTTTTCTCGGACCGAAGGTACCCATTCTCGCAAACGGTCTTGGACGGAGGCAAACTTGGATAGCTGGCGCTGCCAGTCAGGGAATACACCGAACGCTTCGGTATCACCGTACTATGAAAGGTACATCGTTAGTACAGCTGACCTGCTCTTTGCCGTTGAAACGTGTAACATACCTGATCAAACTCGCTATCGTAGCATCCAATAAGCCTGCTGAATGTCTCATCAGAATCTTTCAACACCGGTTGCCCTGACTCGTTCCAGAAGTTGGGGTATGTGCATGTGTCGTTGTATTTGTTCCCAAACGAGAAGTCTAGATACTGGCGGTTCGATTTCCACTGCACTTTGTGTTCTTCTGGACGAAAAGGTGCTGTCTCGTTAAGGAAGCCGTCGAAGCCGATGAGGTCACCCATGCTACACACAGGATTAGCTATGTCGATCGGGCGTCGCTTGTGTTACGTACGTCGACATTGTATGATCCAATATCACATACATGCCCCGCTTGTGGATAGCGTCGACTGCTGCCCGCCACGCCGTGATATCCCCATAATGTTTGTCGAGAAGCGTCAAGTCCAGCGGCGAGTAGGAGTCCGCCTTCCATGGATTGTTGATGAAGGGCGAACCGGCGATGTAGATGCCCTGTACGTCTTAGCACAAAGTCTATGGAGTAGTTGACTTGCTCACCTTGATTCCCATTCCTTGGATATAATCCAAGCTATCTACCAATCCTACCAAATCGCCTCCATGTCTCAACTGGTTGCTCTGCGAGTCTTTCTCGTATACTGTCCCATTGATATCATCATTCGTCGGGTCACCATTTACAAATCTATCTAGAAATAAGGTGTAGAATGGGAATCGCCAATTCGTTGGTGATGGATGAAATGTATGGTCTTTCCATTCGCCCGAGTAGTCGAGGGGGTCTATGGCTGCTTCGTTCTCATTAAGGTTGTACCCAACAAATTCTTTGTCAAATCTCAAGCAAGAGACGACAGAGATCAGAAGTAGCTGCAGGAGTGTAGAACGCAGCATGTTGAACAGAAACGCTAGGAGAGGAGTTTGGAGACGGATGCAGCCGTAAGCAGCGCCATTCGGAGACCTTTATCTCGGTGACCACCAGAGCTTGAGGAACAGCCTCACGCACATCGGCGAAGAATACAGCAGTGTTTGACAAACTGCACGCCTCGATTAGCTAACGCCAGCCAGATACCGCAGTAAGTGCAGTTGCTGAGAACCAAAAATAGTGGTCGCGACAAATCGTCTGAGGTAACCAGTCCCGCTCTTGATCACCGCATGAGACAGAGCTCAGCCATCGGCGTAGCTCTGGCATATGCATCGTCTCAGAGTCTACTGGTCGGTTACCGAGGGTTACAGCGGTCTGCCATGATAAGGCAGTCCCATTGCTGATGATTTCCGTCATCATCTAATGGGAACTGGGGACTAGTTTGCAGTCTGACGTCTCTAGAAGGTGGTGTGATGGGACAAATGTCAGAACGTAAAGCTGCAGAAGGCAAGTGCAGCAGATGGCTTGAGGCTGAGATAACCATGATCGGTTGGTCCAGTAATGAGACGGTGAGGTTGCACAGAGATAAGCGGCGTAAGATGCTCATTGGGACGGGGAAAGTCAGACACCGCCGACGTTGCACATGCTGGCTTGTCAGCAACGGCTTAATTTACAGCTGAAGCAAACGAACCTAGCATTCATTACCAACAGCTGAAAGCTTGCATGAAACCTGCTGCATCCTTTAGCTTGCGACTGCCCTCAGCCGTAGCAACATTCCTCATTTGCGAGTGCGGGCACACAACTTCCGAGGGCTTAAAGGTGGGTGCCGGTGCAACGATGTCGAGGCTGAGATTTTCGCTCGCTGCTCACTAATCGAAGTCGAAGATGGAGTCGATGAAAAAAAGCATTTTGCGCTGAGGGTATTTTACGCTGGTACTGCGATGGCACACAACAGGTGCCGGTGAGGGGAGCCTGAAGATGAGATGCAAGCTGGATCTGACGGGCAACCTGCATCAAGCCATCAATCTGTATCGCAATCGATGCGACACACATACGAGAACATGCGTTCGGATAAGAACCATCGCAACATAAGGTTCTGGAGATGTTTGGGATGAAAGCAGTTGAAGGCCGTTGGAGTTGGTGGGGGCCAGCGGATACAGTCGGGCCGACTCCCAGTCGCACTCAACGGGCGTCGCTGCCTGCTGCTGCCTGGATGATCACCACGCCCGCCTCGGCACGGTATAGTATATGTTTACCAGCAGCACACATGTGGAATTTGGTGTAATCCCATATAGAATCATACGATGACTACCGCAGCAGCCCCAGGACTCAGACGTTCAAAGCGCAAACTGGATGAGCAAGCCGCCAACCCAGTCTCCAACACCAACACCGCGCCAGCGCCCAAGAAACGTGCGCGTAAAGCCACTGCATCTAACAACACACCCATACCATCCCGCTCAGTCAACACCACCTTACCGCCCTTCCTCGCCCTCCCACGAGAGCTAAGAGATGAAATCTACAAGCACGTCCTAGAGTCAGACAACACATCAACGCTCAAATCTGGGGCCCGCAACATCGTCACACGCTGCGGCCTCGCAGGAGTAAACAGACAGCTCTGCGACGAGTACATTGATGCGGTTCTCTTCCACGCACCGGTCATAACGACCACAGTGCGCAACCACAACTTCGCACCCGTTGTCACGTTCCTGAACCGCCTGTCTCAGGCCCAGCTGAAGAAGCTGAGTAACGACGGATTCCAGGTCGCGGGAGCATATGATAGTTATGCTGTACCGATGCGCAAGATACGCATCATTCTGTCGTATACCGCTGGTGCAAAGGATAGTCATGCACAGCTGAATAGGTGGCTGGACAGGTTCGATAACCCTGATAAACGGGGGTTGGGGATTGAGTTCGAGTACGAAGGCGATGGGTCATGGTGCAAGGGAGGGTATAAGCAGAGACCTAGGCCACGGGTTGGTGCAAGTAAACGGTGGGAAGCGGAAGCGGATAAGATCAGAAATGGTGGCAGTCGTCGAGGACGGAACGGGTATGTAGTTTATGGGCGGAGGTGTTGATGTAGTCCTAATGTGACAGTGTGTGGAAGTTGAACGGGATGTCGTTGGAGCTGGGGCGTGAAATGAGGAAAATATCTTTTTCACGTGATCGGATGGACACAGGGCGGCTTTTGCATCCAGACTGCCTGCATCTAGATCCTCAATATCATCAACAAGAGCCTCGTGTATGCGCTGCTTTATCCGCAAGTTACCTCAACCAAGCCGTCCACTTCCCCTTCCCTTCGCAATAACATAGGCCACCTATACATACTTTCGCTGCCGCCTGTACCAAGCCAGAGCATGAACGTGATCCAAGACCCGACGCGTCGCGCCACAGCGCTGTCACTCCGTCGCGACACCGCTAGCTCCAAACTCTGTCGGTGAAGACACTGCGCATGCAGTAGTCGATGGTAGAAGCTGGAAGGGCGACTGCATACTCGTATATGTACTCAACACTAGCTCCGGGCTGCGGTAAATGTAGATGCTCGAAAGTCTAGATCTCCTTCCAGCATTATCCTTGATGTAGGCTGAACCAGCGATAACAAATAATCACATATGCATCAAACTGCCCACAAACGCATCGTAAGATGACGCACATGGATCCCCATCCCGAGGTCAGAACTTGCATCTCACAATAACGTACGCGAAACAGGTCTTCGGGTCCGCCGCACCGTGCCACAGCATGGCCTCGCCGCAAAACGACATCAAAAGGGGGTTTTGGCTATCTGTCGGCACCTGCGCCAGGCGAACAAGACAACACGTGGACTCCGCCGGGAGTGTCGCTCGATCTAGATTCTCCACCCGCCCTGCATATATTATTCTTTGTTAACGAAGGGATATACTTGCATTAGGCCAATGAGGAAGGAGAGTACGGTGGTATAGATAGATTAGGTGCAGTGCGCTTTATTCAAAAATGTTCCGTTCCTGCCGCTCGCGACCGCATGGTGTATGTGAGGTCCAGCCGAAATGGACATGGCAATGCACTCCAGGCTTGTCTACCATTTACCCGGGTCTCTCGACAATCAAAAATTGTGTCGCGGCTCGTCGGTCGTGGCATAGTGTGTAATGTTCCGATGTTCCGGACCCCGCCAGTACGCTCAGCTCCTGTGTCTTATTGCGCGACGCGCATGCGCAGCTCCCACGGTTGTCAGTTAATCTCGCCCAGCGCCCGCAGATATGGTTTCTGCCACGAGGGCGCGCACGCGGGGAACCGGAGTGCATGTCGTACGCAATATGTAAATTGATGAAGTGAACCAGGGCAGCAAGGTTTGGAGCCGAGCTAGCAAGCTTGCTCGCTTGGTGGATGCCGTGACTAGTAGATTGGTTGATGGGCAGAAGGAATTGCTGTTTAAGAACGCGCTGGTTTGTCCTTTGTCGATCTGGACTGGATTCTGTTGTGTTACTTGCTTCTTTCAATTCTTGTTGGGTTTCGGGTCGATCAAAACACAACACGGGAAACTTTTTTGCATCTACCTGTCTGTCGGTTTTGGGATTACTTGCTCGATTATTCGTTCGGCACTCGCATCGCATACTATTCAGACATCATGAAGCTCTCGGCTATCATTGCGGTTGTTGCTGCGTCGGTTGCGCTTGCGTCACCCGCTGCAGTATGCCATCTCATCCCATCTTAAGACATCACGGACTAATCAACAACACAGGTCAGTCTCGAGCGATCTGTCAAGGAAGTAAGGAATGCGGATGGAACTACCGCAGCGGTTTCTTGCGTCGAGTGTCCTTGCGATGGCTTTCTTGGGACATGCAAATGCGTACGTATCTCCTGTACGGATGGAAGATGGGCATGAGGCTGACAAGGGCAGATTCCGAATGGATGCTGCTGCATTACTTGAGTAGGAGGAGCTATGGTGAGATTGGTGATATAAGGCATATGCGGCGTTCTTGGTTACTATATACAACATGGCGGAACTATTTTACAAGTACAGGAAGTGAGAATGATGGCCGAGATGAGAAGATCAAGCGATGGTGGTCGCGAAAAGTCTTGAGATGCCACAGTTGACAGTAAGGGAAGAGAGGGATGCTCGCGCATAGTATAGATCTTTCCACCCATCAAAAGCGTCCACCAAATTCGACTTTCCAACCTCGAGTCAGTGCCAATGGGGAGGCCCGGTGATGAAGAAAGAAGCTGACACGCAGCTCCGAGAACGAGCCACTCACAATCTCCACAACATCAACAACCCAGATGACGAGATAGTCTCACAGATGAGGAAATTCGCAAATATAACATGCTGCCTTCCCAACCCTATCTCGTCTCTCCACCCACCCCACCCTTTTCTGCCTCTTCCCTCTCCTCTTCCGGTCTAATCCACTTGCGAAACCCAATCGTCATGATCCCCCCAATCGCAACCTGAAAAGCCTGAAAGATAATCGCCGGAATCTGCATCTTACTCTGATCCACAGGATCAATGTTGATATACATAACGCTCGTAAGTGGCACGACCATCGCAAGCGCCTTTGCAGGACAGCAATAGCAACAAGCAATCACATCTTTCTTCGGCAGCCACATGGTCGCAGCCGTGAAGCAGATAGCCAGCCAGATGAAATACAAAGCGATTGTGATGAAGACGATGAAGATGATGTTGGAGGGTTTGACGGCTGAGAAAGCGCCTGAGGAGAAGGCTTGGTCGAAGGTTTGCCATACCATGGTGAGCAGGGCGATGGAGGATAGCTTTAGCAACTTCCACTCAAAGAAGACCTTTTTCGTTGCCTTGGGGAAGAGGCGTTGGACGATTTGTCCAACGAGCATGGGGAGGAAGAGCGAGAGTCCGAGTTGCATGAATACACGTTGGTAGATGCCGGCGTAGCCTGAGCCGCGCTGGAGGACTTTGCTATACCAGGAGCCGGTGGACAGGTACATTTGCAGGATGATGGGTGTGAGGAAGGGACAGAGAAACTGGCCGATTACGGATTGGACGACTGTGAGGGCTGCGTTGCCGTGGGCTTGACGTGTCATGACGACGTTGCTGGACATTGTTGTTGGTGCGCTGCCGACGAAGAGGAAGCCGATGAGGAGCCATGGGTCCATGAAATTGGGGTTCGTGGCACATAGGCTGACGATGGCGAAGGTGGCTGCGGAACAGACGAGGTAGCATTGGAGTTGTACGAAGATGTGTAGTTTCCAGCGCATGTAGTTGGCGAGCATGACCCGGGTGTCCAGTGTACAGCCGTTGATGAAGAAGATGACGGATACGGCGAGGTATGTGATGACAGTTCGTTTTGTGCGCTGCTGGGAGGCTGGGACTTGGACTTGAGAGGATATGAGGACGACGGCGCCCATGGCGAGGAGGAACCATTGGTCTTTGACGAACCACTTTAAGACTTCAAGGGCCTTTGCGCGCTTGGGTAACTTCTTCTTCACTGTACTCTTGGTCCCCTCTTGTGTGTCTGATATCTCAGCTTCGAGATGCTCACTAGCTTTTAACGATTCGAGAACTGGCGGCCCAGTGTTGATGGAATCCATATTCGTTGCTTCTGTAATGCGCTCTTCTGATATCGTTGCTTTGTTGGCTTCCATTGACGAGCGGCTGGATGGTGTCGCCGCAGTCCGCATTTCGATTTCTTCGTGCTTTTCCATTGAAGCTGCCGTTTAACATGTGCCCAGATAATCAGTCACAATACTCAAATCTTCTCTGCATGCGTCTTGGCCTCGAGATATGTGACTCTTCGGTAATATGACGGGCCTAATCATGTAGCCGATTTAGCGCATGCCGCCGCGGGAACTTTACCCCAATGACGCGCGGGCGGGTGAAGCCGGGATCCTGCCATGCCTCCGCGAAGCGACATCTGTACATCGTGAAGGAAGATACTGGCAGTCAATTCACAAGTCCTTTGTAGTTGGGGGTGAGAAAGAATGTCGACGAGGGATGATGAGGCGGCCCGGTTAGTCAGCCTAGACAAATGCACCATCCCCGCCATTCATCGCGGCGTGGCATGGCGCCTACAGTACTCCTCACCCGCCTTTGGTTCCCCCAGCATCACGTACACCCAGGCATATAGCCACCCGTCACTCGCTTCACTCTCCTAATGACCGCCCCTCCTTCCAATGCCGACTCCGACTCCAACCGCAAGCTCATCTGGGCTTCCGTTTACCGCACGCTAATCCGTCACGCTCACCCCGACGCGCGCTTCAACCACGACTTCCTCTCCTTCGTGCCCGACTTCACCGGCTCCTCATCCGCCATCGCCCGCTTAGTAACGCTACCATGCTACCAATCCGCCGCCGTCATCCTCGTCACGCCCGACAACAGCCTCGAAAACCTGCGATGCCGCGCCCTGAAAGACGGGAAGAAAGTGCTAGTCGCTACATACCGACTACGCAGAGGCTTTTTCTTACTACATCCCGGGCGAATAAACGAGAGTAAATACGAAATAGCCGCGTGTCTGGACGGCATGGAGAAACCAGGCATAGGACGCTCGGTATCGCTTGCGCAGCTGCGTGATGAAGGACTCAAAGTAGACCTATGTGTCACCGGCGGTCTGGTTTTCAACGCGCAAGGCGTAACAATCTGGGAAGGACATAATCTATTCGAGATACAATGGGCGTTGCTGGCCGACCTAGGCGTTTTACACACGCAGACACCTGTTGTGGCTGTTGCACATGACTGTCAGGTCGTTGACGAGACAACGCTAGGCGTGGACAAGGTAATGCCGATGAGGAAGGGAGAGGTACAGTGTGACTTTGTTGTTACACCGGATAAGCTGTATGAGGTAGGGGGGGCGGTTAAGCCTAGCACAGGTGTGGATTTTGAGAACGTGGATCCCGAGGGCGTGCAGAATATTCCGCCACTGCAGGAGTTGAGGGGGATTAGGATGATGGAGAAGATCATGCATAGGGAAGGCTTTGTTTCTGAGAAGGAAGAGAAAGCTGATGAAGCGCCGAACGAGGATGAGCAGATGGGTATTAGTATTGTGGAGAAGCTGATGCAGAGTTATAGGGCGTAGTAAATGAAGATTATGATAATGTACTTACGTGCGAGGTAGGTCTGCAAGGCATGTTGAAGAGATTATATTACTATACTGTAAGTTCCGCCTGTAGAAGCCGGAGCGAAAGCAAAGTACGCCATCCAAGGCGTATGCGAAGATTGTACGCCAACGCAATGAAAATATCCCCAAGCCGCCTTTCCCTCATTTTCCCTCACTCAGACTCCACCCGTCAAGCACACATACCCTAAACCCCCTCCTTCCAACACACCACCCCCGTAACCCTCCCCACCCTCCCCCCATCAAGCAAAATCCTCTCCCCACCCATCCTCACGACCACCCCTTCACTCCCCCACCCCAAACTGGCTTTACACACCACCTGCCCATCATCCCTCTCTACTGCCTCTCCCTGCAGATCCGTTCCCTTCTCTACCCCAAGTATCTCGATGGCCTGTACGTGTTCGGGCCGTGTGCTGAGATCGAGGGACACGTCGATGGGTATATGTATCGACCATGCGTTGTTGGATGTTGATGTGGAGGTTTGTGGGCTTTGGGATGATCCGAGTGTGTAGTGTGAGGGTGAGCCGATGAGGGAGAGGGTTACGAGTGGGAGGGCTTCTGAGGGTGCAGGCGTGGGTAGTGGGGAGGCAGATGCGAGGGCGATGAGGCCGAAAATTGAGAGGCCGGTTTTCATATTGTGCTGTGTTGTTGAGATGCGCGTGTAGTCGCAAGTTGACGTGTCGCTGTAAGCTGACTTCGCAGTTTGGTTGAGTAATACTCGGTCCGACGATGCTTGAAAAATCCTAGGGTTGGGTACGTATTACACTGCGTGCGCTGTACCTCGCATTCACCCTTTCATATACAATACCTTTCCAACCACGCCGCAATGTCTCCACCACGTACGAAACATACTACCAGTGGCACAGCCGTCCTCCAGCGGTTGGATAATCTACCATCTACAAATCGAAACAACCTACGCCACAGCCGCTGTCACCCACACGGCATTCCTTCGGCGGTGCAATGCGGAGAATTATCTGGCGAGGTGATTGGGGCGGCTGCGGGATGTAGCCGCTAGGATTTTCCGGGGCCTGCGTTCGTGTTGGTGGGTGGGCGCGTCGTGCCTTGATGCGCCCGAGACTGTGCCGCCTAGGCGCATACATGTATGCATGCTTGCATAAGAAAAAGCAAATTGCTTATCACAGGAAAAGGAGAACGGAGGAGGCGAAGAAGCAACCATAAAGGTTCTCGCATGGACCTCCTACTCCAAGAAGCGAAAGCTTGAATGTATTGTGCTATCTGAAGATAAGAAAGTGAAGATGTGCTGCAAAAGCAAGGTAGTGGTCTTAGCTGGCACATGTCAATAAACTACTCCAAAAGTATGGGATGCCTCGGTACGGCCGTAACAGCAATACCCCAGTGCTGTTTGATGCTTCTAGGATGGGTGTACTTGAAGGGTGATGATGTTCGTGTTATGCTTCTTGTGTCGATCATGTGCCGGTGTGTGTATGTACGCCTCATCTTGGTACAACTTTCAAGATCGGCAGTTCATTTGATGGTGGGTTGCCGTGTCTTGTTCGGGTTGTGATATTCGCCTCTTATTTTAGTAGTCCTGGCAGCTGCATCAGAAAACGCATTCGGACTAGGCAGCTGCAGGGCCTCCGACATGTCCGTGTCTTGCATGGCGCCGATATACCTACACAGTGACAACAAATGCTCAATATATCACCTACCTACTTCAATCGTCAGACCTTTAGCAGTTATCTGACAGGTTTCCTTGTTTGAAGGCATAACGGTCGCCGTCGCATATACGGATATCAGGACGTCGGACATAAACGCGAACTAGATCGCACGCCCGCAAGTTCGTCTGTTCCCAGCAGGTACCTACTCAGATTTTAACCAAAGTTTAGTTGCAATGACTGAACCTTGCGAGCGTCATCCAGGAATGTTCAAGATTTTCACTCAACCCAGTCAATCATAGGATCGTTGCTCCCGATTGCAAGGGTTGCACAAATGCGGCGATAGGGCGGCTCGACGGTGGGTTCAGCAGGCCAAGGGTATGGAGAGTTCTTCGTCGTACTGGCAGGGGAACACCGTTTTACTGTCCGAACGTCAATACAAGGTCGCCACTTTGGAGGCCGGAGTTTTTTCCCAGGAGCTTTCTCCGCCGGACGCCTAAACCTTCGTTGGGAGGCCTGGAGAACGTTCCTCGGCAGTTTGAGACGAACTTACCAAACGGGAAGAACGTTGAGCTGAGACCAACTGACGTTGAGAGGGCCGGACAGGCGTGGCATCGGGAGATAAACGGTTGCGGAGTTGTTTCCAGGAACTTGGAAGTGCTGTGCTACCCTGATGCATGCGACGCTCATGTCGCCATTGTTCTGTGGATTCGGGGTCCACATCTGGGATTTTGACCTGCTGAGGCGCTGCATGGGGGTCGCATCGACCTGCCATCCAGCGTTACCCTCGATGAATTCAATTCCGCTGCCTGTTCGTCGAAATATTGAAGCAGTAGTCGTCGGACAAGCAACTGACAGACCTTCGGACGACTAGCCGTTGTTGTATACCAGTTCCTAAAGCTGGGTTTCAGTCGCGAACCATTGTTGTTCGTGCGACGGACTCTGCATCTAGGGGACGATGGTACCGCGGCCGATGATGCAAGTTTTGGGCTAGATCCAGGTCCTCCAGTGCCTACAGCAAGTGCCGATGCCCGCGGCAACGAGTCAGTCCACACACTAGATACTCGTGAAACCCTGCAGACTCAGTGTACAGAAGCCGAGGCACCTGAGTAGTATGGCGACAGTCTCGAGTTATAGACTTAAACGCCATGAGCCACGATAACTGTCATCGTGGGAGTAGAATGGCAGTGGTGTCGGCGGACTCTCGCTCTCGCAAACCTGTCAGTGGGGCTCCACGCAGGTTCAGGAACTGCCCGGCTAGCGGTTACAAGTTCCCGTCTTTAGACGTGCAGAGCACTTCCTCATCGAGAGAGTCGGCAGTCAGCGTAGAATAGCTGAAACCAACGGTTAAAGAGATACTGCGCGATGATGCAGCCGATCAGCGGCAGCAAGTGGGAGCTCCGAGGAGTCTGTGAGGTTGAGTGTTGACTGTCAGTGGTCGTCCGAGCTAGCTGGGAAGCGGAAGGCACGGAAGGTGCAGCCCTTGCGAGATTTTCGGTGACTAATCCTGTTCTCGGCTAGCTTTCACGTGGCCGGTGAACATCGCGAAACTCCTTCGAGCGGGACGCATCTAGGCACCACCAAAAGCAGGACAGGCACAACCACTGCCGTGGCCCAACCCGCGCTTTTGAGTTTTGCTACTGCAAGCTGCCTTCCAGCCATAGTGGCGTTCCAGCCATGCGAGGTACAAGCCAGCGATATGCACGAGGCTGCCCAGATGGTGTACGGTGATCTCCTACTCCTATCCCCTTCTGTCGTGTCCCTATTTGAGTTCAATGAACAATTTCGTTTGCGGCAGTCATCACTACTGCCGTCAGCTTCTACGCGTCCCCGGACAGCCCTGTCAACGCATGAACGACTTCGCCAAATCCATAGTTCCGCGTCCGAGCTTCACGGCACAGCGACCCTGTTGGTAATGGTCGCTCCTTGAAACGGACCAGACCCTGGAACGAGTCCTGGGAGCCCGCCCGCAGACCCACTTCACTCGTGGCGGCATTGGTTATGTGGTGTCCTCTATAGCTCCACCCTGCTTATTCGGTCAAGTGTCTAGCTGCGTAAAAGATCCTGAGCCCCCCATTACCGACCCAACGGTGTGCTCATTCTGGGGCTCCTCCTCGCTGTATGAGCGTCCACTGCTTTGACAATATACCACACCACAATGGCTGTCCCCAACAGAGGCCCCGAGCTGCTCGCCGTCAACATCGCCTTCGTCACCACTGCAGTCCTGGCTTGTTGCTTGAGGATATATGTTCGCGTCTGCATGGTCAAGGCATTTGGCCGAGATGATTGGTTAATGGTTCTCGCAACTGTAAGTATAGATCGATGCGATAACTGGGCCGCTTCCTAACTAGGTCTCCAGCTCTTCTTCATTTCGTACACCACATCGTCTTGCATCGGTATACATTATGGAACCGGACATCACCATCATGACCTGCCCATCGAGAGCGTCCAAAACGCGAAGCATGCGTGGTACTTCTGCTATCTGTTCTACTCCGTTTCCATGATCTGTTCAAAGCTTTCCATTGGGTTCCTTCTCCTGCGGATCAGTATCCGAAAATTACACACATGGTGAGCGTTCAAGCGAATTCAAGTAGTGATGACATTTATTAACAATATCAGGATCATCTACAGTGCCATGGGCGTCTCGATCATCGCTGGAGGCACTTTCTTCTTCGTCTGTCTCTTCCAGTGCTACCCAATCTCGTACATGTGGGACCGCACTTCGCAGGAAGGAAAGTGCGTCGACAATACAGTCATCACCGCTCTCGGCTACGTCTACAGTATCTTCAGTATCATCTCCGACTTCACTTTCGCTATCATTCCGGGATTCTTGGTATGGCACTTGCAGTTGAAGAGGAGGACCAAGGTTGCTTTGATCCCATTGATCACCATGGGTTGCATCGCAAGTGCTGCGGTTATCGCGCGCATGCCCTTTGTTCATTACTTCAACTCTCCCGACTTCCTCTGTAGGTTTCCGTACTACTGTTTATGTTGCCCAGCACTAACGCTGTTAGGGTCCACACTTGACATCGCCATTTGGTCATCGGTCGAGCAAGGCCTCGCTATTACTGCCGGTAGTCTCGCAACGCTTCGCCCATTGTTCTTCATCGCCATGCACAAGCTTGGTCTCTCCACCCGCCCAACTGGGGCTTACCGTCCATCCGCATATGGCATGACCGCCCCATTACCCGGAAACGCCGCAGGAAACTCCAAAGCCGACAAGCTCCGCCCCGACATGTACAAACTCTCCGCCACCGTACAAACCCGCACTTCAGACGATGAGCCCCCGCATAATGGATCCAACTGGTACGGCGGCAAGGCTCCGCCCAACTCGAAGAAGAGTACGCGTGTGGACAACTCCGACAACGATAGTCAGAGGAGTTTGAGGATCAAGAGCGCTCGAAGCAGTGCGGAAGAAGTCGACTTCCAGAACGGCATTATGGTCTCCAAGTCATTCTACATTACAGATGAAGAAAGGGGATCGGTTCTGTCTGCGCCTTACAGATGATGAATTTCAGCAATATACCCACTTCACCTTTTTCCATTTGTCATTACGAAGACATGCGAAGTTATCCATGTCGCGGAAGGGACCCGTGTCGCATTGATGAGTTCCTTGCTTGAGACGCAGCAATAACAAAGCACCTTGCAGGGTGCGACTTCGATGGCGTCCCCAGACGGTAGTGTGATGGCGTCCGCACACACTCTTCATCGTGTTCACTGTCAATGCCATCAACTCCACGGATCCGTCTGAGCGACCGTGCCCCACCTCCGCGGTACTCCCAAAGCCGCACGAAGAAGCAAATACTATGGCCTCAAAACACCACGAAAAAGCCACGATGAACCGAAAAAGTATGCGAACGACTTGCTTCGGCAACCGCGGTTACCGAGATCAAAAAGCAGGTTCATCTGGACTCTGAGAACACACCGCCCCACAGCGGCTCGAGGGCTGGGCCATACTTGACTCGAAATATACCACGGCAGGGAAGCGACGACACTAACTGCCGCATCACGGCTGACGGCCATCATTTTTGTATACCCCATCCCTGTACATTACTGAAGCGACATGACGTTCCTGAATACCCTGTAGATATTGGTATTATAGTTAATAAGAGACGCTAAGAAGATTTTTATATATGTCGCATCAACTGTCTGCGACGTGGGCGGCATACCAGACGTTGATTACTTATACGCCATGACGACGAATACAGCGCGACGCGCTACCCAAAGCCTAAGTTCTCGTCTCGAAACACTAAGCTTCCGCATCTGGCACTTTGAGAAAAAGGAAGTTTGTCGTTACCAGACTACAACTGCCGCAGAGCCTCAGACCACCTCAGCAGGGGGGTGTAAGCTTACGTGCAGCAACATCATCCCTCATTGTGACATCGTCAGACATTCTTCTGACCGCCATAGTCGTCTCACCATCACCTCATGTACCAGCATCACCTTCGAAATGATCTACCACCTACGCATCCCTTCGCTGCCCAACTCCATCATCTGCATGTACATCTCCATCGCAACCAAAAACACTCCGCCGAAAACTCCCGACCGGTGACCGTCGCACTACCCTAACACCTCATCCCAACCGTTCTTCTACACTACCAAAATCTCCACAGAAACCTTCCAAATCATTCACGAACACCGGTTCCTGCCGTTTGACCTATCACCACTCACTCCTCCCTAGCAGTACAGTAGCTTACCCAGACCCCCGAAAGTCCGAAAGCGCGAAAGTGCGAGAACGTGAAAAGGCCCGATTCTCAGCGATCATAACCTAGCTGCTAGCGTACCACCCGCCAGTCTGGCCTTCTCGCGGGACCTAGGATGCCTAGTTCACTAAGATCATCGCTAAGATCATCGTCGTCGCTGCGGCTAGATGAAACGGTCCGATGGTGGGAAGAAGGGTTGGGTGTTGGGCAGGGAAGAGGGGTGCAGCGTGACGGAGGCTTGTAGTGTATGGAGGGTTATGGAGGTGGCAAGTGAAACTACAATGACGATGATGAACTAGATGAACGCAGGGAACGATGAACGATGAACTATGACAGAGTCGATGGCGACGAACCAATCGGTGAGGTCAGTAACTTATCTGTGACATGCCAAAGCTGAAGGCAGAGGGGAATAGAGTTCGGTGGTTGGGTAGCCGTTGGGAATAGGTTAGGGTGGAATCGTGCATGAGGTCGCCAGGGCACGGGATAGACGTGCGCGAGTGACATGTTTACTATGTAAGCGTATGTACCCCGTGTTCAGGCGGAGTTACTACCGATGCCGGACGGCACCTATAGTAAGATTCACAACTCTCCCCGTGTTTCCACGAATGAAGACGATTACTCATAAGTAGGGAAGGGAAGCCAAGATGAAGACACGGCACGGGATGCAAGCGACATGGACCGTGATGAAAGCTGGAAGGGACGCATCTAGAACACAATGCAAGAGCTTGGAATTCAGGTGGCTGAAATTGTGTACTAACTTTCGAATCTATATCCACTTCAGTCTACATCCGGAACTAAACAACGCGCTCAAGTACAGCACGAGCAGTCATTGCAGCTCGAGTCGCGAATCGCAGGCGGCGCCGCGCACGTCTTCTGCGGTGTATACGGCAGAGTCGTAGTAGCGGGCGGAGGAGCATTGAGTGTCGATGCCTTGACCAGAACAGGGATGGCAGCTCCAGTCGAAAGACGGAATTCGCGATGGCCAAGGACTGAGGCTTTGTTAGTATACTTTGCCAAAGCGACGTTAAAAGAATGGGCACATACCACGAAGCAAACTTCCAATCTCACCCGAATGCGATGAGATGGAGATATAAGTACTATCGTCATTGCTGAGAATATCATCAAGCACAGCCTTGGAACGAGCATCCTGGTTTGCGCGCGGCTCAGCGAAGAGTTCAGTCCAGTATGGGTCCTCCTCCGCGAAACCCTTCTCGAACTTGAAGCCAGGGAAGTTCTTCTTAATGAACGACTTGCTGTGTCGGCGATCGCAAGTATGCGCGCTAATACCCTCACGTAGGAATTCCTTGACAACAGGCACAAAGGGGTTCTTGCGCGGTAGCTTAACGCCTTCGAAAGTGATCTTGGCGGTATCGAGACAGCGGTACAGGGGGCTGGTGTAGAAAGTCTCGGGCGGAGTGATCTTCTCGTCCTTGATGAGGTGGTTCCAGAACTTGTTCACTACTTTCGCTTGCTCGATACCGTCGATGGTGAGCTTTGCGTCTGCCCAGGTAACGGTGCCGTTGCCGTCGAGTTCGGACCAGTAGCAGTTCCACGCTGGGGTGCCGAAGTAGGATTCTGCGGCGTTGTGGAAACCTTCGCCGTGGCGGCCCATGAAGAAGAGAGTGTAGCGTTCATTGCGCGGTGCCTTTCTGTTTAGGGTAGAGATGTAGTGGGCGAGACGTTGCCATTGGGTTGAGTGCTTGCGGTCTGGGCAGGAAGAGTCGCTGGGGTAGGTTCGGTTGATTAGACCGAAGTTGCTGGTGAGGAAGTTGAAGGTTGAGGGGTCAGTTGCGGCATCGTCTTGTTGGAAGATGCCGGTTACGACGGTGTAGTTGATAGATTTTGCGTGGTGGTATGCGCTGACTGAGGATGCGGCGGCCACGAGACCGTAGAGAAGTGATGAGGCACGCATGTTGGCGGATTAGGTATTAAATTACTGCAGGTAGATCTAACGCCTGTCAATTGGAAGAACGACGGTTTCCTACGTCTCTTTAACACATGTCGATGTCGGATGTCTTTGCGCCGGATGCACAACGGCGGACATGGTTGTAAATGTTGATGAGGTTCACAGCCAATCATTAACAAACGTGATTCGGCTGCATTGCCGGACGAGGTTTAACGCATGGAAAGGAACGTTGACCTTCCTCTCACGTCGTTGGCCAAGAACTAGTTATGATGGGGCAATGAAGATCAAAGTCCCGGTGGAGAAGAAGCGTGTTGTATGGCATGGCCGTGATTGGGAGGGAGAACTCGTTCGAGGTCCTCGCGATGCTGCTTGGGAAGCACTTGTGGTCCGCAGACCCGGTTTACGGTGCTGTCCAGCTTCTTTGAGATAAGATGGGGAAATGAAGAGGACGGCCGTTCGAAATTATGGGGGGTTTTTTTATAGGGATCAAGGTAAGAAACCTGATGGTATTCAATGACTTGGTCGTGACTTTACCCAAGTTTTCTTAGACAAGTGCCAATCGAATCTGGGAAGTACTGGTGCGATTGACGAGGGCAGACTTAGGCGAATCGCAAGCCTGAATGGACTGCGCACGGCTGCTGCAGCAGGTGGTGTTGGACTTTGGGGGAAAGTGAAAGCCCGCCACGTGTGAATGTACCTGCCAAGGCCATCGGCTGCACCTGCCCTGCAACAGCTGAGCCGCGGCTCCACAAAAATTCCAGTTGTAGCTGTCGCGAAATGCATTCAACCAACTCCCACATCATCTTTAGGCCCAAGATGTTCGAGAACTTGTGCGCGCTCCCGGTGGAGCACGACATCTTTGTGCAGGCGATCCACCCGGAAGAGCCTATCATCGCTGTAGGCTTGGCGAGCGGCCATGTGCAGACATACAGGCTGCCCTCGGGCGCAAGCGACGACGACGACAACGATGAGACGATCGCGTCCGAGAAAGGCTTCGGCACCATAGACAGCGTCTGGCACACACGGCGACACAAGGGAAGCTGTCGGACCCTCGGATACAGCGTCGATGGCACGTCGCTATACTCGGCAGGCACAGATGGCATCGTCAAGGTCGCAGACTGCATGACGGGCCAGGTGACGGCTAAGATTGCTGTACCGCTGGATCCGTGAGTACAACAGACATTGACCATCACGTGAGCGACACTGACACCGACAGCGCGAATGGCGGCATCGATGCGCCGACCCTCGTCTACGGTCTCTCTCCGCAATCCCTCATCCTCACCACTGACTCGGGCAACCTGCACATCTACGACATTAGGAATCTCAAGGGCGGCGAAAAGGTGTCCCTGAAGCCCGAGAATACACACCGCCCCCATGACGACTACGTCTCCTCCCTCACACCTCTACCGCCCACGCAAGCAAGTACTAGCGGTTTTAGCAAGCAATGGGTCACAACAGGAGGAAGCACACTGGCCGTCACCGATCTGCGGAGAGGTGTCATGGTCCGCAGTGAGGACCAGGAAGAAGAGCTGCTCAGCTCGGTCATTGTGACCGGTCTGCCGAAGAAGGGCTCAAGCGTAGGCGAGAAGGTCATCGTTGGTGCAGGCGACGGTGTTCTCACACTCTGGGAGCGCGGAGTCTGGGATGACCAAGACGAGCGCATCATTGTCGACCGCTCTAAGGGAGGCGGCGAGAGCCTCGACTCCCTCACTGTCGTACCAGACGGCGTTGGGCCAGGCGGAAAGCACATCGCCGTAGGACTGGGCAACGGAGACATTCGCTTTGCTAAGCTCGGCCCAAACAAGGTTGTCGCTGAGCTCAAGCACGACGAGCTGGCCAAGGAGAGCGTCATTGGTCTGGGTTTCGACGTCACCGGCCGCATGATCAGCAGTGGTGGAAAGACCGTCAAAGTCTGGGGCGAGCAGACCTGGCAGGATGTGGATGAAGACGACGAGGAGACTACCAACGGCAAGCGAGATCACGATAGCGAAGACAGCGACGATAGCGATAAGGATATGGATGACAGCAGTGAGGATGACGAGCCCAAGCAGAAGCGCAAGAGGAGAAAGAAGGGCAAGGCTGGACAGGCTAAAGGTCATGGTATCACGCAATTCTTAGGGCTGGACTGAAGCGGCGATACGGAGTGACTGGTTATTCAGCTGAATGCTGACTGTGCTCATCCTGGGAAGCAGCTCATCGTGAGCATGCACCGGACGCATAGTTGAAGCAGGGTAAAAACTTCGACTTCATTGGTAGCGCTACAAAGGTATGCAAAGCAGCCATTTCATGTCTTAGTAGCACTTCGTTAACGCCAACACAGTAATATGCAAGGATTACTATTTCTCATACACTTGTTGTCACCAACTCCTGCCTCTGTCGCGATTGCCCCCACTCCCAGTCGGGCCTAGTCCCAAATGTCGTACTTGCTGAAACTGCCACCTCACTCCTTTCCTCACGCCCAGCAACACCACAACACCATGGCTAATCCTCAGAAATCCTATCAGCATATCGAGCACGCCTCGACGTGTCCATGCGCGACGAACGCGCTAGGTGCAGTGCTTCCACCCCAGCTCATACCGCCGATATCGCATGCTAACTCATGTGGCAGATGACTGCAATTGCTTCTTCTCTGCGCTCTCCAAAACATCCATATTCCAGGCTGCTACCTTGGAAGGACCTGGTGGCGTAGATGGTCAGCTCGATGAGATCGCACAAACTCACATCCGAGATTTTGTGGCGCAGAAGAAGTCACAATGTGGCGAACCACCGCATGAGCCAACATCACAGCTCTACCAACCCCTTGGAGAAGGCGAGATTCGCGTCTTGGAGCTGCATCCTGGAGAAACCGGAAGCCCCCTACAGGGAACTCTGCACACTGTCAGCATCGACTTCTCCCATCCTGCAAGAGAGGAGCAGTATACCCAGCCCTTCGACAATCCAGCAAACACGAGTAGACGAACTTTGACCTACACCAGGCATACGAATCATGCTGTCTCACTCGCTACAGGCAAGCCGGTGTGGTTCACCGCACTCAGCTACGTCTGGGGTCCACCGATTTTCGAAGACACCATATCCTTTGAACATGGAGAGCTGAACATCTCAGCAAGCCTTGCAGGAGCTTTGAACCACTTGAGATCGACTGAGCATAGTGTTGTCTTGTGGACGGATCAAATCTGTATCAATCAGCCCAACATCGCTGAGAAGGTGCAACAGATTCCGTTGATGGGCATGATATACACCCATGCTACGAACACACTCATATGGCTCGGTGATGACGGCGGAGAGGAGTCGGCTCTTGCATTTGATTTGATGGAGACCGTGTTCGTGCGGCTACAGGGGACAGATGCGCAAGTGACGCCAGCGGACTTTGAAAGGCTGAGCTTTCCGCATAGCCTCGATCGAGCATGGTGGGCTGTCCGTCAAGTCCTTCGTCGCCCCTGGTTCGGTAGACTGTGGACCATCCAGGAAGCGGTACTTTCGAGACATTTGTTCGTCAAATGCGGCAAAGTCGAGGTGTGCTGGGACGACTTTGCTGCATGGTGTCATGATCTGGCAGAGACGCATCTGCTCAGCTGGCTGACTACTAACGCTGAGCTGGATGAGAAGTACGAAACGAAAGCAAGTGTTAAAACATTACCGCCACAAGGGGCTGATGTGGTGAACTCGGTCCAGGCAGAGCGCGTACATGGCCTGTCAATCGTTACGAAAGAAACATTGCTAACAGTTCTGGTTTCTACACGTTATGCGCAAGCGACAAATCCCAAAGACAAGATATACGGTGTACTGGGTATAGCTGATGCCAATATCGTACCCGACTACAATCCCGATGTTTCTGCGAGAGCGGTATTTCACGAGGCTTGTCTGACGGAGATACCTGATCGCATTTATGAACTGCTTAGCTGTGTCGATCACGACGAGCCGCTTCGACCAACGTGGGTTCCGGATTGGAGCGCTCCACGTGTTACGGACGTGCTTGGCTATTCGACGAGATCTTGGGCTGTATACTGCGCGGGTGGTAGGCCCGTCACAGGCGCGCAGTCACCTAAGGCTATCGTGAGCGAGAATAAGCAAGAGATCACGGTGAGCGGTAAAGCATTCGACACCATCACTATACTGGGCAGTGTTAGCGAAGACCCATTCCTGGATATCGTCGATCCGCAGCGGCGCAATAGTGATCTAGCATCCTATGCTGAGCTTGTTCGGGGCGCTGGTCGAACACACACATATCTCTTATTAGGCACTTCAACCTATGACGCCTTCCTGCACACACTACTGGCTGGGCGCGATGGCTCTGGCGTTGCACCGCCTGATGCAGATCACAGCGAGGTGTTTGGGCTCATCCTCGATGCCACGACAGGCACCTCACTTTCCCTACCTGGTCAGACCATGAGCCCGCGGCGGCAGAAGGGTCACTTCAACCTCGATAGTCTCAAGACCAGGAAACCGGCAAAGATCCTGGAAGACTTGCAAACGGCGTACCGGGCCGCCTTGAAGATGCGCCGGCTTGCTGTGACCGAGAAGGGCTACTTTGCATTAGTGCCGAGGGGTGCCCAAGTCGGCGATGAGCTCGCTGTGTTCGATAGGGCATGTGTACCTTTCGTGATAAGGAAGCAAGAAGTCGGAAGAATCGCCGAGAAGTTCGAGCTGCTTGGTGAAGCTTATGTTCACGGCGTTATGAAGGGCGAAGTAATGGCTATGGAAGACATTGAGCTACAAGACATCACACTTGCTTGAGCGCATCCTAGGCGGTCCATCTTCCCGACAATCACCCATACATCGCGATCCGGTCGGCACTTCTCCACTAGCGGCAACAGTCAACCAGGTCACAAGCAAGCCTCTTTATATGGGGCAGCACTCTATCCCCGGGGGGCTTGGCGCCTCCAATCTACATACGGCTAAGCCATTGGCTAAAGTCAAGCTCGCTTAGGACTTCTAAGAACATTCGACACATGCCCTACATTGCTTAATATAATCGCGTGGCAACTACAGCGACACGGTCTCTCTCATCCGGGTTTTGGCTGGCATAGCGTTGCGCTTTCCAGGCCTTTGCCGCGGCGGCTTGCGATGCGGTTGGTGGATACGAAGGAAATGCTCCGCTCATCTGGGGTGCAGATTGTAGGCTTGCTCGCATTTGGAGATTTGTATGCGATATCACCGAGCATACAATATATGTAAACCTTGGGTCTGGGTTTGGATCTTGGACGTCAGGGCGAAGACATTGTTTATAAGTACCCCCGACCAGATCAACATTGAAACATCAAGCACCTCCACTCGAAGCAATATCAACCATCACAATGAAGTTCTCTGCCCCTCTTGTCCTTGCTGCTGCAGCCAGCTCGGCATCTGCCCACACAATCTTCGTCAGCGTCAACGGCGGCGCAGTAGGAGATGGTGTCCGCGTTCCCTCATACGATGGCGTGCGTATCCTATATCCCCAACCCGCCCTTCCCCCAGCTAACTCCTCCCCAGCCCATCAACGACGTCTCCACAAACGACATAGTCTGCAACGGCGGCCCCAACCCCACGGCCAAAACCTCCACCGTCATAACCCTCCAAGCCGGCTCCACCGCCACCCTAACCTGGCGCCACACCCTCACCTCCGGCCCCTCTGACGTAATCGACTCCTCGCACAAAGGCCCCGTAATGGCCTACATGAAGAAAGTCAGCGACGCCAAAACCGACTCGGGCGTCGGCGGCGGGTGGTTCAAGATCGCGGAAGACGCATTCGACGGCTCGAAATGGGGTGTTGATCGTCTGATCGCCAATCAGGGTGTTCAGACTGTTACCATTCCCAAGTGCATTGCTCCCGGACAGTATCTGTTGAGGGGTGAGCTGATTGCGTTGCATTCGGCAAGTAGCAGTATGGGCGCGCAGTTTTATATGGAGTGTGCGCAAATTAATGTTATTGGTGGGGAGGCGAGCAAGACGCCAAGTACGGTTTCTTTCCCGGGCGCGTATAAGCAGAATGATGCGGGCATTTTGTACAACTTGTACACGGGCAGCAAGACGTACACAAGCCCGGGTCCGGCAGTGTTTAAGTGCTAAGTCTTGGAGTGGGGAAGAAGACATGCATATTAGTAGGCTGGGTATTAGCTACTAGAGTTGTTGTTAGACAGAAGCACTGGCATATATTCGCAGCTATCTGTTATCATCCACTATGTTTTCCCGTACTGCACGCATCACATTTGTGACAAAACGAGAGCTGGGCCGTCGATGGTCGGTGCGGCGTCATTATTATTCACGTACAGCCTTCTCAATTCCGCGGTGAGCACATGGCTTACTCTGCCCCCCACCATCTGATTTGGTCGGTGGCCTTCTGGCGTGTCGAACAGGTGGGCGGTAGCGGGCCATACGATAAATGGACAGGCACTCGGCCGTGTGACCGCGAAAAGATTCTATGAATTCGGAAAGTCCTTACTTTGACCTCTCAATCACTTTTATTCTAGAGAAAGAGGTTCTGAAGCGTACTAGTTGTTAGTGTTCCTGGGCCGCAAGGCTTAGCTTGACATCGTTTCATCGGTGGGTTAGCTGATCCGTGGACGGAGCGGTGCATGCTACGGGCACCGTAATGAGAACGCTTATTCAATATCATATTCGATCTCCATTGCGGATCTCACTGCGCATTGTTGATCCTACAGAGTGAAATAAACTGCACAGGAAAGGAAGTGGTCATATAAGAAGATAAGAAGAATAGCTCCTTTCTTGCGAAGGATAGCGGCAGTACAAAGTTCAGGTATCACTACGATAGGTGTGGAGATTTGAGAAGTTTCGAAAGAGATTGAAATGAGCAAAATACCTTAGGAGTCTGCGTGGTGGCGAAGGTCAAAATATTCTAGTCGATATCAAACTCAACATTCATGTACAATGACACATAGCCTCCCATGCTGAAGAACATGTCACTACTCTTCTACGTCATCCGCCTCATCATGTACAATTAGGAAGACCATGTTTCACTTAGCGCGACGGCGAAGTTTCCCGTTCTATCACAGTAGTCCTCATAATGTCTTTGCCATCTTTGCACGCTGGAACCGAAATGCACTGCTTTTCACTATCCGCATCGCTGTCGGCTCTACAACATGGGTTGCGAACATTAAGTGGATATGTGCCGTCGATGCCGTGGGCTTGGAGCTCTACGCCATTGTGACTCCTGACATAGCCGTGCGAACGTAGTTGTGACAGCGATGACAATCTCGGCGTTTTCGGTATATAAGCTCCCTCAAAACGCTCTGTATCAAAGTAGGGTATGAACCAACCCTTTGATTTGAGACATCAGCGATAACCTCGTGTAGGGGTACCCGTTGTAGCTCACCAAGATCCATTTGATAGTCGGCCCGCAAGCAGCGATCACCCCAAGATTACCCTCAAGGCTCGTAAGTGCGTTTCTCACGTTGTAAGAGTCCTCAGAGGCACCGTAAGGCAAGCTGAAGAAGAGGATGAATTGATGCAGTCGATAGCAGCCGATTGCTGTAACTGCAAGTGGGAGGGAGAGAAATACAATGATTTCTAATTTGACCTTTAAAGGCATGCGGATATCATAGAGTATCCATGCTGGAATCAATGCCACCAGAACATCCGTGGCAATCGTGACGGCGATCACACCGAAGATGTATTGTGCGTCATTATGGCAATGACCGGGAACTTCAGGCTGCCAGTACTTATGGATGGGCTGGCACCTGAAGATGTGTGCAAAGAAGGCAGCGAGCACGAAGCCTATGTTTACAGCAATTAACGTCCATATGCTCGCGATAACCAGCCGATTCGTTGAGCGTAGCTTTAGTAGCGTGATCAGGAATGAGATTTTGACGAGACCAAGGATTTGGTTGTATGTCGCGTTGTTAATGTAGCGCCACTGGTAATGTGATTGTTGGCACAACGCATAGCCACCCCACTGTTTGGGATTATTGAACTTACGATGAGCACTTGTTCGTGATCGATAGCCCCTTCGGGGATGTCCTCTGCATGGTAGCCAGCATAAGAGACTACAACCACTGCGAAATGTCAGTCCAAGAAAGCAGTCCCCAGATCAGCACTTGCATTTCCATAATGTTCCAGTCAATACCAGCAAGAAACACTCCGCAACGATAAGAAGTACGTCCTCTAAAATAAGTTTGGTCAGAATTTACTTCACTTGACTCGTGCGGGATAGTACCATACCTATAGCTAATTGGCGCTCCTTGAATTTCTTCCACATTCTAATGACCACAATAGTGGCAGAGACTACAAAAGGAAAAACTATGAGGAAGATGTTTAGTGGTTGAAGCCCGGTTCCCGCCATGTTGTATGGTCATCAAAAAGAGATCATGGAAAGTATGACAAGAGGCATGTTTGTTGCACCAACCTAGAATACGGATTACATTACTTTTCACATGACTTAGATTTCGGCGCAAACCACGCTGCTGGGATTCATGCCTGTGATGGAGTTCACGACGCCGCAATCTTTGGAAGACCGCATGTATCCGCAGTTATCGCATCGAGCCTGTGTGGCGCCCCTGGTTCGAGCAACTCGCCTGTGAAGGTGGTCTTCCGAATTCCCCGAGCCGCTCACGGCCCAAGGATCCGTTCCTTCGACCCTTGTACTTAGAAGGATGGTGTCCATGCGTATTAATAACGCGATCAGTAAGTCAAATTGCTTTTTTGAACTTTCATACCGCAAATGCAGCTATTGAGCAATCCACTTCTTGTCATCTGGTACCTCTCTTCCTCCTTGAGTGGATGAAAATTGTATATACGAATACACTGGTGATGCCAGACCTGTGCGGCGAATCTCTGTAAGAGAGGTGCTAAGAAGCGCTTCATTGAGCCACCTGCCTGGTAGTCATACACGACGTTGTTTCCACCAATAGACCTACATGGTAGAATTTCAGGATGTGATAAATCCGTGGACAAGCGGGTGTGCAGTCTAGGGTCTTTTGCCAAGCGCTTGGCAGCGTCGGTTGAGAAGTAAGGGCGGCTGTTAAGAGCAGGTGCGACAGGGCATGGGAAATGTTGCCCAGGTGACCGTGCCAACCTTGCCGACCCTGCCGCTACGCTCTTGCGCCCGCCACCCGCAGCACCCGCCGCCCATGCGTCGATGGCGGCCACCCGCGACTCCATAAGTAACCCATCTCATGCTTGTGTTACTTTACGCATAATCTTCTATCACGCGTACCACTGATTGCCACCTAGCTTTGATAGTAATGTCGAGATTTACATTGCCATGGAGTTCTTTGAAATTATCGGGCAGGATCTGCGTGGCGACAGAAATTTGTGCAATGAGCACTGCGCCGCAGTCTTGCATCTGATCACGCCAGAGACATATCTATACTTCCTACGCTAAGCCAGCTTTGCTGCTTTCAAACGGATGGATTCGCCCGCGGACCTGCATGCACAGCTCGCGCAAGTAGCACAATCGGCACTTTGCAGCGACTTGCAGATGTTATGCTGCCCGCTACTCCATGCTGCTGGTGTAGGGGCGGGAAAGTTTCATTCGCTTGTAACTGCCGCGAGGTCATTGAATGCCTCTGCGATTTTCAGCATAGGCAGAGCCAAATCTACCCGTTTCAGACCAGTGCCACGTCCGATCTACAGGCCCATCGACTTGGCCCGGCTCCTATATGCAGTCCCTGCGTACTCTATCTGCATTCCTTCGCTGCTATATCCCCGTTTGACACTCACTGGCTCGTCACGCAGTCTGTGGCAACATCTAGAGCGCTTAGATATGAATCATGTACATGGAGCGCGCGAGAAATGTTGCAAGACCGTTTATCGAACGGCTAAAGAAACAAGATAAAATGTGAAGGCATCCTGCGTTGCTCTCTTCTTACATCCTCCTCGTATTCACCTCTTGGCTTTCACCATGGCGTCTATGCATCGAGTAGCTACGTGTTTTCTCCTGCTCATCTCCCCGACGGCTATCCTTGGTCAATCTTCTTCTCTTCCTGGTGTCGAACCTGCAGCTACCTTTGTCCCAGCCACGTCTCCAGCAGGGGCACCACTCCAGGAAGCTGAAAGACTACAATTGACTGACGCAGTCATCCAACGCCTCGCGACCGAGGAGGGGGTTTCGGAGTATGCCGAGTACTTCGCATTTGATGACAGCACCGCTGCTAGTGATGTGCGTATACGACGTGCAGCCTCAGCATCTTGCAAGACCTTTCCTGGTGACTCGGAGTGGCCCCAGGAATCCGTCTGGGACATCTTCAATGTGCTTTTAGGTGGCGCACTCATCCCGACGAAACCCATCGCTGCTCCGTGCTATGATACGCAGTGGGGCGAGAAAGACAGTGCAAAATGCACGGAGATCGCTAATAACTTCACAAATCCGCTATTCCATGAGGCGGATCCGACGTCAAGTATGTAACTACTTCCATAAGCGCGAGTAAACTATTCGCTAATATCGTCTGTCTAGACATGTGGCCTATATTTCAGGGTAGGACATGTATGCCAAAGAACAACACTGACGACAAGTCATGTACTCTCGGTGGATATCCTGAGTATGCAGTCAAAGTCACCAACGTGGCGCAAATTCAGCTTGCGATCAACTTCGCAAGGGCGACTAATCTTCGCCTAGTTATTAAGAATACCGGTCATTGCTACCTAGGGAAGTCCACCGGTGCGGGAGCGTTAAGCTTATGGATGCATAACATGGAGCAAATCGACTTTTTCCCCGACTACGAAGGGCCAGGCTATTCTGGGCCGGCGTTGAAGCTTAGCGCTGGAGTTAGAGTCAGGCAGGTATACGAAGCTGCGGACAGGCATGGTGTCACTGTCCTTGGTGCCATCTCTTGGGTAAGTGTCCCTTGGTCTATCGTTCTATCACAAATAACTCACATTCATTAGAGCGTCGGATACGCTGGTGGTATGATCACGGGCGGAGGCCAGAATCCTCTTGCTGGTGTTTATGGTATGTCAGCCGATCATGTTGTCGCCTTCCAGATTGTGACCGCCGCCGGCCGTTTCATCACAGTGTCGGAGACTTCGAACCCTGACTTATTCTGGGCACTCCGAGGTGGTGGTGGCGGTACCTTTGGCGTTGTAGTGTCGGTTATTATCCGGGCTCATCCCAAGATCAACGTCGTTACCGCTGGCTGGCAAATTGATGCTTCGAACAACAGCCTTGAAGACTTCTGGAAGGGCACCAGGAAATTCTTTGACGTCTTTCTCGACTGGGCAGAGTCAGGCATGTACAGCTTCTTTATCATGGGAAATGAGCCCAAGCCGTTCCTCACCATGCGGTTTCTTTTTGCAGCAAATCATACGGCGGAAACGTATGACAAAACCGTCAAACCTTTCTTTGACTACCTCGAAGAGAACAATATCACGCTTACGACCCCGCATAAGCGAGTGGCTCATACCACCTTCTATTCCGCCTACCAGGCGACTTGGGGTGCTAACTCATTCCCGATTGGCCTGGACAACACAATGGCAGCGAATCGCATCGTTCCTCGGCGTAACTTCCAAGAAAAGTACAACCAGACCTTTGCGTTGATCAAGGAACATGTTTCTTCAGGCAGACACCTTCTTGGCTACCATAAGACACCCAAGGACTACGCAAACACAAACAACGCTGCTAACCCAGCGTGGCGCGAATGTGCCTTATTCTTAATCACTTCGTCGAACAAGAAGATGGATCACTCCACACCAGAAGCTCTCGCTCTTGTGAACAAAGACCTTCAAGAGAATATCCTTCAGCCATGGCGCGATATAACGCCGGTTTCGGAAGGTGGCGGTGTATACTTGAATGAAGCCACTGTTGGGGAGCCGGACTGGCAAGATTCGTTCTACGGTGGGTATTATCCAAGATTGAGCGAGATTAAGCAGAAATGGGACCCATCTGACGTCTTCTATGCAACAACTGCTGTTGGAAGCGAGAGGTGGGTAGTTCAAGATGGAGATCAGGGTGTCCAAACACAGAACGGAAGGTTGTGTCGGGCTTAGACAGAATTTTCTAGCCTAGTTGTTACAGATGTCGACATAGGCGGGCAGAACCGGCTTGTCTGCCTGGAGCGAGAGGGTGTCGGTGTCTTCGTAGATCTGCTTCAAGGGATGATGTTGTTGATGTTGTTGATGTGACACCACGTGGCTCGCGCGTTGCCCATTGGATTTGTGGACATTGATAGTTGCGACGGATATTACGTGCTTTGTAGGGTGAGGGGTATGAGTACACAAAGATCTGTAAGGCTGAAAGGGATAATGCATGTAGTGATAAGCCGACTATGATTTTGATACGATCCGCACAGGGAATAATTAGAAAAGATGCGAGGCGGAGACACTGCACTCCAGCCAACAAAATTAGACTATTTGTAGTTTTCGTATGCTCTAACCATACCTACTCCATTTCCTACTATTCTCAGATCTCCAGTCGTAGCCACTATTACAGAAACATCACTGCACTATGGTGTTACTGGGTGTGTATCCTTCGACTCATACCCCTGTGCCCTAGGCACTAAATCATTTCTTTTCTCCATAATGTAATCTGTGATATCGCCAAGGGGGACGATAACCCGTATACCATGCGGATGACATGATGCCGTGTAAGCTTTAAGGTATCGTCTTCTTTGAACAACGTCTCGACATTGAAACGCGATGAGACTCATTTTTCGTACGGATAGGAGTAGGCATATTGCGCACCTCAAGCATAGCTATGTATGGCTTTTAGAGTGTAGAGAAGAATGCAAACATTCTTACGACAGTTTATGACATGAGCTCCCCAAGTTTTCTATAATAATCTTGCTCAGACAATATGAGAAAAGGATACAATGCATGCGCCTGCTCGCCGCAGTGGTTCCGCTTCTTCTTCTCTTCTCTTGATTTTGACTCTCATCGTTTTACGCAAGAAGAGTCAGATGCAATAGCTCACACTAATCTCAGTGTCCATCTTTGCCAGTCAGCAGTATGAAGGCCGTCTTTGAAATGGTCGAAATATTCGCCACTGTACTCATCCAGCTGGACCAGACCAACACGTCGAGCAACCCCAGCTTCTCGATCGACCCACGAGAGTAGAAGCGCTTCAATACTACCATTAGACGTCACCAAGTACATACAAAATTGGTGAGGTGATGTGAAGTCTTTCTCCTCATGTTCGTCGTAATATACATGTCGTTCCGGCTCTTTGTACTCTCGGTGTCGCGAGAATAGCCTATCGATAGCGGATTTTCCCTCGGAATCATCGGTAACGGAGGTAATATGGCGACTGGGATTGAGGGACATCCTGATCAGAAGCTGATCAAGCGCTTCGCATATGATGCGTGCACCTTCTACAATGATGTATGATCCATCCAGGACAGCACCATATATGTCGTGCTTGTGTTTCAAGGTTATACGGTGTTTCTCAAGTTTTACATCGAACATTCTGGCTCGTTCTGTTTTCGTCTCGTCGCTCAATGAACTGGAGGTTCCTGGTCTTCTCGGCATAGTACGGTACATCACACGGCCGTCCACACTTGCCCAGCTCCAGCTAGGCGCTCTGTAGTTCTTTTGTAGAGAAAGGGGCTTTTTGTGTCTTCTCTATGCAAGATGATCTGCTAGATGCTTGCTCCAGATCCCGGCAAGGTAATATCCCAATTCACCGTTGTCGTTGAGCAGAGTCGCGATACCGGCCACGGCGTGAAGCTTGTCGGACGACATTGTTAGGCGGCGATTGGAGTACTCGTGGACACATTCGTGCCATGCTTGCAACAAGAGTGGAACACCGCTTCTCGCGGGGTTGAGAGGAAAACAGAACCGGCTGTTCGCTTCCACCAAAGCCTCTGTAAATAATGGTTGAAGCCGGCGCTTTTGCGGAATCGGGTAATCATTTGTGACAGGAGATTTCAACAAGTGTGGTCCCGAAGCTTCAGATGCCAATCCTTCTGCGCATTCCCAGATCATCTGTCGGCGCGTGTAGTGTATGATGCGGGGAGCTAGCAACCGCTCCTGTGCAGCCCATCCACGAGTGGATAAGATGGAATCTGCGATATCTCTATCTGATCGGATTATTCCATATCGCAAGTAACGACTTCTCTCTACTCCCAATCCAGGAGACACGATGACATCGCGTCTCGTAAGGAAACCTTCACAGCTATCTCTGGCCGCAGTCGCAGATATCATGAGGGATGAGAGACCATAGTATGAGGCCATCATTGGCGCTTCTTGCTCCCAGTCGTTAGCATCGTCTTGAATGATGCATAGTGCGTCGATCCAAAGATATCGATAACCCAGTCTGCGTGTGATCTCGATGGCGTCTTCGAAACTTTGTGGGAGCAGCTCCACACTCATGCTCTGCCCATACTCAGTGATGAGAGATGTTGTCAATCTCGCTGGCACCTTTTTACCCCAGCAATGGGACAGAATGACGTATTGGCCCACTCCACCGTTGGGTGTCAGCAGCCTGGGCGCTACAGAAGGATCTTTTGGTACTTCGATCACTCGTCTCGGAAGGATTGCAGACGTCACCCGAGGGCAAATGGTATGCTCGGAGCATTGGTCGATCCACGTCTTGATACGATTGAAGCAGCTACGGTCCCATGAAAAGTCGGGTACTGGAAGGTTTGAATATATATGCTTTTGAATCATGGAATCTGAATCTGGATCAGTTGGAAGTCGCGATCATCGATGCTAAAGAGTCACCCACCCTGGTTTCCGTCCTTTGTACAAAGATCGAACTATATCCTATGTCCAAAGAAACCACCATCTACCTGATCTGCCGTACGAGCGTGTAAGGTTGACCCAGAGTAATCGAGGTTGATGTATTCTGTCAGCTGCACACCACTGTGGCTTGTGTCTCGTGAACTTCGAAGAACATTACAGAAGAATGCGCAGCTACCACAACCACCGCGGCCAGGTTCAAGAGTGGGAGCCCTGCCCAACACCTCGTCATAAGTACCAAGGATCTGTTGTTCGCGATACCCATGCGTTGGAAGGATTCTGGAGCAGGTCTCGCAAAGTTCTGTAGTCATCACTCAAACTCTGGCTTTCATCTGGGTCTCGTGGAAGAGCGATGTTGGAGGAGAATCGAGCCTCGCTTGGACTATGTACCTAGGCACTCGACTGTCGACATCAGCATCGGGAATGTCCCACTTATCCCACTGTTTTAATAGAGAAAGTGGCTTTCGCTCGTAAGGCTTAGTTGTATCGTAAGTGTCGCAGTCGTGCTCATGGTTGCGCGATGGCAACCTTGGAAGCGTTCCAGCCGCAGACAGCCGTTGCGCACGTCAGCGGCTGTCTGAGTCCCGTGCCTTTGTCGGGTCGCTTCTGCAAGCGAACAACCATATCGGGGATCACCTTATGAATACGTGCCCACGATGCAGCCATGAAGTCATCCTCGAATATGTATCTGGAGAAACAAGAAGTTTTTCTGGGGACTTAGCGTCGTAATTTTGGGGTAATTAGTCGTCACAGCTCACTCGCGGCCCCGCTTTCGGCGCACGCGCATCTGCTGATACCCATTAACTTCGCCCTCGACCATGTCCTCACGCTCGAACACCCAATGCTAAACGACACGAACAATGTGACATTGGAAAGCATTGCGCAACCAAGGAGTGAACGTTAACAGTTAGGAAGTGGGCACACCAGAATTCCCGATGACTACCTACCCAGGTAGATACCCAATCAAGTAAACCCCAATTCTCCCCATCGAAGTACTACAATACGTGGTGTACATCCTGTCTCAGTAAAGCCATTCTTTCTTGTTACCACCTGGACACCCTGGGGTACCATAGTACCCACCAACAATCCACAAATTGATATCGACAAGCGCCCAAACACCCAGTCCGCCCAGAGTGACCATCTTGAACACAGCCAAAATCCAGTGACGTGCATACCATTGATCTATACCAAGCACACCGAGCCAGAAAGCTAGCAACGTTGCTGTACGTTCCTGCCTATAGCATCGCTCCGCGTTTGCGCGATCGTCCCATCCGCCCCAGCTCCTTTTCTCAAGAGATGTATACTGCTCTGGGACTATCAAATGTCAATACGATTGGGCAGTCTTCCCATATGATCCCTTCAAGTGTGATACTTACCGAGGATGAAGAAGAAAAGTGTGGTGAGAATCACTACCATAAGGATCTGGATGCGCAGGTAGTGCCGCCATGGTATCCAGAGGTTGCGAACATGTTGGACCGCCTCAGTGAATATGACTGCCATCGATGTCAAGATGACCACCGAAACGCCTGTGAAAAGCTGCTGGTTTTGATGGAGGTCGGGCTAGAGATGGCTGAGGTTTGTGAGAAATGTTTCGATGTCGCACGCCTACGCGAATGCAAGAGACATTCCCACGCCTTGATTCGAAGACGGTTCAAGTGAGAGGTATTGATAAGAATTCATGGTGATGGCTACCGGATGGACGCCAGCTGACACGCGCTGGCCGGTCATGCCCGGTGGCTTTTTGGGCAAACGAGGCGCAGCCACAACAGCCCTTAGCTTGTGGCTTGGAATATCTGACGATAAGCCAGACCACTTCTAGCCTAGCGGACTGCGCCTGACGAGCTGAGGGAGCAACAGATATGTTCCTACTTTCGCAACTCTCGGGTCAGTTGAGCACAACGAAAACATCATTCTCAGTATCACCTTCGATTACGCACGTCCAATCTTGTCTTGCCATGGAGCCGAATCTGTTAAAAGACCTACGAACCGCCTTGGCAGTGCTCTTGGCAGTCCAGCTAGGTGTTATACTCTTTCCATATGCATGCTGCTACGCAATACACGTGCTCGGTGCAAAGTTTTTTCAGTTCCTTCACAATTACTTCAAGCCGGATTATGAGACGGCTTTGCTAGAAGGATATACCAGGCCCATAATCGGGTTGGTTCTCTGCGAGAAGTGTACGGCCCTGAGATCTTGGCCGAAAGGATCAAGAATGCGACACTTTGACGATCTGACAGAACTGGAGACTTCAGGTACCAAAGGCTGCTGGCTTTGCCGTTCAATACGAATGGGAATTTCACAGTCTGAAGCCGATCGCGAAAACCCTCTTGCGCTTGATCGGCCTGAGCAGGTGCTTCCTTCACATCCTCTCTTGTCATGGTTTGCTGAGCGGACGGAAACTGGAGACGGATTCCTGGATCATCTAAGAGGCAAGAGTACGGCAAGAAGATTACAACAGCATCTAATCAACGCTAACATCTCGCATCAGGCTATATCGCATACATTTACGGACAGTATGCTCGTGAGATCGCTCCGGATCCCTCTTCGGAAGCTAGTTTCGACTTGGTGAAAGAGTGGCTCGGGAAGTGCGATATGAACCACAGTTGTTACCAAGGCGACCGGACACCACTGCCAACACGAGTAATCGACGTCCACACAGACACGCCATTCCTACATATCTCCGATGGCCAAAAAGCACCGTACATGACGTTGAGTCACTGTTGGGGAGGTGAACAGCCTCACGTCACAACTACCAGCACACTTCAAGAAAATTGCCGGGGTATACCGATGGAATCTTTTCCTGAGCTTTACCGTGATGCAGTCGAAGTGACTCGGAGGCTAAACATACAGTACCTTTGGATAGATAGTCTTTGCATACTCCAAGACAGCAAAGATGACTGGTTGGAAGAAGCAGCAAAGATGGGCGACATTTACCGCCACTCGTATTTAACGCTGTATGCGCTCAGTTCTCCGGACTGCCATCACGGTATGCTGCTTCCGCGCCACGGCACATCAGCAGCAGCAGCGGCGGCGGCGGCGCACGGCATCACCAACTCCAATAACCATGAGATAACGAAGGAAAGTGTATTCCAAACTGCACCGCTATGCAAGAGGGCATGGGCACTTCAAGAGCGTCTTTTATCGCCAAGGCTGCTGTGCTACAGCGACGGTGAGATGTTTTGGGAGTGTCTCACTCAAACAGCACGGGAAGGGAATCGCCGGGTAGTCCTGCGCAAAGCCACTCCATATCGCTACGAAAGTTTTGAATGCCCCCAAGTAAGGGACGCGCTCGTCAGGCCACTAGATGACAACCCCTCGTTTCCAGTCTCACCGCCGTCAGACTGGCAAATCATTGTGTCGGAGTATTCGCGCTGCCGCCTGACCTACCGGTCTGACAAATTAGCCGCCTTATCAGGTCTTGCAAACATGTTCCAAAGGAATACTGGCTATACCTATGTGGCGGGTATGTGGATAGAAAACTTGGGATATGAGCTCCTGTGGTATTGCCCAATTGAGCAAGACACCCTACAACAAGATTCTGGGTCGGACAATGATAGTTTCTCAAAGCCTTCCTGGAGTTGGATCTCTACGGATTTCGCGGTTCGCTTCAAAGCGCTGGGTAATATGAGGGATCCATCCTTCCAGTTCATCCACATGGAAGGGATCGATCCAGCACCAAAAGAGAACATTGATCTAACTTACGTGCTTACGATCAAATGCGAGTGGTACTCAGTATCTATTCAAATTCAGTCGGGCTCAAGGCTGTGTACGATACTTGACAGCAATGGCCGCGAGCGCTTAGCCAGTGGGATTTTGGATGCTTCCGACAAAACATCTAGCGGTCCAAGATCAGGCGCTGCAATACTACTCAGAGAAAGGTTGGTAAGGGACATGTTCTATGAGGCTTTCGATACGTCTAGGCACATGACGTATCTTCTCGTTATCGTGCCTGCTCCGCGGACTGCTGGAGGGGAATGTTGGAGAAGGATTGGGCTCGCGTGGTCGGCTCAAGACATAAATCATGTGCGAAACTCATCGTTGATTCGTCTTGTTTGAATCAAGAGTATAGCTGGTCCTCGCGAGGATTGTTCCTGTCGTAATTGTCGCAGTCGTGCTCATGATTGCGTGCCCAGTTAGTGGCCGGGGTTTCGGCCTCAGGGGGCCGATCCGCGGCGGTTGCCGTTCCACGTGGCGGCGGCCGCGCACGCACCAACGATGCGTCCCCGGAAACAAGAAACCTCCATCCCCCTCGCTTTCGTATTCACTCAACGCGACATACTCACGGACCTCACTGCATCTATCTTTGTTTCAGAAAACTTGTCAGCATGCCCACCGATGCTTCATGGGCCGCTTAATCTGCATTATCTCTATGTGTATCGCCTGTGTGAGATTCGCCGACGGCGCGCTGTCCGGCACGGTCCACGGCAAGACCACGACGTTTGTTTCAAACCCCACGTCTTGGTCGAGAGACGGCAAATGGTAGGAGTGCCTTCAACACGATACGAGCTTGAGATGGCGCGTGCAACCTGCTAGAATTACAGTCCACTCAGCGACATATCACGCGAGAGGTTTCGAAGCACTGTTCCTTCATGGGGCCAAAATGCTACCCCGTTCATCGCGAACATGGTTGCGACCCAGACTTACTTGATTGTTTTCTGGTCTTTCGATCACCGAACCCAGGCCTATTCCTAACAACTGATCTCATCGCCGAAGAGACCGAGCTGTAAATACAATCTCATTGGAGGATCGTCAACGCCGAGCCTTCGCGACCAGGAACTAGAGTAGGCTGAGCAAGGCAACCACCTGCGGCTCTGCGGCACGGGTCATGCAGCCACCAAATTCCAAAACTCACAAGCCTCATGGTTGCGAATCCATTTTGTCCTTGAGTCATTCATGGCTGTTTGGGAAGCGATTACACCTGCCCATCATGGTAATATGTCTACGCGGATGGACGTTGCCGCAGCCCATGCGCTTCTGGTATCATACCACTGCAACGACTTAGGCTGACATCGCAGTACCCAAAGGTTTCAGCGAGATGGGTAGGTGTGGTGGTTGCAGGCAATGCACTTGGCTCCACGAGGCTGAGGATATAACTAGTATGGACTCAGCTTCTGCTGGCAACAACTATCTATCTATCCATCCATCTCATCGACTTCAGTTATAGGTTCCTGCTTTTTACCCATTATTCACGCCACCCAGTGTCTTGTCAGTGCTCTCATCATGACATTCGCTACTCAAGATCTTACCATGCAGCCGGGCGTTCTGCAGACACCTAAGCGTGGGCATGATACAGCTCAGAAATCCTGCTCTACGTTCCTACCCACACCAATCTCGGAGAAGAGTAGCCGCGATGTTTTGTCCGTACTGGACCCGAACAAGTTCTCTTGGTTGTCACCAGCATCGACAATCTCTACCACGTCATCTCCGGCAGGCTTCAACGATATGTGGGATCCACCCGAGACGCCCACCAAGCGGACGGTGAACGCTTCTTTACGAGGTATCCTGACGCCTGTGACACCTCCAACACCCCCTGATTTCCCCAAAAAGTTACTTCTCACCCCAATTTCCAAGCCTTTTTTCGGCGTTGGAGTGACTCCGGCGATTCAGCAGCCCCTTTTCCAGGAAAAAGGGACAGCGGCACAGGATGACCCTTCTGAACCGAAGTTGTTCCGAGGCGTCACGTTGGTGCTTGAAGAGAGTACGTTCAGACATTTTGAAACTAAAAGCGATCACATCTGACTTGCACATCACAGTTTCCAAGGCAAGCGTCGCAGCTGCTACCGTCAAATACAACAGCGACCCCACGTTCGTGTTCACGCAGGATACCAGTGTCAGTTTACGAACGCGTTCCAAGACAGCCTCCACCACACCAGTCGCTTCATTTCCACGTACCGCTATCCGCGAAGAGACAAGCATCGTTACACCTCCCCAAGGTCGCATCCATCCGCTCTTGCATAGCAAGTTTGCGAAGCTACTAGAACAACTCATACCACACGATCTTCATGCAAGGCTGGCCAGCGCTCCTGGCTGCTGCGCCGCATCTCTCGTAACAAGCCCCTCTACGCGATGCAGTTCTGCTGCAAAGCCTAAGGGGTCGCGTAATGATGCTATTAGCGCTGTGAAGAATGTCTCGAAGTGCAACAGACAAGAGGACTACTGCAGTATGCTTCGCAATATCGAAACGGTTGTGCAGTCAGTCATGTGCATCAGGCATCAACATACGGCGTTGACACAGCTCAAGGCTGGATCCAGGATATCGCAACTGCGCAGCAAGCTTGAAGGTACGACACGCATGACGGCACTGGACCAATCCACTCTTACGCAATGGGTCAACACGATTAGTGACCTTGATGCGTCTATGGATCACGCTGCTCGACCTATCATCATTGAGACAAAATCCAAGCCACCTCCACAGCTCAAGCGGGAATTGAAGCCCATGTTCAAGTTGCCGACGGTTGAGACGAAAGCCCGCTTCTCCCCCTCATCAGGCTTCAGAACCTATGAACCAACGAAGACCAGGGGACTCTCCGTTTTTTCGGCTCTTCATGAGAAGGCTGCCTCTCCATTGGGTACCAAAGATCTGACTCCGGGTTACGTTTACCTCTTCTGGGACAAGGCATTCTTTGGCATGGTGAAGATCGGACACACCAAAGATTTGGCCAAGCGACTCAAGAGTTGGAATACGAAGTGCAAGCACCAGCACGACTATCACTCCAGTGCGGAAAGTCAGGTGGAGATGCCGTATGTCCATCGCGTTGAGCAGCTCATACATACAGAGCTGAAGGGGTGTAGACTGCGAAGACAGTGTGAAGGCTGCGGTAAGCTGCACAAAGAATGGTTTGAAGCCAGTCAAGCGCATGTAGTCAAGGTCATGAAGAAGTGGCGAGAGTGGATCTTGCAAGAGCCTTATGTGCAGGATAAAGAGTCGAGGGAGTGGGTGCTCAAGCCTGAGATACTCGCTTCCCTTGAGCAGATGTGTGAGCCTCTACCCCAAGATGTGGCTACTCAGAAGTCTCAAAGGAAGAGTGGGGGTATGCAACGCAATTCGCGAAAGAGGAAGAGCCCCCGCCGAACGATGTAAGAGCAGATCCTGGTCAGCTTGGCGGTAGTTGGTCGCTGCGAAGTGAGGTGAAGGCGGGGAAACCAGCGTCACCGCGAGTTCGCTCTCACCTTGAAGTCTAGCATAGGTACGCAACGGCGACGTTATCTTCGACGAAGTTGCAGATATCGGCAGAGAAAGGCGAACCCGCACCCACATTGCCATCATGGCTTGAACTTCCCTTTCTCGACTTTGTAGAGGGTATTGACCCTGGCTACACTCCGCAGGCCAACGAGGCAAGGAACAAACCCACCATTGACCGTATCCGGCTTGGCGACCGGAATACAGACCAAGCGGGAAAAGACACTAAATATGACACGTTGGGGGCAATTCTTCTTGAGCAGGAGAATGAAGGGGCTCAGCCCTATGCCATCACAGCCGGACACTTTCTTGCAGGCGGTGACGAGTTCTGGATCTCGAATCGTATAACCAAAGAGCGGATACAAGGCACGCGGGTGTCGCTCAAGAACCCCAATCGCTATGACAAGCTTTCCCAATAGGTGGGAATTCTGAAGCTACGAAGGAAGGATGCTCGCCTCTTCAGTGCCGCCATTCCGCGTTTGAACATGGCGCATTCCACACGGGATTGGGTCGCTCAAGAAGCGACCGAACCACTCTTTTTCGAAGACGACGAACGTTACGCTGTCTTCGAAGACATCATCAAGTTGAAGGGACACCTCTATGTTTGTAAGGATGGGGTATCTAGCGACACAACAATGGGTCGCTTCAACCAAATCTGATGGCGCTTCCCATCATATAAGCGTAAGCCTCAACCGGATCGGGCCATTATGGAAAGCGGTTTCGCTTCCGAGTACGAGCAACGTTTACTTGTTGAGTACAAGGACCTGATCGCCCTTGATATACACAGGTGGGTGGGCATGGTTGCCTGGTTCGACGGGATGCCGTTTGGCGGTGCTGGAGAATCAGGTGCACTGGTACAGGTACATGCTATGGGAGTTTCAGTGAAGGGCCTATTGGGGCTACACATCGGATCACCACATGCTAGCCGTACAAGCAGGTTCTTGTGTATCGACGCGTACTTTCTGCAAGCACATTCTTTGGGTCTCCGCTTGGAGTTCGCTTTCAGGGAGAACGAGGGGTTAGAGGACGACATGTGCTGAGCGGCGGACAGAGAGCGCATTAGGAGTACAGTGTATACGTTTAGAATAGATGTTTGCATATACCAGTACCACATCGGGATGATTGTAGTTGCCAGGCTTAGATTTATTGCGTACCTTGCCGATGTATCGGTTCCTACATTCCCCACGCTCTCAGTAGTGAGACAGCCAGGCCGAGGGCCGGTTGCATCCAACCCGCGTCCGTCGCCCAAGTGAGCTGCTTAGGCTGGATATGGGTGCGCTTTTGGCCTAACACTCTAGTGACCTCGGTCTTGTTCTTATTCTTCTTCTCTTTACTCTTGCCCTTCTTGGATATGCTCCTCATGTCCTGCACGATATCGGCGGTGGTGATCTCGTGGTTTAACGACCTGCATGTTAGGACATTCACGCGATAGCAGCGCAATCGCCAAAGAAGGCTGATGTGCGCTCTTTAATGAAGGTTATGCCTATGACGTTTGGCGACGCAAGCCCTTGCCCGTTGTATGCGCGATGGGCCGGCCCGGGCTAGGGCTTATCTGCGCGCACTTGGCGAGATGGCCCCGGAGTAGCTGGTCTAGGCCTTCTACGACATCCAAAGGTATTCACCGTCAACACGCTTCAGTATTTCGGGTCGTGCCATGACTACCGAGCCTACATACGTACCACTCATCACACGTTGTAGTGTAGACCAGATGTTCGGTGTTCAGACCTGGCCCTAGAAAGACGACACGGCCGCGCCGCACCAGCGGGGTTGCGGATTTGGGGTCACGTACGGGAGAAATTATTAGGCAGTAGGAGCTAACGTTAGTAATGCTTCCTGGATTTAGGATTACAAGAGGTTTGCTTAGAGAAGGGCTAGAATGCAGGATTTGGGGTCATGTGCGGTAGCGCTTAGGCGGTGGGAACGAGGCCCCTGCCACCGCTAATGAATTGATGGCCAATCGTGGCTGAGCCTGTAGCGCTATCTTTGATGCGCAGAACTCCACCGTTATCAGCAGCTGTCGCACGTTTGGGTGCGGGTATTGTAGACGTAGAGAAGTAAGAAGAGAGTGTATATGTTGTATTGTTCGTAGCATCGTAGCTCAGCTTATATGAAGGTCATCGCACGGGGTTATTAGTAATAAAGTTCATGTTCCCGACAACGCTTCGCCTGCGACAGCAGCCCTCAGTGCACCCCTCTCCCCAAGTCAAACTGCACTAAATGTCCGTCCCTGGATAAGGAGATACCCTGCATGACGAGACGCCACAGACACTCCCCAACAGGCCAGAAGAATAGACATTCTCAGATTGATTTAGTAGCTTTAAGTTTCCGAGTTCTGTTCTCGACTCCACTAAGGCACAGCAATTGTGCTACACAAACCAATCATCGGAGGCATAGTTTGAAAGTGATATTGACCGAGGCCGAAGCGCTTAACGATTCGCCATCGCTGCCCCGAGCACGTGTCGTCGTTGCTAACTTTGAATCACAAAGCCCCGTGTCGGTCTTATTGTATGTTCATGTATGCCAGAGCTGTCTATGAGACCGGACGTCCATCACGTACATATATAGCCTTCTTCTTTTCTTAAAGCATCTTCCGTTAGCAAACTTACGGACATATCAGCAAATTATTCTTCATTCACCAATTGTACTTTAGCCTTCCAACATTCACGCCGTATACAGACAGCCTCCAAGATGTCAGCCAATAAAGTCATCTCCAGCTCCTTCATCAAAAAGGTGGCGAATGGTGGTCGCTCGATCGAGGTCAAATTTGCAACCAAGACCGATGCTTGGAAGCGAACACAACTCTCACAGGAAGTCAAAGACGCATTCGCGGATGCCGTACAGAAGGCCGATGTGCCCACTGGTGCCACGGCCGCAGTCTTGAGGTGAAATTCCCAGAACATGCCTATGATCGTTATGAGTATTTACTTAAGAACAGTGAAACCGAGCATCCCAGCAAGAAAGATTCTTACCCTCATTACACCACCCACTGGCAAGATGCGAACGGGAACCACGTCACAACCAAGCATGTTTACCCTACCAAATAGACAGGTATATGCCTGCGAATGCCACATTGCCGTGTAAAAGGGTGGCTGTTGGCGAGTAGTCGATTCAGGGAAAGTGTTAGATTGATGCGAGGCGAGCTTGTTATGTCTAAAGGCGGCTAGGAAGTATGCAGAGCCTGGACTTTGAACACAATCGTTTGAGAATGTACCATCATGGATAAGGACCGCTGACGCGCTGCGCTTTGAAAGACTGATTATTCCCATGTGCTCTAAAGTTCAAACTCAAAGCGCTGGATCTGACTTTGAACGTTTGCCGCGCGGGCTGAATCTTACCGCGTCATCTTGCTTTTCACATTATATCGCTGACCCTCTTGCCCTTTTTTGTTGAATTGTCTTTGTTCAGCGAAGATTTATGCTCTAGGTCACTCGCTTCCATATAATCGTGGCGCATATTGATAGCTACTACAACATGCGAAGCATGAATGTTTGCTTTGCGGCCAAGTTGAGGCTGGATGTGCAAGCTTGATTCTGCACCCTTTGTTTGCATTTACTACTCGCTCATAACGTACCGTGGTTGCAACGTAAACGCAGTGCATATTGAAGACACCCTTGTACGTTGTAAGCGTTGCGGAAGTCACAACCTGTCGTGATGCGCCATCGCGGGAGGAGTGCGGCTCTGCAGCCGCCTCCGCATTAATGTCTGATACATACCCGCACCTCAGCAGCATACCGCTAGCTTGTGAATACGGCAGGCTCAATATCGCTGACAGTGGATTGGATAGCATAATCAGAGAAATCCACATCAAGTCCTTGGTGATTGAGATGCCGCGTACTGAAACCAGCGATCGCAAGTTGCCTGGTGAGATTTGTCCCCCGCCGAAGTACCGAAATGCCTTAACCTCCCCGCACCCTCATTGGCCGGCTTCGGCCCACTGGGTTATACGTCTTGTAGGGAGGGAGGTTAGCTTCAAAGATAAAAATTACACGTGGCGTTGCAGTGGAATTGCATTGCGGAGCGCAAGAACTGCTATTTTCGGTACTTTGGCGGTGGACAAATCACGCCAGCCTCGCGGGTTAGCTACAAAATTGAGTGGGCGCTTAGGCTGGGCGCTTAGGCTGACAAAAATAGGCAGCACAGCGCTAAGGAACACCATTCTATAGTCACTACGAAGAACCTCTAACTGTTGCGACAACTTCTTTCCTATACATTCCTGTTGCCCTAGTCTCCACTCATGCTTCTCAATCGTCTAGCTTATCACATATCCCCAATTTCACGCATAGGCATCAGAATGGCATCCACCATCGTAGGCAAATCTGGTCGTGTATACATTCAGCGCGAGGTGCTCCAGGAGCGCAAAGATCCTAGATTGAACATCTTCAAAGCCGAGTACGTTATACAAATCTCACACTTGGAGTTTCGCTCAACAAAAGTCATTTTAGATCTCATGACCAGTTTTTCGTCTTCAAGCGCGTGTCCAAACCATTCTATGACCTGTCCTTACGCCTTGCAGCCGATTTTCCCGAGTCTCGTCGGCTTCGCATGCATGTTGATCTCAACGAGGACGAAAACGTCCTAATCTATCCGTACTACCAACATACCCTGCTTGGACTGCTTCAGGAGGATTCAAACATTTCTGATGCAGCGCGGAAGAAAATCTTGCGGCAGACAGGAGAAGCCATACAAGAACTACATAGCAAAGACTGGATCCATATTGGTACGATCATTAGTCCAAATTTGATCTTCCATTCACGAAATCCTAACTGACAATCGAGCTTGGCAGATATCAAGCCCGATAATATACTGGTCAACTGGACTTGCGACGAAGAGGGTATTAAAACAATCACCAACGTCGCTTTAGGTGACTTCGACATCGCTTTTAAGTTGGAAACGGGAGCGCTGCTTCAGACCACTCATGCAGTAGGGAACGCCATGTGGCGCAGTCCAGAAGGACAGACCGGGAGAGGTTTGTCCAAGGCATCAGATGTTTACTCATTCGGACTGGTCGTAAGTTACTCCATGCCATTTCCATGAGTATCATCGAAGATACCCACGCTAAGCGTTCACGCAGTGCATATATACCCTCGGGGCTGGGGAAGTGCTACTCATCAACGATTACCAGGACCTCGTCAAGCTTGGCATAAGCCCAGAGCAAGAAATATTAACCAGACACTTCTCTTACTTTGGATCAGCGAACGAGGGCCTTCTTAACCAGATCGCTAGCGAGAAATGGACAAAAGCTCTCAAATTAGCATCTCAAATGGCTGAGTTAGCGGTGCAAGACCAGCCAGAAATGAGCTTCGAGGTGTGGGGACAAGAGCTGGGTTCTGAGGCACAGAAGATGATATCTGGAATGACGAAACCTGACCCGACGGCTAGGTCAACGATAGACCAGGTTGTAGCGCATCCGTGGTGGCAGGAGGCTGTTTAACGGACAACTAAGGTAGCGAGGAGGCTTTATGCGTGTGTTATTTAAGAGCAGATATAATCGTCGAGTTAGTGCAACACATGTCCTATGATTAGGTATCTATGCATAGTGCGACTACAAAACAAGGCAAATAAGTCTCTCCCTGCGTAACAAAAAACCTAGTATACTGAGAACAACTAACAAGAACGCGAAAATAGCAGATTTATGTTTCTGCCTACGCAAGTGCTTCTTAGAACAGTGTCTGCGTACTAGAGGCAGAATGCGACACTAACACATACCTAATGTCGCTTGTCTTGTGAACAAGCTGACCTAGCGCGTAGCCCCGTCAAAGCCGCTTGTTCCGCGATGCGACTCAGGCACTGGTAAATCCGGGGAGATCTCGCTAGCCCGAAAAAAACGCCCAGCAGTAAGTGCGGGGCGAGACAGACAGAGCGAACGATTAGTAATGGGCGTGCTCGACTCTGCAACCAGAAGCTACGCTCAGAGTGCATCTTTCGCTCCAGATTACGAAATCGGTCAGATAACAGGCGCCTGAATTCACTGCCGGCGTTCTACTCCACCCTAAGTCAGCATTCCCTATTCTCGGTCAATTCACGGTCCTCTACAATATGCCGGACACTTCAGTACCCTCTCGTCTGACCCAGCTGCCACTGGATGACGAGCAGCCACGATACAGTGTTTCCGAACTACAAGACTACTTCCAGCGCATTAGTCTTCCTCAGAAGTATTTGGACGCGCCTGTACTATCAGACAAGACTCTGGCCACTACCAGAGAGCATGGCCTTCCCTTTTTGCAGGCTCTGACTAGACATCATACCTGCAACGTTCCCTTTGAGAATCTCGAGCTTCATTATTCCGCACACAAGACAGTCACACTCAACATACGGGACCTGTATGCCAAGATAGTCAAGCAGCGACGCGGTGGTCGCTGCATGGAAAACAACACCTTTTTCGCCACCGTTCTCCGCTCCCTCGGCTTCCATGTGCGCAACTGTGGAGGTCGCGTGTCGCGAGCAATGAGCCCTTACCCGGATGTCCGTCGGGGTCAAGTGTCCACATATGATGGATGGAATCACATGCTGAATATCGTGCGATTCGACGGCGACTGGTACGTCGCGGACGTTGGCATGGGGGCTATGGGCCCCAATCTCCCTTATCCCTTGCGAGATGGATTCGAAACGAGCAGCATTGCTCCCAGGCTCATCCGCGTCCAACGACGCGCTATTGCGGAGTCCTATGGAACCCACTCCAACGAAATGTGGTGTTACGACGTTTGCTATAATCCGAGCGACGACGATGGTAAGAGATGTACGCCAGTCTATTGCTTTACTGAGACAGAGTTTCTTCCCCAGGATTACGAGATCATGTCGTGGTTCACATCTACGCATCCGAGATCATTCTTCACCAAATATGTCACCAGTACAAGGATGCTCATAGACGATGCCGGAGAGACGATCGTTGGCAGTATAACGCTTTTTGAAGCCGGTATCAAACAGAGTATTGGCCTTCACCGCAAGATTGTACAAGATTGTGCAACAGAGGAGGAGCGCGTCGTTGCTTTGAAAGAAATCTTCGACATAGACCTTGCCGAAGACGAGAGAAAAGGAATTCCACTAGAACTTCGACTGGGCTAGATAATTCGATGCAACAACTCCTTCCCTTCTACCAGCCTCTCCAGATTCTCTGCTGTCTCTTCATACCAGGTCGTCAAAGTACCTTCTTCGACATACCCCATGTGTGGCGTCAGCAACACCCTGCTCTTGCCTTTGACATCCCAGTCTTCGCTCCGCCACGGGCTATCAGCAGGGAGAGGTTCGATGTCGAATACGTCGAGCGCAGCGCCACGTATGCGGCCATCTCGGAGCGTGTCAAGCAATGCAGCTTCGTCGACAAGTGGGCCTCGCGAAGTGTTGATGAGGAGGCCGGTCGGTTTCATCCACCCCAGCTCCTGTGCGCCGATGATACCCCGTGAGCGTTCGCTGAGGACGTAGTGTAGGCTTACTACGTCGGAGGATGTGAAAAGCTGCTCTTTGGTGACGACCTTGAATGTCTTCTCGTTCGCATCGGTCATTCCTCCGCCTGTCACTGGAAGTCCGCACTCTTCAGCCAGTTTGTCGGCCTTCTCTTGCGTCAAGTTCGCACTCCAACACACGACTTTCATGCCGAAAGCGAGAACACCAACTCTCGCGACATGTGCGCCGATTCTCCCTAGACCGACTAAGCCGAGAGTCTTCCCCTGCAAGCCCATCGCGAGCTCCGTCTGCCACCCAGCTGGCCTACCCTTGCCCTTCACCACAGCATCGTCCGCAGCAACATTCCGCGCAAGACCCAGTATAAGCGCCCAGGCATGCTGTGTCGTCGGATGCCCACCCCCCTGCTTGACCGGCAGTGATCGCGGAGACGTACCACTACCCTTACCATCCGTCCTGCCCTTGCCAGGCGCCGCGCATACCGTGATGCCCATATCCTTCATTGTATCCAGATCCCAACTCTGGAAGTTGCCGCCCGTCGCAAATATGATCTTGAGGTTCGGCAGTTGGCGCAGTAGTTCGCCCGGGAACGGGGTGCGTTCGCGCATGGTGGACAGGGCGGAGAAAGGCTTGAGGCGGTCGATGAGGGCGGCGCGGTCGGCATCAGATGTTTTGGGGTGCGCGTATGACGGTAATGTGTCTTTGTAGACGGTGACATTGATTTTGGACGAGTCGATGTGGGCGAAGTGCTGTGCTGCTATGTTATGGTAGTCATCGAGGACGGCGAGCTTGATGGGGAGGGAAGCCATGGTACGTCTAGACGAATGTGAAGAAGAACGGTTCAAGGGAAGAAAGTAACGGGATGGAGAGAGACGTTGCAGAAGCATGGCGCTGTTGTCATATAATGCATTGCCGCGTACCGCACGTAGTAGCTATCTCGGCATTTGTATCGGAATGAACTGAGGGGTTCATTGGTACCTCAAAGATCTTATACTGGCTACTGAGATTCGTCGGAAAAGCTTGATTGAAGCCGCTATTTCACCGGCTACACCAAATACTGATGATTTTTATTGCGCTGAGGAAAAAGGCGGCTCTATTGTGGTGCAAGGAAGACGGAAATGGTGGTGGATGTTCGGATAACGCTGTGTGATGGGCAGAGCTAGCTTACTAAGCAGACCGCGGGAGCTCCTCAGCTTCGGCCCGCAGATTCGTCGACACTTCGTCATCCATCACCTCTTCAAGGTGCAGAACCTTCGAATTCCCTCATGGGAGGATAACGTTGAACATGCGTTGTTTCGAACTCACAATTTATGCGTGATGGGTCCCGCTAACTACTGCGAAGCACGCCACCGTTACTGTGACGAGCTTCCGCTCTGCGCGGCATTGACATTTCACCAGCATCTTATATATGCGCTTGACATGGGCGGCGAATAGTATCGCCACCATGTGCGATAGTACTTTCTGTCTTCACAGCTGCGGTTGTTTACTCAGTTTGTTCCATTGACTTCATTCCAGGGGGCAGCACGCTTGAAATCAAGTATATATCACTAGAACTCATGCTCATCAATGGTAATGCACCACCACTATACTTGGACACTAATTTCAACTACACTCTTTCCTCTTCTGTTCCTTCTGCATACTTCCGCAGCGCGGCATCAACATGAGACTTATCGCGAGCATACTGACTTTGTCGCTGAGCACCTATGCTCTGGCTTTCGATTTCGCTCTAGCAGCTCCCATCAAACGCAGCGAGCGCGTGACACCTACAATAACCAAGACAGTTTACCAGACGGAAGTGCGGAGGCTGTTCACAAGCTTCAAGGACCACGATGTTAGGAACGAAAGCGTGGTGTCCGACCCCTCTACATCTATCTCTAATGCTGAGGTTTTCGAGGATGTCCACGACGACACCGCGTCATTCATGGCAACAGTATTCCTTGGGCCGAGAGGGCCAAGTGGACAGAAGCCTACGATCTGGCAACTACCCGTTACTGGCGTACCTGTGAGTTTCACCGCGAGGCAAGTCGGATTCGTACATCTCGACAATGATACCAAATACGACGAGACTCTCCATTCCGAATTAAACACTGTTGATAGGAGAAACACAGGCCTCTACCATATCAAGATCAATCTCGCATCTGAAGGCTACATCTCTATTTTCATGTCCAACAGTACAGCTTCTGCATTCTGCGAAAGCGAACTTGAGCAGGACTTGGAGGGTGGGCCAAAAGGAGAACTACAACTAGCTGTTCGGAATTCCACGAAGGTCGTGGCTATACCTGTTCACAAAGAAGCGGCTACTAGGTTCTGCTTCCATTTCAAGAACGCAGAGGGCGTTGATAGTCCAGCGAGCGGCAAAGTTCCTGGGAGCGCAACAGCGACATCCTCGGATTCGGAGAGGAAGACGCCGGAGAAGACACCCAGCGAAACGATCTTCGAGAGTGTATCAAAGACCTCTAAGCACGCATCTACAGCGGACACCGCTTCAAGGACTGAAGCTGACGCCTCGGCATCAGCGACATCCGCGACTTCGACAAGCAAGACCACAACTTTGAATACCTTCGATATTACCCATGAGATAAAAACCTCGAAGTCTACAAAACATATGTCTGCGGAGGCAACAGTTTCAGAGTCAGGATCTACTACCATTGATGACGGTACAGACAAGACCGTGTCTAAGACCTCGGAAGCGGACGATAGCAGCAGTGGAGGGAACACGACGAAGTCTACAAAGCACAAGTCCATGTCTGTAACGGCTTTGGAAAGTGATCTGGCCACCTCGGAAACGGCAACTGATGTGTCTAGCAAGCACAAGACCAAATCCACAGCGAGCGAAGCCGACGAAGATGCATCAAAGACAGTCGAAGCTTCGACTACACTGACGATCTCGAAAGCTGCCAACGCTGACTCTTCTGAGCTAGAAGAAAGCGCCTCACATTCTGCCGCAAAGTCAAAGATTTCCGGAACTAATGAGACTGAGGATAACGCCGAATCTGCAGCATCGATCCAGGAGTATCGAGGTCCAGCTGCAGATCCTACTGACCCAGATGCTTTCCCGACCCCTAAAGCCACACCAGCCGCTATGCCTATTAGTACAACTACGGACGGGCCTTTTACTGAAGCAAGCATGAACTCGTTTTACTCTTATATCAGGAGCTTTGTGGAGACTGCTCCAGACCCATCGTCAAACATTGGCAGTACCGATCAGACTTCGATAATAACTACCGACTCCTCGAACGGGGCTGTGCGACGTGGAATACTAATAGCGCCAACAGCAGCTTTGATGGCGATTAGAGCCGAAACTGATCGTCACTCGCTAGGTAACAGCATGATATATACCTCTGACTATAGCTGGAAGGGTACTGTCTCTACTGGTATAGCTCCCGCCACGGCGTCGAGTAACGCGGCAATCGGGAGACTCAAACCACCTTCTCTACTTTGGCACAGATGGTATCCTACAACCACTACGAAGAGTGTCTTCTCTAGGAAGCGGAATAGTGGGCTCGACGAAGAACCCGAGCAGGAAGATGAGGGGTTCTTCAAGATTGATGTGGAAGATCAAGAGCCTACAGGGGTCAGTGTTGATGTAAGCAGAGTGGAGGAGGAGACAGCTGTCGCTACAAAGCTTGCGCACAAGCAGGAGGATAAAGATGGGGATGATCAAGGTACTAATGCGAAGGATGGGGACAAGGATGAGGAAGAAGGAGAGGATGCGCCGGCTGATGAAGAGACAACGCCCGACAAAGAAGCTCAGACTGATGAAGGCGCGGCTGGAGATGACGAGACGACTACGTTTACGTCTACGAAGAGCAAGTTATCGCACACCAAGACTGCCGTGGATGAAGAAGATACTAGGGCGCCAACCGCCGACACATCTACAAACGTTGAGGAGAAGGCGACATCCACTGAAAAGAAACCGGCAGAAGATGACGAGGAAGCTACACCGACTGTCACTTCGTCCAAAGATGTCAAGGAAAAGGCGACATCAACCAAGAAGCAACCTGCAGGCGCAGACGATGAAGCCACACCCACCTCCAAAGCAGCCAATAACACTCCACCCGAAAATGAAGATGCACTACCAAGCAACGACGATGAAGAGCCCGAAACCGACACATCCACGTCCGATAACACCCCCACAACCACTTCCCACAAAGCCAAATCCACCAAATCTGCAACCTCTGACTCCGATGACGACGCCGACGAGAAACCTGCCACGACCACCAAATCTACGCACAAGTCCAAAGTCACAATCCCCTCCCTCGCCTCCGGCGCATCCTTCGCTTTCCCTACCATAACCAACACTGCGATAAACTCAATGACTCCTCCCCTTCCCACGCCGCCTCCCGCACCAACAGGTACAGCACCCATGCCCATACCAACACAGCCCATAATCTGGGACCCAGACTGTCCGCGGATTTCCACGTCGACGCTCACCGCCCCCAACGGCGTTACCACAGCACTTCCAATGACCGTGGGACTGGGCTGTTGGCGTACGGTACCGGTAGCTGAGAGTGGTGGGAACGAGACGAGTGGGGCAAACAGATCTATGATCAAGAGTAAAGCGTGGAAGATCTTGAGTGATCGGCAGAATCTGCAGTTGGGGGTTGTGAGTTGGATGGTTATTGGGTTGATTGGGTTTCAGTAAGTCCACCTCCCTACACTCCTTCTTTTCTTTCTTCTTCCTCTTTCTCCCCTATCCTTTTACGTAGTGCTGACATTTTCTACCGCTATCCAGGTATTTTCTAAATCACCTCCAGTTCGTACGCGGGGAATGGCATTTCGGCCGAAAGTTTGTGTGGTGGATACTCGGTGTGGAGTTGCTGGGTATAGGAAGGAGGATTCGAGAAAGGATGGAGGATGCGCAGAGAGTGTGGGAGAAAGCGGAGAGAGGACGGGAGAGAGTTGAGAGGTTGGCGAGACTAGGTAGGTAGTATTGTATTCAAGTTGTTTGTTTATAGTCCAGGAGAGTATGGTCGGGTCGGGTCCTGATCCGTCACTCTGGAGACAAGACGCTTGACGTGGGTTGCCATTTAATGCGATGCGAGTTGCATTATTCTATATACAAAGTCTATAACTGTAATCAATCTATATCTGGGTATCATATGCAAATCATCCTCAATGCTCATCAACAACCCCCCTTCCGCCCTTCCCTCCCCTCCTCCCTCCTCTTACTTCCCTCGCACCACGCGTCACAACCCCTCATGTCAACAAGATTCTCGCATCCTCATGCATAATCATAACCTCCTCATTCTCAAAACTATACTTCCTCCTCACAATCTCAAACACGATCAGTCCCGCCGCGGTACTGGGAACCTGTTTGATCGTGCTCATGAAGAAGTCCCTGTAGAGATATTTTCGCCAGCCGCCAGCCCTTTTTGCTAGAACCTTGCATTGAGCAAACGTTTCTTCGTAGGCGTGGTAGTAGCGTCGGACGATGTGTGAGGGCTTGTTGTCCTGGTGGGCCTGGAAGTCCAAGGCTTCGAGACGGCGGTAATGGACGTCTTGGATTTCGGTGAGGGGGTGCTGGATGAGTTGGGAAGTAATGGATGCGGAGACGCCGGCGAGCAGGAGGAACATGGGTTCGAGCATGTAGTGGGGGCGGATGACGGGGCGGTCGTCATGGTCTTCTTGGAGATAAGGGATCGATTTCTCGAGTAACGTATCGCGCGTTCGGCTACCGTAGTACCGGCTCACAAACTCGAGGTAAGCCTGGCTCTTCACTGTCTCGAAGGTTCCGAAGAAGACCGCGGCACCGAATGCGTCCTTCATGAAAGACAAAGACCAGCCTGCGAAGATGCCTTGGACACCGATAGAACGCAGTTTGTGTCCGGCGTAGTGCCACATTGTTTTGTGGCGGCCTTCAAGGATGTCGGCGGTGCGGAAACGGGTTTGCAGGGCGTCGAAGGGGGCGGCGATGACAGATTGGCATGAGCCACCGATGAAGCCTGCGGTGAAGGTTATGGAAGGGGGTGGCGGGGGGTAGACGCGTTTGGTCTGGTAGGAGGAGGGTTCATGGAGGGCGGAGAGACTGTGCAGGTAGGCTGTATAGAGGACGGCGCCGATACTATCTTAGATTTAGTATGCATGTGCTTATAAGAGAGAGGATGCATACCATGTATTAGCCATCAGCGGTGGCAGCACTTGCTTCGGTATAAACCCCCATCCCTCAGTCCGTATCGCATGCGCCAGAACCGCCGGCGTAGTCATTCTCCACGACCACTTCGCATCTGCCACGATATGCGGATTTATCGCCCTCGCATAGCTCATGTAGTCTATTCTCCCCCTGAAAAAGGCTTTGACTGGTGCGCGGAAGTAAAAGGCGACCATCCTCGCTGCCACGGCTCGCATACCAGCGGCCTGCACACCCGTCGCTGGTGCCTTGTTGGGGGCTTGCGGGGCGTCGGGCGTAGTGGTTGTGGTGTCATTGGAGGCATCGCTTCGGAGAGAGACTCCAGCGCGAGGACTGGAGCCGGTCGTCATCGCATAGTGTTGGTGGTTGGGGAGCTTTGCAGACGCATGGGCGGGGTGGTGAGGGTTTTGAGGTGAAGGAGGTAGCCGCGTGGGAGGGTCACAAGATGGGGAGTGACTTGGGCGTGACCACAGTACAGTGTTCGCAACTCAGGAAGGATGAATAAAGTATGTACAAAGAAGAAAACGTGACGTTGCCTACAGCTGTTGAAAAGAATGTGGGGTTTAGCTACACCAAGCATTGCATGTAACTTTGCTAGGTGAAGTTGGCGCTAGTATCAGTGTGGAGTTGAGAGGCGCACGGCCCCTCAGCGCGTACCCTCGCGTCGCATCATCCTTTCGCGACTTTCTCTTCGCTGCCTTCTCTCTTCCACCTCGCCCCTCGCAGCTACGCCAAACCGCCTGGAGGATATCTTCAGCGCATCCTCAACCATGGCGGAGAACGACATTGTCATCGACAAGGCGCTGTTCCACGAGCGCCTCAACGCCCTCGTCACCAAATGGAAGGCCGACAAGCGCTCCGGCGACGCTGTCTTCCAGGGCGCAAGCTCTATCGCGACCCTCGTGGGCAAGGCGAGCGAGCCGGGCATCTATTTGAAGCCAGCAGCCTTCCAGGTAAGTTTGCGCATATTGACATGTGATGGATGGACAGCGAGCTGATGAGACCCCAGCTATGGCTGCTAGGCTACGAGTTCCCCGCGACGCTCTTCATCCTGACCCCCGACCTCCTCCAGATTGTCACAACCAAGAAGAAGGGTGAGTCTGCCGAATTTACCCCAGAATGGGAATGGTTGCTAATGAGGTGATAGCTTCCTACCTCGAACCGCTCAAAGGTGGCAAGGTGCCGGTTGAGATCCTCGTCCGCGGCAAGGACGCCGAAGAGAACAAGAAGCAGTTCCAGACATGTCTCGAGACGATGAAAAAGGCCGGCAAGAAGGTGGCGGTGCTGAAGAAGGACAATGCCAACAACGCCTTTGCGAACGAGTGGAAGACTGCCTTTGACGAGGCTGGCTTCAAGGAGGAAGACCAGGTCGATCTGGCCTCCATCATGTCCAACGCTGCCTTGTCCGTCAAGGACGAGAAGGAGCTGGTAAGTCTGAACTCGCAACTCCGCACTGGCATTACTGACCGTTTAGCGAACCATCCGCGACGCTGCCCGCGCCTCGAGCGCCCTCATGTCCAACTACTTCGTCGAAGAAATGTCCGACATACTCGATTCCGAGAAGAAGATCTCCCACCGCGCACTCGCCGACAAGGTCTCCAACAAGATCGACGATGCCAAGTTCTTTGAGAAGCAGAAGCTGTCCAAGACATTCGACTCCATGCAGCTGGACTGGTGTCTGCAGCCTACGATCCAGAGTGGCGGCTCATACGACCTCAAGTTCGCGGCCGAACCCGACGAGAACAACCTGCACGCGGGCGTCATCATCTCGGTTCTCGGTCTGCGCTACCAGACATACGGCGCCATGATCGGTCGCACATTCATGGTCGGCCCCAACAAGGAGCAGGAGACTGCCTACAAGCTGCTATTGGCGATTCACGACCTGGTCATCAAGTCGATCAAGGACGGCGTTGTGGCCAAGGACGTCTACAACAAGGCACTCGCACATCTCAAGTCGAAGAAGCCCGAGTGGGAGAAGCACTTCCCCAAGAACCTTGGTTACGGTATCGGTACCGAGAACAAGGACTCTTCGCTGCTTTTGAGTGGCAAGAACACTCGTGTCCTGAAAGACGGTATGACTTTGGTAGTTCAAACTGGTTTATCGGACTTGGAGAACAGCAAGCCGCAGGACAAGAAGAGCAAGAACTACTCTCTCGTCTTGGTAGACACCGTCCGTGTCAGCGCCGGCGACTGCGCAGTTTTCACCAAGGACACCACCTCAGATCTGGACGCTGTCTCTTTCTTCTTCGACGATGAAGAGGAGGAGGCCAAGCCCAAGGTCAAGAAGGAGCGCCCAGCGATCGCGCAGACGAACATCACCAAGACTCGGACACGCCACGAGCGAACAACCAACCAAGATGCCGAGAAGGAGGAGCAACGGCGACAGCATCAAAGAGAGTTGCACGCTAAGAAGCAGGAGCAGGGTCTTGCTGAGTACAGCGAAGGCGCCAAGTCGCTGAACGGCACAGAAGAGAAGAAGTTCAAGAAGTTCGAGTCGTACAAGCGCGACAATCAGTTCCCCAGCTCGGTCGCCAACCTGGAGATCGTAGTCGACAAGAAGAACCTCACAGTCCTCCTGCCGATCATGGGCCGACCCGTACCCTTCCACATCCACACCATCAAGAACGCATCGCACACCCCCGAGGCAGACTTTACATCTCTCCGCATCAACTTCCTCTCACCAGGTCAGGGTGTTGGCCGAAAAGACGACCAGCCATTCGAAGACCCCAACGCACACTTCATCCGTAGTTTGACCTTCAAGTCGCACGATGTCGACCGAATCGACCAGATCACCAAAGACATCACAGAGCTGAAGAAGGATGTTGTGCGACGAGAGACCGAGAAGAAGCAGATGGAGGATGTCGTAGAGCAAGACAAGCTCATCCCCCTCAAGACCCGCAAGCCTCACATGCTCGACCTCATCTTCATCCGCCCCGCGCTCGACGGCAAGCGCATCCCCGGAAGTGTCGAGATCCACCAAAACGGTCTACGCTACGTCCACGGCAACGGCACCGCCAAGATCGATGTCCTATTCAGCAACATGAAGCACCTCTTCTTCCAACCCTCCCAACACGAGCTCATCGTCATTATTCACGTTCATCTCAAGAACCCAATAATGTTGGGCAAAAAGAAGACCAAGGATGTGCAATTTGTCCGCGAAGCCACAGAGATGCAGTTCGACGAGACAGGTAACCGCAAGCGCCGCCACAAGTTCGGCGACGAGGAAGAATTCGAGCAAGAACAAGAAGAGCGAAGACGCCGCGCAGCTCTCGACAAGGAATTCAAGAACTTCGCCGAGAAGATCGCCGACGCCGCCCGCAACGAGAACGTCAGCGTCGACATCCCCTACCGCGAACTCGGCTTCAACGGTGTCCCATCCCGTTCTTCTGTGCTCGTTCAACCCACAACCGATTGCTTGGTTCAACTCACCGAACCCCCCTTCACCTGCCTCACACTGTCTGAGATCGAAATCGTACACTTGGAACGTGTGCAGTTTGGTCTGAGGAACTTCGATATGGTCGTTGTGTTTAAGGATTACAACCGCCCACCTGTGCACATCAACACTATCCCCGTGGAGTCCCTCGACCCCGTCAAGGATTGGTTAGACAGTGTCGATATCCCCTTCACAGAGGGTCCCCTCAACCTCAACTGGGCCACCATTATGAAGACCGTAACGTCGGACCCGCACCAGTTCTTCGCGGACGGCGGATGGAGTTTCCTGTCCAATGAAACAGACGACGAGGGCGATGGCGAGGAGGAAGAGGAGTCCGCATTCGAGGTTAGTGAGTCTGAACTCGCCATCTCGGATGAGTCTTCTGAGGAGAGTGACTTTGATGAGAACGCATCTGAGGAGATGAGTGATGAGGGGAGTGAAGATGAGTTCAGCGAGGGGGAGAGTTGGGATGAGTTAGATAAGAAGGCGGCGAAGAAGGATAAGGAGGCCGCGGCTGACGGGAGTGAGGATGAGGGGAAGAAGAAGAGGAAGCGTTAGGAGGGCTTTGAAGGGAATTTCGTCAAGCTGGTCAAGAAGAGTAGGAGGGAGAGGGGCGAGTAGCTGTCGGTGGGATTATCGGCTTCTTGACCTCAGTTTTGGATTTTTGTAAGATTACCATGGAGATTCAGTTGGTGATCTGCTACTGCGCAGAAGACACGCTGATGATATTGGAACTGCTACCGACTCAATTCGAAACTTCAAGGTGGGAACTTGGAAGCAAGGAATTCCTTTCATTGCTGCGAATAAAGTTAGGTCTTGTAATTCAGGATATCTGTCCACTGCTTCCCCGTCTTTTTTTATTCTCTCTTACAATTCGTCTTCATGATTTTCTGTCGTACTACTCTTGTCTTTGTATTCGCTTAGCGATAACACGCGTCCGCGATAGCTATACTCTACCTGCAACATCAGGCGGAGACGTAAGCGTAACTCTACGCTGTGCGGTCTACATGCTATTGTATGCTCGATAGAGTGGAAATATAAATGATGTTTGCTGCATATATGCCATAGATAGTTACAAGATATTTAAAGTTCAGGTATACAAACAAACCCCTTTCTCTATAATCCAACCAATCGCGCACATGCCGCGAGAGCCCTGCACCTATCTTTACACTTACATTATATACACCATTGCGTGCAATAACAACTCAATGGATTCAGAGAAACGTGCATGCAGGAAACGTAATCCTATTTTCTTCAATGAACTGATGTTGTTCTGTTTACGCAGTTCTATATTATTGGTTTGTTGCACGGTAGAAGGAGTACGCGGTTCCGGGCTGCTGAGATAATAGATGTGTTGGGAACTGATCTTTTTCTCTACAAAGTTGGTACGGTGACGATGTTGTTGTGTACGCGCATTTATGGAAATTAGGCACTTGTGTAGTTGATTATGTAATAAGAGCGATAAAAGGCATGTAGGAAAGGGCGCGCAAGAGATATACGTTGCCACGACAAGTACCGATAACGAGAGACTTGGTTGAAGCAGACGTGCTAAGATTTAGTCGTAAAGTCGAATGATCGGAAGATAGTGACTGGAGCTAGAAGACATTGGGGTCGGTGGCGGTTTCCAATCCACCCATCTCAGCATCGAGGCGCTGGCTAAGTTCAAGTTTCGAAGCCTCAGCCGATTTCCCTTTGCTCTTTTCTGCTTCCGCTAGCGGCGGCGCTGATGGGTCGCGTTCCGCCTTGTGCATGTGTTTGTCCCAGACGTGCCATGAGAGATCTTCAACATCCATAAAAAACGGATCGAAATTTGTGGATGTGTCGGATATCAAACATTCTCTGCATATTGCAAATTTACGCCATACGTGAAAGAGGTCTTTTACATGGGTTTCGAAGTGTGTCCTAAATGGGGGATAATCTTCCCAGATAGTTCGTTCCCGTTCACAGTGTCCCCAAACGCCGGGACATCCGGATCGTACGTTAGGTTCATAAGGAATCTTCTTTCTTCTTTGCGCTTCCTGCGTTACGCGGAGCCACTTTCGGGCAACCCAGTGCATGAGTAGCCTACGTGGTGATGATCTGCGGCGGATTATGCCTAAATCCATCAGAACGCGATCCCATTGACGAGACGCCAGGCTTCGTATTGGCCTTTCTAGCAGAGTTTTCTCCACCTCATTGAGCGAAGATTTTGGAGCCTCAAGCTGCAATTTCTTGTGGTATATGGAATCTACAGACTGGCCTGTCGTCCGCGGGTCGTCTATGTCTGCCTCTGCATCGATTTTAGCAATAATTTCGGCCGATGCACCACCCTTCTCTGACTGAACCTCCGGCTCTTGTGGTTCTCCGCCACGTTTTGACTGGTCTCCAATATTAGGGTCCTCCATCTTTGACTCCAGGCCTATATTGGTGGGATTCAAAGTCGAAAGAACTGGATTGATGGTAAAGTCTCGTCCATCACCAAATATCGACATTGGAGCTGGAATATTCTCTTCTGTTTGTGCAGAGACATTATCCTGCGGCAGATCAGACTGTGCACCCTTGCGCTCATCATGTCCTCGGTAACTGATCTCTGGTTCTGAAGATTTTGCAGCCTCGTCGACCTTCGAGGATTCTAGTAATTCCTCCTCCGGCGTCTGTATTGGGAAGCTAAGGGTTGCAGGTTGTCGTTCTTCGGACTGTCGAGCGGCAGTTGGCTGGTCTTCCTCGGGCTCGGGACGAGTCACGATTGATGCTGGAGCTATATCACGACGTGTAGCAGACTGTGGCTGTAATTTTTCGGTTGCCTGGCCTTTTTGTGGCTGATCCGTCCAATGGAAGCTGTCTGTCTCTGGCAATATGTTGCCGTGCAATGAATCCAGGGGCTTGCCGCTAGTTGTGACGGAGTGTTTGTTGTCGGCGGAAGACGGAACTTCTGCTGCGTGCGGTCCTTCTACGACCACACGCGGCGGAGGAGCTTCCTCCTTACCGGTATCCTGTTGTGGCTGTTCAGGTGGTCTGCAGGCACTTGGCTGATCAAGTGTCGGGGGCGTTATTCGCGGCGAGATCATAGTCTCGCTGATCGGAACTGTAGCCTTTGACTCTTTTCGAGCCTCCAGATATTGGGTCAATGTAGGGAGAAAAAGCTGCTTCACAGCGTTTAGATGGAACGGCTGGCGGAACTTGAATTGGTATACTGGCCCGTCAGAGTGACTTCGCTGTAGCTGATGCTCTATTCGATTTAGTGGAAGATGCTGTGCTCGAATGTCCTGTTCGAAAGGCAAATGCGGCTGCGTCTTGGGCAAGCTGATGGTATCGGAGGATTGTCTACCGTTACTTGGGTGAGGCGATCTAGGGTAGGGCTCAAGATATTTTTGGTATCGGCCAACCGCTTCATGGTTTGATGGTGAAGGTTGTGTGTCAGGTTGCGGAGGGTGTGGAGGTTGCGGAGGTTGCGGAGGTCGCGGAGGTTGCGATCCTCCTGAGCCTTCATTTTCACTATCAGAATCTGATCCCTGCCGGCGCTCTTCTACATCTGTTGCCGACAAGATCAAAGCTGGATCTTCGCCCATCTCGTCTGCTTTTGAGCCGAACCAGCAACTCGACGGGGACCGCGAAAGCAATGAGAAGATGAAGTCCGGGAATGAACTATTCTCGGCGTCGTTACAGAGGCTCTGTAAACTCCAAATGACTCGAATGAGAGTAGCGAGCGAGACGACGATGGCAATGATTTGACCGATCGAGTTGGCGTTGGAGCTTGGTTGGAGGTTGTACTTTCCAATGGTAACTTCGGCAACTACCATGGACGTGAGCGAGTATAGAGCGTATGCTGTATGCGATACTGATATCGTCGCAGAGTATTGTCTATACAGCAGGCCAGCCTGTACAGTAGCCTTTGTTACTCGTCGATTTGGATCCCGCAGTTCAAGCGCTATGATTTCTTCGTCTGTGTCTGGCTTTGTACCATCGTCCCTCAAAATTGTGACACGTCCGTTCTTCTCGGACTCGTGAAATGGCTGCGTGTTGTACATGGAATGGAAGGTCGACTGAAACCACATCATCCAGCGAAGCGTGTAGTAGATCAAAAAGAGAGAAAGCTCGTTACCAGATGTCTCGCATCCGCTTAATCTAGACCACCAGAAAATGTCGAGACACTTGCAGTCTTCCGATGCGAAGCCTCCCATAATGAACCTGACCACCAGCACCGGCAGGAATACTAGCCCTAGTACCTGGGCTGGTATGAGGATGAGCACTTGCCATCGAGCTGCGAGAGTCTGTTTGGCAGTGACAGGGATGAGTAAAGCGACGTTCTGGACGTCCAGAATGACTGCGCCGATCGCCGCATCGACCGATGTTAACGTCCTTTTATACATCTGCACAATGATGGCGATGGCGAGGGATACATGTGTGAGAATCAGGCCACCTGCGACTTCTTTGATTGCTGTCTCTTTCTTATGAAGGTGCCCGGAGCCACTGATCAAGATCAGCATTGCAATCTGTCCCCAGATAGAGGCGCGTACGCCGACGCCACTGATGTCGGCATCTGGCTTCGTGCTACATGTATTCTCTGTGGCGCGATATGTGTCGCTTGCGCCAGAGAAGAGCACAGATACTATTACCACACTCAGTGTAGTAAAGAGGAGCGGGATGAGAACTCGACTTATGTCAGCCTTCATAAGAAGTCTCTTCGCTTTGCTGGTCAATGATGCGCCATGGGCCGGTCCAGAAGTCTGCTCTGTTGGCTCATTGTCGGAGTTCGTTGGCGATAGATTCACTTTCGTCCTGAAGAATACTATGTCGCTCGCCATGTTGATGATCTGGAAGAGTAGCCTGATCACTTGGGTCAGCGATCAGAGCATCCAAGGTTGTCAAAGCCATTACAAGCCGTACAACAAGAGTAGCGCTATGAGCCGGGGTTGCCATCCAGTCGCCATATCACATATCGAATGTCAAAATCTAGCCGCCAGTTTCTGTAGTCAGGATATAAGATTGTACGAGTGGATTCGAAATCGAGGTTGAAGAAGGCCAGGATGGAGGCATTGTCAAACCCCGACATGTCGACATTATCTCTGCTACGAGAGCTGAAAAATCTCAGCTGAAGACAGCTGAGTACGCATGCAAGCCCTGTCGAAAGGTGCGGGGGCTGCATATCGTGGACAGCATTTGTCGTGTTATTGGGCAACACGTAGGTCTATCGCGCGACTGTGTTCAGCCTGCCATCTTTTGCAAGGCGGTAAGCTCTGCCTCATTGTTAATACTTGCTACCATCTTCTGGCGACACAATATGAGAGCGCAGTCTGCACCCGCTCGTCGCGTAGCCAGTGGCATGACATCGGGATGATTGAGAGCTGAAGAAAGGCAGGCTGGGTTGCTCGGCGATGCAGCTGGTGCAGGAGCGAAGATCGAATGAGCTAGATCGTCGGGTCGGCATCCGCATGTGCCAAGCATCACGTTATGGCAACGCTAGACTTGCAACAAGAGAATCGATGGATGCATTTTGATTCGCTACCTTCCCTTTCTCCCAATCATTCGCGGGATGCCGTATTCGCACCGGATCCTCATCAGCCATGCCACGTTCAAGTCCAATGGGGTGGTTTCAGCCCTGGCAATTATCTGTTCTACCGGTATGAGCCGCTGGCGCACGGACGCGCAGGCTCTTTGTTTCCAAGCCCATCCCGCCCGAAACACACGTTCAGCATCGCCTCGCCATTTTGACTCTGCGGTATCGCGAGGGCGTATTTGAGCCGTCTTACAAGGTATTGACATCGTCACCTTAACTTAGAAACGCTTTGCGAATTTGCCCAGCCTTGGGGCTTTTCAGCTGGCCTCAGGCTTGTAAGCCATGCTCAAGCCACATATGTGTGGGGGCCTGTAGTTCTCATTCGTCAAGATTGAATGGAACCCTTAGGGAGGCGAAGTACGGTGGTGGCATTGTTACGCAAAACTCACATCGTCCAATCCTGCCCCTAGGTGCATAAGCGTATGTGTGTATGTAACCTCGTCAAGCGCGAATTCTTTCCTTTTACCACAACTACTTGAAGTCTTTGAATTTCCTCTTCTATCCCTGCGAAATGGCCACCGCACATGCAGAAGGTTCCACATCTACTGAATTCGAGATCGAGCTTGGGTCCATTCGCAGTGAGGATCAGCTTACGTCTGAGTCGCGGTTAAGCACCGATACACCTCTACTGCAGCCCCTTCACCGCGACGAACGAGCTGTCTCTAGCTCCGAAGAGAGCCTGCGCATAGCATACGATACAAGTCACAGTGCCTCTTCGGACTATGAGCTTGTGGGCTCTTCTTTGGTCGAAAAACAACCGGAAGCACCTCGAGGCTGGCCAGCCTCATCGCAGCGTATCAAGATCTCGACTACTACTACCATCTGGAGCATCTTGGTCGACATTTCCTTGCTGGCACTCTCGACCGCGTTCTTGGCTTTCGCTCTCTTTGTCTCGGCCTATGACCAGAAACCGACAAAGTCACACCAACAAGCAGCGGAGAGATTTATACAAGCTTCCACATGGGTGAGCACATTCGTGGTCATATTACGACTTGCTTCGAATGACCGAATATAGGGTCCTACCATTTATCCTATACTTTTCGCCTCCATTGTTGGAAGAGCCACCCATGCGATCCTGCTTTGGAGGCTCGAAAGAGGCGAAAGAATCGCTACCTTAGACATACTGGCCGGTAGTTCATCGCTTACCAGTACCGTCGTATCACAATTTCACCTGCGTGTCGTCAGTTATGTGGGCCTTGGCCTTGTCGCTATCTGGATGCTGTCTCCCGTGGGTGGTCAATCATCGTTCCGGCAGATAAGCTTTGGCTCAAGCGGAGTATCGGAAGATGCTGTAGTGTCGTATGTGGTTCCCGGCCCTCATCCTTGGACAGCTGGTGCGAACGGAGACATGAATACGACATTATTCGAAAACCTAGATACACCACTGAACCAAAATCTAGAGACATCACTGAACACCATCTACTTGGCTGGTCTGATTAGTCCAACGACCAAGGAAGGCTCTCCACGCGATGCTTGGGGCCATGTGAAAGTTCCACGGATTGAGAGCTATGAGGACACCATCACTAAGGACAATGAAGGATGGTACAAGGTACAAAACAGCACCGTGGAAAATTTCTCTTCTTTCATTGGCATACCCATAAGTGGCATAGACTCGCCAAGCTTCATCGATTACGCTACCAGTATCGAGGCTGTGTACTACGACCTAAATTGTTATAAGGTATCTTCAGATACACAATTTCTGTTCAACGCATCTTCCTGGTTAGGAGATTTGAAGTGGAACGAAGACATCACGAAACGTACCGACTGGTTGCCGGAGGAAGATCTCGCACCAGTGAGCTTTGTCCTGGTTACACCACCCGAACGATCAGCCTTTCCGTTCAGCCTAGAGCGGGGTCGTTTCAACTGTACCATCAGATCAACCTACGTCGAAGTAGAGATCTCCTGTCCTACTTATTCTACCTGCTTTGCAGCCCGTGTACGGCGCTCTCGTCTTCCAGTACCACCCGCAGCGTATATGAGAACAGATTGGATAACCCTCATCAAGTCCAACTCGAGCCTTTTCTCCGAACAATATTTGAGAGTACCTGAGGATCTGAGCAATACGATGAGCAAGGAAGCTCCTTTGCCACATTCAGACACGGCTGCGATACGTCTGAGCCAAATGCTCAATTCTTATTGGGCCGTGATGAATATCAAAAACGTCATCATCGGTAGTTTCAACGTTCAGACCACTGTATTAGACCGTAACATCTCCTGGCATTACCAAGACAAGTGGCAGATAGAGTTGAAAGCAGAAGTGTTGGACATTTTTTCCCTTGCGAGGGTATGGACAAGCAAAGCTACGAAAGGCAGCAACGTGGAGGTCTTCCAGGCCCATGTAGGCTGGGTTGTCGCTCTCATCATTTCTTCAGTGGTTCTGATCACAGCCAGCGTGATTCCCTTCTTCATCCGTACGTACCTTCTACGCGGCCCAGAGGTACTCATGAACTTTTCCAGTCTGGCAACACGGGATAACCCCTATCTACATCTCCCGGCAACGGGGTCGTATCTAGACTCTGCAGACAGATCGCGACATCTCAAAGATTTGCAAATACGATTCGGAGATATAGAGGAAGACAACAAGATTGGAAGGTTGGCGATTGGACGAGCGGACGGGGAAGTTGCGTCATTGAAGAGGGGAAGAAAATATGCGTAGAGCCTTCGGATGGTAGCTGGGCGAGAATGTCAGCTAGGTGTTGTGATACCATATGATGACTGCGCATTATGAGAACCCGATGACGATGATCTATTTACCTGCCAATGCATTTCGTACATCTAACAATAGAAATCATTCGCGAACGTATTAGAAGAGATGATAAGGGCGATAGAAAACGATAAAATTGACACGGTAGCTGCTGTATCGTTCCAAGTGTATATCATACTTACCAATTCACAGTATGCACGAGCTCGTGATTGTTCACTGGCTCTCATCCAGACCAATAAAACAGACTGTCGTTCTCGTAATGGATTAATATATGGCACTGTCATCGTACAAGAATCGCGTCGTAAGACACATGTATTGCCATTCAACAATAGGAACGAAAGCACAACTTCGGGGGCGACCCAAATGAGGAATCGAAGAGCGGGAGTTGAACGCCCCGCTAATAAAGGAAAAATAGCTTGAAAAACAGGCTTAACGCTGTAGGTGATAAGAGAAGATTTGCTTGGCGAGCTCATGTCCGTCTCCGGGATAGTCAGCCACGTTGCAAAGACGGCATCCGACACGACCACCAGCAAGACTGTCGTGTCGATGATCGGCCAGATGATATGAAGTATAGGGCTCTATGAAGTGCTCGGAAGAAGTCCATGTTGGTCTCTCGTCCAGATACATGGGCTTGCAGGTCCAATTATCACCCGGGCAGCCTCGTTGAGTGAGCGTCTGCGCTGATCAGTTACAGTCTGATACATCGTTGAACTGGTGAAATTCGAGTTGCAAGCCTAAAGAAGCGTTGACATCGAACTTCACAATCTCCCGCGGCATTGGTACGGGGCTTGTGGCTGGCGACGCAGAACGAGAATGTTTTGTCGGGCCCGGCTCAGGCTCTTCGGATACTAAGGTGCAGTCCTGCTTGTGTAGATTGCACAAGCCACACTTGATATCGCCTTCATGTGTTATACAGCGACTTTTCGTCTTTCTGCACGCGTTACAAGATCGTTTTCTCCGTGAGCTCTCTGCGGACGATGTTGGCACGTTTCCCTGCTTTTGAATGCCACCAGGGTGCGACGCCCCTGGCTTTGATGGGCCGATCCCTTCTTGTACTGCTTTTTGAAGCAACCCCCGACAGGCTCGGAGGGACGGATTAAGTTCAGCTAGCGCCCAGCCAAGAGCGTTCCAGTCCTTCTCGTTCTTCAGATCACCACCTTTGTACTGATCATTAGGAACCAGTGCATGTGGAAAGATACAGTTATCAATCTTGAATTCATGAGGTAAACGCTCAACGTCAACTGTCTCGATTTCATGCCGGATGGTATATTCTGTCGCAACACCATCGTGAGAGTACTCGAATGTAATCCACTGTGCACCAGTTCGATTTTGTTGATGTCGATCGAACCTGTACAACGACTGCTCGAAGTCCATCATCCCTGCTAATTTGGGATCTCTGGTGATGATGTTTATGACTGATGGACCCGAAAACGATCCATTGTCGCTACCTCCTGCTTTCGGAGAAGACATGTCGTCTTCGTCGGACCGAGCATTGCTGCGGTCAATTGAGCCGCCTGTTGACTCTTCGTCAGAATCAACACCTGAAGGTAATATCGCAAGAGCAATCTCTTCCATATGACGCGCAATATGCAGTGATAGGATATCGCGATCTCTGGAAGTGAACTCAACACACATGGGGCATGCAATATCTGAGACTCGAACGTCCATGCCATGGTGATCTTCCAGATGATTCATCAGCTCCTCGCCATTTTCGAAAAAGATACGAGTGTCGTGGCATTCGGCGAAGAAGCAAGCGTATGCAAGTATATCATCAAACACATGCTTCCTAGAATTGGGTTATTAGCTTTGAGGTACTTCAGGCAGCGTGAGAATGGGCAACTCACTTCCAAGCTTTGGTTCGTTGAAACTGCACCTGCTTTTCGCAGATCTCGCATGTGAAAGGCTCGCCAGAACGAGCTTGGGCTGGCAATGATGGCACACGCTTGTGACTTGCTTCAGCCCTGCTGGACATTATCGACGGTTCGTAGACAGGATCTGTGTTCAACCCCACTTCCGATTGTGCTGGCACCGAGGTACCGAGGCCGGAGTCATGAAAGATCGTTTTCGCTTTCTCTAGAGTGGTCGTCTGAAGCTCTTGCTGCGTTGCTGCCCGTTGCAGGCGAAGAATGTGGTTGTATCGATCCCAATTCAGCTTACCCAACTGGGCGACCATCTCTGGTGGAGCTAGAGGGAACTTTTCCGAGATACTGCTAGCGTACGCTTGTTCTGGTAAGTGTTCTTCGATGTGTTGGATAGTACGAGGCTTCTCTTCGTCAAAGATCTCTTCCGCCGGTGATTCCAGGCTGGGTGCCAACATGATAAGTGTATCAATTTTCGTACGGAGGGTCTGACACATCGTCTCCGCGTCTTGCTCGGGCTGATAAGCGAAATCATGTTGTCGACCAATCATGTCCGCGACCTGTTCTAGAAGAGTCGCGAGATGGGTTGACTGTAAGATCTCTTTTCGACGATGCTCACTCATGACAAGGTGTATCAAAGCTGACTCGTGTTAGTGTTAGGGCGATATAGTGATGTGAGTGACGTTTGCTTACAAGTGCTCACAAATCGAGAGATGGACACAAGAACGGCTAGGCAAGTATCGCGCAACTGAGGAGAGCCCTGAAGCACATCGTCGAGCTCGCCTCGCGGCAGTCCAAGGTCGGTACCCCAAAAAAACAAAGTTGCGCAGGTTGACTCTAAGACGCCATAGTGTCCGGCCATGCTGGGCTCATTCCCGGCCTCATTGAGAATGCGTCCCAGCGTCTCTGTAAGAGATCTGAAAAGTGATCCAAGAAGTCCTTGCTTGTGGGGTTCGGTATCCTGTACAGTATCCGACGCGAGCGTTTGTGAATCCTTGTCGGTATCTTTTGGCACATGAGAATGAACCAAGCTAGCTTTGCTACTCCCGGTCGCATTTTCCCCTTTTTGGGGTTGGAGTTGAGAGTCGAAACGCTTGTCAAGCGTCTGATATGAGGGCTGATGTATGAGCGAGCCGATATCGCGCACGAACAAAGGGTGCAGCCGATCCGTGATATGTTCTTGATTCGCCAACTCCAGAGCACGCTCAAATGTAATCCAAACGCCTTTCAGGTGCATTGGCCCAATTTTAACTACGTGTCTGCTTTTCTCACTCTTCAGCAAACCGTCTCTACGGCCTCGCGTCATACCAGCAACATTAAGTAACTTGGTGCCATTGATCATGTGATTGTCTTCGCGTCGAGCCACGACGACACCCGCAGCCTCGACTTGATGACAAAGGCAGCCTTCATCCTCCCAAAGAACTGTAGTGAATTCGCGTGACGTTCCTGGAGGTGCGACCTGACCAGTGCGATCGAAGGGGCGTGGCGTGTGGTGTTGTGTGGCGACCATAGAGGATGCATGGCCATCAGGAGACGTCGCCGACAGTTGTGTTCTAGGTGAAATCGATGTGTTGCTCGCAGGTGGAATTGCTGTTCGTTGAGAGCGCTTCAGATCAGTCTGCCAACGACCCATCGTCAAGAAGCCATCTTTGGCAGCTGAGGCTTCATAGCGAGATTCTGCGGAGGGGTTCTCCATCTGCTTATCGCGCGCAATGTCCCTAGCGTTGGGAGATTCGACAACGAGCTCGCAAGGGCGGTAGGTCGATTTCTAGGAGCTGCAAGACGACATGTCGAGGACGGTGTGTTAGTTGCGACAGTCTTCTTTGGGGCTGAGCAGCCGTGTCGCTCAGGCTGCTGCGCCTTGGAGGGGCATGCGCATATCGCATTGGGGGCTAAACTGCGCCTCTTTCAATCAACAGTACCATTGTCATCAGCCTGGCGCATTCCCGTATCCCTTGACCTTCCTTGTTACCATCATGTCGGGCATCGAAATTGCTGGTCTAGTCTTTGGTGTTGTACCGGTCGTTGTCGAGATTCTGAAGTCTTACAGCACAGCCAAGCGCAAATTGGCCACTTTCTCACGGCATGCAGAAGCTGCACACGACATCCAGCTGAAGTTCGACGTAGCGGCAGCGAACTTCAACAATGAATGTCGCCTTCTGCTGCAGGCGACCATAGCATATCCGAGCGAGGTCTCAGAGATGATGGAGGATCCGACGCACAAGAGCTGGCAAGAACAAGGAAAGGAGATTGAGCAGCGACTGCGAGATTTGATGCAGCACGATTACGAGCTTTGCCAAAACATTGTGACGCGACTACGCGATATCCTCCGCGAGACACGGAATAGCCTGTCCAAACTCGAGAACAGCCTGGGCAACGCAAAACAGTCCCAACACGAGTTCGCACAGAAGCTCTGGAACGCCTTCAACATATCGCGCAAGGAGAACGAATACCTTCGACAGCTGGATTCGTTGGAGAGGTGGAACAAGTCGCTGGGCAAGCTGTGTAAGCAGAGGCGTAAGCTTCAGAAGCGTCGCAATGTTCCTGCGGCTTGCATCATCCGCAAGGCCGTGCCAAGGAGCTACCAGCAGATCCGAGTCGCCTCACAACAGTTAGGAGAGTCTATCCATGACTCGTGGTCTTGCACGAACACCTCTCACAGTGGACACCAGGCGAAGTTATCGCTCGACGCCAAAAGCGAGTACGATAACGTGCAACTCGATGTTGTCATCGCTTGCCAGCCAAAGCCGAATACGGCAATCCAAAAGTATGTCAGAGCGGATATTCTTCGCGGCCCGAAATGAAGTAGAAACATTGTTGATTAACGACGATCTGTAGTCTATCTAGCGACGTCCCAATATGGTTGCAAATTCGGTCCATTACATCCCTCGCGATGTGTAGGGCTCCAACGTTACCTCCACCGGCACTAGCGAACGCGTTATGTTGTGGGATCAACGACGTGTCGGGAGTTGCGACCCCAACGCCGCCCATCAAAGCCAAGTCAAAGAAAAGAGTCCGAATCCATGATCCCAAAGACAACAGTAAATGTGTTCGAACACCACCAGCAAGCCACGCGTTAGCAACACAAGCCCAATCTTTCGTCATGCTAGATCTAAAGACAACAAAAAGCGTATGCTGTCATGTAACGAGAGTACGCTTATCTACATCGGCATGCCAAGATAGCTGCGTGGGGTTTCTTGAAGTCGCGAAGAGTCAGCCAACAACCCGCTTCATGTTCTACGATGCCAGCAAGCTCGCGACCAACGATGTGCCTTCTTGCAGCCGGCGACAAGGAGCGCTACCGATCAAGAACCTCGTTCAACGCTTCCAGATCCTGCAAAAGATCACACTCGCGCAAAAGTTGGCTGAGGCTGTTCTCCAATATCATTCCACTTCTTGGTTGCCGCAAGCATGGACTCTTCAAGATGTAGCATACTTCACGGATGAATCTCAAGCCGACGCGAACAATATATTCAATGCACTGGACAGCTTGCATCTGAGCAACCGCTTTCCAGATCCAACTTCGTCAGAAACCGGGTCACAGCAATCATCGCTTGATCTGAAGCACAACTTCGGCATCCGCAACCTGACCCTGGCTAAACTCGGCGTCGCGCTACTAGAGATATGCGCTCAGACGGATAGCACGACGCCGCAGCTGGAGGGGTCCCCTCAAATCCGTGAGATCATCGCCGCGAGAAAGCTGCTTGATGAACAGCATCATTCGATCATGACTTTAGGCTCGCGGTACCTGGAAGTCGTGCGCAAATGTTTGTATTGCGATTTCTCCTGCGATGATGATCTTCATGGCGAAGCGTTACAGAGTGCGGTGTACACCGAAGTCGTGTGTACGTTGCAGGACATGAGGACTCAGTGGAAGAAGGTCTTCGGGCTGTGAAGCATGATGACGAGTCTCATTCATCTCAAACAGCTAGTAGGGATTGCGTAGATTGGGCTCTCTGAGAAGCTAAAGACTTGTTCCTCCGAACGATACAGAGCATGAATTGAAAGGCTTTATAGTCGTAATCTTAGATCAGCAGACATGTCAGCTCTAAGCAGCATGTGAGATAGATAGTCTACAACGGGCTATGACACGGAATATTATCTTATCATTAATCATGACCCTACGGCCCAACTTTCCGCTTCCTGAACACAAATACCGGCGTCAGAAGTCACATCTACGACCATCACTCCTCCTCGCTTTCTACGGCGAAGACAGTGAACGGATGTGAAGATTCCAAAAGCTGCCCAGCGGCATCGTGTGTGCAGCGACCTCGAAGCGTCTCTCGTGAGAAGGAAAGATGAAAAGAGAGGTTGGTATGTATGAAGAAGGATTGATTGTTTCACATTTGTAGTAGGAAAGAACTGTATCACTGTACATGCTTATAAGTAAAGGGAATAATGTTTCGACCGAGAACGTGTGTCGTGATGAACAAAGAAACCATAGCGATGGCGGAGCCGACGGAGATGCCATCCTGAGCAAGCTATCGAACCAGACATCCGAGAGGCGGAAAGATCAAGTACGAGATGCAGCATCGGCGCTGTATGTACTGTCGTTGACAGACCATAGGTTGAGCTCGCTGACACCAGGTTGGCCATGTTGAGTGTCTGGACACTCCCAGGGTTCATCGCCATTTTCCTCCATCTCGATGGTGTTCTGGAAGTGACTTCCTAGCTCGAGGTCGCGGGGCTCATCCTGTCTGGCAGTTGAGCCTTCTCGTGGTTCGCCTTTCGCCACCAGTGAAGTATCCTGGGGTTGCTTCGATGTGGTCGAGGGGACCATGTGCTCGAACCACACATGCATTGCCAGATCTCGACCATGGGAGAATGATGTGGTGGTGATAGAGACGATGCCAGGCGATAGCATCCTCTTCTCACAAGCTGGGCATTTAAAGCCCTCAGGCGTATCGTAATCTTCTAGGTGGGTCTCGAAGTGTGTCCGGAACTCTTTCTTCGACCTCCAATATCTGTGTTTTCGCTCCTGACACTTGCCTCCATTGCCTAAGCATCCGTAGACAGGGGGTTGCGGCTTCTTGTTCGTTGCATCCCTGAGCTTTGCTCTCTTACTCTTTTGGCTTCCGTCCGCATGTGTGGGGGGATGGTTAGGCTTTTCGTCGGGAGGTTCGCGCTTGATCTTTGGGGGGTCCACGACGGTTGTAGGGTTTGAGTGACTGACTGTCTTGTATCAGCATGATGATGAAGTAGAACATCGCATCTACGAACCGACATCCTCAACCCTCTTAGCGAGTTCCTCCGATGGTATCTCAGCCATGATGGCAAGGTCATGGAAGTTCCCTGAAAGTAGCATGATTCGGAAGTTCTCAACATAATCAAGAATGTGTTTCGGATCTGTGCCTCTGCTCAAGAAGTTAAATATAGCCTGGTTCTGTCTCTGCGTCGTGGCAGCCTCCGTATGTTGCGGAAGAAGAGTCGGAATTGGCCCTAGATGGAGATCCCCGGCCAAGCTCGAATGCAGGCCCCCGGTCTCGTTCAATTCGTATATTTCGGTAGGATTACGTGGAGATGATATGTGCAAGTATTGACTCGCTTGAAACCGCCGTGTTGCAAGTCTGTCTTCCTCTTTGACGTTACCTACTATGACACTTTCCATTGCTTGGAGGGCTGCAAGTGTGGCTGAGTTGGTATTCTGGGCTAGTTCGTTCCCGTGGGTACTGTGTTGGAAAGGTGCGGCAAAGTGATGGGTAGGGGCTTGGGGGTCGCTACCCCGCCAATCAGACCGTTCATCCATGAAGGCAAAGGTCGGGCCAGGTGTATGATGGTAGTTACCGAGCGAGGGAAACTGGTAGGCAGAACGTTCAAAAGAGGTTGGCGTCCAATTAGGAATGCAGAGTGGTGTAGACGTAGGCGCATCAGTACTGTGAAGAGTAGATGATAGGATGAAAATCAGTGTATGTTTTGGAGGTATCTGGGCATGGAGGGGGACCCGATATTTATGGCAGAGTAGGGACCCACCAAGTATCTCACAGGTATGGAAGTGTTGTAATTCATAGCAGGATTGTATTGAGGCTCTCGCAACAGCACGGCCGCCGCAGCATACACTTGTGAGTCTCGAAATGTTTCATGAGTACGGAACGAGTAGCGCTTCGGTAAGAGCTTTGCAGTAAACACCAACTCACCACTTGTGGACGACCATGGATATGTACTGTCTGATGAGGCGATCCGGTTGTCTTTGTACATGTGGAAAGCCTGGTAGCTGATCATAGAAATATATCCTTTAGTGCGACAACGTCTACCTGAAACTCGATCGTGACGCCATTGGCGCAGGTGTGGCTTGAAATAGTGGATCCTAGGCGCTGTAGGCCGTTAGGTTGGCGGGCATAAGCGAGATTGCTTTGGAACCGACTGGCCAGCCAACAAAGGAACGGGCAATCTGAAGTCTGCTGGGCTGAGTGGGCGCTGTTAGCATTCCCCTTTCTGAACCTCGGTTTAGAATCTTTGCTTGGGACTATTGACTGTTCAAGGTTGTGCGCATTTGAGAGCATGCTTGACCAGTCCTCGTGTCGGATTATCGTACTGACAAACCACAGAGCTATCCACATGGAAGACTTGTGCGGAGCTTCTTTAGTGCTAGTCCCGATGTGCCCTGGATCTACTTGCTCTTTTTAGCCTTACATCTTTGACAACTTCCACAAATTGCAAGCATACTGAGAACCGGTGTGACGGCCAGCCAACAGAATGTGCGAAAGGCGTGCCGGCAAATATGAACATGGCAATGAACGTACGATGTCTGCAGCTGCATCAGATCTCGAATGTAATGCATATTGACATACAACGGAGAGAACGAAATCCAGGCAAATGAAATCTGCTGCTTCTTCATCGAATCCTTTTGATCTGGGGAAGGTTTGGAGTTACCAAAGCCACCATAGCCGTTTCAACGCCCAGCGAAACCTTCAAGAGCAGCCTCAGCTACATGATGATTCAACACACTTGCCATCTGATGGGCGAAACCCCGGCGACTCTGAATGGACGCTAATTATGGCTTCGTAGCGGCAACCATTTGCCGGCGCATGGTCCACTAATACCACGTGGTAATGATTGCAACTGAGAGAACAGCGGTGTACGCACCCGAGTAGCTGCAATCCACGACCTGGGAACTTGTGGCGCTTGCATTCTGCACGAGCGACGCACGCGAGACAAGGATACGCGCACATCGCAAGGTCTCGTGTAAGGCACTTAGAGAACATCCCCGCCGTCCTTTGCGGGTCTCAGCTCAGCTATCGATTCCCCAGGGCCGGTGACGAAAGCGCAAGGCGAATGATTTTGACTTTCGGCTTTCGTGAGAAGGCGCCTACAATGATTGTCAACGACGTTCATCATCCGTCCGCCTTGTGTATCTGTTAGCCGAGATCAGCCACGTGCAACAGCAGCGATCCTCTCACATTTTGGACTAGTGCTGGCGTGCAGGCCAAACGAGGCGTGCTGTTTGAATATCATCTTTCGAACGCGTTTGTTGTCGATTCTGATTTGGCTGGCTCTTCCTACTCAGCCCCAGTCTCCGCATGCTACCACACGACTCGTCTGAAACACTCTTTAATCTGCCGTTCTATAGTCTTCTGCAAACTGAACCGTTCGTAATTTGGCAAGAGGGAAAGCTATACTCATTCTCGCTAGCTAGTATCCCGCGATATCGGTGCGATGGCCATAGACAGTCGAGTTAATCCTGCACTTTACATACTGTAACTAACATGGCCCTTCTGTGGCGTTACTATATGCGGTAAGATACTTGATACCAAAATAACGGATGCGAGAGTACTTTACAGCTCTATCGGTTGCATCTTGTACGTACCTGTGCCTTTCTGTCTTCATTGGGAGCTGGAGTGGTTCACCCTCTCTTCAGGACTCTGCAACCCACGGCATGCCTCTCGTACGGCCTCTTCTACTCGTCCATGTCCATATCCATTTCCATCCGATCTTCTCCCTTCTCGACAACCAGATCTGCTCCTTCCCCTGCAACCTGATCAAGCCCCTCTTCCGCGACCCCATTGTTTCCTTCGTTCGCCTTCTCATCCGCTCTTTCTCTCATGATCCGCTCCTCCCCTTCCTACGTAACCCTCACCCGGATATCAGGAACAAGCCCCTCGCCTTCTTCCCTGCGCCTGAGGATATAAACTCTCCTTCCCCCCGCGTCTTCCACTTCGGGCTTCGCTGTGGCCTTTTTTACTCTCTTCCCTTTCGTTTAATCTTTCCGTCTTTCCCGACTGTCTCCTCGACCGCCGCGTTCTTGTCGATATCCTGTTGCTTGAAACATCGCTCTAGCTCATTCACAAAACGTGGAAAGTCCACCACGTTATGTTTTGATTTCGCTTCGTTGTACGTGCCATACCCCTCCACATAGTCGTCCGTCCAAGTGCCGTAGCGGAAACCAGTATTCCAGCGGTTCGTTGGGAAATAGATATGAAATTCCTTGTACCACAGAACCTCGGCGCCCTTAGGGAAATTGGATTTCTTCTCACCCGTGTCGCTTTGAGCGATGTTCTTGTTCGCTTCCTTCGCCTTGTCCTTCCCCTTCTTTTCTTCTGTGGTGACGGTGCTGCTGTCTGCGGTCTTTGGTCGTTTCTTCTGCTTCGTCGTACCACAGTCATTGAAACGCAGAGTGTAGCCCTGTTTGAAACGGTAGTATTCGACATGGACGGGTGCGTTGCCGTCGACTTCTTTGAGGTAAAGGACAAGGTCATTTGATTTCTTCTTTTCGCGGATCAGTCGTAGGGTGCTTTGAGGGCCGAATGTCAGCTTTGGGTTGCATGTATGGTGCTCGTAGACATAAAGGAATGGTACTAGAGTTTGGTTAGCATTATGTAGTTTCTGTGAAGAGGTATTAGACGGCAGCGTATAGCACTTACCGTTGCTGGAGTCTCCGGGGCTAACACCAGATGTACCAACAGGACCGGATAAGTCGATGAATGCGCGACCCTCATCCTGGTCGTCACCGCCATCGTGATCTGAAGCAGAGTTCATCATCAGACTGAGCTTCTGTCGGCGTACATCCTCATTCTCGCCTGATTTAGGGGCAGAGGGTGGGATCGGTTTGGCAAGATCCTCTTTGGAGACGTGCCGCACGAAGCGTCCTCATACATTACGGGATTTGTTGGTCAACACTTTCGGTGGGATGTGTGTAAATAGTGGTCTGCTGGCCGCCAGGTGGGCTATGATGCACCGAAACCGTCTGCTTTCGCTTTATGGGTATAGTAAGGACGTTGTGGGGACCGTCGGTGGTCACAAGGGCCTGGTCTTTCGGCATGGGGATAGTTTCTGGTGTCCGATTTCATGTAGAGTCCCATACCGGCTACATGTTGTTGTCATCCTTATCTTGTCTGACGACGGAGGTTTGACCGTTGTCGTTGCTGGGATGAATGGCAATTTACAGCCCTGGGACCTTTTGTACAAAGTACTTCTTGAAATTGCCTTTTTCATCCTGGTTACTTGTGTTGTCAGTGTCCGCCATGTCCAGATAGTGGAGGCGGAAAGTGGTCGTATCGTGAGAGTCAAAAAGGACGCTCGGAAAACGTCTCTATATCTCGTGAGTACAGTGCAAAGCTTGCTGAATTCGCTCGTGATGTTTGAGCATGATGACAACTCAAGTGCCTAGAAAGTTAGTAGCAATTGGCGAATCTTCAAACATACGCGCAAAGATCGTTCTGGCTGCAAATGTCGATTATTATTGTGGTGTACATGACCCTCGAGTAGTTATGATGCCAATTCGTTTCCTCATCACGATAGCTTCCGGCTGTCATCTACATTCTGCCGTTTCGCGAAGAGCAGTAGGTCTTGAGTGTACCTAGAGCGTATTGCCAGACTGAAGATGTTCCGAAGTCGCCCAATCACTTGGTGAGGTGCGACGCATTCGCCCTCTGTACACCAGTCACCCTAAGATGTGTGTGGCTTACGTCTGGTGATTGTCTCCTAGGAGCCTCATATATCGACTCGATGATGGCGCCCCGGGGTCTCCGTGTAGGCGTCCTTGCATTACGCTGCGTCGTCACTTAGCATGTTCCTGCCAACACACCCATCACCCCTCCCAATCCATGGCGTATATGCCGACAACCTGCACAATATATACAATAGCGTGCCATCTCAAAAACGCCTTTGGGGTATCAAACGCCGTACAATGCCGTAAAATCGTGCAGGAAAGATATTCATATCGTCGTCCATTGCATCTCAGCAATCCCGCTCAAGGATTCGAATGAACAAAACGTGCGCCCTGACATGGCGAGCGAGCCTGCTTGAAAACTTTTATCCTGCCTAGCATCCACCCAGACACCCATGAGCGCTCGCCTTCGCGGCTTTGGTGGTGGCCTAATCGGATGGAGTATCCGAGGCGGCATTCGATGCCGTCGTGTTCGAATTGGAGACAGCGGCCGTCTTTCGCGCAAGCCCGTTGGCAGTTGTCGAAGGACTTGGAGGCTGTCTTGCCCTTCCTGTATGTGACGTCTTCGGACATGTTGGACCAGTCTTCGGCCCTCTCCTGCAGGTGTGGCTCGATCATTGTGAAGAGCTCTTCGAACATGAGCGGCCGTTCGGGATGCGGTCGCGCTTGTTCCCATTGGGAGAGTCGTGTGAAGTCGTCTTCGCCGAGGTGGTGCATTGTCATGATGGCTTCGCACCACTGCTCGTTGTCGAAACGCATGCTGAACGGCTTCTCGCCATTGAACATGGGCCAGTATCCGCGCAGTGAGACACCGCTCTTCTTGAGCACCTGCGCTAACATCTCATCTCCGCAGCATTGCTTCTTGACGTCGACGCCGAAGAAGTGTGTTCCGGGGAAGTGCTTGTTCTCACCAAACATCCTGCCAAGCGCCATGATCTTGTCCAGCGCTGCGCGCGATAGCACGAAGCCAGTCCCGCCGTGTGCGAAGGTCGTCTTCTTCTTGGGCCAGACGGGGGAGCCGAAGTAGTAGGCCGTCTTGGGGTTGAAGTTGGAGAGGAAGCGGTAGAGGTTGTCGTAGTTGACGTATGTATCCAGTTCCAGGAAGACATACCACTCCGACTCGGGCCGCATGTATGACGTCCACTCCATCATGGGCAGGAACTTGTACTTGTCCAGCCGCCACCCCTCCTCCGTCTTGTCCTGGGTGCTATTCGTTGCCTGAATGCGGTCGTATACGTCGAAGTCGGGGTTGTTGAACTTGTACTCCGGGCGCAGGTGGGCGAGGGCGTCGGCAATCTCGAAGCCGTTGAGCGAGTCCTTGCGATCCGAGAAGATGAGCAGGTCCTGTTTGCACCTTCCCAACCGGTTGAGATACATGGGCAGCTGGGTCGCGACTTCCCCAGCGCCAATCTTCAGCACAATGGTGACGCGCTCCATGACGCCGGCGGTGAAGGGCGAGCACTCCTCACCAAAGTGCACCGGAGAGACGGGCGCGGGCCCAGCGGGAGGGGGCCGCTCCTGCAAGGTGTCGTAGCCGCGCTCGCCCCGCCATAGCCGGAAGACGAGCGAGGTGAAGAAGAAGGTGACGAGGGTTATGGCGACGCACACGAGGCGCAACGGCGTCAATCGCACCCTCATGGTGGTGGTGGTGCGAGACTGAGTCCGTCATGTTTGCATGAGCGGGCCTGGCGCGCGGAAATTGGCGCTAGTCCCAGCTCCAATCCGGCTAGCCGGCCGTTCTATGCGCGCCTCCGCGGGCGGCCTCGAACGTCTCTCCATCTGACATCACAACATCACCATCACGAGTATCATGGTAACACCAACTCTGATTTCAGCCCGTGAAGATATCTTTTACCATGGTCATTAAGACCTTCCCACACCTTCTAAATAGGGAACTTGACGTGCCAGTTTTCACCCCCACCACCCACCTGGATCTCAAGCGAACTAATCTTCTTTCCATCAATTCCACCCCGGGGATGCAGAAGCGTCAAGACCCCTCCCGCCTGATCTATCCGGTCCGAGTTCCTGTCCGATATACGGCGTGCAGTCTTTGGCTTCATGACTAATGTCAACACCCAATCCAACGCATGCGTACGCACATCAGACGGAGTATGAACCGACACGGGCTGTGCGCGCAGGATAACAGCTTCCCTATCATTAAGCCGCAAATACATGTCGCAGATTGACGGGATATAATCAATCGCCTTATACAGACTGAATGGCATCATCTCCCATTTCTCAATAAAGATCTCGGCGTCCGGGTGACCACGCAGGTATTCGCCTAGCCACTTGAGATCGACACTGGTGTATGTTCCCCAGCCATAGTCTTGACCGAGCTCTACGAGGAGTTTACAGGCGGGAATTCGAGGAAATGCCGACGTATCAGCATAAAATATCCGGAAGAAGCGTTCTACTAGGACGAAGTGGATGTGAGCTGTGACAGAACCGAAGTACAACGGCATGTACTCCGACCGGGTAGTCCGGCATGCGTTGCCGAAACCTATGGCCGTCGACAATCCGACGTCTGAGAGGTAGTCATCATATATCCAGTTAAGGAGTTCTGGAACAGATGTTAGCACATGTGCAGACGATAGGGCGCTGGAACTCACCACCGGGAAGATCGAGGAAGCCCTTGGGTTTTGAAACACCTGCCTCGTTCGTGTCTAAAAAGGATGCATCTAATGATTGAAGGGCAGGGCTTGGAAGCGTATTGCCCGACATCGCCATGCTGCCAGTTGCGATTGCGGTGCTATTTGAGAGTCCGTAGAAGTAGTATGGTAAGTAAACTAGAGGGGTTGCGAAGACTTGGTTGAACTGCCAGATGCAAATTTCCAGAGCGTCGCCCGTGGGAGAAGATCAATATATCAACGCTGGGGAGAGAGACCGAAGCGCAGGAGCCGACATCGAGCATTCAACATGGCCTTTCACCCAGCAATTGCTCGATCGGGTGTTGAGTGTAAAATAGAATATATTGCCATCTCTCAGTTACCTCGGAGTCTAACTGTACGACTTGTGCTGCAAGAAAATTTCACTTTTTATCAACAATGCAATGTAAGTGTAATCTGCCGTTCACAATACGAGCACGAACACAAGAGCACAATCGAGTGAGTTGTGAAGTGGGCCGTCAGACCATCGACACTACCTGGTTATCTGCGGATTCGTTGACAGTGTTACTACACCATGGTTGATCAAACCTAGACGAACCCTGGCCACCCACAAATATCGACTTAACCACTCATCAATTTACACAATCAGATATCCTGGCGAAAAGACTTCAGCCTCGAGCGCGAAGCCCAGAAGCCCAGAAGCCCAGGAGATAGTGTTCCTACCAAGGTATACACTTGCGTGAGCATAGCAGCGAGCCAATCAGAGCTGGTAGAGACCGGTCTGAGCTTACGCCTTTCCCTGTTGGGACTACACTACCATTTTAGCTCGTCAGCCCTCGAAACTTCCTCCCAGTCCTCGCGTCCATTGTTTACCTTACCTTACATTCGCCAGCTCTACATAAAGTTTTTCGCGCCTCTTGACTCATGCGCTCTTGACCCTGGACATAATATGTTTCTGTGTTTAGCTCGACTTTGATACATTGAAGGCAACAACCACTATCTGCCCCTGGACCTCTCAATCATCGGCCCCAGCCCGTGCACCGATCTTCAACCACAAACAGGATGGCGCCTTCGTTCCCAGAGCAAGTAGACCACAACCCATCGGCTTGCAACCTGTCGCTGACACACTTCAGATTGCTGTCGTCACCGCAGTTCACATTCTTCGTTGGTGAAGAGCGTGCGCCGGTGGTCGCTCACGCCCAAGTCATGGCAAGTCTATCGAAGCCCTTCGACCGTCTCATCAACGGTTCGATGAGAGAGTCAGAAGAGAAATGCGCTGCCTTGCCTGAAGTCGAGAAAAATATCTTCCTTCGCCTTGTTGAGTTCGCATATCGTAGCGACTATACGATAAGCTCTTACCCGAATGAAACACCAACTTCAGAGGACTCAGAGGCGATGGAAGTGGAAGATGAAGAGGACGAATACATGTCAGACGACGACGAAGAAGACAGTACAGACGATGAGGAAGAAGAAGAGAATGTTGAAGAAGATGCAGAAGAAGACGATACTGATGCTACAAAGCTGCGAGAACTTGCTGGAAAACCGCTGGACGAAATCATCGGCGAATTTGAGAGTATGAAGAGCGAAAGCCTTTTTGAGCTCTTTATTGAGAAAAGCTACACGCTTACCCTCCGCACGTCTCACGCCGAGAACACGGTCGCCGTGGACTATTCCGCACATCGCATAGGAGACAGTGACCGTGGGCACAAAGCCATCTTCCTTCTCAACGCCAGGATGTACTGTCTCGCTCATTACTACATGATCCCCCCATTAAAGTATCTGGCCCTGTACAAACTCCATGAGGCACTCAAGCTGTGCATGCATCCCGACTTCCTCGCGACACCTGAGCGCATCGACGACATCGTTGCTTTGGTCGATTTCGCATATTCCAGTGAAAACACCCAGGACAGGGATACCAATACAGCGCGCGATGCACTACGGGAGGAAGTACTGGAGTATGTCATCGTCCACATAGATGCCCTAGGTACAACACCGGCTTTCCAGGAGCTGTTGGCCGGTCAAGGGCAGTTGGCGGCCGATTTGATCGTTCAATTCAGCAAGGAACGTCGCGGCGAGAAGAACAGAACAGAAGCTGCGCCTAAGTATTACAGCGGAAAACATCTTGCTCTCGCTTGGAAGAACATGGAAAATGAGTAGAAGCCTGAGTCGAGACTCGTTAGGTACTGTTTGGATCTGATACTAATCTGCGATGATGGGGGATGTGAAGTTGCATCTGACAACGCCAATCGTCGATGGATCTTCATACGTAATTGTTTCGCTATCTATAGTTCCTGTTAACGTCTCTTTGGGAAGCTTAGTTACCTCTGGAGACTCCGCACTTCGTACCACGTCTACAAAAATCACGTAGATAGTTTGCATGATCGAAAGGTCAGCAGCTGCAGGCACGCTGCCGTATATTCTCGAAGTAGGGCGATGCTCTCCGCATCCAAAAAAACACTTAATCTTGAAGACCAGCCTGAGTATCCTTTGCCGGGACACCAGTTTTGCAAAGCCCGGTCTTCTCTCTCTCCTCTTCCGTCTCCAAGCCCCTGACAACCTTCGGTCCCCTCCTCAGCATATTATACTCTCCGCACGGCACGAACCCCAGATGCATATAAACGGCCCGTGCACTCGGCCTACTCTCCAGATACATCAACGTCTTTGGCTCCGTACTATCCGCCTGCTTCAACGCCCACTCCATCAACTTCTTCCCCACGCCCCTGCCCTGCCACTCCGGCCACGTAAGCAATGGTGCAAGATACCAATGCCTCTCCCCGCCCGTAGCCTCCCTCCTAATCTCATCATCTTTGGCGAATCGCTCGCTCCAGTTCTCGGGGCTGACGTGCGACCACATCTCGTCGAGCTCTTCGTCAGTCCAGCCTTGCTTCTCTTTCCAACCATAATGATCGGCGGCACTACGCCGGAAGAGGTTGTGCGCGGAGGGGTTGGTGGGGAGCGTCCAGCCGGCTATTCCTACGGTTTCGCCGGTGGGGGTGTAGACGGCTTTCATGAAGCAATGGTGGGGATCGGTGATGGCGGGGGTTAGTCGTTGAGCCATGCGCTGAGTCCGGATTTGTAGGCTGTTCTCGCCGGCTGGGCGGATTTCCGGGGGCTCCTTTTTGGCCCACCAGTCGTCTGGGAAGCAGAGGTAGAGGCCTTCTGCCTGGGTGGGATTGTTAGTATGATGAGGTTCGTGGGTTGAGTATGCGGGGGAATGGGGAGTGGAGGAACTCACGATCTTCTCCGCATCTTGGGGAGTGCATTTCTCGATTCGTAGTTCGGATTCTGGGAGTCTTCGCGAGGGCTCTACGGGCATTGTTTGGAAGCCATCGGAGTTATCAGTTGGTACTTTGATGAACTCTGCTTTTTGAGAGGTCATGGTCGTGGTTGATACCTAGGTATTGTATCGGTGAAGCTCTCAGCGTCGAAGCGTGCGCAGGATGAAAGGGATGCAACGATGCAAGCGGTGGGTTGCCTAAGTATGCTCCCTCCAACACACTTATGTACACACTGAAAGGGCAGACCAGACCTACGTGATAGTAGCATTACGCCCTTTTCTAGCGCTTACTCGCGCGAAAGTATCCGACGGAATACCCAGGTGTTCGCAATGAGTCGACTCATCCTTGCTCATGCGCATCGGAGTAAACACCGACCGAGAGCACTTGAGAAGAGCGCGGACGCGGTGTCACGCGTTACCCGAAATGTGTTAGTCGCGGACGTCATTGCTCCGCTCGGAAACGGGATGGAACGCTGCTGCACCTTACTGCAACGGCATCGTGACTTTCACACCACCATCGCCCTTACCCTGTAGCCACAATCTGCATGATTACAGGTCCCGCTAAATCATTTTCCAGATGTCTACGACGATCAAACGCGATATCGCATCTAGTAGACATAACGGGGTCTACAGTAATGACACGCACGTCGCCCCGTTCAAAGATCCTCTCTGGACTTTCACCCCAATCGTTTGGAATCCATGGAAGGCACTAGGAACAACAATTTTATGAACAACAATGACCTCACTCACTTGCAGAATTGGGAGCCGAGTGCAAGTGATCTTGGTGCTGCAGTATTGTTCCTCTTGTCTCATCATGCACACATGAACGATCCTTACAAGTGTCACTAATTATTTATAGCCTATCATCATAGTCTATTCTGATAGGAAAAAAATATGTCCGAGCATCTTGACTGACATGAGCAAGCTTTTCGGCGTGTTGACAACCCATAAGTCTACTCTTCTCGCTTGGGCGATGCTGCTCTTCCTACTTCAATCGTACTCGCTTACGTCGATATGGAGAACACCAACCAACCAAGTGGCATTGTCGGATATGCCACATGTTCAACTCGGGGACCATCAGAGGTTACCGACGCCGAAGAATTTTTTCAGCATGATATTTCAGGACTTTACATCACTACCGCGCCTGAGGATCCCTCTAGCCAGACCACCATAGTCAAGCACGACAAGTTTACTGAAGAAGTTTGTTTGGTCTGGGACTCTTCATGGGATCGAACAAATCAATTCCTCAGCGATACAGAGGAGCCTGCATTGATGGCGCTGTCATAGCAACAGATGAACTGGACCAGACAATATCGATTGTTCATAGTATACCTGGCGACACCACCCATAAAGACAACAGTTTCATACAAGAGTATGCGAGGAATAACGATCCAGCGAAGGTTTCTCCGGCCGTGTTGTAGAATCCTATTCTAGCACGCCCAATTAAAGAGGAAACTGAGGAGGAGGATGATGGCGATGCAGCGATCGCAGCGTCTGCAGGTACAAACGACCGTGAGTAGACTAAGGTACATATACGATGTCACGATCTGGTACTAACCATTCTCAGCGCTATTGTTCCATGTAAACGAGCATCATACGAGCCAAGCAACCCTTACCCTCGACGAACAGACAATGGTGCTAGACCTCAACCCCACAAAAGGCAATTCAAACCGGAAAGCCATCCATCTCAGAGGCAGGGGCGGTCGAAAACCAATCGTCATCAAATGGTACCCCTTCAAAGAAGGCCGCACCCTCCGCTTTGTCGACTGCTATCACCACACCACCACCGGCTCGAAAGGCAATAAAACAGTACGTAAATACAGGGAATGCCATGTTCATCTTCCGCCGGATGAATGGCGCGCAGGCTTCTCTCATGGGGTTATGACTGGTGCTGAGAGAAGGGCGTCTGTTCCGCATAAACCACAGCAGGCGGAATACAACGCTGGTGTATTTCCCCGGTTTATGGATGCATTGGAGAGGACTGTTGGAGTGGAGAATATTAAGAGGTGTAAGAAGGTTGGCGATGAGGTTATGGGTAAAGATGCGGATGAGGAAGACAGCGATGAGGACGCTGGACAGGTTGAAAAAGAGGAAGTAGATCTGCTAGGGGAGTAGGTTTGACCGTGCGGCCTTTGCAATCGTTTGTACTGGTATGACTATCGCAATCATGTCCAAGCTGGAAAACGGGTTTGAGCAATCTGCACGCCGTACTCACGAAAAACAAGGCTCGTCTTGTCACCTCGTTCATCTTGGTCAGTTCATCTCTAACAGACTTTACCCTAACAGTATGGAGAACCCCGAACGTGACAGTATCGAGATCAAGAAGGCTGAGCAGGAGACTATTGAGTCTGACAACACCAAACCGGAGACCACTCATGATGCCAACACAGAAGGCCCAGAAGAAGGCGCGAAAGACGAGTACTGGATACATGACGAAATCGCCGGACTCTACATCACCATGAACCCAGCAAACGTCCACGGCCGCACCACGGTAATCAGGCACGCCGACACGGGGGATTTTTTAGTGTTGGACTCATCATGGGACTATACACGGCCACTTGCCGACTACACAACGCACCTAGTCCGAAATGCGGCTCACATTGCCCTAGGCGTTGCGACAAATGCCGAGTTACTGGGACAACCGATATCAGTCTATCATGCCCCGGTGAAGGGTACGCCTAGCATTATGCGATCTGAGCCTTACAGCAGCACGCGTGTCAAGTTCATTCAAGAGTACGCCAAGGCACATGATCCCGCGCGTGTGACCGAATATGACTTGAAGAGGCCTGTTCCGGCAACTGGAGCGGGCGACAATGTTAACGCGGGAGTCACTGGTGATGCAGCGTCCGGCATCACTGATATTGCAGCTCCGAGCTTGAACGACCGTAAGTATCATACGTAATATCCGCGGAATCACGACACAATGCTAAAAATCTACCAGCATCATTCCTCTATGTCTGCGAGCGCAATTCGGGCTGGGTCACGCTAACCCTCGACTTACAAGACCTTGCCGCACCAAAGATGCAGCTAGACAAAAACAGACCCGTTGATCTTCTTCGCGGCAAAGACGGCGCTAAACCCTTCCACATCGACTACTACGCCTTCAAATACGGATACACGCTACGTCTGAACAACTGTGGCTACACCACACAATTCAAGGGCCACCCCATAGAGGGAAAGTTACGCGGCGGCAAGAGCACCAAGAGTAGCAGAGCTACAATCCCTTGGAAAGAGTTCCACATGCATTTACCTGATAACCGTTGGCATGCTCCATGCAAGCACGAGATGTGGGGAGGAGAATTCAACGGCAGGGCGCAGGGGACGCACAACGAAGAGTATGCAAGACACAACGTGGTGGTATTTCCTCGTTTTATGGATAAGCTGGAGGAGATCATCGGGGAGGGACGGATACGGATGTGTAAGAATAGGGGAAATGAGCTTGTTGACATAGACGCAGGGGATGGGGAGAAAATTGACGAAGAAGGTGAGGAGAATGACGGGGATGATAGCAGTAGGGAAGTTGGCATGGAAGGCGGCGATGGAGAAAGTGAGTAGAGTGTAGCGAACAAGGAGCGAGCTTGTGGAATGACATGAAGAGATGGTGAGCATCGATGCAGACGCCGGTTTTTCATGAGTTGTAGGTCAAGTTGTGATAGATCCTAGACATATGCATCAATGTTGCACTCAAATATTCATGACTGAAGAGGAGGACGAAAAGCTTCAGGGCAGGCATTACATCTGCACCTACAAATCTGTAACTCACAAGCAACGAAATTCCTCGTCAGCAGGACAGGTGACGTGGCCTACAGTCAGCACTGTGGCTTGTGGCTCCAGATTACAGAACTTGGTAGTCGGCATTTGTGGTCTGCAATGACTGCTTGCTGGAAGTTCAAGCGTGACTAGGTCAAAGGCCATCCTAGGCGACACATGTGTGCTACACTCAAACTTGCTGCGACGTTCAGCCTATAGCATCGCTAGACGTTCAACTACTACATCTACCGCAAAGTTACAACACAACCACCATGGACGACGACTTGTAGAAGAAAGCGAAGGATCAAGTAGCCTTCTGGAAGCTTCAGTCAGCATTTCGCGAATTTGAAGACACATATAACGGAGGGCAACGTTGGTACTACAAAGTCAAAAATGCGCCCGGGGTATAAATGAGAGCAGCCACCTTGAGCACCCCGTCCCGGTTCACGATTCTGCGCGAAGACGTACAACCGTCTTACACGGATCGTGTCCCCTCGGACTGTACCAATATTCTCGTCTTATGGGACTCTACATGGGATCAAGATGAGGAGGAGGTCGCCTACGATAACAGGATGGAGATGCCTTGGCAAGCTGGGATCCCACTTCACGGCCTCCTGATCATGGAGGATGAGATCAAAGATGAACTCACCATCTTAATTCAGCAAGAAGACGGTGTCAAAACACGACTGCACGTTTCTCCCATGAACGATTACCATCGGAAGATTATGAAAGGCGTGGTAGGGACAAACGAGACGTGGGATGACATGCGAGAGATTGGCCGTTGGGTACTAAAGCGTTGGTTTGAGGACAGGAATGAATCTAATGCTGTATGGCCACCAACAAGAAATAACGCTAAACATCAGTAACACGCAGAATGAAGGTCAAGAAGGAAGATACGTCGTGGTGATCGCACTTGTAACTTGACTTTAGCGTCTACGTATCATACCTAGGAGGCAATTACGATCTGTAATCCATCTCATCGTTAACACAATGGAAGTTTTGAGTGATTAGCTTGTTGCCTCTTACCTTTACAATATAGCTGCTGTGCCAGGACGGCTGTGGGGAGTCAATCGTGCGTGCCGAGTAGAAGATGCCCAGGTTGCGCAAAAACGAGGGCGTTGTTAGCGCTATGGCGTGTTGTACATGCCTGACGAAGCGGAAGACGGGACGACTGGTGACAGAAATGTATGGAGTGCATCGGGTGCTGACGTCGCGATGTATGAAGACTGCTTGTTGTGAATGAAGTGATCGATTGCTGTAGTCAGCTTGACCTGACACAAGTATCCTATCATCAAACCTGCGCAAAAGCGAAGCTATAACCCTAACCCTAACCTGCTACTACACTCATCAAAAGCTCACTCAGCACTAAGAGATAGTAAGAAAAGATAGCCCAAACGCGAAATGCCTTCATCAAGCTCAAAGATGCAACCAAAGATCTCGAGACCATGACGAGCCAGGACTCAGAGATGTACTACAGGACACGATGGCCTGGGATTTACATCGCAGAAAACTTCGTAAGCATCCCCGGCCATATCTCGATAGTCATGAAGTATACAGACGCTCCTGGACGCAAGACCTTGAGCTACTTGTGGGACTCTACTTGGGAGATATCTCGCACACTTTCCGGTCAAACTGTGAACATGGCAGACAGGGCCGGCAGTCGCGTACATGGTGTGCTCCTGATCGAAGCAGAACTGTCAGATGTCATTGAGATTCTGTACAAGCCGGCCGATGGTCCTGGAGTTCGGACGCGAGTAAACCCATTCACCGAGCGAGATCAAGGCCTCATGGACCACGTAGCATCAAAGGGCACCACTCAGCGTCAAGGGCCCCAAGACCTGCACGATCCTGGAGAAGACATGAACCCATCGTCGCAAGCAACCGGCAGCGAGGCCAGTGGAGATGCTGCCAACGGTGAGTGAATACTCTATGAGCGAACGGAAGAGTTGTCGCTGACCGCTACAAAGCAGCTGAAGACAGGACTGAGCCTGAAGGAAAAGCTAGGGTGACGATGAAGATGCCCGCAGACGCAGCCCAAAGCGAGAGCGACAGCGACGATGAAGACCGTGGTACGTCCATTCAAGACAACCGACGTACATGGACACTAACAGTGAACGAAGCGACCTTCCTCTGTTGCCGCCGAGACGGATCAGGAACGTACTACCTCATTGTAGACGACACCGAAGTCTACCACAAACGACTGAGGCCGGCTGAAGGAGTAGGCTTCGACAACGAAGCTTTCACCCGCATGCATGAAGATGGACCAGAAAAGCCGTACCAGTCATTCAAGCTGAGCAGAGATTGTAAGTTGCTTAACACCCCCAGGACACAAAATCTGGACTGACGCACACGGTAAGCAAGCATCGAGATCTCGCCGTTCCCCAAGGGCTGCACCGTTCGCTTTATCGGATGCGGGCTGAAGTCAAAGAGAAAGCAGGAGAATTCAACAAGTCGCGTGACTGTATATGACGTCTCCTTCCACGTTATCTATACAGAGTCGGATGATCTGCCGCATCGAGACCACGAGGTGGGTGCTGATGGTGTGTCGGAAGGGAGGAACTACCCACAGTGGCACGACGGGATTGCGCAGCACAACGAGAGTGTGTTGGAGGAGTTCCTCGATGAGTTGAAGGCTCTGGTGGTGAACGCTGCCGGCTCGTGGACAGACAATAGGCCTTGATGGAGACACACATAGTGGTGCGATGCGCAGATTCTAAATATTCCGTGGTTGACATCAAACGGGCACCGTGAGTGTTTTGGCATGTATCTAGTCGTCCAACTCTTGTCGCAGAATGCGCAGCTAAGACCACAGCAAGATTGTAAACGTGAATCGCGTCGCAAACTGATGTGTCAAGGAAGCCCAGAAGACAGGCAGGAGCAGATGCAGGTCTTGTGCCCGAGCTCCTCCCCTGACCAACCAGCCCCATCGCCAAGCCCCCTTCCCCTTCCTAGCTGAAGCCCCACAAAATACCCGTCCTGTACCTCGGTGAAATTCCCCGAACACTAGTATGTCACTCTTCCCCATTACCCACTCGTACCACCTTTCCACCAAACCCGCATGTTTGATAAACCAGATTACACGCTTGCCGATCCATTGAATGGAACTTTACGCCGAAGTTGCCTTAAAAGGTAGGTAAGAGAAAATTGGAAAAGAGAGGTGTGAGTTACTGAGGAAGATGCTCCGTGGCCAATCAGAAGGGAGGTATGAGGGATGCCGGAAGGGGGTTAGTGTTTGCAGAGGCTTGTGGGGGTCACGGCGGGCTGACGATGCGGCAACGGATAATGAGTCTACCTAGGTACTTGTCAATATATCTACATGTGTACATATCTTTGCAAACGTATGAAGTTCACCACGTGCTTAGATCACGGCCGTGGTCGCAGACGTGTTCGGCGCGAAGACGTCACGAGGTGGGATTCTGGCCAGGTGCAGGTAGTATCACAAGGTCGCTTGGACGACTGCGCTGATGAACAGTGTGCGCAACGCAATGCCAGGGTACTTTTCAAATGCGAACATGTGTATTCTATCATTACAACGGTGAGAACTACATGCGATGCGAGAATATGTGATGCAGGGGTATTGTGTTGCCAAAAACGCCAAATGGACTGTGCTTGGCCGGAGCCGAATGATGTGATGCGAACGCCCAAACTACCGATGATATGCCGGGGGGTATCTTACTACAAGATGATTGAGAACATGCGGAGAAAATAAGAAATAATCGCTACACAACGTGCGAAATTGCGCCATCGGTTTGTCTGTTGCCAGCTCTGCCATGACTGGATTGAGATGCAGCAACCATGCGTGGCTTGAACCAGGCGCAAGAAGCAATGCTTAGGAACGAGCACATCAACGACGCGATCGTCTCCGACCACTCGACTCCCCACTCCGATGACTTGGTCTGGCTGAAGCCTGCGAGCTGCTTACGCAATCCCAATTGAAAGGTATCTGCGATGTCGGAATAGTAACGCCCTCGTACCGTCGCAGCCTTTCTCGTCGCGGAGGTGGGGATGGTTGCGCAAAAGCCTCTTGTCGTACTTCCTCAAGCGCCTGGTTGGTGGCAGCGAGTACGGCGAACCGTCTGTCAGGCACGCGACGAGCAGCTGTGTTTGGGGTGCGAGAACGCGCTTGGCGCGGTGAAGAAGCTGACTGGTCGTGCTGACGAGAACGGTGGTGGCGGTTCTGAGACCGTGATGATTCTGGACTCGTCTGAGAAGCAGTCGAAGAGCGATGCTGGCGGGACGAGCGGTTGCTACGGGGCGAAGAATCCAGAGTCTGGTAACTGCGATGTTCGCGCTTTGGAGTCTTTGGTGGGGAGGGCGCGAACAGGGACCAGCCTCGAGAAGGTTCGGGTCGAATGTTCTTCTTGGATTTTGAATGTCTTACAGGGTCGCGCTTTGCTCCGCGCCCGCGCAGAGTGCTTTGCGACGTTTGCTTTGGGTGCTGCCGTCGACGGTGTTGACTTCGGTGGGGGCGCGGATTCAGTAGAGCCTCCTGTGATGAGTTGACACTACTTGGCTCAGCTGCACGGCGATACACCTGCGGCACTTCGACGTCCAGTGTAGAGCGGCGCCTCTCGCGAGTTCGGTATGCATCTTCGTATTGGTGTTGCGATCTCGGACGGTGCTCCTCCTTCTCTCTTTCGTGGCGCGGTGAGCGCGGAGATCGCGGGGTAGAGTCACCAGATCTTCTCCTTCTGCTCGACTCCTTGGGACTGCGCTTCTCCGAATATTCTGCAGCGACTGGTCTTCCCTCTCCATGAAGCGCGCTATCCGCCGGTCGGTCCCGCCTCTTCTTCTCGTCCGACGACGACGAGCTCTTACGTTTCTTGTTGCCTGGAAAGCCAAAGTTGAAAGACCAACACATGGCGACCAAGATGCAAGTCTTGGATCGCTATGCGCCCAAGGTTCGAGTCCAGTATCCAGGTTCTGAAGAGGTGATGACTGCATGCATGCAGATGCCGAAGTTCGGAAAGCTAAATTCGACGATGGGGGACGCGGGTGATACTTAAGACGCGCGACACAATTCAATAGACAAGAACAACCTAGCGTTTCAAGGGAAGGGAGACTTGAGAGAAGCGGATTGAGAATTATGATATCATGTGAAGACAAAGAGTGTTCCGGCCGGGCAAGGGAGCAAGTGCACCGCAGTCGCGGCGTGGAGGCCAAATTCCAATAGACGCATGGCCATAAGCTAAATCAAGAAAGGATTCAGTCAAAGTACCTTGTATCGAGGGTTTGCGCTCCAATCAGCGCACACCCCACTTGATGGTGTGCGAGAAAGTGACTGATTCGTAAGTTTGCACACAGTGGCTTACTGGGCCACATGACACCTCGGGCTCCAGCTGATCGCCTCATTGTCTGGCGCACTGCAGATGTCGGTCTGCAGTGAAATGGAGTGTAGAACACTGGAACACCAGCGCAGGGCCGGCTGTCAGTCTTATAAGCTGCAGCGATCTGCCCGCGACGTTTATGCTTCTTTGTGTGCGGCTTCTGTGCGTACCTGCGTCGCTGCTACGTGGCACCTGTGCTGTACAGAAGAGCGGCGGGACGGTTGCGGGACGATCCTGGGTGCAGAGTTCGGTCATGCTGCGAGGGTGATGGGCATTGCTAGCTGCATGCTGGTGCATGATGGTGCAGCTTAGCTGCATGATGATGACCGCCTGACCAGCCGAGCGCTGCAACATGTTGGGTTCCTTATCCTTATCGGCCCATCAGCGACGTCATTGGTGCGAGAGCGCCCCACTGCCCCAAGCGAGCTGTGAATGTTGGCTGTGATGCCTCGCAAGGTTTCAGCCATTCCTCATCATCGCCTTCAAGGGTTGCACGGCCGCGGGAGTGTGCTGTTCCTGCTTTTGCACGTCCTTAGCACAGACGGCGTTCGCGAGACACACGCTCCGCCTCGACGCCTTGCTGCAAGTAGTTCGCGCGCGTCGCGGAGGCTTGGTAGGTCCGAGGTAGCTGGCCAATAGTCGCGCAGAGATGCCTTTTCCTAACCAAGTCGTGGCGTTTCCAATGAATCGAGGAACCATTCGGAAGCAAGGCAGAGTAATGTATATTGCAATTGCCGTGACCGACACCATCAGAACAATATCGGCGGCGCCGGAGTATTGAGAAGCAGCCTGGATTAGAGCATGCCGCATACTATACGATGACTCATCCAATGAAGAGCTGGGCCTGTGCCGGAGCTGATCGACCGTCAAGAGGTGGAGATGCGGTAGAACCCGAGATCAAGTGCTCGCGACTCTTTTCGATCGCACTTACACGAGTCCTGACAGTTCGGGTGTCGGGTTATTGCATGGCGACTTGGAGTGAATCCGCGTTGATGTTTTGCTGCGTCATACAGGAAGAGATGATTTGAGAACATCGCGGATGGAATGCGACATGAAGAAGGAGCGCCAGGAGATGTCGGAAATATTCCGCTGGACTGCCGAAGGTAGCCAGCCCACCCACGCGTGTAATCACGCCAATCGTCACTCGTGCCGCGTGCGCATCTTGTGGAAGTTTCATAAAATATGGTGCTCTGATGAGCGCATAGAACTACGAACGATCAGAAGTGCCATATGCAGGTGAGAAGAATGGATGGTTGACACAGAGGCTGAGGCCTCAGGCAGTGCAATGGCTCAGCCCCAATGTTGTCACGACTCAATTGCCCTGCCACGCCGCCTGCATGCTCCCCAACCTTCTGATTCTCGATGAACTCAATTTGCTACATTTTATCTGCTTCTTCTGCTGACGGCGAACATCCACCTCGATGAACAGCTTACGAACGCAAGCGCGGGAGCGATTTCTGTCCGAGCAGAAGTTCAAGCAAGGTGCAGAATTACACGATGCTAGAATCTCGCTATTGACTATGGCGCAATACACGAAAGAGACAACTGTCAAACTGACAGATATTCATTGGTCCCAGACTTCTGAGATCTGTGACCAGATCAATACACCTATTCCCAAGAATGGCGACGAAACAGCAACAGCGTCCATGTGGCTGATAAGGTTGGAGCGCGATTTTGACGGAGTACTTTCCATCGACCGGCGAACTTTTCTGGAGATCTTTGACAACTTCGGGTATGATCCGTACTGGCTTAGCATGATACTGTCTTCGACATACGGGTTCTTTTCTCGACTGAAGGAAGGTGGCACACAGTATACTTACTACATACATACGGTGTCGTATACGATGCTGTGGACTTACAACCCTCATGAGACGACAACCAAAGCCGTGCTCATACCCCGAGAACATTCCCGGTATCCTGAGCAGATCTTCAAGAGTTTTATACAGACCGTCGTTCACCACAAGGATCTTGTGAGCGACTCGCGTTTCTGTTCTTTTGTGTGTGCGGTAGAGGTGGTCCGTTGGATCGAAGGCACTGCTTTCGAAAACTTGGGCCGCATTCGATCCATAGAGGTTGACACTGGGCATGGCGCATGGCATGAGGTGCAGCACGATTCTCCTCCAAGTACGGATGAGCTAATGGAGGATTCTAAGCGGCTAGGATTCGTACTTACAGCACTTGCAAATGTCTCCCGGCACGCTTGCATTGTAAGAGCAATCCTCAACGACCTTGCATCAGCCCAACCGTTGTCATCTAATCGTCCGGCGCTTGCGCAATCCTCGAACACTACCAGCGTTCCAAGCCCCTTCGATGACATTCTTGTCGCTGCATCGATGTTGGAAGGCCAGACACAATCGGGCGAGCTGCAGGCAGGTTATCTCCAGGAGCGTGCCCGCACGCAGCAGGCTGTAGTAGGTTGACGCAAAGAATCCAGGACGTCACCCCACCAGCTGATCGTGAACTTCAGATATTCAACCTCCTCACACGCGAAGATGCTAAAAGTAGCAAGGAGATCGCACTAGCAGCACGAAAGGACAGTTACTCGATGAAGACTATCGCCATAATGACCATGATCTTCCTGCCACCCACCTTCTTCGCTACTCTATTCGCTATGCCTTTACTGAAGTGGGACGGGCCAAAGGTTGTACAACCAAACTTTGGGATCTACTGGGCTGTCTCTTTACCGACTACTGTGGCAGTACTTCTGATCTGGCATTGGATGTCATCTGAGAAGACAATCTTCGCTAGGCGATGGACGTGGATCAAACGCGGAAGGCACGAGAGTGATGAGAATGTTGACCTTGAGAAGGCTCGAAATGACTTGGAAATGTTTCGCTGGAATGGTCTGAGGTACAGATCGAAACAGTAGGGGGGTACTTGCAGCGTTGGTGCATCGGCATGCCTCGTCTGGGCAAAGCTTTGTTCGGTTCTTCTGCATATCTCCGCGTCTTTATGTCCGGGTGGGGCACCCCGCTGTCGTCATCTCGCGATGGCGACGACGAACGCAGTCGCAGAACTCTTCTTCAATCATCCCTACATCGCATTATCACACGGCCAAGATAGAAAGCCAAGATGCCTCTCATCGCGCAGAACCCCAAAGACCGAGTCATCCTCGGATTGATGACATTCGGTAAGCTTCGCAGATCAACAACCCAACACCATGACTAATGCATTCCAGGCCCCGACGAGACCAGCGGCGCGCGTATCACAGAGTTTGATGAATTCACCAAGCATCTCGACTACTTCCAGTCCCAGGGCTACGATGAGATCGATACCGCACGCATGTACGTTGGCGGCAAGCAAGAGGCATGGACGCGCCAGGCGGGATGGAAGGACCGCGGCTTTACTCTCGCCACCAAAGTGTACCCTTATGAGGCTGGCGTTCACAAGCCTGACAGGCTGAAGGAGCACTTCAACACCAGTCTAAAAGAACTGGGGGCAGATTGCGTGGACATCTTCTACCTGCACGCGCCGGACCATTCCGTGCCTTTCGAGGAGACGCTTGGTGCTGTGAATGAGCTGCACAAGCAGGGCAAGTTCGTCAATCTGGGACTCTCTAACTTCGCTGCGTGGGAAGTTGCGGAGGTGTACAATATCTGCAAGGAGCGAGGTTGGGTGAAGCCTACCATTTACCAAGCGATGTACAACGCTATCAGTGAGTGCAAATCCATCATCACCGGCAAAGCAGAGTCTAACACGCCACAGCTCGTGCCATTGAACCCGAGCTGATCCCAGCTTGCCGCAAATATGGCATCGACATCGTGATCTACAACCCTCTGGCCGGCGGTCTGTTCTCCGGCAAGATCAAATCCAAAGACATCAAGCCCGACGAAGGCCGTTTCGGCACGAAAGCAGACCGCGTTGGAAGCATGTACCGCGACCGCTACTTCAAGGACGCTACCTTCCAAGCCCTGAAGATTGCCGAAGACGCAGCGCAGAAGCACAACCTCACCCTGCTTGAGATCGCGCTGCGATGGTGTGTTCACCACTCTGAACTGAAGACTAGAGTCAAGGGCGGGAATGATGGCGTGATCATTGGTGTCAGCAATTTGAAGCAATTGGAAGGTAATCTGGCGGATTTGGAAAAGGGGCCGCTGCCGGATGATGTTGTGAAGGCGTTGGATGAGGCTTGGATGGCTGCTAAGGCTACGGCGCCGACTTACTTCCGGTAGATAATTGGCATGTATAGCTAAATGTTTTAAGCAAATCTTTCAATGGTCTTGAGAAGGCAGTACAATAGCTTTGCGGAGGTCCTGCAGATTTCATGTTCGGTCTTGTTATGTCGCTCTGCAAAGCGCGAGGGTTTAGAGAGTCTTAGGTGAAGGCCAAGGTGAAGGAGGAGAATTGTGCGTCACCACGACTTACGCTCACCTCAAGCGCGGTCACAATATACAATACGGCTCATAGTAGGATACACTTCTTCTCCACATGTCCAACTTGACCACCCTCTATTCCTTCTCCTGCAGTTCTTCATACCGACCCATCTCAACGTCTACAACCATCAATATCCTTTCAACACCAGTAACAACAAGAATTCGATCCCTAAGAGCGACTCCATCATCCCCGACGTTGCAAGAACAGTCTTCGCGCAGTATGCAGCGGCCGGTACAGCGGACGCTTCCTCCTCCAACGATGGAGCCCCCAAGCCCTCCTCTACCGTCAAGCACAACACAAAGCGTATCAACGCCACCCCAACCAAGGTGAAGGAGCTGTCAGTAAGATCGAAGTCAGCTCCCAACACGCTGAATGTGGCCGTCATCACTTGGGCGACGGAAGCTGGCTTGCTCAAGCCTTTTCTCGGTCTCGCAGAACCGGAGAAGTCCTAGGTGACCTCGGGACTCGGCACTTCCCCTCTCGCAGCTGCCAAGATCTTTTACCTCGTACATCATAGCAGTTGCGTTGGCGAATGGGAACTTGACCGATGTGCATAGAAATCGTAGACTCACCGCAAAACATCACCCTTGGGGGCTACTAGGGACTCGCCACTCCTTTCGAGAAACTTACCTCTAGAAGTCTTCATTGGCATAAAAAGTTCTCTTTGTTTGTTTCTATAACAATGTAGACTGCATTGTGTCTGCTCAGGTATTTCCTTGTACAAAGTGACACTGTGCTGTAGTCACTGGAAGAAGTACCAAGCGTACCTAGGTATCTGAGTGTCCTTGAGACACGGTGTTACCTTCCCGCTATCCCGAGCTCGATCCGACGATGCGAAAGATCACAAAATTTGTGATCACCAAGCAGACAAGTCTGCGGGCAATCTTATTTGGCGATATCCCACCTATGAGCGCTTTGACACTCTCCACGGCTCGCAGACATCGCTCAGCACCATGGCGACGAAGACGACGGACGGTATCCTTGACGACTTCATGGCGTGCTGGATACGGATATTTGGTAGTGAATGCGTAGTCTTTGCGCGTCTGATGTCTGGCATGTTGCTGCCTATAGAAGCAATGCTGAAGAGATGTCGGGAGTTCCTGGATGCGGGTCCCGTGTAAAGACAGGGTCTAGTCGAGGCAGAAGGGCCCTGTCTTGGAAGCTGTGTGAGTTGAATGGAAGTTCGTAGACACCTTGTAGAGAATCTGTGCCTCGATGGTTGATGGATACAAAGATACAATGATAAGCGATCGAATAGGTGGTGACGTTAGCGCAGGCTTAGATCTTCCCGCGATACAACGAGATGCAAGGACCATCTACTATGGCCACACTGCCGCGCTGCCCAGATGTTCTACAAACGAGCGCATACCAAGCCAGAGATAAGCGCGAGCACCATGTTGTCCATCGCCCTGACAAGAGTCTCGTAAAGTCGTCGCTGGGTCAGTCAGTATGCCGTCAACCGGGTTGGCGGCGGGGTACATGCTGCACGAGAGACAGGTCCGGAACGCGATCCACTCTGTCACCTTCCAAGAGCAAGTCAAGCTCTCCCAAGAGCAGCTAACACGCCGTCGGACCCAACAGCTAGTGGCTTGACTTTGCTTGTTTATCGCGCGGCACGATGATGTCGAGGTTTTGTAGCTGCCTAATCTGGCGTTAGCGCGGCCGTTTCCGAGGCTAGAGCGTTCGTGTCAAATAGCCTTGCTATCATGCCAACTTCACCCCCGCCTTTGTGAACATCGCTATTTGCGTTATCACACGCCGCGAACGAATCACAACGCGCGATGTACAGGCCGATTGTCCTATTCGCCATCTTGGCAACACTGAGCTCAGAGCGATGAAGAGATTGCCTAGCCTGCTCGCACCCCAGGCGATAGGAAAGCAGTCAAGTCTGTTCCGACGATACGGCGATCGACATGCATATACTATGCGCGTTAATATCAACCTTCCAGATGGGGCGCCCTTCCCTAGGGTCGCCAAGGTACCATGAAGCTGTATGACGCGAGTCTGGGCGGAGCTTCGCAGGAGCTTAAATAGCTGTCAAGGCTGCTTGGTGGGACTGGGCGCGCGTGTCTGCATTTGTTTTTGAGACTGCTATACAATCGCTACAATGCAGATCTTCGCGACTGTTGTGTTGGCTGCTGTTGCCGCGCGTGATGCGCTGGCTTCGCCAATTCAAGCCCGTTCGCCGTATGTCGTCAAGGAGACGCATTATGCGCCGAGGGAGTGGACAAAGCTTGAGAGGGCGCATGGCGGCAAGACGATTCAGCTGCAGATTGGTCTCAAGCAGGGACGGTTTGAGGAGCTTGATCGCCATCTTCATGAGGGTATGTCTGCTAGATTGAGAGGCTTCCCGATGGTATCTGAGCTAACAACGCGTAGTCTCCGACCCAGACCATGCGCGCTACGGTCATCATCTGAGCGCCGACGAGGTCGATGAGCTCGTTGCACCTAGCTCTGAGACTCACGACTTGGTTCACGAGTGGCTCGCCGAGAGCGGAATCGACACCAGCAACCTCGGCTACAGCTCCGCCAAGGATTGGGTCATCGTCCATCTTCCCATTGAGATGGTCGAGAGTCTGCTTGACACGGAATACCACAACTACAAGCACAAGGATGGCTCCGTTGTTGCGCGTACAACGGCCTGGTCTCTCCCGCGCCACCTACACGCTCACATCGACACCGTTCAGCCCACCACATCCTTCTTCCGCGGCGCTGCCCACGCCGCGACGTTCGTTGATGAGGCTGTTGAGGTACCCAAGAGCTATCACACACCCCAGAACTCGTCCATCTCTGCTGTGTGCAATGTGACATCCGTCACCCCAGAATGCTTCCAAACTCTCTACAAGACCAAGTGGTACCACACCAAGGCCAGCCGCAAGAACAGCATTGGTTTCACAAACTACCTCGGCGAGATCCCCATCCGCCCGGATACCAAGATGTTCCTCGAGAAATACCGCCCAGAAGCCGTTTCGCAAGCCTACGCCTTCAAGCAAATCTCCATCGACAACGGCCCCGTCCAAGACGGTCCTCTGACCTACAACCAATCGACCGTCGAGGGAATCAGCCGCGAAGCCAACCTCGACGTCCAAGCCATCTCAGGAATCAGCTGGAAGACACCCATAACCTCCTACTCGACCGGCGGCCAACCCCCCTTCGTCCCGGACATCTCCACCCCCACAAACACCAACGAACCCTACCTCGCCTGGGTAAACTGGCTCCTAACCCAACGCTCCATCCCCCGCATAATCTCAACCTCCTACGGCGAGCCCGAGCAAACCATCCCCAAAAGCTACGCCGAGCGCGTCTGCCGTCAATTCGCGCAAGTCGGCGCCCGCGGCACCACCCTCTTCTTCTCGTCTGGTGACCGCGGTCTCGGCGGCACAGACACATGCTACACCAACGACGGCAAGAACACATATCAATTCCAGCCCGCGTTCCCCGCGTCCTGCCCCTACGTCACCACCGTCGGCGCAACCATGAACTTCGAGCCTGAGGAGTCTGCTTACCGCCCTTCCCGCAACACCACAGCCGGATTCCGCGATTTGTACTCCAGCGGCAGCGGCTTCAGCAACTATTTCGCCCGCCCCTGGTACCAGGACAAGGTCGTTCCCAAGTACGTAAAGTCACTCGGTGACACGTATGAGGGTTTGTACAACAAGACCGGTCGCGGCTACCCCGATCTCGCAGCCCAGGGTCTGTATTTCGCGTACTTCTGGAACGGAACCGAAGGCACCATCTCTGGTACTTCGGCTTCCTGCCCATTGACGTCGGGTATCTTCGCTCTTGTCAACGACGCGTTGTTGGCGGCCGGGAAGCCAGCACTCGGTTTCTTGAACCCGTGGTTGTATAAGAAGGGGTACAAGGGGTTGACTGATATTACTAAAGGATTCAGCCGCGGTTGCAACGTAGAGGGCTTCCCAGTTACCGAAGGTTGGGACCCGATCACTGGGTTCGGCACTCCGGATTTCCCTAAGCTTGTTAAGTTGGCTGGGGCGGATTGTGGATACTAGGTGTGAGGTGGAAGGTGATAGAGTATGTAAAATCTGTTTGGAAAGAATAGATTCATGCTCATCAAGTCATGTTGTATAGCGACTTGTCCTTCAGTATAACGTCGTATATGATATCCTACTGTGATCATATCGCAAGTCTTAACTGCATACTTCTATCCGCTCCTCACCTAGCGCAATCGATGCAGTAGAAGATTGAGTATAGCTCATCTACGAACCAGTCATACCAGCCACCTAGGATGTTCTTAAGCCTGCCCAGAGTGTGTTATGTAACCAAAAAATAACTATTGTATAGCCACTTTTTGGTTACATAACACACCCTAGACAGCCCCAAGAATCCCCCAGCTGTCTTTAAACTCCGGCGATTCAAACCACATCAAAACATCTGACTGCCGACCCGCCGTACCAGCTATCTCAGTCTTCACCCCTTCATCTCCTCTCGTACCGTCTCTCGTTACTCAGCACCATTCGAAGTAGCGACATCAGGGTTGGGATAGTACCAAGCAGCCACCGCCACAATGACGTAGACAATCTGATTGACACGTTAGTAAAGTCCTACACACATCAACAACAACAACAACAACAAAAAGTAGACTTACGATAAGCATAGCGCCCTCCAAATAATTCGACTCTCCATCTCTCAAGAAGTTGCCCACAACCACAATCGCCAGCACCAACAACACAATCATGAAAATCTCAAAGTTAAGATCCATATCCTTGCCCATGGCCCATCCGACAAGAACCACAAGAGGAGCATTGAAAAGTGCGGTCTGGATACTCGGGCCGATGCAGTGGAATAGCGCGAAGTTGATCTGACCGTCCCATGCTTCATCGATGGCAGTGAGATGCTCGGCGGCTTTCTCAACGAGCGGCAGCATAATGAGACCGAGGAACTGATCTGGCACGCCGTTCTCGACTACGTCTTCGATGCGCTCGACGAGGAAGACGGCGAGGAGAGTTACGATGGCCAGGGAGAGGATGAGCGCAACGACGCACTCCGTGAATGTGAACTTGGGCTTTGCGAGGTCTTCATGGTGGTCGAGATCCGCATGCTCGTCTGCCTCGAGGACTTCATCAAAGAGCGAGTGTTGAGAGCGCGCATTGTACCAAATGAAGATGCAGAAAGCGATGATGAGGAGAATCGACGTCACCTGACTGATTCTAAGGACGTTGTGCTGCAGGATCTTCTCGGTGAACTCATGGTGCTTTGTTGCTTTTGCGACGGCGGAGCCTTTGAGCGCGGAGTAGTAGGCTGATGGGATAAGCAGACCGAAGCCGGCTACGAGGAGGAGACCAGAGCCCACTTCGCTAATGGAAGCATGGAATTTCTGTGACATTTGGCGGAGACCGCCTACGAAGAAACAACTAGATGTCATGTCAATACACGTGACGCGCGTGTTCATGATGGGATACTTACAGTCCAAGGCAAAGAAGCAAGTTTGTAATAATCGATCCCAAAATCGCAGCCTGGATGACGGGAATGAGGTTCCCATGTTCACTCGACCCATCCTGAGAGTGATGCTTCGCAATCAAGATAATGAAGAGGATAATCTCCACAATCGAACCAAACGCAGTCTCAATCAAGATACCAGAAACCTTCGGCATCTTCCTCGCAAACTCCTGACCCGCGAAACCCAAAAGGTTAGCCACAGGCACCATGGCGATGTAGCTAGTCGCGAAGATAGCAATCGGCATGCCTGGCGCCGCGAAATGCAGCACGATAGCTACAATGACGAAGGGCCAGAGGAGGTTGGTGTATTTCGCTGCATTGCTACCAGAGCGCCAGGCTACGTTGATAAAGTGCGATGGGTGGAAGCCTTTGCGCCCGCTTTCGCCATCGGGGTGGATGTGCGAAGGGATGATGTTGTGTAGCAGAGGTGTGGACTCGGAATCATTGTTTGAGCGGCTGTTGAAATGGTCCGACAGGACGCGCGAGACGTTGTGCGAGTTGTCGTGGCCGTGGCGGGTGGACGACATCCTGATGGTACCTGGTGGGAGGATTCCGGGTACCCGGGAGTGAGGAGGGCTGTGGTTGGTGGAGGGCCCTGGAGCTCTGCACAGCTCTTGATTGGCTCCCCACGTGGACGTGGTAGACGGGAAGCTTAATAGATAGCTCTACTATCTCGCGTTGATGATGCAGGATGTGATTGATGTTCTTCCTGCGCAGAGCAGTTGAGGTGAAAGAGCTGAGGAGCTGAGGTACGAGGTTTTGCGGAGAAAGCGGTGACGCGCTTCGCAACTGCCCAGACGCGGCTGGGGCTGGGCATTGGCTGGAAAAAACAAGGCAGGATCGTCGCCGTTTGACGACGTGTCAACCTTCTCCATCTTCACGCTTCACGATCGACATGGCTGCACGGCGCGATTTCATCTTGTGATGAACGCGCATTTGCTCCGGATGGTCCAGACGCGTAAGAGCTGGTGTCGACGATGAGATTGCGAGAGCTCCCAATCGTCACACACGGCGAGAGGGATGTACATTAGACTGACCTTCTAAGAATATAGTGTAGGATGCCGTACCATTTCAAAGGACGATGATGCATCGCATCTCCTAATGATATTGCCGGGCAAAATACAGCGGTGGTAGAGTTCTCGGATCCATCTCGCATGGTTCCTGGAGAGCATCGTGCCAGCACGGAAATTGCACTTGTGGTACAGCTCTTCTTTTTACCGTGGATCACATCGGTCATCTCTCAAAGACACCCAGTAATTATGCTGCTCGTCCAACGGAGATGCGAGGGTTGGAAACCGAAATCCAGGATCAGTGGTCCGTGCACCGTCTTTTGACTCAATGGTACAGTCACTAAAGCCAATCTCTGACAATAGCGACATCTTGTTCGCGGTGGCCCCTGTGAATAGGATGCAATATCTTGTGTTGTGGATTCGTGGGCGGCTCGCTAATCACTCGGTGTCTCCGCGTTTCCAAGACATACTCCAAACCTTGGGTACCAAGACGGGGAATTCTATCTAGCATGAAGGACTTGTAATTCTCCAAAATTACTCCAATCGCGCGAAAATCTCATGAACAGTTACTACAAATGGATAACTCCACACACATTCCAACGAACAACACCATTCTCATGACGATACCCTCCGTGGCATGGGGATTCCACGGCAACTACGATGACTTTGTGAAGAATGAACTGGTACCCGTGGACACTCCGCCCACCGATGGATCCTGCGCTATATGTCGGCTCGATTTCGCCCACCAGGACCAAGGAGAAGAGGAGCCATCTGATGAGCACGACTTCGGGAATACGACCCAGGCCAGAATCCTTGCTGCTGCAATAGCCGCAGCAATGGTCAAAGAAACTCCCCATGACAATGTCGTACAGATTTGGAAATGTAATCATTTTTTCCACAAAGATTGCATTTGCACTTGGATTACCGGAGACGTCGCTGCTACGGTCGCTCGTCGATCATGTCCGCTATGCAAGACCGAACTCGTTCGGTACGACCCCCTGGCTCGAGCCAGAGCTGTATACCGCGAGATTCGTACCCGTCAGGAAGCCATAAGTGGGCTAAAGGAGCTATACTCCAATGCCTTCACGACGCGCATGAAGATGCAAGTTCTCAGAATAAACATAGACAGACTCAGGCAAGACTTCAGTGACGAATTCAATGTTCTATCTACGAGCTCTAGAGAACATCTCCACGGCCAACTCCAACATCTCATGGAAACAGCTGATATCACGGAAGGACAACCATACCTCGATCAATTCGACCAACTCTTTCTTGGCGGCTGCAGCGTTTCTGACAGCATAGAACTCATGTACCAGTATCAGCTCGGCGGGGCCGAAGCAAGATTCCAAAGCAAGAAAAGGGACATAAAAGTGCAGCTCGAACCCGTGTACCAGCAACTCAATGACGCGGAGCAAATCCTCAAGGAACTGGCTCTAGACGTCTACCAAAGCTGGCACTACGACACCGAGCAAGCTAATGCAGCGCTACTTGAAGATTTCGGTACCGATACTCCCTCGCCTGATGAAATAAGTCCTTGGCTACTTGGCCCAATCGGGGGGTATCCTAGTGTGCAGACCGAGTTACACTATGCCCGTATCGATGCTGAGTGGTTGCGCAAAAAGGCTGCGTGGACCAAGTACTGGTTGAAGCAGGCGGAAAGAACCGGTGTACCGCCCATGGATGTAGGACTCGCAGAGGACGAGTATCATGAGAGTACGGCTGGGGAGGGTGAACAACCGAGTGTGGTGGACATTGAGGATCCGGGTGAGCAGGAGGAAGGTCAACATCAAGATCAATCGGAAGAGTATGGGGGTGTCGAGTATACTGAGGACGTTGACGAAGCGGAATAAGATCCGAGCGTCGTGTATACTGAGAACGTGGACGAGCAGGAGGAAGGCCAATATGAACTTGAACATCAAATGGCAGAGGAAAACTTGGCCTTTGGATCCAAGGCTCATGCTTTATAGCCATTGAGGCTCAAAGTTGGTCGAGCAGCGCGGTTGCTTAATCGGGGTGGTTGCGGTGAGAGAGGAAGTCGCCCAATTGGGTTAGCGTGCAAACGACTGTATTCCCAAACATTACCTCTGCGATGCAGGCCGTCACTTCTTTCCACTTTCGCGTCTTCACATCAACAGTTGCTCTTCGATTGCTTTGAGGATGGCGCAATCTCCAGGCGGTAATCAGGTGCCCACCGACAACGGCGATGCACTGCGTCTTTCACCTCAAGCTGCACATCATGACACCGCGCTATCTCTTGCCCTCCGCAAAGAATCTGCAGAGATCGCACAACTATTGGATCAAGTTTACGACGACGACTCATCAGATGAGGAGGCGGTAACTCACACAGATAGCCAAGAACACGCCAGTAACACCGGTCCATCGTCTCGCTCACCTCAAGCCATTCCACACCAAGACATGACGTCTGCACCAGGTAGCTTATTGAATACGCGAGCGGAAGCGAGGGTATCAATCGTATCGCTAGGAGAGCACAGACGCATGGGCGAGCAAGGTGCTCGATCGACGAAGAAGGCCGACATAGACGCGTCATTGCTCTCGTCGCTTGTTGACCCGCCTAGCTTGCCTGTCACTGGTGGGACAGTCGCTGGCGTCACTCAAGGGCCTACGGTTTCTCCGTCGCCATTATATGGCTTTGTCAGGTGGGCGGGCAACAGCTCGGGTTTTGGTCTTGACGATAGCTCCGTGTTGGGAAGGCCCTCTTTTACCTCTAGTCCGCCGCCCAACGCGCTGACCGGTCCACAATCAGCCAAAGTAGTCTTCCAAAAAGCCTCCTTAAAGACTCAACCCGCCTCATCATCACCCCCAATGTTGCCTCAGAACGTTCAGCGGCACAGCGCGAAGCGTGCATTCGACTTCCCCTCCCGTTCGCCGTCGCCCGCACATGTGCGCATCAAGCTCGAAGAAGAGGCCTTGCCCGCGCCAGATACTACTAGTCGCAGCACCGGAAGCGTTTTGGATGCTAGGAATCTCATCGACAACGATGGGTCTCACATTGAGCCTCTTGCGGTCAAAATCAGAGGGCCAAGCAAGGTTTTCACTCTAGATCCTCACAACAACAGGGTCCGCTGGCAAATTCTGTGTCTTACACAAGATATTAGACGTAGCAGAATCTGCAGTTACCTTGGCTTCTCGACCACGATTCAGATGCGCACATGGGAAGAGTCGGATCCCGTGCGCTGGGCATACATCAAGACCCTCACCTCGCCGTCGATTGCCTACTGTAATTTGTTCTTACCGATGTCATGCGCATCATCTGTAACGACGGTGGGGTTCCAGCCAGCGTTTTAGCATACATAGAGTCGTTGAAGCCTTGGACTGTATCCCCAGACGCCGATATAGACTTCAAACGCAACTCCGTCGCCATCGCTAGCATTTCAAAGCTCAACATCAGCCCCGCGCAGGCAGTCCTTCGGGTTGGCATGGCTATCGTTTGGTTGATCCGCAGATGTGCTGCCCAGTTTCCCGAATCTGGCCACTTCAACACCTCATATTTCTGGTACGGCCCTGAGGATGTCAATCGCGCTTACTGGTACTTGAACAACCTGCAATATCACCCCAAAGAGCGAAGGCTGGAACGTACTAAGCATGCTCAGCTAGTAAAGCAAGTGAAAAGGGGTAAAGATGCGGGCTTGGCGTCGCTCCATAACTCAGTGTCCGAAGGTGAATGGGCTGGAAGGTTCCTGAGGAAAGACATCGTCGCTAGGCAAGAGGAAATACCGGAAGAGCAGGGCCTGAAGATAGGCACATGGGGCGAGAAGGTAGGCGGACAGAGCGAGAAGACGGTCCAATGGCGCAACAAGGCAGAGATACGGGCCGAGGACATGCGAGCACAACTCCTCCGCCTACGTACGTGGTCGTACAACACCTATTCCTTCGACAACATCACGGATGAGACTGAGCTGGACAGACTCATGGACCTCGCTCGTCTTCACATCAAGCTCCAGAATAGGAACGTCAATGTCTACAGGTCAGCATGTATGGAAGTTGAGCTGTCCGTGTGGGCTAAAGCGCATCCACTTATCCTCAACGACCGCGCCAAAGACATGATTGCCGACTTCAAGACACTTTTAAGTTGGCTTCATACCCGGGATATTGCGGTTGGAGATGATGAGGGGGTTGCGGCGCTCATGGAGGACGCGGTTAAGGCTGTGGCTACCGCTGACAGGGGTACTTACAACGGCAAGAAAGCTGCGGTGAAGGAGATGGTGTATATGGCAGACCTCGGGATTGGTTCGGTATCTACCGGGTGTTAGGGGATTGGAGTATGCTTCGGTGCACTTTGTCGATGTAGTCGATACGTGAAAATGGGATGTATTGCAGCAGAATGCGATGTGAGTAGTAACTCGGAGTAATAAACATGCGGTTATTGACTACTTCACCTTTTGTGAAGCCTGTCTCAACATGTGCTGGTATATGGTATTCGTCATCCCTAATCATACAGTGACTTTTACTTGCTATGACGTCCATGTATGGGTCTACGCAAGCACAAAAGACATAGCTGCCACGCTTGCCATCAGCACAGCCATACCCGTGTTTCGTCCCCATGCAAGGCCTGTCGCGGCACTCTCATCGTCCTCATCTTCCGGCTTGTTGACGGACTCAGCGGGCACACGGCTTCCCTCGAGCACATCTTGTGGCGCGATGCAAACAACGCTCGTCTTCGCCTTTCCATTCGCAACGGACGCGACGATCATAGGGTGGGGACGAGTAATATACTCATCGTACATGGTGAAGTTGTCCAACTGCTCGTCGTAATTGCCAACACCCCTGGGACCAAACCCACCAATGCTTTGGGTGTGGTAGCCATCTGGAAGCTGAACGCCTGTTGGAGGAATCTCACAAGTCATGTTTGTTGTGTTCACAGTGGCGCCTGAACATACGCATATTAGCAAATAATCCGAATACAAACAAGTTCAGCGTAACATACCAGTGCTCAGCATATTACCGCCCAAGTTACCCCCGATAATCGGTCCACAAGCCTGTTCCAGCTTATCCTTGTCGAAGCGCAGACCAGGGCAACTGTAGCCACCCGGTCGATCTCCCATAAGTTCAAGCACATTGTCCGGGAGCGTGACCTGGTTTTGTAGAAGATCAACGCATTCCTGCGGTATCACGCCGTCGCAGCTGTTTGGACTGTCGCCGGTCTGTCTGACATTGTCGATGCCGTCGAAGAACCACACGCAGGTTTGTTCTTGGCTGTCGGATGGGGCACTGAGCCACGCCATTTGCATGGCACTGAATTGGTTGTCCTGGTTGCCTGCATTGCGCGATTCGCCGAATGTGACAGAAAGGATGAGGTCGGATACGTTTGCTGTGCCGGTGCCGTTTACGGGAAGGTTGTAGAGGCCGTTTTCTAGGTTGGGACAGGAGGGGTCGGTGCTGTTTTGGGTGCTGTTTTGTGCGGTAGCTGATGTGGACAAGAGGGATGCCGCGAAGAGGGCGCTGTTGAGACGGGAGGATCGTGGTGACATGGTTGAAATTTGTGGTAAAGATTATGTGATATCGAGTATGTTGAGAATCCACATTGAGTGAGCGCGTCAAGTTGTTTTTGTATACTCTAAGGCCAACCACCTTATGGCTCCCACGGCCCTGCACCGCCTTGCCGAATTGACGTCACATGGTAGTCAGCCTCGTTTGTTTCGCTTTCGTGCAACAGCACGCCTAGCCAAGTGTTGTTACTCGCGGTCGCAGCTATGCGACATTGACGCTAACCTTGCCATTAACGTAAAAAGGTACGACGGGAAGCAGCCGCCAACTTTGTGGTCGACACGCGATGCATGCACTGTCAGGCATTCCAGAGACTAACACGTATAAGGAGCGAAATGCTGTACCTAGGGCGAGTTGTGTGGCTTTGACGCATGCCAAGCTGGATGTCACGGCTGGGCGGGATCCGCTAGGCACGCCTTAACCGTCGGAGGTGATGAATTGCTGTTCCTACGAACTCGGGTCCGGATGTACATCTGGGAACTGGATAAGTTGTGTGGGCGACGATTCGATGGCTGCATATTGCTTGTGGGTGCTATTGTGCTTTCCTGTCTACTTGACGCTCACGTGATGACGTAGTCCTCGCTTGCGGAAGGAATGCTAAATATAGCTTTCACCGCCTTGTTCCTGGTCGGGCTCGAAATTGGAAAGAGCAAATCAGCAGACGAAGCAGCAGATATCGGCATAAAGACACACGATATCGAGAAACAACACGATAAGTATCAAGTATCAAACATCAAAGGTGGTGAGATGTAGGTGTTGAAGGGTTGAAGTGAAGGCTGACAGCGGGGAAGGCTTAACCTTGGGAAGTGCGGGGGCGCTAAGACCGCCTTGGCCTCATGCGACTGGTCGCCTCTATCGCTAGAACTTCCAAACTATTCATCCCACCTTTGATAAGCTCATAGATGCGCATATCAATTCACGATCCCCGAAATGTCGAGATTCGTGATCAACTACTCTTTCGGCTTGCTAGTAGGCTCTCAGAACGCTTCCAAACTCCTCCAAGACCTGTCGGAACAGCATGTCGCGCACAATTCGCATAGCCGCTGCACAGGTTGGCGCAGTCCATCGCACTGACATCCGTGAAAACACACTGGATCGACTTGTTCGCCTGCTCAATCAAGCTGCTGAGCAAGGCGCACAGGTTGTACTATTCCCTGAATGTACTTTTACTACCTTCTTTCCTCGTTATCTCATCACCAATGAAGCGGAACTCGAGTCGTTCTTCGAACATGGCGATGTGACTACAGCAGAAAACACGAGACCTATCTTTGAACGAGCTAAGGATTTGGAGGTCGACATCTGCATCGGATTTGCAGAGGCCACAGATGACGGCGATCACTATAATTCCTGCGTCTATTATCACGCCAAGTCCGGATCTATTCTGTCAAAGTATCGAAAGGTGCATTTACCCGGGGACGTTGACCCTTTCCCCGAACCCGATGCGGTCAATCAGCTTGAGAAGCGATACTTCAAGCCAGGAAATTTGGGGTTCAACGCCTTCCGAGTACCCGGCCAGATGGAGACTACATCCAAACATGGCGAGCCCATCTTCGGCATGATGATATGCAACGATCGACGTTGGGCAGAAGCTTGGAGGTGCTTGGGTCTTCAAGGCGTCGAAGTTGTTCTCGTCGGCTTCAACACGCCAGGCTTTGCTCCTCAAATGTGGGGTGCATCTCCTGATGTGAGTTTAGCTGAGGCACGTGCTGAGGCCATCTTCCATCACAAGCTAGTCATGCAGGCCCACTCATACACCAATGCATGTTTCTCCGTCAGCGCAGCGAGATGCGGGTTGGATGATGGGAAGTACGATCTAGTAGGAGGTTCGACTATCGTTGGGCCTGATGGGAAGATCATTGCTGAGAGCAAGACGGAGGAGGATGAAGTCATCATCGCTGACTGCGACCTTGATCGATGTCTGCCTGGCAAGACGCGGACGTTTGACTTTGCGAGACATCGACGAACGGAGCATTATGGCATGATGACTTCGCAAACGGGCGTTGTCGAACCGCCGCGACTGTCACAACCAGAAAGCGTCCATCATACTACCGGAAAGTCCGTGAGCGATGGTGATCGTCAAATGCTGCGGTCCGTCACAGGTGCCGCGTCCTCAAAGCACATCCGCGTCCTCCTCTGCAACCCCAACGCCACTGAATCAATGACAAACGCCTGTCTGGAAATGCTGAAACCAACACTCCCACCCGACGTTATCGTCTACGGTTTCACATCCCCGAAGCCAGCACCATCTACCATCGAAGGAAACTTCGACAACATCATGTCGGCAGCCGCCGCCGCCCGAGCCATCCTACCCATCGCGAATCAATACGACGCGTTCCTCGTAGCGTGCTACAGCGATCATGCGCTCATCAAGGTCCTCAGAGAAGAGCTCTCACAACCGGTCGTTGGTATTATGGAGGCCTCGCTGTTTGCCGCACGAACGCTGGGTGGCAGGTTTGGCATCATCGCAACGTCACGGCGGTCGCAGTATACGCTAGAGGACTCCGTGAAACACTACGGCCTGGAATCATTCTGCACTGGAGTGCGAAGCTGTGATCTTGGGGTTTTAGAGTTGGAATCAAAACCCGAGAAGGAAGTGCTTGGTGTCATGTGCGATGTAGGCAAGAAACTGGTTGCAGATGGTGCCGATGTGCTGACGCTAGGGTGCGCTGGCATGACGAACATGAAAGCCGCTGTTGAAGAGGTGGTCGGAGATGAGGTGCAAGTCATTGATGGCGTGCTGGCTGGCGTACAACATTTGGTTGGTCTTTGTAGACTTGGGATGCGAACGGCTAAAAGAGGAACGTATGCGAGTGCTGCGGCGGACAGAGAGCGGAGGGGCCAGTATTGGTGTTGAGTGCGTTTGGGATCTGAGCGCCCGCATGGAAATATCACTACGGTCGTTGTAGCATGAGCACCACGTATATATGCTCACTCAAGTCCATTGCGCATTCGTAGCTGTACCAGCATCTTCTTTCATCGACTCAACCATCATCCCACATCGACATGACTGGAGAGCAACCTACCAAGAAGCCTACAGTCGAGCTTGTGGCATCAGAGACTAGCAACATAGACCGTTTTGCCGAGCACGTCAATGAGCGAAAGAGAAGGCGAAACCTATGGGGCTAATATGCAGACGTACAGTCTCGCAAGAAGAGCGAGGGAACCAAACCAGTTCACACACCAGTTCTTTGTGAAGCAAGTAAATCCAAGGGAACGCAGACTGATGACATACCATATGTCAAAGAGCCGGATGTTGATGACTCCACGAACGTTGATGACAATGACGTGAAAGCGAAAAGTGTGAAGTCAGAGAACAAGGACATGGAAGTGGATAAAGATGGGTTTGTAAAAACGGCTTGTGTTGGTGGACTGCCGACAGAGCAGGATAACAGGGACTTGTATGGGCCGTGATGCGACAACGACGAGACTTTTGATCGTCGACAGTCAATAGCTGATTGCAGCGCGTTTACACGGCCTACATAGCCATTCGTACCCGCCCGTCCTACTTCTGACTCTCAATTAGCGAACGATCACTGCTATTGACCCTTGCATAAATAAATCTCTCCTCTTCCCTGTTATTCGACCCACCCCACTGTCCTAGTCGCACACACCTGATACTCCCTACCCATCTCACACTTAGTAACAAACTACTGATCAAACTACTGATCAAACTACGCAATGTCTGACACACCTCCCAAGAAGCCTTCTGAGCCGTCTGGGTCGCCCAAGAAATACCGGCCTCGTTCTGATTCTGAACAGAAAGGCTCCGAGAGTGAATTCATCATGCGAAATCCAAATAGGAATGTTGTAGATCCGGATACCCCGCCAAATACTCAGGATGATGAAGAGGAAGAGGAGGAGGAAGACGAGGGAGCAGAAGAAGAAAGAGATAGCAAGGCGTAGAGGAAGAGGGGTCGAAAGATAAAGGCAGTGATGAGAACAATAGTAACGGGAAGGATGGAGGTAGCAAAGTGGAGTCCATGTGGTAACGTCATCACGGTTGTTGGATTATTCATCGTGTTTAAACATTACCTATGCCATCTTGCTCACCTGTATGCGGTCTGTCAGATCACACAACAGATGTCATTTCATGTAACACAAACACTACCCAGGTACCTAGGCATAACCATTATCCATTAGTACAATAAAAGCCCGTTCTCCATCCCTGAGTACCTCAACCCCATCGAATCCCGTATCATCACAACGACTATTACTAGAGAACCAGACTACAAGTCCCTCATTTAATTACTAATCTACTCTATTATGCTAACTAACGCTGCACTCCAGACCACATTCAACAACGTCAACTCGCAGCTCAGAAACCTAACCACGCAGCTCACAAATACAAACGCACAATTTGTCTTAGCAATAAGAGAGCTATACGCACCAACCATCCTCCCCGGCATATACTTCTCGTGCAACCCTCTATCCTTCTCTGGTGAAACACAGATAGTATAACAGGTAAGGGTGGGTGGGGGAGGCGGACGGGCGGTGGAGAGGAGGATGGTTGATCGAATGAAACCTTGGAATGACTCTGATGATTGAGTATGTTTCCGTACAAGGGATGAGGAGTGTGGTCACAATTGAAAGGCCTGTAGTAATTTGGCATACAATTTTCGAGGTTTAAAGGACGTGGATGACTTTTGAAGCGCAGGGTGACCAGCAGACTGATCGAGGGTTGTCAGTGAGATAAGAACAAGGGTGTGCAAGACGAACAGAATACGTTTCTATAGACTAATACTCGTACAAAACTACCGTAGTAAGAGGGAAAAAAGGTACAAGCCGTCCACGTCTCTAGTCAATGAGCAAGCTATTCAGCCTCGCTTCAGTAGCAATAACATCCAACGCCTGCTTAACCTCCAGCACCCTCCTGCACTCGCCCAACCAATCCTTGCTCAGCACCTTAGCCCAACCCTGCAGCCCGTTCATCTCTCTTGCTGCAGCATCGAGATCGCCTTCTTCAAGCAGAACCTCCGTGCGCGCAAGGACAGCCTCAACATCACCACCAACAGCCAACCCAGACTTCTTGAACAGCACCTTTGACATGGCGAGGGAAGCGAGGTGAGAAGCCACACCAGCGTCTTCGGGGAGAAGAGCCGCTTTCCTGACTTCGGAAGCGACGCGGCGGAAGCGGTCGATTAGGAGGGCGGAGCTGGGGATACCGCGTTGGTAGGCGGCGGGGTTGATGCTAGCGATGGCGGCGCTGACGACGGGGTCGTCGGCGGCGATTTCTTTAAGGGCCGCGAGCTCAGTGACGAAGGGCTTGGGGATGGCTTGGGTTTCGAGTGCTGACTTTACGGCCTCGACTGCGACGACGAGGTGCTGCGTCTTGAGGTTGGCGTCTACGACGCTGTTCCACTCCGCAGTCAACTTCTCGAGCTCGTGGACGGAGGAAGAGAGCTCGTTGAGCTTGCCGAGACGGCCGTCGCGTTCGGCTTCGACGCGTTCCCGTACGTTGGCTGTGAAGGACTTTTGCATGTTGATGCTCTGTTCCAGGAGTTGGTTCTTGAGCTTTTGGTCGTAGACCTTTTGTGCGGCCTGGAGTTCAGACTGCAGCCTCTCCTTGTAGGACTGTGACAGACGCTCGCGCTCGTTCTCGAATTCCTCCTTGAACTGAGCTTCTTGCGCCTGCATCTGGTGGTCGAGACGCTGGACGAGCTCCTTGGCGGCCTCGTCGAATTCGGCGTGCGCGGCCTTGACCTTGTCTTCGGTCTGTTTCTGGAGGCTCTCCTTCATCAGGTTGATGTCGGAGACGACCTTGGAGAGTTCGCTCTTGGCCTTGTCCAGTGCTGAGTTGTACCTGCCATCGTGGGCGTTGTCGGCGTTGATGACGGTGATGATGTCGTTGACGATCTTGACGACATCCTGGACGACAGGCTCGGTTGCGGAGGGTACGCTGAGGTGGTCGAGCTGGGAGATGGGCGTGGCGGCGGTCTCCTTCTTGACCTCCTTAACCTCCTTGACCGGTGCCTTCTTCTCCGCGGGCGCAGGTGTGGGCGAAGACACCTTGGGTTGTTGTCCGCCCGACTCGGTCTTGTCCTGGGGCTTGTTGGCGTCGACAGCGCTCAGATGAGGGCCCTTGGAGGCGAGATCGCTCTTGTTCTCCTGAGCTGGGCGCGCAGTCAAGCCGCTCCTTCCAGGGATGGTGACCTTGTTCTCGCCGGAGATCTGGGGGTGCAGTCTTGGTTCGCCAGCGCGGCCGGGGAATCGCCGCCTGAACTCGCGCTCCTCGAAGTAGGCGACGGCATCCTCGCCGTAGGGGATGTATTCGGTGAAGAAGTCGTGGAAGTTGTCCGAGACGAGCGAGTACCAGACACCGCCGGCGTACCCGAGACCAGAGAGGACCGTCAGCCAGAGCAGGAGCTTGCGGAATATGCGTCTCTTCTTCTTGGGCTTGGGCTGGATTGGGTCGGGGGCTATGCTGGACGATCCGGGGCCGGTGGGGGGTGTTGTCTTGGGCGATATGGCGGGAGCATCACGCGATGCGCCTGCAAGCACGGTGCTGTCGGGGGCAGGCGGCGCTTTGGGGATGTCTGAGGTGGGAATGGTGCCCTTGGGGTCGGAGGGCGAGGTGGTAGGAGCCGGATTGGGGACGGCCGTCTCGCCCAGGTTCTTGCTATCGGCGTAGCAGCGCTGGGCGACGTGCCATTGCGGGCGGGCGGCGCGGGCCAATGGGCGGGCAGCTGGACGGGCCCGGAGGATGGAGGCGCGCAGCATAATGGGCTGCCTCCGAATGGCGGATGGGGTGATGGGGGAGGGATTCGGCGTTGTTGATGGGCTGTCGTCTGCCAACATGAAGATTTGGAGCTTAACCAGCACACACGTCAGGGTGCACGGACGCTTCGGCTGCGGCAGTCCCAGGCCCTCGCCCGGCGCACCCACATGCTCCCACGACAACTCACCACCACTCCAAATTTGATGACAGCCATCCAACATGCGCTTCCAGATCCACTCTTGCTCACTTGCTAACTGCAGCTTCACTTCTGCTTCCCTTGCCGCGCGAGCCCACGGAAACTGATCCAAACTTGCAGCGACCCACTCACAGCGCCTCTTGCGATGGTCTGGTCCAGAGCAATGTACGGTTGACTGCTAACTGATTTCTGATATATACTGTCACTTTCTTCTCCCTTTGTCTTTTCAACCATCTCTTTCTCTCTCACCACTCTCACATCAAAATTCTCTCCAAAGCAGACCCCAACTGAAACCAGTCAAGTCAGCACAGCCTGCGCCATCTTGCAACGTCACCAGATTACGGCCACCATCACAAGCTACACCAGGCTACCGCATTTCTAACTCTCCATCACCCGCGCACTCCCATACAGCGAGCAAGCGCTCGAGATCGTCGCAACAACCAGACCCACCTTCCAGATCCGTCTGCAGTCAAGAAAATCTGAGTGTGACTTTGTCCTCGGCTACCTTTTCTCCGTCTCAACAAACCACTGCCACCAGCTTTAAATTTTCAACTTCTGGTCAGCTGAGCATTCACTCCGAACACCTGTTCGCATACTACGGGCCGAGAATCTCCCCAACAAAACTTTCGCATACACCAAGAATCTCCGCGAAAATCCAAACCCCGCGAATTTTCAAACACCCCGCAAAAAATGTCTAAAACCCCATCACACAGCTCCGCCACAGCGCGCGACTCCACAAACTACTCGTACGATCTCAGCAACGCGATATACGGCGCTTTCCCCAGCTGCGCAACCGATCTATCGCCGCGCAGGTCACGCGCCGCATCTCCAGTGTCGGCGTCAAATTCCTCAAAAAAGCGCAGCACTGCGGGCATGACTACTGCAAATAGTACCGGCACCACAACCCGCATACACTGCCACCAGTCCATCTCCCTACACCGCTCAAACGCGCCACCAACCTGGCTGCCCGCACCAAACCCCACCAACGGCCGGAGTGCGCTCGCGAGAAGACAGCAAGGAGGCATAAATATCCACGCAAGCACCTGCCTCAACCTGAACGCCTCGTCAGAAGAAGAGAGTTCTGAAGTTGATCTGTGGATCTTGCCTGAGCTTGACGACTGGGAGGAAGACGAAACCGAAGCCGAGTCTACGATTCTAACGCCTTCTTCGTCGGCGGAGTTGGACGCCGCGACAGGATCGGCGACTGGAGGGCTGGAGAATAAATGGGCTGGCGTTCTGAGGCGCGCTGCGAATTCAAATCTTGAGCGTCTGCGCACGAGGATGGAGGGCGATGGATGGGACTTCGTCAAGCCCGCCAATCAGGACCACGAAGATCTGGATGAGGAATTTGACGTGGTCGTTTTGTCTGGTCCGCGGAGAAATGACTAGGGCGGGCGACTACGAAGGTGTTGATGATTACGATTTGTACGATGTTTATTGGCGGAAAAGCGAATTGATGATACCCAATTTTTGTATATTTTGCGCGGTCTTAGAGTTTGGTTTGGCGAATACGCCGGTCTGGTAGTTTAGGCAGAAGTGTGGGAATGAGAGTTGTATACTTAGAACCACTTCTTCAGGATTGGTGACCATGTTAATGATGTTGTATTCCCCAACCAAAGATTATTACAATACATACTGAAAAACTTCTAATTATACATCCATCCCAAGTCCCAAATCCCCCTTTCCCCTCTCTAATCCCATAACAGCCGCCCACCCCGTTCGCTCCCTCTCTATCCCCTCCTCTCTCTCATATTCACAGAAACCAAATAGCTACTCGATCCTCTTCTTCCCCTCCTCCAGCCCCAGTAATCTCGCATCGCTCTTGCCCCTCTCATGTTTTGCGGCCCCTCCCACCAACGGGCCAACAACAGGGTTATTCCTTACTTTAGCGAGAGTCTCTTGGAAGGCTTCGATTTGAGGGGGTTGGCGGTTGAGTTTGGGGAAGTTGACCTATCGCAAACGTTAGCTATCAGTTCTGAGCGAGTGGACCAATGAGAAAACTTACATATAAAGTACCGTGATTCCAAATGAAATTCGCGCAGATACCCGCTGTGACGAGCGAAATGAGGAGGAGTAAGCGCAAAGGCCAGACCGTAGCGTCGGGTGCGCGCTGGGTAAAGCTACCCACGAAAATGAGAAAGACGGCTGCGGCGAGGATATACGGTATTGATTGGATGAATAGGGGTCTCTGATCCGCGAAAAGAAGTTGTCCGCTCATGCTAGAATCGCTGGGCAGGTAGTTCCCGAGGAACAAATCGAACGCATCCTGTCTGGGTCCGTCGCTGAAGTTATTGAGACAGTACCGCGTGATGGAATTATTGAGATCTTGGAGCGCACCAGCCTTGGTACGTACACCCAGACGGGTGAAATCGGTTTTGAGCGCTCCAGTTCCAGAGTAAGATTTCGACACTACATCCGCGTTATCGGCCCAGACATTTCGGAACAAGTGCTCGAAAGCCTGGTCTTCCTCTGCGGACTCGCCTTCGCGCATGAGACCGCAGTCGATGAGCATGCGGCTGAGGACGTAGCGACCCAACATACTCTGGACGACGTTTGTGCGGTCGAGACAGTCCATGCAGTTCGTGCGTACCACGGCGGTTTGGTGGCGTCGGACTTCTACGCCGCTGCCGTCACCGGGCATGTCGACGCCGCAGAAGTAGCCGTGTTTGAGGACGTGGGGCTCGAGCTCGTTCATGAGGAGTTTGGCGCGGTCCCACCGGAGGCCCTTGGTTTCGTTGTGGAAGTCGAAGTAGACGTAGTGCAGGCGGTCGTATACGGTTTGCGCTTTGGCGGGGTCGATGATGTGGAATTTCTCGGATGTTATCCTATCGCCTTCGACGTTCTCGGCGGGTGAGGTGTGGAGCAGGTTGACCATTTGCTCGTAGGCTTCTTTGACGCGCTGCTCGCGGCCTTTTTGGTTGACGAGGTTCACCATCCAGTTGTCGCCGTAGAGGCGGATTTGCTCGGCAAAGTGCTTCTTGGCGGCTGGGAGTGCGTTGTCGATGCCGCGGACTTGCAGCTTGGGGGTGTATTTCAGGGTGTTGATTTCGGCCCAGTAGACGGGGACGCTTCCTCTTGTCTGAACGTACGCAAGCACCTGTGTCTCCTTTCCGGCGTTTCCACCTGCTGCGCCATTCTGGTTTGATCCAAATCCGCCAGGGCCGCCCGATGCGTTGTCATTCAGAATGATGGTCTGCTCCGTCTCGTTGAAGTTGGACACGTTGCCGTTCTCGTCGATTCCGCGCGAGAAGTAGCGGGTTCCAGCCTTGAGGCGCGAGCGACGGGTGATGAGGATGAAGGTGAGTGGGGTGCCCTTGATGGATGTGTTCTTGATTTCCAGCATTCCGTACATGACGGGCAGGATGTAGGGGTCCGCGCCTGGCTGGTTTCCGCTCGAGTGCCTGCCATATCCGCCGCTGAGACCTCCGCGGAAGTCGATGAGGTCGCTGGAGACGAAGCGATTCCAGTAGAAGCGGTCGTCTGCGCGCTTCCACAGGGGCGTCGAGGGGTCGAGGTGGGCCTGGCGCTGGAAGGTGTTGGTGATGTCGAAGGAGTAGGAGAAGAACAGTGGGGACGTCTTGATGAGCGTCTTGAGCAGGCTGAGGTAGCTGTCCTCGTCGGCGTCGTGCAGCGGCTTCTCGCGCAGGGAGAGGAATTCGGTCGAGACCACCCGGTAGATCATGTGGCCCTTTATCCTGCCCATGGGCTGGGCCTTTGTGATGACGATGATGTACTTGTCTTCACGTGCATCAGCATTCGCGTCCCCCAGCACTGTACCGGAGATGTATACCTAGTCGCAGCTTGATCATGCCGAGGATGCCGGCAATGCTCGACACCCGTTTCGAGCCCAGCAGCTTGCCATCGTGGAGGCGGATGTCGCCTGACGGGCGGTCTACCACCAGTGTAGGGGCCGAAGGTGAGGAGGGCGAGGAGAAGGCGTAGTGCGAGGGCGACGAGTGCACGTTGATGTCGCGGTAGGGGAGAGCGACGCTCATGGTGGGCGGATAATTTCGTCCAGCCTGGGCGTGTGTGCTATACGAGGTGTATACGGGGATCAGGGCGTGTGGTGTTGAGTACGGTGTTTGGCGCGATGTGTTTTCTCAAATGGGACGTTTCGTCATGGCGGCCATTGCGGCCAAGGGTCCCCGACTCGCGCGCTAGGGCCAAGCACCAGACGCAGCACCTCGTCACAGTACCATCCAGCTCTTTCACCCTCACCACACCCGCCGCCGCCTTTCTCTCCCATACCCCGACCCGGTCCCCGACTTGACCGCCCACTACTTGTACCACACCCTCGCTCACTCTACACCACCCCCTCTCCGCCACAACCCGCTAGCGCCGCGTCACCCCCATCATGTCGGCCAGGATGCAGCAAGGCCAACGGCCCGGAGGCTCCAGATTCGCACAGTTCAAGCTGGTGCTGTTGGGTATGAGATCACCATAACATGTGTATCAAGATACGACTAACACCTCTAGGTGAATCCGCCGTCGGAAAGGTGCGCAGGCCTATCAAGGCAGCCATGACATAAGCTAACATGCCGCAGTCGTCTCTAGTATTGCGCTTCGTCAAGGTAGGGCATATCACATGTCCCAGACACGAACCCAGTACTAATGTATGCAGGACCAATTCGACGACTACCGGGAATCCACCATCGGCGCCGCCTTCCTCACCCAAACCATCGCCCTCGATGAAAACACCACGGTCAAGTTCGAGATCTGGGATACCGCAGGCCAGGAGCGCTACAAGTCGCTCGCGCCCATGTACTACCGAAACGCAAACTGCGCCGTAGTCGTCTACGACATCACACAGGCCGTATGTCTCCCTCTCCCTCGCCACACACCGCGGCCAGACTAACACAACCCAGGCCTCTCTAGACAAGGCAAAAGCCTGGGTCAAGGAACTCCAACGCCAAGCCAACGAGAACATTATCATCGCCCTTGCCGGCAACAAGCTTGATCTCGTGACCGAATCCCCCGACAAGCGCGCCATCTCCACCGCCGACGCCGAGCAATACGCCCGCGAAGCCGGCCTCCTCTTCTTCGAGACGTCCGCCAAGACAAGCGAGAACGTAAAGGAGCTCTTCACTGCCATCGCGAAGAAATTGCCCATCGACCAAGCCGGCCCAAGGAACCTGAGACCGGGCCAGCAACGACAGGGCGTCAACCTCAGGCCCGAGGCTAACCAGACCCAGGGTCCGGGCGGCTGCAACTGCTAGACGGATTTGTGCTCTGGGAAATATGATTGTTTGGTATATCGCGCGGAAGACTGCGGAGGAGATGCGAGGCGATGCGACTTGGGATGGGTCCATGCTACTACTGGGTACAGAGATTGCACTTGGTATAGCCTTCTTCGTACGTCTCTCAGTATGTTCATTGTGGGACATTGGTCGGATTTGGAGTAAAGGGTTTGTATTTCGTCGCTCGAAGTCCATATTGCTTTGTTCACTCAAGAGAAGATATTTGGGGCTACCAAGCCGACTTTTTAATTAATGATTTCGACAATAGCTTTTCCGGACTCTTCTGTGAGAAAGTGTTTCATTTGCTTTCAATGCTAGATTGCCGGTTGTATCATGTTGGGGTTCTTGGAGTTGCGATACTTCTCTCGTTTGCGAGTATTTCCCTGCGTATGAGCCGCAGGAAATGCGGAAGGTATGGTTGGTTCGTCGCTCCTAGGTCGCCTCTGGGTCATCGCAGCACTATGGGGATATATCATGCTGAGTCCACGCGAAGACATCTGTTCCTATAGATTAATACTTGCACGCAAATATAGCAGTACAGCCTGTAACGAGCTTTCTACGACTAGCGCATACCGTAGTGACTAGTTTCTCTTGTCTAATCTTCTGGACTTCGCGCTAGAACCTGAAGTCTCTTCCCAAGCGTCTCTGAGTGTGCATATAGGTGGGGGTTACCAAGTATACTGACTTCTGTACTACGTATCCCCAGTTTCCTGGACGCCATCCCCTGCAGCCCTAATCTCCACCACACGTCCCACCCTATTCTCCGGTGTATACACAATCTGCAACGGCCTGTCTTCCTCCTCGTTTGCAACAAATAAAACCGGGTATACGGGTCCCTACCCTCCCAGACATATCAACCATATTGTTGACCGGTTCTCTAGGAAAAGTGCACCATCACCAAGTTCACCGGTAGCCACACTGCCTGGCCCCAGGACGACAACTAATGGGTATGGAATGAAGTGTCATGCGGCGCTCGCACCTTGACCTCTACGACGCCGCTGGGCACCTTGTTGTACATGGAGACGTAGAAACCGCGGATTAGGGTTGGGATGTAGAGGTTCTCTTGGTAGCGCTCGTGTAGCTGGTCTCGCAGGGAGGCTTTGGTTTCGAATAGCTTGGGGGTTAGGCGTGGCATGGGAGGTTATCTTTATGTGGCTGGGTGAGTTGAAAAGATGGATTGGTAGACATGATTGTAGGGGAGAAGACGAGCTTTTGTATCACTGGTGGAAATGTCACTCGTTCTCACTAAGTGAAATGACATCTGTTGTGTGATCTGGCAGCATGAATGGGATGGGATTGTGAGATCTGTGTATGCGTTCTTCGAAAGGTGCCGAAACGTATTCTAGTAGCCCTTCTTCCTGAGATCGCTCTTTCCTCTCAAGGTACATTTTGCATTACGCTCGGGATAGTATGCTCTCCCTTGGTATCAGAACTTCCCCAGGGCCATGGTATAAAAGTCAAAAGCTTCTAAGGCATCTCGCTCCGGCGTTAGGATCTGATCAATACATCCACGCCAATCTCCTTTTTACGAGGCCGGAAACATAGCCTCGCAATACTCCCAATAATCCGGATACCAGCCTGCTTGCTCCCAATCTACGACCGCCACAACGCGAACAGGCTATTCGGCTGTTACAATCATGTTCGCTGGACGTAAATTACCATTCATCAGGACCATGGGTCCTTTATCAGGGAGTAGCTGCCGCCAGCCATCTTCAATGCTCTCTGAGTTTTGTGCTTCACGTCACCATAGCCATAATAGCCAATTATGAAAAGAAGCTCGCGTAGGGAAAGGCTTTAGTAGCGGCAAACCTTCCAGAGAGCGATCCAACCCGGGTCCTTGGTGTAAAGATCCTACCAAGATGATAAAAGGCGTGGTAAAAGAATGGGTTATTACTTACCAATGTGTGGCTCCGACCCAGAGAATTTAACCTCGCGATACCGTGACGTGATGTCTCCGAGCTGCCTCATTACACCCTGTTTATCCGCCAAAGATAACTCGTCCTATTTCTCTTTGAGCGTAGGCCCTCATATATATTGCATATAAATTTATAACAAAATAGCCCGTCACCCACATACACCACACAACAACCCCATACCATCCATGCGCCCCGTCCTGCATAACATGAGGTATCCAATCGCGCTATGCACTACCGCTTCGCTCGATTACTCGATGTTGCCCTGAAAAGGTATCGCGAGGTATGAGTTCGGCAACGATGGATGGACTGTGCGGACAACAGCGACGTTGGAGATTTCTCTCACTATCGTGAACTCGTTGGAGATAAGGCGACGCATCTGGGCCAGCTGAAATATCTGCTCCGGGTCTGTGTGACTTCCTCCATCTCGTACGTCCGGCGAGGGTCGGCTATGAGGCGTTGACAGTGAGTGTGCTGGCGATGTCGTAGACACTCCTAGCGATGTAGCAGAATATACTGGGAACGTGGGAGAGTGCCCTGACGTTGACGCAGAATATACTGGCCATGTGGAAGGGAATATTGGAGAGGTGGGATGGTATCTTGGCGATGTAGGAGACTCTCCTAGCGATGTGGCAGAGTACATTGGAAATGTGGGAGAGTATCCTGGCAATGCGTCTCCGAAGTCTGCGAAAGACGGGACTTGCAGTGACAAGTGACGAGTTGTGACTGAAGCCCCTGTCTCCACTGTCACCTAAAGTTCGTCACCATCCTCGTCAGACAGGAGTGTCGGCTCAGTCATATCGTCAAAGTCATCGAGACCGTCGACCGAAACCCCCATGGACGCGAACCAGAGTCGCTCAGCTTCTCTTGCTACAGCATACGGACCCAATCCGGGAAGCCGAGTCTCTGCGTCTTGAATTGTCTGCGCTTCCTGCATGGCCGCGATCTCAGGATACGTCGTCGGTATGTACTGGTACATCGCCTCCCGACATGAAGGGCATTTGTCGCGCGGCGAGCCCCAGCTCTCAGTCCATTGGATGATGCACTTTCGGTGGAAGACGTGCGAACAGCTTTTGACGGAGATCATATCATATGACGCATCGTTAAAATCCTCTTGGCAAACGACGCAGATGCCGATGTCGATGAACTTGGGGGCGCCTGGCAGAATGCGACACGGCGCCAAATGGTCGCGATAGAACTCGGTGCGGGTGGGTAGTGGCATGTTGCGGCTTTGTGGGTCTGAGTGGTTTGGTGTTGAGTATGGGTGTAGGTAGTGAAGAGAGAGGAAGTTGGTGGATGGGCTCAGGGTCCGCTTGCGGAGAAACCAGGGTAGTCCGATTCGGTAACACCCGCCTTCACCGCACCACGCAGTCCTATTGTGCAGGTGTAGCAAAGCTTCAGCCTAACAGAATGATTGTATACGTACTTAGCGTTTTTGCTGCCAGTATTCAGGGTATTGTGGAGTAAGCATTTCGTTCATCACGCCATGGGTTGGCTTAGTGTGCCATCGCGAACCATGGAAGCGCATAGTGACAGAATTCTCTCATCACCGAGACCCACCGAAAGTCCATCGGACTTTTGTATGAATTGAGCCTTCAACATGCACTGCCCTCGAAAGGAACACATCCCCTCGCTGAAGCAGCCATCTCGGTCTCTCACACAACTCTACCGGTGTCCACCATGGACGCTCCAACTCTCTTCAAATTTTACACCACAAGTCTCATTGCCTTCACAGCCTACAACATGGAAGATGAGAGTCCCATCTGCGCCGTCTCATATCGCGAGGCTTTGAGTGACGTTCCGCAAGACGTCGTCGTCACGACCCCTTGTCGCCACACTTTTCACCGTGGCTGTCTCGACCCATGGCTGAAGGACGGTCCCGGTGTTGTAGCTACATGCCCCTGCTGTCGCAGATATCTTTGCAAACGACCTTTACCGGATAGAGGGATCGCTATACGATGTCTTGATCCTGCTCTCTCGGACAACTGGGCGGAAGAGAAATGGGAGGGAATATGGGTCATGGAACGGCTGATGAGCCCTGAGGTAACGGAAATGCTTCACGGGTTCGTCGACCAGTTGTTCGTACACTTTTGCGACCGAGAAGAAGACGCGGCTGGAAGGTTACCAACAGGTCTTGCATTGTATGATGTTTTCGAGCGAGCGTTTACTCAGTACAAAGACACGTTACGTGGCGTGTGTTTGCAGCGTTCCTTCGTTATGAGTGAGGAGGCAAGGGTGCGTGAGGTGTCAACAATGGTGTATCCTGGCGGACCTGGACAATACGTTGCAGTACGTACGATCTTGAGGGCCATCACGAAATCCATCAGGGAGAGGGGATGGTACGATCCTGCTGTCTTGATTGTCCTTGATCTGTTTCGGGAATGGGAAGGGGATGAGTCGATGAATATTGTGTCGGCTTATCGACGGGTCGGATTTGTCGCGTTGGCGGACGGCGCGGAAGAGGAGGCAGAAAGAAGAAGTGGGGAAGCTTTTGGTGATGATATGCTCGGCTCGTTGCGGACATTCAGATAATCTCCAGGAAAGGTTGCAGATCTTCGCGATTTGTGTGGGGTTGTTGGTTTGTTGACGGTTGACCTTCAGCTCCCAAATTAGCAAATCAGTCCCCACCATACCTATATTTGTTCGGATCGACATGCTGACTTCGCGTTGTCATATGGAGAGCGATTTTGTCGTGGAACCCGTGTGAACATTGTCTGAGCAGAACTCGAGACATATGTCTCACGAACGGAACGTGACTTTCGTCGTAGAGACATGGCCAAGCCAGCCGCGATCTACAAGACAGCATTTGAAGCAGCGCGGATGGCCATCTTTGCCTCTTCTTCAATATTATGGATGACCTTCGGTCGAGAGTAGCAAGCTGGTTAAGAGTACCAAGCTTATCGAGCGTATCGAGCTTGTCGAGCCTGCCGACACAATCAGCGTCCACCTCAACCTCAACCACGTCCATCGCCGCGGTTCCTCGCGAGAACACACCCTTCAGCCATTTGGCCATCCTTCGCGGTATACACAGCACCTTGATCGAGAAGTCTCATCTGCAACAACCAGATGTCCCTTCCTCAATCCTCGAGGATTTCGGTCAAAGGATAGTCGAACGTGTCCGAGACGAGATAACCACAGTCTTATCGCCAAATGGTTTCGATCCCAGAACAGACTGGGATCGGCGCGTTCTTGGACCAACAATCGCCACGTTCGATATCAAGGAGGACCTCGGAGTGTGCCGAGGGGATGCAGAGTATATGTTCCTGCTGGTTACTGTGCTCTCTTTAGCGTTCGAGCTCTTGCTCTTGGTAGAGCAGAGCAAGGCAGAGCAGAGCAAGGCAAGGAAGACGCATGCTTTTCTTGAGCAAGTGTTCGACGAGTGCTTCGTGGAGCCAGAAGTCTGCCGTATAGTTGGACTCTTACTCGACGCCGAGCAGATGCGGCTAGCCCGAATGAACGCCGAAATCAAAGTAACGAAAGCAATCCGGGATATGCAGATGCTGCTACCTGATATTCCCATGTGCACCACAGCGTGGAATGCAAGTATGTTCTCTGGCCTGCGAACGAGCGATATTGCCAGTCATATTCGGCGAAGAGTGTGCATACGTGATGTGCTGAAGCCAGAGTCACGCATCTCTAGGTGGAGCGAAGAGGCAGCCACTACGTTCTTCCAAGAAGCTGGGACATTCGCATCAGTGCGCTATGCTGCCGAGACCGCTCCTGATGTGCAGGTCAAGGTCTTTCTAGAACGAGGTTGTTCTTTGCCACTCTACTTCGTAACCTGCATCGGCTTCCGTGGGGATCGCGCGATAATACACACGTTCGAGGGTCTGAGTATGGAGCTCGAGGAAGACTGTTCGATCTCTTCAATTACTGGAGTCTGTGATGGGATGCGCATCACAAAATGGGAGGGTTCCAGGGATGGCTTCATTGGTACGATATCCATTCCTCCAGGGCGCTCATATCGTGCGGACAATGTGGACATCGTAGGAGAGGGAATAGGCGATACGCTCCTGACAATCATTGGGGCACAGACTACCACATTCGAAATAGATGGGGAAAACTATCGTATCAAGCCAGTCAATTTCGGCAGTAGTATCGTGGTGGAGCATCGTTGTCAATAATGGGCGCTGTTCGCATGCGTATCAAGACACTTGACACGTTCATGTTCGGGCGTTCGCAGCGGAGGAGGGGAGTAGAATCCAACTTCGCGTATACAACTACTAGATATCGTAGCTGATGGCTAGCATTGTTGAAATTGCCGTGCGAAATGGTGATGAATGTGTCGCATTGAAGGGTGCCGCATGCGACATTTGGCCCCGGGGAGCTCGGGTGGATTGAAGATGACGAAGACGCGCTAAGCCCAGCACGGAGATGACGCAACACGGAACTTCGCGACTGCTCACCGCCCAGCGCAACTCCCACTACGATATCACTCTGGATGGCGAGCCAGATGCTAGCTAGTCGCAACCCGGGATACCTTACTTCTGCGACACCAATAGCTCCTCTCACAGTGCTGCTCCAAGCAATCCCAAGAAAAGCGTTCTCTCCGGGTACTTAGAGACCCAGAGTTCATAATAGAATATCTAGTGCATGCAATACGCTGAAAGGCTACCGCGTCTCTAATACTATTGCTGATTACCGTAGTACGAGTCGATATAGACCAAAAGGGAAGCTACTGTTGGTCTTTCTAGATGTATGTGGCCGGTGCGCGGACATCTGAACTGTGGTTCACTCTCTTTTTTCCTGCGTGTCCCACTTTCTCCATGCTAACTACGGAACATCGCTGGATCTTGAGACCTACTTCGCGGAGCAAGTAACCAATGCAGAGGCTGATACAACTCAGCTGGTAAAACTGGAATATGTGTCAACCAGGGTTGAGGAAATTCGTCGCTTTTCGAGGCGAAAATCTCATCATCGCACTGCAATGGGATTTTGTATATAACATGCTGGGTACCATGCACACTTTAACACTTCTGAGAATATAGTATCACCACTACCGCTACAATTACAATTACAACTACTGCTACTACGAATACAACTGCAACTACTACAACGACTACTACTACTACTACTACTACTACTACTACTACTACTACTACTACTACTACTACTACTACTACTACTACTACTACTACTACTACTACTACTACTACTACTACAAACCCTTTTCGTAGAGACACTAGCTATCAAGATGTTGGTCAAGATTCTCATCACCAGAATCTTGTTCTGCCTTGTAAACTTCGCCACCGGCGCTCCCATCAACGTCGATCCTCGGAAACCACCACCAATGCAGGGCCCCGGCGGATATGTCTCAGTGCCTACATATGCGTCGAACGGCTGTGACCTTATCACACCCACCGCTGAGACCTGGAGGCAACACCTACCGAACATCAAGGTATTTGCAGCTGCGTACTGGACCGGCTATCTGAACGACCCAAGCTACAACTCATTTCCGCACTATCTTCGCGACAAGCTTGCGCCCAATGTAGCGCCAAGTGCCTCCTATTGCGACACTGTTGGAGGGTGCAGCTTCTCCTGTCAAGCTCTCAATCCCTCGCTACCGCAACACGATAGGCAGATGGCATACTTCCTCTTCGAACAGATCGCCGGTGTGGACCACCTGTTCAAGAGCCTTCATCTTGGTCTACAGGAAGGTGCAATGTATGCGGATGGACAAGTGCCTTCACTTGTGCAGACATACAGCGCTGCATCACGCATCTCGACGCAAATCCAACAGGAAAAGAACGACCACAAGAGGAATGAGAAGCTGGGTATGGCTGTCGTCTCCGGTCTACTGATGATGGTTGGTGGGGCACTAGCCATCCCAGGTTTCATTGGTCTCGACAAGACTGCCGCGCCTCCGATGGTCAACATGGCCGCGTCTACCTACATCTCCATCATCGGCACAATCAACAACGCTCGAGCCGATCCTGTGAAGCTTCCTTCCAATGTCGAGGCGATTATACGCTCATCCCTAAACGAGTTTCGCCATCACAGTATGATCAGCATTGCACATGAGATGAAGACGCTCATGGAAGGAGACAAGAATAACCATGGACAAGACCTGCTCACTATCATGCAGGGCCAGGACTTCTTCAGAAGAGATGGAAATATCCAAGAGGATATCATGAAGATGACCGAAAGGATCTTCAAACATAGCGTCATCAACGCACTGTGGCAATGGGAAAGGCCCTACATCGTTGACGCTGACGTGCCAACAGGTGGCTGTGAGTGGGATTTTCGTGGGCCGACCGAGAACCGAGTTTGCCTGCCGGAACGCCCGGATCACGCATACTACATGTACGCCTTGGATATTTCGCAGGAGAACGACCCTGGCAAAAACCACAAAGCGTTGATCCATGGCCCGACTGGTTACCGTAACTTCTTTGAACAGCAGAACGGCGACGTTTACGGAGCTACCAAGGAAGATGTCGTCCGCTCGTCCCTTTTTGTCCACGAGCACAATCTGTATGACGCTCTACAAACTGCTGACTTCCAGACGGTCCAGTCGGCTCTAGGACAAGCGATGAATGCGGGCAACGGCCAATATAACCTCATGGGAGCCTACACGTTACCGATCGCACGCAATCCACGTGGTGAAGCCATTTCCAGTGTCTGGTCCAAGCATGGTCGGAACTACCCTTGCATCGTTGGCGAGTTCGGCTGGAACGACAACACATACAATCCCTCCCTGGATCAGACCTTCAACTTCCTCCATCGAACTGGTCTTATGTTCTCGGAGGATTGGGAGAACTTTTGCCACAATGAAGGCCATTGCAAAGGCGACAATGATGTGGATTGGCATTCCCAACTTGACGCTCTTCGTAAACCAGGTGATCCGGAAATTCCCCCCCGCCTGAAGCACCCTTTCAAACAGTGCAAGCAGAAGACCAAGCACGAGATAGGTTACCCTTCTCGAGACTCCAATCCTCCTCGTGAGAGGGGTCTGAGTGCTGAATTCACGAATGCGACAATTTCATAAGCCTAGTCTGTCGCGCAATCTGTCGTGTAACCGACATCTCATTCAATGAAAAAGGGGAACACCCTGGAGCCTACGTTGACGTTAGATCGCCTACTTTGCAGGCTTCCATCTTGATGTAGGCTGCAGACCTATTCAATTTCCTCTTTGCGTGAGGTGCTGGCGTGGAGACGGGGTGGATTCGTCGGGAGATCAGCGCGGGTACCTGGCAAAGTCATGAGACTTGTAAGCATTGGTCAGCGATTGGAGTGGTTTGATGGACGTGTTCCGTGGAGTATGAATGAGGGTTGCTATCCTGTCATGGATACACTACCATGACTACAAGCCGACTTGTGGCTTGCGTCCTGTCTGCCTATTGGGCCGGCATTCAAAATGTAGATGTAGAGCAACTCAATAGTGACTCGCCGCACTTACCTGCATGCCCACATTGACCTGCGATGACACTGTTCTTCTGTGTGCAACAACATGTAACTAGCTTTGCCCACTCCATGTACCTTCGTCCCCATCGCAATGACCGCGATACATGTATGAGTCCCTGAGACAGTTTCGTCAAGCATTCACGAGTCCACATGAAATATGAATGAACACCCCTTGGTTGCATTCAGTATCCACAACGGCGGGTCGCCTGCAAGTAACCGTAGACTTCGCCCGGTATTGGGACGGCAGAGGATCGTGGGCGAGCGTGTGCCTGAGTCCTAGTCTATATTGTATGACTAGGAACAACCCAGCAAAAACTGTGCAGCAGAAGGCCCGATACGGCGTCAGGTAGATATGGCGACAGCTACACACGTGGCGGGAGACGCGGGCTCAGCAGCGTTGCGCCACATGAGGAAATGTCATGATTCTGGCGCTGAGCGTAGAAGGCTGGTAGTTGGGCAATGGTTCGGAGGCGCGAATGCTGACTGCGCACGATGCTGCACGCCCTGTTTTCTTGGGGCAGTGCGCCTTTCTGGGGGCGGGCTCGGCCAATGACGGTCGCACGGAGCCGCGCCCGAATCATGTTCCTCGGGCGGATCGATCCTGCAGATGAAATTGTCAAGATACGTCCCGTTACCACAAATATACTGTGGGTATTCACTACGACATCAATATCTGAAGCCGAAAGAGGATGTTTCGACGCTAGAAGCGACATAAAAAGATATATATGCCCGGGCATCGAAGTACAAGCAACGCCAAACCTCGTCTCGAGAGCATGCCGATATGCTCGTGCATTGCGCGCGCTATAGGATTAGGTGCAAGCCATTGCCAGCCTCGTGGCAGCCTTGTCCCGGAAGTGCAAAGGAGAGCGTATCAGCCTCATATCGAGTCAGAGGCCTGGGCGCGAACATTGTCCCATGCGGAGGATATCGCACATGGATCCAGCGGTGTGGCTTTTGGAACCGATATGGAGCGAAGGATTCGCCGTTCGAGCATGTGGGCGTCATACGTGAACGAGTCGGTATATACCCTAGTGATACCCACGCCGTAGCCATTGATCAAAGAGTGGGTTGCAAATGGGTTCTGCAATATACATCGGCACGCGTAAGCTCCAGTACCTTGGTGTCGGCGCTATATGACCGTACCCAATGCCGCGAGAACTGCACGTCCTACAAAAGTTTGTTGAACTGTGAACACTGCACGTCAGCGCGCAACAGCCACACCGCTGTCAACGGGTCCTTGATACCCGTGATGTCGGCGTCGTCGGAGATAATCGTCGCAGCTGTCGGGGCGCCGATGGGCAGGCGGCACCGTCGTTGTGATTCCTGAGGATCATAATTAGATCGAAATGCCCCCGTAGATTTGGGTTCGACGAAGGGAGGATTCAAGTGGGGCAAACAGCAATGGATCGCTGCAGGGTGACAAAGATCCGACGCTAGGCCCCGTGCAGTCGGCGCTAGCGTGGGTTGCCTGATCAGACCTGGCCGCACGCACAGGCAGACCTTCCCTACACAACCACGAACCCAAGGATCACCATCACGTTTCGCGTCGATTGCTACATTCAACACATGGTTTCAGGGTCCAGAAACTCTCGACGATTTAACAAGCCCCCCGTTATTGCCGGACTTTACTGGTTGGTGCCTCCCGAAAGTCTCCAGCTCGGCCAAGACCTAGTTCCCGTAGCTACAGGTGGCACGACTCGTCCATTGGAGGTCCCTGTGACCTGAGACATGCCCGGGTCTTTGTGCGAGGGATTGCCATACTCGCTGTTGTGGCCGCATGTCTCGTACTCCGGCAACGCGGAAATTGGTGTCCAGCGAGCCGGTGACCAACCAAGAGAGCTTTTGCTGCCAACCAGTACGCATATGTCCACAAAGTTTGGAGATGAGCTCCAAATGCCTAGGCAGATCATGAAAGAGCGAACGTTTCCAAGTGCTCGTCATGATGCCCGGATGATGCGGCTACGCAGAACCTTTGGTTGTGATTTTCGGTTCTACCCTTCACGGAGAGTTCGTGCGCCGCATGCAAGACCCCGCTGATGTGCCACGATTATCGTGCCTTGCGTACGGTCCGTGTAAAAGCCGAGCTTCGAAGCCAATGCGACACCAGCGTCGTGACGGTAGCCAGCGCCCCATTGCGCGCTTCATGACATGGATGGAGCTAACGGCCATGTGCGCAGCCCCACTCTTCACTGAACATAACCCTCGAGACCCTATCCTAGTGGCAACCTCGATTTCGTTTCTTTGACCTTGCCCGTCTATCCGCAGCTCGTCGACCCTCCACGCCCACATGTGTCGCATACTTCCCCGGGCAGGCCCACGATAATCCAGTATGCAGTTGCCTCCGGTGGATGTCCTCCTGTCCTGGCCGACCCCGAATTATATTGACCCGGAAACGCGCGGCCCTGCCCTCCTCATTGTCAACAGCATCCTCATAGCACTGACCGTCCTCACTGTGGCTGCCCGTTTATACACGCGTCTAGTAATCAAGAGGTGGTTTGGTATCGACGATGTCTTCATCCTTATCGCGCTGCTCTTCACATGCGGTCTCACTGCCGTCGTTCTCCTGGCAAACCTACGATTTGGATGGAATAGGTGAGCAAAGCAATTCACAGTTGCATAGCATACCGCTAACCATGGTACCACGATAGACATGTTTGGGATATCCCCTTTTCCATGTTCGTTCCCGCCTTTAAAATCGCCATGACAGCCAAGGTGGTCTTCACAGCGGCCGCGAGCTTCACGAGGCTCTCTCTGCATTGCTTCTATTACCGATTGATCTCGGACTCGGGGAAGACGTGAGTAGCTTCGGCGTGGCTACTGCATTTCAACAGTCTTGCTAATTTGCTTAGATGGTTCAAGTGGGCGGTTCATGTCAATGTTGTCTACACACTCGGCATCTTGATATCATTCCCCTTCATCGCCATCTTCTTCTGCACACCCATCAAGAACTATTGGACTGTCGGTGCACCGGCAGACACTTGTATGGACGAGGGAGTTGCGACTCTCATTTGCGGGATTATCAACTGCGTCGCGGACTTTCTCACTACGGTAACACCGATCCCCTTGGTCATGGGCGTAAGTTGGCTCGATTCCTCACGCAACGCAAAATAGGTACTGACTGATTTAGCTTCACATGCGTCTGCGTGAGCGCATGGCCGTCGCCGCGCTCTTTGCAATGGGACTGATTGTCACCGCTGCTGGTATCGTGCGTACCTGGTTCATCTATCGGAGTCTCTTCGATGAGTACGATCAAACCTGGTACGCATATCCACTTTGGATCGCGGCCGCTGTAGAGATCGACTTGGGTGTAGTAAGTTGCCATATACGAGTGCTAATCAGAGGTACAATGCTTACTGATAGCAGATATGTGCCTCAGCTCCAGTACTGAAACCTCTCCTTGCGAAGATCCCCTTCAGTCTATCACAATCCCTCTCAGGTGGCATATCCTTCAAGAAATCGAGCGCGCATTCATCGAAGACGCTAACCGCCAATGCATCAGCGTCGCATTCCACGAACCGGAAATCCGAAGCACCCCGCAACGTGCCAGAGCTCGCAAATGACAAGGGCAACAGCTATGAGATGAAGCATTGGGCGGATACAGAACAGGACCTGGAGCGAGGAAGCCAGGAAGCCATCTTGGAAGAGGAGGAAGCTCCCAAGACGGGGATGTCTCGCCTGTGGGGTAAGATCCGGCCGAAGAGCGAAAATGGAAACATGAATACGGATACCGACATGACGATCACCTTGACCAGCGAAGTGGAACTACAAGTCGAACCAATGAAGCGACGTCCGGCGCGGTACGAAACACACGGTGACCTGCACGAGAACCACATGCCATTACCACCGTTAGCACCGCGATCCAGCGGACAAGATCGGTAACGCCACGTCCCGGCTTGCGCGATCAAAATCGACAGCGACGTCTTCGATTCGAAACTAAAGATCTCACGTCGCGCATCATGTACGCGCAAGCGGGGAATATAAAGTTATGACTGGCATATTGGGGGCGCTTACATCTTGGTGGTTTTTTTTGCAACGCTTTAGCATATGATACCATGTTCGACTGCTCTATTAAGGGTACAAAACTAGACGTTTCAGAATACAGACGGCCTGGACGCCAAATTCATCCATTAGTCTCAGTGCGACGCCACACTTCGTCCACACGGGCTTCTCGCGCATTCGTGTAGTGAGCGGCCTGCGCTGAACATCATTGACGGAATGCCAATATGTCAGTAGGATGACAGCTCTAGCTTTGCGCACAGGACTGATAGTCACCCAGCTCAACAACTTCGCAACCCTCTTTGGGAGAGACATCATTCTGCGCCATCTTCGTCCTGCCCACGGTACCCTTGGATTACGGCCCTTGGGCTCACCCGGCGAACATCGGCTAGACTATTGAACGAACACCAACCATCCGACCACGACTGCAAAGGCGCCGACCATAAGCATGCCGTAAGCGGTGAACCAGGCCTTGCAAACTTGCAAACCTTCGCTGTGGTACTCATTGGTATCACTCGCACCAAACTGCATGACTTAACTCTCTATGCGTTTCAAGACAGCCATTCAAGGTTTATACGTCACACGCATACATGCCGGCACCGTCACAAAGCGGACGATCAAATCTAGAACGCCGCCGGATGCGAGTGCCGAGGTTTAGCCCGCAGTGAGTTTGTGGAGCGTTGAGAACTGTAAAAAGTTCACTCTGCCGTATCGCGGAAAGTTACAGACGTGTTCTCACGTGTATGCGGCGTGACGGCGTGCACTCCGACGGCACTTGGAAACGCTAGTCCAGGTCTTGTTATCCGACAGATGTTCCTCGGCAAAGCTTATTTGTTCCGGCACTACAACCTTAGATCTTAACACTGGGTGGGTGGGGGAGGTGGCGGGGCGGAAGGTGGATGGCGATGTGTAGATAAGAAAGAGCAGAGAAGGTGGATAATGATGTCAGAGGGGGTTGATGGTGTGTGTGCGGTAAGCGCCTCGTGTTCCTCGGCAAAGCTTATATCTTCCGGAGCTACAGCCTCATACCCTGTCCTCCCCCGCAATCCAAACAGCCAGAATACGGGGAGCGCAGGCGCCGGAGAACCTGGAGTTGCAACCTCGTGACATGCTAAGGCTCGTAAATGTACAGGCCTCGTCGCTGTTGGAGGAGAAATTGCCCACCGTGCATACCCAACTGCCTTTCTCATCTAGTCCACGGACGGAGAGATGAACTATGTATATTGATACAGCGACAACAAGGCTGCAGAGATATTTGTTTAAATGCAGGCGATGTAGCAAATATCTGGTTGATCCAGTCGATCGCCCGGTTCTTCTCTCGTGGTAATAGTAGTAACAGCCAGTCATGCCTTCACCATCCAAGATCGCCGCGCTTGGCCTTGCGGCTACGGGTTCTTTCGTCGCTGCTGGACCTTGCGACATCTACGCCTCAGGCAACACGCCTTGCATCGCTGCGCACAGCACCACTCGCGCGCTCTACAATGCCTTCAGCGGTTCTTTGTACCAGGTCAAGCGCGGCTCCGATGGCGCTACCACCAATGTCGCACCTCTCTCCGCTGGTGGTGTAGCCAATGCCGCAACACAAGACAAGTTCTGCGCCAACACCACATGTCTTATTACCATCATTTACGATCAATCTGGCCGTGGTAACCACCTTACACAAGCCCCACCTGGAGGCTTCAACGGACCGGAAGCTAATGGCTATGACAACCTGGCTGGAGCCATCGGCGCACCTGTTACACTAAATGGGAAGAAAGCATATGGTGTCTTTGTCTCACCCGGTACCGGATACCGCAATAACAAGGTCAGCGGTTCAGCGACTGGCGACGCCGCAGAGGGCATGTACGCTGTGCTCGACGGAACACATTTCAACGATGCGTGCTGTTTCGACTACGGCAACGCCGAGACCAACAATCTTGACACTGGTAGGCACCTTCTCATCCACCATTATCAATCGCATTTCACTAACAAACCCCACAGGAAATGGCCACATGGAAGCCATCTACTTCGGCACAAACACCATCTGGGGCACCGGCTCCGGCTCCGGCCCCTGGCTAATGGCGGATCTGGAAAACGGCCTCTTCTCCGGCATGTCGCCCAAAAACAACCCAGCGGACCCTACCCTCACAGACCGCTTTCTCACCACCGTTCTGAAGGGCGGACCAAACAAGTGGGCTCTCCGGGGCGGCAACGCCGTTTCCGGCTCCTTGTCGACGTACTACAACGGCGCGCGACCCAGTGTCTCGGGCTACAACCCCATGAGCAAAGAAGGCGCGATCATCCTAGGCATCGGTGGCGACAACAGCAATGGAGCGCAAGGAACGTTTTACGAGGGAGTCATGACATCCGGGTACCCCACCGATGCGACTGAGAACGCAGTGCAAGCCAACATCGTTGCGGCGAAATACGCGACTACAAGCTTGACCAGCGGACCCGCCTACACAGTCGGTTCGTCAATCTCTCTCCGCGCCACAACCGCAGGCTACACAGACCGCTACCTCGCACATACTGGCTCTACCGTTAACACACAAGTCGTTTCTTCCTCCAGTACCGCGCTGCTCAAGCGACAGGCTTCCTGGACCGTGCGCGCCGGACTCGCAAACAGCGCTTGTTTCTCATTTGAATCCAAAGATACGGCTGGTAGTTACATTCGCCATTACAATTTCGTCTTGCAGCTACAGGCGAATGACGGGTCGAAGGCGTTCAAGGAGGATGCGACGTTCTGTCCTCAGACGGGACTTGGTGGGTCTGGCAGCTCGATTCGTGCGTGGGGTTTTCCGACGAGGTATATTCGTCATTACAACAACATCGGAAACATTGCTAGTAACGGTGGTGTTCATGATTTCGATGCTGCGGCGAGCTTCAATGCTGATGCGACCTGGAGTGTTGGTACTGGGCTGGCTTAGAGGGATGCTGGTGGGGATGTGGGTTAACGTTGGCTTGAGCTATCGTGGGAGTGGGTTATTATTCTTCCCGAAATCGATCGGATAATCCTCGCTAAGCTGAATTCGATGCTTTGTAAATGGTCTTGTTTTCTCAAGTCTATTTATGCTTTGACATAAGAATGTTGACGGACATCTTGCTAATAGGAGCGACGGGTACCAGACGCTTCCACTATGTCCATGTATACTGCAAGATCTCATATAGATAACGAAACAACACACTTTGACGCGGTCATAGCCTGATCGCGTACCATGCATCTTCAAATGTTAAAGGTCGTCAACCAAGGGTTCCTCGCATCCTCAACCACAGGTCTGACTTTCACGAAGCACTACGTCATTAGTGAATGCATATAACCATTCACTCTTCAATTAATCCCTATTGAGCAGGAACAATGCTTCTCCAAAAGGCCCACTACTCTTCGCTACGGGCCAGCCTCAATCATAAGCAATACGACAAGCGTTGAGAAACGCACCGCTCTCTCAACCTCTGCGCGACTTCTACCAAAGACTATTCGCAACTCACAATGGACGCAATAGTTTGCCCACATTGAATACTTTACTGGCCGGGGGACTAACATGTATAGGCCCAACTCCTAAATTTGCAGCAACGCGCTGAGATGATGCACTCACAGGCAATCCAGGGGTATACGACGCCTTCACCGATCGCAAGAACGCCGGCGGGTAGCGCAACGTCGCCGCTTGATACGATGTCCTTGTCAAGCACACCAGCCAGATCGAGCCCGTATACGCCTAGCATAGCCGTCGCAGACCCTGCCCAACAGCCTATGCATACAGCGCAGAAGCGTCTAAGATCAGAAGATGAAGAGCAGGAAGCGCAAGCAAAGCGAGCGCGTAACGACTCTATAACGACGGAGCAAGAGCAGTGTTACAACCACAACAAGCAGGCGATCGAAGCTTGGTGTAAAATGCAGCAAATGCAATCCAGCGCTCGCTGGTACGAGAAGCTTCACGCTTGGGAAACGAACGGACGTCGCGATGTGAGACGCAAGTCACAGGCAACAGCATCGCCGCCTGCTCCCATAACCATTACGCAAACGACGGCAATGGATTCTGCAGCCGAGATCATCCACATCCGCCAGCAATGGGGCGACCTAAAACCTGATCAACGTACGCATGCACTGGACAAATTGGAAGTACCGGAGTGGCCGACTGAGGACTCTCTCGAGAATAGTGTGAAGAGGCCGAATGGAATGTACAAGTGCATGCACTCCGAGGGAAGCCACCATAAGTGTTGCCGGGAAGGTGTTACTGCGGTTAATAAGAAACATGCTATCGCTAAGCAGGTTCGAGTATTCAAGAGCAAGGTAGAGGATATGGTGTTAAAGGGGAATCTTTATGTTGCGCATAAGACTTGGCGGGATTGGAATAAGAAGAATAAAGCGGAGTATTCGACAGAGGCGGCGAGGTGGGATAAGGTGTTGGCTGCTGTGCAATGGGGAACGAAAGCAGGGCAAGGAGTTGCAAGGACGCTTACGAGGAGGACGAGTGTTAAGGCTTCTCGTCATGGTGTTCCACAGCAACATAGATCACAGCCATTCGTTGCAGCAGTATTACCGGCTCAGCAGATGTTCCCATTGCAACAGGCTACCCACGCACACCCAGCGTCGCGGCAGTTCCAGCATCAGTTCCCGAAGCAGCAGCCACTCCATCAGTCAGTCAACCCCAGTAGTATAGCTACATCGCGAGTCCAGTCAGTATCTCCGGTGCAACCTCAACCGCAACATGTCTTCACCAAAACCCGAACTCAAAGTTTCACTCCCTCGGCCGTATCCACAAGTCCAGCTTCAGTAACAAAGCATGGATTTGGCGGCCCCACGGTTGGTTATGCTGGACCGCAACTGGGCATGTCGCCTCGACAGCGGGCTCCAGCCTGCGCCTATTCTCAATACAGGTCGCAGGAAGATGCAGTGATTGCATCTGCAACAGCGCCTGTAGTCGCTCGTCACGTGCCGCAAGTTACGCCACTACCGGGCCAGACACTGTCACCAGTCACTTCTGGACGATCGCACTATCCTATTTACAGCCAGACCACGCTTCACTCCATGGATCGACAGCGACAGGAGCGCCAACAGCAACAGCAAGCTCCGCCGCAGCCTAGAAACCTGAAAAAGCAGCAAGCCGCCATCCAGCTGCCACCATCAGGCGCAGTGACAAATTATGTGATCAAAACACGTCCAGCACCAACCCGGGTGACTACAAGCCCTAGTGCAAAGCCACATCACACTTCGGCATCCACTCTCACATCACACATGTCTTCCCCTGCGCAGACCCTCTCACCAGATAGGTCTTCAGTCACGCTTGTAGCTGCATCGCCTGTCTCACAAAGGTCTGCCGTAGACTACCGAACAGCAGCAGCACGCATGCTCCAAAAGCTTATCAAAGACTTTGAGCCTATCGCGCTTGGCGGACTGAAGATCACTAGGGTTGATGTGAATAGGGATATGAGTGGATGTTTGCGCAGGCTGACGACGGCGCTGCAGTTGGAAGCTGAAGCTGAAGAAACCTTGCGGAAGGAGGCTGAGGAAGCTGCGCGGATCGCTTCAAAGGTTGCTCTCCATGCTGATTTTGGAAACGCTGATGGAGATACGACTAACGCTGAGATGAATGCCATCGAAGGCCATGAACTAGACTTCCTCTTCTCCTCCACCCCCATCCTTCCCACTCACAGCTTCCCCATCGATTTCGGCAACGTCGACAAATATCTCTTCGACACCAACCTGAATAGCAACGAATGGCGCCCGGAGATCATGCTTGAATTACCACCTGACTTCGGTAGGATGGATCTCATCGGCATGACGCAATGGGCTTTTGCTGAAAATCCCTCACCAACACAACCGAGAGAAGACACAGCGCCGCAAGCCGAGACAGAGGAAGAAGATTCATTAGAAGACTTAAGTTACCCGGAAGCTTGGTTTATAGAAGATGTTGGACAGTTTGTGACTAGTGGTCCGATACCTGAGTGGATGCAACGGCCTACGACGAATTTCACTTTAGAGCAAAAATCGAATTCTGGGTTGGATATAATGACTCCGTCGGATCCGCAGGACTGGCTGAGAAACCTCAGGGTCCAGCAGGAGGAAACGGAGGCGAATCAGAGGCGAGCGCATGGAGGTGTGCCGTGAGTGCGGCCATGTTCGGATCATGACGTTGCTATCACGCCCGAATCGTCGCAAGCCTTTCGCTTGGTTGTTGCGGGCGCATATTACTAGCATAGAACGAGAGGTTGCGCAAATGCAGTAGTTACGCGAATGCTTCAACCAGGGTTCTTGCCTCAGCACGTGATGCTTGATCTGGTCGTTCCCAAGGTTCGCAGCGCGCATGTGTGAGCGATTAGATCGACTTTGGGTAGAAAATAGCAACCAAGGTACCCGAAGCCTCTTGCGGTAGCACATCTTGGTAGGGCGGTCGATATTTGGGATTCGCAGCTAGTAGCAAGTCGACAACCAAAGTCGCGCTCACTCCGAATGATTTCGACGAAGTGTCATTGGCTTACACGCCATTTCACCTCGCCCAGAGTCATCTTTTCCCATGGCTTGCCTGCTATTGTGCCCTATAGAACCTAGCTGTCGGCGAAAATTTGTAAGTTCACCTTCACTTTTGGTAGCTATGCTATTGTAAGTGCTGCAGAATAGACGTCGTCTCAGTCCCACATATAAGACAGCCCTTTCGTCTCCAACTTTTCTCCAGCTTTCTCCAACCATCTCACACACACAAATTCAAAGACTCTTCTTACGTCTACTATACCACTACAACACTACCAAACCCATCCAAGACTAGAATCCAACACAAGTCATACAATACCGCAACATCCTCACCATCACACACATACACCCTTACCACATTCGCGACCAAGACAAATCGCCAGAATGTATGCATCGCCCCCCGTTCGTATGTACGGTGCCGGTGCCAAGGAGGCCGCCGACGAACGTCTCCTCGACGAGGTCAGGAGTCGTCGTCTGGCCAGCGACGCAGCCACCACCAGCGTTGTCGCCGCCGCCGCCAAGACCGCCCACCACGAGTCCGTCGAGGGCATCCAAGAGAGACTTATCGAGGTCCGCCGCCGCCGCCAATTCCTGCTTGAGGAATTGAGCAAGAACAAGGCCGCCGAAGAGACTTTACTCCGCAAGGCTGATCGGGCTTCGGCCATGAAGAGGAATATCTCGGGTTTGGCAGAGAAGAAGGAGGAGAGGGAGAGGAAGAGGAAGGCAGCTTTTGAGCAGAAGAGGTTGGAGAAGGAGATGGGGGGTAGGCCGGTGGGTGTGGTGAAAAAGGCGCCGCAGAAGGGGCAGGCGGCGTGGAAGAGCAAGTTCAAGGACTTGTAGGCAGCGGGGTTTTTTTGGGGGCCGATTGGAGAAGTAGGTAGATGGTGATGTCGTCGCCTGGCTTGAGATTTTCCTGAATGAATGATGTTTGCTGACGATAATGTATGCCTTAGTCGTGATTTACTGCCTCACACCACTGGGCGCACGATGATATGTAGTTGTGAAGTCACTTTATGTCAGCGCAGATACTCAACCCATTATCACTGAATACCTCCTGGCTACATGATGTCGCGACGTGCGTGCTCTAATAATGCGTGGTATGCATCAGAACGTGGTGGCAGAAGTCAAGTTCGAGGTACCCCACAAAAGCCAACTGCGCGGCAGCGCACGGACGGACGGTGACGTACTGCGATATCGTGACCGATACGCACCTATCACACATCCGTGGCGACGACATGTACCTACCCACTCCAATTCGACCACTTCTTTCACATCTGCCAGTCTGCAGCAAACCTCTGCATCGACCTCCTCACCCTTTTGCCGTCGTACCCGAAGACATTCCCGAGCCGCCTCACCCTTGCAACACATCATCCGATATCGCAACATCGTCATCATCTCGAAGCAACATCAAGCACCTAAAAGAGCAGGTACAAAGCGCATCCAAGATACGCGAGTAGTACTTTGATCTTACATAGCTTCTCGTATTCGCTGCTTAATCACGCCAATCTACCCCGGACTTATTGCGACTAGGCGAAGGTGGGAAGGTGTCACCACGGAACGTTGCCGAGACAGTAGGATCGGGTGGGAGAGTGGAGCAGCCCTTTCCCTGCAGGACCGACGATTGAGGCGCCATATTAAGCCTTGGTGGATTCGCATCACTCCTCTTTTCGGTGCGGGTTGCATACAAGAGGTACTCGTGACGGAACCATTTGCTACATAAGCTTTTCGCCACCCCAGCTGAGGTACTTCAACGGCCGATCGATTCCCAAACCAGAGGCTGCATACAACTTCAAGGAGCTCAACACCATCAATCAACATCATGGAGCTACGAATTCGCGAAACAGAAAGCCCTACACCACAAACACCCATCCCGCCGCTGCTCAACCTCCCTTCGGAACTACTCCATCATGTACTCAGCTACCTCTCATTATCAGACCTCCTCACCGTGGGCATGGTTAGCAAAGTCTTGCGTACCCACACATTCCAAGACACGCTCTGGCAGGCCTTTGTAGAAGCAGAGGTGCCCAACGTCACGAAACCAGCGCGTCTCACATGGCGGGAACTATTCCAGGAACACCACCCATACTGGTTCATCGCGCGCCGCAAGATCTGGTTCGCCGACACAGCACACACGGGCAAACTCCTCATCGCGCGCTACGACCACAGACTCGATGCCATAGAAGCCTATGCCCTCGTTGCCGAACGACGATCGCCAGTAGCTCTATCATGGGACCAACATCCCGAAGCCATAATCCACACCTTCAGCCCCAACGTGCGCCTCGATCTCAATGCGCCCATCGTCCGTCTAAACCGAGATGCCTACGAAGAAGCCATCGGAAACATAGGATATCGCCTCCAAAAGGAAGTCCGCATGGGCCTCTACCGCGACCGCCAACAACAAGCCGCCTCCCTCTTCTCCCAACTGATGCTGACCCGCCCATGGCCCCAAGCCATAACAACAGATGCCACACCCGTCTGGCCACCCCTCACCCTCCCCAGCGCAGACCGCACGCGAAACGACCACTCCCCGTCCGGTTTCCGCCAGCCCGGCCAAAAACCCGCAATCCTCGACCAACTCTCCGAATCCACATTCCGGATCCGGCGGTGGATGGAGTTCTCAACACGCGTCCTTGGCATGGGCATGCGCATCGGCGAGGACGTGACGACTTGGGCGACCCTGCCCGAGGAAAGTTACACGCCCACGCCCCAGAAACCATGGCAGGGTATCTGGTGCGGTGACTACGCAGGCCACGGCTGTGAGTTTTTGGCGATTATGCAGCCGGATGAGGATGATGCGAAGCCGCTGCCGGAGCGTGCTCAATGGGCTATAAGGGCGAGAGAGAGGGAAGAAAGTGTAAGTAGTGAGGGGAGTTGGACTACGGCGCCTACCGACGCTGCATCTTCTTCTGAGAACGGGGATGAGGATGATGAGGCGGAGATGGAGACAGCAGACGATCTCGAAGATAGCGTTGCTACGCTGCAGGAAGCGTATCACAAGTATATTTCCGGATCGGTGGAGACATCAAACATGGGTAAGGCGGAGGAAGACGAGACGGTGTACCGCGGCCGTATCGAAGCCGTTAAACTAACCGGCGACCCGAATATTCCCAGGGGGGAGTACACGTTTATTGCACCGGACATTGGACCTAATGGCTTGATTCGCGTTGCGAAGGAGGAGATTTTCAAGGGAGCGCGCATTGTGAGGAGTGTGGGGCATATTGCTGCGACGGGGTTCAGAGATGGTATGTTCACTACTACTAGTGACGATGTAGAGAGGACTGAGGCTAACTAAAGAAACAGATAACTATATGACAAGCCAGCTTATACTGATCAGTCATGATCGCCTGGCGCAGTATTGGGAGACGTTTGGGCATGTGAGCTTTTATCAGAGGGTGGATGTTGATGCATTTACGAGGGTTTGAGGGGGAGTGTTTGGTGTCGGGGCGGGAGTATGGGAGTTGATAGGTAGGGGTAATGGAGTTAGCAAGAATGGAGTACATTAGCTGGTTCCGCTTCTCCACTTCGAACAGGGCGCTGCTCATTCTGAATCTGAATGTCACTAGGTATTCATCCATAGGCGCTGGCTCTGCTTCGTTGACAAGGCACTTGTGCCACGCGCAGGGTGACAGCCGCCGACGCATGGCAGATCGCGCTTTGCTAGTTGAGGGCTAGCGTCACAATCCCTGCTTCGGAACGTCATCGCCCATCACCAAATTTTGGGGCAGCCCAACAGCGCGTGTGATCAACACTGATGAACATTACGACGACCCCGCGCAGTACTTGAGCTGTTACTCACTTCCATAGGAACCCCGCCCTTTCCTCGAATCGTTTCTTCAACCCAAGTCCACCCACTTCTCAGAGCGTTCCGAAGCGAACATGGCGACGCACGAGCAATACATACTGCACGTAACGGCGGGCGCAACCTACGACACGTCAAAACACGAAGATGTCCTGGTCAACAGCGAGAAGCCACTCGACATATCGTCCGACCTGATCGACGCGAGAGTGCACATGCGCATCAAAGACTACCGCGGTACGCATCCCACTCCGGCCCCTCCGTCATGCTGCCCCTCCAACGCTCACCATCACTAACGAAGCCAAGGCCTACCAGAAGGATCTCCAAAGACATCACCCTACTTCTCAACACCACAACACCCGTACGATCGCTACTCGATATCCTTCTCCTTCACACCCAAACAAGACATAGCCGGCGACAAGCTCGTCTTCGGCAACGACTTCGACCACCCCATCCGCGACCGATTACCGCCTCTCTTCGACAAGGCGTTCGGTATAGTTAAGTGGTGGATCGACCCGGGACTAGACGGCGATGTATACGCAGACGAGCCATACCTCTACGGCGCGCTTCTCTCCTCCATAAACGTCCTGCGTATTGGTGGCAAGAAGGACGCGGACAAGCCGGCTAGAGGCGACTTGGAAGGCGAGGCGCAAACAGAAGGAGATGTGGAAGTGCCTGGCTCGGACGGCGAAGCTGTTGTCTACGAAGAGGGCGCCGATGGCGATGGCGTGGATGTCAGGAAGAGCAAACACGTACCCGATAAAGCCAGCGCGCGACAAAAGTTCTTCCTCACAGAGCAGAACCGGAAGGACTTCGTCTTCGAAGCTGGTCGCGAATACAAGTGCGATTTCTTCAACCCGTATCTCGATTTCAATGAGTTTGCGCTCAAGATCGGGTATGGTTTACCCGTGATAAGCATGATCGGACACTGGGACGGACAGCCATTACGGTAAGTCACTTGTCTCTCCTTTTGCTCCTGTCCCGCTGGTGTTATCACCGCCATTACTACTACCGCTACTTACGCATTTCATTGGACCGTGGGATATGGAGCTGACTTGATGCATTCACTAATCAGACCGCACACACTTAGATATGTGCTTAAGAACCGGGAAACCAACCAGGAGCTCTTTGTTGTGGTGATTGAGCTGCTGCCTACTGAGCAAGCGAAGAAAGAGGGTGCTGAGGACCCGAAGGAGAAGTTTGAGGAGGTTCATGGGAAGGAGAAAGAGGAAAAGAATGAGGATCTGGATTAGGGGGGAAAGGGTTGGTATTCGGAGTATGATGGGGGGATTGGGTTGGGGGCATCAGCATGGCGTTTGGGAGGGTATGAGTAATGTAGGATGGAATGGAATGGGATAGAACTATCGTTAGTGATAGTATGGGAGTGCGCTCGATATGAGCTGCAAGTACAGCAGTCAATGTAACTTGGATGATTATTTCCATGAATGGCCATCTCCGCTATCCCCCGCGGGGACATAACGGGGACGCGGCAGATGAAGCTCGGACCTCCGAACTTCGGCGGGAGCTGCAGCAACACCAAAAATTCCATCGCGAACCTGTCACTCCCGCATCACATCTCCAAAATGGCCGCACGCACTTTGAGGATAGGTAAGACGCCCAATTGCACGGATATTGCACATTGGATATCCGCTACCACCATAAACCCACCCGACTAACACGACCCAGGCCTCATCCCCGGCGACGGCATCGGCCGCGAAGTAATCCCCGCGGGTCGCCGCATCCTCGAAGCGCTGCCCTCCTCCTTCGGCCTCAAGTTCTCCTTCTCGCACCACGAAGCCGGCTGGGAAACCTTCCAAAAGACCGGCGCCGCCCTCCCCGACGCAACCGTCGAGGCCCTCAAGTCTGACTGCGATGGCGCTCTCTTCGGAGCCGTCAGCTCGCCTACCGTGCAAACAAAAGGCTACTCCAGCCCCATTGTCGCCCTCCGCAAGAAGATGAAGCTTTACGCCAACGTAAGGCCGGTTAAGAGCGTCAAGGGAGGCTTGAGGGATGTGGATTTGGTGATTGTACGAGAGAACACCGAGGATCTTTATGTCAAGGAGGAGAAGACGTATACGGCGCCTGATGGAAGCAAAATTGCCGAAGCAATCAAGCGTATCTCAGAAACGGCATCGTTCAACATCTCCGAAATGGCGGGTGACATCGCCCTCCGCCGGCAACGCGTTCGCGACGCCGGCGCCACATCCATCCACTCCTCCCCCTTGGTCACAATTACACACAAATCCAACGTGCTATCCCAAACTGACGGCCTCTTCCGCGAAACCGCCCGCCGAGCACTCCAAAACAGGAAGTACCAGATGGTCAATGTGGAGGAGCAGATCGTAGACTCCATGGTGTACAAGCTCTTCCGCCAACCACAGGATTACGACGTCATTGTCGCGCCCAACCTTTACGGCGACATCCTATCCGATGGCGCCGCAGCACTCGTCGGCTCCCTCGGTCTGGTTCCTTCTGCCAATGTCGGCAAGGACTTCGTGATTGGTGAGCCATGCCATGGGTCTGCGCCCGACATCGAGGGCCAGGGCATTGCGAACCCCATCGCGACCATTCGATCAACAGCTTTGATGCTTGAATTCATTGGCGAAGAGGAGGCGGCGGCCAAGATCTACAAGGCTGTTGATGCGAATCTTGAGGAGGCTAAGCTACTTAGCCCTGACATGGGGGGTAAGGCGAAAACGGACGAGATCATTGAGGATATTTGTAGGAGGTTGTAGGGCTTCGATGGCGATGTGATGGATGGAAGGATGCAACGTTGAAGCTACTTATACTTAGGGTCGGGATGGAGCAACCCTCAAATGTTTGATGAACCGGTTTTCGTGCTTCGGGGACCGATTCATCAAGGACTAGAGCGTTGCTCCGTTCTTGTAGTGCCGACAGGTGAGGTTGATGTTCATCGCCTCGATCCTCTTCTTCAATACATTCTCTCCGACGACCCAGGCTACCCTTGCGACAATTCGAACGACATCGCCAGTAGCAAATACCTCTTCTACTGTGACCTTTCAGGACAAATTAAGCCTTTAGTGTTGTATGGCGAGGTGCTGAAGGCCTGCATCATTTGACTCGCCCTGCCGCGCCCACCAGGTCAATGCATCGGTAGGGGTGTTGAGATATGAGTAGCTGGACAGCGACCCAATCAAAGCCAGGTAGCAAGGTGTAGCTTGACCAGGTTCGCTTCTGCACGCGGCTGTGGTGTTATCTGCGCCACGGCACTGCCCCCACTTGCTTGATGCAGTCAGCTGCCATGCGCCTCGAAGTTGCTGCCTAAACATCTTCGAGTACAAAAGCTTAGTTTCTCCACGATATCCCCACGTATCCTTTCGCCATGCAAACGTCGTCTTACCAATACCGACCGCTGCAACACAGCAACTCGATTCGTATCCTTGTACTGCATCCAAGTCCAAATGAATCAGACCCAATCGAATGTACCATATGTCACGAGGACCTCGCCAATGGATTCCTTTGTTACGAAGCAGTGTCCTATACCTGGGGGAGTAGTGGCCCAACGCATACGATTCGCTGCAATGATGCCAAAGAGAGTCTATCTGTTGGGAGGAATTGCCATGCTGCGCTACGTCGCTTGCGGCTTCTGAGAAAATGTCGCAAAGTCTGGATCGATGCTGTTTGTATCAACCAGGAGGATCTTTTGGAGCGAGGCCATCAAGTCCGCATGATGAAAGAAGTTTACGACGGTGCATCGGGTGTCATAATTATGCTTAACGATGTGGTTCCAGAATGTCGCCTTTTACTGGACGAATTAGCGGAAGTGGACGAGATTATTGACACTATGGGGGCAGTTTATGATCGAGTCTCGCCCAGTGAAGCCATCGTCCGGCAACTCGAGACTTTACTTGAAGATCCATGGTTTGAAAGAACTTGGGTCCTCCAGGAAATACATGAGAAACTCAATGTATGTATAATGTATGGTTCTGCCGTCATACAGCTCGATGCCTTAGAAAGCCTATACTTTGGCCACTCTAACACTCGTGTTACACGTACCCCTGGGCCTGCTCCCATGAGATTCATGTCGGAAAATCTGAACGAGTACGACACACCACAATTTGAATTGTGGAATCGGCTATACATGAGTCGAAAGTGTCTGGCTACTGACCCTAGAGACAGGGTATTCGCCTTGAAATCTCTGCTTGGTTCTAGGCAAGCGGAAATGGATCATTTGATCGATTATGCGCAAAGTGTTGAAGAGTGCTTCAAACGAGTTGCGAAGTTCCTTCTGCCAGTGTTAGGTCTTCGCCTACTCGCCGCCACTCGCCACCCACATGGATGGGATATGGCTTCTTGGATACCGGACTGGTCTCAGACGCTCCCTCTTCAATTTAACGCTTTCTATTACGAAACTTTCGGAAATGAAGAGCCAGACGATGTGTTCTCGCCCACTAATATTGAGAATCAAGAGCGCGCCCTGCTATCGTACTCGTACAACGAATCTCACACCAGTCCTACACTGCACGTTGTTGGATGTCAATATGCGCAGATTGTTGAGTCTAGTCAAGTGTTCCGATTCGTTAATATGGACGACGTGGAGAGGCAAACGCGTCAAATATACAACCAATTCAACAATCTTAGGCAACATCTGAACGAGGAAAGCAAGATTGATGACATCGAGACACCCGGTCACTTTAGTGGGAAGATTTTCGATGGTAAGATCTATGCACACATAGAAAATACTTGGCATTGATCAATCCACAGCAATGGCCTCCATGGATGGCGGAGATCTCGACATGAACTTAGCACGCTTTGATGGTTCCTCTGTTCATTTTGTGAGTAATTCCCTTGCCGGCCACAGCAGCCTTCTAACGCGTCATCAGGGTAGCATACGGAAAATCTCGATTCAGCAACATTCGCCAATCTTATACGAAGCTCTTCAAGAGTGTAGCATTGCCTTGATGCAGAACGGTGAGCTTGCAATCGTACCTGGGGCCGCACAAGATGGCGATGTGGTCTGCATAGTTGCAGGTGCCACTGCACCTTGCGTTCTTAGGCAGTCTCGAGGTGGATGTTGGATGCTTGTTAGTGGTGACTGCCACATATTCGGGGATGAAGACAGCAATATAGCGGCGTCAGATGCGTACGTCGACTCGCACCGGAGTCAAGTCGAAAGGTTCGTTTTGCGATAATGAAAGTTTCGGTTGAGCAGTATAGCAGCCTTGCGCGCGAGAAGCGTTGAACAAGATGAATTACACGATGAATCAAGCCAGGTTGAGCGCATTACCAGCCTACGCCAGCCTCATCCCACCCAATGACCCAGCAATTCATTCGCACCCATCCATCCCCACCACCGCACCCCCTACTTAAATCAAAACCCACAGCCCTCAACCCCCTCCCTGCACCTCTTCATAACCTGCTCAATCACACGACCCTCTACAACACCCTCCTGCCAACAGATCCCCACACTCAATCCCCCATTCACTCCCGTAACAACACTCGTCGTAACGGCCGCACCAAACGCAACAGCACTGCGACTAAACACCATTCTACCAATCCGCCAGTGCGCACCGGTTTCGTTACTAGGGCTGAGATGGGCAGCGGGTGAAGGTAAAAAGCGACCCAAATTTGATATCTCGAATGCAGCGTCGCGGGTCGTACCGAGCATGGACGTAAACACTGCGGCGATATCAGGAATGAGTTTGAACGGCGCGATGGAAGTGTATGGTTCGCCGGTTGGTGAGGCGTTTGCTGTTAGATACTTTTGGAGTGCGTTTGCGGTGTGACGTGCTGCCCGCAGTCCGCTTATTGTGCTTTCTTGATCGTTGCCGCTTTCTTTGTACTGCGACCGTCGAATTTGTACTTTCATCGCGTCAATAAAGCTTCCCATCGCGGCATCCGCTGAGTTTGGAGGTAGATCGAGCCACGGGCGGAGGTTGATTGGTATAATACCCGTGAGCGCTTCCACCGTGTCTGGTAGAACGGAGAAGAGAGCGCCTGCTAGTACGGCGGTGAGACCGGATGTAACTGTTATGCCGTTGTCTTTACACCTCTTCGTGAACTTCGCGGTGGTTGCGGATGAGAAGTACAGTGTTTTGTAATGAGATTTCAGGGTTGTGTGGATAGGTTTTCCAAACCACTCTTTCAACTCTTCTCCTCCATCTGCTCGGTGGTCTCGGGGATTGGGATTGATGGGCAAAGGGTGAAGCTGTTCCAGAGGTTCGACAAGCTGAATTTTCGGGTCGACGGCTATGCACGTGTTGCTGTGGGCGACGGAACATGGCAGAGAGATGGCGATATTTAGGGCTTGAAGGAAAGACGTGTGGAAGATTGACCCTGTTGCGCCGTCGCCGAGACTGTGGTGGAAGATGAACGATGCAGTGAAACTGCTTCCAGTCCTACAGTCTTGCAGAATGATGAGGCGCCAGAAGGGTAGACCACCGTAACTGGATTTGAAGTCAATGTTATGCTGCTCTTCGAGAATCGTGTCGAGCTCGCGGTCTCCTTCTCCTTGCGTAGCACAGCCTGTCCGTGTTTTCCAGAACACGCACTTTGTAAGATTGATTGACCCCAATCTCGCAAAGTAAGCCTCTGGAGACGCTTCATCTATGGGAATGGCAGAGAGGATAGAGTGCTTCTCCACGACGTCCGTCAATGCTGCATAGATCACACGTTTCAGATCAGGTGATTCGGTACTATTTGACAAGGTGTAGTGTGCAGACATGCCAACATTCTTGAAGAAGCCAAGGGCGTGAGACACCGCAGAAAGCTGTTCGGATTTGCCTGTAGGGTGGTGAGTTGGTATGAAGGGTATGGGCTACGGATTGGAGTTTGCGTACCTAGTGGTCGCAGCATGCGAACTTTTTGCGTATCATTTTTCTGGTCTGGCATGTTACGCGTCATCTTGCAAATGATTGCTGTGGTAGTAAACGAAACAGGATGCGTTCATTGTGCGAAGCACCTCAACGACGGAGCTCGTAAGGCCTCGTACAATGAGGTGATATTTACCTGATGACCCGAGTAGCTTACCCAAATGACCTGGATTGCCGGACCGGATGCAGCGAATCACGCGGCACAGCCGAGCGATACCGAGCCTACCACCTGCTGCACTAGGGTTGTGAATATTTTGAGTCTAGTCATTGTATTCTTGGCTATATGAGCAAATTTATTAACAGCCAAGGATCCTTCGCTCGTCACTGTGGCTTATTTAGGTTGGTGAATGACAACATATCCGACGGTAAGCTGGGTTAGACTCAGCCCCAAGTCGCTGCGTGACCCAACAAAGACATTGGAACGTCAGCGGATACGCTGACCGTAAGTTACGGTGCATTCAACGTTGGGCTCGCGACAGTGATGATGCTCTCAAGGACACAGTGTCGAAGAGACAAGAGTGTGGATGTTGATGGCCACGGAGGCGTGCCAGCAATGAGCGGCATGATGAATTAGCCGTCGAGCACAATGAGAGGTGGTGATAGTAGCGAAGGCCAGCTGCCAGGATCGCAAGCAACGGACATCATGAAAGCGCATATTAACAACGATATTTCGAACCTAACGGAATGGCACGAACAATCTCGACCTGAACACAAACGCGAAAGCACGGCAAGCACAGCACCTCATGTTGTGCTCCCATTATCCCCTAACGGCAGCATAACCCTCCTCAGCCAAGCCCTCTTCGCAGCAATCGCAGCCCCCACAACCGGCACCTTCGGATTCTCAACAGCATCAAACAAGTGCGTTCCTCCGGGCCAGACATGCAGCTCACACGAGGAACCATACCGCCACATGCCCATAGCATACATAACTGCAGGATCGCGGAAGACTTCGCATTCAGCCGCATCGATGTAAGTCTGAGGTAAGTCGGACAGGTCGGTAGCGCGGGATGGGGCCTGATATGCGGTGACTGTGTTGGTACCACGCTGACCTGCAAGGGCGTGGTTCCAGGCCGCGTGGTTCGTGGCGCCGTTCCAGGGCACACCATACTCGAACTGGTGGTCTGAGACGCTGTCGCATCGGTCGTCGAGCATGGGCGACAATAGCATTTGCGCTTTGATCTGCACGGATGGAGTTGCCTTGTCACGAGCCATGAGACAGGTAGCTGCAGCGAGGGGCGCACCACCTGAGGACCCGCAGATGACGATCTCGGCTGGATCGATGCCTAGGCGCGCGGCGTTTGTCGAGAGCCAGACGAGCCCATCGTAGCAGTCCTCGGCGCCTCCTGGTGCAGGCGTCTCGGGTGCGAGCCGGTATTCGATCGAGGCGATGATGCATGGTATGTCTTGGACGAGATCGACTAGCTGAGCGACAGCACTGAAGCGATCACCTGAGATCATGCCGCCACCGTGTATGTAATACAAGACTGGTAATGCATTAGGCAAAGTCTTCGGGGCGAAGACTGACAAGGCGATGCTATGGCCGGACGAGCTGGGCACGGCATGCTCCGTATGCGTCAGATGCGGGTTCGCGGCGATAATTGGTTCGGGACTGCCACCAACATCGAAGCCGCGGAGGAAGGCTACATCCAACTCTTCCGGTAGAAGGACGGAGTCGATCAAGGGTGCTAGGCCGGGATCGATGGACGGTCGCGGAAGGCTGATGCGCGGATCTAGCTGCGCAGCCTGCGAATACGGGTATGGGTATGATGTTGAATCGTGTGTCATGTTGGCCGGTGAGGTCGTGATAGCGAGCCGCGACGCATCATGGCCTTACATGTGTACATGTACTGGGTATTTGCGGCGGGCGCAGAGGCGCCATGCTGTCAGTAAGCGGGGGTGCAGACTGACCCGCGAACCAGGGTGAGGATGAAGAAGCCATACGCGAGCACGGACCCTGTCCAACGGCCCGCTCCACTGCAAGCGGTCTAAGGGCATATTACCCGCCGCTGTGGGCTTGGTTCCGACGCCATCTCATCCCACGCACCAGGCCTTCAACACATGCTTCCCACGAGTCCGCAGCCGCGTCCAGCCCTTACTATGAGGCATCCCGCCGGGTCAGCCACCAAGCTGCACGAGATAAGCGCCTTCTCAAACAAGCGCCTTCAGCCGTGAGCGCGTTTTCGAATGAGCAAATTTCGCATGAGCACGTTTCGGCTATCAGCTGCTCTTATTAGCAAGTCTGGCGACGCGTCTCTTGCCACTAGAAATGTCATGTAGAAGCCCGACACACGACTAATCTCCTTCTTAACCTCCCAGGGATATATACTCCGCAGCCAAGAAATAGACACCTCCCACAGCGTTCTAGCTCGTGAAGAAGGCGTATGCGGAACGATTGACGTGGAGGTTCAGGTTGTCCCTTTGTGTCGACATAGCTGGGACGCTTCGAATGAAGGGGAAAACATGGGCGGCGTGTTAGGGGTCTGGGCTGGTACGAGCGTACGATTATGACAAAGAGAACGCGCCGTTGACTCAGAGCAGAGCCTGGTCTTCGCTCGGGATGAAGGTAAGACTGTACAGTTGCCGTCAGCTTTGATACTCCCACGATACTGTATTGCTTACCCTATTTCCTTGGCTTCCAGATCTACCTCGTATTGAGCCGTTCGCAACCCGCATGTCTACCTGAAGGCAGTGGCTCGACGGAGCTATATCGCAACATCGTGTAAGCTAGGGATGATTGGCATTGACGCCGCTCTGACCCACCTGTGAGCTCAAAGAGTTAGAACGGCGGCTGTGGATTCTACAATTGCCTGAAACTACGCACTAACATTGGCGGATGAGGAGAATCGTTGAGGTCATGTTGAGAGCATTGGTAATGTTGGTGTCAGCACACACAGATGCGGACGCGACAAGGACTCGCTGCGTTTAGTAGGTTAGTAGACTTCGCGCCCTCGAGTGTTAGTTGTGATCAAAGGGTGAGAGTAGGCCGTATTGAGCATGCGCCCGAACGTGTGGCGGCGCGGGTGCAATGGAGGAGAAGCTTGGCGGCGAAGCGCCATGAGTGAGTTTCGCGCTCGGACCGCTGCCAAAAAAGACACTTGCTGCTTGGCACCCCTCTTCGAACCTCACCTGGGTAGGCAGGGCCAACGCGCCATCACACACCAACTGACCCGCGTCTTCGACTGCCACGCACTCTGGCCTTCATCCAGCTTGTCGATCGTGGGATTGGGCGTGTCGTCTGTCAGATTGACTGTCTTCAACGACACAACTTGGCCGGATTAAACATGCACACTAATCGTAGACCCTCCACCTCCAGCTAGCGTCGTGAACACAATCGCGTCAACGGCAGGGCATTCCATCATACCAACGCTGTTCATGATTGCCATGACTCGCACGACGTGCTGACTGTATGCTGCCTGAGAATATGCAACCCGGTGAATGTCCGCTCGCCTCGAATAACCTCATATTACCTCAGCCGCCCCTGCAATGCCGGAGCTCGGACTGTATTTGCGAGCCGTTGCCGACACAACACTGCCATCGTGGCTTCCGTCAGCCTTCGTTAGGCCTGAAGGCTCGTGTGGCAATCCCCCATCTTACCTGCTTACCCAACGCAACCCTGACCACTGTCTCATCCCAGGGTCTTTATATGAGCGATTCCAGAACCCGAGGGCAGCCTTTGCTCACCTTCACAGACCACAAGTGTTTTGATGTCTCACTAACTATGGTGGACATGACGATACGCCTCAATGGCTTGACTGGCAACAGCTCCAACGGCCTTGGCATCTCGCTCCAACCCACAGACCCGTCGATTCATGGATCGTCTTCCGACGTAAGACTTATGTCGACCAAGATCTTAGATATCATTCACGAACATGCCCTCAACAAGTTCGATGATTCGAAAGAGCGCCTAGCGGCAGGAACCGCGAACTTCCTGTCCGTAATCGACCGATTCGTTCTGGCGGGTGAGCGTGTTGAAGCATGCTTGCCGGCCTTCCCTTTCAAGTCGGCCAACAAGGTTCACAAGGTGCTTGGCTCCCTTCCGGATAAGGCTGAAGAGCTAGCGCTTCAGCGGCTGAACCACATGTGCGCAAGGATCAAGGATGTGTACAAGCCCGGAGCAAGAGTCACCATCATATCCGATGGTATCACTTACAACGGTATGTGTATCTATTCCCGGTACGAACAACCTCCACTGACACGTCAATCAAGACTTGTTATCAATATCCGACCGCGAAACATGGATCTATGGCGAGGCTTTGCGGCAGATGGCAGTGGAGAAGAAGTTCACGTACGTTGCCTTCTCTCGCCTGAAGGATATACTAGACCTTCCACTCCCAGACAAGTTGCGAGAGATCACCTATGTCGCCAATTGTACCAACTTCAGGCGACTGCTTTTGAACAAGCACGGAAGGCCGGATATCGATATCGACAAAGAGATCAAAGAGAATGCGGATACGAGACTCACTTATCTCGGCTACCGCAAGTTTCTCGAGTCTGATCTGAAACACATATTCGTACTTGGAGAGAACCGCGGTAGCAATCAATACAAGAGGGACGTCAAGTATCTCGCCAAGCAGATGCTGTACAGAGGATACGTAAGTCCAAATACCCTTGTTCTGTGTTGCTGAGCTATGAGACACTGACACCACGTACAGGCTTATGCGGGAGCTGTCAAGGCAGCCTTCCCAAACCATCTGAGGTTGTCGATACACGAATCGATAGGCGACCACAAGATTTCGATAAGCCTCCTTAACACCAAAACAGGCTACACCACACCATGGCACTGCAGCGTAGCCATGCTAGCCGATGGAGAATGGGTGAGCGCTCCCAAGGGCGAGTTCGAAAAGGACCAGCGGCTCGAGCTGATATACGAGAATGGTCGGCCAAGCTACTTCAAAGAGAGGAAACTGCAACAAGCGGATATGCCATGGATCAATGAGGCAAATACCAGCTATCTGCAGGCTCGCAGCCTGTTTAATGGCACAAAGAGCGGATATTCATCACCGAGCGCGATGTCAATGGTTAGTGGCGCGTCGACTCCACCGACGTCTTTCGCACAATCGCCGCCACGTTCTCCACCACGCTCTTCACCAAAGATGAAGTCCTCGGAGGCATCATATAGAAACAGCACCGAAGAAGAGCCGGCCTATGGCCGCCGTCTTATACCTCAGATCATGGACCAAGTCGCGAAAACTTATCCCAACCGTGTCGTCTTTTCCATCGCAAAACCTTTTGGTGCAGGTCTGACATTCCGAGATATATCGGCGCGTGCGTTTGCGAATGCCGTAGACAAGACAGCCTGGTGGCTTCACGGCCAGATTGGCGAGTCGACATCGGTTCGGCCAGTAGGCTATATCGGGCCACACGACCTCCGACATGTCCTCCTTACATACGCGTGCGTCAAGGTGGGCTACGCCGCACTCAATCTTTCGCCCAAAAACAGTGTTGAAGGCGCCTTGGCCGTGCTTGAAGCAACTGACTGCGAGATCTGGGCCAAAGCAGGCGAAGTGCAGGCAGTACCTCTGGTGAAGAACTTCCTGGAGAGACGTTCGATGAAGTTGTTGGAGTTACCAGTTTTGGATGACCTCTTGGATGCCGATGACACCAAGCCCTTTCCCTACAACAAGTCGTTTGATGCGGCGGCCTCAGATCCCTTCTGTTATCTTCACACATCGGGTTCGACGGGTGTGCCAAAACCTATTCCATGGTCTCACAGTCTGATTGGGACGATGGATGCGATTCGCCTACTTCCACCTGTTGACGGTGATGAGGGAATGGTACCGTGGACGTCGGACTGGAAGGAAGGAGACCGGATTTACTCTTCCTTTCCCATGTGTCACGGCGCTGGCATCATCATGAACATACTGATGCCCATATTCTTCGGTCTGCAGGTTGTCATGGGGCCGACAAACGTTATACCCAACATGTCGCTGGTAGATAACCTCGCAGATAGCGCGAAGATAGACATCTGGAGTATGGTACCATCACTCGTCGATGAGCTTGGAGATACGCCTGATGTGCTGGCCAAGCTCCATGCATCTAAGTTCATCTGCGCTTCCGGTGGCCCAGTCAGTCCAATCAGTGCTGGCAAAGTTAACGACGTCATCAGAGTGCTCAACTTGACGGGAACGACGGAGGGTCTCTTCATCGGCAACCTGGTCGTTGACAGGGAGGACTGGTTCTGGTTCGCCTTCCATCCGTACTCCGGATTCGAGTTCAAGGAAGTAGAGCCTGGTATCTACGAGCATTGGGTGCACCGCAACGAACATTCGTCGTTGTTTCAAGGCATCTTCCATACATTCCCAGACCAGACATCTATCAACTTCAAAGACCTCTACAAGCAGCACCCTACCAAACCCAATCTTTGGGCCTTTACAGGACGCAATGACGATCTAATCGTTCTGTCCAATGGCTACAAGATCTTACCATTGGAGTTCGAGGCACTGGTTGGAACACACCCCGCGATTGAAGGCTGTCTTGTTGTAGGGAGCCACAAGCGCCAGGCAAGCCTTCTCATTGAGTTGAAGGATACTGCGGCCAAGAGCGATGAAATCATGGACAGTATCTGGGCTACGATTGAAACGAGTATGTCGGCAGCTCGACACACAGTCAATTTGACACGCGACTACGTCATTTTCGCGCAACCAGCTAAACCCTTCGTCCGGACAGATAAAGGGACCGTCAAGAGGAAAGCAACAATGGCGTTATATAACGACTACGTCGAGCGGTTTTACAATTTCCAGAACGAAGAGAGGTCTTTCATAGTTGATAGTAGCTCCACATCAACGTTGCAGCAGTCAGTCCGAGAGATACTCACATCCTCTCTTCCAGCCATCTCCAATGCCACTCCAGACGATGACCTGTTCGCTCTCGGTCTAGATTCATTGGGAGTGTCTGCGGCCGTTAATGCCATTCGAACAGCTATCACGGGGCTGAACAAACTTGCGCCCCGTCATCTCTACGCCAATCCAACCCTGGCCAATTTCACCGCCGCTCTAGAGCCAATGATCGCTGGAACGAAGAATGTTGCCAGGTCAGATGACGATCAAGAATCAAAACTGCAGCGCATGGTCGCTCAGCGAAGAGCGTGGCAGTCCTTCCGGCTGAATCCTTTCGACTACGTCAATCCAAATCACTACATGGGCCTAGTGTTTTACTTTCCTCTAAAAGGAGACGCAACCTTCCAAGAGACGTTTGCAAACATGCAAGCAGGACTCAATCGAACCTTCGAGCTCATTCCTGCTCTTGGTGGCAAGATGATCCGATCGTCCAAAGACGAGATTGCATATGCGAATGGCGACCTCATCGTTTCCGTGCCACCCTTTGGCCAACCGGCTCGCGACCGGCTTGTGTACAAGGATCTATCTGATGTGCTTCCGACATTCGAGACCCTACGAGAAGGTGGGTTCGTGCCTTCAGCCTTCAAGGATGAGTTGGTCCTGCGACAAGATACCTTCCCGCAGCTACCCGCAGACATTTTTGTCGCGCAAGCCAACTTCATCAAAGGCGGTTGCATCCTCGCTATTGACCTCAACCACTGCTGTCTTGATGGCGTAGGTGCGATCATCGCAATTAAGGCATGGGCCGAGAACTGCAGGTACCTGCAAGGGGACTCGTCAGCAACGTGTGCGTGGTACGATGCGGAGAGCTTCAATCACAGCCTTCCCGAAGTACTGCACGATCTGGAGGGACATGCGCGTTCAGTAGATGAGATCGACCCTGATGTCTGGGGCTTACTTCCATTTCTTCCCCCGGACGATGTCATTGCGAGGCATGCCTCCAGGCCAGCAGGGCCTCTGGGCCGACCACCACAATACCCGCTGCACTCGATATGGCCTTTGACGGCTGCAGAGAGGAAGATGGATACTACCCTGTTCCTGATCCCACCCGAGAAGGTCGAGCTGCTCAAAGCGGACGTCACAAGCGATCCGGCTGCTAACGGCATCACTACGTCCATTAGCGATATGGTACAAGCCTTCTTCTGGCGCTCCGCATTACGAGCTCGCTACGCTGTAGCCAAGGCCGATGGTCGACAGTTCAGCCCCGACGACTGCTCCATTCTCGAGTTGCCAACGGACGGACGACCATACTTCTCCTCCCTCTTACCCGACTCGTACATGGGCAGTCTGCTCACGCTCAACCGAACGAGCATGCCAGTAGAAGAACTTTGCGCCTCCACCACGAGCATTGCAAGTATCGCGCAGATGCTACGCGCGTCTGCTGCGCGCATGACACCGGCACTGATACACGACGCTTTCACCCTCTTGCAGTCACTGCCAGATCACAGCAGGTTCTCCACAGCCAACATGGGTCTTGACCACATGCACGCCATGATCTCGAACATGATCCTCTTCCAGATGAACGAAATCAGCTTTGGTGATACCTACTTCGCCAACGGAGGTTCGCCGGAGACCATGAGACCGCAGCTGGAACGCGGCAGTGGGCGCTTTAGGTTCCTAGTGGTTTTCCCACTGAAGGCCAATGGTGGCGTGGAGTTGGTGTTGGGGACGTTCCCCGAGGAGCGGGACATGCTTGCACGTGATGAGGAGTTTACAAGATATGCGCAATTGGTTGATGTTGCTGCTTGTTGAACCAGGCGAGGCTGAGCGTTCTGAGATGATTGTGGTGGAGTATGGTAGCTATTGCACGTGTGATTTGACTCTTTACCTTATTCGATTGCGTGCAGTGTCACCTTGGAATGCAGCATCAATGCCAGAAAGACGCGGATGCACTCACCGCCCAGCGCTATGACATTGGTGAGCAGATCCATGCAACAGTTTTCAGCAGTACAATGCAGCCCCCAAATGCATGTCAGCTGTGCATCTTGTACCCCCACTCTTGCGCATCAGCAAGGTTCAGGGTTTCGGGCCATAATGATCGCAAATATGCTCTTCGCCCAGCCGCTTGTGCCACCTGCATGTCATGCTCGTGGTGTGACGTCTACTCGGTGAAGGTGTCAAGTCAGCTTAGCACAAGAGATCGTGGCTTGCTCACTCGCATGTGCGCTCTGACCCCAACCAGTTGAGCTGTGGGTGTAGTCAGCCACGGAGCTGTCTCTACACGGTCGACTTTACTGCCGCCGATACAAGCACCCGACTCTCCTATGACCGCAACTTTGCAACATGCATCCTTCCCGCGCGTCGATCGAAGAGCCTCTTCTCTCCCCATCTTCTCCAACATCCATCTTTGCCAGGTCTGCTAGATCCAGTATCGACGACACCCACTTTCAACATCAGGAAGACCCACCAGCCAATCATGACGTCTCCTTCACCGCAACCCAACCAGGCGTTCTCGCCATTGAAGCTACAACAGAAGAATGGACAGGGCACTCCCTCACAACAGCCTACATAATGATCTGGCTTATCTACTTCGTCGAAACGCTGCTCGCCGGCACCACAGCAGCGCTCATACCATACGTCACATCGGCCTTCTCCATGCATTCGCTCACGCCCACCGTCAGCATCCTTAGCAACGTCGTTGGCGGCGTCACCAACCTGACAATCGCAAAGATCATCGATGTCTTCGGGCGACCGCATGGTTTCATTCTTTGCGTGTGTCTCGGGACGCTGGGGTTGCTCACGATGACGGTATGCGAGGGCGTGGGAATGTACGCTGCGGCTATGATCTTTCATATCGTGGGAAACAACGGGGTGCAGTATATACTGTCGGTGTTCATTGCTGATACGACGAAATTGGAGACCAGGGCGCTGATGCAGGCGCTTATGAACTCGACTGGTCTGATCACAGGATGGGTTGCTGGGCCTCTGGCGCAAGGGTACCTTCGTGGCTTGGGATGGAGGTGGGCGTTTGGTATGTTTGGTGCGCTTCTTCCGCTTGTGACGCTGCCGTTCTTTGGGCTGCTGATGTGGACCTATAAGAAAGCGAAGAGAATGGAAATTGTGCGCGAGCGCAAGAGCGGCCGCGATGTGTTGCAGTCTGTGATACACTACAGCCGCGAGTTTGATGCGCTCGGCTTGTGCTTAGTCTCGGTGGGCGTTACTCTTTGCCTGCTGCCGTTTAATCTTCACACGCTGGCGGGGCAAGGTTGGTCATTATCGATCATAGTCGGCATGCTCGTACTTGGCCTCTGCTTCATTTTCGCATTCGTATTGTGGGAAAGGGATTTTGCGACAATCCCTCTCCTTCCATACAACTTGATCTTGGATCGAACCGTCTTGGGCGCATGTCTACTATGCACATGTCTTTTCGGAAGCTTTGCCGTATGGAACAGTTATTTCGGCTCTTACCTACAGGTAGTGCAAGGTCTCGGCGTGGAAGAGGCAAGCTATGTCGCGCAGACATATACCGTGGTCAGCGTAGTATGCGCCGTCTTCGCTGGCTACTTAATTCATCGAACCGGTCGCTTCAAGCGTATGTCGCTCGTCGTCGGTATCCCGCTCAGCATGTTGGGCCAGGGTCTCATGATCTTCTTTCTCGCTCCTGGAAACATCAGCTACATCGTGATGTGCTCCCTCTTGGTCGCCATATCGCAGGGCGTTCTCGTCGTCACTGATGAGATCGCTATCCTCGCCGCAGGGTCGCGCGAGCACGTCGCTGCAATGCTCGCCATCGTCAGCATCTTCGGCAACATCGGCGGTGCTATTGGTCTGACTCTGGCCACCTCAATTTGGTCGGACACACTTCCTAACCGACTGCGGCAATACCTGCCCGAAGAGACGTTATCAGATCTTCACAAGATTTTTGGCGACATGACCAAGCAGCTGTCTTATCCGATCGGTTCGCTGACGCGCATTGCGATTCAGCATGCATATGAAGACGCGATGTCTCGACTTCTACTCGTGAGTGCCGGTATTTGGATATTCGGGGTTTTCGGAGTGTTGATGTGGCGGAACATCAATGTGAAGCTTGTTCAGCAAGACAAGGGCCATGTCTGGTAAAGCGGACTGTTGGCGGGGCTGATATAATGCCCGAGGAAAATAAGTAGATAAGAACGAAATCTAATACCGAGTCTATGGCGCGTATTGGAAGGCATTGGTGGGACAGCTTGCGCGTGACGGACTTGCGGAATTGGACGCTATTCGTTCGACATTCGGAAATAGATGCTCCGTGATACAGCTGTTTCGGACTTGGTTGACATATTCCAAAGCTTTCTGCAATAACTCTACGACACTACGACTCACGATAGTTTGAGCCTGTCGAATGAGACTGCGCTTCACCGAGGGCGACATATACGTTTCTGTAACTTCTGCTGTCAGTATCAACCTGGTATGGAGCAGCAAAAGCTATGCAACACTCAAGACAGCCACCGCAGCCTGCGCCAAACGCACAAACATTCGAGGCGCTCTACTGCGCCGAATTTCAAGCCTATTGACTACGGAGCGATGACCGCGCTTGCGCAAATTGCTCGAAGGTTGCAAGGCGTGGAGCAACAAGCGTCCGCTCTGCCGTACCCGTTGGTTCAGCACTATCCGAGATATCCCGGCGAGTGTTCTTCTGGAGATCATTCTTACAATGCAGGAGCCAACTGGGGAGAATCGCGAAGCGGATTGGGCTTCAAGGCCATTCGAGGATCCGTATAGCTTTGTCGAAGATACCCTGTCCGCGGACATACCTGAAATTAGCCGTATCGCAGCTTCTGAGACTGTGCGCACGGATCGTGTTCATTTCATCTATCACCCAAGCGAGGCAGTAGAATCTCCATGGCCGCAGCGTCGGCGAAGATTGGGTACGGCAGTGAGGGATACGATTGCGCGACTGCTCGGCAGAAGAGACGGAGATGAACGTAGCAACCAAGCAGATACACCGCAAGCTGCAAGACCCGAAGGCGTTGAAGGACACGTAAGGCTTGCAGGGTCTTTAAGACCAGTGAGAGTAGTAAGACCATGAAGAATCGCAAGAATGCTGGGATCCCCAAGACAGACAATAACAATTGGACCTGGTAGCCTTGCAATGGAGGCTAGTAACATACATGTTCGGGCGGCAAGTGCTCGATCTGATAGCTTCAGTACCTCGAGCAGCTCTAGTTTCTCTACTACATGTCGCAGAAAAGAGCATGTCTTTTTGGGTGGTCTGCGGCGGAGTAGACAACGTACCGGAACCGGGGGGACTCTTAGGGACTTGTGGACGATTGTCCAATCACTCGAGCCGGCCGATGGCTTGATCGTCATTACCTGTGAGCGTTGCGGACAAGCTAGATCAACATGATCAGATCCGGGCTGTTGTCGGCGGTAAAGTCGTATAATTCTACTGATTACTGAATAAAGTCGATTCATGCACTCCTTTCTGAATGTCTCGCGATGAACGTGTATATTGTGTGATGCAGTTTGGTGACTTCATGCGTGGCAGCGACTTCGGAGGCTCGACGTGAGGCGCAAAACGATGTATGACCCCTCTTCGCATGGATGTCCGTTTGCACTTCCTTACCGACGTGCGCACTTGTCGAGACACTTATCAGATCCAACATGCCCAGTTATCCTAGGCTGTACAAACTGCTTCGCTGCTGGTGTGATATGCGAACGGTACGAGGCGGAAAACACTCATAGATAATAACTTTTCTCGTACGAGGTCTATTTACGTGATTTTGAGTCTATTTTAAAAAGCAGAACTATAGCTCTGATATATACTATCCGGGCTTTGTTTAGTATCCACACCACGTTGGGTCCATCATATTGTTGAACTGTTCCCAGAGCCCACTGTCTGCCCCCTTTACCCCTGTGTTCCATGCCTCGTCGTTTTCCAACTGATGAATCCAACCCCGCTCTAGCTCCCGTCTCTTCTCACCCCCTTCCTCATTCCAATCGTTAAAGATCTTCCCAAGCTTCTTTCTTCTTGCTTCCACCTCTTTTGTTAGGTTGTTCTTGCGTTCTTCGAAGTCATGTTGTAATGCGCGGGGTAGAATCTCAGGTTGTGCTATGAACATGTCAACCCTATGTGTCTCTGCGGCATGCTGCGTCCACTGTCCAGCTTCTTCGATGTAGACATCGCATCCAAACATAGGACAATAAAATGGCTCAGGATTCTCGTTGCCGAAATAATGTCGATCTAAAGCTTCGATTGCGACAGCCCCGAGGCCTGTTAGTTGCAATTGGATCCTCTGTTGTTCATGCAAGAGTCCGTTGAATTCACCAACTGGCCCATAAAATCTTTTAAGAGGCATGAGAACGGTTTTGCGTTGGAAACCAGATGTAGTGATTTTTCTCCATTCGCCGTTATCTGCGAGACGATAGAGCACTCTGTGGCAATTCTTTGCAACAGGAGGCGCAGTCCGCTCTCCGCCACCACGGCCTACCTCCACTAGTACGAAAGCCGAAATCTCGAGGTCAATTGGGCATGTCTCGACAAGTACCTTTAGAGAACAGGCAATAGGCTCATCGTTTTGATATCGAATGCTCAGCGATTCCCAATTCTTGTTGACAACAACCCTTTTTGCGCGAGGAAATCTCCTTCGAAAGGTCCTCCAAAACTCTCGGGCCTTGTCGTAATTAAGCTCTAATACATCGTCTGGAATAGGAGCTAGCTTGCAATCAGAATACAAGTCGTACTCGATCTCCACATTTTGCACGCAAGCCATGAAGGACGGGTCGTAGCATGTATAGCCTGGGTGCCCACCTCCAAAGAGCCAGTGGGCTTCGATGAGATAGTATGTATCCGGTTCTGACCAAAATCTTTTTGCAGCTTCGATGCGAAGCATGGGTGTGTGCATCATCTGATAAAGCGTAGGGACAGAACAGAAGTCCAAGACGCGCAGTTGAAGCTCTGTGGAAAGCTGGCTGAAGCGTGATGACAGGGCGGCTTGGGATGAGGTACAGGGTGGAGCATTTTCATATTTGACGTATAAGTGGAATGGGATGCGTCCTTCGCCGTCGATTGTGATGTGGAGGTCCCAGTTCAGTGGCTTCGTCCATGGAGGCTTCGATAGCGTGTCGAGTAGATTGCAAACGCCTTGCACCCACATCTTGGGCTGGTGATTGAGAGGTCCAGCGGACGCTTAAACCAAGGTCTTGCACTTGTCTTGTACGGTGCTCGTGTCCGGGGTGAAGGTGTCACGGCCATCGTTGCAGACTTGCCAAGAAGCCAATCTGGCTTGGTTCTTATCGATTGCAGATCACAGACAGTAGTAAGATCCGTGCATAGTGACACGTCCCGGGTAGTAATCTGTAATGTGCAATCAACAAGAACTAAGCGAGATCAGCTTGCTTATTGGCAAGTCTGCATCCAGATGTCGTTGATCGTGCGCCAATAACGACAGCGCACGTGATACAACGGGCAGCCTTGCGCATTGACAGTGGCACAGCAACACGGGGAGGGTGTTGATGATGATGCGTGGCGGCGAAGGCGCATTTGCTTCGTGCGACTAGACTATTGAGTATCACATGATCTGTACGATTTCTGTAGATGAATGCATGCCTTGATGGGTGTTGGTGTGGTGCAATGACGAAGTGTGTTTGGGCGGTGACGCGCTCGGTGTCCGGAGTTATCATCATCTCCGATATCACGTTAGTCGCGTCTGATTCTGCACCCACCAATTGCGCCAACGCGACTACCGTCCACGCGAACAGAGGCGCGCAAGCCCTGCAACGTCGCCCATAACACTAAGTCGTGATACTAAGACTAATTTTCCAAGTCGGTATGTCGCGCGCACAAGCTGATGATGAGTTCAAAGGAGCTACCGATCGCTTTTTGGCGTGGTTCAAGGCCGGCGGCGGTGTCTTTCGAGACGACCTGCTGGAGATTCAAGATTTGAGAGACAAGGACGCAGGCCGAGGGATTAGTACGATCTCCAAACACCAGAAATACCTGGAATCATGTGTACTGATGATGCACAGTCGCGAAGCAAGATATACCCCAGGACACGACGCTTTTCAGCATCCCTAGAGACCTGATCATCAGCGTGGAGACTTCCGAACTCCCTGGTAAACTGCCAGAAGTCTTTGACGCGTTTGTTGGTGGTGAAGGCGACGATGAGAAAGAACCCCTCGACTCGTGGACGTCCCTTATATTGGTCATGATGTATGAGCATCTACAGGGCGATGCATCACACTGGAAACCATATCTGGACGTACTACCACACACGTTTGATACACCCATCTTTTGGTCCGAGGCGGAACTCAAAGAGCTTGAGGGAACATGTCTAACAGCCGAGAAAGTCGGAAAGCAGCAAAGTGATGATATGCTACGATCGCGCGTTGTTCCTGTCATTGAGCAGAACCCCGCGATCTTTTACACGGAAGGCGCTCCAAGGTCAAGTAGTGAAGAACTTCTTGATCTTGCGCACCGCATGGGCAGCATAATTATGTCTTACGCTTTCGACCTGGATAACAAAGACGAGGAGTCCGACAACGAAGAAGACGGATGGGTCGAAGATCGTGACGGCACCACTCCTCTTGGAATGGTACCCATGGCAGATATACTGAATGCGAATGCCGACTTCAATGTGAGTCGCATGGCAGCGAGGACGCACACTTCACTGTGCTAACAGCCCCCGACAGGCACATGTCAATCATGGCGACAGTCTCGAAGTTACGTCTCTTCGATCAACTCTGCCAGCTGGGTCGGAAGTTCTCAACTACTACGGTCCATTACCAACGTCCGAGCTACTACGCCGCTACGGCTACGTAACACCTGAACATGCCCGTTACGATGTAGCGGAGCTATCTTGGAGCCTCGTTCGCGCAGTGCTCATTGAACAGCTCACAGTGCCAGAAGAGGTCGTTAGCAAGGTTGAAGTATGATCATGACTGTCACACTTCCGACGGGCGCATGAGCTGACAGTGACCCAGGCAAAGCTTGAAGAGAACGAAAAGTTCGAAGAGTACTTCATCATCGAGCGCGACTCCGGCGATCCAGACTCGGAAGGGCAGCTCACGTATTCGGCTCAGCTGCGCGAAGTATCCCCGGAGCTGGAAGAGCAAGTGAAGGCTGTTTTCAAAGGCATCAAGAAGCAGAAGCCAGAGCTATTCTCGGAGAAGCGGAAACGCATTGACGACTACCAAACGATCGTGGAAAAGGCCTTGATCGCAAAGCTTGCGACATATTCTACGAGCGTGGAGGAAGACGAGACGCTTCTCAAGGGTGACGACCTGGCTGAGCGCCGTCGTATGGCTATCACGGTTAGGCTCGGTGAAAAGAGGTTGCTTCAAGAGGCTCTGGCGCTCCTGCAGCGGAACGAAGAGGGAGAGATTAAGACGCAGACTGGAAAGAAGACGAAGCAGAGCGCATGATGTATGCATCGAACTTGGGGAAGGGTCGTACCGTTGTCGCATTCGCCCATTCCCCATCAAACACACGAATCGCACTCCTCATAACTCCTTCGCATCCCACTCACTATGGCGAAAACTATCTTGTTGTCGCATCTTGTTGCCCTACCAAACGGATATTTATTGTTGGCAGCGTCGGCTGCCATGCAGCGCATCATGCTGCAACCATGACATCACACACTGGGGACCTCAAATCGCAATGCGCAATTGTCAATAATCTCTGTTATGACAGCAGTAGAGCGTCGCCGTATTGGAATGTTCAGGATGCCGTTGCTGTAGTTCACTGTATCAAAGCTCGGATTGAGATGCGCGCTGGACGTTACGCAATATCATCACTCCAGCCCAGCATTAATCTTCATTACCGCCAAGACAGGTTCGCATCATTCACTCGCTCGCGTCATGTCTCAAAGCGTCGATGCTGACAATGCTAAGTCGCACGGCACCAGCGCTCGTGCAGTTCTTACAGTCTCGAATGACAACGTGTTAGAACCCTAACCCTGATCCTAACACTAAAAATCGCTTAGGATACTGCTTTGTCAATGGGTCTCTCCCAGCGTGGGGCAGCTTTGTGCGGCTTGAAGCGATCACGCTCAACGCCCGTCATGCCACGCTGCTCATTTTGCAATCCCGTAGACTGGCTATCGTTTTGTGGAACGATGGCGCTCCTACAGATTACTCACAGTCTTTCGCGAGATGTCGCGTTTCGTGATCTCAATGAATTCTTCGACTCGGATCAAGTATTCCCAAGTTATACGCGGAAAAGGTCGAGGCCTTCTCGCTTTACCCTGCAACCTATTGCTACTTCTAATTAGCCATGGATCGGCCCTATTTCACGTTTCCCTCCGCTTTTGGGCCCGCTTGCAACGCTTGGAGAAATTAGCGAGTCATCGTCAAATTTTTCGCTACTAATTCCCTATCACGTCCATAGCCAAGCGCAACTGGAGACGTGAAATGTATCGCAACACTGTTTGCACAACACTTCTTCTGATAACATGTAGCCTAGGAAGGACTGCTGCGTACAAGATGATCTTGATCAGGATTTCCTTCGCGAGCTTCGCGCACTGAGCCCAGCATAACAGAACACGTTTCAATGCTGAAGTAAGAATCTTCTGTCATGACAGCTCCCTCTCAGACCATCTGCGTCACAGGTGTTGCGGAACATTTGGGATTCATGCTTCGTATACCCAGTTTTCAAGGTTGTGAATAGCCGTTATCTCGGCACGCTCAGTGGCGCTTGCAAGCGTTACGTGCTTCGCTAGCTTGCTCCCGCTATCCACGTCGGAGATCTCCACTTCTGAATCCAACATGTTCCGTCAGTGCGACCCTTCGAAAGATCAGGCGTCCGGCTCTTCCCGTTTTTGACGCGTAAACAGGTTCCTGACCTGGATCGTCGTACGTTTGCCCTATTGTGTCGCAAGGTATCTCGTCTGGGCTCATGCAGGTGACAGATTGAAACGGCGGTCCCAAACTTTGGATTGCAGGAGCTGTGACAGCGGCAGCAGCCGTGACGTACAGCATGGCAAGAGTGCCTTCCTCCACGACACTATTCCGCGCTTAAGCTGTGCACACAGTAAATACATACGCAGTCACTTGTGCAGGTGATGGAATGGGCAATAACAACAAATGGCTCTTCAAAATAGGGTGACCTCCTCGGCATTGAGCTGCATTCGCTAAAAACTGCCGATCGCGTGGCTGCACAGACCTGCAGAAGGCGCATGGCAACGGACGCTAAGATGATGCCAGCGAATGAACGCTGGCCAGAGCCTAAATTTCGCTCGCCGTTGCGTGGCCTCCTCGGTACTCGGTACCCATTAAGCCTATTTGGAAAGTGACAGATGCACGAGCTGCTTGCGCCATCGACCTAAAAGCGATGTCATCATTGACAGCTGATTCTATGAGCTTCACCTAGTAGTGTTTGAACAGACGCTGAAAAGGAACATAGTGCTCTGACTTGCATTCAAATGAGGCAAACGTACCGTGACTGACAATCTTGCTATACCGATGTCGGGTTGGTATGCATGCTCACATCGATCAGAATCTATTCTCACAATGATTGAAGCCTTCTCGTTCTGCTTCCTCACGATGTGAAGTCTCTGTCTACTCTCGCAGAAAGAACGATGTGCTATAACTGTCTCGAATATATAAGAGATTCATATTTGCTGGAAAAACCATGCAGTGCATGAATGTGCGCCAGCCACCTACTACGCAAGCTTACCAAGGCCTAGCCAGGTTCTCGGCGGGATCATCATTGAGGACTACGCGACGCCGTTAGATTGACGGCGTCCAAGGGATGTATGCATGCGAGGACACTACCAGCTACTCAGCTCTGTATCAGACCTTTGCCGAGGTCGGCAATGCCGTTACCCACTGGCTCGACTCATGTCTCCAGTGGCGGCCTGATGCAGCTGTCATCACAAGACTTAGATCAGAATGGACAAAATGAGCAGCCGAGAGGTAGAGCGCTGCGAAATATATATTCAGGGCTCCAAAGTAAGGCATGCCCGTTCGCTATATCAACGAAATAACGAGTCGCTTCCCCGTTTCATCTACGCTCACATGCCCGGCGGTCCACATCCTCCTCTATCGGTCGTTGCCTCATGGCCGGCTCCGAACCTGGTTAATCCAGAAGGGAGAGGCAGGGTGACGACCATAATTGCGGGTGTCCTGTCACCAATCACCTTCTTCGTTATATTCGCAAGAATTTGGGTCCGATTCTATCTACAGCGAAATCCGGGCTGGGATGACTGGCTTATGATAGCTGCCCTTGTATTCTCCCTACTTCCAACTAAGATATACACGCACTCACCTTTAGTAGCCATTCATCATTGCCTTAGCCACTCTTGTACCATATAGTAAGATTGTGTGATACGAAAATCAATAGTCACTGCTAACGCCTTACAGCGGCAGACGCCTATCACAGCGGGGGTACATGTATGGGACGTCGATCTCACCTTATTCACAATACAGAGAAAGCTCATATTAGCGATAGAGATGCTTGTCATTCTCGTTGGAGGGCTTGTCAAAGTCTCTATTCTACTCTTCTTTCGTCGCCTAGGTTCACGCGGTGTCTCGAAAGCCTTTCGGATTGTCACCTGGACTGCAATTGGGGTCCAAACCTTATCCACTGTCGCTTTCTTCGTCTGTCCGTTTTTTGTCTGTCGTCCTATGTCTGCTTACTGGGAGCAGTCAGATGTCATCAAGATAGCAGAAGGTGTGAAGTTCAATTGCTACGACGAGGGCGCTGCCATAGTCGCTGCCGGTGTGGTTTCGACAGTGCAGGACGTGATTACCGCTCTGTTGCCAAACTTCATATACTGGAAAGCACAAATTCCGATTCGCCAAAAGGTGGCTCTGATGGGAATATTTGCTACCGCCTATGGGGCTGCCGCATTTGGGGCATTACGAACACACGCAACCTGGGTCCTATTCTATGAGACCTACGATGTCTCCTGGCAGCTCTGGGAAGTCTGGAATTGGACACTTCTTGAGGCTCATATCGGCGTCATCTGTGCCAACGCACCAGCGCTCAAGGCCTTTGTGAAACAGTACCTCGAACCCCTCAAGTCTATTACACCGAAACCTCGAGAATGGTTTTCGCCAGCCAAGTCCTCGCATGCACAATCGTCGCAGACTAAAAGCAAAGTGGAAAGCGATCCGTCAAAGAAGTCCAGGAAGTTGAGGAGGAATCCTTATGGACACCATGGGTACTTCTCCCAGCCAACGGAAGTGACACAACGGTCCGATGATGAAGAGCTTTTCGGATGCGAAGGGATACGAGGATCCTCATCAGACACCAAGCAAGGCTCAACCTGTAGCGATCGACAGTCTGCGAACGACGACATTGAACTGGGCTTAGCCACGCCTATCGCAACCTACTTAGCCCCGCCTCCCCAGCTCTACCGAGGGAGTCTGGGAAGTGTTGGCATGGTGTCAGTGTACATGTACGATCAGAACGAAGGAGATGGGACGGGTGGAGACATGAGATACATGCGAGCTAGGTTATAGCTTCATACCAGGAAATTCTCACCGTAGTATGAAGCCTAGGACACTCGATATGCTTGATGCTCAGCGCTGATATGGTCGATACAGCTCTCGGCCTTCAACAAGATGACCCTTTCCGTCATCGCCGAAGAAACTGGCCTGGTCCCTGCTGGTATGCAGCCCTACGGCCCTGACGACTTCAGCGCGCCGCCAACCGACTTTGGACACGTCATCGCGCCTCGCGTTGAGGCTACCCACAACTTCAAGAACGCTCCGGCGCTTGACATCTTGTTCGTGCCCGGTGGCCTCGGTGTCGTGACGTTAGAGCAGACGAACAACACTAGCGTGGAAGACTTCGTCAAGTTGCGATATGCGTCCCTCGAGTACCTGGTCGGCGTGAGCTTCGGCGGTGCGACTCTGGCGCGCTCTGGTATTCTGGACGGCAAGCGAGCGACGACGAACAAGTCTGGGTGGATTTGGATAACGGAGCGCGGTCCGAACGTTACGTGGGTGCCGCAGGCACGCTGGGTCGAGGATGGCAACATCTGGACCACGTCAGGAACGGCGTCTGGTACGTTTGGCGGAGAAGCTCGTATAGCGGTGATGGCGCATTAGCTAACAACGTAGGTCTCGATGCTACATATGCCCTATTTAGCAGACTCTACGGCGCGCAGCCGCTGAATTACATGCTGAATGTGATTGAGTATGCTCCGCATATAGATCCTAGTTGGGACCCGTATGCGACGGCTTTCAACGTGAGTGTAAACGGGAAGATGAGAAGCCACGCTGACGAGACCTACAGGTGTCCAAATCGAATAACTCGACATGGCAGAGTTGCGTCAACCCTGTACCGATGCCTGTGCGATAATTTCATCGTGGTAAAACGATGGTGAATGGGTATGGAACCAGTTGTCTGCGACCGGTGTATATGGTTTCTGCGGTAGCAGGCATTGATGCTGGTGTTGATGTTGGTGTTCCCGTCGTGTTCATGAAGATGTGATGCAGAATGGTGGGCCGTGTACGTAAGCTCGGCCAGCGACGCAACCTGCTCGGATGGTCATTGCTAGTTGTAATCCATCGCGAGGCATTGCGTCGACATCTACCAAAGTCTACTTCTCTGTCAGATGGATGCACTCGAATTCGCAGGAACTTTGCATGTCTCTCATCGGTCGTCAGAGCGTGTCGAAGACAAAGCGCGTCGTGGACTGCGATGCGCGACTGCACGTGTTGAAGCACTCCGAGGCTATCGGCGGTAGCAGCCGCCGACATTGGTGGGCTGCCTCAGCAGGACTCCCGCGGCGAATTTTAGCGGCACCACGTTCCGACTCGCGATACCATTGATCTCTCTGCACCTTCGCACCATTCTCCACGACGTCCCCAGGGAATATCACTCCAATAAACAGATGCGTGTATCCGCAATAGTCTTCTCTTCAAATCTTCATCAAGAGAGGACTGCCAGCGCCCGTCGGTCTTGCAGCAGCTCGGGAGCGAGCCCGAGTTGAAAAAAATAGGATGTAATGCGTGCAACGACAGTATTGGAATGAGAGCACTCCTGAGACTTCGATCACCCTGGCTACGATCGCGCTACAATGTAGACCCCAGTTTGATCGCATCATTTGTGTTTATGACAAGAAGGTCGAAGTTCTTGGTCGTCATTCCTAATGTCGTTCAAACCAGGTTTTGATGGCCGTATCGCACGTGTGAGATCGTGTAGTCAGTGATTAGCAGATGTTCGTCCGGCCTGATATCGGAAGATCGCCCCGCTCCGCGGGCACGGCCGTCCGTTTGCAGAGAGATGGCGCTATTTCGCCGCTTGAGTAGTTACTCTCACTCCGCTTCCGCTCCTAAGAGCAAAGTAGTAGTCGGACAAACTGCGGCGCAACTCGAACATTTGAGGTCTCGGAACTTTTCATATTAAAGTTGCATCGAAAGTCGCAACAATGCAGATTCCAACAAGCTATCTTCTCTCGTCTCATCTATCGTTCAATACACGCAATCGTTCCAGCTATGTCGCCGTCCTTCCTCATTGTTGGTGCAACAGGAAACACGGGTCGTGGGGTCGTGGAACTCTTATCAGACACCATTCGAGCCAGCTCAACTTTCTCTGAACATCGCATCATCGCTCAGACACGCTCAGCCAACAGCTCTAATGCTAAGGAGTTCGCGAAGCTATCCAACGTCGAAGTTGTAGAGCTCAACTGGCCTACAATTACATCTCAATGGCTCCGCGAACATGGAGTGGAAAGGGTGTTCATCGCCTCGCATAACCAACCCAACCAATTCGCTGAGGAGTCAGGTTTCTTCTATGCAGCTCTTAAAGCTGGAGTGCAGTATGTTGTGCGAATCTCTACAACAGCTTCAAACGTACGTCCGGATTGTCCAGCATATTATCCACGTCAACACTGGGCTATCGAAAAGATGCTCGAGTCTTCGGCTTACGACAAATTGCACTGGACCTCTCTCCAACCTAACGTCTTTCTCGGGATGTGGTTGTCGTCCGCTGCCGAGATGATAAAAAAGGTGCAAAACGGGGAAGGAAAACAGGACACACTCCGACTTATGAGTAACAAAGACAAACCTGTCGGAGCCATTGAACCCATGGACGTCAGCGTGGTTGCAGCGAAGCTAATACTTGAGAACGACACAGCAAGGCACAACAAAGCAAAATACGTTCTGAATGGCCCAGAAAGTATTACCGGCGCTCAAATCGTGGCGATGGTAGAGGAACGTATCGGATCGAAGGTTGAACACGTTGCTTTCAGGGACAACTCAATGCTGGATGAGTTCGCAGCGGCATCCCCGGAATTGAAACATCTGAGCGACATGATGAAGGAAGCAGCAGATGAGACATTCGACTCTCCTCTTCCGACTGTACCAACGAGTCAGGAGATTCTTGACTTTGCACCACCAAAAATTACTCCAGCCAGTGTTCTGGAGCAGCTACTAAGGTAGATCGAGGTAGCCACAAAGTGAAAACAACATATAACAATAAGAATCGACATAGAGGTATTATCTATCATTCTACATATTGGAATGTGCTCAGTGCAAGAGCGTTGACTCCCCACTATTCATGCAGCGTCATCGAAACTGATGCCTGCTTCTTTTTCTTACGCGTTTTCTCAGCCTCTCAGTGTTTATCTGACGAATTACTAGAAACGAGCATTCTCGCGGGCTTTATTGCCATTTCAGACACTGCGACAGGCTGTACCAATCCCTGCCACTACATTTTTAACGTAACTCCTCGTCCAATCATACATGTTTTCCTTGATCGCAGGGGTTGTGATGCACATGCATAGGGACCAGTAAGGAGGGCTCTGTCAGCTTAGGCACCCACCCAGCGAAACATCTCCTCAATTTTAGCTCCTTACTTTCTACGATCTTAACCTCATGCAATTGTTAGACTGAACATGATTTCCAAACAGACTGCATATACTCACCACCACGATAACCCGAATCGTTCAAAGGTTGGCAAGCCCTTACATTTGTTCGACAAATTTCGATATCAAACATCGAGAGCGAAAACGCCTAGTCGCAACGACTCAGCCGCAAGAGAGGCGTCCTGAGAAGTCAGAGCTGAATCGATAGCCACTATGACGCACATATCTATGTTCTCTATTCCCTTACTAGATTGATCCTGCTCTTCAGACATCTTACTCGAGTATGACCGATAATGCTCTATGAAGTAACAGTGTCCTGTGTTCTACATCACCTCTGCACGGACTCCTTCTGCAGCAATCTTGGAAGCGCTATAGAATGATATTTTCTCAACACCACCCTGGATGCAATCGAAGGTTCTACGTTATATATATGCTCTAAATGCTCACTGCGCTCCAGTTGCCTTGAAAATCTACAGAAATCTTTAAGGAGACGTCCATGGTCATTGAAGCTATTCTCGGATAGCTATTGATGTTTCAAGCAGACATCAAGCAGAAACCCTACCAGTGCTACTGTGAGAAAAACTGTACTCTACGAGATCTTCTGACGCGACATACGCGACAAGGTCATTCGCTTTATAGTAATGACGGCACGACAAATGTAATCCAACGCAATACAGCGATTGGAACCCCCCACTCACGGTGCGCAGTTTCATGATGAGCGAACACAGCCCGGGGAAACTGAGGATACACCCGCTGCCGCGACGACAACATCACACCTACCATGCAAGAATCGGTCGATGTTCGTTAACCAAGAGACTTTTTCAAATGTACAAGGCATTGTTGGTTTTCCTTCATTCCAGGAACTTGGCATATTTGCGGACACCATGGGCTTCATGGGGATGGATTTTGTCGAGCCAGTAGATAATGGGAATTTCCTACACTACGGTGAGCACATGTCTCTAGGAGACACCAGAGCTACGCTATATGAACCTTGTGTGTTCGGTATCCACATTAACGGCGTGGGCCGCATCAATCGAAGTGCCGGACAACACTCGTGATCTTGAGCACACAAGCGATCAAGAAGATCAACAAACGGACGGAGGGCAGCAAAATCCCTCTGCACAAACAATCTATGTGTCTCTTAACCATTCCTTATCAAGCAACCGTCTAAGTTTGCCAAGAAATGCAAGCTCAGTCAAACATTTGGGGGACCAGCTCGATTATATACCCATCCTATCCGTGTATTAGTAGTTTTAAGCAAGACGGTAAATGACTTACCGGATCCGCAACATGAGCAACTTGCTTCAGCGTCTCCTTGTAGTTTTGGGCCATTTCATCTACCCCCACGCCACGTTGTCTTTCCCAATCGGTCAGAGGGATACTCACACGTCCATGAGACCCAAGTTCCTTGACAACCCGGACTCCAGCCGTTCTCAATCTCTCCACTGCAGCCATGACATCTGGAACAGTAAAACCCAAGTGTCCAAACCCTAAGTTTGGTGGGTGATTGCCGCTGGTCATCTCGTAGCCACCGGCTTCAATAGCCTTTTCCGAGCCATGGATATGCTTTAGCTCCAAGAGACCCCTACTATGTAAGAGGCCACTCCCTTGAAATGTCTTTGCAGCCCAATCTGTGAGGTCAGCTCGGTCCTGCTTCGTTGATGGATAGGCAAGGTAGTAGATAGTGAATGGTCCAGTATTCATGGTCCAAATGGTCCGCATTCCCACCAAGTCGATGTAGAAGTGTAGAGAGCGTTTCGGGTTCCTGATGCGCATCATCGTATGATTGAGTTTGTAACCAACAGTAGGATCTGATTCTGCAAGTGGAGGATCTTTGTAATGACCGCCCGGATTGAAGACACCGGCTATTGCCTTGTCAGAAATTAGGTCGAGGTGTTCCATCGAGTTCAAGTCCATAATATAAAATGGAGAAGACGCAAAACTCTGGTTGTAGTGAAGAGTGCGAAACAACTGGAATGTACATGAAGTCCGGCGTCGGGTTCAAGTTCTATCCTTCAAAAAAGTCAATCTCACAAGAAATCCCCAAAGTAATGGTTAGGAGACTCGGGTGATAGACGCTAAGTGCAACCACCTGACACGTCGCTGGTGTCGGGACCATCGGCATGCGAACGATCGGCGTTCGGACCGAAGTAGCTTGAGCGCACTTCGGTCTTTCACTTAGACCGAAAGTACAACAGCCGCGTATCCTTCCTTAACTCCATGCAAAAACGTCCTCGCGATACTGACTAATCCACTCTAACTAACTGAGGGTTTTTTTTTGGCAGTCGCGTGCCGCTTTTACGAGCAACATGCGTCAATATCAGTCCTTTGTCACGCAAGTTCTGTATCCGAAGAAAACTGGAACATGAGCGATGACCTTCCTCTTGCAGAAGCTGCATGAGAGGTGTCTATAAAGCTATGGTCCTAAGAGACTACAGACTCCATTCTTAAAATTTCGCAAATCGTAGCTCCCTAAACCCATTCCATGACAAAGAACACTAACCGCAGTAACGATAGCGAAGATGACCTCAGGGGAGACTGTACAAGTTCTAATTATCGGAGCTGGTAATCATAATTGTATCCCTTGTTTGAAACCTGGTTTGACAACGGATTAGGTGCCACTGGCTTGCTTATCGCGCAGGGTCTGAAGCGGGTGAGTCAATTGACAGTTCTCGCTCCTTCCAATCCAACGGTAGAACTGACAAACGTCTAGGCTAATATATCTGTCGCGGTTTTTGAACAACATAGTCTCGAAAAATACATCGAACGGGCTGGTGTCTGGAGTATGGCACTGCACTGGGCGACACCCAATGTAGAGGCTTGTCTGCCTCCAGAGCTCTTCGCTAGACTGAATGAAGCACAAACAGATCCATGGGCTGTGCTGTCCGATGGAGATGCAAGAACGATACCGCTCATGAACGGCAAAACAGGGGAGCTCTTGACTTACGTCAAAGCCGAGGGACCAAGGAGAGTTCAAAGGGGACGATTACGCGACTTATTCGGAACAGGGTTGGACATTCAATTCGGCATGAAACTGGACAGCGTCTCCGTCGAAGGTGATACAGTGACAGCTACGTTCAATGATGGCGTTGAAGTCCGAAGAGGACGCTACCTTGTGGGCGCAGACGGGCGTGAGTATTATCCCTTGTGCCAGAAGCTCTTCATTCTTACATTTCGATCAGCGAGAAGCAAAGTCCGCAGTTTGATCGTACCTGTAGGCGCAAGCGAGTTGCATCCCGCCCCTGTTACTATTCTCGTAAGTCTTCGGCCCAAATTAACAACTGAGAATGCTGTTCATACTGTCCTCTTACCTATTCTAGAATTTTGCCTGCTCTTTCGACGCTAAGAAAGCTCGCTACCTTCGCAGCAAGATTCATCCAATCGCAACGGTCAGTCGCTGAACAAAGCTAAACATGTAACGGCCTCAACTGATCGTGTGCTTAGTTGGCACCTCATCCCGACCAGAACACCTACTTCTTCATAACGCGTAAGTTTTATTGTGGACATACCCATTCGCTGCGACTGAATCGTTAATCTGTCTCATCAGTCGCTGATGTCCCCGATGCTGACAAGCCAGAGGGCTGGCTCTTTTCGATATCCCTGTCGATTTGGAACGAAGGTCAACAACCCGAGACATATGAAGAACGGTCCCGACTATTCAAGCAGCTAGCAGCCAACTATTGCGAGCCCTGGAAATATCTAGCAGAGTGGGTCGGGGATGATGTTAAGATTCCTCTAGATCGTGTAGGTGACTAGCCGAACTTATTTCCACTTCAACGCTCCTGACAGAGGTTTAGTTTGCTACCTGGAAGAATATTCAGCCCTGGAAGAACTACGATGGAAGGATCACAATTGCTGGGGATACTGCGCACCCCATGGTTCCTTGTAAGCCGCTTCCCCTAAACACTAACAAATGAGGCTTATCTGATCACCTGTCCAGACCGTGCCCAGGGTCTTAACAACGCACTCGAAGACGCTGGAAGATATGTCCAAGCAATCACCGAGGTTATCAATGCGAACAAGGATCCTGCTACTGTTGTTAGATCGTATAATGCAGACGTTCACAAACGTGGTAAAGATGATATTAGCGGCTCTGACGAGCAAATTTACGCTTGCCATCACTGGGAGGCTCTTTCACATGCCCCGCTACTAACAGATGGTTTTACTAAGCGCAAGTAATAGAGGCTGTTGTCAAATGATAGAATCGTCAATGATACTTAATGCACTGTTGTTGTAAGGCGTAACTGTAGGCAATAGTGCTTGCTTCATGTTACTAAGGATAGTAAGTGTAACGAGGACTTAAGGCACACGTCCCTTGAAGGAACAGAGTACGCGCTAAACCTGCTTATAAGGCGCGCCTCGCTCTACAGAGAGAGGCAAGGATTATTCTCTTTACAACCTACACCCGTACTCTAAATATACAAGCTATCTCCTACTATCCTTAGTAATGTGAAGCAAGCACTATTGCCTACAGTTACGCCTTACACTTAAGGTTAAAGTTATTAAAGCTAACTGCTAAGTTAAGCTTTAAGAAATCGCTAAAGAGGTATCTGCCTCTAGTTAAAGGAGGTAGAGCATAGGCAGCTAAGAGAATCTAAAGAGCTAAGATAAGAATAACTAATGATTTTTAAACATCTTAGGGCGCGTTAGAAGTGCATGTTAACATATTTAAATTAAGGTACATTCAATCCGATCCGATCTAAGGCAGATAGATGTAGAAGCCGGTATCTGCTGCTCCGTACATAGCGAGTTGAATGAATTGCGAACGCTGTTCAGTCCGTCTCCTATGGGCTTCGACTTGAATATCTGCAACGGAGACGAAGACACCATTGCTTCCAGTCTCCCTGACTTTGATATCGACGATGACGAAATGCGGGAAAAGTTCTCTAAGACTTGGCCGGATGCCTTCACGCTCAGCATAGGTGAAAATGAGAGGGCGATGCATCACTATATACTTGAACAACCTCAGTTTTCCAGAGGGAAAGTTCAGAAAGAAGCACCAGGGAAGGTCAAGGAAGAAGAACCCGAGGAAAAGGAGATCCGACTTCCCGATGGGTTCCTGCCGGTCTTCATCTCCGGCGAACCCGATGAACCAAGTCGTCTGGGTATGGAGCAAGACACCACAACATCGGTGTTATGAACAGTGTGGGGACTGATGCTGAAAAAGGGTGTCGGTGGATCTGCCGAACAGACGTATGAGCGGGTTATTTCGTTTTCGCGACATTCGATCAACGCTTCTGACGACTTTATGTTAAAAGATGATTGTCATAGAACTTTCCGAGTTCTTCGAAAAGGCTGGAGAGGTTACCTATGATGAATAATGACCTAACGTGTTTTATTATATGTTGAGATGACTGCCCAGCAATGCGGTGGGTTCTAGCATGTGTGAGAAAGACATCACACGTTTGAGAAAATCTTCCCCTGGTCTGTCCGTAACCTTCTTCAACACTACATCCAACGTGATCTATGCCCTTCTATCATCTTGCAGATTGCCGCTCAATATTCGACAGGTATGTTGTGACTCCTGATTGTCACTTAAAATGCTTACTGTGGGCGTAGATTCAAGAACACTGTTATCATCGCAGTCGTAATTGCGACTACGACTGAGTTAAGTATGCTCACAGCAGACAGCCTCAGATTTACAGTGAGATAGCCAGCCCAGAGTCTTGTTGGTGCTAACTAGTGGCGTGTCCCCAACTTTCATTTCCACTCTCAACCCACGGACATCCCCGGAGTACATCGATGAATCATTCGAGCGATCAATGCCTGCAACTATGCGCGATATATTGAGTCAGCTTTTGCGAAGTTCTTCGTGGCCAAGCATCGCCCACGGTTCTAGGTCGATCGTCCTCCAATCTCCCATCTCATGCCACAAACCCACGTAGTGCCCCTCTATTCACTCCCTCCTTTTCAGCGTCGTCTCCATATGCGTAGTCTGCCACTTCGGATCATCCTCCACAAGAACAATCTCAAATCCTCGCTTCTGCCAAAACCTAATCGCACCGTCCAAAAACGGATGCGAATGCAGATAAAGACATTCGACATCCTCCTCGACAGCTCTCTCATAAAGTTTTAGGAACAATTCGGCCGCGAGTCCACAACGCCGATACTGGGGCTGCACGAACAATCGCACGACTTCGAGTGTCCGCACGGCGTGATAGTCGAGTTGAGGATGCCGGTTGTCGTAGCGTACGTAGCCTATAACGGCTATCAATTCCTTGCCGTCCCGCGCTTCGAGAAAGCAGCTACCGTCACTGAATAGGGATGTAGTGTCTGGTGGTAACGAACGACCGGAAAACATGACCTTGCGAGCTTCATTGATGAACTTAATAATTTCGTTGACTGCCTGAGGTGGGACTGGTTGGATCGTCCATGGCGGAGTTATTTGTCGGCTACCGGAGGGATGCGGCATGGTGTAAAGTAAAGTGTATGCATAGTGACACGTCGTTCGACCAACAAAATCTGGAGATTTGGCGAGGCTAGACAGGAAATGGTAAGGCGTCATCTTAGTTGCTTGGCTTGGACTATGCGCATTATGTAGTTCATGGATTCGATCGAAATCGATTGCAGAGCGAATATCGAATCGCTGGAACAATGGCGTATCATTCCGGTGGCTACTTCTTCTCTTTGATGTCATTCTTCTTGGAAGCGCTCTTCACCACAGCGGTATCGAGACCACTCCACTGTCGGACGAATCGCGAGGTACGTCTGGGAACCATTTGAAAGGCTTGAACAAAACGTTGTAGAACGGCGCCAATTAGCTCCAATCGATGTCAAAACTCAGGTGTGGGGAACAGCGCTGACCCAACGACTCAATCAAAACCGTAAAAGTCTTGGACGCGAAGGCGACAGGGATCCCGACGTATTCAAGCTCGGTCACGATTATAGAGTGAACGGGACGGCCCCTCCCGCCATCAGAATTCTGTCGCCAGAATTGCTTGTCATGTTTATGAACATAGCACCTTACTACCCGGCACAAGATCTCCGGGGAGAAGAAGTCGTTCTCGATCATCCGTACTCAATTGTATTCCACTTTTGGGACGAATTACAACGGGATCTGGCCGCATGTGAGAATGGAAATCCGTCAATATCATTCATTGACTCCTAAACTGGCTGGCAGACCAATGTGCAATGCAACAGAGCCATTGGTGAACATCTATGGGTTTTACTGAATGCACCCCCAGTTCGGGCTTTCTATTTCAAATCGTTCCAATCCGAGGTCGAGATGCATGCGCAGAAGTGTGCAAGTTTTGACTACTTGTGGCTCCTCTTCGGGCCTGGCACGATTGTGTTTAGACAAGACGATCCCAAAGAAGGAGGACAATTTCCCGAGTATGTAGTGGAGCCAATGAACTATTTGTGTAAGGGTAAGGCATCTTCGAGCTCTGATAGAGCGACCTCTGCGGGCAAGTGGGAGTGGTCGTTGTGGGATCTCAGCTACAGCGACGGCAAGTTGATCACACAAAGGTACCCCTTTTTTCATTAAGAGATATAAAGGAATGAGAGCGATCTCAGAATTATCTATTGTACCGATACAAATTGTGGACGATCCAAACAACGTCAGAGCAACCCTCATCGACCGTGGACATCGTTATCATACTACGATGTGCGAAGAGCATAGCTATCGGTATTACAAAGGGAAGGTAGAGCGCAGGCCTACCAATGAGGCATCATCCCGCGTATGACTTCGATCATCTCTGATTCACGGAGTACCACGCCGATGAAATCTAGTATGACAGCGTCTCATTTCATCTGCTCGTCAATAACGTCGGGATAAGCTTGACGAATGACTTCGATGCATTGCTCCCACTCATTGTGGTACATTAATTAACGAGGACTTATTGAGCACATGAAGAGAAAGAGCCCGAGCAGGATACATGGCCACGCACCCAAGCTCACTACGTATCTCCAGCCATAAGGAACGTGCTGGAAAGCCGAGTCGAAGGCGTATGCGAGGACAGACCCAGTACCGATGAAGATCATATCAACGGAGACCATCCGTCTACGGACACGAGTGGGAGATCTCTCACCAATATACACGGGTACAATATGTGCCGTGAACCCTAGGTTATGCATTATCTTGACTAGAAGTGGCGTATCATCTAGTCAACGTCTGTTTTACGAGTCCTAGTGGTATAAGGACGCTTGGAGCTGCCTGGAGGTAGATCATCACCTTGCGCTAATCTAGCTTCTATTGCCTTTTGCTGCATAGCTGCAAAGTTCTTGCGAGCCATGATAGTATGTGGATGCTGAGAACCAAGCTGTTAGGTGAGCCCATCGCACGCTCGTTGGTAGAGCTCATCCGCTTCTGGGTACCGGTGCAGCGTCCCCAAGAGGACAGCGAGATTGTTGACAGAGTTAAGCGTGTCCGGGTGGTTCTGGCCTAGCTTCTTCTCTGACCCTTCTAGGGCTCGCCGATTGAGCGTCTCTGCCTCGCTGTACTTACCTTGCAGGCGCAGCACAGCCGCTAGGTTGCTCATACTCGTCAGCGTGTCAGGGTGGCCCTCGCCTAGCTTCTTCTCCCTTCCTTCTAGCGCCCGCCGGTGAAGCGTCTCTGCCTCTTCGTACCTGCCCTGATTCCGGAGGACTGATGCCAGGTTACTCACGCTATTCAGCGTGTCGGGGTGATCCTGGCCCAGCTTCTTCTCTGACCATTCTAGCACCCGTCGGTGAAGCGTTTCTGCCTCCTCGTACTTGCCCTGAAACCCCAGCACTGCCGCCAGTACATCTATGCTAGCCATTGTCTTCAGATCTTCCCGCCCCCATGCTTTCTCGTTAGCGGCAACTGCCTTTGCTGCTAACTAATGCGCTACACTATAGTTTCCTATCTTACTAAGATACCATGCTACATTGTAAAGCACCTGCGCCCATGCCTTTAATGCTTTTTCGCCGGCCGGCTAAGTGCTAAAGAGCGGTTTAACGTGTGGAAGCAGCTGCTAGCACTTTGTCCAGTTCTCATGCTCCCCGTCAGGCAGCTCTTGCGCCATTAACACCACAAACCGCTGCTCTGACTGCTGTGTATCGCTGCACGACGATAGCCATACTCGCGTGCAGAACTGCACCAGAGCGTGCATCTCGAATGCGTCAGTATCTGCTGTTATCAATACCAAGGAATACGCCTGCAGGGTGTCTAGGTCCTCGTCAAACGCACTGTCTGCGTCTTCGTCATCCTCCAACTCCGCCTCTCTTGCAGCTGCTCTACTGTGTCTTCGCAGCACCAACTCAGGTATTCCCTGCGGGTTAAAGAAGCTTATCAGCGACAGCAGCTCGGCTGCTAACCGCCGCTCCCGCTGGATCTGCTTAAATAACATCTGCTACGTTGTCACTACTAAGTTGGACGCGCTCTCGTCGCGGCGCAGCTCGCCCGCGTCCCATTTGAGCAGCCTCTCGCGCTTTTTGCTGTTATTCTAAAAGTCGGCTAGATAGCCAGCGATTGTTATGCGCCCGCGTCGGTTAATGTACACAGCCGCCTGGACGACAGCAAGAGGTATGCAGTCCAGCGCGTGCAGCAGATCTAGAGCGCTCTCTTTAACTAGCGGGTCTTGCAGCTTGTTGCAAAGAAGCTGCATGCCTTCTTCCTTGTCTATCGCAAGCACTCCCTTAGTCCGGTTGTAGCCTCCCACTAGCCTAGTCGCTGCGTCTTAACTCCGTAACGTGACTAGTATCGCCCCGTTGCGGCTCTGCGGAAGGTAGGTGGCCAGCGGTATCTAGGCGCTGGCATCTGTCTCGTTTCTATGGCGCTGGCGCTTCCGCAATGGGAAGAAGGTCTCTACATCGTCTACGTTGTCGACAACTATCACCCATTGTCCATTTGTCTCGTCGCGCAGCTAGTCGTGCACTAGCCGCAACACGTTCGCCTTTAGATCGTCCCTCCCTGGAAGCTCCAGCCGGTTCGCGATGTCTTTGTAGGCTTTCTTAAATTAGGCCTAGGTGCTGGCGTGCACCTAGAACACAAACGTCTGCGGCGCAGCATCACAGATGCTGTGGGCATACTGGAGGGCAAGCTGCGACTTGCTGTTGTCTGTTAGTCGTGTTGTAGCGTGCGTGTAGTTAGTACAGCGACGTCGACGTACCCTACGCTGCCAAGACCCACCAGCGCTGCCCGCGCGCCTAGTCCCGCGCACTTGTCGCGCACCCAAGCGGCGATCCCAGGCCGGTCGACAAGGTTAGGGTCCGGCGCAAATGGCACCGTTGAGAACAGTTCTACTCTGCGCACTTGCCCTGGCGTTCGTTAGCCTGGTGGTAGCATGGCGACGCGATCCTAAGGTAGGGTACCATCTGCCCAGCCAGGCCCAAAGTTGAAGTTCATCGTCCCACCAGGCCCGCAATGTGGAGCGGGAATGGCGACATGAGCGTCGATGGCTCCATGGAACGTGCTGGCCATAGACGGTGCAAGTCGGTGTTTGTGCGGAACTTTGTGATCTCGAGGAGTTGAAGTAAGGACAGTATAGATCGCGGAGAAGGTCTGCAGCTGCGCATGCTGGAAGGATGCCAAGCGTGCCTCAGCCTCAGCCTTGGACGTTTCATTTCCTGCCGTCTAGGAGCCACTTCATCCTTATCATCGCCTGATGTCTTCGTTCCTTCATCTTCGACCAAGAAATCACATCGTCTGGAGCCGAACTTCCGGCGTCGTCTACGGACCATGCGTCTTCTATAACGCAAGCACGGCGGTAGATACAGCTTGACAGAGTTTGTGGGCGATGCCATCCCCCCTTATGCTATCTTATCTCATGCCTGGGGCCTAGACCAAGAAGAGGTTACCTTTGCAGATCTCGAGCAAGATACAGGCACGACTAAGGCCGGCTACCAGAAACTCTAGTTCTGCGCAGACTAGGCAGCTAAGAACGGTCTCCGCTACTTCTAGGTAGACACTTGCTGCATTGACAAGTCGAGCAGCGCAGAGCTTAGTGAGGCCATTAACTCCATGTTCGCTTGGTATCGCGATGCTGCCCGATGCTACGTGTATCTATCCGACGTTTCGACCAGCAGCCTAACCAGTGGCCTCACCAGTAGCCTCACCAGTAGCGCGCCTGCCCAACAACACTGGAACCGTGCGTTTCAGCAAAGCAGATGGCTCACACGAGGCTGGACGCTTCAGGAGCTCGTCGCCCCAGTGTCAGTTAAGTTCTTTTCGGCTGAGGGCGAGCGGCTTGGCAACAAATACTCTCTAGTGCAGGAACTTCACAGTGTTACTGGGATCAGCGTTGAGGCTCTCCAGGGAAGCCGCCCTCTAGATCAACTCAGCGTCGACGAGCGCATGTCGTAGGTAGGGCAACGCAAGACAAAGCGCGAAGAGGATGCAGCATACTCACTGCTGGGTATCTTTAACGTGCATATGCCGCTCATATATAGAGAGGGTTAGAGGAAGGCGTTTGCCCAATTGCAAAGGGAGATTAACACAGCTTCTAGCGACGCGCATTCTACCCTACCTCAGAACAATATGTCGCAAAGCTATGGCCATGCTACACATGCCTACAACGGACCTGTATTTTACGGGCCCATACCGGGTCGCTATGTAGTACCAGGAACTCAGGTTACAGGAGGTACAGTCAACTTTGACTTTAGAGAAGGGCGCGACGTTAGTCAGTAGAAGTGAATAACAACACTGCAGCTTGACTATGTAGCAGTCTAGCTCTCTCGAGATATAAGTGTGCGGCCTCCAAGCAAGTAGCGGGGTCATCCTAGCCTTCCTCGGTTTGCCATTACTCAACTCTGCTCAGCGCAATATCTTTCGGATCCAGCCTTTGAAATCAGGCCAAGGGTGCTCAACCGCAGAAGATAGTAATGTGTATGTTCAGAAGGACGACACGTGGTCACGCAAGTCGCACCCGGCTGTACTATCCACTCGAAGAACAGCAACTACGGCTGATTTCAATGGTGCCCCAGCCCGAAGGCTTAACGACCCGATGTCACCAATTGTGCTATTCCAACTCTCTTAGATGTAGGGCTCGATACGATGCTACAACACTCTGTGTATCATCCAGCCAGCAAGAAGCGTCAAAGTGCGGAATTCATGTCTGACGCTCGACTTTTGTCAGCGCATCTGTCATACGGGGACTCCGCGAAGCTACAAGTCTAGGTCTTGTTGCGAAGTCTACCTTCCTAGCATCTAAGAACCCTTATCTCTCTTTACTGAACCGCCGCACCGCGTCTAAATACAAGCCGTCAAGCTCGTTTGCCACTGTCACATTATCTATAGCTAACTGCAGGTAATGCTGATTCGTGACACCTTCGTCAACAACCCACACATTCGACCCGTTGGGAAACACGTGGTTGTATCCAGCAGTGTTTCCGTACTCGAACAACGACCCCAATCCCGTGACCGCATATAGAACAGTCAAGGGATCCCAAGACATTCGCGTGGTATTGTATCCAACGTACCATCCGTATGCCGCCGTCACCAAATCGCCCTTGGTCCCCTCGGTTGTCAATTTGGCCCCACTCAGGACGTTATCCCCAACCTCAGTGCCCAAGAACGTGACAGGTACAGTGCGGGGCCAATTGTTCACTACATGTGCCGTGGTGAGCGGATCATCTCCCCAGAAGTTGTATTCGTGACCAGAGGGATAACCGCCGCCCATGACAGCCAGCTTCTTGACCTTCCTGGCTATGAGTTCAGGCCCGGAAAGCGGGGAGTACGCATCACCAGTCGAACTCAGCAGCCCGGAAAGATTATCGAAGAAGCCAATAGAAGCGATCGTTACGCTCGAGTCCGCACTCTCCGCCAGGCTCTTGCGGTACAGGTCCACGGGCTGCCATGACTTTTCCGGCTTGAACCACGGCAACGACCCACCCGAAAAATGATATGCCACTTTCGACGTGTACTCGCCCAGTTCATACGCCCAATCATCGAAGAAGCTCTCATTGGCGTAAGGGCGGCGCATGCCAATGGATGTATTTGGGTGGCCGTAGAAGTTCAGGACGGCGGAGGCCGCAAGCGGGGAATACGCGGAGGGATAGTTCACGTTGACGGCAAGGAGGGAGACGTTGGGAAGGGTGGCGGCGAGAACGAGGGCTGCGACGTCACTATTGCATATATGTTAAATGGCAACTATTTTTGATTTCGTCGCGAGGGGAACTGTGGCGGTCAAGACGTACTCTACGTCGCTGAAGATGTCGGTATCAACAATCAGGTGCGTGGTATAGTCCGCCTGTGCACCGAATGTGTAACATGCGAGGTAGCTTAATGCATAGCGAAGCATGCGCTTTGGAGAGAAGACGTTGTCAACGAGCATGGTTTCCTTTCGCGAATCACTCGCCAGGCGCGTGCAAAGGGAATAGAGTTTTGAGGACAACTCGAGAGCCTCCCGATAGGAGCGCAGAAATTTTCTAGGACGTCCATCCAACCTTGATTTGGGATGATCGCGTTGTGGAGACGGCCGATAATCGCATTGTGGACATGGCTGTGATTATGATTACAGCGGGAGAGTGAAGCCGAAGATTAGACCGAGGTAATGAGAAGTCGTGCCAAGGGTGGGGGCAGATACTACTAGGGTATAGATACCTCTACAAGTCGCAAAAAAAGAAAGGTTAGCTAACAGTAGTACAACATTCTGATCCTTAGCTTTAGAGTCTTCATATCAGATTGCGTCGAATATGTTAATTAGGTAAAAACGAGTTGCGCGCTGGCTTCCATAGCATAGCCTCAGTCTGCCTCTTTCGCGGCTGCGCCTTCAGCCGCAAACTGTGAGGATCCAACTGCGGCCCAACCTACTTAACTGTGGCGAAGGGCCTTCTTATAAGTCTGTATGTCCAAATTGTAGTTCTAGGCATTGAGATTAATAAAGGTCTATACTATATATAACTTGCGATATAATTATAATATACCTGTCACCAAAACGAGCGCGATCCTACTTGGACCGCGCACATCCTCTTGGGTGGGGTAGGGAAGCATTTCGGTGCTAACGCAGAGCGGCACAGGTATCTCTTACGTTATCGTCTTGATATGCAGGAAAGGTCGCTTTTCTTGATCCTTTCGCCTTCGCCTATCTGGCCTTTCTGAAAGGCCAATTACGACTACCAACACTTACTCATACGTACACACTTACACAAGCCACTCTCCATCTCTGTTTTCCCCGCCGCTATAGAAACCATTACAGAATTTCTCGACCACCTCTACAAGTGGCCCAAAGATAGGATCGCGGGACCGGAAGAGGATCAAGAACAGTTCCTGGTGCATTGGGGCTACACGATTTATAGAACATATTATGGCCCTAGGTCTAATGAACAGTGGTTAAAGCTGCTTAAAAATATTACCAACGGCGTGGGTGTTACAGGTAACACAAAGGATTCTCTCCTTGACATGGGGTGAAGGGGTTGAAGGCCAACCACGACCAAGTCAGAACGCAACGATGATCGCGGGGCTCGGGGTCACGTGATCAGGATTGGCATCCCGCCAAGACCAGGCCTCCGGGAGGCCAGTGGGGCTAGGGAAGCCACGGTCCTCCCAAACCTCCCTCTAGGATGGGAGGCCAGGGAGGACAGGACCTAAGGCAATGGGTATAAGAATGTGTTGGATTTCATTATTACACTCATTGTGGTCAACTCAAATAGTTCATCTCTTACACAGATTGTCAACTAGTTATTCTATCGTTTATAGAATTGGATTGTCTTTACCTGCAGTTATTCCACGATAACTCTTTTCCACAGAATCGCCAGACAAACCTCACGGACTACCGCTTTAGTCTACCTCGCCTTAGTACGGACCGAGCCTAGAGAAGTATAGCCTAACCCCGTGTAACACTTTGACCACCATCGGATTCAGTGGACGTGAATAACAACCAGGTTGCCCGATTAAGGAAGATGTCAGCCCCAAGAGTCACTCAGAACAACGCGGCCCAGGGTCCGGGACCCTCGGCACCAGCACCAGCAAACGATGAGATGCTGGATGCATCCGACTCGGAGACAGAAGATACTCCCAGTGCCACGGAGCTCAGACACCTTAGGCAACAGGCCCAAGTTCAGTCTCGGCAGATGCTCGAGATGCAGAACATGATCAATCAGCTTGCAAGTCAGCTGATGGCCACCCCCAACGAACGATCATCTACTACGAAGAAACCCAAGATGGCGTCACCCGAGAAGTACGACGGAAGTCGAGAAGAACTGCGAACGTTCCTCACCAACATCGACTTGTACTGCGAGTTCAACGAAGTACCCAACGACCAGGAAAAGATCCTCATGGCAAGCACGTATCTGAAAGGAAAGGCTTCCAATTGGATGCAGCCATACGTGGACGACTACCTTACGGATATCACGCAACATGGAACTAAGGAAGAAACCCGAACCATGTTCGCGAGTTGGACGGAATTCAAACAAGAAATGGGACGCATCTTCGGAGAAGTAGACGCGAAGAATCAGGCTGAGAAACGGATTACTCAACTGAGGCAAACCAAGTCTGTATCAGCCTACACGGCGGAGTTCAAGCAACTACAGGCCAGGATCGATTGGGATGATGCGGCACTTCGAACGGTCTTCGAAGCAGGCCTCAAGGAAAATGTCAAGGATGGCCTTGTACACCACGACAAGCCCGGAACACTACACGCGTTGATCGAGCTTGCTACACGCATCGACAACAGGCTATGGGAGCGAAACGATCAGAAAAAGTATTTCCGCCCTAACATGGCCAACATAAAGAGACAGCGTGGAAGGTATGACAGGGATGGCGATGCCATCATGACCGGCAAAGTACAAGAGAAGGCCAAAGACAAGAAATCCCGAGGAAAGAGACACGACGGTCTCTCTAAGGAAGAACGCCAGAGGCGTTATGACAAGAAAGCATGTCTCCGATGCGGTGAAGTTGGACACTTCGCCCGAGACTGCCCCACGGGTGAAGCAAGTAAGCAAGCAGCTGTCAAGATCGGGATGGTCAGACAGGGCACGCCCTACCCGGCTCAGATAGAACCGGATGACAACCTTAGCGACATGGACCTCTACGAGGAAGCCTGCATGGAGGAAGACTACGAGGTCATCCAGCAACCAAAGCGAGCCGACGACATCCTCACGATGGAGAAACCTAAGGAAACCGACTGGAAAGTCGAGGACAGAGTCGTACTAGAACGACTAGCAAAGAACCAGTGTTGGGTATGCGGAGACGCCGCACATCACGCCAACGACTGTGCGAAGCGGGACCGAATTGTAATAACTGGCCCGGACGCCGAAGAAGTTGGGTATCAGGCGATACACCAACAACCGTACTTCGAGGACCCAGGAACAGAGGTTCTCAACCTCGAAAGACCCGAAGAAAGGGACACAAGAGAACACCAAGGATTGTGCTGGTACGACTGCAAAGTAGAGTGCGAGTTCCACCAAAAGGATAAAGAGGATTGCAGAAAGGACCAGGAAAGGTGCTGTCACCTAAACCTGTGGGCAGACGAGTGTCTAGCGGACAACTGCCACCTCCATGAGCCTGAGAAAATAGGAATCCATGAGAGACTCCTATGGCCACAGTGCAAGAACGGATGTTCCTTCCACCGCGACCAACTCGAGAAAGCACGACAAGTGGACGACTACTACCATGTCACCCTGTCATCAAACATCTGCGAAGTAACAGACTGCCCCATCCACGAAGCCAAGAAGGCGGAGCCAAGGAAGAAAATCACCAAGGAAAAGATACCTCATCAGAACCTTCATTGGAGCTTTTGTTACGACGACAGATGCACAATCCATTACAGTTCCAAAACCGACACAGGCTACTTTCCCAGGAAAAGGAAAGGTAAGCAGGCAAAAAACTAGGATGCCGCCAGAAACAGGGTCACACTGGCGAGGGCATACCTAAAACGACCCTTAGGAAAGTACAGGATACCGATGGTCAAGCAAGGCAGTTGCTCACAACCGTATCTGTACAAGGTCAGAACATCCAGGCGCTCGTAGACAGCGGGGCCGCACGGACATTAATCTCCCCACGAGTGGTTGAGAAATACGAAATACCATATCGAATCAAGAGTAAACCGATTCCGATAATACTAGCCGACGAAAAACCCATGGAATATGGAAGCGGCATGATACGAATGGAAACCGAGTCCACCAAGCTACGGATAGCGGGCATAGAATGCCAAATGGACATCGATATCATGGATCTAGGAGGACTAGATATGTTGATAGGTTATGACTGGCTGGACGCCCATAACCCCGCCATCGACTGGCGAATGAGGACGATACTCAAAAGAGAACCTGTGCACAAGGTTGCAGGAGTACGCCACGAGACACGCCCGACGAATCAGAGCTCACCCCAGGACGGGAGATTCGGCAGCATCTCACCGCATAAGATCGCGAGAATCTATGCGAAGGACCCTCAGAAAATAGGAGTCATTTGGATAAGGAAAGTCGCGACCACGAAGGAAGGACCCTTACCACTAGAAATACCACGAGAGTATCAAACCGACGAGTTCAAGGAACTCTTCGAGGAAAACGAGGCTACAGATCTAGCAGACCATCAGGAGTGGGATCACGAGATCATCCTAGATGAAGGAGCTAAGCTAAGCCCAGGACCAATGTACCCAATAGCGCCCGAGCACGATGCTGAGCTAAGGGACTACATCCAGAAGAATCTGAAGAAGGGATTCATCCGACCGGGATCAGGCCCGATGGCCTCACCCATCTTGTTCGTAAAGAAGCCTAACGGAAAGTGGCGACTATGTGTCGACTTCCGAAGGTTGAACAGCGTCACGAGGAAGAACCGATATCCCTTACCACTCATTACAGAGCTCATGGATCGACTCCAAGGAGCTAAGTGGTTTACGAAATTCGACGTTCGGGAAGGATTTTACCGAATCAGGATTAAAGAAGGTCACGAATGGATGACAGCGTTCAAAACGAAATACGGACTGTTCGAGTATACGGTTATGCCGTTCGGTTTGACGAACGCGCCGGCAACCTTTCAATCAGTCATCAACAACGCTCTCCACGAGTACCTTGGGATCTTTGTCACAGCGTACCTGGACGATGTACTAGTGTACTCCAGCGGATCGCTCGAAGAACATGTGGAACATGTCAAGAAAGTGCTCAGGAAGCTCAAGGAATACAAGCTGTACCTGCAGCCAGGAAAGTGCGAATTCCACGTCAAAGAGACGGAATTCCTAGGCTTCATTATATCTACAGAGGGAGTTAAGATGAACCCAAAGAAAATCGCGGCTGTACAGGAGTGGCCACAACCCAAAACAGTCAAAGATGTGCAATCCTTTCTAGGATTTGCCAATTACTACCGGAAGTTCATCAAGGATTACTCGAAGATCACAGCACCCCTCTCAGAGATCACGAAGAAAGAAATAGGGTTCAAATGGAACGAGGAACATCAAGAGGCTTTTGTTCGAATCAAACAGATCTTCCTCGAAGCACCCGTACTAGAAATGTACGACCCCAGACGGGAAACGCGAGTCGAGACCGACGCGTCAGATTATGCACTCGGTGCTATATTATCACAGCAGTGCCCAGACAAGAAATGGAGACCAGTGTTCTACCATTCAAGGAAGTTCTCCGGAGCAGAACTTAACTACGACGTTCACGATAAGGAACTACTCGGGATAGTAGCTGCCTTTGAACAATGGGAAGTCTATTTGCTGGGACTACCACATACGATCGAGGTTTTTACCGATCACCAGAACTTGGCAAGCTTCATGACAACCAAGAAACTCAACCGACGACAAGTCCGATATGCTGAGATGTTAGCTCAGTTTGACTTTAAGATAACGCATCGAGCCGGAACGCTTAACGGAGCAGCAGACGCTCTAAGCAGGAGGTCTGACCTACGAGAAGAAAGTCATGAAGAACCACACGACGCCATGTTCAAGAAGATGCCCGATGGCACACTACGATACAACCAGCCGGAACTAGCTAAGGTAGCTAAGGTGGCCGAGCAGGTGGAAACACTACAGCAGCAATGGCAGAGGAAAGCGTTGCACTGGCAACTAGAACCAAGGCCAATCCCACGGGAGATACAAGAAGATGAGTTGGAGCTCAGAGCGATGACCCAAGTCGGGAAAACGTACGTGGCTCCACCCATACGGGAAGAACTCATCAGAGAACTGCATGAGTCCAAGGAATACGGACACGCATCGCTGGAAGAAATGGCTAGGCGACTATCAAGGGTGTTTGCGATACCACGCTTGCGAGCGAAGGTGCAGGATGTCCTAGGCAACTGTTTGGCTTGTCATCAGAACAAGCCCAAGAGACATAAGCCCTACGGCCTGTTACAACCCTTACAGCCACCAACCAAGCCATGGAGCAGCGTAACGATGGACTTCATAGTGAAGCTCCCGAAATCGTTAGAACCAGGATCAGGACGACTTTGTGATACAATCCTAGTAATCGTGTGTCGATTAACTAAGGGAGCAAAGTTCGTACCAACAGAAGAAACCATCACGGCGGAAGACTGCGCGTATGAAGTCTCCAAAGCATTGATATCAGAGCATGGTATACCAGAAGAATTCATAACGGACAGAGATAAGCTGTTCACGTCTAAATATTGGACAACATTCCTGGCCAAACTGGGTGTAAAGAAGAAGCTATCGACTAGCTTCCACCCTGAAACGGACGGCCAGACGGAACGAACGAACCAGACACTGGAACAGTATCTAAGGATGTACGCCAACAAGCTGCAAGACAACTGGGTTGAACTCTTGCCGACAGCACAATTGGCCTACAACAGCACAAGATCGGCGACCACGAAGTACTCGCCGCACTACGCAAACTATGGATATGAGCCGACTGCTCATCGAGACCCAAAGGATGTAGAAAGCATCGCAGTAGGCGCAGATGATAAAGCCCGCCTCATGCGAGAATTACACGAGGAATTGAGCAAGAACATCGCCCACAGGAACCTCACAACAGCCAAAGCGGCTAATAAGCAAAGGATTGAGGGACCAACCTTTAAGAAGGGGGATAAAGTTTTCCTGTCACGACAGAACCTGAAAACTAAGCGACCAAGCAAGAAACTGGATAACCTCCGAGTAGGACCATTCGAAATCCTAGAGGAAATAGGCACAGTAAATTACAAACTCCAACTGCCACCAGGCATGCACATCCACCCTGTCTTTCACAAGAAACTCCTGGAACCAGCACCTCCAGATGCCGAGCTAGCAACGGATATAGAGCTCGAAGACGACGAGTACGAGGTCGAAGAAATTAGGGACCTGCGGAAAATCGGTCGTCAGTGGAAATACTTGGTCAAGTGGCAAGGATGGCCAGAGGGTCAGAACACTTGGGAACCAAAGGAAAGCTTGACGAACTGCAAGTCACTGGTACTTGAGTACCACCGGAAACACCCAGAGAAGCAAGGACCGGGTCCTCGAGGGAAAGGAAGTAATCAAAAGAAGGGTCGAAAGAAGCGTCAGCCTGTAACCAGCCCAAGTCAGTCGACGGTCCGGGTAGCGATGGTTCGGTTGTCGGAAAGTCCGTACCAGGGGCAGAGTTCCCCTCGGCTTGCTCTTTCGCACGGTCTTGAAGGCTCAGGATCGCGTGATCTCGATCAGCGTACGAACGCTCCAAGGCCTCAGTTTCCGCGACTTCTAGACGAAGCCGCGCGACCTCGGCCTCTGCACGGAGAAGCGCTAAACGCTTCTCACGCTTCTCAGCTTCAACCTTTTCCCACTCTTCCTCGGTTACAAACAAACTGCACTCAGCTTTCACGGAAATACAACCCGCACACTGCCCAGACGCAGTGTCCACGAAGCAACGAAGGTTCTTCTCCTCACAGCGCTTACAACGAAACGTCATTTCGTTCCCTTGCTGCCGGACGCGATCAGCCCGGGCCTGACGCTGTTGAGTCGAGTTTTGCGAACGGACACGGCGAGTCGGGGGTTGAACCTTGGGCATAGTTAGGGACGCTGGAGGCAGGAAGAGGCGGCTACAATGGCCCGGGGCGCGCAGACCTTATATGCAGCCCACGCCTCAACGATTGGCACGGCAAAATAATAATCCAGGGTATCGGGACGATACGCCTAAGAGGGGGGATAATGTTACAGGTAACACAAAGGATTCTCTCCTTGACATGGGGTGAAGGGGTTGAAGGCCAACCACGACCAAGTCAGAACGCAACGATGATCGCGGGGCTCGGGGTCACGTGATCAGGATTGGCATCCCGCCAAGACCAGGCCTCCGGGAGGCCAGTGGGGCTAGGGAAGCCACGGTCCTCCCAAACCTCCCTCTAGGATGGGAGGCCAGGGAGGACAGGACCTAAGGCAATGGGTATAAGAATGTGTTGGATTTCATTATTACACTCATTGTGGTCAACTCAAATAGTTCATCTCTTACACAGATTGTCAACTAGTTATTCTATCGTTTATAGAATTGGATTGTCTTTACCTGCAGTTATTCCACGATAACTCTTTTCCACAGAATCGCCAGACAAACCTCACGGACTACCGCTTTAGTCTACCTCGCCTTAGTACGGACCGAGCCTAGAGAAGTATAGCCTAACCCCGTGTAACAGTGGGAAAAGGCCTCACCGAACTAGAGGAGGCGGACAAAGAGCCTAACTAATATAAGGCGACGGATTATGCACAATCCGCGCTTAATTAGGTATTGTGTTAGGGTTCGCTAACTAAGAAAGAAAATCTAGAGAGTATAATCTATGCGCATAATCTATAGGCTTTACTAGTATTGTAACGTGCTACAACTTACCTAAAAGATATAAGATAATACTCTAAATCTATTCTATCTTTTAGAATACTTATAGCTAGTACTATTATTAAGATATTTATATATAAACTTTAGCTAGAGAGACTTAATATTTCTTACTAAAGTTAGAGCTTATAACCTCTAACTATAGGCCTATACACAAAGTTAGGAAGTTTAAGACTTAAGCTATACTACTATAGATATATTAGTAGATTAGATAATAGTAAGATAGAGAGACTTCTTATACTTATAAGAATATAAAGAATATAATCTAGATAGCGATTATAGTCTGTAAGTAGGTATAGAGAAATAAAACTAGTGCGTAGTAAGTTTTGTAAGCCTTTACGTGCAGATTTAGTAGATCTAGAAGTTAAGGTAGTAGCTAATAAGAATATTAGACTATATATTACCTTATAATAGGTAAAAGATATATCTTCTTCTATAGCCTTCTAAGTTAGAGTTATAATAGTAGAGCTATAGCACGTTAACGTTAGAATAATAGTACTATTATAATATTTAGGCTAGTTAATATAAAAGAGATAGAAAAGAAAGAGGTAGAATTAGATCTTAAAGTTATACTATCTACTATAAGGTACTACTACCTATAAGTTCTTAAAGCCTCTACTTTACCTCTACCTAAAGCTCTTAAATAAGAGAATTATATATAAAACGCTAGCGTAGAACTAGGCTCTTACACTTGCCTATAATATATCTATTCTACTTATTAACTTACTTAAGACTAGAAAGATACTAAACTATACTACTAACGTAAAGCACCAGTGAGCCGGCCACCCCAGTGAGCCGGCCACTTTTTCTTGGCATCGCGAACACCATGTACGAAACATAAAATTACTCTACATCCTCTACAGATCCTTCGTACGATGTAGCTACATTAGATTCAGAATCTTCTTCTGCATCTTTCTGACACGTACGAGCGTTGTGTCCAGTCTCTCCACAGTTGCCACAGCGCCGTTGAGCTGGCTGGGTCCTTTTTTGACTACCTCTACTACTACCCTTATTAGACCTCGTACAAGCAGCAGAAGCACTTTCAGCTACCTGCAATGCGCCTGCACCAAACTCTAGTGTACCGCCTGTCTGAATTCGCTTCCTTTTGCGCCCTCTGCGCTTTGTTAACTCTGCTACTTGCTCTTCAAGCTCTCGTACGCGGGCTTTGATAAGAACATTTTCATGCAGCATCTCTTCAGCTCCTTTAACAAGCTTTGAGAAGCCTTCTTGAGCACTTGTTGGAGATCGTACGAATGATTCCCTTACTAGCCTTGATTGCGACCCAAATTCGTACGTATTACTTGGTGTTCTAGACTGCCAGGGTGTTTCTGGTAGGACGACTGGTGGTGGCGTACGAAGACGGACCTCAAGGCGATCAAGGACCCTCTGCGCGTTGATAGGAACTAGTCCTGCTGCCTCAAAGGCCTTCTTGCAGTTCTCGTACGTGAATACGTCGAAAAACGCGTCTTTAAAGGCTGGAAGGAAGCCTTCTTTGTTGATGTGGTAGACGCGTCGGCGTGCCAAGTCTCGTACGCGCTGAGAGTACTTCAGCTTCAATGGCGAAAAACACACTACGTCAAGTGGCTGAAGTATGTGCGATGAATGAGCAGGCATACAGAGGGTTAGGATCTTTTGTTTGAGGCAGTAGTCCTTAAAATCCTGGTTGAGGTGGCTCTCATGGCCGTCTAAGACGAGCAGCCTGTACGACCCTACCTGACGCGACTTTGTATGCTCATCAAAGTGCTTTAACCACTCAAGGCCAAGCTGATTGTTTGTCCAGCCATTCTCTGATACAGAGAGCTTCCAGTCGTACGGTATTGAAGTCTCCTCGTACCATGCTGAGATATGGACGCGTCCCTTGTAGATGATGAAGGGCGGGGTCGCGTACCCAGCAGCGCAGATGCTCTGCACGACTGTAACCCACTCGCGATCGCCTGGCTGGATCAAGTTTGGTCTTGTACGACGTTCTGAGCCTGTGACTACTTTCATTGAGCCAATGACGCCCATCTGGAAGCCTGTCTCATCAAAGTTGTGGATGTCGTCGTCTGCAATGCCATACTTGGCTACTGTCTCTCGGACGAGCGTGAACCACGCGCCGATAATCTCTGGATCTTCTTGGAGTATCCTCTGACGATCTTTCGCTCGGTTGAAGGCCATCTTAAGCTCCTCCGTACGCTGAACAAAGCGCTCTGCCCAGTTCTTGCCAACGGGTGTCCCACCACGTACAGCTAGTAATTTATCTGCGATATCTGCTACCTCTTGCAGCCGGGGGGCAAACCCTCGGGAATTAAGCTCAAGGATATATCGTACGATCGTTTGCTCCTCTGTTAAGGTAAGCTTCTGGATTCCAGGTCGTGTTTGGTGTCGATTTGTGATTCCGTGCAGCCGATCAGAGAGCCGCTGATGTCGTACGCTAAAGGCAGCAGCAGCGCGTCGCAGGGTCTGAAATTGGCCTGAGGTATAGGCCTGAAGAGCAAGATCAATTCTGCCTTCGTTGTACGATAAGTTAGGCTTCTTTTGAGATAGCATTGTAGTTCGTACATGGTGTTCGCGATGCCAAGAAAAAGTGGCCGGCTCACTGGGGTGGCCGGCTCACTGGTGCTTTACGTTATTAGAATTAAAATTAGTATTAAGAATATTCTGGGTAAGATAATTTGAACGTTTATAGAACTTGGATACTATAGTAGACCTCTAGAGCTTATAATATATATAGAGTAACTCTACTTACTAGCTAGATAAGACTAAGGTTAGGTATTCTAAGAATAAATCCTTAAAAGAGAAAGATAGTATTATAACTTAGAGTTAAAAACGCTTAAACTACGCTATAACTACACTAAATAGCTTAGAACTAGAAGAATAATTCTCTAAGGTAATAACTATTGGTACTTATATAACTAATTACTTTACTAAGAGTTATTACTTACTTACTAAGAACTATTACTAAAAGTAATTATAACTATTATAACTACTACTAGAAAGTTTTACCTAATATTATTAGAAGTTACTATAACTACTATATAAGTATATAACTTAGACACTATGCTTTTAAGATTAGTATATTTAACTCTGTATAAGACTCTAGTATTTAATATAAGAATTATACTTCTTTCTTACTTTTTTAAAAATATTATATTATTCTACTAAATATACTATTATACCCTTATATTAATCTACTAGTTATGCTAGTATACTAACTCTATTTAACCTTGCTTACGTAATTCTAAGAACTAATATCTTAGGTTATCTTAGAATAACCTTTACAGCTTAGCCTAAAATATAAAGCTAGAGCCTGTTTTTTTTTATTAAGATCTTATTCTTAGCGCGTAGAGTCTAGTAATAACGCTTATAATCTTAATAGAGCTACTCTTCTCTTTTATACTTACTATTAGACTCTATACTTTAAGCTATAATTTTTTAACTAAGTAAAGAGGTATTAGTATAGCTAAGAAGTTAATAAGGTAAAGATTTCTATAAAGAACTTTAAGAATTATAAAAGTAATTACTTATAACTATCTCTACTCTTAACTAATTCTCTAGTAGATAAGTAGCCTTAAAGAGTTAGTAATTAAGCTTTTTATTATATATAGAGAATGTATATCTATTACTATTATAGTAGAGTGTTAATATAAAGTAGAGTAATAAAACGTAGTTAGTAACTCTATTTAGTAATCTTAATATAAGTATATTTTCTAAATACCTTATATTTACTAAATATAGCTTAAAGTTTTAATAAAACCTTTTTTAAGTAACGTTTACTATAGATCTAATACTTTAATAATAATATACTTATAGATATAATAGTAATAGAAACATTTCTAGTAGACTTGAAATAGGCTTAAAATAGTAATAAGTTAGCTTTAAGTTTATAGAGTTATAAAAATATTATAATATTCTCTATTTGTAAGTTAATATAAAAACAAGCTTTCTTAGCTATAGAGGTAGATATAAATAGTAATAATAGGTAGCTCTTATTAGTGGAAGAGCTAAGTATAGAAACATAGTATAATATTAAATAGAAGACTTTCTATTAGCTATAGAACTTAGTAGGTAACTATAGTAGAGAAAGTATTAAACTATAGTAGTAGTACTACTTATAAGTTAACTATAGTTTAAAATTAAGTTAAACTATAGTGCTATATAAGTTAACTATAGTACTATGTAAGTTAACTATAGTACTACGTAACTTAACTATAGTTAAAGATAGTATTAAACTATAGTACTATAAGTATAGAGATTTCTATAAAGGTCTAGTTTAGAGATAGAAGAGCGTAGCTATAAAAGCTAAAAACTTCTCTCTTACGCTAGAGATACTTCTCTTTATTCTATATCTTTAATTCTAATTCTAATACTAATTCTAAGAATAATAATAATACTTATAATAATACTAATAATATAATTAATATAAACTATAAGTTGCGTCTAATACTTAAGCGCATATACTCTTAGTATAGATTATAGCCTACTACTTAGAAAATAGTAAATAACTACTACTATAGTCTAAGTAATATACTAGAGAAAGTTATTCTTAATAGAAGAGTTAGGCTAAAGTACGCTAGTAGCTAGAATAGCTTTACTTATAGTACTAACTTTAATATTAATAATAAAAAATTTCTAGAAAACCTATATAGTAATACTATATTAGTAGTTATTTTCTTCTTAGTAGGCGTAGTACTTATAAAATAAAGATTAGACCTCTTAGCTACTAAGTAAACCTTTATAAAAGTATAGCTATAGTAACTCTAGTATCTTAAGAAGAAACTTCTTAATATTTAAGTTCTAATAATAGCTTAAGAGAAAAACATTATTAAGATTACTTAAGAAGACTTTTATAAAAAGTAGAAGCTAAAGTGTTACAAGACGCTATAAGCACGTGTTAAGAGCTTATAAGAAGTATTAATTATAGCTATATATAATATCTATTGTAAAACAAGACGTTGCGTAAAGAATAGAGCAGAGTATAAAAGTAGTAACAAATATAGCTAAGGCTATACGCGGCGCTTAGGCCTTAGCTAGCTATTTAATAAATTTTAGATAGTCTAGCGAGCAACCTAAAATCTATATATTTAGGTGTTAAGAGAACTATAAAAGTTACTATAATAGTACCCCCCTCTTACCTTTAAGCTTCTGCAAGTAGAGATTATATAGTATATAGTAGTCTTACTTTATATTAAGTAGCTCTAAGATATTAGAGAACCTCTTATAGAAACTAGTAATAGCTATATTATCTCTTAGGTCTATAGTAAGTTTCTAAGTCATTTTATTATAGATTATATATTTAATGTAGTATTTGTGTCGCCTATAATACTTTCTATAAAGTATTCTTTCTTATTATCTACAATAATAAGTTTAGGCAGTAAAATAAGTTATTATAGCAAGTACTTCTATTTTAGTATAGTAGGCTAGAGTAAAAATATATAAAATACTAAGTATATCTTTATAGAACTAGGTAGTTTAAGATAATACGCATAGAAAGAGATCTTTTTAGCTACTTAGTATAGGCTAAGATTCTTCTAATTAAGCTTCTTAAATACCTATTATATTTAGATATTACGCGCGTTTAACTATACTTTATTACTAATTTTATATATTAGCGTAAGTAGGTGTTTATAGTTTACGTACTCTTACTATAGAGCTTAAGCCTATATTATTTCTTTATAGATAAACTTAGTAATATTATATATTTTATCTACTATTACGTTTACCTTATAAGCTTAGAGAGCTTAGTAAATAGAATATATCTTATTAGTAGGTAGCTTAAAGCCTATTTAGAGATTCTAACTATAGTAAGCTATTATTAGAGTTACTCTAGTAGACTTAGAGATAGTATTATTAGCTTTAAACTAAGTAGTAGAGAGCTATTAAACTTAATTATCTTATTAATAGTTTATATACGCGCGTAAAACTTATTCTATTATAGTATTAGCGTTCTCTATTTATCTATCTATCTTAAAATAGTAGCTAGTTAAGAAGCGTAGGTCTATTCTTAGTTAAGCATTTAGCTTATTATAGAAAGTAGATATAAACTATCTACTATAGTCTAAGACTATTATATTAAAAAAGCTATAATTATACTAGATATAGTTTAGGAATATATATACTATATTAGAAGCCTCTATTTTATTATAAGAGATTATATATTAGTGCTTAAATAAGTAGTTTACTATAACTATAATATTTTTGTATTCTTTAGATTCTAGTAAGTTAATAATAAAGTTAATAGAGACGTCTACCTAACGTTATTTAAGTATAGGTAGTAGCTTTAGTAAGCTATAGTACTTTTTATAGGAAGCCTTTAAATATTAGTAAATATAGTAGTAAGAAATATAATAGTAAATAGTCTTAAATAGTTAAGGCTAGTAGTATTTCTACTAGATTAGTTTAAGTATTTTTTCTTAGCTAGAGTAGCCTTCTAATAGGAAATTATAGACTATTTATAGAATCTTAATCTTAAGTTTATTACTATTAGGTATTACTAACTTACTATAATAGTAGAGGCAACTCTTATAGTCTTTATAGTTACTAAGTATAACTATCTTAGACTATTATATGCTATTATATAATAGCTTTAGCGTTTCTTAAATAAATAAGTCTTTAGGTAGTCTATTACTTATAAAATAGTACTTATTATTAATAATCTACTAGATAGATCTATTTATCTCTACTAGTTTAATTACTATAAGTTCTTAAAATAGGTTAGAACGTAGTAGAGTCTATTTCTAAGCTTGTCTTACTTTCTTCTAAGTAAGCTAGTTCTAAAAGTAATAGGTAAGAGTATTAGGCTTCTTACTATACTTACTAGATTAGTATATAATTATAAACTAGAATTGTAATAGGTATTTAGACTAGTAGACTTAATAGTAGCTTAGTTACTTTATAGTAGTAAAGTACTATAAGTTCTTATAGTTACTAATTATATTAATTAAGAAAATAGTGCCTTCTAATTCTAGTCTCTACTATTTAAATAGTAAATAATAGTAAGTAGCTTTTTATTATAGATCTTATAGTTATTCTTAGTAGAGTTTATTTTTTTTAAGTAGTACGCAACTAGATAAAGAACGCTATTAGGTCTAGATTAAAATAGTACTTCTACTATAATATAGTTAGAAGCGTTAGCTTTAATAATAATTAGTAAGTCTAAGTTAAAGTATTATAATATTAGTATAGTAGTAAAAGTATACTTTAAAGCATTAAAAGCCTTCTAGTAGTTATTATTAAAGAAAAATATAGTATTTTTCTTAGTTAGCGCTACTAGTAGAGTAGCTAAGTAGAAGAAACTATCTATAAACTATTAGTAGAAGTTTATAAAGCCTAGAAATACTTTAATATTTTTAATATTATTTAAGTACTTCTAATTTATAATAGCTTATACTTTTTTTAGATATATTTATATTCTATCTACTCTAACTATATAGCTAAGGTAGATTACTTTAGTCTAGTAAAACTTATATTTATTTATATTTAGTTAGAGTCTAGCTTCTTAAAGACATTTAGAATAGATTATATATACTTCTTATATTTATAGAGATTCTTACTATAAATTAAGATATTATTAAGGTAGGCTATATAGAAGACGTCTAGAAATAGGCGTAGTATATTATTTATAAAGTATTAGAATATGCTTAGTATATTAGCTAGTCTAAAAAGTTTTACTAGGTATTTAAATAACTTATATTAAGTATAGAAGGCTATTAGCTATTTATCTTTTTTAGTAATTTTTAATTAGTTAAAAGTAGTAATAATATTAAGCTTTATATAATACTTAGCTTTGCTTAGTTAGCTTAAGGTCTCTTAGATTAATAGAATTAAGTAATAGTTTTTAATAGTAGTAGCGTTTAAGGTATAGTAATTAATATAAAAGTATAGTCTACTACTAGATTTCTTAATAAAAATAATAAAAGAGGTAACTAGAAAAGAGCTTACGTAAATAAATCTCTTTAATAGGTAATTTTTAAAGTACTTATACAATACTTTAAGTTTATTCTAAGATATACTATATAGTAGGCTAAACTTATACTATTTACTAAGTATTAGTTTAATCTTATAGTTATAAAGCTATTATATAGGTAGCTTATTAGACTTTTCTTATAAAAAGACGTTTATTAAGTTATAATACTTCTAAGAGACTTTTATAAGTAGATTAGTATACTTTTTCTTAGTTAGTACTTTATTAATATTAGTAATACTAATAGTATAGATTTTATAGTCTCTTTTACGTGCTAAGCTTATAAATAAAGTAGTACCTATATAGTAAATATTAAGTTCTAGCTTTAACTTTAATAAGTTATTCTACTTATCTATTAGCTAGGTACTATTAGAGTTAGGTATAGGTTTAAGTATAAGTTTATTTAACTAGTGCTTTATTTTAAGTAGCTAGTTGTTATACTATTATTATAGTATATACTTAAGTTTTAAGTTTTAAAAGTAAACTTTATTATATCTATTATTACTTTACTATACTTTAAAAGAGAGAATAGAAGTTTTAGTAGTTCTAAGATAATATTTTTTATATTTTTAAGTAGTAAAGATTAGTCTTTTCTTATTATAGTCTAGGTTTACCTAGTACTTATTTATTTAGAGTTAGCTAAGTATTAAATTATTATAGCTAGTATTTATAATATAAAGTTATATAAATTTATTATAATTATTATATTATAGCTTTAGAGTAATAGTGTAAGACACTTCTCTATTATTAAGTATAGTTCTAGTAAATCTAGTTAAGTAAATAATATAAAGTAGTAAGTTTTAATATAGTTTTAAGTTACGTGTAAGATCTCTATAAATATATCTAATACTAGTAGCTCTAGTATTAACTAAGGCTTAAAAGTTACTCTTAATACTACTTTATTAAACTATATAAAGTATTATAATATAATATTTCTAGGTATTAGTCTAAGATTTAGACAGAAGTTTAGTAAAGATTTAGTAAGTATATAGTTCTAGAGAGTAACTTATTCTTAGAATAAAGCTTTTCTCTTCTAGAATTAGTTATAAGAACGTTATTCTTAGAATTATAAAAGTTATAAGAATTCTAATAAAATAGAACTAGTAGACTAAGTATAGTTATAGTTACGCGCGCTATAGAATTAGATATACTAAGTAGGTAGAGAAGCGCTATAATTCTTAGAGATATAACCTTTCTAGTTATACTTAAAGTAGTAGTCTTTTTTAATTCTCTTTTATTATTTAGAGAAACTAGTAGAGGTGTATACTAACGCGTTTATCTTTATTACGTTAAAGTAGGTTCTAGAGTAGCATTATAAGTAGTCTAGTAGAAATAGAGGTTATTATTATATATAAATATTAAGTTAGCGTAATTATTAAGGTTACTAGATAAGGCTTCTCTAACTATTATATATTAAAGTTTATAAAATAGAGAGTTCTAAAGAGACGTAATTAAGCTAATCTTATTTAACTTAGTGTTAGTAGCTAGTTATTAGAATTTAGTAAAGTAAGAGGTAAAGCTACGCTTTTCTTAATAGAGTCTACTTAATTAACTAAGAGCTATTAGCTTCTTATTTAGATTTTTATAGGTAGCTTTAAGAAAGGTAATAAGCTAGTCTATATTATAGATATTCTTATCTAAAAGTAAGTTAATAAGAGCTACTACGTTCTTCTTAAGTCTAGAGTAAGTATATAGTAGGTAAAATCTTTTATTTAAGTATTAGTTTATATTTCTCTTAAGCTTATACCTAAGCTTTTAGATAAAGGTAGAGAGGTTCTTTTATTAGCTATTAAATAAATGTAGGTTAGGTAGATAGTTAGTTTAAGAAGAGTTCTTTAGATTTGCGTTAGGTAGTATTATAAAATTTAAGCTAATTCTAGATAGCTCTTCTAGATAAACTTAATCTTCTTTAGTACTAGTTTAAGTAATAGCTAAGGTAGTAGTAAGAGTAGACCTAGTTTTAATAAACTTAAGCTCTTAGCAAAGCTCTAGAATCTATTAAGAGTGTTAGTTTTCTTATTTAGCTAGATTAGTAAGTAGTGCTTTATTACTAGCTTTTAATGCAGCGGAATTAGCTTAGATAGTATTTAGCTAATTTAGAATTAATTATAATGCGTTAGGTTGTTCTTAAGTAATTATAGTAGTGTAATATAATATAATATTATAAGATACTATAAGCACGTATTTAAGAGCTTATAAGAAGCGTTAATTATAGCTACGTATAATATCTAGTATAATATAAGATGTTGCGTAAGAAATAGAGTAGAATATAAAGTAGTAAAAAATATAGCTAGAGCTATGCGCAGCGCTTAGACCTTAGCTAGCTAATTAGCAGATTTTAGGTAGACTAGCGAGCTACCTAAAATCTGTACGTTTAGGTGTTAGAGAAACTATAGTAGTTACTGTAACAAGAAATAATTGTAGAAAGAGATTTGTAAAGGTTATTCTAAGATAATCTAAAGGTTAACGTAGGTGTACACTTTGTAGATTAGTAGGCTTCGCAAAACACCTATGCTAAAACTCTACTAAAACTACCTCTACTCTACAATACTTTATTAGTTATAGTAAATAGAACTATTAAAAGAGGCTAGACTATAGACTACGCTTTAAGCTATTAAATAAGATATAACTCTTTTATTATACCTAAGTCTACCTCTAAGTCTATAAGAAGCTCTATTACTATTGCTATTACATAGAGTTAGGCTATACTTCTCTAGGCTTAGTCTATACTAAGACGAGGTAGACTAAAGCAGTAGTCTATAAGGTTTGTCTAGTAATTTAGTAGAAAAGAGTTATTATAGAATAACTATAAGTAAAGATAATCTGATTTTTTAAACTATAGAATAACTAGTTAACAATCTATATAAGAGATAAACTATTTAAGTTAACTATTATAAAAGTAATAATAAAATCTTTATATTTTTATATTCTTCTTATCTTCGCTCTACTATTCTATCTATTCTATTTTTATAGAATATCTGTAATTGTTAGAACTATACTATAGTAAGATACTAGGTATATAAGTTCTTAGTAATCTTTAATAAATTCCTCTAGTAGACTAGAGATAAATCGCTACTAAGAGGTAGTAGTAATATTTAGGTACTTATACTCTGTAATTAGCTCTTCTAGGCTAATTTGGTCTAGTCTAGCCTGCTCTAGACTAAGACCTAATAGTAATAGTAGTGCTATCTCTTCTTATACTACTATCTCTAATATTTAGCCTTAGTAAGATAGTATATTACGTAATCTCTAGCTCTATAGTACTTATTACATTTTACTATAGACTCTTGTTAGTTCTTAACTCTTTATCTACTATAAATATAAAATTCTCTTTATTACTTATAATATTATCTCTTTATAACTTATAATATTATCTCTTTTCTTAAGCGTATTGTTCTAAAACTCTAGATTATTATTTTTCTATACTATATTATAGTATATTAGTTACATATAAGGTCTTAGTAGGTCTATTATATTATACTAATTTTTTCTTTTTCTACGCCTTTCTAACTATACCTAAGATTTAGTCTTATTATTATACTTATACCTAGAACTTAACCTCTAAGCGTTGCGTCTATACTAATTATATAAAAGAGAAGAGTCTTAAGATATCTTTTTACTATAAGTATTAGAAAAAGAAGAATCTATATTATTCATAGAGATAATAACAAGTTATTACGCTAGTTTTATTATAGTAAAAGCTAAGTGTAGCTTATTTATTCTAGAAGTAGAGTAGAAGAGGGTTTAGTATAAAAAGCGCTAAAAGTATCTTGAAATAGCTTAGCTAGAGGCTTAGCTAGCGTAAAGTAGGCTAGAGCTCTTAGAGACTAAGATAAGAGTAAGTATTTACTAATTAAGATCTAACTATTCTAAATCTTTAGAATTACGCGAAAGAGTAAGTTAAGAGAGATTCTACCTTTAGTATAGACTTTCTAATAACTAAACTATTACTACCTAGACTTTTAGCTAACTAAGGCTAGTTATAGACTAACGCTTCTTCTAAATTTTCTTTTAATTACTTTCTTACTCTTAAGAATATAGTTCTTGCTTCTTTAGATATTTCTAGTAGTACTCAAGTATTAGTAACTTATAGTTTGTTAAACCTTTTTTTAGTTTCTAAGTATTCTAGCTTTCTAGCTATTCTAGCTACTTAATATAGTATTTCTACTAATAACTAATTTTCTATAGGTCTTTAATTTCTTTAACTTTATACTTATTATCTTTAAGCTCTATATCTATTACTAGCTTAGTATTTAAAGGTACTAGTTCTAGAAGCTTCTTATAAAAGAAAGAGTAGATACGTATACCTAGAGGTAGTTAGAGTTTATAGTTTATCTTATGTATTTTCTCTAAGACCTTAAATAAACATACTTTAAGATTATCTAGTTACTTACTTAGCTACTTAGTTTTTAAGTTCTATTATAGTTAAAAGACTTTGTCTCTTTTTTAAAGCTTAGTCTTATTATAGTAGAGTGTTAATATAGAGTAGAGTAACAAAACGTAGTTAGTAACTCTATATAGTAATCTTAATATAGGTATATTTTCTAAAAACCTTATATTTGCTATACATAGCTATAAGTGTTAATAAAACTCTTTCTTAGTAATATTCACTATAGATCTAATACTTCAATAATAATATACTTATAGACAGAATAGTAATAGAGATATTTCTAGTAGACTTAGAAGTAGGCTTAAAAGTAGTAATAGGTAAGCTATAAGTCTATAAAGCTCTAGAAATATTAAAATATTCTCTATTTAGAAGTTAATATAGAAATTAGCTTTCTAAGCTATAGAGTTAGATACTAATAGTAATAATAAGTAGCTCTTATTAGTAGAAGAGCTAGGTATAGAAAAATAGTATAATATTAAATAGAAGCCTTTCTATTAGCTATAGAACTTAGTAGGCAACTATAGTAGAAGTAGCGTTAAACTATAGTAGTAGTGCTGCTTTATAAGTAAACTATAGTTAAAGATTAAGTTAAACTATAGTACTACGTAAGTTAACTATAGTTAAAGATAGTATTAAATTATAGTACTATAAGTATAGAAATTTCTATAAAGGTCTAGTTTAGAGATAGAAGAGCATAGCTATAAAAGTTAAAAACTTCTCTCTTACACTAGAAATACTTCTCTTTATTCTATATCTTTAATTCTAATTCTAATACTAATTCTAAAAATAATAATAATATAATTAATATAAACTATAAGTTATATTTAATAATTAAGTAGATAAACTCTAAGTATAGAGTATAGCTTACTACTTAGAAAATAGTAAATAACTACTACTATAGTTTGAGTAATATACTAAAGAAAGTTCTTCTTAATAGAAGAGTTAGGCTAAAGTATACTAGTAGCTAGATTAGCTATACTTATAGCACTAACTTTAATATTAATAATAAAAATTTCTAGAAAACCTATATAGTAATACTATATTAGTAGTTATTATCTTCTTAGTAGACGTAGTACTTATAAAATAGAGGTTAGACTTCTTAGCTACGAAGTAAGCCTTTATAAAAGTATAGCTATAGTAACTCTAGTATTTTAAGAAGAAACTTCTTAATATATAAGTTTTAATAATAGCTTAAGAGAAAAACTTTATTAAGATTACTTTAGAAGACCTTTATAAGAGGTAGAAGCTTAAAGTTCTCTACTATATTTAGGTAATATATAATCTTAAGTATAGTATTTTATTATCTTTATAGCTATAGTAAAGAACTAAAGAACTTATAGATATAGATAGAGAATAAGTAAGTAGATAATAGTAAATATTTTATTATCTTTATAGCTATAGTAAAGAACTAAAGAACTTATAGATATAGATAAATAATAAGTAGGTAGATAATAGTAAATATAGATAGTAGCTATAGTAGTTATATACTTTGGCTAATATAGCTAGACTTATAGATAATTATATATAAAATATAAGTTACTAGTAATTATATTAATATCTTAGGTTATCTTAAAGGCTTTATACTAGTATAAATAGACTTACTAGATTTTCTTTAAGTATTACGCGATTATATAAGATAGATATTAGTACTACTACTAATTAATAATCTAGATAACTATTAGTTATATATAATTAATATAAAGTAGTTAGCGCGTTATAATTACGCGCGTAATAATTATTATAATAGTAGTAGTAGTAGTAGTGTAGATATAAGTATTATAATAAGGCGCAAATCTATACTTATATTAAAGATTTTTAAGTTTACTGTTAGGTAATATAGTAATATACTATTACGTAATTATATTATTACGTAATAATTACGTAATTCTAAAATAAGTATACTATAGGCTCTATCTCTTAGGCCTAAAGAGGAAGAAACTACTTATAATTATAGCCTACTTTAAGAAATAGAGATCTAAGCTACAGAGAACTCTATTACTAATTAAGATTATTTTAGACTATTAGAGCTTTAAATACTTTACTACTATAAAGCTACTAAACTAATAATATGCCTACTAGTCTAAATTTCTATTTTATTTTAACTTTTAGATTATATACTACTTTAGAAAGTTAGATATAAAGCCTAACGCGCTAACTAAAAGGTTAGGGAATCTACCTAAAAAAGAGAATAAACGCTTATAGTACTAGAGCTAAGTTATACTAAAAAAAAGAACTTTAAACTACCTCTAACTCTACTAAATACGCCTACTATATTACTTATACTAGCTACTACTTACTTTAGCAGTATACTACTAATACTACTAGCGTCTCTAAAACTTGAAAAAAGTGTCTATTTTACTATTAACTACTTTGTCTACTTATTCTCTATTATATAAGCTAGTACTATAAAAAGCCTAGAGCTAGTAGCGCTAGAACTAACTACTAAACTAGCCTATCTAATACTACTACTTAATAGAACTATACTCTTACTACTACTAATTATAAAGAGACTAGTAAAAAAAAAATACTAGAATAATAAGAGACTAAATTCTATTCTAGAAGCTCTCTATACTAAATAAAGCTAATATAAGTAAATTATTCCCTCTAGGCCTAAGACACAGAGCCTATAGTATACTTATTTTAAAATTACGTAATTACGCAATAACGTAGTACTATGTTACCTAATAGTAAACTTAAAAATCTCTAACGTAAGCATAGATTTGCGCCTTATTATAATACTTATATCTACACTACTACTACTACTAATATAATAATTACTACGCGCGCAATTGCGACGCGCTAACTGCTTTACATTTATTACACATAACTAACAGTTATCTAAGTTATGAATTAGTAGTAGTAGTAGCAGCACTAATACTAGCTCTATATAATCGCACAATACTAAAAGAAAATTTAGTAAGCCTATTACTAGTACAAAGCCTAACCTAAGATACCTATATAATACCTATAAAATTACTAGCAATCTATATTCTATGTGTAATTGTCTATAAGCCTAGCTATATTAGCTACATAACGCTATTCTCTATTATCTTAATTTTCTACTCTACTCTTTATTACGCGTCTATTAGTATAGCCTAATACTATACTATAATTCTAGTGCCTTCTAGAGCTAGTAAAGCACTTTCTATTTCTAGCTAATAGAAGTATTATTGCGCGTAATCTTAATAAACTTAAGCTTCTCTTAGGTTACTAGTATAACTACTAAACTAGCTAGTTTCTTGTCTAGTATTAAAAGTTAACTTAACTATTCTTCTATAATTATCTATATAATAGAAGAAAAGAAGTCTATATAAGCTAGATACTATATAGCTATAATATATAAGTCTATAAGACGTTTTTAGTCTAGGTTAATTACTACTATAATTCTAATACTATTATATTAGAAGCTCTTTACTAGCTCTATTTATATAGCTAAGGCTTTTAGGTCTACTATCTTAGTGTCTCTAGTAAGAACTAGAAAGTTAAATAAGCTACTTTTATAAGTAGTAAGTTCTACTATAGTTATATATTTAATTATACTAATAGCCTAGGTTTTTTAAGAATAAAAGCCTCTATTATAAGTATAAAAGAGAAGTTAATTTATACTATATGTTCTTAGTAGTTAGAAGATATATTAGTGGATATTTATAGTTTTTTTAAAGTGTATAAAGGTATTAAGAAAAATATTAAATAAAAAAAAAATTTTTTAAGTTTATAGACCTTATATATAAATACTACGTAAAGTGACTATTCTCTAAACTATGCTTTAACTACGTAAAATACTTTTAGACTTATAGTACTATAGTACAACGTTGTCTTAAACTTAGAGTTTATATAAATAGTACTATAGTTTAAAGCTGTCTTAAACTTTCTTACTTCTAAGGTTAATAGAAAGGCTTCTATTTAATATTATACTGCGTTCTAACTTCTAGCTCTCTTACTAATAAGAGCTTACTTATAATTACTATTAGCACCTATATTATTTTAAAAGCTTATTTTTACGTTAATTTCTTTAAAGAGAGAATATAGCTCTATAGCTTAACTACGTACACCTCTAAGTCTACCCCTAAGTCTATAAGAAGCCTCTATTACTATTACTACTTATAATTATATTATTAATGTACTAGATCTATACTAAACGTTATAGAAAGAGTTTTATTAATTCCTATAGCTATATATAGTAAGTATAAGGTGTTTAGAAAATACACCTACATTAAGAATATTATAATAAGTTACCTAACTACGTTTTGTTGCTCTGCTCTACATTAACACTCTACTATAATAAACTATAGCTTCCCTCTCTAGACCTAAGAGATAAGGCCTATAGTGTACTCATTTTAGAATTACGTAATTATTACGTAATTACGTAATGACGTACTACTGTGTTACCTAATAGTAAACTTAAAAATCTCTAATATAAGTATAGATTTACGCTTTATTATAATACTTACACCTATACTACTATTATTACTACTAATATAATAATTACTACGCGCGTAATTATAATACGCTAACTACTTTATATTAATTATATATAACAAATAGTTTTCTAGATTATTAATTAGTAGTAGCACTAATATCTACCTTATCTAATTACGCAACACTAAAAAAAAACCTAGTAAGTCTATCTATACTAGCACAAAGCCTCTAAGACAACCTAAGATACCTATATAATTACTAACAATCTATATCTTATGCGTAATTATCTATAAGCCTAGCTATATTAGTAGTAGCTATATTACGTGACTACTATAGCTACTATCTATATTTACTATTATCTATCTACTTATTCTCTCTCTATCTCTATAAGTTCTCTACTTCTTTACTATAGCTATAAAGATAATAACATACTATACTTAAAATTATATATTATATAGATATAGTAAAGAACCTTTATGTTATAGTAACTACTATAGTTCCTCTAACACCTAATTATATAGATTTTAGGTAGCTTACTAGACTACCTAAAATCTACTAATTAGCTAGCTAAGGCCTAAGCGCCGCGTATAGCTCTATCTATATTTTTTACCACTTTTATACTCTACTCTATTCTTTACGTAACGCTTTATATTACACTAGATATTATACGTAGCTATAATTAACACTTCTTATAAGATCTTAATATATGCTTATAGTGTTATATAATACTATATTGCGTTATACTACTATAACTACTTAAGAGTAACCTTATATATAATAATCAATTCTAAATTAGCTAAATACTATTTAAGCTAGTTTTACTATATTAAAAGTAAGTAATAAAGTACTACTTACTAATTTAACTAAATAAGAGAACTAACACACTTAATAAATTCTAGAGCTTTGCTAAGAGCTTAAGTTTATTAAGACTAGGTCTACTTCTACTATTACTTTAGCTATTACTTAAGCTAGCGCTAAGAGAAATTAAGTTTATTTAGAAGAACTATCTAGGATTAGCTTAAATTCTAAAACGCTGCCTAATATAAACCTAAAGAACCTTCTCTAAACTAACTACCTATCTAACTTACCTCTATTTAATAGCTAATAAAAGAACCTCTCTACCTTTATCTAAAAGCTTAGGTATAAGCTTAAGAGAAACATAAACTAATACTTAAATAAAAGATTTTACCTACTATATACTTACTCTAGACTTAAGAAGAACGTAGTAGCTCTTATTAACCTACTTCTAGATAAGAATATCTATAATATAGACTAGCTTATTACCTTTTTTAAAGCTACCTATAAAATCTAAATAAGAAGCTAATAGCTCTTAGTTAATTAAGTAGACTCTATTAAGAAAAGCGTAGCTTTACCTCTTACTTTACTAAATTCTAATAACTAGCTACTAACACTAAGTTAAATAAGATTAGCTTAATTACGTCTCTTTAGAACTCTCTATTTATAAACTTTAATATATAATAGTTAGAGAAGCCTTATCTAGTAACCTTAATAATTACGCTAACTTAATATTTATATATAATAATAACCTCTATTTTCTACTAGACTACTTATAATGCTACTCTAGAACCTACTTTAACGTAATAAAGATAAACGCGTTAGTATACACCTCTACTAGTTTCTCTAAATAATAAAAGAGAATTAAAAAAGACTACTACTTTAAGTATAACTAGAAAGGTTATATCTCTAAGAATTATAGCGCTTCTCTACCTACTTAGTATATCTAATTCTATAGCGCGCGTAACTATAACTATACTTAGTCTACTAGTTCTATTTTATTAGAATTCTTATAACTTTTATAATTCTAAGAATAACGTTCTTATAACTAATTCTAGAAGAGAAAAGCTTTATTCTAAGAATAAGTTACTCTCTAGAACTATATACTTACTAAATCTTTACTAAACTTCTGTCTAAATCTTAGACTAATACCTAGAAATATTATATTATAATACTTTATATAGTTTAATAAAGTAGTATTAAGAGTAACTTTTAAGCCTTAGTTAATACTAGAGCTACTAGTATTAGATATATTTATAGAGATCTTACACGTAACTTAAAACTATATTAAAACTTACTACTTTATATTATTTACTTAACTAGATTTACTAGAACTATACTTAATAATAGAGAAGTGTCTTACACTATTACTCTAAAGCTATAATATAATAATTATAATAAATTTATATAACTTTATATTATAAATACTAGCTATAATAATTTAATACTTAGCTAACTCTAAATAAATAAGTACTAGGTAAACCTAGACTATAATAAGAAAAGACTAATCTTTACTACTTAAAAATATAAAAAATATTATCTTAGAACTACTAAAACTTCTATTCTCTCTTTTAAAGTATAGTAAAGTAATAATAGATATAATAAAGTTTACTTTTAAAACTTAAAACTTAAGTATATACTATAATAATAGTATAACAACTAGCTACTTAAAATAAAGCACTAGTTAAATAAACTTATACTTAAACCTATACCTAACTCTAATAGTACCTAGCTAATAGATAAGTAGAATAACTTATTAAAGTTAAAGCTAGAACTTAATATTTACTATATAGGTACTACTTTATTTATAAGCTTAGCACGTAAAAGAGACTATAAAATCTATAACGTAAAGCACCAGTGAGCCGGCCACCCCAGTGAGCCGGCCACTTTTTCTTGGCATCGCGAACACCATGTACGAAACATAAAATTACTCTACATCCTCTACAGATCCTTCGTACGATGTAGCTACATTAGATTCAGAATCTTCTTCTGCATCTTTCTGACACGTACGAGCGTTGTGTCCAGTCTCTCCACAGTTGCCACAGCGCCGTTGAGCTGGCTGGGTCCTTTTTTGACTACCTCTACTACTACCCTTATTAGACCTCGTACAAGCAGCAGAAGCACTTTCAGCTACCTGCAATGCGCCTGCACCAAACTCTAGTGTACCGCCTGTCTGAATTCGCTTCCTTTTGCGCCCTCTGCGCTTTGTTAACTCTGCTACTTGCTCTTCAAGCTCTCGTACGCGGGCTTTGATAAGAACATTTTCATGCAGCATCTCTTCAGCTCCTTTAACAAGCTTTGAGAAGCCTTCTTGAGCACTTGTTGGAGATCGTACGAATGATTCCCTTACTAGCCTTGATTGCGACCCAAATTCGTACGTATTACTTGGTGTTCTAGACTGCCAGGGTGTTTCTGGTAGGACGACTGGTGGTGGCGTACGAAGACGGACCTCAAGGCGATCAAGGACCCTCTGCGCGTTGATAGGAACTAGTCCTGCTGCCTCAAAGGCCTTCTTGCAGTTCTCGTACGTGAATACGTCGAAAAACGCGTCTTTAAAGGCTGGAAGGAAGCCTTCTTTGTTGATGTGGTAGACGCGTCGGCGTGCCAAGTCTCGTACGCGCTGAGAGTACTTCAGCTTCAATGGCGAAAAACACACTACGTCAAGTGGCTGAAGTATGTGCGATGAATGAGCAGGCATACAGAGGGTTAGGATCTTTTGTTTGAGGCAGTAGTCCTTAAAATCCTGGTTGAGGTGGCTCTCATGGCCGTCTAAGACGAGCAGCCTGTACGACCCTACCTGACGCGACTTTGTATGCTCATCAAAGTGCTTTAACCACTCAAGGCCAAGCTGATTGTTTGTCCAGCCATTCTCTGATACAGAGAGCTTCCAGTCGTACGGTATTGAAGTCTCCTCGTACCATGCTGAGATATGGACGCGTCCCTTGTAGATGATGAAGGGCGGGGTCGCGTACCCAGCAGCGCAGATGCTCTGCACGACTGTAACCCACTCGCGATCGCCTGGCTGGATCAAGTTTGGTCTTGTACGACGTTCTGAGCCTGTGACTACTTTCATTGAGCCAATGACGCCCATCTGGAAGCCTGTCTCATCAAAGTTGTGGATGTCGTCGTCTGCAATGCCATACTTGGCTACTGTCTCTCGGACGAGCGTGAACCACGCGCCGATAATCTCTGGATCTTCTTGGAGTATCCTCTGACGATCTTTCGCTCGGTTGAAGGCCATCTTAAGCTCCTCCGTACGCTGAACAAAGCGCTCTGCCCAGTTCTTGCCAACGGGTGTCCCACCACGTACAGCTAGTAATTTATCTGCGATATCTGCTACCTCTTGCAGCCGGGGGGCAAACCCTCGGGAATTAAGCTCAAGGATATATCGTACGATCGTTTGCTCCTCTGTTAAGGTAAGCTTCTGGATTCCAGGTCGTGTTTGGTGTCGATTTGTGATTCCGTGCAGCCGATCAGAGAGCCGCTGATGTCGTACGCTAAAGGCAGCAGCAGCGCGTCGCAGGGTCTGAAATTGGCCTGAGGTATAGGCCTGAAGAGCAAGATCAATTCTGCCTTCGTTGTACGATAAGTTAGGCTTCTTTTGAGATAGCATTGTAGTTCGTACATGGTGTTCGCGATGCCAAGAAAAAGTGGCCGGCTCACTGGGGTGGCCGGCTCACTGGTGCTTTACGTTACTATTAGTATTACTAATATTAATAAAGTACTAACTAAGAAAAAGTATACTAATCTACTTATAAAAGTCTCTTAGAAGTATTATAACTTAATAAACGTCTTTTTATAAGAAAAGTCTAATAAGCTACCTATATAATAGCTTTATAACTATAAGATTAAACTAATACTTAGTAAATAGTATAAGTTTAGCCTACTATATAGTATATCTTAGAATAAACTTAAAGTATTGTATAAGTACTTTAAAAATTACCTATTAAAGAGATTTATTTACGTAAGCTCTTTTCTAGTTACCTCTTTTATTATTTTTATTAAGAAATCTAGTAGTAGACTATACTTTTATATTAATTACTATACCTTAAACGCTACTACTATTAAAAACTATTACTTAATTCTATTAATCTAAGAGACCTTAAGCTAACTAAGCAAAGCTAAGTATTATATAAAGCTTAATATTATTACTACTTTTAACTAATTAAAAATTACTAAAAAAGATAAATAGCTAATAGCCTTCTATACTTAATATAAGTTATTTAAATACCTAGTAAAACTTTTTAGACTAGCTAATATACTAAGCATATTCTAATACTTTATAAATAATATACTACGCCTATTTCTAGACGTCTTCTATATAGCCTACCTTAATAATATCTTAATTTATAGTAAGAATCTCTATAAATATAAGAAGTATATATAATCTATTCTAAATGTCTTTTAAGAAGCTAGACTCTAACTAAATATAAATAAATATAAGTTTTACTAGACTAAAGTAATCTACCTTAGCTATATAGTTAGAGTAGATAGAATATAAATATATCTAAAAAAAGTATAAGCTATTATAAATTAGAAGTACTTAAATAATATTAAAAATATTAAAGTATTTCTAGGCTTTATAAACTTCTACTAATAGTTTATAGATAGTTTCTTCTACTTAGCTACTCTACTAGTAGCGCTAACTAAGAAAAATACTATATTTTTCTTTAATAATAACTACTAGAAGGCTTTTAATGCTTTAAAGTATACTTTTACTACTATACTAATATTATAATACTTTAACTTAGACTTACTAATTATTATTAAAGCTAACGCTTCTAACTATATTATAGTAGAAGTACTATTTTAATCTAGACCTAATAGCGTTCTTTATCTAGTTGCGTACTACTTAAAAAAAATAAACTCTACTAAGAATAACTATAAGATCTATAATAAAAAGCTACTTACTATTATTTACTATTTTAAATAGTAGAGACTAGAATTAGAAGGCACTATTTTCTTAATTAATATAATTAGTAACTATAAGAACTTATAGTACTTTACTACTATAAAGTAACTAAGCTACTATTAAGTCTACTAGTCTAAATACCTATTACAATTCTAGTTTATAATTATATACTAATCTAGTAAGTATAGTAAGAAGCCTAATACTCTTACCTATTACTTTTAGAACTAGCTTACTTAGAAGAAAGTAAGATAAGCTTAGAAATAGACTCTACTACGTTCTAACCTATTTTAAGAACTTATAGTAATTAAACTAGTAGAGATAAATAGATCTATCTAGTAGATTATTAATAATAAGTACTATTTTATAAGTAATAGACTACCTAAAGACTTATTTATTTAAGAAACGCTAAAGCTATTATATAATAGCATATAATAGTCTAAGATAGTTATACTTAGTAACTATAAAGACTATAAGAGTTGCCTCTACTATTATAGTAAGTTAGTAATACCTAATAGTAATAAACTTAAGATTAAGATTCTATAAATAGTCTATAATTTCCTATTAGAAGGCTACTCTAGCTAAGAAAAAATACTTAAACTAATCTAGTAGAAATACTACTAGCCTTAACTATTTAAGACTATTTACTATTATATTTCTTACTACTATATTTACTAATATTTAAAGGCTTCCTATAAAAAGTACTATAGCTTACTAAAGCTACTACCTATACTTAAATAACGTTAGGTAGACGTCTCTATTAACTTTATTATTAACTTACTAGAATCTAAAGAATACAAAAATATTATAGTTATAGTAAACTACTTATTTAAGCACTAATATATAATCTCTTATAATAAAATAGAGGCTTCTAATATAGTATATATATTCCTAAACTATATCTAGTATAATTATAGCTTTTTTAATATAATAGTCTTAGACTATAGTAGATAGTTTATATCTACTTTCTATAATAAGCTAAATGCTTAACTAAGAATAGACCTACGCTTCTTAACTAGCTACTATTTTAAGATAGATAGATAAATAGAGAACGCTAATACTATAATAGAATAAGTTTTACGCGCGTATATAAACTATTAATAAGATAATTAAGTTTAATAGCTCTCTACTACTTAGTTTAAAGCTAATAATACTATCTCTAAGTCTACTAGAGTAACTCTAATAATAGCTTACTATAGTTAGAATCTCTAAATAGGCTTTAAGCTACCTACTAATAAGATATATTCTATTTACTAAGCTCTCTAAGCTTATAAGGTAAACGTAATAGTAGATAAAATATATAATATTACTAAGTTTATCTATAAAGAAATAATATAGGCTTAAGCTCTATAGTAAGAGTACGTAAACTATAAACACCTACTTACGCTAATATATAAAATTAGTAATAAAGTATAGTTAAACGCGCGTAATATCTAAATATAATAGGTATTTAAGAAGCTTAATTAGAAGAATCTTAGCCTATACTAAGTAGCTAAAAAGATCTCTTTCTATGCGTATTATCTTAAACTACCTAGTTCTATAAAGATATACTTAGTATTTTATATATTTTTACTCTAGCCTACTATACTAAAATAGAAGTACTTGCTATAATAACTTATTTTACTGCCTAAACTTATTATTGTAGATAATAAGAAAGAATACTTTATAGAAAGTATTATAGGCGACACAAATACTACATTAAATATATAATCTATAATAAAATGACTTAGAAACTTACTATAGACCTAAGAGATAATATAGCTATTACTAGTTTCTATAAGAGGTTCTCTAATATCTTAGAGCTACTTAATATAAAGTAAGACTACTATATACTATATAATCTCTACTTGCAGAAGCTTAAAGGTAAGAGGGGGGGTACTATTATAGTAACTTTTATAGTTCTCTTAACACCTAAATATATAGATTTTAGGTTGCTCGCTAGACTATCTAAAATTTATTAAATAGCTAGCTAAGGCCTAAGCGCCGCGTATAGCCTTAGCTATATTTTTTACTACTTTTATACTCTGCTCTATTCTTTACGCAACGTCTTGTTTTACAATAGATATTATATATAGCTATAATTAATACTTCTTATAAGCTCTTAACACGTGCTTATAGCGTCTTGTAACACTTTAGCTTCTACTTTTTATAAAAGTCTTCTTAAGTAATCTTAATAATGTTTTTCTCTTAAGCTATTATTAGAACTTAAATATTAAGAAGTTTCTTCTTAAGATACTAGAGTTACTATAGCTATACTTTTATAAAGGTTTACTTAGTAGCTAAGAGGTCTAATCTTTATTTTATAAGTACTACGCCTACTAAGAAGAAAATAACTACTAATATAGTATTACTATATAGGTTTTCTAGAAATTTTTTATTATTAATATTAAAGTTAGTACTATAAGTAAAGCTATTCTAGCTACTAGCGTACTTTAGCCTAACTCTTCTATTAAGAATAACTTTCTCTAGTATATTACTTAGACTATAGTAGTAGTTATTTACTATTTTCTAAGTAGTAGGCTATAATCTATACTAAGAGTATATGCGCTTAAGTATTAGACGCAACTTATAGTTTATATTAATTATATTATTAGTATTATTATAAGTATTATTATTATTCTTAGAATTAGTATTAGAATTAGAATTAAAGATATAGAATAAAGAGAAGTATCTCTAGCGTAAGAGAGAAGTTTTTAGCTTTTATAGCTACGCTCTTCTATCTCTAAACTAGACCTTTATAGAAATCTCTATACTTATAGTACTATAGTTTAATACTATCTTTAACTATAGTTAAGTTACGTAGTACTATAGTTAACTTACATAGTACTATAGTTAACTTATATAGCACTATAGTTTAACTTAATTTTTAACTATAGTTAACTTATAAAGTAGTACTACTACTATAGTTTAATACTTTCTCTACTATAGTTACCTACTAAGTTCTATAGCTAATAGAAAGTCTTCTATTTAATATTATACTATGTTTCTATACTTAGCTCTTCCACTAATAAGAGCTACCTATTATTACTATTTATATCTACCTCTATAGCTAAGAAAGCTTGTTTTTATATTAACTTACAAATAGAGAATATTATAATATTTTTATAACTCTATAAACTTAAAGCTAACTTATTACTATTTTTAAGCCTATTTTCAAGTCTACTAGAAATGTTTCTATTACTATTATATCTATAAGTATATTATTATTAAAGTATTAGATCTATAGTAAACGTTACTTAAAAAAGGTTTTATTAAAACTTTAAGCTATATTTAGTAAATATAAGGTATTTAGAAAATATACTTATATTAAGATTACTAAATAGAGTTACTAACTACGTTTTATTACTCTACTTTATATTAACACTCTACTATAATAGTAATAGATATACATTCTCTATATATAATAAAAAGCTTAATTACTAACTCTTTAAGGCTACTTATCTACTAGAGAATTAGTTAAGAGTAGAGATAGTTATAAGTAATTACTTTTATAATTCTTAAAGTTCTTTATAGAAATCTTTACCTTATTAACTTCTTAGCTATACTAATACCTCTTTACTTAGTTAAAAAATTATAGCTTAAAGTATAGAGTCTAATAGTAAGTATAAAAGAGAAGAGTAGCTCTATTAAGATTATAAGCGTTATTACTAGACTCTACGCGCTAAGAATAAGATCTTAATAAAAAAAACAGGCTCTAGCTTTATATTTTAGGCTAAGCTGTAAAGGTTATTCTAAGATAACCTAAGATATTAGTTCTTAGAATTACGTAAGCAAGGTTAAATAGAGTTAGTATACTAGCATAACTAGTAGATTAATATAAGGGTATAATAGTATATTTAGTAGAATAATATAATATTTTTAAAAAAGTAAGAAAGAAGTATAATTCTTATATTAAATACTAGAGTCTTATACAGAGTTAAATATACTAATCTTAAAAGCATAGTGTCTAAGTTATATACTTATATAGTAGTTATAGTAACTTCTAATAATATTAGGTAAAACTTTCTAGTAGTAGTTATAATAGTTATAATTACTTTTAGTAATAGTTCTTAGTAAAGTAAGTAATAACTCTTAGTAAAGTAATTAGTTATATAAGTACCAATAGTTATTACCTTAGAGAATTATTCTTCTAGTTCTAAGCTATTTAGTGTAGTTATAGCGTAGTTTTAAGCGTTTTTAACTCTAAGTTATAATACTATCTTTCTCTTTTAAGGATTTATTCTTAGAATACCTAACCTTAGTCTTATCTAGCTAGTAAGTAGAGTTACTCTATATATATTATAAGCTCTAGAGGTCTACTATAGTATCCAAGTTCTATAAACGTTCAAATTATCTTACCCAGAATATTCTTAATACTAATTTTAATTCTAATATTACTTATAAGAAGTATTTTATTAATAATTAGTCTTATTATATTATGCTAAATTGCTTATGTATATATAGAATGCACTTATCTTAGCTAGTTATATATTAATATATCTTAGGCCTTTCTAGGTACGACTTTTAAAAAGTATTAAGTAAAAGTAGGTAAAAATAAAAAACATTAGTAGAGGTAATTACGCGTTTACAACATATTAAAAAGATACTAGTATAAGCTAATAAGCGTACGTAAAAGAAGGCACTATATCTTACATTAGAGATAGAAGTAGAGAGTAAAGAAGTTAATATACAAAGTATAAACTACCTAGTAGCTTCTATTAAGATAGCGTTCTTGTCTATAATATAGTCTACCTTAAGTAGTCTTAATACTATAGTAGCTTTATATAGTTATACTATACTCTCTAGTAGTACTTTTTAAAGTATTAGTTATAATTTATTAGGTTTATATCTAGTTTTTATATAGCTTAGTTCTTATTATATTCTGTCTATTTGATTAGGTACCCTGTTTTATTTTTATTTTATTAGTATGCGAGAATTCTTTTAACCTTAAAGACGTTATCTTCGTCTAGATTAAAGTAGAAAGTTATCTATAGTAGTATTTTAGAGTATATTAGTTCTAATGTTATAATGTAAAATTATAAGTAGATTTCTACGTTAAGTAGAAGGTTAAATATATAAGTAACTAGGCCTTTTCTATTAAGAATTAAAAGTAGTCTAATCTTTACGTTAATAAGCCTCTTATTAGGTTGCTTAGTAAAGAGATTCTTTATAAGTAAAAAAACTTCATCCCTCTTTTTTAGCTAATGTACTATTTTTTTTTTATTAACATAAAAAATACTTTAGTATTATAATTGCTTAAGTTTTTTGTTAAGTAACTTATATACTATCTTTAGATTATTTATAGTATTAATAGCTACTTCTATCTTTAGACTAAGAAATATGCGTATAAAAAGATTTAGGTGTCTTCTATAGTTTGCGTAAAATAGAGCTTATTCTATAGACTCAGAAAGTTTGTTATAATATGCTATCTACACTATAGGCAATAGTAATGCTTAGTTATTTTACTATTTATTAATGTAAATGCGTAAATAAACTTTTATTATACAATTAATTTACTTAGTTTATCTATCTATCTATAGACAATAAGCTATTAATAGCTTTCTTTGAATTCTAATAGCAGCTAGTAAGATAGTCTAAAAGTTTAAAGTAAAGAGCTTATTTCTATTACTAATAATTAACTTTAAAATGCTATAGTATTAAATAATATAATTATTAATAATATATGTAAGCTATACTACTATAAAGCCTTTTCTAAAGGTAGTGTACTTAGCTTACTTTATGAAATAATTAACTACTACAAAGATTTTATTATAGAACACTTTAGTTATAAAGTCTCTTATTACTAGTAGGCCTATTATAAAGTTTATGGAGATATCTAATTAGAGCTAGTTAAGTAGCTCTATTACTTACATTTCTCTATAGAGTGTATAGGTATTATGCTTATTCTTCTAATAGTCTGCGCACTTAGCTATAAAGGTAGTAATCTTATTTTTTATATTTAAAAACTTATAATTTTACTTTATAAGTTTTATTATTCTAGTAATACTAGAGTAACTATATACAGAGTTATTATAGTATTATTTAATAATTACTTCTAACAATTCTTCTAGTACTACGCTAGTAACTTATTACGTTAAAATATTAATATAGAGTAGAGTAATAAAACATAGTTAGTAACTCTATATAGTAATCTTAATATAAGTATATTTTCTAAACACCTTAGATTTACTATATATAGCTATAAGTCCTAATAAAACTCTCTTTTAGTAATATTTACTATAAATCTAACACTTTAATTATAATATACTTATAAGTGTAATAATAATAAAGATATTTTTAGTAGACTTAGAGGTAAACTTAGAAGTAGTTATAAGTAAGCTATAAGTCTATAAAGCTGTTAAAATACTAAAATTTTCTCTATCTAGAAGTTAACGTAGAAATAAGCTTTTAGAAAGTAATAATAGGTAAGCTCTTATTTGTAGAAAGGCTAGAAGTTAGAACGTAGTATAATATTAAATAGGAGCCTTTATATTAGCCTTAGAACTAGGTAAATTAAAAATAGCTTTAAACTATAGTACTATGTAGATAAACTCTAGGTTTAAGATAATATTATACTATAGTACTATAAGTCTAGAGGTATTTCGCGCAGTTAAAACATAGTTTAGAGAATAGCTACCTTACGTAGTATTTATACAAAATATCTACTTACTTAGAGAATACTTCTCTTTATTCTATATCTTTCTTAATACCTCTATACACTTTAAAATATCTATAAATATCTACTAATATATCTATTAACTACTAAGAATATATAGTATAGACTAACTTCTTTTCTATACTTAAAATAGAGGCCTCTATTCTTAAGAACACCTAGGCTATTAGCGTAATAGAATATATAACTATAGTAGAGCTTACTACTTATAAAAGTAGCTTATTTTACTTTCTAGTTCTTACTAGGGACTCTAAAATAGTAGACCTAAAGGCCTTAGCTATATAGATAAGGCTAGTAAAAGGCTTCTAATATAATAGTATTAGAATTATAGTAGTAATTAACCTAGACTAAAAACGCCTTATAGACTTATATATTATAGCTATATAGTATTTAGCTTATATAGACCTCTTTTTTTTTTACTACGTAGATAATTGCGGAAGAATAGTTTAGTTAACTTTTAACACTAAATAAGAAACTAGCTAGTTTAGTAGTTATACTAGTAATCTAAGAGAAGCTTAACTTTATTAAGGTTACGCGTAATAATATTTCTATTAGCTAGAAGTAGGCGGCGCTTTGCTAGCTCTAGAAGGCACTAGAATTATAGTGTAGTATTAGACTATGCTAATAGACGCGCGATAACTATTACTTAATAAGCTAACTACTAGAAGAGAGCGTTAATTGTGTAGTATAGAGGGCAGGGTAGATAATTAAGATAATAGAGAATAGCGTAATATAGCTAATATAGCTAGGCTTATAGATAATTACGCATAGAATATAGATTACTAGTAATTATGTAGGTATCTTAGGTTGTCTTAGAGGCTTTGTGCTAGTATAGATAGACTTACTATTGCTAGGTTTTCTTTTAGTGTTGCGTAATTGTATAGAGTAGGTATTAGTACTACTACTAATTAATAACCTAGATAACTTTTAGTAATATATAATAAATATAAAATAGTTTGTGCGTTATAATTGCGCGCGTAGTAACTATTATATTAGTAGTAATTATAGAACACAGCGTAAAGTTATAAGTTACCAATTTAGGCTTACGTTAGAGATTTTTTAAGTTTGCTTTTAGAGTCTAACATAGTACTGTGTTATTGCGTAATTACGTTATTACGTAATAATTACGTGATTTCAAAACAAGTACACTATAGGCCCCGTCTCTTAGGCCTAGAGGGGATATAGTCTACTTATAAAGTAGCACTACTACTATAGTTTAACGCTACTTTTACTATAGTTGCCTACTAAGTTCTATAGCTAGTAGAAATGCTTCTATTTAATATTATACTATTTTTCTATACTAAGCTCTTCTACTAATAAGAGCTACTTATTATTACTATTAGTGTCTACCTTGTTAGCTCAAAAAGCTTATTTCTATATTAACTTCTAGTTAAAAATATTTTAATATTTTTATAGCTCTATAAACTTATAGCTTACTTATTACTATTTTTAAGCCTACTTCTAAGGCTACTAGAAACGTCTCTATTACTATTATACTTATAAGCACGTTATTATTAAAGTATTAAATCTATAGTAAATATTACTAAGAGAGAGTTTTATTAATACCTATAGCTACATATAGTTGTTAGAGCAGGAATCTATAAATAGCTAGTCTAATTACCTAATCGCGACAATCTAAGCCACGTAATTACTTAGTAAGCAGATATATAGTAGAGAATTTTATTCTATATTCTCTCTAGTAGTTATCTAATTAATAAACTTATTTTAACTAAACTAATTAAGTCTCTCTAGCTCTAATTGTTATAAGCCTAGTAGCTTAATTATAAAACTAATTTCTACTATATATTAAAGCTTACTAGAAGACTAATTAGTTAAGTATTCTACTTTGCTCTCTTTAACGTTCTTACAATTAGAACTTATTAACGTAGGTAATAAGCAAGTAGCTAGAACAAGTAGATAGCTAGCTTTTGCTAAGACTCTACTAAAACTACAACTATACACAACAGTGTAGAACTATATAGAACTATAATTAGAAATCGCAATAGACTAAATTAATTAGAAACATCTACTACATCTTACTAATAGGTGTGTAAGTTATATTCTGCCTTACTACAGCGTCTATAGCGTCTTTGCAATAGTTCGCCTACCTTAACACGTACTCTTTTCTTTGCCTTCTTTCTATTGCTGCGTGCTCTAAATTCCTTTAGAGTTAATAGTCGCTAACTATTATTAACTATAAGAGTCTCTTCTTACTATATCTACTTTCTTTTATACAATTTACGTTGTGTAGCAGCCTTGTTAGCTGCTTTAAGCTTAGTAATACGCTTTTAGAATAATACTAAAGTATGCGCTATTATCTTAGCGCCTTTTAAGAGGCTTTTTACTACCTTAACTATTAAAGTAGGTAAGCTATCTACATGCCTCTAAAATCTCTTAAGAACTAGCTTCGTTTAAGACTCTAATTCTAGAGTATTGCTTAGAGTTTATAACTACTAAAGACTATTCTTAATAGTAGTTAATAGTAGAGTACGTAAGTAGATATTAAGTATTAATACTATAGCCTCTAGATTAAATAGAACTAAGCTAGCGCCTTAGAAGCCTTCTAGAATATTACTCTTTGTAATTAAGGTGTTATAAGTAGTAATCAAGTATAGCAAGAACTTTATTTTAGTAATATAAGTAATCTTATTACGTATTAGCTTCTTAGCTTAGCACCTATACGCCTTCTTTAGCAGCGCAAAACACCTAACGTTAAGTAGCTATAGTAGGTGCAAAGAGTGCGCAGGCATATAGAGAGTAATTATCTTCTTCTTCTTATAGAACTAGTAGAAATTAATTAAGTTATAGCTCTTATAGCTGTTAATAACTAGCAGGCAATAGCTACTAATAACTCTCTCTTTTATATACTTATTAAAGTGCTCTAGCTACTTAATACTAAGCTTATTTATTGTCTAGCTGTTCTTAGAGACTCTAATAACCTAATTCTATAGTAGGTCTTCTTTCTTATACTAGGCTAAGATGTAGTGCTTACCTTAGAAGATAATAAAGAGTAGAATTACCTACTTTATCGCGTTAATACTCTAAATAGCTGTAACCTACTTCTAGTTACTCTACTATACTGTTTTTAGCTATTCTTAACGCTCTACTACTATAACTACTACTCTAGTTAATATTACGCCTATTATAAAGTCTATCTTATTAAAGTTATATATATCTTTATTCTAGATACTATACTTAGCTTTAGTATTCTGTACTAGGCGGAACTAGTCTTCTATAATCTTAGAATTCTCGCAGAGAGCTTAAATATAGTTATACTTTTAATTAAACTTAACTTTAAGCTCTAGACAGCGCTTTACAAAGTTTACAGCCTACCTCTTACTAACTAGGTTCTAGTTGCGGACCTAGAGTAAATTATTAGCTATCTTCTCTATATTAGTAAGCTAAGATAGGTATTCTTACTCTAATAGCTTTAGAACATGTTAGACAATAGCTACCTCTTCTAATTCTTAAAGAGCTATTAATTTAGGCATACTATTGTGTTAGTAGAGCGTTGTAGCGCGTTGTTGTCTAAGCGTTCTTTCTAGCACGTTATAGGCTTTAGCAGCGCAATATATAGTAAGTGTCGCGTCTTGCTAAAGATCTTAAATTGCAAGCTATATTTAAGATTCTTTCTAGTCTAATAGTATATTGTTACGTTAAGGCATCGCAAGGTAGGTAGAGTTTTAATAGGGTCTTAGCAAAAGCTAGCTACCTACTTATTCTAGCTACTCGCTTATTACCTACGTTACATAATTATAATTTTTTGTTAACCTCTATATTCTACTTTAGCACGTCTTCTTAGCTTAATTTAAGCTCTTTTAACAAGAATACTAGAAATATAATAAGTAATATAGTAATTATAGCCTTAGGCGTAATTCTTAAGAAGTAATCTAACTAGCCTACGTAGTTTACTTTTCTTAAGTAATACTATACTAAGAAGAGAGTCTAAAAAGAAGTTAATCTAGATCTTTTTATTATATAATTTATAGATTCTTATAAGCTTAAATACTTTAATATACTTAATTCTCTTAATAAGTCTAAGAAGCTTAAAAATAACACTATATCTTAAGAGAAAGTAGAATATAAGCTTAGAATAAGAAAGTATAAAACTCTTTAGTATAATTATAATTATAAAGTTAAAAACTATACTACTCTCTTAAGTTAATACAGCTATTATACTAAGTAGTAGGTTAGAAACAGTAAAAAGCTCTCTAATATTAGAAACTAGCTTATAAAAATAGTCTACTTAAAGTATCTCTACTTAGCAATACTAAGTATATAAGAATTAAATATTTATGCTCTTATTAAGGTTCTGAAAAAGAATTTTACTTTTACTGATTAAAGTATTTAATATATAGTACGTATAAAGTATTATATTTATTTTCAAAGAGCGTATAATAAGTACTAAGTTACTTCTAAGCGTTAGTTTAATAATAAGCTAATACTATATTAATAAGTATTAATCTATAAACTCTCTAAAGTAGAAGAGCTACTTATAATAGTAGATTTTCTTAATATAGTTAAATACTTTAATTATAAGTAGGCTTAACACTAGCGTAATAAGTAAGCGTAAGCTAAAGCTCTTAGAAAGAACACTCTATTACTTAAAAATCTTAGTAAAATCTTTAGTATTATACTTTAGAAGCTATTAATTACTTTTAGAAAGAGTAAAGTTAGCACTATTTTTCTTATAAAAGTAAAATAAGCTCTAGCTTCTACTAACCTAGAATTAAAGTAATTAAGATTACTACTATAGTTCTATCTATATAAGCTTAGTAGTCCCCCTCTAGGCCTAAGGGACAGAACCTATAGTGTACTTTTTTTAGAATTACGCGATAACGCGTTACTATGTTAGACCTAATAGTAAACTTAAAAATCTCTAACGTAAGCCTAGATTTGCGCCTTACAACTTTACGCTGCATTCTATAATTACTAAGACAACTGTTTTTACGCGCATAATTATTGTAATACACTCTATATTTATTCTATATTACTAATAGTACTTTAGATTATTAACTAGCACTAATACTAGTCTTCTGTAATTAAGCAACACTAAAAGAAAACCTAGCAAGTTAACCTATACTAGCACGAAGCCTCTAAGACGACCTAAGATACCTATATAATACTTATATAATTACTAGCGACCTATATTCTATGCGTAATTACTTAGTAAGCCTAGCTATATTAGCTATATTGCGCTATTCTCTATTATTCTAACTATCTACCCTGCCTGTTATCGCGCGTTTGTTAGTATAGCCTAATACTATACTATAATTCTAGCGCCTTCTAGAGCTAGCGAAGCGCTGCCTACTTCTAGCTAATAGAAATGTTATTGCGTATAACCTTAATAAAGTTAAGCTTCTCTTAGGTTACTAGTATAACTACTAAACTAGCTAGTTTCTTATCTAGTGTTAAAAGTTAACTAAACTATTCTTCTATAATTATCTACGTAGTAGAAGAAAAGAGGTCTATATAGGCTAGACACTATATAGCTATAATATATAAGCTTATAAGACGTCTTTAGTTTAGGTTAATTACTACTATAATTCTAATACTATTATATTAGAAGCTCTTTACTAGCCTTATCTATATAGCTAAGGCCTTTAGGTCTACTATTTTAGAGTCCCTAGTAAGAACTAGAAAGTAAAATAAGCTACTTTTATAAGTAGTAAGCTCTACTATAGTTATATATTCTATTACGCTAATAGCCTAGGTGTTCTTAAGAATAGAGGCCTCTATTTTAAGTATAGAAAAGAAGTTAGTCTATACTATATATTCTTAGTAGTTAATAGATATATTAGTAGATATTTATAGATATTTTAAAGTATATAGAGGTATTAAGAAAGATATAGAATAAAGAGAAGTATTCTCTAAGTAAGTAGATATCTTATATAAATACTACGTAAGGTAGCTATTCTCTAAACTACGTTTTAACTACGCGAAATATCTCTAGACTTATAGTACTATAGTATAATATTATCTTAAACCTAGAGTTTACCTACACAGTACTATAGTTTAAAGCTATCTTTAATTTACCTACTTCTAAGGCTAATATAAAGGCTCCTGTTTAACATTATACTACGTTCTAACTTCTAGCCTTTCTACTAATAAGAGCTTACTTGTTATTACTTTCTAAAAGCTTATTTCTACGTTAATATCTTTAGAGAGAGAATATAGCTCTATAGCTTTACTGCGTATACTTCTAAATTAACGCCTAAGTCTACTCTTAAGTCTACAAGAAGCTCTATTACTATTATTACCTATAATTATATTTTAAATGTACTAGATTTATAGCAAATATTATAAATAGAGTTTTATTAATTTCTATAGCTGTATATAGTAAGTATAAGGTGTTTAGAAAATACACCTGCATTAAGAACAATATATTAAGTTACCTAACTGCGTTTTGTTGCCCTGCTCTGTATTAACACTCTACCGTAACAAGCTTAGTAGTAAGTATAAGTAGAAGCTAATTACTTATTATTAATTATAGACTACTATTACTAGATCTAGCCTACTAGGTACTATATCTATTAAGCTTACTAATTAAGATAAAAAACAATCTAGAAGCGCTATTATAAGTTAAGATAAAGAAGCCTCTATAAAGAAGTTAAGTAATTAAGCTAGAAAATAGGCTTACCTACTAAAGAATTATATCTAAGTAATATAGTATTCATAACTATCTACTCTAAAGAGCTAATAGCTAAGTTTAAGCTACTTATTTTTAGTATAGACTTAAGGTATTATACTTTCTTTACTAGTATAATTCTTAATAGAGAAGCTACTATCTACTTAGTTAATAATAAGGCTCTAATTAAACCTAACTTCTTTATTAAGACTTATAATAAAACTATAAAAGTAAGCAGTTAGATTCTCTTTATAATTAGTATTAGTAAGTAAGTACTAAAGTTTATACTTAGTACTACTAAGAGACTAAGAAAAGCTAATTTTATACTTATAAAAGTAAAGATTATACTTAGTTTCTATATGAATATAGTCTTAGAAGAGCTGCTTAGACTAAGTAGTACATAGTATATAAGATATAATTATGTAATTAGAATTAAAACGCTAAAGAAATCTATTATACTTATAACTTTTAAGTGTAGATTCAACCTTCTATTTATTAAATATAAGGCTTCTATCTATTTTACTTTTCTTTTTATTCTAAATACTATTGCGCAACTATTAAGACCTCTACTACGCACTAGTAATAAAAATCTCTAGTATCAAAAATTAGACTATCTGAGTAAATAAGCTCTAGAGTCTCTTATTAAGACTGCCTAGAATATAGAGATTACTAGTACTTAAGATAGTAAATATAAATATTACGCTATAGTCTATACTTACTAAGTAATCTCTTAACGCGTAAGAGAAAGATTACTACAACTTTTCTTTAGAATATTATAGAATCTCTTTGACTTTCTAGCTAGCTAGCTCTATAAGTAGTAGACCTTAATTATTAAAAAAGACTACTTAAAAAGGTTTATAATTATAATATTAAAGTAAAAATTCTTAATAATATTATAGACGTAATTATAAGCTTTATAGTAGAAGTAGAGTGTTAGTATAAGTAGAGAATTATAAAAATTTATTAAGATAATAATACTATAATAATACTTTAGAAAGAGTAATTAAGATAAAAGAAATAAGTAGAAGAGAAAGAGATTAAGATTAAGACGCCTTTACTATATACTTATAAGCCTAATAGCTTAGTAGAGAGAGCTAGCTAAGAACTTATTATTAAAGCTATTAAAATGCGCATAAGCGCTAACCTTTTAGTAAGTCTCTAGCTAGTAATTATAAATATAGTAGCTTATTTTTATAAAATAAGTTTAATAAAGCTCTATAGCTATTAATTACTTAATTAAGTATTATATAAGTAGTTTAGAAAGTAGTTCTACTACTATTAGCTACCTAAAATTAGATATTAGAGCGCTTATCTTTACCTAAACTAAAGTAGAATCTATATTTATAGGTGCTAAGCGTATCTACTAGATATAGATAAAGTAGCTAGACATAAGAAATAAGAATTTAAAGTAAATTCCTATAGCTATATAAGTTATTTAGTTAACTATTAAGTATTTAATATATATTATATATAGATACTAGTAATTACCTAAGTAATTATAACTTAGAATATAAACTTTAATAATTATAAGTTCTACAAAGAAAGATAGAAAGAGAAGTAAACTAAGAAGTAAGTAATTAAGTAGATTAAGATACTCTATAATAGCAAAATTTTTAATTCTTTAGAAAAATTTAATATCTTACTTATTAATTAAACAGTAATTTAAGAGAAGCTATAGACTACTAAGTAAGATTTTAGAGGTAATATAATTATAAATCTAAGTAATATAAATAGTCTACCTCTCTAGGCCTAAGAGACAGGGCCTATAGTATACTTATTTTAAAATCACGTAATTATTACGTAATAAGATAATTATGTAACAACGTAGTACTATGTTACCTTGAAAGCAAACTTAAAAAATCTCTAACGTAAGCCTAGATTTGTAACTTATAACTTTACGCTATATTTTATAATTACTACTAATACAATAGTTACTACGCGCCTAATTATAACGCGCTAACTATTTTATATTTATTATATATTACTAAAAGTTATCTAAGTTATTAATTAGTAGTAGTACTAATACTTACTTTATGCAATCGCGCATTACTAAAAGAAAACCTAGTAATAGTAAGTTTATCTACACTAGTATAAAGCCTCTAAGACAACCTAAAATACTTATATAATTACTAGTAACCTATATTTTATATGCAATTATCTATAAGCCTAGCTATATTAGCTATATTACGCTATTCTCTATTATCTTAATTATCTACCCCGCTCTCTATACTACACAATTAACGCTCTCTTCTAGTAGTTAGCTTATTAGGTAATAGTTATCGCGCGTTTATTAGTATAGTCTAATACTATACTATAATTCTAGTGCCTCCTAGAGCTAGCAAAGCGCTACCTACTTCTAGCTAATAGAAATGTTATTGCGCGTAACTTTAATAAAGTTAAGCTTCTCTTAGGTTACTAGTATAACTACTAAGCTAGCTAGTTTTTTATTTAGTATTAAAAGTTAACTAAACTATTCTTCTATAATTATCTACGTAGTAGAAGAAAAGAGGTCTATATAGGCTAGACACTATATAGCTATAATATATAAGCTTATAAGGTGTTTTTAGTCTAGGTTAATTACTACTATAATTCTAATACTATTATATTAGAAGCTTTTTACTAGCTTTATTTATATAGCTAAGGCCTTTAGGTCTACTATCTTAAAGTCTCTAGTAAGAATTAGAAAGTTAAATATGCTACTTTTATAAGTAGTAAGCTCTACTATAGTTATATATTCTAATACGCTAATAGTCTAGATATTCTTAAAGATAAGAGCCTTTATAATAAGTATAAAAGAGAAGTTAATCTATACTATATATTCTTAGTAGTTAGTAGATATATTAGTAGATATTTATAGTTTTTTTAAAGTATATAAAAGTATTAAGAAAGATATAGAATAAAGAGAAGTATTCTTTAAGTGTATAGACCTTATATATAAATACTACGTAAAGTAACTATTTACTAAATTATGTTTTAACTACGTAAAATACTTTTAGACTTATAGTACTATAGTACAACGTTGTCTTAAACTTAGAGTTTATATAAATAGTACTATAGTTTAAAGCTGTCTTAAACTTTCTTACTTCTAAGGTTAATAGAAAGGCTTCTATTTAATATTATACTGCGTTCTAACTTCTAGCTCTCTTACTAATAAGAGCTTACTTATAATTACTATTAGCACCTATATTATTTTAAAAGCTTTTTTCTACGTTAATTTCTTTAGAGAGAGAATATAGCTTTATAGCTTAACTATATATACTTTTAAGTCTACTTCTAAGTCTATAAAAAGTCTCTATTACTATTACTACCTATAATTATATTATTAATATACTAGATCTATAGTAAACGTTATAGATAGAGTTATTACAGTAGAGTGTTAATACAGAGCAGAGTAACAAAACGCAGTTAAGTAACTTAATATATTATTCTTAATGTAGGTGTATTTTTTAAACACCTTATACTTGCTATATATAGCTATAGAAATTAATAAAACTCTATCTATAACATTTGCTATAGATCTAGTGCATTTAAAATATAATTATAGGTAGTAATAGTAATAGGGCTTCTTATAGACTTAGAGGTAGACTTAGGCGTTAATTTAGAGGTGTACATAGCTAAGCTATAAGACTATATTCTCTCTCTAAAGATATTAACGTAGAAATAAGTTTTTAGAAAGTAATAATAGTAATAATAGGTAAGCTCTTATTAGTAGAAGAGCTAAAAGTTAGAACGCAGTATAATATTAAACAAGAGCCTTTACATTAGCCTTAGGAGTAGGTAAATTAAAGATAGCTTTAAACTACAGTACTACTATATAGATAAACTCTAGGTTTAAGATAATATTATACTATAGTACTATAAGTCTAGAGATATTTCGCGTAGTTAAAACGTAGTTTAGAGAATAGCTACCTTACGTAGTATTTATATAAGATATCTACTTACTTAGAGAATACTTCTCTTTATTCTATATCTTTCTTAATACCTCTATATACTTTAAAATATCTATAAATATCTACTAATATATCTATTAACTACTAAGAATATATAGTATAGACTAACTTCTTTTCTATACTTAAAATAGAGGCCTCTATTCTTAAGAACACCTAGGCTATTAGCGTAATAGAATATATAACTATAGTAGAGCTTACTACTTATAAAAGTAGCTTATTTTACTTTCTAGTTCTTACTAGGGACTCTAAAATAGTAGACCTAAAGGCCTTAGCTATATAGATAAGGCTAGTAAAGAGCTTCTAATATAATAGTATTAGAATTATAGTAGTAATTAACCTAAACTAAAGACGTCTTATAAGCTTATATATTATAGCTATATAGTGTCTAGCCTATATAGACCTCTTTTCTTCTACTACGTAGATAATTATAGAAGAATAGTTTAGTTAACTTTTAATACTAGATAAAAACCTAGCTAGTTTAGTAGTTACACTAGTAACCTAAGAGAAGCTTAAGTTTATTAATGTTACGCGTAATAATATTTCTATTAGCTAGAAGTAGGTAGCGCTTTACTAGCTCTAGAAGGCGCTAGAATTATAGTGTAGTATTAGACTATGCTAATCGACGCGCGATAATAGGCGGGGTAGATAGTTAGAATAACAGAGAATAGCGCAATATTGCTGCTAATATAGCTAGGCTTATAGGTAATTACGCATAGAATATAAGTCGCTAGTAATCTTATAGGTGTTGTGTAGGTATCTTAGGTTAGGCTTCGTGCTAGTGCGGGTAGACTTGCTAGGTTTTCTTTTAGTGTTGCTTAATTGCATAAGGCTAGTATTAGTGCTAGTTAATAATCTAAAGCACTATTAGTAATGTAGAATAAATGTAGAGCGCGTTGTAATAATTGCGCGCGTGAAAACAGTTGTCTTAGTAATTATAGAATGCAGCGTAAAGTTGTAAGGCGCAAATGTTAGAGATTTTTAAGTTTACTATTAGGTCTAACACAGTAACGCGTTATTGCGTGATTCTAAAAAAAGTACACTGTAGGTCCTGTCTCTCGGGCCTAGGGGGGGAGAGAGGTAGATAGAGTTATATTAATTTCTATAGCTATATATAGTAAGTATAAAGTATTTAGAAAATATACTTATATTAAGAATATTATAATAAGTTACCTAACTGCGTTTTGTTACTCTACTCTGTATTAATACTTTGCTGTAATAAATAGTCTACCTATAAATAAAAATTATAAATTATAAGAAGTAGAGAGAATAGAATATAAGGCTAGTATTCTATTAGAGATTCTCTCTAATTAGCTACTCTATACTAGAACTACTACTCTAGAACTAACGCCTAAGCTAAAAAGTTTAAAGATAAGTAATTAAAGAAATTATAGAGTTACTAGTACTTAAAAAGTAGTATATACGCCTAAGAAAGCTAACTTACTAAAGTCTAGAGGTAGAGAGCTCTTTATTAGATTAATTAATTTATCTCTAGCTATTAAGCCTATAGTATTAGACTCTAGATCTATAAGAATAAATAAGAGACTTACTTAATAAGAGTAAGCGCTAAAGAAAAAAAAAGGCTAGCTACTAAGAAAGATAGCTAGATCTTTAAGTAAGGCGTAAGAGAATAATTAGCTAATAGCTAAATTCTCTTAATAGATAAGACGTAGTAGAAGACTTATAGGCTAAGCGCCTTAGTAAGATCTCTCTATAAATAACTATCTTCTATTATAATCGACTTATAAAGGTAAAAAGCCTAAGTAGTCTAATAATTAAATAAGAGGTAAAAGCGTAAGTAGTGTTAATATATTAATTATAGGCTTAAGAGAAGAATAAGCCTAGACTAATTTCTATAATATCTATCTTTCTAGTCTTTATAAAAATTAGAATAATTAAGTAAGCTATAAGACTATAAATATAATAATTATATTTACTACGCTTAGTAAGTATAAAATAAATATACTTAGTACTTACTAATACTATAATAGTCTCTAAGAGCTACCTAAAATATAGAAATAACTAATGTAATATCTAATAAGCGTGCTCTTTAAAGATACCTCTAAGAGAGAGATTTATTAGCTAAGTAAAAAAGAAACTTAAATTAAGATTCTAAGAGCTTAAGCTAAGAATTACTCTCTTCTATTAAATAAGTATAAGCTTACAAGTTTAATTAAGATAGTTATCTTCTTAAATGTAAAGCTAGAATTATAGTTAATAAAGATCTCTAAAAAAAGAACTTAATTAAATTAGCCTATATAGCTACTTTAGTAGCTAAGTTCTTCTACGCTATAATAGTAATTACTACTTAAGGCAACTTAAAGATTAAGTTATATAATATTATAGAAGCGTTTCTAAATATAAAAATTATAAAAAAGAACTTAGTAATCTATAAAATGCTAGACAGCTCTAAGAAGCTAGAATTATATATAAAACTTAGTTATGTACTATATAAATTAAGAGACTCTCTAATATTATAGTATAAGAAATTCTCTAGTACGCTAAGAGCTATTAGTATAATAGCCTCTTAAGAAGAGCTATATCTCTTCTTTAATTATAATCAAAGAATTCTAGTTCTTTTCTATATTAATAATATTCTTCTACTCTATTATAAGAATATATAATAATAAGCTAAGAATCTTTAGTTAAAAATCTCTAAAAAGTATAAAATCTAAAATAAAAGTAATATAGAAAAGTTTTTAGGTATAACGTAGTTCACCACCAAGCAGCCTACCCTACTAAGCAGCTCAGTTCCCCCACTAACACGCGTACATAGCAACAACATGTTATATCTTAACAACTACAACCTCTTAAGACTTATACTAAAGCTAACATATAGCTTACTCTCTTAGACATTAAATGTAACTAAATTCTAAGCCTACAACGTGTAGAGGTAGTCTACAAAGTTCTAAAGATAATAATATAACAGCAACATAATAAGAAGCCCTCTAGACACAACTATAAACTAAACTTAAAGAGCCTAACAAAGCTAGAAGAGGAGGTAATTATACAACATATACTTAATAAGAATCTGCGTAGATTACCGCTCTTAAAGCTACACGTATAAGATATAGCTAATAGACTACTAAGAGAGCGTAGTAGGAACTTTATAAGCAAGAACTAGATTAATAGGTTTATTAAGCGTACACCTAAGCTACGCACGTAATAAAGCTATCTATACAACTACTAGTAAGCTGTCTGTAAAGACCTAGCAACTATTAGGCCCTAGTTTACACTTATTTAATTAATAAAGGCAAAGTATAGTATTATAGATAAGAATATCTAGAACTTTAATAAGTCTAGCTTTATAATAGGCAAGATATCCTCTTAGCTTATTATTATAGGCTTAGAGAAACCTAGAAAATAGAAGAAACTATAGCCTAGCGATCGCGAGTAGGTAACTCTAGTATAAGGCGTCTCTACAATAGAGCGCGTTATCCTACCCTTCCTTATCTTTGCAGGGAAGGTCCTTATTACCTCCTAGTTCGCTAATCTACCTTACAATTAGATTATTACTGTCTCTTCTACTAGCTAGATTAATAACAACCTTGCGCTAGCGTAGCTTAAGCACTTTAACGCCTATACAAAGGCGTCTTCTACTAGAGCGTATAGGCTACTTATTATTAATAGCTATAAAAGCCACTACTTAATAGAGTTCTAGAACTACTATAAGAAGAACAAGATTATCGCTCTCTACATACTACCTTATTTATCGCACCTTCTGCAGCCTCTTAACGTTGTCCTCTACTTACTGTTAAAACGCTACTATAGCGATAGAATCACGCTCTTAGCACGCAGCCGCATCTACTATATTAATAAGAAAACCTTTCTACTAGCCTTTAAAGCAGCTTATAAGAAGACGTTTACACTAGAGAACGTTTACGTAGGGTTTTAAGGTGCTAGGCTAGTCCTATATAACCTAGAGGCTATATTATTAAAGCTAAATATATAGCTGCGTACGCTAATACTACCTACACTAGGCACTATCGCCTAGAAGGCGCAAACACCGCGCAACGCCCGCAAGATAGAGGCGTAATCTATACTAATTTAAAATCGCATACAAAACTACTAAAGGTTACTAGCAAGCTTACTAGATAAGTAAGTTAGGCAGCTAAGTAAAGGCGCTTAGCAAATAGCTTACAATATAGTATTAGTATAGAAAGAAATAGACTACCTACAAGACGCTATTAACACGCTTATAAAGCGTAAGACTTGTAAAAGACAGTACGTACACGCAGAGAAGACTCTAATAGTTAGTAAGGTATCTAACCTAATTACTAAAAAGAAAAGTAGTAGTTATAAGAACAGAGAGACGCCTACAAAAAGAGTGCGCGTAGAGAGGCGCTGTAGTTGTTACAGTAAGGTTAGACATAACTCCCGCACCTATAAGGTAGAAATAGAGAATATAGAGAATAGTAAAGCTTCTAATTAATACTATTCTATTACATATAGTATAGTAATTTGTTGTAGTATTGCGCTGCGTTAGTGCGTAGTTGTCGCGCTAGTGTTAGGTAGGCCGCTTAGTAGAGTAGGCCGCTTAGTAGAGTAGGCCGCTTAGTGGTGAACCACGTTATACGTAATCAAAAACTAATAGCTAAAGATAATTATACTTATTTATAATACGTACATAAATAAGCTACTTAAGAAGTTTAATCCAAGAAATAGATTATTCTCTTCTACGCCTCTACTATTAGAAAAGCTAACTAAAAACACTAGAGAAGTAACTAAGGCGTAAATTAAGGCCTACTAAGAAATAGTTAGATTAGTATTATATATAGTAATTATACTCTAAATAGATATTATATACTTAACTTTAAAGCTATCTTATTTCTTTATATATCTAAGTAATAAGCATCTTAAGACTATAGAGTAAGTAATTATATACTTATATTAAACTTACTATAACGTAATATAGTAGAGTAATTATAACAGTCTAGATCTAATAATTGCTAGAGACGTATTCTTTACTAATAATCTAGAGACTTGCTAATTCTCTTATAGATACGTTACTATACTATATAGAGAAGTAATCTTCTAGAAGATAGTCTATTAAAGTATAGCAACTATATTAACTACTAAAGCTAAGCTTCTTACTCTTAAGTATATAATAAAGAAAGTAATAGCTCTCTAGCGTTTCTTCTATAAGCTTACACTTAATCTTAGAGACCTATAGACTATTTAGTATAATAATTAGTAAATAATTAAGCTATGTTATAAGACGCTACAAGCACGTGTTAAGAGCTTATAAGAAGTGTTAATTATAGCTACGTATAATCTCTAGTGTAATATAAGAAATTACGTAAAGAACAGAGTAGAGTGTAAAAGTAGTAAAAGATATAGATAGAGCTGTGCGTAGCGCTTAGGCCCTAGCTAGCTAATTAATAGATTTTAGGTAGTCTAGCAAGCTACTTAAAATCTATGTGTTTAGGTGTTAGAGAAACTATAGTAGTTACTATAACAAGCTAGTTATAAGAAAGAATAAGTAAATAACTACTTAGCTTAAGTATATAGATATCTAGAACATATAGCTATAGTAAGAATATACTAAAGAATTATTCTAAGTTAAGTACTTAGAAATAGTAATTATACTAGCTAATAAATTAATAAAGACACTTACCTAACAATAGTTTAAGAAGTTTAAATAGCTACTTAATTATAATAAAGTAGATAGAGAAGAGAACTTATTTATTACTACTATATAGAAACTACTAATCTTAAGCTAGCTCTTAATTACTATAAGAGGCGGCTAGTTATAGAAAATTAAGTAGTAAGAATAAGAAACTATAATTTTTAACTAAACTATAGAACTTTAAACTCTAAATTATAACTATTTCTACTTCTTATTTTTAGCCTTCTTAATCTTATAGTAGAGCTAATCCTTACGCGTATAGAGATTATAGATACTAAGCTTAAGCTTATAATACTTATACTTACTCTTAGCCTCTTTATACGCGCGCTAACGCCTAGTATAGCTACTTAATTTAGTGCTAAAGAGTAAGCCCTTAAAGGCGCGTAGAATAATTAAGTAAAAAGTAGAGAAAAGTAATAGATAAGTATAACGTAAAGAACCTATATTAAGTAAGCTAAAGCGCGTAGCGCTAACAAAGTTAAGCTTATAAGTAAATAATAGTATTAGCTTAGAGAAGTAAGTTTTCTTCTTAGAAGAACTTAAGCTTTTCTTATAACGTGTAAGAATCTTAGTAATTATCTTACTCTAAACCTTAGTAGCCTTAGTAAAATACTACTTTTATTAAGAAGTTAGCTAAAAAATTAAAATAATAAAGATTATTAAACTTATATAGCTAAAGCGCTTACGCAGCTAATTATACTTAATAGATAAATTAGTATTAAGTAGATTATATAGATAAGTATTATACTTAGTATACTTATCTTATAAGCCTAGACACTTATATTAGTAATAATAGAGCTAAGAATTATAGAGTAAATACTTAATATAGCTCTTACACTACTTATTATAAGAATAAGAAAGATTAAGTAGAGTACTAATAACTTTAGTAGGCGTAATAAGTAGATTAGATAGCTACTTATAGTAACTACTCTTTTACTTAGAGTAACTAACTACTTATAGTTTTTAATTCTGCGCAATAAATAATAAAGTAGTAGAGACTATAGCTCTATATACTACTTACTATTAAAGCTAATAAGTTTAGAAAGCTTAACTTAGAAAGTAGAGCTAGAGTCTATCTTTCTTATTAAGACTTTACTCTTAGCGCGTAGAGACTAGTAATAGCGCTTATTATTTTTATAGAGCTACTCTTCTCTCTTATACTTACTATTAGACTTTATACTCTAAGTAGTAATTCTTTAAGCTAGTAAAGAAGTATTAGTATAGCTAAGAAATTAATAAGGTAAAGACCTATGTAAAAGACTTTAAGAATTTTAAAAGTAATTACTTATAACTATCTCTACTCTTAACTAACTCTTTAGTAGATAAGTAGCTTTAAAGAGTTAGTAATTAAACTCTTTATTATATATAGAGAAGGTATATCTATTATACTTACAGCCTGCCTAAGTAATAAGATCTTAATTAATAAGTTACGTAGTACGCTTATAGTACTTATTACTATTATAGCGCTAATACTTACTACGTAAGTAATTACTAGAGAGAGAGTTAGGTTAGAACTATAATAGTATATTAGTAAGTTAATTAGAAGAGTAAGAAACTTACTATAAAAAGAATAGAAGAAAGGCTTAAAGAAAGTAAAAGTAAGGTAAGATAGCTAAAAGCTTAAGCGCGCAAGAGCTTAAGCGTAGTAGATAAGTAAGTAGAGTAGAAAAACTAGATAGATAGCTTAATAAGCTAGACTAAGAACTTAATACTCTTAATTACTATACTAGAGAATTGTATAGTATAATAGAAAAGAGAAAAATTAAAACTACTATTATTATAAATAAAAGTCTTTAATTATAGTCTAAGCGCTTCTACGTACACTATAATTACTAGATTACTATTAAGGTAGTAATTATAGAGATAGATAGTAAACTTTACCCAAGAAAGATTAAGAGGTAGGTAAGAGAACTAGATCTTACTACTTAAGAACGTAGAGATATAGAGCTATTACCTATATTCTCTATAATTATAAGCTAATTCTTAGCCTGCTAAGGCTAATTCTTAGCTTGTTAGGCTCTAATTAAATAACTAATCTCTTACTTCTATTAGTATTAAGAATAGATTAGATTATAATTTAACTATAATTAACTATACTACTTTAGGCTTTACGCTCTAGGCCTTAAGAGAGTAAACTAAGTATAGTAACTATAACTAGATTAACTTAATTAAGATAGATTAATAAATCTTACTATTCTAGAGAGTATATTAGAGTAGAAATCTATAAATTCCTAGTCTAATTACCTAATTATAATAATCTAAGCTATATAATTACTTAGTAAGTAGATATATAGTAGAGAATTTTATTCTACGTTCTCTTTAGTAGTTATCTAATTGATACACTTATTTTAACTAAACTAATTAGGTCTCTCTAGCTCTAATAATAGTAAATATAAGGTATTTAGAAAATACACCTATATTAAGATTACTATATAGAGTTACTAACTACGTTTTGTTACTCTACTCTATATTAACACTCTACTATAATAAGTATGTTACACGGGGTTAGGCTATACTTCTCTAGGCTTAGTCTATACTAAGGCGAGGTAGACTAAAGCGGTAGTCTGTAAGGTTTGTCTAGCGACTTAGTAGAAAAGAGTTATTATAGAATAACTTGCAGGTAAAGATAATCTAATTCTATAAATAATAAAATAACTAGTTAATAATCTATGTAAGAGATAAACTATTTAAGTTAACTATAATAAGTGTAATAATAAAATCTAACACATTCTTATACTTATTGCCTTAGGTCCTACTATCCTGTCTATCCTATCTTTATAGAATGTCTATAATAGCGGTGCTATCCCTTTATATACTACTATCCCTAATAGTTAGCCTTAGTAGGATAGCACATTACGTAACTCCTAGCCTTGTAATAATTATAGCCTTCTGTTAGAGGTCCTAGTTAGTCTTTAACCCTCTACCTCTAACAAGAAGAGAATTCTTCTTTGTTACTTATAATATTATCCCCCCTTTTAGGCGTATTATTTTAATACCCTAGATTATTATTTTCCTATACCGCGCGTTAAGGCGTTAGCCGCATATAAGGTTAGTAGGCCTTAGGCTATTATAGCCGCCTCTTCCTACTTCTAGCGTCCCTAACTATACCTAAGGTTCTATCTTCTTATCGCGCCTATTCCTAGAGCTTAACTTCTAAATAACGTGCTCGCGCTAATTATATAAAAGAGCAAGGTCTAGAGATGTCTTTCCGCTGCAAGTAGTGTAAGAAGAAGAATCTTTATTATTTTATAGACACTGCGACTAGTTACTATACTAGGTATATTTCTATAAAGGCTAAGTATAGCCTATTTATTTCTAAGAAAGAGTAAAAAAAAGTATAGTAGAAGAAATATTAAAAGCGTCTTAAGGTTGCGCGTTTAGAGGCTTAGCTAGCTTAGAGTAGACTAGAGCTATTAGAGGCTAAAGCGCAGAAGCAAACATTTACTAATTAAGATCTTGCTATCTTAAATCTTTAGAATTGTGCAAAAGAGCAAGCTAAGAGGAACTCTGCCCCTAGTACAGACTTTCTAACAACTAAACTATTAATACCTAGACTATTAACTAACTTAGGCTAGTTACAGGCTAACGCTTCTTTTAACTCTTCTTTTAATTACTTTCTTTCCCTTAAGGACCTAGTCCTCGCTTCTCTAGGTGTTTCTAGTAGTACTTAAGTACTAGTAACTTGCAGTTTGTTAAGCTTTTCTTTAGTTCCTAAGTGTTCTAGCCTTCTAGCTATTCTTACTACTTAACTAAGTATTTCTACTAACAACTAATTTTCCGCAGGTCCCTAATTTCTTTAACCTTGTACTTGTTATCTTTAAGCTCTATATCTATTACTAGCTTAGCATCTAGAGGTGCTAGTTCTAGAAGTTTCTTATAAAAGACAAGGTAGATACGCATACCTAGTAGCAGTTAGAGTTTATAATTTACTATACCTATTTCCTCTAGGATTTTAAATAGTTCTACTTAGAGGTTATCTAGTTTCTTGCTTAGTTGCTTAGTTTTTAGGTTCTATTGTAACAGAAAAACTTTATTCCTCTTCTTAAAGGTTAGTCTCTTAATTCTTTATTTATTTGCTACTTTAGACGTCGTAAGGTTCCTATAAGGAATGTTCTTACTTAGTTCTTTATATAGTTCTCGCATAAGGCGGGCTTTATTATCTACGCCTACTACAATACTTTCTACATCTTTTAAATCTTAATAAGCAGTTAGCTTATATCTATAGTTTACGTAGTACAGCAAGTACTTTATAGTTGCTAATCTTGTACTATTATAGGCTAATTATACTATTAGCAAAAGTTTAACCTAGTTATCTTACAGCTTATTAGCGTACATTCTTAGATACTATTCTAGTGTCTAGTTTGTTTATTCTGTCTAGCCGTCCATTTTAGAGTAGAAGCTAGTTAATAGCTTCTTCTTTATACCTAGTTTTGCTAGAAATGTTGTCTAGTACTTAGATATAAACAGTTTATCTTTATCTATTATAAATTCTTCTAGTATGCTGTGCTCTAATATTAATGCTTTAGAGACTTTATACGCGCAGTCTTCTACTATAATAGTTTCTTCTATTAGCACAAACTTTGCTCCTTTAGTTAATTAACATACAATTACTAGAATTATATCGCAAAGTTATCCTAATTCTAGCTCTAATAATTTTAGAAGCTTTACTATAAAGTCTATTATTACGCTACTCTATAGTTTTGTTAGTAGCTATAAGAGTTGTAACAGGCTATAGAGCTTATATCTCTTAGGCTTATTCTAATAACAAGCTAAATAGTTGCCTAAGATATCCTGCACCTTCGCTCGTAAGCGTAGTATTGCAAACACCTTAGCTAGTTATCTAACTATTTCTTTAGTTACTACATGTCTATATTCTAGAGACTTATATAATTCCTAGATAAGACTTAGTCTTATGTGCGAGGGTACATATATTTAATCTTCTTAAATTATATCTTAGTACTCTTGTTTATCTTGTAGTAGTTTGTTAGAGCCGTTTTTATTAGGCTTAAACTACTAGCTAGCTACCTTTTACTGCTACTACTACTATAGTGTTTCTACCTGCTTAGCTACCTTAGCTACCTTAGCTAGTTCTAGCTAGTTGTATTATAATATACTATTAGGCATTCTTTTAAACATAGCGTCGTGTAGTTCTTTATAATTTTTTTCTTATAAGTTAGACCTCTAGCTTAGAGCGTCTGCTGCTCTATTAAGCGTTCTAGCGCAATGTATTATTTTAAAGTTAAACTAAGCTAACGTCTTAGCATATTAGACTTATTGTTAGTTAAGTTTCTTAGTTGTTATAAAGCTTGCTAAGTTCTAGTAATTAGCAAAAACCTTAATTATATATAGTAGTCCTAACAAATAGACTTTCTACTATTTAAAGGCAGCTACTATCCTAAGTAGTTTCTTATTGTAAACGTTATAGTTAAGTTCTGCTCTAGAGAACTTCCTTAAATAGTAGAACACTAGTCTCTATTTCTTGTCTAGGCACTACTATAACAATATTACTCTAAGTGTATAATCTAACGCGTTAGTCTTAACTTGCGTTTCTTGTCTAGAGTTGTACATTTCTAGTATAGGTGCTTTAAGAAAGATCTACTTAATTTAATTAAACGCCTCTTAATATTTCTTATTCTATTTAAACTCTATTTCTTTCTTTGTAATCTCTAAGAGGGGTATTGTAATCTTTAAGTAATCTTTAATAAACTTCTAGTAGTAATTAGTAAATCTTAGAAAGAATTATATATCTTTAACTATTTTAGGTTATAGCTACTTCTATATAGCCGCGATTTTCTTTAGGTTTATCTTAACTCCCTCTATAGATATAATAAAGCCTAGGAATTCTGTCTCTTTAACATAGAATTCGCACTTTCCTAGCTATAGGTATAGCTTATATTTCTTAAGCTTTCTAAGCACTTTCTTAACATGTTCTATATGTTCTTTAAGCAATCCGCTAGAGTACACTAGTATATTATCTAGGTACGCTGTAACAAAGATCCCTAGGTACTTGTAGAGAGCGTTATTAATAACTAATTAAAAGGTTACCAGCGCGTTTATTAAACTAAATAGCATAACTATATACTTAAACAGTCCGTATTTTATTTTAAACGCTATTATCTATTTATAACCTTTTTTAATCCTAATTTAGTAAAATCCTTCCTAAATATTAAATTTTGTAAACTACTTAGCTTCTTAGAGTTAATCTATAAGCTCTATAATAAGTAGTAAGAGATATTAGTTCTTTCTTGTAACGCTGTTTAACCTTTAGAAGTTAATATATAGTCGCTACTTTCTGTTAGGCTTCTTTACAAATAAGATAGGTAAGGCTATTAGGCCTAATCCTAGTTAGATAAATCCCTTCTTTAGATTCTTCTAGATATAGTCTCTTAGCTTAGTATTATGCTTAGGCGCTATTAGGTACATTAGTTCTAGGCTTAGCTTAGCTCCTTTATCTAGAATAATCTTATAATCCTACTCCTAATAGTCTACTAGATTAGTAGCCTTGTTTTTCTTAAAGAGTTTCTTAAACTTGTTAGTTTAATACTCTTGTAGTATTTCTAGTAGTAAGAGTCCTTTCTTTATAGTCGCAACTTTCCTTATCTAAATAACTTCTATTTTCTAAGAGTCCTTTGCATAGATTCTTATAATCTTATATAGTAAGATACTACTAAATCTCCTATTCTAGAGTAAGCTCTAATTTGTTAGGCGTGTCTTATAGCGTACTCCTACAACCTTATACATAGGTTCTCTTTTAAGTATTGTTCTTATTCGCTAGTTAATAGCGGGGTTATAGGCGTCTAGCTAGTTATAACTTATTAACATATCTAGTCCTTCTAGATCTATAATATTAATATCTATTTAGTATTCTATGCCCACTATCTATAGCTTAGTAGACTTAGTTTCTATTTATATTATACTACTTCTATATTCTATAGGTTTTTTGTTAGCTAGTATTATTAAAATTAGTTTACTCTTAATTTAATATAGTATTTCGTGTTTCTTAACTACTTATAGAGAGATTAATGTCTATGCAGCCCTACTATTTATAAGCGCCTAGATGTTCTAACCTTATATAGATATAGTTATAAGCAACTACTTTACTTAACTATTAGTATCCTATACTTTCCTAAGAGTTGTTTTAGGTATACCCTCACTAGTATAACTTTATTTCTAGCGGCATTTTAGTTTTTTGCCTACTTACCTTTTCTTTTCCTAGGAAAGTAGCCTATGTTAGTTTTAGAACTATAATAGATTGTGTATCTATTATTATAACAAAAGCTCTAATAAAGGTTCTAATAAAGTATCTTTTTCTTAGTAATTTTCTTTCTTAGCTCTGCCTTCTTAGCTTTATAAATAGAGTAGTCTATTACTTTGTAGATATTTAATAATAGAGTAACATAGTAGTAGTTGTCTACTTATTATGCTTTCTTAAGTTAGTTATAGTAGAAGAAACATCTATTCTTACACTATAGCTATAAAAGTCTCTTATAGATTTCTATTTTCTTAGGCTTATAGAGGTAGTAGTTGTCTACTAGACACTTATCTACCCACAGGTTTAGGTAACAGCACCTTTCCTAGTTCTTTCTACAATTCTCTTTATTCTTTTAGTAGAACTCGCACTCTACTTTATAGTTATACTAGCACAATTCTTAGTATTCTCTAGTATCCCTTTCTTTAGGTCTTTTAAGGTTAAGAACCTCTATTCCTAGGTTCTTAAAGTATAGTTATTAGTGTATTATCTAATACCTAACTTCTTTAGCGTCTAGGCTAGTTATTACAATTTAGTTCTGCTTTATATAGTTATTAGCGTAATATGCAGCGTCTCTATATACCTAACACTAGTTCTTTACTAGTTGTTCTAGTATAACTTTATTCTTAACTTTCTAGTTAGTTTTCTTAAGTTTCTTTATTATAAAAATGTTGTTAGCTCACTTTAGTTACTAAATAACCTTATAGTCTTCCTCTATGCGGGCTTTCTTATAGAGATCTATATCGCTAAGATTATTATCTAGTTCTATCTAAGCTAGGTAGAGCGTGCCCTATCTAACTATCCTAATCTTAATAGCTACTTACTTACTTACTTTACCTATAGAGTAGTCTTAGGCAAAGTGTCTAACTTTACTATATTAGAGATATGCCTTCTTATTATAACGTCTCTGGCGTTCTTTCTTAGAGAGACTGTCTTATCTCTTCTCTTAGAGTTTCTTATCTTTAGCCTTCTCTTATACTTTGCTAGTTATAATAGCATTGCTATCTCTATTATACCTTCTACGCTATCTCTTTATATTAGCTATGTTAGGGCGAAAGTATTTCTTCTAATTATTTTGCTCTTATAGCCTATTATTAATACGTGTAGTAAGCTTAATTAACGTATATAGTGTTCTAGGCTTATTATAGTGTATAAGGCTATTCTTAACATTTTTCTTAAGGCCTACTTTAAAGACTATTTAAAGTGCTGTATTATCCTAATTAATCCTAGCCTATAGTTACTTAAACTCCGCCGTGTAGGCTAATATAGACTTAGTCTGCCTTAGTTAAGTAATCTATTTCTTAGCCTAATTCTTTGCGTCTACTTCTCTAAAGATGCGTTCTATTTCTTGTTTAAATTCTATCTAACTTATAAACATAGTTTAGGTTTCTTCTTTAGTTCTATATTATATAATATCTATAAAGTAGTTGTCTACGTATAGCTATATCTAATTAGAAGCCTTTTCTTTTAGGTACGTGCTTACTATAAGAATCTTTTTCTAGTTATTAGGTACTTTATTAAACTCGCAGTACAAGTTAATGTTAGTAAGAAACGTTTGTAGTTCTTCTTAACTTCTATTGTACTTCTTAAGTAACGCTATCTTAGATTTCTTTGTAGTAGATAATTATTTGTTAGGAGTAGCTATTAGCTAACTTACAAGCTAATTAATTATGTTCTACATCTTAAGCATCTACTAAGACTAAACTTAGGCCTATTGCCTAAGATATCTAAGCTCTGTAGCACTAGAAGTATTTTCTATCTCTAAGTTAGATACATCTAGCATCTTATTATTTACTAGTGCTAGTGCTAAGAGTTCTAGACCCTAGGCCGCGTTGTTCTAAGTAACTCTTAGAGCTAACATCTTTCTTAATTAGGCAACCTAGTTATTATTTACGTCTACTAAATCTAATAGTAGTCAAAGTGTTACATAGAGTTAGGCTATACTTCTCTAGGCTTAGTCTATACTAAGGTAAGGTAGACTAAAGCGGTAGTCTATAAGGTTTGTCTAGCAACTTAGTAGAAAAGAGTTATTATAGAATAACTTATAGGTAAAGACAATCTAATTCTATAAATAATAAAATAACTAGTTAATAATCTATGTAAGAGATAAACTATTTAAGTTAACTATAATAAGTATAATAATAAAATCTAACACATTCTTATACCTATTACCTTAGGTTCTACTATCTTGTCTATCCTATCTTTATAGAATATCTATAATAGTAGTGCTATCCTTTTATATGCTGCTATCTCTAATAGTTAGCCTTAGCGGGATAGCATATTACGTAACCCCTAGCCCCGCGATAATTATTGCCTTCTATTAGAGGTTCTAGTTAGTCTTCAACCCTCTACCTCTAACAAGAAGAGAATCCTTCTTTGTTACTTATAACAAAGTAGCTATTATATTACATAACTATATTACAAGGTAAATAATTTAAATATTAGGCTAACTACTATTAACTAGTATAGAATGCTTAAGATAGTAGAGTTATAGTATATTGTCTAGTAAAGATAAACAAATTGTTACTAACTTAGCTACAATTTCTAAGAGTTACTTATACTTATACTAGCGCTAGTTACCTAATGTATTAGAACGTAGGCTTCTAATAATTATACTATATTTCTATTTCTAGCTCTTCTACTAATAAGAGCTACCTATTATTACTAGTAGTATCTACCTCTATAGCTTAGAGAGCTTATTTCTATATTAACTTCTAAATAGAGAATATTTTAATATTTATATAGCTTTTTAGACCTATAGTTTACTTATTACTACTTTTAAGTTTATCTCTAAGTTTACTAGAAACGCTTTTATTACTATTAAATCTAAAAGTATATTATTATTAAAGTACTAGATTTATAGTAAATATTACTAAAAAAGAGTTTTATTAATACTTATAGCTATATATAGTAAATATAAAGTATTTAGAAAATATATCTATATTAAGATTACTATATAGAGTTACTAACTATATTTTATTACTCTACTCTATATTAACACTCTACTATAATAAGATATATATAACTTATCTAATAAAAGATTTCTACTAAGTCTTATAGAACTACGTAACCACTATAAAGTAGTGTTATCTATTAGTAGATAAAGGCCTACTTTTTGTCTAGGTTGTTTAGAGTCTCTTTCTGCTACTATTCTTTATATATAGTTAAGTGTTTTTCTATTCTTAGGTTCGTAACATATTCTTTATACATAATTAAGTGCTATCTATTCTCTGGTTTGTAATAGTTACTAAGAGTACTTTAAGTAATATTATAGATAGCTAGACTATACTACTAAGAAGAAGTTACGTTGCGTTAGAGAGCTTTAACTATAATCTATAATTAAGCCTTCTTTAAAGCTAGTAGACCTTTTAGTTATAAGCTTGTTATTATTATAAGGTAGGTAATTGTATAGTTTAATAGAGTCTTAGCAGAGTAATTAACTTGCCTACGTAATTAACTCGCTCGTAGAGTACGTTGTAAGCTATTCTTTTAAACAGTTTGTTTCTCTACTCGCAAAGTCTACCTTACAGAATGTTGGAAACATTAATAACAACGGCAAGCTATTTGCTATTAGCTTGCCCCGTACACTCTTTAGTAAGGGAAATGTTGTGTTTTATAATAATAGATCTTTTAACTAGCAGCGAGCTAGTTAGTCTATCTTGCGGGCTGTAAAGCCCCCTCTACTAAACACTAGTAGCGAGACCAAACACGCAGACAGTTTCGCTCCGTGGGATAAACTAAGTAAGAGTCTTAAAGAAAATTTACTTAAAAGGGACTTAGTTAGTGCACACTCGTTTCTTGATCTTCGCAAGAAGGGATCGCCTAAGTACTTCGCCGATGTCGACCCGTATAGCCAACTTATGGCGCCCTACTGGATTGTCTCGACTCACAAACCTTCTGGTCGCAAGACGCTATATGTTGGCAACTACCTGCACCACATAGAGAACGCAGATGGTACGCCACTACCGGAAGAAGAGAACGCATTTCTCATAAAGAAGCTGATTAGTCATGTTACGCGACCGGAGAATGTACTGAGGCTAGAGTGGTACGACAATGGAGATATGGTTGCTTGGGACAATGTATCCACACTGCACCGTACTACAGGGGGTAGCTATGAAGGCAAGTTCACGCGCGACATGCGCAGAACCACTGTCAAGGACAACAGCTCGGAGACTTGGGGCCTCAACTCGACAGCGGAAGTGCTTGCGACGGACGGTTTTAACCTCCAGAGCCCAGACCTTTTCAAGAAACAACTTAGTCGCACTAGTGTTAATAACTACTACTAATTTTATTAATTTGTTAAACCTGCCAGTGCGTAAATGTAGGCATAATGTAAGATGCGCTCCACCCCAAGGTGAAGCTCAAGATTGGTACCAACGGCCAAGTAAGAGATGTAGAAATGCAAGATCTGCTCTTCACTACCGTCGGGCAACTGCTGGAGTCCTCTTGGTCGAGTGGAATCTCAAAGCATCGAGCGCTGGATCGGCTGCGCTGTGGGATTGCCACGCACGTGTTGGAGGCACCACCAGGACCTAATTGACGCCAAAGGAATGCCCACCAGTAACCAGTGTCGTTGATCAATGCTGCAATGCTGCAAGCCTGATGTTGCATCTGGCGTCGTCTGGCTCGACATGTCTCGAAAACGCGTGGTTCTGGATCGCAGATCACATGATTAAGTAAGTACCACCTCTTCTCCGTCCGCTAGCGTCTTTGTCTAATGAGCCTGAAGCGATTTCGATCTCTAAAGCAGTGCCAATAACATGGTATAAAACTCGGTGTATGTTGCGCGTAGCTTCTTGGCTGAAAGTACCGAGTCGACATGGTAGCTTCAGCTCACTCTCAACTGCCGCGGTTGTCGCAGTCAGGCTTATGAATAATACGCTTTACGGTATTGCATCAGAGCATGCTGTATCTTATCAATTCAACTTTCACCGAGCCCAAAACATCTCTGCGGGCTTACTCCAGATAGAGTGACCATACTACCAACTCATGCCACCTCCACCCGCTCCCTTCAAGTCCGTTATTTGCGTCTTCTCAGGCAACCTGACAAACGAATGTATCGCTGACGATGTGTTCAGTGGGTGTGACAAGTTGTGGGCGATCATAATGCGAGAATCGCAGAATGTCTTGATCGCAAGCGCGGGCCTATACTCGTGGTTCTTGACGTACGCGCAGACCTGCATCGACCAGCAACTGTGCTAGAAAGCCCTGCTTTTACTTAACAAGAACTTCTCTAATGTTAGGACTCAACACCTCGTTACTATTACCGCCAAGTATATAGCAGTTATGTATGGTAAGGGCATACTAGCCAAAGATAATTCCAACGTCGATTCACACCCCTTCTGGTCGCATATATCTGTGTTTGACGTCAGCAGCATCGGGTCCATGTACGATGAGTATATCTGGGTGTATCCTGGAATTTGGGACATGGAATAGCCTGCGTTTACTTGCTCACCCCCTTGCAATGTCAATATTTCCCCGTGGGCCCACGCTACAAGCCCACTGAACTATCCATTGATCACGGTCAGTGATGGCGAATGGACTAGCTCCATCACGAAAGCGCCCATGACGATATCGGAGTGGATTTTTGAGCCAGTGACACTGACTGGACAAGCTGTCAATCAGAAGCGCCAGAGCTTCGAGGCGTTTTGGCCTAAACCCGCGACCACACCCCACTTACCTTCGGTGATCTGTGCCGATTCAGCTTATTATCGGTCAGATCGAGGAGCCCTTGGTGAATGAGTGTAGCTTCATGGACTGGGTTTGCTTCACCGAACCACTAATCTTCGGCGACAATAACACCATCTCGGATGGGGATGATGGCGATTTCGACGAGAACTGGGAAGACAGTTGGGTCGTCTGTCCAATACCGAGCAATTCCTCGTCTAGTTCGACCTTTTCAACGACGGCGACGAAAACAACGAGTGAGAACCAGCCGGAGCCTACGGCATCTCCGCGCGAAAGCGATCCAATGCAGAACAAAGTCGACTATTACGGTGGTTTGGACCGGAAGACGGAGCATGCGCGCATGGACAGCGCCATCAACGACTTTTGCAGTGCATTGGGTAGCTCGGATGACGTCTTCAAAGAAGACTACTTCGAGTCGTCAACCTTCACATTCTACCATAGTTCAAGAACTGGTGTTCACATCCTCATATCTCTCAGCGTTGACAAAAGCTGTCAGTTCAAGTATAGCTACTACTTGTGCCGCAAATCCCCGGAGGTTCCCGTTAACAGCTGTCAATGCCGAGGTGTGAGCGGAAAGCAAGGCGGTTTCTTTAATAACGACTGGTACGAGTGGAGGATTAGTCTGCAAACGGTTTTCTGATCACGAGGCTCTATTCTTTAGCTGATCAGCTCTGTCGCGAGCTTATAACATGGGCTGCCTATACTCCCTTTGTAGTATGCAGTAGTCGATAGTTAACGAGGTATTAAAGCCGTGTGGGTGTTCGAATCGATCATCTAGGCGTAATCGCTGCCCGAGGCGCGCGCGTTCTCATATGAAAAGTGACGATTCGTACCTACCTCACGCCCAGCGCCACGTGCCCGTGCAATTCTTACCGTTTGTGCCCTACCATCGGCTCATTGCATCATTCACGTGAGCGACTATCTGCGACCTAGCTCTACTCGTAATCTTTGTTAAGGTTGTGAGTCGCAATTCTTTTGAGGCTGCCGACACCAGACAACTCTTGTGGAAATGCAGTGCGAGACTAAGTAGAGGTGATCCAAACGATTGCGCGAACCCGGCAAGCGTAGGCCGACAGCACCATCTGGTGGTACCTATAGCGAGGCTGTAGACGGTTCCTAAGGCGTATAAAGCGACCCTGGTGTGTGCGGGAGCCCGAAGGGATACATGTGCTACTCTTCTTCCATGGGTCTAGGTGGGACTGCGGCCTTCCTCAGCGAATAGTGTTCACAATCTCAAGAGAGAGCTGGCTTACTTCGTTTCGGGCATGATCACAGCTTCGAGATTGGCATGTTTCCGGTGAACGAGATAACTTCAGAAAGTCTTCTTTTGTACAAGGTGATCTCCATTCAGCTATTTACGGCTGTTGCGTCGGTGTTTCTCTGACCCAATAGTACAAAAGTCTCGCATACTTCAATGCGATAGTAGTACACCTAATACAGGCAGTAGCTAAAGAAGAAGCGAGCGACAGTCTGAATCCAACGAGCACTTCGTGTGTGGACTGGGTAACAACTTCAGTAAAGGAATGACAAAAGGGCCCCCTCCCAAGGCACATGATACGACCTCAAAAAACGACCAAGCTGTTGTAAAGAGAAGAAGATGTTGACTATATGGACATTGTTTTGAAAAGAAAGCTCTCAAACCGACACGCTGTCGCGTAACAACGAGAGGTGGTCAGCGCGAAGAGACAAAGGAATTATGTCGACTGCTTCCTGGACACGCTGTCACTGGCGCACCTTCCTGTGGGAACACCGCCAACGCCATGCTGCGAAAGACGTGCGTAGACTTTAATATCAAATGCGCAATTTAATGAATATGTGCAGGACAACTGGCACGACGCTGCCTAGGGGTCCACTGGACTGTTCGCTCGGAGAGTTGGGTTTGGGTCGGGTGTCATGGCAGGCTTTGCTTTCGGCGTGGGATCCGGATCTGGACTAATCGCGTCCTTCTGCGCCTTAGGAGTTTCGATGACAAAGTCAGTCACATCATCGCCGGGTTCTTCGGGAAAGAGGACTGGCGGTGTAAGCGACGTAGGCGCCACTGCAGGTACGTCAAGGCTGCCCTCGTATTCCTCTGCCGCGCGGTCCTCTGTGATCATCGGAGGCGGAGAGGAAGGTAGTGTTGAATCTGGCTGCCCAGGGTCCTCGACAGAGATGACGCTGCCTCTGCTGTTCGTTCGCATCATCTCAATTCCAAGTTTTGACGTTGACTTTGGTCTCGACCTGGGACTGCGAGTGCGCACTGGGGCGTGACCCAACTCATCGTCTTCGTCATCCCCAGACTCTGCCGACTCGTGTTTGCGTGTCTCCAAAATGCGACGTTTGGCGCCGACTTGCTCTGTCGATCTCTGGCGGCGGATCGTTGCCTCCTCAAGAACGGCTGGCGCGGAGTCCCCGTGGGGCAGGTCAGGTGCACCAACACGATTGGGAACAGCTGTTTTCGCATCGGCATTAGCTGCATCGTCAGAAATTCCTAAGCCACTCATAGCTCGTGCGATGTCGCGCTCCCGCCAATCGTCAGCGTTGTGGATTCTAACTGGCAAATCCTCGCCTGCACGACTGTCATTGTCACCGAAGAAGCTAGAACTAATAGAGTCTTCGCGGCTCGAACCTCGGTAACTGGCAGAAGGGACGGGTGGATAGCTTGAGGAATTTGAGGTGGTGGGGCTGTCTTCCTGGCGCGATGACTCTTGTCGAAGACCAGAGGGCATCATCGATGGGTACATCTGGGTCGGTGTCCAGCCTGGCGGTGGTGCTTTCCATTGGCACAATCTACTCAGCGTGTCCGTAAGCTTCGCCACAGTAGGCGGCTTTTCGATGAGTGCATCGAAGTAGTGAGGCGCCTGCAGCTCCTTCAGGTATCCAGTAACAGCGACAATCGGAGTATGCGTATTGGCATTCTTGGTGTCCCGAATCATGCGGGCAACATCTGCACCGTTGACCTGAGGGAGTCGGAACTCCATCATGATCACATCGAATTTGACCTCGCCCATCGCATATCGTATAGCTTCTGAGCCATTGGTAACGGTCAAAGTGCGGCAGCGCAGCTTTTCAAGCAGCTTCTCCATGACGAGCCGTGATACTGGGTGGTCCTCGCAAATCAATACGTCCAATGGCCGAAAGAACGGGCCATCGCCAAAACTAATCTGCGAGAGTCTTCGAGAGCTCTGACGGCGTCGCTGGACTCGAAGCAGCGCTTTTGCACGGGAGTCTTCCGTGTCGGATGACGATGGTGACACATCAAGCACTTGACTCCGGCGTTTGTAGTGCCCAGGTAAGAGATCACGCACAACATCGTCCTCTTGAGACCCAAGTGTTTGGGACCGAGCGCGTGGCGAAGAAGCGTTTGTCTGTGCCGATGACTGGCGTTGTCCAGTGACGGGCTTCTCTTGCGAAGCCGCGGGAGGTGCTGACGGTGTCTTTGAAAGCCTGTTTGGTGAGACAGCTTCTGGCGACGGTCGCAAGCCTGACACACGGGAAGGATCGAAGAAGCTACCAGGTTGTAGCGAGGACGGGTTGCTAGTCGAATGCGACAACGTAGACGAGCTACTAGACGTCTTGCGTCGGTCATGTTGTCCTGTGCTGAACTGCACGAGCAAAGGAGATGAGGGCTGTGAGCCACGACTTGGTGAGGAATGCGGTCCGCTCATCGAGGGAGAAGAGGGCCGCCCAGTGGCTCTGTTGGTAGATAGCGTGCGTTTAAGCGGTCCAGGCAGCATCGGGCTGTTTTCCAGAGACGGCGAAGGCGATGTCACACTGGGCGACTGCAGCGGAGGAGCAGGCTTGTTTTGTGGAAGCATGGCTTCAGCACGCAACTTCTGGATGACGTCCTTGTTCGCCTTCTCTAGGACAGGCAAATTCTTATAGCTGAAATTTCCAAAGTCATCAGTTGCCATTGGTTCACTAAGTCTTCTGGACCTGCCTTCCCGCACATGAGCTGGGATATGGAGAGGGATCAGTCCCCGCTTCATAGTCGAAACGGTCACCTGAGAGCGGACTCTAGACAAAGCATCGTGCGGTCGGTCAGGATAATCGGTACTTGGGGTTCCTGCCGGTGTAGTAGCTTGGTCTTCGAACTCTGGACTAAAGTTTGCCATGGCGGCTCCTCTGGTGTCGAAATATTCCGTGTCCTCTGGATTTTCAGGTGCAGGAATGAAGGATGCTTCATCATCCCGCAAGGTGTCCCAGTTGACATCCGCAAACCACGGATGGCTGCGGATTTCCTCTCCACCACTAGCGTATTTGTCGTCCTTGTTCGCTCCAAGACGTTGTGCAGGATCAGAGCACATCAACCGATTCATCAGATCCTTCGCATCGTCGGATATATCGTATAGCTCATCATCATCCTCTGGCCAGTCGATTCTACGCGCGAGAATGTTCTGGAACACCTCATCGGGCGTATCAGCGTGGAATGGAGGATATCCATACAGGGACTCGAAGAGAATGCAGCCTAAAGACCACCAATCACTAACTTCATCCTGGCCATTACCGGCGATGGTTTCAGGGGCAAGATAATCTGGCGTTCCGACGAATTTGCGGTCGCTATCTTCTGGGTCGAACAAAGCCATGGGTGGCGGAGGCATTGCGGATGACGAGGGCGCAAACGCCGTGTTCTGAGCTACCACAGACTGACTCAGAGAATTTGTAGCAGGGTAGAGGTCGGGAGAACCATCGTCGCTGTAGGCCTCCTCTTCTATCGGTGACCGTCCGCGAGGCTGGCCAAAGGAATCGTCCGCTATACTAAAGCGACGGAACATGGCTTGTAGCGCATCACTGTCCTGGCTGTCGCTCCGAGTGCCCGAAGTCCGCCTTGACGGCTCACGACTTTGTTGGGAATTGTCTCGATTGAGGCTAAAGTACGATGGTTGGCCAATGTCTCCAGCGAGAGCAGGCGTCATGGACGGCGTCTGTGAAGGCGAGTGGTTCAGATCAAAGGATGCAGATCGTGAAGATCCTACAGACGTAGCGCGATGGAAAGGGCCGGTCTTGAGCAGGTCCGGCGCAGGCTCGACGGACTTGAGTGCACGCTTCTGTCGGCCAATCATACCCATGCGCGACAAACCGAAATCTGTCAATTTGAGATGACCTTTTCCATCGATCAGGAGGTTGTCCGGCTTGAGATCGCGGTGGACAATGCTGCGACTGTGCAAATGTTCGACACCAAGTACCACCTCAGCGAGATACTTCTTCGCCCAGTCTTCTGGTAAAGCACCCAAGACCTTGATGAGCGAGGCGCAATCACCGCCGTTCAAGTATTCCATGACGAGATAGAGGTAATCCTTGCTAGAAAAGGTCCAGTACAGTTTGGCGACGAAATCACTCTCGCCTTGCCACATCATGATAGCTCGCTCAGCCTTTACGTTGGTGACCTGATTCTTAGCCACCATGTCGGCCTTCTTCAAGACTTTAATAGCGTAGTATTCTCCGGTGGATTTCTTCTTGGCTAGGTAAACGCTACCGAAAGCGCCTTTGCTGATGGGTTTGATAATCTCGAAATCCTTGATGGACGGAGGAACTGCGCGTGGCTGTGGCTGAGTGGTGGGAATCAAACGAGGAGAAATGGGTCTTGGGCCGTCTGAACCAGCAGTAGACGACTGTCTCCTGTGATGATTCAGAGCATGTACCATTGCTGGCGAAGAGAATTCGGTAGTCGGCAAGATTGGTGACGTGATTGGTGATTGCAAGCCTTCCATGCCACTAGGTAGGCGCGGCTTAGTTGTCCGTAGAGGTGAAGATGGCGGAGGTATCATGGAGCGGGCAGGTGAATGTTGTCGACTAGACATTACGCTCGGCAAGATCAGACTCTTGCGTTTGCGTTCACGTGAACTGGCTACCCTACTGAGTCCTACGTCGGATGTCGCTGGTGAATCGGCTCGGCGGGGGCCAGACAACACGGATGAACGCATGCTGGTATCACTCTCAGCACCAGCATCGCTCTCGAAATGCATGGATTGGCGCTTGCTGTGAGTCGCTATGCTGATGGCGCCTGCGTGCGATCGTGGTGTTTGACAACCCCCTTTAGGACTGCTAGACCGATTTGAACCGGCCACAGAAGATTCACGTCGTCCGACTCGTGCTGGCAACGAAGCGTCAGAAGTGTTACGGAGAGCTTGTGCTATGGAAGAGGGGGCGTCGAAGGATCCAGGAAATATGCCTTCTTCACCAGGAGCTGTATCGGTGTCATTGGCGTCGGATTGAACTTCTTCTTCGGGTCGTTCGTCTTCGGAGGAACTGTCCTCGCCGGCAGCGATACGAGCAGCTTTCAGGATCGCAGCCTCGATGCATTCCTGAACCAAGATATCAAATTCAATGCGCAGTCGTTCAGAGTACTCAAGCACCCTCCTATGACGAGTGACTGCATCGATCTTTGCCCTGGCAAGCCTGCTGGTATCTTCACACAACAGCTTCAGGCCCTCGGTGTGGTCAACCGAGCCTGTGGTAGGCGATTGCCATTGGAGGACTTGCGAGATGCGGTTCTCCGACTGTGGCGATTGTGTGCGGATCTCCGTGGCTGCTTGACCACGCCCGTTATCCTTGACTGCTGGTGTGTTGATCTCTAGTGCAGTATCGCACAAGTCCAGAACGAGTTCAACGATGCGAGCTAAGGGTCTCCGAACGGCAAATGATCGTGCGCGATGATGGCCAAAACCAGACGAGCGCTCCGAGCGTTCGCGTGATCTTGACGGGGGCGAAGCCGGAGAGTTGCGTCCAGATGGTGTGCCAGAAGATGGTGTTGATGTGGCGTGGATAATGAGGCCCTTGTACTCGGCTGGCTGAAGCGGCTGTACCGAGTCTACTGCTGCAGCTCTTGAACGCTGACTATGAGACTCAAGTGTATCGAGAACCTTGACGATGGCATTGCGGTGCTCAGCAAGCGTCTCTTGCGCCATCTGTACATCCATTTCGGCACGGTGCTCCTGGAGACATAGTTCCGAGTGCTTCTCGAACCACCACGGTGTGATTTGTCGTTCGCAGATTCGGCAGAGAACCGGTAGTGGCGGTGCGTGTTCGCCTGGGTTGGTTGCGCTTTGCTCGGCGAGGCCAGTGAGGTAGTGGGCTAGAACCTCAGCGCCCACCCCGAGGGATTCTACAAGGACTTCTGGGAGGTCGATTGTCACTTCGCGAATGATCGATGGCCGTACCATCCACATAGTCTATCACGGTTAGCATAGTCAGACGTCAAAACGAATTGGGACGTACATGGCTCTCGGCTCCAGTCGTTCGGTCGTATACCATAATTCCTTGAGCCTCGAGATTCAACAGCTGCTCCTCTTCCTCCTCTACGTGGGTAGGCGACATTGGCATTGACTCGGGGGCCTCGGCGGCGTGCCTCGATGGTCGCTTGCGCAGGATGGAATGGGGGCCCAGTCGCACGGTGAAACGGGCAATGTGACTCCTGGAGTCGTCTTTCCTAACCGACTCAATCGTCTCGGCGAAACCGTCGGCACCGCCGCATATGATTTCGAGTACAGGTCTGCCCGTGACTTCCTTGGGCAGAGAGCCAATGACGTCGGTCCACGAGGGGCTGACATAGCGGATCTTGCCCTCGAGGTCCAGGTCCATGATGATGTTCAGGCTGTGCTCGGCCGCCTCCTTGAGGTCTGCACGCTCGTTGCGCATGTCCTGACTAACGCTACGCTCCATGTTCTGTCGGTGGCCGCTGGAGCCGACAGCCTCCTGCTTCAGGGCAGTGACTGCGGGCGGGGCCAGCGTCGTGGGTTTCTTCTCGTCCGCCATGGCTGCGGTGGGTGGTTGCGTGTACACGGGAAGCCGCTATCGTCGCGAGAGCCCGTCGCCGGGGGGGATTGGGCGGGTGCCCGAGGGCTGGCTGGTGATGAGCTATGCGCAGATAGCTGCCAGGACCATGGTGGGAGAAAAGCGACGGTCCGGGAGAGTCGGGCGTGCAGCTGGGAAAGTACGCGTTGACGAGCAGTGCGGTAGTGCTTGCTGACTGCAACGAGAGTGGGTCTCGAAACCGGGATGAGGGACTAGACGAGCTGCATGGTAGTGCGAGCGTGCGAGAGTGCGAGGGGAGCGATTGGGTGATGTAATGAGCGTCGAGTGCTGGGGATGGGCAGAGGCGGTGGGCAGCAGGCGGCGGCCGTGGCAGTCGTCGCCGTTGTCGTGGTGGACGGGGGAGAGGGGTACACAATGGGCGTCGTCTCAGCCGGCAGCACAAGGCGTCGGCAGAAAGGCGTTGACAAAAAAGAAACTACGCCAGGCGGACGGATGAGCAGCTGCACGCATGGGATGGGCCTCGTCGGCACGCTATCCAGCTGGCAAAAGTCCCCACGCAGCACCCAAGCACGCGTCGATTGAAAGTCACACGCAAAACAGCCGTGCACTAGGTGCGCGCGGAGCTAAAGGGTATGCATGATGCTGGTGACTGGACGGTGCATTCACTGGCCCGAGCGCCTGACCGTGACGGCACATGCTGGCCGCCAACACAACGGCAGAACCTCTCGCGGGCTTATCCAACACGGCCACAGTGCTGCGGCGTTGGCAATCAATCCCGCATCGATCCAGATGGCCGTTGACCTGTCGACAAGGCGGGCTGTAGTACCGCAGCATTCCTCTCTGCTCCCATTGTCATGACCTGCCGCAGACTTGCTCTCTACTGACCGCTTCGCTGCATGCTCCCGGCAATCCCTGGACGGGTGCAGGCCGTTGTGCTATTTGCTCGCCCATGTCTTTGGTCAGCTTGGGCAACACGAGACGAACCACGGGCGGCGCAATCCCAGACAACCTCCAGAGCTGCGAGCACGTAAACACTATTCTGCAAAACAGCGCTTGTATGTAATCAGCCCTTAGTGATCGCCAGCCCCTCCCCAAGGCCGGCTACGACAAAGCCAACGGACGACTAATCCCTTCGGACAATAACATCGAACGGCTGTGCAGCATCGCGAACGCGTGTTCACGCCATCATCAGCCGAGCACCGTCACCTCTACCCCCTCGACAAGACGGCCCAACGTTGCACGACTTGCCTCGTTATTGCGCGCGACAACAGACGAGCCCCTCGCCAGGACCTGCAGCGTCGCCGTGGATACACCACCTGGGGAGACGTGCAGATCGCTCCTGCCCGCCCAATCACACCCTCGTCGCATGCACCTCTGCTCCTTCCCCGTCTTGCCTGGATGCGGCCCAGGCCCGCTACGTCTGCAACTAAGCCCGTCTTGTCGGCGGTCATATAGACCGTACACACAGCGGAGCGAGCAGCTTGCTATGCCCGCTCCGTACACTTCCTATTCGACCTTCGTATGGTGAACCACTTCTAGACCTCGACGTTAGATGCATCCAAGCAAATACCTGGGTTTAAGTGCCGCATCACACCCTCACGACGCTAGCTCTGCGCTACTGATAATCGCCACCTGGGCCACGACGTGCATCAAGTCTGGAGTAATTGACTAGGTTTTGTTGACAAACAGCACTGCTGCTACATGCTACGGCACCTCCCAATGCACCGACGCCGAATAACGAACATGACACGATGAACCTGTCACGTGCTATTCCGAGCACCCGTGGACACGTGCTTCCAGCTCCACTGAGTGACATCAACCATGCGTCTAATCGAAGTACACTGCCTCGGGCTTGTGTACACAAATCTTCTCCGACGCGTCGCTCTTCAAAACCACCCTGGGGTCCTCTTTACTTGCCTTGACCTTCTTGCCATCGACCTGCTTTTCCTCATACAGAACCTCCACAACCTCGCCGTCAACATAGCCAGGGAGTGAATGCCATTGAACTTTCTGGCCCTTCTTCGGCACACGGGTTTTGTCGCCAGCAGCCCCAATAGGCTTATCGTGCTTGTTAGCTGTGCTCTTCTGTCTCTTGCTGGGAGCTTCTATATTTGCGCCGCGTCCTCGCTTTTGACCCGGATGATCGTCCTGCGGGGGACTCCTGGATTTTCGGCTGCTTTCCAAGAACTTCTGGTATGCTCGTTGATCCTCCTCCATGTGGTCTGGATCGTCCCATTGTGTGGTGCAGTCCGTCTTGCTCTTCTTCTCGATCTTGGTGAAGCCATTCTTCTCACCTTCTTTGGTAGCGTCTTTCTTCGCTTGTGCAGCTTTGGAGGTGTTGGCGACATGTTGCTTGCCCTCTTTGCCTCCCTCCTGTTTCTTGGCGTCCGTCTCCTCCTTCTCCTTCTCGCTCATCTCCTCCCATGCCTTCTTCGGCAAGTAGCGGTGTTCCAAGCCGTTTTTGTCTTTTGCGCTTCCGCTGCCCTCTTTTGTCTGCCACTCTTCTTCTGTCCACTCATCAAGGTGCTTCGCACTCTCGTCCTTCTTATCTGTAGTATACCCTCCGCCGCGTTTCTTGTACTCGGATGCCATCATCTGTGCCTGCAATTGACTGTGTCAGTGGTGCAAAGAACACTCGCACTAGTCAAGCCTACCTTTCTGGCTGACCATTGGCCGGGCTCGCCGCCCTTGTCACCTGCCTGGATCTCCTCCTTGACCTCATCACGCAGCTGCGGGTCTGTGTATTTGTTGTCGGTCTTGGAAGGCATTGCAGATGAGACTGAGAGAAGAGCAAATCGAACAGGAGTTGTGGTCACACGAGGTGCGCGATTTGCAGCAACAAGCAAAAATGGTCGGGGGAGAAGCGTGCGATACATTCCAGAAGAGCAAGCGTCCAGCAAACAATCTTTGTACTACCCCAGATTCCCTCCACTGACGTACAGGTACCTGCGCAAGCTCCAATCCTCTCATCTTAAGCAGCCAGCCACCCCGAATCACCTACATCATGAAGTCTTCGCGATTCCGTATGGCGGTCAGAGCCCCTTGAAATCTGGTAAAGCACGTCTCGTTCCTTTCAAAAGCGCGCTGGGATGACATCAATGACCTCTCGATAGACCGATTCGGGTTGGTGTGGGCGCTCGGACCTGATCGTGCGCTGAGATCGAGGAGAAGCCGTCTAGCGTGCGTCCGCCAGATCACCTACTTCTATGCAGTCTGGACTACCAACGAACGTGCGACCCAAGGTTTGTGCGCAGACAGGTGCTTTTCCCAGCCACCCTTCTCATTTTCCTTGCTTTGATGGTAGTTTGCTCGTGCGTCAGCCGTCGGATGCAAAAAGCTCCTCGGGCCATGTCTGCCCCAAGCCGACATGGGCCGGTCCGTAAGTAGCGTGCCACCACTGTGTGCTATGGCATAAGTGCGGCCACCGCCCGGCAGATGTTGCATATTCTCTTGTATTTGCTTGTGCGATTGACTCGCGACTTTCTGTCAATAGCCCTTCTCGTAGCGATGTCGCATGAACAAACCGATCCAATTTGCGCGGATTTCGCGGAGCATTATCCTGAGAATGCATGTTTTCTCTCGCGTAGACCCTATGTTCTCTTTATATGTGATTTAATCTCTTTATCATCTCACGCGAGAATCGTACATATTACCGCTCATCAGAGCCGTGAGAGATGTCAGCCAGGCTCTACACGATGAGAAATATCTCTTGTGATCTTGCAGAGTTGTTGTTGCGCATGGCCATGTTTTGGACTTTCGTCTTTGCCAGTGTCGTTGTGTTGGAAGAACTCCTTTCGTTCCGAGTAGCCGACGTCTTATACGTGAGCGACGGGTGCCAAACGAGTCAAGTCCCTTTTCATTTTGCTACTTTTCCGATTGGTCCACATGTGACGATGCAATGGATGTGGGTTCTGGCTAATGTACGACTTAGTAGAAATACGGTACACACTACCTTAGCAGAACTTATAGGTACCCCTCCATCATGACATTCTGGGCGCGCATTGACCGAAGCCATAAGTGTGTATGAGCATCGACTCTCGTTTCCTCCATCGGGTTCATGTGTATATGATGGTGAGGCTAAGCCACCGATGAAGTCACAGCGACGCCTCCCTCGCACGCGGCGTACGATAGCTTCGCCATACCTATTGAAATTCCCATATGCTACACTCGATGAGGGCTTCCGGTCGATTCCTAGGGCACACCAACACGTACCGGCGTCCTCTCGGCCATGAGGTAGGAGTATCTAGGCCCGAGAAGAAGCGCCTGACCTACCTCAACAGGTATCTACGGAAAAGGTCTGGCAAATGCTGGACACTGCTACATTTTCTGGATGACGCAACGCAACCATTGCGACATAATGGGGGTCCGCGATGTTATATAAAGCCACGGTCATGATATGCCAGTAACCAGAGTATACTCAAGCTATTCCGGGCTCTCCAACCTCCAAATTCTACAATGCGTCTCACTCCATTCATCTTCGTGGCATCAGCCACAGCCCTTCCCGCCATTTTCCGCTCCCGAGCACTCTTACCCGAGATATCCCTTCCAATCGACTACTCTTTTGGCGTCCGGATACCAACATCTTCCAACCCATCATCATCCAACCCTCTAGCACTCCTCGTGAACGGCTACACAGTCAAAATCCCACTCATTGCCAGTTCAGGTAGTCTCGTCTCATGGATAGCCAACTATGCAGACGGCAAGCCATACAACACACAGTTCACTTCCATCAACCCCTCAGCACCTAGGAACATCACCACAGACTCAGATTCTACCTCGCAACAAGGTGGCAACAGCGTCTCAAATGCAACAGCGTTAGCAGATGGACGACAAGCTCGCGTGATCACAACATCTTTCTCCTCAGGCAACGCCGCGTCTGCCGCTGCCGCTGCCCTCGACGGCACAGACTCGGATTCCACATCCTCATCCGGTGCCTCAAACAGCACAGCAGTCGCTACAACCAATGCCTTGGGTGAAGTTCTCATCTTCACCTCCGCCAACACTGCCAACGCCCTAAACTCGCAATCTATCAAGAATGCCAAAGGCGCCGAGGCAGCCTCGTCCTGCGCCGCCGACTCCGGGCCTGCTGCGTCCGCACAAGCAGAGCAGGTCAACAGTCTCTACATTCCCGTCGACACTTCTCCAGACGGCAAGGAAACACAATGGGTGAAGAGTTCTGCGTATGCGGCGTGTGCGGCGGGTGTGGATGCGCCGAATCAGGGAGGTGGTTCGAGCTCGGGAAGCCAGTCTACTCTGACGGGCGTGAAGAGCAGTGTTACTTGTAATGGGGCGACGAGTACTGATCAGACAAAGAGTACGACATACAAGGTTAGTGTGAAGGGGCGGTATACATTGTTAAAGGGGTTTAATGGTGCGGTGGGTGGGCAGAGGGTTGCGGATAGTAAGAGTCAGTGTTAGATGTCGCATGGGTATTTGATGATCTGCAGACTTCATAAAGATCAGTCGGCAGTGGAGCTGTGTCGTCCTAATGCTTACACTTTGCGTCATTGAATATCATGTCTTGCAGCTTTACAACAGTATTAGCAACCACAATGGCACAAACATCGATATTTCCTTTCATCCGTCCATCTTTTTGTGAGCATTATCAAACACCGTATAAACCTCCGCAAGCTTCTAAACACCATTCCATTCTCGTTACTGCTTATCTCTAAATCTTGCTATCTGGGAAATCAAACCCGGTCTCATTGCACTTTCACCTTGGCGATTTCGTGCGCATCTTCACTTTCTCTCACTCTGCACTAACGCTGCTATTGTCAAATTGCACAGTGAACACTGTCCCCTAGATTAGACTAGCTTGACGCGCGCTCCACTGTGATCGAGACAATGGTAGAAGCTCAATTGCCTTTACGGTGTCAAAACTCTTGCTGCAGAAGACACTTACCTCTTCATCGACAAGCCCGTTTGGCACATCATACCAGCGACATGACTGGTTTACTCTCTTCATTGATCTTCACACCTCTGGCTAGCAAGACGCCACCCCTTGATGTCTCGGACTTGACATTATGCCTTCTCACCTCATATCCGCGTCCAAAGACACCTTGGAGCGACCTATACTATTAGATATATGGCCAACGTCGTGCTCAGCGAGCCACGAAAGCCTGACTGCTGAGCCCTGCGAAACGCTTGAAGTCGAGCAGGGGGATGCAGGAGATCAAGGTCCAGCGGTCAATGTGGTAGCTAGCAGACCACCACAGGTAGGGGCCGATAAGATGGCCCAGCGTCATGAGAAGACGTCTACGGCATACAAAATATTTTGAGCAAGAAGCGACAATGGGATGATCGCATGGCGGTCTTGCTGGGTGAAAAGATGCTGGCAAATGGTATCAATTAACATCTAGGGGCTATAGAGGTGGGAAATCTACCGGAAGATGAATACACGATGGGGAAAGGGACCAAGTGGAGATGAGTGGGTAATGGATCATGGGGCAGGGAGCATGGGCCGCAATCGCCAAGATGCGGGGAGAGCTCCTCCCCAACATGGCCAAAGCCATGCAAGGTACCACAGCTGTTGTAGCGTGCTGTTGACGTTGTCGACATTTCCACACCGCCTCGACCGAGTTCCAATCCCCATCTCCAGCCTCATCCATAATGGGAGGAGAATCGCACCGCAACATGCCCGTACCGGTGGCCAAAGACTACCCACAGCTGGCGGCTGGTCCCGTTGGCAAGCAGATCCACAGCATCTACCAGGGCCGACTTAGGCAGTTCCTCGATGCAGGACAGTACAAGGAACAGAGTCTCATTGGGTAAGCTTTGAGCTGCACACATTTTACAGCTTCGCCTTCATTCTCAGCTCCGACATGCTAATACGTCACGTAGCAAGCTCACTGAAGCTGTCGCGTCCGGCACCGACTGGGTAAAACTCTTTGTCTACTCACCCCCAAATCTATCGCGCCCGCTCTTCAAGGAAGCCACCTCACATGCGTTCCACCCCACCAAAGTCGGCGAGTCATTCGGTCCCAGTTGGTCGACGCATTGGTTCAAGGTCCAGCTTACGGTGCCCAAGCACATGCTAGATAAGGAACATCTCGAGTTCGTCTGGGATGCAAACAACGAAGGCTTGATTTGGACCGAAGATGGACACACTGTCCACGGACTGACGGGAGGTGGCGAACGCACACAATGGATCCTGCCCAAGGAGTTTAGAGATGGCAAAGAACATACCTTCTTCATCGAGATGGCGTGCAACGGCATGTTCGGCAATGCGCCCGGCGGCGACTCGATACAGCCACCTGCGCCCGATAAATACTACACCTTGCACACTGCTGAAGTACAAGCGGTCAACCTGGAGGCGAGAGGGCTATACTTTGACTTCTGGGAGATTGGAGATGCCGCTCGTGAGTTCCCTGGGGACTCGACACAGGCTCATGACGCCCAGCAGATCGGTAACCGCATCATTGACACTTTCATTGCCGGCAATGGAAGCCAAGAGAGCATCAAAGCAGCTCGCAAGATCGCTGCCGAATACGTTGGCAAAGACGTAGACTCGCACAAAGTATACGAAACCGACCAGGAGGCTATCGTGCATGGTATCGGCTACTGCCACATCGACACCTGTTGGCTATGGCCGTTTGACGAGACCAAGCGAAAGGTCAATCGATCCTGGTCGAACCAGTGCGACCTCATCGAGCGATACCCCGAGCTTCGCTTCTGCTGCTCGCAAGCGCAGCAATACAAGTGGCTCGAGCAGTACTACCCTTCCACATTCGATCGCGTTAAGAAAAAGGTCAAGGAAGGTAGCTTCCAGCCTATCGGTGGTAGTTGGGTTGAGCATGACACCAACCTTCCCGGCGGAGAGTCGCTCATCAGGCAGTTCTTGTACGGCCAGCGCTACTTTGAGAGCAAGTTTGGCCAGCGGTGTCGCACCTTCTGGCTACCGGATACTTTTGGATACTCTACGCAATTACCGCAAATTTGTCGCATTTCGGGTATGACCAGGTTCCTCACTCAAAAGCTGAGCTGGAACAACATCAATAACTTCCCGCATACGACATTCAACTGGGTTGCATTGGACAATAGTCAAGTCATCTGTCATATGCCGCCGTCGGAGACGTATACGTGCGAAGCGAACTTTGGTGACGTCAAGCGCAGCGTTACGCAACACAAGTCGCTTGACCAAGACAAGTCTTCGCTGATTGTCTTCGGCAAAGGAGACGGAGGTGGTGGCCCGACATGGCAGCACCTTGAGAAGCTCAGGCGATGCCGCGGTATCAGCGACACTGCTGGTCTGTTGCCTCGCGTCAAATTAGGCGACTCAGCAGATGACTTCTTCGACCGACTGGAGAAGAAGGTCGAGAATGGCACTGAGCTTGTGACTTGGTATGGCGAGCTGTACTTCGAGCTCCACCGGGGTACATACACTACGCAGTCGAACAACAAGCGCAATAACAGGAAGTCTGAGATCATGCTCAGAGACATTGAGTATCTTGCGACTCTGGCGACAATCAAGAACGGCTTCGGCAAGAAGAGTTCGTACAAGTACCCGAAGAAGGACATTGATGGCATGTGGGAGAATGTGCTCTTGTGTCAATTCCACGACTGTCTACCCGGAAGTTCCATCGAGATGTGCTATGACGACTCCGATCGGGTAGGTCTATGATCCCATGACGAAAAGTCCATTGCTAATTTTACTAGATTTACGCCGAAGTGTTCGCTACTGGCGAGAGGCTACTTTCCGATGCTCTTGCCGAACTTGGCTTCAATGATGAGAGTTGCTGGGATCAAGACACAAAGCTATTCGCTATGAATACCTTGCCATGGAGCCGTACCGAGATCATCAAGTTGCCGAGTGCGGCAAGTCGGACGAGATATGGGCCTTCGGAGGCTCAGTACGGTCTCGCTCATCGTAACGGATCTCAGAAAGGGTTGGGTGCTTTAGACGTCTTCCCACTACACTCTGCATACCCTGCTGAGAAAGCGACTATTGAAGAGATCCAAACCAATGTTTACGAACTCCGCAACTCACAATTCGTTGTACAAGTCTCCAATGGTGCCATCACCTCGCTCTTCGATATCGCCGCCGATCGCGAACTGATCCCGAAGGATGCCAAAGCCGGTCAGCTTGTAATATACGACGACAAGCCACTCTATTGGCAAGCCTGGGATGTTGAAGTCTACCACCTTCAGTCCCGGCAGGAACTCGAGCCCAGCAAGGTCACCATCGCGGAGAACAGCGTTCATCGTGTGAGCCTGGTGATTGAGACGAAAGTCTCAGACAAGTCCTGGGTCAAGACGACGATGAGTCTGCCTGCAGCCGTAGGGAACACACCCAGTGCTATCGAATTTGACGCAGAGATTGAATGGCACGAGACAATGAGGTTCCTCAAGGTGGAATTCCCAGTCGACATTGTGAACACAGAAGCCAGCTACGAGACGCAGTTCGGCATCGTGCGCCGACCTACGCACTACAACACTACATGGGACATGGCAAAATTCGAAGTCTGTTGCCACAAGTGGGCCGATCTTTCCGAGGCTACATACGGTGTCTCAATTCTGAACGACAGCAAGTACGGTTTCGCTGTCGCCGGAAACGTTATGCGACTCTCCCTTCTCCGCTCGCCCAAGGCCCCAGATGCCCACGCCGACATGGGCAGCCACAAAACTCGCTACGCCATCTTCCCTCACAAGGGCGGTCTGGACGAACGCACAGTCCGCAAGGCCTTTGAGTTCAACAACCCTCTCAAGATTGTTGGTCGTCAGGGCTTGCACCCTTCGCCATCCTCTCTGCACAGTGGCCTTCTTAATCCCTTCCACATCTACGGCGCTCCCAACCTCGTACTAGACACCATCAAGCGCGGTGAAGACGACGAGGATGTCAGCCGTGGTGAATTGCCAATCAAGAAGGGTCATTCGATTATTCTACGTATCTACGACAGTCTGGGTGGAAAGAGCAAGGGCGTACTTACCTGGGGTGATGTCGATGTGAAGAAGGTGATCAAGGTCAATGCGCTGGAGGACGAAGAGGGTGAGCCGCTGGACATAAGCGACATGAAGGTAGGAGCGGAAGAAGTGAAGGAGAAGGGTGTGCCAATCGAGATTCGCGCGTTCGAAGTAGCGAGTTACAAGCTCTTGTTGGCGTAGGTATGGTGTAGGGGTGGCAATTGATGGGTAATGAGCAATGAAAGGTTGTGATATGACATTGGCGGTCCTTCAATCACTGGGAATCATCATTATTCGAGTGCTGTCAGGGTGTCGGGTATACATAGTCAGGCATCAGGCATAAGCAATACTACGTGTCGTAACCAGTACGGTCAACCCTTTATTCGAAATCAAGGTGGAAATGGTGTCATTGTCTCCAAAACGCCTATAATGCCGTATCCCATGCTCTATATCTCGGCGATGCCATCAAGCTACCCTGGCCCTGGAGTGGGCTTAGTTGCACTCGAGAGCAGGCATTCCACTCGCCTTGCCGAAGAACAGACTTAGTGGATGCGATCCAACTTGAGCCTGTTCCTGGCAATCTTGTCATCCACCTGATCAGTCTTGCCAGTAATGCGTGTAATGTGCGTGTTTTGGTTGTCGACCTCTTCGCCCATAGCGCGACCGAGTTGGTTGAGGTTCTTGGCCATGCCATGAAGTTGGTCTGTTAAAAAAGAATCTGTTAGAATGCACGCATCAATGGAATAGGCGTAGAGTACGTACCCAAGTTGTTATCGATCTCGTTCTCCATCTCGTCATCCTCCTCATCAGCCTCGAACTGGAACTTGGAACGCGCGGCCAGCGAGCTCTTGTTGTTACCTTGTGGAGCCCCGCCTGTGGCTAGCTTACGCTGAGCTTCGTTTGCACGGGCTCCAGACTCCCACTTGGCCCGATTAGTTTGTTCGCGGGTATCACGGTCGCGTGCGTGCTGGTCCATGGCTTGTTGCATTTGCTTCTCGCGCTTCGAGTTGCCTGTGAAGGGATTGGGGACGATGGAGAACATGCTTGCGTTGATGCCTGGAGACGGGTCAGTCCTGAATGATACGTCTCGAGGGGTTCGTCCTTACGGGCCAGTTCCTTAGTCTGTCCATTTGCTCTGTCGCTCTGGATGGAGGCAAGATCGAGGTTGCGTTCCGTGCTAGAAACGAGTTAGCTGTGTATCAACATATCCACATCTGTCCAACGTACTTATGAATACGCTCTCCCTGTGCTGCTAGTGTCCCTAGAGTTCCTCGACCGGTTTCCAAAGCCTGTTCAGCTAGACGGAGAGCGTTTCTGGTGCTAGCAACATCCTGCTGCTTCATAAACTTGATCTCTTGCTTTGTAGCGTCAATGTCTTCCTCTTCTTGTTCTTCAGCCGTCAATTGGCGGTCCTCGTAGGCCCCGTAGCCACCAGGTGCCGAGCCATAGCCACCGGGAGCACCAGCTCCGTATGCGCCACTCTGAGTGTTCCCGTAGGTGCCACTTTGTCCGAGGGCGCTGGGCTGCTGAGGCGGCTGCGCTTGTTGGCGCTGGGGAGCGTTGCCAAACAGCTCGTTGCGACCTGCGTCGGTACTCATAGTGTCGTTGGACGCAGTCCTTCCCAGGCCTCCGTAGCCGCCAGGCCGCTGTGGTGGGCCTCCGCCATAGCGATCGGCTCCATAACCTGACTGTGCGCCGTAGCTGCCGCCTTGAGCACCGTATCCGCCTGGTCGCTGTCCGTAGCTCTGACCCGGGCCGGTGACAGCCGGCGTCTTCTCTTGGCGGAACGAGTTGTCCTGGCCGTCGTTCGAGTACGAGGGGGGTGGCTGCGCATATGGGTCCTTGCCTACAGGCGCGGCATACGGGTTTTGGGCGGCTGGGCTTTCCTTTCCGCCCTTGTCCTTCTTCTTGGAGAACAGACCCATGATTCAAGTGTTGAAGTTTCGGTGTGTCGAAAAGGACGAGGAGATGAGTCGCGTCTTGTAGGCGTCGACGTCAGGGGTGGGTGCGGTGAAGGCTGACAGGTCGGGGAGCACCAAGGGAATTGTGGGGTGCGTTATCGATTGAGCGAGCCAAGCTTCAGGGTCCTCGCGGTGGGAACTCGAAAAGTGATTGAAGGAAGGCACGAGATGAAGAGGCAATGCAGTAGTATATGATTGTCGCAGGTCCAGGAAATCGTGTTTGAGCAATGAATGTTTTGCTGCGTCTGGCGTTTCAATCATCTCAAGCGCCCAATGCCGCTAGCGAAGGCGGAGCACTGGGGTGGGTACGCCACCGCTTGTGGCTGAGGGCCGCTTGCAAGGAGCAGCTCGGAATAGCTACAAGAGTCGGTCTCCTTGCAGGCTCGAGTGAAAGCATCAAAGATTCAGCATCTTGTTTCGAGGATGCGTCCTGAGCAGCGAATTCCAAACTTGAGTGCGAAGACTGGTAGGGCTGTCGCATGGTTGGGCCCACATCATTTGGTCCCTGCATCCGCACTTAGACAGCGCACCTCAATTGCATGTGGCACCGTAAAGGTCCATCCATACGCAATTATCATGCATACCAATACCACCCGGGTATCCTATCTCTACCAGCTACAGCATGGGCAATGCTATGTCGTCCAGATCGCGCTATCCTCCTCATGTGTGACCTCCCCGTCCGAAGAGGGTAGATCCTCGTGCTCCTCTTTCGTCCAGATTTCGTTTCCCGTTACCACCGGGAACGATGTTAGGACGCGGCTAATGTCTCCCCACCATACTTCGCCAAACCTCCGATACCAATCCACTGTAACCTTCAGACCCTCATCAAAGCTCGTCTTGGGTTCCCAACCCAGCGCGCTCAGCTTGGTCCCGTCCGTCGCATAGCGCTGGTCGTTGAACGGCCGGTCTTCAGTGTGCTCTACCCACTTCGAGAGCTCGGCAGGAGAGTCGAGACAAATTCCGAAGACATCTAGCAGCTTGCGACATATGTCCGAGTTCGATATTTCGTCTTTCGAGGCTATGTTGTAGATCTGACCGATGGAACCCTTGTGCAGTATCGTGTCTAGCGCATCTACAATATCCCCTGCGTATAGGTATCGTCGGGTAGGTGAGCCGTCGCCGTGAAGGAGGAGCTTCTGTTTACGTTGTAGAAGCATGATGAACTTTGGGATAATTTCTGCACAAGTCAGTCATGTACGTCCATCTTAGGGCCTTAGGGTTACCTACTCTCAGGGAACTGATGCGGCCCATATACATTGTTTGCTCGAACAGTGATCAGCGGCAGCTTGAAACTACTCCTGTATGCGCTGACCATCATCTCTGCTGCTGCCTTGCTCGCCGAGTAAGGATTTGTAGGTGCCAGTATGCTCGTCTCGCCCAGGTCTGCTGCCCCGACAGGTACATCGCCGTATACCTCATCTGTCGAGATATGTATGAACCTATTGATACCATGTTCCCTCGCTCTTTCAAGCAGAACATGGGTGCCATATACGTTGGTGTTGGTGAACTCGTATGAATTACCAAAGCTGAGGTCGACGTGCGATTGCGCCGCGAAGTGGAAGAGCGTGTCGATTTGGTGTTTTCGCAAAACGCGCTTGACGTCCGCCGGTGACGTGATGTCACCTTGTTCAAAGGTGAAATTGGGTCGATCATCGAGGATTCGCGTGTTGTTCAGCGCAGCGCAATAGTCTAGCTTGTCGAATGATACCACATTGTAGTGTGGGTATGTAAGTACTAGATGCCGTACAAACCAGCAAGCTCTACTCGTTGGTCAGTCGCGATGTATCAAAAGAAAAGATCAAGAGACGCACAGCCCACAACTTCCCGTGCTCTCGTCGCAACGTACATGAAGCCAGCTCCACCCGTGATTAAGATGTTCTTCGCGTTAGGGAGAGGCTCGAAGTTAGTGTTGCCAATAAGTATCGGTGCCTGCTTCCATAGCTCCTGATTGACATGCGATCTCGCATTGAGAACGGTCGACCTTCGCCTGCCTGTTACTGTTAGGGTCGGGGTTGGACTGTGCCTTGCATTGCATCGTGCAGGTGCCCAGGTGGAGACTCACGCTTTACGCCATTGGTGCCATTGGGCACATAGTGGGCGCTGTCAGAGCCTTGAGTGGAACCCATGGTAGTGGTAGCTCTTGTCATCATCTACCAAGAATTATCCAACGCTTGCGTGACATGCCCGAGCATTCTTTGAACAATATCTTGTACTGTCACGTATGCGCGCCGCTGGCCGCGCGTGTTGCGACGAGCGCGATTCGGCACTAGCCCGACACAGAGATGTATCCGTCATTGCACGTTACGTCATCAGAAACCGGCAAAACTGCTGAACCACCTGGGCGAAGGAAGCCTGTGCAACACCACACTCTTCCTCTGAGACAGATGGTTCCCGGGTTTTGGCGAGTATCACGCGTCGAAGCTCCATTGAGTAAATACTGATCACTCAGTCTCGATGGGCGCCATTCCTAACCGCACCAAAAGCGGCGCGAGATACAATCATACAGAAACATGACCCAAGCGTGCACGCTCTACTTCGTTGAGCCCGAGCACCCTGTCCAGGAAACTTACCAGATTCCGACTCGCATGTCTTATGTCCAACAGAATCTAGACCAGAAGACATGATAGCAAGGGCGTTACACGCACCCCGCCTCTCTCCCCAGCCCTTCAACATTTGTCTGCGCGTCTCGCAGTCCCTGCAGCGAATTCGATTTGTCGGCAACATACGTACATCGCGGATTGGGCGTCTCTTTATTTCCGGCCCTTCCGGCGGATCACCAAAGCGGGCTGCCCCACCAGGGTAATGTGGGGATGATACCCCAATCGTTGTCTTCGAAATTGGAGCAACGGGCATAATCACGTGAAAGGAGCCAGTATAAGCATCTCACCTAAGATTTGTGACCAGTTCTGCCACCAAACTCTCTACGCGCACCAGTCTTCCGGTTTGCTCTTGCGATCATCGGTTCTCAGTGATTGCGAGCATGTGGGCTACTTATCTTCTTCTGCTGGGCATCATCGCTCTTGTATTCGATTACAGTCGCATGCTGTACCTAAGATGGCAAATGGTATGCGTTGCCTATCTGCTATTTTCTTCACTGGTTCACCACTGATACGCCAATAGCCCCCAGGACCATTGCCTTGGCCCATCGTTGGAAATACGTTTAGTTTACCGGAAGAAAAGCCTTGGTATCTTATGGAACGACTGTCGAAGCGCTACAGTTCTCCGCTCATCACGTTCTGGATCGGGCGGTTAGTTCACACCAGATCTACCGTTATGGAAAGTGGATAACACAGTACAGGAGACCAACAATCTGGATCAACGACGCATGGGCTGCAGATGATCTACTCGTCAAGCGGGCGAACATCTACAACTCTAGGCCACGCATGCTGATGTTTGCTGAGCTGATGTCCGGCCAAATGAACCTGCTGCATAAATACACATACACGAAGGAGCAGCGTGAACGGTTTCGCGACCTCAGGAGAGTTACCCATCAGGGTATTGGGATACAGCAGGTCAGCTCAACGCACCAACATACCCCACCCTTGCTAACATTCCCAGATCAAACGTCATCGGAGCCTTCAGGACGATGAGAACAAGATAGTTGTGTATGACTTGCTCGAGACACCCGACAAATTCGTGGCTCACTTCGAGCGATACGCTACGAGCGTTGTGTCGATTATCGGTTTCGGACGTCGGATAGGAGACATTCAAGATCCGTTAATCACTGAAGTAATTGCGCAGATGCAGACCTCTGCTAAGATGGCGGTCGTCGCCAAGGACTTCCCGCGACTGATGGAGACCTTCCCATGTAAGACTCATGGCCACGTGTTTATACCGATGCTAACGAAGACAGGGCTAGCAAAGTTTCCCAATTGTATAGCTCCTTGGAAGCGCGATACTCGACGTTCTGCGAAGCCCAAATATGGCCGCAATGATTTCTTCTATGCCTTAGCCGAAGAAGCCAAACAATGTCCGGAAGAGAACTACTCCAAGTACCTGTTCCGCGAAGCACCTCACCTCAACCTTCATCCTCTCGAGATCTCCAATCTCGCCGCTAACCTACTCGGTGCTGGAGCGGACACATCAAGTAGCACTCTACAAACAGCTGTTCTGGCCATGCGCGCATTCCCCCAGACCCTTGAACCCGCCTGGGAAGAGCTCGACCGTGTCGTAGGCCGATCACGAAGTCCGACGCTCGATGATGATCTTCCATATCTCCGCGCTTTCGTCAAAGAAGTCTTCCGCTGGCGCTCGGTCGCAGTAATAGGAGGTACTGCTCATGCACCCACCCAAGATGACTATTACAACGGCTACTATATAGCGAAGGGTACCTGGGTGCAGGGCAACGTCTGGGCGATACATCATAACGAGCGCGAATTCCCCGATCCCGATCGCTTCAATCCTAGAAGGTTCCTCGATACGGATGATAAGAGACCGTTTCCTGGGGAAAAGGGATACATGACTTTCGGGTGGGGTAGAAGAAGTTGTGCTGGTCAAGCATTGGCAGAGCAAGGTACACATCTCAGTATCGCACGGTTGGTTTGGGCATACAAAGTGGAGCCAGAGTTGGATCCAAAGACAGGAGAGGAAGTGCCTGTTGACATCTTCAAGTTCACGTAAGTCATGTTCCCAGACATCAGGGTTATGAAGCTTCATGGGTATTGACGTTTAGCAGGAGCGGATCGAACTGGCGACCCCAGCCATTCAAAGTCAGGTTCACGCCAAGACACGAAGAGATCACGCAGACCATCATCCGAGAGGGGCAGCAAGCGAGGCAAGATCTGGCTAAATATGACCGCGAAACCAAGTACACGTTTAGCACATTCTACGAGTAGCCATTGGCTGAGAGGCAATGTCATCCATGGATGGTATGTACGCCCCAACTCACAAGCTCGATCAATACTCGAAATGGCAAGGTGCCGGGCATTTCCATACAGCTTTGCATAACACCCCTGCCAGTGCGGAGAAGACATGGGCTTCTCCTCATTGCCCCACGAAACTAACCTCGCATGACTCGCGCATGCCGGTGTATAAGGCTGCGATTTCTTCTCTTTGCAGATGAATGCCGGTTAGTCACTGTGTGAGCCACAATGGCAAAACTCCAAGAGACAACCCTGTGGGCAAATCGCAAATGCTTACTAATATGCTCCGCCGTCGCTATCGCCAGTATGCAGTACGGTATTGATACTGCTGCGGTGGGCGGTCTGCAGGCTATGCCTGGATTTTTGATGGTATTTGGGTACGAAGACCCGGCGAGCCCGCTTGGCTATGGCATTGATGCAAGTTCGTATAGTCTAGTTCTTTGTCATGGCTACTGACGCGCAACAGTCGACAGTACAGCAACTTATGACGTCTTTGCTCAATCTAGGATCATGTGTATCTGCCATCGCTGCTGGTGTTTTCGGCGCCTACTTCGGTCGTAGGAAAGCCTTGTGGCTCGCATGCATCATATGTTTGGCTGCAGTGTCGCTACAGATTGGCTCGACCTCTAAAGCGGGCCTTTACGTAGGACGCCTGTTCTTGGGTTTCTCCAACGGCTTCTTTGTCGTATTCTCAACGGTGTACTGCAGTGAAGCAGCACCGGCGCATCTTCGGGAGTGAGTTTCCTTGTCCTCTACCTAGACACTGGATGCACTAACGGCTAGCAGAATCATGGTCGGGCTCTTCTCTTTCTACGTGAACCTTGGAAGCATCATCGGTTCCATCATAGACAACTACACTTCACGCTACCTGTCGAAACTCTCCTACCAAGTTCCTCTCGCATGTATGTTCATCGTTCCAGTCATGCTCGGCACAGCACTCTTCTTCGTCCCGGAGAGTCCGCGATGGCTTTTACACCGTGACCAGCATGATTTGGCGCGCAAGTCTCTAGAGCGCCTTCGATTCGACCACGGCGAAGAACTGGAGTTGGAGTGGGCGGAAATGATCCGTGGTGTAGAAGAAGAGCGCAGGTTGAGTCAAAGCTCAGGCTTTCTCGACCTCTTCCGCGGCAACGACTTGAGGCGCACACTGCTCTGTTGGGGCACAATCGCGAGCCAGTCGGCGAGTGGCTCTTGGTTCTTCATCGGATATCAAACCTACTTCTTCGCCATCGCCGGGATCACGAAAGCCTTTGAGTACAGTATTATGAACTCGTGCATTGGCTTCGTGGGCGTTCACCTTGGCCTTTACTCCATGAACAAACTGTTTGGTAGAAGGACGATCATGATCGCTGGAGCGATAGCGTGCGGTCTATGTGAGCTGGCTTGTGGAATCGCAAGTAGCGTAAAGCCCAATTCAGTGGAGACTGGAAATGTTTTAGTGGCTTTCACGGCATTGTTCCTGTTTTGTTACAATGCCGGAGTGGGCGTTGCGACAAGCCCTCTAGCGACAGAGCTTGTTAGTTCAAGGCTTCGAGCTTGGACGGTGGGAAGCGCGAATGCTCTTGGATATTTCCTCGCTTGGCTGATCGGCTTCTGCTCGCCATACTTCATCAATCCCCAGGATCTCAATTGGGTACGTGGATGTGCTTGTTTGTGCATACAATGCTGACACAGTCATAGGGCCCGCAGTATACCTACATATGGGCTGCTTCAAACTTTCTGTGTGTGATATGGTTCTTCTTCTTCCTGCCGGAGACGAAAGCGCGATCATTAGAGGAGCTGGACGAGATTTTTGAAGCGAGAGTTGCGGCACGAAAGTTCAGACTGTATGAGTGCAGAATTGTGGAGGATGCGAAGCATGACGTGTATGGGAAGGAAAGCGTTGAGACAACAAAGCAAGCTGCTTGACAGATCGTATATATGCCCTCAGTAGGTGTACTGGTACTGCTTCTATTACAACCCGTTCAGCATGTGTATTTTTCTATGCTGCATACTCTACGCTCCTCTGCTCCTTCGCGGCCTGCAATGAAGCTTCGCACTTACATGTATTCCTGCTCATCCTCGTAAGGTACTTTAAACCGAATCCTCAAAATCTCATCAGCAATCGCGGACGGCTCGTCTGGCGCAGGAAGTTCAAAAAACATTTTCCATCCCAGCGAAGGCAGGGTTAGTATTTGTTCATGAGTCCGATTGGAATGCCAATGCGATCCCTGGAATCAGTCTGAAATCCATTGCCACGATACAAGCGCTGTCCCGTAGCTTGTGGGGTCAGTTGTTGTATTGTAGGTTTTCTCTCCAACAGTAAAAGTGGAAGATGTAACACTGCGACGATCGTCGCTGTGGTTGAACTTTGGTACAGCCAGGCCGATAGCATCAGTGTAGCTCATTGGTGCCTTGCTTTGATCGGCAATGAATTGGATGAATCGAACAGAAAGCTTGCCAATGATTGACCGCTCCCAAGAGAGACCGCATTCGGGAGATGGGAGAACCATGGCTTCTTCCTCGCTAGCAAAAGCTTTGCGTGTTCGATCTCGTTAATCCGAGCACTCGAAGCCCGGAAACTTGTCGAGATAATGTGCCAGCTCATGGACTAGGAGGTCAGCGAGAAGAAATTGAGCTCCCAGGTTTTGTACAATAAGTGGAGGAGGAGGTTCGGAAGTACCTGGGGTCGAGGAGTCGGGACTCGGATCGAGCATCTTGTAAAAGAATGAGATCAACAGCACACAAGGGCTTGTCTGTTCCAAGCCTCCTTAACGGTAACGCCAATTCATACCCATCTCATCGTCGCACCAAGCCACCATACAAGAACGCGTCTTGGTATTCAGATCAACTTGAGGCCAGTCGGAGAGCTCCAAGATATCTTTATGGCTTTTGTTCTTAGTCGCATACGTCGTGTACGCCGTTCGAAGGTCTTTGAACGCGAAGGTTAATCCCATATCTATGTCTTTCGGTGTGCGGTCGGATGCTTGCATCTTCCAGGTCATGACCTAAGCTAAGTCTTCCAGTCTTTTCTTCCAGCTGTTCGTCAAGACGACTACGCTTTCGCTTTGAGAGTTCGAGGTTTAGATAAATCTTGGCGGGGTGTCTCCTACGAAGTTCTTGAAAGGTGACGTCGTGCTTCTCATTTGATGCCAGAAATACTGAAGAACTCGTTCGTCGCTCACGAATAAACTCGCAAGTTGCAGGGCAGGCTTCATGCTATCATACATGTTCTCAGTGACGTCGATGAACTGGTCGCGGGCGAAGATGTTCGTTGTTGAGAGTACTTGTACTCGAAGTAACATTGAAGAAGCCTAGTTCCTGTAGGTACTGAATCGCTTCTTTGCGCACATTATCGACGTGCCCTTTACAATCGTGCATGACTGATGAGATATGAATGGTCGCACTGCGTCTGCCTGGGCGCTATAAAAGTGATCTTCAGTGTGCGCTTGCTGTTAGCAAAGTGTGGCCTCATGCGATACTACCAGTCACAATGGATATGTAAATTAATTTGCAGCAATCAACGACTTATCTACCAACACCAAATGACGGAGAAATACGTTAGAATCGCTGTACATGCGCAAGACAGTGTGCGTGAATTGATTTCGCAGGGCTTGATAGTGTCTATGGAATATGGCTATTTGTATGTAGGTTAGTCCATATCTCCATCTTCGCTCAAATGTAGCCATCAACTAAGGCCAAGCCAAGAGGCTGAGCGTTGCAGCCACAGCTAAGACTGTCAGGCCCAGCATGTGCTCGGTCAAGTTGCTAGTGGCGGCGTCTTGTTCAATCAGCAAGTTGTAGTAGTGGGAACGTAGATAAGACTAATGCTTACCTTCGACACCAGGAGACTCCGTTGTTTCAGTTCCATCTTCCTCCGACTCAGTGGGGGAAGGAGACGCATCAGTAGAGTCAGGCGTCTCAGGAGAAGTAGATGTTGTCGATGCAGGCCCGGTGCTGGTCGATGACATCGTTGGAGTCGAACTTGCGGACAAGACTAGACAAGGCCCACCGAGGAAGGGATAGGGCGAGGGGGCCATGTCGTTTACACAGTCGAAGAAATCGTTTCCGTCGTCTGCCTCGCACCACTGAGTGCAATCATTCAGAATACGGACCTCGGCGTTACTGTTGCAGCAGGATGTGATGTTGACATCGCCTGGAGGAACGTTGACCTGGCATATCTGACCCGTGAGTCCCGTGACATTAAGACCATTAGGAGCGATACCTGGGAAACACGAGGTAGGTGTAGGCAGGGCTTCGCCCGATGTGACAGAACCGAGTGATGTAGCCATGATGTTGGTGAGAGATACAGTCGCTGCAATAAAGGTAGGAAAGTAGAATGAACAAAGTGAAATGGTGAACAGAGAGAGCACAATGCGTGGTATTGCTCAAGTATACCTAGCTAGGTAGGTAGGTAGCAGCGCTGCAGCAAACGCGACGTCATTTGTCTTACTGCAAGCCGTCCGACCCGGGACTTTTCTTGGTACATAGTACAGGTCATAACAGAAGAAAACAAATGTAACATCATCCTTTGTTGTCTCGGTTGCACCGTCCACACTGATGCAGGCCATGTGCGTGCCAAGAGCGGGGACGGTTAGCGCGGCACCATTCGGCGCCTTCAGGAACCCGTGCCCGTCACATCTTCACTTCCAGTTACCCGGGAACCTTGACGGCACATTACGCCCTGTTATAGAAACTCCTGAGAAGGTATTGGCACTGCCAATTCGAACAGTGGTAAGATCGTCGTGGCTTGCGCATCCAACGGAAAGCTGCAAAACTCTACCATCGCTACCAAAGTTCGAGGCGGACATTGCATTATCCACACGTGCGCTCTCCAGACGCATCGCCAGGGACTATCTGTTGTTGAGCTACGACTTCGTTTCTACTCGATCCTTATTGGGGAGACTCAATCAAGGGACAGCTCAACACCATCACTCTACGATATGTAGAGGACATTGCTGCTAGAGACTGGCAAATGCCAAGCGTGAGTGGCCAAGATTCAGACTGACTACACCAGCACATACAACAGTGGGCTTGTAAGCCACCCGAAGAACTGCCTAATATCTGGACGGTGTATGGATGACCCGCCTCAAGTTTTTCAACGGGTAACGGCTTCGCATAATCATCTCCAAGGACTGAACAGCAAAGATTGTCACCGGAAATGGCAGGAGGAGTGGGATATTTATGTCATTGTGCGTGTGGGTAACATACCAACAACAACGACTACGTCTTGGTACCAGTAGATGTGAACGGAGCTGTACTGCGCGACGCCTCAATGTAACAATGTCTCGGAGACTTCGATCATGGAGGGCTCGTAGGTATGTTGAATACGAGATGTGGTTGAAAGGTCGAAACCGATGGAGAAGGCGATGAAGGCCTGAGACGTATATAAGAAGCACCAAAGTTTCGATGGTAATGTATCGTGCACATCTATCATCTCGACCTACGCAACACCACAACAGACATTTCTTCCTAAAGATTCCCTTTCCCAACAACATGGCTCAGTTTCTAGCGGTCATGGCGGTACTCGGCGTTGTTTCCGGGATGCCTACAAGTCCAAGTCACCTCTCTGCCCGTCAGGATGACACATCCTTGTATATGTGCAGAGAAAACGGCTGCACCGATTGTCCATTATATTTCAGTGCTGGAGCCGTAAGCGAGATATTACAAACCAGATGCTCAGTAACTAACCAGATTCTAGGGTTGGCCAGAGTGCCCATACTATAGTGGTGAACAGCTCACCGACAATGGCTTCCCGCCCCAGGAAAACGGTCAGGTCCGAATTTACATCGATGTGCCTCCCCAGGAAGACAACTGCAGGACACTTATTCGCACTCCGGTCAGGCCAAACGATATCAACTGTGGCGGAAATATCATCATCGCAGAAGGTGCAACATGCGCTGCCATCAACATCGACAACACGTTCATAGCGTCTCGATGCTGTGGCCTCGAAGAGTGCACTGATGCCGGAGCACCAGGCAAGCGCGATATGAGCAGCCGCAATGCTGGTCCTTCTGGCATCCTCATGCTCCATGATGTTGACGGTAACGTCATCGAGCCAAAGACTGCTGCCCTTTTGCAGCACATGGATGAAGAACCACCTGCGAATGTCCAAGTCCGCAACGCTGAAGCCGGTAAGCTGCTCACGAAACGCGATTGTGATGGCTTCCAAGCTACGAGAGGGCCATTCCAGAGCGGCGGTACAAACTACGTGATCTCCGACGTAGTCACTTGCACCCCGACCGAATCATGCCAGGCTACTCTCGGGGAGGAGGTCACGGAGGAGACGACCTTCAGCACGGAGGTCTCCGTCAGCGACCCATTGGGTATTGTTTCCGCCAGTGTTGGCTTCGAGTTTTCCCAATCCGTAACCCAGAGCTTCTCGGGCACGTTCACATTCGGGCCGGGCGAGAGAGGCTACGTCGTCTTCATCCCATGGATTACGTAAGTTCTGCTGGCCCTTGAAGTGTATAAACTCTGCTGATCTGACTGCACAGATGTGTCGAGGGCTACTTTACTGGTGACTGCGGTGATGAGGGTGTACAAACCACCATCTGTGGTGGTGAGAGCTCTGGTGGCGCCATTAAGGGAGAACGGCGTCCTGTCATCATCCGTGGTTGAATATTTCGGTGGGTAGGCGCTGGAAGATTGGTGGATGTCAAGGACACTCGTTTGAAAGCCGTTTTGAGTTCTGGATGGATGGATGAATGGATGAATCAAGAGAACATGACGTACGCTCAGCGTCTTTGCTCCGTCTGCTAGCTGATAGCCAAGATACTGGTGCAAGGTGAAATCGCCTAGTCCAATCCAATATTGTAGCTCAAGTATCTCATTGCCGATACTATGGCGTACTCCCGTAGCTGTGAATTTGGGGTAATGAAAGTGTGCGAGCTTACAATTGAGCCTGTTGCCACATCGTCGCTTGTGGAGTGGGTCTGGACACAAAGCTAGCAAGCTTCATACTTAATCCGTCTTCCATACCGAGGTGTTGCCGAAAGCTTTGGAAGTTTCTTGCCTCGTGTCTGAAAGGGGTCCCTCGCGCAGTGGTCGCCCGATGGTCGTTCGTCATTGCGCTCACTACTTATATCCTTAAAACACTCTTTCTTCCACATACGACCATAGGATCATGAAAATTAGGCTTCCCGTCCGCTCAGCCATATACAAGCATGATACCGGCGGATTAGTAGTTAGGTGGGTGACCACTAGCGAATCCCCGCTGTTGTATGTTTTTGACCTTCTTTTTGCCAACCTGGATGGCAAGGACCTTTTTTTGCTTGGGCAGCAGAGTCGTGGAATGCGATACTAGGGTGACTGCCAGCCGTGAAGGTGAGGGTATTGCTGTGTTGATTGAAGGGCTACTCTAAGTTCGTTGTCGCTTGCTCCTACGTGTGCCCTCTTGTTTCACTGTGACCACTGATTGCTCCTCCTCGGGCTCCTTCTTTATGCGCTTTCGTTTGACAAGCTCCTTTCTGACTGTCTCTGCCAAGGCAATGTCCTCTTCCTCTTTCTTTATTGTCACTTCCTCTTCCTTCACCTCGACCTTTGCGACGACTCTATCTGAGAATGCCTTCAGGTCAGCTGTGAATAAGACGGAATGCGCCCATCCAGCTTCCTTCCCCCACAACTTCCGGAACAGGTTTCCAATCGCAGCGTATGTGGCAGCGGTCAGGCTACTGTGCTTTCCCTTACCGAATCTGTAGTCTTTCTGTGCAATCTGCCAGACATGCGTGTCGACGGGTACAGACTCAGACCAGCCGAGACCGAAGAGACACACACAGTCGGCGACCTTTGGGCCTACACCATGGAGGGCAAGCAGCTCCTCGTGTGCTTGCCGGTAGCCCTCGCGACCACCTTCGAGCATCTCTCCAGCCGGCTTCTCTTGTACGCCAAACTGCGGACACTCTGGATTACTCAGGTCCTCCAGCCACTTCATACCCTTGTCTTCAGAGACCATCCGCGCAGTCTTCGCGATGTATTTGGCCCGATATCCAAATCCAAGCTTCGTGAGATGCGCTTCGACGTCGGGGCCTGAGAGGGCATCGGGCGTGGGGAAATCGTGGTAGGGTATGTCGTCGATAGTTCCTATATGCGGTCCGTAGTGCAAGCAGAGATTGTGCACCATACCAGATATGCGACTGATGTTGTTGTTGCTACTGCATATAAAGCCGATGAGTGCCTCCCAAGCATCCTGCCGCAGAATTCTTATGCCTGTGAACTTGGGTGCGCGCTTCTTGAAGTTGGCGTCGGAGGCTGCCCATTGTTCGTATAGCTGGCCAAGTTGGGGCGCAAGGTTGAAGTAGTGCTCCACAAGGGCAAGAGTATCGTCTTCTTCGGGGGCGACTGAGGGCGCCTTGGACGGAGGCGGCGTAGGGAGAGCGGTGGTGACAGGTGGATACGTCGCGCGATAGTGGAGATATTCGGCATCTTGACGGAGGGAGAGTATGCGACCATGGAGAACCATCGACCACACGTCATCAGCTGACTTGCGCCATCTAGTCGCGTGTTAGGAAATGATGCGACTCGAGTACTAGCGACAGGGGAAGATACCTGAACGATTGGCCACATCGCAGCGTGGTGTTGATGCATAGCTCGGTGAGACTTGTAGGCAACTTGTGCCATTCAGCAGCGCGCAGAGCCATTGTCTTTGGTAGTCGTGGTGTGCGCCAGGAGTGAATGATGCATCATCGGCTGGGTCTGGCCTCGGTGGCAGGGGTAGCAGCGCCAAGGGAACGGGCGCGCTAAGGCAGGCCCCGACTTTCTCTCACACGTTTTCCGCGACGGCAACCGCAACCACGCACAAGCATCGCGTCCTAGAGCCGGGACAACTGCGAGTGGCTGATTCATCCGTTGTTCTATGATCCAGATCTGCTAATTGCAGCTTCTCTTGCCATCTCAACCCCGACAGCAGCAGCAGCATCTTACGCGGCTGAACATCACGACGGCGCGCAAGAGCTCCTAGCACCCACATTCGCCCACCATGAACGGCGACAGCTATTCCAGAGGTAAGCGAGTCTATCAGTACACGTACTGACTAGTGCACAGCTCCCAGAATCAAGACTAACACAAGCAGACGGTGGCCGATCAAGCGGATCGCGCAACTACGTGAGTGCCGACACTCGTCGCGACAAAAGCGAGCGTTCACTGACAGAGCAGTCCTCGAGAGATGACCATCGCGATCGCGGCGAACGGGGCGACCGTGGTGGCGACAGGCGCCGCCGTCGTTCCCGCTCCCCACGCCACGGCGGAGGCTCCCGCCGTGACTACGAGGTAGACACGTACTCCTCCAGCCGCGACTACCGTGAGCGCGAGCGCGAAGACACATACGCCCGCCGTGAGCGTCGCGATGACCGGGGCGAGCGTGGAGGAGAGCGTGGTGCCGAGCGTGGTGCCGAGCGTGGGGCCTGGGGCGATTCCTACTCTCGACGCGACCGACCTCGAGGAGACCGCGACCGCGACGACGACCGCGGCCACCGACGCGAACGCGGAGACCGCAACGAAAGGGGCGGCGACCGATTTGGAGGCGAAGAGCGCAGAGGCGGACGGGGAGGACGCGATGGAGGCTTCGGCGGTGGACGTGATAGGATGCGTCAGCAAAAAGAGGAGTCTCCGCCCTTCAACAAGCCGCGCGAGGCTACGCCCGATCTCACCAGCTTCACAAACATTCAGAAGCGCGAGCGTCGCATGACACAATGGGACATCAAGCCCGCAGGTTACGAGAACATCACCGCCGAGCAGGCCAAGCTGTCAGGCATGTTCCCGCTGCCCGGAGCTCCTCGCGCTGCGCCCATGGACCCGTCCAAACTCGCCGCCTTCATCTCGCCCTCTGCAGGAACCGCCACCGCTGCCGCCCTTGCAACATCTGGCGCGAAGCAGTCGAAGCGTCTCTATGTCCACAACCTGCCCTCGGGCTGCACTTCCCAGGAGATCATGGAGTTCTTCAATAACCAACTTAACGGTCTCAACGTTGTTTCTGGCAACGACCCCTGCCTGTCGGCCCACATCGCTACCAGTAAGGAATACGCTGCATTGGAGTTCAAGGCACCCGAAGATGCGACCCTCGCCTTGGCTATGAATGGCATTTCCATGCGCGATGATGGAGGCGCACCTGATAGGTCGGGTCTGTCTATCCGCCGTCCCAAGGACTACATAACCCCCACCGCCGACGAGAACGCATACCCGCCCGGCGATGAGGTTTCGTCCATTGTCAAGGACAGTCCCAACAAGCTGAGCATCGTCAATATCCCCACGTACATCGAAGAGGAGCAGATCCGAGAGCTTGTAGAGACCATGGGCAAGCTCAAGGCCTTTACTTTGGTCAAGGACACCGGCACCGACCAGCACCGCGTAAGCAGCCTCCCAATCACTATTCCCACTGAACTGACACAATCCAGGGTATTGCATTCTGCGAGTATGCTGACAACGGAGTCATCGACGCCGTCATCGAAGGTCTGAACGACATCCCACTCGGCGATGGTAACCTCAAGGTTTCGCGCGCGACCGTCGGACTTCAGCAGACGACTGGTCTCGACGGTGGAGTTGGCGCCATCTCCATGTTGGCAGGAGCTAGCGCTGCTGAGAACCATGAGCACAGCCGTGTCATATGCCTGATGAACATGGTCACATCAGACGAGCTACTCAACGATGAGGAATACGAAGGTAAGCTCGGCAATATTACATGAAACATTGCGCAATTCTAACGTCGACCAGAAATCAAGGAAGACATCGAAGAGGAGTGCGGCAAGTACGGACCCATCATCGAGACCAAGATTCCCCGCCCCGCCGGTGCCCGCGTCAACCTCGGTGTTGGCAAGATCTACATCAAGTACAAGGATACAGAGTCTGCGCAAAAGGCTATCAAAGCACTTGCCGGTCGTCAATTCTCCCGGAGAACTGTTGTCGCGACAGAGTTCTCCGAAGAGGGCTTCGACGTTGATGCCTGGTAGATATAAGATTGTTTAAGTTGCGCGTTCGACTTCTTCAGGTTGGTGCAATTGCACACCATTATTGCCGCGTTGGGGAGTACCAAAACGGGAGAGTGAAGCTCAGCATTTGTACACTAATTTGGTTCCAGGGGATGTTAGCATGTCCATCTGTGAGATGGTACAAGTATTTGCCTGTATCTTGAATACCTAGGCTAGAGTGCTAGATTGCACTCATAGTAGCTTGCCTAGATATCATACCGCATTGTTATCATAGACGATGAATCTGCATTGTGACTTGTGGTGTTTATGATGGACTGAGCAGCATGCGGGCTCTGTTGGGGTTGAGATGTAGTGCTGACAAGCGCGAATACCTGCGTGCTTCGACCGCGCAAGATGGGTCATTAGAAGGAGCGAGACAAGCACGAACCCTGGATTACGGACAAGGAAGTGGTCAAGTCAACCCGCCACGGCACTGTTGGACCGCACTTGCGAGGATCATGGACGAGAGCTAATTTCGTGCTAATTCCGTAGCTGCCGTCAATAAGCCCGACGCTACTGAAGATCAGAGAACAGTTTGGTCCGTCACGGTCCTGCGTGGTCCGTCACACTCAACAGTAGCTTGTTTGGCCACGAGTCTTAGGAGATGCTGCCTAGGAAGGTCTGGAACTCGGTGATATTAAACCCCAAGAAATTACCTTCTCGGTGCTGGACGGACAGATAAAAAGCGAACCCCCGCGTGCCGTCAAGGTGCGCACTTGCCCTAGTCAATCGCGACCTACAAGGCCACCGCGATATCACGACTTTAAAAGCACAAGAGCTCCCTCAACATCGAAAAGCTCGCATCATCATTCCGACCAACACCATCCAGGCTCGTAGCTCATCAAGCGTCATGGCAAGTATCAGGCGGTTCTTCTACTCCCAACTTTTTGTTACACCTCCCAAGCCCACCGGTGACCTTACTGGCAAGACTGTCATCGTTACTGGCTCCAATATCGGTCTTGGAAAGGAAGCCGCACGTCACTTCACCCAGCTCAACGCATCCACCGTGATCTTGGCCGTGCGCTCCATTGAGAAAGGCGAAGCAGCGCGCAAGGACATCGAATCAACTACAGGCCGCAGCAATGTAGTCAAAGTCATGCAGCTCGACATGTCATCCTACCAATCCGTCCTCGATTTCGCCCAAAAAGTGAGCAAAGAGCTAGAGCGAGTGGACATTGCAGTCCTCAATGCCGGTGTCAACCGCCGCGAATGGGAGGTTTTCGAACAAGACGAATCTACCATCACCGTGAACGTGGTATCCACCTTTTTGCTGGCCTTTGCGTTATTACCCAAACTCAAGGACACGGCAAGCAAGTTCAACACCAGACCCACGCTTACCATTGTGAGCTCCGAGGTGCACGAATGGGCGACTTTCGACGAGAAGAACGCACCCGAAGGAAAGCTGTTCGAGAGACTCAACGAGAAGGTTGTCAATGGAAAGGAGGTTGGACTCAGCAATCGATATCAAGTCAGCAAGCTACTGGAGTTACTTTTCGTCCGCGCATTCTGCCAGCGATATCCTGAATCGGCTATTCCTGTCACGGTAAACCTGGTTAACCCTGGCTTCTGCTACTCGTAAGTCTCCTGTACCCCACTGCACTGGTTGTATTGTGCTAATTTCCCGAAAGTGAATTGAGTCGCGAAGATGGTATTGCCCTCGTAATTGCAAAATTCCTGCTTGCACGGAAAACGGAAGTCGGGTCGAGGACTCTTACGCACGCTGGTATTTCGGGTGTTGAGACGCATGGAAAGTATCTCAGTGACTGTGAGATCACGGAGCCGAGTCCTTATGTGCGGAGCGAGGAGGGTAAGAGGGATCAAGAGAGGGTTTGGAAGGAGCTGACAGCAAAGTTGGAGGTTAACAAGTCTGGGATTACAGAGAGCTTTTAGGGCGGCGATACAATGAATCGGCTTTTGGATGCACATGAGCTACGACTAGTGACTTACGGAGAACATTGCAGTGAACACGAACATTCTTGTCTGGGTATGTTTGCCTGCATTCTTCACCAGTTCTACTCTCACACACGCCTGACCGAGAGCTCAGGTCTATAGTCGTGGCCACCGATATGTATACTGACTATTCCGTCGTACCGGTTCGAAAGTATCTTGATGCTGTCGAGGATATGGCCGTACCGACTAGATGCACAAAAGTTCCCGGTCGCACATATAGATGTCTACTGTTATCGCCAAAGTCTCACCTCGCTCCATACTAGCTCGCCAGGCGCATTCCGTACGTTATATCGCAGATTATTGCCGCTTTCTTACCTCTTTTTTGATACAACCTTACCTTCAACGCTCGGTGACTTGGAGTCCGCGAAAGCGACGTGGTCTCCGTGGCGTTGCACGAAAGTCTACGAAAGCTCTCATCCAGGCCATCGTATACCTTTTAGAGAAGTGTGAGTATCTAGAGACCATCCACATCCGGGTCGTAGTCGAGGTCCACAAGACGGAGTATTGTTATCTGGATTAAAAGCAGTGCAAGCTGCACTCTCGCTACGGCGCATCTTAGTGCTGAAATGGGGTTTACGGTTTCACAGTACCGGCAACGGGCTGCTTGGAACGTCTGGACAGGGTGGAGGATTGGGCAAGGTCTTATCTTGATTGGTCGCGGATGCATAAGCCAGATTGGGAATTGAATGGGTGACTTGTAGTCTTTGAACTTAGCGCTTTCAGTGCGAGGTCTGTTAGAGAGTTGAATCCCTGGAACAAGAACTTTCATATATTGCACTAAGCTACTGATCGGTACATGTAAATGATCAACATTCTCCTCGTTACACTTTGGTGTTGTCTTACTGACAGCTGCAACAGTTCAAAGATCAATCTCAGTTGCAGGTCTAGCAATGTTGGCACGCCAATGGTGCGCGTTTAGCGGGTTCTTCTGGTAGACGTTGACCTCGAAGAACTTGTTGTGGGCTGTACACTTGTAGTTCTTGAACCTACAGTGATGTTAGCCATACGAAGTTCTCATTATACTCCTTCCCCAGTTCTTACGTGTTCAGCTTCTCGAAGTTGGCATCAATGAGCCACTGCTCGGTCACTTCGACGAATGTACCATCGGAGCCGGTGACAAAGTATCGTTTGCTGTCAAGTGGGCCATAGTTGGTTTGCTTGACAAACTGAACTGCAAATGTAATGTCGGTCGCAGACGGCGCTGCATCGGATGAGACGATGTCGCTTTCCTTGGGGTAGGTGGCCCAAGCCATGAAGGTTTTGAACTTGGGTTCATGAGACAGAATGCGGTTCCTGTATCCCTGAATATTGGAACAACAGAAAATAGAAGACATGATTCGCAATATGGGTCTCGATCAAACTGAATTTTTACTTGCAGCGAATTGATGAGCTCCGTGCGAGACGTGTCGCTCTTATGGTTGCGCAGTGTTTGTTAGCCACCAATCAACGATAGATATGCACACTTGAGGCCTACCGCCTGCGGCATGGTCCACCGATCCTTTTGAAGGGGATGTCTTTGACTTCATCTTGCATAAGCGTGGCCGCACTGAGCCTGAAGATGATTTTTGAGTGAGTGATACCGGTGTGAGTGGGTCTGACGCGTCAACACATGCCTTTGAGCATCTAGATAAGTCGATATGCAGCTTCCACATATGGAACCTACTACACATCTCATGTAGTGGGAGTGGCGGCATTCCGTCACTACATACTTGTTGCTCCTCCATGCTGCCAGAGGTGGCTAGATGCTGCGTGGCTTCTTGATACATACACAGTATTGAAGCTTAACAAGTGAGTAGTCTTTAAGATCATGTATACTTAAACCTCTGTTGATATTGATGATAAATGTGACACGGCATGTAGTAATCCCAATAACACCGATTCACGAGATAGCATCTCTGATATATCACGCTAGAGACGGAAAATATGAAGTCCAAATAATTATGGGTATCGTCAAGTCTTGATTGTTGTCTTAACTAACTACTACTTCAATTGTGCGTGGTCTGGGTGCTGAGATTTGATGTGCCTGTTCAGATTGTCCTTACGCGGCATACTCTTCCCGCACCACTGAACCGGACACACAAACTGCGGTGTATCAAGCGGTATTCCAAGCTTCCTTCGATGTGCTTTAGTTTGCTTGTGGCGCTCCAAATCCTTTTTGGCATCCTTGCTATCTCGAAAGTATGCGTCACAGGGCTCACATTTGTACATTTCGTGTGTCCGCAAGTGCAGCCTACCGGATGTTAGCGCTAGATCCTTCTAGCTTCGTCCCGACTTACCTCAATCTGGATGGCTGCTGGAATGTTTGTCTGCATGTTTGGCACGTGTGGTCTGCTTGGTGCTTTTGAATGGTAGTAGAAGGCTGTAGCTGAGATTGGAGTGGCGTTGACGATGCCGGCTCATAGTCATTATGTGGAACTGGAAGAGAGTGTTGTGGCCGTGGGGAGTACACTACGCAATCGGGTAAAGGAGGAAGTCCATCTGTCTCGGGTGGTTGCTGCTCTTCCTCGCTTTGCGGGTATTGGGAAGGCTGGTTCGCTGGCGGAACACAGGTCGGGTTTTCCCGAAGGTCAAGCAAGCGCGGATCGATAAAAAGGTGATGTTCGTGTAAATCTTCGTCTCGAAAGTTGCCTGCTCTAGATCCGGAAATTAAACGCTACTACGAGGGTGTAGCGGCGGCTTTCCTGTGTTCCGAGGGTACGTCCCAGGCTCCCAAGGAGGCAAGAGAAACGAAAAAGAGCGATGCGAGAAGATGGAAAGAAAGACGAAAAGAATGGACGCTCTGGCGGCCACAGGCCCCACGGTGAGGAAGGAAAAAAAACGACTGGAGAGTTGAGGGCAGTTATATGCTCGAGATACCGACTGATTGAGAGCTGATTGGCCAGACACTAGTTTGTAGGCCTCGAATTTAGCGCCTACGTGTAATCATCCATGCATGCGACAACGCAAAAACGGGTGGGATCGCCGTTGGACATCCCTGACCCCGCCGCCATCTTCTCGCGCATCGGAGCACGCCACACGAGGGAAACAAACACTCTGCAGTCTACATTAGATTTAGAACAAAAGTGAGTAAGCTTTACCGCGGAATGTAGACTTCTAGGTCATTTGATTCTATAATCTGCTGTGGTTATGTTAGATTTTTTCATGGGATGGGGTGGCACGATTGTCTCTGTAAGGTCGCTTCAATGTGCTTTCAGGGTTGACACACGTAGTGTACACTACAAGATGACATGACTGAGAAGCTAAAGGCTTGATTCGTCTATACTACACAAAATACAACTAAAGGGTATCGTCTCATCTAATTATAAACTCCTAATTCTTGAGCACGTAACGGTACCTGGGAAGGCCCTTCTCAAAGTCAACGATGACATCGTTGGCCTTAGACATAGGCCTAACCTGGACCCAAGCCTTGAGGTTGGTCTTCTTGGCCAACTCCAACATGTCGCGGATGTGCTGCCTGGTACCGATCAAGCTACCAGCGATCTTCAAGTTCTTAAAGATGAGACCCATGGGGGAGAAAGAGGGCAATGGGTCATCGGGAGCACCGAGCTGAACGAAAGTACCGTTGACGTCGAGGAGGTTGAGGTACTGGTCGAGAGGAAAGCCACCGGAGATGGTGGAGATGATGATGTCGAGACCGGCGGCATTCTTGTTCATCCAGTCGGGGTCCTCGCCGGTAGCGATGAACTTGTCAGCGCCGAGCTCAAGAGCATCAGCCTTCTTGCTGGAGGAACGGGAGATGGCGACAACCTCGTCACATCCGAGAGCCTTCGCGAAGAGGAGAGCGAAGTGACCGAGACCACCGATACCAACGACACCAACGCGCTTTCCTGGGCCGGCACCATAGGAGACTAGAGGGTTGTAGACGGTTACACCACCGCACATGAGGGGAGCAGCGAACTCTGAAGGAAGACCCTCAGGAATCGGGATAGCGAAGGCGGCAGGTCCACGCCAATTCTTTGCGTAACCGCCCATGGCCTTGTCACCAGTGCTGTACTTCGCGTTGTATGTCATGACGAAGTTGTTGCAGTTGCTCTCCTGCTTGGTCTTGCAAGGCCTGCAGCCCTCGCAGCAGTCGCTCTGAGCACCAACACCAACGCGGTCGCCGACCTTGAGGTCTTTGACATCGTCTCCTACGCGGGTGACCTTTCCGATGATCTCGTGACCGACGACGAGAGGGTAGTCTGAGGGGCCCCAGCCGGAGCGGAGAGTGTGGATGTCAGAGCCGCAAACACCGCAGTGGCTGATCTCCATCTCGATGTCGGTAGACTCGAACTTCTTGGGGGTGTAGTCACCCCATTGCATGTTGCCATCGGCGGCGGAGGGGTCATGGGCGACCCATCCCTTGAAGTCTGGTGAGGAAGACATGATTTTTTGGTGATGTTACTGAATGGAGGGGGAGTGATGAACAGTTGTGAGAGAGGTTAGGATTGTTTGATGAGATGCAGCACCTACAACTACTCATCTTCAGTCTTATACCTATACACATTTTCTAGAAGTTTTCCAGCATTTGTAATACATCAAGAGACGGTATGAGGTTGCCGTTTCGTTATCCTAGTGTTTTGCTCTTTCGCCGATCTACGCCGACGGCATCGGACCCACTTTGACGACGTTTTTGAGCCTCAAGTGGTGCGTGCACAACATATCCGTTAAACCCGCCCTCACCGGTCCGATAAGGGTATGGGTCTGAGGCGACAAGACTGCAAAACTCTCGGACGAGGCTCGCGGTGAAGACGTCAATCTGGGGCCAGTCCCGTAACGTGTATCATCGATCTGCCGCGACACGTGGACAGCTCAAGGAGGAAGGCGTTTCGCGCAGCGCTAATCTAGCTCCCGTTGACGTGTCGGGATTTAGAATCGGTTCGAATCTTTCTATGCTTCTAGACCTAGTTGTGTTGTTATGTCAACATCTCAGATATCTCCTTTGCGTTGACCGCTAAGCTGAACACGCGCGCCTTCTTCAACATACAACCCACCTTATGCCATTGTCTTATGCGCTTGGCCTAATGCTACCGGGTTTTATATCTCTCAGAAAGGGCCGGGGTCGTCATGCACAAGATCGTGTGACCGGAAGTTGCATCATAACAAGTTAGCATATCAGGAACCAATTGAAGTAGTAGCAGATCTCGAGAGAAGATATCGCCGTAGCATTAGTGCGAAGAACCTCCTTCCCATCATGCAAGTTTCTCTTTCATCCACTCAAGACCCTTTTTGAGCACATGCTTCGCTTCTTCGTACTCTTGCCACTGAAGTTCCACTTCGGCCCTTTTACGTTCAAGCGGTTCGCGTCCTGGTCGAGAGAGCCTTGCGTCATAGGTTCCAGTGCCGTCATCGAGCTTGATCTTGATGATGCGCTCCTCTTCGACATGACCGCAAAGGGTATCCCACACACGTTTTGTTACTTTGTCGAGTGAGAGCGTCGGTCTGATGTCTTCGTATCGACAGATAATTGGCAGCTTGATGGAGAATCCGGAGGTGCGAGACTTCATCTGCAGGGGTAGTATTCGTTCGCCGAAACCATGTTCGGAGCCATACGACACCTCATTGAGGGCTTTAAGCGCACTTGTCCTTATAGACACCGTTAGCTTTTCCAGAGACATACCAGATTAGCTAGGCAATTAATGTATGTAGAAGTTAGAAGTCAGTTGCTTCGTACAGAAAGTAAGGATCTTGGATACGGTTTATTTTACTTACCAGTAAGCAAGCCCAAGATTGCGCTGAAGTCGCGCCTGCGATTCGAGTGGCCATGCAAAAGTCATTCACAGCTGGTCAGTAACAAGTCCTGTTCAGCTTCACGAAATCATCTAAGGCGTTAATTGCGCAGCGCCACGACTGCCCCATGAGGCGATTACGTATGGCACTTCAAGGTGGTGCTGCGTCTGGGGGGTATGAGAAGCGTGGCGCTGCATTTTGAGTACCGATTTGAAGATATCAACAAAGTTCACGGGCGGCCGATAAGTTGACGATGAAGAACAATCGCTATATTGAATCTCAACTCCTGAAATGTGAAGATTGTTGGTGTTGAGATTTCGCGAGACATAGGCTGAAGCGTAGATGATGCCTAGCGCCTTGACAGTCGTCATAGCCCGAACTCTCGGTGGCAGAAGATTCCGGAGAAACCACGATGCCGCTTAAGACTTTGGGTATACAAATATCTCGATCCAAATTTTCCACAGTCCCAAATTCGAGCGGGTGGCGTTTTTAGTCTTCGCAAAAACGAGTATGCTGGGCTCTATATGAACGACGTGCGGCGGGCAGCGTTGTGAGAATATGTGTCCCATGTCTTCAGATGGTTGAGGCAACGATCGTGGCTACGAGATATCGGCAACACCACCTTCTTCAGTGTGTCTGAATGACTGCATAGTCCTTGCGTGTGCGACAAACAAAGAGTTCAGGTTTCACACCATGTAAACCCAGACAAAGAAACCAATACTTACTTCATTGACAATGCATGCTTGATGTAGCTCACTCGAAATCTCAGAACACCGTTTCTTCCCGTCACTATTAGCAGTGCGCGAGTCGAAATTGGCCGTATTGACTATCGACACGCCTCCATCAAGTGGACATAATGACGCCTTGCGAACCCCTGACCAACAAGCATGCCGTAGGTGAACAGATTGGAGCTCATGCGGTATTCGTCATTAGCGGTGATGAAGACATTGAAGAAGACTCGCGGAACGATGTTTCGATAACACCAAGAGTCGAACACGGACACCGAGTTGAACCTTTCGAAACCTTTCAGCACAAAGCTTCGCAGCTCATCCTCGATCTATTTCCTGATTACTGCGCGCGAGACGTCAAGATCGAGCGCATGCAAGACGGAGAAAACAATCGCTTCATAAGCGTCACGATTTGTAAGATCCCACCTAAAGCGCCATGGTACACTACTCGGAGAATTCGCGAAGTACTTCAGCCATGTCTTACAGGTCGGCCGACACGTCAAAGCAAGCCAAAGCGTCTTGTTCTACGAATACCACACAATCCCGATCAATACATGCACCATCAAACTGTCATTTTAGCGTATACGGGCCAGAAGCTCAAACATCCAATCCCCAAGATTGTTACATTGGATGCGACAGCACATAACGCGCTAGGTCGATCGTACATGCTCCAAAAGCGGCTGCCTGGCCAACGCCTGGACGTCCTCTGGCCAACGTTGAACCAAGCCCAGCGACTCAGTGCCGTGCGAGCCATCTCCCCCATTTTGCTAGATGTAAGGAAGATAAGGAACAAGTGCCCTGGTCTCATCGGCATCCGCAACACGACCTACGATCTCAAGCATGATTTCGTCAGCACAGAGCCAATACCCATTCCCCGTTTCAGAAACACCCCCCACCAGGTATGTGTAAACGTGGCACTTTCAGAGCCGCAAAGCACAAAAGACTTCTTGCTCGATCTGTGCGCTCGCCAGCGTGCGTATGCGAGTGTTGCGAAACTACCTGCTTGCAACGATCTTTGGGGTAGGATGGTTGGGATGATTGAAGGACTACATGAGTCCGGCCTGATTCCGGATTCTTCACCGTTTCACTTCTACCATGGCGACTTCCATCCACGCAATCTCCTCGCCTCTGTCACTTCCGAGTCAAAAATACGGATTACCGGAATCGTGGGCTGGGATTTCGCGCTTTTCGCGCCAGCTTTCATGAGTACGCACGCTCCGTTCTTTCTATGTAGTGGCGATATTGGCAAAGAAGGCGGGGAGGGCGATGCGCTGGCCGAACCGGAGGATGCGGAGTTATTGGAGGCTAAGCGTGTTTTTGAAAGTGTTGTAGACGAGAGGTTCCTGAAAGAGGCGTACTCCCCAGCATTGGTTCTCGCGCGCCGGTTGTGGCGTTTTTTGGTTATTGGTTTCACAAATGGTGAGGATATCTTTCTTGCGGAGGAGATTGTTGAAGAGTTCGAGAAATTGTATTCATCAGCGCAGGCTGAGTGTGGATGAAGAATGACAGGCTCTTGTGACGTAGCATCAAATTGTTCGCCGATCCAATGGTACCTAGCCGAGAAGTCTATAATTCTACAATTCAAAGACACCGCAGCTGCTTTTACTCAGTATCATCTCCAAAGCAACAACAGAAAGGTCTCCTTCTCTAGCACGAGGTCTTTATACTATCGATCTAACACCACCTACAGGCCTCTCATTTGGTATACTTGCGTTTACTCATCGTAGCGATCCTTTAACACAAAAGCTCTGTGGTCGAGTAGACACTCGTCGTTGCGTGTATCGAAGAAAGCGGGTTGAGTGATACCCTGTAGTTCATAGCCGCCAGATGGCCAGCCATCTGGGAACGAGAGGTGCTTCGTGTATTCCATCGCAAGCGAGTGACGTCAGTGCCTGGCATGAGCCAAGCATATTTTCCAACAATTCAAGGTGACACTCAAAGTAGTCCAGCCGTATCTTTTGCACTTTGGATGTCTTGGGAGGACATTCCCAGGTACATGGTGGGTCGTTGATGCTGGAACTATGGTAGTAGTGACGTGACAGAATCACCTCTAGTGGAGAGTCAAGCTGAAGGATGTGGGATAGGAAATTGATGCATAATCCTTTCATTTGAATGCTCAGTCTTCTCAGCCGTGTGAATTGGTGAACACGACCATAAGATATTCCTCGGCCAGCGCATATAATAGGTAGTAATGCCGCCTGTGGTTGTCGTTGATCATGACTGGTCTCCGGCAAAATAATCTCCTGTGACCGTTGTTCAACACCTGCTTCTGGACAGTCGTTCAAGGCGACAACCTCGATGTTGGATGTGAGGTACAGGATCAAGGCTGATTCCAACGCACTGAATGCGTCTTCGCCTTTGCGGACAAGTGCAGTATATTCTTCTCCTTCGGGTATATCGAGAGTCTCAATCTTGGAGTAGATCATCTGTATGCTTTGAAAGCTGCGAGCGCGAGGTTTCATGAGATAACTGGACCTTGTGACGTTGTATCCTTCATGTCCGACCTCTTTCATCTCTTTGACCAATGAACCTAATGCCGGATTGGTGATTAGACTGCTGATAAATCTCGTTGATGGGTTGTGATCGTAGCAGTGGTTGTAATCTCTGTACATCATGGTTGTGGCGGCACGGTTGAGAGATCGGCAGGTCAGTGCTATCGATGCGTAGTCGAGAATCGGCCGTCTAAGTTGACCCATCACTGTGAAGTTACTTCTTGGGCTATCAACATTGGGCAGGTATTCAAGATCCTCAGTAGAATCTCGTCTGGTAGTGCACTGATACGACCTTGAGTCCCGTTTGCAGATGCGTCCTTCGAAAGCTGGGAGGATTCGGACTGGCTGACTTGACCTCTTTTGGGTGTCCCTGTGTTCGGCCGGCCGCAATTTGTAATTTTGGCCATGGTGCTTGATGAGACTTCTGTAGTGTGCGCCTACATATGGAGAGCGGGATGGATTGCACGAAGGTGGTTCCTGGCGGTGAAGCTCGCTCGTGTTGTCGCTAAAAACCGTTTTTGGCCCTTATTCCCTGCCACTCCACCACCGACGCGTCAGTTTCGCGTTCGCTGCAACGCGTATCTTGGGCCATACTTGACCATGACATCAACACTCAACAGTATATACGAGACTCATTAATGGATGCAGTCGTATTTTCTGCAGCTTATTGTACTAAAAAGAACACAGCTGTTTTGCCAGCGCCACTGATGCATCGAGCCTAAACCCGTCCTCAGGCAGCCACCGGTTGCACATAGAAAGGATAGTCTGTGTACCCCTTTTGCGGCGGATCAGCGCCGTAGAAGGTGTCGCGATCGTACTGATTTAGCTCCAGGCCCTCAGCGAGGCGCTTGGGCAGATCCGGGTTCGCTATGAACCATCGACCGAATATGATGAGATCAGCATGTCCAGACTCGACCTTTGGCGCGGCATTGTCTCTGTTGAATCCACCAGCCGCAATGAACTTCACACCACCCTTCTTTAGGATGTTTCGGAAGTTGACGAGCGTGTTGCCCTTGACCTTGACCGTCGCCTCCGCTTCCACACCTTTGCCTCCTTGTGTGGTGTAAGCGGCCAGAGCGTCCATCTTGGCTTGCTCGTCGAGAACTTCATCGAAGCGCGGTTCAACCCTGGCTATCGTCAGCATTTATTTGAGGTTTTGTGTGGTCTAACTCACATGTGGACGTATGCCGGCCGCTCATCCTCCGGCAGCGACGCGATCTTCTCGCACAGGTACTCCCAGTGATCGTTGGGGTTGCTATCCTTGGTGTTCTGGAAATAGTTGTATGGGCTGAGACGGATGCCAACTCTATCAGCTCCGATGGCTTTGGAACAGGCTTGGATGACTTCGAGCGGAAAGCGACTGCGACCTTCGATTGACCCGCCATACTGGTCCGTTCTCTTGTTGACATTGTCGTGTAGGAACTGATCGAGCAAGTATCCATTCGCGCCGTGGATCTCGATACCGTCGAAACCGGCCTCAACCGCCTTCTTCGCGGCTTCTGCCCAGGTCTTTGTCAAACCTTGAATTTCTTCAACGGCCAGTGGCTTAGGTGGATGATCGGCGCACGCAACACCGTCAAGCCAACTACCCTCCATGGGCACGTCGCTCGAGCTGACGGTTGGCGCTCCGGCCCGGAAGGACGGTGGACTAGCACGTCCAGTATGCCACAACTGGCAGAAGATGTACCCGCCTTTTGCGTGGACAGCATCCGTGACCTTCTTCCAGCCGGCGATTTGGGAGTCCGAGAATACACCCGGTACACCTGGGTATCCGCTGGCCTAGAACAAGTCAGCATGTTTGCTTCGACTGGTCGCGCACTACCCACGTATTTGGCAATGTCAGTGGCCTCTGTCAATTGCAATCCACCCTTGCTTGCGCGTTGGCTGTAATACTCAACGTGTAGCTCTTTCGGTACGAACAGTCCATCATCCTCTTTGGTTGCTCGCATGCGTGTCAATGGCGCCTGCACGATTCTGTGCTCAAGATCCAGAGGTCCGAGTTTGAACGGCGAGAAAAGCGCAGTCTCTTTGAGTGGCTTGAAGCCTGTCGGGCTATCTGCTTTCGGCATATCTGTTGATTTCGCACTTGCACCGGGAACTGCAAAGGGGAGAGAATGAAGTCGTTGCTGCCACAAAAGATTTGTAACAGCTGCATGGCTGCTGCTCAGGGTCTCCTATGTACCTGGCGCTAGGGCCAAAAACGGTGGTCGCCATCGCCGCAGATCCCATGTTAGGGAGTGGTGTTTTCAGATACAGAAATGGGGGAGGGGCAGATGCAGCAAGGCGTATGATGAGGCTGGTGTTTGCGGAGTACGAAGAAACAGCCATCTGTACGATACTGTTGCGCTGTGGTCCAAGAGTGGGGTACTGTGGGCCCGGCCATCGGAAAGGCGAAATCGTCTATCATCGGAACAGTCGTCTCGCGCCAACAGGCCAATCAGCGACCGCATTACGTGAGAAGGGTGTGAATACTGCGGAAACGGACGTCAGGTGAAGATGTTATGAAGAGAACATCGCGTTCTCAGTTGTCTCGGTCTCATTACCTGTCTGCTTAAGTCTGACACCCGTCATGTCTTTGCCGATTCCGCCGAAAAGCAGTGCAGATCCGCCGCGGGGCCTTTCCGCTACCGAAGCCCTGACACCTCTCATCGAGACAACATTCAGAACACCAGAAATAACAACGTGGATCAACGGAAGGAGAACGATCATCATCAACCCTAACCCGCATTGGACTCTGTTGGACTACATCCGCGCTCAGCCGAACCTCAAAGGTACGAAGCTGGGATGTGGCGAGGGTGGATGCGGTGCATGCACTGTTGTTCTGCAGGTTGCAGATTGGCAGTCTGAGAAGAAGAGAATCAAGCATCTATCGGTGAATGCATGCCTATTCCCTCTGGTTGGTATCGACGGCAAACATGTCATCACCGTGGAAGGTATTGGCAGTGTTGGCAGACCGCATCCACTGCAAGAGAGGATCGCGAAGTTGCACGGCAGCCAATGTGGCTTCTGTAGGTCGACCCGGACTTTGATCCCGTCATATGTACTGACTATGTCCATAGGTACGCCTGGTATCGTGATGAGTCTGTACGCAGTGGTGCGCAATGCCTACGATCCGGAGACGAAGAAGTTCCATCTCAGCGCTCGCGAGATCGAGATGGAAGGTCACCTGGACGGCAACCTGTGTCGCTGTACAGGCTACAAGCCGATTCTACAAGCCGCCAAGACATTCGTTACCGAGGACTTGAAGGGTCAGTTGGCAGAGGACGACGAGACAACGACTGCCGACGCGGAGAAGTTCGAGGAAGATGTCATTGGTCTGACTCGGAATGGCTGTACAGGCCCTTCCAAGATCTCCTGCGGGCGACCAGGTGGCTGCTGTAGAGACAATCCGTCTGACAGCAGCTCGACAGATACCAAGTCAGATACCTCGTCACTTCCAACGGAGCCTACATCAGCATCAGAAGACGAGCACACCACGGTCGTTCGGGATGCAAAGAAACACCCGCAAGCAGATCCGGCGATTAGCGGCGCAGACTACGCAAGACCACTGAAAAGCAAAGAGCATGGTGCAGCTGCCGAATCCAAGACTGTCACATCCACTATTGAGGCACCGGCGGCCACTTCAAAGAAAGGTGTCCCAAAGATCGAGTTCTCAGAGTACATTCCAGACACCGAGCTCATATTTCCTCCTGCGTTATGGAAGTACGAGCCGCGGCCGCTATGTTACGGTAATGACAAGAAAATCTGGTTCCGTCCTACGAAGCTCGAGCAACTTGTGGATTTGAAAGACGCATACCCCTCAGCCAAGCTCATTGGCGGTGCCAGTGAAGTTCAAGTGGAAGTTCGCTTCAAGAACTCTGACTTTGCTGTTTCCGTCTACATCTCAGATATACCAGAGCTGAAGCAAACGCGGATGCTGAAGCATGCTGAGCTCGAGACAGCCAAAGAACTCGTCATTGCAGCGAACACGCCGCTCACTGAACTTGAGGAGATTTGTAAAAGGGTTTACACAATGCTCGGGAAGCGTGCGATGGTGCTGGAGGCTCTTCGCAAACAATTGCGATACTTTGCGGGTCGTCAGATTCGCAACGTTGCATCGTTAGCTGGCAACATTGCAACAGCATCGCCCATCTCAGACGCCAACCCCGTGCTACTTGCGGCGGGTGCGACACTGGAAGCTGTGAACAAGAAAGAAGGTCACGTCGATCTTCCGATGTCAAGTTTCTTCATCGCTTATAGAACCACATCACTCCCGCCTGACGCAACGCTACATCGAATTCGGATACCTTTGCCCACGAATGAATCGCGAGAGGTCTTCAAGGCTTACAAGCAAGCCAAGCGCAAAGACGACGACATCGCAATCGTCACGGCTGCGTTTCGAGTGCGTCTAGATCCCGACGGTCTAGTGGAGGATGCTTCGATCGTGTACGGCGGGATGGCGCCTATGACGAAAGAGTCGCCCAAAACCCAGAGTGCCATCCTGGGAAAGCCTTGGTTTCATTCGGAAACCCTTGATGCTGCTCTCACGGCGTTGTTACAGGACTACAATCTTCCATATGGCGTCCCAGGCGGCATGGCAGACTATCGGAAAACGCTTACCCTGTCACTTTTCTTCCGGTTCTGGCACGAGTCTGCTGCTGAATTTGGTCTCGGGAACGTTGACGAGCAGGTGGTTGATGGAATCCACCGCGAGATCTCTAGTGGTGCTCGAAATGATTACAATCCCTATGAGCAGCGCGTAGTGGGTAAGCAGGTGGCACATCTATCTGCTTTGAAACAGTGCACTGGCGAGGCGGAGTATATCGACGATATGCCACGACTAGATCGTGAGCTTTTCGGTGGACTCGTCATGTCGACAAAGGCCTACGCTAAGATTGTGAGCGTTGACTGGGCGCCAGCGCTGGACCTTCCTGGTGTCGCTGGCTATGTTGATCGACATAGCATACCTTCGGACGTCAACATCTGGGGCTCGATCAAGAAAGATGAACCATTCTTTGCAGAAGACAAAGTGCTTTACCATGGTCAGGTCATTGGCATGATCTATGCAGAGTCAGCTTTAGAAGCCCAAGCGGCCGCGCGGGCCGTGAAGGTTGAATACGAAGAACTACCCCCCATTCTTACTATCGACGAAGCTATCGCGGCCGAAAGCTACTTTCCGCATGGGAAGAATCTTAGAAAAGGCCTTGCGATCGATGACAAGATGGTCGACGCCTTCGCACAATGCGACAAGATACTTGAAGGCGTAAGCCGGCTGGGTGGACAGGAGCACTTCTACCTCGAGACAAATGCAGCGCTGTCCATACCTTCCGTGGAAGACGGAGCCATGGAGGTCTGGTCGTCGACCCAGAACACCATGGAAACTCAAGAGTTCGTTAGCTCAGTATTGGGCGTGCCAAGCAACCGTGTCAATGCGCGCGTCAAGCGGATGGGAGGCGGTTTTGGTGGCAAGGAGTCTCGCAGCGTGCCGTTCGCCGTATACACAGCGATAGCTGCTAGGAAGGAAAAGCGGCCAGTGCGTATCATGTTGAACCGCGATGAAGACATGCTGCTCAGTGGCCAGAGGCATCCTTTCCAGGCTCGTTGGAAGGTCGGTGTTTCGAAAGAGGGCAAGCTCATCGCTCTTGAGGCTGATGTCTACAACAACGCTGGGTTCTCTCAAGACATGAGCGGGGCAGTCATGGATCGATGTCTGACGCACTTTGACAACTCATACGAGTGTCCAAATGTGTTCCTGCGTGGTCACGTGTGCAGGACTAACATCCACAGCAACACTGCATACCGAGGCTTTGGAGCGCCACAAGGCATGTACTTTTCCGAAACCGTCATGTACAACATTGCAGAAGGTCTGGGCATGGATATCGACGAACTACGATTGAATAACCTGTACAAGCCTGGAGAACACACACCATTTTTCCAAAAGATCGACGAGGATTGGCACGTTCCGATGCTTTTGCACCAGTTGAGCAAGTCTGCCGACTACGAGAATCGGAAAGCTGCTATCAAAGTCTTCAACTCGAAGAACCGATGGAGAAAGCGCGGCATCTGCCTTGTTCCTTCAAAGTTTGGTCTTAGCTTTGCGACGGCTCTACATCTCAACCAAGCTGGCGCTTACATCAAGATCTATCATGATGGCAGCGTACTCTTGCATCACGGAGGAACAGAGATGGGTCAAGGTCTTTACACCAAGATGTGTCAGATAGCAGCGCAAGAGCTTGGCACTCCGCTCGATGCTATCTATACCCAGGATAGTCAGACCTACCAGATCGCGAACGCGTCCCCTACTGCTGCGTCGTCCGGATCCGACTTGAACGGCATGGCTGTCAAGAATGCGTGCGATCAGATCAACGAACGCTTGAGACCATATCGTGAGAAGCTAGGAAAAGATGCGCCACTGAAGGCGCTCGCGCATGCCGCTTATGTCGATCGCGTCAATCTCGCTGCGAATGGCTTTTGGAAGATGCCAAAGGTTGGGTATACATGGGGCGATACAAATCTCGAGACTGTCAAGCCTATGTATTACTACTGGACCCAAGGAGCGTGTTGCTCCGAAGTCGAACTTGACCTACTTACTGGCGACCACACCGTGCTACGGTCCGACATCATGATGGTAAGCGCTACTCCATGTGCATCCATTTTGAAATACTAATGAAGCTGTAGGACGTCGGCAACTCTATCAACCCAGCGATAGACTATGGACAAATTGAAGGCGCATTCATCCAAGGCCAAGGTCTCTTCACCATGGAAGAAACGCTCTGGACTCGAAACGGCCAGCTCTTCACTCGGGGTCCTGGTACATACAAGATCCCTGGCTTCAGTGATATCCCACAGGTCTTCAATGCCAGTATGCTTCGCCACGATAACGACGGCAACCCGCTGTCGTGGAACCATTTGAGGAGTGTCCAAAGTTCCAAGGGTATCGGTGAGCCACCGCTCTTCCTGGGATCAACGGTATTCTTCGCGCTGAGGGAAGCGGTGTTGGCGGCAAGGAAGATGAATGGGAAGAGAGATAACCAGGGGTGGAATTTGGATAGCCCGGCAACGTGTGAGAGGTTGAGGTTGGCGGTTGGGGATGATCTTGTTGACCGAGCGAGAACGGTAAAGAAAGAGGGAGAGAGTGATTTTCTGGTTGCTGTAGCATAATTATGGGCATGAGAGATTGCACCCATCATCCGGTATAAAACACGTATTGGTTACACGCTTCTCCAGCTCGTTGTACATGGCGCGCATGATCCGCGACGCGTCCCATGAACGGGTTCTAGTCTTTGCTCGCTGAGGACATTTGTTAATAGAGCGTTGCTGTCGCGCTTACCAGTGTTTACCTTGGCAAATGCACTCATTCTCTTCCTGTGGCCTTCGCCACAGTGGCCGTCGGTCGAGACATGCCTATCGCGCAGCTTATCGGAAAGCGAAGCCGGTAGCGATGACCTCAGCGGTGGCATGACTAATGGGCGCGCGGCAGTGTGTCAAGGAAGTCGCGTCGGGTCACGATAGAGCAACTACCAACACCAATCCTACCCCCTTGCATCAATGCGGCTTGCCTGAACTGGTTCCTACAACTTCCGTGTCCTCCAATATGACAGCTCCACATGAGGCCACCCTGCTCTATCCCCATGCGAACCAAGCGCGGCGGGGATAAACGCAAATTCTACGCGACTTGCCGCTGACGAGCCTGACAATCAGCAGCATTGTCGACCGGAGTCCACGTACCTGTTCCGTTTGCAAGGCCAACACACGAAAATCGAGATGGAAAGAACGCGCTTGATGATGGATGTTGATGGCGATGGGAAACCTCACCCCCACTCTTGGAAATGCGTTCCCAAGGCTACGCCACCACGCCTAACCCCGCCCACTAGCGGCACAACTCAACTCCACACTCGGCCGCGATAGTCGGACTTCTCGACCCCGATAAGCATGGTCTCTATCCGACGCGATATCGTATAGCATTCCGTGAAGCGGAGTCTTGAGCCTCTCTTCACCCCATTTCATCTCCAGTGCCCCCATCCTTTGATCAGATCATCGAGACAATCTCTCAGTTTCTGCGCTATGGCATCCACTACTGTCGACAGTGCGAGCTCAGGGACCCGCGGGCGCAAGAGAAAGAACTTGAGCAAGAATGAAGGGAAGAAGTTTGTCTGCACGAATGACGGGTGTGGGCGGTCCTTCACTAGAGCCGAGCATTTGCAAAGGCATTTGCTGAACCACTCGACGGGGGAATACACTTGTGATCGATGCAGGGCTCACTTTAAGCGGAGAGATCTTCTTGGTAAGAATGATGCGCTCTTTTCTTGGCTTGAATAATGCATGGCTTTTTCCGTCCATGAGCTCCTCTTGGCTGAGGCACACGGAACTGCATTTCATCAAGATGCGGCGCTCCTTTCTTGCTACAAGATGAAAGAGCGCACCATTATGTACTGCATCTAGACACCTGCTTATTGGGTCTCACATCCCATGTGTAGCATCATGCCATTGCTACAGTATTGATCGCAGTCACTAATCTAATTGCGCAGAGAGGCACATCAGTCGCCACCGCCAAAAAGACGAAGAAGCCGGCGCTGAGGGCTGTGGAGTGCTGAATACCCGAAAGCGGATGTGGAAAGACGCCGAAGGCAAAATAGTCACGAAGAAGCCCAATCTATCCAACGACGCTCAGAAGACTGGGCCATTATCGCTTTCGCAAACCGAGGACCTACTGCAATCAATGCCAGACTTCGCCGGATTCGCAACACACCAGGGCCTTCCCATATCACCACCAACATCGAATGGTCCTTCCTTGTCTCATTCACTGGATGACAGCGACTCTGGCATAGGAATCAACTACCCCTCAACAAACCTCAATCCGAATAGCATCCCTTCGTCTAGTTCCTATTCGCCTACACATCAGCGCTTTTGGTCCGCCAACAACGCGCAGTCATCAGCCGAACCATTTGCTTCTGCGATTTTCGACAATGCGCCATTTGACGAGATATTCAACCCAGATACAGCAAGCTCTTTCAATGCGCCCTTCACAACCATGAGTAATTACAATTGGCTGTTTGATATGAACTGGACGAGCAACGATCAGAGTCAACAATCTATCATAGAAGACCCATTCCCTGCACTGCCCTTCGAAAACAGCACGGTATCTCAATCGATTCAGGGTTTGGATTTTCAATTGGAACATGTGGACGTGGGAAGTTCGCTATCGACGGTCGGCCAGTTTGGCTCACTTCCGTCCCAGCCAAATGAGCCTCTTCATCACCAGCATCACCACTCACCTCCTGCACCATTGATCACGCCGCCAGTTGATGAGGCCAATAAAACAGCTGGTTCGACGTCAAATCACGAGCCCTCCGGATCAGCGACAGACAATAATGCTTCCCTGGATGTTGAGCGACCACTGTCTTTGCTGCAACCACCGCGAAGCCTACCGATCATTGATGAGCTAGCTCGTCAGCAGCTACTTGACCTCATCGACATTGTACAACCTACTGTACCAGATGGCAGTATAGTCATGCGAGACCATCCGCTGCTCTCGTTATCGTGCTTGCAAACATACTGCGACCTGTTCTTCACGCGTTTCAACACCACGTATCCGTTGATCCACATGTCTACTTTTGACCCATCAGAGGTCGACACACTTCTCCTTGTATCAGTCTTGCTGTTAGGCGCAACATACGGGGAGAAAGACGCACACCAGCTCGCAGTAAGTGAACACGCAATATGGTATTCAAGCTCCAACTGACTCGAATCAGGTATGCATCCATGACGTACTGCGGCCGCAGATCTTTGCCAATGCTGGTTTTTCGGCGAAGCCAGACCTCTGGGTTCTTCAAACTATTCTATTGGTCGAGTGTTTCGGTAAAAGCAGAGCTGGACAAAAGCAACACGACATGTCGCATCTTTTTCACGGCTTACTCATCAACCTCATCCGGCGGAGCGATTGCCAAAGTATCCGGCCACCAACACCGGAAGAAGCCACGGATGATCTTGAAGACGACTGGCGGACATGGTGCGAAGCAGAGCAGAAGAAGAGGTATGTATTCGTCGACTGAACCCTCACGGCATCTAGCTCAAAGTGCGCAGGCTAGCGTTCCTATGCTTCATGTGGGATACGCAACATGCAGTGCTTTTCTGCCAGTCACTCTGCATGTCCGCTTTCGAACTCCGTTCCAACATGCCATGCGATCAAGCCATCTGGGAGGCTGATTCAGCCGAGACATGGCATCAGTTGCGACAGAAGCAGCCAACGACCCCATTGTTTCTGTCGTGCCTGAAGATGTATCTCCATCCCGATGCTGCGACTATTCCCAGGAGTTTAAACGCCTTGTCTCGGTCTTTACTTCTACACGGCTTAATGTCTGTAGCATGGGATATGCAACGACGCGATCAGACATCGCTGGGCGTCATTGAGTCAAACCCAATCGGCAATTGGCAAGCTCGTCTCGCAGCCTCATATACAGCCTGGCACGCAGATTACGCTAGCTTCTGCGTCGCATACCTTGCGTCGCTTCCATCATCCGCGCCCTTCCTCGCTAAAGAGTTCCACGTCTGCCGCACTGCTACACTAGCGCTATATCACTCCGCGCACGTCCTACTCCACACACCCTTCCTGGACCTCCAAATTTACGCTGGCTCACGGCATATCCTTGGCCGCCCAGTCGCGCGTCATGACTACGTACGCTCTCAACGCGTAGTCAAGAAATGGGTAGCGGAGAATACAGAAGAAGCCGGGAAAGCGGTCTGGCACGCCGCCGCTCTCGTCAGCGAAGGCGTGGAAGTTCTCGATGGCGACCTGAGCTGTTCAGACATCAGTGGAGGGAGACTCTGGCACCACCCTTGGGCTGTGTATCTCGGCACGTTGGTGGTATGGGGTGTATGGTATGCTCGGCCAACTCCACTGCCGCCTTTTGGAGACCAATTGCCGCAGCATCTTCAGCACCTAGACGACGAAGATGAGATCATCTGGGATCCCGCTGCGGAAATGAAGACGTTGCTTGGCGCTATTCTCGTAGCTCAGCCTGAGAAGCTGCTGGAAGCTGGCAGTGAAGGCGTTTTCGCTGGCGGTATGGGGAGGAGGGGGACGAATGGGCTCGCAGCTGTCGTGAGCAAGTGTCTGAGCAAGGTGCGGTGGGCTGTCGTGCATGATGGTATGATGGTACTTAGAGGACTTGTACAGTGGCGTTTAGTCGGTGGTAGTGGAGGACTCGGTGGCCTATGAACCGCCAAGATCCAGAGATTCAAAAGCGGCATCTATTTCCCCCGCCGCCAGCCAAAATCAATTTTATAATGTATGGGTTGAGTCATCGACGTCGCTCGGACTTTCTGGTAACAGAGTAGACAATCTGCTCTTCTAACTGGATTGCATTGAGTGTTTGGATTCGCGACGACGCGAAATGTCGTTATTGGGTCGGCACCTAGTCCCCTTCCTCTCACCGCGTAATTCCAAGCCAACGATGGCGGTGGCCAAGAGTCCTTGCAGGTTTCTTGGATGGTGTCTGTGTATTCACCTTTGCTGGTCTGGCCGGGCTGACGATCGCGTCTTGGCCTTGTCCTTCTATGTCCTGCCGCTTCGCAATGGCTGAGTCTCGATGGAGGTCCTTCGTTGAGGATTCATCTTGCAGGTTGTGTGTGGTTGCATATTCTTCATAAAGCGTTTTCACTAGATTAGCAGCCCAAGATGCGGTTCCTAACCCTAAGCGATATCGAATTGACGAACCAAGCGCAAAAGCTTTCAGCTCGCTGGCCAATGTCAGCTCGAATCGAAGGTACGCGGCTCTGGCAGAAGCCTTTGCTTCCTCGCATTTGCGTTGAAAGCGTAATTTCTCTGCATGATACTCTTTCGTATGGGTTGCTATACAGGAAGCGTTTAATCGACTTTGCGCCATCTTACGCTCGCTGTATGCAGCCGCAAATCTCCGGGAGAGCAACCGCCTAGGGCCAGCGCACATGTTTACATATCTCTTGCTATATGCTGCTAGCATGTCCCTGTACTTTTGCATCAGATTGACAAGGGAACTATCTTCAAGTAGCCGAGCAATGCTCTTGGCATCAGCTAGCAACTCCTCGAGGCGGTCCAGATTCATCTCCGTGAACTCGTGTGCATACGCATTTCGGATGAAGCGAAGTGATTCAAGCCTCCTCTGGATGATCTTATACAGGTCGCGCCAAAATTCGTCTTCCTCCAGGAGGCATTCAAAGTCCTTGATCGATAACCCTTCAGGGTCATTTAAGTTCTTCTCTTGCATTGCTTCGGGAAAATGACGTTGGCCAAATGCGAAAATGGCTCGTTTGAACCGTTCGTGGGTGTCACCCAGAATATGGTGTTGCACTTGGTACGGCACCGTCACGGGTTTCGGGACTCCACGAGCAGAAGTGGACCCTTTACTGTAACCACCCGCCAGCCGACCTATCGCATCTGGCTCTGCCTTGATTGATGATGTAGGCGTACCTCTTGCGCGGAGTCTCTGCAGATAGTCGTCTGCAAAGATTAGCTTAAGGCTGGTAACTCTGGCTTGCTTTTCAAGGATGTGTTTTGACATCCCGTCAAGCTTTGTGGCTGGCTGCAAGTGCTCTAGTGTTTCATCGTAATGCGAACTGTGAGCTGCGCGCCAACGCTCCATCTCTTCGATCTCGTTTTTTAGGGTAGGGTGAGAAACTCCCGTGAAAGGGTTTCGGGGCCGCCTCAAGGTCGCAGTATCGATAGATGCATGCCCAAGTATTCGAAGCTGTCGGTACGATTGGTCGATGTCGTGCAGAAGTGCTGAAATCGAGCGTCTCTGGAGACTCTTTGTTGAGCCCCTATGCCCGTATTCACGTGCCTTCGCCAACAGTATTGCGGTCGTTTCACGAAAGAGCCTCGTTTGCTCATCGGGCGGCAGCCTTGGAGCGACGCGCATGAACCAACCTTTTACCATGTACTCATCATTGGCAAGCGATCTCTCAACTGATTCTGTGAAAGGTTTTCGGGGAGTCGTATCCTTCTCCTCAGGGTATGTGCCAGGAGTCTCACCGCTTGCTTTGATCTGCTTCTCATATTCAACGATATGATCTTTATGCTTGCACAAGAGCCGGAGTCGGCGCCTTAGGCGATTCCGTGGTACCTTTTGTTCTGGCAATGTGCGCTTGTAGATTGATCTCGTTAGTATGATATGAGGCCGTAAGAGCTCCAACAATGCAAGAGCCGCTGCTCTCTTATCAGAGGGTGTAGGCAAGAGTTTGACGTAATGCATCCATGGCATCGTGGTCGGGAAGCTTTTGTCGTCATCGATCGCAGCGCTCAGTGAATGAATTGCAGCTTCATGCCGTGATTTCGCCTCTGGTGTCACTTCGTGTACAACATCTGCATCATGCTTCGTACTTGTATCCAGGGCTCTCCCATCGCCCATTGACGGGTCATGTTGCTGGGTGGTACGTGTCTCTTCCTCACCATCTCGCTTCTGCAACCCTTGCGACGACCACCTTGACGACGAGAAATATATGCCTGCTGGCCTGCGCGAGACTAGAACCTTGGTGTTCCAGCTTTGTCCCAGCGATGACGTTGCTGTACTCCGCGAAGCAAGCCATGCTCGGCAACTTGCGTGCGAGCCGAGTGCAAGACTGCGCCAGAAAGTGTCAAAGTGCATGAATGATATAAGATTTGCGATGAACCATTGAGATGAATGCGTAGAGGGGACGACAACGTCACAACGATTGGTGCTACTATCTCAAAGGAAAATGTGGACAGAAGAAGGCCGTGCGTGCTAGTGGCTGGGCTTACCGCATTGGGCGGTGTTTACGCCACTTTTTGAGGGTGGGGATAGCGGAACGCGAAGCAATCCAAGCGATGACCCCTGCGGAGAACTGAGGTTGCATTCGTGTATACATTTTTTTCGCATAGGCAACCTCTCAAATTCAGTCAAGAAGATACCACATAGGAGTCATTCGTTCTGCCGACAAAAAACATCGCAGCCCTGCCTAAGTGAAGTATCTCCACATCTCACTCTCTTCCCCATCACCCAACTCGCCAGTCCTCACGTCCTCCGCCCTTATTCTGACACCTTGCACCCTGTCTCTCCGTCGGTTCTCCAGCTTCATCCAGCCTCCAAGCCACAGTGTGAAGCAGATACACGTAATATTACAAGCCGCAGTCGCGTAAAGCGTCGGCAGATACTTTGGCGCATACTCTTGTCTAAAAGTCGCAGCGGAGACGATACCTCCAAGATTGCCAAGTCCAACCATTAGGCCCGTTGTAGCAGCGCGAGCGTTCTCATTGAGGTTGTTGTTATTGTGCCAGGAGTGTACGAGACAGGAAGGTACGTACGCTCCCGCACATAGCAAAAAGCAAGCAAAGTATGCCACGGCTTTGTTGTAGAGGACGTCAATGGTTGCGAGAACGATGAGTCCGACGAGAGAGATGCAGAGAGCGCCGCAGATATGGAACGTGCGTTCGCGGAAGTAGTCGCTGCTGTACGTAATGCAGAGCAGGACGACGAACCCAACCGCATTTGGCGCTACAGTCCAGAGATTGGTCTTAATAACGGAGTACCCCAGCCTCTGGACAATCTGAGGCAGAAAGTTCGATGTTGTGCTGAAGGCTACAGGGTAGGTGAAGGCGATGATGCACCAGGGAAGCATCTTCCAGGTATTCCACTCCTTGAAGCATTCTCGCATGTTGAATTCGTGGGAGCCGGACGAGGATAGGTCGCGGAGTGTGCGACGTTCGGCTAAGCTCCGTTCAGTCTCGTTCAAGAACCACGCCGATTGAGGAGTCGCTGGTAACCAGGCATACGCTATCAAAGCGAGGACCACGGTAAGAGCGCCCTCTATGATGAAGAGAAACTTCCAGCCGGGAATATTGGCATGCTCGATTTGAAAGACGCCGAAGGAGATGAGACCGCTGAAGGCCCCGGCAAGAAGTGCACTGCCAAAGAAAAGTGCGATGCGAAAGCCGAGTTCGCCGCGCGTGTAAAATAGCGTGAGGTAAAAGACGACACCAGCGAAGAACCCGGCTTCGAAAGCACCGAGGAGAAGACGAATGACGAGCATGCCTGCGAAGTTATGTGCTGCACATTGGAAGAGAGCCATTGCGCCCCACCCTACCATTACTGTAGTTTATCATCAGCTCACGGTGGGTGATCTGAGAAGACAGACTTACAAGTCGGGAGCATAACTCTACCACTCCACTTTTTCGTCAACATGTTGAGTGGAAGATCGCACAGTCCGTTCGGGATGTAGAATAGCAAGATCAATAGGCTGTACTGTTCGCCGGTAAACCCAAGGTCCTTGTCCATCCCATCTGTCTTCGCATTACCCAGATTCGATCGGTCAACACTTGCGTCGAGTCAGTCTACCATGAATATGAGATTACAAGGAGGATAAACCCACCTGTTGAAGAAGTACATCAGCGAGAGGAACGGCAAGAGGTAAAAGTCGAGCTTCCGGACTACGTGACTTGTCAATATATGTATATTACTTGACGATGACGAGGTCAGAACGTACCATAGGCGCTCTCAATGTTCTCTTCGACGATGTCAACGACTATACCGGCTTCTTCGTTCGATGTGCTGGAACCGGATAGCCTCCGGGGCTTTTCTTCGATCATGGTGGTGTCCTTCTGCTGCTTTGCTGGCATTGCAAAAGGTGCACCGAGGCAATTGTAGAACTGAGAGAAGAGAAAATGTTATACAAGGTGCTGGCTGACTAGTATATCCATCTTACTCTCATCTAACTACGATGGGTTTAAGTAGCATGCTCTCCTGTTCTAAGTTGTCACATACGCATGTGCAACGCTACTGAGCCTCCCATCTTTGAACATAATGCACATGCGTCTCCCTTGCATGGCGCCACGGGACAGATCAGTATCGTAGCGTGTAAAAGGTCTATAACGTGCGTACTGCATATTTGGGGCTGAAGGATCGCACTCAACCTGGCCTTTATTGATAAGGCGATAGTCTCAAAGAGGAGATGTTAATAAGAGTGGGGGAAGAGCCACGCGCAGAAGACTGACTAACTGTAGCGGGTATATGCAGTAGATAAGCGTACGTCTGGCTGACACCAAACCCGCAATAGAAGGTCTTGCCAATCATCTTTACGAGTCTGCGTGGGCGAGAGCTTCGTTGCCATGATGCGCGCATGAATTGCGGGCTGATACGGAAGGCGCATGATAGCAGGGAACAACGATCATTATAGTCATGAATCTATTCCTGCTGGGTTGATACCTTGAATTTCCCTTGAACTCCAAAGCCATGCACATGAACCCTCAAAATTGTTGAGGTGACCAAACCTATGCGCTTCTAAGTATCTCGTAGGAATTGCTCGTAGTACTGATCCATCCATTGCACAGCAGCCGCCCCGCTCTCCTTGGAGCCGTCGGCGAATCTCCGCACTGTACCAACATAGCCATCTGGACGTACATTGACAACAACGACTTCCTTCTCATCGAGACCATCAAGCCACTTGTCCATGCATGTCTGTTTCCGAGTGTCCTTATCTGAAACGTCGTCAAGGTATAGTGTGAAGGCGGACTCGCGAAGTACGGCTGGTAGGTCTCGGATCTCGAAGTTGTTGCGATCCTCGTCGGTCACTAAAGCATATGTGAAGACACCGCTGACGGGCGTGTACCGCTCGGGCAAGACGAATTGGTCGTGGGGTGCTGCGAGAGGTGGCTGCATGGTGTATGAGGCGTTGCCAGCAGCTGTCACGCGGCCGACATACGAATTGTTTCCTATATGTGAGTGGCACACATTCTCCAAGAATGGCATGGATGCATGGACATTGTGAGTAAAGAAGTAGATGCGGAATTGACCCAGCGCGGGTATGTCGGTTTGGATGTCGACCGGATTAGCATCGATATAGCGTGTGACCTTCGCAGGTGGCAGCAGGTAGCCCGGCTTTAGATGCCCTCTATTGTAACCCTTCGCTTGCACGTTGAGAGTATTGGGGTCATAGCTGACACCGTAACCAGAGATGAACGCGACGTTCTTGGTAAAGTTTGCTGCAAGCGCTACCGGGTCTCCGTCATGGAAAGCATTCGCATGCTCGTAGTCGAAGTCGATTAGATCTTTGGCAATTTTCTGTCGCTCTTGCTCATACGATTCGAGGAGAGCAGGCTTCGCAAGACCGCGCGTCGCGAAATTGAGTTTCCAAGCCAAGTTCCAAGCGTCCTACAGAGAAAGACGTACGAAGTCAGTGTATGTCTCACGTTTACTTCGATTGGTTGTCACTTACATGCATTCCTGTGTTCATGCCCTGCGCTGCCTTGGGGGAATGTGTGTGGCTGGCATCGCCAGCGATAAAGACTCGTTGCTCGTCGTCGGTGAAACGCGCTGCGACTCGCTGTCCAATCTTGTAGCGTCCGAACCACTCGACTGTCTTCCACTCGAGTCGGTATGGGTGTAGTATAGCCTGCGCTCGCTTTTGTACAAACTCTTGGGTAGTTTGCTGTGCGCCCACCGCCTCTGTCGATCCCGGTCGCAATTCGATGTATAGACGGGTCAGACCTCTCTCGCGAGGAATCATCAAGACAGAGCCTAGGGCGTCTGACTGTATGACGACCTTGCTCCAGATATCGGGAAAGTCGGTTTCGAGGACACCGTCGAGCACGCCCCAGACAGCATCGGTCGATGAGCCCACAGGTGTTGCTCCTGGTATGCAATGGCGCACTTTCGAGTGAGCTCCGTCGCAGCCGACTATGTAACGTGTGGCGAAAGTCTTCTTTGTATGATTGACGTCTTGCTGACAGTTGACCGTCAGTGGACGAATAGACATGGGTGTGTAGTTGAAGTCGACGAAGGCTGTGTTCCTAGAAACGACAACACCTCGTTCCCGCAGGTCGTCTTCCAAGACGCCTTCGACCATGCCCTGATGTACCAGCAAGATGTATGGATCAAGCAAGTCGACTACCGGTGGGTAGTGAATCTCACGACCAGTGCGATGAAGTGGTTTGTCGGCCGTTGACTTCCAGAAAGCAATGTCATAAATCTTGACACCCTTTCGTAGCAGCGGCTCCGCAAGACGCATCTGTCGCAAAGTCTCGATAGTCTTTGGTTGGATTCCGTCAGCGCGTCCGGTCGAGGTGCGGTCGGGTCGGTCGTCGATGATGCGCGTCTTGATGCCATATCGTACTAGGTTGTCGCTGTCACTGTTAGATGGTCTCTGCTCAATTGGCCTGAGTCTACCTACGCAAGCATCAGACCGGCAGGTCCTGCACCAACAACCATGACATCGCTCATGAAGCTTGAGTAGTCATCATCTCTGGTATAAGAGACCTGCGACGCAGCCTCCAAGCTGCTTCCCGTCGAACGAGACTCAGAGTCTGGCATCGCAATACCGGGAGCCATCTTCTGTCTAACCGACGACGGCGGGCTGTTGGACGTTGAGCGCTTCATTAGGTTCCATAATGAAGGAGCCATGCTATAAGGCCTTTGGTCTGCACTGATGACGGGCCACTAGAGGCAAAGATGGGGGTCCGGATGTACGTGTGGAGGAGGATGGAGGGGTAGCGTTTGACTCTCTGGCAAACATCTGCCCATTTTCATGCCATTAAAGAGTGCCATGGCATCTGCAAAGTACGTCAACATGCTGCTGCACGCGAAAATGTTTGCTTCGATGGGGTGATGCGATGCAAGGGGGAGTAGCAGACACATGCACTGCGCCGTGCACGCGTTCAGTCCGGCGGGTGGGAAGCGGGCTCCCGTCCACCTCGGCATCCCTGCATCATCTCCCCCACCTGCGCCTCAAACGTCAGCAACACTATGCACCTTTGAGAGAGATCAAAAGCCGATGGGTCTGGAAGTGCCGCTATCTTTACCATGCTGACGGCGTGCGATTGCGGTTGATACGCGAGCGCCGTTGATGGGTACATGAGTAACTTCCACGCTTCTCCCTCATACCAGCATCAAAACTACGCCCAACATGACGACTTCCGAGCTACCGCAGTGGTTGCAAACTGTCAATTACAAGCGAAAGCTACGGGACGACGCTATTCAAAAGTTCATCGATGCGCAGGCAACGCCGGCCGAGGTACTTCACACTCGAGCACGCCAACGACACACATTGACGACGCCAGCAACCCAATGGAGTCGGCGGATCCCATAGTAATCAAGATGTGACAGCCATGGACGATGCCCGACTCATCCCAGAGGCCATAATGTCGCGTGCTGTGACGGTATCGCTGCTGCTGAACGCCTACATCAACCGGTGAGGTCCACGGCTCGCTCTTGCATCGTACCATTCTCACGCCACTTCTTCCAGCGCCATAGACGCCCACAGACGAGTACGACCCCACCACAGTATTCTATGCTGTAACCTCGGAAATTGCTGACATCTCTCAAGACGAACTGGCACGTGCCCGACTAATAGCCCTCCCGCAAGCACTTGCTGATCTACGTAGCCTTACCGAGATCATCTTTGACGATGCCATCAAGCAAGCCAAAGCGTTGGACGATCACTTTGAAAACACTGCTCAATTGTTAGGGCCCCTTCATGGGGTACCCATGACTCTCAAGGACCAGTTCGATGTCAACGGCTACGATAGTACGCTTGGTTATGTTGGGCGCGCCTTCAAACCTGCCCAGCAAGACTGCGTACTGGTATCGCTGTTGAAGGAGATGGGCGCTATCATTGTTGCCAAGTCCAACCTACCACAGAGCATCATGGTACGTCCTGCGATGAGCTTTCGCGTATGGTAAGGCGATGCTGATGTCTGCCAGTGGTGCGAAACCGACAACCCGTTATGGGGCCTCACCACCCATCCAAAGAACACCGGTTTCACGCCTGGTGGCTCGACTGGCGGAGAGGCTACGCTTCTCTCGCTTCAAGGTGCTGTGGTCGGATGGGGCACTGACATTGGAGGCAGCGTACGAATACCTTCACATATGAACGGTTTATACGCACTCAAGCCCAGCAGCACTCGTCTTCCATATCAAGGTGTATCCGTATCAACCGACGGCCAAGAGCACGTTCCCTCGGTCATTGGACCGATGACACGAAACATGAGTTCGCTTACGGCAGTCACCAAAGCCGTGATTGATGCAAAGCCTTGGGAACAGGACCCGAAGTGCTGCCCGGTACCATGGCGATCTGAAGCTTTCGAAGATGCGCGTACGCGACCGCTGGTAGTTGCTATCATGCGTGATGATGAAGTTGTGAGATGTCATCCGCCCATCACCCGCGTTTTAGATGAAGTCGCTGTAAAGCTTCAGAAGGCTGGACATGAGGTAATAACATGGACCCCGGGCACTCTTCATCAAGAATGTATCGATATCATGGTAAGTGCGCGAAACAGGTTCTACGTTCTGAGCTGATCAGAGTCAGGATCAGTATTACACAGCAGACGGTGGTGAAGACATCCGGCGAGATGTTGCGGCGGGTGGAGAACCATTCATTCCGCACGTAGAAGCCCTCGTCAATCGGGGAAAGGCCATCTCCGTCTACGACTACTGGCAGCTGAACAAGAAGAAGCTTGAGCTACAGAAGCGCTACCTCGACCTTTGGAACTCGACAAAATCTCCCAGCTCTGGCAACCCAATTGATGTTCTCCTCACACCTGTCATGCCTCACTCTGCTGTACCTCATAGGAAGTGCAGGTGGGTCGGATACACCAAAGTCTTCAACTTTGTCGACTACCCGGCAGTAGTCCTGCCAGCTGGTGAAGTTTCGAAACAGCTTGATAGTGAGGCCGCGAAGAATATGGGCGAGTACGAGCCCAGGAACACACTAGACGAATGGAACTGGAAGACGTTTGATTTGGACACGATGGATGGTATGCCGATAGGTATACAAATCGTTGCTCGAAGATTACAGGAGGAGAAGGCATTGGGTGCGGCCACGGCTATCGACAGCCTATTGAAGAAGCAGGTCTAGGGCAGGTCTCTGCCATCGCCAATCTATCTTGCTCGTGTAATTCGTCCAAATTCGCGTTCCAATCGTCTGCCTTGGATGTGTTGCTTTTCAAAAATGCAAACTTGGAGGATGAACGCTAATGCACGTGTACACGCGAGCACGCGTTGATAAGCTCAGTAGCAGCCGTCGGCAGGTACGATGAATCATAGCATCACCCCACCTTCCGATCGAGCAATCAGCTCCACCAGATGGGCTACCCAGCATTGGCGGTACGAAGAATAAGCGGGGTAGCTACGCATGCTATCATGAGCTATGCGACCGTCGCTCTTGCTGCGCGTTTGCAGTAAATCTCACTCCAATTTCGCTTGTCAGTATAATCGCGTCAACCTCCACTATACTGCAGCATTGTCGCGTCTGGAATACCATACACAATGGGAAAGAAGAAGGTTCTCGTGAGCTATGGGGTTGACATCGATGTAAGACTTCTTGTGAGCAGCAAATTCTTGCACATACTAACTGGGCGATTCTAGGCTGTTGCGGGCTGGCTTGGTTCGTATGGAGGTGAAGACTCCACGAGTGACATTAGTCGGGGTCAGTATCTTTCCTAGCACGAGATATCAGGCCCCTGCTTACACGTCGCAGGTCTCTGGGCTGGAACAATAGGGACTCAGCGCCTGCTGAAGCTTTTCGACAAGTACGGAATCAAGGCAACATGGTTCATCGTAAGCTCCAAAGCTTCCCGAATTCCTGGTTGCTGCCCTGACAGTTCATAGCCTGGCCACTCTCTCGACACCTTCCCCGAAGACTGCGCTGCCGTACGCGATGCAGGGCACGAAATCGGGCTACACGGCTACTCGCACGAGAACCCCGCCGACATGACCTTTGAGCAGCAACGCGATGTTCTCGACAAGACCTACAAGCAACTCACTACTTTCTGCAATGGCAAGCCTCCGCGAGGTTCCGTCGCACCCTGGTGGGAGACTTCTAAAGAGGGTACCGAGCTCCTGCTCAGCTATGGCATCGAATACGACCACTCCATGTCGCACGAAGACCACCGCTGCTATTGGCTGCGCACGGGCGATGAGTGGACAAAGATCGACTACACCAAGAAGGCGACAGAATGGATGAAGCCTCTTACCAAGGGGAAAGAAACGGGTCTTGTAGAGATACCAGGCAGTTGGTATATCGACGACCTGCCGCCAATGATGTTCATGAAGAAGAGCGCGAACAGCCACGGATGGGTCAATCCGAGAGACGTGGAACAGATTTGGATGGACCACTTCGATTACTTCTATCGTGAGTACGACGAATTTGTCTTCCCGATGACAATACATCCAGACGTCAGTGGGAGGCCGCATGTTGTGCTCATGCATGAAAGGTACGTCCAAAGAGAACGTAGGATGTGAACAAATTCATTAATGAGGTAATAGGATAATCGAACATATTAATAAACACGAAGGCGTGGAGTGGGTGACCATGGAACAGATGGCGGACGACTTCAAGAAGAACAACAAGGTACCCGAGAACGCGATGATGCCGTCGCCGCGTGGAGAAATCCTGAAGTTGCAGAAGCAAGGGAAGGCGTACTCTCTGCTCGATTACGATGGTCCTATGCCAGAGTAGTTACCAGATAGTGCTATTGCTAAATCAATTCCATAATCGTGCGAAACTTCATTAACCTTGATGTTTGCCGTCTACATGTTTGTGAATAGGATACCCATCCGCGCGGGCCTATTTCGGAATGATCGGAAACCGATTCCGCAGCTTGGAGCTATGGCCACCGCGTTACTGCATACCCCTCACGCCAGCCATGTTCCCACCATCACGTTCCCCCCACTCTTGCGCAAATGCATCAAACGCCCATCCGTAGATGCGATTACACCTTCATACCCACCAATCGAGGGTTCCCCCATTCTGAACCTCCACTGCACCAGGTCCTCGGACGCTGGACTAGCTCGATAAGCGCCACTGACTTGACCTCCCGCATCGGTCCAGTGATTGCCAGCTAACTAGCTGTCACGCGTGTCAATCGCGATAGGTGGGTGAGCATGGCCATGTTCAATCACGGTCTGAGTAGGAATGCGTGCTTGATGTGTTTACATACTTGATGAGCGATACAAGTGTGACGCTGGCATTTGCTTTTTCCTTGGTCATCCAGTACAAAGCTTAGTTTCTTTCGTTGAGATCACTATTCTTGTGACATCATGGTTGGTGTGAAACCGCAGGTTATCCAGAAGCAGCGTAGAGACGAGTCCAGCAAGCTCGATGTAAGATTCCTCTAACATTCTTGGAGAATTACAGCTAATGTGGATGGCTAGGTCATAATCGTAGGCGCTGGTCTAGGTGGTCTCGGGGCTGCCATATCGATCCTACTCGCCGGCCACAATGTACACATCCTCGAGTCTACTTCGGAGATCGGTGAAATCGGCGCTGGCATACAATGCCTACCCAACTCCTCACGCGTCCTCATATCCTGGGGTCTAGAAGAATACCTCTCGAAACACGCTACCTCGCCGCGGCTGTGCAACATGATCGGTTGGAAAGGCAACAAGATAAGCGACATGGACTTCCACGAATACGAAAAGGAATGCGGCACACCATTCTGGGACTTTCACAGGGCAAACCTACACATGGGACTGCTGGAAAGGGCGGTAGAGCTTGGCGCGAAGCTCACAACAAAGGCGCGTGTAGTAGATGTTGAGTACGAGGCCGATGTGGAGAACAACGCCACAAGAGCCATCGCCGTGTGTCAGGACGGGACAAGACACAAAGCCGATCTGGTGGTTGGCGCCGACGGCATCAACTCGAAGTGCAGAGAGATACTGCTAGGCCATGAAGATCCACCACTGCTCACTGGCGACCTGGCTTACCGGCTGTTGCTCAATACTGAAGACATGATGAAAGACCCTGAACTCAGAGGTTTCGTGGAAGACCCGCAGGTCAACTACTGGATAGGCCCAGATGCCCATGCCGTTAACTACGTGCTTCGTGGTGGCAAGCTCTTCAACATGGTCCTCTTAGTGCCAGATGATATGCCCGCCGGCGCGAATACATTGGCCGGAAACGTTGAAGAGATGCGTGCCCTGTACAAAGACTGGGATCCGCGGATACCTAAGTTGCTCGCACTCTGCCAGGAGGTGGCCAAGTGGCGGCTGATGATTCGGCCTGGTCTTGATCCTACCTGGTCTCATGAAACTGGCGCGTATACTATACTTGGCGACGCTGCACATGCCACTCTTCCTTACCTCGCGTCGGGTGCTGGTATGTCTTTGGAGGATGGACATGTTCTCGGCCTGTGCTTGGGTAAGATCAAGAGCAAATCCACGGCAGAAAAGAAGCGTGCATTAACAGTATACGAACGTTGTCGACGTGAGCGTACGGAACGCGTCGTTTCGCGTGGTAACCGTCAGCAATATCTCTATCATGTTCACGATGGTCCGATCCAGGAAGAACGCGATAGTACGCTCCGCGCTTTTGGCGAGTTCAATGGTAAGGGGAGAATAACCAAGGAACAATATGAGGAAAAGGGACTGAAGGTTGGTGATGACCCTCTAGCATGGAGATGGGGTGGTGTAGGTAGCTGGCTTATCACGTATGTCTGTGAAGATGATGTTGAGAAGAAGTGGAAAGACTTTGAGAGAGATACGAGGGCTGGGGCAAGAGGTAATGGAGAGGTGAGGGCTGTGTTGTAAGGTACGGATGATTAATGCGGTTGTCGTTGTCGATAATTAATGAAACACATAATGAACTCATACCAGGCTTATCAGCTGCGCATGTAACACCTTGTCGAAATGACTTCCATACTAACGAAGCCTGTGTCTGCCTAGAGGTATGGTGTACAGTCTCTCTACGCCACAAACTGCATGATCTTGCATGAGCAGGCATCAGCGCCACCACCAAGCACAGCCGCAATCACCATCGTCACTGACGCCAACAAGCCAAGCAGGCAGAACAACCACGTCAGTCACCTTGAACTCTAAACATCGAAGCACACAGACGATGCATGAAGTGATCTACGTGTCAGGCTCCCAGTTCCCGCCCTCAAACAGACGTGGCACTCCCACAGTGGTATACTCGCATCAGGCTGACCACCCCGCCTCGTCTTTGGTGACGTAGCAGGCCTCACGGGTCGCCCTCCATCTGCAGCGGAGGAATAGCAAAGCTTCACATCTGCGAATGTGCATAGTCCGCTTCACTGTTTGGGCGACGCAGACTTGATGAGAATGATGCCCAACAGTGTCGAATCGTATATCAAGATGGCGCATCTTCGCGCAATCTGGTTCATGTTAGCTCCCGTCTCGCATGCATTGTGCCCTGTGGGGCACGCTTTCTTTGCGCAACGAAGTGCTGTCGTACCGCCACAATTTGTCGATTACCATCCACTCAGCCACGGTCGAAGAGCTGTCAGGCGCTGGGGTGTCCGCCATTATCCATGCCTCCTGTGCTGGTATTACGACATGTCTATTCGCTGACTGGAGTACAAACATGGGTAGAATGACCGAGATCGCTCTAGTATGCCTTGCAGGACTGACAGCGTTTCCTGCACTCGGGCGACGTGGACTCGAAGTAGAAGAGAAGGCAGACATTCTAGGGTCATCCCTGACCTCCAGGACGACGTCAGGTCTTCTTAGGACACGTCGGACTTGCTAACACATAGCCTGCGCCAAGAAAAATCGACATTGCTTCCTGAGGCCGCCCTTTCGAGTCGGCCATGCCAGCATCAGTGCCGCCCACCATGCTCAGAAGAGGCGATCATTCGTCCATGCATGTCGCAGGACCGGTGAAAAAAGAAGGCAACCAGTCGCCAGGTCATCGTCAAGACAGGGCAGCCATTGCCGTCAGCTTAGGGCGACCGGCAACCGTTCCAACAGCAACGTTTCAACCACATCACTCGCCTCATAATTCCCATGGCGATGCGTTGTCCACGACGCAAGGCAGGTAGGATGCGCTGTCGTGCCCAAAATCTCTGCTTGACGCCAGCGGCTCTTCGTGCCCTCTCAACAATTAGTCCGGCGGTCCTGATGTGACTGGTTAAAAATCGTTGGCTGGCCGACTTCCAGGGTTTGGATGTACTTACAACAGCACGCCTCATCTTTTGTACTCTAACCTTCCCTGCGGAGCTTGGAACGTTTGCTAGGTAGATCAGGCCTACGATGCGGCCATGATGCCTGTACGGGGAGACCAACCTCACAGACGCTCTATCAATATGGGCGGTATGGTTAGTAAAGCGACGCAAAACTCATCATGGTAATGATCATGCTAAAGCAGACGCAGAATGGTCCAAACGAGTACTACCGGAGCGAGTACTACCGAAACGAGACGTACGACCATCCAGGCGTCCCTAACGAGCAAACGCTTGGACACAACTACTACTCCGACTCATTGCGATCAGGATGTTACGCTTTCGACCTCTGGCCGCCGTCCATATGTGAAGCTGTGCAATATGCCTACCCGGCGTCTCTGCCATTCAGACAATCTACTAACATTCCTTTCGAGCTTACCGCAACCCCGACTGAAGAGTCATACGACTCAGTTGGAGGATCAAGCTCAGCGAAAGATTGCGCTGGGCCTTCAGCTTCCGACTATCGCAACGGGCACGAGTCTGCCCGACCAAAAGCTGTCAAGTAAGCGGTCCATTACACTTCGGCGATATACGATACTGACTCGTACACAGAAAGAAGACAAGTCTACGCTGTTCAGTGTGCGTAGACAAACCCCCGTTTACTGGCCAGTACGCCCAGAGAAACCTGAACCGCCACATGGAAAAGCACGGCACATGCGCTGAGTCCAGGAGTGAAAGGCATATCCGTTGCGGGCAACCAGGATGCACGTCGACGTTTGGAAGAGAAGATGCACTGCTCGTCCACCTCAGGCGAAGCCATCCAGAACTCAACACGCCGCCTGCGAAGAAGCGGAAGAGAGAAGAGTAGATCGAAGACGCGATGTGCCTGCTTTGCATACTTCATCGGCGTTATCGTCGGATATGTTAAGGACTTCACAGGTGGTGTTTTCAGGCATTATTTTGACTTCCATCCAGTCTTGCGTATTAGAGTTGATGTACCGAGTATGAGTGTTCATAGACTCCATAGGATCGTCCGTCATGTGTACTACCACCTTGTAGTCTCATGTTGTTAGAATAAAGTTAGCGTAACGTTACCTCTTGATTGTCGACCGATGGTACGACCGGCGCACTTTACATAACCTGATACAAATGTCGTGTAAGAAGGTCTTCCCTGGGGTTGTGATATCATAGTTTACAAGAATGCATGCCAATAACCTCGATAGTGGACATACAACTAGTCTCGCAGCACGTTATCGACTCTTCGAACTGGATTTACTCATACAATTAGCGAAGACTGACATCGTCTCATGCTGGCACTGCAGAGAGGCTTAAGCAGCCATCGAGAGCAGTGTGATGACGTATGCTTATTGTCGGACAGCATGTGCCAGGCTCCTTATTCATCTCGCAGCGTGCTACGAGCTGCTCTAGAGTGTCGTGGTTTGCAAGTTTGCTGATATTCGCCTCGAGCTCTACATGCAATGCATCACGTTGCGTGCATGGATGATGAGTCTTCTTATGAATTTACTGCCCAATGTGGCGAGGGCGCAGCCCCGGGCCAGAAGGCCGCCAAATGCTCCGACGCATTGACAGCTTCGACGACTTGATCGGTGAGCATGGCCGGTTGAGGAGCCATCTTCAAACATTCGAGATTCGCAGGCGCTGCATTTGAGGAGGGTCTCAGCCGGTGCAGCTTGCAGAGAAGGCAAACTTGCATGTCCACGATAGCACGGCTTCACCGCTTTTTCTTGCGCGAGGTCCTTTGCATGCGCACCCCGACATAATTTATCGCAGGTTATGGACCTCGAATGTGGGGGCTATTTTGGTAGGTGAGAACCATCGGAGAAAGGCCAAGAGCAATGCAGCCATGTTGCTACTACTCGCGTGTGTAATCCTTTCAACCAGTGTCAATCAGTGCACGCAGAGTATACATGCACATATCGCACTATGTAGTAAGAAACTTGTTCACTATAGTGCCGCTTTGTTGAACAGCTGCACGTAGTGGTGATACGAAGTGCGACGAGATGTGATTCGGGCCGTCATACATTCTTCGACCTAAGCCTTAGGTGTATGTACGCTCCCGCTTCCCAAACCTTGTTTGCCGCGGATCGTGTGGCTATGCAGCCATCTTCGTCATCGCCCGAGTAATACGGTAAATCTAAATGTTGGTGTATGGTAGAGCGCGGTGGGTTTCTTTGTTCCGCAGGCCTGGGTCGCATCCATTACTATGGAGCCAGGCAGCCGGGTATACCGTGCGCGGCGGCAGTGAAAGAGACTGTTTCAATGGGTTGACTGTTTCTCAGAAAGGCTCCCCTCTCGTTCCTCCTTTCCCGGGTCCTCGCAGTTCCTTGTGTCTTAGTAGCGACCCTACTGGGACAGCGAATGTAAGCATATGACTACAAATCTGTAGTCGCCTGCTGTAGCTCGAAGTGACGCCTTTGCCGACAGACAGTGAATGGAAATATGCTTCATCATGCGGGAAGTTGCTCCCTGCGAATGAGAAGGGTCTCGGGCCGGTCGTGCTGATCGGTTAGGCACGATTGTGCGAGAACGCGTTCCACTAATAGCCGGTGCTGCGCCGGTCACGAGCCGTTCCGTCAGCCCACTCTGTTTTTCGAAAAGACCGTCCTTGATGTCGAAACATGCGTGCCTGATCAGGAGAGCCCTTGATAGACACCAGATGTTGGCGAAACGCCACGCGGCTTGGTATTCGTCACAGTGCCGCTGCGAGTAAGACGCGCAGGAAGCAGGCATAGGCGACCGAGGCTAGAACGTACATTATACTCGTCCGTTCTGCCCATCCTGGCTCTTGTTGCCTATACCCGCAATATGACCATCAGATCTTGAACTAGTCTGACAGCCCATTACGGCTATCCAGTCAAGAAGATGCCAAGACGAACATACAAGTTCTAGAGTACAGCTGGATATGATTGTCGGTTAGACTCGTATGAGCATTGGCCTTTTCAATGCGCTTTGAGCCTTAGTGGCGGGAAACCGATGGTCTACACCTGGTATTCAGATATGAATGACCATGCGCGCACATGGCATCAGGGTACCCCGGCAGGAAATAAACGTATGTGCCTTTCCTGGTATGTTTGCCTTCTTCTTGGGGTGGTCTTCGAGGATAAGCGTCCCGCTGCAGCAGCCGCAGCCGTAGTACACATTGAGCGGCAAAGCCCATCGCATAAAGACCAACAGGTGTCATGTGCTGTGCCGCATCTAGTGCTACTGTTGCGTATCTGATTGGTGTATTGTCAACTAACGAATGTCGCACAATCCCTTGCCGTTTAAGTTGAGACACAGATACGTCGACAGGGCTGATCCGCGTTCCGGTTCGACACTCGAACACGCGGTGAGGCGCGACATGCCCTGGCATCGACTTTGCCGACCGTCGTGTCTCAGCTCAGGGTCCTCCATCGGCTCCAGCGCGCCTTCCTCCCCAATCGAATCGGTCGCCGTTCGATACGGATAGCGGCATAAACACTGTGCGGACCCCAGGTCACTAACGAAATCGCTCCTGCGTTCATTGTGTTTGTTTGGATCTGGAAGGCTCTGGTTCGTAAGACTGGTTTTTTGTAGGGTAGACTTTGGCTGAAGTGTGATAAAACTGACGGAGACATAGCGCACGGAGGTGCTTCGCTGGACTCAGTGAAATTTGAAAGCCTTCGGACAAATTCTGCGTCATCTCATGGGCGTCGTCAGAATCGTTCTCCTGAAAAGATCATCCCTTTTCAAATCTCTTCGTGGCCAAACCTTGCTCCACCTTGGACCAGGACGTTGTTGGATAGCTTTGGCCGCATGGCGTACGACCAGACGCAGGGTGGCGACGAGGGCTCGTGGTCGCAGCGAAGCGATGGGTATAGAAGAAGAGCCCCGTTCCCAGCGACAGTAGTTTGCGATACTGGAGCTGAGCAGACTTTGAGAGTAACCGCACCTTCATCCGGACTCGGCGGATGTTCTCAGCCTTATGGGATCTATTATCCGAATAGTGGTTATCAACAACCTCTATCGCCAGGACACAATACTGTCGAGAGTAATGCATATCAAAGATATACTGACGCAGTAAGCGCTTCGCAGAGTAGTCCCATAGCGCAATTCGAGTACGCACCACAGAACACCTTCCCTGGTGGGCACCGGTATGTGTCTGGAAAACGACCAATGTCGCCCGCCCGCTGACTTAGTAATAGCTACGTGAGTACCTATCCACCAATAGGACACGATACGCATCAAGGGTATCATGACATGGGAACGACCCATGCGCCTTTGTCGACCTCCATGACTGGTAACTAGTATGTGGTCTCCTCAAAGGTCGTTCGCTTATGCTGATATTGCTGTGAAGCCAGGGCCCAACATATCCTTACGTAGCTCCGGCATCTCCTCCTACTGCCATGTACCCGATGCCGCCGGTACAGGTCCCTGAGGGATCCCACATCGACGCCGAGTATAGCGTACCCTGCCCGTATCGCTGCGGCACCGTTCTGACAGGTGTACATGCGTTGGGAAACCTGACGCGCCACCTCAAGACCCAGGCTTGCCCAGGATCTAGTCGGGCTAAAGTTCGTTATCCATGCCCCATCGACGGATGCGGAAGACAGTATGCCCGTTCGGATGGGTTGAGAGTGCATATGCGAAGACGACATGGTGCGCCACCACCTGTGCCGAGGGCCGATGGCGTGATTGATGAGGATGGAGACTGAACGGGTTGCTGGCGGTGTCGTCTGTGTGGTGGGTCAGGTCAGCCCGATACAGCCATTCTGGAAGAAGACATTTTGTATGCTCGCCGGTCGTGGCTCTTCCATCATCCGTTTCTTTCGTGTTTTCATCTGTCAACCCTGAATTCTCGTGTCATATCGACAATGTCTTGGAGGGTTTGTTGCATGCAGATGTCGGTGTTGATGACGGAAAGAGCGATCATACGGTCTACATAATCGATAAAGATCAGTGTGTTCAGCTGCGCTTTCCGCCGCGGTCCGGGAAAAGGCACTCATGTCGGGCGTTGGTCATCCGCAAGAGTTATAGAACAATGGTTGAATATGACAGACTCAAGATGGGGCCCACCATGACTGGCGTGAAGCGATGGGTGAAGTGACGATGGTTCCCAGGGTTGCAGGAACGGCGTCTGAGATTCATGGCAGGGGCACTGAGTCGTTGGGCAGCCCAACGGGAAGGATCACCCGGTCGTCTTAGGCAAGAGCGGTTAGTCCATCGGTCGCAGTCGATCGTGAACCCAGTTTCAGCTGTTCCTCATCACCCCCAAAGCGGAACGTCACGGGCATTCTTGCAACTAGCATCCGAAGCATCTCATAGTATTCGACCCGGTAGTGGTACATTGTCCATTCGACTCTGCGCACGGATAAACCACGCTCTCAACTGCTGGGGTCATCCGTCTTGCATCCCATGTTGGTGGATTAAGATCGGACCAAGATGAGCGCCATTTGCGCAAGAGCAAGGGACAGCGTCTCGCATCGTCATACAGTACCACGTACCTGACGTCAATACAATACGTATTGAGTGCATGAAGAGATTCCGCAAGCCCTCGCATATGCAAGTTGTCCCAAAAGGTGTATACTATAGCTTGCCAATAGCCGCATCTCGCTACCGTGAGGTCCAGGGATGGTCAATTTTCCGCGGCCAACACCCGTCAGCCACGTCGACACGCCATGGCCCAGAAATTTCAAGTGCCGAATAGACGACATGGCGTTGTGAGCACCCCGACTGTGGTTCGCTTTGGTGGTATTGATATTTGTCATTACTATTCTGTGTGGATGTTCTGACCACGAGGTATGCGTTATAGACATTAAGCCTTCGACTCCAAGACATGTGTAGGAAAGTAAATGCGACCGCGGCAGTGGTATAGCGTAAATGCCCAAAATCAAATTGAGACCCAATGCGCGCCAAGAAGTAAAGCAAGCGAAAGAAAGGCGGCATCTAACGACCGTCGTTAGTTTGAACGTGTAAACAGAAGGAAAAGGTGCTTCAAAGGCTCGTAATTTGAGCGCCGGCCGGGGGCGCTGAGACTCGATGTGGTCTGAGATTGATGACAGACTCTAACTCTCTCAGCATGTTGGTGCTCGCATCTCGCTGCTCACGTAGCGAGGCTTGCCGAACGCGGTCCTCTTGGATCTTCTGCATCCGCTCTTCTCTCGACATAGTGGCTCGTGTCTTGGGTATAGCAATAGCTTCGAACACTTCGTCGTCGGAATTGCTGCCTTGATCGCTCGACGGAGCACTCTGATGGGGACTCAGCAAGTCACCATTAAGGGCGCGCAGAGCATCAGACGGACTGCCTTCATCTACAGCAGTCAGGCCGCCTAGGCTTGGAACTGGCGAGCGTAGTCCACTTGATGCTTGCGAGATCCTGCGTTCATGGCGATCGATATTTAGAGCCAGTGCGTTCTTGCCGGCTTCCCAAGCTTGTACCAAACTCTTGAGGTCTGCGCCAATGGAGTCGTATTGCACTAGGAGAGAGTGGCCGAGATCGGTTACATCCTCCGTGTCCTCTAAGCTTTTGTTGGTCTCTTCGCGGAGTACCTGCATCTTGGCTTGCAAGCCTCGAATACCGCTCGACAAGCCTGATAGTTTGCGCACGGAATTGCGTATCTTTTCTCGGCCAGGCGTGGGTGCAGCTTTGGCGGGCGATGGTAGTACGAACTGCTCTTCCTCGGCGAGCACGCGATTGAACTTCTCGCTCCATTCTCCAACAGGACGAGCCGTGTTTAGCATAGAGTCCACGACTGTCGACCATCGCGCAAAGTCAGGCTTGCCGCCGTCTGCCTCCATAGCAAGAAGGGAGCACAGGTACACTCGTCGGAGAATAGACAATCGATATTGGAGAATGCGCAGCGCTTTCAACGTTTCGGCATCATCGAATTCGGATTCGCTGTAGCTCAAAGCGGCTTCCTGCATGTCCGGATTGCTGATTTCGTACACGTCGAGGTACTTTTCCAAATCATCTTCTTGTATCAATTGCTTCAGACTGCGGCACTGTTCGGCGAGAATGGGGACAATGTCGGCATATGCAGCGCGGAGGTTCCGACGCAGTCGCTGGCAACGGCGGGCCTGTCCTTTCTCTTCGATGCGCGAGATGGGCGGCAAAGGGCTGCTCCTGCGCGGTGTTAGTACGAGTACCACGGAGTTTGGTTGATTGGTGACCTACAATCGATAGCCGCGAGAGACGAGCTCGACTTCCTGGATCAATGCAAGGGCAGATGATGTCGAGGCTTCGAACGCCTGCAGGTTTGCAACCAGGTCAGCCGCGCCCTTGACTGCCTCCTGCCTCAGGTATTGCAGCCATTGCCGTCGCAGGTACGTGTAGCCGGCCGTAGCAATGGCAGCGAAAACCAGAATGACCAGCAGGGTCCTACTCTTGCTGAACGCAGGCTGGCGTCGCGACCAGTGGACCAGCCATGCCAGTATGAAGGTCGCCGTGCCAATGAAAGCCGCACCGACGGGGTTTATTGCTGCGACCTTGAATTCGTGAGGGCCGGGGCGTCCGTTGGCCGCGAAGCTGGGAATGGCGGATGCGCGAAGGCCTCCCTGCTCGCCGAGGAGCTGGGAAGCGACGATGAGGTAGCGGAACTGCTCCAGAAAGCGCTCGTTGTCGGCGCGCCCAATGCGAGAGTTGACGGCTTTCTAAGTCATGTTAATAAGCATCCAGATGTTGCCGGGGGGATGTCGCAGTCGTACCGAACATGCCGTGTGTATGCGGGCGATGGAGCCATGGCGGGCGTGGATGCGCAGTGGCTGTGGGAGCCTGTCTCGTATCCGCGATTGCAGCGTCGAAGGGCCCCGGGGCGCGAAACTCTGCGGGAAGGCGGACTGCGATGGGGATTGGGATGGGGAGTTGTCGGGTGACCCAGTACCTTGACCTAAGCCACGGCGGTTAGTATGCGTAATATCGTCATCGTCGTGGTGCTGCGGGTCGCACCTTCAAGTAACTGCGCAAGAGGCGAGCCGTCGGATATGATATTCTCCATGTCGCTACCGCCGCATGGTGCGATTTCGTGTGTTGTTGTAGGTTCCCGCTCCAACGCCTGTGATGACTGCGGGTGCTCTAGGCTAGGGAGGGAAGGTGCCCGTGATATCGAAATGGCGGGGATGGCTGCTGCAGGGGCCGGCGCGTGTTGTGCGTGGGATCCAATCGTGGGCGCTGTCAACGGGTAACGACGTGTCTGGTGGCAGTAAAGGAGCGTGGGAGACACATGCGAGGTGTAGGTGAGTGTGAGTGGTTCGAGTAGTAATAGTGGTATAGGTCAGGGTCCGGAAATGAACTCGTGATTGGTGTGAAACAATCATGGGGAACGTTCGCTCGTTTACGCATCCCTCGACAAACATGCCCCTGGTTCCTTGCATACGCGCCTGCTCTGTCCTCGAGGCCGACGTACGGATGACGAGCATGTCATGTGCCTGTCCATGCTGTGCATCGTCGTTCCCCTGCTAACATCTGGCTACACACCAACATCGACTCATCTAACGGCATTCTTAACCATTACTTCGCTCAACTCGCTCTCCGATATCGAGGCTGCGAGTCAGCCGCACGTCCTCCGACATGCCATCCTAGCCGTCGCACTGATGCTCCGGACTAATCTGTCCATACCCATCTCCGCCGCATTGTATTGGCACCGGCGGAACACCAATCGCGCAGTTGCTGCGATGCACTCGGCCTTCCATTTCAACAATAACATCGCCATGCACGAAGAAGCGAGTACCGCTTGAATTGGCCTCCAGTATAAACTTTACCCGCATTATGCTTTATCGGTGCAGCGTTGCCTGGGTACCTGAGCATTCTGTAATGTTTGGTACAACCAAAGAAACGGCCGTTTCTGTCCATGGATAATCGATAACGCTATCAATGACGTACCTGCAGCATCGCATCTCCAAAAGCATGTGGCTTGCAGATCCCGCAAAAGCAACCTCCAGGTCGCATCAAAATTCTCCGTGCTGACCTCGGGAGCTAATGGAAACGTGAGCCTCAAGCTTACAAAGCACCAAACGGCGGCCTGGTGTATCGCCTCCCGTGGGTACTTTCCATGTTGCAGGCGGAACGAGACCGCAGGTAATGTGCTAAACATGATGAATCGACCAAATCCCAGATTCACCTAAGCATCACCCTTAACTGCTCGCCGCCACTGCCTCCTTGGCCGGATACAACTGCTGTGGCCATGAGCATGAAACTGTCGCGGCATAGTCCTGTTTCGGCTCATGTGCTTGATGCAAAGATTTGTCCGAGTATGTGACTGAATTGCAGACTAATCGGTCAGCTTACACTACACCTACACGATGCAATGACGAACGACGTTCGGCAACTCCCATTCGTCTTCCAGTGTATCCGGATATCAAGAACAAGGCTGCGCCTCTGGAGAGTCATACAGTGACAGGGTAACAAAACGCCACAGATTGTCAAGCAGGCTGTCTCTGCAAGCGATCCATCTTGACTTTATACTTTATGTATCGTCTTTGTCACGATTATGTGTAGCATTTCCTCATTGCTTTCCCCACCTAGCCTTGATCATCTTCTTGTCAGCATGGACAACAGTATGATCGAAAGCTTACTGACTACTGTGGACCTGATCAATACCAATCTTGATAGATCACCTGATTCGTGGCATGACCAACTGCCAGCCATTCAAAACATTACTTTTTCCTTCGAGGTAAACGATACAGCTCCCGACGAAGCACGCAGGCATTGGCAGGTACCTCTCATCAGCGTCTTCCAGCGCGTGGCTTTTGTCGATGCTGATACTGGTGCTGTCAAAGACTTAGCAGACTGGTGCCTGCGTCAGTCATTGGTCCTACTACAAATATACCCAGACGACGTCGAGATCCTAACTCGTGAGTCCGTCCAGATGACATCAGGCAATGCTGACTGCTGCAGTGATTGGCCGCAACTGGTTACTGCGAGCGCAGAGGGCTCTTTCGAGCATTTCCCAAGCGCAGAGGATGTCTTTGAGCAGCGATACAAGCTCATCAAGGTCCTCGGTCGAAGCTGAAGAACGACTGCGTGAGCCAGATTATGTCGAAGCCAGAGGACTGTTATTGCCAGCTACCGACTATCTCCAACGCGCAGTATACGTAGCGACCGAACAGGGAGTTGTTACGGGTCTCCTTCTGTCTACAATAAGTTAAGCCACAGTTGATACGTTCTCTCGCTAACTTTGCCCAGGCTGCCGAATCGTTCTTGAGTCTGGGAAATGTCACATCACCCAGAGCCAACAGTCGATATTTTCAGCATGCGATTGCATATTTGCGAGCCGCAAGAGACATGCCGAATTACTTCTTAGCTCCACATTTGGAACGGTAAGCGCTTGGCCTGTATGATAAAGCAGCGCACTAGGCTGACATGTCAAGGTACCTCGAGGGATATGGTCCTCTTTATGACGATGTATGAGTAGGCATAGCTGAAAAAGACCCAGCTAGAAATCTATAACGGAATGTAAATTCTATAACCCGCGCTGTCAAACATATTTAAGGTGATATGACAGGTGTTCGGAGATCGTTGGTGTCGCGGGCCCATCCATGGATGATAGAAGGGTTCGGGCACGGGCCATCCTCCACTCAACTCCACTCCCGCCGGAAGGTCCAGCCAGCACAACGACTATCCCAAGCAGCCAGCACAGCATCGGCGCGCATCTACAAGACGCTTCGAACAACCCACATACCTCGAACACGTCTCCATCGTCTGCGTGTATTCACGCCGTGACAATCGAACTTGCACTGAGCCGTTCCGGACGAAGCAGCAACCATACGGCCGAACTCATCACCCGTTTCTTGACCGAACACATACATCCGGAGCATCCAGTCGGAGTCTGACGTTCCGATCGGACAAGGCGATAACACATACACAATGGCGGCATCGGCACTAAACGAAGAGCGAGAACTCGCCATCCACCCAATCGTCGCAAGCAGCGTACAGCACAACACCCAGGTACGCACACCACCAAGCCCCATCATTGCGCGACATCAATCTTGTTTTCTTCCCTGTTCAACCTTCTTGGACTAACATAAGCTCCACACAGGTCATCTCCAACATCCGCAGTCTCACCGCATCACTCTTCGGCGTCGCCGCAGGCACATTAGGCCTCGAGTCTTACACAGGCTTCATATTCTACCTCCTCGGGTCGCTCGTGGTATCAGCGCTGCTATTTGCGCTCAAGACAAATGGCAAGCCCGGCGCATACTTCTACCGGCCGCTGGGTGATTTGTGGTTGGGCGATGTGTTTGGGGGTTTGAGTGGATTCGTCCTTACTTGGACGCTGTTCTACGGCTTGGTCAGAGCATGAAAAGGCAGAGCCGGATGTTGTGATGTAAATGGACAATCGGAATGAGGGTATTTGGATACCATGAATGGTATAATATCGATGGCTTGGAGAAGCGCTGGGCTTCAACGCTTGCGTGGTGGACACGGCCGCAAGTGACAGATGCACGAGATACAAGCATGTGGCCATGGAAAGAAGCACTCTGCGGCAGGTCAGAGGCTGTGCAGTAAGCGCAGCTGGTCGAGTGAGCGAGCAGTAATCGGAGGGGCGACGAGTGCTCTCAAGACGAGGATGGGTTGTTTCCACGTTGTCTCATCATGATACCCACCTGAATACATCAATTCGCGATGTATAATTTCTAAACCGATTGATATGATTACGCATCTTCTCAAATGTTGCAAGCCTTTTAGTAGAAGCACACTGCCGTATCAGACACTCGAGTAACAATGGGCGTATCATTGTCAGGGGCAAATCGTACCCAATCGCAAAGCCATGCTTTCGACAGCAATCTGGAACCAGTCAAGCACGAAGGGTATGGTCTTGGCGGTACTTTATGCCCTGTGCTGAGTTAGCGCGTGGCCGACGCGTTCGCCAACCACTTTCGCGTTCCCCTCCATTGATTGTTGCCTCTACCGCAATTGTCTCCTGCTCAACCACGCTTTGTATACCCCCGTCAGCGTTATCGTACTCTCTTAATCCCAATCTACAGTCAACAGTATGTATCTTCTTTGACATGTGGCCAACAAAGTTAACCGTCTGCAGTGCTCGAGGCAAAACTACCCCAGGCCCAAATCCTCAAGAAGGTACGTTCGCGCGGGAAGCGTAGCAAAAGCTATTCTGACAGCAACAGGTCGTCGACGCCATCAAGGACCTCGTACAGGACTGCAACTTCGACTGCAATGACTCGGGCATCGCGCTCCAGGCCATGGACAACTCGCACGTCGCCCTTGTCTCCATGATGCTCAAATCGGAAGCCTTCGATCCCTTCCGCTGCGACCGCAACATCGCGCTCGGAATCAATCTCGGTTCTCTTACAAAGGTGCTTCGTGCCGCTGGAAACGATGACGCCCTTACCATCAAGGCTGAGGACTCGCCTGATGTCGTCAACTTGCTCTTCGAATCCAGCACCACATCGAGGCTGAGCGAATATGACATCAAGCTCATGGATATCGACCAGGAACATCTTGGTATCCCTGAGACGGACTACGCGGCAACAGTCACGATGCCATCGGCTGAGTTCCAGCGCATCTGCAGGGACCTAGGCGCATTGTCCGAGTCAGGTACGTCCCGAACCAAAGGCAGCAGCGCGACAGCACACCATGCAACAAACTAACTTTGCTCCAGTTTCGATTGAGTGCACCAAGGATGGAATCAAATTCGCATGCTCTGGCGACATTGGTTCTGGCTCCGTCATCCTCAAGACATCCAGCAACGTTGAGAAGCCAGAGGAGAACGTTTCGGTTGAAATGAATGAACCTGTCTCACTCACTTTCTCTCTCAAGTACCTGATCAACTTCTGCAAGGCGAGTGGCCTGTCAAATTCAGTCAAGCTCTGTCTATCTAGCGAGGTTCCCTTGCTTGTCGAATACCCCTTTGAGTCCAGCTACCTGAGGTTCTACCTCGCACCCAAGGTATGTATCTATCCCATAGGACACCAACACATTGCTAATATGAACAGATTGGCGACGAGGACTAAACGCATCATGACTTCATTCACACACAAGCGGCATGTTTCCAGGATAGATGTGGGGGATTTGCGGCGCAATGGCTTCGATATGCATCGAGCGTCTGTTAGCTCATGGTTCTGGCGTGCGACATTGGCGAAAACGCGGTGCCGCGTGGTGTGTTCCGCGCCCTAGGCACAAAAGGAAAGCTACTGCCCCACCAACGGGTTCACGTCATGTCGCGGAATTTCAGATAAGGAGATCAACAGTAAATCAACAACGTACCCCGTCTGCGCGTTTTATTTCACCTCCTTTACTTGACTACTTCTTACTATCATACAACATGGCTTCCGACACGCTGATACCTGACACGCGCGTGCTTGCGATTGCCAGTCATGTAAGACTCACGCGCGGTACATCATTTCTTGCTAACATGCTATAGGTGGTCCATGGGTGAGTCGCGTGTTGTCGCGGTAGATGCAGTACACTGACATTGAGCTGAGCTATGTTGGGAACAAAATGGCCACTTTTGTCATGCAATCGCTAGGTTGCGACGTCTCTGCGATCAATACTGTGCACTACAGTAAGTAGATCATTCCCGTCGACCGGCGCATAGCTAACATCTCAGGCAACCACACGGCGTACAAGCAAGTCAAAGGCACAAAGACATCCGCTAGCGAAATCCTCGAACTCTACGAGGGGCTACAGCAAGCGAACCTTACCAACTTCGACGTGCTCTTGACCGGATACATGCCCAGTGCCGAGGCCGTACAAACGATAGGGACGATTGGCAGAGACATCAAGTTCAATGCCGGCACGAAACCGGGCAGCTTCTTTTGGGGTGGGTTCACATGTGAGGTGTCAGAAGGCAGAACTGACAAAGACAGTACTCGATCCGGTCATGGGCGACAATGGCAAGCTGTATATTCCGGAAGATGAAGTACCGGAGTACAAGGGACTGTTGCGCGAGGCGGATCTCATACTTCCGAACCAGTTCGAGGCCGAGTGAGTGCCTCTGGGGGCCATATCGCAGACGCGCGACAATTGCTGACAGAGACACAGACTACTATCCGATACACCCATTACCGATCTCAAGTCCCTCGCAGCTGCCATCCAAGTCCTCCACAAGACCTACCAAGTCCCCCATGTAATCATAACGTCTCTACGCTTGACACGCGACAACCAGACTATACCCTCGAGACCAGTGTCAAAAGCCGGCACTGGCACGCATACTCCCTCAGACCCTCAGCACCTCGACGCATCAACATCCCACCCTTCAGCATGGTCACAATCACAAGCCCCCCAAATCGACCTGAACGAAGTCGAAAACCTTACAATCATCGGCTCAACCGCAACCTCCGACTACAAACCCCGCCTCTTCCGTATCGACACCCCGCAACTCCCGCTCTTTTTCTCAGGAACAGGAGATATGTTCGCCGCGCTCACAATCCCCCGCCTCATCGAAGCCGTACACGATGCCTCCTCACCTGACTTCAATCTTTCCGCAAAACCGAGCTGGCGCTCACCCGATGATGTGGCTGCGGAGGAACTGCCCTTGGCGAAGGCATGTCAGAAGGTGCTTGCGTCCATGCAAGCTATACTGACTCGCACGACGTCTGCGTGTCAGGAGAAGATGGCTGCGTATGATGCGCGTGCTGCGAAGGAAGGCCGTGGTGAGGGTGATGAAGCGGATGAAGAGATTAGCAAGAAAAGGTATCTGGCGCTTATGAATGCGAGTGAGGTTACGGTTCCGCGGTATGTCAAGGAGATGATTGATCCGCCGGATCTTGAACGGTTCAGGCCACGGGCGGTATCCGAGGGAGAGAGTGTGCCTGCGAATGTTGGGGAGAGGAAGCCGGATGAGTTGAATGTGCTGCATTTGGGCGTTGGGACGAAGGATGGTGGGGCGATGCAGGTGCTACAGTCAGGGACGCAGGCCAAGGTTGTTGGAGAGGGAGAGAAGAAGGACGCGGGTGATTCATGATATTTGATTGTGTAGACGTTATACGTTGAGCTCTATGGATGCCAGATCATCAATATTTCGTTGCCACTATCAACGGCCGAAGATGCTATCCAACCCAGACCACAAAGCAAGCGTTTGCTCTTCAAGTTTCCTAGAATCGCTAGAGTAGCCAATATCCACAATCAGGAGAACCATCTGCCTCAGCCATGCCCTGTGTATACCTTCGCAGTTCCCCTCACCCAGGAGAGACAGTATACCATCTGCGGCCGTATCGAGCATGGGGTCTTGGGTATCCGCGGCGTATTCCCCTCGTGAATTACTCGCAATGCTAACAGCAAAAATGGTCGCAGCAACCTAAGCCTTTACACTATCTGCAGCTACCTCTGCCACCTCGGCAGCCTCTGTCGCAGTTTCCGCCGCCTGGGTTGCTACGGTTGTAGCCGCGCCAAAGCCTCCTGTGCTGCCGAAACCACCAGCGCCCCTCACTGTGTCTTCCAATTGGTCGACGACAACTACGCTGGGCATGACGACGCGCTCGACGATGAGTTGGGCGATGCGGTCGCCGATCTTGACGGGGAAATCGTTCTCGGATAGGTTGGCGAGGATGACGCCAACGGGGCCGCGGTAGTCTGCGTCGATTACGCCGGCGAGAGTGTCGATGCCGTGTTTGTAGGCGAGGCCGGAGCGGGGTGCTACTCTGCCATCTGTTTGAAAGGTCGTTAGCAGAAGGTCTGCAGCAGCCTTGTCAATGATTGGAGTATGAGATAGAATACATACACGTTCCATCCGGCACCGAGATCTTGATATCCGTCGCTACCAATGCTCTCCCTCGCGCTGGAATAACCATCTCGACTGCACTGTACAGATCGTGTCCAGCAGCGAAAGCGCTTCCCTTTGTCGGCGCCTTGGCATTCGGACTCAGCAGTTGTACCTGCAATTGTTGCTCCGCCGCCGCTGCACTAGCTAATGACGACGCACCAACCGGCGCTGAAGGTTGTAGTGCTGCCATGTTGTCGTGGCTGGGGAGATGTGAAGCTGCCAAGGGTGTGGGTGTAGCGGCGCCCGAGTCTGTTCCCCGTGGTAGAGTGGAGGCGTGGTAGAGAGGAGTGGGGTCGATGACTTTGGTTCGCTTTGGGAGGGGTGACGATGGCAGAGACGGCGGCTCGTGGATGGGGATTGGGGTGTCTGACATAATTTTGCGAGGGTGGAAGTTGAGTTGTTTGGAGGGGCGGTGAAGGTGGGTGAAGGACGCGTTTGGTGGGGAAGAGACGACGCGTTAAGGTCTGCCGTCATTGGCTGGTTGGCGAGGAACGTGCGAATTGCGTCTGTCGACAGTAAGGACTCCTCTACTTCCCTATGACTTGCTTGAGGTCTTGCTGCTTGCTACAACGAGATACTACGATATGTTCTGGGCTAGAGCCTGTATCAAATGCTGGATCCTAGGACTAGTTGTTACCCTTCTGTAAGCAACGAACTCATACCCGAAGTCGACGAGACTCTTCTTCCATGACAGATAACCGCATTGAGCTTGAATTGATGCAGCGGTAATTGCGCACTCCAGGAGCAGATAATATTCATGCCAAAATGAAGGAGGTCGCTTGCCTGGCCGTCATTGCTTTCTGCTAATGGCGAGAGAAAGTCGCAATCGCTTATGGGAGTATATGCGCATTGAATGTACTCAATAAAACATCCGGGACAAGGCTCGTCATTTGCATCGCAAGCGAGCACTGCGTTTTCTGGTAGACCTGATGCTGCGTGCGCAATGCCCTTCAGCTGATGTGGTATCTCTCGTGACCTCGCAACCAGTGGCGGAGCGATTGTGGCTTGCGTCGATCCCCCGCATTTATGTCCGCACTGTGCAGACTGCAGATGCTGTCGTCATGTCTCCAGGGTAGTGTGGAGGTGCATAGACCGATACGACGAGTACGCTTTCGATTGAGTGTTCTATCCCAGACATGGCCTTGTCTGCAATAATTCATGAGAGTGTGGCTATGCCCCACCAAAGAGACCATGTCAATGACATGCTCACCGAGAACATTGCGGGTCAGTGCCTCCGACTTCTCGGATCGGGGGAAGCGACGCTCCGGCCTGGCGACAGCGTGACTCGGCCAAGCCGTCTTGGCTCCCAAGCTTGAACGGGGACCCCACGAGCTTGACCTGACCTGAGACTTTGGCACAAACCCGTCATCTCTGCAAAAACGCCATCACCCTGGCATACATGTCACGAGGCAGATGGAAATCGAGTCTCGTGATCCCCATGAAACTTGTACTCCATGGGGAGTCACGCTGGTGTGACGCGCCCCATGCATAGTGGAGGCGACTCCGACATTCTCACCTCTCTGTGCCGCGCTACACTCCAGACTTCCCATATCGGAGCCGCCTTGGTGGACCTCACTCTTCAGACCACATGACCGGCCGTGTTCTGTTCCGAAACCAGGTCTCAAGTGGACCCCGATTGTTGAGCGGAGGTGCTGCCAGACTCCATGCATACGAGATTTTCGCCTCCAGATGCATTGCGCAGCTAAACGCTACCGGACTGCCAGCCCTACATCGGTTAGGCCAAGAAAATCCTCCCGACAGTTCGACCAAGCGCTGGGTGCATGGTTCGAGGCTACCGTAGCCGATCCATCTGGTTGGCCGAGACCACGCTACCGCGATCAAGCATGCTTGTTGAGCCTCACGGAGCGTCGTGGGAACTAATGCACCCCGTTTGCCCTGAGGTCTTTCTGCGACTTTGGCGCGGCCAGAAGCAAAATCCTGCACGCTACTCATCTCCCCACCTCTTCGATTTGCGCTTGGTTTCCCACAGACTACCCGTTGGTACCAGCTCTTCGGCCAATGTTAGCAACACCGAGCACCGGAGTCGCGATATTCCAGAATCCTTCTACGACCATACTGCAAACAGCTGGATGCCGTGTGTCTAAGCAATCGCGCATGGCAAGGCTTGTCTGCATACGCGTTGCCAATTGGCGATTGCATTGTCCAGTGAAACATCATGGATTCGTTGAGTGATGCGCTGTGCCTGTCTGACGATCAACGGCAGACGAACATCAGTTGATGGTTTGCTCCGCGACCACGTCTATCAAGCAGAGGCGATGAACGCTGTATGCCTGCATACCAGCATGCACCTCCGCAGCATGAGGTCAGTGGTTCATAGCTTACACAAACCCGACTCGACAATGCATGACGGCTAAAGGTGACGCTATCCACCTAGTGTCCTATCATCTAGCTGCTCCTACGCCACGTCTTCGCCCCGGCACGCGACTGTCATCTCACTGTTGGGTGCATGTGCCAGCAGACTGGCCATGTGTGTCACGTAACCCGATGATATTTGCCATCGTTTTCCAGCAACACGAACGTGGGACCGCTGGATAACGTTGCGCTAGCTGAATCTCGGCTCCCTGATTTCCAAATCTACTAGAATTGGCTCACGATGATTTGAACGCTATGGCATCCACAGGCCTGCGACGTGCTAGTGGCCAGCATCTGGTCTGCTCTAGCTCCATAACCATCATGGCTAAGACCATCCACTAAGCTACCCCAGTCACTTCGGACCTACTTCGCTAGCCTGCTGGCCAGCCGCGGGACTAGCGCGCTCACCCCATGCTTCCAGTCTCCAGACTAGACAGCTGCCCATGGAGATCCCCAGGCTCGTGTGAACAGTTCCCCAAACGTACTTAAAGATGGGCAGCCCGCCTTGGAGTGATAACCATCCTCATCCGAGTACTCAACCATCTCTCTGGACTTGAGTCTTCCTTCTATACCCATTTTACTTCCTCAGACAGTTGCCAATCATGGGTCTGATGTTGAAGAAGCCTGAGGGCGTAGCTGGCTCGACCGCGCCCGCCATCTTGGTCGGCCTGTTCGTCGCCTTTGGTGGTGTTCTGTTTGGGTATGTACGATTGATCTTTTCTCAAGAGTTCTACTAACAAGTATAGTTATGATACCGGTACCATTGGTGGTATTCTGGGAATGCACCACTGGCGAGAGCTTTTCAGCACTGGCTACATCAACAAGAAGGACAACATGCTCGATGTCACCGCCGAACAGACTTCCTTGATCGTCTCCATCCTCTCTGCCGGTACCTTCTTCGGTGCTCTCACCGCAGCACCCACTGCTGATTTCCTCGGTCGCCGCCTCGGTCTCGTTGTCAGCAACGTTGTATTCTGTGTTGGTGTCATTCTCCAGACCGTCGCCACTGCCATCCCCATGTTCGTCGCTGGACGTTTCTTCGCTGGCTACGGAGTCGGTATGATCAGTGCAACCATCCCGCTCTACCAATCCGAGACAGCCCCCAAGTGGATTCGTGGTACCATTGTTGGTTGCTACCAGCTTGCTATCACAATCGGTCTTCTACTCGCTGCTATCGTCAACAACTCCACGAAGGACAGGGCTGACACTGGCTCCTACCGTATCCCTATTGCTGTTCAATTCGCTTGGGCTATCATCCTCTTTGTCGGCTGCATCTGGCTTCCTGAGACTCCTCGCTGGTTCATCAAGAAGGGCCGCCCAGAGAAGGCTGCCAAGTCTCTCTCTACCCTTCGCCGCCTCAATGTTGACGACCCGGCTCTTGTTGAGGAGTTGGCTGAGATTACTGCCAACCACGAGTATGAGATGTCCCTTGGCAAGGCCACCTACCTCGACTGCTTCCGCGGTAACTTGGGCAAGCGCCTTTTCACTGGTTGCGCCCTCCAGTCCCTTCAGCAACTCACTGGTGTCAACTTTATCTTCTACTACGGAACATCCTTCTTCCAGAACTCCGGCATCAACAACCCCTTCGTCGTCACCATGATTACTTCCTGCGTCAACGTCGCCTCTACCTTCCCTGGTCTCTACCTTGTCGAGAAGTGGGGTCGCCGCAACCTTCTCCTTTTCGGCGCCATCGGTATGGCCGTCTGTCAATTCATCGTTGCCATTACCGGTACCGTTGCTGGTATCGACAACCAGGCCGCCCAGCAGGCCTTGATCGCATTCGTCTGCATCTACATCTTCTTCTTCGCCTGCTCATGGGGACCTGTCGCATGGGTTGTGACTGGTGAGATCTTCCCTCTCAAGGTCCGCGCCAAGTCCCTCTCTATGACGACCGCATCGAACTGGCTTCTGAACTTTGCTATCGGATACGCCACCCCCTACATGGTCAACGACGGTCCCGGTAACGCCAACATGGGTGCCAAGGTCTTCTTCGTCTGGGGTGGATGCTGCTTCGTCTGCATCTTCTTCGTCTGGGCCATGATCTACGAGACCAAGGGTCTTTCCCTCGAGCAGGTCGACGAGCTTTACGGCAAGTGCTCCCAGGCCTGGAAGTCTCCTGGCTTCGTTCCTTCCATCTCCTTCCAGGATGTCCAGGACATGCATGCCGACAACCGCCGTGCCAGCCTTACTGATATCGAGGCTGATGCTTCCCGCAAGAGGAGCGCTACCTACACCGAGTACCCCGAGAAGACGGTTGTCTAAGCATCTACTCCACGGAGTTTATGAAGAGTTATGAGAGATTCCCTACCACACTTGTAAATACCCGACTAGCTGTTTGATTTTGCTTGATAGCGCAGCATTGTATATATCCATCATCTATGAATTATGATACCATCACATCATCTACAATTACACTTGCCCGCCTTCCCCGTGCTTCTCACTAAGCTCGATCTCCATTCCCGCGTCTTTCGGACTCATAGCACCGAGAGGAATATTGCTCAGGGCCCAGCTCTAGCATAGGCTCCGCCACATGTGCGCCATTTTCCCGCATGTCTTTAAGCGACCAACCATCAACGTCCGTCCGGACACCCTCCGCAACGCCACGCGCGCTTCCCCAGGTTTACCCCAACATTAGCGTTGCGGCTAGCGCTACCGTTACAGTAACAGCGGGCTTGGATCGAGCCGCCCGCAACCTTGTCAAGCATCACGTCAGATGAGTTTTGGTCAGATGTCTGATCAGCGATTAGAATAGACTGCGGAGATGCGCGTAGGTTGCGATCAGCCGTGAATGTGGCTTGCCTAGAGATGCTAGATGGGGATTTTCAAAGGTGGGATGTCTCCATGCACATCATGACCCCTCAATGTCTCAAGATCAATGGTGAGGTTACTTTGATCTGCGGAGAGATGCGCGGCTCGAGCTGGTGATCTATGTACTATAGTGCGACAACGGGTGATAGTGCAATTAGCTGTTTCTAGGACTTAAGTCGTTCACTATGAAAAGTGTGTCCAATAGGTTTATAGTTAACTAGCAGCGCTACGAGTGTTTTCTATGTCATCAAAAAGGCCAACTTGAAGTTCAATGTAGATTTCGAAGCGAGTTGCATTTGTGGACGGGGAATCCGACTTTGTCGTGCCTTCGTTACCAAGCGCCGGTTCACGGGACTTTAGATCCACGATCGGAGTGAGACTTCGAAGTATCAGAAGCAATGACCGTTGAGGCATCAGCAGACATAAACTGTGCCGAATGTATTTCTCATCACACCGCATTGACCCCATCAACTCTAGTGCTGCTGACAGAAGGATAGTGAACATTTGGAAGAAGAACAAGAATAGAGAGGTTGTACGCAGGCGCATTATACACGGCGTATTATTGCTGTACTTTTTGTGGCACCTCCCCTAGAATATTGTGACGGAATTGCAAAGTATTACGACCCTACTCATCTTCATCAAAATCAGATATCCCACAGACCTTCAAGTGTGGGAACATCTCATTCCACTCCTTGACGACCTTCTCGGCGACATCATAGTCCATGTTAGAGAAAAAGCCCGTGATAGCCAACTTTGCAATGTCTCGCGCAAGTCTATACTCTATCGTGTAGGCCCACTTACAATACTCCTCACCAGCACCGTCCTCAAATGCCTTTTTCACAGCCGCACGATCAGCATCGTTGGGTGTAATATGAGCATCGGCCTCATCCATGTCTTCGTCTTCGTTGCCTTCAGAGTCCCAGAGCCAGAATGGCGGCCGGCAGTTTGTGAAAGCTGGAGCGAAGACCGTCTCATCCCAGTCGAGGATTGCAGACAAGGAGGCAGTGGTAGGTGATGTGACGTGAAGGAGCATGTTTCGGGGCTCCAGATCCATGTGTGTCAATACGTAGATGTTGTTGTCCAGGTGACCCATCGTATGTAGATGTCGGATAATGGCTTCAAAAGGGTTCCATGGGTTCAGGTAGTCGCGGTGGAGGGTAAGATCGTATGCGCGCTGACGAGCGAATTGCGACATGAAGAATTCGTACACAGTCTGAGGCGTAGATGGCACAGAGGCGTCTTCAGACTGGCGAAATGCGTTCCGTGGTGGGCACTGTAAGCGAAGAAGTTGAGTTTCTGATGATCCGGCGAGTATGCTGTCAGGATTCAGTGTGCCGGGAGAGGGGGATTGGATCTCGCCCATCTTCTTCAGTGCGCGACCCAGATCTCTTGCGAATGAAACACGTTGGGGCGTGTTCAGCTCAAGATAGACTTCAATTACGGCCTTCCCTGGAAGACGTGGCTGGATCATGTATGGGCTACCGACTGGGTTCTCCGCTGAGAGGCTGAAGATCTTAATCCTAGGTACTGGAAGGCTTGTCGCTGCGAGAAACTTGAGGATAGAAACTTCATGTTCAACCCACGCATGCTCCATGCGTGGTATACGCAGGACGTAATCTCTAATTTCTGTCTTCCGGATTACACCCGGGCAGGCCGTGCGAAGAAGCATTTGTGCTTGACGCTTCAGCCAGCTCGCCTGCCTCCAAGAGCCGTCAACTTGCACGCCGAGGACGCGGTTGTAGGAGCCGCCATCCATATGTGTGACTGTGAAGGCGTCCTTGGAGAGATTCGGCCACTGCTTTTCGCATAGCTCCACCGCCTTGAACTGGAAGGTGTCAAAGGGCTCATGTCCGAATTCCTCAGTCGAAGTGGTCGAGTTGTCAGAGCTTTTGATGGAAGCTGCATCGCTCTCAGCATCCGGTGCAGGCTCAATATGCTCAGCCACGACGCTAGGTGACTTGATATTGTCCGACATAGTTGTTCGGATTGAGAGTCTGCTTGGATCTAGCTGAAAGATGGAGACAATGTTGTAGCTGGGTTTGGCGATATAAAGGTTTTCATGGGCGTTGTGTGAAAGCCGACAATGTCGGAACAGAAACCTTCACAGAGTAGTTGCTGTAACCACGTTGAGTCCGAAAGGCTTTCCGTGTGCGAGTCAGATGATGAACGAGCACTTGTCGACAGCAGTGAGCACACTGCTTTTCACTCAATACTCAGCGGCTTCCAATCAATACTTAATGCGGGCAGAGCGCTCTCTCGCTCAGCAGACACAACAGGGGAATACTCGCCCACACTAGTAGTCAACCGAATAACTTACAGAATTTTTCTTGATCCTAAATATGGTACGCACAATTAACTCCAAGGTAACGCACCACTGCTGGTGCGGTAAGACTGGCCGGTGTCGAAAGCATATAGCGCGATGCGAGAAACACAACGTTGACTATTATGACAACGGTAGATGCAAGCACTGCATAGGTGTAGCTGGTGCTGTAGACCGAGAAGAACACAAGCAGCGACAAGACCAGAAGAAGCAGGCCGAAGATGCAAAGAGACGTGAGGACGAGTCTTGGTTCAAAGACTGCAAAGGTCGGAAGTGAGGATTCGAAGAGCTGACAGGATTACGCTTCAGACGAGATGGTGTTGGGCGTGCGATGTACCAGATGGCGTATGACTTGGTGGGTAGAGGACGGGAAACCTTTTCTTTACGGTTGCTGAATGTTGAAGCTACTGCAGCGCAAACAAACACTTGTTAGAGTACGAGACAGCACTCCTTCCACAGACGAAGGATTGACAAAACAAAGAGAGTGAGACAAAGAAAGTGGGGTGGTTAGAACACGTTCTAGAACGCATTTGGAAACAGCAGTCCTGCCACCTTTTGCCATGGCTGAGTGATCACATCGGGGTGTATTGTTTGCTGTAGTGTGTTGATGCTCAGCGTGTGCGCGAGACGTCTTGTAGTCGTTTGTGATGCAGGAAAGCAATCGACCGAGCTCAAGGAAACAACTGTAGCCGCCTAGGTAGGGGTATAACACGAGGTTTGCTATCGTCAGCAGCAGCTAAGCTCGTACCCGTACACTGGCACAATTGTTATCTGACAACAGTCAGCAGTTTGAGCGACATTTGTGTCTTGTATAATGCATCGGAGGTGGCCGAACCTTCCTTTGTCGCCGTAGCTCAGTGCCCCACGGCAAACCTCGGCTGGCGTCATACAGTTTCCCCAAATATCCCCGCGACGCGTCGCACAACTCTCTTCCTTCCTTTCCTTTCCCACCATGTCAACAAACGCCGTACCAAAATTTAGCCCTGGTGAAGCTGTGACAGAGAAAGATGGGTTGATCCATGGCGTTTCGGCGCAGGAGCTGCAGGTTTTGGGCGAGCAGTGCTTCGATGCGAGGTCGAGGGCTTATTGTATGTTGTCCAGATTTGTCCTGTGCAGCGCATGGTCGCAGAAGATGTGCAGGATATATAGATCAGAGATTGGTACTAACAGAATGCTTGATCAGGCCCATACTCGCTCTTCCGCGTCGGCGCATCCCTCCTCCTGACCACCTCCTCCGCAACCGACACATCCGCAGCCCACACGATAATCGGCGCAAACGTAGAGAATGCAGCCTATCCAGTTGGAACATGCGCTGAGCGTGTCGCCATGGGTACTGCTGTTATTGCAGGCCACCGCATCGGAAGCTTCAAGGCCGTTGGCGTTACGACCGACATCGACGACTTCTGCTCGCCATGCGGAATGTGCAGACAGTTCCTGCGCGAGTTCTTGAAGCTGGAGACACCCATCTTCATGTTCAACAAGGAAGGAAAGTGGATTGTGAGGACAATGGGCGAGTTGCTTCCGCTCAGCTTTGGGCCGGACGTGCTGCCACCGAGGGAGGAACTGAGGAAGAACCAGGAAGACGACAAAGCGAAGACCGCATAGAGTGTGTCACGGGAAGTAGGCATTGGCGGCGTTGTGAGGAAGATACCAGGGGTTTGAGCATCTCGAAAGGGGCGTTGGTGGGAGGTGTATGAGTACAAATGATGAGTGGTTGTCAGAACCATATGGACAATGCTATACAACAGAGCCGCAAAGCTCATGATGTGCACATTGAAAATCGTCTACCAAAACAACACATCTATCAAGAGTACCTAGGTATACTGGTTGGAGCTGTCCCAAATTGAAGCTACCTGACTCTGTCCCTGCCCCACGAGAGCCCCGCGGAAGCCACCATGCAGCCTGATAAGATGCCGATAAGCTGCCAACCCAGCCAGCAATCGCACGCCTGTTCCGCATCTCCGCGCCCCGTGGATATGTACACTGACATAACACCTCCTGCCCAAGCAAGCAGCTGTCAATCAATAGCCAACAATGATGTGATGTACTATAGACGCGCCGCTGCGCGTGTCTTCTTTTCCACGTTGTCCTTTGTGCATTGTGACTTCATTTCAAAGACCCGTGAATACCGACGACCATGGCCAACAACACAAACGGAACTGGCGTTAGGGAGGCTGGTATCACGGATTCAGAGCACTTTTCGCCGTACAGAGCGGATGGAAAACTGGTGAGTTCCTATGACTCGAGACGCATTGCAAGAAAAGTCCAAGAGAACGTGACGGCACAAAGAAACGGAAGAGTGGCTAACATCTCAATCCAATGTAGTACGGCTTCGTATGCGTAGTAACAGGCGCAACACAACCCGTAGGAAAAGCAATCGTCGCTGAACTCGCCGGTACATTGCACCCCAAATTACACTCCCAACTACTTACTAACACTACCCTCCAGCACACGGCGCAGCATGCATATACGCCTGCTCCTCGCTCCCCTCAGAACCCTACGCCGAACTCGCCGATTCGATAAACGCGCAATACCCAAACACTAAAGTAATCGGCTACCCATACAAGATTAACTCGGAAGAAGACACTCTCGCTCTCATCGATGACGTACTGAACTCATGGGGCCGCCTCGATGTCTGGACGTCTTCTACTGGTCTGCTAGGTCCGCCGTCTATCAACCAGACAGGTCCGAAGGATCTGTACGCCGCGTTTGACACAAATGCCATGCCGGCGTTCTTCGCGCTCAAGTACGCGCCTGCCGCTATGCAGAAGACAACGCCCAAAGGGAGCTATCCTAATGCCGCGCCCAAGGATGTTCCATATGGAAGCATCATTGTCGTGACCAGTGTCGCGGGGACATATGGTGGATGCTGGGCTCCTGCTTTTACCATGGCGTCGCATGCTGCGCTTGGTGTTGTGCGCTCTGGCGTTCTGGTGCTCAAGGGGACGGGTGTGCGTATCAATGCCATCACAGCTGGGCAGATTGATGTTGGTGTTGATTTGAAGGATTGTGGTGTGAAGGAGATGGCGCAGGGCCAATTTCCGCCTGCTGCGCTGCAGGGAGAGGAGAGCCAGAAGAGGACGATTGGGCTGGAGAGGGCAGGTAGACCGGAGGAGGTGGGTAGGACGGTGGGATTTCTGGCGAGTGGATTTAGTAGTTATATTACGGGCGCTGAGTTGAGGGTGGATGGGGGAGCGGGGGTGATGAACCCTATTACTGTTCCTGTCTAGAGTAGATGTATTGCGACCATGGCGCTGTTGTAGCTGTTGATGAAGAGAAGATGGATGGGTGATGGGTGACCGTATCCCTTAAGCATATCGAGCCGTAGTATCGTACATGAGCCTGTGTATCTTTCACCAAGCCATCTAATGTTGCAGCACAACCGGAACACCCTTCTCCCAGTTCTCAATGCTCTCCTTGATATTGACCCAATACCTTAACTTAACCGCCTCGCTCTTCGCAGCCTCTAGATCGTCCCTCTTAAACGCCTTATCGATTATCTCCGTACTCTCCGCTATCCTCTCTTCATTTCTTTCCCGCATTGCCACCAAATCTTCTTCGCTTTCTGCTTCTTCTATGCTCTCTCTCGCGTCCAATACCTCCATCAACAGCACCGGGTCGTCTACCTTTGCTGTCTCATCTTCTGCCACCTCTATCCCGCGCAAAGATAGCAGATATTGCGCTCTTAAAAGAGGATTCTGCAGTGTTTTATAGGCCTCGTTGATGCGTGATGAGAGGGCTTCGGCTCGTTTCTTATCCGCTTGGGGATGCAAATCGGGATGGGCGCGGGCTTGAAGTTGAAGGAATTCCTTCTTCAGCGCAGAAAGGTCGATGGCGAAGGGGCCTTGTGGGGGTGGGCCATTTGGCAAGGAGTTGGGGAAGAAGGAGTAGTGTGTTTGTGGGACCTGCGATGATTGCGCTGTGGAGGATTGCTGTGTCTCGAATGGCTTTTCGACTGTATTGGAGCTGGAAGATGAAGATTGGAACCGCCGTGATATCTTCTGGGGCGGTATGCGATGTGCGCAGAGCATGCACGGTGTTGCACTTTGTCGCGTGCGGAATGGCGAAGTGGTGGTGGGTTCGGTGAGAGATGCGCGGATTCTGCGCGCGGCAGACGAACGTACGGAGCGCATTGTTGAGATCTTAGTAGATATTTAGGGTGATGCTTAGGATGCGCGATGTGGTGGTGAGTTTAACGGTCGTTGTGAGTCTTCTAGAAGTGCAGAGGCGAGAGATTTCCGCATCGAGTTCCGAATGGTTACGTCATCCATCGCCGTCTCTCGTCCACGGCAACTATCGAGAAACGCTAGCCCAATTGCACTAGAATCGTTTGCGAAGCTTTGCGAGATGTATTGTGCACCATCTTGAAGCCTGACCCATATTTGCATGCGGCCCAGGTGTGATATGCCGTCTGGGTGTTTCTACTGTTTTGATTACATACATAGCTACCTTGAACAGCTCACTTCGAAAGCAATTCTCAAAGTGCTTCGACTTCATTGATGCACCCAGGGATATACAGTGTCCCTTCCAACAAGAGCAGCTTCTTCTAGTGCATCACTGACACCGACAGAATTGTTCGAAGATGGGGCCACGGATTCGCGTAGGAAGCATCTTCCCGCCCAGGTGTCGCCGCCCAGACAGGTTGTTATGCTATTTCTAGCTATGTATGCTCGCGCATGTGTTCGAGCCATCAAGGTCACTTTGTGATGTGGTGACGTTTCGTTGCTCGCCCTTTCCATGCATGATGTACACACCAACAGGCCAATAGTCTCATGATATCAGTCGTTGCAAGTTATTTGACCGAGCAACCTAAAACGCCTGACCTCAACCAGCAGGCTTGTAGCAAAGCGAGCGTATAACCAAGCGCGACAAAGATCCATGTCAAGTGGGTCTCTGCTCACTATTCGAATCGCCTCCGCTTTGGCGAGGGCTCTCTTTCGCCTCCTCATCAGCCTCGCGAACCCGATCCTCAAACCGTCGCAGCAAACGCTCAGTGGCTTCAACGTTCATCCGCATCTGATCAGCATCCTGCTTGAGATGCTTGAGGTGCTCAGCAACATGGTAGCCTCTATTGGCTTCGGATACCTCACTAGCACGGGAGGCGGCGTGATCTAAGTGTCGCAATAACTCTTTCTGTCTTGACCAGGTTGTGCGGATTCGCTCGGTGACGATGCGTGGGCCACGGTGGTTGATCTGAGCAACCTCTGCTGAGTCGTGTGGGAATTCGTACGGCGCCGTGGTGGCTTGAGATACTGCATCGGACCCTACGCTTAATTCTGTTTGCTCGATTTGCCGGAGTTGCTTCAGGGCATCGCGTTCGTGGTACTCGAGGATTGCACATCGGGTAACTATATCAGCGGCCATGTTATTCAGCAGCTGGAGTTCCCGTCGGAGGAGATCCTTCTCCCTATCATCCTCTACGTGGTGGTAAAACTCGTCTTCTCTCTGCCCAAGGTATCGCCAGACGTATTGCCATTCCGAACCAATCTTGTTCTTGAGCTCCCGAACTTGCTCCAGCCAGTCTTGTACTTTGCTCGCATCTCTTGACTTGAGGTCGTCCTTGTACGCGCGGTAGCCATTCTCTACATCGGGTCCTGCAACTTCTCCCTCCTTGAACTCGGTCTGAAAGACAGTCTCTTTGTCCATCTCGGCTTTTAGTGCATGCAACTGGCTACCATGCGGTGACTGCTGACCACCAGGAGTACCGCCAAATCCTCCCATTCCTCCTATACCGCCAAGTTGTAGAGGACTCCGAAGAATAGTCATCGTCTGAGACGTGTGATACCAGAGTGCGAGTTTGCCGATTCGAGAAAGGGACGCTTTCGCTTTTTCGTTATCCTGTAACTTTTCGTACTCTCTTCGTCGGTTTGCCGTTACCGTGTGGTCGAAGAGCTGGAGGAGTTGCGGGGGCAGGCGAACGATGTAGATTTGTCCAGCTTTGTAGCCGAGCGCACATCCAACTGTAGCCGCCCCGAAGAATCGCGCGAAGCCGTAGACGCCGGGTAGAGCACGCGGGTTCAATGCCAAAAACGCCCCCACCACTCCTCCCCCGAGTGTCGCATCTTCCCACGTCCAGTGCTTTGTCCGTTCCCATAGCTTGCCGGGCTTGGCCTGTATCCCTTCCATCTTGAAGATTCCTCGGTGCAGTTCATGTCGCCCATATATTCCCGATGCGGTACATGTGAGGTCTATGGCACTGAACAACGCGGCGGACTTGAGGAACACGCCAGGTCGTGAGCGGCCGACAAGGGCGAAGCCGCCAGTGACGGCTGCAGCGGCGATCGAGGATCTCCAAGGCGATGCGATAAGGTCGCGTTGTGTAGCGATTGCGCCAGGTGGTCTCCCGGTGATGGCATGCTGACTCTCGCCTGGATTGTGTTAGGATACTGAGCTAGACCTGGTCGCGTAACTCACCTTCAGGAACCAGCAACCGCACCATGGTGGATTAGGACTTTTCCAAAGTGTGCAAAGGTGGAGGTAAAGCCGCGATCGCCATCGGAGGTTGATGTTGCGATGTTGATGCGGCGTAGACGGAGGTTCTGGGAGGTACGCGCACTTCCAAGATTCCGAGGAGCGCGTCCATGATGTCGAGGCGATGATGCAGCGACCCTTGCGATAGCGCATCCGCTGCGACAATCGTACTTGGAATACCCTTGCATTACCATTATTTTCACTGGTAAATTGTTAACAAAACGTATGCACCCGAGAATATTTTTAGAATGTGAAATAATATTGAGATTATTCTGTAGATCTCCAGGATACTGCATGTTGCGTTGTACGCATCGTTGATTGAACTTAGCAGTTTAGGGTGGCAAAAAGTAGATTGTGTATAAAAACACCATGCCAACCTTACAACTTGGGCTACTCGAACTTCCAATTATCTCAACAACCAGTGGTCAGATCAATCCGGGATCATCCGTATGCATCTATCTACCATTGCAAGCTAGTCAGAATACCCCTCCATCGTTCATCTTCGTGTTGTGGTCCCCACATGGGCGAACTTCAGCCGCCCGATACTGGGCCGTAGCTTCACTGACTCGACCAATTATTTTCTTATTACGGTAGGCTTGTGACGCAGAGCGGGGCAGCAAAACGCAGCTAGGTAGCTTTAACATCAGAATATATTCCCATCTAGTCCTCGTTTCTCCATCAACAGCTGCAACAGCTCAATGGTCTTATGGTGTATGTACCAAGCATTCGTCTTCTGTCCAACAATCTCTAACACACAACAGCTAGTGGTATGATTCTCGCTTAGGGAAAGCATCTTCGGATGCTTGCAAACCCAAGCACAGCTTGCGAGAGGCCCCGCGTTCGAGTCGCGGTAAGACCCATCTTTTTGCTCTTCTAGAGGCTCTGACGGTGTCAGAACGACCAGGACTAGCAGCAGACACTCTTTTTGCATATTAGGTAGGTTATTTAGACAGTTTTGCGCCTCGATGTGATACTCTATATTGTGATGTAGGCAATACCTGCATTGCGGTTATAATTTAGTATTATGTTTGTGTTATACTGTCAACACATTTGTCAGGAACAACTTCAATGACACTCACACGCACACGCGTCAAAAGACCATTGCGAGGATAGCAGTATTCCAACATGTACTAGATTATCTACGTCTCATCTAGCTTCGCCGTTTTATCCTTCTGAGTCTGCGCAACACCAAATGTAGCTCCGCCTTCCTCCATAAACCTGCGCTCCTCTTCTGTACTAACCCTACCCAAGGCAGCGTTCCTATGTGGATACCTACCAAAGCGCTCCAATATATCCCTGTGTTCCTTTGCAGCTTTCTGGTAGTTCTCAATCCACATCTTCGTGCCGTTGTACCCATCCAACCCCTCGAGTTCCCGTGCGAACTCCGCTACTATTTTGTCGGCGAGATCGTGTGCGCACAAATCTTCAGAGTGCATAAGCGGCATGTAAAGCCAGGTCCTATGCGCTGCAGAGAGACGGATGGCAGGATGTTCATCAGGGCGACCAATGGGCGATGAGGGTGATAGAAGGCTGCGAACGAGCGCATCGCCCATGCGATCATAATGCCCATACACTAGGCGCAGCCCTTCTTCTGTGCGGTAGATATTGCGAGGCATCTGGTCTAATAGGAGTGCGAAGCTCAGTGCTGTCCATGCAGCGTCTTCTCCTGGCGCACCATTTGCCTTGTTCTCTTCCTCCGCAACGCGCGCAATCTCGTCTAGGAAGGGTTGCGCATTCGCTTCTGGGAACTTTTCTGGGCCAACGGCTTCAAGTGCACTGGCGCAGACATCTCTACATTGGCCGTCGAGGGCAAGTCGCTCTTCAGGACTGCCTGCGAACCAGCGCTTTGCGATGCTCATATCAAACTCCTTGCCACTTGTGTCGACGCCAGGGAACCATATGTCTGTTATCTTTTTGTACAGGGTCCTGTTAAAGATTGTAGGGTCGAGTGCGAAGGTAGAGGTAGACATCGTGCGCGGAAATGGATTCGGGAGGTTCAGCGTTTGGAGGTTGGCCGGGCGCAAGTTTGACGGGCGCAAACTCGACAGATACAGGCTGGATGCGAGGAAGCGCAAAGGCGTGCGAGCTGTGAGACCAGTAAGCATATCCTACGATGTCAGCTATGATACTTTGCACGCAAGCCTTTATATGTAGAGCTGAATAGACTTTATGACGCGCTTCGTGAGCTCGTTGTGCGGCTGACACACGATTTTCTGGCTTCTTGGAGGAACGATGGATGCGCTCGGTGGCTTCGAAGAGCCGACAGGGACGGCTGACTAAAGGACTAGCAGGAGTTCCGGATCAAGGGTCGCTCGGCCTCCGTCGCGCACTTTGTTCAGTCAATGCATTCACATCATCTTGCGTATGGTATTCAGTGGAAGGCTATGTGTAGTATGCAACCGTCTTTGGAAGAACGGCATAACGGATGTCGACCGCGCAATCCTGAAAGCACGCGCTATGAGAGCTTCCCCAACGCCAGTACGGAATCTTGTACACGGGCCGAATACGTCGGAAGTTGGAGTAAAGCACATGTTCCAAACAAGCTCACCAGCATGGCTCCAGGTCTTACTCCGCATCCCCCCTCCCGCTCCAGGATGCATAGGATACCCAGCTAGGATTCATCCACCCGAACATGTGGGGAACCTGCATAATGGCACGTTAAACACTCTACGCTTCGCGATACGTCAATATACCATGGGGATATCTGCGCATGTCTGATCATTAAGATAGGTGGGCTGTTAAACGCACTACTCGTTCATACCTTTGTTCAAGTTTCCTCTCAAATACTCCTTAAGCGGTATCGCCCCCAAGTAGCCCCACATGTACACCATCACCTTACTCCTGCTATCCTTTTTAGTCGTTATACTGTACACGCGATACAACAGCAGGCCACCATCTGGCACAAAAACTGCACCTGGTCCCGCTAGCCTTCCCATCCTTGGGAATGCACATCAACTAGGCAAGCAACCGCACCAGCAAATTACCGCTTGGGCTCGCGAATATGGCGAAATCTACAAGATTCGTCTGGGCTGGAACAACTGGTACATGATCTGCTCACCCGGAGCGTGTAAGGAGATTCTGGATAAACAGTCTGCCCACACAAGCTCTCGAACGCCGTTACCGGTATCTGGTGATGCACTGGGTGGTGGTATGCGATTCCTGTTCATGGAATATGGACCGGAATGGCGGAAGCTGAGAGGTATCAGTCATAAGCTCTTGACCCCGGCTGTTAGTGCGACATTCAAGCCAAGTCAAGACTTTGAGGCGAAAATGTTGCTTGAAGAAATATTGAAGGGTGCAGATGCAGCGAAAGGGAACGGAGTTAGCTACAAGGCCATCCGAAGATACACTGTGAGCGTCATCATGACCAGCACGTATGGGCGACGCATTCCCAATTGGGTAAGTAACACCTGTGAGCGAGCGAGAATTTCGATATTAACATGTGGCAGGATTGCGACGAAGTGCACGGTATCTACGACATAATGAACGACTTCTCCACGATCGCGAAACCAGGAACGTACCTAGCAGACACGCTTCCGTTTCTGGGCAAGCTCCCACCGCGACTACAGTGGTGGCGCAAAGGCCTCAAACCCTACTTCGATAAACAAGCCAATTTGTGGATGTCTTTCTGGAGTACACTCAAAACTCAGATGGAGACCAAACAGGCCCCCGAATGCTTCGTCAAGCAATGTGAGTGACGTCGCTGTACGAATTGTATGTGAGACATATGCTGACTTTTTACACCTCTAGTCATCGAGAGCGATTACGAGAAGCAAGGTATAAGTGAGCTGCAGGCGGCGTTCCTAGCTGGCAGCATGATCGAAGCGGGGAGTGAGACCACATCCGCGGCACTCAATACTGCCATTCTCTACCTCAGCGCGAACCCGAACGCACGGCAGAGAGCTATCGACGAAATCAGAGGTGTCGTTCCGCCTTCCCGATCACCGACATTTGAAGACGAGCCAAGACTACCCTATATCCGTGCCATCGTGAAAGAGACTCTACGCTTACGCCCCGTCACCAACATCGGTACGCCACATTACACGACTGCGCCAATAACTTACAAAGGTATCCACATACCTGCCAAGTCAGTCGTATGCCTGCAACAATACCCGATACACTACGACTCCAATGTATTCGAAGACCCTCATAGCTTCATACCGGAGCGATATCTCAACCACCCTCATGGAAGTGGACATTATGCAGCCGGCCCAGCTGCGAGCCGTGATCACTGGGCCTTTGGTGCAGGCCGCAGGATCTGCTCAGGTGTGCATCTGGCCGAGAACAGTATGTTCATTGTGCTGGCGAAGCTATTATGGGCTTCCGACATTTTGCCGCCGCTTGATCAACAGGGAAATGAAGTGCAGGTGGATACTAGCGACGAAGCGTTTGATGCGGTCGGAAGTACTACCATGGCGAAGCCGTATCTGGTGAGATGGAAGGCGCGCAGTGAGGAGACCAAAGAGACGATTTTGAGAGAAGCGACTGAGGCTAGGAGAGATGGGTACGTGTTGAGAGGTGTCCGTGTTGGTGAGGAAGGTGTTAGATCGTAGGCATGTTGATCTCACTACCACTTGTGGCTTGGTAGCTATCGCTCATCCCAACTTTGTTCAGACGTGCTTGCCATAGCCTGATTTGGTCGTTGCGCTTGTTTGTTGTTTGTCATCTCCATTTAGGGTAGGCGCTCCTCCCTTCTGTGTTTCCTTCCTCGGTCAACACTGCTCATCCAATACGCGACTGCTACAACTGGGAAAATCTCACTCCACCTTTTTGATCATGTCGTTACCAAACAACAAGCCCCAAGATGTTCCGCAGCCACCACCGACCGTGATGCCTTCGACGCCACCCCGCCCAGCCTCACTAGACGACGACGACACATCTCTGCAAGAAAACGACAATATGAGCTCACGTTCAACTCCCGTAAACTCTTCCGGATCCAAACTCTCGCCAGCCGATTGTCACACCCTACAAAAGATTCTCAATGACGTACGCAGCCCTTCATCTCTATCCAGAACGTCATACTTTAACAACACACCCGCGAGGCGGTTGAATCTGACTGTGACGCCTATTGGTAACATCGGCGAAGAGCAGCTTAGCCATGAGGAGGAAGACCTTGGTCGTGGTGATGAACAAGAGCAAGGTTATGAAGACGAAGACGACAATATGGAACTGAGCGATGGCGAAGATGCTTTCGGTATAGACGGAAAGGAAGCCGGGGACACAATCGAGGACGTTATGAATATTCCTGGTAAGACTGCACCGGTTGCGCCTGTCCGTGACTACATCAGGCTCTGTGCCCACGATCAGCCCGCGCTTGATGGAACCGAGGGACTGCAGCTTTGTCGCTTTTCGATCGAAGAAGGCCTGAAAGAGCAATGTCGTCACCAGGAACGTGCACAGGCGATTGCGGCAACAGACGGCGTCTTTGATACGGACGCGAGGATTCTTGATGCATCATGTCAGGCGTTGGCCGTTGATAAGATTAGTGATCTCAGGACTCTTCAAGAAGACATCGGGATGCATCCAGTGGAAGTCAAGAAGGTGACCGCCAGGGCGCTTAGTGTGGGTACTCACCACAATGAACTTGATTGACGCATGCTAAATGTGTGATAGTCTCTCGAAACTTACAGCGACCAACCTCGACCGCATAGCTCGTTTCAGAACGTCCACCGTGCGTCTGAAGATGCACTACCCGTATCAGCTTCCTTCATCGCCTTCCCATCTCCTGCTCGTGCCGTCGTTCAAACTCCTCACGGAAGACACATCGACTTCGCGCCCTCTGCTACTCCTCTAGACACGCCAGTGGCCAACACGCTCAGTTATTTTGGGTCCCATGAAGACATAAGTAGCTCACAGCATAAAAGCCGCCGCAGTGCTTCTTCGCCAACAGAAATTACCGACCTAGCACGAAACGCCAGAGTGGACGAGGAGGAAGCGGCGGAACAGAGAGAATTGGCAGAGCTACATCGATTTAGGGACATGGATCTTGCGCCAATAGAGACTGTTATGCAGGGCGGGCCAGCTGGCGACTTGATCATCTGCGGAACTCCTGCGAAAGCCAGAGATGAAGCCCTGTTTCTCCAAAGCGCATCCGATACTGTGGACTCCGAGATGGAAGATTGGATTGACCTACAACGCCCGCAGTCCAGACTACCTTCACCACCTCGACCAAACTTGCTTGTCGAGCAGGACGAGGAAAATGACGCGGATGTTGAGGAGTCAGATACTTCGTCTGATCCAGAAAGGGAGCAGCTCGTCAGCGTCTCACAACACCCTACTTTCCTCACCGTCATTAGTATGCTACCAGCTGCTATATTCTGGACCACTGCTGCTTCCATTGTCGACCGTAGTAGCAAAGCATTCGATGTGCTTATTGAGAAGTTAACAGGGCTGAAGGTGTAGAGTAGGTCTGGGCAAGCAGAGTCCACTTTGCAATTGCAAAAGTGCGAGTGAGACGTCCGAGTGTAGTGCCTATCACTGTGTATCCAAAGAAGGGAAACATCGAGAAGAGATTACGCGCTGCATCATTAGAATAAAGTATGATATACTAAGTAGATGGCCATGAGGAACAGATTGCTTTTCGAGATCACGGATCCGCATCCTCACTCTGCCTATCGCTGTGCAACACCGTTACTATGCAACTCAACACCACCCAATGCAGATTGTGTACACCGTCCTGGCTGACACACCCGGATTACCGCCCTATGCTACGCTGTTGAAGCGTGCCAAAATAGCTCTGGCCACACCCAAAGACCACCACTTGGTCCTTCCTGATCTTCTTGATCATCCTCTTCCCCACAAGCCTTGCAACTGAGTTATTGAAAGACACTGTTGAGAAGAGGACGCTAACCGTCACCGGGAGTTCCTCTCGCCCTCTTCCCCGTCGCCGTCGACCTCGTCGTCCCCATCATCATTGTTGCGACCGTCATAATCCGTCAGATCGTCGCTCATGATATGCAGTATCTGGCTGAACGTCCTGCTCTTCCACCGGCCCATACCCTCCATAAGATCCGAGCAATGCAGCAGAGTGCGGCGAGCAGCAAGATACCCGCCTTCGAGTGCGATGCCCGTTATGCTGAAGCAACCACCGCGGTGTATGAAGTTGACGACTTGAGTGGCGTCCCCGAATCCTATGGGTGATTGTGGGGTGTCGATGAAACCCAGTTGGCCGACGGAGATCCAGTCTACAAGATCGAGAAGCTCAATGCAAGAGTCGCTCATGGGCCTATTGTCTGTTGGTGGGAGAGCAAAGATGTACAGACCCAGGACGAGGGCGGCGTGGAAGAGGGCAACTACGCTGTGAGGGTTGACAATATCGCTGACTTTGCGGTCAAAGAGTAGCTTGTAAATATGTGCGGCATGCAATACGCTCCTTCTTGCGCTTGGCGTTTGGCACCACACTGAGATGTCCTCTAGAGCATTGACGGCCGGCTCGGGACCGGAGCGTCCAGCTGCAAGTTCGAAGTAGCGTATATTCGCTCCGAGTACCATACAAGAGGCATGCCAGAGGACGGCGGAGTTCAGGTCCGCGGTGCGGAGTGCGTCGATTGAGGATCCAGAGAGGTTCACCAGCAAGGGAAGGATATCTCGACTGCGGGGATCTTCGGCGTATATCCGCCAAGGCTCAAGCTGCTTCTGGTTTCCTGTCGCAGGAGCAAGCCTATCATTGCTCTCGTAGATGCGTAGTAACAGGAGAGTCAGCAATGATCGAAAGCTTGATGCGTCGAGCTTTAGGCCTGGGGTCGGGTGGAACGATGGTGTTATCCGCTGTGAATGAATCCTCGCCCCGCGCTGTACGAGATGGAACCACTTCGCCGCGCTGTTGACGTGGTAGAGCGAGTAGTCTGATGGCGGCAGAATCTGGACCGTCTCGGGGCGAATCATTGGTGATGTGGAGAGATAGCCTGCCCACCAGCAGTCTGCCTCAATGAGACCGAAGATGATGCGTTTACTGCATTCGACCTTCGACCAAGCCTTCCACTTTGAGTCGATGTCAACCATCTCATCTAGGAGAGGATCTATCTTCACGCCCTCGTTGGCAGAGAAGAGACCTTGACTTTGCGCAAACTACGAGAGTCAGTCATGTTCGAAAGCGTAGTATAAGCGGCCACATACCTCAATGAGCTCTGCATACATCTTCTCTGCCTGTGCAATCCGACTTTTTCGCTACGTGAACGTTAGCTCATGATTTGCATGATCGATGAGTGCTACCCACTCCGGTGATGGAGGCTAGATTCAGGGCTAGCAAGCTAGTGGCAATGATCCGCATTTGCCGATGCGGCGGATGATCTGTCGTTGGTAGGGTTTGCAGCTCGGCCAACGCGAGTTGTAATACAGCCTTGTTAAGAATTAGTATATGTTAGATGTGTAGTTATCGCATTGCCTACCGGGAATGTGCGCGTGACAAACTTGGCTGCACCTGCTGTACCAAGTATACTTAATCCGATGAGACACATGCAAAGTAGTAATGGTCGTGGCGCATTCTTCGCGGAGAACGTCGGTATGTGGATAATCGGAAGGGTTGGGTGGTAATAGTAGAGATACATCTCTAGAGCAATGTCCAAGATTTCGGCAGGAGGGAACTGCACACCTTCGATGCTCGGGCTTCCTGCTGCATCACCGCTCGAAGATGCAGTGTCGCCATATGATTCGGATCTTGGTGGATTAGACGGTGGTAAGTTGTGCAAGGCGCTCTGAAGTCTGCCTCTGCACTCCTCGTCGAGTCCCCATCGCGAGTTCCGCCGCTCGCTTTCGCTCATAGGCGTCTCCATCGCTCCAGAGCCTACTTCCGAGAGTATGTTGGTACATTCACATGCTACAAGGCTCTGCCAAAGATCTGGCATAAGTCGTGAGGACTTGCGATTCCGGGACGGCCAACAACTTTGGACTCGTTGGAATCGCTCCCGCGGCACTCTGCTTGCTATCGAAACACTGCTGCCTGATGGACTGGCCTGGTTTTCTGGGAGTGCTTGGAATGCACCGTGCTCAAAAAAGCCTTCAACGCCTAGGTGATGCGATCCTTGGGGAGTGTTCATATCACCCTCAAGTGGAAACAGCCACGTTTGTAACGCGTCTGCAGGAGTGCGGTTTGGGACTGGGTTATTGCTTTGAACGAGCTCGAAAGCCCACTGGTCTAAACTCGAGACATGGCCGGCTGGCGAGAACGAAAGGGCTTCCATAGCTGGGTCGATAGGTGGACCCATGCTCTCATGGGGATTACGATTTGATATTTGGATATTTTCGGCACGCGCAATAATCATAGGCGACGGTGACCGCCAGGGTGTGTCTGCTCCAGGCTCCAGATGTTGGGCCGCGTTGATCAGCGCTTCGATCCGGTCCTCACCGGGTGACGGCGGTTGTAACCGCGATGAAGACTGACGGCCATCCGTGGGAGCTGATAGATGCGCATTATACTGGTTATTCACATTGATCTGTGGTATTTGAGATTCTCTCCTCCTGGACATGGGCGAGAAGTTGGAGTCTTCGCGGATTAATGGTGTTGCTGATGGAGTCGGGCCGTTTACGTTCCGTGAGGCAGATGGTCGTGATGCTTGATTTTCGTCCATGGAGTTGTGTCGAAATTCTTGTTGGTCGTTGGTGTTTTGTTGTTCATTGCTCTTCATCCGGTTCATCGCATTCTGCGCATGGCCTTTGCAATGCCGGAACAAGACATCGCTATGTGAAGAGGTTGGCGCTAGTACGGAGGTTTTTCATTGGGGGCCTCACCTGCGCGAGAAGTGCTTTTTGCATGTCGGGCACTCATAGGGGCGCTCTCGTGTGTCTGAGATGGTGTTTAGCTCACTGCCGATGATAGAGGTTCGAGATGGACGAACGGGACCGCTCGTGCCGCTTCACGTGCTCTACTGGGGTCGGGGTCAGTACACTTTCTACGCGCATTCAGCAGCAACGTACACTTGGTGAATGTGCGATCGCACATGCTGCACTGCTTTAACGCCATATCGCTCGTCGCAAAGATTCGATGTGTTGGCTGATGATCGGAGGACCCTTCGCAGGCCGGAGTCTGCAGGTGCTGTCGGTCGCCAAGCGATCGCGGCTGCGGGGGAAAGCAAGACCATGACTCGGCCTAAGCATTATAGGCTCATCTCAACTCATCTACAAAATGCATATAAACCTGCAATCCTGCTGCTGCAGATTGCGCCGCGCGCACATCTGCGTATCCGAACACTACAGCTGATCCTTACGTTGGTGGTCCATAGTCGCCGCTTGGAGATACCTCCGACGCTCTGGACCCTCATCTGATCGCCAAACACCGTACCAGCTCCTAGCACCACCGATCGCTCCGTGCCTCATCACGGCCGTTGGATGATGAGGTAAATGATCCTTTGAATCGCCTTCAAATTACCAGACTTGTCGAAGAATTTCGTCCTACACCAACCCCGGATCGACTCGCATGTGGGACTATGAGGCGTACGCTAGTGGGGCCTCCCCTGACCGCTGACCGTGTTGGAATCATCCACTGTCTCATTCGCCTCATTTAGGTGACGAGCTCTGCTTGATCTGGTGCGTAAAATCAATCAATTGCTACTTTGGATAGCAGCTAGCTGCGTTTCATTCCGTCCATCTTCCGCTAGCGGGTTGCACATCAGACAATCGCGTCTCAGATAAGTAATCAACTAATCGACGGGAACACTAGAAGCACGGCGCAGGATAATAGCAAGCTTGCGCCATGTTACTTCTTAGTTCGAGAAGATTGTAAAGCTGTATAATATCAGAAGCTTGGCCAACACATAGGACATGCATTTGGGAATCGATAGTCCTTGCCTGCGGTAATGTAGTGAAGACTCAGGCACCGACGTCAAATGTCAAAGACAGGCGAGTCGAACACGATCTCTTTGAGCAAGAATGGGGAGTCGGAGATTATTTGCACCGATGCCTCCGTTTCCATGCATCAGGGTCAGACTACAATAGTGTCTACGCCACCTTGGCGAACATGTCCAACACTGCGGAATACACAACCAACAACACGCCACCACCAGGTCCAAACCTTAATATCTTCGCCACATAGCCCTTGTACAACGCTCTGAATCCTTCTTCTCTCGCAACGACTCCCAAGCTTGGCCACGCCCAAGCGTACTTCTGCCTTACACCAGGCGTCTTGGCAACACTCTGTATACGGCTCTTGACAACATCTAGCGGGGTGTTGAACGTAGTTCCTACAACACCGCCTACGAACCCTGCTACGAGATCGTTCCCCATTTTCTGCCTTCTTGGATTGCTCGAGGTCGCCGGAGCAGGCAACTGAGCCCGTACCTGGAAGATGCAGCCAAAGTACCCAGCATTCCATACAATATGCCGCCACAACGTGGCCTCGAAGCCGTTGTACAACGCCAATAGACCTTCTTGACGGACCACCTTGACGAGACAGTCGAGTAGGCCATTGTATCGTGATGCGGAGGTCTTGTCCTGGAGTCGGATCTTGAGGAGCTCGAAGGGAACGACAACAAGAGATTCGGTTGCGCCAGCGCTGGCACCGGTGAGGACTGCGAGCGGTTGGGTCAAGTTCGGAACCGAGAAGACGCGTTGATAGAACGTTGTGAAGGAGTCGTTTGCGGAGAATTTGATAGCACTGCTTCCAATCAGTCACGATCAACAGGGTGTCAGCCCAGGTCATACCGCTTGGGCACCTCCATAAGGATAGGCGCAGTAATGCCGCGATATAGTCTTGATACACCTTCACTGCGAACAATCTTCCGGAAGCAGTCCAGGACACCATTGTACCCTTCACCCTCGACAACTTTGCCATGCTGAAGTTGAATTCGTGTTTTGACTACATCAAGCGGGTACCTATCTACACTCTTAGCACTCTCTTCTGATCTCCGATACCAAGACAATCTCACATTACCAAAATCTCCGATATCCCAGCTACAGCCCCAGCGGCAAACTGGTAGCGAAAAGGCAGTGGTGCTGCATCGTTGCCATTGCCAACGGTAACCTTCTTGGTCGCCATATTGAAAATACGTACTCTCTACTTTCACGCGTTCAGCACGCGGTTACCAACCATGCAGCCCTTCCACCACACTACCATTACGCCTTCCATCCCCACTACCTCCATTATTCCACACGAACGGCTCTTGCAACATTTAGGCCACATGGCACATGCAGGGCACAATACACCCGCGATATGGCTAAGAGCACGTCGCGTGAAGGACGTTGTGGGGTGCATGGCGATGGCACATGTGGGGCCAGGCGTTCCGGTGAGATGTGGGGCTTCACGCAACGTCACTTGCTGACCGTTGACACGCGGCATGGGAAATTTCGGTGGCTGGCTCTTGGACAGCTTTGTCCAATGCGTCGGAAGAATCGGACCTCGGAGATGAAGGCCTGAATCATGTGAGGACGTGTGTGCTCGCGCTTGGTACTTTGGATGTTTGGTTTGGGAGGCGTTTTCGCGATGGGGATTTGGAATACAGGGTTCGCGACTACGCCACCATCTACGCGACTACCTTCTTCTCTCTCAGCTCTCTAATCCCAGCCTCGTCATATCCTAATACGTCCCTCAATACCTCATCCGTATGCTGACCCAACAATGGCGGCGGACTCCTGATCCGCGGCTCTGCTCTCGAATATTTGACCGGATGATTGACAAGCTTTACCTTGCCTACCGCAGGGTGCTCAACTTCTTCGATCATATTACGCGCAAGAACATGCTCGTGCTCGACCGTGCCCTTGATGTCGTTGACAGCCGCGTATGGCATTCCGCTTCCCTCGAAGATCTCCAGCCATTCCTGCGTTGTCTTGGTCATGAGCTCGGCCTCTACGAGCGTGTCGATCTCGGTGCGGTGTTTGACGCGGAGCGCGTTTGTGAGGAAGCGAGGATCGGTTTTCCATTCTGGACGCTGGAGCTTGTCGCAGAGGATGCCGTATAGGCGGTCGTTGCAGCCGCCGACTGCGATGTTGGTGTCTTTTGTTTTGTAGGCTCGGTAGGGTACTACTGTTGCTGTGGTGGAGTTAGTGTGATTCTGGTAAACGTCTCGGTCATGCGCGTACCATGTGCAGTTCCCCATCGTCCGCTATCGCCTTTTCCCGTCACCAGTGCGCCGCTGGCGATGTTTGCCAACCCCGATACTTGCACGTCGCTCAAACTCGCGTCGATCCACTGACCTAAGCCGGTCTCTTTTCGTGAATATAACGCTGCTTGTATGCCAATCGCAGTATACATCCCGGTCATAATATCCGTCACCGCTACGCCGACCTTGACTGGGGGTCCGTCGCGCTCGCCAGTGATATGCATCAAGCCCATCTCAGCCTCGACCATGACGTCGTAGCCCGCGCGATCGCGGTATGGCCCAGTTTGTCCATACCCGGTGACAGACGCGTATATCAGAGAGGGATTGAGCTTCGCAAGCGTCGCGTAGTCGAGCTGGTACTTTGCGAGTGATCCTGGGAGGTAGTTTTCGACGAGGACATCACACTCTTGGGCGAGTCTATGGAGGATGGAGATCCCGGTGGGGTTGTTGAAAGCTAGCCCGACCGACTTCTTGTTACGATTCACCTGCATCATCTCAGCAGTATGAACAACGTAGTCGTGCGGGAAGGCCTACAGAAAGGTAGTATGCGCTTTCGCCAGGGAATTGACGCTCGATGCCATCGGTATAGGGCGCATCTGGTGGACCCCAGGACCTCGTGTCGTCGCCTCTTGTAGGGTGCTCGATCTTGATGACATCCGCTCTGAACGCTCATCAGCATATGTGATGTATTAGTTTACTTTCATTGCTTACCCCAGATCTCCAAGAATCTGTGTACAGTATGGCTAGTTGATGTTAGCGACCATGATATTCCGTCGGGGTAACATTTACATACCCCTGCAAGCACCCGCGTCATATCCAGTACTTTGATGCCAGCCAAAGGTAGTTTCTCAACCATCTGCTTGTTTACGTCGCTCTTTGTTGCAATGCTCCTCCTCCATGTTTGCGACGTTAGACCCGGGATCCGACTAGCCGCGTGTCGAAAGTGCGTGCGTTGTGCTGCTTTCGCGAGAGCTCTAGAAGAATACATGGTCTTACTCCAGACCTGCCATGCCAACACACAGTCATCTTAAAGAACACGAGCATAACTTCTTGAAATTCTTGCCCCACATGACGCTTGTGGGGTCGGCAAAGGGTATGGAGTGTGAATGCACAGACGTTTCTAGTATGTTGTGCATAAGCTTGCGATGCTCATTGCGTGGGATTGGTATTGTCGTGTACATGTAATATCGGAAAATGCAAAACTACATCGCTGAAACGCCTGAGACAACCAAGATCGTGAAGCCGGAGAACCAATCAGGCGTGAACGCCATTCGTCCCGTTGGTCTTTGACTCGGGACTTAAATATTTCCTGAACTCTTCGGCGTGAACACCATCCGTGTCGCTGGTATTTGCGCCATGTGAGAAACCACCAAAATAGTATGGTGCAAGCCTCTTTTTCTCAGCGATCTTATCGTCTTTGATCCTGGCAAGCAACTCCTGAGCTCTTTTGTTGGCGGAGAAGCGGTCTGGAAGAGCATCCCAGACCTTGTAATCGGTACCGTGGGTCTCGATTGTTCCGCAACCCTTGCGGGCGTACTCAGTAAAGAGGAACAGACGGCTCGATTCAACCATGATGGTCAGTTGGTCTAAGTACCAGTCAGCATGTATACAACTACTCGGCGATGGGATGAACTTACCAGTCAGGATCTTCTCGGGTTGGCTCTCATGTATCCGCATGCCGTGCTGATATCCCTCGTGGAATCCACCGTGGGGCGTGTGGCCACCCTCGAAACTACCACCACCCGGTTGGAAGTCGTCGCTTCGTCCAAGACCTTGTCCATATAGACAAGCAAGGAATTCTGACGCGGAATTGCGGTGGAAGTATGGTAAACGGAAAGTGTTGGTCGCGACATCCCACCTTGGACCGAACCAGAGGAAGTCTGCGAGTGGCGTGATGGGATCACGGGACTTGGCTGTGAGCACTGTGAAGATCGAAGGATCAGTGTGGTCGATAGATGTACTGTTCTGTGACGAGAACTTCGTCAGATCGTATTTATAAGGTACGACATTGCCGTGCCATGCGACAAGGTCGAAGGGGCTGTGGTCTTGTTGGATCGCCACGAGCTGACCGTTCGTCTTATTAACAATCTGCCAATCCACGTGCAAATCATCATCGATAGCAGCTACCGGGTAGAGGAAATCGCGAGGATTGGCAAGACCGTGGCCGCCTAGTGGGCCGAGATCAGGAAGCTCCCACATAGAACCCCAGATTTCTGTGATATAGCCACGCGCCACTGGCGTGCCCGGGGCTAGATTGAGGCAGAACCGGATACCGCGCTGGATGACACAGATCTCACCAGGTTGCAGGAAGATCTTTCCCATCTCTGTCTTGATATCTAGATTACCCTGTTGGGCGCAGATGAGGAAGTCGCCATCGGTATTGCAGAATGCTCGCCGCTCCATACTAGAGTTGATCATGTACACGTATAGCGCAAGACCCTCCTTGATGTTGGGGTCTCCGCTGCCACAGAGAGTATGCAGACCATCTGCGAAGTCAATTTTCTCATCGTCTTTCGGCAGTGGAAACGGACGCCATTCTGCTTGTTCGGGAAGCGTCTCGACCTTGGGGTTGATGGACAGGAAGCAATTTGTGATGTTGGATTTTGTCTCAATCGGAATGTAACCCTCTGTCACATGTTAGCCAGTGCTTGCGAGGAACTGCAGCAATACGTACTGTGAGCAGCCGCTGGTCGACACCGGTACATATACGTGCTGAAGTTGTGTGCACGCGGGGCTGCAAATGCTGAATACGTAATGCCTTCGGTGTAAAGTCCAAACCGGACTTCTTGAGGGTTGTTCTGGGCAACAGGCAGAGTGCCAGGGATAACCTCAGACTGGTGTCGATTTCCCCATCCTGCTTGGTAGTCGTAAGGATCATTTGCACGTGTTGGCTTCAGTCTTTGTAGATCGGTGAAGTGAAATGCCTTTTGGGGGTCGGTGACGAGCTGGCGTTCTTTGAAGTCTTGCATGATGTTAGGCGTATGACGATGATTGTAAGAGTGATCTAGCTTACCATGTAAAGATTTCAGCCTTATATTGGGGTATCCATGGCCGTGGAATGCTAGGCCGACATCTGCCGCACTTGGGTGGCCCGGCCTGCACATCGTATGTGGTGGCGGGGCCCGACCCTGATAATAGCGGGGTTTCCGTTTCGGTAACTGGGCTACGGGAGCTGTGAGAGGCCCACATGGTGGCCGCGACCGGGTTAGTGGAATTTATGAGATGAGAGTCTGAAAGCCTTTCCCACATGAAGGTTGTGGCAATGTGGACGTGGCGCACTTGCGGGGTTCTTTATTACTTCTGGGCAGAGCACCAATCGAGGACATAGTGCTGACTCAGATGAAGCAGTCACAATATGATATTCTCTCCATATCTACGCATGGCGGTCGTTGTGCGCTGATGAATGACATGGATGTGATTTATTTGGATGCAGCTAAGACCTCGTCCACCATTAGTCCACATGAGCCTAGATAGTTCTTCGCATCGCACAACGAGCTTAGCTCTTCGCCGGAGATCTTATCGGTAATCTCGGATCGTGTCTGTAGAGCTTCCAACAAGCTGGTGTCGTTCTCGATACTCTCTTTGCATGCCTCGTAGACAACGTCGTGGGCTTTTGACCGACCAACGTGTGGAGCAAGGCCCATCATGACGGCTTCTGCGACGATAAGACCTCTGGTGGAGTAGAGGTTTGTAAGCATCTGCTTGGGGTTGACTACAAGACCAGAAAGCGCAAAGTCAGCCTGGTTCAGCGCTCCAACAGCCATAACGAAGCTCTCCGGGACGGCCACCCATTCTAAATGCCATGGACCAGAAGCGCGCTCGAAGTCCGATACCATGCCATCCAGCACCAAGCCAGCATTCGATCGTAGGATCTTCGATGCGGCTAAGATGACTTCGCTCGAAATGGGGTTTCGCTTCTGTGGCATAGTCGAGGAAGCGCCGCGGTGTGGCACAAAAGGCTCTGACACTTCCGAGAGCTCATTCGACGACATGATGATGATGTCTAGAGCAAGCTTGCCGAGGGTACCACCAACAAGCGCGAGATAGTTTGTGATCTCTGCAACGCCATCTCGTGCAACATGCCAGGTGATCGGAGGGTCGGTCAAACCCAGATCTCTTGCCATTTCCTTTCGAACGCGAATGCCATCATCGCCCGAACCTAGTGAAGCCAAAGAACCTGCGGCTCCTCCGAACTGTACCATCAAGGCACGAGGTTTGAGCTGCTCGAGACGCTCGAGATGTCGTTGGAAACCAGATAGCCAGATAGCGCACTTGTGGCCAAAGGTGATGGGAAGAGCATGTTGGAGATGAGTGCGACCAGCCATGGGCGTATCCCGGTGCTTTCTTGACAGGTCTTCTAGGTTCTTGATAACGGAGCGCAGCGTACGCTCAACGATCTCGAGGCCCTCCTTCATTTGTAGAATGCTTGCCAGATCCATAATGTCCTGTGTTGTTGCACCCCAGTGCACATACCGTCCAGCCTCCTCACCGCATGATGCAGAGAGCTGTCGTACCAAAGGAAATATGGGATAGCCGACGATCTCGGTTTCATTGCGTAGCCTATCGTAGTCCAGTTCGACTTCGCGGGCTTTGGATGTCACAATCTCTCCGATATGAGATGGTATGACACTGCACTTCGATTGTGCTCTTGCCAGAGCAGTCTCAGCATCAACGCATCGATTGATGTATGCTTTGTCATCGAAAACCTTTCTGATCTCCTCGGTTCCAAACAGCGTACGGAAGATGACTGAGTCGATAGCGCTCACGCTGCCGAGAGATCGCCGTTGGAGACGAAGGGTGGTTTGCCGGGGGATGGCACGCAGTGGGACGCGCCGAAACAGGAACATGATGTGAATTGCAGTGGGTGCAACACCTCAGTGAGTGACGAAGGGAAGATGAAGCCCCAAAGAGAGCTCGAGCAGTACACGAGCCATGGCGGCCCTGAAGCGGTGGACGTGTGGGACGCGGGTGCAGCCAGCATCCATGGATCGTGTGGGGAAGACAATGCCGGCCTACAAGCTCGGAAGCGGCCAGCCTCTGCGTTCCGCGCTAAGTCACTAAAAGTAGCTAGAGTCCGCTTGCACGTGACCAACGCGACACTTTCGTGATTCTCATCATCAAGGCCTATCGTATTTCTACTGTACTACGACTCACGGATAAACAACGAAGCAACGCCTAAGCCGGTACTCGCACACATGCTGACAATACCGATCTCTTTATCCTGACGTAGCAACTCGCCCAACAGTGTGGCAGTCTGCCGTGCCCCTGTCGCGCCGGTGGGATGCCCAAGAGCTATCGCACCTCCGTTCGGATTGACCTTGTCTTCATCGAGACCCAACTCCCGAATACACGCGATGGTCTGGCTTGCGAACGCCTCGTTGAGTTCAATGACATCAACGTCTTTTAGCCCAACGCCTGTCCACTTCAGCAATGCCGGTATGGCGTATATCGGGCTAATACCCATCTCATCGGGTGCGCAGCCTTTGACCTGAGTACCAACGAAACGGCCAAGTGGCTTCAATCCACGCTCTTCGGCCCACGAACGTCGGGCGAGTATGGTGGAGGATGCGCCGTCCGAGATTTGAGATCTGAAAGGTCAGCTTCGCGAGAGCTTTGAGTCATGTCCACTTACGAGTTGCCTGCGGTACTCTTGCCGTTCTCGCCGAACACAGGCTTGAGCGTCGACACTTTCTCAAAAGTCAACCCATGCCGAATGCCGTCGTCCTTGGTGACTTCGTGCCCTGCAGGCTGGCCTGTTGCCTCGTCCATCCTCTGAACCGTCACGGGCTCGATTTCCCAATCAAAGCGACCTTCTTTTTGGGCGCGACTTGCGCGACCATGACTTCGCACCGCATATTCATCTTGCGACTTCCTGTCAACCTTGTATCTTTCTGCTACGTTCTCAGACGTGATTCCCATAGGCATAAGACAGTCGCGCGCATCTTTGACGGTCGACCCAAGCAGTGTGGGTGAGACATCGGTCGGGATGCCCCGCGAGCTGTAGTTTCTCGACATACTCTCTACACCGCCAGCAAGCCCCACGTCAATCTGACCCACCATGATCGAGTGCGAAATGTGGGTGATGGCTTGCAGACTGCTCGAGCATTGGCGATTGACGGTGTGGAAGGTCGTCGAATTTGGGAAGCCGGCATGATTGAGCGCCATGCGTCCTGTCTTCGCGAAACCGAGTTCAGCGAGTACATTTCCGATCATAACATCGTTCACGTCGACTTTTTCGATTCCAGCTCGCTGTACTGCGGCTTTCATAATCTGCTATCTTCAGCAACAGTGCAGTGCATTCTCCTGCCGAGACTCACCGGCATCAGGATGTCTTCTGGATGAGCATCTTTGTAACCGCCCTTGAAACTACGATTGATTGGCGACCTGACCGCAGAAAGTAAAACTACGTCGTTCGGACTTTTCTGCAGCACATTGCGCGCGGCTTTGCTAAAGGACGCCATTTTGGCATAAACATTGACAATACACGCGTCGCATTGCTACAAGAGTGCCTATTGTATGATCTCACAGGGCCGAGAAAGTGCCGCATCGTGGTTGCGGCGAGAGCTGTGGCGGGGCGACGTGTATGTGTGGGGCAGGAGCGCGAGACCCCTCCGTGACGACTCGGGCAACACCGCAACGATGCTTGCCGAATCTAGCTTGCATGCGGACGCGACCATTCACTTTGAACATTTTCACGCGCAACCTGATTTCAACAAGACATTACACGATGGCACTCCCAAACAAATACCAAAATGGCAGCATTGATTCCTCTACCAAGGGAGTGTACAGAGCATCACCCGTCAAGCTTATGATATACGGAAATGGTAGGCACACTGTGGTCATGGATCGAGAAAAAACTAACATGTCCACACAGGAACAAGCAGCCAGCTTTCAGATGTCATTGTCGAACTCGGTGCTACTAAGGCCTTCATCATTACCGGACGCTCCCTATACGAGAAGACTCCCGTGATCAAGAACATCGAGAAGACACTTGGTTCTGCACATGGTGGTACATTCAGCAAGATTGGACAGCATGCGTATGTGAAGAGATGTTGAAATACGAATAGCACGGGCTGACAAGTTCAAGGCCGATCCAGGACATCAAAGAAGCCACCGCGCTGATGGCAAAGTCCGGATGCGATGTACTCATATCGATAGGCGGTGGTTCGCCCATTGACTCAGCCAAAGCCATTGCATACAACATCCATGAGGAGACTGGAAAGTGGATTCCTAGTATCGCCGTACCAACAACATTGAGTGTAGCGGAGACGACGCAAAACGCTGGCTTCACCACGGAAGAAAAGCACAAAATCGCCGTGAGCAACCCAGAACTCGTACCCAAGGGTAAGTGCGAAGTCGAACGGTCAGAGAAGCTCATACTAACCAAGCTCAGCTGTGGTATACGACGGCGAACTCGCTGTATACACACCCTTGAATCTCTGGACAAGCACAGGGGTATATTCATCACCACTTAAGCGCTGAAGTAGAAGTAGTCTCTGACACTCTCGCAGATTCGATCACTGGATCATGCAGTTGAGCTGATGTACCACCCTCTCGCCGCCGAGATTCCTACGAAACGCATGTCTTTGGAGGCTATCAAAGATCTCTTCACATACCTACCACAATCGAAAGCCGACCCCAACGACGCCGAAGTGCGAACGAAGCTTTTCCTCGCTTGCTACTCCTCACTTTTCCCCTTCCTGTACACCGGTGGTGTAGGACTCAGTCACAGCATTGGACATGCGATTGGTGCAACATACAGCATTCCGCATGGCATCACCAGCTGCCTCAGTCTCGCACCGACGGTACACTTCAAGGCGAGCAACCCAGAGGAGGCGAAGCAAATCGCTAGGATCATCCCATACATCGGGAAGCAAAGTACTGGCAGCGATGAGAAGGATTCCCACGTCGTTGGTGATGCTATTGCTGGACTGGTCGAAGAGCTGGGACACAAGACCACATTGACAGCTGTAAGTAGCTGAAGCATGCCGAGGTGGCCATTGCTAACGTCATATAGTACAACGTGCCGACTGGCGATGCGGAAGAAGAGGCTATCGCATCGCGTGCGCTACACAGCAAAGATCACAAGGACTTTGCTAGCTGTAAGTTGTCGCGCCTATTCTCCGAAAATCCTTTCGCTGACATATCCTGCAGTGAAGCGAATCGTGCACGACCTGTACTAATCGACTTGATGAGTTTGTCATGCAGCGTCCATAGTAATACACATCTACCAATTCATCATTGCGAAAGTGTGCTCAATATACCTGCAGCTCGTCAACGACCATCAGCCTTTCACGCACGCGTTGGCGCGTCAGCACGTGAGCCAGCTATCGTGACTCGGCCTTGGAAATGTTTTCCACGTTGCCTTTTTCCGCGTGTCGGTAGGCCCAATGAACGTGCGTTTTGGCCGCAACCTCCGCATCTTGGCCGGCTAAGTCCTCATCCACCTCCGATTGTGGAGCTTTGCTCTTATCCGCCATCGGCACGGCATTTGCATCGGTCTGACCCAATCGGTTATTTGCTATCATGCATGCCCTCGTGGTGCTCGTGTGGGGAGCGTCATCTCCGCCATACACCACAATTCTACACGCGATCTTTGTGCCTTGAGGTTTGTGGAGAAACTGACGCTTGAATTTGGTGTTGGTTGAGCTGTGCTTACACTCTGGGAATTGGAGAACGCCAACAACGACCTTTTGTGATATCTCAAGCTGGGCTGAACGCTTCAAGGCCTATCGATTGAGCTTGTTTTCCTCGATACTTCGCGACTCACAACTAGAAATCTCACGATGCAACGTTCTCTCCTATTCTCGGCGCGCCGCCGCGGCCCAGCGACAGGCATGCGATTCTTCTCAGCCAGCGCCTCTCGTCCCGCCATCAACAAGATTGTCTCCTCCGCGCAAGAAGCTATCAAGGATATGAAGTCCGATTCCACAGTTCTGGTCGGTGGATTCGGCTTCTCAGGAGTCCCAAACACGCTCATCAACGCTCTACGCGACCGAAGCGATCTTACAAACTTCACAGTCGTCAGCAATAACGCCGGTATGCCCGGTGTCGGACTTGGACAGCTTCTGGAGACGAAGCAGATCGGCACCATGATTGCAAGTTATATTGGAGACAACAAGGTGTTCGAGCAAATGTATCTCAAAGGTCAATTGAGTCTGCAGTTGACCCCTCAAGGCACTATCGCAGAGAAGTGCGCAGCCGGTGCTGCGGGTGTACCGGCTTTCTACACACCAGCGGCTTATGGAACAATAGGTATGCAAACCACACTTTGAGATGAAACCAGAAAGGCACAGCTGACACCCTCTAGTACAAACTGGCGAACTTCCTGTACGATACAACACCGACGGCACCATCGCGAAAATGGCCCCTCCCAAAGAAACCCGCGAGTTCAACGGTAAATCCTATGTTATGGAAGAAGCCATCTTCGGTGACTACGCCTTCGTCAAAGTCGCCAAAGCTGATCGTCTCGGCAACTGCCAGTTCCGCAAGGCACAGAACAACTTCAACGAAGCCATGGGCAAGAATGCGAAGATGACGATCGTCGAGGCTGATGAGATCGTTGAGGATGGAGAAATTGCACCGGAAGACATTCATCTCCAAGGCATATACGTCAAGCGGGTGATCAAGAGCACAGTGGGCAAGGAGATCGAGCGGAAGGTTTTCTGGAAGAGCCCCGAGGAGCAGAAAAAGGCACTGCTGGAGGGCGGTAAGTTCATGCAGTTGATGGCATGAGATGACTGTGGCTAATAAAAGTACTAGGCTCGACCGAAGCATCACAAAAGCGCGAGCGCATCATCAAGCGCGCAGCACAAGAACTGAAGGATGGCATGTATGTCAACCTCGGTATCGGCATGCCGCTGGCAGCACCTGCCTTCCTGCCCGAGGGCACCGAGATCGTCTTGGAGTCTGAAAATGGAATCTTGGGTATGGGAAGGTATCCTAAGCCTGGCGAGGAGGTAAGAACGTAACAACAGAGAGGTGTTGACAGTGTGGCTAATGAGCTCAGGACCCCGACCTTATCAACGCTGGAAAAGAGACTGTGACTCTGATCAAAGGAGCATCAACGTTTGGAAGCCACGAGTCTTTCGGCATGATTCGATCAGGTCGGATAGACGTCGCCATGCTGGGTGCCATGCAAGTGAACCAATATGGAGGTTTGTGGTACACTGCGATCATGTATATGCTTCCCCCCCACTGACTGTTTCCAGACCTCGCGAACTTCATGCTTCCTGGAAAGGTCAAAGGCATCGGCGGTGCCATGGACCTAGTCGCGAACCCTACACAAACCAAAGTCGTCATCACAATGGAACACGTCGATAAGAAGGGCAACCCCAAGATCCTGAACCAATGCACATTCCCTCTCACCGGACAAAAGTGCGTGAGCACTATCATTACGGACCTGGCAGTGTTCGACTGCGATCGCGTTGAGGGATTGACGCTGAAGGAGCATGCGAAGGGTGTTACTGTGGACGAGATTAGAAGCAAGACAGAAGCGCCATTCAAAGTCAGTGAGAACTTGAAGGAGATGAGCGTGTAGGAGAGATGAGTAAAAAAGATACCAAAGAAGAATTTACAACACTGAGCGAGCAAACAACCAATCTCTTCCTTTTCGTTCGAAGTTTCTGCTGATCCAAGTCTATCTACTACCCCCCTCCACAGCATCCAACCCTACATACGCCGGCGCCGGCATATCCTCACTGATATCCCCCCAGGCACTCCAATGTTTCCACACCAGTTTCTTCTGCTCAATCTCATCCGCAATCGCAATCGCCATATCCGCAACACTAATCCCCGTCAAACGCCCCTCGAACACATCTTTGCCTTCCTGCTGCTCACCCACCAACACCATATCATCAACGCTAATCTCATACTTGCCAGTCCTCTTCCCCGGACGGTACAAAGCAGACGGCGAAACAAAACTCCAGTCAAAATTCCTCCGGTCCTCGAAGAACATGTACGCTGTTCGCCCTGCTTTGATGAAGTCGGACGCGTTGTCTTTGGCGCGGATTTGTTTCTCGTAGTCCGCGATTACAGTTTTATCTTCTTCCGTGGTCGTTCCGGAGCTTTCTGCTAATCTGGCTTCGCGGTATCGTCGCAGTGAGGTACCCATGATGCCGAGGCGTTCTTCCATGTATGCTATATGCGCTAGTGATGTGGAGATGGCGCGGCGGTAGGCGAGGAAGAAGTCTGGGTGGTCGACGCAGGAGAGATTAGTGTCAGGAACGTGAAGGGAGCCTGCGCCGCCGACGAAGATGAAGTATGAAGCGGGCCGTAGCTTATAGGCTAGCAGAATCTTGCGAACAGATTCTAGGAACGGCACTGTCGTTCATCAGTCATTGGTTACTGGTATCTTGAATTGGCTGAAACGTACTGTACAACAAAGCCCCAGGACCAGCTGTATGCGGTCCAAATTCGCTGACCATTACATCAAGGTCTTCGAAAACTTCCGATAGTTCCTCTATAGAGACTTGGTCGACATCTACTGGCCTGGGGATGTAGCGTGGATGTTTTCCTAATTTCTCGGGGTTGCGTGATATGCCAATGACGGTATGGCCGCGATTTAGCAATTCGACGGTGAGGTAGGATCCTCCGAAACCTGCAGGGCCAATAACGCCTACACGTAGGGGCTTTGATGACATGGTGTAATGGATTGGAGATGAAGCAATCTAGGATTGTGCTGCGATTTTGGAACCTGAGTGTGAAGTAACTGGGTACCTGTCGTGCTGTGTTCACATGACTACCATACTATGTTGTCACGGATTTACGGGTGTTCAATGGGAATGAGTTCGGAGTAGTACGCCGAGGTTGTTGTATTGGGGAAAGGCAATTGGGGAAAGTGAGGGGACAATGTGGGGCTTTGGTAAACACCAAGCAACAAACGACGCTAGCCGATCAAATGAGCACACGGGAAAGAAGACGACGAGCGTTGTAGTTTCAAGTACCTCGAACAGAATAGGTCTTTGAGTGCTGATTATACCACCATACCATCTGAAGTCAGAAGACTATATGAAAGCATGGCGTTGGCGGACAACTACGCATTCATCGGTAAGCACTCTTGCGCAGTATCTTAGTAGTTATTACTAACAACAACAAGGTCTCGGTGCGATGGGCTACGCGATGGCAGCCAACATTCGCAAAAAGATAGACCCGTCTTCAACCCTCTACATCAACGACATCAACGCTTCAGCATGCTCCCGCTTCAAAGCCCAATACTCATTACATGGTCCTATAGAAGTCGTCGCAACAGCACGCGAAGCAGCGGAAAACGCGAAAGTGTTGATTTCCATTGTACCAGGAGGAGAAGACGTAAGGAAGGTCTATCTAGACGAGAAAGACGGAGTGATTGCAGCGAAGGAAGATCAAGAAAGGATAATGCTAGAATGCAGCACCATCGACGTCAACACCACAAAAGAGGTGGGCCAGAAGCTCAAAGAAGCGGAGATGGGTACATACATTGACGCCCCCGTATCCGGCGGCGTTCCAGCAGCAGAAGCAGGCACACTATCGATGTTGGTTGGCCACCCTCCACCAGCGCAAAGACCAACTTCCTCAGCTTCTCCAGAATCTCGAATCTCGACGACCCTCACCATGCTTGGTCCACCGTCTAAAGCCTTCTACCTGAATACCCTTGGCGCCGGCCTCACCGCCAAGATATGCAACAACTACCTCTCCGGCACTATTCTCCTCGCCACCGCTGAAGCCCTTGCAATAGGCGTATCTCACGGCCTTGACCCCTCCGCTTTGTACTCCGTGATCAAGAACAGTACTGGCCAATCTTGGATGTGCGATCACGTCATGCCCATTCCCAATGTGCAGAAAGAGTATTGGGTCCCTAGTAACAGTGGGTATAAACCGGGGTTCAAGACGCAGATGATGCTCAAGGATCTGGGATTGGGTATCGAGAGCGCGAGTCAGGTTGGGGTGAGGCCTAGTATGGCTGAGAGGGCTTTGGACGTTTGGGAAGAGGCAGCGAAGGATGAAAGGTGCGTGGATAGGGATGGGAGTAGTATATATTTGCATATTGGGGGCGTTTTACCGCAGGGATATGAAGACAAAGGTAGGAAGAAGGATGAAACGTGGGAGTTTGCGGACTGAGGCTTCTATCATCTTCAATGTAGATAATCGTATTGCGAACTCGTCCTAATGCCCTCATGTAGTCTTGATACCGTCTATTTCCCCTGGAAGAAGTTCTGGAAGACCTCCATGATGGCATCGAATCCTGCCACCTCTCCCAACTTGAGTACCCTCTCATCTCTTCCAATCTTCGCTGGATCGCCATCTGGAACCCATCTACTCGTGACACCATCGGAACTAGGCCCGTATACCTTAGCACACAGCTTATCAGTCTGTACAGGCGGCCAAGGGTCCTCCCCGTTGACGAATTTGATGAAGTCTTCTCCATACTCTCTTGCTACTTTCTGCTGCGCATCGTCCAGGTGCTCGTTGTAGTTCTGGAAGAGGTACGATACATCTAGAATGTGGCCTGCTTCACCCTTGAAGCGACCTTCCCAAGGTATCCCCTCGTTGAAGTGGTAGAGGAAGAACTTCGAGTCTGGCGTGTTGGGCCAGCCTTGGGCAAAGGCACGAGCGGGCGCGTAGAAGGATATCTCGGATCCAAAACGCAGTATTGAAAGCATGGCCTCATCATCAGGAGTTGTGGAGGTTATCTTGTAGGATGTGAGAAGCTGTTCCGCGACCTCTGGCTTGGCGGATAGTGTGGCGTTGCAGGAGTCGATGAACTTTTGCGCGATACCTGGATTGCGAGCATCGAGACTAACGTATGCGAGGATGTTTGCCTGAGAAGGATTAGCTCATTCTCTTCGAAAATTACGATGGTAAACTTACGTCCAACTTTGACTCTCCGATCATAAAGGCCTTGCACCACTTCCTACCCGGCATCATGAAAGCCGGGCTGTCCACTTGGGATGAGACGGTAAGGAAGTCTGGCGAGCCAGGCATAGTCTCTTTGTCGACTGAAGGTAACATTGGTGCTGTGGGTGGCACCTTTTGCCATAGATCATCCAAGGGTATACTAAGAAGGGCCTTGATACGATCCTCTGGCGACTTGTCCGTCAGGCCGAATGCCTCAATGGCCTTTTGATACGAGGACTCTGCCACAAAATCGGGGATGGGCTTGAATAGTAGCACAGCCCCTCCAGTACTAAGACAGCGCTTCATGAGCGGCTCTTCCGAGCAGAGCAATACTGTCGCAGACACTGGATACGTTAGTCGCGCTCCAGATCAGTACCGCCACACACATACATCCACCAGCGCTCTCTCCGCAAACTGTAATCTCATCAGCATCACCCCCAAATCCGCCGATGAACTTCCTGATCCACTGCATAGCCGTACGCTGGTCGTGAAGGCCGTTGTTTGCTTTGTAGCCTGCCTTGCGCAGTTCTTCGGAGGTCGCAAATCCCGTGAAACCCAGTCGATAGCTGTATCTATTAGTAGAAGTCCTGATTTCTTTCAGGTTTCAAGATTTACTTGATGGTGATACCGATTATGGGCTTCTTTCTCTCGACAGACATCTTCACAATGGGAGCTGGATCATAGTGCGGGTACCAACTACTTCCAACAGCAAAGCCGCCTCCGTGTATGAAAACAAAGACAGGCAACTTCGCGCTGGAATCAATAGCCCCATCCTTGTTCGTCGGCACAGTGATGTTGAGGTTCAAGCCTTCAAGGTCGGAATGCGTCGGAACCTCTGGGAGTGGTAGGGAGTGCTGGATGAAGCCGAATTCGCTTTCGATGGCACTGACTGGGGATACTGGAGGAGGACTAGTTCATTAGTGAATGGTAGTTCGTATTACCAGTTGACGTACCCAAATTTCGTGGCATCCGTAGTTCCCGATCCATAGCTATCAACAAGCTGGGGTGCAGCCAAGCGATCTTTTACCGAAGCATACTTCAGACCAAGAAACTGCACTGCGCCATCTACAGGCTTTCCTTCTAGTTCACCTAGGTCTTGGTGCTTGAGAGTTGCCGACATATTGGCTGTTGCGTGAGGAGGTATGGTAGGAAGTAAAGGATCGTCCGTCACTCATAGACTAACAGATTGTTTACTATCCCCTAGTGTCTGTTTGGATTGGCCGAAGGAAGTTACGTATCCTTGGAGCTGCTTCTCTTGAAGCAGGTACGTCGGGGGCAATGATGGCCCGGTAATTTACCCCGCACTTGTGCCTGCCAGTTGAGTAGTGGGGCAATCACCCGCATCCAAACATCAGGTGCGGAATGTGGGGGTAACACAGCGACTACGCCTCGCATCGATGAGGATATCATGATTCGCTCGACATCTGAGCTCGGCAATCAGCAAGCATATGTTCGGCTAGATAGAGCACTCCCTAGGTCGATGTACATGTTTCATGCAGCCAGTGTCTTGCACAGATGACACCAACAATGAAGACCGGCCTCCCTCATACTGACGCCTTTGTCGATCTTGCTCTCCTCGACGGCGGCAGCTTTCTGGGGGATTTGAGCCGCTTGCATGCTGGTGAAAGCGGCACATTTCGTATGTACAACTGGGCGTTCTACATCTCGCATCAGGGAAGGCATATACTCTGGGATCTTGGATTGGATGAGGTGCGTAATCCAATGTCGGGGCTGGATACCTGGATGTTATTCAGACTCATATCTTGAAGGACCGAAGTTGTTATACCCCTTGGGTCAACAAATTCATGCTGGACATCGTCAATCACGTTGGACCAAGGAGAACCATCGTTCAGCAGCTGGCGCAAAGAGGCGTCGCTGCGGAAGACGTCGACACTGTTTTATTCAGGTATGGATGCAATAGTGGCATGAATGAAACTCGCTGAAAAGCCTGCAGTCACGCTCATTGGGACCACTCGCGGCCTATCTGCGATGTGTTTCCGAATGCAAAGGCGTACTTTGGTCCCGGCACAAGAGCAGCATGTCAGCCCGGACACATGAAAGATCCAAGCCTGCAGTGGGACGGTCGTTTCTTCGACCCGGAGAGTTCGACAGAAAAATGGGATGAGCTATCAGGCGTTTGGAAGCCTTTTGGCCCGTTCGAAAGAGCGCTGGACTACTTTGGAGATGGCAGTTTCTGGATCCTCGATGCACCCGGCCATATGCCAGGTAACTTAGCTGCTGCTGCAAGACTGCAAGATGGCGAGTGGGTGATACTCGGCAGCGACTGTACGTTGGTGTATGGAAGCTCCACTGGCCTCGCTAATCTTGTGAACTAGGCTGTCATTCGCGGTACGTTAGATTGCACCAGGCGTTTGCTGACGTGCATGGAGTCCATGATCGGGCGTTTACTGACTGGTCAGGGATTTGCTGGACGGCACGCAAGTAATTGCGGAGTTCCAAGGCCCGGGGGCAGTGAGCATGTCTTTGCATACGGACCTTACTTCAGCGAAAGAAACGATTGCTAAGATAGGACTGCTAGAAACCAACTTTGGTGCTCATACAGCACTCGCACACGATGCTACGTGGCTAAAGAAGAGCACGGACCAGGTGCTCATGTCGCTGCTGAACGACGAGATGCGAGTCGCAGCGAAGGAGAAGATACCGTATGATGAGAGACCGTAGATCGAGTTTAAGATACGAGGCAGGTTTAGTGTCCGAAGGTTGGAGGCCTGATGAGCAGGCAACGCGCCGGTGCGATCATTACGCGTTTTTCGTGGCGCGATTGCTATGGGGCTGTGCGCGGACACGGGATGCCTCAACATTACTTTTCTAGATTTACTTCGTGGAAACAGCATAGCCTGCATACTCAGATATTGAGGTCAGAACGGGCTGGAATAGACGCAGTAGTAGTAGCAGTACTTTTCTAGATGTCAATAGAGCAACAAGCCCGATGCGAATCGTTGTTCAAAGGAGTGTATGCAGAATTCGATTCGTTGGGCGGTGCTTATTAAAGACATTCTTTTATTAGTTGACTGCCTCATCACGCTAGAGACGCGCCTACCTAGGTCGTCGGAAGAGCACCGTCATGACGTTTCGCGTCGCAAGGCGCCGTAGCGTCTGCACTACAGATAACGCCTTGCTCGCCTTTGCATGTGCCGCAATCAGGAGGCCTAAAACGCGTGATAGGCAATGGCAATGGAAGAGACGAAAGAGACATACATTGGCCATGGCTGCGAATGCGGTATTAAAAGCGATACTTGCAGAATACGTGGTGGCGGCAGTGGCCATGGCGCAAGCAACCAACACGCTGTCTTGTCCCACCCTGAGATCTATATCCAACGTCGCAAGCCTCTGATGATGCGGAAGTGATGCTTTTACCGCCGTACTACACAAACATGCGCCTTTTTGACACAAGCTAGAGACATCCCACCAAGCGCTACATGATTGCTTAGTGCTGATTTACTCCCCGCAAGTGCCAAGGTGGCTTGGGCCAGCACCACCTCATTTACTTCCAATCCTCCAGTATTAGCAGATCTAACACCTTTGCTCTTCACAATGGCCCTTCGTGACCTACCATGGGTGACGATACTCTTCTCTGGCATCATTGCAGCGCTCGCATATGGCGCAATGAGATTGATCCAAGTGCGGCGCTTCTACAAAGACCTTGTAGGTGGACAGTATCCGTCATGGATTACAGTCGAGACAGCACTGACAGTACATCAGCCTAAACCGCCTCATAGCTTCCTGTTCGGCCATCTAAAACTGCTAGGCGAGACCTTCAAATCGCTACCCAGTGATGTGCACTACCAGGCAGCGGCAGTTACGATCGCCAGGAAATACAACATGCCGGGTGTCTTCTATCTCGATCTGTGGCCAGCCTCATGGGCGCAGATTGTAGTTACAGATCCGGATCTCGCACTCCACATGACAGCCGTTAGGAACCACCCCAAACATGAGGGAGAGGCACTGATGATCGATCCCTTGATTGGAAATGGCAACATCGTTACTACGAATGGCCCGCAATGGAAGCATCTCCATAAGATGCTAAGCCCTGCTTTTGCCATCTCGCACATCACTAATATGAGGGCGATGATTGCCGATGAGGTTATGAAATTTCGATCAGTCCTTCATGAGAAAGCCAAATCGGGAGAGGTATTCAAGTTCGAGGAACCTACCCAGCACTTGACGTTTGATGTCATCTCCACTACGACTTTTGGCCGATCTCTCGATGCGCAGACCAAAGGCAGCCCTGCTCTGGAGCACTTTGAGAACATGTGTCGTGATTTCATGACAACGCGAGAGTCTTTCAACTACATCCGCAATTTCTTCGTCAACAGGAAGATTTTCGCTGAGCGCAGTAAGTTTGATGCCATTGTGGAAGGACTTATCAAAGAGAGATTCGAGATCGTAAAACGTGAGTAAGAAGACCAATCAAGGTCTGGCAATGTGGCTAACATGTAACTTGCAGGCGATAAGCTCGATCTCTCGGAAAAGCGAGGACTAGGCATCATGGATCTCATCTTACGAGACTATGTTGCAGAGCGGCAGGGTGACGTGGTGGAGCTCGACCCCAATTTCATCAAAGATGCTCTCACACAAGTAAAGACTCTTCTGATCGCTGGATTTGGAACCACGTCGGATACCATCTGTTTCGGAGCTATGCTGCTTAGTGTTCACCCGGAAGTGGTACGAAAGATGCGAGAAGAACACGACCGTGTCTTCACCCCTGGTATCGAAGCGACGTACGAAATGCTGAAAAGGGAGCCGCACAAGCTGAATGAGCTCACCTATACAAATAACGTAATCAAGGAGGTTCTGAGGTTCTATCCGATAGGAAATACCGCGCGAAAGGGCATCGATACTCTTACGTATCAGGGTCGTGAATGGCCAGCCAAAGATCAAATGGTCTTGCCTGTCCAACTAGCTATGCATATGGATCCAGCGATATTTCCAGGCAAGTGACATCTATCAATCGTTCTGTTTGACGCTCATCCGGTGGCTAATGATCCCTCCAGATCCGCTCAAGTTCGATCCAGATCGGTTCACACGAGAAGACTTCCCGCGGCACGCCTGGCGTCCGTTCGAGAGAGGACCGCGTGCGTGCTTGGGTCAGCCGCTGGCCATGGACGAGTTCGTGATCGTATTCCTGTTGACGATACGTGATTTCGACTTCACTTGTGCCGACCTGAAACCCAACAAGACGCCTCGAACAGAGTGGTTTGATCTGGACTTGACGTTCGGTGACCGCGCATACCAGGAATTTGTTTTCGAGGCCAAACCACGCGATGGCATGCCGATGACCGTTAAAAAATCCAATTGGCCATCGTAAGCGAGGCAGCTGCTACCAGTTCGGGCCAATAGACGACATCAGTGGCGGTCGCTAGTATGGGCCACTTCAGATTTCCTGGCCGCAACGTATGTGAGTGTGTATTGATTCGGAAAGGGCGGATAGCGGATTGGGGTCGACGTGTCATGAGAAATCAGGAAATGTGCTACGGTTTGTCATACAGTCAAGTCTTATTGCCTGATGCATGTTGACAAACTGCCGCGCGACAACGACGGAACCTGGGGAAACTTCCAAGGTTGAAAGCATGGCTATTGAGGCATAAGCAAATACCATCAAGGTTCCATTCCGTCTTCCGTCAGCCCACATTGGCGCGTCACGTACGGGTCCTCGGCTGATGCTTATGCGAGCCTATCCTGCAATCCCAGTATTTCACCGATGCCTTGTAGGTGTAGCTGCCGTGCTTAAACTTACCGCTTCTCGGGTGTGATGCTTACAGTTGTAGATTTACATTCAGCCTGAATGCATAGCCACGCGCAGCCAATCGGAGGGCAGGGAGATCCACTTAGCGCGAACCCCTCACAGATTTTGCAAGTACCATGGGGCTCCGCATGCGGCTCGGGTACACTCTTGGCTGCCGTATGCCTCTGGGACAAGCATCGGGAGTGGCTTCGGACACAAGACTGGCTCGGCGGTCGGAAATAAGTGGATTTGCTACCGCTGCTCAACCGCGTGGCCGACGAGACCATGACGTATAGAAATCGTGGGCTTTGGTGTTTACCAACCGTTGCTTACGCAGGGTCGGTCACTACGGCTATTTGCTCTGCTATAAGACATGGAGTGAAGGACGACGACGAGCTGTATCCGGACCATCCGAACCAAACCAGACAACCGGCATCATGTTCACCCCGACGCGTGCGCTGCAAGTGTTGGCCTTTGCTGCGACAGGAGCATACGCCCAATACGTGTTCCCGGACTGCACCAGTGGACGGTTGAGCAATGAGACCATCTGCGATCCTTCGGCGGGTACACTCATCTCCCACCTATATGGCGTTTTATCTGTACTGACCTCCTCCAGCCCCACTAGCTCGTGCGAGAAACCTAGTATCTCTCTACACCCTTGAGGAGAAGATCAATGCTACAAGCAGTGGCTCGCCAGGCGTTGCTCGTCTTGGTATACCACCTTACCAGTGGTGGAACGAGGGTCTTCATGGCATTGCTGGCCCTTACACCAACTTCAGCGATGAGGGAGAGTTTAGCTACTCCACCTCGTTCCCCCAGCCCATCTTGATGGGTGCGGCTTTCGACGATGAACTCATCACCGAAGTTGCAAAGGTCATCTCGACCGAAGCGCGTGCCTTCAACAACGCGAACAGGACTGGTCTTGACTTCTGGACACCCAACATCAACCCCTTCCGCGACCCTCGCTGGGGACGTGGACAGGAGACACCCGGTGAAGACTCCTACCATCTTTCTTCCTACGTCCAGGCCTTGATCCACGGGCTTCAGGGTGACGCGTCTGATCCGTTCAAGCGTGTTGTTGCCACCTGCAAGCACTTTGCAGGTTATGACGTTGAGGACTGGAATGGAAACCTTCGCTACCAGAACGACGTGGAGATCTCTCAGCAGGATCTTGTTGAGTACTACCTTGTTCCATTCCAGGCCTGTGTTCAAGCCAACGTGGGTGCTTTTATGTGCAGCTACAGTAAGTTTGGCACCTACCAGTCGTCCAACGAATATTTAAGGCTAACGAACTCTAGACGCGGTAAACGGTGCACCACCATGTGCCGACCCTTACTTGCTGCAGACTATTCTCCGTGAGCACTGGGGTTGGACCAATGAGGAGCAATGGGTTACGTCCGACTGTGATGCTGTTCAGAACGTTTACCTCCCCCACCAGTGGTCATCATCTCGTGGAGGCGCTGCTTACGACTCCCTGAAGGCCGGTACCGATCTCACGTGCGGCACTTACATGCAGGAGCACCTCCCTGCTGCCGTCCAGCAAGGTCTGCTCGACGAAGCTGTCCTTGATCAGGCCCTTGTCCGTCAGTACTCTTCGCTCGTTCGTCTTGGATACTTCGACTCTGCCGACAAGCAGCCATACCGCCAGCTCGGTTTCGACGCAGTCGCCACCAATGCTTCGCAGGCACTTGCGCGTAGAGCCGCTGCCGAGGGTATCGTTCTGCTGAAGAATGACGGTACGCTGCCGCTCTCTGTTGATTCGTCTATGTCAATCGGTCTTTTCGGTGACTGGGCGAACGCAACCGATCAGCTCCTTGGTAACTACGCCGGTGTTGCTACATACCTTCACTCTCCTCTGTACGCTCTCGAGCAGCTCAATGTTACCATCAACTATGCTGGTGGAAACCCCGGTGGCCAGGGCGACCCAACGACCAACCGTTGGTCCAACCTCTATGGCGCGTATTCTACCAGCGATGTCCTAATGTACGTCGGTGGCATTGACAACAGTGTCGAGGCGGAAGATGACGATCGTACTTATCTTACATGGACTGGAGCTCAGCTTGATGTTATCAGCCTACTTGCCGACACCGGAAAGCCAGTCATCGTTGTGGTCACTGGAGGAGGCCAAATCGACAACACTCCTCTCGTCAACAACCCTAACATCTCTGCCATCCTGTGGGCCGGATACCCCGGTCAGGACGGAGGTTCCGCCATCATCGACATTGTCACCGGAAAGACTGCTCCCGCTGGACGTCTACCTACGACCCAGTATCCCTCCAACTACATCGCCCAGGTCTCCATGATGGACATGAACATGCGTCCCGGTGAGAACAACCCCGGTCGCACCTACAAGTGGTACAATGGCTCCGCCGTCTATGAGTTCGGTCACGGTCTGCACTACACGAACTTTTCCGCTGAAGTCACTACCGAGCTACAGCAGAGCTACGCCATCTCTGCCCTCACGCAGAACTGCAACAGCACCGGAGGTTTCCTCGAGCGTTGCCCCTTCTTATCTGTCGATGTCGAGGTCTCCAACGACGGCGATGTTAGCTCTGACTACGTCACTCTTGGCTACATTGCTGGAGAGTTTGGTCCTGCTCCCCACCCCAAGAAGTCGCTCGTCTCTTACAAGCGTCTTCACAACATTGCTGGAGGCTCTTCCGCTACTGCAACTCTCAACCTCACTCTCGCGTCTCTTGCTCGCGTTGACGAGATGGGTAACAAGGTCCTGTACCCCGGTGACTACACCATGATGATCGACAACCATCCGCTTGCGAGCGTCAACTTTACCTTGACCGGAGAGCAAGCAATGCTAGACATGTGGCCTCAGCGTCCTAACCAGACTGCTCAGGGCGTTGAGTACGTTGGTGATTACTGGTATGGAGGTTACGGTAGCGAGTATGGTGCTGAGCCTGCGGACTTCCAGAGCACCATGTAAATGAGCTTTCGTATACCTATATATACATGAAATGTATGTAGCAATCTAATAAATCATTGCCATCTCTATTGAAACAACTGCGACATGTGAATCTACTTCCGTCTTCATCTTTACCTTCCCCGTCGAGCCTGCGCTTGGACCACTTTTTTTGTTTGCTACAACGAATAGCTCTTTCCACCTTTTGACATCCGCTCCTTCCCACACGTTTAACCCACTTCGATACTGAACGAACAATTGAGACAGTGATGACGCTTTGCGACGAGTGCGACAACGAGGGCCCACTGCGTTGCGTTGGATGCGGCTCAAGCTGGTACTGCTCGAAAGAGTGCCAGAAGAAGGCGTGGTCTCTTCACAAGATTCTCTGCAAATCTGTCAAGGAATTCCAAGATCGACCCGAAGCCGAAGAACCTGGCGAAAAGTACACTCGCGCGATCTATTTCCATCCCGATGAAGGGGCGCCACGATTCGTTTGGCTGAAGACTATGGACAAGGATGGAGAGTACGGACACCCTTGCCTCACAGCTTGCCCCGGTGTGCTAGCCGCCATCAACGAGAAGGAAGCAGAGTCCGGAGAGAACATTGGTATGACAAATATGAGCATCCGGCATAACTACGCGCTCGCCCGTCCTCTCCCATACAACTTGTTCTTGTCTTACCGTGAGAACTTTCTCCACGATGGATCGACACACAACATGGCCATCGACAAGATCATCGACTCCCATTCTGCTCACCTGCACGCCTGGCGGGGTCCAATGATTGCGTATGGGACTGATGCCTTCGATGACGTCCCTTTCAGTCAAGATCCGTGCTACAGCCAAGATCTCGGCCCTTCCGACCTTCGGATCATCGCACACAAGCTCAACACATACTACTTCAAGTACGATGTTGGTCCGACGATCGATGATGTGCAACAAGAGTTGAGTAGCGTAGTCGGTGTACGAATCAACTGCGATGGTGATGTCGAAGTTGAAGGCCGTCCTCGCTATGAGCCTATGGAACTTCCAGCCTATCGTTCGTTCTTTCATGCAGCCACCGATGTTTCAAAGCACATCGAACTACCCTTCACTGTCCAGCGCATTCCAGGAAGTGTCGCCAAATAGAAAAAGCGACCGGAGACCCCGTCAGGTAAGACGTCTTGGGTCAATGTCGCGTGTACCTTTCTCAATATTGGCTGCAAGCCCGAGCGTGCAGACGCCGGCTTCAACTGGGGCCTCGCACCACCAGAGTGGCAGGATGACGTTGGTTCTGTTGTCGTCATGCGCAAAGACAAGAAGCCGCTCGTTCCGGAACATGTTCATGCCCTTGCCGACTATCACTAACATTGCCTCATGGATTTCTTCGAGGCGGAGGGGGAGAATTCGTCTTTGGATGTGAAGCCTGAATTCAGGCGTGACAAGGCGTGGGTGATGCAGCAAATCACCAAGGACAAGTTTCAAAAGTACTACATGACTTCCGAGTTGGGACAGTCGGACGAGGCGTATCAGATCTTGCCTTACGACGCCTAGCGCTGCTGCGAGCTCGGTACTATGCACCAGGCCAGCCTGAACTTTGTTTCTTCGTTCCGAGAGACTCAACATGGGAGTTTACAGCAAATACCGATTCGCAAGGACCTGAAGTAGAGGATGCACTCAATCCGCATGGATATTGGTAATGGTTTCAAGAAAGGTCGTTACCTAGCTAGTCATTAGTGAAGGTCGACTGATTCGACATGACAATCCATCCAGACCACACTCTCATTTCGTAGGGTTGGTGATGTAGTCGCTTCCTTCATTATTGTCTAATATGTTTTCTTCCCATCCAGCCTACAATTTGCTCTTGAAACCGCCTACATCCTTAACGATCATAACCGTCATCGGCTCCCTAAGTAGGTCTTCCCCATTGACCGCCGTTTGGAGCTTCTTCAGTCCTTCGCTCTTGGCGTGAAACATCAGAGCATCTTTGTCCGCATATCTGATGCCTATCAGTTCTGAATCTTCCCAAGGCTTTTCGGCGTGACTTACGTTTCGAAGATGACAAAGTTCGGCGCGTCGCCCTTGGTTTCGCGCTGTAGGTGATACCGTGTGGTGCCGGGTTCAGTGGCTTTTACTTCCTGAGCTGCGATATTGAGTAGTTCCTCCACCTGAGGAGCATTAGTTGTTTGTACATTCCGGGGTGCCAATTTCACGCGTACCCTGTCTTGGTTGCCAGGCTTGGGCTTGAGGATGGCGATGATTTCGTAGCCTTTAGACATGATGACGTAATGTTCGACGCGCAATTGTTGGCGTGAGAAGATGCAAATGTTTCTGCGCGCAAACGAACTCTAATATGCAGGAGAATCAACAGATACGAGAATGTCAGATAACGTAGCCAAGCCAGAGATCGCGTCGTTGAGCTCGTCGCCGTCAGCTTATGTTCTCCGCTTTGCCCCAGCAGATCCGAAAGTTGCCGAGGCACGTTTCGAATATAACAGCACCCTAACCCCCACACACCTATCAGTATCAACCCAGCTTGCGGTCTCTGCTCGGGGATTTTGAACGCAACCCCATGGCGCTTGCGCGTCCGCGAATGCCTATCTTGTTGAGAAGGACTGCCAGTTTAAAATGTCTATAGTCCGAGCTTACCGATTATGACGCTGCATCAGATCAAGTCTCCATCGGCTTGGACAAATGCTCAATGTGATATATGCACGGCTTTGTTTCCAGTCCACTGTAACATTGCGTTACAAATTGTCGCCGCTGCCAGCACTCTCCGGCTCGATAACTGATCTAGTTCCAAGATCATACCTGTCACCCTCTCGCAAAAAGTAAAACCTCGCGTTAGACGGCGGTAAGGGCCTCTCCCAGCTTCCTTCTCTCGACCAGAAACCACCATCGTATACCAATGCATACGTGCTGCCGATGACTTCCATCTCGTTCTTGTTGACCACCAGCGCAGTGTCTTCGTCAATTGCCAATCCTAGTAGCTCCGGGTAGGCGTTCAGGATCTCAAACATGTCGAAGTGCCTATTGCGTACAAGGACGTGCTGGTCAATGGCGGAGTTCTTCAAATATCCAAAGCCGACAGTATGATCACCTGCAAAACCTATTAGCTCTTTCCTCTGATGGCATGTAACCAGAGGCTCACCTATCATGATGGTGTTGTTCGCGGTGTCACCACGAGCAAGGAAACTGCCAATGATACTCGCGCCAGCACTAGACCCTGAGATAACACCTCCAGCATCAAGGACGTCCTGGAATGCAGCTTCGGTTTTCGTGCCAGCGTAGGCATCCACGAGCCTCCATTGTCTACCTCCACCGAAGAAGACACCCTTCGCACTCAACAAGGGAGCAAGGAACTCGTCGGTATCAGCGACAGCGGGGTCATATGTATGCAAGACCGTCACGTTGTTGGCACCATACTTTCGGAATGCTACTGCGGTCGTGAAGTTTTGGTCGTATGTATCTTCGCCGCCTGCCGTGGGTACCACAACGATCGATGCGTCGGGGCCGCCAGCAAGGGAGATGATGCGCTGGTAGATGCTCTCGCTTTGCAGATTTCCTCCAACAATTACGAGGTGACCGTTTTCTGGACCGACATAAGTCGTGTTGGTGCCATTCGTGGCGTAGATGGGATTCGCGATGGTGGTGACCGCTAAGACAGCGGCACAGAAGAAAGTGGTAAGCTGCATGATGAATACGCTGATACCCGACAAACTGGATCGTACTCAATGCAAAAGCCTGTAGATATACTACCGAGGACCAGTGGCGGCATCTTATCACAAAGTTGATGCTGGGCATCGCATCATCGTGGGTCTTGGTCTGATTGGGTGGAGATCGACAGCACCTGCCTGAAGGGTATTAAAACCTCAACGGCAACCCCACTCTTCCATCTCCCGGAGCATTGGCACGGAGATGCGCGGTACAAAATGAACGGTTTCGCAGGAAGTTAGTGGCTTGGTGGTGGGATATACGATCTGGTGAGATGAGTGAAGACACGCGGGGCGCTGAGCGAGGTGATGATGTCACGCGTTCCCGAGGTCGGCAACTCCTGGTGCTCCCAACTTCGGACTAAGACACATCTCCTGCTCCTGGACAGTGTGTCCTTCACGTCATGCGATCGGGGAAGTGATAATTGTAGCATTTTGTTTTGCATTGAAGCCATCGTCTTGATGTTTGTTAACCCTTTGGTACGTACATGAAAAGCCTCGCTCCGAAGGAAGGAGACGGGGTCACTAGCTGGACGATTGTACTTGGAACTACGGGTCACTGGGCTGGTCAGATACAGGCCAGATCATGAGTCCGACACGATCCCACAGTTCGCCAAGCATCACGCAGCCCTTTGGTAGGAACTTGACCAGGAATGGTTGCGGCTCATATCGCAAGCTGCGCAGATATTCTTCCGCTCTTCCCAATGCCACCTCTTCGTTTGTGAACACTCCGGTCCGGTCTGACAACTTCCTGATGACACCATCTACGGGGAAGACGTATCCAACGGGATGTCCCCTGCCGTTGATGTAAATAGCTGAACAGCGCGCATGTGCTCTGTATTCTTCATGCTCGAAGATCTGAGAAAGAGCGATGAAGACGCTTAGTCTTAGCTGGTTGATTGTGAACGAGTGCTCGCCGATGATCCTATCTCCCTTGAGTGATGCGCGTAGTCGTACAGTTATGATCATGAACGAAGGTAATCGAGACGTGGCATGAAGGAGCTCTATGACATTCATGCGAAAGTTTCCCAGGCTGATTGTATGCGATCGAACATCGAATTCTAGCAGCAGCTTGAAATGATTAGCCCGGCGGAAGACATCGTAGATAGAGTGCCAAGGTTTAGTTTTGAATTCAACCATTGCAATATTGGATTGCCACATGAGGGGAAGGTCATCGAATTTCGACTGTAGACCCTTGAAGTTAAGAACGAAAGCGAAACGACTAGTTCGAAATGCATGTTCTGTAGCGTCTGACCGCATTTTGCGGTTGATCTGGAACATGGATGATGTCCAAGGCGGCAGTCTTGTAGCATGCGGGTAGGTGACGAGCTCGGTTCCAGCAGGATATGCGTAGGAAATAATGACGCAATAGATAAGATCTGGTAAGTCTAGAAGACTTCGGATACGTGGGTGTTGCTCCATCGTGACGAGTGTTCCTTCATTTGAAGAGGTGAAAGTTCGCTGTACGTCCAACTCTGGTGATGTGCTTGCGAAGATGACCACGCCCGACTTCCCGTCTTGTCCCATGTTCACTGCTGCAAGCAGATGTACTGAGGCTGAGTATCTTCTGAGACTCAGTTGGTCGTCATAAGCAATAGATCGGAATGTATTCTCGAACGTGGTAGGTCCATCACTAGGAAACGGCGGCTTCATCGAGACTTGCAACATTGCTCCAGACTCTGCCCATAGTAGCCGTAATACTGGGAGCACGTCAAAGGCTTTTGATCTGCCATCCCAGTGATGTCCTGACAGCTCGAACGCCAAAGCGGTGTAATCGATCGTGACCTTCCTCAGCAGATGAATGTGAGACCCTAGTTGCTCGCACCATTCCGTGAAGAAATCACGCCCAGACCAGGCCATAGCGACAAACTTGACTTGGCAATAGAAAGTGCTGGCAGCTTCGTAGTGGATTTGACGGCAGCTGTAAAGTAGTCCACGCGCCAGTGCGAGTTTTGATCTGACAGCTACTATGGGTGTGCGCAGTCCAGAAAATATCTCCAAATCCCCCGGGGAGAAGGCGACAACAAGATCATAGATTCGATTTCTGACTTCTGAGGGGAGCGAGGTAACGAAAGAGGGCGCGCTTGGGTCGGCCGGCGAAGAGTACGTCCTCGGAAATGCCCTGATCGCACGTCTGTTTTTAGAACCAGTTCGTTTTGCCGCTGTCTTCGGCACCCGATCAATTGGTTTCTTGGTTCTGTTACGCATTGAAGTGATACGCGAATTGATAGCTTGTTGTCGACGGTTGAAATCGCTGTTGGACTCGTCCGTGCCAAAAAGTGCTTCGAGGAGAAGTGACTTGCCCAAGCCCTGGTCACCTAAAACCAGGATTGGAGGATGATCGCGCCTTTTCAGAGGTTCCATCGATACGGAAATAACGCGGGTTGCGAGGGAGATGGGTGTAGTGTGTAAAGAGATAAGAGGACGTGTGAGGAGCAGATCATGAGCAGTAGTGACCCACGGGAGATTTAGGAAGTAGAGGTGACGCCAATTGCGCTTTTATTCACACAGGCGGCTTCTTACCGCATGGGGCCTCACATGCGGTGACGCCTCTCTCACCTTGAAAAGTGGATTTCCATCAAGGTGACGCAGTCACTCACCACGCAGCTCTCAGACCTTCACCCAATAGCGCGATCCTCAGATCATCCCACACCCTGATCAAGCTACCCGGAACTCGATTTCCGTCATCAGTCATCTCACCCTCCCAAGTTTTCTCGCCCACAGGCACTAGATGCTTGAGCCACCTAGCGTAATACTTACCGCGCTCTTCTGCTTTTGTTGGATTGCTCATATCGTGGGTAGCATAGTGAAACCTCGGCCTCGCCAATCTCTTTCCAGGTCTCCGTTTTGCTTCTTCTTTGACTTTGCGAAACGTCTCTAGAGTTGTCGTGACGGTCGTCCGGATGCCGAGCACGTCCGTCCTCAACAAAAAGAAAGCGTGTGACATATCTCCATATGTTGCGCGTTTCTTATGAACATTCGCAAGAAATGTGAACGTGTTCGAAGTGTAGATACTAGGCGCGACAACGCCGAGGAGTTTTGAACGCCTCTTGACAAGGTCGAGCAGTGGAAATACCGGAAATAGGCTTGTCTTCGAACCGAGGACGATAACTATGCTCTCAAGTAAGCTTAATGCGTATTCGCAAATTGTCTCCAGGACATCTGGTGGGAGGGCAAAGAGATTGGAGGTCGATTGGATGTGTCTCTTGTGTATTGCCCAACTGTCTTCAGGAACGTTGAACTCCATCTTGAGCGCCAGGCAACCAGTGATGGTGCGCCATCAGATCCTACCTTTGGTCACAGACCTGTTGACTGTGGTGCACGAAAGACGGCGGCCTAGATCGCCAAGTCTACGAAGATCTAATGGATCTCGTGCCACAAGGAAGTACAACGCTTCTTCCAGTACGTCTTGATCCGGAGGATCTTTCAATTGAGATGACCTAACCTCAGGCGATCATTCATATACCCCGGTAGCGATGGGATCGACGGTGATGGTGGGCTCGACGTGAACTCGACGTCCAATACTGGTGGCGACAAGCCGACCATGATGCTTAGTAAAGGTAGGAGATCTATACGCTTGTAGTCGTCGTTGTGATGGTGATGGGTCTGTACAGACAGATCAACAATGACTGTTTGCAAGAGCGGCGCCTCAGATCCAAAATACTTCAGTCAGGAACGTACAAATGGCAGGTGATCCCTGTCCCGGAAGAGGAAACAGTCACGCCGATTTTTGAACATGACCGTCGTCCCGTTCAGGATCACATCCATGCCTTCCCGGTAGATCTGTTGGCAGCACCGAAGCAGCTGTACAGACGGTATGTTGCAAAAGAGAATGGAATCGTTGGTTCCCATACGTGGTGATGCGTTCATTGGCCTGCCGTCACCCGTTGAAGCGGCCGTGTGCGTGACCAATATAGCATGATTAAAGTCCTCGAAGACGTACTCGTAGATCTGATTTCGCAACTCAGAGGGAAAACCTGTGAGGAAGCCATGATTTTTCGAAATCAGCTGCTTACGGATACGCGATCTGGAGTTCATCGCGGCGGAAACAAAGAGATGACACCAGAGATGGGTTGTGAGGAGGCATACTGGTAGTAGCAGTGAGAGTGGGCTTTGCGGTATCTGAAGTTTGCCTAGAGACGAAGAGACGAACTGGCGGTTGGTATACCGCGTCATCGAGCCTCCGACGACGCACGTCCCCCATCGCGCACCCAGCTCCAAATTCCTGCTCGCGCGACATCATCGCCCGCCGTCACCCATGTCCAAATCCATCACCACGGCCACTCGACCCCAACAAACCTCGACGCACCCGTACCATACCTACCAATCTCACCGAACCGCCAATTGCGCATCTCTCACCTACCCAAAGAAGCAGAGAAACAACCACCACCCAATATGTCAATGTTCTTCGGTCAAAAACCCCAAATCTCTTCGGAGCAAAAGATTGCACAGGCCGAAGCGGAAATCGACATGGTTTCCGACATGTACAGCCGGTGCGTCTAGAACCCTTCATTACCCCTTCCTCTCCCCTCAATCTTTCTAAAAACAGCATTTACTAACATTCACTGCTCCAGCCTCGTCAAATCCTGCACATCCAAATGCATAGACACATCGTACCGCGAAGCCGATCTCAACAAGGGCGAATCCGTCTGCCTCGACCGCTGCGTATCCAAGTTCTTCGAGGTCAATGTCAAGGTTAGCGAGAAGATGCAGGGTGAGGCGCAAGGAAAGCAGGGCGGTGGTGGCGGCATGTTTGGTGGTGGAATGTAAAGGAACAATATATTGGATGCGCGAGATGCTGAGGCTGGATGATATGGACATACCTCGTCGGTTTTGCGCTGGGCTGTGACAGGTCTTGCATTTGGAAGCAGAGGCGCCATGTTTTCGGGTGACCATGGCTATTGCATGAAATGTGTCTCTACTTGGAAATGCTGGAGGATTGCTTTACATACTCCACTCCAGCCTGTTGACGCGCGACTGCTGATGTGGTCACGGTCTCAGCAATGATATCACACGATATGAAGGACATGTACAATACAAAGTTTATGCTTTCAGTTCGACCGATCTATGTATCGGGGTATCTCCCAATGGCGCACCTTACGTGCTCATGTGTAAGTGCAGTCCGGTCAACTAATTCAGTGTCCAGCCGTGTCGTCTTCCAATCATTAGATGATGTTCTTGCGAAATAGTGGGCAAAACATCGGGTCGGTCCATGAACGTATGCTTTCGTAGCATCGCGAGACCGTAAAAGGGCGCAATCGTGGGGTATGGTACAGTCGTCCCGCCGTGCTATTCTTTGTTAACCGTCGGTTTGCGGGCACAGTCAAGAATGCCAAATACCCTCAACATGCTGTATGGAATCCCGGCATGAATCCTCGACGAACCTCCTCTCTCGATCGTTTGCGTTCAACCTTAGTTAGGAAACTCTTGATATATCTCAGGGACTGAGCATCAATCGCCGTGGTGTCGAGTAGCTCGCGCAGGCGTGTGAATTCTGACGTGACGCGGTCTGCATGATATTCCGCTTCACAAGCATTCTTCCTCGCTTCCATAGCGCTGATGTTGGCTTTGCGAGAACTATCAGCGGCCGAAATGATACACTGTTTATTTTGTACGGTCAGGACAAGCTCTTCCTCCACAATGGTTTTCAATCGGAGGGCTTCACATACCTCTGCAATCTCCACGTGACGCAGACGCTCTTGTGAATTCTCAGGTTGCGCATCTATGCGTTCGACGATGTCGTGGAGCATCTCATCTGCATGGCTCGGCCTTCCAGACGATGGCTGTTCGGCCGGGGTGGCTCTACCGCTGGGAAATGCAGCGAACATGCCTGGCTGGTAACTCTTCTTATTAAAGACATGATCAGACTCAGTCTCCAGCTTCGGTTCAGTCTTTCTAGGCAGATGGACTTTCGAGAGGCTCTTGGGATCGCGCAAGACCTTAGCGAGCGAGCTTTGCGTGCTACTCATGAATCCTTGCTTGGATGCCGCCGGCTCTGGTAATCTTGTGCGCGTCTTCTCACGGTTGAACAGGTTGAGAATACTGCGTTTGGCTTTGACCTTGCTCGTCACAGTCTTCTTGTCATGGTTATCCGGGGTTATATCTTCTGCAGGTGACGAGGAGACCACAGGTGTGAATTGGCGGCGAAAAGGCTGACGAGCTTTAGGTATTCCGCGACCCAATGGGTTGCCAATACTGATCGACCTGGCAGTCTCCGCGGTCCTTGGCTTAGGAGGATCCTGGGTACGGACCGTGTCGCGTGATAGCTCAGCTTGAGGCAGAGACGAAGAACTCAACTCGGCAGCACTGGCGTTTGCGGTTGAGTCGTCCTGAACAGTATAATGGTCAAACGAGCTTGGTGAGGGACTCGCGTCCTCACGTGCTGGTGCTGTCCGCCTGACTTTGCTGACATTGAGGGAGTCATCAGATTTTGGCGCAATCGCAGGCTCCGAAAGGTCTTCAAGCTGTTCCTAACTTTATTGTCAGCACTGTCACGTCAAGCGGTAGAGTTCACATACCCGATAAGCGTCCCAGGAATCCACAGGCGGTTCAGAGAAGTCTCGAAGCAACGGTACAGACCTGGGCTCAGGTGTACGCGTCGCGGACCTATTTGACATCGGCGATACACTGCGTTCAGCCCCTGCAATTACCTCGGGTGTGCTCTTAACAGTCGTCGCGTCTGGGAAGATCATAGACGGAGACGAAGGCAGCTGGGGAGAATGAGCGTCAAGACTAGGCTTCCTCGCTGGCTGCATCGATCGAATGGGACTGATCTTGACAACTGGGCTTCCATTCGCCGTGAGCTCTGCCGTGTTGTGTACTGGTGACGCAGTCGCAATGCTCGACGATGCTTTGGACGTTGTCGCCCTGGTAATTCGGCTAGCAAGAGCACCTAGAGAACGCGGCTGAGAAGAACTCTCTGGTAGTACCGCAGGGATAGCGGGTACTGCCGGGATGGAGTCGCGCTGACCGAGAATGACTGCGTCCGCATCGGCAGAGATTGTGAGAATGGGTCCGGTGCCTGAGCTGGAGCCCGACGCGGTCGAATGCCATGATAGCCGCTTCACTCTACTGCCTTCTCTGCCATTGGAGGGAGTCTGACGGCCAAAGTTGATTGCGCTTTGCGTAGGGAGCGAGCTCCTCTTCGAACTCAGACGAGGAGGAATGTTCTCGGGGGCGAGAATGGGCCAGTTCTCCAGCGTTGGGCTCGGCGTGAAGGCATCCACCAAGGTGCGCGCAGCCTTGGGAGGCGAGTTGGGGTCTACGACCTGCGCGACAGGCGGACTTGGCAGCGGCTTCTCGCTTTGAGGACGACGGGGGAGGCGTGAAGTGCCCGTAGGCGTCGTCGTCGCGCGAGTTGCCGGCGACAATGTCCTCTCAGGCAGCGAGTTTCTTACGCCAAACGAAGCCGGTCGGATGCTGGGTATCTTTGATTTGTTAGCGGCCGTCATGCTAGCATGTGTTGACAGCTTTGACAAGCTGTCAGGAAGTCACAGCAAAGAGGTTCCGGCACGTGTCGGCGCGGAGCGGTCGCAGAGCGGTGGGAAGGCGCCTGAAGTTTCTATCGTAGCTGCCAGATCTGCAGTTCTGCGCACGGACATTTCTACTCATAGAAGAGCAGTGATGGTGAAAGAGGAAGTCCAGACACGTGCAGTGCCCTCCTACTCTTTCTGGGATACCTGATAAAATTCGCACCCTGTCCCATGATATCCAAACCAATTCGAACTACTGGTCCGTGAATTGTGGCCATGACCTCTACATAATGTGGTGTAGTGTATAGAAGAAGAGGTGTGGAAGTCGCGATGTGTGAGGTCATCCAAGCTCGGGCCACGTTCTGTTTGCGAGGAGGCCAGCCAGACGCGTCAGACACATCGAACCAATGCATTGCATAGTGAACAACCAACTCGCACAACGCTCATTTTAGCATCATGGCGAAGACATACAAGCAAATGAAGGAGGCCTGGGTGTCTGGACACACCGGGAGCTCTGTAGCAGACGTGAACAGCGTCTCGCTCGCAATGCCTGTACCGTACACACACCCACTACTCAAGCAATGCACTCTTACTAACTGCATACATAGCTGAGCATTCTACTCTGGTCTGTCATCCAGTCGCGCATGCGTCTCTTCACGCCGTACACGCCGCCAGCCTTCTTCGTCGACTTCCTGCTCAACTGCGGCGCCACGTTGTTCGCGACTACCATATACTCCTCCTCGCCATGGCTCCTGAACCTCCTTCTGCTGCTCCCAGCAATCACGCTTTACGTCTTTGAGAAACCAGCCGCCTTGAAGGACGCTCCTCGGCCACCGAAGATCGACAAGTCTGAAAAGGACACGAAGCTCGATGCGCTGCCCGTTAAGCCGTTTATCACGAATTATCGTGGCGCCATGATGGTCATAACGTGTGTTGCTATCCTGGCAGTTGACTTTCGCGTCTTTCCTCGCCGCTTTGCGAAGGTGGAGAATTGGGGTACGTCGCTCATGGACATGGGTGTGGGGTCTTTTGTCTTTACGGCTGGTGTAGTGTCTGTCCGGGCTTCTCTCAAGGAGGGAGCTGGCCGTCAGCCACTATCAAAGCGCTTGACAGCATCAATCAGACATGCCATCCCACTGCTGGTCCTAGGCATCATTCGGCTCATCTCTGTAAAAGGACTGGACTACGCCGAGCACGTCACGGAATATGGTGTACACTGGAACTTCTTCTTTACCCTGGGCTTCCTCCCTCCGTTCGCTGCTCTCTTTCAAACGGCCTTTGACTTGGTCCCTTCCTATGCCGTTCTCTCTTTTGCTCTGGCTGCCGTCTACGAGATCGCTCTAGACTGGACTTCCCTCGGATCCTTCATACTAATAGCCCCACGTACGGATCTCTTCTCTCAGAACCGAGAAGGCATATTCTCTTTCTTTGGCTACCTCGCCATCTTCCTTGCAGGCCAATCCCTGGGCGCCTCCGCATTACCTAGGCAACAGCAGATCCCCAAGGATGCCCCATTCCAGACAAAGATTCGGCAATCCACATTCGGGAAGCTGATCATGACATCCATACTCTGGACAGTGTTGTTCTACTTCTCAACCAACTATTACGGTCTTCGACTCCCCGTATCGCGCCGCCTAGCCAATCTGCCCTACTTCCTCTGGGTCTCTTCGTTCAACAGTTACCAAATCACCATCTGTTACACCATCGAGAGTTTCCTCTTTCCGAACTTGTATAAAGCTACGACTAAAAGTGAGGAGTCACGGAGGAGCCGGGACGCGACTAGCACTGTGCTCTATGCTTTCAATCGCAACGGTCTCGCAGTCTTCCTTGTGGCGAATCTACTCACAGGTTTGGTCAACATGACTTTCCCGACCTTACACATGAGTGTTATGCAGTCCATGGCGATACTCGTCGCATACATCGCTGCTGTTACTGCCGTTGCAGTGGGTCTAGACAGGTACAATCTTACTATAAAGCTCTGAGCTTGCTGTTCGTAGATTAATGCAATGCGACGGCGAAGTACTAGGTTCTTATCTCAGGGTCTTACACTGATCTTCCAATATTGTGACGTTCACGTGAGCACTTTGTTAAAAGGTAAATCTCTAGACATTCCCTTGCAGCTATCTGAGCACAAACAAATTTCGACCGACATATTTTTATCTGACTGGCATGCAACAGCTTCTCATAATCGAGAAATCAAGAACTACATTACTTCGTCTCGTAATCCACCACGTGTCCGAAGATCTTCCCTCATAGATGCACCGAAGCGAGATCACTACATATCTGTCACACCTTCTCCGGATCGTTGATACCGCCGTTGGTAATGATGTACGTCGCCTCCTTCTCAGGCATGTCTAACGCGGTGCATTAGCGGTGGTAGCAAGAGTAACAGCAACGAAAGATGACGTACCAGGAGAGTCTTGAATCTTGGCAACACGCTCCTCACCGCGACCCTTGCGGAGCAGAATCCTAGTAGCAGAAGCATGAGCGAGGATATGGCCACCGATCGGCTTGCGACCGTCTGCGCCAGCAAAGAGAGCGCTTGCACCAGGGTCGCTCTGAACTTGGTTTGTCAATAGCACGGCGACATTGAACTCTGGGCAATGTTAGCAGAGATCGAAGAGTAAGAGTGACCTTTCGCGCACCTTCAGCGACATGCGTCAACTTGGAGAGGAACTGGTTGAGCTTCTGCTGGCGCTCATTCAGTTCACCACGACCTGTATAATCGACACGAAACAGGGCCATGATGCTGTCGATGATGAGTAGTCGGTACTCGTTGCTGATGAAGAATTCGGCGACTTTGTTGAGAAGCTCCATCTGATGCTCAGAGTTGACAGCGCGGGCATAGGTGATGTTATCTTGGGCTATAGATTGTCAGTAGGGACGCCATCAAGGATGTGAGAAGAGTACACACCAGTCTCAGGGTCTACTCCGAAACGCTCTGCAATCTGGGCTATCCTCTCAGGCCGGAAGGTTCCCTCGGTATCTGCATCGTGGTCAGCGGCATTCGAAAGCAGCGACATCCAACGTACCGATGTATGCCACTTTGCCTTCTGCGCCACCCATGTCCTTCGGCAGCTGCGCAATGACGGACATGGTATGTGATAGCTGAGTCTTTCCGCAGCGAAATTCTCCGAATACCTCGCTGATGCTCATGGTCTGGAAGCCACTGTTATATATCGTCAGCGTCAATGCTCGGAAGATCGACTGTGGCGTGCACTCACCCTCCAAGGACTGCATCGAGTGCCTTGCTACCAGTGGAGATCTTAATCACACGCTTGCGTAGATGTCCGAGTTCATGTGCGGTCTGGAAGCCTCCTCCGGAAGGCTGTTGGATGTCAGTGATGCATACGCAAGTGAAGGCTTGGTGTTGCGATGTACCTGGCATTTGGTGATGGCGTCCTTGACTTTATCAACTTTGATCTCGCTGAAGCCCTTGATTTTTAGTAGGTTGCGACGAGTAGCCGAATGCACCGATGCGATGGTGTAGTAGCCGTTTGACTTGAGCTTCGAGATGTCGACAGCACCGATGCCGTGCGCCTGAATTGTGTCAATATCGACAATGAACCCATCCTATACATGGTTAGCCAGGATCTCACACACCGCGGAAAGAGGCAGTGACTCACATCGTTGTTCGAGTCGTCGCTGGCAACTGAAGAAGCACCCATAGTAACTGCTGGTGATAACTGACGCGGGATGAGATGAAAGTGAACGATACGAGCGAATTACGAATGATGCTTGTGCGAGTGATGATTGCAAGAACGAGAGTGCGAAGAATGCGATGAGAGATGAGAGAAAGGTCCTGCGGAGGCGAGGTCGTCGAGGAAGGCACGACGGGAAGGAGCGCTAGGCTCAACATAACGTGAGATGCTGAGAGGAAGGAAGAGGCAGCCACCATCAACACGATAGCCTTGAACACTGAGATGAACCTACATGTGCACTGGATCGACCATAGGTAGACTACAATTGCAATAGACGGTAATGTGTGTAGCCTTCTAGTATGTCCAGAAACAGATATCGCTACCACTCTCAGGATCACGTAGCGTAGATGCTTACAGCTGTCACCCCGGTGTCAGCGATGAGGTCAAAAACCCGGAAAGTAACCGTTCATGAGATTGCATATATTCGAAATAGATGATACAATCTACACCTATCATATGCAAGCACAATGGAGTGTAAACGTGATAATAGACAGATATACCGACTCAGCTCCCGACAAACACACACAGTCTCCTTCACTCTTCCCCCTCAACCCCTAGGGGGCACTCTTTCCACACCAGACCACCACAGCCGCCTCCAGCTCCATAGGCGAGCCCGATTTATCCAAGCACATTCGCATCAACAACGCTTCTACCGAAGCCGCAGTCGATCCAAAACACTTGCATGCAAACAGGCCGCCGTCCAAATCGCCAAGCCGTCGTCTGTCGAAATAATGGTAGAATGGTTGAAGTAAGGGATACAATGTTCGTGGGGTATCAGTGTAAGAATCGTGAAGAACTTTTGCCGTATCCGTTGATGACTCGTGAATGCGTGAGATATGCCGATATGATGCTGAAATTGGCCAGGAAAACGATTGTGATAAAATGACGAACTAAGGGAAGACATGGAAATGCATGTCAGGTAAGCCAGTGTCCGCCGCGATATTACTCATGGTGGACCTCTGACGAAGCTCGCAGTCGTCTAAGCGACTGTAGGGGTGGGGGCAGCGGCCGGGACGGGGGCAGCAGCGACAGGAGCAACGGGGGCATCGCCATTGACCTCAGCCTGTGTGCAGTCGCGGGAGATATGACCGGTCTCGCCGCAGCGGTAGCAGGTCTTGCCGGCAGTGTTCAATGGGCCGCCGTTGGGAGCAGTGCAGTCACGGGAGATGTGGCCTATTGTGGTCAGCAGCTGTTCGTTGTAATGCGCCCATTTTACTCACCCAGCTTGCCGCAGGCATAGCACTTCATGGCTTGGGCCTGGCAGTCGCGGGCAAAGTGGTTAGGTCCACCGCATTTGTAGCAGGTGGCCGGGCGAGCGCCGCCAGCGAAGCCGCCACGGAAACCTCCTCCGTACCCTCCACGGGGAGCACCGGCGCCGCGACCCATTCCAGGGTTGGGGCAGTTGCGAGCAAGGTGGCCGGCGATACCGCAGCTGTAGCAGCGTCCGCTTGTGCCGGCTCCGCTCAGGCGCAGAGTTGGGCAGTCAGCCTGGACGTGTCCAAGACCCTGGCAGTGGTAGCACTGCTTGGCTGTTCCTTTGTCAGCTCTTCACTCTCTCGGTGTACAGCCGCCTGTATTCTCGAAATGCGCCAGGACTCGGGGTGACGTACTCTCGGTGGTGCGCGGGTGCGGGCATCCGTTGGACTCGTGGCCTGGCTGCTTGCCTGCGCAAAAGTTAGTCCATAGTCGTAAGTGGTGTCTGGGTGTAGTCTTACAGTTGTAGCAGAGCCTCTCAGACGAAGAGCAGACCTCTGCGCATCCATGTTAGTCGCATTTCCCTTATGGAAGCTGCCACATTGCTCGGGGTCACGCGATGCAGGTACCGCATCAAGAGACGATGTTCGCGATGCATGTCCCGGCAATGCGACTGCAGCGCGCGCCGAGCAGATGCGCGGGTATGGCTTACCGGCGTAGTGGCCGACGTTTCCGCACTTGAAGCACGCACGACGAGATAGAGAAGACATGACGATGGTTTTCTGCGTATATCTGGGCAGCGTATAAGTATGTGATCGGTGGTTGTCTGAGCAGCGAGAGGGAGTGGGTCGCGAATGAGGGGCGGTTGTGTAGTGTTTGCTGCGACGTGTGCCTTGATCCCCTGGTTTGCTCGGGGACTGCGCGCGCAAGTAGCAGGAGTGACGGGGCGCAAGTACCTGCTTCGTTTACTTCTTCAATTTCTTCACCTGGGTTCGCCCGTCAGTCGCAGATTTTTCGAGGGGCTGTTGTCGAGGGGTAAGGAATGCGGACAAAGCACGCGCCAGGGCGGAACCTCGCGCGCACCCTCGAGACGGAGGAATCCTCAGCAGGCGCAACCTACTTTCTTTCAACTTTCCAGACCTTCTTCCCGCTGCGACACTTCTTCAACCTCCTGCCAGTGGTAATTGTGGTGAGAGAATGAGGGGATCGTGGAATGTTCGGGCAACGGGCAAAATGCATCTCCCATGACGGTGGTCCCTGCTCCGTGCGCTAGCGAAATGCGCAATCTGGTTCTTCCCGAGGTCGAAAGTGCGTCCCAAACGGCCCCCAATTGCATCATGCGACGTTTCAACCGACTGCAACCTTACCCTCTTCACCCTAGACGAGTTCTGTCTCCTATCGTCGTGCAGCAAAGGCGCTTTCCTCATGCCGTCGGCCCCTGACCTATCTTTTCCAATTCCTCCGCTACTGCCGCCAGCTCGAGATCTATGTTTCTGCCCCGCTTCATGACACCACAGCTGCAGTCGCATGTGTGTAGCTAGGACACAAAGTTAGCTTCTCCACAAGTCAGTTAGTAATCACCCTTTGGGAGGTCCAGATATGTCAGAGGCGCCGAAGAGGCAATTGGCCGATATATTTATAAGCATTCGTGTCTATGTATTATTCAATGCCAACAGTAGCGAGGAGTCTGTTGTAACCGCGGGTAGCCATGTTTCTGACTCAAGTGTGTCGTTCCGAATAGAAGGTCTCGCGGCTACAGCGCGTTGTATCGAACTTTGCAGGTCTTCTAGTCTTCAGACTCGATGACCGCAGGCGCCTTGATCGTCCTATTCTTGAGGAAGTCAAGGCCTTCGCCACCCTGTTTCGGATTAGCATATAGTTTCATACTTCGAAGTAGCCTGAAGAACTTACGTAGGAGATCAATGGTGAAACTTCGACGTAGGATTCGGAGTCCTCGCTGACAACGGTCGCACCGGCGGCTTGCACCCATTTCCTCCCCTGGGTCATGATGTCCGCCTTGCTGGTATCTGGGTCGTCTTCTCCAGTTCCACGAGCGTTCTTCAAGGGCGAGAACTCGTCCTCACGCTTCACTTCCATGCAGGCAAACTTCTCCAGAGTGAGGAAGGGGAAGCAGTCAAAGACAAACTGCTCCAGCTTGATGCCATTTGGCTTCTCTGGCTTGACTGTCTCGCCGGTCTCGGTGTTGACGAAAGGAATCTTCTTGCGGGCGACGTGGTGGGGCAGCTTCTTTGCCCACTCTGGAATGCTCTCAAGGAACTTGTATGAGTAGTAGTGGTTGACAATGTTGGCAGCGCGGAACTTGAGCAGGCTGGAGTCCTTGGAGTCCTTGGCCTCTGCGTCTTCGCTGGAGATTTCCGAATATTCGACAACGTCTGGTTTGCCGTTTTTCTGCAGGATAAGTCCGACGGACTCCTTGGCATTGCGCTTGCGGACGACCTTGGTAGCGATGTCGACGTTCTTTGAGGCGGAGAAACCGATAAAGACGGGGTCGGCGACCTTGACGAGGCAGTTGTCGACACAGTATGCGTGGATGTGCTGGATGCCGCGCTTGCCCATGTCTTGTACGACGCCGGACTGGATGAGAGCTTGGTAGAGACCGCCATTGCCATCGGGTGCGACAGCGACCTAATCATTATCAGCATGCCCTCGTGGTCCTGCAGCACTGTAAGATTAAGAACAGACGTACCTTTGACTTGCTCTCTAGCAGGATCTTGCCCTCGTTCGAGATGCATGGCAAGACACCCTGCTCGAAGATGACGACGTTCTCCTTCTTCAGGCCAAAGTAGTTATGCTTCTCGAAGAAGTCGGCGGTAGGGCCGCGAGTAGGACCGCTGGTCATGACGTACCATGGGATGGTTACGCTCTCCTTGTTGTGCTTCTTGGCGGCCAGCATCTCAGCCTTCCTGATCCTCTCGCCCTGCAGTTGGAACAGGCTCTTCTTGCTGGGAAGGCCAATGTCGAAGCACCCCTTAGGCGCTGAGCTGCCCAGACGGGTGCCCTGGCCACCAGCCATGAGCACAACCGCGACCTTGTTCTCGGCGATCAGGTCCAGTCCGCTGTCGTACCATCTGTCGAGATCCTCCTGGGAGGAGGAGAGGACGGAGGATGTGGCATTCTCGGGCAGGGGCTCGAGCTTGTTCTCGCTGGCTTCGGTTTCGGCGGGGTGGAGGGCTCGCTCGGTGATTTCGTTGATGTAGTCGGGGTTGAAGTTGCTCAGCTGCTCGTAGAGGGTCGCCCTCTCAGCTGTGGAGAGCTTGTCGTAGAAGGCCTAGTCAAATCTGTCAGTACATACATATGTGATGAGAACAAGTCCTGGGGTGCGTCGTGGGGTCAAGCAAGCCATCTAGTGCTCACACAGTCCAACGAGGTGCTCCCAGACTTGCAACACCAACGCCCGGGCTGCACCTACGAAAACTTGCTCTTGGCCGGCCTTCTGGTACTTGGACTTGAGCTCATTCAGCTGCTCCTCTGTTGGCTCCTTCGCCGGTGTACCCTGGGGTGCGCCTCCGGTGATGTTGAGCTTCTCAAGCGCGCTGTTGACGGTATCCTTAATGGCGTCCATGATGATGCGGGGTATTGGCGGGGTAATTCGTGGAATACAGAAATATGTTGCAATTGATCTCAAAGGCGTATGTCTGATATATACGCTGACTTTGTCGAAAGGTACAGTTTTGCTGGCTCACCGCGTCCTTATGAAGATTCGACTGCAGCATAGCACTGACGCCTCGTGTTGCCCCACTCGGCGTGCGTCCCTGCTGCACATGGGTGCGATCGAGCCTCCCAAGATCGTCGGCGCCCGCGTCACTAATTTTAGACTTCTTGTGTATCCTTCGTATTTCATGAGCTGCGACTACATCGTAAAGCTGGTAATATGGCCAGTCGTTTGTTGCCATTCGTAACTACATGATCCCATCGAGAAGCCACCAGTTGAGTAAACAATGAGCAATATTTACGCCGCTTCTGCGCAATGCATGAACACCAGGCTATCCAAAAAGCAAGTCATATGCAACTCCTGCAACGCCATGATGTCGTGTAACCATGTTACTAATGTCCGTTGACTTCCGCCTTCTCAGGCTCAGCAGGCTTGAGTGCTTTCTGTGGCGCAGGGTTCAGTATGCGAGTGGCGTCGATCAAGCCGGCGTTGGGGTTCAGCTTAAGACCAAAGCCTGGAAGGTCGAGAGTCTTGACGTCGAGATATCCCTTTGTGGGAATTGGCTCGTTGGTGAAGCTGCACAGTATTAGCACAACACTTTGCGCACGCGAAAAGGGACACTTACAGGTTGCCGAATACGGGCAATACAGACTTGCCATCCGGTGAGTTCGCGAGGTACTCTTGGAAAGGCGAGTTGGCCTGAGAAACAACGAAATGGTACGAGTATGGTCCACTGGCGTGAGGTACAACGGGAATATCGTAGGCAGCAGCCATGGCCGAGATCTTGATGAGCTCAGTCATACCGCCAACCCACATGACATCGGGCTGGAGAATGTCCAAGTTGCGACCCTCAATGAGCTTCCGGAAGCCATACCGCGAGTACTCATGCTCGCCAGTGGTGAACTTCATGCGGGGGTGAGCGCGCTTGATCTGCTCAAAACCATCCGAATCGTCAGGCGACAAGCACTCTTCCCACCAGTTCAAGTTGAGGTGCTCGGTGGCCTTTACAACCTCGATGGTGTAAGGTACGTTCAAGCTCATGTAGCAGTCGACCATGAGAGGAAAGTCTGGTCCAACACTTTCACGATGCTTGGTGAGAAACTCGACGTTCTTCTTCATGCCTTCGACACCCTCACCAGGGCCGTACGGTAATGGTACCTTGGCGCCGAAGAAGCCCATTTCCTTCGCCGCCGCTGGCTCAGGACCGGTGCAGTAGAAGTTGAGCCTTTCCCGGGTTGCTCCACCGAGCATCTTGTATACGGGCTCGTTGCGGATGTGGCCGAGCAGATCCCAGATAGCGAGATCGATGACTGAGATGACGGCGACTGGAAGACCTTTGCGACCGTAGAACATGGACGCGCGGTACATTTGCTCGAACATGTGGTTTGTGTCTCTGGGATCTAGACTCTATTAGACTGCACACTTGTGGCGTCGCAAACTGGACACTCACCTTGACCGATTAAGAAGCGCTCGAAATGCTCAGCGACCAGCCAGCATGCTGGCGGTCCTCCAAAACCGGTAGCAAAGCCCTTGGTGCCGTCACTGGCCTCGAGCTCTACACAGAAAGAACCCAGGACGTTGATACCCCAGCTGGTTCTTGACTTTCGGTACTGCTCATACCCGCTCATGGGAGTGGATATCTTGCTGTCGATGAGCCAATGTCCACCAGCGACATTGTGGTAGTCTCCGCCGCTGCCGGGCCCTTGTGTTATGAATGTTCGCACGTGTTTGATGGTCGGGAAGGAGCGCGCTGCGCCAGATTCTTCGGTGGAAGGCATGATCACGTCAGAGAGAGGAGGGTGAACTCGACAAAGCAAAAAACCACAGAGTATAGAGGAGGGGTAGATAAGTGCACGGTAGGCCAGAAATGATATTTAAACCGCGGGATAGCGGCGTACCAGGCTTCGCGTCTGATCAAGAGGGTCCCTCGGTCCATCTCGCTGCGATTTGCGACGACTTGGGAAGAGCCATCGATACCTGGGCTAAGAAGTGGAGCGCAAACGCGTGAGTAGGCGTCGCTGTGAGGCGTTCGGCACGCAGGTCGGAATGTGGACAAGGCCGAAGCATGTGTTTTTGCTGACGAGTATTGTACCGAAAAGCCAGCGGCCCACTCGATGCCACCAATGGAAGGATGCGGAGGGAGCGCTTGCCGGTAAATACGATATCTGGGGTAGGGAACTAGAGCGTGTAGGCGGGGCTGCAAGAGTAGAACCCTCGGTGTAGCTCTTCCGAACCTGCACGCCCCCAATCGCATTCGCATCCAACATCATGGACGCCAGTACAACCCACCAGCAGGCGGCTAGTCCAAACGGCACTGCGAAGCTCTCCAACCATTCTCCTGGTGATGCGCAAGACTGGAGTGGTGATGAACGCTCCAGCGACGAAGAAGCCCACGACAGAAGCCAAAGCGGCACGTCGAACAAGCGGAAGCGGCCGCTTTCTGTAAGTTGTGAGACATGCAGTAAGTGTGACGCATGAAGTACATGAGGCTTGTGAGGCTCACCATATGCAGAGCAACGAAAAGTCAAATGCGATAGAGGCGCGCCCGCCTGTTCCTGGTGCTTGAAAAACCACTCAGCATGCGTCAGTTGCGCTATCCACTGACATGACCCCCATACTCAATCGCATCAGGTCTACCTTCCGCGCAAGAAGCCCGGCCTGCGCGCTGGCTACGGACGAGAGCTCGAGTCAAGACTTGGTAAGTTGCGCATCCTCACGACCCTGTTCTGGAGTAGCCGAGGTCTGGATAAGCAGACTGAGGTTTGCCGTTGGCACTGTCAAACTTCGTGCGCCCACAGTCATGACGGTGGAACTTGATGGAAGCCATGATTGTCGCGCAGCTTGACTAAGCGGGCGGCTCCTTCTGTCCGACAGCCAGAAGCGCTATAGGGCAATCGCGACCACAGCTGACGATCGTCCCTTCCACAGACAAGCTCGAAGCGCTCCTCGTCCAGCAGCAGTCGCAGATCAACCATCTCTCCAGCACCCAAGTCGCCACGTCCGGCCCGTCGCCACAAGAGGTAGCCGCGTTCCGAAGCCCGCCCGTCATCCAAACTCCCCATATACCGCGTCCCGAGACGGCCCTCTTCATCCAGAAGCCCACGTTCCCTTCGCAGAGCGCAATACAGAACCAATATGGCAACGGCGTCACGGATAACAGACCCACCCCCTCTGTCACAGGGAATGGCTATCAGTCCGAGGACGTGGGCAGCATGAGCGGTGGCTTGTCCAGAGATGCCTATACAACATATAATGAGCAATACCAGCCGGCCATGTCGAGGAATCTCGGTCACACGGATGCAGACTTCCCACCGTACGACCTTCTGTATGGTCTTGTCGATCTTTTCTTCAAGCACATCAATACCTGGTGTCCCATCCTTCACCGCCAGAGCACGCTGAATTCGCTTTTCGGAGACGCGACGCTAGAAGAGGCGGATCGAATCATACTACATGCAGTTGTCGCAACGACTGTCAAGTTCTCTACCGACCATCGCTTGACTGCCGAGAAGCGTACGCGCTACCATAAACACTCCAAAGAGAAGGTCCTACTGTATGGCATCGAAAACAGCTCCGTAAAGTCGCTGCAGGCGCTCGTGATCCTCGCTCTGGACGTTGTTGGCTGCTCCAATGGCCCTCCCGGCTGGAACCTTCTGGCTCTCATTACGCGCTCAGTCGTCCAGCTAGGGCTGTCGGTCGAGAGCTACTCACCGAGCGTCGCCCCACAGTTTGCGTCAATATACACCTTGCGCGCCATGACGCTGCCGGAGCCCAAGGATTGGATCGAGGAAGAGAGCCGACGCCGGCTTTTCTGGATGATTTACGTTCTAGACCGGTACGCGACTGTTGCCACGGCTTTTGAATTCGCTCTCGACGAAAAGGAGATCGACCGTCGGTTGCCATGTCGCGACGACATGTATGCGCGTAACGTTCCTGTCGAGACGCGATGGTTTCACACCTCGACACGATCTGACTACAGCATGAACAGACCAGAAAACCTGGGCTCCTTCTCATACTACGTCGAAATCTTAGGGATCCTTACACGCATCCACAAATTCCTCAAGAAGCCCGTAGACATTACATCCCTGTCCGACGTCGAAACCTGGCAAAGTGAGTATCGTGAGCTTGATAATGCCATCGAGCAATGGAAATACAATCTTCCGCAGGAGTTCGGCAACTCCGCGAGATTGTTCGCAAAGCCGGGTATGGGACAGAATTTGGACAGTGGTTTGGTAATGCTCCACGCGGCCTTCCACACGTAAGTTTGTCTTCCCTTTACCTGCAGGAACATACTAACTCCCGCAGCACTGTCATTCGTCTTCACTCATCCGCGGCGTATCCTACCCATCGATCACCCATCTTCACGCCGTCCTTCAGCGCTAGCCAGCGATGTCTCAGTGCTGTTGAGAACATCACGGCCCTGTGTGCTACCGTACGCGACAACGGCTTGCTAAGCAAACTTGGTCCGCCATTCGCATTCTCGCTCTGGGTGGCTGCACGTGTTCTCTTGGTCCACGGATCCACCATCGATCACCGGGTCGACCAATCCATCAACCTCCTGGTCAGTACTCTCCAGGATATGGGTCAGTACTGGGAAGTGGGCACGCGCTATGCAAGCCTTCTTTCACGGGTACTTTCCGAATATCAAGAGAGTCAGGAGACTCCCGCTGGTGCGAATGGTGAACGCGTGACACCCTCAACAGTCAAGATCCTCGCCGACATGCGACGTTGTGCATTCGATCTCGACTTTCTCATATCCCGCCAACCCAAGCTCAGCAACAAGCAGAATCTGAAGATACCATCAGTGACTCCAGCTCGAACGCCTGCGGCGAATGAGCTGGAGTATCTCGATGTGTTCGACTTCTTCAACATGCCTCGACTTCCCGTTTCGATGGATGGAGCTATGAGCTACCCTGCGCCTGACGGCAACATACAATTACCAGACGGAGGGTTCGGAAACGAGTCGAACATTACCAACTACATGGTCGATGCGAGCTCAGATTGGTTTATGAAACAGTCAGCATAATAGGTCCTATTGGGTTTTGGGTGTACGGAAAAGGATTGCAAAAGCTGGTTGAAGTTTCGGTACATAATATTGCGTCTGGGACTCTATTCATAGTCTTGTCCATACAATCTCTCCTTATTTTTGAATGATACCCTACTTTATCTCTATCAGACTCGACTGACCCGTTACTCGTGGACCATGCGTGCAACGAGTTGAGCAGTTCGATCTTTAGGACCGTACCCGGGCATGGCTTGTGCGCTTGTCCGGAATCGCTCATTCCGATCGGAACACCATCGGTGCGTTATCTGCATCTCGTTCAACATCTCCGATCGACACTTGACAACACTTGTACTAATCAAGCAGTACTGTCGCCTTTTCACTGTGGCTCGCCAAATTGATTACGTGCCATACCCTTTTCGGGCCGATTTGGTTTTCTACAATACCGTGTAGAAGCCAGTCACCTTTTGCCGTCGGATTAGACTGGTGAGCCTCGGGATAGCGTGCCAAGGTATGAGTGAATCTTACTCCGTTTGACCCAGCGTATAAGAAAGACGACTTGTTTATACTGTCCCAGCTTTGCGCATCGCTTGAGTATTCCATATTTCACTAGAGTTTAACAACGAACACATATCCGGTCCAGGCATCGTCACCAGCACCCTCAATCATCACCTGTATTGAAACCTATCTTAGACAGTCAACCACCCATCATGGCTCCCCAACAAGACCAACAACACATCCTCATCCTCGGCGCCGGAGTAATCGGTCTAACAACCTCACTCGTCCTATCCCACACGTACCCGACCGCCAAGATAACCGTAGTAGCAAAGCACTTCCCCGGAGACCGCTCGATAGAATACACATCGCCCTGGGCGGGCGCCAACTGGTCCTCCATGGCCCACGACAACGGACCGCTGGAGAAATATGACGAGGTTACCTTCCACCAATTCGGTCAGCTTATCGACGGGAAGAGCGTGTTTGGATGCCAGACGCTGAAAGCTGGTGAGATGGAAGGCGTTGATGGGGTAAATGGAGGAGGGAACGAAGCAGGACTGGGTAGAATGGGTATGTGGGCTATTTTTGATGAGTCGATTGAAGAGGCGGGTGTTCTGACAGAGGAGACGGGTAAGGTGTGGTATGATGAGTTAGTCGGGGGATTGAGGCAGTTGGGTGGAAGTGAGTTGCCCAAGGGAGCGAACTTTGGCTTCGAGTTCCCAAGCACGTTTAGGATCAACACGCAGGTGTATTTGCAGTGGTATGTTATCCTGGCCGCATTCCCCAAGACGCAAGATTCTAGCCACAGCGCCATATTCCAAGAGACTGACACTGTACTAGGCTCCAAGTTCAAGCTCTGTGCAAAGGCATCACCCTTGTGCGCCGACACTACCCTTCCGTCTCAGCAGTCCTAAGCGACCACCCATCCACTACTCTCTTGGTTAACTGCACCGGTCTCGGCTCCCTCAAACTCTCCGACATCAAAGATACGAATCTGTACCCAACACGCGGCCAGACACTGCTGGTCGCCGAACCAAAAACGCCAATCACCAGAATGTATGAAATGGAACGGGTCAAGTACGACAGTGCTATCTTACTTGCCTTCCTCCGCCCCAGACCTGACTATTTTCTTGTGCATTCGGTTTGACTGACGAACCGAACTAGGTCTTTCCGTTCTCCAAAGAGAATCGATCCCACGACAACATATGTCTTCCCTCGTCCGCTAGGCGGCGGCGTGATTCTAGGTGGCAGTAGGCAGGACAATGATTGGAGTGAAGAGTGGGATGAGGAACTCGGTCAGGATATCATAAAGCGGTGCTGTGAGTTATGTCCTGAGTTGGGTAAGCCGGAGGATCTACAGGTCATTGGGCGGAATGTTGGCTTGAGGCGTAAGTACAAACGTGCAAGTCGTCTGTTGAGGTTGGCTGAAAGTATCTAGCATCGCGCAAGGGCGGCCCAAGAATTGAAACGGAAATGGGCAAGTGGACGGTACCCGTTGTGCATTGTTATGGACATGCTGGCGCGGGCTATCAATCATCTTGGTAAGTAGCCTGAAGCTCATGTGTCGACAGTGCGATACTAATGCCTTCTACAGGGGAACCGCCGAGCGCGTCCTTGAGCTCGTCCAGAAGACGCTGACTCCCAGCTCGAAGCTATAATCGCTGCGCCAGACGCCATTAGCTAGTCCAAGCCAGAGTGAACTTCGCTGGGCCCAATCGTCTTTCCAATATCACTCTTATTTATTTCGTCATCTTTTCTTCCTTCCTCCCCTCATCCCTACTATTCCACTCTCGATCGAAAACCGGCAGACTCCTCTGTGCAGTAGGCACGATATCTAACGCCTTCACGCTGACCCTCTCCTTCTGACTCAGCATGAAGGCGGCCGCTTCCGCGACATCAGGCGCAACAAGGGGTTCAAAGCCGGACATGAAAGTGTCGTAACTCTGCTTATCGTTTCCAACACTACGTACGCATCTTGTCAGCTCGGAACTCCATCGCAGCGTCAAAATAATGAAGAGGGGGCCAAAGCCATACCGTTGTTCGTGAAAGTTCGTCGCTACGACACCGGGCCGTAACGCAAGGACTTTAATATCAGTACCCACCAACTCCGTCCTCAGCACGTTGGTAAAAGCCTCCTGGCACGCCTTGCTAGCATGGTACACAGCCTCGCCTGGGAACGGTGGTACCTCTAACCCTGTAGTACTGGTAACGTTTAAAATCGTTCCCTTGCCACGCTCCTTCATCTTGCCCTCGTTCAAGACCGTATAGGCAGCGAACATGTATCCATTGATGTTTGTGCTAGTCATTGTGATGATATCTTGGATCTTGAGGTCGGGGAAAGGTGATGGGGCGCCTATAGCTAAACCAGCATTGTTGATTAGAACATCGATGTGAGAGACTTGCTGAACGATGTTTGAGACGGCGGTGCTGAGGGATCTGTGGTCTTGTACGTCGACGACTGATGTGAAGATCTTCAGGTCGTTGTGTTCTTTTTTTAGTTCGTCTGAGAGGGCCTTTAGCTTGTCGCCTGAGCGTGCAAAGAGGATGATTGTTGCACTTTCAGCGGCTAGTCGACGCGCAATGGCTGCGCCGATGCCCATCGAAGCCCCTGTGATGAGGACAGTTTGGTCTTTGAGTGACATGGTAAGGAATGGAAGTATGAGGATGGGCTGTATGGATTGTTCACTTGGTGTGAAACTTCGGGCCTATGTTTGTTGTGACTGACGGTAAAAAGTCGATGAGAATAACAAGGGTCACACAGGAAGCACATATGCGGAGGATAAATATGCTAGTAGGCGTACTGTGTAGGGAAATGACGTCATTAGCATTGTATTTGTCATCCGCAAATGATGTGCGATATGTATAGTAATCTGGAATCAAGCGCGTAGTAAATTTACTCCATAAGGGTATCTCTGTAAACAATCATTCTGATAGCATGAGTCATGTAGCACATCAAAAGTCTAGGTGTTGACTTACAATTCGTACGTAGCCTTGCCATCGCAGCGCCAGTCACTGTCTAATGAACAGCGCAACCTCCAGTTGCTCGTGTTTGTGAGTTTACGACTTGGAAGAGTCGGGGTGTAGCGAAGAGTGTTGTTGGCTTTCAGACCTAAACCCTCAACCATCCCACCTTTGCGCTTCTTTGTTGTAACCGATGAGCTTGAGGTCGATGTTAAGGGTCTTGAGCATCATGTCCATCGTGAACGACTGCATTAACGTTAGGAGGGCGACTTGCATATACATATCCGTGCACTCACGTCATCGTCTGCGTCCTTGAATGTCTCCTTCTCCTCTCCCTTCTCCCTTTCCGAATCCATCTCGGCATAGCGATCATACGCCTCTTCAGAGACCTCACCGCTTTCCTTAGCCTCCTCCATTTTCTCACGTTCCGCTTCCATCTCTTCTTTATCCCATTGCATCTGCCGTTCCTTGGATTCTTTCTCACGTTCCTTCCATGCGCCTACCCCGCCCATCCTGTTGACCCTGTCTCTAGTGCTACCAAACAGCTCTTCCGCCGCTGCGCGACTTGCTGTGCGCCATTTGTCAACCAGTACGACCAAATCGTCGTCTTTCGTAGACGTAGCGAGGGTCTGAGCTTGTGTAAGCATCTGGATCTCGTTGCGGATTTGCATGATCTCGCGTGCGACTGAGGGTTTCGACGGTGTCTTCCTCGATACGACCTGTGACGGTGTAGATAGGATCGGACGTGATACAAGAGGTCTCGAGGCGCGTGGTGTCACTTTGGACGTTGCTGGTGTTTTGGGCGGTTGCATCGAGGCGGCACAGGTGGCCGCTTGCTGTGCTCCATCGTCTGCAGGGGCAGTACTTCTGGCGGGAACGGTGGTTGCCCTTGGTGTATTAAGCGCAGGAGTGTGGACCTCAGGCGGATCTGAGGATGGCGGGTCGTCGCCTATGCTGGGCTTCAATGGTGTGCGGAACGGCGATTTGAACGGCTTCTGGAGCGTTTTCGTAGCTTCGTTTAGCCGGCGACGTTTCGCTTGCGGGGTCGACATCTTCGCGGGTGTTTGGGCATTGGTATCGGTCGTCAATTCTCGAAGTGGGGGTTGGTGGGTGTCTCAAGACTGGCGATGTCATCAGTCGCTTCTGATATCGGATGGTCTGACGCGTCGCGCTAGGGCCTCGTCATCACGTGTCCATCGGGATGTATTGTTCTAGGAACTGACAACGGCCAGCTCTATCGAATGAGGCAAGTAGGACCAATGCACGCGTTTCATGATAGTCCCAAATCATAGATGCACGAAAGTTGACTGCATTAATTACAATCTTCTAAGCATATACATAGCACAGCGGCCCCGAGGTAGTAGAGAAGAACTCCTTGCTTGCGATGTGGTTCTGACCTGGCGGCGCCACAACATCCAACTCCTGTTGATCTGTCGATTTACCTCTGGGACTGTTGGGTATCTGCCAATGGGTGCCGCCCTCGTACATGCTTGTGCGAGACTTGACCTCCTTTTCTTGATACATTGCCCACATCCACCAGTGCCTGTCCAGCTGCCCATGATGCAGCCAGAAGGCTGGTTCGGCTGGACTCACATAGACATCACCGCCTGGGTCACCCCAAATAGAGAAGTGACCGCCAATGTGCAACGCTGCAAGGTTGTTCGTCGTGTTGGTCTGGAGGGTGTCCTGGAAGGTACCAATGGCTTTGTTGCTGGTGATGTGTGATAGAAGATCTTGAGGCCGGAGATAGTTCTGGGTGAAGAAGTTACTTACGTCGCGACGGTGACAACGTGGATTGTCACCAAAGCCATCGGCGCGTGGGTTTGGCTTGATGTTGAGTTTGGGGTCCATGGTGGGCATGAGAGGACCAAGACGAATGGTCAAGTTGGTAAAGGGACCTTTACTGACACAGCCTCCTCCCGGTCCACCAGGAAGCGTCTGACCCGGTCCTAGGCTCATACCTGCATGTGCTCCGATTGAATCACCATTCCCACCCATGCTCCATTCATCGCCGTTGAAGATGGGACTGTTTACGAGATCGGAGTACTTAGCCCAGTCCCAGTAGGGTCTGTGATAAGAGTATATGAGATTAGTGTATGATTTACACAAAATCTACAGAGTGATACTCACTGGTAACCTTTGTAGCCACATTCTGTGCGGAGCGCTGTTTCGTAGGCCCATATGTAGTAGCGGTGCCAGTGCATGAAATTCGCGGTGGCGTGAACGGTCGGTGTCATGTTCATATGCACCACGACGAAATCATCATACCGAGACTTTGCTCCAGGATATTTGCCAGCAGGAAGCTTGGAAGGAGCCTTCATGATGCAATTAACGGCCGTGGTGTATGCTTTCCGTTCTTCCTTCGTAAGGTCGCCACTACCGTGTGTTAGCTTCATGGCCTTACCATTTCCCGGAATTACTTACAACTCCTTGCGTACAGCAACAGTGTCTTTGTTACATGTTGCAGGCCTCGTCAGACCGTCTGACAGCGTCCCATCCAGGACCTTGTAAGCATTGGCGAGAGCTTGCTTCTGGACACCGTCGAGGGTGAGAGTGTCTTGCCTCTGAATGAAAGGAGATGCTGAAGCGGACGAGAACAGAGAAAGAGATGCCACAAGGGCCTTGACGACCGCAATGCCTGCCATCGATTGAGCTCTGGCGATTCAGCTAAGTGTGGATCTTAACGTTTTTATATCGAGCACCATGATCAGCCTCCTTCTCGGATGCAGACCAACACCGACTGTGCCATGCTACTGTATTTGCTGGGTCATCTATTTAGAGGGTAGTCAGACGTGGGGCGAAATTCCACAAAACTCTGCTGTAATGAACACCCTTGGCATGCGACACATGTACCGACGAAATACTGCTGTGCAAGGGTGTTCCAATATCATTACCACCGATCTCAACAGACAGCCATTCGTGATCATTGGATCTACAACATGCCATTCATGGTGGCCATGAGTGGTCACAGTACCCATTCTTTTAGTGTTCCAAGGACCGAGGTGCGTCTGATCGCGTTGGTGAGCGGCAGTCAACAGGAAGCGGTCAGCATCCTTGTATGCAATGTACGGCGCATAGTTGGGACTGTGAGCTCAACTCCGGTTTACTTTGACATCGAGTGTCGCTCGTAATAGGCTGCAAAGACAGGTTTTCGCTGTGCGATGATGAAGACCCTCGCAGTACCTCGTCTCTTCTATTGAAAGTGTCCAAAGCTGGAAAATAGGTCAAGAACGAGCGGGAGTTCTTGGAATCCACAGCGAGGATACAACTCAGTGCCGGTGACAACACGAAGATCATCGTTGTTGTTTTTGATCCCTTGCAAAGCAGACAGTCCCCACTGGACGATATTGGGTATGTAATACCGGCTATGACACCCCTGGCGGTCGGTAGGATTCTGCCGGGCGCAAGCGGCGTTTGCCAAGCTTGAATATGTTTGAATGAAACTGTAGGACATCAACGTTTATTACAGTCCAGTACACCAGAGATGGTGGTATTCGTCAGCTGCGCCGCAACAATCCGCATCTAGACATGCGCAAGGAGATGCGCGATACCTCATATAATGTACAGCGCGGCAGACTATCCGGTAGTGTCCGCGTGTATGGAGGCGCATGGCGCTTGTTCCAAAGGCCTGCCGATGTGGACTTCCATCAATCTCGCAGCTTGGGTCAATAACAAATCACATAACTCCCTGTGGAGATTTGGTGAGGCTTAAGTAGATGAGCTTGGGAGAGCTTCGGCGACATCCTTGGCGTCCACATCGATTGATTGAGGGATCAAAATCCCTGGCGGTGCGCCGCCTTCAAACGAAAAGTACACTGAGGTAGATAGTACAGGGGCGTAAGCTGACAACCGGACGGAACACGGCAGATGCCGAGGCCTGCCCCCTGCTAACCTCAGATATGGTAGAACAAGTGTTGTATGCGCAGTTAGATCGGGCTGCGAGTGATCCCAAATAGAGCGGCGGAGCGAACGATGCGAACGAGACCTAGCAGAGAGCCTGTTTACGTGAATTGACGAGACAACTGACGATGCAATGTCTGCTGGCAATCATCTCGATCCGCAGATGAGGCCAGCTCACACAGCTTAAACGGTGCAACATGCGGTACACGTTTCGGCATTCGAGCGTAATGAAGAGGGGTAGAAACGACGAAGAATAGCACTGCGACGGCGGAAAGCTCTGCCGCATGTCGATGCGTCACAACTGATGCGCCGAAGCATGCTGGGTGCTGCTGCCGTCATTTATGATGTTTGCAAGCGTAGTGAAACTGCGAGGCCGTTGGGTCCCCTGGTAGCGTTGCGCGCTATGCCGGATGCGGGCTTAATTGGCGGCCCTGGAGGTAACGTGTGGACGCGTCGAGGGGCGCTTCATTGTGCATGCCTGGGCGCGCTCCACCGACGCGACCCCTCGCGTCCGAGATTCAATGATCAGCGACGCATAATTTCACGGCATCAGGCACCGTGTCATGGTCGCTGACATCGCCTTTGCCAGCCGCGATTCCTGTCATTGCGCGGAACCGGATCACAGCCTCGCGCTATGCCTCTTGTCGACCATCGGTCCTCCAACACGACATTTGCCCCTCAGGGGAACGCCAAACGGCCTCTAGATGGGGCCTCCGGCGGACGGCCGCAATTCGTTGATTCGTGGATGCAAGCGATGAGCCGACGCTGGCTGTTGCACCGCGGCGGCGTCGATTGCTTCTTGCAAAGTTTCTTGGGTGCCTGGCCAAAGCTTCAACCCTCCAGAGAGCCCAGTCATCTCATCACCTTGTTGTGCCGTGCGGATGCTCGTCGCATCCCTCGAGCAAAAAGCACGGTTTGAGACACTGGAAGCGTCGGTCCTCAGCTCCTGCTAGCATGTCTTGAGCCTACTCAGTTGCTTGCGGTCGAAGAACATGCCATGCCACCGGCGCACAACTAGCGCCATCAGCCTTCTTTGTTCCGCCCTTGTTTCACAACCTTGCACAAGTGTTACTTGGTCCAGGACCGGGGGCTCAGCCGTCCTGACTCTTAACTCTGGAAGAAGCATAGTGGAACATGTGATATCGCGTTTACGTGTTTAGGTCCATTTACGCGTCCAATCGCGTCGCCATTCACCCTCACCCTGGCCGAGGGCCAGATGGTGGCCTCCTGTGAGGAGTCAGGTATATATACACGGCTGCAGTCGCCTAGTACTTGCGTGCTATCGTCTCATTTGCCCTACGACGTTTCTGCCTAAGGAGATTTCGCAGTCGTCTGCTTTGCCTACTTGTATTCGTACGCTTGCTGCCTACCCACTGCACCTATAAGTATCAGCGATACCTCTTCGCACCGGAGTCATCCATCGTAACCACAGCATTTTATCATCGCATCATCATGTTCTCATCAAACCGCACGCGCCATCAAGAAGGCAGCTTTTCGAAACATCGCGCCTCCAAGTCCAAGTCACACAAGAAGAACCCCTCCTTCAGGGACTCACCGAGGAGAGTAGAACGATTAGCACAGCATGCCCAGGCATCATCGCCACAATCGAACCAAACTTCTCCAACGCTAGGAAGGTGAGTTTATTTTCTCACGATAAACGCCTAATCAACTTTACTGACAACTTCCATCAGTGCCATCATCACCATTTCTGTCGGCCGCGAGCAGCGCCTCTTTGCAGCGCATGAAGACGTTCTATCCCATTCTCCTTGGTTCCAGACTCTCTGCAGCGGCCAGTTCTTCCAGTCTACCAACAAACGCATCGAACTACCCGACGAAGAGCCCGAAGTCTTCTCATCGATTCTCGAGTACCTCTACAAGGGTGACTACTACCCGCGCATGGAATATGACAAGAAGCGAAACAGCTGGAATCTGGAAGATGGCGGCGCTGCCAACAACTCACACGAGGCCATCGTTCAGTCTTCGGTTGGACCGATACTGAAAGACACCGTCATCTACTGTCAAGCCGACAAGTACGGACTCCAAGAACTGAAGAAGCTTGCGCTCAAGAAGCAAGGCCTCCAGTCTGGCATCCAATGCTCGACCATCTTGACCTCCGCCCGTTACGCATACGCCAACACTCCTGACAACGACTCGAAGCTTCGCGCACACTACCTCGCTCTCATCATCCGCGCCCGACACACCTTCAAGCGCAGCGGCACAATGCAGAGCGAGATGGAGAATGGCGGCAAGCTCTTCTTCGACTTGTTCGTCGCCATGGTCAACCACATGGACGACCTTTCCGGGAAGTCGCCGCACTAAGTTGCTGCCATCGCATTTGATCTTTTGAAGCTTCCCACATAAGCTTGCTTTCCTTATCGCATCCGACTAATGACCCCTTTCATCTGCTATTCCTTGCCCTTCCTGTATATACACCTTGCGTTCCAGCCTCGCGGCTATGCCTTCTCTTCCCTGGGTTCTGCTTCGGTATGGGTTTGTTTCTGCACGGCGTTACGGTCTGGATATACCTTTCTGGCACTCACTCACGCCATTGTTGTACTATACTTATTTCTTTGCCTGAGCTGGTTTTCCTTGTCTTTCGCGTCTTCTCTATCGGCCTCAAAATTGCCTAGATGCTCGGGCCTTCCTCGCAATTGGTTCAACTTTCCTCTCTGCATTTCAAGACAGAAAACACTTCCAGACTGTCCATGTTACCAGAATGGTCGCGCTTTGTGCTCTTAGTCGCGTTTTTGACCTTCCTTTAGGGAAGCCAGTTGCTTTTCTACAATTGTTGCAGTATATCTGCAGGACAGCAGCATCAAATTGTAACAGGATATGGTCGCATCTTTTGTACAATGTTGCAAGCGATTGATGATAGCATTCAATATCACGAATACTTACGCTTACATTCTTAAACACCGTATCTAACCTGACGCGATGGAACATGGCCCAGTAATTCATTTAGGCCTCCAACTGCTCGTAGCGACCATGCTGCTCAGCCTTGATCCTGTCTCCACACTGGCTTGGCTGATATCATTGGCCGGCAACTCGGCATCTGAGCAGTACACACTTCACGGCCTCCAAGTACATATAGTTGGAGTGATAACCAAGCGCATGTGGACTTGACGATACAATAGATTCCGATAATTGCCAAACCCGCGATACTTATCAGTTTGTTTTTAATCCTATACACTACGCGACACGACTCAACACAAAACCACCACCATGTTCCCCGAAAAACCACCTCGACACTCGGCTCAAGCCATCGGCGCAAAACGAGTCGGAGGCAAGAAAGTTCCAAAGCAGTATCGCAAATACCACAAGAACCATAAGAACGACAGTAAAACGGGAGGCAATGTCGCTACCAAGTTCGCGCATAACCTAATACGCGGAGTGAAGTCTATTATCGAATCGCTTTAGATGTGGTAAACTGCGGAGCAAGCAGCACGGCACATTGCGACTAAAGCATGTGGGCTGCGAGCGGAAGCAGGAGGCAAGAAGTAAAGAAAGGATGAGCCGTGAGCTGAGGTGCGTTGGCGAACGCTACACATGGCGCCAGCCCGGGATGAACCATACAAAGCGGGATGGAGAACGAATGCAGCATCTGGTGGCTGCTAACGATGCCCGAAGACAAAGCCAAGTGGATAGGCAGGACTGGGCATGGAGCGCCGATCGATACCCGTTGACTCATCTTGTCAAAGGCTTCACATGCGCGGACGACTAGAGGCGGTGCTGGTACGTGCTGGTACAGTCACAGTTATTCAGCCGGCAAGTTCATGCAACATGCGACCAGGAGTACCATCGTTGAACGTCGAAGCGAGGCGGAAGCAAAGTATCGCGTCGCGTCGCGTCGCGTTGGGCTGGTAGTGCAAGTGGGGTAAAGATGAACAGGGCGGCGGATTGGGTGTGGGCGGGGGCCTGCGGCGCGATATCAGCTGAGAGGGCGACAGCGTGTCTGTGCGAGACGCGGCTTGGGGTCCTGCACCAGCGACTGGCCGCTTCGAGGAGCCGGCTCGTCTCACGAACCATGCAAGGGAGGGGTTGGATAAAGGAAATACCAGGGAATCAAGGTTTGAGCTGTATCGGTAGCATTTATTGAGATATTGGTGATTTCGACCTGCCTTCCTCTATCGTCAATTCCCCACTCGTCGTTCCATGCGCATCGAGGCTGCTTACACATACAACCGCGCATCTGCTCCCAGCTTGGACAGTGACCTGCCGTGTTTCGTGATTGTGATAGAGCAAGGACTTGATCTGTATGGTAGACGGGAGCAGGCCGACCTTTTTAGGCATCAGACCCCTGTTCCAGGGAATGCGCCCTTTTTGTTCATGACTACCATGCCGTGTTCGCGCGAGATGTAGCCCTTCATTAGACCCTGCAATCTGTGTTAGCCGAGTGGATTCTTGGTGTGCCATCCGTGACGAGGCTGCCTCAATGCCGGGTAAGACCTGCAGAAGCCCAACGCTGGGCCATAGCGTACGTACCTTGTATATCTGGTTCGCTAATAGGCACTCAACCTCATCGTCCTCCACTGCTTGGCCGCTGCCTTCGCCTGCAATACCCATTCTGAGCGCGGCGGCAAAGTTTGCTAGCGGTACTCGCGACTTCCGTATCCGGTCTTTCTCCGTCTGTCCTTCTTTGAGATCGTCGAAGCCACCAGCGAGATATACCTTTCGGAGAAGATTACGCAGAGCGATGTCGCGGCTCCGCTCCAGAGTAAGGAAGATGCGCCGCCTAACGAATTCGGGCTCGCCCTCTGCCAGGGCCTTGTCGAAGCCCGTAAGATCGCCTCGTTTTATGCAGGATACGAGGGGGCCGAAAATGCGATCCAGACGAGGGGCTTCGGCGAGTAGGCTGGCGGTAGGAACCTTGTGTTGAGTGATTAGGCGGCAAGGAATAAGGTATGTGAGAATGAGCCTGTACTGTTAGTTGCGAGGAGTTTTCCGCCAGATTGACCGAACTCACGATTTGTTTTGTTGCGACTTTGACCAGCAAGATTCCCATGCCTGCTGCAAGCTACTTTCTGCCTTGGCGTAGTCTTCCTGCAGGAACGCCAGCACTCCAAGATAGTATTTGTATGTGACTCTATGCGCTCGCGGGTAGAGCTCGAATGTAGGTAGGTCGGACTGTGCTTCGATCGATCGTACAACGTTCTTAGATAGGCTAATTGCTTTTAACTGGATACATGCGCATTAGCTATCATTACACCACACAGACTGCCATGGATCTTACTTTGAAATATGTCTTGAACTGAAGGTTGGCTATGCAATATACGCCCCACTTTCGCGATTGTGACATATCCGGGTTCCTGTCACCAAGACATAGGGCAAAGATCCTGTTGAATACTCGTGCAGCTTCTTCAAGCTTCTGATTCTGAGGTGCTGTGCTCACAATGTCGTCTGAGTAGCCGGTGTTGAGATTTGCTGGTTTTGACTTGGCCAATTGTTCGTCTGCTTTGATTGCTATCTTCCTAAGGTGATTCGCAGTGAAGTACAGGGTGAATATGGCCCACGCTGGTAGCAGTCCACCAGATATGTGCTTGATGAAGATGCTCGTCAGGTCCTTCCACGTATCGTACACTGCCATGTATTGACGCTCATTCAACTTGCCCTGGTTCGCTGCTTCGTCGGTTTTGATGATCTCTTTGACAGCGCGCCAATAAGTAGCAATGATATCAACCCAGGGAGAGGCGTCTTTGTTCTTCATTCGCTGTTTGAGCGCATAAAGGACATCGCCTTCGATCTTCTCGTCGCTGGAGGCGCGGTAAAAATCGTATAGCCGGCCGGGGTCATGCGCGGGTGCGACTGGACTGAAGAAGTCTGCGACGGGTTGCGCAAGGCCACTGGCTAATGCCTCATGGAAAGGCGCGAGTGCAGCTTGCATTGTGGCTTTGGGGGATTCGGTTGGGGATATGGGTTGTCGGATGCCGCGTGGAACTGAAGGTTTGCGCGGCTTCAGTTGGTATTCTCAACCCTCTGACATGTTGTGAATTATTGCTGAAAACCAACTCGCGGGTGTTCTGACGGTCCTCGAGGTTGTCGGGTGTTTGGGCTGTTTGTTCGCCGACGCCCGTAGCGCCTGCCGCCAAGTTGTTGTGGGCCCCGGCTCAACTCGGCTAGCGCGCACAAGGTGATGTCGAATTCGCTTGTCAATCCACGATGGAGACGACCTGACTGAACTTCTCAACTCAAGGTACTAACCTCACAGCACAATCAAGGTCAGTCTACGTCGCCAGCTCATACCCATATCGTCCGCTAACCAGTCGCAGATGGGTAAGCAATTTTTCCTTGTCCGCAACACCGTCCCGTCCAGCAATTGCAGCCGATGGAATTTTCGAACGAGGCCAGCGCGACCATGACCGTCTCTCACCATCGCGATAAAACGACACGAAGCTGGAACCGAGTGGGAAGGAGCTTTGGTGGTGTGCATGCACAGCGGACAGGCCAACGACGCCGAAAAGTTATGGCGATGGCAGCGAAGCCCGCGAGATCGTCCGCATGCGACAAACTCGGATACGACCGTACTCGACTGCCCTAACCCGACCGCCTTCCCCAATCACGACCGCTGCAGTTGCTGGACTAGGAATGAATATTGTCATTGAAGCAGTACTGACGATGCTTCAGCACGCTTCCAGGAATACCAGATCATCGGGCGCCATCTGCCCTCAGAGGCCAACCCCGCGCCCAAGATCTACCGCATGCGTATCTTTGCGACCAACGAGGTTGTCGCCAAGTCACGGTTCTGGTACTTCCTTGGCAAGCTCCGCAAGATCAAGAAGGCCAACGGTGAGATCGTCTCTGTAAACCAGGTATGTGGAGACACCAGAAGACTGCGCAACAACAAATTGACCCGGTTCAGATCCACGAGAAGAAGCCCCAGAAGGTCAAGAACTTCGGTATCTGGCTCAAGTACGACTCGCGCTCCGGTACCCACAACATGTACAAGGAGTACCGTGAGATGTCCCGTGTCGCCGCCGTCGATGCTCTGTACCAGGATATGGCCGCCCGTCACCGATCGCGCTTCAGGTCCGTTCAGGTATGATCACATCGACTCTACCGCCTGCGTCAAATCACTCACACTCAATCTAGATTCTCAAGGTTGTTGAGGTCGAGAAGGCCGACGACCTCCGCCGCCCATACATCAAGCAGCTCCTCACCAAGAACCTCAAGTTCCCGCTGCCCCACCGCATCAACAAGAAGGTTGGCAAGAAGGTCTTCTCCGCTACCCGACCATCCACTTTCTTCTAAGCGTGTTTCTCATTACGGAGTGCGGTCTGGATGGGTAGGGATGTTATGGGTTTCCCTCGGTTATGCATGCTTCACGAAAAGAAGTACATTAGGAACGAATGAAAATCCCTGATACCTCCATTCGGCCATCGGTACGCGTGATGCAGTTTGGGGTGCTGGCCGGCCACGCGCGTGAAGGCGATACTTGCAGGGACGTCGAACAACAGCGATACCGTGGAATGAGGTGGACGATAGACAATGAAGTCATGCCAATACACTTGAGCAGTACATGTTGCATTCCAACTTTTCTTCTGACACACAACTAGATCTTCGCCCTTCCTGTTGGCGCTACCTTTGGCCTTCCGAGTGTGTCTATTGGCATCCACCACGGATATCCAGTTACATTTGTCTTGTCCATAGTTCCCGTGAACTTCGCTGGCCTCTTCTCCATGAACGACTTCACACCCTCGGTGTTATCACTATGGCTGATTAGCTTGTCCCTACCAATCAGTAGCAAGGAGGACTTACGGCGATCCAAACAACTCGTAGATGACCCTGCTATCCAACAGATGCTGACCTTCAGGACTCCCCGCATCCCTGTACATCAGCTCCTTCATCAGATACGTACTCACACTACTCGTGTTCTTCACCACATCCTCTGCAACCTCGAGCGCTCTCGGCAGCACATCTTCGGCCTTGTCGCACACCTCCGCAAATAAGCCGTCCCAGATCTTGTGGCTAGCAAGATAGGTGCTGCCTGTCGTCACGGCCTGCATAGCGCGACTATGGCCGATCAACCGGGGCAGGAAGAAAGAAGAACACGCCTCCATGATGAGACCACGGCGCGAGAAAACAAAGCCAATCTTTGCCGATGCATACCCTATGCGGATGTTCATAGGCAGCGTCATGGTGATGCCAATGCCCACTGCAGAACCTTGCAGTGCAGCGATCGAAGGCTTGCGGCAATGATGGATAGCTAGGGCTACGCGTCCGCCTCTAAAATGTTCCCGTTAGCACACTGTTCTTGTCAATGTGACCAACTCAGTCCCATTCTTGTCGACCGCGTAACAGCAATTTGAAACATATCATCAACCCATAGCACAAAGAGAATGTTCAACATACCCATCCCGATGATCCTGCACCCTCTCCGCCTCCGCCCCATTAACTCCCTCCCCAAACCCATCGTCTAGATCCGCGCCCGCACAGAAAATCCGTCCGTCTCCTGTTACGACAATGCATTTTACTCGTTCATCTGCATCGAACATGCCGTATGCGCTTTCAATCTCCGCGCGCATGGTGTCTGTGAAGGCATTGTGGTTTCCGGGCCTGTACAATGTGAGGATGATAACAGAAGGCTCTCTTTCATGGTGTCGAGTTTGGATTTGGGTGAACTTCAGGTCGTTGTAGGAGGAGGGGAGGACAATGTCTGGTTTGTGGCGAGGGGACTGTTTGGCGGGCATTTTGGGTTAAAGTCTTGATTTGATTTTAGTGGGTGGACGGACGACAGGCACAGTTCATGTGTTGGGGAATTAAATGCTCGTAGATGCGCGTGGTATATACGCCTACCCCAATGTTGTCTGGGAAAGGACGTGCTTGTCGCGTTGATGATGCGGGGAGACGAGGAACCGAGGTACGCGTTGGCGGTGTTCGACGTCGAAGCTTGGGTTCGGGTAAGCTCATCTCAGCCATTGCAGTCACTTTACACGGAAGGTTCGACCGCGAACACTGTCTACTTTTCCCTTTGAAACAAGTGGGGATACCATCCAAGCATACTACATAATACGTGTGTATAGCGGGTTTCTCCATAATAACGCTCACGATTGTTCAACCATACTCTCAACGGAATACTGTCTACTTCAATGTTAAACGATGCAATGTCCAAATATCATCTATAGTGGCCAAAGCCAAGAAGCTGTGTACTATTACATAGTGGTATCATTTCTCCGTACGAGACACCTAAGCGGTGACCTCTCCCTCAGCAAAAGCTCTGCCAATTTCCCTTGCAACTCCCAATCTTAGCACCGCAATGATATCCTGACTCTTTGCACCCTTGGGAAAGCCTTTGCGCCAGTCCCAGCCACGCTTGCTATCGTCTACGTGGCCGCCCTTGACAAATACCGTCGAGCCCTCTGCGCTCTGACCGTCTGCGGAGCCGAAATCGATCGAGCCTATAAGTGAATATTGGCTCGACGCTGTCGTCAAATTCGATGTCGACTTCGATAGCATCTGGTGGGGGTTCGGTAGTTGTTGCGAGGAGTTGGGGTCGTGCGCGGAGAGGAGGGTAGTCGCAAGTACTTCCTCACATTGTGTCCGGATCATGCTAGGTGCGGTGTCAAGGTCCTCGATGGCTGCGAGGAGGTCGTACAAGTGGCGAAGCGTCAATGTGCGCTTGGGCTGGTTGACGAAGAGGAGTGCCTCGCCTAGCAACGGTAGGAGAACATCGACTTGAACCACAGTTTCTATCTCTGGATCGTACAGTCCACCACGAATGCTTGATGCCGCACTGGCGATGATAACCATAAGCGCATTGGCTGCAGCTCGTTTCCGTGCCATGGGCCGGTGTGCTGGCTTCTCTCCAGGCTTCAGCAACACCTCTTCATCTCGTAGGTCGTAGTATTTCCGTATTGTTGCGTAACCGCTCAGGTGGTTCGAAAGGAGAGAAGCTGCCTCAGAGTCTAGGCTTGCGAGTTTTGTCAGGGTCTGCTTTGGTGAAGTAATGAGCGAGTTGAGTGATTCGTCTAGTTCATCTAGAGGCGGATAGGCGGTCGACTTGATGAGGCAGTGGGCAACTAATACTCGTAGCACTTCTTGAATCTTTTGTGCGTCGTGGGCACGGGCGTAGTAGAGCAGTGTGTCGCCATAGCTCTCGGTGTTTGTGCGGAGATGGTCGGCGTATTTCTGTAACAATCAGCGTGTATCCTGGAGGATTCCTCTTTCATAACTCACCTGAGCGATGACAACAGCATGCTGTGACAGGCCCAAATTATGGCAAAGCTGCGTGATCTTGTCGACACGAGCTGAGGACTCGAGCTGCAAGTCGTTCAGTATGCGCTCGATGCGCTCGTTCGCTGTGATGCCGTCGTCCAGTCTACCGAGGATCTGCACTGCAATCTCCCATCCTTCTTTGGATGTCTGACCGTCTCTGGCCACGAGTTCGCCCCTGGCAGGCAACAAATTGGCGTAGGCAATAAGTATGTCGTCCTTTCTTACACCCTTTGGCTGTTGCTGTTCAGTGTAACTCAGGACCATCAGATCACTCTGGTCGAATTGATCCATCAAGCCCTTTGCGCTTGTGAACCACTCTCCTGCACTGGCAAGCTCCGCGACCGCACAAGCCATGGTGAGGGACCACCCCTGGAGGATTTGGAGAGCGCCCTCGATGTTGTCGTCGAATATACATGCTACGCCCACTTCGAAGCGGTCTACAGCATTGACACTGAAGTCTTCGTCGCTGTTCTGGATGACAGCCGCCAGCGCAGAAGACAGGCGCTGGCAGTACGCTTTGACTGGAGTCACGTCGACGGGGCGAACTCGTTGAGACCGCATGATGGAGCGACGGCTTGCCGCTAGACTACCCTGTGCGGAATCCTCCTCTTCGCCATTCCACCAGACGCCCAGACCCACTACTGCCTCGATCCAGTCGGCTGACAATTCAAGGATTGTTTCTTCATCGCCCAGCAAGAGCTTGTAAACCGTGCTGAGGGCCTCGTATACGGACCAGGGCACTTTACTTTCAGCTTTGCGACTGGCCACACTGAGCTGGAAGCTTGCCTGAGTTTGCGATATGCCAAAGTGTGCCGCCTTGAAAGGCTGAGAGATAGAGTGCCGGCTCACACTTTCGCCCTCTGCAAATTCCTCCAAGCTAGCACTCACTTGGTGAACGCGCTGCCGGAAGATGCTCCAATCATGCCCCTTGATATCCCAATCCTCTGATGCGATGGCTGGACATTCCCGGAGGAGATCGATCGCTTGACGAAGCGCGTGATTTGCGTATGAGAGATGTGATCCGATATATCCTGAGGTGCCCAGTCCGTCATGTTCAGCCGTCTCGGCGTGCTCAAGCTGAGCGCCCTGAAGGAGTCTCATAGTCTGCGAGAAGTTGCCCCGGACAATAGACACATGGACAGCTTCCCAGAAAGAGGAATGCCTCGAGTATCCACGGGTCTCCTTCAATACCTCGCCGACCTCAGACACACCAGAGAATGTGCTGTTCAGCCAGTCGAGCAGCACTCGCGGAATGGGTGTGTATTGTTTCGAATCGGTTCGCGCTACGAGGGAGAGGGCGGAGGCTCGCTGGTTCAGGCCAATCTGTGGGGGGTTGTGGAGAGTCAGCAGAAGAGCGGCAAGCTGGCGGGCTTGCGACAGCTCCTGCGAACTCGACTTGTGTGCATCTGGCCAAGTTGCGATCAACTCCTGAGCGACTGTGCCAAGCACCTCAGTCCGCTTATCTGGCGAGTCTGATTGAAGAGACTCGTGGACCTTCTCGACCAGACGCTCCGTCTCCAATACGATTTGGTCGGACTCGCGCAGAGCCTGTCGGTCGCTGTTGGAAGTAAGGCCCTTGGCGAGCGCAAGGAGATCGAACCGCGTCTGTTTTGCGCCTGACCGCACCAAGGCTGGACTTGGCTCCATGTCGGTTGCGCTTGTTCTTGAGACGATTGATTGGGAGAACCTGTTTTGTGTCTTGTTGCGGCGCTGTGGTGAGAGCGGCTCGTCCTCCTCGGTGCCCTCGTCTTCGTCCATATCTTCGTCATCTTCCTGTTCTTCATCTGTATACTCTTCTTCCGACTCGCCCTCCGCATCCTGGTGTAGTGTGTGCGCGGGCGCCTGGAACTGGCCAGAGGTTGCGATGCGTCCGCGTTGTGTTGGGGGCCGTCCGGAAGTCGAAGTGCCTATTGAGCCGAGCCCATTGCCTTCAAACATACTGCCTTTGGGCGGTGAGCTACCAAACAGCGAGTTGCTGGCGTAGTCATAGCTGTTTGGGTTGAAGGTTGGGCGTGCATTGCCGAAGAGTCCTTGGTTCATGCCTGGCGGCGGGCCAGCTGGTGTTGAGGAGGGATAGTGCGATTCGTCTAGGGGTGGAGGGCCAGCGGGTGTGGTCGATGGCGCGTGGAGGCTGTCGTCGTAGTAGCTGCGGCCGGGTGTTGACGGTGGTCCACGAAACATTGCTCTCTAGTCGCAAGTTTACCTGGGTACGCGGTGGAACAGGCGAACAGGGATCCAAAACCAAGGTGTTTTCTCCACTTAATTTCCCAGGTCACACGTTGCGCCGCACATGCGCCGTAATGAATTATTTTGCGTGGTGAAGGGATTTGATTGATCTTGGTCTAGCTATTGTCGCGGTCGCAAAACATAAACTCTGGACGAGCTCCAGCGACGCGCTCGGCTTGGCGCGTCCGCGGGCCGGCGTCCGGCGAAACCTTCTGCCGGCTTCACAAAGTACGCGCGCCGTGCAAGACCGCCACCTGCGTCCATGGATGTCTTGTTCGCAGCTTGCTTTTAGATTGCAGACCCGCCCGGCTATCTAGACTCGACGACACGTGCGCCTGATTCACGACGCGTGTCTAGTTCATCCCGCTTGTCTTGACTTTTGGTTTTTTCTGCTCGTTCCTGGTGGCGCCATGGAAAGCGCGCCCTCGCAACGAATCAGGCGACGTGCATACCCCGAGATGGGGTGTCTGCCACCCGTGTTCAACCCCGCTACGGGCTGTTTCTGGTAAATCAATATCCCATCACCGTCACTAAGTCTTTGGTCGAGTCGTGGAGGGCAGGGGTCAGATCACTCGGTAATGCCTAGGGTTCCTTATTAAGGTACCCGATGCTAGACTGCGCCGTCGCCAGCCTCCGCCAGCATTAGCCTACAGCTGACGTACCGTGCGACTCAAAAACGGTTGGAGCCCGCTGGTCTACCGCACCCGCTGCTTCCGTCGCCTGACCCTACTCTTTGCCTTTTCCTCGTGCGCGTTGTCCTACTTGAATGCTTCTCATCTCTAATGTGTAATGCTGCTTGCTGCGCACTCATAGCCCTCGGCCCTCCTCTGACGTAGTGCTGCCCATCGATAGCCCGCCATCATGGCGCTCTGGTCCACCGCGAAGACGCAGTCCAAGCAAGGTTTTGACAAGGTCTACACTTGGGTCGACAAGCTCGGTGCGCCCGTCAATCGACTGTCCAACAAGGTCGGCTCTGAAGCCTTCTGGCCTACAACGCTAGACATCGAGTCGGACAAGGCTGCGAGGATCCTCAAAAGCTTCTGCAGTACGTCAACTTCCGATGCGTCCCGCCAAGTACTAACACGCCTACAGAGGATGGATTCTACCAGGAAGAAGACCGACCCATCGCCACCGACGTCCCCAAGGGAAAACAACGAGTCCTCAAGAAGATACCCTCCAAGGTCATCCAGAATGCCAAAGGCCTATGCATATTCACGACCATGCGGTCCGGCCTTTGGGTCTCCGGATCTGGCGGAGCCGGCATATTGGTCGCACGCAAAGCCGATGGAACATGGTCACCCCCGTCAGGCATCATGATGCACACCGTGGGTGTAGGCTTCCTCGTGGGCGTGGACATTTACGACTGTGTCATTGTCATCAACTCCGACAAGGCCATGGAGGCTTTCCAGTCTATCCGCTGCACATTGGGAGGCGAAATCAGTGCAGTCGCAGGCCCGGCCGGCGTTGGCGGTATACTTGATTCGGAGATCCACAAGCGCCAGTCACCACTTTTCACGTATATCAAATCGCGAGGATTCTATGCTGGCCTCCAACTAGACGGAACTATCATCATCGAGCGAACAGACGAGAACGAACGCTTTTACGGCGAACGGATAGGAGTCAAGGACATTTTGGCAGGCAAAGTAAGGCACCCGCCGTACGAGATAAGGAGACTCATGGAGACTCTCAAATCGGCTCAAGGCGATACGGATGTGGACGAGACTTTGATACCAGATGAGGCGCCACCTGCCGACTTTGAGATTACAGGTCCAGAAGACAAGACATTTGGTATTCCAGACGCTGTTGACCCCGACCCGTATGGCGTACTGGCATTACAAGAAGCTGGTCTAGAGATCAGGGAAGCAGGCACACACAGCCGTCCGGCAAGTGAACAATTCGAGTTCAAGCCGAGCCCGACAAGCCCCATCTACAACACTTTTAGGAATTCCACATTCCGGAGAAGCATGGACCGCTCGAGCTATGCCGGCAGTCGGCCGACGAGTTGGCGCACAAGCACCATCAGCGGCGTGCTGGAGCCCCGAACGCCAACTGTTGATATGAGCACCCAGACCGACGATCTACCGCCGCCACCTCCGACCATCAGGAAGTCCCCCCCTACGCTACCGCCAAGGACAAGCGTCGCACGCACACCTACCCCTCCCATAGTGGAAGTACCCGAAACCAGGATCGAGCAAGCTACTCCGCCACGAGCAAGGAGTCTAGACAGACAGACCGAAGAAGCAACACCTACAGCTGCAGGAACAAAGACAGACAAGGCTGTCGACCCCAAGTCCGACGGCTCTCCTCGGAACTCCATAGCCACTGAAGAGGCCCATGATTCCGAGTCAAGTTCCGATTCGGAATCAGATGAAGAGGAGGAGGAAGATGAGTTTGAGGAAGAGCCAATCGTCCACGAGATTCACCAGGCCGCTGCTCCACAAGCCATTCGCGCCCGCGTTGTCCAAGTTGCCAAGCCAATGCCTCCTGCTCTACCGGTCAGAAATCCATTCCGCAACCGCGTCTCAACGAACTCAGACGGGTCCTTGAACTCTCCAACCGTACCGAAGCATAGCCCGGAATCGACCCCCTCGCTTATGCGCGGTGATTCAACTTCTTCTCTGTCTTCCGTAGAAGACAACAGACTCGAGCAGATTGGCAACAGGCTCAAGCCAAAGTATGCCCACGAGCCGTCACCCGATGACGAGAAGAAGGAAGACAAGGACGATGCCTTCCACTCGCTTCCAGAGTCCCCGATGAAGAGCATTCCAGGAGGTTTCAACTGAGCGACCGAAGTCTAACATCCAATCGTCTTCCGCATCCCTCCACACCGCTCTTTCGCTGCACATATAGAGCTGGCATGACCATCTCATCCTGGACTACACCCTCACAGATTACGCTTACAAACCGGCGTTGCGACCTCAAGCGCATGATTACTGCGTCTTGCCACTTGCTTATTCGGCTTGGCCAAAACGCAACCATGCCCGGTCGATCACCACACCCTGATAGGAGATTGCCTTTCACCGTCGTTACGAATTATGATTCCCATTGATATCCACTTTATTGCTTTACTTGTCCTGCTCACGCATGGCTCTCCATAGCATTAGCATGTATCTAGTGCTATTTCGAAACTGCAATTCATTTGCTTGCATAGCGATAGTCACCATAGACGAATATTATGTATAATTCGAATCAACACATATCTGGGCGTTGTTCAAGCGTGATGGATAACAAATTCGCTGCTAATCTGGAAGGTAGGGAGGCCGTGGGCGGCTGGCTGCGCTAACGCGGCCGTGACATCCCTGCCAAAATTTCGTGAACGGAATTCCACCACGAGCTTGAGTTGCGCGAACACACAAACTTCCACACCAGCACTTGCGTCCAGAAATACTGAGTCCGCGCATTTCTTGCATACTGGGCTCGAGACCGATCTGCAGCACGTCTCCCGTAAAGTCCTCTTGAAGGCTGACCGACACTCGTTCCAACCACACAGCGCCGCCTGTCGCAACCCACACCCGCAATGGCACCCGAAGCGCCGCCAAAGACGAAGAAGTCTAAAGCCACGCCGAAAACAGTCGCAGACTTCACCGTTCTTCCCCTCACGTTACCCACACTGTCTGGCATACCAGCGCACTGCAATGATGCAAAGCATTACATCTACGTCAAACCGCACGCACCCAGCATACCCACCGCCGACGACGAGCGCAGCCTCTTCATCGCAAACACACCCGTCGACGCATCCGAGCGCAACATCCGCGCGCTGTTCCAAGAACAATTAGGCGGCTCCATGGTCGAGCGCGTCGAGTTCGATGCCTCTGTTCCCGCGCAACCAATGCACAAGCGCTGGAAGAGCGACAAGCCTGTGGCGCAAGACGACTCAGTTACCTCGAGAGGCAAGAAGAGGAAGAGGACCGATGATGCGGCGGTGATAGCAGAGGGTGTGGTGGAAGACGCCGAGAGCGCGTTACCACGGTTATGGAACAGCGAAGTGCGAAAGAGCGGGAGTGGCGCCGTCGTCGTCTTTGTGGACAAGAAGAGCACGAGGGGTGCATTGAAGGAGATTCAAAAGGCTGTTAAAGAGGGAAGGAGTATATCGTGGAAGGGAGGAGAAGGACTAGGCGTTGAGCGTAAGTCTCTACATTTCCTTCACACTCAATACTTCGCTGACCCAAGAACAACAGGCTACAAATCCCACAACACCCTCATCTACCCAACCCCCACCCTCCTTCAAGCCTCACTAAACGCCTACCTCACCCAATTCAACGCCCTCGAAACAGCGCGGAACCGCATTCGCAAGACATCTCGCTCTGTTCCTGACGAGGAAGGCTTCATGACGGTTACAAGAGGCGGTCGTGTTGGGCCTGCTAGGCTGGAAGAGGCGGAGAAGAAGAAGGCCGAGTTGGATGAGCGCAAGAGGAATCACAGGGCTACGGATGACTTTTATAGGTTCCAGAATAGGGAGAGGAGGAAGGAGGCTGAGGGCTTGCTCAAGAGGAAGTTTGAGGAGGATAGGAGGAGGGTGGAGGGTATGAGGGAGAGGAGGGGAAGGGTCAGGCCGGAGACGTGAGAGTGGGATACGTGGTGGGCGTGTGATGAAGACCTTCTTCAAGACCTTCTTTGGGGGAAGATGCTGTATACGAATGTTTGGGTTGCAGAAGCACGCAGTTTGTGCCACCAGATGAAGATTTTACTGGACTGTCCTCTTCGCATCACGGCTCACTCAGCATGGCACGAATGTGAGGTAGATGGCATCAATACGTTGATTCATGGTCATAAACTAGCACTCGTAAAATTCGACATAACAAAAGAAATAAAAAATCAATCTCGAATCTTTCCTACAAGGAAGAGAGACAAGTGTGCGCAAACCACCGACCTAAGTCATAGCATTCCCATTCCCGATTGCAATTCCGCCACTCGTTTCTTCATCTTCTCCTCCACCTGGGTTCTGTCCAGGTAGTGTCTTTGTCTGGAAGCACGCTTTGTTAAGCCGACGACTTCCATTCCTACTCCTATTTCTGCCAAATCGAGACATGAGTCTCGACTGCGACCCTTGAGTTTCATCGGTTTCCGTCTCATTGATCATACTATTGCCTTGCTTCTTTAACGATTGGCAATCGTACAGAAGACTTGCTGACGGAAGTATGTAATGCGGCTCGGTGCTTGCAGAAGAGCGGGCACGATGGGCATCGGAGGCACCGTCTTTTCGATTCTCGAGATGGTGGTTGTCATGAGAGATTTTCCCTGGTTCCAAAAAGGAAGACAGGCCGTTTAGCATCAGCTGAACTTCGTTGCTGTTCTTGCTGTTCCCGTTCGCAGCAGCGATTGGAATAGACGGTATATCATGATCGGATTCCGTATGCACCTTCTCCCAGACTAGTGCTGAGAGACCGCGAGGGAAGGTTTCCGAGGCCTTGAGCGTGTTGCATTCCCAGTACAACTGTTCACCCAAATGGAGGAAGCGTCGACTGAGTAGCCGGTCTTGCAGCGCCCATGCACGTGTATCCCAGCCGAAGTTGGGCGTAGTCAGGATACCAGCTGGCAATAAGGCAGAAGCCGGCTGTCGACCTGGAGTCGGGCTCTTGCTGGTCGTTGGTCCATGTAAGGACGCCGGGTAGGTCTTTTCGGTTGTGCCCGAGATGACCACTTCGCCAGTCAGCTGGTCGAGTACGACTGTCAGTGCCGCGTTGCGGAAGATGGATGCCATGCTCGTGCATTCGCGTTCCTTATCTTCTTCCGAGTCTTGAAGCACACATAGTGAATCTAGCCAGCAATAGTTGTGGCCCAGACGATGTGCTGTCGCAATCGCATTTGCAACTGTGATCGGGAGTGTTCCTAGAGGGAGTTCACTTCGCATACTCAATAGCGTGTTGCTGGAGAGGACTGGCTGATTGTCGCCCCAAACGTAACTCAAAGCGACATACTCAGTAGACGACTTCAGGCTGTCGGTCTGAACAATTCTCGCGCGAATTGCACCACTCGGACTGCCCGGAAGAATCTCGATCAGACGTGTGGGTAGGGTGCTGGCATCCCGCTTTACTGTATGATGACAAGCTTCGTGAGTGTGTGTACACTCGTCTAGCCAGCTCTTCGCATTCGAAAGACTAGGCTCTGACTCGGTGCTGTTCTTGCCGTGAGCGTGCGAATGGCAGTAGGTTTCGTCGTCGCCTTGGTGAGCAAGCGTCTCTACTCCGCCGAGTTCCTCTCGTGGACCAGGGTATGTCGCCTTGTCGTTCGGCCAGTTGAGACAGCATGGTGCGGGTGTAAAGATCATGGTCAATGATCGTGCGTCTGGCCGCTCATCTGGATCGGCACTCAACATGGTCTGAAGCGTACGTACAACGGTCTGCTCTGTCGTAGTATTTGCCTCAGCCAGGAATGCGGCAAGCTTGTCTTGTATACCGGAGACGTCCTGCCAGTAGTGCTTGCCAGTACGACCGTTGAATGTCTTGCGGAAAGCTAACCATCCCATGTTGCCTTGGCTGAATGATACAGACGCCATTTCGGCAAAGACACAACCAAGACTCCATATGTCGGCTGCCTGCTTGCGAGTGAAGCCCTCAAAGACTTCAGGGGCGATGTATTGACGTGTTAGCGGCTTGTAATGGTCGTCGCTCACTTCTTCTGCGGAGCTAACACCAAAGTCGCTGAGCACCACGTGTGGAAATTCGTGATCGCCTTCTACGATCAAAATGTTCTGAGGCTTGATGTCCATGTGCTTGACAACAGGTCGCTGCTCGTGGAGATACCTCACCGACGAGGCAAGACAGCCAAACATCTTGGTAATAGTCTCTGGCAGGTTGGCAGGCTTCTGCAGCGCTGTTCGCTGCAGCCATCCTGCAAGTGTTGTCTCTGCAACGGGTGAGAGGAGGATTGACATTTTGTCGCCTCTAGAGTAGGCCCCAAGGAATCGGATTATATGAGGGTGGCGAAGCTTCTGAAGAACGCTGACTTCCTTCTTGAGCTCCGCAATCGCGGTCTGGTCACGGTTTTTCAGTGTCTTGCGACCGATGTGGAGTCCCGTTTGTTGATGCACGACCTCATCGACTGTACTAAAGCCTCCGGAGCCCAGAAGCTTGACACTTAGGAATGACGTCGTTGATGGACGTATCTCTGTCCTGGATGGTATCATCTCTGTATTGTCTTGAGTGGGCATCGTTGTACTTATGTCCAACGATGCGTCGGGAGGCTGGATATCCGGATACTCTGGGCTGGAGAGAGGTGCGGCAGATGAACCTGGAGCAGCAGCGGCTACATCAGCCCTCGAATACTTCCAGTGAGGGTGTTCTGATAGTCGAGCATCCGTTCTACTGCCTGAGGATGAGTTCAGGAGCACACTGCTCACGGACCGGGAGAGCACATCGCTGGCCAGAGCATTCTTGTGGTCCTCCTCTGTCGTAATGTGGCTGTCTTGCAGTAGTTGCTGATCAGTCCAGACGCCGAGCGATGCTGGTGTATCCATTTCAGGTGAGGTCGATGACTGAGAGATGTTCGGCGAAAGTGTAGTGAGTTTGATAAGTTGGTCCGCACAATACAACTGGCTCTCACCGAGTTGTGAGAGCTGGAATTGGAAGAATCCGCCGCTGGATGACTGGCCGGCAGAACCGCCGCTGCCGCCCGAACCAGTTTGTTTGGAGCCACCGTCACCCTGTGGATGGAAAGGCGGTTGAGGGGAGGGCTTGCCACCGAATCCGCCATCGCCGGGCCCGTCGTCGTCGTCATCGTCTGCGGAATCGAGACTGTCATTGTCTTCCTCGTCGCGCCAGTCGAGCATGCATTTGCCTTGCTTGAAGTGATCCGCAATATGATCTATCCGTTCTTGTCTGGTTGCGAAGCGATGCCGGCAGAATCCGCATTTGCGTGGGAATTCGGTCTCAGAATACACGATACTGGCCTCGTCGAAGTCCTCCGCGTTCATCTCGGGGTGGATATTGCGGAAATGCTGGACAAAGTGGTACTTTCTGAAGCATGGTCGCACGTTCTCAACACCCTCAATCGTGCACAGGCTGCAGACCCATGATTTGCACGGGTAGCCCTCTTCCTCATTCCGCTTCCAGTCATTCTTACGGCCATACCGCTTACCGCATTTCCGAGTGCACTGATATATTTTTCTGGGATCCCTACCGAGCAGCTCTAGGTCTTCGGTGGGTGTGCACCGCTTCTTACCCCGTGTGGTGACTGGCTGTACGGTGGCGGTAGTGTTGTCGCAATGTGGTGACGAGCCAGGGGTAATCGTCTCTCCGTGTGCTTGTTGTATGGTGTTCCCATAAGCACTATGTGCTCCCGAAAGCTCTGTTTGGTACGTCTGATCGTTCCAAAAGAATTCCTGCTGCTTCTGTCGCCGTTCTTGTGGGATGAGTGCCGTTTGGGACTTATAGGCCGAATCGCTCTGGCTGCCACCCATGCCCTGCTTCAAGAGCTGACCGAACCAGCTTCGGATGGCATCAGCAGGCTCACCGGTGAGCTGGCTCAATGAGTCGATGTGTCTGTCGCTTTTGAGCTGTTAGCATTTGTGTACATTACTATGGTCCTACAGACACGTATGCGCTACGTGATATCGAAGCTAAGGAAATCGCCAGCCATGCGGATACATGAGCGTGAGTGACTCAAAGGTGACCACAGAGCGGAGCTCCGCGCACCCCATAAATGCATTGACGGACTTCCCTCTGGCCGTGGTCTCCGTCTGGTGAGAAAGTCTTGGTCGGAGGGTCATGAGCTTACCTCGGCAGCACGTTGTATTTATGGAACCACGTCGCGCAGACATCGGCTGCTTCATCTGGAAGACCTTCTACGGCCACGGACGGGGTCGCCTCTAGACCCCAGCTGGATGTCGTCGTTGCAGGAGGTGTTGGGAATAATGGGAAGTCAAAGCTTGCGTGACGCTTTGATTGAGGGTAGTCCTGCATCTCAAGCTGCAGCGGCCGCTTGCCGAGCGCATTAAACGTAGGCATGGCATCAAATGAGTGAAGTGGTGTTGATGGGAATGCCTTCGCGGTATGTTGGAGCTGCATATCAGGTGTGAGCTGTGCAATCCATGCTGGGGTCGCCGAGGTATCATCCAAGGTCTGCTACATGGTTAGCAAGAATTCGATATGGCGAAACTAACAACAAGCTTACCAGACTTTGTTGCATTGTGCACTGTTGAGGGTTGGTTTCGAATACAGCCGGATCAATGAAAGATGATGATGCGGAAGTATCGATACCCTCGTCACCGAAGAAGAAACCAGAAGTGTTATCCGCTGGCGTGTACGACTGCTGCTGCGGCGTCGCAAACATGTTGCTGAAGTCCATGTTGGTGTCAAAGGCGAAACCTGCGCCCTGATGCTCCATGACTATGTGTGGTGTATTTGTCAGAGGGCGTTCAATTTCGTCGTGGTAGACGGTTAGCAATCACAGGCTCCGAGGAAAGAGCGTGAGTGAGTATGATGGAAAGTGAGGGTTCAGGAGCCTGAGGCTTGTCGCTCAGTATTTTAGATCAAAGGGCGCTGCGCCCACGAGTGTTGCGATCGCGTTCGGAGTCATCCACGCAGCCCTTCAGCTCTGGGAAAGGGCGATGGAGATCCAAGGTTTAGGCAACCGGTGAGACGATTAGTGGGGATTTGCGGTAACTTTACGACCACGCTAGACGGTCGTTCGAGACGCGATTGTGGCGCTGGGAAACCTGCGAGATTTGGCAAACCTCCGAATCTATCCAGTCGCCTTCTCTTTTCTCAAGGCGTGTCTAATACAGGGAGTGCGAATTATTGATATTGTTCGGAGTCGTCGTGAAGTTCAGCGTAGGGGTCGAAAAGAAACGGCAGCGGCACATTCGTAAGCGCTAATTTGCTGTAACGCCCTTTTCTCGCTGCGCATCCAGATTAGGTTAGCCAAAAGTGGGGCGTGTGGCTGAGCTGCAGTAGATAACGGGGAACGCGAACTCGACCTCCACACCCATATTGAGGTTTAGCTGACCTCTTGACGATGTGCTACTCATTAGAATCCCATACTCATCTCGCTTGACTTGCATAGCCTTCTGGTCCAGCGAAACGCCATGTACATTAGTCAATCACTTTGTAGCCAAACTTGAAGCTGGACCACTTCCGCGTTAGCAAAAATCCTTTTATCTAGATCATAACTAGCTGGGAATATCGAGTAAAAGTATTCATGTGATATCATTGAAAATTATCTACGTTCATGGAATTGAAAGCCTGGGCTCATATCGTCATCATGATCCTCCTCCTTTACCTTGCCCTTAGTAGGCAGCCATCTGGTTTAGCCCAGCAGTCTCGCGCTCAAAGTTCTTGTGTTGCGAGATGCTGAAGAGGTACGCGCTGGTGAAGTCCTTGGCCTCCTTGGCCATGTTGACAGCCTCCCTGAAGCTATCGGCGTGAACCTGTCCAGCAGTAACGACACCATAGCTGTTGACAACATCAGCAGCAGCCGAGAATTCCATACCTGGAAGGTCGACAGACTGCTTGATGAATGACACGCCTTCGCCGGTAGCGCCGATCGCCTTCAAGTGACCGAAAGCTTCACGGATCCAGTGCACAGCGCGGCCATTCTTGCGCAGAGTCTCAATGGACTTGGCGCCACCAGGCACAAAGACACTGTCATACATGGTGGAGCGCTGGCCCTCAAGGTGGTGGTCTGCTACGACGCCGGAGCTGCTCTTGTCTTCACCTTCGGCGAAGATCTTATTCCTCCTGGGAGAGATGGTGAAGGGAAGGGCGCCAGCAGCGGTCAAGGCGGCCTTGATGCCGTTGTAAGCGACCTTGTCGTAACCATCAGCGATGAGGATAGCGACCATGCGGGTGGCAATGGTAGGCTTCTCGGGCATAAAGTCCATTTGCGATAGACCCTTGGCCTTCTTGTTGTGCTTCGGGCGAGTTTGCTGAGTGGGCACGTCGCTGCCAACCATTTCCGCAACAGTCTGAGCAAGCTCAAGATCGATCTCGCAGAGACGCTCACAAAGGCGCTTGTAGACAACAGGGTCGTCGCAGTGGTCGAGCTCAAAGGCAAAAGCGTCCTTCATGTGCATCTTCTCGTTCTCAGACATGGAGTTGTAGAAGAGCTCGGCCTGGTTCTTGTGCTCCCTGAACTTGCTGCTCTGCATGCGGGCCTTAATACCGGCAGTCTTCTCGGGGAAGTCGATGTAAGCGCCCTCCTTCTCGGTGGCAGGGGGGACAGTCTGGAAGCGGTTAGGCCAGTAGTTGACCTTGCCCTTGGTGATGGTGTGGCGCATGGCACCATCACGGTTGAAGTTCATGACAGGGCAGACAGGCTTGTTGATTGGCAACTCTTCCCAGTTGATGCCCAGGCGAGAGAGCTGGGTATCCTGGTAGGAAAAGTTGCGTCCTTGCAGAAGAGGGTCATTACTGAAACCAATGCCAGGGACGATGTGGCTTGTGCAGAAGGCTACCTGCTCAGTTTGGGTGAAGAACTCGTCGGGGTTCTGGTTCAGCTCGAGCTGACCAATGTATCGGATAGGCACAAGCTCCTCAGGCCAGACCTTGGTAGCGTCGAGAATGTCAAAGTCAAAGTCGTGCTCGCGAGACTCTGGGAGAACCTGGATACCAAACTTCCACTTGGGGTAGGCACCGCTCTCAATGGCCATCCACAGGTCCTTGCGGTGGAAGTCAGGGTCTTGACCGGCGATCTTGAGAGCCTCATCCCACACAAAGCTGTGTACACCGAGCTCGGGTGTGAAGTGGAACTTGACAAAGCTCCTCTCGCCCTTGGCGTTGACGAGTGTGTAGGTGTTGACACCGAAACCTTGCATCATGCGGTAAGAGCGGGGGATGGTGCGGTCGGACATTGCCCACATGAACATGTGCGTTGCCTCTGGGTGCATGTACTGGAAATCCCAGAAGTTGTTGTGTGCGGATTGTGCTTGAGGGACCTCGCAGTCAGGTTCGGGCTTGCCCGCGTGAATGACATCGGGGAACTTCATGGAGTCTTGGATGAAGAAGACGGGAATGTTGTTGCCAACAATGTCCCAGTTGCCCTCCTCTGTGTAGAACTTTACGGCGAAACCGCGGACATCACGCACGGTGTCTGCGGAACCACGGCTACCCAGTACAGTCGAGAATCGTAGGAAGACGGGGGTCTCGCGCGATGTGTCAGTGAGGACGCCAGCTGAAGTGACATCTTCGGCCGACTCGAAGAGGGTAAATTTTCCAAAGGCACCGGAACCACGGGCATGGACAACACGCTCAGGAATGCGCTCGTGGTCGAAGCGGTGGATCTGACACTGTTACTACTCGGCCTTGGTGGCGGGGTCTGGTCTACATACCTTCTCACGAGCGAAGTGGTCCTCTAGAAGAGAGGGACCGGTCTGGTCATCGGTCGCCACCTTCAGCCAGTCGTCGGTGTTATTCTGCTTGACACCGTAGTCGCTGGTGATGCGCCACTTGTCATCGTGTACATCCTTGGTGACGGCTGCGAGCTGGGCCATTTTGCCAGTCTTCTCACCAGTGAGGCCCTTGGCCTTCTCTGCCATGTTGCCTATGATTTCGGATGCCATCTTGTCGAGTGTGCAAAGGTTGAGTCGATTGGCGATGTCAATCGGTATGCTGACCGTTTGCTGCGCGCGGTGCGCCCGTCTTTGTACTGCCGGGACTCTGTTTACTTTGCGACGTCATAGCGACGTGTATTCGCTGCAGTTCGGCTTGGAGTTGCCTAATATCTCTACCGTACAGCTCCATCAGGACAGCGACTGCGTGTTTGCGACGCGCTTGGAAGTGGAGTCTGTGGAGTCCAGCCAATAGCAAAGAAGACGATGTTCGATCATCGTGATTTGAACGTCCGTATCGACTGCCGAGCGACGCCGATGTGCCACGCGAGACTCAACTTTGCCATGTACCCGGCAGCTAGTCCCTGCCCAGGTGCCATTCGAGAATCGCATGCTAGGAATTGGCCTTTCCCGAAGCCCATCTTTGTTCTCGCCACTACATCTTCTTCCTAGCGAATCGAGACCGAGACGTTCGCGAGTATGAAAAGTGCCGCTACTCGGAAACATTCTGCTGTGACGTCAATGATGGAAAACCGTTAAAGAGGCCCACGCGTGGATGCCCCGCACCGTCCCCACCGGCTGCCAGTTGCCAGGAAAGATCATCACGATGTTCCGGCCAGGGAGAGCTTCAGACGCAAAGGGATAGAGTCGCAAGAAAATGGTTCAAGATATTCAGGGCGACGAAGACGAGTTGTCAGGCTTCGTTGGGCTACGCCTGGACCGTGACATAAGCTTTCGCGTTGCCTTCGCGTTCGCTTCTAAACCCTATCGCATCTTCCCCGACAAACTTTCCTAGAGCTAACAACTAATCCATTGACGCCGGACACTACGATGACCGTTGGGTTGCGTGCGAAACGCACATCCGCCGCGTGACCTGCTCTTGGCGAACCGCAAAAGCCGGATGACTACGCCTCTATAGCCACCCATAACGTCCGGAACTTTTCATGGATCAATGCTCGCTTCACAGCTTCATGCAACTTGAGGAGGCCGCTCTACGCTAATGCCGGGGTTACTTTTTCGCACAGTAGGCCACTGGTTTACGAAGCGTCGATAGCGCGCTTCACAAATTCACCTACTAGCCTATTTTGCGCAGTGTGTAAATGCGACTGGCTTATCTCCAAAGTCACGATGAATCGACGCTGATCTGTATTATTTGCCGATGGTGTTTCGCAAATTAGTGGCAGCAAATGGTCTGGTCGTATCCTGCATCCGACATGAGCCGTGAAGTCCCGGACAACCCTTCCGCCAATGAACCATGAGTACGTTTTGCAATAGTTGGCATTGCCTGCTCGGTCGCTTTGCCTGATGATCGTCAGGCATTGTGCGTATCAATTGTACCTTGCATCTATACCGAATGCCTCCGCGGCTTCCGGAAATCACAGTTGTCAAACGGCGGAAAAACTTTCGTCGGCATTTTGGCAATGGCACCGGTACGTTAGTAGCTCAAGCCTCGCATTCGCTTAAAAGAAGTGATATAAATGCGAGCATTCGAATTATATCTTATTATATCAGTGAGCTAGCCGTTGACTTGTGCTAAGGCAAGCAGTTTCGGTACAACCCTTATGTCGTTCATCTTGTCGTTGCCTGAAAAGGGTGCGCAAAACGCCCGTTTGGCCGCTTTCCCAAGTATTGACGATCTGCTACTAACCCCACAAGCTTTATCGGTTTCAGTGTCCAATGCTTTCCAGTACGGATATAGATGCGCAGCATTTATGCGGAGCTTGTACGGCTATGTGAGGCTGCAATGCGCTCTGGAGCTGGGTTCCGGTAACTACCGCTGTCCATGGACGCATCTCCTGTGGAGCTGCATCCTAGCTGCATGTGCAACTATATTCTTTCTCATCCCATGCCAGCAAGCTTTTTATTGCGAATGCAGGCCTTCCGGTAGATGAGCTGACAAGGGAACAACCCCAACAACATGCAAGATTGTATATGATGTCGTCGACGAGAACCGGGTAGCTGCAATGGTGCCGAGAGTAGACGAGACACCCTGTCCGTCATGAGGCGGGGCAGCCCCGGTACTCATAGTCGCTGATCAGGCGTACGCCGAGGTTGATGCATGGTTTTGGTGCTAGTCATGGCGACTGCCATGATATATGTACAGGTGGAGTGGGGCATGCTGTGCCTCTTAGCAATTGCCATCCTGATAGGAATGCTAGCGAGAGGAGCTGTCAACGGTTTTGTGGTCAGCGGAAGAATGTAAGGATAGGGCCGCTGTCACAAGCGCACTGTGGTATAGCGCGGCCTGAGCTAGTGCCTTCGCGTGTGGTAAGCGCAACCGAGATGCGCATCCTGGAGATTACCGCCAGGCTGACCTGAACAGCGCTGAGTCGCAAGTGATCCTTTGAGAATTGTGCGTGAATCGGCCGGCACTCGCATAGGCACTGGTGTGGCTCTTCTCGTAATCTCCACCTTGTACTGCACTGATCTGCGGACGATGCTGATCGTTGATCAGCTCTCGAGCGTGGCAGACTGCCGAGCAACAGCCGGAGCAGGTGACTTGAGGCCGCTGTGATGCGTGGAGCCGTGGGACAAGCCACACGCAAAGGGGAAAACGAGTCACATCTTAATCTTACAGCCGCGAGCCTCCGTGCCTCAAACGTGGATGGATCTACCGAAACACAACCCTGGCCCAAGTGGGCGATAGCTCCAAGGCGGGGGCAACAGACTTTACAGGAATGTTGCAGGTAGAAAGACGTAGGTTGCTTCTGCGCGTCAGCTCTGCAGTCGCGCGGACTTGATTCCTGCGTCTCGCAAAACGAAACAGTCCGCGTTGCTTTTTGATCACCGACGGCGCATCTGCACTTGTGGAGCTCCAGGTCGCACAAGTCGATCAGGTAAGAGCGGGCCGTGACGCTAGTCCGCGACAGGCGAAGCGTGCAAAACTACCCCTGCTGCCCGTTGGACACTGCTTGTGCAACACTTTTTCCTTCTGAGAGGCTACACAGCATGCGCCGAGTAGCGCCTGTATCTCGATCGCGGTCCGTAAGGGGACGTGTCCATTCGTGTAGGATGGTTTTGCGCCCAGGTGACTGCTTGTACTGTTGTCGGGATGTGGAGACGGACAGTCATCACATCTGGTGAGCGACGGGCGAGCTGCGCAAGCCGGCTCAACCACTATCCCCTTCATACCGGCGCTGACGTGGTGGCTCATTTGACGGGCGTGCTGTCGGCTAGATGTTTGCAATCCGCAGTTCGTTTGGTGCCAGGGTTCTAAATTGGGTAGGCGACTGAGGTGAGGACGTTTCCATCTCGTCTCGAATCATGGCCGTAGGTCGCAATCACTACGCTAAAGTTTGCGTCCAAATTCGGCCCACAGAGCAACTAGACTCGACAGCAGACGCTTCACTTGACCTCGCCCTAAGGTAGCTGTCGTTGAGTTGCGTTGATGTTATGCAAGGACGGCCCTTATTATTGCCTCCAATGTTCCACCCGTGGTGTCCGTCGCGCTGGAATCGACAGCGCATGACGAGGACTGTAGAGCCCTGGGCGTGTTTTCATCATATCGAATTGCAGTCAAGGGTGCCATGTGCCAGCGATGTGCGGTCGCGACAGAGACCAGGGTGCGTTTATTTGGTCGACGACCACATCTGCTTGAGTCGAGGCGTGAGTCAGGACGCGCAGACAGACTCGGACGCTGGCCGCCGACAATGCGACTGAGGTCAGTTGGCGATATCCACCATTGGCGTCACGGGCGAGCATGCGGCTATCCGTGTGGCATAATGTTGCAACTAACCTTGTAACGGACGGAGTGTTGCAGTAGTGGAGGTCAACGTCCATCAACAGCACATGTTGTACCGTACGAGTAAGATGCAGACGAGAGTCAGCCCTGTATGGTCTGATGCACGGGGCCCTCCTCCGACCACCCCAAGGAATCTGCTGCCCTGTTTGCGTTGTATCCAAGTACCTCGCGCGCAGATGAATGGAAATGGACGAGCATCGGAGCTGGCGCAGCGGGTGTTTCCTAGCAAAGTGCCGGGTTGACTCCGCAAGTGTGCAGACCCTGGGCAGGTGAAGGACGAGGAGCAACGGTCGTCGGGTGTCCAGGCACGGCGATTGGGCCATTCACGGCGTGTTGGTCACAGCACTGGCGCTGGACAAGGAGGCGGGATCACCCTGGCTGATGCGATGCTGGCTTGCTGGCTGCAGCTAGGCGTCAAGGCTAGTAGCTCCGCGTATGTATGTGCTTGCCTTTCCGCACGGAGCCAACGGCTGTACAAGACTGTCGCGTCTTGTTGCAAACGGGAGCGAAGGTAATCTAAGAGCACTGGAGCGTACCGTCAGACTGGCTCGCTGCCATGTCGAAGTTATAAAACTCTCCACGCTGCCCGCTGCATCCCCTTTGGACGCTCCGACCAATTCCTCACCCGCCCGACCAAGTAGACCTACCCTGCTGCTGCTCTTCTGCTCTGCTCCCCGACCAGTCCAGCACCATCCCACGCCCGCCAACAAGCTTTGATACCTCCGCCGGCCGCCTATCTTCTCCGCGTCACGCTTGTTTTTTTTGGCCTGCTTTTCTTCTTCCTACTTCAACTCCGTCTTCTCCTCTGCTTCCCCGCGAGCCCGTCGAGCTGCGCTCCGCACGGCAGTCTCGCCCTCATCTGCAAGAAGAAAGAGCTCCTGTCCGCCAGCCAATCAGCGCGCCCAAGCTGCCACCCCGCCTTCCTCGTCTCCCACGCCGCTGCAGCAGGCGCTACCCCCGCCGTACGACCGCGCCTTCCCCATTCGCCGATCCCCGCCAACATGTGCACCAAGGTCGTACACAAATATGGCTGCGGCCACGAGATTGCTGAGAAGGCGCCATGCGCGACGTCGAGAACAGCTCCTTGCGGCGTCTGCAACACCAAGACCGTCAAGCATGACGAGAAGTGTGATAGATGCGACCATTGAGACAGGTGCGTCCGACCCTCCCCAAACCCTACGCGTCACACGTGTCTAACCCCCCTCGCCGTATAGTATACTCCCGTCAAGTTGTTCGCACGATACCCCATCATGGCCAGCCAGTCGCACGCACCGAGCCCGCCTTCGCACTCGCGTTCCAAGCACCTCCTCCCTCCTAGCTCCCCGTCGCGCGACTCTCTGGCCCCGATACACAGCTAGCTCCCCATTGAGGCTCTAGCCCCAGGACTGCATTTCACGGCGTCACGGATTTCAAAAAAGTATTGGTCCCCTTTGGGTATTGTCTCTTAATTGGACTGTGGGTACTGCAAGTCCGGCGTTTTGGATACAGGCTGGTGTTGCGAGACATTTTCTTACTCGTGCCACTCGGCAGCTTTCTTACTACATGGATACCACGCTCTCCTAATCTCGTCACGCCATGCGCCAACGGCGAACCACACTGGTTCTCTCTTCTTATCTTGTCATTGTTATCACTATATTTATGTCTGCAGTCTCTGGCGCTCCGCGACGTTGGCGTGAGTGGAAACGGCCGGTATACGAGCAAGTCAATCAAACCCTAGGTACCCGAGACGGGCACCTCATCCTCTCTAGGATTGCTATAATTCATCTGTTGAGCCCATTCTTCTATTGCGCCGCCTCCGCGGATCTCGAGACCGTCGCGGCCCAATCAATCTGCGCTGATCTGCGGTACAGTATCACGCATGAGGAACGCATGCAATGCCGTTTTTCGCCAATCGCCCTGGCTTACGGCCTCCGCGATGCCATCAATCACATTTCGTGTAGCTGTCGAGCCACGTCGGCGAGTTGCGCCAATCAAGCGAGCCGCTTGTTTGCTCTGTATATTGGGTCTGACTCCCTTGTATATCAGCCCTGCACTAATACCCAGGTAAACGAGACGACATGGTCAAGGCACCGTCTGCCCTAAGCTCTTGATAGGACGCCCTCAATCAAGCTCCAGTTCTGTCATGCAGCACATGCTAGCATGCGCACCGGGCACAAGTCTCAACCTGGGAACAAGAGCGTCGTCGTCGTATGATGCTCGAAATATGGCTGTCTTATTACTCCTCCGATCATGCTGAGGGACGGGCCGTGGCATGTTCAACGCCGTAAGCTTAGAGGCGTCTGTCCCAGCCGTGCGACCACATCTATCTCAGCCTCCATGGCTGCCTGAAGACTCTTGCAATCAAGCAAGTCCAAGTAAGTGCGATGCTCTCATGTGACCAACTGCAAAGCCGCGGCCTGTGCAAACATGTATCCCGATCGCCAAATAACCGAGACTCTTGTATATTGGCACCTGATATGCGTCAAGCTCCGCACTGGTCATCTGCAGCCAACCGGGTAACGCGTCTTCTAGAAGGCATTCAGCCTGACCACCTTGACGGTTCAACCGAAGACTGAGCCACATAGACGCAGCAATAGCGTCCTCTGTCATGCGTGTGACTGTGCACCGGCCCCCTCAGGCTTTTCTCGCCACGCTGCTGAAGCTAGTGTTGTTGGGTGTATGGACAATCGAGAGCGCCGTGGCCCTCTTGAATTGGCATCTTCAGTCTAATTTAATCCCCTGTGGTAGGTGTTTTGCATCTACCAGTGCGGACCCTTGTGACTACCACTCCATCCCTTGCTCTTGATTCCGCGAGACATCACATGGTCGATCTGCAGCCAGGCGCTTGTACTAGTACGTGCAGCGACGCAAAGCGGCTCCTTTCGCTTCATCAATTAGACGAACTTCTCTCGGGTGTAGTCGCATCCTGTGCCAACTTGAGACAACACCGGCAGCGGGTCTCGCTATGGAAGTGTTGAGTCTAGTTGGCTCGGGGTCGGAGGAGTGACAGGGTGTTGATGCAGACGCGAATAGCTCATCACATCCGCACGTTTCGTGAAGAAATGAGATGCGCAAGCGATGACTTCGTTGTCAGGATGATGAGTGGTTCGACGGCTCGGCGTCGTTTGTGCGCTCGGCCCGGTAGTCGCTTCCTCATTCGGCCTCGGCAGCCGCGAGTTTCAATGTTCTGTCGTTAACCCCAACCTCCACTCCCCAGCCATGTCGATTGATATCAATTGGGACACCATCACAGGCGGTGCAGAAGGCTCCGCGCGTGCTGAGACAATACGCGCCTTCATTCACGACCGGTTCCAGCAGGTGACGCTGCCACGCTTCATCCGCTCAGTTCACGTGCACTCATTCGACTTCGGCAGCGTACCCCCGGAGATTGAGATTAAAGACATATGCGACCCACTACCAGACTTTTACGAGGATGATGAGGACTACCCAGACGAACAAGGGGACGGGCTAGAGGAAGGCGACACGCAGCATGACGCCAAGTCACGCGACTCCAGCAATCCGCCCAGTCGTTCACGAAAGGATAGCCATTCTAGGGAACGAGGCCGAGAGGGAGACTTGGAGGAACAGACTCCCATTCAGCACAGATTACGCCCTTTTCAACCTCTTCCTCGGCCATCCACGAAACGCACGTCATTGGCTCCCAACGAGTTAGGCAGCCCATTCTTTCATGGAGCACTAACGCCAGGCATCCCTGGTGGCACGTCCAATATGAACTACTTCCATCTACCTTTGAGTGCAGGTCTCTCTGGCGCTACTACGCCTCTCGCTGCTGTAGCTGGTGCGCAACTGCATAATTGGCTTGAGAACCCTCACGGTCGGCCAACTACGCCAACAAATATGCGTCTGCGGAACGCAGCATCCATGAATTCGCTAACCCTCACACCGCAATCTCACCCAGATCCAAGTTCAAGGCCCTCCTCCAGGCACCAACAGGACGAGGGAAAGAGGCCCTCCTTTGCCGGATCAGACGACGGTACTTCTCAGCACAGCTATGCGCGGACACCATCTGCGTCTCCTCACCGCATGCGTGAGAAGAGCCCTGATGATATCCAAGTTGTGACACATGTGCAATACTCCGGTGACATCAAGATGTCTCTGACAGCGGAAATTCTGTTGGATTACCCGATGCCAAGCTTTGTTGGCATTCCTCTGAAGCTAAACATCACCGGACTCACCTTTGATGGTGTTGCGATATTGGCATACATCAAGAAGCGGGCCCATTTCTGCTTCTTGTCACCAGATGACGCAGATGCTCTGGTCGGCGGCGAGACCGGCTTCAACGGTCTTCAAACAGACTCACAAGGCCAAAACCCGCGGCCCGTGCAACGACCCAAGATCGGAGGTCTACTGGAAAACATCAAAGTCGAAAGCGAGATAGGTGGCCAGGGCAGCGGAAAACAGGTCCTGAAGAATGTCGGGAAGGTGGAATCTTTCGTGCTGGAGCAGGTCAGGCGCATCTTTGAAGATGAATTCGTCTATCCAAGCTTCTGGACGTTCCTCGTTTAGAGCTCCGGAAATCGCTCCTCGTAAGGAGCGATTGTATGTATAATCGCATGCACTACACACTACATGCAAAGCCAGCCTGGCTCAGCAACGAAATGGCGATGTGACATTCCGCATCGGCATTTTCTACCGCCAACGGTGGATGGGATTCATTCGAGCACAGCATTCCAAACCCCTCCACTGTGGGCCTTAGCACACAGCATGCATGCGTACATTTTCGCGGTCACACAAAGGCGTTTTTCCCCACCCGAGTGACAACTAGTGTCTCACGGTAGCATAGAGCCTTGTAGCAAGCCTTTCCTTTGTGTTCACTGCAAGGGTCATACGGCAGACGTTCCGAGAACGTGGGTTACTTCCTGTCACGACGGGCATCCGCAGAAGCGATGAGGGACAGCATCTTGACAGCTATGTTACTGACAGCGGGTGTGACGGAATCAGGCCACGTTGGTACCTTCAGAACAGGGACGAGGACAAATGAAGCACTCTTTAGAGACGTTAGTGCGAGTGTAACCTGCCTGTCAAGATCACTACCCGTCGGCGTCGGCATCGGGCCCATACAGACAAGCCTCGCACCGCGGTTGTGTCCCGTCAACTAGCGCATTGCCCATCAACCTTGTCATCATGTGTGTTGATCATCGATGTCGCATCCTATCCCTCGTTTCCCGCCATTCCCACCTTCATTGTAATCGCCCTGGCTGCATGCGCCCTTTACTAGCATACAGCTATGCATTTCGCCAACGATATCTACATGCGATGTGGTGCAGTCAACCTCACCGGTCGTTGAACCGCCTTTGTAGCGACTGACCAGTGATATAGAAGCACGACAGATCAGACCCAACAGATTCCGTACAGAGTCTGCGCTTCTCTCAGACGGTCACATTGACGCAACACCTTATTGCGAGAGTACTGCAATGACCAATCCCAGTATGCCAACAATTCGCAATCTGGTAGCGCAATCTCACCACGTAAACTGAGATGAAATTCATGCCTCTCAACATCAAACACGGGCGCCTTCTAACGTCCTCGATCACATGCGACCTATTCTTGGACAATCACAAGATAGAGTTTCTATAACCCTTGGAGTAGATGACAACCATGTCGCATGCTTTGCGCAATATTACCGCACCTTGTGCCGTTATTGTCAAATATAGGCTCTTGGTATCATAGTACCGGCTGTGAACCGGCAAGGATTGTGGCGCTATGGCGTGTCTTGCATGGCGGGAATCGTGACCTTCGTCTACGACTGCTTTAGCCAAGCAAGCAACAGGACGTTCCAGCAAAGTTGTTTCGCGGTCTTTGACGATGATTGCTCGGACGTGTCTGGACTGCGACAGTAAAACAACAGAGGTCGTACAAGAACATTCTGAAGCGGAATGCCCATGCAATAATACAAAAACCATCTATACGTCCTCGTCTATGCATTCCCCGATGTTCTTAGCCTCCCCAAGACTTCACACCTCCCAGGATTGGCATAAGAATTCCTTCTGGGGGACGGCATAGGAGTCAGTTTGTATGATGCCATCACTGCTGTTCGGCCGTCTACAGGCTGATGTATTTGCTACTACACGGGAAAGTCGCAAGCCAACGATAGTGTCCATGACTAATGTGTTTGACATCCGATTAGGCCTCCAGACTTTTTGAAACTTGGATGATGTGCATGCACCGTGCCTGCTGGTTAGGCCTGCCGACAACGCCGCGCTCAAGCGAGGCTGGCTGACTGAGCGCGAATTGGCCAATGACGTACACCAATCCCCACATCGCGACCCCGCGCGTCATGATCCAACATGACGCAGGACGCGCCTGTGCGCCCTGAGGCTACTCGATCCACTCATGAGGCTGCGAAACTTCGTGCGCCATGCTCGCGTCACTCGAAATGCGCGGCTGCCTATGTTCAGCAACCGCAAACGCTACCAGTATGAGCGTTTGCCCTCGCCTACTTGTATACGCCTGTTGGAACTCCTGCCAGTGACAAGTAACGGTGTCATTCGTTGCTCGCTAAAGATGACTGAGCTCGAAGATGCGCCCTCCTTCAAAGCTCTGTCATACACATGGGGTAGTCCGCAAAATAGCTCAACAACAGGAACACCGAGTCATAATGCAGTAGGACGAGGACCTGCGTCGACCAACGAAGTGAACTCAACCCGCCAGCACACCATCATATGCGATGACTGCCTTCTGAAGGTCACCAGTAACCTTCGAGATGCATTGCAAATGCTCAGCAACGCCATCAACATGCCACACATGCCTAAAACACCGACCTACTACTGGATAGACTTTTTGTGCATGAATCAAGCAGACATTGAGGAGAGAAATGCTCAGGTTGCCCGTATGGGGGACGTGTTTAAGAAGGCCGATGGCGTTGTCGTATGGCTCGGCAAAGAAGACCAGTACACGCTGGATGCTCTTACCACCATGCGGAGGGTAGCAGCTATCCCTGAGAAATACTGGCCGCTAGTTCCTTACACATCCTTCTATAATTCCGGAGAGAGCCAGCTAGTATCCTCTACCGGTCTCACCTTCTACAACTGGCTAGGGTTCATAGTCCTCATCAACCGCCCATGGTTCAAGAGGGCTTGGGTGAGTTTGCAACGAATAGCTACATGCACGGCCGACGACTGATATCATCAGGTCGTTCAAGAGATCGCACTTGGCAAATCAGCTCTGGTAGTCTGTGGTACCAAAGTCTTTCCTTGGGAGATTCTATCCAAAACGCTCTCTTTCGTCAAGCTTACGAGGTGGTATCATCATCTCCATGCAGACAAATTGAAGCATGTAAAAGAGCTACGGAACCATCCTGGCATCTACACGCACATTCTCAAGTCGAAGCTAGCTGTCGGCATCAGCCCTCTATATCTCAATGATACTCGGCTGTTCGCATCGTCACTGACCAAGGATAACGGTCAAGCGATCAAGCAACCGTCGTTCCGGAACCTGCTCGACAAGCACCGCTTTTCAGAGTCTTCAGATCCCAGGGACAAGGTGTATGCCTTTCTCGGCTTGGCCAACAGGAACATGTCTCCATTTCGTACGGAGCCTAACGCACTTACACCGGACTACAATCTAAGTGTGCAAGAGGTCTTCACTCAAACTACAGTGGTACTCATGTCATCCTACAAGAACCTTTCGTGGTTGTCACACGTGGAAGACGCCTCACAAAGACGGATATCAGGGTTACCATCCTGGGTGCCCGACTTGAGCGTACCGCTTCAACCTTACCCGCTTCGTTACCGTGGTCCCGCGTACTGGCATGCTGCCGGAAATCGCGCCTGGCGTCCGGATGTAGCAAACATGAAAAGAGGGCTACTCCCGGTCCGAGGACATCGTTTAGATCAGATCGATCAGACCTCGCTGCTTGTCGACGAATCGGAAGACCCTCCAGCTGTGTGGGCAAGCATCGTGAACCTAGCTCTTGCACTTGACTTACCCTACCCCGACCCTGGTGCAACTGGCAAGGCGCCATCGCGTGTCGAAGTACTGTGGCGAACGTTGACTACCGACATCTACAACCACACGTATCCAGCTCCCTTAGAAACCGGTCAATTATTCATTGACTATATTCTAAACCTTCAGATCCGGCATCGCTTGACTCCGTGGTCCAGCGCCGACGATTTCCAACCCCACCATTCGCCATTAACAGAGTCTGTATATCCGGATTGGCGCAGACTCCTTGAGCTGGAACCACCGGACTCGCCGTACAGCTTCGACTCGTACCATAAGCGCTTAATTGCCGTGGTAGAGAGTATGTTCAACGGCACATACTCGCCAATCGGGCTTGCGCAGCTACAGCACGAGATCGATCAAAGCGCAGGCCGACAGCGAAGACTGTTCAAAACACGCAGAGGGTTCATGGGCACTGGAGCAAGATCGCTGCGGGTAGGCGACGAAGTCTGGGTGCTGTATCGTGGCGGTCTTCCCTTTGTGCTGCGCCCCATGCCCAATGGCTATTATCGCCTTGTCGGAGAGTCATTTGTGTACGGAGTAATGCACGGCGAGGCTCTGAGGATGGATCTTTGGCGAGAGAATATTGTTCTTGAGTAGGATGCTTGGGTCGGTGACATTGGAAACAAAACGTTCAGCCACTCGACCTGTTCATGTGCTTTTCGCCGCCATAGCAGCTGCGCTTCGCCCTTTCTATTGCCCTCTCGCTTCGCACTACAGATCTCACCGAATCCTGTAACAACTATCTCTCCTCAAGGATGATTCATCACACGCACACAAAGTACTTCTCCTGCAACACAGCATGCAATCTTCCAAAAACACCTCCATGCCACGTCCTGAAATCATCCCATTCTTCGGTGGGCATACAAGAAGCCATCATGTTCAGCCATCCACCCACTATCAGATCCGCGTAGTTTGCCTTTTCACCCTCCAAGAAAGGACCCTCTTTATGAACCATGAACAGATCCGCCAGTGACTTCAGCGCCGCCTTGAACGCTACTTTGAGTTGCTCTTTAGCCTCGCCTTGAATGCAGATACTGTCCCAAGAATCCAAGTGAGCACGCTTGCACATCTGCGCCTTCACGGCATCCGCCGTCTCAGGATTGAAGGGCATATATTGAGCCACAAGCATCACATGAGCAGAAAACGTGGCGTCAACGTGGGTGTTGAACTTTGCATACGCCTCGTTCTTGGCCCCCTCGTTCAGTGTGAGGGGCGCGAAGAACATGGTGTCTTTGTTCGGACTCTCGTAGTCAAGCCCAGTGTGGGTGGAGTCTCGAGGAAACAAGCAGCCACCGGAGCCGGAAAACGTGTCTTCGAGGTAGTTGGCGATGTCGAAACTGTCTCCGATGATCTTGTCTGCGGACGGGTCTTGTAGCATTGGTAGGGTGTAGTAGTCGGACCCATCGTCTAGCTTACGTGTGGCTGGACAATTGAGTCCCTTGCGGACGGTGGAGATGTCGAGGAGATCGACCCATGTTGTTTTGAAAGGTACCCCCTTGAAGCTTAAGGCGAGGCGGGCTTTGGAGGGGTTGGGTGCGTAGGAGCGGGGCTGTATAGGGGAGGAAATGTCGTAGAAGACGAGGGGTTTGGAGTCCGTCATTTTGGCAGTAGTTATTTGTTTAAGAGTACAGCTGCTGTGTTTTGAAGACAAGTGAGAGTGGTGGTGTGAACTTGGTAGTTGTGTTGTGGAAGAGATGCAGGTAGGCCATGCAGGTAAGACTAAAGTAGCTTGGTGGGCTGCGGGGTGATACCTAGGAACTAGACGAGTCGTGCTAAATCGCATCCAAATCTGGTAGCTTTCTTGGCCCAATGCTTTTTTCCCATACGCTCATGAACTTGATGAACTTGTTCTCTTCGTTTGCTCTCGCAATGACAGCTACGATAGCATCGACCTTGTGCTCATACATCACCTTGTCCACTCCTTCCACAGCGGCCCAGTCTTTACAGATCTTGAGAATCTTCGTGGTCTCCTCTGCACTCAATGACATTTCTTGCGCTTTCAGCAAGCCATTCTAGTTGGGGCAGAACACTAATATCATCCATGAGATCATCGACGTTGGTTCCTCCTTCGACCAACCAATCTACTGGCGGAGTGATAAAGACTGGATATACTACACGCACCCCGGATGTCCGAACTAAGTCGATGACGCTCTGGTAGTCGTTCACCTGCCTGAGCTTCAGCATAAGGCGTCCGGGCAATCCAAGAACAGCCATAAGCCACATTCAAGATACTTACACTTTGTTCATTGTACCCTGGAACGTCTCTGCGGGCTTTTAACGGAAGCCGCCAGAGTTCAATGTCAACGAACCCTATGGTAATCCCGTCCAGTTGTTTTGCATCGCTTCCACGAGAGAAGGTCTATCTGCATTGGTTTGCTGCAACAAAACATCGCTAAGTAGCGTAAGGTCTAAGGGTGACTTTGCCATGCCGCCTGCTGTATCGAAAGAAGCAGCTACTTGCCGTACACTTTCCATGCTGACTGCGCCGAGTGTTAGTCTGAGGGCATAAAGCGCTACTCAACTGGCGAGCGAAGTCAAAGAACCAGAGGTCTCGATGCCTAGAGAGATCGGACTGAATCCGGCTGCGACTCCCATTGCAGATAAAGTGGAAGAGCCTCTAGCCGCCCGTTATCTGTCAGTCTTGCACGCGCATCAGTTAGCCGTTAGGTGCTTACCGCATCGATGATAGCTGCGTTCTTCGATATCTTTGTATTCGTGAAAGCGAATGGTCCAACTATAGTTGGCATTCCCAAGGAACTGTTGGTATTGAAGGCATCCTGGAGATTTAATGTCACCTACATCAGCTCGGAGTCCGAGTGCGTACCTTCACGATGATTGGTATTCCATGCAAAGGGCCCCGAACCTTGCCATTCTTTCTTTCATCGTCAAGAGCTCGTGCGATCTCGGTCACGTTCGATGAAACACAGATGATCGCGCGTAGTTTGTCGTTGTATTTCTAAATGTGCTGTCGATATTCCTCAACAATCTGTACGCTAGTAAATTGTCCCTTGCTTCAAGAGTTGTTGGAGATCGCTCGCGGTGGCAGAGAACGGGTCAAACAAGCATTGAGACATGGTAGATATTTTTTACGATGGCTAAGCGCAGGTGGGGATTGCATCAGAAGTATTTCGAAAGAGCTGGGTGCTTAACGTACGTTCAGCGCGCAGCTACTGCGATCTCAAGGAACTATGCACGAATGCTCACGTGAATTGTCCAGGGTAGGTACAGTTCTAGTCGTCTTGCGTTACCGGACATTCTCTAATAGTAAGTAAAGGCTAACGTGGGTTACATGCTTCACGCGTCTAGTGATGACTAACACGGCGAATGGCTGGCTCGGCACCGGTTCTTGTCCTCGTCATAGGCCAGCCGAGCGCTCACGCGCGCAATGGGTGTCGCATTCCCTACGAGTGCAATGCGTGCAGCGAGGGTATATATGCCACGGCCTTTCGACTAGCAGCAGACAAGACAACTAAATGCACCATGTCGGCCATGCTGCGTGCAAACGCTTTGGACTCCCTCGACGTCGAGTACGACAACGAGCTTCCTGGCTATGACGAGGCTATGCCAGCCCCTGCCTACGGCGCACACGACACGCCCCTCGCTACCTACTGTCTTCGCCAGTATGATCGCAAGATACAGATGCTCGCCGCCCACGATGCGCCCGTCGCTCCCTCGTACCGAATTACAACCAACAGCTTCCGCGTCTTCTCCAAGAAGCCGGAGATGGAGGTGCTCCATACTTGGCAGGACATGCGACAGCGCAACATAGCCGCACTGTCCTATGACAACGACGGAGGCTTCCCCTGGCGGCCCCGCGCGCATTTCGATTACACCGCGGAAGATGGCTTGTGTACGCGGTATAGGATGGAGTCGTTGAACTTTGAGGATTGGAGTTTCACCATCGACGACAAGACGTACGTCTGGGCACTCGACATGCGGCCGATTGCACTGGTCCTGAGTGACAAGGACTCTGCCAAGGTCATTGCGCGCTTTGTGTTTTCAGAAAAGGGCGTGCTGGCACTGAGGGGCGAGGCGGTTGGTGACTTGACCATGTATCGCGACGGACTGACACTGGCGCCAGGCGGCATGGACAAGGTGGTCTGCGGCGTCATGATTGTCGCCACCTTTTTCAAAAGAATGGGTAGGAACTACACGAACCCGAAGACGAATGGGCTGGGGAGGGTAGGGTCTGTGGGCAGAGAGATGCCGCTACCGTCGCTGCATCGGGGCTCGACAGCAGGCTACTCGAGTTTGGGCAACTGGGCAGGATAGCATTCAGGTAGCCGAAGGTTGGATATTACGTGGTACAATGCAGATATTAGCTGACCGAAAGATGCGAAAGCTACCATATTGCTGTGCCTGTGCCACGCGTGGAAGGGCCGAGGAAGCACCTAATGACTAGACGTGTGTCGATCTGGGGCATGTGTACCAGAGCATCGGCAACGGCGTCATGAGGCTAGAAAACGGCGTGACAGCACTGGCGCACTACTCGAGACAGCGGCGCGGACCGGGTAACGAGTGCTAGCAACCACCTAACAGCCGTTGTGATGTTGATGTTTCGACGTGATGGTTTATTTCTTCATGCCGGTGGCTGCATGCCAGTCATGCCAGTCATGCCAGTCGTGCCTCGGAGGCGACGCAGGACGCTTAACCCCCTATGCGCGCCCGACGCGGGCGAAGGTTCTGGATCGCACCGACTCGAGCCAATCCGGCGATCAAAAGAGCAGGTGGAGACGGGCCCGTCCAAGACGACAAGGCCATCCCCGCTTGCCAAGTGGCTCGAACTCGTGTTTGCTGGTGGAGAGTCGACGCCGCGAGGGCTCCCCAAACACGACAGCAGACAGCGTGGTGATGCTGAGTGTGGCTGACAGCAGTGCGTGTCTGGATGGCACGCCTCTGCACAGCGCAATCTGCTCTGTTCATGCAGCGCCGTGGGCAGGCCTGCAAGCTGTGGCGAACCCAAGCCTCCGCCTGGGCCTGGAGCAATCAGCCCATGTTCAACGTTCGAGGCGTCTAGCCCAAAGGGACCAACGCCTAATCTCTCCCCGGGAGGCCCGCCCTCTGCCCTTTTCCACCACCGCGGACGCGACTGCGACGTGCACCGAGCCGCCGCCGCCGAGCTGCTCGTCCAGCTTCCCACTCATCGCCAGCGCCCGCCCGAGCACCAGCTCGTCCTCTCTTTTCGCCAATTCACTGCTCGTAATCGTTCGCCCGGGACCTGCGGCCAAAAGCAATATATACCCTGTAGCACCAGAGGCCGACGCACCTGTTCGAGCTGCTTCGGGCCTAGCAGCCTTGGTCGTGCTTTCACTCCACCTCGCCTGCGCGCCTGCCCTCTGCGAGCCGCCCCAGATTGAATCGAGATCCTGTACTGATCGTCCACGATACGCCTGGAAAACTCCGACGCCGCCCGCTGCGAGGAATGGGACTCGCACATGCCCCTCTGCCTACCCACAACACCCGCCCTTCGCGTCTGTCAGCTTGCCGGTACCGCTTGGACAGCTGAGTGAGATCCGCCCCGGCTGCGCATTCTCCCACCGTCCCCGGGCTGCGTTGCTCCCCTCAAAGCACGTCGACAGAATAGCCTGCGACTCTTCGCAGAGCCATGGTCAAGATGCGGATTCCCATCCGCGAACAGTTGGGATGTCTGGTTCTGCTGGCTTCCATGATAGGCCTGGCTGTCATGGCCGTTGCAACATGGGTACATATTGACGCTGTATACTCGTCTATGCTGGTACTGACTTTGCCAGCTCACCAACCACAACTTCGTGCTCAACATCCGCTCGACTCGCCTGACGCTGACAGCTTCGCTCAAAGCCGCCCAGCTCTCCTCGAACCTGAACCTCATGCAAATCATCTCCCAGCAGGCTGCGAACCGCCTCTCCCCGCAAGCCGCCCTCAATCGCTACTACGACGGCAACAACTCGGACGCCAACTGGGCCCGAGTCGAGGAGGACTACGATGCCATCTTCTCTGGTGACATGCGGACCCGTGTGGCCGTCCAGGCCCAGATATACCCCTTCAATTCCTCCGACCGCTCCCTCTTCAGCCGGACCGCACTGAGCATGATGGACGTTGTGCTGCCCATAGTAAAACCCAACGGCGAGAATGCGACACTAGGCGACAACGAGTACGGCTTCATTCCTCAACTCTACCCCAAGTTCTCTGTCGAGACGATTCCCTACAATGACACCGTCAACACCTACAGGGCACACTATGAAGGCAGGACCATCGACAACACGAGCTACCTCTTCTCCGGGCCCTACCGCGTCAACGAAACCCTCAGCTTGGTGTCTGTCACCATACCCATCATCAACAACACATCCAACATCGACACCCTAGGATGGCTGACGGCTGTACTGGATGCGTCGCTTATCACCACTGTTGTCGACGCGACCGAGGGTCTGGACAATAGTGGTCTTACCCTACTGTTCGGGCCGGACAACGCCACGAATACGTTCCCTCCAGGATATCTGTACGATGCCGCTACCCCCAACGCTCCCGAGAACGTACAGGTTCGCTACCTCGCTCCGCCAACACAGCGAGCAAAGGTCCAACGGCATGGTCAATACGATACCTCTCTCAGTCCACCTCCATTCGACTGGACACGATATCCCGCCATTCGCAAGGGTTTCACCAAACCTACCGGCGCCACCAACAACGCTGGCAGCATCATCTCTACCAACAACGAGCATGGCGACGATGTTGCTGTTGGGTACGCTGTCGTTACCAGTCCCATGGTCGACTGGATGATTGTGGTAGAGCAGACCCACGATGAGGTTTGGGGACCCATCTACCACCTCCGTAACGTCATTCTCGCCTGTGTGTTTGGCACAATGGGTGCAATGCTACTCCTGGCGTTTCCCGTGGCACACTTCTCCAGTCAGCCCATCCGAAGGTTACGCGACGCTACCAAAAAGACAGTGGCGCCTCACGTGTTTGAGGACGACGACTTCAGTTCGCAAAACGATGGCGCCAACGACAGTTCGGAAGACGCGGCCCTCGCCCGCAAAGAGGGCTTCTTTGGTCAGATCATACATTACCGGAGAAACGCAAAACTCAACCGAGCAGAGAAGAAGGAAGCCGAGCGACGGAGACAGTTTCGTATCCCAGGCAAAGTCAAGGACCGCAAACACTTCATCCACGATGAACTCACGGATCTGACGACGACCTTCAACGAGATGACGGATGAATTGATGATGCAATATGAGAAGCTGGAAGAGCGCGTGGCACAAAGAACAGCTGAACTCGAACAGAGCAAGAAGGCGGCAGAGGCGGCTAACGAGAGCAAGACGCTGTTCATTGCGAACATCTCGCACGAGTTGAAGACCCCACTCAACGGTATTCTGGGCATGTGCGCCGTGTGCATGTCGGAAGACGATCCAAACAAGCTGAGACGGTCGCTAGGCATCATCTACAAGAGTGGAGACTTGCTACTCAATCTACTGACAGATCTCTTGACGTTTAGCAAGAACCAGGTCGGTCAGCAGCTCAGTCTTGACGAGAAAGAGTTCCGGCTACGGGACATCAGCTCTCAAGTCTTGGCCATTTTCGAAAAGCAAGCAAGAGAGGGCGGCATCAAGCTCGCTGTCGAATTCGAGGGACCATACGAAAACAACCTGGACGACAGCGGACGGCCCAACGAGCTCCGCGACCTCGGCCCTTTCGGGCTTGGTCGACTCAAGGATATGGTCTTGTACGGCGACCAACATCGGATACTCCAGGTGGTCATCAACTTGGTATCCAACAGTCTCAAGTTTACGCCACAGGGTGGTTCTGTCACGCTTACGATCCGTTGTCCTGGAGAGGCACACATGTCAGACAGTCGCAAGGCGTCTCTGCAGTCACGCCAAAGCTCAACGCGCAACTCGAAAACTCGCGTAAGAGCCTCTGCGTCAGAGGTAGGATCCATCTCAGTCAACACGCCCGAAAACAACTACGGAACTGCCAACGTCATCAACGTAATGGGCAAGGGAGATGCCTTCTCCCGCTACATGGCTCAGGAGCGAGCCGCAACACCGCCACCGGGACGGTGGTTGTCTTTCGAGTTCGAGGTCGAGGACACTGGCCCAGGTATTCCCGACAATCTACATGCCAAGATTTTCGAGCCTTTCGTCCAAGGCGACTTGGGTCTAAGCAAGAAGTTTGGTGGCACCGGTCTTGGCCTGAGTATCGTCTCGCAGCTGGCTGGTTTGATGAAGGGCACGATTGGTCTCAAGAGTGAGGTCGGCCACGGAAGCGTCTTCACTATGGTAATACCGTTGAAGCACCTTACAAGTCGGGCCGACAGTACAGCCAGCTCCAGAAACGTGAACCTGGAAACCGGGACACCGCGCCGCAGCTTATCGATCGACGAGCCGCCGCGAGGTCGCTCACATGATGACGCGCTTTCGGCCCGCTCGATTCAGTCCGCTACAAGTGGCCCGATCGTCGCTGGGAACACCGCCGCTACTGCTCCGTCCGGACCAGTTGCATTCGACACAGATACCCAGCCTCGTCTCGTCGGTCTTAGTCAGCCTTTCTTCGCTTCGAATGCGCCATTAGAATCACCAAACTCGCAGGTTGCAGCTATGAAGCGTGTTGAAGCCGAAGCTACCAAACGTGGAGACAAGGTCAAGGTGCTCGTCGCCGAAGACAACAAGACAAACCAAGAGGTCGTGCTGCGCATGTTGAAGCTCGAAGACGTGTACGATGTTACTGTCGCAAAGGACGGCCAGGAAGCGCTCGACTTGGTCATGGAAAGTATGGAACGTCAAGCTCCCTACAATCTCATCTTCATGGATGTCCAAATGCCCAACCTGGATGGGTTGCAATCAACGCGACTCATCCGACAGTCTGGTTTCTCGGCCCCCATTGTCGCGCTGACAGCTTACGCGGAGGAGAGTAACGTGAAGGTATTTGATCTCTGTTCTGATCTCGCTACTATCGTACTAATTTGTCACAGGAATGCCTTGACTCAGGCATGGACTTTTTCCTCTCGAAACCTATCCGCCGACCCGCCCTCAAACACGTTCTCAAAACATACTGTCCTACAATTCCAGAAGAAGAGTCGGATACAACGCCACCGGGTTCTGCGGTCTTGACGCCAAAGCCAAAGCCAAATGGTGTAGCGGTGAAGCCCGCCCCACCAGCGGGTTCTACGGCGCCATTTACCATCGTCTCGGGTACGAGCGACAACCGGCGTACCGATGAATCACCTGCCATATCACCCATGACCTCGCCCGCAGCGTAGCGGTAGTGGTATCCTATCCTGCTACGCTCTTATCTGATCTTTCTCGCTGGATCGGATATGCCCATCCAGCGACACTCTGTCTACGAAGTTCCTTGTAATGTCTCAAGCACGATACCACTTAATCGCTACTTTTCTAATCTCGTTTGCGATACCTTAGTTTTCCATTTTCTTTTGCAGCAACTGTACATAGCAAGCATGGCGCTGGTCGGGTACAGGTCGATTTCCTTTTCTCTTCTACTAGTCATAAAACATCTGGGTGTGCGTTTTGGCGTCTACTCCTTGGCTTGCAAACGCCGGAGCCTCCTTATTCTTGGACTTGTTTCTTTGGAGAGATTCTGATCTGTGGTCGCCCTGAAGGGTATTTTCTTGGTGTTGATGTACGGGGCGATAAGACTTCCCGCGGGGTCCTTTACTAGGCAACAAAATATTTGGTGGGGATCTGGGATGAATCAATTGAACTTGTCCTGCAACGCCGTTTTGGCTGTTGCGTATCACGTATACTGTTTAAACTGCTTGTTTGTGAAAACACTGTCCTTGCCATATTTGGCGATAGGTGGGATGATTTTAAAGAACGGAAGATGCTCCTGCATTCTCGCGCGAAACAAGGGAAAGAGAGATGATTTGACTTTGTCTTTGTGTTTATCAGGAAAGCTAGTGAAGCATGGTAGAGGCCCCGAGTATTACGTCCGCTAGCCAAGTGTACCCTTTTGTGCCTCCGCATCTCATACAAGAAAAAACCGAACAAGGCTAGAGACTACATCAAGACAAAGTCATGCAAAGTGGGTGACCTAACGTGGATGTAGGCTCCAGGGTGTCCAGTCTTTTCCCTTAGACTGACGTGTCCGCTCAAACATGCTGGGCGCTGATTACTACCTAGATGTGACCGGAGCTGTCACGCAGGAAATCCGAGCTGACCTCAAAAAGAGCCCTCCAGATCGGAATCTTCATCAAGAAGTGTGTAGTAGTCGGCAAACGGGTTAGAAACACTCCTCTTGGGACCTTCCAAGCCAGCCAAAGCCTTCATAAACGCCTCGTCTTTCAAGTTCTCTTGTTCCGAATCATCCATGAGGTCGTCGTCAACAATGTCGTTGTCAATTTGGGAGGAGTTCTCGATAAACGCCATCCAAGAGTCCACGTAGGAGTTAGAGCGACGGCCCTCCAGACGCTGGTCTTTTCGCACCTTCTTTGTCCACTTTGCCTGCCAATCTTCCGGCGCAAGTGCGTAGTAGTCCGAGACGTTGTACTCTGCGCGCTGGCTCTTCTCCCAAGCAACTACAGTGACTATGGCACCCTCATTCATCAACACGTTGACAACGCGACGTGAGCGCTCCAAGGCCGGTGTACAGTAGATGCGAGCACCATCCCATTTGAGCTTGATCGTCAGGTGGAAACCCCTCTTGACACGCACGTCCAAGAGCTTTTCGAAATGGTGCTGGAAGATGTCTTGGCCCTTCTTGCTCTGAATAGAGTGTTTCAATCGGTCCTCGTCTTGGATGTAAGCATCCTCCGCCAAGGAGAGCTCCAGGCGGCGGATGTGGTCGACAGGTTTGACACTGAGGTGGAAGTGATCTTCCGACAACAAGTCGGTGAGACCATCGAGGTGATCAGCATCCAACTGACGGGCGTTCATATTGCGATAGTATGCTTTGGCGACTTCCTTTGCGACGTCCTTTCCAACATACTGGTGCTGGACCCAGAACGGAAGCTCCTGCCAATGGAAACAGCGACGGGTATTTCGCCCACAGGGTACGGACCAAGGCGCCGAGTTGATATTGGCTCGCCCACGACGGTCAGTCGACGCGACGGAAAGCGGGACACTTGTAGTGTTCGAAGTCTTCTCGTACAAGGTCACGTCATCGAAGACCAGCCTGTGCATGGGCTCATTCCCGACGTAGTCGTAGACCATCTCGCGGAGCTCTGGTGGTAGAGTGGCGTGGAACTTGTCGACGAAGTTGCGGCACAGCTTCTCAGTGACGATGCGGCTGAGGTGTTGACAGTCCTTGCCTACTGTCGTTCGCTTGGTCTCGAGCTCTGCAACCTTGTTCTTGAACTTATCAAGCCTGCGTGGGATTTTAGATATAGAACCTTGTGCGATCGCCCAAAAACAAGACTCACTCGGTCTGGATGGAAATCTCTTCTGCGAGAAGCCTGTAAGGTGTGAGTAATCGTTTATAGCGATCGGTGTTGTAATCACTGACCTTGACAGCTCTGCCTTGGCTGCTTCAAGCGTAGGCCCATCGCTGCGGAAAGGCTTTGCAGTCTCCATGCTGAGTTGCTGAGAATGTTTTCTGTGGAAGTATCGGAGGTCGTAGGCGTGGAATAACGGAAATCAGGGCCTGCGCTAATAGCGCGCTAACGCGATACTGCTGGTGTCACGAGAAGGGACAAAGCTTTGAGACACTGGACAGTCATGACGTTCGCATTGTTGATGGAGCGAAAAGACATGAGTAGGACGGTGACCGTGCTGTCAATGGTCTCTCCGGATTTGGTTTCGCGCGCGCGTCTATGGTCTAGAATCTTGTGTCGGCCCATCGTCGTCTTCAACTGCAGATGTGTACATGACGGTCTCGCGCTGTGCCTGTCTTCCCCAGCCGCAATCCCCCCATTTTCCATTTCCATGCTTGATCCGCCGTCCATCCATCTGTTGATGTCTCTTTCCCAGTCGCCGCTCGTCTCGTTCCCAAGCCTAGTACTATCATCAAAGCACGAAGCTTCAGAAGAGTAATGGCCTGAACACAGGACTCCGTATAGTTCATTCCAGGCTGTTGCTGTACGTCCAAATGCGGCGATGGCGACTGAGAAGGTCGGAAGAGGAAACAATACTTTTGACGTGGCGTACAGCGCAGTTTACAATACATATGTACAGCCCTTATGTTCTGGCTCATCAGCTATCATAAGGGTTATCGGTCCTCATGATGTAGATCTCGCCAACGAGAACGACCAGACCGACGAGCATGGTGATCGCAATGATGGGCAGATTGACGCGCGCAAACTCCAGTCCACCAACACGGATGTGCTTTCTGCCCAGAATATCGCGCCAGAGCATGCCAGCCAGCGATGCACTGAACGCGAGACTGAAAGCACCATAATTGACGCCGATCGCCATGCTGTATATCGTGCCCCAGAACGTTCGATCTGAAATCGGAATGCCGTTCTGACGGTGGATTTCTTGCCACGATTGAACCACTCTGGAGATGAGGATTGTGGTGCCGATGTTAGTTCCAGCAAACTGGTCAAAGGTTAGCTACTGAAGTGTTATAGTGAAACGGAGACTCACGTTACAGAGTATGACTGAGACGAAGCCCATGCCGCCGATCGCTCCAACCGTCCCAGTCTTCTCAACCCAGTGGTCCCATGCATGTGCAAAGACCGGAACCCAGCCCTTCGTGACTAGAGCCTGAACCAGCACGAACATGCAAAAGGCAAAGGGAACGAGCGCCAAAGGGAGATGATGGAACACGGTCATAGTTGTTGGAAACGTCTCCTGTGCCCATCTATACGTGTCTGCGACGAGTGATGCGAGGGTGGTTGGCATCGGTCTCTTGGATGGCTCCAGCTTCTTCTCTTCCTGTGACGAGAGTTCAGCGCCCATCATCTCTCGTGTTCGACCGCTCAATATGTGACTGGACGCCTCAGCCAATGGCTGCGACTTCTCCTCGGGGTTCTGGGCCGTTTCGTGATCCGCGTGAGTGGCAACGGCGTCCAGCTCTTCCTGTATGACAGACTGCCTTCTAGTCTCAGCTCTTTCAGCAAGTGCAGCCTCTGCCCTGCGTCGGCCCTCGTGAGCGATTTTACGTGTCTCTGCTCTGTTCAGCCAACCCATTGTGAGATCGAAGATAAGCATAACGAATGCAGCAGGTAAAGTGACCCAGAACACCGGACGTTCATGAGAACCTTGAGAGGCAGCATTGATTGCCAAAACAGTAATCAGCGTAGCTGCCATAATCGCTGCTCCAAACATTGCGCCTTTCCTATCCAAGAAGGGGTTCAAGACTTCCTCGAGGGACAACTTCTTTTCTTGTTCGTCGTCGTCGCTGCTGGGATCGCTGTCGTTCTCTTCCAGTCCACCTTTGGCAAAAGGAATATTGGGATTGACGGGTTTCTTGTTCTATTGGAGGGAGCATTATCAGCACTGACTATGACGCCTCTCCTTGTGGGACGCTTACCTTGAGCTCATCTGGAAGGTCTTCCATCTTGATGGAGGCGGGGATCAGAGATTCGTCGTGAAAGATGATGTACAACAAGAAAGGATACAGTACGATTCCTGTGACGAGAACCGGTACGATGATGTTTGCCGTGTACTTGATGAATGTAATCCCAAACGCGCCCGCCAAGACTAGATTGGTCGGATTGGATGATACCAGTATCGCCGATGCGATGTTGGCGACTGAGAACTGCGTGAAGATCCACGCCCTTGGGTGCTTGATGTTGCTTGATACGCGCGTCATGTACGACAGGAACGCAGTACCAGATAGGATGACCGGATCATTACCGATGAAGGCTGTGAGAAGGAAGAAAAAGGCATACAGGTAGAAGAACAGCCGATGGCCGACTTTTCCTCCTTTCTGCAGAACCTTGAAAGCCAGCCATCGAATGAGACCGGAAGCATCGACAGAGATGGCGATGTAAGCAAGGGAGAGAAAGAACAGCATGATGTCGTATGGAACAATACCCTGATCACCAAGGGTGCCGCCTCTCACTTCTTTTGCGCCAATGGCAAGAATGGCAAGTAGAAAGAGATCCGCTACCAGAGGTGTTGTTATAAAGTTCATGGGAAAGTCGAACCGGACGAATGGTCCAGGCTTGCCATTCCGGACCCTCGTTGGGTGTTGTGGTGGTGCGATGATGCGCAACGCGCTCACGGTCTTGAGGAATGGGGTCCATATTATCCGCGGCACATAGATGGGTATGTGGAATGGAAACAGAACATTGATGTCTACAGCATTTTCTCGTTAGTGCGCCATCTGCAATGTCAGTATACACACACTACTTACTTGTCAATACGAAAACAATGAGGGTCACTATTGAGCGCCACTCTTTGATCTTGCTAGTATCAAGATCAGGCCTCTCTGTCTCTGTGGCGCGCTGAGTCAACATGTTGCGCCCCGTAGCAATGCTGGAAATTCACACTGCAAGATGGTCTTGGGGCCAGAAAAAACCGCCGGGAGATATCCTGACGTTTAAAAAGTGCAAGAACAAGCTTTTGGGTTCTGAGTAAGGGCCGATTGATGGGTACGTATGCCCGCTAGACGTTGCAGGCGATCTGTGTGCCGGCGTGCCTGGACCTCCTTCGCGACCGTGGGCTTCAGTACCGATGCCGAGAAATTGCTTGTACGGTGACGCGCGACATGGGCATGACGGCAGGCAAGTGAGGCTCTTGTATTGTCGCGACATGTGCGGCCAAGGAGGCGGTGCTCGCAGCCCAGGATGACAAGATGATGGCATCTCGGCGCCGGTTGGGCCGCTAGCAGGTAGCGCCTCCCGTATTGAGAGAGGGTCCAGTCGCTGACAGGTCATGCCTTCCACTCAGCCTCTCGCCCTATGCAACTGCGACAGGCGAAGACGATGTAGTTCACCGGTAATCTGCATTGCCCCAAACCATTGGGGATCTACATGGCACGCCTTACCCCGGAGTCGCGCCCTTATGCACGCTTCGCAATACCTATGCTGCCCTCCCTTCGTGACGGCCCGTCCAGCAATGTCTTCATCTCATCTGTCTTTACCCATACCAGGGAAGCATGTCTGCAACTAGAGCGCTATCCGATTTTGCAACCGCTACCTCGACCGCTACAACGTCTAGCCCAACGCTACAAGTCGTCTGCGCCTGGCCCATTTCGTCCAACTACGGAGCCGGATCAAGGGTTAGTACCAACTCCATACTACGTGTAGAGCGGATCTGGGCCTATCAGAGGACTGATGCATGAATACAGATCCTGTACTATGTGCTCGTCGCCGCATGTGTAACTTTTCGCAAAGCAGAATGGCTGCGAAACACCTGTCTGGCAGCCGTCTTGATTCTGCCGGCCATCTCGGCCCTGCAGGCCCTCGTGCTAGCAGCCGCGCATACGAATGGTCAGTACAACAGCCACCAAGAACTCCAAGAAGCGCATTTCTGACCTAAAACCCCAATAGGCGGCGTCGATATGGATATTTACGGCGTAAGTTCTTGGTGTTATTATGCCGTGCGACAAGCACTGATCGATCCTTTCCGTCTGTGCAGGCTTTCCAGTTCTGCGCAATTGGCATTTTAGCAGCGCCTCTCACTGTGAGACTGTCGCGAACCTATTTCCAGTCTCCCGGTCGCAACATAATTTTTCTCTGGACGATACTGATCTTGATGGGGCTGTTGGCCCTCTGCGTCGAGTTCTACCGGGTTACTCCGACGGCCTGTAGTAGCGACGACAATGGGAACCCTTTCCAAGGTGCCGCTAAATTTCCGTACGAGCATGCTAATTGCAATTTGACGTGCTCTGAAAGCGTGGGTCCAAACTCTCCGATGCGAGGCGGATCTGCCGCCGACGTCTATGTCATTCCCGTGCCGCGCATCCTGACTTTCAACGCCGCCATGCTGCTCTCGGCCGGGTTTTGCATACCTGCGATACTGTCTCTGATCTTTACCTGGGATAAGATCCTGGAGATCAACTGGAAGAGACGACGTCACGTGGAACCGCTAGACGCTCGGATCGAGGGGGCCAACATGACCGTTGGGGAGATGAAAGGCATCAACAACGTCGTGAGAAAGTTCTTGAGCGTCATTGAGATACCGTTGTTTGGCGGGGTGATTATTACAATCATTGGGGTCGGGGAAGCAAACTTCTTCAGCCCTCAGGTGCGACATATGACGGAACCTATGGCTTCGATTGGTGAGTAGAGTGACGCAGTGGTATGCTCGATGCTGACAAAGTAACCAGGGCAATGGTCACCCATAGCCGGAACAATCTTGGCCGCACTTGGCTCTCTATATATCCTGTGGTCGACTGGTGGTGACGAGGCTCCGCAGGGGAAGCCTGTGGATCATTATGAGAACTCTGGCTCATCGCGCCCCAGTCGTAGTAGCGAGCGACGACCATCTCCGCGGCCTCCTTCCTCCACCTACTTCAGCCCCAAGGGTATTACAGAGAACGGCTTGGGCATACGCTCAGAGTCGCCCAACGCTATTGAACTGATCCCAACTATCACGCATCCCGGCTCCGAATGCCCCCACCCCAGCCCTTCTCCTCAAGATGATCAGCAAGAGAATACTCAAGCCGATCAGCCGACAGCTGGCAGAAACGTTGTGCGCAAATGGCTGACTTCTGCTGGCAATTATCTGGGCGACGCTGCCCATGAGAAGCTCGATACAGATCACGTCGGCAACGACGAAGACACTCATAGGTTTCCCGAAGTTCCTGGCGAGGTCCTACGAAATCCCGATCTAGAAAGGATCAGTCGCACGTACAGTAAACTCCGCGAAGAAAGGGAAAATAGCGTATATGCGGCAAGCATTGCATCTACATCAGGTATCGAGGGCAGTACATCTCCGCCTCCTATACAGGATTCGCCGCGTCCCGATATCAGCCCTGTCCGACGACCAGAACGAAGGGCTACGCTGGAAGTACCAAAGGAAGTGCATCGTAGGAGCGAGAGCCATTGACCGATTATAGCCCAAACCAGGCTTCCGATACGGTCAGATGCGAAGGAACGCTATGGCCGACACCTACTGCCCAGATGCCTTCAACACTCGGGCCGAAGTCGTCAGTGCGGTAGTTGCGCTCTGGCGTATCTTTCCTCGAGCTCGTTGGCGTGGTACTCACGCCAAACACGTTAGTCCATTGCTTCAGCGTCTCGTCGTAGTTCTTCGGACTCAACGTTCCGTCAACCGAGCCATGCCAGAATTCTTGAGAAGTCAGAATGTGGCTCATCAGCTTACTTGGACTGGGACTTACGCATGCGCGGTCGTGTTCCGTTGTACCCAGGAAACATCCCTCGAACTACGTCACCCCAGTGCTGCGCAGTCGAAATGGACTGTCCGCCGGAGCAGGTATTATTCCATGCTGCCGCTGCTCCGGATGCAGAGATGAAACACCCAGCCGGTACACCCGAGTACAGAGACACGGCGCTGATGAGATCGGGATATGTGGCGGCGAGAACATTGCTCATCATGCCACCTGAGGAGCCACCCGTAACGAACACCTTCTTGGGGTCGATCTTGTACTTGTCGATCGCATAGACGATCATGTTCGCAATAGCGTTCGAATCACCACCACCGTTGTGCGATAACGAAGCTTTGCTGGACACGTCCCAGCACTCAGTCGTGGAGCTCGGCCAGACTGTCACGTAACCTTTGGTATCTGACCCTTTCTTCCATGGGATCAAGGAGTTTTGGAAATACTTCTGCGCCGATGACTGGCATGAGTGAATCGCCACGACTAGCGCATCGCTCTTGATCTGGTCGGGTACGTACACCCACCTTAGGTAGCGTGTTAGTCAGAGGCAAATGGGGGATAAGTCTTACTCACATGCCTGGTTTCGCTCGCGCACTACCACCATAGTTGGAGATCTGTGTCAATTGCGCAGCGAGAACACCCGAAGCAAGTGCTAGACTTGTAGTGAGAAATTGGATAAGCATCTTGTGGGAGCTGGAGGTAGTCTGACAGTCTCATGTTCGAGCTTCGTCACTATATACACGCACAAGCTCCGCATTGACAGAGTGGGGTCGACTGTCATTCGTGGAAGTCGGTATCTTCGTCTTGTCATGTAGTGTCCGAAGCCTGTGGCGCCACATGAAGTACAGCGTTCATCAGAGCGTTTGTTAGGTAGCTCCGGATAAAGGGCAAGGTGCTCGCAATCAAGCTTCATACCAAGCATTTTTCGCACATTACCCGCATATGTCTGTATCCATGCACTCCACGTCTACCACTTTGCGATTGCCGATATGAAACACAAGGACTTGATGTTACTGGTCGGCCCATTCTCAGAGTCTAATCCAGCTGTTCTAAGTGCCGAACGAAGCTTGACGTCAGGCGCAGCGTTTAGACAAGCCTCGCGAGGCTTAGAAAGTAGCGCAATATAGAGACAGGAGAATGAGCGAGTGCTGCTTACTCAAACCTGCGGATAGAAGGGTGGCTGCGCTGAATGTCTGGTACGTTATATGAGGCGGACATTGGTGTCATGTGGGGAGCTTCGCGGCGGTCGTCCTGCTTTCTTTGAGCAACTTTGAGCAGACGACAAGACAGAATATTTTCCTCAGAACAGATTTGCTCGCTCGTATAGTTACCTGTAATCATATTCCGCTCAGGGTAAGGACATTCACGATGTGGCCTCTTCTCGCATTCACCGCCGTACTCTTCGCCCGGTATGCTTCCGCTCACGGCGGAGCTCTGAACTACACTGTCGGAAATACATGGTATCCTGGGTAAGTAAAAGATGCCGAGTTCTTCTGGAAGGTGAACAAGTCGATCCAGTTGACGCTCTTCGCAGCTATGATCCCTATGGCGACCAGGCCATCCAGGATGCTGCCGCATGGATGCCACAAAGAAAATGGACCTCCAACAACCCCATCTTTGAGACCACCAATACATCTCTTTCATGCAACACCCCCGGTACACCCGCCCGCGCCTACATACCTATTCGCGCGGGCGAAAACATAACCGCCGTCTATGCATACTGGGTGCATACCGTCGGCCCCATGATAGCCTGGATGGCATACTGCAACAACGCCGAGAATGACTGCGCGACCTTTTCTAGCGAGACTGCAGATTGGTTCAAAATTGGCGAGAAGGGCTTGTCGGAAGGTAGCATCGAAACTGGAGAGTGGTTCCAGAAGACGTTCAGTATGTGGGATGGGAGTCCAAGTTTGTGGAGTGAGACAGTGCCAATAGGGCTGAAAGCGGGAAGGTACTTGGTAAGACATGAGATCATCAGCTTGCATTCAGCGAATAGTATGTTCATGGTTCCTTCCTCCAGCTACAGCTCTTCGAGGATGACGGAAGGTGCAACGCGCTAACGGTTTGGGGTGCTCAGAACCACAATTTTACCCTGAATGCGCGCATTTGGAAGTCACGAACGATAAAGAGGAAGGCTCAATTCCCAGCGAGGAGTATATGGTCAAGATTCCAGGGGTGTGGAGTATGGACCGTACGTATTCTAATGGCAAAAGAGAGCATGCGGCTGATCGTTGGTAGAACCTGAGATCAATATCGACATTTACAGTCCTGAGGTCTCGGCAAAGACGGTACGTTCGATAGAGACACGGGGATGCTTCAAATGCCTTGTGCTGACGACGTTACCCAGATATACAACATCCCGGGCCCACCTGTATGGACTGGGTAGCTGTGGGTCGACATGTAGAAGGCATGATGGATTGAGCACGCCCTGGAATGACGGTCCAGTCAATCGAGGATTTGCACATCACAATTCAGTTATCCTCTGTGGCGCAATTGGCTAGCGCGTCTGACTGTTACAGCTTGCAGTAGCAGTCATCAGGAGGTTGGAAGTTCGAGCCTTCCCGGAGGAGTGAATGATTTTGTTTTTGAGCCGCCGGTACAGAGGAGGCGGTAGGCTGGCATGGGTTGACAAAGGAATGCGTTTTTTTTATGTTAGGGTTGTGGGTAACGGCGTGGAGTGACAGCTACCGAGGATCCACATCGCTGTGGGCTTACATAACCGACAAACGTCATCAGCTAGCGTTACCGTCACGCTCCTTCCTGCGCTTCCTTACTATCACAATACGCGTCCATATGTACACAACGCGTCGAAAGCAGTACCTCACGCAGTCACGACGCGGAAAAACGCGATTTGCGATGTGGTCGCGATATTGTACATTCCAAATTGCTAATTCGAAGTCTCTTGCCGCCTGAGTACAAAAGCTCCAGCACTGTTCCAACGCACACTTCATACCTTCCACCAAATCTATGCTCGTCCAAACATCGTGCTATGATGTCACTTTCCTTCTATAGGCCTTGGGAATTTTAGTCAAGTTGATCCTTTGGTCTTGCCTCCTCTTACGCCAGACTCACCTCTAGACCCCTTGTCTCACTTGACACATCGTCTTCCTCGGTCATGTAATCGTCAGCCCTTGCATTAGCACGGTCTCTGCGTGCTCTCTGTCTCTTGGCTTTTTTGGTATCTTTTCGGCGGGGTCGGGCGGGGGTCGTGGTAGGTGGACACGGTGGAGAGTGTCCTACTTCCTAGGCAGTATCCTCTTGGTCGACACCAAGCTCCTTCTCGTGACTTTTCTGGAATGCGGCTTGGTCTTGCAGCTTTTGGTAGCGCTTCTTTTGATGATCGGTCATCTTTTCCTGCTTCTTCAACAACCTCTGCTCCACCGTCTTGTCCGCCACGGCTGCATCGTGCTCAGCCTTGAATGACTCGAAGATAACCTTCCATTCGACCTCGATATTTGGGTAGTTGTTGCGCGCGTTCTTGATGTCGAGGTTGAAGCCCGCTAGGTATGGATGTACGGCGCATCCTTTGGGGGAGATACACTGAAAGCGCTGCCCACAGATCACGACCTCGTCGTATGTGTCTGACTTCTTATCCTCATCTATGACGGGTGCGAGACACCAAGAGAAGTGCAGCGCGCTGACACATCTCATGGATGGGCAACCACCACACTCCTTATCCTCGCAGTGATGCTGTGTTTGAAGAGGTCAGTGTGTTCCCAGTCTGAGTCCCTCCAACCGGTTACCTACAGCGCTGCTCATTCTCTCTTTGGTACGAATGTTTCTCATCATGGCGGCGTTGCTGTCGTTCTTGATATAGTGGCCGAATATCTCGTCCAGGTCCAAGGAACTCTGTCGCGCGTAGTTGGGCATCTCTGTGGCGATTGCATTCGATATTTGCTAGAATTCAAAGGTTTATGGGTAGCTCAATGAAGTAGATAGAGTCGGGAAAGTCGTGTAGCTTAGTGCGGTTGCAGCTTTCGTCGACAGGACGAGAGATCACTAGTGACAGTTGCAAGAGTTGTACGCCTTTACTACTCGGCTAATGGGCGCTATTTACGTTGTTATTGTTGCCGTTGCCGCCTATCAATTTACTCGGCTCAGGCTCGCTCACTCGCTCCGAGTATTGCCGACATTATACAAATACTAGTAATCTCTCTCTATGAGCTTGACTGTATGCGTCTCTCCTGAGCGCCCCCTGAGTACATTCGCACTCACAGTCTTAGTCATCGGCCGCTGCTGGCCGTCACTGGACTTCTGATCGGCCCAGAGAAGAGCATGTTGCGAAAATTCGACTGGGTCGTTGACCAGCGCAGCTCCTAGCTATGCATATATCGTCTTACTCTACCGGCCAGGCACCCACATGGAGGCGTACTGGAGGACTGGGTTGAACATATTTGAGGACGGTCGTTTCGAGCTCTTAATTAGAGCCTTGGCATTCGCACTCGAGTGTTATACCTTTTACCGCATGTATGAGACAAGAGACAAAAGTAAGAACGACGTAGACGCTTGGAATAGATAAATAGCTAAAGTCTATGTAGCAGGCAAGACCCTATACTCTCTTCAACCCAAGTTAAAGCTATCTGATTGTATGACACTACACACGACCTCCCCTCACATCTCCTTCACGACGTCGTCATTGTCATCTATCCCTTAAAGCGCCTCTCCAAGCTCAGCCGGATCTTGAAACAATGCCCACCAGTCACCTTCTTCCACATGAACCATAAAGATAGAAAGCTGCACCATGAATTCGAGATTCATTTCCAGTCTGTAATGGTCGGGTTTGTACTGAGTTGCCCGTGCCTTTTCGTTTCCGACACGCAACAATTCTTCTATTCGTTGCTGTGCGTCTCGTTTAAGCTTGAGCATACCGCTGGAAGCATCGTCCGTCGATGGTCGTAGCTCTGTCGGCACCATTGGCTTTGTGTTCTGGTGCTCGTGTCCGCCGGAGCGTAGTACGCCAGCGAAGCCGATGATGGCATGAGAGGCGCATACGTCGGTGCATTGCGAGTCGCAAGTTTCGACAAGAACGTATGTGGCAAACGCAGCATCGTGTAGCAATTCCCAAGACTCTGTTGAAAGGCGGAGTAGACTGCAACATTGGTTTGCTACTGTCGTCCAGTTGTGCGTATAGATTATACTGCTGTATACATCCATACTGCTGTCTTTCGAGGAAACACAGGTCCGAAATGCTTGTACAGCCGGATGTGAGGATGCCTGGTTGACATTCGTATACCTATGTTGATCCGAACCGCGAGGCCGCCAATCCAGATGCCGATCCAGTTCCATGTTAATGGAATTACGCATGTACTTGTCCGTTTGTCCCTTGATCAAGTGACGATTGTAGCATTCGGTAAACTTGAATGGCTCCCACAATACTTCGCTGTCCAGTATGCACTGCAGAAGTTGCCATACGCTAAGGCTGTAATCGATCAAATTGCAAAGCTCGAGATCCTTTTCCCGGCTCCCAACAAGGCCGAGTAAAGCAAACACGCCATCCAGAGAGACTGAACATGGCAACATGCCAAATTCCGCAAATAATGATTCAAAAGATCGTCGAGCGGTTTCCCTGCGTAGACGTATGAGACTGAACGTTTTGGTCTCATTCAGCGACTCCGGCGTGCTATGAAAGGGCCAGGAGAGTACGATGCTTTCAAACATGCGATAAGAGAGTCTATGGCTTCCCGCGAACACTACAATATGCTTTGCTAAGAGAAATTCTTGCACGATCCATAGTCTTTCCCAGTACTCCGCTTGTACTATGTATTCAGCTTGCTCTCTCCTTCGTATATGTTGGCGTGCACCTCTGCTACGCCAGTGGACGATATCTTTCATATGGTGTAGATCAAAGGCGTTTGTGTGAGGCAATGGAAGGTTAGGGCCGAGCCAACAGTAGACGCACTTGGCGCCAGAGTATATGCGCTTCATCCCTTGAACCTGGTGGCTCCGTTCTTGAACATCATCTTGGTTAATGCATATGGCATCCAGCCATATAACCTGAGATCGGTATCGACTGCGGAAGGCTCTAAGGAAATGAGAGAGGTTTTCGCGTACTGAAAAAGGCGTCCCGTCCAGTAGGATGGACTTCGTCGGCTCCGGAGGACCCCAAACGTACGAGCCAGCGACATATTGACCTTCCTCGCGGGAAATGCAAGCTGCGTATACTTCGCATTGCAATGGAGAATTGCTCATCAAGCTAGGCAGCACGCGCAAAAGTCGGAAGCTGTCACCGTCTCGTGAAAGAGGTGGGTATCGCATGAAGCCAGTGTCCAAGGTCCCTGTTGAAATGGGGGAGGCGTCAATGGCTGTAGCGTCTGGTGGCATCGAGTAGTTTCTGAGATCGTAACGCAGGGATACGGTACGAAGTTGCGAAGAGCAGGGATCGATTAGATAGTTCGAGCCGAGAGCTAATATTGGGGGCCTTTACCCCTCGCTAACCCTAAAACATGCTGCGAGCAGATGATTGCTAAGCGTCGAAGTACTCATCGTCAAAGGGGAGCAAATAACCGTTCTGGCGTGTTCCTATGGCAGGTACGTCAATATCATCATTCTCTCCGCGCTCACTCATTAGGAGATTGACAGGCATTAAGCAAGCTCATTCACCAAACTCAATGAACTCGCCATGCCTCCCCTCCAACAGTTGTCCTGCCTTCCTCTCCCATTGATCCATGAACCGTGCTGGCCATCTCCTAGCTTGCTTCCCGTGCTTCTTTACAAGATCTCGCGAAACATTCTTGGCAGCCCGCAAATATGCAAAGCGGAAATCCTGCCATAGCTTCAAGTCTTCACCCGTTGTAGCATTCGGATCGGGAAAGTATGGATCGTTACAGGTCACCGCTGTGACTAGTCGCTCTATCGCAGCTTCGGGCTGATCAAACGAAACAAGCGAGGCTTTGTCGAAATCGAGGACGTAGAGACGCATACCGCGGTAGCTGTGGCTAATCGAGCCTGGATTTAGAGCCTGGGTCGCGAGTGTAATTCTATGCTGCAGTAGGGAGGAAAAGAAAGGTCCGGAGGTGTCGACATCGTCGGCGACATCGGTTTGTGTCTCATCCCAAGTAGCTCTCCCACCGAGTACAAACTCGATATCCATTCCGTCCACATTGGCATGCCAGTATATGATGGCTAGTCCAGTGGCCATTTCCTCCACCATGTGCTTGAACCACCAGGAGCTGTCGAGTGGGAACGACCTGAAGTCCTCCCTTGTAAAAGGAAAGTTCTACAGGTTGTCTGATCTGCACGAAGGCTCGTCCTTGCGAGTTGCCAGTGCAAGATATGGTCGTATGAGACAGAAATCGTTCTCTGGATTCGCAAGTACCGCACCTCTTGAGGTGGTGGGATCGTAACGCCATAGCAGAGCCTGTCCAGTCTCCGGACCTATCGTGGGGATAAGGGAAAGAGCAAAGACGAACGGCGTCGTCTCTCTGGCGTGAGAATCCGGGAAAAAGCGGGCGTAGTCTGCCCAGAAGCACTCTTTGGCTTCATCTGCTACCCAGCCCTTGATGGCCGGCACCTGGAGCTTGGATTCTCCCCACGCGTCCACGTCAGGGCCCGACAACGCCCGATGGACGCGGGCTGTGAGCCATATATCATTCCACAGGGCGTCTCGATCCCGACCAATCTTGTATGCGACTGTGGAGGGACTTGTCGACGTGTAAATGGTGCCGCACGTGCCGCGGCCGATGATGCGAAGATCCGTGGGATCAGGGACTACTAAGGTATGTGAAGACTCTGAGGTGTGTATTGTCTCGCTCGCTGCGTGCGCTGGGCTGGTTTGGGAGACATCTCGAAGGTTATCGCTCGCGTGTTCGTGCCGTGTTCGCGACATTGTGGTAGCTCTGCGAAGAGAATAAGAGGACTAGATTCCTGTCAGAGTATCTGCAAAGTCTATGCTGTATTCTTCAGCAGATGCGATACGGTCGTTAGTTGTTAGCCAGGCGCTGTTGACTCAGAGGGTGAGCCATGGTTTGTTCTAGTATGATGATCCATTCCAGGCATGCCTACTGGAGCGCGCGCAGACGTTATACTTGGTGTCTCCACCTGTCGTGCTGGAGCGTATGAATAGAGCCGTCAGGTTGCGATAGCTTGTATGTATAAATGCCAAATTTGTCGGAGGCCGCCATATGTTCATTGTGGTCATGGTCGTGCTTGCACGCGTGTGGAACAATCCGCGCCCTGGGACCGTGCCCATGCTAGACTGAGGATGCCTGACACGTGACTACGCGACAACGATGACACGATGACGCTATGACGCGATCTCAGAACCTGCCACTTTCCAAGGACGGAACAAAGCTCATGGTGCAGATGATTTATTCATCGTTGTTTCCTACGCATTGAATTCTCTATGATTGGGATGAACAAACCTTCATTACATGATGTAAACTGCACGGAGCTCGCGTTTCGCGTGTATTCAGAAACACTGAGGCTCGCACATCATGAGCGTACAGATTTTACATACATCTTCCGCACGTCTCATGCGTGCTTCCACTTCTTCATCCGCAGGCCATGTAACATCTGCTTACTCCTCCACGAAGAATCTGGCTGCAAAGACGACATCGTTTTCGCTGAACACTCCCTGCCTTTCACTCTTCACCTGCCTTAGAACGCCCTGTTTGTTTTTCTTGTCCTTGCTCTCCGCGTACGCAATGACACAATCCCTGTTGAGCGATGGGTTGCTGTTTGTCTTTAGGCGCGTGGGACTGCGAGGCTCCTTGGGTAAGGTGCGGTGGAGACTTTTGCGTTTCTTCGTAGCAGAGGATTGAGGTGTAGAGGGTTTGTGGCGCACGAGTTGGGGTGTCGTGAGGGTTGAAGTGAGCTTCACTGGAGATTGAGTTTCGTTGCCGCGACGTGATTCGCGCAAGGTTTTGCGTTCCGGTGAGCCATCTGCTTGCGGAATAGGAGCAGGAGACAATCTTATAGGTGCTTGAGGTGACCGGGTGTATGAAATGGGCTCCATATCGGGCTCAGGAGTCGTATGTAGGCTGGACAGAGGGGAAGATGTAGCAGTGTCCCAGATTTTAGAGTTCTGGACGACCTGTTCCGCGACCTTGGGCGACGGTGCTGCATCAGGCGTGTTTCTTGGTTTGGCGGAGGGGCGAGATCGACGTAGTCGCGCAGATGCTTCACGAAGAATTTCTTCTGGATCCTCGAACCAGAATGGATTTGCCTTTGGGCCCTGCACAGCAAGAATGTTGTTGCTAGAAGTTTTACGACGCGAGAGTCTTTGTTCGGTTGCATGTATACTCTGGCTGCCCGAATCAGTACTCAGCTGGTCGCCATGCAGTTTGACCTCTGCCATATGTCGTTCGACCGTTGGAGTAGAGTTCTTGACAATAGAGGTGGGTTGGTCAATGACAGCATTCGGTAGGAAAGTGCTGGTCTCGTGTTGGTGTTGGTCGTCGAAAGCGAGGGGCAGGTCAGTCTTCGCGTGCTCTAATGGTGATGTAGGTGGCGGCGTTCCCATCCGGACCGTTCTTTTTCTTGAACTGCGAGAGTCGGTATTTGCCTTCTTTGACTCGACAGATCTTATCTGTCCACCATCTCCTGGGACTGTGTTCTGTGTAGTCGGATTCTTGACTGGGCTGTTGGAAGCCACGACTAAACGCAGTGCAGGCTCCCACCTATGGTCCACTATAATTGATCTATCTTGCCCGTAGACTACCAAGCGTCTGATCACGAAGTTGGAATTTGTCTTCACCGGCTGTTTCGGAGGTGGTGCTTTCTTCAGAGAGACACTTCGTTTTGGCTTTGTAGGTACTGAGTACAAAGCTGCTGGTGGTAGTGGCATGGACAGTCTGCGGTCAAAAGCCGGAAATGACAGGTGCGGTAGTCCAGATTCCCGATGTTCATGGAGGGTTGCGGCTTGCGATAACATTTCTGGCTTGTAGCTCTCGGGAGCTCCATAGAAGGGAGGACCCTTACCGGATATGGTGTAGTTTGGACGCGTATATTGGGTATCGAGTGAGCCATCGCGTACTTCTCCGGGCGAAGAATTCGCTTGCAGACTGGACCTCGGGGCTGCGTGTCTGAGTCTTGGTACACGTGTAGGAAAAGATGACGAGTACTGGTAGCCTGTGCCCTGGAAAGCCGCGGGAAAGCGATCAAGTGGACTAGACGTCAGACCGGCGTTGTCGCCCGCCCACTGACGCATGAGATCACTGGGAGCGACTCCTCCTAAGGTTGGATCAGAGAATAAAATGATATATGGCGATGGATACATCTGAATCGTCTGCTGGTTCAAGGTCGAATCTGGATACAACATCTTCGGATTGAACCCTACACGCGACGTGGGCTCCGCTTCTGGAGTGTGTACCGTGTCCTGCGCATGCGCTCGTCCAGTCTCCGATGCACGCGATATGTTGGGAGTGTCTGCACTTCTCCGGACTGGTGAAGACGCAAGTCTTGGATATGTAGTGTTTGGTGCAATAAGTACTGGAACGCTCGATCTGACACCAGTGAGTGGTGGGTTCGACGCTGTCCAAGGCTCTATGGTCAGAGCTGATGGCAGAATAGGTGACACATCCCGCTTCATCTGCACACCGGACCGGAGAGCCCGTCTCTTTGTATGAAATCCATACTCTGGATCGCTGTCTCCTTCTGCATCCACGTCGATGACCTCTGAGCTTGGCTCGATGGCACCTGGAGGCACCGCGTCGCTCTCGCTCTTGCTGGACGCATCGACACGTAGATGCATGGTACTGCCATCGGTTCCTAGGACAAACGGGTAGCTTTCGTCGATCATGCGCTTCGGTGCCTTCAGATAGCCCACGCCGCTGGTGAGCTTCCTACCCTCTCCAGATGTGATGACCACGTCAATGACTCCGAAAGTCTTTCCACCTGGCTTCTGCATACTGTGTGCTTCCTCCGGCATTTGCGTTGCGGCAAGCGCGCGGAGGAACTCGGCAGTAGGGGGGATGTTGCCTTGTTTATCGGTACCCCGTTCGCGTACTTCAGCTTGGAGCGCCTGGCCAATGTGTTGCCATCGCTGCTCTATCGGGGGTGGTGTGTTGTTCTTCTCAGTACTGCCGTCTGCGGCTACTCCACGTGGTAGGACGACCCATGGCCGCTCAGCGAGAAAGTCGACTCTGGTGCCCGCGAAAACCTGGTGATGGTCTTTCGAGCCAGATCTGCCGTCGTAGTTGGGCATGGACAGACATGCGGCGAGTGTTCCATTGAAGAAGACCTCGATCTTGAGCGATGTTCTCTGGTCGTAGAGGCCGGAGACGTAGGTCTGCTCGGAGAGGTTGACGTGGAGTGTGAGTGCTTTCAGTGTGCGCTGCGAGACATCTGAGAAGCTGCTGTTAGCCGTGATGCTGTTAGTATTTGGCGGAAGGTACGCACCCTTCGTCGCTTCCTGCGCGTCTCTAGAAAGTTCCCCTTCGTATATGTCGCTCCCGACCCGTGTTTGCATGAAAGGCGCCTGTGCGAGCCAGTTGAGCTGGAAGGCAGCCTCATCACCTGGGAAAGGCACCTGCTCTTCCTTCAACAGTTTGCTCTTCAACAGCCTCTTTTCAGCTAGTGCAGACTGCTGCTTGGCTGCATCTCCCTTTCTTAGTATGATCTTTGCTGTAGTCGTATCACCGAGCGGAATTGCGCCCAGGCGCACCGAGACGCCGCGCGCGAAGTAGGTAGGCATATTTGCAGGGGGTGAAGGATATACACGTTTTACGACATAGCCATCGCAAGAGACAATGCCGCAATGCCTGGCGATGGAGCAAATTCGAGTCGGTTAGGTGCGGTAAGGCCGTCTAGAGCGTGTCGAGCATGGTGGGGTATGGAGTACTCGTTGCGGTGACCGAGCGCTGCTGAACTCGCGTGACGTATATCGTGGGCTTCCGTTTACGGCAGGTACCCTCCGCTGCTCTTTCCACGCGCCCTCGCCGCGGTGACCGGGCTTGCGTCTATGCACACCCTATCTGACGTATGGCGATCTTGAATGTACCCAGGTATCATGATGGCGGATTTTGCAATGAGAATATACATGCGATAAACACAAGTGAGAAAGAGGGAAAGAAGGCTGAAGGTAATCGTGCTAATAGCAATGAATGCTATCTGCACGAAGAGATACCTAAACAGAATGCCTAGATTGCAGACTTCCGCCTCGAAAGGCCTCACATCTGACGTCAGGTGATGCTGTGCATCAGAGCTCGACGAAGCCTCTGCCGCTTCTTTGCTGCTCAGTGCCGTTAATACCCCCACCTCGTTCAAGCAAAAATGCGAACACCGTGGAGCCTACATCAAGGTGAAAACATGCAAAGTAGGTGACCTGACGTCAATGTAGGCTCCAGACCTGTTCAGCTTTTTCCTTGTACGAGGTGCCCTAGTCGTCGGTGATGATGCCAATCGGTGGACCGCCTAGGACATCGCCTAACTCGCCTATTGTCTTTTCGTACACACTCGCAACCCCGCGCTCTTCCCAGTCGTCATCTTCCTCATCGTCGTCATTGTCCTCGAAGCCTTCAAAGGTCACAGTGCCTTGACGTCCACCTGCCTCTGCCTCTCCTTCCGTATCCGTGTCCATGGCCTCACCTACATCATCCTCGTCACCGATCACGCTGTCTCCGCTCATTACACGGGCGACCGTGAGCCTGGTCCGGTCTACAATGCCCTTCAAGCGAACTTTGTCTGTTGTGGTGACTGTACGACCATTCTCAAACCCAGGTAAGAACTCTCCGGTCGCAGTATCGTGCCCAGTAAGTAGGGAGGAGAAGGCGTAGTCGAGTTTCGAGAGCAGGCGGAAAGTAGCCTGAGCGGAACGCGTTGAGGAACTGAACAGCGGGAGGAAGTCGGCGGTGAGAGCGGCAAGGTTGCGCAGATAGGGAATCTGGAGGTTTGCTATGCACGTTAGCTACATTCGACCATGGAGCGAGGGAGGAAGGGCATACGTGATCCAGAGACCCAGACAACATCTACCAGGCCATCGAGGTCTCTTGCGACCTCCCAGAACGCCTTGTATCCTTCCTCGCCCGGCGCAGGCTCAAGCTTTCGATTCGTCATACGGTTGTCCACTCGCTTCTGGATGCTGTTGACGCCATGATCGAGGTAGCGTATCAGATCAGATTCCCTTGGGCCGCCGGGCTTCAGCGGGTGTTTGCGTGCTTGTGGGAGGGGCGACGCGTGCTGTGACGCTGGTGGAGTAGGAATCTCGGCCATACCGATACCGCAGTGCCTTTGGTCTGAACAGGTCTGCAGCCTACATCAACATGAAAACATGCAAAGTAGGTGACCTAACGTCAATGTAGGCTCCAGACTTGTTCAGCTTTTTCCTTGTATGAGGTGTATCTGCTAGCCGCATAATAGAATGTCGCACTGGTAGAAGCTGCGCATACCTGAGCGTGGAGCTCGCGACGACGAGATGACGTTCGCGGAAGGTTCCTCCGCCATCCCAGCCCGGGCCCTCCAGGGCTGGATCATCCCGCAACACCATCGACAACAGTGCATCACCCAGCTATCACCAGAGCTCCGAAACCGCATGCACTTATGCTATTGCTTACCCACCAAACTGTTAGTAAGCTTTCCTGGTCATCATTTATTCCTATCACCGGAGAACCTGCAGTAGCTTAGGCAACGCCATCAACAGTCACTCTCTCTGCTTTTCCAACGGACAGAGGATACGTTTCCGCCAGGAATGCGATACGACGGAAAACTTGCATGCTTCGGAATAGCATGCCATCGGAGTTCAGCTGCTATGCCGTGCATCTCACAGCAAAGTAAGCCGCTACCGCCATCGGCCCGTCCTGAGTGGCCAGGAGCAAGACAAGGTCGCTGATTAATCACCGGCACGCCCTTCTCCAACGCGTGCGCGTGCGCGTGCGCCTTACATGCAAGTTTCACACGTTCGCGACGCCGATATGCATACCTAATTAAGCCGCCAACAGTCAACCATGTAATATACTGCCACAGGGGTATGATGGTCCACCAGGTGCCGCCCCTTTTCTAGAAGTCTTCTTAGCTGCAAGAAAGGGAAAATTTGCTAACAAACGCAACTTCGGAGAGCCCCGATCGTTGGACGAGGTTGAAACGCGACGTTTATTGACTCTACCACTTAACGGCATAACGTTGAAAATTTGCAATGAAGCCTATGACAAAAGGTATCCACCTGCCGTGTACTCTGAGCGCGAGTAGTCAGGAACGTGTCGCGCTTGTTCAACTTTTGTGGCATGAGATCCTGTAAGGCTGGCTTGAGGCACATAACTGACCGCCAGAGTACCGCTATGGTTGGTGGGTGCGCCGCAAGCTAGCACGATCGCGACGGGCAAGATCACAGAACCTGAGAAAAGCACATTCGAGACCGTTTGACTTGTGGAGACGTCCTGATGTCGTCCAGTACTCAGCTTTGCGGAAATGTAGAGACAGGCACCTGTATGGGCTTAGCGCACAACGCTATTGGAGTAAAGGGCGTGGTTTGTGATGGATGCAGGATGACTCCCCCGCGTATCCGACGGCAAAGCAAGCCCATCGCTCAGCGCATCATCCATCTGCAGCCTGCAACCTTCTCGTCACCTACCAGCCCTAGTTTTGTGCCGCTTGCAAATGACTCAACCCAGGGCGTGCCTGAGTGCCATGTATAAGACAACCTTAAGGCCCACTTGTTTGCAGTGCAGTCCTGGAGCAGACGTCTTATCTTCACTCGCCACCTGCTAGTCTGATCTCTGCCTATCCGCACTACCCCAGCTGCCCAGCTCTCAGCTTCTCCGCATTCGAGACGTCTTATCTGGGCAGGATTGTTCCCCGCTTTCTTGTGCGACCTTGCCTTGGCTATTGCGACTAGCAAGCTGACCTTAAGGCACGCGACAGCATCGACATGTCTTCTTCATCGAACGCATCAGTGTTTGCGCCACCAGACAGGATGCAGGCACTGGGCAATCAAATCGGCTACAAGGTCCGCAATATCTCGCATCATGGCCAGCCTACCATCGCGATCGATCTCAACGACAGCAATGGCTACTGCCACAAGTTCATCACAAGCTATTCTTCCATGGATACCATCGAAGGCACAGTCACCGTCACTGCACCTCACGACACTCGTTTTGAGGATATCGACATCGCATTCACTGGTAAGCTTAGATCATACACGAACTTAGCAATCATCGTATCTGACACAACACAGGTACAAGCCAGGTATATGTGGACAGGATGACGACTACACCAACTATGACAGGACGAACAGAGGCAAAGCACCGGTTTTTGACTCTTAGACAGCCAATAGACCAATCAAACTTCCCCTCCCCAAGAATCTTTGAAGCTGGAAGACCCTACAAGTTTCCCTTCACATTTACCATCCCTTCGCAACTACTACCAAAAGCCTGCTCGCATACAGTAGTCTCGGACCACATACGCGACGTACATCTCACACTACCACCCAGCATTGGCGATCCCGATCTTGCTGGTTTTGGCAGTACACTGCTTGATGACCTTGCACCGGAGATGTCAAAGATTACCTACGGAATCCAAGTCAAAATCGCGCACATTCGCGGATCAGAAGGCATCTCGGTGCTCGCTGACAAGCTAAAGAAAGTGCGTGTGAAGCCCGCCTTTCAAGAGCAGCCCCCACTGAACATTGATCACAACGACGAGTACCGATCGCGACAGGAGAAGACAGTCAAGAAGGGTTTGTTCAAGGGAAAGCTCGGGACATTGTCTGCAAAGACCGTTCAACCGCCACCTCTTATCATTCCGGGCGCAAGATCAACCGAGGGAAGGTTGATTACTACCATGGCCAAGTTAGTTCTCCGCTTTGATCCCACAGAGGAGACCAGCGCACCACCAAAACTCGGTTCATTGGGAACAAAGTTGAAGGTCGTGACCTACTACGCCTCAGCTCCTAGGCAGAATCTGCCGACGCGGGCAACGCTCGGGTTCGATTTATCGCAAGGCCTATACTCCGAGTACGTGCCGCTGTCCAATCTTTGCATTGCCTCCGCCCAGTGGGAAAAGCACGATGCGGCACAAAACCCTAGTCCAGAAAGTCTGGTTCGACGCGACTCTGGTATTAGCGATTGCTCAACTCTGAGCGAAGCGGAGAAGGCCTTTGCGATTGGCATACTACCTGCCTCCAAGGATTACAAGCAAGGTGCCTTCTACACAGCTCAGATATTGGTGCCAATCACCCTTCCCATGACACAAAACTTCATACCGACCTTTCATTCCTGCCTTATCTCACGAACATACACCCTCGCAATGCAGTTCTCCACCCACGGAAGCTCCAGTATACATCTCAAGGTCCCGATCCAGATCTGCGCCGAAGGCAGTGATACTGGCATTGAGAATGCTAGGGCGAGGAGCGTCGAGGAGACGGCATTCAGAGCAGCCTCTGATGTCTTTGCACCACGCAGTGTCGCACCTCCAAGCCCAGAGACGGTTCGCAGCGCGAGTGTTGGTACGCGGGAAGAGATGCCGCCTGGCTATTCGGCTTTTGCGCCGCCGAGCACGAGGTACAGCGTGAGCCATTCTATCGTGACCTGAAGACGTTCCAAGTTGTTACGGCAGGACCAGTGACGACAACAAGGAAATCTTGTTGCGCAACAAACTGACGATCATTGAGACATGGGTCTCATGGAGAAAGATCTTGTTTTGGGGCGTTTTGGTATGGAATAGTTGCTGGGTTTTCATTCATCGGGCCGCGGCTCATGCTGTATTTGAGTCGCCTGTTTTAATTATTAGATCGCGCACCAGATACCCATCACATAGAGTAATGAACTTAATTTACCTTTGTCTCACTGTTCGTTGCATCATCATCTGCTCGCCCCATTTCCTGAGATGGTGTCATGGTGGCTTGGCATGTCCGTGCTGGTCCCGCGCAGATTCCCAATCGTTCCATCTCGTGGCACCACATCAGCACACCATCCCGCACAAGCATCGCTTTTCATCAAACCAACGTGAAGAAACAATGGCCGAGCACCCTTCTTTCACATTGGCAGGCTTGTGTAAGTGCCCCGACAGCATCTGCGTGTCTGTAGGCATTAGAGCTGACTGAGAAATGATGTGCAGTGGCTGTCGGAGGAACTGCGGGCTATCTCCGAACAAGATCAACACCAAGCCTTGTCGCTGGACTTGGATTGGGTGCTTCGTATGCTCTTGCTGGTGAGTTCTTTAACTTGTTTTCACTTGTTCCTGGCTGCATTGAAGGATTCCAGCTGCCTGTGGTGGCTTCAGCTAACCTGTGACTAAAGGCTACCGTATCAAGCAGAACCAGGACTACGGCACTGAGCTTGCGCTTGGCAACAGCATCATGTTAATGGGCTCTGCGATACCGCGCATCATGAAGACCGGTGGACGCGCGCCTGTGCCGATTGCGCTGGGTGTGACTGGTGCGCTCGCGACTTACTACTACCAGAAGAAGGTGCGCGAGTTCAGGTATGGTGTTTAAGAAGCGTTCAGGCTCTTTGAAAAGAGCAATGTCATAAACGGCCATGATGCCCTGTACAACTACTAAGGGTGGGTTATTCCCTACCCTGCTCTACTCTTGAGTACCAAATCCCCACTCCCTTCATCTTCTACCGAGTATACCCTTTTCCGCGCCGTTTCTTCGTCTCCGATGCCTTCAAGCTTCGGGCTTCGCTGTGCAATCATCATCATACCATCAAGCTGTACCCACGGACCCGGGGCCATCCAGTACCGTAGGTTTTGATAAATGCCAAAGCAAGACGATAACAGCACAGTTGCGAGGACAGCAATGGCTATCCACTCCCAGCCCAGACGCGGACTGGATCCGTACAGTTGCCACTGAATGGGATAGGATACAATCCTGTCTTCTGATCGAGAAGGCAGAGACGACGGAAGAGAAGACCAGTACTTGTTGCTCGTGCTGAGGATGTTCTGCAATAGGATCCCCATAACGATCGACAGGCCAATGGCGTCAGAGTCCACATGTGGATCAATTGCCTGAAGATTGCGACTCATCAATAGGAATTGCGGCAGCAATCTCGTCGACGAAACCAATAGCTCAAGCCTCGACATGACGTCCCGTGCCTGCATCCCTACTCCATTGGCAACATCAAAGTCGCTTGCATTTGCGCGGTCGTAAACGATTCTCTGGTTCAATTCAGCACCGTAATGATTGAAGCTAATATCGGGGCTTTCCCTGTCCACGATCCACACATTGACCGCGTATGATCCCTGTCGGAACAAGCTGGAACAAATGGCGCCAGCAAAGCCTAGGGCTGGGACGGGTCCAAAGTCGGTTATGATCATCGCTTCAGACGATTCGTTTCTAGCTGGCGGGCGGACAATAATCGACGCCCCCGCGGCCAAGGACTCCACTGGCGTGCAGACAGTGTTCAACACCGGTAGTATGAGAGTCAAATTACCGGTCCAACCGATGGATGAAGACGTTGGTTGATGGTTCGCCTCCTTGAGCCAGTTGTAGACACTGGTTACTTGCCCATCATCTGCGGAGGCCGTCTCGACTGACCCGTTTGATAGGCCAAAATCGGTATTCAGTGCAGTCCAGCGCTTCCATGGATCTCCGTCCAGCCGGTAGTTATACACATGTCTCCAGCCTTTTTGCGTTTCCTTTACCGTGGACACAACATGCGTTAAGCCGGTGAACGCGAGAGAAGCGGACATGCCGAGCGCCCAGTCCCATGGAGGGTAGCCTTCTCCTCCAATGTTGGACTGGCCGACACCGAGCAGTGATACTTTAGGATGCTCTATCCTCATTGTCTTCCGGTCATGTGCTGTCGTTTCCCAACCGTTCTGGTAGTTAGGATACCAACGCTTCTTCGGTATAGCCACAGTGTTCACGGCCAAGCCTTGCAACATAACCGAGACAGACACGCAGAGACAAAGCAAACAGCGCGCGACGCTTCTCCAACTAAAGCTCGACCTTCGCCACCTCTTGGCAAAGCTGCTAACAGTCATCCACGGCTTCGTCAACTCCTCTTTCAAACCAAAGTCGCTGTGCTTCACGCCACGTCTATCACCCACTACTGTAGTCTGTGCCATCCAGATTGTGATAAGAAACGAAGCCATGTATTCCAAGGAGCTCACCAAGAGGACATCGAGGCTTTTGTTAAAGAAACCAAGAAAGGCTAGCTTGAGATCCGCATCCACTTCTTCACCGAACACACGGCTCAGGCCTATGGAGATGTATGTGCGCAGCGCTCCGAGTGAGACTCCGGTAATTATAATTCCAATGGAAGCTATGCGAATGGCTAGCATCCAGTAGTCGGCAAACTTCAGGCCCGGCCGGGTTTCCATAGCTGGACGATCTCTGATCTTGGCGTATATCTTCTTGGCGACTACCACGACTCTTTCTCTGATGGCATTGTCAGTTTGAACTAGATGTAGCTGCTAGACTATTACTTCAGGGCTATCAACATCGCTCTGTAGCCGCGCATCCTGCTGGACAAACTCTTTGTCGGGACCTTGGGAGTCATGTTTTCGGTTTGTACACAAAGAGAGTTTGGTCGCTAAGCGTCAGTTGCGAGGCTGTTGGTTTTACAGGGCTTCCAACAGAATACCAGAGGTTTAAGGGCCGCTATATCTTTCATGGTAAGCATGCAAGGCTGAAAGTGTGTCGAGGCTGAGAGACCTGCATACAGCGTGATGGCTGCATGCATGACAGCCACAATCTGCACGATTGTGCTTATCTATGCGACAAGACATGCGTGAATTCCACGAACCACACCCTAGAGAGAGGTAAAAGCCCATTTTCTCCGCCGTTGACAAGGATTGAGTTGAAGAATACAAACCACATATAGGTACAAAAGTAACGCATCGTCCAACCCCGTGGATACTGCAACATACGACTATGACTCTTGCTCAAAATCCTCGCGGACGCGCACGTGGCGGACGAGGCGGACGAGGCGATATAGGCGGAGCTGGGATAGGATGCGGGGCTCCTAACATCGCGAACGCACCTACGGGGCCAGCCAGCATGCGTCAGGCGGGACAGCAGTACGGTTCGGGAGCACCACCAGTGGCGCCACGTGGTGGACATCCAGGAGGGGGATTCCGAGGGGCGCATGAACATGGACATGGCCACGGGCATGGATCGAGCGGAGGAGATGGTGAGCGAACCGGTCCTGCTAACGAGCTCAGCAAGAAGGCAACGATAGCCTTGGATATAAAGAGGTTCTTCCAACCCTGGGGAGCGTTCAGTGACCAGGCTACCTTGGAGGGGTACGGCGTCAGGAAGAGGTACCCCAAGTGCATGCGGTGTGGGGCGGTCAAGCTCAAGGTAAGTTGCGGCCGTACAGAATACATGTGTGACATACACTGACTTCGCATTTTTGTAGGACCATCCCGACTTCAAGGACTGCATGGGAAGGTGCGATTGCTGCGGCAGCTCGATGGCCCACATCGGCGAAATGTGCTCCCAAACCTGGGCCAGCATGAAGTGGCATATGGAGCACAACGGCTGGCTCCCTGACGACGTGCAGTTTCGTCCCACGCCTGAGCAGTGTGCGGAGTTTGCGAAGGTCGACCCATACTTTGGGAGGATTGTCCCGCTTCAAGAGATAATCCAGGCACCGGCGGGGTAGGGCACGAAGCGAAAGGCTGACGACCGTGACGATGAGGTGGAGAAGGCTGCTGCGGCGAGGAGGGATGAGGTGCGAGTGCAGCAGCTCAAGAGGTTGCAGGCTGCAGCGGACGGGCTCACGAGAGCGCTTAACCCACAGAAGATAGCAACTCAGCAGGCTGAGGCGCTGGCATGGGAGCGCGGACGCACAAACGATCAGCAGAGTGAAGAGTTGGAGAACCTGCGGTTGGTGGTTACGAAGAAAGAGGCGGCGACCAAGCGGCCCCTTAAGACAAATCGTGAGCTCGTAGAAGAAATTCGGTCTGTCAAAGATGCCGAGAGCCGTCGCGAGGAGTCAAATCGACTCGCAATGGAGAAAATGCAGCGCGCATTGGACGGTTCGGTCCGTGAGGCGACTTCGCTGAAGTCCCAGCTCGCACACATGACAAGACGACACGAGCAGTAGGACCAGAAGATGCAGGCTCTTGGTCTGGGGGATGGAGATTTGATGGACTGGGACGACGGCTCGGTCTCAGGAACTACGGACGACTCGTCTGACGAGGACTCCAAGGAGGCCCCCAAGAAGGGCTCCGACCACGGCCAAGAGCATTTGTGAGGAGTAACGGATTTGTATCGTTGCATCCGAGGACATAGCGACGGTTCCAGGATTTGCTCTTGGGATTGTTTCGAGCATACTCTTAGTATCAGGACGCCGATCCTGATACCTATAGAAGCTCAAAATTAGCGAGCATCGGGTTTGAAGTCGATGCTGCCACCATCAAAGGGTGTGAAGATAGCGTTCTTGTCACCTCGCGATTTGAGTTGTTGGAGCTTAAGCTAGCCAACAACGAAGGAGGAATGACGTGGTTCGTGTTCATGTGAAAATGAGAGTTGCAGAATGAGTATGTAGTTGAATTACAGACATTTGTAATTATTAGCCCATAACATGATCCGTGATATGCCAAATCATCCCAATACATGCAAGCCAACTTCCGTTCTGTGACCTCTTTTTGAGTTCAGTCACCCCGTCTAGTATCCGTACAAGTTGACACGCTCATTTGTCGACGCCTTGAGCCTCTGGTTCTCCTTGATGAGCATCACGCGGATTGCCCAAGCACAAGCAATTGATAGCAGCGCGAAGCCAGCAGATGCACCGAATCCAATCCCGTATCGAGGCTTGTCGGTATCTGGCCAGAGGTAAGCACCATAGATGTATCCGATCTGTCCTCCGACGTTCGTCATCGCCAAGACGACAGCTTTCTTCTCTTTCGTCTGACTGAGGGTCGAAGATGCCCATCCAATGATGACAGAGTTGACGGAATACGCGCCGATAGGGAAGATGAAGCAGGCAACGTATCGACCCGCTGTGTTCATAGTACTGGCAGCGATGACGAATCCAACAATGGCGACTAGCAGTCCACCAGTGATATGCCATGTGCGCTCGTGCATGCGTCCCGAGCTCCAGCCTGTAGCGATACCTGCCGCGCCGGCAAGCAGGAAGGGAGGGCATGTCAATAGGAGAGTAATCGTTGTGTTAAAACCGAGGGTCTTGATGACACTACCACCATTGTCAGCGGACTTTTCCTGTTAGTATTCGAATGTACTTACGTTGGGAAGAAAGAGTTGAACGAGCAAGCGCTGAGATGGAAGTTCTGCATGAGACAGAACAACCACGTCCTCTTGTCGCGGCACGCCTGCCTCAGTCCCTCCATCATGCTGACGGGCTCAGTAGAGTCACCAACTCGGTCGCGCTCCATACGGGCATGAGCAAGCTCGCGCTCCCGTGGGTTGAGCCAGCTTGTGGTGAGTGGGGTGTTGGGAAGCATGAAGAAACCCCAGATGGCGACCAACGCGGTCACGGCTCCTTCGCTTTCGACAGATTAGCTTGAAGCTTTATTGAGTAGGACATGTTCGACTTACATAATAAAAAGCCAACGCCAACCAGAGAGACCTCGGGCGCCATCCAGTTGGAAGACGCCGGCCGCGATCAACCCGCTGAAGCCTGTAGCCAGGATCTGCGCGCAGTAGAGCAGTGCGATGCGTGTTGCCACCTCCTTCCTGGTGTAGAAGATCGACAGCATATAAGTGGCTCCGGGGTAGAAGGGCGCCTCGGTGATACCCAGGAAGAACCGACATGCGACCAGTCCGCCGAAGTTCTGAACGAGCGCTGTGCAAGCTGATACAATGGCCCAGACGAACATCCAACTGCTCATGTAGATACCGGGACGAATGCGTGTTATGAGCATGTTGCTCGGAATTTGCATCAGGACATATCCCACGAAAAGACTGCAGCAAGGTTAGCCTATTCATCAATATTGCTCATCGACTTCGAGCGAGTTTCAGATAATACTGACATGCTAACACAAGTGTTGAATTGGACGCCAGACATTCCCAAGTCATCTTCGAGATTGTTCAAGCGCGCTTGAGCGATGGCATTACGATCAACGTAGTTGAGGAAGTACATGACGCATAGTGTTGGCTACGATCACATTAGCAGCCTTCCCTACATCTGTATCCGCAATACGTACCATCAGTCTCCAGTCAATCTTCCTTACGAGGGCAATCTCTTCCGGGTCCGTCTTCGCCTCTGCGCCGGTGTAGTCCACAACACCAGCATGCTTATCTGGACCAAGCTCACTCTTGTCTTCCAAGTGCGCCACAATCGTGGGCTTCTCGTCCGTCGGCTCGACTACGGGTTGGCGTTTTGTATCCATTTTGGCTGGGTCTTTCGAGCTTGTTTCTCGAAAAGGTCAACAGGTAGAACGTGCCGGCATTCAGAGGGCATGTGCTTTGCTTTTGAATGCATAATGGCGGCATGGTATGTTCACACGCATGCTCCAATCTACTGCTTGGCGTGGTATTGGCACAGGATCTCACCAAGACTTTTCCCCGCACCGTGCTACAATATAGCAAACATGCGCGCTCCGCTTGTTCAGCCACTAAGCTTGGCCTGCAGATCTTATCGTAATATACACGCGAAATGCACACTATCCAAGACTTCTCGGTCGCATTTTTGACGCCGATCAGCAGATTCTGTGTGGGTTTCCTGGTTCTAGGTTTGCAAGCGGTGCCCTTTGGCTGGGAATCTGGGGAAGAACTGGAGCCGACAACGTGCTTTTTGTGGAGAGACAGCGAACTATTGGCGGCGTTGTTGTGCGCTGTCGCATAAGGTGTTCCGTTGGCGGCTGGCGGTAAGTTCTCCAGCTGCAAGGTCATACCGGTCGGAAGCGGTGCAACGGTTGGCGGACATCACGCGATCGCATGTCCCGGTGGTTCGCGCGACTTGCTTTTCTCACGTTGCAAAATACCTGAGCTCTGAATGCGCGCTATGTATGCGCAAATGTAGTATTCTGGCATATAGCCTATCAACCAACTGACCAATGTGCGTTACCTTACTCGTGTATATGGCCCTGTCTATCCAGGACTCTAGGGGTTTGTCCAATTACCCGGAGGTTGATAAGTCACCGTCACATTCCGCTCCTAACAAATACGGCCGAACTTATACTCCACCTGCCCATTCCTGATAGCCGGAAAGACGCCAGCGTCGATGAGTCGGAATGCGTCCCATTCAGCCGCACCCTCCGTCTTGAAGTTCCACCAGAACCAGCCCTGAGTCTTGCTCTCGAAGGCGGCGATCTGGGCTTCAATGTAACGTCGGCTGTCGTCCTTGTAGGAGGCTGACCACCGTGATAGGTCGTTTTGCCAATCGCAAGATCCAATCCTGGAGCTGCCTGGGAGGGTTCCATCGTAGCGGGCGCCACGGTCGAAGCCGTTGAGGTATTTCGCGCAATCCCTAGTAGGCGTTAGTAGACGTCTAATTATCTGTAAAAATGCGGACTGCTCACGTCATAGCCGATGTCCACTCGCCAACAAAAGTCCATTTGTCCGCACCGTTGATAGTCTCCGAGTTGCTGCAAGCGTAGCGGGCGTGGTCCATAGGTGACATGCGGAGGAGATTGCTGTCAAACACTTGATATTCGTGGTGGTCAACCGCGACGTTTACCGCGTTCGCATCCGAAGGAGTGAGGAAACCATTCCACGTGTTCGGAGGCTTGAATCCGTCGTGAATGATCACTGGGGTGTCGGAAACCTCACGAACCTGACCGTATCCATCGCGATAGAATTGCCTGGTCACGTCTTCGCTGATGCCAGTGTACAACGCGGGCTCGTTGAGTAGTTGAATACCGACGACGACGTCCTGGTACTCTGTCCGTGCATACTTTTGCGAGATTGTCCGGAGAACTTGGACAGTCTGCTTTACAGTGTCGCCGCGTTGCCATCCAGGGTAGTCCATTCGTTGGCCGGAGTTGTCGAATCCATTTTGAGAACCCGGTGCACCATGGAGGTCAATAATGACCTTCAGCCCTAGACTCCGTGACCAGTCGATGGCAGCGTCGATGTAGACACTCGCACCGCTGACATAAGGTGTACCAAAAGTGTCATATGCCCAGAACCCGATGGGAATACGAACGACATTGAAGCCTGACTGCTTGATCTTGTTGAAGTCGTGCCATGATACGAACGAGTCCCAGTGCTTGCGGAGGATGCTGCCCGCCGCATCTCTACCAAGCTTCTCGCCCAATGTGTACTCATCAACGATGTCCCTCTGCGGACGGCCTTGGTTCGCACCATCAAAGATAGAAGGGGTAATCCAACTGCGTAGAGATGATCAGCAACGCAACTGGTTGGTGATTGGTGGCGAGGATGCTCGGGAATACGTACGGTTCCAAGACCAACCATCCACCGATGTTAACACCACGAATCTTCTCAGAGCCCCAGTTGAAGGCAACCCCGCGCTTCTCTCTGTGGATGGGTCAGCGGTTGCGTCAGACGTGTATTGTGATGGAAGGAGTGTCGAAGTTGGAAGCGGCTGCTTTTCGCCGGAGAAGGAAAGACGCTTTCTTCTGCATCGTGCGCGTGACTTACGTTGGAGCTGCAACGGCGGCGGCGCATAGGGATAACGCAGCAAGTGCACGACCGACAATCATGTTGTCGAGTAGTAGTGTTGAAAATCAAGGGTAGAAGTACAGACGCTGAAGATGTGGTGACACTCAATCCAAATAAGATGTGATGGTATGTCTGTAGATGGGTACCAAGTCACTGCATTTAACAAGTTGCCGAGCAGACACTGTGGATGCGGCCAAGGTGGAGTTTGCGCGGTTTCCTTGGAGGCAGCAAACTGGATGGAGTCGTGACTGCTATGTTATGGCCATGTGACGGATGTCCTCTAGTCCGAACTGGGCATCTAAGTTGGCAAGCCCACGGGTGTCCTGGGTTATGATTGGTGTTCGACCCTTCGATCTAACTAAAAAGGTAATCTGGGGGATTGTAGTGAACGTCTTCCCACGGAGATCCGGATCGGGATAGAGAGCTACATGGATGACGACACGGTCAGGAGGTGGGTTTGCTCAGCACGCCGAGGCGCATGTGACGCGTTCACACGAATGAAAGACTTACATCGTACTCAGATTTTGGTAGCGATGAGCATTCTAAACTAGACTTCTTGTAGTGCATACTCACACATGAGATGTGACTGCCGTGGAGGAGCCTGGAGTAGAAAAATTTGCCGTGGAGTGATCATCAGCCATGGTCAAATTTGCAGCGGTGTAGGTAGTTGCTTGAGTCTGAAACACCTGATCAACTTGGTCCCCTTCTTAACGCACCAAGCGGCTTGTCGGCTGCGAGCCTAAAGCGTTCGGAGTAAAGTTAGTACCGTACGTTAGTACCTAGAGAGGCTGTTCCTGACGATCTTGGAAGCTAAGATGCGTGGCATGGACCATCTGACCCCGGATCTGCAAACTAATCTTTGGGCAGCCTATTGCATCGTCGAAGAGAGATCGCAGTATGCTCGCCTATCTCCATGCGTTGTTCCAGGCCGTCAGAGGAAACCTGTTGTCAAGCGGGGGTGCGGTATTTCCTCCGCGCCTCCTATGTCTTCTTTCCGGTGCATGACGTAGTTATGGCATTGTCTAAGGCACTCATTAGTGTTCTGACACCAATGAACTCTGTTGCTGCAACTGCACTGGTGGTGCAAACCTTGAGAAGAGAGTTGCAAAAGGGGTTCGATTGCCCGCAGCACGCATCTCCCGGGTGAAGCAACGATTGGACCTGGACGTGCAACGATTGATCGGGGTGAGCGCAGGAGATGAGTAAGGAGCAAATGCCATCGCCACACAGGGATGAATAGGACCCTGTTTAGGACGCCCAATAAGAAGTTGACAGTAAGATGCCGATGTAGCGATACAAGCGGTGGCGAGCAGAGATGGACGTGTGGTGTGAAGGACAAGGAGAGTGCGATCAAGGTGTGGCGTGGCGCCTCCCGGGCAGTTACAGGGTCCAGATGTCGGGCAAGAACGGCAAGTGGGGACGAAGCCGAGGCAATGACGCCATGTATCACGACTCACAACACGCACAGTGCAACCGACTAGATGACTTTGTATGCAGCCGATGTTCGGAGAGACTATCCTATCGATCGTGTTTAGTTCTTGGCTAGCACCCATCCGCCCAGCCAGAGAAAACCCGGTACTGCAGTGACAGCAGACAGCGCGCCCAAGACAGCCGCCATAGTTCCCCAGCCGCTATCCTCCGCGAGAAAGCCGGCCAACAAAGGGCCCGCCATGCAGCCGGCAGCGAACGCGCAATTGTACAGTGCGTAGGCCTGCGCAAACGCACCGCCTTTGCCGAATCCCGCGCGTCCATTTGCGATCATCTTCCTTTCCTTGGCCTCAGCGACAGCCGATACCTCTGCCATGACTGGCGCGAAGGTCATGCCCACAAAGAGCCCCGTGACCGCCAGTAACGCGCAAAGCAACACCTTGTCCTTCATAGTGTTCTCGTCGATAAATCGGAGGCAGACGAGAGGAGGGCAACCGCACAGAAAGCCGACGACAACCACGTAACGCCCTCCATATCTGTCACTCAGCCAACCCCACAGCGGCGAGAGGAGACTCGGAATGACTATCGGAAGGAAAAGAAGCGCAGCGCCTGTCGAGGACCAGTTGAATGTGTTGGCGGCATGGATGGCGAGAACAGAGTCGAAGGCCGTCAGCAATATTGCTTGAATGAGAGCACAGAACAGCGAGGCAAGCAGGCGTCGGGAGTACAGAAGTGAAAGTACTGGAGGGAGGCGATCGCGCACACGTTGCCGATGCGGACTCTCCTGTTGCGCTTCAGCAGACCCGGTGTCTTGCTGAGTTATCGTCTTGTGAGGAACTAAGCTGTCGTTTCGACTTGCGAGGACGGCAAAGGCTGTCTCTTTCCCCTCTGAGCATGCGTCTTTCTCGACAGACGAGCCTCCCATAGCCGTTGCGTCCCATCTCGCAGCCACCTTCTTCTCCACGAGCAACACTCTGAGGATCACATCCAGGCCGATTAATGCATAGCACATGCCAAAGACGGCATTATAACCAGCCTTGTCGTAGACTATGCCACCGAGTAAGGGCGATATGAGCATCCCAATCGACACGCCTATGGTCAGCCACCCAGTGGCGGTCGCGAGTCGCTCCTGCGGCACCGTATCCGCCAACAAGGCCAGGCCAACGACCCATACCACAGCTGCCGAAGCCCCCTGTAGGAGCCTTCCGACAATGAAAGCCCCAGTTGAGTTGCCAAGGTTCATCAGGAGTGTAGCTCCTAAGAGAACAAACAAGCCCAGAAGAAGCGGAAAGCGACGCGTCGACCCGCGGTCCGCAAGCCATCCGCATATGGGCGAGAATGCAAGAAGAGCGGCGCCATATACGGCAACCAGCACCGAGACCCAGTATTGAACTTGGTCCTCCTCAATATGACTACGCGAACGTATTGCGAATGGGATGACGGGTACAATGACACCATACAGAAACATGTCCTTCTTGAATCAGCTCCTGTTTTGCACCTAGCTACAACTGGATTGAACACTTACTGTAAAGACAGCCAAAGACACAGTTCCGATGATGAAAGCGTCCGAGCTTCTAGCCTTGAGCATAAACGGCGGCTTGGATCCATGCTGCGGCGATGATGAAAGCCATGAGAACTTCGACATGCTGTTGTTTGTTGCCATTTCCCGAGGTGCCGCAGAACCTATTTGTATGCCAATCTCGCGATGAGAGCTCGGAGTAGTACCACGGTTCTCATGCGGCCCCTCATCCATACGATCGTCCATGGATGCGAACATTGCGCTACGACGATCACATCCACATCACGCAAATCCGTCTTCTCGGCTCCATCACTGACTATCAGCAGTACATCTTGCCGAGATACAGAAAACGCAGGTTGATGATGGACAATGCGATGCAATATTCGTAGCGCGAGTTCTAGTACTCATGCAACGGTCTGAAGGATGCTCTCTTCGTGGCGTGATCGCTGCCTCGTTTTTGCCGCGGCATTAACTAGTGTCATTTCCCGCACCAGACCCACTCACACAGACCTCTTTTCGACAAGCAGAACTTCAACTGTCTCATCGACCATCTCGTATCATTGGATTGCACTACAAGCCGGCCATTACTTCTTCGCGAGCGCGTAATGTCCGGCCATACGTCGAGCCTCGTGGCAGCCTTCGAAGGTTCCAAGGTTGGAAGACCTACATCGCGCCACGTGCCTAAGCTGTGCGGAAAAAACATCATGCCGGTGGGGAGAACAGACTGCGCGACGATTCGTTCCGAACCAACCTGCGAATGACCGCGATGCTTTTGCTGGTAGAGTACCGGCTCAACATTGGGCGCATGTAGGTAACCTTGGTCAATTAATTCGACTGTTCGGCGAGGCAAGCGCATGTACGTCGGTCGTATTGCGCAGCTGGGAACGCGTGGCATACCTGTTGTGATACAAATGACGAGTCCATGTATTCATGATACATGGTGATTAGGCTCTCAGCATATGCGCTGCATGAGCTTGAACGTCGTCAGCATACTGGGCTAAACGTACTGCGACACATCTCCCTCAGCCCCGCCAAGTGGGTATCTCTTGCCATTATATACCAATTCCCTACACTCGGCTCTGCCGGCACATTGAACCTCATGAAATCATCTATGACATCACCGTCAGTCTGTTTCTTTGCTTCTTTCTGATCTCCTATCTGTACTACCATCACTAGGTTCCGATCTTCCCGCCAACAGTCTTGCTTCTTTCACCGGCACATCTTGAGAGCACATACTTTGGCCTTATGGGCTGTACGTGTTTTCCAAACGGACATTCTGTGAACTTTGAGCAGGAGGTGCAACCGGACATAATGCCATCACGATGACTACAAGGCTGCATTTCGCCCAACGCTGGTCACACCTCGGAGTCGCTAGTTCAGTACTTGTATTCTTTGCTTAGCTGCCTCATACAATCGGATGTTTTCAGAAAGGAACAAGGAAAGTGGCGCTCAGTAGTTGGGCGGTTTCGTCTAGTCACTACCAACTTCACTTCCTACCACATCCATCAGTGCGTCACATTAGTACGCCATCTCATGTATGCTTCGGGATCATGCGCCCATCGCATTCATGCGAGAAGACTAAACGGTGATCTCCACGAAATACGATTAAGAAAAAAGCTAATAAAGCTACATTGCCTTGAGACTTCACAATGTCTCGTTCCTTCAGCAAAGTCGATTTTAGCGCATATGTTCAATTTTCTCTTCGTATGAGGTGCGCCTCTGCAAAGCTGGCAAACTCGATTACTGATGGACGCAAGCTTCCATCCGTTTTGGCGCTAGCTCCTATACTTCACATGTGCACTTCACTCGTGTTTCTACGCCCCTCGTGGGCAGGGGGTTCGCCACCCTTTTCTTATAGTATTATGGGAGTTGCAAGTGGTTCGCCGTCTACGGGTCATCGCAGTACCACGGTCATTGACTCGAAACTCCACTATTGCGTCATATTGTTGTAGCCTGAACCCGAGCTCGCTCCTCCTGTCTGAGACAAGAACGACATTAACGCACAGACACAGCTGACCCTTGCTCACGCAGTGCCGCAGCAAACTGTCGCATACAGCAACTCGTCCACTAAACCTTGACGCTCCACTCCCACGGCTTCTACAAGATGGTACGATTCAACCCTGTCACGCCTGTTCTGAGCACATGCGCACACGCCGTACCGACCACTCTTGCTTCCAAGCTCCCCTCGCCGCAGCGCTGTCCGACGTGTACGATAACTTCACAAATCCGAGACATCGAAGCTGTACAGGGACAGTTTGACATACGGGGTGGTCTTTTCCAGTCCAAAGAAGGCGGGAAAGGCGACCATGCGAGCGCGTGCCACAAGGCCGTCAGAAGGGCCTGGCGCAGGGCAAAGATTGCACTGACAAATACTGTGGAATCGTTCGAAGACCTACTCAATGACATAAGTGTGCCAGTCCAGGACCTGGCCAAACTGAGAGAAGCGCTGAATGTGTGGGACGAGAAGAAGGTCTTGCTAGGTAGAGTGCCGGGTCTAAGATACATCAACGGCGCAGAAGAGGAAGAGCCAACCACGTTGGAGAAGGAGGGTGCGCGTTTGTTGATGGTATGGTTGAGGATGGTGATTGAGAAAGAAACGAAGGAAGAGTGGAGAGACGAGGTAAAGCCATCCGTATCCGCGACAGGATTGAACGAACCGCAGCAGGTGCTCACGATACCGGAGTCAACTGGATTGGATCCGTTAGTAGAAGCTTTGCGCAGTCAGCCACCAGAGTTTCAGTGGACTTCAGCACCAGAACCGGCATCGGAAGAAAGTTCAGATGCACATCTAACAGCCACAACAATGACTGCGACGCCGCCGGCATCCCGGCATGACTTGGCGATGCCCAAATCGATTCTCAAGCGCCCACACACCCGCACCATTCCCGGCAGCCAATGCGCATCACCATCGCCTAAACGGGTCCGCACAGCAGATTCGGTGACTATATCACCCGAGCACCTCTACGTCGTCAACCCTTCACCCTTCCAACCGCTCTCTCGCACCACAATCGTGCTGCCACACGCCGCTCATACCCTTGCCGAGAATCGTCGCCCACGAACTAAGTTCCATCGCACGACTACAGCCTACACACCTGGTGTGTGGGCATCGGAGGCCTTCAGCGAAAAGTTGGATACCAGCTTCCGTGGCATGTCGCACGAGGATATGAAGGAGCAGTACGATGAGGATTCAGCAGAACAAGAGCAGGAACAGATGTTTGCGGATAAGCTGAAGGAAACGAGCAGAGGGTGGGTGGCGCTTTGGTGGGCGAACAAGGTCGCTCCGCACTTGGACCTCGAGAAGCTGAAGATGGAAATGCTGGCACGAAGTGAGGAGACGGAAGTGAGCTAGACCGCTGCACTTGACTGTGGTGTGCGAAGCTCCGGGTCGTGATTGCCGCTATGAAATTGAGGATTCGACGTGTTGCTTTAGGAAAACACTAGGGTTTAAGACTACGTGGATCGGAGTGAACATTCTGGGGACTGTTCGAGACGCTTGTATACCCCTAAACATGATGGGTACAGGCGCGCGATATTGTCCGGTTTCTGGGGATCCGGTGCGCCTTCCAATGTTTGCTCTGTTTTCTTTTAGATTACCTGGGCAGGAGCGAAGCCGCCTGATAGGTTTCCCATGCAAAAGCTCACAAAGCTGCCGAAGGATCGCTGGTGATGGAAGTGACATTGGATTTCAAGTGTGGGCGAGGGAGCGGCATAGCGCCAGGTTGGACGCAAAGCTGGGTCGAGGTGATGGGGCAACGCGTCGTCGCGTCAGGCGTTCCTGCAACTGGTTCCTGCCGTAGCGCGAACACCGCAGTCGGGAAGATCTCCGCGGCTACGTCACAACGGTCTTTCTAGAAACCTTAGATGTGAACACTTCCTTTCCATAACACGTGCATCTCTGTTATAGCGGAGGCCACGAGACGCATCAAAACAAAGATGCCTGCTACACAACCCAGCGCGAACACGACTGAGTTCATGGACGCCTCCAGCTACCTTATTGTGACGCTCTAACCGATTCCACTAGCGCAGGAACGGAGCTGTGAGGAGGAGAACAGCGAAGTAGAACTGGGAGCAGAATCGGAAGCTGAGAGCTCAGGCGCAGAGTCGATCGACAGAGAAGACCCCGAGACGCTGCTCGAAGAAGCAAAAGCAAATCAATTTGAAGCAGAAGAGGAAGTCAAGGTCGCCGCCGAAAAGCTTGAGCGCAAAAAGCGCAAAGTAGGCGACATACGTAGGAAATGGAATTTCTACTCCTCACAATGGGTGGAAGACTATGCAAGCAAGAAAGACCAAGACATCACAGATAGTGATTGGGAGCGCGGTGTTGGGACCATCGAGTTTGGAAAGCACCTTATCATCGAAGATTACGCTCCCTATGCCGGTGATATGGGCATGATGATCGATCTCCTCGGCGGGCCTACAGACTCTCAGGCGATGAAGTTCAACAAACCGAAACATGCATCCCTGACCCCCGAAACCGTCCAGTCCTACAACGACAGTGAGGAGGAAATGTTTTCCGTTCAAGTCAACTTTCTTGGCGATGACTACTTGGAGTTACGCAAGGATGGCATCTACTTTGCTGGGATTCTGGCCCAAGATCGGAAAGCGTTGAGGCGTACAGCCGAGGAACTCGATGAAAAGTGGCGGAATTGCAAGTATACCGGGCATATGCACACGGCGAATGACAAAAAATTGAAGACTATACTGGCGGAGTTTGGAGGACCCGTTGACTTGGAGGATTCCGGTTCTGGGAGCTATGACGAGAGCGACGATGAGGATGACAACGAAGATAAAGAGTGAGAAAGCATGCGATCACCAAATTCATATACATTTATCTTGCCATCCATGACTTTGTCATACTCTTGGTTTTGCAGTGCGAGGATATCTGATCGTGAAATCGACGCATGATGACGTCGTGGCATTGAACCGGACTCAATGCACTACTTTTGGTGAACCAAAGGCAATGCAACGCGTCTCGGCGCGACACTCAACCTGACCTTGAGCACCACAAGGTCTCTTACTCCATCAACGCATCTACGTCTTCCATCTGCGCGTAGAACTGCATTACCAAAGAATCGAACCGTAATCCGCTCCTGGAAGTGTCCAAGCCAGAAGGCCCTTCTTCCGCCTCGGTATGGCGACGCAGCATAATCACGACGGTCTGAGAGTGTTTGACCTGCATACTGGTATGATGCCCCGACTCTTGTTCCGATAAAAGCTTACATACGCGCAAAGAGATGCCGATTGTGAAGAATGAAGACGAATGGGAAGACGAAGAAGTAGGGACGGATGAAGAAGAGAATCACCGCTTGAACGATGGAGACATATACTTGCAAGAGTGCATTGTGGAACTTAGGACCAAAGCAATCCGTTTCGAGGATCAAGCACAAGCTCTAAAGGCAAGACTACAAAACGGCGAGAAGATACCTCTGGGAGACATCAGCGGCAACTATACGCTTTTCTCGTCTTAACATTTAGACTTTTACGCTCAGAATCCAGACCAGTGGTGGGAAGGCGGAGATACTATCGAGGACTGAGAAGCCGGAAGCCTGAAAATTGATAGGCAATATTCAGAGCTAATGTTATCTAAAGGTGATAAAATAATTGGAGTCAAGCTCAATCTCATGGACGAACCGGAAGACGGGTTTTTGATGGATTTCAAGAACCCTCCGCAGTTCGCATCACAAGACCCTGCTTGAACGTCAGCCTATTGCACCGTGGAACTGGATGCCTTTGATTGCGAAGTCACGTTCTTGGGTGAGGGTGTTCTGGAGGCGTGCTTTCAAGGCAATCGACTGGAGTGCGAGGGATTGTCGGACTATGTGCATTATGTTGGTGTCTGGGGTGCGATGGACGACTCCGACGACGATTTTGATCATGATTCGGAACCTTATGGATACTGAGCAAGAATGATGATAAGTCGGGGGACTTGTTGCTGTGCTATTGGCCGCTGCAAGAGCTAACAAGACCTTGCCGAAACGTATGGTCACCGGCATAGCGAAGTCTCGAGTAGAAGAACTTATCGATGAGCCTTCAATGGCGTAAAGTCGTTAGCAATAAAGATTTCGTGATCGCGACGCATCCAAAACATCAACCTGTCCCAATTATCAACGGCATACCCAGCGCTCATTTCGGCGGCCGACCGTCCGTGACCTCTCCGTACGACGGAGCGTCGTAGTCTCCAAAGCAAGCAAATTCGTAATCCGCAAGCTCAATCTGCTTTTGCTGAACCTTCAGGAATGTCTCCATCTCGCACCACCCGTCGTCTCGATCGCCACATTCCTTATGACTACGGCCGAGTGGAATAGTCCTCTGGTTGAGAATAAAATGAACGTAGCTCGTCGGCGGCCCGTCAAGGTATATTTTCTCGTCCGTCCGATTGGGGTTGACGGGTGCAGGTGCTTTGATCACTTCGATATCAAGGCGACCAGCGAATGGTTGGAGATGTGAGAGGATGAATTCACGGGGCGTCTTGATGTGGGTTGTGGGAAGTACCTCGCTAAACTGCGTAATGCCGAATGCGACAAGGATACTGACGATGCCGGCATCGTGGCTAAAGTCTAGGTTCAGGTTCTGATCGATGGGAAAGGTGACGGTATTGTTGTCAAGGGTTACATTGATCTGGGCAGACGGGGAGGTGATGACGTGGTGCTGCATGCGGGCGAGGACTTCTTCCACGTAGCCTGCGCATTATTAGCATGGTGAGGGTAGCATAAGGGTCGTCAATCCGTACCAATTCCAATAGCACGACCGACTGAAGAGCCAAATCCTGTGCCTGCCTGGAATGAAAGATCCAGGGCGTACTCGTAGCCTTCCCACTCTTCGTAGGTGAATAGGCCGCACCAGTGAGAGAAGCCAAGCGAAATCGTCTCGTACGAACATAAAGCTTGAGCGTTGTAGGTATCGCTGATCGTCCAGTCGAGGTCACCGGTGATGTTGCTCCTGAACCTCTGATGAGCATCATGAAGGTACACGCCGATCCACTCCATGAGACCTTGCCTAGCCGTCGGCCAACTCGAATGGTTACACTGCTTATAACCAGCAAGCGTATTGTTGAAGCCGGGCGCCTCAATCGCCAGCTCAAGCGTCGCATTTTGCGGCCAGCCCAGACCGAAAAAGCCTGCGAGGAAGTACTCCGCCGACTCGGTCATGCGTCTTTGGGTTGTGCTCCGAACGACAACCTTGCTTCCATTGTTGGGATACAAATGACCATACTGATAGTAGTGTAGGGTACCAGAGGTGAAAAGCTCTTGCTTACCATTGGGGACTAGAATCTCAGCGCCCAGCAGAAACTGCCAATCGTTGAGGAACGAAAGCGGTCCATGGCCAGTAAACTTGCCAGCCGCGTCTGTAAGCTTCTTCCCTAGAGTCCGCTCTGCAGCTTCACCACTGACTTCGGGGTACCGACTTCCATGGCGGTGGACCATGTTAAGCCATGTCACGTTGGTGCCAGGCGGTATCGAGTATTCGTTGACGCCGAAACCTCTAGGATTAGGAAAGTATGGACTGATGTTTGCCATGCTCTGGAAAATATTTTTGTTATCCGCATTGCCGGCAATGGGGATCTGGGTTTCAAGAGGCGTATTTGGGATATACGACACGCCAGCAAAAGGTGCCAAGTTTGTTTGCGCCATGAACGGGGCAGCGCCAGTTTTCGTAGGACCTTGGAAGTGCCCATCATCCGTCACAAAGTAGTCCGGAACAGATGACTTTGATGGTGTTGCTTTGCGATTGTTAATTGCTGCCTCAATTTGCTGGCCCAGCCAACAAGACCAGGGAGTACTGACACTTCACATTTTGTTCGCCTTGAAGAGGAACTTGAGCCCCAGATCGACCTGTTCGTAATTAGCATTGTTATTTTAAGCCACAGCAACAGCAGGTGGCTAGTGGGTGAGGCGTACGCACCGAGATTGGCCGGGCTAAACGAGTTGAGGAGCTGCAGCGAGAGCTCGAGGATGCCGTGCATGGTGGGGTAGCTGCGAGCTCTTACTCAGCAACGTGCAAAGTGCAGATCTAATGAGGTAGGCACGATTGATCGTCTGCAAAACAAGTCACCGCTTCACTACACGTCGCTGTCGCTACACTGGAGTTTTCGCGTCCAGATTGTTAAGAGGCAGCTTGAGCTTGGGCCATGGGTTGGAGTTGGCAGTGACGCAATGCCGAGGGCTGTCCAACACGGTATCCTGGGCCATATCACCCACATGGGCGTTTCGCATTTCGCTCAAAGTCGACAATTGAGAAACCTTCACACCGGATGAACTGTTCCCAGTGCACTATGCGGATGTTTTTGATCATGATGAATAAGATACGGAAAGCTCAATGCATGCTTCGTCGGGCACAATAGCAAGCTGCGAATAGCTGGAACGCATCGCATTTAACCATTCGTGACTTCGCATCGCATTTAACCATTCGTGACTTTGAATCGCCTTTGCATGGTTCTAATATTCTCAGGACCTCATATGAGGCGGAGAGACTAGATGAGGGTGAGGCTTCATGTCGCGACACCATATCGCGTCCCCGCCCTCGTTATCTGGAGATTGCGGTCAACTACATTCACGCAAGTGCAGATCGATCGCCGATTTCTCAGTGCAATATGCTCTGAAGATCGTTGATGAATGGCGATCAATAAGAGAATCTAATGGGTTTGTCGGGACCTCGCGTCCGCGCTTCAGTTGCCTCATTAATTTCCGGTATAGTCTTGACTACTCGGCCACGGAGATGGGCAACGATGATCTTTAGAAAATTATGCTTGTGGTCGCAGGGGATCCGGGGAATCCCCAACTGTCTGGTCTAAAAGTGCCACATCCGAATCAAGTGGGGAAAGACTGCTAATCGATAATAGCAGCGCTTCTTACGCATCTCTGGTGTCGGTGTGTTCAATGATCTACTCACACCATGAAGGATGGCCGTCTCTTCGAACGACAGTCACACCTTTATATCCACTGAGGGAAATTGCGGCGGCTCCGAGGTGGATATATATAGAACTCGCACTCCGTGTTAAGAGAAGCTTTCGTCCAGTGCACAGAGGCATTTGACCACTGTTTGTCCCATGGGCCAGGTCTAATGGGTATATATCGCATGTTATAGGGACGCGTGGTTGTAGGAGAGCCCACCGGCGAGTTTGTCGGTGTCTCACGTCCAACTCTTCATGCCCCGTGATGCATACCAGGCGTCCTCTGCGACTTACATCACTACATCCCAGCGGCGTCACTCTGCAACACAAATCGCCGCACTGTCTCCGAATGCAGCCCTACCGGACATATACACCGCAGCTCCACAATTACTCGCACGCCGGCGCAACAGCGGCATGATGTGACTTGGTTCGGCAGCGTTTGATTACTGGGTTCGGCAGCCTTCCATGATCGAAGTTTCGTGATTGATGTCGCCTTGCTCTGAAATGTCAAGTAAGGTGTCGGACCGATATAAGTGTATTGGTTGCGTGTACCAGGTGGACCCTGGATAGCAAGAACATGACTCAGGTACCATCTGCTGGAGAACCACCGAAGAACGAAAAGTGGGCACCCTACAGCGAATTGCCGGACCAGCGATGATGCAGAGACAACGGGAAGAGTGCTAGCAGCATGCAAACCGATTGATTGAGTGAAATAAGCGAGCTGTGGTGACTGTTTTGTTGAGTTGGAGGTGTCGGAGATGTTGGAGACGTTGGAGTAGGAAGTTTTGCACAAGGAACTCAAAGCAAACCAAAGCAAACGGTGTCCCAGTCGAAGGACAATATGATGCAGTCACAATCCCGTGCGAGTCGTGTAGAGAGGTTAATTGTCATGATGTCTTGCAGGCGCGTCGGCCTGTCGCTCTCACGTTACAGAGCATGTGTGTCGCCTTGAAACCCCGTGCTGATCGTCGCCGACTGAAAACAGCAGTGGCACGCTGGCAAGGTATGCAGACGCGTGGTGAAGACGTGCTGCGCAAGGCCGGACCGAATAAAGCAAAGATAGTAGTTGCAAGGCCGGCATCAGCCGGTCCTACTTGAATACCCGCGGGAAAATGACACTCGTTCGTCTGTCTTGCCCCAAGCAGCCGTGTTCCCGAAGGATCGTCGCGAGGCAGAACAGCGGTGACCTTTTGATGCTTCAGAGCGCTCATCGAAGCAGAGGTTGGAACCTAGCGAGATGCGGATCGTACCGGCAAGGTGGAGCTATGTGCGCTGAAACAACTTATTGATAATGGGGAAGCGGAAGGCCACTCAGACGAGAGTGTTTTCTCACGTTGGAACGTTCAACGTCATGATCCTGGAGATCGCCGTTGTCCAATGCAGGAGAAGTACAGATTCGACAAAGTGCGACAGTGTCGCGGCGGAGGCGGGAAATGTCCCATCCACTTATGACAGAATCACGGCTGTCATATTGCACGAAAAGAAGCTCTTGGCCCGGCGCGCAAAGGTCGAATAGAAGCACCGTGAGCGGTTGCTCAGCGCCCAGGGTGACGTGCTGATCAAACGAGAATTTCGTCATTGGCCATGGCAGCGTGCGGAGTGCAACGCCCACGAGATGTCAGGGTCTCTGGCGCTGGCGCTGGCGATGGAGGGTGAGGGGCTGGAGACGAGGCTCGAAAAGGCCTTTTTCTGTGTGCCACACTCGAGCGCAGTGCATGCTGGTGGTGCCAACGGGCGAGGATTGGTGGCAACGGCAATCTACAAATACCATGTACGCCAAAGTGGCAGGCCAACGCCGCCGCCGCAGGGTCCCCTTAGCCGATCTTATATATTTCTGGTGCGCAAGCTCGACGAAACGGATGGCGCACAAGGAGGGATCAGCGACCACGCCCGACACGAGCGGCTGGTGATGTGCGCATGGACAGCATGACCCGCAATCAGTCGGTCTGTAACGCGTCGACCTGTGCGCTATGTGCTATGCGGTGGGTACAATAGTGTGGGCGGAGACTGCGAACGTGGCCGTGGTGGTGGTGCACCGGTCTCTGGGTGCAGTGCTGAGGCTGCCCGCTCGCATCGTGACTTTGGCCGTTGGACGCAGGCACCGTCGTCGTCGCCGCCCCAGCAGGCAGGCCCGGAGACGTCAGCGGCGACGCCATTGGCGGTTGACGGAACCCACGGCAGCGTTCAGTGATGTCAGCCGCCCGCAACGCGCAGCCGTGCTCTCAGTGCGGTGGGACGTGGCGGAATGGGGCAAGTGATCAGCTCTCCCATGTCTCGCAGCGGCCGGCGACGTCATGCACCGCTTTCGGCCTTCATCAAGACCTCTGCGGTCGCAGCGCCGCAGCAACGTCTTCACCACCCTCGCCCGCGCGCACGCCCTGAATCAAGCCGACGACACGGTCCAAGCTGCGCGCATCCACTGCCCGCGCGACATTCGCCAACACGCCCCAGTTTCCCTGGTCGCAGGCCTGGCAATAGCTGTTCGGCCATCGCAGCGCTAATTGACCGCTTCTAATCATCCGCGCCTCTGGTGGGTGCTTTTGCCCTTGCCGATCCGCAACGCAAACCTTGCCTGCGTGTCGACGACGAGCAGCAGCCAGAGACAGCCACTGTCAACTCGTGCTCCAGTGCTCGCCGGTAGTAGCCATACGAGCGCGCTATTGCCTGTTGCCGCCGCCGCTGCCACCCCGAGCTGTCTGCTGCTCGCTGCGTGCACATTCGACGCCCGCCAGCAGGGATCCTCGTCTCGGGAGACCCTGAAGCATTATCTGGCTTAGCGCCGACAGGGGCCCACCCACTCTAACACCCTTCCACATCAACCGTGTGGCTTTATCTTGGCCTGAACCCACCCACGGCATACTCTTGCCGACGCTCGCCCACCTGGCTCCATCCCTAACCTACACTCTGAGAGCCGCACTATACTGTCTCGTGCCATGAACCCGCAGATTTCCATCACCTCCTACCCGTCTACTTCAACGCAAGACGACCGCCGCCCGTCCTACCCCGACGACATGTCGACTTCCTCCTCCAACTCTTCCATCAGCGACCAGGAGATGAAGAACGACCCCACACTACAGGCCCGGCCCCGGCTAGGGAGCAGAAAGTCGAGCGGCACCATCATAATACCCCGCGACAGCCCCAACGTCGAGATGAAGGAGGAAGAGGAGGAGTACGACGACGGCGATGCGCGCACCATGAGCCCTCGCCGGAGTAGCGAAGAGATTGAGAAGATGGGCCAGGATGCTCGGCAAGCTCTGATAGAGTAAGTAACTCGACCCTGCATCTCCACGTACGTGGCATGCAACGCTGCGAACCCCCTCGGTGTCGCTGTCGCCCACTGTGCTTGCTCTCTCTTTTGTGTGCGCGTTTTTGACTTTCGTCCCAGCCCTTACCAGACTAACCGTTTCGCTAGACAAGCAAAAGCCCTCCAAGCCAGCCTCATGCAGATTGTCGACCGTGTCGAGGTTGTCAAGAACGAACACGAGAAGCTCGAGGGCGGCAACAAGTTCCTCCAATCGTACGTACTCCCCGCATCTGCATCGTGACGACTGACTAACGGTTCGCAGATATATTGGCGAGCTGATGCAGACCAGCAAGCTCACCTCCACGGGCGCTGGCAAAGCGTCCAAAGTCAAGGGCAAGGGCAGGGTCATCAAATAACAATCAGTCCTCGTCTTCCTTCCCACAGGCACTGCGAGCGTCCACCACGTCGGCATTCCTCCCAGGCCCCGACTCATCATGGACGCTACTCGCCTCTCGAACCCCCACTACCACGCAATCATGATGGTCTACTGCCTCACGTACTGACCATCACCACCTCGTTCCAATACACGAAACACGCACGTTGACACCGCGTTTATGAGCATCTGCATAGCGGCACAGGATTGGGGAACCGGCGTTCGTCATTACACTTCGATTCAGCATACAGCTTCTGTCTTACCACCCTTTCGACAACTATTTGAACTCGGCTCCGCTCGGCTCAGTGTTGTCGCGCTCCATTTTGCGATTATACCACGGCACATTGCGCCCTTGACCATTGGGTTTTACCTTACAACTTTACACTTTCACCCGACCACTTCACGGGGCTATGGCGACTACGGTGTTATGGGAGTTCCTTTTAGTTTCGATTCTATATCATGGCAGGATTTTGTACGGTACCCAAGCCCCCTTTGTTTTTGCTACCAATGGAAGAGTTGAATCAACGTCTTCCAGCCTATAGCTGAAGTATCGGTGCTTTGTCTGATACTCGGCGCTATGTAAGGCTTCATCTTATTTGAGAGAAAATTAGAAGTAACATGGTTTGCACGAGCGAATAAGCATCTTGGTTATTCATGCACAGAACCACAGCACAACCGTCGTGTTTCTGCCGCCCAACATTGCCATCACGATCTTTGAATGTAGATGACAACTACATGACTGCATGTGTGTCAGTGCATGAGTGCCCAATCTAGCATCGAAACAGGCAGGACCCTGCATGCCCATGCCAGATACGGTGAGCTGCGTAGCAGATGACCCGTCCAAGGCTCCACGAAGGAACATGACAAGGCTGCCGCAACGCAAGAAAAACTGTTCGAGCAGACCCGCACCTCTGCCCCTCTCTTTGTCGGACGATGCCCCAACCCAAAGCGCGCAAGACAAGGAAAACTGACAGCCGCCACACTAAGCTTGACTGGACTAAGAAAACCATGCAGACAACGCCCACCGCCCTGGTAACGCACGCCCGTCTCCGCTCTCCGTTGTTCCTACTTTCATGTTTGTTCTCCGCTTGCATCCAAGCGAAAGCGATCGGAATGCCCACGATGAACTAAAGAACCAAAGAACTCTATTCCATCACGCGCAAATCTAACGACTCATGCTTTTTTTTCTTCTCTTGCGTCTCTCGCTTGCTTGCTTGCTTGCCTACGTTCCGCTTTAGCGCGTGGGCGCACACGCGATGCAATCATCAATCATACACAAGCCTCTAGTGTGCGATTCGCCGTTGCAACGTCGTGTCACAGATCTCATGTGTCCGACTTGTGCGCCAAGCCCACGCTGCGGTAATGCAGATGCACTCCACTTTGCTCTGCCGTGGTAAGGCTCACATGTGCAGTGCAGGCAGCATCCATCGCACTTGCCGAGTTGTTGCCGGAAAGAAGGAAGCAAGGCAAGTGCAACGTGGAGGAAGGTTATGGGAATAAGAATCCTGAAACTCTCTACCTTGCTCGACTCGGGTGTTGGTCCGGAGCTCCTCCCATACCATGATTGGTGCGGAGCCCTTCGAGGAGAATGGGAGATTAAGGTGCGGATATTATGATTCGTGGGGGCGAAATTGGCCGCTGGTGCGCTTGGGGAGGGGGTTCCGCGACATCAACTTAGCAAGCGAGATAGGTGGGAGTGCTAGTTACTATCGATAATATTGGGATTGACAAGCTCATGAGCTAAAGCCAAAGGCAGGCCATCGCGCTCGGCGGGCGCGCTGTTATTGTTGTTGTTGTTCACCTTCGGTATCGGTGCGGTGAGGGGAAGACGCCGACGATCTCTATCAGCCTTGCATCACGACTTCCCCATCTTGCCCTGGTACTCCGACGACACGCAAATACCACGATAACAACCGCTCACATGCGCCGGCATTCATGTCAATCTCGGTACTTGCGGAGCTGAACACGTATGCTTCCATGGAACTCTCGAAAATTTCTACTTTCGTCTCGTCGACTTCCTCTTCTGTACACTTGAGGAAGGCGCTACAGACCAGGAGTTGACATGGCCTCCTGCAGTTGGCGACGGGATGTTGCAGATGAGACGTGGTGACTAGGTGTACGTGTCCGCACATGAGCTTGTCTTGCCATCGTCTGATCCACGATGCTGTACATGCAGGCAGCGAGTCATTCCCCTCCGGTCCGGGCGTTGGAGACTTGTGCCTACGTTTGACTGATGTAAAAAATGGTAATGGAGTATGCCACATCGTCGATACCTTGGATGCTACACCCACATCGAAGCCGGGAATTTTACACATAGGTTACGGCAAGATATCGGTCGACCATATATCGGGCTTCAAGATCTTCTTGACCCTTGCGTCCACCAAAGACTTCGTGACTGCTAGGTATTAAGGTAATATGAATTCACACCCACATTCCAGTACACCAAGCATCCACACCGGCTACCGGAACCAGAGGTGTTAGATAATCATGACAATTCTCTGGATCAGCGAGAAAGAGTGTAGTCAAAACTGGAAGAAGTGAGAGAGTGGATATGCTATGTCACTGGAGAACGTATCCCAAACACACCTTAACAAGGCGGCCAGGCGGTGTTTATTCATACCCCAAAGTCGACTCGCCCTCCTACGCTTTCATGACATCCACCCATCCCTCTGGCATGACCTTCCCACCCTTATATCCATCAACCAGCCACTGCTCACTATCAAATCCAAACTCAATCAGCGCATCTTCACTTCCCCACTCTCCGTTTCCACTCAACCCAATCGGGACCTTGCCAGTGCCCTTGACGCCATCAACATAGGCAATAGGGAATTGTATGCACGGTATCCCTGTGAAGTTCGCCAGCCAAACATACTCCATGTTCCTGATTTGCATATTGCCATTGGTCACACCGTGAGAAAGTTCAGCTTCATCAATGGGCCAGCCAGCATTCGGCGTTGTGGGCGTGACAATGATGAGGCCCGGGTGTTTGCGGAAAAGGTCGGCTAGATGTTCCATGAGGACGTTGCGCAGACGCTGGGCAAGGAGAAAGTCCGTTGCTGGGGTTTGTCGCGCCACGCTCATGAGAATCCTGTTGGCGGGCGTAAGGTCGTAGATGGACGTCCTGTGTCCTGCTGCACCTTCGGCCATGATAGTCATTGCGTGGGCCAGTTGACCCTCTGTCAGCAGCGGGATACTGACATCGACTATTTGGTATCCCAGTTCAGACTCAAAGTACCGCAAGGTTGATTGACAGGCTTCCTGCACTGGAGGATCTGCACGGTCGATCCAGGCTTTATATACACCCAGTACTTTGTTTCGAGGCCCGGTGTGTTTCTTGGGTGGGTTGAATAGCGATGAGGGATATGTTGATGGGTCAGGCTGGGCGAGGACACGGTATGCGATCTCGAGATCCGACATGTTGCTTGCGAGGGGCCCGCGAACGGTGACGGATTTCCCGGCGTCTGGCATGGGCGCGACGGAGACGCGGGAGTGGGATGGCTTCAGACCATATAGACCGCAGTAGTTGCTGGGGATTCGGACTGAGCCACCTCCGTCTGAACCAATAGCAAAGGGTATGAGACCATGTCCTACCGCAGACGCAGCGCCTCCCGATGAGCCTCCCGGGTAGTATGAGCTGTTGTATGGGTTTCGTGGTGTGCCCCAATTAGGGTTGTTATTTGTGGTATCTAGATCAATCAGCATTGTCCATGAAACCACAGAAGCAACGTTTCACTCACCCATCCCCATCTCATGCATGGTCAGCGTGCCGACCAAGACGGCGCCCTCCTTCTCGAGCATCTTCGCACACCAGCTCGTTTCCTTGTTTCCCCCACGGCTGTAGTCGTAAGTGGTGCCGACATAATGCTTGTATCCCGTGACCTTGAGGTCGTCCTTGACTCCGAACGGCACGCCATCTAGTATACCCAATGGCTGGCCCTGCTTGTACCGTTGCGTGGAGGCTTCGGCAGCTTGTCTGACCATGTCTACTTTGCTGTCCATGAAGGCCGTCGAATAGGGCGAGCGCTGTGCAACATCTCTGCGTATGAGAGGCAAGAGGTGTTCTACTACATCGGTCGGTGTAAGTGCGCCGCTCGAGTATGCATCGTAGAAGTCTTTGATCGAGTAGAATCGGTTGGAGGAGGACGCGTGCGGGGACGATGAGCGGAAGTTGGATTTGTCGGTGTAACTTATGGGAGCATCGTCGGATTCAGGCAGCGGAATCACGGTGGGGTCATAACGCGGGTCGATGCCGTCGAGTTGCCTGCATTCTCGCAAGGAGCTGAAGCCAGCATTACTCCACAGGATGCCCGGGACCAGTGGTACAGTCGCAACTCTGGAGCTGTTAGCTTGGTGACACAAGGGAACTAAATTGACTCACAGATTGGAAAGATAGTGCAGTAAGGCGCCCTTGACTACGGGGTTCTTTCCGGGCGGTGGGGCCTTGTATGGCGCGTCGTGAGGTTTAGGGAGCGGGTAGTTGAAGAAGCGCGGGGATGTCTGGCTGCTTCCCGGCATCTTGGCTGCGACTGCACGGGACCAATGGCAAATGAAGCTGAAGGAGTAGGCGATTGGACCTTTGGTAAGACTGGTATGCTCCTCCGCTGCCTTTATGCGAATCTTGATAAGCCTCGGGATACCTCAAGCACTGCGCTAGCTTTCACATGCTACTAGTTGGGGTGTTTCGTCATTGCGCAAGCTCCAAGATGTCCGATGCTCCCAACGTAAGCAACAACAAAAGAAGCTTTCCGAACAAGGTCCGATATTGATCGAAGAGCACATGAATTCAATTATGTCTACTGTTCATTGCTGCTGAGCCATGTGCGAAAGTTACGTCAGCACTATAGCTCTCCTCCGTCTCAACTCGTTGCCACACCGTAACACACCCAAAGGACAAAGATAATGTAGTCGTATACATGGCGTCCGCCTGCATAGAGCCCTTGAAACTTCAACTTTGAAGGTATAATTGTAGTGACGGCCTCTCCCGGACGTGCGCCTGCCGTTCTGCAGGATAGCCATAGCCTGCATTCCGTATCCGTTCGAAGCCGTTCGTACGCGTCTACTGCTTGCCAGAGACCTGGTCGCCCATGCGGTTGTACTCCTTCTGCATGTTCTCAACCTGCTTCTTCAGGTTCGCCATGTCGCGATCCTTGGCAGCGAGCTCCTCCTTGAGAGCTCCAACCTCGCCAGCACCACCAACATTCTTCAGCGAAGTGCCTTTCTTGGTGCTGGGGTCACCCTTGAGGGTCTTGACCTCCTCTTCGAGACGGAGAACATCGAGGATCATGACGTAGGTACGGTTGAGGATGAGCGACAGGAAGAGGGTGAAACCACAAAGGTACATGTTGCGCTGCGAGTAGAACTTGCGGGCCTGGACCTCCATGCGCTCGATGCCTCCAGCAGCAACGCTTCTTGTGTCGTTAGTATAGCGTCATGTAGGTGGGTTGCTTGACTTACGATCCGCGGCCCTGGTCGTCTGAGCCAGAGAGCTCAATCTGCACGCGGTATACGCGGTTGACACTGTCAATGAACAGGATCAGAATGAAGATGAACGTGATCTACGCATGTCAGATGAGTCCTCCGCCTGGATGTAGTGGTTTCCGTACCTTCATGCCATATTGCAGCTTTGCTATTATAGGGCTCTCCGAGATGAAGGTGAAGAGCTTGCGGCGCCATGTGAAGGGTAGAGGGACGATGAGGGCGCAGAAGATGAGCATCTCCGTCACCAGGAGGAGGAAAACCTAGAAGATGAAGAGTTAGCACAAAGGCCACATACGCAGTTGTAGACAAGGCGCGTAGGAAAGCACGCGAGCAGTGACGAGACGAGACCATTGACATCTCTCTCGACCGCTGCTCTCATACAATGAGGGGGGCTGCTTACCAGACTGTAGTAGAGCGTCATGATGGCTACGTGGTATTATTGTCTGGTGTGTGTGTTTGTGTGGGAGCGGGGTTGAGCAGGATCAGCAATGGACCTGGGAGAGCTGGCTTGCGTATACGTGCAAAGGACCAGCAGGGAGATGAGAATGGTGCGGAGGGCCGGAGAGGATTGCAGGAGGGTTGCTGTGAAAGTGGGAACGGAACGCGATGTGATGTAGGGGAGCCGCAAGTGCCTAGCTGTGACGTATGATCGCAGCTTTCCCAACTTGCTCACTAGCGCATGGGCCGCCGGTCTAGCCTCTTCTAGCCGCATTTGCCCTCACAATTTGAGCGAGTGCTTTTCTCTTTTGAGCAGCAACGCCAACAACGCACGCCTATTCTCAGCCTGGCCGCCTTGCTTGCATAAAATGACGACAGGTGAAGGAACCAAGCTCGAGCCCGACCATTCGGTCCCAGACGGTGCTGTCTCTAATGGCACCAATGGCACCAATGGTACAGTCAATGTGCAATCCGAACCACCTGCGAGCCCCAAGAAGAGGAACAGGACTAGCAGTCAAGACATCGAGGACGCGGATACCTCTGTCAAGCGAGTCAAGGGTGTCGCACCCATCAAGGCAGAGTACATGCGCCACCCACTTGAAGTAACTCGCGTGCTAAGAACACCAGATTCCTGATACGACTAGATAACAACAAGGCCGCCACCAAAGACACAGTCATTGACGACGATGCAGCCGAGGGCGCCGATGCTGAGCACAAATCTGAAGGCCTGCCAAAGACTGATGCTCGCGATGGCCCCAGAAAGGGCAAGAACAACAAAAAAGACAAAAAGCAAAAGGGCCAAAACACCAGCCGCACTTTTGGTAGCTCGCGCGACAAGATACCACTCTGTGGAACTCGCGCATCTTACAATGAATTTTCACCCAAGGAGTGTCCTTTCGGCGAGAAGTGCAAGTTCGAACACGATATCCGCAAGTACCTGAAGGAAGGCCGGCGAGAAGATCTCACTACCTTCGATGGCCAATGTCCAGTCTATGCTGTCAAGGGTTTTTGCCACTTTGGCTGGAAGTGTCGATTTGTCGGCAGCCATTCCGAAGAGCGCACTTTAGAAGACGGCCGAAAAGAGTTGGTCTTGAAAGAGGATGCCGACCGCAAAGCCAAATTCTCCAGCTTTGACGAAGAGGCAGAGGCTGAAGTGGTAAACATCGTGCCTAAGGACATCAAGATTGGCTTATCGAGACGGAAGATTGGAACCCCGCGCTCTGACCAGTACCTACAATGGATCGAAACCAATGCTCGCAACGAAAGAGAAATGTTTGATGCAGCTCAGATGGACATGGACGTTCTTAAGGAGGAGAAAGAGGCGCGCAGAGCGGAGTATGTGGAGGCGCCCTTCAGGCCGTCGGAGAAGCGTAGGCTCTACTATGGGCCCGAGACGCCAATGCTCGCACCTCTCACCACTCAAGGCAACATGCCGTACCGCCGACTCTGCGTGGACTTCGGCTGCCAAGTGACCTGGAGCGAGATGGCCATGGGTATGCCACTGATCCAAGGTGACAAGGGCGAATGGCCGCTTCTCAAGGCCCACGAATCCGAGGTAACTCCTCCGAAGTTCTTGGGCAAGAACACTGTGGTCCAGGGATATGACAACTCGACTGATCTCAAGTTCGGCGCACAAATTGCGGCGAACAAGCCATGGTTGGCCACCAAGACGGTCGAAGTACTGACTGAATACTGCCCGAAGCTGCGCGCTATCGATCTCAACTGCGGATGCCCCATCAACCTCGTCTGTGAGAAGGGAAGCGGTTCCGCACTACTTGACAGCGAGGCAAAACTGGAGAGTATTCTTCGAGGAATGACCTATGTATCCAAGGAGGTCCCCATCACCGTTAAGATCCGCATGGGCACTAAGGACAACCACCCAACCGCGCAAAAGCTTATCAAACGTCTCGTGCTTGGCGGCCACGAAGCCGTGGAGTCCGGAAAGGGTCTCTCGGGTATTGCGGCCATTACGCTTCACGGCAGGAGTAAGCAGCAGCGATACTCTCGCAGCGCAGACTGGTCCTACATCGCCGAATGCTCCGCCCTCATCAATCGACTCCGCAAAGAACAAGCGGCCAAGACGGACACCGCCACTGAAGCTGATCCCCGTGATCTCGCAAACGGCGGACATGTCTATTTTGTCGGCAACGGCGACTGTTACTCCCATGAGGACTACTACAACCATCTTGAAAACGCCAAAGTCGATACCGTCATGGTCGGTCGTGGTGCACTCATCAAACCCTGGCTCTTCGAGGAGATTGAAAAAGGCCAGTACCTGGACAAGTCCGCGTCAGAGCGCCTCTCCTACATTGAGAAGTTTACCAAGTACGGCCTGCAGACTTGGGGCTCTGACGAGATGGGTATAGGCACGACCCGTCGTTTCCTGCTTGAGTGGCTGAGTTTTGCACATCGCTACGTCCCGGTTGGTATTTTGGAACATTTACCCCCGAATATCCAGGATCGTCCCCCGAGGTTCAAGGGTAGGAATGACTTGGAGACGTTGATGGCTAGTGAGCACTACACAGACTGGATCAAGCTTAGGTATGTCCCTCTTGTGACCTTGGAAGGTGTTTTGACTAATGTGTTTATAGTGAAATGTTCTTGGGTCCAGCTCACCCAAACTTCAAGTTTGAGCCTAAGCACAAGTCCAACGCTTACGAGATTGAAGCTGAGGGATAGAAGGTAATGAAGTGAAGGAAACATATCTTTATGGTGAGTATACGCTTGCGTGGATGAGTGCATTGCGTGATGAGCAGAAAAGCATGATGACGTTTGTGCATTTTGTGCAGCATCTATATCTTTCCAAGTATCGGTATATACATGAATTCATATTCGAATACGATAAATATCTATCTCATGCCTTTGCTTGTGCCATTTGCTTCCATAACTTATCTATATCAAGAATCCCACAAGCGTCTCGAGCATCTCCCTCTCAGCCGGCTCAACGGCCAACACGCCATCAAGTTGCGCCTGCAGCGTCCTCTTGACGTCTCCCAGTCCTTCATCCCTCTCAGCCAGTGCCTTCTCAATAGCCACCTTAGCACCCCCGTCCTCAGCAACCAACCAAGCCAACACGGCATCAATCCTCTCCAGACAGTACAGCCCCTGACTTAGCCTGTCAGGGATATTCTCCAGCTCAAAAGCCTCGAGCTCATCTTTCCCGCTTATCCGCAACGCCCTCTTCTTCTCCGCAATCTTCCTATCGAAAGCAGATAACCGAGTAACGTAGTCTCTGCGCAAATCAACTAGTTTGTGTATCTTGTCGTAGTCTTTCTCGAGGAACTTGGCTAAGAGACGGAAACGAGTGTCGGAGTTTCCGGGTAGTGAGCGGAGAAGAGAGGCGAAGATGCCGAGTATATGTTCGGTCTGCTCAGGGTCGTGGGACTTTTTTGTTTTGGAAAAGGTGCTGAAGAGAGGTTTTAGGCCGCGACTGTCGATGAGTTTGGTGCAGACGGCTGTGGCGCTGTTTGTGGCTTCGGGAACTTCTGCTGCGGCTTCTTTGCCTTTTGAGCTTGTGTTGCCGTTGGCTTGTGGTGGTGTCGTTTCTTCTGCGTAACCACAGGCGTGGTCTAGTACTTTCAGGGCGCGGCTCTTGCTGGTCTTGCCGTCTCGGACGAAGAGGAGACAGAGTTCTACACCTTCTGCTTCTAGGAATTTGGCTTTCCCGAGAGGCTCTTCTGTCACTGACGAGAGGCAATTGAACAGATTCTCCATGTACTCCTCCTCATTGCTGTCCTTTTCTGGGTCGTCTCTTCGGTACGGCGCGAGGTTTGTGAGAAAGATTTCGACACCGTTAGCGTCGGCTACGTGATGTCGATTCGGTCGCGAGGATTGTGTGAGGATGGAGAGGATCTCGGAGGCGTATTGTTTGTTCTGTGTAGTAGGTTTCTCGGACTTCTGTATCCTGTCCAGTAGCCATTTCAGTAACGCTGTCTCTCTCCCTATTATGTCTGTGTACGTGGGTTGTGATAGGAGGTTTTCGATGACGCTGAGGGAGTTGTAGACGCCCGATGCGTCGGCTTCATCGGTCTCGTCGAAGCGGGAGAAGTTGGATACAAGCAGACTGAGCAGGTCGGCCTCCATGAATGCGGTGACGAGCGCGTCCCATTGTTCTTGCTCTCCTCCAACATCTTCGTCTGTGAGCTCTGATACCATCTCAATCGCTGCGATTGCGATGTCTGTATTCTCGTGCGCCAGTAGTTCCACCAGCTTGGATGCCGCTGTGCTTTTCGCAAATTCCTCGTATAGCTCCGGATGCTCCGACAGTATGCTGAGCGCCTTTATGCCTTCATCCAGATCGCCTTCCGACTCCATGAACTTGGTGGGGTCGTCCTCGTACTTTGCGCGCAGCGATGCGTTCTTGTTGACCTTCTTCTCAAAGTTGAGCGCCAGCTTGCGCACCCACGGCACGTCGTATTTCTCTTCGCCTATAGCTCCATCGCCGTCTTGCGCATCGATGTACTCCATAGCGTCCCGCGCATTCTCATCCAGGCCGTCGCCAAAGAAGCGTCCTTCGTCGTCGTCGCCGGGCCCATCTTCGAAGTCGGGCGGTAGCGGGGGACCAGCCTCATCGTCATCATCTTCGTCGGCTACCGAAGCTTGCGCTGGGGTCTTGACATCGCCATTTGCGTCCAGCTTTGCAGATTTGTATGATTGGGTCGGGTCGGCTTCGTTTGGGTTCTCGAACTTGCGCTTTGTTGAGCCGTTTGCGCTTTTGAAGAGGTCGTCGATGCTCGTCATAATGCGCGCTGCGACGTAAGAGGAAGCAGAAGAAAGGCGAGTACAACGGAGCGGAATTGGTCGAGTTGTCGCGTCTTCACGAACCTCTGAACATTGGGAATCCAACTGGTCCCAGCTCGGCACTAGCGTGTTTTCTCCGCCGCAACGCTCAGCTCCACTTTTCACCTGCACCCTCTTTATCCGCAGCACACAGGCACGAATGGTTTTGATCTATTCGCCCGGGAAACATGGCACTCGCTCATGAGCGTGTGCACCTCTTGGATTTGAACCAAGCATATCTTTGTTTTCGCACGGTCTCTTGCTTTACTCCAGCGTTGCTATGGTCCATCCTGAGAGTGTCCCTGATTGGGACGAAGAGGAATCCTGCTCCATCCCCGGTACCGAGATTGCGATTGATAGATACTCTGAAACGTTGTAAGGCCTGTACTGTTTGTTGTAGGCCGCAAAGTCTACTTGCACATGTCACTATCTACATTCCAGTACTCACCCACAAGAAGGATCGTTCACTCTATACGAGCATAGTATGGATCAAGCACTCGGTAACAAACGGTTCACCATCAAAGTCCATTGTAGACCTCAGGGTGTTGGTTATGTCAGCCAGGATGATGTTCCTATTGGTGAGTCTATCGGCTGAGTTGGGCGGTTCACGCAGGTACTACAGCATAGTCATCACGGTGCTCCGGACACGGCTCAGCAACCCCAAGCCACATTGGGTTCCCGCGGAGAAGACGTCATGTCTAGTACCGCCTTCCGTACCCCTCCTCACCATACCCGCCTGAGCCGCCATAACCACCGGAACCATACTCCTGTCTTCGCTGGCCGTATTCGTCCTCATCATCGCGGCGGCGACCATAGCCTTGAGTCTCTTCACCGAAACCGCCGGGAACACCAGAGGCGCCGTAAGATTGATCAGGACGCTCGCCACCGTATTCCAGGCCTTCCGAACGACCGTATCCGCTGGATCTGTAAGAGTTAGTAACGTTGTCCTGGTGAGAACTTTCATTGACGTACTCTTGACGGCCGTAGCTCGACTCTTCCTGGCGACGGCCATATCCAGACTCCTCTTGACGACCGTATCCGCCAGTGCTATAAGAGTCAGCACCATACTGCGGTTGCTGACGGCCGTAGCCTCCAGCGTCTCCGCCGTACTCCTGGCGTTCGTACCTGGATGGCTCTTCACGACCGTAGCTTGACTGCTCGCCGTAGCGCTGCTCTTGGCCGTAGCCTTGAGAGTCGCCTCCGGACTGGCGCTGGGGCGAGCGGCTGCTGCTCTTCTTGCGACGGTGTTCATGCTCACGGGAGCGAGAGCGACGCCTGTGTTCACCAGATCCTGATCGACGCTTGTCAGCATCATCCGAATCCTCATCGCCGCTGCCATGCTTCTTGTGCTTATGGCGCTTCTTTTCCTCCTTCTCACGCTTCTTGCGTTCCTTCTTCATCCGCTTCTCGTATGAATCCTCGCCGCCGGAATCGTTCGAATCGTCGTCATCGGAGTGTTTTTTAGACTTACCACGTCGTCTGCACATCTGTTAGCCTAGGATTGTTACAACTCAAGAAATCCACTTACTCTTTCTCCTCGGAGTAATATTCTCCAGACCGATCGAACCCTTCACGTTTCTCTTCAGAGCGCCATTCATCACCGTGCTGGACGCGACGCTCCTCTCGACGCTCATATCCACCGGTGTTGCTGTAGCTGGAAGTCTCGACACGCTGTTCGTAGCTGTAAGATCCGCCACGGTCGTCCCGCTCCTGACGAGAGTACTCCTCGCGACGCCCGCCACTCGGGTACTGTGTTTGCTCGTACTCGGCGCGGCCATAACGATCGCTATCACCATACGAAGATGCCTGGTGGTGACCAGTCTCGGAGTAAGACTGGGTGTAGGAGCCATCTTGACCGTAGCTTTCGTCTTTGCGGCTCTTCTTTTCCTGTCCGCCAAAAGCGTCGCCGAGCAGTGAGCCACCAATGCCGCCAACAAGGCCACCAACAAGGCCGCCTAGGGCACCACCACCAACGGCTTCGCCGGCGAGCTTGCCAACATGGTCAGAGGCCTGCTGGATCTGTGGGTTGACACGACCTTGTCCGCCGGAAGAGCCAAAGTTGTTGGCCATACCCAGAGGTTTGCCGCAACCATGACCCTTGTCGTGCACATTCTTCTTATGATTGCGAAGGTTTTGCACACCGTCTCGACTGAGCTGGTGGCGGAATTCTTCCTTTGCGCTCTCGTCTTTGGAGTTCCACCACTTTCCAACAGTGTCGAACATGATCTGGTGGCATTCTTCGACCCCGCGATCACCCCGCCCTCCGTACCTTCTCTCTGCCGCAGCAACCGCAGGGTGGTGAAACACGCCATTGATGATGCGGTCAATGGTTTGCTCAGGGTCTGCCTCACCGTCCCAGCACTGAACGACTTGCGGGACAGCCCAGCTAAGCACGGCAGAGGCTACGCGACCAGCAGGCTCGTTGAGCACGTTAGAGAAGTGATCCTTGGAAAGCATACTGTGGGTTGGGTCGGTGCAGTCGTCGTCGTTGAAGACAATGTGTTGCTTCTCGCGAGAGCTTGCAATGACCTCGCTGGATCCAGTCTCAAGCTCAGCCTTGACTTGGCTAAGAATGGGCAGAACGTAGGGAGCAAGAAGACTGAAGACGAAGACAGTGACCTGGCTCTGGACCTCCTCGATCAGATCTGGCAAAATTGGGATCTTCTCAATGAACTCGGTGATGGACTGCATAATTTCGTCGTGGAACTCCATGATGGGGTAGATCTGCTTGACTAGCTCTCCAATTTGCTCAGTAAAAGCCTCAGGCTCCTTAGGGGTGATCTGGATGTTGCCCATAGCGGCAGCGTTGGAGTTGTCGGCAAGCTCCTCCGCCTTACCGGCTTCGTCTTTGCCGCCAAAGATGCCGTCAGGGAGCTTAGCAAGAAGCTCTTGGATCTTGCTCTTGTTCTCGTTTCTGTCGGCATTGGCGATTGCGCCTTCGAGTTCCTGCAGCTCGGACTGTGTGGCCTTGTCGGTAATCTCTCCGCAGACAGAGTGCAAAAAGTCGACGCCACCGAATGTGCCTGTGATGATGGGGTATACCTGCTTTCCAGCGGCGCGGACATCAAACAGGGCGTTCCTGCCGACGTGGGGGAAGATGTCCCGGTTTTCCTCTTCGAGTTCAATCAAGGCAAGCTCGACATAGTTGGAGTGGGCAGAGTAGTCTTCCAGACAGTGGGTCGCAGTACCGAGGAGTCTCAAGGCTTCATAGAAGTCGGGACCCTTTCCGCGTGAGCGACGTCCCAGGTCAATGCAACGCCGAAGCAGGTCGCGAACCATGCCAGCCGATGTCGTGATGCCCAAGTCTTCCGAGGCGATGTAGTTCTTCAGGCCGGTTCGCTCGTCGACGCTGAGCTCGCGTCTCTCGTCAACGGGGCCTCGCAGGCGGCGGTCGTAATCACGGGCATCGAGATTGTCGGCGTAGTCCTGGATAGTCAGTATCTTGACGTGATGGAGAAAGCGGTGTACCGACCTTGGGGTTGTCAATGTGCTCTTCGGGTCTGTAGCACCCAAGGCGATCGCGGGTGACCTCGAATTCCTTGGTTCCGTAGCCGAAGCTCATGAAGCCGAGCACCCACAGGAGGATGCGGATAGCCTCTGCAGAAACCATCTTGACAGTGCCGACATCGACGGCCTGGGAGTAGTCGCGCAGCCAGTTGCCAAAGTAGACACGCTTGACATCCATCTTGCTGAACTTCTTGCCAGTCTGGCCGCTGATCAGCAGGGTGAGTAGGGTGTCTTCGATGTCTCCATGGCGCCAGTTCTGTCCCTCAATGGCGCTGAGGCTCGCAATGTTGCCCGCACCGAAAGCTGCAGTGGGGCGCGCCCACAACACCATTACGATGAGGCATGGCAGCCAGACGTCGCTGAATTGCGGCATCGTGCTCTTGATTTCGTATACTCTTGTTGATATCCAGGAAAGAGTTTATGAAGTGATTATAGACAGAGGGGAGAGAGGGGGCCGAGTTGTGTGTATGTGAATGCTGCTAGCGCGTGTTACAGTTCCACCCGCACGGGGCTTCTGCCCCGCCAAAGGCTGACGTAGGGGTCCATCACCCAACACAAATTGAGACTGATCGCCAAGAGACAGCTGCTCGACCAAATACTCCCGCACTTCCACACATGTCGCACCAGAGACGTCGTTCTCAACAGCTCCAAAACTACGACGCAAATTTGATCCACAGCACCGTCTATTTCAGACAAGAGTAATATCCCTCAGAACACCCTTTGGCGTGTACGATTGGCCATCAGGCACCTCAAAGTCCTCCGACAACATCATGTTCCCAATACGCATGTATTCGTCTTTCCCTCTCGATTTTATCGACTCGATGACCAGATAACTGGTTGTTACAACTGGTGGCTGGTTTGTCAAACCCGGATTGCGCACGTAGGCGGCAAGTGCGAGCGTGTCATATTGACCGCTTGCTTCGCTCGAACCAAGGACGCCTGGATCTAGTTGTAACGGGCTGCTATCTGCCCAACGCCGGACTGGCTCGGGCCGGGACATACCATGGAACGCCCCGTGTATTCGAATCGTGCTGCTACTAGGATCGGAAGTCAGCGGCTCGCCGCTCCAACTGACATTGGCCTGCAAGATTTGGGCTCGGTACACGATCCGTAATTTGCTTGTCTTTGCTGAATCGTTCATCATATCATACAAAGATATGGGTGCTCGAATCCCGACGCTGCCGTGTTCATAAGACATCCATGTCCAACTCGGTCGGCGGTCGGCGGGCTCCCGTGTGGGTATGATGTGCCGATGAGGTTCGCGAAGAGCTCTCCACGCCAGATGGTGAACCAAGTGACGTTTCCAGAGGCCCAAAATTGGGTGATCGTTGGACAAATCTTGGTGCAACTGCACGATCCCGGCTATGGCGGCATATTGATCGCCTGAGAAGGTAAGGGATCGCTTGGAGTAATCTGCCACGCATCGCCACCAGTCAATGTCGAACCCATACTCATCTTCAGTAGAGTCGATCATCTTGGGAGCGCCGTGTTCGCGTGTTCTGTTTCTCTGGATGTCGAATAAGCCCATCCTCATAGGCGCGCGTTTCTCCTGCATGTAAATAGTGCTATCCTCACTTTCCGTAAGTGAGCCACACTGCCATACGAATTGCGAATACGTAGCATGCAAGGTACGGCGTGAAAGCATGCTCTCTTGCAATATCCATGCCCGGGTGCTGACTGGTGCATGTAAAAGCTGCTCTCTGAGAATATCAGTGGAGCTTTTGCCGCATGTTCCTGTTCTCCTAGCAGAGAACCCTGGGTGGCCTTCATACAACCCGGGAAACGGAACCGCTGGCTCAAATTCTGCAGTCAACCCGCAACCCCCATGACCATTATGTGCACTAGTAGCAGACAGTGTGAAAGTGCCAGCACGAAATATCGCTGCCATCTTACTACTCTCACGTTGCCAGTCTTCTTTATCGTCCTGGATAATGGCAAGACTACGTTAGAATAATTGGACAGTCAGCGTACGTCTCTTACATGAACCAGGTATATAAAGACGTACCTGTCTATCCAAAGGTACTTGAAGCCTACAGCAGCAGTGATTCTGACTGCATCTTGAAAAGTCTTTGTCAAGCTTCCAAAAGGGATACCAGTGTGCTCGTACTGTGAGATGTTTCTGGTGGTGGTTTTGCAGAAGATGTCTATTCCGCCCCATACATGACTCAGTACAACATAGGGCTCGTTATGTAGATTGATGCCCTCAGCCCGAACAAGTCTGATGGAGAAGTCATTGTGTCCCTGCTCTTGGATGGCGAGAATGCGCGCTGCTAATGGCGTATCCAGTTTTAAAGTCTTCCGACAATCAGGGTGGTGTTCTTGACACTCCAAAAGCCACTCGCGAATCGTTGCACTTCTTGTATTGATATTTTGAAAATCCGCATTGCTCCATATGGCTCTACGAAATGCTCTGCCTGAACGAGGTCAAAAAAACCTCAGTAAACCGAAGGGATCCAGAAGAGTCACTGTACATACCAAAGCTTGTATGAACCGTGAATGACCTGCTATCATGTATTATACCGGTAAGGTGACTTTGTAGATTGATGCGAATCGAGACATGATCCAGATGGCCATTGGGGTCCGGGCAGGAATCAGTAGTGTCACACCCAATGGATACGATAGGTGACTCCTTAGCTGCTCGCCAGTCGCATTCGATGCTCACTCTTGGTGTGTTTGTAGGCGCTCGTGAAAGTGTGAACAGGTCCGTGTAACCACCACTGTGATACACTATCCGATTGGCTATGTTGAAGCCAGCATGTTCTTCCAGCTTTGGGGTGTTCATAGTAGCTCGCGCAAGGTGCTCTTCGAGATCATCCTGTCCAAACAGGCCACATATGTACTCACATAGTATGCACCGGTTGCTGCATTCCATCAAGTCGTGGAGATTAAGATGAAAAATCTCGTCGCGTCGATCGACTATCCTCCAGAGTAGCTTCTTACAGCATTCCGAACAGTAGGGTGGGTCTCCAATGACACGGGGCTGCATCCACTCACTACTAGGGGCGTGGACGACCGAGCCTTTCCGGTACATAGCTTCGAGTTTAGACGAGAAAATGGTGAGTGATAATAGCAGAAAGCGATTCAGTCAATTCATCTAGTAATCGCAGCCCGTCAATGTTGAATTTGAAACAGAACGAGCGCGTACGCTGTATGATGTTATACTGCATCGCTGCATCCATGCTGCATGGGAGAATTCATCCGATCCAATGACTTTGTGCCAGCAACCGCAGATATGGGGCTTCATACCCAGATCAGTGCCATCTCTCATGCATGCATACTGATTAGTTTTGTCACCCGTGACCAAGGTCACTTCCTTTGGCCAACTGCCCCGTCGCTGCTGCAATGCATTGGATGCGTAACTCGGTAGGTCTTCCCAACCCAGTAGACCGCACATATGCTATATGTATCAACATATCACCAAGCTTCAGAAGGCTTCGGCAATGAGGAAAATTTGGCCAAAGTCCTAAGATTGTTGTCGACCGAGTGGCCCTGAGCTAAGTAGTCTGACGGTAATAGCTATTGAGGTCTTTGAACGATGATGGATATATCGATCACATGAGTCGTACTTGTAAGGGCGGAGATGAGGTCGTTCAAAAAAGTGGGTGAGGAGAGTAAAGCTTCACAACTTTGCTGATGGCGGAGGGTTTGGATACTTGGGTGGTGGGCGGCTTCTCGCTAGCATCCTACGTCGTGGGCCGATCTTCCACCTTTAAAAGCCAACAAAATGAATCTGCAAGCTGCCCAAGTCATGGTCCTATCTAGAAAATCAGTTCGTGATTTGTAACTCAGTTGAGTTGCGTATACCGATGTGTAGGTGATAGTTGCTAGTGGTATGGTTCAGCGCCGGTTTTCCGCAGCCTACCCACCATTGCCCTCGAAGGCTGACGTAGAGGGCCCACAACTCATCCGCACGACCAACAGATCGCCAACAAGTGCTGTTCGACCAAACTACCTCATACACCCGACAAACACGCCTATCCCTCGTTTCGCGCAAACATCGCCCTTGTCCTAATGTGCGCGATACCAAAGTTACGCGTATTATTGGATGTTCGCTTCCTACTGTAGGAAATTGCCATGGATCCTCAGCTGGCATGCAGCCCTAGGCGGCTACCGTGTAAACGCATCGGCCATGACAGAATCTGTGTCGCATCAGGTAGATCTCTACAGAAACGCCATCATTTATGAGTTACACTGTATACTTTGAACCGAGGTATACATTGGCTTGTTTACTATCTATTCATCAACACAGTATGCATGCAGCCGTGGGAACGCGACTTGAAGCAACATCCACATGATGTGACTCTCATTGTGAGCGAAGTGCGACGAGCTGGGCGCGGCACAAAACGCCTTCGTTGAAGAGACTGCACGTATCGTCGATGTACACGCAAAGCGTCGCACCTAGATCCATGGCGAGGTGTGGTGTGCTATCATCTGAATGGTGCTGCCACAACTGGCCAGATGGAAAAGCGCAAGCTGCAACGGGAACCCCGGACAAAGCGCAGCTGAGTCGAGGCGATCGACTTGGATGCTGATTGGGGTTTCGCGATGGGCTGAATTTTATTCGGCTATGTGGTGTTGTGAATGGCTAGGAATGGCTGTGTGGTGACGGTAGTGAGTTGTGGCTTGATGGCCAGGTGCGCGGTCGAAGTTGCGCCGTATTATGCTTTTCACCGCCAGGCCGCCCGCGAATGCCGTATGAAGAGCACGTAGCCGCCATCAAGTCCTCTGATAACACCTCACCTGCCCATCTGCCCCAAAATCATTGCAAAATTCATCTCACACGACCGCAACTCGAAAAGATCGTACGGAACTGATGCGACACAGCCATGAGGGTCGTTAGGTAGATGGTGGTCAAGCGGTGAGCATGAGGCTGTAAGTGTAAGAGAAGATATTTTTGTAACGAGATTAGAAATTAACCTGTAAAGTAGGTCATACAACTCTAGAACCAACGCCGACAAGGGAATGGTGCCCTCCATGATGCGATGACCCGCTCTATGTATCCCGATCCATGGTGCCAACTGGCTTCCAATTCCCAACGCCGCAACAGGTGAATCGAACAAAGGAAAATACATCCAGTCATGACCCAACTAGTAGTTGAAGACCGTCAATGACGGGTTCAGTACGATGGGCAACAGGCAATGCATGATAACCGTTACGGCCCAACTAGGTATTGTTAGCGACATGTCAATGATATCGAAGAGCAAGGTACTTACGGCAGAACAGCAGTCAAACCAGTAATCTCCCAGCCGTGGGGAGCGAAGCATCCGAGGTAGATCATACCTCCGATCATGAGGATCATGATCATGTACATCCACTTGAAGCGCTTCCAGATCTTAGGCAGCTCGGCGAAGAAGTTGGAGTTGTCCTTTTCCTTGGCTGTGGCACCCCAGCTCATGTTGATAGAGAACATGTGCGAGCAAATGGCGAGGAGGATGTGGAACGAGACACCACCGAAGAAGATCATGAAGAAGGGCATCCACTTGAGGTTCTCGAAGAAGGCACCCATCAGACTGGCCTCACCGATACGGTAGCGCATGATGGCGAAGCAGACGTTGGACATTCCGTTGAATACGATAAGCAAGACGATGAAGATCTTCCACGATTCGACGTAGTACTTGTCAAGGTCACCGTTGAGCCATCCGACGAGGAAGTAGTTGAGGCATCCAAGGGGAACGGCCGATCCGAGAGCGTAGTAAGAGAAGATGTAACCACAGATGGAGATCTTGGACGACAGCTGGATGTTGGAGAAGAGGAAGGTGCGGAAGAGCTTGGTGAATGGAGACTTCCACAACCAAGTGTGGATGGGGTTGAAGACCAATTCGTTGCAACCGTAGGCGTACTTTTCCCATCGGTCCAACTCGTCGAAGACGGTAAGAGACACACCCTCCTTGAAACCGCGGCCGTGGTAACTGGCCAAGCGGACAATGTTACCCTTGATCTGGAGACGAAGCGCGATATCGAAGTCCTCGGAAACGTGGCTCTCGGACCAGAAGCAGACGTAGCCATCATCTTCCGGAGGGTTGCCGACGGACTGGACAGCTTGCCATCGCAAGAAGGCGTTATGACCGACGAAGGGTGCGACTTCACCGCTACCAACTGAGAAGCGAATGGCAGTGTAGACAAGGTTAGTGAAGTAGGTGATACCGTTCTCGAAGTAATCCCAAGAGACTTGCATGACACCGGTAGCGTGCTGGACAATGGCAACCTCGGGGGACAGGAACATCTCGGCAGCACCGTACATGAGGCAGTCTTCGGGAACGATGGTATCAGAGTCGACAATGAGAATGATTTCACCCATGCGGATGTTACCACCAGCCTTCGCGCGGGGGTCAGCGGTGAGAACTTGGTCGAGAGCCTGGTGGTAGAGGGCGAGTTCCTCCTCCTCGGAGATCGAAGCGTCACCATCACCCTTATCGAAGCGGTTGTCGACCAGGCTTTGGAGTACATCTTCGACCTTGTTGGAGGTGTTGAGAGCGAAGTTCATGTTGGAGGCCTTCTTGAACTTTCCGCGGCGAACGAAACCTTCGTGGTTGTGCTTGGGACGCGAGACCCATCCAATGTTGTTGTTCTCGTAGAATCGCAGGAACTTCTCGTTGTCCTCTTCGGATCGGACGGCCATACCATCGTCGTTGATGAAGATGCGTGCAGTTCCACCGCGGGACTCGTAGTAGGAGATGGCGGCTTGCAAACTGGCGACGGTGGGCTTGACGACACCCTCAAGCGACTCAGTGTAGATGGGCATCTGGATAGTGATGGTCGACGGGGTGAATCCCATGGCGCGTGCCTGAGCAAGGTTGGGCTTGACGGCGGAGTGGAAGCGGCTGTTTGACTTGACACCAGTGACGGGTCCGAACACCTCGAAGATGTTACCCAAGACGACAACGACGAAGAAGAGACCAAGGGCAATCCACAGTGGTTCGGTGAGGATAAGAAGCATACGGGGGTAGAAGTGGTCGGTCATGGTCTGGAGAATGATGGCCTTGTTTCCGAGACCAATGACGAGGACGATGATCAAAACCATGGCGAGACCGACGAAGATGGAACTGGTGAAGATGAGAGGGCGTGCAAGCGACTCCTTGGGACCTTCGGCCTTCTCGAGGTCACCCTCAACCTCCTCAGCATTAACCTCAACATCGTCCTTCTTGCTGTCAATGGCAAAGTCGACTGTGGATCCTCCAAGGGTAGAGTTGGCACTTGACTGGATGGCGCTGTCGAAACCACTGAAGGGGTTCTTGGATGTACCCCAGACCAAGGCCAGGATCCTTGATTCGATCTCCATCGCCTGGGAAAGGATCGCACCAAGGTCGTCGTGCCATACAAGGAGGAGCCTCTCCTGGCGGATAAGAGCTGCGTATTGGAACTTGCGGATGGTACTTGAGGTAGCGACCTCTGCCATGGACTCGAAGATCTGGATCTGGGAGCCGTTCTGGAACATCAACTCTGTCTCGAATGGCTCGAGAACATCAAAGATAGCCTGGGTACCATCGGTGCTCATGGTGAGGGCGACACCAGGGTTGATCCTCTTTACTGCTGAGAGAAGGTCCTTGTTGGCCGCGACGGGTTCTGTGACATATTCTCCTTGACCCTTTCGGATCAAGACACCTTCGCAGGAGCCAGGTGTTGAGGCACTGGAAGTCATCCATCGCATGGAGCATGCCTTGGCGTAAAGGTGCTTGATGATCTAGATGGTGTCAGACATTGTTATCCACGTGTGGGGTTGTTTGTACTTACAGCACGGTATCTTGAGTCTTCGTCAATCTTCATGGTCAACGGCCGCGACAGGGCCGGGCGACTCGTGGGTGTCTGGGGTACGGAGTAGCGGGAGGAGTCATTGACACTGCCACTGAACGATTGCCTGCTGGAGGGGATAAAGGGCCTGTCCCCATCGTGGGAAGGTGTGGCGGAAGACATGCCGAAGGGATGTCAATAGAATTAAGAGGAGTAGTAGGGGTAGTAAGCGATTGTAGGGAGCAGACGAGTCTGTTAAAGACAGGTGCTGTGGTCGGAGCCAAGAAACGAGGGAATGGGCAAGGAGCCCTGCGAAGATCAGTAAAGCGCGAGTGTGTAGAGACTGGAAAGCGAACGGAAGCGGTCGACGAGCAGAGGTTATCAACGCGGCACAATTGGTAGTGTCTACACAATTCTCTCCGACTACGCGAAACAGGGCCCCGCCACAATCCTTAGCGACCAGGTCAAAGATACACTCATGCTACACACTATCGAATGTTCGGCAGACCCCTTGTCTAGCACGTTCGAGTCTCAACAAGACCTGCTACGCGAATGTCCCGATTAAGGCCGCAGCGTCTGTCACAAACGCTATCTCGCATTCACCACCATCCAGAATCGGCGGCTGCGCAGACCGCCAGCTGCACCTAGCGATCCTGTCATCTATCGATTATCCTGCCAGCGCACGCCCCGGTCGCTCTCCCGTCCGCTGGGCCTTGGTGGTCCTCAATATTGGGACGGTGGCTCCCTTACTAGCATCGACGAACATATGTTTCGCCGGTGCATCACCATCAAGCTATCGGTCATCATCGAGATCTGAAGCAAAAGGGGATGTGTAATTGTGTGTCGCATTCGGGTACCTTGCACGCCCACGCTTGTGCCTGAGCTAAGTGGAACGGTTTAGCCTAGCCGCTACTATACTGGGCGTGCGCCACCATTCTTTGACGTTCCGCCTGAGGAGATTTTACTTTTCTCGACGTTCGGTCAGCTCCTCGGCTTCACGTAGCGGACCTGTCCAGCCAGCCTCCTACGCTGCGATTAAGAGTCAGGTCGGAAGTGGAGACAGCTGGCCGCCTAGCTCAGCGCCGAACCGGGCATTTGGAGCCTTGGGCCGTCCAGTCCAGCCGGCACCCTACGCCGCAAATACAGTGACGTCCTGCAAGCCAAGATGAGGTCCTGGCCCACGCGTGCGCCATCCTGACAACCTCTGAGGGGACAGGACCCTGCAAATTGCTTTTACACGATGCCCACGTTCCGGGAGCGGATGAATCCCACGTCGCAAACAAGCCAACGATTAAAGCGCAGCTTACTGCATGTCGCCCTTGATAAGCACCCTTGCTGACTCTCCCGTTGTTAAGATTAGGACTTTGTTCCGCTTCTATTGATCCTGTACCCCCGTCTACATATCGGACAACACATAAAGCAGCTCGCCACCATCAGCCACACGTCACAGATTTTCTGCCTCAACTCTTTAACTTTGCATGACGCCATGCCCAGCTGGGCTATTTCGAGTCAGCAGAGTTGCTTGTAAACAGAGTTCGATTGCAACAGCGGAGCTACCAGATGTGCGACGCCCGTCAGGGTTAGTGCGTTTAACCGGCTCGCCGATAAGTCAATCAACAGCTTTGGGTCAGCAAGCCGAGGTGCAGGATTTAGCCACCAACGTGCAGATACGGAAGAGAGAATACAACATCAGAAGCTTGCATACTGGCAAGCCGCGTCTAGGCTGACCCGCCAATGCATAAACGGCTGCATCAAGGGCTACGGAGGCGCATCTACAGGTCCACACTTTTCTGGGTACAAGCGTGGAAAACCCAAGTGTAGATCGCGCGGGTTTTGGAAAGCGATCGACCGGGCGCTAGACAAAACACGAACCATGGATTGATGTGCCGTGGCGTCCGAGATCCAAGTCAGCTCTCCAACGTCGAGCCTCAAGCACAAGCCTAGCCACGGCCGGTCAAATCCTTCCGTATCGCTAGCGGCATGTGGCTTTCCCCCCTGGCACGTTGACTGCAAGGCTGCCACACTAGCCTTGCGCCTATCTCATGTTTCCTGACGTACCTGCGTCTAAACGAACGCTAGAAACAGCCACGCTACTGTGCACTATTTCCAAGACCGTGACCAGCGACTGGGATGAAACTGCCATGGGCGCTGCCCGCCCCTTGCACTTGCAGAAGCCATCACGTCGAGAACGGCAGATACGCCTAGAGCCTGTTGACTGTTCTAAATCTAGGCTTTTGGAATCCGTGAACCTCGCTCTTCCCGACGCCGCTTCAGCCTACTATCGATTTATCGGTGCCGCATACTCAGCGCGGCGCTGGCTCGGCTTGTGGTATCGATACTTCAGCTCCCAACAACGTCCCCTGCGTTTTTTTGTGTACTCTTCTAATCTCCTTAGACGAGGTCGCGTACGGCAATAAACTACCTTGCCCATCGCTAACACTTTGGCATTTCTATTCCGCTTTTGATACCTTCGTTCTACAGTACGACAATGCCTTCATTCTTTAAACGCAACAAGAAGGCCAGTCCTGAGGAGGACGCACCGCCTCAGGCTCATTCTCAAGATGTCCCAGACCTTCCTGCCGGCATGTCACAAAGGATGCGTCCTGAGTCCTCGAACCAGGGAGCATACATTCCTAGAAACCCCTCCAACCTGTCATTCGGTCCTATATATGGGAGCCAGATCAGCGCTTCCGAAATACGGAAACAACCGCGACCCTTCAGAAGCTACAGGCTACGGGGAGAGTATGTATTACCTATTACACACGTTGTCAACTATCATCTAATCTCTATCACAGACGTGAGCAGCCATGGGTCGACGACCCAAGGATGAAGAAGACCAAGGTCGGCAACTGGATCACCCTTGGCTTCATCATCATTGGCTTCTGTGTCAGTGGATACATCATGTACACTGGTGTACAAGAGGCTCAGATACCTGAGCAATGTCTAATCATGGAAGACAACTTCGAGAAGATTGACCCGGCCAACTGGGGCTACGAGATCCAGACCGGCGGATACGGTAACGGAGAGTTTGACTGGACTACCAACGACCCCAAGAACAGCTTCGTCGACGCGGAAGGTCTTCACATTGTCCCAACTCTCACCACCGAATCGACCAGTATTACCGAGGAGCAGATCGTCAATGGCTACACACTGAACATCACCAAGGCAGACGGCGACGGTTCTTGCACATCCAGCGACTACAAGTCATGCGGTGTCCGCTCCAACTCCACCACTGGAACCATCATCCCTCCTGTTCGCTCCGCACGTATGACTACCAAGGGCAAGAAGTCGATCAAGTATGGCCGCGTAGAGGTTGTTGCAAAGACAGCCAAGGGTGACTGGCTCTGGCCCGCCATCTGGATGATGCCCGAGGAGGACAAATACGGTGAATGGCCTCGCAGTGGAGAAATCGACATTGCTGAGTTCCGCGGTAACTCGTACAAGTACCCCGAGGGTCGCGACTTTGTTTCCTCCACGCTCCACTGGGGTCCCGACTACAAGCACGACGGCTACATCAACACTCATGGTACCTCCTTCTTCCGCCGCACAGACTTCGCTTCCAGCTGGCACACATTCGGTATGGAGTGGACCGAGAACTACCTCATGTTGTATCTCGACAGCCGCCTCAAGCAGGTCATGTACTTCAAGTTCAACGAGAAGAACAAGCTATGGAACAAGGGTGGCTTCAACGGCTTGACGACCAGCAACGGCACTCTTTTCGAGGACCCGTGGAAGCAGGGCGGCAAGAACGCGCCTTTCGACGAGAAGTTCTACCTCATCCTCAACGTCGCCGTCGGTGCGCAAAATGGATGGTTCTTTGACGGCGAAGGTGGCAAGCCGTGGGTTGATGGCAGTGACTTTGCTGTCCGCGATTTCTGGAATGGTACGTTCACACCCAATCTGCAATGCTTATGATCACTTTACTAATCCTGCAATAGCCAAGGATGACTGGCTCCCAACCTGGGGCGAGGGCACCGAGCGCGGTATGACTGTCAAGTCCGTCAAGATGTGGCAGGCCGGCAAGTGCTAGACCACCAGCATCTGACTGCCGAACGCTCCTTCCTTTTTTCTATCCGATACCCCCACGGGTCCACCTCATACTATAACCCGGGTTCACGAACACGGACGTATCACATTTCTTTTTTACAACGTCACTCAGGGCACAAGGGCACATTAGATGAACGTTTCCCATTTCTTTTCCTCCCTGGCATGGCAGAGGCGCCGAGGCGTCTTGGGCATCAAACGTCTGCATCGTACATTTTACAGATAAGGACAAAGCAATACTGTAGTATCTAATAGATTTTTTCTCACCAATCGCCTCTATGAAATCACACCACTCCCATGCAGCTTACGTGCAGCGGAAGTCGACAGCCTAGCGACAGGCCTCCAGCAACACGACATAAACGAACTCACCGTCGTGCATAATCGCTGTTATGTACGACGCATCTCGTATCCGCAATCGTGGTCCCACAAGCCTTGCGAAGCATCCACTCCAGCCTCGTATCGAGAGACCCTCGCAGCTTCGCGTCCATCACTTGCATATCGCATCGGCGCTCGTGTCTCACCTTCCTTCCCTGACCCAGCAGACACCCAAACAATCCACCCTCGCGCATCTCCATGTGCATGGCATCGCCCGTTCTCGCCCTCGCCCTCGCCCAGCTGCGCATCGCACCCCTGAGAAAATCACGTACGATGTCGATGCCAAAGCGCGATAAACTTTTCGTTGAACATTCGCACTAATCTCCACACGACGTAGCCTGCGACTCAGTCTTCTAATCCAAATGCAGTAGTCGCAACGCTAATTCCGGCGAATCAGAGAGCCTGGGCGTGAGCACGACTCTCACCTGTCTAAGTTGCTGCAGGGGCTGACCGGCGGAGGCGCTTCCGCTTATCTGTACACGGGAGCGCACGAACTGCGCCGCATCATCCCGATTCTGATTGTCCTGTTCCACAGTTGGCAGGCTGGTACCCAGTTAATTTGGCAACAGAGAGGGTGTTTGCTTTTGTGGGACCTTCTGGGGTTGGCCGTTTCAGTCACCGCAGGAGGTTTTATTTGCTTTTCCGAACCTCCAAGTCCACAGGCGTGGGATCAGGGGCATGGCTAGGGTACCAAGATTCAATCATCGTTCATGATGGGTATGATGCAAGAGGGGTTTGCCTACTTTGACTACATGCCGTAGAAGAGGGGCAGCGACTAGCCAACACCCTCTCATCTCTCGTGCATATTCCAACATCATGGTGTGCTTACAATCAAGGCATCATCCACTCCGGTCTCCAACACCAATCTCCCTACTTTCAGGTTTTTTTTTGTCGCTCATCAACCGCGGCAACAGCCTTGTTAGGCGGCCACGCAAGGGATTTACCGGTGGCAACTCGTCTGCTCCATCGCCTTGCATACCTGCAAGCCAGAACCCATGGTGAGGCGGGCTGTGAACAACGTGGAACGGCACAATCCGCGGAAGCTTCGGCTGGGCGCCACGGAATTCCAGAAGGTGTAGATTGCAACTCTCAACGCCACCATGGCTTCTTGCAATATACAATACTTCGTCTATGCATCGCGATGCTCGCTAGACCTAGCAGTTGCAGCAACAGGGTATGTACCTTTGGGACGATTGGGCTGTTATCTACCATCACGCAAACATCGGGCCTATGATACCTTGCAGTTCCACTCCGCTACTGCACGTTACCATGTCAATCTCTTCCTCGATTGCTCAACTACTCTATCTGTCATTCCAAGTATAGCAGCCGACAATCGCAGTCGCACCCAGAACCGGGTACTCAGCTACCCGACGGGCTGTCGCTGCTGCGATACGCTCCTCAACATTAATAGCCCTGTCGCCTTACCATTACCTTGACTTGGAAATCCCTCGGCTTGACGAACCAGTAATTCCTCGTTTCCCAATCTGCAGCCTGCAAGTGGGGAGCGAGCGAAAAATCAAAGTCGCGCACCAGCATGGGGATTAGCTTGGACATTTCCAAGTGCGAAATGTGTCTTCCGATGCACGTTCGCGAGCCTAGACCAAACTGTTGCCACGTTTGTTAGCCGCTGCTCATCGTGAAAAGAGATGAAGGATTTGGTGAGGCTGGCTGAGATAACGAAAGAGGTAATCGTCAACGAGTGGCGCTACGAATGTGGAAACGACGAGGCAGCGGTCGGCAGACGCCGAGCAAGGGGACATTCCGGTGCTACGACTTACCGGCATCCAGTTGCGCTCCATGATACTAAGCTTTTCTTTATCGGAGCTGAGCCAGCGCTCAGGTTTAAACAGGTCTGCGTCAGGGCCGAAAACTGATGGGTTGCGGTGAGCAACCCAGGAGTTGATTCCGACAATAGTCTACCCAAGCAGTCAGCCTAGAGAGTGCGATTTGACATGCACGGCAACTTACGCCCTCAGGAAAGAACTGATCACATATACTCGCTCCTCCAACGGGTACCACGCGCTCGAGTGGTAGGCCAGTAGCGGGGTGCATTCGCAGCGCCTCCTTCATGACGGCTTGAAGATACGGCATTTCTTGGCTTTCCTTGAATGTGATATAGTGACCAATCTTGCCTTTGCGCTGCCGCTCGTCGATCTCTTGACGCAGAGTCTCGAATGTTTGCGGGAACTTGAGTAGGTAGTACAGGATTGCGGAGAGACTGATGGCTGTAGTATCGGAACCAGCGACCATGTTTGACACGCAGCCCATGCTGAGATGGTACATTGTAAACGCCTTGGGATCATCCGCGTTCTTCTTGAAGAATTTGGAAAGGAAGTCCATGCTCGTCTTGCCTTCCTCGATGCCATCGACAGGAATGGCTTTGGTCTGCTCCTTCTCATGTTCCGCAATGCGCTCTTGCGTGAACTTCATGACGTACGCCCTTCCTGTGCCTGTCGGACCAGCCAGCCAATTTCGGATGGGAAAGAGATATTTGTGCAGCCAGGAGAAGATGCCCGTAAAGGTAGCATACCAGAGGTGATCTTCGAGAGCCCCAATCACACCGCGAATGTCCTCGCCCCTGTCCAGAAAGCCCAGCCGCTTCGAGTATGTGATCAATCCAATGACATCGAAGGCATAGCACTGAAGCCAATGTCCCATGTCGGCATACGCGCCCGCACTCGCAACCTCCTGAAGGCGCTGGCTGAACAGGTCGGTGCACTCGTCGACATACGGCTCGTAGCTAACAAGCGATGACATGGTGTATGCGCTTTGGTATTGCCTTCGGTTCTCGCTGTGTCTTGGTATAGATTGATCGGCGAAGAGGGACCACTGCGAGGGCGAAGGGTTCTGCCAGGTCGCGTACCATGAAGACTTCGGGAATTTGGCGCCATGCCCGTAAATAGTCTTCTGCGCATCGGTAGAGGAGAGGGAGTATCGATTCGGACCGTAGCGGACTATTTCGCCTGTGGTAGCAGTGTAAATATGGGATCGGGGTAGATCAGGAACAGGCCGGCAGGGTCGAACTCACCATGCTTTCGGTGCAGCTCAATGTTGTCATGTTCAAAGCCACCTCTTCTCACTCTCCAAAGGTACCATAGGTCTGTGAAGCGCGTTGCGGCGGGTCCAGGTACGTTTCGCAATGGGGAGGACAAGTTCTTCAATAACGGAAAGAGGATACGCGCGACGAATGCTACGGCAGCTGCGAAAGCAAGAACTTCAGAATGCATTTTGACAATCGTAGTGACGAAACCCACAGTGGTCTATTTGCAATGTCTTGCTATATCATATGCGATCCATCTCGCGCGATTTGCTACATGTTTAAGCTCGTCCGAAGGTTCGCTGTGCGGGGTAGCGACGATGCGCGGAGTAGGAGCGGATGGCGCGAGCGGCATGTGGAGCGGAGTCTAGCTCGTACGAACATTGAATAGAGTCTGGAAACTTCAGATCATTAGCATCCGGCATGTATTGATTATATCACGGTCCAGAGAAGATACAGCGAACCGCGTCGTTGAGTGGGTGGGATTGATGTGTAGACATCGGTGTCGCGTAGCCGAGGTAAACGCGTACTTGACACGAACTGCACCCAATGGAGAAGGCACAACCATTTCACGATGTCAACGGCAGAAGTATGTCTGGAGATCCTGCATACTTCCGGATGGCATAATAGTTCTGCGGAAAGCAGCGGAACGATCAAGACGATCAAGGTTCTCGATCTCACTGACCATTTGAGCGATTCACCCTTCCCACTTTGATCGTATCAACAAAATCTTCGTCTTGCGCATCAACAAGTATTCGAAGATACGTTAGTCCAAGCCGCAGCATTTGCGCATTGGCCCAGACAAGCGGAATAGATACCACGAAGAGTCTCACGCCTTCTCCTCCACATTCCGACCTTGAAGTTAGATCAGACACAATTCTTGGACAACTTACTCGTCCACGGTAAGCATCGGGTCAGTTGAGACCGAACATGTTGTGACTCCTATCATGATGCACAGGATCAGGAAGGTGCGACTACGCAACTCTCTGTTCAGGTGGCTTCTTCGTATCTGCAAAGCTGAACTAAATTCCCTCGTCACAGTCTTGGGGTTTCAACTCGCACCAAAAAATAACCAGTTTAACTCTTTCGAATACGTCCGAATCGTGTGCCGTCTTTACTTGAAAGCCCATGGAGCTCATGCCGACCTTGTGACGGGTTTCATTGTAGCAGCGGCAGCAGCAGCAGCGACGACATGCAGCAGGCCAGGCTCCATGCCAGTAGCGCATTTCGCTTCAAATGGAGCTGAGTTGCTAGTATACTTGCCGCATTCTCATAATTTGGTATTTTCCGGATGGAGGCTCCTTCCTAAGTGTAAGCACAGGTACGGAAGGTACTACCACCCACACTTCCTGACTCGCGATCACCAGCGGGTCGTTGGATTCGAGAGCCATGAAAATCGAGTTGGGTATGGCAACGTTCCTACTTTAAAGCATTTGCATGACCGCTGAGCGGCAGTTCGAGTACTCAGGCGTAAGTGCTTCAATGAGCAACTCATGACTGATGACCAGATCAAAGCGGCAAATGAATTGGTCATTGCAAATGCAGTGAAACAAATTCAGTTTGTATCATGTGAAAATCTAGAAGGCGAGCTGCCACATGTCGGTCAGACGCTCATTGTTCTCACCGAGCCCGCCATGGATGATGACGCTGTCGTTGCCGCTGTCAGCCTTGACCACATCAGCATCAAACCAACCACGCGGATCAGGAATACCATCGCTGCCATCGGGATGTAGTTGAGTCCACCACTTCTCGCTGATGTCATAGATCCAGACATCTTTCAACATCTTGCCTGCACCAGCATGACCGAGCGATGAGGGATCATGTTCACCGAAGAGAGTAAGGAGTTTGTCTTTGCGAGCCAGTTTGACCGGTAGAAGGACACAAACACTGCGAGCTTCAGGTCCATCGTTGCCATCCGCCCTGAATGTATCGGTTGACCATGCATTTTTGGCAAGGTCGAAAATGTCGACACTACCACCCTGCTCTGTGGTTCCATCAAATCCGTTCATCCTATAAAGCTTGCCACCACTATAAGCGATGGAAGTTCCTCCTCGATGCGGCGCTGGAGCATCAGGGGCCTGTTTCCATGTACGATCGTTGATGTTAAACATCCACAGATCTGAGAGACGGCCACTTGCGGGACATCCAGCATGGAGAAAGAAGGTGTCTTTGCCATCGCTGGTAGAGCAATGATAACTGCGAGCTGGTGGGTATGGCGCAGATGAATCAGCAGGCATGATCTTGGACCAGGTTGAGCTTGTAGGGTCGAAGCACCACACTGCACCATCTTCCTCTATCGGGGCCATGTCGATGCCACCCCGACCAGAGAAAAGGTACATTTTTCCATACAGTACAGCTGACGCACTTCCAACGCGCGGAGTGGGCGCTGAAGAAACAGCCTTTGTTTCCAAATGCTTTGCATCTGTGGCGTCGTTAGTGCTGTACCCTGATGGCCTACTATAATGAGGGGAAGCAATACCAGATTTGAGGGGGAAAATGTCAACTTTATTATCCAAAGGCTCCCTCGGTTTCACTTCACCACCGAAAATGCAGACATGATTGTCGATGACGGAGAGGACCTGCGAAGAGCGGCGCAATCGTTCGTCGTCGAGAAGACGCTTCCAGGAGCCTTTGAGCGTGTTGATGGGCATCATAGGCATTGTGACAGATTGTGAAGTTTGGACTCTAACAGACAGTAGTTGACCAGGTAGAACTCACAGTCTTGGATTAGTGATATATAGCTCAGATCAAGATCGAGGATTGCGTCATGTGCGGGTGGTAATACACCTGCTGTTTGTGGTGCCTGGTGAATCTACCAAGTGGAGAAGGGGCTAGACAAATGGGGCTAGTCTCAAACGCAGGGATCGTCATCGCCCTAGCTCCTTCCAAAAGTTCGCGACCGTCGCATTTCACGCGCGAGCACATGCGACTCAACACGCCATCATGAGGCTTCGACTGACGGTCCAGCGGAATGGCCTGCCTGCCGCCAACATACTTTGGAGCGTGCCCGAAACGAACAGCACGCAGGCATACACCGTCACGCGCCTGCTCGAGGATGTCAACCACATTATCCCGCTAGAGGCAGAGCACTGGGGCCTGGAGCACTATGTCGTCGAGGTGGGCGGCTTTGAGTGCCTGCACTTTATGCCCGTCACGAATGCGCTCAAAGAAGACGACCATGTCTCGTATGCAAATTTCAACTTTCTTCATTGATGCCTGCTAACAGCCTACCAGCATCCGCCCGCTCATGACTGCCGAAGTGCGCGCGCGCACCCTGACCGGCCGTGATCAGATTTCAGACGGAGGCCAACATCTCGTTGATGGCGTTCCTTTCGGTCGACCCTACCTGCGACAACCAAATCGACCTGCCGTTCGCATACCTCCGCGCAAACGACGCCGACTGGACGATGAGCAGTCCGACGACGATACTGAAGCTGTGGGACTTCTGACGCAGCATGGAGAATCACCTGAAGTGCGCGACGATGCTGCGACGCTGAACGGTCTCACAAGGTCGGCAAGCAAAGCATCGAGGTCGCAGCGAACAGTCAAGTCGGTGCAGTTCAAGCAGCCAGAGCTTGATGATGAGGAAGATAGCGAGGAAGACGATGATGACTTCGCGCCTGAAGAAGCAGAGGATGAGGCTTCCTCTTCAGACGATTCGGACTCAGACTCAGACTCAGACTCAGACTCAGACTCAAACTCAGACTCAGATTCCGAATCAGAGGCAGACGCGAAGGCAAAGGCGAACGCATCGTCCAGCGCCTCAGATACTTCGGATTCCGACTCAGATACTTCGAGCGATTCCGACTCCGATTCCGATGATAGCGACGCAAGCTCCCCGCCCGATGTCTTGTCTTCCAAAGACGGTCGCAAGACGAAAGCAGCCACAAAGCATGTACCCCCCGGAGAAGGGCTCAAAGCTACAAAGCTGAGGAACTCGCGACGTACAAGAGCTAATCGTCTGCGCAGTCTCAAGACTTCGGGCAAGCTTCCGAATAACGCTACGTTCGATGACCTGGCCGCCTACGAAGAAGGCCGATATGGTCTGGATGAGGAAGAACCTCGACACACACAACCTTTTGCCAAATCCCAAGGCAAGAGGAAACGATTGGACGAAGACGAGCCGGCAGAAGAGGCCGCGGAAGATACAACAGAGTTGGAGCGAAGGAAACGGGACCTGATGGCGAGGTTCGGAGAGAGCACAGAGGCGACGGCACCAGCAGACGAGGCCATACAGCCAACGACTGCGACTGTGGAAAAAGTCACTACTACACCAGCAGAAGAGGAATCACCAGCGAAGAAGGAGCCTACCTCGAGAAGAATGCGGCCAGACACCCGCGCCATTGGTCGGATACTTGCTCGACAGGCTGGACCTGTTCGGAAGACAAAAGCGAAGGCACCGACACCTGAGCCTGAAGAGTGGTCAAACCCCGATTTCTGGAAGACACGGATCAATCTCTCGGCATTTGAATGCTGGGAAGAGGACTTTGAGCTCAGCGCTCCGCCCTTCCCGTTTCAGCAGCACTGGGATCCAGCCAGCAAGCTGATGCATGACAAGGCTAAGAAAAAGAAGCAAAAGAGGCGGAGTAATGTGCAGCAGGAGGCCACGCTAGTAGAAGAGGAGGAAGAAGAAAAGATCATCTTAGACTACGATGATGCCCCCACAACGAATCCGGACTCCGAGTCCGTCAACGCAGCCGTCGAGGACCAATTGCGTCAAGATCTTGCAATGGCTGCGCAGTCTGATCTGCCACCACTTCCCAAAGACATGAGCACCCTGCCAGATCTCACGTCGTCTGACATGAAGGCTGGTGCTGTCATCGCCTGCAAATTCTTTACTGTCAATCCCGTCACCGTCACACCCGAGATTAGCGGATACAAGACAGCTACTGTAGAGCAAGAAGGCGACTCAGGCCCTGGCGCGGGTACGATTCAGCTCAAGATTGCTTTGCGCGACCTCCCCAAGAGGGAGAAGAAGTTTGACAGCAAGGGCAATCGCATCTACAACGCGGCCGACGCCCTCCTCATGGAAGAGGACGACGAGGATGAGGGCTTGTGGGAAGGCTCATTTGGCGAGCTTCTAGAAGCGAAGCTCGTGAAGGCTGCGTAAGTAATACCACGAGGTATGTGTGGTTAATGGGTCGACCATTCGTATGGTTGTCGGTCACATGTAATCCCCTCTATCTTGCTTCATCGAACATGTTTCAATATACCCAATTAGATATACTTTTGACCTTTAAATATGTGCACGGTCCGCGAATCCGAGGAGACGAGCTGGTTGTAGTGCGTTGTCGCGAACTGGGGTTTGGTGAGGTTACCCCGCCAAACGTCATGCCAACCCTTCCAGGTCCAGAAGCTGCAGGAGCTGACAGCCACCGGCACTACTCACTACCACGGGATGAGTTTCCCATGGCGAGCGTCTCATGTACACAGGGTCTTTGCCTGCGTTTGATGTTTCCTACAAGCCTTCGCCCGCGGTGCGACTTCCCTTCGGAGCAAGTTGCCCGCGCAGGCTATTCCTCGGCGCCCCAATTCAGGGTCTTAGCCCCAAAATTATAACTGCCGTGGCCCACTAGCTTCATGATTAGACGCGGACGGGTACGTTATGCCATGGAGGAGCGAGGAGGCCGTGTACAAATTTTCGGCAGATGCGTCCCGTCTCGTCATCTTACTGCTAAGCCTCTAGTCAAACTACAGCATCATTGTGTCTGACGGACAAAGTATCGCATAGCAAAAACCACAACATCTCATGTAAGTGTTGTTGCCGCGATAGTGCCACAACATGCTAACCGTCGTACAGAACTAGACACGATGCCTCTTCCCACTGGTGTATATCGGGCCGACCACGTCGGCTCCTTCCTTCGGCCCAAAGCCGTCCTCGAAGCGCGTACAAAGGCAGCCAACGGTGAGATCACCGCCGACGAGCTCCGTAATGTCGAAGACGAACACATCAAATACGTTGCAAAGAAGCAAATAGAGAGCGGTCTCCGATCCATAACCGACGGCGAGTTCCGCCGCGCATACTTCCACCTCGACTTCCTCAAGCACGTCGAAGGTATTGAGGAGAAAGGTCAAGTGGGAAACATCAGGCACAAGGATGGCTTTTCGCCACCAACGCTGGTCGTAAAGGGAAAGCTGGCCCACCCCGAGGCCATCCAGGTAAAGGACTTTCAGTTCCTTGAGCAAGCGATCAAAGAGAATGGCGGCAAGGCGAGCACAAAAGTCGCCATTCCGTCGCCAACAATGGTGCACTTCCGTGGTGGACGCGCCTCGATTGACATCTCCGCATACCCCGACCTCGATGTCTTCTTCGAGGACCTCGCGCGCGTATATCAGGAAGAACTAGACAGCCTGTACAAGGCCGGCTGCCGCTTCGTCCAACTCGACGACACTAACCTGGCCTACCTGTGCGACCCCGACATGCGCAAAGCCGCCGAACAGGAACGCAACGAAGACCTCAGCACCCTCCCCCGCAAATACGCCGAGCTCATCAACAAGGCCATCGAGAAGCGACCTGCAGACATGAAGATCGGCATCCACCTCTGCCGCGGCAACTACCGCTCCAAGTGGTTCGCCTCTGGCGGCTACGAGCCCGTTTCGGAAGTCCTCTTCAAGGAACTGAACGTCGATGCCTACTTCCTCGAGTATGACGATGCGCGCTCTGGCGACTTTTCTCCGCTGCGCCATCTGCCTGAGCACAAAGTCGTTGTGCTCGGTGTCATGAGCAGTAAGAAGAACACTCTGGATGACAAGGAGGAGATCATCAAGAGGCTACATGAGGCGGCCAAGGTTGCCCCCAAGGGTCTTGACCAGCTTTGCGTGAGCCACCAGTGTGGATTCAGCTCCACGGCTGAGGGCAACGAGTTGACGGAGGAGGAGCAGTGGGCCAAGGTCAAGCTGAGTGTAGAGATTGCCAAGCAGGTCTGGGGCGACGACATCAGCAAGTAAGAAGAATCATGTTTCGGTTGAAGGAATTTGGAGGTGCTGGTACTGAGATGAAAGCATGAGTACGGTGTTGTGTAAAAGTGGTCTGATCAGGTCTCAACGACTGATCCATGTATGTATTATGAAGTAACGGTTCAACCCCAGTAAGATTCAATGTATCAATTACAACAACATTCCCTCATCAACACATACTAGTGACACAAAAAGCAGTCAAAGCCGACGGCCTTCTGCTCTGCAGTTTACAGATCTCATGTCATATTTCTCTCACTTGTCATCGTAGTAGCTACGTGTTGAGCGTTTTACTTAAACAGGGTGGTATGGTATCTAGCTCATCTTGGAATCCAAGATACAAACTGTCAGAGATGTTACCTTGCTGTTTCAGTTTCCTTCTACCTCTACAGCATACCTCTGTATGTCGCTCTTGTAGACTTTTCTGAGCAAACCCGGAACATCAAAGAAACAGACTTTGAAGTATTTCGGACCACGATACTCCTGTTCTCTGCGCACGCGACAAACGTGAAAGTGGGCTATCATAGCATCGATTAGCGCGTTGATATTGTCATTGTAGGCGCCATTCCTGCTCTTGTTTGCGTGGCCGTTACGGCAAGCGTGAGGAAGTTCGGCTGGTGTGAGGGCCCCGCGTTTCTGGTAATTGCGACCGATGTTGACATGCCAGAGCGGTAGCTTTCTCAATCCCTGGTATATCGACTTCCATGATCCATCTCAAGCGTGCCGAGAATTTGGTGTGGTTCGAGGCAACGGAAGCGAGCTTAACAGAAATTCTCGGAGTCGGCTACCGCTTAGGTACAGATCGGAAAGCTCTCGAGATTGCAGATACTTATACGAGCGGGCCAGGATGTGTGTAGAGGAGAGACTTACGCAGCCGTGGCATATCCGAAGCTCTGGAACTTCGTTGCATCCTTGAAGTTGTAGGCGTTCAACATCAGTAGTGGCAGCAACGACCCCCAGCACATCCGGATGCACCCGGCGCACATTCTTGATGTGGGCTCCCACTTCGCGACTCTTCGCAACATCTTTGCCGCGAGTTTTTGGTGTTAGGAAGACAGCTTTCTTGATCCAAGGTCGAAACTCCGACAACGAGTCTGCAAACAGCTCCCATTCCGGCTTCTGAGAGTTTTCGAGCCAAAGGTGGATATAGGCGATCTTCTCTGGGAACTGTGACAGCTGCAAGGCTCGTAATACAGTTTTCTGCTCACCGATAATGTGAGTTCCATACGGTAGCTCCAGTTCGATGAAAGAGTCCGCGTCTCGTAGTTGGCGGAAACATGGAGCGGGCACACGGGCGGCTTCACCAGATCTCGCAAAGCTGTACTCGTCCTCGTGTAGCAGATACCACTCGTAATCGCTCGTAGTACTGGGCCTGGTGAGCTCGCATATATTTATACGCGCCATTCGATTGCGGTAGGCGGGGATACGGGATAAGCGTAGGAAGAGAGCAAGCGACGACGGGTTAAGATCGAAGCAGCATTCATGGAGGCCATATCGAATGCTTGCGTCGAACTCAGTCCTAGCGTAGATGGTTTTTCATGTCGAACATAGCGATCCAAAGTCTCTGTTCTCGTATGAATACTTTTCCTTGTTGGTACCCGACGCCCGTCCGAGGAAGCGACACACTCGACTGAGGAGCTCTACTGGAAGCTCGATCAAGTCCATTTTGTCTCTTCGCTGGCGGTCTGATCCGGACGGTTATCCTTACGGTCTCCAGAATATTAGTCAAGTAATGTTAGGTTGAGGGATGGCTCTATGTTGACGGGACGTAGAAAGCCAGGATTGATATGGTCCCTAGGTCAAGAGCTGCCTGGGCCATAAAGCCTGTCCGTGCGGACATGGTGACTTTATGGTTTCGTCGGACCACCAGTGAATATTTTCGACTATTCTAGAGTTGCTCTACGAGCTACGTTCATGGGAATGTAGCCTAAGCTCTCAATCTGTCTGCCAGCCGTGCATTGGTAACAGGACGTGACCGTGGATCAAAAGAATACGATTGAACCTAGAGAGCACGCATGGTATTCTTCAGGTGGATGTGCAGAAGGATGAGGAGAGAAGGAGCAGCCAGGAAGAGCGGAGGGGATGATGTCACCGCGCCAGGCCGGAAGGGAGTGTCGCTCTTTCTTCACTTGCACTCGGGCAGGCACCCCACCCACAAACTGCTTAACATATCACAGCAACTAGATCCGGAGACTTGGAGTATCTACACTTGGTTCGCTGGCTTCTCTTCAATGATGCTCTGGCCCGAAGGCTGGGTCTACATATCTCCCGCTGCTTCTATCGACATCAGCAGCCGAACATCCCGCAAGTGCGCTGACGGTTGCCAAGTAGCAGACATAGAGAGATGTACCCGAGATGAGACTCGTTAGAAGAGCGCTAGCGGTAAGTTTGTACGACTTGTTCGCAGAAGCAAGGAATGGATACAACATGTTCATATGGTGATGGTTGACTTTTGGACGAAAGTGACTTTACATTAACTATGCAATCGACTGTAAAGTGCAGCTGTCAAACAGAAATATGGCCAACCATGTGGTAATGACTGTCCTGAGACCTTGAAGACTCTACAAATACTGCCCATCGTCCTCGACAATCCTCCTCTACTCCACCCACAGATATCGTTCAGCTTCGAGAGCTTTCCGCTCAGTGATTCTTGGGCTGGAAGTCTATCTAAGCAGCAGCGACCATCTCGCGGCGGGCGAACCTGAGGTTTCGCTTGGTGATACCACCGGTGAGGCCGTCGTATGACTTGATGCAGATATCAAGAGATCCAGTCAGGCTCATCGCTTCCTTCTGGAGGTCTGCTGCGCGGGCCTCGAAGGTATCAATCAACATGAACGCAATCGTCTGCAAAGGGCGATTAGTCAGCAGGCCGTTGAATAACGTTCGACTCGAATCCGGTGAAGAGGGGTGGGTGCTACGCCCTGCGAAAGGAAAGACTTACGTCCACGACCTTCTCGATCTGCCTGAGTACGGCGGCGATTGGCTGACCGATGAAAGGAACAGTGTTGAACAGACCAGCCTTGCCAATGAGGATGTTGAGGAGTGCTTGGTGAACACGGACAAACTGTTTCTCTGTGTAAGCTATATATATGTCAATGGGAGCAGATAATAATGACCTCGCGGAAGGCCTCGAAGACAGCATCAGTAGGCGCGCCTGCCGGCTCTTTGGGCATGCCCTGCATCTGGGCGATAGCGGTGGTGGCAGTCTGCACAATGTCTGAAAAGCCGATGATGATCTTGGGAAACGGTCCCTGTCCGATGAGGATCAATGGCCCATTGACGATGCTAATCTCCTTAGCTGGTGCCTGAAGCGCCTGGCTCTTCTGCGTGATCGTCTTGATATTGGTGACAACCTCAGCGGGTGTGATTGCAGCCGAGATAGGCACGGAGAAGGCCAAGGCGGCAGTGAAAAGGTTGCGGAATGAGACCATTTTTGCGGTGGTAGGAAGCTGTGAAAGCGGCTGTTGATGGTAGAAGTGAGGAGTTATGATTGCAGATGAAGGTGTGCGATGCCTTCTATCCATGGGAGACTGCAGTGTCTTTATACCCGACGTGCGATGTAGCCAAGCTCGAGTCAACGGAGCAAATGCTTCCCGTAGTCCTGAACGATGACTAGGTTCGCTGATCCTCCTGTACACCCTGTTGAGATGCCAATCAAGCCCATATTCCAGAAGGTGGGTGATGTAGCGTACGCCACTGTCGAAAGAGCAAAGTTTAATGACAGGTGAGGCTACGCACTACAACCCACTCTGACATGACCGACTATACTCGGATACCAGCATGTAAAAAACTTGGGATCAGTTGATGGAAAGTTCTTTGACATTGATCACAAGACATCCTTGATAGTATCATGGCTTGTGTTGGCATGTTTAATCGTATCGCATTGAAGCTGCTTTCAACTATCGTCAAGGACCTCTCTGCTCTCAGCATCGTGGTTGATGTTAGCTCACAGTGATCATCGACAGGGTCTACTGAACTAGTCTCTGTCAAAGAGATCTGCCATGATCCATCGCCGAGTGGGGCTTCTGCGGCTGAATCTGCACAAGGAATTGAGATCATCGATTTCCACTACTCATGTCCAATACATGATCAACAGCTTGCTCGTAGTGGACAAAGAGACACGGTATTGGGTAGAAAGCACTAAACAATCTCAGGGCTAGGGGGCTCATGTCGCTTCCCAACTCGCAGGGTGAGCTCAGGCTACCCCAATCTCTTCGTCGTGCCAAGATCAGCATTGCAGTAGCATAGTAGATCGCTACCTTCTATGAACAAGGCTTCTTGTCAATTTGCCCGACTTCAGCTGAGGTTGTTCAGTAACTCTTTGTTGGCAAGCGGCGCGCCACTGGAAAGGGTGTAGTAGCGGTACGGGTCGGCGATCCTTCTGCGGGCGTAGCCGTCGAATACCAGCGCGATGATGCAGCCGCCCGAACATGCAGAGGCAGGCACATGCGATCGTCCAGTCAGGGATGCCAGCAACGAGCTAACAGTTGAGTAGAGGAGCCGAGCCTTATGCACATCTGCTTTTTCCTGGCCGGAGCGGCCGCAGCCAACGCTAGATCACGTGTAAGCCTCGTGTATACAGCAATCTAGTCTCACAGCGTACAACGGCATGCAGGTGGCTACCTGGAAAAGGGAAATGAGACATGTTCGCTGCGTGGCGCGGTCCGCCAAAAGCAATACAAGAGAGCCGGTCGATGTGTTTATTTCTTTTGTGTAAGTCAGGGCTCGGAATAGTGCCGAGCCCGCTGAGTCGTGACGGCTCGCCGATACTAGCCGTACTGACAGCTCCTTTACTTTGGCGAGTAGTTAGCTCCTACTTTTGTCATTGAAGTTCAACTTCGGCGACTTCGCTTCGCTTCTCGCTGCATCGTTCTTGCGAGACTGGAGCGGCCATAATACTCAACACATGTCGATTAGGAAATGAGAGACAAGCTCTTGAGACGGAATGTCAAGATAGGCATAAAGCAGCCGATCTTTCCCAGATAGTCACGTCAACTCAAAGTTGGTGAGATCGTACCTTAGGTAAACACCATTAGCCGTGAGAACCACCGGTATATTGCCGGGATATTTGTTGTGATGTCAGCTTGTACTCATCCGGCAACTAATTGCAGAGGTTCGTTTACTAAGGGGTGTTCACCCGTAACCGTTGTGATCAACCATGTAAACTACCAAACTTCAAGTTGCCTCCATGAATAGAGCAACGAAAACAAAAAAGCATGTTGGCAATTTACACCAGTGGAAAGCAAGATGCCGGCTGCTCCGTACTGCCTGCACTGCAATATGACTTGCGTGTGCGTAGACGAAGGGTCCTTACACAGGACGCTAGACTCCACATCCTGACGACACTGGGCAGAAACTCAGATTGATGTCGCAATGAGCCGGGCTCAATACTCTGATCGATTCTGACTGCCTTCCATCATGTACGCACTGTTTTTATGAAGTCGTTCGAAGTTTTGATGACTACTAGAATGACTACGGTCACATACAATAGAGAGGGGAAGGCTTGCCACGAACCTTGAATACTAGTTGTACGTGCATCTAGCTTAGTCCTCAACTCGGCGCTTAGACTCAACCCCCATCATCAACGCACTAACAAACGTCAAGCAAAGACCATAGACGAGACAGTGCTCATCCATGTGACGGCGCCACAACATCACCTCAATATCGATGTCCGCCAACAAGAATGCGATCCAGCTCTCTATGCCTCCTCGGGTGTCACGAAACCATGAGGCACTTCCGCCTGACAACATGCACCACTATAGCTGTTCGGTAGAGGCTAAGCTCCTAGTCAATTAAGCAGAACGGCACCTTCTACTTAGAGCCTCGTGTCCACGTTTTCTTTACTTTTTAGTTCTTTACAACTACAGAGCGGGGTCTCATAGCTTTTCTTACTGCTGTCGGAGGGACCGAACCGATTCATAAGCGCCTTGCTATTAGGCACGCAAAAGCAAACACTGGCAGACATGAAGAAGGCTAGCCAAGACGACAGCGGCAACATTTAGATCACTGCAAGATAGCTATCAGTGTGAATAGCGCCTCCTTACGATGTTGTCACTGTTCTAAACTTATTCGTATGTTGAGCATGCGGTGATACAAGAAGCCTCATCGTTGAGGTCGTTATTATATTCATGTGCTCTTAGTAGAGCTTCCCCAAGATCCGTACGCCAGCATGTTGAATAGACTACAAAAAATCAATGCTCTCATAATAAACTCTGCATGAACTTTGGCAGATGACCCATGATCCTCATTCAGTCGGCAGAGGTGCCAACAACGGTAGGACGTCTTTGAACCTCACTGGCTTGAGGAGGAACTCGTCAAAACCGCTGTTCTTCGCTTGCTTTCGCGCTTTCTCGCTACCAAGACCCGTTAATGCAAATATGTACGCCCGCGTACCTCTGTTATCCTCTGAGGTACCATCTAAACCATATGTCGCAGCGTCATTGAACTGTTTTGGGATGTCTTTTTCCATCAAGCCGTGTTCGATTCTACGGATCTTTGACACAGCCTGGAAGCCATCCATGATCGGCATGTTGATATCCATGAAGATGCAGTCATACCTTGCTTTTGAGCCCTCTTGTTTAGTGGCGGATTCATAGAGGCGCACCGCTTCTGCGCCGTCGGTGGCGCTGGAATACGGTACGCCAAGGCGTTTTGCAAAGGCGCAGAGCATTTTTAGATTTATGGGATTATCGTCTACTAGGAGTAGACGGCGGAATCGGCATGTTGGTCTGCTTGTGAGCGGGGTAGGTGGTTGTGTTGGTGATGGTGCTTGCGGAACAGGACTTGTGGCGGCGTCGGATAGTGTCACACTCTGCGACGATAAGCTGCGGTGTGGAAGTACTTTGGTTTGCGGATCTGGCTCTAAGGTGGTGTGGTCATGTTCTGATTGCTCTATTGGCTCCATGTCGGGTCTGCTTCTGACTTCTATGGACGGCACTGGGTCTGCCATTTCCTTGGTGGTGGCATCCTTCATAGCCGAGATGAGTGCAGGTCCGAGCGAGTTTGCAGTGACTAGTATTGTGTGCATGGGCTTACTAGTGCTAGATTCGGGAGGTGCGCCTTTTGTATCGCGCAGTTCGACAATGACAGGGAAAGTCTCTTCCGTATACGTAGGGAACAAAGTTTTCAAGTCGTACGTGGAAGAGAGGGCATGGTGATCGACGAGGAGTACATCCAGAACCGGAAGTACGTTTGCGGAAACAGTGGTGAACCTCATGCCGAAGCGATCCTCGCAGATGTTTCGAACGGCCCGCTCGAGCGCTTCGGGAGGCGAAACGATAGAGGGTGCAGTTTCTTTGCCTTGCTCTTCGGGCAGAGAGATACTAAGCATACCGATTACCTTTCCGCGTAGGCATTCGTGAGAGGAGAAATTCTCGGCACTTGGCGCATTTGGTCTCTGCGTCGTACGGGTAGCCGGAATGTTGATAATGATCTTTGTTCCCTTGCCCAAACGACTAGACACTGATATGATTCCGTGTAGTGACTCCACGATACTCTTTACTAAGCTCAAACCTAGTCCAGTTCCTGGGCTTAGTAGATTCTCCTGGGTGAAGGGTGTAAAGAGATGGTATTTGAGGAAATCCCCACTCATGCCTACACCCGTGTCGGTCACAGATAGACTGATGTGTGACTGGCTGTCATCGGTAGCCTCCACAAATGCTAGATCTACGTGAATGTAACCCGACTTGGTATACTTCAATGCATTGCTGACAACGTTTAGTAAAATGCGCTTCCAAGCACCCTTGTCAATGACAAAGGTCCAATCACGGGCCTTTTCAATGTTTGTGGTAACGACGACAGGCTCGGTTTGTGCCGTTGCAGGTGATTCAGCCAACAAATTCTGACGCTCCTTATTGAGTCCAGAAGAGAGGCGCGAAGAATGGTCGTGACCTACTGAGACAGTCTCAATGACATCTTCGACCATAGAAGCCAAGTCGACAGCTACTGCACCGTGATGCAGGTGGGTGGTGGAACGCGGATGTCCATTTCCACCTCTGTGTCCAACGCTGGCGCGGCTATTCACTTTGGAATATTCCAGCAGATGGTCAAATGTATCGAGAAGAGTGATCGCACAAGACTCAATCATGGTAATCTCCGACATCAAGCCTGATCCCTGGCAGTTTTCTTGAATCAACTCAATGCTGGCCAAAATGCCATGCAAGGGACTTCTTAATTCGTGACTGATGGTCGAAACAAAATCCGACTTGGAAAGTGTATTTTCGCATGCTTCTAAGCGAAAGACCTCAGCCATCAGTGAGTTACCGAAAGCTGTCAATGAATTGACATCGCCAGTATCAAGTGTTTTGCCGGTGTCAGATACCCAGGCTAGGCAGGTAGCGTAGCAAGCTTCTCTTGAGTAGTGAAACATGGGTAGGAATATTACGTAGCGGGTCTTTGGCAATAGACCGAAGAGGTCGTTCCATCTGTCATCCGAACCAGAGTCAAGTTCGTCGTCGCAACCGTGTTGGAAGACACCATGTTCATCGACTGCGAAGACATGCCCTCGAGGGTACCTAGCAGTCAAGCGCTGGATGAGCGACTGACGCAGTTTCAGCTTTCCGAGGGCGTTATCTCTGTGGAAATAGGACAGAGGTACCGCGAAGAGATCGCATGTCTGCGAAGATGTGTTGTCAGGAGACATGTCTCGTATCAGGCAGCTTTTATTTCGGTTGCCAGTTGAGACAGTGTCAAAGAAGACTAGGCCGTCCAGACTCATGGCATCGCCAATACTATTTGCGGCTCTCGTGAAGAGAGTGTCGACTTGAGTAGCAAAGTTAGATTTGACGCGGTTCGAATCATTATCTTGGGGCGAAACGATAGTAGATGCATCGCAAACAGGCAATGACTGAATATGGTCTGACATGGCGACGCGTGCATTCGTGCCGTCAGATGGCTTCTTGTCAGGTTTTCTTCGCGAGGCGGCACCAAAAACATCTAGGTCGAATTGGCTTGTGTGAGCTCCAGGGCGCACAGGAGCCACAGACCTTGGAACCATATCATCTGAAGCTACGAAACGACGAAGACCTTGCATCATCTCAGCAGATCGAGACTTACAGGCTTCGGCGCGTCGCATATCGAGGTATGCACTGATAGCCGAGGTAGTTTCGCGAAGAGTACTCAGAGACTTGGGATGTAGAAAATCCCGTTCTTTGGTGTCGACGACACAGTAACTGCCCAATATATGCCCGCTCATTGCAAACAGCGGTATTTCGAGGTATGAAACCATATGCGGATAGCCTGCCACAAACGGGCGCCCGGCAAAGGTGGGGACCTGGCGGAAGTCTTTTATGCAGAAATACGACTTGTCGGCAACGATATAGGGACTATCCGGCATAGACACTGGTTTGCCCTGGAAGATGCACATGGTGAATGGACAGACACCCCATTCGAGCGCGACTCGGGAAGTACCCAGCAAGAGCGGCTCGGCCGGGTCTGCACTCGAAAGCGACTGATGCCTCGTCATCTCTGCGCATATGAATTGATTTCGATTATCAATGAGCGAAAGGAATGCGCGATCGCAATCCATCTTGTGCACGCCATGCTGGACGAGGGCGTTGAGGGTTATGTCGCTGCTGGGGACTGGTTCGGACGGCGGTCCTTCTGCAATGTGAAAGGGGAACGACGCGGCAGAGAGATATCTGGGGCCGTGTTAGCAACAGGAATCGACTTTGTGACGTAGGCTGGCAATTCTCACGCGGCGATCTCGTATGCGCGTACCCGTTCGTGGTTATCGATAGCTGCGGGTGGCGTCGTGGTCGAGATGGGCGTGGTGGTAGCCATGGTCCATATTACGTCACTCACAGGAATTGAAGACTGTTGGTGCTGTTTGCGACAGTTGCGCTGGCCCCAGCCCGTCTTCTGGACTTTGGCGCGTCGTCTTGGCGTTAGTCAGCCAACACACAAACGGCCCGTATAGCCAAAGCTGGGGGAGGCAAGTACGGCTTAATTTCTCGTCAAATTCATCCGATCGTGATGTCTCAGAGTAACGCTAGCCTAACACGAATGCCGCAGCTGCACATGGCTAGACGCTGAGATTCGCGTATTCGTCGCACACCTCAGTCAACTTCTTCCTCGTCCCGGGCTCCATAACACTGTGCCCAGCATCGTCTATGAAATGCAATCTGCTCTCCGGCCACTGCTTGTGCAACTCCCATGCTGTAATCGGCGGGCAGACAACATCGTACCTGCCCTGCACGATGGTCGTCGGAATGTTCCGGATCCGATCCACGTTCTCCTTCCTCAACAACTGCCCGTCTTCCATCCATGCTTTGTTGATGAAGTAGTGGATCTCCATCCTCGCATGTGCGAGTAAGTAGGCTGGTTCTTTCAGTTTCTTGTACGCGTGTGGGTCAGGGTACAGGGTGCTGATTGATAGCTCCCACGTGTTCCACGCCGCAGCCGCGGGATGACTGATAGCCGAGTCCGGAGACATGAGGCGTTTGTGGTAGTTGCCGATATGATCAGAACGTTCTTCCTCTGGTAAAAAGTTGATAAAGTCCTCCCAGCGGTCGGGGAACAGCATCTGCACGCCGCCTGCATGGTTGGTCCACTTGAGTTCGACGTCTCGCACTGTGAAGATGCCGCGCAGGACCAGACTACCTACACTATCGGGATGTGTTTGCGCATATGCGAGAGCGAGTGTGGACCCCCAGGAGCCGCCGAAGACCATGTGCCATTTGGAAATTTTCAGATGCTTGCGCAGCTTTTCAATATCGTCGACGAGATGCCAGGTAGTGTTGTCTGTGGTGTTGGCATTAGGGCGCGATTGACCACAGCCTCGCTGGTCGAGCAGAATTACTCGGTATTCAGAAGGGTTGAAGAAGACGGTGTTGGCTTTGGAGCAGTTTCCACCAGGCCCGCCATGGAGGTAGATGACTGCAAAGCGTTAGCTGTCAGGGAAATTGGACAGGATGGCTGAAGCACCCACCAGGCTTTCCATCCTTCTTGCCGAACTGTTGATAGTAAAGTTCATGGGTATCGTCCACGCGCAGCCAATTCACGTCCCAGGCATCTTCATGCTCGTAGCTGGTGAACTGGGGTGTTTGAGCCATGTTGCCTTCGTAGTAGCTAGAAAGTTTACAGCTAGACAAGAAGACGCAAAGAACCTTTGTAGTCGACGTGTGTGCAAGACAGTCATACTGGCAGTGATGGAGTCAGACATCTAGGTACGACTACCCCGCTTTCAGTATAGTGGCCCCGCTGCGTAAAGAACACCTTCCTATTCTGCTCCCGGTATGCGATCTGCGGCAAGCGTGCGAAAGATGCAATTGACACGATGGTATTTGAAATACACATTATGATATATACTGGTTCATAATGAAGTTGGCGACAAAAGTCTAGTACTTGAAACCACCTGCCCTAGTGCTCCACAAGCCGTTCGGGTCAACACTCTTCTGCAATGCCTTGAACTTGTCATAATCCTTGTAGCTCTGGAAGACTGGCTGGTCCCACATAGCATCGTTGATGAACAATGGCATGTACATGTTGCTCGGCATACCCGCCTCTGCCATCCATTGAGGTACGACCTGATCCAACCAAGTTGTCAGCTCCCTAGCAATGCCAAACGCAAGAGGATCATCTGTGGGCAAGTTCCACGCTCCTTGGTAAATTAGGATGATGCGATCAGGGTCGGAGGATGAGAGACCCATAGCGTTTCCGCCTTTGGACTCGGACATCTTTCCAAAGCGGGATGGAAGAGGTTGGAAGTCAACGCTGAACTGGATGGCGCGAACGACAGGTAGGGTGTTGAGGAAGATACCAGTGAGTTCAGCAAGCTTGTCGCGGATCTCCTTGTACATCTGGGGCCGTGATGCAATGTATGGGACAGTGTAAGTGCGGAAGAATGCGCGGGCGTTCAAGAGTCGGACCGGTTCGCCGTTTGCTTTGAGCTGAGAACTGTTAGTTCCTGCACAGCATTGAAGTTAGGTCATGGACTTACTAGCTCGGAGTACTTTTGTGTCTTAGGTAGACACAGAGGGTTGACGATCTTGAAGAAATCGGCAAATGGACCCGACGTAGGTGGCTTGGGGTTGTCGTAAAAGGAAAACAGAATTTTCGTCTTGATCCCAGCTGCGACTACCAGGTCCGTAAGGATAATGGCCGCCTTGGGGTCTTCGGCACCGTGTGCCATGAAGTTGTGCAAGGCAGCGTATAGTGCGTCGGATTTCGAGTCGTCGAAGACACAAGAGCCACCCCAGACGTCGCCCATGTGATGGACTTTGGTCTTGAACTGGGTGACAATACCGAACTGGCTACCGGAGCCACGCATCGCTTGCGCAAGGTCGGGATGCTTCGCGGCGTTAACATTGACGACAGACCCGTTCGCCATAACGGTCTCCCATTCGATGATGTTCTATCGCTTGTTAGTATAGCTGTCCTTCAGATATTGCGGGCGAACTGACATCGGCTGCAAGACCCTCTTGAGCACCGAGGAATGAAAGGCCTCCACCCAGCAGCAGACCACCGACACCAACGAGACCAAGTCTTCCTCCAGCGATTGCCACGCCGCTCTTCTCAAGGTCACCAATGACGTCGTTCCATTCACCTCCGGGTCGGACGTAGGCAACATCTTCTGCTGCGTCGTATGTCGCTCCGACTAGATTAGTCATGGTGATGAGAACACCGTCTTCGACCGCAGCATGCTGCTTGTTCGGGTCGTGCCCTCCGCTCCGTGTAGCAAGCTTGACAGTCGGGTACTTGTTCAAGATCTTGATAGCAATGGACACATCTTGGGCAGAGTCTGGCTGAACAATGCATGCAGGGTCGACTTCGCGGAGGTTGGTAGCCCAGTATTGTTGTGTCTCATGTGCGTATTCGAGCTCGAGAAGTCCCGGAGTGAGGACTTTGCCTGGAAGAGCACTATTGATTTCGTTACATGCTTTGGTAGTGGCCTCGGTGGGAATCGCAAGAGCCGATCGGGCTCCTAACAGTAGGGTCGCGAGAGCGAGGGACGCGAACTTGTCCATGTCTGGGACTGAATGAGAGGAAGGAATGACCGAAAGATGGACGAAAGCGCTGAAGAACCAACGGAGCCTACAGATCACCCTCTTGATGAGTGATGTGCCTTAAGTACTACTATCTAGCCCTCTTCGACGTTAGGTTCAGCTGTCTCCGGTTTTGGTTCCGGACGCCATGGCAGCCACGCAAAGAGCAGCACATGTACACAAGCTGGGGAGGTCCTTGACTAGAGCAGATCGCGTGGAAGAATCGCAAAATACGGCAACACCCCTCCAATAGCGATGCATGAATAAGGAATTGAGTGCAGATCGTGTGTGAGTCCCTGCAAAGCTTACGGCAATGGGCCCGACATTTGAGGGGATTCGACGCACACCGTCGTAAAACTATATGGTTTGCTGAAATGGGCATTTAGCCTAGAGGGGACAAGGCGAGTCCAACCCTGAATACTGTACTTGAATGCCGAATTGCAGGATTTGCAGTCGCGGTACCCGAAGGTTTCGTCAGACATCACCGGCGGTCATGGTGGGGGGCGCTGATGGTGGGACCAAGTCCGAGTCCGACTTCAGGGGAAAAAGCATGTCTGTGGCATTAAACTTCTGGGCCATGCGAAACGAGATGCACGCACAGATACGCTAGAAAAGCATATGTATGTCGCTGGCAATCGCGATAATTAATGAAGCCAGAGTGGAGGAGAAGTCGGGTGCAGGCGGATGCAACGATCGTGATGATACGAAGAGGCTGCATGCACGGCTATTGTGGGCTGGCTGATGTGGTGGAGGTCGTCGTATCACGTCGACGTTGCATGGAGTCGTAGCGGAAGGATCGGAACGCGCGTGTCCGTGCTCGGTCGGTTGCTCCTTCTACCTCCTACCCGGGCATCGGAACCCAGGGATAAACAAACATTGGACGGCAAGCTCACAACGCCGCCACATCCGACAACGCCGCCGGTAGCCGACCACGACGGTTGCACTCACCATGGACTCGTACAATCTCAAGACGGCGTCGACGTACATCAACAATTTGCTGCTCGCCCGGGGGTTGTTGCGCAATGGCACGCCCATTGAGTTTGCGCATCCGTCGAGGGGGGAAGGGGGGAAAGAGGCCACCATGGCCCAGATCATCAACCTGGTGCACGACCTGATATTGAAGCGCGATGTAGGCACATACACGTTTATACTCTGGGGGAGAGGATCCTAATAAGCAGATAGCGCGATCAAGAGTACCGCGAATCCATCGCCGACACGCTGCGGAGCCTGCGCGCCGAGTCGACGCGCCAGACGGCCGCCCTCGAGAAGCAGCACAACCGCAATGCCGACCTGTCGCGACAGCTCTCGCTTGCCCAGGCGCAAGAGCAGTCGGCGCGCAAAGCCCTGCACGCAGCCGAGTCGTCGGCGCGAAAGCTGCGCGCCGAGATGCAGCGCCTCAAGACGACGGTCGACCAAGTGCGCACCAGCTGCACAAACGACGTGCGAAAGCGCGACAAGGAGATTGCACGGCTCAAGAGCCACCTAACGAGCCAGCAGCGCGGCAACAAGACGGGCCTCGTGGGCGCAAGCATCACCATCAACCCCGGCAGCACAGGCTTGGGCGCTGCCACGGGCCATGTGCGCGACGAGTCGCCCAATGTCGACGACCCCGAATACAGTCTGAAGCAGGAGACGACCGAGTTCTTGACGCAGCTGAGCCAGAGCCTGAGCGACGAAAACGACAACCTCATCGGCCTCGTGCGGAGCGCCTTGTTGACACTAAGAGAGCTGCAAGGCATGCCCGAAGTCAATCGCAAACAAGACGCAGACAACGCCTCGGTCACGGGCGACGAGCAAGACGACACGCAACAGGACATGCTGCACACGCTGCCTACCGATTACGAGACTCTCGCCGACGACATGGACACGGTCTTGGACAACCTGAAGAACCTCCTCACAAACCCAAACTTTGTGGCAGTGGACGAGGTCGAGATGCGCGAGGAGGAGATACACAGGCTGCGGGCGGGCTGGGAGAAGATGGAGGCTCGGCTGCGCGAGTCTTTCCTCCTCATGGACTCCTGGCGGAAGCGCATGACCAATGGTGACACTATCAATCTCGAAGAACTCAGAATGGGACTAGGTTTTAGTCAAGGGTTCGAGACGGTCGATAGGGAAGGCTTCTCCGTGATTGATGAAGAAAGCGAGGCCGAGGAAGCTACAAGCTCAGCCTTGGAAGAAGACGTGGACGATACAGAAGAGCAAGAGGAGGCGGTCTACCTGCCCTCACCGAAGATACACACGAAACCAGACAAGACAACTGGGCCCGATGTCTTCAGCATCAAGTTGCAACCCAGCCAGCCAGCGCTAAGGGAGACCAACGGCAACAAGTCGCTCAGTCGATCGCCCCGTAAAGTCGCCTTCTCGGCGTCCATACCGAACACGCCGTCTCAGGTTGACGGGGAGAACGCAGATGCATCAGGGATAGATTCAGTCGATGTGGAGAAGACTAGTCGGCCAACTTCTGCAGCCAAACCACTTCGTTCTGAAGAACGAGCGTCAAGACCAACAAGTCAGGACAGACAACGCCATGTACGTTATAACATCTTTCCCTCTGCATCCACTCCCTCTTCAATCTCCAGCCCATCAGCACCACACCCATCCCTCAACAAGTCTGACAGTCTACAACAGACCAAGAAGCGCTTGTCGAGCCCACGTGCCCATCCCGACGAGCGATCGCCCAAGCTATCGGTCCAAGACAAATTACGAGAGGCCGCGGAAGCAGCCGCTGTAACCGACGGAGACATCTCCACCAAGAAGACGGACGAAAGCACCGAAGTATCCGAGGAGAACCCCAAGAAGCGGGCACCTAGATCCCCAGTCAAGACACGAATCAGTGGCAGACCAAAGAGGAGAAAGAGCACCTTGACGCCAGAGGAGTTGGCAAATCTTTTAGGCTGCTAGACTAGGTTGAAGCATGTACAATACTCACGATGGCACCGTGAACTTGGACTTGATAGCAACTCGAGGCTGCATCGGCGGCTGGTCATGCAAGATCATACCATCAACTGGCTTCCAGTTATATGCGAGGCTTGCATGTTGAGGAGCCGGTCGGTGGAGTGGCTGATGGGCGTGACCCACGCTCTCCTCTATTGGGTAGGACAAAGATGCCAGTGCGTTTGTGGCCTTTATGCACTGGGTAACGGCGCGTATCCTGAGGCCCTCCTCGGCTGGACTGTCAAGATTCGCTAGGTCCCACTCGTGAGCTCGCACGAGTTCCGGTCAATGTGCAACTGTAAACGGGCTTGATTTTGAAGGACGTCAATGAGAACTGACCTACCTCATCATGCGAATGGTCCATGGTACAACAGCAACACGGCGTCTACCCTGCTTCTCGCGTGCCCAAGGGGCTGCGTATGCGATGCAGTGACATGCTTTGGTGGAAGTGCTCATAGTCGGGCATCGATAATGTTATCGTCCTCGGTCGCTTCGCGTACCTGACTCCTCCCGCCCGCCCGTCATTCCTCCTGACAACTCTGCTCTCGTTCAATCTCTAGTCTTCGCATGCACCTCTGCACATCATCACGAGAGACACCGGTTTTCCTCCACATGGCGCACATTGTGACCGCAGTGTGGCCGGAGAAGTCGCTCGCTCCGGCTCCAGCATACCTGAGGTTGGTGATGGGGTGTTGTGGTTGGACGGCGTTGCAAGCCACTAAGTTTATTAGCCGCCCATTGTCCTCATTCGGGGCATTAGGTGATGGATGATATGCAGCACAGCTGCAGTGATTGGGCAGAGGCCGAAATGTGGATGCAGAATGGCTGTAAATAGGTCTCTATGCGGCAGGGAGGATAGCTGCAGCGCGATCAAGGTAGCAGCCTTGGAAAGCAAATTTCTCTGCATCTGTCGTCAGCCCTCGAGCCACAGTTCCCCCGTCGAATATGCACTGATATGCAGTGTGACAGGCGATTTCCTGCACCTTGCACATCCCGGCATCACATGGCTCACCTGTTCCCTGCTGCTCATTGGTGTGGTGTTTGCACCCCAAGCCCGTGCGCTACGTGACGGCCCACTTATGTATTCCCCGCCCGCGTTAGCGAATGAGGGCGCAGAAGCAAGACGCCCGGCTACACACGTCAAGCCCGCCCACCACTCCCGCTTCACCATCAAGCGCTCGCCGTACTTTCGATAGACTGCTCTCCACACCCGCTACCAGCTTACACCCTGCGAACATGGCGTGTCTACGCAGCGCAGGTAATCAATCGCTACCGGGTGCAGCGAGACCTGGCCCATAGTTGGCGTAGTGCAATGTGCCGGTCTGCCAGCCCCTCGCTAATGCCCAATTGTCGCTCAGCAGCTGTGCGATGCTGTGTCTATAGATAAGTAGGCCTGGCGCCGCTCATATCTCGTCTTTTTTTCTTCAGCAAGTGTGTCAAGTTCAGAGCTGTTGTGTTCGTCTTTTGTCTATTCTTTTTACCCCTCCCCTTCTCCCTCTCTACTCTCCAGGCCTGGTGCCATTTAATACCCACTACCTCACCGTCAACCTTTATACCCACCCTTTTACAATAATCCAATTCTTTGTGGCCGGTCCACTTTCACGTAATACACAGTTCTACTTGCTCAAAACGAACTTTCAAACTCACAACGACAACGCAATACTCGCAACCCTTTACGAAACTCTCAACACACAGCTTCTCCAGCAATCTTGACGTCTATCCATTAGTTTGGCATTGGACGAATTCGAAAGAAACAATTACATCATAATACCAATCTTTACAACAGAAAGAACGAAACAACATCACAATGGCCGCTATCCAGCTTAACTTCACTCTCCGCACTTCCTCCAACTGCAAGACCGTGCACTTGCTCGGCTCCTGGGACGGCTACCAGGGTCAGCTCCCGCTTTCCAAGGACCCCAAGAAGTCCGGAGGCTGGGTCGGATGCTTCAAGTTCCAAGGACAGACCTTGAAGCAGGGACAGCGCTACTGGTACTACGTATGTCCTTCCTCTAGTACTACATGGTGTACTAGAAGCTAACATTTGCCCAGTACATCATCGACGGCTACCACGTCTCGCACGACCCCGCTAAGGACCACACCACCGAGCCCACCACTGGCCGCAAGCTTAACATCATCGACATCCCCGCTGCCAAGTCGAGCTCCAAGACAACCACCTCCAGCTCAGACCGCAAGTCCCGCCGCGTCTCGACCGCCACCATCCCCAAGGGCCGTGGCCTCAGCCCAGAGCGCATCGTCGCTCCCAAGCCCCAGCGCCCACACGAGACCCGTCAGGTCATCAACACCCAGTACGACAAGACCACTCTTGAGGACCTCAACCGCCGCTTTGCCAAGCAGCAAATCGAGGAGTCGTCCGACGACTCAGACTACGACTCCGACGAGGGCTCCGACGTTCCTTCGCTCACCAGCCGCTCCACCAACAGCTCCAGCCCGTCCAGTGTCAGCTCTGGTAGCTCATGCTGCACATGCGAACGCTACGGAATCACCCGCGCTGGTGACCGCGTCAAGCTCGACTGCGGTGGTGCTCGCTGCGGATACTCTGACGACTCATCCGACTGCTCCTCCGAGGACGAGTACGTGTACGAGGAGAAGACCACCCGCCGCCAGGGTGTCGTCATCCGTTCCTAAGTGCCTCACTATCATCCTGGATACCATTGTTCCATCATCGACACCTGCATCCTTGCATCTGCCATCACAGTGTGCCGATGCGCCTTTTCAACCTCTTTCTTCTGTGCATATTATGATTACGAATCTTCTTTCTTATCTTGTTCTATCAACCACAACCGGCCTCGTGTTCAGAGGCTGGCTTCCGCTCTTTGGGATATTTACGACGGGTACTATTGCTGCTGGTATGGGAGCTGCCCATGGGTTTTATGGATGGGGGATAACGAGGCAACTGCCTGCACCTTATGACAATGGCTTAACAAGCCACCCAGAGAACACGCTAGATGTTCTCACCGTGCCAATGCACGCTCATGTAGTCTATAGTTTACTAAATCTATGGATCCACATGCGCTCGTGCGCGGAAAGATATATCGCTTTTCAAATATGCACTCTGAGTGATTTAGGGACGTGGTAGGCGCCGGAAGGGGCTGTGACAAGTTTGTTAGGCCCGGCTGTCGCAGCTTCCCAACCCACATCCACTGAGGGGTAACTGCCTAGCTCAACAGGCTCAGTCTACCAAGGCGACAGCAACACCTTTCCAAGCTTCTTGCCTCTGTCGTTGGCCCGCTCCTTTACCAGCACTCATGGAAGAAAAGGCCGCCATTGAAATAGATTTATTTCATCGTTCTTGCCATCTTCGGGTCCACTACTCTGAAGCCCTGGTCTCCGCCCTTGCGTATGCGCAAGCTCACTCACTGGTCATAAACCCTGCCCAATCTGCTCAACCCATCGTATACCTGGTTACATCCCGCTCGCCATCATGGAGACCACCAGAAATGACGAGAACTCTGACTGTCGAACATGTCATACGAATGGAATTCGCCTGAAGACACGTGGCATAGATACCGAAGGCTACTTTCAATTTGACGATGCCTCCTTTTTTCTTCATGAGAACTGTCCAAGATGCGACAACACGGAGCTGGATCCCTCCTCACGCTTGTGCGAGACCTGTCGCCACTTCCGCATCTGGCATTTGTTCACTTGCCGTGCCAAGATAGAATGGTACGGCGATCTTGAGCATTGTCACAAGAATCTGCGACATTGTGATTTCTGCTACTCCGTCATATCAGCAGCCGAAGAGTCAGGCAGAGGACACGGGGAAATATTGGACCTCCAAGATGCCGACAACGTCAAATTCGCACTTCGTAGTGACATTAGCGACGGACTCGTGCGTTGCATTTTCTATATGTTCTCCGTCAACATCAATGGCAAAGAACAGCCTTTTGCTGGCAATCACGAATTTATAGTAAACACAATGGACCGACCTACCGATCGTCCTTCTTTCGACGCTGGTGTGTCGTTACCTTCTGAGTCAGAGATATATACAAAAGCACTAATGGCACGTCTCCATCCTTATATTGACTGGAGCCAATACCGGACTTGGTTCGAAAGCCTACCATTACGGAGACCCTCGGAGGAGAGCCCGGGAGGATTAATCTTACGACAACCACTCCAAGACGTTCGCATCGTAGATGTTGTGGATGTCTGCATCGTATCTTTACCTCGGGAAGCCCAGTTCGTTGCCCTGTCGTATGTATGGGGACCAGACTCTGCGAAAGACTTTCGGACCTTACGCACCAATGTGCGCGACCTTGAAATTCCTGGTAGTCTGAATAGGATTGAACTACCTTCAACAATAGTAGACGCAATCACAGTATGCAGACAGCTAGAGCATCGGTTCCTATGGGTTGACCGACTTTGCATCATACAAGACGAACTGCATGCACAAGCAATTCAATTGGAGCAGATGGCAAGTCTATACCATCAAGCAGCCTTTACCATTGTTGCAGCTGCAGGTTCCAGCGCAGCGCATGGATTGCTAGGCGTGAGCCGCGCAAGGGAAGAGCAGGAACAACTCAAGCTCAACAGTGGCCTCCAGCTTGTGGAAACCGCACCAATTCTCAAACAGGTCTTACACAAGACTACATGGAGCAGTCGTGCTTGGACATTTCAGGAGTACTTGTCGTCAACGACAATGATGTTCTTCACTGAACATGGAATTTATGTTGGTCACAGATCGGAACCCGGCTCGCTCGATGTATACACCGAAGCACCCGGGGTACACCAACCCACATATGATCGACTGCACAATTCCTTTGACGCATTGGAAACATACACGGCCAAATCGCTCACGCACTCATCAGATAGACTGCGCGGCTTCTCGGGTATACTCTATGCAACTCATGGTAACAGAACAACCCACGGACAGCCCATTGACGACTTCGATCGCAGCATCCTGTGGCGACGACGAGGATCGAGGATTGAACCAAGAACCCAGGAACAAACAGATCTCATACCCACATGGTCTTGGACCTCGGTTGGGGGATCCATAGAGTTCTACCAGAAGTACTATTACTCATATAGCCTCGCTTACTGGGGCAAATTCGTCTACGAAGACGACAAAGTCGTGAAGGTTGTCATTGGGCCACCGAACCGGATATGTCAAGGCGAAAGAGAGGGGAGCGATCACGCTGTAGCCGCGCTGGCATGGTTGGCTGGCTGCGTGCGCTCAAAACCACCAGCCTATCTCAAGATCGACTGCTCAAGTGCCGAGTACGAGAAACGGCTCGAGGAGAGATGGTCTGACGATAATCTCCCCGGATACTGGGAAGATGCTTTCCGCGAGTATAAAACGGTTGAACTATTTGAGAGCGTCCCTGGTAATCTCTTAGATGTCACTAGACGCGTCATAGCGCACACGCAAAAGGCTTCCTTCACCCTGGATCGAAGCAGCCGAACCGGAAGAAATACACAGCGGCCTTGGGAATTTCCAGAAAATGCCACGATCCTGATTCGCAGCAAGGGCCTGGTAGCAGGTGCTATAGCGCTCGATGAAGACCTCATCGATAGCACCGCAAGCCGAAATATGGACCATTGTGACGTAGACCTGATTGCGCTCTCAGTAGACCCTGAGGGTCACAGATTCCCGCCTGTAATGCCGTGCTTCGATTCGCCATCTGACAGCTTGTCGATCAGTGAGTTTTTTGGATGTATGTGCTCATCAAACGGGACCATCGATTTAGAACCGGAAGCGCATCTGGTAGAGTGTCCCAGACACGCGGATTTCGATACGCCCAGCCCTTACTGGGAACTACTGTCTCCTGACGATAGATTTGCCCCTGGGCAGAGACAGTCCGAGAAAGCAAGGGCGTTTGCAAAGCATTGGAAAGGATTGAGCTATTTTGGCATCGACGGCGAACCTCTTCACAGTTGGCGGCACGTGCCTGAGTTGTATGTGATGGTAGTTGCGCGAAGTTCAGTCCAAGAAGGTAGTGTCGTATATCGGAGACTGGGCATTGGAAGGGTTTATCTGAAGAGATGGGTTGAAGCGTCGCCGGAGTTCGAAACAATCGTCCTGGAATGAGGTGACTCGGATGTAGTAGCTTGGTATCTACTAGGGCCTTCAATTTACCCTAGCAGATTGGTCATGAAAGAAGCAGCTTCAGGCAAGATTCGATCCGATGCGCTGCCATAGCACATTGGCTCAGTTCTGAAAGTAGCCAAACGGAGAACACGGAGGCTTGCGGGAAAAATACTGACTGCCGTCAAGAAGGGTTGCATCTCAGAAGAATACACCAATTGGTATTGAGACAATACATTACGAGTATTGCCGCGAAGCGTATGGATTGTTACTGGATTTCTCAATAACACATGACCACACCTTGCTGCAAGGCCTCCTGCATTCCTAGCAAGATGATTCAGCCCCACGATCAGCCCCTACGCAACTGCGCCGCCGGAGTAGAATCGCTACACGCGAGGGCATCTAAACCTGGCCAGATCCCGCTCGCCACGATGAAAATACACGCTAAGCCTTACCCTGGGCTTGTCAAGAAGAGGCTCATGCGGAGGCAGTGATTGGTTAAAGTGGGGAGTGGAGCGGTTGGTAGGTGTGGGAATATGGGCCAGTGTACGCTAGAAAAGGCGCTTGTAGGGGCAGGCTCACGTAAGGCGGGATTTGGTGCCAAGGCGATTGGTCCTGATGGATGTGATTGGTGCGTGGTATGGATGCCGAGGTTACCAATATCTCTTTGATAGCTTGATGAAGCCAGTCGGCACGTTTTACCCTTCGATCGTCTGGGGTATGATACCTGTTTGATGCTGGACGGCCCCAAAGCATGCAGAGCTGGGGGCTGAGTACTTGCTCGTCGATGGACGTGGTCGTCACAATTGTCTGGACTTCCAGACCAGTGCGAAGGTAAGTAGGTCTATGAGCATTGGAGCCAACCTGGACGAATGGGGATATTGGAATGCCTCATGGCCAGACAAGGCAAAACAAGTAGTGCCAATGCATCTCGAAGTATTCGCCTCATGTCCAATAAGATGTACAACATCGAGCTTCCATTCGTAACATGTTCTGTAGGCTTTGAGCTAATGCAGGGGTCTTTCATGACACCAGCGTGTTGGTGACTGTAGATTCGGGATGGCGATGGATCCACGACCCGTCTTGCCGCAGTGGATACAACAGCCGAACACCCAGCGTCCTCGCGAGCGGTCCACAAGGCTGAATCAATGTCTCGGCAGCGTCCGTTCGGGAGCCTCTCGGCTGGGACGCATCTTATGCCCGATCTAGTGTGCAACGGTCCAAGGTCAATTGTCGGATATGACCAACAGAGGAAGAGATGCGCCAAACGCGCCTAAAGAATAATGCAACCTGGCTTGAAGGGTTAGCTCGAAAGAAAATTCTGGGTCTATGAAGCTGGGTAAACTGATAGGTGGAGTACTAGGAAGCTTTAGAGATACGATACAATGTTGGCCCGAATCTGGAGAATGGGCTTCCTCAACCCTAACTAGCAGCACTGGCATGCCGGAAATATTGGACATCGCCCAAGAATACAGCATTGAGATGTTGAGAGCAAGGCGAGCAGATGAAAGCGTCGAGAGAATCCAGCCAACCGGTGATGAGAAGCAATGGATGCCTAGCTTTCAAGCTATGACTGTAGAGTTGCCGCGCAAGCCTCAACCCACGGATACGAGGATGGGAGAATTAGATTTTATCCAGCGGCAGTCGCGGTACCGTTGAAAACGGCAATGTGACCCCTTCGCCCTGCGCCTGGCCTACGCGTGGTCCGTTACAGGGTGGATTCGTGAGCTTGCGGCGGAAGTAACGGCTCTCGTGGGTCATGACGAGGTGCGTCGCCTTCACGGTATGTAGGGATTCCGATTGACTGTGGCGCAATGATCCGACTCGCCGAGACTTGAGAATGCCGAATGTCGTTCACCGGCGACGTCGGAAACGGCCGGGGTGTGAGTCTTCCTGCAAGTATCATCGGGGTGTGGTCGCGATCGAGGTAGGCTAGAGATGTATGATGCAGCGACTGAAGTGTGGAGTGGATAGCAATGGTTCTCACACCGACGGATACGGCGACTTTTAGGTGTATACTCTTCGGTCTGCTCATGGAGATGGCGGTGACCCTTGGAGTGGCACGTGCATGGGCCGCCAAAGGTGGGTCTGCTTGGCGAAGATGACGTCTCACTGAACTCTGTATGCACTTGCGAACACGCTATGGTGCTTCATCATATCACCTAGACCCGAATGCAATACGACTACATACAGCACGTTTTCGTGTTAACTCAAGCACGTATCAGGGCCGAACGGGGCAACTTTCTCCGTCTTGAAATAGTGGGCTTCATTGCGATGGCGCCTTACGCAAGGCAGACTCAAATGTGCTCGTAAAAATAGCACAATGATATTGAAGGTTAACACTACGATTGAAGTAGAAAGTGTAAGTAAGAATACCAAACGATGTAGACTAACGATGCTGCTCCTGATGTATCAGGAACCGAAGCAGCCAGTGTTGTCCGAAGCATGCGCAACAGGCCAGTTCTCAAGATGACTCCCACATCCTCGTGATGTTACAGTGCGGATCCAAACAAACGCCAATTTCTCTGTCATTCCCCTGCTCCATGCGTGTAACCCATCATATAGATCCAATCCCTCTTAAACTCCATGGTAATGCGTGTGTCGCCGAAAGTATGAGATGACGCGAACGTAGAATGGCTGAAGATACGGCACTGAGTAACCAGCTCGAGAAGATAGTTGTGTGTTGAAGCGAGCAAACGGGCTAGGGATCGAATGATAGCCTGTCTTCGCAGCAGAGTGTGAGTTGTGGACACACATACTCTCATGCATTCATCGTAGGTATGCCGGGGAAAATCCACCGCTACCATAGCCAGAATCTGGAAGAACACCGGTATGGTAGGCTTGAGGTCGATGATGACTATGAGAACTGCAGGCGTAGCCTACGAGAACTGTCTTCTCTTGGATCCCATGTCCTCGTTGGCCATGGGCGGCGCATGGATCGATTGCGTGTTTGTAGTATAAGCAACGGCAGACCGAATAGCGCTCAATGACTTGATAGCACATGCCGGGGAGGGTGTGATTGTGTAATCTGGTGCCCAAATGTGGAGTGGCCCGGAGAAATTGAAGATCTGGATAGCGTGAACGCCAACGATATGTTACAAAAGAAGATGTGTTGACAAGAGCGAACTGAGACTTGTAGTGATGAATCCTGACTCGACGTGGCAAGCAGTAGCATATATAGCGATAGGCGTGAAGACGACTCGGATGCATAGGCTAGTGTGGGTCACCCGGTAGGCATCGTTGACTACCCGCAGGTCCGTCAGGCAACGGGGACCAAGTGTAGGGATGAGTGCACAGTCAGCCGGACGCTGCTAAGATGGGATTCCCAAAGGCAACTAACACAGCCATCATGGCCGTTAGCTTGTCGACGGTAGGGAAAAAGGTTTGGTCTTGACACTCAGCAGGGGTTGGTAGTTCGCCTCTTGGAGGCTCTTCAGCTGTCGTACATGGTGCGTCCCATATTCCAATTGGTCAGTGGCCAAGGCCATGTAATATTTCCGGGTCGCTGAGCACATCAGTAGAGGATTGAATGGGGCGCGCAGCAAAGCAGAGCTGCACATGGAGTGGAAGCGCAGTGGAAGCTAACCGGGGCTGCAAAACCCCTGTAGCGCGCGGACCATGTGAACGTGCCACGATACCGCACAAGAGTTCATGTTCAAATCGGTACGTAGTGTACGAAGTGGGTGTCACGATAGCTGCGTGACTCTAATCGTATCTGACAGCCCGCTTAGGCCCAGCCACGTTTCCTGATATAGCGATCGATCTGTGGGTGGACAAGGAGGGGCAGTGACATTTCTGACGTAGATTACTCAGGTTCGGGCCTCTTCGCGGACCACGGCGGTTTCGCTGGAGAAGTGTCGGTTGACCAGTAGCGCCTGTCGCGCGGGTCGGAGCTGCTACCGAGCAAAAGGTTTAAGGTGAGAAGAAGAGTGCGTGGGCAGGCCGACGACGCGGATGTCGAAGCTGGGGTAGGAGGCACGTGCGCGTCCAGTCGCTCCAATAACCGTCCGTTGCGGGGCAATTAGCAGTACGAAGTATTCTTGGTGCTTCCGCCCTTTTCCATCCACCACACTTCAATAGGCCAGGTTTACTCAATTGCAACGCCGATTACTTTACATGGCTGCGCAAGCTATCCGTTCTCACCAACTTCCCATTGAAGTGCATGGGCGGGACTGCCTGGAGCTTCAGGCTGACCAGCTGAGTGCTGCCTGGCGACCTATGGGTTGACACTAACGCTACGTCGACGTTTCGAAAGCAAATGCATATCCGCTTCTGTCATTGGTCGCATTCCATGACTGAGTAACTTTCTGCATCTGTCAAGCATGCAAAGTTCCTTTATCTACGTCAAGTGTTGGAGCACACCGCTGATAGAATCAGATGCGGGCGGCCTTGAGAGACTCCATCACGTCACAATCATGTCCAGATACTGTTGTCTACCCAACAGCCATCCTCTGGTCGGTCCATTAGTGCGTCAGATCCCCTGTTAGGGCTGAAGACCCTGCCACTGGCTTGTTACACGGCTCGAGGCTGACCTGCGACGTTTGACAATCATGCAGCCCTATGCACCCTCCCGTTTCCTGGGAACACGTGGTGGCGGTCAGTATGTCGGATGCAGCATCACCTACGTCTTCATCTACGGCTACCGGTCACATCTCCAATAATCTTGACTACCATCACCCTTTGCATGGCCGCAAGCGCTTTGGAAAGCGTGCATATTACACCGGCCCCAAGCCAGAATTACTTGTTTCAGTAAACGAAAATGTAGGTCCGCAGCAGTCATCAGAACTTTTGGCCCCCAGCCCCATATCTGGTCCACCAAGAGAGGGGCATGATGTAATTTTGCTTGTCTTGTTTCATTCAGTCTGCTCAAGTCACTTTGTGCTCGTAATTGTCCAGAGAACGTTGTCCGATTTCACCTCCGGGGTGTCCGTTGAACGATGCAAACACAACCCAGATAGCGAAGAGAAGAAGTGACACCGCAAAATAGCTGCGGGCAGCGAACGCAGGTCCGACCGTACCTGCGGCCAGCGCACGTAATGCCGTCTACCTTTAGGTACCAGCCAAAATAGAGTAACACCGTTGTGCGACAGCGCTGCGCCAGGTTTCCCTTTCTTTGGGCCACGGAACGCTAGCAGAGTCACGATGGCCTGCCGAGGCATCACGATTGGTAAGTAGGAGCTGCAGCAGTCATGGAATAGGTTAGCAAAGGAATAAAGTTGCTATATTGTGAACGCCACCAAGCTGACAGAGCAACCTTACTACCGATATATACCCGCGCTTCGTAGCCCTATCGCACTCCACGGATGTGCCCGTATGGACAAGCGAAAACCGCATATCCAGGCAGACTATCGCTTCATATGCTCCTAAACAGCAATTACACGATGTGCCACTTCACCGCTCAGACCCCGCGTCAGCTGACCTATATGCGTTTGAATACCCCACGCACCATCTCGCCCATCGTTCCCGCGGATGTGGTACCGGGCGAGTGTCTCGGGTCCTGTAAATATGTCGGCACTGCCTACTTATCATTCACCGGAAACACGGCGAATATACATCCGGTTGTTGTTCGTATACTGTTTGGACAGTATTGAATACGATATCCCACTTGCATCGTTCTATACATGGGATACACCGCCTTCTTTATCTCCAAGTGTTTGGTTGCTTCTCCGCGTGCTGGTCCCAAGGAATCACAATTATCTGCGAGTCAGTAGCAAGGCATCACTGTCTTGACCGGAATCATTACGCTCAGCACGAGCGACCCAACACCGTTCGTTGCCCGAGGCGACACGAAGGACCCTTGACAGGGTTGACAGCTTACGAAGCTTACGAGAAGTCCCAGTGGAGATTCACTCATTCCTTACACCACGTCATAACGATAGGCAAATGCAAATGCAATGATTGGAAGTGAGAGGTACTACTAAGTGATTACGTAAAAAACGTCCTCAAAGCTGATAAAAGTCAGAACAACCGACTTGGGGGTATATCCATATCTTTCACCAAGCCTGGCAGGATTCTATCCGGACAAAATTCCCGCTGAACAAAGAAAAATTCCTCCAAACGCCTCCGGTATTCTTCTAGAGTAATCGTAACGTCGTCAAATTATACATCTCCCAACCACGAAATCAAGCGTTGCTTGGTCTCTACATGAAGACACCAGCCAACACCATCATGCCTACGGCGTAGTATCCGACATACTTTCCGGCACTCAAGCTCATAGCTCCGCTGTCATCGGTGCCGCCAGGCGCAGTAGTGCCTTTCTCGAGGGTACCGTTGAGAACAAGAGTCCTGGTGCCGTTGACGTCAGAAACAGTGACGAGAGTCTTGTTGAGCGCAGCATAGCTGCCGTTACCAATAAGATCGTTGAGGTATTGCTGGTCGTCGTTCTCGTCGCATCCACAGACGAAGTCCTCTTCGCACACGCACATGACGGGAAGAGACTCGTTGCGGCCCTGGGTTTGGCGCGTCCACAGTGCGCGTCGGTCGTTGTCGTTGTCGTCATCGTCGTTGGTTGCGGACTGGTTGTAGAAGCGGTAGGGGTTGTTGTAATAGTAAGGGTAAGTACTGTGGAGCCACAGGCCGGGCATGATAAGTAGCATGGCTGCCGGTAAGATCAAAAGACCAGCGATGAGTCCCTTTGGTGTTTTCGAACCGGCAGTGTAGGGTGTTCGGGCACCACCGCCATAGTATTGCCCACCGCCGAAAGTGCGCGGTCGACCTGATCCAGCGGACGTTGCGCCACCGGCGTTGGAGGAGGTTGATGTACGCCCAGAAGATCCGCCGCCACTGCTTCCTCCACCTGAGCGACTGCCACCGCCTCCGCCGCCACCTCCACGGCCACCGCCTCCCTTGCGACGCTCTAGTGTGTGGTCTGGTGAGACAATTTCGGAGGCAGGAACAACTCGTCGCTCTTCGAGGACGTTGAGGGCGTTGGATTCGGGTATTGAAGCGGCGCTGATTACTTGTGCGGCAACGAGGCCGGTGAGGATCTGTGAGAACTTCATGATGCGTGACAGTGGTACGGAAGAATCGCGGATGTAATCTGCGACACCAGATGTCGGGTCGAGGTAATACCGATAAAGCTACAGGGATGTGATAGTAGTGTGGTATGAGGAAGCAAAACGTGAGAAGTTTGCAATGTGATTGTGTAGCGAAGTTGCTAGGTATAGGAGGATCAATGCACGACTTTGTGAAGAGGCAAGCGTAGGTCTTTAATGTTGTGCTGGCTAGAGACATGGGTTGCACAGCCCTGCGTCATCAAAGAAAGCCTGGAGCAAAGGGTAAAGCTTAGTCGGTTGCGACCCGCCACCAGACCAGCCAAGCTCAACGCCATAATCTAGCAGGCAGTTGGGTGCCTGACCAGCTGTTACCGATCTGACCATTCTATAGGCTAAATCACATGGACTTTGTGGCTGAAGCACGCGATTCCTTTGGGCGACCGTGAGTACACGCCGTGAAGACGCCGTTGATCTGCTCAAACGGGCGCAATGCTGCACAAATGCCTGGCACAATTTGGATACCTTGTCACTCTCGACCACAACCTGAGTCTCTCCCTGGAAGTCTTCACTGTGGAACATTCATGACGTGCAAATCCATCAAGTGCATCGAGATACTCAGGGTAAATGACCTCATAGTTGCTGATCTGCCGAGGCACTAAACGAGCCTCCCGAACCAGAGGTGTGGCCAAACGCATCACAGACTGGATTACCAACAAACCAGAAGAGCAAGCTCTGCCGGATATCCGATTGCGCCTCGATGTGGTTTGTTAGCGGGAGGCATTGCAATCGCTATGAATCACTACCATGGAACCTCGTCATTGGTGCGCAAATGTGCTCTGGGCATACGGCGCGGAAACAACGAGCGCCAAGAACGCAATCTTGGGTGTGTAGTGACTGTATGCAGTAATGTGCGCGAACAATAACAATGGATGCTGTGTGTTGCATTTATGGATCTCGAAGCGCATGGTGCCTTGCTGGCACAACCCGATAATGACAATGAGCAGCATCGTGGCAGGATTGACGACAGGACCGGAGTAAATGGCTTGACAACTGTGCTGGAGCATGATCATACTGCAGTGCAGGGCGCCTAAAGAGTAAACGATGCTTCGTGATTCTTGGATAATGGCCGCACAACATACTCCGTTCCTCCGTTGGCCTGCTTCTTCACTAAAGCTTCTCGTTGGACGTCGAGCGCCTGGTCCTCATTGTGAACAATTCCCACGAGATGATTGTTGATTTGTTCGCGTAATGCTCCATGTTATTACTGCACATGCGCATCGAGCATCCGCATCTCGAGCCGTTGATGGGTCACCGATAGTCGTAGGGCTATGTATACGCCGGTCCCTTGGTCTGGGCTCAACAATGGCGCAGCCGGGGCACATGGTAGGCCTGGTACTTCGCGACCGTATCTGCGGGCAGCAAGGCTGATGTGGCGTTATGCCTCTCAGTCACGGCGTTTTGCGCAGCAGACATGGTCTACTCGGCTATCATCGTGCTTGGGGTGGTGGTTCAGCGGGGCCTCCATCCGACACTGTCTGATATTTCCTGTATTCCTGTTCGAGTTCTCTCTGCATCTCGAAGTCGGCCTGTCGTTCGCGCTTGATTCGTTGCTGTTCGAAATCCCGGATGACGCCCATATGCATTGCCTGATACATATTAGATAATTTCTGGGCCATGTCAATCCCGCAGTACTCACGGCTTTGTCGTTCCTCTGCGACCAATGAACAAATGCTACGGTACCGATGGCGGTGACGCACGTAGTCGCCAGTGTGATCTGCGACGCTCGAGACATGGCGGGGACCGTGGAGTAAAGGCGAAGTTGGGGACGGAGCCTTGTGTAAAGTTGGAGCGGCTTCTCTGCGGGAGGGAGCTTGGGCCTTGGAGCACCTTCCGCCAAGTCCACGGCTGCATCGTGCCTCTCCGCAACTCTACCTGTGATAGCCAACATCCCCGCAAATCAGCACTCAAAATGGTGAGGACATCAATAGTAGGCCGCCGTAGCGAACACTGACAGCTGTAGTCCGCCCAAAACTCCGCGGGAATTCAGACCCTGCTCGATGTAAGGCAGCGCAACCCACTCCAATCTCCGCATAGCTCACACCGCACCTAGGCCGAACGCGAAGCTCAGAAGATTGTCCAGCAAGGTATTCTAGCACACGAGGTAGTCTGTTTGGGCAGTCGCTAACCGCTCACCAGCAAGAGAATGTAAACAACGCCCGATGTACCCAGCCGTATCAACACTCTAACCGACCCAGACCGTACGAAGCGAGTAAAGGACGCCCGAAACGAAGCACAAAAGGAAATCGAGGACTACAGAAAAGAGAAGGAGTCCGAGTACCAGAAGTTCGAGAAGGAGGTGCGTCAGCGGAGACGATACACTATACGCGTGACGGAAGTGGGAGGCTAACTATGGCGCAGCACAGCTCAGGCAACCAGAAGGCTGAAGAGGACGCGAAGAAGGACACAGATGCCAAGGTCAAGGAGATTGACGAGATCGGCAACAAGTCTGGCAGCAAGGTCGTCGACCAGCTCATCGAGGCCGTCGTAAACGCGCACCCCAAGCCACCGGGCAAGCAGGACTAGAGCACCAACATGGAGGGTTAGACGAAGCGTGGAGTCGGACTGGTGCGATGCTGTTGAGGAGACACATGGGAAGAGCGCTCCTTGTACATGATCTTTGACGGGCCCGAGACAGTCAAGGTCGACCTGCGGCCTCGAACATACCAACAATAGACGATATGCTGCGAGTTTGGTGAATGTATTCCACTTCAATATGCCTTTGTCTTCCAGGCTTTGATAGTCAAGTCGATATCTATTCGTGAAATGCATTCAAATCGTCCAAGGTCACCGATCCGACACTCTTGCATAGTGCATATAATTACGTTGGTGACGTCCTAGAAGTACTCCTCTGTGTTGTGTTCTTAACCTAACATGTGTGAATAGCAGAGAGCAAATGCTCATACCCTCTTTTGTTGCTGCACCTCTCTACTCGTTGCGGACCCTGGCCCATGTATGTCCTAGCTTCCCGAGGTCAGGCCTACGTCACTGGTGTGGAACTTTATCGCTCGAGCATCAACGCGTCTCCGAACTGCAATGCAATGCGCTGCACCCAATGATACGAATTTATGCTCGAGCGACCATTCGCTCGCCTGTATACAGTACCACATCATGTATACTCTCACCAAAAAATGCGACACGCCAGTTCAGCCGCTCGCAATGTCGCAAAGAAGACCCACGCATCTCCGACTTTGGTCGCGAGATTGTAGATGAGTTTGCCGTAATGCGCGAGAAATATGGTATACCCATGCCACTATCAGATTCAACTCATGAAAGTAGCTAATGAAGAGCAGATGCACCTGTATGCGCTTTAGTCCATCGCACACCGCAACACTGACCCTTCCAGAAACACACCATAGTCCTTGCCCACGGTCTGCTAGGCTTCGACGAACTGCGACTCGCGGGCCAATTCATACCTGGCATACAATACTGGCGTGGCATCACGGATGCCCTGGCACACAAGGGCATCGAGGTTATCGTGGCTGCGGTCCCGGCCAGTGGCAGTATTGAGGCGCGCTCTGCGAAATTGGCCGAGAGCATTGCGCTCAAAGCAAAGGGAAAGCAGGTCAACATCATCGCGTACGTTTCATGAATGCAGTAATATGCTGAATTGCCGTTCACTAACAATCTACAGGCATAGCATGGTATGGACACACTGACATAGTGCAATACTGAGTGGCTGACCTCTACTTAGGGGTAATCAGCGCCTACACGTACGCAGTGCAGTTACTGAATACTCGCAGGGGTCTCGATTCACGATACATGATCAGCCAGCTTCGACCGACTGACTTCAAGATTCTTTCCTTGACCACCATAGCCACTCCACACAGGGGTTCTGCTTTTGCAGACTACATGTTCGACACGATCGGTCGTACGTCAGTGATACCTTTTGGCTGCTTTCAACTAAACCATGTTTAGCACGCAGAATAAAACGCATCTATAGTGTTATGGAGTACTTTGGTTTTGAGACTGGCGCCTTCTCTCAGCTTACGCAAGAGTACATGAAGAATAACTTCAATCCCAAGACGCCAGACATAGCCAATGTCAAGTACTACTCATATGGCGCATCTCTCGAACCGACTCGATGGTCCGTCTTTGCACCTTCCCATGGTATTATCAAAGCAAAAGAGGGTCTCAACGATGGCCTGGTCAGGTGCGTAGACAGCTGGCGTTTGGTACGCTCAATGTCAACTAACCACAAGGGCAGCGTTGAGTCGAGTCGGTGGGGTGACTACAAAGGCACGTTGATTGGTGTGAGCCATCTCGACCTGATCAATTGGACGAACCGCCTGAAGTGGTTCTTCTGGGAGCTTACTGGCAGCAAGCGCAAGTATGGAAGCACCGTTCGCAACGACGACTGAATGAAAGCTGACCGGGGGTGCAGTTTCAATGCCATTGCATTCTATCTTGACATTTGCGGTCAGTAGATTTTGTCTGAACCCATGATGCACATAGCTGATATAGTGTACAGATATGCTAGCCAAGGAAGACCTATAGTCTCTCTGAATGCACAACAACAGGTCGCAAAAATATCGACGCGTTCTGGCCCTTATGATTTCCACGTCTGAGCAAGCTTGTGCGTCCCCGTGGGATTCAGCTTTTGAGCAAAGGCCGTTTGACAGTTAGCCCTAGCTTCGGAAGCGTCGCGCCCAGTCACACGATGCGATGCTCATGTAAGACAGGGGTCAGCTTCAGCCCGGAAGTGCGGCTATGACTGTGGCTGTGTCCGGCACATTGTCCGAAATGGGTACATGGAATGCCGAATATATACACCCAAAGTCTAATTAAATACACAAAAAGAAGCCCCCTTTAGGGTACAACCTTGAGCGTTGCCGAAGAAGCCGTGCAAGAGAGTGGTTTGGGTGATTGTTGCGTGGAAAAGCCTTCGCATTGGGTTATGACGTTGGGGCTGGGACCCTGGTCAGGCAGAGGGAACCCCGCGGGCATCCGTTCTGGTGATGCGCAGCCTGCATCGCAAACACTCCCACGACATGACACGCGTTCTCCTGGCTTAGCCGCTGCATCACCAACTTACTTGATGCGCTAAATTGATTCTCTGCTGCTCAACTACACCCTTGTCCTTGACATGACGGCTCACCTCTGCAAGCTTCGCGATTACCCGTTTACTTAGCCACCCGGTGCCTGGAAGCAAATACTGGCCACTAATCCTGAACGCAGACCTTCAAGATGATCGTCAACATAGTGCTCGAGAATCCTCACGAGCACTACACGAATCTCGACGTCATCCAAGGCAGAGTTCTTCTGCGGGTGCCGAATCCTACCAACATTAGCAGCATCATCGTGAAGCTAGAAGGCGAAAGCAGAACGCGACTGCTGGCACCCATACATCCAAACAGACCAGACAAACAGCGACCAGTGCTGGAAGTCCACAAGTTCCTGTACAAGACACAGGTGGTGTGGCCGACGAATGTGCGCCCTGAAGATGTCGCCCAGAATCCGAAAGCAGCCTTCACCATCAACGCCGGGTCCTTTGAGTACCCGTTCCAGTTCAAGGTACGATACGCAGTACGCGCCAATATAAACTATATAGCTAACAGCTTTCTCAGCTTCCTCTCAACACGCAATGCCAGCAGACCAACAATCCCATCTCCAACGTTTCCTTTTCGAACGCGATACCCGAGTTTGCAAAGACGCCGACACAGCACGTAAAGGCGACACTGCCTCCCACACTGGGTGGGTTTCCGGGCGAGGCAGAGATACGATACTTTGTCAAGGTCACAGTAAACAGGCCGCAGTTCTTCAAGGAAAATCCGAGGGCAATTGCGAACTTCAATTTTCTTCCAATTGAACCTCCGAGACCAGACAAGACAGACGGCGAGGCGTATGCGAGGCGACAACATGAGTTCCTTGAGAATGCCCCAAGCGTCGCGGCAGGCAAACGAATGAGCTTCTTCGATAGAAAGAGCTCGACAGGAAGTGCTCCGCCATCACCGACGACAGGCAGTGTGCCACCTCGGATAGCCATTGATGCCCGATTGCCCAATCCTGCCATCCTCACTAGCAACCAAGACTTACCGCTGAGACTACTTGTGAAGAACGTCAGCGCGCGCACAAAGAACATTTATCTGCAGATGCTCCAGATTGAGCTGATAGGGTATACCAAAGTACGCGCGCACGAGGTATCACGTACAGAGTCAAACAGCTGGATCCTGTGCTCTTTCAGTAACATGGCTATTCCCATTGGAAGTCCCTCTGACCCTCTGGATACGGAAGTGCCCATTAACGCCGAGTACTGGTCTGAGAAGCCTGTACCCAATACGGTGCCACCCACCTTCACGTCATGCAACCTCGCGCGTTTCTACGAGTTAGAGATACGTGTCGGCGTTGGCTACGGGAGCTACAAACACGGTGAAGATCAGCTCATCGTCTTACCCCTCCGACTACCAGTCAAGGTCTACTCGGGCATCGCGCCACCCAAAGCACTCCTGGAGGGTGGTTTCCCTGCAGAAAAGCTAACCACACTTGCCCCACCACCCCAAGCAGCTGCTCACACACCAACGACGCCAACCCAAGGAGGCTTCAACGCACCTAACGCGTCTTTCGGACAGCCAGTACAGCCCCAGCATGCTCCCGCTTATGACGATGCCCCACCGAGCTACGAGGACGCGATTGGACAGGATCTTCCCCCGATCAATGGTTACAGAGGTAGTTACCAGCCCCCTCCTGCACCCGAAGGCGCGCCCAGATTTTCCGACGAAAAGAGAAGATGAGGATGCGGCTTTCGTATCGACAATGTGCAGCCTAGCTGTGGTGCACCCTGAAAGTTATACTACGTGTTTGTTGGTACTTCAGCGCGAACGACAGCGAAGGCCTTCGATAGACATTGTGTCATGGGCAACAGCTGAGAGGAAACGAACTCCTCTGTGAAAGTCAAGGAACAGGGCTATGCCGCGGATCAGCACCCGGGACGCGTCGAGAAGTGGCGATATGGTATAGTAATGAGCGAGTCTAGGCGTGTGACACGCGACCAACAAGGAGTTTTGGGCCGCAGCGAACGGCCTAAGAAGCAGATGCGCTGCGACCGAAGTGGGGGGCATGCAGCAGTTCTACGGGGGAGGTTGATCTCTTTCTACCCAGTAATCACCCTTGCTAATAGCTTTTCTGGAATTATCGGCGGAGCAATCTGAAACAGTATATCGTAGGATGGTGTATGTCACAAGCTTCTCTCCGATATAGTCGATTTTACTCGTCATAACCATGTAGTTTAATACAATTATTCGAAACATCTTTACGTCCAGACGGCACTCTTAGATAGAAGTGTGCAAGTGCGGGGCATACAACGTGACCGGTGAAGCTACACGGCATATCGGTGTAGAGCGGCAGGACGGCAGTATGCAAGCCATGCCTGCCACCAGCCATCAAGTGAGGCGTGTGAGGCATTTACGCGGTCATGGTGTGCCACTGGTAGATGTTCGCGATGGTTAGCTTTGTTGTTGTTGTGAGGTTTGCGCAGACGCGTCTGTGGGGAGCAACATTGCTGAACGCGCTGTAGGTCTATCGGATGCGCCAAGCTGATGAACAAAGACACTGCCGCCTACTTGTATCGTACATGCGACGCGACAGGATGCGGTCACGATACTTTGATGGCGTTGACACTGCGTGACTGCCTTAGCCACAGACGCGCCTTCCGGCTAGCTATCGATAACCTTGGTCCAAAACAGCCTTCATCTTCAAAACAGACGCGCATAGCCGGCACCAATGCAAGCACGGCATTTGTTGTTGTTGTGGCCCTCGAATCGCGACTCTCCAGAGCAACGTCCAGAGCCCACTGTGCGCACTAACAGACGCGTCGTGCCTGACTTACGGGACGATTAACAGCCCTGCACGCGACGGGATCGCTGACCGCCAGTCGTGACTGTTTAGCCACAGCTTCCAAGACCGGGATGCAGACACGATGCAAGACTAATGCAAGAGCCGCATACACTATCCCGTGCATGCTTCGAGCCGGTTGGTCCAAATGCGTGAAACGTTTCAAGCCGGCTCCAGGCTGCAGCCCCACTCGACCACTTGGTCGAATCGTCGCGTCTAACACCATATATACACGTCTACCCACCGCGAGATGGTCGCGTTTTCTGATCAATTCTTCGGCTGCTTTGCGTTAAGAGTTGGGAATCCGGTGGCGGGCTCGTTGGCATCTAGGGGAACGACCTTTGACTCACACTTGCAGCTCACGTGTAGTAGCGTCGGGCCCCGCTTTGCAACCATGCACCGCGCTGTGGTAAATACAGCTGGGGACGAGGTCGTGGCTGGTCCCGTTGGATTTTCTGTTTTCTGAGGTTTCCCTTTTACTCTTTCGAATGCTGGATGTTTGAAACGACTTTTACGATTTACTTGAGATTTACCACGAGATTGATACCTTGAAGAATAAACGACCTTTTCACGAACCAACACTATTGCATGCGACCAACTCGACTATTACAACATGTACTCACAGCGATCATCGCCACCGCCACTGAAGCGCTCCCATTCGGGTGAGAGCCAGAACAGTTACGCCAGCGCTGCGACAACAGTATCGCGCGCAAGCTCCAAGCTACTATTTGGAGAGATCCCATTGACGCCTGCGACGACAGTAGATGGACGATGTAAGTACTCCGTCGCAATGCGCGCGCACTCATCCTAACATCATGAAGCAATTCGTTCCAATGGCTCCATCTGCAACCTGGTCCTCTCCACAAGCTCAGTCTTTTTGCGCTTCTGGTTAAACGATACCTGCCGCGACAATGTACTGGATCACATGGAAACCGAGGACCTATCCAACTTCCGCCTTGTATGCCATGATTTTTCATCAAAAGCTGCGCCGCGACTCTTTGAGAAGATGACCGTGACCTTCAAAACATCTACCTTTTCCAAGCCAGCGCGCATCGAAGCGCTATCGAGGATAGGCCGTCACGTCAAGACCTTTACCTTCCACATGCCACATGGCCCAGAGACCTGCTTGCCACCCATCATTGACCCGTGCACTGGCACAGAGAAGCAGTTCATCTACGAGCCTCAGGTTCAAACACCGCAACATGGACCGGCCAAAGACAAGGCACCCAAGTATGGCAGCTGGGAGATGCAGGACTTGCTCATCAAACAGTATCCACCACTGTTCCACGCCGCGACCAATGTCCCTGCCTTTTGCGCCGCGTTCTCTGAGCTGATCAACCTCACACACCTCAAGGTCTCATGTCCGGGATCTACTGGCTCACTCCGACACCGAAGAGGTGTAGTCGACTACGCGCTCATCTCTCTCCGCATCGCCATTGAGCGCGCTCCATTATACAGCCTCGCTGCTCTATCCCTTCACCCCATCCACCCGGGTGGTCTATTGTACCTCCACCCCATGCACGGCTTCGGAAGCACACCATCCTCAGCCAAGCGCTGGGGTCAAATCCGTCGCCTCTCGATCTGCATGGAAAGCATACCCTTTACCTCAAGCTCCTCGCGCACCCGCGCCCAATCCTTAGAACACCTCCGCATCCTCCACGCCTACCTCGCCACCCTCTCCCGCGGCCTAACACGTGTCTTCTTCCGTTGGAAAGGCGAGCGCGGTCCTTCTCCCCTCTCTCTTGACCGTGAACCCTGCATGCTTCCCACCCGAGAGGAATCCACCCACCCCTCTCTCCGCGGCCAAACCCATGGTCCCCGTCCCCTCAAGTTCCCCCGCCTTCGCGTCATGGAGCTAGAGAACGCGCTCATGGACTCCGCTCAAATCAGCGACTTCATCACCAAGCACAAGCGGTCCCTCCGCGAGTTCAACTTCGAAGACGTCAAACTGCGCGAGGGCGACTGGGATCTCGCGCTTGAACCTCTGACTACCATCTCTGGAAGCGATCGATGGAAGCAGTACCAAGAAGAGGTCATGGACGTTCCCATCATGCTGTCGCCTGTTGATGCCGAGCCGCGGGTCATGGGCCCGTTGCTTGAGGAGGTTGAGCAGGCGATCGAGGAGGTTAGTGGGAAGGAGAGGAGAGAACATGCGCTGTCGAGGTGGTTGGGTAGACCAAGACAGTCGAGTAAGAAGGATAGCTTCTGGGGTGGAGGAAAGAGGTTCCTGCATCTTTCGAGCTGGAAAGGCAGCTCGCCTGTCATGGTGAGGTGAAGTGGTTGTGCATGTTTTCTGGGTTCTTGTCTGGTATTAGGGAGTTTTGCTGTGGTATGTCACGGTTGATACCCCTCGGGCATGGTTCATGGCGTCTGCTTTCTGTCTTCATTGTTCTTGTTGTTGGGTTTCGAGTAACGGCCTTTCCTGTCCTCTCTCTTCGTCTTTCCTTTGTCTCGTCTTCCTCACGCTCACTACGACTCAACGTCTCCACGGCCTTTACGACTACTCCGAAAATCACGTTTGCGCATAGTTACGATGGTATGAGTAGAATAGTATGACCTTACGATCATTCAATAACATTTCCTTCTGGTCCTTACCTTATGTTTGCGCGCATCGCATCGGTCCAGCGTGATTTGGATGTCTACTTTAAGATGACCCAACTCCCGGGCTGTGCTCAAGTCTTGCCCTACCTGCAGTGTTCGCATGTTGTTTACAGGCCATATGCATGTCTAAAGCTCAAGATACATAACACGCGCAGACATCGTGGTCATTTGCATCCGTTGACATGTTGAACACTCGTGAATTAGAAGCGTGTTTGTTGAGAGAATTGGTATACATATTCGCCTCTACCCTCGCATCTACAATTTAGCCTTGTTCTGCACCTTCTTGAAGATAGGCTCTAGCTTTGTTGCGCTCATAACATTTCCCTTGACCTTCAACTTCCCGCTCATAAACAGCTTCTGAGCATTCGCGTTGCCGGCCGCAAGCTTGCCAAAATCCTCATCGCTCAACACCAGTGTGGCAGTAGCCTTCTTGCCTGTTGGAGCAGGGCCCTTTCCGACCGTGCCAGTCTCCTTGAGATCTAGGTACCATGTTTCTTGCGCGCCGGCCTTGTTCTTGAGTGTGAATGCGAAGATGGCCTTGCCGTTCTTGATGGCGTCTTTGCGGTCGGCTTCGGAAGCGGAAAGGGCCTGCGCGATCTCGTCGAAGGCGGCGGAAGCGGGGAATTCGTCTGCATGTTCGTTAGTTGCATTGCCCTGAGGTTTCGTAGGGTTGGCATGTGCATACCGTTCTTGAGAGACATGTTGGCGATGTGTTGCTACAGTGGTGATGCGCTTCGAGGGAGGTAGGGACTGATGGCGATGGTAGCTAGGCTGAAGAGGTCTGTGGAGTCGAAATCGCGAGTGCAGAACAGTCTGGGGTATATAACAGCCTTCGGAAGCTCGTGACAGCGGTGATGATGTATGCAGCTGCGAATCTGGGGAAGCATGTGAATGAGTGAGTGGGCCGAGACCCTTGAAACGATCATGCCGAGGCATAACCGCTTTTGGATGGAGCACGTGGACTAGTTCTTCGGCAGGCTCGCATCTCTTTCCTCAAATTACATCTAAGTTTAACGAACCCAGTAGAGATGGACAGTATCAACTTGCTAGGAGACGTTCGAAGCTGATAACAGTGGCCTACTTCGTTGCATTTCGTTGCAGTATTACAGTCTATATGTTTTTACGAAGTGCCACTGCTGCGACTGCAATAGTTCTGGATGCTGACAAGGTAGTTGCGGCGGATGAGACCGAGCACTTTGCGGTGCATCGACGGTTGTATTTGACCCGAGTAATGCTGTTGCATTACGACCTCGGGATGGTCGCGCGTCATCATGTCGCCGCCAAGCTGCCCACGTGATGACGCGGAACAGCGCAGCGCGTCTCATGCGGGGACCTGAGACGCGTTCTCGCTCTCCTCTCATCCCATCATTCCGCCTGCTCAACATCAACCACAAGACTTGAACAGCCACTTACACCATGAAGAACGATCTTCGCCAGACGTTCGGTGAGATCTTCAACGGCGACCCATCCGCTTTCTGTAAACAATTACTAGAGTTCCAACATCTCAAAACCAATCGGAGCAAGGCTGAAAAATGGGTATCGAATCTGCGCTTTCTGGATGTTTCGGGAATACCGGATCTACAGGCAGAGAAGCAGAAACAAAATCGCCGCTATGCACTAGCAAAGGCTCGCGATTCTTTCTACAATCGAGAGATACCGTTGCGCGAAGTCTCCGTCACGAAGCGTGAAGACGACGACGAAGACGCATACATTGCTGTCTCATGGAGATGGGCTGTGCTCAAACATGAGGCTCTCTCCGGTGAGCCTGAACCCCCTGTATTCGATTATCGGATCAGGAGGCCGCATGCGAAGCCGCACAAGAGTGACTTTCCGGACCGCTACATGGATCGGGTAATACAATTCGCACAGAGCGTTAATGTGTCCAAAGTATGGATCGACAAGGAGTGCATATACCAGAGACCGGGAGATGAAAGAAAGTGGCCAAAAGACAAGGAACTGGGAGTTCAGATCATGGACGTAGTCTACGGCGACAGCAAAGTCTCGGTTGGTTTACTCACCGTAAAGCTTGAGCATCAACACGAAGTCGATCTTCTATCTGAACTCCTACAGGGCCGCATTTTCGTCGACCCCAAAGACAGAGAAAATCCAAAGTTGAGACCCGAAGTCAACGTTCTAGCAGTACAAAAGCTGATTCGGCGCATTCTTAGCGACCCTCGCTGGGATCGTGGCTGGATCTTCCAAGAAGATCATTTGGCTTCGAACAGGATGACCTTACTCATACCGTGTTCTGCAAGTATTCAAAAATATCGGGGTTATGACTTTGGTGATCTCCTTGGGGACTTGAAGATCAAACTTAAGGATCTCCGACAAAATGCGACCATGTTTTGCTTGGCTCGCCCCGAGGAACGGCAGCCTAATACAAACATACTGAAAAAGCTCAAACAATACAACATCTGCAACAAGAGCTACACACCGCTACAGAACGAACATCTGTTGCGTTCCAGGAGCAATGGCGTTCGCGGTAATACTGGCGATGACCAGAACCACCAGCGCGGAAGCAACTACGAGGTTCCAGCGTACCGAACAACTACGAACTGTGTGCTGGATGATCTTTGCAACCGTTCGTTGGAGAACGAGGAGGACAGAATCGCTATCCTTGCAAACGCTCTAAGATTTACTAAGCGCATAAATATCGGGAAAGGATCTCCCATACATGAGCCAGGCAAATACAGCCTCTCTGTAGCTCTGCTCGCACTCATACTAATGAATGGGGAGATATTGAAGAGTACGGCATGGGAATCACCTGACCGTGTGCGTCTGCCCTGCGAAAGCAACCTGATGCAGCACACGTTACAATCGTATCTCATGGCATGTCAACACGAGTTTAGTGTGCCTAATCTGAGATTTCAGCAAACTTTCGTCGACCACTGTCGTCTCAAATCCCCAACTATTACGTCTCGTGGTCTTAAGACGAAAGGCTATCTTTTCGAATTATTACCTTGTGAGCGTTCAGGAACGCGAGCAGATCAGCATTGCCTCTGTCTCAACGACTCGGACCGAAAAGCTCTATCCGATTTGGGCCGAGGTTCAGTGCTTCGGGATACGAAGCTCGGCAAGGATGCAGGTATAGCGTTGAGTTTACTGATCCAAAAGTTGGAAGCACTATGGCCAGGTAGCGAGCTCGCCAGCTACATGCGCGAACACCTGTCTCTTGATAGGAATCTGTCGCGATCAGATCCACCGCAGTCTGCACTGTACGTACTAGATATGATGTTCGCCCTCTATCAAGCTCTTCGCGATGATCGAGAGCTTCGTCTGGGGCGGCTAGCTTCAGCACCCCTGAATACAGAGCCAGCTGCCATCTTCATCAAGCCGGAACCAGATGGTTGGAGGACAGAGCAAGTAACCCACTTAAACTCTGACGGAGCACCTTGCCTTACAAAGGTTTTCACGAGCTGGGATCAATCACATAATTCTGAACGACTGGCAAGCTTGGAAGTCGGCGTAGAGCCCGGTATGGGGCTCCAAGAGGCTTGTGGCAAGGGGGGTTGTTTGCTGTATAGCGCTGGATGGGTGAATGGAGTTTGGTACGCGGAAGGTCAGTCAATGGGAACATATGTCTTTCCTCTTGCGGGCATCACCGAAGAACGACATGGGGTGGAAAATATAGCAGGCGATGGGAGAAGGAAGAGGAAGAGGGGAGATGACATCTAGAATATGCGATCTATATCCGAATACTTCGCAGCACATGAAGTTCCGGCTTTGCGACACGTCAAGCTTTATTCACCATCTTCTTTGCGATCATGCAAACAAGCAGCAAACCGGCGTATCATTGGTTTCCTCACCGCCCCCCACGATCCAACACCGGTCAGTCAACCACAGCATGTCTTTGACGAGCAAAACTTTCGGCCCAAAATCATCTCTTACGCCGCTGACATACCTGTTCACTTGCACCAACTCGCTCTTTCAATCGCAACGCAGGGCATGGAAAGCCTTCGCCGAACATTCTCCGGATTCGGCTCGCTCTTGTAGACTGTATTAATGGCCCGATGGAGGATACTGGAAAGCTGCTGAACACGACGCAAAACCTACTACGAAAGCTCGTCAACCTAGCCGAGATCAAACTGAAGTGGGTACAAGGCGAAGCACGACTAGCCGGTAGAGAATGGCTGAACAACCTGAATGATCCCGTGAAAGACGCCAAAATCACCATGGGAAGGATGATTCATAGCGACTACGCAAAGCATATGACTGAGGCTTGGGATTTTGGGTTGGACATTGTTCTGGGACTGCAGGCGAGATTTGACGATATGCAGAACACGTTCGAGAAGCCTGATGTGCACAAGCCAATCGAGGAGCTGACGCTACCACTTAAGCCGTTTGTAGACACGGTTTTGGAGATAAACGAAAGAATGTGGGCGTTTGTATTGAGGTTAGTGGGCGTCTTGCAGACGGTTGATAGGGGCCTCGTTGCTGCGACTGTGGCCGTCAGCGTGGAAAAGTACTCAGAACCGGACAAATTTGCGAAAGAAAGATATAAACATGGGGAACACCGGGTGTCAGAGAATGAGGATGAGTCTGGTGCGTAAGTAAGAGCATCTTGGTTCGTTGCAAAGGTCTTAGATGTAGGTCTTGAATTCGTAACGTCGTAGGCCTTGACGAAGCCCGCTAGGTCGCTTGCGCTGTCTAGTCTATAAATCGCTCTGTTCTATGCCCATCCAATTCTATAAAGATTATATCCGCTCTCATCACCTCTTCCAATACCCCGTCTCTTCTCTACAAACTCTTTTTCCAGAATCTTGAACGTCAACCCGCTGTCGCTCTTCGGACAGAGCTCTGGTTCGAATGCGGCTTCGACAGTATCGGGAATGCCCTCGAATTTACCCGTCTTGCGCACTGTGACCATAAGCCAGAATAAACCGTTCTGAGCCAGGAGATGGGCTGCACAATCACGTAGCCAGGCGGCATGTTCAGGAGCGTAGACCACGTCCGAGGCTATGAGAAGATCGGATGCCGATTTCATGGCTGTGGGAGGTTCGGCCCAGTCCAGTATTGCCGTATCTACAGGTGGTGTGTCGTATGAACTGGGAGGGAAGTTTGTCTTAATGTTTGCGTCGCAGTTCTCCAGAACCGCGGGATGATAGTCAGTCGCTGTAATGCTGACAGATTCAATGCCGACCACAGGAAGTAGTTTCGCGACTGCTAAGCTGACGAGTCCAGTGCCCGCACCTAGCTCGATGATTGTCCGCTTCCCCGCGCGACTATTTCCAGGAAGTCCAAAACGCTCTGGCTCGGCGCAAACCATGCTACTGAGTACGATGCTAGCCCCCCAGGACTGAAGTCCGACAGCCGTGTGGTCTGTACTCGATAGTGGCGCATCGTTGAGCGTAACCTCAATAGGTTCTCCGAACGATGTGGAGAAGCGGAAGTCTCGTGTCAGTGCCTCTTCCTCTTTATCGGTGTTATCAAATAGACTTGAAAGAATGAAGCCGGCATCATCGACAAGTTTTTCCCGTATATCGTCATCAACTTCCATCTCTTCCGACCGCGCGAGGAGCGAGTTCAGCCATTGGGTGGCAAAAGTGCGCTCGAATGGGTCTGCACGCAGAGCTGCTGTCACCTCTTCGGATGTGACTTCGTTCTCGTCATCTTCGCCTTCATCTTGAGACGCGTAACCGGAATCCGCTGGTCCAGGGGGTGAGGCAATACACGTGTGCTCTCTTTTCGACGTTGGGTGTGAGATAGTAGTCGGAAGGCGTACAGGACAGTACAGCGCCTGCAAATTCTTGAGAGCAGCAAAAACTTGATCTTCCGATGCTGATAGCAGTGAACGAATAGATGGTAAACTGCTTGATGGTGGCAGGCAACTGCCTGTGAGACTGACACTCATCTGACACCTCGCTAACAAAGGAACAGGCCAAGGAACGCACACAAGGAAAAGGAATGTGGAGAGAAGGAGGAAAGAACTGGAGAAGAGGTGGAGACAAGGGTTCAGTCAGAAAAATTGAGCAGCCAAGGCAAGGGACAATTTGACGATACTTAGTTTAGCCTCACGCTCGGGCGAAGTCGTGACTTCTAGATCTTTCACCGCCTGTCATTTGGCATCGTGGGCATGTGTTTGGATCGAAAAGGCAGGTGCGCAGGTTGAGCTTGCTTTGTTGGACTTGCATGGTGCAGTCTAATCCGTAGTACCTGTCACACTCGACATATACAAGACAGTATGCGGCACTGTGAATGAACCCACCGGTACATCTAGGGGTAGTGATTTTTGCGTGGGATGGCTATTGCCACGTGGGTCGCTAAACTGAGCCTCATCGACGCTAGCCCATGGAAGGCCTAGTTGTCAGTTCCAATCGCCGGAGACCCATGCTAGAAATCTTCGGTCAACCCCGGCAAACTCGAATCGCGCCGACAGAAATAGCCTTCGAACATCTTGGTATACTTTATCAGGTATCTCTCGCAACATGTCGATTGTAGCACTAGTGGCTTGGAACCGCCGTGCGGCTTGGTGCCCAGGCTACCCACAGCCCCTGGTTACACGGTCCCTTGTGATCATGTTCTTTAGGTAGACGAATGATGGACAAGTTCGATACACACGCCGACATCTTCCGACCAAAACTCATTCCTTCACCATCTTCTCTTCCATAGCCTCCGGTGGCGTATCCGTCCCCTCACCCTCCACAACCATCGGCCCCTTGCCCGGCTTCTTCCTCCCCGTGATGTCCATGTACATCGACTTGAATGTCCTAACACTTGTTTTTCTCCCCTCCCAAAGCGGATATAGTCCTACTGCGAAGCAAGAGCAGAACATCCACAAAATGCCGACGACAACCCAGCCTGTGAAGAACTTCTTACTGAAAATATACGAAGAACCGTACATGGGCATAGGCCACAGCACGAGAAAAGATATTGCCATGAAGAGCGTGAGCCAGCGAGCGATACGCGATGCTTTGAGTAGTTTAGCTTGTTCCTCTTCGTCAGCCTCGATTGCTCGTCGTTGTTCACCGGGTATCCGTTCTAGATCGACGTTCGCGGCAAGAGCAAGATCGTGGTCGTCGCCTCTGCGAATAGCCTTCATGCTCTGCCAATCGTAATTCTGGGGTCCGAAAGCGTACGTGAAGACGGGGATGAACACAATGGGAGAAAGGAGGGCGACAACATTCCCTGCTAGCATGGGGTTGTTGGCACCGGTGGTGAGGACAGTGAGTTCGCCGCTCTCTTTCTGGGCGGTGACGAGCCAAGCAATGAGGGAGCAGGCGAAGCCGAGAGGTGGTGTAAAGGTTGCTGCAACCCAGTTCATCTTTGACCACATCAGCGTTAGAGTGGCGGGTAGGACGGCGGAGGAGATTATGACGCCCATCAGGAGATATAGGTAGCCCATACTGATGCCAATGTAGTATAGTCCAGTACTCCAGGCTGCCATTGCGACAGCGAAGCCGACAACCATGGTGTGAGACATGTAGATGAGTTGTTTCCCTGTAGCTTTGGGATTGACGTAGGTCTAGATCTCGTCAGCTCGATAACATCTTTTCATGACCTGTAGAATCATGCTTACCTGGTAGAAATCGTAAGTGAAAATTGAAGAAACGGCAATCAGCTCAGCAGACATGGCGCTGGTCACAGCCATGAAGACGAGAAGTAATACTGCAGCCGCTCCTCCCGAACCCATCAGGGCTACAGCGGCCGTGGGTAACACAAGCCCAGCCGTCACGTCAGCGTCAGCCATGCGATTTGGATAGCCGGGGAAAACAGGGTTATTCTCCAGTGCAATCGCACTGAGACCCATGGTAGTAGCAGCTAGCCATGGAATCGCGAACCAGGATAGACCGCCAATGATATATCCAGGAAGAGCATCGACGGGACTGGCAGCGATGGCTTTGTTGTAGTATCCGTTGTCGCAGAATACAGTACCGAAGTTACCCACGATGTTGATCACAAAGAATATTGCACCTTCTTTCGACCGCATGGTTAGGTAAGAGCCGCCGGCATTTCCTTCAACTGGGTGATCCGCTGCGGCTTGTACCAGTAGGTCGAAGACTTTTCCAGGGCTTCCAAGATTCTCGTTGGTCGCGTATGCGGTGAAGGCAAACATCAAGAGGATGATCAGAATGACCACAGTGTGTGCTAGAGGTAATGTTAGCGGCTTTTCGCTACAAATATAGAAGAAAGCAACGTACCGTAATCAGTCAAGAAGGTGGCCTTGATACCTCCAAACATGGTGTATAGGACTACACCAACAGGTAGAAGAAAACACGCAGCAGCAGTTGGCATGCCGGTGAGCTTAAGTGTTTTAGTATAGATCTATATTATTTGCCAGATTCGACGTACCGAAGTCACAACAGCGGAGCCTCCGGTCAACAGCATGGAAGTGACAAGGATATTAGTAAAGAGACCAAAGACCATGAAGACGATGTGCGTAACAGCGCCGTATCTGGCTCGAATGACCTCAAGGAACGTATGTGCATTAGGAGCTCTTCGTTTCAGCTCTATGGCAATCGTAGCAAATAGAATGATTTGCACAGTTGCTCCTGAGGCGTACCAGAAGGGGCCAGATACACCGTATCTGTAGGCGACCGCGCTCGATTGAAGAAGTGTTGCCGCCCATGTCCAGGATGATACGACGGCTGATGCAACGAGTCCTGATTTCACTGTGCGACCAGCTGTCGAGAACATCTCAGAGGTTTGGAGTTCATAGTTGTATCTCTTCAGCACGAATGTCGTCAAGATCATACCGAAGCTTTGCCGAGTTAGTGACGCCCACGCATGGGGGATGTAATACCCACGAGAAGGCAAAGCCTAAACCGATCACGATGCCATAGCCAAAACCTTGGCTTAGCGGAGGAGGTGTACTCATGCTGGGCGGGTTAAAGACAACCCGGGTGATGAGTAGCTGATAAGCAGAAAGTACGATGTCAGAGGGATACCGGAAGTTAAGATATAGTTAACCTCGCTGCTTAGCTTCGCTTGGTAGATGTTACAGAAAGCTTCGGTCAGGATCTACCGGCATACGACCTCTGGGAGAGGACTTTAACCATGATAAAGCAGGAGCGTTACCGTTCATCGGCTGGACGCATAAGGCAGGCATAGTCAACCGGAGGACTAGCTTGCATATTCGCGGATAATTATTAAAGGTAACAACGATCACAGCTCGATATCTGCATGGTTCTGCAGGTTTTCGTGGGGTTGGGCAACAGGAGGAAGCACACCCTGTGCGGAAACGATCTTCCAACCCTGGTATGGTCCGATAACGCGGCGGAACAATGCAGATAAGATGCGAACTTTTGTGTGGCATCTTTTACTCACAGCCAAGCTGCGACCAATCGCAGGCTTGCACGGCTTCGAGATCGTTCGGGTCAGGCAGCTGCTCGCGGTCGTCAAAGCGCGGATGTATATAGTGTCATTGAGTGCATTGCGTCGCGAGAGGTAAATGCCAATGGACTCGCGGCCTTCCAACCATGACTTTCGAAAATACTGAGGCGAAGGGTTCAAAACTCAATAGCAAGATGCAGGAAAGCCGTTGGAACACGGAAAAAGCATTCGTCCAGCGTCTCTTCCGTCAAGCTTCAACGGCAATCTTAGCAGGCTCGCTTAATTACCAGTCATGACGTGTCATTGGATGTTCAGCATCTCTTATCTTTTTGGCGGGATTGGCAGCCCCAGATGCCACATCGCGTTGGTGTCACGCCATCAGCGGGGATCATCGAACGCATCCGGTCTGTGCAGGTGGGCAGGCGTTCGATTTTGCCTTTCGACGGTGTGGCATGGCACTTGATAGCGCTCTGGTATGTGAAACGTACCTTTCCCGTCGATGTGTCGCTAATGCATTGTATATCTGGCTTAGTATGTGTTGTGCGACCAGCGTAGAGTACCGGACTTGGACTTTGAAAACGAGTGAGCATCATGGTATCGCAGGCGGCCTTTCTATTGACACAGCTAGCTCAGGCTTGGCGGAACAAGAGCAAACATCAACACCGTAAACCTCGACCTTGCATCGTCACCTTTTGCGAATCTAATGAGATCGATGGTCGTCGAAAAGCCTCGCGTGAAGATTGATATAAGAGCTCGTGATTTTTTCAACTCCACTTCTGTCACGGAATATCACAGCTTGACCAGTCACATCCCAAAAACTTGGGCATGGGAGACTGTGAACACACCATTCTCCCTGCAATACTCACAGTCTTCAGCACTTCGCCGCACAGTCTGATTCGTATCGCAAGCGAGATTGCAAAGTTGTTCGTGTTGGAGGATTACCGTTCCTAGACACGCTAACCGGATTGAGGCAACATGTCGTGAGTAAAAGGGCGACGCCAAGGCAAAACTTGTGCTCAAGGGCGGAGTGTATAAGGCACGTCGTGTCCACGTTTAAAGTCATGATCATGTCTCACAGTCGGGTTTCGGGAAAGAGGTTTGAAGTGAGAGTATTGATTCTTCATCAAATCCATGTACTACTGTGGGTATCTCGTACACCAAAACTGGCTAAGCATAATATTTTAGGACCACCAAACAGCGACTCCTCAGCAACGCGACATTTCATACATTCCCAGCTCCAGGCCTACGAGCCTGAGCTGAAGTTGGATCCGTCTAGAACGACAAGACCTGCGACCGTCGCACTGGACAGAGTGGAGAAAACACCTGTAATGAGAGCGGACAGGGCGAGACGCGAGACGTCACCGCTTCGACCAGGACTAATCTGACTGAGCACACCGATTTGGGTACCCAGGGAACCGATGTTGCCGAAACCGCAAAGAGCGTAGGTAGCGATAAGGCGGGAGCGTGGGCTCAGGTCGTGGTAGGGGGACTCGGGGTCCTCGTCGGTGAGCGATTGGAACGCGACGAACTCGTTGGTGATGACCTTGATACCGATGAGACGAGCAACAAGAATCAGGTCGTTGCCTTGACGCGATACACCGAGGAGGAAAGCGACAGGGTACAAAAGATAACCGAGGATCAACTCTAGTGTCAAGTCGTAGTCGCCGTCGAGGTTGATGTAGCGTCCCCACCAGGTGAGCAGACCGTCGACCAGGTTAAGAAGAGCGATAATACACAAGAGTGTAGAGACGATCATACCGGCGATCTTGAGACCGAGCCAGGCACCGTTGGCAAAGGCGTGGAGGGCGTTGGCGGCCTTGTGCTCATCGTCGTCGGGCACAACAACACGACCAGCGGTAAGAGTCTCCTCAGTCTCGGGGTATCGCAGCTTACTGAAAGCGAGCGATGCAGGGATACTCATGACGCAAGATGAAATCAGGGCTTGCGGGTTAAGGCCCATACCGATATAGGCGACCAAAACACTACCTGCAATGGTGGCGAATCCAGAGCACATGACCTGGTGCATCTCGGCCATAGTGAGATGAGCAACGAAGGGCTTGATCAACATAGCAGATTCACCCTGGCCGATGAAGGGAGAGGCAGACGCGACCACGGCCTCGGCACCCGATACTCGCATAGACCAGAAGAAGAAGACGGCGAATTTGCCGATGAACCACTGGAGAATGCCCCAATAGTACAAGAGCTGGACGAACGACACGAAGAAGATGATGGCCGGAATGACGCTGAACATGAAGTACTGGTTCTGGGAGATCTCTGGAGTGGTCAAGAAAGAGACACCATCCCTGGCGAAACCCAAGAGCAGGCGAGCGAGCTCGGAGATGAAGTTGAAGATGTCGTATCCAGCCTTGGTACGGAGAACGAACAGTGCGATGATGAATTGCATGAGCATACCGACGATGACGGTGTGCCATACAATCTTGCTGCGGTTGCGGGAAGTCGCCCAGAACATGAAGATGAAGACGGCGAGACCGAACAGGGAAACGGCTCGATTTGCGCGGGTGTTGTCCTCGCTCTCTTCGCTGGCGAATGATCCGACAATGATGACAGCAATGGCGAGGGCGGCAGCGGCAGGAATGCGCATCTTCTCCGGGATGAGGTTGGCAATTCTCGTTCCAGTGTTGGCCCAAACCCAGTGCATGGGCTTGGTGACGACGGTGATGGGGATGTGCAGAGTGATCAGGCGGATCATAATGGCCAGCCAGAACAAGAATGGAATGATCCAGTTTTTGTCATTGCGGTGCACGACTACACTAGCAATCCACCATCTGGTACTGTTAGCCCGAAGCACTCGAGACGATGGACGTGGAAATGCGCCTTACCCGGTGAAGAGGGCTCCAATAAAGATGTGGACAGGCAGTCTAAACGCCCGGTAGAAAGCACCAAAGGAAGTGTACCAGAGCTTCTTCTCTGCCTCCATTTCGGGATCAGAAGAGCTGCGCGTAGCCTTCTCGACTTCATAGTCGTAGCCGCCGGCCTTCTCAATGTCATGCTTCTCGTTGACAGAGTGGCGCTGGTGGAGGTTGTGGCTGGCGCTGTCAAGACCACTGGGCAGGAACAGCTTGCTCGTCGGCTCGTCTGTGGTTCCCGTGGTGTAGACGATGTTGTCAGGGTGGGCCGCACGCGCGCTGTGGTGCACGTGTTCGTGGTGGTGCTCGCGCGCAATGTCTAGCGCCGGGTCGTCATTGCGGGCGACACCGGGCATTGGTGAGCCGTTGTGTTGGTCGCGGATATCAGCCATGGCGACGAATAGGCACAAGGGCAATTCCTGAACAGAGGTTGAACGACGAGGAACTGTTGGTTCTCATATCGAGGTCGGCCCTCGCGGAATTATATTTTCGCACCGTGGCACGCGCTACCACCAAAGTGGAGGGATCGCACCGTCGCTGGCCCAGACAAACAGTTGAACGGGCTCCAGACGGTCACTTGGCAACTTCCTCTTTTGCACTGGCTAGAGCACAGTAGCACAGGGTTCCATTGGCTCCCGGTCGTCTCCGCTTTCTGGAATGTCTACCGTCTCATGTTGGTGCTCGCTTACTCGCTGTTCACGGGCCTGTCTCTTGTGTCAACGCGACCCAGTACCGGCCGACCTACCGCGCTTCTGCAACCCGAGCTAGGTTCTTATCTTTCCCCAGCCTTGATAGCCTGTCCAAGCGCCAATCACGGAGATGAACGTGCTGCAACGCCCGCCTAGTCCGTGATAAGCGGCGGCGAATATGCGCCCCTCCTCGGTTGAGGCTCTGTTTTGGGCTTCGCGTGGCGTTCTCGAAGCAACACCTCTGCCTTGACAACCCGACCTCCATCGTCTTCCCCGAGGTCGACGTTTCCGCTGCCCTGGGTCATGTGCAGAAGCAATTGCCAGGATCTCGCAGCAGTTACACAGGGGCAAAGACAGCATCTGCGAACCGTCGCTGAATTTCGTTTGTACTTTGTTCTTGTGGACCCTCCGGGATGCAGATCAGACCGGGTACTCCGTCTGACGCAAGGAGGCCATTATACCCACTCCTATCGTACGCTGCAGCCGGGCACGCGCGAACGCCATGGTAGCACACGGCGTGCGCCTCCATCAGCAAGCGTTGGATTGGTGTTCCTCAATGCTATCTGACCAACGGGTCTCGACCAGCGCTATCACCATCATTCCGATAACCAGGTCTACGCTAGGGACGCTGGACCATCGAGCGCGCTTGTGGTGTCCTGCAGCTGAGGGAAGCTGGGGTTCTTATCACGAGGGCACGCATCGAGATATATGCGCCGAATCATGTCGCGGACTTCGCCTGTGTATACACTTTGGATAGCCGCTGTCTTGGCTGGCCGAGCGATCCTGACATGCTTTTGGACGCAGGACGCATTGTAATGAATGTCATCCAAGATCCGCAGGTGGCCTTGGAGCTAGCCTCGTCCCTTCCCCGCAGCGGGCCCAACTCCATGCGGTAGCACATCGTGTGGGCTGGCATTCTTTCGAGCTTGACTGCGAAACCAGCCCTACCGAATTCCTACTTAACAGTGCTCATCACATGGGGAAATGCCTGCTTGATGTTGCTCCGAATTAACGTCTTACGCATTGCACTAGGCCAAGTCGTCGGCACTTCTCCCATGTTAGGCTTACCACCCCACCCGAGGCCAACCGAATGGTTACAATTTACTGTACCTAATCATGCTTTACGTGGCGTCTGCTAGGAGCACAATCACGGAATACCAACAACTAAGAGGTACAGCCATCCGCGGAGCCTCCATTCATTGATTACATATGTTCGATTCGAAGGATCGTGGTCGATGCAGCACCTTATTCGCAATCCGGAACAACTTACTTTTTGTATCCGTGGCGCCCGTCATCTCGGTCAGTTCCTATCAGTGTCTGGGAGACAGTCTCCACTTTCCGAAACGAAACACGGGCAACGAATGTATTTGCGTATACACCACGTCAATCAAATACGAGCCCATTCATCCGCGCTATTGCGTAGTATTCATTGACGACTTTGGGTGCAAGTCACAGTGATTGAAGTTGATCAGTCGTCACGCCTCGCCCTAATCACGGTAAGCGTACCCTCTCAACGACCATGGACGACATCTCGCATTATTTATCCCAACGAGCTTAGCATCCTCATCCTCATTATCCACCGTACTGCAGCTCAAACTTCCTAGCGCGCACTGTACAAGCCTCCTTACTGTCCACAAAGCTTCTTCACTCGCTTCTCTGTTGTGGCTGTCATGTAGACGAGCACCATACCCCGTCGCTAAACCGCGAAGCCTTGTTCAAATCTCATCAACTGAGTACATCGAACGCTACGGACGCCACAATAAGGTTGCGGGACACGGCATGGTAGATTGTGCGGTTGCACCAAACATGTTTGGTGTACGGCTACCTACTTCTTCGTCTAGGCTGAGCACAGAATCTGGTCCCACGTACCTAGCCTTGCAAACGTGTACTTGGTGCTACCTTATACTAACCCGTGATGCGAACCTCATACGGAGAGCAAACACGCAGTCACATATTTTGTAATGAGAGTAGTGACGAATTGAGAAGGTGCTCGACACAATGGGGAAGGCCTGTTGGTATAGCAAATAGGCCACATGGACGAATCGATATTCCATCATCGGTATGGGACTTCATCATACTCTGTGCCTCCATGTGTTTGCTAAACGAGATGTTCACAGGTACGCTGCACACCCAGCATCTCACTGCATGTTCTTGCAAGATGGGCATGAACAAGTGATTCGAATACGTAACGACAAAGGGTATAATCAGCCCGACCGAACCCTTAACCAATACTACCATACCATACACCTTACACCTTACCCAATGCCGCTAAACAACAAGACTATTGATGATAATAATAATAATACAAGCTGCCACAACCCACATACCAAACGCCCTCTATGCACGGCGGACCCAGAGTAACCTAGACCCCTAACCTCTTACTTGCCTGTCAACTCGCCTTCCAAGTGCTGGTAATTTGTTAGTCATGATGTTGCTGCGTCAGGCATAAAAGTGTTGAATACTTACCGACCACTCTGGAATGTCACGTATCCGCTGCCACATATATCTTTCCAAACGGTTCGCCGCCTTTGCGTACGGCGTGCTTTCATTGTTGTACTTGCGGCAATTGTCGAAGATGAGCTTGGCATCCCTGATAAAGTCCTCGGGGGTGGGGTAGAGATCCTTTTCGTGTTTCTCCTCCATGGTCGCGAGGTCCATGGGCTCCTTGATGACGTCGTAGTAGTCGAGCACCTCATCCTTGTTGACAGGTTGTTGGAACGGCCAGGCATTGCTGTTATTCTGCATGTCGTTGAGGAGATGGAGAAGGGCATTGTAGTTGGGTCCGTGGCGGGGCGCGCGAGCGAGTTCGTCCATGACAGGTGACCAGCCGGAGTTCTTGATGGCAGGAATGGTCAGGGGGTCGATGGCTTTCAGCTCGCCCTTTGCCCACTGCGCCGGAGGGGCGTGGACTTCGTAGCTCTTGCTCACAGCTCTTATCTTGGCGTTTGCGCATTCCTTCTGCTTCAAGAGCATCCTGCCACTTTCCAAGTATCTTATCTTGGGCACCATGCTACACTGCATGATGGTGCCGCCTTCGTAGTCTTTGATGTAGCCCATCCATCTTGACTTTTCCAAGGTAATCTCCTTGGTAAAGCCTTGTTTTTTGAAGTATCCGATGGCGTAATTGTCGGCGTAGGTCAGGAAGTGCATGACCTGTGAAGTAGCTTTGACGTAGTCTTTGAGATGGGACATGAGATGGGCACCGTAGCCCTTGACCTGTTGATCCGAGGAGATTGCGCAAAAGACGATTTCGGCGAATTGGCCTTTGTCGAAGGGACGGTATGTTATGCCACTAGAACGTTATACTGTCAGCATCTGGCCGAAGATGGGACGAGAGTGTTTACATACCCTACCACCTCGAGAGGATGCTTCACGATTGCTATACTCAGATGTGTTCTGTCATAGACCAGGCGCGCAATATAGTCCTTCGGCATTTTAGGCAACTGTTTCTGGAAAATACACTTCAAGCCTGTCAAGATGATGGTGCTCTCCCTCTCCCCATCGTTGTTGACCACTCTGAATTCAATCTCCCCATTGCGCTCTTCTATGACGGCGGGCTTCTCGGGGAATGGTACTATGCGTTTCACGGGAGGCGCAGGGGCATCGTCGGCGGCAGAAGGTGTCGAGGGATCCTGCTTTATGCGCTTGGGAGAGCCGTTGGGAGGGTCGGTGGTCGCTTTGCGCTTAGCTTCAGCGCGAGACGGGTTAGCGTGTACTTCGCGAAGTGATGTGTTCGAAGAAGACTGTCGGGTGTGTCGGCGAGGTATGGGGGGAGGAACGAGCAGTGGTGAGGTTGGGGGAGAGGTGGGATAGCCCAGCGTGTCGCGCAACTGCGGGATGTTGTTGCGGGGAGACATGTCGGGCTTGTGGGTACGATGCACATCTGTCGACACGCATGAAGCTGGGGAGAGTATGCGCACTTACTGTCGTCCGTTGCGCCCGCCATGTTGCGGTATAGGGCGCCTTCTGGTGTGCGGTCGCGCCTTCTCTCGGCCCTGTGCGTGGTGTTGACTGAATGTCGGGGAAGGTGCGCCTCCCGCGCTAGTCGCCCCACACCAATCACGGCCGATCACCTGTGAGTGAACACGAAAGGCCACCAAAGCAGCTTCACGAGAGATTCATACTTACATAACCCAATTGCACGCCTGCACACATGTCGAGCCCACTTGTAGACGTCTGGGAGGCTGCTGCGTCCTCGCCCTTCAGCCCTGCCGTCGGAAAGAACACGCAATTCACAGTCGGCTTCGTGCTGCTAGCCATCTGTATGTTGCAAGCTCTCATGCTTAGTGGAGCTCTGCTAACAACGCGCGCAGCTCTCATCTTGTCCACCATCTTCGGCTTGAGTACGCGACATAGCCATGTCCCTCTAGCGAACCTCTACTCACGCGCACACAGACCGATCCTTCATCAACCTACCCGTTCTCGGTGTTCCCGCGTCATTAGCATTCGGGTACGTGGCCTTGGAAACACAGAGACAACATGCGCCCACTGACTGCAAACAGCTTCGGCGCCGTTTACATGATTTGCGCAGTCGGCGTCTACGTCTAGTTTCCTACTTCTCCATCCGGCGTTAGGGGCATACTGTGTACAATCTATGGAATACCAATAAAAAGTTCAAGACTCTCGAATCTACCTGCGCGATACCCCATAGCCCATACACTCATAACACAGCACTATGGACGAAGAAGAGCCCCCAATCCTCACGGCAGTGTCAAGCTCTGCGCGACAATTGTACCTGCTCCTCCGCTGCATTGCCTTCTCCAACAAGGCTCATGTCCAGATCAGCGACATTGGTATAAAACTTGCCGTCGATGAGGCGAGCGTCATGGAAGGTACGTCTATGCGCAACAACTTCTCTGTACATTCGCAGGCTGACGCAACCACAGCATCCGCCTTCCTTGACAAGTCCCTCTTCACAACCTACACTTTCAATGCGCCCGCCCCACCGCCGAACTCCCAACACTCTGACAGCGACGATGAACTCGACTCACCATCTAGTACCACTCCGGCTTTCCAAATATCCCTTCCCGCCCTCCTTGAGACCCTCCAGATCTTCGGCCTCACCGACCCCTCCACTTCCAAACCACCATGGGCGCGCGATGGTGCCTATCCCACCAGCACAGCCTTCACTGGAAACAACATATTAGGCGGCATGAACAACCTCTGTCGGATAAGCTACGACGGACCCGGAGCTCCACTAGCCGTCACCTTGACAGAAGCGAGCATACGCACGCAGTGCGATCTCACGACGTACGAGCCAGAGTACACAGACGAGATACCCTTTGATCGCCAAGCCCTCGCACTCAAAGTCATCATGCGAGGCAGCTGGCTGTATGACGCAGTACAAGAGCTATCATCTACAAGCCCAGAGAAACTGACCATGTACGCCAAAACCGTGCACGGCAAACCCTTCTTCGCTCTTTCGTCGTCAGGCACTCTAGGCTCAGCACGCGTCGAGTTCAACAATCAGCCCCAGCTCTCCGCCTACCGCACCCCTGCATCCACGAACCTCAATACGAACAACGAGACGGCAGATCAGCAACCTACCAATCTGCTTGAGACCTTCCAGCTCAGCGATCCACAAGCCGTACTCCGCTCATCTTACAAGTTTAGCTTGATACAAAAGGCTGCGCGCGCCATGAACGTTGCGACTAAAGTCAGTATACGAGCAGATACCCAAGGCGTATTGAGTCTACAGTTCATGATTGAGGTAGACGGTGGTGGGTCGGCTTCTCAGATTGGGCCTGGAGTGGCCACAGGCGGACAAGTGAGTTTCGTCGACTTTCGCTTTGTCCCGCTTGTGGAAGAGGATGACGACGAGGCCGAGGGCGCAGACGTTGACGAGACTCTAATGCACAATGGCCCAGCGAGTGATGGCGAGAGCGGAGCTGATGATACGCTATGAGGAACGATGGATATCATTACTGGCAGAAAGCAGGAGCACCTCCGACAAGGGAAGAACTGAACAGGTCTGCGGACTACACTATGATGAAACAAGCAAATTGGAAGATCCAGTGACAGTGTAGGCTCCAGAGTGTTCAGCTTTTCACTTGAATGAGGTCGGAGTTTGAGCTCAGCATGTGCCGATTTCGCTGATATCTTATATTTGCTAGTCTGTCCAGACCCGAACAGAATAGGGAAAGAAATCCACAATCGTACAATGACTTCTGTGATGAAGCAACCAAGAGCCTTTGTCTGGCAGCCTCTTACTTGAATGTCCTGACGTTTTGCTATGGACATGGCCACAAATTCGACATTTCCGTTTCTTACTCAAGCAGAAAACTCCACCTGATGAAATATAAACCTGCCATGGAGCCGATACGCCTGTACTAGGACATGTGAGGCCAGCCAAACGTCTAGTCCTGACGTAAGTGCAAAATCAATCTGTATAGCGTAAACTAGGAATACTCAGGACGCCCAGTCGTCCTATCCATAGTTTTATGTAATGCGTCATGGGAATTTGTTTCTTTTCTTCTTTCTTCTTTCTCGAGTGTCGCGCCAGGCCATAGTATCCAATCTGATACTCGTTATCGATGTTCGTACCGAGCCGCTTTGTCGTCGCGAAAGGGGGATCGAGGTCGGTGAGTCGTATATCAGGCGCATTAGACTCGCGTCTCGATCGAGTGGGGTTCGTGCGCTGTACGGAGCGACTTAGAACTCAAGTTCAGCTACCACGGGCATTAGTAATGGGTTGCGAATGTTCACCATTCGAATTCACCATTTGCCTTGTGGAACAGGTATCTTCCGTATCGTTAGCAAGATCTCTGCAAAGTATCAACACCCAACTTACTCCTTCTTGTTCGTGGTCAAGATGCCGTCCTTAAGCGTGCACTTCCACTTGTTCTTGACGCGCTGCACTTTGTCATAAGTGCACAACATGTAGTCCACCATTTCGTCATCACTGTTATCTCCATCACCGAGTTCGTCCTCGGAATCATCCAGATCAGAGTTGATCGCGTCATCTGGATCTTCTTCCGGCTTCACGTCGTCATCCCCGTCGAAGCGTGCGGGGGCCGGTGCGCTTGACGAAGCCTCTGCGTCTTCGGCCTGCAGGACACGCACAGCTGCCTTGCGCTTCTTGCCCTTTGGCATCGAGTCGAGCGGTACCATGAGACCACTGTCCTGACGCATAGCCATGGCATCAACTCGAGAACGCATGAAGTCGTCCGCCGCCATGCGCTCTACTGCATCAGCAGCGCGTGCAGCCTTCAAGGCCTCCCAGTCAGCCATAGCATCACCCGAACCATCAGTCTGTGAGGTGTACATGTGGTTTTGCGGTGGTGGACGCTGCTGTGGCATTCCCTGCTGTTGCTGTTGCGGAGGGCGTTGATGCTGCTGCTGCTGCTGCTGTTGTTGTTGTTGTTGCTGTTGCGCCATTATACGCTGCTGTTGCTGCTGATTCTGCATGGGCATTTGAGGCAGATGGCCCTGTTGCGCCAGGTTCGGAAAGTTCTGCTGTTGTACATGTCCTTGCTGCTGCACTCGCTGCTGTACCAAAGCAGCTGCACGCTGGTGCGCGAGCTGCTGGTTTTGATCATAGGTACCGCCATAGCCGTTGTTTGCAGTCTGAGCAGGAGGATAGTTAGCAACTGGTGGTTGGTATCCTCCTTCTGTCTTCACAGGCACGTTGGGGAAGTTGAGAACCTCCTGAGGTCCCGACACGGGAGGCATGTCATTGTCAACCTTTACGTTGGACGGCACCGTAGGTGGCTGACGAACAGGCTCAGGAGCAGGGTCCCATGGGAAGTGAGCAATCTTGAGAGCGGACAGCCTCTCTTGCCAGCCCTAGTGATAGTCAGCACATGCTCAGCCCGACTGCAACAAAAACATGATGTGAGAACAGTCGTCACATGACAGACTATGCCTTTTTAGGAAATGATGCGTTGGTCTTGGCGGGTGGGGGAGCTGTGCAAGGGCTATAAGAAGGCATCTCAAATACTGAGGCGCCCCCGGAGCTGCCAGACCGACCGGCAACTCCGCCCCGCTTCCAGCCGCCCATCACCCAAGCCAGGCGGTCACCGCGCGATCGCCGCAGCCAGCGAAACCGATGCGAGAAATAAATTGACAGGAAAAGTGAGAGACATAAGAAGCGGTGTGACGGCTGCCGTAAATGTGCTGCGACAGAGAAAAGGAAGGCGCGCTGGCCGACATGGAGGCCAGGTTGCAACATACCTGCTTCATCTCGTCGAGTGTGCTATGATCGACGCCCGACTCCTCGAAGTCATTCTGCGAGGTCTGGATCACCTTCTCGATGATCTGCTGATACACGCCGCCCTGGTGGTTGCTGTTAGCAAGCCTGCCTTTACCCTTCCACCGCTCGCATGCGCGCCTTGGGAATACTAACCACGACCGAGTTCGACATGATCGCGACTGTTTGGTATGGTCTGAGCTATCTAGTGTACGATGCGAGCTCTGTGATAGCTGCGCGACGGCTGCGATGGTTGCTCGCGTGGAGAGGATTGAGGAATAGGCAGGCAAGCCAGGCAGGCGACGTCAGCGCTTGAGGCTGCAGATAGGTGCGCGCGCTTGAGGAAGCTTCTGCGCGGTCAAGGAAGTTCTACGGATATCGCTAGCCCAGACGGAAGGCCTTGTACAACGTGTTCGGGTACCCTCAGCTTTCGGGATCGTGGGTGTATGAGTGATAGTGAGCGGCGTTCCGGCAATCATTGAGGGCGCCGATTCCTTAGCGCCTAACGCTACTCTAGCGCCACACGTGACTAGGCTCACAGCTCAACATTCAAAGAACGCGATGCACCGTTCTGGCGGATTCGAAATATAGTAGTGGCCATGATCAATACACACACGAATCGATTGAAACATTGGTACAGACGTCGTCAGTTCATCAATTGCACCTCAAACGACCAACCTGCATCCCATAAGAAGCAAAACTCCCGCCACTGCACTCGAATCGCACTTGGGTATCTTGGCATGCTCCTCGCAATCGCTACCGGCTAATGCTCATGCACCAAAGCCTTTTGTACCGCTGCATCAACGTCCTTGCGCCTATACCCTGGTGATCGCCCGAGACACACGCCATGTATAATGATCTCTGTCGGAAATGTCAGCCAAATGTTGACTTCTCGTGAATGTGTACACTCACCATCAATCAGCTTCGCAACGTCTAGCCAGGCAGTCTTCTTCCGCTTCTGCCTCGCCACTGGTAAAGCTGCCGCTACGTCGCTCATCATGTTGATGCCCAAATCCATATTGTCCATGTGAAAGGCAGACGTATGCGCAAACCCATAATCATACCCGGGTGCGAGATCTAAACCCAGTGTCTGATCATAGGAGATTTCGTAGTTGACAAGCCTGGGGAATTCACCGGTGTTCCCAAAAGACAGGTCTAGCCCAAAAGCTCCACTGTTCGCGATATTGTAAGGGTTGTTTGGCGGATTTGTCGAAGTGGCTGACGGAGCTGCCGATGCGTTCGCGGAGTTCTGGTGAATAGAAGGCAGACTCGTTGTGTTATGCGGCCGTTGCCGTAATGCACTGTTGGGGGTTCTGGACAGTTCTTCGTCATCAACGTCGATAACACACTCCGCGAACGAGCTCTTCGGGTCGAGCTTGCACGAGTACTGCTCTTCCAAGTAGCCTTGTACGTCGTAACAATCGAACCATTCTCCCTCGTATCCACGGAGGTCCACGCCGCGTAGCTCTTCACTCCTACCGTCTTCTGTATTCTCTATGATGAGTACTTTCTTCTCCGCTGGTCCAATTTGCCGTACGTTCCATCCGTTCCTAACAGACATTACATTGCCGGCAGCGTCCCGTCGCGGATAGTGAGTTCCTGCACCACCGAGATGGAGGAATGGCGACTCCCACCAATCCAAATCTTCGTCAATGCCACGGGCCATGATAGTTCGGAAGCGGCTTCGTATTTGATCGAGGGTTTCATGAGGTAGAGAGAGCTTGAATACACGATTGATTGCCTAGCTGTAATGATTAGCCTTGTATCACTCTCTGGGGAAATAGGCAGTGAAGCCAGAGAAGCAATTCCTACATCGACTAGCTGGAAACGTACCGTAGGGCGGGCATGGGCGTTGCTAAGCAAATGAAACCCCGCCTCGAGCGCCGCCCTAGACAATCTTCTGGCAAATGTGGTTTCTTGGAAACTGTACGTTGTCACCGGAGGGAGTGTCCTCGTCGGTAGTTTCGATGGAGGCGGCGTGGGTAGCCTGTTCGTTGGCGGTGTCCTTTCAGGCGTCGGTACACGGACAGAGTAGGTGTGTGGGTTTGATGTTGCATACGGTGCTTGGTGCTGACTCAGAAGGTCTACAAGCCCGAAAGGCAGCTGCGTCGGTTCGGATGAAGTATGCGATGGTGATGGGTCTACTGGAGGCTGCGAAGATCGGTGTGACTGGTCGAAGACCGAACCTGCTCCAAACTGTCGGCATCCCACCAGATCGCTCCTACGGGAGTCTACATTGCCATAAGCAGCACTGATGTGGGCGAGGTAGCTATCCGGTGTTGACAGTTGTGGCTGCGGGCGCTTCTCAGCGGATGGTTTCGGAACTGTGGAATAACCCCATCCGATGTGTTGCACTTCAGGCTCCGGTTCGGCTAGCTTTGGTGCACCATTGCCTTCAACTCCTTGTTCGCCTTGTTCACCTTCTTCGTCTCCCTCATACTGGCCCTCGTTGGCTGTCTTTATCAAGCTCGCGAACGTGTCCGTTACCAGCTTGAACTCTTGGGCCAAAGTCGGATTCAGCTGTAACAGACCTGACTTGATGGTGGACTGGTTTAGCTTTAAAAATGCCTTGTTCATCTGGTCGATAATCGAGTGGAGCTGTGAGCTTTGACTCTTCAACGATGCGATGGTGGTTTCCTTCCGCTGGCGGTATGCACGCTGGGCAAGCCGGATTTGAGTTCTTCGTCTCTGGTACATCTGTCAGTACATTCGACATGTATGCTGAGATCGAATCGCGAGGGGCTCCATGCTGGGTAGTGTCATCTGGAGCGCTGCAGGCTCATCAGCATCGTTCACAGGAGGTGGGGATGACGATGAGGAGCTCACAGTGGGTCGAGCTTGAGAACACATCAACAACCTGACAGCTTCTTCGTCCAGGACAGGTGCGCATGTCCCGTTTACCATCCCGCTCCAAGAGTTGACAACGACGAATCGGGGTAGACAGAGCAAAAAGGACGTTGCGTCTCCACTCACATCTGCAGCCGTGGCGTCCTGTGTGTCTACCCGTGGACGGCCTCTAGCCTTCTTTCCTCCAGCACCACCGTCATCGCCACTGTCCCCCCTGCGTGAGCGCTTTCGTGATGTCTGCGTCTGTTCTGATTCTGAGCTCGTCATGATTCTGGTTTTGGCTTCTGATACCGCTGATCGAGCAGAGTAAGGTCCGGAGGTATGCCACCGAAGGAGTTCGGTGGAACCAATAGCGAGACTGACTACGAAAGGGTGCTGAACCGAAGTCGGTCTCCACGGACTCCTAATCACTCCGTTCCGACTCTTGAAACACCGCTATCGTTCACTTGTGAGGGAAATCGTAAACCCTTCGTACAGATTCTCAATGGAGTAATTTGGTTCGCGTAAAAATAGCGGGAAGACGTTGTGTACATGTAGATTGCATCCAAGACTAATTCAATCTGACGCAGACCAGCCAGTATGGAAAAGCAAAAGATGCTCCGGCGCCGATTCAGTGAACGGCCGCTACAGCTCACAAGGTTCGAGATCGATCAAGGGTCCGCTGTTACACGGGGCTAATGCGCGTCTCCGCACACGATGCGGCTAGTTCCTGCTGTCCGTAGGGCGAAGAGGCGGACGATTGCATGGACGGGTGGGTTCATGGCCACAGGTTTGCGGGCGTTGTGATACCATCTACATAGTCTTCTTTGCGTACAACTTTATAGCTCGCAGGCCTTTCCTAGACATTGCTAATGCTGAGATGTTTGAGACCGAGGTCTTCGGAGCTTGGTAGCTGGGTGTGGCCAATTGTTTCGCTGTGTGTCTTGTGGCTCTGGTGCAGTCCGGGATGCTTTGCCATCCTGATTACTGAACAACAAATTTCCCGGAACGGCAAGTGCCGCTTGCCAAGCGTCTTCACGTGACACCAAGGCAGCTCCTGTCAGCAGTCTGCAGGGCTGGCGGTTATAAATTCTTCCCTAGCTTCATTGTCAGGTCTGTTGTTGCGAAGACCTGATTGTGTAAGCTGCTTAAACCTCTCTAGCTTGGTAAACCAAGCGCCCCTATACGCTTCAGGGCCGCGATACCTGGGCAGACGCTTCCTTGCGTAGCCTCAGCCCAGTCAATACGGGATACGGGCGACGCGGCACCGGGAACAACGCAGATCCTAGAATATCTAGATCATGACGTCAATGTTTTAACGAACGAGTCTGTCAAGCTTACAGGTCGACAATATCATATCCACGACTTCCATGGGTTTCAAGTACTTGTTCAATAGTCCGGTCAAGGATATTTAGAGTCTGTATATGATCACATAATCTAACGCTATATCTACCCTGATGCTTGCCCCGGCCCATGTCTAAGCTTCGGAAGAACGCCCAACCAGTTGTTCGATTGTTCATCTTCGCCCTGCCCTGCAGCGGCCGATGCGTTCTCTCCCCCAGACTCCCCACTAGTGTTCTTCTCAGCATCATCATATCTATCTCGTACCCCATGCCCTGTTTGCTGACTGTTTGCATCCCTTGTCTCCGCCTCATGTTCCCGTACCGGTCTTTCGCTTCTCTCTGCCTCTCTCTGGGAGGGGGTTGCAGATTTAGGCGCGTCGGGAACCGCATGATGACTATTCCGAGATTTCTCCGCCGGTGCAATGGCACGATCCTCATCTATACGCTTTTCTCCTCTGTCTTCTGCCCTGATCCATGTTTGTAGATCATCCTCTGAAGGTTTATGGAAACACCACATCTCATCAGAAGTCGTGTATCCAGTGCCCATTCCGCCTTGAAAGTTGCGTCTAAACTTTCTTTGCAGACCAGCAGCTAACCGTTTCCTGAATTCATTGTCAACCCGTAGACGAGCAGCTATCCACTGGTCATTCGGTCGGTGGTCGTTAGGCATGTCTTCCATAAGAGGCGTGTCCAGAATCTTCTCATCTGTCATACATCGATTGATAATGGACTTTCCGCCTCCCGAATCTGGCGTGACCAGACGAAGAAACTCGAGGCTAGTGCTGACGTTGAGGTCAATAGCTCTCTGCGGGTGGACAGTGGCCTTCATGAACAACGATGAGACGTGCTTGTACAAGATCGAGAAGTCGCTTTGGTTGATGTGGATGGAGCCTCGGACCGTTAGAAGATACGCAGGGGCACCATGCTCGCTGGCCTCCTTCATTAAGGACATGGCCGCATCCCAATTCTTCTGCCAATACATGAACGCTTCACTGGCGATTCCCAGCAGGGGGAGGTGTATTCTGTGCTTCGGATCTTCCACAGGTGGTTTTACAGGCGCGCTGCAAAGTGTTAGTTCCAATGCAAACAGGGAGAGGGAGATATGCTCACCCCCAGATGTCGTAAATTATCCCCGCCTGCACATTTGTGAATCGTTCGGTATGCCTGAGCACTTCTACCACTGTAGCAGCTCCGAAACTATGACCAGCCATTGTCATTTTATCTACGTGAAAACGATGTTTCCACTGTGCCCAATCAATTCCGCCTAGACCTCTGGAAGAGCCTCCAACGTAGCCTTCGCCTCGGAGATTCTGCCGTGCGATTTCCTCTCCATTGCCAGCAGATATTGTCTTGAGTACACGATATGCTTCCTCGAGCTCGCAAAGGCGCAGCTCTATCTGTGCGCTACGCAGTTCGCCGTCGACGCCGTGCTCATTGTTCGGTGCAGTATCCATCGGGTTGTCTTTGGGGAAGATGTAGTCCTGTTATGGTCAGCTTACGAGATCCTGGATTCTCGAATCCCACAGTACGTACCATATAGTGATAACCTTGCGCAATTTCTTCGTCTGTGTGATCCAGGTGCTGGAATTTAGCAAAGTCTTTGTCGTCCTCTTCGTCTCCGTCGCAATCCGTATGGTTCGCTTTTCCTCCTCCTTGGGCATCTTTTCTCCGCTTCCCTCGCTTCTTGTGATTAATGAAAGTCCGCGGTCCACTCCCATCCCTATGCTCCACCGCGCACACGACGAAGCCGTAGCTCGCGAATTCAGAGCATAAGCTGCTGTATGCAGTTCTAGAGCCACCAAGACCATGACTAAACATCAACAGTGGGAAAGTGGGCTCATCATTCATTCCCTCGGGCGGACTACCCTGCTGGTTTTTGATCTTATAACCGTCCTTCTTCATGTTGCCTTCCGGGGGCCAATGAGTCGCAGGAGGGGCATTCCTGAAACCGCGCAATTTGGTGAGCATGGTGGTCGCGCCAAAGATGCCGATGCTTATAGGGCTCGGTATGCCAGCAAACCGCGCATAACCCTTCGCTGTCTCCATGCGCGGTCTTGGAAGCCATGTCTCTCGACTCCATTTCCTCTCTCCTCCTGGGGCATTCCCGTTACCACTTCCGAACGAAGCAGGGTAATATAGTGTGAACAAGACAGTCTCCAACTGCAGAAGGTGCCGGCCCTTGCGCTTGATGTTCGAGATCGGACGAGGGTGTTCGACAGGGATTTCTATCTCCATGCTGCCTATAGAGTATGGTCCTGAAGTGGGAGAAAGGGTCGAGTTCGGGTAAGGGAGATGATCGCGTATCGATGCGGGCGGTCTCGTGCGTGGTTTCTTCGCGTTGGGTATCTTGCCCGAGGACGAGGGATTCAGGACGCTGTGTCGACGGGCGCCACCTTCGTCACCCGTGATGCGCGTCTTCTGACGCTCAAGGAAGGACATGGTCGATGATGAGTGGTGGTATGAAGGGTGATCTAGGGTATCTTAGAAGAAAAAGCGCGTAACAAAACAGGCGCGGCAGGACTACGCCTCAGAGCGAAGAAAGCGATACAGCAATCGCGAGGAACAAAGGCCGAAAATGCTTCGCCATGCTTAGCAGGCACTAGAAGGCCCCGCCTGAAACGCTTGCTCCGCTGGCGAGACTGTGCGGATGCGCGCGGGAAACTTAGCTGTAGTGTTTGGTGTTTTGAGAATGCTGATGATGTCATGGGCCGGTTCCCATGGAGCGCGTAAGTGGGGCCGATACCCCTTCGAGATCCCTGACAAGCAGGGGCAGACATCCGATCCTACTTCAAGCATCTCTTTATAAACATGACTTGCATGCACAAACCTTGAGGGACTGAGTTCTGCTGGTATTTGACAAAGACATGTTTAGTTAAGCTATCAACTAAGATGATATCATACTTTTCCAAAATCTCCACTGTATGCAACGTAGCACGTAACGTGAGATAGACAGAAGACACAGGCGTCCAACGTCTCATTGATGCAGACTCGGTCGCTTTGGCTCAGGCTATGAGGTCTTCGACCTGTCCACCACCGGATATCGATCGGTACCGAAAGTAGAGTTGAGCGACACCTGCCCCGACATTTTGCCGTTCTCCATACGGATCCACGTGTCGACCACCTTCGCATCCAACATGTCCTCGTTGACGACGATCTGACGCGCGCCTGGTGTCCAATCCGTGTAGCCGCCGTAGCCCGAGTGTCGGTTGAAGCAGATATTCAGTCCGTTCCCGTGGCTAGGAGAATTGTCAGGGAGGTCTTTGGCCCATTTCATGCACCAGTCTACGCCATGGTCGTGACCCGAGAAAACGGCCATGAGATTTTCTGTCTCTATGAGCGCCTTCATGAAGGGGATGTTGGCTCCACCGTACTTGCAGTTATTCCCAGTGTTATCGCAAATATCGCCCTGGTTTCCTATATTTTCCTCATTGATACCTGGGTTTGCTGTGCTGGAACGCCCGTTATGTTGAAAAGAATCTGCAGCTTGTATCGGAATGTGCACGAAAGCCATGCTAGGAACTGCGCGGCCATATTGCTGGCGAAGGGCGTTATTGGTGTTGCGGAACCATCCGACAACCTGCAAGAATCAGTATGTTATGAGAAACAATTACAAGGGTCTCATACCTTCTCGTCAACCCAGTTTGGAATGCCGACGTCGTTACCAGTGGGTTGATATTTCATGCCTCCTTTGCTGTCGAAGAACCACAACAGCATCTTCAGATCAGACGCATCTGTGGAGCTGTACACCGGAACGAAATAGTTGCTCCAGCCGACTTGATTGACATCGCCAGACACGGACTGCGTCGTGAAGGAGAGTTTCTTGCCATTGTTGCCCTTGACGTCCGACCACATGTGTTCAGACATGGCACTAGTGCTGCAAGTCTTGGAAGCATCATGATTGCCGAATGTTGCGCCGAAAGGCAGATTGCGAGCGACGAGTGGAGCCATGATCTGATCGATCAAAGGATTTACGTCTTGAGGGGCCACCCACTCACAGGAAAGGAGATCGCCGTTCAGGACGACGAAGTCGGGCTGCTCGTTGTCGAGGACTGAGTTCATGACACCAACTGTTCTGAGGTCCGCGTATCGACGGCCGCGCTGAGACTCAACTACAAGCGGTTAGCATATGCCGGTGTCAGGTGCATGCGACGTAGAAAGATTTGGTGACTTACGCTCACCGAAGTGGAGATCACTAAAGACGGTAATTGACAGCTGTCTATCCACAGCGAATCGGATACCTGCATAGTAGGGCGCGGACCTGCTGTGAAGCACAGTGGCACTAACTGTTGAAACCAGCAGCCAGATCAACTGGGTAGATCTCAAAGCAGCCATGATGGGTTACGCAGGATCTTGTAAGTTGATACACTCAGAGGTAGCGGGTAGCCGAGCTGAAAGTGAAGTAAGTCCAGTCGAAGCGTGAGTAGACTGTAGGCAAAGGAAGTGAATGAGGAAAGACATATTTGCTCCTGCAAATTGCAAAGTGAGAGTCGGGAAGGGGCCTGCGGCCTAGTCGAGTCGAAAGTGAAGAGCGAGCGACGTCATAGGAAAGAGCTCACACGAAATGAAACCTAAAAAAAATAAAATACGACGTACTCACTGAACTCTCCTCAGGTCTCGTTGATACTTTTACGCCATAACGGCACCGTTCAAATGCTTTGATGCCACCGATCTCAGATATAGTATACCTTGGCCGTTAGAGGACCACAGTGACCCGCTTCATAGAAAGAACATCAACCAGAACTCATTGAAGGCAAGTCGCATTGTTGGGGGTCGGCAGTCGGGGGGTTCAGCTCAATTTCCCTTGGATCTCGTTATCACGCAAGTTCTAATGCCATCCTGACAAGAAATCGAGGTTTGACGGTCCCCAACGCAAGGCAAGTCAAGACCAGGGAGTGCTGAAGACCTCTCATGCATAAAGGTGCCCTAATGGTCGTCACAAAGTTCTAGTATCTTGTTCAGTACCCAACTAGTTAGTCGGCTCTCGTTGAAATTGATACTGCTGACGCTACTCATTCCACTACCTCAGCTCAGATGCGGTGCTCGTGGATTAGATGCAATTCAAGGTAACGCCAAGAGCGATGGCTGTATAGGACTGACTTGGTGTTGTCGCGTATTTAACGATGAGGTGTGGAGGAAGGTGGGCAGGTAATAAATGGCCGGGGGTCCGCTCTGGACGGTCGCGCTAGCCAAGACTTCCCCACCAAAATTTCCAGAAGCGAAGTTGGGGATCAGTCCTTCACCTCAGCTGCCATGAACGCCGAGGCTTATCTGCGCAAGCAAGGCTGGCAGGGCTCGGGTCACTCTCTCGACCAAACCGGCCGCGGCATCAAGAAGCCGCTTCTCATCGCGCACAAGAACGACCAGCTGGGACTCGGCAAGAAGAAGGCGGCGCATACGACAGACGACCAGTGGTGGTTGCGCGCGTTCGACCAGAGCCTGCAGAGCATTGGTACAGGCAAGGATGTATGCAGTCATGTCCCACTGCGCCTGCGCGATCAAACGGCTAACTTCCCGCCCAGAGCACGCTCGACCAGATCCGAACGCAAGGCATCTATCGCGGTGGCCTCTATGGCTTCTTCGTAAAGGGCGAGTTGATTGGAGGTACGATTGGAGACGCCTCAGCGACCACCACAGACGCGTCGAATCCCGCTTCCGGCGCAAGCACGCCTCCTACATCCGCATCCGACACTGAAACGCCCGCGCCTACCAAGGGGCTTTCGGACAAGAAAAAGAAGAAGCGCAAGCGAGAGGAGGGAGATGCTGCAATTAGCAAGAAGTTGAAGAGCGACGTGGTCGAATCGAAGCATGAACAAAGTCCGGTGGCCGTCACGGGCAAAGACCTGAAGGCTGTAACGAGGAAGCTTGCGAAGCTGAGAACCGAAGAAAAGGCCGATTACGAGACACGCGCGAAAGCAAAGGGCCAGACACTCGAGCAATACGTCCTCCGTCGTATCCAGAAGAAGGCAGAAACGCGTGCCCCCAAGCCGGTCGAAGTCATCAAGGAGAAGAAATCGAAGTCAGATAAAAAGGAGAAGAAGAGCAACAAGGCGCAATAACAACGATGATAGAATAGTGTAGATGGAGAGAACAGTAGACGACCACGTCCCTGTCAGGGTCGGCGCAAGACGCTCGCAGCCTTGTAAGGGTCAACCGGCTGTCGAAGCGCATGCGGGAGCTGTCTGGAGAACAGAAGTAAAAGGCATCATGGCTCGAGAAGCTATACCCCGCCGATACATCTTCGATGAGCCGGGCACTATCGTCACACAAGTGCTACCAAAGTCTGCAGGGGCTGTTGACGACTGCCACAGAAAAGGTAGTCTAAACGCAAAGCAAGGACCACGGCATGAGCAGCGGGACAGGGAAATGACCAGGAAGCAAAACACAGCAGAGTTGGATCTTCTAGACGCATGTCAAACATGCGAAACAGTGCATTGTACCAATATCGCGATGTCGTAACAGACGAGTATTATTCGATCACTCAAATAAACAACATGAACAATCTCCGAATCTTACATCTCACCCCCATCTCATCCCCGCTATCATACACCGCTTCGTTCCACCAATCGTCACAACAACCCCATCGTAAAATCATCATCATGAATCCAGAAGAGAAAGAAAACCCACCAAGCTCATCAACAAAAAAAAACCCTACAAAAAACTGAAGTTTGTCGATGAATCACCTCGCGTAGCCAACTCAACCCGTCTTCCCACTCAGAATCCAGGGCCTCTTCTCCCAGAACTCGTCCTTGATGATATCCACATGTTCCATCAGCACAGTCGCCTTACTCCGCTTCTTCCTATCTTTATCCCTCTGCGTACGACTCATGGGTACCGGCCGTCCTTCATTCGCCTGTTGAGGCGCAGTAGCTGCAGCCTTACCATTCGTTTCCGACTGTGGCTGCTTGCCTTTATCCGGCCTGGTCTTCGAAGAGTTGGACTTGGAGGGTTTGGGTATGCTGGTGTCTTTGTTGCGGCTGCTGGTGGACGGGCGGCTGGTGGGAAAGGGCTGGGAACTTGGTCCTGCGGTGGATGTTGAGGATATCAGGGTGTGGAGATCAGGGCCTGAATGAGGGTACGGCAAGGTTGCTGAGGTAGGCGCAGACTGTGTTGGTGTGGAAAAGGCGTGGAGTTCTGCGATACCTGGGTGGGAGATGTGATCTTGGGCGTCGCCCCAGCCTTGGCCCGCTCTGTTGTCTGAGTCGCTCGGCCTTCGCTGAGGCGACTCACTGCCGTTGATGGCGTACTTGCCCCAGTCTTGCCGTGGGCTGTTTCCCTTGACCTTCTCTCGCGTGCGCATCTCCTCTTCTGCGCTCATTGGCGGGCTGGGCAGAGCCTTGTTCTTTTGAATCGGCGGGCTGACTTTGCGGGGCGGTGTCGATGTTGTATCTCGGGGACTAACAATGCTCTCCTTCTCGTCCGAACTATCTCTCGTGGCTTTGAGTGTTGTTGTCGATCGATGGACCGGTAAAGACAGCTTGCGCGGCTTGCTGTTGGCAGGAATGCTAGATATCCGCAGTGGTATAGACGGGGGCTTGACTGCAGGTGCGCTAGACGATGCAAAATACGATGGCAGTGAAGGCTGGCTCGGCGATCGTTGTTTGACTCGTGAAGGCTTCACTTGAGGTGGATATGAAGTTGTCAAAGAAGCAGAAGCTGAGTGGGAAAATCCATGACTGGCCGCTGTAGTTGCTTGGTGGCGATAGCCTGCTATAGGATAATCTGCGGGGAAATCGCCCTGTGGTGTCACTGGGGAAAAGTTGGTGCGTGTTGTCGGATTTGGTTGGCTCAATGACATCGGAGGTTTGCTGCTTGGCTTCAATATTGGTGGGGACAGCGGCAAAGGCGTCAACGAGGGTAGGTGTTGCTTGCCGTTCAAGGAACCATTGTTGTTCCAGGTGGCAGTTGTTGGTGGAGAAAGCGGCATGGACGAGCCTGGCATATGACCTTCACCATCGGAGCCAATCGGATTGGACCTGAGTGGGTTGGGGAATGCTGATCTTGACATGGTAGGTGGTGATGGCGGCGGTGATGGCGTTGATGTTGTGGAGAGAAAGGTTGGACGTCTACATAGACCCGGGTTCTCCATCATCTCTCTTTTGTCCGGCAGATAAGGAATGGACCTCTCAATGGACTGTGATGCCTGGTGATTGGATGCTCGCTTTGGTGTTGGCTGAGCTATCGGCGGCGTTGGGAAGTCCGCTAGCACGGGCGACGACAATTCCTTGGTTGGTGGGGTAGAGAAGAACTGTCACCATTAGATACGTGAACGTGGATATTGATGTTGCTGAAGCATATCTTACGTCTCTGTACAACACCGTGCCTTTCTTGAAGCACTCTGGTTCGTTGTTGTAGTTGATCCCGAACTCCTTGAACAAAATCTCGTTCTTGTCGGATGACACTGTGCCTTTGAGTCTTTGCTCTGCTTCTCGCGCTCCCATGCCACCTTGCTGAACAAGTGTCCAGAAAGTGGTGTTGTATAGATTGTTGATATGACCTGCACGATGGTCAGATCCTCTCTACAACTGACACCAAGACCAAGCAAAAGACCGAGTCTAACGAGAGAAGGCAGGATGAACGTGATGCGTCAAATACTTACAATCGACTTGCCGCCAGCTCATATAGTCCCGAAGGTTGCGATCGCTTGGGTACAACACTGCACGCCCATCGAATGTCGGTAGGGGTGGTGTAAGTGGCTTATCCGGAAAGTATGTTGACCAAGAATACACATAGTAAGCAGTGAAAGTCGAGACAATCGTCGTAGTCAGTTTGCTAAACGGGGATTAGTTCTGGACGAACGGCCACCGGAGATGATAAAGTTGCACCAATGGGAGGATTCCCGTACCTGGCTCGTCGTTCGAATAAGGCACAGTCCTTGTGAAAGACGAAACTGCGACCCACGTCAGCTAAGCAGCCCCGAAACATGCTGCCCCACCCCTGTGTATACGTCGCTGGGAACATTGGGCAGCTCGATGGAGGCATAATCAATCTCAAACACAAGGTGCTCGAATAAAAGAATGCCACATACCTGTATTCGTCGCTGTTGCCAAATGCAAGGACAAGGTCGGGTAGTTCCTTCATGACCGCTACGGCTGCAGCATTCATGACATCAAGGCCATTCTTGTCGTTTGGCTTGAGGAACTCATATTTGGACGTAAACCTGTTTGCGCATTGTTAACAATGGCCCTTGTTGGCGTACAATAGCCGAGATGTTGGCCTGGGGCAGCAATTCCGTTCATGCAACATGGTGACGGGTACCTGCATATTCCGGACCAAGAAAGTTTGCCACGGCGTAAGTGAGGGAGAGAGAATTGGTGAGCGTACTTGGAAAAGCCACGTCCGTCTATCCGCACTACGATCCAGGTGTTGGGGATTAGGTTGTCGGGCTGCTCGAACCCGCGCACATATTCGTATCTGAAGTTCGTTAGTTGAGGTCCGGTGAGCTCGTGCAGGCGACCAGCTTCCCCACCCGCTCGAAAAGCTATTGATTACTCACTTGCTGTTCGCCATTTATGGCCACTCTGCAGATAACAACCTTTCTGCCCCTGCACAGGCGCACGGCATAGTCTTTGGGCGATGGAAGACAAGAAGACGACAAACGTCAGCGTGAGCTTGTTTGCTGCTCAGGAGTGCGTAAGTGTGGTTTTGAAGGCTGAGAGTCCGGGGCTTAGGCTAACCCGGTGTGCAGCACAGCAAAAGACGGTGTTTCAGGTGCGCAGATGCAATGCAGCTACCGCGACAAGCTTCTCGAGCCGACTGAAGCGCGGATAACGGGCGCGCAATTGGCATGCTCCGAACTGGCTATCATGCATTGCGTGGGTTACCCGCGGGTTGCAAAGTCTTTGAACATGGGATGAGTCCCCACACTCCGTTCCGGACGATCTCTGGCGCTCGGGCCCACGCCTTCCATTCCAACAAGGCGAAGTGCTCGCCGACACACGACCACCACCTTATCTCTTTCATGCACCAAGAGAAAGAGCTTCAGTGTACAAAGCAGAGTTGCACGCGTCCTTGCGCCAAGCCACTCTAGCATTTCCCCCTCATCGCACAGACGGACGCATGAAGCACTCGGACGTGCGGCATCTCCCGACCCATACGTAGTTGCCGGAGCGGAGCGAGCGGTGAATGTGCTCAGACGCGTGCCTGTGCTTCTCGCAAATAACCGCCACGTGTGGCACCTGCTACGGGCTTCATGCTGGGAGAGATGGCGTAGCCTGACGCATACGGGACACCGGTTCTTTAGGAATCCAACTAAGGCCAGCCGCTACGCCATCCTCAAACAACAACACCATGCAATGTATACAAACACTACCGAAATCTTTCCGGGTAGCTCCTATCCACCGGTTCTATAGCCTCCATCGCCACAATATACGTCTCAACCTCCGGAATCTGCAGCAGCGTGTTCGCCAAACCGCCGCGTTGAGGATCCAGGTTGTTGGAACCAGGTCTCGATCGTATGGTGTATGCCCAAAAGACTGTAGGGGTCTATACAGCAGCATGATATCTGCACCCTTGTCCGTTCTTCCTGAGCTTTGTCCTCTTCCTTTAGCGATTGCCTAGCGAGAGTATTTTCCTGGTAGTGGTCACCAAAGTGCGTCAGCCACTAAGCGATCTTCATACTCACAATTACAATTAATTCTTACTAGCACCAGGCATTACCGCAAACAAAAGGCCCGGCCGGCGCATGAGAACATCGATCTCGGCCTTGTTATTCTCCGCTATTCACTGCAGGTCCCGTCGCACACATCTGAACTTTAGATCGTCGGTCGATCTCGTGTCTTGGCATATATCTGTTCCAAAGACAGCATGTGAAAAGGGCCGTTCGCACGGCTCGGCGGAGAACAAACGTAGTGGCCAAGATTTTCTATCTAGTTCTTACACGACGGGTATTGGCGATATTAGCGGTGTTAGTCTATGACGTGGTCAGTCCATGCCTGTTACTATCATTTCACCGGACAACAGCATGTACAACGTAGCGCTTGACTCATGATGATCTAATTGCAACGACTTTGGGTGATATTTTGGGTGGTTGGGTATGTGATGAATCTTTGCCGACGAATTCTGAGCTGGCATGTCTCTGTTTGCATCCGCGGTACGGCGATGAGTCTTCGAAATGACTCTGTGATCAGACGGCTCATGAGGATGGTTCATCGTCGAGATCAAGTTGGAAGCATGTTGCAGGACGTTCATTTTCCTCGAAAAGTTCAAGGGTTCTCGACATCATGTCCACAATGTCGTTCGCTACTACTGTGTATCGTCTGTCAACCCCATCGCTCTCTCATACACCAATCTTCTTTCCCCTGACCTTGTGCACCGTACTGCTCAGTGGACTATGAGATATAGTCGTCTGGCGTCTAAAAAAAAAACGGCGTACGTGGTATCTCATGCGGCCACACTTAGACCGGCTGATGATGTTTCGTAAAGTACTTTTGCAGATGAGTTTATATGAGAACTCAACTAACCTGTACGGGTGCCACCAGGCGATGATTGCATATCCCAATAGGAACGGGAGACGCAGAGAGTTCGATGCGCAGCTGTGGACTGCATGACAAGAACACACGATTCTTGCCCCTTCCGTAGCGTCGCATTGGGTTCTCCAGGGACCGCTTTGAGATGGGAGACGAGGTGGTGGAAAACCTCTGGTCCAATGATTGGGGTGCCGAATGATTTCAAGAAAAGGGGTTGAAGGAACCCAGATCAAGGTACCAACGCATTGGACCGGAGGCCGAGGCCTGGTGTTGGAGGTTCGATTGACAAAGGCGCTAATTGCGGCATCAAGGATTTCATCATCAACACCAAGTCGGCTGCTTTGAACGGCTTTTGCATGATGCGATCCTGTACAACCTGTTAGCACGAAATTACTTTCGAAGAATAACGTATACTTACTGCTCCAGCAGCAAGAGCAGTATCAATTTGTTCTTTCCGGACATTCGCCGTGACGGCGATCACAGGCAAGCGTTCAGAAGACAGCACCCCCTGCTCGTGTTCCCTTTTCCGAATTTCGCGCATGGCACCAAGTCCATCAAGCACCGGCATCTCCAGATCCATCAAGACAATGTCAAACGTTTCTCTTTCCATTATCTCGAGAGCCTCCAAACCATGGTTTGCGACAGAAACATGGCATCCCGCTTTCTTAAGTTGCTTGCCGAGAACTTGCTGATTGATAAGATTGTCTTCCACCAACAGTACGTGGAGTTGCCGCATTGCCGCCTCCTCGTTGCCGGTTTGTTGAAACATCTCTTTGAGGGTCCTGGGCTTCCATTCTACTCTTCGCGTCTTGACGTAGAATCCAAAAGTCGAACCGTGGCCCAGGACAGATGACACGCCTATTTCGCCACCTTGCTTCTCGGTAAGCTCCTTCGAGATGAATAGACCAAGCCCACTGCCCCCGTATTTGACATGCGTCTTCACGTTTGCCTGGCGGAAGCGCTCGAAAATCTTGTGAATTTCCTTCTCTTGCAAGCCAATGCCCGAGTCTTTGACGGTGAATGCCAGATAGATCTCTTCACCGGTGCCCCAGTCTGGGTTGCTCGTGACATCGCCGTCTTGCTTGCCTTCAGTAGCCCAGAACATGTCTCTTGGAAAGAGGTCGCGAGGATCTGATGTGCTAGCGCCGTAGCGGATGGAGAGGGCTGGCTCTTTCGATGGCTTGACGAACTTGATGGCATTCGTCAGTAGATTGATGAAGACTTGTGTCACGCGGGACGGATCCAGATGAAGGTGGTCAATGCCTAGGCTCAAGAATGACGTGTCTGGTGTGATACTGTAGGAGATGTTGTGCGTCTTCATCTCAGCTTGGAAGATGTTGACGATGGAATCCACGAGCTTTGCGGGCTTGACTGCGACAGGCGTGATGGACAAGAGCATGGAGTCGAGCTTACTCAAAGTAAGTACATCGTCGATGATACGCTTCTGATGATTTGCACATTGCATGATGACGTTTGCGCTTTGTATGTTGTCATTAAGAGTATCGAGACACGGTACAGGTATATCGGCCAGCTGCGTCTGGCACTCGACAATCGCGTTGGCAATCGCATCTGCGCAATGTACGATGGCGCTCAATGGGTTCCGCATTTCGTGTGAAACTACGTCAATGAAGGCTTCCTGCTGTCTTTTTGCTTCTCTTGCTTCGGCGGCTAATCGGGCCTGGAAGGTCTGCGCCCAGCACAGCCTGCTAATGTCCGTCGTACAAGCCATTACGCTTCTCACGCTTCCATGCTCGTCGCGATACGGGAAGGCCAGGACCTGGAGCTGGGCGGGCTCGGGATCTCCAGTAGGAGGCGTGTACATGCGCTTCATGCGCAAGTCGGCTGTGACGTGGTCGGCGCCTCTGATCAGACGTTCCCAGACACCGTCAGCTTTTACCCGATCATCCTCGTGGTAGGCGTCAAGGAAGGCGAGGCCGACTGCATGCTCCGAAGGGGACTTCCCGGCTAGCTCATAATAATGATCGTTAGCCCATAGCATGTAGCCATCCAGAGATACATGGCACATGCCCACAGACGCGTGATCAATCAGGTGGCGTAGCTTGAGATCACTGAAAGCCAAGTCAGCCTCGAGCTGCTCTTGACGCTTTTTGCTGGACTCGTTGCCATCGGCAGAAGATATGATACTTGAAACCATGCGGCCTAAGTCCTGAATAAATTGCTTGCATATATCGTCGTGAGGGCGGTATGGATTGGTGCCGAAGACTAGGTAGCCAAAGAGGCGCGTTCCACACATGATGGGTAATATGACGATCTGCTTAGACGGTGCACCCCAACCTCTCCAAGAGGTAGTCAGAAACCGGTCGTCACACTCGATGAGCATGGTGTCTATTCCAGCTCGTCGCAGATCAGGAATTAGGCCCTGCTCACTATCGATGGTGGCTGTCTCAACGACAAGGCTGTGCCCCTCGGGTAAACCGAACTGGCCATGGAGTATCAAATTGTTCGAGCCTGGGGTTGCGTCCATTCGGTATAGAATGGCCATGGGCACGTCGTTGGCATTGGTTTCGAGTGTGGTAAGGACGTGGGAGCAGACGGCGTCAACACATTGTGAGGGGATGGAGGCGAGTGTGTTCAGGCAGGCAGTACGGCGGTCTGCGAGCTTCTGGCTTGTTACCTCATAGCTAGTTGTGTCAGCTGTGGTTGGGAAATGGGTAACTAGGAGAGCCGTGTTTTCCAACTTGGTCACTGCACGTAACTCACGTCGTATTCATGAAGCCTTCGACAGCGCCAGGCATGCCTACTGGAACAAAGCCGCCAGAGAAAAAGGCTTCCTCTTTGTAGCCCCTGCGCTCGACAACCGTGGGCGTGGCAGAGCTATAGTTTACGCCAGTGCCAGTTCGCTTGGCTTGGATGAAGTACTGGCTGATGGACGGCCAGAGATCTGGATAACCTTCCTGGAAGAGGGAGCCCATAAGGTTGGGGTGGGCGCCACCGGCTATGGGCGCATACGCCTCGTTGTAGATGGCAGTGAGGCTGGAGATGTCTTCTCCCCACCAGAGGCAGGCTCCCCGTGAATCAGCCAGGACGTAACTTGCGAACATGCGCAGCGTCGGGCTCCATGTGTTCAGTGGCCCCAGACGGCTGCGCGACCAGTCCGTGGTGCGGAAGAAGGTGACATGGTCAGTCTGGGGCAGCGCGGCAGTCCAATCGTATGCGCATTCATCGTCGGAGCTCATGGGAGGAGCGCCGAAGCCTTGTTCGTCGGGGGGAGGGGTGAGTATCTGCATGTAGCTGCTGGCGCAGAGGTGGCAGTCGCGAGGGAGATACAGAGTGGCTGCAGCATCCTCAAGACGAAGCGACGTTTGCGCAGACCAGACGCGGTCAGGACCCGGTTATCTTATTCCCATGCGATGCTTTGGTTTTGGCTGCGACGGGGCTTCTCTCGGCCAGTACTGGCGTCGATTGCAGGCGAGCACGGGGCGCAATCGAAGATGCATCTCGCACCTCCCCTCCCACATGCCGATCTGCCGAGAATCCCATCGCCTCGCCCCGAGCCATATGCCCTTTGAACCCAATCCCATGCCCCCGTATCAACCCTGTACATCTACATCTTCCGAGACACTCTGCATGAGAGCAAACGATATTTCAGCCCCGCGCAGCAGCAAGACAGCTATTGTTTGGTGGGGCAAACCTTCTCCTCCACAGGCATTGCGACGCCACAAGCGGGTGATCCTTTTTCTTCATCGACCGATCACCGTCTTTTCGACATGGCAGAACAGGGGGCGCCGTACCCGCCGTGTTTGCAGCCTCGCCGAATGTAGCTAGACGCTCGTCGCTGCCCCCCCCCCCCCCATCGCATTCAAGCCCGATACTATTCTAGCATTGCAACCCACTCGCTCGTATCATGTCTGTCGAACCTAGCGTAGCTACTCACATTGCCGCACTCTTCACCGGATGGAGCAGCCATGCCAATCAGTCGACGATCGGGGGGACGCCCACGGGTGTCCAAGATGTCTGTTCCACGTGACGATTTGTAAGCACTACGCCGTCTTATCGGCTACTCGCTCGATCACCCAACCAGGCCATTACAAAGAATTCCAATGTTGAACTCTAGCATTTATTGACACAGGTATAGCACAAAGTACATGCTCTCATGTAGTAACCAAACTTCATTGACGACACGTTCATACTAAGTCTCACCCACTTTCCACCATGTCTGTCCTCATCACTGGCGCCTCTGGGTATCTCGGTGGCTCGCTGCTTGCGGAACTGCGCAACACCGTACTTCCAGAGCACAAAGACATATACGCCCTTGTCAGATCTCAAGATCAAGCGGAAGCTGTGAAGAAGTATGGCGCACACCCTCTCACCTTCACTCTACAGGACGAGAAGAGCGTTGTCAAGTGCATCGTAGATGCGCAGATCTTCGTCATATTCTTCCTTGTCGACGCTGTGAACTCCGATATGCAAGTGCCCATGATACAAGCTCTTGCAGAAGTCAAGAAGCAGACTGGCCGGGAAGTGCACTTTTTGCACACAAGTGGCGCGAAGATGTTCAGTGAGCATGCGGGAATGCCTATCGACCGAGCACTTCCTGATACGGATCCCGATCTGTACAAGCTACAAAAGAGCTCCAAGGCTCCGCATCCACTCTGGACACAGGTATGTCTGAAGCGACTAGCGTGCACGCGGCCCAAACCTCCGTCACTCCTACTCATGTGACCTCAAGGCAAAGAACACGAACAATGTCATCATCGAAACGGCAGAGAAATATGGAGTCCGCAGCTACATCTTTATCCCATGTATCGTATACGGCGAAGGCAAGGGTTTTGGTAACAAGATCTCAATCCAAACCACGGCTGTGGTCAAAGCCGCGAAGGGCGCCGGCGTCGTGTACGATGTCAACCCAGAAGGCTGTGTAGGTATTGTCGAATAGCCATCAAGCCACCCACTCGCATACTTACGTGCTACACAGACTTGGCCCGTATGCCATATCGACGATAACTCGAAACTCTACGTGGACTTGCTGAAGAGCATTCTAAGCGACAAGAACCCAAACCATGGCAAGAATGGGTACTATCTTGCTTCCTCCGGAAGTCTGGCCTGGTGCGACATATATACCGCGATGGCAAAAGCTCTTGCGAAACGCGGAGTAATCGACAGCCCTGAAGTCAAGAAAGCGGATGATGCAGCGCTAGACAAGATGGCGCAGGCCTTGAGTTGCCCAAAAGAGCTTGTTGCAGTGCAGTTGGGTGGAAAGTAAGTCTACTCGCATGCTCGAATGATAAACTAGATATTAAATGCAGGCACAGATGCAGGCTTGAAGCAAAGAGGGCCTACAGCTTAGCTTGGATGCCAGGCTATGAGCCGAAGCATATTTTGGAGGCGGCAGATGCAGAGGTAGAGCTTATCCTGAAGCATCTATGAGCAATCGGGAGCAGAGTAATCGAAATTGCGGCATGGCTTGGCTTAGAATCGCAGCTGCTTCCCCATACGAGATAACTTGGAAGCTTTAATGTGCTAATGAACAAGAGAATGACCACAACAAAGGTCGATAATTCGTATTTCCTATTGATACATGAAACGCCCGTTTCTCGTAGTTCCAGCAAAGCGCTTTTTACCTTATCCGTTCTCACTTGCTCATTTTGATCAACAATAACTACGCCCTAATCAATCTCCTTGCTTCACCAGATATAGAAGCCGAGCCCATGAGAATGTTCAACTCTGCCTCTGTATACCTCTGCTGCGGCTGCTGCAAAGCACAATTAGCGACATTGCCCAAACGTCCTTTCTCAATAACTTACCTCAACAAACTTCGGTCCATCATACTCGCGCAACAGCTGAATGTACTCCATCAATGGTCGCATGATTGTGGTATCGGCGTTCAACGCGGGACCACTCAGCGCAATCTCCAGATCATACGCCAACACGACGACTGGGCCGCGAAACGGTAGTCCAAGGCTCTTGTTCTCAGTGAGTGCATGTTCTCCCCTGGCATTCATGTTGTAGTTGATCTGGATGAAGTACGGAAAGTAGCGGTTGTGGAATGATAGTTTCTTGATCTCCTGGGCCGGCACGCCTGGGAAGTGATGTTCGAGACCGCTTACCGTATCTTCCTCATCGAACGCGAGAACGGAGAAGACAGGTTTGGTCGAATTGAAGGGGAAGTGCAACACGCGCCTCACGTTATCCCCGATGGGTTGTTTGATAGCTTTGGCGTAGGGCTTGCAGACGAGCTTATGGCTGAACTCCCAATCGCGTTTCTGACAGGCTGGCGAGCAGTAGCGGATGTTCTTGCATTTGCTGCATTTTTTCCTCGCGTCAGGTGCATGACACGTACCACAAAGACCTGCGACAGTAGTTGGTAGAGGAGGAACCGGGACGTAATCTTCGAGCATCAACGGATAGCCAAAGTCCTGAAGTGAGTATGGTGTAGTTGAAGACATGGCAATCGGTTCTGAAATCGAGATTGATTGAGTGATAGCAAGAATCGATTATAATTGCAGAATGTAGCTTAGCTCAAGGATCCAGAAGATGATAGAGAGACCAATAAGCAAGCTGTGAGATTAAAGAATATACTAACATTAGTCGTACGGCATACAAGTGAGGTTGCAGGACCTCTATCTCACTGCAAGTGCATACTGCCTTTACCTGAGAGCCTTGATCATGTACCCCGGTTATCTCAGTATGGGCGGTAAAGCCACTGTGATGGATGAAAGAAGACATCGAAATCCACACCACCAAACACGCCAATCGCCGGAAAGAGATCACATTCGCCCCTCAGTCCCGTGTTGCCGCCCTCGCTTCGCACGTCGAGCTCCTCGTTGCCATCCCAGCCACCTTCCTTCACTCCATTACGCGTGAAGAACACGTCGATATCTAGCATCCTTCCCTGTTGCGACTGTTCGTAGGATGGCGGGTTGCGCGGAACTGAGAAGGTGATACCAATACCCACGGTATCGCCGGGCTTGAAAGCCGAGGTAAAGTCGATGCCGCCCCATGCATCATTGACGTACTTTCTTCCATCATCTCCATGCACACCAAGGCTGGCACGCTCCCAACCTGGGAGACGGAACGTGGGGTAAGGCGGCGCAACGAAGCCTATCGCGATACCAGCGTCTGCTTCTGAGAAGGAGAAACCACCGCGACCAATTCCAAGGATTTTGAGTTCGAAGTAGACAGTCTTGGAGCGTTGTGTGTTGAGTGGTGAGTCCCAAAACACGCTGTACATGGGCAGATTCGTGAGAATACTCGAATCCCTGCAATTCGCATGGGTGCGACAACGCCAGTGGCCTGCTTGAGGTTGAGGGAGTAGATCGCCCAGATAGGATGGCGCTTTCAGTAGAGCAAGCTGACCCTTTTGAATCGCAGCATGAGTGCTAGGCTGCAGGTTCTGCGGTGGCCACAAAGGATTCATGTTGGTCCAAGCCAAAGCACGATCGCCATCTTCAGTAGACGCATTAGCAGTGGGAGAACTATCGTAACCCATCGAAGGTGGTGGAGGTAGAAGTGCAGTGTCAGGTACGACTGTCCAGTCGTGATATGGCGGAGGATCCCAGCTAGGAGGGGGTTGCTGTGGATACGAAGGAGGTGATCCGGCCGGGGGTGCGTAACCTGAAAACTCTTGTTTAGGTGGAGGCCCTGGAGGAGCAGTATAAGACGACGATCCGTGGCTCGGTGGAGGACCTGGCGGAGCGGAGTACCCAGACGAGGATGAAGCCTGGTTCGGCGGTGGGCCAGGTGGTGCTTGATACTTCTCCGTGGGCGCTATGTTATGGTGCTGGTCTTGAGGCGAGCTGTAGTAAGGGTTGTTTGAATGCTGGTTGTGTTGATCTGTCCCATATGACGGCCTTGAAGAGCTGTCATCGCCCTTTATCTTATCCTTGAACTTCTTGAACATGGTGGGTCTGGGAACTCAGAGCAGTGCAGAAAGACGACCTATCCTAATTCGTTGGACATGTGGGAAGTAGTCGAAAAGATCTTGATCAGGACTGTGTAGTGTTGTTAAGGTACACTACCAGGAAAGCGGGCGCACTTGAATGGTGATGTAGCGAAGGTGGCCTGTTGTGGCTGTGCATGCGCGACAAACCCCGATTTGATTGTCCCCTAACCGTCTACGTCATCGTTGGTGGCTTGGCAGGGTCTTTGGAGCATAGACCCCGGCCACAATCACGGATGCGCGCTTTAATAAATGCGCGTTGAAAACGCGATGGACGTCTGGCAATCAGGCAATTCGGTCACGCATCCCCCGCATACCTTCCAGCCACAGCCTTGCCGCGAACCCTTCCTTCTAAAAACTTCACCGGAACCTCGACTTCTACATCTCTCAACCAGTCGCCCATGCCTTTGGCGAAAGCGTCCAACCTGCTACTCCCGCTAACGCCTCTGCCCAACACCCCATAAACTACGAAATGTACCGCCATGATACCTCTGAACTCCACTCTTTCCATGAAAAAGCTGTCGCTCCAGCTTTCTCCGAACATTTCCTTGAGTTTAGGCATAGTAAGAAAGCTGCGGAGCCAGTCCCAACTCTCGGCGTACAGGTGCGATGACTCTGGGTAAGAGGAAGGTAGGCTTGTGGGTACGAAGAAGCCAATATTTGCGTTACCGCCTTTGTCACCTGACCGGGCGAGCACCACGTCTCCTAGTCGCGCACGCTTTGTTGAGCCGAAGGATGTAAGATCTACAGGACTCGCAGTCTCGTAGCTTTCCCGTCTCTCAATTTCTTCCGACTTTGGTGGCGGCGTAGTCGTCGACTTCCTTGTCTCACCAGATTCGAGAATGTTGATCGCAGTATTGAGCTTGTTTTGCGGCCAAATCGCTGGATAGAAGCTCAAGTACGGTTTCGGTATCGCTGTGCGATGATCCATAGTACTATGGAAGCCTGAGTAGTGCTGCATCGCAAAGTCTGCCAGTAGACTCGCTAGGCCCAGGTTCACGTTCGGATCGCCGCTCTCCGCGAAGATCCGACAATACGATGTACTTCTGAGCTGGCTCTTCGGGTTAGACTCTGGCATGCCTATGCGCTGGAATTCCAAGATGTCGAATCTGTCTAGTATCCCCTTCTGCTTCAGACCAAACTTGATCATGCGTTCCCAGAGATCAAATTTCTCAGCCGTGGCATACCCGGTTGCATTAACGACAATCTCAGATTGGTAGCCTGCTTGATAGAAGATTGCGAGCTTCGTAGTGGGTGGGGGTGGTCTGCCTTTGACGCCCCATAAACGAACTCTTTCTGATTGTTAGCGAGATTGCTCCTGCCAACATGAAATGTGAGTGAGATATGTTTGAGCGTACCTGTTCTTGCCTTCAGCTTTGACCTGAACCTCATCCAAGATAGCCTTGACATCGCTATTCAGATACACATTGCCCTGAAGCTCGTATAGAAACTGGCACTTGACAGTGTCTTCTGTAACAAAACCTTTCCTCGCTTCATGCTTCGTGATCACGCATGTTCCGTTCTTTTCGACTTCTGCGATACCGAAAGTGATGTCGTACAGGTCATCCAGCGGATACTCGTAGAATCCCGCAAAATTCGAGCCCGTTACGTACCCACTGCATTCAATGAGATGACCTGCTATCAGCGCTCCTGCAAGCGCGTCGAAGTCGGTGTCATGCCAAGAGTGCCAGTACCATGCAGCGCCGATAACGGGGCTGGCGTCCGCAACCCGACCAGCAATAATGATGTCTGCGCCTTCTTCGAGACCTTTGACGATTTCGCGAGCGCCGAGGTAGACGTTCGCACTGACGATCGGTTTGTCGGTTTTCAGGACATCAAGCGTGTGGTCCGCGATCGTTACCTCACTGTTGTCAGAATCTAGATGCGGCGGTAAACCTTTCTCTTTGATATCCTTCATCTCGTCCATTAGGTTGTCGCCAGACACGTACGCAACCTTCAGATCATATCCTTTGCTTACAACCTGTTCATCTCTCAGTCAACTAGCCCGTGTAGCGACTACATTGATGAGGCGAGACTCACGAGTTCATGCACCTTCTCGGCCAACCCCTTCGGATTGTGCGCACCACCATTGACAACGACTTTGATCCTCTTCTCATTCAATAAGTCGATCGTCTGCTCGATACCGTCCCAAGCTGTTTTCTCCCATCCAGGATGCTTGCCCGCTGCATGTGCCTGGGCGTTTTCCGCGATGTTGACCTCGGCGAGGTAGTCGCCTGTGATGAAGTCTGTGTCTCCTAGTTCTGCTTGATAGAGCATATGATATCCGGGATCCCCTTGCGTTCGTCAGACTGGTTTAGCATACGTAGCGCTGGTATCACCTTTGTAGCCTGAGCAGTTTGCTATCCTCACTGGACGGCGTCCGCGCTGCGCTGTCCATCTCGTGCTGTAGTCTGACGATGCCATATCTACTGTTTCAACAAAGATAGTCGAGAGAGGGCTTGTGGTGCAATCTTATGTGTATTCTGGGATTAGGTCGCTAACGCATGCGGATGCGCGTAAAGCAGACTTGCATTATCGCGATACAACCGCAACTTAAATCCACCCACCAGACTTCCAATTACAAACATTTCCACATCAGGCTGCTATGCCAACAGACCTGATCCTCTTCTTGCGTAACGTGTATCCAGATTGCGGGGTGATACCCCACCTTGTCGGGTAGATTGAGCTAGTCGACTTACTCGCCCGAGGGCCGAAAACGAATTGCCGTCCATCTACCATGATCGGCAATGCTTGAGTAAGACCGGTGACGATTGGGATGATGAAGCTGGTGCGCCGATTGGCGTTGCTTGCACCGTCGTACAAGGCCACCGAGGAGCTGAGTGGGTTGGGTGGGACTTGTTTCGGAGAGCGAAAGTGATAAAGCTCATGCTATCCGCGTCTCATAGCAACTCTCTCGGTTTTCTCAAGTCAAATTCAAAGCTCTAATACTGTTGGAAACGACGAACACTATGACGAACGGCCACACTAATGGCACGAATGGTAGCCACAAGGACTACTCTGTCCCTCGCGAGACGCAAAACATCTTCGAGAAGGGCATATTAAGCAATCCCCTCATCGCTCCCACGTTACCCACCGGTATCGCAGAATGCGCGAAGAAAGTTCAGTTCAAGGGCACCGATAAGCCCAGCATACCCATCAACTGGCGCTTCGCCGAAAGCATCTCGGCACTCAAGGGGCTAGAAGCTGCCATGATCAACGTCCTTTTGAAGAGGAAATACGGACTGGAACCCCAAGAAGCCGTCATTGATACGTAAGCCTTTATGTTCGAGTTCTATTACCAGGCATTGTTGCAATCGAGTAGCTAACGCGTGTCCGTGAAAAGCGACCACGCGCAACTCTTCTTCATGTCGATCTTACTGAACGTCATCGAACCCGATGGCGAGAACATCGAGTTCTTGACCAAACCATTCGCGAAGGGTTCGGACGCATACAATAGATATTTCAAGAACTGCGATTTGCATGATCTGAGTAGGACTCCGTATCGCGTAGCGGCTACGAACATCTACCAGTGCAAAGATGGAAGATACTTCCATCTCCATGGCTCCATGAATCCTGAACCCACGCAAGAGAGTGTCGGATTACCGCATAACATGGACATAGCTGAGTCGAAGGATCCATGGAAACCATACGAAGAGAAGCTAGCAGGTATCGAATCCGACGAGATGCAACGGTTGGCGTCGGATGTGTACAAGCAAGCTGGTACGATCTGCTGGACAACCGAAGAGTTTAAGAAAAGCGAGCATGGAAAAGCGAATGCCCATGTAGGCCTCTACGAAATCCACGATGTCAAGAATCAGAAACAGCCGGCGTGCTGGTGGCCAGATAGCTCGGAGACAGGTGTAAAGAGGCCACTCGCAGGTCTCAAAGTCGTCGACCTGACCCGCGTCATTGCTGCTCCAGCTCTAACCCGAGGCCTCGCCGAACTGGGTGCTTCGGTGATGCGAGTAACAGCTGAGCACGTTACCGACATGTCCATGTTACACGTCGATCTTAGCTGGGGAAAGTGGAACGCGCATCTGGATTTCCGGAAAGAAGAGGATAGAGAGAAGCTGCGCGCTCTGGTCCGAGAAGCCGATGTTGTAGTACAAGGTTATCGGCCTGGTGTGTTGGATAAATATGGCTTCTCGCCCGAAGGCCTACTAGACCTGACGAAGGATCGAGAGCGAGGTCTTATCGTTGTGCGGGAGAACTGTTATGGCTGGTATGGTCCTTGGTCGTATCGCAGCGGGTGGCAGCAAATCTCCGACGCGTGCTGTGGCGTATCGATGGAGTTTGGACGAGCCATGGGCAATGACGAGCCCGTCACACCTGTCTTTCCTAACAGCGACTTCTGCACTGGTACTTCTGGTGTCATCGCCGTCTTGAACGCGATAATTCGAAGGGGCGCTGAAGGTGGTTCTTACAAAGTCGATGTAAGTCAGCACCCCATTACGGGAGCGTACTGGATGCTAATGTTTACAGATCGCTTTGAACTACTATTCCCAATGGTTAGTAAACAGCGTCAGCACTTATCCCACAGACGTTTGGGAAGATGTCTGGACACGCAATGGACGCCAAGTTTTCCGCCATCACCACAACATGCAGTATACACTGCCGCTCTTCATGAAGATGCTATTCAAGAATTCGGGATCCGTGCTATTCAAGCCCGACTTCTTTGAGATGCGACATGCGGGCGCGATCGGCAAGGACATAAAGGGGGTCAAGCCGATCATCCAATACCCACAAGGAAATGTGAAGTTGGGGTACAATGTAGGGACGCGAGGAAATGGTGTCGATAAGCCGGCGTGGCCGAAGAATCTGATGACTGAGATTGTCGGGTAATGAGTCATCTTCTTATGGGCCAGACGATAGCCACAGCAGGACTAATTGTGGATGTGAGTTTGTTGACACATGTGACTCTGTTTTGTACAAGCGAAATCCCGAAATGCGGTAGGCGCAACGAGGGCTGAGATGCCAAAGTGAGAAAGCGCGCTAGTCATCACGTCCATGCGTCCTCACGTGCTCTTTTCCGGCAATCACCTCTCAAACTTGGCACCTTACGAGTCCATGATATCTTACATAAAACACAATGGAACAAGTCCGACGGATTTTCAATTTCTTGAACCTAGAGAAGTGCGTAAGAATTTGGATTAGTCAAAAGTAAGCACTATTGACTCATACATCCTCAACATAAATTGTTTCGTCTTCACTATAATCTCACCTGAAAGTACATCAGCTTACGTCACGACCCTCGAACCCTCTCTCAAGACCTTCCGATCAATACCGCCGATTCTTCATTCACTCCAACACAATTATGGATACCCTTCTCCACACACCTCGCCTAGCGCTCCTCCGCCTAACAGACGTTTCATACCCTTCCTCTCCACACGTCCGCCTCTTCCACGAGAACTGGTCAAACCTTGACATCACGGCATGGAGTCTGCACGGCCCCACACATTCCATGACCGAAAGCTACGAATGGATGAAAGAACAGTTGGGGCCTGCAACTGATAACATGTTCTATTCTGTGTTTGTCAAACCCGATACATCAAATTCAGCCTCTACCGGCGATGACGATACTGGGCTAGGCAAGCATATAGGCAGCGTAAGCCTACGTCTTCAACCTAGCGGCCCTTCTCTCCCAATCCCATCCACATCAACAACGACCACAATGAGGGCGCTAGGTTATGCCTTGTTTCCATCAGCGAGGGGCAAAGGATATGCGACAGAAGCCGGCCATGCGCTATTGAAGGCCTACATGGCTTTCGTATCCGCGTCTTCCTCATTTTCAGGCGCACAGGAAGATAACGACGGAAACGAGCGACAAAAAGGAAAGGCGTACATCGAGGCAGCAGTAGACGAGGAGAATCCTGGTAGCGTAAAGGTCTTGGAGAAACTTGGCTTCAAGAAACTGGGTTGGAAGCAGGAAGAGGAGAAAGTGTGGCTTAATGGCGCGTGGAGGGAACCTGGGTATTGGGTATATGGGATGTTTGTTTAGTGTGCAAGTATGAGAGAGCGCACGACTGAGGAAGGATGGAGAAGAGGTAGTAATACATAATCGAATACACAGCGCAGTGTGCAAACCGCTTGAAAAGTATATTTCTACAGGAAACCGGCTACATACTGCGTGTCTTACCACTCAGCGACTTCCCCCTGTTTGGGCAGTGTCGCCCGAACGACCTTGTCGCAGTTGAGCAAGCAAAGAGGGTCGAATGCCTTCTTGAGCTGCCTCATTGCATCCACAGTGGTTTGACCCACTTCGTGGGGTAGGTAGTCTCTCTTAACGAGACCGACGCCGTGCTCACCCGTGGCTGTACCTTCAAGTTCGATAGCGCGTTTGACCATTTCGTGGACGAGGTGGGAGGCTTTGTCGAAGTCCTGGTTGCGGTTGTATAGGATGATGGCTAGAATGATACGTAAGCGAAAGAGTCATAAGATGAGGATAAACGCATGAACCTACAGTGGAAGTTTCCGTCTCCAACGTGTCCTACGATACTGGCGAGTAGTCCACTCTGTCGAATCTTCTCCTTGGTCTCTTCGATGATTTGTGGCAACTTGGATATCGGGACGGCGACGTCTGTGGTCCAGACAGCCATGTCTGGGTTGCCCTCACCCTTGGCCATAACGCTCCAGAGTGCTTCCTTTCGCGCCTGCCATAGGTCCTCCTTCTCTTGTTCGGACTTGGCGAACTCGAAGCTTACGGATCCGGTCTTCTTGGCAAGACCTTGCACCTGGCTAATTTGTTCCTTGACGGAGCTCTGAGTGCCAGCAAACTTGAAGAAAAGCGTTGGGGCGTTCTTCCAGGTCTTCGAAGTCTGTCCAGCGTCATTTATACATTGCATTTGAACATCGTCGAGGATTTCAATGGCAGCGATGGGTACGCCGGCGCCAACGACTTTGAAGACGCAATCTGCTGCTGCGCGGATGGACGGAAACGCGCATACTGCTACACTGGTGTGTTGTGGTTTTACAATGACTTTGAGCGTAGCTTCTGTGACGAGGCCTAACGTGCCTTCGCTACCAATGAACATGCGCGTGAGGTCGTATCCAGCGGAAGACTTTCGCGGCCGTTGTCGCGTCTTGATGACAGTTCCATCAGCCAGGACTACGGTGAGTGATACGACCCAGTCCTTCATTGTGCCATAACGATACGCGTTGGTGCCAGAGCATCCTGTCCCGACCATGCCACCGATCATTGCGCCTGGACCTGGGTCGGGAGGGAAGAAAAGACCTTCTTTCGACAGCTCTTCGTTCAGGAGTTCCCAGCCCACTGCTGGTTGAACCACGACGTCCATATCGCCCTTGTGTAGCTTTATAATCTTGTCCATGCGGCTAAAGTCGATGCATATGCCACCCTTTGTTGCTGCGAAGTGACCCTCTAAACTTGTGCCTCCGCTATACGGAGTGACTGGTATTTTGCGTTCATGGCAGACCTTCATGATCGCGCTAACTTCCTGTGTGCTGCCTGGCTTCACGACGCAGAATGGCACATCGCCTGGTTGAGAGGGATGCGAAGACCACGATGATCCGCTGTGCGATTCTAGGTCGTTGGGATCCAGTGTAAGATTCTCCTTTCCGACAATGTCGCGGAAGTCTGTCCATGCTGCTTCCATGTTCGCCTCTGAAATATTGTGCTTGGGAGGATTGAAGGTCTCGAGCGGTGCGGTAGAGCTCATGTCTGGGGTCGGAGGAATCATCTGGCCATAGTAATAGCCGATGCTTGCGGTCATAAGACATGCTACTCAACTGTTAGTATGCGCGACAACTGGGGTGTATGAACTGTTGGTACCAAACACAGTCGCAAAGAATTGTCCTCTTGCCGTTCTTTGCTGTAAAGATTGAATCTGGATCTGCTCGGCCTTCTCTTTCTGCACACGCTCGTAGATACTCTCATTGAGTTGCAGGTAGAATGGCTTCTCGTCCTCCCTGCCCATCGGTTTTCTTTCACTCGCCCATCGCCTCTGCGTTATTCTTCCGACTCCCGCACCAGCTCCGCATGTCCGCCATAGCGCTGCTCCCGTTGCGCCTCGTACGGCGAATGAGCCCCGTGGCAGGCTTCGTAGAGGCATTGCGACTACAATTGACGGTAACTCATGTCGTAGGCGTCGATGCGACAAAAGCGGGGAAAGCTTTGCATGTGAGCTGAACGATGATGATGCGCGGGTAAATCCCGGACTTAAGAGACCGCCAAGAGTTCTGTATGCACGTCGCAACCAGTGATGAGCATTCCCTGTGGTTGTGGAGAGGCGTTCATGCACAATTCACAAGTACGCAATTACTGGCAGATATCGCGACATCGGGACAAGTCGGAAAAGATGCGTCAACATGTGTAAGCCTTCCAAATTACGACATTGCGAACGAAAGCAAGCGTCACGTGTGGTAGATGAAGATTCGATAAGATAGAATGCATTTGAGAAGCTCGATGGCCGATACCAGAGCGTGTTGTACCGAAAGCAAACCCAGTCACCGTACCCAAATTCTCGCAACGCCGCCAGACACTGAGTGCCGGTCTTGAGGAAGTTACCCAGAGCGTTCCCAACGCCTGTGCATATCCAAGTGATGAGAATATAAGAAATGGTAGAAAGCAATGATCAAAGCAGGTCTCTGCCAATGCGCCCAAAGGTAGAATGCTAAGTCTCTGAAGATGCTCGCAAGATGTATAGCATAAGCATGAGAGGAGCATGTATCATGAAAAAGGCCGTAATCCTAAACCAAACGCCATGCTAAAAACACGAAAGAATATATGCAAGAAAAAATGGGGTATAGGGATGAGATGCAAAACCAATCTGCTCAAGTGTCGGGCCAAGTGAGAGGGGTGTGTAAGGCATCGGGGTTAGAGGTAGTGGAGTGGCACCTAAGGCGACTGCTTACACGGCTAGGTTGGCCACACCTGCTGCGTGTGTCTGTGGCGGTGCATGCGGCCTACTTTCCAGACATGCGTAGCAGTCGAGTCTTGAGCCAGATTACGAAACGCTGCCACGTACCCTTCGCGGCTCGGCTTTTGGTGACTTTGGGCGTAGAGGAAAAGGCGGCTGCTTTCTCAGGATCGACAGTTGCCACAAGCTTTGGCAGTGAGTTGGAGTGCGCCTCACGGTGGTCTGAATATTGGCGTCCACCCACTGAAGGGCGCCCGGCTATCGAAGGTCGTGGTGTCTTTTCATAGTCGGTGGATACAGTGCGCGTGCGGTTAATCTCTGATCGGTCGAGCGTCTCTGACTTGCGACGTTGGTGGTCCTCTTTCTTCTGCTGCTTGCGGTAGTCGCGTTCCTGCTGCTTGTGTGCCACCTTCTCATACTTTCGCTCCTTGGCTCGCTGCTCCTCCTCGAACTTCTGTCGCGCAGCACGAATGGAGGCAGCTCTCGAGGCTGGGTCTACGGGGGAGTCGCGGCCGCCGCGGATAAAGCGATAGGTCTGATCGAAGGAAGTACGCGAACTGGGCGAGGTGGTGTCGATGGACTTGAGCGTGTCACCACGCGCCCTGGGTTGGGCGACTGGAGAGGTGAGCGAGACGGACGACTGGGAGTAGCTGCCAGCAAGGCGGGTGGACGAGTTGTTGGTGTGGATGCGTAGGGATGTTCCCTGTGCCGAGGAGATGGAACCGGATCTGCGCGCGGGTTCATACGCGTTTTGTCTTAAGCGGAACTCATCGTCCGACATGATATCATCGCCCTCGTGCTCGCTCCCGAGAATTGATGGCGGCGATGAGTGGGCTATTGGCGGTGTGAAGGGCTGCGGAGTCTGGCGGATGGCAGGCAGGGGCGTCGGCCGCTGCAGACCAGACGACGACGAGAACTGCGAGGTGTTGGAGGTGGAGCGGTTGTGTCGGTGGCGGCCGTTGACGGGCGAAAAAGTAACATCAGATATGGACCGTGAGTAGGCGCCATATTCAGATATACCCAGACCGGTGAGGTCGTTCTCGGCAGCAGGGCGTGACAGATCGAGCCCGCTGGTCTCCTTGGACGAGAGCTTGCGCAGGTAGGGCTTGATCTTGAGCTGGTGGGAGGAAGTCGCAGACGGCATAGGGCGTTGTGTCTCTATCCAGGACTCTTCGTAGACCTTGGGCGTGTCCGAACGGTTAAAGGTAACGACGTCGTAGTCAGCAACGGGGCTTAGAGGGCGCGAACTCGACACAGCGGAGGCGGAGTAGCCTCGTTTGTGCAGACGCGCATGCCGGTTCGACATGTTAGAAGGAGTGCTCAAGCGTGTTATCGGCGCATGTCAGAGAGTAATAGGCCAGAAGAGATCAGCGGTGGGTGGTTGTTGCACGCAATCGCATCACCAAGCCAACGTGCGACCTATAGGACTGGCGGCAATCTTCCGATCGTTCCGCGGCTGTCGAGCGCGCCAAAAGATGGTGACGAAAAGACTGTGTCAACTCGTGGGCGCGCGGCCCGCTGCTGATGATCCGGGGCAGTTCCAAGCTCAATGACGGCCGATGGCGTACTCAGCAGACAAGACGGCGGTTTCCTAGTCGGCAGACGTTTCCTTGGTTGCTGGGACTGGTCCGACTAGGGGGTGCTGCACGCTGCGAACGCTCAGTCCAAGGCGGCCCCAGCTCTAAGCGCCTAGACGGCTAGGCGGTAGGTGAGTAGGTGAGAGAGATTGACGTTGCCGCGAGTGATAAGAGGAGCATCACCACTCGAGACGGAGACGCAGACGCCCACGGCGATTGAGGACGCGGGGTGCTTATATGCGCTGGTAGATGCAGCATGGCGGAGGGAGGAGAGGAGACCGGCTGAAGCGGAGTCGCCGCCTGCTTGGAACGAGATAGCAATACGACTGGCTGGGAGAGCCTCACCGCTCGTGAGCCACGGAATAGAGTGCTACCGTGCCGTCCGACGATATGTCTCAGGACTTGCTGTACATGCTCCGTCTCGCTCCTCTTTCGCCCCGCCCGCGGGCCCGTCGCGCAGCAACACTGCGCAATCTGGTGGCACAGCAGGTCAGGACGCGCAGCACTTCATCACGAGAGGCCGCGAGTCGAGTCGAGACGTGGAGAAGCAAGCTGCAAAGCTGAAGCTGACCTAGATTCGCACGACTCAGCCATACAAGTGCTCTGCCCATCGCGGAATTGGCTGATATCTCACGATACTCCGCTTACCCCGCCTTGTCCCAAAATACTAAACCTGGTCCTAGCCCCAAGCCACACCAGACATTAAAGGCTGTTATCTCAACGCCGCATGACGAGGAGAAGGCCTGGCCCACAAAAGCCATCAAGTACCTCCTCACGTGTGCGCTATTTCACCGCGGTCCGCCTGAAACATCCTGGGATGAAACACCTCTTCTACCCCACACTCTCGTCCAACCATCTCCCCTCCAAGACTTTCGATCGATACCATGCGTGTACCATTCCTCGGTTTCGAGAATCAAGTATGTACGACAAGACTCATGCAAAGTGATTCATCTGGCCGGCCTTGGATCAACAGCATTTACCTGGGACCTTGGAATCTTCACGCTACGCATATCGAGAGCCACTACGCGTCCCACCATCAACAATGTATCAAGTTGAATAGACGTCTCCTTGTAGGATACGAGTATGAGTAAAGACTTCTTATGCCCTATCAAATTCATGTCAAAGTGCTGGTGCAATGCATTCTTGATAACCCTCTTTTCTTAGTTGTATCACAACGCGATGCGCTAACATAGGACGCGGTGCCACAATATTGGACGCGTTTCGAGCATCGAGAAGATGACGAATGTGCTCGAGAGTAGTCAGCATCTGAATTGGTTTAGGCTCATCGAAAAATTTGTATTCGATAGTGCTGCAAGGCAGGTTATGGCTTTACCCGACGAAGAGGCGTTGGACATGACAGTAGAAACACATGGTGGTAAGGATTTGTGAGCATGCACATGGAAGTAGAAGCAACATAGTGCAGTCCTTTGTGTGCAGTGTTGCTATTTTCTGGCAGGGCTAGTTTGCTGTCAGGGTGAGAGAAAGTCGCGTTGCTAGGCCATGACTAAGGCCCACCCTGACGTCGAGCACGGGTCGCAACTTCCCTACCAACATCAAAAACATCTCAGCACCATCTTCATCCACCACGCGCGTCCCATGGAGTTATAACCATCCCAACAAGCCACCGACCGCATCCATCACTTTTAGACTCCTCGAGTGATCGCGACCATGTCGTCCAATAAGCGGGGCAACATTTTCGACCAGGGGAGGCCCGAAAACCCCTACGAAGATCGCGATGATGTCGCGGATGTGCCCCAGAAGGCGACGGCAGCACAGCTGGCAGCCCGCAAGTAAGTCACCCTCACCAGTCATGACTTGGAGTCTATCCCAGACTGCTCTAGTCACGACGCGCTTTGTCCGTCGCGTGCTGACTATTTGTCCCCCAGAATCAAGACCGCGAAAGCCCGACGACCAGCAGGCGCCACCTCCGTGAGTACCCCAACCACAACACTACTCTCCCTATCGCACTCTCGACGGCTGCGCAAGCATGTCGACCGACCGCCACACCCCGAAAGGGCGACGCGAGTTGCAACGCAGGATGCAGGCCTTTGCTAACGCACGCGCTCATCAGGGTCTATCACAGAGCGCAAACTTCGGCGCACCACAACAAAACGCCTTTGGCTTCGGTGCCTCAACGTCCGCCCCTACGAACAACGGCGCAAACGGTTTCGGCGGCAACAATGCCTTCGGCGGCGGCGCGACTAACAGCTTCCCACCCGCCCAGTCCGCTGCCCCGAGCAACAACTTCGCTGCCTCGTCCTTTCCAGCGTTCGGAGGAAGCAACCAGGGCACAGGCTTCAACCCCACACCACCCTCGGCGGCGGGCTTCAACTTCACAGCTGGAGGTGCAAACCCTTTCGCGACGGCCAACTCGGGATCCGCGACCAATGGCAGCACGCCTGCGCCCGCGTTCGGAGGATCGTCCATTTTTGGCAACAATGACCAGGCGCAGAGCAATCCCTTTGGCGGCCTAGGCCAAAACAATACCACAAGCGCAGCCTCATCAGGCGGCATGTTCGGTGCTACCAGTTCAGCTCCCACAGGCGGTATGTTTGGGGCGTCCAGCGCTGCGCCTACTGGAGGCATGTTTGGAACATCGAGTGCGGCACCATCATCAGGAGGCATGTTCGGTACATCCACCGCCGCTTCTTCCGGCGGTATGTTTGGTACATCCAGCGCTGCGACCTCGGGTGGTATGTTTGGTACATCGAGTGCTGCCCCCGGTGGCATGTTTGGCACCACCAGCGGCGCCCCAAATGCTACGAGCACCGCCGCTCCCGCATCCACACCCTTCACATTCGGTGCCGCAGCGACGACAGCCTCGAACACCACGAGTACGCCGGCGACAAGCGGTATCTTCAGCGGATTTGGCAACTCAACACAATCAACGGCGCCTTCACAACCAAGCACGTTCGGTGGCTTTGGTGCCAATGCGCAGAAGGAAGATGCTCCCAAGCAGGCGGCTGTGCCCCAAAACAACATGTTTGGTGGCTTCGGTTCCAACGCACAAAAGACGGAGGGTACCTCGGAAACGCCGAAGCAGAACAACTTCTTTGGAGGCTTGGGTACGAGCGCGCAAGGCACGCCAAATGCGACGGCGACGGCGACCGCTCCTGTCTCGAATCTGTTCAACTTCGGCGCAAATGCGCAGAAGTCTGACAGCACGACGTCAAGCGCACCTCCAACAAACCTCTTTGGATCTGCTCCTTCCAGCAATCCGTTCGCAAACCTCCCGACCGCCGAAAACAAGTCTTCTGGGGCAGCTGCACCAACAAGCATGTTCAGCAGCCTCAAGAAACCTGAAGAGTCTGGCAGCAGCCTTCCTGCCGATACCCCCAAGTCCAACCCGTTTGCGGCACTTCCCAAGCCAGCCGACACACCTACCACTACAGGAAGCAGTTCAGGTTTCAGCATATTTGGTGCCAATAAGGATACGGGCGCAGCAACAGTGAAGGCTCCCGAAGCACCAAAGTCAAGTCTATTCCAGCCGTTCTCCACACCACAGCCAGCGAAGACAACCGACGTGGAGAAGTCTCAAGGTGGCATGTTCACTGCTGCTCAACCCAAAACTAGCTCTGGCCTCTTCTCCCAAACGTTCCAGCCCGAGAGCAACAACTCCAGCAATTTGTTCCAAAAGCCACAGTCAAGCTTTCCCCCTTCATCGACCTCAGTATCAGAAACACCCAAGGCTGCACCTGAGGCTTCCAATCCCTTTGCCTCTTTGCCCAAACCTTCGACAGATCGTCCCAACTTGTTCAGCGCTTCAAAGGAACCCTCGCAATCCTCCCCTGCGCCGGCCACATCGATCTTCAACGGTACTACCTCTGAGTCGACTAGAGAATCGCAGGCACCAGAAATGCCCAAGGTTCCCAAGGTGCACGTTCCCAAAGATTGGGCTGTACCAGGTGCCGTTCGCGCGCAGAGCAGCGATGGTCTACTGAAGCAGATATCCGATCTGACCGCTCAACTGCAAATGTTGAACGAAAAGTACCGACAACAGCTGAGCAACCTTCCTCCCACGGCAGACTGGTCAAGCGTGTCGCTTTGGCACTACCAGCATGCGGTCGACATTAAGAAGAAGATCGACAACGTGAAGAAGCAACGTGCAGCCGGACGAGGTATCACCGGCAATGAATCAAGCCTATCCACCAAGCGCAAGGTCAACGATGATAGCCACGAAGTCCGTGATCCATCCCCTTCCAAGCGAGCTCGTGCCACAGAAGCATCTGCTGGTCCGACTCCCCAGCTCTCGGCTTCTACACCGAAGCTCAGTGCCCCAGCCACGGCGACATCAAACATGTTTGCCAAGGCGATCGGAAACAAGCCCTCTACACCTGCGCCAGCTTCATCGGCAAGCCTGTTCGCTCCAAAGACAGCTGAAAAGCCCGCCACCGAGCCCTCGCAACCAGCTGCATCGACTACCGGTTTCGGTTTTAAGCCCTCAATTCCCGCTACTAACGGTGCAGAAACTGCGGCAGCCTCGTCTGGCTTCAAGCCAAGCTTCGGTGCTTCCTCCACTAGTACATCAGGCTCTACTGGCTTCAAGCCGAACTTTGGCAGTGCTCCGGCAGGCGGCTTCATGGCTCAGTTCACCAAGACCGCAAAGACTTACGAGGAGCTTGCCGCAGAACGCAAGAAGAAGGCTATGGATGAGGACTACGACTCGGACGATGAGACCAAAGAGGAGTGGTCTGCCAGGTACGACAAGGCTGAGGCTGAGCGTCTCGCCAAGGAGAAGGAGATTGCTGCCTCGACTAAATTTGTGTTACCTGGTAGTACTTCTGGGAGTACTTCACCCAAGGAAAATCCGTTCACTGGGCTTTTGAAGCCTAAGAGCGGAGTTTCCACTCCCAAAGCTCCCAGCCCGGCGCCGTCTACAGGCAGTCAATCGATTTTCAACGCCTCCAACTCGCAAGCATCATCCCCAAATATCTTCGGCCACCTATCAGGTCCGTCCTCCAGCAACCAGGAAGAGTCGGATGACGACGACGGCGAACAACAAGACAATACTGATTCAGTAGAGCCGCCTTCGCCTCCGAAGCGCTCGGTCGATGTATCGGAGACCGAATCTGACGATACTCAGCAGCACAAGCAGCAGGAGTCAAGTTCTAAGGGCAGCTTGTTTTCAAGGATCACCAGGGACAACGATTCCGAGGCAGAGAAGGAGAACAGCGGCGCCTCCTCTCTGTTCGGGCAGAGTAACGGTACTACAACTCCTTCCAACAAACCCTTCCAGTTCTTCGATTTCGGTGCTGCATCAAAGACCGCGCCGCCGAAGACCGACACGTTCGCCGGCGATCAGACTTTCAAGGCGGGTACTCCGATCAAGTTCGGCGGAGCTCCTGCTACTGAGAAGAAGGACGCTGCACCCAAATTCAGCTTCCAGCCTGCTACACCTGGTGCTGGCGAGTTCTCCACAACGCCGGCGAAACCACCACCCAGCTCGATCTTCAATTTCGCCCCGTCCACAGGTGGATCTTCGCTTTTCGCTCCATCAGGCGGCAACTCTGTGACATCGTCTGTATTCTCTTCGCGCGCAAACACGCCTCTCTCTGAAGCTGGCGATACCAGTGCCGCGTCTGCAGCAGAAGATGACGAAGACGGCGGTAAGCAAGAACAGATTGACTTGACCAAGTTGACTGAGGATGAGCTCAACACTTACGACATTGTCTTCCACACCGAAGTCGTACTCGCCAAGCACCAGGAGGGAGAAAAGGGCTGGACGAACATCGCAAAGGGCCCGCTCTGGATCCTCAAGGACAAGCAGACGGGCAAGTGCTCTGTGCGAGTGCGCATCCCGAGCGGTGCCACCCCAGTCAACTACCAGATACTACCAGCGCTGCCTGCCACTGTCACTGGCGGTAGCAAGAAGATGGTCATGGCGACCAAGCCTGCCAAGGAAGGCGGACTCCAGTCTGTTCTTTACGCAGTCAAGACGCCTGAGATTGCACAGGAACTCGCAGCGAAGTACACAGAGTGCGTACCTAAATCGCAGTAAACGGCCTTGTCCATGTCGACATCCATACCCATTCTACGAACCGCGGGTTGAGCATCTAGCTCATCACCTTTGACCACGGATTCGATCACTTTGTTTGCATTGATTTGTTCACCATACTCCTTTTTCCGTTAGCACCTCCATACACGTGTACCTATACATTTCCACAAGATTGGCCACATTGTTTGTTTTTCCCCAGCGACTACCTTCTCCATTCCCCCTTTACTTCGGGCTTGTTGGAACATCATCACAGAGAGATGAGCATTGCATAGTAATGGCGTTGGTGGCAAGGAGCCCCTCTTGATTTGTTTTTGATGCGAAGCGACGATGGATGGAAAAATGGGATCTTGATCTTCATGTAGTATACTATGAGCCTTCTTCCTTAATATGCATAAGCGCATTAGTCGCGCTATCTTCCGGACACAATTTCGAGACGTTCACGTGCGTGACTACTTTTGCTCGAACGTCATCTTGCGTATGCGTCTGTAGGCTCAACAAACGGCTGATGTTAGCTACACCTGCTTGTAGTTTACGCATTGGTGCAACATAGGCACGTGAACATCACAAACGTGTTCCCCGCCAGGACCAACCTGCTGCATGAGCTTTCCATGGCAGTTTCTAATGTAATAATGCTAATGATCTGTGTCTCGAAGGCCTAATGTGCAGTCTCCACGTCGGCATGCACATCCCCGCTGCCGCTCTTCTTCTGAGAAGTAGTCGATGCTCATGCACGTAGCGCACTCTTTAAGCCCAGGTACATGGAATAAGCATACTCCGATGCCTGCAGAGGTAGAGGTATGAATTCAGTATACGTCTCACATACACTCCGTACAGCGAGCAATTACCGAAGGCAGGCCGAACTCTAGACCTGTTCGGTTTTTTCCCTTGAATAAGGTGCTATATCCTCGATGTCTTGCGGAGCTGGGGCGAGGGTCAGGTCGATTGTATCCTCAGTGGCGCGTGAGGTTGGAGTTGCAGAGGCTAACGTGGATGAGGCCCCGCTTGCCTAGTATTATTGTGGGCGGGCACTGGTAGAGAGAAATTCTTACATTCTGCTGCTCACTCGACATCCGCATCTTAAACAAGAAAAGAAAGCAAACAGGTGTCACAATCTAGATTCGTGTAAAAAAAGTCGTCAAGATTCTAAGGTACCTAGGTAATGTAGTCTTGCGTATACCGATGATACTTTATACGTCATGCTCAACCAGTAAGCAAGCACTATCATATTGAACCAACACATCCTCCTCATTTCTGTATCTGTGCCGCAATAACCCCAATTCGACTTCCCTTCTGAATCCAGTCTTCTACTGCCACTTACCTCCATTGCCTGCGCAAGCTTTAATAAACACATGCACAGCGACAGCCCTCACATCCAAGTTCAACAGCATCGATAGAGTTCCACATACCACCATGTCTACACCACAACCCCACTCACTCCCTGACAAAAGCGTACGTAAAACAACGGGTCATCACCACCGGCTAGACTAATCCCATCTCAAGGTTATCGACAGCTTCGAACCAGGCCTTACAGGCCCATCTGAGCATACAGGTACGCTCAGAGAGTTCTTCGCAACGATGAAGCGCCCGGCAGATCTCAAGTGTTTCCGCCAAATAGGCTGTGACGGCATCTGCAGGACCATTCGTTGGGTGCCTGGACCGGATGACGAGCCAACTGGCATGGAGGTCTATGGTGCACAGCCCATGTCACCGCTTTTGCTGAAAGAGTACCTTGATCGACACGACTGGAGTCAAGCGAATGAGGATCGCTTCCGTGGTGTTGATGGCAGGAGTACGCCGAAAAAGTAAGCATGGCGTAGAGCATGCTTTGTGGATCGAACAAGTCGAGGCTGACACCTTGTCTAGACAATGGTTCGATCCACTCCCGGGCGTTTTACCCCCTTCAAGTACTAAAAACGAGCGAATAGCAGAGAGAGATCGTTTCAACGAGGAACGAAGGACCCTCGAAGAGAAGATAGCAAAAGGAGAGGTGAAGGCAGAGGATTCGGGGCCAGCTTGCGGGGCCGTGCGAAGCAATTATGATCTGAGTCCACGGTAGTGATTACCCCCTCAGTCACTGGAAGAGTACTGCGAGTGTGTTGCATACGTCGATGATCTGAAAAATGCCTTGATTCGGGCCTGCTTTGCGAAAGTGGGTATATACTCGGGACCAAAACAAATTACTTACAGCCAATCTTCCCCTCTCCTCCAAAGAAATGGCTCATATTACTCCAAGACCCTACTCTCTCCATTCTTCATACCTTGAAAGTGCACATCTTCAAAGACATCCCCATCTTGTGCTCTCGCTTCTTTCAACGCATCTTCCACTGTCCACACCTTTCGGCGGAGGAACCAACTTATCAGGCCTCCTCCCTTCTTCACTTCGTCGTGTGTTGCAACCCAATACTTCGCTCGAAGTATGCGTTGTGCGAGAATGCCGTTCTTCGCTCCCAGGTTGAGCTGCTGGGCAGAGGATATAGAGACGTCGTGGAGGCCGTGTAGGAAAGCGAGGGTATGTAGTGGTGGGTCGGCTGTGGCGATTGGGCTGAGGGCTTCGTGGGGGATGCCGTGTGGTGTGTAGATTACACATTCCGCTTCTTCGCCGTTGAGATTAGACGATAGTTCTTCCGCTCCGTCGCCGTTTATACTGAGTGTAGAGAGACGCTTCTTAGGCGTAGCTGTCGACAAGAAGGGATGCGTGGCGAAGGTTATTAGGAGCGCAGAGTGGAGGTAGAGAGAGTCTCCAGACGCTGTGAGACGCGATATGCTGAGCCATGAGGGGAGCGGCGAGAGACTATAGTCGTGCCAGTCGGAGTGGTCGGCGAAGGTGGGTGTTGTTATTACGGTGCGGAAGTGGTTCCAGGAGGATATGAGGTTGGCTGCTTGCTGCGATGCTTGTCAGCCGAAAGTAGGCTTAATCATGTCGTGCGAGAACATACCTCTGTCGCGAGCACAGTCACATCACGATGAACCTCTAAAAGCGTTTCCTTATGGCAATGGTCGGTGAATTCATGGCTAATAGCCACACAGTCCACATAACTCTCCTCATCCACCTCTTCGACCTTCCTCTTTTTGCTTCTTCCTCTGCCTAGTCGCAACCCTCCAGCCATTATTTCGACCTGTCGTGCCAACTCCTCTACCTCAGCAATACTTTTGACAGCACTCTCCGTCGCGTGGAACTGCTGACTGAACCATTTTGCGACATCGCTCTGCCCACCAACGAACCACGGGTCTATCAAGACATTGTAGTATACCCGGCTCCCGTGTTTGACGGCGTTTGCTGGACGCGGTATCTGAAGAAGCCAAGACGAGTCGGCGTTTAGGTGGTGGAGGATGGGCCGGCGCGTTGCGAGCGCGCGAACGACGGCGTCGCGAATCTCGAGGTGGAGTTGTGAAGACGGCTCGTCCATGTTTCGGATGTGTGGTGGTATGTTCGCGCTGATTCTACGGTTGCGCTAGATGGACGCGCCGGGTTCGCGCACTTCAGGGCGACATCTGGCGCGTCGAGACGGTGACGATGCGACGAAAGGGCGCTAGTGGAGGCTGGGGAAATCGTGGCGATGACGCACGGGCGACATTCCATCGTCACAAGTTCAGCCTTGCAACACCCAGACAGTCACGATAAGTCATCTCACGACTGCTTTTGTATTTGCATCAACGCTTGCACTGGGCTGTTCTGATCTCGGAGCGACGATATGATCATATGCACGCAGCCACAAGGATGACTCCTCGATCGGATAAATCTTCGTCGCCAATCAACTTTACCATAACCTTCACGCCATCATCCAAGATATGAAGGCTTTGTCTCCATCAGAACGACTAAGCAAGCCGAGTGTTCCTATTTGTTGCTCAGATGTAGCATCTCACGCTCGGTATAACGACCACAGCTGGTTGCATCAACAGGGACTTACGGACTACGATTTCGACGACATGCCTAGCTCTGTTACATGTCCGTGATCGAAGACACGAAAGGACATCCACCTGAAATAACGTTTTCGCAGTCTGTGGGAGACTTCCACCTGAGATTATCATCTCTATCACTTGATGGAAAGCTGTAGGTATCATCTGTGCCATTGGTATTGGGTTTGTAGGAGACGGAGAGAACGGAGGTGAGTAAGAACGATTACTGACCAATAGGTGCAGCTAAATGCCGCAGAGGAAATATTTGTCGCTTCTGCCAGTCATGCTAAACGTTTGTCTCGCTCGACGGCGTTCAGAACACTATCTTTCCTACTTTCTACCATAAAAACTACTTTACAGAAGTATTCTACTGACGTCTCTCCATCCTTCTGTCTATCTTGATCGCTGAAGAGAGTCTCGACTCAAGCCGCCAGCTAGTGTCTTTCTTACCTCTCTCGTCCACTTGTTGTGTCCCGCGTACTCTGTCTAGACTTGCCGTTCAGCCGATAAACTTCAGTGAATATTGGCTACACCCTAGCATATGCAAGTCTTTGAGACGACCGATGACAACGAGCAGTGTTCATCCAGGCCATCGCCTGCAGTCATCCCGCTCTGTCGACTAGCCGAGAAAATCTCTCAACATGAAAGCTTGCTTGGTTGAGCAAGTTTTAAGCGATGTCGGCGCCAAACGTCTGTCATTCGTCTCATACATAGATATGCGGCGTCAAGCGCAGTGTCTTATCGCAGGGTTCCATGGAAGCCATCACGCGCGCATTTCACGATGCATATTCGTGGGTTGACGATGTGAAAGAAATGTTCCCGCGCTGTGATACGAGATAGACTATCGATTGCGCGGGAAGACTGCCGAATGCGGCAACGTCGCTGGTAACACGAGTACGGGGTTGCATAGATTGATTAGACGTGCATAAGCGCGATGTTGGCTCTTTTGCGCCAGCCTGTGCTAGCATGTGAGGAATGTTGTATGTGTGTAGTATTTGTTGACGTCATTGGATACTTGGAGGGTTGGGCTTGCTTGATGCTAGTGTTGCGAGTGCTTCAACGCCGCCCATAGCACACTCACGAAGAAAGATGAGCAAACACTTTTGAAGGAGTGACAAAAGTTGGTCATAAATGCTGTCTACTACTACTAAACTCGTACCCGTCGTAACCATTCTATACCAGTTGTTCGTTCAATATAAACAGTTGAAGAAGGAAACCCAAACGCGTGAAAACCGTGATAAAGCAGAACTAGAACGCTGGAGCTGTGCAAGGCGAGGGAATGAGGTCCCCCAATACAGAAGAGCTACAGCAATTGTTCTGCAGTCAAAACACCTAGGCCGCCCAAAATCTTTGCTTGATAGGTGAAGAGAATCTGCTCAAGCTACCCGAGTAGCTTAGTAGTGGGGGTAGGCGACGTAGCCGGTGGGCTGGGGGGTCACCTTCGAGGACGAAGGAGTGTTCACGGGGTAGTGGGCCGCCGAGCTTGAAGGGGTGGCAGCCGGGTACTCCTTAGTGGATGAGGAGGGGGTGGCAGCTGGGTACTCCTTGGTGGAAGAGGAAGGAGTGGCAACTGGGTAGCCCTTAGTGGAGGAAGAGGGGGTAGCAGCCGGGTATTCCTTGGTGGATGACGAAGGAGTAGGGTATGCGGTGGGGTAGGCCTTGGAAGAGGAGGGAGTGTGGATCGGGTAGGGTGCGGAAGAAGCACTGTAGTGGATCGAGCTACCGGAGGAAGGGTAGGGAGGCTTGACCTCAGAGGAAGGCTTAGGACCAACGGGGTAGGGCTTGGTGGAAGCTGAAGGCTTGGGGCCGACTGGGTAAGGCTTTCCAGAAGACGATGGCTTAGGAGCCTCCGAGTAGTGCTCCGCAGGAGTGGATGGCTTCATACCCTCGGGGTAGGCAGAAGGGGCTGGGCCGGGAGTGTAAGCTCCACCGACAGTGACGGTCTTAGTCTCGACTACGTGCTCGGTCTTGGTGACAGTGACCTGGGCAGGGCACTGAGGAGCGGGAGGGATTCCAGCAGGGTAAGTTGGCTTAGGGGCCTCAGGAGTACCAGCGGGGTGAGTCTCGGCTGGGTAGGTAGGCTTGGGGGCCTCAGGGGTGCCTGCTGGGTATGTTGGCTTGGGAGCCTCAGGAGTACCTGCTGGGTACGTGGGCTTGGGAGCCTCGGGAGTTCCAGCAGGGTAAGTGGGCTGGTGGGCCGAAGGAGTCTCAGCTGGGTAAACGGGCATGTCAGGTGTGGGCTTCGAGCCGTGGATGGTCGATGTCACAGTGACAGTGGAGTAGGTTGGGGTCAAGTAGGTTGAGTAGATGACACTGGAGTGCTCTCCGTGGCCAACTGAGGTGCTGCATGGCACCCAAGCTGTGTGGGTGGAGGTGAGCGTGGTCGTGATGTCGGAGTGGGGGTACTCAACAGCCGATGAAGGCTTGGGAGTAGGCTTGACGTAACCAGTTCCGTAGGAAGAGGCGTGGTAGACGGGGGTGGAGGCACTGTAGGCTGGGTGGGACGCGCTGTAGACAGGCTTGGAGGCACTGTAGATGGGAGTTGAAGCGTGGTAGACCGGAGAGCTCTCGGCGGGCTTGGAAGCACTGTAGACGGGAACAGAAGCGCTGTAGACCGGAGTGGAGGCGTGGTATGCTGACGAGCTCACTGCAGGAGTCGACGCGCTGTAGATTGGAGTGGAAGCGTGGTATACCGATGAGCTTGCGGCAGGAGTGGAGGCACTGTAGGCGGCAGGGGTAGATGCCTTGTAGACCGACGAGCTCTCAGCGGGCTTGGAAGCGCTGTAGATTGGAGTAGACGCGCTGTAGACTGGAGTCGAAGCATGGTAGACCGATGAGCTTGCGGCAGGAGTGGATGCCTCGTAGACTGGTGTGCTGGCTGGGTAGTGGACCTCAGAGCTGGGCGTGGACGCCTCGTACGGCTTGGAGGAGGGAGTTGGTGCAGGCTGATATCCAGTGGGGACAACCGCTGAGTAGCCGTATTGAGGCATGGCCAAGGCCGAGCCGACGAGGGTAGCAGCAACGTAAGAGTAACGCATCTTGATGGTATTGCTGATTTGAGTCCTAGGTGATTGATCTGGAAGTTGTCGAGATGGAATTAAGTATTAGAAGGCTTTTGTGGTGACACTGTAGCGAGTGTTGGTGTAGGAAAATTGTAGGAAAGCGAAGGTGATGGTTGGTGGATGGATATGATAGTTGAGATGGAACAGAAGTTATATACCGTAGTCCCCAGAGTCTATACACTTCCATAATGGCTGACGTCGATGCCGTCCCCACTTTGTCAACACGAAGTAACATCTCGCCATGTGAAGGGCTCCGCTCTACGTACGAGCTGTCGATAGCGTGAGCAGCCTGACAGTAGCATCAGCGAAAAAAGCCGCAGGGGTTGAGCGAGTAGAGGCACAGCCCTACCGCACAGTAATGCCGGCGCTGCCGGGATGAGCGACCGTTGTGGACTATATTTGCATCACGCTTTGACCTTATAGGGACTAGTGTGCGGCTGTCATCCACTCACGGCGCCCGGAGCGCGTATCGCCTCATCCTCATCTCAGTCCAGCCCATCGTCCGTCAGACCTCAACAACAGCCGTTCGCGACTTTCGCGCATTCGGAGACACTCCCATTGTTGCTACGCTACCCACGTTCCGCTCCCAAAGATAGCCGGCCACGTTCCTGAAGATCCACCAGGGCCGTAGCCTCGGGCGACCCACGAGCCGGAGCCTGAATTTTCCAGATGTCTACTTCCAGCCACCGTGGAGGCTATACCCAATCGGGTCTTTGATAACAGACCCTCGGTAACTCGGATGAGTATTGTATTATCGCCTTTCCTCATTGCGCAGTCAATACTTCCTTACTCCATCGCCAGCGACGCCACATGTGCTGACTTGCAGTTTACGAGATGTCGGCTTTACCCTCCGGGGTAATCTACGCGGGAAACAAGCAATGCGCTGATGGTCCGTGGCGTCCGACCTGACATGAACGTTGCACCGCTGACCCAAGCCTCTATGCATATGAGCATCGTCCGTTATGGTCACTAGCGAATGCGGCAGAAAACGTTCTGTGCCGCGTCCCATGAAGCTATGTGACTGAACCTGCAGTACTCTGCGCGAGCAGAGCCATGGGCGCACTAACACGAGATGCAAGCGTTGGGTTGGGCGAATGCTTTCCCTCTCCACCGCGCTACTCGTATTTTCCAATCGACAGCCACTAGGATCACTACCTCTAGGAATGCACCGGGCTATTAGGAAGGCTCGGCTATATAGCATATCAGCCACATACATCACACCTCTGGATTCGTGCTGGTTGTGCCCGCGATTCGACTTGCCTCCGCAGTTTGTTGAATCTGGTCAAAGCTTATTTCTCTCAAGCTTCTCACAGATCATAGCAAGCGGAGCACAATCACGATTTCGGCACTTCTATTACCAGAACATTCGAATGCGCCGGCGGATCTTGTCTGGCGCCTAAGTGAAGCCGTATAGGCCGTTCGCGAACTCGGTCGCTGCCACAAACGTTTGACTCCGTCGTCACATCTGTCATGGCAGCGATCGCAAATTCATAGTAATTCTTTGACCAAGGCGTGGAATACTTTTTCAGCGAAACAGCGAATGTGTACAGGCAGCCACATGTATCCCTACCGATAATAGACGAGACCGCACAAACCGGATATCCATACCAGCGCGCCATCACTGAATGCGCAAGTGGGACGTGTTCTGGGCGCAATGTTCGTCATGGCGTGGGTAGAATGTCGTGATCATTATCAACCCAGCGCACTATCATGTGATGTTCATGCTGATACGAGCATCAGCATGGTCATCCCACCAAAGAATGCCATTAATAGCATCGGATGGCGGTCCAGCCACACTAGAATATGGCTCCAGATCCAGGTCTTGGTACTGTTCAGCGCATAGTAACAAGACTGATGGTGTCCAGCTTCCAGGAAGGGACTTCAGCCAGACTGTCACCGCACTAGAATAGGAATGCGATACAGGTATCGTACGATCTGCGCTATCATCATCATCAGGTACAGCGAAGTTTTGGATTACTGGCTTTTGTGATCAGGAGCTGAGGAGATGAATTGGATTCGCAATTTGGCACTATTAAGACTTGGGCTGCTAGCGATGACGATGGGCCCGGTACCCCCGCGAGAGGCAGAAGCAACAGCCTGAGGCTACAATACACTCGCTAATTTCGAGGAAATAGTCACTGCAATCTCAACATGCCGAACGCACGGGGCAGAGAACTAATTTTGAGACTTTGCGATCCTTATTGATCACGGAAGAGGCAATGACGGTTGACTTGATGAGCTTCACCAAAGGTGGGTGGCGCTCAGCTTGTCTACTCCTAGCGCCTACATCAGCGTCATTCTGTCCGTCGACCGCAGTTACCTTATTCAAGAAAGACATGAAACAGGTCCGCAGCATACATTAAGATAGTAACATGCAAAGTAGGTAACCTAACGCTAAAGTAAGCTCTAGGATGTTTGCTTTTCCATGAATGAGATGCGTCGGCAGCTGTGATTGTCAAGTTACGGAGCAGGCGTCGAGGCTACTATCCGCTCAGCTAGGATCTCTACAGCTGCCCCAAGACTGTCCAACACCACCATAGCTGGGGAGTCATGCGCAAGGACGCACAAGGTCCAGTGAAGGTCATTACACAAAGCCGGTAGCTCATCGTAGCGTTCATCGTTCATGCAGCTGAAGATGAACGTGAGACGATCATGGACTTCAATCTCAAAAGCTTCGAGGGGCAGAGCCGGAGGCATACGCGATGTTGGAGTAGCTGCTGCATATAGTTCGCAATTGGACTGAGCGAGTGTGAGATCTGGTGCACTGTCCCAAACAGCGTCAGTGAACATTTCCTCGCATGTGAAGTGTGGAGATGAGCTCGGCATCACTGGCGAACCTAAGCCATGCTCAACGTAGGTTCCTTCGTCTTCGTCTTCGTCAGCTAGGAAGCCTTGTCGGCGCCCCTCGAGCGATTTCGTAAACCCTCGATGATCAGCAAAATCGATAGAGTCTCCTGAGGACGAAGGGCTGGGCCAAGAAAGCTGTTCCTCGTCGACCGTGGACAAAGGCTTAGGTGCAGGCACGAGCTGAGTAGCAAGTGTCAGCCGTGAAAGGCAATGCCGGTCATGAGAGATATTGCTGGAGTACAGCCCAAACGGTAGACACTGCTGGCGCACAGCTGACTGGCTTCCAAGATTGGGTTGTGGCAGTGCTGGTGGTTGTGCGAGACCTGATGTGAAATTAGACCAGAACCTGCTCGGACAGGGGTCATCTCGTAGCGGTAGTGGGGTCTCGCTGGCTTGATCTTTTAGATTGAGATAGTTGTGTTCCTTCGGCTCAGCTGAGCCGTAATCATCGTCGTCGGGGATGTCTCGGTGAGCCACCGGAAGCGGTTGGTCTTCTTGCATCGATAACAATTGGTTCAATGCGGTATACGCGATGCACTTGTGCGTGTCAGCATCTACATATGCTATTTCAGAGTACCGAGGTGGTGACAAACCTCGTTTGTCGTTTGTCTCCGATGTCTCTGAGACATTGTCGCTGCCACACGCATTTGAGACATCGTCCAAAGTAGGTGAGTACAGCAGCCGCCCATTGTCGAGGCCATCTTTCGTGTCAAACATGTCGACATCGACCAGCTCATCCATGAGTTCAAAGATAGCTTTTACTGTGGGATGGCTGAATGATAGCCTGAAGTCATCGTTCTTGTCAGTGAGAACGAAATTCTCTCCTGGCACACAGTAAGTGCTTCTCCTGTCGTCCAGGCACGTACACTCGCCATCATGACAATTTCCGAGAAAGCAAGCAGTCGCGCGATAGAGGTCATCGATATCGCGGTCGTATTCGATAGCTAAGGAGCAGGTGGTGATATTATGAAGAGAATCTCGTCCCGGTAGGAATGAGCAGGTAGTGGCATATCGGAGGACTGGGTCGTGCTCGGTTGCTACAGCCTCCCACCGCTCGGCAAAGGATTCGTCAGCGTCTGTACCTTCAGCAAGGACATCGAGGTAGTCATTTCCATCCTCCGTCTCCTCTGTGACGGATGCCAAGGGAAAGCGAGGTAAAGGTGTAAGTGACTCAAAGGTCAAAGGTAAGTTGAGGTCTTCAAACCGAGGCGGAGTTAACCGTCTACCAGAGGCTCCTACATGTCGAGACGTAGCCGAAGAAGTCATGGTATTGAGTTTGGCTTATATAATAGGATGTCGGTACAGGACTAAATTCGAGATCCTGCTTTCATTAATCACCGGGATCGGTTGCAGGATGGTACTCTGGGCGCAAGGGTATTGATGGCGTCCAGGGACTGAGCAAGCTTTCGAGTCTGATAGGTTGACGAAGGATTAGATGAAGACATAGGAGGATCTCGTGTACCTGCATTGAACATGTGCGTTGTGTAGTCTTCAGAAGCGCACTGTGTAAAATATCAGAGTTGTTGTTATTAATACCACAACATTGTTTTACGATACTCTTGGGCCATCTTGTTGCGGGCTACAAACTGAAGTACAAGTACAGGCGAAAGAAAAAAAATTCGATGCGCAGTCGATCTTCATGTGCGAAGAATAGCCTTGGCGATGACCATAGTAAAGCCTACAAGTTGATTTGCAGCCACAATGCAGCCGTCATGGTCGCATTCCGGGAAGAGGATTCCCACGGTGCCGAAATTTATGCAAGTGCTCTTCCTGAAGACAATAACAACGAAGATCGCCTCTAGCAACTCCTTCAAGTCGTCTGTGGGAGGGCTCCTGAACATCTTGTCGGGTAGCCGAATAGACATGATGGTGACATTGTTCTTGTCCACACCCTGGTATAGCTCCCAGCTCGTGACTATTGGAAGGTCGTGCCATGTATTTACACGTTAGTGCAAATGACTTGCAACACGAGGCTGCAGCCAAGCACATATCTGGGGAAATTTCCTACGCCGATACATCACCAGAACATATCGGCGACTCTCGAACAATGCGACGATGCCAGAACGTAATGTGTTTCGATTGGCTTTGCGCCCCCGAGGTTGCAAGACCTCTCAGGCTTGCCAATAGCTGGAGGCACCAAGTTCACATCTCCGGGCTTCTTCTTCAGCTGCTACAAAGGCTTTGGGGTTCTTCCTTTTCTCTTGTCTGAGTGTATGCTTTTCCCACTCTTTCATCACCTGCAATGTCGCTACGACAAGTGCCGGGTCCACGGTCGTCTGGCGTATGTAGATAGATTCATCAGGGAGATAACCCCCGCTTGCATCAACATGTCCATCCCAGAAGCAGTGGTCTGCAACGATGCCACCATACAGCGGATCGGGATTGTTCCCTATGGCGGCGAAGAGCGCATGTCTCACTGTGTCGTATCGTGAACCGTGGATGGAGGAAACCTTGGTGCTTGTAACCCACATATATGCGCGTCCATCTGGACCGATGAAGCGCAGTGAGTCGTAATTGAGCGCGTGCAAATAAGTTGTCATGGTGGATCTTGCGTTTGGACCACCATGAAGTAAGACTTCTGACTTGCGTAGATTGGTCCTGGGATCCAGCTTGAGTTCATAAGCCCATGTGGTCTGCTGTGCTTTCGAAACTTTCTTTCCCGGTTCAATGGGGTCATCGGGACATGCCATTGTCCACGAAAATTTTGGGCTGCGGAAGCTGCCAGACGTGCTTTTAAATCTAAACATGTACGCCGGTGGAACAGGATTGCGTGCATGCTCCGAGGGGCGTATTGTTCGCCATGCGCACGACTCTGGTGTGTCCAGCCAGCTGGATCCGGATGACCGTTTGCTCTCCTGGTAAGCATACAGTGCAGAAACAACAGGCGGAAGGTTCCACTGAGGCGGATACGGTGTTTGGCGGTACTGCTCGAGATATCCAGGCAACGACATTGATTCTAGTGCGACTGATGGGCGTCTTATGGGCTCCTGTAGCCGGACCGTGGGCTGTTGATCCAGCAAGACTGGAATCGGTAAGTTTTCAAGTGGTGACTTGAGATCTTTATCCGTATCATGCTCGACGACCACTTCCGGTAAGGTGCTGAACAGATTTGGATCTCGCGGTTGTTCGAATGATCCAGGACTCCATGGTTCGGCGGCCGCTCCGACACTTCTCGAATGGGGTCGAAGCGACTGTGCAGAGCGTTGATGAGCCAGAGGTAGAGGCGCAAGCTGGGTGGTCACTGGCGCCATGCTTGCCGGTCTCTGGTCGACGAAAGAAGAAACGCTTTTTGAATGTAATCGTAAAGCCTGCGCAGATCGTTGCTGATGTAGGAGTGGTGATAGACGCTGAGAGCTGGGCGGCATCATACTTGCAGGGCGTTGATGTTGGCTTACTGCACTAACCGATCTCTTTCGAACTCCTTCTACCTCCAAATGTTGCATCCTATGCGCAAGCAGCTCATCCTGCTTCAATTGCTCCCCAGAAGTCGTAGTCGGTGGGGCCGGAGGCAACGGCGCTGGCAGCTCTGCAATGAAAGGTACTGATATGTCTTCGCTGTAGTGTGGTTGTATATATGATCCTGATGCAGGTGCATAGTGTCCATAGTATGAATGGTCGGGCGAAGAGGCCTGTGAATGTCGATTGTTTGGGTACACAGGCTGTTGCGGCGGCGACTGCTGGCGCCGCTGTGTCTGCCAGCCGCCCTGCCATTGGGGATTGAGACTTTGCGACGACATGGTAGTTTTGCTAAGCTGACGTCTCGGGGACGTTGAAAGCAGTAGGGAGCAGGCTCACGTCTTCAAATATCGGAAGATCTGCAAGATTTCGCCCCATCCCAAAACATGTTAATCAACACGGGGCGTTGTTGGACAGTACGCGCTACGCGCAACCCGCACTACCCCAGAAAACGAAAATCTTCGGCGAAGAGCACAACAAGACTGATTCACAGAAGCAAGATGTGTCTTAGTAAGAAGCAGACTCTACGCGAAGTTTGTGGGGCGAATGTAAAGGGCGAGCGTGTGAAGGAGCTGGTGCCTGTTGACTGTAGCCGCGGGATGCTGGACGCCTGAAACGACGCCTCAAGCCATGCTGACAGGAGCCTGTTACACTTGAGGGCGTCCTGGGTCGACCGTTACAACGGAACAATGCGACACAAACCTCAGAAGTTGTCTACATCCGCTACGATGTAAAATAGCGCGGGAAGATGTGCAATTGTGGGTACACGGGTCGCGAGCCCTGGGGTGCCTCTCGTTCGGATCTGGGTGTACCAGCCTCCAACAGCAGCAATGCGTGTCGCATCAACCATCTACCAAGAAGCAACGGTCTACAAAATATACTGAATACTGTAAGTAGACGCATACATTATCCTGCAAAGAATCTAATAAGTACAACAAAGCACTATGTAGGCAATAGGAGGTAAGGGTCGCGAATTCTGACATGATTTGATGGTGCACAAGAGCTGCATGGATAGTTTCTGTATTATGAATCGAAGCACTTCACTTCGTCTTGGAAATGCTAACAACGTTTCGCAATGTACCGAAAGGCAGCACGTCTGCTATCCTCTTCTTACTGGCGAATAGCATGACTAATCTATCCAATCCACAACCCCAGCCACCAGTGGGAGGCATACCCCACTCCAGCGCCTCGAGATAACTTTCGTCAATAGCGCCTTCACCCTCGGGGTGAAAGTCACGCTGCTGCATGAACTTGCGACGCTGTTCAAACGGAGAGTTTTCCTCTTCGTATGCATTGACGTACTCGCGGCCATGGATAAAGAGTTCCACGCGAGATGCAACACGTTGCCCAGTAGCCTCGTCAAGATAAGACTTTGAGAGTGGAGAGAGTGCTTCGGGGTGTTGAGTGATGAACGTAGGATTCTTGCAGAGCGGCTCGATGTATATCTCAGCAAGGGTGTCAAGAAGGCGTGGAAGTGTAGGGTTGGGCGGAACGGTGAGTCCAAGCTCATCAAACAGCTGTAGCAGCTCCTTGGACGCATTCGGTGACAACAGATCAGGCAGCTTGCGACTGCAGGCTTGCTCGATGGTGGGTATGAAGGGTAGCTGAGCGAAGGGCTGTACGAAGTCGATATCTTCCGGCGCCGCTAGTGTAGGGAAGTACGTCGGCCTTAGTGACTCGATCGCAGTATGGAGACCGTGTACCAGTTGTTCTGTCCTGGCGACGACGGTGGGGAGCGTCGCACCAACTTCATAAAATTCACAAGTCGAGAACTCGGGGTTGTGCGTGTTGTCGACACCTTCGTTTCTGAAGGCGCGTCCAATCTCGAAGATCTTGTCTTGTCCCCCAACAATCAGCCGCTTGAGGTTGAGCTCAGGTGCTATCCTGAGGCGCACAGGGGTGTTGGACACTTCATTTGCGACCGTCTCGAAGGGTCGCGCAATAGCACCTCCGGCGTTGACGTCGAACATGGGTGTCTCCACTTCCAGAAACCCGCTCTGTATAAAGTATGTGCGCACGTAGTCGTAGATCAGCGCCCGGAGTCGAAGGACGTCCCCAGGCTCGTCGCTTGTGAGCGCGTGAATGTGCGGTCGTCGGGCGAGCGTCTCGGCATCATCAATCCTCTCTGGGAGGTGGTGAAGGCATGGCGCGAGGATTTGAGGTACGTCAAGAGCAAGGACTGAGAGTTGTCCAGTAGATGTCTTCGTAGGATTGCCTTTGATAGCTATACGAAATCAGAGCCTGATTTGAAGCTGGATATTCATCTACTTACACACCCAGTCGCCAATTCTGGCGACTTTCTTGAAACTCTTGAAGTTTTCGTCTAGGCCATCTTGCGGCGTGAGCTTCTTCAGCTCCACCATGGCCTGCAATCGCTGGGTGTCGCGTTCGATGTCAAGGAACATCAACTTGGAGCCGAGCAGCCGCACTGAGCGCACCCTTCCTGACACTGTCAGAACCCGACTGATGCTCATGGGCGGTGCACCCTACCAAACACAGACACGAGATCCTCCTTCGTCTCCTGAATGCCATCGTACTTGGCGTTGAAGTCGCGTATCGACAAGTTCTGAGCATCCACAGAGTAGACCAATTTGGGGTGGTAGTCGCCCAGCGGCTTCACCTTGCCCAAATGCTCCAGGCGCTTCTGTTTCTCGACATCGTGCGGGCCGGTGTATGCATCGGCGGCTAGGCTCTGAGCAAAGCGTCGCCGAGTAGCGAGGTATGCTCGAGCATGTTCCGGTTTGACGGAACGACTAGCCTGGTAAAGGTATGGACGGAGAAAGTTGAGACCTGGTCGACTCATGGTTCCTTATCCTCGTTAGCTAGAAGCCGCTGACAATGATTGTAACGAGTTTGCAGTGAAGAGTGGTTCAGTAAAGGGTATGGTGAAGTCAACCGCCCGAAGGCGTCATTCGCAACGGTTCTAAGGTTGTTTTGGATCATCATAGGAAGGGTTGTGTATGAATTGAGAGCTCTGGACCTACCTTTCTCTGGGACATGCCTGTCATGGCACGCAACGACAAGCAATGAAGAGGTGAGAGAACTTTAACAGCTCGGACTGCACGAGCCCACCCAGCGCCCGGAGTCCAGCCGTTAAGCGAGGATAAAGCGTCTATAAAACATCTGTGCACGATCACATGACTTGCTAGCGTGCCAAGCCCACCTGTCTACATATGCTGTGCGAGCCCCGTCCCCGTTTCTGCTTCTTCATACTTACCTTCTTGCGACTCATCAAGCTCAAGTATTTGATGGTCTGACAACGTCGCCTCCATTGCACAGCGGGGTGTGGTGTTGTCATGAATCTCCTTCGGGGGCTTCAGCGGGGCAATTTTTGCTGGTCTGCCACTGCGGCTTTACATTTTCATTGATTCCAGTGCCTTGTGCACTGAATTGAGGAAGGTGTTTAATAACATGGAGGGCGCCCGAAGGAAGAGAACACTTCACACCGTTTCAGGCAGTGTAGACTATGTAGTTACAATTCGTATCGCAAACTAGGAAAAAAGTTCTCCGAGGTAAAAGTGTACATTGACTTGGGAGACACTTATTTATTAGGTTTCAGCAACGTGTGTGCAGCAAAACGCGACATGAATTCTAGCCATCCCTGGTGGTTTAACTTTCTCCTTGATTGAGGTGCTGCTTTCGACGCGTCGCCAGTCGTCCTGCAGTACTTGCCAACGCTAGAGGTGACTACAGTTTGTGTCGCATTCTACAAAAGAAATTCATACCAGATGTATACATTACCTTAGAGGCTGTCTAGTTAGTAAAACTTAGTAGCATGTATGCGACACGCATCGTAGCCACCCCTAGTAACGCGTTGAGCTCCGATGACGAGCTGTCTGCACAGCAGGATCAACACCGCAGCTCCTCGACTTCTATGGTGATGTCCTCAAGTGTGAAGCATGATACCTCGTTGTCCCATTTGGCCTGTCGAGCTCTTCGCGGTTTCCTATCGAACAAACCTCCCCATTTTGTCGCGCAGGGCTATAACGTCAAGTACTTTTGATCCGATACGTTTTGCCTGACGAACGGCCGACTGGCTTCGTGCTTGACGCGGTAACATATGATGCACGAAGCTGCCCGTGATATTATGAAAAGAGGCAGTATTGGAAGCCGCTGAACAGTACCGAATCGCACCGACTCCTACCGCTAACGCGTTTATGCTGGCGCATGTAGCCCAAGAAGCCTCCGTACCTGCGCCGGCAACTACTCAGCACCGTCTCATGCATATCACCTGTCCCGACTTCCAGCGTATGGTAATGATCTGGACGTCCGTTCACCATCATGGTCCTCAGTCATAGGCATATAAGCCCACGCGTAGCCGCTGTCTTTCAGTCTATCAATCGACCTGAACTGCATACGCTTTTGCAGTCGTGAAGAGTAGGCATCATATATTTCCGCATCTACACACGACACTGAATCCACTTTCTGTATAGTATCAACACCCCGAGCTTAATACGACGACAACTCCATCTGCCGAGAGAAAGCCGTTCGGGACGTGCTCGGTCTGCGATGGTCTGGCCAAAGCTGTATGTCTAGCTCCAACGGCCGAACGCGAAACGCGTGCTGCCCCACCATGACATCGCCATGACGCTCGTCAGGATTCCCATCGCCAACATCGATCTGCGCCAGCACATGGCATTTCCAAAAGCGTACATTCAGCTCGCGTACAGCGGACTTGTGCCCCTCCACAGCGTGTCATGACGTTAGGCTAGCCCCTCCAAGCGCATGTACAAGGGGGCGGATAATCTTCTGGTTCGCGGTAGTTGTAAGAGGGCTGTAAATTTCACGTCACAGGTTTGTAATATGTCATCGAAAATGTCTCTGGGTGGCATTGAAAAGGTAGGCGCGCGCTGCGCGTATTACAGTCTCCCCAGAAGTGAACATCTTTCTACCCATTCACATCACAACTACACACCAAACATCAGCCCAAGATGATGTCCCAAGCAGCCCGCCAGGTCGAAAAGGCCGTTGGCCATGGCGACAACGCCACCACCGCGCAAAACGTCACCAACCCTGGCAACGACGAGAGCACCGCCAACTACTCAGAGACCATGAAGGCTCTGGCATGGTACGGCAAGAACGATGTTAAAATGATCGACGCACCGAAGCCTAAGATTCTCGAGGACCGCGATGTCATCGTCAAGGTCACTGGCTCCACAGTTTGCGGTTCTGACTTGCACTTGCTTCACGGCGCCGTCGTGGAGATGCAGAAGGGTGACATTCTCGGACACGAGTTCTGTGGTGTTGTAGACGAGTGCGGACCTGGTGTCACAAAGTTCAAGAAGGGGTACGTACATCCCCGAGTCTTTGTATAAGCGCATCACTAACATATAGTAGTCAACGAGTCGTTGCCTCTTTCCAGATCGCCTGCGGTGACTGCTACTACTGCAAGCAGAAGCTGTCCTCCCAGTGCGAGAAGACCAACTCCAACACCATCGAGAACGCCATGTACGGTGGCCGGACAGCAGGCATGTTCGGCTACTCTCACTTCACTGGTGGATATGCTGGCGGCCAAGCAGAGTACACCCGTGTGGCTTACGGTGACGTCAACCTACTGCCGCTTCCCGATGATGTTCCGGATGAGCAGGGTCTCTTCCTCTCCGACGTTGTGTGCACCTCGTGGCACGCAGTCGTCGACACTGGTGTCAACAAGGGAGACGTCGTTGCTATTTGGGGCGCTGGCCCGATCGGACAAATGGCAGCAGACTTCTCTCTGATGCAAGGCGCATCAAGAGTCATCATGATCGACCAAAACTGGCGTCTTGACTTTGTCAAGTCCAAATACCCCAACGTCGAAACCATTGACTTCTCCACCTTGGGCAAGGGCGAGTCCGTCACAAGCAAGCTCAAGGAGATGTGCAACAACCGCGGCCCAGACGTCAGCATTGAGTGCGCTGCCGGCGAGTACGCCAAGGGCTGGGCTCATTACTTCGAGATGATGCTCGGTCTCGAGACCGACACCAGCGAGCTCATCAACGAGATGATCACCAGCACACGCAACATGGGCCGCTGCGGTATCACCGGTGTATACGTCGGTTTCACCAACCACTTCAACATTGGTTCTCTTATGGAGCGCGGTATCCGTCTCATCGGCAACGGTCAGGCACCTGTGCACATGTACTGGGAGTCCCTCCTCAAGATGATCCAAGAGAAGCGTATCGACCCGTCAAAGATGGTTACCCACCGTGTCCGCCTCGAGGACTTGGACAAGGTCTACTACAAGTTTGAGAAGAAGGAGGACGGCATGCAAAAGGTCTTTGTCGAGACCAAGTGGAGTTTCCCAGCGTGGGAGGGCAGCCCCAAGTTGACCAAGTACTAAATCCGATGTCAGTGTAACGAAATTTGTAGCATAGTTTAATGATGATACCAACGTAATGAAGTAAGAATGAGCACTCCATGAAGATCGTGTTCGGTGACATGTCGGCTGTAGGAGTTGTTACTGTGGGGCACAAGATCTCGCATACGTCACTGTTCTACTCCAACCGGCAACTAACACCTATACTGCAGTGTTGTTATAGATGTTATCCTGCTTAAATCCTTGACGCTTAGGCTATGCTGACCTTTCAGTCTTTGAAAAGCCCTGTACTCTCGACGTCTTGATTACAAAACACTGATGCTCTTTGAAGTAAGAACTCTATGATGACGTTGTGAGACCATCAATTGCTTGAGCTTGATGAGTCGTAAGAAGGTAGTAATCATTACGTGTATCGTGTAGTGCAGTAATGCAACCTCTACGGTACATTATGCATCCTCGATCGGTCAACGTCGCCGTGTACCATTTCAGCTTTTGCTGCATACGAATCGAACGGTGTGCATCCCCCCATATCAGCTCGATCCCGTCTTATTGATATATCCATCCGCAGCGATTTCAGCCATAATTCTCTTCCGTATGATTGCATTCGTCCATGCGATCCTCGTCTCGTAATACAGGGGCACACTGTAAAGGAACCAGGCAATGACCCACGAGTATCCAACCGCATACTCGAAGCGGTTCAACCACTTGGAATCTGTGCCAAATCCTAGCCACTTCCGCACTATCCTCCACTGATGCGCCACGACCATCTCAATGATGATAGGTAGCATTTGTCCGACGTACCAACAGGCAATACCCCAGTGATCGCCTAGGGGGGTCTGTTGCCATCGAACGAGCGCATGCATGAGTCCGGATGCCAGGAAGACGAGCGTGTTTTCTATCAATCGGGTTGAGACTGCGCCGCGCTTCATGCTAAGCCAGCCCCTCGTTACACACTTGATATGGCCCGAGAAGGAGTGATAGACATAGTTGTGCCAGTGCTTTGCCCAGTATCTTCTGACTGACCACGCGGCGCTCAACGGACCAAAGAGACCCTTGGACCACTCTTCTGCTCCGTCGAGGCCCGAACCAATCCAAACGACGGCAAACATACTGTGATAGCTCTCGTAAAGCCACATGGATGCAAGGCACCAGTCGAACGTGTACTCGAGCCGCCAGAATACCTCCCTTCTGTCTTGGAGTATCGGAAGGCGGTGGAAGAAGGATAGAAGCGCCGGCGTCATGTATGTGGCAGGGTCTAGATTCGATGGTGAGTACTGTTCTTCGTAGGTGGAGAAGGCGCATTGGGCGCCATAGTAGAAAAGTCCTTTGAGTATGTGATAGCCGACGAATTCGCAGCGCGAGTAGCCGTGGCGGTGACCCATCGGTAGCGCAACGCCGTGCTGAACGCGAGCGCGTGGCAAGACGGGTTCGTCGGTCTTCTTGTCAGTCACCGTGTATTTCTCTTCGCTTGGCTCCTCCTTCGCCACCGAAACAGCATCATGGGGTGCTCTCGTTACGTTCTGCCCCGGCTGCTCGAGCACCTGCGTGTGATTGCGATCGAAGAGCACCTTGTATCCTTGTCTGACTCTCTCTTTCCTCTGCTCCCAGTCTCCCGTATCTCGCTTCTCTCGTGTGAGTACGGGCGCGAATTCCATGACACAGACTTCGTAGCTCATGTGCGCGAACCATATCAGACATGTGCGTGCGAATGTGTCGTCTATGACGTAATTAGGTGTTAAGTTGTCCGAATACCGGAATGCATACCATGTTGGTAGGGCGAGGGCGAGGATGGAGAGCTTGCGATAGAAGCGCGTGGGCGGTGGGAAGGAGAGGATGTAGAGTGCACAGAATACAGCTGTGGTGAAGCACACCGCGGGTCTGATACTGTCGGTGATGCACCAGTCTTTTTTCACGTAGCTGCCAGGCATCGTGGACGAAGTTTCTTCTAGATGGTCTGCAGTCGCGAGACACGTAGATGAGAAGATTGATGCCTCCACGGAATTACGAATGCATTTGTTTAAATTCATCTGCAGAGCGGGTTGGGGTCCGTAAAGTTTGGACGCGAGATTGTGTGGCCCAAGGTTGGCGTGGTGGGTATCGACGTGTGGTTGCGGTAATGAGGGCGGGTTTGTCCAATGCGCCTTCCTGGAAGACAATCTCGGACACGTAAAAGTAGGGTCTTCGAGAGAAGATCCATAAAATATGTAGGCGAAGGTCATCATTGCTCATTCACCTCAAGGTAGGAGCCACATGCCTTTCTAGCTGGGGACGTACTCCAATGCAAGTATAGGGTGCCTTCACTCCATAGCGCGTCTGTTTCACCAAACCACAGTATCCACGGGCTTTCTGCTCTGGCTCATGGCCTCTTTGATACATGATGTTGATTGCACCAAATGGCGGTTCTGCGACTCAAGCAATAAATCCGAGTCTGTTCACCTCAAGGTATGTTTCAGACAAGGACACAGGTTAGATCTCACTATATTACCCTCGCGGCTCAGATCTGGTCGCATCTCTGATTCAGCATCGCACCAGCTCCCGTATAGCTTGCATGATGGAATGACTGGACGAATGCAGACTATGTTCTCACCTACCGAGTCGAAGCAGTACTACAGCTTCTGTCAGGATCTTGCCGCAGCAGAGGATAAGCGATCGTGCTTGGCATGCGGCATTGATGTGAACTTCCATGAAGGTGCTTCGAGTGTCAAGACTGCAGTCAGGCATAGAATCACCAAGTCAGCTGGTCGTATGGTGATGCCATGAGGAAACCACCCGCGGAGTGCTTCATTGGTAAACATGCATAGGAACTGCTACAGCACGAAGTTGCCTCTTGATGCATCCTCTTCAGTTGTGGTTACACTGTCACTGAGTTGAGAATACGGCGTCATCGGCTCCATCCGATCGGTTACTCAAGCCCATCTCACTCAAAGCTGCATGTTGAGCATAGTCCTAGACGCGTCACCATCGCGTCATCCGACAAAAAGCGGCCAGAAGAAAAAGGAAAGAGGAGATAACCAAGGAACACATACAGGGACTGCAGAAGATGTGTTGATTCCTTTGTTATTAATACGCGGTCTGCCAAGAAAGAAAAGCATACTGGCCGCATGAGGTCTGTTCGCAGTCCATTGTGTATTGTTGAGACAATGCAGAGTTCCGTCTATCTATGTTGAGGCTTCGGGTGCCGAGGCGGATGCTGCCCAGACGGACGCCCAGCCACAAGGTGTGGCGGGTGATGTTTCGAAACCAGGTCCAGATGGTGGCGCATAAAGGCTAGGCGGCCTTGCAGTGTCGCAGCCATAGGATCGGGTATATGCAGAGTATGGTGTAACGCGGGTGCTACCGTTGCTTGTGGACGCCAAGGGCGACTTGTGGTGTCATTGCGGCACCATGCAGCGACGCAACGCTTTATTGCTACTATGAGGCATCGTGGCTGATACTTGTCGGCTTTCACATGCTGGCATACTTGTCGTGACTAGATTTGACCTTCATGTCCAGGGCCGTCTCGTGGAAGTTGCCGTCGACTCTGGATTTGCGGAGTTTCTTGACTTCAGCATCGTTCAGACGCCGGCCAATCTGGTCCTCCAACTCCTTGCGACTGATCTTGACATTGGCCTTGTCTTCCTTGCTTGCCTTGAGTCGCGGCTTGAAGCGGGCTTGCATGCGGATGCGGAAAGTAGTGGTGAAGCTTATGTGTTCGGCGTCGCCGCGTGGCTCTGGGCCCTTGGAGGAGGATTCGTCGACGGTTAGGAACTTGTCGCGGGCAGTCTGGAGGGAGAAGGCAGAGGGATTGTCGGGCACGGGGATGACGACAAACGTCTCTTCGGGGGAGATGGCGGTTGCGGTTGCGCTTAGGACGCCAAACTTGTCGCAGCTCAGATATCTAAACCATATTAGCCGCGCCCTTTCCATACACGTCGTGGTTTCTCACCTTCCATGATGGCCCTTCAAACTGAGCTGTTCCGTGCCAGCGATGCGATTCGCGACAAAGACCTGGCGCACATCGTGCGGTTCGGCCGTCGCGACATCGTCGTCGACAATGTTCTCCAGCTCGCTCGCAAAGACCTTCCCATTGGCGTCGCACGCCAGACACGTGCTCGGAGTGTCGGTAGGCAGCACAATCACGACTGGGCCTGTGATGTCGCTCGGCGCATCTGCGCTCACCCAAGAGTCGTCATGCTCCGCTTCGGCAGGCGCGCTCGTGGTGAGCTGCTTCGACGGCTTCTCATCGGCGTCGTAGGGGTCGGCAGCTTTTCTGCGCTTCTTGACCTTCTTGTCGCCTTTAAAGTGCAGAGCTTTGGGCATGGCGATGGCGTTGTTGGTCGTCGCGATCAGGCGTCGGAGGTGAGAGATCGGAGCTGGCCGAGGCTGCGGCAAATCAGGCAGGTGCAGTCGAGGTGCGGACCAGATGAGACCGACCGCACACTACGGCATCACGATAAAGTCGCAGTACCGACTACGTAGTGAATATCATCACATACACGTATCTTGCTAGACGACTAATATGGCCAACGCTAATGCTGCAGTCAACCAGAGCGCCGTCTCCGTGGGACTCGATGCTCTGAAGAATAGTGAGTGCCATTTGTATGACTGTAACCCTAATTGGCTGATGAGGCTCCAGATGATGTAGACTTCTCGCTACTCGAAGACGCCTTTGGCTCGTCTAGCTTGGGCATCATTGTAGTAAAGGATCTTCCGTCCAAGTTCCATGAGCTACGACATAAATTGCTCTCATACGCCTCTGCTCTGGGTAACTTACCAGAGCATGAACTAGGTACGTGTCAATGGTGCACTCTGCATCTGATAGATTACTGACAGCATACTAGTAAAGCTCGAATCTCCAGCTTCTAAGTGGCTAGTTGGCTGGTCCTGCGGAAAAGAGACGCTCAAAGATGGCAAATACGACACTCTCAAGGGTTCATACTACGTCAACTGTGCCAACGGTTTCGAAGAGCAGCAGAAGACAGTTGCTGAAAAGTACCCGTCCTTTCCAGAGTACACCGCGCCGAATGTGTGGCCATCTCAAGAGCTTCTCCCAGGCTTCGAGGAGACTTTCCGCGAGCTGTGTACCCTCATCATCGACATAGCTGCATTGGTTGCTCGTGCCTGCGACAAGTACGCCGAAGCCAACATTGATGGCTACCAAAAGGGCTACCTCGAGCATGTAGTCAAGACAAGTGTCTTCACCAAGGCTAGGCTACTGCACTACTTCCCCAGTCCCTCGCCCGCCCCCGACACATCCAGCGGTGACGAAGACGACTGGTGTGCGACTCACCTCGATCATGGCTGTCTGACTGGGCTGACCTCTGCTATGTTCGTCGACGAAGCTGCCAGTCCGCCAAAAACAGGTGCATCATTCTCGCCCCTACAAGAGCTGGATTGCTCACCCGACCCCAAAGCGGGTCTCTACATCCACTCCCGTACCGGAACTGTCACAAAGGTCAGCATACCCCGAGACTGCCTCGCTTTCCAGACGGGCGAAGCGCTCGAGATCATCACACAGGGCAAGTTCAAAGCCGTTCCCCACTTTGTGAGAGGCGCGGCAACTGGAGGAAAGGTAGCGAGGAACACATTGGCAGTCTTTACGCAGCCGAATCTGTGGGACAGGGTCGACGACAAGAGAGACTTTGCGGCTTTTGCCAAGGAAATTGTTGAGAAGAACCACTAGGGCTCAAGTGGTCGTTGTGTAGCGACATCGCAGATCAGTAAATAGATAAGATGTAGTAAGATTACATCAGGCATCTCACCTGCTCATCTTACACGGTGCCAAGCTCTCGAATAATCCTGCCCAAGGTACCCGTGGACCTGAGTTGGCGGAGTTCTCCAAGAGCGGATGCATGCTGACGGATGGTATTTGGGGGTCGTCAGATTCCCATGCGGCCTCCAGGGCTTCGCCTGACAGCTGTGGCTCGTCACGACGCCAGCGCTAGCAGCTGTACCGTCGAAGCTGCGAGAGCCTCATTTCGGCCGACAGTCCACGCATAATCCAACGCGTCGTCGTCTACGCACTCCATCGTCGTCGAAGCGCACTAGGAGACGGCGATGATACGCGCTACACATATTGCGCGGCCTCGAAAGTTGAAACACACAAAACAGCGGCTGTCATCTAATCTACGTCGACGATCCCGCCCTGCACTGTCAGCCGCCAACCAAACGCGGAGGGTGGGTACAGACGCTGCTTTGGGTCCTAACTTTGCGCCACACGTCCAATGTCCTGTCATGGCCGGCATGCACCTCTGCGCAACCTAGGGCACCTTTCCGCCCAGCGCCCGTCGCCTCAGCCGTGCCAACACACTCTATATTCGTTCTCTTGAGTGCAGTGCCGGCTTCCGGTTGGCGCGTCCTCTGCCACCGCCACAGCGAATTGCCCATGCAGAGGCTTGATGCCAAGAGACTGAAGGCCTGAAACCGGTGGGGTCTATTCTCCATCCACCGATGAATATTACGCGGCCACCCATGCTGGCTCGGCGCTTGTTCCCCCTTTTAGCCCCAAAGCCAATTACACGGCCAAAAATCCCTATTCCTTCTACCCATCTCTATCATGCCAAGAAAGCGTATCCGAAATGCCGTCTTCGCATGGGGGAACTTGCTTACACCCTTGCATTCCACTTAACCTCCTTCTTGGTTCGATCCAAGCCACACCAATGCAGCCTCTATAGCTGTCACTGTCGCTCATTTTTCTTCCTTCCTTTGGTTTTCCTACTATCGCCGAGCGTCCTCACACACCATCCTCGGGGCCTGTTTCTCCCTTCGTCAGTCGTTGAGTCGTCTGCATGCATATGTCTTTCCTAGCAAAGGCCCCGTTGTCGCTTGCGCGCGCCACCATCTCGAGCCTTGCTACTCCTCTGGAACCCGCCGCTGGTCCTGGCAAAATGGCTTCCAATAACCGCCAGAATGTTACTTGGGTTGAGGTGTGTAGTCGTGATATGGCACGGCAGGAACATGTACTAATTTCTACAGGGTGTTCGTGGAGTTGCTTCCTTCTGGGTCGTCGTAACACATCTATGCAGGGCTTGGGATTACAGCCTGTGGTCACCGCGTGACAACGAGAATGCAGCACCCCAACTACTGCAACTACCTTTCCTCCGATTACCGTTCCAAGGCCGTATTGGAGTCACAATGTTTGCCTTCCTCACCGGTTACGTATGCGCCATCAAACCACTACGACAGGCCAAATCCGGAAACGTCCCGGCTGCGCTCGAGACACTGGGCAAATCTGCTTTCCGTCGTCCACCGCGGCTGATTATGCCCGCGACGATCGCCCTATTCATTGCATGGTTCTTTGCACAGCTGGGTGCTTTCGAGGTTGCGCACCTTAGCGACTCCCACTGGTTCCGCCGTTCCGTCCCTACCAACATCGGTGGTCTTGACACGGAGATCCCACGATTGATCAAGAACTTCCAGACTTCATGGTCCGGCGCCAACAACGAATACGATGACCACCAGTGGGCTCTCTTGCCTCTGCTGCAGGGTGCTTTTCTGATTTACGTTCTGTTGTTCGCCACCGTTTTCATGAAGTTCCGCATGCGCCTCTTCACCTGCATGGTGCTGTTCTTGTGGTACTGGATGCGCACCAGCCCTGAGAAGGGTATGTATTCATACTTCGATTTCTATAACACCCAGCTGACATTGTTAGAAACCTTCGAGTGCCAATTCCTCTACGGTGTCATCCTCTGCGATCTCGGTTCCGAGAAGAGCTTTCGCGAATTTGTGAACAGCCGTGTCAAGGCCCGACGTATCGCGACCGCATTCCTCATCCTCCTCGGCTGGTACGTCGCGTGCTACCCCGGCGAGCACTGGGAGTGGTCGACTTGGTCTGTCCAACTCAAGAACATCGGAGACTGGATCATTCCTCAAGGCGCAGCAAGCTACCCCAAGCGCTGGACAGCTATCGGATGGGATCTGATGGTAACTGGAATCTGGCTATCGCCTTCTCTGCAGAGCATGTTCTCGAACAAGCTCTTCATGTGGGTTGGCCGTAACAGTTTCGCCGTATACCTTACCCACGGAACGGTCATGAAGGTCGGCCTCGCGCGCCTGATCTACGGATTCAGCACCGCCCCTTACCACGTCGAACAGCCAAAGGACGGCCAAGGCGACCCCATCGAACACTATATTCCCCGGTCTACCAACTGGTTTGTCTGGGCCCTCGCTATTCCCATCTTCTTCGTCGTCGAATACACCATCGCCCATCTCTGGACCACATACGTGGACGCACAGTGCGCGAAAGCTACCAAGTGGCTTGAGGACAAGATGTTTGAAAAGAACGAGGATGAGAAGCACGGCGCCGCCAATATGGCTTAAACCAACATCTTGCGCAAAATTACAAGCATCAGGAGCTACAGACGAGAACCTCCTGCTCGATCTCCCTTGTTATCGGATTTTCATTTTTGGGTTACGATTTCCTTTGTCGGTTTCATTATTATCTGCGGATACCAACATTCGTCGCATTTCATGGAGTTTTTGGTGTGCAAGACAATAAGCATCATAAAGCATAGAGCTTTCTTAAGATGAAGCAAATGTTCCCGTGTCGCAACGACAAGATACATGCGACACTGTTTAGCGTAGCGAAGCGAGTCGAAAGTTCAATACATTATCTAATTCAATAACACATCAACTCCCATATTCTGCGCGATCCTATTGCCAACGTGTTATCACCTCTGCTTCCGATCTTCATTAATTTGCGATGAGAAAGGAATTCCCCGCAGATCACGAATCTACGCAGCGATCCAAATTTTGGCCGCCTCATCATGGAAAGTATCGCAGGACGAAATGTTTGACAACAAATGAAAGACCGAGAAATTACGCCATTGCGTCCCCGCCCTCAACTCTTTCAAGTTAGAACTATCCTTAACTCATCCTCCACCTTCCCCATTCCTTCCGTCGCAATTCAACAAGCAGCAATCCATCAATGACGTACCTCCCTGCGCAGACCCGTTTTCCCGCAGGACACTCTGGCCCACTCTAGGGCGACCAAGAAATCCGCACGGCATCACGAGCCACATGCACAACTTCTTAAGCTTATTGCCAAGCTCGCTGCTAAAATGCCGCTTGGGGGCCTTTAGCCACAAAGGGTCTTCTTGGCGTTGCTGTAACCGGCCGCTGCCGATTATTACCGCTAGCTGTGGCGGTGGGTGGTGTGGGTATTATGCGCGTGAGGGTGTGATTGCGAATGCATGGTGCCGTGGCAGTGTGCTTGTGATGTTGTTGATCTGGAGCAGGATGTAGAATGCTTTCTGGCTCGCATTTGCTCGTATTGTGAACTGGACTGTGATTTGGAAGGTGTGGAGGCGGCATGAGCAGGGATTCATGGGCCTTGCGATCTTTTGCGGTCTAGGCGGAAAGACCCTGCGATGGGTTTTCTACCGAACGATTTTCTCGACGGTTTTTTCCTCAACGACGTCATTGCCCTTCTCCGCTTCCGCTAACGCGGAGAGTGCCTCTTTCAGACTGAGGCGGTCCGTACGGATACATTAACGGCTGTATATTGGGCCATATCATCGCATTCGTCTTTGTTACGCGCCGATGCAGTGAGCAGGAGACAGGAGATGTCTTGGGAACTTGGCCGGTGAGGTTTCGCCTTGTCTCAGCTGCCTGAGCAGCTGCAAAGGGACCTCAATGGACTCCGAAGTTAAGGAAAGGAACGCGCGTAGTTTGCTGAGTGATATTGGGACGCGTATGACCTGACGTTGTTTGTGGTGTCTTCGTACAACACTCGTACAACACCGGCAAATGTCTGGCAGCAAAGATGAGCTTTGGCAAGAAAGCTGGCAACTATGAAATGAACAGCCAACTTCCAAAGAAGACAGGCCACGACATATAGGTAAGACAGAAACAAGTGATTGATAGCAGGAAAAGGTATATATCTGGAGATTATGTATAAATTCATTCAAGCTAAGTTATATGCACTCTCCTTGATTGAACATACGTCCAATACTCATTTCTTTCTCTTTTTCCTGTCTCCCCACGATCCACTAATTCATCAATTCCAATACTTGGGCCCACCCCAATAAGTCCTACCCCATATTTGGCCCTGTGGGGCTACGCTGGGTAATTGTCTCTGCTGCGGGTCACTAGTATAATATCTGCGATCTTCCCCGCCGCCTGGCATTATGGGAGGGATTCTGAAGCCGTTCCTTGGTAATTCAAATAGTCTGTCGCTTCGATAGTCGAATCGGTTTGAAGAAGGATTAAAGGGCATTTTCGGTCGCGTGGTGTGTGAGCTGAGGCCGAATGTCAGTTTTATATGGGTTATGGATAGTTGGCTTTTGGTTTGGGGTGTGAGGCTTTGGTTAATCGAGTGAGTTGTATGATTGCTTGCTTTGCTATGCTGCGCTGGTATGGAGTGTATTGTGGGTTATGGTATAGGCAAGTGGGAGAAGTATCGCTGCGATGCTTTATGCACCTGTCTTCATTTCAATACCGCAAAATAGGAGAGGATTGTGACCGTTGTGATAGAAGGTATGACGCAGCGACGTGTATGCTAACAGCTCTCTATGTCTCGCATTGAAATCACCGAGGGCAGCTTCGAACAGTGCTTGACACAATGTTCTTCGTGCGTCAAGACACGTCGCGATATTCACTGGAGCTATAAAGATTTTTTAGCTATTCGAATCATGCTTACTTGATCTCCAACAACGTGTCTCTTCGGCTTGGAGTACTTGGCCCCTGGAGCGAACTCGAGCGACTTTGTAGCAGACTCGCAAGACTCAAGTCATGAGTCGAGGAGAACCAAAGGTACTGAGCACTGATGAAGGCCACGAGAGAGAAGCCCAGGGAAGAACGAACGACACACTTATATATGTATACATACTCACCGTAGAAACGAGGTTCGAGAACAATAGAGGTTTTTACGATCATATGCTGCGCTGTGAGTGAAGAGCGTTAGATGTGCAGCAAACATGTTATAGGCGGTTGTATAGTGATTTCAGTCGTTGGTACCCTTGAAGATATGTATTGGAGTCTTTGTAAAACGATATCACACTGTATATGAATAGACAAGACGCGAAGAAAATCTTGATCCAGCATCTATAACGGTATAAATTAGCGTTTGACGACTAGACTTGTAACGTTATATATGCCAAAGCATTACTAGGAGTGGCTAGAATTTGTGTCGCATGCTTGAAAATATTATTCAGGTAAAAGCATACATTGCCTTAGCAATTGCTTACTTGTTAAGATTTAAACGTATATATGCGACAAGCAATCCAGCCTCCCCTAGTGACATGCCCCTTCCCTTCATGATCTCTCTTGATAAAGTGGTGCAATATGACCCCACCTCAGCTATGCACCGCCTTGCACTTCCTTGCCTTACAATCCCCTTTATCCATCATGTATCTTTTGTTGTTTTCAATCTCACAAACCCAGTACCCCTCATCTTCAAAGTGGCGTCTCATGTGCTTTCCCCATTCATCATCGTCCGTGGCTCCAGCCCATACACACTCGTACTCCCAACTAATCAGACACCCACGCCTTCCAGCCCCGTAGTTTGCGCTATCTGGGAGATGTGATTTAAGTATAAAGGAACATGAACGTCCTTGGTATGTCGGCCAACCTTGATAGTATAGTTGGGGGTAAGATAACCTGACCGAAATACCGCAGTGTGGATACTTGTGTTGATCTTCTTGAGTCGAGTAGAGAGGCTTGGTTTCGGCACGACATATAGCGACAGGGCCGGGACAGAAACCGGAGTTCATGTTGAGAAGGTGTCTGATGCACATTGACCAGGTTCGTTTCTTTTGGCGACAAGGCAACTTCAGTAGCGTGCGAGCACATAGTGCGAATGGATGTGGTTGTCTAGCCGGTGATGTTCCGTTTTCAACGCGTAGAATGTCAGTCTCGCCTTCTCTGAGTTCAATCGTCTTGTCAAGGGTGCCGTGCGGCTCAAGGCCGTTTCGTCTTTCGATCTCGACACCGCGTGCGTCTTCGTTATTCTCGATGTATGCGTTTGGAAGACGTACACCACCATCTGAGCGCTCGCCTTCTAAAAGCTCATCCTCTTCTATAGAATCGTCGTCACCATGTCCCTCCTGTAATTGGGAGTCTTCTTGAGAGTATACCACATGGTCGTTTGGTCCACCGCCTTCGCGTGCGGGCCAGAATGCTACGCGAATGGCACTTCTCCTGTTATCCCGTCGGGTGTTGGAGTATGGAGTTCTGGGAGTAGGAGTGACATGGTGAGATGAATGACTGAGAGTCGATGGGTAGGGTGGTGGAGGACTCTGGGCATCGTCCATGGCGATGGCTTGGCTAAATTTTCTTGATGCTTGAAGTTGTATTCCGAGGCTTCAGTAATTGAAAATTCGAGGGAAGGCGAATGTCTTATGGAGGATATCAGTTGTTCATAGGCGGTGTAGGTGTCATAATGTGCGCGAAACCCGCATGGGACGGGTCGCTTGAAGCGAATATGTCTGCCATGGTTCATCCACCATGCATATCTTATCTCTCCAACACAGTCCCTTCCGATCTTCTCTTATGTTAATCTACGCGTCTTATCCCCACAACCCTATTCAATCTAGCCTCCACCCCTTCAAGTACCCCTCTCAAATCTTCAACATCTCTGCCGATATTCGACACCATACTGAACACTTCGCCCACTTCATGCGCCGTCCGTCTACCCTCTACTCTACTTAGCACTGTACTAAGATTGATCACATCGGCCTTCCGGCGCACCCATAGCCAGCGACGTTGAAGATCGCAGTTGGCGTATTCCAGACCCAGACGGTTGCTCTTGCGCATGTGACCAGCTGAGGGAGAATCATCATCATCATCATCGGAGTGCGGGTAGTATTGCGCTGCATATGGCGATCTCTCAGATGGATAAGGCGAAGATTGAGTGGACCATTGCGCTGAGTCCTGGGACTGGTATTCCGGTTTGAGAAAGGGATACTCGAGGTCTCGGAACTTTTGGATGAGGTCGCGGATGGTGACACGCATCACGCTTAATGCTTCTGCTTCGCCGCTTGATCGCATACTCTGCATATCGCGGTCGAAGTGCATTGTCCTCCTTTTGTGGCCTCCCTTCCCTCGTCTGCTTCTTCTTCGACCTTCTTCCCCACGGTCGTATTCTTCGGAATCACTTCGTGCGCTAGGGCCGTGGCTTTGATCTCTCCTTACGTTCCTCAGTCTCTTTCTCACTCTTCTCAAATGCCTTCTCTCCTCCAATAGTCCTTGCTTCAGACTTGATAAGGTGTCTTTGATCTCTTCTGGCGCGGCGTTAAAGGTTGCTAGGTTTGACCAGGAGACTTTGAGTAAGGTCGCGAGCGTAAAGGTGAAGGAAATGAAGCCGATGATTGTCGATACCATAGATAGCGGGGAGAAGGCTGTATGGGATACTGTGACACCCATCTCGCAGCTCCTGTCACCTGGGTGATACAAGGCTAGTAATGCTTGGTAAGACTTGTTCTGGGACGGGTAGAAGTCGTGATACAGGTACAAGTCGTCAATGAATTGGACCAATGGGCGCCTACGCAACAACAAAAGTTTGTTCAGGTTCAGGTTGCACGGCAATGTCGGCAGCAGGCGTTGTTTACGTCTGCAAGACATCCTTCGTGTGAAATTGTTTCCAAACGTCATGATTTGGTCAGGTCAGGTACCCACGGTTGCTGGCGCCGACCCAATCATTGGTAAGCGAAAATAGACCGACTGATGCTATAGTCAGCTAAGCTGACGCATCAAGGTTCGATGAGAACGACTTTCTCCCCTTTATGGTGAGCGTATTCGTGATACGGATAGATTTGGCCATAGTGCTGTTCGCCGTCTCCGCGATATTATATGGAAGCAGATGTTGGGCCGGGGATAGTGAAAGTCGCGTCTCTATATGTCTACATTCGCTCTTGCAAATACATTTAATGGTAGAGACTATCAGGTATCGTACACTTCTATATTTACATACGTTTAGAACTTGTAGACCTGGTCCTTGCTGTAGCCAAGCTCCTTCAACATGCCGTCAAGCTCGCCCTGGTCGGACGGGCTCTTCTTGCCTCCGCTGATAGCCTTGTACATGCCTGGTGGTCCACATACGAACAGCTTGATCTTGTCGCCTTCCTTGGGCTCAGGCAAAACAGTCTTCAAGAGCTCCTTGGTAACGTGTCCCTTGCCGCCTTGCCATGATTCAGGCGGGTTGTCCAGAACGTAGAAAGCGCGGAAGCGCTGGGGGTATGTGTTCTCCAACTCCTCCCACTCGCGCTTCAACAGTATGTCCTCTTCGGAAACGTTGCCGTAGATGAGCGTAACCTTGGTCTTGTCCTCGGGGTTGCGGAAGATGTGTCGTGCGGTTTGCCACATGGGTGTGATACCGGTGCCACCAGCGATTAGGGCAATGTGCTCGTGCATGTTGGGCTGTGAAAGGAAAACCTATGTTAGTGCTTGTTTCACGACTGAGATATCGAGGAGGGTCGTACCTTCCATTGGAACTTGGGGATGGGACCCTTGATGTCTAGCCGTTGGCCTGGCTCCATGTTGTGCATGTGCTGAGACATGGGGCCGTTGGGGTAGGCCTTGATGATGAAGTCGACGGAGCCCTTCTGGTCCACGTCGCTAATCGGGGTGTAGGGTCGGATAACTGGCTTCTGCATCTCGGGGCCCTTGTACTTGGTAATAACAGCCGCTGTATTCAGTCAGCATGTGCGGTGATTGGGATATTCTGCCGATAGACATACATGCGACAGGCAATCCGCTCTCCATGTCCTCCTCCGGCAGCTTGAAGCGGAGCTTCTTGGTGTTGTGGTTGACGACTTCGATGTTCTCCAGCGCAAGCGACACAAAGCCCTGGTCGCCTCCAGTGAAGGCTTTCTTGACGGAGCCGGTGGAAGCGGGGATCTTGTTGGCCTCTTCTGAGGGCGGCGCATTGCCTTTCTGCCCTGACGGCGCGTCGCCGCCCCTCATGTACAGGTAGGCACCAGCGAGACCAGCAGCGCCGATACCCGTGTAGAGAATGCCATTGTTGCCGCTCTTGGGCGCCTCGGATGCGTAACGGCGGACTTGCTATTTTCTGTCAACCTCCAAAACTGAGATTGGGCGATTTGTAATCTCAAATCTGACGGAAATGTGAGCGCATACCTGTTGCAGCGTCCTGGCTGGGCGGAATACCTGTCTAGCAAACATGGCAAGACGAATTGGTATGATGAGAAGGGGAATGAGTACAGAATTGAGGTGTTTGGAAGAAGAAGCGTTATCCGGGTGCAGGTGCTAACGACGGAGCTCATCGTACGTTAGCGCCAAGCAGTAAACGTCATCGCTCTTTTGCCGGCCCGTCCGAACTCAACACCCATCAACAGTCCATGCTATGCTCATCGTATCTGATTGAAGGTCGCTGAAAACGTCGACGGAACACTGTACGGCAGTACCCTGCCTTCAAACAACAGCCATGGTGGAGGCAGAGAAAGGCGGCCCCCGCTCGGGATTAATCAGTGACAGATTGAGCATGTTTCTTCAGCACCTTGAGGAATGAGCACAATGCGCGGCACTAAGCTCATAGTGCACTGAGCAATATATACGCTAGCTGTCTCGCGATGACAGGCTGACTGACAAGGCCTCCGGGTATCCTGTCAACTATGCGGGACAATCGCAATGCAAGCGTTATGGCGAGGCATCGCATCGCAGACGCCCCAACACGTAACCCGGACCTGTCGCGTCATGTTCGCGGATGCCTCTATCAAAATCGCCATTAACACAATATCCGTTCAGGCTGAGCGCGTTACGCGTTCAACAATCATACCGGACGGACCAGGTTAGACATTGTCGCATTGTGCTGTTCACAATGTGGCAGCCGCTCTCGCAGTGTATCTGAATCCACACCTCTCGACTCTGGCCACTCTGAACATCGCCCCTCAGAAGCCTATAGAGGGCAGGAACAGCGAGCAATCGGATCTGCAACGTTAGAGACCATATGTCCTCGATGGCACAGAGTGGACCCTGGCGATGAGTGAATGGGGAGAAGCTCGGCCCAGCCAGCTCACAGTGACCGTCGGACCCTACTATGTCATTTCGGCTGCGACAGATCTCACAACTACGATTCTTTCTTCGCTGTTTTCTTTATTCACCTCCGATACAGATATATAGCTTTTCTCTAATGACGTGGTTTTGAACACCTTTAGTTGCCTATTCACGAACGAATGTCCTTCGCATACTTTTGGGTCGGTACAACTCGTTAGGCGACAATCAACTCTCGCTCCTAAACCGCTGGTCGCAATCGAATCCGCGCGAAGTACTACAATTTACTTACTGGCCAGACCTAGGATTACTGCCAGGACACACAGCTCCCAATCGCGTCGACATGGCCTCGCAGTTTCCGACACTAGCTTCGATGCAACAACCATGCCAGCACAACTATGCTTATGCACCGAATCTTATCTTCGAGTCAGCATTTTCCGTCTGCGCAGTCTGCACCACAGAGGCTCGCATCAGTGAAGTAAGAGCCGCGAAATCTGCATTAGCTAGCCGCGGTGGTATCTTCGAATCCTCAAAGGCAGGGCCAGAGCTGCGTACGAATGGTGTCGATGACCAAAGTTGGATGTCACACAAAGATTGCACGAGTCGGTGGAAGAGGGCAAAACTCGATTGTTGGAGACTCGTTGCGACCCTGGAGAAGTTACGAGATGAACAATCCGACATGGCAGAGGAGTGGGGAGTCGACGAGGCGCTGTATCTCTGGGAACTGGCAAGAGACGAATGCTGGAAGGTGCCTGGCTGTCGGTATCTGGAAGATTTCACTCCCAATGAGACAGAATTGATATCACGATCGCAGATCACGCAGACTGTTTCGGAGCCTACAACCAAGGAGGGGGAAGATTCTGAGGGCAGTTGGGAGACGGTTAAACGTATGTGGAAGAGGAGGTCTCAACCGATCGAAAATTCGTTCCCAGACGAGCACGGACCGCTGGATGCCGACCAGGTGACTCTGAAAGAGATGGAGGGAGTCAACAATAGGCTAGCAGATCCGAGTTCGACACCTAGGAACCGTTTCGACACGCTCGTGAAAGACGGCAGATGCGCCACTACAGCAGCTGTCGCAAAAGCCATGAACAAGTCAAAGAGCTTACTCAAAAGGGACATGACACTAGTAAGGATATCCCCTTTGCTGTGTTTGGCTAACGGAGCAGCTGATTCTTTCCAACAGACTGATTCTCACACTCGCAAATCGGTCAGCATTGACATGCAAGCCACTGTTCTCCCTTGCGATCACACTCCAGCCACGACGATGTCACACCATGAGCACACAATCATGGAGCGGAGCCGTAAACGCCCCTCTTACAGTCGAAGCTCCCGTTTCTATGCGCCCTCACGCTGGGCGAGTCCAGAGGGCTACGAGAAAGACGATACTAGTCATTCCAAGACCTCTTGGGCGACTGTTGATCGGCTCCAAAAGGAGTTTGCGGGTTTGGACATGGAATCCGAGAAGAAAGACGAGGTGCTTACTGAGAGAGCTGGAGAAGCTGCCGCTGAGCAAGACAAGAAAGCTAACTTGAGGAAAGTAAAAGACATGGCCTTTCGCGCACGGCGACCGCCATGGCAAGGAGAGAGGCTCTTTCATGATAGTTGGCAGAGTGCTGAGCTTCTTCATATGGGGGACTACTTTAAGAAGGCGCTCACAGAGGATGCAAATTCATCATCAATGAGTCAATCGCACCGTAAAGCATTGACGAGGGGTCTTAACGACTGCGACAGTGCTTTGATGCGGGAGAAGGAGGAGAAATGGATGAATGCGGAGAGTGAACGATAGGTGGTACAAAGCACTCTTTGCGGCATCTGTGAACAAGACGAAAAAAGGATGGAAAGAGAAGCACATGTATGCAACCAAACGTTGAGAATAGCTACACATTCTTCGATACGCCGTCGCGGAGTCTGAGTATGCGTGCCTGTTGCTGTCCCTTCAACATGATAGAGTTCACTGCCTTTACCCTTTATCAAGCACTCTGACCCATCAAGTGCAGGTTCAATCACAGCTCCAAAGTACAAAGTCTCCACCGCTACACGCAACTACATGCTCACCAATAACAATACGCAGCATACAGGAAAGTCATACCACACGCTCAACCCAAGTATCTACGCTAGCAGAAGCAATATTTTCCCATTGTTAAACTACCTACATATCATTGTACCGCCTCGCCTCTCACTGCCATCCTTGAGAGTTCTCTACAAGCACTTACGCCAAACAAACCATGCCCTCAGGTTACTATCCGCCACAAGGCGAAAGGTTGAATCAACCATACGGCGTTACACTCCGACATGACCTACCCATTGGGGGCCTCGATCTCGCCCCCATTGAACAGCCCGATGCTTATGGCTGCTGCCGTATACCAAGCATGCGCTCTACATGTTTTGGTGATCAGGGCCAATATCACCTAGATAGCAGTATAAACCGAGGTACAGATCACTGGTATAGAGGTAGTGGAGGTCAGTGGGATAGGTATAGGCTACCATACATGGGTGGCAGTAGGTGAGGATGGGGACCTAGGTAGAGAGTGGAACTATTGTGTTGAGTTAGCTGTGAGCTGGTAAGCAGCTTAGTCGTAGCAATCCAGTGGCTCATGCTACGCATGCTTACATTAGCCCTCAAACTCCCATGGTCACGTCCCTCAATCACAGATTCAAACACCTAGTATTCATTATCCATTGCACTTACTATCTAGTTGACATGCGTATATACCATCCGTTTACCAACGCCCTGAACCTCCCTGGGGTATATTCCATATGCATATTTACCAATGGACCCAAACCGTAAGAGTAAACAAAGACAACAGACGTACTGATGCCAAAGCACATGTTAGTAATACCGCTTCATGCAAATTTGACTCCTTAGCGCCATGAATGTACGCATGCCCGCCGTCATGACCATAGTGCTTGAGATGACCGTTCTTTTCATCATCCGAATTACTTGCATCGTAACGCATCTCTTTCATACGCCATACGGCTTCTCGCTCGGCCCGATAGGAATGCCGAGTGAGACTTCGTCTGGTATTTTCTTGTTACCAAACTTGCTTGCTAGCTCTTCGATTTTGGGGATCAGCTCGCCGATCCTAAAGGGCTTGCTGACGACGTCGTCCATGCCTGCTGCCAGCAATGTTGCAATTTGTTCGCTGCGTGCGTTTGCAGTGACTGCGATGATCGGAACGTGCCTCTTGAGTTTGCCTTGCTGTTCGAGAGAGCGGATTTGAGAGGTGCATTGTAGACCGTCCATGACTGGCATTTCTTTGTCCATGAGCACTACCGATATTTCTGCCAAAGGAGATTGCTGGGGTTCGGCCCAAAAGGTAGACGCCTTGAGCGCTTCGAGCGCTTCGCCGCCGTGGTTCGCGACGGTCGTTTGGATGCCGTGATTATGAAGCTGCCGTTGAAGTACTTTTTGGTTCACTGTAATGTGTTAGTGGGAGCAGATCGGCAGGGAAAACCTCAAACGTACCAAGGTTATCCTCTACGATCAAAACCTTGAGTTCTCTCCTCTTTGGCTTCGCCTTTGAGGCAACGCTATCTTTGGCAGGCATGGTCGCAAAGTCTTTTATCTTAGTCGCAATCTTGGACGGCGCGGGCAACTCCCTCTTGCCCTTGTCCTTCGCATTCGAAACTTTCCTGGACATGGATGGCGTTGGAAGAACCTCGAGAGCTTCTTGTGGCTCGCTGCTTCTCCGACACTTGACGTAAAAGGCAAACGTGCTGCCTTTACCTGCTTCAGAAGATACGCCAATCTCACCACCCTGGAGTTCAGTCAGTTCGCGGGAAATGAATAGACCAAGGCCTGAGCCGCCGTATTGGACGTGCGTTCGAGGGCTTGCTTGGGAAAAGCGTTGGAAGAGAAGCTTCTTTTCTTCCGGCGTAAGACCTCGGCCTGTATCTCGCACCGCAAATTCCAGATAGATCTCTTCACCATCGCCCCAGTCCGGACCGCAAGTTTGGTCGGTCCTCTTGGCTCGCATGGGGAAGTAGCTAACGGTGGGATGATCGCTCGCTGAGGGTCGGTCTCTCGATGCTGATAATACGACTTTGATGGTCCTGATCTCCTCGGTGGTAGTGAATTTGATCGCGTTGGTGGTGAGATTGATGAGAACTTGGAGAACTCGAGACGGGTCAATCTTTACCCAATCGACACCTAATTTGGTGAACGAGTCGGTAAGGACAAACTCCATCTGAATCCCAGCAGTTTGCACTTCTCCTTCGAACATCTTCAGGGCGCGCTGTACGACTTGTAGTGGTTGAGCGTCGACCGGTGTTACCTGACGCACTCGTTAGCAAAGATGTCGCGAATTTGGAACGTCATGTTCGTACCATCAGCATTGCGCTGTCGAGCTTCGATAGTGTCAAGACGTCGTCTACAATGCGCTTCTGATGCTGTGCGCACAAAGCAATCGTCTGCGCCGCGTCTATCGAATCGGCCACAACAGTCTCATCAATGACGTTGGAGCCTGAAGCTCTGAAATCGCCCAGGATGGTGCTAATCTCGTCGGCACATTGTAGGATAGCAGAGAGGGGATCTAAATTGTAGTCAGTATAAGAAGAACTTTCGTACACGGAAGTATCACACTTCTCATCTCGTGCGACGTAATGTCGATAAAGTTCTCCTGCTGTCGCTTGAGCTCAACGGCTTCCTCCATTTTCCTCTTTTGAAACCCCTCGGCCCACTTCTGTGGAGAAATGTTTGTGATACTTCCGAAAACACTCTTCAATTGCCCATCCTCATCTTTCTCGGGGTAAGCCTGGAACAAGACCCACGTTTCACTTTTGTTCCTGTTGCGGTCCTCCCAAGGCGCTTTAAATCGGAACTCGATGTTGATAGGAGTGGTATTGTTGACCAGTTCCTTCCAGTGCGCAAGAATTAGGTTTTGATCCTCGTCTTTGACATAGTCGATCCATCTGTCGGTCATCTCCGGCTCTCTTGGCACTCGCGCAATCTCATACCACGTGTCGTTGCAGTAGGTTATGCGCCCAACGTGGTCAGCAATGAAGAGACCTGCAGGAGACAATTCAGCCATCCGCGTAAATCTCGTCTCGCTTTCCCTGGCTTCTTGTGTACGTGCAGCAAGCTGTGTAGAGAGATTGTAACGATCTTCCGCTGCGAGCCGGGCTGCCCTCTGCCCCCTTCGAATTTCTTCCTCGAACAAAACGACGGAAGCTAGAGAGGTCGCAAGTTGGCGACTCAATAGCTGGATGAAGAGGTTGTAATCGTCGTCGTAAGGCCTTCGCGGATTTATGCCCATGACCAAGAAGCCAAGTATGTTTTCACCTGTCGTGGGATGGATCGGGCAGATCACCACGTCTCGGCAGGGGTCTCCAAAACCTCGCCATTCGAGTCCGTCCATCATGGCGTGTGGCAGGTCGCCCGATCCGATGCTAACAACCACGGGCTTGTCGGTCTTCATGACTTCGCGGAAAACCGGACCAAATCCTTCTTGTCCTTCTTTCAAATCAATGTGGTCAGGGGCAGCTTGATGGCCGGTTGGCACACCGAGCGAGCCCTCGAGGAAACACTGTTTCGAGCCAAGCAAGCTGCTGGATTGCAAGGAAGACGAGTCACTATCATTCTCATCGTTTACGCTGTAGAGCATAACTACCGGGGTATCGAACTCGTTTTCGGCGAGTGCTAATAGCACTTGATCCCAGAAACCCTTCACTTCCCGAGCGGTGGCGGTCCGTTCGCCGACTTCGCGGAGAGTGAGCATTCGCCTTTCCGCAATCTTCCGCCGTGTCTTTTCGAAAGCTGGGTTGTAAAGACCCATGACCGTGCCGTCTTCGCCGACCATTGGGATGATGGACCACGAGAAGTACGTTTCTTCAAGGAAGCCGCTGCGTTTCATAAACAAGCAGTCGTCGTCCTTCATGGTTGCTTGCCCTGTGATACGAGCGTTTGCAAATACTCCCTTGACCTCATCCCAGATTTCTGCCCAAGCTACTTTATAACTTTGACCCATGAGAGCAGGATGCTTTTGCCCTGCGAGCCCTAATCGAGATGTTAATTGATGTCAACATCGTAGTACGCCTGGACTTACCAATATAGGCTTCATTGTAGATAGCCACAAGCTCTTCTCCCCAGTACATAGCTGCAGGGTGAGGGCTCGCCCTGATCGCCATTAGAATTTGAGGTGAAGTATGCCGCACCCAACTGGGTCAACTCACATTATGAGATTACACATTGCACGAAGGTCGTTGGACCAGTATTCGATTGGACCCAAAGGTGTAGACGCCCAGTCAATTGAGCGGGCAAATTGGATATGTCTAGGAAGAGAGGGCGATATAGCAAGTCTGGTCCAGTCAAAGAAGCCCATGTCATGGTGTTCATTCCGATGAGCGTTACTTTCTCTGTAGAACGGGTCAACGTCGCCTGCAGTGTGAGCTCGCAATACGCACTCATTCCCAAAGGAAGAGGAATCTTCTACCGACGTTGTATCTATTTGGGACGGTCTTGGAATCATGCTATTGCCTTTGTCGACAAACTTCTTGTACTTTGGTTCAGGCTGAGGCGCGGAGATGGGAGGCGTTGGTTCTCCCAGAGGAATTGTAGGGATGGTGCTCCCGAAATAATCTTGCAGTTCGTCCGGATGTGTTGAGGATACGGAGGCATCTCCATTGGCTCCAGACCCCAGGCCTGCGGACGAGGTTGAAGGTATAGCAAAATCGTTGGGTCCGTCTACAGCAGGCAGGACCATTGCAGGGGCGGACACGGTACCAGAAACGACGCGCAGCCGTTTCCGTAAAGTGTAACACGTCCATACGACGCCACCATGTTCTACCGGGGAAGGATTCGCTCCGAAACCATCACCCTGGACTACAGTACTCAACAGCCAGCCTCGAAATTGTTGTGTCGCATGCGCCATGTCATTGTCAGATGGAGAGCTAGCCGGCTTGCCAGCTACCAGCTCCCAAATGGAAGAGTCCAGACGAAGGGCACTGTTGGAGAAGAGTATCTGAAAGCTGGACGATTCGGGCATGTAGTTTGCGAAGTCACCCGTGTCGACGATGAAGGTTGGCCGCTCATCCTGCTCGAGCAGCTCGACTATGCCAATGGACCCCAGTACGCGCAACGGGTCACTCTTGTCGCGTGAATCAGGCGATAGTGCAGGCGGCAGGCTTGAACGCTCTGATGTGCGCCCGCTAACACTGCCCGAGGGGCCTGATGGGCTGAGGCCGCTGAAAGTGCCCCTTGCGAGTGTGACGGTCTTGATGCCACTGTCTTCGCGTGTCTTGCTAAGCATCCTGTAGGCCTCGGAGCTTGAGAAGCGTGCGGGCAGCTGTGGCCGGGTGTTTCGCGAGGAGAAGAACAGAGGCGAGGGTGGTTGGCCGTCGAGACGAAAGTGGGCGCTTTTGGAGAAGACGAAGTGATCGAGCGAGTGGCGCGAGCGCGAGCGCGGATGCGCTCTTCGGCGTTTGTGCAAGGGCTCGCTCGCGGGTTCCTGGGAGCGCGGCGATGCGGGCGCGAGTGCGTCGTCGATGAAGGGGGGCGGAGGGCGCTTTATGCCAATGACGGCAGGCGGTGTTCGTACAGTCTGGCTCCCACTGCGCGGGCGACCGCTGTGGAGCGGCGCAGAAGCCGGGGGTTGGTTGCAGTCGCGATGGTCAAGCGGCAACTTGGGAGTCCATGGGGGCTGCAGTACGGGCAAGTTTGATGTTTTGTCGAGGGCGATGGGCGGGCCCGGGGTGGTGGGTGACGTAACGAGACCTGGCTCGTGATACAGGGCAAACTTCAGCCTGCGCTGCTCGGGCGTGGTGTCGTGAGGCGTCGCCGTGTCAATACCTGTGAAGATGGACCGCGGCTCCCTCATAGAAATGCTGGGATGCGAGTCGGCAGGCAGGGCGAAAGCCGTTGATGGCGGCCGCACGTCACGCTGCGACGTCAAAGGTCGGTGTGGTGGAGCGTCGTCTCGAGATCTAGCATGCAGTCTCACCGCGTAGGGGCCGAGTCGATGACACCAGGGAACGGCGGACGCAGTCGGGCGGCTTTCGCGATGGCGAGGCTGGGCAGGTCAGTATGCAGCTGCGCGGCGACGGTAGCGATGACGGTGGGGATGCGATGCGTGTCGTGTCCTCAGGGCATCATGGTGATGGAGACAGACGCTCTGCACATTTGTTTTCAGCCGTCGCTCTGGTGCAGCCAGCGTACAGGACCTCGGGAGCGTCCAGAGCTGTAGATCGCGCTTGTGCTGGCGCTTGGTCTTCCCTGCAACAACCTGACCAGTCCATCGCCATCGAGATCGCTCTCACCATCCTTTTTAGGCTACCATCACATTCGACACGCCCATGGACAGCTATGACGCCGTGCATGGCATTCTGACATGCCCGTCTGTGCAATCTGGAGCAGCTGGGAATGCTGTGTCCCGTCAGTGCACCGCTGCTTTCGCGACTGGGCTGGTCCCGACGTCATGGATCTGACGGGTCTAGACTCGAGCCTCAGACCCGCATCCAGTCAACACATGACCATCTATTTGTACTCATCCCAACCAAAACTTCAAGAAGCTCAAGATCTTGGGTATTGTGAACTTGCTTTTCGTAGGCTTAATGCCTGCTTTTAGACAGACAATAATAGATGTTTGTATCCCGCCATCCGCAGATCTGTACTGGCCGCTTCTTCCTTTCGCTGCTACCTCCTGCCAGTTCACAGTACTCCTACCCTAACAACACCAAGCCTTCCCTACTCTTCACCACCTGCCAGTCACCTGGTTGTCAAACGCGACAGACGCGACAACCGTACAGGACAAGGTCCCGGTTGATTCTCGGTACCTCTCAACCATGGGTGAGCTTGTCGTTGCGTTATTCCCACGTGCGCGCACCGTTCCGCGTCCGGGCCCGGGCCCGGGCCGACCTCATGTTCTCGAGTCATCATCACGTGACAGGCTGGCACTCCCTCCAGGTACCGGACGCATTCATACGCACGCATCACCGTTGCTACCCAAGTCAGCTGCCCTGCAATCCTAGATTAGTTGCACATGTAGCACATCTCTTCTTGTCATTGGATTCGTCGCACTCCATCGACATCCAAAGGCCTCGCCGTTATCGCCTGCCACCACCCGCTTTCGCAACGACGCGTTTTCAGACATGCGCGGCGGTGCAACATGGCTAAGACTATCGTACTCTCCAGTGACATCATGCAGCATGCGACACTTGTTGTTTGCAGATATCGTGGCACAATAGCGGCACGAGTCGTGTCGGCTGCAACTGCCTCATAATTTAGCCACCGTGGCGGGGCATCCTTAATGGCGCATGCGTCGCCAATGCCAGCCACACTACGCCGTACACCACGCCCATCGATAACGATCCCTTGCTTCCGTACTGGAGCAGAAATTTCACACTCAACTGAAGTCGATTACTGCGATCAGATCCAGAAAAGAAGGAATTGAGGGACTGCCATCAATCAAAATTTCTGCTCGACTTGTCATCGCATGAGGTCAATGAACACGTCTCCACGACCCGACACTGAACGCGTAGGGAAGCGGCCCTCATATATCCACGCCAAGCTTCACTAATCGCACTCTTGCAAACCATGGAGCTCCGGCCAGCCGCCAGACGTATCAGGCTGGTTCATCACCCCACTTTTCCTGCCCGCCTGTTAGTAGAGTGGTCAGCTTCGACATGCCCCTCCACTCGAAGCCGTGCTGCTTCCCCTCATGCCATCTCCATCTGGCCAAGCATGTACAGCATGAGTGATTTGCTCAAAGACAACTGGGGCAGTGCGCTCCGGGGGTGCTGAGATGCCCCACTGGCAACGGACTGTGCACAGATCGATTTGCTTTAAAGTCCTGTCGCGCCCCGCGCATACTATCAGCTCCAAACTTGCTTCTCTCTGTATTTCCTACTACCCCGCATACTGTGCTCTTAGAGATTCTCACCAGACAAATACACAATTGCCAGGTAACAAACCGCCATGGATTTCCTCAAGAAAAAGATGAAGGAGCTCATGGATGACGACGACAAGAAGCCAGCCGGTGAGTAAACCCACAACAAATAAAGAGACTAATTGCTTATCTGGAAAGATTCTCAAGCTGCTCCTGGCGGTGCTGGCCCTGGTGATCGTGCACTCTCTGATAGCTACTATGGAGGTGGACAAGGCGGCCCTCCCCAAGACCAAGGCTATCCCCCCCAGGGTCATGGCTATTCGACTCAGGGTCCTCCTCAAGGTCAAGGATATCCACCCCAAGGATATCCGCCTCAAGGTCAAGGTTACCCACCTCAGGGCTATCCACAACAGCAGCCTTATGGCGGCGCTCCCACACCCACAGGTCCACCAGCGCCTTATGGAGCGCCTCCTCCAATGCCACCGGGCTGGACTCAGCAGTGGGATCAGAACAGCCAGCGATGGTTCTACATTGAGCAAGCTACTGGTCGCACTCAATGGGACCCTCCTTCGCATATGCCCCCTGGCCCATATGCTCCGCCCGCAGCAGGCGCACCCTACATGCCACCGGGCGGTCATGATGAGCGCGGCCTGTTCGGCAACACCCACGGCCACCAAGGACACGACTACACCCAGTCTGGCGCTGCCACGAACGAGGCCGAGAAGAAGAAGGGTCATTCTAATGCCATGCTCGCTGCCGCTGGTGTCGGAGGTATCGCAGCCGGGGCCTTCATTGGCCATCAACTCGGTATGTCGCTTTTGTGTATGTGACATGCAGCATCGACATTAACGTATCTCAGCCGACGACAGCGACGACGAGAAGCAGCAGTCATATGCGCCTCCAGCGGCGGCTCCCGCAGCTGCTGCAGGTGGCTACGGTGCTGACCCTGGTTATGGGGCTGATCCCGCCTATGGAGCTCCTCCTCCATCAGACCCTTATGAGAACCACCCGGCTTTTGAAGAGCCTCCCCCAGTTCCCACCCATGACGCGGACGGTGACTCCATCTCAAGTAGTGACCGTGAGTCCATGGAGGAGAAGCGCGAGGAGCTCATCGAGGCGCAGGAGGAGTATCAGGAGGAACTTGAAGAGAACTATGACGACTAAACGCAGGACTTTCGGTTGTCGATCGATCGGTGCGTGTCAAGGGGCGAGCTCATAAGCGTAAGCATGGATATGTCCTAGGACTTGTGAACCATGAGTATTGTTAGCGAGGCGCAGAGAAGGAAGGAAGAGGTGCAAGATCAGCCAACTTGTGATTCTCTCACTCGGATCCAAGGAAAACAGTTTCAGATTTGTACAAACTAAGGCAATACCACTTAACTCCATCGTCACTACAGTGACGAACCAAGGCCATTATTCCATACTTCTTCACTGTTGTGTCCCCAGCGAAACCCATGGATATTCGCACCCTCACAATGAGAGAATGTAGTGAGCGTCTAGTCGTCCCCTTCCCTTCAAACCGTCGTTACTGTGTCGCAAGCTAGAGTGAGCGTGGCTAGCAGCAGTCGCAGCAGTCCAGGCAATCTAAGCAGCATTCGCATGTCTCACCGCAGAGCCAGCAGCAGCACAAGGTCGCGAGACTAGTCATTGCATTAGCTCAGTTCCACTAATTCGAATTCTCTACACCCAGGCAGTGTTGCGGTAGGAAAGGAAACACTTACCAAGCAGTCAAGCATCCCCTCTCCTTCTTGGGCTCCTCTTGTGGCGGTGGTGGTCCTTGTTGGTAATACATCTAGTTCACGAATAGTGTCAGCCACACCCAGATCTGTCTCAAAGTTGCATTTGACAATTTGATGATAGATTAGACTTACCTGTTGCTGAGGCGGCGGGTATTGACCATAGCCCGGCTGCGGAGGGCCATAGTAGCCAGGTTGTTGAGGTGGTGGGTAGCTCATATTTGCTATCAAGTGTTGTAGACTTGACGTTGGAATAGAGATGCGGGCTCGTGGCTGGTGAAGCGTCTAGCTCGTGGTGTGGCAAGTGAAGAGAGGCTGGTGGTGAGGGTGCGCTGTGGCAGAGGAGTGTGGCAGTCGATATGTGTGGCACAGCAAAGCGGAACTTTAGGGGGACCAACCCGTGTCTTTAAGATTACACGTCTTAACGCGCTGGCTATTGCGTTCGGAAAACGGCAACACCGGATCTGCGAGGTAAAGGGCGCAAGAGGCTATGCACGACCCAACATGCTCATTGCAATTCACCGCGTCGATGCCGTTATACGTTCCATACTTTTAGACAGCTGCGGGTGAGCTTTGCTCGGCGCCACAAGTGTGGCAGTCATGGCACATAGCTGTGGTATTTGCTCGGATTACTGAGGCAAGAGTGGGACCAGGCAAGCCACTGCTGTGATGATAGACGCACGAACCTTGTCATACGCGTATGCAAAGTCTTGGTACGGAAGGCGCATGACTTTACGGCGTTTCATTCTGCGTATGTGACTGAGAAATGCGGTTTACATTGTGTTACTGCGTGGTGCGGTGTTGCTAGCATATCTGTTGAAAATCTGATATTCAGTACGCAAACGTCTTGTACACAGGGCCTCGATATCCCCAGCCACTGGTGCGGGAAAAGCGCGAGCTGAAATGACCTTTCTGTAAATCGCACATGTGAGGTGGTCTTGGGCGCATATGCGAGCTTGCCGTGCGTTCCGTACGCTAGTGACCAGCATAGCTTAGCTGTGGCGCCACTTTTTCAAGAGGCAATATTAGACGGACCACTCAAGTGGCTCAGTAATCCTTGGCATGAGAGCGACGAAGCTGGTGCTTTGTAGAGATCTTGCCGACGAGATTTCCTGCCATAACTCAACTTGCGAACTCGACACGAAGACGAAAGTACCATCAAGAGATCCGAAAGCTACTGCGGTGGTGATGCCGTGGACGTTGAGCGACGCGGATGCGTCTGGCACCAAGGCAATAAGCCGTCGGCGACCAAGTGGAGAGTCTGCGGTCCGAAAAACGATGTTTGACACTCTGGCTGAGAGCCGGCTTGGCAGTAAAAGGACTCTGGAAGGGTCGGCCCAACAGCACGGTGAGTTCTTGTGGCGCATGTGAGGCGCAGTCTCCATACAAGCAATAGGATGCCAGGATTGTCAGTACCAAACAAACGGGTTGGTCCGTATGACAGCTCGTCATATCGTAGTGTCAGACTACGCGTGGATCGGCAGAAGAAGAAACAGAACAGTCTGTAGAAGTCGTAATGTGGAACTTGGAAATGGGCCTCATGCGTGATCTTTGGCTCGTTTGACAGGAGATACGTTTCGCCGTCGACTCTTACAAGGAGAGGCAGCGATGGTGTCATGAATTGACAGTGCTTGGGGTTACGGCGCCTCATCACGAGCTTCCAGTGCTTCCGCTGACCGAGGTACAAAACCCCGTTCATCCCTCCGCTTCTGTACCCACTCGCCGAAAGGTTTCCAGATAGCCTCTTTTTCGGCCGGCTTGAGACTTGCCGCTAGACCGCTTGTGCTCGTAGTAACAAACACCCTGGACCCGTTCCATACGTTCCCGTCAGCATCCCGCTCTTCCTGGCCATCCTCGCTTTTACCCATGTTGTGCTCTTCATCCTGCCACCCATACTTGAAGTCTTTCTTGCCCATGTTCTTGCCATAGCGATACCGCCAGATGGCTTCCCAGATACCCTTGCCTACTATGCACACAGCCTCTGGCTTGTATTTGAGGAATTTGGCGTCGAGTTTCGCGGTACCTGCCGCAGTCTCCTCTTTCGAGAGTTCGGCAGCGTCTTTGGAGGGTCTCTCGACAATGTTGGTGTTGCCCATGCAATACAGATCCGGGAGACTCCGATCTTCCTCAGGCTTCAGTCGACGATCGGTAAGTCCTGAGGAGTGGAGCAGCTTCCAGAAAAGATTCGAGGGGTGTGCATACGCATGCCCTGCAGCGGCCGTCTGAACACCCGGATTCGTGCCAACGAAGACACAGATCAAGTTAGGCTCTAGTATGTCGACCAGCGGGGATAGATGCGCGTATTTGGACGGGTCAGCATATTTGCTGGGCTTCCTCTTCTTCTTCGGTCGTGGGGAGGATTCTGGTGCACTTTTCACAGCCGCCATCACAGTAGTCCTAGTGCGCTTTCGAGATATTATTGGCGATCTGGATATTGGTGTGGTAAGCTGCTCCGTCTGCGTATCTGTGTATTGGAACTTCTTCAGTCGGTCTTGAAAGGATGCGGATGGTGATGTCGCCAGCCTCTCATCGAGTTTTCCGACATCATCGTCGCTCGGAACTGGTGGAGATGCTTCACCTTGCTCACTCAGCTGCTGATCTGAGCGTGTCCGGGCCATAAGCGTTGCGTTGTGTCTGAAACTTGAGAACGAACATAGCCGACGCGTCATTTCGACATTCAGACGCGTTGACGTCATCTGGCCCACTTTTATCTAGCGCGAAGTGTTTACCTGCGCACTGGAAACAGCACGATCGCAAGGCAGCCTTCACAACACCGTTCTGTATTTTCAAAAACACTCGTCACGCTGCTATTTACTATCTGAAAATTTGTGTATACCCACTCGTCCTTCTCTCCATATCCTTCATGGGCTTTGGCTGTATCTGGGTCCACCTCTTTGACAACCGTGAGTGTAGAGACAGCCACAGAGTATACATCTTCGTGTGAGAGCTAGCTGAAGATGATGGTGCCGTAGTGCTTTGGCGACATCGTCTCATCATGCACATCTCGACTGTAAGCCCTGGCCCAAAGCTGGTCGCAACAATGTTCTCTCTGCCTTCCCCCATTCGGCGAAGTTTGTCTAACACGATGAGTACGGTTGGGCTGGATGAATTCCCATAGTTATGGTACACGTCGAGTGAGGCTCTGATGTGCTCGTCTGTGAGTTGCAGAGCTTGCTTGGCCCCCTGTAGAATAGTTGCACCGCCAGGATGGATAGCCCAATCGAAGTTCGAAGCAGTACTGCGAGCCACCGATGCAGCGGGGTGGGTAGTATTGGAGGTGACATGGAGTCGTTCGAACATAGGTAGGATGGCTTTGATGACTGTTCCTGGGACGTCTTTGCTGATAGTAGCTATCATGCCTGCTAATATATTAGCACCGACTCAAAGCAGCAGAAACGCAACATTGGACGTTGCAGGAACATACCATGCTTCTCGATATCGTACGAGATGTAGCTCGAAGTACCCGGCACGACTACACTGTCCCATTCTTTCAGCTCGAACACTGGCTTTTGCTTGTCTTCCAGCGCAAGGCCGTTGCATACTGTTAGCGCTGCTGCACCATCTGAGAATAGCGCTGGAGCTACGTGCAGCTTGTCGTCTTTACAGGCAGCTTGAATCTCTGCCTGGATAGAAAGACTGCATAGTTCACACGCCATCACCAAGACTCGGGCCGGGCGGCCTCTTTGTGATGCCGCAGCGGCGATGCTAGCGGCTGCACGAAGCGCGGATAGACCACCTGCACACCCCACGCCATGGAGTAGCACTCGTTGTACACTCGGAAGAAGTCCGAGCTCCTGGCATACAAAGAGATCATAGCCGGGGTTACTCTGATCAGTGCAAGTCACTGCTACCGTGTGCGTTATGTCGCTGGGCTCAAGGCAAGCTTCTCGCATAGCCTCTTTGCACGCAGAGGTAGCGAGCCTTACACCTTCCGTTCGGAATATGCGGGAGATGGAGTCGACATCCGATGGTGCAGCGTTTTCTTTGGTCCATCCTGCATAGCTGAGGGTAGTTGGGCGGGAGATGATCTTAGTTTTGTTGTTGAATTGGATGAGCTTCTGAATACTAGTGAGACCATTAGCATTGGACCAATAGTTTTAATGAAAGACACTGGATGACTGACGCTGGTGAACTTATTTCGTCGGGGTACAAGCGCTGCAAGAAGTCTTCAAATTGCTCCTGTCTTACTGAATGGGGCGGGTACTCATGGCCCAGGCCAATGATGTATATAGCATTGGTTTTGCTACTGCGTAACATGCCGTTCACTGAAGACATTTGCCCCTTGGATCAAAACCGACTGCGACGTGGAAGACGTAAGCTTATCACTCCCTACGTCCTTACATCCGTCCCATCACCTTACCGCAGATGCGGTCTTCGTATCTACACCCATTCTCGATGTATATTCCAGGCTCCGCCACTCTTGACTCACCCGTAACCCGGAGTTCTCAACACATCCATACGGAGACTTGATATACTACGGCCTTGCTTCTCCCCCTTGTAATCCACGACTCGAATGAGCCTTCTCCGTCCAGTGAACACTATTTCTGCCTCTAGCGAGGTATTGATAGCCTACCGCAGGCCAGTAAGAGATGAGATGGGCGTGCTCTCGCTACATTTGCTGCAGTCTCAGCACACCCGCGAAGACTTGGTATGCCACCAACAAGTTCCACTCGCCAACGAACTGCGGCCTGTTCGAAAGACCTCGAGCGTTGTGGCCACACGAAACCAGCATTTACGCCGTCGATAGTGCGCCGCTGACGGGGCGAAAATGGTAGAGCCTTAGTATTCGTGTGCCTAAACCTTGTGATCTCGCGAAGCAAAGCCTCATTAGGCATCCAGACAAGACTTTTCGATACGTAAATGTAAATGTGCTGGAAGATATTGCTGGTCCTTCTTTGCTCGATTATCACGCTGTGATCCTGCCGCTGCGTTCGGGACATTTTCTTTGTTGAAATATTCCCCCTTGACAACGCAGCCATGATCAAATATGGAAATGGGAATTAGAAATTACACAGAATTCCTTGGGCCTTCATATGCGGGCTCAGACATCATTGAGGAACTCCGGCGGTGTATCTTCTGAGCTTCTCATACGTGAACGAACGCGGGAGAAAGAGATGCACTAGGCGCTGGCGCTTGCCACAGTCGCTAGCGAACCTTTGAGTCGACGATATGCGTATCTCACTGGCCTACATGGCCCCCAGACATCGTGTTCGGCCGTGTTGGCGCCCCGATCATCTACCAATGGGTTTTTGTGATAACGAAGACCGTCGAAGATGGACTACCGGTCAAGTCCGCATCATACTAGCCTGGAATCTCTCGATCCAAGCGAGCGCCACAAGATTGCCTGACCGGGGCGTGCAAAGTGAAAGCCTATCAAGCTACTCAACGCCTTGCAGACTATTTTTCATTTTACCACTGGAAGAGGCGAGTACGTAAAACGGGATATGGAGAACAACGAGATTCTAGATCTGACGATTAGCTCTAGGTCAGGGCCAAGAGATAGAGTAATGACAGAAATGGGTTGACTACACATGCAGCTAACGCGTGCCGTGTTCGAAGAACCGTCATTCCTTGGGGCGATAGTAAGCGTAGTCAGCGTGTACCATCTGGTGGGCGTGAGACTTTACGAGCCTCTCAACTTTCAACAACATCGCCAAGGAGTCGTGCCACTACCGTCACACGCGGTAGGGTACGGAGTACACTATTTTGAGCGTTCTCTAGTACTCTTCTGGGGCGGAGATGATCTCCTTGGACTTTCAGAGGAGTGTAGCGGTGGTCAGGAAGTAAGATGGGGCCACGGCACTGCAGGATAATTTGAGTTGCCGAAGGATTCGTGTTGTAGGCTAAGAGGACGTTCCCGAGTAAGCGTGGGTGTGGTAGATACGATACCCGGTTCAATACCGAGATAAAGGTGTGGAAGGATCTCGGTAAGAGCGTGGAACGGTCCCTATCTGGAGTGACAGATCTCCATGGTGTTTATTGCTAGTGTTGTGATGGATGTTGGTGGAGAAAAGTCGTGACGTGCAGTGCGAGGAGACCTGCTCCTGACCAATCGATGGCAGAGAGGACGAGAAATAGATTTGGAGGGGGTGTCCATCTTCGCGATCGATTGGCGGCTTACGGTGTGAGCAGATTGCGATTCAGGGCGTATGTAAGCGCTGTCTTACCTAGAGGTGGCACGGTAGACGCATGTCAGATGCCATCGAACTTCGCCGACGGCTGCTCTTCTAGGAAATGGGGTCCTTCATCAAACTTACATACGTGCCATCATCGTGCTTCGCTGTCATTGTTGAGCATGCTCTGCCGCATGCGGGGGTGCTGCCAATCCGCGGTCCGAACCGTAGTGGATGTACTAAAGTCGTTGGACGGTTCGCGTCTGTTGTACAGAACTCTTCCCCGGGAAAGATGCTCGGTTCCAAATCATCGACGGGTGGAACGTACGATGACTTCCGTTATCCATGGGTACCTGCCCAGGTGGGTAGTGGGGCGTAAACACGTGACCCTGAGAACCATTGTACCAATGAACAATTCAGCTCGGCGAAAGCGGCGAAGAGGGGCCAACAAAGTGTGCGCGTAATCCATAGGAGAGGACTAGCTTGTATGTCGGATGCTGACCATGTGCGACTAATATTGGATGGTCTTGTACAAAGCAGGAGCCCTTGCGAAGCTGTCCAGGTGTCGCAGAAACCTACACACGGCGAATTAGGTATTTAAGGCGGTCAGTTAGGCCTCAACTCGGGTCATCTCATCTCGGCGACTGCGGCGTTGCTTTCGGGCTTATGCTACCAGACGTCCAGTGATTGCTGCTGTTTTCGCTTCCTACAGGATCCGTGCCATGCGCAATGCTTTCCTAATCCGGATTACTTCGTGTGGCGGCCGGACTAGTGTAAGATGTACCGCGAAAGCACTCGCGAAAAGCATCGTTGCAAGTTAGCCCTCACGTGGTTGCCTGTGTGCATTTGCGAAGTGGGTTCGAGTTTTGGATGAGACACCGCTGTTTAGGAGTATATATGCTAAGAATCGCATGCCATCATAACATACTTTCCGATAGCGTTGTCGATCACGAAGAGAAACATGATGGATATACGCAGATATGACGACGTTTCATACGGATTTGAGATTATGCGACAGCATAATTTTGGATGGAATAGCAAGCTCCTTGTGGAGCAACCTAAGAAGCAGTGAGCGAAGCATGCGACAACGACTTGACCAGGACTGATTTGCAAGAAACGACAGCCAAAAACCTCGTACACCTCGAGTCGAAGATGTAGCTTCAGACATCTATACACGTCTACCACGTGAGCTCCGCAATCGCGTGTATGCATTCTGCGTTCAGGGATCCTATGACAACGAAGTCATCGTTCGGCGCACAGCAATTGGAAACGGCCGACGCTTCGCGCACCTCATCCGACAGGCGTGTGGCCAGCATTCCTACCAGTGGATCGAAGACCCTACCGCAGCTTACATGAGCGCAGGAAGTCTGGGCAGTGAGGTTGCTAGAGAATTGCTCGAATGCTACTATTGGACGCGTACATTCAAGTTTGCCCATCACGAGCTTTTTCTGCTCAAAGCATTTCTTGAAACGGATGGGTTCGGGCTTGGAATGATCCCAGCACATTACGCAAGACGTTTGCACATACAGGTTCGGCCTCTTGACTTCGCGTTCCTGTTGCCGGAGAAGCGGCTGTTTGAAGAGCGGCGGTATTGCAACATTATCGAGGGCCTCGCTATCATCAAGACCGCTCGTACTGAGGTCGTAATCGAAGTCGACCTAGCGCAAGGGTCTCTGGGGGATGCTGATTACGAGCGCTTCTCGAACGAAGCTGCGCAGTTCATGCTCAAGATAGGAAGTGTGGTAGAGACGCTCAGACGGACGGGACTGCGCATAAACCTAGCGATCATGTAACCTCAGAAGTCCGGAGGATATCCACACGGTTTTAATTATAGGGAGCATAAACTTAGCATTAGCGTAGGAGTCAATTGATAAATTAGAGTGGTCGTGCCTTTACGTAGTACAGCTGCCTTTCGCTTGCTCTTCTAATATGATCGGTATAGTCTCGACATGTCCTAGAGATTCTGGTGGCGTGGCCAGGCGTAATTAGGCCGCCGTCGTGTTTCGTCCTCCGTATCATGCGATTCGTAGCTAGGCAATTGCTTCTGTTAGCCTGCACAAAAGCCGAGAAAACAACCTCTAAGAGAGACTTCGAAACAGAATAGCCGTGATTAGACACTGTTGTGGGCTTCATGAGACGATGAAATGAGACGAAAAGACGGTGTTGGCGAAAGTTTCGTTGACGTGTGCCGAAGCATAAGCACGCTAGCCAGCAACGGGGGCTGAAGGATCGCGACTGCTTCCGATCTCCACCAGCGCAACTTGGCTTAAGCCACGATGCAACACTGTGCCGACCATCCAATCCCAACGTCTCAATCCCAGAGCTTGAATTGATCATTTCCATCTCGCAGAAGGGCCTGCGCGACAAACGCACTGTTCACGCGATGTACGTAACTGTCAGCTTCTATCGCAACTCTTCTATTGCTTTATCAACACAGGAAGCATCGACAACCTCCTAACGTCTATAGACCATATATGTTGGTTTTATCGAAGAACACAAGTACTGCTTCGCTACCTCTCACCTTTACTACAGCATCTGTCCCGACCGCTTCGACTACCACGTTACTTATGGGCTCACCCTGAGGAAATGACTGTCCAGCCCAAGATGTCAACGAGCTGTTCCCAGTGTTGACAAACGGTGCTGTCAATCTCTTCACACCCAAACATCCGCCATCGGAACCCACTGCGCCCGATAGATCAACACGTACCGAGAAGTCCTCGGTCGAGTTGGCGTAGAATGGCTTCATGTTGATAAGTGCTAGTTTCGATAGGTGATCGTCGACGTAAAACGCATATGCAGAGAATGATTCTGAATCAACACCAGGAGGTGGCTCGAGAGCGCGTACCCGTGTTTCAGGCACAGCAAATGCCTCGGCCATGAAAAGCTGCGCGAGGAAAGATGGTAGCGTTCGTGCTGGACCTCTCAACTCGCTGTCGCGGGGGTACAGCATCGAATAAGTGCTGAACCCCGGACTACCGTTTGCACCGGGCGTGTTGAGCTGTTCGTTCGACTGAAGAGCAAGTGTAGCCCCCTGGTGTAGATGCGTAGAACTGGCGTTCCTTGTGGCGTAGATGAGCTCGCTATCAATGACCCAGAGTGCTTGCGCGAATGTATCGGTAACGTTTGGAGCTCCAGAGCAAGAGACGGAGTTGAACTCGCCGATGTTCCAACTTTTTCCGGCGTCAAGAGCAGCGCGGGCAGACGGATATATTTCTTCGTCACAGTAGCGTGCGAGCTCGGTATGATTGAGGATGTTTTCGATAGTGGCCAAGGCGGCGCGTTTTGGATCGCAGGTTGAGAAGGCGTATGAATGTATCGAATATATGCCGACCTGATCTTCTGAGTCGATACCTGCTGGAATGAGTGCAGCAGGTCGAACTTCGAGGCCTGAGTCATCGGTCGTGGCAGAGGATGCCCACCAGCGCTCTTGAGGCAGATCCGAACTGTTCAAAGCATCCAGCGCGGTATCTATGCTAGCTGTGTACTGCTTCCATTGCTGCACGTAGGCTGCAGTCGAGTCATTCCACCGACTCTCGTCATAGTTGGTCGGCTCGTTACCAAGCTCGAGGTATGCGACCTTATCTGATTGATAGGTGAGCGATGCGACTGCGAGGCCTGTAGAAATTTTCAAACTCTCATTGCCAAAATTGAGAGTTGAGATGAATCTGGTGCCATTGGGGAAATTACTCCAGCTTTTGTAGTAGTCGGGTCCAACTGTAGTTCGCCATACGCCGCCTTCCGGGCTAGTGGTACGCACCACGTCGCCACCGTCTGCGTCGAAAACCATACTGTCCATGGTGATGCCGCCAGGTCGTATCACAGGACTTCCGCCATGCTCATGGATTCTGTTCAAGGCACTGAAGGTAAGGTTGTTCGGAGTGCTAGCGTTGCCAAAGAACTCAACCCAGAAGGCAGGTTCGAAAGAAAACGAGGCAAAGGAGTTGCTATGTGGTATCGAAGCTCCTCCTGCAGTCTTTGGTACGCTTAGGTATTCGGCTCCGGAGTGGTCTGTCGTTGGGTATGCGTAGACAGCGGAGGCTGCAAGGGAGATGGCGGCGACTTTGAGTGAGGCCATTATGGAAGTCCTGAGATTGTTGGGGGCTTATGGAGGTAGCCTTACCAGATTCCTATGGATATCTGAGCTTCATATGCCATCAGAAGCTATGACACAATGCGTGTCGACATCATCGTGCCTCTCCTTCTAGGCTAAAGCGGACGAGATTATTCCGACGGCCGCGAGATGTTCCATTGAGCTGCCGGAAAGGTTGCTGAAATGGTCCTAGAAAATGTGGGGAGGTTTGCGGGGAATTGGCGGATCGTCGGGCTCGCTCCATAGCGGGGGCAAAAGTCGAATTTAGGAACAAAGGGTTAAAACCATGGCACTAATCACCCGCTCATTGACCTGCGATATATCCTAATAGAGACAGAATTTGCCCCAGCGCATAGCGATCTTCTATCCTACCTTCTTAATCTGCCATTATCTAACCATGTTATCAGACTATCAACTGGAGATTCTGAGTAGAGTCCCCAGGCAGCAGGGGATGGTAAACAGAATCTAGAAACGTGGTTCTTGCTGCGTCCATAAGACAAAATAAGAAATGCCGCGGATTGATAGCAAGTATCGATCGGCTTGATTTATTTCTATTTTGTACCCACGGCTCCGTGTGGTGCACCTGCCCTTCGTCGCATCATGACCTCGCCCATTGCATTTCTCACCTCTTTCTCCTGATGTACCACATTCTGCACCATGTACTTCTTGAGTGCTTCCCTCAGCTCACCCTTTGCCCTCTCGTTGTCCCTATATGGTACACTTTCCAGCTCCAGCAGTCTGTTCGCATCCTTATTGCTCTCAGCGACAAGCGCGCTGAGACGATCAAGCTGCTTGTGGCGAGTGTCTTCGGTATCGTCGTTGGCTTTCGCGGCATGTTGGGGGTCGCTTCGGTAAAGTGGCATAAGTAGACCGAGAAACTGCGTGAGGGAGATCGCAGCTTTCTTCAATATGGTGATGACTTGAAAGGGTAGGTATGCGGGACGGAGGTTGGTTCGTGCGACGAAGGGGTTCAGGTATTTCGAGAGGAAAGTAGGATAGTCTGGGCGAAGAGCGGTACGGATCTCGAAAGTCGCAACAGCGAGAAGTCCCAGGTAGCGCCAGTACGACCCGTCTGTTAGGAAGCCGAGGGCATTTGCGCCGACTAGAACGATGAGGAGTACGCCGTAGGTCGTAGCGGTAGTAAGCAGTGCGCTGTCTGTGTAGTCCTTGATGGTCAAACAACTCTGGCATTGCGCAAAGATGCTCGGTCCGAAGCGGTCATATGCGAATCGCTTCACAGGATCGATTATGATGTCTTTGGCTCGCTTCAAATGAACATAGAAGTCATTCGCCCTGTCCCTATCCACGTTCGGCCCAATCTTATCTGGGTGATATCGAATGGTCAGCCTCCTGAATCGCGTATTTAGTGCGCTCTCGTCGACATCTAGCGGTACGCCGAGGTCGTTGTATGCATTGCTAGAGCGCTGCAGGTTGAAGTCGACTTCGTATATGGTGAAGGCGAAGTAGGCGGCGTAGATGGCTATGAGGATGTTGCGGCGATGCTTGATAAAGCGCGGAGTACCGGGCTGCGGTTTCGGGTCGCCTGCGCGAATGAAGATGCTATAGAGAATGGATTGGGCCCATCCTGCTGCCTGTGACGCGTTAAATCTTGCTGTGCCAAAGATGTAAAGGCTAGCTTACGATGGGTATGAGGAACTGCCACACTAGGAAAGGACCCAGGGTGTCAAATGACACGTTCGATATCGCCATGGTGCTCGGTCACTGGTGTGGAAACATGAAGACGTAAGGTCGCTGCATCGAAGAGTGAATCGGAAGCCAAGTGTCATCGCGGAGCGAGTTCGGAACGTTCCGAGCACTGCCGAGGCACGTGCGTTCGCCGCAGCACCTTGAAGCCCTGACAGAACTACATGGTTGCGTGAGATATGTTGTTACACATACACAATAATTGTTCTAGTAGGGTACATTAAACGTCGTGGGAATGTTGAGCCGCTGAATAGTCTGTGTTGACTGATTCAAAAGGCCTTATAACATTCACGCACCATAAGATTGCTCCCATGTGATAACGAAACATCCTTGCATTAAAGAAAGATGAGGCTGCGCCTTTGGCTGAGACTGAGGTCTGATCGTGGTTTGGGCAAGTCATGTTGGTCAAGGTTTGGTGTGAGGGATAACTGTGATACTTGGGGAACTTTCCAAGGTTGAGTCCAGCGACCTCGCTCACGTACACGCACGCATAATAATCTTAGAAACTCATTCAAACCAGCGACAGATACCATCTACACTCTATGGATACTCAAAAGGATGGACAGTACCGGCGATATTGACAAGGCGTTCACTGATGGCTTAAACGAAGCAGCCGATCTCTAGAACACCGACCGCCTGGACGAATGTATCGAAAAAACCCGCGCCCTTCTAGCTAATGACACTACACCACGATATCACCGTATGAAAGCGCTCATCTTGTTGGCTTCAACATTGGGCAACTGGGAAGACGCGAACGACTGTCACGTAGAGGCGGAGACCATGTGGCGTGTGGTTAGGCGCTGGCATCCAGAGGGTGAGGACGCTGAGCTCGATAGGTTCATGAAAGATCTGCGTGAATCGCTAGACGAAGTGGGTACCGAGTTGCAGCGAACTGGGCCTGGAGTCCCTCGAAATGACCGACGATGAGATGGAAGATTGACCACCTGCTGGTATTCCCGCAATCGAGATTACTGCGCCTGGCGGTGTCCCCACTATCAAGATGACTGCGCCTGCCAAAGGTGCGGGTAAGACTACAGATGGTGCTGAGGCTTCTTAAGACCAAGCAGAAGAGTTATGCCCCGACCTTGATCGATTCCTACTTCCCTACTCCCCTGCTTAATATATCCTAGTCTCGAAGTCCGAAGCTGTGAATCGATGCTGTTCTTGCCAACGTTCAATCTCAGGCGCAGCGAGTATCGTCGTCGAGCTCACCTGCACTAAGTTCGGCGCCGTCAGCCTAGAGGCCAACTAGCACCTTTAAGCTTTCTTTCTAAATCTTGAGCACATTCGAGTTACTCTTCATTAGGGTGTGCATGTTCAAGGGCGTGAAAGATATGTTGTGATGAGAAAAGTCATAGATTTCTATGGTTGACGACATATGTCGATCAATGGTATAAAGCGATGCTATGCAATTAGAAACAAAACGAAACTCACGCATTCCTTAGACATGCGACCTAGCAAATTCCTCCATGCATCTCGAGCCTAGATGGGTGACGTTTGTGCGTCGGGTATAGTTCCTCCAGGCATTATGCATAACAAGTAACGACTCAACGATACCGTAGCGCACACAGCGCGCTCATTCGCAATCATGTACGACCAGCGCTCGTATCTTCGTCTTGCAACATTCCAGATCTTACATCTGTCCTCCGGCCTGAGGCATCAGCTCCTCGTCTTGCTGACGCTTCTCCTTGAGCGATCCAGCAGCCGAGCGGTTCTCGACGTCGCTGTCAGAGAGGTCGTACTGGCGGACGGCTTCGGCGATCTGAGCCTCGTCCATCTTGGGGAGCTGCTTGGCAGCCTGCACGTAGCTCATCTTCTCGGTGTAACCCTTGGCGAAGATGAGGTCAATTTCCTCGAGGGAACGACCAGCAGTCTCCGGGTAGAAGAAGTAGATGACGGGAATGAAGGATGCGTTCAGAGCAGCGAAGAGGAGGTAGGTTCCCCAGCCGATGTTGGTGATCAGGACGGGTGTAATCATGACAATGAAGAAGTTCCATAGCCAGTTATTGATAGTTCTTAGGAATATTAGCGTTGTCTTTCATATAATGGGTGCAGTAATAACTTACGAAAAGGCGTTGGCCTTCTGGCGGGTCTTGAGGGGGTTGATCTCGGCAGGGTACAACCAGGGAAGCGGCAGCCATGTAACACCGAAGAACGCGATGTACAAGAATAGACCGACAGCGGCACCCTTGGCAGGTCCCTCGTTGTTCTCGTTCTCTACGCCACCGGGGAGCAGGCAGGCAAAAGTGATGATCATGGCAGTCATCTGGCCGACGGTACCGATCAAGTATAACTTTCTGCGGCCAACACGCTCAACGAAGTAGAAAGAGGTAGCGGCGAACATGGCGTAAACAACCATGTTGACACCTCCAAGAAGTAGGGCCAGGTTGTGGTCGGTGTTCAGGGCACTCTGGCACAGAATAGGGAAGTAGTAGATGACAGCGTTGCAACCGGACAATTGTTGCATGAATTGCGACGAAGCACCGAGGATAGCACGACGGAAATGCTGGGACTTGCCGCCGGTCAGAAGAGCCTTGGTAGGGACCTTGCCGCCACCACCAGATGCGTTGACTGCATCGCGGATGACTTGCATTTGGACAATGACTTCTTGGTCGTCGCGGGGAACTCCATTGAGACCAGCCAGTACAGTAGCGGCTTCGTCTTCGTGATGGTGGTTAAGGAGCCATCGAGGAGATTCGGGTAGCGAGATCATCATAACGATGACGATGAGGGCGAAAACACACTGGAAAGCAATGGGGAATCTCCATGTGAAGTCATCGGGACCGTAGAGACAACCGTAATCGATCCAGTAGGCGATGAGCGTACCAATGGCAACCATGGAACCCTCGATGCAAATAACTTTACCGCGGTTCTTGGCCTTGCAGCACCTAGAAATAGTCAGCAATTGTTCGAAAGAGCAAGTTTTAGCATGACGTACTCAGCTTGGTAGGTGGGAATGGTAGAAGTGTTAATGCCGTTTCCAACACCAGTAATGCATCGTCCGACAATGAACTGGGCGGTAGCACCACTGTTGGGAGGAACGCAGGCAATCTGAATGATGACACCGATGATCATAACTCCGGCACCCAGGAAGATACTCTTGCGACGTCCAAGCTTGTCACCGAAGACGAAGACAAAGATGGCACCAAGCAGACAACCGACGGCATAGATGGAGACGACGAAACCCTCGTAGGTAGAGTCACCCTCGACTTCAGGGAACGCGGCTTGGAAGGCAGGAGCAGAGATGATTCCGCTCATGACACCCTGGTCATAACCGAAGAGTAGGAAGTCGGTAACAGCAACGATGGTGATGAGAACCTGGAGGGCCCTGCCGGACTTGCCCCAGTAGGTGGGAACACCATTTTCGGACTCCTTGATACGTGGCGGCATGGTTGCGTTGTATCGATGGAAACTGGAGAGGGGTGAGGAGATGCTGGGGAGGAAAGATCCGTGGGGAGAGAGTAGAGCTTTAAATGATCATCGTCCGTCAGAGTACAAGGGTGTTCGGCAGAAACGTGGTTACTGGTCGTCTACCCTCGGCCCACTAAAAGATACGCTACCAAGATTCCGACTGACGCGTGGAGAAAACTAGATAACGATTTTTTCCAACATCTTGGCCTTGGCTGGTGTAGCAGTATGCGAGCCTTGGTGCGGGCGGTAGAGGCGCAAATAAACTGTGGATACAAAGGCGAACCTAACAGGGTCTGGTGGTGGAGCAAGCCATCTTGGGCCAATCTTGGAGAAGAGCGGAGGACGCTTGCAGTCCAACAAGCGCGCTCGGCACAGCATGTCTCTGCTCCTAGCCCGAGGTTACCTCCACATTACGTCATGTGCGCAGGGCTTGGGGTCAGCCTGGGGAAGACGCAGGTGAAACGAGTGGTGAACGGCTGGTTCGTCAGTCGGCACAGAAGGCTCGAAGAAGTTTCTTCGCGGCCTACGCCACCCGGAAACGCCTGTCAAAATCTACGGTACGCATGTCAAGATGATGCAGGAACTCTGTCGTCGACTAGGACACCGGTGTAGGTCATAGGCACCATCTCGGGCTACATGCCGCCGTGTACGGATAGCGTGCTAAATCCTCCCATAAGGCACGGTTTCAGTCTCAACAAGAGGGCGCTTGACGTCATGCACCGGCGACTCGCGTCCGTCCCCATGCAGGGTCTGACCAACCGTGCGCATGCGGCTCTGCAGCCTTTGCAGCTTGGCCGATGATCTTAACCGACAGAGACTGCAGGTGGTGGAGCTTGAACACGCCATGTGCTGCAACGGTGACGATGGTTGCTGTGATGGTCGATGGTCGGCTGTACTACCTGGTATGGAGTGCAGCAACGTCGGGCGGCACTGCCGGCCGGGAGACGATTTGGCGCACGTGATAGCGGCATCTCTCGAGACATTCAGATTAAGTTGCTATACAGCCGAGGATTTGCCCATGCCGTCGGGATAGCACTTGGTGTGCAGACACTTCTCCTACATATTCTCGCCGTGCGGCCGATCAGCTTGGTCGCGCCGTAGAAACTGCTCGGTAGTCGCGGTCGCGCTTTCTGCCATGGCGGGACAAATTGCCAATGCATGCTTGGTAGTCGGGAGAGGCTCGTGTGGAGTTCGCAAGCCTAGCGTGGGGATGAGGCTGACATGTGCATTGTCTTGCAGATCTCGGGCCTTCCTGTTTCGGGACATCCGGGCGCTTTCCTCTGTCACAACTCCTTTCTTGTCATATAGGTAGGAGTAAACATCAGCAACAACATCGCCGAAAGCAGTACTCGTAGCATACGAAGGAGCTCCATATTGACAAGTCTACCCCGGGACCCAGCTAAACTGCGCAGATCTCTCCAGTACCCATCAATCCGCCCCAAATTATGCTCCCGCAAGCATTCCACATGCCGGAAAAGACGGCTCTCAAATCGTGTGCTAAAACACACCAAACGCCCCAACGACGTGGTAACTCCACATAACACAGTCAACCCCAATTTTATGTCGCTTTCGGTGCCTACTACACCGCACTCTCGCTCAAGTCCCTGCCAAGCGGCACATGCTTCAGTCTGTCACCGGAACCGCCGTCTAATGTCGGGGTCTCCGCTTTATGCAAATGCCGTATTGATAATCACACTGATAATCACACTCCACTTTTCCATCACTCCCTCCAACGCAGGGTCACTCTAAAATCCGCCAATTACTGTTGAATATGCATCATCATCGTGACGGACCTCCACCGAGTTGCTGTTTTGATCCCACTTGGTTGTCATCGTCGACCCCATTGCCAGGACTCTGGGACTGGGGAAAACGGCGGGGATCAAATTCAAGAACGTTCTGCTACGATCTCCTAGCTCTAACGTCTCGGCTCGATGCGAGGGTTATGGTTGACAGATCCACTTCCGTACTCAGCCGCATAAAGGCGTGCCACTTCCCCGACTGATTCGACCTCCGACTTGTCATCGGAGCGACTTAGTCAACCCGATCCCAAGACCCAACCTCCGTACCAAGGATGTTGCCAATGTCCGATAGTTCCATCCGATGTCCCAAGATAGTGTGGGGATCCCACCATCTCCAGGATCTACTCCTCCTCAACAGTCATGTGTCCCACCATCGCTAAAGTCATCAGGTCCCTCGTGCATTGCCCAGGTAGTCGCCAATGCTAGTCGCAGAACAGCGGGCCCACGGACGGACTAGAGTTGGGTCTGGGGGCCTTTCATCTCTGAAGACAGTCGTCAGTCGTTTCCCCGTCTATTGAACCGAGGCGGCTCTTCGGTGTAGCTGGCGTGTCTCTTTTTGCCCCTAGAAGAAGGCCCCTTCTGGGTCTACGGATATCCAGAGCTGCTTGTATTTCTCATTTGCTTCATTGTACCCGCGAAGTCCTTTCTTGCTTGACTTCACACCAGGCCGCTTCCTTTGTTTTTGAGATTGCGCGGCAAGAGCATGTTCGAGCTCTTTGATTTTTCAGTGTAATAACGGGTACTCCTGGAGTGATCAATTTCCGTCCTGCTGTTTGAGTTTTCGTATCCCGTGCCAACTGGAAATTGCGAGCAAGCGAGCTGTAACACCGTCATCACGGGCGGCCGGTATCTATAAGAATGTTGAGTGTAGCGGCGTATTATTCAGCACCATTCGCGTGGACCACACATGAGGCGCATCCAGACGTGATAGCTCTGTCACAAATCTGACACTGTTGTGATGACCGACCGCAATTACCAGCGACGCACCGTCGAGTAGATTAGGTTCGGATGGCCACCACTACATATATCTTATACATATTGCTGCCGCATTCGTTAATGAGAACAGTTTTGGAGTTGAAGTTGCAGCTGGCAAGTCCGAAGTACGATGAAGCATGCGCGCACGGATCACGTCATGTGTTAGCGTGTCTTTCGACGCGTCGCCGGCACGTAAGCACTCCACTGCCACAATCTCAACACCGCAACCGGCATATCACATCTCACGCGCGGAAGATCTACAGAAGAGTCCTCTGAAGGTTTTGGTCGCTCATCATTCTGGTTCCGCCGAAAGACCCTCGCGCGTAATTACACAGCTCCATTGGGCGACTTTGGCACAATCGACTGCGTACCCCGGGTTTGGTCGCTACCCAACGATACCATTTCAGCTTAGTGAACATCATCCGCTCTCATCACCATGGCGCGCAAAATGTCCCCGGAAGAGTATCAGGCGATTGGCCGCAGTTACTATAAGCTGAAACAATACGAGAAAGCCTTGGAAACCTTTTCGAAAGGCATCGAGGCTTGTGCAACCGCTGATCTGTACGACCATCGGGCTGCTACGTACGACAAACTTGGAAACCTTAACGCCGCGGTCAAAGATGGCAGAGAGATGATCAGATTGAACAAGAAAGATGTTAAGGGCTACTTACGCACGGCGAACATTCTGGAGAAGTTGGAGAAACCCGAGACGGCGCTTGGGATTTACAAGTACGGAATGAAGAATGTGCCACCTAGCGACAAGAACTTCAAGGTATGTGGTGTATTCTTTGTCCTGTTATGAGGACACACCTTCCACTTTGTCTTCTGCATGGATTACTGAGTGTCGGCAGCTCTTGCAACAACTTCACGATAAGTTCACTCGAAAACTATCACCTGCATCGGCCATCGATCCGTTCACAGTTCTGCCCGCTGAGCTAGCGGAAATGGTACTAGAGTATTGCTCCTTCCGCCACATGGTCAACTGCATGCGCGTCAGCAAGGGATGGAGGGACTATCTCTCCAAGTTACCTAAGCTTTGGATGCATCTCGATCTCTCCGGCGCCCGCAGACCAGTCCCTCGTTCTTTTGTTAATACATCTTTCAAGCGCTCGGAATACCGAATGACACGCATTACGATCCATCGCTTCGAACACATGGACGTACTCAAGAACCTTGTGAAAGCAGCCAAGGACCTTTCAGAACTAGAGCTCATTTCCTTACCACATACCATGTCAGCTACGTTGATCGATATTGTCAAAAGCGCTCCGAAGCTAAAGAAGTTCACGGTACATCCAGAAATCACGCAAGATACTGCGGAGCAGATAATGCATACGCAACCTGTACTGGAACACATAGCATTTGGCGCGTTGAGGGCTTCCAGAACCGTCACTAATTGGACGGCTTCATTTGGAAATCTCCGCACACTCAGCATACATTGTTCGTCCCCCATCTCGACGACGAATCTCAGACTAAGCGACCTCCTGAGTCGAACGCCATGTCTCGAATCCTTGTCACTCTCCAATATACTTCACTTTGAGTCCCACCAAGGATGGCCCGGAGACGAGGCTCAACTACCACCATTGAAAAGCCTGGCTCTGAAGCAGGTGGATCTCTCTTCAATCCCTTTACTCCCGCCCACGCTACAACGACTTGTCATTGAGAATGGCGGCGGTCGATTGAACATAAGAAACTTCCTGACGTCGCGGTGCTGTGTACCTGAGCTTACACACCTAGCCGTATCTGGCTTCAGAGGCCTCAGTGTAGATACACTAGGAAATCTCCTGGATCACTGCCTGCACGACAGCGAAATGCGAGCATGCTTAACCTCAAAACCTCTACAATCGTTAACCCTGAACGGTCTTCTACTCGATGAAGTCTCACCGCTCCTGTTCGGAACCGGGTTCTCTGGGGGACAAGAGTCCATATGCGGTAGTTCCCCACGGGTTCTCACACCAGCGTTGGAATCCCTGGATATTGCCACCACGCCCTGCAATGATGATGAGATAGAGAGACTCGTCAACTTCTACAGGACCGGGCTCAAGACAATCGATCTTTCGCATACCCACATCACCGGAGCGTCGATCAAGATGCTGGCGGACAAACTTCCGAACTTGACCATGATCAAAGCGAACAATTGCGCCAAGATCAATGGGCGCGATGCGATCAACTACGCAGAGCGAAAGGGGATATCAGTGAGTTGCCAGATGGCTGAGCAGAAGGGTGGACGAAGGCTTCGCTACGGCTAGTCTGCTGCGCACCTGGAATTGTCGACAGGCATTCTGTTTTAGAAGAGCAAGGTATAGTCAGATCAGAAGTCGTGGAGGAGCCATGAAACAACGATCGCAGAAGAAACGTTTCGTGGCATCTATGTAGCGGTATAATACGGGGTGCAATCATGTAATCGTGAGTGCCATCAAAGGGGACTATTAGCTAAACACCAGCGCCAAAGTCCCTGCGCGCCCACGCAATGCAAATATCGAATTCAAGCAAACCCCTCCCAGTTACCCTGCAAATTACCAACGCCGCGCCAATATGCTTGTGAAGTAACAGAGCAAGGAGTAAAGTCGCAAAAGAGGCAAACCCATGTGATGGTTACAAGCCTTCGTGTACACCGCTGAATTAGTTCACATCCATACCATCATCCTCCACTTCGTCCTCGCCATCATCTTCGCCTGCCGTTAGTACGCCCGCACTACCCAAACTGCGTTTGCGGTTGCTGCCGCCGAAAGAGCGACCAGTAATTTGGCTGAGAAGGTCCAGATCCTCCCCGCCAACGATCCGGGCTTCCGGAGTGGCCTCACAGCTGAGCTCGATCAAGCTTGCCGGGCTAAGGTTACGGTAGCCCGCTGTGCGGACAACTCTGCCAAAGTTCTGCATGCAGAACGTAGCTGCTCGCTGCTTGAGCCAGTCCTCTCCAGCAGTAGCAGCACGCTCCCATATTATGGCTGCGTGCTCAATATCCAGCTCTCGACCCAAGCGGTTGACGCAGAGAAGGCGGAGCCGAGGCATGTCGTAGATGTTGGACATGACGAGCATGCCCGCCACGTCATTCAAGCTGGGTCCATTTTGCGGGTTTGGGGCAATGCTGTCAGTGTAGAGATAAAACAGAAACGCTCGAACTGCTGAGTACGGTTCGGGAATGTGCATCTTCTTCGAATGGAACTCTGCCATTTGGGCACTCCAAAGACGGGCAAAATGAGGCCAGCGAGCATGTAAAATGAGCTTGTGAACGTGGATCGGCCGCGATACTGGAGCCACAGCAGTTGCTGAACCGTTGGGATCAGGTACTGCGACATCAACGTAGTCATCATCATCCGGATCGGCGGTGATAATGAAGTCTGCGCCGCTGCCGCTCTCCGGTGGCTGATCGAAAGTAAGAGACAGATCCGCACCAATACCGGTAAGGTGCGAAGAAACGTTCGCATCGGAGGAAGGCATCATCTTTGAGCGCGTGTCGGAGGCCAGCTCGTTGCCCAGGATGCCATACTTTCGAAGATCGATGGCGAGCACATCGCTTAGATACTCGCCGTTGTGGTTGCCATCATTCGCCGACTCGATTGGGCTGCCTAGAAGCCAGGCATGTGTTCCTTCGGGGTTGGTGGTGCAGTAGTGCCAGCGGTAGTTGGGGCTGTAAAGGTCCTTCCCGTCGGCGAGCTTCTGCCATCGCAAAGTGTCTAGCTCCAGACTGGACAAACTGGTTTCGCAACTCAACTCTGCCGGGGTGACGAAATCGAGCATGCAACCAGACGAAAAGATGTGAAAATGCGTGCCCGCCGCTTGTGATGGTAGGTTCGGACTGGAGTGAAATTTGAGAGATGAAATGGATCCGGGTGCAACGTAAGGTGAGCGACTTGATCCCATTCCGTGATACGATTGGACGCTTGAGTTTGCGGTGTAACCAGTGCTGCCGGTCGCGAGTTGGCCAGACGCTGGTACGGGGTAGCGATGTCGGGACGAGATGAGCTGCCGGTCGCCTGTTCCATATTTCATAGCGTGATCAAACTCCGGACTGCCGCGGAGATCGAGCCACCAGATCTCGTTGCTCTTTTCCATCTCGTCATTAATACCACCAAAGATCCAGATGCGACCGTTCCAGATCCAGCTGGCGTGATCGTAACGAGGGACGAACCTCCATGTCCGGGACCAGGTCCACGTTTTGAGGTCGAGATAGCAAATGTCGTCTAGTACACTGTCGTGCCCAGTCTGACCACCGCTAATGTATAGCTTATCGTCGTATATGACGGCCGAATGGCGAGCGCGGCCACGGGGTATGGGCCCATGAAGTTCGGGCTGTGTCCAGTGTGCGGTCTTCAGGTCGAATACGATGACGTCGGCGAGATGTTGACGGTGCTCATTCTCACCGCCGAAGACCAGAAGTTTACTACCTTGCCATAGGCACGCGGTATGTCCTAAGGCGCTATGTTAGTTACGACGAAAGTATCGTTGGGAACAGAGCGGTGAGCACGTACCCATTCGTACGCCCGGAATATCCCCGTAGTTATCGACCAGATTCCATTGTCGAGTGACGAGGTTGAGGCGAAGGACGTGGTTGTATACCTCGTCGGTATACTGGTCGAAGCCTCCAAAGGCGTATATCTGATCATCACCAACATATGTGACAGAGGCATTGACCAGGCAAGCGGGCTTGGCGCCGATTGTCGAAATCATTTTCGGTTTGTAGCCTTCGACGGCTGATCTGCGGCTTCGGACGGGGCTCGCGGACATGAGGAACGTGTTGTTGGTAGAGCTGGCGGATCCCGGGGTATTCGAGAGGGAGTGGCTGGGCGAGGGTGTAGAGGTGACGGCGGGGTTGAGGATGTTGGACGGGAAAGCGGATCGAGCGGATGTTTGTGCCATGGATAGTGAGCGGTGGATAGCGTGAGTCTGGTTTTGTGGTGAAAGCCCCGGTGGGCAGAGATGGCCTATGTCTAGGCTGCGAGAATGTTTGACACAGGAAGTTGAGTTGGCTGGCCGTGCATATTGCCGCCCGTCACCGCCTTTAACCCGAAGCGGAAGCGCCGACCTACGACGACTCAGCCCTGCCACCGACACGGACAGCGCGAGCCAGTGCGAGGTTTGGCCACCCAAAAGCTGCAGCCGATTAATGCGCGACTGCGGATACTGAGATTGGAGATGAGCGAGTGGCTGTGAAGAGTCGATGAATGGAGAGACTGCTGAAATACAGTACGTCGCAGTCTGGCACGAGAGCTGACGCTATGAAGCGATTGCCATCACTGATGCAGCGGTAAAAGCAAGGCCATGCATGCTGCGGCACCGACACGACGACTATGCAGGCCGGCTTCATAAACCGGATGCACTCTCATGCCGGCGAGGGTCGAGCACCGTCATGTGATGTCATGTGCCTTGGTCGTCCGGCCAGCCTCGCGCAGGGTCCTGGCCTCGTTACCGGGTCAACGCAAGCGTAAACAAAGGATACTTAAACGCCCTCATACCTGCCACTCTACATATCCACTACCACGCACTCTACCATCCGCGTTACCCTGCATCTCCTTCTCCAGAGCGCGAATCACTCAATTACTTTCGAATCAACACTTCAAAGCATCGATTACAGCATTGTCTAATACTAATCCTTACACCATATAGCAGAAATCAAACCACATACTGTATGCCACCAAGCCAAATGTACTTAGAATTCAACTAACCCTAGTCCAGTAGGAGACTAGCTAGCAGTCATGGCAAGCACCGCAGTCTGCGTGACTCCGGTCAAGAAGCGCTCTGCAGTCTTCAACACCCGCACCGCCGGCGGTCGGATGCCACTGACGCCCTCTCCCCGCACCCCGCGCACCCAGACTCCCGATGTGCAGGCACACGAGTCGATCCACGGTAACGACTTCAAGTCGCGCATCCAGCGCTCCGTTACCAAGACGACGCGCGACTCCCCCAAGTCCAACATTGCTCGCTCCCACACACACACTCCTCGCCGGTTAGAACTCGGTGTCTCAGAATGGGCCCTCACTGGATCCGGTACTACTGCCACCAACAAAGCCAAGAAGGAGAAGAAGGAGGCGGCCGCCATCCGTGCTCGCCCTACCAAGACGCGCATTGCCTACAACGCCGCCGACCGCTTCATCCCCAACCGGACGGCAAGCGAGGCTATCCGCAGCGTCGGTGCCAGCAAGCTCGACGCTGAACAGCGCCCCAAGTCAAGTTCCAAGAAGGAGGGCTCAACCGTGCTTGCCAACGCCGCAAGTGCTTTCGATCTTGGTGGCCGTGGTTCAGAGGAGGATGTCACACTTTCCCTCGAGGGCCTGAGCCTTGAGGACGATGAGGAGGAGAGCCGATCACGCTCCAAGCCGGCTCCTAGCCAGGCTGCATACCAGTCCACTCTTGCCTCAGCATGTGGCATCAACACAAACACTCGCATTCTTGCTTTCAAGCCTGCGCCGCCTGAGTCGTCCAAGCCCATTGACCTTCGCTCCCAGTACAACCGTCCTCTCAAGCCAAGCAGCAGCGTCAACGCACAGAGCCGCCGTCGCATCCCGTCAGCACCTGAGCGCGTCCTTGATGCTCCCGGTCTTGTCGATGACTACTACCTGAACCTGCTTGACTGGTCTTCTGGCAACCAGGTCGCTATCGGTCTTGAGCGCTCAGTCTATGTCTGGTCGGCCGACTCTGGATCGGTCGCCTCTCTCCTCGAGTGCCCTGCCGATACCTACATCTCTTCCGTGAAGTGGTCCGGCGATGGTGCCTACGTTGGTGTCGGCCTCGGCACGGGTGAGGTCCAGATCTGGGACGTCGAGGAGCAGACCAAGCTTCGTAGCATGTTCGGTCACGAGACTCGCGTTGGTGTTATGGGATGGAACAAGCATATCCTCTCCACCGGTGCCCGCTCCGGCCTTGTCTACAACCACGACGTCCGTGTCGCGCAACACAAGATCGCTGAGCTCGTCTCCCACACTGGAGAGGTCTGCGGTCTCGAGTGGCGTGCCGACGGTGCCCAGCTTGCCACTGGTGCCAACGACAACATGGTCAACATCTGGGACGCGCGCGCGCTTGCCGCCCCCAAGTTCACCAAGACCAACCACCGTGCTGCCGTCAAGGCCGTCTCATGGTGCCCATGGCAATCCAACTTGCTTGCCACCGGCGGTGGTTCCAACGACCGTCAAATCTACTTCTGGAACACCACCACTGGTGCTCGCATCAACCACATCCCCACCGACTCTCAGGTCACCAGCCTTCGCTGGAGCACCCACTACAAGGAGATTGTCAGCACTGGTGGCTTTCCCGACAACAGCCTGAGCATCTGGAGCTACCCCTCCGGTGTTAAGAACATGGAGGTCCCTGCTCACGAGTCTCGCGTTCTCCACAGCTGCCTCAGCCCCGATGGTCAGATGCTCGCCACCGCTGCTGCCGATGAGTCTCTGAAGTTCTGGAAGATCTTCGAGAAGAAGCCCGGCCAGCCTTCCGTTGCCGCCGCCGGCTCTGCTTCCATGAAGCCCAGTGCGACTAAGCAGATGACTATCCGCTAAGTTTTTGCATCCGACAACGAATGAGCTTGTATCCAATAGATATGGGTCGGAGCATCAGGCTCAATAAGCATCGCAAGTGTCTAGCACGGACATCAACTACCGGCTTGCGCAATGGAGCTGGTATCATTCATCCGACTCTACGCGCAACGGTAAGTTGGTAAGTAATCACATCTCGTTTTGGGTATGTGACGCGATCCTCTCCCTCATTCACAGGGACAGGAATCTCCACATCTACCCTCGGAACATCTGTCAAGCGTACAACTGGGTCTCATCATGGCTTTTTTTGTCCATTCAACAAGCGAGGCGTCTCGGAAGCATTGCAAGGCGTTGAAATTAAAGAACTGGCTTTTCGAGCGTCCTATGGACAACGAGGTTCATGAAATTTACGAACATTGGGAAAAGACGACTCGGTCTATTGTCTTTCGAGGGAGTTCTGTATTTGTACATTCACCGCGCCTTGATGCGCTTGGGATTGGGACATTTGGGGGCAAGGAAGGCGTTCGATCTTGAATAAAATGATAACATTACAACACAAAAACGTCGCGGTATCTTTGCCAGTTTTGGTGACCTCCCTTGTCACTGCACCCTGCGTAGAGAACTCCATCGAACCGTCTTATATCAATGTTATGATCGAATCATTCGGCGAAGAGACGGGTTGTATGATTTCACATACCCATCAAGCTCCTCTGCCTCACCAAGACCTTTCAGGGTATGATTGCGTTGTATTTGGAGCTTGCGAATGCGAGGGAACTACCGCCGATTAGGATGACACGTGAGGTGGATGTTGTTGCTTTTGTGGATGCGCCGCCTACGGTGGATGCTGGGACGGCGGTGCAGGATGACGTTCGTTGTCCATTTTGCTGGGGCGCTTTTGGTACGGATGAGGATGAGTGTAGGGGGGTTGTCAAGCAGGTTGGGTGTTGTGGAAAGAGATTTGGAAGGGGTTGTCTTGTTGAGGCTATCAAGGGCAGCGAGCTGTGTCCGAACTGTAGGAGGGATTTTGATATCGTGCGTGTTGCTGATGAGGAGGGTAGCTAGTATGTGTATCGCGAGCGAGGACATCTCTCCCAGAGACTTGCGATATCTTAAGATACAATCTATTTACGAACGCCTGCTTATTTCCAGTATTTGATCCACTCATTTTCTAGATCCGTCATGCTATCCTGGATGATGGCCGCTTGCATCGCCTTCTCATTTGCTTTCGCCATCTGCGCGTTTGTTATACTCCAATCAATCTGTATAGATGTTAGTCATCATCATACCCTCTCATGACGACATGCCAGTCAGTTCAGAACTCACCGGCGGTGCGCTCCAGCCACTGACAGCCCATTGTGTACTGCTCATTCTAGCTTGCGACTGAGCAATTGTCATCTGATTCCTGTGCATTCTCTCCTGCACTTTGAGCTGCTGAATTTCTTGCTTCATGCGCCCAAGCTGAATCTCGATCTCTTGCATCTTGTTGTTTCGTGCCATGAGCTTTTGTCGGAAGTTGGAGATGTCATTTGTACGACAGGCGTCTGTGAAGTACGACTGGAGACGTGGTGAAAAGAGATCACACAAGAAGCCTCCATTTTTTGCCTCTTGTTCCTCAAGCTGCGCAAGGATCGCTGGTTGAGGCGAATCGGAATAGAGGGGCTCGATATGTTTGAGGTAGCATTCCTCGCAGGCGGTGAACTCCGGAACCGTAGAAGGGAAGCTGTACTGCTTTTGGCCTAGAACTAGCTTCCCCTGCTGGCAGGCCGGGACTGGACCCCATTTCTTGACGAAATCGATCAGTGGTGTAATGTCACGCGTCTTCGTTTCGAGAGTACTTTGCGCAACGCTGGCGATCTTATCAGCATACTCCAGACACCGTTGTTGGCCATTGCCCTGCGTCATCAAGTCGCAGGTAGCGAGAAGCCTTTGTCCGTTTGCAACGGGCGCAAAGATGCGCTTCAGACAGGGAAAGATGACGTTTATGTGCGCCACACAAGATGAACAAGCTGTCATCTCTTCGACCAGCGACCCGGTCTTTGGGTCTTGAAGACAGTACCACGTCCTCGTTACAGCGGGTCTTCCTCCTTTTTTGACCTCTGGATCCTCCATGTTGAAGTTTGGGCAGATGCCATCCCTGTCATTCTGGATGCTAGACACTTCGCCCAGTAGGCTCAAATCAGGTTGTCCCTGTTGGAACAACCACATGTAGGCTAGTCTCACCCACAGAAACGAGAAATCACAGAGACAAGACATCGTAGCTGGTTTGGCGGGACCGGCAGATATAAAGGACGCATAGCGAGTGTTGCGGAAGGATGTGTTGTAGCAATCCGGGCAAATGTCGAAGTTGGGGATGGCCCTCGGTGATTTGACTTGTAGCCAGTCATTATGCCCTTGTGTGAAGTTTGATCGTTTGCATAGTCCAAGTGCTGGGTATTGTTTAGTCTGCGGGGTTGCTGATTCTGAGGACGGTCGAGGTGGAAGGGGTGGGGGCCGAACGAGAGGCATGACTCGTGCAGGAAGTCACCTTGGTGAATCGAGTAGTGTGAGAGCAGCCAGTGAAAGAATTGGGTGTGGAGGACAGTCTTTGGTACGACGAAAGACAGCATATGTTCGTCTAGAGTGTGCGAATACCTTTAGGCTACATAATGACTGGTCTGCCGAGGCTTTCAGCTGAAGAGGCTGAAAGTATCGTCCGAATACGATACCGGTGAAAGATCGCCCCGCAACGAGCGTCCAAATGAGGCCATGAAAACGCCACGCATGTCGGACCTTCTAGATGCGTTGCGCATCAGATTGTGCTGTGCATCGTAGAAGCGAGAGGATCGACAGCTGCGGCCCATCAGGTCATGGAGGAAAGTATGGCTACCTGGCATTTCGTGACCCTAAGTAGTCGGCAAGTATGGCGGCAATATATGCCAGTGGTGGGAATCTCATCAATTGTAGGCTCAATGGTTTTGTGTGAAAGTGGTGGCTTGAGGGATGGTGGGAGATGCGCGATCTCGACAACAGGTGTCTGAGCCGAGCGGTTGGTAACACCACCTCATTGGCTGACATCTCGCTTCCCCTTCACCCATTATCAACAATGTAGACAGCTAGACAACTTTAGCTTGAGAAGGCTTGTACCAGATCATATACATTAAACGAGTGTACAGTGCCGAAGACGCATGCAGTAAAAGACCGATCTTGCTGATAGTACACCACAGGTTGTCATTACCATGCAGCTGGCAACAAAGGTAGCAGAAATATGGTACGTCTCTTTGTACGAAGTTCGAAGCAGTTGGATGCGACTTCGACACACTTGCAACAGGCCTGATATTTATTTTGGATCTTGTAACTGATGATCTTATCACACCACGCGTTCTATTAGTGCGCTGTCACCTTTGTTGTAGCTAGACAGTACGCCCAACAGATTTATGTAGCGGCAGGTGTATCCTCGTCACTGTTGGAAGTAGTGTGCACTCGCATGGGAGAACACTTTGCGTAGCATTCGCATAAGCTAATGTTGATCGGGGATCATTACGACATTTTGCACCAACAGGCGAGACATGTTATGTGTACACTCGTTGGTCATGGTCAGAGGCGTGCAGTCCTGTCGTCCAAGATGTGGTGGAACATTGAGCCTCCTTGTTGCCGCACAGTGTCAGTCGCACGGGGCGGTACACACATCGTGTTTGCACAAGGCAGACTGTGAAAAAATTCATGTTTGACTCTGAGGTGTTGGCCTGCTCGTTTAGGGCTGACGGAGGCCACAAAGCGTCTCTCATGGGTTGCAGAAGCGCCCGGAACGGGAGGGAGTGTTCCAAGAGCTTAGCCCCTCGGAGATTTTATGCTTTGGAAAGTGTCGTGGGTAAACCTGGTGGCTTCGAATTCTGTCATCGCGATTCGCTTCGCATCACCTTCTTAGCGGTGAGGGCACACAGTATGGCCGGAAGAAGCTAATTCCGGTCTGGCTTGGTATCGAGGAAACGGATGCTGCGAAGAGTTCATTTTCCACAAGTGATGCCCAAGACTGAGAAAAACTCTAAACTAATCCTACTATTGTGTCTCGTGCACCTACTATAGCAGACCTGAGTCGATTGCCTCTAAGGTACCTGCTAGTCTTGGGTACGATTAGGCAAACAATGAGCTGCTTCATACCAGGTATTTCAGCTGTTGGTGGAAGGCGCAACACTTGTTCAGAGGCCAATATGGTGGCCCTTATCCGAGCAGTTGTAGATTGAGACATGTGCATGATTGCCATTGTTGGTGGACTTGGCATGGGGACTCCTCTGCCAGCATGAGATCGAGGAATGAAAGCCAGCTTTTCGGGTAGCCAAGGTACCAGCATCCTGGGATGTCGCGTGGCAGTCACTAGTAGGGATCGCTTTCAGGCCGCCCAGTATCATGACTTCGGATGCATCGGGCTATCTGAATGCCATTTTCCAAATGAGTCTAGATGGCGTTGGTGGTGGGGATATTTGCCAAAGAAACGATGAGAGTAAGCGCCGATAACGTGAGAGCGGGGTCGCTTCGGTTGGATGTATACACAAAGCTGTCGACGCATAGTGGGGCACCGAGTGTGTTTGACACCTTCTTCAAAGCCATGCCATTACTCATCGACTATTGTAGTGTGCTTTGCGCATGGAATCTTGTTGGTTCCAACGTCGCCGACATACTCAACATGTTGCGTAGTTGGCATGGAGAGGCACTTTCCGATCAGCCACAGACTTGTGTGCAGGAGTTATGCAGGCCGTAGCTGCAGCCTCCTGTAAGTCATCTAGGAGATTGTACCTGTCGGTTAGACAAAGACGGAAAGAATGACCTGTGCTCCACGGCGCTTATTGACAAGCCGCCTTGAGCGCGGCTAATGTCAAACGCGGGAGCGGCGTAGGTCGCATGAAGAAGGGCAGCTGGTGCCATTGTCAAGGTGGACAAGGTAACTGCTTGTAGGCCAGACTAATGGTACTATTGAAGACACGCGCGGCGTGAGCTGTGGTAGGTTGGCGGAAAGAAAAGTTGTGTGCTTTCGTGCCCCAGTGGAAAAACTGGGCATTCGATTGGCCAATCTAAGCATCCGAGCACATGGTAGCTGGGCACGCTGATACGCTTGGGGAATCTGGAGATGAGCTAGTGGAAGAGGGCTACCGATGACGATCCTACAGATTTAGCAAGAAGAGGCTCTTGGGATGCCATGTGTCGACGGACCTACGCAGGCCTTCATTTGATGCAAGGCCGCCACGTCGATATCGATGGGGCCAGACTGGAGACAGAGCAAACGGTAGGAGGGCACCGCGACTGTGCCGCACACTGGTGCTGCCTTGGAGCACCTGATGGAGCCTTTTTGAGGAAGGGTGCATTAGCGTCTCATGGAGGCCTGGCCCTAGTCGTCTGCAGCAACGTTCGCCATGCGCAGAACTAATGCTGGGTGAATAGACGGTGCCAAGGGGCTGCTTACCTACACCCTGGAGGGCAGCACCGCCGTTTGTTCTGCGCGGGACGGCATCGGGGTAGGACAATGGATCGCAGGTGTTCGCACCAGCAAACGGAATGGGGAACCAGGCTGGTAGCGATGGCTGTTCTAGAGGATCCAGTGTCGTGTCTCTGGCACGCACGGCGCGGGATCGCTCAGCATGCCCGCCATCTAGCGTGTGTTTGGGCGCTTAAGCTGCAGTTCATCCCTGAAGCTTAGCAGGACCCAGGGCGGCGATTCGTCTGCGGCGCCAAGTGGTGGTGGTGAACGGACAGGTGTTGTAAGCGGGCGTGGTGCACGGCCGGGCGAGCAGTTCGCTGCTGCTAGGTACACGATTGACGCCGCCTGCCGCCTGCCTGCGCTGAGAGTCTCCACCGAGGCAGAGTCGCAGTGTTGAAACAAACAACGACACCTTCTGCACGCCGCACCTTGAGCCTCTTCCCGGCAGCTGGCCTGCTCTGATAAGCCTCGTCCCGTCCTTCTTTCCCGCCGCCCTCCCTTTTCGCGCCGCGCCTTTCCTTCTGATTCGTGACCCGCCGCTCAGCCTCGCCAACCTTGTCGTCTGGAGTGATAGGCAGCCCATCGCGAGACCGCCCGCGATTGAGCTTTCCCACCGCAGCGTAGATCCGGCGCAGTCCTGGCGCAGCTTCTGTTGTGCCTTCCCCAAGAGCAGTGCGAGGCATGGCAACCGCGACGCAGCTCATGCCGTCGCCGAGTGGCCTGAAGTCCATGTCGGCATTCAGCCCCTACACGGACTCGCCCAGCTCACCGGGCACCTTCGCTCACGTCTTCTCAAATAGGTGCGACGCCCTCGCTGCGAGAGCATTGGGGACTGCGGGCTAACATGGACTCCCCAAGATCCTCAGGGCACACGTCCGACCACCTGCAACCACCGCCCAGCCCATATCCGGCGACGGTCGACCCTTCGCCTGTCGACAGCAATGGCACGAGCCATACCGACCACACTGAGGTACGTCGTGTCGTGGGCGGATATACGAACGCGCGGGGCTGACCCCACTATAGATCGAAGACGACGCCCAAGTCAATCACCCAAGTGCAAGCGAAGATGGCATGAGCGACATTAGATCGCCGGGCACTGACGATATAGTGAGCCCGGCGAGCCAGGACGGACCCGCAAAGGTATCATATCATCACCTCCACCGCGCCTGCCCGCACTCATCTAACCTGTGACAGCCCCATACCCATAAGCTCAACACCGCCGTGCGCAGGGCTGACTCGGATGATGCCCCGCCGTCTGTCATCCATGCGCCAGACACATTCAAACAATTCGTGAGTACCCTTCTGTTTTGGTTGCACTACATGGCTGACGTGGGAGCCAGAGCCAGAACCGGATGACGTCTGGCGCGTCGTCGAGCGCAAACACGTCAGATAACACCGCAGTCGTCTCGCCGTCAACACCAGAAGCCAACATGCTTCCGGATGTCGAGGACAAGCACACTTCTTCTGCCTACACTACGCCCATTGATACCGCTGTGTCAAATTCGGTTACCGACCGCAGCACGCCGCGTGCCCAGACAAGACAAGATTTCGAGGAAGACCTCAGGCGGCGCAGCGTTCGTAAGAGCGTCAATCTCGCGGGTACGTCTCCGTGCATCTCGCAAAACACACGCGCTAACATATACAGATATCGCCGAGTACGAAGACCATGCCACCACGGATTCCTCTGCAAGCTCAGTCATTGAACAAGATGACAGCCAGTCATCACAGTCGCAAGACGGCGAGTCCATGTCCATCGGCACTCAAACGATGGGCCAGGCGATCCACGGCATTCAAGAGTCGGAGAAGGAAGTGGCTGCCCTGCGAAGCGCATTGGACGAATGCTGGACACTCTGCAACTCGCTGGCCAAATTGAGCCAACACCACAGGACCCGCATGTTCCACTACTCCGGTGGAAGCCCTGATATGCAGGAGCATGCCTGGAGAACATGTTGGCGACTTTGCCAGAAACTCTACGAAAGTAGAGAGGAGAACCCCTCCACGCAGATTCGGCCGACCCTGGAGCTGTGCCGAGACTTTTGCCAGGCACTATTCGACGTGCGTCAGCGCGGCGATGAGGCTTCTGATTCGGTGCTTAGAGTCAGCTTCGAGCTGAACAACCATCTCTACAACGCACATGATCGCACGCTACCCGAGACATTCCGTGAACGCACTCTGGACTTCTACCTGACGTTATGTCATCGCTTAATGAAGCAACGCACTTCTCTCCCAGAAGAGACCGATTCACTGCTCCATGCATGCTGGTCGTTGGCAGAGATGCTTTTCAGCCTCCGTCAGAACAGCCGAGATGGCAAGCCAGCCGACGAGGAACTGCTGGGCTCGGCAATACAGGCGTGTTGGGAGTTGTGTGACTTGTTCCGTGAAGGCTGGACGCAGGTGCGGCCTGATCGCGGCACTCCGCGACCGACTCAGTATGCCTTTTCGACCGGTCGCAGTTCCATGACGCACCGCTCCCAGACCGCGTACTCGGAACGGTCTGGACGATCCTCTAGTGTCAATGAGTCGTATCACTCGGCTATACAGTCAAGGAACGCGACGCCAATGCAGCCAGAGACACCAACTACCATCTTCGATGACCGTGAAGAGTTCTCGCCAGCAGACGAGCCCAACGTACCAAACATACTTGTCCTCGGCCCAGAAGCTGGCATGACTCGCACTCATGACCGCTGGTCATCCGCTTCATCCAACCTTTCTACATACTCCGACGCTTCACAACACACTTCTTCGACCGCCACTGCCGGTCGAGAGGATGCCAATTTGGTCCGCCTGAAAGGACTGATCATCAAGGCGGCCATCAACACGGGCTACAATCGCCAAATACCCCTCCCTGACTTTATTCGTGCATTACCGTCCAACAGCTTTGGCGCCGAGACGTGGCAAAGTCAATTATTCGAGAGCTATCGAAAACTTGTTCTTGCAGACCCGACCCTACGAAGCGTCCATACTCAACCACTCCGCAGGCTGACGGCACTTGAGATTGGACGATCTGTGCAATGGCTGGGCCGCAGCGAGTCTTTCAAGTGGCTGCGCGAGCTCTATCGCTTCGTCTTTGGGGCCTATCCTGAAGATACCAGTCAGCGCAACCTCATCATCAACGCCTAACGTACGTTTCCTGCACTTTACACATGGATCTTTTTCGTTTCGGATCTTGGATAAACTTTCTCTGATCTCGGGTGTTATTTGGATGGGCCCTTTTATTCTATTTCCGCCATATACCCCCAACGCTCTCTTCAGTGTGCGTACCATTCGGTCCCAGCATAGTTTCATCGCATGTTGTAGATTACGGATCCTGCATATTCGCTTCTGTGTATACCTTCTCGCTATCTCTACCGCCTTTATGAAGCTTATTGCCAAGATTACGATTTTGATACTATATACGAATAATAACCCATTCTTACGAGCGTCCGGCTAGATTGATACTTAAGTGAGCGATTGCGGAGTTTCCACTTGTTGGCTGTTCTGGTGGCGGTCATCATGTGCGCCTATTGGCTTACCGACGTGCACGACTTCAGCTGAATGTTAGCGCGACACTTGCACGCAGCTAAGCTGAACACTTGCCAGACCCCTCTAAGACGCCAGCTCTCAGCCTGACAATTGCAATATCCTCTCCTGTCACATTCGAGTGGCCGCCATGGAAGCCATCGCAGGACTTAGTCTTGCTGCCAACATCGTACAGCTTATAGACTTCACTGCGAAAATCTTATCGACTGGAAACCAAATTCGCCAGTCAGGTTCTACCGTACAGAACGCAGAATTAGAACGGGTGGTTGAAGACTTCACGGCACTGAAAGAACGCATGACATTATGGGCTCGTCCTAATCCGGCCAGCTCGGGCCCATTGGCCCAGGACAGCCAAGTACGTCAGACATGTACAAGGTCTGCGCGCCCACGACATCAATCTTACATGTTTATAGGTACTCGAGGATCTGGCTGCTGAGTGCACGAAGATTGCTCAAGAACTCATCGCCGAACTCGAGTCGTTGCGATGTTCCAAAGACGCGGCCACATACAAAACGATTCTCAGCGCCCTAAAAACATCCTGGAACGCGAAAAAGGTCGAGGATCTCAAGTCTAGACTTCAGACGATGCGTGATGAGCTCCAATTTAGAATTCTGGTGTCCATCAGGGACGATCAATTGCAAGGTTTAGATGAAACGAGTCGGACGGCGATGCTGAGCATAGTGGAAAGTAACAAACAACTTGGCACGACAATAACTTCACAAACCGACAAGATCATACAACAGCAAGAGATCGACAGCTCTTTGGCATCGACACGTCACAACGAGGTCTTACACGCCATCACCAAACAAAGATTAGAAAAGTACAGCATAAAGGATGTTTCGCGCGCAATCACGAATAAGCTATACTTTGCACGGAAAGACGATAGATATGACGACATTGTCGCTGCTCATAAAGACACCTTTGACTGGGCACTGAAGAGCCGCGCAAATGATTCCATAACCTGGCCAAGCCTCACAGACTGGCTTCGGCAGGAGGGTGGCGTGTATTGGATTAGCGGGAAGGCCGGATCTGGGAAATCAACGTTGATGAAGTATCTACATCAAGATCCTCGATTTTTGGAGTCGCTAGAAACCTGGGCTGGGGGAGATCATCTGGTAATTGCCGACTTCTACTTTTGGAATGCGGGTGCCGAGATCCAGAAATCCCAGGAAGGCCTCCTGCGTTCGCTGCTTAGGCAAGTGCTCGATCAGAACATTTCCTTAGCCTCTACACTATTTGCGGAGCAGTATCTCCTCGATGCTGAATGGGACGAATTCCCAACATTCCACCAGCTTCGGTGAGCATTTGGGAGGCTCACGAGTCACCCTCTTACATGCACAAAAATTGCAATAGTAGTCGACGGGTTGGACGAATTCGATGCTCAACGAATCTCGATGACTGAGCTTGGCGAGATGTTCATCACTGCCACAAAAAATGGCAAAATTAAAGCCCTTCTATCGAGCAGGCCCCTCACGGAGTTCACGGATTGTTTTGCTGGTCGGCCACAGCTGCAACTACAGCAGCTGACTCATAATGATATCACAACGTATGTGAATGGCAGTTTATCTATACATTCTCAAATGATGTATCTCAAAGCCACTTACGAAGACGACACCAAAGCTCTTGTGGAAGAAATTGTCAGCTCGGCCTCTGGCGTTTTCTTATGGGTCAAACTTGTAGTGAAGTCTCTCCTTCAAGGGCTACAGAATGGCGACAAGATCGAAGATCTTCAATTACGGCTTCGGACTTTACCACGGGATCTTGAGGCGCTTTTCACTCACATGCTGAGCAACGTACCTCCCTTGTACAAGTCGCAAGCCGCATGCATATTTCAAATCCTTCGATGCAACGACCAAGGCCATCTGCAGTCGTCTGTGAGAGGAGATGAAACAAGGCCACTATCCGCTGTCAGATTGTCCTATGCAGAAGCCAAGATCGAGGAGATTATAAGCGCAGACATTTCTCCCTTGTCGGTCGAAGAACTCGAAAAGATAGAGACCACCACGGAGCGTCGACTTAGAAGCCGTTGCGCTGGTCTCCTAGAGCTCCGGACGCGAGTCAAGCCCCAGGAAGAGGACACAGGTCAGGACGAATCATGTCAGGTAGAACCAAGGAGCAGGAAAGACGTCGTGTATCTTCACAGGACTGTTGCAGATTTTTTACACAAAAAAGAGGTCTGGGACGATCTGGTAAGCCACGCAAAGGGACGGAAATTCCACGCCTCTCTGGCTGTGTTACAATCATTGGTCATGGAAGTCAAAGCAGTCAATCTAGGTTGGCAGCAACCTGCCGATCGCAAGGTTCCCTGGGAGCTTGTGACTGATGCTCTGCTCTTTGCGCGACTTACAGAGACGAATACCAAGGCGAGTTCTCGGGAACTTCTCGACGAGCTCGACAAAACAATGAAGACTTACTTCCCAAACGTCATAGGAAGATGGGGGGAACAACAACAATACGAGGGGGCGACTTGGTGCGACACATGGGAGGAGGATTATCGAAAGCCTGCTCCCTGGCATGATAACTTCATGTCCCTGAACGTCAGATTTGGTTTGACTTTATACGTCCAGGACACCATCCGCGCAAAAGGTCAGCTTTGTTTTGACAAACGTGGTAGGCCACTGCTCGACTATGCGTGCAGACCTGAGCCGCAATACGGACACTGGTCAGACTTTAGTGACCCTGATCTCGTCCGAACTCTCTTAGTAAACGGCGCTCATCCGAATCTCAAGTTCAACGGGTTCAGTGCCTGGCAGAATTGTCTATATACGAGGGTCGACAACCCCGTCAAATGGGTATCCATACTGAAACTCTTAGTTCTACATGGGGCGGATACCAACGCATGCGTCGAGACAAAGAAAGAAGGCAAGAAAAATGCACTGGTTGTTGTCCAGGAGAACTTCGATGAATTCTTGGCCGGGGATGCTCAGGCCACCGAGCGGATGAAGGAGCGCTTCGCGTCTCGTAGAGCAACAGTACCTTGTTTTCCAGTCACAGAGAAAACACTAGCCCAGCTGAAGTTGGATGTTATGGAGTTGAAGGAACTAATCGTCAACCCTAGAGCAGTGCAAGGCAAGGTTGGAAACAGGAGTTCGAAGATGTTTGGTGAACGGGTGACGCTCCTTGTCAGGCGTTTGCTCGGGAGAGAGCACAAGTGATGCCCATCACTACTTACAGCGTGAACACACCGATTAGATCGTTTAATTGATAATGATGTACGCATTGCTCAGAATCTATGGTCGTATCATTGGAATGACAGTTTCGAGATCTCATAACGTGGATGCGTGAGGTGGCGCACAGACCACACCTCGGAACCTTGGAAGCTCTCTCAAGCTCCCCATATCGCGACTCCGGAGACTCTACACCCACCATGTAGTCGCCAGCAAATTTTGGCGGTTGAGCCTACACTTTTCAATGCCTACGCGCGCGATCAAAGCCATATTTTATACTCGCTTCCACCATGAGAAAGGTAGATCAAAGAGAGCCACGCCTCCAAAAACCCCGCTAATATCTTCGCAAGGGAATCGCGTCCTACATCAGGTACCTGCAGGCGCCATAATACCGTCCAACCTCCCGTCGGCGCTCACTACACCACTCTTCACCTTCTCTTCGGTCACGCAGTTCCTCATACCCACGCAGCAGTTTTGCGACCGCCTACTGACATTCTGCATCAACCACAATCGCGTCATCGGATACCCTGTTTGCATAAGAGAAGGGAAATACAGTAGAAATGAGTTCATCTTCAACTTCGCAATCGTGATAGGCGAGAATGAACGCGACTGGGCGTGCTATGGTGAAGTAGTGAGGAAGTTAGGGCGCTTGTTGAGAGGCCTAGAAGAGCAGGGCGGATTCTTGTCCAGAGAAGAGGAGGGCGTTTGGGAAGATGAAGGAGGAAATATTGGATTTGGACCGGACGATGGCGTCGGCGGATTTGGAATAGGTGGTGGCAGCAAGGTGTATGCGCTGTGTGAGATGGTGCTAGAGGATTTGAATAACTACGCCGAGTGTATGATACCAATTGGTAAGTCATGCTTCGTACCAGACTGTATTATGCGACATACTAAACAGCTACCAGATGACTCGAATACGATCAACCTGAAGCTATTCCCTACGCGACCGCCTCCTCCACCTATCCTCGCGCATCAAGTTCCCTTGCTCACCATATCTCTCCACAGTCTTCAACAACCCGTATCTTCGGACCTCACTCTCAATCGAATACTCCCATACATAAATGGTGTCAACTCGATAGCCCATATTGCGCAGCTCGCTGACACCGATCTCTCTTTGACAAGACGAGCCATTCAACATTTGGTTTACTACGGATGTTTGATACTATTGGACATATTCAGCTTCAGTGCCATATATGCGCCAACAGCAGAGATTGGTGGATTCATAATGGATGCAGAGGTGAAAGAGGAATGTATGCGCTACGTCAGCGTACCGAGAATGAGACTGGGTTCGAATGCAAAGACGGCTCGGATGGACAGTGAAGTTTCGGAGAGGAGTAGAGACGAACGTAGTTCGACCTCGTCTTTGTCATCGCAGCAAAGCGAGACTGTCGGATCTACGCTTAGGATCTCGGAATTCGATAGTCATATCGCGACGCAAAAGAAGGAAGAGGGGGAAGAGAATGTATGGCAGACGAGCCATGAGACGTTGATAACACTGTACACATCGCTGCGACAGGGCCTGACTCTGAAGAACTGGGTGCTGGAGAATCTGGACTTGCTCACTGGCATTGACGTACGCCGCTTCATTACCTTCGGCATCATCAAAGGTTTCCTCTATCGTGTACACAAGTACGCGATAGCGACCTCAACGACCCTACCACCCGCACCACCAACTAGCCTGCAGACAAGTGCCGCGACATCACTCGTGAACCCCCGCGACTCAGACACTACCACGATCCGTGGTAACGAACGCGTACACCATTCCTCCCAACCAAATATTCAGACCCACGGTCACCACACTTCCCAACCCAGTATCCACACGCATCACCCGTCCTTCTCCATCCATAGACCGAGTGTCGCTTCAGCGATGCCTATGAATCCTCATCATCTTCAGCAACAGAATCCCCAACACCTCGGTGTACAGAAGGGGGAAGAACATCAAACCCTCGAGGGCTTGGTGAGCGATAGGGACAAGAACGGGAGCGGGTTGCCTCTGTTGAGGTTTTTAGATGGCATGCACTGTTTCGATGAGATATGTACGGAGTTGGGATTGCCAGAACGTGTCGTCGAGGGGAAGGTACGGGGCATGGGTGAAGGCGCTGGAGTAGTTGTTCATCGATGAGAAGAGTTGAAGAGAAATGCTGTGTCAGACTTCTGTATACTATGCCCTAAACCCCAATGCTTATATCATGCTGGCGCCAAACAATGCATCCCCCAAACAAAACCATGAGCTCAGTGCGATGTTCCAAAACCAAATGTCCAGAGAGAATTCTGCTGCCGTTTCTCATGCACCTTTACCGCGTACCTCCAATTTTCTAGGCTTCTTCTTCTCCTTCTTCTCTGCATCTGCACCACCATTCTCCTGGCTCGCCTTCCGCTGCTGCGCAAACTCATCTGCCGCACGTCTCAGCGCCTCAGGATCCGGTATACCGTCCTCCTCCCCACCCATCTGGTCTTGCATCTGCCCATCGACGTCCTTCTCATCACCTTCCTCTCCACCTTCCGTCTGCCCGTCCTTATCCTTACCATCCTTCTTCCCACCCCCAAGCTTCACCCACGGCCCATGCACACCACCCACCCCAGCACCCACCAACGTGCCAACAGCCGTCGTAGGAATGGTAGCCACAGTCCCCACCAGCGTGCCTACTACCGTGCCCAGTCCCGCTCCCACGGCCATGCCAATACCACCACCGCCTACACTACCCTGAAACGCGCCTGAGCTGAGTACGCGCGCCTTTTTCGAGTTTCCATGCGCTTCAATCTCCTTGTTGTATGCATCTTGTAGGTACTTCTCCCGTTTCGCAGGGTCTTTGATAGTTTCGGCGGCGGCACGGAGCGACGAGGCGGTTTTGGCGGAGGCGAGCGCGGACTCGGCGCTCGCAGCGGCTTCTTTGAGTTTGTCTTCGGGACTGTCTGACTTTGCGGCTATGCTCTTCAGCTCGTCTACGTCGGGGACCGAGGAGGGTGCTTGTTGGTTTAGCTTCTTGGGTGGCATGACAAGTTACTTTTCTTTTAGTCGTTTGGAGAAACGTTGCTGAGTGAGGTGTTCGGAGCGAACTTTCTTTGTGTGTGAGAGAGCGCCATGATGATGCGTCGTACGTAGGGGACTCCTTTGGGCTTTGGTCGTATCCTTGGAGGGTGCAAGTTCCCGTTATGACGTCATTTATTCACGACTCCGCTCGTCGCAAAACCTGGAAGACTGCGAGCACAGCGCGTTCCGAGGACGGATCACTTTGTCAAGCATGGAGATTAGGGGTTGGATTCGAAACGCAGTGTATTCAAGTCTAGGGGTAGCTCGCTAATTGAGCGTTAGGGTCGCTTCACCATTTTCTATGGTAGATGTAACCGAAGTCTATGATACACCCTCTACGAAACTCTATCTCTCACTCCCAGCTTAGGGTCCAGCTACCTTGCCAAGCTCCGCCACTGGTCAAGTCGTTCAGACCTGTCAGCTTCAGGACGCTGCTGGTAGAGTTGAAGTCTACCTTGCTTGCATCGATCGTCTCGCCGTTAAGCTTGACCTGTCCAACAGATGAAGCTCCCATGATGGTGACGTTGGCAAGCGCGTTAGTGTCCTTGAACTCGCCCTGAACATCAGCCTTGAGCTGTCCACTCATAGCAGCGAAAGTAACATCTAGGCACGATTCCGGCTCAAGAGATTCGCCGTCGTCAACATATAGGTTACCAGAAGCAGTTCCATCTGTTGATAGAGCAACGATGAGACCCCATGGGTTCTTCCGAGACTCAGTAGTGGTATAGCCAGGCTCTTGAGTCGGCAGTACTGCGCCACCGCGGACGTATACGGGGATATGGCCCAGAGGAGCTGAGATGGTAGTGTTGACACCAGCTTCAGCCTGGACACGCTCGCCAGAGTACCAGTCGAACCAGCTCTCGCCGTCAACGATACCGGGGAAAACACCATTGACGGTGTCAACCTGAGGCTCAAGAACGGGGGTGACGAGGATGTTGGGTCCCAACATGAACTGTGTGTCGACACCTGCGAGCTGTGGCTCGTTCGGGAACTCCCATGCGAGCGCACGCATCACGGTAGAACCAGTGGTGTGGGCGTCGTTGAAGAGTGTGTACATGTAGGGCAGCAGAGAGTATCGGATGTGCATGGCGGTCCTAGATGCAGAGGCTACGGCATCCCAGACGTAGGGCTCCTGTGGAATGGCAGAGAGCACGTTGTGGTTGCGGTAGAATGGGAAGAAAGCAGAGAGTTGCATCCAGCGGGCGCAAAGTTCCATGTCGGTGTTTCCGTTGAACCCACATGTGTCGACACCAAACATGGGAATACCGAAGAGCGAGAAGGATAGAGCCTGAGGAATGGAGAAGAACATGTAGGCCCACTTGGAAGCGTTGTCACCACCCCAGTGACCAGCCCACTTGCCGCTACCAGCGAATGTGGAACGCCCGATAATGAAGGGTCGCTTGCCAGGGAAGACTTCGAGAAGACCCTGGTAGGTGGCATTGATGATCTGGTGGCCAAAGAGGTTGTGGACATCGTACTCCTCAACGCCATTCTCATGTGTCGCGTTAGGGCTGACAGCGTGAACAGCAAGATCAGCTCCACCCTGGACATGGTTGATGACGTATGGAGGGTAGTTGACGTTACGCGAACCGGGCGTAGGCTCTGATCGGAAGTAGCTGGCAGTTGTGGAAACCTCTGCCGTGGGCTCTGCGGACAATGCAGCCTGGCTCGAGGCACCGGCTGAGGCTGAAGCAGCCTCGGTTGCGTTGGTGATGTTGAAGCTTTCAGGGAAGTCGTAAACAATGTTGCCTACCTCACCAGGCAGAGAGAAAGGTGGGTGAACAGGGTTCAAGGTAACGTTGCCAGTACCGCACGAGCCGACACAGAATGAAGAGACTTCAGTCATGTCAACCCAGAAGCCGCTGAACGGCACTTCCTTGTACCACTCAACCATCTCCTTAACCCACCAGGCTACACCGTTGGCAGATAGCCAATCGGGGAAGACAGTGTATCCAGGCCATACAGCACCGATATATTGGCTGCCATCAGGGTTCTTCAGGAAGACACCAGACTCATTGCCGCGTGTGTAAGTGTCGTATGCGTCACTTGCGTTCTGCGGATTCGGGATGTAGATCGCCGCGTCCACAATGGGTACAAAGTGCTGGTTGTTTCCGTGCAGCCAGCCAAAGAAGTCCTTGACACCAGAGGGAGAGAAAGTCACGGGATCAAGAGTGAAGTCTCGGTATTGGTCCATATAATCGATGTCGAGCCAAATAGTTTCTAGTCATGGTCAGCAAACATGCTCAAGCGACACAGTGCGAATAGAAGCTTACCCATAGGAATGTTAAAAGCTCTCATAGTCTCAACAACCTCTCTCAATTCTGTCCAGTTGCGGTAACCCCATCGACACTGGTGGAAACCGAAGGTCCAGTACTGCTGCATGGCAGGCAGTCCAATCGCCGACTTCTGGTACTCCTTGGTGACCTCAGGCTGAGAAGGTCCGTCGTAGAAGAATAGATCGATCGCACCTCCCAGTGTCCGCCATGAGAGATGGTCAGGCTTCATGACAACATCCATGCCGTGTGTGTTACGGTAGTAAACACCATGGGAGAGAGACTCGTACTTCGATCCAGTTGGCTTGCTCTCGTAGCCATAGTTACTTTGCTGCATCTCAGACTGTTTGAGAGGAGTCCTGCTACCATTGCCACCCTTCTCGAAGTAGCGGGTTTCCAGGTAGAACGGATGGCTACCGTAAAGATTGCGGTCGATTGGGTCACCAACATCAGCAGCGTAGATGGTCGCGGTGAAGTTATTGTTCAGGCGGAGGCCGTGGATACGTTCTCCCAGACCGTAAAGATTGTAGTCTTCAGGCAGGCTGTTCACAAACTCGACAAACTGGTTCTCGTAGATGAGATGCGAGCCTTGAGTAGTGAAGATGATGTCCCCAGTAGAGCGACGGCCGACATTGAACCAGAATGATGGCTCATTGCCCCCTTGAATTCGGTTAGCTAAGAATCTCGGGAACCCAACAATGTCCTTGGTGGGATGACTTACAATCAAATTTGAGGTCTGTGCCCTCCGATGAATCCTCGGCTTGCGGCCTTGGGATGAGATCCTCAGGAACAATCCATTGGGACTGGTTGCTAGCATCTAGATGTTTGGGGACAATGCTAACAGCTAGTCGCCCCTTGGCCTGGTATTCAACCTTCAGGTCTAGCTCCTCGATATCGGTACCGTAAGCATTGCAAGGTGCTCCAGCCAGCGTCAAGGTGGCGCTCAGGCCACGGTCGTTCTGTTCAAGACCAGACGCCTTATAGCCTGGGCAGACATCCTGTGCATTGACAGCTTGCGGATCGTAGATGTTGGGGATCTGCTCAACGCCTTGGTCCACTGTGGGAGGAAGAGTAAAGACAGGGCGGAATGAGGTAGGTGTGCCAGCCAGGGTCGTGCTCCAACCGCCGTCAGACGAGCTGATAGGTGTCTGGCCAGTTGTAAACGACAAGAAAGACGAGAGCAGCGTTGAAGCTTGCAGATAGCTTGAGCGCGACATGATAGATGTGCTGAACCAGTCGAGTGCTGCCTGAAGATCCTTTGGGGTCCATGACGGCCTGGTCCCTTTATAGCTTTCCGCACTGCTGTCCACTGCATTAGGCGCCATATTGGTTTGCTGAGTGAATCTGCGATTCCCCGCAGTGAAGGAACCTGCAATGACGCTGAGCAACAGGAACTGGACTCGAGGAGGCTGGGCGCCTGCATGCACCGTGCATAAGCGAGCTCCGTGCGGGGGATGATCATGGGGGAACGCGCCGACATTGAGCGAATAGGAACTTGCGGAGACATGCAGTTCCGTCGATGTGTGGGGATCGTGAATTGGGAAGTCGAAGGCGCGCTTCTAGATTCGAAGCTTCGTGGCTTGAAGCTTGTGATAGCTCATAATGCCTGGTAGAAGCGACTTACCCGTGGGTACATCCAGTGCGGGATGCACCCCAGCATGCGGTACAGCGCGACAATCCTGAAGGAAAAGAACAAATCCCTGAAGGAAAAGAATCGTTTCATTGTCGAGGTTGGAGGTTACAACAGCAACGTAGGGTGGGCAGGTGATGTCAAAGGCGACATCTTCATTTGTAGTTTCAATGTTTGGCACGAGAGTCATCGTGCCTGCTTCGACATGAACTGAATCAGTGGGTGCGACCTGTCGGAGGAAAGCTGCTAAGCATCCCCGAACGCCTTCACAACGCTGCTGCTTCCTCGGTCCACGTGAACATCCTAGTCCCGTTCCGAAGCTGACAAGAGCACAGGTCTTGGACGCGCCGCGGAATGTATTTCGGTAGAGCCACAAAATGTACATGCACGCCACGATATGGCGGGTTCAACGTTCTGTAGGCCACATGTCATGACAGTGGGGTCGCACGCAGATCTCTCCACAAGCACGGTTGCTGGTCACGAAGGAAGAAAGCTTATACAAACAGCGATGCTGTTATGGAATTGACGTTTTGTTGTATTTCATTGATACTGTTTGTTTTACATTACGTTAGGGTATTAAAGTACAAGAATCTTAGATGTCGTCGTGACATTGCATCCGCTCTGCAGGATGGTCCGTAGTATTTGCTCCTTGCTCGCATTGCATCATGGAGCTGCATGCAGTTCACGGCCTCGCGTGTCCTAGCGTTTCCCGCGTGCTCCCTTCCCGTGCGTCGGAGTACAGGGCTGTCGCGCACGCCCTCGTTGGTCCAAAGTCGGGACAAAGAAGTGGAGCGTCGAGTGGTATTACACTGCGCGCAATGCGATCCTTCCTGAGGGTCTCGGCCCGTGGGATACAACGAGTGTGGGTGCACGCAGTACACGGCCCGCATGGGTATAACTACAAAGCTCAAGCGCCCCCAATGTCATAGTTGGAATGACGGTAGGGTAGGCGGCTTGTATAGCTCACGTCAATGGCGAGTAGCTTGTAGGCCTGCTGTCCTCGCTGGGTCGATGGAAAGTCTTGTATTCGGCGTATTCATCGCCTTCTTCAGCAAGATACAGTCCATCGTCCGGCAGCCAGCTTCGCGAATCGTGCGTAGCTCGGGTTGCCGTCGTCATTGTAGAAGCCCGTGCGGATGCTCGACGTGGTGCTGTTGGTGGTATAGGAGATTGCTGTCGCGGGGGGGTATAAACAGTTGGTGATAAACGATAGTTCGGGTTCATAGGGCTGGGTAGTACCATTGAACCTGGATGTAAAAGCAAACCTGATGCAGCAGGAGGTGCACCAGGTGAAAGTGGTTCTGGAATGAGACTCGAGTGTAGCATGGCGGACTGAGCCTTCTTTGGAGAAAGAGATAGTGGCTTAGGGAATGTGGATTCTGTTGGTGTACGCGCTGGGTTGCGTGAAGGAACGGTGGGCGTGGTCGGCTCACCATTTGGTTGATCGCCTATGATATCCTGGTACCAGTCGTAAGAACGAAAGCTGAAGCTTGGGCTTGGGGGTGGCAAGTCGGGTAGCGGAAGTTGGGGGGGCTTGCTCTCCAGTTTCGAAAGTGTTTCTCTGACGGGGGAAGGTGGTTCGGAATCACCTCCGTTTGAACTGTCGTCGGCTATCGAGACACTGTCAACAGAGTGTCTTCTGTTCGGTAACTGGCTGAGTTCGTATTCCGAGTTTCGCTTTTCCGTGGTAGGCGTGGCATGAGAAATGGAAATCGATGGAGGAGCGGCTGTGGGCGGTATGTATTCCTCAAACTTGTATCGCGGCGCACGATCACGGGTTGGAGTACTGCTGCGAGGAGTATCGTTACCCCGAAGCGAACTGACGGCATTGATCAACTCATCATCGAGTATCATGCTCTTATTGATATTGACATTGACAGCATACGATTTCGATTTCGTTGGTGGTGGTGGAAGAGGATGCTCCATGAGCGGATGAGGTCTTGGACGAGGTGGCAATGCCTTTTCTGTCGAGCTTCGTGCGTGCTTCTCCATGGATCCTGACCTCTTGTTGTCTGGTTTCTCCTTCTTCTCATTGAATGCAAGAGCCCTGGCAAAGAGCCCAGGGTCCATGGTATGTTGTTGGTTGAAGACTGCGTTCTGGGGACTGTTTGGTAGTGATGCTACCAAGGTCCTCTGATCTGTGGCATTCGAGGCAGACCTTTGGCGAGTGTGTGAAGGCGCTTCGATTGTATGGGTGCGTGGCCGTCTTGCTCGAATCCTCCAGAACCAGTAACCAGCTGCAATCATCAACACTACCATTCCTACAACGCCTACACCGATACCAATAGCCGAGCCTGGGGTTAGTCGCGAAGTTGGCTCGGCGCCCGATCCGCCAAGCGGTGCAGCACCGCCCATGGTAACACATCTTGCGCTCGAGCACGCTTTGCCGCTTGCGCAGTCGCTATCCGTAGAGCATGTCTCGGTGGGTCCCTTGGAAGTGTCCACAAGGCTTGGCTGGTCGAGTGAGTTGGTTACGCTGGGAACGGGAGCATTCGTTTCAAGTTGGATGAAAGAGAAGTCGGATGCCAAGTTGGTAGGTAGTGCGGTTGGTGACGAGGACGCGATGCGTAGGGATGTAGAAGTTGCGCTTGGTTTCCGTTGTCTGGTAGAAGTACCAGTCGCTCTTTGTGACGAAGTAGATGTAGCTGGTGCTCGTCGCGATGAGGTGGATGTAGTGCTTTGTGGTCGTCGGCGGGTAGTAATGAGTGTGGTAGACATTATTATTAAAGATTGTGTTGAAGCTGGATATACTGATAAGGAGTGAGTGAACGACGCCGCGCCGATACCTCAGCCACTTCGTCAGGATGCGCAGGCTTCTTTATGTGATACACCAAGTTGTCCAAAAAGAAAGCATGTAGAACGAATGTAGTGTGTATGAAGGATAGTAGTAGGTGTTCACAAAGTCACGAAGATCCGCGATCGACAGAGTCCTTGCGACACAACATCGCTATGCAGGGCGGCACGGGTTAGACCATATCTTGTAGGGTCCGGCAGAAGAGCGTGGAGCTAAAGTTTATTGACGATGCACGCACGGTGCGGGCGATCCACGTTCGGTTGGAGGTTTGACGATCCTTAGTGCGCAACCCAACGTCGCACCCGTCAAACCTTGTCCCCAAACATTGCTTTTGCCGCAACAGTTGACAGTGTGTGTGAGGACAATAGAGGTATATTACGACGACGGAATGTACCGTTGTGCTGATCGAGAAAAATTGAGCACCCAGTTCCTGTTGCGCCCAGTATTGAGTACGTTGCGATTGCTGCTGTTAGTTCCCCTGTCTACCTACGTAGCCGGATTCGGCAGCCGTAAAAGCACCGTAGGGGCCCGAGTCAGGAAGTTCACGGGTGCGCCTCCAAATGTGGTACCAACTCGTTTCAGGGGCACGGAAATGGTACCTGCATATACTATTTTCTGCCTGCGAGCCATCCCACTACGTCTTTCGCGCTGCTGTCGGGAGGGAAAACAGGGTACCAGACTTTGACGATGACTGCGTCTTCGATCGCGAGGGCGCATCTCTTGATCAGTGTCTTATCTTGCCATCCAAAGGTGGGTAGTCTCAGGGCATTTGCAAAGTGTAGATTCTCGTCCGAAAGCAGTTCGTAGGGTAAATGCAGCCGATCCTTGGCCTCTTTCTGGTAGGCAGTGTCCTGAGTCGACAATCCAAATACACGCTGTGCGCCGAGGTCGCGTAGTTTGACCATCTCGTCGCGAAAGCTGCACGCCTGAGGTGTGCAGCCTCGTGCTCCTGGTATGGAGTTCCAGTCTTCAGTGATTGTTTCACCAGGTGCACCGGTACGCGGATAGCAGAAGACGATGGTCAGGCCCGGATAAATCGAGACATCAAGCCAGTCGCCTGACGTTGCGGACAAGGATACGGAAGGTATCTGTGTTCCACTCAAGTGCGAACACGCTCCGTCATCCTGAGGGACAGGTAGGTCCGAAGGGAAGGATGTGTCTGTGCTCGTCAGCACTCGGTCTTTTGAGTATCTGTGCCACTAACGAGCCATGTTAACAGCCGGCCGTCGGTACCGAAGTGTCGTCAAGTTACTCTTGCCTGGCTCACGCGCTACTCACAACGTGCGCTTCGGTCGCCGTCAAGTTGGTGCTTAGGGGACTGTCTATGAGTTGGTAGAGGGTTGACCCTGATGCCCTGAATCGACCTTGCACGAGCGGGGTCCGCAATGACATTTCAACAAAATCGCGACGATCCAAGGTCTAAAACCAGATCGAGGTGAGAAATCGTGATACAGTATTGAGTCAGCCTTGGCTTTTTGCTTTGCTGTCTGATGGGGGTGTATCGTGGTGTTGTCGGCAATGGCAGACGGTGAGTGGTGGTGAGAAGGGTCGGGTGGCTTGAAAAGCATTGAACAAAGGTTCAGGTCTAATGCAGGATATTGCTTTGCTGTCAGAACTACTGTTTGGTACTGCACTAAGAAGCCGCGGGGTAAGAGGCCAATGTCACCGGATCGCAGTGTCCCGCGTATGCTTGCTTTGTGATCTGCCAAACTAGAGCATGTGCTTACTTGATGTTTGGTAGGTGGCGGTTACGCGGAGGGTAACCGCGTCCCGCGTCCCTTATTCTTGTATCACGGGATTCCATAGCATAGTGTCATAGCTACGATTGCACAAATGAGGGCGGAAGTTTCCATGCAGAGGTGAGTGAAGACAATTGTTCGGTTCCTGGATTAAAGCCATGTGCGAGTCTGGCTTGGTGGGTATCGTAGCCACGCTACGTAGTCTCAATTGCTTCTTGCATGTCATTTCGCTTACACGATCCACGACTTTTCTATTTCTTAGCCTTTGTCTTGGACGTACGTATTCTTATCCATTGCGTTTCCCACAGGAAGTACTGTAATGAAGCTTAAGTTTTACAATCGTGCAGCCGTTACCAGGCCAACAGCATGCAACAGCAGGAGAGCCACACTCACACCCCAAGACACAGGCATCATGAGTACCCTATGGGCTTCGAAGTGTTGTAGTTCTACCCAATTGAACATCTAGATGTTTGTATGTGTAGGGAATCTTGACAGTTGACAGGTTGAAAACACCACCCCATTCACGTATGATTCTAACATCTACTTCTTACACGGGATAATAGAATAAACAGAAACTCGACAAGACTGCTGAAAATTATTTGCAAGCCCATATAGAATGCAACGCACTTATGTATATAGCAAGGTGACACCACATTGCAGTGATGCCGAACAAAGTGGGGTCGAGATCGGCGCTTCTGGAGCTCCTCCACGTCCAATCGTGACATCATTAAATCTAAGTAATGCGCCCGTCATCATTGGCCAACTGGCAGCTGTCGCGCTCATAGACAGCCCTTCACTCTTCACCTCTCTTTACAACATTAATGCAGTCACTACGTATTCTACGACCCTTACGAACCTCACTCAAGCTCCAATTCAGCCCCACCAGTCGTCTTCAAAGAGCTCCGTTTACATCAACAACCGCAGCCATGGCTCAAGAATTCAAGCTCAAGGATGTCACTTCCTTACAAATGAAGAATGGAGACAAGAAGGAGGTAGAAGTCGAGGGTGTTGAGGGAGGAAAGGTGCTCCTGTTGAAGATCCAGGACCAGGTGCACGCTACCAGTGCCAACTGCACACATTACGGCGCGCCTTTAGTGAAGGGTGTATTGACACCAGAGGGTCGTTTGACATGCCCATGGCACGGAGGTAATACACTTATGATACATGTGTTGCTTGCTCAAGACTGACATTCGTAGCCTGCTTCAAGGTCTCGACCGGAGACGTTGAAGACGCACCGGCGCTCGACCCCATTGCGAAGTACGAAGTAGTCGAAAAGGATGGCGCCGTATACGTCAAGACCACCGAGGACGCATTGAAGGCCAACCGCAGATACTTGAACATCAAGTGCTCATCAGTGAACGAGGACAAGGTGCTAGTCATCGGAGGTGGTTCAGGTACTCTCGGTGCCATTGAAGGTCTAAGAGGCGGCGGATACAATGGCAAGATCACCGTGATCTCCAAGGAAGGCTACCAGCCCATTGACCGAACCAAGCTGTCGAAAGCGCTATTGGCTGATATTTCCAAGGCGGCTTGGAGGTCAAAGGAGTTCTACAAGGACGCGTCGATCGACATTCTCGAAGACGAGGCGAAGAGCGTAGACTTTTCCGGCAAGAAGGTGTCCACAAAGTCTGGAAAGGAGTATGAATACACGAAGCTGGTGTTGGCGACTGGTGGTACCCCAAGGTGGTTGCCACTTGACGGTCTGAAGGGTGACCTGGGCAACGTCTTCCTTCTTCGCACTCTGCCCGATGCACAGAGCATCCTCAAGGCTGTTGGGGACAACGGCAAGAAGGTTGTGGTCGTTGGCAGCTCATTTATCGGCATGGAGGTCGGCAACTGCCTTGCTGGCATGAAGAACGACGTGACCATCATCGGCATGGAAGAGGGTGAGTAACCCATCTACTCTCATTGATTGTATCCTAACGTTATCCCAGAACCAATGGAGCGCGTAATGGGAAAGAAGGTTGGCAGCATCTTCCGCGGTCTACTCGAGAAGAACGGCGTCAAGTTCAAGATGGGCGCCAGTGTTGAGAAGGCCACTCCTTCTAAGAGCGATTCATCCAAGGTTGGTGCTGTGCATCTCAAGGACGGAACCACGCTGGAGGCAGACCTGGTCATCGAAGGTGTCGGTGTCGCGCCCGCGACTGAATACCTCAAGGACAACTCGAGCGTTACGCTAGAGAAGGACGGATCGTTGAAGACAGACGAGTCCTTTGCAGTCAGTGGCTTGAAGGATGTGTACGCCATCGGTGACATTGCAACATACCCGTACCACGGACCAGGAGGTAATGGCACACCGGTTCGCATTGAGCACTGGAACGTCGCACAAAATGCCGGTCGCTCAGTAGCCAACACCATCAACAACCCAGGATCCAAAGCCAAGCCCTTCATTCCCGTCTTTTGGTCGGCCTTGGGCTCGCAGCTGCGATACTGTGGTAATACTGTTGGTGGATACGACGACGTGATTCTCCAGGGCGAGCCAGAGAAGCCGTCGTTTGTCGCGTACTACACCCAGGGCGAGACAGTCGTGGCCGTCGCGAGTATGATGAAGGATCCCTACATGACACAAGCAGCAGAGCTCATGCGTAGGAACAAGATGCCCAGCAAGAGCGAGCTGCAGAAGGGTGTTGACATCCTGGAGGTCGGTCTGCCGAACGAGATCAAGATGTGAAGTGGCATGACTGCAGGAGAATAACCATAGTGAACTACCACATCATGAAAGTACGCTGAAGGCATGTCACCAGTTTGTGGAACCTATCTCGTGCGTTCTCAATGCAAGGCATCTAATTCCAAAGTTCTAGGCCCCTAGTTCACGTGATTTTCTCTTACAATCATGGTGTCCCCCGCAACTTAGTACTACCTCCGCAGCTTCCGGATCTACCTTCCTACTCATTCTATCATATACGTGCGCATGACCAAGTATTCCAGCGACACGACGAGGGTAGACCCGTCTGATCAACGCTGTCACAATCTGCTTCAACAACGTTGGAAGCAGTAGTTCCTCAACATTGACCCGACATGTAACTCAATCTGATCATTACGTAGGAAACGGCAATCTAGAGCTTACGTTGGAAGATGGTTAAACTCAAAGTAAGGTGAGAAGAGACCAATATGCCCGACTCGAACAGCGGATCCATGCTCGCGGGGTGCGACCGTTGCAGTCTGGAGATATGCTCCGCAAGATGTGCCGTAGGGCGGTGGGAAGGAAATGAAGCGTGCAGCAGGCATTTTCCCAAAGTGACGTCAAGCCGGACGGCAGAGGCTTGTGTCGCACAGCGCGAGGGCATCTGGAGATGGCGCAAGAGTCGAGTGACGGTGGGAGCGGGAAGGTGGGTCCGCTGGTTGCACGGCAAGGGCGATCGAGGCGCCAAACATCTAATTTCAAATGTTCCGAAGAGCGGCCTAACGCTCGCCCAAAGGGGAAAATTGTACAGAGCAGACGGCGCGACTCGGACTGCAAGGTTATCTTGCCTCGTTCTGCGTGCTCCAACTGAGCAGGAGACGCAGAGATGCATGTCAGTCAGTCAGTCAGTCAGTCAGCCAGTCGGCTGCTTCTTCTCATTGGACGCGTTGGCGAGGAATGCAAAAACATGCAGGGCAAGCCTCCCTTACAGCGTGGACGGCTGAGACATGGTGACAGCGGTTTGGTCAACCTGTCTTGTTGCGAACCTCCGTCGTTACTGCTACACGCGTGGATGTCCTTGTTGTGGATTGTCAGATGAAGTCAGGGGGGCAGCATCTGGGCTTGGTTGTGCTGCCCATCCCGGCAGGGCGCGTCATAACATTCCGTGACAAAGTTGGGCGTGTTGTCGATGTTTATCGAGTTGCTTTTGCTCTTGGACGCGCCGGCCGCTGAGAGCACGCGCAAAGCGATCTGGACCGCGGCGGTCATACGGACGAGTAGATGACAAGAATGGCTCATGTACGTCTCGCAGCAGGCGTGAGGTCAAGCGACATTCAAGGAGCCGGCGACGTCTATATCGAGGGCCAGCCCAAGTTATCGCAGCTGCGCACACGGCGGGCGAGCGCATAACAGGCAATTTGCGGGCGGGTCGGTGCTGTATGAAACAACGACCCATGGGTGCTACTCCTATTCGAGCGCAGCCGTCGAGACAGGCGCGTCGAGCGCAGACATCGAGGGCATGGTGAAGGGCGTTGTTCGGGCGTGCGTGTTAGAGGACGCGCTGGGAGGACCTGGCTAGCTGTAGGCGTGAGTAATTATCGCATCTAGCAGACCAGCAGCCGGCGTCCTTGCTTTGGCGGGCTGGTTTATGCCGAGCCCATGTCGATGATGTGCATCTGCCTCCTTTCCCAAGCCACAGCCTTTACCGAAATTGCCGTCAAGACCAACCTCAGCCGCGCCTTCTCTTCTCTCCACTCACGTCAATCAACACGTCGAGGTCGAGCAGCTTCTCGCCGCGACCGTTAGATAGCCGACCGCGCTGTCACCGGCGCCGACTCGCACGACGGCCGACCTTTGTGCACCCCCTCTGCACGCTCGCTGCCCACGCTGCACGCGCATGTGAAGCTCTCTTGTCTGTCGCGTCCCAATTGCACGCCGGCCAAGGTTCAAACACACCGCACCGCCCGCAGCTCCGATTTGGCCACTCCTCCCCGCCCAAGCCCATTCGACAGCTCAACACCGCCAGTTGACGTTCCGCCCACAAATACTGCCAGCGCAGCTTAGGACCGATAACATAGCGCACCACCCCCCAAGCCCTGCACCTACACACGCCCGTCCCCAGATAATGGCCGCAGTGGCATCGCAGCCGCCGCATGGTCAGCAGCAGTACTACCAGCAGCAACCGCCCGCCGCAGCCTCGCCCGGCACCGCTCGCCGCCCGACGTCGCGACGGCCCAGTAATGGCGCGTCTCCCAACACGCCTACCTCCCAGAATTCTCCCCAGATGAGCAACGCGCCCACCACCAACGGCAGCGGGCCCATGGCGCCCCCCAGGACCTCGTCGCACCGCTCCCCCAACACTGCATCCTCGTCATCACAGCCCTCGCGGACACGCGAAGAGTCACGCCGGCGGGAAAAGGACAGCCCTCGCCAGACCACCAGCTCGACCCGAGCGCAGCCCGGCCACAGTCGCTCTGCCACTGCCATTGGCCAGCCCCCCGTAGGAACCAGCCTGCCCCGTGAAGAGAGCGCCGTCATAAATCGCATCGTCGTCTCCGACACCCAGGACGACATCGCCCGCGCACAAGCACGCCAAGGAGACGGCCCGTCCGTCACGTCGGGCGCAGATCTGACCCCCATCACCGGACTCAGTCTGGTCGGCAGCGAGGGCGTCGACGATGGCGGCCGCGGCGGAAGCGGAGGCGGAGGCGCAGTAGGAGGAAAGAGCAGACAGGACCACTCCAAGTCGGAGAATGCGAAGCGATCCAAGTTTGGCAACTACATCCTCGGCCAGACGCTTGGCGAGGGAGAGTTCGGCAAGGTCAAGATGGGCTGGAAACGAGACAGTTCGGTTGAAGTCGCCATTAAGCTCATACGGCGAGAGACCCTAGGGAGCAACTCGAACCGCCTCCAGAAGATCTACCGCGAGATCCACATCCTTCGCGGTTTGGACCACCCCAACATCGTGCGCCTGCACGAGATGGTCGAGACCGAGCGCCATATCGGTATCATTCTAGAGTATGCTTCTGGTGGGGAATTGTTCGACTACATCTTAAACCATCGCTACCTGAAGGACGGCCCAGCGCGCAAGCTCTTCTCCCAGCTGATATCTGGTGTTGGGTACCTCCACCGCAAAGGTATCGTCCACCGAGACTTGAAGCTCGAGAACCTGCTGCTCGACCGCAACAAGAACATCATCATCACCGATTTCGGGTTTGCAAACACGTTCGACCCCAACGACGAGCTCAGCGAGGAGATTGAGTACAGACTCGGAGACAAAGACTACATAAGATCTTTGGGACTAGAAGGAACCGACGCCGCCCGCAGAGGTGATCTCATGCAGACCAGCTGCGGAAGTCCCTGCTACGCGGCGCCTGAGTTGGTTGTCAGCGATTCGCTCTACACCGGTCGCAAGGTCGATGTCTGGAGTTGTGGTGTCATTCTGGTGAGTTCCCCCAACCTTGCGTCCCTACGCACTTGCTAACTAAATATAGTATGCCATGCTAGCTGGTTACCTACCTTTCGATGACGATCCAGCGAACCCCGAGGGCGACAATATCAACTTGCTCTACAAGTACATTGTCTCCACGCCTCTAACCTTTCCCGAATATGTCACACCACATGCAAGGGACCTGTTGAAGCGCATCCTTGTACCGGACCCACGCAAAAGGGCGGACTTGTTCGAAGTCGCGCGCCACAGCTGGTTGGCTGACTACGCGCACGTTGTTGGCTTCATCACCTCAAGCAACACCAACGCGGCAGAGGCCCAGCAGGCGTCTGTCTACTCGAGTAAGCATCTAGATCCACGTCACAGCAAGTGCATAGGTACTGACGTGATAGTAGAAGACACATTCGAGCCGCAGCCCACACTCGCTAGAAGCGCTTCTGTTCGTGAACCCTCGAAGCCGCACGCCGCGCCCGCAACCGCGCACGGCGGTCTCCAGACGAAGCGCGAAGCAATCAACCAGGCACCCTCCGAGAAGCCAAAGACCACCCGCGACACCAAGCGACGAACCGTGCAGGTCGAATATGTCGCGCCATCGTCGCAGACTGCCCGCGGCGAGGCATCCCCTCCAGTCGAGGCAACTCCAAAAGCACGCGGCAAAGAGGCCGACGTACCGCCCACCGATGGATACCAGTCAACATCGAGCGCCAAACCTCGTTCTTCTGGCACAACCTACAACTCGACCAGAAGGCAGGAGCCTCAGCGGTCTGTCTCTGATTACACAGCTTTCGGCAATGCGCCCCCATCCGCTACACGCCCGTCCACTGGTGGAGCTCTAGGCACGTCGAGACTACCTTCGCGAGGAAACTCCTACGGACAACCATCTGTCGCAACTGTCGCCCAGACAAATGCGGAGGGACGCTTTTCCCAGCCAAAGGGCAAACAATACTCTATATCGGCACCTTATGCACAGCAAGAGTCGTCTGAGGCTGCGGAGCCGCCCAACATTGGCCAGCCAAGCTCGCAGCGAGTGCAGTCTATACAGGTACCGCCACATGGCGGAGCTGGTGGCGGCCACAGGAGATCGAACACTGTTTCTTCGACTCTTGGGCGCATGACATCCATGTTCTCGGGTCGCCAGCCTTCATATACGCAGGATCCCAAGGAGTCGTTCACATCCACAGGTTCCTACGGCTATCCTGAGGAGAAGAAACAGAAGAGCTATCCTCCCACTTCCATGGCCGGACCCATGTCCAACGAGGCGGTTTCTTCGACAGCTGGCCCCAGAGCAAGCATGGAGTCAAGCCGACGGACTTCTTTCGGCTTCTCTAGGAAGAACACAGGCAACTCGGGCGACAACCCGAAATCCAGCCGCCGCTTCTCACTCCTTCCGTCTTCTCTTTCAAAGACGTTCTCTTCTCAGCGGGATAGTTTACCAGCGCAATCCTCCCACGAGCGACGCGGCTCCAGTTCTCGTCCTCGCGCTAGCTCGCGTCCCGGTGGGCCTTTCGGTCGCGTCACGGATTCAAGGTCTCCTAGTCAGAGCACCCAAGGAAGCAACATGCCCGGTCTTTATGACGGTCAACACGACAGTACTTCCAGAATACGGCAGCCCAACACGAGCGCCCCTGGACCTTCCTCGGCGCCAGCAAACCAAACCCAGTTCAGCGGCTACAACCACTCGGCACCCGAGTTTGACGAAAAATTCCCCAACCCACAAGGAGCGCATCCATCTGCCCAAGGAAACCGCCCGTACCGTCACCCCACGGACGACTCAGAAGCCGACATGTCGCAGTCACAGCAATTTAGTCAGCGAACTCCGTCCAACCCCTACCCTGCAGGCATGGGTGGTGACGACTCAAACCAGCAGCAGAGGAAGACAGCCGTGCTACAGAAAAACAGACGTTTTGTGGATGCGTACGACGAGCAAGGTAGCGGCAACAAGGGAAGTTCGGGTAGCTCTAAGAAGGTTATGGATTTCTTTAGGCGCATGGGCAAGCAGCGAACTAGCAGCCGTTAACGCGCCAGACGAGAAGTCGATGATTGCTGAGATTGTCCCCACAGGAAGATGGGCCACAGCAGGACGTGTGGCCAGACAGGTGTTTGGAACGATCTGCTTGTTTGACATTGGTGTGGGTGTTTTGGGAGCATACTGGCGCATTGTCTACGTTTCCTTCCTCTCTTTCTCTCTTTTTTCTTCCTCTTGGAACTGGTTCGCTTTGCTTGTTCTAGCTTGTGCTCGCTGGATACCACATATTCACGCACATGCGACCCTGTTTATGTTTTTTTACTCTTCCAACCATCATCAGCGTGCGGCATGCTGAGGTAATTATTGCATTAGCAGGCGTTTTTCTTTCTTCCTTTTCCTTTTTTCACTTGATGGCAACGCAAGATTGTGGGTTACGTTGCCAGGTAATCTTTACTCTCTCAGCTCGCTCTTCTTGGAGAGGGAGATGAGGCTGCTTGTTTAGTGTAGTCGTAGTTGTAGTATACAGGTTTTGGGAGAGGCGGTGGAAAGTGGAATTGATATGTTGCAATGTTCGATGTCGTTGATCTAATTATGGGTGAGATTGCTGCTTGACATTTATTGTGAAGACAGGAGCACTACGAGCAGTGTGGTTGTTGCCCAACTTGAAAGTGAAATTCACATAGGGCGGACTGAGACAAGTGAACATGGCATGGCCCATACTAAAGGACTAGTCACACAAGCACAATCAATCGGAGAACATTGTAACGCTGATGAACGACCGAGTACCACTCAACTGAATCGATTTTTGACTCTTCTATATAACCCTACCACATAGCCCAGGGTATCATTCGGTCTAGTTGCAGCCCCCTTGAACAAACAAAAACCCTGGCAAATGTCGCAATATCAACCGTCTCCTACACACAAATACACATTCTCTCAAGCGAAGAGCCCACCTATGAAGGCGGCAACTGCCCACCCTCCTTCGTCTTACCCACAGGCGGGTTCGGCTTAGTACCACCCGCCGAGTTCAAGCTACTCAAATAGCAATTCCAGCCGAGCGAAATAACATTAACAACCAAGACGCGCATCTCCTGAGGCACGTATTTGAAGTTGGTAAACTGGACCCAGGGCCAGACCATCAAGTTCTTCTGGTAGCCCGGCAGGTAGGCGTCCTTGAGGCGCTGGACGGGCGAGTTTCCTTCCATGTAGGCCATGGTGGAGAGGAAGAGGGCCATGTTGCAGGGCGCGAAGAGGAACTGGTCGCAGGCTACGCGCGCGAGAATCGTGCCGTTTGTGGATTGCAGGTTTACGCGCTTGACGAGGAAGTCGAACCATTTTGTTGCGGCGGGGCCGAAGATGCCTGGAGGTGGTGGTGTTAGTTTGGGATAGGGAGCTTAAGGGTTGGACAAATGGGATGAATTGGAGTTCGGATAAGGGGGTATAGAAGAGAGGGAGACGTACATCCTCCGTAGGCGGCCATGCGTCCTGTACGGGCGAGGTCGTGCTTATCGAGACCGCGGCGCTCGACACCTTGCTGGGCCATTGTGTCGCCGGTTGCGAAGAGTACCTGTAGTACGCCATGTCAGTTTCCATTGTTCGACATCATAGTTGCTCAATCCCTCTCTCGTTCTTGTATATCGGCTTGTCGGGCGTGCTTATCGGCCTGCTCGCTCGCTCGCTGGCTGTTCAAGTCGCATTGCGTCGCGCAAAGAGGCATTCGCGACTCGCAGTTCGAAAGGAAGCATGTGCATACCGCGGTAGTGATACTCTGCGTCAAGTACGGCGACGTCCTAAGCTTTGCCTGGTACCTGTCATTCAGATTAGCATTGTCCCTTTCGCATGACGGTGCTCCACCGCTTTTCCTATGTGACGTACCAGCGAAACGCCATTTTGAAGGTGATGGGAGAAGTCAATCGCCTCAGCAGCTAAAGATATAGCGCGTATAAATACTACTGAGAGCGAGTGACCCGACCACGGAAAAAAGGGTGCAAGAGTGGAGAAGGTGTGTGTGTGGAAAAAGAAAGTCGAGTAAGTCAAAGTAAGTTTGGTGAGCTTGCGGGACCCGATGATGTCGGTGCAGCAGGGTCCCGCGCCCGCACATGGCGGTCGGGGAGCTTAGCTTTTGAACCCCTTGATCTCCACTGTCAGGCTGTCGGGCCTCGACCGTGAACAAGCATTTATTCACGTACACAACTCTACATGCAAATATCAAAACAAGACAGGGCTCACTAGTAAGATGGGGAAGACAGAGTCAGTTCATAACGTAATTCAATTCCGAGCTCGTCTGTTCATGGTGGGGTATAATATGAGCAGACACCTAGTTACAAAAAGGACCGACAGTTGTTGTACAAAGGGTCGTAAAGGAAGAAATAAGGAAACAATGCGGGTTGGTATAATTCCTCGTACGTGATGCGACATTGCAATCCGTCCCATCTTCAACCTGATATCTCCGCATATAGCCCAAAGGAATCCCTAGATGAAAGAACGCCAGTCCCGCTGATCTCATCCGGGTATGATGAAGCTATGCTTGCAGAAAGCAGGTATCCAAGAAGTCATGTCGTAAATTTTGTGTAATGGGGTATGTAAAAAGGGCGACTAGTCGATTTCCATCCGTTGTGATGGCGCAGGTCCGCTCAATGATGGCATCTCTGTGTTGTATGTCTTGTCGTTTTGGACAATCTTGTCGTTGACATGGGGCTTCAAGCCCTTGTTGAAATTGTGTGTGCACAAGCAGGCGGTCACAATAGTGATGATGAGTAGGAGGATGGTGAGGATGGCAAAGGCAGTCAGCGACTTGCGGGCTGGCTTGTAGTCCTCCTGGCGGTTGGCATCGGCGACCCACATCCGGATGAGCTTGAACAGGAAGTAGCCGAGGGCGATGAAGTAGACGACGATGATACCAATCATGCCAGCGACAGACTCGCGACGGACCCACCAGGCGGCGAGGAACAAAAGGAAGAAGGTGATGACGAGGGCGGCTGCGGTAAGGACAAGTTCGACTGTCTTGGTGTTCTTGACGACGACCAGGAACTGCACGGTGAAGGCCAGGAAGAAGAAGAAGTCGAACTTTAGGAGCGCGATGTAAATCTATGTCGTAGTCAGTACGGCGTACACGAATGATGGTGGGTAGGCAGCAGTACCTGGTAAGTCAGATAGCGCCTCTTCAGTCTTGTATCGGCACTGATACGCTTGTAGATGGTCCAGGCAAACTCGTCGTACAGCTTCCATGCTTCGAAGGCGAAGATGACGGTAGCGACAGCCATCAGAACAGGCAGAGCAATGAGCATGGGCTTGACGTCGTCCCAGAAGTCTTGGGGAATAAAGCGGCGCGTGTTGAGGTCGTCGGCAGCGTCCTTGATCTGATCGAATTGGATAGCGGCGTAGATGAGAATACCGATGTTGTAGAGAACGAGCCCGATGACCTGGATGGTATTCTTCATGCGCAGGGCATCCCATGTGAGGAATAGTTGGTAGACGTAGCCGAACATGAAGACGGCGAGGAAAGTGGGAATCGTGCGGGTCTCATTGGCGCCTGCACCAGAGGCTGCGAAATGGATTTCATTCTGGAATTTGCTAAAGACATATCTGATGGGTTGTTAGCAGGCGCACGGTGGTGCGGGTGGCGCAGAGGCAGACGTACGACTCGAGGGCGAGGGCAATGCCGACCTGGCAGATGGCCGTGAGCATGAAAGCCCAGGTCCATCGCGTATTGGGAACGTACATCCTCGGTGGGCGGCGCACAACAGGCGGGAGCGTAGTGGGGAAGCCTTCGCGGTGGTGATACCCCCCAGGCTGGGTATCGAAAGAGGGCTGCGGTGGGTATGTTGGTTGATACGTCGTGTTGGGGTAGGGCGCGTAGCCTCGGTCGAGCGGTTGGCCTCCTAGGAGGGAATGACGGGCCTCGTGGTGAGTAATTTTGGCTATGGTGGCAGCCGCGATGGGCGGCTGGTGCGTGGGGATATAGAGGCGGGTGGTGAGGCGGGCGTGGTAGTGCGGCGCAGACAAACTGCGACCTGTGTCGGCGTGCGGTTTGTAAGGCTGCCGGGGTACTTGAGACAGAGGGCGGGCGCTGGGCAGAGAGCTGAAACCAAGGGAGTCGCTGTCGTCGGGGGAGCAGGTGAGCGCGCGTCGCTGAAACTAGTATCTTGGCTATGCGGAGAGGCCGAAGAAGCAACAGGCGATGACGAGCGACGGGACGGAGATGGGGGGGAGTTGGTGATAAGGAGCGATATCGACGGACAACAACAAGAGCGAGCGGCGGCGGGAGAGGACGTTGTTTGTTAGATCTTGGGGGAGTGGGCGGAGATGGGACGGCTGCTGTTAGGTCGACGCAGGTGCTGAGATGTGCGCAAAGTAGCGCTGGGAGAGCCCCGGCCGGTGTGGAGAAAGGCTGAAGGGGGTCTTGCCGTAAGACCCGCTCGCTGCTCCGTGTTTACTCTGCGTCAACGGTAGCCTAGGTGAGGCTTCTGTGGATATCAAAATACGAAGCACGAGAATGCGCACGCCAGGCGGTCTGACTTGTACAAGTACGGAACGACTGTCATGCTGCGGCGTGGCCCAGGCCTTTGGCTGCTCAGCTGCCTCTCGCTTTCGGCATCCTCTCACGCGCACAAGGCTTGGCCCCAGCATCTGCTGAACCATCGCCCACCTGCACCGCCCGGCGATTTCCTCTGCTCATTGGCCAGCCCGCGCTATCTTTAGATTGCACCTGTGGCGCAGGCCTCGACGACTACAGCGCAGTGGAGCTTCAATCTGCCGTCATTTTGCGCGACACCGACAGCTTTGCAGTCAGCTGTTTCGACCAATCACACTGCCATATCTGACATCATTAAGGACGCGTAGTGCACAGGGTCGCTGTTTCGACCGACGCAGTATCGGCCCGCCAAAAGCAGCGCTATCGCGAGTTGCGCCTCTACCACCACGACAAACACCCTCGCGCCGCAGCCATGACGTCTGGTGAGTTCCTGGGGCTCTAGGGTTCTGACAATGCGGCGAATACTGACACTCTTCCAGCAGAGCTAATCCTCCGCAAAGCTGCCGAGGACGGCTCCCTCGATTCGTACGTGCCCACCCAAGAGCCCACGTCCGTCGCATGTAGCACCTAACGCGCCCATGTGTAGAGCAGAATGGCCAAAGACACTACAGTACATCTTGCATCGCCTTGATGAGGTAATCCCGAACCACCCATATCCACAGCCATCACCCCTGACCTTCGCAGATCATCACCGACTTCCCCAAGCCACCCGCAGACGCACTTCCCAGGCCCACCACGTCCGCGACCACCGACCTGCCCTCGCGACCCAACACATCCAATGCCATATCCAGCCAAGACTCGCATGCGACCGACAAGGAGAACGCACCCCCCGCCACACCCCCGCGGCCGCCTGTGCCCGCCTTCTCCGCCTCGACCGACTCGCAAAGCGTCCCAGCAGACATCACCACCTTCTACTCCTCGATACGCTCCACCCTCTCCAACAACTTCGCGAAGCATCCCCCACACACCGTTCAACGTCTAGCCGAGCTCGTGCTTGAGCCCAAGAAACGCTACCGGTACCTGCCGCCCTACCTTCGCGCACTCGATCGCGTCGTCTCCGTCTCCTCGCCCCTCACCATCTTCCCTCTGCCGCAAGCCGTGCTGCCGACTTCTAGCGGACTGCTCAATGGCACCACATCCACCACTACGCAAACAGCCCAGCTAGGCTCAGACGAGGCACTAGGCGGGGCCCTACTCACGCCCATCCCTTGGCTTCAGAACCGCGGCCAGAACGAGCTTATCTCGGAAAGCACAGAAATGGTCGACGGTCCGAACGGTGCTGGACGCATAGAAACAGTGACTGTGGGAATGCTGAGTGGCCAGCGGGCGGAATCTCCTACCTCCAATGTTGCCCAAATTGCTTCGTCACATCCTGAGGGCGAGACACTGCCGTCTACAGGGCCCGTCACCCAGGGCGAACTTCTGCGCCAAGAACAAGAGGCCGGCATCGTTTTGAACAATCCCCACAGCATGACCACCAGCCCGACAAGAACTACATTCGGCGAGATGGAAGGCGGAGGTACCATCGTAGACACCGTCGAGGGCGAGGAAGAAGCGCCGCATGCCCGAGGTCCAGAGGTCATTGGCATGGAAGATACAGGCCCGCAGAAACAGGGAAAGCTCAACATCGAAGGAGCCATTGGCAGGCCGAGCCTTATCCACAAGAGTCCAGAGGCCAGCTTACCAGCCGACACAGAAGCCAAGGATCAAGACATGAAAGATGGCGGATCCGAGAAACCCAGCAACGCAAAAGCGGGGGATGAAGAGCCCAAAGAAGATGCGGCAGCGAAGGACGACTCGAAAGATGCAAAGGATGTGGAAATGAAGTCGGATGATTAGGCGTCCCGAAACACTTCTCGTGAAGAGGGTGAGGCCGCTCCCAGCGCTGCTGTGGGCGAAATCTTGTCTCTGCTGGAGTCTGATACACCATCTTGATATTCCGTCTTCGTGGTCATGCCAACCAAGCAAATCTTGACACCCCATGGCGTTCATGTAAGCTTGAATGAGAGGAAAGTGTGAGATGCCCATGGCGACCGATAACGGTACAGCATGTACAAGGGCCAGAAGCAGACGTATGCGTATCAAGTGGCCAAGGTGCAGAAGAGAAATTTGAGTAAGACATTGGACAAAGGCCCTAGCATTTGAGACTGTCTATCGATATCACGGGCACTGGCAGCTAGTGTTCATGTTTTATTGTTGGCAGCATTGACTAGCAATCAGCCATGAACTATTCTATCAGATAGTCATGTAACAGTTCAGTCGTAGCCCATGTCCTACTTGCCGTCCCAACTAAACAACCTTCTTCCACCAGAGAATACCCCTATACCCATTTCCACGCTCACTCCCAATCTTCAAATACTTGACTTCCTCGCCATTCTCCTCCACCTCAACAATCGTATAATTCCTCTTCCCCTTCTGCCCCTCCCAAGTCGGCACATTCGCAACCGTAAGTGGACCATGGAAAATCTGGCCCTCCGTCTCCGTCGCAGGCAGCTCCTCGTTAACGCTATACGGTCCCGCATACCCAATACTGTGCTTGCCGACCAGGGCCCAATCGGCATCTGAGTCGTTGGGCTGGTAGGGGAAGGTGAGGTTCGGTCGGAACTCCGGTTCAGTGGCTGTGATGGTGGCGGACATGAAACCGGATTCTGTGTAGATGAGGAGGCCGACAGGGGCTTTGCCGTAGGGTAGGTCGGGGATGGGTTCGCCGTTTCGGGAGCTGGAAGTGTTTACCAGGGAGTAGGTTCCTGATAGGGCTTTGAAAATGGGGTTGGTGTCTGCGTTGGCTCTGGCTTTGGGGGGATGGGTGGGTTGTTCCTCTTCAGTTCGGGGCTTGATTTTGGCTGGGGCCGCTTGGTCGCAGGGACTGGGGGGTTCAGTGGGTTCGGGAGCCGAGCCGTCTGCTCTGCGGGCGGGTGGGTTGTCTTCAGTCTTTTGGCGTGGGACTATGGCTTCTGCGGGTCCGTCACGAGGACTAGGGGGTCCAGTGGGTTCAGGGCCCTCTGCTCTCCGGGCGTTGGTGATGGGTGGGTCCTCTTCAGTCTTCTGGCGTTCGACTATGGCCCTGGCTTTTCCCCCAGGGGGCTCAGTGATTGGTTCCTCCTCAGTGTTTCGACGTTCGACTACTGCTCCTGCAGGTAGGTCACGGGCACTCGGCGGTTCAGTTGGTTCAGGAGCCTCGGCGTTGTCTCTACGGGCATTGGTGATTGGGGGGTCCTCCTCAGTCTTTTGTCGTTCGACTATGGCTCCTGCGGGTGCACCGTAGGGTGCCGGAGTTTCTAGAGGCATACCGCGGGGTGTCAGAACGTACCAGTCAGTCTTCTGGCGTGGGTCGATTCGCTCCTTGACTGCGGCTTCGGGCGCGGGTGTAGGTAGTAAGTCACGTTTAGGTGGCACAAGGACTGTATCTTGTCGTCGAATAATGGCGTCTACCAGAGCTTGAGGTACGGGTGTAGGTGGAACATTACGTTTGTAGTGATCACTCCATTGCGGGAGGGCGGATGCCAGAGAGGCGAAGAGGATTACAGGAGTAACAGAGGCTCTCATCCTGCCGTATAAGATCGCCGGTGATGTTGGTAACAGTTGAACACTTTATGGGTAATGTTTGAGTGGGAACGTCGTGCTGCTTATGAAGCAGACAAGGTGCTTTATACCTACGCAGCGACATGATCGACGTCTGATTCAAATGGTTACACACGATCTGGACGACGTGATTGTCCTTCAGGCGTCACAATTACGCCGAACGGGCATCTCTTGTCCGTGCAGGCCAAGAGTAGTATGAGCACGTATCAATTTCCGGGATGGGGCCGTCGGCGATTTGCGGGGGATCCTCGCCCAAGTCGGTCTTCTCGATCCTTCGATTTAAAGCATAAAGCTGAGCGGTCCATCTCTTCAAGCTGACGGACCTCTCACGAAGAGTGTCCGAAATTGTTGTGTGAGTTCGAGGATCGTGGTGTTGAGTTGATGGAAGGCAAGATGCCACTTTGCCAAGGCACTGCAGGTCACATGTCGGGGCTGAGCACGTAAGCATCCATCGTGTAAAACTTGGAAACAACCGTTAGTGCGAAACACCAAGACAATCTATAGGGAACGACTTACAACATGTCAGCACGATATACGGTTACAGCCTGACAGCGGCATCAAGCCAGGAGACTAGCGTGTCTAGCATCGTTGCGGCGCCGAAGTTTCACCACCGCCACGGTCATGTCTGTCAAAACCCGCAAACGTGAAGACCCCAAGGTTGGCGATGCAATTCACCAGTCGGCCTCCAAGGCTTGGTGACCGCCGCGACGGATGTGGTGTCGATCTCTGCGCATCAGCGGCAGGAGCGTCCTTCGTCTCTGTATCTCCGCCAAGGTCTTCTCGGTCCATCTTTGCTGCCTCGATCTGCAGTTGCTCCATATTCGCAACATGGACTTCAAAGTTCTTGCGATATCCACTGGTATCGATTATTTCGCTCCCCTCCGGAACTGCCCATTGTCCCCGCTTGTAGGATCGTCTCCTCTTTCGGGCCATCGAGCTCTTAGTAACGTCTCTCGGAGGTCCGTTGCGGCTCAGCGGGATGACGTAGTGTGGGTGAATAGGGTTTAAGACGATTGGTGTGGCGAAAATAGGCTCTAGTACGATCTCGAGAGGAGTCGTGCGAAGGATGCTCATCTTAGGCTTCTTTGGAGAAGACGACAACTCTTCGGAGATTGGACATGATGCCTTACGGAGTACATCTACGTCAGCATCTGTGCGAACGTAAACATTCTCGTTCCATGAAACGCCTGCGTCTTCTCGTCGGCGCTTTCGCCTCGGCAGTTGCTCTGCGACATCGGTCCTTACAGGCTTGGGGATATCGGACCCTTTGAGAAGCTTATGCTGGGCTTTCGTGAGCGATTTCCATCCCAGATCTTGTTCATGGCCATCTCGGTCAGGGAATTCTGGATCGCATACGATTGTCCAGCGCCGGCCACGTCGTCGACTAAAGATCTCACAGTCCTCCTCAACACGACCGATGAAGCCGTAGTCTTGAGTGTCTTTATACCAGTGTAGTGCAGCTGTAGCACTGTGTTGCTTCCTGAGTCGGACATGTTCCACGTAAAAGTCGTTGCTCTCAAGAGACTGCTTCGCTTCCCAGGCCAACTCCATCTTGGAAAGATCTTCTAGCTCATTGACCAGATTGACTAGGTTTCTCTTGCAGTGCCTGTAAGACACATCCGTACCATCAGCATTTTTCCACCTAGGCTGCCCTCCCCTTGTCGCGACACGGTAGACTGACTGAGCATAGTAGCTGTCGGCAGCCTCGCCCCATTGAGACAAGCCATCATGGGCGTTGATTATGTTCTGGATACGCTGGAGCGTGTGCATCGAAGCATCCACCAGACACATCGGGCATATGGCTTTAGCGTAACTGTCGCTATAGGCGGGATGGATCGTGTGTCCACATGCGTTTGGAGGCGCAGACTGAGCGAGTTCCGACCGACGGTTTGGCGCGCTGGTGGATCCACGCTGTTTCGGAGGATCAGCCGGTGGTGCGTTGATATAGTCATTCTTAGAATGCATTCGTGGTGGTGTTGAAGCGGGTTTAGGATCCGAGTTAGTCGCCTCTCTCCCCGAAGACGAACCGTCCTGTAGTGTTCGTACTTTCTTTCTCGCTGGCGATTGTTCGTTTGGTCCTTCATATACGGGCTCGTTTGTAGCAGAGCGCCGTTTGCGCTTGCGTGTGGACATGTTGGTATCAGAAGCGCTCGAAGAGGGTTTCTTAGCGGCGACCGCCTTCTTCGCGGCTCGCATATGAAATGGAGGATCTGGAACGCTGAATGATCCCATTCTGCTTATTTTTAATTTCGTGAACTTAGTATGTGCAGGAGTTGCGATGGGTGTGTGTTTTGGATATGAGTTGGATTGTACGGAGGACGGGGGTTGGACGAGAGTGACGGGCGTGAAGAACACTACACCATATCCAAGCGATATTGTAGAGAAAGGGCGCTCGGACTGAAGCTGTGTGATGTCTTACACTGTCCTTTCACGCGTTTGCACTGTAGTAGTAAGGGGAGTGGAATGCGACATTTTTCCGCCTTCACTTCCACTTCTCATGCATCCACCGATGATACTGTGCAAGACAGGAGTGAAACCAGCTGATAGTTCTTAGCGGTAACGCATCAGAACATGCGTGTGGATTACGTCGGTACGTAAGTACCACGTGTCTATCACAGGCCACGGTTGAGATGCATCGCAACCTTGGTTCCCAGCAAAATTCACATGGCTCGTAAGTACGTGGTCACACCGACTGTCTTCTTGGGGTATCTGAACGTCTCAACTTAGAATCGACCCTAGGTGCAGGGCGGCCAAAGTAAGACATGTCTAACAATTCGCGACACAATTGGCGTAAGTATCGTAAGCTGTTTGCACTAAGCCTGACGCGGGAGGCCAGCCAAACTCCCGTTACAGACGTCAGTAAATCTACATTCCCAATATCGTTCTGGTATGTTCCAGTATCCCAAATCTCATCTGCTGTGACCTCATCTCAACTGTCCCAGCCGGGTATCTAAAACTTTACTCGAACAATTAACGCTGTTCCTTTTTGGTTGGCTGTATTAGACATATCACAGGTACTCAAGTAATCTTTGAGTGTGGCACATAGGAATTGATCTTCAAATCGATAGAATAACTATCACCAGTCGAACGAAAGTCGCCGATTCACTTCTACTAGATCTTGTGCTCTACAACCAAGCTCTGATCTACGCGTCGACGCACTCCCAGCTCTCAACAACATCAGGGTTGCCGCCCTTGTACTGGTTGACCTTGGGGAACTTGCAATGAGCGCGCTCGAACTCCACGCCAAGAGCCACCGTGTCGTTGACAAACTTTGTTCCGGTAAGCGTCTCGGGTGCGTTGCCGTTCTCTACCCAGTCAACCAAAGCCATGAGTACGTTGTGACTGGGCTCATAGCCGTTGATCTCGCCGCCACTCTGACCGATCGCATGCGCACCGTTTCCTCCACCGCAGTGACCAGTTCCACTGACGACGAAGTACCTGTAGAACTCGTCGAGCTCGTCAGATGATAGACCCATAGTAGAGGTGACATGTTCGTAGTAGCGAGCAGAGTTATCGGATGAGATGACAAAGTCTGCACCGCCGTGCCAATGTAGCACCTTGGCGCCACGGTCCTTTACTCCGCTCAAATCGCCCTTGAATGTTTCAATTCCAAAGAGGTTCAGTTTTGCGGCGTAATCGTAATCCTTGGGGCTAAGGGTCGCTGGGTCCCAGTTAGGGTCGTTGTAAATAGCGTAGCGGAACCAATCTGTTGTGTACGCGAAGGGCTGTCCGTTAATAAGAGCGCCGGCCGCAATCACCTCGGCACCAGGTTGCAGACGAGGGTAGACCAAGTCTCCTGCATCGTTCAGAAGCGGCGAGTAAACCGCCTTGACAGTCTCTAGCTGCTCGGGTGTAAGGCATGTAGTGGTGTTGCTGCCTTCAGTACAAGCTAGGCCCGAAGGGTCGTACTTGCAAAGCAAGGGAGCCTCGAGGATACCATCTTCAAGGTTGTCAAGGTTGTCGCATTGCTTCAGGACATCCTCGTGGATTTGCGCCCATTTTGACATTGGGACAAAGGCGGACGAGTTTGCTGGGCCAGTAAGAGTATAGAAATGTCCACTCCACGAGGTGAGGTTGTTAAAGGCGAAGGCTGGTGCTCCCGCGACAATGCCGTCAAAGTCGTCTGGGAAGTCTTGGGCAGACTTCATACCCTGTCTTCCTCCAGTGGAGCATCCAAGATAATAGGACTTATCGTGTGGTTTACCGTAGAAGTCTTCGGTGATCTGCTTTCCGACCACAACACCAGTGTGTAGACTGTACCTGATTAGTCAAATTCTAGCAAGCCGAAATGGGATACCTACGCTCGGTATGCAAAGTCTTCCACAACGTCTGAGTTGTTGTAAAACGGCAAGCCACTCATTCCGTCGTGACCGTTGTTGGTCCCAACCGCAGCGAAACCTAGACCGACCGCATAGGCCAAGTCGTCGTAACTGATACAACCATTCAGGCCGCCGTTACCACCAGAGAGGAATCGTCCCGTCCAGTTGGCTGGGAGGAATGCCTCCATTCTGAAGCCAGAACGCTCAGATGTCGAGACATTCAGCGCCACGCGGCACATGTCCGCTGTGATGACTGGCGGTGCTGCGGCACATGTCGGGTCGTACACAGGTACAGTCAGGTTTGTTCCAGCGGGGACAAACTCGGTTGTCTGTATAACGCCGCCATCGATTTGAAGTTTGGACGCAAGTTCCGCACACTTCGAGCTGAAAGCGGCCGGTGCCGTGCCGTTTGTGGGGTAAGAGGCTGCTGACTGTGGGGCGGCGAAAGCGGAAGGAGCGCTAAGCAGCGCGCACTGCAGTTGTTTTTCGAGCCTCATCTTGACAGTAAGCCAGATAGATTGAGTGAGAAGCTTAATCCAAGATTCTGGGAATGCATCTTCTCTTTATTCTACCGAAAACTGGGTCTTCGTCACGGTACATTGCTAGCGTTCGCCTCCGTGCCTGGGGCAGGATAAACGAATAACAGAAGCTGGGGCATATTTGGGGTGCTCCGTTCTGCACGCTGCAGGGACGTGCCGCCATGACGATCTTGGGCGACACCAAACACCAAAATGTACAGGATGCATGCGAAGAAGCTGGGGTAAACGAAGACATAACCGAGGCAACATTGGAAGGCTCACGTGATCGTACTTTGGATAGAACGTCGCGTTTCGTCGCATAACTGCCGACGGTTAATCATGCTGCGTGTACGCGTAGCTGGTGAACTTGGTGATGCCGAAGCATCTGCCGATGAGGGCGCGGAGGCGACACTAAGAAGGTCGTTACTTGCTGTAGAACATTTTAGCAAAACATATAAGAGCCGGCCCGATTTGGCCTCTTGTCATGTCCTGTCAGTGCTGTCGTGAGATCGTTGAAGGCTGGGGCCGGCGCTGCGCGTCATGCGGAACATTGAAGCCGATGGGCGGAGTTCTGCCGCCAGGTGAGGAGCGATCTGCGCGTGAGGGTGGGCCCAACGGCGTATTGATTATAAGTCGGGGTATTGATAACAAACCGGCGTTAGATCCAAATTGCGATGGACGCGAAATGTGTACCTGGGAATCGCGGAAATTGAGCGACGTTTTGGTCGATGAAGCAGGAATAACATTTACTCGCAGGGCATGTACCTCGGAACTAATCAGGTACCATACTCCGCATCCATACAACACTAGCAGCACCAATAATATCCACGCGTGCAGTCGCACCTCCTACACAGCTCAACGTGGACGCACATCGCATTTCTACAGCCTCGAGGACGTAGCAGAACCCTTCATCATGTCAGCCATCCTTCGTGCACAGAAGCAGGGCTGACACCATCATTCATGCCACCTCATACCTTCCAAACTTTGCCAGCAAACTCCTGGACATCCTCCCAGAGCTCTTTCGGTTTTTCCAAAGCAGCAAAATGACCGCCGCTTTCGTGCTGCTTGTAAAACACCAGATTTGTTTCTTTCTCCAAGATACTCTTGATACCTGGAGCCAGTTCGCATGGAAAGAACGAGTAACCGAGGGGCTTTTTAGGGATCTCAATGTCCCTGGCACTGGATCCGAAAAGCGCACGATACGGATAAATCGAACGAGCAAAGCTTTCGGTGAACCAGTAGAGCGACACATCAGTGAGTATCTCGTCAAGAGATGGATCCTCATCGCTCCACTCAAGGAACTTCTCGCCGATCCTGGATAGTGTTAGTGGAAACAGCTATGTATGGAAAACAAAGGTATTACCATGCAAGGAGTGCGAGCGGGCTCGATGCCAATACATTCCCAATCGTACTGGGTCTCGAGCCATGTTCTTGGGCATAGGCCGTTCCGCTGGTCTGCCATTGCTTTGCCCAACCCAGCGCCTTCTTCTCTATCTCATTCATAGGGGTATTTTCGTCTGGTTTCGAGAGACCACTCATCAAGTTCACTGGCACATCAGACCCACGGAAATCAGCCTTAGGCGGTCGACTTACGGTGTAATCCTAAACAGGAGTCGTATGTAGTGCTCATCAACTGCGCCGTAAAACTGCCTACGTCCCCTCCCTGGGCGAGGTACTTGTTGAAGCCCAGGTTCAGCATCAGTTGATGCATGACGCGAGTGCTGTCTGCCATAGTCCAGTCCTTCTCGATCGACTGCACAGTGCTAAGAGTGTAGCCGGGCAGCGAGGGTACGACAATGTGGTATGGTAGGTCCTTGGCTGAATACTGCTCCTTGATCAACGCCAACATGGGCAAAAATTCGAGGAAACTTCCTGGCCATCCATGCATGAAGATGATGGGGATGGCGTCTTTCTTCTCAGAGAAAAGGGCGACAAAATGCATATCGACGTCCTCAATCTGCATCTTGTAGTTCGGGAACGAGTTGATGTGTTTTTCCTGTGCGCGCCAGTCGTACTTGTTCAGCCAGTAGTCCTTTGCATCAGAAAGCCACTTGAGGGACACGCCAAAGCGGCGGTCTTCCTGTCGTCCTTCCCAAGTTTCAGGGGCCAGCTTGGAGAGCTGGAGAAGTTGACGCCATTCCGAAACGTCTTGGTCAGAGACATTGAGAGTGAAGGGCTTAGCGGAGTCGGGTGGTGAATAAGACATGTTCGTGATGAAAGAGGTGTTTTCAGGTCTACTGGAGATCAGGCATCCGCGGAGAGCATTCGACCCTTTTATACTCGCCAGACTATAGACGAATTATAGTGGGTTTCGCTAGGCAGCATTTGCGATGGAGGGGGTACATGTACTATACTGGGCTACGGGCGGAGTGAACAAGTCCACCATCCGTTGTGGATCTCTCCGGACCAAGGAGATGCCGTGGAGTGTAGTAGTGCCGGTGCCTCTGAGCATCTTAGGGCTCTTCTAACACTGATCGTACCTTGGGATTCCATGTTGGTGATTACAGTTTGCTAGCTGCCTACGCTTCAGTCTGGACCTCGGTTCGTACGCTAAGCCAGGGAAAAAGTAACGAGAGGAGGCAAATCCAGTGTCCAAAGTCAACTTGTAATCTGTAAAAACAAAGGGTGAGCAGGGTGTGCGAACGTATCTCTCGGAACCGGAACAGCACTATCCAGAAGTTATTTATGTTGATCCGAGGCTTTCCGGTGGCACGACGCGTCTGAAGCGCGTCGGTGCTTACGTTGTTGTCGTCATTACTGTAGTGGGGCAGCCCGCCCCGCGATTTGGCATCTGCTAGTTCTGGAACTTTTTCGACTAATCGACTAACGACTCACGCATGAAGTGTGAATCACACTTTCTGTCGAAGTCTCAATCGCACCAAACTCTACACCATGGTACCAAATCTGGTTGCTGCAATTGATTTGGCTACTTACACCAAATCTAACCAAGGCCTTGATGTCCAAGCACTGTCCTTTGTCGGCAATGTTTTCGTTCGAGTCACCGATGAGACCATCGACGCGACTCTCTCCCACCTGAAGCAATCGGTAGGCCGCTTCGCCAACTACCTGGGCGTTGCCTCCATCACCTCAATCGACGATGTCGTATCTCTTCTCGATGCTGGCGCCGCCAAGGTCTTCGTTACCCGCCAGCAGTTAGACCAGCTCAAGAAATTGAAGATCGACCAAGACAGGATAGTGCTGTGCTTGCCGGGAAACACAAAGGAAGAGATCATTGAAGCTATCTCAGGCACGCAGGTGGACATCTACTCCCACCAAGTAGAGGACGTCGGCCTTGTCGAAGCATGGCTAAAGGACTATGGAACAGATCGACCCAACGTCTTCGTCTCGTTTGCGAATCCGAGCATGGAGAGCGTTCTGAGTCTTGTAAAACTATCCGCGATACCCATCATCTCCGCCGAAAACCTCACGGTCGACCCTTCGAAACAGACCAACGCGTTGAGCGTCGCAAAGCTGTTCATGGCCAACGCAACGAGCGACCGATCCGACGGCCTTTTCACAACCCTTGTCACAGATGAGCGGGGAATCGCCCTTGGGCTTGTATACAGCAGTGAAGAGAGTGTCGCAGAGAGTCTGAGAACCGGACGCGGTGTATACCAGAGCAGGAAGCGGGGATTGTGGTACAAGGGCGAAAGCAGTGGTGATGTCCAAGAGTTGGTGTCATTAGCGCTGGACTGCGATAGCGACTGCTTGCAATTTGTGGTGCGTCAGAAGGGCAGGGGATTTTGCCACCTTGCGACTCCCACTTGCTTTGGCGAGTACACCGGCCTGTCGAAATTGCAGAAGACCCTCCAGAGTCGCAAAGACTCGGCGCCGGAAGGCTCATACACGGCGCGACTCTTCAACGACTCACAACTATTGAGGGCGAAGATACTCGAGGAAGCCACCGAGCTGTGCGATGCGAACACCAAAGACGAAGTCGCATTCGAAGCTGCCGACCTTTTCTACTTTGCTCTCACCAAGTGCATAGCCTCTGGTGTGTCATTGGAGGATGTTGAGCGCAACCTCGACGCGAAGAGCATCAAGGTCAAGAGGCGACAGGGTGATGCTAAGCCGGCTTTTGCCGCGCAAGCAGCTGCAGCAACGAACGGTGCGACCAACGGCACAACAAATGCCCCAACAAAGGAAGAGGTCAAGGAAGCCGCTTCAGTGCCGAAGAGCAAAGACGACCCTGCCGGCACAAAGGACGGTCGCATTGCGATGCGAAGATATGCAACCGCAAACGAGACACCAGAGACCATCAGCGCCACCCTTCAACGACCATCTCAACGCTCGACCGACAAGATCCTGGGTATATGTCTACCAATCATCGAGGCGGTCAGAACTCGCGGAGATGCTGCGTTGCTAGAATACACACACAAGTTCGAGAAGGCTACGTCGCTTACCTCGCCAGTGCTGAGGGCACCATTCCCTCCGGAGCTCATGCAGTTGCGGCCTGAGACGGCCAAGGCCATTGATGTGTCATTTGAGAATATCAGAAAGTTCCACGCTGCACAGAAGGAGGACAAGCCACTGAGAGTAGAGACTATGCCTGGCATCGTGTGCTCACGATTCGCTCGACCGATTGAGAGGGTTGGCCTGTACGTACCTGGTGGAACAGCTGTGCTCCCTTCTACAGCGCTCATGCTGGGTGTACCTGCCATGGTCGCTGGATGCAAGAAGATCGTCCTCGCGACTCCACCACGTTCGAATGGCCAGGTTACTCCCGAGGTCGTCTACGTTGCCCACAAGGTCGGCGCAGAGTCTATTGTCCTCGCTGGTGGTGCGCAAGCCGTCGCGGCAATGGCGTACGGTACTGAAAGCGTGACCAAGGTCGACAAGATTCTCGGTCCGGGTAATCAGTTCGTTACCGCAGCGAAGATGCACGTTTCCAACGACACAAACGCTGGTGTGAGCATCGATATGCCTGCGGGACCGAGTGAGGTGCTCGTCATTGCAGATGCAAATGCCAACCCTGCTTTCGTTGCATCAGACCTTCTCAGTCAAGCCGAGCACGGTGTCGACTCCCAGGTCATCTTGATTGCAGTTGGAATGAACGAGTCACAGCTTGTTGCTGTCGAAGACGAGCTTCACAAGCAGGCAAGCGCACTACCACGAGTAGACATTGTACGTGGCGCTATCGAGCACTCATTCACACTTGCGGTAGACACAATGGAGGAGGCTATGCAGCTAAGTAACGATTACGCACCCGAACATCTCATACTTCAAGTCGACGATGCCGAGAAGGTAGCCGATATGGTGGAGAATGCTGGAAGTGTGTTTATCGGCCAATGGACCCCAGAGAGTGTAGGCGACTACTCTGCTGGTGTTAACCACTCTCTACGTAAGTCATCTCTTGGGTATCGTTTTCAAGAACTTCTGCTGACGTGAGATAGCAACATACGGATACGCTAAGCAATACTCGGGTGTCAATCTGGCATCGTACGTCAAGCACATCACTAGCTCCCACCTGACTAGGGAAGGACTCGAAAACGTCGGACCTGCTGTTATGGAACTCGCGCGCGTTGAGGAGTTGGAAGCTCACCGACGGGCTGTTAGTCTGCGATTGGGTGTAGCGTAATTGCTGCGCAAACTGAAGTGGATGTAACATCCTATCATCATCACCTTATCACGTTTATAGCAATAGATTAAAAATGATTCAACAATGATCAATTGGAAGATGATGTGCTCATCTTAAAGAAGTAAATATATATACGATAGAATACCATCCCATCTCAACAAAACAAACACTCAACGTCTACCGAAAGCTGGCAGAGTCAGTTGACGACCCTCGTACTCTAACCCTACGCATTTAAGCAAGAGCGGTGCAGAGACCGTTGTAGTTCTCCTTGGCCTTGAAGCTGCCGTCGAACAGAAGAGGGGTGGAAGCGGCACCGATCCAAGAGTCAGTGTCGCTGACACCCCAGACGGTAACACCAACACAGTTCTCAACGTCCAAGCAGGCAGTAACGGCAGTCTTGTAGTCAGCAGCAGATCCGCCCTTGATGTCGAGCTCGGTCATGGCGCACTCGGGAGCGGAGCCACAGAGGAGCTTGAGAGCAGCAGGGTAGTCGGAGATGGGCCAGCTGCCAGACAAGTGAGACTGGGAACCGATACCGTCAATGGGGACACCGGCAGCGATCCACTTCTTGACGTTGCTGGCCATGGCCTTGGTCTTGGAGTAGCTGGGGCTGTCAAGGTTGTAGTCGTTGATGTAGAGCTTGGCCTCTGGGTCGGCGGCCTTTGCGGTAGCGAAAGCGGTGGCAACAAAGTCCTCGCCGAGAACGTTGTAGAAGACGGAGGAGCGGAAGGAACCGTCCTCGTTGAAGATCTCGTTGACTACGTCCCACGCGTAGACCTTGCCGGCGTAGGTGGTCATGAGCTTCTTGATGTGGGCAACCATGACTTCCTGGAGCTTGGTCTTGTCGGTGATGGAAGAAACCCAGGTAGGGAGCTGGGAGTGCCAGACAGTGGTGTGGCCACGGATGAGCTTGTTGTTCTCGGTGGCGAAGCTAACGAGCGCGTTGGCGCCGTCGAGGGTGAACTTGCCCTGGGTGGCCTCGGTGGCGTCCCACTTCATGCTGTTCTCAGGAGTGACCTGGCCGAAGTTGTCGACGATGATCTCCTTGTTCTTGCCCTTGCCAAGAGCACCTTGGTCGGTGGCAACACCGAGGTACTTCTTGCCGTGCGACTTGAAGGCGGCGTCGAGGGAGCACTTGGCACCGTTGGCACCACTTCCAGCAACGTTGGGGGTAGAGCCGTTGGCACCACCGGCTGAGCCAGTGGCAGCAGGCTGAGCAATCGCAACAGGGGCGGCGATGGGCTCGGTGGCGTTCATCGATGGCACTGGTGCAGCGGAAGGAACAACGGGTGCCGGTGCCACGCCGGTAGCAGCAGGAGGTGCCTGGCCGTTTCCACCACCGCTAACGCACTGGCTGTACCAGTCGTTGCTCTTGACGCAGGACCATCCCTGGGGGCAGGTAGCATCGCCCTGGAAACCCTGACCACCGCACTGTCCGTAGGGAGCAGCTGCGAGGACAGCGGAAGTCGAAGACAAGGCGACGACACCGAAGTAGATGGAGGATGTGCTGAAATGCATGATTGCTACTTTTCGATCGGTTCGGGTTCAAAGGTGTTTGGTTGGTAGGTGGAAAAAAGGACAGAAGCACGCTTCTATGTGGGTATTCAAGAAAAGAATGTCAGGAAGCACGCTTCCAGTAGGGTTCAAAGAAGAGAAGATAGAGAGAGTGTGTGTAGAGAATGGTGATGACCGAGTGAGTGAAGAAACAGTATGGTGGCGGATGAGATTCCCATCTTATACAAACCACCAGCCGCGATGATGCGTCTGGAACGATTCCATGGTGGGTCAAATTGGGGCGGTTAGCTCCCATGAGGCGCATTGTTTCATGAAACCGTGAAACAGCATCCTGGAGATCATTACATGGCGGTACCCAAAGGAACCTCGGGACCGAACGACTTTAGCCGTTCCAGTCCAACATCGACGAACGACAAGTCGATGAACAGTGGGCTGATGCGGCGCACGGCAAAGCGATGATGTTGCCAGTGGGTTGGTGCCGCTCATGCGATATGAATATAGGACCGCCATCCAGGTACGAAGCTTCATGCGGGTCCGTGCAGGCGGGCGCCAAGCGCTAAGCCTGTCAGAGGTAGATGTCACCTAAGCCCTATTCGGAGCGAACACCAGGCGAACAGACGATTTTCATGTTAGCCACCGGTTATCAAATGCTTCATGTTCCTTCGTTCAATGGGTCGCGCCACATCATCGTAGGGTCAAGGTACTCAAGCCTTTCAAGCATTTCAAAACATTCTTGTATTGACTAGGTTGCGATCGTCCTTGGCTCATCTATCTGATCATGCCGGGTGTTAGCTGCCCATAATTATGACTTGTAGACGTGCATGACGTGCGGGTTGCAGTATGCGAGAAGACCGGTCTTGCCCCACTCTCCACCGATGCCAGATTCCTTGTGTCCTCCGAATATCGCCTGAGGTGTTGGCTTCTCCCATGAGTTTACGAATACGGAACCAGCTTCGAGACGTCGCGCTACCTTGCAAGCCTTCTCAACGTCCTTGCCCCAAACACAGGCACCGAGACCAGTGTTTGTGTCGTTGGCGCGTGCGACGACCTCATCAAGATCGGACCACGGCTGGGTGGGCACGATAGGACCAAATGGCTCCTCTTGAATGATACGGGAGTCGTTGGGCGGGTTGTCGATGATTGTTGGCTGGATGAAGTACCCCTTTCCGGTGCTGACGTCGGGCTGGCCAGCGGCGAACTTGTAGCCCTTGGCCTTGCTGTCCTCGAAGAAGCCCTTTACGCGCTCGTACTGCATCTGGTTCTGGACAGGTCCGAGCAGGTTGTCGCCATCGTCTGGGTTACCGATCTTGATGGACTTGGTGAAGTTGACCATCTCCTCGAGGAACTCCTTGTAGATTGACTCGTGAATGTAGATGCGCTTGGTGGCGACACATACTTGGCCGCTGTTCTGGAAAGCACCCATGACGACTTCAGGCGCAGTCTTCTTGATGTCGACATCTGGAAGGATGATGGAGGCATCGTTGCCACCCAGCTCGAGTGTGACGCGCTTGAGGGTCTTTGCAGAGGTCTCCATGACCTTCTTTCCGGTAGCGATGGAGCCAGTGAAGCTGATCTTGGCAATGTCGGGGTGGAGGCACATCGAAACACCGAGCTCATTGTTACCGCCAACTACTTGAAGGACACCAGGAGGGAGGATCTCCTGGGCCAGCTCTACAAACTTCAGAGCTGTGTAAGGTGTGAAGGGCGAAGGCTTGACGATCATGGTGTTTCCGGTCATGAGAGCTGGAGCGATCTTTCCGGTGCTCAGAACTAGAGGGAAGTTCCATGGGCAGATGGCACCGCAAACACCGAGAGGTGAGTACTCTGTGTAGATGGTTTTCTCTTCATCCTCAACCTTCTCAGAAGGTACATCGAGAGTCAAGTGGTGACCAATGAATCCAGCAACGGCACCAACCTCGATGGCGGCGAACTTTCTCTACTCATATGTTAGCAAGGGTCTCAATGATCACGACAACCGCCATGACGTACCGGCTTGCCAGACTCTTTGCAGAGAAGGTTAACAAAGTCATCGTTATGTTGCTGGTACGACTCGGCGACCTTGTTAAGGAGCTCCTTCCTCTTCTGAATCGGGGTATCCCTCCATGCGGGGAAGGCCTTCTTCGCAGCCGCGACAGCATCATTTAGGTCTTGCTCGCTCGCAATGGGTACGTCCCAGAGTTGCTGGCCAGTTGCGGGGTTGATACCATGATGAATGTTGTCTGAGCCGCGCTGCTTGCCGTCGATGATGTTGTAGAAAGTCTCGAAGTCGAGAGTTGAGACTTTTCCTGGAGACATATTTGAGGAAATAGTAGTAGTCGTGGTAGAAGAGTTGATTTGGGTATTCCTTTGACAGAAACTGGTCAGACGGGTCAAGGTGACTTCTTAAAGAAATCAAGCCGCCACTCGACTGCTCCTACTCGCTGCTTGCCTTATCCTCGGTAGCAAGTACGCTTACGGCACAGTGGGTTTACAGCATTGATCTGGTGTCCTTGGCCGTGCGGGGCGCGAGTTGCAGCTAGGCTTGCATCATCCCTTCCCCAGTAAAATATTCTGCCCCGCTGGGGCTTAGCTCGAGTGGGTGTTTGCCGCGCAGACGAGCCGGCGAATAGTCTACCTATCATCGTCATCGTCCAAGATATCCCAGGCTTGCGGTAGCTCACAGACACCAGGTAGCCGTATGTACTAACCAGCTCCGCCAACTGCCCACCATGTGCGCGTCGTGTGTTTGTACATGCCGCTGTACCCCGCCGGAACCATCTCGGTGTCTGCCGTGTTGAAAAGTGGATTACACATCTTTCCTTGAAGGCGCAGGGCGGGACAATCGCTTCACGTGGCTAGAACTTTCGTTGGAAAACGGACATCGCAACCGCCAAGGTCCTGACTAGCGTTCGACGTGTCGGCTTCGAGACTAGCTCTTGCAGTTCTCGCTTTACAAAACGGACGAACAACTGTCCGCCTACTCTTTTGGTCTCCAGCGCACCTTTGTGGATCGTGCAAGAGTTTCAAGTGTTATCGTCCATGCCGCGGCTCCTCGTCTTGTCTTGCGATCATCACGTTAGTGAAGCGGGTGGATACGGGCTAACAGTCAACAACGCCTGTACGTGTCTTGGTGAGACGATAAGAGGACGAAATAGTGGATAGGGCGATTAGAATGTCGTGGAAAGAGTTTGAGACCCAAGTTGATGTTGAGGATTTGTAGTCGCGGTGAGATGTTTTTGTCATTGTATGCGCCACATCATGCACGTGCGGTGGAGAAGCTTGCTGGTCACAGCGTGATGCGTGGGTACTAACATGCAAGAGCTGCAAAGCTATGCAGAAAATCGATAAGATGCACAAGCATAGTCGACAGAGTTATGAGCCTTTGCAATCAGGAGAAAGAAAATTTTGATATCTCTACGTGGCACCAAGCGCGATCTACAACTACAATTTCCATCACGAGCCCCTTTACATATACTCCGAGTATTTTCCACTAGCACTTTCTCCACTGCACGTACAGATTTGATGTAAAGCGACCAGCCTCCTTTGTCGCAGCAAGCACACCGCTCGCCGGTGTAGCAAATGGCGTCAACGCGACCTCGCTGTTGATGTTGAAAGCGGCATCGCTACCACATGGTGACCAGACTGCAGCTGGTACATTATCTTGCTTGTAGTATTTGCCGTTGAAGGGACCTTGGATGCTAAGTGCTGATGAAGACTGGCTTTGCTGGCCGGAGAAGTAGTATGTCGACTTTACCACACCAGTAACACCGCCGTCCAGTTCGCCCCAGCCAGTGTAGTCTGCGCTGAAGATGGCGAAGGAGAAGCCGGGGGAGAATTCGAGCCCAAGATTGATCTGGCAGTTCTTTCGTGAGTCCTCTGCGGCATTTCCGTTACCGACCCGGGCGGTGAATTGCTTGTTGAAGTCTGAGTAAGTGGTTAGCAGAGAGATCAAGAGAGATTACAGCGTGGTGGCGGCTTACAGATTGGCATGATGCCGTTCTCAGTCCAGTCGATGTCGATACTGCCCTGGGGGCATCCTGAGCCACCAGACACGACACTTTTGATCTTGAAAGAGTCTGGTGCCTGGTATGTTGGAGCAGCGACGGCAGCAGCCGCAAGGGCAAGGGCCGCAAGTGTGTACTTCATCGTGCTGGTATTTATGACTGATACAGATAGAGGAGGTAGAGCAGATTGATGAGCAAATACAAAATGCGGAGTAATGGTCGTAGTGTATGTTGATACTCAGACTGGAGCAAGTGCGGGATTTGGTCGTCTTATATGTCGACGTATTATCCGAGTACAAGACCTAGAGCGTTAGTTGTACATTCTTCACCACACTTGCTCCCGAGAGCCGTTCGTTCAAACCAAGTTGTCTTGTGGTCCGCAGAGATAGACATGCGATTGGCTCTATTTCCTTGGAGAACAGCGAAAGATAGCCACTCGCTACCAACAGACAACCTTGCATTCGCCTCTTGCACCTCTAGTTCGGAGATGGTAACGAAGGTGGTAAGGTTGCCATGCTTTAGATATGAGATCTGCCCGTCGATATTGCTCGTAGACTTCCGTACGAGACAGCCGGCAAGCAAGCGAGACGATGCAGCGAAATGCAGGGCAATCTTGCTCTAGAACGTTTAGATTCTGGGGTAAAAAGAACACGCTTGGGGAAAAGCCAATCCAAAAATAGTCGCTGTGGAAATTGCCGTAGCGTGACAAGTACAAGACGGGTGTGGAAGAGGCGAATGTTGTATATATTAGATTGATGGGCCCGGGTCGAGGTCACGAACCAGACGTGCGACGGCTGATTATGGGCTGGGCTTCCTGGGAGAGTTTGATGGTTTTAGCGAGCTAGTAGGATCAAAAGACTTTCTGCAACCAGCCAAACTTTAGTGTAGATGTCGACAGGAGCCTTTTTTTCTAGCGTTCGTATCGTTCATCAACGGTAATATCAGTGCTGCTCGTTGTTCATTCCACAATATGTTTTGCGTGACTGTTCTGAGCTGAAAGGCGCATAATGCTTGTGCTAGCGCGCTGTGATCGAGGATAGGTTTCCGACAGGGAGGCATGGCGATAAGGGGTCGAGTAGCTGCTGCTGTTGGACGTGTGATCTGGATAAATGGGTTGGGAAGCCACGACATGGCATGAGCAGCTAAGCCCGCACAGCCGGGAATTGACAGACCCAAGGCATGAGATAGCAGATTCGAGGATAACACAATTCAATAATTGTACGCGATGGCCATATTCTATGTGGCCCCTGGTATCTCCCTGTCCCAAGAAATCCCATACCCGCTCCCATGATACTGAACGCCATTGTAGTACATTACGTTAATGAGAGTGTTGCGCCGAAACTATGCTGAGGTATCGTGGTAAAAGAAATCGCTTATTAACTTGGAAAGACCTTGCGGAACACCTGCCGCCACCTCGGGACACTCTCTTCTTCTTCCACATCACTGGCAGGCGCATGACGCGGACCAAGCATAGCCAATGCTCGCTGTCGTGCCCATTCTCGTCTATTTTGCGTGGGATTGCAATCTTGCGTGCTTTGTAAAGGTGGCCCACTGGTCGATTGATGCTGCGATGGCGCGTCTGGTGGCGGTGTAGTCGCCATTTCGATATCTTGTGGTCGTGTTTGCGTGCGCACAGGTGCACTAAAGATGCGTCGTCCAGATATGGCACCGCCTATCCTGCTACCAAGCGACCCAAAAGCCGTCGGCGGCCGAGTTGGCGGTGCTGGTGCTGTAGACGCAGTGCTTGTTTGGGCCCTCGCTGAATGTGCACTGCGCGCCCGCATGCGATTGATGTGGCGCTCTCGCCGTACCATGACATTTGTAATCTTGACCGGACAAGCGCCAGTAGGTAATACGCTCTGCTTACACATGGGACACAGCGAAGAGTGGCTGAGGAGGAAGGTATCGATACATTCGGGGTGGAAGATGTGGTGGCACGGAAGCTCGCGCACTTGAGTCTCGTTGGCCTCGAAATCGTCCATGCAAATTGGACATGTGGGCTGAGACCACGCGGCCGACACGCCAGATGTAGGCACTGTGGGTGCAGACGAGCGACGGGATAATGGGGGCCCCTTGTGTCCAGTTTCCGCATCTACAGCGGCATGCAGTAGTCCCAGTGTTTGATTCGGCGGCTGGAGTGTGGTCGCTTTCTCGGGCTCACTCGCAGCGGCAGGAGCAGTGTAGGTATGTATGGGAAGTTTGTCAAGGACTTGTTGCGAGACTGTCAGACGCTTGACGCCCAACGCTTCGAGGTCGACCTGGCCGTTGAGAACGCGCTCGCGGAGATCGTTGCGCCGTCTCCGTTGGATAATGTGCATGACGAGGGAGGTGATGCTGACGGCGACGAGGAGGATTGCTAGGACGATGACGAGGAAAACCCATAGACTTGGGAGCTGGCCACCGGAGTCTAAGCGGCGAGGTTAGTGGCGTTCATAGGTGTGAGCAGGCTCTACTCACCAGTACTGACGGTTGCCCATAGTCGCACATAGTCGGAAGAGTTGTAGATCTGTGACAGTGTATCGGCATGGGGCACTGAGCTGAGATTTCCAGAGTACTCGTTCAGCTGGTCCATGATATTGTTGCCCGTTATTGACGACAGGGCGTAGGTGGGAAAGTCGTTAGCCGTCTGCCAACTACCGCCATCCTGAAGGTTCCACGACGCATCGTTCAGCACTGGAGGCTTGGCGTTGGTGTCGCCTGGCTGGTAGGTGAGGAAGGCCTTGGTGGGATGGTTACGCGCGGCGGCGAAGTACTCCGTCGTGCATTGCGCCGAGAACCAGGGCGCAACGGCGATGAGGGCGTAGTCTTTGTCGGTGGGAAGATTCGCTATCCGCGTCGCATTCTCGGGCACGTGGAATCGTTCCTGTTCTCTGCAGCTATTTGTGCTGACATCGGGTACGTAGAGAATGCCGTAGGGGTCCTGGTTGCTGTCGACGCCCTTGGTGGACAGGGTTTGGATGTTGTCGAGGATGCGATACTGGAACGAGACAGAGTCGTTGAGGGTGATGAACTGGTTGTTATCGTAGTCGATCACCAGCGGATCCGGGAAGTCGATGGTAAAGATGCCAATCCGCTGGGCAGCTGTAGGACGGTCAGCATGGTGCCAGAGGCGAACGGGCGGCAGACTTGTGTGACGTACACATGTTGGAGCGAGTGCGAGTGGCTATGGATGGCAGGGCGCACTGGATGAGGGTTACACAGAGGCCGCTAGTGTAGGCCGACTACAATGCATTGCTGGTAGTTTGGGTGTTGAGCGGGCGCAGGGAGGCGAGTCTACTAAGAGGCGGCGATGATGGTGGTGGAGCTGGCAGCGGGTGGCTAGCATTGAGGCTGGTCGGATGCAACACGCAGCCGCCCCCTCCCGGATGGGATTCGAAAGCCCCGGGCAGGTTTAGCCAAAGCTTGATTCACTGGCGCGAACAGGAGATTGCGTCAAGAGACACAGCACAGCATGCACACAGGCCCCACGGGGCAATGACAGACGACGCCGTTGTGCATGAATAGTGCTGAGGCGCCGGTAATGACGTTGGGCCGCCGACACGATCGATCTTATCGCAGCGCAGATGGGCTTTCGCGACTTGGCGCCGTCTTCAGGGTTAGCACGACCTTCCCCAGACACATGCCAACAACATGCATGCGATGCCACAACCGACGACGTCTGCTGCGAACCCCATTGATGCACGCCATTCGCCCACAGAGAGCCCATGATAGCACGCCGGTAGCCCAGACTTCAGCCATCACCTCGCGTCGACGCACGGCAGACGCGACTTCTTTCCCCGCATACCCCAACATCCCATCGCGACACGTCCACTATGGCGCCTCCAGGCCTGGGTAGCAAGGGAAAGGCGACCAAGCCAGGCTCCAAGCCCTCGCAGACACCGCGCAGCCGGAACACAACGCCGCTCCCCAATGTGCGCGCCTCGGTCGAGCCTGCCGCTTCGTCATCCTACTTTGGAAACCGCCTGAGCTCATATCTTAAGAAGTGCCCTACCACCGTCGAGGACATACTGGACGGCGGCGCCAACGGATCTTCAATTCCATCCGGCAAACAACTTGTGCTTATGCGCGACAACATCGAGAAGACAGTCCTGAAGAACGTCGAATCACGCTGCGTGCAGTCGGAAGGTGCGCTCAGGGAACTCATGAACAACAAGAAGAACCGCGCGCCGCGCGATAGAGACAGGGAAAAGGACGGCGAGGAGCGCGAGCGCAAACACAAGCTCAAGAAGGTGAGCAAGAAGCACGACGAGGACGGAAAGCACCCGCCTGCGACCGGTGCCCACGGCCTGGCTAGGCAGGATGGTGGTGACGCCAAAGGTAAGTCAACAAACACTGGGCAATCGCTCTTCCTTGGGACTCTACTTGTACACTCGCAATCACTCTCCACATGCGCTACACTTTACATTCTTCAACATGGCCCCTAGACGCCGACAGTTGATTGTCAAGCTCAAGATCAGAGGGCTCGACAGACATCTGACTTCACGCACAGACAACTCCTCCGCCATCTCATCGCCAATATCCCAAGCCCCGCCCTCTGCTGCCGGCGGCGGCCCAGCCGATGCTCCCTCACCCAGCGGCTCCGATGTCTCCCACCAACCCGCGCCCGCGCCTGCTGTACCGCAGTTCCAAACCTTTGGCCCGGACCCCGCCAAATTCGATGACCCCACCATATACCATATACGCGAAGTTACCCCGGGCATGTCAATCGAGGAAAGGAAGGAGATCTACTGCGTCGCCGACTTTCCCAAGTCCAATCTCCGCGACAGGATAGCCGGGTCACCACCAGCAAAGGACTTCTCCAACGCCAAGCCCCCGTCACAGGTCAATGCCACTGTCTTCGCAAACTACGTCGAACCATACATAAGACCACTGACCGAGGAAGATGTCGCTTTCCTGAAAGAGCGAGGCGATCGGACAGCGCCCTTTGTGCTTCCTAGGCGGGGCCCGCGGCATTACAAAGAGATATGGGCTGAAGAGGATGGCTCTATGCACATAGACTCCAACGACCAGCGACCGCCACCCAACGTCCCGCGCGGAGCAGCCGAAGACATAACAGACGACGTACTTGAGACTGACCAGGTGTCTACCGGTCCCCTCCTGTCACGCCTTCTAGCCACATTACGTCCCGAGGGCCGCGGCAATCAGAACTCCCAACACGAGACGAATGGAGTAAACGGAGACGCCATGGACATCGACGAAGGCGCAGGCGCACCAGCAGACACCACCAACAACAACTCCATACCCGCTGCCGCTCAACTTCCCGATGTTGTCCAACCGAGCTGGAAACCTCCGCCACAAACCAGTCGCACCGACTATGTTGGCATAGAAGATCGCGTGCTCATGGAGCTCAAGCACTTTGGTCTAATCTCGGAAGCAGATGCTGAAGCACAGTCGTATGATTCCCACTTTGACGACGAAGTAGCTCAACGGCTACGCTTCCTGCAAGAAGAACTTCGCAAACAGTCCATCATCAACGGCGCACGGAAACAACGCCTCCTCGAACTCACCGAAGAGCGCATAGCCCAGCAAGAGTACAATACTATAGCTGACGATCTCGACAATCAGCTCAATGCCGCATATCTCAAGCGCAACCGCAATATTGGCAAGGGCAAGAAACAAAACAAGCGGCCTGGTGGTGCAGGTGGTGGAAGTCATCCTGTGGCCAACGCCGGCATTTCGAGACCGGGCGTCGGCGAGCCAATACGCACTCTCATGGAAAGGAGACAGCAATGGATCAATACTATTGGACCTGTTGTAAACTATGGCAAGACAGGGTTGCCAACCGAGACCATATTTGGGGAAGAGAAGATGAAGGAATTGGAAAACAGAGAGGTAGAAATCTGGAATACAGAGGCTGAAGAGTAGCTTTCTCGGCAAGGATCGACCGTGGCGAAATAGGTGTCCAGTGAGGAAGAGAGCGAAGAGGAGGTTTCTCGGTTGAATGCGCATTCCACGGTTGAGAACGATCATGTTGTCTGGTGGCGCAGAATCGGCACGTTCTGGCGGAGATTACTTGTAGCCAGTCTTTCGGCATTGTTTTGTTCATGCATAACCGGGCACGTTATGGCGTAAGGGTGTTTGGCAGAACCATACTGGTGGTCTGGTGTTATTGATTAAACTTGCATAAGGCTGCGCTGAAGCGTCAGGCGTTGACGGATCGGCTGATCTCTGAAAACCGCAGAGCCGCAATATTACATTATTCCCACGTGTTTTACCCATTCCCATCGTCCATCTCTCTTCGCAAAAACATGTCCACGTTTTTTGCTTTCACCGGTTCCCGGCCGCGTGGAACCGCGCACATGGCCATGAGATTAGCGAATATCGAATTGGGCCGTCAGCCGTGAAGATAGAAACCTGGCTGACCACTTTTTCAACCCGCATGGGTTTGGCGGTTGCGGCGTGCATAGGGAGGCTGTGTCGCATGCTTTTACCTGGTGGGCAGGTGGGTGGGGTTTTGGGCGAGCGAATCGCGGGACGTGTTTCGCTTACAGGTGCGGGAGCTGCATACTGCGTGGACGAAATAGTCTTTTGGCTGCCTAAGAGGGTGCGGTAAGTGATGGATTCGGGTTAGTTGTGGATGCGGTGGGCTCGATGTGGTAGTTTCCATGATATAGCGATCGATCAGATCGTGAGTTCATTGAGGTAAGGGCATCACGCTGTTGTGGTCAGTCAACACCGTCATCATGAGTGCTCTTTGTTGTGGATGTTAGAAGTGGTCTACTAGTACTAACCTACTTTCACTTCTACTGCAAGCTATCCAAGTCTCCTCGAAAACAGTGTACACGGGTTGAACACTTGTTCGTGACACGCTCACTGTAGCCTACCTAGGTACGACAAGCTCCAAGAATCGTCCCTGATTCCTCGAGCCTAGTTCGCGGAGCCGCACCTAACGTCATCTATCGTTCCTGACTAGAAAATCAATGCCATCCTATTTGGGTTATCTGATCCACGGATCAGTATCACGACCTGCATATAGCAACGGATGTGCTCCGCCCGGTGCGCAGACTACGAATAAGTATATGTGAGTGGACGAAGGACACACGTGGGCTCAACGTCGTAGGAAGAATATGCAGAAGCTTCCAGGATGTTTAGAAAGACGTTTATAGGAGCAGGATTGTAAGGTGCGAAGAGAGGAGGGTGTGCTGGCCATTGACGTGGAGAGTTATTTTGAGCTGCAGGCAGCGCTTACCCACTTCGGCCAGCAGCACGCTAGCCTGACGTATCTTGTCACTGGTAGGCACGATGGATCTCTGGATTGAAGACGATACAGGTGAATGAATGTTCTCAACTTCCTCTCATGTATTCGAGTATGCTGCTGGGTTACTGCACGTGTGCGATGTCTATCAAACGACTGCGCTCACCACATCGAGAGCAGAGTCGGTCCTGCGACGTTGGGCACGCGCAAAGCTCTTGAAAAACGGCGTAAAGCAACCTGCCGTTCGTCCGGTAGCAAGCATCAGCCGTCCATCTTGGCAATGGTATCTTCAAGAGAAGTGCAATGTCTGTTCAAACATCAGAGTCTTCTGTCAGCACAATGCGGCTGACACAGCATTTGCTCATTGGATGTTGCATCTGCACGACTACCAAGACGTATTTTCTCTCGCACAGCCGTCCAACACCTGCATTAGCTTCCCTGCTGGCCACTCACACCACACCTTCACACCTGGAAAACGTGGTGTCAGGGATCAAGATAGCTGCAGCCGTTGACATGGCCGCAGACAGTATGCAGCATGCAGCGAACAGACCTCACAGAGACGTGTGTAGCTCGCTTGCCGGGAAGCAAGGTGTGATGTGGGCGCGAGGGCTGAGACATGCGGGTGCGCTAATCATGGCAATGGTAATCCTGTGATGCAGCTCTATGCGAGAGCGCTAAATCTCACCTACACCACAATGATGCATTTGGAAAAGGTAAGAATATTCAGAAAACAGTTCATGTATAAAGGCGGTGGAGCCTCATGGAGCTGGAAATGGCCTGAGAGAATTGGTAGTACAACGCTCAGCTTACCTTTTACCCGACACCGACTCTTTGACAGAGGATGCACGTTTTATCATAATGTCTACACCATCTCGACAAATTCTCTGGAGATCTCCGGTAATCCTTGAAAGCAATAAGACAGCACTCAAGATGTCTACACCTACTTCAGCGCCCAAACCATCCACACCCCGAAGAGACGGGAATCTGAAGCTCCGGGCTTCATGCGACGCCTGTGCCGCGTCGAAAGTCAAATGTAGCAAAGAGCATCCACACTGTTCACGCTGTATTCAAACCGGAACGAAATGTGTATATGGCGTCTCGAGAAAACACGGAAAGCCAGGCCGAACGAGGAAGAGGAACCCAGATGGAACTCCGTTTGTCAAAGTCACAAAGCCACGCGTATCACCAAGCGGCAATGAGTTTGGCGCATTCATGCTACAACCTACATTCCAGCGGACGGTTTCAGCAGACACGTCGAATTGGGCTTCAGACTGGTCGCTCTCACCAAGCTTATCGACTCCTTCTGGCTTCGATTCAGAGACTGCACCTGCACAATCATATGTAAACGACATCGGTTCAGGTACCGCCTATACGGACACCGCTGATTTGTCGCGACAACCTGCTCAGTCCACACCCATATCAGCTACCGGATTTGACCAGGACTTCCGAGATCCTTTCCCGCAGGAACAAACAGTACAGTCTCCCTTTCCCAACTGGGATGCTCTCAACGACTACATCAGCGGCGAAGATGCAAACCCCATGGACTATCACCCCGGCGGTGCAAAGACTATGGAGAATTTACGTTCTGCCTCTTCTATATCGGTCCCATACAGTCCGATGAGCCAACCCGTAGGAAGTCATAACAACTTGACTTCCTACGCAGAGGTCGGGACGGACAGTTCCCATAGTTGTTATCCATTGGCCTATTCGACGCTCGAGAGCCTGCCACACTCCAGGCACTCGTTCCACACGAGCGATTCATTCGATGCCGTTCTAGACACTGTTCGGTCAGCACGAGAGAATGTCTCGAAGCTTCTTAGATGTTCATGCTCGTCAGATCCACATCTTGCCATGCTATACTCCAGCATAACATCCAAGATTCTGGCCTGGTACCAAACCGCTGCTAGTGCTAGTCACGGAACCCGTACCAGCCACTCGGTCTCAGCATCGCTCCCTTGGAATTACTGCCAGCCTTCGCAGTTTTTGCACACGATCTCCTCACCCTCGTCTGTGCCGGGTATTGATGAAGTGGAAAGGTACAATTTGTACATGCAGTCATCTCGGTACACCCAATACAAGTTCGAGGATGGTGAACAACAGAGAGATAGGAGGCAGATAATCTTACAAGAGTTGCGAGGATGTGCGCAACTCATCGGGGCATTGACTAATTGGGGAAGTAATGGCGATACATCCGCGGCGCAGGCGGGGCATCTGTATGATTTTCTGGGAGGCTGGCTAAGGAACCAATTGTGTAAGATAGTGAAGGAGATCCGATACAAAGAGTCTGCGACGGCTTGAACTACTGGGAAGGATCGATAATTAAAAAGGGAGTCGGAAGAGCATTGGAGGTGGTTTGCTGCTGTTTGATAACCACGGTTTCCCGTGGCGGGGTAGTCGTCGTCTTAATACCTAGTAATTATAGTGAAAAGTTTATTCCGCTTCATGCTATTAATGATAGTAGGGTACAATTGCTGCGTAGAAGTCGAAAAGACAACAGTGGCTATGTTTGCCGAGATGCTGTGGAGCCACCCCGGATTTACCCAGCGCACGTGCACCTTCACATGCCTCGGCTCAAACCGCAGCAAGCATCATAGCACTGGCTCACATGCAAGGTACAGCATCTCCAAACCTCCAGCACCGCCGTTGCGACCGAGAAATGACAGTCTCCCCACTGAGGATGTACACGGTCAACAATGGCCGCTCAGTCTACCTTACGACAGCCTCATGACCCTCTCCTAGCACTCTACGACCGCTATGCGACGCTTCTCAAGTCCCGCGTCCGCGGCGCATCCAAGCTCACGAAGCTGCTGTCCACCATCACCCTCCTCTTCACCATCATAGGCACCGGATATGGAGGCACAAGATGGTACAAGAGCCGGCGCGCAGAGAAGGAGACGGGCCAACGGTTGCTGAGGAGGAACTCCGGACTCAGGAACAAAGATGGCTCCAGAACCATTTACGTGCCCTATCGCGACTCTACGTCCAAAGTAGTCATCCATCCCACCAAACAGACCACGTTCGATGCGCACCGTAGACTCTTCCTCCAACCGCCACGTGCAGCCCGCATGGCTGACACGACCTCGAGCGACCCGCAAGCGCCGCCGCCGCAGACGAAGCCGGGTCTCAACTTGGCCTTCCTACACCAGTTCCTGAGCCTCCTGAATATCATGATACCGCGTTGGAATAGCAAGGAAACGGGTCTGCTGGTCAGCCATAGCGTCTTCCTCATGCTGCGGACGTATCTGTCACTGGTCGTAGCGCGTCTCGACGGAGAGATCGTGCGCGACCTTGTAGCAGGCAACGGCAAGGCATTCCTCTGGGGCATAGTCAAATGGCTTGGTGTCGGCACCTTCTCTTCGTACACGAACGCTATGATCAAGTTCCTGCAGAGTAAGGTCTCCATCGCGTTCCGAACGCGACTTACGCGGTACATCCATGATCTGTACCTGAACGACCATCTGAACTACTACAAGCTACAGAATTTGGATGGAGGTGTAGGCGTCGGGGCAGATCAATACATCACACAAGATCTGACGCTATTCTGTGCAAGTGCGGCATCCTTGTACTCGAGCTTAGGAAAGCCGTTTGTGGATCTTTGCGTCTTCAACTACCAGCTCTACCGTTCTTTGGGACCGTTGGCACTGACCGGACTGCTGAGCAACTACTTCCTTACCGCGACAGTACTACGAAAACTGTCTCCGCCCTTTGGCAAACTGAAAGCTGTCGAAGGACGAAGAGAAGGCGAGTTCCGCGCTCTGCACTCTCGACTCATCGCAAACGCAGAAGAAGTGGCTTTCTATGGCGGTGACGAGATGGAAAAGCACTTCCTTGAGCGAGGATTCAAGGACCTGAAACACTGGATGGAAGGCATCTACAGTCTCAAGATCCGGTACAACATGCTTGAAGACTTTGTGCTTAAGTACTCATGGTCGGCTTTCGGATACCTCGTCACTTCGCTTCCAGTATTCTTACCTGAATGGGGCGGTGTTGGAGGTACACCCGAACTACCTGGAGGAGAGAAGTCGCACCGCGAGCGCAGCCGTATGAAGGACTTCATCACGAACAAGCGACTTATGTTGTCTCTCGCGGATGCTGGTGGTCGCATGATGTACAGCATCAAGGATCTTTCTGAGCTGGCTGGCTACACATCACGCGTCTACACCCTGATCAGCACGCTCCATCGCGTCCATGCAGAAGCATACTACCCTCCACCCGGCACGCGACCCGAACTCTATTCCGTCTCCGATATCCAAGGCACAGTTCACAAGGGCTTCGATGGAATTCGTCTCGAACATGTTCCGGTCGTTGCCCCAGCCCTGCACCCCATGGGCGGCGAGGAACTCCTGGAATCCCTATCCTTCATCGTTCACTCCGGCGAGCATCTTCTCATCACCGGCCCTAATGGCTGCGGTAAAAGCGCCGTCTCACGCATCGTCGCCGGTCTATGGCCTGCATACCGCGGTCTTGTAAGTCGTCCTCGCAGCATTGGCGTGGACGGCATCATGTTCCTCCCTCAACGACCCTACCTTTCCACTGGCACCCTCCGCGACCAAGTCATCTACCCCCACACCGATGCCGATATGAAGGACGCAGGCCGTCGCGACTTTGAACTCTCACAGGTTCTCGAAGAAGCGAAATTAGGCTACTTGCCCGATCGAGAAGGTGGCTGGGACACGAAGAAAGTATGGAAAGATGTGTTTAGCGGTGGCGAGAAGCAGAGAATGGGTATCGCGAGGTTGCTTTATCATGAACCGCGATACGCATTCGTGGACGAGGGCACAAGTGCAGTTAGCAGTGATGTGGAAGGTCTACTCTACGAACGCGCAAAGGCAAAGGGCATAAGTAAGTTTACAGCGACTGTTCTCGAAGAGAGAGTTTCAACTGACTCACACATTCCAGCATTGATCACAATATCCACGCGCGCATCCCTGAAGCGCTACCACGACTACACGCTAACCCTCGGCATGGGCGACCATGGCGACGAATGGGACTTCCAACGCATAGGCACACAGTCTGAGAAGTCGAGCGTGGAGAAGGAGTTAGCTGAGCTGAGGGAAAGGCTTGCCAAAGTCGAGGAGTGGAAGAAGAGGCGAGAGGAAATTGAGGCTGAGTTGAACAGGGTATGGGTAGAAGGCAAAGACGGAGAGGGTGAGGCCGAGAGCGAGGAACTTGCACCGCCACCATACTTGGAACGAGAAGAGACGGTCGACACGGCGAGTACAGACGAGGAAGATGCTGGCAAAAGAGATCAAGAGGAGGCGGTCGAGAGTGGGAGTGGAGAAGTTTCGCCGTCCAGCTAATCTAGGTATCGAATTATACCATGATACTTAACACAACTAAGCTCTAATCACCCTTGAGATCGATGCATGCAATTGTTTGGCGTTCATAGGTATCTCTAGAGAGGATAATCGCGGCAAAAAAGAAAGGATAGGCGTAAGCTTCGTTGCTGGATATTGTCTCTTCTGGCGCACAGAGAGCGGAGTGGATCATCCCAGTTCGATCCCAAGACGGCATTCCAGGCTCACTCATCCGTCCACTCAGACCAGACTGTTTCCTCACGGAATTGAATTGCACTCGCATAATCCTCGTGCCTATCGTCCAGCACCGGTATGTTACCTAGGTAAGCAACAATCTAGCCACTTTATGACCGTTAAGTAGGCGTGCTAGCAAGCATGTTGACGCGGTAATGGCCGCACCGCCTGAACTTCCGTAGAGGTCGATTTTGGCTGGATCGATATCCAATTGTTTCGCGTGTGAGATAATATATACGTTTGCAATGACCATAGTTTGCGTGTGTTCCGGAAGACGGGTTCAAACTCACTAGTCGTTTGTATACACAACAAGATCGCGTGAGGAGAGTGCATAACCAAATTAGTGCACCTTCCCTATCTACTTGTATCACTCGTCTCGAAGCTACTAGTAAGTCTAGTGGGATGAGATACGACATGTCAAGACTGTAATACATGGCTCAGGAACGGAAACCCAGAAGTAATTGATAAAGTAGTTCTCGCATGCTAGCTCAGCTCTGTTGGATTTAGAGTAAGTGTTTCTGCGTGTTCTGGTCAATCGATCGTGCTGAGCCCACTCACGATCGGTAGCTCCACTGAATGGAGCTTGATAGCGATCTTTCGCATGTAGAGTTCGCATGGCTTACAGTTCTGCCACCCCTCGTTTCGAGACAGATGCTCCAAGCGTGATTCACAGTCATCATCATCATCCAATGTAGCGCCTTTTTCGATCCTTGCGTTGAAGTCGCTCACGCAGACTTTAGCAACAGCAGCGACGACTTCCTCTTCCTCCCTTTTCTTCAACTCAGCTTCCTCGGCTTTGGCGGCAGCGACAGTAGCTTCCTCTTCTTTCAGGCATATACGTTTCTCTTCTTCAAAAAGTCTCTCCTCCTTCTCTCTTAGACGTATACGCTCTGCTTTCTTAGCCTTCTTCTTATTTGTAACGGTTGGAGCTGCAATGTGCCAATTGCTCCAGTTAGCAACGGCAGCCGCTGCTTTCTCGTCCTCTATCTTCCTCATTTCAGCTTGTTCAGCTTGTTCAGCTTGTTCAGCTTGTTCAGCTTCAACAGCAGCAGCCGCGGCTTCATCTTCCTCTATCTTCCTTAATTCAGCTTCTTCAGCTTCAACAGCAGCAGCCGCGGCTTCATCTTCCTCTATCTTCCTTAATTCAGCTTCTTCAGCTTCAACAGCTTCAACAGCAGCAGCCGCGGCTTCCTCTTCCTCTATCTTCCTTAATTCAGCTTCTTCAGCTTCTTCAGCTTCAACAGCAGCAGTGGCGGCTTCCTCTTCCTCTATCTTCCTCAATTCGGCTTCTTCAGCTTCAGCAGCAGCAGCGCTAACTTCTTCTTCTTCTTTTTTTAGGCATAGCTGCTCCTTCTCTTCCTTCAACTCTGCCTCTTTGCCTAGCTTGACTTTCAACTTCCTCGCCTCTACCGTTGGATCTTGATGCTCAGCAGGGGCATTGCCAGTTGCAACTCTTACTTCGCGCAACTGCTCTACTTCATCGCTGTACAACCCAACGATGAGACGAGCTAGGAGCCTTGTCAGCGTAGGGCTTTCGATGCTTTCAAAGAAGTCCGGTGCGGTCAACGCGGAAGGGTCATGCTTGAAGGTCCATTGTACTTTCTTTGAAACGTAGTCTCGAAGCCACGCGTATTCGTCAGGAGGCCCTGCAATGAACGCTTCTCGGATAGCGCGCACAGCGTCACGTAAGCACATCTCTTTGCCTCGTCGCTCCAGCTCGATTTGCGCTAGTTCCTTGAGTCCAGGCACGCTGTACTTCTCAGCGGCTTCGAGAGTAAGCACAGCTTTCTGGAACTCATTGCGGACGATACTGTTATCGGAATCCTCGGTACCATCATCACTAAGAGTCTGGTAGACACCTGTGTGCAGGAAGTGGATCAAGACGTGACCAATGTTTGCGTCTACATCCACGAGATTGATCTCACGTGTCCAGGGATCACGACTCGGGATATTCTCTAATCTCTTCAGCAGAACTTCTGGAAGATAGTATGTCTGATGTTGAGGACCAAAGTGTAAGGTAACGGATGGGCTTGCATATGGGCTGGGGTAGTCAGCCTCACATGGTCGTGCTTGCTCGAAAGGAGGAAGCCTGTCTCACCTTGTTACAGGTCGAGGAAGCGCAATGCTGGCTGCTTTCGCAACCTTCTTCAATTTTTTCGCCATTGCAGTTGAAGCAGTTCAGACGGCACTACTCGAAGGATCCAACTCAGGGAAATAAATCAGAGAAATCGAGGGGAGAAAGTCTTTGGACTGGCGCTGGGCTGAGAAACAAAAAGCCTTTATCTCGAACGCAGGATTGTTCCAGAGACATCTCGTGCTGGGTACGTGCATGTGCATTCGGGAATGACATCCCACCCAACCATTGATGCGTTGTTGATGGAGGTCCTCTGCATATGTGCAAACACGACACCCTGCATACCACGCCGCTTAGCTGCTCGACCCCGCACTTGAATCCTCAGCCTGATCAGAATTTATGTGCCCAAATCACAGTCACCATGATATGTGATTGCAAAGAGTACGCCTTGGTGTGGGTGGGGGCACAGTATGAACTTGTCGCACTCTGTGTCAGTCGACGTGTGCCCTTCAGGGATATCCACTTGCAGATGCAGCCACAGCGCGTAATGTGTCACTATATGATTGGTTCCAAAAGCGCAGCAGACTTCCACAAAATACCTTCCTCGTTCCGATTCATGTCTTAGAAGCTGAACTCAGCGATCGTTGACACTTCCCACGTACCTAGGTAGCCGCGATCCTCCTACCTTGGTAAGCTGCAACTCTCTGACAGACTGCAACTGGATACAAAATGAGCATTTGCATATTGTGCAATCGTACTTTCGGCAGCGATAGAGCTCTCAAACAACATGAAGAAAACTCACCAAAGCATGCACCCTTTGACCCAAAGGCATGCAATCGCTCCTTCAGTAGCCAGACTGCACTGAGCCAGCACCAACACAACTCTCCAGTCCAGAAAAAAACCAGAAGCGACTCAGTCACTAGCTCCGTCGCACCTGTTCCCTTTACCCACTATGTCCCTTTGCTGTTCTCGACGTCTCGTTCAATCATACACAACGGCCGGCGCGGTCGCCACACCACGACGGAGAGCAGTTCACGCACGAACCCAACCTTCGACTTGCCTTTCAATGTACTCGAAAACCGATTGCGAGCTCTCACTTTAACGGATGGCAATACGATTGTCGCACCGCCAAAGATCGATCAAGCGCACATTGCCACACAACAAGAGGTGAAGACCTCCTTTACATTTCCGCAACTGCACCAAAGAATTGCCGAAGCCGTGGTGCCCGAGATAACATCTACGTGGTTCAACTACAACACGAAGGCTCCTTTTGAAGATAGGTACACGACGTGTGTTATGGGAAAATTCACATGCGAAAACAAAGCATGCAGAAAGCGCCAGTGGAGCAGCACCGTCGTAGCCATCGGAATTAGAAGATATCCTCGTAACGGGTACAATGCTGTCGTGTACAATCAGCATTGCAATTCTTGCCAGTGGCTGGGAAGCTTTAAACTGGACGAGAAATCATATGTGGAGCGGATTGCGTACAGGCTTAAGAATTGGGCAGGCGTGGCAGTCGAGCAGCCTCTGTATGGTGAAAAGACTAGAGGGCCACATGAAAGTCACCTCTGCGAGGGCTGCAAAGTGGACGATTGCCCTTGGATGAAAAGATTGTCATTATAAGACCTATCTTCATGGAGGCAACATGTGGAGATGAGGCGAGGCGGAACCCCACTACATAGGTATTATTCTGAAACTATAGTCGTATGTAATAGTTTTGGTCATCTATTAAGTCTATAGACATACGTTGTTGCCTTTGTCATACGTGCAAGACCTCATATCCAGGATGATAGTGCTGATAACCTCTAGTACCCTTTGGGGTTGCGTTGCGTTGCGTTGCATTGCGTTGTTCAGCACCAATATTATCATGGCAGGAAGGGGGCTGCAAACTTTCATTCATCAAAATATGAAGACCCTGGTGTTGGAATTCCATCACGAAGTGGCCCATGTGTAGCTGCCTGGCCCTAGTATCCCATGGTCTCGTGAGACAAAAGCGATCACGTATTCTCCAAACCGGGGTTCCACGCGCATGGAGCGTCGTAACGTCATCAACACGATCAAGCCGGGGATGCTGGGCGATCGTGATACCTTGAACATATCTGAGGCTTGATGTACGTGGCCCAGTTGGTTTTGCTGTAAGACAAATTTTCATACCCTGCAGTTGACGGAATGGGAGTCCTCCCAAGAGCCATGAGGGCCATCAACATATCTCCAAGGAAGTCTTTGGGATAATTTTCGAATTCTTGTGATCGTTCGATAGGGTCAGCAAGATCTGAGAAACGATAGTTGTTGACTGCGAAATCTAAGAGAACTTTGCGCAGAGCTGATCCTTGGAGTGTGGTTTCATAGACATAGGAGAGATCGTGGTTTGGGAACATCTACTCATGCTGCATCTTCTGGGTAATCAGGTCTATCGCGGCGTTGCAGAGCTCAAGAGCCCCCCGGACGTCGCCGAAGACATAGATCTCACAGATGAGTTTCCTGCTTACAGGAACTTTCCCTGAAGCGTCGAGGGCTGAGTAGAGCTCTCCTATATAGATCCAGCTAAAGAACGCCTGGAAGACCTCCGGGTTATCGCCCTTCAGCTCGACAGTCTTTGAAGTGCCCCAGCAATCCTTCATGGCAGCTTCGAAGTAGAAGGAATAGTGAGAAAGAGGGCCTTCGTAGACGTGAAATTCGCGCTTCGCGTTCCAATCGCCGACCGTAACGGTGGCGATCGGACCGTAGTCGTCATTATCTTCCACGTTAGAAACTCACTCAATCCTAGAGATACATTCGTGCTTATGGGTTAGGCGGAGCAGCCACGGTCTTCGAGCATTTGGGCAGGTCGACCAAAGGAGTGACCTTATTGGGATCCTCTTTCTTCTCTGGAGTCGTCATCACGCGCGATTGTGGTTGTCGTGATAGCTGGCCACAGTCGTGATAAGTGTTTCAATGAATCAGATTGATGTGCCGGTGACGGTGAAAAGTACTGGACCTAGTAGCGCGGTCTTGGCAGTGAGCAGGAAAGGCAGGAGTAACGAGAGGGTCCAGCAGGCGGTGACAAGCCGGGTTCACTGACTAGAGACTACCGTCTGCTTTTCGTTTTGAAGTATATATATTGGAAGCGCGTGGGCTTTACTGGCTCCCTGAGATGATGTAGTCCCCAAGGCCCGAGGTCAGTCTACAGCTGGCTTTAGATTATTGACACCCGCAACGGGTTTTGTAGAGTAGAGTAGAGCCTCTGATACGAACCTTGACTGTCCCCTTACCGTGTACATTGCTGCCGCCACTTGTCAGGGGTGTAGTAGGGCCTTCTGACCTGTCATTCCAGATCCGTGCTGTCACTAGAAGAATCTCTTGAAAGGCTCACATCTTTTCACATAGCTATCATCGCACCCTACTTCTGTAGTATAATTGTACACTTAACTCATTTCACTTTCTCCCTATCGGAGAAAACGCCAGACCATGCAAATGCTACTCGCTCTTTCTACGATTGTACAACTACTAATACATAATTTTTCCTGTTTCCAACACGCTCGCTAAACCCCAAAGTCGCTCAATGGAAAGAGTTGTGTATTACTAGTATTTCTTCTTTCTGTGCCGTACATGAGGATCCTGTCCCTTGCGATTCCTCTTCTGCCGGTCCGTTGGCGGTCGGTATGGTTCTTTGCCGTACTCTTCCCGGTACAGGCTAAGCATATACTCGTCAACATGTCGCCGCTCCTTCTCGTTGCCGTTGACATCGAGGTCTTCGTTCGCTTTGGCGGCAGCAGCGGCCTCCGAGGCGGCTCTCGTGGCGTTGAGACTTTCGTTGAAGTCGACTTGGTCTTCTTGAATCTCGTCCACAATCTCCTTCTGTGCGATGGAAGCTGCTGTGCGGTCCTCCGTATCTTCCACTGTGCCCATAACACGTGCGTCACCCAACAGTCCAATCTTCTCGCCGAGCACACGTTCCATGGCTGCACCCGCTTCGTCGTTGGTGTCAATTCCCAAGTTCTCGTCGAGTGCGTCGCGCCAGGTGACTTTGTTAAAGGTGTCTGTGGTGAAGTCACCCTTTTGAATGATGACATCGTCGAGAAGACGTTTCTGGTTCGACTTGCGAAGAATATTGGCTTCGATGGTGTATTCGCTGACGAACTTGTAGATGTGCACATCGCGCGTCTGACCAATACGATGAGCTCGATCTTGACACTGCTTGTCCATCGCGGGGTTCCAATCAAGATCGTAGAAGATGACGCTGTCAGCACCTGTGAGATTGATACCGAGACCACCAGATCGAGATGACAGGATGAAACATAAGATGCGGGGGTCACTGTTGAAGCGATCAGTAAGAATCTGGCGCTGTTCGATCTTGGTAGATCCGTCGAGGCGCAGGTAGCGATATCCATGAATGTTCAAGAACTGCTCGAGAATGTCGAGAACCTTTGTCATCTGGGTGAAGATGAGCGCACGGTGACCACCAGCCTGTAGGTCTCGCAGGAGTGTCGCAAGACGTTGAAGCTTGCCACAGTCATATTGAAGGAGACGCTTGTCCGGGAAGGCGATCGATTGTCGGATACGCGAAGAATGGAAGGGGTCTTTCTGGTGTGCTGCCTCCGACGATCGAATCAGCTGGACACCGCGCCTGGACAGGGTCAGGGGTGCCAACTCCTCGGCTGCAACGGCAGGCGTAACACATGTGAAGCGAGTTATAAGAGGCTCCATGGAATCAGCACGCTGCTCCAATGTTGGGATCATATCATAGAAATGGGTGATTTGTTGATCGTGCCAGTGCGACAAGACACGATGAGAGCGTGGTGACCTGAACCCAAGAAGACCATGATGACGTTGAACGATGTCATAGTGAATCGCTTCCTCTTGTCTTGGTTGCATCTGAGCCTGACCGAAACCGTGATAGTTGGGATGTGGAGTGTGGTGCGTTCGGTACAAGAGAGGCTTAGCTACCCTCTTCCCTTCCGTGATAGCCCCAAATGTGAAATCGTGCCAATCGACGGTCAGTGCGTCAATGATGTCCTTTCCGTAAATCGGCATGAACTGGGTACGCGCGCGAGTAAGGTTAAGACATGTTTGCAAATGGTCCCGAACGGCCACTTGCTCTCGCTTCGCCATCACTGCCATGGTCGCTTGTAGCGAAGAAGTGCCCTTATCGATGGGTTTGTTGATGCGCCGTGTTTGGCGCTCGATCAGATCCTCCAGGGGCCGTGTGGCGCGAATAGGGTAGGTGCGTCTAGCATGACCCAACTGCGTCTGTTCCCGTCGCGCAAACACCAGGTTCAAGGCGTCTAGATTTACTTGCTTATCTTCCATGCCCTCTTGCAGTCGCTTTCTGATGAGAAGGTCCTTGATCTCGTACTGAGCAGCGACTGACTTGGGCATGGCCATGGACGTTACAATGGCTCGTGTTTCGAACAGATCGGGGTGATTGCAGACTTTTCGTAATGACATTAAGCAATTGATAATCGACATGTAGTTGCCGGAGGACAAAATCTCCTTGGTCGAAGCGCGGCCCATGAACCCATCGTAGAGCTGCCGTTGCCGCTTTGAAAGCTTGCAGTAAACAACGTGCTCGTACTTTCCTGGCATTTGCTTCTCAACCTCTGATTTCAGCCTTCGCAGCAAATAAGGGCGAAGGACTTCGTGAAGCCGCTTGACAACCTTCTGCGCTTCGGCATCAAGCTGCTGCCGACCTTGATCGAGAATTTGCGAGGTGGGATTCTTCAGAGCCAAGGTAAACTCCTCCAGTCCCGCGATGCGACCTTCTCCGGCGAAGCCAGCTGGCATTAAGAAGTAGAGCAGCGACCAGAGCTCATCGATGTTGTTTTGTAGAGGCGTACCGGTCAGTAACAACCGTCGCTCTGTTCTAAGGTTAAGCATAGTCTGCCATCGTTGAGACTTGAAGTTCTTGATGTTGTGGGCTTCATCGAGGACTAGGTAACGCCAGGGACGCATCTTGAAGGCTGCTGCGTCTTGGAGGATGAGCTGATAGGAGGTAATGACGACGTTGTACATATCCTTGCCAGTGTTGCGCCATCCTAAGCGCTTTCGTTTTCGCTCGTTAATGTCGCCATAGTAAGTCAGGATTTTGAAGCCTGGCAAGAACTTCTTGAACTCCATCTCCCAATTGAGCATGACGCTAGTAGGTACCACGACTAAATGTGGTCCCCATATCTCGCGACGAACAGCAAGGTAGGCGAGAAGTGAGATGGTCTGTATAGTCTTGCCCAGACCCATCTCGTCTGCGAGGATTCCGTTGGTTTCGGATTCGTACAGGTTCGCCAGCCAGTCCAAACCATCGTGCTGGTACTCTCGGAGTGTACCGCGTAATAAGGATGGAACCTCGGTCCTTGGTGGGGATGATGTATGCCGTGATCGAGAAGCGCTTTTGGAATGTACTACATCTTCGATCGGAGTTGGCTCAGCTGCCTCTACGGAGGGGGCAGGTTCTGTTTCAGTATGCCCGTTGACATGTGGCTCGTCTGCTTCAGCGACGGAGTCATGACCGTTCACATGTGGCTTCTCCTCAGAGACTTCCTCGGGCAATGCAGCATGGCCATTCGTTTGTTCAGAGTGAGAGGTGGGGTCTTCCGGTTCCACATCGTCAATCGCGGTCTTGGCGGCCTCTTTCAGTTTCTTGATGTCTTTAGGTGCCAAGAAACCCATCATGCCTAAGTCTTCTCCCTCACTCTCGTCCTCATCGTCTTCTTCCGAATCGGCAGCTTCATCACCGTTACCCTCGCTATCCGAGCCCTCGTTGCTCGACCAAGCTTCACTACCAGATTCAGAGCCCTTGTCATCGTCAGAGTCCAGCAAAGCATCATCAACCTGATCAAGCTCGACTGTAGCAGGATCGATGTAGTCTGGCTTCTCCTTATCCTCATCTTCGTCGTCGTGGTCGTGAAAGCCGTTCGTCTGTTGGAATGGGTTCTCCGGAAGCTCGTTCGTGTTGTCGACTTCGAGGTCGGGATCGGGTGTTGGCGCAGGAGTGCCCTCTTCGGAATCAGCGTCGTCGTCGTCTTCGCCGTCGTCTGAGTTGGCTTCCACCTCGGAGCTGCTCTCAGGGAGGTCGGGAAGTTGTCCGTACTTCTCGCGTAGTTGTTCGGCCGTGAGGTTCGCATCTTCGTCTTGCTCGTTCTCTTGTTCGCTATCGGAGCTAGAAGACATAACATCGTCGTCGAGCTGTTGCTGTGAGGCATGCGACACCCCGCTTTCGGATTCCATCTCATCGAAATCACGGTCTTCGCTGACCAAAGAGGAGGCCCCGTCGCCAGCGTTGCGACCACCCAAAATCTCTTGCGCTTGATTGAACATGTCGTCCATGGCCTTGTGTCCGAGCTGCAACTGTTCCTCCTCGTATTTAGCCACACGCTCCTTGTCGATCTCGACCCTGACCAAGCCCCATGCGTCCTTGACATCCTTCACGAGCTGCTTGTACCTCGTCACTTGCCGCTCGGTCTCTTCTTGTTCGATCTCATCTTGGCTCTTGCGCTTGAACTTGTTCTTCCAAAAGTCGTATGCTTCCCTAGCCAATATCTTAGCCGTCCGCCGATGGAATGCCTTTTCCTCTTTCAACAATTTGTTGAAGTGCAACACGTGTGCGACCACGTGGTCCCAATGTCCGTATTGTGGCGGTGGCTCTGGGGCTGCTTCAGGCGCATATACGCTGCATCGTGCCTGGCTCAGAACTCCATGCTCAGCAGCTTCGACAATCTGCAACCGGCGCCTGGCCTCTTCCTCGGCTTTTTCCTGTGTGATCCGGAGCGCCTCTTCGCCATCGAGCGGGTCGTCTTGTCCTAGCCACTCTTCGAGCGACGCGTACTCTGACTTGGGCGGGGCATGGTGGGGATGACGGTTGGGAGGGTCGGGCTTTCGCAGTCGCAGGCGGAGACGAGGGGCAGGCATAGATGGGTTCGAGTCGTCGGGGGATCCATACAGACCGGCGTAGGGGTCGTGTCCATTAGTTTCGACGTCGTCCATGGGCTCATCACCTAGATCATTGGTAAGTGGCTGCGCTCCCCTCCGAGCGCGCCCAACCCGTTTGCGCGTGCCTTCGGGCGACCCATTCTGCAGTGCTGGCGACGTGACGGGCGACGTTGTCGCAAGTCCTGAAGGCTTTCTCTGGCGCTCAGACTTGCGCGCCGGCGTTGCCAGAGACTGTGCCGAGGCCTTCTTGGTGATGGTGGATGGCGTCTTCCCTTTCGAAACGGACATGGGCCCTGAGCCATTGCGCGACTCTCGCTTGACACCGCTCTTAGGGGTGCCGTTGGTCTGCGTCGCCTTGCTTGCCGGGCGAGAATTCCGCTTTACAGGTTCCGGCGTTGGCGGTGCAGCATCCTTGCTCACACGTGATGATTTCCTGACGCCATTTTCGAACACTGTCGTTGGTCCATCAGCCACGAATGACTTCCAGGGCGGCGATACGGCGCGTGATGCTGAGCGGCGCGGTGTGGTGTCTTCGAGTTTCCGCCGTTTTGGCGGCCGCTCAATGACGCCACCATCATCGCCATTTCCAGGTGCCGGTGGATGTTCCTCTTTGATCACAGGTGCGCTGTAGTTCTCACTCTGTTCGCCATTGTGTGTGATGTCGGATGCGTTGTGTGCGGCGGCCGAGTCGCGTGGTGGGATGGAGTCGATGTCGCGATCCGCGGCGGTAACTTCTTCCATTCAGGAAGGGCGAGAGAGGCGGCCTGGGGAGCCTGGAGACCACCCGGCGCGCGGCCAAATCGACATACAATAGCTCGAATTCGGGGTCGCAAGATAGTCTGACGCGTGCTGGTGACGGTGATGGGATCAGATTCCAAATTCGGGCTCGCGCTGGGATGATGCGGTGTTATGTCGAAGTTGTGAGATGGTAAAAACAGAGCCGGCGATAATGTTTGGTAGGGATCACGCTAAATACCGGCACGGGCGCGCATGCCATCCCTTTGACGTGAACGACAGCGAAATTGTGATGATTACGTCTGAGAATGCTGTGATCGAGGCTGTCTAAAACCTCCGCAGATTCTTTCAGGCAGGCGTCGGATTGCTCAGTCGCGTAGACGCCTTTCGTGGTACATCCATGACCGGTTGTGGTAGTACGCAGAGCAGTTAGACCCACTTCTCCGCCAAGCATTACCGGGGCCGCAACTGAGCTCATCGCGAACGACACACCGATACTGTAACCCATCGACCCCCCGCAATTGCGCCACAACGTACGAAGACACCGAAGACACGCATCGCATAAATACTCACTCGGCTCTAGCATGTTTCCTAGGCGCATTGTAGCGGCCCGCCCGCTGGCTCGAGCCGTCGTCCCCGCCGTAGCCCGACCACGACCCCAATTCACCCAAATCCGAACCGCTCTCACCGACGCTGAGAAGGCCCAGGCTGAGCTCGCAGACCCGAACCAAGTACGCCCACGTTTTCTAGAGGAGGAAGCAAGGACATAGTGCTGATGGTGACAGAACGGCGGCTACATCAACCCTCCCGCTGAGAAGCGAGGAAACCGCGACCCGTACGGCGACTACTGGGACAAGCAGGAGCGCCGCAACTATGGCGAGCCCTGCCACGAAGACAACGATATCATGGGTGTGCTAGCGCTCCACGACTACAACCACTTCACCCCCCAATGGGGCTTCGTCCTACTGGGCACCTTCGTTGCCTCTGTCTTCGGACTCTGCGCGGCTGTTGGTACCTTCTACCCCGACAAGCTCAGTGCGCCCAAGACGTACCCAGATGGTCTGGAGGCGGAGCTAGGTGGAAAAGGTGCATTGCTGGTAAGTGCATTATGGTTTGGTGTGGACTACTGCTAACAGCGTATAGGCAAGGAAGCCCGGTGAGGGCTGGTAGACTGTGTGCAGACCAAATTGACATGTACATACCCCAATGGAATTCTCTTTGTCAACACAATACCCGTTTCCATCTTAGGCTAGTTTGATTTTGAGTTCCATCGCCAATCTCGTCTCAAAAACTGATGTATTCATTCCCTTTTTGGTTCAATTGGACGTTGATTCGAGGACCGAGAATTCTTTCGTCAATACAGCACTGTGCGCTGCGTGCGGAATAATACGTCTTGGGATCCTCTTCAAGAGAAGCATCCTACGACACCCACCCAGAGGCACCGTTTGCCACTACGTCATCGCAGCAATTCGGGAGCACACCCTCGTGAGCCCCATGCATCTCGCAACTCATGCCCAGGTCATGAAGGAACCCAAACTCCTACTGGTCACGTACTCGTTCACCCTTGTTGTATGCTCGCTTTGTCGGTAACCGCCCAGGATACTTGCCATGATCCGATTGGTCAACCCACATATTTATACAAGCAATCAACAGGACCATATACGGCAGTTGACTTTGAGACCTTCTATAGGAAATGATCCTTCGACAAAACTACCCGACATGGCGAATCGTCAACATGATGTGGGGTGAGTCCCATGTGGAGACCTTGCTGCGAACGTTGCTCATGATATATTATTAGGCGTATGTACCACAACAGTACTTCCTCTTAGTTGCAACATCAAAGTTCTACATTTTCGCTTTCCTAAGATCTTCGGGACGATCAGGCCACTTGATCTTCAGCATGTACTGGTCCTCACTCACATTCGCGCTCACCTCTTTGTTGCACAATGTCGCAGCATCGCCCGCTCATGACCTCAAGGCCCGACAGTTTGCAACAGCAGCGATGTTACGCTTCCAGTGCTCTCAACTAGTCTACGACCGCATTGATCCACTCGTGCAGCCCGGCATTGCACCTTCAGTACATATGCGTAAGCAATACCCATATGCTATTCCTATATAACACGTATACTCACCTTGCTTGTCATTGTCCAGACCAGATTGTCGGCGGAAACGCTTTCAACGTCTCTATGCCACCGCTCGACCTCGACCCCAGCACAGAAGCCACTTGCACAACCTGCGATTTCGCCGAAGACCTCTCAAACTATTGGACCGCGAATCTCTACTTCAAAGCGCGTAACGGCACCTTCCAACGCGTCCCACAGATGGTCAACTTGGGTCTACAGGGTAGAGAAGGCGTTACAGTGTACTACATCCCGCCATACGATGGAAAGAGTACCGTGACCGCGTTTCCCAAGGGTTTCAGGATGTTGGTCGGTGATCCAGGCTTGAGGGCTAAGGAGGGCCAGCAGAAGCAGCTTTGCCATCGCTGTTTCACGAACAAACAGCAAGATCCGTTTGGAGGGGCGCCATGTATTGGGGAATTCGACACAGCGAGCTTGCCACCGGGCATGTGTGGGGGTGGAATCAGGACGACTATTACGTTCCCAACGTTCGTGAACTCCACCTACCTGGCTGCGCACATGTTGCTGATGTTAGATGCAGGTGCTGGGATGGCAAGAACATCGATTCTCCGAACCACAAAGATCACGTCGCGTACCCTACATCTGGCTCCTTCGAATCTGGCGGTCCTTGTCCATCGACTCATCCAGTGAAGATGCCTCAACTCATGTACGAGGTCATGTGGGATACTACGCCTTTCAATGACGCGGCTCTCTGGCCTGGGGATGGGTCGCAGCCGTTTGTTTACAGCATGGGCGATGCGTGAGTGACCTGCAGCGACTGTAGGGAATCGGCACTAATTGTGTGTAGGACTGGCTACGGTCAGCACGGTGATTATGTCTTTGGCTGGAAGGACGGTGCGCTGCAGAAAGCGATGGATCAACGCTGCTTCGGAAACACGTGTACAGGGTTAACGACACAAGCTGCCGATGTGTCGACCAAGTGCGGGGTACCACAGGCTGTGAAGGAGCCGGTTGAAGGCTGGCTTGAGAAGTTGCCAGGTGGCCCAGCCGTGACCTACGAGTGATTTCATGCAGAAACAGTTATCGCAAAGGTACGATGCTAAGAGGATGTCCTATGGATATGGGGCAACAGCAATCCTGTACGTAGATCGATGTTCGTTTCTCGTTCACGTCTATAGAACGACTATCTCGTTGATAGCATACTATCTTCGATCAGAAGTTTTCTCATCTCCCTGGTAGGGCAAGTTTCACGTGGAAATATACTGTTGTCAACGATGGGTCTATAGTCGTGTGGCGCGCAAAGTGGGAGCAGTCGAGCGGCCGTCCGCCGCCTCCATCGCACGCTCACTGTCACACAAATAAACAAATTTGCAATTGACGCGTTCGTCTCCACCGCTTCGCACACTTTCGCGTACGAGCACCATGCACCGACACGAAGAAAACGAGTAGAAGAAAGATGGCGGAGATTGTACAGTGCGTGAAGCCAATCTTGCACTTTTGCGTACCAATGCCCGCGAAATTGCTGGGAAAAGCCCAAGAGATGAGACAACAGGTTTGATGTACTAGCTGAACAGAGATGAGGAGGATCAACAGAGTCAGGAGATTGACAAGAGTAAGGAATGCGGAACAGACCAAGAAAGCAAGGAGCGCGAAGAGCGCGAAGCCAATCTCGCACTTTCCCTTGCCATCATCCGCGAAGATGCCGAAGGCAGAGATGAGACACCAGTCCCCATGTCCAAGCGGCCCAGAGACGAGGAGCAGAGCGAGGCTTATGTCGATGACATGTCTCACAAAGGGCCACTCAAGGAGGCTGGTGAGAAGCTCCCAGCCGACAACAATTTGCAGACATCTTTCGACGCTGATTTACAATCTAATCCTACACCACTAACTTCGCATAAGAAGCAATGCTGCGGACCACCGAACCCGCCACTCAACGAACCTGCTGTAGATCCACCACAGCGCAATCTCACCGAAGCACCCAGCTCGTACTCGAACTCCACAACTGCTCCCTTGGACCACTACATTCGCTTAGTCTGCAAATCTCAATCGCTTCCCAGCCTCTCTGAGCCATACTTCAGCTCGTCCAATAAGTCCCCCGTATTACGACGCGACCGCAAAAACAAGATAATAGTCTACAGAGGCTCCTTCAACCCGCCACATCTCGGTCATCTAGAATTGGCGTACTATACATTTCTACGCAGCTCCTCTACAATGATAGCCATCCTTTTACTTCCTATCTCCGATCTTCTATACGCTAAAGATGGCGCCAGAGTGAACGGAAAGGATTTTGCTACTACGAAAGCACAGGGAATTTCGCTACTACAGGATGACTTGCTGCAGCGTTGGAGTTGGTTCTACGAAGGCAAGAAGTGTCACAAATTCAGTGAATATCGGGCTGCTTTGATAGATATGGCGTCCAGAGATGGCTTCAGACTAAATTTCACGTACCTGAACGGAAGCGATCACTACAGTAAGGCTGTTAAGAAGGGGACTCTAACGTATCTAAGTCATGAGACGGAGGACATGATCATCAGCGATATCACGTGTCCGTCTAGTCTGTTCATCGGCCCGGATTCTTCTCCTGCACAGTTGCCTGGCTGTGGACCTTGGCGCTTAGCTTATACGCCGGTGAGTGATTCAGGAGATTTCACTTGTAGATGCAGGAAATTCTGTGCTGAGTGTCACACATCTCGCCGGATAAGAGAATACTGCGGCGGCCATACTGCTTTGGAAGGCGAACCGCACGCTCTATCAAGGCAGGAAAAGATACTGTACGAGATTTTGGTAAGATGCCACGACGGAGGGGGCGAGAAGTGGGTTTGTAACAGGGATCGTGGAGGTGTAGTAACGTTTTTTGGTAGTGAAACGGCTTATCGTCGCGAGGACAGCGAGAGGGAGGAGATTAGTTCTTCGATTATCAGGAAGATACTGGGGAAAGGTGGCAGTAAGGCGGAGATGATAGAGAAGTTGGAGAAGGTCATGTTGAACCCAGAGTTGCTGTTGCAATATCTTGAACCGGACAACTAAGTGGCAAAACCGCCCTGAAATTGGAAGGAGGAATATTCTCACCGCCTTGGTGTATCCAGCCCACGGAATGCAAAACTGCAAGGCCCTCAATAACGCTTCAATATCTCAGATTAAGACCTGATCGTCCTGCTCTAACAATTAGTCATACTGAGGCCGATCCAGTGCTCGTCAAAATCCATTCGTCCAGCAGGAACTTTGCTGGAATCGCTATCACAATGATTCCGAATGTAGTCCATGTCGGCGCCGATATCGCTGCCCAAAGCACAGAACCTAGTGTTGCGCTACGATAGTCATTAGATCAGCCCTCTATGCTCAAATGTATTTGGGTAACTAAGACTTACCAAGTTGCATAAGTAGACAGCGCAATTGTACGAGCAGCTAACGATGGCGCAGTGATTGACTCCGCCATTGACACAGTACAAGGTGTGATGAAGTCCCTGCAGGCGATTCCAGCCGTCATTGCAAGCCTTGAAGCCAAAGACATCTCTGCCCCACTCACAGTTGAGCTATTGACAATGGAGTGAGTATGCATTGCTGAAATTCCGAGGGGGGTATGAGCTTGGAGACTTACAGTTGACCGCCTGTGCAAGGAACGCGCTTGGGCGACATCTAAAGCGTTCGTGTTGGGGAAGGCCTCGGGTTTGAGCGCTTTCATCTCCTCAAAGACAGATTCCCCTGTACCCGTGAAGGTGACGCCGGGGAACCGGTCGTCGGTAACCTCCAGCTCTACGAGAGCTATGTTATCCCCGGATATCTGAACGCTGCCCATGGAGAGCCCTTGAGCTTGGGGCACAGCCGTAGCGTTGATCTATTGGCCAAATTAGTCGATGCTGAGTGCAAGAGATCGCTGAAAGTGGTAGGAAGTTACGCACAGTGCAAGCCAATAGGCCTAAAGCGGCAAGGAAGATAGCGAAGAAAGACTTCATCTTAACACGAGAAGTGTCGGTGACTTGGGTAGGATGTATGCGATAGTAAAGTTGAGTATGTCCGTAGTCTAAATCGACTCTTTCCAAGATTGTTGGTGGTGAGATCGAAGAATAATAGTGGAGAAAAAATCTCGCTTCATTATACCCTCCAGTGTCCGTGACAAGTGAGCCCCGTCCTTCACCGTAAGATCCGCATTGCAATTACCCCTCGATTACGTGTGCGCACGGTAGACACACGTTATTGGGCGAATACCCAGCGGGCCACGTGCTCTAGAAGAGCGTTTGCCTACGTCTTTCCCACTGGTGCCTGACTCAGCGTTTGTAATCGATTGTCTTACTCGGTCGCTACGATAATGCAATTCGGTGCCTTGTACAGACCGTGATTGATAGGAACATTTGTATGAATGTCAAAACGATGATTATCGCCTAACGCATGAGGTAGGAGTGCTACCGATAAAGAGATGACTTGTTACCCGAATAACGGTCATCAAGCATACATCGGGTGCCCGGTCGCTTCCATATGTCTAATAGTACAGTGTGGGGATATTTAGAGGATTGGCGGGTAACAGAGGGACATCTAATGCCTCTCCCTGATAGGCAACGGACCCATGACATACTCCATCCTCGTAGCGGACTCCTCATCAGATATCTTTTGCAACTTCAGGTCCATATTTCGAGCTTGAGCTTCATCTTCTACAGCCTCTTTCACCTCCCTCAGTCTTCTTTTTGCTCTCCTCCCAGGACGGCGGTTGTTCTCTGTACGAACGGAAGTTCGCGCTCGCGGCTCCAGCTTTTGATCATCCGGCTCAGGATCGTGGACATGGAATACTTCGCAAATCGCCTTCTTCATTTCCCCCAGCCAGTTGATGATTTCATCTTCAGACAGGTCTTCAGGGAAGGGGATGATTCCGTCTTCGCTTGCGAAATTCAAGCAGTCCATCAAGAACTCTTTGAGCAGGCCATCCATCCATTCCCGAACATTCGTCTTCATCCCGATGTTCACTATGATGTCGATAGCAAGGTGGCGTAGCGAAGAGTCCGATCCAGTGGCCTGGTATATATTGAAGATATACCTGTACGGGAGATCGTCAGGGTCATCGTAGATGCGTAGGAAGAACTCGTATAGAGCCGCATTTCGGAGCGAAATTATCCCAAATTCGTTGGCGAACCTGAAGGGGTGGATAAGTCTATCGAAAGAGATCCTTTCATCGGTGGTTTTGGCAGGGTTAGGATGATGGAGGTAACCGTTCGCGAGGAATTCGAGATAGATGCTAAACGTGCGTGGTGATTCATCGGGTAGGCTGAAGTACTCGGAAGAGTCGTCCAGTCTGGGGTGTGTCAGGATGATTTTGCTTGTTGAATTTTACTTGATATTGTGCTGAATGTCTCCAAAGTGACGCAATGAGAGACAAAATGATGTAGACTTACTGGTCATTGAAGTAGTCGGACGTGTTGCGTAGTTGTCTCAACGGCGCATCAAATATCTCGCTATCGCTGTCAAGACCTACTTCTAGCGATATCTGCTCGCGACCAAGCCGTCTTTTGGAGATTTTGGTATGGTCGCCGCACGGTACGAAAGCGTCTGACACCATGGGTCCGAGTATTGACGGAGTCTTGAGCCGCTGTGTATGTAGATGTTGGAACTACGGGAGACAAGACGCAAAGTCGCAGCGGTCGTTATGTAAACCCAGAAATTGTCAAAGTGCGGTTACCTGGGATGTGGGCAAACGGTGAAGTGAAGGTGAAGACGCGCACTTCTGACAAGGGAAATAGAATCGCGCACCAACAATTTTGTGTAAAGAGAGACATCGAGAGGCTTGACTGCGACTTTGGATGGATATTGCAAGAAAGGCAAGACGCTGATGTCTGATGATCTACGGAATGAGGGGAGACCCACGCATTTGTAACCTCCAGAGCTAATGTCGAACAGCACTCCTGAACGTGCGTTCATGTGAGACACGACATGGCGGCGCCACGGCTGACAACACGCCACTGCCTCTGCAAACAATATACGGAACCGAAGTAACTCGGGAAAAGACATCAAGGTCGAGTGCGAAGCTCAGAAGGAAACGACATGCTACGATGGCGACGCTTAACGGAATTCGCGACAACTTGGAATAGCATAGCGCCGTCACGGGTGGAGGTATGAACGACACTTCCATCGACGAACAAAAAACATATCTACATAGAACACCATGGATATCATCTAGCTAGCTATCCTACTTCATATCATCTTATATCTGCGAAAGCCCCCATATAGACGCCTCGCTATTCATTCCACATACCATGAAGCGGATGCCACCGATAATACATTAGCTAAGTATACTCAACGCCCGGACAACACAATGATGCAGAGGTATCAGGAAGCAAACAAACGCCAAAACAGCGACATGTGACAATAAGAGTGGCTTTGTCTTATCGGCGCGGACCGCCCATGCCGCCAGTCATGCGGCCACCACCGGAGTTGAGACTCTGTCGTACGATCATTTCTGCCGCCTGTGCAGCAGCAAGACGTTCCTATTGTTGATTAGTAAGCGTGAGTGTAAAAAGGAAGGGCAATGCATACCTTCTGTCTGCTTCTGTCCTTCAGGTACCGCTCCGCCTCGGGCCTCATTCTCAGTATCCTCAAGATCATGTCATCGTTAGGCTCAGCCTGTGCTTCCTTCCTCTTTTCTTCCTTGGCTTTCTTCATTGTGCCAAGATTGCGCGACAGCATGATGGTCTTGTGCTTCCTAGTCGGCATTCCGACAAGTCCGGCGGCACCACCAAACTGGTGGCCCATAGCAGGCGGTGCCGACATGCGGTTTAGGCGTTGTGATTGTTCTTGTTGTCGCCTTGCACTAGCTGCAGCCATTGACTCAGACGTACGGATCAAATCTTCGGTAGCTTCGAAGTAAAAGAAGTTAAGGTTCTGAAGCTCATGGTACTTGGGTGACTTCAGTACGTCCATCGGCACACCCTCAACATTTCCATCCTCATCTACGGCGTGGAAGAAGTCGAAAAGCATCTTCAGCCACTTGAACACAATGTCAAGCTCTTGTTGCGTCAGCGGACGCTGCTGCGAGAGCTTGTCGGATAGGGGAGGTACGAGTAGCGACTCTATGGTCGCGAGCGCCTCTTTCCAGAGTCTTGTCATGACCATGATCATTGCAGCGTCTGTCAGCGTCTGCTTCATGATCGCAAAGTTTTCGTCAAAATAAACGAACAGAGGACCGAGAGCTTGCGTGACGTCCTGCTGTGTAGGGCCCTGGATGACAGACATGGGCCTGGCTTGTCTGAAGTTTCCTAAATAGTTGGTGACCTTAGATGCTACGCCCTTGTTGAGCAGAGCATCAAGTGAGCGACGCGAAAGCTTGTAGCCGATGAATGATGAGAGCTGCCATTGTTAGCACGAATCGTGCTTCGTGATGGTAATATGCCTACCTTGTCCGTGATCTTCCGTGTCATGTCACGCTCAGTCCTCTTAAGTGTTCTGAACGACTTGCCGAAGTAGAATTGGATGTCGTCTCGCTCGCCTTCCATGCTCACACGTAGCAAAAGACGACCTTGTGTATCCAAGTCAAGCCAGTATTCTCGGGGCATGTAGTCCCGGAAGTGTGATGGATCGAGCTTGAGAGACGTCCGACCGACGCAGTCATGGTCGCCCATAGCGTCCCAGTCCCAAATCGTTGCAACGACATTCAGTGGTCCATTAGTCGTGATGTCAATCGTCTCGTCCCAGCGAGGATTCAGGTTGCGGTAAATGACCCGAGTCTTTGCCAGGCGCTTCTGGTACTCATCACCAAGCACGACGTATGGGTCACTTAATCCATTCATGTCGCATGCTTTCAGGTCTTCAGCCTCAATAATTTTGATGGTGAAGACGAAGTTGTTGTTTCGAAGGCGTTGCGTCGGGGGTGGGGAATTCTTCTGGATGACTTCAGCGCACGCATCGACACCAATCTCGCGCTCGAGCTTATCTAGTTGCTGCATCGCATATTCGATGTTGTTGAGTTTGACAAGCGACTGCATCGGTAAGCATTGAACATATCGTTGAGTTGAATACATACCTCTGGGTAAAATTGAAAAGGCTCGACCTTCTCTTTCTGGCTATAGAAATCCTTGACCGTCGACAACCACTTCTCTGACTTGGTCTGATGAGCGGCAGCCTCCTGCTCGGGCGTCAAGCGATCCATCTCCTTGGCAAACTTCTGCTCAACGAGTTCGCAGTATCTCGCGAGTGCGACACCGATCGATTTCGATATGGCAGTCATGAATTTGGCGTATTGAACATCATTATCCCAGTTTAGTGAAACAATCTGCTCGATACTCTGATTGAAGGATCGGAAGACATCCACCACTGAGACACTGTGGCGCTCCTCATCTGAAGGAATGGGGTTCTGCGATTCGATCTGGAATTGGTCTGCCTTGAAAGCGTTGTCAACCCACCCAATGAGGTTTTGATCCGTCATCTGAATCCATCTCCACACAAAGTCCTGCAGTTGATCTTCAATACTGAAAGCAAAGTTTTTGCCTGGCAGAGCATCACTGTGTATGCGGCGAATCTCAACAAGCTCTTTGTACAAGTCGAAGCCGTCCTGCACGGGTACATCCTCCCCCTTGCTTTGAGCGACGTCCATGATTCGAGCGACAAGGTCTCGCGCATCTGCGGCGTACGAGGGAAACATCTTTTCAACAAGACAATTCATGGGACTAGCACCCATGACTTCTGGATTCTTGCGATAGCGCTTCTGTATCCGCTCGCAGAGCTTCACCACAGCACGACCCAGCTCAATGACATGGTAGAATTCCCACTCTTCCTTGGTGTCCGGGATGTGCTTCGCTAGAAGCTCTCGATACACGTCACCAGCCTTGTCTCTTAGTCCGTGACGTAATTGTTCAGTGAACTGATCCATGTCTTCCTCGGTGCCGGGGAAAGTAGGGTCATCGTAGATGTGGGTCTCAAGGATGTACATTACCGGTCCGAGTGCAGGCGGTTTGGTGTCGTAAACATGCATCATGAGCTCGTACAACTCTCTTAACAGGCAGTCGTGCAGCGTTGACAGAATCTGCTGGTTGAGAGTGTAATCCTGGATTGTCCATTTCGATCGATCAAACAACGAAACTTGTACCGGAACGTGGCTCATTCGATGTGACTTCTTGTCAGTTGGCGGTGGTTCTTTGACATAGTTGAAGGCAGCATCGAGGGTATCCAGACTGATGTCTTGATTAATGTACTTGTCGCGTATGACGTCTAGGAACAGCACGAGACGGGAAAATTGTGGTATCCTCCATCGGAGGGCTATCTCATTCAAAAGCTCAGCCGACTGTTTTGACAAGAGCTTCACAGATGGGTTCTCGTTGGTAGCCTCGGATGGTTCGAGATCGTTATCCGCCAGGTCATACGTCAGTGCTTCATTCAGTATCGCACGATAAGTGGCACGTGGATCTGAAGGTATGAAGGTATAGGATGAGCTATCATTTGGGTCGTCGTTGAGGCTGAGCCCATTCATATCCACAGGTTGGTCAATGACATATGAGGAGCCGTTCTCGGATGACATGGAACCCTGTCTCGAACCGTCTGAGTAGCCGGGGTCCAAAGAAGCGTTGGGCTTGAAATGTGGCACAGATCCGGGTGAGCTCTTTGCGAGCTCGGGGTTTGACTGGATGATTGCCAGTATCATCTGCGAGAGGTCTGGCACCTCTTGGTTCTTCCATGCCTCGTACGCCTCCTCGGTATCGAAGTCGTCACTGTTCAGCGTCTTCTTGGTCATGAGACTGAGGTGCGCCTGGTATGTCTTGAGGTCCTGTAGCGCAGCCTTCTCGGTCCATACGGACTTGTAGCGGTTGATGTCGGCCTGTACATCGGAGTACCCCACTGCGAAGATGCGTGACACTACCAAGACGAGCGGCATGTCCTTGACTTCATAACTTCGCGGAACCTCGACTTCGACTGTTGTGCCACCCTGACCGCCATTGCGCTGGTTCTCAGCCGCCAAATCTTGATCGTGTACGAGTAACTTCTTTTCCATCGTGGCGAGCCGATGCGCAAGTTCTGGCCTGTCCTTTTGCCAGTCATGGTCTTTGAGGCAAGAGCTGACAAGACGCAGGAAGAGAGCGACGTGCCGATCTACCATGAGCTTCCAGCTGTCATCTCCGGGCGCCTTTCCCTTTTGCAGTTCCTTTGTGGCATTTGAGTAGAAGATCAGGAGTAGATCCTCGACTCTCCTATCCTTGTCCATGTTCTTCCTGAACGACGGGTCCTTGAATGCGTTCAGGAATACGGCAAACGTCCGCTTGACCGTGGCATCCTGGAACTCAGGCATGCGCTCCTGACCCATCAACACCTTTGTGATCCGTTTGTCCAGTGCAGCCATGAAGTCGCGGGGGAAGCGCGTGCTCTTGGAGTCTCGTATGAGGGAGAAGTCCTTCATGAGGTCGTTGATCGAGGTCGACGATCGCTGGACGTGTTTGGGCGCGGCGGGAACATGCTGCACGCGCTTCTGGCGGGGCTGGAGGAGGTATGCGAGGTATGCTGCGCGGAGAGCATAGAGATAGGCATCTTGGGCCGTGACGGGGCGCTTCCCACGAGCGTTGGCTGAACTGTGTCGTCGCAGGCGGTCCTGGGCCTGGAGGCTGTTGATGCGGCGATTGCTCCCCCGGGTGCCGTCCATGGTGGAGTGAGTGGGAGGATTCAATGGCGTGGGTGGAGGAGTGCGGCCGCGGTTGGGCGCATGTCACGGCGGTGGTGGTGGAGTGCGTGCTCCCGGGCTGCAGCTGCCCAGTGGGATGTCCTAGCGGGGTCGTGCCTTCTCTTGCAGTTTCTCCTACAACGTGGCGACTCTGTCACTGGCCCTGAGTCTTTGTCTTCACTCTTCACCGAGGGTTACTACTATCGGCGGTGTCTCTAGGCGTCGCGTCGTGGCCGACGTGGTTCCTGGTGGCGCGGAAGATCCACCGGAGTGCGTCACACGCTGTTTGGTGCAGGGAGCCAGGAGCCTCATATCCCGCTGACGGGGCCCGGGCCATTTTGAAACAATGTTTTGATTAGCCGCGAGTTTCTTGCTTGATAGCGCCATGTCAGCGTCGCTGCTAAACAAACAGCCGTTTTACTAGTAGAGACACCCTCATCTGCACATTGCGCATCCTATCGCCATAGCACCAGGCACGTGCTAGCTATGGAGAGCTTCCGCTTCACCCACGCGTATCGATAGCGCGCCTCTATCATCGCACCTCTTAACACACACACACACACGGATGCTCATCGTACACTGTAGCACCAGCTTGCTGGTATAGCCCGTGTTGAGTGGTGCATGCATTCAAGCTCGGCACCCGTCGGCCCATTCACATGAAGGGCAGGAACTATGCCCAGGTGAGCGCCTGCTGTCCCTTACAACACCATAGCAGTTGCGTACCATAGCCTGTGCCTCGGAACGTCACCTTTGTCTCTTCGACCAAATATACGACATAGCGCAAGACAATACCCTAGGCAGCCACATCCACCGAACCGGCTCGCGCCAGCTCAAGTATACTCAGCCTACCCGAACACACTTGCCATTCGCATCAGACGATACCTTCGTACAATCGCCTCCACGCCATCATGCCGGAGTCGCAAAGCCCCACAAACGCCGCCGACCGGCCCCGCCTTACCGAAGCCCAAAAGAAGGAGAACCACATCCGTTCCGAGCAGAAGCGACGCGAAGCGATTAGAGAAGGCTTCGACCGACTTGCCTCAATAGTACCCGGCTTGGAGGGACAAGGCCGGAGCGAGGCAGTTGTGCTCGGCGGTGCCATCAAGCTCATGCGCGAGAAGATTGTGGAGCGACAGCAGATCATCGCCGACGCCAAGGCGAAGGGGATCGACACAACGGGTTGGGAGTTGGACAAGGAGACGATAGAGGCGTGCGCTAGGCAAATGGAGCGAACGCTGGCTGAGGAGCGACAGGCAGAGAAAGAAGAGAACAGTAATGGGGTCGAGGTGAAGAAGGAGTAAGGATGCACGTCTTCAACGCTGTATAAACGGGAGGGACTGCGACTGGGTTTGGAACATCGGAATGAATATACAAGGGCGGGACGTGTTATATTGTTAGTAGGAAGCGAAGACATGGATCTGGCTGCATGAGCCTTGTAGAGCGGATTTTGGGAAAGAGGACCAATAAGCCCCCTTGAGAACCTGAAAAGTACATATTTTCGCTATCTTCTATTCAACGTGATAACCAAGTCACTTCAGGTCTGCGACACGGCAAGACTAGAGCGCATCCATGCTGTAGACATTCACCTGTGCACATACCACGTGCTTATCGATAAGACCCGAATTTATCTTTCACATGAAAGAAGCCCCACCAACCATCAAACTAACATCTTGCATATTAGTCTAGCCTGATCCAACCCCAGTTCACCATTCCATCATGGCATTTAGTTTCGGTTTCTCAGGCGATGACATAGAGGAAGATCCCAACGATGTGCAAGAGCAAGCGCAGCAACAAACAGCAACAGACAGCAATGTGCCACCACCGATTGCGGCCAAAACACATGATCTTGATGAATTGGTAAGTAGATATGTCCTGGATTATCGCAAGGTCAGAGATGATACTAACATCAACCCAGTTGTCCACTCTCCCAGACAAACTCTCCTACTCAACCATCAACATAACAAGCCCTAAAGGCTTCACAGCCCGTCTCCCCCGCCGCGAACTTTTCGATGTGCGCCTCCAACTCATGGCTGAGGACGATGGATCTTCCCAAACACCTCTGACTGGTCTCGATGTAATGGCTCCCTATCCCCTCGCTCCATCTTAATGAGCATCCACAAACTAACACTCATCTCAAGGACTCCGACCTCCGCCAAAACGTTTACGAAGGCGGCTACAAAACCTGGGAATGTAGTCTCGATCTCGTCCGCTACCTGCTCGATCGTGGACCGCGGAAAGATCTCGATGACCTCATGCGCGTCGGTCATGTAATTGAGATGGGCTGTGGATCTGCGCTGCCTTCGCTTCTCTTATTCCAATATGCGGTTAAGAACCAACTTGGAATTTACTTCACCCTAACAGATTACAACGCCGATGTTCTACGACTTGTTACTCTGCCTAATTTACTTCTGACGTGGACTGGTACGTTGAGTATTGAGGAGAGTGCCGCATTGTTCCCTGAAACTGGCAATCCACTATTAGAACCGGAGGAGAATGGCGAGTTATATGTTACTCCTGATATTGTGGCTGCTTTCAAGAAGGCAGTTGGTGAGATTGGGGTTACTATGACGTTTATCTCGGGGTCTTGGACACCGGTCGAGAAGCTCCTGGAGATGGTTCCTTCGTCTCCGGATCTGAGTACGTTCATCTTGGGTTCGGAGACTATCTACTCGCCAGCATCGCTTACAGCGTTTACTGATGCTATCGTCGCGCTGATGGGACGAGTGAAGACAGGCAAAACGATGGTAGCGGCGAAGAGAGTATACTTTGGGGTTGGAGGTAGTGTTGATGGATTCAGGGAAGCATGTGCGCAGAGGGGATGCGTAGCCTATGAGATGGAGTTTGAGGGGTTAGGCGACGGAAGCGATGGAGGTGTAAGGAGATGTTTGGTTGAGGTGCAGATGTATTGAACTTTGTAAGAAAGAATGATTCATTGAGGTTATGAGCTATGGATGAGATGGGTATCTAGGGATGTACCAAAGTAGAAAACCTAAAGTCAAAAAGTAGAGTCAATCTCATGAACGCTGTCAAAGAGTATCAAAGTAGTAATCCAAGTTTATCCAAGGTTCCCAATGTCGAGACGATCTTACTATTTCGCCCTCACGGTGACCGTCGGTCCAGGCAATTCCCTCCTACCTTCGGCCTCATCGCCACCACGCATAAGCCTCTTATACGTATCTCCCTCAACCCTCATGTGTTCTCCGCGGCTGACCTGCAACCTCTCCACACCCTTCCCAATAGCATCAATGTGGTACTCCAAAGGTAGATCACTTCTATATCCCAACATCTCTGGCGCCGCAACGCCCTCGCGCAAGTTCTCCAACTCGGCCTGGATCTCTTGTAGCTTGAGAAGTGTGCCGGACACATGATTGACCGCTCTCTTGCGATAGGCACCAATGTTGGCAAGTAGATTGAGAGACTTGGTGTTGGCTTTTACATCGCCGCGGTTACCACCGAGCTTTGTCCAGAGGCTAGAAAGAAGCTCTTCTTGCCTACCCGTTATAGTCTGATCATCGCTTGTTGCAATTTCGTAGATGGTACCTAGTCGCTCATCGAGGTTGTGCAGCACAAGAAGGAGAGCTTGGGCTGTTTCGATGAGACGAGTAATTTCATCTTTGTTCTTGCTGACGTGCGAGACGTACTGATCGAAAATACGTTGTTGGAGCGTTGGCGGCGGCGCAACAAACGCACCCGTAAGCTGGTTGATGACTCGGCCAACGGCGCCAATAGAAGCCTCTTTCTCCGAGATACCGGACAACACGTTCATGGTCCAGGTATTTGTCGCAATTACACGATCCATAGCTGCTCCTATACGACTGTTGTAACGGGAAAGATCGACGGAAGCCTCATTGGCTGTTTGTACAAAGTACTCGAATTCGTTGTCCAGTGCCTTGCGGCTCGGAAGACGAGAGTGTTTGACCAAGATACGCAAATCGCGAATCGCTAGCTCAGAGTTCTTGATCGTGGCCGGCAGGGCAGACGTATCCTTCGATGCATCCAAGATATCCTCAAAGCGACTTTGAATATTGATGAGTTCTTCGAAGTCGGCTTGAGGTTCTGACGTGTGTAGCGAAGCGCATGCAGCGATAAGGTAGGAAGAGCCTGGAATCGCGCAAACAGGCCCCATGACAGCGTTAGATACCGTGGATCGTAGGATCCCGGATGCTAGCTGGATGCTGAAGACTAGGATACCAACACCAAGGACGACCCCCAGGAAAGGCTTGATAAAGTGTCGCATTGCGTAGGAGAAGATGTCTAGAAAGTGAGCGAGGAGTGGTGCGACGACGTTGTTCCAGAAGAGGTTCACGTAGTGCCATGGGCTCACTTCTTCCTGGTTCTGTTGTGGCGCTTGCGGGTACCCGGTGGCGGACCCTTTCATGAAAGAGCTACCTGGTGCAAGGGGCGAGTCTGATGGGCGGTTCTGGGTCGTATTTCTTACTCGATTCCGCGCCTGAGGCTTCGGACCTGGCGAGCCACCGTAGCCACTTTGCGGATTGCTCATGGAAGGCATGATGAAGCTCGGCTCCGATGCGTCTTGTTTCGGTGTTCTGTCGGATCCTATCCTTTGCGACTGACTGGCTTTGGCCCGACTCGCTGGCTTCCTCACGGACCGAGCCTGCGTTTGCGCTGTAGGTGTTGACTTGCTGAGGTGATTGCGCTTAGGTCTGGGTGTCACGGTCGTTCGTGGTTCTTGTACAGTTTCTTTGTCAGAGTCCTCTAGTTCCAATTCGCTGGCTTCTTCGCTGGCCGAATGAATGGAACCTTCGTCGCCGGATGCGTAGTCAGCGTCGCCCCAGCTACTTCCCAAGCTGTGTTCGAGCCGCCGGGAACGTGTGCCCATATTCTAAGTTGATGGTATCAAGGTCTGTGACGTAGGGCTGACGGTTGGGTGGGTCAAGGTAAGAATGCAATACAGAGCAAGTGGTAGTTATAGTTTTAGGCAGCGGTGTGTCTAGTGATGAACCAAACTGTCTCACTGACTGCCTTTGTGTAGTTGTAGGAGGCTGGGTAGAACAGTTTGCCACTTCCTACGTGTGACGTGGGGCCTGCCAATCAGGCTTCTGGCGCATGCTGTGTCTTAGTGCGTTGCAGAGACATCAAGCACTTTTGTTGTTAGTGGAGTCCTAGACGGGTGGCCCTAGCACTGTACCTGTAGTACCTGACTGCGTTCTGGGTTTAAATGGTGTTGACGTACAGACGCGTCGACGTCATGCTCGAGCTCGCGTGCGCCAAGACGACTAGTCCAGAAAGTGCATTCTGAACACCACGCGAAGTTGGTGCAGGTGTCAAGACTTTCCAATGTCACTACGCCAGCTTTCTCTCGCGCTACGGGCTGCAAGACGGGCGCAATTAGAACCAACGAGGTGGAGCCAACATGGACGTCTTCTTGTGCGGAGCTGCTCCTGCTCTGCGCCCCACCAGTTACAGCACACGGTGACGGTCTCGTCTGAAGCACCCGCCAGTGCGCAATTGAACCCTACAGCCGGCACCCCGCCTACACCTCCTCTAGACCACCGAGCCCTCGCGCAAACACATAATCTCTTCATCACATCTCCATATAGCCCCGGCTCGCCGCTCATTCTTCCCAACGGTGCCTACGTCTTCCAGAAGTTGCAGTCGTTCCTGCGTGCGCAATATCCACAATTCGGCTTCCAAGAAGTTATCACGCCGATAATATATAAGAAGTCGCTATGGGAGAAGTCTGGGCACTGGGAGAATTATGCGGAGGATATGTTCAGTGTGCAGGGACGAGGGACAACGGCGCAGATACCTGAAGCAGAAGGCGGAGAAGATGGGGAGTTCGGTCTGAAGCCAATGAACTGCCCTGGCCACTGTCTGCTGTTCAGGGACGAGATCAAGAGTTATAGAGATCTCCCAGTCAGACTCGCTGATTTCAGCGCTCTGCACCGGAACGAGATCTCAGGCGCTTTGACAGGTCTTACCAGAGTCAGGCGGTTTCATCAGGACGACGCGCACATTTTCTGTCGACCAGACCAAATCCTGGCAGAGATTGAGCAGACGCTCAAGTTCGTGGGCATGGTATACAATACGTTTGGACTGGGGCCTTACAAGCTGCTTCTCTCCACTCGGCCCAAAGACAGCTTCATCGGCACTATCGAGGAGTGGGACCGCGCGGAGGAGCAGCTGACTACCGCGTTGAACAACATCGGAAGCGAATGGGCAATCAACGAGGGCGACGGAGCCTTCTACGGTCCGAAGATCGACATCATCTTGAAAGACTCGAATGGCAAGGAGCATCAGACTGCAACCATACAGCTCGACTTCCAACTTCCGCAGCGCTTCGACCTGCAATACCAAGCATCGCCAGAGGAATTGGAGGCGGGCCCGCAGTCATCTATGGATGCAGGCCTGGACCCGGCTCTTCGCCGCCCGGTCATCGTACATCGCGCCATCTACGGCTCCATCGAGCGCTTCATGGCTCTACTGATCGAACACTACGCCGGCAAATATCCGTTCTGGCTTTCGCCTCGACCAGCCATTGTCCTGTCGCTAAATTCAGACCCTAAAGTTCTTGAACACGTCTCGCATATTCGGTCTGTTCTTTCCGGTCTCACAACCTTCGACGTACCAGCCAAGTCCGCATCGTCGCCCAAGCCCTTACCATTATCGACTATACATCTGCCCATCGATGTCGATACAAGCGATCGCTCGCTTGGTAAGAAGATCGCTGAAGCAAGAACAAAGAAGTACAACCACATTATCGTGGTTGGCGGCAAGGAGGTGGAGAGTGATAGCATGAATCTTCAGATCGTGAATCAGCCAAATGAGGAGTCCACTATAGAAGCGCTGCAAGTTTCTTTAGGAAAGACACTCACTGAGAAAGAGCGATCAAAGGCCACCGTGAACGTCGACCTAGATTGCGCCAGGAAATACTTCGAGAACCTGGCCAACTCTTTCTTGTAATAAGACGTCGATTCTGACTCAAAACCTTGTCTATATCCGATTGTGTGTTATCATACTTGCCCTATGTTTAGTCTCGCTGTTCTCCCTGCCCGTTTCTACGATTCGTCATAACGTGCGGCCGATAACGGCATTTCGCACGTTGCTTCAAGAAGAACTCCTGGTATGCTTAAAGAGAAGGTAGTGTGGAGAATGGTCAGGCTCTGCCATGGCTACTACGCCCCGAAGCCATGTCGACCGAATGACGGCAACTAAGTAGCAAAAACTATCCGCAGCTATCAAGAATGTGTCCTGTCTTTAAACTCGAACTACAGGTTGGTGTTCCCACCCTCACTCTCGATTTCACTTTCACTCCGACTCCTGAGCACCGCCAAAACAATTAGTCCTTGCACGGGTATCTTCAGATTCCTTGTCTGCGACTCCATCTCACGCGATGGCGACTGCAGTGACGTCCACTGACGAAGCTCCCCGAATCTGGCAACCGATCCCTTGTGCGCATGCGCCCGCCAAACCACCAGCGTGAGTACGAAACAAGCCCAGCCATGATTTCTTGCTAACAGACTCAGCCACGTATACGACAAGATTATTACTGTCGCGGTCGGACCTGACGAGGCCAAGAAAAAGTTCAAGATCTATCGCGGGCTGCTGTGTCACTTCTCTAGGTACTTCGATCGCATGCTCAACGGTTCGTTCCGGGTAGGCAGCTTGATATACCTTCGTCTACGAGATGTGGAAGCCGAAACCTTCAGTATCTTCTACTGCTGGCTGAATTCTGGTCTTGTGCACTACGGGGACGGCCTGGCCTGGAAGAGTTTGACGGATGCCTACATCTTCGCCGACTACCATCAGTCACCCCTCTTCCGGAACGCTGTCTTGGACTATCTGTATCTTCGCTATTCAGCAGAGAAAAAGATCACAGTCTTTGCAGACCTCTTGTATGGCAACACAACTGAAAGAGACTGCATGAGTAAGCTTGTTGTCGACTTCACCGTGGCAGCCGACGGCTTCAGACAATATGATAAACATTATCTCTTGAATTTTCCCAAAGAGCTTCAGGTGGATGTTATGGTGGCATGTCGAGAACGGGGACGAGTCCTGGGTGACTGTGCAGAGATCGAGGGATACGCTTGGCTCGCCAATTTGCGCAACAGCTTTTGTGAACGATAGCACACACACACATAGAGAGAGGCCACACAAGGTGATTTCGATTCGTAATTCTACCTCTCCCATGTTGCAGTTCAGTCGCAATTTCTAGTCCGGGGCGCAGGTGCACTTAGGAGACGGTATGGCAAGCAGGTGGTTTTACCTTTCAGATTATATGTGAGACTTTCAGTCTACAATGCGGGTAGATCTGTAGGCTCTTCCAAGCTTGTTGAAGCGGTGATCGTTGTTCACTTTCATACTAGAGCTACGTCCCTAGTGCATGAATGAAGCACATCTGAGACTATCTGATCCATTTTGACCATACGCATGCCGCCCTTTCGATGTTGCGCTCCATGATCTTGCTACGGGGCTTTCATGTCCTCGTGAATATCCAAAACACATCATACATACTGGTTGTTGTGCTGTTATACCCTCATCTGGCGACTGCCAAATTTTACAGCTGCCCATAGAGAAGAGGTGCATGCATACTACTCAGGGTAGCTACTTTAGCATAAATGCATCCTCACCTTCACCTTCACTTCGGCTTCTCGGCTAGTGGAGTGTGCTGCCTACAAAAAGGTACGCAAACGGTATTTACACCTTGTGAGAAATTTATAAACAACATCTACGCTTTTGTCAACGAAAGCAATTCCAACACTGTCACGATGAGCCACCCACTAGCACGGTGCGCAGACCCATGGGCCGCGCCTATCATCACCAAGAAGCACGACACAATCACTATCAAGGTTGGCACCGGCGCCAATATCCGGCAGTATGATCTACATGTTGAAGCACTCAAAGCGCGCTCGCGACACTTCCATGAGGCCCTTCCCGCCTCCCCCTCAAACGAGGAGCGTACAACAATTCACCTTGCAGAGACCGCGCCAAAGCCTTTAGATGTCTTCGCCAACTGGCTTTACAACGGCAAACTGGACTACACCAACGACCTCAATCTGAGATACCTCTTCTCATGCGAACTCTACGTATTCGCCGACACCTTCGATGTCTCGCTTTTGCGCAACAAAGTCGTGGACGTGTTTTTCAACAAGCTCTTGCGCGACGCACAGTCACTGCCCTAAGACATCATGAAATACACCGAGGAATACCTGAAGGACTCCGCTCTAAGGACCATGATGCAAGACATCATGCTGAACTGCGGCGAAACGAAGGACATGGCCGAGTGGAAGGTCAACTTCGCGAAGGGTTTCGGGGTGAAAAGAGGTGGTAAGAAGGACGTCGTTGAGCCACTTGGTAGGAGTTCAAATGTGAGAGAATACTTGATCGGGTTGAAGAGTAAGGTATGCGGGAAATACCACGAGCATGTGGAGAGGGATGAGATGGTGATTGGACATGAAGAAATGTGGTTCTTCGATCCACCTTTGCGATAGAAGGGAGCACTTCAATGCAGTATGAGACGTCCGGCATACGGACGATAGCGAGGTTAAAATGCAAAGAGTGGGATGTCGTAGTAGAGTTTGTTGCATTCGGTTGTCACCTTGTACATACGAACAACGTAATCTGGCTGAACTCACTGAACCCCGGTCCATAACCCTATGACTCCTGGCTCAATATATAATGAGCATCTGTTGGACTGCGCACCTTGGTATGATGGATTGTACGTGTGATGCGTGTATGGAGTTTGTGGATACAGTTCTTTTGCTTTAGCCCAACGCTAGCCTTCGTTCGGTAAGACCCTGGTTCATTTGACTAACGCCATGAGCTTGTACAATGGAATCCGATTCCTGTGTCGTCTCAATCTGATCTGCTCCAAAGATGTTCTATGAACGCTTTCAAAGCGCTTCGCAGCCGCTTCAGCTGATGACTACAGCATATCCGCACAGCCACAGCCATGCAATGCCGCGCAGCGCTTGGTCGCACCAAACAACGTGTGGCGTACGAAAACATCAAACTCCTTGTCGCCCAAAGCACTCTTCTTTGTTCGGCACTCGCTGGTCGGGGATGGCGTCGTGGCAGTTAGACAGGAGGGTCCTAGATGGTGGTATAGCATGAGGGTAAGGGCAGCCAATCGTGTCTACGTCGCCAGGACAGAACGGAGGAAGGACAGTGTTGAGTCCTTGGGGTAGACTATAAACGGGTATTTCCGCTTTCTTTGTAACTCGAACCTGCTAAGGCATATATCGTAGGATATAACTTCTAGAGAGTATCGCCGCCTTCAACGGAGATTGAAGCGCGCCTTATCTAGCACGCGGCTGATAGGTACAGGCTTCTCGTTCACAAAAGAGACCTCGGAGTCGGTGCGTTCGTCTACGAGCGAAGCTCGAGATGCTGGTGGCGAGATCACCGGTTCAGCCGAACGCATCGTCAGCCATTGGGTGACAAGCATACCGAGACAGACTGAACTATGCATCAGCGTATGTTAACCACAAGAAGCGGTTCGTAAACTTACTATCAGCGAGGCACATGAGCAGACAAGCGTGGCTCATCTTCGCGAAATCCCAGGCGAGAAACAGGCTGTTGTTACACAGAGTGACAAACAACATGAAGCCCGAGCCCACAACATTTCGAACCAGCATGACTCGCAGGTTGTTCCGAGTGGATACGGCCTGTCGTGTTCCTTTCATCCAATGTCGAAGTCTCTGGACAGAAGAGCCGCTTGGTGTACCATCAGTGTCGCTTGCGAGACTGAATATCCTAGGTGCCGATGAGCCCAGTGCTGGTCGAAGCTGCCATACGAAGATTCCTGTGAGAACAGTGTTCATCAGGATGTCCAGCACGATGATCGCGATCGTAGCCGGTCGCTCGATGCCTATCCTGCATTCGCCTGTCTGATGGTTCAAGATAGCCATTGGGCTGACAAACTGCCATCCCATGATCGCGAGGAAACCGCCCGTGACAAAGATTCCTCCGAATACATAGAGCATATCCCTTGTGCGATCCACAAAGGGAGCTCGTACGATATGAACGCGCTCCAGCAAGAAGAGATATCTGTATTTCGTTCAGTATCCGGGCTCTGGGTGACCGTCGCGCACGATTAAATACTTACAGTGCAATCTTGTCGGCGCTGTACATGGCGATGCAGACTCTTATGGCGGCGTGACATTGAGCGTCCGTTTGTAGACCCAGTCCAGCTATCTGTATGGCTGTGGCGAATAGAAAGGCCGAGCAGATGAAGCCTTGCGCAAACACCAGTGCATCCGACACCCGAGTTTTGGACTTCTGGCCAGCCATGCGGCCTGCTCGATATCCTACCAAACAGTTAGCGAACGTTTGAGCAACCTCCGAATATGAAACGGTCAACACAAAACTCGAATGCACTTACCCTGGGCTAACGCGAGACAAAACGCAAACAAGATGCATATGATAATCACCGCAACGCGATGTGGTGGGAGCTCGTCCAGGTTGACATGTTGGTGGCCTTCGTCCCGAGTAACCAGGAAAAGCGGGGACATTGGCTGCGCAGCCACACCAGCGATGGCGATTTGCACAAAAGCAAATAAGATCGCAAAGGTAGAAGATCGCATCAACGCTGCCAAGGTGTCCGTTGAGACATGGGGAGTGGTCTCAGGACATATAGGTTCACGAAGCGAGCTCAGATCAAGTGTTCAAACTAATTTGCGTATTACGCCGTGGCAAGACTTCTCACTCATTGTCAATCAATCACGACACGGTATATCCTCGATCTATCGGATCGTAGGGCAATATGTCAAGGGTTAGCGCATCAGTGGACGAGTCACCGCTAAAGCTTGCTTCAACGGTTCCGACGAGGGGAAGCTGGAGACAACTCCGTAGCGCCGAGCAGCGACCCCGTAGCGAGCCTTCCACGCGCTATGGTGCGGAGACGTTGCGCTACAGCCCTGCTACTAGACATCGTTGGGCTCTAGAAGTCTTGATCGACTGGAGAGTTCTGACCGCTGCTTCATGAGATGCAGAAGTCGCTTTCAGCCACATGTTTACGCCCTCCAGGAAGACTACTTTGAGGGCCCTGATTTCCAAATACCATGGTGGCAGTCGAATGAGTCTACGCGTGTAAGCTTACGGAGACGGGTCCGGAGATTTCAAGAGGCCCGGATCTCGGGTTGAGAAAAGGACCGGATGCCGCATGCCCGGGGCTTATCATCCAGGGTTGATACAGAGGGAACCTTGGAAACCTTCGGGATGCATCCTTATCTCTAGACCCTCAAGATGTCTAACAGCCCTGTCATCACGTAGTAGAAGCCTTCGTCATTGATGTTTCTCGCTAAGTCTTTCACACGTTACCACTCTTGTTCCGGCGCCGCCACAGCTATCTCACTTTATAGAATAGTCCTCATGTAGTGCATTTTCTCTACGTCGTCTCGATTGTTTTGCCTTCCAATAGTCCAGGTATCAAGCGCTTGGGAACTACAATAGGGTTTGACCCTTCTTTGGGGGCGTGCTCGGACGAAGCAGACCGGGATATCTGGAAGCTGTCGGAACTGAGCAAAGGATCTACCATGTACCATGAAGGGTCTGTTATAAAATCTTACAGCCCGAACCGCCGCTACAGCTATATAAAGAGACACGTAACCTCGCCAAGCCTACTCGTATAAAATGACAAGCCTCTATGCCAGCTTCCCCCGCCCGCCTTATCCTTCACTGTACTGTGAGACTACTCAAGCATAATGCATACCCATGTAAACGGTATCTCGCGCATGAGAAACGTTGTTGATTTGCAGCAGTGACCACTACTTGATCTTCGGATACGTTGTCATTTAGTGAGGTAGTGTCACCAACAAATGCGAGAGCGATGGTGGTACGAAGGAACAACGACAGACAAGCGTGACGTAGCGAATCATGGTGTGTTAGTATGGGGTGCAATTGAGTGCTTGTATGACAGTTTGTGTCTGCTTGGTGTTTGTAGAGTACTTTGCTGAACATGGTCGCGCTTCGTTTAGAGTGTAACTGCATATCCGTAGACTGCCTCTCCACTACCCCGACGAACTTCCTCCATCGTTCACGAGCTCAAATGAGACTCGTAGCCTTCTCTACCGATAGCCATTTGCTCTTTCGCTGCCCAAATCCGTCAGCCGCCGTTGCAAGAGCCGCGTATGTTGAGCGATGCTGAGATATCATTTTGCCAATAAACGAATGGAAAGGTTCGAGGGCCGTCTACCAGGCAGAAGAAGTATTGGTATCGACAGCCGCGGTAGTGTCGTCAGCCCAGTTGCCGGTCGACTCAACCGAAGCGTCACCCCAACCTCCATCCGCAGCCGTCGAGCCGCCAGCATCTCCCCACTCACCACCAGTAGTCTCGGCAGGAGGCTCAGGGCAGCGTTTCTCGCCATGACCGAAGTTGTTGCAGTTACGGCACTTTACGCGGGACCAATCACGAGGCTTGGGGCACTCGCGGGAGGCATGACCCTCCTCATCACAGTTACGACACTTCATGACTCGAGGCTTGTCACACTCGCGGGACATATGGCCTTCGTCTCCGCAATTGTGGCAGGCTCGACCACCGCCACCAGCCATAGGCTTACGAGGCTGAGTGCACTCCGTCTTCCGATGTCTGACAAATGTTAGCGAGACACTCCAAGATGCTCCACACGAGTTTTACTTACCCCGTCTCGCCGCAGTTGAAGCAGGCTTGGCCACCAGACCCCTGAGGACAATCGCGCTTCTGGTGACCCGTCATACCACAGCCGAAGCAGGAACGGTCACCACCACCGCCTCCACCGGAGGGGCAATCACGCTTCTGGTGACCAGTCTGGCCACAGCCAAAGCAAGCCCGATCGCCGCCGCCACCGCCGCCGTTGTTGTTGTTGTAGCTGGTAGTGTTGACCGTAGAGAATTCGCCAGCAGAGCTCCAGCCATCGTTGGCAGCAGTCGTAGCGCCGCTGAAGCTGTCACCACCAGAACCGAACTCGTTGTTGGCGTCAGCAAACTCGTTGGTGCCGCTGAACTCGTTGCCGCCACCAAAGCTTGTAGCGTCGCCGCCGAAGGTACCAGCAGGATTCTTGGCCTTCTCTAACTCTTCGCGCTCTTTAGCCTCGGCTTCGCGATGCTTCTTGGAGTTCTTATGGCCATTCCAGTCTTTGGTGAGGATCTCGCGGTCACAGAGCTCGCAAACGGAGATACGAGCAACGTGCTCCTTGGCCTTGGGATACGGGTTGGACACCATATTCGAGAACACGGTAGTGGGACCACGAGCCATGATCAAGATTGTGGAGGGTGTAAGAGGGGTGAACTAGACGCAGTCAGTATCAGCTGTTTGTACTCCAGGGACGGCAGCAGTGCAGTGTAGCGACACAGACGTCGGTCGAGCGCCTAAAGACTCCGGGCTTGACTCAGCTTGGAGCTCGTGGTTTGCGCGAGACATGTCCAAAATGAGTGTGCGCACTTGCAAATTTGCAGAGCAGGCTGACTGGGCTTGAAGACCCAAGGGTGAATACGCGTGAAGTGAGAGAGACTTACCTTGTATAAGCAGAGTATGCGTCCCAGGCGGTCAGCAATGAGGTTGCTGTCTCTTGATCGTACAACTGGCCTCGCACGTCGTCGCTGGTGAGGTGGGGTTGCAGGAGCGGAAGTGAGAGCGTGGGAGATTTTATATAGGCAGGCGCGAGGCAGTGGACCCTGCACCAACGACAACAAACAGACGAAGCGAGACCGGGTATGAGCAGAGGGATACCATAGAAGGCGGTGGAAGCAGTGAGAGGATTGTGATGATGACGCTGGCATGCATGACGGGTAACTGCACAAGAAATGATAGCGTGAGGAGTACAAAAGTGAGCCTATTTCCGCGCTCTGGCGGAGCTTGCACCACCAAGTGATGAGTGTTGGCCTAGCTATGCTCAAGAAGAAGACACGAGATGGTTGTACTGGACGATCAGCTCAAGCACCTACAGGCACTCCGTCTTCGGCCTCGATTTCCTCCTCCTCTCTTTGACTCTCACTCTTTGCCGGCTCTTTCCAACCTGTACCGGCCTGTACGAGCACGACGACGATAGAAAGTCCTACCGCACAAAGGAACAACGCCTTGAGTGCATCCGCGTATGCCCCAACAGCGACGACCCTGTCCTTGCCTTCCAGCTTACCTACAAGTGCTGGACTTCCTAATAGCCTTCGAGTGAGCTCACCGCGATTCCTCAACCCAGCCTGCGCGAAGCCGTCATCCAGAGATTTGTGCAGTACGCGAACGAAGTAACCACCGCCAATCGCCGAACCGAAAGAACCTGAAAAGCCGCGGAACGTAGCAAGGAGAGAGATTACAATTGGGTGCACCTCCGGGAGGGTGAGATGGAGAAGATGGACTAGTGCGTAATTCGTGGCAGCGCCAGTAACAAGTCCATTGAGGAATACCATGGCAACATATAGACCCCACGGACTTGAGGGTGTGGAAATGAGAGCCAGCACGGCCATAGTGATTGGAAACAAGGCCATCGCAACAACGGTGTGAAGGTAGAAGCTACCAGTGCGTTTGATATGAAAGACACCAGCAAGAAGACCACCGGTTGCAAAGCCGGCGTTAGTGGGAATGAGGATTGACCCAGCTACAGCCGGCGCCCAACCTCGAACGGCAAGTGCATATACGGGCGTGTAGAAGAGGATACTCCAACGGGCCATCATGAAGCCAGTCGTGCCAAGGCAGGTCAACAAGGTTCCACGAGATCGTAGAACGGAGACTGGAATGACGGGATCGCCAGCGACGTAGGCCTCGTTGAGAACGAATACAGGAAGGGCAAGAGCCGAAAGAATGATTGGTGTTGGAAGAACCCTCGGACCAGATAAGCCAAGAAGGAATAGTACAATTGTGGTGGTCAAGAGCAGAGCTCCGGAGTAGTCGATGCGGGCTAGCTTTTCGCGGATCGAGAGATTTTCATACTTGATGTTCTTTGAAGTATGACTAGCTGGGATTGAAAAGAGGAGACCCAAACCAGCTACAAAGCTTATTGGTGCCTGTATGCCGAACAAAGGTTTCTGTTGTTGTCTTAGTCGAGCTCATAAGATCTCGTCATCTGATTGTGTTGACTTACCCATCCAATTCTAGGCTCAAGCGCGCCAGCTATGACTGCTCCGAGTGAGACACCGACTGTCATTGCAGTGTTGGCAAGACCCATATACAGCCCTCTTCGTTTAGGGCTGGTCATCTGGATCGCCATGATGCTAGCAACGATGAAAATGCCACCGCCACCAGCGCCAGTCACAACGCGGCCGATGATAAAGTGTTCGAAAGACACAGATGTGGACGTGATGGCCGATCCAATAGCTATCAACATCGTGGAGAAGAACATGCATAAACGTGGACTAAACACCTGACACAACCGTCCCATCAAAGGGGCGAGAGAAGACATGGCGATGAGATACGATGAAGTAAACCAGCTGGCAGTCTCGAAGGCATCTAGATCTGCAGCAATAGATGATTGAGTCGTTGTGATGATAGAGATGTTCGTAGCTGTCGTGAAGGTTAGGTCAAGTTTGTTTCGCATAGTTTGGGGAATTTTGGCCACCATTCTCGTGCATAGATGGAACTGTGCATGATTGGGAACAGGAATACATGCTCACGGAGCGCGGGGAATTTTGAAGACCTACCTTGCAGAAATATCAAGAGACCGACAGAACCAACTATAAGTGCGCCTCTCAACGTTGAAATGGCCGGTTCATCATCTTTGCCCTCTCTATTCGTTAAGGTCGGCGATATCGAAGGCTGGAGCAGGGGCTCGCGTTCTGCTGAGGTATTCAAGACTGTCATGACAGACGGCTTCCGGTGCAATGTCAAAAGAGAAGAAGAATGCTACCTAGCGATGAGAAAAGAGAGACTTCGCGTAGAAACGCGTCTGTAAATGGAAATCATGACGATACGTGCAAGGATGCTAGTGCTTCCGCCGATGACAAATGCAGAAAGAGGTCGGTTGCCCTTGCCCGAGGGCTTTCGTCCGCGAAGACCGCAGGATAAGCGACGACGGTATGAAGCGAGCGCGCGGGAGATCAGTTCCAACCAGAGACTTGGATGTCGTTCACGAGTCGAAGCAGAGAAAGCCCAAGGCGACGTTGCAGCGCGTGAACCTGTGACATGAGTGACGTCAACGCTCATTGGCTGCGGGAGCCACGCATCGGGGGCGCAACTGCCACCCCGGCCGTGATAGTGGAAAGCTGGCCTCTACAAGCAACTTCACCACGACTGCCTACAAGTAGTCGCGCCTTTGCCTCCGACCTCCCGAGATGACGCCATGAGTTTCTTTCTTCGCATTACTTTGAATTTCGACATATACCCACAATGAGGCCACAGCTTCAGCGGCGTGTGCCGCTTCTCTTCGGTAAGCACCTGCGCAGGCAACGTGGGAAGCTTCTGACTGACTTGTAGACTCGCAGTCCTTCTCTCACTATTCTTATGCGTTTCTTCGGACCAAAGCAAGGAGGCCTGGAAGTCAAGATGGGGGAACACAGAAGGAGACGCGAATCCACACCAGGGCGTACTGGCCTTCGATGAGGCCACGACGCTTCTACACACGATCAAACCGGCTGCTGCACCATGGTGGAACTTTGATAAGAAGTCTGGCATCTTGGGCACCAGCGCGTACTATGCGAAAGAGGTCTTTTTTCTTCTCTTCATGAACGGTCCCCCACAGCAGGAGCTGTTGACGACAAACCCACACCCGAAGCAGCTGGGGCATTCTCTGTCACAAGCCGTTGCCCTGCTGGAAGAGGCAGCAGCCCAGAAGAATGCCGACGCAATATTCACCCTCGCCGAGATGAACTTCTACGGCAATTACACGCATCCGCGCAACTACTCCGAAGCCTTTCGACGATACCACGAGCTCGCGACTTTGAACGGCAATGCATCGGCACAGCATATGGTTGGCTTCATGTACGCGACCGGCATCGGCGGAGCAGTGAAGCAAGACCAGGCAAAGGCCATGCTATACTACACATTGGGCGCAGAAGGCGGAGACGTGCGGTCAGAGATGGCTGTTGCATACAGACATTCGGCAGGCATCTCTACTCCGCGTAACTGCGAGGAGGCTGTGCATTTCTACAAAGCGGCAGCGGAGAAGGCTATTGCATACATGCGATCTGGACCACCTGGCGGCCACTCCATGCCGCGGGAGTCGTACAACATCGCTGACGATCAGGGTGGCGTGTATGGCGAAGGCGCGAGTACAAGCAGCTCCGGTCCCAATGCCAAAGTCGCCAGCGCTCAGTCCGACGCCTTTTCCTCCCTCGACGACGTTTTCGAATACATGGATCTCCAAGCACGAAAGGGCGATGCTAGGGCCACGTTCAATCTTGCCAAGCTGAACTACGATGGCGCACGAACCTTGAAACGTGACCTCCCAGCGGCCAAGAAACGCTTCATGGAGCTTGCTCGCATGTACTGGCCCCAGAATGGCAAACCCAACGCGAATGTGTCGCCTACCGTCGAGAAGCTGGCCGCGAAGGCTGCTGGCTACCTTGGTCGCATGTTTCTGCGCGGTGAAGGCATGCCGCAAAGCTTCGAGCTTGCGAGGAAATGGTTTCGACGTGGCTTGGACTTGGGTGATGCGTTGTCGCAATACTCTATGGGTATCATGTACCTGAAAGGCCTCGGTGTGCCTCAAGATGCCGTGAAGGCTGCTGAGCTATTTGGCGCGGCTGCTGACCAGGATTTGGCAGTCGCACAAGTTCGGCTAGGTGCGCTCTTCTTGGACCAAGGCGACATCGCCATTGCCGCAAAATACTTTGAACTTGCCGCTAGGCACGGACATCTGGAGGCCTTCTACTACTTAGCTGAAATGACGCACAACGGTATCGCTCGCTCCAAGTCCTGTCCTTTGGCGGCCACGTATTACAAGATCGTTGCGGAGAAAGCCGAACTAGTCTCTACGTCTTTCCCCGAAGCTAATGAAGCTTATGCGAATGGTGACCTAGAGACCGCACTCGTAAGCTACATGATGGCAGCTGAGCAAGGCTTCGAGGTCGCGCAGGCCAACGTGGCCTACCTCCTGGATCAGGTCAAGCCTCGTTTTACATTCAACTGGCTTTTGCCCTTTATGAAGCAAGAAGCCTCGCTAGCTAGCGACGCGTGCCTGGCTTTGGTATACTGGACGCGCTCTGCCGAACAGAAGAACGTTGATGCTATGGTCAAGATGGGGGATTATTACCTGATGGGCCTCGGAACACAACCTGATTCTGAGAAAGCTGCAGCTTGTTACCAAGCCGCAGCTGAGACCATGAGAAGCGCACAAGCCATGTGGAATCTGGGTTGGATGCATGAGAATGGCATCGGCATTGACCAAGACTTCCACCTCGCAAAGAGACACTATGATCTGGCTTTGGAGACGAATCCACGTGAGGCCTATCTACCTGTCGTTTTGGCACTGTACAAGCTTAGGTTCCGGAGTTGGTGGAACACTTTTACAAACGGCAACATTAAGTCCATCCAAGAAGATCCCGGTAAGGCGTCATCCTCAGAATCTATTTGCTGTCTGGATGCTAACAAGGCTATAGTCGTCAAGAAACAGTGGACACTCTCGGAGTGGCTGAACGCCTTTCTCGAAGCCGAACTCGCTGGCTGGGACGACTACGAACCCGACGACTACGACGACACGCATACAGCCGGCGACGACTTTTACGGCGACGGCTATCATGGCGACGAGATTGACTCGGACATTCTGGAATCACTCATCATCTTGGCCCTGAGCGGGGCTTTGGCCTTCCTGCTTTACTACAGGACACAAAGGCAAAGAAGACAGGAGGAAGAAAGAAGACGACAACAAGAACAGCAGCAACAGCTGAATCAGGGTGTGCCTGTACAGCAACAGCAAGCGCAAGGACAACCACCACAGGATAGGGGTATGTTCCCAAACCCAGGCGATCCTGAATTCATGAATTGGGTAGCAGGTGGCGTAGGACATTGATGTGTTGCTATGAGGTGGTGTTCAGGGAGTCTATGAGCAATGACGAAGCCAGGACTAGAGAAAGCAATGAGAAATCTTCAGCATACGTATCCAGTATCACTTCACTGCATTACGCCACCCCAATCCAAAGATCTGGATTGTATTTGGCTTGCTCACATTCGAGATGATCATTTTGTCCGGGTATTCTTCTGCGCTTCGCGCTTGAGCATAGATTTTTTTCGCGATGAACTTCAACTGTGTACGTTGGGGGATTGGCATATCGGGAATGGTGGTTTGCCAGGGCTCGTCTAAAGTGGTCGTCTTCATACCGAACTATGGTTTGGTGAATCATCGACCGCGTTGCGCTGCAGCGTGGTCTGTAGCGTGAACGAAGTTTTTCCCATCGACTCATTCCCCAATGAAACGGAGCTGTAGGTGTTATAAAGTGCTCCTGGGCTCACTCACCACATCAGCTTCCACCTCTGATTTCTCAGTAACATTATCAAGATGCCAGAAATTCATACCGAGTTCCATATCGGATCCAGCCTCAGGAAAGTCTTTCGACACAAAAAAAAGCAGAGATTATTACGCCCAGATACTCTCAAAGATCTTCGCAGACTCGTCGACACTGATGACTCCAAACCAGTGTGCCACTGTGATCAGTGTGATCCACAACTTTACAAATTCTACCGCAATTGCACCCTTCATCTTCACCATCACCCAAAACTCGAGTTTAATGGTGCTGCAAACGAGTTTGGGTATCAATGCTTCGAGCCCTTGATGATGGCTTCGCCATTCCGGAGCGAAGCCATGACATTGACGAGAACGGCAGTACGATACTTCGACTGACCCATCGAAACACTCAATAACACACAACTCACCGCGTTGACAAATATTCGAACCTGGATACAACACTACATGTCGCTGCTCTTCCCCGACAGACCGCCTACATCACCTACCAGTCTCGACACAGTCTTTCCCATACCCTCGATCCGCGACCTGTGGACGCAGATCAATGTCCTCTTCTTCGGCTCCGACATCTTCTACCGCAAGTCCAAATTCCGCTGGCTCACTAAGCCTCTCAAGAACTGCCCAGACGCGATGGGCACAGCGTATCACGGCTTTTCCTACAATATTGTAATAAGGCCATCTCTAGACAGCTTCGACATGCTCGGTACACTCTTACACAAAGTCTGTCATTCATTCTTCCAACAATAGGCTTGTCGCAGCTGCCGTAGTCGTGCAGGCAACCTCTGCTCAGACGGCCATGGACGCGCATGGCAGATTCTCGCCGCGGCTGTAGAACGAAAGTTCACGGAATTCACTGGGCTGCCGATTGACCTCGGTCGGTTTAAGTCTATACAAGCGCATTGGGAAAATAGGGCTCGGTTGTCTACTTTACACGACTTTGGGGATTGGGAATTGGATAGGCATATCCTGATGCAGAAGTATCGATGTGATTTGGTGGCGGCAGTTAGGTCATATGTCAGACGAGGTGCGAAGGCTGAAGACTTTCCGTTGAAGGTGTTTGGCGAGTATTGGTGGGTCGATACGATGTAGGCGACAAATTTCAAGAGAGATGCCAACTTGGGGCATGATATGGAGGTTTATTGGAACGAGAGGACACTCCAATGAGATGACGAGGTATGACAAGACGCGTTAGATGAAGAGAAGCGACACGAACAGGATTGCAAGCAGCGTAGAGTTGTTGTTAGTTCAACTTGCACTTGGAGAAGCACCGCCCATAACTGCGTGTGATGTTAATGCAAATGAGCGCAGTTTTAAACTATCTCATGTGAAGGCCATTTCCACACTATTCTCACTCAAACAAACTGCAATAAGCCATAGTCAACGCGTCGCACGTTCCCAAGAGACTTGATCAAGCCCACAGACCCCTATAAGGCTAGAGTACCACTTAGAGCTCCTGCTCATCCTGGCTGGTTTTGCTTCTGGTTGATACCAAGCCTCCGAAATCGCTCCAAGAAAGGCCGTTTTTCCCAAGTGCTGCGTCATACGCGAGTTGCCGATTCGTTATCCGTTGCTTTTTGTGGGGGCTGAGCGCCAGCGCATCTTTTCTGGAGAGAGTATTGGAGGCCGCGGTCTTTTGCTTGAGAGTCGGAGATGGATTGGTTACTGCATGATACAGGCCCTGGACAGTCACTTGGCCACGAAGACTGTACCCTGGGGGTGTCCCTGACATAGACGAGATCTTCGACATCTGGATGTTTTCCATCTCGAATGGCCTGCTTGGTGCAGATTGTCTCGACGTGGGTAATGCAATAGCTTCCTCGTCAGCCCTTTCAGTCGCATTGGGGCTGGCAGTCTCTTCGTTCATCCGCGTATCAATCGGGCTCTCTTCCCTGCTTCGCTTTTGACGGCCCTCACAGTCCACTCTGGCTTTGTACATATCCATCATTACCGTGTCGTGAAAGAAAAGCTCGCCTGAGCAGAGACTACCAAATAGGTTCCGCGTGCTGAGGTCAGGTGTCCAGTGGGTCTCGTCAACAGTACATGGAAAGATGTCTCTAGGACTGAAAGCTCCGACAAGGCCACAAAGCTCGGAGTAAGAAGAATGCCGACTGTACGGAAATCGAATGGTCCTGTTGAGTGGCGGTCCATTCTCAGAATCTCTCAAAACATTCGATGACAGTACAGAGACTAGAGTCTTTAGAGACAAATCGTGTTGGGTATCTTCAAACTGTTTTTGTAGCTGCAAATCAAGGTCGAGCTTACCGTCTCCCAAGAGAGTCTGTTGAAGTAGCGTGGTGACCTTTGCAAGCAACTTTTCATCATTTATGGATGCAGCACAGAGCTCCATCAACTTATTGACGTCGCCCATCCCGCCAGACTCCAGCTCTTCTTTTTGGTCCAGGTCACCCTTTCCACCTCCCGCACCCAACTCGGCAATTTCTTCGCCGTTGGCGCGCGTGACGATCGGAATAATGTGTACGATTTTGGCGTTCGTGTCGCGCTCCAAGACAGAACAGCCCATGCCGTGCTCGCAGCTGTGGATGCGGACGTTCTCGTGGGAGGTCAGACATCCCGGTTGTATGTGATTTCCATTTTTGAAACCGCATAAAGCAGGGGCCTCACGGATCTCAAGTCCAGATTCTTGAAGTGCTTTGTTGCTGGCTTGGACATCGAGCCCCGCTTCTCGCAGTTGTCGCTTATCCAATGTGGACAAGGAGCCGTATATGCGTGCTCGGTAGTCGTCGAGATGAATTCGAGAGCCCAAAAATGCAGACAACGCTATCCATACATTCTCATAGCCAAAGGTCCAAGAATGGAAGTAGAATATAGTGTCGTCGGAATAGTCACTCACTTTGCTGAGCAGCTCTTGTATACCTTGCGCTTTGCTCGGAAACTGGCGGTAGGGCTTTTCCTTCGTGGCAAAGGTCGTGTCCAGATACATACAGTCTAATTTCCGGCTTCCGAGTGTGTATGGCAGAAGTACTGGGTTCTGTATCAATGAGTTCACCCACCATTCTTCTGCTCGAATGTCGCCGGTATAAAGAACTGCTTTGCCATGACCCTCAATCAGGAACATAACAGCTCCAACGCAGTGGTTAGCATCGATAAGAGTGACCCTGATGCTGTTGCCCGGTGCTAACTCGATTGCGGTTGGTGTGTCCAGAGGAAGCGCCTTGGCCAACTTGCGTATGCTTCTATCGTAAGTGACATTGCGACTTTCGAGAATGCCTTTAGCAAAGTTGACGCGATAGTGGTACGTTTCTAGTCGCAGGAGTATCTGCAAAGCATGTCAGCTTTTGCATGACATGTATGGTAGCAAATTTGCCACTTACCTCTTTGGTCGCAGCCGAACAGTACACGAATGGGGCCCGCAACGACTCCAGACCAGTCAAATGATCGGAATGTACGTGACTCAAGAAACATGCAAGGGGTGCCTTAAGTCCAGGTTGTTGTCGAAAGTAGTCTATTCTGATCTGAGGAAACTCTGCAGTGACGCGTTAGTCAGGGCACACTGAGCGCCAGCCACGGCGGGGCGACATTTACCCGCTACAATGCCTCTGAACGTTGACATGGAGATGCGATCCGAACAGTGTTGATCGTGACATTTCCAGGTATACTCTGAGATCTGGGTATTAGATAGATGTGCGGACGTAGAGCACGATGATCGTGAGGGCAAGTGCAGGTGGTGGGAGAGGCGCGTCGAGGTTAGCGCGATTTCGATGCGGGCAGCCGCGTTCGACCCACACAGTGACGCTTACTCCTGCAAAGTCACTCTACATTCTCGCTTACTACATCCAAAAGTTGAACGACGGAGGTGCTGAATATCGCTGCATATCGCTGCGCGCTGGCATGAATCTTTTGAGAGCTCTTTATTACACCTCGGCTAGTACGGCATACCTGCGCATGCCATAAAGCTTCTATCTACACTACGAATACATCACTGACTTTCACAACTTGCCCCGTAGCCATCGACTTGTTACCGCAGATGCCCGTCAAAATCGAGAGCGCACCATCGATATGGCTCGCAGCTCTCATATCCTGATCGATTTCTGCACCTTGTTCGCCAAACAAGTCAGCTAGCAACACCTCATCGCCTCCCCCATGCGCACCGACGGAATCTGGGATCTCGATATCTTGCGGCTTCTCGAAAAGCTTCCTGAGTGTGATTGATCGCGTTTCGAGCGATCCTTCAAGCGATTGGTCGCCCCCACTGTTCACGTAGCTGTTCTCGACGACTTCCATCTCTACACGACCGCCGGTCCCGTTGAACGAGACGCGAAAACCTTCCCAGGGTGCGTATGCGGTCAGAGAATAGGTCAGCACCGCGCCATTCTCATATCTCACTAGGAGGTTCATTGTGTCTTCTATGCTTATTCCGTCACCGAAGACGCTCTGGTCGCGATAGTATGCGTCTTCGTGCTCGGCATCAAGGTACATCTTCTTCAACTTGTCATTGTTTTCCAGATGAAGTGCGAATGGATCGCTCTTTGCCACTTCGCTGCCATGGGCTCGTGTGTAAAACTCCTGTACACCTCTCTTTTCGGCATTTTCTCGCCCGTAGAAGTTCAGGTTACCCTGTGCATACACTGTTTCCGGACGCGAAGATAACCAGAAGTTGACGAGGTCGAAATGATGTGTTGATTTATGAACGAGCAGACCCCCGCTGTTGCGCTTGTCGCGGTGCCATCGACGGAAGTAGTCTGCGCCGTGCGACGTGTTGAGCATCCATTCGAAATGTATGCTTGTCACTCTCCCGATCGCGCCAGAGCGGAGAAGTTCCCATACTCTGGTGTTGTGGGGTGCATAGCGGTAGTTGAACGTAACGCGCACTTTCTTGCCCGTTCGTTCTACTGCGTTGAAAATCTCGCGACACCGTGGTGCATCGATGGTCATAGGCTTCTCCGTTACGACATTGCAGCCCAGTTCTAACGCGCGGACGATGTAGATGTTATGTGTACGATCGATTGTTGTTATGATGACTTCATCTGGCTTCGTTTCCTGGATCATCCGATCGAAATCCGACGCCTTGAAGGTGGGAACCTTGACATGACCAAGAGACTCTAGCTGTGTGTTCGCAAAGTCAAGTCGTGTTTGGTTCGTATCGCACAGCGCTACGACAACAGAGGTTTCTTTGTAAGTTGTTGCTATCGCGGTGTAGAAGAAGGACGAACGACCGCCTGTGCCAATCAGCGCGTATTTCTTTTGCTTATTTTCCCCTGCCATATTTGCCAACAAATAATACAAGAGTAGGAGTTCAATCAGAAGTAAGGCGATCAAAGGCTTCGTCCTGTAGCCATTTCTTAACGTCTTTGGAAATGTTCCATCATGATGCATCGGTGTATCGCTACCCCGGTCACACCCCTCGATGTTCGGTGCAGTCAACCCCGAACGCTGAACCACATCATGTCACGACGTCGATCTTGTATTTTACCGTCCCTATAGCCGCCCGGTAAGCCAATGTCCGGAAGAGAGGCCCCACAGCATTCACCCCCATGGGGAAAGTGAGGCAGAGACGATCATAGCCAGGAATAGAGTTTACCGCGTGAGCTCTGCGGGGAAGCTCACTCCTTGACTAAAGCTCGTGGATTAACGGTCTTCTTGCGATTGAAGAACCAATGGCAAAGCGTGATACGTGGAACAACAGAGCTGTGAGGGGCTGCTAGCACAGGCAGGAAGCTCGAAACGCACATGGCCATCCAGGCGTCCCTTCATCGATACCTGAATGCGATCAAGATTCGGAGACGCAACCAGTCGGTCTACGATATCCGAGCAAGGGCTTTTGGTTGATAAGTAGAGGAGCCGATCCCTTGGTAAGTCATTCAAGGGAGCAACCCAGGGTCCTACAGTCTTCGTTCCGAGGCATCATGACCACAACACATTCTGAAGCCCCTAAAGAGGATGCCATCACCCATATCGAGTACTCTTCATCTCCATCTGCACACAAAGTTGAGAAGGCGGACGCGGCGGCCAAGTTCTTGGCCAACGCCCATGTCGATGATGCGTCGTTCTCATATGAAGAAGAGCGCGCTGTCCTCAAGCGCGTAGACTATCGCGTTCTTCCTCTTTTGCTGTAAGTACTTTTGTACGAACTGCAGATAAAATATGCACTGACTTTCAACGTCTACAATTAGAGGAGCTTACTTCTTCCAGCAGCTTGACAAATCCTCTTTGTCCTACGTCTCCATCTTCGGTCTTCAAGCAGATGCCAGACTAGTAGGACGTCAATACTCATGGCTTGGCTCTATTCTATACCTTGCCCAACTGGTCATGCAGCCGCTCGCAGCCTTCCTTCTGGTCAAATTGCCCACGGGAAAAGTTATCGGAACAGCCATCTTCCTCTGGGGTAGTAGTCTAGCTATCATGGCCGCCTGTACAGACTTCAAAAGCCTCCTTGGTCTGCGATTCGTATTGGGGTCCTTCGAGGTAAGTCGGAGCTGTACGAAATGCACATGGAACATACGTTGACTTCGTATCTTCACTTTTGTAGGCCATGATCGCACCGGCATGTGTGGCAACTACAACGATGTGGTGGCGCCGGTCCGAGCAGACCCTTCGGACTGGATACTGGAACGCTATGAATGGTGTCACATTCATTGTTGGGTCACTATTCACCTACGGCTTAGGACACATTAACAGCGAATCGCTGTACAAGTACCAGATCATCTTCATGTTCTGCGGTCTTCTGACTGTCTTATATGCATTCGTCGTCCTCGTCCTAATGCCGGATAGCCCGATGAAAGCCAAATACCTGACCGAGCGAGAAAGGTTCATCGCAGTCGAGCGTCTGCGGGCTAATCAGATGGGCATCCAGTCAGGAGAATGGAAGTGGGATCAGGTCTGGGAGACGTTTATTGACCTTAAGACCTGGTGCTGGTTCATTGCCATCATCGCAATATCGTGAGTAACGACCCTTTATGTCTCGATATCGTTACTGATGTTCTTTGTACAGCATAGCGAGTGGCGGAATCTCTACTTTCGGCAACCTTATCATCCGCGACTTCGGCTACAGCAACTTCCAATCTATCCTTTTCAACATACCCTTTGGTGTCATTCAGATCGTCTGCATTCTGGGTTCTTCCTGGGGTGCAACGCGCTGGAGTCGCAAAGGTCTTGCCATCGCCCTCGTCGCCATCCTTCCTATCATTGGCACAATCATGATGTTGACCGTGCCGCGCCAGCATAAAGGCGTTCTGCTCTTTGGCTACTACCTTGTATCATGCCTCGCCGCTATTACACCTTTAATATACACTTGGCATGTTCAAAACACTGCCGGTGACACAAAGAAGAAGTGTACGTCGGCTATGGTGTTCATTGGGATGTGCACCGGTAAGTGATATCCGTTCAAGACCAGATGTGGGACAATACTGACTGCGTACGATAGGCAACGTCATTGGCCCGCTGCTATACTCGGTGGACGACGCGCCTCTTTACCGGCCAGGCCTTATCTCCAACTTGGTCATGTTCACGCTCGTAGCTATCATCGCGCTCTTAATACCCATATACCTAGCACTGTTGAATAAGAGGCACGCAAAGCGCAGAGAAGAAGTGGGTAAGAGCGCAGTCAGAATTGACGAAAGTATGTTGAAGAAGAAAGAAATGACACAAAAGGGCGTGGAGATCGAGGCACAAGATCAGAGACAGGAGCAAGACAACGGCTTTTCTGACCTAACGGATATGAAAAACGAAGACTTCATTTACGTGTATTAGGACCGGGCAAGGAGGAGAGCGCAAACCACATGGCTGCTACACGTGGGTGGCCAGCACCTAAAGGGTAGCTGACAATAAGGTTGAAACTACATATTTACGTAGCGCACCGTCTTTCCCCGCGCAGCTTAGCGGCCGTCCGAGTGAAAGTAGCCAATTCCGATGCCCTACTATTCCGATGCCCTACTATTCCGGTGCTAAGGTTGTGATGAGACCATGCGTGCCAACAACCACGGGGTTTGCCGTGACAGTGCCGAGCGGCGCGTTGGGGGATATCGGCGCCCACAGACCAGCATTACCTAAGCCATTCCGGTCCTGGAACCCACTACGGGGTCTGCCTTGGCCCTTTGCAGGACGCCGCGCATCAGGCCGCCGATGTTGCACCAACTGCCTGGTCCCATCTCTTCGTGCTTCCCGCTCGTCTCGCGACGATCCGATCGCCATCACTTAGAGTTGAACTCCGGTCCCCTCAGCTGAAGTTGCTGAACCAGCTAAAATGTACCAGCCATCGATCTAGCGAAAGGAAACGTTTTTCCGGATTGTGCAGCCACGTCTTTCCTGGCACAAATAATGAAGGAATAGCTTGCGGCGGAACCTCCCTATGATGTACAACGCAGAATCCCTGTATTGTACAAGACCTTGACATCACCGAGATCTTGCTGTTCCTGACTCTACGCATTAGACGAGCTTATTTGATTAGTAAACTTAGGCCCTGCGAACTGGCGAATACGGGGCCGCGTCAGAACTCGCCGGTTAACGCATCTGCTCTGCGCACAGCTTCTCACGTCGCACATTAAGCGCGGCCCATACCCTTCTCGTCAAGCATAGCAAGCAAGCCGAATCGATTTCCTGAAGAAGACGCCCTGTCAGGCTGAGTGTATAGCCACGAGTGCGCTGATCACCTAAGAAAACATGCAGGTCCCCATCCTTGTCAGGGACGAATAGACGACATCGGCCACCTCCGCTATTGGATATATATTACGCTTTCGAGACTGGCACGTGCGACACAGACTTAGCAGTAATTTCCATCTGACTAAGTATTCCCCCGTTCTCACCTTAGGAACAGCTGCGGCGCAGCAAGTCGACTTGTTTCACCTCCCTAAAGAGCTTGCAATCATTGCACGGAAGACACTCGATGCGCATGAACACTAGGAGTACCCTGGATCTGGACTAGGACTTGCCGTTCCGAAGAAGCAGGTTTCTTCGTACAGCGATGTCCTTTCCAACGTGTCGTCAGTTTCCTAGAATGTCCAGCTGAAAATCACAATCGCACTGAGGATTCATTGAGACACGCAAAAACAGCGCTGCTTTTGCCTAGTCTCCACATGCTTGGATGTCTCGCGCAATTTGAGCATTTAGAAGTACCGTCTCGCTTCACTGCCGATGGCCACTTGAAGAACATCAAGATTGATGTGCACTGTGGCTTATAGCAAATTGATGGCGAAAACAGTGGTTAATTTGGGGAAAAGGGCTTTTCCGTTGCCAGTTCTGCTAATACCGGATAACGGCAAGCCGCTGCATCCAGTTGGGAGGAAACCTGAGGTGTGTCTGGAAAGTCATTGAACGGTGATCGAGTCCCAATTGGCGGGATCTCAGCACAAGTGGCCTATCCGTGCTGTCACAACGGTAGAAACCTCTCTGATCGAAGGACGCTAGTCCCCTAGGCTGGACTATGCAGGCAGCTAGGCCACACAGCCACTGCGGTCGAGCTCCGCTCTACGTTTCAAAACACCGCTTTCCGTACTCAAAATGCTTGAAGTCAACATGAGAACCATACCCGGAGCTTGTAAAGCTTGGCCACATTAGTCGCTCGGTCCGACGCTGGCAAGTACCGCAAAGCGAATCAGCTTGCATCTCTCCCCCCCGATAGAGAATGCTACAGGAGGCCAGAATACGTGAACGTCAGCCTTAGTAGCGGACTCATGCCACGAGCGAACATGTGGTAACAAACATTCTTGTTGTCATCGCGATCGGAGATGAAAAATGGCATGGGGAGTTCGCGCTTTAGGCGGGTCATGGCACGTTCTGCTTCTCTCTGTTCATGCTCGGTGTATATTTGGGCACTGACAGCAAATACATGTGGTCCTCGGCCCATCACTGCACCGCAGTACGGGTCCAGGATGGGTCCAGGATGTGCAACTTCTGGCATGCTACCCACGACTCTTCTCCTGAAACTCGTATCTTTAAGATCAACATTTCATCTTACGATAGCCCTGTCACCTGTAGGGCGCAACTGTCAAGATGATTCGATGCTACAGTATGTGCGAGACTAGCGTTGGGGCGGTGTATCTAGGACTACTCGGTGCTCAGAGAAACTTTGACACAGGGGCGCTTGCTCGAAGCAGAGAATCAAAGGTCGACTATCTCTCACGCATAAGGACTTTCTTTCTGCTCATCGAAGCTAGCATTTCGACAGTATGAACAAGATGTTCCTCCGCCACATCCTCATTCGAATCGCCATTGCCGCAGCGCTGTTGAAGATCTTCAGCATCTTCAGGCGCCAACATACCTTCCAGGCATACATTGAGCGCCGCAAGATCACCTTCGACGACTTCCCTGAGTCCTACGCTAAGGCTCTGAACGATTCCGTAGCGCGAAATGAGCAACCTCTGGAGTCCGACTACGTCTCTACATACACCGGGTCTAAGATTCCGCGCACAATACACTACATATGGTTTGACAGAATCTATCCAAATCATGAAGGCTCTAGTGGAGGCCCATCCATTGGATTCGGATCGCCCAAACTCTGTCGAGAGCACAACCCGAGCTACGAAATCCGCATGTGGAATGCAACGAGCGCTCGCGAGTTTCTGTCCACCGAATACGCCTGGTTCCTACCGACATACGATGGTTACAGATATCCTGTTAGTATTCTCCATGTATCAACTGCAACTGGAACATATACTGACTTCGCCCGCCCATGTTCAGATCCAAAAGGTTGACGCCTTGAAGTACTTCGCCCTCTACCACTTCGGCGGCGTGTACATGGACCTAGATGTCGCATGCCGACGATCACTAGATCCGTTGCTAGACTTCCCAGCCTGGTTCCCAGAAGCATCGCCACTGGGCGTCAACAACGACTTGATGGCATCGGCGGCAAAGCACCCGGTCGTGAAGAAGATGACAGAAGGCCTCGTCACACACAACTGGAATCTACTTTTCCCGTACCTCACAATCTTCTGGACAACTGGACCGCAATTTACGAGCACAATCTTGCAAGAATGGTTCGAGGAGTGTCTTAATGGGCAATGTAAACAGCGGAAGGCACGGAATGATCTTGGTAAGCCAGCCACTTTTGTCTTGTAAAGGAGAAAAGTCCCAGTAGCTGACCTGTCTTGCACAGACCCCACCTCCTTCCTCGTTCTACCGCGAATCTTCTACTCGGAAGAGTACACCTTCTTCGGCCACAAACCCGGCGGTTCATGGCATGGCTCGGATGTCGCTGTGGTGTTGTGGTTTGTTGATCGGCCATGGGCAATAGTAAGTGTTGCTGCGGCTTTGATCGGAATGGTCGGTGGTATTACTAGAGTGAGGAGGATAAGAGCTCGCCAGCGAGTGAAACGTGATAGTCCATTCGTTTAGAGGGATTGAGCTATGCAAATACCATATGCTGTTCCATGAACCACCAGATTCTGGCCCATGTTTATGGTCATGCTGGCGATTGTTGCCCACGTGCTGTGTGGTCATGGCAAGCTGAGTCGTGCAAAAGCCCCGTCTGAATCACCAACGGAACACGGAGAGCAAGCTTGGACGAATGTCTAAAGGATAATGAGCCTTCACTATATATACACCGGGAAGTACAATTCAAGATAGAAGTCAAGTATGCCATGCTGGCAGTTGCTTCACTGATTGTTCTTTAGCTGACGTTCTTGCCTTCCCAGGCATTTCACTATCCTCACTTTATCTATGCTTTCTCCCCAATCCATATTCACGAATTCTCCGCCAAACGAGAAACAATACGCTTACACCGACCATGGACCACCCAAACAGTATGCTTTCACTCTGAGAAGAACACGATTTTGCCCGATCTTGGAGCCCCAACACCGAGGTGATGCCATTACAAAGGGAATATGTAGGAATAGTCGTAGTAGTACAGAAGTCAACAGCGCCCGCTAACCGGAATGGATGAAGCTGTTCAAGAAATGAGAAATTGCTGCCAGGGTGTATTACACTCATGTGTGGGTTCTGCATTGGTGAGGCCATGTTCACTGTGACAGCCGGCTGCCAATCAATGTGCTGAAGCTGTCGCCTGCTGGTCGTGGCTCCTTGCCAGCTCCAAGGTAAAACTCGCAGCGGAATTTGAGGCACTCGGTTCCGCGGACATCGTGGTACACCTGTATGATGTCACCAGTATGTAGATGTCCAAAGATAACACGCCCCTTGTCGTCCTTTTGCTTCAAGTGTTTGCCGTTTATGGAGATACCATGTGTGGCGCAAGTCCAGATACCAACATTCAAATTCTCCAAGCTGGTCCAATCTTTGCCTTGTTGTGACAGATCATCCACTGTCTCTTGGGTCTGGCCGCCTGACGAGTAGAAAAACACTATAAAGGCTGTTTTAGGAACGCGGGTGTCTCCTTTATGTTCGTACACGATCGTGTTGTTGCTCAAGCGGCCCCAAGAAGTCTTACTCTGATCGATGTTGAGAGTAAGGTTGGGTGCGAAAGAGTCGGGGGTTGCGATGAGCTTACCCAGTCGCCGGGGTGGCGGACGGATATCAAGCTCTGCTGGAACAGAAGGGATTGCTACCGCTGGAGATGGTGCTCTCGCGATGCTTGATCTTGTCGACTGCGCACTTGCGTCCGAAGCTGCTGTTGTGTCCGGATATGCAGATGTTTCGGTGGTGGCATTGCGGCCATTGGACACGAAGTCAAACCCACTCACTCTGGAAGCGTACTCCAGATTATGCGTGTTCGGGTCCATCGGATCGTAATAGTAGGAGGCAGTCAAAGGAAGATTGATCTGGCGATTTATAGGTCGTGCTCTCGGAGTTGGCTCACTGATCTGACTGAAGTCCTTGGACGACTGTTCCAAAGAACTGTGCTGAACGACTTCCGGGGTCCTGGGGGTCGCAGGCATAACCGGGCTCTGTGTCCTGGATACAGGTGAGTGCGGCGAGGTCATGTTGAGATCTCGTACCAAAGACTCGGCACCAAGAAGGCTAGGCGAAGAAAAGCCGCGCTCTAGTTGTGCGGGCGCAGTGAAAGGACCCTGAAACTCTGACTGACCAGTCGTGTAACTCGTTTCACCTGCTCCATCATTTTGGACAAGGCGGACAGACCCATCTTGCGACAGGGCGTCATGGGCATGAGCACTCAAGACGCCGGAACTCTGCAAAGCTGACTGGCCAATTTCACCGAACAGACGAGGTTGCCTAGGTGTTGGGGCCATTTGGAAGCTCTCCTCATTTACACGGTGTGAGGAAGTAAACGACGGCTCAACGCTTGAGTCGCCGCGATCGCGTACCTGGTTGCGCGGGTACAAGGGATCGGCGCGAACTCGCTTTGGCTGACGCTCGTTGACAAAGCCCATAAGCTCTTCATCGGACAGAATGCCTCCATCTTCGTCTGACTCCGGGATCTCCTCCTCCTGGAGACTGAGCTGCGACAGCTGCTGCTCGGCGTCCTCAGGCTCGTCTTCTTCCGCAATGGACTGAAGAGTCGGGTCGGTGAGAAGTTCCGCGCCATCCTTAAGCCAAGGATGGTTGAGACAGTCGCGATCGGTTGGACGTTCTGCAGGGTCGGTTCGCAGCATACTAGTAAGAAGATCGATACAAGCAGAGGACACACCAGCCTTGCGTAGCGGTGTCGGGTCGAGGGGCGTTTTCATGATATTATTGAACATGGCTTCGCCGGTAGCATCAGCGATACCCCTGAATGGAGGTTCGCCGCATAGCGAATACCATAGGACACCACCAAAGGACCATATGTCCACGGAAGAGCTATACGAGTGGTACGTCTTGGCACCACGTCGACGTTTAGTTCCCTTTGATTGACCGTTGAAGTCAGGAAACACTTCTGGGGCGCAGTACAACAGAGTTCCGCAGAAAGTCTTGAGGAAGGTCTCTTCGTGCTTGACAACTTTTGAAAGTCCGAAATCAGACAGCTTGACCGTGAAAGGATCCAGATCGGAGATGAGAATGTTGTCGGGCTTGATGTCGCGATGTGTGATCTTAGCGCGGTGCAGATAACTAAGCGCGCTCAGGATCTGCTGAGCCATTGACCTCGCAACATGCTCCTCCATGGATCCATGATGATTAAGGTAGCCTTGTAGATCTCCTTGCCGCACGAACTCCATGATGATGTAGAGATAATCGCCCTGGTCGTGGTACTCTGTGAACTGGACGATATTTGGGTGACGCAGGTCTTGCATGATCTTCATCTCGTTGTCGATCTTTTTGTCTAGCATACCGTTCTTCATGAATCGGCGCTTTTCCAGCTCTTTAGCTGCGAGGAGTTTTCCAGTCATTTTTTCAGCGAGTTGGTAAACGGTCGCAAAGGCGCCTTTACCAATCTGCCCTGGGAAGAGTTAGCAGCTATTGCTTGTGTTATTGCAGCAACACATACCGACGATATTATAGGTATCACCACCATCCCACTTCATCGCTGGTCCGCCATATTGCTTGGTGATTCGCTGAATAACCTTGCCCTGTGCGTCCCCAGCGTCTGGAGTGCACTCCGTGATGAAGTTGCGCAGGTTGTCGCGGAAGCGGTCCATGTAGTTGACTCTAGACGGTACACGGACGATGAACTTGATCATCTCTGCATCGTTGGAGTTCTGGATACAGATGATCGATCCCGAGCTCAGCATCCGCATCTTACTAAAGCGTGGATCCTTGCACTTGAGGAGCGCATCGTCGACTATGGTGCCATTGGTGGACATGTCATCGAGCATGAGAAGACCATCCGCATTTAGATATATGCGGAAGTGTTGGTTGCTTATCCTCTTGCCGGAGTCCTGGCCAAAGATGACGTCGGCGCTCTGGTGGTTGCGTCCGAATATGAACCCGAGCGGCTTGAACTTCAATCTCTTCGCCGATGACATGCGTAGAGCTAGATCTGCGCCGGCCCGCGAGCTGGTACCTTGTCGTCCTTCCGGAGCGTTGATGATGAATGTCTCCTGCTCTTCAACATCGGTAATTGAACTACTCATGGAATCGAGTGAATTGCGGAAAAGTACATGCTCGGGTCGATCTTGCGCTGTCTGCTCCACGATCCGAATGGCTGTAGGAGTAGCTGGGTGGAGAATGACCAAGACATCGGCAATGTCACCGTCATTAAGACCCGAATTGTTCCTGCCTAGTCGACGTGGATCCAGGACCTGTTGAGTTGCAGGCTGTGTCTGCTGAGACGGGTCGGCCTCCATGATGGGTACCAGGCTAACGTTCCGAAGCTTATCTTGCGGCGCTTTATGGGAGTGACCACCCAGGACCAGACGAACGGCGTGCCCGTGGGAGTTGAGAGGGAGGCGACTGAAGATATCGAGCGGGTGACTGAAAGGCGGGTCTCGGGGTTTTATACGCGACAATTGCGGGGGTTCGTTTTACGTGCGATATCGGTCTAGCGCCAGCTGGTGGTCGTTGCGCTTCTAGTAGAGTGAGCGATCGCTTTGGTAACGTAGGCACGCTGTTGGGCCGTGCGTTCAATGGATGGTAATGGTCGCGTTGAGAGCGTTCTCGCTGGACTTCGGCACAGGTAACAAGTACTCTGGAATGAGCTCGACTCAGAGTCTCTGCTACGTACTCCAAGTTAATGGGACGTGTCAATGTCTCTTCAACAAAACGAGCAGCTGAGACTTGTGAATGAACGCTTCTTGAGAATGCAACTGGACGGCACCAGTCCTTCGTTATCCTGTCTGGAACAGATGTTGCTGGAGACCGGCTTGACAGAAAGCGCTTCTTTACTTGTATGGCCCCTGTGCTTTCTTTTTCCAGGCCTCAGGTCTCCGACACTTTTCAACTTGTATGGGATGGAACGATGACAAAAGCGAGTCGGCTCGAACGGTAATGCAATATGTATTACAGCGACGCAGTCGCAGAAAGCGCGGGATGTATATGTAGTGAGCGCGGCGATGCAGATGTTTGCCTTGATGGCATGCGCGGACGGGTGTGGAGAAGACGATGCGAAGGGTTGCCCTAGGAACAAGCTCTACGGCGATCTGTCAGCATGAACACGTCCAGGTAAGCAACAGCTACGCGATTGCAATTGAGGCGAAGACAGACCTTGCTAACAGAACCACGCAGACACCGAACACGAACGTCGGAAGTGAAAGGAAGCAGATCCTCGAGGCGACGCGAGTTGTGAGACTTTGGGTGGCCCGCGCTCGCCCCGCTATTGGCTGGACGCCTCCAAGTGGGCCCCGACGGCACCTCCTCCCTCGTGCATGCAAGGCAGCACTCCGTACAAGGGAAAGATACAATACCTCTGTGACGTTTGCGACGCTGCACTACACAAGAAGAAGCTCCGACTTGTGATATGTATAGACGAGACTGCTTCTGAGAAGATTGGAAGTCTTTACATAGGTGCTGCTGGGATGCTGTGAGGCGGCAGCATCAAGATCACGTGCTTACGCGATTTCGTGTTTTTTCGCGTCGTCGGCAACGTCATCCTTGGGTTGACCCTTACTAAGTGGGCCCATAATCTGACAGGGGAATAGTGGCTATCGCTTGCATGTGTTGTAATCATAGTGTGTGGCTTGTTTGCGATGTTTGTCCGTGGACGCATTCCACAGACACTTCTGGGCTTCGCGTTCGAGCTTGAAGTCTTTTCGCAAGAGACTTTTGGATATGTACATTGGGGGGTTGGAAGTCGGAAACAGTGGTTTGATCTCCAGACACTCATCTGGTCGCGACAAACTCTCGATCTCATGCCGTATGTCAGATCTTTACGTGCAGCTGCATTTGAGAGACCCCGATTGCTTTACAGAGTCTTAGCCTTTATAAAGTTCATGTTAACAATATTTTCCATTGCGAAACACGTAGCGTTACTTAAGCTATCACACGAGCGTTATGTCTTCCCAACGATCCAACGCAAGCCCTTCTCCCTCCCCATCCATCAACCCTTGCAAGTAACAATCACCGATGATCTCGTATCTTGGTCCTGGAATTGTGTCATCTGTATCACTACGCCGACGTAAGACGAATGGCGTCTTGCCACCAGTCAAAAGGAATACTTCGTCCCCTTCAACCGTCCCCGCCGGGCCTAATCCGAAAGAATGATTGCCAGTGACAGGGCTCCACCTCAAGAAGTCCTCGCCAATAATGAGGCGCCGCGAGAGCGTTGCTATACTTATCGAATTGTCAAGATCTGGGATGAGACTCCTTCTCGCATCCAGACTTGGATGGATGCCGGGACCGAATGTGTTTTGAAGTACCTGCTCGACTTGGATAAACAGGTCTTTCCATGGAGCGAGAGGCCGTGGACGAGATCCATGAAAGTAGTCAAGCAGATCGAAATCCAGTTCGGTATCAGAATAGATGAGAAGCTCACGTAATCGAGCGATCAACTGAACCCCATCCAAGGTGTTATTGTAGAGACCATTAGGGAAGTACTGGTCGCGGCCACCCGACGGGCGGCGATCGTATAGAACCGGATGTTTTGGCCACAACAACATGAATTGCCTCCACAGTTGCATAGGCCTGGATAAATCATTGACCACGGCTGTGTCGTCTGCTTTCCCAACAGGAGAAATTCTCGAGTATGCTGCCCAGCTCTCAAAAGTGCTTGCATCGTACGCTTGTACGGTACGTACACCATATGGTAGCCCAGCATAGGTGGGGTGTATTGCACCTGCGCATATGAGTTTCACGAAAAGCTCATCTACTGGCGTTTTCACCGGCACTCCAACCTTTGCTAGCGACGTATGACTGTTCCACAGGCACAACCATTCATGGAGTGTTTGCCGGGTATAAGCCGCATCGTCCCCCAACATGGTCTCCCCGAGTACAACCACACACATCATCCTCGCGGCTCGTAATCTCAAGGCAGATTCTCCCATCGGCTTGACTGTCATGGGTGTAGCCTCGTCACGATTTGCGTTGTATAGACCAATGCCTTCTGCGCGTGCAGTATACGTATATCCTCCTGGCGCTCCCCAATCCGGAACCCACGAAGGCAGATCGTTTCTGAACTTTCGCCCGAGCTCTGTGCTGAACATCGAGAGTGATTCCGTCGTGTAGATAGACTCTAGCGCAGCTTTACAAAAGACGCTTTTTTCGCTCAGCGAATAGTCTGGTGTCAATGGTGTCCTCCCTGGCGGAGTCCAAGCCATACCGAGGAGAGCATACACTTTGTCTCTGGGATCAGACGCTTTACGATCGCGAAACTGCGTCAACAAGTTCAACAACCCAGGCGATACTGGGTGAGTAGGAGTGATGGATGAAGAAAGCGTGCTCCATCGAAGTTGTTCTATCCCCACGATCTTCTTGCAGCTGTCAGAGACGACCTTCTGCTGATCTGATGGCAGGCCTTGGACAACTTTCTTGCAGCAAGCGGCGCTATGATAAGTATAGTTGGCTGCGCCTTTGGCAAATATGTCCCAGGATGCAGATATCGTACCGTATGTAACAACAACATGAGGAGGCGTTGTCACTTCTTGTATAACCCAAATACGAGTCCACCAGGGTGTGAATGGCGCATGCGTGAACCTCCTCAAGGTTTCGAATAGCTGTGATCGAGATTGGGGTTGGTCGTGATGTGAACCTGTCTTCGATGACTCTGCGTCATTATCGAAGACCGGCTGTGTATGAAGATGTTCATTGAAAGAAAGGTCATGAAAGAATGAGAAGATGTCATAGACGCCTAGTCTGCCGCTAGAGTTCTTCTTGCCAGACGGTGCGGGAACCCTATATTCAAAGTGTCGGATGGGTGGTGTTTCAGTCAAAGAGGGATCGGCATGGTCCAGGCTGTCTCCAAGATACACTATGCATTCCTCACACTTCTTGTAGATAAGACCCATCAGCTGAACTTGATGAGTTCTTTCCTCGCCATCCTTCTGGTTGATGCATCTGAACGCCGAGAGGTTAGATATACATGTCAGCATATTCGAGTGTCATACATACAACGCATCAACCCAGAGGTCGAGCCCGTCTTTGTACGCTTCCCGCAAATGTTTCAGTGCACCCTCAAGATTCACCGTAACAGGATAGCGTCGGCCATCAAGTCGAATCGGTCGTGTCATATGTTGCGAGCCCCATACATAAGACAATGTCCGATATTTCGCGACTTCGATATTGACATTCGACAGTTCGCAGCGAATCGGTTCGGTCCATCTGCCAGGCAACAGTCGCACGACTCGAATGTGATTCTCTTGAAGTGGAAGGCCGGGATAGGTCGCCGCATGTTGCTTGCGCGCGCTATCGGGAGAGAGCAACATGCTCGCATGGAACGATTTGATGATTGCAATGACGAAGGAAAGAACAACCTAAGCTAAGTGTGATTTCACATGCGCAATGCTCGCGGCTAGAAGGCGTGGCAGCAAGCTGACCGGTCAGGAACACTACCACGGCTGTGCATACTACCCCGCGTCGAACCGGAGACGCCTTATATTTGTCGAGAACAAGTGGATCTGTCTTCGAACTCAGCAGAGACCGCGCAGGTAGCCTCGATATGAGGGGTCGAACGGATGACATCATATCGAGCCTGATATACTCTTGCCAGTGTTGATACCAGTGATCAGGAGCCTACCATTACACAGTAGATTTGCTTGAATGCGAAAGAGAAGCGGCTGTGGTGCGTGAAACATGGTTCGATAGGGAAAGCGCCCTTATGTATCTCTCATAGGTTTTACCGAATGCAGCTTAGCCCCGCGGAAGTGACATCTGGCCGCAACCAGGAACTCCGCAATCAGATCCACGGCGCATGCCTTTATTCTATTCCTTTCACAAAATCTAGGGCCTCTTATCGTAATGAGGGGCATTTGGGCACTTCCGGCGGTTTTGCGCATTGCGCTGGCGAACCAGCATGCGTTCAGCGTGTTCGACGACCTGCTCGCTTTCCCACAGGTATGACGCGCCACGCACCCCGACAGCAGCAACATCTGCTAACAGCACACCCAGTATGAGGTTCTGTGGCCAGACACTTTCGTTACCGAGAACGATGCGACGCTTCTCCTCTCCCACGGATCACCCAGCTCGAGCTCTGCAACACCCGGTTCGCAAGAGACGCAAGAACTATCGAAGCGCGACAAGCCGGCAGCGAACATACCACCCGCAGACGATGCGCTCGAACAAACATACGAAGCAGTCGTCTTGCACGGACAGCGGTACCTATGCAGCATACCCATAATACCAGAAGAGGTACCGCAGAATGACACAACATCGGCCGAGGAAGCCAAAGCCGAGGAAGAGAAGGAGCTCATACGCGCAGCAGACCGTGGATGGGAGCTACTCGAAGGCATGAAGGGCAACTGCATCTACTATGTGAGCGGTTGGTGGAGCTACAGCTTCTGCTACAAGGACGAAGTCAAGCAGTTCCACCAGCTGCCACAAAGTCGAGGTGTTCCCCATTACCCACCTGTCGAAGACACGAGCGTATACAGCTTCGTATTGGGAAGGTACCCGAAGGAGGAGAAGACCAAGAAAGCGGACGCGCGCAAGACACTAGGCAACGAAGAGGGCAGCAAGGAGGCTTTTGATGATGAGGATAACACGACCGACGATGACGAGAAGGGCCTGGAGATCTCGAGACTAGAGACCAAGGGGTCTAGCAGATATATGGTGCAGCGGCTGTCCGATGGTACTGAGTGCGACTTGACGGGCAAGCCGCGCAAGATCGACGTACAGGTATGTCCTTGCAGCTTCATTGTTTCTTACCACAATGCTAACATCTCCTCCAGTTTCACTGCAACCCGCAGTCTGCCGATCGGATCGCCATGATTAAAGAAACAAGCACCTGCTCCTACCTCATGATCGTCGACACGCCTCGCCTCTGCCACGACGTTGCCTTCACCCCGCCACAAGAGAACCTCGCACATCCTATAACCTGTGAACCCGTCATTCCAGAATCTGAAGTGGACGCATGGACAGAAGCACAGCTATCTGCCAAGTTGGCCGCAGCCGAACGACTCATCGCTGCTCACAACGCTGCCGACGATGCCAACACGAACCCGCTCCGCGACCTCGCCGACGGCCTCGAGGGCTCTACCAAGCGCATTGTGATTGGCGGCATTGAAGTCGGAGCAAAGTCGTTTGTGGGAAGCGAAGGCAAAGTGATTGAGAAATCCGTCGTTGTCGGTGGAGGCAAGGAGACATTTATCGGCACCGTGGCGAGTAGCGACGGCAAGCAGATGTCCAAAGAGGAGATGAAGAAGCTCAACATTGCCGATCCCAAGGATGTCGAGACCTTGAAAGCCAATCTGAGGAAGCTGGCTGGCAAGAAGGGATGGAAGCTGGACCTTGTAGACACACCAAGAGGCAGGGAGTTTAGAGGTATCATCGATACCGAAGATCAGGAGACTGAGAAGACGAAGAAGAAGTCGACGAAGAACAAAGATAGCGATAGTGCGGGGATGGGCAAGGAAAAGGAACATGAGGTTGAGCAGGATAATGAGGAAGAAGAGATGCAGGAGGGGAGTGAGGAGGTGTACAAAGATGAGCTTTGAAGCACTTCTGGTATAGTCATGACACTTTATTACGGCTATTATGATTATGACCTACATGTTGGTGCAACTAGGATAAGAGTTCGTACTGATCATTTCCAAACTCGTTCTCAGTCCTGGCAGAGCATGTAAGATACGCCTCTTCGGCCAGCTGAGCATGCACTCCCGTGCCGATAGGCGACACACTGTCGATGCTACTTTGGCCTTACTGGATTGGGCCCACAGCCCCAGGGGTAATTCTTCCCTGGGCACGCATATTGCATGTAGTTGGAAGTAAGCATGCCTTGGGCGTTTTCCGAGCCCTCATGGAGAGGAATGCTTCCACATTCTAAGGAACATTAGACCCCACTTGTCAACGACCAGAAATGAGTACAACTTACTTTCACACCCATGTTTCAGGAGTCGCTTGACCAACACTTTTACATCCTTGACGGCAATCGGCCGGTGAAGATTTCTAGGGAAGATACACATGCCGTAAGTGTATCCATACTCACATGGTTCGCATACGATGTGCTGGTTATTTGTGAATTCCCAGTCTTGGTCTACGGACGGTAGTATCAGTGAGAGCACCCATGATAAGAAGGTAACTGAATTAGTCTTATGTGTACTTACCCATCAGATCTATTGACCTGAGAATTCGCTCGATAGTCTTGTCACCGCAAGTCTTGCAGAAGCTGCTACCTTTGCAGTTGATACCTCTAGGGGCGCCAAGGGCATGCACGTTTTCGGACGTCCCAGGAGGAAGGGAGGTATCGATGGGATCGTCGACGTCGATAGTCTGGTCGGCAGGAACGTCGGTATCGATAGTTTGGTCGACAGGAGCATCTTCGTCGGCAGTCTGGTCGGCTGTAACGCTAGAAGCAACCTCATCGCGGGAAGTCTTGCGCTTGTAATCGCAGACACCCTCTTTGCAGCCAGACGTCACGTAGTTGACCGTGATCTCGCCGGTGTTAACATCGTTTCCCGGCTTAGTAGGGCAGCTGCCACATCCTGACAATGACTTAGTATTGGAAGGCACTGTAGGCCAAGGTATACTCACTACCGCACTTGTGGTTGACGAGGTCATTGATCTTGCTCTTGATCAGGCTGCCATTGACCTTCTCGTCCGTCTTAAGCTTCTGTGGGAAGGCACAGATACCCGCGCAGTTTGCGCTTAGTGGCGAGCATCCAGGGCAAAGATTGCAAACGATCTGGTCGCCGTTACCCCACTCTTCCTTGTCGTCTAGATCAGAATTATCAGCACAGCTCAGTGCGACGAGGGAATGCATATGAAATACCAAGAGTATCAACATATTTCTTGATTGTCGCGAGGCTGACTGTGCAAGATGGGAGCGAGCAGAGGGCGCTGCCGCGGCAGTTGATTCCAAGAAGCGCATCTGCATCGTTGGGGTTTTGGTCTCGAGGTATGACGCCATATACGGAGTTGGGGTCTGCAGAAGATTAGTGTGAGGCGTTTACATGAGCTGGAGTGGAGAGCACACGAGATGGATGAGCGAAAACAGCCGCCGCCCAAACAAGGACAGTGGTTGTCGCGGTTAGGAGCTTGGTCTTCATGTTGATGGCTGCTCAAGACTGGTGTAACTATAGAAAAAGTCGACGTCCAGCTCTGGTTTAACTCAGTGGAGGGATAGACGAAGAATGAAGGCGGCTGAGAAAAACCTAGGAACTATATACTGCAATGGGAGCGTGTTGGATCCGAGTGAAGGTGAAGGCAACAAGATCCAGGGTCCAGCAACCACTTAGAGAAAGCTTAGACTGAGTAGCGGTAGAGAAACGGGTACTAATTTTGAGAAAGCGTGAAGTTCACCGTATGCGTTGCCGTATCAGACACGATAGTCTGTACTTCTATTCTCTTGTAGCCAACGCGAGACCCTACACATGTCTTGGCAGCGCTCATTGACGTCTCTCCATAGGATTGGATTCCGGAATACACACCAGTATAGGGAACTCACACGACTCGAGACCATCGCAGCTACTCATGGAGTTCTATGTCTTCATCTGGTTATAGTCCTATACCTCACTGCTAACAAGCGCTGCGACCATAAACTCTTCGTCGCCCTTCCTTGCTTAAACAGTTCCAAGGTTACTTTTTTAAATATGGCCGACTCTTAGATCCCCAGTGACGTTATTCCAAGCCCCAAACAAACAAATTGACGGGAAAGACCATGAAAAGGCGAGGAAATCGGGAAAGAGCGAAGAGCGAGGAGTGATGTAGTGAGACACTAGAAATGAATATGTGCATCGTACTCGTAGAAGTAGTCTGACATCTGCAACATGTCCATAGATTCGTTTCAGCACACGTATACTAAAGTTGCTATGTCTTAATAGAAGGTGCATGTCACTACATACACGTTGGACAAGACGGTGGCAAAGTGCCTAAGAGAATATACATATATTGAACAAGACACCCGGTCTTTCACTTGAAGGCGCGAAGAAAACGCGTCGTTCAACTATTCAAGATGAAGTAAAGTCGCGAATGAAGGGACAGAGGAAGCGTGGTCGAGTGAAGCACGTGGCAAGCGAATTCACTCGTTCTTTCCTCCACTGTTCTGACATCATCCTAGCGGCACTAAGCCAAACACGATCAACCCCACCTCTACGGAGCCTCAATTCCCCCTCTCTCTCCAAATCAAGTTAATACCACAGGCGTTTGGGAGATTGCTCTCGAAGGTAGAAGGATCAAAGGTCGCATAACTCGAGCCCACGCTTTGGTTTTGGTGTTCGCATGTGTGGATCATCCTATCTAGCGATCGTGCATGTGGGATTCGCACGTGCGCGATACTCGAGACCATCTCGGGTCTCCATGGGAAACTAATCAGAAACACATATCGCAATGACAACACATTCGCGTGGTGCATGTTTGACGATGAGACTCTTCTTCGCGAAGAAAGCGCGCCCAAGTGCCGCTGCACAAGGCAGACAGTCACCCTCTCACCGGACATGAGATAGCATCGCACGACCCAGAGGATCATCAATCTGCGATCTACAACGCACACCTGCATCTCGCGTCCTCTATCCATGAACACATCATTATAGAACGTCAGATGAGCCCAATAGCCGGTTGGTGGTAAGCGAGCATGCTTCGAGACAGCGAAAGCGGGGCGCAGCACTGGAGGACCTCTTCGTATCTGCACGCCGTCCACGAAGGAACAAGCGTACATGTCTCAGCCTCACTTTGTGCCCCAGGCAGAACGGAGGAAAACAGGCAGAGAGGTAGATTGACATGACACGTTGACTATTTTGCCTACTTTTGCCTACTTTTGCACTTGCAAGTCGCGAGGGGGTTGAGGAGTGTTGGTCGCGTCGATGAACATCAACGCAACGAACGCAAATAGCACAAGGAGCAAAACTATAATCTTGTCTTAGATAACCTATCAGCGTACATGAAGAGTGAGACCGAACTCGAGACAGACAACTTCCGCCCCCGCCATCATGTGCTATCGCTATTGTACAATCCCGATGTCCTTCACAGCCCCAGCTTACCGATCTGCCCCCTGTCCACTTTCCCAATCTCCCGCTCTCTGCTCCTACCCACCAGTCATCCACCCCCACGTGAGGAAACTAATCTCGCACTGCAGGACAAGCGCATGTCCGGTGAAGCGATTTCTCGAAGTTCCTGGACTACGCTTCATTCCAGGATCGGTAGGCGTTGGGAACGCTTCTATGGCTATGTCGTAGATTTTGTTACGGGGAAAGAGGATTGCAGAACCGTTGGTATGGTTGTACGTTGCGGCCTCAATCTGATCGGTGTGTGAGGGCTGTGAGTATGCGAAGGGGAGAGGTTGTGGCTGGGGGCTGTTTGGTAGTTTGACGGGCACGTCAAGATGGAAGGCGAACGAAGGAGAGTCAGCATGGGTATCGCGACAGAAAACTACCGGACTGATATGACAGGAACAGAAAGTAGACTGTCCAGATATGAAGCACTTTTGATATTCTAATATGGAGATCGTGAATGGCCGTAAAGTGTTGTTATGTGCATGACGTATCCCCCAACGCCCAGACGGGTATCAACTATAGTGACAGTCGTGAATCGCCGTAATCTTGGTATCCAGAATGTATTCTTCTTCATTCATATAGCCCAGGTTCCTTTTGACAGCTCACAGTGGTTCAGTCTACTCCGGAGTCCACTTCGCTGTCCGTTTCAGCACTTCTGCGCGGCTTGCCATCGCCGATCTTCCATCCTGCACCATCTCTCACAATGAGTCCTTCGTCAAGAAGATAGCGCTCGAGCCTCTGATCCCTGTGCCACGTAGCAGGGTCGAGCATATCCATGCGACTCTTGTAATCCTTCTCGAAGTGACGTCCAACATGCTCCATGCGCTCCTCCCAGGATGTAACACCGTTGAAGGATCGCTCGCAGAACAGGCAGCTCGAATGTTGTGGCGCATTTCGTAACTGTAGGCTGCAGCGCACTTGGTGTTCCGAAAGATTCTCTTCGCAGACGGGATAATCTTTCTGGGTGCGGCAGGACTTGTCTTTTGGAGCAGCGTGCATGCGACGGAGATGCTGAGTGAAGAGGTCTTTACGATTGAAGTCGTTGTAGTATAATGTCTGTGCGTCGTTGGAGTCGATCGACGGGGTACATAGATCGCAGCGCCAGTAGCCGAGCTTGATGTGCTGAGTGCTGACGTGCCTCTTCCACTCGTTTTTGGAAGAGAAGTTGGACGTGCAGCCATACCCGGCGAGTGGACATGGAAAAGCTCGGCGATCTTCAGCCTGAATGCTTGAATCTGTAATGGCTTTTTGTGTCTTGAAGGCCCGACGGTATTTCTTCTCCGATCTGACAGATTCAGTGGGACTTGGAGCATGAGAGTCTCTACGGATCGGTTTGCGACGCTTCGATGTTCGACCCGAGCTACCGCGTGACGTTGTAGACCTTCTTCGCTTAGAACTGGAAGACGGACTGTAGTCGGAGTCCGAAGCGGGTTCCTCAGGGAAGTCAACGGGTTCTACGGATTGGGCGTCTCGAACAGAGTGTCCGATACCAGAGTCTGCGTATCTCGTGTAATCTGGAGCAGCTTCTTCTTTGACTTCGCTGTGATGGTGATCACAGGTAGCTTCTTGTTTCATAACAACGTCCTCTACGTCTTCGGCCGCTGCTTCCGGTATCGGAGGCTCGTACTCTAGCTCACGAAGGCTGATATTACGCTCTTCGGTATGAGACTCGCATGCGAACGCTCCGCCTTGAAGATACTCAGCTGCCGGGTATGACACTGGGAGATGAGAGTAGTCCATCGGGCTTCCATATGGGATGCTATGGCACATGTATGGTGACCGAAGCTCGTCCTGGGTATTTTGACTGGTGTTTCCAGAAGAAGTACGATCCGGTGATGCGTTGCGAAAGCAGTCTGCCGGAGGCCATTGTTGCTCATATTGCTTCTCGTATCGGCCGTCTGGGAACGGGATCTTCGCGTAAAGCATACCTGGCGTAAGGGGGCTTTGCTCGTACAGGAAGCGTTGCATCGGCTGCATGCTGACAATGCCATTATCGAAATCGTCCAGGTAGCTTTCTTCTTCTATATGAAAACGCACTGCATGCTCTTTGCATGGTTGCATGTAGTTGGTGTATTCTGTCGCCCAAGCGGGATAGCGCGGCTCGTCCATCGCCTCAATCTGCGGTAGGTCTCGGAACTGATGAGCGTCCATGGCTGATGCTCGGTCGTTGCACAGAGCCGGGCAGGGGTAGCGATAGGGACTAAGTACCGCACGGCACTTGAGAGCCAAAGAGTGGGGGGAAATGCGAGTGCTGTAGAAGGTCGACAGATACAAGATCTTCTGTTTCTAGAATCCTGCTTAGATGGCGGGAGCAGTCCTTCAAGTAGAGGAGTGTTCGAGGTATTTCGATGTCGTAGCTCTGCCGGACAGAAGCAGCCCAAGTACAGGTAATAGGGAAGGAGGCAAAAGAGGCGGAGCATTAAGCGGGTGGTGTGACAGACCAAGGCAGTAAAGCAGGAAAGCTAGTGTCAAGTTGCACTGCCGTGACCTTTCGTACCGTCTTTCTGTCCCTCGATGCCATGCTCTACAGTGTTTTATGGTGTTTGAGCCGCAGAGCCGCATCGCCAGCCACCAATGAGAGCCCTTGTGCCTTGGCAATATGTAGTCCCCTGTTCTCAGCTTCACCGGTGGGCCGCAGTGCACAGTTGTCCAGCCACCACTGCGCTGTACGTGAACTCTAGCACCTACCACCGACGGATAGGTTCAAGCCCCATGATTAAGCCCCTGATCAAAAGCAACCATGCTAGTACCGAGCGGATCGCTACCCCATCGCGATACGTCCAAGCCAACTTTTGTGCTAGAGCTGCTTCCGCGGGCTGCACGTTCGCTAAGCTGTCGGAAGGACGAAGCGGGACCATGTGGACGTGAGCTGTGAGGATGCTAATCGCGGACCCACCAGTTTGAGCGTTGGGGGCCAAAACAAATAAGGAGATGAACGACAAAATGCATGACCCAAGGACCGAATCACATACCTTCGACAATTGTGGTTTCTGTTAGGAGGCCGCACAGGAAACCCAGTAGTAAGCTACTGTTGTGCTACCGCACCTGCGCCAGGGACGTGATTGTTCCGACAGCTGCCGCGCAGACGGAACGCTGATGAGAGGCCCAGGTCCCGATGAAGAGCAGAAAGCCGTCGTCGGTCGGAGGGTGCAGTATCACAGACTCTCATTGGGAGCCGCTGCATAGTGGCTCACCAGCTGGGGCGCATTTGGCTCAAGACACTTGATTTAGGCATCAAGATAGGGCGAAGCATGGTTTCCCTGTCAAATCATTTGTCGTACGTTGCTGGAAGGCAGCATCAAGGCATTAGCGATGATGCTTTGATTCCATGAGTGGCAGTAGAGATAGCGAGCGGATGCGCCTGGGCTGTTTCGACGGCTGTATGCATCCTCCAGTCCCGTCATGTTGTCGCCTCACGGCTCAGGCATCAAGCTCGATCCGCAAAGGGGTTTGGTCGGCAAGAGCTTCCAGTGCCTTGGGCTTTCCGGGCGCATTTGGGGGCGGTGCGTCCCGTGTCTTTGGTGATGAAGACTGGCGAGTGGCGGCGGAGATCTGTACGTGGATTAGAAGGACTTGAAGCCTGTGCGCCGTCGCAAGTCGAGAACAGCCCACTCGGATGACTTTGCGCTGCCCCTGCATCGGCGCGGGGGTGAGACGACGTGATTGTCTTCACAGCACATTCGCTGTCAAACTGTCAAAACATTATCCGGCGGCTCTGCGCAGGCATTGAAAGATGTTCGAGAGTCTAGAAATAGCGAGACGCAGGAGATGCACCGCTCTTGGCAGGGTATCCCCGCACATGGCTTGCAAGCCACACGGCCATGGCTGACCGCGAAAGCCGTACGAATGGGACAAGAAGATGGTCATAGAAATTAGCTATCTTGTGCCGGTGGTGTGTATCGGGGGTCTTTGCGCAAAACCGACGCGGGATACTAGCTTTGTGGGCCCATTCTAGATATCTATGAACGCCATGGCGGTGCTATAGCCAGCAACTGATGCCCTGTGCCGGCATCATGCTCCAAGTTTGGCAACAAGGCGGTCTTCGATGCCCTCCAATATCCATCGATGCTCTAGCACCTCCAGATTCTCGGCTTCGTTGAGAAACAGCTTGTCCGGATCCTGCTCAGGACCCATCATGCCACCCGCGCCTGGATTGGCCATGGCCATCTGCTGTGAGACTTGGTTGGCAGCTTTAAATAATACTGTTAGCTTGACTGACTTGACTTGAGTAGGCAAATGCTCTTCCCGACATACCATTGTTGCTTCCCAGAATGAAGTTATAGACGGGCTGGAGTCCGAACAAAGTCAGGAAATACCATGACAAACTAGACACCCATCTGACGTCCAGGTCACGCGTGCCAACTCCAGATTGCAGCATGGACTTGAATTGTGGAGTCAACGGGAAGGGTAGTTTCACTGCGCATATCGGTTAGCAACAGATCAGGTTTGCTTTTGCAGCTCGGGAGCAGCCGGAAATCAGAACATGCCGACCGAACGCGCCAACTAGTCGCAAGCATGGTTCCGACACATACAAGAGACCAGCCGCTCGCTTCACCCTAGAAGATAGTACATGTAGGAGCTGCTTCAGAGCTAGGCAAAGCGAAAGGCCACGCAACATGTACTCCGGCATAGGCATCGGACCAATGAACACGTGAAGACTCATGCTCGCTCGGCTCCAAGTGAGAATCGGTTCTGTCGTCTGAAGGATTTCGGGACCCAAGAATACTCTTGATCGCGAGCCGCTTCCCCCTCGGATGCAGGAATATTTATAGAAAGGCAGACTTACTGATAACGAAACCAGAGAAGAAGGCATTGATCCATCCCATGATCAGCGTCTGCGGGATCATCATAGTCATCTGCCCCTTCATCATGCCCATCATGCCCTCCATCGCCGCAGGATCACTCATAGGATTCGGTCTGGGTTTCCCCCTCAGCTCCGGCTCAGCCAAAAACCTTCCTTCCTGGTAGGCCTGCACCATGTAGGCTTTGCGGGTCGCGAAGGAGCCTGGCGAGAGGACCTGGGCATTGGTACGTAGGTTGACGCCGCGCACGAGGGAGCGCTGTTGCCGGATCTTGGCAAGGTCGTGTTTCTTCGGGGTCGACTGGAGGAGTGTCATTGCGTAGTGGCGGAGGATGCCTGTCAAGATCTAGATGTATGTTAGCGTCTTGTATATTCAGAAGAATTGAGTGCACTGTACCATGACCACTGTAATGGGGAGCAGGATCCACCAACTGTAGAATTATCAGCCATCTTCGTCATACAGCAGCAAATACCGGAACGTACAACAGGGCGGGATCCCGATGGATCGTCTGAACTACAGGCTGTCCCATGGTGCCGGTAGTAGAGAGATGCGCGGGGTGCGGAGGGGGTGTGGGAGGTGAAGGTCGGTGGTGGTGGTGGTTGTTGCTCGACGATGATAGCTCGCCGCTGAGGCTCCGGCGGGATGTTGTGAGACCAGGGTCCGCGCTTTGCGCTTATGGAAAGGTGTCCAAAGCTACATCACCAACTGCGCAACGAGCTTCAGGCTTCACGACTACCTCTGCTCTCGTTTTGATTATAGGAACTATACGGATTACAACTTCAAGATGTCGGCAACCCAGAAAATCGCAGTCCACTCCCTCGCCGGTATGCCTCCATTCCCGTCACCACAACCAACCATGCATTCACCTATCGACCATGTAACTAACACACGCAACCAGACCTCAAGAACACAACCGACGATGCTCTCCCCAACTACCTCAACAGCCTCAAGTTCAAGCAGATTCACACGCAGACCGATGTGCGGTTAGTCCTCGGCTACACAGCCGTCACTATTGCCGGCGCACTCTTCTACTACGACTGGAAGTTCGGCTGGGAAGCCAGCAAGCCCTACACACTGCCTGCTGTCGTCGCATACTTTCTGTTGAACACCGCATTCAGTTATTGGCTATGGTTTGTGGAGAAGGGTGTGGTGTATGAGGGTGAGGGCAAGACGGGCAGGGTATATTCACATGCTCCGCTCCCATATATATGTGTTTGGTAATACTAACAATATCAGGTGAGGATATTGTCCTCCACGAAGAAGCACATCCCAATCTACGAATGCGACGTCGTCTTCACACCCGCCCCCTACGCCTCCAATCCCAAACAGACGATCCACATCCGCGCGCCCCTGACCCGGTGGTTTACCTCAGATGGCTACTTTGTCGCGAAACCCTTCCAACAATGGCTCGCTTCTGAGGTACCAGTTATTGGCGCTGCGGACCCCAATAACGTGGTAGAGGAGATTGGTCGCGGAAGTGCAGGCATGGATCAAACGATGAACTTGAACAGCTCGAACGCGGTGGACATTCTGCAGCAGCTCAAGGCGAGCGGTGCCAAGTTTGCAAGCGGAGATGCACAAAGGAGGAGATAGAATATCATGTGAGGATAGTTGGGACCCAGGAAGGAAAGGAGACTGGCGTTCAGGTGTCTACGGTTTGCCATTGAACCAGCTTGCACTCGAGGAAGAGCAAAAGCGTCACAATGGTTCAGCGGGGCATTCAGAAGGGGTTTCCTTGTTATGAGTGTGATTCTCGCTATTCAGGAATACTATGCAATGGCCAAGCTATGCTAAACGCCAACAAATGCCCATGAAACCGACATCTTGGTCGTTTCCCCACTATCCAATCTGGTCGTCCTACATGGCCCAACTTATGACATCTCCTGCTCGAGCATGGGCAATACCTCAAGCTCCCTTTGAACGATCCTCTCAAACTCTTCTCTGTCTATGCCTGACGCTCTTGCCAACCGGAATAGACTCTTGATATCCGTGCTGATATGCTGCTTGATCGCAAGCTCGGCCTGGCTGTAGTTCTCAGCCTTCCGCTCTAGTCTCTCGACCGAGTTGGTCGATGCCGAGGAAGAGGGTCGGGGGTGGCTCAGGGCGTTCGCGGTAACGCTTTGGTCCTGCTCAATGGACTCGAGATGTACCGCGCTGTCGTTGCCATGGACGCCGTTGCCGTTCAGAACGCCGCTTGAGTATGCTGGTGGCATCGACGAGTCGTAGCCGTTGGGACCCAGGTTCGATGTGTCAAGGGGTTCGGTCTGCGGTTCGCGCGTATAGCTGAGAGCATTGCCATTGAGCGTCGACTCGCCAGCTGCGGGCTCCTCTTCGTCTGGATCGTGCGCATCGAGCGCTGGCTGCACTTCCGACGCGTAGCGCTCGAAGTACTCGAGCTCGGACTGCGACGGTCCGATCTGCGTTCGGCTGCTGGTTCCTGGTGCTGGGGAGCGCCTTGGCTGTGGTGTGCGCCCGGGCGTCTGATCGTATGCAGCCCAGTAGGAACCATCGTCCTCTTCTTCTGCTTCCACCGCAGCGGCTTCGGGTTGGACCACCGCTTGGTAGGGTGCAACGCCGTTGCCCTTGACCGACATAGACTTTCGCCTGAAGCCAGCTTCGTCAGCAGTGGGGATATTCTCGAACCACTCAGTACCGTCGTCAACGTCTTCTGTTCCTCTCAGCTCAGCCAAAAGCCAGCGGCTTCCGCCTTCTCCTCCAGTGCACCAGAGGTATGTTGGGATGATTCCATACTCGCCCAGTATCAGCTTGGAGTGTAGGGTCTCAGGGTCTGACCGTCGGTATAGTATCTGATCCGGTTCTTCTACTTCAATCTCTCCAGAAGCTGGGTGAGGCTCGACGTTTATCTTCTCGATTATTTGCGGTAGTCGTGACGCGATTTCTCGGTCCCAGCACAACAGCGACAACCACTCGTTGGAAGACAGAAGCTGTACACGTTGGCGGAGGATAGGCGATAGGAGGGGCAGAAGACCCGGAGGCACGTCTTTGGAAGCATTCGCTGTCGCCAGACAGGCCAGCAGTGGTGGGAGGAGTTCCCTGGAATCGGGCCGTGGGATGACTTCGTTGAGCCCAGGCATGGCAGCGGCGTGAAAGGGTATGTGGGGTATGGCGTAAAAGGTTGATCGCGCTGATGATATCCACTCAAGAACGCAAGGAGCGTACAGTATCTGGGACTGTGATCTTAGTGTCGGTCAGTCTTGAGGAAGGCGCCGTAATAGACAAGCCTAGGACGTTTCGTAGGCGTTGTGCTTTTCGCGTGCCTTTGTTATTTTGCAGAACCCAGTACACTTCAGGCGTTTGCCGCTGAGCACAGTATTAGGTGTTGTGCAACTCCCCAATGCTCCGTGGTGTCGTTTGTGCTGCGTGTATGGTGCGGGCTCTGTCTGGTGATGCTGTCACATGCGAATGTGACCAGTAACGCGCAGAAATTCGCAGACGCAGATGCGGGGAAGGGAGGAAGCGACAATGGGTGGACTGTAGGATTGAAGTGAAAAAGGAAGAGGAAGAAGAAGAAGCGCTCTGAAGCACTTCTCGTTCCATTTTCGCGTCCAGCGGTGCTGCAGAAAGAGTGGATGCTGCTGTTGTTAGCCTCCGCTCCACCGAAGGGTGACTGCCGTTAGACACACCGGTTGCGATTGCCCGCACGCCTGGATCGCGACCATGGAAATGGTTAGCCCCATCTCCGAGCCTCGTCAATCAAACACACTCTACATCCCACGACTCGGTGCGCCCAGAGCTCGTCAACGTTCTTCGACAAAGAATCCTGGGCTCGCAGGAAATTATTCCGTTGGTTCTAGGGTGCTTTTACCGGTCCTAGGCCCTCCATTTGGGTAGCAGACATCTGGGCAGGACATGTATGTGCACATGTTCGGTGCATCCTCCCTGCACAAGCGCTTCGGTACCTAGGTACGCTCTACTTCACGATGGCATCAAAAGTCCGTGGGAGAGGCCTGCAGTGACGTCAGCTTTTGCGATCGCCGGCCCTGGATCGACACAACATCTGCACAAGACCCTCATTCCGGGTACCTTACATGTTCCGGTGATAGTACTCGAAAAGCTGTTGCGACATCCATAGCCTGGTTTGGATCTTCCATCTGCGGCTGCGTCTCACTTGGTGCGGGGATGTCAACTCGACTGCTACTTGAACAATCTCGCGATGGTGAGTATGTGCATAGCCCGCCAGATGGAGCGGCGCGTTTCATGGCTATTGGTATCAGACCATGACTGTCACTCGTGGCTTCAGCATCCATCACAGTATGCGGCACTCGCAGCTATATATCACAACCTATGGGTGCGGCGCACTATACATATATCGTTTCCATGTGAAGCGATCCTGCCATTACCGCCATACTACTCGCCCATAGCGATATGACAGCATGGCTCTCGAGACCTAGCCTAGATCAAGGTAGTGTACGCTGAAGACAGCAGGTCAATGTGCTCCTTCGCCATATTCCCGTGAGCCCCACAACAATCCGGGAGACCATCCGGCTTCGCTCATAAAACCAAAACTGGGGCCAGCCACTACCTTATCCGCTTGCGACGTGGCTAGGAAAGCTTCATCTCTAGACGTGGCTGAATCGCTGATCATGCAAGGCAGTCCATGCTACTGTATGCCGTCACATCGCGACGTTCGCAAATCAGCGAAATGAACAGCAGCGCAACCTCGTCTGTGTCGTCCACCGCGCGAGTCTGATCACTAGCAGGCCGCTACGTCGCTGGTATGCCCTCAAGAAGAGCAATTGCAAGCTTGGCCCGCCTTTATATAGCATCAGTGTTCGGCTGCTAAACTGCTAAGCGCCAGCCTACACGGGCGCACAACAAAGGCCGGCCACATGTTTCGCACCTCGAGCGCGGTTTGGAGTAACCGCCTCAGTAGGATTTGATGACAGGAGTTACTACAAGCATCGCACACAGCAGAGTGAGCTCGCCATGAGGATATCATCTTGAAGCATAGCCACCCGCTCGCCCCATGTTCAGCCCCCTGCTCCCGCTTCTGTATAGCAACTGAGGCTGTGCCGTTTGTATCAAGCCTGCCAAGAGCGTGTCACGCATCTGCAAATCTGCCTCGAGACGCCAGTCAAGCTCACAGCTACCGTCGCGCCGTCGCGCTTGTTTTCGGTCGTTCTGCCTCTTTCTCACGACCTCATAGACATCTGGACAGCCTGCGCCCACATTGTTTCGAACGGCGAACAGCATCTGCTTGGCGTGCATCACTCTACCCCGGTCTTACCATTCTGGAGATCTTGGGGGAAATCAGCCTTGACCGGTGCCTCGACTTTCGCTCGTTGCTGCGGCTGGCTCCACCGTCGACGTCGAATCCCACTCTGTTTCTACCAACCATCCGAGAACTCTACGCTGTTTCTCTGTTGTTCGCGCGCGCCGTCTCCCGATTTCGCTCGCGACCCACCCTGAAGCTGTCAACATCGTAGAGTGCCGGCACTGCCTCTAGCCTCAACGGCTCCAAACTTCCGTCCTGTGCGAGGCAGATCGCCATCCAGCTTCAAGCTACAGCGGCCTGTCCTCTTTCGCTTTCAGCCGCACTGCGATATTTCTCTCCCTCGTTCCGCCATCCCACCAACCTATCTGGGTAACTGGACGCGCTGCGACACTTTCCCCCTCCTCTGGTTTTCTGACTTTCGCATATTCAACACCAGTGACCTTCAGGCAGCACTATGCCGCCCTAAGCAGTGCTGGCTACAGTCACGTTACCCTCCACACCACCTTCTTGTCGCAATCATTTGTTAATCGTCGCAATCTAATCTACCACCGACTCCACTTTCAGGTCGTTCGTTACAACCAAAGTAACCATGCAAGCAGTCGATACGCATACACAGCCCTACCAGGACCCTCGGCGTCAGCCACGCCACCCTCAGGATGTGCAGGCTAGCGGCTATCAACTTGCGCCTACTGCCGGCAACTTCTTAATGCCAGACGCGCAAGGCACATTCACCTACTCTGCAGAGCCGACATCCATGGTTTACGATGGGTCCATGGTATCGCTTCCCTCATCCAGCACCCCTGGGCAAGAATCCATCTTCACTCCAAACGTTGGATCCTCTCTCGACTCTTCATTACATCCGGACATGTCATATCCACCACCGAATGCCTACAATCAAGCTCAAAACTACGGTCTTTCCCCGGGATCCTACTACGGAAACGGGCAAAACATTTCGCCCTCGCATTCAGTTGAGCACTTTAGCCCAGAAACTGGTTACATGAGCGATCCTAGTTACCACGACCCCAGCACCTATGCGACCCCAAACTTCAATGGACACGTTCTCGATGAATTTTCTGGTCTGACTTTTGCCGATAACGGTTCGGCCAATAACTTCCCGGCGTTCCAAGAGCATGTTGACATGTCAGCCCTGACCTCAGGGACGCTGAACACGTACAACGCTCAGCCAAGCAACCACCTCAATACCACTTCGCTGAACCCACACCATCAATTGATGTCACCCAGTGCGACGAACAATTCCAGTCCGGCACTAGGCGATGAGAGCTCAGCTTTCCCCTCTATGCAGTACAACGGGAACATGTCGACGCCGCCAAACCAGGCGAACCGTCTACCGCACGCAACGCCTATTAAGCAAACACACAGTCCAGCTCTGACAAATAGCCCCGGAAACGTGTCAATGGCAAACCCAAGGCCCCTCACGCGACATTTGACGAGCCCCATTGTACGGGTGGAGAACTACAGCAGAGAAGATTCGCCTTCGCGCTCCGATAACAGCATACCTGTCAGCAAACACAGCTATGGTAGTCGTCATTCTGGTAATCATCTGTCACCATATGTGCATAACGATGATTCGGACGATGACGTAGAGCCTCAGGAGAACGTGCATCCGCGGCCAGTACTTCGTGGGCCCGATCGCAACGAGGACGGCTCCTGGCTCACCACGGGAGAATCGGGGCAGAATGGTATCAATCCTGACGACCGCCGCCGGATGGGTGACGCATGGATCCCCAGCATAGAGGAGATTGCGGAGCAACGCTCGAAGAATGAGAAGAAGCTTGAAGTGCAGGAGTGGCTCACCAAGAGTGAGGTCGGAAGCGAAGCAGGTGACGTAGGACCCTCGAACAATCTACTTAAGCCTATCACAGGTCGACGTCGAGCGAAGAGTCACAACGATATTCAGCGCCGGGCTCTCCCCGATAGCTTCGGTCTGGGTGTACGTACCAATTTTGATCGTATAGATGACTCGGGCATACCTGGACCTGGTGTATACATTGATGAACGAAGCGATTACGGCGACTACGATTACGATGATGACGAGTCGGCAGAACCTGAATCCCCGCCCGCTGCGATCGATATCAACGCAAGTCATATCGAAAACTCGTACTTCCCTCTCACACAAGAACCTATGCCAAAGGAAGGTGCTGCTGTCAAGCCATGGGTAGATGGACCGTTGCAGCCACACCCTCCAAACACATCGGCTCGATATCAGCCGCCCACATCCAACGCCGCGATGATGCGTTTCATGGTGCGAGCGAAGGACGTCGAACAAGCTTCACTTGCTGCCACCGTCGGCTCACGTCGTCTCAGCGAGTCTGATATTGGTAGCATACGTGCTGCTCCCGGTGTTATCAAGGCTCTCGAACCTGAGCCAAGAAAGAGCAAGGAGCGACAACGGCGGCCCAGCTTCTTGGAAAACATCCTGCCCAAACGTACACCAAGCAACATACTCAAGCGCAAGGGCAGTATACCAGTGCAGCAGTCTGATGCAGCCTCGGACAAGTTCAAGGAGCCAATCATCGAGAAGCCAAAGCGTATAGGTAGTTGGGGTCGTCCAAAATCGCCTCGGGTTGATACAAACCTAAGCAGTCATAGCAAAGACGGTGGACAACTTAGCTCAGTAGGTCTATCTGCGGCGACAGGCTCGTGGTATAAAGGTCCCAAAAATGTCATCAAACGTAGTCGAAGCAGAAGCGACATCGGGAGGTCGCCTGGGCTGGCTGAGCTGATGACGCAGCACGGAGGTCCACCGATGCCTATGTTGGCTTCACCGCTCGCGGACACAGAAGCCACGAAGCCTTCCGCACAGCCAAGCCCAGCCGGAGACGATGATGAAGATGACCAAGACCCTGTTAGCATGGACCTCACGGTCCGCACCGATCCCATCGTCCCAACGTACGACGGCTTCAGAACTCATGCTAGACAACTCAACCCACGTCTGGCTGATTTCATGGTTGAGCGTATTACCCAGGAGCAGATGCGTAGATACAAAAGATTATTGGAGTTCAAGGTCAAGCATCTCAACGCCGTACAGCATAAGAATTGCGCCTCTGGGAAGTTCTGTACCGACCTCGGTGGTGAAGCGAAGCAACTCCGTCCGAAAGCCGGTGCCAAGGATGCCGAAACCCCTTTCATCGGTTTCCAGGTCACCGCACCTGGTTCTTCCGACGACGATGGCGAGCCTCCGTTAGAAGGCAATGTTGCTCCTGCTGCGTTCCCATCAGGTGTACCTCTTCCCCCTGTCAAACGCCTGCCAGCCGAGTTCGAATGCCCATTGTGTTTCAAGGTCAAGAAGTTCTATAAGCCGTCCGATTGGACAAAACACGTGCATGAAGACGTACAGCCTTTCACGTGCACCTTCCCCAATTGTGGGGAACCCAAATCGTTCAAGCGCAAGGCGGACTGGGTTAGGCACGAGAACGAGCGACACCGTCAACTGGAGAACTGGACATGTCAGATTGCAGACTGCAACCATACTTGCTATCGCAAGGACAATTTCGTGCAGCATCTTGTTCGTGAGCATAAGATAGCTGAGCCACGGCAACGCACCCGAGCCGCTCACAAAGACGCGACAGCAGTTGGTGATCAAGGTGAGAAGGGCAATTTCTTTCACTTGAGATCTCGCTAACGCAAAGACAGATGACATTTGGGCCATTGTGGAACGATGTCGTCGCGACACGACTAAACAACCCAAGGACGAGCCTTGCCGGTTCTGTGGCAACATTTGTACCAGCTGGAAGAAGTTGACTGTTCACTTAGCAAAACATATGGAGCAGATCAGCATGCCTATTCTTACGCTTGTGGACCAAAAGCAGCTCAACGCGGACAGCATCATTAGTCCTGTAGTAGAGCTGCCTGAAAGCCGCAAGCTCTCCATCACTCCAGGCCGCTCGCCACTAGACAACCCGTCGCGATACAATCCTAATGCCGCATATGCACCTGGTATCGACCCTCACAGCCTTTACTCTCAGGAACCAAAATCTCAGGCAGGATCTACGCCGATGCAAACCTATCCGCCACCGCAGATGGCGCTACCGCCGACTCAGACCAGCGGTTATGCGAACTATGTGGCAAACAATGCCACAAACTTCACGAACCAGACCTACCCAGGTCTACAAGTCCCTCGGAAGCCACATAATGGCTATACGAACGGGCTGCAGATTCCCAATCAGCCATATCAGAACGGGAATATGCAGACTGGAGTGCAGCAGTATGGTATGAATCCTGTTAATACTGTTCAACAACAGCAGTCGCTATACACGGACTCTCCGGTCGACGCTACGACTACACCTTTTCCTTCCTACTACACTCAAGAGCCGCAAGGCTTGACGACTGAGATGCCTAACATGGGTTACGATACCAACAATACCATGTCTTACCAGCAAGGCAGCACATATCCTGCCATGTCGCATCTGACGGCACAACACAACTATCAATACCAACATCAACAATAGACGGGAATGGATTCTGGGAGGGTTCTCGATCGACACGCCCATGATGTAGGCGTGGGATCTGATTTCATTATAGTTCATGTTGCTTTCGTACGATATCCACTCTTGCGCAGCGGAAGATGTTTAGATGTTTACGAGGCGAATTTGGGTTAGACACGTTGCAATACCTACTGTCGCTTTGGATACAAACTGAATCGACTGCATTGTTGCTTCTGATGGTGCAATATGCATGCATGGTTTTATAGACATCGACGCGTCAATCACATCAATTTCTCAGTACCACAATTCTTTGTACTTGTTTGTCCGCTCCGTATGATGCGGTCTCAATTGTGATATACATCATTAAATGGAAGCTGTGGTCACTCAAAGCTCCTGCATTTCCCTCCACAAAGACGTCATTGCACAACATCCATCGCCGGCGACAGCAAAACTCCTTCTCGCGAGCGCAATGCCGAGCTTATTTTCAAACTTCCAGCCCCCGCGCCCCATCACACACATCTCAGCGCGGCGTGCTAAATCGATCGCGCCGTCGGGGAAGAACCCGGTCGGAGGCTGTGATTGGCTGCATACGTCTCCCACGCACATGGAGGACTCTCAACACAGCCACCCGCAACAGGAAGTCCTCCATCTGCAATTCGGTGAACGGCTCGCTAGGTGCATCCCGAGCACGAATGAGCTGTCAGAAAGAGAAAGAGGGCAAAGAGGGCACCGGTCGCCTTCCTGGTAGCGCCCATGCGCGAGGAGGACTGGGAGGCCGCCCATATGCGGCGCACCCTCGCCATCGCGATCACAGGCATACAACTGCGATAACCACTGCGTGTGGAAAGGGACCGTGACGATATACTACAGTCCTGTATTTTATCCATTTCGAATCGAAGTCCTTCAATACGCCCAGTGCAGGGCAGGTGCACGCGAAGAGGTGACGGCGTCTTGGTATTGAAGCCTTTCCTCATATCTCACCGGCAGGCAGCGCATGCCCGTGCGCATGGGACACGAAACGGAGGACCTCACACACATTACCTGTTACATGTACCCATCTGGCTTGTCATCTTAGCAGATTGGGGCGGTGTGCTGCAGCTGGAATCTACTAATGCACAGCTGCGCGCCTGTTCCTCTGAAACGGTTTGCGTACGGCGTTCCTTGAGGCAGGCGTAAGGCTTCCACATCGCAGCAGGCTGACGATCTGAGATTAGAGGTATGTGTTGTTGCCTATTGTATACCTTTATTTCACTTCTCGTCTGTACTTATAGACTGATTCTTGTACTACGACAATGCCTTTTTCCTATGTTCGAGAGCTGGTTGGGATGAGTTTGGGTGGCATGTTGATGCCTTAGGCAGACCCGAGAGATGCTGACCTATGATAGCGAACATGACATTCCACAACCAGAGCGGGGACTGTCAACAGTCTTATAGCATGAACCAATACTATGGACGCCAAATACCTGCACTGCACATTGATCCTGTGCAGACGCAGCAGAGCACGTTCTCCCAACAACCACGGAGTGCACATAGTGTACGGAGCCAAAGATCTAGCTCATCAGCCTCCTTACATACTCCGAGAACTGCATCACATATGAGAGGTTTCGATCGTATGAATCATCGTCAGACCAATCTCTCTCCATTAGAGAATGGTATTGGATCCCATACGCCGAGGGATTTTGACCTTCTCGATCCAAACTATGCCCGGCCCTATCATGGCTCGACTGCAGGTAAAGGACCGGAGCCAGCGTGGAGTCCATACAATCTGAGGCTTTCTCAGTCTGGTAGCTCTCATGGTCTTTCTCCTCGATCGAGTGTGAATTTCCAGTTCCCATGGGGTCCAGGATCCGATATTGATAGTCAGGCTGTGCCATCTGACGAGGGTTACTTCTCGCGGAACACCAAGTCTGTCATAAGCAATGAGCCTGATCATGTTAATCAGGAACTATCGGCAAGTTTCATGTCCCCTTTTAACAATATGCATGTCGAGTCTGCCACAAGCGAGGCTCCTACCATGTCACGGATGCCTTCAGATCAACGATCCCACGTCAGCAGTCGTAGTGAGAGGTCGAGGTCAAAGAAAGACTTCCCATGTCACGAGTGCCTAGAAGTACTCAAATGTAACTCAGAGTTCAAGTGCGTATGCGATATCATTATAAGATGGCCATGTGCTAATGAAAGGTGATAGGAAACACATGCTCAAACACAGCAAACCCTTCAAGTGTGACGTACCCGGCTGCAAAAGAGTAGAAGGATTCACAACTACGAATGATCTTGAGCGGCATCAGAAAAGCCTACATCGGAAGGACATTGATAAGAAGTCTTATCAGTGTGCTGTAGAGGACTGTAGGAACAAAGAGAAGATATGGCCGCGCCTAGACAACTTCAAGCAGCATGTCGAGAGGATGCACAAAGAAGAGAACGTGCACGATCTCGTAGAAAGGTAGATTTGCACACTCCGCACTTGAAGAGTCAGCTAAACTGATGTTAACAGATCGATATGGCGTCCGAAGGCAGTCGACTCTCCCACAGAGGATAAAACGATCGTCACACCCCTGGACATTGGGTCAACAGTAGCTGGCATGGAGGTCCCTTTCTTGATAAGCCCAACAATGGGCCTGATAGACTTTCCCCCGATACAGGATTCTACATACCTATCTTCGCCAAGCCAGGACTCCGAGTTTGTACCAAACTCACAGCCACTATCTCGGCTCTCTGGATTTGGGCCTACTTCCGTACCTCATAACACTCGCATTCAGAAAGTGCCGAAGATGAATCGTTCTCGGCACAATGCACCAGGACTCTCCGCGCAGCGAATACAGGCTCCTCTCTCCACTACCAAGACAGCTCATGGCGCGTCTGGAAGTAACCATTTCAAGATTCGAAAACCCTCACATGGTTCTTCTCTATCAAATGCGCCGCAGACTAAGGCTGAGCAGCAAGCATCGGAGCTCAAGAGAAAGTCTGAACAGCGCTTGCATTCCCCAGAGCCTGTGGACGTTGAGAGTCGCATACTAGAGTTGATACAAAAAGCCAATCGTGACGATATGTCCAAGAGGCCGTCGAAGTCTGAGAAGAATGACGCATTGTTAAAGATGATGGCTGAGCTTGTCAATAAAGGCCCAGGATCCCCCGACGCAGAACAACGTCGCAGCAGCAAGAGTTCTTCAGTCAATGACAAAATATGTCCGATGCCTGGCTGCGAATTTGCGGTCGCTCGTGAATGCGATCTGCGTAAGCACATCAAGCGACATAACAGGCCCTATGGATGCACATATCCTAAGTGCCACAAACGCTTTGGCGCAAAGTCAGATTGGAAACGTCACGAGAACAGTCAGCATTTCCAGCAGGAAGCCTTCCGCTGCGATCAAGAACTGCACACAGGTCAAGTCTGTGGTGTGCATCTGTACCGCGAAGGAGCGTTCAAGAACCATTTAGAGACGCAGCATAAGATGGCGTGTGAGGTTGCTCAAGAGCATGTAAATCTCCGGAGAATTGGCAAGAATTGCCAAGGTACTTTCTGGTGTGGCCTATGCAAAGATGTTGTGCCGCTCAAAGAGCGACGCAATGCAGCTTGGGATGAGCGGTTCGATCATATCGCGCGTCACTTCGAGAAGGAGAGGAGAAGTATCGATGATTGGATCTGCGCTGAAGAGAACCGAGCGAAGAAAGAGCTACTGGAAGAGAAGAAGAAACGGAGCTACTTTGACGATGACGATGAGGGGGAAAGGGACGGCGACGTGGATGCTACCGGGGACGTTGATGACGATGTTCCACAGCCACGACCGCCGCCTCCTCTTCCAAAGAACATGCCCAGCATGCCAATGTCAAGCCATGCAACAATGCGACACTCACCACTTGCAGGAGATATCGCTCTAGGAACTCCAATAAAACGACAGCGTTCAGAAGATTCGGCACATGGCGAGCGACATCCAAAGCGAAGACAAACGACTATGGTAACGAATCGCTATTGTGTAAGTTACCCGTTCCAGATGCTGTGTAATAGTACTGACAAGAATAGTGCGGATGTCAAAGCCCTTGCGGTGTTGTAGATGTTGCTTGCGCCAACTGCTCACATCGCGTATGCGCCAATTGCAGCGTTGAAGAGACGGAGGCTTTCATGATGGATTTCTTTTGCGGGGACTAGTAGATATTTCAGAGCGCAGATTCAAATACTCAGTAGACAACTTTCGCATATGCGAATCGATGCAAAATGATAGAATGTTGTATGCTTAATCGCGCTCCGTGGCTGTCGCGGACATGGTGATGGTGATGACGTTGCAGGGATGTTGAAGGTCGGCGAAACCAAATGCCGAGGCGTGGAGTTGGAAACGTGTGCTCATGAAGCATAGCTCTCGAGAAGTTCCGTGACGCGGCCTTGCGACCAACAACCTCACCTTCCTTTACTTCTCCTGCAAACATGGCTGCCGCCGTAGATGACGGGCAGCTTCTCAAGCAGGCGACTGGCCGCAACACTCGAGGCTTGCTCCGAGTAATTATCCTGTGCCTCATCGCTGCCGCCGCCGTAAGCAGTCGTCTGTTCTCCGTAATCCGCTTTGAGAGCATCATCCACGAGTGTCAGTACTACAATTGGGGAATGGAAGGGCAATTGACTGATTATGCAATGCAGTCGATCCGTGGTTCAATTTCCGAGCGACGAAATACCTGGTACAGAATGGCTTCTACAGCTTCTGGGACTGGTTCGACGACCGTACGCATCTCCGCTGCATACCCCAATGCCATGTAGACACAATGGACTGATATGCAGCACAGGAACATGGCACCCTCTTGGACGAGTCACGGGTGGTACTCTCTACCCCGGACTGATGGTCACCAGTGGTGTCATCTACCACGCCCTCCGCGCTCTCGCCATGCCCGTCGACATTCGAAACATCTGTGTCCTCCTCGCGCCTGCCTTCTCAGGTCTTACCGCGCTCGCGACCTACCTCCTGACCTCCGAGATGGTCCCGTCGCCCTCGGCCGGTCTGCTCGCCGCAGCCTTCATGGGCATCACCCCCGGTTACATCTCGCGATCCGTCGCAGGAAGTTACGATAACGAGGCCATTGCCATCTTCCTGCTCGTCTTCACCTTCTTCCTGTGGATCAAGGCAGTCAAGCTCGGATCCATGTTCTGGGGTGCACTGACTGCGCTGTTCTACGGATACATGGTGTCAGCGTGGGGTGGATACGTCTTCATCACCAACTTGCTGCCCCTGCACGCTTTCGTCCTGATCTGCATGGGACGATACAGCCCGAGGTTGTATGTCAGTTACACTTCGTGGTATGCGCTCGGTACGCTTGCGAGTATGCAGATTCCCTTCGTCGGGTTCTTGCCCATCCGCAGTAGCGAGCACATGTCCGCGCTTGGTGTCTTTGGCCTCCTCCAGCTGGTCGCCTTTGTCGACTGGGTTCGTGCACAACTTCCCGGCAAGCAGTTCCAAACGCTGCTCCGCGCTTTGGTTCTGAGCGTCTTCCTCATCGGTGTTGGAGGGCTGGTGCTTCTGACCGTCTCTGGCGTCATTGCGCCCTGGACTGGCCGTTTCTACTCGCTCTGGGATACTGGATACGCCAAGATCCATATTCCCATCATCGCATCCGTCTCCGAGCATCAGCCCACCGCGTGGCCTGCCTTCTTCTTCGATCTCAACATGATGATCTGGCTCTTCCCTGCCGGTGTCTACCTGTGCTTCCGCACTTTGACCGACGAGCAGGTCTTCATCGTCATCTACGCTGTGCTCGCCAGTTACTTCGCTGGTGTCATGGTCCGTCTCATGCTCACTTTGACACCCATTGTCTGCGTTGCATCGGCAATCGCTTTCTCGCAGATTCTCGACACCTACCTCGACGTCAAGACCCCCAAGCCCGTCACCGAGAACGGCAACACCGATACCGCTGCAGTCGCTGCTGCAGCTATCCTTCCTGAGGGTCTCCGATCTACACGCAACCCGCTCGTCGGCATCTACTCGTACGCCTCCAAGCTCACCGTCGCCGGAACCGCCGCCATCTACCTCATGCTGTTCGTTCTGCACTGCACATGGGTCACTTCAAACGCCTACTCTTCGCCCTCCGTCGTGCTCGCATCCAGACTTCCTGACGGCAGCCAGCACATCATCGATGACTACCGTGAGGCATACTACTGGCTCAGGCAGAACACCCCTCAGAACGCCAAGATCATGTCGTGGTGGGACTACGGATACCAAATTGGTGGTATGGCCGACCGCCCTACCCTTGTCGACAACAACACCTGGAACAACACGCACATTGCTACCGTCGGTAAGGCTATGAGCTCCAGGGAGGAGGTCAGCTACCCGATCATGCGTCAACACGAAGTTGACTACGTATTGGTCGTCTTTGGTGGTCTACTTGGTTACTCTGGAGACGATATCAACAAGTTCCTCTGGATGGTCAGGATTGCTGAGGGTATCTGGCCCGATGAGGTCAAGGAGCGCAACTTCTTCACCCCGCGAGGCGAGTACCGTGTAGATGAGGAGGCCACCCCCACCATGAAGAACAGCTTGATGTAAGTGATCTAGTCCCCACCAGCTACTGCAGCTACTAACAGCATATCAGGTACAAGATGTCTTACTACAACTACAACGCGCTGTTCCCCGCCGGACAAGCCCAGGACCGTGTCCGTGGCGCGCGTCTTCCTGCTCAAGGCCCCGAGCTCAGCACCATCGAGGAGGCCTTTACTAGCGAGAACTGGATCATCAGGATCTACAAGGTCAAGGATCTTGACAACTTTGGACGCGACCATCAAAGCGCTGTATCATTTGACAAGGGCCACAAGAAGAAGCGGTCCACCAAGAGGAAGGGCCCTAGGGTGTTGAGAGTTGAGTAGATATGATGGGCGTATGAAAATCTTTGCTAGAGATCTAAAGCATTTGTACAAATAAGAAGCCATATTGGCATTGTTCGCAGGCGGGCGTCTGGGAAGAAATAAAAGAGTATCAAGTCCCATTGTCGGTATCCTTGAGGTGAGTTGCAGTGAGTTTGACTGTCGTGATTGGAGATGCGGTTTCGCAGTCGCGCAATTCTGCTTGTGCATCTGCTCTTTCACTTTGACTCTACGTTCACCGACATGCTTTTCAAACGATCATTTGTCTACCCCACATCTCTCTCCGTCGCTCCTTCCTCTTAACACTTCTTCGCGCTTTCCCGGTCGCCCACGTGGGACCCACGACCAGGGCCACTCCTCCGCCTTCCCTCCGCCTTCGAGTCGCACGTCCGCACCTGCTCAAACCACAATATGGCAAACGAAGAACAGAGAAGGGCCTTCGAGTCGTACATGGGCCGCACTGGCGGAAGTGGCAGTAATGGGCAAGGCCAGGATCAAGGCCAGCCAATTCCTCAGTACCCAGGCTCTTTCGCCCGGCCAGGCAACTCGTATCTTTACAATGTGTAAGTGCGCCGTTGTCGCCTGAGACCAGAAGTTGGCTGACAGCAAGCATAGACGTAATCCTGATCGGCCCCATCTCATCGACACCCGCGCACAGTGCGTCAGTAAATATAGAACCTGGCTTACCCACCGTGTAGCAATTCCAAGGGCTCGGAGTCCCTCCCGCTGCACCAACGCCTCCGCCGGCTGCCTCATCCGTCGCTTCTTTTCCCGGATACCAGGGAGCATATCCTCAACAGGCTGGATACCCACAGCAGAGTAGATACGGCCAGGGCGTGTACAATCATCTTGGGATCCCACAGCGCCCACCACCGCTCCTAAGCCCTCAGTCACAACAACAGGGTCAACAGCAGATACCGCCAGTAGCCGGACCACAAGGACACGTTCATATGCCACAGGGCTACAACGCACAACCACCACCGCCGCCAGGGTACAACGCCAACTGGCAGTATAGCAATCCAGATTCTGGGATAGAACGTCGACGAGCCGCTCCTCTTACGAGCGCGATGGTACCATCGTCACGCAACACGCAGCAGGAGATCATGGAATCAAGATCGAGGCAGACAAGCGAGCAATTCTACTACGAACAATATGGACAATCACACGCCGCGCAAGCACCACCCCCGCAGGTGGAAGAAGTGGCTGTGCCAGTTATGCTCTGTCACACCTGCAGTTACTGCGGACAGATGCGCTCCGCAAGATTTCATCGCAACAACCCCGTCCTTCCCGGCAAGCCTATGATTCCTACACCCTGTCGAAGGTGCAAAAAGAAGCTTGCGAACTCACAGCGTTCAAGCAGCAGATACAGATACATCAGAAGATGTACGGCCGAGGAACCCTGCGACTGGCCTAGAGAGTGTGTCCACATTGACATCGACCATGACGAGCGTAGGGGTCGGAGACAAAACAGAGAAGATATATATGTTACTCGATATTCTCCCAGCCGTCCTCGTGTTATTAGACGAGATTCTAGTCAGGCACGCCTGGGCTTGCGGGTACTTCAACAACCAACACAAGAGTTTAGGACTAAACGAAAGCTCAAAACCTCTTCATTGAGTCCTCGCCGCTCTTTCAGGTATGCCGGTGGAGTTTGGCCTCCGCCTGACATCGTCCGCACAAGGGAAACACGGTCGGATGAAGTTCACGCTGCGCCCCCTCCGCCGCTGCCCAGTCGTATCTCAAGATCTGACGAGGTGTGGCCTCCTCCAGACGTTGTCCGTACTCACTCCTACAGGAAGGTCGAGAGAAGTCCATCGCACCAGGCAAGTTCAAGGATCATCGAACTCAGTCCGTCGCCCCCTCCGCAAACGAGACATTCGAGAGTTGTCTATCGGAGTGAGTCTCAAGATTGTCGGCCTAGGAGCTCAAGTAGATCTCCAGTTCGTGTCAGCTTCCGCGCAGAGAGACAAAATGAGGAAGCGGAAGCTCGTCTCATGTCGCATCCGAGGCCGTACCGTCCGGTTGTACCAGAGCAACGTAGCTTTCTCAAGGCGTCGGATGAAACTTCGAGCAATGCTGATTCTGTGCCACGTCGCCGTGTAGAGTCACCTAGTCGGAGCATCCTAAAGCCTCTAGGCACCGAACGCGAAACTTCCCACCGACGAAGAAATACCATGCGCGAAAGTCAACAGAGCATGCACGTCGAAGTCGGAGGACCTCGTGTTCACTTTGGTGGTGGGAGAAGGCAAGAAGAGCCAGTACTGGAGCCAAGAGGAAGGTCAAGGTATGCTGATGAACGACTAGCGAGTGGCGACAAGTACGAGCATTACCGGGAGTATTCCCGCCATCGTGTTGTAGACGATCTTCCACCGGAGCCACTAGCCCAGGACTTCGAGAGGATCCGCATACGGCACTCATCGCCATCTCCACGAAGAGAGTACGAAGAAGAAATCCGCATTGACCGACAGCGCCGCATTTCGCCCTCTCCTCTTCCGCCTTCGAGACGATTCGAAGAGGTACGCGTGCGGAACGTATCTCCTCTTCCCGCGCGTCGCCCACCCCGGCCTCCACCCTCTCCTACTTCGCCTGAACGACCACCGCAGCCACTGTTTCGCCATATCTCCCGCACACGAGCTCTTGAACGTACTCGTTCTGTGACCCCGCCGCCTAGTCGCCGAAGACAAGAAGAAGATCACACCGACTCGGAGAGCGCACATTCAGCTGAGATCACTGAAGTTAGAAGCTGGAGGGGTATCGATGAAAACGGGCAGCCTGCTACATTTGTGGAAGATAGAAGGACGGTGAGGATGATTGATCAGTGTAGTGATGGAGGCGGACTTGCCAGAGACTATCGCGAGATGGGCAGAGGCGCGAGGTTGGATACAAGAGAGCGAGTCACTAGTCGAAACTGGAGGGACGTATAGGCTGTTGATGGTGATGGAAGAGTGATGATGAGTGTGTACAAATCTGGTACTCAGGGGTTTGTGGTTGCTGTGCGATGAAGCAGGGCATACTTGGGATGGTTTTGAACGAATACTGATGGATAGACACCTACGATACCTCTTCAGATTTCCTTCAATGTATTTCTTCCAGCGAAGGCATGACTTGTGTCAGGCGATGTCAGATTCGAGTGATGGTCTACTAGTACGCTTCTAGAGGATGCGCACGTACAGACCTCTAGCAGTGCCTATATAACCTCACATCTTGCTGCTTCCTTACTTTCCACATCATCTTTCAGACTCGGAACATACTTCTAAAAAGGATAGCATCAAGTTCCATGAAACTTTTCCTGGCTTCCAAACCGACAGAACACAGGTACATGTGCAGAGACGACTGCTCTCCCTTCTTACACCATGTTTCTTTCCTAAAGAGACAAACATCCAAAAAGCGATTCAGGACAGCGCATGCCTGTGAGTTTTGCGCCGGGTCGCTCTCAAAAGCTCAGACGTCTTCGCCATGTGTTCATTCAAGAAAGTTAGCAACGCAGCCATGGGCAGGATGTCTTCGACATCGCTCTTTTCTACCATCTCCTCGTTCTCGAATTGAGAAAAATGTTAAGAGAAGATTCGATGAGACTGTGTGTTCACTTTCCCGCACAAAAAAATGTTTGCAGTATCTCATGGCGTGAGTAGTGTTGGGTTGTGTATAAAAATTCACCTTCTTACTGCTATTCTCCCTGTATGTACTCTCTTCTCCCCCTCCCAGAAGAAAACGGCCTACAAATGATTCTGTTCCAAAAAGTTTCGAATGGGATTTGATGTCTTCCGCTTTGCTCGAAAGCAAGAGTAGAGGGAAAGGTCGTATATGTGAGCAGAAATACGAGACAATAAACATACCTAGGTATGTCCAAGTGTGTGCTGTAAAGGCTGATGGAAATCCATAGTATTCAGGTCGGAAGACAGAACCCTCAAACACAAAGTCTCCAGCCTCATGGAGAACTGCAAGAAGACTACAAGTTTAAGCAAAAGGTTCTCAGATGTTGGGCTTCAAAACCACGTCTATGTCATAATATGGCTTGACAGTTCTTAAACATTCCAAAAATACAAGCCAATACTATGGTGTTCGCTGATATGTATGGATGATGGTTAGTTGATTCACGTCATGCTTTGGCAGGACTTATATGACGAAGCTGGTATAGCGCACTGACTGCTTTTATATAAAAGCTCGCCTCTGCTGCTTACGATCTTCCTCTTACACACAAGCTGCTCAGTCTCTGAACAAAAAATAGCAATACCAGGCCATCATGTTCTCTCCCAAAAAAAATCGAGCTACTCGATTCATGTCCTGCTGCGAGCGAAGGAAGCAGTAAACGACACGGTCGTGAACGACAAAAACTCCAAAGCGAACACAAAGTGACGGGCTTCAAAAGTTTCAAAGAGCAAACCAATCGCTAGCTTTTGTCTCGATCACTCACTTTCTGAATTTGGCACATCAAAACTCCAATGCTATGATTACACGACCGCTTCCACGACACGCCAAACCCCCACCCCCCACCAGAGAAGATGATGGGATGCCTGAGGACGGCAAAACAACGAGTGTACATGAGTCTCTTCAAGGGCTAATCCCATGGTGGGGAGGTGGGTACTTCGGTTTCAAAAGAAGAGGAGAACAAGCATGGTTATGTCGTTCGCTCTGGACTTCAAACTACCAGACGATCATCTCATGCTTCGTGTGTATCTGACGCAGACCTCACACTCAGAGTGCTCTTGATAGCACGGATACCAATAGTCATATAAAGCCTACCCTCTGCTCTTTGCGGTTCTGCGCTCTCTACCATACCGTTCTGCGAAGTTGTATTTCAAAAGTAATGAGGGAAAGTGACATGGCCTTTGTGGCCTCAAATGACCGCTACAGTTGGTTCATGTGCGAAGTAAAATCGTCTCTTAGTCTTCAAAGATTTGAGTTGGCGTGAGCACCTTTACTGTGATAGGACTGGAGTGATTCGATCGTTGGTGGCTGGTCGGCAAGATCTTGCAAGACTATGATCAGGGCGCGCTTGTGTTGAGAACCAAAACGAAGGTACTTTGAAGTCATGTAATAAACGGCGGTAAACATCGTAGCTAACATGTGCTCTGTCAGCCATGGGCACGTACGTTGTTTACATCACACAAAGAAACTGGTCTAATACGCGGATGTCAATGTACGAAGACTACGCTATGAGCTGTCCTGAAGCTACATACGAGTCCCTTGTAACTGACGAGGATAATGTCTTGCTCTCTTGATCGTGGCTGCAGCCTGGGTTTCGCAATCCTTATCCCATGCTGGCATCGCCTCCTCGTTCTATGCTGACTCCAACACCTTGCTCTGCAACGAGCAAAGCTCTACAATAGTGCTCACACTCCCCACTTCTTGTCGCGCAGCTTGCAAACGCTCTTTCACCAATGCTTCGGTGGCCGCCTCAGCTTCCCGTGCTGTCTTGCCCCATGCTGCGACTTCCTTCGAGCCAGCGGGCAGGAGATGGCTTTCACCGGAGAGTCGCAGAAGCGCTTCTTCAATGTCTTGGTCTGCGGATGCTATCTGGCTCTGGAGGTATACAGATTGTTGGAGCAAAGAACGCTCACTGTTGGCTATCTGGGTGAGATGCGGGAGGTAAGGCAAGAGTTTGGTGATGGGCCGGGCAGGCTTCGTTGCCGCGCCTTTGTCCTCTTCGTTGGGGGTAGTCGGACCGCCGTTCTGATCGTCAGTCTGGATATCAAGAGGTTGCTGGAGGCTTGCATGAGCTTCGAGCAGACTAGCACGAGCTTCTATGTACTTGTTGTACGACTCTTGTATCTGTGTCTCTGCTGACGCTAGATCGACGGGTGCTGCGACGCTGATTGGACGTTTGACAGGTGAGGCATCCTCAAGGAAAACACTGTCCTCTTCCATCTTAGCCAACTCCCCTTGCACCCAATCAACGAGCTCGTCTCTTGCTCGCTCGAGTGCATGGACTTGCGCTTGCAAGCTGGGCTCGCCAGGCATCTCATCCTGGGCCTTCTTCCTCGCGGCCTGGGCGCGCTCCATGGCTGTTCGCGCCTCGAGAACCTCCTGCTTCAGCTTGAAGACCCAGTTCTGGTCATCTTCGGCTTGCGATAGCTGCTCTAGCCTCTCGGCGGGTAAGTCTGGTTGCTCGCCGATGGCGCTCTTGATGGAAGCTCTTGGGTCAGCCGCAGCGGTCGATGGCTTTGCGGTGAGAAGCTTGTCTAGAGATTCTTGGATGACTTGAAGTTCTGCATATCTTCGGCGCTGTCGTAGCAAAGCAACGTAACCTCGCGTAGCTTCGTTGTCGTATTCTGATTCTGGCTGCGTTGGGTTCTCGTCCACGTAACGGTCGCGTAAATCTTCTAATGAAGCCTGAAGTTCACGGTGTCTTGTTTGCGCTTGTGACTTGACCCGCAGAGCCTGTAAATACTCCAGACGAGTGTCCTTCAAGCCTGGAGGGTTGGTATTGGCTGCAGACAGGTTCTGTGGGCACTCATGGTTCAGATGTTGATTCTGGGTCGCTGCACTGACAGGCCTCAGACTTGAGGTGAGATACTTGGAAAGAGCCCGTCGGATCCTTAGCGTGTCTTCCCGATTGTTTATGTATGACGAGAGTGCGCGGTCGACTTCGGGTATTGGGCATGTGGTTTGGGCTGGCATGATCGGAAGTTGTTTGCACCCCGCAACTGAGAGAGCAATTAGGAACGAAAGCGAACCCGGAATTCTGCGCAGATCTTTCAAGAAGGGACTAGTTCTGGTGATCGCATTAACTAGATGTCACGAGGGGTTGCTTTTGAATGCGTTCAGGGTACAGACAACGTCGAGACGTCAACGGGGACGACATTTCGATAGCTCCGGGACTAGGCCAGAACCGATCTGAAGGTTTGGCTAGCGTGGATCACGAAAACACGTGCCTGAACGCTTGGCGATTGCACAAGCCCAACGACAACATGTCAGGCTTTGTGAGCACTCGTCTACATCAGGAACAGTTGAGACGGTGTCTCTTGCGGTACAACACCTGTCGATCTGAATTTGTAGTGTGTCTTTGCTGGAAATACTGCCGATAGTCTGCCCCCTATTGGCAGCTCCTGCAAGCTCAGATACAGAGAAAACATGGCTTCTATGCTGATGTCATATTCATTGAGCCTGCATTCCCATCAGGGTTCCGCCATGGAGATATTGACGTCCCATCGGGACGTGGGCGGAAGTGAAGGAGAGTTGACTTTGTTCTGTCGTTTCAAAGATGCGCCGAAGTACCACCAGTAAGGGTTTGCAGGAAATTGCGCATGTCGGTCGCGCGTCTGTCTGGAAGGAAAAAGCAGAGATACGATAAGACGTTGATTATTGACGTGAGCATAAGGGTAAGATGGTTTTCTCACGACACTGCCGTTGCATCAACACAAATTGGCTGCTTGTCGCGTTACACCTTGTCTATTGACATGTGACCAACCAATTGCCTGCGATAATTGATCAGAGAGATGTGCTCTTGTATTCAAATCAAGTACAGTTCGTCCCACTAGCAGCGGCTGTCAAATAGAACGCTCAGGCCCCGGGTGAGTTCAGCTGGTGCATGTGCTTCTTCTCAGCCGCCGCCATAGCATCACGAGTATTAGATTTACAGTGGAGTCAGGTTCATGCGTACGAGACAACGGCCCTTGGGGTCGGGAGCTAGTCGGATCAGCAGCGGGCGCATTACGCAGGGTCTGTCCCACGAGGCGTCGTGTAGTGGTGCTCTGTGGTGTTGATGGCTGGGATAAGGCTGCTGGTGATGAAGCGGCCCAGGCAGGGCGAGTTGGCACGATATGAGGCGGTGTCAGCGTTGACACGGTGGGGATGCGCGGTGGATGACGCGACGAGGGACAACACATCAACACAGCCCCGCCAATGGCGCACGAGAAGCAGGCGTTTGCCGCGTAGATTTTCGAGGACCGGGACGAATGTGCTGGCGACTAAAGCAAAGATGCGAAACAGAGGCACTGTCCCGTGCAGGAGCCACGGCTGCGAGCGAGGGCTAGCTGCAAAGGGAGGGCTTGGCGGGACAGGGATGGGCGATTGACGGGCGTCGATTGGAACTTATTTCGCCTGTACCCTAATGAGGCCTGCCGGACTGCAACTGCCTGCTCTTCTCCTTTCCCGCCAGCAGCCATCCGTCTCCTCGGCCGCCCGAGCCCAGGAACTTCTTTGCAGTGATTTTATACACCTACACTGCTAACTTCACAGGCCTATACGCAGAAAAAAGCAATTGAATAGCACACGTCCCTGCATCGCGCTACCACCGCGTCGCGCATCCACCCCCGAGCGCAACTGCGTCACTCGAACTGGTGGTAGCGAAGACCCTCGGGAGCCGCCACGCACCCCGCCATAGCCAACATGCCTTTCTTCAAGAATGTCTTCCACTCCAAGGACAAGCAAAAGGGCGCCAAAGCTGCCCCCGAGCCCGAGGCGCCGCCCAAGCCCCGCTGGGAGGAATCGTGGACGCGCAAGGATGTCGCTCCCGACGAGATCCAGGAGCTCATCCACGTCTGCACACAGGAGATGAAATCGAGGGGTACGTGGGCAGCGTCAATTGGCACCCCGCAGGCACTGCTAACTCCCTCAAGCCCTAGACATGCCCTTTATGCTCCTCCCCTTCCGCCCCACCTCGGACACAAGCGCCTCCCGCAACTTCGTACGCAACTTCTTCAAAGCCGCCTACGAGGGCACACGGCAATACACAGGCGAGGGGCTGGCACAGGAACTGCGGCTTACTGAGCCATTGGTAGGCTGATATGCCCATCCCACCACACCGAGCAATGCGCTGACGCAGACAGACACTCTGCAGTATCATAAAATGGTGCTGGAGCAGACTCCCCGGCGGTGTCGTCACCTGGGACGCATACGAGCTCTTCCGGATCGGCGAATCTGGTAAGACGACCGCAAAGACATGCCCAATCACCACTGACGTTCTGTCCAGATTCAAACTTTGCGCGCCACGCGTTCGACACCTTCATACCAATCAGCGTCGAGTCGGAAGCTCGCAAGCGCATCATTTTCGACTTCTTCGATCTCCTGTCTGCGGTGGCCGCAAGAGGCAAGAGCAACGGCATGGGCGGCAGGAAGCTCTCTCGTTTAGCCGGATGGTGGGCATTCGAGTTCGTTGAAGACGGCAAGGGCTTCGATGGTGGTTATCGCACATGGGAGAAGTAAGCAGCCCCGCTGAATTGGACAATCAACGCATACTAATCAAATCTCAGGGCCGCGGACGCTGCCAGTCATCTCTTCTTCGCTTACCTGCGATCGCTATCGCCAGACATGAACGTAGTCGGTGGCATCTCTGCTCTACCACGGTCACTCCAAGCGCTACTCTCCCAGACCGAGTACCCTCCGCAAACACCGACCCTCATGCAAACGCGAACAACCAAGGTGGTCATGATAGTGGACTCCGTTTCGCCTACACCATTCGCGTTGCTGCGTCGCGCAAAGAACTTCGAGTACCGAGACGACGACCGGGCGCTACAGCAATTCTCTGAATACGACGACACCGTCAAGGCCCTGACTGATGAGTGCCGCAGAGTACTCGAGTGCATTGCTACGGCCAACCAATCGACCGTGTCGACAGATCCCACTACGCCCGACCCGTCATGGTCCCGCTTTGAAGACTTCGGGTTTTCGGGCATCATGGACAGCTCCGCCAGTACCAACGGTACCCCAGTGGGTGGCAACCCACGAGAGTTCTCCAGTCTCCGATCAGGGCCCCGCTCCAACAACACCGACTTCGGCCGCCCAACCACTCCTTCATGGGCGGACTTCTTGTCCTCTGGTTTTGCTGACGAGAACAACCAATCTCCGCCTACTACTCTGTTGATGCCAAACCAGAAACTTCCACCTCTAGGAGAGCATCGCGTACACAGCTCTCAGTCCCACGTACGAAATGGCCTCAGCGAAGACGACCTCGAGCCCGGTGAGCTGGCCAGTATCACCAAATTTGATCTCGACGAGACTTTCTGGTGGGTATGGATGATCAGTTTGGCTTCTGAGGAGACCACTGATCGCAAGGCTGCGTTCGGAAGATGCACGTTGATTGAGACACGCATTCAGGGCGCCAAGTGGCTGGTCATGGAAGAGCAGGTCAAGGGTGCAGCTGTGGGCCCTGAGGAGGGTGCGTATATCGTGGAGAAGAAGTCCAAATTCAGCTTCACGAGGCGCGGGCGACTTGGTCGGAGGAAGTCGACAGGCAAGAAGCCATCCGCAAAAGAGCCATACAGCCGGACGACTACCAACACGCCTATGAGCAAGACTAGCATTGGCCCCGACCAGCACGCGAGAATTCAGGCTGCAGCCGCGAAGCTGGCTCAGAACGAACGTGATGAGAAGGATGCAAAGGAATTTGCGACACGCAGAGGACGTACCGACGATACTACATCCGTCAAAACAAACAGTGTGCTTACATTGCAGCCACATCTGGTGAACGAGGCTGGTCCGGCCATGCAGTGGGACAAGAAGTTCGGCGAAGCCGCCCTCGATAAGGATGCCCTCCGTGCTCAGTATCTTGGCGATCACACCGCGGGCAGAGGTTCAAAGAACAACCTCACAATAGCTGCCAATGGCCGCTCTTCCCCGCTGCCTCCAAATGTGTCAAACCGGGACCTTCCTGCGCTACCAAAGTCTGAGAGAGGAGACTCCCCAGCTCGTATTGATACCACGCCTACAAAGGCTTCTGTGACACCGGTACCTTGGCCACACGAGTCACCTACCCAGACTCCACTTCCTCAGCAACAGTCATTCCCTGTTGCAATGACGCGGGAACAGTCCACTCCTATAGAGGAGACGCCCTTCGCAACACCATTGCCCATCTCGGACGAGAAGTCTATCCAGACAGGCGCGACTCCGAATCAGCATCCTGCTTTGAGGAAGTCAATCCCCGATCGTAAGCCAGTTGTAGCTCCTCAGCCCAAGACTCGCGTCAGTGAGGACCAGGGTGCCGCACATGGGAAGAAGATCTCACCGAACAAGTTGAAGAAGAAGGAGGGCGGTGGATTCAGGAAGCTTTTCGGAAGGAAGAAGACTGAAACGCCCGCTGCAGTACCTGCACCTGCGCCTGCGGATGATTCGTACTTCCAAGCATCCGATGCCGTGCGCAGTACGTCTCGACTGGACGACCACCAGCCTAACATACGAGAGCCATCGCCGACCTATACTGATGACCATCCGGAACCCGTGCAGGCACCGTCGCCAAACTATGAACCTAGTCCTGCGGATTCCTCGCCCGAGGTCGCAGAGCCGATTCAAGCTGGCGGCCCTGTTGCTGGAGCCCCAGCAACGCAGCAGGAAATTGACCAAGCCTTCTCTCGATTCGACCAAGGCCCTATGGATGATATGCCAGCTTTTGCCCCTGCTGACGACGAGAGCGACGACGATGCCGCTGCCGGCCCGACCGTGCCTCGTCGACAGGTACAACAGACCAACCCTAGGACCCCGACTCAACGTGCACCGGAGTATGCGGATGACATATCCGAGGAATCTATCGAGTTCACAAAGCAACAATCCCCATCTCAGGATCGCTGGGCGCAGATTAGGAAGAATGCAGCAGAGCGCGCCGCAAGGCTTAGTGAAGAGCAGGTTCGACGTAGCCGAAGTGTGAGCCAGAGTCAACGCACCGACGAAGGTGAGACAAGCGGCGAGGAGACCATCGAAAGCCGTGTTGCCCGAATCAAGGCGCGTGTCGCCGAACTTACTGGCAACGTTGATGGTCAGCCGGCAGCAGCTGGACCTGGCGCCGGAAGACAGTGGTAGAATGTGCTTTGGTAAGCATCGTGGTGTTCTTCTACTTAGATCTTGCTAACGGTTCTTCAGATCTTCTTTAGCATCACATACCCGTTCTGTTTTCCCAGCGTACAAAGAGCTCGATACCCTTTCCCATTTCGACTTTCTGGTTTTTCTTCTACGACAATGGGCATAATTTGTGCTTTCCACGCCTAAATACCCGTCAGCTTCATAACTTTATGGCTGGCAATCGGCTTGCTTCATTCACTCTGTATCTGTTTCGATTTTCTTACGTTTTGCTGAGATACCTCGGGGGGAATGTACATCGTTGTCTAGGTACACATCTTTGCGGACATGCACAGTTACATGGTCACACATGTTCGATGACCACGATAATACATACAATGGTGGAGACGACGTAGCGTGTTATATGTTCAGAAAGAGAGACTGTTGAAATGTTTAATCAAGACGTTTTGCTTGTGTAATCACTTCGATGTGTGCCACTTTGAGATTCCCTCGGTCGTGTCTTATTGTTGCCGTTCTCAAACAGATCTTAAAGGATCACTCGAAAGATGAGTTTGGGGACTGAGGATCAAGACTTCCGTGTAGCCATCTCCCCGCGCCAGCATGCTAAATTACTTGAAGGCTATCAAAAGAAACTTCAGACATGAAGGATGTGGCGATCGCTTACGTACTTGGTGTACTCGCTTCCTTTGATCAGAACTTTTCGAAAGTCTTGTCAGTACGTCGTCATGCAGCCAGAAGATACTCGGAATGCACGCATCACCTTCGTCTTGCGTCATTTGGAACAGAAGTGGGCGAAAGACTACTCCATGATAGCCTTCTCTGATTCTTTTTTGGATGCTTCATGGGACGTTGTGGAGAGTTGAAGCGAGGTCTTGGAGGTGATGGCGATATTTTATATCTCGTAGCTCACGCCAGGGTGACATTCAGCGCGATGACATGTGATGGCACACTAGCGGAGTCTGGGAGAGAAATATAAAGGTTCGGGCTTTCGTACACCTTCTTCTTCTGCAGTTCGTACTCCCGGGAGTTCTAACAAAACCTTCATCCGGGTAGATGTGACTGCGGCAGTGCGCCTCAAAAGCTACACTGAGTATTTGCAAGGGACGGCGCTATGGGCTTTCCGGGCCATCGTAATCTCGTCTTATATCTTTGGGTGTAGGGAGCGCAAGACGACGCGGACCCATGGAAATTTATGCGTCGTTTTTGATGAAAAGGTTGGAGCACAAGGCATTCCAATTGTGAATGGAGAAGGCAAGGGGAAAGTGCGATCGCAAGACGCTTTATACACAGAGACGGCGAGATATACACTGTTGTGCCAGCGAGGATTGGGGCACACAGGTTTGACTTGTCTTTACTGGTCACTCTTTCCTTCAACCTTTCTCTTCAAGGAATGAGCTAGGAAAAGACAACGAAAAGCCGAAAATATGGCGGCTGTGTCATTGCACAATTCGTGATGTATCCATCCAAGAAGGGAGCTAACTTTTATCATCATAACCCGCGGTTTTTGACAAGGGCATCCGAAAGCTCAAGCTCTCCTTATTGTACCCACGTAGCCTCTTCCACCATCCACTAATATGATATCCAGACTCAGTATAGTTGTATGTATGTAACGCACAAGTATGGAGTACCCCTTTCCAGCGGAGCGCCTCACCGTAATGGACTGACAGTACCAACAACTCATCCATGGATCAGGTCGATTGCTGTATCGCTGAAGATACGCGCCCGGAGATGGTTTTCGAAGGAACTTGACAAGCTCATGATGTCGATTTCTATTCTGAACACACCTGGTCATCCCTGCTCCCCTGATAAGTGTGCCTTGACGATCTCTTGTAGACGCCGACGACGTGCAGTAGTTGATGGTCAAGATCGAGAACGCATTGCCTCTGTCATCATGAACATGGGATTAGTATATCAAATCTGAGACGTCCAGAAATAACGTCCGAGCAGTGTACCTGCATCTACCACGCGGTCTTCCCTGAGGCACAGGTCTCGGGTTGGGGCCAGAGTTCATAGCGATTGGAGAGATGAGAATCCTGAGGGCCAGCATGCGGCCCAAAATAACACGAGGTGTGTACCTGCATCGACCAGGTCACTGGGTGAGGGTTAGGTGATGATAAGAAACAAAGGGAGGGTTACCGGGTGGTGTGCATGTGAAACTAAGAATAACAGCCGAAGAGTGTACCTGCGTCTGATAGAGGGGTTAGACGCGCCGGGCCGCTAATTTTCCGGCGAACGTCTTTTCTTTGATGAGGACGAAGTGACGCGTTGCTGAGTGATGCGGGTATCTGTGGTGCTTCAATTAGAACCAACAAGCTTCAATGAAGAGCACATGTTCTGTGGAGCCGCTGGCCAGTGGGGCACAGTCGCTTCAGCAGGTGAAGACTGCAATCACATAGACTAATATCCTGGCAGTGGGGTATACGCAAGCAGAACCTGAGCTAGTGAAGCTGGGGAAGAGACACGATGCCGGCGGCTAGGCGGGTGAGATTATGTCAACGGGAAAACGACAAGGGCGGAAAGGAAGTGATAGACGAACAGCAGCTTAGCAACGTGCAACGATCTGGAGCTTTGGATATGTGTGTTGAGGTAAGCTGGGTCCGTCAGTCAATCAGAGGCGGTAGTGGGTGTGTCATGCCAGCCGTGGGCGTGGGTTTGCGGCATGGCCTTCTAAAAATATCGTGTTTCGGACATGGGAGGCAGCCGCGCTAGGAACCGCGTGCTGCGAGCCCTAATCCAACTTCAACGCCTGAGGACATGGAAGCAGATACTGGAGATGATGTGTATGGACGTTATCCGATCGTCTGCAAGCGACGCGTCTGCATACAGATTAACGGACGTGTGAAGATGGAGATTACATGGATACCGCGCCGCATCCGGCGGGGAGCGGGGTGCCCTCGACGGCAGCCTGTATTGAATGATTGCAGTCCAGCTCACCCAGGGACTGCCCTCACAGTCGAGGAGGCTACTGTTTGAGAGAGATGATTGAGCCAGTGCTCCGCCATGTGTCGCTAGCAAAACACGGTCTCGGAAAGGGTGCAAATGGCGCACCGGTAAGTGCAATGCCGCACAAGGAGTACCGGCCGACCGAATGCCTCCGCCCTGCGCCTATCCCACGCTGGCCAACGTCTGCAGCCTGGGTCGACTCTCGTCATTATCTCTGCAAGCGCCGACTGGCGTGCCCGGTGGCCATGGCACGCAAGAATAGCGACGCCCGTCTGTCGCTGCAGAGCCGGTAAGACGGCCTTGCTAATCTGAGAGACGAAGAGGAGCGCGGTAGCGCAATGCCGGTAAAAGGCAGCTGTCTCATTCTGCTACTGTACGGCATCAAGGGTCTGTTCTGCGCGTGTGAGGCCGTTGGACCCTGGCTCTGATATGTCCCTAAAATAACTCAGCTGGGCGTCGCAGGTGGAGTAAACAGCCCAAGTGCAGTTAGCCAACTCTGCGAGATGGACGTACAGATTGCACACCCAATTGCAAGGGCACGGCGGACGTGGCACGATGGCCCAAACCGAGCAAATAACCTGTAACCGGGCATATTAGCGATCGGATGGCCTGGGCTCTGCAGACGCCAGATTTCTAAATATAGGGGCGCCCACCCACCCCATCATCGTTTCCTCTGCACATCACGTTCAGAGCCTCACGCTTTCTGTGAGAGCAGCAACCGACCTTTGTGTCGCGCATCACAGCCATATAGCCCTGGAGTCGCGAAAAAGAATCGAGCATCCACCGCGCCGATTCTCGCCGCCCACTCCCTCCTGGCCGCGCTGAAACGCTGCACGTCTTCGTGAACACGCCTCTGCCGCGCAAGCTAGTGCCATCGTGCTCTGCTCCTCGACACCTCGCCGTCGCTCCATGCGCCTGCCCGTCTAGCATCGCCATCCACCATGGGTCGCAGAAAGATTGAGATCAAGGCCATCAAGGACGACCGGAACCGCTCCGTGTAAGTCAGCTGCCGCACCACCACCACGGCCCTCGCGTGCAGCCACTAACCCGCTGCAGCACCTTCCTCAAGCGCAAAGGCGGCCTCTTCAAGAAGGCGCACGAGCTCTCGGTGCTCTGCTCCGTCGACGTGGCCGTCATCATCTTCGGCCACAACAAGAAGCTCTACGAATTCTCTTCCGGCGACATCAACGAGACGATTGGCCGGTACCAATATGTAGGCATCCCCTCCGACCCTGGATCGAGAGCTGCGCTAAAGCACAATGACACTGACAGGTCACGCAGTATGGCGGAGCACACGAGCACAAGGGTCCAGAGGACTTCATGGGCAAGAAAGATGGCGACGATGACGAGGATGAGGACGACGAGGGCGCCCTGCCCCGAGACTCGCACACCCCACCCGAGCACTCGATGATGCCCCATCACATGCAGCACTCGCAGTTCCAGCACATAAGACACGGGGCGCCGTCCATGTCTCCGCCAATCGGCAACGGCGCCTTCCAGCAGCGAGGGCCCTCTCCACAGCCGCCTCACCACCTGTCGCGACCGAACTCGCGAGTAGGCCACATCCGCAGACCTAGCTCTAACCTTGCGCCGCCCCAGCCATACCCTTCGCAAGCCCCTCCGCCGCCCAACAACTATGCCTACATGCCGAACCCGCCCTTCTACAACCCGCAAGCTGCCCAGCAGATGGCGCCCAAGCCTCAGCCTACACCACCCACCGCCCAGTACCAGTTCACGCACCCCATGCCCACACATCCTCAAGTTCAATACATGCAGCAAGAGCAGCAGCGCCGACAGTCAATGCCACCCACGTTCCAGCAACAGCAACAGGCACAACACCAACATCAGCAGCAGCAGCAGCAACACCAGCATCAACAAGAGCAGCAGGCCCAGGTACAGGCGCAACAACAGGCACAGGTGCAAGCCCAGCAACAGGCTCAGCAACAAGCCCAGCAGCAGCAACAACAACAACAACAACAACAACAACAACAACAACAACAACAACAACAACAACAACAGCAGCAGCAGCAGCATCGATTGTCCCCGCCGCCTCCACCCCCGCAAGTGTCCCAGTCGCAACAAGAGCACCCGCAACAGCCCACAATCACCGTTCCATCCCCGCCACAACAGAACGATTTCCAGAGCCCCCCTCTTCCTCAGCCCAAGCCACTACACGCGTCTGCCAGACACAGCATCTTCACACCAATCGACGACAGCCAGTCCATGCTCGCAGCACACTGGGGCAGCAGCAACAACTCAAACCTGTCTCGCAGCGAAGCCCCCTACATCAAACAGGAGAACCGAGCGCAGTCGATTGACGTGGCCGCCATGTCGCGATTGCAGCCAAACGGTGACCCGAAGCCTCAGGCTCAGCCTCCACAAGCGCCTGTCCAGCAGCCGCCGCAGCGGACACAGTCTACGTCTTCCATGCCCACCATTCCTCCTCCGTCGCGAACAAACAGCCTGCGCATGGGTGAAAGCAAGCCGAGATTGAGGGTGCAGATTCCGAGCGAACAGTCCGACGCTGGAAGTGCCACGGCCGATTCATCTCCCAAAGACTCTGGAACTACGGGCGCAACTCCTGGACGAAGTACCGACGCATCGCACTCTTCCGGAGTAGTCCTACCTCCTCCGTCACCAAGTGCCAACTCGCTGCTCAGTGCCGGTGCAACTGGCCCGCCTAACCCTTTTGCTCGTCCTCCACCGCCATCGAACAGCAACTCGTACGGTAGCCGCGACAACATGGAAACCCCCATCTCAGCACTTCCCAGTCGCTTTGTTGAGAATGGTCTACTTCCCTCGCCTTCCAGCTTTTACCCCGAGTGGGGTTTTGGCCGCGACTCCAACATGCTGCCGAGCCCTTTGACTTTCCAGACTCCAGTAGCCCCGAACGGACCCAGCTTCGCCCGCGATGATTCTGCAGAGCGCAAGCGCAAGACGTCTGATCAGGGCTCAGATGACGGCAACCAGAAGCGAGTCAAGACCTGAGCAGCGTAACAGAGCTCGAAAGGCTCTTTTGCAGCAATCTTCTTTCTCGTGTGGCCTTGGCCATACTGTATTTGTACCCCTTATTTTTATCTTTCTGTCACGGTCTTTACTTCCTGGAGGCCAGCCAGCGATGCTCGATGCATACTACATACTGTATGTGTTGTTTTTTTTGAAGGATTTGTAGAACTTGGGTGCAGGGGCGTTGGATACCCACGATGATTATCGTTGTTGTCATCTAGTATTTTGTCTCGTTTCACAATTTGACGGTTGCACTTGGGCTCTCTTGGGCTACCGGTTATGGCATGACGAACGATCAGAGTTGCGATTTGCACTTCTTTGTAAAAAATAATACCAATGAACAACTTGGATGAGTCCACCCAAACATACAAGGATACCCCATTACGCAAGCTCTACGTGACTCGGAACTGCAGTGAACGAATGACCTGCAAACCCCACAGCAACTGGCCGAACCTTCGGAAATCGGAACATTGGGTAAGAACACGACGGTCAAGTCTTTGCGCTATGCCACCCCTGATTTGGCCGTATTCGCATCGCGGTAGACATTCCCTTGTTGTTGACCGGCACGGGGGCTAGTGCGTCATAGGGCCAAGGCGACTGCCCCGCTGCGCATATGCCTACCCAAGGGGTCGCCGTTGGTGTCAGCCGCAACCGGGCTGTGAAGGGCGAAGTTGGGCTTTGATCGTTGGAGCCGCATCTTACTCGGCTGATCGTAGAGCCTTTGTACGATAACCTACTAGCATCTTCCTGTGTTTGGGAGTCACTTGTCTGCGTGACGATTGTCTGCCCGCGCCGAGAAGCTGAAGCTTGGTGTCACCTTCATATATCAGCCCTCGACCTTGCGACATCTTGCTTTCCACCCTGCAAACACAAGACGACTCGCCCCCATTATGGCCTACAACAAAGGCTTCAACCCGGACAGGCTGCCTATGCATGCCGAGCCTGAGCAGGTACGTCTTTGCAACCCCTCGACGCGCCTGCAGGACTGACGTAGACCAGGCTGCTGCGATGATGTCGCAAAACGCATCGGCGGCCTCACGCCCACCGCGCACCAGCTCCGCGCGTCCCGACTACAACAAACCTCCCCCGCCCGTTCCTAGCGGCCAGAGATACGACACTCGTCCCGATGAGCGCTATGGTGGTGGACGCGGCGCAGGAGGTGGTGGATATGACAGCAGACCCCCACCAGGCGCATACAGCGACCCGCGGTACGACGGCCGGTACGACGCGAGGCCAGACAATAGAATGGGGGTTGGATCGCCTCCACCAGTCAACTACGGTCATGGCCCTCCGCCACAGGGATATCATGGAAGACCGCAGTTGGCGCAGCAGTCGAGACCGCCGCCTACTCCTGCACCACCGCCAAGAGATGCGAATGACCGCGAAGCGCTGTGGAGACTATTCGGCGCGGTCGACAAAGACAGTATGTTGTAGCAAGACTTCCTATATGCAGAATGCTAACGCATGCGACAGAGAGTGGTGAGCTCACAGAAGCTGAGCTTCGAACAGCGCTGGTCAACGGCGACTGGACACCTTTCGATCCTCACACCGTCCGTATGATGATCCGAATGTTCGACACCAATAGATCTGGTTCCGTCAACTTTGACGAATTCTGGTACTTGGCCTCGTCCCTCTCCTGACAGGTTCAAGCTAACACATTGTTTGTAGTGGGCTCTGGGGTTTCCTCTCAGCCTGGCGCAGCCTGTTCGACCGTTTCGACCAAGACCATTCCGGCAGCATATCCTACGCTGAGTTCAACGAAGCCCTCATCGCCTTCGGATACCGTCTCTCGCAAGCATTCGTCACTCTTCTGTACCGCACGTACGACCGCGACGGACGCAACGCACTGAGCTTCGATCTGTTCGTCCAAGCGTGCATTAGTCTGAAGAGGATGACGGATGTGTTCAAGAAGTACGACGAGGATCGCGACGGCTATATCACGCTGAGCTTGTAAGTGGCATACTTAAGAGTGTGAAAGAATGCTTTTTGAACGTGTGCTAACTATGTTTGTAGCGAGGAGTTTCTCACAGGTGCGCAAGCTTTATTCCTCTTCAACTCGATTTCGGCCTCCACTGATACCGGACTCTACTAGAAATCATCCGCCAGCGATGAACAGCAGGAACACATGTATACCATTTGCGCAACACTTGGATGCGTTGCCACTCTGGATACTCTCGGGCATTTGGTCGCCTACGCAAAAGGGAACAAAATCTTACCATGGCCCATTCCGTAGTGCCACGTCACGTCGAAGGAAGGCGGAACATCTGAACTGGTATCCAAACGAGCGAGGAACATGTGTGGTTATGGTCGGAGACCAGGCATACTTGATGAAGGTAATGAATCTAGATACCCGTTTGATACAAACGAAAACATTGATACTACGTTTGCTTCTCTCGAACTATGTGCAGACTACAAGCACCTAAACCTTTCTCTCCACCCCCATCTCTTCCTTCCGGCACCGCCTCGACGACGATAATAATAATAGTCATCGCCGTCATCGCCTCCAGCATCGTACCTCACTACAGTCAATCCTGACGCAGCGTGCGTATATGAGTGTTCCCGCACGCGATGCCCTCCCTCGCGGCCTTCATGGTAGCCGTTGTAGTCGAACACAGGGCCGTAGTGAAGGTGTCTTGAAATGTACAGTCAGTGCAGTGCTAGTAGGAAGGAATCCATTTACCAAGATGGCGTGAAATATGGGGAGAGAATAGACAAACTTACGGAGCATGGTCATATCCAAAGCCTCGGGGTCGAGATTGGTACCGTGGCATGGTGGGATCTTTTGGCAGGATTTTCTAGTTGTTGAAGCTTTTGAGGGACCGCAGCGGGGCTTGATGTTGAGCAATTCGTAAGTGCGTAGTTGGATGCGCGAAGAATCTGATAACAAAGAGTATTGAGAGGTTCATGTTCGATTGTATGATTATTTGTTACAACAAAGAAGGACCTGACTATTGGAATGACAATGCATACTTGAGCTGGCATGTCTCGGTGTCGAGTACACGTTGGAGTAATTGTGTTGTGTGAAGCGCGGGCATCTATGAAGGGCGATGACGAAGTATTCTGGGCAGCTGATGACGAGCGGTATTATGAACTTGCACTTCACTGTAGTCTATACTGTCTCTTATCATAGCCCGCCTACAGCGGGTATAACCCCATTTGCTTACACTAATGCAGAAGAAAAGCATTACATTAACATGGGAAAAAAATCCTCGAGCCTACATTAACTTCAGATTACCTACTTTGCATGTTTTTGTCTTAATGTAGTCTGTAGACCTGTTTAGTTTTTTTCTTGTATGAGACAGCATTCATATTTGTTCATTAAAAACTAATGTAATGTCTATCTCTTTCTTAGGAGACGCACTCTAACACGAGACACTAATGACCTTAGTCACCGCAAATAAGAGCTGGTAATCCAGTGCGCCCTTCAATTCTCGAGCGAGAACGGTCAACACTACCATATCCGCGAACTGAGCCTGCCGAATACGCAACACCCACTCTCCGCCGCTCGCTAGCATCCAACTCATACAGGAATGTACTTCTCTGGGATGAACCCATTTGATTTCCACCCGTAGTACCCAAGAAGAGTCCACTCCGTTATTGCTGCCGGCACAAACCCCTTCGTTGGACTTGTTAATGACACCACTGTCCTGGAATATCCCGCCTCGCCACAAGAGGCGGATGGCTTACATCCCATTGATGCTCAGAGGTTCCGGCGCTGTACAAGATAAGTAGCTGTTGAAGGCCTTCAGGTCGAAGAAAAGATTCTTAAAGACTGGGGGAGCATCTTCGGATAATTCAAATTAGAGGAAAGCATGAAGATGGCCTCCTACTAGGGTATGTACCGAACGGATTTGTCGAGTGCTATCTCAAAACCAACCTTAACACCTCATCGACGCAGAGACTAACCTAGGGACGACAAGCCGCCGAAGGTCTCGCCTACGTCCACACAAAATATGTCATTCAAGGCGACGTGAGTGTTGGCAACCTCCTCCTTGACCGACAGTCATCGGTCAAATTATATGATTTTCAAGGTAAACTCTTGCACTCTGATGGCACCGTCGCCTTAGATGGTGGGTCAAGCGAGAGAAGCATGTCATCAATGCCACGTTCGGATCGCAACTACCGTAACTATAGAACCAACATATTTGCATTCGGGACAGCACTCTGCGTTATAATAAGTGGCCAACTACCCTTTCCTGACCTTGATACTTTAGATGAGGACGAGATCCATAGAAAATTCGAGAACCACAACTTTCCACCTTTAGAGGAACTTCCGGCTGAAGACGTTATCCGGAAATGTTGGATCGGAGAATATGGAAATGCAACTGAAATCGTAGGAGACTTGCAGATGCTGGAAGAGCGTACTAGATAGGGGAACTTCTTAAGGACATCATGCGACACTGTCCTTGTGGATCTATCTAAATAAGTTTGGTATTTGTGCTTACAAATGTATATCTTCCTTGAACAGTAAGCTTACTTTGTCAACACTTCGGACAAACTCCACCATAAACTTTGCTCTTGCCAGAAGGGTTGTTGCCCTTGATTCCTCTGCAAACTAGAGTACCTGCGTCCTCACACGTGACAACCATGCCACTGTTTGCGCCTGTAGATAGGTAGTAGCCTTGCAATAAGCCGACGGCGCCGCAACCAATGATGAGAACTTGTGGTTTCGACGAGATAATGATGAGAGGGTATTGTAGTTGTGATGGTATATAAAGAAGGCTCGTAGTCCTCAATAGATTTCAAGACGTGCATCGTCCAGCCGTGAACCATCCAGAGCGTTTGAAATTACTAATAGCATCCCAAGGTAACAAATATTATACCGTGATTACCGTTCCCAGACCGAGAATATCGAGCCAGTCACATTTTGGACATTGGATTACAAATATTTTGGCCTATCTGCATCAGCTATCTCTGGTACTTCTGCACTTTCCGCAACCTTAGCATGCAATTCATGTATGAACTCAGCCTGACGTAACCCCCTTTGCCAACTCTGACCTCATATGCGTCTAAATAGCTTCTACTCTATTCAGAAACGCTTCGTGATTAGAATGAAAAAGGGAAGCCCGCTAGTCACACACCCGGATTACTGATCACAAAGGCCCAACGAGACAAGGATTTGAGCGCAGAAGGGTGTGCTTGCATTTGATTTATGCAATTCCTTGAGTCTAGACTCCAAGGCAGTAAAGCACACAGTATATGAATTGGCGATTTTGCTGCGTCGCACAGAAATTGCTTGTCCAGCGCGGTTGTGCTGCTCTCTAGATCTGATGAGGAGCAGATTTGGAAATTGTGTCATCGTGCTGCTCGGCCAGAAAAGTTTCTCTGGACGAAAGAAAGGCCCAAGAGCAATCTCCGACTTCGTTTGTAATCGAAGCGCACTAGTCTTGGCCATGCGCAATTGAGTCAAGTAAGCGATGCCGCGTTTCTTAGGTAAACAGCGGAATTAGTTCCTAGACCTTTTGTGTCCTCATAGATAGTTCACCCCCCCCCGCAAAGAGATGAACCACATAGCCAAGTCTCCGCCGCCAATCACCATAACTCCCCCTCTACAAGTCCACGCCTTTTGAACACAGGCTCCGGTTCACTTCATAAAGTGTATCTCACTATGGCCTTCCCTAACAGCTTGTTAAGCCAATCAACATGGCGTCAAGTAGGCTTATGCCTCACGACTACGGTCTTTGCCCTCGGAGCCCTGGCTCTTGTTTCACCAACGGCCGCTGGAAATTCACTCGGAGTCGTTCCTACTACCCCCGAAGGCCATGAGATCAATGAGAAATCAATGATTTTCCTCGGTATCCGCGACATAGCCGTTGCCTCGACATTATTCTGGTTCTACTCCGAAGAGAAAACTAAAGAGATGGGTGTCTTACTCTCTTCTTGGGTTCTGGTCTGTGTTACAGACACGTGGGTAGCAACGAAGGGTCCAGGCGGGTGGGACAAGGGTATTGGCACACTTTGTGCAGGTGCTGCTGTCACTGCTTTTATTGGATTAGGACTGTTTCAAACGCAATAGTGTGTTGTTGCCGACAAAGCATTCGCGCGATGCTCGCGTAGTGACATGTCGCAAGACTACACGAGACTTTTTGCTATCCTTTGCTTCTAAATCTTATTCAGAAGCATTGCTTTAGTCTACATTCCCAATTTCTGGTTTGCAGGTCTGGGAATCATCTCCAATCTTATCGTCATGCCCGCAGTGCCTCTCTACGCGTACTATCTTTAAAGGCGCCAGCGACTGAGTTAGCTATGGTGGACCCAAGTTGAGATGGGAACGATTTTGTACTTTGATCGAGCAGAAATTGTGTCAGGCACTATCACGAACATGAACTCGGCTACCTTGTCCGTGTCCGTACGCGTGATGCACGCCGAACAGCAAATACTCTAAACTCACCACTACATAATTCCACCGCATTAAGCCCGATCGAAACAGAAACGCTAGATTCCAAAGAGAATTTCCTGTACTCTGATGTAGCTTAAGAATTTAGTGTGAACCGATCTACGCTATTGCGGAGGCTTTAAGCAATCCGACTCTAGTAAAGAGACGATACCGCCGTCTTACTTCGAACCTAGTATAGTGGACTTGCTTTAGGATAGCTTTAGAAGATGTGTGACATAAGTCCGGTAGGATTATAGGCGTTGTTGTAAAGTTTTAGCCAAAGTATTGTTATTTGTCTCGAGTCTGGGTGCGTCTTTCGACGAAGGGATGGACATTATACAATCTTTATCGCTGGATCTGTCTAACAACACATTCTGGTATCTAGGGGGTATATAAAAAAACGTTAAGGAAAGGCGTGAACTCATTCATGAGGTCGTGTAGAAAAACAAAAACCGCTATACTGCAAACATTTCTCCATGTCGACTTGACCAATTTGGGAGTCTAGAGGTTGTATGATCCGCTCTGTTCTCAACCTTTAAACTTTGTAGGGCTTGCGAGCACGGCGAGAACCATGGTCTTTGCCTCCGATGCAGAAGCTGGCGATCCATCCAAGCAGCGCGATGAGCATAAGTGCAGTGGCAGCCCATGTCAGGGCAAGGAATTTGCCGCCCCAGTTCGCGTTCAAGCCGATGTCGTTACCGTGCTTATTGATGACATCAACGCCCTTAACCATTACCGCAGTGACAAGGGCGCTCGCGAGGCCAATAGCCAGGAAGGCGAGTGTAGCAAGAAGGAAGTTGATGCAGGGAGTGAGTCTTCCGTTTCCGATGAAGATTCCAAGAACGCTGGTGAGGAGCGTGATGAAGATGAGGCAGATGGCAATGACGTAGAGTACAAACATGGCTGCCATGAGCGCATTGAGTGCATCGATGCCGTTCTGGATGTCCTCTGGCCACTTCAAGTCCTCCAGGGTGATGTCCACGCCTGTCTTGTTGATCGCTTCTTGGATGATGGCAGTCGGGTCAAACTTGTAGGTAGCCCTGCTCTTTGCGCACTCGGTGACGTTCTTGCTAATGTCATCCTGACTCAGCGTGGCGTTGGCCACCTCTCCAGGCTCATACTGTCCTTGGCAGTAGTTGAGCATGTGTGCCGAGTACCAGTCCTCAATGCCAACGCGCTCGCGGAACTCGTCGATCTGCTCATTGATTTCGTCGGTGACGCTATCGGTAATGGAGTCGGGAATGAGGTTTATGATGGACGAAAGTGTAGAATCGGAGTCTTCAGATGGAGCCTGGATGAGCGTTTGCCCAACAGCCGACGTGTTGAGTGTGAGGAGAGAGTAGTCTTCCATGAAGCCTTTCTTGTGGCCGGCGAATAGGCAGAGAAACGAGAGGATGAGGGCCGCCGTACAACATAGCACCGGTAGTACTGCGATGAAGCGCATCGTGATGGTGTTGGTTTTACGGTTGTGGTGTAGGTGTAAAGGTGCAGGTGGGCGCGGTCCCTCTATGTGCTACCCGTGAATGGTGATTTATTCAAAGAGCGCTGCAAGGCTGAAACGCGGACAAAAGACAAAAGCGATGGATGGTTAGTGTGGGTCAAGGGCGATAGAGAAAGAGTCAACCACTTATACGTGACGCGCAAATACAAGCTTGCGATGCGACGACCGTGCGAAAGACCCTCACGTCACTCACTAGTGCCCAGCCATGGCAACAAGCGAATAGCAAACCCTACCAACAGGGCCTCAGCCTCGAGATCAACGGCATTGAATACGAATCAGGGCCTTTTCAACACACTGACCACGATGTTGACGTGTTGCTGGGCGTGTGGTGTTTAGACCCTGGGAATATGACGTAGCGCAGCGCTAAGCGAAGCACATACGCAGGGGTAAAGCAGGAACGTCAGGAACTTGACGTGCCTAGATTTTTGGTTGGGTGATGATGGCAGATTTCAAAAAAGAAAGAGTGCCGAAGCGTTTCGTCAATCTCTGCATCGGTGTAGGCAGGAGTGCGGCGCTTGCAGATGTGCCAGCCACGCGGGAGTGGGGTGCACAGCCGCAACGTGCGTGTGCGGGTACGAATCGATGCAGACTACGGTGACACAAATAGAAGCTAGATTCAACAAGATCGCCTACAAGTGAGCATTGTAGATCAAGAACTGGCTTGTCTAGTCTTTTTGTATTCGGGACTATCGCTATGGTCCCGTCGTCTATTCGTGAGGCATCGTCTATCATGATGACCATAAATGCATTACTTTCGTAGAGCAGCCTGTGCTCTCGGACTTTTAGAGTGGAATACTTATAAGCAGTTGTGGTTGTGATGGAGTGTTGCGCATTGCGCTTTGGTGTTGAGTCACAGCTGAGGGGGGGGGGGGCTCGGTGCTATCCGGCCTCACGACGGCGTCTTCTTAGAGTTCTTGGTGGGTTGGGTTGTTGACGACGAGCCAGCGCTGATACCGTCGGTAAAGGGTGAGTATGGCGCTGTCACTGAGTGCGGGGGTGCTCGCTGGCCAGACTTTGTGCGTGGAGGCTCAGCGGAGCCCGGCCACTTCTTCTGCTCCTCGTGCATCTTGTCTAGTGGCTCTCCGACTATGTGATACTTGTCCCAATTGACGGGTGGACATCGCACAATGTTCTGCGGCTGCGGTATTGCGGGGAACTTGGGTGGGTCTGGCTTCGCGTCCATGTGCGTGGAATCTTTGCGCGTGTCTGCGCTGTTGGCATCTTGCTCATTGCTGCTTGCTGGGTCGGACAGACCTGCGAGTGTTGGCGTGAGGATGTCCTGATACGACTGTGAGGCCTGCGCGCGTTGTTCTTGCAGTGACCGCACAAACGCCTGCGGGTCGGACACAGCGGCTGCCTTGAGGTCCTGGAGCGCCCTCAGGTCGCGCTTGCTCTTTTCGCGCTGCAGCTGCAGCAGCGAAATGGCGGATCGCAGGGCGATGGCATCTGGGTTCTCGCTCTCAGATATGGCGACGGACGGCGGCTGCGGTCTGAAGGTGGCCGTGGGCGGAGGGGCAGGGCGGGGTCGGGCTTCGGTGCGCTCCACAGGAGCTAACTGGGCAGCGGACGCCGTGGGCGTGAGAGGTGACACAGGCGGACGGTCAGGAGTGGGAGACTTGGAGCGGGCGCCAGAGTGCTCCGAGGCGGTCGAGGCATCGCTGGAGGACACCGGGCGCGTGTTCGTGTCGACCAGGAGCGCGGGCATGGCGGCGTGGAGTGAGACGTCTCCAGGCGCAAAGCCGGAGAGTCCTGGCAGGATGGCGATCGGCGACCACGCTGCGGTGAAAGCGAGGTCAGGCCACGCAGAGGCCTAGGAGCGCTGCTGGTAAATCTCCGGCGGTGGTTCGCCGCGAGGTGGCGGCGTCTTAGGCGCTGTCTAGACTTGTGCCGGGGCCGTCCATGCCAGATGCGATTTGCGAGGGGGCTGTCTGTCGTGCAAGATTGTGCGCCGGAACGCCCACGCAGTCTGCTGTCGTCGACACGTCGCGAGATGAAGTGGGAGGGTTGTGCGGAGCCGGCCTGCGGGCGATAATTTCTTTGGCTGCGATTCGGCTGTACGGGAGTCGATCTCGTCTATCTTGTAACAAAGCCGGGCATCCAACATCAACCAGCCACACGTTGCACAGTCCGCCGACAACACTCGATGACCCTGGCGGAAGAGATATTGATGAGCCGCGTCTCTCGTATTCAATTTCGAGTGTCACACGATGGTCTGTGGTATTAGAAATGTATCTGGGTACATACGTCTTCTACCACTATCCAGCCGCGACCGGAAAGGAGTGTCCGAACATGGTAATCCGCGCTCCAAGAATGTACACCACTGCGATGCCAGTTGTACACTGACCTCGGTTGCACTTGCTTGTGGCCGTGCGTGGCATTCTCAGACAGCGATTGCGTGACGCGCCGCTATTCCCGGCCTCTGAATCTTGTCGTGTCCATCCGACCTACATACGGCCTGGTCGAACAGAATGGCAAGTTCCTTGAGGGATATAGGAGACAAAGTAAGGGCTAAAGACGGCATCGGCACGAGGCAGCGTCAGTGCACTGCTCTGAAGCAGCGGCCAACTCACAACCGACATAACGTCTTTCAAGATCTGCCCTCTGATTGCCAATTTGCATGTCGCAAAACGCGTCTGTCTAGTCCGGCGGCATCTTCGCAGATGAGAGTCTTACGCAGCCGAACGCCTGCAAGGGTCAGCGCCAGAGCGAGAAGCCACCAAGGTAATCCACCAAAACGCCATGCGCAGCCCGCCAATGGCAGTAATCTGATAGGCGGTGCCGCGTGGATAGCCATCAGAATCACGTCTCTTGAAGCGTAGCGTACCCGTCCCAGGCTGCGTCCTCCACGGTGAGTCGCTCTTGCTTTTTCCTAGCCTTGTGAGCCCTCAATTGCGCCTTCTACTTGCAGACTCTCCAGCTCGATACAGACACGCCCATTTCCCTCATCTGCCGTCCCGTCCTCGGCCCTCACCTCTCTACCCCCATATCATCCTTCCAAATGCCACTCAAATTCCTCACTTCTCGACCCTCGACTACTGTCCGCTACCTGCACCTGCATGACATGCGCTACGCCTTAGCGACGGCCTGCCAATCAAACGACGATCAAACTGGCACTGACTGGCCGCTAAACCCTAAGGGCCCACCCGACCGAAATCACTTTCGTTAGCCATGGCTCCGAATGCAGACTTAACAGCACAGTCCCCGCTGGCGCGCATGCCCAAGCTGAAGTACAGAAATCCGCTTCCGTCCGACAGCCTTTCCATCGCCGACTCTGCTTCCCAGGACACTGGGCCCGACTCTGCTTATAGTCAAGAGCCGCCCGCGACCCCGGATTCAAACGCTCCTTCGAACATCTCCCGTCCTTCCTTCGACACTACCTCCCTGACGTCATCCAGTCTGGCTTCCATATCCTCCAGCAACTCTTCGTCAAATGGCTCAAAGTCATCGAAGAAGAAGAAAAAGGGCTCCGTGCTTGGCTTCCTCTCTTTAAAGGAACCGTCTCAAGTCGCTTTGGAGCAGTTTAAAGAACAGCAGCGCAAGCAGAACCTCAACTCCGGAACCTCTACGCCGCAGTCAAGAGCCAGCAGCAACTATGTCGGCCAAAAACTTCCAAACTCTGTCCCCAAGGTCAATTCGAAATGGGACGGTGTTCCTGAATCTGTCAAACACCGGTACTCAACAGCAAGCGCATACAGCAAGGACAACAGAATCAGCGTATCGTCCAAGGGCTCCTTTGGCTCGCCTCTCAAAAACGCCCCCTGGAACGAATCGAGGTTCTCTGTAATGACAGACGGCACCCGCAACCCGCCCAACTCAATTGCATCTGCCTCCATATCAAACCTTACTATCCGAGATGGACCTTCTGGGCCGGGATCCTCACCATCAACTACCACGCTCCCGGAGATGTCCTACTATTTTCCAGATGATCCCGCTGCGTCTGGCGCGTTACCCCCCAGGTCCGAGAGCGCCGGCGCGTCCTATGATCCTACGACGCAGTCGCCAATTCGGCTATCAGACTCAACTTCGAGCGATCGTCCAAGCATAGACGGATCAGTAGACTCGCGACCACATTCCCCAGCCTCTTCGACGACGTCCGCAGATACGATCGTTATGGACACCGCAGACACTATATTCCGAAAGCTCAACGATCGGCCTAATTCAGGAGCATGGGGAACGGATGCCCACGCTGTTCAGGCGCCTACTGAGAACAAGTCTGTCGATGTGCCCGACTCACATGACTTCCTCTTCCAACCCCAACCCGTTGTAGAGCGCCGACAGAGCGAACCGCTCGCCATCTATGAGTCGCCCTTGGCTGCATCGTCTATCCCACATTATGCCCCTCAGCGACCGGTGCAGAACTTCAGTCGGCCAATGGCAACGAAGGGCCCACCGCCGGTTCAGCGGTCTACACACACGCCGCATTATAGGAGGACACCATCGGCCCCAGTGCTGCCAACTTTGTACGAGGCGTCGCTAGCGAGCACTGATGATCTTCGAGAGGATCGCGATGATGACGACGACGATGATTCGTATTCTATTGCTCCTTCTACCATTGCGCCATCTGAGCTCTCCAAGCATTGGTATGAGTCTCCGCGTGAGCGTCTAGGTCTCGGTAGGCGACTTCAGATCAACGACGTTTCACCTTGGGATGAGCAGAGAGGGGCAACAGGTAAGCCCAAGAAAAGTCGGTTGTCAATGTTTGGGAAGGCGGTGTCGAGAGGATAGACTTTGCAGGCAAAGCTCGCGCATTGACTGACTCCCAATGGGTAGCTTCGTGCGAACCTGAGCGATCATCGACCGGTGCTACAAAAACACTCGGCTCTTGATACGCCAACTTGTGTGTGAACTTTTGCGATTAGCGATATCCAGCATACCCCCGCTTCGGCGATATTCTTGTACGGCGGCATTTCTGAACGCCAGTTTCTCCAACATAGATACCCATTTCACGAATCTTACCAATCTGCTCTTTAATGGCTACATCAACACGCATCGTTCTCTTAGGTAACGTAATATTCAATTCCTCCTCATATACGAGCGAGCTTCGTTACGATTCCGATCTCGTGGAGTTGTGGGGGAACATGGCGCGAATCGCGCGTGGATAAGGTTTGACGCAAGGCAACTATCTATCACGTATTGCGTCCATCGCACGTATCTCATGCAAGCCCCATTCTCACTAGTCCGCCTTTTCGAACCCTATATTGCTTCTGCCGTGGTTCTCCAGCCCCAGTCTAGCGTGACTGTTTGCCGATCGACAAGCCCGTCGAAACCTTAATGCCATAATCCACTCCCTTGCAGTATCGGAGCGAGCACGCCCTGTTACCATTCTCTTTGACAGGCTCAATGTGATTCGCCTAGCGGACACTTGTTCCAATCCAGCTTACACGTCATTTAGGTCGATCAACTCGATCTGCTCGCCGAACAAGTCAACCCAAGACCAGAAGTGGCATGATAACACAAACCATCGAACCACCATAACGATAGTTTGACGCTGGCTGTCGCAAAGTGCGCTTGTATCAGAAGTCAACTTCTTTGGCGGACACGCTCGAGGATCTAGCATCGGCAGCTCCGTGCAAAGGCCCTTCTTTGGTCGGCCTATGAAAGTCGCGATGCAGCTAAATCGATTGCCGACATACTCCCGCTAACGTAGCTTTCTCCAGATCATCACATGGCGCAGCATGGTACTCCCTTGTGCCGCTAGCTTGATCGACAGGGCACACACGTCCACACCCCGTATTCCTAGGATACCCACGATCAAACGCCATACGTGTTTCCGGAAGAGTGAGCGACTGCCCATGCTTGGATCAGGCCAATCTTCAGAGTGAATAGTAATGCGTTGTTATGAACCTTGAACTTGTTTCCAGGGCCGGAACATACGCGAGCTGCAGCATTTGGGAGCGGAAAGCTGCGGCGCTGAGCATGGCACATGGAAGAGCCCTGTCCTCGATACGGTCAGGTATTGTGCTCTTTTTGGATTCTGAAAGAAAGGAATTTGGAGGAAGAATCTTTACGAGACTGCGACTCGCTGTTTATAGATGCGATGGACATATATCTCCACGAAGTATAACTAGAAGAGAAAAAAAGCTAAGGAGGCTACATTTCCTTAACATTCTACAAACTTGAATTGTCAAGGCATTGTAGACTTCGGGGCACCTGTCTATTTCTTCCCTCGAATGGGATGCAGAGCAGAACGCCGCATGAAATTGGCGCAGATCAATTTTGATACGACGCCACACATAGTGCTCCACATCAAATGATCCGTTCATTTTTTGCGTTTCTCCCACTTGCTCTCACTTGCTCTCACAGCCGCCGAATTGTTTCGGTGTCGGTGAGACTGCAGAAAAATGTAGACCAGAATTAATGGTGAGCTCTCAGAGAAGTGATGATAGGGTGTTCTATTTTTGGAGCTCGCTGCTGACCCACAGGTAACATCAATATATCGCATCGCGTCTTTGGTGATTTCTGGTTCATGTGCTCGTTGAAGGGAGGAAGAGATATGGAAGGTATATTCATACACATGGGAGATAGCATGCGCAAGGTGATGTCGGTGATGCCGGTGATGTCTGCGATATGTACATTACCGTCAACAATCCGAACATGTTATATTGATGCGCAATTTTGACGGTGGCAGATTTCCATCGATCTGTGGAGATTGTGATTTGTTCTGGATAATCCTGTTGTTTGAATGCAGGTACCCAAGGTCGCCAGGCAGCACATAGAACTCTTGTAGACACTTTTTGAAGAACGAAGAACGAAGAAACAGCCATGGGGCATAGTCCTTGGGACTTTGGAATTGTAGGGAATGGTGATGTTGATAAAGAGTACGAGAAAGCAATACTATTTGGACTTTTATATGCCCTGTCTACAGCACAAACACACGCTAACCTAGGAAAACACTGAATAGATCTGCAGCCTACATCAACGTGGAAACATGCAAAGTAGGTAACCTAACGTCGATGTAGGCTCTAGACCTGTTGAAGTTTTTTCTTGTAGGAGTTAAACACGCACGCGGTGGGTAGCTGTGGGTCTCTAGCTTAATCTCATGCGACGCAGTGTTTGATGGTTCCTACAGAGTTTGAGTTTCGCGCACCGCGACCTCTTCATCCAAAACTTCACCCGAACGGTGTCCAAAAGAGCCAAAAGTTATATTCATGAATCTGGCTGCGGGGTGTTAAAGAAATGAACACTTCGTACACAGTCATATTGCAAGCTTTTGAAGTATGTAGAGCAGGCGCTACAAAGACAATGCTGTTCCATCGTCTAAAAGAGGGAAGCAAGAAGTTGTGGTGTTATAACGAAGCTAAATGGAGTAATTACATGCGCTCATGCAATAGAACTTTCTGTCATTCTATTCCAATCAAAATAGCCTTCTGATTGACAGATGCGAAATGTGGGAAGAAAGATCAACCTAACAATGTCTTCGTACCAGCTTTCCACAAGGTCTACACGGATAGTAGTATACTCACTGCTAAGAGCGTATGTCAATGAGTTGAATGGAAGCGATCGAGCCGAAGACAGTTATGGAGCTCATGGGGGTGGAATCTACGACATGCCATCGGGACTGACGGAACCGTGCCGCCGCGCGAAACCCTGGCTGTGACGTACCCCTGGCTCATCACCAATGCTGCAATTGGACTCTCGACAGCTGTGTACATCAAATTACTTTTGAAATCGACAAAAAATCTATCTGTAGTTCCTTTGTTTCGCATCATGCCCACAGCTTGGATGCGTCTGGCTAATCAGCGACGTGTCTCTCTGATCATGAAGCATCTTTCTGATCCACAGGCAATGCGAAGGTCAGCAGCCACCGCCGTGACAATCGAGAAGCGGGAGGCATATCGCGACGTTCGTCAGAGACATGAACAATAGAGTCTTATACTCGATAAGAGATCGAGATCCTAGATATCCGTTCTTCACAAAACGAAAGGTGCGAGCTTTCTTGGAGCATGCCAATTACCACCAGTCTTATACGCGTTTTAGACGTGATGATCGGTTGCGTCTGTATCGCAGTGCTCAGCGTTACTTTTTCTTGGAACAGCTAGAAGTGTTTGAGCCCGAGGAATACGTGTACCTAGGTAGACTTGGGGTTCTCGTGTTGGAAGCGTGCAGAGAAGCTGACCTCGGGAGGGGCACAGCTTGTCGGCCCAAGCCTAAACGAGCTAGTCAGTCGCGAAACTCACGTTTTCACGCGAGATAACCGCTGATTTGAGACAACGTGACGTCGCACGCTACGCGTCTTTTGAACCCTTTGACTTGAACCCCATCATTCTGATAACACCAACCAAATACTAATATACTACCTTGCGTCATGTCAGGCGAACCGGAGTCTTCAGTGGCGGTACCGGCACCTTATTACATTTCCAAATCGAAAATATGTGCGAATAGCAAAGGCGAGAGCATCGGTAACGGTATGTTCGCTAATCGAAGATTTGGTGCGGGCGAAGAAATTGCAGCCTTCAAGGTAAGTCTTGACTGTACGAAATGTATGTGAGACACATACTGACTTCGTACATCCAACTCTATAGCGACCTCTTGTTGGGTCATTGGAGACTGAACGGCTCCTCGACACCTGTGCAAATTGCTACCTCTGGACTGAAGGTTCATCAACTGGAACGAGGCTGTATGTACCGGAAGGTGCAAAAGTGAACAAGTGTGCTGCATGCCAGAGATTCCACTACTGTAGCAAGGTACGTCGAGCTATCTATTGATATATTCACAAGACTAAGATGCATCAGGCATGCCAAAAAGACGCATGGAACCGGGGACATAAGCATGAATGCAAGATATTGAAGCCAATGGCTGGTAGACACCTGCCTAAAGCCTTCCTTGCATGTATGGAACTACTTGTCAGGCGAAAGCACGGCCTGATTTCCGATGAAGAATGGGAGCTGCTTTGTCGCTTACCCTCGCACATTGATGACTTCAAGTGCAACGGAACCTATGAGAACATCGAGCTCATGGCTATGGGCGCTGGTCAATTCTCGTTATCACAAAACCTCTTCGACAAGGACTTTGTCGCAGCGATGTATGGCCGAGTAAGTCTGCGATGAACTCTTCTAATGCTCTTACTGACTCGCCCAAGGTCATGTCAAACGCTCTGACACTGATTACGCCTACATTAGATCCTCTCGGCATCATGATCGACCCCACACTCTGCCATTTGAATCACTCCTGTGACCCGAACGCATACATTATGATGGACGGTCCGCAAGTAAGCATTCGTACCCTCCGATCCATAAAAAAAGACAAAGAAATCTACATCTCGTACATTGATGCCACAAACCCCTACCACAAGCGGCAAGAAGAGCTTCAGTCGCGCTGGTTCTTCACCTGCCGCTGTGCGAAATGTCAGGAAAAGGCTACTCTCCAGGAAGATAACTGGCTAGTACCAGCAAACCCCCAATTTGCCTTGAGTAGAGACGAGATCGCAGCGATGTCAGAAAGCCAGGAGAAAACGTTTGGTCTATATACGCAACTCCAGGGGATGGATAACTCCGTGCCCGTTATCGAGGCGCTCAAGGAAACCATCAAGATTTGTCACGAGTCAAGGTTTTGGCCGATTTATCGACAACCGTATGCTGCAGTTCGCGACGACTTGATTGTAAATCTGCTCTCCACGGGGGAGTACCAGGAGGCATGGGCACAATGTGCAAAGCGATACAGATATATTCTCCCGAAGCTCTACCCAGTTCCATTTCACCCAGTCCGGGTAGTTCAAACATGGCAGATGGCGATGTTGGCCGCATATCTAGCAAGCACTGAAGAAGGTGTTGGTGCACCGGAGGTGAACATGGGTCTCATCGCCATGATGCTGGTAAAGCAGGTACTGGATGTAGCGCATCTCAGCCATGGGCCGGCTAATGCATTCACGAAGAGTGTGAAGGCCAAAGCAGAAGAGATGATAGAAGAGCTGAAGAGGAGTATCGGCAACCCGAACAGTGACGTCATGAACAGGGAGCTTGAAGTCCAGAGAGACAGGCTGATGGATATGGGGGACTGGGCTCAGGATGGCAAGCTACTGGAAGAGTTGAAGACGATACCATTGCACGAGAAAGGTTTCAGTGTATGAAGTATAATCAATTAGTCAAGAGATCGGAGCTGTCTCAACCGTCTGATATCCATCGCTGCATAGCCTTCGATAATGACAGTTTGTAGTCTCCCCTTCACCATACACCAGGTTTTTTCCACTTCCTCAATCCGGTGTGGACAGTCACCTCTATAACTAGGATGGAGGCAGGCTACATTATACTGAACTTGCGTGGTCCAAGAAAGCGTGCTCTTTCTCTAGCTTCTAGTTGGGTGTGGGTTTTACTTTCTCTACGTGAAGGTGAGTGGTGAACCTCTCTAGAGCCCCACAAGCTTTCACCGTCACCACCGCTTTACTTAGACAGCGACTTCTCTCACTACGCAAGCGCAGTAGTAGGGCGCCTGACTATTTCAGCTCATCCTCTGGCTTTCTACTCCATCTTCTTGACACCGCACTTCAAGTTCAATCTTCCCACATCGCAGACGAGCATCGCTCTGCAGTATCATCCTTTCAAACCAAAGGACAAATCCCCTCACATCACACCAACTTCAATATGCCTCCCAAGGCCGCCGCCGAGAAGACGGGCAAGGTATTCACTGCCGATGTCGTCGCCGCCGTCCTCTGCAGCACTGGCACCACCAGCCTGTCCAACAAGAACTACGAAATGATGAGTGCGCTCGACGGCGTCAAGACTGCCAGTGGTTTCCAGCATGACTTTCGTTCAGTACTCGCCAAGGCCAAGGAGCTCAAAGCGCGTCTCGAGTCTGGCGAGGAGTTCGAGCCGGTTCTGCCTGCTAGCAAGCGTGGTACGTTCTTCACCCAAATGCTTGGAGTTTTGCGACATCAACTGCACAGCTTTCCGATTTTTGACAAAACTAACATTGTATAGGTCAGACTACCCCGGTAACCCTAAAGGCAACCCCAAAGAAGAGGAAAGACATGTCTTCCGGCTCTGAGGATGCCACACCATCCAAGAAAAAGACGGCAACTCCAAAGTCGCGCGGCAAGAAGAGTCAGACCCCCGTAGAGGAGACCATGGATGAAGGTTTCCCCGATGATGCTGAGGAGTTCATCAAGTGCGAGAAGAAGTGGGAGGACGAGGTCTTCGCTTAAAGCGGTCAGGCTTGAGTTTGAGGATATGGACAGAATGTGGCATGGCATGAAAAAGTTTGTGGTCTGCAGACTACACCACGACAAAACAAGCAGATTGGAAGATCTGGTGTCAATGTAGGCTCTAGAGGGTTTGCATTTTTTTCTGAATGGGGTGCCTTCATGAAAGATGCGGTGAAGCCAGATGCACACTCAGGTATCTGAAGACAGTTATGAGGATCATCAACAGTTTTGCCGAGTACATGGAGCATCTTCCCACGACTTCATTGCTCATGACTTGTGTTGTATGCTCCAGCGTTCACAACAACATGAGACTCTAAAGGTGCATAATCAGTTGTAACACCTGAATGAGGAGCCTGTAGCACCAAAGACATCGATGCCGTAAGATTCTCTGGTCAGCGACGTGTACACGCTACTGGGTACACCTTACGTCCATACCCATATGACATCGTCAAATTAATGCCGGTATTTTTGGTTTCAGCGACATTCTTGTCTTTCTTGGTCTCAATGTTGCCGATGCTGGGCATGCATGTGATTTCTCTGCAAGACTGTTAGGGTGACATGCTCCAGCTTACCACAAGCAACGGGCGCATGCTGCTAGGATGTATGCAAATAGCATGATCATGCTTGACATAGCGCTCTGACATATCCAATGCGCATATGCATCTACCGGCTGCGATATCATCTCTTCAACAATAGTCACCGCTTCATTCTCCAACTTTGCATCTCTACACCGTGTATTGCCGGTCATTTTCGTCAAGTCCAGCCCACAGTCAAATCTCCTTTGAGTGGGGCCCAAATCTCGGGCCGTCTGCACACCCATCGGCTCCGTGCTAAAAACCGTAGGCTCATCACCGGTGTCCGCACCGACCACCCAAGTCTCACCCCTAGGCTGGCAAAGTCGTCCAGGGAAGGTCGTAGATCGCAGTCATGTCGGCGCATATCGATAGGGGGAGATCAGAGCGTCGATTGGAGTCGCCCTGGTAGAGGATGACGTCGCCCCCGGCGGTTAAGGTCATGTGCGAAACCGGCGTTCGCATAAGGTAGTGGTGGAGCTGACATGTTAGGCGAGGGAAAGTTACAAGAAGATGCCAGGTGCTGGGGGTGGGCGAGTAAGCAGCAGGGGGGACCTGGACGCCAATGCAGGTACAGTTCGACGCCTGTAGTTTGCGCCAGCACTTTTGCGCAGCGTCCAGGAATTCGAATGACAGTCTGTCAACGTCTTCTTGTACTCCAAATCCACGCCTCGTGTTCGTGCGTGGTCATGCGACAGCAGGATGGCAGCGAGGCCCCTGAATTTTCCCCGGATTATTGGGTGGCTTCTTCCTAACCTCCAAACAGCTAGCATCATGGCACGGCGGCCGTTGGTGTGCTCCTCATGCGCCGGGATGCATCGTCGGTGAGTGGCTCCTGGGCTAGACGCTCGCTGGTATCCTAGGCGAGATGCTTTGAGGGCTGTGCGAGAAGAGGGAAAAGGGGGCTCCTGGCCAAGCGTCTCACTGGCGAACGGCCGATTGGGCGCATGAGCATCCTCATCCATTAGCTTCAGAGCGAGCTATACTGCTTTCAGCCGGCAATTTTGCATCTTCTGCCGTTGCTTTGGCGTCTCGATCCGGTCCAGGTAGCCGTTGGGTGTCAGCGTATTCTTTATTATACCCCGTCGCCCACCCTCGACTTTTCTTCTTCACTCCAACGTCGCACTATCGCTGTACACAGTCACTCGTTCTTTATCCAACTACATATCCCTATACAGCTACTACAGTTCTAATACCCTAATCACCAATCCAACTACCGTCACCATGCGCTTCTTCGAGACCATCCTTTCCGCCGCGGCCTTCGCTGCCGCCGTCGCTGCCCTCGAGATCAACGACTTCCCTGCTGAGGGTGTTGTTGCTGGCCAGACCTACACCATCACCTACTCCCCCGCGGATGACACCCCCACCACCTTCATCCTCCGCCAGGGACAGTCCACTGACCTCGACACCATCGCCACTCTTACCAGTATGTGCCCGATCTGACTGTCAAACGATCTCACAATGTTAACTGAATTCCAGCTACCGCTACCGGTGGAAAGTTCGAGTGGACCCCCACTAAGTCTCTCGTTAACGAGCCCGACTACGCCCTCCAGATCCAGCAGGGAACTACCATCAACTACTCCGCCCAGTTCCCCCTCTCTGGTGGCGCCGAGGAGGATGACTCTCCCGCATCCTCTGCCGTCTCTTCCGCCATGGCCTCTGCTTCTTCCGCTACCGCCTCTGCTGCTTCTTCCGCCTCTGCTGCCCTCAGCAGCGCCATTGAGAGCGCCAAGTCCAGCATGATCACCAGCGCTGCCTCTGCTTCCGCCACCATCAGCCCTTCCGCTGGCGTCAACTCCACTGTCACCTCTGCCACTCTCACCCGCTCTGCCTCTTCTTCCGGCTCTGCCACTGGCAGCGCCAGCCTTCCTGAGGTTACTGACTCTGGTGCCAACATCCGCAGCCCCGTCGCTGCCATGCTTGGTGCCGCCGCCGCTTTCGCCTACTTCGCATAAGCGTTTTCCTTCACGACCTTATACTATAATTGTCCTTTTACGACATGTTAGCATTGGAATCTGTGGGAACCCCCCTCCAGCATCTTTTATCAACTAGAGTCACGCGAGCATAGGCGTCCGTGAATGGTGTGTCCGATGGGAACGCTATGCAAAGAGCTTGTATAGACGTAGCAGAAAATGATAACATGGAAGCATTTGCCCTACTCATTCTTGATCTTGCAAGTGATGCGCGCAATGATACCGTACCTCTCGTCTCATGATGTATCAGATTTAGTTTTGCTTGTGCAACCACAGATGCTTTCGACCTATGCGCACTTACCGTGAAACATCCGTTCCGCTTCCCTGCTTCTTTTGTTACTTCCGCATCGCTTGGAAGGTTTCTGTCATCGTAGCGCAGACGTCACATTCAATCATCCGCGTGGTACCGCATCCATCATGTGTCAACGATACAGTGGTACGAAGCTGTCATCATGCGTTGCATGCGCGCTATCCCCGCATGTCTATCACAGCAACTTGGTAGTACACAGTACTGTTTGGTGTGTGCGCAACATGACGTCTTGCGCTTGGCGCGTGTCAAGAGCCTGAAACGCGGAGTCGAAGATCGCATCTTGTCGTTCGTCGCGCCAGGAAAACTGTGGTTGACTGACCAGGTGACCCACAGCGGGATTGTTCCCCACCTCTCCACAGATGCATCAAGCAAGCTGCAAGAACCCGCTGCTCGTTGCCACACCATAATTACACCCCATCGACTCTCTCTTCTCTGTCGCATGTGTTGCTTGAAGGCGTCAACACTCTATTGCGTCTTGACAAGCACACAGCCTCAAGGACGCGAACACCAGCAGCACCCGCATCGCCTCCATCAGCTAGCTTCTAACCAGCCGGCGTACACCGAGTTCCACCACCACTATGTACTAGTACTGCGCAAGCCTACCAAGCAAGCCACCCGCATACCAACCCAAAAGAGAGTAGACATGTAGCACTGCCTGCTGCCGTGTGTTGCGCGCCAAATGTCTTCTATCACGCGGTCAACAGCGTTTTGATCGAACCAGGACTTGCCACGGCTTGTACACGCTAGCGCCGCGTAGTGGCGGCCAGGCCGAGGCTGATGTGCTTTAGCTTTGGAATAGATGGACTGATAAGTTGCATACCGAAAATTTCAAAGGACCTTCTTGCCGATACGGCGGCGCTGAAAGATATATTTAGTCTGTAATCGCAAGAGAGGCTAGTCAAACAAGGCTTGAATCGATGGTAGAGCGGTCGCGAGCTAGGAACCAATGAAGCGCAGCTGGAGCTGAACCTTGAATAGTATGGTGAGTCTTCGTCTTTGCTCAGGCTCACCGTTCATAGTGCTCTTGATCCTGCAAGTCTTTCGCCATTCTTCATTCCGCGCCATACGCGAAGGCTACAGTCTAACGTTGGGCATCATTAAATGCCTCAAGGCTTACGTAGCCACTTCCCTCGCTTTCGGTAACCGACATTGTTGCATTCGCTCATACTTCGGTATTATGACCAGGTTGTTAACATATCGTTAACCCTCGCTTTTACCTAACACGTTGACTCCAGCTTGACTAGGATACCAGGACCTTTACTGCAATGACGATCACGACCATGCCAGGTAGAGCCGAGTTGAGTTGAACGAACTACGCTATAACACAAAAGTTTTGTGATTAATTCAGTCAGCTCTTCCATCCTCATGGCTGAAACCGTGTAACAATATTGCTAGTGCGATACCACCTTCCAACCTCCCATCAATAGACAAAGTATTACGGGTTTCTTCTCCCACTCTTATAGCTCTTTCTCAATCTTAAGTGTTGGCGCAAACCATTCTGGTGTCTGTACCTAAACAACTAGCATCGACTTTTCAACACTCTTTCCATGGAGAAAAGTTCGCCCGTTGAGCAGATTACCCCTCCTCACATCATTCCTCATTCTTTCCTCTAATCTACACAAATAGCACTCCCGCAGCCCCAGCCATCGCCCCCGCAAAACCCATCTTCTTAAAACCTCTCACTGGAACCGCAGCACCAGTAGCCTCCACAAGGCCTGAGGCACCCGTCGCGCTCTCTGTGCTGCTTCCTAAACTCCCCGTACCCGTCACACTCTGTGAACTGGGATCAAAGCTCGCAGTTCTCGAACCAACAGCACTTTGTATCCCAGTGATTACTGTGACATCTTCGGTCACTAGGTTAGAAGGTATAGGTGATGCCGTATCGACTGCTAGACTCGGTGCCCCAGCTTCTGATGTTGGGAGCGAACTTGCTGGTGTACTGGCAGCGCTGTTCTCGACCGTAAAGGCGTCACCCCATGTTGGAGTTGGAGATGTGGATGGGAGTAGGTTCTCTGTTGATGTTGCTGCTATGGGTTCGACGACGAAAGGTTCACCCCATGACGATGTTGCCGCGGAAGAGATGCCAAGGAGGGAGAGTAGGGTCGTTTTTCTGAGTGAGGATTTGCGCATGTTGGCGATGTTTCCTTGGAACCCGTTGCTGTCTCTACTCGATGCTTGGAGCTTGCGTAAATTATTCTTGAGATGCGTGCACTGAGTGACAGGGTTTCAAGGTTCACGGCGATGGCTTCTTTTCACTTGGATGCCAGGGGACCCTGCGCCTATCCCGATACTCCGGATCATCACTATCCACCCAGAAATTGCCCTGTTGAGCGTGTAGTACTCACAAGTCTGACGTAAGTTTCCAGCACAAACAGCGATGCGTGTCGCGTTAACGTGGTGAGACAGCCAGCCTCCTGGCTTCTGATAGGCTATCAATCCCAAGGGGAGGTGTCTGATTGGCCAGGAAGGCTTAGCGTTGTCTCGTTCGGGTCTCCGCAATGCTGCCGCACGCGAACGACTGCCGGACCCGAGGTTTTGTGATGCCGAAACGACGCGCAACATGCTGCAGTGCAATATGCACTCCTTCCTATTATAGGAGCATGTCATGTTACAGAGAGACTGATGGCTTACTGTGGCGCTAAGATCGACCATCGGAGATCAAGCCACCAACCCATTGGAATGTCACGAGAACAACCGCAATTGTACTACACACAGCTCACTAGAAGTTTATGTTGACTCTATGTCGAGATTGTTTAGTCAGAAAAGAGCTCAACTACCACTTAACAAGATCCTGCACTTGTACAGGCATGCCAGTCTCCATAGACCGATTCGCACCAACACCGACAAGAACAGCATTACCGCCATCCCGAATGTACGCAGCGCGTTTGAAGCTGTCTTCACCGTCGCTGGTAGCGATCACATCCCGCAGAAGTAGAGGGTCCCCTCCTCCGTGGCCGCCTTCACTCTTGACAACATCAACAACATAAGGCTTTCCCCACAAGGGATAGACAACGATGTTTGTCTTCTCCACGCCGCCTTGGATGTAGTTTGCTTCAAGCTCACCGAGCCCTTCGTTGGTGACAGTCTCTCCACCCGCTGAGTATCCTCCCTCAACGACGTTTATCTCAATACGGCCTTTGCTTCCGTTGAAAACGCAGCGGTACCCCTCCCATGGTGCATAGGCATACGTGTTGTATGTCATGACGGCTTTGTTCTTGTACTTAATGATCATGGAGAGATTGTCTTCGATAGTGATGCCATCAGCGAAGCAGTTGCGGTCACGGATATAGCCATCCTCGTGCTCAGCCTCAAGATACAGTTTCTTCAGTTGGGCGTTCTGGTCGATATGAATCGCAAACGGGTCGTCTTTCGCAGCCTCGTTGTTGAGATAGCGTTCGCCTAGGTTCTTCTCTCCGCGTCGCTCAGCATTTTCTCTACCGTAGAAACGTAAGCTACCGACGCAGTAGACCATCTCGGGCTCCGTATTCAGCCAGTAATGTACCAGGTCGAAGTGATGAATGGACTTGTGCATCTGGATACCACCACTGGTGTCTTTGTTTCGATGCCATCGTCGCATGAAATCAGATCCATGTGCGCAATCCAGAATCCAGTCCATGTGTACCGTCGAAATTTCACCGATGACTCCGGAATCAACGAGCTCGCGTACCTTCGTATGATGAGGTGCATACCGATAGTTGAAGAGAACTCGAACTTGCTTGCCTGTCCTCTTCTCCGCATCGATCATCGCTTGCAGCTTTTCTTCGTCGATAGTCATCGGTTTCTCTGTAATCGCGTCGCAGCCCAGCTCCATAGCGCGGATGCAGTATACGTGGTGGAACTTGTCAATGGTGGTGACGATTACGACGTCGGCCTTTTGCTCTTTGACCATCTTATCGAAGTCTTCTGCCTTATACATTGGGACGCGTCCGCCGCCAATTTCGGCAATACGATCATTTGCAGCCTTCATGCGCGTCTCATTGGTATCGCATATACCAACGACTGCTGCACTCGATTTGAAGTCTTTGATGATGCTTTGGTAATAGAACGCGGATCTGACGCCCATGCCCACAATGACATAGCGCTTGATCTGTGGAGAAGTCATGGCTTCAGGGGGAGGGTTCAAATGTTCAGTGGTAGAATTCAATTAAGATTGGATGGAGGACTGGCGACAACCAGACTGACCTTGCGGTCGCCTTTATACCACACCTACCTTGTGTCTGCATCATTCAAAGAGAGCTGTTACTATGCATCGGTACCGGTAAAGCGTCAAATCAGAATCCATCGTAGCAAGATGGAGCTGTCGTACCCGGTAATCGAGTTTTTCGTTGCAGGTGTTCAAGTGGAGCAGCGGAGCGTGGAGAGTGTAGATTGCTGAGCTTGCCGACCCAGAAAAAGACTAGTGGCCATTTTCCCCCGCAGTCTGCTTCCAATGACAAGAGTGGAGAAGCGGCAACATCCCAATTTGGGTCGGCACAGGAAACAGTGAAGGAGACATGGCCAACGACATTCAACCAGGTGTCGTGCATAGTGATGGTGGGTCATCTTCTAGCGGTGCGGGGTAGGTAGTGGTTACTCCTTCTGGGACGGGTACAGCGACACATCGACACTGCTCCCGCTTGTTACACACTTCGATCGACCCATGGCTCCGAAAGCCTGCTGTAAAGATGGAGATTGTATGGCAATCGGGAGAAAAAGCACCGAAGAAACGTACGGCTGCAGCATGCTCCACATGCCGTTCACGCAAGAAACGCTGTTACCACGTCGAAGACCGCGAATATCGAAGAAAGGAGCGAACTTGCAGGAAAGGAAGGCTTGTGCAAGAGCCTCATTTGTGCTCCGATAGCCGCGAGTCGACCCCAAGCCCCGGTCGCGTGAGCGAATACAATCCTGAATCCGTCCTCGCAGCTCTATCAGAAGACGCCGAACCAGGAACAAGCGCTTTAGGACAGACAATACATGCCGCATCATCACAACCTACGCCACAAGCTATGGTGCTCACCTCTTCCTCCCTATACGAAGCACAGCGTCGATTGAAGTGGTACAAGCAACATAAAATCCGGACCATCACGCCGAACCTATCCGAGTCATATCGAAAATATCTCGAAGAAGAAGGAGCTTTTTCGTCCCTTCCCAGAACAACGACAGACGCACTCTTGCCCTTATACATTTCCACGCTAAATGACCTCACTCCCATCACGGATGGCGCCGCCGTCTTCCGCGACCACAGTAACGGACAAGCATCCATATACTTGGTCAGGGCAATATGTCTTGTCGTCTGCAAAACGAGACACGCTGCTCCTTTCTTACGATTGACTGATTCAGGTCCTCTCTTGGAGCCCCTAGAGTTTGCATCAAAACTTCTGGCTGGACTTGATGCTGCCATCAAAGCAGACCTGGAACCTAATCGCATCATCAAGATCCAGATCTTAGCACTGATGCACCTGCACAATGATGGACTAGCCGGTGTGGATCGCGCATCCAGTTACCTGTCGCAGGCCATCTGTGAAGCGTGGTCAATGTGCATACACCTAAAGATACCTGGCAACCCCGACAACGACGAATGCAGATACCTGTGGTGGTCACTCCGGAACTTTGACCGCCTGGGTAAACCCATCATGGCAGCAGCGCCCTTCTTCATCGACGATGCGGATATTGGTGTTGAGCGCATAGAACCGAAGAAAGACGACTATCGTTCTCAGATCATGGCTGTTGCCCTCGCTCTTGGGGACCTCATGACCACTGCGACAAGAGCTTATAAAGCTGGCGCTACAACAGCGGTCGATAGTTGCTGGACGTTCCCTTCGCTGTCAGAGATTACGGATGGGAGCAATTTCGATCAGTTTCACATGTCGCATCGAGGTAAGATACTTATCGACTTCACCCTTCAATCTACTTAAAGCAGCAGTATACCTGGAGACATGGTATCATGTTGCCGCCATGCTATCCTGCCGCTATAGCGGACCAGGCACCGAACAATACACTCGACGTCTTGCGTCCGCGGACAGGGTGCTCGAAATTGTGTCTCACGAAGGATGCGAAGGCCTTCCCCCGCTTCCGCTAGTACCCTATGCCATGTCCATGTCGACAACGGTCATCTACCGCGCTTTACACGATCGCGTGAGAGATATTGACAAAGCACGAAAAGACCTCCAACAATGCTGCGACGCCCTCGATAGCCTGAGTGAACGATGGACCAGCGTTAGAGGCGTGTCCAAGCTTGCAAAGCGGCTTTGTAGCCTAATGAGCGACGATACACACGACAGCTTGCGAGACGTGCATCGAGGCGGTACTACCACTTCCAATAGCACTATCTCAACTCTGGCCATACCTGCCAACACTGGTGCTGTTACAGATCAAGAAGGGATCCTGTACAGCGACGAGGCCTTTCAAAAACATCTTACCGAGATCTGGCCAAGCTTCGATGCGTCCTACTCTCAGTTGGATTGGGCGTTCCAAGACTACTACGGCTTGGACATGGAATTCCCCAGCCCGTTTGACGATCTGCCGTCGTGAGCTGTTCGGCAATTCAAACATACTATTGATAGCATAGCGTGAAGGTACACAATGAATGATGTTAAGGAATTCATAATTTCGTTACCTAGTTATCCTACTCAAAGAGCCTGACCAACTGGTCTATTACCCAAAAACTCGCCATTTTGCGCATGCTCCACGTTAGGCGGTCTATACGCAACATACTCTTGTTGCTGAACCCGTCCTTGCCCCTGTGTATTACTGCCTACATCGCCCAAATTCAACCCATCTCTCTTCCCCGCATCCAACTCGCTGGGCGGTGGCATTTCTCTACCATCAATTTCCCATACATTGGCGTTCGTTGGCATCTCGTTAGTTTCCGGTATCTTGGAATCGATGTATTGGTGGTGTTGTGCTGGTTTCTCGTCGGAGTATCTCGGTGCGGGGGTAGAGCTGGATAGAGAGTGACGTGCAGCGACGGCACCAGCTCCCACGGCTGCTGCGCCCCCAAAGGTTGATGTTGATGCCCATGGTGCCTGGCTTCCAGAATCCATAGGAGATACAGGAGACATCATCGTTGTTGGCTGTGTTGAAGACATGTCGGTTTGCGTAGGAAGGGTGGTAGTGGTAGAATACGTGTTCGGATGCGGAATATGTGTGTATGCGCTGTTCGTAGGCGGAGAGTGGTCAGACGAAGAAGATGCTGCTGGACTGGCCTCTTTGTCGTTTAAACCCGCGTTTCTGGATTTCTTCTTCCGGTGACGGAGCAGAAGGAGGACGAATATGCCAATTAGCGCCAGAGCTGCGACCCCTCCTACTACCACGCCAGCGATCAGACCTGTCGAGGGACCGGAATTTGAATCTGAGGATGATGCTACTGCAGCAGCAGCACTCGACGACGTTGGTTCTTCCGATGCGGTGCTCGAAGCTGCGCCCGCAGTTGACGATGCCTCTGTTGTTGTCGGTTCAGCACTCCTTGCTGTACTGCTTGCCTCCTCTGTTGCACTCGTTGCCGTGATCTCAGCCGCGATGCTCGTAGGATTCGCAGGTGTCGGTAACGCATTCACCACACTACCCGCTACGCTCTCGATGACAGCCGTAGGCACCGTAACGCCATTGCTCGACAGCACCGATGAGACATCGCCAACGATGCTGGATAACAGATCGCCAATCTGTCTCCGTTGACGCTGATGGTTCCTCCGTACTTCCTCCGCGCCAATGCTACCTGCCGCAAGACAATAGTCGCTCGTATAACTCTCAGCGATCGAACGATCCGGGTGCGATGTTTGATGCGACGCGTGGTTGTCGAAGCATGAGACGCGCCATAGGTACTGTTCGCACAGGCACGTGTAGTCGGGAGCTGGAGTGGTATTGCAGGGAAAGTAGCCCTTAACAGCCGATATACAGGAAGTTACTGCACTAGATTGGTCAATGTCAGTAAACTTCGCTCCTCTTGACCAATTCGCGATTGAGAATGCATAATTACATCTGTTCATGGTTCGCGCCCTGACCAGCCGAAATAATGGGCCATCGCAACGCGGGCACAAGCTTGAGCAGGACACCAAGCATCATCAGAAGCGTTGTTGACGGATGAACGGCCCCGGTTGAAGCGACAGTACTATCAGCGCTTTAACGTACTAGCCAGACCTGCTTTCATCAGGCTTGCGAAGTGACGGTAATCGGACGTTCCATTCGTTGATCCTGCTCCGGCAGAAGCGGGGACACCGACCCATCTATGCAATGCTCTGTTCCGAACACCCGTCTCGCGATAGGAAACCTGTTGGCATCGATGATGTAGGTGTGGAGGTGCGGCTTACCTGTGGCTGGGTAAACCAGGGGTTCCGTGAGGTCTAACTGGTGGGGATTTCTTTAGCATCGTGCGCTAACGGGCTGCCCTGATGACATCGCAATGTGGAGAGCATGAGTTTGGGCATGATCACCGTTTGTGAGACGAGAACGCGTCGAGCTAGGATAATTGACGTGCGCATTTGTGTTACGAGCGTCGTTGCACCGCCACACCTGTAGTGGTCTGGGCCACGTCTTCTGTACAGAATGTGGATTTGTGATACTTGGGGTATGGTAGAAAGTGAACTGCCGACTCCAGAATGATGCTCCGCTGAAAAGAAATGGGTATTGAAGCACTGCCACAACCGTCCTCCAGGCCCTGAAAGTGTCCATTGAGAGACATTCAATAGAACCTTACTTCCCGTTGGTACCATCACCGTGACCTTCCAACCTGTTTACCAACCTCTTGACGCCACTCCACTCCTCGCTACGTGTCTGGACACCTCCAAGATCATCACCCACCTCGAAGATGGTGACGACGCCATCCATGCCTCCCACTGCAACTCTGCGCCCTTCGTTCTTCTCCCATGCCAACTTGTTCAGACTCCTGTTCATGTAGCCAAGACCGGTTGGCATATTCGTAAACGCACCACGCTTACCGTCACTGGGCTTGACCGATTGAACAGGAACCTCGACATCAACATTAATGTCCCAGACTTCAAGGCTTCCTGCTCCGTCGACAAGCGCGAAGACGGAAGGCTTGACAGGCGACCATCGAACGTCATAGACAAGATCTTCGCGTGCAATGTCGAGAACGGGTGTTACTTGTTGCGTCGCACCAGGAAGTGTCGGGTTGGTAGCGCCTGTAGCAGCCGGCGGGCGGACCTTCCAAAGCTTGACGCTCCAGTCGACGCTCGATGACAGGACAAGGTCCCCTAGATCAATCTGACCCTTGGCGGGATGGAAGTCTAGGCTCATCACGGGCGCAGCGTGGCCAGCGTACTTGACGCGACCGTCCACGCCTGCTTTTGCGCCGGCTCGGTCATAGCGATGGCATGGGTAAATGGTACCTTCCTCTGTGCCTGCGAGAAAGTAGGTTGGGTCCGATTGCGGGAAGGCAATGCTGGTCACTGCCATGTCGTCTGTCTTGGCTGGCGGTGGTGATGTCAATTCAAGGAACTCCTGTGGCTGTGAAAGCATGTCAACAGTCCATCCACATACGACACCATCTGTCGAACATGAGATGATGTTGTTTGCGTTCTGTGTTCCAACGATGTCTAGCGAGTAGACGGGATGTGTGTGGCCAGAGCCAGTGAGAGGCGTCTTCTGCACCGGCGCAGACTTTGCGCGGGTATCCCATAGTAGCACTTGCCCTGAGTATGCTCCTCCAACAATGAGGTTCGGGTGGAACGGGGAAAACTTGGCGGTAAGGATATCGGACTGCGCATGGAAGATGTACTCAGGTCGATCGTGCATGTGTAGGTTCCATACTTGTACGAGACCGTCAGGATCGTGTGGAGCGGATGGGTTCTTGGTGTATGAGGCAAGGACGAGTTCTGGGAACTGTGAAGCATGTCAGTGTCATGATCGCCAGACGTCTTTTTACTCCATACCTTTGTTGAGAAGCCCAGATCTGAGATCATCCTCTTCTTGCTCCATCGCTCATCCCAGAACTGTGCAATCTCCTTGATCCGGCGGCCCTTCTTGCCTCCACTTGAACCATAACCCTCATCGTCATCGTCGACGTCTACACCACCATTTGCGTAGTCTGCCAAAATGTCGTAGCCAAGTTGTTGGTCAAGCGCTCGCTCCAGCACTTTCGTGCTGCGCTCGACGAAGCCGATGAACTCTTCCGAGTTTTCGACAGCGGTCAATTCTTCGTTTGTGAGGGTCTTGAACGGGAAGTTCTCTTCTGACCCCGGCTGTGGTGCACCCTCTTCTGGCGCTTGCTGGAGAACCTTGAGCTCCTCCTCGATTTCCTTGCGCAGCTGCGCTCGGATCTCCTCGTCCCTCTCCTTCTGTCTCCGGCTCAGCCTCTTGCTCTTCGGTGACCGCGTAGGGCTCTCGTCGCGCTCTGTGTCGCTTCCCCCAATACCTCGGTCTTTCGATGGGGTCCACTCTATGCTTGCTTGTACACCCTTGCTGTATGTGATGATCTCCTTCTCCTTCTTGACCTCGGTGGTGACCTGGCCATCGGTCTCGTAAACTGTCGCTAGCGGGGCCAGTGAGAGAGTCTGCATCTCTCGGTCAACCATGCCGGTGAGGGCTGCGAAGCCCGTGGATCCTTCATTGTCGCTGCTTAGTTGGCCTGCGCTGACTACTGACGTCGGGCGGGTTGGTCGTCCTGCGCCTGCTGGGGAGCCAGGTTGGGTAGAGCCGGGTCTACTCTCCCCAAGGATGCTATTGATGAGGTTGGTGACGTCGGTTCTGCGGTCGAGGTCTTCGCTGCGTCTGGGTGTTGGCGAGAGGACCTGGATTGTTAGTCAGTCAATGATTAGATGCAATTGGATGTGTGACCTACTTCTCCTAGAGGACTGCCAGTCGTGGATTGCCTGCTGGCTGACTCTGCCTTGCGCAGTTCTCGCTGGCGCTTGAGCTCGGCCAACTTGGCCTTCTTTGCGAGAATCTCATCGCGCCGCTGCTGCATTGTCGACTCCATGGCGGAGACGGGCGAGGTGGGATGCTTGGTCGAGTATGTGTCGGCGTAGTGGTAGAGGACCTAGGTTGAGTCGTGTGTCCAGAGGCTGTTTCCTCCCCGCCTTCAACTATCCACAGACAAAGGCAAGTGCAATGTACACAAAGGCAGGCGCGTCGGGTGATGCTGTCGCGCCAAGCGGTGGTGGTTCAGGGACGCACTAGCTCGCAGCCAGCGATCCCGACCAAATCTTGCGCCAGCCAACCTCAACTTTCACAGCTCAACGCCCAGCATCTCGCATCCGCCCCGACGCCCTCGTCCCGACTCTCCGGATCTCCTACAGCGGTGTCTTTTCATCGCTCGTCCGGAATACCTGCCATTGGACATATACGAGCTCGATAGCGGCTATCGCAAGTCCTCGCACGACCCTCACCATGTCCACTTCCGTCGGTGTCAACGTACGCTCTGCCCCTCGAAGCGCTTGCCAAGGTCTCTAGCACGACCGTTTGGGCCTTCTGCTAGCTCTAGAGATGGAACAACCAGGCTAATAGTGGTATCTACAGGTCCTCCGATGGTCCGCCCTCGGATTTGGCGTCTTCTACGGTGCCTACCACCAGCTCTCGTTATCCGCCGCCGATAGGGCAAAGGCCGCACAGAAGGACTGGGAGCACAAGGAGTCATTGATTAGGCAAGCAAAGGCACAATGGGCACGGGACCACCCCTCAGAACAGCCAAAGTCATCAGGCGGTACGTCAGACCGACGACATACGTCAAAATTCCCGACTCGGCCATGTGCATGACCCAGAAGAGCATATACTAACAACGAAACAGCCATCGCAGACCCGAAAGACCCCAACGCCGACCTCAACACACTCCTCGGCATAACCGACAAATAAGCGCACCCAGTGTGATTCCGTTTCCTACGTCAGCATGGGCATAATGCGGCCGGATCCCATTGAGCCGAGAGGCGGCTGGATGGGGGAGAGCAGTCAATAGTGGTACGACATCTACGAGATACCAATCTCTTGTACTATGTACCTTTTGTACAACATAGACGTCGAGTTGGTCACGTTTTCAATATACATGCTTCAGTTCGATCTCTTCAATGCCCGTTCATATTTGAATCTTGTACAACCTCTTCAAAAATAGGCCTAGGGTAAGACAGGTCTGCCTCATGACTCAAGGACTGGGACTGATTCAGAAAATATGCCAACAGCGGGGTTGTTGTATTCAACTTGTAGACGTAGAACAGGCACAGAATATCTGGAGGACAAACGAGCACCAATGTCGGTATTGGTGACACGCCTTGAGCTATCGGAGTCATCGTTGTCACTGATTTGCACATTCAAGACATTACCCACATCTCAAAAACAATAGTTGTTGCCAATGATATATTCTATACATGTATCATCTCCACCCCCGACCCGCCATGGGCAGGTACTATGCTACACAGACCATCAAAACGCGCAGAAAAGATGAAAAGCGGAGCCTCGGAAAACGCCCTGCAACCCGTGGAAAACAGCAGGGCAACAGAAGAGTAGAAATGAAAAGCGCAGAGGAGCGGCCCAGGACAATATTAACAGACGGCGGCCAGCCTCCATAACGCTTTGTCAACCTTGGCCCCAGCCCGACCGTCTACCACGACCATCCTATGACGCCAGTCCGAAGAAGGGCCAAGGTTGTATAATCGCACATTTTCAAAACCTACAGGGAACCCATGACGATTCGTTTCATTATCCAAACACCTATCTCTTACAATACCTCGCCCACAATCTTGGCTGCCTCCTTGTATGTCTTGAGCAGCTTCTCGCACTTCTCGCGCTCGGCCTTGATTGTGTCGTCCTCGTACAGGAGCTCCTGGAAGAGATCCTCCTTGTACAGCGTTGACACGAGCCTATTTTGTACCACGTCCTTTGAGTGGTTGACGAGAAGATGCATAATCGCCTTCGGGACCTGGTCAGCGACGGTTTCCCGGACGATGTTGAAGTACGACGAGATGAGGCGGCGGATGAGCTCGGTCTCGAGGGCCTCGCGTTCCGTAAGCGCAGGTGCTTGCTCTGGGTTTGATGGCTGTTGGATATTAGCATATACTCAGAGTGACATGTTTTAGAGAGACTCACAAAGCCGCCTTCGAAGTTGTCTCCTCCCATACTTGGACTTCGAGGAGGGGCACTCATGGCAGCGCTCAATGGGGCGTCATAGTCATCGTTGTCTGGTGGCATCATGGCCAATACATGAGCAGGCTGCTTGTTGTCTCCTCTCCGGATGCTCTGCGCAAAACTGGGCTCGCTGTTTTGGCTAACATGGCGGCTGCCAGGCCTGTTGTCAAGCGCTGCGTGTGCTGCCTGTTGTGGGTTGGCGTATGCGTTGTTGCTATCTTTGCTGAAGAAGTAGTTCAAGAAGCTGTCGCGTGCAGTACCAGGAGGCGATCGGTTGCGATTGTTGAGCGCTGCTGTGGTGCTCTGCGAGCCATTCATCATCCGTCCTACGGCAGGCGACATGCTGCGGCTGGTTTGTGACTGGTGTTTCCGGAGAGGAAGAGCTTTAAGAGTTCCACCCTCACCCCCTTCGCCCTCCTCAGCTTCTTCGCCGTTAGCACCGTTTTGGAGTTCCTTCATCCTCCTCTGTTCCCGCCTCTTCTTCTCGGCCTCCATAGCAATCTTCTTTTCTCGCTGCTCCTTGTCGTTGATGACAGATGACATGGCGGCAGCAGCTCCAAGGAAGTTGGGATGGTTTGTGTTGATGTATGCCCTTTGGATATCGATGAGAGAAGCGACGTAACCTGAGCAAGGGCCAAGTTGCTCTCGTAGAAGGTCAGAGACGACCTCAATGAGCTTTCCTTGTAGCCTGGGGTACCTCGTCAATTCGGTAGAGCCGCAAGTGTGGCAGATCTTGATGAGTTCCTCGTATACAAGCTCCACGCAACGCTGACTGGGTATCTCCAAAAGCTTGATCTGAGGCTTTACGAGAAGGTCAAAAGCCAGCTCGGGGACGAACAGGCTGGGCCTTGGACCAGTCGAGTTGCGGATAGCCGTCCGAATGTCCAGCACAGAAAGGTTCTGGGTTGGGTCCACCTGCTCGAGCGAGTTACCGAAGACGGAGTTGAAGATGTAGTATATGCGAGCACCACCGCACAACTCCTTGGTAGAGATCTCGGTGGAGGTACCGTCGATGGATGAGATGAAGGATGAGGCAAAGCGGGTCATGAGCTGCAGGATGAGCGAGCCGCGGTGCTCCTTTCCAGTGAAGGCCACATCGCCGTAGCTCGCGAGCTCTTGTTGTGTCTGACCCATGAGCGTGTTGAGACGTGCCTTGATGTCTGGTAACCGGTCGCGAATGTGGGCCATGAGGGTCTGGTTGAGGCTTTTGGCGAGCAGCTGGGTACCGCATCGGTTGGCCATATTCCGGTACGCAGGATGATGTCGGAAGAAGTCCCGCTCGGCTTGCAGGGCATCAGAGAGCGACTTGTTGCCCTGGATGTCTTGTTGTGACCGGTTGACAATACCAATGAAGCCGAGCTTGAGAGGGTATACGCGGCCAGAGAGAATATCCATGGCGTTTGTACCGTGATCCATAAGATCTAGCTTTGTAAGGACACCAATGGTCCTCTTGCCCATGGGATCGACATGGCGGGCCAACTTCAAAGCTTCCGAGTTGACGAGATCGACGTTGGCGGGGGAGACGGCGAGGATGACACTGTTGGGCTTCGCAATGTACTCTGTGATGAGGTTTCGCGTCTGCTTCTCGATATCGGAGGGCTGATCGCCAATGGGCACCTGGGGGAGTTAGCTCCGGGGTCCTGGCAGAAAAAAGCTGCCTGACTAACCTTTGTCAGACCGGGCAAGTCGACGAGCGTCAAGCTGAGGACGTGCGGGGAGTAGATCTTCAGGTTGATGGGCTGCCTGTTGATACCCTTGTTGTTTCCTGCTATCCTCGAGGTCTCGTTCTCGATCTCGCGTTTGACGTCGGCAAAGTCGTAGAAGCGCTGACCCGGGATGTGGAGAAACTCTCCCCATTCTTGCTGGCCAGCTACACTTGCCGGTGTGTGTGGTACGTGGACCTCGTCATCGTCGTCTTCGTCGCGTTCGCTCGGGAGGTTGATGAGTTGGAGGATGAGCGGCCGGCGTGTGACGATGCCGCTGCCACGGGGAAGGAAGTCCTTGCCAACAATGTTCTCGAGTACCGACGACTTTCCGGATGATTGTGATCCTACGACGACCTGAGGCAGTTAGTAGGGTTCTTGATACATTGTGCAGAGCTTCGTGAATTCTGCTCTGCGCTCACCGCATTCTCTTCTCGGGCTGGGGCGCACATACAATCTGGGGCAAATCTAGGGAATCATTTCCAATTGTGTTGAAGACCAGATCTTGCAGCCTGTTGACAATGTTGAGGAGCTCTTCGCCCAGCGACGCCATTGCGCTGGTGGTTCTGTGTGGTTTCTCTGCTCCTTAAGGGTCCGGTTGTTGGTAGAACAGCCAAACAACACCGCGGAATCGTGAATGAGCCCGATGTCGTCCTACGGCGTGGAGATAGTGATGCACGGTGCAGATGCAGGATCGGCGAAGTGATCGTGGCTGATGGCGGCTTCGTCGGGTCAGAGGCTCGTGATGAAGTGCCTTTGCTGCAGCTCCGTCGTCACTTCGCTTGAAAGTTCCAAGGTTTGATGATGGTGCACGTGACGGCCAGCATGGCAATCCACCTGGCGGCCAACCCCACATTCAACATTCACATGTCTCCTTAATCTTAGGTCATATTGTTCATTCCTTTCGCATAAAGGAGAAGACACCCTTAGCCATGTCGCCACGCGCGCCCGTGGTGTTAAAGCAAGCACACGGCTGCTGAAACCTCCTCCTCTGCTGGTCGCGAGCCCTGCGAACGCCACCACACGCGATGCAGCATGCGGCTCGGCTCCAAGGCCGGACATGGTGTACAGGCTGCAGCAAACCGTATGTAGAGTGTGCACACGAGCAAATAGGCAACAGGACAAGACTTTCCACCACATGAGCAGCATCAGCAGTGCCTGGTGATGCACGACCCGTGGTCAGCGTTGGAAATGGACAACATAAGACTGGCTGGCTTCGCAACACAGCTGGCGCACGAGTCGCCTAGAATTCTCGAGGTTATGTGGATTACACTCCCCTAGTCCGGCCACGTAGTATCGCACATTACCTCTGGTCGCTGAGAAAGTACCATGGACACGCTGGCGTACGCTGGCTCGCGCTCGGGTATTGTCGGACCCCGGGATTTCCCTTGGACTAAGGCGACGGCTATCTATCAAGCCCTCCAGCCTTATCTCGCTGCGAGACGCGGCCAGACGCGACAACACCAAATTATCAAAGAAGATCTCCAGCTCCTATCTCCGCATCTTGGGGAATGCATTGTGATCGTCAGGTCGCTTCGACGTACTCTACCGCTAATTGGGAAAGGCTCATGTAGCCTCCAAGTCCCTGCGGAAGGCCGTCTCCGCATAAGCTGATAGGGTCTATACTGCTATGACTGATTCATTGTCTTACGACCAAGCTTCCTCCCGAGGGAAGCCTATCATTGTGATAAGCACTGTTATCATATTCACCGCAAACAAACCTTGGAACGTAGCAGGAGCGTTCGCACGCCGACTACAAAGGTAGCGTGCTTTCTTCACGTTTATTCTTTCCCTTCTTAATCATCCTCACACCTCCATACCAACTTTCAACCCTGAATCTGTCCTGGGTATTCTGCCGCTTTCAGCTTTCGCTTACCTCGCTCTCATCATCTCCGACGCCTCCATGGCCCCGGAGTCTCTCACTCTTACTACCACCGAAGAACAGCAGAACGACGTTACAGTGGGGACTATCACTTGCACTGCACCTATCCCGTTTGGAGGGGATGAACAATGGCTTTACCTACCCGCAACCAAGAAGTTCGATCTGTCTCGGGGTTCACGGCAGAAGATGGTCTTCGAGTGCGATGAGGAAGATCGTAACCACACCGGCTTTATGATTGACCCTGGCAACTCGGTTTTGATTGTTGTCGACATGCAAAACTACTTTGTTCACCCACTCTATCGGGATCACGCCGCAGGCATCGCCGCTATCGAGCCGACTTTGAAAGTCATCGAGAGATGCCGTAAGGAGGGGATCCAAATTGCCTGGCTGAACTGGGGAATTAGCGACCATGACTTGAAAAAGATGGCACCCGCTATCCAGCGAGGCTTCAGCAAGACTCTGGGATGGCACGTCGGACTTGGCGCACAGCTACCCGATGGTCAGGGAAGGTGCCTGTTCAAGCGGACCTGGAACGCCGAACTCTACGATCCGTTCAAGGCAGTCGCTCAGCCTGGCGATTTGTTCTTCGACAAGACACGCATGAGCGGACTGTGGTCCGAGAAGGAGCCTCTTCATGAGTACCTCCGCGCATCCGGCAAGCAGACACTTCTCTTCGCTGGCGTCAACACGGACCAATGTGTTTTTGGCACCGTGTCAGACGCCTACTCTTACGGATGGGACTGTATTTTGCTTCGCGACTGCACAGGCACCATGACAGGCCGAGGAGCTCAGGAACTTGCCGAGTACCAAATCTCGCAGAACATGGGGTTTGTGACAAACAGCAGCATATTCTGCGAGGCGCAGATTTGTGAGCATTTTGAGGGTTGCTGATTCGGCAGCACATGTCTTCTACGTTGGCGGTTTTTTGTTTCTTGTTCTTGAGCGTGCTATCCGAATACCCGTAGAGCTACACCAGCCTAGCAGAAATACAATACATGACATCTGTATGACTCGCGCTATCCGAGGGTTGCAAGATTGACGTTGCCCAATCATGTTGTAGCTACCCCGAACGCTGGCGGATCTGCATAAGTTGAGGTACGAATGACGCACAACCGGGTGGAGACTCCTTCACATAAGGGCCTACCTCACGCGATAACGTTCATCTCAACACTCTGCTGCACAATCCCGATCTGGACAAAGAAGAGGCTTGAAGCGACATTGACAGTGAATTTCACTCCCAATTCGACATACCGCTATCCCGCGAGACGATGTTTCTCTATGTTTCGATTGGGCTGACGTGCCTGCTGCCGCTTTGCGCCGTTGCGCTACCAACTGAGCAGAAGCCATTGATACTCAACGGCCCTAAGAACGTCGAGGCTGTTCGGACCAAGTGGGAATCTCCATTAATGTCGTAATTGCTGTACTGACAATTCACAGACTTCAACACGCTGAGATAATTCCTACCGTCATTGACGACTTCCTGCCTAGTCTCACACTGTCGGTTCTTTGGTCAGATGCCAAAGCTAAACTCGGCAACACTATCGAGCCAGACTATCTTGGAGAACAACCCACCATTGTTCTACACGATGACACAAGCCCGGACGGAATGCACAGTGCCTCCGACATGAGCTACGTCGTCACACTCACCGACCCCGACGCGCCATCACGCGACAACCCAGAATGGAGCGAAGTTTGCCATTGGATTGCTGCCAACGTCACCACAGCGCCGAACACGTTCTCGATCCTACCCCTACCAGAGTTTGGTCTTACGGAAGAGACCGAGTCGACTGACGGCGGTCCGGAAGATGTGATGGAGTACAAGCCTCCTGGCCCACCACCGAAGACTGGCAAGCACCGCTACGTGTTCCTCGTCCTTGCGCCAAAGAACGGGACGACCGAGCCGCTTCATGTGAGTAAGCCAGAGGATCGCCAGCATTGGGGTACTGGAAAGGAGGGCGGTGGTGTGCGAGAGTGGGCTAAGCACAATGGCCTCGTGCCTGTTGCTGCCAACTTCATATACTCGCAAAACGATAAGCAGTAGATACGCATCGACGCGCTTACTGTGTGCATGGAATGCCGAGGGCACATGTATATCCAATGGCTGTTTTTCTTTTCGAAATCTCTCTGCAAACGGCGGAGGTGTACTGTCAATAGCGTACACATAGCATTAATACCAATAATCTCGTAACGAATGCACGCAATCAGACTTTCTTCAGAGCAAGCGCTCTCATCGTATCATCCCATCATTCCTCGTGCCGTGCGTCGAACCCAAGTAGCCCTACGGCGCCCGATTGCGAAAATTGTGGGGCGACAGCTCCGGGCCAAACTGTATTGCACGCGCCCCGCGCACGCGTCTCCCGCATCCATGAACAACCTACAACCGGCATTTGTCTCTGTACCGTCTTTGCATTGCAGTATTGCGCCACCCAAATTTCCGGTCAACGCTTTCTAGCCTTTGGTCGCTTCGTCGATTATCCAGACGAGGGTGTGATGATTGAACCCACCTGGATTAACCAGCCACGCAGCCAATACCAGCACCACGCATCCGGGCCTGCGCGTCCGAGACGAAGATGATCCAAGTCTCGCCACCTCTCCATTCTCCTTGCCCTAAATTGCGTATTGACAAGCTTGGCCGGCCCGGGGGCAATGAGCTACATGCTCTATGGGAAGCTTGCGGTATTGCTTCTTGTCTTCCAATGTCCATTGCGATCACTTTGCCTCAGGCTCTACAGGCTCTATTGATCGTGTGACTCGACAAAGAGTTCAAAACAACGTGTTGTGGCGAACATGCTGTGGTCTGGAATCTCAGTTTGAGAATTGACCTCCTAGATACTGCACACTGATTTGTTGCACAGGCACATTCTGTCGAGATAGGGCCAGCTAAAGCAATGGGCGCAGCAGCCACCAATGAGCTGTTCAGCTGGGGCTGACAGCACCTCCGCTCATTCTTCCTTCACTCTTCTCCGTGCACTTGGACGAGCAAGCGCAACATCAATTTCTGAGCGAGACATGGAGCAAGCGACATCAACTAAGCACGGCGGAGAGCTAGATCTTCTCGATGATACAGGACTCTGCCTGCTCTCTTAATGGCGGCGGCGTGCGCAGGCTAGCGGCAGTGGGAAAGCCCGCAAGTGAACGAACAAGTAAGAAGTTGGAGGGCCTAGAGTGACTAGTTCATGCAGCTCCACGGTAGATTATATTATGTTGAACACCAAAGTTGAGTTGTAACACCAAAGAGCTCGAGGAGCTAGTCCCAAATAGGCAGGGTCCCTCCGCCTCGTGCCCCAAGGAGATGCGGCTGATTGTCTTAAACTTCCAAGGTTCAGCCACCATTTTTACAGCTGTGGTTCTAGATCTATTTAATGTGAGGCTGAATCACATCGGCCCAAAAAGCACAGTAAAGTTCGAGATTTGTGCACATTGAGGAAGTCATAAAGCATTCAAATACCGGCGAAGCAATTCTAAGACAATTCCCGGGTTGCTTCGAGTCCTACCTTGCTATTCACAGCTACTTGCCGAATCAATTCATCTATATCTTTTCTACACTATAGCCATGGAGGAGGACAGCAACTGTACGTCCAATTTTGGGAAACGGCACACTTTCACCCTCAACGTCCTCAACATCGCTGTAGTATGGTGGCTCCTACCGGTTCTATTGAAGCTATGGGAAAGACAACCTAAATCTATCCTCGACGGTATAATGTTTTCGGCACTTCAAGCGTCGCAACCCGGAGCTGCTGCTCACTACGCAATCAGAGCTAGCTGTAACCACGAAGAGCGACTGTCTTTGTTCTACAAAGGAATAAAAAAATCCGGAGACCCAGCAAACCCAGGAACCCCAGCAAAGGTGCCGTGGTATATGGTCTTCCTTCACATTATTATCGATGCGGGCTTCGTGCTTTATCCCGCCATCTCTCTCATCGTCAAGCGCCCCGGCTGCGATTCCGATGTTAGCTTACCTATGCTCTGGTTTTACCCGTCCCTTCCTGCTGCCATATTCGGTCTTTGGATTACGTTGGACGCAAAGGTTCTGAAGCTGCGAAAAGGATGGTCCCTCGCTGGTTGCTACATAACTATACTAGGAGTCGGCCTTGGTATTGCAATTCCTACATGGCTGACTTACATGGGTACTTCGAGTACTTCCGGGTACCATTGGCCGATTTTTGCATACTTTTACATGGCATTTCCAGCGGCATTGTTTGTCAATAGCAGGATAAGGGGACCACTCATCGCCTTTATATGCGCAGCAATTGCCGTTGCTGCGCGCAATGGTCCTATCGCATACAGTGCTTTGAAAGCCGATGACGAGGATTCGATCAAACTTCCTGTCCCAAGTTGGGTGAATCAAAAGATTTTTGCAGGCTTCTACTTAGCAATAGGGGTTATTTGTTCGCTGCTCAGTCTCTTACATTTTTACACTGGTGGGATGAAACATCATCTCGAGCACTTGGAGAAGTTGGAAAAGGAGAAAGGGGAAAGAAAACGGGAAGAGAAAGAGGCAAGAAAAGAGGCGGAGAAAATGATGAGAAAGACAGCGGCAGCTGAGTCTGATCCTGAGGCACGCAATTCTGAAGACCCGGAGAGCACGGAGTTGAACGTTACTCATGTGGATATTACTGTCCAGGCATCGAAATGCCTCCTGAAGCCTTGATGACGTCTACAATGTAGATAGTCAGCGCACTTCTACCTTTATATAAGCACATACCATAAAGCGCGCACAAATAATTTATGAGTTATGCTGTAACCAGGTCTCCCAAGACCTGACTTTACACGCAGTACCAACGTCGGCCTGCCGTCCGTCCACCTCCAACTCGCTTTAACGTACGCCCTTTTACTGCTCTTTCTCTTCTCTTCACATCTTACCACCAGTCCTCCCTGAGTCCGCGTAGACGACGCCTTGCTCCATTTCTAGACAGAATTGAAAGGAGGGTGCATGCTGTGAAAAATGAAATCCTGCGATAGACCAGTACGCTACCAGATTGGCTTGCGCACAACACCTCGTTTCGCCTGAAGTTTAAAAACCCGTCCCTGTCATGACATCTTTGCCGGATGGTAAGACTCCAGGATCCAATACATGTCCACCGTAAGGCACGGCCGATGACACCAACGTGTATGTGTATGTATCTCATTTGTCGCAGGGATCTCTCGTAGTGTCGTCATCCGTGTGCTGTTCTTCCAGGCGCTCCGGATCCTCGGGGTTCTCGATCTCCTCCTGACCGTTGACCATAGCCTCATTGTCCTCATCCCACTCTTCAAGTTCCTCGGTCTCGGCGTTGATCATCTCCCTCATCTCCAAAGCGTCCTCCCTCATTTGCTGGTACGGCAAGCCCTTAGTGTCCGTGGGCGCGTGGATGAACCACTCTGATACTTCTTCTTCGCTATCTTCATTGAGGTCGTATACCGTGGCGTCGTCCTCGCTGTCTCCGTCGAGAGTCCAGAGGTGGTACCCTTCTGGTTCGTACTCCTCATACTCTTCGTATTCCTCGTACTCCTCCTCCTCCTCTTCATCTGCGATACTCTGCCTCATCTCACTAGCTACCTCAGCTATCTCGGTTTGGATGACGTTCCATTCTCGCCTTTCAGCCTCTCGGTCCCAGGCCTCGATTTGCTTCATGTAGCCTTCGACGCGCTCAACCATGACCTTCAGACCTCTGGCAAGGTCTTCATTTTCGCCCTCCAGTTCATTGACACGGGATTGCATGGCATGAATGGTGCCGGCGTTGTTCTTCGTCCAAGATTCGTTTTCAATCCGCAGTAGTCTGTTCTCTTCTTGGAGAGCTTTCTTCGTGCGCCAGGATTCGTCACATCTCGACATCCATCCTAGATGCAAGCTTAGGATTTCGGATTTCAAGGCCTTGCAGGCCCTTTGTAGGTTCTCAAGTTGCGTAGATAGACGTTTGGCGGTGTCTTCATTTGACATGATCGTCACGTGCTGTTCGTCAATCTCGTCTTGCGCCTTCTGGCTGAACTGGTTCGCACGCTCCAACTCCTTCTTGGTGTTGTCCAGAGAAAGCGTCATGGACTGGAGCTCTTTGGTTTTGAACTGGACCTGGCACTGTATATCGAAGCACTCATCTTCCTTGGAGTCGTTCTTGCGTATTGCCTCCTTGAGCGCGTGGTCGAGGTACATCGTTACGCCTTCTGCACGGTCGCGTTGGCGTCGGGCTTGGGATAGCTCCTTACCGAGTGCATCGCGGAACTCGACGTGGGCGACGACTTTCTTTTCGCTCTGTTTGAGCGCAATTTTGGTGTTGGCGAGGATGGATTCGGTACCGACGAGGCAGAGGTCAGTACTAGCAGGCTTGGTTTGGGAGGCGTGGAGGTCGTCTTTGACTTCAGACAGCTCAGCTTGAGTGGCCTCAAGTACTGCCTCCTGAATCTTGGCTCGACAGATCGCTTCGTTGAATTTCTGTTCGTAGTGGACCATGCCGATAAGAGCAGCGAGGAGAACCATTCCGGCTGCAGTGGGCCATGCCAAAGAGACCATTGTGGTCGCCAGCAGAGCGACCAACTTGGTCATAGGCATGGAGAACATTGCGGTCGCCAGATGGGAATGTAAAATACACTCGCTGTGTATGCTGTAAGTGTTTGTAGTAGTTTGTGTTCGTCGTAAAAATCAGGTATTCTGGAGAGAAAGATTGTGAAGGAAATCAGCAGTAGTGCAGTCTACTACATTGTTTTATACTTAAGTGGGAATTTCCTTGCACAGACGTGCGTGTTTTGTTACCCATGGTTCAGATGACCATCAGACTGCTGCGGACAGACATCGTGGGCGCGCAGTCATCTCAGTCCGTGGAACGTCGCTTGAACACTCTTATCGTAATTCTGTCACCGTTATAGGCAAGCCAAGGCTTCAACAGTGGAGGCCAACGAGGCAGTGGATTGTAGTAATATCCAATCTGTCCACGTCTAGTGAACATCAAAACAGTCGTTAAAAACATCGTAGGATGGGATACGCTGAGGTTTAAGCATGTGCAATGACTGGTAGCATTTACGCACGCAAGACGACACGGGATGGTGGGTCGCGGCACCAATGAATGCTCACTCTTGGTGATCTCGTTTAGCGTATGACCAATGCTGGAGCCATGGTACTCGTTTTTGAAATTTTGATATGTACAAGAAGATGCTGGTAGACCCAGTGGATCTTTATCGGTGTAAGTCCTATCAATGTAAATCGTTTGGAGATGCGACTAGAGTGGTAGGGTCGTGTGCTGCAACTTTTGTACCAGGATTCCGTCCTGTGACTACTGAGCCAGTCGAGTGCATGGTAAGGCAACAACAAGATCGCCCACGCGAGCTAACTCCAAATCGCTCAGCTTAGATTCATGGCAACAAGCAAGCCTACTCATTCAACTCGACATAGTTGGCGGGGAAGAGACCCGATTGGCCGTTGTAGCTACCCAGCCACCAGTCTTCATCGGGGAATTGCTACAAGAGTATTAGCATCGGTTTCAGCAGTGGTACGGGTAACCTTACAAGTTCAGTTACTGTGGCTCCTTCGGGGAAGCTCAGTTCGTTGTCTTCAGCGGCTTCGTAATCATAAAGAGCGGTAGCAGTAGGACCAGCAGACTGTGATGGTGCCGCGGCAGGTTCGGGCTCTTGCGGCGCCGAGGGATGAGTGGGCAGTGCTGGTGCAGCGGCGGCATCGTCACCCTCGACCAGCTCAACGTAGTTGGCCGGGAAGAGACCACGCTCGCCCTGCGAGTTTGTGCCCATCCACCAGTCGTCATCTACCATGTCAATGTCCGTGACATACTCGCCTTCACGTAGCTCGACCTCGTTATCCTCCGCCTTTTCGTAATCATATTGGATGACCGCGCGCTTGCCGGAGCCACCAGCACCATCATCTTCATCATGTCCAGAAGCGACCGCTGCGCCGACGGCGGCACCTCCTACTGCAGCCGCACCAAAAGTGGCAGCAGCAACGGCAGCGCCGGCTCCACGAGCGGGATCCTTGGCCTCGACTTGTGGCTCTGGGGACATATCGCGATTTTGCCTGGCTGCTTGATCAAGCGATCGCGCGGGCATAGGCGGTGCGTGTTCCTCGGCAGGAGACATCTCCTCTGGTTCGCGCCCACGAGCAACGGGCATGGCAATACGAACAGGAGAACCAGAGGGCTCGGGAGACGGGCTGCGAGGTGGTTGAGGTGGTGGAGATGGCATACGCTGGTGTTGAGTGGCAGGCACATCCTCTTCCTCTGCTTCCGGCTCTTTAGGTCGGGTAGGCAGGCCTGGCATCGGAACGCCCCTGGGGCCTGCATTGGGCTTGCTCGAGGTATCGAGAGGCGGTGGGCTGGAAGCTTGCGGCTCTGGTACAGGGCGTGAAGTTGGCGCTCCCATAGGGACGGCGCCTGAGAAGCGGTCCTTGAGCGAGCTTACGCCGCCAGCTGCAGGAGAAGCTGGCTCTTCTTGTTCAGGTGCCCCACCCGTGCGTTGTTCGCTGAGGTTGCTAGTTGCAGACTGACCTGTTCGGGTGGTCTGCACAGGAGCCCATGATTTGCCGGAGTAGCCACTTTGCCAGCCGCCACCTCCACTCTGTTGGCTTTGGAGGGGAGTTGGGCGGCTTCCAGCATCGGCAGTAGAAGAAGGAACGGCTTCTCCCCGAGCCGCCTTCTTCTCCGCCCAGATCTGAGCAGGTGTCTTTCCTCCTTGGTCAGCAAACGTCTTGCTCGCGGCGCCGACGATTGGTGCTGGAGGAGCGGGCTTTGCGCCAAACCCTCCTGGAGTAGGAGCCTTGGTGCCGGTGAATGTGCTCGCACCGGCGAACTTGTTGGCGACCTTGGGCTTTGGCAAGCTGGTAAGGCGTTCGGGCTGGGCGCTGAAGGCTGCTGACCTCTCTGCGAGCGATTTCGGCTTCTCTTCCTCTTCTTCATTGTTCGACGCTCCTGTTGCCGCCGGCGATACGCTAGAGGACGGTGGGCCGGCTTGGGCCTTTGCGCGGATAGCCGCGATATCGACCTTGCCGACGGGCTCGTACGCGCCTTTGACAACAGTGGGCCGGTCGTCTTTGGCATCGCGCGCCTGGGCTCGGATGGCTGCAATGTCGACTTTGCCAACTGGCTGGTATGCGCCCCTGACGACTTCAGGACGGTCATTCTGCGAGCCCGAGGGCTGGGAACCGGTGGATTCGTCTTTTCTCGCGGTGAGCTCGGCCATGTTAACTTTGGTGGGAGTGTAAGCGGTTCCGACCTTCTCCAGCTGAGATCTGGAGACCTGCGGGGCATCAGCACCCCACCCATCCGCATCTTCATCGCCCTTTGGCGCAGGTGCACGCGAGCGGCCGAGCGGGTTGAAGCCAGCGCCTCCGCCGCCTATCGAAGTAGGTGTAAAGACGGGCTTCTTCGCGGCAACGGGAGGAGGGCCGCGGGAGGCAGGGACATCGGCACCGCCAGAGTACTTGGCGCCTGATGCGTCTGCAACTTTCTGGACAATCTTCTCTGGGCTGAGGTCTTCTTCGGAACGGGCGGTGACTTGGACGTGGTATCCCTATGGAAATTAGCTTGTGCATAGAGGTGGCCGTGGGTGTACGCACATGTAGCAGCTTAGAGACAACCGTGAGATGGCTACCAAAGTAGCCCTTGGTTCGCTCAGGAACACCTGCGCCGCACTGTGTGTACATTAGCGTTGTCTCTCTGGCGGCGGCTGCGAACAGCTTACCCAGGCTATCAGAACGTTCTTGGGCAGCGATGTGTTGGGGTCCTTGACTTTGACGAATGCAAACTGGATGCGGCCATCCGAGAACTCGTCTATCAGGTCGAGCAGCTCACCCTCTGCAAAATGTTAGCACATGTTTTCTTTGTGGTGTCTGTCTTGCACGCAGAGCTGAGCTGAGCTTCGTGATGTGCCGACACCCGAGCTTGGGCGGCCACCTTGCCATAGCCCAAGAGCTCTCCCGTGTTGTGTGCTCGCTGACTACAGTGCATGCCAAAGCCATTGAACGTGTGCTGCGCTGTTCCACATACCTCCGGTGCTCTGCACTTTCAGCACGCTCTCTTTCCCGCCATCCTGCTGGAATGCGCTGACAAGCGGGGCAGCGACTGTGAAGACGGCCCATTGGCCGTATGTGGGCGAGCTGGCCTGGGGACCAGAGGGCGCCGGGGCATTGACGACATTCTGGTAGCTGCGGGTGATGTTGGGGCCGTTGCTGGAGGTGTTGAGCGTGGCCATGGTGGGCGGGAGTAGAGGGGAAGCTGTCGTGGGGACGAAGCTTGGGGGAAGTGGTGGAGGAGGGAGGTGTTGAGAAAAGCAGCACTCGGAATTGACAGCTAGCACGATGCGTGGGACACGGCAGCGTACGCGTATTCCGTATGTGTGCCTGTGTAATTGGCAGTTGGGCGTGAATTAACCTAGTCGGGTCGGGCAGGTCAGCACAGGCAGCGGGCACAAGTTCGGTGTGCAGAGCTGGCAGCTATGTCATGCTTGGCCCGCGCTCGCTGCACTCGGGCGGGCTGGCGCTGGCGCTGGTGGCAGGCAGGCGGAAAGGCCTCCCAGGAGACCCTCGTCCGCCTCACAGCGACGATTGGACATAGCTCCTCGCACTGCCTGCCAACGCTGCATGCCAAAGCAGCTTTCTGCATCCTTCAAACCGCCGCCTAGACTCCAGGCTCCATCCCGGGCTCCATATCCACGCCCTTCTGGCCCTCTAGCCCGACTTCACCTCCACTCTGCCACGACAAACACTAGCACCGACAGCACAGCAGCGCACCGCCTTTTGCAGTCGCCATCGCAAAGCGCGCTGCTACCACGCATCCGCCATCGCATGTCTCTGTCTCCGTGTCTCTAGCCTGCGCACGCCGACAATGAGTCTCTTGTGAACTTTGCCACTGCACGGCTGCGTCGCCATGGAGGACCGCGAATCGAGCGTAGGGTCGTCGGTCGACTTCTACAGCTCCGATGCACTCCCTCCCAATACCAAGGGTGCGCAGCGCGACGCGCCTCTCGCAAAGCGCAAGGCAGAGGATGCGCCGCCTGAGCGTGAAAAGAAGCGCAAGCTCAGCAGCGCGAAGCCGCTCGCAAAGCTACCACCCGAGTTGTGGCAGCATGTTTTCTCTTTTTGTTCGCTTGCAGATCTCGGTCGATTGATCCAGGTCAATCGATCTTTCCTATCCTATCTCACAGATGTGCGCAGCCTGTCGACTTCAAAGTCGCATCCTGGCCGTCTGCGTCTCCTAAAGTCTGAGTCGTTGTGGGCCTCTGCCCGCAACGCAATGTGTACCAAGCCCCCGAAGCCACTCCCAGGCTTCACCGAGCTGCGCATGTGGCAGCTCGCCTGGTCCAGGAGATGTCAGTTTTGTGACAAGGTTGGTTCTCTTTCTCCAGGCGAGCGCGTATGGCAGAAGGGACCCGGTAAAGAAGGCGTCAGGGTCATCTGGCCCTTCGCCATCAGAGCCTGCGGGCCGTGCCTGCTTGAACAGTGCCAGACGGTGAGTTGCACTCTCCCAATGCTCAATTCTGGGTCGCGACTGACATCTACAGGACGCAAGCCTTCTCTTCTCGGCTGCCTCCCCCCTGCGACCCGCCCTCCCGTTCGCCCTCGTCACAAGTGAGCAGCACTACATTCCTGCATACACTCTGCAATCTACGAGTACACCGGCCGACGTCGACATTGCCAAGTTCTACTACAAAAAGCATGTCGAGGAACTCACGCAGGAGATGAACGGGGCCATTAGCCGCGGCCCTGCTGCGGCTGAGGAGTGGTACAAAGGTCTTGATGTTCGCGGCAGAGAACGCATGAGAGCGGCCGAAAACTGGGAACGCTGGGAGGTCAAGAACCTGTGGATGGAAGAACAGCAGGGTGCGAAGCGCGCTCCATCTGCAGCTCCTTCGCATGCCGCCACGTCACACAGGGACCCATCCAAATCACCTCCACGACGAACCCCCTCTCCTATAATTCATGCTCCGGTTCCAGCGAGTAAGTATACCTCTGCTGTCTCATTTGCTGCCACACATGGCCATGCCTCTCGATATTTCAACAACACCTCTCCAGTCCCCAACCTAACTGGTGTAGCACCATCGTCGCAGCATGCGCAAGCGCGACCGCCCACTGTTCCACCACAGGCTTTCACTCCTTCTGGCCAGAGAAACCTACACGATGCAAACGAGGCCAAGGCGACCCGGAAGACCGACATAGAACGCCGGTGTCAGCAAATGGACCCTCCTATCGCTCCCAACGTCTTGCGCCACATGGACTCGTTCAAAGCTGCTATCCAGATTTCACAGCCAATGAACGACTATGCATGGAGTGTTCTTCAACCCCGCTTGATCGCTCAGCTCCCTGCTGCCCAACAAGCAGAAGCCGACCACGTGGCTCGGGCTGCTTCGTTTCCCACAAAAGCTGCCGACCGCCGCCACACGGACGCCAATTCCAAGGAGGCCAGAGAAGTCATGGACCGAGAGTGGGAAGAGTCGCAACGACCCATCCGCGACAGACTCGATGCCATTGCCGAAGACTTCATCAATCAGAGCTGGGACCATGGCAGCGCCGTTACTCACGACAACAGCCCAAAGTTTGCGGCCGACCTCCTTGTTCACGTGCGCCGCACATACTATGCCGAGGACCCCGAACAGGACTCTGATCATCCCGGACAACATGCGCAGCCTTCTACTGACAATATGACTACTAGGCCCAGGCTCGTCCTGGATAACATGAAATGGGTGTACGACAACAAAATCAAGCCTCTAACAGAACCATTCCGGAAGGACATCTTCCTGTGCCATGGCAACGGATGCGAATACAACAATAAGTTCTACGGTTTCGAAGGTGTTACGCAGCACTATGGAGCCAAACATACTGCCGCCTTCAGTTCAGGAAATGTGGTTGTGGCATGGAGAGAAGCCGAGTGGCCAGAGGAGACCCCATTCCACCCAGATCCTCTCTCCGTAAAACAGCCTCAACATACTCATCATCCCTCTTCTAGCACGAATGGGTTTGGCGGTTATTTTGGCGGGTACTCACGCGCAGGGACATCAACACCGCACATGCCGACTCACCATCCACAGGCGAGCCCTGGGCCTTACAACTATGGAGGCCAGTACAATGGACCATTCGCTCCACCACAGGTTCCTTCGGGATTCGAGTACCCCCAGCCATATGCGACACCCGTGGACATGTACGCGCATCAAGCAATGGGTCCCCCGGGCTATGGTGCTCATGCGGCTCAAAACCCATACTTGACCTCTCCAGCAATGATCAACAATGCCATAGCTCCTCCACCACCACCCAATATGCCACCACCTAGCCAGGGAGTTCCTGAGATCGCTCCCAGCGGTACAGAAGATACTGGCCAGAGTACTAGCTCCTTTGACAAGCAAGTAAGTACGGTCATCGATATGACCCAGGACATCTGGAAACGCACCTCGGGGATCAAAGACATGCCAAACAGCCTGCGGGTCTATGTGTTGCTACATCGCGTCATCTCCAAGTTTCATGTAGAGTTCAATCACGAACCGAACCTGAACCACTTCATTGATGCCCTGTCTAATCATGAGATGCCAAAGGCCTTGAAGAATGCACCAGGTCTCTCATGCAAAGCTTGTCAGACGGGCGTTTCGCATAACCTGGGAGGTTCCTTCTACTCCAAGTCTGAAGAAAGAACTACCTATACTGTCCTCGGTCTGTTGTCGCACTTCAGGGGTCAGCATATGCCTTATCAGCAACCCATACCCGGCCACGGAATGTCTGTTGCCCCTTTGGACTGGAAGGAAGACATGATTGAGCTCCCGAGCGAACGTTTCATTTCTGGACTCATACACGCTCCAGGTATGGACGATGAGAAGCTGCTAATGATAGCAACTGTGTTTCCCAGCCTATTCCCTATGCCGCTGCCTAAGATCGGCGTAATTGATAGCCATGGATTAGCTTCCCCAGCCTCGTCAGGACCGAAGGAATCAGACAAAACGAATGGTGCAGTCGATGTTGCGGGTGAGGCAATAGCACGACCCAACTCTGTTTTGAAAGCAACAGAAGCAAATTCGACGCTACCACCCAAGCCGCTGGAGGCTGGTTATGAATCTATTCGGCCAAGCCTCGCAGGCGAATCGAACGAGGCATCTGGCTCCATGAACCGGAAACGTTCGTATCGAGAAAGCTCGCCCACAGACCGCAGGCAGCACCACTATGCTGAATCCCGATACTATGTATGTGATCTACCACACTCCGCAGAAACATTAGTGAGACTAACGCATTTGTCTATCAGATTCCTAGGGATCACCTTGATGATGGCTATCATCGCCCGCGAGAGTATGTGGAGTATGCCCCTAGCCCAAGGATCATCCATGCTGGTCCTGCATATGAGGATTACACCGGCCGCCGAACGGCGTTCCGCGAGCAAGAGCGCTTCTATGGACCACCCGAAGATGTGGTCTATGCACATCCGCGGGAAGGAAGCCACGGCAGTCGGGAATACAGCGCCTATCCCCGCCAGCCTCGATACTATGAAGAGGATGACCATCGGCCCGAATATCGGTTCATGAACGAGCGTCAGTCGAGAGATGCCAGTCCACCTCAGGGGCAGTCTGCAGCAGATCGATTCCTCGCAGAAAACGAACCTCCACAGCCACAAACACAGCCAGAAGTAGACGCTGTCGCATCAGCGCAGGAGAACGGGGACGGCGCTCGTTACACGCCTCCGCCTCCGGAGGCTCCTGTACCAACAGACGCAACCGCACCCGTGCGCCCACTCGCGCCTCCACATCCTAGAGCTCCTTCCACTGTTTCCAACAACTCCCGGTATGATGACTATCAATCCAACGGGTACCGGATGCCTATGTCCGGACCAGGCGGTCCGCCACGAAGGGCTGGGCCTCAACGCCGAAGAGATCGGCCTTATGATAACCGAGGGCCGTCTCGATATCATCGATACATGAGTGTTGCGCGGGAAGATCCCTACGGACGTGGTTCTAGCATGAGCCGATCACAAAGTCGGAGATACGAAGAACAAAAGCGTCGCATCGATCAACAAGAAACACCACAACCTAATGCTGAGCCTGATTACGAGCCTGCGTATTCTCGAGAGCATAGCATTGATCAATCTGTGCAAGATGATGGTTTCTATCCGCCTGCCCGCCGTCATCCGCGTGGATACGTCTCTGTGCAAGACCGTCTGCATCCACATGCGCACGCGTACTCACCACCGCGATATCGTTACGATGAATCTCCTCGCGGTCCACAGCCGGTTTACGTTGACGAGTACGGGCATCCCGTGCATGACTACGAGGTCATTCGTGTACGTGGTGATACCAGATACCGGGCCCCGTATATACCACATCAGCCTCACCGATATGAGCATGACGCATATGGATACGTCCCGGTTCAATACGAGAGACCGACACCACAGAGGTACAATAGTCGTCCTGACGATTATATGTACTACGAGGAAAGGGAGAGGCCCATGCCCAGGCGAGCAGCAGCGGAGGCAGAGAATGAGATATACGAGCCGCCGCAACCGGAGATCAAGGTGGAGAGCGTGCCTGTGCCCATGCCGCCAGAGGCCTCATGATTTCATCTTTTAGCGTGACGTTCGAATTTGTAACGAATTTCCCACCTTGTTTATACCTTCACTATTCTACCATTGGTTCCTGTTTGGGTGGATATTGTGGATTCCAGTGTACTAGTCCTACCCTTCTCGATTGAATGGTTTGTACCATCACGTCACGACATTATTGTGTAATCTCTTGCCCGACTATAATATGATGGCCTTGTTTCTACAAGATTGAGGGACGTGGAGAACAGTCAAGTCCACTTGACACTGCATAACATGGACCATATACAGGCACAGATTCAGATAAGGTGAGATGCCAGGCGAATCTTGTTTTGGCACGTGTGCCTTCTATGGGTATCAAAATAAGGACACGATGGAGAAAATGATGAACGCATGTCTATGCAGTCGACTGAATCACTGGCTCTACCGAGGACTTCTCATCCACACCTTGAGCAGCGGCATCAATCTTGTTTTGAGCGAGGCGCTGTGATATTGTTAGTGTAGGTCCGTAGCTAGATGTATGAATACATACCAACAAATTCCTCAATAGCACCGCAATAGTAACTTTTCCTATGGCGGGAACATAGATCGAGGCCTTCTCCTTGACTTCTGGCGTGAAGTTTCTCTCACTGGAAAAGTTGATGCATGCGGCTCCGTCTCTCATTAACTCGAGTGGCACCTTGTACTTGTCTCCAGGTACACCACTGATGACTACATCGCTGAGCGGGAGGCAGTCGTTGAGAGTCCAGCCAGGCTTCTCCACTACCTCGTGTCTTCGCTTCCTCAGACCAACGCCTCGTGTGAACTCTTGCACGTCGCTGATATCCACGCTGTAGACGTGGGCTCCGTCATTGGCAAGCAGTGCTGCAAGCGGTCTGCCTACCACTTCACTTCGGTTGATGACGGTAATGGTACGTCCATGCAGCCTGTTGCCGTATGGCAGGATGGTGTTGTAGATTCTTAGGTACTCCAGAATCTTGATCACAGCCAGAGGTGTGCAGGGCAAGATGCTCTTTTTCGTGTTCGCAGGGTCGAGAAAGCGAATGTTCTGGTACATGTTGAAAATGTAACGATGCGACAATCCTTCTACATCCTTGTCGATTGAGACAATCTGCTGGAGATACTGGTCCTGTCGGTTACCGAAGATGGGGTAGTAAACAATGATGCCGTCCACGGCAGCGTCGTTGTTCGCTTCGATGAGGCGGTCCTCAAGGAGCTCGCGGTCGACTTCGCGCAGGTCAAATGCGAAGCCACTGCAATGAGGTTAGTAAGCGGCTTTCACCCAACTTTCAGCCAAAGGCTCAGCCATGGAAGAAGTGAGTATCGGCTGATGGACGCGCTCACTTTTCAACACAAGTCTTGCCTGTCCATTCTGCGTATACCCTCGCGGCAGGATCTGCGCTGGAGAGGAAGCCAACGAGTAGCGGCTTACGCGGAATCTTGCTCAGACCATCGCGCACTTCGTCCAGAAGACCCTTCGCGATGTTGTTCGCAAGGATGACTTTGCAGTTAGGTTTATCGTCGGCCATGGCGGGGTAACTTTGCTGTTCTGGGGATGAGCAGCGGAAAAGTCGACGATTGCAATAGTGTAGATCCGAGATCTGAGTCGGTCCAGAGAAGACGATTTTATTTCACAGCACGGGGCCACAAAGGGCAGTCAAGCCTCTTACATCGGGTCAATTAAACACACTTTCCTCACTGCCGACACTTCCCATTAACTTTTTTTGCGCGACCCGCCCCACCATTCCGATACCGGCCAATCAGCAGCACCGCAACTCCGTAACGTCATTGCCGCAACGCTGCAACTTTCTGAACCGCGTGCTTTGAGGCACACGGCAACACATTGCGATATACCGCAATCGCGACAATCAACATGTCAGATGCTCAGCAGTACCTGCTAGACTTTGACAGGAACAAGAAGGAGGCGACGGCGACTGCTCAACGGAGCGCGACGCGTATGTACGAGGTTCCGGCGGGGCATCTGGTGGCATGAGGGCTGATCGTGGACAGGACTGAAGAATGGCGAATTGAAGCTTATCAGCCTGGTCACTGACCTCGGAGAGTACTTGAACAGTGAAGATGGAGCCACGCGGTCAAAGAGTACGTATGGCTGGAATGTAGTAGGAGCTGGGCTAATCCATCGTAGCGATGTCGTACCTTGCGGAGGTACTCGCAGCCGTTCCACAGAAGGTTCTTTCCCTCCAACAACGTACGTGAGCTCGCGATCACTCAGCCCATAATATACCGTCTCCCGTACACATCCATCGCACATTCCAGACAATAACGGTCATTGGAGCCGGGCCAAAGCATCAAACATGCATTGCATTTCTAGGACGCGAGCATCGTGTCATAAGATAGGACCAGGCTAACGTGAAGGTTAGGGAACCTGCTCTGCGATTTCACCCTCTCCCGAACCGAAGACAACGAAGGCCTCGGGTCATGCGCAAAGGCACTATTGGCCCTCGAAGAGCTAGGCAAGTGGGACGACCAGCGGGTAGTCAGCATCGTTGAGGCCCTTCTCAATAATACACACCCGCTACGGCAATACAAGCAGCAGAGCGAACGCTACCCAGTGCTGCGGCTGATCGATACCCTCATGGCGAAATACCGCGAAGTACTACGAGCCCACCACGATGCGACATCAGACTTCTTGGGACGCTTCATATCATACTTTGACGGAGAAAAAGATCCTCGGAATCTAATGGTCGTCTTCTCTATACTGAGGGTTCCAATGACAGAATGGAACATTGGTGGAGATGCACAGGACCTGTTCGACGCAGTCTTCAACTACTTCCCGATTACTTTCAGGCCGCCACCTGACGATCCATACGGTATCACCGCACAAGACCTGAAGGATCGCTTGCGAGATTGCATTTCATCCACGGCCGACTTCGCGCCATATGCGTTCCCTGCGCTTCTGGACAAGCTCGATTCTACTTCTATGAACACCAAGCGAGACGTTCTGTCAACAATCACCGCCTCAGTGACCGAGTATGGACCAAGGACAGTATCTTTGTACGCAGTCACGCTATGGGATGCACTGAAGTTTGAAGTCTTGAATGTACAAGAGGAAGACCTGGCGAAGGAAGCACTTGCAGGCCTAGCAGCAATTGCAAGGACACTATCACAGGGTACCCCAGGATCACTCAACGCCTATCTCAAACCAATCATCAAGGAGTGCAACGAGCACCTTGAAGATGCACCCACGAAACAGTCACAAGCTTCCGCCAGATTTCTCCAAAGCATCGCCAACGTATCTCCCGAAGTCACCAGCCTCGTGCTAGCCGGAGTGCTGCCGAACCTCTTCCTACTATTCCAGACAGCTGACACCATGGCAAAGCGTCGAGGTTTACTGGAAGTTCTTGTTCAACTTGTAAAAGCCAACATCGACGTGTATGGTGACTGGAGAAAGATGGGCCCTGGTGGAGAAGAAGTTAGCAACAACGCGCTCGCTCAGTTCCGAGACCAAGCGCTAGAAGTCATGTTGAACGGTCTCGAGACAGCCCCAGCCAAAGAAGTGTCATTCAGACTGGTCTGTCTTGATGGACTTATCCAGCTATCGAAAGCGCGAGGACTACTCAGCGATGACGATATCGGCAGAATCATTCAGCTTCTGCATTCCGTCGTCATCCACGAAGAATCACATGGAAAAGACGAAGTCAAAGAAGCAGCAATCAACGGCATTGTCGAAATTGCTCACCAGAAGCCGCAGGTGGTAGTCGAGAAAGCATTCCCGGCTTTCCTTGCGCAACTTCCAGACACAGACGCGGACGGGTCGAAAGGCTACTCAACCGTTCTCGAAGCCTTCGCCAAGCTGGCCAGCGAGGAGCAGGTATTTGACACCGTCATACTGCGACTCAAGAATAAATTCAGCGCGGCAGTCCAACAGGGTGCTTCTTCAACATACATTGTCGCGCTACTTTCCGCGATGTTGTACGCACTCAAGAAGGGTGAGACCAAGCTGTCGCAGGGCTTGGATAGCTCGGCCTACTACAAGGATATCGCATTGCCACTTATTCAACGCGCATCAAGTTCTGATGAAACACATCCAGCGGCTTTTGACGACGAGACAACACTTGACCTTGTCGGTCGCATATGCAACTTGATCATCAAACATCTCCCAACCGAAGAGCAGAACACTGTTGCTGCGGAGATGTACACCTTGTTCCGCGGCAAGTCACAAACAGAACTTCCGCCCTTCAGTCTCGACGCTGGTGTGCAAGCGAACAAGACAATGATCGTCTCTACACACCTCCTCGCTTCTCTCTGCAGGGACGCGACGCTACCTTGCGAATTACAACTTTTGATCTCTTCTCTAGCAAACTACGCTCAGCAGCCCTCTTTATCCCTACCAGTCCGATCAGCATCCCTTCGGCAGATGTCTCTCATCATCAACAAGTACTATACCAGCGCTGCACTTAAGACATGCATGGACCCTCTCGTCGCGGACTTTGATCTTCTCAATCCGGAGAAGCTTGATCCGCCACGGATACGCATCATCTTCGCGTGCCTCAAGGGTATTGTATTGCGAAGCAGCCCAGCGCTCAACACATTGTATCCAACGCTCTTGTCTTTGCTATCACATCCGAAGTATGGCAGCACAGTCGCACAAGGCTTCACAACTCTATTGCAACCTGACGACCTTCTCACTAAGGAAAACCACTGCCAGATCCTCGGTCTACATAAGCACAAGAGCTTTGCGTTACTGGTACCGAACATCACAAAATCATTCCGAGAAGCGGATGCCCAGACGAAGCCCAACTACCTCATCGCACTGAGCGGAGCACTGAGATGGATGCCATTTGAGATAGTAGTCGAGGAAGTTGGACAACTCGTTACCCTGCTTCTCCAATCTCTGGACCTCAAGGGCGTGGATGTTGTCAAAGAGGCCGCGATTGGCACTCTCAATTCGACCCTCACGGAGAAGCCGGCAGTGCTCGAAGAGCATGCTGGTGCACTCATCTCTCGTCTTTTGAACAACGCTACCGTCACAAAGGACAACAATGCTACGCCGCCACCGCCAGCAGTGAGGGTAGCAGCTTTGAAGTGTCTGCACCTGGTAGCAGAGAAGTTCAAAGAAGAGAGGATACTAGGCTACAGGAGAGAGGTTGTTAGGAGACTCATTGCAGCGCTGGATGATGGGAAGAGAGATGTTAGAAGTGCGGCTGTGAAGTGCCGGGCGAAGTGGTTACTGGCTGATGAACCAGATGACGACTAGACAGTAGACATGACAGTAAACGTAGACGCTGAATATCACTCGAATCAATTCGACTTTTGAGACGCCTATGACTTGCTACAAATGTGCAGATTGGTATAGTCTCGCCCAACAGTTGAACGCCAGAGGCACCCTTAACGCCGCCCATGCAGTTACTTCTCATGTCTTGATACATTTCATACTCTGGCCTTCTTGGGCGTCTTCTCTTCCTCCTCGCCTTCACTCGCCGTGTCCTCGACACCAACCTCCTCGTCGTCCTCACCCCTTCCTCGCTTGAGACCCTTCATCTTCCTCGTCTGCAGGTTACCATAGTCTTGCTTGCCAAGATGAACCTTGGCCACCTTGTCACCCATCATATCGGTGTCGAAGTTCTTCTTGGTTCGCGGCTCGGCGCCCTTGGGCTTCTTCAGCGCTTGCTTCATCATATCCGGGTCAGGGAACATCTCGCGGCCGAGCGAAAAGTCCATGCGCGGGCCCATCTCCTCGACTTCGATGCGCGGCAGCTTTTGGCCTGAGCGCTTGGTGCGGAGAAGGTAGAAGCGGAGTTTTATTTGCGGGTTGGGGAGCGCGTCGGTGGGTTCTTCGGCGGAGACGGAGACGAGGTATTGGAGTCCTTCGACGTCGACTTCGGTTGCGTCTTGGCCCTTGAACAGATCGATGAAAAGGCTCTTGGCTAGTGTATATTTGGTTTGGGTGGGGTCCTCGAAGACGGTGCCGTGGAAGCTGATTAGTGGCTTGAGGCCGATTGAAGGCTTCTTGTTCTTGAATTGCTGGAGCGTCCGGAAAGTCTCTGCGTTGATGTACAGCTCTAGCATATCCAGCATCTTGTATGAGAACGTTCTTGCTAGTGTCAGGCAGTGTGGTCGCTTCTTTGAGTGTAAGGACAGGACGAGGAGCGAGGTATCGTTCTTCTCGGAGAAGAACTCGAGCGAGGTCGCATCGTCGAAGGGGTGGATGTCGTTCTTTTTGGTGAAGCGCTCGATGAAAGGTCGCTTGATTGTGCAGAGGTCGGCGACGGCGAGCTTGAGGATCTGCGAGGTCTTCTGGCCAGAGACGAAGAGCGTTGTCTTGGGGTTTTCGTTCTGTTGCGGCTCGCGCTTTGCCATTGCGCGCTTGGCGCGGGCATTCTTGGGCTTGCTAGATTGTCATATTAGAGTCGCTCATACGTGCACAAGCGGTAGTCGTCTTTACGTACACCGTCTTCAACATCTTGTCGTTGTTGTCTGGGTTGGTTGCGGATGCCGAAATCTTGGCTAACAAAAAAGTTCCCGGGATCAACGGCGTCGGAGACACCTTTCGCCGATCTGATAACGGAGAAGCAGGCCGTGGCGGGGTGATTCCGCAATTCGGCCTCTGACGTGATTTCCCAAGCAGGCGCTTTGCTTCGGGCGGCAACTAAATAGTAATCGGATCATACCATCCTTCCAGACTTCTTCAAGCACTCTTACCGCATACAATCCCAAAAATCACGACCACATCACGCCCATAGGCTAGCCAGGCAACTACCGTTGACATCAAAGATCAACCGCTCCTCCTTCGACATATACGATTAGTACCATGGCTACCATGCAGGAGATGCCCGATGAGTCGGCTTTCCAGTCGACCGTGTCCGCGCTCCCACCTTCCACCCTCGCCATCATCTATTTCCACGCGCCATGGGCCAAGCCGTGCGAGCAGATGGGCGTTATCCTGAAGACGCTCGCAAGTACATACCCCGCCGACGCGCCCATAAAGTTCCTCTCTCTCAACGCCGAAGAGCTGCCCGAGGTCTCTGAGCAATACGACGTCACAGCGGTCCCATATATCGTTCTACAGAAAGATGGCAAGACCCTCGAGACAGTGTCGGGCTCAGATGCCTCCAAAATACGAGCGGCCGTCGAGAAGTACGCCGGCGCTGGCAGCGGCCAATCCTCTAGTCTACCACCCGCGCAAACCGTCACACGACCACAGGAGAATGGAGACAGCACAGGCAAGAACCTCGCTGGGTACGCGCCTAGCGCACAGGACCCCAAGACGGCCCCCGACTACAGCGCAGGGGAGCAACAGACAAACAAGGAGGAACTACACAGGAGGCTAGGCGAGCTGGTCAAGGCAGCACCAGTCATGCTGTTCATGAAGGGCACACCAAGCTCGCCGCAGTGTGGCTTCAGCCGGCAGACAGTGGCGATTCTGCGTGAGAAGGGCATACGGTACGGTTTCTTCAACATTTTGGCCGACGACGAGGTTCGGCAAGGACTCAAGGAGTTTGCCGACTGGCCAACCTTCCCACAGCTCTGGGCGGATGGCGAGCTAGTAGGCGGTCTTGATATAGTAAGTGCACTATCATATTCTGCGCACAGGCGCTAACAGCTTGCAGGTCAAGGAAGAGTTCGAGAACGATCCCGATTTCCTCTCCCAGCACGCCGCCGGTGCCCCCAAGACGGCAGCTTAGAGAGTTGCAACCACCTCATTCAAGGGAGGATCTGAACAGGTGCTCTGCAGTCTACATTGACATTAAACCGAAATTTCGGCCGACCTTTGACGCAATATAAACTTCTGGGTCGTTTACTTCAACTATCCCCTGTAGGTTTGTGTTCAATCCACTCCTTGAATGGGATGCAACGGGCAAAGCACGTGAACTCGGCGAAACGAAGGGACTGTAAATACTGAAGAGATTGGACGGACTGGGGATGAAATCTAGGGAATACTGGGAATATTGAAGCCAGACAAGTGGGAGGCGTACCTTGGAGGCGTACATTAAAGGCGATAATGACGATGGCAGGGCACGGAATCATGTATACCAAGGGGGGTCATAAATCTGTCTACGCCTTGATTGACGGCATGGTCATGTTCGTTGATGCAAGCAGAGTGGTGGATTGAAAGTGGACTGTTCATCAATCTTTTCGAATTCTACTCTTCTTTCACGGTCTGTCCGAAATGCTTGACCTACGCCCATACCCATGATTCTTGGACAACTCTTGACCTGTGTCTGACCTTACGCTGCGTCGCCATTGGGTCTAGCGAAACCTTACCACGTCTAAAGTTTGGCTTAGATTCTGTTTAGAAAAAGAAAACATTGTTTCAATACATGCTGAGACGCCGGTAGCGCGTGTTGGTGCCCTGTTGCAGTCGCGCTTTGCTGAGAGTCAGACGGAGATCGTTACTGCGCCTTCGAGAACGTTCTTTCCAAAGATAATCAATGCTAGAAGGGTGTCCAGTCCAATAAGCGAGAGTAGCCACCAGATACATGTTCTTCCGGTTGACATGGAGCAAGATCGATCGCGATTTCTATGATGACCGTCTAGCGCGTTCTTGTGCCGACACGGTTCCCCGCCCTTCGCTGCACCCATTCCAACCTCACCGCAACACTCTTTTTCCATCATAGATCATCGATTCTTGGGGAGAAACTCTAGTCTAGATATTCACAGGCTTTGGAGAGCACTACACACCATATGTGTCTCACATCTAGTAGCACAGCTATATGCAGGGGCAGCGGTAGGACGCCTTCAACCACGCTACGGACTCCGACACCTAAGCACGGCAAGTCAGTCGCATGCCGCCAAATCTGCTTTATCTTGGGTGTCAGCCTTGTTGAAGCATGACCTGCTCGCCCCCACGTTAGATTTTGATCAGTTCACGGTACTAACCTTTAATCTTTACTCTTCAAGGCTTCGGCTCGGCCGATTATCGATTGATCGCAAACACCTCAAGTGAAAAGAACATATAATAGCAAACATGCCTTCAACATACTCACAACCAGTTTCAAAAATACCGCCAACGAAGCCCGACACGACATCTCTCCCCCGAATCCTCTGTCTGCATGGCGGCGGCGTCAACGCCGCTATATTCAAAGCGCAATCGCGATCTCTGATCCGCCATCTCCAACACTCCTTCCGCCTCGTATGGGCCGACGGCCCTTTTTTCTGCGATCCGCACTCAGACATCATCGGCGTGTACAGCGATTACGCACCTTTCCGACGCTGGCTGCGATGGCTTCCCGAACACCCTGAGATCGATGCGGACACATGTATTGAAGAGATTGGATACGCGATGCGCACAGCAATGGAAGATGATGATCGGGAAGGCGGCACAGGCGAGTGGGTAGGCTTGATGGGCTTCAGTCAAGGAGCAAAGCTATCCGCAAGCCTACTACTCGAACAGCAAGCAAGGGAAACACAAGCGCGCAAAGAAGGCACGAAGATCGCCACTGGTATCACAGGAATCTCAGGTATAAGGTGGAGGTTTGGGATACTACTCGCTGGTCGAGCGCCCCTAAGCAATCTGAACCCTGAGCTCATGAAGAGCGAGGCTCTTGTGAGTGCGGGTGACATATCGGAAGGGTTTCAATTCTGCAGAGAGGTGGACGAGGAGGCTACACTACATAAGCCTACACTGCATGTCCACGGCATGGCGGATCCAGGTCTACATCTTCATCGGAAATTACTACACGAGTATTGCGAAGACTGTACAGTGACGTTGGTGGAATGGGAAGGCGCACATCGGATACCGCTCAAGAGTATGGACGTTGATCGGGTGGTTGACGCGATATATGATATGGCTGAGATGACTGGGGTGAAGGTTTTGAGGACTGTCTGAGGTGACGAGATGGCAGACAAGAAGAATATATTCATTAGGAACGAGCAGTGGTGCCAACAACGTTTCGGTGAAACAGACCTTGCAGTGATCTTTCTCATCACGGCAGTCTACACAACAACTGTTGGGATAATGAGGATGTGATGGGGCCATCGTCTTATCTCCACGGTGATCCATCCCGAACCGGCCCTTTCTAAGTTCTTGATCAAACGCTTTGAGACTTCCAGGTATATAAAACTCATAATCATCAATATTTCGATGTGACTTCTCGATCATAGATACCAATATAGATGCAATGTATCCAGTCGTTTACATAGGAACAGAACAAGGAGAGTAGCAGAAAGACGACTGATGAATTATATTAGTCATGTCACATCGTAACCTCCTCCTGTTTTGCCTTCTTCTCTTGTTCCTCTCGCTTCAGCCTCCTCTTTTCCGCCAACTCTTGTCTCCATTTCATACCGTCCCGCATGATCCAGAACACGACGCCCAGCAAAACCGCCATTATCAGCGCTATGAATGTGAATGCCCACCCCGGGTTCATAGCATGGCACATGGGGATAATCGCCGCCGTACCGCCAGCACTCATGAGACATCTGGCAAAGTTGACGGCCGCAGTTGCAGCTGCAGGCTTATCGCGATGTAAGTCAATGAGCAAGCCATTGGTGATGTTGAAAGCACCAGTGACGCCAAAGCCCATGATGAACAAAGCAACTTCAGGGCCCGCAATGTGTGTTCGGTATTTGAGAGTCCACCCAAAGATGATGAGTCCAAACATGCCAATGATGTGGCATGGAATTAAGATCTGTAGGCGAACACGTTCGATGGGGAAGTTGCTGAGATCTTGTTGTTTGCCCTTGGAGATGGTCATGCCAACAGCTTTGGCATAGCGACGGAAGTTCCAGTCAACAACTCGGCCCATAGTAAGCGATGCGATAAGGGAAGCTACGCCATTGGAGATGTAGCAAAGACCGACATGCAATTCGTTGAGGCCATATGCGGCATAGAATAGTTCTGGGATCGCCGACACAGTGACCATCATACCAGTGAAGAAGAGGCCATTGTAGAGTAGGAGAATTCCAGACTCCTTCTCGGCCAGAATCCGGAACGTCGCAAGCGGGTTTGGCCAGGCGACCTTTTTCTTTTCGGGCTTAGGAGTAACCTCGTTAGGCGACAGCTTTGCAAGCTTACGAGCTTGTATACAACTGATGACTGAGCGATTGACGCCCTGAGGAGGGATAGAGCCATTGCCAACCACTTTCCGGCAAGTCTCAGGGAACAAGAACACGAACAACACAAGCAGCACACCGGAGAAGATGGCAAGGAACCAGAAGATGGATCGCCAGCCCAGATACTGCGCCAGCAGACCGCCTATCGTCGGACCGAAAGCAGGACCCATCAATACACCGGCCTGTGCATAACCCATGTAGGTGCCTCGCTCAGCCGACGTGGAGATATCCGCGACAACCGCCATTGTCAAGGCAATAGCAGCCGTGCCGCCAACTGCTTGTACCATGCGCAGGATGAGAAGTGCGATGTAGTTTGTTTGGAGTGCGAGGCCAATGTTGCCGATGCTATAGATGATGAAGCATATGATGAAGGTCAGCCTTCGCCCACTGTTGTCCGATAGAGTCCCAAGGAAAGCGGGAGCTATGGCTTGCGCGATCTGTGATAGTCAGTTGTAGTCAAGATTATCAGGCCTTCGGGGGAACAAAAGCGTTCCTATCTCGTTGCATATGAATAAGAAATCTTCACACATACCATGTACGTTGTAATTGATATGTTGACCTGCGTAGGTGTAATATCCAGGACGTTAGAGAGCACATTAAGTGCCGGAAGAAACATGGACGCGCCAAAAGGCGATATCAATGCTGAAATCGACACTAAGAAGATTATCCATGTCTTCATGCCTTTGCTGAAGACAGAGTATGGAGGCTCAGAGGCCAGTCGTTCCAGGTCGTCTTGCAGTCCATCTTTTTCGATATCCACCTCCTGGCTTCTTCTCTCTTTGTCACTGGCAACATCCAGGTGATCGTCGCTCGCTGTATCTTTGAGAGTAGCCATGGCGATGCTGTTATGATCTCAGCATGAGGGGTGGTGTGAGTCCGGGTGGTATGTTAACGCTAGCAGATGCCTCAACAAGCTGGCAGTGTAGAGTGGCGTGGAATTTGTCTCAAGGTCTGGGGAAGGCGAGGCTCGAAGAGTTATCGACCCAGGTCATGGGGATGCGCCCACCCTTAATCCGTCTGGTCGCCTGTCGAACATGGCGCTAGCGCCGGGACGTGGAGAGCATGCCGTGCCCCGTTGAATCTCGCTCCGCAACATGCTTAATTCCAGGGTTTGGATGCGTGTGAACGAAGTGCTGTATGCACGCTGGGGAGCAGCCGGCCGATGTTGACCGATCATTGTGCAGGGTGTGTGTGTATCGAATGGCACCCGATGTAGACAGCTGGGGTATGAACGCGTTGATGCTGTATCTCTGTCTACTGCACGCCTCTGTGGAGCGATGACGCACTTGCAGACGTCTTGAAAGAGGCAGGTGGGTTGGTGTCGGGGGGCGCGCCCGGGTATAAAAGATATCGGAAGCTCTTATCCGCGCGCATCGGGCGTGCTAATGCCGAAGGGCACCACCCACCCGATGTTTGGCCTGCTCTAAGAGGATCTACATCAATCGAGGTTGAGACAAGCTTTTGCAACGAAACTCTATGTGGTCGTGAATTGTTTTGTTGGATTGGTGCATTCTGCTCTCTGAGGCGTTGCGAACGGTCCTACTCAACGCTTCGAAGCCGAAGCGGCGTACGTCACTTCAATGACGCAAGATATGCTCTTAACACTGATCAAACATATATAATAGCATTCGGTACATACTACCTGCGCCTATTTCTGTGACCTTTTAAAGTACCCAGTTCATTCAACGCCAATGATATGCTCTTTCTCGTAACGTCGTAGCGGGATCCCCCGGAGCCTAGGCCGATGGTGGTTCCTACGTGTATATGTCGTCGTCGCCGTGGAAGAATCTTAATACTGCTTTCGCGACCAAAAGACCATCGTGCATCCAATCAGCCCTCTCAGCGGCTTCGTTCGCATCCTCTTTGCTGACACTCCCACTCTCGACCCTCATCTCCAGCTGTCTCTTAACGAGAGCCTCGTCAAACTCCATATGGCCTTGCGTGGTAAATAGCCTTTTGTGAATGTACACGCCCTGCACGCCTGTATGTTCGCTGGTACCCCATACATGTACCTTAGTGTTCTTTGGTATCATATCAGTCGTCTCGGTTGATGGAGGATTGACGACGTGGTCGAGATGCATCTGGTGAAGATGAATCTTGGACTCGGTTTCGGGCAGATTGAAGAGGTTGCGGCCAATCTCGGACAGCTGGATAGGTTGATGGGAAAGTTCCCATTCACCGTCCTTCTGGGGTTTGACGGTTGCGCCGAGAGTCCTGCAAAGAATTTGATGTCCGAAGCAAATTCCTGTGAAGCGGATATCAGGACGATGTTGCCAGACATCTGTAATGTAGTTAGCTCCTGCATTTTCCGACAGGGGCTCGTCTGAAACACATACCTTTGATGAATTGTATGAGCCTGAGGATCCAAGGGTCGTCACCGTGCGCGTCCCAACAGCTGCCCGTGATGAGTATTGCATGGACATCGTCACCGATCTCCTCCAGCTTTGGAATTGCCCCACCTTCCGGTTCGACCACATATTGCATGGCAGTCTCGATGCCTAGACTCGGCTTGTGCTCGTCTCCCGCTTTCTTGAGAAGTTCGCCCAAGACGACCCCGAAGGATCCTGTCTCTTTTTGCGTATCGGGATGTGTCTCATCTGTCTCAAGCACAAGCATGCGGACTTTGTTGGGATGATCGGATAGGAGTGTCCGGCTTTGCGCAATCGGTGGTACCATCTTTGCTATCGTCGTGTGGAAGTGCTGCGGTGTGGAGACAAGAAAGTTGTAAGAGTTACCAGGTCGGCAGGCCGTAGGTCTATGTACACAGGGTCCAGCAGATCTTTTTGCGAAAAATGACGTCTGTCGTAGAAGCTTTTGCCCAGAAGTGACTACGCGTGCAGGTTTGTACATAATCAGGGCAGATCTGGGGAGTCGAGTGCGAATACCCAGCACCGCCGCGCCGTCCAGAGCAGTCTCATGTAGCATGCTTCAGCCTCCATCTTGGCGATTTCGTGTCTGAGGGTTCGATGACGACTTCGCCCTGACGTCGGGTAGCGATGGACAGAGTCTTTGGCCTAAAGTTGAAAGTTTAACGTAATAGTAAAGTCTTGGAAGCTCTGGTGGATTCCGATGTCCCGGCGAATTCGGAACACGACAACGCTAGGCATGCAGGTACTGACAATCAATGTGGCTGCGTGGCTGAGCGCACCGGTTTGATTCGTTTGTTCATTTTACCGACTAATGTCATGCTGTGGCTGCTGCATCTACTCCACGCCCTTTCCCTTCATCTTGAGGTCTTCAGGGTCGTGCGGGGCTTCGGCTTTCTTCCCTGCCGATTCCTTACCAGTCAACACTTCGGTGAATACCTTTCGCAGCGCTTCAATCGCTTCCTCGCCAATCTGGTAATGCACAACAAATCGACCACCACGCACCCTTACGCCGTACTTCTCCGCTAGCTCGATAAAGTTGTTGATGTCAACATGATGTGCCTCCAGATCTAGCCAAACCATGTTGGTATCTACGGGGTATTGCAGCTTGCCTCCAAGATCTGTCCAAATGCTCGCAATCTTCTTCGCGTTCTCGTGAGATTGAGTGAGCTTGCCACCGAGGAATGTCTCCTCAATGGCAACGCGCATTGGAGCTGCAACAACACCGGCTTGTCGCAACCCTCCACCAATGGACTTGCGGATCCAGCGACTGCGCTTGATGAACTCCTTCGTACCGACGAGGATGCTACCAATCGGCGCGCCGAGACCCTTGCTTATGCACAGACTTATGCTATCGAACTCGGCGCAGTAGTCTTTGAGAGTACCGGCACCTGCAGCTACAGCTTCCCACAGACGCGCACCGTCCAAGTGCATGATGATGTCGTGCTTGCGCGCCCAAGCTGATATGCGCCTAACCTCGGACAGCGGCATAATTGCACCATTGAGCGTGTTTTCGAGCGAGATGAGGCGTGTAGGGCAGGCATGGACGTCATCGGAGATGACAGCGTACTTTTGGATATCTTCGAGTGTGAGGTATGTCCCATTCTTCGCATCCAGAGGTTGGACCATGGCTTGGCTCAATGTCGCTACACCACCTGCCTCGTAGTTGATTATATGGCCACGTCGATCGACAATGACGGCGTGTGGAGGGGTGGTAAGGTGTGCTCGAAACGCCACCTGGTTGCCCATAGTGCCGGATAGCACCAGGAGTGCCTCCTCCTTCCCACTGAGATCGGCAACGAATCGCTCGAGCGACAGTGTGGTCGGGTCTTCCATGGTGACGTCGTCGAGCAGGGTGCACTCCTGGATGGCTTTCAGCATCGACATGGTCGGTGTAGTGTGCACATCGGAGCGGAAGTCGAAGGCCGCTGGATTCTTCTCGCCGCTCCAGGCATTGCCATTATGACTTGTGCCATTGGTTGCGCTTTTGCTGCTCTTAGCAGTGTACTGGGAGAGCTGCGACATGGCTGAGTATGCCCGGGAAGGGTGTAGCTGGCGCGGGGAGTGCAACGCGGGGTGGACGAGGGGTGCGGTGAAGGCTCGATCAGCCGCTTTCAGGGTCTTTGCTGGCTGGAGGTGAGGTCAATCGCACAGTCTGTGGACGGGACCACGTACTGCAGAGGCGAGTGAGCGGATATAAACGCGGTGGCGGCATTGCGGCGGCATGTTACGAGGAAGGGCGCAAGGCGTGAAGCAAGCCGAAGATAGGCGAGGCTGCTGCCAACGCGGAAAAGCCACCACTCCGATTCGCCCAACCTTACCTCTACAACCGTCACAACAGGAAGGCGACTAATCCGAGTACCGCAGTAACTCCTGCATTACAAACCATTACTTGAGGGAAACTACGACCACCCAAGCAGCGGCGTCGGTGGAAGACGGTTTGACAGTACGTGTGACTTTGCGGACGCCTTGTGAACGCATTGGGTTGGCGATGTATCTTATTCGAGAGTATACACACTTTCGTATGAACGTCGTGCTGCAGCTTGCATTCAGTTAAAAATTGATAATGCGCTGAGGGCTTCCGCTTCCTCTTCCTCCCTGGAGGCAGGCGCAGGACTGAGGGTATCAGCAAAACAATCTTACCACTAGTTGTGGCAGTAGCAACCATGAACAGAACAACAACAACCACCACCACCACCACCAAACATTCGGTATCTAGAAATCAGCCTTTAGCGTCACAACTCATCACAGCGCGTTGCAACATATCAAGCCACAAACAAAACCATGCAATGTTTTCATCCATCACTCGAGTTCCTAGAGTGATATCTGGAACATCCGCAGATCCCATATGAGCAAGGCGAAGCAGCTCGTCGTCAAATACAGTATGAATGGTGGCGGCACAATTATCCCTCTCCGCCGGACATAGCTACATCCTGTTCATCGCCAACAGAGCGAGAAGCCTTAAGCAGCTCCAATGCTGCTTCACCACAACCAAAGAAAGACCCACAAGCACATCTGCGTGGCGGAGCGCGGTCCCCCGTAAAGCCACTGTGGGCTCTCCATGATCATGGCAAAGACTTTATCGGAGGCGTGTGGAAGCTATCTCGGGGCCAGGCTGCGTTTGGAGACGGCAACACCAGCTACGGCTCTATGCGACGATATGTAAGATACTGTCCTTCCCGTACTTGAACATTCTATTACCGAGGTATTAATGAGTAGTAGCATAGCACATGAGATGGCCCATGGCATCATTATGGATCGCCTAGGACTTTCACTAGGCGACGACACAAAGCCAAATGCGACCGATTGAGGACTCGCTCTGTGGGAGCATTTCGCCGACGTGGTCGCCTTGCTCCTTAAGAAATATAAAAGCGATGGACAGGCAGCTTTCCTGACTGGAGACAACTTCTTCGACCCAAAACTCTCGCCTACATGTATAGCGCTTCGAGCCCACCTCAATTCAGGGAATGCATGGAGATACCTGCATGCCGATGGAAAGGTACGTCAAGACACCTCCGTAGGGCAAATTTCCGATTTGGCATTAGCAAAGGATTACTACGATATCTCAGTGATTGCAAGCAACGCTTTGAACCTGCTAATGTGAAGAATCTTTTGAGGGGCATCAAGGCAGAAGTATACATAGTCTTAGAAACTGCTTCTTTTTTACATTTTGATTGCGTGTATGCAGCAAAGTGAAATTCGGCACGAATTACAGCCACTCCCAGTGTCACATACGTTTGAGTCATTCTATTCCACTCAACTACTCCCATCAACCGCCTTTACTAGATCCCCAAACATCGTGCTAAAGGTGTGATAGTAGTCGTCCGCACTATCCGTCAAGAAAACCCAATCCGCCGTGTTCTCAACCTGCTGCACCATAAACTCCAGCACCTCTTCAGTCAGATTCGGCAAAGAATGCAGTATGACTGCCAGCTTCGAGCGCCGGATCTTGTGTGCTTGCAATGGCACCATGACGTCTCTATCCAGCCACTTGTCGAATGTCTCTTCGAACACGACGGTGAGATCGGTGAGGTTGAGGTAGGATTCTTGGAGCACCGTGGGCGAGGTGAGGATGGACGTGGGTATCAGGCCAGGGTTATGAGCTATGAAGCCGTCGCTGAATGCTGTGTTGTTCTTGATCGCTTGATTCGCCGTCTTTAAGTATTCGTAATCGTCTTCATCCAATGTACTCGGTGTCTCATCTAAGAAGATTCCATCAACGCGCATCTTGGTGATGTTCGTGACTTGGGGCCAGCGCGCGTAGGTGTCGATTTCTGCTAATAAGCTTTCGATAGGTTTGTCTGCGTAGTCTGTTGCAACGTATCCTAATGTGCGAATGTTTGGGTAGGCTCGTAGTTTGGGGACTTCATCTAGGTACACTTGATCGGGGAGTGATCCCATGCAAGGGCCAGAGCAGGGGTTGATGATGACGTTAAAGTCTACATTCCTATGCGCTTTTGCTCTAGGGTTTTGTCAGTACGTAACGATACTCGAGGTGGATACGCTTACGCTGTGTATAGCGGTTCCCAGGCGCCCGCGCTTGGGTACACGTAAAGCGGCAAAAGTATAGACATGTCGAAGCGGTATCTTGAGCGATGGCTATAGAGAAGCAGAAAGCTGACATTATAAGGCCTTCCGGAATTGAGACGGTCTTCTAGAAGCCAGGATGCGTTGCGTCATGACCGCATTAGCCCGGCACGTGTTGTACCTGACAGCGGGTGGTGGCACCATCCGCGTCTCCGGCCACGATCTCCAGATAATACGCCAGATTGCATATAAAGCGGTCTTCGCTCTGTGTGCCATCCAGAGTCTTGGGGTTCTGCGTTCGGTCCAATGGCAGTCGGTTACGGCAGATACGCTGGCTGAATCGGCCATCCATATTGCTGACCGGGATCGCCAAATAGCCGGACATATGAGCACGATAAGGGCGAAGAGATTCGCAACGAGCCAACCAGCTGTGAAGCGGGCTTCCTATTTCAGGATATACGGACAATATATGAAATCAAGCCTCGACGCAAGCCCGCACGAATGTTGATTTCGACAAGAACTCCCCAAGGAAGTTGCAGCTCATGAGATTTTTCTGCGGCATCAGTCTCTTCATACCTTCTCGAAATCTCAGTATCTTGGATTGCATTATGCCACTCCATCTCATGTGGGGTGAGGTCGAAGTTCAACAGCTTAGCCCAAAATCGTCCGGTTGTCAAATCATGTGCAAAGAATAACGAGAATGGATGCGCACTGCCAGGTCTGTTGCAACGAAGCCAAACCATGCCAAAAAAGCTCTGGTAGAAGATAGGGTCGTATCTACCAGGCATGCACGCTAACTTGATCGAAAGCTCTTTGCGATCTGGATTCCATAGTTCTTGAGGTTGTACGCTTAGTATGTGGTATCTCAAGTGGTCGAACTCGAAGTAGAGACAATGCATCGCACAGCTCGTGAGCTGCCTTGGGATTCGGAGCAGATGTTCGAAATATAGTGTCTGGCGCTCCAGCACTGACTCATCTGCGTCATGGAATCTGTTTGGTGCAACTCTAGCATAGAAGCTGAATTCCAGCTTTCGTACAAGTAGACCAATTGCTCTCCCATTTTGGCTTGCATCCAGTACAAGGAAGTGGATGGGATCGGCACCCGCACGTCCTGGCAAACGGCTTTCGCGAAATCGCTTTTCACTGGCGTATTCCGGAGACAATAGTGCTTCGATCTTCAAACCCAAATTTGACATAGCAAACGTGCTACGACCTCGATCAACGCTTTGCGATTGTTCGAACACGTCTGGCGACTTTGCTAGCAATCCGCAATAGCTAGAGGCCGATCCCCAAGCCGCTCTCCACGCAAAGATCGAGTCGTCGGGAGTCGTCCGGATGATTTCCTCTTGCAATCGACTGAACGCGTTTTCGCCCTCACCGTACAACATGGGGATCTGGATTCCGAACAAACCCATCAGACTATACGCGCGGTCTTCAATTCGAGTCGTCTTACGAGTAGCTGCCCATGACATCTTTTGGGCGACAGACGACCGGCTCAAATCCCCGGTCCTCAATACGTATTCTGAGACTCCGGTAGCTTTTGCTAATCCGTTATACATTCCCCAGATTTGGACAGAAGTAAAATCTTGATCGTAGAACATGAGCGTCCTTGGTGCAATAAGTTCCTGTAAGGTCCAACCCCTAGTGATCCATTTACAAGATTGTAATATCGTAGCAAAGTCAACCCGCCCGTTGTAATGCGTGATGTCAACACCCTCCAGATGTACAGCACAGAAGCTTGATTGTCGGTACCATCGGTACATAGAATTGATTGCCTCCTGCAACTCCGCACTGCTGCTCTTATCAATGCAACAAGTGTCTATCCAGAAATAATCCAACGTTTTCTTTCTTGCGATGTTGGCCGTTTCCTGGATTTTGCAGTAGCCGGTACGACTCTGGATCGCCCTGCTATCCAATAGAATGTTCAGTCCGGCAGACATCTTCATCGCGGCTATGAATAACTCATCTTCCTCCAGCTCGGTTGGCAATACTTTGTATTGTTGCAAAAAGCGCATTTCCTGGTAGCTGACCTCTTCGTCTCCTTAGACATAAGGAAGTGCAAGGTAGAAACGGTACAGCTGCGTTAACCGTCCGAGGTGCAGATGACAGTGGCTGTGTGCATCGGCTCAATCCCCCGCCCACTGCCCGCAATGCCAGCCTTCCCAGTACCATACACTGCAAAACGATTCTTACAATTCAACTTTGCCGAATACATCAAAACGGCGATGACAGACCCGATGGCGAAAGCATGGCGAAGAGGACCTCGGGGCAATACAATGAATCTCGATCACCGCGAGGGACGTGTCTTTGCCGATGGTGTGCGGGTTACAATCATGTAACCAGAGCTAGAGAAACAAAGATTCACTGCCTACTGCTAATGAAAGCATAGTGGCAGAGTATTGCAACCACTTTGATGAACAAAAGGATCAATGGATGCGACTCCTTCGTATAAGATCCTGCACCAGGGAACTAACCTCATCTGGGCCGAGCCAAAGGGATAGACGCGCAGCGATGCCACACATCGTCTTTTCCAACAAACACTGCGTACCCGTTACATAGTCGTAGGCCAACACCTCTGTGGGAACCTATCTTCTTATCGACTCAGTCTCTTCACGATCGAGATGGGCGAGTCAGAAGTCCTGGAGCTCTACCGCCTAACGGGTCCTTAGAAGGACATCTTGGACCATTGCTTCACCGACGCCCCCGCACCACATGAGATATTACAGACGCATCAAAAACGTCCGATGCCGTCCAAACTACGCAAAATACTCAATGAGATGCTCATTCCATCAGAAGAGTTGAAACAAGCGATATACCGGAGCATCAGTCGCGCGTGGGACGAGTACGCAACAGGCGGCCAGAGCCCTGGCGCATTCATGCGATCACCGACTGGAGCGCCTTACAAGATAGTCTTCATTGAAGGCAAAGGGCGCGGGGTCGATGAGACTCGCGACATCAAAGCTGGCGAGATCAGTTTGCAGGAGTCACCCTTGCTGGTCATGCCATACCGCGAGTTTATGCCTCCAATCTTGCTCCTCTTGCCCAAAGGAGCCTTGGAAGCCATCTTGCTCTTGTACAGCGCGCGACCTGATGAAACGCCATTCACGGATGATAGAGACCACACCCACCACCGGCCCTTAGATACACTCGTCGATTGCGTAAACTCTGATGTGTTCGATGACGAGGCTTCGTTTAGCAAAACTGGAATGATTCTCTTGACCGGATCGATGTTCAATCATGAAAGCCACCCGAATGTCAGGAGGCATTGGGACGAGCAGCTGGAGCAGGAAGTATTCAAGACCTTCCGAGATGTGAAGAAAGACGAGGAGTTGACGGTCCGTTACTCCGGCTCTGCAGAGGATCTGAAGAAGTACGGTATCTGATACACATAGCGACCGTTACAACACTGAGGAGACCGCATCTGATTACATGGTTGCAAAATACCAATGTCGACGTGTGCCATAAATCACGTCCTTGGTGTGTAAGAAGAGCCGCAGTGCCGAGCGTTGAGATGAGAATCAGGGCATGTTTAATAAGTGGTATCTAGAAACTCGAAATACTAGTACTGCTACTCGTATTTTTCGGCTTGTGGGGTCCAAACTGGTCCATCTCCATTTGCACAAGTGATTGCTCATCCTGATCTGCATGCCGTATTTCGAAGGTCTTGGTGTATGTGATAGCGTTTGGGTCTCGCGCGCCGTTCGAGACGGCCGATCGTCCTGGACCACTGGCCAGCGCACTACCGCCCTTCTTCATGCCATGACTTTGACTACCATATGCGTAGTAAGGTCGTTCTGTAGCCTTGGTCGTGCCGAGAATCTTAGGGAATAAGTGTACGAGTATGACGCGTAGGGCAGGGAGGCAGGCGCAGATGATGCCAACGTTGATTTCGATATTGGACCAGTTTATGACATCTGTTTGATCCCATGTTGGATTGGATGAGGCTGCGAAGTTGACGAGAGACGAGAGACGAAGGATTGAAATGATGGTCACACTGAGGTTTGAGTTAGTCATAGTCGTTCGTAAGCCGTTAGAAGTGTAACTTACAATGTGCCGACGCAGAACATAACAGCGACGCTAAGCTTCTTGCGCCAGGAGAGCTGCAAGTGGAACACCTCATACAAGGGCAAAGCGAGCATCCAGATATCCAAGACAATGCTGATGATGGCATTTGTCCAGGCTAACCCGTTGATGTCGATACATTGGCCGGATCCTTCTCCATCCCATTTGGTCCAGTAAAAAGAGATTGGCCGACATTGAAAGATAGCCACCAACGTGAAAGCAAGACCGTTAAGGCAGTTGAAGGCAATGGTTGCCCATAGTAGTCGCCTGATGCTGGGTTTCGGAAATATCCGCAGGAAGAAGAATAGAAGCGTAAGCTTCAGAAGCGCGACCTGAATGAAATAGAGGACTTCCAGAGCGTAAAGATATCTGACGAAGTTGGTGATTTGTTCGAAGCTGACGGTCCATACATCTCGTCCTAGACCGTTGGGAACAATAGCTCTATCGATGATGACCACAGATGGAACACCAGCTATTAGTGCGGCCAAGACACTGTAGTCATCGTAGCCAAGTTCACCGACAGAGAAAACAGCTTTGTATATGATCCTGGAGAGCGCACAAACGGCGGTGACGATCGAAAGAATCAAGTTGGATACACGAATTGATTCGCCAGAGTAACGGATCGGAGCGTGACAACTTGTTGCGGTAACGTTTTTGGTTGCTAAGAACCGCAGTCAGTAACAGTAAGCATGCTGACGGAGTTCGAAGCACTCACTCAAACTCTGTCTCAATGTACATGACTTCAACACGCAAGCTTCTACCGCGCCTTGCAGTTTAGCATCCGCGCATACGGAGGCCTGGTCTGTATGTTGTATTGGCGATTGTGCAACTGCAGTGGCAAGACACGTTTGCTGAGAAACAGTCAACAGGTGCTGGAAATATTGTTCCGGCTGGACATACCGCGCATTGGGGAAGTTGCTCAATCACCGCCAGTAGAGCCGATTCCTGAGCGACTACCAGCTGTACCCATGCCAGCAATGGGAAAAGTAAATGAATTGGCCTCATCCTTCTTCGTACTCGCACACGACCTTCGTGTACGATCGAACGGCCAGGAAGTGTGAGGCGGAATGAAAAAGACGGCGATGGTCCGGATCAGACCCTTACTATAAACTCCCTGGGAGGCCGGAGAATATCAAGAGCTGTCAAGAATGTCAGGCCTGGTCGGTTAGTTTCCGGGGCCTGCTCTATATGAGACCATAGAGGAAGGGAATAACTGCAGGTACAATTAACCATTGGGCATGGTGGACGGCAAGTGCAGATTGAGGTATACAGTGGGGCTGGACCGCCTCTAGTGCCGCTCTTCGAGGGTCATGCATCTTCCGTACCAGAGGTGTATGTCTCGCCGTAGAGATGATCCCTGGCATATTCACGGAAGGACTTGCACTAGATTCCATTATTATTGAACACCACCAATGGTTCGGCTGAAACCCAGGGCGAATGGAGGTGCTGCCCCAGACTAGTCGAAGTGGGCCCTTGCTGACGCTTCACAGGGCAGACGCTACCAACGACGGAGGTCATACTTTTCAGGAACAGCGGTTTGTCGACGCTAAGTGGACTTCGCCTAATATGCAGGTCGCTCATGAGGTCCAGGAAAGGAGACACGTCCTTTGTATAACACCCTGGCTACCAGCAACCTTATCTATCTGCCTGGCTAGCACAGAATGTACGAAACTAATGTGAGAATTTCCCGATCATCGCCATTCGGTTGCATATCCTTCCTGCCATAGTATGTTTGCTTCCGTATGGATCGAAGCCTCCGAGATTCCGGTAGGTTGACCAAAGATGGTGGCTCGTTCCGCAACGCCACAGACGAGCGATTTTGTGCACATGCAAACAGCTTGGCGTACGCCACTAGCGCGCCTGCATGCCGTTTGCTCCACCTCGCGTACGTCAACCGCCGCCGAGCTTCGACCGCTACCGCTGCACTCTTCGCGGCTCAGAAAAATCACATGGGGGCCCATTTGCTTTTCGAAGATCATGTTCACTGACTCTGGCAACGTTGATGATCGACTTGTGGAGACCGATGCGGTATTTGCGATACGCGAGGCAGGATACAGCCTTTCCATGTGCTTCACGACGCTCGTCCTACTACCCATCATCAGAGCGGCCTGTAAACGTGCCGCTCTTCATCACATGTCATTTGGGCGCTGGTCTGAGTGTCACTGGCGCGAGAGACTGCGAAGTGCAGGAACGGCCTGGAAACAGCCATTTCTTCGGCTAACGTTCCATACCACTGTGTCGCAGCAAGGTATGGGACGTGTTCTTTGGCATACCCAAGGTCTGTGGTAACCTTGAAGACCCGGCCGTTTTGTTGAGCATCAGCAGATTCTTGGTACGGTTGCAATCTCGCCGTTTCCGAGCTAAGAAGCGATGCTCTCAATCATAGTGAGCACCAGGAAAAATCTGAATGATCTAGGAGCTATACCTCCGAAATCTTTGAGCCACGTCCGAAGCATCGTGTCTCTTGCAGCCATTGGTTGGTGTGAGAACTTCTGAACACCGACGTTACTCCATAACATGGCCGCGGAAGAAGTTCTCGAATCCATCAATGTTCCATGACATGGTTGCAAAACATATCCCGGCTGATACCTCAGCCCTACAAGGTATACCTGATGCACCCTCGAAACAGACCCATGCGATTGCGCGAAGCTCCGTCATTATTGCGTCCGCTGTCCCCTTTCCTCACGACTGATGCTTAGGATCTTGACTTCCTGAGTCGATGTTAGTGGGGCAATGTTGCGATGGCATGACTTTTGACTCGCAGCCTCTTCCTCGATTCAAGCAAAACATGCCTGCGCATCCCTCGCGATCACGATGCTTCGCGAAGGAGGTGCGGCGCGCTTCAGACTTCGCTGGTTCGTTGTCGGTCCGACGTCGTACTCTCCAGATCACGAGCGCGGTACCCTCCGGTTTTGCTTTTCTGTTCCAGCCATCATGGCGCAAATCGTCGGGATTGCGTACAGGAGGCGCAAGCATCCCGACTGCACATCCAAAGTTTTCTGCATGTTCCAGCGCAGTGGCACCCTTACGCTTGACTAACACGTTAGCAGATGGCATTTTCCGCGCATGTGTCGTCGTCCAGCTAGGCGAGCTCGGCGATCTCTATGTAGCAAAGGCCACCAGACATCTTCGAGTGCTGCTGATTCAGGAGAAGAATCCTTACAGATCCTACCCTATGACACTTAGGCAACCTGCTATCGAGAAGCGCATGCAAGCTGAGTCCCCACACCACTCAGCCGTAAATCAGCTCTAGCTGTCATTTTCGGGCCGCACCTCTGCAACGAGCCAACGTTTCGGTAACCAAACTTTGTATCTCCAGAGCCACGCGTGACGACATGCGGTCAACGCAGGCATCGGCAATTGCCTTTACTCAAACATAGGTAACTCACTCGCGTGGTCTTCGTTTACCACCCTCGGATCTACGCGGGTCGATCTCTCGGTTGTCTGTACCAAACGGTCAGTCACCGGCATCACGCATCGGCATCTGCCAGGGGCTGACGATCACAACGTGGGCTTGACGAAAGCGACCACTACCCTCGGGTGACTAGCCAAAGCCGTTTCTATATGCAAGTTCAATATCGACCACGTTGCAAGGAGCTGCCATTGGTACTTCCTAATTGAGAGTCATCCAATTGATTTTCCAGCTCCTTTGGTCTTGCAGCCCTCATAGGCCACCCTTTTTCGAGACTCCATGTCTATATGTGACCGCATCTAGCAATCAAAACTTCAACGTTGAGCTGCCTCTACACCATATGTGTACTGACTCCTACCACCGGCAAAAAGAGACTCACGATCAATACCAACCCAAGACGAACCCAAGACTACCAACCTCTTCAGTAATGCTACCCGTGTCGCCTCGACTCTGGGGTTCCACTTGTCCTAGTGGTGACTATCTTCTCGTGTTTGGCGAGCAAATTCGCAAGCAGCCGTTCTTCATGATCGACAAAGCTCGAGCTTTACCGGTAGTTTCGAGTGTATACCGAAGTCATGTGCCGAAAACCCATACTCTCAAGTGGCTGATGCATTCCACGATGACGTAGAAACCGGCCTCCTACTTTCCTCTTCCCCTCTTTTCCTCGTTTCCCCCCATCAAACTTTCTCTGGGTTCAGAAGTAAGTATCACCATGCCGATATTATCGTGAACTAGTATTGTCTCTCTTCAGTATAGAGGGCAGATCTCAGAAGGGAATGTAAGTAATTGATGGGACAGAGACCCTACAACACTTCACTACGAGCCGCATCTCCGGTCACACATCCATCATTGCACATCCGAAAAGCTAATTTGACAAAACCGCTATGAACCGACACATGCAAGTTGTCGCTGGAGCTTTCCAGGCTGTCACATGGAATCTCCAGTTTGACGCATGTGCCTCGTGGCCATATCGCAACGTGATCACGACGATCAAGCGCCTTGACTCACTCTAGTTTCGTCTTCGCCTCGCGGTAAACTTTCCAGTATGAATTTGATCCGCTACTGCACCGCATTTCAAAGCACAGTAGATCCATCCTAGCAAATGACGTTTGGTCTTTGTCAGTTCAAAATAAGTATATTGATCTGCCAAATCCTGGCGACTAAGCCGGCGGGCATGCTTCACCACGATTTAGCTGGCGGCTATCCCTTAGCCCACACTTCGCAGAACACCCTGTAATACATCATGTCGCTCTACTTCTCGTTGCACAAGCCAACATCCAATTCTCATTACAAAAAGGCCAGGTCTCATTCGCATGGGCGACCATGTCTCAAAGACTATCAGAGTGACGTTGGAACGTTCTCAGAACCAGACGTATGTCTTGTAAGAGCAAAACGCACGCCAAATTTCATCATGTCTCGTTTTCTCTTTCTCACAAACAAGCAGTGCAGTGATTGCCACCATGGACGTGTGAAAGACGCATGGCCAGTCTCGAACATATCGCAACATCGGAAATATGTATATGTCTGGTATTTCCAAAGAAAATCTCCATCGTCGATGATCAAGATTCTACGGGTCTGGGGGTCTAGAAAGCTGTGTTTTCCGTGTCTATAACCCAATACTTCTCTTCGCACACTCTCTTCAGTACTTGTTTCACCAAAATCTAAGTTCAGATGATGCATGGCCTTTGTCTCTCGGCCGCCAAAAGATCAGAACTCCACTTACAGGAGGTCTCCTGCTCCTTGGCAATTTCTCGCGTCGCAAGGACCAATTGATCCGATCTCTGCATCGACTTTACACCTTTGGAATACCGGTACGTTGGGCAAAACACCATCTATTCCGTTGGATGAGGGGTACCCTTAGTATAAGCACATGTTAGAAGTGATTGAGAGTTATTGAAATACGTACAAGGCTGTCTGATGCTCATTTCCAGAGTCGGATAAGGTGACGTGAGGTGTGTGAGAAGCAAAGAGCAAAAGCGGACAAAGAGATCATGCATGGTTTATCAAGAAAACTTGGAACAAACACGATGGTTTTGCTCTATGTGGAAGGGGTCAAAATACATGGCCTATGGACCCGAGTAATTTCTAAGCCAGTGTCTCAAGTTAGAAAAAAAAAGAGGAACAGACGAACAATGTTGTCTCTGTCTTGAGAAGTGACCATTTCAAAGTTATGTGAGGTTCCCCAAGTCCGATCTTGAATACAACAGCAATGATCACGAACGCAAAGACGAACAAATTTGATGCATAGAATATCATTGATTACGCTCAAGGCGACTCTCAAAAGGTATCATCTCCGTCATTCCCTAAACCATACATGCTCATCGCACAGCCCGCTCACCAAGAGTCTAAAGTATGGGCACGAACATAACGAAACAAAAGGGACATAGACATAGCCTCCATGGGAGGTAATACATGGAAGCGGAGATAGGACTGGACTGCCTGCCCGCGGGTAACGCCAAGGGATTATACCTCCCATCATGTCATGCTCATGTTACCTTGCCAGCCCGCTGTGGATGCAAAACCCAAGTCTAACGCAAGGAAAACGCCGCCCAATGAAACTTTGCTGGTATGACGCAAAAGATAGTAAAAACAGATATGAGAACAATGGTTCAGTGTGGCCTATTCGAGTCACCGTCCGAATAAGCCGCTGCCAACGCTGATCGTACCGAGACCACTGCGTTGTGTGAGGGGTGCACGCGCCGCATCTGGTCGGGCCGCGCCTGGTGGTCCTGGAGCGGTATTTGGCTCTGCGTTCATGGGTCGCATACTGCCAACCCAGCGTGGCCCAACTTGCTCGTGGGGTATCTCCATATGCTGTGCCGCGGGACTTGACATTATCCCGTAGGTTTCTCTGCTTAGAACGCCCATGTTAGTGCGAGGGTCAGAGCCAGGTGTCTCAGCGTATGTGATATGATCGACCGGCGCGCGTTTCATGTGTAGAACCGGTGATTCTGCTTCGCCTAGCAGACCGTTGGCGTTGTGAGCATTCGACGACGGAGGGTTGGAGTTCGCTTCGATTGTGGAGGCAGATCCGTTGGGAGCTGAGAGATCGACCATTCGACGCTGACCAGCTGGTGTCTGGTAGCTAGGTACGCGTGACGGCCCTGGAGGGTACCGGCTCTCCTGGTGTGAAGGATGTCGCGGGTTGGCCCATGGCGTACTTTCGAGGAACTGTTCTTCTGCGGCTGCCTCGTCCGCTGTTGTCGTTCTGTTGTAGGTGCGGAACGAAGGGGGCGGCACTGGAGCACGCGTTGCAATCTACCGCGCCGAATCAGCTGCTAGTTCTCTAGCAGTTGCGTTCAGCCACTTACCTTCATTGCTCGAAGATCCTCGTCAACCTCTGTTGGTCGCGCAGCGCTGATGTCTGGGGCGGCTGGGAACCCGACGTACTTGGCGACACCTGAGAGAATGGAGACCTCGAGGTTGTATGCTGTTTGGTGTCTGATCTGGTCGGACCGCTTCTCAGGTAATCGCACCATGTATTCAGTCTCGTCGCAACCAAGCTGGCGTCGTCCGCGTTGTAGTTCGAATACTCGCTGGTTGCACTCTTCGAGAATGTCCTCGCGGATGTGACGTACAGTCTGGAAGTATTGGCTGTGCATTTGATGCCGCTCTGCTGCTGTGATTATCTCGAGATTTTTTTGCTTATATTCCAAAAGTCTTGTCTCGTATGCGATCTTGTCGGCGCGTCGATCGTCTACACACTTGATCATGGCGACGTACTCGGGGTGGACGCAATTGGGCTGCTTGAGCATTTCGAGCTCCCGTTCGAGTTGCGCTATCTGCTCGTCGCATAATCTGGCAGTAGTCAGCAGCTTGTCCTTCTGGTCGCACCTTGAGTGGGTTACTTACTTCTCTCGGAAAAGCTTAAACTTCTTTTCGATCTTTGCAAGCTCATCGATGGCCTGTTTCTTCTTAGTGACCTCCTCATCGAGCACTGCGCTGTCTTCGTCGTCGTGCTCGCCCTCGGCTTCAGCCTCATGGGCTTCAGCTGCTGTGAAAGTCTCAGCATAGGCATAGCTGGGGTCCTCAGTCTTCCGTTTCCCTCTTCTGCCACCTTTCCTTGGTTTTGTGTGCTTCGCGACAGTGGCCATCTCACTGACAGTCTGCGCCGCAATGTTGGCCTGTCGCTCCTCGAGCTCCAGCTCTTCGCGAGCCAGTGCCGACAGGTGCTCTTCGGCGTTCTCGAGCTCTTCGTCCGCGTCCATCTGCCCCTGCCTGTCTGCTGCGGCATCCGCCAGGCCATCGAGCGCCGAACCTTTCGCATTTACGCTTCGCTTCCGTAACGGTTCCTCTTCGCGCTCGTCCACTGGGCTTCCCTCGGCACTGCTGCGCTTTCTCTTCATGCCCACGTGTTCGAGATTCGCCGCTTCTGACGCTGCGATCAGCGAAAGAGAATGCAAAGGGTTTTCGGTTGTAGGTGCTTCGCTCATCGTCACATCGTCTGTAGCAGCAGATGGCGTGGGTGGGGCGGAATCGTCGTGCTCGATGGTTTTGGAGTGCGCGAGCTTGCTTGGAGTTCTTGTGTGGATGGGTTCAGAGAGTAATGACGTCTCCGTCGCCGTGCGCGCGAACTTTCGGGGCGTGTTGTCCAGTCGCTCGGTCTCGGCCTCTGAATCATCCTCATCCATATCGGCTACTGCGATTGGCCGTGGTGTTGATTCTGACTGGTCGTCCGATGCGTCTCCGAGCTCGCTCAAGCTGCTAGAGCCGTTGTCGGCGACATCGTCGAAGCCATTTGGAGCTTGCTCTGCGGGCAGAGACTCGGTGAGCACTGTAGTCGGGGCTGCCATGGTGGACAGCATTGCAGCAGCGATGGCAGTGGGGTCTTGGTCAGCTGGTGTGGGTACCTGCGTTGGCGCAGAGTGGTCGGAGGGAGAGGTTGTGGAGGTGGGGTCAGAGAGTTCTGTTGTGAGGGTCGAAGTGGCACCTGGGAGGGTCTGTTAGATATGGTGCAGGTTCGGACGACGTGGGTAATAGACGCGGTGAGAGAGGCAAGTTCGCGACGCCGTCGTCGCCTCGGTTGTTGACGCAAAGATCGACAGTCTCTCCAAGGCGCAGTGCCGCGCTTGGGGAAACCGAAAAAGCGCATCGGAGTCGGGATAGAGAAGGTGACAACGTACTTTGAGTGTGCGCGACGTCCTCGCTGGGGCCGAGAGCTGTTCTCGAGGTGCTCCGTCTGGTCTGTTCGGGCGCGCTCATAGTGCGCCCACGCCGAAGACAGCCTCACCTCGTGACCAATGTCGTAAAAATATGCCGTAGAAGGTGTTATGGGCCTTCGCGATGCGATATGGGCGTTCTTTGGGGTGGAGGCTGCAGGGCCCGGCGAGCGGTCAAAAACAGTGCTGCGGGTGTGAGGGACGCGGGCGTCGAGGGAGCGTGTGGGGACGTCTCAGGCAGGAGCGACCGGGTGGCAGGTCTGTGATGTTTGTATGAGTGTAAGAGCAAACACAGGACAGCGACAGGCATGGGTGTGGGCGTGGTGAATGCAGAGGGCAGCTCGGTCGGGATGGTGTAAACTGCGCTCTGAAGCGGGTCGACAGCCGGGAGAGGCCCTGAGGCGTGCAAATGACCGCACTGCCCTATGCCGGGCGGTGACTTTCTGCCGCCTGCATGAGCCAGCTGAGCCTAGCGCGCGTCCGTCGTGAAGGGTCTCCACCAAAACTTTTTGACGAGCTTGCTGTCGCCAACATCAACATCTCGATTGTCGCAATGGCCAAATCAAAGGACAAACGCTCGGCTAAGACCGAAACGCCCAAGAAGAGTCAAAAGTCCGACAAGTCACTCATCAAAGTCGACAAGAAGGCGTTTGACCCGGCGCTAGCATCGCTGTTTGCTACCAGTGTACGTTGATTGCATGTGTCTGTACAAAAGAGTAATTGCTAATGATGTCCAGGCCGGACCTGTTCAAGCGCCGCCAAAGTCACGGTACCAAGCGCGCGAACAAGCGAAAGCGACCAAAGAATCGAGCGAAGATGAAGGCGATGCGAACGATGCGGAACTGAGCTCGGCATCCGAAAGCTTGCCGTCCGACGATGAGGATGAAGACGAAGACGAAGATGAGGACATGTCCGATGCTAGCGACGACTCTGAGTCTCAGGACGAGGCCGCGCTAGCAAAACTGGGTGAAGCCGTACTGCACGGCGCAAAGGAAAAGCCAAAGAAGCGCAAGCGAGGCGACAAGGAGGAGATCGAGGATGCATATATGCGCAAAGTAGCGCGAGAGGAAGAGAAGGAGGAGGAGCAGAGACAGAAGAAGCGCAAGACCGAGGAAGAGGAGGACGAGGACTCTTCAGACGAAGACGACGAGGACGAGTCTTCGGGTGAAGAAGATGAGGGCAAAGAGACCAAGGGCGCGGACAAGGCCGAAGACATCACAATTCCCAAGCATGAGTCGCTTATGGAGAAGACCGACGAGGGCGTAGCCGAGGTGGAGAAGGCATCGCGCACTGTCTTCCTAAGCAACGTCTCGGTTGAGTGCATAAGCTCAAAGCCCGCAGAAAAGGCTCTCAAGAAGCATCTGGAGTCCTTCATACCCGACCTTGCCGATAACAAGCCCCCGCACAAGATCGAGTCGATACGTTTCCGATCAACGGCTCTCGATCCCTCGCTACCCAAACGCGCTGCCTTTGCAACCAAGGACATCATAGACGCGACTACCAAGAGCACGAACGCATATGCTGTTTACACGACCAAGGTAGCCGCAAGAGAAGCTGTCAAGAAACTAAACGGCTCTATGCTGCTCAACCGCCACCTTCACGTCGATTCACTAGCCCATCCCATGAAGGTTGATCACCGCCGCTGTGTCTTCGTCGGCAACCTTCCATTCGTAGACGACGAGTCCCAAACACCCGTCGCAGAAGGCGAGAAGCCCAAGAAGAAGAAGCCCGCCTCCGACATCGAAGAAGGTCTCTGGGTAAACTTTGCCAAATGCGGGAAAATTGAGAGCGTGCGCGTAGTCCGCGATGCCAAGACAAGAGTCGGAAAGGGTTTCGCTTACGTCCAGTTCGTCGATGAGAACGGCGTTGAAGCCGCGCTGCAACTTAACGAAAAGATGTTCCCACCTATGCTCCCTCGTAAGTTACGTGTTACACGTTGCAAAGCCGAGAAGAAGAACAAGGACAAGCCGAGAGGTCCACCACCATCCAAGGCACCTAAGCCGGGCGGCAAGCCTGGTGCTGGTTACAAGCAGAAGTTGACTGAGGAGCAAAAGTCGATGCAGGGACGTGCTAGATCGATGCTGGGCAAGGTCGCCAAGGCACAAACAAAAGAGGGCTTCGTGTTTGAAGGCCACAGGGCGAGTGAGAGGCAGGGCAAGAGTGGGCTCAAGTTCAAGGGCAGCGGCGGTCAGAAGAAGGGTGCCAATGGACGAAAGAGCAGAAGTGCGGGCTGGAAAAAGAACGGTGGGAAAAAATAGGCTGGTCTGTGTTGAGCATACATTCTACTATTCACAAGGTTCACCCTGCGAGTATCGGAGCTGTCTGGTCCAGACAGCTATCGTCGCGTTCATTCGATACATTACATGCGCATCTTCACAATAGAGCTTGCACCCCTAAACTGTGGATGTGATACTGGATCCTGAGGATATTTGCGACTGGCTGTCTCCGTCCAGTACATCAGCTTCACGTATCCTTTCAGATGCTCCGAGGGTATCGGATCTAGATGTTGGTGCGGCCAACTACAGCAGTAGCTGTTCCACTCAGCAGCACACCGTAGAGTATGGGTGATTCTTGCAATGTGCACGTAGTCAGAAACAAGAGAACTATCGAATCCACTCTTTGAAATTAAGAGAACTACCACTCGGCACCTGAACATACAAAGGGAGAGAGGATTGTACAGGAACAGGGATTGACTGTCTGATAGCTAGAAGTACTCTCTGAATATGATGCTCGTTGAGTGTTATCTCCTCCTGGTCTGCTCTGGTGCTGCTGAGTATGTCTTCTATTGACCCGATATAATTCCAAGCGTAACTTCAAGTTAACCCCTTCCGAAACTGAAACTGTTAAAGAGATCGCGGCGGTCTAGGTTCATGCCATCCATCAAGTCGGCTAAGATATGAGCGATGGCGATCTGGTTGTTTATTATCATTTCGTTTTGTGTTTTGACTCGATTCATGCCAAGCTCCAGGTCTTGCATGCTGTTAAACGTTTCTTCAATATGCTTGCCGTGGTGACCCGCTTGTGACACTGCCACTTTCCCTTTGTTTCGTGACTATCCAAAGGTGAAGGCACCGCTGGCTATGGAGGCATCGCTGGCCATGGGAACACCGCAGCCGACGAAGGGGTTCATAGTACTGCCAGTGCTAGATGAGGGCGCGCGAGGCGTGAGCTGGCTGGAAATAGGCGTGCGATATCTTATTCGGGGCTGAACTGTAGATGTTAGTGGATGTCTGTTGGGAGGCAATGTAACCAGTACCTTGACCGTGAGCCTTGGAAAGGTGGGATTGCCGTTCGAAGAGGTGGATAGCCTGGAAGTTATGGGTTTGCTGATGAAAGAGATGGGTCGGTAGATGGAAGTATCGGCGGTACCGAAAGGTAGACAGAGTTGCAGGTGGGAGTGATCGTCACTGCGCCAATATTTATGAGCTTGAAGTGTTGATGGCGTGGAAGAAGGCGTGATGTTGCATCTGACCCATGGATTCTCTATTCATTCGCGATTGAGGCCGGAGAAGACTCAGTATTGAGACGCCTACTGGACAGCAAGTCCCCCAAACCTCCGATCTGCATTGCGTAACCTGTTCAGATCTTGCTAACCTCTTGTCCACAGCGCCCACAGCGCCGCCAACGCGATCACCAGCAGTGAAGTCAAGCCTGCCTGCGCTCTCATCTAACAGGTTTACCCTCACCGGAAATATACCTGGTAAGATGCTACGTGCCTACGGATTCGAGCTACCCAGGTAGACTTCACCTGGACACCGCTAACATCCCGCCTACAGATCCGCGGGCGTTGAGCGATTTCGTTGAGCCTCATCCCAGCGACAAAACCGGAGACAGAGGCGAAGACGACCGCGTCGAAGAGCCACAGGACGATGTCGCGATGGACGACAACACCGACACACCATTCACATCTGCCTTCGCCAACCACGTCTTCCAATCCCTTCGTGTCGATCGCGCTGCCTAGGAATCAGCGCTCGAGAACACGGGAACACTACAAAGACTCTCTATGAAGAACTACGACTAGTACCGCTGTCAAAACAAGGTCTATACGAGCACACCAACAGTCTACCACTGGCCGCCAACCCTCGCATCTTTAAACGAATGCATTGCCATGTATTCTCGTTTCTCCAACCATCTCACATTGAAGTCCACAAACAGATAAGTCTTACTGTACGAATTACATGTGATACATATACTAACGTCCACATCTGTAGGCACTCAGTCTCGTCCTGCGATCAGGAATCTACCAAGAAGCTGTACATCGCGATCTCTTTACTCGCGTAGACATCAATGCATCATACGACGGAGACGGCATCTCCACAAAGCAATGCACACTCTTCCCTCGTCAAAGACTACGCGTCAAGTTCCCGAAGAATTGTTGTGCTCGGTGCAATACCTCGCACGACGCGATTCTACGAACGATATCCGCGCGGTTCATGCTCAAAGTTGCTGTCGGCCAAGTCTCGTTCACGGAATGGATAAACTACCTTACAACATTGGATGTTAAATCTGTGCACATAGTATCCAGCGCCGAAGTCCCCAAACACGACGCAAGCATGATTGAGCTAAGTCACCTCTGTGGCCGTGAGTGGTGCTACGAACCAAGCCACCTCATCTTGGAGTGCAATCTCGCCAATAAGACCCGCGACGAGTGCCGAGAGCAACAGAGATGCTCCGCTGCATGCCATGAGCGATCGCCCTACCGATGTATCCCCAAGGATGATAAAAACTGAGATGGGGGCATTTGCAAAGGAGAGAGAAGAGAAATTCTCCAGCCAACTCATTGCGGCTTCTGCAGAAAGAACCTACGTCAACCAAATGCAAGTCCTAACATGGAGACTTCCTGGGGTCATTAATGTGCAGATGGCCATTACACATCCAAAGGAGTAATTCTCTACCAGCATATCCTCTCAGGAGAGTGTCATCTTCTCTACCTCACTCACACGCACACCGCCGATTCCGTACGCCAACTCAACAACACGCCCACGAGAGCCTCCGCCACTGAGCGCGCCCTCATCTCAAGTCCTATGACTGCCAGCCTGCGCCCGACATAATACTTTACAAGGCTACATATGAGACGCTTACATACGTTGAGAAAGACTTCATCAGACGCTGGGATCTATCCCAGATCGACTACGAGCAGTTTGTCAAGCTCATAGAAGAGAAGATACCAAGGCCAGGAAGCTCGAAAACTTGGACCAAAAGGCAAAGGAAGCGACGTGGGAGGTCACCGTGATACTCAGAGAGCTAGTCAACGAGACCCAAGAAGATCTGCATCTTATCTTCCTGCAGCCGATTGAGCCGCCACATTATCGCACATGATCAATGTCACTGCCAAAGACATCCAGAGCCGTGAAGAGAGGCGTGTTTACGACGAGCGCACACCAAAACGCCGCAGGATCATCAGCGATAAGCCCAATGGCAGGACGCCAAAAAGGGCAGGGGAGATCGAAATCACAAGCGCTCCGTTCGCCGTTACGTCCGTGACAGACGACAAAGGCATCGAAGAGATGAACCTCGACATGGAGCAAGTTTGGGGGAAAATGTTGGTCCAATGTTCACCGCGCAAATTTCTGAGTCCGCGTATGCGATCTGCTCTACGTTCGTAGAAGTCTTTTGAATTAAGATGTGTAGCGCATGTTCAGTTCGCAAACGGGAGAGAGACTTCAGACGAAACACAACCTTGTCAAGAATTACCGACGGACCGCAGATACATAATGCATGACATCAGAATTGTGATAACTGGCCACATATCTGCCAGGTTGGTCACCTCGACACGGCTTGTGTAGTAATAGTCGAATATTGTGCTTTTTGTAACCCTTGAAAAATTTGGCAATCAAAGATGTCCGTGAAACCTTGATAAATTTATCGCACACCGGCAGCCGTAAAATGCCGTGTTCAGTGGCGGTTCACGTGCAGGAGCAACTAGATTACAGGCCAGTGAGCCCCCACCTGCTGGTAACGACCATGACTGGTGTTGCCACGATGCGGGAACGCGGGCGCAATGTCGAACGTCTGGGGGATCTGCGATGGGGCGGATTCGAATCGCACATCAACGACGACTGCAAGAGCCGCACTGTGTTGCAAGATTAAGATGAAACGAGTATAGTGACGCACGCGACAGGCACTCCACCGATGTTCCCTTGCCAACTAGCACTGGTTTCATCCGGATTGTGCTGACGATAAATGCCTGATCCGAAGAGGAACGCGAAACGGACGGCTACAGGTGTCCGGATAGGGCCATGTGGAGCAGTCGAATTGAACTCTAGCAAGAACCCAAGATAACACCACTGATTAGTTTGCTATCGAGGCAGGCTTTCGGTATTCGAATGCTGTAAAGAGTGGGATGAAGCGTGGTGCGGTGACGACGAGTCTTGCAAATGCCGACTTGCCGTAAAAGCCCTCGTGTGTTGCACATCAAGCTTGTGTTAGACGAAGGATGAACGCGTGGAGGGGATCATGCACGTCAGCGGAAGATGTAACCTGATTAGATTAACGTGATGAGCAATCGAAACTGATACGCTGCGATTTAGGGCTGGCAGATATGTAGCCGAGCTACATCGGTACGGTTCTGGTACTGGGGATCACATCTCGCGTAAATGCAACGGCACAAGTGAGGCTTTTGATTGAGTGTCGTGGAACCTGGACAAATGTAATCATAGCATCGCGGTCAGAGTCCAGAACAAATGCAACAACGGTTGACACTACCCAAACTCCCCACAACATGCCAGCAGAGGTAGGGTTGGGTGACATTAGAGTTGACGGGTTTGCCGAAGCAACGCGAAGCAAATGTCCGGGCAAGGAGTTATTGCCCCTTATATTCCATATAGTGGTTGCCTTCCAGATGACATCCGTCTTCAGCCGCGGACGGAAGCACATGTTAGGGATGGGCCGAAGTATCAGCAAAGTGGTGTGACTTGGCGGCGCGGCCGAGCCACTGTCGCGGGCCCGAGGCGTGGAATTGAGGATGACGCAGCGATGTGCGACACGGGAGAAATCGGTGGCTGGTTTTCAGGCCTTGAGACCAGGGACGTATGCGTCTCGGCTGGAAGAGCCCAGTTTCCAAGTCCAACATGCGCCTTTCCTTTGTTTTGTATGTGACGATCGCAAGCTCGGACGTCTGACTTTGGCCCACCTGCATCTGCATACTGTTGTGCTTATGCTACAGCTGATGTGACGGCAGTGCACCTATGCAGATTTGGAAGAGGTAATACTGTTCATTCTGAAGCTTGCCCCGTGGTACTCCATGGCATCAAGCTATCCAAATCATGTTGGACGGTTTCTTGAGACGCACGCGAGACAGGACTTGGGCCAATAGACGTGGGAGGCGGCTTTTAGTCGAGCGGGAGCGCGTTCAGAGGCTTAGTGAAGCATAGCGGAATGGCTGTGTTTGGGCTCCCACAAGGGAGGGTAGCTGTTCGAACAATTAACTCCCTGTCCGAAGCGGGAGCGCCCTACTGGGTATCACTGTGACGAGTGAAAAAGCTGGTCTTTCACATCTCGTGGTCTCATGAAATCATGAATGTTGACGAGTAGTCTCTCTGAACAAGGTTGGCGAGAGCGCGTCCAGAGTTTGGCGCCCGACGGGTCCTCCGCACTGGGGTGCAATTTTAATGTCTCGCCAATCACCCGCAATGTGCCAGCATCGCTGACGCCCCCATTCGGCTATACAAGGTGATTTTCAGATGGTGTGGGCTCTGATTTGTCTAGACATGGAAATGCAGTATCGCTGTTCGAGGGGCGGTAAACGTGAGGAGAGAAGGGCGGTCCCGTGCGAACCTTGGAAGGCTGGGAAAGGGGACGTGCGTTCTCCACGAGCGTCACTGTCCGGCTTCCAAGGTTAGCCTCGGGCTCTTGCGTCGCGACCCCGCTCGAATAGTATGCATTCTGAGCCACGATCCAGCATCAGGTACAAACTCAAGAAGGAAACAGAAGTAAACAGACATGCGCACTCACCTCTGCCGTTGCGTCTGAGAGCGGCATACAGTCTTGTTGTGCCGTAGCAGAAGATCCAGATGCAGTATGTGGCTGCCTTGACTTGGACCTCACAAAGCTAACCTCTTTCAGTTGGCGCGAATTCTCAGACTCGGACTAATAGCCAGCCGCGCCGCCTCCTCAGATTCTTGATTGGACCATTCCTCTCTCCATCTTTTCACATCCAAACAGAAGGCACGAAGTTCGCGCTTTCCCAGCAGAAGAACGCACCCTAGCTCCTTCGCAACTTGATTTGCGTCCAAAAGGGCCCTGCCTGCTTTCGCGTCTCAGCATTCGTCAGGCAAGAGTTAAGACCTGTCGGTGGCCTTCAGCAAATCATCTCCTCAGCCATAGAGCGCGGCAGATCACGGGATCCATTCTTCCTGCAAGACGCAAGCACCTCTGTAAGTCATTCCCGTCGCTCTATGCATCACTGGTTATCACCATGTCCATCAATCAAGCGCTTTCAAGCGACGGCGCATCCATTCGGACACTCCCGTCACTGTCGCAAGACTGTATTACCTCTCTTCGCTATGCTTCTCATTTTCCTTTTCGGCTTACAGGCATGCGGCATGCTCTGGTGCTACACATTCTCGCGCCTTGCCTCCACTTCACATGCTAGAGGCTGACGTCGCATTCAAGGCAACGCAAAGCTCACCGAGCCTTTTGTATCCCGCGTTCTGTCCGCTACTTGGACCACGCCGCTGCCCAAGCTGTCATTGCGCAACGACAATATACATTTGTCCGCTCGCTGGTCGCCCTAGACCTCAAACCCGAAGAGCATTCAGACCGGCAATACGACCTTGACGCCCGCCAACTGACGAAACAAGGTAAGCGCACTAGCTCACCGCGCATGCATATGCCAGCGCATCAACCCTTCCAATCGCCCACCCCGCCAGCACAGCGTCCAATGCTCTTTGGATTTGGCTGACAGTTATTGTAGGCGACTCTCATCTTCCTTTCGTGACTGGTGAATACCTGCAACGGCTCTTCCCCACTACTACGGCGCGGGCCTCTAGAGTGCAGCTTCATCCTCGACAAATCACTCCATCATTTGTAAACGCGCACTGCCCCTCGACGTCCAATCACCACTGCTGCGCCTCAATCCTGGAAGCCAAAGCCGTGCGCTCTAGCGAATTCGCCTCAAGCACGTCTGGCCATTGACAGCGCATCAAGTATCGGCCCTGCCGCGACGTGACCGCCTGCCTGTATTACGCGCCTCAACTGCGAGCCTCTCGCTACCTCGTCTTCACGCAAATAGGACTACAATCTACGCATTGTAGACAGCCATGACCGACTACGCACAATTCCATGGGCATGCGCCCGCGCCCAACCCGCAACAGATGCAATTCGGACAGCAACAGTCGTCCCCAATCCTTCCATCGAATGGCAACTTCGCGCATAACGGCCAACCACATCCCCAGCACCACCCGCAGATGGGCTTCCCTCAGCATCAGGCCTACATGGCCGGTATGCAAAATCCATACATGCCGTCTCAACAGCAACAGCACCAACAGGCTGCCGCGTTGGCTACGGCAGCTGCTGCAGGTCCAGCCGGATACTACGATCAAACCGCCATCTCGGGTCAACTAGCACAAGACCCGCGCGCATCTCCACGCATGTCAGTGTCGCAGATGAAGAGTGATGGACGCGTCGCTCCACGGTCCCCAACAAACGTTTCCAACGCGATGAACAACGCGCTCCCATCTCAAGTTCAGATGACCCCGACTCAGATGCAACAAAGGCGAATGAGCACTCAAATCAGCAGTCCTGCGATGCAGCAGCCTCAGCCTGTCATGAACCATGGCGGCCCCAGACCCTCTGTCCCTCCAATGACCCAGCAATCGCAGCACCAACAATCGCCTGAGCTTGTTGCTGGAGGTGCACAACCAGAAGAGGCGCCACTCTATGTCAACGCTAAACAGTTTCATCGCATCTTGAAAAGGCGTCTCGCGCGACAGAAACTTGAGGATGCATTGAGGCTGACATCCAAGGGACGAAAGCCATACCTACACGAGTCTAGGCACAACCACGCCATGCGTCGTCCGCGTGGTCCTGGCGGTCGCTTCTTGACCGCAGAAGAGGTGGCTGCGATGGACAACGCAGCCGGAAAAGGCGAGGGTGAAGACGGCAACAAGGAAAATGCGTCCATGCCTCCCAAGCCCGCCAGCTCTGGTCCCAAGCGCAAGGCATCATCTACACAACTCAAGGGAACACCGACTATCAAGAAGAACAAGGCAGGTGCCGTGCAGCGTCACAGCACGAGCGAAGAGGATGAAGATGAGGACGAAGACGATGGTGAGGACGAAGGCTAGGCTCTCTTCCCGCCTGGGCCACTGCCCACTTCCGTCGATCTGATTTCTATACCCTTTTAATTTCGACACCTGATCTTCTTGAGAGTTCCTCCAAGGAGCTCCCCTTCATTTCACGACTTACGAAGCGAGTGCTTTTGGGACACCCGGTTGGTTTATGCATTTTATCCCTGTTGTCAGATTAATGACACTTTCACACACAAATTGTCTTATCAATGGACTGGGTCGGATTCGGGTCACACATAAGGCGGGTGCGGTCGGAGCATACGGCACTCACTCGGACGTTGGGAGTTCTGTTGTTACTTCCTGTTTCTTGTCTGCTGAATTGTGGACTATCTTTTATATCTTTTCTTTATCTTCTTTTTTATTCTTCTTGTCTTGTCTGTTACGATCAATACCCACACTCGCTATCTAGCTTGGCGAAGATACCCAAACCACTGGCCAGGAGAGCCAGTGGCTATACTAGAAAGGGTCTTCCTTCATCGGACGAAAATCAATATCATCCCATTCCCCCAAAATTGGCTTATGTGAATGTAAACTGATGTTGCATCCTTGAAATTCAAGTTGTCCGTGACAAGCTACCTCATCAGCTCCATGTATAACTTCGTGGTATATCATTGTGCGTAAAACCGATCTGTCAGGATCGAGCTGAGTGCCCGGGAGGTGTGTGATCTGTATCACAGTCGCATGACAAAGTCCGATGTCCGCTCAGAGACTGCAGGCGTCTCCTTGTTTGCGGCATTTGGATAGCATTTACCGTTCTACCCAAGAGTGGGGCTCTGTCTCGCTCACTAGAGCTACTCCACCAGCGGTGTCTACAATTCGTCTCGCATTTACAAAAAAAATGTTCACGTGAAAGTATATATTATCTTGTGTACTACCTACTTACTAAGACATAATAGTGTGTATGCAGCAAACCTTGGAAATGTGACCCCCGACGATGCCTGCCTTTCCGTATGTCAAGTCCATCTCGTCGAAACGCCAGCCCCTCGCCAGACTCAGACGGCGCCCTGACATGCCTGACGACACGTGCGACAAGCAAATCTACGATGGCCGTATGCAAATCTCCACATCAGTGGGTTGGTCATTGCTAAGTAATCTGCTGCGGAATCATTGTGCGGAACCGCGCCTCGGTAACCAACGGAGCCCTGGAGATCTGCACCTGCGAAAATGCGGAGCTTCTGCAGCCGGATATGTACACCAATTTGGATTGTACTACGATAAGCACGTTCTGGCTACTTCCATAGGCAACCTACATGATGAGCTTTTCGTCGCAAACTCCTGCTACCCCTCATCCATCCCAACCGCGAGAACATGAAGAAGAGTGCATCTAGCCAACAGTCAACGGACGAGTCAATCCGAGAATTACACGACCAACGGCATGATGAAATCCACGATGGAGAAAGAGATAGAATCGAAGAAGAATGGCGCAACAGTATCCGCCTAAAGGTCGACCTTCGACTTTGCAGCATTGCTGGTATCTTGTGCTCCCTCAACCTACTCGACAGCGGCGTCATCTCTAGCGCATCTGTCACCTCCATGCTCAGCGACCTGGAATTGGACGTCGGCAACAGATACTCAGTCTCTATATTCATCTTCACAATCGCGAGCATTGCCTTTCAGCTACCATCCACTATCGCTGTGCGCACCTTCGGACCGCGAATCTGGTTTGCCTTCATCACCTTCTGCTTCGGCATCATCACACTGTGCACAGCTTTCGTGCAGACATGGCGACAAATGATCGCGCTCCGCATCCTACTTGGAATAGCGATGTCGGGAATCTACCCCGGCTTGACGTATCTCATCTCAACATGGTATACACGAAAAGAGCAACAGCTTCGCTTTGCTCTGATGCAGAGTGGTGAAGTCATTGTCTTGGCTACCGGTGGCATCGTTAATTTTGGACTCAACCAGCTCGACGGCCAGTATCTCAAGGGTTGGCAGTGGATGTTCGTCGTGCAGGGGAGCATTACTGCATTCTTCGGTATTCTAACATATTGGTGGATGGTCGATTTCCCTGAGCACGCCCAAAATTCCTTCTACTTCCTCACGCCCCACGAAAGTGCGTTGGCGTCTTCTCGAATCGACAACGACAGAGGCGATGTCAAACCCGACGACTTCGCATGGTCTAAGGTCTTCGTTCACGCCAAGGATCTAAAGGTGTACGGGTTCTGCACCCTGTACTTCCTGCAGAACCTCGTCTCGACATCGCTGTCTTACTTCCTACCTATCATTTTGCAAGGCGGCATGGGCTTCTCTTCGAACAAAGCGATTCTGCTATCCGCACCGCCTTACTACTACGCCGTTCTTCCCGCTATCTTGTCCTCGATCGTGGGCGACAAGTTCCAGTTGAGAGGGCCCATCATAGTCTTCAATTGCGTTTCTCTGATTGTAGGTTTCTGTATGCTGGGCTTTTCGGACCAAGTCACCGTGAGGTATATTGGTACCTACCTTGCGACTGGAGCGTATGTGGCAAACTGGGCGGCCATGGCGACTTATCAGGCGAACAACATCGTCGGCCAATGGAAGAGGGTTTTTACTGCCGCAATGGTCACAGCTTTTAACGGCGCCGGGGGTATCGCAGGAAGCTTCATTGTGAGGCAACCAGAGAGTCCGAGGTATATGACGGCCATCTGGGTCAGCATAGGAAGCCACATCTTGATCATTGGACTGGTGGGAGTGTTCTCGGTGTTTTTCTACACGGCGAACAAACGGCAGACTAGAGGAAAGCGTCTACTAGAGGGAACGGAAGGATTCCGGTTCACATATTGAGTGAAGGGCAGAATGTGGTTGAGCTAAGGCAGACCCTGAGAAAAATCTACTTTAGCAATACCTTGTGATACCTGGTTCTGGTCGATTTCATGTAGTATCTTGAACTTGTCATGCAGGTAGTTGTCCGCCGGCACGCTTGACAAGTCGCAGGAACATGGGATGAAAGCGGGTTGACGTCGTCAGTGGGGACGACCGTATGGGACAGTTGGCTCGTGCTGAGTCCTCACAAGCATCGTCGACCCAACTTGCAGCTGCCTCACCACTTCCAGCTGCTACAGCACAAGCGATCCCGCAGTCCCGGCCATCCGCCCCAAGCAACCCGTTCTATTCGAATCTCGCTGTTTTCTGCTTCTCCAGCTGCTGGCGCCGACTTGGTAGCGTCACGCAGCTTCCCCCTGTCCAGCTGGCCCCTCGACCGGGCAACAGCACCCCCGTGGCCCTCCGCCGAGCTTATGCGCATCGACACCGGCCGTACGCACATTCAGTAATCTACTTCACCACACTCTACACGCTTTTTGAGACTGCGCCGCACGTGTAGCCGCCACAATGGTGTTCCTCGGCATATATCGCGCCATCTACGACTATGAGCCCCAGAGCGACAACGAGATCGCCCTGACCGAGGGCGACATCTTGATGGTACTGGAGAAGTCATCCATCGACGCCTGGTGGAAAGCAAAGAAGAAGGGGCGTGATGGCGACGAGGAAGAGCCTGAGGGCTTGATTCCAAACAATTACATTGAAGAGGTATGCTGCGCCTCACCCACATGACAGCCCAATCCGCGTCGCAAAACGATACCCAACGCGGCACCAGGCATCGCGTGGAATGCTACAGCATAGAGACTGATGACACGTATAGGCCGCCCCAGTCGCACAAGCCAAAGCCCTCTTCGATTACGACCGCCAAACGGACGAGGAGCTCTCTTTCAAAGAGGATGCTGTTCTCGATGTTTACGATACCACAGACCCGGACTGGACACTGGTGGGAGTCGCAGACGACTATGGCTTTGCGCCCGCAAACTACATCGAGCTTGCCGAAGAGGGAGCGGCGGCAGGAGCCCCAGCCGCGCCATCTCCAGCGCTGCCCAGTCGCCCGCCCATGCCACCAGCGACCGACTCTTTCGATGACGATCAGCCGCCTACTCCAGACACTCCTCCACAACCGAGTCCCGCTGCGGCCCTGGCTGGCATCATACAGAAGAAGTCGCAAGAGGCAGCACCGCGATCGACTATTTCTCCTCCACCCAACGTAAGCGCGCCTCCACGGCAGCAACGACGCGTGCAATTCACCCCGGAAGAGTCGGACGAAGAGGTGCCAGCACCCCGTCTTCCCCAGCGACCCGAGTCCGAAGTGTACTCACCCCCGCCTACCCAATACGCACATGCGCGATCCCCATCACCCCCAGTCAGATCGCCCCCTCCCCGAAGCGTCACGTTCGATCAATATGACCCTCCGAGTAGGGACGAACAGCCCGCGACACCCATGTCGGGCTCTGGATACCATCTGTACAACATCTACGAGTACATTACACAACCGGGCAAGAATAAGAAAATGCCAATCACCCTGGGCGTCAACATCCCGAAAGGAATGATCATGATCGCACCCGAGAAGTCGCGCGACGGGCCGCAACAGGAATGGAGCGCAGACAAGATGGAGTACTACTCGCAAGAAGGCAAGCACATATTCATGGAGTTGAAACAGCCAAGCAAGAGCGTCGACTTCCACTGTGGTGCTAAAGACACCGCATCAGAGATCATGCTCGCCCTTGGTGAGCTTGCAGGAGCGGCCAAGAGCGCAGGACTCCGCGAAGTACTCGCAGCTGGCTCTGGAAACTCCAATGTGCAGAAGAAGGGAGTTATGCTATTTGATTTCATGGCACAGGGTGATGACGAAGTTACTGTTGGTCTCGGCGACGAGATCTTAGTCCTCGACGATTCCGCAAGTGACGAGTGGTGGAAAGTCAGGCGGCTGAAGAACGGCAAAGAGGGTGTGGTACCAGCTAATTACGTTGAGGTCACAGAAACTGTCCCCATACACGCTCCTGCAGCTGCCATCGCTCGATCGGGAACCAACGCTGGCCGGTCCGTTGTCGAACAGAATAGGCGCGAGGAGGAAGAGCTTGCTCGCCAGGCCGCGAGACGGAAGAAGCCAGAAAGTGAGGCAAGGAACGATCAGGTAGGCCCTGGCCTGCACTTGCCTTCGCGTAACTCTAGTCTTATGCAAACAAACGTTGACCATCGTCGTACTTCACAGAGATCAAGCAAGCGCGAAAGCTCCGCAAAGGACTCGAGTTCAAAGTCCGGCTCCAAACCAAGTCAGTATACAGCAATTTCACTACTTGAGTTTCTTGATCTGTCTACTGAGAAGGGTTCTGCGCCATTCGTGGGCGCTGAACATCTATCTAGTGGGACAACAGAACACACATTGTGTGCAAGGATGCTGACCAAATTTCTTAGATTCAGCCAAGGTACGCACTTGGACCGACCGATCCGGATCGTTCAAGGTCGAGGCAGAGTTCATTCTCATCAAGGATGGCAAGATTCACCTACACAAAGTCAATGGTGTCAAGATCGCTGTACCTGTCACAAAGATGTCAGTAGAAGACCTCGAGTACGTCGAACGCGTCACAGGCGAGTCTCTAGATGACGACAAACCCCTATCGGATCTGAAGAGGAGGAGCATGCAACAGCCTCGTGGGAAGGACTCAGGTCCAACCGGCATTTCTGTCGAGAAGAAACCAGAATACGACTGGTTCGACTTCTTCCTCAAGTGTGGTGTCAACCCACAGATCTGCGAACGATACGCCAGGGCATTTACCAAGGACGAAATGACAGAAGAAAACATTCCAGACATCACTCCTGGGCTTCTACGCACGTTGGGTCTCAAGGAAGGTGATATTCTGCGCGTGACCAAGCACTTGGATGCGCAGTTCGGAAGAGATAAGCGAAGCGTTAGCTTTGCTGAAGAAGGAGGAGAGGGAGCTTCTGGTGGACTTTTCTCAGGCCCAGGAGGTGCACTGAGAAACAACACCCGAAAGGGACGTCCTGCACCACCGGTTGAGACGAACGATGTTGTTGATCCAAAGGCGTTTGAACCGAAGTCCGATGACACCGTTAAGAAGCCCGCAGACGGGACATCAGCAGCGACATCTGACAAGACAGCGAATGGATTTGAAGACAATGCGTGGGATGTCAAGCCATCCAAGTCAACACCTGCACCTGCAGCATCTCCGCCCGCAGCACAAGCCCCTGCGGCAAAGCCACCCCAGCTGACTGGATCCATGAACGATCTGTCTCTTCTAGACATGCCTGCACTCAAACCTGACGAGATCGCGCAGCCAACACCTCCTGCTCCAGCACCTCAGCCAGCACAAGCACCTGCTCAACAGCCTCCAGCACCTGCTCAGCAACCACAGCCAACAGGCGCTACTCCTACCCTTTTCGAGCAGGTTGCGGCTATCAAGGCCCTTACCCAACCTCACAACATGGCTCCACCACGCATGCGACCACAAGCTCCTCAGCAGCAGAATCCAGGAGGTCTCATCGCTCCACCGCCGCAGCGTTCTTCCTCTGCCCCTCAGAACCCACAACAAAGTGCCTTCGGTCCTCCACCACCCTTACAACCTCAGCTCACAGGTTACAACCCCAACCTAATGGGTCAAAACTCTGGACAGGGCCAAGGCATGCAGAACATGCAGGGTATGCCACCAATGCAACAGCAAATGACAGGCTTCCCACAGCAAAATGGTGGGTTCGGGTTCCAGCAGAACGGCATGATGCCTCAACCCACAGGTTACAACTCCATGTCCCCACTCCAGCAGCAGCCTATGCAGACTGGCTTCGCCCAATACCAACAACAGCAGCCGACCGGCTTCCAGCAGCCCATGCAGACAGGTTTCCAGCAGCAGCAGCAGCAGCAGCAGCAGCAGCCACACTTCACACAAGGCTTTGGGAATGGCAGCCCTTTTGCCGACCCACCACGGGCACCTTTCCAGCCACTACAGGCTCAGCCTACGGGGTACAACTCGTTCCAACCATCGCCGCTTAACCCCCAGGCGACTGGCGTCAACCGCTTCCTGCCTCCGGCCCTTGCGCCACAACCGACTGGCTACATGTCGAACCAAAGCCCGCCGCCTGTCCCGCCCATGCCGCCCATGCCCCAGGCGCAGCCTTTGGTGCCCCAGAAGACTGGCCCACCTCCGACTATCAAGTTCGGTGTACAGCCTGCGAAGAAGCTAACGCCTCAGCCGACGGGGAGGGCGAACCTTGCCAATGCCAGTAAGTCTTCGAACAAAACTCTATGCAAGACCTCTCTAACCATTGACCAGCACCCCAAAACCCGTTCGGCTTCTAATCTCGCTTGCGGTGGCTGTCTGTTCTTTCGCACCCCTTTGCTTACCTATGGGGCATCCACTTAATTACCCTGATACTGTATATGTACATAAATTCTACCGTGCTTGTTTGTTGTTTGGTGGAGTGGGTTCGCAAGGCTCGATAGCATTCTTCATCAAGCCACATAGCATTTGCTTGCACTTAACACTCTCAGTTACCTGCTTCATTTTGCACTCATTGCCAGCCTTTTGCCCTCTACAATCATCGCTCTAATATGAGTGAACCTTTAGTCCAGGTGTTGACGTGGTGCTATCGGCCCGGCAATTGTGTGGTCTAGACTGCGGCTGACATGCGTGGTGTGATGGCTGAGTTGCTCAGAGAGGATTGGCGGGGAGATGTAGTCTCGATGATACGTGAACTTTTGCACGTCAACCAACCTTGGGATACTTCTAACAGGGCATTGCGATAACGGATATTGCACATGTTACATATGCGGAACGAATTACCCCTGTTCTCGAGCTGTCGTTCACCCTTGGCGCGAAGCAGATGCGAGACCAAGCCTTTGCCAAGTAAAGCTTAGCCTGACACATCAGGTGGCACGCCTATCCCTGCGATACATGTGTGGCTAGCTAGCCGGCCGATTCGATGTCGTATCCACGCAAAACCGCGCACGCGTCTGTGGCTCTGCTCGTCGAGATGACAGGTATCTCACTCACCGTAAAGTTCGTGGACAGACCTCGGCCAACTGCATCATCATCACAGCTTCGGCCATAACTCAGCCACGCCTCTAATGCCCCGGTATCGCGTTGGCACTGTCAAAAAGCACGACAACCATGTGTGGCGATGACGAAAGCCCACAGCATCCCTCGCGCCCCCGGCTTATTTGCACCAATAGCTCGGCCCACTGCGAATGTGGCTCAGGCTAACTAGCGCAATAGACCGGCCGAATGATGCAGGATGCATTGCCCTGTCCGCGTGAGAGAGAGGGCGCGAACGAGCGCTGCAGTTTAAAGGCGGCGCATCCCCTCCCCGGATTGTAAGAAGGGTCCACTGTATTTCCTCCAGCCTTATACTCACCTTACTCCTGACTTTACTTTGACCCTCGCGCAACGACTTTGGACAGTGACGCGGGTTTCCTGCAAGCGAGAAATTAAGATTCGGACGGCTCCTCGGCGAAAGCTTGGTTTGGGGATACGATACTCGCTTGCGCGACTGCTGCTTGCCTGATTCACCATTACCAGCTGCCTTGTCTTACCTACATCATCGACGAACGAACGAGCGATTTTCGTGCGCATATTGAGTAGATTCTTGGGCGAATCTTGACCAGCACTTCACACCCTCACACATATCTCAAAGACCGACTTCATCACTATGTCGAACCAAGGCTACTACCAAGGCGGTCCTCAGTACCCACAGCAAAGGTACGCTTCACACAGCCGTCTACAGGAACTTGGCATCATAGCGCAAAAGGCGCGCGCGCTCACTATCCCTTGCGATTGCGAAAGATGTTTACATCTTCGAAAAATGGCCAAATGCTAACTTCCTCACAGCTATGGTCCCCCAGGCGGCGGCTACGGCCAACCCCAACAATACGGCGCTCCACCACCACAACAACAGATGTACTACGGTCCTCCGCAAGGACAGTACCAACAGGCACCTCCACCAAAGCAGAAGAAGGACAGAGGATGCTTGGCGGCTTGGTGAGTGGGCATGATATACTTAAGGACTCAACTGTTGGCTAACGGAAGACTAGTTTGGCGACACTATGCTGTTGTTTCGTATGCGAAGAGGGTTGCGAGTGCTGTGCTGATTGCTGCGAGTGTGCGGCGGAGTGCTGTTAGATGGATAACGTGGAGTAGCTGTATGAGCTAGACGGGTTATTGGTCCGCGCTGGTGTTGGGTTGAAGGTGCGCACGGGGAATGTGCGATTGGATTGTGATGGCATGTGCATGAACTCTTGCCGTTTTCCTTTTGTTTTTGAGGATACCTGACCATGAATGGTCTTTCTTATGATATTCAGTGTACGGATTCTCTGTTCAGTGGAGGCAGTTCCAATTTGAGCCCATTTTGTTGATATACGGTGACAGAAGTTGTTCGCGTCCATGTTTTTTGATGAAAGTACTTGGCATGATGAGAGACAAGCCCAAGATTTTGTTAGGCGGATGTCCTTTGTAGTCATCCGGAGCTCCAGATCTCATTGCTGGTCGAGGTTTCGCGAATCATGTAAGACAGCGCAAGCACCTTCGCGTTGAAGATTCTAATTTCTTGTAGCCACTCCAACCACCTCAAAGCCCTGACATCGTGGTCTACCCTCTTCTCGCCACTCAACAGCCTTCCTCCCGATCCATAGCCCGAGAATTACTCTGCGCGAAGATTTGCGCCCTCAACGAAAAACACGAGATCGGATCGTATTAGATTAGGTGAACGCCCAAATGAAACAGACTCTGGAACACACACTGGAGAGAAAGCTGCAACAAATGCTGATAAATGGAAGAAGATTCTTACCCATTCGGTCTTCTCATTCCGATCGTCTCTTTTCAACTGAGTACTGGGCTCCAGAAACCCAAGAGCAAATGGCCAGATGAATTATGCGTCTCCAAATACCAGACCGGTGTGGTTGATATGCAGGTGAGAACCTCCAGTCATTGGTCATGAAAGGTCGTGTGCACTACACGCAGATCTACATAGTCAGTGAATATCTCGTAGGCAGTTTATACAAGGACACTTACCGCAAAGTGCCGTGTGTCGGCTCCTGGCAAAACGCTCGATCTCTTACATCCCAAACAAACTCTTGAAAAGCGGCTGGCTGCATACGAAGCCGCCACAATACACCGAACTCTCTCAGTAGCGTAGGTAACTCAAGGAGGTGATGGAACGGTTGTACCAACCCACTCCAAGGCCTTCACCCTCCTTCTTCATGACTTCATCGATGAACCTCTTCTTGACATCCTCGAGAGGCTCTTTGATAGGAACTGACCAAGACCAAGTACGGGCATCCATGCGCTGATTCATCTCCGCCATCTTGATATGCAACCTTACTCTCGTGATGCCAGGGAATGTTCGGCGGAGTAATTTGCGAAAGCCATCCCGATACAGGCTGTAATATCCGAATGGGATATCCACTGAGGTGACCAGGCGTCTCTGTCCGAGTGCGCGATTTAAGATCCAGCGGTCGAAGGTATCAAGATTATCGAAGCCGAAGTTGTTGTGCGTGTATACCATTGACGATGTTTCAACGTACATCTGGCGGCATACCTTTGGGACCGCGAAGGTTGGTGGGACAAAGCTGGACGAAGTGTTTATGCCTTTGTTCAGAGGGCTTGTGACATGTGTGAGCTTGATGTCCCATCTTCGGACATGTGAGTAGTCGTGGATGTCGATTTGGTGATGGCCAACAGCATACTCCCAGATCTTGTTGCGAATCTCTGCCGGAAGACAGAGAAGAGGAGACTGGAGAGAGTTGGCTTTGGCACTGTCGTGTGTCAGCTTTCCTGGGAGGTGTATTGTAATGTTGCATGTACATCGTCATCAGATCCGAGTGAACTGGAATCTTGGCGTCCATCAGACCGTTCAGGTACGTGCGACCAGCTTGTCTGGGCTTGCGGTTCGTGGGAGCTTTCTTCTTCACGACTTTTGTATGCTTCGCGGGAATCGTGTAATCTTTCGGTGCCGTAGAGCGAGCGGGCAGTTCGGATGAGCCCATATCTGAAGCTCAATATAGTCTTGTTGCGTGTGAAGAGAGAGTGTGGTTGAACGAGGGCAGATTCAAGAGAGCTTGACAACTGCAAAACCGGAGACGTCCACATATCGGGCTAAGTACTTCGATGAGCGATGAGATGAACGATGAACGATGAGGCATGTACGAAGATTGATCCAGATGAAGTAGCTGCTTTGAGACTTGTGAAGCTTATGTGCTTACCAAGATGAAAAGTGATGGTGAGAGGAACGAAGGGATGCCGGCGCGGGTAACCAACGCGTATCTAGGAGCCTCACTGCGTTTCGAAGGTAGCTGGCACGATGACTGCCGGTGATACAACTACCCGCTCTTGTATCAATGGATAATTCGAGTCACCCTGCGTATGTGCAGTGTCGGCATCCTTATCTGCGACCTGTGAATGTAACGGATACCGCAGCTCTTCGCGCTAAGGTCAATGAGAGACGATTCATCCATTGTGCCGTGAAACAATTTGCAATGAAGGTTTGGGTTTCCCAAGCAGGATATTGAGCAAGGCTGTGGAATTGGAGTACCATAATTGAGCAGTTGAAAAGACTCAGATGCGGTCTAGCCGTTTCTGTATTAAGATGACATCAGAGAACTTACTTTCTCTCACCTCCGCACCTGGGCAGAATCCGGCCATGTCCCTTAAACACAGTAATGACAACTCGGTTGTGTTGCAGACACTTCTAATTTGTAACCCCCTTTTGGCAGTCATTGCCGTCTCCAATTTTCTCAGACCTCCTGGAGGATGTTTGTCCCAGTCAGACCGAGGTTTGCGTAGTCAGTAACGACAATCATCAGGCCACTCCTCTCCCTTTGCAACAGTACTTTAGTCCTCTGCTGAATGTCCTGCTCAATCTGGTCGGTTGCCCAGCCATTCATTTCGCTAGAATACCGGGCATTCCATAGGTCGACGTAAAATACTTCAAGGTGTGGGAATAGGTCTGTGAATCTGTAGTACGACTGCTTGAAGTATGCGCGATCAAAAACTGGTGGAGTTTTTAACACCTTGATTTGCCGTAAGTGTATGAGGAGGCGGCTTGACGTCCAGGTTCTCAAGGCGCTCATTGATGTGAAGCCGAAAGAGTTACAGGTGTATGGTAATAAACAAGTCTCGTCGTACATCTGTCTGCAGACAAGCGATAGTACCCGGTACGATCCAGCTTCGTCATCTGTTACAAGCGCCTTGTTCAGTTCCCTGTGGCAAATCTTCGACTTCAAGATGACACCCGCAGTGAAGTTGTGAACAGCACGTTCGTGTATCTGCAGACATGGTTTCTGCAGGATCATGGTGAATATCATGTTTCGCAGTTCCGCCGGCAAACGAAGAAGTGGTGACGCACACCTGTTTCTCGCAGCACTTCCGTAAGTTATTTTGTGTCACCGCGGGCGCATCGTTCGTAGCTCGCGTGAGGCAGACCGCCAGTTTGCTCGTGTTGAGGAGACCATGTTCTGTGAGACCCAGCCGGTACATGGCTCTCGACTGTGTCGCCCTCCTTACAGAGGCGCATAACGGGTGGACGTGGACTCATAAGGGACGTGGTTGTGTCGAAGAACGGGAGAGGGGTATATGAGCTCCGCAAGAGAGAGTACGCTGGACGCTGAGAGTGCTACGGGTTCAGGCAAGTAGGAAGCGACCTCGGGATCCGTCGATGTGAGTGTACAGAAGGTACGCTAACGACACGCTAGGGCTTCGCAGTCTAACGCACTTTCTCCGCTCGTATCTGGTCAATATTGTAGCTACTTGCAGTGAAGTCGCTGTTCAGTACAGTCGCAATGAGATACTCACCTGAGATTGCCAAAGTTTTGGTATCAACAAGATCCTCCGCCTTCACGCATGAACGATTGCGTAGGCTGCAGGTAATACCCGTGGATTACTTAGGTAGTGTGCCCTGTCTTCTAAGGGTGTAACCACTGCAGCAAAACTAAGAAGTACGTACTACGTCATTCGAAGGCCTTCTAGGTACTGCTGGATTTGATGGCCTAAGGTGCTCGATGATCGCTGCCTCAGTGAAGCCCCAAGCACATGCGAGGGGTCAAGTCAGCCAATGACCCACACTGGTTGACTGCGCCTTTCCTTGAGTTGAAGACTTTCTTAAGCTTTTACTAACTCTTTCCCATACACAACACGACAACGCGACACCAACGCGACATCACCATGGTCCGCCGCTCCGTTCGCCTTGCGAGACCCGAAGACCGACCCCAGGTCCAAGTTTTCCATGATCTAGATACCGCCGCGGTCAGTGCCAAACGCCAGAAACTCGAAGAAGCTGCGCTTGCGCGAAAGAAGCAGCGAGCAGAGCATGGCGAATCCACCTCTTCGGCGGATACCATGATCAAGGATGCTATGGCTAGGTCGGATAATCTCTGAGACGGAGATGAGCCCACCCTCTATCGGGGCAGTCAGCTTAACGCGCAACTCTCAAAAGATGATCCACGCAGTGTAATATATGTATCTAATTCACCAGAAGCTCCTCCTTCGCTAATGAAATCGCAGCGTGGAACGTAGCAGCTTGCCGTCTCCTCTGCTATCTCTCCCAGCAGAAGTCCGTTGCGTCATCTTCGAATATGCTCTTGGCCACCAACACGTACACATCCTCACTGACACTTACGACCCGAGCATCTCTGTGGATCTTTCCGGCCCAGCTCGTTTCGGTGTGGATCCGCCTCATCAACGCGAAGCGATATCCCGGATACAAGCGCGGCAGTTCCACAACTGCGTCTTTCCAATTGACTGACAGGCGTACTACCATACACAGCCGTACAAATCTCGTCCGTATCTTATGCCTTCTTATGGGCGGCACCAGGTGCAGCCGCGGCGATTTGAACACGAACGAGTGATCGTCGCGACCAACGATCTCATGGCTCTGTTCCAAGCCGTATGTCGACAGATATATCATGAGACTCGGTTCATTCCGTACGAGTTAAACGAATTTTCCTTCCAGGACGAGATGACGATGAAAGATTGATTTGGCAATAGAGCGGCTGCTCAAAAGCGAGCTATCAATACGGTGTGGTTTGACCAAGAATGGAAGCGCAGTCACGCACTCTTCCCCTACTCATACTTACGCTGGCCACAGACCACAGGCGCCCTTACCCATATTGGAAGAACCTATGGTATCAAGAAAGTTTACGTGTCTGTGGCGGCTGTCCAACACATGTGGTCTGCGCACAATCGTGAAAGCGGTTCGAATGCAAGATTCGCACAAAAGATCTGTTTCCTTTTCAGCAGGCGAGACGAGCTTCAGATAGAATTTGTCAAGTAGATTAAGCTAGTGTGACATGGTCATGCGTGCTTTCATTGTACGCACCTCGTCTACATGCTTGGCTCAATATGGGTGTGCATGATAGTAATCTATATGCACCTCGCCTGTGCATCCTCAGTTGCCGAGAACACTATAAAGATCTTAGTGCACATTTAGAAAACGATGCGTGACCAGAGTGACTTGCTGTTTATATCATTCGGGTCGCTACGATGCTCTGGATGGGTGTTCAGAAAATAGCTTCCCAACTAGATAGCCTAAAATGCATCTCCTACTAGCCCTCTGCGCCCTCGCTGCAACGGCGCAAGCTCATTGCAAGTTCACTACAGTGTAACGAGAATAGTTGAGCTGACTCTTGAAAGACCGCTTCTCCAAGCTCATCCTGAATGGCGTGTCCGAATCGGCGGAATGGACTTCAATCCGACAAACGAAGAACTACCAAACCAACTCCGGTGTCACGTCCGTCACTAGTCCCGACATGCGCTGTTTCCAGAACCGTCCTGGAACGGGTACTGCCGTTGTCGCTGCTGGTGATAACCTCGGCTTCGTTGCCGAGACATCGATCACGCACTTCGGACCAGTGCAATTCTATATGGCGAAAGTGCCAGATGGTGCGAATATCAACACCTGGGAGCCGGCGGGTAATGTTTGGTTCAAGGCGGCGAGTATCAGCGCCGTGGGAAGTCCGTTGACAAGTGGGGAGAGCACTTGGCCTGCGTATGGTAAGTCCCCATCCCCTGCATTATGGCTCCCTTCCACTTTCGATCCTTAACTCGAGGGCAGGGAAGTCGCAGGTACAGTTCCAGATCCCTAAGAACGTGCCGAGTGGGAAGTATCTTGTTCGTGTAGAGTCCATCGCCCTTCACCAAGCTCAATCAGTCGGCGGCGCGCAGATGTATCTTTCGTGCGCTCAGGTCGAAGTTACCGGTGGTGGCAACGGACAGCCTGGGCCTCTGGTCGCGTTCCCGGGAGCATACAATGCAAACGACCCTGGCCTGAGGTGGTCGTACTATCCGATTGCGACGAGCTACACCGCGCCTGGACCTGCTGTGTGGAATGGCAAATGAGTTGCTCCGAAACTGGTAGAAACGATGGGTTACGCTGGCGATGTCGATGCGGAAGTTGGGAGATAGGTGTGATGCGACCTTTCCTTTAGTAGGATATTTTCCTCATGAGTAACCTTCTGCCTGATTCTCTTTCCTTCTCGACCCTTTTGAGATCGCTGTGCCATGGGCTCTTTTCACACCAGATACCGCTCCAGTCTCCGCTTTTCTGCCTCTTCTTTCTTGGCCAATACAAAGGCGATCTCAGATCCAATAGCAACCATGACTGTTGCTGCAATGCCAATGCCGGTTCCGATAGCCGCAAAGCCCAGAATGGTAAAACACGTGAACCCTGTGAAGATGGTGAGGTACATAACACGAAAGAAAAGTAAAAAGAGGCCGTCGGGTCTGCGCTTCATCGCAGGCGAGTGAGCTCAAGTTTCGATGCCTCAGGGCGTCCAAGATATGATACTTCTAAGATGCTGCTATTTTTGATCGTCTCGATGCTGGGCTTCCGTTTTCGGATACGAGGTGATGTTTGACGCTGATCTTAGTTGGACAGCACGGCCATGGAAATGTGGAGATGCGATTCCGCGCCAACCGAGCGATTGTGTGCACGAAGGGAACAGCATCGTACCACAACGATCAAGTTGTTGATAGCGCATTATGACGAGGTGAAGCGCAGTCATCGCAGCGGGATCAAGGCCACGTGACATGGCGTTCGCAGCGTTGGCCGCGTCAGCCTGTCGACAATTGGCCCACTGGGTCGTATCCTTATGCCAATACAGTGCCAGGCGGGCGTGCCATCCTACTACCTATCTGTTTATAGCAGTGGCTATGCAGGCGAGGGGCCCGTTTAGGAAGAAGAGACATGAAGGAAAGGCCCCTGAGAATTTCAGACCGGTTATGGACAGTCGGGGCACAATGCGTCGAGCACTGCTAGTCGCATCGGAAATGAAGTTTCATTGCTTACTGCATGAATATGAAGAGGCTTAGTTGCTCGGAAACAACATGTCGATGTCGCTTCACTGAAAGACTTTGCGGCGGGCATAAGCGCGTGCGCTGACGTAATTGCCCTCCATATCCGCCAGCAGCCTTGACACCTGGGCAGGCGAGACGCATACACCAGGAGAATGTGCCAAATGCAATAGTATAGATTAGAAGGGCTTTGTAGGTAGTAGAACATATGACGAACCTCATGACCGCAAGAAGATGCCGTAATTGAGCAGCCGGCACTTTCAGATCGCGTCTCCGCACGTGTCGACGCGTTTGTCTTGGCGCGCGTTGAGCCACTCGGTCGCCACTGGTTCACTTGCACATTGCACAGCACACGAGCACCACAACCCTACTCAGTCATGCTCAATTACCTGTTCAATGTTTAGAAACCCTCGAGAAAACCGTTCTCTGCCGGAATCGTCCCGTTTAACACCGTCCACCGGCCGGGCTCCATCGCCACCCCGCTCATCGTCTCGCGCAGCAGACATGGCTGCCAAAACCGCAACGAAGAAGGCTGCGCCCAAGCCGAGCACGAAAGCGCCCCCGCCGAAGAAAAGCAGTGTTCAGACCACTTTGACGCCAGCCGACTTTGCTAAGAAGTCGCCCGCTGGCAATGGCAAGAAGCAAAAGTCGGCTGGTACACCAAACGGCAACATCATGGCATTCTTCAAAAAAGCCGAGGAGATCAACAGCCGTATATTCCTACAAGAACGAGGGTCGAACCCAACGATAGTACTCGACGGCGATGAGGACGACGTGGGTTGGAGTGACGAGAAGAGCAATGGCATCATGCCTACAGACAACAGCGAGGAGCGATACAACGAGAACGGCGGGAGCAACAAGAGGCGCAAAGTCAGCGAGGAGGCGGTCGCGCCCGTGCCAGCCTGTTCACCACCTCCGCCGGCTGATGTTGAGAGCAATGTTCTGGATGCATTGGCCGCCGACGTTTCTAAGCAAGCGCCAAAACTGCGGAAGAAGTCTGGACCCTTCGTGGACGACTCAGAATCCGAAGACGACGAAGTGGAAGTGCCTGCTACAACTCCAGGTATGACCATACGAAGCCATAATGAGGAATCGCCAATGACTAAACCAACGGAGGACCTGTTGCCCCCGGATAGTGCCGAACACTCCATTTCCCACGACACGACACCCATAAAGTCCGAATCCACATCTCAACACGGGGACGAAGAGCAGGAAGAATATGAAGATCTGGAAGACGATGATTTGCTCGAAGGCGAAGAGTACGATGAAAGGCGGTGGATGAAGGAACAACAGAAGCTCGAGATGGAAGAGGCAGGCTTTGAGGGCGACCCGGACGATTTCGACGCGCCATCTCTATTTCCTGAAGGCGATGATACCGAGATCAAACAGGAAGAGCCATGTACCAATGATATACCTTCCTGTCCGATATGCAGCAACAAACTTCCAGGCCTGTCGGAACAAGAGGTATCCGTACACGTTAATGCGTGCCTAGATGGCAATCCACTTCCTTTACCTGTAGTGAAGTCCGAGGAAGAGAGCAAGTCGACCATGACGAGTAAAGCGAAAGTTTTCAAAAAGCCAGACAGGCCAGCTAAACCTGGTCAAGCGAATCCGTTTCAGCTTGCGAAGCCCAGCGCTCAGCCAAGTTCGGCCTTTTTAAAGCTTATGGCAGGTCATGCTGAGGATGCTGCGTGGGCATCTGCTGCGGCCGAGAACAACAAGTCTCGCGGCAAGCCTGCATACCAACGTACCTGCCCGTTCTACAAGATTATGCCAGGCTTGTTCATCGCTGTAGACGCGTTTCGTTATGGAGCTGTCAAAGGTCAGAATGCCTACTTCCTGAGTCATTTCCATAGCGATCATTACATCGGACTTACTTCCTCATGGAAGCATGGACCGATATACTGTAGCAAAGTCACTGGCAACTTGGTACGACAACAGCTTCGTGTGGACCCCAAATGGGTGGTCGATCTGGATTTTGAGAAAAAGACAGAAGTGCCAGGAACGGAAGGCGTCCACGTTACAATGATCTCTGCGAATCATTGCCCTGGCAGCTCTCTGTTCCTGTTTGAAAAGGAACTTAGCAACGGCAAGAACCCGAAGCTACAACGAGTGCTACACTGCGGAGACTTCCGTGCCTGTCAAGCGCACATCGAACACCCGCTATTACGCCCAGACGTTCTGGACGCTGTGAGTGGAAAGAATCGGCAGCAAAAGCTAGACGCTTGCTACCTTGACACCACCTACCTGAACCCCAAATACGCTTTTCCGCCTCAGAAGCAGGTCATCCAAGCTTGCGCAGACATGTGCGTGAGCCTCAGCAAAGTCCGCGCGGACGACTCGGATGGATGGGAGCAAATGAAGCGAGACCGCGCAGGCCAAGGCATGGTCAAGTTCGTTCGGAAAGACTCTAATACCGATGCTACCGGCGAGCCCAAAAGTCCTGAACGGGGCCGACTTCTAGTTGTGGTAGGCACATACAGCATCGGGAAGGAGCGCATCTGCACTGGGATTGCGAAGGCCCTCGGAAGCAAGATCTTCGCGCCTGCCAACAAACAGCGCATATGCAAAGCTCTGGAGGACCCTGAACTGGATGCACTACTTACGACAGATCCCCGGGCAGCCCAAGTACATATGACACCATTGTTTGAGATTCGAGCGGAGACATTGGACGACTACCTGCGTGATTATGCCGATACATTCACGCGCGTTGTCGGCTTTAGACCCTCGGGTTGGAACTATCGCCCACCAAAGGGTCGCTTTACCGAATCGCCCCAAGTACAAACAGTTTTGCACTCCGACAACTGGAGAAGCACCTTCTCTATGAAAGAGCTGACGCCTCAAGCCGGAAGTGGAGGTCGGGCAAGCTGCTTTGGTGTGCCGTACAGTGAGCATAGCAGCTTCAGAGAGCTGACTATGTTTTGCTGCGCTTTGCGCATTGACAAAATTATTCCAACGGTCAATGTGGGTAGCGCGAAAAGCAGAGAGAAGATGAAGGCTTGGTGCGACAGATGGGCGGCGGACAAGAAAAAGAATGGACTATTCAAACTGGGTGAAGACGGAGAGGGTTGGTCATAGTGAGACTTCGTTAGCATGCCCGTTACAATAGTGGGCCCAAGTCTATGATTCGGTAGCGATATTACCAACCCTGGCTTCTAAGCCAATGCCAATGATCTTTCGATGTGACTCAGTCTCACTACATATTGATATTGGTTCTCTACCATCTACTCTACACACTCATCTACGATATTCTCAAGTTCGCTTCCGCCATGTCGTCAAACATCCGCCTCCTCGTCATTTCCGATACCCACTCCACCTGGCCCTACACCCCAGACAGCCCTGCACCTCCGTGCGACATCCTCATCCACTGTGGTGATCTCACACAAGTCGGCGGTCTTCCCGCATACAAAAAGGCTATGCAAGGCATCCAGACCGTCGACGCAGAGCTCAAACTCGTCATCGCCGGCAACCATGATCTCGATCTCGATGAAAAGTGGGTGCGCAAGAACGCTGAAGATGGTGAAGAGGAAGAAGATGTAGAGGACAGTAGGAAATGTGTCGAGTTCATGAAGTTGCACGAGAAAGAGGGAGTATACTACCTGGAAGAGGGCAGACGTGAGTTCAAGCTGAAGGATAGGAGAAGCTTCAGTGTCTGGGCGAGTGCGTATACGCCGGAGTTTAACGGGTATGCATTTGCGTACGGAAAAGACGAGAATCGCTTCCGTGATATACCCGAAGACATCGACATCTTGATGACACATGGACCGCCTTCATTCACTGACGAACTCGGCTACGGTCTCGATGTCAATGTGAAAGGAGAGAGCTGCGGATGCAAGGTGCTAGGCGATGCAGCAATTAGAGCGAGGCCAAGACTGCACTGTTTTGGGCATGTGCACGAGGGCAGAGGTGCAGTGAAGATGCAGTGGTCCGAGAAGAGAAATGGGAATGAAAGAATGAAGATGCTGCCCGATGACAGGAGACTCCTTAGCGTCAGTAAAGAACAGGAAAGGACGAGTTCCGTGCTAGTGAACGCGGCGGTATGGGGTGAAACAAAGGGATGGACTGTTGATCTCGAAGTATAAGATTCCCACTTTCTACCACCACACCTGAACGAAAACTGCCACCACAACCCACACCACGATGTATCAATCAATGGCCACCCCCTACTTAGACAGTACCAGCGCATACGAGACTCATGGGCCCGCCAACCGCCTCGATCATCTCGTAACCACCTATGGAGTCAGCGTTCTTCATCGCTCCCCAATCTTCCAATTTCGAGAGCGAGTCTGACTTCGAGCACAAGTATGCGCAGCTATTCTTGTATATCTTGCCCTCATCATTTCGGTCTACGTCACATTCGGCTACAGCGTATACTCTTACGGCTACTTGGGCGACGAAGCAGCCGATGATGTCATGGTTTTTCTGTTAATCGTCGTAAATGTCTTTCTGTGGACGATGGCTAGCATTCTTTGGAGAAAAAAACTCGAGGCGGGAAGTCTCAGGAATAAGGAGGCATTTGTACATGTTGGTCAGGCCGCATGTTGCGAGGGGAGAAGAAAGCGCGGATGAAGAGGTGCTCGTTGTGGAGAGACAGGATATGGTTTGAGTTTCTCATATCCTGTGTCTTTCAACAACCTTTTCCGAGGTATAACTGAATCTCGATACTTTTCTATTGACTACATATTCATGTGTACGACGGCATGAAACCACCTCTCAATCCGCGCGCCTTTCCAGGTGCTCTTCCGGAACATGATCGAACTTTTCAGCATCGCAGCTCTCCATCGTGACCTATTCATCTCCATACAATTGTCCTCTAGGGTACTTGATCCAATATTGTTCTAGCGCGTTCTTGAACGAAGGTGGACTCATTTTGACTGTCTTTGCTGCCTGTTGAACGATGTGCTTCGGAAACTCATGAAGAGATGAAAGCTTTTCTGTGCCTGGCTCATCCTCCGTTCTTCTGTCTTTTATCGCTTGCCGCCAAAACTTTCCATAGGTATGCCTGATCTCGAGCGTCTCTATTCCAAGGTCGCGGACGAACTCCAGAATAGGGCGGTATTGGTGTTTATCATCTGACGAAGGGAGTATTATGTGCTGAGCGTGCTTCCCATAATGTCCAAGGGATGAGAGAAGATTTGACGCATTCGTTTTAATTGAAGTGGATCTGAGTACGGCTTCTCGTTTTCCTGCTTCCATTCTGCTTCTGCTATTGATGCCTGGGGCCCACTTCTGTGGGTCCATGGGTATGCCGCAGACTTTCCATCGCAGGCTACGATAAGTTTCGTAACCCAGGGAGCCAGACGCCGGCAGACGGATGCTATTGTGAGGTGGTGTACACTTTGGCGTGATCGCAAGTCGAATGCTGTTTCGCCCAGGTACACTCCGAACGCCTTCCATGAACAGTCACTAAAGCTGCGGCTCGTGAGGCGAAACGCTATTGAACAGACATGCGCTTCTGTTTGGTCGTATCGACAGACAACTGCTCCGGTATCTTTGCAGTAAAGACTTGGTGGCATGACGTCTCTGGCGACTTCCAGCAGGATGTTATGCAGTAACTCAGGGGGCAGTTTCTCGATAAAGCAGGTATCCGCCGAGGGCAGGGTCGTCGACGCCATAACGAGTATTACACTTGCTGTATTGAATGGCGCAGTAAATACGGTCGAATTGGGTTGACGAAACGCAGCTGGCAGGGGACATAAGGCTGAACATAAGTGAGAGGATAGGCAAGAGCGCCAAGGCCTGTCAACAATACCCGAGGTCTAGATGGTAAGGGCACAATACCATAATATCACTCTAGAAAACTATCTGACTTGATGAATGGTCTTCTCGGTAGGCATATCATTGTTTTTTTGAGAGATCAACCACCACTTCCGATGGCGTGTATCACGCGGTGGCACTCACTGGGGCTGCCGTTGCGTCTACCTCAACAGCCTTTATCGTCGGCTCCTTCTCTTTCTTCAACTTGTCTTGTATGGCCTGATAGTTCCGACTCATAGCATTCCTCGTGAACTCTTCACCCGTCACCATTGGATACTTCTTCAATGGACCCTGAATTTTGGCGTCTTTGCATGGCTGATTGAAGAAGGCGATGCTGTAGCGTTCGCCATAGAAGTCATCGGGCTCACATGGAGCCTTAACACGATGAAAGGTCGACTTGAAGCGGTCATCTGACCACGACATAAGGAGGTCACCGACGTTGCAGACTGTGGAGCATGAGTACAGGTTTCAAGTCGACATAGCACATCAACATACCGATTGCGTTCTGGTCTGCGTCCGGCTCAACCTTGGTCCACGCATCCCCGTATCCGAACGAAGTTGATACTTCCCGCCCCGGACATATCTCAAGACCGGATTGCCCTGCCTTCTGGAACAGCAGAGTCAAGAAATCCCAGTCGGCATGTGCACCCGCTCGATGATGCACCTCTCCTGTTGGATTCGGCACCTGCGGAGTCTCAAAGTAATGCAGTAATCGGCAGACAGTCTGAGACTCTGGTCGGCTGACATCGTGAGCTTTGACAAAGTAGTCTTCCTCGAAGTTCAACCCTCGCGCGAAGCACCTCATGAGCCTCTCGCTGACTGTCTGTACTCTGAGCATGAACTCCAAAGCCTCTGCTCGAAATCCCGGAAGGGTCTGGTCACTCAGCCATCGACCTATCCAACGATCAGCACAGCCATACGCATAAGACAAAAGAAATCAGCTCACCATTCATGCCTTCGCCAAATTGCATTTGATAAGACTCTTTGCGGTCGACTGCACCAGTAGATGGCCGGATTTGAGCATTCTTCTCCCATCCGGCATTGTGTTGAGGGGAGAATGGCACCTGCGATTTCACAGGATCGGGCTGATTGAAAAAACGTGCTGACTGATTGAAGATGCCGTCGACAGCGTCGCGTGTTATGCCGTGGTCTACAATGCAGAAGAAACCATGATTTTCTGCAGCATCGACAAGTTCCTGTGTGATCACATCGATGCGCGCATCGAAGTCGTGGAGGGAAATTGTCGGCACAGGGCGATCAACATACTTCGTCGGTGCCATCATGAGAGGTTTGAGATCCAAGCTGATTGACGTTGGTGAGTTTGATATGATCGTTGTGTTTTGAGGGCAAACTGTACCTGTTCTTATGTCCGGTCATCTTTGCTTCTATGCACGTGGTGTCGCAGTGTGCGCTCAGGCGTACTCAAGCCGACAAGGCCAGGGCGGCCGCTTACATCGGCCGTCATCACCAATGCGTGTGTCGTGCAGCTTAGATAGGCACCCGCAACCTGTGAGATGGAAGTCGCGGTCGAGATGAAGTGGGGCCGAGGCCAGATTGTGGAAGGTTCCGCGTTGTCGGCCGCACCCTGTTCATCTTCGTTCCCCACCGCAACTGCGCGCAGATAGCCAACTGATAGCCGGCACGCCTTCTCGATTACTGGGAACGGAATGATGGAAAGGTCGCTCTCATGGCATCGATATATCCTCGATTGTGATACCTAGTGCACGGTCGGCACGGTCAACCTTACCATGGACGACATCAGCACCTCGAAAGGGCCGAGACCCCGGCTGACATGTACAGAGTGCTATAGAAGGAAGATCAAATGTGATAAGAATGTGCCTTGCAGCACATGCATTCGAAGGTCAGCTCCTCCGTATCCAAGACAGTCTAGTATCCGCGAGTCTTCGACGACGACTGTGCCTGCGCGACTGTGGATTACTTTTCGCTGGGAACCCAGTGACCGGGCTTCTCAGTACTGCGCAAGCTGCCCGATCCATCTCATACTAAGTAAAACAGGGGATATGCAAGCTTCTGTACGAGAGAAGACGCGGCTGTTACATCCTCAGTACCACCACCCGCCTACCAAGCTAAAGTTGCAGCGGCAGCATCTGACGATCTAGTGCGCGCTCTACTCGACCGCGTAAGTCAGCTTGAAGCCAAGCTACAGGAACAATGTGATACGGCCTCGAGCGAAGCACCCTTGCCTCTGGAAATGTCTGATACACCAGCAAGTCCCGTTCATTGTGCTGCGATCACTTCATCTCCTGACAATAACGTATCACAACCTGCGGACACTGATGATGCAGCCACTGTGTTGGAGTTTCTGGCATGGGGCCGTAAGAAAGACATCGACTACGGGACATCACCAGAGCAGAACAGCGGGCCACGGCGACTGAGTATCAGAGATGAGAATGAAGCGGATGCATCGAACATTCTATACGAAGCTAGCAGAGATGCACAGCTTGATGTACTTGAAGCACTTCTTCCGAACAGGACTCAGATCGTTCAGCTTGTGGAGTACCACAGTACCACCATCTTGTGGTACCATGGGTCTTACTCCTCAGCAATATTCAAGGACGACCTCGACATCTTTCTCGGAGAATACGAAGGCGACGTTCGACATCAAGACTTGAATCTGCAGTGGCTGGGTCTATTGTTTGCCATCGTAACAGGCAGTATCACATGTGCACCGCCATCTATGTATTCGTCTTGGGGATTCTCGTCTGGAGAAACGAACATATTGTCGCAAAGATGGTACGATGCAACTGTGACATGCCTTGAGATCGCTGGCTACATGGAGGCTCACACCATCTACTCGGTCCAAGCTATCGCGACACTGACCATTGCAGCTCACATCCTTGGCAAGTCGAACAGTCAGTCAATACTGCTTGCATCAGCTGGTCGTATTGCTCAAAGTCTTGGGTTGCACCGACTTGGACCAGAGAGCGCAGCCTCGGCCATCTCAAAAGAGCAGCTGCGTCAACGTGAAGCCGGTCGACGGGTGTTCAATCAGCTTTGCACGCAAGACTGGTTCCAGATTCCATTCTCTGAGTCATATTCGCTGAACCCTCGCTTCTTTACGACCGCGAAGCCGCTGAACTGCAACGACGACGACATGGTACCCTATCAATTGAGCGTACCGACTCAAGCGAGCTACTGCAACTATCGTTATGACATTGCCGCACTTATGCCGCAGCTATTGGATGCAATGGCAGGATGCAACACGCTTTTCACAAAGTACGAACAAGTACTGCATTACGACGAGAAGATGCGGAAACTTGCTACCGCATGCATACCTACATTCCTATCAACAAATGCGCCGGTAGCGACCGGTTGGCCTATATATGTGGGCTGGGCCAGACGCTCACTGGCCATATGCGCTTCACACAAGATTATCATGATACATAGGAAATTTCTCGGTCTTTCATTCACGAATTCCGCGTTTTCCTTTACGCGTCGTACTTGTATCGCAGCGTCCAAGACCATATTGAAAGAGGCGCTATCGGGTAGCGATGAGCAGGGTCCGGTACTATGGATCGAGCAAGCCTTCTCTGTCGCGGCGGGAATCATTCTCAGTCTCGATACCCTTCATCGATCGGCCAGTGACAGGGAGTTCGACGAACATACCAGACTTGTTGCTGACGCAATCGGTTACTTGAATAGATTCGAACATAGCAAGATTGCCTCTCGCGGCGTGCGGTTGCTGTCGGGATTGCAGCGCGAGCTCCAGGGTGGAGGCGTGAACAACAAGAAGCGTGCACGACCTACGGAAAGTGGTGGAATATCGTCATCATCGGGCAAGCGAGCCCGTAGATTCAACGTGGAGAGCTTTATCAGCAACGTAGCCCAAGACTTACAGGTAACAACTCCCACGTCGTCATCAACCGAAGACGTTCCTATAAGTGTAGGAGATACATCATGGAACTCTTTCATGAGCTTGCTACCGCCACAAACAGGATTTGGGGGGCAAAGTCTATTTGATGACTTGCTCTCATTTCAGTTTTAAACTCATATATACTTTAACGACATGTGGTTTCGCGCACCTACACCGCTCCTTTTCCGTATGTCTTCCACTGACTTCTTTGCTTTCCGTATGATCGTCTCCTCATCAATGTGCAACAACTTGCCGTTACTGACAAGCAACTGACCATCTACAAGAACTGTATCGACATCGGCACCAGAGGAATGGATCAGCACTGTAATCGGATCAATGCCACCGGAAGCCTGCTCGTTCGGGTCCCAGGGAGCACAAGACACGCCTTTTGGCTCCACAACGACGATATCCGCTTTCTTCCCAACCTCCAGACTTCCGATCTCATCTTCCAGTCCTAGCGCTCTTGCGCCGTTGATCGTCGCGAACTCCAAAACATCGTACGCGCTGAGGATCCCGGCATTTTGCCTGACACCGCCATGTAGAATGGATGCTAGATGCATCTCCCGAAACATGTCGTACGTATTATTACAAGGTGCGCCGTCGGTCCCCAGAGCTACATTCACACCGCTGGCCACCATGTCTGGTATCGGTGCCACACCAGACCCAAGCTTGAGGTTACTTGTAGGGTTATGCGAGACCGTACTTTTACTTTCGCGCAATATATCGAAGTCTCCAGCTGCTGGATCCGGATGTACGCAGTGAGCGAAGACTGACTTCGGGCCCGTCAGTTGCGTATCGCGGCAGAACTCAAATGGGCTGCATTGGTAATACTGTCGGTAGATAGGTAAGTCCTTGGGGGCTTCCGCGCAGTGCATAGTGAGACCGATGTCGTGTGCTCGCGCTGCTTCGCCAATCGTGGCATGGACCGCCATTGGTGATCCTCGAGGTGTGCCCGCTGCAAACCACATGTGTAGACGGTCGTTGGAAGAGCCATGGTGCTTCTCGTGTGCTAATAGTGCAACTTCTACAGACATAGAGTCCACGTCCCGATCTCTGGCATCTTTCATGTTGAGATCTGAGTTTGTCTCGCCGACTTTGATCAGTTTGCCCTCGCAGCTAAGTTAGCTCATCGCATTGATAGTACTTCGCAACACTCACCAAGCACGCACGAATGCCAGTTTCTTCTACTGCTCTGACGACGTTTTCAAGGCCACTCCTATGCGTGAGCATAGCCTCAAGAAAACATGTCGTACCCGTCTTCAGCATCTCCGCGATCGTCAGCATTGAAGCCACATAGCCATCATCTTCGGCGTAGTTGGCTTCCAATGGCCAGATGGCATCGCATAACCAGTTGTGTAATGGGAGATCTTCGGCGAGTCCACGGAGCAGTGATTGCGCGAGATGGGCGTGTGTGTTAACCAAGCCCGGTATGATGATCTTGTTCTTGCAGTCGACGATATCAAGATCTTTGTTCTCGTTCTGGTTGACCTGATCGGTGATATCAGAAGTCTTTCCGAGTGCTGTGATGCGGCCGTTTTCAACAAGGATTGCGCCATCGAGTATGATTTCCCGGCTCTTATTGACAGTGACGATGGTCGCATTCATCAAGAGGCGCAGCCGCGTCTGACTTGATCTTGCCATGTTCATTCGAAGTGATGCTAATATATCTGGCTAAGATCTACGAGGATGCTAGGTCCGGCGTGAGAGGGTTTTGTGAAAGTGTAGGTTCAACTTTCTAGGAGATCTCATCCATACCTAATTTCGTCAATGAACTTGGGAATCCAGGCGAGTGATTACTTCACGCGATTACCCTCAAGATCCTATTTGCATGGTCGCGACTTCCCATAGGCGTGCGCTGACAGTCGCCTCCGCCGCTCTCCGCTTTCGCGCCTTCGCTAAGGTGACATGGGACGGCCGACGCTAGCGATATCTCCGCCCTTATCTAGCTCACTTACTCTGTCATCCGTCGCACGTCTCAAGCTGTACGCACAAGTATCGTAGCACTGTTATCAGGTTTAAACAATAGCCGGATCCCGATGGACTGGTTATCGCGGGGTTTACAAGCGCAGAAACGCCTATCGTGGGAACGGCTTCTTGCCGATCTAGAACCACGAGTCAATAATAACCCAGACGTTGATATATAGCCATGCAGCTCGATGTTGAAATACACTCGCCGCAATATCTCGGCCAGCAGACTATATGCTTCACCGGGCTGATTAGCGATAGCCATGGCCGTCGAAACCCATCGCGATATGGAACCGAAGTCCAGATATGCTGAGGAAACGGGTGAATACTCGCCCGCAGTGAGCCAAGAGTTGGGAACAGTGACTACGAAGTGGCAGAGTACACTCGCAGAGATAAAGTATGCGTTTACGACGAAAGACGGATGGATCGGCGACTACGTATGTCAACATTCCGCAGCTTTCTGCCACAGGTAGCTGACCGCCCCCTAGGACTACGTCTACCTGATTACCCCCAATATCTGGCCCTTGAACCGAAAGTACAAAGACTATCAAGCGCCGTTCTACGGCCTCAATGACCGCGTACCCGTTCTCCTAACACTGCTTCTCGGCCTTCAACATGCACTCACCATGATTGGATCTATTGTCTCTCCACCACTGGCAATCGCCTCCGGAGCGTTTAATTTCGATCCAGCTATGACGACATACCTAGTCTCGACAGCCTTTATCACTACAGGTATTGCGACAGCTTTGCAAGTCACTCGGCTGCATATCGTGAAGACGCCATTCTTCATTGGTACAGGGCTCTTGAGTGTCGTAGGACCCACATTCGACATCCTACCCATCGTCTTTAACTACGCCGCTCTACGATACAAATCCGGATCTTGTCCGGTCCTCGAAGACGGAACTCAAGGACCATGCCCTGATGCCTGGGGCGCATGCCTAGGCACTATGCTGTGCTGTGTCTGGATCCAGATAGCCATGGCTTTCGTACCGCCCAAGGTGCTCAATAAAGTTTTTCCTAAGCTCATTACGGGGTCACTTCTGACCCTCATCGGGGTCTACCTCGTTGGCAACGGACTGCAGAACTGGGGCGGGTCATCAAATTGCCATGGAGGAGAGGGTTTCTACGCTCTTTGTCCGGATATCACTGCGCCGCGACCGCTGGTATGGGGCCATCCAAAGTTGATCGGCTTGGGGTTCAGTGTATTTGCTACTATTATCTTGGTCGAAGCCATCGGTGCGCCACTCATGCGTTCAGCTTCGGTGATCATTGGTCTAGCTGTAGGCTGCGCCATCTCAGGCGCAACAGGCTACTGGTCGACGGAACAGCTCAACCAAGCACCCGGCGGAAACTTTCTTTGGGTACACACGTTCAAGCTCTCTGTCGACGGTGCGCTGGTACTGCCTATGATCATCATGTTTGCTTGTCAAGCCGTGTCTTGCATTCCCGACATCTTGGCCACTGCGGAGCTATCAGGTGTCGACATCGAAGGCACAGAGTTCAACAGCAGAATCCAAGGCGGTATTTTGTGCGACGGATTGGGAAGCTTCTTCAGTGCGCTGGCTACGGGCCCACCGATGGTCAGTCAGGCAGGCAACAACGGCGTTATTGTTCTCACCGGTTGTGCATCTCGCCGTGCAGGATGGGCAGCAAGTGGCTTCCTGATCCTTATGGGGGTCATTGCGAAGTTCGGTGCTGTCTTCGCTTCTATGCCGCCGTCTGTCCTCGGCGGTATGCAAGTCTTCCTTTACAGCACGATTGCTGTGGCCGGTATCCGTGTCCTTGCACTCATTCCGTGGACCCGTCGTGATCGCTTCATCCTTTCGGTCGCTCTGGGCATTGGGTTCATGGACATATGTCAACCTGATTGGTTTTCACAGGTTTTATCGTACGATGGGCCCAACGAGAATCTTGTTGGATTCGAGCAGGGCATCAACCTCGCTGTGGAGACTCCGTTTGTTATTGCTGCTATTGTTGGTATATTTCTGAACGCTGTACTGCCGAAAGACAAGAGCGCGGCGCCGATGGTAGGATACGGTGATGAACAGAAACATCCTAGAATAGGGCAGCGCGAGGATTAGACATATATCACAGATATTAAGATATTTTTCCCTGAGTCATGGCGTAATGTTCTTCTACGTGTATTCGTCTTTGTGTGATCAATCTTCTATGCAAACGAGGTTGTGTCGGTATCGCTGCTATTGCACGATGGTTTTCGTCGCTTACTGAAGCGACGTCTCACTATGGAGATGATAACTTGCTACCTGCGGAGAGGACTTTTAGATTCCATTCTGCCACCAGCCTCGCTCTACCTTCTGCCTAACCAACCAGGCATCCAATATATGCCTTAACATCCTACTCAACACGCGACCAACATGCCACTCTATTCGGTCCTTTCCCACATGCCTTGTCCGAGTCGCCCTCGCAACCCCACAACTGCCCCATCACAAAGCACATCCAAGTTTCATAGTGGCCTCGCGTGGAAGTGGTATGTGGTTTCGAATAGTCTTCGGCGCGCGGCAGAAATGCGGATACTACGACGATGCGGTGTGGGTAATGGCTTAGCCGAATCGAACATCATTTGCAAAAATGGGGGAGGTTGGTCTGTGAAGATCTTCAAGGCTAAGAATTCTCGGCTGCCCTGCCGAGTAACATCGGCGGACGGCAGGTAAAATATCGCAGCAAGGCGAAAGTGGAGATGATGAAGCGGAGTGAAATGCGAGTTTTGCTCGTATGTGGGTTTCCTCAGATAGCTGTCATCAGTGATTGGAGATTGCAATGCTTAATCATGGCATTGATCATGATAATTTTGAAAACGAGGCTGTGCCAAAATTATCATGCCTCCGCCTCGGAGTAGACCGACCGAGAAGAATACATGGCAACAATACACAGTAGTCGCCAAACCGGTCCTTTCCTAGTCCCCAACGACCAATTCTCCCGCTTCTTCTCCCGTTGCCCCTGCCCTCTTGGTTCTCACGACCCTGTTCCCGAACGCTGATCATCAATGCATTGCATGCGTATCAAACAACGCGCGCTCGCGCAATCGTTCAGATCGGTGAGTGACCTCGTACAATCCCACTTTTTAGCATTGTAGCAAAACATGACTCGTCAAACGAGTCGACAAGTCGCATGCATTAGTCAGGCAGAAAGACGTTGGAAACTTGCTTGGCCAAGACACATGGGACAGCAACTGGGTGTCGGTGTGGGTTCGTACACTGGGATTGGGAACAAACGCACTGTGGGTAAGTCGCTTGGAGGAACATTATGATGAAACCAGGGGTCAGGGGGCGGTTTGCTGGGATTCTGGTGGTCGGCGACTCTTCCGCCCGTATTAGTGTTAGTCTGCTATCGTCGTTGTGGTGGCTTGCTGGAAAGTGCCGTCAAGTGTGTGTAGTAGTGCTGTCTAGAGCACGCACACGCGGCAGAGAAAGTGTGAAAGAAGGTTTGATGTATCTGCGGTATGCAAAAGACTGCATGTTCACGTTACATATTGCCCGCCGCCTTGTGACAGGATGCAGTAGCGTACGTTTTTTCCACGCTTTTCCCTTTCCTTCGCTCCCATGTCAGATCCTATTGATCTCTAGCGTCTTCTCCACAATCATGAGAAGCGTTCCATTCGAGCCAAGTTTGCAGGGTAGTTTGCGGCGCGTGGACCGTGCGTTCCAAGGTGGACTTGATTTTTTCACATGCCGAGAAGTTCAGGGGACGAAAACGCTCGAGCGGTTTTTACCTCGGGATCTTTCCAGCCTGGCGGGTGGGTAGGCGTGTGCCTGTGCCTCGATATTGACCCTTGAAGCCGCGCAACCCGGATTGAAAAGACCGTTCGATTTATTGTCTATAGTATTGACAAACCAGGTTGAAGGGCCCCTGTTGCATCTGCACACTAAAGTTGTACGCATGGTGCGGTCCGGTTACCCAAACTGTTACGAGATCAGCGTCGTCAACGTCGCATCGCATTGACTTGCTCGACGATCAGGAACAACGGCTAACTGCTTTTTGCAGACGGTACGAGCAGCGGGTAGAAGGATGGAAGGTCGAGACGGACGTTGGGCAAACCCCACGTGCGAGATCGCGATTGGTGCTTTTGCTGTACCGGGCCGTTTGAACGCTCTGGCTTCATCGAATTAGTAAAGCCTGGTGGCTGGGAAGGTTGTGAGTGGTGATCTCAAGAAAGATGCATATGACGCGTGTATGTTGAAAAACGATCACTTTCCGTTTTGGTATAATCTATGGTGTCGGACGGCACCGGTGGGACTTAAGCAGGGTGAATAGATTGAGTGGGGATACCTGGTGCGCTTATGATGTAACTTCAAGATGCCAATGTTGAAACTCCAGAGTGTACCTTGGAACAAATGGGCCTTCGAAAGTTTGATAGAGCGGCTGGACACATTGGCTTGATTGTTGAGGTTATCGTTTGTAGGCTGGCACACCATTAGTGGGTACAGTGCTCCGTATCATTATGAATGAGGAAGGTCCATAATATACATTGCGATAGTGAGGACACAGCGTCTTTGCTCAGAGTATCATTACAGTGATAGTATTTTCGCTAGATGATATCGCTAGATGATATCGCTAGATGATATCGCTAGCGGCGCGTAATCGTCATTGCGGTCGTGCTTGCAGGTATCGCAAGATCAGCGTATTGTACAGGCGCGCTTGTTGCAGCGCTTTCTGGGGGTTTCCCTCTTGCGGTAGTGATACACCTGAACCGTGTTCTCAATCGACTCTTTCCAAGCGCGTGCATCTCCATCCGTCAGATGAATGGCTTGGACAGCAGTGCGAATGACGCCGAAGCGTATCATGCCGTCATCTTCGCCATGGCCAAGGTCAGACGATACAGTGGACATATGCTTGCCATTCTGCAGACTCATCCGCTCACTGGGGCTTCTGCAAAGTGCATTGCACAAGCAGTGTAATCTTGATCAGGGGTTGACATCGTGTCTCAACGCGCGCGTTTGTACATGGACTGGTCCCCCATGGAAGTGTTGTCGTCCCACCTGCGCTTGAGCCCATCCGGTAAAGAGCTGGCGACTGCTTCCTGCCACATTGTAGGGGTAACGTATACGGGTGCAGCGTTTCCATATGTCGATGCTGGTGGCATCTGGCCTGGAACTGTATGAACATTGCTGGCCTGGGGCGATGTGTTCGACATTTGGTAGCCCGGTTGCATAGCCTCCTGTGTTGGCCGCATATCGTAGTTGGTTCCTGGAGGATTGGGTCTTAGCGGCGGAGACGCCTGAGAGGACGCGCTAGTAGGAGGGGGCGTACCAAAGGCTACATTCCATTGACTGAGTTGTATTAGTTTGATGTTTCAATGAGAATATGATGATTGAACCTACTCAAAGATGCGTTGTGGGTTCCATTGGGCGTTCTCCGGCATTTGCATACCAGAAGGTGGCTGAGCTGCACGGTGACCAGACGCCATCATGACCAAAGACTGAGCTACGGGAGAGTCAGCCTTGGAACCGCGGTCGGATGCCGAAATTGGTGGAGTTATGGGGAGTGCATGGTAGTTGACCTGACCTGGTTGTTCCAAGGGCGAGGGATGGCTCGGGTGACGAGGTCGGTACGATCCCTGGTGACCCATAGGGCTTGTTTGTGGAGCTACTTGTGGGCTTCCGAACGGGAATGTCGGCTTCAACTCAAAGGCTTTTGAGCAGTCGGCCGAAAACGCTTGACGCAGGCTGTTCACTTGCTGTTGCATCTCGGGCATCGGGAACGAGGGAGACATGGTTTCCAGGACGCGCATGTGGCGTACAAAGAAGTTCCTGGCATCGTGGTTGATATCTGGGTCAGGACATGTCACAGCAACCTATGGCTGTTAGTCAGATGCCTCATCACATAGTGTATGTGACATACCAAGTGCAGCATCGTGCAGGTCAACACAGCGTAGATGTGGAAGCTTATGCCTCGCATCATGCAAAGTAATCCAGGCATGCCGTAGGTCTTGAGAATGGCCTCCTGAAGCTTGCAGAGATTTTTCGCGGCCGAGTAGCATGTGAGCATATGCTGCTTCCATATACCATCATACGACTCTGATACGGCATGTAGTTGCGGACGGAAGTGCATAATGATGGCCAAGCAGTGGTAGGCGTGCATGTTCGCCAGCTGATGGGATGGAATCCAAGGAGCAGAGCCATCCTGGGGGTAGACGATCTGCATATCCTCGGGAAGCTCTCGTAACCAGAGGGAGAAGTCGGTGTTGTGGCCAACGAAAGCTGGATCCAGTGCCCAGTCCGGGTTCTTCTTCCTGAGTTTTCCATACACGAGGGCCGAGTGGTGAACGTTCTTAACAATACGAGCGTATTGTACGAATTGACGCGCAATTTGGAGCTCGGAGGGATCCTGTCCTGCAATGTGTCTAGGCATCTCCAAGTCTACGGTATCAGTAGTGACACCAAAGTCGTAGCGTCCTATGGAAGTCAGCATCTTCAAATACATTCTCAAAGACCAACATACCCTGAGGACCGCCAATCATGACCTCGAAGACCATGCACATCTGCCATACTCTCGTTTTGGCAACACAGTCGTGTACTGTCGATCCGCATGATTTCCCCATCTGATGAGTATCGAAGTGTTCGTGTAATTCAAGGTCCTTGGCCATGGCCACAAGGCTGACAGTCGCCATCCAAGAACGCCAGAAATATCCTCGCTTTGGCGATGCTTCACGGGCCTTGAGTAATAGTATCATCGCCTGCATCGTACTCAGGCGAGACACGTCTTTGAAGCTCTCTTCGTGCTCTGCATCTTGTCAGCAATGATCTTTCGCAAATACAAGACGCGACTGACTCGTGGCAAGGGCCAGCCATTTGTTGCCCTCTTCTGCATCCCCCAGCATCAACGAAGAACAAGCAAAGATGGACTCCAACATGAGCGGAGAAATGGAGTCCGGAGCGCTGTGCCATTGCTGGTAGAAGTAGGCCTTGTTGATAACGGGGCAATATGGGTGGACGTTGGCGAAAAAGTAGTCAAAATAATGCATGGCCCGATCGTCATCAGGCATCATTTCCGGCGGTATGCGGACAGTATGATCGAGGCTTACGGAAGCTGGCAGTACGACCTCGTACTCCTCTTGTGCGGGTGTCTCCGCCAGCGCCTTCTTCATATTAGTGATATATGGGGCTAGACTGGTTAGCTTGATATTGTTACAGCAAAATATCGTGAAGCTCACCAATAGCTGTATGGTCGATCTTGAGTTCACCCAGGGCCTCAGATAAACTCGATACAGAGTCGCTTCGCCAATGCGGTTCTGATTCCGGTGGAGTAAGGATCGCAGGTGGACCAGCTGATTGTTGTGAGTAGCCATGCTGCGGCGCATAGCTCATGGTCTGCTGGATGACCTGGGGTTGAGACATGGGTTGATAATGACACGACTCCTGGGACTGTTGATCCACGTAGGGCGAAGATTGGTACATGCCTTGGGTAGTCGGCATAGAAGGCGGCATCTGGTGAGACATGGCCTGCGACATGGACGGGTGACGTTGGTAGTCATGTTGGGCAGATGGGTCCGGAGCATACTCCAGTGGTTTGGGCTCCAGGTCAAAGGTTTGCGAACCGTTGTAGTCCTTGTCATAGCTGACTGTAGGCGGCACGCAGTTGAGCTTCAAACGGATGCAAGCAGCGCAGGGCCATGCATTCGTTGTTGCCGCGTCGCACTTGATTTTGCGTCTACGACATCCTTCGCACGCTCTCATTACTGCTTTGCATTAGCGCTTGAATGTTAGTCCTGCTGTGCTTTCACACCTTTTAGTCGTTTGTGTCTATTATGTTCGTCTACGAATACATAATCTGGAGACGTTGTCAGTTGCCATGGCCTCCGGGACGCAGAGCGGTGTGTGGACTCACTGCGCTGGTTTTCACGCGGTGCCAGCGTGGGCGGCGCAAAGGTGAAGCTCTGCATTTGCGCCGTTTGTGGCAGCAGTGGCCGTCCAGTGGTCTCCGGGGGCATAACGTTAATAGCTACCACGAGCCGATCCGGAGTGACAGCGCAAGGCGTTGCGCAATGGATGCAAGCAGCGGGGTTGTCGGCTATCCACTAAGTTGATGAGGTTGTGTGCGGTGGTTGGTGTGCAGCCAATGGTAGCGGCGCGCGATGACGGTCCAGAATGTCCAGAGGGTCGGCGAACGGAAGAAATCGCGGAATGGCCAGAACTAAACACAAAGAAAGCGAAATCGAGAAAGGATGCACTGTAGAATGCTATAGCGCAAAGGAAATCTCCGCAACACCGCGGCGTGGTTAGGTTATACGGCAGATCAGGGCAGAAAGCGCATAGGGATGGTAGGTGGAGACGATGTCTGGCATACCGGGGTTTCGAAGACGCACTGGCAGCGGGCTCGCAGCGTGGCTCACGCGCGTAATAGTGGCGTCGCAGTGTATGGATCTCCTGAAAGTCGAGAGTATTGTGGTCCTAGGCGGTTGGCCGTGTATGAAGGGGTCGATAGGCGGGCGAGGGGTAGACGATATGCGACTTAAGCGTGCAGGATCCAGGAGCCGCACTGCTGCACAAGTAGCGCCTTTGGTATGGGCGCCCAAGCTGCACGCGCGTGAGTGCAAGCGTCCGCTTCCAAGATGCTGCGGGCACAGGGAACTGCCGTGCTGTGGGGGTGTGAGGCAATGGGCAGCAGGGATTGTGGTGCCCGTTGGAGATGGCCTGAATCGTAACACGTAGAACGACGGGTAGTGTGGACCTTGAAGCACTGCCATGGGCCGGGAACGATAGCTATAAAATCAGCGGGGGCAAAGTCTGACAGCTGAGAAGACGGTGGTACATGGCGGCGCTCTCACTCAGCAGACTTGGACGGCAAGGCAAAGTAAAACCCTTCAGCGGACCGCGTACGCAACCTGTCGCGAGGCTCTGGTGGCGGCTGCATTTGCTGGATTGCCCAGAAAAAGAAGATCAGACGTGACCAGTAGACTGCAGCAGCCCGGTCCTGGCCGTGATAGGGCTGGACAGAGTCGAAAACCTTGTGCGTGCATTTAGTCGGTTCATAGTCGTACCTAGTTTCTCATCTCGCACAGCCTTAGGTGCCTGAATGTTTGAGACATGGTCTGGCAGTGTCACCGCAATGACAGGTGGGCCTTCTAGAAAGTGATCTCCGGCTGCTAGCCTCGATGACGAGTATTATGCTTTAGCCGACATATAATACAGCAGGTGTACGACTATAGCTAGCTAGATAGGGGGCACGAAGATGGCTCTGGTAGGACGCTGCACGACTTGCCAGGAGCTAAAGCGAAACAAGTCTTGTCCACATAGACGCGGAAGTGACTTGGCTTGACGCAGCATGAGGATAGGCGTCCGCTACTCGACGTCGCGCTTTGGCCTGGTTGATGTACCGCTCTGATCGGTGGCATCTCCATGGCCGCAGACTCGACGTTCACTCGAGACTTTGCATGGGTTGGGCAGACGGGATCCCGTCGCATGCGGCAGAGGCCACGGCAGCACCGGTGTGTGTGTGTGGTTGAGCACGACACATCGGCGAATTGATTCGTACGGAAGCTTGGTAGGGCCATGTGCATGCAAGGTTCTAACGGCAGACGCATCACCATCAGCGTAGCCCGCATGAAACAATATTACTCGAGATGGCTACCCTCAGTTGGGCTAACATGATTCTCGAATGTGTAGCATGCACAGACAGACGGCATAGCTTTGCATGAGCCGAATACGAAAATTGCGGCCGCGAAGCGAAACATGGCTGACAAGACTTGGAGAAGGCTTCGATCCAGTGCATGGATCGTATTTTCGTCCGCCACTGGCGATTGCATGACATGAAGAACGACCGAAGATTGCATGGAAAGCTAAAGTTAGGGTTGAAAATCCCTTTCCTTAAGGGCTTTTGCAATCTGTTAACCACAGCGCCGGGTCGCTCTCTGTCTGGCGCGGCTGGCGACGGGGCAGCTGAATGATTAGTCAAGACGCAGGTGGTATGATGATAATAGCGATGGCAGTCAAGGCGCGGCCGGGTCACGACTGCTAGCTTCGATCACGCAGAGACGCGACGGGCGTTGCCAAGTGGTTGTCTGTATGGAGCAGGGCGGGATGGTGCGATGACTGACAGGTGCTGGCGCCAGGCTACCGTCGACACATGGAAGGTCGATAGAAGCAGTGGTTTCCGTGGCGCGTGGGTAAGACGACACGAATACTGACCTCATCTGGCGCTGATCACTGCCGTTGATCTCCCTGCAGCTCAGGAACACGGCAAGGCAAAGCAGGGACAATCCAGCAGCGCGGTTGGTCGTGCGCCGGATGAGGCAGCACATCCGTTATGAAGGCAGCACCTGTGCGGGAGGGGCCGACAGATGTCGTCTGGCCACAATGCTATCGGGAGTGATTTGTTATAAACATGTCGTCAACGCGATCACCGTGGCGGCGCGAAGCTTGGGGAGTTGACGGTGTGGTGGATCAGCCGGAAGCGTCGGCTGCCGATGAGAATGAAGCCCAAGCACCACCCTCCGCCAGCCGCGCTGCTTCTCACCTTCTGGATGCGCACTGGGGGTTGCCGAGGCTGGCCGAGCAGAACGGCATGGGCGCCATTGCAGGAGTCGACGAACTGTATACCCCGGCTGGTGATGGGATGACACGAAGCTGCAGACACTAGTCAAACACACGGGTGCCCTGCTGCTGTGGTGTGTGAACGGCGCACCCCACACCCAAGTGTCCCCTGTATGTCGCGGATAATCTGCGGGAAATTTGTGGCATTACAGAGCAATTGGTAAGGCGGCCAGGCATTCGTCGAGGGTGCCGGGGGGGCTCAGCCGGGCGGTGGTGGAGGGTGCTGGTGAGGGTGAAGGTGCAGCCGCGGGTGACATGTTCCGACCGTCTGGCTGGCTGCTTGCACATGCTAGATGACGAACACCGAGGAGGGGTCGCTGGTGGCCCGGGCGCGCCTTCCTCGCAGATTTGCTGGAGAGGCAGGAGCCCACGACGGCTCCTTCCCTCCGCCACCATCACACCACGACGCCGCAACCCCTGCCAACCGCCGCCATGGAGCTCGACAAGGACAACGCCAACCCGACCATCCTGAATCCCTCGGATCTGCCTTCCCGCCGCAGCGACTCGACGGCAAAGAGGCGCGATGACGGCGGGACAGGCCTCTTTGACAACCTGATACCGCGCTACAACTACCTCAGCGACCCCTTCGACGACAGCGTCTCAGCAGGCGACTCAGACAGCGACGACGCACGTGAGGACATTGACGAGCAGGAAATCTACGGTAGGCGCGCCCGCTGGCCCTCGATGGGATTAACGTTTGGCTCACCCCGCGCATGACAGACCTCATTTCCACCATCTGCGACCCTGAACACCCGTTGTCCCTCGGCTCGCTGTCCGTCGTCAACCTGCCAGACATCCACATTCTGCCCCCGTCCTCACCGCTCTCGAGCATCAGTACCGTCGTCGTCGAGATCACGCCGACTATCACCCACTGCTCGCTGGCCACCGTCATCGGCCTGGGCGTGCGCGTCCGTCTCGAACAGGCACTACCTCCGCGCTTCCGCGTCGATGTCCGCATCAAGAAGGGCACCCACAGCACCGATGAGCAGGTCAACAAGCAGCTGGGCGACAAGGAGCGCGTCGCCGCTGCCCTCGAGAACGGCACCCTGATGGGCGTGCTGAAGAAGATGCTCTCTACGTGCGAGTAGTGTCGTTTGCGATTAGTCTCCCTGAACCGAAACCAATCACGATATCCGTTCCCCGATATTGGCTCATTCGAACAACGCGTATACCAAGACATCATTTCCGCCACACCCACACACCGTACACCGTATTCCTACGAACCATGGCATCATCGCTCCGACGGACACACCGTGATGAGTAGTCGCCCAAGGAGGAAGGCCCCGGCTGTTCACAATATTGATGTTGTCCCGCAATATGCAAACCGCGTATGCATGCGGCGCGTGTCATATCCCTGCGTCGATCACTAGCGTCGTGTTGGATATAGCATGTTCCTGCAGGCTAATGTCGTACACAAAGTCAATTCCGACCTCACCACAGGTGCATCGCTGATGGAGGGAAACAAGTTTCGATGGCGGAGCTGGCCCGAATGGGTACAGAGGATGGGGCGTCTTCACAGTAACATCCGGGTGATTTAGCCGCGAGCACATACCGCAGCCTTGGAGGTTTGAGGCGAGCAGGATTATGAGCAGACACAGATGTATAGAAGCCTCATGAACAGTCTGAGATTGCGTGTGCAATTCTTAGGTACACTTGGCTCATGATACCACATATCTTTCTGGTGCTCAAGTGATACGTCCAGGCGCAGATAGCAATGAATGCAGCCCACGCAAAGCATGAACAGATCTGAACTGGCATTATGAAAACCTGCTCCGTGAATAATATGACGTCTCTGCGCCCCGTCTCCCACCTCGAACCCCTCTTCCCAACTGCCCTTCCTAGTCCTCCAATATTCCAGTCCTATCCGCAAAGTCCTGCAGCATCTTGATCTTATCTTCCATCACCAAAATCTTCGCCTCGTTATCCAAGTCGTCAAATCCGTCATACAATTCCTCTATTGCGATTTCCAATGCGATCCTCTGCGCTCTGTAACGTCTGGTCTTTGCCCTCAGCTCCTCTGTTTGTCTTTGCAACTCCCAGATTTGTGCGTATTCGTAGAGTGAACGAAGGACATATAGAGCTGCGCTCGCGAGAAAGATGACGATGTGTGAGACTTTTGCGAGACTGGCACAGTTTAGCGTGGCGATTGCGATGGAAGCTGAAAGAGCGAGCAGTTTGTGCGAGATAGTGATCGGTATGTGGAGTTCCATGATAGTACTGGTGAGAGGTTTGCACGGCTGTTTGGGTAGAGACGTGATGGTGTGAGTTTTGTCCTAATCTGTCTAGGTACGAAGAAGTAAACGACGACTTTAATAGTGTGCAGGCGCAAAGTGTTTGCAATTGCCGCTGCACTCACTTCAGCTCAGCAATTTCTGGTTTACAGGCAATCGCTGTATGCTCCATAATACCGCTTTGGTGTAATCACAGCCGATAATTCACAGTGTAGTCTTCCTATACAACTCCGTAAAAAGCAGCTTTCTCACCCGCGACTCTTTTGCAAAACCAAAATCTCGATATGGTCGTATCAGCTCTAGCTGGAATCCTCAACTGGTTGATCCATAGTATAATTGTGGCGCACTTCTCATACATCGTATGGCAAATTTTCCAGGGTCACAGACGTGTCCCCTTCCAGACTTGAGGCAGGCCTCGAGACAGACGGGAACAGCACCTCTACTCCACCTAGCGACAAGATGATGTACGCATGGCGCTTAGCAGAAAGAAAGAAGGCCTGGAAATGAACGGATGCGAAGTAACAGATGGAACAGATGCGATGGATGCGAATGGACAGTTTGAAAGAGTAAATTGTTCAATTGTAAAGAATTTCGAAACAAAAATGTGAGGAGAGATAGCAGTCTACGAAAAGTATTTGAGCATTTTTCATTCCTGAGATGTTAAGTTAGACGAATGATCTATCGATAGTAAGAAGTGAATGGACCAGAAGCCAAACACTCCCGCCATTAGCTCCGCCCAACAAGATCTCTATCAACCCCCATGAGAAACCCAGTGACCCTTAAGCTTATCAGCCTTCTCAAAATCCTACTATCGTTCAAGGTGCTTTGTTACCGTGCACAGATACATCACTTCCCCCACCACCATGTCGCAACCCCAGCCATCCGTATGGCTCATACTCCCATGCATGCTCCTCTCCCTCATCATCACCCGCTTCCTCACCATACTCTTCACTTCGCACAATGAGCGCGGCCTAAGCATAGTCGCCAAAGCAGCGCTCATATTCGTCGCAACACTCGTTCTCACTACCACGGCTGCGACTTCTCTGCTTCAATCTTCATCTGAGGACCCACAGCCGACACTATCGCACACCAGGAACGTTCTGCGCAAGAAACGTAATGTCTCATCCATGCGCGAAGAGCGCATTCAGGCATGGCGCGTCAACACTGCGCCGACTCTTCATTGGAGTTCTTCCTCGTCTGATGAAGATGTGAAGACAGTGAGGCCGAAGCTTGTTAAGGAGAAGAATGAGAGGCGGAATGAGAAGTCGCTGAGGAAGCGGTTGATGACGAAGTTCAAACCGAAGAGGAAGGAGATGCTTGGGGGTAGGAAAGAGACCATTGAGGAGGTTGTGAGGGAAGATCCTTGGGCTTAGGTAATGGACGGGGTTGGAAATGGACAAATGGTTTTCTAGACATGATCATGAAGAGACATTGTAGATAAAATCGGGATATACCGCCTGATACTGACTACTTGCCCCATGTCCGTCATCTCATGGCGTTACGATTATTATCTAGCAGATGCCGCAAGTACAAAAAGAAGCAAGCAGAAACTTTTCAATATTAGAGGAGCACACATCAAAGCACGACGTTAGTCCCTGTCCGTCAAATCCACCACGTAGCGCTGTGGAAACACACACCTCAACCACCCCAGCAGATCCCCTATGATACAACCGACTCCACACTCGGCTCCCACATCTTGTATCCTCTCCTCGTCGCCCACCACCCTCCCTCAATCCCCTCTCCACTCCCTCAATACCTCCCCACCACCCTCGACATAGCCCTAACTTCCGCCTGCGCCTTAAGAATTTCCAATATCTCCCTCTCAAGCCCCGCATTCACCGCGATACCCCCAGAAGAATACGTATCACCAAACGCCGAATTGGCCGTCGTCGTGATACCGCTTCGATCATACAGCGGTACATCTCGCTCCCACATCGATATTACGCCATTCCTACCATCCGCACCGTTCTCTTCGTCAGTGTGCGTGCCCTTGTGCATCAGTCCCCACAGGCTGATTGGTTTGCTGCGGAAATATAGAATGGCGCAGATGATGTAGATGAGAATGCCAAAGATACCGACACCGCATATGAGGCCGATGGCTGCTGGGGAGAGGGGTTGGAAGGACGAAGCTTTGAGTGCGGAGCGAGTAAGCGGATAGGGCGCTGGGGTGGCTGGGCGAGTTGAAGATGGGTAAGAAACGGGCGCCATGGTTGTTGAGGGGGTTGTCGCTTTGTTGAGTGAGTGAATTCGATGCGCAGTATCTCGTCTTGAAGGTATTGATTTTGATCTCGGTCTCGTTGGAGTGTGCGTGAGGACGTCGTCAACCGGCGGAGGAGCGGTTGCGACGTTGGTGTTATCTGGGGGTGGACGGGGCATAGAGACGCGTAATTTTCCAGTGGAGTGGATATAGGTGAGCGCGATTTCTACACGAAGTGTTCCGTTTGCTGCGGGTGAAAGTGAAAGGGGACGGGATATATGTGCGGCCCCGTCTCCTGAACGTAGAGACTGTACGAGAGAAAAATTACAGGTGAAACGATGTGGACAACAAAACAGCAGGTTGGTTCGTGATCTGAGAGTCAAGATGATGCCATAGATGTGGGTAGGCAAATTGGAGAAGGAACGCACGTATGTAGAGCAAGTTGAATTCGATGACCATGGCAGGTGTGGGCCTGAATGGGCAACTTCAGTACCCCGTGGGCTAGGGCAGAAACGAAGCAGGGCAGATAGATAGATCGAACAGAGGGTAGAAAAACAGAGCGAGCACAATAACGGGCGAGCACATCACCTCGCACTCCTCAAGGGTATATTCATATCACCAGCTCTGCAGGCACCCTTCGTGCTTGCGCACTTTACACTCGCTCCCTGTTGAAACGTCCAGCTCTTGCGCTTGGCCGCGCTCTTATATGCCGTGGGTTGTCATATCACATTGCGTCTGCCCATGCTCCTTTTGTCTTCCTCATGCTGCCGCACGAACGGTCGCTTCATCGCGTGTTATCCTAGCACCCGATATCTTTTCTTTCTCATTTCGCCTTATTCTTCGCCGCCTCGGCCTCTCGCCTTGTCGCGTCCTCGAGCAATGCGGTGTCGACAGCGCCGGAGGGAAGGTGTACGTATCGGACGACGGAACCGCGAATGAACATGTCTTTTGTCGAGCACTATTGTAAATTTAGCATCCGTCCCCTTCCAACAATTCATATCGCCTTCTCTCTGGTACGCTGTCTGGTCCGTACGCAAGGGAGAGGCGCGATGCACAAACGTACCAAATGCGGCCACTTGAGCTCATCCACCGCCTCTGCATTGTCCAGCTTAATATTCAGGTACTGGTCCACACTCTTGAGTGTTCCGCGGATCTGGACTTCGTTCTTGAGTTCGACGGTGATTTCGTGCTCGACGAGGGTTTTGAAGAAGCTATTGCGCTGTCAGTCGCTGTTGCGTCATTGTCGACGGGGACCGGGAACTAACCTGAAGAAGAGCATTATGTATATGTGAGGAGAAAGGTCGGGGTAGAGAAATCGAGGATACAGCTAAGCTCAAGTTGGGTGGAGTGGTCGCGACTTGTGGTGCATATGGCACAGTGACGAGGTTATGCGCTGCGCATGGACCGCGTGGGGTTCGCGCCGCTACGAGCGAGGCTGATCTGCCGCCTCACCATGTCTCTCACTTCAGCATCACCATCAAGTTGATATGCATAGACAATCAAATATGATAGACAATGTCTTCAATTCATCTACAAAAGAAATTCGCTATTGTGGTATCAACCTAGTCCAGTCCAATTCAGCCTATCCAACACCGTCTACCCAAAGCCATCGTAACCGTATCAAATCATGGTCAATCCTGTTACCATTACTTCCTCGCCCAGCCGGACAAAGTCCTCCATCCAGCGTGGCCTTGTGCGCCCTCCTCTAGCACGTTGACAACTCCCTCCAATAGCTTCTCCTCATCCTTGCCCATCTCCATTTGCAACCTGAGCAGCCACCTCTCCCATGCCCAGCTTCCAACTACGCCCGTCAACATTGCCGCGTCCATGGTGGTGCCAAAGACCGGGGCGTCCTCAAGCTCAATCTCGCCGTCTTCTGTGATGCGACGCTCTTGGTGCTTTGGCTCGGCGCCAACAGCGAGTGTGTCTTTCCAGTTCGCTGCGGTCTTTCCCATGGGAAGGAGCATCCACGCCCTTTGTACGTCCTTGAAGCCCGCCTTGGAGACGCGCGGGAGGAATGTCTTGGTAGGCTGCGCATCGTAGCCGCGGGTCTTGAGGTTGAAGCCGAACTCGACACCCATGGCCTGAGCGTTGCGGCCAGCATGGACAACATCGGCATCCATGAGGCTGAAGTCAAGAATACCACCGGGCTTGAGGCAACGGTAGCACTCCTTCAAGCACAAGTCGTACTCGTCCGATGACTTGCCGACAGGCTTGCTTGTCTTGAGCAGCTCGTAAAGTGTACGTGCCGAAACAACGTCAAAGTGACCGGAGGGGAAGGGAAGAGTCCATAGGTTGGGAACGGTAAGGTGCTTGTGGTTGTCGGGACCCTTGACGTTGGATGACATGTTGTTACCCGCAGTGTAGACAGTAGTCACTGTAGCGTATGGGTAGTCGTAGGCAACATCCCACGCCCAATCGTTGGTAGCAACACCACCAACGTCGAGGATGCGTGGGGTACTAGCGCGTGTGATGCATCGCACGGCAGGTTTACTGAGAAGCTTGCCACCGTTGAGTTGCTTCTGAGCTTGCAGAACCCAGTGGACAGGCAGCATCTGGTCGAGCGCTTGACGCTCCGTCTGTGCGCGCGCGATTCTCTCCTTCAGTACAGTTGGGTCATTGACGAAGAACTCGGACACAGGTCGCGGTGGCGCTGGTCGCTCTGGCTGGCAAAGCTCGAACTTTCCCAGGAGCTGATCGCGATGTGCGAGAGGATTGCAGCGTCGCTGTACGTGCATAGCCTCAGCACGAGTCTGGCGGTGGATGAACGTATCCTTCTTTTGGCACCGAGAGTGAAGGTACTCAAGGCCTTGGACGTAGGTGGTGATGGGCTCATCCGCCGACTCCTTGACTGGAGACTTGGCCGGCTCATCAGCGAACTTGACCGACTTCTTGACTACAGTCTTCTCGAGCGAATTGCCGCGGCTGTGAGTGCCACTGGAGAGGCTGGGAGAGGTCATGTCACTCATATCGCGAAGAGCGGTCTGTAGCTCATCTTGCTCCTCCAACCACCGGCCGGTCATCTCGAGGTTGGCAGTAGAAACCTTTTGAAGTCCGGCGTTGTAGTTTTCGTCGTACTGAAAAATGGTCTTGCTAGGGTTGATCTCCTTGATCTCTACGTTCTCATCGGTTGGGCTGCTGAGGAGGACTGGGCGCGACGTCGCCAGAGGCTCATCGTGTCCATCGAGAGTGGATCCGGCAAGAGTCGAGTTTCGTACCGGGAGAACTGGCACAGCTGGTACAGCTGGCACGGGGTGTGGGGACGTGTTCCTTCGGCTCTCCTTCTCCCACGGGAGGTTGTAGAACCTCTCAGCAGTCGAAGTGTTTGGGATCGATTCATCCCGCTTGGGAATGCTCCAGGTGTGACGAGCAGTTGATTGAAGCGATGAGAAGAAACCACCAGGGGAAGGAACAGAGAGCGCGGAAATCGGCGTGCTACCAGAGGAACCGTTTCCGAATACTGTTGAAGGAATGCTCAAGCCGAGACTTGGTCGGGAGACTTCTTGCATCTCGCCTCTAGCCTCAACCGTCTGAAACTCCTGTTGCTCTGGTTCCTCGTACTGCTCAGCAGATGGCGAGTTTCCGAGGTGCTGAAGGGTCTCCATGGCTTGCAGGTCCAGTTGCACAGGTCCCCACGAGTCGACGCTGGATATGGATCCGCGTCTACGTTGCGAGACTGGGGTGGCAGGGCAGCTGAGCTTGTCCATCTCTTCTGATGTGAGGCTGCCGTCCAGGGAAGGGGCTGCTGAGCGCTCAGGCACATGCAGGTTGTGAGAGTCGATCATCTCAAGGAAACGACGCGATGGGGTCAGTAGCAGCGATGGAGTAACGGGCATCGCCGAGTTTGCACTCTTCAACTTCTCAATGGTTGGCCATGCGGATGGCGAAGGGATGACGATGGATGGGTAGCGTCTCTGCCGAGGCTGGGTCGCAAGCTTCTTGACTGATGCGGATGCATGAAGAGGTACCTCAGCCTCATCGTCGGTAATGTCGTAGAGGGAGTCGAAGTCGCTGTCAGCACGACTCGCCCGGTTTACTGGGGGATATGTAGCCGAGTGAACAGGAAAGCGTGGCGACGGCTGCGGGGTCATGTCGAATAAGCGTGCCTTGGGGGTAGGGAAGTCGTCGTCAACACTGGATGGTGATGCGGGACTGGGTAGGTATATCGAGGAGGTCGAGTATCTTGCGGCAAAATAGTAGGTGGGAATTGAGGACTCGTCCTCGGTGGTATTAAGTGCCTGTCTCTGATCCAGCGGAGACATGGCTTGATGAGAGTTGGCCGTGGGGCCGAAGGTTGCAGGATGGTATACTGCCGGCTCCAACATCTCAGGCATGTTGTATATTGCAGTGACGTGAGCACCGCCTTGTGCTAGTATTACTAAAGATACCTATGAAAATCCGAGTAGGCGGGAATGCGGCGAGGGTGGTAGGGGTCCAAATACAGAAGTACAGGGGACCGAATAGAGGCGATATTAAGATGAGCTATAGCCCAAAATTGCGCTGGTCAACAGCTTACTGGTAAAAATGGAATTGCTTCGATCAACGAAGACTTCGCGGAAGAAGGGGCTCGGAAGAGGACTAGAAGTGAATGGCAAAAGAGAGTAGATGCGGCGCGAGCGCGATGATCAGAGGATATATCGCGCGTAGACGCCTACTCGTCGAGTGACTGTGGGCTAGTGTTACTGTGGCATTCGTCCGAGCTACACTGCCAGTTGGCCGTCCACTCGCATAGAGGGCCGAGTCTGGGTGGAGAGGCAGTAGCGGCTCAAGGTCGGCCACGACATGGCAAAGAGGGTGAGCACGGCATGATTGGCCAATGTAAGTTTATGGTGAGCAAGGTCAATACCATGCGCTAGAAACTTTGGGCTAGAGAAGCGTTGCGCTGCACGGCGTGGTTGGGTGTTTGGTGTGTAAGCGCCGGGCTGTGCTATTTGGAGCCCTCGCGTTCTGCATGCCTGTCCAATGACGAGCCGCAGCGGCGTTGGACAGCATACTCGCCCAATAGCGCCTCGTCGAAATCGATTCTTGCTGCGGGGCTGGATATTGTCTCACGGTCTTGAGTTGGACGCGAGGCGGTGGTTGTGGCTGTTCCCAAGGCTGTCATGTAGTCATCCCGTGCCATGTGAGATGGAAAGACAGGACAAGGTGCCGAGACCCATCGCAGCCATCTCGGCAGTACGGACACGCGACCAGCCACGCGGTTGCCGATCACCGTGATATAACAATAGTGTAGGTTTCAGTCGATTTAGAGCATTGACGGCCCCGTTCAGCAAACATTGTTGATTCGAAACGTGAGGTGGTGAGCTGCGAGGTGCGCATGAACAAGAACGGAGGTGAGGCGTGCCAAGCCCTGCAGCGGGGCATGGATGGAGGGGCAGGCGTGACGCTGATGCCATCAACACCAAAAAGCTATCGTGAGCTCCATCACACTAGCAATTTCCACAATCACCCAATACCTCCCATTGGCGCTTCTCCAGAACATCTATACAGACCGAAACCGCACTAGAACCGCCCGTCATGTCACCGCCTGCCATCATCGCGCCGTCGATTCTTTCGGCAGACTTCGGAGCGCTGGGCAAGGCCTGTTCAGACACAATCTCCCAAGGCGCCGACTGGCTCCATGTACGCGATGCTGAGTTTCGGGCTGTAGAGCACGCGACTGACACGTGCAGGTCGACATCATGGACGGCCACTTTGTGCCCAACATGACCTTTGGCGCGCCCGTTGTAACCAAGATCCGCTCACACGTCGACCGACCGACTACCGCACATGGCAAGGGAACGTTCGACTGTCACATGATGATCGCCGAGCCCAAGCGATGGGTGCGCGACTTCAAGAAGGCTGGCTGTGACCTGTACTGCTTCCACTACGAAGCCGCCGTCTCGTCAACCGCGGCAGACTCACCTAGTGGGAAGTCGGACCAGAAGACATCGCCCAAAGAGCTGGTCAAGTTCATACATGGCGAGGGCATGCAGGCTGGCATTGCAATCAAGCCGAGCACACCAGTCGATGTGCTGTGGGAGATACTAGAGAACCCAAACAAGGACGAGGTCCCGGATGTGAGTTCATCACCCCTGCACTGCCATGCTTTCCATCACCACAATCGATATCACGAAAGGGCCGCACGCGCTATATGGTGGTTAGAGAGGCCTTGGAAGTGGTCGAGCAAAGCGAGGCTGGTTAGGGCTGACCCTGTTGGGGCGTGGGCGGCACGCGCTGGCGGCGCTTAGGCATACCGGCCTGCGTAAGCCCACTGTCAATCAGTCTCGCCCTGTGCGTTCTTTCGAGAAGCCTGCCGCATGCTGCCCAACCGACTGTCCGTCCATTGGCCACCTGCCAATTCAGCCGTTCCCAATGTTGCACATCGGCACCTACCCGCCCACGCCGCTGGCTGTTCCCGTAGGATCAATAACCTCAATATTCACGGCCCACACCCGGCCACGTCACTTCTGGTAAATATTCAATGCTAACGTTAACAGATGATATTGATTATGACTGTAGAGCCTGGCTTTGGTGGTCAGTCATTCATGGCGTCGGAGCTTCCCAAAGTCACCGCGCTTCGGCAAAAGTACCCAGAGCTACAGATCGAGGTCGACGGAGGCCTAAGCGAAAAGACTATTGATCAAGCTGCCGACGCTGGCGCTAATGTCATTGTTGCTGGCAGTGCTGTATTCGGCGCTTCGGACCCCGGTGATGTTATCAAGAAGCTTAGGGAGGCGGTCGATAGCAGGAGAGGGAAACTATAGAAAGAATAGCGATACAGACCGATGAATTAGGACAATGAAGATGCTGACGTGCGTCGATGCAATGTTACACAACCTTCCGGCTAAATTCACAAAGATAGCAGATTCGGCAGATGTTGATGACAGGGCTGGCATACTCTCCGCACGCTATCACATCGAAAGCCGTGGAGGCTACAACGCTCTTGGAACCCAGTAAATACCTCGCAAAAGGTCATCCTGGCTACTACGTATCTTCTAGCTCAAGTTGGGTGCCATACAAAACTGTACCCTGGTATCTACATCGACACCAAGTTACTCCTCACATTCATCGGCCGTATCGTTGTCCTCCTCTGGCTCATACTCAGATCCTGACCAGTCTGCATCCGTTTCTACGCCAGATGCTTCAATCTGATTGTAGGTCCGTGTACGTCCGGGCAACTTCGGGACCGTTGCCCTACCCATATCTTGCCTCTGATCAGCGTGCTCTCTGAACTCCCGCCGGCAATTCAGGCGCTCCCTTCTTGTTGTGGCGATGGTCTCGGCACGGAGTGCACTGGGTGCTAGACCATTTGTCCGCCCCCCCCTGGGTCCGCAAGCATGTTGAGCTCTGAGGAGACGAAGTGTGCCGTACCTGGCTCACTGTCATGAAGAAGCCCAGCAAGGGTCTCCTGATACCTCTCTTCATCGAACTCCCATTCCTCCTCCTCGTTTTCGTCATCGGCATCGTCAAATTCCGGCTCGTCGCTGTCATATACAGGTGTAGTCTCTTGTTGGAAAAGCTCTTGACGGCAAAGTGGACATCGATTGTTGTTTGGCATTTCAGCCTCGACTTGCTTGATGATGCAGTGGTCTCCGAAGATGTGACCACACAGAAGTTGCACAGGGACGTGCCTAATGGAGGGCATCCAAGTTAGTGTGTTGTGATAGTAAGGATCAGTCAATGCCGCTTACTCGGTACTGTAGTCGTCCAGACAGATGCTACACTTGAGCCGCTCTAATCTTTGAACGAAATGGTCTTTGGTCAGCATATTCGCCATTGGATCGTGTTGGAGTAGAACACAGAGGTTGACGGCGAGGTAGAGTCTAAGGAGAAAGTCTTGTATAGTCGACAGAAGAGGTAATATGGTAGTGCGCGCGGAGTCGGCATGAGGTCCCATCACTTTCATCGATCGAATATATGCTTTTGGGTTCACTTCACCGTTCACCCTCTCTACTCTCGATGAACTGCAAAAGACACTCTGCATACACCACACTGCTGGATTTGCAAGCTTAGTCTAGCTGTGTATCCGGAAGCGACCATCTCATGCTTCTTGCAAAATTTTGCACCTTATACACTCTAAGGTGGTTTGGAATCGTTGCCTAAGTCTAGTTGCATGTTGTCGTGATGCCTCGATGTCGTTCATGTATGATCGCAGCTGTGACGGTGATAACGTTAGGGGGTACGTGTGGTGTGTAGTGTGTAGCAAAGACCTCGAGGATCGATACCTTAGAGCCATATGGTCACATTGAATGGAAGTATTTCATGGTGTCAATCGTAGAACTGCTGCGTCGTGTAAAGTGACAGAAGTTGACCTTCCCACATGTGGGCCATGGCTAGCGCGTATCCAATGCGTCGGATCCCCGAACATTTTCTTGAGCTTCTCCACACCAACACCTCGCGCCCACCACATCGACTCACGCAGGTCGCATGAGCTCTGATATGGCGAAACGAAAGCGCGGCGCTCGCGACGAGCAACCTCCTCCCGATGTTGGACTTGGTGCGACATTGGCGCACATGCGCGGCGAAGCGCAACCCGACGAGGCGGCAACCACCACGGCTGGCGGAGACGAAGAGGGCTGGACAGTAGTCAGCGGCTCGAAAAGGAGACGGAAGGAACGCGGATCACACTCTGAGCACAACGGGGGCCACGCCTTGAACTCGCCTTCGCCAGCTCGCAGTCCTGGCCATTCGCGCGACACAGATGGGCAGGGCAAGCGCAAGGCACGATCGCCACCGCCGCAGCAAGATGCATCTCTCGACAACCCATTCGCAGGCAAAGACACCCAATTAGGAAATCGCCTTTCCTCCACAGATAATCCGTTCGTCACATACAAAGCTGGCTCTGAGCAGTCAAGCGAGAACATGACCAGGGAGGAGCGCAGGAAAGAGCGCAAGCTGCAAAGGAGCTACCCAGCCATTGAGCATTCACATCATGCCCGCCTGAATTCGCACGTGAAGATCACAGACCTCCAGTCACTGGTGCTGTACTTGCTTGCCGATGGTAATGCGCCGCAGTGGGTTTCTGTACGCAGCCGTGCCAATATCCAACAGGTCGTCATGCTTATGGTTCCGGGATTGGATCTGGGTATGTTCAACGGCGATGTCGCTTTAGACGCCGCGTCTCAGTCTGAACCTTCTGTTGGAGCAGAGACAACGGACGCGCAGACTGATGCTGCGCTAACAGCTGCAAAGGCTGTAAAGGATGCAAGGGATGCAAAGCCCAAGCGGCTGAACATTTCGCGTGATGACTTCTATCCGGCTAGTCTCAAGGCCGAAAAACTACCTGCATCGCTGAAACCTCTCGCTGATATTTTTGAGCATGTCTGGCCCATCAAGGCTATAGGCGAACATCGCAACAACCAATACATGAGGGTGCATTCGCCCATTCATACCATGCTGACCTCACAAATACCCAAGACGCAAGAAGAGAAGCAGATGAAGAAGACAGGGAACCACAAAGGCCCCTTGCCGCAGAACTCAAAGAATTGGGAAAACAGGCGTACGCGCATCACCAAATACATCGCTAGTCTAATGGAACAGCAAGAGAACGAATACGTGCTACATCCAGCAATGTTCACCACTTCGGAATCCAAGGAGGCCAATCACGAAAGAAGGAGGCTTGCTCATCAGACTGCCGATGATGGTTGGGTCGACACCAATATCGCTACTTTGGAAGATGCAGAAGTACCTGAGATGGAGATTGAACAAGGCAGTCTAACTGCTGGAAGACACATTATATCCGTCGACTGTGAGATGTGCAAAGCTGAGAATGACCAGCTTGTACTCACTCGCATCAGCCTATTGAACTGGGACGGCACTACGGCCCTCGATAAGCTTGTCAAGCCAGATGTCGCCATCAAGGACTACCTGACCCAATGGTCCGGTATTACAGCGGCCATGCTCCAGGACGTCACAACCACTCTAGCGGACATACAGAAGGAGCTATTGGAACTCATCACACCGCGTACAATCCTTGTGGGACATTCGCTAAACTCTGATCTCAACGCACTCAAGCTGACCCACCCCTTCATCATCGACACGGGTATCCTCTACCCACACCCCCGTGGGCCACCATACAAGCAGTCGCTGAAGTGGCTTGCGCAGAAATATCTCAAGCGCGAAGTGCAAAAGGGCTCAGCAGGTCACGACAGTGTGGAAGATGCTCGGACATGTCTGGATCTGGTCAAACAAAAGTGTGAAAAGGGCCCGCGCTGGGGATCGGGCGACACAAACGCGGAGTCTATTTTCAAGAGAATGGATCGCTCTGTACGACCAAAATCAAACGACGCGCATCGCGCCGGAGCTGTCATCGACTGGGGCGACCCGAACAGAGGCCATGGTGGCCAAGCTCAAGTTTCCATAGGCTGCAAGACGGATGCAGAGGTAGTGGAAGCCATTGAGCGCACAGTAAAGGGCCAAGCTGAAGGCAAGGATGGCACTACTGACAAGATCGACTTTGTCTGGGGACGTCTGCGCGAGTTGGAACTTGCAAGAGGCTGGTGGGACGATGCGAAGACGGCCGACGTTGAGCTCATTCGACAGAACGCCCTGCAACGACTGGGTCTTCTGAAGGACGGCGAGGATACAGATGTTGAAGTTCACGGACCTGAGCTCGGCGATGCCGTCTCCAAGACCATTGAACGTATCGGGCAGATATACGACGCTTTGCCACGCTGCACGGCCTTCATTGTGTACAGTGGGACAGGCGACCCTCGAGAAATCCGTCGCTTGCAAGCAATGCAACAGCAGTATCGCCGCGAATACGCTACCAAGAATTGGGACAACCTCAGCGTCAAATGGACGGATACGGAGGTGCAGGCTCTTTCAAAAGCCTGTCAAGAGGCTCGCAACGGTGTTGGCTTTATTGTTGTCAAGTAAAGTACGAGTGTTCGTACCTCGCGCGTGCTACATGCAACGCAACGTGTCATAGTACATGGTGTCCAAGCGCATATCGCTTGACAGACACTTTCGGTCGTGGCGTATGACCGGATAATCGGGATGCATAGGCTGAGAGGCTGAACGCTTTCTAGAACATGCGCTGTGTTTTGCGATTATCGGTAAAAAGGTCAAACGCGAATAACCATCGTGCCAAGAGCACAAGTACTGCATGACATCAATCAACATCCCTGTACACTTTCCCCTTGCTTGGAGTTAAATTAGCGCAAAGCTTTTCGCCGCCTCACAGTGGGCAAAGATTGCGCAGATTCAACTCTGTAAAACCATAATCCCATCTTTGCCTGTGTGGGATCGCTCTTGCGGTACGGCGTCCACGCGTTGCCCTCGGGGACGATCATTCCGTCATGATGGGAGGCGGGTACCAGTTGGGACAATGCTGCTGACGACGACGACATGGCATTATGGCATGGATAAAAGCCAGAAACGAGTAGTCTGGCCCAGATATAGCTGCGAATGTAAATTCGGGCATATAGCTATCATCCATATGTTATGCTTATTGGCCCATGTCGCGGATCAAACTTGGCAACATGTAATCGTCGCAATTTGATGGTAATAAAGATAGCCGGCGCTTGGTCCGTGATGAGTAAACTGCCCCTATGGACGATAGTGACTACCGATCAGGTGTTGGGATGTTGTGGCACGAGTTTATACCTGTGCAAGTCGACACATGCGTGCATTGGACGGTGGGTAACTGCTCGCATTTGATAAAAGGACGAAGTTACAGCTGAAAGGGTCTGGCTATTGCGCGAGATGGAACAGCTAGCGTGTTGCGCCTGCGACACAAGACGGCTTCAGGGCTTTTTCGCAATAGAGCGCATCTAAATTGATAGCGAGGCGCGCTAACCCCACTAGGACTCATGCATGGCTAATCATGGAATAACTCCTGCTAATTATTTCACTTGCCCTTTCTCTCCTCTGAATTAGCTCTCGTCTTTCAGGGTTCCTTCCAGTCTCCGCCGCAACCGCCTATTCTTGTTGGGGCCTACCATTTTCTTCCTCTTCGCTTCCAATCTCACTGCGCTTGCTGAAACGCTATCCTGGACTGAGACGCGTCGTCGCGTACCAGCGACCGGTAGTTCAGCTTACTTAGGCCCACCCTCTTTCATCCAACTTTTATTTGTTGCTATCTAGCACTTTTCGTGCAGCCTCTACGCTCACTTGCAGCTATCCGCTAGGCACGTTTGTGTCAATGGGCTGCATCAATGGCGGGCTCCAGGCGATCCAGAATTGGTGAGGTGGAGTCAGACATGAATAAACATGAACTTCAACCATCACCGCCAGAGGTTGTGGAGGATGCTGATGAAGCCTCTCAACCTTCCCCGCCCGCCAACCGTGCAACCAAAGCATACTGCAAGAATTGCCAGAATTGCATTGGAGATTTCTACAATTCCTGGTACAAGGTCACCGGCAGCTACTTCGTACCCGCGCTGCTCGGTTCTTACAGTTCCATCCTACAACCCATGGGCAAACTAAAAGCGGCATCAAAGGGCACCGAATTAGCAGGATGGTAAGCTTAATCCATATAACACATTGGTCCCTTTTGCCTTGTATCTGTTTGTCGCACCTTTCCCTCTTATAGCCTTGGCCGGCTATCATCAACCTCCCAACACATGAGTGGGCGCATCCCGGCTGCCGATGGTTACATGGTATTTTAAGTTTCTTGCTCTAGGCGCACCGACGCTAGCCTGCACCAAATCTTTTCACACTATAGATTAACATCTATTAGACGTGTACGCCCGCGTTTTACGTCCCACATTTCGTATTGCTATACTTTCTTTCGCACAAACCTTGGGACTAACTCAACAACAGTACCATTCAGCCCTTATCGTGCCCCAACCCCAATTGTGTAAAGACAGCTATCGGATTCACTGTTGTCACCGCACCTGCTGGAAAGGGGTCTTTTCGGTAAGTAACCTCTTCAATGGGACCGACAAGTCTTCGCATGGTGACTGACCTGTGATAGTGGTCGAGATTTTTTCAAGCTTGGTCGCATAGAACTGCAATGCAAGACAGCAGCAAATCATACCATTGTAGTCGAGCCTGAAGTGGATGCCTCACAAGACCTACTGGCGAACGAAGACACCCCAAGTCCTCCCTCGTCGAGGGCAACACCAAAGGCATCCTCAGCTGAAGCTATGGAGATTGACTCACGTGCGCCATCTGTAGATCGCCCAGATCATACTCGCGGTCGGTACGAGCCATCCCAAGACCGTGGTTTACAACAGCAGCACCAGCAGTCGTTGCATCCTGTCGAAGGCAATGCACTGTCATTGACAGCACCATCATCGAAGCAGGGTTCTTCGATGCGCAACTCTCCACACGCTTTTGCTCAAGACGCGCTGAGCGCTGCATCGCGTTCAACTTCCCCCTACCGTCAAGAAGCTCATAGGTCTCACCAAGGGTCTGGCGTTGAGTCAATGAGCGGTCCACCTGAAGTGCCAACAATGGTCCCTCAGACCAATGGCCATCACTACCCTCGTTCGCCAGAGGACGTTAGCATAGACGCTATGGCGCGTCTACAGACGCAAATGTCCCACAACAGTGGCGCCTTAGCTGCCCACACCCGCGACATTAGGCTTCACCAGGAGAGGATGGACCAAACAGAAGAAACACTGCGTCAAGAGTTCCAGGCCAAGTTTCTTCGGCAAAATGACCATATCAAAAGAGTGGAAGCGCTGGCTGAAAGACTACAGACTGAGATGCAAGGCATGCGCCATGCCATGGAAAACATCAATCATGAGTTGTATGCGATCAGGATGGAGAGGCAATCAGGAGCTTCGGCTACACCCCATGCCGCTCCATCTTTCGCGGCTCAGAATGCGGCATTAGAGCAAATGGCGCAGCAGATGAATGTCCTGTCGCATAAGGCGAGTGATGTAGATCTCATCAGTACTACTATTGAGATCATGAAGGGTAAAATCTATCGACTCGAAGAGCGCGCCGGACCCGAGCCCTCACAAGCACCACCATTTACGTATCAGGCACCACCGGGATCGATAGCGCCGCCATCGCACTCGCATCAGAGTACACCAACGATGACGCCAAACAATAGAGCACCCCAGCCAGTATCCAATGGCCAGCAACAGCAGTCGTCGTTCGTAGCTCCTTCCACTATGACGGCACCCATCAACGCGCCGAATGTCACAAACGCTCAGTCCGCCGGAAGTCAGGCTGGTGGGTGGGCTACCATCAACGCGGGAGTGAAACGAACACATCCCAACGGCGTTGAGACCCCACAGGAAGCCAACACTCACACACCTGGCTCCCCCAAGAGGCAGAGACTGGTCGATAACGGTGCATCAGGCTACACAGCCTCGCAACAAGCTCCCACGACAGACCATCGCTTTCAAACGCCTACCGTACCGTCCCAACAAACTGTACCCGAGTCTGTTCTCGGCTCACAGTCACAACAGTCTTCGTACATGCCTTACGCTACACAAGATGGCCCTTCGGATGCCAGCTGGCAACCCGAGTCCCAGCGTATGATCGAACACCGGCCGCGTGGGCGTCGTGGCGGGGGTCCTGGAAGTCGAGGTGGCAGAGTTAGGAAGAGTATGCCAGCCCAAGGCACACTCGGAACTCCTGAGTGGGAAAGGAGTGGTTGGCAAGGTGTTCCCGATTCGCAAATCAGCCCATCCGGATACTACCACCACGTCGCGCAGCCAGGACGAGGGGGCATTGCGCGGCGAGGCAGTGGCGGTGGAGGTGGTCGTGGCGGCTACTCAACCAGCGACCGTGCCAGCAGTCTAGGTTTACAAGGTGTGACAGCTGCTATGAGCTTTGGCTCGCCGGGCGACATGTTTGGATCCGCCAAGAAGACACGCACCAAGCCTATTAGAAATGCAGATGGGGTCTTGATTCGCAAAGACGGCCGCCCAGATATGCGCTCACAATCCTCAGCAGCTAACCTCCGTAAGGTGCATTCGCGAACTGAAGGCGAAGCAAGCCACTCACCCACTGGCTTCACACCTACCAACCATCAATATGCAGCCTCAGCAAATGCACCGGACACGCCGAGTCCAAACGGTTACACAGCGGATCCAAGCGCTTCCGACAAACACAATGCCATAATGGGTAAGATGTTTCCCGCTGGTGTCGACGCAGCACGGAAACAACAAGACTACACTCGTCAAGTCTTTGAAGAAAACACCGATCATACCGTCCACCCACGGTCGCAGAACCACGCACCCACAACAAAGTCGGCAGTCCAAATAAAGAGGGAGCAGGTTGAGCGGAACCGAATCTCCGAGACACAAAGTCCGCGGGTCCAGGAAACAGACGTTGACATGGATACAGGGGAAGATCATGCAGACGACGAGCGTCATACACCTGAGGAAGGGAGCAGTCACCACGAGGGCGGTGTAGGACTTGAAGACCAGACTCAGGATACGAATATGCAGGAAGAACGCGGCACAAGAGCTGCCTCACAGACTAGTCCGGAAGATAAAGCAGCTGAAAAGTCCCGTAAACTCACCTAGGCGAGCCGATCCAACCCGAAGACAGGGCGCAATATTATGTGAGGGTAAAGAGAAAGTAAATTCTTTGTTTTGTATTAGTACTTGGTAGACTATCAGTAGTGTCAGTTGATACGAAGAGATTTCACATTGCTTCATTGATCAGCTTGAGTGCCAGTGGCACCTTAAACATGCGTCTCAATCTAAAGTAAGGGCTTAGAGGGCTGTGTACCTGGGCGTGATGTGCTCAAGGGCGACGCTCAAGGCAAAAGGGCAAAAGCGAAAAGTGGCATCTTCTGCAAACGCAGATTGATTAATGTTGATCATTACAATACATTCCAAACCCTGCTACGTCGTTTTAAAATGGAACAGTAGGAGCCTTCTCGGACCCGTTGGTCCTCTCCGGGTAGTGTATCGCGCCTTCTGAAGTAGCGCAGTTAGTCAGGTAGGTAGCCGAAGCATTAACGGGAATGGCATTGCCTTCCTGAGGGCGACCGTAGACCTAACCGCATGTTAGCACTCATCTCATCTTCTCCTGCGCACAATCAGGGAATACTCACGTGCTCATAGTACCAAACCTCGTTCAAGATAGTGTACCCTCTATCTGTCGTGTTCTTTCCAGCATCAGTAGCATTGTACCTGGGACCCGAGCAGCCCAAGAAAGGAATACCGCCGTGCTGCTCGTACAGAACATCTACGAGATCGGAGTACGAGTACGTGGTTGAGTTGGAAGGCGTGATACCCTCAGCAGCCAGCCAATCGAAAGTAGGGAACCTCTTGTAGTACTTGATAGTCGTCTCGAAGAAGTCAACAACATCTTCGTGCTCACGGTACTGCGGGCCATAGCAAGGGACGTTGAAGGTAGAGAAGCAGGTGGCATGCTTGGAGAACTCGTGGCCCCAGAAGCCAGGGTTATCTTGCTGCCACGCGATCCAGTAGGTGTTCATGTATTCCAAGAGGTCGTAGCGGCCGAATGGCTCGAGAAAGGTGCCGATGTTGGAGCCGTTGTAAGGTGGGACAAAGGTTCCGTTTGGTAGGCCATTGGTTGTGTTCGGTCCGGGAATTGGGTCGTATTGGCGGCTCAGGTCGCAGTACTGTGTGTAGCTACCGTTGCAGAAGTCGGGCCAGAGGCCATGGAGCGTCCATGTGTCGGTAGGGAGAAGCTGGCCTTCAGACTCGCGACCGGTGTATGTGTTCCAGAATTGAGTGCTCAGAACGAGCCCACCGAATGTCTCAACGCAGCATGAGTCGACCTTGGAGGGATCTTGCGACGGGCAGGACAGAAGCGGTTCTTGTAGTTGGCAGGTGTGGTTCAACGGGCTTTGGTCGGGATACAGTTGTGCGTTTGCCGTTGTGGCCAGTAGAGCCGCGGCGCCGGCCTTGGAAAAGGTACCCTTCATCTTGCCTTGACTATAGTGATGAAAGATTGATAGACGCAAAGGTGTACTACAAATTCAACAACGCTGGGAACCCGACATCTATAAAGCTCACAGAATTTTGGCCACGGCGTACCCAGCCCGCTGCAGCCCCAGCCGGTCCTTACCACATGTAGAAGGTACATCTTCCAGACTCCTGGTTAGAGCTCCGGCGGCGGCGATGAGCGAAAGACGAACAGTACCTGCATGTAAGCTAGACGGGCTCACGTGTCGGTCCTATTGGATGATAAGAGAACAAGGCTACGCAAGCCGCGCCTTGGTGCTTGTACCCACTTGAGCTGTCTCCGAGGCCCATGATGCTGGAGATGCGCGTTGGGATGTGAGATTGGTGGGTAGGGCCAGCCACAATTGCGGCTTTTGTTCTCTGTGCAAAAAGAGTCGTGGATTACGTCTCGAAGGATTGCTGGGGCAGAACGTGGGTTGCTCGATAGGTGACAGGGTCTGGCTTGGTCGGACCTGCTCGATGACGCCCCACGACCAGACACGCCTGAACGCGACAGCTGCATCGACATCGCTGCGAGCGCAGTGAAGTCATCGATGAACGTCTCGAAGGTTTCTCAGCCCTAGACGACCCTCGAGTCCCAAACGCGCCTCCAACGGTCGACCGGACCAACCCGACGTCCGATGAGCACTGCCTATCTCCGCCTCCACGCCCGCTATTCGTCGTCATAGTCTCCTCTACACGACAAACAGCCATGCGCGCCCAACTCAAGCCCTTTGCATCCTCGCGCCGTTTTTTAGGCACTACCAAACATCGAGAATGCCTCCCTCATCCTCCATAACACCGCTGCCGCCGCACAAGCCTGACACACACACGACAGCCCACCACGTCGGCAAGCCACCCACCAGCTTCAAGAACCCATGGCCCTCGTACAAAAACGACGGCATAATCGCCGCCGTCCGAACGCGCTTCAGCACGCCTAAGAACTTCGTCCCCATTCCCGCCGACCGCTTAGGTCTGGTCGACGTGCGCAAACCCGACTTCACCAACACACAGAACGGGTTGAAAGCAACATGGATAGGACACGCGAGTTTCTTGATCGAAACAACGGCTTCGGAGGGAAACGAACGGGGAATGCGCATCCTCCTCGACCCCGTGTGGAGTGAGCGCGTAGGACCCTATGGCATGGTCGGTCCTGTGCGATTTACACCTCCGCCATGCACCATTGACGAGCTACCTGAAATCGACGCTGTGTGCATCAGCCACGACCACTACGACCACCTCGACTCGGATACGTTGAAGAAACTGAATGCGAAACAAGGTGGCGACTTACGCTTCTTCTGCGGTTTAGGCGTCAAGTCTGTTCTGACGGGGCTAGGCGCAGGCATCAAGGCCGATCAAGTAGAAGAGATGGATTGGTGGGATGGCAAAACCGTGTTCAAGAAGGGTGCTGGAGGCGTCGAGTTGATATGTACGCCTGCGCAACATCGATCTGGACGCACGCCTTGGAACTTCGATGGCACATTGTGGTGTAGTTGGATCGTCAAGGAACCGTCTTCGTCTGGCAAGAAACTCTTCTTCGCTGGAGACACAGGGTACTGCCACGTTCTTTCCGACGACCAATTCTCACACCACGATGCGCCGCATCCACCTTGTCCAGCTTTCAAAGAAATCGGCGAGTTGTACGGGCCCTTTGATCTGGCGCTTGTGCCTGTGGGTTGCTTCAAGCCGAGGTCTGTTTTGTCAGGTCAACATTCTAGTCCTGAGGATTCTCTGGCTATACATAGGGATGTGAGGAGCAAGAAGAGTATAGGCATGCACTACGGTACATTCCGTGGTCAGTACTCGGCCAGCTACGAACCGGTTACTGAGCCGCCTGAAAGATGGCGGAAGGGTGCAGAGGCAAATGGGCTGAAGTGGGGAGTTGACGTCGACTTGTGTGATATTGGCGGGACGGTTATAGTTTAATGGCACATTTCAGTCGTGTTCGATTAGTTTGAATAGTAATATGACATATACCCTTCCACCTCATACAAGAGAAAAACCAAACAGGCCTAGAGCTTACATTGACGTTGAGTCACCTGCTTTGCATGTGTCTATGTTGATGTAGGCTGCAGACCTACTCATTTTCCTTTCCTAGGTTGACGTACTTCTTATATGAAGCACATATCATATCGACAGAGCACATGCACCAACATGACTTCATTGCAGAGAAGAAGATGATTCGAGAAATGCATTATGTCCTTATCCATCTAAGTGGAAGAAAAGCACCATCGTGAATACTCATACAAAACCAGTGCTGCTTCTAATGTAAATACATAAGCTGCTCTCAACGCACCTTACGTGGGGCCGTCTAGTTGTACTGAGCGTACGCTGCAGTGCTGTTGAACTTCATGTTGGACTTGATGACCTTCTCCACAGCATCGAGAAAGTCCTTTTCCGAAGCCACTTTGCGCCTCAAACGTATTGCGAACATCCCAGCCTCTGTAGCCACACTCCTCAATTCGGCACCTGTGCTGTTGGGGCAGAGACGAGAGATGAGCTCCCAACGGATGTCGCGCTCTACACTCATGCTCTTTGCGTGGATACGGAGAATGTTGGCGCGGCCCTCCATGTCGGGTAGCGAGAACTCGATCTTTCGGTCGATACGTCCGGGACGCATAAGGGCTGGGTCGAGGGTTGAAGGCCTGTTGGTCGCAAACATGACCTTGATGTTACCACGAGCATCGAAACCATCCAGTTGTGTAATAAGCTCCAACATAGTACGCTGTACCTCGTTGTCGCCTCCAGCACCGTCATCGAAACGAGCGCCACCGACAGCATCGATTTCGTCGAAGAAGATAATACACGCCTTCTTTGTTCGCGCCATCTCAAACAGCTCGCGCACCATCCTGGCTCCCTCTCCGACGTATTTCTGGACAAGCTCTGAACCGATAACTCGGATGAAGGTGGCGTCGGTTCGGTTGGCAACAGCTCGGGCGCAAAGGGTCTTTCCAGTTCCCGGGGGACCATAGAGAAGAGCACCCTTCGGGGGGTCGATACCCAGGTTGACGAAGCGCTCTGGTGATAGCAGGGGCATCTCGACGACCTCTCGTAGCTTCTCAATCTGCTCTTTGCAACCTCCAACATCTCCGTATGTGACATCGGGCTTGTCCTCAACCGTCATCATGGTGACCGAGGGGTCGATCTTTGGCGGCAGGGGAAGCAGAATCTGGTACTTGTTGCGGTCGACACCCACCCGCATGCCCTCCTCGATGTCGGTGGGTGAGACGCGTTCCCCGAGGTTGACGACGAACTTGGCGATTTGCTTGACGTTGATGACATATTTGCTCTTCTCCGAGTCCTTCTCGTCCTGTATTATCTTGGTGCATCGCGCGACCTGGAGGGGTTGCTCTTCTTGCATTCGTTGGCGGTCGGCGGCGATATCCCAGAGATGTGGAGGTGCGAGACCGGTATCTGATTCCTGGAGGCGTTAGTCGAGCATGGAGGGAGGGTGAAGGAGTCAGTACTTTGACGCCAATCTTCTCGTTTATCGTCTGCTGCTTGTCCTTGATCTCCTTCTCGAGCTTCTTGAGTTCGGCGCCGTAGGGTGCCGCTCCGTATGTCTTCAACACCTGGATGTCCCTGTGATGCCATTAGCCCATGTCTGCTTTGAATGTGGCTTGGCGCCTCCTACTCATCAGTCAAAGGTGTGATCTTCTTCTCCTCAACCTCGTCGTCGGCGAAGTTCTTCTGGTACTTCTCCCAGGACTGGCCTGTGGCTGAAGGCATGCTTGCGGAGTGGGCGGCGACTGTCGTGTGGCCGAGATAGGGTTCGGAGTATGCGTGCAGTCGAGTTGTGGATGATTCCGGGTAGGAGCGACAGCAGGAGCGGATGCGGCGACGGGGGCGAGTGTATGGGGTTGGTTGTTGTGTACTGGATGAAGGTGTGTAGCTGTGATGCGGCAATGGGCCCGGCGAGTCGGAGCTTGTGGATTGGCCGTGCGCTACGTCTATCGCGTTCTCGAAATATTGTCAGTTCGCGTTCAGGCACCACAACTTCCCCGCCAAACTCTCACGATACCCCTCTTTTAGCTTTGTTCCTCCTGTATACTGAAAGATGGCTGCTCAAGTTGCAAATGGCGGTACCGGTGGCGGCAACACTGCCTTCAAGGTGCGCCCCATACTCTGAGCTCTGAAAACATTGACTGACTTTGGCTCAGGACAAGGAGAAGCCCAGAGCTGTTCGCAGCGCCAACATCATTGCCGCAAGAGGTACAGAACCTACTCATCCCCTTTTAGGAGCATCTCGCTAACTCGAATTGTGCAGCTGTGGCAGATGCGATCCGAACTGTATGTCCCACCACGAGGTGCGGGGAAGAGATGAATACTAACTTTTTGGCAGTCTTTGGGACCAAAGGGCATGGACAAGATGGTACGATACAGGCGCAAATCTCCAGCCATCACAACTGACTTGTCCAGATCCAAACCAGCAAAGGCCAGACCATCATCACAAACGACGGAGCCACCATGTTGAACCAGATGAGCGTTATGCATCCCTCCGCGAAGATGCTCGTCGACCTCGCACACGCCCAAGATATCGAAGCTGGAGATGGTACAACGTCGGTCGTAGTCATTGCTGGCAGTCTGTTAGGCGCTGCTGAGAGGTTATTGGGCAAGGGCATCCACCCCACAGTCATATCAGAGGCTTTCCAACGGGCAGCGCAGGAGGCGATATCGATATTGACCGAGATGGCCATTCCCATCTCGCTCACGGATAGGCAGACGCTCCTCAAGACCGCCACGACCGCACTCTCTTCCAAGATCGTCGCTCAGGAGCCCAAGCTACCCATCATGGCGGTGGATTCAGTCCTCAAGGTCATCGACCCCAAGACTGCTGACAACGTAGACTTGAAGAACATCCGCATGATCAAGAAGTCAGGCGGTACCATCGAAGACAGCGAGATGATCGACGGACTGGTTCTCAACCAGCCTGTAGTCAAGAGCGCCGGTGGTCCCACATTGAAGGAGAAGGCACGGATAGGTCTCATTCAATTCCAGTTGAGCCCACCGAAACCGGACATGGAGAACCAGATTGTCGTCAACGACTACAGGCAAATGGACAAGATCCTCAAGGAGGAGCGAACATATCTGCTGAACATGGTCAAGAAGATCCAGAAAGCCAAGTGCAACGTCCTGTTCATTCAAAAGTCAATCCTCCGGGATGCAGTCAACGACCTCAGTCTGCACTTCTTGTCTAAGCTGAAGATCCTAGTCATCAAGGACATTGAGCGTGATGAGATTGAGTTCATTTGCAAGGTGCGTATGAGAAGCGATTCACATGTAACGAAGCTAATGCACAGTAGAGCACTGGCTGCAAGCCTATTGCCGATATCGACTCGTTCACAGAAGACAAGCTCGGTTCGGCAGACCTTGTCGAGGAGGTACAGGCATCGGGCGCACGATACGTCAAGGTTTCGGGCGTCAAGTCAGCAGCCAACACTGTCTCCATCGTCTGCCGCGGTGCTAACAACCTCATTCTGGATGAGACCGAGCGATCTCTACACGACGCTCACTGCGCCATCCGCTCGTTGGTCAAGAAGAAGGCGCTACTTGCTGGTGGCGGTGCCCCGGAGATTGAGATTGCGCATCAGCTGTCACTCAAGGCTCGTGAGCTCTCCGGCACTGAATCTATTTGCTGGAAAGCTTTCGCCGATGCCATGGAGGTCATTCCGACAACACTGGCGGAGAACGCCGGTCTGAACAGCATCAAGGTCGTCACAGAGCTAAGGCATAGACACGCACAGGAGCAGAAGAATGCTGGTATCAGCATCAAGAGCGGGGGTGTCAAGAACGACATCAGCGAGGAGAACGTACTGCAGCCACTGCTAGTCAGCACCAGCGCTATCGAGCTTGCAGCCGAGACCGTCAAGATGATTCTGCGAATCGACGACATCGCCTTGTCGAGGTAAAGAACTGCAAATGCATTGACTTGGCAGCAAAAGAAGCAGGATACCACGAGTAATGAAAAATTCGAACAACTGTTGATGCCAAATAACTATTTGGAATGTGATGACTTTGCATGTGAAGGTTACGCGTATATTGCGTTCAATGCATGAACGGTGCAATTAAAACCTGCACGTGGGGGAGCATGGGACTGCAGTAGCGGGACACGTCTTTCTCTGCAGAGAGTCCAGAGAGGTTAAGCCGTGGATCACTTTTCTTCTTCCAGATGCCGGATTCGGACCACTGTGATCCTGGGGTATGCACCTGAAATGAGCAACGTTTTCAACTTGACTCGTTTGGAAAATGGAGAATGCGAATGCGAATATCCGCGCGCGTGACGAAGCAATGGCTTTTGAAATTGATCTCACTCCCGGGTAGTTTCTCCGGCTGTCATCATGTAGACGCAGTGTTTCCATGCGTAGTGTGCCGTGCCCATGAGTAGTGTATGTGTGTGATGCCTCACCACGATAACGCGAGCACCCTAGCCTAACGACTTTGTCGTGCACCTAACATTGAAGAATATCACAGCACGAAAACCATTTTGGTGCATGCAGACGATCGGGTTTGTGATCTTACTGCAGCAGCTTATCATATGACCATCACGCGAGTCAGAATGTTCGCATTCAAGTTTTGATAGACAGCCGCCTCGGAAGTCTGCAGCAACATCACTTTTGACATGCACTCACGAAACCCATGCGCTGGCATGTTGACTAACATGAAAATGATCATCAACACGTTCAATAAATCTTACATCCGACTCCGGCTACACTCGCGCGCGTAACATTGAACGTGGCGCGAAAAAGAAAGCAACCACGGAGAACACAGGTACCTCCAGCCGCCGTACGCCGTCCGATGGTATTCCTGCACATTCGCATTACAACGATGATAGACGTATGCGGTACCTTTTCTCCATTTTTCCTTTTCCCGTCGATCAGCCAAAGCCACAGCACATGACCTGCAGTACCCCAGACCCTCCATCCATCTCACACTCGCAAACTGCGCGTACGTAAACAGCATCAAACCACCTCAACCCAATGCGTCACCGAACCCGGAAAACCACATTCGTTCCAGACCCCGCTACATGTGACCCGATTGACTGTACGCGCGCGCGCTATCCGCTGCGAACGCAAGATCGAGCCTTGTAGGAGTGAAAAATCTAGCGGAAGCTGAAACGTAGCGTACCGTGGGACGTGTAGCAGTTCGGTTCGGCATCTAGTGAGTTAGTGTACCGGGAACTTGCTGTTCGGCCAGGAACCCTTTAGGAATCCAGAGCCGATGGGGAGTGGAGCCTCACCGGAAAGCGACGGTGGAGTTGGGGGAGCTGGAGTGAGGATAAGAGTGAGTGGTTGTTTCATGTTGGGGCGGCTGATGAGATGTTTGCTGGGTTCTTTGCGAGAGGGCAGTGCGACGTCATTGTTTACTGTACTTGGCCTGGATGGTTTGGGGGATTAGAGCGGTTGGATAGGGAATATGGGTTGGTTGGCTGCGTGATATGTCGACGCGTTGATACGACTGAATCTCTCACATGTGCTCAAACTGAGCATAGCGCTGATAAACCCTCTTTCTCATGCGTCATACCTCGCCACCCAAACATATTCTCCTAGCACAAAGAAACGCATACAATGTCTGGTATCAACTACTGCATGAAAACTGTACAAGTACTGTACCGTTGATCTTTGCCTAGCCACTGGATGAAAAGGGAAACATCATACAGCCATCCCTGTCGTTAACATCTATGCGATATAGATCTCTCCGCTGCGGATAATCTGGTTAGTTTGGAATTTTGGCGAAACATGTGGAGAGATAAGACGGGTAGTGCGAGCGGGTAGGTAAAGTTCCGGGAAATAGTGCTGGGAGTCATGATCGCTGGAGGCGATCAATCCTTCGGGAAAATGCAGGTGCTGTGTACTGAGACGCTGGTTTGTATCGGCAGTTGCGAAGCGTAGCTATTGTTGCTTGATGCAATAGGAAATATGCGGAAACAGCGGTATCGACATGGATAGTGAAAATGTGGTTGGATCAAAGCGACAGACCAGCATTGGTTGCTGCCGACTGGGTATCATTCTCGATGAAGTTCTTGGCTAGCTAAGTATGAAGAAATACCAGCAGGGTAGCTGGACATGGGAGATGAAAGGAAAACGCCTCATTCATGCATCTGAATCGTTCGGTTCGTGCATCGTGATAATCGTACAGTCTGATGAGCTTTCGTAAACCCCCGTAAATGTCTAGAAAATGGTTGGACAAGGAAATAAAAGCCGCTCGCTGAAATGCAGCAGACCTGTTGTTGGTCTTTATTAGGAAAGACAGACAAAAAGTACGATATGAGAAGTAGATTAATAGATGTAGGCTGAAATGGTGATCAGCGACTGGTGGCCTTGAGGCTGGCACGCTTCAGTAAGCGGCTTACGAGGTTTCCGCGCGGTTTGGGCTTGACGTAGAAGGCGCCCTTGGTACCGGTCATGTCGTCAGTGAAGACGAGATCTTCTAGTGCCAGAGGATCGTCTCTGGAGGTTTTCGGGCTCGAGCTGGAGCCTTGCCAGCCGTAGAGTTGATCTTCGTCAGCTCGTAAATCGGGCCGGGTCAAGGTCATGCGGAGTGTCATTTCTCGATGAAAGTGCCCATTGGCGGAGTGGACAGGCGACGGAGCTGGCGAGTCGACTGAGAACTTGCGGTGCGAGAACTGGCGGGAGTGCATGCGGAAGGACAGGCCGGTGCTGGAGGGAGTGGCGGGTGAGTCCATGTCGGCTACAGAGCCAGCATCGGATTCCAGACCCTGGTTCTCATTTGGATGGTCTTCGAAGAAAGACAGCTGTCCGTCCCTGAGGAAGGTGTGCATGTCTCGGCTAAACTTGCGAGCATGGCTGTCAATCTGTGGCAGCTGAAAGTGCGGTGCAGCGGCGCCGTTTCCTGTGGACGATGGGAAGCCAAATTCAATCGCTTCATCGAACTTTTGGGGAGATGCAAGATACATGCGCAACTTTTTTCTCGCCTCTGGATCTTGGTAGTGTGTTGCTTCGGGGTCGATCGTGAGGGCTGGGGGCGTAGACGGCATCATGTGGCCCGCAAGAGAAGAAGAGTGGGCACGTTGGTGAAGTCGGTTTGGCCTGGCATTGAAGAATGGAGGATCCGCCGTGTATGAAGATCCAAGGCGGACCGGATGCGACGTGAGGGACATGGTCCGTCTCATATCTGCCATTGAGGTTTCCCTCCGGTGGAAGATGGGCGTGGCCATTGTGTCGAGATACAGTAAATGGGCGTTTCGGTCCTTGCTCGTGTTTGATGTAAGAGAAGGCCCGAAAGTCGGACGGGAAGGGCTGATGGTCGAAGAGGCCGAAGATGAACGTCGTCGTGAGCGGCCGCGTTCCGGAAGGTCGACGGTGGAGTGGGAAAAGTCGAAGTGGAAATCGTTGAAGCGTTGTTGTGCCCACTCGGGATCCTGGTCGTCGGGAAGGAACGCCTGTTCGTGCGTTCCTTGGAGGAGTGCCTGCTCTTCGCGGGAAAAATGCTGCTTGCGTACCTTTTCAGGCAAGGAGAGAAAGAAGTCAAGGTCAATGTGGGATAGGTCGTGAGCGTGCACAGCCTTTTCGGATTTGCGTCTGCGTCGTCCGGTGCCGAGAGATAGCGAGGGCCGGTGGGATTTGGAAGAGGTGCTGGCCTGGGACGAGCGGCCTGATGTAGTAGGCTCGTCGGAGGCCTGCTGGGCGATCTGCAAACGCTCCAGGGATGAAAAGTACTTTCTCCTGTAGCGGCACGGATTAGCATTGGCATCATGGCATAATTGACAGGCCCTTCATCTACTGCAAGGTACACAAAAAGTCATGGTGGGGGATTCGGTATATGCACGCGCATAACGCGCCCTTATCACACGTGCGGACAAATCAGGAGCGCGGAATATTACTTACTGAACTGAATACGGCAGGGCGTCGAATTCGGCCTGCCGTAAAGGCAGAATAGTGCCTCTGGCTTTGCTCTTCATGGCTTCGGCTCGGAACTCGACGTCGGCGATGGCGCAACGTTTGGATTCAGGCACATGGAGGCGTGGTTTGCGCGATCGATGCTGCGAATGGCGGCCCTGACGCCGTGGCCGGGCTGGGCGGCGAGCACTTGGTCGTGAACGTTTGGTTGAGCAATGCTGCTGTACTTTCTTCTCGAGGATCGACCGGAGGGCTATCCGAACAGCAGCAAGCGAAAGTCCGAAGAAGAAGGAATTATATGAGGTCCAACAGAACGGCCGCTGGAAGAGAGAAACAATCTGTGGGCTTAGCACCGTACGACTGTCGCTCGCACTTGGGGGCGGCTGCATATTCGTGTCGCGGGATGCTACAGCTGCAGGCTAACGCGCCGCCAGACACGCACTCGCTGCTCTCCACCGCACACCTGGGCCCTAGTAGAACCGTGGCTGATGTATCCGAGCACGCCAGGCCCGCGAGCAGTCGTTGGTTGAGTCAGGTCGTGCAGGCAGGCCTCCTCCCCGCTTCTCTCCACCTTGCCGTCCGCTGTTTCAGGCCCGTGGCCGCCAGGAACACACCGTCAGCGGAGCCACGATGCCTAGCGTGCGACACACCGCTGGCAAATGAGCCCGGCTCGCGGAGTCGACAGATGCTCTCCATCATATTTGCCTGATTAAGCCTCAGCATCAAATATACTTGCTTCTGGAATATGCGTTATGGCGTTACTACCAGGCCGCCCGACTGGCCGGCTCAATGCCTGCGCCAGCGTGTCACGGGTTAATATCGCACAGATCACCGTCGATTACCAGACGCTGTGCACAACGTCGACCATGCGCTGTGTAACGACGACAGGCTGACAACACGCACGCACGCACGCTCCAAACAATCTGTCTAATTGCAGCATATTGCACAGGTACAAGCAAGGGTATCTCAAGAGAAGCGCATCCAGCTCCTGCGCCAACACAAATGCTACCGCCCCCTGCACAGTTCCTAATATGGTTCCCCAGAGAGCGGTACCTGATTCCCAATTGGAACGTCGACAGACGTCTATCCACAAGACGGCGATCGTCCTCCACCCCGCCGTTGCCTAGTTCCGCATGGAGACGGGTTAGGCTTTCGGAAGTGTCTACTTAGGCTTCCCAACATCATGCAGCTTGGACGTTGGCGGCTCCATTAATCTCACCATTACCTGCACAAGATCGATGTTTGTTGTCCAGGACTCCTATCCGTAAACAAGCATTTTCTCGATCTTCAGGCACCCGCAATGTCATCTGCGTTAGGGTACCAAGTCAGTATTGAGTCCGTGCCACAGAGTAAAAGAGAATGCACGTACAGTAGTATTCGTCGTCCAATCCTTCACGGCTGGGGAGCACTGGTTCCTCCAGCCCGACATCTTCGTAGCGAACGTTGAGCAGTCGGATCTTGAGCCCGTAGCCGCCGATGAAGGTTACCAACTTATTGGTGTCGGCAGTAATTGGCTGTTGGTTGAGTAGCATCAGCAGTCCATCAAGCCACTCGGAAGCAAGGGTATGGCTCTGAGGGTGCAGATGCAGCAGAACGGATTCTTTTCGCCCTGCACCTGAGCCGCTGGACGCCTGCCGCGCGTGATTGGATGCGGGCAGGTAGCCGTGGATCGTGATCTTGGTCGACGTGGAAGCCCGCTCGTGGCCTGGCAGGGTTGTGACAGTACTGTCAGACGATGCGGTCGACGGCGCCGAAGCGGAGACATTGCTCACGACCGAAGAGACAATAGATAGATCGACTGTACATGCGCGTCAGCCACCGCAGTAACGCAAACCATGAACGACGCGTGGACGCGTGGACGCGTGGACGCGTTACACTTACTCTTCTCCTGCAGCGTATCTAACCTCGGCTCAGTCGCCGTCTTCTCGTCAAAGTCAGCGTAATGTAGATACCGCCGATTGTGCGACAATCTAACAAAACGCCATGACGAGGGTGCAGAACGATTCAGGGTCTTGCTGGTTACCGGACCCGCACTCGTGCCGTAGTCGATACCCATCGGGAACCACGCGCCTTGTAGCAGGCATCTTATACGCTGCTCCTTGACAAACTGCAGAGCCTCGTGGTTGAGCTCGTCACGGACCTGGCTGTGGAGAGTTAGCTTAGCACAGACTACGTCGACGTATACCGCATACCGGAGATGATGCCCCCATGCATCCTCATAGGTCAGCTCCAGTACTTCCATTTGGAGTTCTCTCAGGCGCTTCAGCTCAAATTCAGCGAGGTCCTCTTCGACGTCCTTGACGTCCTTCGTGCGTGGCGCCTGGCCCACAACCTGTTCAATCAAGATGCGGATAAGCTCTTCAATCTTCTCAAAGTCCTCGGTTTGTGCGCCAGCTACCTTCCATAGTCGGATGAAGGCATTCAGACCACTCGTATGCAATCTGGACCAATGGAGCAGAAGGGGCTTGAATGAGCGGTCGAAGTTGGCCCGCGAGTCGGTATGCCGGTGGGACTCCACATCGTCGAGCTTGTCTACTTCGAAGTGTTCGTACAGAGTTTGAGTGACTGAAAGGCTTGCGCGAGCGATTGGACAACGTTGCTCGACTGGCTCTGCCGACTGCTCCAGCAAAAGTTTTTGAAACCCGTCTTCGTTCTTGTAGACAAAGTCGGTTATGTCCATGAGGCCTAGGAAGCCAGTCGCATCGAATTCCCACGCAGGCGATTCCGTCTCGAAGCCCAGACGCTTCCATTTATCCGGGTTGTGCTTCTTGCTTCCCTTGGGGTCTGATGCTGACTTGTCTGGATTGCTCGCTGTGTGTAGGCCTCGGATAGCCCTTCTGTGGTCAGGGTTCTCTAAGTCGACCTTCTCTTCTCTCCAGTTCCTTAGCAGTATCTTTGTCAAGGACTGAAAGTCGAGTAGTGGATGTGCCAGATCCTGTATCGCAGAGCTCTGCATCAGTCCGTATACGCTCTTGATCACGCCCAGCTCCTGCAGCTGCTTGATGAACTTGGGCCACTCAAAGGCCGCGTCGTTTGCGATGGCATCCCGCATGAGCGCGTTGATGAGCTGTAGGGAGTTTGCGCATAGCGCGTGGTCGGCCGAGGTGATCTTTTCGACAAGGGAGGGTAGGAAGTCGGGTTGAGAATCGACGGCAGGCTTCAGGCGCTGGAAGCCCGTGGTTCCATCCTGGGAGTTTCGGTGTGAGGGGTGACCGACGATGGCTGCGAGCACTGACATGGCGCCGCGATTGACGTTGACGAGAGGTTGCGCGACGACGAGGTCGACGATCTGGAGTATAGTTGTTAGGCCTCTTCAGGGAATCCCTCCTTCCAAGGTTGTCCACTTACCCTCGCGACCAGATCATCCGTGACATGGTCCCATCCCTTATCCAGCTCCAGCAAGCGTGCTAGAGAGGTAAGACAGTAGGCCAGTGTGTTGCCGGTCGAGTGCAGCGCCAGGAACCTGAGCTTGGGCAGGCCGCCTTCGTATATGAAGACGTCGGCAAACGAGGGGTCGCCAATGGCATTCTGCAGCTTGAAGACAGCCATCTTCCGCACCGACTCCTCCTCCGCGCCGAGGCGCGCAACCAGTTCCGAGACATTGACGCTATCCATGGCTCAAGCTTCTTCGCAGGGCAGGGAGAATGTGGGGTAGGCAGGTATATTGTGGAGATCGCGACGGTTACTTCACCCCAAATCACGCAAGAGTCGCGAACATGGCACAATCGGCAGAGACCGCGGCTGCGAAGTTGGCGGGCGGGTTGCTCGCCTCCGCTGTCGTCGATGTTTCACCCTGTCCTGCGCCGGCACGCGTTAGCTGAGTCGCGACCAAAGGCTTGGCGACACGCTTCACGTGTCGGCCCACATGCTGTTTGGCTGCCTGGGCCGGCTAGTCAGGTACGTCGCCGAGCATCGCGCGGCCAACTTCCAAGGGCCGACAACATCCTCCCATCGCCCTCCGGTCCGTCCTGAGCACCATCGCGGCCCTCATCGCTCCTTTCGGCCCATTCCTGTCCCTTTGCTTTAGCGCCGTCGTCTGCGATACCCTTTGTCCTGTTTTGCATCCAAGCCTCTGTTCTGTGTTGACGCCGCCGCTGCACGTTCCAGCTCTTTCCGCCTTTGACGCCGACAACAGCTTCTCCGCTCACCCTCACCACCACTGCGAATTCGCCGCCACTATGGTCTACATCACCTCTGACTTGTTCGGTCCCAATACACCGCACGAGCGCCAATACGACACCGCCACCAACTACTGGCATACCATGGCCCACGATCAACACGCCGCCGGCCTGGGCAAGAGAAAGAGAATGGCAGGCGACGACGGACCGCAACAGTATGCACCAACACTCTATTCAAAATAAAGCTCTACCGCTAACAGCCCAGCAGCATGCCCCGCCAACATCGCTCATCACCCAGTCGCGACTCTAACCGCCTCCATCTCCACAATACCCCGCCTTTCGAAAGCAACAACAACCTACCCTACGCCCTCTTCCCCTCAAGACCACACGAATACACATCAGAACGCCGGCCGGTCAAGCAACTCAAACGCCTCAGTCCGAAAGCGTCTCTCGTCAAGTCAACATCACATCTAATGGACGTCGATTTGGATGCCCCGTCGCCCTGCCAAAATCAATCACACGCCGTTTCTGACCTGCGATCTTGTCACGCCTGCAACAAGGCACCCAAGCGACGGAAAGACCTGGAAAACTACCTCGATTGTAGGAGATGCGAAGGCCGAACCTGTTTCATCTGTGCGAGGCAGTGTGTAGGGTGCAGCAAGGCGATATGCAAGAAGTGCATAGTAGAAGTTGGAGAAGAAGGGGACGCATGGTGTCTGGACTGTTATTCACGGAACCTCAACTCGTGAGTGGTAGAAGAGAAGGTGTTTTGGTTGTTTTGGTTCATTCTAGCAAAGCGGGCGTCCTTGTGTTACTACCAGCTGCATCGAGCGAGACTCTATCGAGCATCATAATGAAGAGAAGATGCCAATATCATGAGTCAAGCCATGTATCATTCATGGTCGGCATCCCATTGTTGAGTGTACACAGTATCCAACAACCCAGTGACGTTCTAATCCTCATCATCTGTATCCCGCTCCTCCATAACACTTTCCTGATCACCCGTCCGGAACCTCAAACGCGAACTGGTCATATCTCCATCCTCAGCCTGGCTAGTCCTAGTGCTCCGTCTTCTACTCCTGCTGCTAACAATGCCGGGAAACAGTCTAGGCTCCCCATCCAATGTGACAGTGCTTGTTGAGCGTGTCAGTCCCTGATCCGGCTCTTCAGGTTCTGTTGGCTGAACGACGGACATCGTGTTAGGATTGACAGTGATACTAGAGCTGGCGCCGTCCTTGGTACCCGAAGGCGAAGCTGGTTGGCCTTGGACACTACCCGTGTCGGTTGTCGAGGCGGAGGGCTTGAGCCGAGCGATTTGGGCTGGAGGTAGTTTGGAGAACACTTGGTTGCCACCGGCGGATGCATGGGTAGGAGAGGTGGGGTGAGTTCCTTGGAGTGACTTCGGCGTCTGTGGCACTTCCGATTGCAGATTAGAGCTGGTGAGATCATGACGTCCAGATTGTGCAGCGCGCGTGTAGCGGTCGATCCTGTTCGGTATTAGTACTAGAATGGGAAGGTATTATTGTCCTGCCCGAGACTTACATAGCTAATTCACCCATGAGCGTCTCGTGTCGGAACGCCTCACGGATACTAGGCACATTGGATCTTGCCATATCGTTACCCGCAACACCAGGGAGATGGTAGTTACTGCCTAACCATTTCTGCTTGACAACATGCTCAAAGCCGCTCTGCTCAACAGAATGCTTGGCTAGCTCGCACATGTCCACAGCACTCAGCTTGTAAATTTGCGCAGCGACGGAGTACTCTTCGATGAGAGGCTCCTTCGTAAAGGCAAACTGTAGAGGATCATCTGTTGAAAGCGAGACGTTGAGACCACGTCTGAAGTAGCTCAGGAACGGGTTACGTTCGTACGCCAGGAACAGTGCGTTGTTGCTAAGAGGCGACATAGCGACACCAATCTGTTCAAGATAGAAGATGTATTGGAGAAGAGGCACCTTACGGAGCAAAAGACCGTGACTGATGCTATGGCAGCATAGTACTGCGGCAGCCAAATGATCGGTGTCACCAGCCTCTCCACAGTGAGGGCGCAAGAGGAAGGTGTTGAAGCCGCGCTGCTTTCTCCATACGTTGAGTGATGAGATGTTGGCGAAAAGGTAGTACATCCAGTAGCTGTAGGGCGGGTTCTGCTTCGTAGCCCATTCGTTCGGGAACGGAAATTTCCGGTAAACGCGTCGCTCGACTTTACTCTCATCGTCGACACTATCGAATCCAATGACCCTTTGCAAGAAAACGTGAAGCTTAGGATGGCTTGATGGATCTTTGGTAACCTCGAACAGTGGCTGGAACACGTTTACAATGACTTGCTGGAAGTTATCCATGAGACCGGTCGCTTTGTACACGTCAAACAAACGAGGTACTTGGATCAGCCAGCGGACGTTGGGCGAGAACAACTTGTTGTCAATGACCCAAGCTGCCAGCTTATCCCACTCTTCAATGTCTCGCCCGTAGATGGAGATGCGCCATTCCACGAACTGGTACTTGCTGGCTTCAAGATCTGAGATGACTTCCTTGGTGATTTCTGCTAAGTATCGGCCCTTGACAAAGTTGTCTGTCTTTAGGAAAATGGTTCGTAGACGTGATTCACCGATCGGGTTATACTTCAAGTTGAACTTGTCGAATCGGTGGAACGAATCTGTGTGAGCCTGGAAAGTCAGCAAAATACCGTGATGTCGGGTACATCTACTCACATGCATATCTAGAGTATCAATACTTAGATCGTACGCTGTCAAGTTAATCGACTCAAAGACTTCCCTCAGCGTGAGGTGTTTGCCATCACGGAAGAGTACCACCTCATCTGGAGACTTCTTCATCTTGGACTTGATGAAGCGCAGCAGATGCTTCTGGTTCATACATGCAGAATGGTGAACGTGGGTGTCGACCTTTCGGACGTTGTAAAAGTCTCTGTGCGGCACTTTCTTGGTATCGGCTGTCTCTTGATATTCATTCAACAAGTAGTAAAGATTGAATTTGCCTTCAAGATATTGGAGCCGACGGAAAGCAAAGCTCTTGCTCGGTCCGTCGGAGGATATATCAAGGATGGAATCGAGATCGATGTAGAATTCGCGCAATGTGGGGATTGATACGATGGGCGTATCCAACTCAGCGGACTTGACGGTCTCGTACACTTGGTAGACACCGCTGCTGTCCAGACGAAACGACATCTCTCCGGGACCAGGTACGGGAAGACAGTCTTCCAGATGGAAGTCCTCACCAATGTTTGTTCCCATCTTGCGAGGTGGTTTGGCTGGTTCATTAGGCTCAAGAATGCCGCTGTTCTGCAAGCTGCTGCCGCCTGCGTTGCGACGCTGTTTAGAGGAGTCGTTCCACACTGGCTCAGGAGGGGTGGGGTAGATGCGCCAAGCTGGATCATCTTTGGGGTTATCGAAGTTGCGCTGCAGAGACAAGCGGATGTACTTGTGACGTAGATCTAGCACTTTCTGGATATTCGTATAGATGGAGCTAAGCTCAGAGGTGATACTGGAATCGTTCATTGCGAAGCCTCCTGCTCCTGTGCCAACACCAATGCCAGCGCCCGCACCGTGGATGCCTTCTTCAGCCAGAAGTGGCTTTTCTTCGTGAGGGAGAGCGGGGTGTTGCGCGTGCGATCGGGCTTGTTGATCAGCTTGGAGAAAAGCGTCGCCTTCGTTGCCGGTACCTGCAGTGTTGGCTCCGTGTTGAGTCGTGTGTCGGCGCGGGTCCTGTGACTGCTCTGTGTGTGACAACCCGATAGGCAAGTTGGATCGATGCCCTTGATTTGCGAGCGTGACATTGCTCTTCCTAGAGCGAATGCTTTCTGCCTTGCCGTGGAAGTCCACACCGTCTGTGCCGCCAAAGTTGGCGGGGAATGTCTTTGCGCGCATAGCAGGGCTGTACGTATCGCCCGCCTGCGAGCCTCCATATTGTGTCTCTAGTTGGTGACGCTGGTAGAACTGCTTGGCCTCTGTGTGGCTCATCTGCTTCTCCGCAGTATAGTCGTAGAAGGCGGTTCGTCGCTGCTTGTCGCGGGGCAGCATGCCATTGTCCTCCTCTTCCTCATCGCTAGTACCAGCATTCTCCTGGGCTGTTGCAGTCGCACCATTGTCTAGTCGTGTGCGCCCGCTACCACCAGCTTCAGTTTCGGAGAAGTCATGGCTCAGCTCTTCTTCTTCAGAGGAGGGGATCTGGTCATCGTGGGCAGGGCCAAAGTCGGGCGACGCGTCTGCATCAGCAGAAAAAGCTCCTATTCCTCAAGTCAGTCTCCAATGGTTTTTGTATGGGGGCATTGAACTGCACTACCTTTCAGCATGGTGCGATAGAGAGGTGGTAGTTGTGGTTGCTAGAGCGAACACAAACTTTAAGACGAGCCTCACCAGGAACGCGCCTCGGAGACGGCCGGCCTGTCGCCTGGCCCCGTGCCATTTTGTGAATTATGGGTTCGATGACTCCATGGTATACTTAATCTGCTTACTGTTCCAGCAGGAGTACGTAACCCATGGCGAGCAAGATATAGAGGCTACAAGCAATCACGTTTCATTTAGGGAAGGTTACTAGACTAGGCCCCTCTATCCTCGGCCTGTGATGTTATCGGCAGGGTCAAGGGATCCTTTCCGAGAGTCATTCTGGCCAACAACAACATTCACTTGCATGTGAAGCCTTCATGTGTGTTATTGTCTTCTAATTCGAATTATGACGAGACTGGCCTGGACTGGGGTAAGGAATAGTTGAAATCATTTGCACACAGGGCAGCTAGGCTTGGGAAGTGCCCCTCATGCCGATGCGAGTACCCCACAAAGTCAGCAAGCAGCCTGTGTTGGGATTGACACCCTGCGAGGGACACCAGGCACTGAATGCATCGTTTTGTATCGTACGAAAGGGAAATCTAGCACAAAAGCGTTGAAATGGTATTCGAAAGGTGCAATACGTCATCAAGAAGTTCAATACATGTCGAAAGCCTTGAGATAACGCCGCTCACGTGCTTAGTGCTTAGCGCGAATCAATGATCCATGCCCAAAAATTTACGGTATTCCGACTTTTAGCAACAAATTCACATTTGCCAACTTCACCCATATCGCCAGAATGTAAGAATCGCCTCGTCCGCAATTGTGATCGTGATCCTGATATGGCAATGCAGGTTTCTTCTCCGCCGTACTGCCGTTCGCGCCATCACCGCGTCGCCTTCCAAGGCGTTCCTTGCGAAGCCGCGATCCATCAACACCATAACCCCCTCGGCTTTCCGCCTGAGGCAACAGCAATGGTCAATTGCGTCCTTCCAGCGACGATTCGCCAGCGATGACGCCAGGACGGCGGACGAGAACTTTGCGCAGACAGCGGCTGAGGCACCGGTCGAAGAGAACCTGACGCCGGCGCAGGAGCAGGTGCAGGCCAAGCCTACTGACGCCTCTGCTACTGTTGGCGCGGATGCATTGGCTGCTGCTGCCGAGACCGCAGAGAATGCCTCGAGGTCACGAAAGCCCCGGACTGAAAGGAACACCACCCCGAACAACATGCTGTACATTGGCAACCTGTACTACGAGGTTTCCGCAGAGCAGCTGAAGCGTGTCTTCTCCAAGTTCGGTGAGCTTGAGAGCACCAAGATTGTCTACGACAACCGGGGTTTGAGCAGAGGGTATGTTAGATGGCCCAGTTTCGGGAAATAGACACTAATCCTCGTGCAGTTTCGGATACGTTGAATTCAAGAATATCGCAGACGCCCAAGCTGCCATTGACAACCTCGACATGCAGGTCTTCGAAGGCCGCAACCTCGTTGTCCAATTCCACGCGCCCAAGCCCAACTCCAGGACCCGTAACAGCGCCTCTGGCAGCTTCGAGCAAAACCCTCCCTCCAAGACCCTCTTCATCGGCAACATGTCCTTCGAGATGTCAGACAAAGACCTCAACGACCTCTTCCGCGATATTCGCAACGTCATGGATGTCCGTGTCGCCATTGACAGGAGGACCGGCCAGCCTAGAGGCTTCGCTCACGCAGACTTCATCGATGTCGCTAGCGCCACCAAGGCTAGGGAAGTCTTGAAGGAGAAGACCATCTACGGAAGGCAACTCCGCGTCGACTTCAGCAAGTCTGGCACCCAAAACCAGCGCGACAACAAGCGCTCGGATTCTACCCAGGAGGATTAAGAGACGAGGATTAAAGGAGGCCAAGGACTAATTACATGCAATGGGACGGTTGCCCCACGCTTCTACAACGAATGATGTATGGAGGAAATGGTCGACGTATCTGTACGACTACACGACTGGGACATGCGTCCTGTCGGCTGCATGCTGTGTTGATAGGTGGGTCTTGTGTATCATAATGGAAGAGCGTCCGGCGTTGTTATATTCCCCTCTTCTTTTGTACATGGTATTAGGGTCTAGGTCTAGAGAAGCAAATCGGTCTAATGAAACTCTTACGATGTACAGCACTTATCCGTATCATGGTGCATTCTGTTTGTTGAAGTTTACCCAAGTGCTGCCGCATAACTCTACTGTGTAAGCTCGGATTCACTCGCTCTGTGTGGCGGTTATTTGCGACCTCGGCCGCCCCGCGTAGCTTCTCCACATGCTGATCAATTAGACCGGCCGACGCGCCTCTGGCACCCGCTCGCCGCCCGACTTGTACATACACCTCCTCTTCACTGTTGATCGCGTCATAAAACTCGCTCACAATTTCACAATCTTCTACCTTTCGCGATGTCTTTTCTCGGCGGCGCAGAATGCTCGACGGGCGCAAACCCGCTCAGCCAGTTCACCAAACATGTGCAGGACGACAAGTCGTTACAGAGAGACCGCCTGGTCGGGCGGGGCCCCGGAGGAATGCAGGAGGGCATGCGAAGCCAGCAGATGGGCGGCCCGTCAGACGGCGTAAGTTGGGAGCCAGAGCAGGAGGGCGAACAAATAGAAATCATGGCTAACCATACGATTCATAGATGATGAATGAGTTCATGAACCAGAATGTACAACTTCCACAAGGGCCCGGTCCCGCGTCTCCATTCGCTATGGAGCAAATGCGACGAGAGTTGGAGCGGACACAGCACAGCGGATCGCCAGCATGGGCAGCAGAGTTCGATCCAGGCATGCAGGCGCCACAGATGGGAGGGCCAGCCATGCAAGAAAGACCAGCAGGATTTAACCCTGCCGAATTCGCAAAGTTCCAGCAGATGAACCCGAACGCGCGGACGGCGAGCCCGACTACCGCTTCTCAGCCTTCGATGACGGGATACCAGCGGCCCATGTACGGAATGGGCATGGGTATGGGCGGCATGGGAATGGGAATGGGCGGTATGGGTATGATGCAGCAGCCATATGCACCACAAAACTTTCAGCAACCCATGCAGGACTCCGGCAAAGGCAAAGGGCGCATGGTGGAGCTCGACGATCAGGATTGGGAGGCCCAGTTCGCACAACTCGAACAGACAGACCAGCAGGACCTGAGCGCTCTTGACGCCGAGGCGAACAAGGCCATGGAGGCAGAGCTGAACGAAATGGACAGGTCAGTAGAGAAAGATGCCGTTGATCTCGACGATTTCGAGTCCATTTGGAAGGGTATCCAAGCTGAGACTGAATACGCTAGGCAACTTGCCAACGAGGAGAATTTCGTCGAAGGACACATGGGCGACATGGATCAATGGGAAGGCTTCGACGGGTTAAACACACACTCGGTCCGCGATCCAGCCATGGGCGACTACCTATTCGAACAAGAGAATCTCTTCAAGAACGTCACGAATCCGTTTGAAGAAGGTGTCAAGATAATGGAAGACGGTGGTAACCTCTCACTGGCGGCCCTAGCATTCGAGGCAGCCGTTCAGAAAGACCCGAATCACATTGCAGCCTGGGTAAGGTTGGGAGAGTCGCAAGCGCAGAACGAGAAGGAGACACCAGCTATAAGAGCCCTGGAACATGCTCTGAAGCAGGATCCGTCGAATTTGGAGGCGCTGATGGGTCTGGCCGTATCTTACACGAACGAAGGCTACGAGAGCACTGCATACCGGACACTGGAACGCTGGCTGGCCACCAAGTACCCATCACTCATCAAAGAGCCACTCTCTTCAGATGCCGAGATGGGCTTCACAGATCGCCACGTACTTCACGAGAAAGTCACCAACCTTTTCATCCAAGCCGCACAACTCTCGCCAACCGGCGAGCAAATGGACCCCGATGTGCAAGTAGGCTTAGGCGTACTTTTCTACGGCGTAGAAGAATACGACAAAGCCGTCGACTGTTTCGGCGCCGCCCTCGCGTCCACCGAATCCGGTGTCTCAAACTCCTCATCACAAGTCCACCTCCTCTGGAACCGTCTCGGTGCCACCCTTGCAAACTCCGGCCGCAGCGAAGAAGCCATCGACGCCTACTCGCGCGCTCTCGCTCTCCGACCAAACTTTGTCCGCGCACGCTACAACCTCGGCGTGTCGTGTATCAACATCGGTTGCTACACAGAAGCCGCACAGCACTTGCTCGGCGCACTAGCCATGCATAAAGTCGTAGAGCGCGAAGGCAAGGAGAAAGCTAGGGAAGTCGTTGGCGAAGGCGTCTCGGATAGCCAACTAGACAACATGATCCACCAGAACCAAAGCACAAACCTGTACGATACGTTACGGAGGGTCTTTGGCCAGATGGGCCGTAGGGATCTTTCCGATATCGTGGGTCCCGGCATGGATGTTGAGCGTTTTCGAGGCGAGTTTGAGTTTTGAGGAGGAGAGTAGCGGAGTTGGTATTACGGAGCAAGTAGAGGTTGAACGTCATGATGATGAGAGTTACGATGATTGGCTTTTGCAGCGGAAAGTTAAGACGCCGCGTAAGGACGAATGGGATGAGGGTGACCTGGGCGATAGCTGTTGCTTTGGCACACGCACTGTAGAGATGGGCTTGGATTGCGTCTGGAAGCTGCATGGAGGCATTTAGATCATGGGAACTGCAAAGCCAATCGCTACGATGTAGATGTCATGCTGTCTTCCACTGCCTCGCATGAGTACAATTACATAGCTCTAGTTGCATGTTATCATCTTTGGCTCAGGCCCTTCGAGAGTATGACAAATGCACTGCAAAGGTGATTTTATGGATCTGTGAACTTATAAATTGATGGCCGAACCATGAACTGTTCACCACCATATTTATGTCTATTACATAGGAGAATATTTGCGTGCTCAAAGGCGTAACCTCTACTCAGCCCCGTCAAAAGAGAACACACTAAAATACATAGAAGACCCTAATCCACACAACCAACACTCCGTGTTGTGCGGTATTTTACCCTAGTTGATCCAATAGAAAACATCCCAACCTCAATCCGGTGCGGATCCTTCACTTATGCTCCATCTATTTGGCAAAGTGGAGGTCATATCCAAGCCACTTCCTCGACTGAACTTGGGGAACAGTAAGGCCAGGGCTACCATACGTGAGCGGTGCGAAGAAGAGGAAGCACCAGAAGGCGGCGGCGAGGATGACACCCATGGCGATCCAGCTGCCCATCAGGCTAGAAGAGGCAACACGCTCGCGAACAGGCTTCGAGTGAGTGCGGCGGTGGCCCTTGACGGAGGCTGGCATATCAGGATCCTGGGGCTCGATGCAGAACACGAATTCTACCAGAGCACCAGTGACTAGACAAGACGCAAGATGCGCGGGAAGGTAGTGATGCAAGAAGAGCTGACGACCCATGATGTAGAAGGGGATGTAATGGGCAGCCCAGGTGAGGAAGAAGAATCCAGTGGAATTGTAGAGACGGGAGCGAGTGCCTGCAGACATGAATGTTAGAACCTCCCCTTCAAATACAAATGCCAATACAAAAGCGAATAGCCTGGGTTTCGTGTATGAAAGTGGTAACTTACGCTCATCGAGGGCATCCATGCCACGGCGGAGAGCCAGCTGGTCGGCGCCAATGATACCAGCAAATACAGCAAGAAGCGAGGAAGCGAGCCACCATCCAATGGGGTTACCCAGGAAGTAGATCTGCTGGCGAGTGTCGTTGTGAGTCCAGAAAGACACACCGCGAAGTAGAAAGGGCCAAGAGATGGGCTGGGATGCGTATGGATGCGAGCTGGTCAAGGCGTTGTTGTGGTAGAACATGGCACGTTGGAGCTCAACCCACTTCCTGAGGAAGCCCAAGTGCTTGACCTGCTTTGGTTCCTTCTTGTTGCGCTCATCTTCAGCAGGAAGCGAAGGAATGTCATCAACATACCAGACATTGCTGGACTGCTGAACTGCCTTGTTACCGTTGATCTCAGCTTGCTTGTAGGCCCAGTCTGGCAGAGGCTTGGTGTGGGTCCACATGGCGACCTTGGTTGGCACGTGAACAAGCTTGAAGTGAGTAGACATGGTCTTGAAATCGCCCTTGCCCTTGTCGACCTTGAGCTCAAAGAGAGTGTCGTTGTAGCGTGCACCGGTTGCTTCGTCCTTGCTCACAGTGGTGAATTCCTGGTTGGTAGGATAGTAAGGAGAAGCAACATCGTGTGTTAGAAGAACCGTGTCCGTAATCAAATGGCGAAGACGAATGACATCGCCGACCTTGACGCGTTGACCGACCTCACTGTCTAGGGGCTTTGAAGGAAGGACCTGCCAGTGGTTGTTGGTGTCGTTATGGGGGTATCCAGTAACCTGCTGTCCCTGGGAAGAAACACGTCCATCATCGTAACGCAGCGGGTAGCGGTCAGGATGGCTGTGAAGGTAGACTTTGGTCTCCTTGTGACGGATGGTGATGGAATCATAGTAGTTGATACCGACGGATTGAAGGCTCATGACATTGTCGCTCAGAGTCTCCTGGAACTCTGGGGTCATGAAGTCGTCACCAGGGCCGGATCGTGTGAGGATGGAGAAGTGGACCTGGAACCAGAAAAGGTAAAGGAAGAACGGAACGATGACCAAGCCAACAGCGCGAGCAGCAAAGTGCTTGCCAAACTCGGCCAAAGTCAAGGCACCCTGTCGCCGGTTGACGTCCATCAGGTCCCAGAGGTCAATCATGACTGGTACACCAATGGAGAAGAACGTGAAGACACCGACGTACTTGATGGAGATAACGCAGCTCAGACTGATGCCAGTCAGAAGGAGCCACTTCCACCATTTCCGCCCGAAAGCATTATGACGCTCCTTGTAGAAGCGAATGTAGGATAGTACGGAGAGCGCCATGAAGAAAATAAGCGAAGCATCGAGGAGAATCAGACGCGTCTGGCCAATGTGGGCGTTATCGAAAAGCATCAGACCGGCGGCAGTGATGCAGGCAGGTAGCGAGTAGCCAGACTCCCACATGATCATGAAGACGATGGGAACGGTAAGAGCACCGAGCGAGGCGGGCATGGCGCGGTATGCGACATACGGGACCTTGTTGGTAATGTAGGAATCGCCAATGTTCTCAAACAGGAAGTCGCCCTTGTATCCGACGAGCCAGCCAGCGAAGGCAAAGAGGAGCTTTCCGAGGGGAGGATGGACATCGAAGAAGTAGGTTCGTTGCAGGTAGTAGGAAGCGAACTATGTGCAATTAGCGATCTGTACATGCCTCGTGTCTCTTTCTGTCTTCAATGATATACACACCTTTCCAAAGTGCACCTCATCGAACACAACCTGATCAGGATGTCTGATGCCCCAGAACCGCGTAATGAAGGCCAGAACGGTCATTACGGCGATAGCGAGCTTATAGTCCCATTCTCCGCCCTGCTGAACTGGCTTGTATGGTTTGGCTTTCTCGACGACATTGGCGACTTTCTCCTGGACCTTCTCGGCGAGGACTTCCGGGTTCGGTGAGGTTCCTCGCTTCTTGTCCTTGCCTGCGCGCTGGCGGACGCTACCAGCTGGTGAAGACATGGTGGGTTATAGCTCGATGAAGCTACCTGTGGACTCTATCATTAGCTTCTAATGCCGCAACACGTTGAGGGCTACGAGAATGCACCTACCTCCCATAGACAAAGGAACGAATTTGATGGAATTGGAAAGAGAGTTGGGGTTGCGCTCTAAGAACACGACACCTAATCGCGAGTTCAGGGTCCGGAGGAGCCAATCCCTAATGGGCTTTCTCGCTTGCACTTGGCCCCTGCATTAGCGGTCATTGGTCCACCATCATCACAGCCCCCCCCAGCGAGGGGTAACAGAAGTCTGATGAAGTATATTCGTCTATGTGCTCTTGGCATTGGCATCTCCGTGATCTTCGCATGCTCTACATGTTCCCGAGATACCACCGTAGCCTATCTCCTTGCAACCTTGCAAACGCTGCCGGCAAGCAGGACAAAGTTGTATTCGCACCTCACACAAGGAGAAAACTGAGCAGATCTAAAGACTACGCTAGGATAATAGAGGCAAATTAGGAGATCTAGCGTTTATGTAAGCTCTAGGGTATTCAGTTTTCTCCTTGTTCGAGGTGTTCGCCTCGCTCTAGAAAGCGGATCGAGTGGTAACACTCTGGAATCATTGGCCCTTCTTTCCCTTTCCGGCTTCCAACTTCTTCTGCTGCGGGATGCGATACGATGTTTCCCATCCATACAAAGCACCCGCACCAAACACCATGGCAGCGCCGACTTTCATCAATCCAGTCATCTGGTTTCCGAATATCCAGATACTGAGCAGAAAGCTCACCAGCTTTCTGATATTCAACACGATCGTAACGGTAACGGCGGAAGTGTTGGCGCTGAGCATGTTGACGCCGGTGATGCAGAGTAGTTGGGTGAGAGCATTGGCGGTGAGGTAAATGACATGCTGTGATGTTGAGGCCAGGATGCTGTTGACGATCGGCGGGAGGTTCTCTGCGACTTTCGGTGGGACCTTGAATGACTGCGAGGCCTGTAGGCGCTTGAATTGTTGTGTCAATACCGGTGCAAATCCGGCAAAGAACGGGATGGATAGCAAGTGGGAGTAGAAGAGGTTGGCCTGCCAGTCCTTGCCATGTTCACGATAGACGTCCTCGACATAGGCGCCCATCCATGCAGAGAGTAGTTGCGCGATGAGCAGGATAAGAAGTCCAGCCTGTAGAGAAGAATTAGACTCGTCGGAGCTCGAAGCATCCATATTCTTGCCCTAGTTCCGTGGTCAGCGTCTATAGATGAGTCGTTGATCGCTCCACTGTACCTTTGACTGTGCATCTGCCCATGCTGATACCATGACACCTAGCGTCAAAATCGCAACGGAGAAGACCTGGAGAGGTGTGTATCTCTTGCCACGGAACCAACCAGCAGCCATAGTAGTCACACTACCAAAGCTTCTGAGGATGATGTGAACAGGGACTGAGATGTTGAATGCGAAAGCCCAATTGTTCAGCATGTTGACGGTGAAGAACAACGCAGCGCTGACACACCATTTGCGAAATGGTACAGGCGAACTCCGCATGAAGTAACGACCGTTTGGATCGAACTGGTAGTGCAATGTCGAGAGACATGTAAACACGAATTGAAAGAGCGTAATGAGTAGGCCACTGTCAGGCTCTTGCCTGGGTTGTGTCAGATATTATGATGTTACTAGGGATTACACGCTGTTTACTTTACTATTGCTTCCAGACAATACACCTTTTCATATTTAGTGATGGCATCATGACGGTTCTGAATTTCTTACATTGGCGCAACACCCTCCAAAGATGAGCGAAAAGCTGCTGATGACGGGCGCAAGAGCGGCCATGATAGCAGTCCCGTGGCGTGAGAGGTGGCACAGATTACCTGGGCAGTTGTTCGGGAATTTGGCTGTGTACACTTTTCGAAGCGAAAGACGATGGATCTGTTGCTTGTCAGACAGGTGACGTAGGTGAGCGTTGAATGACAGTAAGTTGGCAAGTGCAGAACGGCATAGCGCATTCCGCGAAAACCATCTTCTATCGCACAGGCAACATACAAGAAACACTCAAGTGAATACGACTGCACACAAGCCTTTATGTACTGAGCATGGCTTGCAATATGGTGAACGTTGCGAGAAATTCTAGAGAAATGAAACGCAACGTGGAAGTCTGGGATGTCATGAGCCTCACGGCGGGCGCTAACGGGATCAACCTAGGTACTGCCGAATCAAGCAAACTTCTAGAACAGAGCTTCGACAGGCATCTTCACGCACAATTTATGATAGACGTCAATAAGTTTGAGTATATGAATGCTTCACGCCTATCATGACAGGTGCAAAGCACATGTGAAACTTTCATCTGCTTGTCGCAGTCTTTTAGTACCTGCGATATGTCCTGGACTGTTTCACGCAGAGGTGGCACCAAGACGTGTTGATGAGAGTTTCTTTTGTTCTTTCTCTGCACCACTCAGAGTCATTATAGTGGTGTTGCAATCTACACTGCTCTGCGGTTACCCGATCGTTAAACCACATTGCGTCGTTCCTCATCTGCATTCCCACGCCGATTCGCCAAGAATGCTCCTGTTCTATCATCCTAGCGCCGCCTGGCAGGCTGCTGCCAACATTGAAAGGAAGATGGAAGAGTAAAGATGACCAGAAACCCAACAAGCTGATGCTCCTGTTTACATGTATTCCGTGGCGATGTTCGCGAATCAAGGCTACCCCTACAATGCGGAGAAGACGAAAAGCTGTAGGACGTTAGAAATTGATCATACGAAAAGGACCGGCTTGCTTACGTTGTTTGTCGCTGCTATGGCGATGCTGTCTTCGAATGGATGCCAGCTCATGTGTAAGATCTTCTTGTTGAAATCGATCTGATCTGCGTCCGTCTCCTTCCTCATGCGTTGGCCCTGTCCAACTGCACCAGCAGCAGGGCTGCCGGCCCTCGAGCCACCTTTCTTACTTGTGTTGCTGCCTGTCGGGCTTGTCGACGAGTTCATGGGTGTTGGGATTCCAACCTTCTTCGCCTTGAATGCAGACTTGTCGGCCTGCAAAACTACCTCGGTGTCTTTGTCGTTATCGGATGGGTATATCATGAAGTTGTTGTTGTAGCTACCAGTCATGACGTTCTTCGCATCCCCAGAGAAAACAACCTCGAACTTGTCAAAAATGCTGTCGTTTTCGTAGGTGTCGCAGAGTCTCGGTCGTAGATGTTCATGAATTGGGATGGTCTTGACCGGAGTCTTTTCCATGTTTACGTCCCAAATCTTGACAGTCAGGTAGTCGCGTGACAGAATGTATCTTCCGTCATGTGAAAACCGGACGTCGGATATGGATGAGATGATCTCAGAGAAGAATGATCGCGAAGATGGATCTTCTTCTTGCTCGAATTCTGGAGAGTGAGGTTAGTATTAGCTGAGGTAGAAAGACATACGGCTTACGCTTTGCATGCTGGTCGCATAGAGCACTCTCGCGCATATCAGCCAGCTTGATAGTACCCTTAGAGCTTGCGTACATGAACCAATTGCAGCTGATAGGGTGGAACTCAGCAGCGGTGATGACCTCCGTCAGCTCCTCCATATTAGCGGGCTTGATGTCGACGATGTTGAAGCTCTGGTCCTGGATGTTCAGGTTCCAGAGGTTGATTCGCAAATCATCGCTACTAATAAACGTCTCGCCGTCGCTGTTGACCGATATGCTGTTGATGTGGTAGGCGTGTGCGTTGGCATACGTCTTTCGCGGTACTGCGGCGACAACTGTGTCGTGATGTGTGAGCCGTGGGAGCTTCAGATCGGTGGCGCTGCGGAACTGTGCATTCGGGTTCCTGACGGGACCACCCCCACCAGCAACCCCACCTCCAGGTGTCAACTCGTGTGACAAGTTGTTCTCCGCTACCACTTTCAGCGACTTTTCAAATACCTTCCATAGCTTGATTGTCTTGTCATTTGTAGAGAGCAGGTAGTGTGAGGCGTTTTGCCGGCGGCACCATTTGATCTTGTTGATCTTCTCTTCGATCTCGAGAGATTTCAGGTAATCGAATTCAGGCTCGTGCGATTGGAACTCGGTGTGGAACTTGTATTCACAGGTTTTTTTCTACACTTTGTCAGTCTTGAAACAGCGAGAGAGTATGATAGGGAAGGGCATACCGTCTCGTTCCTCTCGAACAAGACCACACGACCGCCCTTGTCGCCGGTTGCAAGGTAGTTACCCGTCTGGTCGAACTCGACGGTTGAGATGATGTCGGCTGCGCTCGCTGTCAGCAATTGCATGCAGGTATTAATGAATGTACAGAGAGCGGAACGGTAAGAAACAGTACGTACCTTCGGTTATGTCTTCAACATCGCCTTTGTCGCCGAAGCACCTGCTCCAGTCAGTGGCGTTTCCAGTGCGATTTGAGCTAAGTGGCGAGCACAGCAGCGACCGAGCTGAGCTGAGGGGTCTAAAGGAGATGGGGAGCATGCGGTACGTACTGGGTGAATTTCCACGTCGTGGGATTGCCTTCGGCTTCTACCATGATTCTGGACAAGGATTGCGGGACACCAGCGGCGTGCGATCAAGAGTAGCGAGTGCTCTGCTGTGTTCGTACGCAATGTACTGTGGGTGTTCAGTGTGCGAGCTGTCAAGCTTGTCGTGGGGCCCGGGTGAGGTAGCGCCGCCAAGGTTGAGGGTGGTGGGTGAGTGAGTGCTGGGGATGATGTAGTGGGAGCGGTGTCTGCTGGCCGTGGCCGATGGCGGGGTTGGCGGTTGGGCGGGCTTGTCGTTGAAGCTCCGGCGGAATCGAATCGGCGGCGGAATGACGAGGGCGGGCGACGATGCAGGGAGCAACAGCGCAGGTACAGAGGCAAAGCGTGTTAGTTGATACCTCGATTCACTCTTGGTGGGGGCAAGTGCAACCCGTGGACGTGCCAAGGTCGGAAGGCGCGCTAAACCGCTTGCAGCTAGCGCAGTCCGCTCGCTCTTTCCTCCGGTGCCCACAACATTCCAATATTCGAGGTTTCGAACTCTTCTTCGAACAACTTCGTTCGACAACTAACCACAGCACATCGAACTGCCAATGTCTCACAGGAAGTTCGAAGCCCCCCGCCACGGGTCTCTGGCATTCTTGCCGCGAAAGCGCGCCGCCCGTCACCGGGGTAAGGTGAAGAGGTAAATTCCCATGTTACCGCCGCCCGCTGTCGGACAGTCTGCTCACTGCAATTGCCAGCTTCCCTAAGGATGACCCCAAGAAGCCCGTCCACCTGACGGCCGCCATGGGCTACAAGGCCGGTATGACCACAATCGTCCGCGATCTCGACCGACCAGGTGCCAAGCTGCACAAGAAGGAGATTGTCGAGGCCTGCACCGTCATCGAGACTCCTCCCGTACGCACAGCCAGTTCCGAACAATTTTGGCGCACTACTAACACGACCACAGATGATCGCTGTCGGTCTTGTCGGCTACATCGAGACTCCCCGTGGTCTCCGCTCGCTCACCACCGTCTGGGCTGAGCACTTGAGCGACGAGGTCAAGCGCCGATTCTACCGCAACTGGTACAAGAGCAAGAAGAAGGCCTTCACCAAGTACGCCAAGAAACACTCCGAGGAGAACGGCCAGTCCATCACCAAGGAGCTCGAGCGCATGAAGAAGTACTGCACCGTCGTCCGCGTTCTCGCCCACACCCAGATCCACAAGACCCCGCTCAAGCAGAAGAAGGCCCATCTCATGGAGATCCAGGTCAACGGTGGCAGCATCGCCGACAAGGTCTCTTACGCCCATGGTCTGTTCGAGAAGCCAATCGAGATCAGCTCCATCTTCGAGGACAACGAGATGATCGACGTTATCGCCGTCACCAAGGGTCACGGATACAACGGTGTCACCTCCCGATGGGGCACCAAGAAGCTCCCGCGTAAGACACACAAGGGTCTCCGCAAGGTCGCCTGTATCGGTGCCTGGCACCCGGCCCACGTCCAATGGACTGTTGCCCGTGCTGGTCAGATGGGTTACCACCACCGTACCTCGGTCAACCACAAGATCTACCGCATTGGCAAGGCCGAGGATGAGGGCAACGCCTCAACCGAGTTCGATGTCTCCAAGAAGCGCATCACACCGTAAGTCACATGTCACACTGGTCGCTGATCACTACTAACATATATCAGAATGGGTGGCTTCGTCCGCTACGGTGAGGTCAAGAACGACTTCCTTCTCCTCAAGGGTAACTGCCCTGGTGTCAAGAAGCGCGTCATGACCCTGCGCAAGTCTATGTTCACCCACACCAGCAGGAGGGCGCTGGAGAAGGTCGAGCTCAAGTGGATCGACACCTCTTCCAAGTTCGGTCACGGTGCTTACCAGACACCGGCGGAGAAGAGGCAATACGAGGGTGTCCTCAAGAAGGACCTCCAGACTTCGTCTTAGATGTCTTGAGGTGGTGCTACGGAGTGCATGCTTTCTTCTCACGGGCTTGGGCGCAGAGGATAGGTCTACTATATGGATGCCAGTCATGAGCGATTGAACAAAAATTCAACGATTCCCCAATTCACAAATGTGTTACCAATGCGTGATGCGTGAGAAATGTCCGTCCTAGCGGCACTCCCACGTCAACCTAGGAAAAAACTGAATGTTTTCATGTCGATGTAGGATGCAGACCTGTTTAAAGTAGGTAACCTAACTCCGACGTAGGCTCCAGACCTGTTCAGCATTTTTCTTTTATGAGGTGCTCGCTGTAATTTAATCACGGTGTGTTTCCGTGTGCGACTTGGTTCGCGTAGTGAGTCCTGCGTCGCGCCATACGTGAGGGCATCGAAAATGCGGAAAGGACTTTGAACAGGTGCTCTGCCGTCTACATCAGTATAAAAGTCGAAGTTTATATAATCCCTACGGCAATGTAGACTTCTAGGGGGTAGATGTTTATCTTTTTCCCCTTGTACGAGGTAATATAATAAAGCCAACAAAATGTCGAACTGCAAGCGTCAACCCATGTGCGTGTAACTAGGATTCGAGAAGTCTGTATGAACATGCGCAATTCAGACGTTGATGCGGCTGATGAAAAGGGTCTTGGAGTAAATAAGAATGGTATGCTAACGTTAGTAGCAACAGCTATACTAGCAACGTAACTTGCGGAGAAAATTCCCTGGTACAACGACTGGGTAACAGCCTTGTGATCGTGTGAGAAGGTCTATGACGACGACGAATGAGGCTCGACATCTTGAGCGCCAGCGGCAACAACTGTCGGCCCAGACAAGGTGCATGAGTCAGCCCAAGTGACAGCAGTCGCCATGTGCTTCGCAAGTACCATTATTGTGCCGAATGTCCAAAGCAGAACGTTGGCTGTCGAACATGTATCGATTTTGTGTGGGATGAGTTTGTTTAGATGAAATCATGTCTATAATCGCCAAGAATCTTGCTATAAAAAGTACACTCAGACCCATAGCCTTTGTGTTGATAGCCTATATGGCCTGCGTGACCCTGCGATAGAGGCAAAGATGCATCACGTTCATCAAGAAGAAAAGCCGGAATCAAGGGCAGGTACTTGGGAGGCAATGCAGCCGAGGCCTACCGACCCAATTAGCGCGCTCCGATTTTAGTTGGTAAGTAACGCCGTCGGTCGCAACTGCCATCATTGACCTCCAACTTCAAATCCACCAGGACCTTTCGCACTCCCGTCGTATACTCTCCGCTCTTCGGCTACCGCCAAAATGAGTTGTCTCAGGATGCGTCGTACGCAGCTTGCAAGCCAGGTGAGTTTTGACGACCTTCCCACACCACGCAGTCGCAGTCGACGGTCGACAAGCCCGGCATCCGCCGCACCGAGGCGTGTGCCACATCCCACATGGCGTTGGCACAATGTTGCATGTCGACATGACACTTTTGCAGTGGTGGACAATGCCTTTGCATCTTCCACGTCTTCTTACAAGTCTTTACTGTTCAATGGCTAATGTTCGCCTCATAGCTCGCGAGGAGCTTCCGCCCAACTACACGAGCCTTCTCTTCCACTCGGCCAGCGCAGCGCATATTCGCTACCGAGAACCTGAGGGCAAAGGAAGCGTCAGGCTTCATCTCGAGCAAATACCCCGTCATCGACCACGAATACGATGCCATTGTCGTCGGCGCTGGAGGAGCTGGTCTCCGCGCGGCATTCGGTCTCGCTGAAGCTGGTTTCAACACAGCATGTATATCCAAGCTTTTCCCCACTCGATCGCACACAGTCGCAGCACAAGGTGGTATCAACGCCGCGCTCGGAAAGTACGTGGATCAGGAAGACCTGCAATGGGATTGACAGAAGCTGACGGATATGTGTAGCATGCACGAGGACGACTGGCGGTGGCATATGTACGACACTGTCAAGGGATCAGATTGGCTTGGAGACCAGGACGCCATTCATTACATGACAAGAGAGGCGCCTCAATCCGTCATCGAACTTGAGAACTACGGCTGCCCATTCTCGCGAACTGACGATGGCAAGATGTAGGGTCAACCCAGCTCTGATTCGTGCAGCATACTAACGTCATCCAGCTACCAGCGTGCTTTCGGTGGACAGTCGCAGAAGTACGGCAAGGGTGGCCAGGCATACCGATGCTGTGCTGCTGCCGACCGTACTGGTCACGCTCTCCTCCACACTCTCTACGGACAATCGCTACGACACAACACCAAGTACTTCATTGAGTTCTTCGCCACTGATCTGATCATGGAGGATGGTGTCTGCAAGGGTGTTGTGGCATACAACCAGGAAGACGGAACCATCCACCGATTCATCGCAAAGAACACCGTCTTGGCCACTGGCGGTTACGGACGTGCCTACTTCAGCTGCACATCCGCCCACACCTGCACTGGTGACGGTATGGCTATGGTTGCTCGCGCAGGTCTTCCCAACCAGGATTTGGAATTCGTTCAGTTCCACCCCACTGGTATCTACGGTGCCGGTTGCTTGATCACTGAAGGATCCCGTGGAGAGGGTGGTTACCTTCTCAACTCTGAGGGTGAACGGTTCATGGAGCGTTACGCACCAACTGCCAAGGATCTTGCTTCCCGCGATGTCGTATCCCGATCAATGACCCTGGAAATTCGTGAGGGCCGTGGTGTAGGTCCGGAGAAGGATCACATCTACCTCCAGCTCAGCCATCTACCCGCCGAGGTCCTTCACGAGCGTCTACCCGGTATCTCTGAGACTGCCGCCATTTTCGCTGGTGTCGATGTCACCAAGCAGCCCATCCCTGTTCTTCCTACCGTGCACTACAACATGGGTGGTATCCCCACCAAGTACACTGGTGAGGTCATCACTCAAGACGCTCAGGGTAACGATCAGGTTGTTCCAGGTCTGTTTGCGTGCGGTGAGGCTGCTTCCGTCTCTGTCCACGGAGCCAACCGTCTCGGTGCCAACTCCCTCCTCGACCTCATCGTTTTCGGTCGTGCTGTTTCCCACACCATCCGCGACAACTTCAGCCCCGGCCAGAAGGCCGACCCCGTCTCCGCCGATGCTGGCGCCGATTCCATCTCCGTCCTCGATCAGATCCGCACATCTGACGGCGCCAAGTCGACTGCCGAGGTCCGTCTCCAGATGCAGAAGGTCATGCAGACCGATGTCGCCGTCTTCCGAACTCAAGAGTCACTCGACGAGGGTGTCAAGAAGATCCACGACGTTGACGCCGACTTCGCCAACGTTGGTATCAAGGACCGCAGCATGATCTGGAACTCCGACCTTGTCGAGACCCTTGAGCTACGCAACCTCCTCACCTGCGCCGTACAGACTGCCGAATCCGCCGCCAACCGTAAAGAGTCACGAGGTGCCCACGCTCGTGAGGACTTCCCCGACCGTGACGATGACCAGTGGATGAAGCACACATTGTCGTGGCAGAAGAAGCCGCATGGCGAGACTCAATTAGGTTACAGGAAGGTTGTTGGTACTACTCTGGACGAGGCTGAGTGCAAGGCTGTACCACCATTCAAGCGTACATACTAGAGGATTGGTAATTTGGAAAGGAAATGAGGGATGTGTTTTGTATTCTATGTACATCGGATGATGGATTGCATGTTTTAGCATGTTTACGAGCGGAAGCCATTTAGGATTGAGAATCGAATCATTCAAGTTCACATTGTTATATCTTATCCATTGCATCAATATGTATAAGCGCTGCTGTTGTGCTCCAGAATACTACTCTCAGTGGATGATATAGCTGTTCTGACGTATGAAGCACTCCTTCCCGGCCTGACTGTGTTGTTGTGGTGGGGCTGTTGTTCTTGGCAAGTGCGATACCTCACCCGCACAGCACGACAACATCAGCTTCTCGACCACAACACGAGCATCGGCACCTTCAAAGCCAGGCAATGGATATGGCCTCAACCAAACAGGGAACAAGGATTTTACTTCGACGTTCGTGCACCCACAATCATCGCAAAACGAACATGGCTCCTGCCGTGTATAAGCAAGGCTGGCTTCTAGCCTGGTCTATCGTTACCCGAGGGCTGAAGTGGCTGAAGTGGCTGTCACCACGCCAAATGGGGATCCGCTCATGGCAATAACAAGACTTTCAGAGTTTCTCGCTCTCTGGCACATTATCATGGCAGAGCCTGTGTCAGAAATTGTGTTCCTACAAGTCGTGAACTCCAAGAAGGCGGAATGCGTGAAGAAATGCTTGCACGCAGGCACACCTATTCTGGCCATGCATCGTCCACGGAGGCCGTGGCTAGGCCCTCAGCCCCCTGCAAGAACCTATTTGAACATAAGAAGATCGGTTCGAGTTCACGCACGGTCATCAGCCCCAACCTGAACCGGAGGCCTATCACAGCCACCACCAAGCCGAACTTGGGCGGCACACTGCTTGTAAGTTTGCCATGCTTCAGCCTTCTCGAGAAGAAATTTTAGGAGGTCTTGTACTTATTAGAGGCTACTTCTCAGCCTTCTCCGATGAAATTATGGCTCAAGTTCCACGTCAAAAAGCGAACACACAGTTTCTGTCTCCCATTCCATCCCATTCTCAACGCTGAATGCGGGAACGTCATTATAATATCAATACTCTGACCTCGTGGACTCTTACATACAAGGATTCGAAGGCTTTTGAGCTATTATGGACCCATTCCAAGACCACAACATAGCCTCTTTTACTTCTGGGTTAGCAGGGCGTCGATCATCGTCGTCCCAGACATCTCCCTCTTGGTCAACTTCATCATCGACAAGATCATATCTGCCAGACGATGATCAAGACTTTGAACCTGGAAGGTTGCCCCGTTCCTTCGGTGCAGAGGCGTTCGATGTAGGGACTGAATTGACATGTTATCCGTAAGCCCCATGTTCATATCATGATCATCTTCCGGCGAAGCTTACAGGCAGATAGATCATACCAAACAAGCAGTCCAGACACTCAGACCTTGCTCAAAATCCAGAACGCCAGGTCTTCAGTTTTATCAGTCACGTCTTCATCCTCTTCAGAAACGGACGATGATCGGTCAACCCAAAGACTACACCAGATCAACGCGGTCGTCAAAGCTTTCTGGGAACTACCAGTTATTCGTGACATAACCTGGCCGTTTCAGTGGCTTAGCCGCCGATTCAAAGACGTCTCTTCGAACAGCCGGTTCCATGGTTGGCGTATGGGTGTTCTACTAGGCTCCTTTGCTTCGTCGCTTGTTCTTTGCTGCAACATAGGCATCCTGGTATTCGGCTCACTACGGCACGGCTCCGCGGACAACTTTACCGTGCTATCAACTGGAAAAGCCAAAGACATGTCTTGGTGGTCTAGCGCTATCCATATCGTGATCAATGCGCTCAGTACAGTTCTTCTAGCTGCTTCTAACTACACCATGCAGGTACTGAGTTCGCCAACAAGAAGAGATATTGATCGAGCTCATTCTGCACATCATTGGCTTGATATCGGGATCCTTAGCGTTCATAACTTCAGCTATATCCCAACCCGAAGAAAGTTCCTGTGCGTCATCATGGTATTGTCCTCTATACCTATACACTTATTGTAGGTTTGTATCAACTTTCATCGGATCAGATTGGTGGCTTACGAGTCTCAGCTACAACTCTGCAGTCTTTTACATCGGTGCAGACAACATGTACAACATCTCCATGCTACCAACAGACTCTATCGAGTACGAAAGTCTATCACGTCAGGCAGATACAGCCACCAACGACGATCGCAATGTAACACTCGATAACAGCAGAATAGACAGTGCATACTATGGGGACACCAGTTTCCATGAGTATGGAGACTTGTACCTTGCGATCGACGGGTACTTTCATGGAAACAAGTCGGAGCTTCCAGAACTGGGTGAGAATGGCTGGCCGTTTAGCGGTCCAGAAGTACTTTGGAATCCGAACGCATCCTGGCCCTTTGAAATAGAACGCGATTTATACCTCAACCGAAGTATCATCAATGGTACTTGGACGTATGTCAGAATTAATTCGACAATCGCTGCCTCTCCGGAAGACGTCAACCAGATGTGGGCTCGTTACACTCACGGATTCGCAGAATTTCACGTCAAAACATCCAGCCGCATCGAGCTAAGTCTCACCTTCATGGCGATTGTGATCGTCTGTAACGTCGTGAAGCTGTTTACGATGTTGTGGGTGGTTTTCATGGAAAATCTGGACTATATCGTTACGGTCGGAGATGGAGCAGCCTCATTTCTAGCTTATCCCGACTCAACGACTAGGGGCATGTGTGTGTCAACAAAACACGAAGTCATCGCCAAAGTTGGGGTTGTAACAGACAATTCAAAAGAAGACCAAGATCTACTCGCGATTATAATTCGTAAATGTGGCAATCTTTGGGCCAAACGACGCAGTCAATATTCCACTGCCCTCGACAGAGATCGAGTATATACCTCGTACGCCATGTAAGTCAACCTGGGACTGTGGACCCGAAAAGGCGAGGTTAACGTCTTAATAGCTTTGCGATTGGCTGCGCACTCTTCTACGGTCTAGTGATACTACTCTCGACTCTGGGACTCACAAGTCCTAGATGGGGATCCTCAAGCCTTACCGCGTTCCGCAAAACTGAAACATCCGCGCAGGCCACACTTTTGAACGCGTGGCTTGCCAATATCGCCCAGTTGGTGCTTTCCTACTTTTATCTCGCTATCAACAGCGAATGTACCGCTATGGCTGGAGCTGCGGAGTGGAATAACTTGGCAGTCTCGCGCAAAGGCCTACGTGTTACTCGTCCCGTCGGGGACCAACGCGAGAAGTACATTCTCCAGCTGCCATATCGCTGGTCCCTTCCTCTAGCTGCAGTGAGCGGTGGTTTACATTGGCTATTATCTCAGAGCATCTTTATTGTCCGCATCGACGCTTATGATCGAGAGGGAAAGATCATGCAGGGTGATTCTCTATCCGCAATCGGGTTCTCGGCAGTAAGCTTCATAACTTTGATTCTGTGCTTTTATGCCCTTGTAGGATCCGTGGCCTGGATAGGGCGAAGACAGATGAGGGTTCGAATACCCTTCGCGGCATCTTGTAGTCTAGTCATGAGTGCGGCATGTCATCCATCACCAGACGACATCGATCCTCACTTGCGACCTGTCCAGTGGGGCGTCACGGAGGGTGATATGTTTGAAGGGGAAAAGCACTGTTCACTTTCATCGAAAACTGTAACAAGACCAAAGGTTGGAGAGAAATATCTTTGAGTCATCAGCTAAAAGATGATCAACTTGAATATGAATTCATGATCGACATGAGGCGTTGGCATACGAATTACAACTATTGACGTCGCCAAAAGCTAAACCAGCCTCTCCGCGGCTCGTTGATAACCGGCGCGGTCTCTACGTCCTCCGCTGCTAACTCGCTTACCGACTGCTGCTCCGATATTGTCAAATTCGTCGAAGCGAACGAAGACGTCTGCACCATTATCGGACTCTTGCCAGGCCTCCACATGATCGGTAGATCCTTGAGCTTATGACCCTTCTCCATGAGCGGAATTTCGCTCTCCAAATCAGTCCAATTGCGGTGGCCTTCTCCCTCGTAGGCTCGACGTTGCAGTTGCCATACTCCGTCTTGTGTCCAGCGGGCGATGCGAGGACCGAGCGCGCGGCGGAAGCGAGTGAGGTAAACAAGGAATTTGAGGAGTGTGATGTCGATGATTGCGACGAGGACGGAGAAGGCTATGATGAACGAGAGACCGAAGACATTGATGTTACTGTTATGAGTTAGTAAATGTTATCAGACGCTTCACAGTGGAGCAAGGATACTCACACAAACCCACCAGTCTTCTTCATCTTCTGCGCCCCACAAAGAGTCCGCTCGCCCTCAGTCTTCGGCTCTATGAGATACCCGTCTGCTAACGAATCACCTTCTGCGGGCCCTATGGCATGACGCGATACCATAACTTGCATAGCCCCCCAAGTCTGCTGTTCCCAGCCAAGGACTTCTTGTTTCCAGAAGTCGTCTGGTATGTCTCTAACTGTGAATTCGTTCAAAGATATCATTGTGTTGACCTTGCATGATAGAACATCCGAGGTTGGGTGCAACCACGTCGACCTGATCAGCAGCTCTAATATCGCCCGCTGCACCTCGTTTGCTTCCGAGAAATCTTGTTCGATATGTTGAGGATGGGGTACACCTTCCATTGGCGTACACCAATCTTCTTTGCCATCTCTTGCATGGCAGTATTGCAACTGTGGGGCTGTCAGTACGTATTGCTGTGTGAAAATGAGCGCTTGACTTACGTTTTGGGTACATGCAACTGCCTTACTAGGGTGATCAGCTTGATAGCGCATAGATACCTCGCCAGTAGAGAAGTCAACCTTTTCGTATTCTTTATGTGAAGAATAAAGCGGGTCGTTGATCGGTTTTTCGAAGGAGAGGGAACCACCAAAGAACTGCTTCAAGATAATATCGCTTTCTGCTTCGTCTGCGTTGATAGGTTTTATCCCCCTCCTAGGAATCCAACTTGATTGTGCGATGGTTTCATTCTTTCTAAACCATTGCAGGCCGCTTTTCGCTTACATCAGCTGAACCCTTGACAGAAATCATCGTCATATTGACTTACCGAGGCACCCAAGGATTTCCACTAGAGTTCGAGGAAAGAAGGTGTACGTAGTAGCTCTCTCCAGTTTCGAGAGGAGTCCTTGGCCCGTAGAAAAAAACCGCAACCTGTTCTCCCGGCAAGATCTCTCGATAATCGGGTTTCCACATAGGCCTTTCTTCCAAATCAACGACATCATAGTATCCTTCTACTGGTAGAACGGTACACTCAGTCTTCTTGCGAAAGGATACGCGGTCTTGAGCAGCCAGATTCAGTCCGAAAGTTTTGCTGACATCAATAAGACCGGAGTCGATGCGAACGGCGTCTTTGGTATCGCACATGGTTTCGTTGAAGGGACAAGGAACGTTTTCAAGGTTGAGCGGTATGTTGGGTTGCGTGAATACATTGCAGGCTGGAGGCAGTGGGCCATCACGATAGCATTCCCGGGTATATGCAGAAGCAGCTCTGTCAATCAGCTGCCCGTATGGCCGCCATACTGTTCCAGTGAGGTTTACTTGTCCGCAATTCGGAGAATTTACCATGACTGTAACCGTTCCAGTGTCGACAATGAGGGAGGAGAAGATGGAGGCGGTAATCGTTATCGCTGCGAAAAGCATGGCAATGAGTACCAACAATATTGACCGTAGAAAGGGTCGATCCGCCTTTTTTCTCCAAGCCCAATATAGCTTTAGCGCTTCAGCAATGACTGAGCTTGGAGTCGGAAGCGTACGGAGCAGCGCTTGTTGTTGTCTGAACAAAGCATCTGCTGGATGGCCATTGGCTCGAAATTGATGGATCGCAAATGCGATCAGATGCCAAAGATGTGCCGTACCTGGTCTTGTTAGAGGTACATCGAGATATATCCTAATTAGTCATACCGAGGGTTGATAATATAGCTAGTAGGGCAACGACAAGATTGCCAGTTTGCGTGTCAGTCGTTATCGTTCTTCCGAGGATAGGCCCATCATCCTGGTTAGTCCTAGATACGAGCCTGTCAGTAAAGGTTTCCTAGTTATGATACTGAACTTTAACGAGTTGAACCCACCATGCGCCAGTTCTCACAAATTTCGCATCGAGCTCGAGAGACGTCCCGTATCCAAAAAGATCCATGATTGGAATGACAGATGAAGTAGACCGCTGTGCTGAAGGAAGCTACTGCGATACATCGTATCTACTAAATACCATGTCATTCTGCTACGAGAAGCTTCGAATCCACTGCAATGTACAATCTGAAGGAGGCACAGTTGCTCGACGATGCTTGGCAAAGTGATGCGGCGAATGATGAATACTGAGGAAACGACGACCATTGCTCCTGGCGCCTCGAGACCAGTACTCGCGATCTTCATACCGTAAAGAGTATCTCTTGAGCCGTTTTTAGTACGCAAGACGTGCTCGGCGTCTATAACGAGGCGATGTGGGTATGGTCAGCGCCTAGGCGACCGCAAGCGCGATGCCGGCGCGTACGTACAGATACAACAGGTTGGACACCCGGCAGATGCTGAAGCAACTCTCGTCTATGAAGCTCACAGCACTGATAATGACGTACTTATGCAGAAGGGGGCCTGGTTGCACCCGCGACGCGTAGAACGGCACCCGAATCGAAGGTGTGAAGCGCAACTACGAAGTCCACAAAAGAAGATCATAAAAGCCACGTCGCGTGGCCTGTTGAAAGGCGATGGTTTTTGTCAATGAAGTACGCGACAGCTGTGACGCCGTGCTCAGTTTTTCGGTGATGCTGGGGATGTCAGAAAGTATGAGGTTGTAGATGTGTCTAAGCAGCCGCCTGTGCGTGAACCTTTCAGAGTCAGAAATGTCCCGCGCTCGGCCCTTCTAGGCCGCCACGCACATTGAATTCCAAAGTACAGCCCCCGGCTACTCTTCTTCTTTTGAGAGAGTCGTCGCTGTCTTCTAGAACGTGGTATTCTTAGCACAGTGCATTGTGCATGGGAATTCGATTGTCGCACATGGATCAACACGTGACCAATTTGATCTGCCACAAGGCGAAGCATGGATTGACCGGCTTCGCTTGCATTCGCCGCACTGACTTGGCCAAGACACTATCAGAATCTGCCGTATGATCAACGTCCAGCATCGGGGATGTCAGGCAGGCGGCCTAGTAGGCGAGCAGTTTACGTGCAACCTGCAACGCTTTTCGCCAGGTTGGCAGAGTGGCGGTGCATAAATGCTTCGAATAGCTGTGGGGCCATTGTCTACAAGCATCGACATGTGCTCGCCGTGTAATGCTGAAGTGCATTTGTTGCTGTCCGCGCAGCAAGTGTGAGATGCTGTGCGTTGGATCATGACAGCCTTAGCCGCACGTGCTATTCTTCACAGATATTAGATGCAAACATGGAAAAGATGCAAAAGTTGGTATGTACAATGACTAGATTCGTCTATGTAATACACACGGCTAGAAGCCCACCGGTGTGGCTGCGCATGAGATCGTTCATGGCAGAATCACTTCGTACATAGCCAATCCCCAATGTCCTTCTTCACCCCAGCCGGTCAATGCGATGAATAAAAGTATTGACAGCGAAATTAAGATCCGACACACACTCCCCACTTGATGACAAAAAAAGAGACCAGTCCGTGCTGAAGCAGGTACATTGGATTATTATGGGGCAGCTTGAGGAGCCCAAAGATGAGACAGAAATGCCGCGGTAACTTTTCCGAAGAGGTACCAACAATGAGGGGTATCATGCAATCGCTATGCTCTCATGTAATTCTCTCTTGCTTGCTCTAGAATCGAAGCTTGGCCTCGCGTGAGTGAAGCTGGAAGCGCTTGTCAAGAGTGATGTCCTTCGCGATGACGGCAGCGGCGGCACGGGCAGCTGGGCTACCGTTCAGACCACTATGGTCAGGTACGACATAGTTCTTGGTAAGACGCCTGGCAACGTTGCCATCAACACCGTTGCTGAGGAGCAAGTTCGCACTCCCGCCAGTGTTACCTGTGATGTCACCCTGGCGAGCAGTCTGGAGAAGCTTGGCCTTGAGGGCGGCAGGGTTCTGACCAAGTCCAGCAACATCCTGGGTCATAAGGGTGGCCATTACACCAGTGACATGAGGGCAAGCCATGGAAGTACCGGAGAGGAAGTTGATAACAGCATCGCCAGTGGCCCAAGAGCTAAGAATTTGCTCACCGGGAGCGTAGATGTCTACGCACTGACCGATGTTGGAGAAGGAAGAGATCTTGTTGTCGATGTTGACAGCGCCGACAGTGACGACGTTGGAGTTCTTGCCACCAAGGTGAGCAGGAGTGCTGCCGCAAGCGTCAATACCGTCGTTACCAGCGGCAACTGAAACGTGAATGCCAGCGTCTGAAGCACCTTGGATAATCTCATCGACTGAGTTAGCGGTACCCTGGAGACCCCAAGACATGCTCATGATGGAACCGACGAAGCCTGGCTCTGCCTTGCGCTTGTTGTGGTTGGCAATGACCCAGTCCATGCCCCTGATGGTGTCAGAAGACGCACCAGAGCCATCGTCTCCAAGAACCTTGACTTCGATGATGTTGGCGCCTTGAGCAACACCGAACTTAGCGCCACCGGCAGTACCAGCAACGTGGGTGCCGTGACCATCACCGTCAACGAAAGAACCAGTAGCGGTGAAACCTTCAGAAGCGCGTCCAGTGAACACAGCGTGGGAAGTGCGCACACCAGTGTCTATGACGTAGATATCGACTCCGGCACCGAGGGCTGAATCGTCGAAAGAGTAAACAAAATCCTGGTCGTTTGGTGATCCCCTCGCGCCGGCTGCGCTAGAGACTCGCTGCAGACCCCAGGGGGCGCCTTGTTGTTGTTGTTCCGCAAAGGACTTGACCTCGGCCTTCTCTTCGACGACGTTGATTTCTGCCATATCGGCGAAGATCTTGGCGTGCTCGGCGCACATCCTCATAAAGACCCACTGAGGGTTAACACCCTCTGAGGATTCAGCTATAACACTGTCCACTTTGTTGAGCTGCAAGGCATCCACATAGCTGTCGATCCGTCTGGCGTCCGAGTCGTTGCGCCACCAAGTGATGATGTACTCCTTAAGCTCGGTGGAGTGGTTTGCAGGGAGAGTGTACTTGTGGATGAAGCCATCGGAACCAATCTCGAGTGCAGAGACACTGGCGGCCAGGAAACCGGCAGCGATAGCGAAGAAAGACTTCATGTTGATTACGGTAAGGATCCGGTCCGGTAAAAAGTTGTTGGAGTAGAAGCGAAAGTGTAGCGAGCCTGGTAGTCACTGGCAATGAATGTGGAAGGAACGCTACAAAGTGCAAGTCAGTGACAGCCCTGCTGTGAACAAACGACTAGTGAAGCGGTAGACCAGCGACCGTCTTTGTTGGGTTTATAACCGTGAACTCAAGCGCTGTTGGGACTAGGCCTCTTGAGACAGGCATACAAAAAGGCTATAATAGCGCTGTGTGGGGTCGAGGTATATGACAGATTGGGATAGGGCAGGCACACAGTGTGCGGCAGCCTTGGGTTGGCAAAAGCTAGGGTACTCACATCAACGTGCAGGTGCGACGGAGTCGTGTATCAGGCAGGACGTGTCTGAGGAGGAAGGCGTATCGGCCAAGACGTGCCAGCACGCGAAAAGAAGAAAGGGAGGGTGGTGAAGGGAAGCAAAGTGAGTGAGGGACGAAAAAAGTGAGTGTTGAAGAGAGAGACAGAGCACTCCTAATGAATGGAAAGTGAGTGTGGGGTTGTGGGAGCAAAGAAGGACCAGGACCGTTGGGAAGGAGTGATCGGAACCTGCCCAGGCGGACGAGACGGCCTCATGTACTCGCTTCGCAAATGTCCAGGCCATAACCACCAAGCTCATCGTAGGAGCCTCCGCATGTGAAACGGCTTGGCTGTGGGCTTGTTCCCGCGAGCTACCAGGCCCAATTCACTACTGCGCGCCGGTAGCCAAGCCGCGACGGTCTGCATCAAATCGCTTAACCAGGGGTAGAGCGGGCCCTAGGGACCCTCGACGCACGATTGGGGCGCGTCGGGAGATTGTTCGTGGTAGAGCGACGACTGGCCAATAGCCAACATCATATTATTGCACGGCCAGCATTCACATAGTTGTGTGCACCAATCCGTTGTTAGTCGTACAATGCCGTCCCCACGGCTCCCGAGTCGCTGAATTGGGAGATGCGGAAATTGAACGCAAACACTCGCCCCTGCCGCGTTGGTAGTTTGACTGACACAGAGGGAAGGAGCAGCCTTAGCCCTCTCGCCCTTGATTGGCTGTCCGCTTCTGAAACAGCGTGGGCCTGCGTCACGACCCAAACCAGGCAAGCGCCTAGGGCCAATCCCCACATGATGCATGAACCTGCACTCAACGCAAGAAAATCCAGACAACAGTCCGCACGGCCAAGGGGCCCGTCTGCGCGTCCAAAGATCATGCACGACCGCCAGCAGAGCCGTGGCGTCCTATGAACGCGTCAATGCCTGAGCCACTCGGCACCGCAACGGCTTTCCCTCTCTCCATCCAGTCGCCACCACGTAGAGTGCATAGTTTGACACGACACAACGGCCTCTCTCCGCAATGTGTCAAGCCGTCCACCATCCGGAAACTAAACATCCAGAGCCACAAATCCGAATGGGGCGTTTCAATGTTTATTAAGGGGACTCGTACGAACTCATGGGCGTTACACACCCGGCGATTGGGAACAGAGGAATCATCCCACTGCTATCATTGCACATTGTACTGCGTCTGTGTGCATAACTATGTACCATGCAGTAGCCACACACTTCGAGTACCGGCAAAAGCTTTCTAACAACGTGCGCCCTTGCCGTAGTGCCATGAACACAGCGTCCAGTTCTCCAGCGTTTCGCACTCGACTCGTACCACCCGAGGGTCTGTTCCGAGACTGGCCTTGTCCGATATAGCACGCATAAGAAACACCACCCACGCACCACCAATTATAACACCACTTCAGCCTGAACAACAAGAACTGCGGCATAAACAACCATGACCTGTACGAGCAGTCTCACCTGTCAAAGACAGAGGCATAAAGCTGTCAGAAACAAACAAGATGACATTGTTTGATCAACGGCCTACTTTTGGCCTCGCGACAAAAACCCGTGCCTCACGTCCAGCAAGGCCCAGCAGATTGGTTTGGATGCCCTGGTCGCAGGACAGAGACCCTCAATCTATGTGCGCCGCATCGTGGCTTGGTCTTTGAATCATGGCCACACAAGTCGGGGCTTAGGCGCGGCGCTTGAAACCACACTACCCAATCCCTCGCTTGGAGATGGATGGGGAAGTTTCCATCGCGCCACTAGATGGAGATCTACAGGATCCAATCTACCTCAGCCAACGATGCAGAAACCATGTGGAGTTATGGCGAACACTGGCAGGAAATGTCAAATTTTCCGATCTTTACTGTGGAGCAGCATGGCCGTGGTTGGGGTCGCTCTATGTCGGACTTTAGATTGTCGATGCACCACGGAAGACCGTACCGTTACTCTGCCTGCCCAACGGCTGGGGTAGAGAATTCTACGCGATGCGCACTAAACTCTCTTCATGACGCACAGCATCTTGACAGACGCGAAAGCGATAAGCTTTAGCCACCCGTGAGCCCGCAAAAGCAGGGTATGCAGTTTTGCCTGTGCAGGAGTGTCTGCGCACTCTTCAGTCGACACCGCAACATGCGTAGTCTTTTCAGAAAGAGAATATCGTGTTACATTTACACAACCATCAAACAGGTTGATTGATACAAAGAATGTACAAACTCGATCCCATCATACCCTGCACCTCCCAAAACCCATTGTTTCAACCAACTAGCATGACCATGACCATGAGCAATACCAAGTCTCCCATGTCTATCTTAATCATCTAATAATGAGACCCCTATACATCCTCGTCACTCTCATCGCCCAGCAGCTCTCCTTCGTCGGGATCGACAACCGCGTAGTCACCCCTGCCACGCGCAAAACTGCTTCTAGAAGTATACGTCCGGCCGTATCCTCCATAGCCGCCTCCGCCACCCATTCTGCCTGCCGCCCACCGCCACACACTACCCACGAGTAGGGGCAGCGCACTGACGACAGCTACAAGGCCTGATACAGCGACGATGGGATACTTGACCCATGGTTGGTCCGAGTCGAACGCTCCGCCTCCATTGCCATCGCCGAGGCGAATGCGACCGAACTTGCCGTCCCAGTGTTTCCACACATAGTATCCGATACCACCTGCCGCGGCAAAGGGAAGGACGATTGCTAAAAAGAGCGAGAAGCCGCCGATGCCGTGCTTCTTCTGGAAGTCCTCTTCAAAACCAGGGCAAGGTTGCACGTCGCCCGTCTTGTCGAGCTCTCGGCCGCCTTCGCAGGTAGAGAGGGGGATCTTGCGGAATCGGACGTCGGTGTAGTACTCTTTTACGTTCTTGTCTTTGCATACGGAAGAGGCTTCGGGGAGCTCGACACCGGCAACGGGCTTGCAGTCGCCGCTTGCGTCGCGTTCGTAATTATATGCACTATTGGATGTTAATATGTGTCGTCGGTCAACAGTGGGAGGTGGGTATTACCATTCAAAGTCCCTTCTGGTGCAAGAGCAATTCCGGGCAATGTCGTGCATTTTGTCGATACGCTGGCCATTCCTGCATTTGGCGTCCCTCTTCTTGCGGTGGTATTGTGCTACGTGGCCGAAGAGACATTGCGGCTCCTCTTGCTGCAGAGGATGTTGCGGGGTCCAGAGGTCGTAATCGCCGCTTGTGGGATGCTTCTCGTCGAGCTCGCAAGACTTGCTGAATTCTGGTAAACCGGAGAAGTCAAGGTTGACAGCAACAAGTTCCTTGCTATCCTTACCCCAAAGGAGGAAGTTTAGAGAAGTGTCGCTGGGCACGGTGGTGATGGCTTCGACGCGCATCTTATGATCAGAGAATTGGTATAGGTTCCACTTCGCGCCGCTGTCAAGAGAGTAGTATACGTGATCGGTATCTTCTCCACGGCGGACAATGACGATGACAGAACCTTGATCGCCAAACTCCCAGGCGTAGGTGCCCTTCTTGATCTCTGTCCAGGTGATACCTGCGTCGGTCGTCATGAATGTATTGGCCTCACCAAAGGTGGTCAGCTCCGGGCCAACGTTGCCGACAGCAAGCATCAATCCAACTGCTGTCGGAGAAGAGTACATCTCCCGAGCATCGGCACGTTCGGTGTATCCATGGATGTGTAGACCGCACTTGTTCTTATCCGAAACGTCGCAGTCGTATGCCTTGCCGTCCGAGTCCTTCTCGGGTGCTTGCAGAGCCTCCCAGTCAGCGCCGTCGTTGTGTGTGATACGACTTTGCTTCTTCTTCTTGGATCCCTTGTTGACCTCATCGACGTTCACAACAACGTTGGCGACAGCAACTCCCTCAAGACCTTGCATCTTCTCAAAATCGACATAGCCTTCTGTGTTCCGGTTAACGGCGCTGAGGCTCATGACGTAAGATGTGCCGTTGCTGTTGCTCTTGATGATAGAGCCATACTCCTGATCCTGTGCTGGGTTGACTGTAACGTGGAGAAAGACTGCATGTGTAGAGCTGTCCAGAACTGTGTAGGCAGTCTGGTGGACGTCGAAGAACTTGGGAGGGAACTTGGCCTCGGCGAAGGTGTTGGCGTCGAGACTAGCATCCAGATGGAGGGTGCTGTCATCAGCTTTGGTTGCGACAACAATGAACTCGGACATGGTCGCGAACTCTACAACAGACTTGAACTTGACATCCTTCTTCTTGAACCAGTCTTCACTGGAAATGAGTTCGAGAGGAGCGTTCATCTCCTCGTTTGTGTGTTGCTCGCAGAAGACCTGCTCCTCTTTGACACTGCGACCGGCCTCGCGCCAAACGAATGCACACTTTTTGACATAGGGTACAAGCGGGTCCCAGCTTTCTTCTTCACCGTTCTTCTGCGAGACGTATGCTACCGTATGACAGTCCTTGTCACCAAGCTTGTCGCAGTTCTTTCCGCCCATCCAGATGATCCAGTCCTGCTGTTTTGGATGGAACTGCATAATCTGCAGTCTTTCCTTGTTGGGCATAACGGGTGCTTGGTGAGAGCGGATGCTGTCATGACGTCCACGATCTGTAGAGTAGTAAAACTTCTTGCCGGCGGTTAAGAAGTAGACCCTGTTGTTATCGTACTGATGAGGATAGATCCGAACAACTTCGTCATCGACAGCTTTCTTCCACTTCTTTCCATGGTCGTGAGTGATGTAAGCCGTTCGCTCGTCGGTCAACATCACAACGGTTTCGTCCTTGTCCCGGTCGTTACCGTCAGGATCACTCTGGGTGTTTCCCTCAAGGTAGTACTGCTCCAAGAATTCGCCCCCCTTGAATCTGGTGATCTCGCTGGTAATCTTGTCACTCTTTGGTGGTGGCTTCTCTGCATCGCCGCATTCGCGTTCAACTTCCTTGTCTCTGTCTGTATCGCCCTTGCATTGGTCGCCGGGTATCTTCCTCCATCCTGAGCTACCCTTGTATGTCTTCGCGTCACCCTCGCAAGCGCCGCTGGGTAAGCGGAACGTGTTGTCAGGTTCGCACTTCTTGTCGTTACCTTCTCCAGTGGGCGTGAAACCGAAATCACATTCGTAGTCCCTGAACTTGTCACAGTCGCATGGCTTGAAGCTTGGTGTGGGGTCTTTGAAGACCTCGCCAACGAAGCATTCAGCGTCCCACTTGCGCCTACGGAACAACTGCTTGTGGCCCATGACGCAGCTCGGGTCACCGTCGGCATCTTTACGCACAGACCATTCGTCATCAAAGTCGCTGTCACCGCACTTGGTCTGCATATCAGTAAAGTCGAGGTGAATAATGACATGTTCTCGGCCGCCACCATCCTTCTTTCTGGATGCGTACAGCATGAACTTCAAGCTCGTCGAGTCGGGTAGGGTCGTGAGTTCGCGTGCGCGGATCTTGTAATCCAGCTTGATCTTCTTCCAGGTATCCTTTCGTCCGTGCTTGAATGAGTATCTGATCTCGTCGGTGTCGCCCTCATCAAAGACGGCTACTAGAACAGAGCCCTGGTCGCCGAACTCGTACTTGTGCGCCTCTTCTAGTGCCATCTCCCAAGTGAGGCCCGCGTCGTCGGATACGTAAAGATCGCCATCGCTGTACTTGCCCAAGTAGTCTCCGGTGTTTCCAACGCCCATTACGATGCCGGGCGCTGGGCTCGAAAAGACCCTCCCGCTGTTGTGCAGGTTGGTCACAGAGTGTAGGTGCAGCTCCGTGTCCTTGCCCTTGACCGTGAGCTTTTCAAAGGATCTGCCGTCATCGAAACTGATGCGCGACTTGAGCTTCTTGCCCCGGCCGGATCTTTCCACCTCCTTCCAGTTATCCACAGTGTTGACCAAAACCACACCCTGAATATTGGCAATCTTCTCAAAATCGACGTAGCCACCCTCATTGCGGTTCGTGTGTTCGACGTTCTTGGTGAAGTGGGTTCCGTTTGAATTACTTGTATAGAGGTTGCCCATGTCGACAAACTTAGAAGTCGTGACATCGACCTGTATGCTGTAGTTGGTCGATTCGAGGATGGTGTATGCGTTTTCCTCAATCTTGTGGTCGCCAAACTGGGCGTGGTGCCATGTTTCGGTGTCTTGGGTTACGTAGAGGGCGAGCTCGCTCGAATGCTCGGCTTTGGCGGCGGCCACGATGTAGCCCTTGACGGCAGCCATGTTGGCCATGCCTTGAACGGTCCGGCCGGAGGACATGACGGGCTCTTCCTCATTCTTGAAGTAACTGCGCCTGTTAGCTATTGCCTGCGGTTCTAGCGCATCGCCACTCACTCGTCGGATATCAGAAGCCTAAAGTCCTTTGACCTGTCCGAGTATTTGCCTCTTGTGATGCACAGTATCCGGTCGTCGTGCTTGTCCTTGCCTTCGAGGAAGCGCTCGGCGCCCTTGGCCCACTGGCACATGCGGCGGTCGTCAACGAGGATCTTGGGCTCTGACTTGAAGCCATCGGTAGTGTAGTATGTCTGATTTGGGTTAGCCGGTGAACTATTACCAGGCGTAGAAAGCACATACTCGTCCAAGACATGGCGCAGTGAAGCAGTTCTCAATCTCGTGGATCATGATCTTCTTGTTGTCCTGCGCGTGCCAGTTGACGGGTACTTGGGGCGAAGGCGGGAGCTCCGTCTCAAAGGCATTCCAGTTGTCTCCCCGGTCGTATGTGATCCAATGCTTCTTCTCGCCCAAGACCAGCGCGACTTTGTTGTCGTACGGACTCTTGATGATGCCCAGTCCACGCAAGTCCTTGATCTTTCCCCAGCCCTTGCCAGCGTCCTGCGATCGCCAGATGCTCCCCGTCTCGAGTTCCTGGAGCAGGGCGACGCCAGAATCGTCGAAGTACATGAGGTTGACGAGGTCATTCTTGAATGGCGTCACCTCAACAAGTGGCTCATCTCTCTTCGCGGCGGCGGTGGATGCTAGTGCCAGCAGGGCGGGCAGCAGGAGGCCCTTAGTGTATTTCATGGTGCATAGAGGCGAGTGCAAACGTGTGTGGTGAGGTCTGGCGAATGCGCAACGGTAAAGAACAGCTGGCTGCGGGAAGAATCACAGCCTCAGAGCTATGCAGTGGCAGCCCCGATGACGCTTGGCAGTCTGAAACAGTCGATGCGCCGTGGTGGCGTAGGCGTAAACGAAGCGCAAACGTTGCAGTGAACGCGTATAAATGTCTAGGAAGCGATCCAAGGGAATGCAATAGATTCTAGGGTGCGAGGCGCCGTTGCGCGATGATGGGTGCCAACAGGACAGATACAGCGAGCAGCCTTCCCACGTTCCCGCGCGTCGTGACGGAGGCCGCGGCATCTGGCCGCACCCAACATCCCTGCCACTCGTTATTGCCGGACATGGCACGCGACTGGCGCTTTCACCCAAGTCTCACTCATGGAACACTTTCACTACAGAGTTCTACCATTTCTTTTATCAAAATGACACTCTGCTTCCATCGAATACACTACGTAGACTTGATTCTCTGGTCATTCCTCGCCGTAGAACTACAAGCCCCGCCTGATCGACTAACGCTACCTCTCAACACACCCAGAAGCAGTCTGCTTCACGGTTCCATAGCTGAGTCAGTACACTTTCACATTCAACTCATGCACGAGATCTCGTCGATCAACTTATGGGCACTTTGGGATTAAACATACTGCCCCAATCCCACCCTCCAACATTGCAGTACGGGTACTTCGACCCATCCTGATCTCGGAAAGATACGGTCGTGACGTCGCCAAAATCGATGACCGTATCATGAGACTCATATGAACTCTCATATCATGCCGGTATGCCCAAGTGGACCTCAATTGGATAGCCTCATAGTGTTTTACTGCCTTCGATTACGGCAATATCACTGAAACGCACAGCATCGTAATGTCTGTTAGAAAGTCTAGCATGGCTGTTGTTATCAAACACAGCCAGACTCAACTGAGCGGGCCCACTCTCTCTAGTCCACTCCTTGATATGCAATCTGCAGATGCCTTGTTCATAAAGCGGACTAGGCGTTGGAGACTGTATGGTAAGCGATGGTGGCGGCGATGCGTTTGGATCCCCACCCGGTCCGCGGTCGTATGCCACAATTACCACTTGGTTATCATCATATTCACTAACGTCTTAGAAAAGGTTGTCTCTCAGGACGCTTCGGATGGCATTGGTATGATTCGGGTACGCTAGCTCCGAACCGTCTGAAGACCTAGTGGTGATAACGATGACTCGTGGCTCTTCGCCTTCCGCGAAGGCTTTGTCGACGTGGCATGCCAAGCTCAAAAAGCTCTTGGGTTCCTCGTTCATATAGCAGCTCTTCGTTGACTCCGAAACGTCGAGCACGTAGGTTCGAAAAATACTCCGTTTACCTTCTTCCTCATTCTCTTATGGATCATCCCGGGTATCGTAGAATCCATCGCTCGGGGATTCCTCATCGTACCAGGCTAGAAAGCCAGGAAGCTCCTAAAAGTGGGACCACCTTATTGCAGCTTTTGACACGATCAACACGGGCGTGCATTCGTACAGATTCACCAAGCCCAACACCATCTTTGCGTAGTCGTATGTGCGAAATAGAGCAGACGGAACGCCTTTCTCAATCTACGTGCCCGTATGGCCATGGGGAACGAAAACTCGCTCTTCGTTATTCGTTTCGCACGCATGCTTTGCATCAGCAAATTTAGAACGCATGAAAGCGTTAATGCCTTCTTCCGTAGTACTCTCCGGGTGGTCGAGCTGTGCCAAAAAGATTGATACGAGGGTGTCCGACCTGTTGTATGTTTCATCGATCATACCTCCCCCAAATCCTTCCATACCCTCTACATAGACTTCTTGGAGGCACGTTGTACAGGAAACAACGCATGGCTGAAATCGAGGACAGAAGGGCTTCTTGGTATACAATTCCCCTGGAAAGGCGCTGACAATTGAAGTTGGCACAGCACAAGCCATGGTGCTAGAGACACTGGAAGATACCAAAGTGCTGGACCTGGAAGTATCAGTCGATGTTTCGGAGTTTGACAGTAGCGTGCGGGCCGATTGCAATGGACTTAGCGACGGCAAAGGCCAGGAGTTTGGTTGAGTCGTCAGAAACGGCATTGAGGGGGGTACGTGTGCAGACTCAGTAACATGCGACCCGTTGCTGGTAGAGGGAGGCGAAAGTGGTGGAGTGACTAGTCGTGTGTTCAAGGCTGGATCCGCCATGAACTTGATCACATCAAGTATAGCCGCCATCTGGACAGCAGATGTCGAAATTGCTGTATGAATATCTATTGCCCCCTTGATCAACATACTAAACGCATGACTGATGTCTGACGCCGTGCCAATAATGCACGAAATCGTTTTGGGGACATTTCCAATGAACCGAAGCCCACTGCTAGATCGTGTGCATGAGTCATCTTTCTTGTGGTGATCGTCGTGGTCATCCTCGTCGTCTGGAGTCGTTCGACCCATGAGCGAGCCCATCTCTTCCATGAACCTGCTAAAACCCTCTGCAACCACTATTTGCTTTGCTGGATCCATACTACTCTGACTCCAGTCTTGCACAGCTAGCGCCACGCCCATCCACCGCAGTGACGCCATCGTTAACGCGGAGGATATCTCGAAATTAGTGGGGTTCAATGTCAGCATAGCAGGTGTGTTTGAGTTGTGTGTCGCAATAGGTGTGGCTATCGCACCCCCAGATAGGTACTGTAGAACTGCTGTCTGCCTCAGGGCCACAGTCGTAATGATCATCATTGTTGGCGCTGCGAATGGAGACGTGATCACTGTAGAGAAGACCTGACTGCCGATAGTGTAGGGGAGGATAGGAGCGAATGAAGCCTGCGTCGATGTCATGGTAACTTGTGGAGGGTAGGGTGTCGTGGATTTACGGAGTCGCCAACACCCGATGGCCTTGAAGGCGAAGAAGGTTGTTGAACAAGTGTACTGGAGCCCAAAATCTATGAGAGCACCACTGATTCGGTAGAGAATGAACCCGATGTTTATTGTGTCGTTCCAGGAATACACTGAAGACGCAGAGCTCATGCCTGCAAGCCCAATGATAGTGCTGGTGTTGACATACGCAGGTGCAGTAGCGTTTGTCCATTTTGGAGACCCTGGCAGAGCAGTCGAGGAAGTCAGCTGCAAGTTCAACGGCCCGGTGGTTGTTTGCTGGCTCTCCAGTGAAGGCATGGTTGTGCTAGCGATAGAGGGACTCTCCATCGCGTGTGTATGATCCGTGGATGAGCCCGCGGTAGAGGTATTCGACCAGAATGTAGGCTTTAACACTATAGTAGTCTCAGAAAGAGTGGAAGTAACAACAATTGAAGACACGAAGATCGAGATGGCGGAGGGCGACATCGCCAAGATCTGCAGTCCTGTCATAGTCTGCAGCATTGACATGATCAATACTGTCACCAAGTGCTGAAACATGTAAGAACCAGGATACCAAGTCAAGGTCCTGTGCCGTCAACGGTTCTTACCGAGGTCCTCAGAAGCTTTTGGTAGCCTGACATCGCTCCTACTGCTGCTCACCGGAACAGTTGACGAAGACGGTGGAACTGACCAGACCTGCGATGTAGTTACACTGCTATTTTCCAGCAAAGGCCGTGCTTGACATGAAGTAACAGTGATAGCTTTCTATAGCGAGCGCGTATTTCCACGAGTGTGATGTATCCATTGCTGAGACTTTTCGGCCTAGTCTTGTTGCTACGCAGGCTTCAATCTCTTTTCTCTGCGATAGAATCGGTGCGTATTTTGATCATTCGGTCTTCCGTGCGAATATCCAATGGTGTTCCAAAATATTTGTAACATTAGCCGAGAAGGCCGCGATGGTGTCACAACAACTGTGACCCGATGTAGTCACCCATACGTGTACTCAGAGTTGCTGTCCACTACACGCCTCCTTCGTAAAAGGGAAAAATAAGCCGAATCGAACGGCCTTGGTGAGCCGTTACATAAGTCATGTGCTAAGTCGGTGAATTCCCGATGTTGCCGCGAGCATCTGCTGCTGCTGATGGTCTATTAATCTGACAGTTGTCATGGCACGACGCGCGGAAACGAATGAGCATCGGCTCTGGGTAGCTCCTCAGAGGATACACGCTCAGCTGCTTGAGTGGTGTAAAGCGAGAGAGACCTGCACGTGAGTGTATTGCTCATGCATATTAAATGCAGGCGTGCCTCGTAAAGGGAGGTAGATGACTTGTCGCGACGCGTGCCAAGTTGGCGTGTGATTGGAAAAGCAGCGCGCCCGGCCGTGAACGTCAGCGCTACCTACGTAACTTGGGCGGCCCTTGCCTGTTTAGCGTGCCAAGAAAGTATTCCTGGGTGTCTCCGTTCCTGTTTCCACAGCTCCAACTCTTCTCAATCACGACAGCCTTGTGTAGTAGTTTCTAACGACGCAGCTTGTACAATGATACGATGAACTGGCCCATCAAATCATCCCTCACGGACTCCCTTGCATAGAGGTCTAGCGGTGGATGTCGTTGAACATCGGGTGCAATCCTACCGCTCATCACATCTTTTGGCCCCCGTCACGGTCAGCAAACTAATCCCATGCTCTGCGGTAGTCCCTACATTATGTAATTTTCTATTGCATAAGTAGTGCGATTGCGAAATCAATATGTCTCGCTACAGGGATGCATGAAATGTACTCATCTTTCAAAGACTTAGCCAAACAAATACACTCCCTCGGAAAGCCCTTTCAGCTGCATGCCAATGCATCTTGCAGGCGACATCGATAAATGGAAGTTCCTCCGCTGTGCTAGATCTCCTTTTGGAGCTTCACCTACAGCTCACCCGTATTCGGCTCCGGCTGTTCCAACGGCTTTTCTTGTGCAATTAATTAGCAATGATGGTGAATGCAGTGAGATGTCTGCTGCGTATAGTGCGTCTGGTCGTACTTAAATTCTTCATGGAAGCCCCCCTTAGCTCTGCTATCATCTTATCCTCGTCATGTCTCAGTTGATCAATATTTTGGTGCCGTCTTTGTATTTGTGCGCCACCTTGGCAACTGCCGAGAGCATTATCACCCCAGATCCTATCGAAATAATCAGAGATGTTGCGATCATCGGCGGAGGCGCATCAGGGACGTATGCGGCCGTTCGACTTCGCGAGGACCTAAACACGAGCATAGTACTCATCGAACCCAGACCAAATCTGGGTGGTCACACCAGCACCTACCACGTTCCCGAGACAAACACTTCGATCAATTTCGGAGTCCAAAGCTACCTTCCTTACGGACCGGCTACCGATTTCTTTACACGCTTTGGGGTCGATACAGGGAGCGCCACTAATCAGATATTGGCGGCACTCAATGTCGACGTCGAAACGGGTGAGATATTGGAAGACTACAGCTCCCCGAGTGCAAATGCAACAAATGAAGCATTACAGCGATGGCTTGCTATCACGTCGAAGTATGAAGACATATTGGAGCCCGGTCTCTGGCAGTTCCCGTCTCCGGCGAACATTCCTGATGATCTTCTTACACCATTTGGTGAATTTGCCAAGCTTCACAAGTTGGAAGCTGCTATCCCACGCATAGTGACAGTGTCTGGTGTAGGATATGGAGGCGTTCGCGACCTTTTGACGCTCACTGTCTTACAGGCTTTTGGAGCCTCGCTTACGAAAGGTCAGTCGATACTGCAGGCTTGTTCATATGTGGATCTTTTCTTTCACATAGCTTCTGTATCGTTCTGCTGAGGGTCCTAGCTTACCAGACTTAGATCTCTTGAGCGGAACGCTTTTCAGACCTGTTGACAATAACGGTGTTCTCTACGAACGCGCGCTCGAGCTTCTTAAGCCGGATGTATTGTTATCGAGCATCGTTTATGATGCGGAGCGTACCGGGAACGGGGTAAAGCTATTGATCAAACAGGGTGATACCAGTTACATCATCAAGGCACGCCGTGTCCTGTACACAGCGGGCCCAAGCCTGGAAAATCTAGCTCCTTTCCACCCCGACAACAAGGAAACGGCGACCTTCTCGAAATGGATCAAAGGGGCGGAATTTGTAGGGATTCTGAAGGCGCCTTGCTTACCAGAAAATCATTCCATCACATTTTTGCCTTCAGCAGCGGTGCCAGCTGACCAGCTTGCGATCAAAGACTGGCCATACAGCCTGCGTCTAGACTCGACAGGGCCTCCTGGACAAGGCCTTTTTCGAGTAATCTTCGGTGCCAACTATACGGTATCTCCAGACACCTTCAAAAGCCTAGTCTTGGAAAGTATCAGAGACATACAGGATGCTGGAACTGTCGCCGCGGACTGCGAAGCGGAATTTGAAGCGCTTTCAGATCATAGTCGTCCTTGGTGGCCCCAGTCAGCTGAGCAGCTACGGGCAGGTTTTGTCCAAGATTTATATACCCTGCAGGGATATAGAGACATGTGGTACACTGGATACGCGTGGGGAGCGCAATACAGCTCAACCGTTTGGGCTTTTACCGACACAGTCCTCGAGAAGCTCATAAAAGATCTAAAGAGCGGGATCTGATATTCATTCCGTTGGTGTGTATGCAGTCAAATGCGGATTGAAAATCTCTGCCGTAAGTGGCTGTCTAGACGCATGTCAAAAAGGAATCTCATCGATTTAAATGCTCAGCGGATTCGAAATCTACACAATTCTCGAAAATACGACAATATTATTGTTGTTCTTGCGTACATCGTCTGCTCTATGACAGAGCGTTTGTCAGAGTCTACAGAGATTATTCCGTGTCAGAAAACGTCGTCCAATGCCAAGGTGCCGTCCTAATGCTGCTATGCATAATGCATAATGCACGGCAACGATGCAAACATTCTCATGTGTCAAGTGCTACGGCTTACAGTATCAACGCGATCGATATGGCTTCTGGAGAACGATTGACGCGTGTAGTCATGGAAGTAAGCACCGTCATTGCGGTCGGATCATTGCGAGACGAGTGCGAATAGACCAGCGCTACGAGTCAGACGCGCAAATCTTAGAAGAACAGGCAAAGTGATGACGCTGGGCTAGGCCACCACTGGCAATTCGGTGCGTGATTGGATGGATAGCCGAGCCCCCGTCGGGTTCCTGCAGCAGCCCCCGCCGGCTTCGCTCTTTATGCTCTCCTGTTTGCGTGAACACCAACGTGTGATCACCACCGTCCTCAATTCCACTGGAAATACACCATCCCGATATCGTTTGCATCGAACTCGTGCACATCGTTATCTACCCCCACCCTGCCTGCCAACGCAAATCACATGCGAGATGGTCAGCCTCCGGACTCGTCGGATTGTTTGTGAAGACTCCGAAAGCGAGGAAGAGAGAGAGTTGAGGCTCCTCACATATCTCCTCGCAAACGACCGCTAGTTGTAGATGACTCTGATTCTGGTTCTAACAATGTGTTCCCCACAGCAATGCACAAAAGAGTGCGTCGTGTGGCCCTGGACGACGATGACGAAAAAGACAATGAGAACGACCCGCTCAGTATTCCAGCTACTTCTCAGCTACCAGAGAAGAGCAAAGACCACGAATTACTTTTGAGCAGCCTCGCAGCAAGCCAGAAGGCATCTCCATCTAAGCTACCGACTCTACCTGCCGAAGTCCTTTTGACCGTCCTTGACAACACCGACCCAGCGGACATCTTGGAACCACCGGCTCGTATGCAAAGCCTTCAAAGAAGTGATTGACACGTCTATGCTTTATTATTACATCCAGCGTGTGGAGTTGATCGGCTATCTCGAACCGAAAGAAGGTCAACTCATGGAGCAACTCAATCCGCAAGATTACTGGGACTTGGCATTTGTCAACGCGACTTTCGAACGTCTAGACGAGCGCGTGGGGAACCAAGCCGTGTGGGATCCACAAAGCGCGTACTTTCGCATCATCGAGGCCTGGTACGACACGTTTGTCCGCGGTATCGAAGAGATTGAACCTGACAATCCGTGGTGGCACCATACCGTACAATGTCTTGATTTACGAAAGTCACCTTTGGTGCACGGGCAGCTACGTTGGTGTGTCAAAGTAGGCCTAACGGTTGTCGATTTTGGCATGGCAGACGATAAAGGCGTGGATATTGAACTGGTGTGCGCGAAGACGAAGACACTATCACTGTCCAGATTACAAATTGGAAGCGTATGCTGACGAATGTCTTTCGAGAAGAACGAGCTCTGGACCTGTTACTCAAAGACACCGAAGAAGACGAATTCACATACAGCCATCTATAGGACAGTCTTCGAGACATACGACGTAAGCGCTATCGTTCGAAGTTGGATCCACGTAACAATAAGCACGGTAGAGACATTTGGAAGATGGATAACATGACTCCGTTATGGGGCAAACACTCTTCGACGACTGTCGTCCGGGACTATGAGGATGTAGAACTTGCTGAGCGCAATGCCGTTCAAACCCTTATGCTCTTGCGAAGAGAAGCTTCCATGTCCATTCGCGAACGAAGTGCTCTGTACACAATGAAAGAAGAAAGAGTTATGATGCATCGGGAAGTGACGGAGGTTGACGAACAGTTCAAGAAATGGCAGGAGAGCTTGCTCGGGTTGCCAAATCTAAGCCTCGTTCGTATTGAAATCGACCATGACGTTGATCCCAATCCAATGACTTGGTTCAAGGAAGTCATGGATCGCGAGAGCCAGAACCTGATAAGGTGGAAGGCCCAGAAGCAAACCATCGCGCATATCAAAGCCTACCTGGATGCTACGAACGCCGCAGCCTCCATAGCCGAGGACGACTTCGATGAAGATGACGATGACTTCTGAGCATTCGCCATGCTGTGACAAGGCAACCATACCTCTTGTCCACGGCCATGCCGCCCTATCGCTCTGCGTCCACACCTCACATTGAAACCCTTGCAGCTTAGCCTGTTCTGTCTAGTCGCAAGTATCGATAAGAATGCAGAATGGCTTGTCTGTTGGTGCTGACTGTATATTTGCGCCAAGCCGGCTCAAGTGTCCAGGTGGTGTTCGGCCCCACGTTGACAGCCACCATGGAGGCCCTTTCCACCACAATATGCGCTGCAATCCTTCCTAGGTCTTGCGCCAATCCCGCGCGATAAGACCTGTTCGCATACCTTGTACCATCAAATGGTGCTCTAGCGCATTTCTGCAGGCATATCTTGCCAAGATCGAAAACGCCGGATGAAGCTGTGTTGACCGAGGATGGGGCGGAAAGTGCGGGCATCGCAGTAGTTTCTCTATATATAGTGAGAATGCTTGCTAATGATGCGGATCAGGCTCGGGGTATGGATACCGGAAGGTGAATGCAATCTAGAGCTTCTGCATGGCCTTGCCGATCATGTCCTACGCTTGCTCCACGACACACTCTTGGCCGATCTGCCATGAACATACTGCGCCGCCACCTTGCTTATCGGCAACATCCTCCATTGTTTCCAAGACAATCAGTGCCTAATACAAGGGCCTCGCATGTGGCAGGTAATCTTTGCAGCGTGTCTGGCAAATGAGAAGCAGTAGGCCTGCACCACGAAGCTGCATCAATGTGGCGCTGGACGAGCTGAACCCCAAACGTAGGCATGGCGGCATAAGCTTACCGTTTCTTGAGAGCGGGTTGTCTGTGCTTATCACGCTTGGAAGGAGCGGCACTACACAGCGGCTGACCACAGCAGAAATCCCTCATATATTCATAGATATCTAGGTTACTCAGACCTGAGCATTTCGCCGCATTGTGAAACACTGCAATTAGGGCTCATCTTCGGGTACTACATGCTTCAGCCTCAGCCTTGCAATGGCGTACCAGCAACTACCCAAACTGCAGCACAACGTGGAAGTGACGCCGGTCAACGAGGACTACACTCCACCTTCGTCTACTCTGCAAAACTACGAAGAGATACGAGACTTCGACTTCAGCCCCATGAGCCCGCGCTCAACTGTCAAATCACCTTCCATCAAGAAGCATGTAGCGCATTGGAGTTCGTCTACCAACAGCACGGCTGTGACTTCTGAAGTATGTAGCACAAAGTCTGACAGCAAGGCTGGCCTGTCCCGTGCGCGGTCTTGGGCTTTCGAGATCATGGCTGTCGCAATCGGCTTGGGTGCTGTCGCCGCCATTGTTGGCGTGGTAGCCAAGTACAATGGGCACGCATTACCAGACTGGCCTTACAGCATAACTTTGAACGCTCTCATCGCTCTGTTGGCTACGTTTGCAAACGCAGCAATGTCAGTGTGTCTTTCGAGTGGACTATCGCAAGCGAAATGGATTCGGTTCAAGCAGACATCGGCTCCATTATCTGACATGGAGGCCTTCGATGATGCTAGTCGTGGTTCCTGGGGCTCTGTCAAACTGCTGGCGACCGCCAGAGGAGGGTACGTTTCTCAGCTTAAGATATGGTTGTGGTGTGACTGACGCATGCTTTGTCAGATTTCTCGGATCGTTTGGCGCTATCATTGCTGTTATAGGTCTCGCTCTTGGGCCTTTCGCGCAGCAGATCGCAACCTACAAGATCCGAAACGTAGAAAGTGACTTTGGAGCTATCATACCTAGAGCCCTCAATTTCACCCCAGCATTAGCGGGCAATACTAGCGCGAGTAAGTAGCGTTGCGCGCATTGTGATCCCGTTCACTGACGTATCTTTAGCGGGCTTTGTGCCTATCCTTCCCCTCAAAGCAGCTGTCTACAACGGCTTGTTCGCGGAGAACAATAGACCTGCAGCGTCGCTACCATTCAAATGCCAAAGTGGTACTTGCACTTGGGAGCCTTTCGAGACATTAGCGGTTTGCCATGAATGCACGGACATCAGCTCGCTCATGAGGCGGTACTGTCCACCCGAATTAGGTGCATCGCCAAACATGTCGTCATGCGGATGGCAAGTACCACAAGGAGCCCATCGTAAGTGTTGCCTATGTAAATCGCACATTGACCCGTACTGATTGTGCACACCGTTCTCTAGTCAACACGAGCTCCGATGTATTTAGTATGACATCTTTCATCCCATCGGCATATGGTGATATGCCCCACTCCACGATGATACAGCTCATCTTCATGGGTACCGAGCTTCAAGACACACCCAATGCTCTGAACCCTTGGGCATCGCAATGCACCCTACAAGCATGTGCAAATACATTGTCCGCGTCGGTCACAAACGGTACGCACCAAGAGAATATTACGCACTCAGTGCTCAACCACACTGTCATCGACATGAGCTCCCCGGATCCCGCCGCCGACTATGGTGTTTACATCACTGGCAAGTCCGATGACACTGCGTACTTGCTCGGCATGGAATCGCTCTTGAGCATACGCGGATGGTTCAGTGCAATCTTTACCAACGGCTCCGCCACTCGTACAACTAGCGATTTCACCCGTAGTGTCACGGATCCAGACCGTGCCGTAGTTGTCAATCTTACAGTCGGTATCTCATCAGGCGAAACGTTCTTCGACACGGACATTGTCACAGCGTTCTACTGGAACTACTACGAGTACGCCGATGGACTCAACATGCTAATGAGCGACTTGGCTGTATCGATGACAACCGCTTTTCGCGGCTTCAATGGCGCTGTGGACACGAACGGCAAGTCGATAACGGTAGAGTCCTACGTCCATATCCGATGGGGTTTTGCCGTCTTACCGATCGCGGCTGTTGTGGCCACCCTGATCTTTTTGCTCGCGACGATGACGATGACGCATACGTCTGGTACGCAAGTGTGGAAAAGCAGTGCGCTTGTGCCGTTGTTACATGGCTTGGATCATCATACTAAGGAGAGGTTTGGTACTCAAGACAGCTTGCCAGCTCAGAAGAGACAGGCAAGAGCGGTAAAGGTCAAATTGTTTACTGATGATCGGGATAGCACAATGCTTGGAGCAGAGAAGGCTGCATGCTAGTTTTAAAGGCGATGGTGATCATGCTTCAGTGGGCACAATAACACCTCAGTCATTACAATCTTTGGGTTATACCCTAGTTTCGCGATCAATATCCTTGCTCTTTCCCCCCTCACTGCTGATATCACTTTCTGTGTCGCTGAGCAATCCATTCCAAGCATCATCATCGACACTATCCCTATCGTCTTCTCTTCCAACGTCTTTCTCTACCTTGACGTTTACGAACAACATCCACAATCCGATGTCGTAGGTGATCCTACAAATACTTGTAGCCAGGAAGGCCACCCAGAAATTGTCGCTACCGGATAGGAAGCCCGTGATCGATGGCCCAACGCTCATGGCCAACGTGCGCAGCATACTAGTAATGCCCATGACACCCGTACGCTCTTCAGGCTTCACGACTGCTGCGATGAAAGCCGTACGTGGTGCTTGATCCATGCTATTGAGGGAAGCTCTGAATAGCAGTAGGCCGACTGTCCAACCGACTTTTGTAGGTAGCGGGATAAAGCCGCTGGCGATCGATGATGGCAGATGAGTGAACACCATGGTGTTGATGAGGCCTATGCGTTTGGCCAACGGTCCGGCGAAGATAGCCCCAACGGCGCAGAGAAACTGCGAAGCTGAAGTAATGTCTCCAAGCGTAGATTTTGATACGTGGAACTTTTGGTCGACGTAGTAGTTCATCAACGAGTAAGGTGTCATGCCGTCTGCTAGACTGTCAACAGCTAAGAGAATCCAGAGCTTGTACATAACGGATCGTGTACTCTGCGAGATTTGACTGAAGTAGCTTGTTTTCTTCTGGGATAGCGGGTTCCTGACACCCGCTGACCTTCCTACGTTCTCACGATCTTGGTCGAAGCCGTCCGTGGTGCTTGGTGTCATCGCCTCTAGCAGCACTTCTTCCTCTTCGCCATGACCCCCACCGCGTCCTCGCTCTTGCATCTCCGCCCGCTTTTCACCAGCAGCTTCGCATCTGCTACTCAAACCAAGGCAAAGAATGCTACCAAGCACTCCAAAGGCTGCATAGCCCCAGAACAGGGCATGGTATGCCTTGGTCACATTACCGCTGCTCTTCTCGAGAGCATGCACCGTTCTCCCGGCGACTTCCGCGCCGACGGCCCCAGCCAGGGTCGTCGCCGTGACGTACCAAGAGAGCACGTCGCTTCTTGTTGTCTCGTCTGTCAGACCACTCAACATGCTCTCTTCGACAGCCCTGAAAGGACCACAGTCAGCACCGGTGACAGAAATAATGCCGAACACCGCCGCTACTAAAAGAATGAAGAAGTTTTCCGACAGCGCAAATGCAACGCCTGAACAAGCCATCATTACACTACCCATAAACAAAATCCTTCTCCTGCCTAGTTTGTCCGCCACGAGAGTAAGCAACAATGAAAGTAGGACATCTCCAAGCAATGTCAATGTCATGAAGACCCCAATCCTCGAATCCGGAAACTTGAGCGAGGAGAAGAAAAGGGCGAGAATCAGCGATGGAATGCCGGCCGTGAACATTCTCAGCGATCGCAGTGTGATAATAATGTATGCATCCCGTCCAGTTGCGTTGAGTGATGTGATGCCGAGAAACCCAGCGATCCGCGATATCGCCGTGGGAGCCATGGTGGCAATGCTAGACTGTGCCGCGTGTTGAATCAGAGAACGCGAGTTGACGTTTCGTGAGAATACAAACTCGACGCCCACTGCTCATAGATGTCGAGAAGAGAAGATGAAGAGAAACGGAAAAGCACGGAAAAGATCTCATCCTACAAAAGGCTGGTGACCACCCGCGTTGCTAGTGTTGGCGTTAAACCCGAGACGGGTTTAAGCTGGGAGGTTACATCTTGCCTGACTCACCTGTGGAGCTGCCTGCACACGCGCGACGCCATTGAGGCGCGTTCTAGATCATGCTTGGACGACTGCTTAACGGCGTTACTACCGACATTTGCTGTGCTGGTTTGGAGATGCTGCGCGGCCGAGTCTGCCCCGCGGTAAAAGTGGGGCTGGATTTCGTCATCGCCAGGCTCCTGCACTTCTGATAGCGCGTCGCGTGTCTCGAACAGTTTATGATCCGCGCGATACGTTAGGTGAACGAGTCTCGAACGAAAAATGTAACACCAACAAGAGATATCAGGAGATTTCGTACGCTTGTGTACTGGTATACATAACTGAGGGAAGTGCTCTGTCACGAGGCCATGCTCCCTTATCGTCGCCATGGGCAGTTGTTCCTTACGCGATTAGATGTTGACGTTCGTCAAGTGAGATGGCTTGATGAAGGTGACTTGTGAAGGTGAGAGTGCAGATGAAGTACAACAATAGGACATCTACCAGTACAACGACGCCTTGCAATCCAACTATTTGAGACACGCTCAGACACCTCAGGACTCTCTTTTTATCCTCCACCACCGAGCCTACAGCTGTTGCGAAACCACAGAGTTCGTCGACTTGTATTTCGGTAATCAACGACAGTACGCTCAGTCAGATCACTACAAGCACGACCCCGCCACCGACATGTCTCCCAAGGATATCTCGTACTCAAACGCATTTGATGAGCTCTTACCACTCGAGATCAAGCAGGTGATCTTCAAATGGGCAGCGAGCGACAACAGCAGCGAGATCCAGATCAGGCTTTTGCACGATAACCAAGACCGGCTCGATGCACCAGCTGTCAACTTCCTCGCGAAGTTGAAGGATCAGCACTCGACCGACGCATATACTCAAGCCGTGCAGTACCTTACTGGATCAACATTTCGATGGGTCTTTAGCAGCGATCCGCAGCCACATCGATACCTTCTCCGTGCTTTCAGAGATTCGGTTAGAATGAACGAGTCGATGGAGCAGTTAGTAGTAGATTTATAGGCCGGAAACCAGTTTTTGTCTTCTAGCAAAGGTATGTTCAGAGTGAAAGATCGATCACAGTGTGGTATGGTATATTTACCATGTCAGTGAGAACTGATATAGAATGAAGAGACTTTTTGTTGGGGAGACGATGTAACAGCTTTGTCACATATTCGCCGTGATCCTAGACCGATCGAATGCCATCTTTTCCATCAAAGAGGAAGAGGAAAAGCAACCACCACAGGCTCCGTAAGACACGCAACCGATAGTTTCAATCAAATCAACGTGACCTTAACCTCGCTGTTCGCTGCCTCGTACATAACCTTGATAAGATGCTGACCACGTCTTACCTCATTCTTGTCAAGCTTGCTAAAGCCTGTGGCTTTCACCCGGACAGCAAGCTGTACACGTCTGAGAGAGGTCAAATCTGAAGATAGCCGCCTGTATTGTGATACATCGAAGTGTATGTCGTCGACCCAGTACACCGGAGGCAACAAACTCATGTAGGCAGGAAGTTTTATTGAAGTGGAAGCTTTTGATCCACATTTTGAGATGGTTCGCACAAAGAGCTAACAAGGTGTTCGAGCTGAATGGCAGCAGAGAAGTTTCGGCAAAAGTTTGACGAGAGACGGCAAGCAAAGCGAGAGCATTCTTTGACAGTGTTTTGTTTCTTGCGTTGCGACCCCGTCAGTCGCATCCGATCTCAAATGCCTTGCCACCAAGCACGTATCTGAAGATTAAGTGGCGTAGTTCCGGCGGCAGGCGCAGTAATGATGAATCTCCCTGGTTCTGTCTCGCGCTGTAGTCAAGTCAATGAAACACTCAAAAACAACATGTTCGAGTTACTAACATCTTGAGGTACTTTCCCGTCTTTCGCTCAATATTGAGTAGGCCGTTCTCATGGAAACGAAGCTTCTTGTGACTGCGCTTCGCTACTCCTGCACCAGTGGAAGCATTCGTGCTCTTAGCAGTGGTCGCAGTCTGCTTAAGCTTTCGAGATGCTATGGTGAGGTTGTCCATGGTTTGGGATGTGTAGAGTAGATGTCCAAGGAAAAGAGGAGAGTTGACTTCTGCTTATGGGACTGCGGTGCCCTAGCGGTCAGGTAAAGGCGCAGTTCGGGCATACAGGATGAGTCAGAAGAGATGAAATACCTGATACGATCGGGATGTAGGAGGTGAAGGTAGGTGAGATTAGATATAATGACAAGTAGTAGCTTGATGTAGAGGGTATAGTCAACTGACCATGCTCTCCTGTAGTACTGGCGCTCCCCCATAGACGTCGCGCGCGGCGAGCGACGATACGACGTCGATTACCTAGCAAAGCATGGTCAGTAACTCGTATTACCATCATCATCGTTCCTCCCCTCACCAATCTCTGATCACCGCCACGTGCTTGCCTCTTCACTCAACGCACGGTCACACGCTAGTCTCGCGCGGTTTCTTTGATAGTGGTCCTCAGTGGTTGGGCCTCACTCTTACATCAAAGCTCAACCAGTCTCTTGACTGTGAGCCAACCTAGAGCATCGCGCATTGGTCGAGCAACTTACACCAGCAATGGCGCCCCGTAAGACCGCCACCAGCGACAAAGCCCCGAAGGCAGCTGTCACCAAGAAGACCACAGACAAAGTCATCAAGCGACCGGCGCGCGGATACCACAAGTTTCGAAACGGTCTACTGAACGTCACGCCCAAAGGTGGTGAAAAGGAGCTGTGAGTTGACACAAAATTCCTACGTAAGCAGCAACTGACACGCCGTCAGTGCCAGGCAGAACCAGAACTCATCGCTTCTACGTCTACCTGCCGAGGTTCGCAATCAGATCTGGAAGCTCGTGTTGGGAGCGAAGGTATACTGGGCACGCTACACGAAGAAGTTCCAGCTTTCACCGACGGAGCCAAAGAACGCCATGGCACTCCTGCGAACCTGTCGTCAAATATATGCAGAAACCGCGCTCATGCCTCTAACGCTCTCGACGTTCGCCTGTGCTTCTGTTACGCAGGCCAAAGGATCTCTGGGGAAGCTCAAGCCACATCAGCGCAAACAGATTACTTCTCTCCAGTTCTTGTGTCCTGGACCCATTAGCATAAGAATGCTCCAAGAAGGTTACTTCAAGACCTACAATTTTGTGCTTGCAAGGTCGCTGCCTAACCTGCAAGAGCTGCGCGTCCGTATATTCTCAGCTGGAGCTGTCTCTTCTACCCGCGAGACTGTTGAGGATGAGGCGCGCGACTATCTCAGACCAAGCCTCCAAGGCATGTCGGTCGTACTGAAGGTTGATCAGACGGAAGAATTGTGGTCAGACTATACACAATCGTAAGATGATGGGATTCTGAGATACACGTTCAAAATAGCGCTAACAATGTCGCAGCTGAAACAGTACTGTCAACGGTTAGCTGCATGCATCAGCCCTTCGTCTTGCGAAGAATCATACAACTACGGTCAGATCTGAAGGTGAAAAAAGTACTGACGTGTCGGTGAACTCATATTTGGGGGCTCATCAAAAGGTTTCTGCTGCATCTTGAAATCATTTGCGTTCAATATTAGTGCCATGCTAGTGCAGCTACTTCTTTGATGAATTGGTTCCCACAGTTGCATGCCGAAACAGTTGCTGAAATGCAATCAATTGCCCCGACTCTTATGGATTTCGAGTGCCACGACCGTAGACCAACAAAGTGCTTGGAGTTTTCCCAATATCTCGGTGCAGTCACAGCGTCTGTCGACCTGCGCCTCTGTGCACTGCCTTCCGGTGCAACTCCTCGTCTCAACATTTGCACTGAGCTCTAGTAACAGTCAGTACAATGATACAGATAGTTTAGAGTGTGGTTGCGGGGAAAGGTTGTGCTCAGTGAGAAGATTATTGAGTCGTCTTGGACAGCGCCGGACGAGTCAAGAGATCAGGCCGCAAGCAGTCTTTCACCCTCGTCTCAAGCCCGACGCCGGCTACGCCTAAGGATGATAACTAGGGTTTCATCATTGCATATGGGAGTGAAGAGAAAAGAGGACTTACAGCGTGGCGTCGGCTAGGCGCATGGAATTTGCTACAAGGCAGCGGTGGTCGCGGAGGGGCTGCTGCACCGAATGATAGGTTTCCCATCAGTTATCGTTGTTGTCCGTTCAGTAGTCCAGATCGAGGGTCTCGTCCTTTTGCACGTCGGGCCCATTGGCCTGGTGCCAGGCGTCCCATTCGTCGCTTCCATCGTCACTATCCCCGCTGTCTGCGCCGTCGCGCCCACTCCGTCTGCGCGGCAACCCTCTCTCTAACCTTCTTTCTTTCCTCCTCTTTGCGTATCGATCTCGCTTCCTCTTCGCCTTGGCTTTTGTTGTGGCACTGCTGGTCGCCCACTGTTGCTTCTTCGGTTCTACAGACGCATCAGGCTGCGTCTTGTCGACATCAGCCGCGCGCAAGGAGCTTTGTTCCGTGGGTGGAACAGCTGGCGCTGGATTCGCATGGACAGCGTTATCGTCAGAGATTTCACCGTTCTCCTTCCGTAGCCGCCGTTTGCGGAGAATTGTATGGATTTCGGAATGTCGAAACATTGCGATTTGCTCGTCGGTCAGGGTACGCTTCATGCCGTCTGGGTAGTAGCCCAGCCCATCGTCGGCTTCGTCGCAGTATTCTTCAGCTGCTTCTACATCTTGTTCGAAGCCGTGGAGTATGTGTTCTGGCGGCGGCGCGTGTGGGAAGTGTTGCGCATGGAAGGCGCGTAGGTCGTCCTGAGCTACTTAGCGACTGGTTACGAGCGCGATACTTGACTGCTGCACTCACGATAGTGACGGTTGGTATTTGAAGCTCCATGGTCGGTGTCTGAGTCTTGGAGCCTGGATTGGATGCGCTCCAGGGCGCGGAGTTTCACGTTGGTGAAGACATGCGTGAAGAAAAGAAGAGTTGGTTCCCAGGCTCAAAACGCACCCGGGGATCACGCGCAGTCGCGAGGTCTTGGCTTCACCGCGGCATGACGTCTGTGCTTCCACCTTCAACGCCGCGTTCACCCAGAACCTGTAACGACACCCTAATGCACCCTCTGGAGCGATCATGAAGCCCGCATCTTTCGTCGCATATCCCCTCGCAACCATCGCCCTCACCCTTGCCACGTCTGCGCAAGCCCGCCCCTTCGACAGCATCATCCAGTCATTCAACATCCTCAGCGAACAGTCACCTCTCCGAGATTACATTATGAGCAACCCTGAAGGCCAGGCGACGACTGGCGTCATCATATCCGATGTCATCGGCAAGACGCAGAACATCGCCATCTTCAGCGGCCTGACGCGTGACATCGAGGCAGTCTCCGGCCGCCTCGATAACGCCTCGCAGAACGCCACGGTGCTGGCACCGAACAACAGCATCATGCGCGACCTAAAGAGGAAACCTTGGGAAGACCCCGACGACTACGACAGCTTTGGCGCGGACGCGTACGAGGGCACCAGCGGCCAAGACCGGGCGCGGGGCAACCTTGAGCGCTTTGTGCAACGCCACATCATACCCGAGAGCCCATGGGAAGAGGGCAAGAAGGTGAAGACGCTTGCCGGCAATGAAATTTGGTGGGAGTCCAAGGACGGCCAAAAAAAGGTAAGCCATGCCGCTATATCGGTAGTCCCGCCCTCTCGTTGGCACTGCCCCACCATTCGTCCCCCGCCTACACAACCACAAATATATTTAATTCTATTCCTCAACTCTTCATCGAAACAGTTATCCTGTCGGACAGATGGCCGTGAGTAAAATCAAACACCCCCTAAACAACAATGTCTAACAAATTATAGGAGCTGGTTATGGCGCCAGGTTAAGGTTACTCTTAACATATATTCCTGGTCACGAAAGTGGCGTGGGTTCGAGTCCCACTCTGTTCAGCATTCGTCTGGCTTCAGTCAGATACTCCAGGATCTTTTTTTTTGCCCATGTTTTGGTCGTTCTCGACCAATTTTGATTTTTGCCCACCCTTGCTTACTGATAGTTCTGCCTAGCACGAATCTTGTGTGTTCTTACTAACGTGAACCTGCAGATCCAACCTGCCGACGTCGAAGTAACCAGCATCGCCGACAAGGTATCCAACGGCGAGGTTTGGGTTCTTAGAGGCTCTCTGGGGTAAACATGGTAAATTTAGGAGAGCCTAGAGCTCACACTGACATTCCATGCGCTATCATCCGCCCTTTGTACTCACGAACCATTCCTTACGATCGTACATACTTGTTTCATGTCCAGCATTAGACGGTTTCATGATGAACCTGCATCAACTCGGTGGTAGTGACGGTCTCTATAGAATAAGATTACGCCTTACGCACACCTACAGCTATTATTATCACATTTCCTTGCCGGCGTGTCCAGTCCACCGACCTTCTCCACTGCCGTACACCAGACCCCTCCGGTTCCTGTTCAAACATTCTCCTCATATATACCCGCCTTCTCATGTCCACTTCTCCGCAGGAAAATCTTCATGCTCTCCAACACCTGCTTCTTCAGATCCGATCTCTTCAGGTTCTGCCCTGGAAACCCTCCATACGTACTGTTGAATTCAAAAGGCTTGATCGCCTTCCAAATTCCATGGATAGCCTTGGGCGTTAGTGGAATCATGTTAGGATACGCCCACATGAACGAGTACGATGTCGTATCCGGGACGCGGTGCGCGTTGTTGAAACCAGACTACCTCACTTGTTAGCAATCGTGACTCTATCAATGAGAGAATGGAAGGACTGACAGGTACACTCATAAACGTGTCAGCGATGAAAAGCTTCCGATCCCACCACAATACCGAACTACCCTCAAAATGCCCTCCGCATTGGATCATCTTGGCCTCGCTTCCAATTTCTTCAATCTCGGTGACGCCCTTCACCATCTTTCTCACACCATTCTGATCCTTTCGGTTCAACCACGCCTCATCATCGCCACACATATAAATCGGACACCCAAACACTCCCGCCCATTCCAGATGTGTTGTGTAGAAGTGCGGATGGCTGATCACAATCGCTTTTAATCCACCTTTCTCTTTGATGAATTCAACCGTAGCAGGGTTCAAAAAAGCGACGCAGTCCCAAAGAATGTTTCCACGTGATGTCTGCAGTAGAATGGCGCGTTGCCCGATACCAAGTTGCTTGCGAGTAGTACTTGAATCTGCAAGACCGGGAGGAAGTTCCGATGGAGAGAGAGGCGCAGTGGTTATGTAGTGAATGCGAGAATCCTCTTTATCCGTTTCGAAAGTGTTCTTTTGGAGGGGTTGGCAGGCGGAGAGTGAGGTCCAGGACTGGCCTGTTGCAGGAACATATTGGCGGGGGTCCTAGACATTGATCAGTTTTACTGATTTTGTGTTTTCTATTCTAGCTGTGGTGATTCTGGGTTCTTGGGGTTAGTAATAGACGTACGTCGCAGATCCGACATGTCTCCGGGTGCTGCTCAAGCGGAACGTCGAATTGTGTGCCGCAAGTTTCGCAGATGGCTAGGTTGCTAGGCTCAAAACTCATTTTGTCTATATTCGAGGGTTATGTATTGAGCCACCAATTAGTCGAGGCGAAAGATGTAAGAGGATGGGTGAACACGCCGTCATGCTTGCGATGTGTGATGTATGTAGCTTCAAAAGTGGGGTTCGAGAGGGGAAAGAGCAGCTGATGAGAGCCTCCTCGCTGACAGCCACTTTTCGGCCTGCAAATGCATCGAGTGAGACTTTTTATAACCATACCGCGATATCATGATTGTCAAGTACGTTCAAAGTCGCGTCAAATTGTGGGGCTTGCTTGAGCATATTCCCAAGTATACTCCGGTACTCAAAAGCGGCGAATCAGCAAGCACAAGCACTGCATCATGCATCTTGGCTGACTTCGCTACATTGGTGAACTTATCAGCTGCGGAATTCAACGGTATCTGGACACTCAGGATGGTCGATGAAAATATTTTTTGGAAGGTAACGATATTGGAATCCCGCGCCTTTAACGCCTCCGCATTCTATACGCGTCAAACACTATACATGCCGAGGCTTTGACTCACGTCCTATTGACTTTGTATCAAGCTGCGATTTGGGCACAGCATTCGTGATCCTCGACCATTCGCCGTTGAAAGCATTGACGAGCCACCACTTGAGCTCTGGAATTTCGTTAGCAACCTTGTCGTTGTAATGTCATACTGATTCACTTACTGTCGTAGACAATCCTGTTCGCGTTGTGGAAGTAGATGCTATGATCCGAATCGGGAAACACATGAACGTCGTAGTTTTCGATGCCTGCAAGATCCAGGCGGTCAAGCAGGGTAAGCGTGTTCTGCATGTGCACGTTATCATCGGCGACACCGTGCATGACCAAGAAGCGGACGTTCTTCGCTAGAGAAGTGACATCAGTGATGGTAGAGTTGTCGTAGCCTTCGGCGTTGTTCTGCGGCGTGTGCATGTAACGCTCCGTGTAGATGGAATCTGCGGTAAACCATTAGCGAAGTAGATAGATACTGGAAGTCTTCTTACCGTAGTACCGCCAGTCAGTCACAGGAGCGACAGCCATTCCATACTTGAACGTCTCTCCTCCATCCTGCTCGAGGGTCTTCAGTGTGTTGAACCCCCCGTAGCTCCAGCCCCAGATCGCCAGTCGATCGGCATCGACATACTTTTTGCTGGCCCATATTTTGGCCGCGGCGATCTGATCGTGCGCCTCGTAGTATCCAATGTTGCCTCTCGTGATGCATCGAAGCTTCCGACCAAGGAAGCCCGTGCCTCGTCCATCCACTGTCACCACAATGTACCCGAGACTGGCGGCAATGTATGACTGAAAATCAACCTTGAACTTTTTGTTGACTTCCTGCGAGCCTGGCCCGCTGTATTGGTAGAAAAGAACAGGGTACTTCTTCTTCGGGTTAAAGTGCGGCGGACGACGCTCGAGGACGTTCAGCTCGAAGCCATCAACATTGATTGTTTGATAGTTGAGGATGGGCATCTCAAGCCGGCGTACGAAGCGGTCAAGCGCCTTGTTCTCCTCAATGACCTTCTCGTACTTGTCATTGTTTGATGGCGTGCTGATAATCTTCTGCCATGGAATTCCGGGACCGTTGTAGGTGACCAAGGCGTAAGAGCCACCAGCTGAGAAAGAAGCTCCATAGTAGCCCGAACCTCCATTCTCCAGCATTTCGCTCTTTCCAGTACCATTCAGGAACACTGAGTAAGCGTGTCGTTCCATGGAACCCTTCTCAGTTGAAATGTAGTACACCAGATTGTTCTTCAGGTCCACGCGAGAAGGCGCCTCAACGACTTCCCACTCGCCCTGAGTGAGCAGCACAGGCTTGTCGCTATCCAAGGGTGAGAAGTAGCCGATGTGGTCGTAACCTTCGTGGATGATTGTATCAATGTATCCATCATCCTTGCGGCCGTTGTCGGGATCAGCTGGTACGAACGTTGTCTTCTGTGAGACCTCCATCCAGCCTCCATCCAGCTCAGCAACGTTCTCGGTTCTTACCGTCTTGCCAGTGCGCTTTTCGACGTCCATCAAGACAAGCTTCAAGATGTCGCTCTCGCGATTGGTTTCACGAACAAGTACTTGCTTTGTCTTTCCGGCCCAGACAATCTCGGTGATCAGACGGTTTTCGTCCTTGAAGTCGTCTTCTATCTCAACGCTGAAGACTTCGCCCTTTTCGACGTCGTAGAATTGCAGCGAGACGATGGGGTTGGGCGCGCCTGCCTTGGGGTATTTGATGTCGCGAACCTCAGGGTAGTTCTCTTCACCAGCCTTGGGCTTCTCTCCGCTAGGCCGTGATACGAAGTACTGAACCGGGTATGTCGGGACGGTGGACTCGTCGGTGCGCAGGAATGCGATGTACTTGCCATCCTCGGACCACCATGTCGCACTGTTTCCTTGGAAGACCTCCTCCTCGTACACCCAGTCAGGTACACCATAGAAAAGCTCAGAGCCACCGTCTTTTGTAATCTGTATAACCTCCTTGGAGTTCAACTTGCGGAGAAACATGTTGTTGTCTCTCGTGAACACGACCGCATCCGACTGCGGCGATAGCGAGGCCAGCTGTATGACGCTGTTTGGCTGGTCAGGATCCAGAGCTTCGCCAGTCTGTGTTTCCACTTCAAAAATCCAGTACTTCGCAGTACCGGAATGTCGCCAGTTCTTCTGGTAATCTGACATGACAAGCACCTTCTTGAAATCCTTACTCGGCCAAACATCACTGGGATAGACGAATGTGCCATCCACCTCAAATGTGTTCTTCTTCATCAACGTGGTCTTGCTCTCAGAAGACGTTGCCTCGCCCTTGGTCCTTATATCCTCAACTACAAGGTATTCCTCGTTGCTCGAGCCTTTCTCAAGCAATAAGCCATCCTCGCCCTCTGGTCCTGGTATCCATGCGACGCTCTGTTGTTGGGGATAAAAGCGACCTCCGAAGACGTCGTCCAATGTGATTTTCCTCCCCGAGCCCTTGGTAGAACTAGCGAGAGGGTCGTGTGGCCTGGTCGAAGCATGCTTGTAGCTGCCGTTCATCAAGAAGAATACGAGCGCAAGCGCCCATCCAGCTACACAGGCCGTGCCTACGATCCATAACCATCTTCTTGTCTTTTGGTCTACAGCAATGGGGGCCTTGTACCGCCCATCCTCGATGTCAAACGGCTCGCGCGCCTGGCTTGCGTCGTCATCGTCGTCCGTGTACTTCTCCCCACGCTTCAGTTTCGACGCACGATTGAGGGACGGATCGTTGATGTGTTCGAGGACGAGCGATGTTGTGGAAATCGAGGATATGGATGTTTCGGAGCCGTCTTCTGAAGTGCGCGCGGATCTCTCTTCTTTGGTCAGCAGCTCCGTCTCCTCCTCCTTCGTGGCGCGCTGTCGCGGCATGGTAATGATTAAGTAAGATCAAGTACGCAGACAATTATAACATTTTAGTAGCAGGTGACGCAGGATCAGATGAGACCAGTCTCAGGAAAAGGGTATAGTGGCAAGGCGCAGGTGCGAGTTATTAACAGTGTCCAGCTGGGCGGTGTTGCGGAGTTCACGCGGAGGTGCGGGAGCTGGTGTTGGCCGAAACGCCCCAAGCCGCTCTTTGACGCAAGGGGCCGCTGCACTAAGACTTGCACTATAATGGGATTTTGGTACTCGTTTCTATTCAAGCCTCCTCAGGGAAACTATTGGAAGAATGGCGCTACAAACTGTGCCAAATCTAGAAAGTATACTTTTCTTCCGCTGCTCGCTTCCGTGCAGCCCTCATCTGCTCTGATCCCGCAAAACTTTGAACCAATTGAGCAATTGCCTTACTCCCTACGGACACTGATACAGCCAAGAATCCGTTATTACGCTTCATGTTTCTACGACGGTGTCGGTTTGTGGATGGATTGTCAGATGGTTCCACCGAATAATGACATCTGTTCTGCAGTGAAGATGACCGCTTGATTAGACTGCTCGCGCACTGGCCCTCTAGAATGGCGCATACTGCCAATGACCGTCGATTTATCCGTCTATGATGGTAATGGGCCAAGATAATCCTAAAAGCTTCGCTTAGCCGATGGTCGACAGGTTCGACCTTCATCTCTCTTACCTCCTTCATGGTGCCGACCGCATACATCTTGTCCACCTCTGATCTTAGACCCTTGATCTTTATGCGGATGTTGGTGCCCTTCTCAATGACCTGCTCTCCGTCGTCGGTCCACTGCGGGGGTGTAGCGTTCGCGTCGAACTTGATTTCAGCGGGGATCATCTGTCGCTGTTAGTAATGGATGGAGGCATGGAGCATGGTGAGATTTACACTGCGTCCCACAAAGGCCTGCAAAGATCCACAGTCGACGAAGAAGCCAGTACGGAGTACTGAGGTGACAATGCCGTCCATCTTGACATTGTTAGCAATGGACTCGATGATCACGTCGGACGCTTCCACATACCACCTCGCCCTTGTATGGCCGCCATACGACCGCCTTGTAGTGGACAACGTATTCGGCAGAGCCAGAGCCAGGCATCACTTTGCCATCGGAAATGTCGAACGAGTCCAGAATGCACACAATGGTGTACTTTCCCGTGCTCGATCCCTCCTCTTTTTGTAGCAGCTCGCGGTGGATGTGCTGACGGATGAGCGGGCCAAAGTACGAGGGATGCAGCTGGATGGTCTTCTCAAGCTCTTTGAGGAAGAACATGTTGCGCGTTGTACGGCGGATACAGTGGAGTAGATGCGCGGTGTGGATGGGTTGCACGGTTCAACGGTGGAGATCGAGACAAGGTGAAGATAGGACCGTCGTCCTTGCTATTATGCGACTCTATTGTCTGTGTACTGAGCGGCCCAGTCAAGAGTCGACAGTGTACGGTAGGCAACGCGCGTGCTTCAGCGAGACGCGCCTTCGGCCTGCAACGCAGCCCTGATTCTTATATGCAGCAGCCCATGCGCCCAAGGTGCAGTGTGTTCGCGGCGCCCGTGCAAGTCCGAGGATACAGTGGGAGCAGATGTGGGCGGAGTGAGTGTCTTGTAGCCGTGCAATGGTCGCGGCAGGAAAGGTGAGCTCCAAGGGCTGCAGGGCTCTCGGCGCGGAAAATCACTCGCTAAGGCCCGAGCAGTGACCCAACTCCCACCTGCCAGCTTGCGCACCCCCACACACCCATGTCGTGATACCCTTTCACCCTGCGCCATCATCTCTCGGCTCCCGCCGCCGGTGCCTTGGTCCTTCCACACTCTCCGAGCTCGATTCTTCACCCTGCGCTTCCAAGACATGATTTAGTCTCTTGACGCCCATCCCACTCTTTGACACGCGCCCAAGTTCCCCATCCGGCACCATGTCTCTCAATCTAGAGAAACAACTCGTCTTCGTACGTCATTCTTCAACAGATGTCTGTACTTGGCTGACTGGAATGTAGTACGGAGCATACCACCATAATAAAGTAGGCTCTGCCGTCAGAGAGCATCTTCACATGTCAACTAACATGCCATGTGTCAGGTCAACGTCGGAATACATCTGCTCTGTGTACCTCCGATCCTATTGACGTCTTTCCTACTAGTAAGGAATCCGAGTGCTCTCATCGCGGCCCCTCTGACACAGCAGTAGCTCACCAACACGCCTGCCGTCCCTATACCCTCATGGCTCTCGGTACCTAATCTCCCGCTCAACGTCGGCACGGCCGGAGCCGTTCTGTACTCGACCTTGTACATCCTCATGGAACCTGTCGCAGGTGCCATGATTGCTCCGATCCTTATTGGCAGCACCGCGTATGCGAACCACCTCACCTCCACGTACGGTGCGACTGCAAACTCGTGGGCCGGCGCAATCAACATCGCATGCTGGATTGCCCAGTTTGTCGGACACGGAAAGTTCGAAGGAAGAGCACCAGCGCTTCTGGACAACCTTGTGCAGGCCATCTTCCTGGCTCCGTTCTTTGTCTGGTTCGAGATACTCTTCATGCTCGGTTATCGCCCCGAACTCAAGCGCCGGATAGACCAGGCCGTTGACTTGGAGATCCAGAAGTTCAGGAAGAGCAAGGAGAAGGGTCAAAATGGATCCGCGAAATGAGGCGCGGCCCAACATCGGATTCATAGCGGATTCGCAGACAAGGACCCAGTTATTGGCACTTGCAGGATAATCGAAGCAGACATCAGAGGACCAGAAGACAGTGCAAATAGTGTATGAATACTGAAGGAGAGGGAGCATTGCGCAGGAGCAAGGTGTACGCGGCGTCTTGAGGTATACGTTGTCTTTGATAGTCAAGTTTGCATAAGTGGCTGCGAGTTTTTAAAGATTCACATAACATAGTAGGATACCAATTTAGAATGTTGCTATTTTATACCTGGAGAGCATGACATTGGTTATATCAACCCCCATCTCTTGAGCAACCGTGCAGGGAGAATACTCAACATGTTGGCGTAGCTCCTTTTTGCCTACTACAGCAAGACAGCAAAGCCTGTGAGAATATCTATCAATAGCTTCGACGGCTACAATACTGTGCAGTCATATAATCTGTCGGGCAATTTGTTGATGTAGACTGCAGGATGGTGGAGGGTCCGTCGGCTTTTGTTTGATTAGGCACTTGTATGCGTTACGAGTACTGATGTATTTAGAGGACTTTGCAGGCAACTGCGCCAACTGTACAATGTACGCTTCGAGTGATGCTTATGATCTGATTGTGACAGTATTGAGCTGCAAAGAAGGCTATTCTCTCAATTGTACCATACACCGAAACGCTGTCCGAAGGTATCCACAAACATTTACTTTATCTTTATCAAAGTGTGGGGTATCGAGCAGATACATGAGGTTCGTGTTTCGTATCGAGACGTCGTACAAAGAGTTCGATAAGATATGAAAACCAGGTGGATGCTCCATTTCGTTTGCCTGATATCTGGTTCACAATCTCCAGTCAAATCATGGCTCGTTGAGTGCCAACGTGGTGGTGTAGTGAGAGAGCTCGGTTGAGATGCGGCTTTTTTAGGATTAGGGTAGACGCCAAGGTCCGCGCTTTCCTCCCGAACCGCAGGACTTTCTTCCTCACAGCAGAGCTCCCCATCCTGCACTCCATCACCATCTCCCCTCTTCCATACCTGCATCAATCTCAATTGGTTGCAGAGCCTCCGAATTAGACTCTTGAGCAGCTGCAGCCATGTTCTCAAGGGCCATCCGCCAGTCGAGCCGCCGGGTCGCTGCAATCTCTGCCACGAGCAGGATTGCGTCGGTAAGTCCATCGCAACCGCCTGCAATTGCGCCTGCCGCACGTCCAGCCATCGCCAGCAGCCTCCAGAACCGATATCCGATGCCATTGGCGCCGCAATGGAGCTTCGTTGATGGAACTGCCTGGGCTGCGCGGCGGCGGGACCAGCTCCCCTCTACCGAAGTGCAGTACTGACGCCTTTTGTCCGCCCACAGACCCGCGCTCCCGCGTTCACCAACGCCATCCGATCCTACGCCGCCGATGCGAAGGCCACCCCCACCGAGGTTTCCTCCATTCTGGAGCAGAGGATCCGCGGTGTCCAGGAGGAGAACAGCCTCTCCGAGACTGGACGTGTCCTGTCCGTCGGTGACGGTATTGCCCGTGTCCACGGCATGAACAACGTCCAGGCTGAGGAGCTTGTCGAGTACGCCACTTACACACCACGACAATTTGCCATGGAAGCTAACGGGGTGACAGGTTCGCCTCCGGTGTCAAGGGCATGTGCATGAACTTGGAAGCCGGCCAGGTCGGTGTTGTGCTCTTCGGTTCTGACCGTTTGGTCAAGGAAGGCGAGACCGTCAAGCGTACCGGAGAGATTGTCGACGTTCCCGTCGGTGAGGCTCTTCTCGGACGTGTCGTTGACGCTCTCGGTAACCCCATCGACGGAAAGGGTCCCCTCAAGACTACTGAGCGCCGCCGTGCTCAGCTCAAGGCCCCCGGTATCCTGCCCCGCCAGTCCGTCAAGGAGCCCGTCCAGACTGGTCTCAAGTCCGTCGACGCCATGGTTCCCATTGGACGTGGTCAGCGTGAGTTGATCATTGGTGACCGTCAAACCGGAAAGACCGCTGTTGCCCTCGACGCCATGCTTAACCAGTACGCAACTCTTCCCACGACCTGCAAGAAAGACACGCTGACATGAAGATTAGGCAGAGATGGAACAAGGGAACCGACGAGAAGAAGAAGCTTTACTGTATCTACGTTGCCGTTGGTCAGAAGCGATCCACCGTCGCCCAGCTCGTCAAGACCCTTGAGGAGAACGACGCCATGAAGTACACCATCATCGTTGCCGCCACCGCCTCTGAGGCCGCCCCTCTGCAGTAAGTTACACCTGCGTACGGTCTGATACGAGACGTCCACTGACTTCGCACTAAAGATACATTGCTCCCTTCGCTGGTTGCTCCATGGGTGAATGGTTCCGTGACAACGGCAAGCACGCCTTGATCATCTACGATGATTTGACCAAGCAGGCCGTTGCCTACCGTCAAATGTCCCTGCTTCTCCGCCGTCCTCCTGGCCGTGAGGCTTACCCCGGTGACGTTTTCTACCTCCACTCTCGTCTCCTTGAGCGTGCCGCCAAGATGAACGACAAGCTTGGTGGTGGTTCGCTCACTGCTCTGCCCGTCATTGAGACCCAGGGTGGTGATGTGTCCGCTTACATTCCCACCAACGTCATTTCCATCACTGATGGCCAGATCTTCTTGGAAGCCGAGCTCTTCTACAAGGGTATCCGTCCCGCCATTAACGTCGGTCTCTCTGTCTCCCGTGTCGGTTCCGCTGCCCAGGTCAAGGCCATGAAGCAGGTTGCCGGTTCCCTGAAGCTCTTCTTGGCCCAGTACCGTGAGGTTGCTGCTTTCGCCCAATTCGGTTCCGATCTCGACGCTGCGACAAAACAGACCTTGTCTCGCGGTGAGCGTCTCACCGAGCTCCTCAAGCAGAAGCAGTACTCCCCCATGGCCGTCAACGAGATGGTTCCTTTGATCTACGCTGGTATTAACGGTCTCCTCGACTCCGTACCCGTTAGCAAGATTCTTCAGTGGGAGGCTGACTTCCTTGCCCACCTCCGATCAAACGAGCAGGACATGCTCAACCAGATCGACCGGGAAGGTGCGCTCAGCAAGGACCTTGAGTCCAAGCTCAGGGAGGTTGCACAGAGCTTCACCAAGAGCTTCGCGGCATAAACGAGTTGAAGGCTGGAAGAGTGGGTACTGTCTATTCCAATGTTCTGAGGGGCCAAAAAAGTGCTGATTGGTCTTTGAGAATAGATGTATAATAGAAGATGCGTCCTCGCCATCAGCTGTGTCTCAATATGGAAGATTTGTTCGTTTTTCTGCATTGACATCAGCCTGGCAACGCACGCCTACCTTGGTCGACGAATACCTCTTGTGATTCCCTGTGCTCCTGTTAGCGGTACATATACGGCTCTTTTTCAGCTCATGGAAGTGGGATGGTGGAGGCTCTGTATATGACAAATGAACGTTTCCTCTGTTATACTTGTTGCGTGCTTGAGGTGTGTGTGACCATGATCTTGATACATGTACAAATCTACGCAGGACCTCGTTTGCTTCTGCTGCAGCTGGCTATCATCTTGGAGCATACGGTGATCATTGTTGGTAGAATTCAAATAGTTAGGAGGTACCCTAGATACATACATTACTTCATGCCTCACACCTCTATATACGGGGGAAACACTGACAACCTCCAAGGGCAAGTATAAAAGACTTTCTAAAACTGCAAGCTTGTTTGTAGCAGGTAAACGTGATGTAGAATGTCTGGATATGGGATGAAATTCATAGCCTACTCCCGTGGCTGGTAGCCAGATAATACCCGGGACACCATATGATTGGAAAGAAACGCTTCACGACACGGATTCGATTCTAGTAGTCTATAGTAGGTACTCGTCTATCCAAGCGATCTAAGTAAAAAGACCATATCCAAATACGTCTACTTCTGCCTTCCGCGTCCCCGTTCTTCTCCGTCACTAGCATCGCCGTCCTTGAATGGATCGTCGCCGATTTCCACGGCATCACCCGTCTCAGGTGGCTCATCTCTGTACTCATCGTCCCACGTAGTGCGGAGACTGATATCGTCATCCTCTTCACGTAATCTTTCGGCAGCTTCCAGCGCCCCCGGGTCGTCCGCGTATTCATGTTCAAGGTCCTCGATACTCATGCGACGGATACCCGCACGCTCCTCAGCTTCTAGCTGTGCCGCGCGGGCCTTGGTCTTGCGGTATACGAGCCAGCCTGTGGTCACACCCGCAACGAGACCAATGAAGATGGAAACGTAAGATAGAGCTTTTGTGCTGGGGTCCATTTTGCCTCCACTTTCGGCAATCTTCTCGAGTTGACTTCCGATGAATATGTGAAGCATCAGCTTTGGTGATACTATGGCTGTGGCTAGAGCGTAGGATGCCCAGTGTACGGTAGGGAAGGTTGCGACAGCACCGTTGGAGATGGAGTATGGTAGCGGGCATAGTCGGTACATGACGAGGAGTTTGAGGCCGTCGTGTTTGAGGGTAAGGGAGAGGGCAGCGAAGCGCGTGTCATTCGCTATGAGACGGTGGACCATGGATTTGAGGAGGGTGCGCGAGAGGAGGAAGGATGCTGTGCTGCCGGCAACGGTTGCTGTCGCAGCTATGAACCAACTGGTCTAATGTCAGATTGCATGTTGTGAATAACGTATGAATCATACCCGTTTGGAAAACCATAGACAAAGCCGGCTATGGTGAGTAAACTCGAATACCCGATTAATGGCGGAAATGATACGATGAAGATCAAGACCCAGAGTATCAGCCACCCGGCCGTCACGTCTCTCCACTTCTTCGCGACGGGCAACAGGGCCCCGAATATGCGCTCGTTGTACACCAAGAACAATATGCCGCCCACTGCCAGCACCAAGTTCCCTACGAAGAACAGCACTTTCTGCAGGGGAGAAAGTTTGTTGTATTGATCCAGTACTCGTCGCGAGAGCGTATCGTACTTGTCCATGGCGCGCTGCCGCCATGAGCTGTGTTGACTTTGGTGCGATGCGTTGCGCCGGAAGGTAGATGATTGCGAACGCCGGCTCCATATTGGCGTCTGGCCTGTTTCTTCATCTTCTAAAGGTAGCGCGAGAGCGCGGACATCGTAGTCGCTCGCCGGCATGCTGATGGATGCCTCTATACAACACGGGGAGGCGCGCCTGACGGAGTGGCGCGGAAGTATGCGGAGGTAAGAGGATGTGAATGGGGTAGGGAAGTGAATAGAATGGTAATGGGAGATGTTAGCTGATACAACTGGAGACGGACATTCCGCGTGGTGGTAGTGGAGCGTCGGAGGCAGCTTTGGTGTGAGATGCTAATGCTAGTGTGGGCGCTGTTGGAGAGCTCTGGGTTTCATCGTCATCCGGGCGGACGAACGTGGTGCATCCGCCATCCGCCCTGCATTAGGCGATTAGATCAGATCGACCCCGAGTTGAAAAGCAGTTTTGCTCGGCATGCGCGTGGGACAACTGTATGTGATTCGATGATTGCAGTATTGTGTGCGCATATACTGTGGCATATGTTCCGGTCATGTTGACAGCTCCGAGCAACTTACTGCATCCATGGATGTTTCCACGGACCCACACGACGCAGAGCACGTGATTACTCAGCCTCTCGCAGTCTGTGGCGCCCATAGCCCTATTCGAAGGTACTTGAGGCATATGTTGCAGCTTCTTTTTCCGCCGACGAATGCCATCGCAGCACTTCTTATCCAGCCCCAGTCGTCATCCTCGCTCAGCTGAGACTCACACGCACCGCATCACCACCCACTCGAGGCTCCAGGGCCATGTAGGGCAGACCGGGAGCAAGTGCTGGAGATTACCGTTCCCGCTGTATGGTCGACGTTGCTGCACGGTGCAAGCATCCCCCACCCCTACGTAGTTGAGCCTAGTCCCTTGAGCTTCATTCGCGCTCGAGATCGCCCCAGGCATTCCATCACTCTGCCCGTTTTGGCGCACTTGGTGTGTCCTGCAGAAGAAGGCTGCGGGACTGGTTATTGCCCTTCGTTGCAGCTTCATTCCTCCTGTGACGCGCCGGTCGCTCCTCTGCCATTACCCGCAGTACTTGTAATCACCCCCGACGGCCTCCTGTCTCGACCTGAACCTCGACCTCTGACCTTACCCGTCCTGCGCGCCACGTCTGAACACCCATCACCCAGTATCCTTTGCTTGCTTGGAAGTAATCGCCATGGTCGCCGACGACTTGTACGAGAAGGCGCTGCCTGTGCTGCAGGACGAGGCCCTGGATGAGGAGGACAAGACGGACAAACTCGAGGAGCTCATGCGCAAGGAGACCAACCTCACGGGCAAATCACTCGAGAACATCGTTCTGGACTGCCTCTGGCGCTATCGCGACGCCGGCAGCTCTTCCAGCTCTCCCCCCAGCCGCCATACCATCATCCGCCGTCCCTCGCCAGCTCCCTGGCAGGCCAATCGCGCCCCTACTCCTGTCAACGCCTCCCCGCGCATGGTACACCCTCCACCGGGCTTTCCCATGCCACCTGGATTCGCGCGCACAAAGTCGTCAACCGCGTCCCCCTTTACTTCCCCGCGACCCTCGCCTCGCCTTGCTTTTTCCACACCGCATATCCCCCACAGCCCCAGCCTGAGCGCATACCAGTTCAGCGAATGCGCCAGCCCCAACACAGAGTCGTATGGCGACCTCGATGGCCACTCCGTCGACTGGCTAGTCAACGATGACGCTGCGAGCACTGAGTCGTCTCTCCTGGGCGACGGCACGCTCAATGGGGCCGCGGCCGAATGGGTGCAGCCCCAGACCATGGACATGGGCCCATACGACATGCTGCGCTCGATTCTCAGGGACGACCGATCAGACGAAGAGCTTGAGAAGGTTTTGGAGGCCAATGGCTACGACCTCAGTGCTGCCCTCCTCGCACTCATGGGACAGCAACTCGATGTACAACAGCTCCCTACTACACCCTCCGAGCACCCGGGATACATCATCGGAAAGTCCATGAGCCCGGCATTCAGGCCTAGTACACCCGTGGGCCAGCAGAAGAGCAACATCGTGTGCAAGTACTTTTTGTCGACTGGACATTGCGCTCGAGCCGACTGCAGGTTTAGCCACGACACCAGCAAGACATTATGCAAGTAGGTACATTTACAGACATCTAGGTTGTCTAAGCTAACACGCAATTTAGATACTTTCTAAATGGGAATTGCTTAGCTGGCGATACATGCCTCTTTTCACATGATCCCTCAGCTCTCATGGCTCGTATGGCTGTATCAGACGTCCAAACTCCACCCATACCCAACTTCCAAATGTCCGATTATGAGTTCCCCACACTCCACTATAACGGCTCTCCGCTAGGCACTCCGTCGATAACATCTGCCGCGACCTCTTTGGAACAGCTCTACGGTCTCACAGGTGGTGGCCCCACACGCCCTCCACCAGGACTAAGTCCTTTCGCAAACTTCACTCCTGGGGGCGGTAGTCGCCCGCAGTCTAGAACTGGCAGCCGCCAGACTTCGCGTGCTACTACACCTTCGGTGCTTGCAGTTGACGACAATGACGCTTTCCCTAGTCTAGGCTCCGCTGCTGCTGCTAAGACGGGAAAGCGTCACCATGGCAAGCGAGGTGGACATGGCCATCACAAAGACGCGCCAGGACCTAACAATCTAGCAGATGTTGTTCGCATGTCGCCTGTTCCGACTCCTGCTACTCCGGCTCGCAAGGGATTGAGACCAACCAAGAGCTTCACAGGATCTCGCGAGAACAGTGTGGCTGCCCAGGCGATACCCGCTCCTCAGCACATTCCATGGCTAGAGACAGGTGAAAAGGGCAATCAGGCGTATCTCAAAGCTCGCGCCGAGGCTTTCAAGCATGGCAGTCTGCGCAACAAGTTTTTGCAGAGGTAAGACGTATGCCTCGTCCTACGACATTTCACCGCTAACATACAACAGCGCTGCTCAAGCTTGGAACCGCAGCGATTCGCGCGCGGCGAAAGCTCTGAGTCTTAGGGGGCAGAGTGAGAACAACCTGATGCGTGAAGCTCACCGTGAAGCTGCTCGGATCCTGTACGAAGACCGCAACAAGGATAGCGATGGCTCGAGAGAGCTGTATGTTGATCTTCACGGTACGTCACACTGGAAAGGTCGTTTATAACAACACTAACTTCAGTCAGGTCTGCATCCAGATGAGTCGGTTTCGTATCTCGAGGGCATTCTTCTGAAGCACAGCTCGTCTTCTCGTCCAGTCTATGCTATCACAGGAACAGGTCACCACTCCAAGAACGGCAAGGATAAAGTTGGCAAGGCTATTCGCGGCTTCCTAAACGAATGGCGCTATGCCTTCCGTGAATTTTCTGTTCCTGGCGACCGCAACAATGTAGGTGGCATTCTTGGTATCGACCCGAGTAGCTATGACAAGAGCGTGGCGGAACGGCCAAAGGAATCGGAATCAGATGGAGACAGCGCAAAGAAAGACACCAAGATTCGCATCATGAAGAGAGATGATGTGATAGATGCGCCGAAAGGACCGAAGCGTACTGCTTGATCTGATTGAGTGGGAGTGGAAGGTACCAAGTAGGTAGCATGAAATAAGAAAGAGTTTACTTCACTACTTGTTTGGTGATCTAGGCTATGTCAACGCGTTGGGTAAGTGTGTCGCCGCAAGAAATTGAAAAGGTGTGCTGCAGCCTACGTTAGTATCGGAACGAAAGTTGACAAACTTTCACTGCCATGTAGACTTCTGGGTTATCTACGTCCATTCATATCTGTAGGTGGTGTCCAATTTTTCCCTTGGATGGGGTGGCCGAGATGTGCCAGCTCGGTGAAGCTGCTCGACTGAGGAAGCCACGCCCAACGTCGTGCTTGCTACTCTCGTCTGGACCCACTATCTCTCACCTTATGGCACACACAAGTATTCATTTTCGTCCCTTCTCACCCGTAGCGGTCGCCTTTTCCAACGTGTTCCCTCACCAACATCTCTTGCCCTCACCACCGCGTCGTTTCAGCTAGTGTGTTATCGTCACTCACTCTCGTCCCCCCGCAATGGGTCCCCGAAGACCTAGTTCAGCGACAGATGTCGACTCACGTATGCCGTTCGCATCGGCGGAGGCACTGCTATGGGGGCTAGAGATGAAACAACAGCACGCCCACTTGCTCACAGAGATGCGAACACTTCAGAAGCATCATGAAGAATACGAAGCCCGCATCAGATCTACCGAGCATGTAGCAGAGGCTGCCGAAGCTGCTACGTCCAGGGTCCGCCACTTGGAGCAACAGCTCGCAGCGATCGAAGCCGAAGACGACGATAAGGCTTTCGAAAAGTGGGCAGCAGGCGAGATGACACGGCTAGGTATCTTTGTTGACACGAACAAGCACGTCAGACAGAAGCAGATCGAGTTGGACGGCATTGTTTCTCATGCTGTGGACGATCTCGATAAGCTCAGACAGGTCCCCAGGGCACTGAAGGGTGTTCTTCGACGCCTTGATCTTCTCGAGTCTGGTCGTAATCAAGATGCGCGTCGGATCAAGAGCTTGGAGGAAGAAGTCACTCGGCTCAAATCTACGCGACAGGATGCCACCTCCAAGTCCAACACCGCTGGCCCACAGACCGTTTCCAGGCCTCAGCAAGGCAGTCTGACATCCATGACACCGTCTCGATTACTCGACGCCGAAATTGCCGATGCAACAAGCGACACGGACGATGAAGACCTGATACTCATGCCTGGGTTTGTACATGAAGAGATCCAAGTACCCCAGAGTCCAGAGATGAGAGAGAAGTAAGAGTGGCCTGCGAAACTATCTTTTCCAATGCTAACGACTATTTTAGGAGACCAGTCGATACGTCCATTTCAGATGTGCCTCCAGGTCATCCAGTAAAGTCAGCAAGACAGAGACTGATGCAGAGGCCTTCGATCCACAACTCTATGTTGCCGCATCTGGCAGAGGAACAGAGACAAATTCGAACACCTGCTCCAAGGCCTAGTCAACCAATATATGCTGCTCCTGTTGCAACACAGCTGGTCCACCACAACCGCCCGACTTACCCTTCTCCCCCGATTCCGGTCCCAGCCCCAGCTCCAGTGCCGGTTCCTACGCGAAAGCCTCGCCCACGTGCTAGAGTCGCCCCACCTCCAACACAGCTGACCGATAATGACATTACAAGAAAGCGAAAGCAGCCCACGGAAGAGCCCCAGACTCAAAGGCTGACTCGTGCCCAAGCTAAGAGGATTCAAGAACAGGAAGCTGAAGAGCGAAAGCCGCATGTAACAGGTATCGAATCACTCCTCCCACCAACACAATTAGTGGAGCCGGCTCTCTCATCGCGCAAGAAGCAGAAGACTGTCCATGATCAAGGATCAGATGATATCAAGACCAAATTCATCACACCGATTCGGCCAACCACCAGAGCTCCAGCAACCACAAAGCGCAATGCTGCTGTAGGTAAGAGCAAGAGTACCGCGGTTGAACCCACTCAGTTGGTTACGAGAAGTCCTGCTAAGTCGAACGTACCTAAAGCCACCATTCCACCTGCTAAGAGGAGGAATCCTTCGCCAGTCCGACCGAGCGCTGTAAAGGAGGAGCAACAAAACTCACTCGTCGTCATTCTACGCAGTCCACAGAAAGCGACGGGGATTGATCGTAGCGAGAGCGATGATATGCGTACCACTGTGGCAGACAGAGCTAAGATGTCACCTCGCAAAGTAGCAGCTGCGCCACTGTCACGTTCTAAGGCTATTCCTAAGCCTTCGAGCACACGCATTCCGGGCGGCCGGAGCAAGCCAGGCGTCGGGTCACTCGCTGAGATTCTAGCATCCTTCGGAAGGAAATGAGCCTCATTGATTGCTCTCAATTAAAGAGCTGACCTTATGTTTCGCTAAACTCATACAACCCCTCGCGATCCGCAACTGGTACCTCCAAGTTGGCCTCTTCGATATCTTTTCCATCCACCTTAAGCCCTGCACGCATAATGTCACCCGTCTTCACAGGGCCTACACCCTTCGGCGTTCCCGTGAGTACGATGTCGCCCTTCTCCAACGTCATGACCCTGCTAATATCGCTCAGTTGTCTTGGGATTCGGAAAAGCATCAATTCGGTGTTGTCGGACTGCTTCATCTCGTTGTTGACTGAGAGCCAAAGGTGTGCTTTCTGTGGGTCTGGGATTCTGTTCTTTGCGATGAAGTTGCTGATGGGCATGAACGTGTCGAAGCCCTTCGCGATAGACCATGGAAGTCCTTTTCTTTTCGCCTCGTCCTGTACGTTACGGGCTGTCATGTCAATAGCGAGGATATAGCCTGGGGACTGAATGTTAGTCTGACGGATCTCGACATACTATTTTATTTGGCTGGATGTATGGCGTTCTACGTACCTTCGATAGCATCCATAGCACCCTTAGTATCTTCAGGATGCAGATCCCTCAACGTCTTTCCCATGATGAGACCAAGCTCAACTTCATAGTGCATGTTTACACCACGTGGGCGAAGGACTGGGCCAGCACCTGGTAGCAAGATAGACGACGGTGGCTTCAGAAAGAAGAAGGGCTGCTTAGGCGTAGCACTGGACAGCTCCTTGATGTGGTCTGCATAGTTTCTGCCTATGCACATGACCTGTAAGAATGTTAGATTACACGAAGAGCGTCTTTGCCAAACGTTGTCCTTTCAAGGTTTCCAAACTCGATCTTCCCGAGGTCAGCACACGTGTGCCATTGAGATGGCACATATCTTCGCACATGATGACATGTGAGCAACTCTATGGCTGCAACCCTCCCTATCACGCTACTTCCCAACTCTTTCTCCTTTCCGGCCTCGTTGATAACGCGAACATCACACGAAATCACATACCTTGCGGCAATTTGCCCTGATAGCTTGAATACTCGCCATACTTAACGAAGCCCAACCAACGTTTTCCAGAAGAGGACCCAAAAGCACGTACGAATGATTGAAAACAAAGATCGCACACCGTCTTCGGCAAAGTACTTAGCCGGCAATTGACGGGGGAGTTTTGATCTGGACCCCTGCCCGCCACGGGGAGTTGGGAACCGAGATGTGGGGTGAACGTCAGAGCTTCAGGCCATGCATCCCACTTGCGATCGCATCGCAACACAACCAACCTACCAGAAACGCTCCCACGCTGCATTACACAGCTATTACCACGCACGACCAAACAGGCCTCGAGCTTCTCGTCAGCAACAGCAGATATGGCGCAAACCCAAGGAAACACAATGCAACTCGCGGAAATACTATCTGATCTCGTCTCCCTGCGCGTTTGTGTACGTTACTCTTCCTACACCAGCAAATCTGTACCCTTTCTAATATGACTCCGCGCGCAGGATCCCGCCGCAGCACTAGCCCTCGTTTCCGCGCATTCGAATACCTCCACGTCCACGTCACCTCCATCTTCTCATGATCACGCCGCAAATACTACAACAGACCCAGGGTCGACAACAACGATGGACGATGAACAAGACCCAGAGCTGAAGCGCGCAAAAGACCTGCTGAAATTTCACTATGAGGTCAAGGAGGCGCATAAGAGGGGCGAGTTGGGCAGGGGTCTGGAGGAAGCGAGGAGTTTGGTTAGAAAGGCTGTTGGGGGGTGAAGGAGGTTGGGGTTGAGTATGGAACTGCAATATCATGAGTGGGAGCATGGAGTTATGCTGGGAGGTACCAAAAGCGAGGATGAAGCTGGACCTGGTGACGAAGGTCAGAAGGGAGCCATGTCTGGGGTCATGGTCGAAGACACAGAGCTAGCACTGGGGAATGCCGAAGCCGAATGGATGGAGATATCAAGACAAAGGGGGGATTACGTTCGTTGCACACACGTCAGGTCACCTCAGTAGCAACCGCTTGCGCGAAGTTGCTGTATGCAAGAAAGAATCTAGACAGGTGACACTAGGTGTATCACCTGTACTGCGGCCTACAACAATGAGCTGGAAGCCTTTTCTAGAGGAACCAAGATAATGTAGTCGTCTAGGCTATTAAGATACCAACGTAGTAAACTTCTTACATATGCTGCAGTAGGTAAAAAAGAGCGTGCTGAGAAAAGTTCAATGTTCATCATGTACGGGTATGGAGCAGAGAAGAGGCGTTACACGTAAACAGAGACGAGGGTAAAGATGACATTGAGTTAAGAGTAACATCTACATAGGAACCGGTAATCAACGCCAGGTAGAGGGTGTTCTTAGGGAGATTTGGAGTTCACCACCACGATCCAAATACCAATCTTCCAGTTCACTTCACGATCCTGCGGCCGCAAGCATGGCATCGGCAATGGCTTTGATGTCCTCACCAGCCTTCTTTTTCTGGCGGAGAAGCACCATGATGGGGACGGATTCGGGTGGTGCGCGCATCGCCGCAAGTAGCTTGACCTTGTCACGTTTGCGGGTTTTGCTGGCGGACGTTAGAATGGAAGCGGCTATAGGGGAAATGTAGTATATGCTGACAGGGACAGAGGAAGAAGGTACGGTATCAGGTTTGCGGAGAAAGGGTTGGTGTACTCACGTAGCGGTAGTTACAACAGAAGGAGCTGGTGCTTCTGTTTCTGCTACAGAAGGTGCCGCTTCAGGCGCCGGTGCCTCTGGAGATTGAGGCGGCAGGTCTTCAGTCTCTGCCGCAGTATATGCAGGAGCGGCTTCCGGTCTTGGTGCAGCTTCTGCTGGTGCTTCTGGCTCTACTGCTCTGGAAATTGGTACGACCTCAGGTTCCGCAGTCGGTGCTGCCTCGGGTTCTTCTGCGACAGGTGGTGCGAGTGGAGGTTCTGTTGGTGCATCTGGCACTGGCTCAGTGAATGCCGGCTGAGGTTCAGCAGGCACTTCTGGTTCGGCTGCCCTTTCGACAGGCGCGGGCGTAGGTTCGGGCTCGGCAGCTGGTGGTGGAGACTCTACAGGTTCTGTCTCAACGGGCTCTGTAGCAGGCACTTGTAACGTTGGCTCTGCTTCCGGCTGAGATTCTTCTTCAGCTGGTGGGGCAACTTCTGGCTCTGTTGATGTAGCTTCGGCGGGTGCTGTAGCTTTCGGCTCCTCAGCTGATAGTTCTACTGCTGGTTCTTCAGGGACAGCTTCAGGCTCTTCAGCTGGTGGCTCTGCTGCAGGTTCTTCGGGGGCAACTGCAGGTTCTGTATCCGGCTCAGGTGCAGGATCTACGGAGGGTTGATCTGGAGTAGGTGCAGCTTCAGGCTCTCCAGCTGCAGGCTTAGCTGCAGGTTCTTCTGGGGTAGCTTCAGGTGTTTGTTCAGCAGCACCATCAGTCTGAAATTCACCAGGGCCCTCCTTTGGTGGATTGGGGGGAGATTTGAAGTCAAGTTCCGGAGTTTCCCCTGTTGGTGAACCGAACTTTGCCTCGGGCTCTGGCGCAGGAGGAGGAACTTCGTCTTCAGGATGTGGTGGTTCTCTTGTTGGTGACCCGGGCTCTGCCTCGGGCTCCGACGGTAGTTCTGGCTCAACATTCGGCTCAGGTGCAGTTTGATCTGTGTCTTCAGGGTAAGGATTATGAGGCGGTTCGACAGGCGGTGGGGGTGGTGCGGGCCTGTCATGATGTCCGGGCTTCGCAGGCTTGTGAGGACGTTTGGGCTTGGTATGCTTCTCCGGTCGCTCCACGGGAGGCACATCCGAAGCCGCAGCTGATTCCGCCATTACAAGTGCGGATGGAATTAATGATAGACAAAAGATGCTAAGGAAGAGCTATGAAAAGCAACCAGACTGGTGAGATGGGACGCGGGAGAGATGGTATGCTGGCCCAGGTAAGTGGATGAGTGTGGCCACATCCTTTCCAATCGACACATCTTGTCTATATGACAGAAGGAGAAGCTCTGATCCAAACAAGTCGATAAAGTGGCGGCAGGCACAAATGCACAGGTATAGCAGCTGCATACTCAACGATGCCCATTCCACACAGCTGAGTGTAGCATGTTGCGGGAGAGCGGATGAAGTAGATTCATTGCCACGATAGCACAATTCTGTATTTTCAATGTGCACTCATAATTGTGTAGTGTCTACGGATGTCTGCGTTCTGTGATCTCTCGACTCAAGATATGGCAGGGAAAGCGTGAGGGCTGGGACGAATGACGACAGCGTTAGCGTCAGTCGTACCTGCATGAACGACGTAATCCCCGGAGGTTGACGCCAAGCCCGCAGATGGGCCCGCCCGAGCTCCAGCTTTCACCGTCGCGAACTCGTCTCTCCGCACACGCGCCACCCCATTACTCCTGCAACTTCACACTATCTTCAGCCCTCAAAATGGCGCTCAGCATCGATCAGAAGCGTCTCAAGGCGACAAAGTTCCCACCTGAGTTCGACAAGAAGGTCGACATCGAGAAAGTCAACATCGACCTGATGAAGAAGTGGATTGCTAACAGGATCACCACTATTCTCGGTGACGAAGATGACATTGTGGTCGAGACCTGCTACAATTTGATTGAACAGAACCAATTCGTCAGTAACGCTCCAGTTGACACAGGGCAATGTTTGCTGACCGACGCAGCCCAAGATCAAGGAAATCCAGATTCAGCTCACGGGCTTCCTCAACAAGGACACCGCACCTTTCTGCAAAGAGCTATGGGATCTCATGCTGAGTGCGCAGGACAGTCCTATGGGTGTGCCCCGAGAATTGCTCGAAGCGAAGAAGGCCGAATTGCAACAGGAGCAGGTAAGTTGGGTCACGGGCTTGCACGTTTGCCATTGCTAATACCTCATAGCTTTCCAAAGCCGCTGCTGACGCTCGACGCGCCGAAGAACAAGCGCAGAACGCTATGATTGACTCGTTCCGTCAGAGCGAGCGATCCGATCGACCTGAACGATCCGAACGTGGCCGTGGTGGAGGAGGAGGAGGACGATACCGTGGTAGTGATCGTAGGGGACGGGGAAGGGATTTTGACAGAGGGCTTCCACGTCGCGATCGCGACTCAAGATCACCACCGTATGTGTTAGGCCTCTACGCTGAAGTTCAAGACTGCTGACATGTGACAGGAGACGAAGACCCTCACCACCGAATCGCGAGCGTGATGTTTACATACCTGGAGGAGGTCGTGGCCGCGGACGCGGAGGCCGTCGCGAAAGATCTCGCGAGCGTCGTCGCTCACCTTCGGGCAGTCGTTCTGCATCTCCACCACCTCGTCGTGCACGTCGCTCACCATCGTCAGAACCCTCTCGATCCCCACCACCACGACGCCGACCGCGGCGTTCCCCATCAGCTGACCGCTCAAGATCTCCTCCTCGTCGTACGCGTCGTCGGTCTCCTTCCCGTAGCAAGTCTCCTCCTGCAAGACGAAGGAGAGACCGGTCTCGAAGCCGGGACAGCAGGAGGCCACCCAGGCACATTTCGCGATCTAGTTCCCCGCCAGTCAGAAACAAGTCGAGCTCACCAGCACCCAGGCTGCGATCACATTCCCGATCACGAACTCCTCCCCGCCGCCGGCGTCGCTCCCCATCAAGCTCTATGTCTATAAGCCCCGCACGACCGCGGCGGCGCAGACACTCTACTTCATCTGGGGCTGATTCAAACGGTTCTCGCGCCGACATCAAAAAGCGTAAACGATCCGTTAGCTCTAGCAGGTCACGTTCTCGCAGCAAAACCGGTAGGGCTAGACGTCGTGTCACTCGCTCACCCACAGGATCACCGGTTCGTGGAGAGGGTACTCCCAAGTCATAGGCTGCCTATAAGCATGCTCTCTGCAAGACATGTTTAACGGGACCGCGTTCTTCCTATGCAGAAGCGAAGCGGTGTTGGCGGTGCCGTCCAATGAAGAGAGCACACGATCCATCCCGATCCCCACCATATACATCTGGAAAGGAAAGGAAAAGGCAACTATGATCGTTTCAATTGCGACTCTCCTTTAATTTCTTGAATCGTATCTTTGCCCCAGCGCCATGGAGAACTTCAAATCATAATGACATGGATGGATAGAGAATGTCTGTACTGCAACTACGCCCGTTAATAGCCTGATGGCCATTTGTACCCTACACGGCTTTACATATCGCAACCCTGAGCATTCTATTTCAATCTCATAAAGTATTCTTTTCCAATCCCCTTCTACAACGTGCCTGTGATCAATGTGGTGTAGCGCATACATCTTCGATCTGGTATGTGGCTCCAGTGTCGTAGCATGGGCCTGAATATGCAACATAAGTTACCCGCGATAGAAAACGTAGTAGAAATCCATGTAGTTCGCAGACTCCTCTATGGTAGTAAGGAAAACATCGAGTACGTTCCTGTAGCACCTCCGGCTTTTCGGCGCGATGTATGTCTCGGGCTTTGGTGTGACGCTGCGACGCTGTGACACAGGAGTACACGTGTGCAGGGCCATTCGCAAGGTTACAAAGTCGGGTGTGGCCTGTGACCTAGTCTTGTATGTGGCTTTCCGTGGTCGGGCCCTGGTACGTTCGGTGGCCATCGGCGCCCGGTATGGTGTGTAGTTCTTTGCAGAGTTCAATCATCGAAACTTCTCTTCACGACTTCATCCTTTGCGCCGTTTGCACTGTGCAGCTACGACACTGATGTCGTCAAGTTTTCCTAGAATGATGTCAGCAAAGTATCCCATCCAGATGGCTAGCTATACGTACCTCCTTCAATAGACAAGCCCTCATCAATCGCCTTCTCCATATACGGACTCTCAGCAAACGGGTCTTGAGCAATCTCTCTCGCAGCGTTGACCAGCTGCTGCGCCACAAATTGCATACCATCAGCGTACGTCTGATCCTCTGTGTCTTTCTCCTTGTCACCCTTCCACTTCTCCATGCTTTCGCAGATGTTTTCTACAATCTCATGTTCCCACAGATTGTCTACTACGCCATCCGACATTGCCAGGACGACATCTTCTTCCTGGATTTCTACGCAATCCATGGCTGCGTTGTTGTCCGGAGTGTCTGGACTATTAGTCCCTAACTGCCGCGGGCAATCGAACCAGTGCCACTGCTCTTTCGTCCTGAATATGACCTCCTTGCTGCTCGGTCGTATGACGAGGATCTGGGAATCGCCTAGTTGCGTTACGTAGAGTAAGGGGTGGTCTGGTTGCTCGTTGTCTGCCCCAAGAAGCGCTCCGCAAGCGGTGGTCGTGCCGTGCCATTCGTTGGGCGAGGAGGTCGCTTGTTTTGTAAGTTCGTATGCGGTCTGGAGGTATGTGACGGGGTCTGGAGGTGAGGTAGAGGAGTAGGATGCGCTCTCGATTTCAAGTGACCAGAAATGGGCGATGAGGCGGGACCATAGACTGCGGAGTATGGTTAGCACTTGTACATCTTGAAGCGACCAGACGGCACGCGACTTACGCGGCATGACCCTTTTCTCTTGTTGCCCATGCGCCCACGCCATCATTTGCTGCAATGAAGCTCTCACTGACGAGTACCGCATCGTCCCCGTTTGTGACGCCTCTTATCATCTGCCCGTTGACTGTCGGCCGGCGATCGCGACTCTTGTTGTGCGTACTCAGGGGCTCAGAGAAACTCGTCGAAGGCAGCGACAGGAAAGGTGGAGGAAATGGCCGCGAAGGCCTCTTTGCGAAAAGCGCATATCCGGCCTCGAAGTAGAAAGGCAACTTGGACTTGGGCGGCTCAGCGTTATCGGGAACAGGCGTAGTCGTGCCAGCGCCCGTTTGCGCCTTAGACACTTGCTGAGAATACCATCTCGAACGTTGCGGGAAGACGATTACTGCCGACTTTCGGGGTGCTAGTCTCCAGGCTTGTGATAGTTGGTGCTGGAGGAGGGGTCTACTGCGCATGCGAAAGGAAGGTGCGAGCATGCCAGCGATGGGGTATGCAGAGAAGGAAAAGTTCTGTTGAGGACTTTCGCGTCCAAAAATGTTCAACCCAAAAAACCATGCGGAGCCGTCGCTCTACCTTCCGGTGTGTGGGGAACCCGAGAATGCGGTTTGCGCATGGCGACCGTGGATCGGGAATGAGAGAACATGAGTCAGCAGGTGGTATTGCCGTCTACCATGACGTGTGGGTGTCGAAGCGTTCATCTCACGCGAGAAATCGCCATAGAGTTCTTAGGAGTTTCAAAAGTAGTTGAGTGAGATTGCACAGACGTGATATACGGAACATGGTCTTGTACATGGTTCTATGGATTAGTGCTGTGTAAATCAGCGAGAGATCGTCGCTACCGCTGGCACTGTTGCGAAGGCCGGATGCGCCAGGGTACTACAAGCACGTATCTTGTAGTACTTCTAAGAAATATGTGTTATCTTGCCTACTACATTGGTTTGCGTGTGTTTTTCTATAGCTTCTAATTTGGGCTGTGGAGCGCGACTATATGTAAATCTAGCTTTCATGACAGCGCTAGAGGCTACGTAGATACCAGCCTGCCTACCTAGGTACCATCTCGCAGATGTAGGTGTCGTAGATGACTGTTTTCATGAGGATCATTGTCCTTCAAGCCGTGTTGAATTGAGCTTCCATAGCATTGTCATAGGGTATACCAGATAAACGCCTGCCAATGCATCCTATGTTGATCTTCCCAAGTTCCTCCGTTGCCCATGACTGAGCATACAAGCCAACTCATGCCCTCCTCTTCGCGAAATTCTCCAGATCCGCCCGTGTAGCCACGCCCAGGACGAACTTCCTACTCGCGTCCGTCACTACCGCAAACTCCTGCTTCCCGCTTCCATCTACCCCGCCGGCAAAGAACTCCTCGAGCTCTTCCAGAGGCGTCTCTGTGGTGATGACCTTGTATCTCCTGCCGCGACGCTGGAATTTGTGCATGGCAGCCTCGACTGGGTCGCTGTCCTTGACTTTACCCTCTTTGAGGAGTTGTTGGAGATGCGGGATGCTGATGTAGCCGAGTAGGGCGCGGTTCGTTTGCGAGATGACTGTAAGGTGTGTGTAGTCGCGCTCAAGGCCGGACATGAGCGCCCATGATATGGGGTCCGAGGGCTGGATGGACAGCGCAGGCGGGGGGTCAAGGTCTTCAACTGTCGCCTACGGGTCGTTAGACTAGGCATGCCGGGTATTCGGAAATACATACACCACGGTACTTGTCCGCCCATAGTGCTTGGTAGTTGCTGGTAGACGCGCCGTTGGCGGTGGGCGCTTCAGTTGCCATTGTCCTGGTAGGGAGATATTGCGGGGATGTTTGTTACGCAACTTTCAGAGGAAAGCTAGGGATGCAGATCGCCGGGTCGTCGATTGCCTTGCGCTAGCATTTGCAGCATGCGCGGACCGGGCTCTAGCGGGTAAGGCTTTTGCAGTGCCTGTATGTTTCAGAACGTATGACAGACGTTCTAGCCGGCCTGCACGCACCTGCGTAAGCCTACGGCCGCAGGTATCCTGAACGCATCCCTCGACGGTACCGTCTAAGCCTCTCGACTAATGCACTTTCCATGCTGGATTCTCACGTGTCCATTTGATCTTCGTGACCAAATTGGACTCCTGCACTGCGGCTCTTCTTAGGGCACACATGGTTTTGCAGCGCTTAATAGTACACGTGATGGGCGGTCCACTAGCGACAACCACAGGTCTCGCTCGTAGGAGCCGCCCGCTACGAACACCATCAACACCCTCAAAGCGCGAGCAAATGGACATCTCGCATTCTTCGTGTGCAGAGTTTGGATAGCCGCTCTGTACTCTCATTACTTCTCTACCGCACTACGACCACACGATGGCACTACCAGCGCACCACTGCCCCTCGATCGCCCACGTAAACCGGTCGGACGAACGACAATCGCATACATCGCACTAGTAACCACATCGGACGAGAACATTGATGGATATGGAAATCGCACGTCTAGGGCCTCGAGGTTGGCCTACTTATGGCCCCCGTGCCTTGGCTCTGCGAAAGCAGCTTTGACAAGGGCTCTTGTCGAGGCGCTTTACGTTCAGAGGTCGTGACAACGATCATGATCGTGATCATCGCATACCACAACAAAGCGTCTTTTTGTATTGGGGCTCTTAGCATTACTTCGCATATGTCCCAAGAAGAAATGCTGCCGGCGACTGGATCACTCGAGGCGATGGAAGGCAAGTCGTATTGGTTCGTAGCATTTGCACGATATCGGGCTACCACCAGACAATGATCGAATCTGGCTCTATACGTGGAAGCGACATACAACCGTCTTCTCGCCGTGGACACTACACAAGAGATGGCAGATGCAGGCTTATCGATAATAACGCGGGTACGGGATACACCCCCGTCTCGGACCATGACAATCCGGGGAAGCCTTCCACCCAGGAGAGTTCGTCCTCAATCCTGCCTGGGGGTACTATTGATCCTGTATAATGTTCTGGCATATTTGTTATGCGTAACTGATATACAACCCTGGCCGATTTCAGGTTCCACGAGGCGATCCAGACAATACGGGAGCATGGTCAGCATTAAGTCTCGCAGTGTGGTTTCGAATACCGCTATCGAAGCTCGTAAATCTGGCCTTCAGCACGTTCATGATAACGCTCTCGTCCAATGTTCGAGTCGATTGCAGATTCTCTCCGATGCATATTTTCCCGGCATATTGTACGCAGAGTCCCACTGTTGTTACTCTTCCCGACTTGTACGGGGCATCATCGCTTTCATCACGACTTCTCCGAGTCGAGAAAGACATATTTTACGAATTCGGTAAAGAGATGGAATTCGTGCGACCTCTGCAAGGATGCAGTATCGTATGAAACGGCCTGTATTGAAGCATGCTGCCAGGTTCACGAAGTCACGATGCCCTGAAAGTAGATCCGAGGAACAGCAAGGCCTCACGCATCACGGGACCGACACGGCGTAATGATCGCTCTTTGAAGGTGGGTTTAACTGATTTCATTTATTATATTGCAACGTCCTCCTGAATGGCCTTTGGGACGTCGCTGTATAGTTCATCAAGGCAGATGTGCCAAACTTTCAACGCCAGCTTGATTTCGACTTCAAACACTGGCCATCTTATTCAATCAAGGTAACTTACATATATGCACCTATTCTGGACTGTGCAGCTAGAGCTGTCGCGCAGGAGAAGAGTTGCTAAGGCATGGGGACAATGGAGCTGGCAGGGTCGTTGGCTTTGTCTCTATGGTAAGATCCGGAATTTTGGCAGAACGCAGGCTAGACTACAGTGAGTATTTCTTTGTTTTATCTAAATTCAACAATACTTAAGCTGACGACGGTTTAGTAGTAACCGAAATGCAAAATTACCCTGACAAGTCTACCCCGAGCACGTCCAAAACCCCGCAGCTCAGCGTTCTCACTTGGTGCCACGCAACTTAGCCGCTCGCATCTCACTATCTTCGCATCACAAGCGTCATCATTTAACGACGACTACACTGACTTCACAGGACAAGAAAGAGCTAGGAACGGTGGTCTCAGAAGGTGTCGCTTCCATCGGCTTGCGCTCTTACCTAGAGGGCTTCGTCTAGCTCGTCCGTGGCGGCTTCTCACTCAGTGCCGATCGACCGCTCCCCGTAGCCCAACAAAGGGAGAAAGGCGTAGTCGAGAGAGCTGCGCCGACGCGGGAATACCGTTACTTTCGCGTCATCAGCAAGCTTCGTGCACAAGTATTAGAACAGTGGGTTTGCTTGGCCGGAGGCGCGGCTGCTCTCAGGGCTGTACTCCTGCACGGACCCAAGTCATCGCATCGCGCGAAACCTCCCACGACGCAGCAAACACGCCACACTTGCTGCAACATTACCAAAACTTCACCGGTGCCTAAACGAACGAGTCCCAATTACCTCGCGCTTTTCTGAACGCGATAGCTCTTGTGGTGCGTGCAGGCCGAAGAACGTCACGTGCTGCGCCTGGCGTCGCTGGAAAGTTCAAGAGTTGCGTCTCCGATCTCTTCTTTCTTGCCCTCCCCACACCACCACAATACGACCCAACCACCTCACCCACCGCGCACCATCGATCTACCCGGTCGACCATCAATCACGCGACACTGCCATCGCGTCCGACACATCGACGAGGTAATTCGCGAATCTGCGCCTCCCTTACGCGTCGACACGACATCGTACAAGCGTGAGCTCGACTCGCACAATGGCGGACGAGGCCAACCCACCCGTGCCTGCGGACACCACCAACACTGCTGAACTACCGACGCGTTCCACAGACGCTGTTGCAGAGCCTGCTGTCGCTGAGGCAAAGCCGGCTGAGGACGGTGTCATAACCACCTCAGGTGTCGCTGAAGGTAACCAATTGTCTGCTCGTAAATTTTCCACGGCGCGGTAGCTAACGCGATCGCGAATCAGTTCCCAAAGACGACGCTGCGCAAAAGGACGATGCCGCGAAGGAAGACGCCACTGCTGACGCGCAGGCAGAGCCAACGGCTAGCGACGACGCAAGTAAGTTCAGCCATACTTGATTTCAGACTTCGGGCTCTATGAGCGGTATCAACGTATCAGACTCGCGTACTAACCCATTCTCCCAGATGCTGCTCCAGCCTCCGACGCGCCAGCGACGAATGGCACCCCAGCACCAAAGAAGGCTGCCAACGACAAGCGCAAATCCGGTGCGGGCGTTCCCGAGCACAAGAAGAAGACACCGGCTAAGAAGGGAAAGAAGCCACCACCCGAACTGCGTCTGAATGTCTCGCCTGGTGACATGTTCATGGTCGCCATGCGGGGTTACCAGCCATGGCCAGTCATTGTTTGCGATGAACAAATGCTCCCAGAGTCGCTGCTTAGCAAGCGTCCTGTCAGTGCTAAGCGCATTGACGGTACGTACCGCGAAGACTTTCTCGAGGGCGGCAAAAACGCTAAGGATCGGAGATACCCGGTCATGTTCCTGGGCACCAACGAATTCGCATGGCAAGTCAACACTGAGCTGTTGTCATTCGACATCGAGGAGGTGAAGAAGGACGTGGAGTCCGGCAACCAAGGGAAGAAGAACAAGCAGCTCTGGGAAGCGTATCAGATCGCGGCTGAGGGTCACGACCTGGCACACTTCAAGGAGATGCTGGCTGCCCACGAATCTGCGATGCAAGAAGACGTGGAGCAGAAGGAGCAGAAGAAGAAGGAGAAGGCTGAGAAGTCAGCCAAGCGTAAAAGCACAGCCCCTGACGACTCAGAAGACGCTGAGATGGGAGAAGCTGGTGACGATGCTGCCCCTGCAAAGAAGGCGAAGGCCACCAAGAAGCGCAAGAAGGATGATCAAAGCGATGGCGAGAATGAGAAGGTATGGACCGCATGTTTCCATTGGTTTACGTACTCTAACTTGTTTACAGGCTGTAAAGACTCCCAAGATCAAGTTGACGACTGGCAAGACACCAAAGGCCGCATCAGCCGCGAAACCTAAGAAGGAGCCCAAGTCTAAGAAGAAAGCGAGTGAAGAAGCTGCGCCTGAAACACCAGAAGAGGCTCCTATGACTGAAGAGGAGCGGCTAGTGAAGCGCGAGAAGCAAGTTCTCTACCTCCGTCATCGCTTGCAAAAGGGATTCCTCTCGCGCGACCAGAAACCAAAAGATGAGGACATGACGAGCATGTCCGAGTACCTGAAGCAGCTTGAGGCTCACGAGGATCTAGAGGCTGATATCATAAGAAAGACCAAGGTTCACAAGGTACTGAGGGCAATTCAGAAGCTGGAAACTATTCCGATGGAGGATGCGTACAGCTTCAAGCAGCGCTCCAGTGATCTCCTCTCCAAGTGGGGCCCTGCTCTGGCATCTGACCCTGAGCCTGCCGCTGCCAACGGTGTCAAGAGCGAAGATCGGGAGAAGTCTGAGTCTGCTAAAGACGAGGCGCCGTCTGCTGAGAAGACTACAGAGGAAGAGAAGAAGGACAGTGCCAGTACCGATGCCGCCATCACCAAGACCGCTGACGAGGATGGCGATGTGCACATGTCGGAAGCCGACAAAGATGTCATCAAGGATGCGCCTGCAGCGCAAGAAGAAGCTGAAAAGAGTGGAGAGGGCATCGAGAAGACGACAGCTGAGCCTGAGACGGCTGCTGCGGCCACGGATGATGCGTCCACCTAAACGCAGCGCGCTCACGAGCAATGAGCAAGGAAATGGCGTATTCAGCCCTGTTACAGTCGTCTTTCTGCAGCAGCCTGACTGCAATACTGAAGCGTAACGGCTTGCGATGGTTGGTACGAGCACGCATGAGCGAGACGTGTTCGGGTATCTCTACGGCGGGCGCACCAGCTTTGGTATCTTGGACGATAAGGTCATCTGTGTACATATATATAGTGCTGAACAAGCAGGGTTAGTGGAGTTCGATGAGAAGACGCGTGCTCATTCTTCGCGACATGTGTTTCTTTTCATGGGTTCTCGGAGATTAGTGAGCTTTAGCGGAGTCAGAGACTGTCCTAGCGATCGATAACAATTGGAATTATCTCATTAACATGCCACTGTTGTATTCCACTGTGATCACATTGATTACTCTTCTCATGTTTTTGTTCTCCACGCGTATGTATCATGGCCATTGTGGCGCGCGCATCGCGTGGAGCAATGAATGCCCCGCTATCATTATGACGTACTCTTCGCGCGTTGAGCTCCATAACAAAACCATAGCCGTGGAAAGCTCATCACAGCAATCAAACAACACTCGAGACTCCTACTTTTTCTCGTACTAAACACCCAATACATAATTCAGCCCCCCGAGCAGATTTCAAGATGGCCAGCGCAACTAGGAAAGACCTCCTGAAGAAGGTATACAACATGGTACCACCCATGCTCGAAAGTTTTCACAAGGGTAAGCAATGGTGTACAATCATGCCCCCGACCAGATTCTGATGCCTTCGAACAGGTCAATTGGGTCGTGTAGCTGTCATTGGTGGTAGTGAAGACTACACTGGTGCGCCTTACTTTTCTGCTATGGCATCCGCAAAGCTAGGTTGCGACATGGTAGGAACATACACATATCCTCGTCCTGAACAATCTACTCACCTTAATACAGTCCCATGTGATTTGCGAACCCGGCGCCGGTGCGGTTATCAAGACTTACTCGCCCAATCTCATGGTACACCCTTACATGCGTCAATCAAAGAACCTCGCCAAGTCCGAAAGCGCGGACAGCGTCACCGCAGAAGTAGTAGCCATGCTCTCACGTCTCCACGTCATCGTCATTGGTCCCGGTCTTGGTCGCGATGAACTCATGCAAGACACCTGCGCACAGGTCATTCAAGAGGCAAGGAAGCAGGGCATTCCGTTCGTGCTGGACGCAGACGGTCTCTACCTCGCACAGACAAGGCCAGAACTCGTGGACGGCTGCACTGAATGTATTCTTACACCCAACGTTGTCGAATTCGGAAGGCTAGCCAAGGCCAAGGGTGTAGATGTCAACGAAGGCGATCCTTCAGAGCTGTGCGCTAAGCTGTCGAAGGCATTCGGCGGTGTTACCATCATCCAGAAGGGTGCCAAGGACTATATCTCCAACGGTTCTCACACACTCATTTCTGAGGGCGAGGGTGGCCTGAAGCGCTCTGGTGGCCAAGGTGACACTCTTACTGGCAGCCTAGCGACCCTGTTGGCGTACAGGAAAGCATACCACGATAAGATCTGGGACATTGGTACCGAGATGTCAAGGAGCGAGACTCTTGCTCTTGCGGCGTATGGTGGATCATGCATCACTAGGGAGTGCTCGAAGCTCGCGTTCAAGGAGAAGGGCAGATCGCTGCAAGCCAGCGACTTGACTGGCTATGTTCACACTGCGTTCCTCAACGTCATTGGTGAGAGGGAAGAGACTCCTATGTTGTGAGCTGGGGATGGATCTTTTCGCGATAACAAAAGTAATCGTCTTTGGCAAAGCACATTTTGTGTCAAAGACTGGCAGGTAATATATAAGGAACTGTAATAAATTGTACAACTACATGTTTTGAACCAATTTGTACGACTTCTCCTCTTCGTAATGAGATTACTTGACGAACCAACAAAGTATCTGTGTAACAAGTACATAGGCTGGGGGTGGGCGCGAATTTGCTGAATAATATCTTTACAGTAAGAAACAGCGTCTAGATACTGAGGAGTGTAACAATCATTAATGGATTACGATAGGATATCCTGTCACAAGATATTGTCTGCCTCAACTTAGACCATGTAGTATCATTTGTAATGTAGCCTCTCGTAGACTTCTAACGCAAAATAGCTTTGCGCAATCACCCTGTGTCGTGAACACACGCTCAAAGGTAGACGCGCTACATAAAAAGTAGCTCGAAAACGATACCTAACAAGACGTCATACCCTTATGGAAAGATGAAATGAGCGCATGAATACGTAGGGAATCCGTAAATAGACAGCGTGCATGATGAAAATGTTCCGGTTATTGAGAATTGCGTTGGTGGTTGTGCTGATGAGGCTCAGCGACTGCGCATATGCAAGGGGCCACCTCGGGACGAAAGAGGTCGTAGGTCGGGAATCTACACCCAATGTAAGCAACGTTGATCGATCTCGGGGTTAAGGAACTGATATTAGCGCACAGAGAAGTTCTTATCTAGGTAAACGTACGCGCTTCGCCCCAACCGGATGCCTTTCTTTGTCCTCCAAAATATTGGAATGCATCCCCGCGTTCATCTGTGCAAAAAGAGTATCAGTGCAGCTATGTGTGGACAAAGGGATACTTTGAGCAAGGCTACCGTCATCGAGTTGTGTATATGTAAATTTGTGTGCTCACGACTACACTTCCTATCATCTTTACTGGAAAATGGCACACCCTGCAGAGGACTACTATGACATGCCTGTCGAGATGTTGCCTTCTGCGAACTTTGCAGGCCGCCCTACGAGCGACATCAGCATGAGCATGTACGACGGGCTTTGGGATTTAGTGTTCTCCCCCTCCTGCTATTCTTCCGAAGACGAAGCGGCATACGATGACGATGAAGCTTCTATACAGCAACGAACCCCACCGCGATCATCTCCTTCGCCTACTCAGATGGAGTCGCCAGTGAGACCAACAATCAGAGTAACGTCACCGACGCTCAAAGAAAAGAGAATTATATGGGGAGAAAGCTTGGGCAACGATGAGAGCATGATAGATCGACCACGATTGCGGAAGAAGTCCCAGACAGCACCTCCTGGCGGCTTTGAAGCACAGGTTGCACCACCCCTGGAGCCACGACGGGCCATCAGTGTAAGGTTGAGCTACTCGAACACAATCAGGAAAAGAAGGCCGAAGTCGGATGATGGGTCTGCGAACTGCTTGGATACTAGGAAGGTCTCTAGCAATGGGGTATTGGGACCACGGAGGGCATTGCCGAAACCACCATGCCAGGATAACGAGGCGACATCGCATTGTACGACGCGCACGCTCGGCTCCTATCTCGATAAGTCGCGAGGGCAGGGAACATTGAAACAGAAGCAGCTTAGAACGCTGAATACTCTGAACACAGCTCTGGCGGACTTTGAGTCAAAGATATTACCTACCTCGCCCAGCTCGATGTCGGAAACACCACAAGAATGTTACGCAACACCAGAACGGATTGCGACAAGTGGAACTTTAGGTAGTCCACGCTCATCTCACTCGTGGGGTCTGAAATTAGTCCGACCTGTCAGACCTATTGCTCATATAACCCACTCGCCCTCCTCCGCACGGCCAAACGTAGAAGCCCATTATACGCTAAAGCGCAAACACCATGGAGATGTTGACGCGGCTGAACGGCGGAGAGTTTATCTACCCGGGGCGATCATGCTTGCAGAGCATCCAGCTAAGCTTCGCAGAGATTCTGTCGCAACGCTTGATCCATTTACGTTTGACCCCAAGCTAGACTCACCAGGAAGGCGAACATCGGATACCGCAGGGCTGGATAGTATGGTCATGTTTTTTGAGGAGTTTGGTGTGGTCGCAAAGGTTACTGAAGCCACCTTTGACCAGTATTGGCTACGACAAAGTCTAAACATGAGTGACGCCATGGACGAAGAGATGGAGGACTTTGTCGCCCGCAAGGCAAGCGTATCAAGCGTGAAGGAGGTAGGGCCAATGGGTCCTTATGTCGCCCAGGGTCCTCCCGGATTGAAGTCCTCGTTCTCGTCCGCGTCATCTATGGTTTCTATGCACCCACCAGAAAAACGTAAGCGGAGTAGGCTGAGAGGACTGCTATCACCAGGCCTTCCTGGCGCAGCCTTTCTCAAGTCCCCTGCAAGTCGGGGACAGCAGATCGAAAGTTCATAACCAAGATAGCAATAATGTAGATTGAATCAATAAAACCTTAGGGAAATGAGCCGCGTACCACGATTCAGGCTGGGATACCTAGATACCTGGGGTTGTGCTCTGCCAAGGCGTGATAGCGATGAGGTGCCATCCTGAACGGGTAGTTCACGACACATGGGCTGGCGGTTGCGAGCATGGGAGACGATCAATGAGCCTGGACTCTTCGTTTTGCTGACATGTCTAACGCGAGCAAGAAAATTGATGGCGATCCGCCGTTTCCGCATTTCGCGTACCCATGAGCGATGACGACTGACGGCTTGTGATTCAGCCGTGCGGTAGACGCTTTGGGAATAAGAGGGCCATTGGCGCGGCGCCAGAGGAAAAACGTGTGGGTTACGCCTCTGCCACTGACAGCACAGTTTGCCAAATTCGAATGGACGCATGAAACCTGGTGGTCCCTCACCGAGTGTGGGTTCACGATAGGGTAGCACTGGGGGGTCCCCAGGATCGAGGAGCCAGGGTCGGTGTGTTGGCTTCCGTGTACCAAAAGTGAGGCAGCGAATGAAAATTGCTGCTGCCCCCTTTTGTCCAATGAAACATCAGACGGATGGCATCGATCGCCAGCGAGGATAGCCCTTCTGAGCTCACCTTGGCCCTTCGTCCACCGCTCAGCGCGGGCCGCATTCGTCAGACGCTCTCTAACACGAGCCAGCGCATCGCTCGTCCCCCATGTCCTGAGGTGGTGCTAAAAGCACATCCTCCCCTTCCCAACCCGCACTCTCACTTATTCATCGCCTCGCATTTCTGAAATAACCCCATTTGCTTCCTTCTTCACAATCATCTACTACCACCAACGTAAGATTTTCCTGCACAGACAAGCCCTTCTTTTGGCCGTTGTTGCTGATCATCGTTTCGACCAGTCTGCTTCTTACACCGCTACCACTATTCTTACCATCTCACCACCCCTCAGACGTCATGGCCTCGACTCTTGCGAATAGTAGTAGCAGTAGTAGTAATACCTACGTCGCCTTCCTCGAACAAGCCAAGCACGACTTCTGCGTGAGCAACGCACACCTCTCAGAGGAGGAGCTAAACCGCGCCTGGTTCCAGGCCGCCTGCCAACCGTCGCAACCCTCCATGGCCCACCAGGTCCCACGGTCAATGGCCTTTAACACGTCAAACATGACCCAGCTCCCAGTATGGACACATTTTTGGTCTACTCGTCCCTGATCTAACACCCACTAGACAACTGGCTTCGAATCAATGGACCGGACTCGTTCTGCTCCCGTCATGAATCGCTCCGACTCGGCAATGACCAACAACCTACACCGCTCAAACACCACCTACTCTGGCTGGCCGTCCATGTCCCAAGAGTCCAACACCGACTACACGCTCTACTCTGACACTTCCATGCGAAGACAGCCGACTCTTCAGTCGATGCCAGAGACTGCTTACAACAGCATCGCTGAGTACAGTGTTGGCGACTATGTCAGCAGCTGTATCCAGCCAGAGAACTCATCTTCCCTCCCCACCCCCCAGCATTCACAGCAGTTGCAACTGACACCAAGCTTGCAGTGGAGTTCGTCTTCGGACGTCTCCTCACCCAGCACACCGTCAACCGCTCTGATGACGCCTGTTACTCAATCTAGTAACATGAGTCGTCAGGGTAGTTATAACCCTCTGTTTTTTGATAACATTTCCATGTCGCGTAATCAGTCAACTTCTTCATGTATGCCCATCCTCCCAGAGGATGGGTCATTTCCTTATTCCTTTAACGTCGCATCAAAGCCCATCAGCGAGTCCGCTGATGGTTCTCATTTTCTCAACTTCACTGGCTCCTCCAGTGAAGCTTTCCTTTCTTCATCTGTTCCTGCAAGTGCGCATGCACTTGCCTCTTCCGACAACGATCAGTCGTGCCTGGCGGAGGATATGCGGAGGTCGACTTCAGCTTCATCAAGCGAGGGTTACTCGAGCGAGGTCTCTGCACCTTCATCGACCAACTCTCGTCAATCGCAACGCGAACGCGAGATCAATGCGCAAGCTGCGTCTCGCAAGATTGCCCCAAAAGCAATCGACAATAATGACATGACCGAGTCCGCGTCATCCAATGCTCAGATGACAAGGATAAGGTCTGAGGATGGATCCTCTAAGACTGTCGGTGTCTTGTCAAAGACACCGTACGTGCGTCCTCAACACCCCAAGATCAAGTGTAACTTTTGCAACGAGCGACCCGATGGGTTCCGTGGCACACATGAGCTTGACCGTCACATTGCTCGCGCCCATGCCTCTCGCAGGAAGGGCTACATCTGCGTCGACTCTTCAGCCGACAAGAAGTTCCTCGCCAACTGTAAGCATTGCCGTAACAAGAAGGTGTACGGCGCGTACTACAACGCTGCCGCTCACCTTCGACGTGCGCATTTCCATCCCCGTAAGAGGGGCAGGAAGGGCAAGAATGACGAGAAGCGTGGTGGTATCGGTGGCGGAGACGACCCTCCCATGGAGTATCTCAAGCAAAACTGGATCAAAGAGGTGGAGGTCGACAACAAGCCCACTCCTCAATCACCCGAAAGCGCTTCCGACAACGATGCGTCTGAACAGATCGACAACACCTTCGACACTAGTTCGTACGACATCGACAACACTGCTGTTCCTGCTGCCGCTTACCCTCCGTCGCAACAGCCGCTTCCGATGGCGATGCCCATGCAAGTACCCATGATCGACCAAGTCCCTATTGACCCAAATCAATACATGGACTATGGTATGAACATGCATGCGAATGAGCCCATGGTGTTTGACAACACCACTTTCTTCGACCCGAACCTACCTCTTCCCACCGATATGAGTAACTTCCAGTTCGACGCGTACATGGGTCCTTGAGCCCATGCACCCCCTGCTCTCTTCCTTCAACCTCATCCTCTTTCTCATACTTGGCTCTTTGAGTCGTCGATGTACATAACGTTGGGTCTGGGGCCGTTTGCATTTTTTGTCGTCTTTGGCGTTTGATGAATTGTGACCACCAGTTTGACTTCCTATGGAGCAGCTGTGGTAGGTCTGCATCGTGGCGCTATTTTTATTATTTTTTTGGTCACGCTCGTCGACGTAAATGATAGAGATTTGCTTGGCTTATAGAGAGTGATGTTGCCCTTTTGAGGCGCTCACATAACGTTCCGATGTTGCTATCGCATAACGTTAATGCCTGTGTAGGTACTACCACCGGGCTTGAAAGAAATAAAAATAAAATAATCAAAATCTACATGTACGCGTTGATGTGATGTTTGGTTCTGCCCTTCTTCCGGTCCATGCTCAACGTCCTTCGTATCGACCACGACAAACAGCAAGCAGACAAGGGTTGCTACTTGCTTGCCTTCTTCCGCGCATCTCTTCATGATATTGTGTTCACCTACAACGGTACTTCAGGATCACGGCGAGTTTAGTGATACTAGTTAGTACCTCGCATGACCTTCCTCTCACTCACAGTATGCGTGCACAAGACTGTACACTAGTCGTTCCATCTTGAAATACTATACCATATATTTGCAACTCCTGTTGGACACGTGCTTGCAGTATACCAGGCCTTGGCGACAGTGCTAGAGCTTGGCTTGATCGCTTTCTCCTTTCCTGTACTAATGTGGGACTGCGAAGATCCTTTGTTGATGACTTGGGGGCAATCGTGTATAGTAAGAATGTGACTCGACTTGGAGAAGTGTATTCGTTTTGTTAGCAAATGACATCGATACCGTAGGATGTCATGTGTATCGCTCCTCCCATGCTCCCTGAACAAGCCTGTATAGACCAAGATGTATTCCTCCGCCTCTTCTCGAGATCAAAAAGACCTAGTAGCTGGAGTTGGGGTAGTTGCCACCACCTTGTGTCGAGTTATCAACGGGGTTGGCGGGTCCACCAGTCTGGCCCAATGCACCACCAGCTTGTGTCGCTTCGCCCTTTGACTGCTTGATAGCCTCTCTCGCTTCAGCTTGTTCAGCCTTCTTCCTGTTCCGCTATTAGCACATGATCTACTCACACAAACAGTACACAACACTCACCTGTCCAAGTCGCTTGCGAGATCAGGCTGCTCTCCACCACCGCCCATACCCTTTCCTCCCTTGGCCACCGCATCGGCCACACGTCCCTCGCCCGGCGCAGCCATTTGTTGCCCATCCAACTCCTTGTGCCTTCCTACGTCTTCGTGGGTCAGACCTTTCCTCTCTTCACCCGCTGGTGCGCCGTGTACACCCATGCCTTCCTCGAATTTTGCATTCCGTAGTCCCTCGGCATCGGTAGCTTGCTTGGTGGGAATGCGTTGGTCGACGGTGGCAGCGTTGTCGGTGGCGTTGAACTCTGTTTGAACTTGCTCTTTTGGGTCTTTTTGCGCTGGGTTGCCAGGTGTGATGTAGGCTTGGTTTAGGGAGGGCTGCGAGGGGCCCTGGGGATCGAGACCGGACATTTTTGGTGGAGGTAGATGTGGTTGTAGTTGTGAGTAATTAGAATGTCAATTGATGGTGAGGATGTGGATGTAAAGAGTATGCGAGGTTGAAAATTAGGAGGATTGGGTTTGTATATGGGAAATCAGGCTGAAGCTCTCAAGGACATTGTTTTGGCTATCTGCCATCGCTATGACGTCTGCGGGGTGGGCCCGTCATTCATTCCCGCCCCACCAATGCGCGCCGTTGTCATGTGAGGACGTGGAAAACAAACGTCTGAGCCGCGTTTTAGTCTTGTCTCGTAGTCATTGGTATCGGCGCGGCACGATGGCGGGAAGACTAGGTGCGAGATCGGTCCCAAAACTTGCATGCGGCCGTGCAACGAGAAACCAGATAGATACACGCAGGTCTTCGTGTACGCTGCCGCCTACAATAAAACGAACGTACCGAGGTGAAGAACGTTACACTCATGTAGACTTCTGGGTTATACATACGTATACAGTATATGTAGTATTGTTTGTTACTTGCTGATATAGTAGGTGATGGGTTGGGTACTTCTCTTGGATGGAGAGCGTGCTTGCCGCAGGTGCTAAGAAAGTACGCCTCGGATGACCTCACTCAACTACTTGGATGATGTTAGTTGTAGGAAACAATATCATATCGTCGCCACAACTTCGTATCGCCTAATGTATGGTAAGAGGTATATGCACCGTAACCACTACAGGCCGTGGAATAATGAGCACGCGAGCTCGAACTCCCAACACACCCATCGAGTAACCCTATGAGTTACAGAGCCGGCCAGCCCAAAACCTAGATATCCCTGAACGCCTTAATAATGATTCGTGACCAAACGCCTTCGCTATGCTTGTACAATGAACGGCCAGATATCACTCCATTTCCATTTCCATTTCCACGTCCGCCGAGGGCTCTCTTGTTTCGACGTTGTTTGTCGTTTCGCGGCTTTCTCGTTTTGACTCGGCTGCTTTGGCTGCTCTTTCACGAGTTCTGCGACACCACTCTTCTATCGATTCGGCGCCTCCTCCTTCGATTTTGATGGTCTTTGGTTCGGCTGGGACTCCCAGAACGGTGCCTTGGAAACGCGATTCGACACCGGTCTTGCTGTGCTTCTTCATGAGAGCTAGGGAAGCAGTTAGTACGTCTGTAGCCGTGTAGAGAGGTATTTGGACATACTGTTTAAATAGTCCTCCATTTCTTCCTGGTCAAGCTGCTCTGTCGGGTTGGTTGCAACTGGCTTGTAGATGCCGGCTATGCGCCGAATCTCCTTGTTCTGGTCGCCTTTGACCCATTCAATGAACTCGGTCACATCTGCTGTGTCTTCGGCGTCGCGACGGGCTGCCTCGTTCTCGCGGGCTCCCGTTTCCTCGTTGTACTCATCGAGCGGTTTGCGCAATATCTCCTTCCACAATTCTTCCCCGGCTGTCATGGTCGGCACAAGAAGGGCGCAGTCCTGCATTGCCATGCGCACATCGCTAATGTCTGGGGTGAGGTCGTTGTGGTTGGAGAAGGCATTGTAGGCTGTGCGCTCTGCTAGTAGTGATAAGTAGCGTGCCGTAAGGTCTACGATGGTGTCGACAGCCGAAGGTTTGCCGTGTTGGAAGCCCGTGGCGCGTAGAATGTGGAGGACGGCGGGCCGCAGCAGGTTGAGGAAGAGGTCGTTTTGGGACATGCTGGCGGTGGTGTGGGCGATGGAAGATGCAGAGGTCCGCTGCTGTGTGGTGCTGTTAGGGCGGGAACAGCAGGCGCATGGTGGTCTTGTCCGGCGCAGCGAGTGTAAAGAAAGTGAAGGTACGCGACTGGAAAGCTTTGGCCCTTCACTGCGGTGAACGCCAAGGCCGACGCCCGTGGAATGCCAACGCTTCCGACTCACCTACCCAGCTTTCCCACCACCGTGTGCCCTCGCGAATGTCGCGCACCCAGGCGCGCAGTCCCACACCTACGTCTTGAACAACGAAACTCCCCGTACCGCCGCCCAAGATGAAGCTCAAACTCAAGAACCCGAATGCGCTTCCTGGCGATGCGCCGCCCGCCGCACCTCCCCCGTCCGACGCGCCTACACCCGTTTCCGCGAAGCCAGGAGGCCTCAAGCTGAAGCTGAAGCCTTCAGGACCCGCGGCTGGCGAGCCTGCAGATGGCCAGAATGGCGAAGGTACCAAAGTTAAGCGCAAGTACACCAAGAAGCCCAAACTCGATGAAAGCGGCAATGTCATTCCCCCGGGAAAGCCTGGACCGAAGAAGAGGGCACGCGAAGACGGCGACGATATCGATTCACCTGCCGCGAAGCGCAAGCCGAAACCCACCGCGAAGAGCCTCGCCATGGCCAATGACAGCGGCGACGACGACGACGATTACGCCGCAGTCCAACAACCTCCGCCTCAGCCTATCAAGTCACACAACCGTACTCAGTCTATCAAGCTCTCGATCAAACCGAAGGGAAGCATGACCTCGGCGAGACCAGCCATCCTAAAGGTCAAAGGCGCAGGAAAGCCGCCAGTCAGACCATATGGTGTCGGATATGACAGCGAGGCAGAAGAGGCGGAACCTGACCCGGCTATCGAATCTCAGTTTGTGTTGCGCATGAAGCCAGGCCCAGACTGCGATTTGCTGCGCAAGTCCATCGAAGAGAAGACCATTGGCAAGAGTGTGTCACAGGGAGGGCCCGGCGTACACTTCCGATTCTTTGACCGCGAGGGCCGCCGTGCTATGCTCACTGTACAAGGCCGCCACTACGCTGCGACTATGGTCGAGTTACCCGCAGTCATAGAGTCACTGAAGAGTTGGAACAAGAAGGACTGGGTCAAGACCGCAGACGTCTGCCAGATGCTGCTAGTCCTGGACGAAGTTAAGAACGAGGAGGAAGCGAAGAAGTATCCACTGCCATCCTACATCTCGCCGGATACCCACCGGTTTCCCCACGGTCTGACGCCACCTATGAAATGGGCCCGCAAACGACGCTTCCGCCCTCGAAAATCATACATCGACGTTGAGCGCGCCGAAGCAGCGTTACACCGACTATTGGAAGCTGACGAGCTCGCCGAGTCAACGAAATATGAGATGGTAGACAGTGAAGCCGAGAGCTCAGAGGAGTCTAGTTCGGAAGAAGAGGTCGACGACGAGGAGATGGCAGACGCTACCCAAGTGGAAGAAATGGATGCCGACCAACTGGAGCAGATGCTTGCCGAAGGACTCATGGATGACGAGGTCGAATTCCAGGGCGACAATGACCAACTGAAGGCTTTGCTCGCGGGTAACGACAACGTGCAAGTTGAACAGGCTGACACGCCCACCACCGCTCACGATGTCGCCATGCACGCTCTCAGCCAGAACGGAAACGTCGTTATCGAAACCGAGACGGCAGCGTCTACACCTGCAGCCGCGACATCTGCAGACGACGACGATGATGACGACGACGAAGATTCCGATGAGGACGTCGATGAGGTGGACGAAGCTGCCGCAGCGGAGGAACAGCGTCAAGAGCAACTTCGGGGCGAAATCGCAGAGTTGGAGAGAGCTATTGTTCAAAGTACAGAAGCACGCGACAGACACACCAACTTCCTCTTCAAGAAGCGCGCACAAACCCAAATCGACAAGCAGAAAGCGGATCTTGCAATCAAGCGTAAGCAGCTGAATGAGGAGGCTGATGAGTGATCATACCTCCCCTAGACCTTGCTCTCTCGGTGAAGGGTTGGTCATGGACATTGGGTAGCGGGGTTTATTAGATGTAGCATCGCTTCGGCGTTCTCAATGGGTAGGGAGCATTCATATGGCGTTTTCTTTGGGCTGGGGTGCAGCACCCATGGCTCTATAGCGGATATTCCCAATTTCATTTATTGCTCACACAGAGATGTGTTCAAGGGGAAGTCTTCCTTGAATGCTTCCATGGAGGGTTCTGTATTTAGTGGAGTACAGAAAACACGCTACCAGACAGGCACTCTGTCTAGAAAATTCCATGTCATGTATGCAATGTACGATCGCGAGATCGTCGTGAGGGTGAAAACATGACAGAGCGACTATGCGAACCATCCGAGTCAGCCCAACTTCTATCTTCTTTTCTCTTGCTCTACACATCAATCATCACGCGAGTTCACAAGCAGCAACAATTCATCCAATGAACGATTAAAAGAATCGATTTCCCCAACTCTCCAACACGGGTATATACAACGAACCAAGGAAACCGTATGCGACTAGAGTGAGACCGCCATTCATGAGTTCATCCAAAAAGAGACAATGCGCCTTTTCCAAACAAATAAAACACCCCGTCAAAGAGGGCGACGCTTGAACGCTCCAGAAGCGGCGATTTCGCGCGAAAGAGGTGGGTAGTAAGAATGTAGCTGCTGACAGCAGCAAGAACAAACAACCCAAGATGGAAATAGCAAGGAAACCCGGGCGCCAAGTCGTCATGATGATGATGATGATGGGAAAAGAGACAAAGAAAATAAGACGTGTATGTACATGTCAATACCCCGAAGACGGAGCACCAAGAATAGACAAAAGTACAACAAAGAGAGAAAGACAAAGATCAGTCGCTCTCCAGCAACTGTCTAATCTTCTCGTAGAAACTCGCCGGATACTGACGAATCTCATCGTCGGTAGGCGGGCTCTTATTCGGATCTCTAAACCGATCTGCGACTCGTTGGATGATTTGACCGAGCAGCTCCTGTGGTATTTTCAGGTCATCTCCGCCGTCGGGGTAGAGGAAAGGATCTCTTTCGTCTAGAAGCTGTGCAACGTTGGGTCGGCGCGAGGCATCGCGTTGCAAGCAGCGGCGAAGCGTAGCTTTGAGGCCGGGAGGGACGCGAACATCGCCGACGCCGAGGTCGGGGATTTCAATTTTGTAGTCGCGGTTTACAATGGCGAGGACGCGCGCCATTTGGTTGGTAATGTGTGCGAAGGGAGGGCGACCGTAGACCATTTGGTAGAGGATGCAGCCTAAACTCCAGACGTCGGAGGGCTTGCCGAGCGCCATGTCTTTAGAGCCGTTGCCATTGGAGAGCAGGCCTCGGGCACCGCCGGCGGAGTCTTCGAGCGACTCTGGTGACATGTAGTTTGGGGTGCCGATGTGCGAGTCACGGTGCACGTTTACAGTGTGGTCGACTTCGATGGCGTTTGCGATGCCAAAGTCGATGAGCTTCAAGCGGCCAGAGGTGAGAAGGAAGTTTGCGGGTTTCAGGTCAGAGTGGACAATGTCGTGGTCGTGGACTGCGCCGACGCATTCGAGCATTTCTTTCCAGTAGTAGCGTGTGAAGCTCAGGTCTAGTTTGCCGTCTCCATCGGCGGGATCGAGTTTCATTCGTATTATTCGCGCGAGATCCGACTCTCCGAGTTCCATGAGCTGGTGTATGTTAGCAAAGAACTCTGCTTCATTTCATAATACACGTACCACACTCAGCACTTGACGTTGCTCATCGACCTCCCAGTCGTACAATCTCACAACGCGATCAACGTTCTTGAGCTTCTGTAGGAGGTCGATCTCGCCCTTGAAGCCCCGTACAGTAGCTTCATCTGCATCCTCAAGCTTGACCCTCTTCAGTGCCAGAAGCTTGAAATTCTCTGCCATGACACGGTACACGGCTGAACTGCCGCCTCTTCCTATCCTGTCCATTTGCGAATAGTGCTTTCCATTGACTGATAGTGTGCTCCTCTTCTTCCTTTCTCTCGTCTTTGTTGTGGCTGCTCCAGCAGCAGTAGTCGCCGTCTCCAACACTGACATCTTCGGCGGCGGAGGAGGTGCTGGTCGTCGTGGAGTGTTCGCACTTAGCGCCTGGAGCGGCATCTGCTTTTCTTGTTGCTGCGAAGATCGTTGTATCGGCGACTGGTGCTCTGGTGCAGGCTGCATATGGCGATCCTCTGCAACCTTCATGACAGAGCCGGTAACTTTCAGGACGGAATCGGGGACGTTCTCAGGCTGCGTCTTGACCGCTGAGATGGGCATGTTCTCTTGGTCTTGAGAGGGATGGTGCTCCTCCTCACTCTGAGGCGTCCTTCGAAACCGTCTCATCGGCGCACCCCGTAATGGCACTCGCTTTATTCGCAAACTTGGTGCAGGTGTGACGGTATCTTGCACTGGCGTGTTGGAGCCAGAAGCATTGCGCGATATCTTCAGCTTGGGTTTCCTCTTCTCAGGCGAATCGACATCACTTCCCTGCGCAAGAAGTGCCGTTGTCAAAGCGCTGAGCTTCATAGGTTGTGGTATCTCGTCATCGGAGCTGTCGCCAATGTTGATGTTCTGCATCATGGGCGCATCCGCCGAGAAACCCTGCGACTGCCCCAGTACGGATAGCGGAGAGTCTCTCCTGGGCCGTATCGAGGAATGCGCACGCATGCGCCCATATGAGGGCGTGGGAGAAAGTGTAGCCATTCGATTGTCGCGTCGAGATTCGGGAAGCGCGTTGCTTTCTATGTGCTCGTCGGGTTACGTGGATAGCGATTGTTAGCTGAGGGTTAGTTGCGCATTCATCCGGAAGGTGGGCGGGCGATTTCGTGGTAAAGATGGGGTGAAGTTGGCGTTCATGGATACTTAGGTAGCGCGCGAATCCTGAGACTCGCGCGGCCGCGTTGCTGAGGTAACTGCGATAAACAAACAGCCGAGGTGCCATGCTGCAAAATGCCCCACACGTTTGACGTCAAAGCTGCTTCGCTATGCAAGGCTAGTACTATGCCTGCCTGTGCATTCTATCTATCTTGACATCCAAACATTGCAGCACAATCAGTGCTTTGGCGCATGTCCTTACTCTCGTCAGACGAAGACATGGTAGCATTGGTACGTAGGTAGTCCATAGATGATCAATACAGCGATCAGAAGCATGTCATAGATGCCGATGGCCTAGCTTGTCTACAGTGTTTGCATCCATGACTATATCGCACAGCAATGTACAACTAATGTGTCCTCGACTCGTAACGATGAGGTTTACTTTAACATAGAACCGCAACAAACGTATACCTTAATCTAAATGCACACAGCTTGGGATCTGTTGTCTGCATCTACACAAGAGATAAATCGTAAATGCATAATGAAATGAACGATCTTTTGATGTCGCTATCTAGTCTTCGAAACATTCGTAACCACCACTGAACTTCATACGCCAAGACGATTAACAACCCATAGTGGCATGCGCAGATACGCCTCCGATTCCGCGCGTGAGTCCTCTCCAAAACGCCATCGCCTACCCATGCAGCCAAACAACAGAGATCTAATGCATATAATCATAGCTTTGCGCGCTGCGGTGCCTCCTCAAGCACGACAGCTACCACGGCAGCAATGTCATCTGGTTTGCCGCCATGCCAATTCTCCCCAGGGTAGTATCTTTGTACTTCTTTGGCGAAAGGTCCATCCCGGCGAGTGTTAAGCCCCGTCACCTTTGCCTCCTTCGCGATCGCTACAGCCACCTTGGCTTGAAGGGAGGAGCTGTCGGCTTTACGAGCTGGATCGGCCTGTACCAGCTTCGCTAGATCCTGTCCGACCTCAATGGTGCCATCTTTCTCGACCCAGGCACCCAGATCGACCATGTGACGACTGACAATACCGAGCGCATCCTGAGGGCTAAGGTTGTCCCACACACCATCGGTTGCAAAGAGAAGGACGTCGCCATGGCGTACTTTATGGTGTGTTATGCTCGACTCCTTAGGTAGATCCGAGAGTGTGGAGGGGCCTCCAAAAACAGCCATTTGCACGAGCATGCGTTGGGGAGTTTTGGAAAGCTGATACGGGGTATTGAAGGCGTGCGTCTGGGGCTGCGTGAAATGTCGTACTGCATTGAGACCCAGATGCATGAATCCTGAATCTCCCAGGTTGGCTACCTCGACGTTGCCGTCCGGTTCTGCAACAGCCAGGCATGCAGTGCTACCACCACCCTCAATGGTGTCGTCGTCCGTGACCTCGTCGTACGCGACTTGGAGCAGGTCTTTCGGGTGTAATGCTGTCGTGTTGAATCCGTGCGGCCATGAGCGCGCAGCGCAAGCCATGTACTCGCACAATCCATGGGAGAAGTCGGCGGGGTCCAATCCAGACTCGACCCATCCTCCTACTCCATCTGCAACACCAAACGTTGTAGTGTTTGTGTTTCCCACCTGGCTGAAGAAGAAAGCATCCTGGCCACTTTTCGCTCGTTTCCGCTTGTCTATGGCCTCCTTGCATTCGCGCAGGTCCTCAACCTTGCTACTGCTGGGGTCATGCAGCGGCCGTGTAAAAAGATTCTGCTCCGCATTGAAGCGATCCTGCTTGGCTGAGTAGGACGCCGCAACATGGTAGGTATATTGCGGCGTACTCCGCCAGTTGTGTGAAGTCGAATGAAAGGATCTTAGGCCGACTGTGGCCGGAGATGTATCTCTGTTCAGCGGGCAGGTTGGTTGTGCGAAATTGGAAGGCACGCGCTGCGAATGAAAGCTGGTTGTTCGACTAGACGAGGCAGGCGCTGCCAATGGAGATGCGGCGAGAGCAAACAGGAAGAGGCCACTAGACGAGGCGCGTCGCGACACAGGTGAAAGTCGCGCAAGGCCCGCAGCGCTGGTAATCGCAAATGACATGGCCACAGCCAGAGCCTGAAGATGGGAGTCAGTACGTGGGAGTTTGGTCGCAGAATCAGCGCATGTTGGCGGTGCCGTACCTCTGCGACAAATTATGTTGAAGGAAAAGGGACTTCTGGGCTAAGAAATCACATTGGCCGTCGTCATTGCCGATCGGCTAGTTGCTGGAGTACTTACAATTATCTGGAGCATTCTTGGAGGATAGATGTAGCAAGAAGGAGCCCCAATAGCAAACTAGGGACAACAGAATGGCATTGTTTTACTGAGATCTGGTCTCTTACCTGCGGAGCATATTCGTCTAGACCAAACACTGCAGGTGATTCAAGCTTCGTCTCAAACGCGGAGTATGACATAACCGGCGCTAGCTCAGCCCTATCGCCTAAACCCGTGGTCTGGCTCGGAACTTCTTTTCGAGATACTCCCCCCCGAGCACCAACATCCTTCCCCGCAGCGGGACCCGTAGTCACGATGAGCATGCACCCGGCGCGACAAGCCTATGTTGAGGAGGAGAATGGCGCAGTGAGTACCCCGAGTTCCAGCGATAGACTGGCGCAGAAGCATCACAGGCTTCGTAGCTCAGTCGCAACTTCTGTTCGCATAAAAGCTGACCATAGCCTCCAGGCTGATGCGATGGAGGGCATCGACCTTTCCAGTGTCCCGCTCGACCGTAACCATGCCATGCCCGGTGGAGGAAACGCGTCGGCCCATTCTCTTATGGAGGACTTCGACCGCAAACGACGAGCAGCGCAGTTGATCGTACCGACCGCCGACCGCGATGTCAAAGCAAAGCTGCGATCACGAGGCGAGCCCATAACCCTATTCGGCGAGGGGCCCTCTGAGCGACGCGACCGACTCCGGGCTTTACTTGCAGAGGCAGCCGAAGCACTAGGCGAGGATGCGGCAGACGTGGACATGCAAGATGCGGAGGAAGCCCCAGGTGATGAGCAGGAAGAGTTCTATACCCAAGGCACGCAGTCGCTACTGGACGCGCGACGGGACATGGCCAAATACTCTTTACCCCGCGCAAAGGAGCGAGTCGCATTCCAGCGTCGCGAAGCTACCATTTCCCTAAAAACCCACGTCGAGTTCCGGAACAAGATCAAGGACCGTCTCAAGGGGTTCGAGCTGTATGGGTCGCAAACCGCAGATCGTCCAGTGAGCATTGTGCGCGTCTCGCCCAACGGCAAGTATGTCGCATACGGTACCTGGGGTGGAAAGGTTGCGTTGTTGGAAATTCCCAGCTTGGAGCAGAAGAAGGCGTATCGTGGTGGACACACGGAGCGTGCTACTGGCATAGATTGGATGCCGGGCGCGACACTTCAGAGCAGCAACGTCTCGACCTCCAGCGTAAACTTCGCATCTGGCGGAGCAGGCGGCAAGATTCAGCTTTGGTCACTAGACGACGATAAGCCCCTACGCACCCTAGAAGGCCATACCGACCGCGTCTGCAGAGTAGCATTCCATGCGTCAGGACAATACCTGGCCTCTGCTTCCGACGACACGACATGGCGACTCTGGGACGTCAACACCGGTCAAGAGCTTCTCATGCAGGAGGGCCATTCAAAAGAGGTCTACACCGTAAGCTTCAACGGTGACGGATCCTTAGTTGCAAGTGCTGGTCTCGATAGTATCGGCCGCGTGTGGGATGTGCGTACGGGTCGTGTCATTTACATGTTGGAAAGCCACATCAAGCCCATTTACGGTCTTGACTGGTCAACAGATGGTCATCGCCTTCTTTCCGGTTCAGGTGACGGTTTTATGAAGTGCTGGGACGTCCGAGCGATGAGAGAGACAAACTCAATTGCAGCCAACACAGGCGGTGTCACAGACCTCCGATGGTTCAAGGGTACAGATGGACCAGCCAGCGGAGTGCCGTTACAGGAGAATAGTGAAGGAGACGTCATACCGAAGAAAGCCTCTACGTTTGTCATTTCGTCTGGTTTTGACAAAAACGTTCAGATCTTCTCGGCAGATGACTGGGCACATTGCAAGACACTTCAAGGTCACTCGGGTCCCGTCTTCAGTACTGACGTAACGAGCGACGCGTCTTGGATCGTCAGTGGAGGCAAAGATCGCACTGTCAAGTTGTGGGCCAGAGACGACAATGGGGGAATATGAGACCAGAGCTATTATACAACGCTATGACTCATCACGACCGACGGCAACAGCCATGAGCACGCGACAAAAGCAAGAGGAGCGAAGGCCATGAGTTTGAAAGGAGACACAAAGGTCAGTGCTTTCCCTCCCTACACTACAACGGGGATGTTGAACAAAGAATGTCCATAGCTTGAACCGAGATACCCAGTACTCCCGAGCGCCTGGAGTTACGAATACACAGTACGTTGCGCAACCAGGAGTGTGCAACGTCATTCTTCAAACCAGCCTCCTTCACATGTTTGCTCGCTGCTTTTCTTCGATTCCGAAACTCACCGCTGCTTGCCCGTTTCCGCGCTCCGTTGGATCAACATGCCAACCACACGATTCGGATCCCGCGGTCGTGATGTGCTCATCGTCGCGAGATAACGGAAGACCGCTCGGCATTCATCGCACAGGAAGAGGCATGTGGTTACCCTTTCGCCTGTAGCATCGGGTCACCTTCTCTACGGAAGACTCTACCCAGTATTCCAAAACACACCACGTCCGTTTCAGCAAGCAAACTTGTCTCTTCACCGCAATGATCAGAACATTTAAGAATCTTTCTTCTTCACCGCAAATTGATCGACATCGGAACAAGAGCTGCGATAGACTGTTCTTGGATATCGGCCGGCAGTCTAGCTTAATAATGGACGACCGACGGGAAGCGTAACCGGACCCGCGAAGTGTTTCAGGTCCACTACGATGGAGTAAAGGTGCAATGGCCTCGACTTCTAGCTGTTCCACCGTCTTCCATGCCCTTGCCGTCATCGGCCGGTACTCTAAGCTTTTGATGATATGCAGGCCCCACGCGAAAGCCGGGTGCGGAGAAAGAAGACGAGTGACTCATTGTTTCAGAACAAAACTCGGTGCATGGTGCCAAGATGTCAACGATCGTGGACATCCCCTACGACAGGAATAACTATGACGGCGAGGTTCTAGTGATGATGGCCCATGCGCGGATGCGGAGAGTGGGTCTTTCACCGCTACAGCCTCACCTTTTTGACAGCCACGATTAGTCGATGCGAATTGGGGGCCATTATGTTATGCGCCCCAGAGATTGGGCTTCAACGTGTTTCTGATGCTGTCTGTTTGATCCTCTTGCATCAGCGTCTGTAGCGGGTTCCGGTCAACTGGAAGCCCTCGTCTCAGGGTAGAGAGGTCGGAAGCACCCGAATACAATAAGTGGAGCATTACATTCGGTTTAGTATGCAGTCCCTGGCCCCGAGTAACGCGTGCCACAGTACGCGCCATGATAGAGAGGATCAACAGCCACGGCCGATCCAGATGCAGCGCAAGCAGCGTTTACGCGTCGACGACTTGATCTAGCTTGTCAACAAGAAGAATGACGCGTTGCCATTTCCGACAGACGGCGCGTTGATTTGGTGTAACGCGATCTGAAGAGTTTGGCTTGGGGATGGATGTCTTAGTAGCCGCAGTACGCGTTGCACGGCACGGGCAGGGCGCACAAACCGCCATAGCAAGGCTCTATTACGGCGTGCAGATTGTAATTGGGGTGGAGATGAAGATTTCGCAGCGTCCTACTTTTCCTACTACGGGCATCATGCGAGACTTGAGACAAACCGTCCGATGATGCTCGGCGGAAGAATAAGAAGCGGCAACAAGCAAGCATGATAAGGATTTGCGAAAAGTGACCAATGATCGGCGGGGAAATTCTGGGGAGTTTCCAGACCCTCGGTAAAAGAGACAGTCGGATCTCGAGGGTGGCACAGGACGGCAGGCTGTGGCTGCGGTGTTTGCCTCTTGATGGGCACGCAGCAAGAGTCCAGCCAGACGGAGCGGCGGCCGCTTGGTGCCTTGCACGAAGTAACTGCCCACGATAATAACAAGAGCGGACACGGAAGTACAGGAACGGTAGTCGAAAAGCCAAAATAGACAGGGAAGGGTGGTGCGGGCAGGGAGCGGTGAGATGACTCGCGGACGCCAGAGGGCGCCGGAACTTGGACAGATGACACCATGATGAAGAGCACCGAGGCGGCCAAGAGGGCTCACCTTGCTGCGGAAACGAAGGCGGGCTGCAAAGTGGGAAATGAGATCAGAGTCGGCTGACGGCCATCTGCCGGGCGACAGCGACGAGTGGTCTGTGGTGGTTGTGGTGAGGGACATGTCGTTGCGTGCGCGAGGCCGGGGGCTTAGGCGGGCCGCGTCGTGCTCAGCAGACAGTAGTCATGATGGCGATTACGCAGTAAGCCCGCGATGCGCCGCTACCAGGGCGAAACAACAATTCCCACAGTTGCGGGAGGGTATTTTTTCGACAAGCGCGCATCGCATCTTGACTCTTTCGAGCAGAGTTTTCACGGCGGGCGACCGAGGAGGGTATAGGCGAATCGCGATGGAGGCAGTCCGGTGGAATATGGCAGTACATGGGCCGGCCCGCGCAGACTAGCCAGTCATGCTCTGCGTATCGATACGGAGAGCAGCAGTGCCGCAGCAGGCAGAGCAGCGGTGCAGCAGCGCAGTGCACAGGCAGGGCGGCACGGGAGCAGCAGCCGAAGCTGTGGCAGCTGTCGTACCAAGCGCCCATGTCTGGTAGACGGCGGCAGTGACAGAAGGCCATGCCCCCGTGAATCCAAGGCCAAAAGCAGATGCGTGACGGCGGGCGCGCGACAAACGGCAAAGCATCACTGTGGCAGACGGCTCGTCCAGCGAGCTGCAGCGACGGCCCCAGGGCAAACACTGGGTAATCGGTGCGGAGGGTGAATGGGCCCATGGCGGGCGTGACAGGACAACCCCAGCCAGTCGCTGCTGGGAAGAGTGCTGGAATGATGCATCAATACCCGACGCTATTGGGGCGTCCTATCGCAGGGCCTTGCACGCTTTCGTGCCCAGATGCATCCCACGGAAGCGTGACCCCGGTCGTCTCGCTCAAGCAGGCTTGCGCTTCCTGCACACCCCGCCCGAAGCCTACCACCATGCTTTAAGCCCCCTCTCCCACCTTCACCTGCCACCACCCAGACCCTCACTGAGCCGCTACTTGCCCATCGCTCGCTATCAGACGCGCATCGCCTCTGCTGCCCGTCTTCCTGCCCCAAATCCAAATCCACCGCAGCACCGTTGAAGTTGAGTACAATCGCTGGGGACATCCTGCGATCACCTTTACCGAAAAGAGCAATCCACACCGCCAGTCCCGCGCCCACACCGGTACTTTGATACATAGGCCCGCCATGGACCATCAATACTCCAACAACGCACATCATATGGATTTTCACAGGCCAAATTCCACACTGAACAACCTCGACAGGAAACCTTCCGCCTTTTCCTTTGACGACAACGCCACCCTCGACTCCAGCATCCTGGACACGCCCGTCCTCATGTCGCCCACCACCAGCACCCAGGGCATCTTCTCGCCCGACACCTCCATCTGGGAGGACTTCTCCGCCGGCCAATTTGTCGACCGCACTGCCACCAGCTCTGTCGTCAACACCAACGGCAACAACCCCTTCTTCACCGAGCAAAGTAACAACCCCTTTGCCCGGTTACCACCCAACCAAGCTGCTACCTACGGACAGCAGTCATGGCCCGTGACCGACAACTCTGGTTCCAGGACGCCCACAGCCCCCAAGCCGCTGAACCCCTTCGGCCCCGGTGACTTTGGAGCGGCACCCTTCGTCGAGCAGCAGCAGATGCCCTTCCACGGACTCCCCGTGCACCAGAATGTCCGACCTAGTGCCGTCTTCCCCTCAGCCCCAGAGCAACCCATGTCGCCCCACACCCACTCCGACTGGATGGCCTTCAACCAGCAGGAGATGGACGCACGGCCCGGACCCAAGCGCATGAGGCCCAACACCCCTCCCCGCTCCTTCTCCCCTCGTCGTGACGGCGGCATCCGCAAGAAGAACGCCCGCTTCGACATCCCGGCCGAGCGCACCCTCGTCAACATCGACAACCTCATCCAGAGCTGCACCAACGAAGAGGACCTCAAGGAGCTCAAGCAGCAAAAACGACTCCTCCGCAACCGCCAGGCCGCGTACGTACTCCCATTTGGTTCTTGGTTCCACGCTCCACGTTTGGTCCAATCTACCTCTTGGTCTATCCTCTCCCTATTCATCAGCTAACGTCATTCTAGACTTGACTCCCGGCAACGAAAGAAGAAGCACACTGAGGAGCTCGAAGAGGAGAAGAAGCAGTGGATGGAGAAGATCTGCCAAATGCAAGATGACTTCGCCGCCATGCGCATCGAGTACGACTCTCTTGTCGCTGAGAAGGAGAAGTGGCACCACGAGTCCATGGAGATGCACCACATGATCAACCAGCTGCAGTTCGACAAGGAGGAGCTTGTCCGCAACCACACTCTCGAGACCGGCGAGCTTCGCAAGAAGGTCTCGGTCCTCACTGAGCGCCTTGAGGCGGCCAGCAGCACCGGCATGGCTGCCGCACCCAGCAGCACCTTCACTGACTTCGCCTCTGAGATGGACAACCTCAACATGGGCAACAGCGACTGGGACAACTACATCTTCGTCAACGACTTCGCTTCCGACGACCAGGCCACTCCCCAGCAGAACCAAGAGCTCTCTCTTGTGTCCCGCAACAAGGACGAGGACAAGCCCGTCGCTTCCGGTCTTCTGCTCATGCTTCTGCTGTGCGGTGCCTTTGTCGCAAGCAAGTCCGGTGGCGCTGCTCCCCCCATTCCTCGCATGCCCGACGAGGTCCGTGCCGCTTCCGCTACCGTTCTCGACAGCATCTTCAAGGATGCTGGTGTGTCGACCGCTATGAGCGAGCAAGGTCTCATTGCCAGCCACGTCACCGGCCTCGAGCCTACGCCTTCTGGCATGGCCTGGCCCAAGACAACCATGTCTGGCTCTGAGCTTGCCGGTATCTCGGGCTCGCACCTCGACCAACTGCACTCTCATCTCACCGGACCCACCAAGGAGCAAGAGCACGAGCAGCTGTTCTCCATCACTCCCGACCAATACAACAGCATGACTTCGCTCGACTTCACACGCTCGCGTTACAGCATGACCAGCGACGACCTCAGCGACCCGCTGTCGCCCGGCTCTCAGCCATCGCACCGCCGCAACCTTGCCGAGACCCTCGCCGCTATGCGTGAGCAAAGCAAGGGCGACTCTGCTGCTGAGATCTACACTCGCAGTCTGCTTTGGGACAAGATCGCTCCTGAGGTTGTTCACGAGTTCAAGCGCATCGTTGAGGAGTCTGCTGCCATGTCCCGACCCAGCACATCCGACGGCACCAAAGTCGAGAACATGGGCTAAATAGCCCCACCACCACTACTACTACCACCACCAACAAACAACCTCTCCTTTGTACTCCCCTAAGTTGCATTTGTCGTTTATCAGCATAGCGCTTCACTTCTTAGCACCCCTCATACAGGGGTGCCTATAGGGTCACAAGTTGCATCACGGTCCGGCTGGAACCTCGTTCTTCTGCGCGTTTCTCTTTTGAGCGCTTACGATGGGCATCGCCATTTTCCTTTCTACTACAGCTCTGGCGCTTGCCAGTCTTCTACAACATGGGACGGCAACGTCGAATTTTGGGTCCACCTCACCAGGTACCCTACTTCGCTCGAGCATAACTTGGCGGTTGTCTTCTTTCCACGTCGAGACCTGGTTCACGACTTCACCTATCTACCTTTGTCCTTTTTGTTTCCTTTGTACTTTGGATTTCCCTTTGGCATCAGACTGGTTGAGCGAGCAGAGCGAGCACACATTCGCGGTTGGCTTCATCTTTTGTATTTACTGCAAAGCGTAGCGAGCGTTGGATATTTTCCCTTAACGTTACCACGAGATATGGAGAGATTGAAACGAAGGACATGGGACATGTATCCGACGACAAACCACGAGAGTTGTATATGATGGCACGAGAGCGAGACAGATTGGCAGCATTCTTATTTTCTGGTACTTGAGCGAGGAGGATGATTACAAGTTTTGTTTTATTGCTTGAAAGAGACGATGCTTTCCCCTTCCCCTTCCCCTTTCCTCCTCCTCTTACGACTAACATAAGTTTTATTACGACCTTTACGCTTCTCACGGCCACCTACTCACGCTACCACTTTTCGTAATACCCCCTTTCCGGACTTGTTGTCCGCGCATGTTTTGAGATACCAGGTTTTTCACGATTATTCCCTTGTCGCGTCACAGATGCGGCCGTTTCTGCGACCTCTGTCACAGGGCCTTGGTGGGCAGGGCTCGATTGGTTGGCATGGCACCACCGGGAACAAAGTCTTTGTACCTAAGTAGTCGCCCACTCTATTGGCGAGGAGAGAAGTGCGAACGAGTCAAGTAATGCTATCGGATGCCCTTCCATTCCAGCGCTTACATCGCTTCCTTGAATGTGCACCCGACTTCACCCACTCGCCTGTGAAACCCGTCTTCCTCGCCACTGACTGCCATGTTCGAGACTCTTGCATCTGACAACGCCAGCCCGCCCACTTGGTCGTAGTGATTCATTCATTCACTGCCTGTCCATTTCTCCGCCGCTTCATCTGTGAATCCGCTCTTCTCCACTTACGGCTTTTCCGTCGAGGACCCACGCGGTTGACCGTCCGTCGCGTGCCTCGCATCGCGCGAAGCGTCCATGAAAGGATTCCCCTTCCATAACAAACGGGAAAACGCGCCATACGCGGGTTTTCTGACATGCTTCACAAGTCTACGCGCGGTGCATAATGCATCGCTTGGAGCACGTACCCTTTGACTGCACAGCCATTCACTCTGTCCAGTAAATCACTCCCTTTACTGTGGGTATGACGCTTCGCCAACGCAAGCCACCTACCCGATTCCCTTCCTTCACGCGGAATAATAGCCCCAAAAAAAACTGCACATCCCCCACTCCGCTCGCAAGGTGAGACCTGGAAAGTAACGTCTGCGGACTGCGGATTTACCACAGGGTCCAGCATATCATGCAATATGCAAGTTATCGGGCCCTCAGTGGGGCTGAGCCACCTTTTTTTCCCTCGTCCGATAGATGACGAATGTTGTCTTACGCCCCACCCTATGTTAAGTACCTTGATTGGTAACATGTCGAAAGGATCTGACTTGACTGTGCAGAAGCGTGCAGCTATGGTGAAACACGATGAATGGAGAAGCTAATGCAGCAGAGAATGGTATGATGGATGGTGGATGATTCATATTCGGACCGCGCTTCTATGAGAGGGGATCAGATGGGTCGCGGGAAGGCTGTGATGCGTATTGTAAGTGGCTGAGCAAGACGGTCAGCTAGTTTCCCTGCAGTAGTCAACACGATATCGTACGGAGTACCTACACACCTGGGAATGACGATCTATTGAAAGAGGACATCAGAAGGCCAAAGGCCAACGACCGATGTCTTGTCCGTCACACACGATCCGACATGGGTAATCACGCCATCGCTTAAAACGCAACATCCAGCAAGCTTCATCTGACAAACTAACAAGAAACGGGCTGTTGTACTACGACATACGCCGTTGCTGTGCCACACCACATGCTCCCCACGTTCTGAAAGCGGAAACATAGCCTATCGCGTACCAGAGACATTGTCCGTGTACAGCCCTCCGGACCTTCGCTTCCCAGATCCAGATGACGGCCTCTCAGCAAGCCACTTACTCTACTTGCATCCTCAGCAAAAGATAGCGTATGAACTAGGTAACAGTCATGGGGGGGTAAAGGAAAAACTCAAGATAGTACAGCAACGATGATAGGCCAGCAATGGTGTGAATTATTGGAAATAACGTTATGCAAGACATACGGTGTGATGTTCGGAGCAGGAAAAGAAGAAAACAATAGCTTGCTTTTCCCTTTTCCCCGCGCGGGAAAGGGACCAGGCTTCCGTCACTCTTTTCTCACACGACCACTTCCAGGCGTGTGCCCTCATGACTCCCAGGATAGGCTTGTTGAAGTGCAGTCGGACCGGGACGGAAGGACCTGTCCGAAAGCGGGTTGCGGATCGCGCCTTATTTGGGATTGTATTTGTCCTTCCAGATCCTATAGAGAGATAAGTCAGCACGTTGTTCATCCCACCAATCAATGAAAACATCCTCGGTATCCAGTCGGTGCAGACGACGGCATGCCGAGACTACTGCAGGCTAAAGTTCCAGATCTAGATCGTGATGAAGTTGTTGATGGGTCGTTGGTCGTCGTCCCGAGGCTGCCGTCATTGTCGCGGTAGCCGTCATACGATCTTCCGTTTCTCTTTCAGCACCACCACTGTCGCGCCATCAATGCAACTCAATCTCCAGCTTCGCTCAGACCATCCTAACATGCACCATCTGACTGTGCTCCACACACACCATAACGTTCGCGGTTCCGTCATAATTGGCTAAACCTCTCCATCGTTCCGCTTACTCTTCCGCTTCGGAACCGAGGCCACCAGCGACGCGCCACGTGTATCCCCGTAGACAAGCTTGTGTGTACTACGCACCCAGCGCAACGGGTCTGGAGGCATGCCACTATCCATTATTGGAACGGGAGAGCGAGGCTTGTGCCAAACAGGTTATGTGCTACTGGTCATGTTTTTCTTTGCGAATGCCATCATGTGTGCGTAGCGGGGAACTGGCAGTAAGTGTGACAGGTCGTGCTGCGGGTGAGGGCGAGGGCCGTCCACCGTCCGCATCGACTAAGCGAGCAGGACTGTTCAAAACGGTGCGTCGAGGGCCAATCGATTATGCTTGGCAGATGCGCGTTGAAACCGGTTGGCCGATGCGGACAGTAGTGCTGTGCGTTGGATTGTTGGATCCTGTCTGGTTGCTATGGTGGCTTGGTGTTGAGAATTGATTGAGAATGCAACACCGGCTGGAACGGGATGGCGCGGGTGAACGTCGTGATGGCTGCTCGTAACGGCCACCATGTGCTCCATCCACACGGCATCAAGGTGGTCCTCGGTCCGGCACATTTTCGCTCTTCGCGCGCGATACAGAAGGGGATAAAGGAAAAAATATATGGGGCTTACCATGTGTTGCCTAACGTCTTGTTCCCTTTGGATTCCGCGAGGCGCAGAAACTGAGCCGCTTTGAACTGGCGAGGCGCAGTTAGCATACCTGCCGCTTACGCCGAACACCACCAGTGCTGCCCAAACAATGAGGCGGGATAACGAGGGGAAGTCGTGTCTCAGTGGATATTGCGCGTGATGGCTGAGGTCGAGGCTGTACAAGACCTCCGGGCTGACCGTTCGCGTCGCTATCGCATGAACCTCTAAACGAGTCGACATTGACCGGTGACGCAGACGTGCACTGCAGGACGGCCATAGTTGGGCTGTAGGAGAGACGACATGGCTTGCTTACCTTATCCTTCTTCGTTCCAAAGCCCTCTGTATAGCACCAGGCTACCTCGTTCATCGCATCTGTATCACCTAGATTCGCGGCGGTCTCATAGTATTGCTTTGCGGCTGCGGGATCTTTCTTGATACCCCAGCCATTGCGGAAGCAGTTGGCGAGTTCGTACATGGCCAGCACGAGCTCGCCTTTGGCTGCACCGCCTTTCTTCATGCCGGCTCCGAGGGCCAGTTTCTCGACCTCAGCGCTGTTCGCCGCTGCCATGGATAGGTATTGGACAGCTTGTTCCTGGTGAGGCTCACACCCCCAGCCATGGCTATGTTCTAGTCAGTACTGCCTTGAGCAACATCCAGGGCAACATTCGGGTATGCTCTGGTATCAGGCTGCGATCAGTGAGGCTAAACCTACCGTAATGCGAGACCGTAGAGAACCTGCGCTAGAGCATTGTTCGCACCCGTTGGTTCTGCAAGTCTGCCAAAGAGCGCTGTTGAGGCCTCAAGGTCTGGTCATCCTGTCAGCTTCATCATGATAGCCCAACTCGTGTGACTACTCACTGCTATTCTCATGCAGACGGATAGCCTCTTGGATCGTCTCCTATGCAAAGCTTAGACCAATTCTTGCCCTTCCCAGATTTGTGCATACCTCGTCCGTAGGCGCACCGACAGTCCCACTACGTCTCCTCGCACTCGTCGCGCTCGTCGGTCGTCCATGAGACATTGGGTTTGGAGACTCGTGGTTTGGTGTATTGGGCTGACTAGATCCGTGTTGCAGACCCTCTGTGACCAGCACCGTAGCCCTCGTCTCCCACCTGGCCTCTTCCTCCTCTGTGCGTGCGACGCCGTCTCCTCCCACTTCTGGCAGATTGTCCGGCACGTTTATTGAGCTGCTCGACCTGCTCCGTCCAAAGTGCAACCGCTCCGCCAGTTTGTCATGCTTCTGCTCCCCACCAACTGCCGATCCCTGAGACGAAGCGCTACTGCGACTTCTGAACCTGCCAAACTTGCCGCGCGACGTTGGCGACAATAGAGGAGACTCGCGCGTAGGGTCGCCGGGGAAGCTGGGCGGCTCGATGGTCTCTTGCGTCGAGGTCGTGGTGCGGAAGAACTGGAACTCTGGGACATCGGGAGACAGCGTAGGGCCCGTAGGTGACATGGGAGTAGCGCCCTCATCCCTAATTTTGTCCTTCTTCTTCAGCAAGTCTTTCAGCGCCATGGTGGTGCGCAGAGGAGCTGTCGCGTCGAGTTTCGCGTTGCCAGCGTAGGCAAGGGGTACGCGGCTCGAGACCTAACAATGTCCAAGGGTAACTTCACGCAACAGAAAGCGAGCGTCGTGTCGTTGGTACTATTCAATTCTGAGGGTGGTCCTATATCTCCGTAGATTCATCGCAAAGGTGAAAGCACTCATGGTCCTGCCGGCGCGGGCTGTCGAATTGTAAGGCACGATTGACTGTAGGACGAGGGCCAAGCAGTAGCCGCAGCCCGTCTCAGCCTCCACTGCGCGCCTCATATGTCAGACACAGCGCCACAAACCGCAGCAATCACAATTTTGCAACTATGCTGCGGTACGCCACCTACATATGTGGTGAGAACATCATCACGAATGCATACAAGATCTTCAAATTAAAGAGAGTGCATTTTCTGTGAGGGTGTCAAGCCTAAGAGCACATCTCACACTAGGAAATTATGGTACCTGGCGCTACTGATACGCACGTCGAAGCAATAATTAGTGCGGTTGAGTATGGCGACTAACAACGTGAAGCACTCTATAGCATCATCACAGCAGACAGAGGAGGTCTATTCTAAATTTTTCTTTTTTTTGTTACATGTTTCTTCTTATGTTCTCTTTTCAAGTACATGTCCTTCATGGGACGACTGTATCCATCAGCAAGCCGACAGCGACTTCGCGAGCCTATGTGTAAAATCCGCCGAGCGTACAACGTCGCATTGGGTCGTGTGATACGCTTACAGCAGGAACGAGAATTTTTTTCTCGATTGGAAACAATGAAAAGACAAGAAAGGTAGGAAATCGTAAGAGGGGGTATCATCGAAAGAACCCTGAACGCCATGAATAGCTCTGGACCTTCAAGAGTCAAGACAAACTGGAAGTGTTCCAGAGAAAACCTACCGGGTCAGAAAACCACAAGGTCGAAACTTTGGAAAACACAAATTAGGAAGGACCGTAATGGAAGCTGGGCAGGGGGACCACATACAATGTCCGGGCATCACTAATCCAATGGGCAGGCCATGTTTACTCGTCGTCGTTCTCAAAGGCAACGAAGTCTGCCTGCTGTGTGAACTGCTGTGGCTTCGGAGAAGTTCCAGTCTTGGGCATCATCCATTCATGAGCATCCTCGGCAGTATCCATATCATCCTCTGGAGCGTCCGAAGTAGCAGGGGTGTGTGATGAAGGAGAATGAGCCGGAGAACGCACCGGAGAACGAACCGGGGAATTAGGCGGGGACTGGGCTGGAGAAGACAGACGAGTGATCTTCCTCATGCGAGAGGCGAGACGAACGTGTGGATAGTGAAACCTACCAGTGTAGGAACACTCTCCTGTGTTGGCGAAGGTGGGACACTCAAATGCATGCAACTCAGCACACGTATCTCCTTTCTCGCAGTAGCCCAAGCGTCCAAAAGCTTCGCAGTTCGGTGCGGATGGATTGACACGAACATGAGCAAAACGGCAGTCTTCTTTGGTGCATCGGCCTGCTTGGAAATGCTGGCACGTAGGCGTGTTGTGCGACGATGCAGTATGAGACAGTTGACAGTTGCTGTCGGGGCAAGCACCCTTGAAGAGAAACGACTTGCATACGGTTTGTGTATCCGGATCATGCCGAAATGGACATCCCGGAATGGAACACCGACCTAGACAAGAGTTAGAAGCGAACAATGGGCAAGAAAAGGTACCGAAATGTCGTTTCGTCGAAATACCTGTATGTGTGAAGTTGGCACAAAGTCTTGATGGTTCAGTCGACTGGTGATCGCTGGATGAGGACCTAGTGCTGTCCGCGGATGCGTGCGCTAGGTCTTTGTTCTCGTTGGCCTCGCGTGGTTGGGTGACAATACTTGTGCCATTGGAATCGGTAGCGAAACCAGTATACATAGATGCATTGAGAGAACGCGTGTATGGGTGGTAGGGAGTATACCCTCTGCCTCTGCCTCCGGCACCTCGGCCTCTACCTTTACCATAGCCACCGCGCTGGTTGTACTTGCTGTACGGAGGGTTGTAGGAGGGATTAGAGACGGGAGTATAGACGGGGTTGAAGACGGGGTTATGGACGGGGGCGTAGGAAGGAATGGAGGGAGGGGCGTAGTGGTTGAAGCTGCCGGAGGTGGTGCGGTAACCAGAGCCAGTATAAGCGTTCGACTGGAGCCTCTCGCGCTCTTCCCTCTCTTGTTTCTCTCTCTTGGCGCGCGTGATATAGCCTAGAAGTAGATCGTAAGTATCTTTCTTACCCTGCGACTCGGTTTTCACGTACTGGTGAGCTCTGCCTGGGCGCGAATACGTTCCTCCTGTGAGGTCATCGCTTGGAGCTGTTCGGCCGTGTACGGAGGCGGACCGAGCGGCGCCATGTTAGCACTGGCGGGTCAGGAAATCTATAACTTGAACTTGTTAGTAATGCGCACCACTTTCACTGCAGCGACATTTGAGGTTCAGGCGGGCGGCGGGCGGTTGTTGGTGAGGTTTCGCGAAAGTAGAGCGTGGGGCAACAGAGAATAATACAAGCGGTTAGGCTGCAGCAGCTCTTGGCAGGGTCTATGTCACGTGGTTCATGTGAGCGCCCGCACAAGCTGGCTGTGGACGGCACATGTGCAGGTTTCAGTCCCGATCATCGTTTTTCAGTTACCGTTCCACCCTGAAATCATGACGAAGAATCTGTTAGAGGTAACACAGTGAGAGCGGAATGGACGGACGAGCAAGCTTTTACTATTTAGTTACACCCTACCCTGGAAGTGTACGACCCATTTCGCTCTGTTGAAATGTCAAACACTACGCTCGCCTTTGGGGTACGATAAAGCCGGTGGTACAGCTTGCATAGAACGAGCTTCTTCGCAGGGTTGACTTAGGATTCATGCAGTGACAAAAATTTCATTTCTGAGAAGTAATACAGTAGAAGCTAAATGTGGTATGCACTCAGACACGCGACACTTCAATCGAAGTACCGGACCATGACCCTGATGTCTCCCCGGCCCGCCTCCTTGAAGACGCTCGACACTGCCATATTCAAGTGGTCCTTGATAACCTCAATGTCGCTTCCAAACCAAATCAGTGTCAAGTCCTTTAGACTGACGAGCTGACACAGGTCCCCTAGTTCCTCGATGAACCAGGCCTTGAGTCCGGCCTCTGGGATCTTGCCATCCCTGTACACGCCGAAGGCGTCGACATATAGCCGTACATTGGATATGATGTCGGTTTGAGAAGGAGTGAAAGTGGTCAACAATAGCTCGATAACATGCTCCGCGTAGCCGACGAAAACGTTGAGGGCGAATGGGAAGAGGTTGGCTTCGAAGTAGATCTGGCGGCAGGTCTCCAGTAGGTTCAATTGTGATCTTGGATATGCCCAGTGTGGCCACTCCCTATGCTCACGAGTTGGGCGGACTGGATGGGAGAGGAAAGCGAATTTGTAGATTTTGTTGCGGAGTTCTGCTGGGAGGCGAAGGAGCGGTGACTTTCGATGATTGCGCTGTGAGCTGTGTCTTCATTAGCTAGCAATACAGCGAATGCGATATCCAGTACTCACATTGCTGCGAGGCGATCCATGAGCAGAACACTACGATCGTAGTAGCGTACACGTTCCGGAACAGACATGGCCTCGGCAGACGAATGCATGGCGAGTTCAATGTACTGGGGGTCAGGAGTGATGATAGAAAGATCAAGAAGGCTGCGTGATCGCTTTTGAGCATGTGCGAGGAAAGTGGGGCGGTAAACAGGAAGGACGGTGTAGGGGGAAGGCGCGAGCCATTGCGAAAAAGTGAGAGTCAGATGACGTGCTCGCGGAATGAGCATTTGTTGAACAAACTTATCACTGAGTATACGTGGAGTGTTTAGATGTGTCGACGTCTTGGGACATACCTCATTGTCACCAAAAGAGATATCTTTGGCTGCTGCCACGCCCACGACCTGGAAAGTACATTTCACTCTCAATAGCGTCACGAGAAGGGATCATGAATCAACATTTTCACTCGGCATTATATCGAAGCATGCATCAAATTACAATATAAGCATCCATTTTATTCGTGTACTGCAGCTGAGCACACGGATTCCACGTGCTTGTAGCAAGACACCGAAAGCGACTACTTACTGGCCATAATACAGCTCTCCGGATACCTTGAACGTGCTCGGCTTCACAGGAAGCATCTCAATTTAGACATACGTTAGATACGACACTCTGATATCATTGGCATTCATAGCTGCGATGACTGGGTTACTTCATCATCCGTTCTTGTCCTCACGTAATGGACACTCAGGAAAGATCGAAGGTAGACTTGAGCAAATTTTGACAGTTCATGGATTTAGGTGCGACCAAAGTGTGAGTCCGAACTGCCGATAGGGGCGGTGAGGTGACATGAAATCACAGTACAAACGGCCCAGTCCCCTAATCTAGCCTACTACCTGCCTCTAAGTCACAACATAGATACTCAGGATGCATATTGCTACTCCTCAACCAATGACCGAGCTTGTATCTCTTCTCCACGAGTCGTCTGCTGTCGCAATGCGTATATTACCCACAGTCAGTACTCCTCCGCCCAATCATTCTTGCAGACCAACTTCTAGATGTCGCACTCGTATTGCGAGGGAGAAAAAAGAATCTGTTTTAGCTCGAGTAGCCTTGCTAGCCTTCTTCATGTCGATAGCGTATTCCGATGCAGAACCAAAAGGAAGGGCGTCTCGAATGTCTTTAAGCCAAGTCTGGGGTCCGATCCACCCCCGATGATATCGAAGTCCATGTCATCGATCAGAATCCGTATAGTTCGATATGGCATTAGCTTGCTCCCAACTGAAAAGCTTTGCAATGCTTCGTAGTGCCCAATGGCCACCCTTGAATGTGTTTGAGGCGAAAGGAAGTAGCCTGGCCTCGATATAGATTTGACGGCAAGTCTCGAGTAGCTGTAGGTTCTGTCTTGGATGATGCGTATGACCATCACTGTTTGAACATGTTAGCTAAAGTTTGTGCTAGAAAAGATTTCGCCTACAGGCAGCAAGTGCAGCGGGAATCTCTGTGCCATCATCGTCATGGTCCGTTCGTTCGAGTGATTGCCGTGTCGACTGCATTTGTAACATAGTGTTACAAGATTGAAGTTGAATAGTCGACATCGTTGTCTGTGTTTCGCATGCTCAAGGTCTTTCGTTAATTTTTCGTGAATCTCTCTCTCCATTACAGACTAGTTCTGTGTGCTCCATCATGTCGACCAGCACACTCTATAGCAAGCCTGCTAAGTCAACGAAGACTTTCCATTGCTTGCAAAGTCGATATCAAGTGGCTTCACCTTGATAAAGAAAGCGGGAGGTTAGCTGATTCAGTAGAACATCTGTACCGAATATGATGACAATGGTTTGTTACGTGAGCGTCACGGTGGAGCAACAGTATCTCCAGGAACTGTAATTTACATTTATTTGACAACATGGTAGCATATGTGTATACCTACCTCTAGTAAGAGACACTAATAGTACACTGTCAAGTCATGTCGAGATGTGACGTTCTCTTGACCTTTAGTCGATACGGACGAATTTCCTAATCTTTCTTCGAGATGGCCCTGAAGTCCCAGTTGTTCAGGTAGCCTGAACCGATCTATTTGCAGCATCAGATTTTATCGGTTCATACACTTTGAGCGATCACGGTACTTACGCAGAGGTATGTTGCGAAGCTGACCCAACCTAGGTACGGTGCGAGCAGCCATCCGCAAACTGGATCCACTTGTCCCCAGATGTTGATAAGGTAGGCAAGAGTTCCACCAAGAGCGAGAATGTCAACCGAAGCGGGAATGGGACGACCGAGACCAAAGTAAAGAGGAGTCCACATCAGGTTCAGGGCCAACTGGATAGTATAAAGAGTAGCTCCGTGCTGCACCGGATTAGCTCGGATAATAGCAGATCGCGCATAGCATTCTCATACCTTCGCCAGGGCAACAGTATTGGGGTTAGCAGATGTTGCTCCAATGGTGTAGGCGCGATAGGCCGTGTAGCCCATGGTGGCATAGAGGGCTGTCCAGACTGGTCCGAATACATAACCGGGAGGATGTAGTGGAGGTTGCTTCAGCGTTCGGTATGCTGTTTGAGACACACTTGCTGTTTTGGAATCAGAAATCTGTTTCGGTACAGAAGTATCACTGACTTACGACTGATGGCAAATCCTGTGGCCGTTCCGCACAGAACAGGTAGCAGGATAGCCACTGCAGGGTTCTCGAAAGCAAAGCTGGGAAGCGTGAGGGAGGGGATGTAGCTCGTCATGATGGCGGTTGATGATGAGGTTTGTGTGCGACTGTCGATCAATGTCACAAACGCAACAGAAGAAATTGCCCAAGAAGGAAGCGTCCTGTACCTGCACTCCGCATCTCGTGATATTTTCGGAGCGCCAATCACAGCCTCGGCCAACGCGTGGAAGGCCGGGTCCACTTTCCGCGTGGAACGCTAGCCCCGTCTCAGCCGTCGTTCGGGTCTCTCCAGCCCTCCGCGACCTACCTCACCCTTCTCTCTGCCATCGCCCTCTCCACCGGCATCTTTCTGCCCGGGAGTCACTTTAGCACATCGTGAGTGCACCTTCTCGTCCTTGAGCTGTCCCATTGTTTGTATCCCTTCTTCCTCTTGTACAGCTATCTCGATAGCTCGGATAGCTTTGTCCCCGTGGCCCTGCGCCCAGCCTCCCTCCAGCTGCCTCTCTGACCCTATCTTCCTGCCGCGCTGCCCGTGTGCTCTCAATCGCATCAGGCGTGTCGGCTTCTTGTCACTTCTTACCTACCTCTTCTTCTTCGTTACTAATCGCATTCCTTCTCCGTTACCTTGTCCCTGACTTGTTCGCTCTCTGACCGAGCCATCATGGCAAACAGCTACCCGCGCCGATTGCTTCTCGAGCAGCCACCCCTACCAAGCGCATACTCCCGGCGAGATTGCGCGTCGCAACAGCCCAAGACTACGCGCGCTGCCCCGAGGCTCGTTGCACCACACTCATTGCAATCCCCCTAAACACGATCACCTGTCTCGATTTCGCGCCATATATTCATAATTATACGCAGTCTTATCAGGCGTGAATACCGCGGCGATGGATTCATACACGTATGTCGATGCACAAGACGGTGCGTAAAGTACGATGCTGACGGCTTGTAGTGCCACGCGTGAGGACTCTAGGCCGCCTGCGGACTCGTACAGACGTCGTTCACCAGGTAAGCCAAATTCCCTTCTTGAGACGTGATACACTATCCTTTTCACCGTCACGCAAAATCATGCCGCGCGTTTGTTTCGGACCCGTCTTGCCAAGCACTGCCAACGCAGACTGACTGCGCGTGCTTTGGCATTGTCCTGCTGTCCGCCCTCTGGACGTGGCCGACTTCGATTCAAATCCCATCTCAAATTGACTCTGAAGCATTGGACTGAGCTAATATGCGTCTCAAAGGGTCCGGAGACCGTAGGGCAGGCCGACGACGATCGCGCTCGCCCCAGAACATCGACCGCTACCAGCCTGATCGCGCGCGCGAATACGACGGGCCCCGCCGAGATGGCAACCGACGACGCTCCTCGCCTCCGCCCGTGCAAGCAGGCATCGATCGGTACGTGCCCGGTCAAGACAACTTCGCGCCAACCTTCACTACAAACCCGGTCCCAAACCCCATGCATCTCGAATACCAGGTCGGATTCAACTACTTCGCAGAGTGGTGGCGTGTCGAGCAGCTCATGAAAGAGGAGAAGGAGCGCGCTAAGAATGGTGGACGCAAACCTGGTCTCAAAGGCGAACGCGAGGCTCGAGAGGAACGGGGCAAGGAGCGCGAACAGATTCAGGCCGCGTATGACGAGTACAAGGAGAAGCTACAAGTGCAGATGGCAAAGACATTTGTAGACAAGCATAAGAACGAAGAATGGTTCAAGGAGCGCTACGATCCAGACTATGACTTGGCCTTCAAAGAGAAGCTCCGTCAATATCGCCACGGCATCTACGAGGAATGGGAGAGACAAATAGACGAGGGGTACTTCGATGAATTCACGCTAGAAGGCATCTACAAGAACGATTCGAACGGTGCCGGCGGGATTGTGGAAAAGGAAGAGGGCGAAACAACGGCTGCCAACGAGGTGCTAGGTGTGGGCGATTTGTTGCCTTGCAAAGGCGGCGAGATCCGCGATGAGACTGCGTTCCAGCCTACGCTACTCATCAAGACCATTGCGCCCACCGTCAACCGTGAAAAGGTCGAGGAGTTTTGCAAGGAGCACTTGGGAGAAGGCCCCGGCGGCTTCAAGTGGCTCAGCATGAGCGACCCTAACCCGCTTAAGAAGTGCCACCGCATCGGTTGGGTCATCCTCAACCCAAGCGATGAGCAGCCAATGGTCATCGACGACCGTGGTGATGGACGCGACGAGGATACCGAAGAAGGGGCTGTTGAGGATAAGCCTGAAGCTGCTCAAGGCCCACAGTCTACCGCTCACAAGGCTCTCGAAGCTCTCAACGGCAAGACCGTCATCGATGAAGAGCGCGGTAATTTCACGTGCCATGTCGGCATTCATGAACCCCCTGCCGCCCCTCGCAAGAAAGCACTTTGGGACCTGTTCTCTGCGCCCGAGAGAATTGAACGTGATCTTGAGCTTGCAGAACGACTTGTGAGAAAGCTCGACTCCGACCTCAAGGTGCAACACGAAGATGAGTTCGCGAACGTTGACGGGGTCAGTAAAATCGAAGAACGTGTTGAAGCTCTGCGCTCGAAAGGCTGGCTCCAGCCCCCAGCCAATGCCCCGGTTCCTACCAAAAAGGCGCGGGATCCAGAAGACCTGGAAGAGGGTGAAGACGAAACCATGGAAGACGATGAGGGTGCCTTCGATGACGAAGTGGATGATGAAGAGCTGCTGGCCAAGAAGAAGAAGCTTGATCTCCTCATCGAGTACCTACGACGTGTCTACAACTTCTGCTTCTTTTGTGTCTTTGAGAGCGACTCAGTGCACGAGTTGATTCGCAAGTGCGCGGGAGGACATCTTCGCCGACCGCGGGCTAGTCTCACAACTGCAGCCAAGGCTACTGCACGAGCTACAGCTACTGGAGATCTGTTCCCTTACAGGAAGCAAGAGTCTTCAGGTGACGCTGAGAATGGCGAGGGCGGTAGCCCAGTGCAAGAGAGGAAGCCGATGCGCTTGAGTACTAAGAACCAACAACAGCTTCAACGGGCATTCAACTGGGTCAAGACTTATGAAGAAAAGCTGCTACAGCTGCTTGAGCCAGAGAATGTTGATATCCGCAAGCTCGGCGGTAAGCCTTTGGATGAGGCCATCGAGGATGAACTCTCCCGTTACGTCAAGCAGGAGGATGAGTCCAAGTGGCGTTGCAAGGTTCCGGAATGCACAAAGTTGTTCAAGGGCCAGCATTTCTGGCGAAAGCATACTGAAAAGCGTCATCCTGAATGGCTTGAGAAACTACACAAGGACGTAAGTGTTCACAAAAATGTTTGTCAGGTTACGTTTGCTAATATGAAACAGCTGCGACTGGTCAACAGCTATGTTGTCGACCCCGCGCATATTGCTCCATCCCGTAGCGATGCCAACAGTAATGGCCACTTCCCAATGGGCAATCATGTCCAGGCAACTGGAACGCCACGGGGATTCAACTTGGCCAACATGAACATGGCAATGGCAAACAACGGTATGCAGAACGGCGTGCATCTCGGCGCTCTGTTCAATCCTGCTATGGGCGGCAACTGGGATCCCAATGCTGCCCACGATGACCGTGCCGGACCCATGCGACGAGGCGGCCATCGCTTCAACAATCGTACTGGACCTTACGATCGACAACCTCGTGACGGCCGTGCTCGTCCCGCTGTCAACGGCGGCCGGTTGACTCCTCCACCTCGTGGTAGCCGTCAAGGCCCTCAGCGATACGGTGAGGGCGGACCTGGACCTGTACAATCTGTGCAAGGCCGGTCGATCAAGAGCTACGAAGACTTGGATGCGGTTGGCGGTGGTGGCAGTGGCGAGCTCAACTACTGAGCCTCGGGCCTCCGAGCGCATTGGTGGTTGTCATGTAAGATGTTAAGTGGACTGGCGTTAGCGTGGGTAACTTGAATTCTTCTGCCGAAATGCCATGAAAGGCCTTGGCAGCAATCTGGGAAAGGAACAGGCCGGCGTCCTGGGCTAATCATCGCCATAGACTGGCATTTTGAAATATTTACCCATTGGGATTGTAAGAGTACAACCGAGTAGATATCACCCATATTCAAATTGCAACTGAAAACCTTAATGTCCACACACGATAGTACCCTGACGTGTTGTTGTGCTAGTTAGTCAATCGGATATCTTGGCCTGTGGCCAGATCGTGTTCGATGTCAGATTTCCTTGCTAGATGTGAGCGACAGGCTGCGCCAAGGGGGGTCAGTAAGCCATGCATGACCTTGTGATGTGCGAGTGCGATCTTTGAGAGCAGAAGCGAGCCGGACGCGGTCCGATTTCAGGTACTTCCGAGTCTTAGGCACTGTTCCGAGGAGGGGTACTCTTGTCAGTTCAACCAGAACGCCTCGTATTCATTCCCAGGATACGCGACGCGTATTGTGCAGACGAGATGGGAAACAACGGGCGAACATGGCCAAGACATAGGGTGCCGTTCCTTCCTTTGTTTGGCCTCGTGGGCCTCTGCGCTCCATACGTCAGATGAGCTAAGACGTCGGGTTGCGTCACTCAGCCACAATCCTTTACGCGCCCGACTCTGCTTCAGTGCCGACAAGCATTGAATTGATCCACTTTGAGCAAGAACGGGCGGTGCAGACCCATCGTATCTCTTGTTCTTGCTGCCGTGCCCGCATCTCCGCAGTGCACCAGCCTCAGTCGCAGCCACAGGTACGACGGGGTGTTAGTCAGGCGTCATACAACACGCGTCGACGGTCATCTGCAGGGACCCTAAAGGCTCCTTTTCGCTATTCCTTCTGCTTCTACACCTTATCTTCCTTCTTTCGGATCGCGGCTCCTTAGCCCGCGCGTTAGAGTTGCTGTTAATCCAACTATGCCCGCCAACTTCGACACCCCGCCCGCCATTCAGCTCAACGGTGCTACAGAGCCCAGCACCATGAATCCTCCGCCCTCAGTACAGAACTTTGGCGAGCCTGCACGGCCGGCTGTCCCTCAGCGCAATGACACGTCTTACTCCAAGTTCTCGACCATGTCGGTGCCACCAGAGGGCTCCATATTGACAGGCAAACAAGAACACTGTAAGCCATTACAACATCATCCATAGCCCGTGGCGAGGCTAACGGGTGCGCAGATCTCAAGCGCGAACTCATCTCCCAGCAAACAAAGTACGAAATCGCCGAGCTCTCCTCTCCTACAGCGCTGCGACGCTTTGGCGCACCCTTTCGCTCAGATGCCGGCGAAGTCGCGCCGGAAGACTCAGAGTTGCCCCTCCTCCGCTACATATTCGTCAACCATGTTCGCAACTTCCCCTTCCTGGACAAGGCTAAAGAGAAGGAGTTCTGGCAGGACAAGCTACAAGTTGTACGTTGTATGAGGTCATACCACGCAGAGAGGGAACTGACAAAGGTGCCTTTCTAGTTCCTGGAGTCATTTGCGAGCAAGGACATCTCATCTTCAGAAGACCGGCTGGAGGAAACCAAGAGGAGAAAGCTAGCGCTCAAGGCCGAGAAGCTGGTCGAGCTGATGATGGTCTCTGGCATTCCCACCGCGTCAGGGTACGAAGAAAGGATACGCTTTGCCGAGATGGAGATCGTGGACCGACAGGCAGACGAAAAGGGCCTCACGATGAACGAGCCGAGCGGCCACGCTATTAATGGTTGGGACGTCAATGTTTCAGGCGTCAGAACAACATCGGTGAAGAGACATCTCCGCTACCACACACATGCGGTAAGTAGGTATACAATTTGGAAGAAGACAAAACCTGATTATGCATTTACAGGAGTACCTCATACGTGTAAAGCACGACGGAGACAAGGACTTCTACATTGGCCGCCGATACGCAGATTTCGTTCAATTACATAAGCGCATACGTCTCGAACTTCCCGGCAAAGTGCTCGCTCCACTACCTCGAAAGAATGCGAAGGACGGACTCTTACAATCGAGTGCTGATGACGATGATGTTAGCTCTATCTCGTCGGGATCAACCCAAGGACCGCCCCCTCCCGAACCTGTTGAGAGTAGCGGCGGTGGGCTGCGTAGCTATATCTTCGGTGGCGGACATAAGAAGAACGCCTCACAAACATCACTAGGAAGACGCTCGCCGAGAGCGTCAACAGACTTTTCGGCGTACAAAGCTCCTCGCAAGCTGTACAGGGAAGAACAACGTGTTTCTCTTCGCGCATTCCTCCGATCATTCCTACACAACGAGCGAATCGCCCAGTCTAGTGCCATGGCTGAATTTCTGACACGCGATCCTATCGAGGTCAATGAGGAAGAAATGGAGGACATTCAGAGGCGAGAAGAGATGGACAAGAAGCGCATAGAGGAACAAAAGCAATTCTACGAAGTCGCGCGGAAGCGAGCAGCGGAACTTGACATTCACATGGAGAAGTTCCGGAGAGAGATTGTAGAGAGCAACGGACTCTCCCACCTATTCCAAGAAGTCAGAGTCAAAAACACCATCCGAGACCTGAAACCAGAGTACCAAAAGTTCGCAGAGTGGTTACGGATAGAAGTGGCAGCTACCATCTACCATCTGTTCCTAGCCGAAGACAATTCCCCCGAGCTCTTTGCCCAAGCGAAGCGCATACATTCTCTCGTTCCTTACGGTGTCCTCAAGAACGTCATTAGGATAGCCAACCCTGCAGCCGTCATGAGTGGAGTTCTGGATCTGTTCCTTGCACAACCTTTCGGCGCTCGTTCATTACTCCAACGCATTTTCGGGATGGCTATCAATGACGGTGTCAATTCTGTGCAGAAGACAATCGACACGCTTGGCTCCACGAGGATCAAGGATGACGTACTTTGCGACAAGATCAAAGCATATGTACAAGCGGATGAAGGTGTCAAGGACGCGATAAGGCAGGAAGCTGCACGCGACAACGTCGACGTCGTGATCACCATACTGCGATCTGAATTCTTCCAACCAGAATTGTCTTCGCAACAAGTGGAGAAGGTTTTCAATGCCTACGTTGCGTGGAACAACGCAGTTGAAAATGTGAGATCGAGCCGCCTCAGCAGAAGAGCTAGCACCCGCAGCAGCGTCAGCACAGCTACTAACGCGACCGGTCAGGTCGAAAAGGAGATGCGATCAGGCGCCGAGCTTTTCGCGCACCTCAAGCAATACTTGAAGCTGTGTCTCAGGCAGAGAGATAAGCTTATGATGCTGCAGATCATCGAAGAAGTAAGTTTGACAAGAAGGCGATTTAAGGGATGAATGACTGACGTTCTTCTAGCCGACAACACTGCAGCTCTTCCGGGACTTATTCACCATCTTCTACGAACCTCTTGTCCGTGTATACAAGTCCGCAAATGTCTACAACAGTATTACCGACTTCGCCATGTTCGCCGACGACACGATCAAAACCATCGAAGCTTGTCAACGGCAAGAAGTTTCGGCAGACCCCAACCAAACCGTGCAGGCCTTTATAGATCTGTGCGCCCGCCACGAGGATAACTTCTACAAGTTCGTTCACGAGGTACACAAACATGACAACGGTCTCTTTGACCAGCTCATGGGCTGGCTAGAGGGTATCCTGGACTTCTTGCGCCACGGCCCTGGAAGTGGCGGTAAGCTTGATATGAATGCACTCTTCCAAGGTGGAATGGATTCAAACATCATCGACAAGAACAAGGCCATTCGCGAGATTAACAGTCTGATCAAGTGGCAAATGGCGAGGAAGAAGTGGCATTCGGACAAGACAAGGCAAAAGATGGCGAGCGGTGGTGATGACCCTGATCCGCTCATGGGTGGTATCGCTGGCTTCAAGTCGAGCGACTTTGGGCTCAACGCGGTTCGTTTTCCTCTCTGACAACATGTTGGCCATACACTAACGAGATACAGATGGATCTCCAGGATCTTGAACTCGATGACGATGGTAGCGACTCCACCGACTCGGAAGACATGGACGATACAGATATCGCAGATCCAATTGAAGCTGAGCGCAAGAGCCGAGCACGCGCTGCTGAGAAGCTTCGGAGAAAGGCAGGCGAACCGAAAAAGCCACCTATTGTGGAGCTGTACAAGCTCAGTGATGGTTTCAACAGCATGCTCAGAAACGTTCTCGCTTCGTAGGCTATTTACAATATGCCCCTTAGATGGCATGACGCCAATCTGGTCACTTTTGAATAGCGGTATGACAGGGCATTCTGCAAGCCTCTGAGACCTAATGCAATTACTTCGATTCTTCCTATACCTCCACTACTAATGTAATTTCATTTGTACTAAACGGTTTTCGGTGTTGGTGGACCAATGCGGCTCCACGTGCTCGGTATGCGCACCTACCCGAAGCACGCTAGCGCGGTGCGGCGCTCGGAGCTAGTGTTCAGTCGCATAGCTGTCCTTTAGTCCAGCCGAAACGCTGCCGCGTCCACGCGTTGACCTGCTTGCCAGTTCTCTTCTCTGTACAATGATACTGCGACAGTGCTGATATTCATTCCTTCGCTTTCACCTCTTTCGGAAAGCAGCGCCAATTGCGTTTGCAGTCCAAGTGAAGTCGATCCTCGTTCAAGACACGAGCTACTACCACATCTCGAGACAACGTTCGGCTGCACCCTCCACCCCACTGATCTCGACCCCAATTGCCTTCTACTGCAGGGCTTCACAGCAACTTCCCACAAGCACGCCTACCCTGCAGCGGTAATTCGCCATTATGCCCGCCAAATCGCGATTCACGAGGCTCGATGCCTTTACTAAGACGGTCGAAGATGCGCGCGTGCGCACAACATCAGGTGGAATCGTCACCATAGTCAGCTTGCTGGTTATATTCTGGTTAACATGGGGCGAGTGGGCCGACTACAGGAGAGTGACTGTACGACCAGAATTGGTGGTTGATAAGGGCAGAGGCGAGCGCATGGAGATTGCCCTGAACGTAACGTTCCCACGGGTACCGTGTGAGCTGCTCACACTCGATGTCATGGATGTGTCTGGAGAATTACAGATGGGTGTCACGCATGGCATCAACAAGGTGCGATTGAGCCCTGAGAAGGAGGGCAGCAAGGTTATTGATATCAAGGCTCTGGATCTGTAAGTATCCACGGAGTGGCTGATTGCAACAAGGCAGATTCTAGAAGCAACGGAGTGCTAACGACGATTTCAGACATGCTGACGAGGCGTCGCATCTTGCTCCCGATTACTGCGGCGAATGTTACGGCGCACCTGCCCCCACCAACGCAATCAAGCCCGGCTGCTGCAATACCTGCGACGAAGTTCGTGACGCATACGCTTCGATATCTTGGTCTTTCGGTCGTGGAGAGGGAGTTGAACAATGCGAGCGAGAACACTACGCCGAACATCTCGACCAACAACGTCAGGAAGGATGTCGTCTTGAGGGAAGCATCCGCGTCAACAAGGTTGTCGGTAACTTCCATATTGCGCCCGGAAAGTCGTTCTCGAACGGCAACCTTCACGTACACGATCTCGAGAACTACTTCAAGGATGAGTACGCGCATACCTTCACCCACAAGGTTCACCAGCTTCGCTTCGGTCCCCAGCTTAGCGATGTCGTTGTCCAAGATATGCAGAAGAAGCACGCAGGGTCCGGCGCCGGTGGGTGGTCGAACCACCACATCAACCCTCTGGACAACACCGAGCAGCATACCGATGAAAAGGCTTACAACTTCATGTACTTCATCAAGGTCGTGTCGACCGCTTACTTGCCCCTCGGCTGGGAGAAGGAGGTCCCTCGACCTGCCAAACACGACGAGCTTCTCGGTGCTACCATCGATGCTTCTTACAAGGGCAGCATTGAGACGCATCAGTACTCTGTGACTAGCCACCATAGGAGTCTGCAAGGTGGTTCCGATGAGAAGGAAGGTCACAAGGAGAGGATACACGCTCGGGGCGGTATCCCCGGTGTCTTCTTCTCTTATGTAAGTTTACAAACACCGATTTGTTGATGCTTGATATGGTCACTAACGTTCGCAACAGGACATCTCACCTATGAAGGTCATCAACCGCGAAGCTCGTGAAAAGTCCTTCTCTGGCTTCCTTGTCGGTCTCTGCGCCGTGATTGGTGGTACTCTTACTGTCGCAGCGGCCGTGGACCGCGCGTTGTACGAGGGTGTCAACAGGATCAAGAAGATCCACTCAAACTAGATGACCATTGTTGTCCGAGGGTCATCCTATTGTTGCATTTACGCGCGTTCATGTGTGGAGTTTTTGGCGTCACAGGAAACCAACGGAAAGACTTTGCTTATGCTTACAAGTCTAGGGGAGTGGTGTGGGTGGCGGGAGGTATGGAGAGGCATTGGGAGATAGAGATTGGCCTTTGAACAAGGCTTGTATCATTTAGATCGGAAATCTATGAAACGTACACCTACTTTACTGTCGGTCTCAGTAGACTACCAGATGAAATGTTGTACTTTCCTGTGTTCAATTTCATTGTCATTTCTGGGGTTCAAAAACTTGGTCTTTTAGTAGGCATATCGCGCATTGTGCAACCAGAGCTTCAAGGGGCCCTGGGGTCACACTCCGGGTTGACAAGAGAGAGCTTCGCGGATGACTTTGCTGGCTGACAGAGAGGCGCCAGGTCTTGACGGGATTAAGTTCTTCAGGCTGTCATCAAAGTGACTGCCTTGCTGCCTGATTGCAACCCAAGGAGTCAGCACAAGGGAACCGTATTGTTTGCACCTGGAGCAAGATTTTCAATAGGCTGGCATGACTAAAGAGCATAAATCAATAGGCGAGAGCAAAAAGACAATAGCAGTGAACTTGGTTGACATCGAAGGTTCCATGTGTTTTGGCCAATGACAGTGGAACGAACAGGAAAACTGTGGCTTGGCGACGCACAGACCTTCCGACTTTATAGACAATCCCATCTGCTCGGTCTTGCTTGATTGATCTTTTCCACCTCTAACACACGACCAACATACTCCAATAAACATGAACGATCAACCAAGAGGTGGCCGAGGGCGTGGTCGCGGCCGAGGGCGCGGGAACTGGAGTGTCTCATTCACACCACAAAACCATGACGACGATCAGATGATGGTCGATGGCGAGTCCTCACGTGGACGAGGTAGGGGACGAGGACGGGGACGAGGATTCAGGGGAGGCCAAAACCACTTCCAGCACGACAATCGCACAGACAATCGCTCACGAGAGCCGGCGATCGACAAAGAAACCCTTGAAAGACTCAAGTCAAATCCGTCATATCCGCTCATGGAAGGCTTCCTGGGACGACGTTACGACGCCTCTAATAAACTATTGAACCTTTCAACTATCGCCGGCGACCAAGAGATCCTCCAATCAGGCATGTTTGCCTCAGAAGGCGCCCAGAAGAAGTTTTTCCCAGCCCTTATGATCGTTTGCGACGCCATTCTCGAAACGCAAGAAGCGAAAGAAGCAGCAATCCACAGCGTCACACTTGCTGGTAACAACCTCCAAAACACACACGCCGTCTACCAACTCTGCAACCACTTCCGCCACATCCAAAACCTGGATCTAAGCAACAACGCCTTTGCGACGCTGGAAGCGCTAAAACCCTGGAAAGGCCGTTTCAGAAACGTCGAACACCTCATCGTCGACCCGTTTCCCAACCCGAACTGGCAAGACGAAATCGTCTCGTGGTTCCCCAAACTCAAAATCCTAAATGGCAATCAAGTTCGTCCTGACGCGGCGGCAAACAACAACGCAGTAAACGCACAGCAAATACCAGCTTCTACCACCCCAACACCCATACCTGCAGTCGCCGACCCGGAGCAACAGAGGAAAGAAGAGATGATTCTCTACGTTCAGCGCGAAACCAATCTTAAGCGCGACTACGCTATTCAATGTTTGGAGGCTGGACAGTGGAATATCGAGCAAGCTGGTGCTCTATTCGCACAGAGTCGCGAGTCTCTGCCAGCTGAAGCGTACAACTAGACGTTGATCGTTTGAGAGCTCACAGAGATGAAATTTCGCAGGTGATGGGAGGAAAAAGACTTTGATGTCATTTGTACGACATCAGGCATGGAACAACGAAGAGCAAGGAACCAGTGTCGCTACTACCTTTACAAAATCACAACCCAGGCAGCACATCTTTGGGAAACATGGACGTCTGCGCAAAGAGAGCGGGACTTTCAAGCAGGCGCGGACATCTTGGGGGCAGCATCTGGCTATCATCACGAGGAGCAGGACTTTTCTTTTACTGTATGGGGCGAGGCAAAAAATGGTTCAGGACAGAGCATAGCATGGCGTTGATGTTTTGTGTATGGGGCATGAGGCGGTACATATACCCACGCGTAGGAAAGCAGGAGCACGAGCACGAGCATGAGTATGGTCTACATAGAATGAAAGCAACCATCGAAGACATAACGACAGACCAGATCCTACCTTTGTCATTGTGATCAATCTAGAAAGGAAGGTGTGGCCGCCTAACGAAACATCTCACGTCAGCTATCAGCAAGACCGACATCGCACACCCACGTCATCACACATACAGATCGTAAGACTAGTCTTTGAACAGGGAAAGAAACACTCAAGGCAAACAGCCGAGCGCAAATAGATATCATCTCTACATAGTATGTACTGAAAGAAAACGCGTCCTTATTACCACAACGCAAAAGCCACAGCACCTGCTTAGTGACTCTTTCTCTGCGCGTTAGCCAACGCACTGTTAAGCGCAGCCGTGACATCCACATGGAACAACGGCCTGTTCAGCCCTTGAACAACCGCTATCCGGCCCCTATGTCTAGCATCTGACGCATCTGCATGTCCATACGCCTTGCTGTGCTCCAGCTGCTTGGTAATACTACCCGTCTCGGAGCTGTCGCCCGAGTCGGGATGCCCGGCCTCAATATCGCGACTTCGTACTTGCGATAATGTGCGTTGTGCGAGGAGGTTCTCGCGTGCTTCTGCCTCCGCGGCGGCAGAGTCTGAGCCGCCGATTTCGGCGACGCTGAAGATCGGTTTCCATCGGTGGGTGATGCCGCTATCGGGCATCTCCGGAGTGTAGTAGCCGAAGCCGGCGGCGGCGAGCGAGCGCTTGGTCCAGCGGTTGTTGATGTTGCAGAAGTGCCAGTCAACAGTGTCTGGGGCCGCGTACTTGTCGAGCTGGTTCCTTACGTCAATCAGATTCTGAATTGAAGTAAGGTCAACATTGTTGACGGAGGAGAAATCGAGAATGATAGCCTTGAGCGTGGGTCGGTCGTCGGTAACTTCGGTCTCCTTGCCACGGCGAGGGCCAGGGTCGTTCCATGGGCGGTCGCCCGGTCTGTTGTAGGTCGCTTGGTTCGTACGGCGCGTCTTCGCGAAGATGATGTCGGTGAGCTGGTCGAGGTAGTGGTTTGCGTTGGGGTAGTTGAAGCCTTCGCTAAATCGGTAAATGAAGATACCTGGGTAAGGGTCTTCGAGCTGAATGCTTGGGTTGGACCCGTCCTTATGATCGATGGGTAGAAAGACTTCACGAACAGAGTGCTCTCCCTCCGAAGGCTTTTGCCGAACACCAGGGGGTGACATCTTGTCTTCTTCGGTTGGGTCCAGTAAATGATCTCCAATGACAGAGTGAATCTTGGCCCTACCCATGAAGCGTCCCTTGGCCTTGAAGAGACGGAAAGCAAACATGCCTGCGGAAACTGACACCGTTACGAAGATGCCATTCTCGATGCTGGAAAAGACGGTGACGAGAACACCGACGAAGAAGATGATAACTTCAAGCGGTGAGATCCTCCAAAATTGGTAGACAGTGTTTGGTGGTGTAATCAAGTCCAGCACTGCGTGAATGATGACTGCCGACAGCGCGGCGTTGGGAATGTACCAAAACATAGCTGGGAGTGCGTAGATGGCGAGTAGCACTACGGCGGCCGTAATGACACCTGCAAAAGGCGTGCGAACACCAGCCTTGGACTTGATAGCAGTACGTGAGAAAGAACCAGTCGCGGGGTATGCTCCCAGGAAGGGGCCGAGGCAGTTGGAAACACCAATGGCTACGAGTTCTTGCGATGGGTTGATAACGTAGTTGTTCACACGTCCGAAAGACTTGGCGATGGAGATGTGCTCGATGAGGAGGACGATGACTGTCGATGGGAGTTCGGTCGCGAAGGACTTAATGATGGGAATCGTAATCTTGGGCACGCGCGCGTGTTGGAAGCCTGGAAATGTAAGTAATGAGTTTGACCAAGTTCGGGAAGCATCTTACCTCGTGGAACAGTTCCAAGAGTTTTGATAATCGGCTTGGTTCCGTTGGCCCTGTGCTCTCGGTTTGCCAGGTAGCTAAATAGGATATACAACAAAATGACGAACACTGTTCGCAGAGTGTTGATGAAGAAGAACAGCTTGGCGCGGGTGGGATAGCGCTTTGCTAGCTGACCGCAGGTAAAACGAATCCCATATAGGAGGAACAGGCACGTCAGGCCGAATGATGCGTTGAGATCGGTTCGTCCCAGGTACTTGAGCGAGTTGATGACCACTTTGTATGTGGGGTCCCTAGTCGAGAACCCTGTAATACCCATCATGGCAGGGAACTGCCCGGCAGCGATGCTGAGCGCAGAGCCGGTCATGAAGGCCGAGATAGCAGGTAATGAGATGAGGTCCACGATCCAGCCCATACGGACAAGACCTAAGAAGAGAACAATAGATCCAGCGATGATGGCCAAAGCGGACGCGATCATGTCTCGTGAGATGTCTTGGTCAGCAAGTTTCTCTTCTGCAGACAGCACGACGCCACCAGTGACTGTTGACAATACGGCAACGGGCCCAATGGTGATGTCTTTCGAGGTAGCGAAGAACCAGTAAATGAGTACACCCATGAATGAAGAGTACAATCCAAATTCGACTGGAAGCTCGGCGAGCTTAGCGTAGGCCATACCCTGAGGGACTACAACGGCGCCCACGGTGATACCTAAGAAGAGTTAACAGCCATACAATGATTTTGTTGGGGGCTAACATACCAGCAACAAGATCTCCAATTAACCATTGCACGTTGTATCGGCCTATCCAAGAAAGGAACGGAAACAGGCTGGAGCAGTACTCTCTCAGCTCGTGACCACTGGGAAGCGTGTCTTTGATCCATTCTTTCGCGGTGGGTTCTTCCTCAACATAGGTGTCCGCGGAGTCGATGGTAAAGACACTTTCGCCTCGAGTTACGCGTTCCGAGCCAGTTTCATTCCGGTAGTGCAAGTCGATGCCTAGCACCTTTGCTAGGCCTTCGCCGACTTTACTGGCTGTAGAAGCCATTGTGGTGATGAGAGGTCTCCAACGCGCGCAAACGAAGATGCACTGGATCAGCACTGGAATGCCACGTGCCTGAAATCCAGTACTAAGTTTGTCAAGACCGAATAAGCTGCAGAAGCAATGACAAGAGCTGCCAGGTGCTTGAAAGCTTATCTATGAGGACCACCGAACGGGCGGGTGTGAACAAGCACGGCGCAAGCAACTGGTGGCTTGGAGTGAATCGCACGCGGTCTCTCTGGGACGAATGACAGTGGTGCTGTGCCGGTCTGGGCTGCAGGATCGGCCTGTGAGCTTCGAAGTCAAGGTAGCTTGGGATGCTTGTGTGCCCTGGATGTGGGAAGGACCGAAGCCTTTACGACGCGTCGGGATTGCTCGATATGACGGAAAATTGCGTGATCGCTACCGTTACTGGATCGGAATTGGTGTTGACGTACGCTAATAGGTTACGCGCAGTCGGGGATTGTCGAGGCAATAAGGCCACTGCTATGATAGAGGAGAAGAGATGGGTAGGAAGTATTTCCAAGCAAAGCCCGAGTGAAGGGATCTGACAAGTGACATAATGCCTTGATATGCCGATCAGACCTAAGTGATGCTTTAGCGACCGTGACGCTTTTCGCCGCAGTACCGGGCAACAATCTGATGCCAGATGGGTCGAGCTTGCAAGGGTGTGCGGGTGCGGCGACAGGGATGGTGCGCGAAGGATGTGATGGTCGCTGACGGTTCGCACTAGTATCCAATAGAGATTCGAGGCCGGAATTGCGTGCTCGGGAGGAAAGATGTCGTCTTCAGTGTGCGAGTCCGCCAAGTAAACTTAGGAAACGGTTGAGGTGTGGCACAATTGGCACACAAATCCTTCTGGAGTATTATGACCGTGTTCCCAACTGACGTCCGACTACATCATGTGTTCGTCTTAAACAACCGCACTGAGCATGTCATCTAGCCCGACGCATACCTACAGTGTGTGCGACCATCTAACTTTGCGTCAAAAGATCCTCCAATTGTAAGAGGCGGCATTTTCAAAACTCCGAGGCTCTTTGTTGAACGTAGTCGTGATGTCGCGAAATAGCATCTGACGTCATGCTCTGGGGAAAGCCGGCTGTGCGGGTACGTTGAGACGGCACTTGGATCATCGACGGGAACTTGCATCCAATCCAGGGCAATTATCTCAGCCTACCATGATAAGCCCGTGATAGAACCGGCACTGTCTGTCGTGAAGAGGAGGTTTGTGGGTGCGATTAAGGTTCTTTGCAGGATGCCAGCCGCACGTGGGGAAAACTGGTCCTGACTAAGCGAGCAGACGCCATTAAATATGGGGTGTTTAGTTCTTTTAGGAAGGCTGGACACAAGAAGTGCATACCGCTTTTGTCCATGCTCAAAACTCAGCAAAACACAGTTGATGGGTTTTGACGATGGCTCTGCTCTAGATTTCCATAAGTGGGTGGCGAGCTATGCCGCTCTAATTGAGATGCACACTTCCAAAGTTATGGATGCATCACTCCAAGAGGTGCTGCGGCCACATTGAGCTAGTCTCGCGCGTTCGGCGTCAGCGCTTTCCGACTTCCTTCTTGGCTGACCCTCAGTCCTACGTACTCAGTTTCCACACGCTTGCCCACCTCAGTTGCTTTCCACGACACGATGCCTCCACCCAAAAGGCCAAGTACTGAGTCGGGTCAATTCGCCCGTCCGATCTAGGCCGACCCGGTCATGCCGTAATGCGAGTAGATGTGTTGCATTCGAGACCCACTCCCATATGAATCTACGGCGTATAACGTCTGTCACAAGAGATGCTTTGTGGTGTTCTTATTTCAGGTCTTGTCAATTTCATCCACGGAAAAGATCAGACCAGTGTGGGGTGTATGCCATCTACTAGGCTACAGTCTGCGACAGCACCTACCTAAAGAAGTGAAATATTTGACAACGATGTAGCACCTGGGAGCAAGCGATTTGGTTTCTGGAAGTAGCATGACGCCCAGCAATTCTGGGAAGTAGAGAATGAGATTTAGACCGTTAGATATATGAGCTTGAACTGATCTACCAGCCTCCTACCCCTGAAGAGCTAGACTCTTTACTTGGAAGTATACAGAGCATTTTACTACTCGAATCGGAGTGTTGATTCAGCAAATAGTAACCACACTCTGAACGTCTTAAAATCAATCTCTCATCTTGACCGACTTACGCAAGACCGCAGCTCAACTCTGACCCGCACACTTGCCCCCACCATCTTCTCAATCAGCGGCACCCTATCACCGGCACTTCAATATGTAGACGACCACCTTCATCCGTGCGCTGATTGATAAGTTCCTCAAGCCCATTGAACAGATGCCGACATTGGAACAAAAACGCTGCCGCCGACTCAGTACGCCTAGGAGCGTAACAATAATCCAAATTCATCAAGCGGATAGTTTGAGTAGCGTCGCGCTGTCGACATGAAAGAGTCCCGAGAAAATGCTGGAAGCCGCGGTTGTGGTGGGCCTGGAAACGATTCCGTTTCAAGGGTAGAAATTCTGTCGCGGATCGCAGTTGTCGCGAAGCGGCAGTGAGCGCGAGGAAGTGGTGCGGTTGAATTCATTTGTCGTCGTTGTGGGAAGACAGCTTGATAGGAGGGTGGCCGGACATTTTCCAGCCGTGGGGAAGACTTTCCGTACGGATTTCATGGCCGCCTAGTAAATAGGCGTATATCTGATTGCGCAGTTCGGCTGGGAGACGGAGAAGTGGGGATTCGCGTTGGGGATTCGTGTTGGTTTCGAAGGGTTCTGCTGGTGTCCGTTTGGGTCAATGAGGTGATGGGGGTGCACTGGAGAGCGTACATTGATTCGCACAAAGATGCAGCAGCCTCGGACTTTGTTTGAATGTAGGCCATGGTTATATTTTGAGTTGGTGTCAACCTTGAGAGTATGTGGTTCGAATCAAATAGGCAATGAGTTGATGACGCAGGCTTTCGAGGTAAATACAGCGGTAACCCGATTGAGTATCAGTGCTAGTTCAAGAACTTATGCATTTTGATTGAAGTGAATATATGACTGTGTGCTTAGGGACCAATTTCAAGGTCAATTCATTCTGTAGTCAGTTACACGTCGAGTCTGCGAAGCAGTAGCGGACACGTGCAATGCTCGGTACCACTCCATTGCCACAAAAATAAAACCAACTCATCAACGCCCTTCAAAATGCACTCCAACCCCTCCTTCGCAGTCCTCCACAATATAGCCACCTATCTACCACTCTTTCTCGCCTTCTTCGCCCGATCATAAGCATTCTTCTCCCTCCCCTCCTCACCCTGAATCTCCGCCACAAGCCTCCTATACTTCGTCTCATACGCCTTGTCCTTCTCCTTCTTCTCCTTGAGCGTCTCTCTCGCAATGAAGTTGGCATCCTTGCGCAACTCTCTGAGCGCTCCTTTCCTCTCGCGCTTGTACTCCTTCTGCAGCTTCTTGGCTTCCGAGCGCTCCTTGTCTGGGTCGTAGTGGCGGTTGGGGTCGAAGGATTCTTCGAATTTGGGAATGCTGGATTTGATGGGGAGGGGGCGGTGGTGGTGTAGGAGAAGTGGTCTTCGCTTTGAGCGCGCGAGGGAGAGGCGGGCGAGGAGGTTTTGGTGGGTGGAGGTTTGGTTTGCGGATTTGAGGGGGGCGAGCAGCGGGGTGAAGATCTCGATGAAGGCGGTTGAAGCGCTCCAGAGTTCGGCGGCTGTGATGACGTTCTTGCTGTGGGCTGTCAGGAGAGCGGGTGTGGCATGCTCGGATTTTAGGGACAGTCCAGTGTAACGGATGAACTCGGGGATGTAGCGCTTCGACAGCCTTTGGTATTGCAGACACAGCGCACCAATGAAAGCACCCGTAGCAACATCCTTAGTGGAGGCAGGTGAGGTAAGTCCCATCCAGCGAGCCATGAGAGTGATGGCGGGAGTCACGACTTGGTGGAAGTGGTCGGAAGTAGGGAAGATGGAGCCAATAGCGGCAAGTAGAGCCAAATCGCCCGGAGTTGGGTCATTCGATACCTGAAGCTGCTTCAAGTGTTGTCGGATCTTGGTGGCAATCTGAACTGGGTATGATCGCGTCATGGAGTGAATATGACGGATGATGGCTTCGATGACAGCCAACGACGCAGCTGGCGTCTGGTTCGACAGGTAGGAGACGTGATCAACGAGCGCGCATGCGAAGTCAGCAAGCTTGTGCTTGTTGTCTTGATGCAGTCCAGCGTGATAGAGCGCACGTATCCTTTGGATGACAGTGGAGGTATCGTTAGGAGCCACGTCCTTGAAAACCTTCAACAGCTCCTCGTGAGACCGCGGGCACGCGTATGTAAACGCCAATTTTGGTGAAGGCTCGGCGGTGAGTGTCAGCACGCCGTTCACAGCCTTGGGTTGCTCTTTCCGCTCTGGCATGACGTGCTTCAAGAAGTCTGCATCCTCTTCATCCATGGCCATGGTGTCGTCGAGCGCAGAGCCAGCATCAGACTCATCGTCCGACATGTCTGCTTCCGAATCGGTAGCGACAAGATCGTCGTCCATGATGAAGTCGTCTTCATCTTCAACGCCTTCTGGTCTCAGCTGGCCCGGTAACTTCAGCCCGAACTCGGCAGCATCATCGGCAATGTCGTCTTCATCTTCATCTTCATCCTCCTCTAGCTCTTCGACACCATTCTTGCGCGGCTCTTCGTCATCGCTGACTGGCTCTCCGCGCATCCTCTTCAACCGCTTCTGTTCGAGTTCCTTCAAGCGGTCAGCCTCTTCCTTGGCCTTCTCCTCTTCCGTCTTTGTTCGCTCCGTTGGCTTCGCTCGCTCGTCTTGCATCAGCAGGCGCACGCGCTTATCGTATTCTCTGTCCTTGTCTTGTTGTGTGGTTCCAGCGAGTAGTGCAGCGCGGTCGGCGTTCATGCCAAATTCGTTGAGTTGGGGGTCTTTTGGCTTCTCGGGCTCAGGCTTTTTGTTGATATGTCCTCGCAGGGCAGAGAGTACGTCGTTGAGATCCTTGTCGAGTTCGTCGCGTAGCTCGTCGTCGTCCTCTTTTTGTGCCTGACGCTCGTATTTGTGCTGCTTTGACTTGGCCACGACTTCCTTCATGACCTCTGCCTTGCTCTTCTTCCGCTCTGGCTGGTCTGTAGCCGCTTCGCCGTCCACTTCGCCGTCTTCATCGTCATCGTCTCTCCGCCTCTTCTTCTTCAAGAAGCCATCTTCGCCGTCGCTTGACCCAGCAATGCTAGCCGCGTCGTAATCTTCCTCTCCGATCTCATCGTCAAAACGAAGAGACTGTCCGCCGTGGGTGAGCTCCACCTCGTCGGCGTCGTCCTCGAGATCAAACACATTGCCGCCTCTCTTGCGCTGTTGTTCCCTCTCGAAGCGCGCCATTTCACGGTCCTCCAAGCTCATTGTCGGGTCATCTTCGCCTATCCGCCTATCCAGGATGCCTCCGACTTTGTTCTTGCGATGCATCTCCGGAAGCAGCGACTTCCTTCGTGCCTCCTCGCCCGCGCTCTTCGTAACGCCAGGCCGACCGAGGATCTTCTTGGGGGCATTTTCGGCCTGCGCAGAGACATACTCATGCTTGTGAGGGCGCGCAAGGTGCTTGAACTCGAAGGGATTGAAGGACTCGCGAATTGAGGCGAGCGCAGAGGCTTTCCGTTCGTGGTGGTCGGCGTTCTTGGATTGCGACTTCTTCTGCTTCTTCGACTTTTGCGGGCCGGTGATGCCCTGTTCGCGGAGGGAGGCCTTTAACCGCTTCAGCTGGGAGGGCGGCATCTTTGCTGGTAACCGAAAGCCTGAAGACCTTCCGATAGAGAATCCGGCGTTGCGAGGCTTGTGGACGGCACGAGATGGTCAACCAGAAATTATTTCGAGAACCAAAACTTCGGGCATGGATGACCCCGGTCTAGCGCCACAGGTGAGCCGCGCCCCACTTTCACACGCGACGAGGGCCATGATTGCCCGCGCAACTGCTTCCACGACCGCATCATGCTTCCATCCCCGCCGCTATAGGCCTCACGTCATGAACAACTATTCTTCGCGATGGCATCCAACATCCCCGACCACTGGCTCTGGCTTGGCCTCGGTACAATCCCCTCCTCCACCAACCTATCAGCCCCGCTAACCCATCTCCCAGGCGTCTTCACCTTCATAGCCGTCCAGCAAGTCTCCTACGGCCTCAACCACATCCGCACCCTCACTGAGATCCGAGACCCCCAGAACATCCCCCAACAGCGCCGCGCCATCCCTTCCGGACCGCCGACTCACCAAGAAGATGCGATCAAGACAAGTTCCCTCTTGACACTGGCGACTAGTCACAACAACGACATCCGCGCCTCCGCCACCAAGATCCTATGTACACGCTTCTATGCTTCCAAGTCTGCCAAAGACCTGCTCATCAAAGACCTGTACTGTGCAGACGGAGAAGTTCTGCATCGTGCGCAGTTGGCCTTCAATCTGCTGGGTGACATGGGTGTCTGGAGGGACGATTCTTTGTTGCCCAATAACAGGTTCAGGTGGGACGTCGTTCAGCCTGGAATGGGAGGAGGTTCGCAAAGAGATGTCAGGCGGAGACGGAGAGAGGCCATGGTGATAAGCGATGGTGAAGGGCTGATTGGAAGTGATGATGTTTACATGAGGGGTCCAGATGGAGAGGAAGAACATGATGAGGAGTCGTTGTTTGTGTCTTGAAGACGCGAAGTTATGGACATGGTACGGAATTTTGAATATGATACCCCAGCGATGCTAGAATACACCTTCTCAGTTTGATATATCACTGCCTCAGTGTCTATCGTGCAATAGCGGATACTATACTCAAGCCCCCTATCGTCCATCTTCACTGCGGCCAAATCCTCTAAACCCTCCGACATCTCTTCTGAAGAATTTCCCAATGTTCTTCAAATTACTCTCCAGGTTTGCGCCTCCATCAGCACCTCCAGCCTGTTGCTGCTGGCCTGGGGCTGGGCTGCCGAATCGATCGACACCATCCCTTGCGGCATTGACGAGCATATTGCCCAGGCCTGTGGCGTCAAACCTGCCTCCACCAAGACTTGGTGTCCCCATAGTGCCCATTACACTTCCCGCCGCACTACCAACGCTACCTGCCGTCTGAATTTGCAGTGGCGTAAGGAACGGCGAGTTCTGGACAAGGTTCTCATGATTCGGCGATGCGCGGAAGGCAGAGAAGAGGTCGAGGAGCTGGGTTTGCTCAGCCTTGCGGATGCCCTTGAGATCCATAATCTTCTTGAAATTGGTGTCTGATTTGTCGGCAATGTGGATAAGGTAGGCTTGTACAAGGGCCTCTGGTGGCGAGGGACGGACTTGGAGCGTTTTGAGAAGAGGGTCGATCTTGGACATTGACTGGTTTACGCGTTTGATGAAGCTAATGGGCGGGTCAGCCGTACGTTATGCCAAACAGGGCGGTCTCAGAACATACCTTGCCGGTGGTGCTGTACCAGGCTCCTCATTGAGCGTGGGTAGCTCTGTGAAGCCTTTCTTCAGCACGTACGAATCCAGCAGCATCTGCTCTGCACCAACTTCCGAGATCGGCTTGCACTGCACTATGTTCGCAATATATGTGGAAGCCATCAAGTCGACAAGGTTGTCGCTGAAGGCTCGCGCATATTGCTGCTTATGAAGATACTTCAGGATTTCTCCAGATCTCTCCTTGACATTACGTAGAAGTTCTCCCACGTAGGTACTTTGGTCACCAACACTCTCAAGCTTTGCCCAAGGCGTGTTTCGCATCTCCCTCCAGCTAGGCTCGCACGCGATTTCTACTTTGCGGACAAGCATTCGAACTGTAGCGCTGGCGATACCCATGAAGGCGTCGGCTTGGCTCTGCAGATCCACCTTTTCCTTGAACTCTTCGTCTATGCGACCTCTTATCTTCTCTTCCAGTTGGTTGCAGGTCATGTAACAATAGTCTGCAGTGTTGAGAATGAGGATGGCGTCTTCGACAGATGGTCCTTGTGCTCCTGCCTTCTCACTAAGGAAGTAGTACAGCACTTGCTGGCCATACTGGTCCAAGTACTTGGCAAAGGTCATAGATAACTCCTGAAGTCTCGTTCCAGTCGAGAGTTTGGCGCATTGCGCCAACGTCATACGGTAGAATTGGAACAATTCTGTCGATGAGGGTATCACAGCTTGATGCGAGAAATCGTCTTCTGGATTTCGGAGGGGTTGCTGCCGATACTTTGGCATAAGGTTGGCAAGTTGCCTACAAAGTCAGCTTCGTTCTCCACAGGTACGTGTATGTAACCTACTTATCTTGAGACTCCACCCAGAGGCTCATGTAGGGTTCAAAAGCCTCGGAGATGACCTGACTAAAGCCATGTGGGCGGTCATCCTTAGAAGCGACTGTGTCCATCGAAGAACGAGACTGCAGAGAGTGAGTACGTATGACAATGTGATGGACTGTCTTCACGAACCTCGTTGGTGAACCGCCTCTCCAAGCTGTGTTCGAAGTCAAGCGTCTCCTGTAAGCACGAAAGGAGTAGTTCGACGTCCAGACTCTGCCCGTCCCCTCTCCGTACAGCCTTTTGCAATATAGACTTGAAGTCTTCGCGTGTTCCTTCGCAAAACGAGTTGGCCAGCATCTCGTTCACTCTCCAGTAGGCTGGGAAGATGGAAGCATGTTCGACATCGTATGTTTTCATCATTCGGTTGAACCAGCTGTATCTTCGCCCAATATTGTCTAAGGATCCAGCCTGTTATTGTTAGCACCGTGTTACCACGAAAGAGTACGAATGTCCCACCTCATCATTGCCCCGGAAAACTTGGCGGTACTCCCGAAGCTGCGTATTGCAGTACCAGTTGATAAGCCGTGTACGAGCGTGCTCTCCGAGGGCATCAATGACCAGACATGCTTCCGCCAACATTCCTTTCCGTTGGGCTGTTTCGCCCTTGGCGAATGTCACCTCGAAATCCTCGCAGACCTGCTCCAGCAATTCGCCCTGCACATCTGCTACGTTGCGACTCAGCGTTGCGATCTGGTCTATCGAGCGATAGCTCTTGAAGTGTGCCACCAGCTGTATCACAGCCTGAAGAAGCTGTGCGCATTCCCGGTATTGCCGCGACTTGCTGAGGCTCCGTAATTGTTCGTATGCCGTCGTCAGCATCTGAAGGCGCTTCAACGCCGTCATGGAGAGCGTCAGGTTCTTCTTGGTGCTATCCAAGCGCTTTATGTCTGCAGTCATCTCGGTGATGGTTTGCTCCGTCTGCATAGCCCGCTCTCGGACGCTCTCGATCTTCTTGAAGAGGTCAGCGAGCTCTGCCTTGGCGGCCTGGATGCGCTGCACGCTGTCGGCATCGGCAGTGGACTGTGAGGCGACAACGCCTGCGATGTCTTCGTCGAGGTCATGCTGGTAACTGCGGAGGGCATCCGACGTGGCAGAAACGGACGAGAGTGCGGCGGGGTGGGAAAAGATGGCGTTGAGGTGATCGATAGGGTCGTATGAAGCTGCATTGAGCGTCAGCGCGGAATCCATGCTTGTGGGTGTTACTGCAACTGCGTACTAGATTCCAGCGAGGTGGAGGGCGCAGGCATGTGGTTCGGCGGGCGTCCGCGTCAATGGCATGCGCTCGCGGTACACGGTTGCAGTCGTAGCAGCGGCAAGGAAGGCACGGCCAAGGTGCAAACTAAGATGAAAAGTATCCTATCTCTCTAGGACGCAGTACGAATGATTGGATTTATTGGCAATTGCCTAAGGTCTTCCATGCTTCACAAGACAATATCCCACGCGTCCTCAATCAGGGTCTCTATTCCGAGGTCCGAGCTCATCGCGCTAGAGCACCCTGACGTGTGGTAATATCGCCTGCGAGCGTATACAGAGCACAAATACAACAGTCATGCATACCAGAGTCTACAAATACACTCGGATACCACTTGATTTTGAGATACGGGCTTACTATTGTAACCCAGGCACTATTGCGGGAATAGACCCAGAAACCCGTTGTAAACTAAACTGCGGTCTTTTTGCGTGAGTGAGCTTGCATCCCCTGTGCCGGTCCAATAGAAGAGTCCACCTAGTCCGTTTTGACGAACGTAGTTGGCCTTCATCTTGACTGTGTGCGGGGTATCGTATGTGACTAGCCCTCCGTCACCACCAATGCAGTAGGCTGCGCCCAACTGCTCGTCAACGTGCTCTTCCGCACCCGGACGTGGTAGATCTCGGTACTCGAATGTGCCCTCCTCTCCTGCCTGCCCGGAGAACGAGTGACCAATACCACGGGTTCCGGTGAAACTGCGGCCATATGCTGGCACACCCATGACAATCTTGTGTCTTGGAACACCTTGCTGCATCATGTACGAGACAGCTGAGTGGCACGATATTGCGGCTTCGGGACTATGCGGGATGGGTGGTGTGAACAGTTGAGCCTGATGCCCGCACTTGCTGACCCACGGTCCAGAGTAGTCGTAAGCCATAAGGTTGATCATGTCCAGATAGTGCGAAGCATGTGCCAGGTTGATGTGTTGAAGGGCCCATTCGCCTGCCGGAAGTGCCGAAGAGAGGGTGTACTGAGGAGCTGGCAAATACTGACGAAGTATAGCCAGAAGAGCGATGTAGTCTTGACCTTGACTGGCATCTGAAGGGTGCTCCCAGTCGACTGTCGTCTGCTTAGTATAGACGTTTCAGTTTGGATTTGAACACCCACTATCGACTCCATCGATCCCGAATTGCTGTACCAATGCCAACGATGACTGGGCGAAACGCTCACGGCATGCAGGATCTCGAGCTACGCCAGCGAAAGGCTCACTGCCTTTTCCACCGCCACCGACAGATAGTACAACTCGTAATCTGGTGTACTTTCGCTTCAGAAGGGCGAAAGAGTTCAGACAGCCCTTTGTGGCAGGAATATCGTCAGTGCCTGGAACCTCGATTTGAGCATCGGCCCATTCATCGCTCAGCTACAATGCGAGTTAGTCAGGGAGACTTCTGTACATCTGACAGACTCACGTAGACAGTTCCATCATCTTTCACCCTGTGACCATGTTAGCCCTATCACCCAGTGACTCGGTCCAGCCCTTAGCGTACCAGGCAAACGCATAAAAGACGTGCGAGATGACATCGTAGTTCAGTGACACAGGTGGCTGGTCGCGATAGATGCGCCAGTTAGGATAGTAGACTCCGTTCCAGTACATGGCTTGCAGCGGTGTAGAGAAAGTGGTGTCGTGACCAGGCGGGTTGAAGTAGTGTCGGCTCATTTTCGGTCGTCGTCAGCTACAGCCTAGCTTGCTGCACGTCAGAACACCCTGCAGGTATAGGCGGGTACCCGGACTTTGAAGGATCAAAGTTGGACGGATATCGGAAGCTCTTTTTCGTCTTGGTATCTCGAGATTTGGTCTTGGTAACGAAAATGTATAGGTACGTATGTAGTTCAGAGCTGTGTGTGTCGTCGATGATTCCTGTGATTGGAAGGTTAGTAGACAAGAGAAGATGGAGAAAAGGGTCGAGATTGTCTAGGGTAATTCTGGAGCACTTCTTGCTTGTATATGAATATAAATGCAACGCAATCAATAGTGGCACCGGAGGCCATCGGTGATGCAATGCTTCTAATGATCGTCTTGAGACCAACGGACCGCGCAATCATCCTAGAAAGGACGGAGGCTTCTATGCAGGCCTTGCTATAGTGGCTTTACTACATAATCGACGGTGAGGCCCAGTCTGGCAACTGATGGACCACAGATAGACACTAGACTGCCACCCCAAGCATCCCTGATCGCGTTAAGCAGGCCTGTGTCGCGTACGAGGTTGCAATTTTCTCAATATTCCGACGTCGTAATGTGGGCCTAGTGCTTCGAGAGCAAAACGATGAAGTCCACCACAGAACGGTTCAGCTCTACCCCATACCAGCGGGAGTGCAAGGACATAGTGACGCGAAACTGGGTATTGAAGCAACGTCAATATTGAGCCGAGGACGATTTCTCAAATTGTCGCGGAATATAGACGGACTATTGACTGCTGATTATACGACCAGGAACGGCTTTCCGGATCCTTGTGGGGAGAGGACATGACGCAAGCGGCTAGAAGTATAGCAGCCAAGGAGCATCTAACGCCGTGTTGCATGAGTGGTGACCAGGTGAAGGGACGACCCCGCACGGAATCAAAGCCTGGAAACGATCATGGCTGCCTGCGAACACGTTGATGAAAATGCACAGATCACGCAAAGCGTATCGACGGGCCGCGAAGAGCAAAGCGAGCACCGTCAAGCGTCGTATGCGATAGGTCTCGGGGTCGCACGATCGGTTTGACGGCACGTAGGAAACGCAGATGTAGTGGGTAGATCAGGGTAAGTCAAAGGCCGAGCGGGATGTAACCGCCATGTAATACGCATCCGGTAAGTTGCAGATGCAGATGTGGATGCGGGAGTACGGTGATCGCCGTCGGACCGGAACAATGAAGCTCAGCATCTTCTCTAGCGTCCACGTGATTCCGCGTCCACTTTCGAGGTTATTGGTGATCGCGCGAGTTCCAACGACGTCACATCAACAACGCAACACCCCAAGTCTATCCTTTCCACTTATCGCATACTACTCACCCACCTGAGGTAGTCAGTGCGCGCCGCGATGACTGAAGTTGCGAACCCCGTACCAACGCCCGCGCCCGAACCGAAGCCGATAGAAGCTCAGGCGCCACAATATACTTTCAAGTTCAGCGAGTTTCTTCGGCGTGAATATCGCTTCGGCCTCAGTCCCGACCGTCCGGTATGCAAGGCATATCTTCAAGGCCACTGTCCCGACGGGAACAGGTGTCCAAACAAACACAACGTCTCGTCATCCTACAACAAGTATGCGGCTTTGTATCGGAACATGTGGACACTCATATACTAACACATCTCAGTCTCGTATGCAAACATTGGCTGCGTGGCTTATGTAAAAAGGGCGAAACGTGCGAGTTCCTTCACGAGTACAACCTACGACGAATGCCCGAGTGCTCCTACTACGCCCGAACCCAGACGTGCTCTAACGGTGACGACTGTCTTTACCTCCACATCGACCCCGAAGCCAAGCGACCATCATGCCCACATTACGACCGAGGCTTCTGTCCACTAGGGCCATACTGCGCACTCAAACATAACAAGAAGGAGAAGCTGTGTCCCTTCTACCTCTGCGGATTCTGTCCTGAGGGCAAGGGCTGCAAGTATGGTGCACACCCACGGTTCCCCACTGAACTCAAGAAGCCCGAGGTGCGCGTGGAGAAGAGCCCCGAGGAGCTCGAGGCTGAGAGGATAGAGCGCGAGCGCGAGATGATGAGGAGAGAAGAAGAGGATCGTGAGCGTGATGAAAGGAACGGTCATCAAGGTGGTCGCGGCTTTAGGGGCAACTGGGATCGCAAGAAGCGCGGAGGCCGGAGAGGCAGAGGCGGCAGGGGAAGAGGAGAATACTGATGGGCTATCTGCAGGCTTACTGGAGCTTCAGAATGCTACAAAACGCCTTTCATTAAGGCGGTGGCCGACCATCGCGCCCGGCGCGTACCGGACATAAGCCAAGAAATCGAGACGGAAAGAATAGTGATACCCCCAAGCTTGATTGTGGTATCAAGCGCTTATCAGCAGAAGTCCTGACTTGGATGGTCATCCAGTGATCTTAGTTTGAAACCTCGGTTGGCTCTGAAAAGGCGGATGTACAAAGACAATTGCCTGATGGCAATTATGGTGGGTGTATACCGTGAGCCTCAGCGCTTGGCCAAGAGGAGATGAGTCCACCATAGAGTACTATTATTACATGGCTTCGCGATGTGATCTCTTATGGCTGATCTAAGATGGTTTGCATGATCAGAGTAAATCCTCCAATCAATCATGATTACATACTTAACTATTTGTAATTACTGTGCTGTACATTCATATGTCAGGGCGAACCTGGAAAGCATGGTGGAGACTCTTGCCTAGCTCCGTTCTAGCGCACCCACATACCTACGGCTCAGCTCTGAATGCGGGTGCAACCCTAAATCCATCACATGCAACCCAGTTTCGATCTCGTTTCCTCACATTCATCGGGAACCATTCATTCTGCGCGTTCTAGACGCCGTATCACGGGGATCTGGCTGCCAGAAATCAGGAGTGGCGCGCAGCCATGATCTAGCGACATCAGATCGAAGGTCCCGACAGCACTTCAAGCGGCGCTTGTGATCTCATGTCCCCCTGGTAGCAATGCCGAAGATGGTGACTGTTGCGCAATCGTTTTGTCTATACTCATCACTCACCCTTGCAGGGCAGGTTGGACCATCTCTGCGTTTAGAACTGGCGAAAGATATCATGTTTATCTTTAGGATGTTGACCGGAAGCCCTGAACACCTATCGCAACCATCCATCAGCCTTGCAAGTGAGTTGCGTTGACCAGGTGTAGAAGGCGCTCACCTCTCACCGGCGCTTCTGGTCTCAGTATACATTGAATGTGTATACCGTGCCTCTTGTCTCGTCGAGTTCAAATTGATGCTGTGGTCGCACAAATTCCTTCTCGATGTCGGCGGCGCAGGCTGTCCGCCAGTGGCTTTGCAACTCCACCACACCTGAAGCTCCGACCTGCAGCTATATGGGCGTCTGCCCCCGCACTCTATCAGCAGCAATCGAATTAGCGATAACCTTCTCATTGCAGCAACCAGAGAGAGCTTCGCAGTAAGCGCGAGTCAAGCATCAGACCTTCTTTGAGGCTCAGCCGAACACCAAGTGTCGTCGAAAGCCGGGTATCAGGTCGACGTTGTCTCTTCCCTAAGCCGATCAACTCGGCGCTGAGTTGATATTATCAGGGCAGATGACGCGGTTGCTTCTCGGTGACCCGATGAGTATATAGTATCAAGGAATGGCATCGCACCTCCATCTGAACAAGAACTGCAAGCCCTTACTCACACGAACTCAGTCGACATATCCGAGAACATCGAAACAGGCATCTAGGTACTCTGCCGTCTCAAGCCATTCAACAGCGCGGCTTGTTCGTCTTTGCAATAGGTTCTGAACCTTCGCCCCTTGCCATACCCAGGCAACATTCTCGTACTTCAGTGGATTTCGCTCTTGTCCTCGCCCGTTCAATGCGCGTTTGAACCCTTGCCGTTGCTTTCAATGTCGCACTAACTCTCTGCAGTCCCTCGGGCCAATGGCAACCAACCCGGTCACTTACCCGATGTCCCCACAGTCGTCCTCGGCACAACAAGCCCCAAATAACCTGGTCAACCACTCGACATTGAACAACGGAGGATATCCCGAGCTCGCCTCCTTTTTCTCACAATGTAGCAGGTCTCTGCACCTGCGAAGTTTTTCCGCCCTAGCAGCACGCCTTTTGCTTTACCGCCAGCATGAGTTGATAGTGTTGGAGAGAAGACTAAAAGCGCTTGAACGCGGGGACGCTCAAGACAATGACCGTGACAAGCGACTCTTCTCGGAGGATTTTGCTCCGCTCAAAAAACAGAGTCGTGCCACCGGGATTCCTGATACACAGTACAAGGTGTATGAGAAACTCAAATCAGAGATGAGAGAATATGGTACGTACCTGTCGCCGATGTCTCGTACGACCTAGATTGACTTTAGTAGAAGAAGCACTCCTTCGCTTTGACCGCCTTGCTCAAAAGGGATATGATATAACGGAACTTGATTTCCTCCAAGGGTTCATGGATGAACATATAACTCTTTCAGGGTGCGATTCCAGAGCTTGGGGTTCTATGGAGGAACCAAAAGAACATGCACCTGATCTAATCCAAGTCGTGGATCAGCGAAGCCCTAGTACGATGGGAAGATTATTCCGGGATAAGTTCTTGCTGTGGATGCCGCGCTCTCCAAGCCTTCAGAGACTTTTGATTGGATCCACGAGGGCACCAGACGAATGGGGTCACTATAACTTCAGCAATCGCAGGTTCGAAGTCATCTCGTTGTTACTAGGTAATCTCGCCACTTCGGTTTTGATATACGTGGCGGTGACGTCGCTATACCTCACAACTGGCAGCGCGGCCCGTATCGCTGGGGTGATCATTATTGCTGCAACCATTACAGCTTGCAGTGTCTTGTTCCAGAATCAGCAATTCATCTCCATGATTTCCACGTAAGTCCACCCCCTCTCCGTTTATCTGAAAAATCAGCTAACAGGTAAAGGGTATGCGCTGTCCTGGTAACCTTGTTATTGAACGACGGCCCTCGACAGCCCCGATCGACGCAGACTCAGTCAACAGTCGCTACCTAGAATGGTAAAGACACAGTCCGAAGTCGACACGCATGTGGTATGGCCCTTTGAGTACATGCGCGGCAGCGTCTCCGAAGCTTAGCCAGATTGTATAATGCCTGGAGAAAATGGAAGCAGTGAGTAAACGTAATACACAGAGAGCTTGCCGCAAGAAGTTCGAACTCCTTCTGTCAGTGGGTAATAAGGCGACCGCGCACGAGCCTCGATCGACTATGGACCGGAGCGTCACGCACTAGACCAACATCGGTCGCTGTGGCGTTGCCTTTCCCACATCTAGCGTCAGCCGAGTGCCTCTCGCGCACATCAGGACGAGAAATGTATATCCAGAGACCTTCCCGCTGTCAGGAACTCTACGAACTTCATACCAGTCATTCTTTCGCTACACTTTCCAGCTTACCTTTGAGCTGAGCGGCTTTCCCATCGGGCAGTTGCCTGCATGATCAAGACATGCGACACCCTGGAGGAGGACCAGAACATTCGGAGCCCAGACGGTGCTTTGACCAGGGGTTGTATGCCAAGCAAAGTGGTGAGAGGCGAGTGGTCTTTGCGGCTTGATCTGTGGAAGGTCGAAACAATCCACGAGCATTATTCCGGCTGAATATTGAGGTTGTCGAGGTCTAAACACCATCAATTCTTCTTCCAGTCATATGCACGGGTCTTGATCAGCTAGAGATTCTGATGCTGGATGCCCAAAAGACTAGGTCTGCGCAGCTCGACACCCCGAACATGGTCGCTGTGCATGTCTAGGGGGGTTTTACGGCATCGCGCATCCGGCTGCGCATTTCGATATGCCAGCTCGAATTCTCATAGCTCGCTTGTCTGAACAGACCATTTTCAGGACAATAAATTTCCTGGCCGGAGACCACCCTCTACACTTCAGCTCCACGGCCGCACACAACCACCTTCAGCACTGGGAACATCTCACCCGATTGAACAAACATGAGGCCGGTAGTACAGTCAAATGACTGCGTAGCCACAGTTGATTGGCAGCGGAGACAAGGTAAGATGTTATAGGTCATTGTGTCATCCAGGCATTTTACTGATACTGAAGTTCAGCTTTGTTGAAGGATCCAGCATACAGGGCCAAATTCACGTACCGAAAAAAAGCTGCGCAAGAAGCGGACAGAGTCGCGTCGACTGTGGACCGTGGCCCATCCAGCAACACTCAGCAACCACACTCTACGGTAGCTGCCACTCAGCCTCATTCTACATTCTCGAGCGAACAGGGCGCGTCATCTATTTCCCCTTGAGCCTCTCGCGATCATATAGGCCTTACTGGATGGTGGCTATGGGACTTAGTGAGCTTCGGAAGATTTGTTACCCTGACTACCCGCATTGGCATCGAGTCAGAGACCTCACCGGTCAGCAAGCATTTGGCAAGAGCGGTGGCACGGGCGGAGACAACCTGGTAATGATGACCATTGGTCCGACTTCGCAAGAGTCTTATCCCTAACAGGCGATGGCGGCTTTGGAAGGCCTCAGTCGAGCAAGATGTAGCCATCGACGTCACCAAAGCCAATGAAAGTACAGCAATTCACGCGGCTCTGCCAATTCATGTCAAACCCTTTTCATTGCCCTCTCCAGCCGGCTCTCACATTTTTACGTTAAATCATGACGATGTTGTGTGTGGCTCAAACCTCAAATTTCGGTTGATGGGCCTGGACATAGGTCCTTCAGATAGTTACGAAGGATTCTGAGGCTTTTCGCTTTGAGTCCGATACAAGGGTGACACAGATCCTCGCACGGTTGCCGCTCGTGACGAAGGACGGTACGCTCGTTTGACGAAAGCGCTGTAGCCCCAGCCGTGGGTTTATCTCACGTTGGGAGAAAAGCCAAACTTTTTCTATGCTGCAGGCAGACCCGCGGACAGGATTTCGGAAGCTTCATGTTCACATAGATCCCACGATTTGCTTGGTATCTGGAGCTGCGTGCTTCGCACGAGTAAGGCCTCCCGGGCTCGCTTGCGGCCAGAGGCGCATGCCCAGATGCATATTCCCGACGTTTGTGACGGCTGAAAGCTAGCCAGGGGTGATCATAGAGTAGACAGGCTGGGCAGCGTACTGTCAAGAGCCTGGCAAACGCGGCGAGGGTCTCTTTCGCACTCATAGCATGTCCAACTCGCCACTACCTATGCTGCGACGTCGCGCCCGCAAGACAAATGCGACATGGGCACTTCTACCATTCTTCTATGAGGTCCTGTTGGTGTCTCATAACCGTCCATGGGCACCAAGGCCGCTTCCTGAAGTTGTCAAAGGTACATCCAATATTCCACGAGACAAAAGCTAACACATTCTCCGAACCAGATGTGATCAGCTTCCAGAGAGCGGAGTCAGTGATAGGACTCAAAGACTAAGCGGCCGTCTTCCTTGCAAGCTACGCTGCACGAGAACCAGGTACAGCCCGTCGCTACACCCAAGTGCCGAACCCTTGGCTCGCCATCCTCACGCTCGAAAGCCCTTACCAATCACGTTGACGCGACAACAACACACAAACCCCACGCTTATACCCCCACGATCGTACCGAACAGATGGCGAATGTGGAGGGGCTTGCGGTCTGCATGCATCCTTCCGTGCTTCCGCACCGTTGGGCTTGCGTTTGATTTGACGACGCCCTTAGTACTTGCGTTGCTGTGTCACAAGGGAGGAACATATGGAGGTGTAGCGCGTGAAATGCGTGCGGTGTCGCATGGTGGATGTGTACATTATTGCATACGGACCGGAAGACGATGCGAAGTGAACGGAAACGCCAGTGAGCCACGGCAGTAGCGAGCAAAGACATACAAAAGATCCTGGTTCGCTGCTTTGTACAAGGTTCATGCATGCGCGGAGTCTTGGGCGTTCGTTGCGGTTGTTCTTGAACAAGACAAGGTGGCAAGGAATGTTGATAGCTGGTTGCTTCACTAACGCGCGAACATCATGTGTATACTTTCACGCGAACACTGCATACACCCGCTCGATGAACAATCCCCTAGTGTCGTGGATAGGGTATAATGGCATTGACTGGAAGGATACGAGTACATTAGAAGGTGTCAGTATTCCACTGGGCTGTTCGAACTCGTTGTGAAGAGCGCCGACGGCGATACATCATCCAATCTCGTGGGCTTGCTCAAACTTGAGCTCATGTATTCTCTGCCACTTTGTGCGCCCCCCCCCCCCCCCCCCCCCCCCCCCCCCCCCTCTAATTGAGTCTGCCGCTCCCTTACGACTGTTCGTCCGATTCCGTGGTAGAAGGAATGAGTCTATAGGGGATACATCCCAGTAGTGGTGTGCAAAGATGTGCTCTTCCGAAGCTATATTACGCAAACGTGAGCAACCGCACATGGCGTTATCATGCAGAGCGAGCCACTAAATACCTTGTCTAAACCCTTGGAGATTGTGGCACTTGAGGCTCCGGGGCGCCAGTCCACTGAACATTCTGCGTCGACAGAGCTCGAAAATTGTCAGCATGTAAGCTTCCACTGATGGACGATGTACCTATGAAGCGGTTGCGGTGGAGTAATTGGAATCTTAGTACGAGATGACATCATGTATAGCGTGGTACTCGTTTGTTTCGAAATGCTAAGGGTGTGAAGGGGTCTTGGATCATGCGTTCGGTCGTTGGATAGCGGGAGTAGAGGAGAGAGACGAAAGGTCCCACTAGTTTTTAGGTGCACAGTTAGGAGCGTGCAAAAGCAATGACACGGGATGCACAGTTACTAGCATATCAACACTGCGACATCGGTGTGGGATCTGGATACTTGATGTACAACGGCACTAGCAGCTTTCACCGCGCGCCGTTCATGAAATATGACGATCGAAGTCGTCAAAAGGACTGACCTGGTGAGACCATTCTGGACACCAAACCACAGAACAAAAGCTCTTTCCTGGCTTGGATCAGTCTCATCGTCTGCTCTACGAGATCAATGCAGTCTCTTCGCAACGAGTAGAAGACTCTACACCGCTTCTTTGTATTTGCCATGACAGCAACCCTAAAAGTAAGTTCGTAGTGCTTACAGCTTCGTTGAGTGCAGTGGGTCATGATTTCAGTGAACGGTGTCGTAGGCGATCTCTGTGGCCTGATACCCCCGTCTGCTTGGTGTCTTTATCAAGCTCTGAGCAACAGAGGGTCTAGCTCAGATGGTTGTCAGTGATGCTGGTTTGCCATCTGAGTAGGCGCTGGGAAGGCATGTAAGTGGGCAACCGCGCGATGCCAGTCCAACAGGAAACCACTCTCGGGCCGAGATCTTCAACGCAAAGAAACGGGTGCGGCATGCAGTATTGCTATTACATTATTTCGAGTCACGTCTGCTTTTGATAGGCACTAGATGGCTATCTCATGACCGCGATAAACCTCCAGAAACGATATCGACAACGGTTGTATATTTCTATCGCTATGATGTTGGTTTGCTTTATCAAACATGTCCACGGCAACGATTCTTCTATTCTCATTCCATATGAAGCAAACAGTGTGAGGATGATAGCAAGTGTGGATATATACCTGACCTCTCAGTACGTACCTACTACTTCCTAAATCTATTTTGGCATAGCGCTGGTGCGGTGCGATCATCGAGATGCCATACTACAGCTCCAGATGTCCTGAATAATGCAATTACAGGTGGTTGGATCCAAACCCGACACACTCGTTCCTTTAGACCTTTAGCAGGACTGCATATATCATCCTCGACTTCTGAGAACTCCCGGGTACTCCCTGAATGTGAATGGGAAAATTTCTTACGGAAACCTGCCCCAAATCTCATCCCCACATCTTAACGACCACAGCTGCTTCTCGACCAGACCGAGTCGTTCTGTTCCTCTCCTGCACCAATGTCCTTGGGCTCATGTTGTCTGCATCTTTCGCTGTTGCTCACACGTCTCACGCATTCTATTTTCTTTGCGCATCTCTTCTGCACCGTCTAGGACTGCATGACTGTCATCACTCCCTCCTGCAACTGCTGACATGCACGATGCAAATCAGCGTCATCTTTTGACCAAGTAGGAGTGGTTCTAAACAAACTGAAGCGAGCTTACAGTATCCAATTCGTGGGCGGAACTAGAAAGAGAAGATCTGCAAGAACAACCGTAGCTTCGATGCGCTCACAGGTGTTTGTTCTGTTTGGGTTGATCTTTAGGCAGAGAGGTAACGGCCTGGTCTACCAATTCTTTCGTAAGCCCAATATGGTTGCGCATACCGGAGTTATAAACGGCGATTGTCTGTTACTTGGGGGCCACGTTGTGAAACTTCTTGTTGTGAGCTTGTTTGTCGCGAACATATCGTGACTCATGGCAACCCCCGGAGCGGAGTGGTATGAAAGCCAAGATCAAGTTTATGGCCGCTGCAGGTGTGCGACTGTGAGCACTGACCCCGTGGCGTCAGGACGCCCCCTAGAGAGTACTGTGAGCCAGTGCATCAGCCTTCCGGTAAACCCTTCCATACGACATGTGGAGATGAAACAACTAGCACCTAGTTGGCAGTAAATTCTGACCAATAATTGAGCATGCATAGCGCAGATCCTTCCAAGATGGTTCATGACTTCTTGGTGCGCGCGATGATCGGTGTTACCTTCGCTCGAGTAGTCTCTAACGGCGGCCGTTGAAGAACGTGATACAGTGCTGAACTCATTGGAACTCGCTGCGAGCCAGGTCGTCTTTATGTTTTGCATGAAGGATGACCTACTGGATAAGAAAACCAGTGACGACATGTATCTGACCTACAGGTTGGCTGGGACCAGGCACCGATGCCAGATACCAACGAGCCGCCCACCGGGGGGTGACGCTGCCCTGTCGGAGGGAGGGTGGCCTCAGCACGCACCACTGCTTGGCTCAGCCTCAAACTATCCATCTCTACACGCGACTCTGATTCCATTCTTGTTTCCCTTGAACGGCAGGTTATGTTTCTCCCATTCTCAATCATTCGAGGTTTCCGAACTCCTCACACTCTCAAAGCTCATGCACGAAAATCGTAGTGTAAGTTTGCGTTCAGGTCGGCCATCTATAACTGCCAGCTTGATCACCTCGTCCGTTGACAGCTCACTCAAAATGTAGCTCATAAATCTCCATACGACCCATCGATTGAAGAAACCCGCCCGTCGAAAGCGCGAATACTGAGCTCGCTTCAGTCTACCCAACCGCGCATCTGCCTACATAGAGGTATTTGTTACTCTCGATATACGAACAGTTTCCCCCAGGGCTACCTGCGCGCCTTCTCGCACTGTCGCCGCCGTTGAAGTGATCCCGCAAACACCCAACAACGGTGTGAAGGCGTCAAGAGAAACACCATACACCACGCTTGGAAATGCGCACAACCGATCCTTTATCCAAGGCGTCTGCGGGTCATTATACTCGTGCGTTGAAACACGGCAATTGACGCGGCATTTCAACACCTTCGCTATGGACTTTACTGAACGCGACGGATGGGGTTATAACAAAATGGATACAAGACAAGAGAGGCACCCCCACACACTGACATAGTTCAAAACCATGAATAATCTTGTGGCTTCAGATGCGGCCTGTTCCCAAAACCAATGTCTGGGGTTATCCTTCCCCAACCATGGTAAGCCATCGACGCTAGGCGCATCACACTCCCGACTGCAAGCGTACCAATTGCAACAGAATGCCACCCTCCCATTCGACTTACCCGCATCGCGCTTTGCAGCGTTCATCCTTCAACCGTTCGTTTACTATGACCTGCGGGAAATGCTTATCTCAACCGCACACCTGTTGGATGCTAGGGCGGGGGCACACTGCGACACTGAGATCAAAACGGGCATATGGTCGAGTGGACAGCTAGGTAGTGCTGTGATAGAACCAGATTAGAAAGCGTTTGTCTTGTTGTTGCAGATAGCAGGGACAGGTGCAAGGCATAACATGTTCGCAGCTGATTGTTGCTCATTCTCGTTCTAAGGCCAGCATGCGCATTGTCGGCTTAAACAAAATTGACAGCTCTTGCTGCCTGGCGAATTCTGACTCGCGAAGAGAACTACCAAAAAGATTTACAGCAAACCATGATACTGAAGTGCTTGGACTGCGACGAAGTTCCAGGCGTCACTCGATAATGAATCGTTGGTGAACGTACTGCGCGCTATCTATACGTAGGTAGCGTACATGAGGGATTCCCAACTATGCGATGGCCGAGTACTCTCATGAGTAAATTTCGCAATATCTGGTCGCCATGTGGAATATAGCGGGCGCCTTCAAGTTCCTCAGCGGGATCTCAGCAGACGCCGAGCGGCAAGACTGCGCACCCCAGGCAGCAATCCGCTCACCATCGCGTTTCCTATAAGCGGCATTCAATCTTTGACTACATAATCACATAAGAAGTGTTACAGATAAGTCCGGCAGGGTCGAAATAATAATAGATTCGTCGTGTCGCGCGGATCTTGCCCGCCTCGCCGACGTCCTCCATCCTTGGCACTGAGTGCCAGTGCGTTCTGATCTCCCAATAGTTCGACTCTGATCCCTGGGTTCTCTTGCATCCCCTGGGAACCTAATGTCACCTGCTGCTATTCGTTTCCAAGGTCTTTTCAACATCATTCTTGCACTAATGACTCTTACTCGGCACGCTTGTTCATCCACGGGGCCGTATACCTACATTCTGCAGCGTCTGCGATGGCTGCGGAAAGCTCTGCATCCCTTCGATCAGCACCAATGCAACGGAGACGACGGATACACTGTTGAGCAGCAGCGCCTTCATGTGAGAGACTCTATGCGCTCTTATCCAAAGGACCTTCTGAGTCTTTGGATGGGCGACTGCCCCTTTGATGGCTACCACCTCCTTCCCGTGTTCCGATTCTGCTTCTCAACACAAGCTAACAGATCATCCAAGCATGTAACCGAATCCTCCGAGACTTCCATCCTCCCGTAAACTAGCAGCACGTGCTCCGCCGAACATTAAGCGATCTTCTCCACGACACGAGAGCACCTACTTCTTCCGGTACAGCCTGAAATCGATCCACGAAGGCCCCACATACAAACATCATGCGAAAAGTCGTATAGCACGGGTGCGGCGCTATTCCTAGCTTGGCGACTTGGTTAGACGAGCAACAAGGGCATGTTATCCACGAGCGTAATGGCCTAGCTGATGGATCATTCGTGACAGAAGACAACATGTCCACTCAGTCGCCTTGGAAGCATCTCAAGGCCTTTTCCAGGTGTCTTGGAAGCTACGCTGCGCACTGTTGACGTTGAGAGCGGCGATACTGAAGGATGTGAAAGACGATACTATATGTAGATGCGAGAGACGGTGAGTCAGCAATGATGTTGAAGACGTGATATCAGATATTGGAGCTCGGCTGCAGCAGGGTTTGCGAGATGAGCGGCAGCGGATGGACTCTAGCTATGCGTTTCTCATAGCAATGACTACGAACGATGCCATTTATATGTTACTGCACATTCTGAGAATATTTTAGGAAGATTCTAGCTGCCCATGCAGCTTGTAGGCTTCAATTATCCCCATCACGTACTATGACCTTATGTCGATTGAAAACTAGGCACACAATTGATGCGTATAGCCCCAGGCGCAGCTCGTGCGTATGAGAGAAGGACCGCAGAGTTTCCCAACATCCTTTAGTTTCCTCTGCACAATGTCGTGCGCTTCGAGTGGTGTATGCCATGTGTGCGTGCGTGCAAGTAGCTTTTAGCGAAAAAGGGAGGGGACGCGTCGTAAAGCTCCTCCGATGGCAATACCGCTGATTGAGAGGACCGGGATGGTTAAGAGGCGGCTGTGCGCGCTTCATTACTTGTGGGAGTAGCTTGTTTGTTGCACTTCGTGTTACTGTCGCCGGCCTTGTCCCCCAGCTGCTTGTCGTTGCCGCTCTCAATGGGTCGCGGGGTCTGGTTCTCGCTCACGCGCGGAGCCGGAGGAGACGGATTCCCTGTGATGTGGTCAGTTCTTTCTCGGCCTTGCTCATAGTCATGACAGCCGTACTGGCTTTCTCGATAGTCCGGTTCAAGATCACAGGCTTGCTACGCGCCATGATGCTCGGAGAACGAGAGAAGGACGCATCCGGTTACGTTCTGAGGAGAATGTGCGAGCTTGTGAGAGAAAAGGACCTAAACAAGCCTGCGAGGTGATGTCTTGGGACACTTGATAGTATCAAAACTGTATAGTATGTGAATTTGTGAGCGTTGGTGGGTCTGTAAGCGACTTGTGGCGGAGGTTTATCGGACACGGATTGAGAGTCCAGGCAAACAGCAGGAGCCAGCCTTGCGCATCGGGTTGCTAGCAGAATAGGCAAGCTCATATTGTGTGCACCGAAAATAATACCCTCTCAGCATGCATGCTTTGTGCACCGTCGATATGTCGAAGCTGCCCAGGTGTGTTCGAAGGTCCAGACGATCAAACCAATTCATAATCACAACAGCGACGACGAGTTGTCGCAAGCCATCTCTATACGAGGATGAAGATGCGGCTATGGTAATGCCGCCTCGAAATAGTTTGAGAGCTGCTACTATCTGCATTAATAAATGGGCGGATAAAAAATGTTATGTTTATAGTGAGATACGTAATCCCTCGTGACTACTCTGGTGTAAAATATTGACGCTTTCGAACGATAGCTGGTGGTGGTGGTTTGACTTCCAGGGGTATGACTCGTGGTGTCGTTAAGTGTTTGGCATTCTGTATCGGTCTTAGTTCCAACAAGCGGTGAAGCAAAACAGGCGTGCAGCGCCGTCGTGGTACAACCAGAACGTCGCAACTCACACATAGAACTATCCGTCATTCGAGTTACCCACGTAAAACACCATTGCTTGAAAGTATCTATCACAATGTAAGTATACATGGCTGAGAGTGAGATCGTATGTATATGCTTACGCGATGACCAGAATGAACGAAGGCTTTGCGCTGGATCCCATTAACTGTGCTGATGCTGCTAGCAGCAGACAGAACAACGGCATGATGACGAGCCTTTGCGACTGTTCCTTGACGACAGTGAAGGTAGCGATAGGGGCGACCAAAATCAGTGTGGCTGATACGTAAACAAATGCCTCGGCGACGGCTTCTATCGTCCTGTCGCTGACCCTCCGGCTGTCAATGTTGTTGTCCTCAACTGCACACCGTCGTCTGAACGTCGGCAGCTGCAACAAAAGGTCCCTAGGAGGCACAACGATATAGTCGACTAGTGGATTCAGGAGCCATTCGCATATGAATCGCGCCATCGGCGAGAGGTTTTCGTCATCGACCGTGGCCACATTGGGTGGTACAGGCCCACCCTCCTGGCCATACATCGACGATATTTCTCCGTTTGCCCCGCGCCTACCAGGTTCTTCAACACGACTCTTGACGCGGTATAGATCCATGGAAGCCTTCGTGGGCGGCGTAGACGAACTCATCTGCCGAGAAGCCTGGACGAAGCGTTCTTGCAATTGTATTAGCTATCACGAATGCTCATAACACGTGATATACTCACCAAGAAGTAGCAGAGAGCTGACTAGATCCATCATTACCCGTTTATAATCAGCTTCATGGGCAGTGGATTCTCCAGGCTGCATGTTCTCCTGCCGGTAGCAGTCGACGGCTCTTTTACATCGGTGGACTTCGCTTTGCACATAGTAAAGAGCTAGCGCAAAAAGTTCGGGAAAGGTCTCGTAAATCGCAGCTTGTGGATACGTGGCGATCGTCTCGAAGAGCTCACTGTGGTCGTGTAAGGCTTTGACGCGTTCCTTGACTGAAGGTCCACCACTACCGTGGTAAGAGCTGCCTTGGATTGACATTGCGATATACTGGAACTGTTTGGAAATACGCGAAGTATTTGGGGGAGCTGTGAAGGATAGCTGCTATCATCTAGGAGCCTTCGGTGGTATAAGTACCTACGGTTCGCTGACAGCCGACTCATCTATCAGAGGAGATATGGCACCGCAACGATGACTACGGGCCTGTCGCCACCCCTCACTCCTCAAGAGCCTCATTCTGAGCTGTCAGGCAGATATGCAACACCAGAATGCCGCGCCGAAGCGCAGAATATGCATGAGTTGGCCCTTGAGAGATCGAATCATTGCTCCTATGTCTCACCATTCACTACACCGCTTGAGGCCCTCTCTGGGACCACAACAACCGGACGCAAGCAAGTTCTCACCGGAATTATGACTGTAGACGTCGTAATAGGCTCGACGGCGAGCCCAGGGAACGATGCGGTCGCACATGGGTCGAGACAGCCACATGTATGATCCACGCGCCATCAGCAGCCATAGTAAGCGCTCTCTTTCGTGGCCTTGGGAGGCTATGCTGATGCGTTCAAAGAGTCGACCGGGGTCGTGGGATGGTGTGTGGACATGCATACTGAGATAACATTCCCGGGAAGCTGAAAATGGCTCGCTACGACGTCTGACTCGAACCGTGCCGAAAGCTCCGCGCGAAATGGATTGCATTCTCAAAGATATCGTCAAAGATTGGAATGGACGGCTGTAGGGAAGCAGCGCTGAAGCTCTTGAGTTTAGTGCTCCTGCTAGTTGACAAGCGAATCTTGGGGCCGAAGACCGCCAAACTTTAGCAACCCCGCCGTCAAGTGTCACATCTGCGCTCTTGAACCGACAGCTTGTTCTTCACATCCTCGAACCGTTGTTACTAGAGGGCGGCTCACGGACAGTGTGCAGATCAGATCTTGGAAGTCAGGCAACAAGCACAATTCATCCCGGATTGCCGCGCAATGTGGTCGTCCAACAGCGACAAGACGGCCCCTGTTCGACGATTCGTCTGCGCCGCTGCCGCGCTTTCGCGGTATCAGATGACTCTACCTCGCAGCTGTATACGCTGTGCGACAATGGCGCTCCACGGATTGTGATGGGCTGCGCCTATCAGAGCAGTACGCTCATGACATTGCCTTCTTACGAGACGGTGTCCAGGGTTTTACGTCAATTGCATCAAAAGCCCTGCGCCTGGCTATTTGCGATGATGTTGCCACCACCACGATGCCAACATAGATGGCAAGCGCCTAGGTCTGCAGCTCGACTGGATCCTTCGGCCTTGACAGACAGCGAAGACAACCATTACACAATTAGAAGCCGAATAGCATCTTTTGCTGGCCCTCCTTAACTGCACGTCCATGGCCCTTGGGTCTTAGTTGTTGTTCAAGTAGGATTGGTCGTTATGGAAGCCTACACCGCCTCTACCCTGAAGCTTTCAGCCTCATCGTTGTCAATCCATTTGCCAATCGAGGCGGGTTGAATACCTCCTTCATCACTGCGGCCTTTTCTATTGTTACCGCGAATATGTGTATGACGCTCGAAATCCTGTTCTCGCAAAAGAGAAGAAGTACGCACAAACATGTCTCACACAGAAGCTGATGTGACGACCTTACGAATTGCAACAAAAAGTAATACAACAGTTGCTTGAGAGTGTTGATACAATAGCAAAAGTTCACTTTAGATGTGAGCTGCGGTGTTTCCATTCCACGCTGCTGTCAAGCTTACCGAGATTTCACGCCGTCAGCCTCGTGCTACTATTGCTTGACTGACTGTTCTGACGGCACCATCTATTGACGAGTCTCATAAGGTGATTATGCCATCGATGGAGCTGCATTTTATCTCCTAGACGTTATCGAAAGACGATTCATAGCCTCGTTGTTGGGTATTTGTCCGGCGTGTAAGTATATAACAGTCTTGAGCGAGTGGAAGTGAGCTTGCCTTGCTTCCAGTACCAAATCATGATGACCTCGATACCTAAGTGTGTCTCGGCCGGTGCACAACGGTATGTGCACAAAAATCGATGATAGCGAGATGCGGTGATGTATCAGAAGTCTAAGGGGGAAGTGAAGGCCGTCAAGTTGGATCAGGCTGCGCCTTGGCGGGGTGTTCAGCCGCACTCTTCGCATGCACGATGTGGTTGGCCGACCTTTTCCTTACGCGATAACATGGTTGCTTTTGCACGCAGAGAACGTACTATGTTCTTCCACTTCACAGGAAGAAATCGTTAAGTCGCATGGACTAGAAAGATCAACTAATATGATCTAGTCGATTGGTAACGTCTACTAAGTAAAAGACTCTGAAGCAAGCCCGCTAAAATCATCCAAAACTGCTCTCTGGTGCTACTCTAAGCAATCCAGTACCAGATCTTCTGCATAACATTCTTCGGCACAGGCGCACCGGTAATATCGTCCTTGCACAACTCGTTCATCTCGCGCACACCCGTCGTGACATCAATGTGCTCGACCTTGATAGCAAACGGCGTCCTGAAGTAGATCTTGTGGCCAGCGTAAAGTACGATGAAGATTGGGATAGTGATGTAAGCGGCAAGGAAGTCGGAAACGGACCAGTTGGCGGGCACAAAGACCTGAAAGCCGTTGGTGAGAGTCAGGAGCGACACTACACCGAGGACGAAGTATGTAAGATATGGCTGGAATGGTGTTCGATAGGGCAGAGACTCGAGCAGGTTGTTGAAGATCATGGCCTTGCGGAAGCGGATGTAGGTGATCATGACGACGATCCAGGCAATGAATCCAGAGATGGTGGAGATGTTGGAGAACCACAAGAAGACCTGGGCGCCCGTGTTGGAGACATTCAAGTACGCGAGAAGTCCAATAACCCACGTAGCGAGAACGGCCACGTACGGTACGCCCTTCTTGCTGGTCTTGCCGAAGATCTTGGGGGCTTCTCCGTTGAGAGCCATACCATACAAGACACGGGATCCGGAGAACAAGAATGCGTTTCCGGCGGACCATGCTGATGTCAAGACGGCCGCGTTAACGACATGGTTTAGACCTGCGATTCCCGCACGCTGGATACCAATGACGAAGGGAGAAGCGGAAGCGTTGGAGCTACCGCTGAGGAGGCGATCATCGTCTGATGGGACAATAACACCGATGATAAAGCTACCCAGACCGTAAAAGATGGCGAGACGGTAAACGAAGCGACCAGCAGCCTTGGGAATGTTCCGGCGTGGGGCAATAGTCTCTCCGGCAGCGAGTGCGATCAATTCGGGCGAAGTGATGAAGGCAAACCCGGCACGGACGAAGGCTGTCCAATACGCCAGGAAACGCCCGGAGTTCCCCTGCACGATATACGGTTTAAATGCGCCTGGGTTGTTCCAATATCTAAATCCGAGCCTCCCTTGATCGTTAGGGCTGCCACCTAACATGATCACAAAGCCGAGAATGACTAGACCGATGATGGTAATAAACTTGATAGAAGCGAACCAGAACTCCGCTTCTCCAAAAACCTCGACTGCGACGATGTTTAGGAACAAGACCACAACGAGGAAGATGGTAATCCACACAGCGTTATGGACAGGCGTCTCCCAGTACTCCAGAAGAATGGCTCCGGCTGTGGCTTCAGCGGCGACCAAGATCGCATAGGCGTACCAATAATTCCAACCGGCGGCGAATGCGAGACTCGGATCTACGAAGCGTTTGATGAAATAAGGGATGGTGATACCACGCATGGGAAGGTAAGTGACAATTTCAGCCAAGTTGTTCATGACGTTGTAAACAACAAGCATCATACTGAGGTAGGCCATGAATAAGGGAGCAGGGCCGACGAGGGCTAGGATAGATCCAGATCCGATGAAGAGACCAGTTCCGATAGCACCACCAAGCGCACTGGTGAGGTGTTAGCGATTGGATCAGCGACACAAGAGGTCGCGGACTTACAGAAACTGGATGTGTCGACTCTTCAGTCCACGATGTGTGTCTCCGCCTCGTCCAGTTTCGCCGCCAACAGTAGCGGCGCCGTGAACAAACGGCTCCTCGAAGCCGACCTGGTTCTCTTCGAAGCCATATGGCACAGCCTCAGGCTTCTCGTCGACCATGTGGTGGTTAGGCATGGCTAATACGTGACAAGAGGAAGGCTTGGTCGGCGCTACCAATCTTGCTTTTAACTAGGAGGCGATGCTAGACGGTTATATAGAATGGGATGTCAAAGGCGGCTGAAGAATGCGCCGGTCGTAATAGCGGATTTTGCAAATGTGGAGTATGGGCCGGCGCGAGAGGAAGATTATTCCACGCTCGCAGTTCGGACCTACCCAAACGTGGTACGGCTTCGGTGGCCAAGTCCTTATCGAATGTATGGGACGATCGTAGCTCAGACCCTTGTTAGAACGCAGTCTGGGGAACCAATCACTATGCGGTAGTGCGAACTACCGGTAGAAAAGGCGGGGGAAATCACCTCGAGCGCAGTGATGGTTGCAGGCCAGGGCTCAACTCGTCTGATGACGTTCCCGCTGCGCGCTGCGCATTCCTTCGGGTTTAACTTGTTGCGCCATGGGCACTGTTCATCTGTTGGTGTCTGAAGATGCTGCCGACGTGCGAAGTGAGATAAAAAACGATCTGAGCCGATGGAAACCGCGCGGTTTGTAAGGGTGAGATTCCAGCTGGGCGTGCCTAGAGCTTGGACAAGCTTCTGGAAATACGCCTAGAAGCTTAGCACTCGAGGTACCCGCCGATGGTTTGCGAGATGGATCTGGGTAGACATGGAGCCGATCACGGAGCGCATGGAGACTGCACTGACTGACAGTTCACTGCAGAATCTGGGGATTGCGGGGATGGCGGTTCCTGCTTCATCCGGCGACGCGATTGTTTGGTTTCACCGGACAAGCCGCCGATGATGCCAACCAAGACTGTATGCGCCGTATAACAAGAGACGCAGTAGCTCGGCATATTGGTATTCGCTTAGAAAATCTTGACAATCAACTGCACTGCTATTAGGCCTCCTTCATTATCATACTGTGCTACTCTTATCTCCAGCATTCGTTCCGTTGAGGTTTTCAAACGTAACACTTTCACCCAGACAGGATCTCAGAAGCTTGGACGTCGCTTAGAGGATATTCACTGCGGGTCTCTTGTGGGTACATCATCCCTAGGGCCATACAGCTATGGCGCGACCCACTGTCATACCAGACATCAATCTAACAGCTTTAGCATGTACCCGGATTCCGGAGTGACGGAACCCTCTATCGCACTTCACTCCCAGTACTTACTTGCCAACCTTCAAGAAAAAACATGGTTGTCAGCTTTGGTAAACGTCGGTCCGGTGATACTGCGCGGGTATCCACCCCAGTCGACACGGTTAGTCCTGCAATCCTGCGCACACCAATATGTGGGTCTCCTGATACCAGCCAGCCCACCTGCATGCGCTCTTGAAGGCAGGTAGCAAGATGCGACATGTGCTCTTGGAGCATACACCTCTCATCTGCTTTTGAGCAGACATGATCCAGGATATCAGGCAAACGCGACTTCTATGCTCGGTCGGGTAAGCTTACAACAGCCCCCCAAATCGATCACATCCCAAAGCGTAAGTTGAGTCATTCTCGTGGTCCTGTCGAGTTGGCTGGGTCAAGCTTCGGGAGGAGTCCTTGGAAGGAACAATAACCCCTCACCAAGCTTTCTGCGCCTGCCTGCGGCAGGAAGCGAAGGCGCAGCATGACAGCATACGCGCGCGTCGCAAACGTCACACCGCAGACATGTATGCACGCGCCCCGAATGTACAATCCCCGTCAAGTTTGAGAACCAACATAAAGCATCGATCGGGGAGTTGGCGATATGATTCCGCAGGTTGTGATTGACAAAGTGCTCTCCAAGGCGCAAGAAAGTGCGTCACACAGCTGGGAGTACGGTACCGTATTTGAAGCGCTACTCGAGTACAGAGGTCCTCGACACAGTGTCTTTCATGATCCGTTTCCACGAGGCGAGATACCAAAGTTGACGGTGGATGATGTAGAAGCATTGCGATATGTGAAGCCGTTCATACAGACGAATAGTGCGAGACTGTGCGAAGGTAACGGTAAGCTCTCTCTTCTCAGATGTCAAACAATGCATGCTCATGACAGTGGCTAGGCTCGTCGTCCGATCCAACGTCTCTCTGCATTCCCGCCTTGTTGCTCTACAAATCGACATCCTTTCAAGCGCCTGACAATGCTTACCTATCCGCCGTAAATCGCCAGCTGCACGACCTACTCTCCACCACACCCAGATACACCAACGGCGCGATATCGCATCGTGATGCGTACCCTTCCTTGTGGGCAGACTTCATCTACATGGTACCGCCTGCTCTTGCATACCACGGCATCTTCACCCTAGACATAAGCATGGTGAAAGAGAGTGTACGGCAGTGCCAGCTATACTGCGAGGTACTGGGCACGTCGAAAGGGTATTGGCGACACATCGCCAATGTCGAGGGCACAGACAGCGTAAAGAGCGATGATGGCGCATGGTGTACGAGCAATGCCTGGGCTGCAGCTGGGATGACCAGGGTCCTAGCAACATTGCGCAAATCTCAATATGAGTCGGAAACCGCTGATGAGCAGAAGATGCTACTGGATATGACCAAAGGCATTCTTGACGGCGCGATAGAGGCTGATACTGATGCATCGGGCCTGTTGCGCAACTATCTCGACGACGAGACATGGTTTGCAGAGGTTGCTGGGACAGCGTCAATGGCAGCTACGGTCTTCAGAATGGCGGTCCTCGAGCCTGGCATATTCGGGGAACGGTATGTAGGATGGGCGACGCGTAAGTTGGAGTCTGTCAGTCGCCATCTAGATGAGGAAACTGGTGTTGCGGCCCCTGTGGTCAACTCCCTGAAGGAGGGTCAGCGAACGCCGCTCGACGGTATCAATCCCGAGGGACAGGCTTTTGTCGTATTGTTATACGCTGCATGGAGAGATTGGAGGACTGTTGCAAATAATGCATCAATCGCGATGACCGGAACTCACGCGTCGAGGACATGAGCAGCGCGTGCCGCAGTGGTTCGCGTCGTTTGTACCTCGGCAAATCGGACTCCTCACGTCAATCATGACTCTCTGACATGCAATGGAAGCCATGCCTTCAATCACGGAGTACGTGACTTAAATAAAACTGCATCTCGCGACCGAGAGGTTAAACTGCGCCTGTCTTACGGTTAATCTCATAATACGACATGATGTCCGCCAATATCCCCGTGATCATCGGCGTAGGCGACATCAAGAACCGCTCCACCGCTGTCGCGGATGCGAAGGAGCCCGCGACGTTAATGCTGGAAGCCATCCAAAAAGCCATCAACGATACTGCATCTCTTTCGAAGACTGATCTGCAGTCAGCAATCGACAGCATCGATGTCGTCAAGACGTGGACTTGGCCGTATCCAGATCTACCCGGGCTTTTGGCAGAGAAGCTAGGCGTTGATCAGAGTCTGAAATGGAAGAGATATTCCGAACATGGAGGCGATAAACCAGGAAAGCTGTTCGACGAGGCCGCTAAGAGGATTGCAAAAGGCGAATGTAAAGTCGCGATTGTAACTGGGGGCGAAGCATTAGCTTCGTGTACGCACCGCATGCCTTTCTGCCGTCTCCACACATCACTAACTGTATCAGTGTCTGTATGCGCAGCTGCAAAGAAGCTTCCTCCACCAGGTTGGACAACTCCGTCCGAAGCCGTAGATTCGGTCTTCACACCAACAGGTCGCGACCTAGGAAATAGTGCGGTTTCCTCTCTCTGGCAAACCCTTTCTTCTACTGACTCTGGCAAAGACCTCGGTGCTATTCACAAGATTGGTGCGCCAATACATGTCTACCCACTTTACGAAAACGCGTTTCGTGCGCATCGCGGGCAGACGCTGAAGGCAAACCACGAAGAGAGTGCAAAGCTGTATGCTGAATTCGCAGACGTCGCAAAGGACAATGAGTACGCATGGAGTCAAGGAGCTTCAAGTAGTGAAGAAGACATCAAGACTGTTGGGAAGAAGAACAGGATGATATGCTATCCTTGTGGGTTCTTCTTCTTTTCCCGTATCAGGAACAAATGCTTACATGACACGCGCAGATCCCTTGCTTATGAACGCCTTCAACACGGTTAATCTTGCCTCTGCAGTCATCCTCACATCGAATTCCTTCGCCAAAAGTCTAGGTGTTCCAGAGTCGAAATGGGTGTATCCGCTTGGTGGCGCGGGGACGAAGGATGCCGATGAGTTCTGGAAACGACCGAACTTCTACTCTTCGCCCAGTATATCGCGCTCTATCGATGCTAGTTTGAGGGTGTCTGGTACGACTAGGGAAGAGATGGACATCGTTGACATCTACTCTTGCTTTCCTATCGTACCTAAAATTGCGGCGCAGCATCTGGGGCTACCTATCGTTGGTCGTCAAAAGCCATTGACGATACTTGGTGGTCTCACGTCGTTCGGTGGAGCTGGCAACAACTATTCGATGCATGCGCTCACTGAAATGACTCGGCAATTGAGAGACGGTAAAGGCCAAAAAGGACTGGTGCTTTGCAATGGCGGTGTTCTAAGCTATCAGTATGTCGTGATACTGTCAAAAGAGGCTAGAAGAGAAGGAGACTATCCGATCGAAAATCCTCTCCCGCCACAAATAACTGATGTGCCAGCGCCGGAGCTCATTTTCGACCCAGAGGGCGAGGCTGTTGTCGAGACGTACACTGTCGAGTTCAACCGCGACGGCAGCCCGCTTCGTGGTCACGTTATTGGTCGCTTGAAGAGCAGCAATAAACGGTTCCTCTCGAACCACGGAGATGAGAGTACGTTGCGACATATGGCCAGTGGTGTGGGTGAGATTGTGGGTAAAAGCGGATGGGTATGGCAAGATGGTGAGAAGAAGGGGAGGTCGCTGTTTGCATTCGATAAGCCAGCAAGATTGTAGCGACTTGTCGAGCGCGTGAAGAGAGTAATGAGCTAGACTGTTTGCTAGGAAGCGCTGACAGGTCGAGTGAATGGGGGTGCCATTTCTCTGCGAGTACATGTGGCGAATCTACCTAGGTAGGCTACGAGATGCCGCGGTTTCGACTTTGCGCATTCCCCTAGCCAACTTATCTACCCAGGTACAGTCTCTCATCAACAATACACGCAGTCAACCATAGCTCTACCTACTTAATCCCTCAACTTACTCTGTATCCATCTTCAAGATACTGCGGCGCCATCGGGCAACATCTCTCAGTCATGCCTTACTCATCCGCAATACTAGACGACATCACGGCGTCCCTATCTGCGGTAAAACTAAACCCTATTGCCTCATCCCCTCCAACTCAGATCACCCGCTCGTCTCTCGAACGGCTTCCCCTAGAAGTCAGACAGCAAATCTACCGATACCTCTTCAACAAACGCGACCCTGATTCACTCTCAGTCTATATTCACCTCCGCTACCACCGTACTACCCAAGCCCTCCAATCATCCGCGCTATCCATCCTCTGGAGTCTCATGTTAACAAGCCGCCAAGTCTCACAAGAAGCGCGGACTTACTGCTTCAATCTCATACCCGTACACGAGAAACAGGGCTACCAAGGTCTCCTCACAACCTTTTAGCAGAAGATTGAGGCACATAACCTATGTCTTATACGGAAGCTTGAGTTACCATTGTCCTCTATTTGTTTATTCGACAAAAGGAACAGTGTGATAGAGCAGTCGAGATTATGGTTTGCGTCGAACCTTCTAGCGAAATTCCCGGCGCTTACCCATTTCGACCTCGGATTGCTTGCGCTGGAGTGTCTGCCACTCAATCACTTGATCTTGTCGAAAACGCGACCAACGAACGAGGGGATTAGTGCTATGAAAGAGTGGGAATAGGGTGGTATTGAAGCGAATATTCCTTTGCGATGATGCTTTGAGGAGATAGGTAGCGCTATACAGGGGAAGAACATAGAGGTTGGGATACACTGGTGTGTGGGCTATGAGTTATGGATGTAGTCCAGTAACGTGTTCTCACTGACGTGCGATGTAGGTCAGACTTGCTTTATCTGGAGTTACTGTGGGAAGATAATCGGCAGACGTCTGAACGGCTCGAGGCAGTCTATGAAGAGATATTGATGGCGGTACTACAGAAGTGGCTCAAGGCGAAATCGGTGCAGAGTAAAGGCGCACTTCGAGGCTTGCGGCGGATTGATGATCAGTTTTCTCGCAACTATGTCATTGCGGATAATTACCATTGGGCTATTGGGGTAGAGAATAAGTTAAAAGATAGTATGGAAGATAGGAAGATCACACAATGAAGCATGATGTGAATCAATGTTCTTGAGAGCAGTTCAACTACCTTGATACCCTATTTACTATCGAAATAGTAATCGTTTGGAGACTGTTGCCGCAGCGCATAAACAAAATAAGAGTAGACGCAAGTCAAAGCAAATTCTTCGTGACAGTCCAACGACTGGGAGGATTTGATCGCTTTAGCTAGGAAGAAACTGAAATTCTCCGGTCCATTGATGATAGCAGAACGGCAGATCTCATGAACAACCAGGAAAGTAGCACAAAAATGCCATGCTTTTGGAGGAAGAAAACATTTGAACACAACCAGAGTGTGGTCTGATATTTGCTTCTCTGCTAGCTATAGAGAAGAAATTTGAGGGTCTCAGGACGTGACTGAGGACACTGAGACGTTCTGACATTCCTGATTGAGCTGACCAAACGCGACATGATGGCGTAAGGTGTCTGGAGGTTTCGGTTAGCTGCGATGGGGAATGATCGGTACAATAGGTACTTACTGATGAGCTTAGCGAGAACGATTATACCATGTGATCGTGAATATGTCTTCTTCATGCTCGATTGTTCCATCAGGCTCGAAACCTGCAGTTCTCATGCTCTTTTGGAAGTATGCTCCGCGCAGGCTTGGGGAGTTTCGAAAAGATAGCCGGACCCTCTCGATCCCCTTCCAGTCGATTAAAAGAAGTGACAAAATCTCCATTCTAAAGACTTCATTCCAAAGTTCCCATACGATGGTTTGCATGGCACTCGCCTGATACGGCTGCAATAAACCCATCCAATCGCCCATCGCCGAGGCGATTCCGCAATGGTTATTTTGAAAGATGTTGTTCCGGAATATAAGTGCACTCGTGTCATGATGGAGCTTGCGGCAGGTTTGAGATAGAGCTGTCTGCTCACACCAACGGGAACTAGCGGTACTTTCTTGGATGAAACGGTAAGATCTCCTGCCTCACCCAGCTTCGGCATGCAGCTTATAAGTATTGCCACCTATAACGTAGTTGTAGATCTGATTTCGGATCTCAGCTGGAAGGCGAAGCAAGGGCGAGTTGTCATTGTGTTGAGTGCTAAACACCATCTAGTCAGCTACTTCCAAGTACAATGATGATCTGAGAACACTGACATGGCTGCCCGGCGTAATACTTCACTTCTGGTGATGTGACGAACGTTGGGCTTTGCGACTCGACTTGTCTTGTAGATTGCTTGAGTCTTCGTCTCGCGTTTCTTGATGATGGAACGTACCGTGATGATGTTTAGAGAGTGGTGCTTCAGGTTGAAAGTCCAGAAATAGCCCAATTTATACTCGGGTACCTAGATAGCTCTTGGCTTCACGCTAGTGTATGGTAAGTGGTGGTTGATGAGAAGCAACCGCGAAGGTGAAGGTAAAGGCAAAAGTGGACTGCACATGTGTGATAGTAGTTAGACGATGCTTAAACAGAATCACGTCTCACTGAACGTTCAATATCTGCGTTCTCGCGGTAAGTAAGAATATACCACGACGAAGTTCCATCATGCGTCGATATCGTCCTTGCTTCCGTCGTCATTCCATTTGGCCGCATCTGCACTAATCCGTCATAATAATCTGCTCATACCGTCTTTCATTTTGTGTCCGTTCCTGTCACCCGAAATCTTACTTCAACACATCTCGAGTATACCAACTATGTAGCGGACATAACCAATACACACCATACCTGCCCCTCCGTCCCATCATCAAGCCACACAAACCGATCCCAAAGCCCTAAAGTCTGAAGTCCTAGTAAACGCGTCTCGGGGCGTGCGAACGATGCGGCTGATCTCTCGACATCTTATGTGGATGCCCGGACCGTGTAGAGCGCTTGCTTGAACTTCGTCTCGGTTGGGACTTCGATCTCGATCTCGATCTCGATTTCGACGAGTGCGAGCGTGAACGTGAGTGCGATGATGATTTGCCGCTAAAGCAGGCGAGCAGCGCCACGAGGGCGCTTGTGATACAAATGGTTGCGGTTGGGAGGATTGTCCGAGGGTGTTTGAGTGGATATGTCCGTTCGTAGAAGGTACGACTGATTCAAGCTGAGAGGTTATGGAATTACTTTCTGAGGACGTTGAATTCGAGATGCCTGTACCTAGACATGACTTCCTATCATATACCACATGTTGTGCAGTGCGGCACTCTACTTTCGACGTCACTTTGTCCCCACTATGTACTGATGACATACGCCGAACCACACTTTCCAAGCATCGAGACCTCTAGGCCTGAGTTACCAGCTCGATTGTTCACATCCAGACCCGCGACATCCGGACTTTGCATACGTCTTGTTGCTTGGCTGTGCGTGGCGTCGGGATGCTGGCATCATGGTGATTGGTTGATGAGGGAACGAAGCTTGTGGCGCATGTGCGGGATGACGCTCGCCGTCTACTTCGTGTACAGGTTCAACATGTGTGTAATACATTCGTAGATACGCAAATATTGTGAGAACGTTAAATCTTTACAACCCACTAAGCACACTCTGCACCCCCACAGTTCCAACATCATCTCTCCTAGCAATGAATCCCTTCAACTCCTGCGCATCCTGTCCACCCGCAGCCCTAAGTCTATCCCTCAACGCCTCAGGCCCGATAATGAACAAAGTACTGACATCCGTCAGCACATCCATGGCACCAGGCTCCAGTTCATCGCCCGTAGGCCATGCTCTCACGAGCTCAACATAGCGATTCATGTCCTTGGACACACTAAGACCACCGACTTGTGAGATGGTGAACTTGAGCAAGTGGGATAGAACGAGGGATCGCAGACCGCGAGCAAGTTCGGCAAGGAAAAGGGAGAGGTTGCGGCCGGAGAGGGCGGCGGAGGCTTGAGAGGCGACGCGGGTCAGGAACGCGGAGACGTCGCGACAAGCTTGTGTTTCGGTTGTTACCATCAGGTCATCTTCTTTGGGGCGGAAGTCAGTCTTCTTTTGCTGAGACAGACATCTGCTCACCCAGTTGAGAGATGCTGTGAGTGTAAGATTGAGGATGTTGGATAGTTTGGATTCGAGAGTTGAAGTCGTGCTGTTCGCTGACTTCTCAATATCGCGGCGAATGGTGAGGTTGGGTGTGCAAAGAGGGAGGACGATGGTCGTAGTGGTTTGTTGTAGAAGATGTAGGATTGTTGTGATGGCGTGCAGCGATGGGAAGTGGGCGAGATCAGGAGCTGTCTTGGAGTTTTCTTGAGAAACGGCATGGTCTTGCGCACTGTTTTGGTGTTAGCAATGTAATTCAGCGTGGGCAGGTTCAACTTACGCGTCTAGTGCAGTCTCCAGGTAAATCTCGCCCATCTGTCGTAGCAGTAGGTTGAGTAGTATCTGCACATCCTTTGGCGTTTCGTTACCTGGCGACAGCTCAAGTCCACGGCCTACACCCTCTGCCAACCACTTAAGCATGCGCTTAGCGACTGGTAATGACAGTCTGCCGTCTTCATCCGTCACCTCGATGTCTTTCTTCTCCTGTTGGTCTTCCTTCAAGCCAGCAATGCGAAGCAGCGTTGCTTTTTGACTGGCGGGCAACTCGGTGCTCTCAAGGCGTTCCATGTACTTATCACGAGCGGATGCAGCCAACTCCTTACCTCGCTGGGCCAACGATCCGAAGTATGAGGTGGGCATCTTGCTGCGTCGCGAGTGGTAGATCGTGAACTTGAGTAATAGCGAGGAATACAACTCCTCCAGATTTTTCTTTTCGCGCTCGATATACTTCTCCCCGATGAAGTAAGAGGAGAAAAGCTCTTCCAGCTGCTGATCAAGCGTAGCTGCGACCGCCGAAGTAGCAGGCTCCGGGTGTTCCGTCAACCCATGTGATTTAAGGTCATCTACCAGCTGAGTGATATAGCTCCTAGAGGCCTGCAATGAGCGCAGAAAAGCGAGTGAAGATAGCTCTCCTGCTTTGTCGAGCACCATCTCCAACCGACTTTGTATCGACTGCTGGAAGATGCGCTCGAGGAACTTGATGAGTACCTCCTCGTAGTAAGGGAATGCTCGTTTGATGATGGCAGACTCATCTTGAACGACAATCTTGACTTCGTCGATCAGAGACTGTAGCGTAGGCTCGACACCGGGTGGCTCCGCATCGGGATCTTGAAGGCGGTCCCATGTCTCCAAATCCGTCGCTAGCTCTTCGCCGTTGAGCTGCATGCGGTCGATGAAGAAAGAGTGCTGATTGACGTAGGTCCCAATGACACTAGCTCCGTCGTTGAAGCCCTTAAGCGCAATGGCACAGTCGCGCATGCCAGCGTAGTTTGGACGCGCATAGCATTCCTGAAACTTGCTAAGGAGATCCTGCTCCAGGTTCTCCAAGAACTTCTCGATGACTTCCTTCGTGTTGTGTCTCGACTGGTATACCGTTCTCCTCTTCATGCCGTTCTGTACCTCACCGTTGACTCGCTGGCTGCCTTCTGGGTCGAGACGCGTGCTGATGCGCAGCAGTTGGCGTGCAATCTCAGCGCATCGTACTATATCGCCGTTCTTTCGCTGGTCCTCGAGGATCATGAGTTCGCCCCGTTCGCTGACTTCTTGCCAGCATTCGATCAGGAACTTTGCGTCCAGGGCTCGCTTCCGCTGGCGATCGAGCTCTTCGAGTCGCTCTCCGATGCGCATGGCCACGTTCCCCCCAGTGTCTGACCCCCCCTCGTCACTGCCGTTCAGCGAACTGTCTAGCCTTTGGAACTTGTCCATGGCCGTCTCCAGCCGTCTCCCCAGAGATTCAACATTCTGGTTGTGTTGCAACTCCGCACGGCGCACAGCCGTGGAGAGTTCAGTTTCCTTCTCTTCTAGGTCTTCAGACAGACTGTTGAGTCGTGTGAGAGCGTGTTCGAACGTGCGGATGAGCGGCTTGGGGTCGAATGTCTGCTGGCCGGCAGCACCTCCCGATCGTCGTGTCGCAGGTACGGCAACCTGGGAGAGGTCCTCGATGAAATCTTTGACCAGGAAGTCTTTGCTCTATGAGAGTCAACAAAGGAAGCTGAGCTGAAGCTGTACGGCTGCTTACGGTGAACTTCTCTAGTGTGAACTGCGGAGCGCGTATCGAATTCCTCGACGTCTGGTGGGTGAGTACCGACGAGCCATCGGAGCTGATGCGCTGCATGATTGCAGAGAGGTGAGCAACTGCGCCTTGGGTGCTGGGTATCACTCGAGTCTAATATCACGGACGTCTATCGTAGCGGCCCAGCGCGCCAATGCCCCCCGTTGCCCTGGAGCTGGTGATTGAGCTGTCGCGGAGCATGAAGTTGCCAGGTATTGCTAGCGAATATCTCTCTTTCACTCCCGCATGGCGCTGGGCGTGAGTCTTTCTTGTTGCAGTGTATTTGCATGTGGTGATGTAGCGTGTAACATGTCCGAGTCGCGACTGTGGCTTGTCGCACCCGTCGACACCCCACGCCTCGGTACCAGGTCCGCAGTCACAGCAGCTCCAGCCGAACGAACAACGGGTGACCTCATGCACTATGATGCCACCAATCCTGTCTGAGTAGGCCGTATACAAGAATGCAAAACAATCTGTTCGTTGTCTACAGCCTCACAGTACTTGCGACAGCATCTGCGTAATGACGCCTCAGCGCATGGCGGAGCAGGCAGGATGCGCGTCCATACTTGGCTGTGCTCGGCAGGCACGGCGCCACACGTACTTCGTATGCACCAGCCTCACCGGGATATTTCATCATCTTACATGTGCCAGACATGGCCAGCTAACGCGCGCATTATTCCTCTCCTTTCTGTCATACACCGACCGCCTGGTCCACTGGTATAGACATTGACTGTCCAGCTCATTTTCTCCTTCACACCTATATACCGCCCGCAATGGCTACCACAGGCCTGACTCCCACGCAAGAGGCCGCTTTTAGACGAAGCAAACAACTCTCTGTCCAGCAACGCGAAGAACTTCTCAAGCCTTTCCTCCCCTCCGAGCCATCCGACAGCGAGACGCAGGCGCAAAAGAAGAAGGCCCTCCGCGACCGCCGCCAACGCGCAGCCCAACAGAACCGCAAGCCACTCGCAGGCCCCATCAAGACCTTTCTCCACCTCGCTATCTACCACGTCGTCGCTCTCTTATTCAGCATCTTCTTCCGCTTCCGTCGCGCCTACCGACTTGTCAGGGGCAAGGTCGTCTCGCTGCTCAAGTACCATCACCGCACGCCAGAGTTCATCGCCCATGATGTCAAGAACCTGGAGAAGCTGCCTAAGCATCTCAGTGTGGTAGTTGAATACCAAGAGGACGACGGAAGTCAGGGCACAGCCGGATTGGAAGGACTAGTGAACGATGTCTGTGAGATAGCAGCTTGGGCAGCGAGTGCCGGCATACCCTTTCTCAGTGTTTACGAACGAACGGGTGAGTATTTCACGTTCTGACTGCAAAGCATATGCTGACACGATCCCACAGGCGTGCTTAAGAACTACCTCCCGCAAACCCACGCCTCCATCTGGTCAACCCTAGAGGCCTACTTTGGGCCCCATCGCAAACCTACCCTTTCGCTCCGCGCACCCCACCTATCCTCCTACTCTCCTCCCAACACGCCTCCCCAGAGTGCAGACGATGACCTTAAGGGTGAAGAACGCCAGCATCTTACTGTCCTTCTCCTATCCGAACACGACGGCCGCGACACCATCGTCGACCTGACGCGTACACTGGCCGAGATGGCCCAGAAAGGGGACGTACGACAAGAGCAGATCAACACGGATTTGATCGATGCACAGTTGAACGACCACGTTTCCAGTGAACCGGATCTTCTGATTCTGTTCAGTCCTACCGTGCAGCTCAAAGGATACCCACCGTGGCAGTTGAGGTTGACAGAAATCTTGTAAGTTGCTCTACTTGAGCCACGGACTCTCTACTGACATGCAATGTAGCCACCTACCAGACAACAAGGGTGTCAACTATCAGGTCTTCTTGCGAGCCCTGTACAACTTTGCAAAGGTCGAGATGCGCCTGGGAAGGTAACAGCATCACATCCTTGTCGACTCTCTTATTATAACAATACCCAATTTGATTACCACTATCCATTGACCCGTTGGCTTACTTGTCTTGGTATAACGTGAACATTGAATGTGAAGTATAATACAGCGCATTCGTTTGATCGACCAACAACTTCAGCGTCACCATCACATCTGCATGTCACGGGTTGAAGGAGCAGTCTTGGAGGTATCTCGAATGTCATGGTGGTGCTATCTACACCATATCTTCATGCCCGCTGTGACCGTTGTGTACGTCGTAGCCATCGAGAGTAAATGCACCTAACACCTTATTCATTGTAGGTCATCAAGTACATATCCGCCCCACGAAAGAACCCATGCAACCAAAACCCAGTTCGTTTACTTGAGAGGAATGAAACGGGAGGAGTGAGTGGCACCAATACCCGGCCTTCCGTGCTTGACGGGCCTGTATGAAATGGAGAACTCGGCGAGGTAGTGGCCGACCATCTCGGGCTTGATTTCGACCTGGTTGAACTCCTTTCCGGAGTAGACACCGATGACGGAGCCGATCATCTCCGGGACGACAATCATGTCACGGAGGTGGGTCTTGACAAGGTCGGGCTTCTCGTTGGGCTTGGCCTCCTCTGTGTTGTGTTAGCAATGATCCGTCGACCAGGCGGACAGTGGTGCATACGCTTGGACTTCCTGAGCTTCTTGATGAGACCCATGGGCTTGCGCTTAAGACCACGGTTGAACCTGCGGCGGGCACGGGCGTGGACGAGGTCGCGGAGTTCCTCAGAGCCAAGGTCGAGGAGCCTGTATACCGATCAGAATACCGCCACATTTGTATGCATTTCCAGCGCGTTCGAGGAGTCGCGGGAATCGGAGGACGTACTGGTCGAGGTCAACGCCACGGTAGGAGAACTTGCGGAACGCCCTCTTGGCCTTAAGGGCTGTTGTGTTCGTTAGCTATGTCCTTCACATTGTGCGTCTACGTATCCAGGGAGAGCGGTGCGGGTGTGGGGGAACGGCTGGTGCGAAGGGCAAAGGCGTACCAGCTGCGGCCTCGGGATCGTAGTCAGCGTCAGCCATGTTTGCGATTGTCGAAGTGATGGGAGAACTTCGTTGGGGTCGCGAGGGTAGTTGTCGGTCGTCAGTTCTCGATGGGCGATATTGAAATTAGAGCCCTGGAGGTGTAGCTGCCCCGTGCGCTAAGCGAGACATTTTAGCGCCAGTCCAGGCGGGCAGCTGCGATCATGCTATTCACCAACAAGAACGTCTGGACTGATGTGGACATACTTATGATGATGAAATGTCGCTCTATAATCATAATCAGTTACTACTTTTTGTGAATCCTGCAACGGAACCCTCACAACCTCGCTTTACATAAGATGCATAGAACAACTTGAGATATCCTATGACGCAGTGAGTTAACACGCGACTATCCTTCTCTAAGTCTAGATGAGGATCCGAGGTGTCACTTCAATGCTTTCCCTAGAGCACAATACTCTCTGTTGTGTTCAGTCATGGTAACTGTGGTGTCCCTGTACATCTCACTGTCGGTTCGCCAGTCGCAAAACCTGACGCATGTTGCAAGCAGGTAAGAATGCGCCTTTAACTCAGACTAAGATCTGGTATTAGTGGTATCCAAAGCATATCTAGTCAGGAATACCGTGCTCAAAAGTCACTGTCATTTTACGGGCATAGCCTTGCATCACACACCACATGTACACTTGCTGAACGTTTGAGGGTGCATGGCTTCATTCCGGGTATCTCAGCAGGCAATTAATCTAGTAATGCCGCAGTGTCCTTCTCCGTATCCCTTGTAGTGCACGCTCGACACTCCCCAAATCGAACTCGTTGCGCATGATTCTCGTGATGATCGAGAGATTTGCTGGATCATACATCGTGACAGAGGTGGTTTGGCGACGCGTTTAGTCGAAGAGACCGAAGCCCATGTCATCGTCGGACTCCTCCTTCTCCTCCTCCTTAGCGGCCTCGGGAGCGGCCTCAGCCTCAGCGGCACCGCCAGCGGCAGCACCACCACCGGAAGCAGCGGCGCCACCGGCACCACCAGAGGGAACGGAAGCAAGCTTCTCGGAACCGGACTGGATGAGCTCGTTGATGTCCTTGCCCTCAAGCTCGGAGATCAGCTTGTCGAGACGGTCGGAGTCAGCCTCGATACCGACGGACTCAAGGACGGCCTTTTACATTGTTAGAACGCGGTATGGCGATTTATATTAGGCTGTCTTCTTACCTTGACATCCGCGGCGGAGGGAGAGGTGTTACCACCGAGACCGAGGAGAAGGTATGCTGCGAGGTGCTTCATTGTGATTGTTGGGGTGGTTTGTCTGGAACAGGAGTTCAATCGATTTAACCTGGGCTTGTCAGTATTGCGCTGCTAGATCCGAGTCCAAAGTGATGCGTACCGTCGGGGCCGGAGACTGAAGCTACAAGTTCTTCTGTAGGTTGTCGTTCAGAAAGAAAAGTTCGAGGTCCGCGAATATTGACTTCGGGTGGGATTTCGCTACCTGCGCTATGCCGCGATGCGACTAGCGCACAACGCCCGCCTTGTCACGTGCCGTCGGGCTAGGCGCAAAGCCATGTATAAAAGCGACTTGTCTGCGCCGCCGCCGACCGCTCATTCTCTGGCCGCTCCCCTCTTCAATCCACGACCGGTCCCGTGCGCCCAGCTCCCTCCCCGCGCGCGTGATCAGTCATCGCCGACAATCGACACCGGCGAATCTCACCTGGAAAGCATGTACAACTTGTCCTCCAATCGATTTGACGACCGGAAGTCCTGAGTCAAACGCTTATCAGCTGCCCATCATGAGTGTGAGTCCGGCAACCCCATCCCCGCCAGTGGTCGTATGCTGACTACATCATCTAGTCTCTCAAAGACATCATGTCTATAATCGACCGTACGGGCGCGAAGACGCAGGCGACCGTTTCGAAGCAAGGCCCGCCCGCCGGAGCCCCTAGGCCAGCATCGCGACCGACCGTAGGGGCAAATGGCGCCTCGCAAACACCGCAGCTGAAGCGCAAGGCTTCAGGTCCCGTCGAGAGTGGACAAGTCAAGATACAGAGGAAAGAGGCTGTCGGGGGATCAGCGCAAGCAAATGGTGCGGTGCGCGCCACCTCATCGCCTGCCACGTCGAAACCAACTCCGTCCGCACCTACCACCGCTGTCCCATATCGTGGCACTGCTGCACCAGCCTCCTCAAAGCCAGCGAATCCCCCCGTCCGAAAACCTCTACAGTCGTCAAACGCACCCGCTGCCAAACCGAAGGCTGCAGCTCCTGCACCCAAGCCTGCGCCCCCTGTCACTACCTCAACACCCGCCTCATCCGCTGCGCCCAAGAAAGGATACCTTGCTATGCTTCAGAAAGCGAAAGAGAAGGATTTGACGAAGCCTATCGCCCCACCAATCAAGCATGAGCCAACAAAGATCCTTACACGAAAAGAACGCTTGGCACTCAAGGCAGAAGCAAGTGCCGGCGCAAAGGGCAAGAAGCCTGTCGCTGGATTACCCTCGAGAACACTAGACCCGAAAGCCGATCCCTCAAAAGACAAGAAGAAGGCCGTCGAGGTTGGCTATCAAGGCACGGCACGACCGGCCAAGAAGCCTGTCGAAGTTGGCTACAAAGGCACTGCCCGTCCAGCGAGCGCCCCCGCAACGTCTAGTCGAAACGGCACACCAGCTATCAAGGCCAAACCGAACCCGGGCAAGGGACGCTATGACGGCTACGCAGACTGGGATGAGCTTAGTGAGATGGAGGACGAAGAAGAAGACTATGCCTCCGACGCTTCTTCTGATATGGAGGGTGGTATCTGGGACGTAGAAGAAGAGGAACAGATAGCCCTTAAGGTTGCTAAGAAGGAAGACGCGGAGGCACTTGCTGAGGAAAATCGGTTGAAGCGTGAGAAAGAAGAACGTAAGAAGAAGTTAGCGGCTATGGCTGCCAAGGCGAAGAAGAGGTTTTGAGGTTCTTCGGCGTTACGGTTTACGATCACACGGCATGGGGGCGTTTCATCTGCATTCTCGCGGTTGCATAGCCATGGAGCGGTTTCTTCTTTTTCATGGCGCATTTACGGTTGTTGCATACCCGGAAGAACGATCATGGCTTCACAGTAAGTATCTCACTGTAAGAGACTACAATCCAAGTAGTGTATATTTATAACGCCGTCGGTAGTCATACCTTCAGGCTCCAACATATCACGATACCCTTTCTACTCCGTTCTGACCTTGCCGCATGGATTGTGCTCTGTCTAACGTTTGTGCTGTCACTTCGGAACCACCAAGATCTCTTTTGCCGAGGATCAATGTGTCCAAATATTGCCATGGCCACGCACCGCTCTGCGATTGCATTGAAGCGAATGTTCAGCCAGCGCGATCACAAACGGCCCTTTGTCACAATCGAGCACATGGAACTGCCAAACAGCCCCCCATGTATCCTCACCATCGAACACTCATGTCCTGATATTCTGCCCCTCCCAGGCATTCTAATATCTCCGCCTCCAGACCAACAGCACCAGAACCACGCAGATGCCATCCTTTCAGCGACTCAAACACCCATTCCGACGCCCTACTCATTATTACACGATCCATGAACCGTCCCCTACACCGAGGCAGCTAGAGAGACAACGCGAGAAGGAGAGGCAAAGGGCTCTCGACAAGATCGAGAATGACCTCGATGACCGACGTATTGGGCCCAGAAGTAGTGACTCGCCAGACGAACTTCCGGTGATCATCGATAGGGGCCCGTACCGAAGCCATATATACCCACGAGAGCAGCTCTTCTTCAACAGCATTATGTTGGCTTCGGACGTAGAACCAATGTATGCTGGTCCACCGGGTGAAGAGCTACGCCAGGAGGTGCATAGAACACCAGTCCGGCGTCCAAAAACACAAGGAGAGCAAAAGCTCCCTCCAAGACCCGTACCAAGTGAGTACTTGACGGCCTCACAGAACAGAGAGAACCTGAGGAGGTGGGAAGAGAAGAACAAGACTGTTGCGGTTGGGCAAATACAGCACCCGCGACCTGTACCTAGTAATTATTTGACTGCCGCACAAAACGCGGAGAATCTTAGGCGACGGGAAGAGCGAAGCGGCAGGACTCCTACTGTCCGGCGAGCACAGATTTCAGTACAGAGACCATCTCCTCCTAGACAACCATCTCTACCGAGGGTGCCGATCACGCCAGGCACGAGTGAGTGGGATGGCTTCATGGACTACCCTTCAGGTGATCGTCAGTTCGGTGATTCTGGTGGACAGGCCACTATGAATGAGTCAAGCGCAGTACACAACCTACCGACAACGACAACCCCTGCAGCACCATTGCATCCAACAGTTCCGCCTCGAAGTACTGTTGATGCGTTATTGCGAACGGATCCATCTCCCCCACCTGCTTTAGCAGATTCTGTACATACGCAAGCTCAAGCGGAACTGGCTACAGAATTACCAAATGGTTTCTCGGACCTGACGGAGCAGCCTGAACTACTAACATGGTTTACAGCGCTTAACAGAATCATTCGCAATGATGTTGTCGATCCGGCCACGAGAGCAAGGATTCGAGAAAGAGTGCATCAAAACTCTACCGCTGCTGATTCTGGGCATGGAGATACTCACCCTATCACGGTGATAGACGCTGGTCTTGTTCCAGATTTCAGCTACCCAATTGCTGGGAGTGCGTTTCATGATCGCCTTTATGCTGAGCAGGCGCCTTCATCGCAGTCACTAGAGGATATCAGGGGGGTTGAAGAGCAGCAGCAGCAGCCGCTAACAAATGGTGTCAGTTCTGGACATGATAGCGACTCGAGTTCAAGCCGCACTCTCTATCGCTCTCCCACGCCTAACAACTGGCCATTACGAGGAGGCAGTGAAGAGAGCCCAGCTCAACTAACGAATGGTGTACATCCAGGTTACTATCCCCCATCAAGCTCTAGCGGGGACTCCAGTAATGATGCCCTCCACTACCCACCTGCGCTTCCCGATAGCGTGCCAGAGCATGTCTTCAACCTCCTCCGTTCTCTACTAACACCTTCCGAGCTCGCCCTTCACTACGACGTGGTTCAGGATTCAGCACCTCCGCATCTGCTACCCTTCCCTGCACTTGTGCCGCCCAGCAATGCTACGTCAGACATTCCAATAGAAGTTCGTCTTGTCCAAAGGTTACATACAGCTGTTCACGGTCTCCAAGATCGCGTCCGAGGCCTAGAAGAAGATCTCATTCCGCAGCTCAGCGCGCACCTGAAAGAGAAGCATATCCAGATCAGGGAACTCGATCAAGAGAATGGCAGCTTAAAAGACGAGATCACAGAGCTAAAGCGCATAGCAGATTTCAGCACCAACATTCTGACTGGATGCTGGGAGCGTGAATGGGAGGTTTGGCGCACACTCTTCGATATTCAGAAAAAGCGGGAAGCATATCGTAGTCCTTTGGCTCGCATCTTCTCACGTACAACAACTCGTGGTGTTCAAGACGATGAACTGTTGGACTATTGTAAGCCAGAAGGCTATGTGGCGCCGCCTCTGTCGGCTGGAAGAGCGACGCAGGGCCTTCTTAAGAAGAACAAACTCGATGCTCTTCTGTTGATGGCGAAACAGAATGTCAGTATACTCATTGAGGATTTGGGGGAGTTGAAGGGGTTGGCGGAGGCGTATGATAGAAGAAGTGAAGCGCATGAGGAGGTGCGGCCCGTCGAAGGGTATTGAAGGGGTGTCTGATGATCTTTGTGCATTGGTGGAACGAACGTTGTCTCTCATCCCTTATGAATCAGCGACTGTCGATATGATCGTGGTCCTCGGGTGCAAATGACATACTAAAGTACAGCTTCAATGACCAGCCCGAACCAATAGCAGGCCCCAGTCTGCGACAAAAGCGCATTCTCTTCTTCATCGGGTACAAGTGTTGATTATTCATTGGTAGGGAAGTGGCTGGGCGTCTCCCCGCCTTCGCGCCAAAGTTCAGCTCTGACGCGCCTGCCTTCCTAGACTCTTACACTTCACACACTTACAGCGATCGGTTACATGCATTGATGGTTGACCCTATACCATGGCTGAGGTCATTGGCACAGTTACGTCTGTCGCTCAGCTTGTGCAACTGAGTGGTGCCCTGCTCGCCGGCGGCTACAACTTCCTATCCAAAGTCGCACGAGCGCCCAGCGAGATCCGGAGTCTCCTGACGGAAACAGCGGCCATCAACAGCCTTCTGGCGCAGCTTCAGCAAATCGCAGATACGTCACCTCAAGCCGCTTCAGATGATGCGCTGCAGGCGCTTGAAAGGGTAGGTGTCTTTCAAGAATGTCAGTCAACGCTCAAGTCGATTGAGCGGGCGCTGGCAAAATGCGAGCAGGTCAATGGTCAAGATGCGAAGAACTTCGGGAGGAAATTGATGTGGCCGTTCAAAGAGAAAGAGACCAAAGATGCCTTACAGAGACTTCATCACATGCGCGGATTGCTCGCAAATGCTATCGAGGCCAACTCTGCGTGAGTATACACACTCGTTGACGATTATCTGGCCTAAACGGTCCATAGATCCGCAATACGGCGCATCGAAATAGGTCAAGGCCTAATATCAGACGAGATGGAGAATATTTCTGAGCAGCTCAGTGCGCAGATGAGTCGTGAGGAAGCACAGAGGGTGGTAACATGGGTCTGTCCCGCGCCAGCTAATGGTGCGCATGTCAGTCTTGCAAGTGCATTGAGTCGTCATATTCCCGGAACCGGAGAATGGCTCTTACACTCCAAACAGTTTCAGGATTGGGAAGACTCAAATGCTGGTACCATGTGGATAACTGGTCTTCCTGGAGCAGGTAAAACGCTTCTCTGCGCTTCTATCATTCGACATGTTCAACAGCTCTGCACGGATACCACCGCAATTGTATACTTCTTCTGCGATCATCGCGATCGCGCGAAAATGGCACACGAAAATTTCGCTGCAAGCGTCGTGAGGCAGGTGATGGAAGCTTCACCACTGTCTCTCGAGCGAGGGAGAGTATTGTACAATGAGAAGTCTAAGAAAGGCAGCCGTCCTTGTCATAAAGAGGAGTATATACCACTGATCCGCTCGTCGATCGCATGCCTCAAAGAAGTATTCGTCATCGTAGACGCGCTCGATGAGTCCACTGAAGGTGACGCCATAGCTCAAAGCCTCACAACGATACACAACTCCGGAAAGAGCGCAGGCTGCCGCATCAGAACCCTTCTGACGAGCCGGTTCGATGCTCGCACGCAAGGGCGATATCCAAACCTCGCCATGACACACATAATTCTTGCAGAGAATATGCGTCCCGACACTCAGCACTACATCAAGGAAGAACTTCAATTGCGCCTAGCTAAAGGTGTGTTGAAAGTGAGAAACACCAGCATTATGCCTGTCATACAGCGGCATATTTCCCTCTGCGCGGGCACGTAAGTTACTTTTTCCCTTCAACCACGTGTGCTGGGCGCAAGTTTCCAGAGGCATAGTTTATGTCAGAGATAGAAAGCTAACGGATTCCAGAATACTACAGGCACGGTTGCAGATCGACTACATTTGTGCAGCGAAGTCGGATAGGGAAATCAAGCACATGGTACAAAGATTACCAAATGGGCTTGGATACACGTATCAAATACTTCTACACAACATCGCAACGCGATACCCAACGAAGATTCAAGAGGTACAGAAACTGTTCCGGTGTCTTATTGCTGCTGCCTCGCCCATGACTGCTCGCCAGTTAGCAGAGGTCTTGGCTATGCAACCCGAGGAATGCGATCTAGACCATGACGCCGTAGCTACGGATCCATACGATGTCCTGGAACCTGTATCTGCTCTTGTACGCATCGAAGACTTGGGAGGACTAACCAGTGTAGTGAAGCTCTGTCATTACTCATTTCAAGAGTATTTGAGCTCTAGTGAGATTCGACAAAGCCCAGCCAGTGCATTCCACGTCGACAGAAGCGAGGCGCATGCTTGGGTGGCTGGTTTGTGTCTACGATACCTCACTTTCGACGCGTTCAGTAAGCCACTTGACGAGAGTCTGGATCTGGATGTTGACGAGAGATACGCGTTTCGTCGATATGCCGCAGTCAACTGGTACAGGCATGTGACGCTCGCAGGAGACTACTGGTCAGCGAGAAACATCCCCATCCCTTTCTTGTACCTATTCTTCGATTCTGGAGAGGGCCCACCTTGCTACACAAGATGGCAGGATCTGCTTTCCACTATCTATTGCGACACCGACTTCTTCGATTATTCCCCCATCTGCTTATGCATTTGGCTTGGTTTGAACGCTACTGCAACCAATCTGATCCGACAGTTACCCAGCCTGGACTATAGCTTCGAAAACGGTCTAACATGCCTGAATGCTGCAGCCAAGGAGAACAATCTTTACATAGCGAAATATCTGTTACAACATGGTGCAAACGCTGATCAGCCAACTTCCGAACCAGAATTCCCAAGAGCTTTGACTCCGATACATTTTGCGGCCGAGTTTTGTGCTTCGCAGGTATTCGAAATGCTCCTGGAGCATGGAGCCAATCCGTATCTACCTTCGACATCCAGAGCTACTCCATTCTACCGAGCCTGTCGTGGTGGAGATCTGGATATGGTGCGAAAACTCAAGGAGCACGGTTGCGATATCAACGTACAAACTTGGGACAACTGGACACCAATCATCGAGGCAATTGTGAACAATCATGAAGACGTACTGGATCTTCTGATCGAGTGGGGCGCTGATCTAATTACTGTCACAGACGATGACATGACGCCGCTGTCGTGTGCCGAACTCTTCTCACAAACATCAATGGCAGAAAAGATCGAGCGTGCGGTCGCTGAATTGAAGCAGACTCTTCCTGTCGAGTAATTTGCAATCTAGAGAAAGACCTGGACGAAGTCAATCATACATCTACAACGGAAAGTGTCGTTCAACGCTCTATCATCGCAATCTCGACTAGCGAGGTGGATCCTTCGCATGGCCGGCTTGGCCCGGGCTGAAAGAGCATAACAGAACTGACTGTCGCGAATTGACAGGAAAGGTCAATACCATCAAGGTACGAGAAGAGAGACGGGACTGATGAGGACCGGATGTGCAGTGGGTAAACAAGATGGACGCTTTGGTCAAGATGATGAGGCTAGTGGGCGCAAGAGTGAACGTAAACGCTCGACCTGTTCGAAGAGCAGAATGAGCAGAATGAGCAGAATGAGCAGAATGAGCAGAATGAGCAGAATGAGCATATGAGCGGAAGATTATATCGGTGAATGTAATGATCGTCTGGGTTCAGCAAGAGCCTTCGCTGGTGCCACGTACGCTGGTGATCAACGCGTCCGTTCGGAACCGGAATTGCACGATCGCACAAACAGATGGCAGCAAACCGTATCATGCAAACGCTGTCGCGGAGAACCGGCCTACTGTAAGGTATCTCTGCAGCAGAGACATTGACCGGCTCTTGGTAAGACCATGGCTAGAAACGTGGCTGAGGTGGCTGAGGTGGCTGTGCTCTGTAGGTCCAGTTCGCGATCCATGTCGCTTGCGTGCTCGATGTCCCACCCTTCGGTCATCCCGTGTCCGATCGCACATGCTCTATTCGCCGACTTGACAGCTACCCCTCCAACACTCCAAATGTGTCCGGACAAGAGATCCATGATCGGCCACCACATTAATCCCGCAAGTCCAGCTTCGGAGTGTTCACGGTATTACTAGGCTAGTTGATGAGGTCATTTCATACTGTAAAAGGCCACATCAAAACTCCTCATCCCTTGCTGGACCATATGTTTGCGGTAGCTTCGCGGTGCCACGATGGAGACTCCGTTACTCGCCATGAGAGTTTTGGTGATGGGCTGCCTTTGATTCAGGGCACATTCGGACTTTGCCGAGATCTAGAGCGGTCCGAATGTACGGCTCAGCTTCACAGGGGTCAAGCGATAGTAATACAGCGCAGGCGGGATGAACAACACCAAACCTGCTTTCGGCGTTGCGGGGTGATGGAGGGGTAGATTGCCCTTCAGAGAATGCATATAAAGAGGAAGAGGTCTGCCTCCATAGTCAGTCTTAAACAAACAGCAAGTACCCTCTGCACCACACATTCCAAACCTTCCGAGTCTTTCACTCAAACACATCTTCATCAATATGTCTTACAACGACAACGACCGTGAGGACCGTACCTCAGGCTATGGTAGCAGCAACCGTGAGGACAACGAGTACGGCACCAAGTCTTCCGGATATGGAAATGACCAGGACTCGTCCTACGACAACAAGAAGTCCAGTTACGGGTCGAATGACAACGATAGCACTTCTTACGGATCCTCTAACCGCAAGAATGACGATGAGGACACCTACGGGTCTGAGAAGAAGTCATCGGGCTATGGCTCCTCGGACCGTAATGACGACTCTTATGGGTCTGGCAACAAGTCATCCGGATTCGGCTCCTCGAACCGCAACGACAATGACGAAGACTCTTATGGTAGCAACAAGCAATCCAGCTATGGATCCTCGGACCGCAAGGACAGTGACGATACTTACGGTTCTGAGAACAAGTCCTCGAGCTATGGTTCATCTGACCGTAACGATAACGACGAAGACTCGTACGGCAGCAACAAGAAGTCCAGCTACGGCTCTTCGAACGACAACGACAACAAAGATTCCTCATACGGTAGCAACAAACAGTCCAGCTATGGTTCTTCGGACCGTAACGATGACGACTCGTATGGCAGCAAGAACCAGTCGAGCTATGGCTCATCGAACCCCAAAGACGATGATGACTCGTACGGCTCGTCCAACCGCAAGACCGACAACGACAGCTACGGCTCCAGTAACAAGTCCTCCGGTGGCTTTGGTGCTTCTGAAGAATCTTCTTACGGCTCCGGCAACACCTCTTCTGGGTATGGAGGCTCTTCGGGCCGTGACGACAATGACTCGTACGGAAGCTCTGGACGCAAGAATGAAGATAGCTATGGTTCCAACGACCGCGAGAGCTCGGGATATGGTAGCTCAAACAAGAGAAGCGATGACTACTAAAGGTCGGTGTGATAGCATGAGGGTCGGTAGAGTGTATATGGCCGCTCATAGCTGCAAATCGTCGCTTGGCTCCCATAGTGCAGCTTTTGCGCCGAGGCTACTATAGTATGTTTGTAGAAATACAAACCAATTGTACCCTTACCACTCTGACCGCCAATCGATTAATCGCGTGACGTGACATGACATGCGTGCCCAGACAGTGCAGATGTCGCTGTAACACTAGTGCGAATCACGACAGGGAAGTTTGCCGCGTGGTGGGTAGGTATACGTCACTAATGAGGGGCAAACTCATGCTTGGAGGGGCATGTAACTTCCAAGACTGGCCAGAGCTATAGGTGTCGGTTCTGCCACTTAGGTGCGTGGCATCCTCTTAACACACATCTACGCATTCACACTTTGTCAACGCTCAATCGATCCACTCTTCAACTCACCACACACTGTAAGTTTGCAATCTTCTCGTAGGCATTAGTCAGTTGCGAGCTTCTTGGATATTCGCCCAGGTCTAATGAAGCTTGGCTGCTCCCAAGCTTCGGGGCAAGCTTCTGGTGAAGCATCCTGGACGTTCATCCAACTGGCAAGCCTCGATGCTACGCTTCATAGTCACATCGGCACTCCGAGAGTAGTGCAGCTTGGCGCATCGATTGCTAACACATATATAGACCCTCGACTCTACACAATGTCCTACAACGACGACCGCCGCGAGTACGGCCAGGAGTCTGGCTACGGTGGCCGCGGAGATGACCGCCGCGAACACGGACAGAGCGGATATGGCGGTGGCGGTGATCGTCGCGAAGAATACGGCCGTCCCCAGGAGGGAGGCTTCGGAGGACCTGCTCTCGGCGACGAAGAGAGGAGGGGTGGAGGTGGAGGTGGAGGTGACTATGGCTCCTCAGGTGGCTACGGTGGGGGTGGTGAGCGCAGAGAAGAATATGGAAGACCACAGGAAGGCGGTTACGGTGGCCCTGCACTAGGTGATGACAGACGCGAAGACCATGGTGGACGACGACAAGAGGGTGGAGGTTATGACAACGATCGTCCCAGTGGAGGCTACTCGGGAGGCGGAGGGTATGGAGATGACAGGCGCCAGGAGTCTCGTCCAAGCGGTGGGTACTCGGGCGGCGGTGACAACTACAACGACCGCCCATCAGGTGGCAGCTATGGAGGAGGCAACTCGGGAGGCTACGGCGGATCAGGTCACCATGAAGGCCAACACTCTTCTGGCACATCCTACGGTGGGGGTGGTGGCTACGGCGGTGGCTCGGACGATTTCTCTGGCGCAGCCCAGCACGCATCCAGCGAGTCTGGAAACAGCGGCGACAACGACCTCTTCAGCAATGTCCTCGGCATGCTGTCCGGCAAGAAGGACAAGCTCAAGGACGAGGATGTTGACGAAGACGACGCTGTCAAACAGCACGAGAAGTTCTACGGTAGCGGTGGCCATGGCGGCAACGAGCAAGCCAGCTCAAACAACGTCGGAGCTGCTGCTGCTATGCAAGCCATGAAGATGTTCAACAACAGCAGCAACGAGGATGCCAAGGGCGGACAGAACAAGTTCATCGGTATGGCCATGGGACAGGCAGCCCAGCTTTTTGACAAGCAACAGAGCGAGGGAAAGACCGTAAGTCAGAAGCTCAACACAGCTTGTATGGGTACTGACACGCGTAGGACCCGAGCGCCACTAAGCAAGATGCCATTGCGCAGGCTGCACAGATGGCTCTCAAGTTCTACTTGAAGTCGCAGATGGGTGGAGGCAGTGGTGGTAGCGGCGGTTCTGGAGGCGGTTCTGGAGGCGGCCTCGGCAGTGTTCTTAACATGGCGAGCAAGTTCATGAGCAAGTAGAGTCGGTCTGCACAACAGCCCAAGAGGTCAAGACGGTAACATAAGCCGACGAATTCATCCTGACTTGGCATCATGATGCATCCATCCACCGATCCACCAAGAACCTGCTTCATGTAAGTGGAGATGGGATGCCGCGCTAACCAACAACAATTTTCCGTCAAACCTGACAAGCGATAAGCGAGAGTGAAAGACTGTGGCGGTGGTGCACGAATCATCTCCCAGCCCCGCTCGACGCGGCAACCGCCATTCATTTTGTGGCGCACGGCACAGTCGTCCGTATCAACGCGTGTCGTTAGCACGCCTAACTTCAGCCTGCTGTTTACTTTGCGTCACAACAAAGCTCTTGTCAGCCTACGAACAAAATCTGCAGGGACCCAGGCGTAGAGCCAAAACCGGTGAATGGGCGGCAGCATCATCGTATGTGTAATAGAGGGTTTGTAGGATGCAATACTCTGGGCCCTTAGTATGCCGCGGCCCCACACCCGACTGCAGCTGTCCAGCTAAAAGCTACAAGCTGCATCGAAGAGGATCACGCACCCCCATGACCTGGCCCCAAGAGAGACGTGTTAGGCCTAATGCGCGTGGCTTGCTCTGCTTATCCGGGCCAAGTGTAAGCAATCGACAGACCGGATTGAGGAGATGAGCTGGGAATCCAACAGCCGCACCCTGGCCGGGGTCCATTACGGCTTGCCGCGTTTTTGTGCATGCGCTTTATATTTTGTTCTCAGCCTGTTTGCCCTTTCTTTATGCTCCAAATTCTTCATTGCTAGGTCTTGCTGCTGCCTGCTGTCGCTATCATCCCGTTCTGCTCCAGTCAGTCGTTAAGTGTGTGCCGTCACGATGCGCGGAGCTCATTCAGTCATTACTCAGGCTAGCCTTGCGCTGTTACAGCTCTCGTCTCTACTACTGCCTCTCGTTACCGCGCAAGACTCTGTCAGTTACGATTTCGATAGCTATGGAGCTGAAGATCCAAGTGGCACGCCGTACCAAACTTATAGGTCCAATGTGGACGTGAAGCCACCACAGATGCAAATCAATCGCAACGGCACTGCATTGATGAGTGGGCATGTGTTTCTGGGGATCAACGGTCTACCTACGAGTGGGCAGAATTGGCCAGCGATATATGGTACGTCTTTTTCTTTCCCAGAAAGCTGGTTGACGGTGTCACATGAACCTTGCATATGGGTCAGCCCTATCGTATCACGCTGCATCCATGTACTGATTTGTGTAACCAGAGTTCTCGGAAGACCGCATGGGCTCGCTTGTGTGGACAGGAAATTACAGCGAACCCTTCGATTTCAAGACGCAAACGTACAAGGGCGAGCCTGTACTCACACTCTGGTCTGGAGAGCTACTGAACGGCTACGGGCGCGGCTCTTACCATATCCTCAACCAGAGCTATGACGAGATAGCGCACTTCCAAGTTAGCAAGTTCGGAGACGAAATGGGCGATATCCACGAGTTCCTCATCACCGCTGACGATACTGCGATCGTCTTGATCTATCATGGTATTCCATGGGATCTGACAGCGTCTGGGGGTGTTGAGAGCGGTTGGCTATTCGAGAACACATTCCAGGAAATCAACATCGAGACTGGAGAGCTTGTCTTCGAGTGGAACGCCAGTACGCATGTTGGAATCAACGAGTCGTACAACTCTCTACCATCTGACGTTGGCCAGTCCGAAGAAGCGCCGTGGGATTACTTCCACATCAACTCGGTTGAAAAGGACAAGAACGGCGACTACCTGGTTTCAGCGCGTGTCATGGACTGCATCTACAAGATTTCTGGACAAGATGGAAGCATTATCTGGCGCCTTCAAGGCCGTCAATCGGACTTTGATGTTGACCCAGCGGTCACTTTCGCGTTCCAGCACGATGCTCGCTGGGTGGACGAAGATCAAACGCGCATGACGCTCTTCGACAACGGACCCACCGAAAACATTGGATACTCGCGAGGCCTTTTGCTCGACGTAAACCAGGATGAGAAGACCGTCAAACTTATCACCGAGTTCACCAATCTAGGGAAAACCTTTGGTACTTTCGAAGGCAGCCTACAAGCCATTGATCCTTCCAACGAAACCACAAACTTCATGCTTGGATTTGGTAGCCAGCCCTACTTCGCCGAGCTAGATCACGATGGTAATGTCCTGCTCGATGTACAATTCGGCAAGAGCAACGTCGTAAACGCATACCGAGCGTACCGCCAGCAATGGGAGGGTAAGCCATCAACCAAGCCGGACATGCACTGGGACCAAGACGGCAACACGGCGTTCTTTTCTTGGAACGGTGCTACCGAGGTTGAGAGCTGGGTCGTGTGCACAGCCAATGCTAGCGATTCACGTACCTGGACCAATGTCACTGTTGCTAGGAGGACGGGATTCGAGACGACGGTTAATCTGAAGGATGCGCAGCTGGAGAGTTTTGTACGTGGTAAGGCTGTTAGCGGTGATGGTACCGCGTTGGGTTGGACGATGGCGAGTGATGGAAACGAGCTCTACGATGCACCGGATGATGTTGAGGAGACTGGGTCTGCGAGTACTCCTTCGCCTACTGCTACTCCTACGAGTTCAACACCATCGGCCACGGAAGCTGCTCCTTCAAGCTCTTCGAGCGGTGCTGCGGCAAGAGCGACACATGGAGTGATGGAGCAGGTGTACGTTGCTGCCGTCGTGGTCGTCGGTGGCTTGGCGCTTGCATGAGGAAGCTGTTGATAGGAAGTGAGGTAGTCACGACGAATTACTGGAACGTAAACTAATATATCATGTCATTGAATGTTCGAGTTGCTGTTGTGTCTAATAGGCGGTTTTGCATGTGCTTCCAAGGTGTGCAAAGGTTATGATGCCCGACCACCCGAGCGACGTGCCGTCGATCCCCACAACCTGCTTGTTGCACGTACGCAGCAATCACACCACGCTCGGACACTGTCGCATACCTATTGCGCGACTGTTATCATGTTTGAATACATCCATGGATGCTCCTACTCTTGCTACTCTGTCACACCTGTAGGCCCCACAGATGAGCGACCCGACATCATCTCGCGCGCTACCACCACTTGACCTACCTTCAGCTGCTCTTCACTATCACGCACATGCTGAGCCACACCCCGATTCCGAGGATGCAGTGCGATACGAGCGCCAACGCTTCTCGAAGGAATTAGTTCCTGTGCATCACGAAAGGATTGCTGGAGCAGATGAAGCGCATGCGACGCCCAGTTTCGCCAGTCTTCGATCACGCGACACGTCACTGCGCAGCTCCATGCATGGATCTAGAGACGACCTGAGACGCCGTACTTCTGCTGTAGACAGTGCGAGTACACAGGTCGATGGGTATGAGGATCGAGACGACAGAGAGGAAGTGGACAGGACAGAGCGGTGGTATAACCCACTCGTCAGGTTCTGGACTACACATATTAGTCTTAGCATCGACGAAGGAGCGCATCGAGATCATCTAGGTACGTCTCCTTTTCTTTGCTTCCTCACACAATCCAACCGCTGACTATGCCTCAGCACTCGAACGCACTTTCCTGGGCTACCTTCGCACCTCCCTCATCCTTGTTGTGACGGGCATCGTGACTGCCCAGCTGTTCCACTTGCAACACTCGTCTACGCCCAACTCGCGCTTTGGTTACTACAAGATTGGGAAACCACTTGCAGCAACCTTCATCTGCATGGCTATTGTAGTGGTTATGATTGGAGCAATCAGGTTTTGGAGGCTACAGCGAGCGCTGGTGAGAGGGAAGGCGATGGCGGGAGGGTGGGAAGTAGGACTCGTTATGGCGTTGATGGGATTGTTGCTGTTGGGGACATTTGCAGTGCTCGTTGGAGTCGATATAGAGAAGTCGTATGTTAGAGGATGAGTAGTGTCTGCCGTAGTTCACATGCTACAGCATGCGCAGATGTGGTTAGTCAGCGCACCAGCCACGAGCACAAGTCCAGAACTAGTCATGGAGGAGTTTGACGCTTCAAACATGTCTCGGATAGTCATCGTTTGCTGTGGGTCCATGTTAGACCCTTCAAACTAGTTATGCTCACTGTTCAAGCTGTGGCACGGAACTCGGCGGAAGGCATAGCGGCAGCAAACCGTAGTAACTATGCGGGGCAAAGCGTTGGAAAGGTCTGCCGTGTTTGTGGGTATATGGGCTATCGAAATGGATGAATTGGCCCTAGGCCTCGGTGTATGTTCAAGCTGTTGAGGGCAGTCAGCGAGCAGCGAACATGCCCCGCGCCAAATGTCCCGAAAGTTTGGAAAGACTATAATATTCGAGGCGATTAAAGTTACGTTGGGCAGATAGGGCCGTTAACGCCTCACAGAGCCATGTTTGGCGGAATGCTTGGGGCACATCCTTGACGCAATATCTAGCGCCACTTTGTTTCTTAATCCTACGCGCAACATTGCGAACCGTGAGTCCTCCCTTTCTCGCGTCCTTGCCAACACAACAACGCTGCCCTCGCCACCTCTGCGGTTGTATAATAGGCGTCGAAGCCCCGATCGCACCCTTTGCGCCGTCATCACTCCAGCCCGATACAGCGTCCACGGCGCTCCGATACCGCCAACATGGGGCTCTCCAAATCGACGCGCATCATGATCCTGCTGGCTATCGACACGGCATTCTTCTTCGTCGAGCTCATTGCGGGTTATACGGTGCACTCTTTGGCGCTGGTCGCCGACTCGTTCCACATGGTGCGTATATCTGGCCTCGCGGCAAGTGCTGATGCTGACACCACCCACAGTTGAACGATGTCATATCGCTCCTCGTTGGATTATGGGCCGTCAAGGTCGCTAGCCAAAAGACCAACTCGAAGACATACACATACGGAGTAAGAAGCCTCACGTCTGGCATGCGACGACTATACTAACTTGGAGTAGTGGCAACGCGCGGAAACCCTGGGTGCCCTCATCAACGGCGTCTTCCTTGTCGCGCTGTGTCTCTCCATCTTCCTCGAGGCTATCCAGCGCTTCGTCGAGCCTCAGGACGTTTCCCACCCCGTCATTATCCTCATCGTCGGTTCCTGCGGTCTCCTGTCCAACATCATCGGTCTCTTCCTCTTCCACGACCACGGTCACGGCGGCCATTCTCACGGTCATTCCCACGGAAACGACGCACACTCTCACGCCGAGGAGGGACACTCTCACAGCATCGATGCGCATGACCATGCTGTTGCGGACGAGCGCGGTAATGTAGCCGATGTGCTGCCCCAGAACCGCGTCGGCTTCCCATCAAACCTCACCCAAACCCCCTCCAAAGCCACGGCAAAGAAGAACAAGCGCCACAGCCGGTCGCACTCGCGCAACTATGCGACCATTGACGAGATCTACGTACACCCCTCTTCCTTCAGGAACAGCATCATCGAGTCTTCCCGCGCGCACGACGATGAAGCAGATGACGAGGATAACGATGTCGTCGAGGATGAGGAGCCTACTGAGCAGACTTCGCTTCTATCTAAACCCAAGAGCCACGGCTCGCACGACCACTCGCACACTCACGCTCACGGAAATGGCAAGACTAGCCAGAAGGACAACCACAAGGGCCACAAGCACAATCAGCCCAAGAAGGAGGCGTCTGGAGGTGGACATGGTCACTCTCACGCTGATCTGAACATGCGAGGTGTCTTCCTACACGTCTTGGGAGATGCCCTGGGCAACATTGGTGTCATTGCCACTGCTCTGTTCATCTGGCTTACGGACTACTCCTGGAGGATGTATGCCGATCCCGCGGTATCTCTGCTCATCACCGTCATCATTCTCCTGTCTGCTCTACCCCTGTGCAAGGCTGCATCTCGTATCCTTCTCCAAGCCGTCCCGGAGCACTTGTCCATCGACGACATCACCGACGACATCACCGACCTCACAGGCATCGTCTCCTGCCATCACCTCCACGTTTGGCAACTATCAGACACCAAGCTCATCGCGTCGCTCCACGTCCAGGTCGACTTTGACTTCAAGGGTCAGGGCTCAGCACGCTACATGGATCTTGCACGCCAAATCCGCGAATGCCTCCACCAGTACGGTATTCACTCTTCGACCATCCAGCCCGAATTCTGCCTCGATGCTAGCCATGACCACTCGGCACATGGCTCAGACGAAAGCGGCGCGGAAGATGGCGGTCGCAAGAGCAAGAACCCCAGCGTCAAGGGCGGCCCTGACGCCTGTCTTCTAGAGTGCCCCGACAGCTGCGGTGGAGGAAAGCAATGTTGTGACCCCAACACTACCGGTCCCAACGGGCCGTCATCATAAGCATTGCTTGTTTCCTTCTGTTGTTCGCAGTACCCGACGCATTATGTGTCAACTTTCTTTATCGTTTGTGAGGATATTTGTACCAAAAGCTAAGGCGATGGGTTTTCGTCGATCGCGGGTTGCGTGTAGAGAGTCCGATGAAGCTTGATTGCATCGTTGTGCGTTCGACGAGTAGATGAGAGGTGAACCTAATTAAGAAAATATTACGAAACGCGCCTCGTATGCCCGTATCCTTATCTCACCGTTTACACCCACCCCTCCACCAAATCACTAGCTGACAGGTCAGGTCGCGTGTCTCACTTGCACCGTGCTGATGCTGTGGATAATATACCCAAGTGGGCAACATCTCCACCCGCGCCCTGTGACACGAAGCACTCCAAGCATATACCAAGCTAATACTATGGAGCTTATGTGGGCACAAGGATAAGCAGCTTCCAGATCTGTGGGTTGAGCCGTGGGTACCGCCATGCTTGCTGCAGGTGTGACCTTCTGGAAGCCTCAACGACAGGCACGCGGAAAGCGAGCAAGAATCGCATAGGCAAGGGAAAGCCCGGGATTAACGCGGGGATTGTGCGCTTACCCAAGGGATCATGTAGGCGTCCCGAGGTTCAGGCGCGCCACTGCGCCGCTGACAGATTGATGTGTGTCGGTAACAAAGCTTGACCGCGCCTTCCGTGTCTGGGCGCTGCAGCTTAGCCGTGCTTGTAACGGAAATTGCGTGCCATGACGAGGTGTGAATGACGAAGGTGATTGAAACTCGAGAGAGTTCGTCGAAAGCAATACCGTCGCGTTCGCCATGACAATTCTACAACAACGAGATACAGGAACATCGACTGCCCAGGTGCCACACTCCCAGATCAGCATCGTCTTACGCCTGTTGCTCGCCTGATCCTCGGTCACCGCTATCAAACAATGACCATGCACCAACATCGAAGACCCAACCACCGCTTAAATTCCCCACTAAGCACATTCTAAGCGCGCGATGCGGAGATCCTCCCAGACCCATTGGCCATGTCGTGGCAGGAATCCCCAATCGAGCGTGTCTAGGCGAGATGACCATGCACGAGTGAACAGCTCCACAGCGGGTCAGAAGCTTATCTCTCTCGGCGTTGCCCGAGCTAGTCTGTTCGGGCCCGTTTGTAGAAGAAACCGAGGTCGTTAGATTCGGAGGACCTGGTCCCTGAAACCGGAGAGAATGGCAGAACCATTACTACTTTCCGCAAATCGGAGTGGGTCGGCCAGGCAAATTTTCTGCAAACAGATGAGTGTCTGGAAGGCTGGAGATTGGAAAGATTATGGGTCGGCCAGTGCTGTGTAATGGAAGGTATTGGGCCTCTTGGTTGCAGGATTGCCGATGCCTTCCTATCTCTGTGGCGGCACAGTGGTTAGCATGACTGCAGCTAGACTTGCGTTTGCGGTTTTTTTCAATACGAATATTGATCCTGCCGGGGTTGCCTTATATCGAAGCGAACTGGCGGACTGGCGAACCATGAGGAGTGTATTACCAGGCGAGGGCCCGGCAGCCCGGCACGACATTGAGGTGTGGTAACCAACTACTCTGTTACAAACACCAACGTAAGATCACCGCGTGTAATCGCCCCGTTTGGCAGGTGCTTGCAGGTGTTCCGCGTTGGGGGGCGAATCGGTTGCCTGCACGCCGAGCGGGCAGTGGCGCGACTAAGCTGCCAAGGGAAGGCTTCGACAGGCTTTGTGCCGGACGACTATGCTTATCTGGTTAGAACCAGGGCTATCAAGACGTTACATCGGGCCTGGCGAGAGTGCTTGTGCGTGCTTGGTCCCACTGCCCTTGAGCGACAGAGGCAAACGTCGGAGCCATTGGGTAGGTGAATGCCATGTGGGTACCGCGTGTGCTCAACGAGGGGGTGGGTTAAATATGGAGGTGTCGTCGTTCTTCTGGTATGACTCCAGGTGTTACCGGATTCCCTTCTCATCTTCTGGTCACACTCGCTCTGGGCTGCCTTTCCATTGACCGAGTCTTTGGTCGCGATTGAGCTTTGAAACCATGGCTTCCGCCCACGAGACTACTGCGTATGTTCCCTTGCTCTTCGGCCCTTTGGTACTCGGGTCTACTGGGATTGATACGGTTTGCTGACATGTTTGACAGCGCTGAGGCACTACAGCACGGCCAAGAGGTCGCTGACCAGCACCCTCATCTCTACGGTGCCACCATCAACGACTCCAACGTTGCCGGCGCGCATGTTTCCGTCGAGAAGCCCGGTGCGCTCACTGCTGGCTCCAACTCCGATGCTGCTTCCTATGTTCAAGAGGAGGATGGCATCGGTGGCATCAGGCCCACCGCGGAGGAGTTGAAGACACTCCGCAAGGTTGGAGAGCCCCTCCCCAAGAGCGCTTTCTTGGTCGCCATCGTCGAGCTCTGCGAACGCTTCACCTACTATGGTGCTTCCGGCATCTTCCAAAACTACATCTCGCGTCCTCGCAGCGGTGAGGAAGGTCGCGGTGCGCTCGGTATGGGTCACCAAGGAGCCACTGGCCTCACCACCTTCTTCCAGTTCTGGTGCTACGTTACTCCCATTCTCGGTGCCATCATTGCCGATCAGTACCTTGGAAAGTACAACACCATCGTCATCTTCTGCTGCGTCTACATCCTCGGTCTTATCGTCCTCACCTGCACATCCATTCCTTCCGCTCTGGATCACGGCGCTGGTCTCGCTGGTTACATTGTTGCTATTATCATCATCGGTCTCGGAACTGGAGGCATCAAGTCCAACGTTGCGCCCTTGATTGCCGATCAATACAAGAGGAGACAAATGGTCATTGGTACCGATGACAAGACTGGCGAGAAGGTCATCATTGACCCTGCCATTACCATCCAGAGGATTTACATGATCTTCTACTGGTGCATCAACGCCGGATCTCTATCTCTGCTCGCTACTCCATACTTGGAACGCGATCGCGACTTCTGGAGTGCCTACCTGCTCTGCCTCTGCGTCTTCTTCGTCGGACTGCTCGTCCTCGTCCTCGGTCGCAAGGTCTACGTTGTCCGACCTCCTCAGGGATCCATCATTACCGACGCCTTCCGTATTATCTGGATGATGATCAAGAACCGCAACATGGATGCTGCTAAGCCATCTTACCAGGCCGGCCTCGGCAAGACCAAGGTCCTCAACTGGGACGACCACTTTGTCGATGAAGTCAAGCGTGCTCTTATTGCTTGCCAGGTCTTCTGCTTCTACCCCATCTACTGGGTTGTCTACGGTAACTTCTCCAACAACTTCGTCACCCAGGCCGGTCAGATGCGTCTTCACGGCATTCCCAACGATCTGATGCAGAACTTCGATCCCATCGCTATTATCGTTTTCTTGCCCATTGTCGACCAGTGGCTCATGCCCACACTCCGCAAGCACAAGATCGCCTTCCCTCCTATCAACCGTATCGTTGCCGGATTCTGGATCGCATCCATGGCCATGGTTTACGCCTGCGTCATCCAATACTACATTTACCACTCGGGTCCTTGCTACATGACCCCTCTAGGCTGCGACGCTGATCTTGTCGACGGCGTTCACCAGGGTAACAACATTCACGTTGCCGCCCAAACCGGTGCCTACATTCTCATTGGTCTCTCTGAGATCTTCGCCTCCGTTACTGGACTCGAGTACGCGTACACCAAGGCCCCGCCCAGCATGAAGTCGTTCGTCCAGTCCATGTACCTCCTCACCAACGCTTTCGGATCTGCCATCTCCGAGGCTCTTAACCCGCTTGTCGTTGACCCCAAGATTCAGTGGATGTTTGCTGGTCTTGCCGTTGCATCGTTCATCGCTGGTTGCCTCATCTGGATTCTGTTCCACCACCTCAACGAGACTGAGGACGAGATGAACCAGCTTGACCAGGACTACGACAAGGATGAGACCCTGAGGAGAAGCAGTGTGCACGGAGACCGCACTGTCGGTGTTCACCATTCTATTGATGAGAAGGCATAGATGAGTTTGGGGAGATTTCGAAAGGGATGCTAGTATGAAGTTAATGTGCCATATTGCATGGCAGCTATGATACCAAGATGAGAATTCAACTGTTCAAAACAAATCGTTTATTCTTTGATGATGTGACATGCAAATGAATGGCTTTCCTTCCTGTCCTCTAAAAAGCAGTAATGTCGATCCAGTCCTGGACTTCGACCTAACCTGAGAACGCGTTCCTATGTTCCACAGTCCACTATTGTTCGGCAGGGTGCCAGATTGCCTGGTATTTTGGGCAACCACAAGGCTTGATAAGTTGGAAGAGCGCTCGAGACCTAACCACCGCCAATGGAGTTAGCGGAAGGCTGGCGTCGCCGCGCTAAGCCAAGCAGCCCCGCACTCACCGTGAAGCGTACTGGCGAAGATACTTTACCCCCATGCACTTTCATTCACTCCAGTTGATTGTTTGCTGTGCAGCGAACGCTATAAGATAGATGCCCATATTCGTTTTCTACGTCTCGGCTTCCAAAACGACTCTTCTCTGCAAAGTGTTGACGATCTCGCTTACTATTTTGAGAAACTAAGAAAAGCAGCCTATGCTCACCTTCTAGATTTGGCCTGTCCTAAGCTCGTATGCTCCGTCACACCTCGTATCCTTCGTCGCCTACGTTCGAGACACCGCTTCTTTTCACCTGTGATACGGTATAGCTCTCTTGCTCAGACGCGTCAGCTCGTGCGTCGTTTTCTAGCTGAAGTTTATCTTGTTTGCTTTTGTGGTAGTGCTCAACCTCCTTCAGCCTCTCTTTCCAGCTAGGTAGCTACTCGTCCCTTACTACCTGCCTACCAACATTCCACTCGCATCACGCTATATGCAGCAACAACTGTTTAAGATGACGTCTACAATCACCACGACACCGACGACGACCTACAACTACGTCTACACAACCTACACAAATGCGTCGCCGAGTCCTTTCACCAAACCCACAGAGTTCCCGTCCATCTTCAGCTATGGCGCTGCAGTAGGATGCGCCTCGAATTCCGTCATCCCCGATACACCCGCGCAGCCCTCCAACTACCCTCTCGGTCGGCCATCTGGCCGCGATGGCGGCTGTGTTATCAGTAACGATGCGGACTTCAACGACCATGCTTTCTGGGACATGTACGCTTGCTGTTCGAACAAGGAGAGCACTGCAATGGGTAGTCCGTTCCCTTGCACGGTAATGTGCTCGGCTAGCGATGAACAGAGCTTCTTGGAGCTGGGAGAGTGTCTGAGCAAGAGGGTCGACGTTGTCATCTGCACTCCACCGTTCGATGAGATTAGCAAGAATTCGACGGACCCGGATACAGCTAGTAGCAGTGGTTCTATGGCGCAATCCTCATCGGTGGGGACGATGAGCGAGAGTGGGAGCGCGACTGCGAGCTCAAGTGGCGATGCGAGCGCGAGTGGTAGTCCTTCGAATGCGGACTCGACGGGCGGCGCCAGTGCGGTGCGCGTTACACATGGTGCGTTTTCGAAGGCTGGGCTGGCGGTATTTGGCATCATGGCGCTCGGCTCCGCTGCAGGCATGTTCTTGTAGGAAAACATGGGAAAGGATAATGAATATTACAACTGAGCTGGTCTTACCGTCATGTCGTCTTTCAGCACCTTGGTGTAAGTTTTATCTAGTCGGAACATGGTTCACAAATTGCTGTCATCGGTAACAGCAGTATCGTAGCCTCATTGCATAGCTGGTGCTTTTCTGGAACGGTCCTATTGCCATCAACAGTTCATTTACTAACATGCACTGTGGTGGTAACTGTATAATCAGTATAGTCGCCGATAATTGTTCATAGCTTACTGCAAACCTGCATCGTGGACCATTTCACAGCAACGACATGCTCACGGCCATGCCATGCTGTGAGACCTTCATGTTGTGATAGAATGGCAAAGAGAAAGACTTGAATAACCAAAGAACGCAACATTCTGCTCACCACTCCATGATGCGCTCACTAAAAGGGACGGTTCGAACATGCAAATATCAATCGACTCTCGAGAAAAGCATAGGTACAGTATTTACAACCAGTCACTCAATCCGCTGCTGCCACTTCTGATCCACCACACCGAAGACCAAATCGTCTTAATGATTGATCTCGTCAACCATACGCGTGTCACCCACTGGCCCTATATCCTTGATGGAACGCGACAAGAAAACCATGCTGTGCAAATCGAAGCAAAATGCAGCCACCTTTCTATTTCTTTCTTCTACTTCTTATCTGTCGACCTCGCCGAACACAAGGTCCATGGTTCCGATGATGGCCACAGCATCGGCGAGCAAATGACCTCTTGAAATCTGGTCCATGCAGGCCAAGTGTGCAAATCCAGGTGCCCTAATCTTACACCTATACGGCCTCTCGCTACCATCTGAAACCAAGAAGACACCCATCTCTCCCTTGGGCGCCTCAATAGCGCTGTATGTCTCGCCAGGTGGGACAGTGTAACCCTTGCTGAAGAGCAAGAAGTGGTGGATGAGGGCCTCCATGTTCTCCTTCATGGCAGCACGTGGTGGGGGCGCGATCTTGTAGTCCTCAACCTTGACGGGGCCAGCTGGCATGTCGTTCAAGCATTGGTGAATAATGCGGAGAGACTGGCGGAACTCCTCCATACGGCAGAGGTAACGGTCGTAGCAGTCACCGTTGACACCGACTGGGACATCGAAGTCAACCCTGTCGTAGGCGTCATATGGCTGCGACTTGCGGACATCCCAGGGAACACCGGATCCTCGAAGCATAACACCAGAGAAGGAGTAGTTGATGGCGTCGGCAGCTGAGACAACACCAACGCCCTTTGTGCGGCCAATCCAGATGCGGTTGTCTGTCAACATCTCCTCAGTCTCGTCGATGCGGTCACCGAACTGGGTAGCCCATTGGTAGATGTCGTCGAGAAGACCGAGAGGAAGATCCTGCGACACACCACCGGGGCGGACGTAGGCTGCGTGAAGACGGGCACCGGAAACACGTTCGTAGAATTCCTAGACGTAATCAGCATGTGGAATCTATACTTTTGCCACGCACAACTCACCATGAGCTTCTCACGCTCCTCGAAACCCCACAAGAAGGGCGTCAGAGCACCGACATCCATAGCGTGGGACAAGACCGACATGAGATGGTTCAAAATGCGGGTGATTTCACCGAACAAAGTACGAATGTACTTGGCGCGGATTGGGATATCGATGTTCAGCAGCTTCTCGACAGCCAGCGAGAAGCATTGCTCGTTGGTCATCATAGAAACATAGTCGAGTCGGTCAAAGTATGGCAGGGCCTGGAGGTATGTCCGGTACTCGATGAGCTTCTCTGTGCCTCTGTGCAGCAGGCCAACGTGCGGGTCGGCGCGCACGATCTCCTCTCCGTTCAGCTCCAGAATCAAGCGCAACACACCGTGGGCAGCGGGATGCTGGGGCCCGAAGTTGACAGTGTAATGCCGGATCTTCCTGGTGTCTACATGTTCATCCTCCTCCGCTCTGGTTTCCTGGGCCGTCTCGGCTGGTGCAACGCCACCGAAGTTGGAATCGGTCGCGACCAATCGTGTCCGCTGGCTCTCCTCGACTTCAGCATATCGGCGGGGGAATGTAGTCGACAGGCAGCGTGCAATGGGTCGTGAAGGGATTGCCGATCGGAGCTGGGGTCGGGAGGCGTTGAGGCACGCTCGCTTCGCCGCGGGGCCGGCCAGACGCGCAAAGGAGACAGGCATGGTGGTGGTATCTCTCCCTACGTCGAGTATAGGGCCTCAATGGGCGTGTAGAGTGGAGAGTGAGGTCGTGGCGTTGGAGGGGAGCTTTCCTCATATCGATGATGCTACCAGATTGAGTCTACCGCCATTGGCTGCGTGGGTCTTGGCGCGCCGGCGCCTTCCTCGAACTTTTTGTGAACATGGAAAGTGCTCCCCACCGAAAACACCAAACTTGACCCCAACACCGCAAACATGTCGACACCGAGTGCACAGGAGCAGATGAAGCGCAAGGTACTTACGCGACTTGGAATATGTGGCTGATACTCCGCTAATGCCACGATTAGACGCTTGGAGTTGGTCCAGAGACAGTCACCAACCAGCAGTCTACCGACTTTCCAGGACACTGGCCGGGCGAGAACCACGAATGGGACTTGGAATACTTCAAGGAGGTATGCGCGACCAGAGTCACATAAAAAATACATGACTACGTACTAACCAAAGGTTCAGAACTTCAACGTCACCTTCCACAAATTTGTCCCCAACAACGCCGAGTTCTCTCTGACTGGTATCGACACCTCGGTCGCAAACGCCTTCCGCCGCATTCTCCTCTCCGAAATCCCTACGCTCGCAATAGAAGATGTCTTCATCTACCAAAACACATCCATCATCCAAGACGAAGTGCTCGCCCACCGCCTCGGCCTAATCCCCCTCTGCGGCGACCGCGAGGGTCTCCGCTGGCTGAAATGGTACAAGAAGCCCACAGACGACAACGAGGGCTCCGGAACACCCTCAGACTACAACACCATCGCGCTACGATTAGACGTGGAATGCACATGGCAAGATGGCGGTTTGCAACGAGCAGTAGCTGGAGAGACCGATCCCGATAGACTCTACGTCGGCCACAACGTCTACGCTAAAGATATCGTCTTCCACCCCCACGGCCGTCAAGAGGAGAAGTTTGCGCATAGCGAAGGGAAAGAGATTCGGTCTACAAACCCGGATATACTGATCGCAAAGATGAGGCCAGGGCAGAGCATTTCTCTCAGTATGCACGCTATCAAGGGTATCGGACAAGACCATGCCAAGTTTTCGCCCGTCGCGACGGCTTCGTACCGCCTCATGCCCACCATTGACATCACGAAACCCATCATCGGCGCCGACGCAAAGAAATTCGCGCGCTGCTTCCCTCGTGGCGTCATCAAGCTCGACAAGGTCACTTCCGAGGACGCCCAGAAACACGCTGAGTTGGAAGGCAAGGAAGGCGAGCCCAAGGCTGTAGTCGAGAACGCTATGAACGATACTGTTAGCAGAGAATGCTTAAGACATCCCGAATTCAAAGATAAAGTAAAGTTAGGTCGGATACGAGACCACTTTATCTTCAAAGTGGAAAGCACAGGACAGTGGGAGAGCGATGAACTATTTTTGGAGAGTGTTAAGCTACTCAAGATCAAATGCCAGAGGATTAAGAGGGGATTGGATGAGATGCAAAAGTAGGGAGGTTTTTGGAATGAGAGAATGGAGGAGTTTGCATTGCAATGGCGTTCTAGGGCATTACGGTGGCGGGTTTCGAAAAGTCTGCGATATCACGGAGCGACTTCTTTTGCATGGGTTCGTTCATTTGGCATTTAGCCTTGGAGCGATTGTCCAGAGGCATAACAAATGATTATACCATACGTTCAATTCGCATGCCGCATTGAAGAGAGCAAGTTTCGTATGCATGCCTTGGTACCTTGAACCGGAAGCAAGTGCACTGAGTTGGAGAAACATCATGCTAGTCAAAGGCGTTTGCGTCGGCATTGATGAGGTATATTTGAAAGCAAAGAACAAGCTTGCTTCTATAGATACAACTAGACATTCTTGACTGACGCGTATTTGTACAAAAATCATAGCTGTACAAAGAGCCAACTGACAAGCACCGAACCGGGGTATATGAGAGTTTGTCCACCTGGGACACCTTGCTAGATAAACATCAAAGAAATTCGTACAGAAGTTGTGATAGTACATGAGTGTAGTCGTGGTTCAATCGCGTAGAATCGTTGCATGAGAGCTAGGGAGGTTTCCACGAAAGGACATGCTGACAGCTATGAGAGCTCTGCCAGCGCATCGCTACACAGTTTCTGCACGCTTTCAGGATTGAAGCGTGGGCGCCATGTCATATTCTTCCTCTTCTGTTGCAGCTTTTCCCTCTCCTCGTCTGTCAGCATCCAGCTGCTCCTTGGATCTTTGAACTGCGTTTTGGTGGGAGATGGCGAAGGAGTTGGGAATGCGAACCGCACACCACGTACACCAGTGGTCTCCTTTAGGGTACGCACACTAGTAAGATGGCCCTCTACCATACAGACAAAGGCGGGGGTGCCATTCGGCAGCTGGACCCCCGGTTTTGACCGCACATGCTCTGTTGACAGAGGTGACAGGATACTGTCATTCTTCATGTGCCGGGACAGAGGTCTAGAGTCGGCACACGAGTCCCATTCTACATTCTTTCCGGGTGGCGATGGAAAGCGAAAGTTCCTCAGCGCAAGGTCTGGGTCTACCTCAAGGTCGAAGGCGTAGGAATCCGTGCTTGAGGTTGAGCTGCGATAGCTGCTTGTTGAGTCGAAGGACCTGACTCTGGATGATCGCCGGAACCAAGTCTGTTCGTCTGGAATGGTCGCAGAGTCTGGTGTTAGAGGCTGGTCGTCGTCTACAGTTGGCGCAGTGGAGGATGGTGACGGTGGTGTCAGAGCGACGATGGTCTCGTTGTAGTACTTCTCGGCCGCGTTCAGTTCTTTGTAGCGGTTTTTGAGTGTCGCCTCTCTTGCCAGTGTGTCGTGAGAGAGTGCGATGTAGAAGTTCAGATATGCGGAGTGGATGGGATGGATCTGTTATTCGTCAGCACTTGCATCTCATATGTTGCGCTTGCCTTGGCGACCTTCATACATGGAAGGTACGCAGCGCAGTGCTGCTTTTACACACCTTATCATTGATATCGCCCAACAAACGCTCCCCATAACTTGCGCACTGTGTGTAGTGTCGACTAGCATACAGATCCTTGAGAGCCTGCATCTTCGCCTTCAACATGTAGGTTCCAGCTTGCGCCAACATATTGCTTAAGCGTGAAGTCGATGATCGTTGACTGTAGGACGAAAACGATTGGAGAACGAGCAGTAAAAGGATTGTGGTTGCGAATATAAGCTTGGGCGTGACGAGCAGACCGGAGAGAGGCGGAACGAAAAGTGAGAAGCGCAGCCTCAAGGAATGAAAAAAGTGAAGCCGGCTTCAGGGTTGAGGTCGTCGATATTTGTTGAGTTGGTAGCGACGTAAGCAGGCTAAGTGAAGGCAATAATGCAGGTGCGCTTTCCTCTTGTCGATGCTCTTGAGACCTCGGGATATTTCAGGGTAGATGCCAGCTCCTCGGAAAACGGTTGAAAGCAATGCAGCTACCGGAGCGCTCGGTGGGGAATCAATGCGAACGGGATTAAAAGCAATGCGAACGCCCATAACAGGCCATATTATATGATGCCTGAGGGCCTGACCAGGCCTGACGTACTATTTCTGCATTTGTTTCACCACGCACGTTACGTTTCATGGACAAGCTATCCCTACCCTTAGCCAGGGCTAAACTCGCCTAAGATGGTCAGGTACCGCGTCGCTTGTTACTACTTGGGTTAAAGCACGCAGAAGGTTTGAAGCACCCTCGTGCGTACTGCAGTGTCATGACTGTTGGTGTGCATTGTTGCTGCCTTATTGAGGAGTGGTGTAGTCAGGTGCCGGCGAGTTTTTGTCTACCGCTATCTGCGACTCATGGCATACAGCGGAGAGACAGGCCGGCATTGTAAGCCGGACGTTAGCTTTGCGAATACTCGATTGCCGACCTGGTGAAATATATCATGAGTACTTGCAGGTGGTTTATAAAGATCTAGATCGATCGCGCTGCACTGCACTGCACTGCACTGTAGCACGCATGCGCGCAGAACGCAAGCGAAGATTTGCGGTTGGGCGTGTAGATAGTAGCGAGAGCAGAGGAGGCCGATGCGCTCTTTGAGGTGGCTGGCGATCTTATTTAGCCTGCATTTCTGCGACAACAATTGGCAGCAGGAGAGCTGACACATGTGGTTAATATGAGTAGATCTGCACGGTGCTGCCCAGATGTGACGCAGACCCCCAGCGTAGATGCGGTCGAGAAGCAGACATGACACAAAGGCACGGGATTCAATCACGAATGCTTTCCACGAACTGGTTGGTACAAAAGAGCTATGAACAGATGGTTATTCTACACAGCCCATGAGGGAGATGGAACCAGATCATTGGGATATCAAGTCTAAAGCTCCTGAACTGCTTAACCCTCGGAAGCAGCCGCACCGGTAATAATCTCGACAAGTTCGCCAGTAATGACGGCTTGACGCGTTCGGTTGTAGAGAATCTGGAACTTGTTGATCATGTCTCCAGCGTTCTTGGAAGCGTTGTCCATGGCGTTTTGACGCGCAGACTGCTCACAAGCGTGACCCTCAGCCAAAGCCCAGAAGAGCGAGTTGGCGAGAGCGTACTCGCGGAGGTTGGGAAGAACCTCGTCCTCAATCTCGAAAGCAGAGAAGTTGGCTAGATAGATCATTAGACATGAATTTTCCCACTTGGAGGTGTAACGTACCAGACTGGGCAATAGCCTCCTCAGAGTAGGCCTCCTGGATGGTGGCCTCGTAACTCGAAGCGTTGATGAACTTGTTGTAGACGATCTTGACGGAAGCGTATTCGGTGGGCAGCAAGGAGATCTGGTCGGCAATGTGCAGAGAGTCGGCAAAGGTAGGAACGTCCTTTCCAGCACCGGCGAAGGACAGGACCATGTTCTTTCCGTTGGAACGACCGAGTTGCGCCTTGCACTTCTCGCCAATGACAGCCAACTCAGTCTCGGGAGCCTGTTGGAGCATAGCCCTGACCTTCCTCGACATTCCCGAGTGGATACCACCGCAGAGACCCTTGTCGGAGCTGCAGACGATGACCAAGTTCTTCTTGCCCTCACTCTCGATGGGCTTGGTCTCGGCGCTCTCGAAAACGGTGTTGGACGTCTGGCCGTACTTGCGGGACTCGGTCATGGCCTTCTGGGCACGGGTGAGCTTGGTCGAGGCGACGACCTTCATGGTCTTGGTGATCTTCTCGATGTTGCGAATCGACTTGAGACGGCCCTCGATTTCACGGAGGGTGGCATAGCCGGCAGCATTGGAGACGGTAAGGGTGGCAGGCCTATATACACATGTTCCAGTCAGCGATTGATGCAGTGGGCGATGCAATGGCTCCGGCAATGGGGGGTCGCAGAGCGCGAGAAAAGCTGCGGGCTGAGGTGGGAGCGTACCGGGCGGCGGCGGCGGCCATGCCCGCCTTGAAGGCCGGGCGCGCAGCTCGTGACAGCATCATGGCTACGAATTGAGATGAGTGGAGATGGCGACAGCCGTGTGGTGGTGCTTCACTGCTGTCTTTGCTGAGCGGAAGCTCTCATCGGGCAGTCGGGACACTGAATTGCTTTCCGCGCTAACATGCCAAGTGTCACGTGAGCTCCTCCAGCAGAGTACTCCGGATGCGGTGCCTCTCACCAGCGCCGCCACGCTGGCGGTAGTCCGAGTGTATTGTGAAGAGTGTCCTTGGCCTATTCAGATGCCGATGATGGCTAAAAATGGCCCCAAAGACGACATCGTCGTGACAACATTAGGAGGACATAGGCATGAGAAAGGAAGGGACAGGTGGCAAGCACCACCCACCAAAGCCTTGACGCAGCGTTCTGCATGTTGCGCATCTAAGGAAAAGCAAGCAGCTTCCACCAGGACTGTGTTCACTGGTAGCCGATTTGCAGCATGTTAGTGCATCGATCGATGGTGAGGTTACGCATCTGCTGCAAAGGCCGAACGCCCGTGCGCTGGTGGACTTAGTGAAGCACAGCTGGGCAATGGCTCCCTGGCTGCGCTTCACTTAACTCAGCATCCTCTGTCCGCCCTCGTCTATTCCCTTCGTCCCTTCTCCCTCAGACGCCGACATCGCCTCAATCGTACGACGAGTTTGCCCTCGCCCGGCACGCGTCTCTCCACAACTCTCACCCTTCCACAGGCTCCGCTCTTTCGTTCCCACTAGGTTTACTCGATCTGCACCACATCGCGCTGAGCACGCCCATTCCGTTTTTTATTATCCGCAATCCCGGCGCGCGCCTGTCTCTCTTATCATGTCCTCTTCAGACGACGACACTCCTCTTGTGAGAGGAAAAGACCAAGGTGAGTGCGCCCAGCAACCTGCGCCATCTCCACGCGCCACGGCTATCTCCCTCACGCGTGCCGATCGCCCTTGTCAAATTCCACACTCTCACCTCACAACCTCCACCAACCTCCCCCATCCTATCCTCGCTGAACTTTGCGCGACCTGTCTATCTTCACCGAAGACGCAAAATGGCTAACGACTCTTCTTCAATAGTAAAGTCCAACGAACAGATCACCAAGGAGGAAGACAGAAAAATGGACGCCCAAGTCCCTTCCAATGGTCACATCGAGCCCGGTATCTCAATTCGCATGGGTCCAGTCGCCGACGACGACAAGATGGATGTCGATGCGCCTGAGACCAACGGAAAGCGCAAGTCGCGCAGCAGCGTCACAAACAGTAAATCGTACAAGGACGCCAGTAGCTCCGAGGACGACGACAAACCTCTGGTATGTCGCCCTACACACTTTCACGCGCATTAAGCTGAGCTAACTTTTCAGCAGAGTAAGCGACGGCGGACATCACAGCAAGCAAAACTCACCAAGGACGACTCCGATTCAGAACTCAGCGACGTGCCTCTCAAGGCCAGAGTGCTCCCCAAAGCAAGCGCCGAGCAAATCGGGGAGTCTGCCGACTCCGACGTGCCTCTCGCCACGAAGCTCATCAAGAAGAAGGAGTCTATTGAGAAGGCCGCCGCAAAGGAGGCCAAGGCTATGCGCAACAAGGAGAAGGCTGCCCCGAAGCGCAAGCAGAAGGTAGAAAGCGACAGCGACGACGACATCCCTCTTGCGAAGAAGAAGGCTCCGGCCAAGAAGGCGAATGGAGTGAAGAAGGAAGAGTCCGACTCTGACGCACCGCTCGCCAAAAAGGCCGCTCCGAAGAAAGCCACCAAGGCGAAGCCTGTCGCTGCTGCCGCGCCTGCTAAGAAGGGCAAGGGCAAAGTCAAGAAAGAGGAGACTGAACAAGACGAGGAGGCTGAGGACGAAGAGGAAGAGTACCGCTGGTGGGAGGACCCAGGCAAGAGTGATGGCACCAAGAAGTGGGATACGCTGGAACACGCCGGTGTTGTCTTTCCTCCCGAGTACGAGCCCCTTCCCAAACACGTCAAGTTGGTGTACGATGGCGTACCTGTCACCCTACACAAGGATGCCGAGGAGGTGGCTACTTTCTACGGAAGCATGCTGAACTCTACCCACAACATCGAGAACCCTACCTTTAACAAAAACTTCTTCGAAGACTTCACTAAGGTTCTGGACAAGACTGGACACGGCAAGGACAAAGATGGAAATACAGTCAAGATCAAGAAGTTTGAGAAGTGCGACTTCAAGCCCATCTTCGAATGGTTCGACGCGGAGCGCGCTAAGAAGAAGGCTCTCTCGCAAGCCGAGAAGAAAGCGCTCAAGGCTGAGAAGGAGGCTGCTGAGGCTCAGTACATGTACTGCCTGTGGGACGGTCGCAAGCAAAAGGTTGGCAACTTCCGCGTTGAACCCCCCGGTCTCTTCCGTGGTCGTGGTGAGCATCCCAAGACCGGTCGTGTGAAGGAGCGCGTTATGCCCGAGCAGATCACTATCAACATTGGCGAGAATGCCAAAGTCCCTGAGCCACCCGCGGGTCACAAATGGAAGGCGGTCAAGCACGATCACGAAGGCACATGGCTGGCTATGTGGCAAGAAAACATCAACAGTGCTTACAAGTACGTCATGCTTGCTGCCAACTCCGACATCAAGGGCCAGAGCGACTTCAAGAAGTTCGAGAAGGCGCGAGAACTCAAGAAGCACATCGACCGCATCCGCAAAGATTACCGTAAAGATCTCAATTCTAAGATGATGGCTGATCGTCAACGTGCTACCGCCATCTACCTCATCGATCAATTCGCCCTCCGTGCTGGTAACGAGAAGGGAGAGGATGAGGCTGACACCGTCGGTTGCTGCTCGCTCAAGTTTCAACACATCACTCTGAAGCCGCCGGAGACTGTCATCTTCGACTTCTTGGGTAAGGACAGTATTCGGTTCTACGACGAAGTCAAGGTCGACCCGCAAGTCTTCAAGAACCTGAAGCTCTTCAAGAAGGAGCCCAAGACCACAGGCGATGACATTTTCGATCGACTGACTACATCGGGTCTCAACAAGCATCTGACAAGCTACATGCCTGGTCTCACCGCAAAGGTCTTCCGTACCTACAATGCCTCGTACACAATGGCTCGGCTGCTTAAGGAGATGAAGGCCACTGGTACAATCCAGGAGAAGGTGAAGGCTTACAACGATGCCAATCGTGAAGTTGCTATCCTCTGTAACCACAAGCGTACTGTTGCTGCGAGTCACGCAACCTCCATCGAGAAGATGAATGAGAGGGTATGTTGTCGTCGCAAATTCTGCTGTTTTACTGTGCTAACTTCCGTCAGATTAATGGTCTTCGTTATCAGGTTTGGAGGACCAAGATGATGATTGACGTGGACCCGAAGATCAAGAAGAAGAAGGGTGCTGAGTTTTTCGAGCGACCCGAAGACCTCGACATGGAGTGGGTCAAACAGCACCAGGAGGCAGAAATCGAAGAGATGCGACAGAAAATCACCAAGAAGTTTGAGAAGGAGAACGAGAAGCTCAAGGCTGACGGCGAGAAGGAGATGAAGCCTAAGGAACTCGAGGAGCGTATGGACAAGGTGAATGAGCTGGCCGCCAAGTACAAGAAGGAGAACAAGACTGGCAAAGTCGAAGCTGAGGGCAAGGGACCAACAGTCGAGAAGCTTGAAGCCAACATCGACAAGCTCAACCAGCGCATTGAGAATATGAAGATCCAGATGGAGGACAAGGAGGGCAACAAGGAGGTTGCCCTGGGCACATCTAAGATCGTAAGTCACTTCACATGCATCTTACATGACCTCTGACTAACCGCAACTAGAACTACATCGACCCTCGCCTCACTGTGGTCTTTTCCAAGAAGTTCGATGTACCCATCGAGAAGTTCTTCTCCAAGACACTTCGCGAGAAATTCGACTGGGCTATCAAGTCAGTCGACGAGACTTGGGAGTTCTAGAGCATAGCATGCATGTAGGGCGGCTTTTTCTTGTCTTCGGACATTTTCTTAGATTTGCATTGGGTGCACGCAGCATCATAGGGTGAGAGTGACTGGGCGATATGCGACGAAGAAAAGTACGGTGGCATTTAGTACGACTTCTGTGTCCAAGGCAATGGGCGGTGCGGTTCGGCGAGCATGCGACATGACTTTGCGATCTCATTATACATTAACGAGTCACTGCATAGCGTCAAGATATTCATAGTAGCTCTGCGATCTAGCCACTCATCTTCAACAATATATCAAATAGAGACTCGACTGAAATTGATTACTGATGCATATGCAAGTGCGGGACGATCGCCATTCTTAGTCCGTTCTATGCATGAACTGCTGTTCGACTCCAAGGTTGTGCATGCATGCCTGTCTTGGAATGCAATCATACAGCCTGCTCTGGGTGCAAATTGCATGTCGGCCAGGTCGCACAATCACGACGGGTGGCATAGAGCGGTGAAAGAGGGTGCATCGCAGCCAATAGTACGGCTTGGGTACCTGCATTACATTTATTGATAGGAGGTACAGATCGAAGAGATCTCTATATTTCCACGCCGTGTGCTACGGTACCCGGCGCCAACAGGCCTCGGAGCCCGGAGCTGTATGACATAACGCTGGTACGAACTGTGCAGGTTCGAGTCGCCGTGCTTTTGATTGGCAAGTGATTGTAAGTCGCCGATGAGGGCGTTGAGCTGATGGATAGTCACCGTGGCGCGCAATCACAGCAACATCTGACAGCATTCGTGCTGTCTAACTCGGCCGGCTGCGAGGTCTTACTTGACCCAATGACCATGGTATTAAATCCATGTCGGCAATGCTACGAACCGAATTTCCTGTCACGTTGCCTAGCCTGGTAGAACATATGAACTCGTCACGAAGCGAGAGTTTTATGCAGGCTAGACGTTAAGCTAGGAAGGCAACCCCAGCATCGTGTCTGCAAAGGGGAAGGCGAAGAGGCACCAGATTTCGCGGCTCCGCACTTGATTGCTTTTTATTCGGTAATCGCTCGTTGAAGGATTGCGAATGTGGCTTACACATTATACACAACGTCGGAGGAGGCCCAAGGATGGATGGCTACGTCAGCCAGGGATTACCTGATAGCTCTGTTGGTTCGAACGACGGATTGCACTTGCCCCTGAGTTAACCCCCACCTTGGGCTGTCATGCGACCCAAGTTTTGAAGCTCGAGACCAGGTCCAGCACTGCGGGAGGAGCGCGCCGTCGTTCACCGCCCGCTTCTTGTACATCTCCCGCGACAACCGCTGTGTCCAGGAGGCAGGAACAGCAAACGTCATGGTGTGAATCTGACGGGATGAGGTGGAGCAAATTGCAATGGTTGCCCATGCCCAAGTGCTGTCTGCATAACATGGCGGGTGGTGGCGGGCGCCTTCAATACAATTGTCGCGGGCTACATACGAAGCCCACAATAATCTCGGTCGACTTGCTTGCGGAGCGGACCACTATGGTGTGCATTGGATCAGCCACAAGTGCCCGACCATGGCTGCTACGGGCGGCCATGGTTGTTTTCTGCCAATGCCACCAGCCTCAGTGATGGGGGTGGCACTCTTGCGAAGAGAATTATCGCCGGGCTTGGGTGTGCACATTTAAATATCGGCCTGACTGACCCCCCTCCTGCAGGTCAATGAGTCGTACATATTGGGCCTGAGTTATATGACATAGGTGTGGTGCCGCGGTATCCTACTTGGAGGATCCCTCTTCGTGGTTAGTCCCTCTTGTTCCAGCTCGACGCCCGCGATCGCGAAAGCTGCGTGTTATCTTCTTTCCAACGTGAGCAAGACAGACGATCGCAGCAAGACAATTCGCCTATAGCAGCCTTGATATCGTCCCTCGCCAGTTGGTCTCTTGCAACGAGGGTCTGAGCGCGATCCGCACCGCTCAAATCTCCACCCCCGACTTTGGCTTTACACGACACCATCCGCCCACTGCGCCCTTCAGAATCCCCTAGCGATCTCTTCTTGCGCGCACAGGAGACGTAGATCACGACCGTCCGCGACGCCAGACATGGCTTCAGAAAAACCTTCGGTGCTGATAATAGGAGGGTTGGGTAAGGCTCGCGCTGGGCACAACCCAAGTATGCCACGGGGGCTGACCATGTGGACTAGGCTACACCGGACGACACCTCACCAAGTACATCCACGACAACAACCTCGCCTCGCAGATACGCATCGTCGACAAACACCTCCCGGAACTGGCATGGCTGGCACCTGAATTCAAGGAGGCGTGCTCAAGAGAGCGCTTCATACAGGCGGATGCGGCGCAGGAAAGTGCGTACCCCTAACCATGTCTCTGGGTGCAAGGGATGTCTACAACAAGACGTCCGACGCTAACTCGAACCCTACAGAATCCCTCCCCCGAATATTCGATCGTGAAGGCGGCGCCGAATTTGACTATGTCTTCAACTGCGGCGGCGAGACCCGCTTCGCCCAAGATGAGAAGGTCTACGAACTCCGCTCCTACGGCCTGTCCATGGCCATCGGCCGCGAGGCCGCGAAACGCAAGGTCAAATGCTTCCTCGAAGTCAGCACCGGCATGGTCTACAAGCCCGACAGCGCACCCAGCAAAGAGTCAGACAAGCCGAAACCGTGGTCGAATCTCGCAAAGTGGAAACTCAAGGCTGAAGAGGATTTGGCCAAGATTGACGGACTTAACCTGATGGTGATGAGGATGGCACATGTCTATGGGCCGTATACGAGCAAATACCTAAGCACGGCGCTTTGCATGGCGAGGGTATACCAGAGCAAAGGAAAGGAGATGCGCTTCCTGTGGAAAGAAGACCTGAAGACGAACCTGGTGCACATTGAGGACTCTACTAGGGCGCTGTGGCATGGTGTCGAGTGGTACACGAAGGGGCCCCCAGGACGCAGGCCGGCGCCTACGTTCAACATTGTGGATCATGCGAATCACTGTACGCCTCTCCACACTACTTCATTTAGTTTACTTTAGTACTGACATGACATCTAGCACAAAAAGACACTGCCCAGCTCATGGGTAAGATCTTCAACATCGAAACCGGCTTCCACGGCACACTCATCTCGGCCTTTGCACGATTGAACCTTGACCACGTCGTCGACGAAGTCAACGACGAGACGCTAGACCCCTGGGCAGAACTGCAAACAAAGGCTGGCATCAGCCAATCGACACCGCTGACTCCGTACATGGAGAAGGAGCTGCTGAAAGATGCTGATCTGAGTATGGATGGCAGCCTATTCGAGAAGGAGACGGGATTCAAGTAAGTCACATCACGATGCACATAGCATATTGAGGCGGCGATATACTAACATACCACCAGATACAACGTAGAGAAGATCACCAAAGAAAAGGTCGAAGAGGTCATTGAGAGCTACAAGAGGATGAACTGGTGGCCATAGCCGTTGCCGCTCGATTCGCCTACTTCTTTTCCATCGATACCCTCCTTCTTGTCACGACCTTCCTCACGACGAACCCATTTCCTGTATACCCAACTATCAAAACCACCACCTTTACATTTTCGGAAACGACGATTGATTGTTCAGTTCAGCATAGCATAGCAGCGAAGGCATGCATTACCTGGAGCTCTGGGCTCCCTTCAACCCGAGTCAACAATTCCACCCCGTATGGTCTTCTAATGTCTTGCGGGCATTTGTATCCGGCGGGCGCTATTCCCTTGTGTGTGTCAACCTTCTTCTTGTATGTTTGGGGCATGTATCTGGTATGCGCACGTTACTGTATGGTGTTGATATTTGCTGCTGCTGTCGGAGCATGCGAGTCTTGGTGTTACATACCCCTCAATCTAGCATTTGTTCTTAAACACCGCGACTTTTCGTAACACGGTTCATTGTGCTCGTTTACTACGGGTGTATGCTAAGACTTGTGTGAGATATGTGGTATATCAAGAGCGTGTGTGTCGCTTGGGCTGCCTCAAGGGATGTAGAACACAACCGGAACCGTATCTGGTGTCTACACAGACGTGCGGGCTTCGCTATCTGTTTCGGTATGGAGCCTTGCGCCGGGTTGGTTCTATCTACAGATGACACCATGGTGGCACGCGCGCGGTTGACTTTAACCTCTCTCATGATCGTTCTTGGGCGCGGTATGTTTAGGCCGTGCTGGACCGTTTTCGTCTTAGATGCGGAGGCTGATTGATAATGCAATGATACGGCAAGGTGTGAGAGCATGTTAGAGCCGTTATTCTAGTTGACTCGATGACAGTATATATCCTACAGTGATGTGTAACATCACTAGCAGATAGCATACCAAGCAACACTCCATACACATAGAGGCCGTGGGGGATTAGAACATTAACACTCTAAACACATAGAGGCTTTGAGAATTGTAAGCTTTACACTTTAAGATATAGAGCTTCGAGAATTGTAAGCTTCATGCTCTAAACATATAGAGGCCCAAGAGATTAAAAAAAAAGTGTACAACTAGACTTCTATTAGCTTATTATATCATTTGTTGTTAACCCCTCTACTTCCATGTATGTCTTGGAATATGGACATCTCGTGAGACTTACATACTTCAAAGCAGGCAAAAAGGCTATAGTTGCAGAGCGACAGTAAAATTGCCCAACTTATGCAGTGATCCGGAGCAAGGCGCAAGCCATAGTAAAGCACCTCGTGCGAACACATTGCGTTTCCACTGACAGCCCACTAAATCAGGTGACCTCGTCCCCTTCGCAGTGCATTCAACGACGTACTATCGACACATTCAGCTCCAAGTTGCCATCCTCCACTCTCAGACACTATTCTGGGAGACATATTTGGTCTTTTGAATACAGATCGATGACCCGACGGATCTTGTTCAACCAATGTCCAGCGCCGACAAGAGGTTAAAACTTCATCAAGAGCTCGGCCGCCCGGCTGATTCATTCGCCAGCTATTCGGACCATGCAGGGTCTTGGATGATGATATCCATATCATTGATCTTCTGCCTATCGATATACTCCGCCCATGTAGCGCTCCCCTCCCCGCTACAGCATCTTGCTTCAATGTCCGCTTCAAAGCAACCCCCCACAACACAGCCCTCCTCAAGTTCGAGAATGTTCTTATATACGACATCCAGGGGATAGTCCACTAGTTTCCAACCCAGTGGTAGAGCCGACCCTGGTCGGGAATAACGCTCTGAACACTTTCCAACTGTTCGCGTGACAGCATGCAATCGCCGCCCAAGTTACAGCGGTAGAAGTGCTAGTGCGCAAAGTTAAAGTTGTTTCCGGAGTAGAATATGAGGCAAAATTCAATGTAGATTTGTCTACAGGTCTTCGGTAGAGCAAGGACATGTCGCGTTTGTGCGCTTCCGAAGTTGTTAGACTTCTCGTAAACGGCGACTTGGTCGCTATTGAGGACGAAGTTATAGATTTTTTTCGCGAATCTCTGCAGGCAGGGCGAGAAGACGTGTACACGCGTTGGACTGGGTGCTTTGTTTGGTCAGTTAAATCTGGCTACATTGATTGCTCTGCTACCTACTGAGAGCGTAGATATTCGGGTGTATTCCCTGGATTTGGTAAGGCATCATCGGGACGGGCGCTTGAAATCGGAGTCATGATCGCGGTGGTTAGAAGTCAGATAAGGTCGGAAGGGTTTGCTGCGATAAACACACGACTTTGAAGCTACTGAATGATAGAATTAAGTGATATCAAGTCACAGCTAGCGCATAAAGTCAGAGCCATACCCATTTGGGAACGGGAAGTATCGTTCACTCTATTGTTAACTCACGTAAAGAGTAGGAAGACCTCGTAGCGTTTTCGTCTTCGTGCACTCTCTACATCGGTAAGAGACAATGTCGGTGAATGTATCGTTTTATTTGACAGACTACACGAGCTTCATGACCTTCGTCATGTGGCACTTTGAATGAATAGCTTGATTATACATAGGCACCAGATACTCTGTCAAAATGAGATCAATAACATCTTTGAATCTAGTGCGAGCTTTCCCGTCACAAGAAAGCCTCCTGGATTCGAACGCTTTTGCAAACCTCCAACCGATGTTGACAAGTCTGACCTCAGGCTCGTACGGTCATTTATGGTTAGTAGCATCTTGCTAGACGCGTTCCGCCGAACCTGACTCAGGAGCTATTGGTCATTGATCTCGATAGGCTCGACAAACTCGACGATCTTGACGACCTCAAGGACATCACACTCCCGCATCGTTAAAGCCGGCATATTGCGCCAATTTATTGAAAAAGTCCACGTCAGAACCAGCTTTAGTGACTTCACCTTCAATGCAAATTCGTCGCAAGTTCGGGAATAGGAGAGTGAACGGCATGGCTAAAGGTGATGGGGTATGAGAACTGTGGAACATCTTGCCGACCGAGCAGCTACATCCTCGTTGGTACCGTGAACAGCCTCCAAATTCCGTTCCGTTGACCGAATCAAGAAGGAAGGGGTTATCAACTTGGATAGTTTGTATGGCTTCTAGCTAGGCTTGGTTGCGATTCCTTGCAAAGGCATCACGGCTGACACGGCAACTCACGACGAACATGTTGAGTGAGTAGGGTAAAACAGCGGTTTCTGTGTAGATCTGGCGGCATACGTATGGCAGCACGAACGCGAGCTTGCGGAGCTTATAAGGCTTGTGATCGTCCCGACCATTTTGCCAAACATTGAGTCCGGAAACGCTCAATAATATCTGGAAGCCGCCCAGAACTTCCGTAAAGATCATAATACGAAGCTCCGTAGGCAACAAGAGGAGATTCGTCGACGCGTTGTGTTGGGTTATAATACATTAGCGTCAGACTTGATTTCGGAGGTAGTACTTACTTGGAGAGCAAGTGCTTCGGAGTGGGGTCCCATCTGCACGAGTCCATTCTTCTGGTAACTAACTGCTGGCGAAGGGCCTCTATGATAAGGGGCAGAGTGTCGAGGATTCGCCATGATTTAAACCATCTTGCTCTGATGGACAGTCGTCGGCCAGACGCAGATACGCCTTGCCATGGCTACTGGATTTGACGGGTGGATCTATGACGAGAAGAACAGCGATCGATTTGTCAGGTCGTAAAGAGCCGAAGGTCAGGAGTGGGCAACGACTGCAGTGGCAGTATATAACTCCGGTACTTTAACTGGGAAGACTGACAGAGTAGACAACCATTTCTCGAACGGCCAGTCACCTAGAGTACTTACAGAGGAATTGCTCTATATCTGGCTGCCTGGAGACAGACTCCTTTGGTCACTCACGCCACCTTCGTTGTCGCAAACACACTACTTCTGTCACATAAATCAATGCCGTATATTGAAGCAGTGAGAGCAACGCAGCCGAATATAGAGACTGGGCGTCGATGTGATTGCTTATTGGAAGGGCAGGAGAGCCTTGGATCCGTGAAGCGACTGAGTGCTGCTGGGGCGTCATTGGGCGAATGATCATCAATGACTAGCGCATAGGGGATTCAGAAATCAGTCCAAGCCGAAAACACTGACCATGTTTGATGAGTGGCAGTGATGAAAAAGGGTTGATGTTGCAGGAAGCGCAGCTGGATGACCAGTCGGCTGGGGTGTTAGTGGCCGCCCAATCATCATTCGCATGATATTCGAAGCGGGCCTGCGCCCGAACCTTCCCGCCCTGCGACATCACTACAACAACATTGAAGCAAGGAGGTTGTCTATAATTTTAGGAGGGAACAAGCAAGACCTGCTGTATTTCTATCAGATATACGACTCGTATTTCTCTGCAGGTCGAGAACGCAAGCACATACAGATGAGCTGCGGGCGGAAGGTAAACGCGGCATGTAGCTCGCTCAGCCTCGCAAGATGCAGCCTGACCTTTACGTGCTCAGAAAGGATCATTACTGCCTAATCTGAGTATAGGGACGGATGAATACGCTGCTGCGCCCTGTTGGTTTAACAGCTTCATATATCCATGACCAGCATGGGGAAAATCCAGGCGGCAGTCTGTCTTTCCTCCTTGCTCTCTCTCCACCAAAATGTCCCCTCTTCGCCGCACGAAGCGGCCACCAGGCAAGATGGCTACAAAGCCCATCTGTCACCTACTCCGCATGCCGTTGGCGATACTTCTCATCGTTCTAGAAGACGTGCGTACCTGAACAGTAGCTTCACGACAGTTCTCTCTTCTAATCACATCTGTCAGGTTCACGAAACTGATCGGGAAGCCTTCTTCAACTTTCGCCTTGCCTCGAAAGCATGCCGCAATGAGTCTCAATACTTGTTCTTCCGTAGCTTTACAATCCATGATCGCACCCTCCTCGGGCCGAGTCTATCGTCGCCGATGCTAGAGAGACTCAGGGATAGAAACGAAAGAACCGGAGAGTATGTCAGGCATCTGAAAATAGGTCCCTTCAAGGATGAAGACAAGTTCAAGCTCGAGATTTTGCCCGTGCTGGAGACTGTCCTAAGGAGCGTCAGTAACTTACAAGACCTTACCTGGCGTGTGAACTGTGAGCTCCCACTAGCCATGCTCAACTTATTCTACGAACTGCACCCTTCGGCACGTCTACATTGGATCATTCGAAACCGAAGATTCCAACCTCTCAACCATAGTCTGCTTTCTTCTCCTCGACTTCACACTCTCGACGCGGAAATTTATGCGACCATACCCGAGCAAACCGGACATTCGCTGAGTGAACTATCTTACATCAAGAATACTATGCCAGCTAGTCTCCAAGTTCTGCGTCTCTCTACTCTTGACGTTGACGAACCCAGCCAGCGTGCGCAGTTCGAAAAATGGGAATACGTCAAATACGGCATGTTCCACTTTGACTTTCAGCCTGGCGATCAGTTTCCTGCACTCTTGGAGTTGGCCTTGAGGCAGAACGAGTTTGCTTTGACAGAGCAAAACTGCAATTTATGGGCACACGCAACGTCCTGGGAACGCCTGCAACGCCTAGATCTCCCCAAGGGCACGTCACCTCATTTCATCGCCTCCCTCACCAACCGCGCCACCAACCTCAAATACCTGAAATTTCACATCAGTACGCCGGGCTTCAGGGGAGTGTATCGTCCATACGGCGATGGAAATTGGCTTAACGCCAGAGTTGACACTTTTTCTATCATGGCAAGATTTCTGGCTTCGATCAAATCTCTCCACACCCTTGATTTCGCGTACAAAGACAACGAGATCCTAATACGATATTTACGCGTCATGTTGCAAAGCCTTCATGGAAGTTTGAGGAGCTTGACCATATCTGATATGGGTGGTTACGATTACTTTCCCATGGACCCCTTACCATCCGGAAAGCCGTATTGGGATCCGGAGCAATACCAAGAGGTGCTTGAGCTAGCACCCGGCTTGGAGCATCTAAATGCGCGGATTGGTACGAGAGACAGTGTTGTGGGAGACTGGGAATGCCAGGATCGCTATGCAGATGTTAAGAAGAAGTGGAGGACTGCCAAGAAGAATGTCACCGCTACGGCAAGGGCGAGGACACAGCGGGGCCAGAGAGCGCAGAAGTTGATTTGGTAGACGGCGACGTCAACGCTTCCACGCGTCTATACGCGGATGCGAATGTGCGCTCCACGCAGGACTTGGTGTATTATTACTGGGCGGATGATGGTGCCGAGCTCTTTGCCAACATCGAGGCGCCTGCCATCTTCTCGGATCCGCATTGGAAGCATTGTCCGCTCTAGTCCAAGTCATACGTTATCATTGACAACTCATGCAGTGATGGCAGTACTGATGGAAGACACGGAGGGATGTTGTTGGACTGGGTGTCGTTACGAAATGGGAAGGTGGTGGGTTCGTGAACCTGGCGGGGTAACAGGTCTGTTTCCTGTGTCAATTCTTCTTGTCTAGTGCCCAATGAAGCCCGTACAGCGTCCCTCGCTTCTGACTGCTTGGTGCTTATTGAGTTCTTCGGCACTATGGCGACGCCAGACGTGAGCGGGGAGTTTCCAGATGATCAATGCCCCCGCCTTGTCTGAGACCGAACAGAAAGATGCGGCAGAAACGACACTTGTATTCAGGAGACATAACGAAATATTTCGGCTTTCTCCCAAGCCTGAGGTACTCTATATTGAACGAGCCTGACTATTGCACACATTTATATAACATTGGATGACTTGACTGGTGGATGCTATAGGACGCTTATGCCTTCTGGGAAACGATCCCTGTTGCTTGTTAGCTCATGCCGCACGTTCGAGATGGAGCGCAACATACTCTCAATGTCAGTAACGCTCTGGTCAAGGATCTGCTTGAGGGTCTTGGGGTTCTCGAGCTCCTTCTCAATCTTGGCGATGATGGACTCAGCGAGCTCCTTCTGCTGCCTCTGCTTGACTTGACCCTCGTAGCGGACCCACGAGTCGAGGACGGTCTTGGCCTCGGCGGCGATGGCGGTCTTCTGCTCGAGCTCGAAAGCCTGAGCCTCGAGCTGGGCGGTCTCCTGTGGGGTTGTCAGTGTTCGGTCCTCGCATGGCCTCCACCGTCGTGTCGCACCTTGGAAACCTCGAAGAGGGTCTTGGTGATGTCAATGACACCGCCGAGGTCCTGGACGCTCTCGATGCGCTGCTTGACAGCGGTGGTGTGGTCCTGGCGGGCCGCGTTCAAGATGCCGGAGATCTTGTCCGCCTGCTGTTGCGCATACTCTCCCCAGGCAGGTCCCGCATACTTGGCAACGGCCCAGAAGATGGTGAGGAGCGAAAGGGCGACAATGGACTCCTCGTTGACGACGTAAAGCTCGTTGCTAATAGCGGCGACACTGAGACCAGCGCCGGCGGAGAGGACGGCAGCCTTGGTGAGGGGGCTGTTGCCGGGGACGGGTATCGAGTCGAGGACGGTCTGGGCCTTCTTCTTGGGGTCCTCCTGGGGCAGGTTGGAGTTGTAGCGGGCCTGGACGGCGATGGAGGGCAGAGCGCGGAGAGGGAGCGATGGGCGGAGACGGGCGGCGCCTATTGGAGTGAGCACGGGGTCAATGGCATCGCAGATTCATCGGGCAGGTGCTACTCACCGACCGCGCTCCTTGCAAGACGTGAGGCCATGGCTGTGTGATGGGCGTGGGGAGTTGGGGGTGCTGGTCGTCGTCGAGAGCTAGCTTTTCGTGATGCTGCGTGAACTCTGAGCCAAGCGCCGATGCCCTTGCGCTAGCCGAACTTCGCCCGGCCCGCCCTCGCTTTTCGACATCGCCAACTTTTTTGCGCCCGCGAGCAATTCAACTCCACGCCAAGAGATCAGTCGCAGGAAAACATGCCCGGCGCAAAGTCTGCCAGCATGTCTGGTGTCAAGAGGAAGAGGGACCCAAGCAAGCCAGAGCGCGGCGAATCCAAATCAAAGAGCCGGCGAAAATCCCCCAGCGACGACGGCGAGGACATCCAGTCGGAAATTGTACAGCTCGAAGCACAAATCCTCGAATCGCGAAAACACTACAACAACATTGCAACTCTTTTGCAGCGAGCGAGACAACCAGACGCCGAGAATGAGGGTCCAATCCTCGCCGCCGTGGCCCTCTGCCGCGTCTTTTCACGACTACTCGTGACCGGCGACATGGTGAAGAGCAAGGGCATGAGCGAGGCAGAAGGTGTCATTGTATCGTGGCTGAAAGAGCGCTACCGAGAACTCTCCGACGTTCTGATCGACGACTTCCTCGGCAGCGAGCACCCCCCGAAGCAGTCTGTCGCCCTGACACTGGTCCTGCGATTAGTCAAGGAGGAGGCAAAGTCACAGAAGGACTACAAGATCAAGAACGGGCCGCTGCCGAGACTGATCCGGGTCCTGCTATGTCTCCCGCTTGACGATCTGAACCGCGAGGAGTTTGCAGAGAAGTACCTGAAGCAGTTCGACGATATCCGATACCAGACGTTCCAGACCATCAAGTAAGTGTATACACATACCAGACCTCGCGGCTCCCACTAACACTACCAGGGATGTACTTGACAGCGATCTCGACATCACGACGCGCCAACTCGTAGCTGCGAACAGCCTAGCCCTCCTATTCACACTCACCGAAGTCCCCAAATCAAAGACCGATATTCAGAACTTCTACGTACAAGTACAAGGGAAGAGCCCGATACCGTCCCTCCAAGCATACAAGGAAAAGGCACAGGCAGCATGGTTAGCGACCATGCGCACAGGTCTCTCCAAAGAGCAGCGCAAATCTATCTTGCACAACTTCTCTCACCAGATTGCGCCGTGGTTCCAGCAGCCTGAAATCTTATCAGATTTCTTGACAGATTCCTACAACGTGGGCGGTGCAACCTCATTGTTGGCACTGTCCGGAATCTACTACCTAATTTCAGAGAAGAACCTCGACTACCCGTCATTCTACCTCAAGCTGTACTCCCTCCTCGACGAAGGTCTCCTCCACTCCAAGCACCGATCGCGTTTCTTCCGCCTATTAGACACCTTCATGTCTTCGTCCCATTTGCCCGCCAATCTCGTCGCCAGCTTCATCAAGCGTCTCTCGCGCCTAGCTCTTCACGGGCCGCCTGCCGGTGTCGTCGTCGTAATACCCTGGGTCTACAACATGTTCAAGAGACACCCAGCGTGCACTTTCATGATGCACCGCGAGATCCGAGACCCCGCTCTGCAGGAGCAATTGGAAGAGGAGGGCATGGACGACCCGTTCGACATGGAGGAGCTAGACCCTCTCCTCACAAACGCCATTGACAGCAGTGTCTGGGAGCTAGAGGCGCTACAATCGCATTACCACCCTAACGTTGCGACGCTGGCAAAGATCATCTCGGAGCAATTCACGAAGCGAGCGTACAATTTGGAAGACTTTTTGGATCACTCCTACACGGCGCTGCTCGATGTCGAACTCGATCGCGACCTGAAGAAGGAGCCAGAAGTCGAGTTTGAGATACCCAAGCGCATCTTCACTGCGGACGAAGGACTCAATGTGTTTGGACAGTTGTTGACGCAGGTTGTGGAGGCAAGGTAGTCGATACTTGTATAGCTAGAATGATACCCGAAATATTCGCATCGCTAAATCAGCTTCCTGACCAACTTTTACGCATTCATCCTGATAGCATACAAGCTTCATTGGTCGGAGCAAGGTCCCGTAGACCTCTCACAGCCGTCATTCAGGCATGAACATGTGGGGACATATCTAGCCCCCCTTATCATTCTAGTCAAACCACACATCTAGACAGGGCCCAAAATACATACGCCAACACTACTACACACGATTCCAAACTCCGCTCCCTAGCTATGCTCAAGGAGGACAAAATTGGTTGAGACGCACATTGCACTCTGCCAGTCTAGCTCAACAACCTGCCAAGTGCCAAAGCCATTGTTTTCTAGCTGCAAAGCTTGCCCAGGTAGCGTTTCTGCTAGCGTGGGCGGCGCTAATGCGGTGTTGGCAGCTCGTTGGCTTCGGGGTTGCCCGCGCGCCCCGCTGTCTTTCTCGTATTTGTGCAGAGGGGAGACGCGCGATAAGAGACGTATGTACGTCGCTGTCGGAGGCCAGCAGGAGGACGAGGAAGTGTGTGGTGGTGTGGGCGCACAAAGAGCAGAAGATTTGTGCCGTGCGGGTTGACCGAGGCAAGGGGCAGCTGGAAGGTCGGCGATTATCTTGCATGCGTTGGCGCGGTCGGTTCCAGGTACCACTTTCCTCTGCGTGGAGCTGCATATGTCGAGCCTTTCACATGTGTCAAACGAGGTAACTAGGAAAACTCTTCTGAATTACACGCCATAAGATAGAGAATTGTTCAAGGGCATTCACAGGTGCAGGGAGTAGAGTTTGGTTCAGGCCGCCTCTCGGCGACTGATATCTCAGTTGAATTAACTATCTATACATGTCAAGCCATGTGTATGCATCCCCGTCGGAACATTGTCGCATTAGTAGGATACATGAGAAGAAGAATCATTCGTAACCCCTGACCCCGACGTGAATGTTCCCCGAATTAAAGAATCCCCGCCATTAATGCTTGGAAAATGTTGTTACTCCGTGTTGCTTTTAAACAAACATGCAACCCAATCGTGACTGAGTTGTTGGTATATCGTGAAGAAGGGGAAAGAATGGGTAGTGGTGAGGCGCTTATGCGACGATGGCGGCACCGATGGCGAGGACAAGGCCACCGAAGGAGACCATGTTGCCAGCGGCAGCACCGGTGGACTCGGGGATGTCGCCGCTCTCGGTAGCGCTACCAGCGACGCCGGAAGAGGTCTCCTCAGAGGCGGGGGTGGAGGCAGTCATGGAGCCGGTACCGGTGGCCATGGTGGTGTTGGAGCCCATGGGGACGGACATGGAGGCACCAGGAACAACGGGAGTGGCAGTGGGGACAACAACGACCGAGGTGACGGAAGCAGTCTCAGTGACGGCGACTGCGACGTAGTTAGTATTGTGATAGGTTGAGTGAAGTAGCAAAGAAACTTACCAGTGGAGGTCATGTCGCCAGAGACCATGGAGCCGGAAGGCATGGGGACAGCGGGGATCTCAGAGACCATGGAGGCAGAGGGCATGGGGACGGCGGGGATCATGCTGGTGGCAGGAGGAGCCTGGATCTGACCATCGGAGATCTGGGAGATGGGCTGGACGCTGTACTGAGGAACAGCGGCGACGGCACCAGCCATGACGGCAACGGAGGCGATGGAGAAACGCATGTTGATGATGTGGGTTGGTAGTAGTTACTTGAAGATAGCGACTGTGTAGTGATCGACTCGTAGATTGGAGAGTTGAAGCGGGTGGAATCTGTTTGTGCGTTGGAGTGAGTGGATGAAGAAGAGAAAGGCAGAGAGCAAACGGGCTATCTATTTATTCGCCTGGAACCGCAGGGCAACACACACGCAAGACTTGCGGCTGTTGTGTCGCAATGGGGTCGGGCAGACCCACAGTACCAAAAGGTGCCCTGTGCACGGTCGACGTGGTAGGGAGAGTAATTGGAGAGGCTTTGCGCCCGTGTGTTTCGACAAGAGTAGAACAACCCAGCCCCGGCGCACAGACACGGGGCCAATCCGCGATTGGCAGATGGACAAGCATCGTTCCAAGAATTTTATCCAAGTTGGCCCACTCGAACCGTTGGGCGAGGCTAGTCCCCTGCGACAGAGCTTGTCATGCTGGTGAAAGCGGCCGAATTGCTTCGTTTTGATTGCGTGGGTGCTTCCATGTCGTTGACTACGGCCAACTTGGACGTGTAACCAACTTTTTCCCCTCTCCCAGACAACCAGCCACACCAGCCATCGACAACGCGCAAGCAGCAGAGCAGAGATTGACTGCAGAGGAGGGCCGTTTCGCAGTGCCACGCAACATCTCTCCACTGCAACTCGCTTGTGCGCACCTTATCGCGACGCCAGCAAACGCCTCCCGCCAGCGGCCGTGCAACTAGCAACCATAGTGCCAGGGGCAGGTCCGTCACCATTCGATCGCCCCAAGCCTGTCCATAACGAATGCAGATCGCTGCCCGGTACAGCTGGCGGCCCTGTGCATTCCTCACGGTTATTGTTGGCAGCAGTTTGCCTGCGCATCGCTGTCTGATCGTGTTTCGTCGGCTGGCCTCTGATTCTGCTTCGTTTTTACTATCCTTAGCAACAGGTGCCTGGGATTGCACATAGCCATCCTCGGCACCTGCATCGGTTTTGTTGAATCCCGTGATCGTGGGTGCGGTGACGCGTGTCCCTTGGCCCTTGTTTGCGCTCTGGTCGCTAACGCGCAATCAATCAATCGATCAATGCTGCCAGCACTTCGGTCCTCTCCTTCCCTCTCCTGATGATCCATCCCCGTCCCTTGCAGCTTGCTTCTAAGTAAGGAACGTCGCCACTAACACTAAACCACGTCGTCCATGGCCCGACGAAAACCCAAGAATCTCGAATGAAACCCCATGCAAACACAATATATTGAAACAAACAGCGTGCAATCTGTACCAACATGTCTACGCACACACCGGCAAATGCGAGCAAAAGGTTAAAGTGAAGCGCACGGCCAGAAACACCCCAGTCACCCCATCTCCGGATTCTTCACCAGCGTGCAAGGACCATGCTCGTAATTTCGTTTCGCAACGATGATTGCTTGCCGCTGCCGTGATAAGGATTCAAGGGGAAGGAGATCATGACGTCGTCATATGCTCTCCTTCTCATCTCGTGTTTGACATGTTCTCGGTCCCGTCGCAACAAAATGGTGTGGATGGGTGCGCCGGCGCAACTACGGGAAGACCGCGATGGAAGCACACTGAAGAGACTGCCTGCAAATCTTGCAGCTGCAAGTTGTTCGGCGAAAAAGCCGCGAAAGCTTCGGGAAGATTCCTGTCACCCTGTCCACATGTCTTGTCCGACGCTACGACATGCATTTGACATGCTGCACTTGCGCAGGTCCCAATGGTCGTAGACATCTGCACACAAGGCACGACTGACATCAGACTCCCAGCCTTGTTGCTGCGGTTCCCAAGCTGCCAAATCTACACCGGTGTAGCGCCGGCAACCCGAAGTTCAGGCAGCTGTCACCGCCAAACCGCCGCGCGCATCGTGGAGAAAAAGCGGGTGGGTGATAGTTGCCCCGGGCTACCACCCAGCCTGCCCATTTCCATTTATCCTCCCACCTGCCACCATGGCTGACCGCTGAAACGAAGCGTGTACCGAAACCTGTGAAGGTTTGTGGCAAGGTTTCTTGATGTGCGCCGCCAGCTGCAGGTGTCCGTCCGCCTATCTGTTGTGTCATCCCAAGGTGTCGCTCGTGAAACCTGAGGCTGTTGTTTGGGTTGCGCCCGGGGCTAGGCGCCGGTGGCTGTCCTGTTGGCTGGGTCAAGCAGCCGAACAGAGGTTTTCTGTCCAAGCGACTGCTGTGCGTGCACAAATCCATGTATGCATGCTCAACATTGGTCACGACTGCACGTCGTGTATCAGAGAAGCTTAGCCGGGCGCGTTTATATTACTTCTGATCGAGTTCAACAATGCACCGAGATTCTGTCAATGATTGCTTTTGCCGCGCCGCTCTCCTCATCAAACTCAACAACTCAGGCCGGGAACGGAAGCGGTCTGGATGAGTCCAAGTACATACTTGTCATAACGATCTTCATTATATGTATCATGGTACAACCTCTGCGTCGAGCGCAAGACGATAGAAACGCCCTTGTAATGCTCTAAAAAAAAAAAAAAAGAACGATAACGCTAATAATCAACATTTTATCCATCGAATCTACAACGAAACTTCAAATCTGTGGTTCCACTAGAGCTGCTTCTCCCGCGTAATCTCATCCGCCGAGTCACTTTCCGACACCGTCTTGGGTGCCATCATGGGCTCAGGGCCGTGGGATGAGCCAGGCGTCGTGCGCTTGAAGTAGTTGTGCACGTCGGCGTGGTCGTCCTCGTCCGCCTCAACACCTTCCCAGCCGTTCTTCTCAGAGAACTTGTGCTGCTGGCGTTCGAGCCACTCTGTGCGCATCTCAGCGATCTTCTGCTCGTAGTCGAGCTTGGCATCGTAGTCCTTGTGCTGACCGCGGAAACGCTCCCACCAGGACATATGCTTCCAGTGGACGGCAATACCGTGGTAGTCGTGCTCCTTGCCGGCGCGAATGTAAGCCCAGCGGCGCTCCTGCTCCTTGAGATCCAGACCAGTGGTGTCTGGGAGGAAGAGTAGAGTAAGGAGAGCACCGACGAGACCGAACCAGGGGACAAAGTAGAACTTGGTCTGGGTGTCGATGTAGTTGTACAGGACGGCAGCAAGTAGGGCACCCGCCTTACCACAAGCAGCACTGAATCCGTGGGCGGTGGCGCGGACGGGTGTGGGGAAAACCTCGGCAGCGACGAGGAACGTAACACTGTTGGGGCCGAACTGGTTGAAGAAGGAGGACAGGAAGTACATGGCCTGGAAACCGTGAATGTTCTCAGGGGTGGTGAAGTAGTCAAAGGCGAAACCGGGGATCATGAAGAGGACGAAGTCAGCCAGGAAACCAACGATCATCATCCATTTACGGCCGTACAACTTGTTGTCAATGAGTAGGGAAGCGAGGTAGTAGCCACATAGCGATACGCCGACGTTGATCAAGTTGTACAGCCAGCCGGTCATGACAGACTTGTTGCCAGGCGTGATGATGTCGATGAACTGGTTCTGGAAGAGCTTGTTGCCGTAGAAGAAGACATCGTTGGCGAACCAAGCACCCGCAGTCGCTAGGACACGGGGCCCGAAGTAAGTGAAGGTGAGCTTCAGAGACTGTACGTCGTAGCCGGTGACGTTGGACTTCTTCTTGGATAGCGCGAGCTGCTTTGAAGCAGACTTCATCTTGTAGTAACGGAAGTAGACGAGCCAGAGTGTGCCGACAGCGGGGATTGCGAAGGATACGCGGTAGGTCCACTGAGCCAAGGTTTTGGAGTACGGGGGCGATGATCCACCGTGGAAGATAAGGAGCAAGATGATCAAAATGACCTGGTTGAAGAACTGTCCCCAACCCTGCATCAGGAAAGCACTGGTGACTTTCCTGCCACGGTGAAGACGGTCGTCCTTGGTGGACACCTTGCCAGAGCCAACGGCGTTCTCCATACCGGCAGTTGCGGTCATGGGGTATTCGCCTCCGACACCGATACCGTAGAAGAAGAGAGCCCAGACATAGCAGATGACCCATCCGTTCTGGGTAACACCCCAGGCGGCGGTGAGCATGAGAAGACCGACAAACATGATGACGGCGTCCTGGATGAGACCAAAGCGACGACCGAGCCAGTCACCAATAATGCCAACGAGGATCTGACCGACAATGATACCACAAATCTCTAGGTAGTCGACAGCCTGGAGCCAGGTCTTGTCGCAGATTTCGTGATCATTCCAGCATTCCGGGAAAGCAGCCTGGAAGAGAGGCCTGACGTTACCAATAGAGAAGAGCACGTATCTAGATTATTGTTAGTAAGGATCTAAGCTACAGTATCGTAAAACTCACCCCTCGAGACCAAGACCAGCACCGGGGATTACACATGTTCGGAAGTAGTGGCCCATAGGCGCAAGCGGGTCCTTCTTGAACATATCCCAGAAGTAGCTCACTTCGGCTTTCGCTTCAGCTTTGTCGACTTGGCCGATGAACTTGACGCGTTGACCCAAGGGCAGATCTGCCCAGTAGGTACCGTTGGCATTGTAAAGGTCGTCCGGGTGCAGCAGGGCGTGGAATACGCTGGACTCATTTTCACTCATATCATTCCGGATGTCAATGTCTTGAGTTGCTTGGTGCTCGCCAGTCATGTTGGGTCCATGGGGTGCAGCGATACCATAATCCCGGAGGGAAGGTGGCGTAGTATCGCGAAGGTCCGGCATTGCAGCAAGTTCACGAGAATCGAGGCGATCTCGTTGTTCTATGCTGATGGTGGGGATGACTGGTGGAAGCGTTGCCCAGAAGCGCGAGTCCTAGTCGAAGCTTATATGCGCTTTGGTTGCAATGCAAGACTTCTGATCGACCCACAGGGATACCGATTATCCGGTGCCGTCTGTTGCGCGAGTAGTCCCACGAACAATGCAGAGCAGAACCACGTTCGATGGGGTGGCCTCTGAGTGGTGGATGGGATCTGCGATTTAACACAACGCCAGATCCTAGTACTAGCCGGACGGTCCGATGACGAAACCGACTCCGAGTGTGTATGCGCTGATTGATGAGGAATGCACGCCTCCAACTGGTTGTGGAGCGCTTTTTAGTTTTGGGGGTCGCGGTACGTAAGAAGTGAGGGTCAGAGAGGTAGCCGCCCACGCGTTCAGCTGAGGGAAAGAAAAGGCAGAGGCGCAGAGGGAGCGCGAACTTGAACGAACAAAGTTGAGCATTTCGCAAGACCCCAATGCCACCAGGCTATATAAGGGACCAAGGCTGGGAAGAAAATTCTAGTGTAGAGACCGTCGCTTCCGGCGGGGCATAACGTTACGGACGCGAGTATGCTACGAGTTTGGAGGGCCCACCCAGTCCGGAAGGAGCTCACGCGACAGCAAATCCCAGCCTTTTCGGCACAAGCAGCAGCCTCTAATTGGGCCGAGAGCGAGCGCATCTGCTATGTACCTTGCTCTATGCTCCATAGTGCCAAAGATTGTCTTTCTGAAAGACCCTTTTTGTGCGATGGACATCCGCCCAGTCCCCAGATTTCCGGTGTAACCAAGGTTTACTTCGCGATAGCTGCTGGAGCGATGACGTTTTGGATAAGCCTTTTGCGGGCTTGGACAAGCACCACCAAGCCTGCGATCAGGAGGCATGGCATCAGATCAATTGCCCAGGCCGCCCGCGCCATTGACGCACTTTGACCCGCGTCGCCACTACTTTGCACGTACGAGACCAGAAAAGGTCTTCGAAGGATGAGGCGCTGTAGGGCCAATGAGACAGGCGCACGCAGAACGTGGTCGAGATCAGTGGATATCGTGGGGTCCGAGAATCTGGGCCGTGCAGGGCTGCTAGACTGCTTAGTCGCATGCATCCTCGTCAATTCTGCGGAGTATCCACACTTCCTCCGCTGCCATCCTCCCACGTCCCTATCAACACCAATAACGCCCGCCAAGTGACATTGCCCTAATTATCTCCGAACGTGTTGGGGTACGTGCTGTCGTCTGACAGACGCATATCCGAGGAAATCTCTGCTACTTGCTCCCGAAGCGGGACTACAAGGAACGACTTTCATATCCGAAGATTCGTCTCGAACTGCCACGGCAGCAGAATCTGGATGATGGACCTGTCGTCGATTCTGCGGGAGAGAAGGCAATCTCTAACCCTGTGTCATCAGCATTGCAAGTGCCGAAATCATGTCTTGCCACTCTCGGCAGCACAACATTCTTCCTTCACCAAGCACTCTCACACGAAACTCGGCATTTGAGCCGATTCAATACATGGCCCGGAATGTCAGCGGAGATGCCACGGTACCATCCGACGGTACTGCACAGTATCCACAGTCCCTCCAAAGGGCTCGCCGAGCCGCATGTGGACCAAACACATAATTACACTACGGCTACAGTTAGCCTTAGCGACCATGCACGGTGGAGGTTGAGTGTTCGATGTTGAACTGTCGATATCAATATGTATTAACTATGGATCCAAGTTAAGGATATTTTTGTACAAGAATGCCATCCAGTGGGTAGGTACTAAGTATTAGAATCGAGCTTACTCCAGTCGCCGGCAAGAGAGGCTACAATTTTGCCAACAAAAGTGAGAGACATGAGAAGGCGCGGTATCCTCTATGCGCAAAAGCCAAACGCTATGCAAGTTCCATCAACCTGGAGGTGTTCGTTCGACAAAGGAAAACTCATTGCTGGGGCCGTCCCGAGTGGACCCTTAACTCAACCAGTTCTGCCACTGGCATCGGCAGCCGCCAGTCCCACCGTCAATGGGTCCGCTGACACTTCCTTGTCCCTGCGTGCCCTTGACAAGGTTGCCTCCGAACCCGCGGTCTTCAAACTGGAACGACTTTTTCGACTCTTCGTCTTTGATGGAGCCGTCGTCCTCCATCTCGTAGCAGTATAGGTTCTTTTTCGATGGGTCGCCGCCGTGACGGTCGATAGTGACAGTGACTGGGTAAGGGAAGGTGCCTGGCCGCTTAAACACGTCTGATGCGCCTGAAGCCGAATTCTGTAACAGTGGCTTGCTTTCTTTGCTGCGTGTCCAGATCTGTACCAGAAAGCGTGTCTGCGAGTACGTACACTTCAGTTTCGCGGCGTCCTTTGTACTCCCTCCGTCAACGTCCGCAGGATTGCCGCCACGGTTGGTGCCGTTGATCTGCTTCAAGAAGATGGAGCGATCGAAGTAATTGTAGAAGCCGTAGTGCTCATTGTCCTTTCCGCGGTTGTACAGTCGTAGAGGCTGTGCAGATGGGAATGGCAGTAAATTCGCAGGAGCGGCAGTTCCATCAGATGCTAACATCGGCGGTGGAATCGCTGCGGTGATGTTTGTCGGATCATTCGCATCAGCACGCCTCGTCAGTCGCGATGCGCTGGCAGTAGGATCTTGCATGCTGATGAACAGGCCAGTCTCCTCGCCCTCAAAGGGCGCAGAATTACCGTCAGTGGTCTGTCCCAGAAAACTCATGTCATCAGTCGATGGAGGCGCGGGAGATGGCGAAGGTGCAGCACGCGCATGCAGCAGCGACCGAATGAAAGCACCAGCTGAGACAGCATTTGCCGCCCTCTTTGCTCGTTGAGACTTTGGCAACTCGGCCGCACTACCGTTCTCAAAGGTGATTTCGATCTTGAAGTTCGGTTGGTCGGGCTTGTTGGGCTCAACGGACTGTTGAAGCTCTTTCGGGAGTGCACAGCTCCATAACGTTGTAGGCGCGACGCAACCGCTCTCCTCCTCCACAGCTTCGGGTTGCGCAACAGTCAAAATTCCAGTTGGTATGGGTGGGTAGTCGGTCAGGTTGAGCCACTGGTTGCCGACATCTGCGCTTGGCTGAGTTGCCGTGGGCTTGTCTTCGTTGCCCTTCCTGAGGAGGACCACGATTAGAGGGATGATGATCGCCAATAGTATGAGGAAGATTAGACAACAGCAGCAGCCCCAGAAGCAGATGCCTCGCTTCTTTTTCTTCTCCTTTGTGCCATCCTGGTTCTTCTGGTTTTCCTTCTTCCCGAACGGCCAAAGGCTTATCATGTTGCAGACTTTACGGTGCTTCTTTCGTGATTTGAGATCGGGGGAAGACGCTTGAGAGCTGGAACGACTGACGTTATCGTAACTCCAGTGTGAGCCCTTCTGGGCGAACTTGGGCGGCGGCGCGAATACCGGCAAGCTCTGCTGTGAGTTGTTGGCATTTGCGGACGTAGACGATCCACTCTTCACATGTTGTGCTGGCGCTGACGTGTGCAAGTTCTGTGCAGGTGGCGGGTAATTAGCTCGAACGGTATAATTGTCCGGCATCGGTCGCCTATCTTGCAACTCAATATTGACGTTGATCTGTTGTCGTGGCTCCTCGACCTGACGGGGCATCAAGACTGTTCCGATGGCGGCTGTACCAACGACTGGCGAGGCCGACATAGTAGAAAGTGGCGACGTAACACCGCGATGAGGATCAGAGGGTGGTTCCTGCGACGAGTAGGCTGCGGCTTTCTCCGATTCTTGCTCCACTGGAACGCGGGATCCTGTGGCCGCTGTGGTGTTGGATGTGTTTGGGAGTGGGTCTGATCCGTCTGCCTTTCGGGTACCATATTGGAAAGGAACCATCGGCACGTCTGGTGTTCGGTCCCCACCACGTTCAGTCCAGGTTGAGGATTTTGGTGTCATAACAAATGGCGTCGTGATGACATTCCACCAACCTTGTGATCTCCGTGGAGTGGGCACCATAGAAGTGTCAATAGCCAGAGAGTTCTCTACGTTTCTTTCTCTAAGAGGTGTCTCGTCCTCTTCGAAGACGGTACTGGTAGACATGATACGATCCTTCCTTTTAGAGTCATCGTCCTCTTCTTCAAAAGCAGTGCCCGCTGAATCCAATGTGTCGTTCCTGGCGTGACCATTCGCTCCTTGTGTGTCTCTGGATGCACCAGGACCTGGTGCCTGCGACATACCAGCAGGCAGAGCTGGGACTGGAGGAACGTTCGAGCTCGCAAATGTTGATTGGTATCGTGAGTAAATGCTCGGCGTGTAATCGGATTCTGTAAAGGGCGTGTCTGGAGACCAAACAGACTTCACTGCTGCGGGGGTGATAATAATACTTGGTGTTACAAGAGTAGCGTCACTGCCAGCGCGTGGTCGGTTGGCTTGCAGCGTGCTGAAGTCGGAAATGCTGTCGGTGGGCACCGATATTCCGATTGGGATACGTCGATCCCAAGGTGATATTTCCTGCCAGGACTTGCCGCCCGGCGTCATGGAGATGGCTGTGTCTAGATCGTTTCGGTCCACGCTGGGCTTCTTCCGATGTGTACTGTCCGGTTGAGGTGTACCCTTGGTGATACCCAAACCCTTATTCCTGGTGGAAGATCGTCCTAAGCCAAACCATGGCGACCTGCGAACGGACCCGCTTCCTCTCTCACCACCTTGGGGGAAGACCTGGTGGGGTTCGGTGCCTCTATGTCTTGTAAAGCTCGTATCGACGGTGATTCCAGGTTTCGCTGGTCTTCCCAGAAGCTCTCGCCGCCGACTCTTCTGCCTTGAAACGCGTCCTGCGAATGAGCGCGAGTTGTGCCTTGACGTTCTTCGTTGAGACTCAACATGGGGCTCGGTGTCCCATGTTGACCTGTCTAGGTTTGCGCTTCCGTCAAACTCATCGTTGAAGTGCACCGATATTTGTTCTTCTCGATCCACATGTGAGTCGTATGCGTAAGCCTCGCTGTCTGTTTGGTGTGCGGTATTGAATGTCGACCTCGATGATGGCTTGAGGGATGGCTGCTGGCCGTATACGTCTCTCCTCGTCGAGCTCATCATTGGTGTTATCCGTCGGGGTCTTCCGTCGGCGGGTACTCGATACTAAAGGAATGTGGTACCAACAATGGCTTATGTCGGCGTCGAACTGATTGCGAAGCCGAAACAGTGATGTGGCTGTGCTATTGTTGATGGTATTGTGGAGGTGTGTCGCGGGGCCCGAAATCTATTACGTGACGACGGAAAAAGAAAACGAGGAAAACGGCATAAAGCAAATGACAGCAAAAACTGTTAAAGAGAGTGATATAAAGGTACGGAAGACGGTAAAGGCGCAACAAAAGGAGAATGGTGAGGCTCTTGCTCTTGGGCGAACACGCAACCCCAGATCTTTACATGGCCATCGATGGCCTTGCCGCCTACCAGGCAAACTGCTGCCATACCGCATAGTGCATAGCTCCTCCACCTAGAGTTCTGCTCCAGCCTGTAATGTGGCAGCACCGGCGGCCACGAATGAATGAGTCAAAGCGTGTTGGCCGCAACAGGCGTTGTCAACGGGTCCAGAGTAAAGGTGATTGGAGCCGTCATGTGGATCTGCTTCATGAAGAGCGCCATGATTCCAGGCTTTAGGCTCAGTAACCGCCGTGGATTCGCTGGGCTGGAAATGTACAACACTATGCGAAATCTGAGACGCTCCAGAAGCATAGCTGGATGTCGTGTCTAGTGAAAGTTGAGATGGGCCAGTCAGGTGGGAGGACGACGTAACTCAAGCGCCAGATCAATCAGGGCTGCCACCAACCGTTGGACGAGAAAGGCGCCGCCAAGATGGCGCTAGCTAGCCGTCGGTGCGGTCTGTATGCGCCGACCATTTCCCTGTCTACTCTTTGGTGGAGGCCTTTATAAGTAACTGAGAAGGGTCCTCTCTATTCCATGAGCCATTCGTGGTCAGTGGTAGCCGTGGTGAACTTGTTGAGATTGGGTCAGTGATGTTCAGCCGAACAAGTGCTTGGGACCCGACCAATGTGTACTACCACTCAATAGATGCGACTCCATCGTCGGTTATGGGTGCTCCCAGGAACACACTTTCACGTTGTATAGCATATAGTGATATGCGCATATCTCTGTGACGTCTACCGTTAGGCGGCCACGGCTTAAGTGTGCACAATGTGGTCAGCCGAAGCTGCGACCACACGTTCGCTTTTAACCTTTCGGAGCACATGCAAACACTCTGCAACGTGCCAGTATCATTTAGGAAACGGCAGACACCTCATTCGGAATTGCTGGACGCACAACAACTCATGACAGCTGTTATTAAAGTCGGTCTTGCGCGCCTGCTGGCGCTGTGGGTGCAGCTATCCGAATACGAACTATTAATATCACCACACGATGCTACAGCTGCTGTTTATCAGCGTCTCTCGCCCTCCACGAGACGCATTGAAGCCACACAAGGCCATAGAGCAGATGTCTGTTGCTGCTGTAGAGTAGATTGGTGACTTGAAAGGAAGTCAACCCTGGAGGTGCGCGCAAGGCGGATTTAGCGTACTCCTTTTGGATCCACGCCAAGCAGCGAACTCGAAGACCTAGATTGGGTTATCGCCAGACTCCTTTCCAGCAGCTATATACCCCGACGTATTGTAGTATTCTACTGTTTCCCGTCCCTCGTTATATCAATTGCCATTGACGAGACGACAGCCTTGGACGTTGCACCGTGTTCTCCCCGACGCTCCTTCCCGCTTCAAGTGCGACCGCCGCGCTCCTGCCGTTCGAGAACTTGGCTACCATCCGCCAGCTGTCCTCAGTAATACCACACACGCTGCCTCTGTAGTGCCGCACACTTCAGCAGCTGCCGTCGAATCACATCGGCGACTGTAGCTGACTGTCTCGTCGCCACGAACCTCACGTCGGCGTCGCTCCTCCATCCCACCCGGCCCGTCCAACGCCGACAAAGTCACGCTGGCTTCCCAATCCTCCTTCTCCGCGTCCAGTGGCCAACGCAGGAGGCGCTCTTCTGCTGCAAGGCAATTGCCGCCCAGTAATATCAGCCTTCCGGATAGTGCAGAGTCGCGAAGCAGGCTAGGCACAACCAGCGGTCTTCACGGCCGCTCGCTGGGCGAAGCCTTACCTTCGATTCCTGGCACGCCAGGCGCCTTCGAAATGTCAAGATCGCCTTCGCCTCAGCCAGGCGGATGGTCGAGCCCGGGCTTGAACACTCCATACGATAACAGTGGGCGGACGAGCCCATACCCGAATGGCTCCTCTTCACACAATGTCACTTGGGCATCGGCTCAAGCGCGAAGCGCTGATGTGAAAGGATACCCCGGCTTCACCCCGAGAAACCAGGGCTTCTTTGGCAAGCACTTTCGCAGGATCTCCACAAGCTTGCCCTTCAACCACGGCGATAAGGAGAAACTAGGTCGTGGGCGGTCGCAAAACAAAGTAATGCGGGCTTTGAATGGCATAGCCTGGACAATATGGCGTCTGCGGAAACGGGTCGCGTTGGTACTATTCGTAGTATTCTTCTTCATCTTCTACAATTCAAACACACGTAAGTCATTACCCCATCCAAGCCCCTCCTCTGGAAATTGGCATTGACAGCTCTAGCCATCCGTCGTATGTACAGACGGTCCGCATGGTTCGGCGGCGGCAGCAAATACGTCGTTATACTCGCAGCGAACCAAGGTGGAGGTGTTATGGAATGGAAGGGTCCCCGCGAGTGGGCCATCGAACGCGACAGCGTCAAGAACAAGAAGAAATACACAAGAAATTGGGGCTACGAATTGGAAATCGTAGACATGAGCACTAAGAAGCGTTATGCGCACGAGTGGAGAGAAAGTTGGGAAAAGGTTGACACGATTCGCAACGCTATGCGCAAGTACCCGCATGCTGAATGGTACGTGCTGTATGGAGATGAAGTCACCCAGGCTAACATGTCGCAGGTTTTGGTGGCTTGATACGAACACGTTCATTATGGAGCCGACCTACTCCCTCCAGAAGCATGTCTTCAAGCAGCTACAAGACGTGACTTACCGCGACATCAACGTTTATAATCCCCTCAACATCACTCATCCGCTGACCGACGAATACCTCGACCCAGAAACACGCTCGCCAGTGGGAGACGGCAAGGTCGATTCTGTCAACATGCTCTTACCCCAAGACTGTGGCGGTTTCAATTTGGGCTCTTTCATGGTGCGAAGAAGCGCATGGACCGACAGACTGCTTGACATCTGGTGGGACCCTGTCGGTTACGAACAAAAGCACATGGAGTGGGAGCATAAAGAGCAAGACGCTTTCGAGTACATGTACCAGAACCAGCCCTGGATCAGGCCTCACGTCGCCTTTATCCAGCAACGCCAGATTATGAGTTTCCCACCCGGCGCATGCGGTGAGAATGGCGACAACCCCGATATCCACTACCGAGAGCAAGACCGCGACTTTATGGTCAACATGGCTGGCTGCGAATGGGGTCGCGACTGTTGGGCTGAGATGTACAAGTACCGCCAACTCAGTAACCACCTGAATCGCACACCCTGGGAGAAGTTCAAGGACGGTATTTCGGACTTTTTTAAGAGTAGGACCAAGAAGGAGGAGAAGAAGAAAGAAGAGAAAAAGAATTAGAGATTTCACGAAACGTGGGGGCTGGTCTGGATGAACTGGAACGCATTTCGATATATTCTGGATTTCCCTAAGCCTGCGGCTCGGCTTACGATTTTGCCATAATACCCGCACGCATAGAGGAGGATGTATGACAGTGGCATGATATCTGCATGGGCCGGAGTCGATGTTCCATACCTGTACCATACGAAATTGACTTTCGGCAAAATGGTACCGAGCTGGACAGTGTGTTTGCAGCTTATTCGTAGGACTGCTATTTCTATTGCAAGGTCTCCCCAGTTGTTCATACCAAGCCCGTGACGTACTCTAGAAGCAGTATGAGGAATAAGGAAAGAGGAACTTCAAATCGATACAGATGAGCGAACCTACAGTATGTGGTATGAGAGGACGCGAATCTCCTGTCAAGTATGCACGGGAGAGCTGGCCTCCCTTGTCAAGTCCATGTCGAAGAAGAACAAAGTCTACGTGGCGCAAATCGACTCGCTTCACACCCCAGATAATGACGTGATAGATAGCGTGTGGTAAACAAGCATCGAGGCAGGTGAAGTGATGGTCAATGTGTATAAACTTTCGCATAGTTATACGTAGGTAGCACTGAGAGATGAGGCTACGCGACTACGCGACCATGTCTTGCACACCGCAGACCACAAGGCAAATGCGCTCAGAAGATACATGCGCATGTCCTGGATAAAGGCAGGTGAGCACGTCTAGATTCGCCAGGCTTGGATAGGAAGGGGAGTGAGCGACGTCTGATTCGTCCGTCACCCACACCTACTACCAATGGTCATACGCCAACGACCAGACGGGACACGGGATCAGGAACGAGCAGCGGTCTACGTACTCCAACCTCGACCTTGCGATATCTCTTCTTACATCAACTTGTCTCCTTCCGCTTGCTACGTTCGCTTTCGGTCGTATTCCTTCGCGCCCCGCCCAACGCGATTACCGTGATCTCCGCTTCCCACCCTTCCCCACGAAACGTCATTACACCCAGACCCTGGCCGTGCGCAAGCTGGGGAGGCAGTCTACATAGCGTCAGCTCGTCCGCGGCCTTAGCCTTATCTCCAACGACGACTCGCAGCGTCGCCGCGACAGGATTCGGTGGCTCTGAGTGCCGTGCCTTGTTTCTGGGCCCCGATAAGCTGTTTCAGAGCTGCGCTGGTCTTTCTTGCTTTAATCAACAAGCTGTAGCGTTCCCAGTCCTAACAAAGAACCGAAGTCGGAACGGCCCTTGGGATCCACTTGAGCGCATACCTCCACACCACCGGTCAACCTAGGGCTCGGGATATAAGGACTATCGCTGAACCTTTATCAAGGCTCGGACTTGTGAAGGTTAGGGTGCGATGCACGATCACCGTCCACCGCGAGCAGGCAGACAGAACATAGGGGCCGACGACGCGAGCCACCAGGACCAAGCCATGCCTCCTTCTCGACATGTCGCTGCGTCCTCAAGGCAACGCTCAGAGGGTATGGTCCTTTCTCTTTCTCTTTCCATACTTCACTGTATCTGTACGTTGAACGACAGCTGACACATCTTACACAGAGTCATGGATTGATCTCGCATCAGCGCCTTCGTCCACCTCCCTATCCTCTGCGACCGACGAGATCATCACAACGGGACTCACGGTGCAGCACGACTCCAACGCGCACAGGCGGCCCAACAGACGCTCACGGGGCGGTGGTCAGTTCTCCATAGGGACTGGGCACCGGATCACAGCGGGAGGGAACAGTAGTCAGGAGGAGTATGAGGAGAGCGAAAGCGAGTCGGATAGGGTTATGACATCTTCGAACGAGGCCATCGCTCCGTCACCTTCGAGGCAAACTCCGCAGTCCGTCGCGTCTTCGGAGACCATGTCTGAGAGGGAGGATGATGACGATGAGAATGCGACGGCGGTCAACTACCCACGTTCCTCGAGGCGAGAGTTCCAGCCACGGCCAAACGCCTTCTCGCACCCGAACAACCAACAAGCTATCCGGTCGCAGTCTGGCACCCTGTACACACCTCGCAGGAACGCAAGGCCAGCTGGACAGCGACAGCACTCCTACCCTCAGCACCACCCTTACAACGCCATGGCACCCAACTACCAACCCGACCACGACGAAGCCCTCCGCGCCAGCCTATCCACGTTACTCTCCGCTGCCGCCGCTGTGCGTGGCCTCCCGAAGCCAGGCCAACCGCGCGCAAACACTCCCTCATCCACCCGGGTCGACCCATCCTCCCTCCGTATGGTTCCCGAGTCTGTAGCCTTGGGCAACATATCCGAAGAGACCGCATCATCTCCATGCAGCACCAGTAGCAGCCCTTCTGAGAAGTCCAAGCGCAAAGCAAGTCCGCCGGTAGCCGGTGCTCGCAGCAGCAGCAAAGACCGCCGTACCGTCAAAAAGGCACGCAAGACAACCCCGATGATTGAGGAAATTAGCCCTACGCTACTTACCTGGGTCGTCAGCGCTGGCGTCGTAGTCCTGGTCAGCGCCATCGGCTTCTCAGCTGGCTATGTCGTTGGCAAAGAGACTGGCCACGCCGAGGCGATGGGTCAGATTGGCACCGCAGGTTCCGAGGCCGGACGCTGCGGTAAGGAAGCTGCTGCAGGCATGAAGGGCACTGGCCTCGGCCTGCGGAAGCTACGATGGGGTTCTGGGGCGGGAATCCGCGTCTGAGTATTCACGATCATGGTGACGACATGACATGCATAGCATTTAGCGAACACGAATTTGCAGGTATTGCGGGCGTTTTCATTCCTTTCCACTACGACAGTTTGCATATTGATATCACTCGGCATGGCGCTGGTTTGGCGTTGGGCTCGGTCTGAAATTTAGGAAGTCTTGGGGTCGTGGTTACGACTCCATGGAAAGTGAGAAGATAGTCGGTGCTGTTGAAAGTACCTATAATGTATCAGGATTGCTGGTCTGTTAGCTACGAAGGCATTTATAGACTCAATACAGGCAGTTATTCTTATGATACTTGTGTTGCTATCGATATCAGAGCAGCCTGTAAGGTTGCACTCTGCGAGACGTTCATCGAGAACAGCTGCAGGTAGGATGGTGTTACTTCTCCATAGGGTTGTCCTCTTCCGTGGCAGTCTTGGTGTCCGATGACTTGTTTCTTGTAGATGGAGACCCATCGTCATCATCTCCAAGCTTTTCGTCACCAGGCTCAGCTTCTTCGCCAGGCGTTGTCTCTTCTTCATCCAGTACCGTTTTCCCCTCATCATTGTCTTCATGCCTTGACGCACATGTGACTTGAATGGGCTTACGACGAGTGCTGTTCCTAATCGCTTCGCAAAGTTCTTCGCACTCGCGCTCGAGTATCTCATCATCCTGGAGCCAACAGATGAACCTAATGCTTACTCTGTCGAGCCCCGGGAGGCTTTTGAACTGCTTGGCGAGCGTTCTGCTCACCGAAACCCAGTTCGGAAAGTACCCCTGTTGGTCATAGAAGACTATCTCTAGAGCCTTGATCGCTTCGAGCTGGTGCGGCTCGAGCTGGTCAACCATTTTGAAAAGCTTTTGGTCATCCAAAATGATTACGTTGTTTTTGAACAGTAGCGTAGAGGTATCTGAGTGGATTTGGCGGCAGCTAGACGCGACGTCTAGTAGATTAGTGGGCTCACATCCTTGCGGCTCATAGTCTGTCTCGCTCGTGCGATAGTGATGAAGTGAGAGACCGAAGTGGACGCTGCCGACCGAGAAGACGTAGTCGTAGATCTTGTTGCGGATTTCGACTGGCAGCCCCAGGAGTGGTGACTCGAGCTGGTTACGTTGTGTGCTATTGATGTAGTCAGTATGGGGGTCTATCATGATGACTTCAACGTTCAAACGTACATGGTATCCGCCCCAGTCATCTTATCTTGTTTTTCGGGTATTTCCATGCTTAAGTGCAAGTTTTAGAATATTTTGAGTTGCGGAGGAGTGGTAAGTAGACTCTGGGTGTGACAGAGGTAATAAATACAAAGAGCAGGGTTTTTCCACTACGATGTTGATGTTCTTGGGTGAAAGGGGTAGGGTATAGCTACTTTATTGTGTCTTTCACTGTGTAGCTACTAATACAGCGTTGCGGGATCTGCGTAGGCATTCATTCCAATATCACGTAGGAATGAAGAGCAAGTTGAAAACGCAGTTCTGTGTCACCACTCACTTCCCCAGGCACACGGAATACGGAAGATGGGTGAAAGTGACGTAAAGAAAGCTCGCTTTTGTCAAATGAATAGCTCCATCTTCTTTCAACCAATCAAGAAATACACTTTTCCATCTGTTGCTCCAATATTTGCCACATCACCGTGATCATTGATGTGTTATTCGCCTGCTGGGGTCGTATGGATTCCTGTCTTCGACGACCTCGTGCAGGACAGGTGGGACGAAGACTTCACTTCCTAAAATCGAGCATGACGTCTACATCAACTCGACCGAGATCCTTCTTGACAGCCTCGACTAAATTTCTACGCTTCGATAGCTGAAAATTTGGACAGCAGAAAACTACCACGCGCTTTAGTCCCTTCAGTGACTTGACCGCTGGGCCGAGCTTCCATATTTCGCCACCATCAACGACCAGGTAAAATACACGTATGGTTGCTATGGCCTGAAGCTGAGTGATTTTCGGTTTTTACACTTGGTGTTCCAACGTGAAATCCTGGGCACGCATCGTGCATAGTTCGAATGGTAGAATCTTAGTTTCTGCGTGGAGCTGCCAAGATACAAGTATTAAGCCAACGAGCCGATGGAGGGGAACTTCAATGTAGGGCGTCTCAACAGACACTGTAGAAAAGCGGTGTAGCCTCCAGAACCGATGAACGATGCAAAGCTCCATACCACCAAGAGCGTATCCGTAGATCCTGTTTCGCAGCTCAGCAGGCAAGGCAAAGAAGCGGCGAGCGCTGGCGGTTGACCTCGGAGCTAGAAATTTCATAATTCCATATCAGGCGCCGTGCTACGTTGAGCTTACATGACTTCGGCGGCTTCGCTAGAAAGTATCTCGCGCGACGGATCGATGATGGTATCGTAGTAAGTCACCATGTCGTCGGTGTAGCGTTGGCGCGCTTTGATGGATGAGTGTGTGAAAATGCAGAGGAAGTAGATGTGGAGATGGAAGAGAACAGGTAAGAGATAGTGCCAGGACTAGTTACCTTCACTCTGGGACGTTTGCACTTGCCGTTTAGAGCCTCTTAGAACCTTCACGTCTGCTAAAATAAGCGAGATATGGCTGGATATAAGGACTCAAGCTAGTATACCAGCTTGTTAATGCAATCGGACTATCGACAAAATCCCATATGATCGTCCTCGTGTATCAAAAGAACGTGGAACGCTGCACAGCCTTCTCGTAGCGACTCATGAAATAAAGAAATGAACAGGTGCGCTGTTGTATAAACTAGTATAAGAACTAAAGTTAGGAAACTTCCAAGGTAATGTAGACTCCAAGGGAGTGGGCTTTCGATTTTCCCTTTTTATAGGATGGCAGTATCACGAACATTCATCCACTTCAGAACAACACCTACAAAGATCAGCGGACTGGAGTAGAACTAAATTCATCCTCGAGTACCTGGCCACATGAGTGGTAAACTTTTCAAGTAGATTGAAAGTAAAAGGAACTGATACAACTCCCGCTGACCGAACCATAGAGCTGATCACAAGCTGGAAACGCTATACACATGAGAACATAATCTTCATCCCGACCATCCTGTCCCAAGATCTTGATTCCACCCGACCCTACATCTGGATATATCTCTTACAATGAACCATTCCTTTTTCCGATAAAACATCAACATTGCCGTAGTAACCAAGAAGGTTCTTTCTCTACGGTCGACCGCCAACGAAGTCGCTCCATGACCTGACTTCACTGGGGATACCCTCCTTCTTGGGCAGCTTCTCGCTCATACATTGGGCGAACAGAACGGCAGTCTACATTTAAGTTAGCTTTTCATTTCATGAAGATCAGAATGATGAACTTACCTTGGGCTCCATGAATAGCGGAACACCGAAGTCGACCGCATTCCTCCTCATTACGTAGTCCTCGTCAAACAAGCCACTCGCCCTGTACTTGGCCAGGTTGAAGCAGCCACGGATGTCGTTCTTCTCGAAGACCTCACGGAGTTTCCTCTTGTCATCCTTAGGGAATTCTATAACGTCAACGCTGATGCCCTCGGTGTTCTTCTCCAGAAGCTCCTTGACATCCTTGTTGGCAGCAAGGAACCTGTAGCCAAGTGCGTGGACGTACTTGGCGATCGAGATGAGGGAGTTCGCGTGGAGCGAACCGGGTGTGACATCACCACCGAAGAGGAGACCCTCGCCGGGCTGGGGAAGACGGAAGTTCATCTGCGATTGCGCGGAAGCCCAGTAGGCCTCGATCAGATCCTTGCCGAAGCAGGCCATTTCACCAGTAGATGACATCTCTACGCCAAGGTAGGGGTCAGCACCCGCCAACCTAGTCCAGGAGAACTGGGGAACCTTTGTGGCGAGGTAGTTCCTCTCAACGCTCATGAGGTCAGTTGGCTCGGGCACGTCACGGCCAACGAGAGCCTTCGTGGCAACTTCGATGAAGTTGGTACCAAGGACCTTGCTGACGAAGGGGAAGGATCGAGAGGCGCGGAGGTTGCACTCGATGACCTTGAGGTTAGGTTCGGAGCCCTCAACTTCCTCCTTGATGATCTGCATGTTGAAGGGACCAGTGATGTTCCAGGCCTTGGCAACCTTGTCTGCGATCTCCTTGACACGTTCTTGGATGCGCTTGTCGAGGTGGACAGGGGGCAACACGAGGGTGGCATCTCCGGAGTGAACACCGGCATTCTCAATGTGCTCACTGACAGCGTGGACGAGGACGTTTCCGTTGGAGGCGACAGCGTCGCAGTCGATCTCTTGAGCGCCGTCAATGAATTGAGTAATGACGACTGGGTGATCGGGCGAGACGTTGGAAGCGGCAAGGAGCTTCTCCTTCAGCTCGTCCTCACCGCGGATGACTGTCATGGCAGCACCTGACAGGACATATGATGGGCGAACGAGAACTGGGTATCCGACAGAGTTGGCGAACTTCTTCGCATCCTCGTACGAAGTAAGCTCCTTCCAGGCGGGCTGGTCAACACCGATAGAGTCAAGGATGGAAGAGAACTTGTGGCGGTCCTCGGCCTTGTCAATGTCGTGAGGGTCAGTTCCAAGAACCTTTGCCTTTCCAGACTCTTGAAGCTTGAGAGCAATGTTCTGAGGAAGTTGTCCACCAACAGAGACAACGACACCGCTAGCGGTCTCCAACTCGTAAATATCCATAACACGCTCGTAGCTGAGTTCCTCGAAGTACAGCTTGTCGGCAACGTCGAAATCAGTCTGCGTAACAGTTAGCTAGACCCAATATATGCGTTCATGCTACCTACAGAGTATGTCTCGGGGTTGTAGTTGATCATGACCGTCTTCTTTCCGAGCTCGTTGAGGGAGCGGGTAGCATTGACGGCACACCAATCGAACTCGACTGAGCTTCCGATACGGTAGACACCCGATCCCAGAACGATGATACCATGGTCGTCGAAGGTGACATCGTGAGAGGAGGCGTTGTAGGTAGTCTAAAATTGTAGGTCAGCAACTGCGATGGGGCAGATGAAAGGGTTGTCGCATGTTCAAATGCTTAGACTTGAATCCGCGGGAATCTTCAAATTCCGTGAAGCCATGAAAGAGGACAGTATACTCACGTAAAGGTAGTTGGTATCGGCTGGGAATCTATGGTAATGAAGTCAGTATATGTCTCGCATGGTGTTAAAATAGTGATATTGCTTACTCTGCAGCGAGTGTGTCAATCTTCTTGACCCATGGCTTGACGCCGAAGCTCTTCCTACGAGCGCGGACCTCGTCTTCAGTGCTGTTAACGGCCTTGGCGATCTGCTTGTCAGAGAAACCGAGCTTCTTGGCCTTGAGGATGATCTCCTTCTTTAGGCCGAACAGGCTGCCTATCTCCTCAAGCTCGTGTGTGCAGTCGACGATGTTCTGGAGCTTGTGCAAGAACCACTTGTCGATCTTGGTGAGGTCGTGAACCCTGTCGACAGTGTAGCCTTCGTGGAAGAGCGCCTGACCGACAGCGAGCCATCGGCGATCGGTGGGGTTCTTGAGCTCTTCGTCCAGGCTCTCGCCGTACTTCTCGCCCTGGAATCCGAGGTACTTGGGGTCGACTTGGCGGCAAGCCTTCTGGAAAGACTCCTCGAATGTACGTCCAATGGCCATGACTTCACCGACAGACTTCATGGAACTGCCAATGTCGCGCTTGACGTTCTGGAACTTGCTGAGATCCCATCGGGGCATTTTGGTGACGACGTAATCCAAGCTAGGCTCGAAGTTTGCTGTGGTTGTCTTGGTGACGGCGTTGGGCAACTCAGGGAGAGTGTGTCCGAGACCAATCTTGGCCGCAGTGTACGCGAGAGGGTAACCTGTGGCCTTGGATGCCAACGCAGATGAACGAGAAAGACGAGCGTTGACTTCAATGACCCTGTAGTCGAGACCATCTGGCTGCAGGCAGTATTGCACGTTGCACTCGCCAACGACTCCCAAGTGACGGACGATCTTGATGGACGCGGACCGGAGCATGTGGTATTCCTCGTCGCTGAATGTCTGACTGGGCGAAACAACGATACTGTCACCGGTGTGCACACCAAGAGGGTCGAAGTTCTCCATGTTGCAGACCGTGATGCAGTTGTCGCTTGCGTCGCGCACAACCTCATACTCGGCCTCCTTCCAACCCTTCAGGGACTTCTCGACCAAGATCTGGGGCGAAAGTGTGAGGGAACGAGCTGACAAGTTCTTCAACTCCTCTGGGTTGTTCGCGAAACCTGAACCGAGACCACCGAGCGCATAAGCAGCACGAACGATAATGGGGTATCCGACCTTCTCGGCAGCGTCCAGTGCCTCGTCGACAGTGGAAACGGCAATCGACTTGGCGATGGGGATGTTGATCTCGTCGAGCGCGCGCGCGAAGAGGTCACGATCTTCACTGGTCTTCAAAGTTTGGACGCTGGTTCCGAGCACCTTGACGCCGTACTTCTCGAAGATACCCTTGGCATCCATCTGTACACCAAGGTTCAGCGCAGTCTGTCCACCGAAGCTGAGGAAAATGCCATCGGGCCTTTCCTTCTGGATAACATATTCGGCGTATTCGGGAGTTACAGGGAGGTAGTAAATTTCATCGGCGAGCACGTGGGACGTCTGGATGGTAGCAATATTAGGGTTGAGAAGAACAGACTTGACGCCAGCTTCCTTCAAGGCCTTGAGTGCTTGTGAGCCTGATATTGAATTAGCATGGCGCACGTTTGCATGTGCTTGAGAATGTATGCGTACCTGAGTAATCAAACTCTCCGGCTTGACCAATGCTGAGACCACCACTACCAATAACTAGGACTTTCTTGACGTCGACCAAATCCTGCGCGCCAGAAATGACGCCGCTCTTCAGGTATGCCTCTGCATTAGGCGCAGTCTGTGTCTTATTCCATGTCGACGCGACCTTTGTGAATGCCCGCAGCTGCCGGAGAGCGGCAGGTGATTCAGTGCTGGAGCGGAGCGAAGTCAACGGCCGAGCACTTCGGGTTGTGAAACTTCGAGAGTATGTGGAAGGTGCAATAGAGCGGGTGTGACCTGTAAGGGAAGGTACGCGACGTGCTAGACGTCCGCAGAGAGCCATTTGCAGGCAGTCGAGCAACTGGAGGGCTTCGAGCTCGACAAAGGATGAGGAGGGAGGATGAGGCGTCGAACGCGCGGGAGGAAGGTCGCTCGGCGGCCGACAGGTGCAATTGAAGGCTTATATCTCGACCCAGTTGAGCAGAGCACGAATGACTCCCTCCGGGTTTATGTATAATCTGTGGGGAAGATGTGATGCGGCAGCCAAAAAATTCCAATGATGCGCGACGGGCCAATCAAGCTATCTCCGATAACGCACAGATAAGACCGTCGGCGATCCTTGGACACGGGAGGGATGAAGCGTGGTATGCGGTCATTTACTCTCTCTATTTAATTCGCATTTCTTAAAATCGATCCACTCATTATACGCGACCCAGTCACAAGCAAGCCCGGTGTAGATGCGAATTGCTCTGTTTGCTACCATCTTGTCGCGGGCAACATCGATGCGGAGCACCGATTACGGCGCCGAAACTCTGATCCCCAGCATTCTGGCACGCAGCACGGATGAGAAGAAATTTTGACATGGTCGTGCAGAGCTTTCTCCATACAGTCACACTAGCGCGTCGCGGAAGTCCTTGCATTACTGCTTTCAGCACCATGCACACCTTCTTAGTGGTCATACGTCTGTGAGGACGGGTAGCACGAGTCGTGACATTCCTCGACGTACCCTCGTTGTACTAGAGCTGCCGACAACTTGCATCCTTCAAGACCGCTTGGTGTGCGATTTCTACAGTCACATATTCACAAGACGCCAACATGGAGCTATCCCAGTATCACATTGTGCCAATACGCTAATTCGCTTTGTGGGGTCTTCGGACCGTTGGTGACTCCTCATGCTTGGGCCGGCACGATGAAGAAGCCTGGCGCGTTGCTGCCACGATCGCAGCACTCGTGTGCTTCTGCGCACGAGCAGGTATATGACTGTTCCTCTAGCCGAACTTCCTCATCATGCCTTCTTTGCCTTATCTGCCTTGTCTGCAGCGTTATGCCGATTCTTGTATTCGCGTGGGCTTTCCAGTGTCTTACTGCTGGCGCCTCCAATCCTCTGTATGAAGTTTGGCTTCGACCACATCCCGACCCTGTTCTCGCGAGCCTTCTTTTCTGCAGCGCGATACTTTTCTTCAGCGGTACCGAATTCAGCACCCGTTTTGGCCTCGTATACGGTGGCCAATCCAGCCTTCAGCATCTCCAATCCAACGTCTTTCCTGAAAAGCCATCTGCGCACAAAGACTTGGGCAACTATGCGATCGTATTGATCACGTCGGTATATGTAGGCGCGTACTCGGCGGTTATGGATCAGATTGATGAGCCATTCATGGGCCTCTTTCGAAAATGGCTGAGCTTCCCGGCCCCAGTGTGCAAGTTCTGGAGCATCGACTCCAGCAATCCGAATGTGTAGCTAGGTGCAAAGTTAGCTGTCAACAACGACGTGCAGCCCTACTGTGACGTCTAATACCGTCTTGTTCCAGAGCACTTACTGTCTGCCTGACGAGATCTTCCCTTTTTGCTGGGACCTTCTTCCAGGGCAAGATACCCCACCCAGCTATTCTCCCACCTGGCGTGTGAAATAACCTGAAGTTGTCTGCATCTCCAACACTCGTGACTTGGCCAAATACACCTTTGCGGCGGTAGTAGTTTGGCTTGATGTGGTTGACGGTTGGGATGCGACGCAGATAAGTCTTGTAGAGCCGGACACCAGCAACCGTCGAGACTGTGAGAGCGATCGCCGGAATCAGGGTCCGCGGCTCATACAGCGCGCTCAACCAGTTGTTTGGCTTCGCTGGCGCGATCCAGTCTGCGAGTCCACCCTTCTTTTGGTCATCGTCGTTGCGTGACCACGGCCATCGCATTGTTTATTATGCGAGGTCGTGAAGCGTGGGAAGTGAAGACAGAAGACGGCGTGCTCAGGGCTCCAAAATGTCGGCAATCTGTTAGCGTCAATATGCATCACGTGATTACCGTGCGTTGTCAAGACTCCACGATAAGGGAAGAGGAATATGAGAGAATTGAAGTAGTAAAATGCATTTGGTTGGACTATCAAACACTCTAATTATGTTTTGGCGTATTGTCAATCTGTTAGTAACGTGATGCCCAGCTTGCTTTCACCCAGGAGCTGCAAAAGTATAGCGCGCCACGGTGAAAGCACATATTCTTCTTAGCACCGATCCGTGCTCAAATTTGGCATGTCCCACAATCGGGTAAAAGCCTGCGATCAATCGTGCTAGCAGGATCTAGTAGCCCAGAGCCCATGGTGTAACGCAAGCCATTGTCTTCAAATTATGCCATTGGCCTTGCAAACCATCACAGCCCACACAGCGCCGGATCTATGTAGAACGGATGACACGTAAGTCTGCGAGGGAGCAGAGGGTATCTCGGATGGTGCCTTATAGACTACAACGCGCAATCAAGAGCGTCCAGTCCAGATATTGGGAACTCGGCGGGCCGCGATCCGCACACACGATGTAGATGATGAGTTTCGATTGCTGAATATGATATAGTCGCAGTTTTGGGTTTAGTACGGGAAGGGTTTACGCAGGAGTCTGGGAAAATGGGTGGCTTCTAGGGTCCTGTATGTCTCATCAGTCATGATCCAATCAGAGTGATATATACGTATCAAAGTACCTGCTATGTACAATACCACGTATTGCATTTTTCGGTCATATTCTTCTATCGGTTCTTCCAGTTAGCTTCGCCACTCGAGCCTTACCTCAGGAGGCGCAATATGATGAATGAAGACATGTATGGAATGATCGAAAGCCTCGAAACCATGCTATCGCGACTGCCGACGAAGTATGAGGAGATTGTATGCATGTCTCGCGCAAGGTTTAGGCCCAGGTGAGGGCCTTCGAGATGGAGATATGGATGTCTGGAGCTGGGTGTCGCAACGAGTTGTAGCACTGCTCGCTTCCGTAAGAGCGGGGTCGGCATTGCAGCTATCGGCGCTTCCTGGATGCCAAGCTACACATTAACATTGAGAATGTCTGTGCAAGTCTACCATGACCATGATGGATGGCAGATGGCCGCCTCGGGGTGGGCGGGAGAGGGATGAAGTTAGGAACGACGGGGTTGGCTTGGACGGAGTTTGCCTAGGTGGGTATGGCGCGTTTCTTTTCGTGCCTCGACCTCCACAACTCTGGGCATCAAGTCTATCGTCTACTTGCATCCTGCCACCATCGCTACAACTTCAACCGAACCCCTCATGTTTTCGCAATAACTCTCACTCATTACACGTCCTGACATTCGTAGTGGAATTGTGGCCAACTACTGACTGCGGCCCGTAGCCGCTTCCTTGTCAGGTGCCTCCCATTCCCTCCCCGGGTCTCCATCAGCATGTTCTCCATCGCATCCACAGCCGATCCCACCGCACTCGATGACGGCACGTATCTCTTCGACCAAACTCACGATGATCTCCTATCGATGCCAATGTCCAATGATAGCATACATCTGAAAGGCGGCATCGCACCTATACCTGGGTTTAGTAACCTGGGCTACGGCCGGGAATCGAGTGCATCGTCCGTGCACTACGGCGATTCTCGCGATACATCAGAACTGGGTACAAGTCACGAGGGGGAGGAGTCTACTCCAGGTGCATTCGCTAATGGATATGGGGCCAACTATACACCTTCGCCACTGCAAAAACCATTCACACCAAACTCAGGCGTCAACGGCCTGACTAATATCCCGAACAAACATTCATCACATCTGAAGGGCGGCACTTTGCATGCGATTGTCAACGGAAACGATGCGAACCCTCGTTCATTATTGAAAGACCATCAAAGGGACGCAGCGTTTACGACAAGAACACCACAGAGCCTGAGTCGCGCATCACATGCATCTTCAACCCCCGAGCTTCCGCAGTCACACGAGCAGCCGAAGAAGCATCGAAGGACAAACTCTCTTCCGGCGAAAGGAAAGACCACTGAGATGAAGGCGAATTCAAGCATACCTGCAGAGCTTTCCTGGCCAGAGTTTGGCAGGCAATGCATTCTAGCAGCAGAGAACAGTCGGCTCAACCCATTTACTCTACATCCTGCTGAGTACGAGCTGTTACGATATCATGTTACTCACGCCCAGGTTACCATCTACCTAAACATCAGGAACGCGATACTTCGCTTGTGGCATCGCAATCCCCTGGTATACGTCTCTCTTGAAGAAGCGGCGGGATGCGCTCGTGACAAGCGTTACTTCGGCCTCGCGAAGGTGGCACACTTGTGGCTCATGAGGAACGGATACATCAACTTCGGATGCGCTGAGGTGCCTGATACTACTGGTACACTACCCAAGTCGAAAGCCAAAGTCGCACGAAGACGGACCATCATCGTGGTGGGTGCGGGTATGTCAGGGTTAGGATGCGCTCGCCATCTGGAAGGACTGTTCGCCCAGCTTGGTGATCAGTTGACAGAAGCAGGAGAACTTCCACCTAAGATTACTGTCCTTGAAGCTCGCCCACGCGTTGGAGGCCGTGTCTATTCACATCCCTTTCTCAAGCAGTCGGGCTCTACACTCCCGCCTGGACATCGCTGTACAGCTGAGATGGGCGCTCAAATCGTTACTGGATTCGAACACGGCAACCCGTTGAATTCAATCATCCGAGGTCAGCTCGGCATACCCTACCACGGTCTTCGCGACAACACTATACTCTACGACTACGACGGCACGGTTGTGGAGAGGAGTCAAGACATCTTGGTGGAGAAGCTGTACAATGATGTCCTCGAACGAGCGGCAGCATACCGAAACAAACCAGCAGCTCATAGGACGGTAGAAGGTGATCGTGACCTGATGGCCTTTGGCCGTGAGCCAGCCGATGTTGATGGTCCTACCGTCGCCGAATTAGAACACTCCGATGCTCCCCTATCCGCAAACGCCGCGAGCACCGCGTCAATGAAGCAAGAAAAACCGACAACGGGCGTGGAGAAGCTAGCTGGTAGAGCCTATCAACTCAGTGCTGGCTTCAACCCTGATGTCACAGCAGCTGACACGGTACAAAGTATGGGTTGGGAGCTCAGAGCAGGTGCATCAAGGACGCAGTCTTTAGATCTTGACACGATCGCGAAAGCGTCCCAGTATCCCACACTTGGGCAGACGATGGACGAAGGGCTTCTCCAATACCAATCGCTGGTCGATCTGAAGCCTAGAGACATGCGTCTATTAAACTGGCATCATGCTAATCTTGAATATGCGAATGCAGTAAGCGTCAACCAGCTCAGTCTGAGCGGCTGGGATCAGGACATCGGCAATGAGTTTGAGGGTGAGCACAGCGAGGTGATTGGAGGCTATCAACAAGTTCCGCGCGGACTTTGGCAATGTCCCAGTCAACTAGATGTCCGTTTCAACACCCCTATTAAAGCCGTTCATTACAACACCGAGGAGCAGCATCTAGGCAAAGCGGTCAGGATTGAGTGCAGGAACGGCGAAATCTACGAGGCCGACCAGGTTGTTTTAACAACCCCACTGGGAGTGCTGAAGTCTGGGTCAATCAAGTTCGAACCTCCTCTACCTGACTGGAAAAAGGACGTTATCGAACGAATGGGTTTTGGTCTCCTCAACAAGGTCAGCTCAACTACGTGATGGCTGCCACCCTTTCTAATAATATGCATAGATCGTTCTAGTGTACGAAAAAGCCTTCTGGGAGCCAGACCGAGACATGTTCGGTCTGCTCAACAAAGCAGAGGAGGAAGCCAGCATGCGACCGGAAGACTACTCTACGAAACGAGGACGATTCTATCTCTTTTGGAACTGTATCAAGACAAGCGGAAAGCCAGTGCTGATAGCGTTGATGGCAGGTGACGCTGCTCACTATGCCGAAGCAACGTCGAACGATCAGCTCGTCAAAGAGGTCACGGACCGGCTCGACGCGATGTTCGCACCGAATCACGTTCCACTCCCAACCGAAGCGATAGTGACGCGGTGGAAGAAAGATCCGTTTGCCCGAGGCAGCTATTCATACGTCGGGCCACAGACCCAAGCAGGAGACTACGATGTCATGGCGCGACCACATGGCCCACTACATTTTGCAGGAGAAGCGACGTGTGGCACACATCCCGCAACGGTGCACGGCGCTTATCTGTCAGGCCTTCGAGTCGCTGCGGAGGTTGCTGAGACAATTTTCGGACCTATCAGGATACCTAGCCCACTCGTTGAGAAGAAAGTGGTCAAGATCGAACAATCGCCAGGGACACCCAGTGTCGATACGAAACGCCGATTCGAGCCTGCCGTTCCAGCATCGACGTCAAAACCGAGAGACAACAAATCTGGACGGATACAACGCGACGAGGACTATGAAGCTGCCATTATAGGGGCTATATTGGAACAGATTGGTGAACGTCCAATCAAGCCAGGACGCACGGGTGTCAACCCGTTCCTGCTCTTCACCAAGGACTTTTGGTACATCTGCAAGCAGGAGTGCGATGAGGCTCACAAAGCTAGGACAGGCAATCCTGAAGCCAAAGCACCGAAGCAGGAGATCCGCAATGCTGTGGGTTTACGGTGGCGCACGGCAGAGCAAGAAGTCAAGCAGCCCTACCTCGACCAAGCCAGCAACGCACGAGACGATGCGACGGCGAGTACAGCAGACTTCAAAGAGCGCGTAGATACGTGGGACAAAGAAGCCGCACGCATACGGCGCGAGTACATCCAGGCCAACCCGCCAGAGGGTGGAAACGAGGAGCTTATTCTTAACAGTCGTACAGCCATCGAGCTAGGAGCTGGCAAGCGACTGCGGAGACTATAAGTCTTGTTTTGTTGTATCATTCATGTGTTATAATTGTGTTCCCAGGGCTATTAGCATTTCGAGGAGTTTGTGCTTCTACTAGTCACGTAGGAGTTGAGATGGAGTTCGGGTAAAAGGGTGGCTGAGATTCTCGCGTGGCTATTTTCAACGGCAGGCGCACAACAATGCATACCCGCCTTGGGCATTTTCGTGAGGCGACTGTATTTAGTACGTGTATACTTTGTGTAATTCGTTGTCCACACCGACAGAGGTAGAGATGTAGTGAGTAATACGGGACTAACATGAACGCATGACTGCCGCACACCCATTCGGACCCACCATGGATACCCTGTCTTCGAAGCTGATATGCGGGGGATGTGAGCCGTGCTGCATAAGACGGGAGGGTGCCCGCCTGCTATTGAATCATGTGCATGGCCCCAGCAATATGTTGAGATGGGTGTCGGTGTTGGACTTTGAGTGTAGTTGACAGCGACTTGGCGCGGTTGAAATTCTGGACTGTCAGGCCTGGTGTCGTCATGCTCTGGACTTTTACAGTGCATGTCACAACCACAGTATGGGAAGACGCTAGAAGCAGTTCCCTCGTCCCCCAATGACGATCGCTCGAGGGCAGCCGACAAGCGCCACGGTTGCTTGCCAGTCTTGTTCTAGAAGCGCGGCGCATGACTGGTGGGAGTTTAGCCTCGATGCAGGCGGTTGAGCGTCTTGTCCATCAGGCACACCGTCGGCGGGCTGGGCACCGTGCCGTCGAGGGCCAGCGTGTCGTGATGGGGGAATCAGCATCAGATGTTCTATGCATGTTCTTCGGTATCGTGCCCCACCGCGTGGGTGATGCAATTCGCTGGTCGGGACAGCATTGGATGGAACGGCTGGCTTCAGCGCGTTAGTCCGAGGCGGTTCCTCGTTGGCGGGGTCGCGTGTGCCAGGTCGTGGGGATCTCTCGGCATCGGCCTCTCTCAGGGCGCTTCTAGTCGCGTTAGCTATCCCAAAGAGCCATGCCTCGCCTCGCCTTGGTCCGTCTTCCGGCTCTGCTTCCCCAACGTGCCAGCCTTCCAAGCCGCTGTCCGTGAATTGCATCCTTCACTCCTCGTACCTCTGCCGACCTCCATGTTGCCCTTCGCTCCTTCCACAACCCTGGGCCCGCACCCAGCAGCACCTTCCCCAACCCGTTCCCACCACGACCGTGCCCCCATCGCCTGAAGTGCTGTCGCATTAGCCCTCGTCCGCCTGCACCCCACCCTTTCCCTGCGCACGATACCCCAGCCATGAGTTCCTTTTTCAGTCGCATCAAGTCGGGTGCTGTGAGTCCTCCGCGCCCTCTACCGTCGCGCGTCCATCGGCAATGGCTGGCCTTGACTGACATATCATAGCCGCCGTTGAGCCCAGCGACCGGCAGCATACCCGTCAGGAAAGACCCCAACGCGCCCGAGGTGACGCCGCTCGAGAAGCTGCTGCTCAACGCTGGCCCTCTGCGCGGCGACGGCAGCGACAAGTTCTTCGGCTTTGAGAATGTGAGTCTGCCTACGTAACGGCCCTTCGCGAGCCGCCTGCTGACCACGCTATGCTCTAGTTTGGAAGCACATGGTATGTACACGTCTCATTCCCTCCCGCCCCGACACATACTGACTGCCCGCCAGCTACTGCAACTCGATAGTCCAGTGTCTATACTACTCAGTGCCCTTTCGAGAACAGGTCATCAACTTCCCCGCGCGCTCGCCCCCAGAAGCCCTCGAGAGGCCCACGTCAGGCCCTCTTAAACTCAACACAAACCTCCCAAATGGCCAGAGTACAGCCCTCTCGCCCACGGGGCGCACCTCACTCTCCAGCCCAAATGCCAAAAGTCCCGCAAAACCAGCAACCACGCCAGGCGCGACGAACCAGCCCCCAGGCACCAAGCCCGAGGATAACAAAGACTCGCCAGAGTACAAGAAGAAGCAGGCTCTGGCGGCCGGTCCGGTATTGCAGATGGACTACGAGAACGCAAATGCATACGGCATGAACGAATCGCTATTCTCATCGCTAAAAGATATATTCGAGGCCGTCATAGCACACAGATCACGCATAGGCGTCGTCAGTCCACACAAGCTGCTCGAGATATTGCGACGAGACAACGAGATGTTCCGGACACCCATGCACCAGGACGCACACGAGTTTCTGAACTTACTGCTGAACGAGGTCGTAGAGAATGTCGAGCATTACTCCAAGTCTCGCCCTGCTCAAGTGGAAGAGATAAACGAGGACGGTGAGACTGTAACTGATGGCCAAGTAGTGACCGCGCGAAACTCGGTGGCCTCTGCCAAGTCAAACTCTGGGTGGGTGCACGAGCTGTTTGAGGGCACATTAACGTCCGAAACAAGATGTCTCACATGCGAAAACACATCACAGCGAGACGAGGCATTCCTGGATCTGTCTGTCGATCTAGAGCAACACTCATCAGTGACAAGCTGTTTGCGCAAGTTCTCAGAAGAGGAGATGTTATGTGAAAGGAACAAATTTCACTGTGACAACTGTGGAGGTCTGCAAGAGGCGGAAAAGAGGATGAAGATCAAGCGGTTACCCAAGATCCTTGCCTTGCATCTCAAGCGTTTTAAGTATACCGAGGATCTCCAACGACTGCAGAAGCTCTTCCACCGTGTCGTATATCCCTTCTACCTCCGGCTGTTCAACACCACCGATGAAGCAGAAGATCCAGATAGACTATACGAGCTGTATGCAGTTGTGGTGCACATAGGAGGTGGACCCTATCATGGTCACTACGTATCCATCATCAAGACGCAAGATCGAGGCTGGCTGTTATTTGACGACGAAATGGTTGAGCCGGTAGACAAGGCCTATGTAAGGAACTTTTTCGGTGGAGAAAATGTGCTAGCCTGCGCATATGTCCTGTTCTACCAGGAGACAACAGAAGAGGCCATGATGAAGGAACAGGAAGCCGACGCCCTGGCAGAAGCAGAGCAAGCTGCCAAGATGGCCCAGGAAGAAGTCACGACACCGAAAGCGAACGGGGTCAATGGTCAGTCATACCATACCTTCCATAACGCGACAACACCCACGCTTGAAGAGGGCGACAAATTCGCGAGCCTAGATCATGCAGCTACAGCCCCACCGCTTGCACAGGTTCAGACGAACACCGACCATCACCCTGTCGAACACACTACAACCCAAGTTCCCGCGCTAGCCGCGCGCAAAAGCAATCTTGGGCTCTTCGGTAAGAGCAAAGAAGAGAAGGAACAAAAGGCTCAACAGAAGGAGCTTGAGAAGCAAGCGAGGGAAAAGCGCAAAGAGATGGAAATCCAACGGCGCGAAAACTACCGCAAACAAGAAGATGATCTCCGCGCAGCACTCGAAGCCAGCAAAGCGTCAGCAGCTGAAGAGGAGAAGAAACGTGTCGCGAGTGGGGAGGTGGCACCACCACCTCCAACTGCGGGTGGCGAGAAAGACAAGGCTGCAAATGGCTTTGGCAGCGTCAAGGGCATGAGCGGATTGAGTCGTTTTAGGCATACATCAATGAGTCTCAAAGCCAAACCCAAGTTCTGGTCCGGAGGCAAGGATAAGCACGACGGTACGCCAGACGAACACAACCCGCCAGATACGCCCACAACAGACACCGACAAGGACGGCAAGAACCGCTTCAGTCTAGGGCGGAAGAAGAGCACGTTCAAGTTCTAGGAGGCTTGGAATGCCGGGTCATAGACGAGTGTCATTGTTGCATTGTTAGCTTGGGATCCAACAAGTTTACCTGTTGGAGTCTCACCTTCCGAGCGGATGAAGGCTAGAGAAAGGGTCTCTCTTTACCAAAGCGTCGGCGGAGCGTTGCATAGTATCTTTTTCCCTCTCGCAGTCTCTCTCTATATCTTGTTAACCTGACGATGGCGTTGTAATTACCACCCCCATGGATTAGGCGGGTGTATTGTGCATATTCAATCTTCGGAATACCGTTGTAGCGTACTCGTTTGAGCAAAACTGCGAGTCCATGGCGACAACAAGAATAGCGAATTATACTGTTTCTCGGGCTGTTATGACTCTTCGTTGCTATCGTTTCGACATCTGTTACGAGTCTATTGGGTTGGACTGTGCACGGTGAGGCTGTTCACTTCGTACCTCGACAGTGCTCTGCTTGGCCGGGGATATCAAAATGACTTTGTATGTGGTTTATCATTTGACAGGGGGGGTTTTCGAGACTTCCATTCCTCGTGATTTCCAGAGATCATCTACTCTTACGACGCGGAGGAGATACTCTGGAGTCTCGAAAGGGTTGTTGTAGCTCAACAGGCTGGAAGCAAGGAAAGAAAGACGGCTCAAATCGCATTAATATATGAGAGCTTGCGTACAGCAAGAGAGAGGACGACATGAACACGGGGCCTCGATTCCGAACAACATTTGTGCTCGTTCCAAAGTTACTCATACTGGCGACTTATATATGGGTCGTTATTCGTGGAGCAAATCTATGCTTAACAGCAGCTTAAGTCAGTCTTCCGGGAAGTAGATGGCTTGGTCTTTACGTTGAGTCTGAGCAGCCTTTAGAAAACCCATGGATATGGCAAACACATGTTGGAGAAGAGTGTGGAGAAGCGATGGTTGTGAAAGAATTGTGTCCAAATTATATTCGATGAAGTAACCATATCCATCAGTGCCGAAAGAAGAGAAGTTTGCATCTGCAATTTTTTGTCCGCAGATTAGACTAGAAGGTCAAAACGCAGACACTCTTCCGCAATGGACCGACGCCCTCGATGCCACCTTTATAAACGCCCGCTACTCAATGTTTGCCGCAACCCGCTATACTGATACACCACGCACGCGTGCATTCTGCACCACGCGTAAACACCATCGACCGCCGTCTATGAAAACTTCCACCGGTTACCACAGTTCATGCACTCGCAGAAGGTTGTCATAGGTTCATCAGCGGACCTAGTCTGCGCTTGACTGTAGCTAACCATCTTCTGCTTGCACTTTCCGCACTGGAACTCCTTGGAAATGGCCTTTTCGACCTGTGCAACCATGGCTTGGTTCATGTTGAGCTTCTCCAACTCCTCGTCCTCTTTTTTCCGCGCATCCGATTTCATTTCATCGTGTGTCATGACGACAAACTGCTTCGCAGGTATGTCGCCGCTGAATACGCGCTTGCGGAGTTGAGGGTTCGATTTGTTCTTGAGGTTCTGGAAGAGAGAGCGCATCTTTTCCTTGTAGGCGTTGTTTACGCTACCGGCGTTACTGTAGGCGGCGGCTTCGACCTGCTTTGCGACACCGAGGATCTCGTCAGGCACTACGCATGTCAGTCAAGTACAAGTTAAACGATATGCTCGAACTTACTCGCTTCACTCATAAAGGCCAGGCCATCGTACATCAGCCTTACGCAGTTGTCGCGTGCCTCGTCCCCAGTGACCTGGTATTTGACCTTGTCGGTCTTGTGATTACGCTTGTCGGCGGCGATATCGTGCTTCTTCTTGGCCAGGCTTGGGGCCGGTGACGCAGTCCCTGAAGGTGGAGGAGCTGGTGAAGATGCAGCGCCTCCATTCGCGGCTGCTTTTGCTGGACCATCCTTCTTGGGTGGCTGCTTCTTCTTGACCTCGTCCCTCCACTTCGCTACCAGTTCTGTCGCCAGCTTTTGTACAGCGGGGTCCTTGTGCGATCGCAGACGGTTGATGGTGACACCAATGCGGGTTGAGCGCAAGAGATCCTCGGTCGCTTGCACACCCGTCTTCAAGTCGTTGAGCAACTTGAGCACAGAAGCGCTTGGCTCGCCCTCCGCTACGGCCTTTCCGATGGCTTTGCCACGGAGCTCAATCTCTTTGGCGTCCATTGCCATAGTCCAGGCAGTGATCCTCGAGGTGCAGTCTAGACTGGGCGCAAGATTGCTGGTGCCTTGTTGAAAGCGTCGACGTTGTTTATGAAGTCGCAAACACAATAGAATGAGCCTGCTGCTTGGGCGCTTGGGAGAGGTTCTGTCGCTGTCACGCGGGCAAGGTCTCTCTGGTTTGTTGTTGCGACTGAGAAGGTCGGAGGTTCGGCGCGGGGTCCTTGAGCGCGTCTGGAGCAGGTATACGCGACGTTCGTAAGCGGAAGTTGTCAGCGACTGTACAGGCGATAGATGGCAGCTAGGCGGGAAGACGGAAGCAGGTGTGGTGCGATGGCATCGTTGCTTGAGATCTAGAAGTTGCGTTTGCTAAAGAGGCCCGAGCTCAGCAACGCTAGCCTCCGCGTTCACCCAAGGGAAACCGCGACCGTTTACTTGGGATCTACCGGACTAGGGACCGACGACAACTGCTGCAGCCGTAACCTTCTACCTTCGGAACTACCAAAAAACCCAAACCATCGCCATGTCCGAAAACGCGGCCCCAGGAAGCGCAAACAATACGGGCGCAGACAGCTCGCGCGGAATGCCTTACTACGAGAGACTGCGACGCGACTTGCGCGAATCGCTCAACAAGAAGCGCTTGATCGACAACAGTCTTGTCAGTATACGAAATAACGCGTTGTGAATTTCCGTGTTGACTCTTATGGCAGCTACAACTAGAGGACAACATCCTCCGAGTCGAGACGCAGTACCTCGAAGAGACGAGCGCCGGAAACATCATCAAGGGCTTCGACAACTACATCAAGGGAGCGGCGACTACCACAACAGCAGGAGGAGCCGGCACCGCGACCAGACGGAAAGCGCCCATCAGTGATGCAGACCGGATATTCAGTCGGAGCTCTACAAGCTTCTTGAGGGTATGTGGAGAGACATTGGGCTTGCTCGTGGACCGCCAGCAAAGCGATACTAACTGCTCTCTAGGAATCGTCAACACCGGGCTCTGCGACGCCATCGCACGCTCCTACACCAACTTCGTCCTTCCCTACGCGCGAATCGAGCCAACCCACAAACGGTGCGAGGCCAGGAGGAAGCAAAAAGAAGAAGGCAGCGGACGACGAAGACGAAGACGGCAACAAGACGAAGCGACAAAAGATTTCCTACGGACGCGAGTGAGCACCCGATCCAAGACGCCGACATCGCCCGCTTCGAAAGCGGTGGGATACAAGAGCCCTGAAATTACAAAAGAGTACCAAAGTTTCTCCTAGCGAGCAATTTGTTCGAGGACGATTGCGCGTCCTATGGGTCCCGCGACACAGAATCTAACAGACCTACCAACAAGATAGGAAGGTACAAAAGCATCGGTTAGGCAGCCGGAGCTGCGCGTGTTCAGCTGGTGGATACCTTACAACAGGCGGGAGGGATGAAACCGTCGTAGATCAGACTTGGGAACGCGGGGTTGGTTCAATCTCGATATGAGACCCACTTTTTGGAGGATAACGTACTACACCACCAGCGGACGACAACGCATCTGTGCTGACTAGCTGGCGTCGTGGTGGAGATTGCTTGATGCTTGAATCTGGTGCTTGCTTCGAGTGGTCGGAGGAGTGGCGGGTGGAGTACGGCTTGGCATTCCCTTACGCGCAAGCCGTGTTTGTAGTCACCGCTGGCGGCTTCATCTCAGCGAAGCGGATTTCATGCTTGACGAGGGTTAGCATAGTGGATCACAAAGTACAATGCAAAATGCAAGTTCCGCTTGTCGCATCTAAAGGATCGCGAAGGATTCAGAGTAATCTGGGAATAATGGTAGCGAAGAAGCCTGTCAAACCTGCTCCCCACAGTTTCGCATGATATATCAGCATCGCAAAGTGTATTGAAGATGAGGCACGTATAGCCATAGTCGACCAATCCCTGTCATTGACTGCTGCAGAGACCCTTCTTTTCGTGAAAATGAAGAATAGCAAGGGCATTAATGCATGCAATCCCAAGCCTCATATGATTGTTTCCAGGCGGCGTGACGACGACCAGGATTGAGATTATACTACCAGCCATGGTCGCTTAACCTGAGACGACTGCGCAGGAAGTGCATGCTGGTAGGCTATGGACTTCGCATCCTGGGATATCACGGTATGCGGAACTATAAGCCAACGACACCAGTTCGCTTCTGCTAAGGCACTCCGCCCTCGCTTCGTGAGCGTGTCGGTGCATGGTACTACTTGAAGACGCGATCGTCGGAGATTAGAATAGCAGAGCGAAAGGGCGTCTCCCTTACGAACCAACGGCCAGAATGCAACACTGGCTTGCATGATGGCTTACAATTCCGTGTGTGGCCACAAGGTTTCAAAGACCGACCGAAATAGCGGAGCCGGAGCGGGTGGCGAAAAGACAGCTGTTTAGGAGCATGGCGGACATACTTTGTCCTGAGTGGTGGTTCGGCGGTATTGCAAGCTAGATTACAGCGCATTCTCCGGGCACCAACACGCGCGGCGGAAACCAGTAGCAAGCGGAGCGCAGAGTCACGCACTCGCATCAGTCACGTTCTCGTAACGCGATATGTTGCCTCGAGTTTCGCGATGCTGTAAGTCGTCGCGTCCCTACGACGATCTTTACTCGAAATATGGCACAACTCTACAGCCGTCAGGCACGCTACGATCTCATCTCAGGCTGCTTTCGGACCGTCTCCAGCGCGCGACCCACTATGACAAGCGAGCATCGTGATTGGCAGTGTCTGAGAAGGAGAGAAAATCAAAAGTCCCGCAGCCGACACGGTGCACAAGGGAAGCCCGACGTCAGCACTGTCGGGCGCTTTGCGCTTTCGAGTGAAACAGAATGACATCGTTGCGTCCCACTCAGCCTCGTACGCAACTCCGACTTTTGTGACAGGGTCAACCATGACCGACGGGACCGGTAGGTGTGAAGCAAATGATAGCAGAGAACCAAAGCCTGAGGCGGCCCAAGGTGCAGCGGCAGACATCCCACTCGCTGAGGTAGCCTTGTAAGACAAATTTCAGGGTCCGGCGGCGGCTAGCAAGGGGGTGACGCTTCATGACGGGTGCCAAGATTCATCCCTTGTCGTAAGCCCACCGCTCACGGGACGCTGAATGATGGCATTGCGGAGACAGGGTCATGACGATGTCGCGTTGGCTAAACCAGCGACCGAGGTATCGCAAGTGGTGACCGGAGCCCGCGCCATAGTCCCGAGCCAAAGGACCGCTGCCGTCACTATGTCAGCTGGTGAGAAGAATTTGGAAAAATTTCGAGACAGAGAAAACGGAAGATGGTGTGCATGGGATAAAACAAGGGTCTTTGATTCAGCCGCGTTCCTATCCACAATATGGAGGAATGCGTCATTTCGATCCCGCTGCCTGTATTCGACGACTCAGTGTCGTGTCGAAAAGCCATCCTGGCTTGTGCCCCCATTCGGTGGGTGGCTACTATGCGCGCGCGCTGCAAGCTACTACTGTACAAACGTCATTGTGCTAACCGACCCTTCGCATGACTCTATGTCGGGAAAGGTTGGTTGCTAAAAGAGAGTCTAAAATATTAAAGGGTATAAGCGAATGGTGATGACAACATGCTCCATGACGACTATGGGTCAAAGCCCTTGTCGAGCAATGTCGAAGATTAAATAAGCAACTGCGGGCGGGAAGGAACCAGGCCCTGATGAGACAAACGCGTAATGTTACAGGGTGTTGAAAATCGCTCGGAAACGGAATACTCGTAATTCGGAACACCAGAACGCCGTGGTGGTCCCTCGGGTTGAGGGCCAGGTGGTATCTCAGTAAAAAAACCGTGGGCAGCGATAGGTAGAAGAGGAAGGGCCGTCCCAGATTGTTGTCGGTTCGATCTAAACGGTGCTATCTCAAAACATGAGATGTACTGAAGACGTGTGCGACGCGCGGTTGGGATGAGTCCTGGGACGGGGTCGAGACAAGCAAGGCACTAGATGCAACCAAGGTGTTGATCTTCTAGTGATCGACGCTCTCGGGTGAAGGGTGGTCGATACTGCCGTCGTTCTTGTGAACCTTGCGATGTCTCCTCAGGTTGGAAACGACTGAGAAGTGGCGACCACAGCCATCAACTTCGCATGCAAATGCTGCGATGATGTCAGTGTTGTCAATAGTAATGTGCCTTGGTTACTTACGCTTCTCGCCGGTGTGGCTGTACATGTGCGTCTGCAGCGAACTTGGTCGTGTGAAGCGCTTGTCGCAAATCTTGCACTTGTGCTTCTTTTGCGAGCTGGAGGAGACCTTTGAGCTGAACTGGCTCATCATCGACGCAGGCGCAGGAGGCATATTGGCGCCGAGGAGCGCATTGGGGCGGGGCAAGGTGCGCGAGTTGCCCAGATCGACAGACTCAGATGCGGAGCTGTAATCTGTTACAGAGCCCTCACCACCGTAGTACCCGTTCGGGCCATAGCTGCCTGATGAGATTGACGAGTGTGTCGAGTGTGCGGAAGGGAAGCCGTATGAGTCGGTCGAGCTGCGGCTGGTTCCTTGAGAGCCGTAGATATTCCTTGGAGTAATGTCTGACTGACTCAGGGAGACCATGCCACGGCTTGCATCGAGCGCATCGCTGAAGCTGTTGCGCGGTTGCTGTGCGTTCATTCTGCTAAAGTCAACAAGTGAACTTTGGCGTTGTCGTTGAGCTGCGCTCTCTACGGACTCGTAGAATGCTATTGAGGGGACTGACGGATGTGAAGAGCGGCGGGAAGCATCCTGCTGGTATGCGTACGGGCTCCTTTCTGTATTGCCATAGTCCACCTGAGAGTAGGGCGCCGAGGTGGGAGCATAGGTTTGGTTTGGTGATGACCCAGATGTAGGATAACCGGTAGGGTATCCTCGCGACATGATATCTTCAGACGTAGCAAGTAAGTTCTCTGTTCCGAAAGTACCATCCGGGAGAGTAATACCTTGTCCCATGGGAGGAGCTGTGACTGGCAGACCGTGGAACGGAATCGCGATGCTGGTAGGCCGCTGCGCGTCTACATTGGGTGCGACGGTCGTTTGGTACAGTTGCTGCTGCGAAGCGCCGGTTGACACCCACGGGTTGGTGAAGTGTGGTTGTTGCTGGGGGTAGCGCATGTGATCGTAGCCCATGCTGCTAAGCTGGGGTTGTTGGCGGTTATCGACTGCCATTGCCATTGCGATGTCGATGTCGAACGGAGGGGAGGTGAGGTGAGGTGTGGTTGATGGGACCGGAGGAGAAGGTGGTACAAGAAGACGAATATGAGTGTTACAACAGGCACTCTATTCGTAGATCCAGGTGTGAAACGTGATAGTTCGAGGGTTGAAAACGTGGAGATAGTCGATCACAGGTACTCAGTGGTGGGATCTGCGACCTTTTGAATTCACTCTGACACTGGGGACTCCCGTGCTGTGGTAGTCCAAGTCGAGTAAAGATAATCCCTCTGGTATGTCGATCAGTTGACCTGTACTAAGCAGGAGCCGTGGCGATGAACCAGCGAGATTAGGTGTAGGGCGAAAGCGGACACCAGTGACTGGGTGGCAGACGCTCGAGCGTTTCAAGTGAAGCACTGTGCTTGCAAGGAGCAGAATGCCCAGCGGGTGCAGGGGCGGACCGTGTGGGCTGGGGTTGCGTGTTGCGTGTCGCGGTGGAAGGTTCGGTAACGTTATTCGCTACAAAAGCAAACCAGCGACAAAGAAGTAAGGATGTGAGGGTAACGATGATGAAAGTAGTATTGATAGTCTCTGGTACGAGTTAAGGCAAGAGACAATTTAGGATTGAGTAAAGCTTAGAGGATGGTGAGTGTTGATCAGTAGGCGATTTGTCGGGGAAGAGAGCTTGATAAATTCCGCTCCTTGAAGCGTTTACGTCTTTTGGGTTCACAGCACCTCCATCATAGGCTTGCAGCCAAGCATAGTGAGCAGGCAAGTTGGCTCAAGACCCCGGAAGCACCTACGTCGGTGAAGACAGGGATCATTTGCGCTAAGGCACCTCTCTGCACGCTGCTTTTAAGCGTGTGGGGAGCGTTATTCAATGGCCTGCCCACGGCCGATGTGGCATCCGCGCCATTGAGCACTGTGGGCTCAACAGCCTTCAGCTCCCGTTCACTCACGCCAGCGTCTACCGCTTGTCCATTGCGCTATCATCGGCAGCCCTCTCACCCGTAGGAGCCATTGATTGCGCCAAACAAGCCCATGCCGCTAGGCAAGCCTTTCGTCTCTGCCAGACAGCTGCGAATCAGCGGGCGGTAGGCGCGGGAGGGATTTTTGGCTTTTGTTTTGGCGTGCATCCACCAGGCCAGGGTCGACGAGGGGTATCGAAGTAGACTAGTGTATTCACTCACAATTGCATCCTGCCGTTTTGGTCAATGAGCGCTAGCCTGATGAGCGATGAGAGTGAAATGCTCCGCAGTGATGCTGACGAGTGCGGCAGGCCTGGGAGTTGCCCTGTGTCCTCATCCTGGCGATATCTGATCACCCCCTAAGCATTGCTTCTGAGACTGTCCACACTCGACGCTGCAGAACAACGGTCGCCTAGCAGCACGCTCCACCACAACCAAGAAAGGGACCGAAAAGGCGGCTTCGCGAGCTTGCGGTTTCGTGGTGCATCGCGCCGGACACTGGCCGGACAGTCTGCTTTCGCGTCGCGGAGTCGGACCGCCACAACTATCTCCACGTTGTTGCGTAAACTCGAACTCTGTGAGTATCTCTCCCTCTGCCCTAGCGTTGGTTCCGCCCCTCTCCTGACTCTGTGCTGGTGCACGGCGCACTCTTGGAAAAAAAAGCGCCCGAAGTGAAATTAGTCCCCTGAAGCAGTGCCTGTGCGCATTTTCAAGCAATGGGCAAGCGTTTGATCGCCGTCCATGTTGCTTTGGCCGCAACGACCGTAGCTTAGCCAGATGGCGGGTCACGAGTTGCGGCATCCACAACAGGCTCGGGAACTGCCTTGTCCAATAGGGGCAGCACAGCCATGTCGGTCGGTGTACCTGCTCTGCACATGAATCTGTACTCGAGGACTACCACGCTGGACCGAGTCCTGAGCAAGACATGACTTTGGGCTGCTCTCAGAGCTCCAATCAGTCACAGTCCCCAATATCGGCTTGCCCTTGGGATGGAGGCGTCATGTGTAGCAGGGCTGGTTGTGTGTGCGGCCACTATATCCACCAATGACGAAATCCTTCGCCGATAGCACGCTGGCGACGATTGGGACAGGTCGTTTCGTGCTCCGTATCTTCGGCCTGTCATTGACGCGGACCGGATGGGTAGCTGGAGGGAATGATGAGAGCCAAGACCCATTTGCACACCCCGCTGACACGCGCGCTGGTGGAAGGTGCTCTAGGATGTGGGCGCATCATGGGTGCTTGCTGGCAATGTCGTCATAAGAAGCCCGCCATAGCGCAGCCGCTAACTACTGTAAGCGAGCTGTCATTGGCGCAGCCCCCAAGCGGTACCTGGCGACAGTGAAGGCCATGCAGGATGATGTAGGAGCGGTCAAGCATGCAAATGATTTGCCGCCCGGGATATTGCCCATGCTATGCTGCACAGCAGCCATTGTCGCTGTGCGTTATACCGGCGGGCAGAACGCTGACTTGGGCGTTCAGCTCGCATCGTGGCTTGGGGCCTTTGTCTGAAAGCGAGTGGCAACCGGCAGAAAGCATGCACTCGGAAACTGCCATCTCACCGCTGCATGCCTGGTCGGCGTGAGTGGTTAGGTCTTCGAGCAAAAGGGCCGCCTTGCATCCATAGCGCACGGAACAGCCTTCCAAACCCCCTCACTGTGTTCGTGGCTCCGCGGGGCCTGGTCATGCAGGGCAAGATCTGTTGGAGGAGCGCCATCCCGCTCAACATCGAGCTTGCAGCCTGCACTATCAAAGTCACTTGAGCGTCAGGCCTCCACTTCGCTGCATTTCCTTCTGGCGCTACGTTTGCGTGTGCATGTGTCGGCGGGAGTGGTACCCTACTCGAGTGGTCTGTGAATCGAGCGCGCCATCTGATGCCCTACTATGCATCGCAGTAGGAACAGTACAGCAAACCAAAAACAAGCCGACGTAACCCATCCCGTGCCATCCCCAGCGCGTCTGTTGCAAAGGTCGTAGGGTGTCGGCAGCCGCTCGCTCGGCATTTGGACGTTGGACCCTGCATTCGCAAGCCATGCCAGATCACCGAAGTTTATTAGCCGTTGTCTGTGAGCATCCTGCGCCCACTCGCCAAGCCATTTGGGTACTCGATAAGCTCTAGGGTGGATTGTTTTTTTATTTCCGAGATCGCACACTAGTTTTGCAATACGAGTGATAGCACGAGGCGTGTGGAGAAGCAAAGTCGGCTTTCCAGACGCATGCGGTACCGTAGACAATCTATGTGCAACAGCATTCCATACTTCTGGAGATCGTCAGTAAGCGTTTCCCCGCGATCTTCATATGAGCCAGGCATGCGGCTCTGCGAGATCGACCAGCAGCTTAGGATTGTCAGGCACATGTCTTGAACACGTTCAACGGAGCTGCGCAGTGCAGCAATGGGTTGCGCAAACACCGTCCGCCGAGGCTTATGTGCAGCTAGTGCTCAACAACCGCTCCATAACCGCATAGCGCACAAACAAACTCCCACTAGAACCGGGCAGCAAGTGAACCGAACAACGCCTAAACCAGCGTCAAAAAGCCAGGCAGTAAAACAGCAAAAGAAAACAGTCGGCGAGGCAGCGAATCAAGTGCTCCCGACGCTCTGGTACATTAACCACCAGGTCCATTTGCTAGCAAAAACACTAGTCACGGGCAGCGGTGCAATTGCGCGCTACAGCCAATGGCAGCGTGGTCAGCCAAGAGAGCGCTACGACTCGGCAAGCCGCACTTACGAGTTCTCAAGCCGCCCGATGTAACGTTCATCGAAACTGCGGGAGTAACGCGGGCTGTCAGGCTGTCAATCTTGGGGGTGGCTGCGCAACGCACGTCTGTGCTACAACAAAGTTTGAGCTGGAGATTCTGCATGTCCGATTCCTATCGCATGATCTCCAGAAAGTTCCCGCCCTCCTAACGGATAAGGTACATGATCATCACTGTCAAGCCAAGGAATTGGGTAGGAAAAGCAAACACTTTCCACTTCGCAAGGCCCGAGAGACATGGAACACGAGAATTGTGATGTGGTTCGCAGATCAAAATCTTTCTCTTTCCTAATCAGATAACGCGGCATCACAGCCGTTACTACTACCCTATCTCTCCTTTATGCGTCCGGAAGGACGCGCAATGCCAATGCTTTCCAACGCGCTGGTGGGGTTTGTCTCGACATTTGACTCGAGTCGAAGTCCACGTTTTCATTCTTTGCCCGGCTTGAAGGAGAATTATCGGATAACCAGGATGTGATCAGACGCACATGATCTCCACGAGCACGTGCATACTGCATGAGGAAAGCCGCATTCCCCTTTCTGACAGGACATCGCATGGGTCTTCACATCTCGGGGCCTGAACGGGTCAGGACGCGCATTGGCATTGAAAGCCCTGCCAATGAAATGAGGCTCAAAGGTCGCCGAGCAAAACCTCCATCTAACTTCCTGTCGCTACCCTGTGATGCATCCCTATCTTTCTGTGAAGTTTCCGGTACTGTGGTTGAGTGTCTAAGCGCTCCTGCATGACTTCTTTCTTGCAGATTGACTTTGACCTTTCGAGCAAGTGGTGCAACAGCAGGCAGTGCGCTGTCAATGCTTGGTCTGTAAAAAGGAAGGCGCGGGCGCCTTCTCGACATGTCGTGGCTCTATTGATGTTGAAATGACGCTGGTCGTGATGTAGCATTCATTTGAGCATTTCATCGAACGACGTGCTCTACGACTGTCCGTTCGCTTTCGTGATGGCGCGAGCTCTGAAGTCCCGGTCGTGCCAAGGTAGACTGTCTCGTGTTGGTCTTACTATGGGCATTGTTCGCCCTGTTTGAGTTGGCATCGTCCAGTGAACCAGACTTCTTTGTTATGAGAGAGTCTGATTCTTGTTCATGGGCTAATTTCTCAATGTTTGCCTCAGTCAGAGGCATTGATGGTTCGTTCTGTGGCCCCTGAGAGCTGTTGTGGCGGATGAGCTGTGGCCCGACTATGGAGAGCAGTTTTTCGTCGCGCAATTTCGTGTCTCTTTCCTCAGCGTAGATACGCCGCATAGCCCGCTCACCCTCGTTCTCGTTGGACCTTGTGAATGCTGCATCGCTCTGGTAATGAAGGCGGTCAAGTTCAGCGGTCAATGCCTGCGCCGTTGTTTCAGATTCAACCGACAGGCCTGCCGTTCGCGGGTGATCTTTTGCCCTAGAGCCCACCTTGGAGCTTGGGGTTGCGACGCTGTGTTGATCATTGTCGTTTGTGGGTGGCTTGCTTTTCGCCGTCTTTCGCCGTCCTTCGAGTGCCCACTTGACAAGCATCTTCAGGTCGTTAGCGGGCCCACCAGTTGGCTTGGGGAAACCTACCTTCTCCAGCAGCTTCCCTTTGACTGGCTTGGCGAGATAGTCCTACAGAGTCTTAGCATCTCCTATATCACGAATCCGAAGGTGTGCCCGGTGAAAACTTACATCCATACCACACGATACACACTTCTCCTTGTCGCCTTGGATCGCGCTAGCCGTCATGGCAACGATCGGAACACCTCGAATTTCGGGCATATTGCGCCATGGCGCCTCTGTCCTGATAGCATGGGTGGCGGAGTAACCGTCTCGAATAGGCATCTACAATTCCAGTTAGCAAGCAAAACGTGCAAAGACTCGTACGAAACTGCCTCACTTGAACGTCCATCAGGATGATATCCGGGCGTGGGTGTGAAGGGCCGAACTCCTGCATTAGATACTCCAAAGCTTCCTGGCCGTTCCACACTGCATTGACCGAGAAGTGAAGCTTTTTGATCGTCTTGAGTGCGATTTGTTGGTTGATGTGACTGGTCGTTTATTAGTCACCTTTTTCATGAGGACATGCTCAAGCGCAACTTACTTATCCTCGACGACGAGAACATGAATCTGTTGTCTTTCGTTTTCGGGAAGACTCATCAGATGATCCGGAATGGCTGATTTGAGCAATGGGTATGGTGAGCTCCCATTAGGAAGTTGTGGTGTCAACGGCGGTGTGTGGCCTTCCGAGCTGCCACATGAGACTGACATGTCACTCTGAAGTCGATCTGGAATTGACTCTAGATGAACTAAAGGTGATTCTCCGTCTTGCGAAGGCGCACGAGTAAACGGTATCCAGAAAGTAGCAGTAGTACCTTGTCCCAGCTTCGAGTCCAGCCATATCTGACCTTTCATGAGCTCAACCAGGTTCTTGCTGATGGTCAAACCCAGGCCAGTTCCACCGAAGCGTCGAGCCGTGGACGAATCTGCCTGACTAAAGGGCTGGAATAATCGCTTGCGGACCTCCTCTTCTATGCCAATTCCAGTGTCCTCAACGTTGAAGTTGACCGTGACCATATCCTTTGATTCTTGACTGATGGAGACGGCAAGTCTTACGGTACCCACCGAGGTGAATTTGATGCTGTTGGTTAGCACGTTGGTGAGAATTTGCCGTAATCTGCCTGGATCTCCCATCACGCGCAGGTCTGCCTGAACCTCATCTTGTATGGAGCTCTGGTAATCCAGACCTTTCCTCTGGGCAGCAAAAGACATCATCTGAGCGGGTCAGTAGGAACAATGAGGTCATATACTGTACTCTGTGACATACCTTGTTTACGTCTCGGAGAACGACGCTGAGACTGAACTGTACCTCCTCAACGTCCAGTCGTCCAGACTCAACTTTCGAAAAGTCCAAAATGTCATTGATGACCGTCAAAAGACTGTTCGCGCTTCGATGGATGTTCTCGGCACATTCCTTCTGTTCCTCGTCCAGGTTCATATCGAAGAGGAGCTCAGACATACCAATTACGCCAGCGATAGGTGTCCGGATCTCGTGGGACATGTTAGCCAAGAACTGCGACTTCATCCGACTTGCTTCTTTCGCTGCCGCTTCATTGGCCAGGAGCCTCGAATTCTCCTTCTCTTGCTCTTTGAGTTGTTCTTCTCTTTCCCGCAGCTCAGTTATATCCATAGAAACACCAATCACACCGTTCACAAAAGCACTGCCTTCGACGCCTGCAGTCCTGGAGGCGCTCATGAGCGGTACTAGACGGGTCCGGTAGTAGCGAGCTTCCGACAAGTATCTTCCGTTTACGACCTCGGCTGATTGTTTTCCCTGTAAGATCTCCTGAATAGGACCATGCCAACGCGCTCGATCGTTGCCACGCAACTCGAAGACATCGAAAACGTTCTTTCCAACCAGTTCGTCCTTCTTGTGTCGTTCGCTAGCCGCAATATCTCCTTCCAAGACCTTGACCTCATTGTTGCGGTCGATGACCCATAGGACTATTTTCGCGTGCTGAATGACCTGCTGTAATTGCTCTCTTGTCTGACGAGCCTCTTGACGTGCTAGGACCAGGTCGTGAATATCGGTACATGTGCCAAACCACTTGACTATGCGTCCGGAGTCATCGTAAAAGGGTAAAGCTCGTCCCAACATCCAGCGCCACTCTCCATCATAGCGCTGACATCGGTATTCTGTGTTGTATTCTTCGCCTGTCTTGAGAGAGTGGAACCAACGTTGAGCAGTTGCTGCCATATCATCTGGATGGAACGGTAGGCGCCAGCCCTCGCCTAATGATTGATCGACAGTCAAACCTGTGTAATCATACCACCGTTGAGAGAACCAGTCGTGAAGCCCATCAGGTGTAGTCGTCCATACCATGACTGGCATGAAGTTTGCAATGTACTCAAACTGCTTCTCGTTCTCTTCAATCTGGGCGGCAATTTGCTTGGTATACTCGGTGATATCCTTGAAGACCACTATACCACCGAGGAAATCCCCAGTCTCTTCGTGAAACACAGGCTCTCCATTGATCTCATACACAATCCGAGTACCTGTTAGCGGATGTCGCATACCGATACGCCGTCCTCCGACTCTTTCTCGTGTACGGCAGACCTCAATAATGGGGAACTCGTCGAGGTCCAGAAGGCGCTGGAAATCTTCGGTCCAACAGGTAAACTGGCTGAGGAAATCTCGCTGGTCTCCAGGCGCATAGGTGGAATCTTTCGAAAGTAGTCGCAGGAGGGCTTTGTTTGGAATTCCGAAGCTTTGGTCTTTCCACATTGCTGTAAAAGGGTCAATCAGAGACTATCAGAAAAATGTGGAAACATACATACCGTAGGCGGGCATGGTAATAGAGTTCAAGATAGCGTCCTTGAGTTGTGTCGCCTTTTGGAATATAGAGGCCGAATTTGCAATGTCAGCCTTGCCCCTAGTAGGAGGACCTCGAGGTGGGAATTCAGGCTGCTGTAGTGTAGGCGTAACAGCTTTGGAATTCGAATTCGAGCTGCTTCCCGAACGACGGCCTGATGAAGAGCTGGAGCCCGAGCTTCGGGACTTGTCGAGGCGAGCTCCCGTGTTTGTACGAGTGACTATACGACTGGAGGGTGGTGGCGCACTGTCAGCTGCTATTGCACTTGTGAAAGTCAGCGTGTAATATTGGGTCTCTTCAATGCTCCAAATGGATATGATGCAAGATGCCTGCATTGCATTTTCGTAATCTCCCTTTCTTTCAGACTTGTGCAACGTGCCCTCGGAATCCAAAGAAAGTGGCGCAATGACCACCTCTACTGATACGTCGCGTACCGTTGTTCGAGAAAGGTTCGTACTGCTCAGGCGCGGCAATGGTTTTGTCGACCGAGGGTTTCCTTGAGATGTCATGCTCGCTGCGGTCGGCGTGGTGTGGCCGCTGCCCATATGCGAATCTCCATCTTCATCTAAGCTGCTTGCTATCGAGTCGTCGATTACGCAGTCCAGAAAGCTCTATAAAAGTTAAATGGACAATCCAAGTGCGAATGCAAGAGCTATGACGAACCTCCCACGTGATCAGAATTGGGGAGCCATTCTGTAGAATATCTACACCAAGATCACCCATAGTTTTGTCCTGCAACGCCTCCGATATTGAAAGATCATGAATACTTTCAAAATCAATACCAAAAAGGCGACCCATGGCCTCGTTCGCCAACACTACCGTCTTTTGCGCAGACAAGACAAGAACCGGTACTGGCAAGTACTGAAGCGCAGTAAACGAAGCCATGGTGGCTGATGGCTCCGTGAGATGCATTGACATCGAGTCGCTACGAATCGAGCTGGGAGACGCAGATCTGGAGCGAGAGCGCTCTCCCATAGGGAAGTAGCCGCCATCGCCGCTGTCGGTCTCTGTCATTATGATCACGGTGGTGTGGTGGCGCGAGTATTATAGCCGCGTAGGGTCGTGATGCGACTCGTGTATCCGCGAACCGAGGCGACCGCGGAAGATAGGGCCGATTTCGAACGCCTCAACCAGACCAGTTAACAACATGGAGTGAACGCCCTGTCCTGATCATGAGAAATTTCGCGCGCAGCCGTATTCGAGGTCGGGAGAGAGAAATGCGAGTTTGCGGCGTGGAAAGACGTTGGGCGATGTCTGTCGACACGCTTTGGGGATCGCTATACGAGGGGTCGATCGGAAGGTCTAGACCCTGACAGATGCTACCAAGGTAACTACCGATGCTGCAAAAAGTGAATCGAGAGAGGCGACAAGCACACAAAGGCACCACCAGGAAGAGGTATGAGTGAAGGTTAAAGATGTCGCGAAGTTCTAGAAGCACGCTTCCGGGATGTCGGGTGCTATAACCATGACGCAAATTTGGCAGGTGAAAGAAGTGGAAGCACTTTTGAGACGGCGTGCGTCCGTAGCGGCCATAGGGAACATCCCCGAGCGCTGCCATTCGATGGAACATGGTTGTCGGGTGTTTGGCGCGAGATCTGGGGGGTCCATTCCTTTGGCTGATCCGGCGGCGATCATTGTGGGCTGAACACTCTTCAGCTAAGGGTCTCCAGGTCTACCTAGGTAGGTACTTTCCCGCCTTCTCTTGTCACCCTTAGACCGGGCAGTACATTGTGCATGGTGATCATGTCAATGGATTGTTCTGACAATGATCTTCACTACTGTTCATGGCCTTCTGGCGAGGATAGGGTATGATCGACAGGCGGTTCAACATGCCGCCTTGTTGGAATGCGATCGACAAGCGATGCACGGCAATCGAAATTCACATATTTACGATGCGAATGTAGCTCTTCCGGAATCACGATATCTGGTGCACATGTAGAAATCTTACTGATACAGCCATACCGAACTCTGTATTACCATATCGTTGATTTGGGGCGACGTCCTGTCAAGAAGCCCGAGCTGCTTCGAGATGCGCTGTGGTATGGGTTCCGCTTACATAATCCCGATGATGGTGATGTTGAAGCCCAGGACGACAACTGTCTTTCTGCTAGGCTGCTACATCGACACCTGCGGCTCTCAGCGATACCATCTTCGCATACCGTAGTGCACGACACAACAACACGATCCTGCTCAAATCTTACAAATGTTCTTCTTCGGGCTCGGCGGGCTGTTCACAGGTATTACATGTGAAGTCGCATCTGATAGATCCGCTCGCTAACACGCGCAGTCGCGGTACTCCTCGTCAACGCCATAGCAATCCTCTCGGAAGACCGTTTCCTCGCACGCAGTACGTCTACCAGGTCTTCATGACCCTCCGCAATCCTTGCGCATCTACGCATCCACTGGCACACGCGAATCTACAATTGAGCATCCGACTGACCAGGTCATAGTTGGGTGGACGGCATCTGCAGAACCCGGTTTCGGCGGTCCTCGCGACGATGCCAGCATAAAAGCGCGATTGATCAACCTCGTATCCTCAGTACGGACACTCATGAGGTGTACGTGTACCCCTCCATTCTCTCCAAGCCCACGTCCCTTGGAGGGGTGGAAGACCAAGTCAGGACACAGTTGCTGACACGATGCAGTACCGTTGATGTTGATCAACACCCTCATGATAATCTATCTACTAGTCCTCGGCTGAGCGCGGCGCATACACGTTACGAACCAGATCCCGACGATTTCGATTAGCATCTATACGGCGCAGGAATGGGCGTACGCAAGCGTTTGGCAGTGCACGCTACAAAAGGTTGACTTTATATGACGGAGTTCATGGCAACAAATACTTTATTGAAGAGCATTTGATATCCCTGCTTGAAGCGAGCGACTTGGGGCAGGACATGGAGGAGAGCACACCCTGATGGGATTGAGTGGGGCTGTTGAATCATAAGATACCACGTCATTCTCCCGCTGGAGTATGCAGAATTGAGCCTCACAAATTGCTTTATCTTTGGGTACGTTGCCAATGTGATCCGTATAAGCAAACTGGTCAGGCATATGGAAGTGAGAGAATGGAAATGGAGACATCTCGAGATTATGTGTAGTTTCAACAAAGACAAGCGATTGAATAATCCGAATATAGCGAATGATTTTGCTATCTATGATATCTGAGTCCCTAGAGAAGAGTGCAGATCGCGCTTACTGCTAAGGGAAAATTACCAAATGGTGAGGGTGTCGTACTCGAACACGACCTCGATTTCTCGATTTCCAGCACAGCGACGAATCCACGCAGATATTTCCTTTTCCGAGTGACGAGCCCACGCATTTTTCTTGTCCCAAGACATGCAGCCATAGATCACAACGCGCTCAAGGCCTATCATTGTTTCCAAAGTCCAGAGGGCGGCCAATGCATTGTTCTGCACTATATGCCTACCAGTCACCGGGATAACCTTACGAGTGAACTTGAAAGCCCTTCTAGGGACCCTGGACCTGGTTATAGCATCTCATTGCGCGTTGCTGAGTTTATTCAGGAACGCCATGGTATCCTCGGGCGGAATCTGGAAAGCGTAGAGCTTGAAAGGTAGGAGGCGTGTCTCGGCATGGATCTGGCGGCTGACAGCGAGGAGCCGCAGATCCGCAGATCCGCAGGGAGGGGTAGGCGGCGATCAAGATGGCTCTTGTACATCTCTGAGAACTTGGGAATTGTGGTGTCGCGAAACGCATAGGCATAGATTTGGTTGCGAATGTCGCCAGGGAGACGCAGAAAGGCCGACTCTCGCTGGTTGCGCGTGGTGCTACGGCGATATTAGCAATAACCTGGACAGCGCGAGAGTTCTGTCACAACTTACATGATTTCTGCCTGTTGTTCTTGAGCAAATCGGGCGCCGTCCCTTACTACCCGTACCATCGTTGTGTTTCGTACGCGATCCAAGCCTGGTGGTAGGCAAAACAGAAGGAGCGTCGAAGGTGGTTTCCAAGGTTACGAAAACAGTCCAATCGGGCTAGTGACAGCAAACAGTCCTCTGATGTCATCCATGGATTGCTGTGCATTATCGGGAGATGCGCCTCTTCTCTCACTTCAAACGACCTTCACCTCCTTCGCCACTGCGGCACAAAGTTCGACACTCACTCCCGCGCCAGAAAGTACGTGTATCCAAAGCCTCTGTGTATCACTCAAACGGTCGTTCTCACTTTTCACCTCTGCGAATTTGACTTCGCCCTTCTTCCCCTCTTCTTCTGGAACTCGCCAAAGAAACAGATCGGGTACACCCCCACCTCTTTGCCCGTATTCCTGTGCCATGACTTTGCACACCGTTGCCAGCGCCTCACCGTCGAAGCAGCGAGCGATCTCAAGCAGATCCACAACGTCGTATGTCCAGTCTAAACCCACAACGCAAGTCCGACGCTCGTGGTGGTCATCGTAGATCCTCTGGATGATGGCGGGTGCGTCGCCGTTTGATATCTCGTTCAATCTTGCGTTGATCTCGGATATTCGTGATGGATAGAAGGCGTCGGTATGTAAATCCAATGGACAGGTCTGATACGGTGTTTGAAAGACATTGGGTACATACGTGAACAAGACGTCGAAGAACAGGTATGCGAAGAGCGTTCGTACAATGCCACCTTCGCTGTGATAGCCTTTCCAGCCTTGGTCGCGGTAATGCGAGAGACACATGGCTTCAACCGAGCATTCGCCGTCCTCGCGCGGATCAATCCATATCGTCTTTCCACCCCGTCGGCCAAATTTCGAATGTGGTGAGCTATTTCGTCTCGACAGTGAGGGTCTTTCGCGTTCGATGCGTGTTCCCTCCATGACAACTTCGACCGGCTTCGTCAAGCGGACGTGTGAGAAGTCGTGTTGCAATCGTTTAACAAATTTCAGAGATAGTTCAAGTTTGGCGATACGCTTCTGCAAATCATAGTGATAAATAATGTGCACGAGGTTATCCTGCAACCCGTCTTCACAGGTCTGCAAAGCAATGAGCTTCCAATGCCTCTTTTGTTTCTCTGCGCTTCTGCCCTCTGCATCAGCCAGTGCGGCCATGTAGTGTTCTTCAAGCAATGCTTTGCGCTGATACCAAGCTCCTCTGCGAGAATGATGGAACAGTCGCTGTTGCAGCAGTTCATTCAAGAGTTCGTGCTCGCGCCTGTGCTCCTTCTTTCGTCTAAGTATATCAAGTGTCTTGTGAATGATGCGCGTGTATACCCAAGCTGGCGAAAGGCGACGAAGGTATGACCCTTCGCCACTTTGGTAGACGCTGTCCTCTTTTCGCTGCTCTTCTTGAACAAGCACCTGCCAGCGCGGGTATACCTCCTCAAAAGTATCCATGATTTCTTGATACCCTTTCTCCGTTGGCCTTCCGTTGAACTCCAAGATGCTGTCTATCCGGTATTGTGTCCGTATAGAAGCCTCATACTCGAGCAATAGGGACCGAGAGGCGAAGATGTTCGCAGATCGAGAGACAATGTACTCTGGAAAGTTCCAACGTGCTATCTTCGCCAAAATGATGGTTGTCAATGACTTCTCGGTCCATTCGGTAGAGCGGTAAAAGACAAGGTGGACACGTTCGAAGAGCTTCAAAGTGGCCAGCGAGAGTCGTATACAAGAGCCAGTTTCTTGCATAATCCTCCGCGTGAAATGCGCATCGCGGTTAGCATCATCGGAGAGATCGCCTTCTGGCTCTAGCTCGACATCGGGCGTTTCTGGTCGGGATCTAGATACGGAAGATGCTCGTGACATATCCGAATCCGACCGTTTCAATCCAACATGGCCCAGACCGGCCTGTTTCTGACTTGTGCGTCGTAGAGCCTTCAAAAGCTCACTCTTGTTCTTTCCCTTGACCTTGGCATCCTTTGCAAGAGCCTTCAGTTCGTCAAGTTTCAACAGGGATGATGCTTCCTCAAGTGTGCTTATTTCCTCCTCAGATCGATCCGCGAAAGTGAACGTGCTGCCCAGTGTAGTGCCTGCAGGGGCCTCTAGTTCGCCCGGATGCGACTCGACTTCGGAGGAGGAGACTGGAAGGTCGTATGTACGTTGCAGTGTCTCGGCTGCTGCGTCAAGATCTGAGATGTCGCCATGGTAGCCCAGACTCTTTATGCGATGCCATGCGGACGTCTTGCGAAGGAACAGTCGTACGTATCTATGAGAAAAATCGCAGTCAGTATGATAGTAGTACTCGCTGTACTAGATCTTAGAGCTTACAGATATTGCGCTTCGTAGCCTATCTCTCTCCACGTCCGGAAGACTTCTGTTTCGGCCTCATCAAAAAGGTGGCCTTCCTCGTCCAGCACAGTATCCAACGCGAGGTTGAATGCGTCGACATAGAGCGAGCTTTTGCCCCGAACCCATGATCGCTTCTCCAGGCGCTCATCTGTTCCGGCTGTCTTGCTCTCTTCCTCCGCCTTGTACGCCTCATACGCCTTGATGGCGTCATCACCTGTGTCAACTTGTGGTAGCGCACTCTCTAGATCTGTATTGTGTTCTTGTTCTTCCTCTTTGATCACAGTGCCACCACTCTCGTTGTCAGAGTCAAGCACTTCGCGCTTTACGGCCTTGCGAGGTGTTGGTGGAGGTTTCTTGGGGCTATTGCCCGTCTTCTGGCGCTTGGCCGGTCGATCTTGCTCGCCATCGAAGTTGGTAGATTTGGGATGCTTGATGAATCGGGTTATCATTTGATTGTGTACCGAAGGACTCCGAGGATTGAGCGCCATTGCGAGGTCGCAGCAAGCTGCGGAGCGGCGCCTCGAATCAATGCAAGTAGCACTCGCCACAGGCCAAGGCGACGCGCGAGATCGCGCTGTCACGAGGCACTAATCCTCAGCAGGACTTAGCGTATTCTGGCCCCTGACGTCATCGCGATGCCCTTTGATCTTTGAGTGAAGGACCTCCGCCAGGTTCAACGGACCTGAAAGGTGCCCAATCGCCGAGTGAAAACATTTGTACCAAGTGTACTTGCACAGGACGCCTTTGCTACGTGGAGTAAACCTCTTCATGTACTATAAACATCTAACCGCCTTCATGGGAAGTGGTCTAGGTGAGGATACCGCAGCCACAATCGACAGCTCTTAGTACTTGCCTAACACGGTAACATCTGCTCCAGGTTGAGATGAGATGCGACAGCAATATACGTGTGAAACTCTGCCTCTTAAGATCTACGTTAGGCAGAACCTGTTAGCAGCGATGTCCACTAAGAAGAATAACGACGCTAGCGGAGCAGGTGGAGGGTTGCGGGTGAAGGATATCCTACCGCAATCAATGGCTTTCTATATTGCTTAATTGGGTAACGTCTAGCTCAAGATGAGTCGAAATCCGATACATTCAGTAGACCCGACGAAGCGCGTCTACTGACAATAGGCCCGAGAGTTGGCATCATCATCTTCCTGCCTGCGCCTCCGGCCCTTCGCACCGAACCACTCTCGACTGAGCCAACTCCAACCTACTTCCCATCCATTGGTCACTTTGAATCTCTACTTCAGTATCAATCTGTACGCCCATGTAGGCAACACCAGGTACACCCTTCCGACTACTCGCCGCTTCCAAATCTCCTCTCCTGTCGTCGCTTCTTTGGATATCCTCCGTTCCCACGAAGGGGTCCTCGCTTTCTAGTACTCTCTGCCCAGATGCATGCATCGAAATTACACCAGATTTGATATCATAAGCGAGCTCGACGTCGTGTGAGCTGAGGTTTGTAAAGGTGCGTGCACGGCTCTGGCGTTTGGTCCTGGACAGGTTGCCGTATCCATGCGAGCTTTGTCCAGGCATCTTTGACTGCCCAGTGGCATAATAGCTTGTGTGCTCACGAAGGAAGCGTATGTGTTCGCGGAGAAGAGGCCAGATGCCAGGGAGATTAGCTACGTAGACGGCAACAGATGCCTCACGTGTATACCACAGCATGTATGTGGTGGAGTATACGTCCGATAGATTGTAAACTTTTGTCAGAATTGCTGCGACGATCTTATCGATGGTGTCAGCAAGAAGAAACCTCAAGATGACAGGAAGGGGAACGTACAACAAAGATGCCCATGCTGAATAGTATGCCCAGCACAGCTTTCTGCTTCAGAGGAAGAGAGAGCGACATGATCATCGGTATCGGCACAGCGATTATGAGCACATCACTACTTATGTTAAAAGTTGCCTGCACTATCGCGAAGTGCTCAAGGGTTGTGCATTGCGGATTTGGCGGCGGTACTGCCCAGTATCCTACGAATGGGCGGCACGCACTGAAGAAGGTAATTTCGACAGAGAACCAGCCAATAACGACCCAAAGTGCAGCCGCTTTAATCCACTTCATGTTCGTTGTTCCGGATAGCATGCGAGCAAACATGAACAGCATGCAGGCTTTCAGAGACCAAATGACGTTCAGCATGCACTACTGGGTATTAGCCGTGCGTCATAATGTGTATGTGTCTCAGTAGCTGTTAACGTACTTGCTCGGAAACGACGACGATCTTTGATCCTTTAATTCGCTCATCGATTTCTTCTTGAGCGAACGTGGAGAACTGCTCTGGCGGGAAGAGATTACTTCCACCACCCGTTGCGATGATGTTCAAACACACAATCAGCCCAGTATAGAAAGTTGGTACGGCTGTTGCCATGATCCAATCATCTGCTGCGAAGACGGTCAAACTTCCGACTCGATGCCACCGCGCATATCTGTTGTCAAGAGTGAGCATGGCGATAGGTCTCGACCGGGTATTACTAACGTGCGAAGCAAGATCATAGCCATGCCGATGCCGTACAATATCCATGACTGCACCGCCAATTGCTGCGGGAAGTCGGACATGTTGGTCCCTCCTACGATCGGGAAAATGATGCTATCGCCCAAAAGTCGTTCGGGTACAGGTTGTTGTCCACGAGATCTGTTGTGAAGAAAAATGAATGCTTGTATATATCAATTGTATCACCTCCACATGCGATGCTCCATGCTTCGGGTTGTTAATAGCTCGGCCCTTGCATAGTGTCAAGATAAAGGGCTTTGAAGCCTCGAAACAAAATGACAGCTCAAGACAATAAGGATGGTAACCGCGGGAATCCCATTGCTTGGCCAAGATAAACACACACACGCTGCACCTATCAACACACCTGGACATCAGACCATATTTGGGTATAACCCAACATACGGGACGGGTACTCTGAGACTATACCCACAAGAAACATGAATGAGCATCTCCGCGAAGGTGTCATCGGTATCCTAGAATCCTTCAGAGCTCCATGGCGTGGAAGACCCGTGGCGAAGATCACCATCTAAGTCGACCTATATAGTTAGCATGCTGTGCCAGCCCGTTGACCTTTACCAAGACTGTTAGTACGAGTCTTTGATTGGTGAGAATTGTGGCCGACAGGTAAGTTTGCCCCTGGACGAAGCGCGGGATGCAACATTCAGCGTGATGGGGTCGACCGAAAGCGTGGGATGTAGGCGCCGCCCGAGGCGGACGCCTCCAGCCGTACGGTAGGTATCGTCCGCATCTCAAACATCTGAAGGCTTCACGTGAAAGAGAAGCCTAGGGTAATCCTACTCACGGCAGGACGAGCGGTGAGTAACAGCCTCAACAACGAGAGAAACACCGTGTCGTTGACCGAAACGTGTATTTGACACGCATCACGCCGCCCAGCTCAATCTCCAAGACCACACGAGCCACTCAAGTTGCATATGAGCGTAGTGACACTCCGGTAATAAGACATGAGTTGTCCTGCCGTATATGCGTCTGTTTGCGCTAATATTTACACAGAGATGTTGAAGCGTGGAGGCGGGGAGGGTGCGCGATAAGAGAAAAAGGAATTACGACGGAATGCGGATGTCATCCGCCAAGCGATCCCTGTCACTGCCGAATCCAACATTCCATGAGCTTTCAGAAACCAACCAAGACTTGATTACAAGGGACCTATCTCAAAAGAAACATATATACATTCTCAAGATAAGGAAATATGCAGGTCCCAACAGACCTTCCAGCACTAGAAACAGACAGCGGAGAAACCGGAACAGCTCCATAGGAGATCTGCATCCAGGTACCAAGCCACAACATGCAGGGAAGGACCAACCACGTACACCAACCCCAACGCCAGAGAAAACGCTGAATGTAAACGCTAAACCGCTCAGAAAGCTCCATGCATAGAGAAGACATAATCCATGAGCGAAACACTGATCTAAAGCGCCCAACTGCCTTTCCTAACGGCAGTCCCGCGCCCCCCAGCCATGAATTCGTCTTCAGCCATGTGGGGGTGTTGCCTCGCCCACTCCTGAATATAGATGCGTAGGGCGCGCCAGCGCATGCATGTCTCTTCGGTAATCTGGGTGTCCTTCAGATTACCGTCCTTTCCTAGACGGATGTAGCCACGAGATTTGGCAAGGTGATCGTCTTGTCTCAACTCGGAAATTGGAATGTGCGAAATCTTTGAAAGCTCTTCATCGAACGGACGCGCCATTGATGGATAGCCTAGTGACAGGTAGTTGTACACTTGAGTGACAAAATTGTCACCAAATTCCTCTTCGATGGACTGCTCGACAGCGAGCTTCTCATCGATTCCCGAGAAGTCTGTTTGGCCAAAAGTGATGCCGGAGCTCGATGCCGGAGGCGTAGGTGGCAACAGACTCGTCGAAGGCGTTGGACAAGGCGACATGGGATTTGGCTTCTCATTGTGGGGCGTGAGTAGACCGGTTGGCCCGCGTGGGGACTTGTCTCCACCATTGACGCAAAATCCACCCCACAAGCCATGCGTGCTTGAAGCTCGGCTATTGGCATTGGACCATAGTGATGGTGTTGTGCTTGTTTGCCGCCCATTGCCCTTCCCACACCACAGACTTTCTCCTGTTTCAGACGCGGCTTTGGACTGCTCCGAGAGATAGCACATGGCCGTCCTAACCGCGTCGCATCCTTGAGTAGGGTCAAAACGAGATGGCTCCGGTGATGCACATCGCGGGAACTTGATGTCCTGCCCAAGCATGGGAGGTCGGGCTTCCTTGCGTTGGCGCTCTAATTCAGGGTCTTTTCGCTCATTCGCAAACTTCTTTGCTGTAGCAGCATCCAGAAAGCCGGCTGGGTTTCCGAATGGACTGGAAGCAGGCTTGACATACTCTTTCGGCTTCTGCTCCTCTTTACCGGCTTTCTGCTTCTCCTGATACTCACGCATGGCAACTAAATCCCAATTGACCTGCGTGAAGGACGATTCTCGCTGCGGCTTGGCCTCAGTGACTGATGGCTCTGAGCCTTCTGTGTCATGATCCACGTAATGGGCCACGGGTTCGTGAAAGTCGCTGTTCGGGAACGCAGCTAAGGCCTGTTCCCGAAGCTGTTTCTCTGCAGCTTTAGCAGCCAACTCAAGTAGGTAGCCAGCAGAACTGTCGTCGACACTTTCTCGTCGTCGAGTAGCTTCTTTGTACATGAACGAATGGTCTGAAGTATAAGGTGGCGACTCGGTCGGCGATGGCGGCGCAGATGCTTCAGACTCGGAAGACTCAATCGGGTCTAAGTCAGGAACGCGGAACGAGTGCTGCGAGGAGCTAAAGTACGACCGGCGCCTACACGGTGAGGCGTTGCGTTGTATCTCCAAAAACAAAGGGTTCTGTTTGATATCAAAAGTCGGTGTGTTTGTTGGCGGTGTGGGAGGGATTCCCAGTATCCTTGCTTTCCGGGCACTTATTGCAGAGTCCGGGGTAGCCTCAGTCTTGTCGGACGGTTGTATGGCGGGAGTGTCGTCCCCAGCTTTGCGATGCCTTTGGGCAGTTTCGATCAATTGCGGTCGGAATTTCTTCGTAGGCAGTTTTAGCGAACCCTTGTACTGGCAATTATAGCTGGAAGCCGCTTCCATAGGATCCGCTTTGAATTTCCCGGTGGGGGATGTTTGTTCTTCCCAGTCCTTGGCAAACTTCTGACGACTGCTTCGTGTGGTCGTCTCCACTGGCTCGGGAGCAAAGCGACGGTTGGATCTCTTGGTAGTCTCAACGGGCTCAGGCGCAAACCTACGGCTAGACTTGGAACTTGATTTTGTTGTCTCTATTGGCTGTGGTGCAAACCTCCGTGGCTTCGGCCTCTCGGCCTGTTGTGCCGGAGCTTTGTCCTGCTCTGCCGCAGCCTTGTCCTTGGAGGACGAGACAGTTGTCTCGATGGGCTCGACCTTGAAACGCCTGGGAGGAGCTGCTGACGCCATCTTTAAGTATGTCCAGCACTCGACGGGAGCTCCCTGATGCTATACTTATACAGGCAATGGATATATCACCAATGGTGTGTCTTCGCCAATAGCAAGACTATGCGGTCGCCCGGGTAGACTAGTGGCAGACGCCTAGTATCTGGGGAGGTGCGGAACCGAAGCGGGGAATTTACTCGGAATATTTCGGAGGCATGTAAGTGCGTACGGGCGCTGTTGAGCGTGACAGCGACGTTGCGGACAATGCTCGGTGCAAAAGTAAGCACACGCAAGCCCCGCTGGCGGTATGTTGTGGTGGAAACGCTGGGATGGAGGGTGCAGCCGATGCTGGCTAGTTTGGGGGCAGGGAATTGTTTGCGGCGGTCGATTCGGAGGCTCGTAGGGCTCAAGGGTGCTCGTGTGGTCTTGGAGCATGTCAGTCGCGTGCCATTTTGCTTCTGGACGTCTCCCCAGCTCGGGCTCAACTTACTGCACCCCGTATCGCAGTTCCCACACGGCCAAGGGTTTGTCGAACTGCGGAAAGCGTTTGAAGGAGAGGTTGCCGAGAAACATGTGAATGGCACAATGTCTAGTAGCTGGCGCTGGTGTATGAGTGGTGCAGAATGACGTATGGTGGAGCGACTGCTAGGAACAGCCCGAGAGCTACCGCGGGGGTTTGCGGGTTTGGATATGCGCGTATGTGCACTGATGGTGAGCGCCGTCAGTTATATCCAGGGCGGACGTGATACGGCGTTGCTAAACGTTCAATCGTGGAAGACGCTCGTTGGGTGACGGCAGGGTAGTTTCTTGTTGAGCGCTTCTCGAACCCCTGACAACCCTAGGACCAGCACGATCGAGGCACTTAAATTGTCTTATCAATGCGTGCACCGCTATTGACACAACAGCTATCCATCAGACTTGGACTAAATGGGCTGTGGCAGAAAGTTCTAGGGCTCCGTGGCTGTTTAGCAGCTGCCCGATGACAAGCCTCGTGGGCGGAGCGGTCAATCAGTGGAGTCAGCACTCTGCACCCAACCGCATCTTCGGCACGTTAATTCGTTCAAGGATGCACGGTGCGACCGTGGAGAGCAGCCGTGTGGGTCTGCGATGAGAACTAGACAATTCGATGTCGAGCATCGGGGATCGACAAATGGCATGCGCTACTCCACGACTCCAGACTCCACGCCCGCTTGCTGATCGAGAATGACTACAGCCGTTAGGTATGTCAGAAAGTCTGATCTGGCCTTTGCCTCGCAGTGAAGGCGATGCGGCATTTTGTGTGGAAATTAATGCTTTATTTATGGGAACCCTAGCCACGTACATGTCTCCGCTGAGAAGAGCCATTAGAAGGTCAGGGCGGCATCGTGTACTCCCGAAACCGGCCGCTGAGACAGGAATCTTTTTATATGTGCGTAGCCATGATAGCATAATTTATAACCATTCGATGACACAATTGCAGCATGTATATGCGCCTACCATTCACTACTGGCGCCATGCTCAGGCAGCATACTTCGAGATCCAATCTCACGCTGACCATCCGACTTTATGAGGCGCGGGCGATCCCGGGGTGGCTTTCACGGTTGACATATGCAGCATGAACGACGGTTATTGTAGCCAAAATTAGATAATTCTACCATACCTCCACTTAGTGAGAGTGTTCCTAGCCTAGCCCGTATCTGCTTTGTTTCACTCCGCTACGCCTATATCGCTTTCCTCTTCACATTGACCAGGCATCTGGCTGAGTCCTCACGACCGCTCTTTTTTTCCACTTTATGCAACTATCGAATACATCCACAAACATAAGTCTGCCATACGCCACAAGAGATACTTAAAGGCTGCGCTCGCTACACAATATTGAAAGATATTCTGAGTGTCCGTCCCGAATATCGAAAGAATGTAAATGTTCATCCCGAAAAAGAGCGCGCCTAAACGCCACCTGGGCAACCATCTACCACCTACCGACAAACGACAAAAGCCTTCTAACAAAATCATACTACCCCCAAACTATGGCGGCGAGATGTATCCATAAGCCGGCGCATACCCGCTCCAAGACCGTTCCATCAGATACCAGAGGGGCGAGCGATCCGGCACGACAAGGTGCGACGCTGGGTCTCCGCGGCAGTGCTCGTACTGGGGGCTGAGACGCAACGGCGTCTGCAGAAAAAAGTACTCAATAGGCAATTGTGTGGCAACTGGCATGCTGTGGGCAACCCAATAAAGAACACCCGGGTCGGGTGATCGGCTGCGAGCGCTGCCGCCGGCAGATGCTACTGGACTATGATCGATTGTGGCACACGGTTCGACGACCATGCTGTCTGACATGGCGGCACAGTCTTGGACGATGTCCGTGGGGTCTAGGTCTGATGAATGTGTCGTGGCATCGTCTGCATCTTGGAAAGCTCTGATCTCCTCATCTTGCGATGCGGTTATCAAGTACGGTTCTTCGTCCGCATCAACGGCTGTCTCATCGTCGCTCACTCCGCCACCGCCTTCGTCGTCGCTGGCCTTCTCGCACCCTTCTCCGCAGTCATAGCCACAATTCCTCCAATTGAATTGGGGCGGTCTGTCTGCCGATGGGCTATCCAGAACCGGCTGATGGGAAGGGTTGTTCGGATCGTCGTGGTCGTACATCTTGACGATAGTAAGAGTATCGAGCAGTCTTTCCCAAGAGTATGTCAGTTAACCTTCTGTTATATGTGCTCAAGCACTCAATATCATTTCTATCGAAAGCGAGGATGTAGCCGACGTCGACTCACTGCATACACATAGAGAAGCAGCGTCTCTTACCTTTACAGCTCAATGAGAAGGAACAGGAACAGCTAACAATGGAAGACAGCTCTGGTTGTCACAGGACAATAGTCGCTTTGGCAAAGGTAATGGTATACAAGCTAATAATACAGTTCAAAGCACCTCCAAATCAACAAACTCTGGAGAAGGGATCGAAAAGAACATCTACCACGAAACCCACAGTGTCTTTATACACACAACACACGAGCGATCATCGGCCAGCTAGATTGTACGACAGAACATACAGGACTCACTACCGACTCCGCGAGAGACACGTTGCCTGACCCCAAGCCTGAGTTGGTCACCTATTTGGCTCCAGCAACCCGTCACTGGACCTCCTTCCCCGCATTTATTGCAAGCGACGTCGCATCAGGAGTTTGAAGGACCAATATCATCTGCCCATCTATTACTCTATTCCGACACCGGCCAGCGCATTTATGACTTGAGGGAGTCGAGAATACCCTTGAGTAACCATGCGACGGAAGGATAGCATAGGGTACGCCCGAGGCGAGCTGGTAAAACCCGAAGGTAGCCGGAGTGTAGATTATTCTGCCTGATGACGGCATGTAGAATTTGTTTTGGGGAGAACGCGTCGCGCGTACATGTCCTGGAATGGCTCACCGGAGGCCGCCTACATGGGCTTTAGAAGTGGGGTAAAAAGCCACCGGTCAACACCGAGGACCATTGTAGACCAAGGAGTCAGGTCTGGCTCTGATGAGATTGGTCGCTTCGTTTTGGCATGTTGTGCATATATGTCACTGTGGGTGACGGATATTTGGGGTCGTGTTAAACAGTATTACCGCTTTTACCCTGTTCGGTCGGGAGATTTTGTTACTGGTGGATGGACCTAGTAGAGGTGTTGTTGTCTCATGATACTTTGAATATTTCCTCGTATTCTCTTTCTATCATAGTCATGGTGTAACGCGCCAATGGATAATATGCATCTAAATTGCCGTCCATTCGCCTTCACATGTCGGGTCCTCAAACCATCGAACCATGTCGTCTCATACGTCAACCTGTGGCGTTCATCTCCACCCTGCTCATTTGTTATGCCAAAGCAACGTCCGTAGCGAATTCCAGTCGTCCGACTGAACGTAACTGTCCACACGTTAGCATGATCCCATTTTCTTCCAGCTTCGAAGGATACCCACATATAACTCATACTACTCCTCAAACTGCTCTGCACAGCCTCAGGATGCCACCTGAAAATATACATAACCATCGCCCAACTCAGACTGGCAAAAACAGGCCATCCATTCTTCGCCATCGTTCTCCTCATCTCGCCGTTGCCGAACAGCTCCCATCCACCAGCACCTCCTTGAACTCCTTGTCCACTAACTCCGCCTCCGACCTGCCGTGGTTGTACTGCTAGCTTTGCCAATGCTAACAATACGCGTGCAGCTACGTATATGACGATTTGCTGAGACACGGAATTGTGAATTGTGCGACCAAAGACGGTGTAGCCGCCTAGCAGACCGGCGAGGAAGGAATCGTAGTGTCTCTCTTTGCCGGTCGGGGACGCGTGTCGGAGGAAAATCATACAGGATTTGTAGACGAGGGCGAAGAGACCGAGGTTACGGGCGTGTTGGCGAGTCGCTTTGTAGACGAGCAAGCATTTGGATCGGAAACTGTTTGGCTTTTGTCAGCACGAATATTCTCTAGTTATGAAGTAGAGAAGAGGGTTGGTAGTAAGGAGAGCGCCGCGTACCTTCCAGATCTGAAGAGGAAGATCATTCTGTAACCACGCGTCAGCTATCCACTTCTCATGAACGTACGGCCCTGCGGAAACCTACACAAGCGCATGCGGAAAGCGCACTTTACTCCCATACACAATGCCATTCCTTACACCTTTTACCAGTGTGAGGATATCGTGGTACTTTGGATCTAGCACAATCCTGTCGAGCGCAGCCTATTTGAACCATCAGCTCTCGCGCTTCAAAAATGCGACATCCGAGTTTCTGCAACATACCTCGAGGGCGTGTAATCTGTCCATGTTGTTTGTATGTGTGTGTGTGTGTGTGTGTGTGTGTTATGACCTGAGAGTTGTGTTCTGTCGTGGTTTGCTTGCGTCCGGCGAAGAAGAGCCTCGGTCCAGCGCGCGCGTTGCGATGACGTTTGCCGCTACCTTTTACGGTCGCAGAAACGCTGAGGGAGAAAATCGAAGGAGTGAAGAGAAGAATGGAAGTACAATGTACGTATCATGAGGCTGGCATGGGGATGAGAGCGAGGATTGCGGTCGGGTATAGATAGCGCAGAGTCGCAGTCGCGGAATTGCTACTGGCATCTGATCCTCGGCTCGCGTCACATTGCCGGTTGCTGCTTCCCCACATCCGTGGATTGGTGCAGCTTCGCGCTAATAGAAGGAATGGACAGGGGTGTTTGCGCTTTGACATGTGAAGATAGAATAGTTGGGGAAAGTTGCATGTGCACGCGTGCTATGATCTAATACTGTCGTTTCTTCTCTATGCGCTCAATGTAACAATACATGGTATCTCGACGCTCCCGCCTGATGCTGTACAAACGCCCCCCAAACACCATGATATGCTGCTCGACAAATTCTGCGCATCCAGCGCGAAATCCCGTGACGGTCCTACTCTACCCGTCGAGTAGGCCATCGCTTCTTTAGCTCTTCATATACGGTAAAGATGAACGCAGAACTAGGTATGGATCTCGCAACTGTGATACCGCAACCACGGTACATGCCTTTGATACCATGTTGCTTCCAAACCGCCTTTCCTACAGCGCTGAATGTCGACTTTCCGCCAGTCAATTGCTTGACATCTTCCGTCTGCATTCTCGACTTGATCGTGTCCGCAGGGTAGAACATGAAGTTGTAGGCTCCGCCTGCAACAGAACCGGAGGCCATGCGCTGCCAGACGGGAAGATCTTCGTCCTTGGCTGAAGTGCTGGAGCCCTTGAACAGTATCTTCATGCCTTCGTAACCACCAAACCACGCCGCGCCGCCTCCTGTCTCACGGATCAAGGTTCCAAATTGTCCGTGCCAGTAGCCTTTGAGGCCCTGGTGGCGATAGATAGAAGCAATGACTCCTCTGATGGTTGGTGCGGCCACGACGTTACCGCTCGTTTCTAGGGGAACTTGCATCTTACATTTAACGAGTTCAATCGGTGTTAGGAAGAGTGATGTGATGGCGCCTGCGATCATTCCGCAAAAGAGCATGCCAGAATAGGGCAGGTCTCGCTCTGGGTGTCTCTTTAGTTCAGGATAAAATCCCGAAGACTTGAGGGCATCGCCAGCCAGGCGGTACTGCAGACCACATCAGCTTGATCCACTTCTCTATTGGCACGTTACTCACACTGAAAAACAATGTGCTTGTCTCTACAGCAGCTCCTACCAGAGGCGCACTGATTCCTCGGTATATTCCAAGGAAGCCATCCTGTTGTAAAGACTTCTTGAAGCAGTCCAGTGGACCGGTGTAGCGGAGTGGCACCTGGTCGGGCTGCGACTGCAGCCGAACCTTGACCGTGTCAAAAGGGTACTCAATGTACTTCCCGACAACTCCAGCCGCAGATCCACAGAGAACGTCCTTCAAGGCCTCTTCTCCTTTGCCTATGGTATGTTCTGCAGCAGGACTCCGGACCTCTTCCATTATGACTGGGTTGGGCAGCCGGCCTCTTCCCCCCACCACCGACACCGGACTCTCTTGTGCTTCCATAAATGAAGAATATGTATGGCTCGTCAATGGATATGTGTAACTGTATTGAATGTATGTTTATGGAGCCGAGCGCATGTTGCGTGTGAAGAGTCGTGGGCGGTGAGAGGGCGCGTGGCTACTGTTATGAATCGAAGCCCATGTCAATAATGGGGTACACCGGTTGCGTTTGCGTTATGGCGAGTGGAGGAAGGTTCGGAAGTGTGTAACACGACGAAGAGAGTTTGCTCGAGGGAGCATGCAGCGGGCCGTGTGTGCGACGGGGATGGAGAAGATGATAACGCCCAACGTTGTACCAAACAGGGCAGACCTTTCTTTAGCTAGCCTGGGAAAATTCTGCAGTATCGGAAGAAAGTATTACAGGAGTGGAAAGCGCACAGCGCCTGCTAAGCCAGGCCATCAGCATGCGCGAATAAAGTATAGGCGCAACGAGCAATTGGGAACGCGCTTCGGCCGCACTTCTGCTGATGCAGCTTATCAGATCGAATTGATCTGATAACATTTGAATTGGGCGGGATTTGGGGATCCCTGGCTGGCAGCCCGCGCCGGCAAAGTGCGCTAGTTATCGATAATCGGCATTAACTTTTCTCGCGCCGCCGTGTTCTGGGTTCGAGAACTTCTGCGAGATCCACTGGTCGCGCAACACCGCAACCATGTCTGAATCTGTAGTAATCGAGGCGCCTCCTGCGACGGAAACTGCCCCTGTCAAGGGCATGAAGAAGAACGGTATGCGACTGCTGTGTGCGGTAGTTGCGACATGGCGATCTAACTTTCCCCAGGCAAGCAATGGCACGATAACAAGGGCCCCTTCCGACCAAAGGCAGGCCAAACCTCATGGGACAAGCGTAGTGAGGAAAGGAAAGCACTCGCTGCTGTCAAGGCGAAGGAGAAGGAGCTGAAGGACGAGAAGGAGTCTGAGAGACAGGTAGGAAACCACTGCTTCTGGTTACAAATAGACAGACAGGAGCTGACTGTGACATAGCGACGAGTCGAAGCTATCAAGACCAAGCGCGCCGCCAAAGCAGAACGCGAGCGATTCGCCCAGATGGAGGAGAAGATGCACAAGAAGCGCGTCGAGCGCCTGAAGAGGAGGGAGAAGCGCAACAAGATGTTGAAGTCATGAGCTCAGGTCGGATTGACTAAAGCCGAAGCATAAAATGCGGTCAAGGAAATGCCGCATCGGGAGGATGTTGAAAAGGTAGAGAGGCAGGCGCAACTGCACTACTCAGAAACCACCGGGAAAGCAAGAGCGACCGGAATCAGTCCAGGGCAGTCCAGTCTGCAGAACGGGATGCAAGCAATGATACCCTATCGAGACTTCCCACGGTGGAAGATGAAGCAAAAAGCAAACATTTAGAATCTTTTCTATGAGTAAAGAATCGGAAACGTCATTCCCTACTGAAAGTGCCATGACCATAGATGTGGAATTGCCTAGATGATCAACTTTCAATATAATACCTGCAAACCTACAATCATCATCACTGTCAAGGCTGTTTCATGATGCCCTTCACATGCGCATCTCCAGCTGGCTAGCGGAAGGAGACCCCTGCAATGACACGCGAAACTCGGAAGTCGATCTTGGAGCCCAGCATCACCGACAACTGCCTCGTTGCGCCGACCCAACCACCACCATGACATGGACGGACAGCTTCACCTCCATGCCGGTCTGGCTGACCCCAGATCTTTCCGTCCCAACCTCTACAGTTCCCGTTCGGCGACGCGCGTGACGACTGACCCCGAGAAGAAGTCGCATTCCCACCTGCACAAGCACAAGTCGTCGCGACACCACCACGACCGTCACGATGACCGTCACCGCCACAGCTCCAGCAGACGCCATGCCGCCAAAGAGGCGATGCAATCAGCCATCCAGATACAGCCGCCGACCAGCTTCGGAGACTTGCTGAGGCAGGCGCGAGGGAGCAGAGACACGAGCCCCAGTCACAGTCGCAGGGAGAGCGTCGCACCAGGGCAGGCTGATGGCAGCGTGCATGGGAAAGAGGAAAGCACCCCAGGCATCACCATCCCGCCGCGGAGACCAATCCGGCAGGCGGATGTGGAGCTGGAGGCTAAGAGAGTTGAAGCTAGAGAACGGTGCGTCTGCGTCATTCACCATCAACCCCGTAGCGTTCCCCCAAGATGCCTTCTCTAACATGGCCCGCAGAGACCTTCGTGCGGTTCTCCAGACCCTTTCCGACCAGTCCCTCAAGACGTCGCGCCGTCTAGACGACACCTACTATTCCATCCTCGAGAAAGTCTCCGTACTGCGCCAGACCATCGGAACGCTGCAAGAGCTCTCTGGCTTGACCAAGGAGCTCCACGAAAACTTCGAGTCGGACACCACAGAGTTACTGGAGGATGTGACTGGCCAAGTGGAAGCCTTCGATGGCTTCAAGACACAACAGGAGCAAGTGAGCGGGTTAGAAGAGCGCATCAAGACGGGCAAAGAGAAAGCCGATGCACTGACGGCGAGGCTCGAACGAGCGAAAGAGCGTGTCGATGCGAGGGCCAGGTCGGAAGCGCAGTGGCAGGCCAAGAATACTCGTATGGCCATCCTCATGACGTTCTTTTGTTTCCGTTCCAGCTGACATCACACAGATCGCGTGCGGATATTCTGGGCTATAGTGGGCTTCGTAGCTGCTCTCATACTAGCCCTCGTTCTCTTCCGCCCGTCGCAACCGATCGACAACCTACACGAACCGAAGAATACACTCGATCCTGCGACGAGAGAGGCGATCCTAAATGCCGACATACCAGACATAGCAAAAGAGGCAATTATAGGGCCGTCATCTAGTACTGCAGGTCCAAAAGTGGATACCCCCGAAGCGCAGGTTGTACTAGACGACGATGAGCGACTGCGCGTATTCGACGAGTTGTAATGCTTCCAGTTACTTTCCTGTCTATTTTGCTTTCGAACACCAAGATACCCCTGCAATAGTCTGGCCACGTCCAATTTCAATCTCGAAATGATCAAGTCCATTTCATGTTACCGTCTACTTCATCCTAGCCGTCAGGAGACCTATCACTGTTGTTTGACACAGGTATATCCGCATGCGTTGCAGATCGTTGAACACAGCGTTAGGCGTTACTAGGCAGGACGCCTTACCAGACCATAGCCAATGACCAGCATCTGTACAACACCTCAGCCACTTTTGGCCCCCACCCAGCCCAAGCCAACCAAGCCGCTAGGCCAGTGGCCTCGTCGCATATGAATAATACTCAGTCCTGTCGACCCTTCGCAGGTTTTGAAACACGAAGCTATCGCTGCTCTCCCGGATCGTGAGCATGGCTTCATCTTGCTCTGCATCTATGCGTTCGCTAGAGCTCAACCAAGAGTACCTTCCGACGGCCACCGCTCCAGTCAGAGCAGGCCCACTTGCAGGCAGTCTCAACCAGAATCGTTTACATGGTCTCCCGGACCACGGCCACGCCACTCACAGCGAAAGGCTGCTCGGTAACAACCTAGCATGGAGTTCAGAAGGACCGGAATCCGTATCTTCAAAGGAACAGGCCATTGTCCGAATGCATTATGATCCACCGAAGCGTTATGGAAGCTTCCACTTGGGAGATTGGCGGTGGGAGGTTGCATCCGCAGTCTTCAGTCTACTGTGCGTTGTTGCCATAACAATCATATTAAAAGTCTACCAGGAGAGGCCCTTGTCCGATTGGCATTTTGTTCACAATATTACGCTAAACACAGTCGTTGCACTTCTTTCGACCTTATCGCGGACAGCCCTGATAGTACCAGTTGCATCATGCCTTAGTCAACTGAAGTGGATTCATCTGGTCAGGTCACCACGCCCACTGCGAGAGATGCAAATCTTCGACGACGCCAGTCGTGGACCTTGGGGCTCTCTGGAACTTGTTTGGAGATTGCATCTTAAAACTAAGCTGGCAACATGGGGTTCTCTGATCACGATACTGTCTCTTGCCATGGGCCCCTTGTCGCAGCAGTTGCTCTCGTATCCTTCAAGATTGCATTTTGACACCTCTGGTGCGACCTTCTACAAGAATCAGATATATGATTCTGGCGCCGACAGGGGCGTCACCGGACGAGGGGTTGTAAGTAAGTTACATATGTTACTTCTTCAAAAGCCGTTCCAAGCTTACAACCCGAACAGGGCGGATGATGGATCCAAAGATACAAGGCGCTATTCTCAACGGACTCTACAACCTCAGCGCGCCAGTGCAAGTCGAATGTCAGACTGGAAATTGCCAATGGGATGACTTCACAACCTTGGCAGTGACCAGCAATTGTACAAACGTCACATCCACTTCTTACAACATCTGTGATCGGGTAATCGCAGGGAGAAGATGCAACTATACAACTCCATCTGGTTTCTTCATTGAGTCGTCTTCACATCAAAGCTCAGGCGGCGGAGGATCAACTCAGTTCAATAGTACCGCTCATATACAGCGTGCGCAACAAATTGGGAGTGTACTCAACAGCTCCATCGTCAGCTTCGCTACCGCCAACATGGAGTCGCCTTTTAGCATGGACAACCCAGACCTCACTGAATGTGACATACGTTGGGTCGGTCGGCATGTTCGTAACATGACCGTCGTAAACGGTACCTTCAACCCTGGAATCATACAAGACCATGAACTTTACGGCATCGCCAACCCATTCGACGCGACATATTGGGTCTCTTTCAACGTCTCGAATGAGACTACAACACTCCCCGGTAATACAACTTTCAGCGTCGGTCCAGTCGATAACGAGGGAATGATGGCGTTTCTCTCTGGTATATTTTCCTCTTCAATCAAAGACGCGTACGGTCTTGCCTTGCAAAACTCTACCAACCTCACAGAAACCGTGCAAGCTATCAGCACTTCAATGACGTACGCTTTCGGTCAAGGGCCTAGTAGCATCAAACTCCCCGGTAGAACAATTACGACGGAACAATACATAAAAGTCCATTGGGCCTGGATAAGTGCACCAGTCGTCGAAGTCATTATGGGTATTGCGTTCTTCATAGCTACGCTCGTACATACATCGAGGAGGGGCGTAGTGGCTTGGAAGAGCTCTGCCATCGTACCACTGTTCACACATATCGAGGGATGGCGTATCGAAGAAAGCAGGATGGGAAGTGCACGAGAAGTGGAGAAGAGGGCTAAGGAGATGAGAGGCTTGCTAGAGAGGGACGAAGACGGTGGTCAGAGGTTCAGACGCATGGATGCATGATCTATCCTAGGAGCCACAAGATGTACGACCATGATAATACGACGCCGACGCCGATGAAACCTCCTAACTCTGTGCCTGACGATACGCTGTGCGTTATGACCCCTGCGATGACCGCTGCAACTGTCGCAATGACGAAGGACAGGGCCAGCGGCCATGCTAGGTACGTCTTGTCGATGACATGGCCAATGCACAGGACTTTTCGCTTCGCCGCTGCCTCTGTGTTCTCCATATCAAACGAATCGGTTTCGTGGAACATCCTGCCGCTGTCACGTAGCAGCTCGGGACGGAGTAGAGCAGCTGAGAAAGTATGCGATATCTCGATGCTTTCGAAGTGCACTTCTAGTGGAAAACTTCTCCCTTGGAGGCTTGGCTGCTTGAGTCAGGACACGGTGGATCTTATCAAGTCTGACGGCATGGACCTACAGTGATGATCTCGCATATCTGAACGACGGGTCTCCGGCACCACAGCCAACGCAACATCACACGCTCCTTCCTATTGAAGCGTAGCTTGTAGAACTCGATGAGAAGAACTATCTGCTGTTCTGTGTTGAGTGCCTTGGTCTGCTTGTTGACGGAGGTGCGACCGCGTTTGGTGTATCCAATCCAGATTTCCGACTCCTCGTTGCCCAAAGTCGGAATCACGATTTGCTCGATTGTACTGGCCCTAGCTGCCATTCTCATTAGGTTGAAGTAGGCTGGAGCAATGTGACTTCATTCCCATCATTCACACGCCCTACATTATATATGATGGGCTATTGTACGCGGCGTATCCCAGCAGTGCTCTACTGTGTCTCGGACACGAAATTTTCGAACTCTCAACCTGTTGCATTAAGATACATTTCGATGCTCACAATTCACCAAAACACCGACAATTCTAATACAGTGGTCGAAAACATCGAAACAATCTGTTTGCATCTGGACGGGGATAGTTTTCTAGGGAGGCGGCAAGCCACCTCTTGGCTGCATGAGTGGCGTTCAAGAATTGCGATTTGGGTGCCAAACAAATTGATCGCCTTGCTGGCAATTCGCGAAGATGCATTAACAACCGTCGATAGTGGGTGTCGCCTGCTGCCCACTCATAACTGTCGCACTGCGCCCGCTCTTTATTTTACCATGTCACAGCGTCACACATCCCGCATTTTGCTCATAATTTTCTTTCGACAGCTATGGCAGCTACAGGATCTTAACGAGAGTCATCCAAAGTCAGCAGGCCACCCACACATTGCAACAACGTACAGGGACGATATGAATCTGAACCATCTGAGTCACTTTCACAGTCGGCTCAATTCCGTGATTCCGAAGTTCCCAGCAACATATGTGTACCTGGCGTATATCTCCGTTTAAATAGAAGAAGAATGAGCCCTCAGCCAGGTCCGCCTCAACTATATCCGGGACCGCGCTTACCGTGGGGAGACGGCAACGACAGTGGATACAGTGGATCTCCCGAGGTTGACGATGGTGGCATAACAATTCGTTGTCAGAGAGACTCGTTATGTCTGTGCGGACCCAAGGAGTACATGAGCAGTTGCCAACTACACGGCATGAAACAGAAGCCTCCAAATCATACGGATACCATCACGCCATTTCAACAAGCATCTACTCTCCAACCCAACGTTTTCCCGCGAATCCTGAAAGTTTCCAAATTACGGCCTGCTCGTTCTGCGAATGCTAAAGTAACTCCCGCCGGGTACCCATGGGAGATCTCGTCCATAGCTTCCTCTGCCAGGAAGTACTTTCGGAGGAAGATCTATCACGCAGAGCCAATAAGTAGAGCATCGATTACGGTTAAACAATCAGAAACCTTACTCAATGAGACTACTTCAGCAGAAGACAATTATATCCATGATCATACACCCACTAGTATCTCACACAACAACCACATGGCAAATGAGCCAAACACTAGTGGTCATGGTCCATCCGATCCCGGCTCGAACATTCAAGATACCACAAAGATCGGAGTCCTTGAATGGGTCGACGCAACGAAAGATGCCTGCTCCTTCCCATCTTCCACTCCTTCAGCGATTCCGAGCGCAGGCATTAGCGACACAAGCTCTTCAGCAGCTCCAGTGCAAGCTTTGAGTCCAAGAGAAAGCCCAGTTTCATCTTCGAGGTCGCGGGTCCTCGAATTTTGGAGCATTTTGCAAGACTGTGACCATGACTACAACGCGTACGAGTCATCACAGGCCGACGAAAGCATCGAGTGGTTTACTGACGACAAACATTCGTTGCGAACATCAACAACCGGGTCTGGCTCAAACGGTTCCTTGAACAGCTCTGCAACGTCGAACAGCACTCCAATCGGACTGTTCAGCAGGAATGCGCCGTCAATCAACAAGAGAAGCCTAGAAAGAGAAGGTGACGAGGACGAATTTCCCAACAGGAGGCCCAATAGGGGACAAGGTGTTTACGTTCCAGACGCATATCAGGATTCTAATCATCCCGGTCAGATGTCTTGTCCAATGCTTGAGTCACATGACTGTCAAGGAACGAATACGACAATTTCAGAGCTAATGCGAAGTCTCACGAATCGTCATCGCATAGTCATATGCAAGGAATGCTGCACGCGATTACCCATACCAGACGAGGAAAAGAGGCCAGTGACTATACTGCAAAAACATGCATCGCATGGCTGCGAACGGTACTGCATCGGTATTTCTTGCGCGAGTAGTGCCGACGACTCCACGACTTTACACCGTCGGACGGAAAGATGTCCCTCTTGGGCGACGCTTACTAAGGAGGCGAGGTGGACGTTCATATGGAGATTGGTGAATCCCGAAGCAAATCCGCCAGAACCAAATTTCCTCCCGGGGCCTGCTTTCGAGCACAGCCAGATGCGGAGGCCATGCAAACAACAAGCTCGTGCTAGAGGCAATGAGATGTCTGCACAGCTCATGCGAGATAAAGAAAGACGCATCAGTACACTAGAGAATGACTTGACTACAGCTAAGACTGAGAACATGCAGACACAGCAAAGATGCAACGAGAAGATAGTCAACCTGGAGAATATCATCGAGAGTCTCTTAGAAAGGCTACATGAGAACGGTATCGGTTTACCAGGATCATTGCGAAAGCGAGTGCAGAACGAATGTCCCGAAGTCATGGCTGCAATCCTTGCCAAAGAATCGCAGATTGTGCCTACGCTACCGACATCAATTTTTACGCCAAACCATGGATATTATCTAGGGTCAGGCGTGCCATCGACATGGGGGAACATGCCTTGTCCACCATCAGCAATGCCCAAAAAACCTGCCACCTGGGGTGCGGTCTCTCAGCAAATGGTTGGGCCGAACCCAGGCTACTACTTCCCAGAATCCAGTGAGAAAGCTCCTACAACGAGCGTGACGTATCCAACCAATGCCTGCATTCAAAATTGGGATACTATGAGCCTAGATCCTAGTGCCATGCATGCACAAGTCGGAAGACACAGCTCTTCCGAAACACCGGAGACTGTACAGCCGTATGAGTGACTCAAATAAGACTATCGCGGCAGACCTTCTCAATGCATGCGAAGAGAAAATCTTCGTTTCGTTCTCCCTCGGATGTGTGTCATCGAGAGTCGTTTCCTACCTCGGTAGACATCACACGTCATATTTCATTCGTCATGTCGCTTCACTAGCGTTCTTACTGTGCAACATTTGAGTATCTCTTACTCGACTGCGACTTCGAATAGTTTCTACCACAGCTGCAAACTTATCTTTCATGTTTCTCGCAGGGTTTTCCTGGCAAAAACATTCTAAATGCCATGGGTCTTAGCTAGCTCTTCGTCTACTACAAACAACATCTTCCCCTTAATCGCACTCCCATGGATAAGAAGCTCATGCGCTTCAATCGCATCGCTCAGCCTCATTAGCTTCGCGATAACTGGATCCAATTTCCCTTCCCTCACCTTCTCTACAAGCGCAAAGAATTCCGCCACTTCCTTCTTCTTTGGGTACTCGATATCAAGCGCCCAGAAGCTTACTCGCGGTGGCTGCAGTATTGCTTCAAGGAGCTTATCGACGTTACCCAACATCTTGCTCCCATCCGCAGCGATGCCCCCCATGACTCCGAAGACGACCACTTTGCCGACGTCCTGCTTAGTTGCAGCGAGGAAGTCTTGGACGCTCTTCTCACTGCCAACACCGTCGTATGCGACATCAACCCCCTTTCCATCCGTCAGCGCATGAACCTGCTCCACAAGATCCGGGGCATTTCGGTCAAGCGGTTCCACACCCAGTGAGCGCACGTAATCGAATTTGCTTGGCGAGCATGTACCGAACATCTTGATGCCCATGTCGAATGCCTTGACAAGCTGAGCCATAGCTGTTCCCAGTCCTCCACTTACACTCCCGATCAGGATACTCGAGCCGGGTGGTAACTCGACACCAGTGTGCTTCAACAGACCCCATGAAGTCATGTAGTTTAACGGAAGTGCGCAAGTCTCCAGCAGGTCATCTCCCTGCTGCAGTTTCATAACCTCTTCGTGTGGCAGGACGATGTGTGTAGCATGCGCGCCAAAGATGCTCAACGCTGCGACTCTGTCTCCAATGTTCAGCTCTCTTCCCTTTGGCACAGCATCGCCCAGTGCAACTATCTCGCCTACGAGGTCATATCCAGGTGTAAAGCCGGGAATCTTGGCGATTGGATGAGGGTAACCGCCGACACGCTGAATATTGTCGACTCCAGCAATACCAGCAACCAGGATGCGAATGAGCACTCCGCCAGCAGACAGCGCGACCATAGGATCAAATGCCTCCCATTTCAGCACAGATGGCTTGCCAAACTCTGTTATAATCCAACGGCCTGGTGAGGTTGGTGTGGGTGACGTGTTGAGCGTAGAAAGTGATGGAGACATAGTTGAGATGAGTTGGGAAGCGCTTGTTCAGTGAATCGAGATTTCTGAATTAGTCAATATGCAGAGAACGGAGACTGTATGAGCTGTTTATCAACGAAACGTATGTGTTGTACTACCGCCGAACCTCTTATGTCCGATTTTATAGTTTCACTAACAATGGCTCGCCTTACAGCAGGACGAAGTCGCATTTATAATCTTGAATGTCCGACTTTTGTCAGCAAGTACGAACCGTACGTGCAGAATCACAACGAATGATCAGCAACCGGCCCCTCACATCACCAACCCCAGTTTTCATTCGCCCTTCTCCCGACTGACACCATGCACTTCCAACGCCATCTGCGCCAACAACCCCACTGCAAGCTCTCAGAAGCTCTTTCCGTCGACAGACTTGCGCTTCAATTTCTCAAGCTCAACACCCCGCAGCATTCGTGCATTAACGCACGTCATACCGGTGAAGAAATCAGGGTCCTTCGAGCGGATCATGCACGATGCACCGCAGGTACCGCAGAAGTAGTGGCCCATTCTCTTAGTTCCGAAAGAGTAAGACTATGAACTAATATCAGCTGACCTAATCTTTTGCGGTATTCACTACGTACCCAGTGACATGTTTGCTTACCTTGAATTGCTCGATGCCACCGTTTGAGAAAACGATACGCTCGTTGGGCACGTAGACGAGAAGGTAACCGTTGGATACGCAGATACTGCAGTTGCACTCCACCAGGACCGCGTTGGGATCATCGAGCGGAGGAGATGCAGTGACGGAGTACTTGAATGCGCCGCAGTGGCATGATGCATCGTAGGTTTCGGTTGGAGCGTCGGCTGGCGGCGCGCCAGGAGGACCAGAGTTGGAATTTCCAGTATCGGACATGATGTGCTGTAGTACTTGCGGAAGGCTTGCCTTCGGAAGTTTGGTGTGGGATAATGGAAAAATAAGGGTCTGTTTAGTGTGTACTTGGGTACAGCAGGTGATGTTGTTGTTAGAGAGGTTCTTTATTGAGATCTAATGGCTGCTGCCTAGAGTGTCGGATTGCATCTGTGTCCAAGCTGGGAAACCCTATCTCGCATAAGCTCGCCGTATGTAAGGCGCCCTGTTGCTAACGCGAACTGGATGTACCCAGGTATTGGCACACATCGAACGGCCTCTAAGTACACAGCGCCTTCGCCATGAAACCAGCTAGCTTTGGAACACTTTCCTCAGTATCAGCATACAAATCGAGATGTTCTTTGCCTTCAATGACGAAAAGCTCCTTCGGTTCCCTGGCCTTCTCGATAGCGTCTTTGCTGTAACAGCCGGTATCGGCTGGGCCTCCATTACCCGTGTCTGCCAAACTTCCCATGATCATCAACAACGGTCGCGGGGAGATCCATTCGATGAAAGCAAAGGAATCATATGTAGACAGCTTTTCGAAGCTCCTCACAAGTTGCAAATTGTTGCATTTGGGATGGTACCCGCGGGGAGTTGAATAGTATGACTTTGCCTCCTCGAAAACGTCCAGCGTGCTGAATGTAGTAGGCTTTCCTCCCTTGGCTTCTGAGATGCGTTCTTGTGCTGCAAAACTCAGGCGCTGATGCAGCGTTTCCGGGTTGATGTTGCCGGAGTCGTCTTTCAAACCGTTGCGATGCATAGCACCCAAGCAGACGCCGCCTACAGTCGCCACGGCCTTCATACGCACATCAGTCTGTGAAGCGAAGACCGCGTAGCCTCCTGAGGAGCAGATCCCAACGACTCCAATCCTTTCGGGATCAACATCGCCGTCAAGAGTTGAGAGGAATGTTACGGCGCTCTTAAGGTCCTCGACTTGTTGGTACGGATCTTCTAGGTAACGCGGCTCGCCTCCGCTCTCGCCTTGAAATGCTGCGTCGTACGCGAGAGTAATGAAGCCATGTTCGGCTAGCTTTCTGGCATACAATCCAGACGCTTGTTCCTTGATAGATGTACCGGGGTGGCCGACGATAAGGGCGGCATTTTTGCGGTCTGGTGCGTTTGGGGAGGGTAGGTATAGGTCACCGACTACGGTGATGCCATGGCTGAGAAAGTTTACTTTGCGAACAGTAGCCATCGCAGCTGATGTGTAAGAAGAATCGGGTTGCTTGGTGGTTTGTGGAAGCAAGTCAATAAGGATACGTAAGAAATGATATCTTATTCGTACAGACGAATTGCTCAAAGTTTCTGCCGAACGTTGACGTAGAACGCAGGGTGCTTATGTATTCTTGCCAAGAACACTTGTAGATTCATGTAAACTACGATACCGTCGCGATACTTATTTTGCTCGTGTTTGAGCCTGCACTTTCTCGAATCCCTCGGCTGAGGCTCCGCCTGCACTCATTCGTTCCCCAAACATTCATGTCGCATACCATGTTCAAATGTCTCTAACATTACCGCAGATTGCTAGGATGCCAGCACACGGATTTAGGTTTTAGGACTTTCTCGGCCAAGGTTCCGCGCGCATTTGTTCGTATACATTCGTCCGCGCACCAATAGAAAGTTGGGGATTTTCCCCGACCTCCTCATCGCCCACTTCTTCTCTCAACCATGAGCTGCGACATCACCTCGAAATTTTCTTAACGCTGAACGATAAATTCTCGTACAATGACATAAAGGACGGGTTGCAGGATCTTGTAAAATATTGGGCTGTGATTAGGAAATGCTTGAGTTCGCGCCGTTAAACTGCGCAGCTAATATTCTGGTATCAAAAGTCGATGACACCGGCCCATCACGCTCACGCTGTATCATGACTGTGAACTGATGCTGGATATACAAGACAGTGAAGACCATTCATCTGTCAAACCCGCTTGAAGGCCAGCGACTGTGGCGACAGATCAAAGCTTGACTCCAGGAACATTCAAGCACAGTCCGACGCAAACCATCATCATAGTGCGGGGCTGTTAGACGACAAGAGTGGAATCCAACATGGTATCGGATGGCCAAGAACGAAAAGAAGTGAAGAGCACGTATACTTATCCTGGTATGATGTATGTAGGTGAATAACATAGACGGACTCCCCTCTGGTAGGGGACGCGCACTCGGTTCTCTTCGATGGTTCAGCATACAGGACAGCGACAAGCACCGACTTACCTTCTGACAAAGATCAAGGGCTGGGGTAGATGAGATGACTTCACAGAAACCTAAAGGTGATCAGCGTGTAAAGTGGTTGCAGATTATCTTTTTGTTACCATAAGAGGTCCTAAACTGAAGTGGCCTGGTAATGGCGACTCACGCTCCTCTTTGATCTTAGCGTACTGTGACGCCGCATACTCCAATCCAATCCCTACTGTGATGTACATGATAAGCCAGACAAGCCAGGACCCTGATGAGGTTGGCCTACCACTGCTCAAACTATAACAAATTCCCAGTTCGCTGAAAGCAAAAAAGTGCAACAAATCCCCAGTGGAGTAGCCCCAGGGAAGAAAGCAAAGAAAGGTACTGGGTATCTTACGTTTAGATAAAAATGTCCAGCTCATGTCTCCTGACCTCGTCCTCCTCGAAAGTTGGGTAAGCTGGGACCATGGCGTCGGCGTTCTGAACGTAGGCATCGTTGTAGATGCGCCAGTAGGGGTTTCGCACTTTCCGTGCTGGGTGGAACAGACCAGCCCAGACGTAGTTCATGACAAGCGGGGTACCGATGGCGTTGCGGACACCTTCGATAGCCTCGATGATACGGTCGATAACGTGAGGACTGGTTTCGAACAAGTTTGGCCAAAGGAGGTTGAGCAAGTGGATCATCGCATCTTCGCAGTCGAGACCGACACAGCCAAGAGCAACGTGCTTGACGACCGAAGCGGCAGTCTGGCGATGCACTTGGTCTCGGTCGATGAGGGCATCTTCCAGAAGTGGTGTGATAGCATAGACATAGTCCTTCGCCATCTCGCCAATGTACTCAAACATGAAGGACAATGACTTGAGTACACCGTTCTGTACGTTGAGCTCCGGTACGCGGTACTCGTTCATGAGAGCTGGTAGGACAGTGAAGGGCGCACAGGTTTCGGCGACGATACCGATGGCGACGGCAGTACAGACACGGGACTGACGCTCCTGAACTCGAAGGTTACCGAGCAAAGTGGCCAACACATCCTGAGGACCGATAGCTTTGGCGATATAACCGAAGGTATTGTTGGCAGCACGACGAATACCCTTCTTATGAGCCTTGAGCATGTCCAGGAGTTCGAAGCAAATACGCATCCACTCACGAGGGTTGACGTAGTTTGCACCTCGATCAGCAATACGTCCTACCAAATCGATAGTGTTCTCTTGTACCTTTTCGTGTCGGTTACGAAGGATGGGGGTGAGGCGGGGCAACAGATCTTTGATAGGCGGTTGCATAGCGTGGAGACCGACGACTGTGACGATAGCACGAAGAGCACCAAGGATGGAACCAAGAACCTCAGGGTACTCCTCACCAAGGTATTCATACAACGCCTGCGCAAGCTTGATGAGCTGTGGGTCCTCGTCGCACTTCTGCATTACGAAGGTGATTCGCGAGATGAGATCTGCTGCTTGCTGACGAACTGTTGCGGATTTGTTGTTGAGCCTGGCCAGAACTGTTGCGACGATCTGGGGGAGATAGGTCTTGGTACGCTCGCCCAGTGCGTTGACGACCGTAGCAAAACCGTCGATGACAATGGGGTCCTCGACAGTCTGGTCCTGGAAAGCGACAAGCACACCGTCGATTAGCTGTTCTTCCAAACGCTGGTCGACGTCGTGCGCTCCTAGTGTGCTGATAACCTTGTCGACAGTCTCGACAGTCATCTTGCGGTATGCTTCGTTCTCGTCCTTCATGTTGTTAACAATTCTGCCGACGATCTCAGCAACACCAGCCTTCTGCGCCAAGTCCACAGTTGTGTCTACCACCTGTCGGTAATTGCGCTTGTCAAGAGCCATGCGGCGTACCCAGAAGTGCTTGAAGAACTCAGGCAGAACGTTGTCCTTGAGGTAGACTGGAGTTACACCTGCAGTGTTCGAGCACTGAGAAACGACCTTGAGTACGACCTTCTTCATCTCTTCATCGGGTGATTGGAACTCGCGAATGACAATCTCCATAATCTGACTGGTATAGTAGTTGGAGTACTCCTCGTCCATGAGCGGGATGACATAACCGACCGCCTTCAGGAAAGATGCAAGAGCCTTACCACGTTGGCGACGGGCTCCGGTCCAGAGAGGGTTCAAGATATCATCGAACGACTCGATACCGTACGGGCTCGCGGCTTCAGCTAAAGCTGCAAGTGCAAGAGCTGTGACCATGCGGACCTTTGGCTGTTCGTCATTCAGGTTGTCGCCGATACACTCGACAAGTCCCTTGAGGTGAGGAAGAATAGCACAACCCATAAGGATAGGAATCTGTTGAACAATCTTCACACCAGTATGACGTGCGTGCCACGACTTCTTGGATCGACACACAGCGCGGAGGAAGGGAAGGAGGGCGGGGATACCGAGGGCAGATGCGACGACGGCGAAGGCTCGAGCGGTGGTGTTTCGGACGTATTCGTCTTGGTGGTCTAAATCGGGACGCATCGTACTGATCATGTGTGCGAGACCAGCGGCCTTTGCAAGGTTAGAAATAATCTCTCGACCTTCGACACGAGCGTAGTAGTCCTGGTCGATAAGGAGAGGCTCAATGACGACGAGGATCTTATGGACGTAGGGTCGGACAAGGTCGTCGAGCTTGTAGAGGACACGGTCGATGACTTTGACGAGCAAATGCCGCTCCTGGTCCTCCAATGTGCGCTCCATGAGGAGAGGCAAGATCTGGTTGAAGAGGGCGCCAGCACCGAACTGCCGGGCGTTGTCGGTAAGTTGTCGAAGCGCAGTCTTTCGCATGGGCGGTGTTCCGTTCTTGACCTTGAGCAAAAGTCGCATGATTTTGCGCTCCTTGAGTTCCTCGACGGTCATGTCGTTCTCGTCTGCACCGTCTGTGAGCTTTCCAAAGTATTTCATGTCCTCGTTCTTGAAGAATTGAAGATCACCAACACCAGGGATCTCTGTGGGCAGCTGCTTGCCCATGGCAGCCAAGCTGTTGTCTGCTTCCGGAAGCAAGAAGCCTTGGTATCCCGTGGGAAGTGCTGGCATGCCCACTGGTCGCCGCACTGGCTCGTACCCAGGAGGTGCCTCAAGGACCTTATAGCCTTCAGCCTCACCAGGCAGCATCATGTCGAGCTGCTCATCGGATAAGGGAGCGTTGCGGTTGGAGATGTCGGTGCCAAATGCGAACGTCTGCGCCACTGGGCGGGCGCCATTGGTGGCGGGGGCAGGTGTTGCGGCGCTGGCAGGGGCTACAGCTGTGGTATCCCAACGCGATCGAGTCGGTTGAGCAGCCTCCGCTGCCTTGTCTTCTGCCTTTTCTTCCTCGGGTGCCGGTGACCATCGCGACCGCTTCTTGGGCTCGCCCTCTACCGTGGTCTCCTCGGCCTCTTCTTTAATTGCAGGCGTTTCGCCGTCGCCGCTCTCATCCCAGCGTCTCCTCTTGCGAGTCTTCTTCATAGGTGGGGTCTTGTCGCCATCGACAGGGGCAGATCCGTCGTCCTGGAGCGTAGGCTTGTGATCAAGGACCTCGTTGCCCCCCTCCCTCTCCCTTTCCTCGATGAGCTTCTTCACACGCGCCTCTTCGCGCTCAAACTCGCGTTGCTTCATCACGTCCTTGTACGACTGGCCGCCATCTTCGCCGTCCTTCGCGAATGGATCCGCTCGTGATGGGGAAAGCGCGCGGTCGAATCGTCGTCGTTGGTAGTCGGTTTCGCGTGATGCGATCTGAGCCTGCTTCTCGCGACTGTCGAGAATATCCGCCTCTCCGGCATCACCATGCGCAAACTCGTTCATCATCTCCTTGGATGCCGTGTATTGGCCCACAAGGCTCCGGCCGTTCAATTGCACGTCGTCCATGTCGGCGTCGTCGTCGGCAACGGCGATGGAACTGACGTAGTCGCCATTGTTTCCGCCGTAGAGCTCCTTGTCGAGGGGCTCGTTGAGCGATTGCTTGTTGTTGGACGTGTCCCCGTTGGCGGCGCCGTTGGCCCTCGAGTTTCCTGCGCGCGGTCCGGCCATGTTTGCAGCAGGTGGTAACGGGTGGATTGGGGTTGGGGTGATTGAGGCGACGGCAGCCTGTGAGCTTCTCCAAAGTTTCGCGATCCAGGGCTTGGCAGAGCGGCCGCATTAGCACTAGCGCGAGCGGCTTAGTCACCCATCCCCTTCCTCTTGAAACCAATGGCTTGGAGTCTCAACACAGGCGTGCAAAAGGTCGCCAGGCTGCATCACGTCGCTGCAAGGCTCACAGACATGACTTCATCGTTGCCCGCCACACCCAAGCCCAGCGGCGTAGTCTCTCTTCTCATGTGACTTCACTTGGTACCCTAGCCCGCCTCGCAATATATCGAAATGCGGCACAGCCATCTACCAACGGGCGAACGCAGGTCATACAGCTTTGTCCGTCCATTCACGCCAGTTTCGTGTGCATGGTCCTTGGGTTCAACTCAGAGTAAAGTTCTAGCTTACTTAACGGCGACAGATGCAAGAGCCTGCAAGAATGCGGGCCCGACACATTGCTTCTTCTGATCGTCCCGAACATCATACATGTGTACTGCATGATCTTCGAAGCCGCGAGATAGGCCTGGACTGATCCGGCTTGAGTTCTGTCGCCCTGGTGGCGCCTGGCCTGCATGCGCGTCTCTATACGATAGGTGGCACACCAAGTGGCTACTCGTCAGCAAAATAGATCCCAAGAAGCCGAGGAGCTCTAGGTCTCCCATGTCTTTAGCACCAGAGGCGACAGACCCACTCCAGAAACTAAATTGAAGCACAGGCACGACAGCGGGCACTGTTCGTCAGTCGATTATGTGGCATGCTGATCTTTTTCGTTACCTGAGATTGCGCCAGCCATCACCCGATGCTCACACCGCCAGCGCGAACCATGCGTCGTCATCATGATATTTCGCAGCCTCATGTCGACGCAGTTACAGTCATGGCAGGAGATTTTGTCAATGGCTACAAGCGTCGGCATCGTGTGGGTTATCCGTAGCCATGCCCACCAAGCCCTACTACTGGTTCTAAAAATATGTCTCACGCAGCGGGGACCACTCAAAACCGCCGAACTACTCTGACTGCAGGCCTCGCAATACGGGCCCTAGCAACGAATAATCGAAGGCGCAGTGTTGCGCGAGCCAAGCTAACGGTGATTTACGCAGCTCCGGGCTTTCTGCGCAAGGGCTTGAAACGGACAGGTCGGTTCTGTGCTGCTGCCAGCCACACAGTAAAGTCGTACCGTGCCGGGGTCCGTGGTAGTGGTAGGGTCGCGGCATGTTGCTGATATGGAGGGACGCTGTCCCACGCTGTTACGAGGGGTTGATCCTGCCTCTTGTTTTATTGTGTTGCTCGTGCCCACCGTTTCGTTCCCCCCAACCACGTTCGCTGTCGTTGGTATTTCTTCAGGCCTCCCTCGTTTCGGCTGAACGGCTTCACAACTATGGCGGCTGTGGCGCAGAGTCATGTTCAAGATGACGTACATCCACTTCTGAGGCATCCTCGGCCGATTAAGAGGGATTCTGCAAAGGCGCAACGCATGCTTGGCTTGATCGCAGATTCTGAGGAAGCGCTGAGAAACTTGCAACGCGAAAAGTCGGTAACAACACGATGGTTGGAACGACCGATGTACGAGCATTTGGGGGTTTCCGATGTTGAAGAAGAAAAGGATGAGCCTCGGGAGGTGATCAAAGAGCAGAAGACGGAGGTCGTCATCGAGGAGGTGGTGATTGAGGACAAACCAATCGAGGAGAAGCCAAAGGAGGACAGCGACTCCGACCTGTTGGACAAATGGACGAATCCAAACCGCCCAGCATCCTCTTTCAATCCTGAAGAGACATTGAGCAAGCTCCCGGAGACGGAACCAAGCACGAAATTCAACACATCCCCCGTTAAGCGACGACCGCTACCGCTCACACGACCCACATCATACAACGCGCAACACCTGCTATCGCCAGAATGGATCGCTTCGCCAGCCACCATGAGCCCTAATACACCAGGTCAACGACCTGTATCATCGTATCTTGACAGCCCGGACAAGTCAAGGAGCAGCATTTCTTCCCGAGGCAGTTGTGAATGTGAGAGGCCACAGGTAAATTCTACGCAGTGGACATATCCGCCGATGAACGATGCGAATGGTTCACAGAACCAACGACCCATCTCATATCATCCTCAAAGCTTCACTGCACTCGACAGCCCACCAATGCAGTCGCGGCCACGACCTACATCCTTCGCAACCTACCATCAACGAAATCGCTCCGGCACTAAGATTGCCTCTTCGCGAGGCCTACGGAACAACAGCTACCCACAGAACCACTCGCGTCCCGTGTCAGGGTGTGCACCCAAAGCTGTTGCAGGAGAGAATATCGAGAACGATATGGTTTACCAGCAGTACGGGGATGACGAAGTCGGTCCACCTACGCCTGTAACATCCTCAAGACTTGCGTTTTCACCCCCACCAGTATTTGCTGCTACGCCAGCGACGCCAATACACTCCACACTGGATGCTTTCGCGACATCGGAAGAGAAAAACAAGCCAGAGAAGAAGATCAAGCATAGATGGTCAACCATACCACAAGCGTTGAAGAACTTTGGCGCTAGAAGAAGAGACTCTTCAGCTCAGCATGAGCAACCAAAGTTTGCGACAGTTGTTGAAGACCTACGGAGAATGAACTTGACGCAGGAAAACCTGCAGGTCTACGAAGCCGAAGCCAATCAAGACCCAGCAGCATCCAAACGTCTGTCGGCGGTCGACCTCATCCCGACACCGACCTACTCGCCCTTTGACATGAACGTCAAATCTGCACAACTCGAAGCACCCCTCCCAGCACCCTTCGCGCCATGGGCCGACGCCCCACCAAGCCCCGCCGCTTCCGCAGAGCGACGCCGCAGCAGCGGTAACTCGCTATCACCAACTACACTACCCTCACAGCTATCCAACGAAAACTTACGGCAAGTACGTCCCGTATCGATGCAATCCCAAGGACGTCCAGTTTCGTGGCAATCCCAAGCACGCCCCGTGTCGATGCAATCCCAACGTAGCAGCATAGTCGCCCTTCCGTCCCCGAACATTACCTGCACCGCTCCCCAACCATACCAGCGCCCCGCCTTCGACGCTTCTCTTAGTCCTCGGGCGATGACCCCTAGTTCCCGCCGCAACACACCAGCCATTGAACGCACGTGCATTCTCTGCAAGACATCAAGACCAGTATTCGACTTTAGTGAGCGCAGGATTACAACCAATTGCTGGCACGAGCCTGCGACTTGCGTTGGGTGCTTGCAAGCGTGGGTCAGGCAGTGTGCGGGTATGCATGGACTGGACAGATGTACATGTCCTGAGTGTGGAGAGCTTATGGCGAGGGAAGATGGGGGCTTGGGGTGAGGTTTCGCCGATTTGAGGTGCACGACGGTATACATTCCTTGCCAGGGGGGCTTGATGACAATGTCTGCATGTATATGTCAAAGCATAATAGCGCTCTTGTATTATTCTCCTTTCTCTTTGGCCAACGCAATGTATCGGCTGCTTCTCGTTAGTGGCTAGACTGCTTTAGTATAATGTATTCAATATCAGATAAACTCATCATGTAAACAGCCTGGTATCTTCACATCTGTTCACGTTAATTGATCAGTATTTACAATATTTACTTTCAGGGAAGTATCGTGCGAATGCAGAGATGTTACCTAGCCTTTACACATACACCGTGCACACATGATGACGATGAAGTTGGTATAATTGTATAGGAAATTCGTAGTAAGTCGTTACATCTGAGAACTCCACCCTTAGTGAAGAGTGATACATTAGGCTTACCCAAGCCCAATGCGCCATGAATAAGCGTTCTGTCGCCAACCCCGTTTTGTGACATTCTCAGTCACTTCACGGGACGTTGGGCGTGGTAGCAGTCCACAGAGTGTCACGCTCATCAGCAAGCGAAGTGTTGACACAATTCGTCAAGAAAGCGTGCCAGCCCTCGATGGTGGCCGCGTCAAGACCGGCTCGGACATCCGCACTGCACGTAGTAACGTACCAGGCCGCCGAACCAAAGCTTTTCTCGTCGTCAGAGTTGACCAGGTCGAGAACGGCGTCGACTCCTGTGGCCTTTGCTGTTGCGACGGCGTCTGCACCAGCAACAGCGGTTGCGTACTTTTCGACAATATCTGGCATGGCCATCACTAAACATGTGAGTTAGTTTATGTCTCATAGCCAATCCGTCTTGCAGCATTACTTACTTCGTGTTCCCTGACCTGGTCTACCTGGCGCAGGAAAGTGGTTCCTCTTGTACTTGAAGTTTCCGCTCTCAAAGAGCTCATACGCGACGATCGCGGCCCTCTCGCCCTTGGATGTGATCTTGTAGGTCTCAAAGACCTTGGTGATAGCAGTGGCGGCTGCTGTTGCATCTGCGCACTCGTCGGCAAATGGTGCACCATCGCAGGACGCAGTGGTGGGGGCGATGGCGATCAGGTTGGCTGCAGTCAGGCTCGCCTCGGTGGTTGGGACATCTGCTGGGGGAGCTGCCGGGGCGCCGTCATCGCAGTCGGGAATAGGTGCTGCGAAAGCGCAAAGTGCAAAGGCACTTGCGACCAGGATATTCTTGAAACTCATGTTATTGGTCGGCTGATTGGTGGAGTATATAGGTATATTGTTGTAATATAGAGGGTCTTCGATGGTGTGGAGGTGTATATAATGAGATATTTGAGGCCAGATCTGGTGCGAGGTGATGTTCTTAAATGTGAAGAAGTTCTTGAAAAGTCCTGAATGTTGTAGTCGTACTGTAAAGTGAACGGCAAGAACAATGTCCTTGAATGAGTGACGTTGAATGGAGTTTGCTTCGGCCCTGCAGAAGCTAGTGATCTAAATGAGGGATTGAGAGACCGTGAGGAGGCAGTGTATAGAGGCGATAAAGGAAGGTGACGGCCAAGATATATACCGTTAGGCGCGCACCGTGGCGCGCCTAAGGGTACCCCTTGAGGTGCCCCGTCAGCACAATAGTCAGGAACCCGTCTTACCGTATTCCCCAGATCAACGAGCAGTGACGTCCAATCATTACCTTGGCGAGGTGACGAACAATGCACGTGAATGCGCGTTGTGCGACTGTGATTGGGTGTGATTGGTTCTACGCCACCGAGCTGCCGGGGATGTTTCAAAACGTGAAACGAGCGTAGTCAAGCTTTTGCCAATGCCGCTGGACAGGAGTTTAAACAGCTTCTAGTTCCATCGCAACAAAATTGTAGGGTAATTCTGGGATAATAGGCGACCAATGAAGAGTTGAGTGGGGAGTTTTGGTTGGTCGCGCGCGGAAGAAAGGTTGTTGCGGCTTACGGGCTCGTCCACGGATCTCTGAGCCCTGACCCACGCCAGATGTTATAACCGTAAGCAAGGCGGGATGTTTGCGCCGCTTGATTTGTACTGTAACTGATCTTCCCCAAGACTTTCAGTCGCATTTTACCCAAGGCATACGGCAATTCTCCTACCTTTTTGCCGTTATGGAGTTTGCCTTAACCCCGCATGACGTGACATCATTATGGTTGCCGTCCACGGTGGGGCAAGTGCTTCTCTATGCCTAGGTGTCCTGCCCCTCATTTACGCTCATACACAACCAAATTTCCTCTTCAGCAAATAAATCGTAATATACATTCAAAATGCCTGCCGTCGAGACAAAGTTTGACCCTAAGGAGTAAGTCACGTCAATTGCTAGGATGGAAGAATCTGCCTGGATGCGTGTTTACTTCCAATTCCCAATTTAACGCTTGTATATTTTACATCTGTTTCGTCCGAAGATTTACTAATGTCGATATAGCATGCAGTTCCGTCGCCTTGGACCCGCTGGGTTGAAGGTTTCGGTCCTGTCTTTGGGAGGTTGGTTGACATATGGAGGAACACAGAAGGGTTCCATCGTGAAGGACTGCATGCAAGAGGCTTGGAACCATGGCATCAACTTCTTCGACACTGCAGAGGTATACGCAGCCGGCGAGTGCGAACTTGAAATGGGCAAGGCTTTCAAGGAGCTGCAATGGCCGCGTGACGAGTACGTCCTATCGACAAAGGTAAGATCAGTTGAGTCTCATCATGCCAACAATGGAGACTGACAGGACTGGACAGGTCTTCTTCGGAACTCAGAGGAAGGAGCCAAACACCAGGTAAGATGGCTGCGTTGCCTCCTTTTACCTAACTAACGAATGTGTAGGGGCCTATCCAAGAAGCACATTGTCGAGGGCTTGAAGAGCTCCTTAAAGCGCCTTGACCACGACTACGTCGACGTTGTCTTCGCTCATCGCTACGACCCTGAGTATGCATTAGCTCTCTTCATTCCGAGTACCCACTGACGTGTGTTTAGCGTTGGCATGAAGGAGATCGTGGAAGCCTTCACGCAGACAATTCAAATGAACTTGGCATACTACTGGGGCACATCCGAATGGTCTGCGGAGCAGATCCAAGAGGCATGCGATATCGCTGAGAAGTACAACCTCATCGCCCCTATCGTGGAGCAGCCTCAGTACAACGCTTTCCACCGCGAGCGCTTCGAAAAGGAATACGCTCCATTGTACAAGAAGTACCAGTACGGCACGACCATCTGGTCACCTTTGGTAAGAACTCAAAATGAATCTACTGCATGTGAAATCTATACTAACTCGTGCCAACACTTAGGCTTCGGGCATGCTAACTGGCAAGTACAACGATGGTATTCCGTCTGACTCCCGATTCGCAACCAACCCTGAATTCTTCAAGAACTCAATCGAGGCATTGAAGAGCGACGAGGGACAGGCTAAGATCAAGAAGGTCAAGGAACTGACTAAGATTGCTGAAAAACTTGGAGGCACCACGACCCAACTCGCGCTTGCTTGGGCAGCCAAGAACCCCAATGTGTCTACCGTTATCCTTGGCGCAACGAAGCCCGAGCAGGTCAAGGACAACTGTGGCGCTCTCAAGTTGCTCGAGAAGCTGACACCGGAGCTTATGGAGGAGATTGAGAAGATCCTCGACAACAAGCCATAAGGCACTCCGATACGGCTGCAAGGTCTGGTCGAAGGCCACAGTGATTACTCAACCGATCTAAGGCATCTAGAGCAGACTACGTAGTATAATGGAGGACATGAGACCAGCCTTGCTTTCTAATTGCTTCCTAATGATACGTCCATGGATGCGCTATGTCGTAAGAGGTCGATGTGAAGAAATGTAGCGATTGGCTGCCCCGCAAATCGTATATACCGCAAAACGTGACCATAGCTAGGTACGGAGCAGGAAACTGCATGCCTAAGTGGATAGCTGTTAAACGGTAGAGGATGATGCACCCGCCACAGTTCTCCCGAGACTTATCGGGCGATCTAAAGAGTGGCTGGGCCGGGTTTTGATACCACCTCAGCCCTGGCCATGCAACGCCCATGACACAATGCCATAGGGCATTTTGCGCGCCGACCCTTTGTTTTTGCGCTGTAAAGCTGGGATGTTGCGCGTCGCACGGCGCCACTGCACTGCAAGCCAGCTGCAAGCTCTAGACCGGATGAGCTGCAGAGCCGCAGAATGAAGCCGCTAAACACCAGCGGATCGCAAGCTGCTTCCGCGCTCTGGCTGTGATTGCTCCAAAAGCTGTTCGGCTCGATCTTGTGCACTGACCGCCTCATCTTGCAACCTCCAGACCCGGAGGCAGGCAGATTCCAAATCGTTAGCTGGGGCTGTGTTCTCGCCGACGATCTCTCGTGTGTAGCGCATTATTTCGTGCATGGCTGGCTACTAAATCGCGTTGAACATCGCACTGCAAGTGTAGGAGTCGAGCTACCCTGACACGTCCTTCTAGACCAGCGTGCCCTCTCGTGTGCTACATTCGACTCTGCGACGCCAAGGGCACCATCGCTTGTCTCAATTGCATCGGCAACTCGTCGCCCATTGCAACCGTCTCTTCATCATCGCCGTCTCGCCCTACTCGGAAGTACGGAACAGGACCTCGGCCGCATTCTACAGGACCTAGACGTACAGCTCAAGTCTCGCTGCTCAAATACCCAAACACCCCACGGCAAAACCGCGGGCACCGGCTCTGTCTAATCGTCATCTCTGCGCGCTGACGAGCCTGACTTTTGTACGTTTCGGATGTGCGCAGGGGTTCATTGTCGCCCTGTGGACTGACTTGCGTCTAGTGTATCGCTCACTGCAACTCGACGGCTTCTCCGCCATTTCGGCGCCGAGGGAGAGAACCGTTTAACCCATAAGTGAGCGTCGCTGCCAATGCCGCTCCTATAGCATGGCAACTACTATCAAAACCGACCCCTCCTCCGAGGGCGCCAGTCATCGCGACAACAGCAGTGGTATGTGGAATTTCTCTTGGCATTCTCCAGTGCTTTAATCGCCCGGTGTTTTGAAGTTGTATCTGTTTTGGCTCCGCTTCGCGATTCCTACACTTTGCTCTTGGCACCTTCATATGGCTCCCGCCATTGGGTCGCCGCTGCTGAAGCTTCTCGCGTCTTTACTCCACTCCCAGAAACGGGCTGCAGAGACATGACCAGTCTCGCCATGGCAACCTGGAAAGCTCTGTTCGTGTTAGCATGAACGTTGCAACATTCCCCGCGGCTCGCATGGTTGCCGGCCGTTGACATCGACGCATGAACGGCCAACGACCCTGCGAACGCTTGCGTGCCTCACCCGGCAAGGCGCTGGACACACTACATATACATGGCTGCACTACTCTCCTTTCTCGTCAAAGCTCATCATACACACATACATAATATTCCTTTTTGTTTCCTTCATCTCTTACCTAATATCGAAACATCATGTCGCATGCTCGTTATATGTCCTGGCCCAATGCGCATGCGCTGACCATGGCGCCCACCTACCCTCCATCCGGCGCTGCCATCGAGTACCCCTCGCCTGCTGCTTCTCGTCGGGCTTCCGAGTGTTTCTCTGAAGCGAGCATGAGCAGCAGCAGGAGAGGCAGCTTGCCTGGATTTGCGTCGGACATGGAGAGTACCGGGCAGTGGCAATCTGTAGGCAGCGAATCTAAGAGTCCTCTAGCACAATTCGGATTCTTCAAGAGTCTGACCGACAAGAAGACAACAAGGGGTTAGTCCATCAAGACATCGCCTCGATCTGGTAGCTGACTCCTGCAAGATGGCCAACCACCCAAGAGAAGAGGACCCAAGCCGGACAGCAAACCTGCTTTGACAAGACGACAAGAGCTGAACCGCCAGGCGCAGAGGTAACATCAGCGAAGCCATCGCCATATCACGTACTGACTCGTTGACAAGAACACACCGAGAGAGGAAGGAGCTCTACATCAAAGCCCTCGAACAGGAGGTAATCCGTCTCAAGGATACCTTTGCTGCTACGACGAGGGAACGAGACGCTTTCGCAGACGAGAACCGACGACTGAGAGAGTTGCTCATTGCACACGGCATCTCCTTCGACCTCTCTAGCCCAGGAAGCAATGGCATGGGCCGCGTTGATAGCTCCGCGTATGGAAGCTCAACTGGCAGTATATCAGGCTACGGACCGGGTTCAGCGTCGACTGGTTACACATCGCCACCGACACGCGGATCCAGCTCCCAAGATGGAATGAACGGTCAACCCCTGACTCTTCAACAACAAGCCCAGCAGTCCGGTCACCATCAGCAGCATGCGATGGACTATGACCAGATTGGCATTGACTTCGTCTTAACGTACGACCGATCGCCTTATCTTTCTCCTCCGCCCCAGCAGTAATGCGCTTACGTCTTTTCTTCTTCATTTCTTTTGGGCCTCCGTACGTCATTCATTATCTTTACGAGATCTGTTCTGACGATTGCGTCTAACAGGCTCGAGCGACCCTGCATGGACCACATGCAGTTTCTAATGGTCCGCGCCAACGAGGCCGACGAAAACATCAGCGGCCACGCGCTCATGGCAACGGCACCTCCCGATGCGCACATTACGAATTGTCCCGAGGAAAAGTATCCACATCAGATGCCGGACGTCAAGATGCCGGACTTGATGAAACTACTCGATCTCAGCAATCGTCTGCCCCTTGATGGGGAAATTACGCCTATCATGGCCTGGGCGAAGATCCTCCAAGACGAGTGCTTCAGGGATCTTTCCAAAGAGGACATTGAGCTCGTGAAGACGGAGCTCCTCGCCAAAGTCCGCTGCTACGGGTACGTTGGCGTCAGGTTGATTTGAGCTGGGCAGTTACTAACGCTACGTAGTTTTGGCGCAGTCCTCGAGGAGTTTGAAGTCAGCGACGCCCTGATGACAGTTCTTGCTAGCAAATATTCCCAAGGTCCCACGCCTGCATAATGTGTAGTCACGAGAAAAACGGCACTAGTTATTGGTTTTGGAATAATCTGTAATGTCATTCGCTCGATATGAATAATGCAAACATATCTTCAACTCTAAAATCCCAAATGGTATTTGACATGTGCACGGCTTTGAGTCTCCTGGGAAGGGTCTGGGCAGGGTCCAATCTAGCGCCCCACTAGACCCTCGTGCTGTCAGGGCGGTGTTATGAAACCCAGGAACTTATGAAACTACAGTCGCTACACATCGCCGTCTCGAGCTCTATAAAACCTCCGCAATATATGCCGGCCTGCGTTTGTAATCTTTCTGCCTCTTTTGCCACCGTGTGTTTTGGGCACAGCACAGCTATCCACCGTACCCCGCGCGAACCCCGACCGAGCCTCAGTCATGGCCGAACTAAGTGTCTACGACAACGACCCGACGATATACCTCTTTACCTCGCTGACCGCCGGGTCCTCTCACATTGTCACTGCCACATCTCGGATCGAAACAATCCTAAGAGCGAACAAGATCCCTTTCAAGGGAGTCGACACGGCGACAGATGAGCTCGCAAAGAAGCTGTTCCAGCGCAGAGCAAGCGGGAAGAAGCTACCGTTGATAGTCAAAGAGGGATACGTCCTGGGTGTAGGTACAAGAGAAAGCGCGTAGCTAGGGCAGGAGGCTAATGTGTGTCTTGCAGGGCATCACAGAGATCGAAGAATGGAACGAGTACGACGAGATTCGAGAAGCGCTGGGCGTCACGTCAGCCTTCACGCCCTTTCCTGCGAAACCCGGCCCTCCTCCCATGGCTGCGCCAGCTACGACCACCTCTTCCTTCTCATCCACAAGCACAGCTGCGAAGAAGGACAATGTCGTCATACCTAGTCCAGAGACAAATCTGGCGCTCCGTGAGCTAGGGGCTGAAGCTGCGAAGAAGGCCGCGTCGATGAAGCCTACCCCAAGCAACATCAAGACTACGAACCCATTGCTGGCAGAGAAGACAAACACACCAACCTCGGCGACATCGAAGAAGAGCCCTACGAAAGAAGACCCTAGCAGCATTCTCTCGCCCAAATCTGTCCCATTACCCGAGACGCCCAAGCTTGCGACGCCTGCTACACCGACCGCGACCGAGACCGCGACCAAAGATACAAAGGCTGCTGCTTCGACCGCCAAAGCAGAGGCTAAGCCCGCTGCCTCGATCGCAACGACAAAAGACACAAAGAGCACGAAAGACGCGAAAGACGCGAAAGCCGCTACACCGAGCACGAGCAAAGACACCAAGGCGAAGGACACCAAGGCTAAGGACGTAAAAGACGCAAAAGCAAAGGACTCCAAGGCGAAAGACCCCAAAGCAAAGACCACCACATCCTCAAAAGATGCAAAGTCAAAGTCAACGAGAAAACCCGCAACAGGAGGACTCTTCGGCCTCGGAAAGCCCGTTGCCAAGTCAAAGTCTTCGAAACCCTCGAGCAGCAAAGACGCAAAGAGCAAAGATACAAAATCTAGGAGCGCAAAAGACACCAAAGCGGCCGCGAAACCGGGCATCCCCAAGCTCTCCGATCTGCAGAAACCTGTACATGCGCCTCCGTCTATGCACGATGATGCGAAGAACCCTGCGCTTAGTGCTGGACCGATAAGCTCAACGAATAAGGAGAATGAGGAGGAGAGTGGTGAGGAGGATGGAGACAGCGAGGAGGCATCTGAAGAGGAGAGCTCTGAGAAGGAGGAGGAGGAGGAGGAGGCCGATGCCGATAAACCGGCAGCAGCCAAGGCCCCAGCAAAGGCAGACGCCAAAGCAACTGCAGCAACCGAAGAGAGCAGCGAAGAAGAGGAAGATAGCGACGAGGAAGAAGAGAGTGAGGAGGAGGAGGACAGCGCAGAAGACAAGAAACCCGCACCGTTGGCTACAAAAGAGAAACCCGCAACACAAGCCAAGAAAGACGCCGAAGCGGAGGAGAGTTCCGAAGAGGAAGACAGCGACGAAGATGACGAGGAGAGCTCAGAGGAAGAAGAAGAGACACCGAAGACGCAGAAGCAATCTGCCAAGGATGCGAGTAAAGCAGGTGTGAGCGTGAAGGACTAGAGAAGAAGGAGGTCTCATGTGGATAATGGGGAGTAGACAGTGTATATAGTTTCAAGTGCAAGATAGCAGTATATAATCAAGTTTTGGACAAATGCCGTACCATCCCATGTGTAGGTAAATTACCTCATTAACGCCATCGCTGGATGCTGACACTGCATATGCAGTATCGAGAAGACGACGTCTAACCAACAAAAAACATCTATGAATCTTTGGTGACAAGGCCATCTGGTACTTGTACCAACAATACCTCGATCACTCCACCTATTATGTATTGATGGAGTTGGATCAAACAGCAACATCCAAACCCGCCTTCTTCAAGCCATTCAAAAACTGCTCCTTGACATCTCCTCCACCATCCACACACTCAGCAGTCCTCTCCACCTCTGCAGCCGGCGCATTAAGCTGCGCCATCATCATCTTCTCCACAGCCGCAAGACCCGCCTCCTCGGCTTTACTCAGACTATCAGCCGCACCGGCCGCATCATCCTTCTTCTTCCCTTTACCCTTGGCCTTGGCACCTTCCTCACTCTCCTCACCCTGAACCATCTTATCCAGTTCCAGTTTGCTTACACCAAGCGCGTAAATCTGTTCTTCGACAGTGCCCTTGGTGACCAGCCTGACGACCTCGACCTCCCTCGTTTGACCAACACGGTGCGCGCGGTTCTCTGCTTGGATGTCATCCTGAGGGTTGAAACTCGAGTCGAAGATGATGACTTTGTTCGCGCAGGCAAGGTTGATACCTGCGCCGCCGCTCTTGGTGCTGATCATGAAGAGTTGGATGGATTCGTCTTGGTAGAAGACGTCCATGAGTGATTGACGTTCTTGGATCGGGGTAGAGCCGTCCATGCGCATGAAGTTGATGTCGTGGTCGTCAAAGACCCAGCCGAGAATGTCCATGACGGAAGTAAACTGCGAGAAGACTAGAGCGCGGTCGCCGTTTTCTTTATACTTTTTCAGCAGAGCGAGAAGCGCGGCTACTTTGCCAGAGTCCATCCATTCCTGGTCTTGGAGCTCGAATTTCTTGAGCGCGCGGTACTTGGAGGCGAGCTGGTGGCATTGGTAGTCTTGGTATAGCTGGAGTTCTTCGTAGATGATGTCTGGGCTGCTTTCGGCGAACATGTCTTCCTTAAGACACGCCTTTGACATCTTCCGGATCTTATCGTCGTTGTACCGGTGGCGGAAGAGTAGGGAGTGAATGGCTGCTTGTCGCAGCTTCATCATAACGTTGGCATGGTCCTTGACGGGTATGCCTGCTGCTCGGTCTTCGAGGATCTTGCGCTGCTTGGCCAACTGCTCGTTGTAAAGTGTCTTTTGCGTATCGGTAAGATTGCAATACTCGACGCGGGAAGTTTTCTTCGGTAGATGCTTGAGCACTTGAGCCTTCTTTCTTCGGAGGATAAACGGTGTCAACATCGTACGAGCGCGTTGGATACGCTGGGCAGAAAGCAGTGAGCTATGCGAGTCGCTCTCCATAGTCTTAGCCTTGTGCTTGAACAAAATCTGCAGCATCTCCTGAACCTCCTCCTGCTGGTCGCCATAGAAAACCTGCGGCATAAGGAAACCCAGAATCGACATTAGCTCTTGAAGACTGTTCTGAAGTGGCGTTCCTGTCAACAAGATTCTGCAAGTCGTAGGAATCTTCATTAAGCTCTTGTACCGGATCGTGTTGGCGTTCTTGAGCATATGCCCTTCGTCAAAGATACAGATCTCGGGCCTGCACTTTCTCAAGAACGAAGAGTCGTCCTTTCTGAAGGTCAGGTCGTATGTCGTAATGATCACATCGCAGGTTCCCTGGCGGATATTTTGGAGAATACTCTCCTGGTGGGAGAACCGCTCCGCCTGTGATCCATAGTACGGCGTGAAGTTGATCGTGTTAGAGAAGCGCTCAAATTCACGACACCAGTTCTCTAGTGTAGATCCAGGCACAACGATAAGCGCAGGCTTTCCGACGCCTTCTTCTTTGAGGTGTGAGAGAAAAGCAATGATCTGGCATGTCTTTCCCAGACCCATGTCGTCGGCCAGGATACCCGAGGTTTTAGTCTTCCACAGGAGGTTCAGCCAGTTAAGACCTACGACCTGGTAATCCTTGAGTTCAATATCATCGTTCATGATCGCGGGCTGTGTCAAAAGCTTTGTACGAGTGGCCGCTTTTCGTATGCTCTTGGGCTCCGTATCGCTGCCAATCGGGCTCCGAGGGGTATGATAACCTGAGTCGCGAGAAGAATTCGTGTCGCTACCGTCATCGAGACTCGTAATCTCGACTCCGTCCTCTGTAGAAGCACCAAAGATATCGATGCCCCATTTGGCCATGCCCGCAACCATTGGCTTGCCCAGAGCCTCACACTGCTGAACGACCGAGTCAATCGTGTTGTATGCATTCCACATCGCCTCGGTAGATTCCACGAGTCGTTGTCCGGTTGTTATACGTGGCTTGCGCGCCTTCTTCTTGCCCTTCTCTGCTGGCGTGAGATCCACATGGACCTTACGAATAGCATCAAGCGACTTGAATGGGCGCTGCTTGAAGATCTCCTTGATGTCCTCTTCTTTGTGACTGGACAAGTCGATCAACTCCTCCACTGTACAAGTATTGAAGAGGTTCAACAATTTACTATCGTCAAAGCTGTTTTCCACCACCGAACCACCTGCTTCCGAATCGTCGTCGACCATGAGATCCGCAGCAATACCCTCGTCTTCGTCGGAAGAGACAACGATCGCCGCCTCCTTCTTTGTTTTTTGTTGCGGTCGTGCGGGTGCGGGTTCGGGAGAGGGCGAGAAGACGGCTTTCTTGCGATCCTTTCCGCTCTTCAGTCGACGTTTTGGTTTCGGTGCTTCTTTCTCAGGGCTTTCGATTGTGACTGGGCTGTTCTGAGTCGCGCCCAACTTCGAGTACTTATTCTGTAACGACTGTACAGGCTGCTTAAGACCGCGCTGTGCCGTCTTCTTGACAACTGGATTTGATGCTGTACGGGCTACTCCTGGGCGAGGAGGAGACCGCAGCAGCTCATCCTCGGACTCCTGTTCCGCCAGATACTCGGAAGCGTCGTTGAAGTTACCCTTTCTCTTTGTCAAAGCATCATGCAGTTGCTTGACGGAGCGATTCGGGTATATAGCTTGTAGTCGCTTGACTTTTGAATACGTCTGCAGGTCATGGATGTCCTCCATGGTCATCTCCCCGTCCTCCGTCAGATCTATAGGTATAGCGCGTGAAGGGCCCCCTTGCGGTTGCACAGGTTTCTGTCGCTTAGGTGGCGTACTCGACTCGAATCGTTCTGCCGGCCGTTTACGCGATTGATCGCTGCCGTATTTATAACTCGACAGATCCCAAGTCGGTTTCTGTGGTGTCTCTTCGATCCTCGATGTCATAGATGCCATCTCGATCTTGGACAAGGGTATATTAGACCTATACTCCGACTCGTCCTCGTCTGGATCGCGCTCAACAGGTGGGTCATCTGAGGTAAGGTCGACGACTGGTTTGCGGACTGCTTGTGGGGGAAAGAAGCCTGTGCCAGGGGGTGCCATTGGATTGCTGTAGCCCCCGTATAAGCGTTGCGACTGCGACGGCGGCGACATGACAGGCGACGAGTCGCGCTGAGGGGCGGGCGACGAACGCGGGACTTGTAACTGCGACGAAGAAGCCGTGGCTTGTACTGGATACGCGCGCGGTGTGACTATCAGCGTGGGCTGCGTGGTATCAGACGGCGCCGCAAAGAAGGGCGAGCGCTCCCCGAGGATTTGCGTAGGCTGCGTGACGTAGGTATCTCGCTCGTCGTCGCTGTGCGGAGAGGCGCGCGGTGCCATCGGGGGCGGAGAAGACGAGAGTATGGGATCGCGGCGGTACATTGTGCGACCGCACTATGGCAGCGAGTTGAGCAAAGTAAGGATGCCGTGGTGGTAGCGGATGTAGTAGTCGATTTCGCCGCTTCGTTCGCGGAAGAAGTAGAGCAGCGCAAAGAGAAGACGCAGAGAACAACAGCTAGGCGCACTAACAAAGGCGAAGTGGACAAAGCAACGGGTATGCTAAAATGCCCACAGAGCGTAGGCAGGAAGGAGCCTTGGAAGGGTTTGCCCTGGGACGCGCATCGCCAAACACAACGCGTTAAAACCACTTTACTACGCGTAAAGATATTGAGCTTGGACCATTCCGAGCCTATTACGTTCCTCAATTCGGACGAGGGCCCGGTCTGTCACGCACTCACGAGCCGGAACACCACAACATACAGGTTCCATCTGCAAAATGACGACTAGAAGAATCGTAAACGAGCAGAAGTCGTCTCTTGACTATGATGGAAAGGGTGCTCCCGAGCCGTCCAACACCTCGCCAGCGGTGCCATCGTGAGTCGCCTTGACGGTGGATATCATGGGCATAGTGCAATGGCTGACAATGGCAACAGATCGGTGATTTGGAAGTTGATGAGCTTCACCTTTGCCATGATCACACTGCCAATTGGCACATACTTCTTCACTGTCAACTTTGTCTTCCAAGGTAAGTAGTCAATGTGAAGTTTGAAATGGGAGGTATTGACTCCATCTAGGCAACGCAACTTGGGCGGGCGGATTAGCAGCACTCATGGCAAACGTGGTCTTGATCGCGTATGTGATCATGGCATTCAAGGATGATCAAGAGGAGATGCGAGAAGAAGCAGAGAAGTCCAAGAAGAAGTTGTAGTGCTGGCTCGTGGAGGTGACTGGGGTATCGATGCATGCTAGACGAAGGATCGGCTCGACTGTGCAAAGTATACGCAAACACATGTTCTTGCGGAACTACAGTTGCTCATATTAGTGACTAAAATCACACATCACTCGAAACGATAAAATCAAACACGAATTTACTCATCAACCATTATGATTACCACATTACCAGCCGGCTCAAACGAGCGAACTTCTACTGTAGCAGCACATTTCAAAACTACAAGGAGTGACAATTGCGGTATATACCCTTTCCACATCCCTAAAACGCCACAGTAACGCCATCATGCTGTGTACGCAGGCTCGCGTAACAGTAATTCGACCAGAGGACTCCAGAGCCCCATGGTGAAGGTGTTCATTCATTCATCATGGCAAGCCCGCGCCTCTCGTTGTCGAATGGATTCCCAGGAGCGCCGTTCGTTATAGCTAGTCGCTAGCTTCCTCCCAATCATGGCTCGTGGCTTAGTCTTTGCTGAACCGTCTCTTAAACCAGCTCTTGCGCTTCTCGCCAGCGTCGCTGCTCTTCTTGGACAGCATAGCTGGTCTCGTGTTCTCGGTAACAGGCGGTCCACCGCCACCGAGTTTGATCGGTGCAGCCTGGGTGGAGTGCCTCGGGGGCGGTGGTGGCATGCCGTGAGCGGGCGGTTGGGGTGGTCCTTGTGAGTAGTTACCCGGCCCCTGTGCGTACTCCTCCATGATGGGGGCCCTTCCGAATCCATTGAATCCGTACTGTGCACCCATATCCTGTTGTGGTGGTTGCACGGGCATGCCGCGTTCGATGGAGCTGTTCTCGCTGTTGCTGTGGTCGTTGGAGTATGGGCCGTCGCTGTGGCTGCCATTCGAGCCATTGGTGTTGACGGTGTCGCGCGACTGTTGGTAGCCGTTCATGGGGTAGACACCACCATGGGCGCTCTGTCTGTTGTTCCAGCCCGGGTCAGACTGCATGCGGTTGCCGTATCGCATGCGTTGTGGCTGTGCCCCTACAGGCCCACCATTGCCGTAGCCATCGACATAGCTGTCGCGCTGCGTCTGTCTTTGAGGAAAGTAGCCGCTGACGGACGAAAAGCGGTTCTGGTCGTTGTATCCGCCGCCGCCGCCGCCGCCGCCATAGTAGCTGCTCCGTCGGCTTGCGTAGCTCATGACGTCGGTCTGGTCGGCGCGCATGGACTGCGCGCGGCGTCTATATTCGCCATCGATGGCAGCCTCGAAGGAGCGGATCGTGTCGAGTGGCCGCTCCCATCGCGAGCGCGTGGGGTTGGAGAGATCGGGATCGGCTGGCAATGGTTAGATTACGAGTGTACAGAGCGGTGCCAGCGTGACTTACCAATGGGATTACCGGCTGCGTCGGTATGGTTGAACGAGCGGAGAGATGCGAGAGTGGGCTTGGTGAGGGCTTCGGCGACTGGGGCAAGTTAGCCACGATTAGATAGACAGGGTGCACAAGATGGCATACTGGGCTGCTGTTCGTTCATAGCGGCGTTGGGGTTCGCCTTTGAGTTTGGATCGTAATGATCAGAGTATTTGCGCTGGTGCTTGGTAGGGCTTTTGGGAGACGCGGGTGTCTCGCGGCTCTTGTTGCTCTTGTTGCTATGAAAGCTGAGACCGCGCGGGCGCGATGGCTGCTGTGCCGCTTGCTCCATTCTTGCAACGATGGGCGATACCCAGTTTTTTCTGCGGAGCGTCTAACGAGTCGTGCGAGCCGGGTAACTCGGTGGAGCTGGAGCTGTAATGTGGCGCGTGGTGAGTAAGTGGAGCGTGCGGCGTATCGTAGTAACTGAGACGGGATATGTCGCAGAAGCAAATTGATGAAGGATCAAGAATGCGTGACGGTAGAGCTATAGAAATTGGGAGTCGATACAAGAGGCGGAGCAAGTCTGGGCTGAGTCGTAGTGTACGTACTTAGCTAGGTGATGACGAGTCCGCGCGCCTGGGCAAAGAAGAGTGAATGGACCGCGCGTCTTTGGGTAAGCCACAGCACGGCCAAACTAGATCACCAATTCTGAAACAAAAGTACCGAGCAAGGGTATGTATCTACTCTTATCGCTCTGCTGTGCAAGTCTTCCAGCCTTACTCTACAAAAATACTCCCACTCCGCAGTGAACGTCCGTTCACTTGTAAGACAATGGAGGGTCAAGTCTCACTGCACCGCCTAGTTCAACCTAAACGCCCCTCGTATCTCCCGTTAGCTGGCAAATTTAGACAGCGTCAATAGTTTACTTCCGGAAGCGGACGCTATGTTCTCACCCAACCTCCACGCCAACCCCAGTAATCTCCAGCCACCACGAAACTCAATTCACCCTCTCCATTACATTCAAGAAAACGACCACCTGTTAATTGCGCAGCACAGCATAATCTGGCTATCATGGCACCTGCACTACTGTCGCAGCACATTCGATCTTCGTCCTGCATCCCGCGAATGCTATCTATGGTACACCATGCGGAACTAGTGGATGGGGCGTCCCTTCAATCCAGCAACCACCAGCAAAAACCTAGCCGCGTAGCCGGACTCTTGCAGAATCTCTGACAAACATGGACAGCTTGCATTTTGCCGCTGTTCTTCGTGTGTCAAATCCCATCTTTGACAATAGGCATGGATGATCATTAACATGGATTGGATTGCGGGGCGGTGGATACTATCGTCGCCTAGAATACGTCAAGCAGCCTCGATAGGCACGGCGCGGTTTGGCGGACGTTTCCAAAAAATGCCAAGATTTCCACTGTTCCGCGGGTGGGCTTTCAACCTGCATCACTTTGCTCATCGTGAACATGACCCTTGCGCGCTAGCCATCGTTTATTCGTTCATGAGTGCTATATGCTCATCATGTCCATTACATGTGCTTATTCCTTTTTCACGTCCCCCCCACTAGCTGTGTGTAGGCATATTGACCGACGCCTTCGTCGCAACCGCATCTTCACTCCTCCAAAGACTTGTCACTGTCTTCTGTTGTGTGTAGAACTGCAGACCTGGCTTTCCGTAGAAAGTGTTTGCACCGCCGCCTGCGACCGACTTCTTGTTACCAGTGAAGGAGAACATGGGGAGCTGCCGATATTAGCCTTCGTTCATTACTTTTGGTTCCAAGAGGAGCTTACAGGTACGGGAATGGGCACGTTGATACCAACCTGGCCGGCTTCAATCTCTCGCTGGAATTTGCCGGCAGTGGCACCTGAGCGAGTGAAGATGGCGGTACCGTTACCGTACTCGTTGGCGTTGATCATGTCGATAGCCTCGTCGATGGTCTCGACGTTTAGGCAGACAAGGACTGGGCCGAAGATCTCCTCGGTGTAGCACTTCATGTGTGGCTTGACGTTGGCGATGATGGTAGGACCGACCTAAACAGCACAATTAGTATGGCATCATTCTTATATATCAGCAAGACTCACCCAGTTGCCGTTGGCGTACTTGTCGGAAGGAGGTTTCTGACCACGTCCGTCAAGGAGGATAGTCGCACCCTCTTCCTCGGCGCTCGCAATAAGGTCTTCAATCCTCTTCTTTGACTGAGGGCTGATGACGGGACCAAGATCGGCGCCCTCCTCGAAGCCGCCGTTCATCGACAGTTCCCTTGCGCGCTCAGCAATCTCAGGAACCCATTCCTTGGTCTCGCCGATCATGACCAGAGTGCTCAAAGCCATGCATCGCTGTCCAGCAGCACCGAAAGCAGCACCAGCAATCGCGTTCAGAGCATGGTTCTTGTTGCAGTCGGGAAGGACAGCAGCGTGGTTCTTTGCGCCCAAGTTGGCCTGAACACGCTTGCCCTGAGCCGATGCACGCGAATAGATGTACTCTCCAGCCTTGTTGCTACCAACAAAGCTTATCGCCTTGATGCGGGGCTCGTCGATGATGAAGTCAACCGTCTTGGCTGAACCGTGTACAATGTTGATTACACCAGCAGGGAATCCAGCCTTCTCAGCAAGCTCCGCAAGGATCATGCAGGCGCCGGGGTCGCGTTCCGAAGGCTTGATAACGACTGTGTTACCGGTAACAGCAGCGATGGGGATGGTCCAGAGGGGAATCATAGCGGGGAAGTCTGGGGTAGCATATTAGCACAAACCTCATTTACCACCAGTCGTGCACTTACTGAACGGGCAAATGGCAGCTACGACACCCAATGGTTCTCTGTAGCTGCGTGTCTCCATGTCCTTGGCGACCTCGAGGACTTCGCCAGTCATTTGCGTTGTGATACCGCATGCGGTTTCCGCGACCTGCAAGCCACGGAGCACATCACCACGCGCGTCTCCAAATGTCTTGCCCTGTTCCAGCGTGATGCTAGCAGCCAACCGGTCCCAGTTCTCGCGAATCAAGTGTGTGTATTTGAACAGAATCTGCTGCCTGTGAAGCAAGCTGGTCTCTTTCCATGGCTTGAACGCCTTCTCCGCGCTGTCCACCGCAGCCTTGAGCTCCTCGTCTGTGCTCTGCGGCACGCGTGTGACCAAGTTGTTGGTCGCGGGGTCGTGCAGATCTATCCATTGTGTTGCTTTCGATGCCACGAACTTGTTGTCGAGGAAGTTTGGTGTATCTGCGGGCGATTGGATCGGCTCGTGGTTCATGGGGTACGACTGAGCCGCAGACGATGCTGGCTTCAGGTGCTGCGCCGTGGCATGCAGCCGCCGTGCGGCGACTTTACTTTGGCTGACTGGCGACGACATTCTCGTAGAAAGAGGGGCCGCGCGCGCGACAGATGAGCGGGCACTCAATGTTGGGAGGCGTGAGAGCGCGCGTCGAGAGAACATAGTTGCAGGTCAAATGCCGACGTTGTGGGGGAGCAATCAAAGCTCAAAGCAACTTTTGAAAACGCAGTTTAAATCGAACAAGCAGTCTGCGTAATCAGATCATCAAATTGATCGAAACCAAAGAAGAAACCACGTAGGGACAACTCGGCACTTGCGGCTATAGGGAAACGGTTGCCTTTCATGGCAGAAGCACAGCCGAGAAGCTCCCCGCTCCCCAGCTTGAGGTGCCGTTGATAGCCACCTGGCTCCCGACCGGCGTTAATGGCGTTTGCTCTTATGTCATCAGTCGCCCCACTTTCACATATCTGGGTACATTGATACACATCTTGACATCTCATGTAGCTGTCGGGTCCGGGAGTATATCTTCTTGATCAACACTGATACTCATAAAAAAGTATGGTCCAGAACACTGGAGTGTGACCGTGGAGATGGACTTTTGACACACACGAATCGATGAGAACGACCATGAGGACGCTCGGCCAATGGACGTTGAGTTTGCGTTCGAGCTGTTACCAGATCGATTTAGCGCTTCCAGAGGCCCCGCGATCTTAACCCAATTTCGACAACCCGATTGATAGATAGCTCCCCGGCCTGGAAACTAACCATGGAGAACAAGCGCGGAAGTCCCAAAGTGGAGGCGGATGTGTCCGACGTAGGTACCCATTCGCGCGATACATCTCTACAAATCATACTGACATCCGAATTCCTGTAGACTGCTCAAATCGATGAGCGCAAACTACAAACACCAAAGCCCGCCGAAAAGCGTCGGCAACAAGTGAGACGCCAGCGACTTAGACAGCGTTGACAAAAACGAGCTCTCCGCCCAGCAACCCGTAAAAGAGAAGAGTCCCATATCGCCTTCAGAGACCAGCACTCTTCGCGAGTGTTCGGCAGATCAAGATGGACACAATCCGCAAGACAACGTAGATTGCGACAAGCCCCCGACCAGCCTATCAAGCTCGAGAGCCCATCTTCAGACTCGTCAGACTCCACAAGTTCCCCCGAAAGCGTCGGTCCAAAGACCCGCAAACGCCTCATGAAGAACTACAGAAAGATCCGCAAAGAGGCCATCAAGAACAAGACTCACACAGCGACGTTTTTCAATGTGCGGGATATGATAACACACGGTCGCAAACACTACGTCACTAACATCGAGGGCGAATACCGAGGCTGGGTTAGAGCTGATACTTACCACTTCATGTTGAGATATGCGCTCTTTTATAACCTTCCTAAATAGGGCATCTCATGGCTTTGGAGTGGACGCTTGCACTGGGTGTAGCAAGTATGTCAGGGGGTTCTGATGATTGGCCAGTATGACGACGACAACGTGGACGATGAGGTTTTCACTAGCCGTAACGTGGAACTTCGACGACGCAGCCATAGTGTAAAGACATGTACGAGTGAGCCATAGGTGGTGGTAAGATGATTCATGGCGAACCTCAGGAAAGCGACATAGTTCTTGTATGAAACATCAACTTCAAAACTTTACTGCACCAATCACACATTCCAACACGTCATGAGCTTATCGATGAAATCTGAACAAATGTTTCTACACACCCTATTTCCCAGCCTGTGACCCAGGGCGCTGCACATCCCATTTTCAGGAACAAAGCCTCAATACATAATCATAGCGCCGTGAACCTTGAAATGACGTGTAACTGCAAATCAGGAATCCAATTGTGGAGGGGCAAAGATGTACCCCCTGAACCACACTTTTTGGTAGTCTGTTCCTCGAACTCTGTATTTCCCAACAGGGTACTACTCCTTTCACTCAACAATCAAAACAGCCTATGAGGCGTTTGATCGGGTGGTGCGCTTGTTGATCTCAGCCTGGGCCTTCTCAGATCCAGTAGCGACGGCCTCGGCGGCCTTGTCCTTGGCGTCAACAGCGGTCTTTTTGGCCTTGTTTGCCTGGGCCTTGACTTGCTCCTTGGAAGGAGCGGCGCCGGAGCCGAGAAGAACGGAGGCAAGGATAGCGAAGATGGTGACAGCGATAACACCAATACCACCAGCGACCTCAGGGACGAACTTGGCAGCCTCGACGGGGTCGCGCTTGGCGATCTCGAGGAAGAGGGCGACCTTCTCTTTGACGTAAAGAACTGGGTCATCCTTGAAGACGAGGTCAGAGGGTGACTTGGGTGTGTCCTTGGGCTTGGGCTTGTTGGCCTCCTCGTCAGCCTTCTCAGCGGGGTGCTTGAGATCAAAGGTCTCGGCCTTGAGCTTCTCAGCGTCGTCGATGGAGTGGCCAATGTAGATGTTGTCGAAGAGAATATCCTTCTGCATAGTCCAGATTTCGAAACCAATCTATGGCATGTTAGCAAAGAGTCTGTGAAATCAAGACAGAGTCAACTTACAGCACCGATGGGCTCAAAGTTGGCAGGGGTCTTGTCCTCGAAGTAGTCAGGGTTGGCAATCTTCTTGGGGGCCCAGACGCCCTTGTAAGCCGGGTTGTCGATGAAGGGAGCGGTCCACTTGCCCTTGTAGGCAGGGTTCTTCTTCATCGGAGGCTCCCACTTGCCGCAGCCAGAGACTTCATCACACTTGGGGTTGGGAACGGTGGGAGGGACCCAGTCACCGTCCTCCTCGTCATCCCAGTCCTCAGGCTTCTCAGCCTCGGGGTCGGGAATGGTGGTGGGCTCATCCTCAAGCCAGTCTTCAGGCTTGGTGGCCTCCTCGTCGACAATCTCGAATGGCGCATCCTCATCCCAGTCCTCGGGCTTGGTAGCCTCGGGGTCAGCGATGCGGGCCTCGTCAACCCAGTCTTCGGGCTTTGTGTCGTTGGGGTCGTCAGTCTCCTCGGGAGGGTTGACGGAGGGGGTGAAGTCCTCCAAGAGGGTTCCATTGCGAACGGACTCGCCGTCGATCTTCATCTCGAAGCTCTGGTCAGGCTTGACGATGAGGGTGTAGAGACTGGTGGTCTTGACAATACGAGCCATGGGAGGGTTCTTGAGGTGCTTCTCCTCGTACTCGCCGGTCTTGGGGTTCTTGTGGCGGAAGATGAAGTGGACCTAGGCATGTTAGCTTAGTTGGTCATATTGGAAGAAGTGCCGTACCTTGTTGGTAGCACCGCACTTGTCGGGACCAAACATGATGATGTAAGGAGAAGCGTTGGAGAACTCCTCAGCGTGGAGGGCTGCATTGTCCTGGAGGAGCTTCATGTAGGCACCACCGCACTCGAGGCCATCTGTTCGTTGTTAGAATTACGCGACATCCCAAACTTGGCTGGAAAACCTACCCTGAAGCTTGACTTCGTACTGAACAACAAGGGTGTCATCCTTGTTGTCAATGGCCTTGGGGAACTTGGCCGAGATGGCATGGTGAGCCGCCTTGTCCTTGATGACCAGTCCCTTGTCACCCTCCATACCCTTCAGTACGGAAGGCTCCTCAACGGACCAAGTACCAACGTATGCCCACTCCTCGTCATCGGCCTTGACGTCCTTCTTCGCGTGTGAGGGGTTCCATCGGGACTCCCAATCGTCGGTGAACTGCTCAAGGAAAGGTGCCTTGAGTTTTGTGGGCTATACGAATGTTAGAGAGAGTTTCGGCTATGTGACTGATTCAGAGACGTACAGTAAAAGTCGGCTTTGCGACAGTGGTCGAGGAAGAAGACGCTGACTCGGAGGAGCTGGCGTCGTCTGCGCGCACAACGGCGGCAGCGAGCGCAACGGTGGCGCCAATTGCAAAACGCATTGTGCTTGCCTTGGTTGGGGGTTGAAGTGGAGGAGAAGAGTTCACGGATTCAACGTTGGGGCAAGGTGACAGTTAAATGCCCAGTACACAGAAAGGCCACCTTAGTGAAATGTGGCAGGAAGCGGGCCCTTGGAGCTCCCCACTAGCGCGGCGACCCATGCACGGTTATGCTCCAGGGTTATGGATGGTTCTCGAATTGCTTTCACGCCAGCTGGCCAGATCTGATACACTTTCACTTAAGACTTCATTGCACACAATTACTGTCAAGTGGTCAAGAAGTGCCAGTAACCAAGGCATCTGCCCAAGTGCTCGCTCACGGTCGCTCTTTCCAAGATTCTGTGTCCGCGGCGCTAGTGCAGACCTCGGGAAGAACAAACGTGTTCTCCACACATCAACCCCGAATCCAAAAGTCCCAAGATAAGGAATACAATTCAGGCTTCTTTTCAAATCTTAAGGAGATCCCTCAAACAGGCCACGTTGTGCATGACAAACTCACGTCGGTCACACCCATGCACTGTACGACCAATACAACAAACTGCATCACCCAGTACTATCATTGAACGTATGTGGTATCGATTGTAGGTGAGCTATATCCATAGTCACACCAATGCATGCAGCCAACGGCGCTTCAGTGTAGGTATTCCCAAAACTCCGCCGCCTAGCCAGGTCGTAAGATGTGGTCTGCGTATGTATGCTACCTGTTCCCAAGTCCATCCCGCAAGAATAGTACAAAGCCGCGAACGCCATGCGCTAAAGTCAAAGTTCTAATTACTCCATGCCGCATTCCATATGACATGGCCTATATCGCGTGCAGTATTTACGGTGTCAACAACTCTGCCGATGAGAGTTGGTGGTAAAGGCTCTTCTTCGTCGCCTTCAAAGGGCATGAACATGCCAGATGGTGTTCTTCTTAGTGCGCCGCTTTCCAGTGAGGCTGACGACCCACTCCGGCGCAATGAGTACGGATCCGAAGCAGTGGGAGTGCCGGGCCTTTTTGAGCCGTAAGCGCTAGAGGGTTTAAGGTACTCCTCACTCTCTTCGTCATCCTCTTCCAGCAGAAAGTTCCGTGATGGATTTGACGGCTTCAGGGTCTCGGAGGACGGCGAAGGAGAGAGTCCGCTGCGCGACTTCCACATGGCGAGAGAGTGATGTTGTTGCGTTTCGGGTACGTCGGGAGAGTCTGTCCGGTACTTGAGCGTCGTCGATGGAAGTTTCGCAATGGTCTTGTTGTCCGTGCTGATGCTGACGGACGAGGCAGTCCGTGAAAGAGGCTTCTTCCGGCGCGATCGCTTCATCATGACGACGCCCTCGTCCGACGAAGAGTCCGCTTCCTGGTACTTGGCCCAGGGGTTGTGGTTGCAGTCGTCCTCTTCATCGTCGGCGTCTTTGCACTCGACGGCGATACATTGCTCAACCTTGTCGTCGAAGCGGATGTGCCGCTTCTCCCCGTGATCGGGGGTGTGCAGTCCGGAGGTAGACTTTGAGGAGAAGTAGTCCGTGCCTTCCCAAAGCAGGCCTCGGGACAATGTGGAAGATGTGGGGAAGTCGGGGGTTACACGGCCGATGATTGGTCGGGGCCGTCGCAACTCCAGCGTCACACCGGTTGTTTGCTGGGCCTGCACCGACTCGGCCGCTTGTTGCAGCAGTGACGACGACGACAAGGACTTTTGCAGCATGGCCTCGGACATGCTGCGCTTCTTGAGAATTGGCTTCTTGACGCCATTGACGAATGAGTTGGTCTTGGACAGGCGGCTGGCCGGCTCCGAATTCTGCTGCGAGCAGAAACGATTCGAGGCAGGCTGCATGGGCCCGTACAGCCAGGTCACGTCAACGTCTTTGAGCCTGGTGATTCGTTAGCGATGCCCAAGAGTTAAAAATCTGCAAGATGGTGCACGGATGGGGGTGATCGACACCCCTGCCGTGGCTGCAGATCGAAATATTTGGGACTCACCAATTCAATGTCTCGGGCGAGACCGTCTTGAGCTTAAACTGGGCCTTGGCCCACGTTCGCCACGAGGCATTTTCGAGCCTGGAGCGCTCGCCGTAGACGCTGCGGTGCTCGACGATGTGCCGCCACGATGACCAAATGTCCTCTTCGCGCCACTCGTACGAGAGGTAGTCGACGTGATGTGAGGGCTCCTTGCGCACGGCCGTGTCGTCTTCAGATATGGGCATGGGGTCGGGAGTGGTCATGGGAGTATCGGAGGAGAGACCATCCGTTGGCGACGGTGAAGGCAGCGAGCCCGGGCGCATGGCTGAGGATGCAGGCTTCAACGAGGCCATATCAATGGGAGTGACGCCGTGACTGATGCCCTTTGCAACGCCCTTCCTGTACTGCCGCGCGGAATTGTAGTTGGGAAACGACAGGCCATCGTCCTCGCTGCTCGACTCGTCTGACTTGGGATCGAGCGAGACGCTGCTCGAGGGCGTCGAGTGCATGGACGAAGTGCGCGAGGAGCCGCTCAGCGACGGCGAGCGCAGGTCGGGCAGCGAGTACTGGTTCTTGCGGATGGGCGTGTAGGCGTCGTAGGCGAGGGACGAGGACGAGGGCGAGCGCTGGAAGGGCGGGTTGTCTCGCGGGAGCGACAGCATGGCCGTCATAACGGGCGGGCGCGGGTCAATGCCTCAATATCTATCACAGCGTGTGCCCAACGGCGGCGAGGGAAAATCGTAGGCTGGTTGGCGTCGACATGCGGCTCGTGACGGCGATAGTAAATGGGGTGGAATTCTCGGGGATCAGATGTGGGCTGACGACGCAAGGGCGAGTGTGAAGGCGGTTGTGGAGCGGCGGATTGTCGAGACAGGTTGTATGGCGACGGCCGTGGTGCGAAAGCATCGACCGACTAGAACTGAACTGCAACCCCGCAAGCCTACTGGGTTTGTGGCTAGCCCCTGCGAATTTCACCACCTTGGAACGCTCACTACCTACAAGGGACAAGCCGGACCAGGCTTTCACGTCACCTCAGGCCTGCCAAAGGGCCGACGCAGTCTATCGCTTAGCTGCAGCATACGCTCCGGTTGATCGGCCTGCAGCCCATGATGAGCCCAACAAAAACAAAGCGCCAGAGTCTGGACCGTTGCCAATTTCGCTCGCGTGGAGGCGCCTCACGCATCCTTCGCGACAGTGCCGGGGTGCCTCCTTTCCGACATGCGCCTCAAGGGCGCCGAAAACGTTGTGAGCAGAGGCGGGGAACCTTGGAAATCTTAATACCAAGTTATCATCTGCTCATGTGTGCTGACGGTCGACTCCACCGGAGCGAACGACGTTGACGGTGGATGCCAAAGCCACCTGCAATGCAATGCATCCCACTCGACATGTCCTAAACTAGCCCTTCACCTAGCTTCTCAACGCCATGCCCCGTCCCCTCCATCACTTCACCGATGCTCAGCATACAGCAGTATGACGGAAAGTATCCATGGTACTCGTCCAAACACCTGCTCCTCCACATACACTTCTCTCGGCGCCTGGGGATTTTGTGGAGAATGACGCTCAACACATCGATCGAACTCCAACACTTCAATCTTGCCTTGGTCGACTTCTTGATCGGCTTCTTGATCGACTTGCAGACCGCTCAGAAGCACGACAAGCCAAAAGCACTTAAATTGTGGTCAAGACACACATTTCATGTGTCTTCAGGCCTTCCGCTAACGCTAAAGCGCGATTTAAAGGTACTCGCCTTGCAAGATGCTATGGTTTTGACAAAATAAAGGGCTACAGACGACTTTAGTACGTTTCGCGTCAGGACCAAACTCTTTTGCAAGCTCCGTGCTGCGTGCGACCATGAGATGCCCTTCTGCTAGCCCTCGCCTTGCTAATCATAGCTCACCCTAGAGCACGCGAAGAAGCGAAGAACAAACTATCCGCGGGTATTATAGTGGAGATGAGTCGGGGTTCAAAAGGAATCACTTGGTTAGGGCCTTGGTGTGAACATCAGAAGCACAACATGTTCAAGTACAGTGGCACCCTCTCGTACTTCTCATCAATCTTCCCGCGGCATTTGCAATCATGTCTTCGCCCCCGGCTGTTCAGTGATACTCGTCAATGCCGTTCTCGAGCCGCATGGCAGTCCATCACACATCGACAATGGAGATACCTATTGTAGCAACCCGAAGATAAGCCATGCGTTCCCCAACGGCGTGGCAGACGTGTTCAGTCTGTGTAACGTTGCACAACAGTAGCCTCGTCATGGACGGTTCATGAGTTTGCAGGGCTAAGCAGCGCCTCTCCGACGACCACGAACGTCAAAGGGGCTTCTCCAGTCGCACGTTGACTCGTACAGCAATCTCCCGAGCATTGTATCCAATATACGAATCGCAGCAGCCTCTGGGATTTATTTCCGGTAAAATGCATAGCGGGAGTGATCCAGCTCGACCGATCGATCTCAGCGCCGTATGTAGCGCCATGACGCATGTCGCGTCGGTGTTCGAGAGCCCCGAGAGGCGCGAAAGCGATCCAGTTTCTGTCATCGCCTGTCGCAAACGTTTTGCACTCAGTTTTGCACTCAACCCTTTGTGCGCCTTTATAACATGTCACGACCGCGTCACGCATAACCTTTTTAATAGTCATTCCCTAGCATTTATAATATGAGCGCAACACACGATGCGCCAGTCCCAGCTGGGGACTCACACCTTGACTCGAACGCGCCGAACGGACATCACGATATTACGACTCCTTCTTCGACCGATGTTAGTCTTACCGAGAGAGACGGAACAATACAAAACGGAGAGAAAGCTGTAGGAGAGGACACTACCGGAGCGAATGGCGCCGCTGTTGCGCCGGGCGCACCTGGTGCACAAGATGAATTCCCACAGAGAACAAAGTTACAGATCTTCTTGATCATGCTCTCTCTGGCTGTCGCGGTCTTGCTCGTTGCTCTGGACATCACCATCGTCACAACCGCCCTACCCACGATTTCGTCAGAGTTCAACAGCGCTTCGGGCTATACTTGGATCGGTTCGGCGTACCTCATCGCACAGTCAGCAGCCACACCAATCTGGGGCAAGATATCTGATATCTTTGGAAGAAAACCCATTCTCTTGCTCACGAATGCCATCTTCTTCGTCGGCTCTCTTCTTGCAGGCGTGGCTGTCAACATGGACATGTTGATCGCTGCAAGGGTGATACAGGGTATTGGTGGTGGAGGTCTCATCACGCTGGTCAACATTACCATATCCGACCTCTTCTCTGTGCGGGACCGAGGTGCGTACTTTGGAATCATCGGTGGTGTGTGGGCCTTGGCGAGTTCCCTGGGACCTGTTGTTGGAGGGCTCTTCACGCAGAAGGTCTCTTGGAGATGGTGCTTCTATATCAACTTACCTTTCGACGGAGTTGCATTCCTCATCCTCCTGTTCTTCCTCGATGTCAAGACACCAAAGACTCCGCTCCGTGAAGGCCTCAAAGCTGTTGATTGGCTGGGTTCGCTTGCCATGGTCGGTGGAGTCATTATGCTATTGCTCGGCCTGGAGTTTGGAGGCATCTCACATCCTTGGGATTCTGCCACAGTGCTGTGTCTCATCATCTTCGGAGCCGTTGTCATTGGTATATTCTTCGCTATTGAGTGGCGGATAGCACCGTACCCTCTCATGCCCCTAGATCTCTTCTCGAAGCGTTCGAACTTGGCTGCCCTGGCTACCTGCTTCTTCCACTCTTTCGTCTTCATCAGTGGCAACTACTTCCTCCCACTCTATTTCCAGGCTGTGCTTGGCGCGACACCTATCCTTTCCGGGGTGTATTTACTGCCTACCGCGGTTTCACTATCATTCCTTTCAGCTTTCACTGGTATCTTCATCAAGAAAACTGGACAGTATCTACCTATGATCTGGTTCGGTATGATTATGATGACATTGGGCTTTGGACTTTTTATCGACTTTGATGTCAACAGTTCTTGGGCCAAGATCATCGTCTATCAGATCATTGCTGGAATTGGTGTCGGTCCAAACTTTCAATCACCGCTCATTGCACTTCAGAGTCTCGTACCGGTAAGTTCCTTCCAAAGTTTCTTTTTCTGCGCCTGCACATGTGATCATTACACATGACACTAGATGCGGGGTTGCGGTAGAGTAACCACAGTTGTTATTCGTTAGTCTACCGATGCTGACATGATCTCCAGAAACGCGACATCGCTACTGCGACTGCAACATTCGGCTTTACTCGGAACCTTGGTAGCGCCATCTCGGTCGTTGTAGGTGGAGTCATCTTCAACAACGAGATGAAGTCAAAGCAGTCTCAACTGGCCGCTTCGCTCGGTCCCGAAACTGCATCGAGGTTCGGTGGAGGCTCCGCCGGCGCCAACGTCGGGCTTATTCAGTCCCTTCCCAATGAGCAAAAGTTCGTTGCGCGAAAGGCATTCGCAGACTCACTGAGCACCATGTGGATTCTCTATGTCGCATTTTCTGTTGTGGGTCTCGTAGTCAGTTTTTTGATTACGCGTAACAAGCTCGACAAACAACACGAGGAGACCAAGACTGGAATCGAGGTAGAAAAGGCAAAGAGGCTCGAGAGGGAAGCCGAGCGCGCAGAGAGGCGGAGAAAGAGGGCCAGCAAGGGGTCATTGCCGCTCGACCCCGAGGCGCAGAAGAGTGACCCTGATGTTACGAGAGACAAGGAGACGACAGCATGATGACTTTTCTACGATTTCATGTAGCATCAAGCATAGCGTAGGTGTTCGTGCCAAGATCCTTCCATGTAGTTCGTTCAAGATACCACTGTACGTAAATCTGTAATATAACAGCTGTGTAGACCCACAGAATTGTCAGTGTGTTCCAGTCATAGTGTGTTCTTGCTCACATCGCCGTTTGCTCACAGGGTCTGACCCTTCGCTGAGCCTTTGTCACTACCGGTATAGACTTATCCGCGGTGAATTAGACAAAGCACTACTATTACATGTTTCATAACAGCGTGTTCAGCGAGCAACCACCACTCACTACATACCAACATCTTAAAACAAAGTCTCACGTTCCCAGACAAAGTGTGTTGTCAACGTCAACGCAATGTGCTACTATCGACTATACATCTTTGTTGGCTGCGGCCACTCAACTTTTTCAGAGACGCCGGTTAGGTGCTGTGCAAATGCGCGGACGAAGGCAGAAAAGGCTTCGAGATCATTCTTGATACAGCCTGAGGATCTAGCTACCGGGGGCGAGGGATTCCAGGGAAGCGGTCGCAAAGGCAGAGACTCACAAGTGACGCTGGTGCCAGACGATGACTCAATCAAAAGAACAGACAAGACAACCACCTGCAAAGATTCTTCGCAGAACTTGTACTCCAATATCCAAACAACCCATAACAAGACACTGCATATATATCCCGTAAGAACAGCCGACGTTCTCTTCACTCCAAAGGCAGATGGTAGAACTGCCTGGCCGCATACAGCCTCACCTTTTATGACTTCAACAGCCAAAACCTCGCCATCGATAGCTCCAGCTCTCGAGACCAACAGGATCCAGCCGACTTGCGAAGAAGGCCGTGTACACCCCATGCACACTGTCAGGCTCGAGCGCATGTGCCCGCTTTGTGAACATGAGAGAGAAGAAAGATTGAGACTGTTATACTCTTCCATGAGGGAGATCAGATTCGATCCTACGAGATGGCATGTGAAGTATCAAGGAGATGTAAAAAAGCAAGGCGATGGGAATCAGCAGACGGGTGCGGGCTGGGGTGTTGCGATGGGAGGGTGGTGGGACCCGGGTAAGAAGGAGGAAAAAGAAGGAGTGACGTGAACATGATTTGATTGTATCTATTTGAGAGAAGGAGGATCGTGTATCCAAGACTGAAGATGGTAGTCCGGCGCGGACTTGGAAGGCGCTGCCCAGGTGTGGTAATGCGGCATCACGTGCACCGCCGCCAATCGCAGCTCGGCCCTTTCAAAGCTCACCAACCATCACGACCACGACACCTCGCAACAACGCCAATCACCCCGTCGCACGTCTCCCAATTGCTCGACGGAGCCCTCGGAAATCATATACACGACCGTCACCCTCGAACGCACTCCCCGCCGCCGCAATGCCGACACCAGAGTCCGAACTCTTCCTTGCCAAAAAGCCAAAGGTTGCGCCAACCTTTGACGGTGTCGACTACGAAGACAACACTGCGCTCAAGGGCGCGCAAGATGCTATTATCAGGGAGCAGTGGGTGAGGAGCATGATGGCGAGGCTGGTGAGGGATGAGATGGGCAAGTGCTACCGGAGGGAGGGGGTCAACCACTTGGAGAAGTGTGGGCATTTGCGAGGTAGGTAATTTTCTATTTCGCGGGCTTGGGGAATGCGCGTAGGACAAAAAGAGATCGAATCTGAGGCTGGTTGCAACGGAGCAGGGCCGTCTGACAGATGTACGCTATGACAGAGCGAAGGCTAATACAGGTTGAACAGAGCGATACTTCGAGCTCCTCAAGGACGCAAAGGTCAAGGGATACCTCTTTGCCCAACAAAACTACGTCGACGATGCGTTGAAGCGATAAGCGGCCCGCCAACAGCGGTGATCGCTCGCATGAAGGACAGACAACAGGCAGACCATACACGACACACAGCGGGAGACACAACCAGACGAAGACAAGGGTTCATGGCGTTCGGCAAGCGTATGCTGAAGAAACGCACCAATTCTCTCGTACTGGCGAACCTGTACATATACATGCCGGAGGAGAGACTGATGTAGCACGAATTATTGGAACAAGTGTACAATTGCAGTGGTACAGCTCATTGTCCATCTCCCTCACTGACGTGAAACCCCAAATCTCTAGGTTTTCTGTTCCAGGCGCGTGGACCGGACTCTTTGTTGCTCTCCAGGCTCTTGATATGATGAGGCCAAGGCTAGCTCCCCAACCCCACTACGACCGCGTACCTGCGTCAGCAACCGCTCCGACCAGCAACAGTCAACCCCCAGCAAGATGCCCTTCCCTTTCGTCCTACCAACTACGTCCAGTATATCCTTCACCGACTACTTCAACAGCAGCACACATCCGTCCCTACCGAACTGCGCAACCACTGCGCGAGGCGTCCTTCGTGACGTGCTCAAGCGGCACAAGCGCATACCACCCGCCTCACAGGCCTCGAACCTCTCCACCGTAACATCCGCCCTCAATGACTACATACCATATCTGTTCGCCCTCGATGCAGGACTGAGCGGCGCAAGCTGTGCCGGCGAAGAGATCGACCTGGTCTTGGTCAAGGAGCTAGAAGTAGAATGGCGCTCGACGCTGGCTTCTTCGATACCGGGTCGCGAGCCAGCAAGAGTCAAGCTCAAGAGTCTTGAGAGCGAGCTCTGCTATACTCTCTCAACACTGGCATACGTATACAGCCTCCAGGCTCGAGCACAGCTGCACACCCTCTACAGTGCGACCGTACCCACGCCCGAACAACGCGCAACCGCAATTGGTGCTGCTATGAAGCACTTTCTCGAAGCAAACTCCATACACACATACTTGGTGAATCGGGCAGGGCAGTACAATTCACAGCCCGCAGCTATAGACATATCCGCGTCTGTGCTGGGAGCGCTGGCGGAGCTTACCATGGCTGAAGCTACACTCATCACCGTCCTGAAAGACGATCCATATCCAGCGGTCGTAATAGAAGACCGGAACAAGCAGAACAAAGACTGGATGTTTAGGGGCGTCGACATACCCAAGGTCCGCGCGCATCTCTTCGCTCGACTGTGCCTTGCTTCTTCAGAACACGCTGCGAAAGCCCAAGCTATGCTGGGGCGGTCTTCCAAGATCAACGACGATCTGCTGAAATATGTGGATGATCTGAGGCGGACTGCCAAAGGCAAGGCGTGTCGGTTCCTCGCCTGCGATGCTGAAGGAGGTGGTAAAACAGGGGAAGGCATCGCGTGGCTACGAGGCGCAAAGAAGGAGCTGGGGTTTGCATCGCTGGGCGCGGAAGAAGAGAAGAAGGCGTCAGGTTTCTCTAAATTGAAGAAAGAATGGCAGGAGAAGAGGGAAGATCGCAAGATCGAGAAAGGTGTGGACTGGGGCACTGATGCTGGCAAGTTCGAAGAAGGACGAATTGTCGACATGTTGTTGAAGAAATGGGAGAAGCAGAACGACACTGTATGTATAACCCGTCTCCGACGCTCTATTGAGTATAATGGACTGACTGTACTAGGTTGGCATCCAATTAATACCTCCCTCGGAGCCGCTGCTTGCAAGCATGCCCTCTGGACGCGAATATCACACAACCAAGATGTTCATTGTCCCCGCACTCGACGAGGATGCTTTGATCCGCATGCGGGCACCGCCAGATCCAAGCGAAGCTTTCGAAGGCAACGAAGACGACAGCGCAGATGAAGACGACCGCAACCCTCCCGCCGGCGCATTCCCAGGCACAAAAGCAGACTATGCACCAAGCACAAGCTACTATTGAATTGCAAGGGTATATAGTACAAAGAAATACAACACGTCTTCAACAAAAGAAAGACTCCGATTATTATACACCATACCCAAGATCCTTCCAAAACGCCTCAACCTCACCGCTCACATCTCTTTGCACCCTCCCCTCCTCCCAAACATCCCCCGCCCCCTCCAACATGCTACTCCACTCCATCAACAAATCCCCTCTCTTCCCCCTCCCCGCAAAATGAACAAGATAGTCCCCTCTCCTAACGTTCCGTTCCTTCAGCCCCTCCACATCCTCCCTGTCCTGAAACTTCTGCGCCCCATTCTCTTCATACCCGTTGAACCAGTGCTGCGGCACATATCTCGCTTGGTCTGTGAACTGCTCTGTCTTGAGCACCTCTTCCATGGCGGATTGCTCGGTGAAGGGCAGGTCGATCTCGGGTTTGTAGTGCCGGAATGCGAGGATAGCGGTGAAGAGTTCGATGGCCCAGCTGTTGACGCGGAGGAGGAAGATGCCGTTGTTGAGGCCGTTCCAGTCGCGTGTTACGAGTAGGTGTGTTGTATTTGTTGGTGCTGGAGTTTGCTTGTCGTCGTCGTCGTCGCGGCGCCACCAGGACCCGAAGCGCGCTTTCTCTGGGGGGAGAAAACTCGATATAGGACGGCATTGGTCGAGGATAATGGTGTCTCGATCGACCCATTGTATCCATTCCAGACGCTCTTTCTCTGGCTTCAACATCTCTCGCATGAGTAGGTTGAGGATGAAGGCGGGTTTGTTCCACAGATCATCTACAATCGGATCGCACATCACTCTAACCTCTGTGCCATGCACCAAAGCGTGCTGGAGGTGTGTCTTGAACGCTTTCTGGTAGTGTTCCTGCGGCTTGCCGAAATGCGCTGTGACGGTTGCGATGCGCGCCCGCCCCGCTGCAAAAGGTGAGTACTTCCTACATGTAGCCCGTTTCGCAGTCGCTGCTTCGATAACCTCCGCCGAGACTTCTGGTAGGCATTTCGAGTCGCCGTGGGCAACGAATTGGGGGATGGGTCGCGGGTAGGGTCGGACGTATGGAACGGAGAGGTTCTCTAAATTGGGGTGGTTCCAGAGGAGGATGGGGAAACCGATGAGGAAGAGACAGAGCCAGATGAAGAACTTGCCGGTGAGGAAGCGCGGAGGCGCATACATGGCTTTGGAAGCAGTGAAAGTGGATGGCGAAAGAATGTAGATGGGCTTGTAGCTCGGATATCCGAACAGTTTAATGCTACTGGGTGCGAGCTATGTATGTGTGAATAAGAAGAAGGAGAAGGGGTAGAAATGGGACTTGGGAGAGGTACTTCCAAGACATGATCGAGATGACAAGCTACACGAGGTGACGAATACTACGGCGGTATTCTCTTGGGATGCCAACGTCGCCGGATTATGCGGCTGTGTATTCGTAGTAGACGGGCGTCAGGTTGACAGCCAGCCTGGGATGACGGCGTTGGCATGTCCGGTCCCAAGAGCTTCGATGTGCTTATCTTGAGCACAGAAGTTCTGGTACTGATCTGTCTAGGTAAATTATACTACTAGCGGATTTTCGTGACAAGTTAGTGCATGCCAGAGGCTTACATGTCGAACGCGCTGTGGTCGGAGTTCGCGGTCAGATATGGTATTTGCGGAGTACGGTTACACATCCCGCCCACGGACATGCCAGGACTTCTCTAATACGCGAGTTCTGGTCGGAACTTGTCGAAGGGATGGTGTGAACGGAGACGTATATTTTGGTGCAAGTCCATTTCTATGGTTCGAAGCTGACGCATTCATCGCGTTGCATGTTTCTGCTGCTCGGGGAGATACCTTGGCCTCTCGTCAGTCTTGGCTTGGTTGGCGTCAGCGTCACTACGATGAAGTATAATGTAGATCTGAAACAACTTGGGGCATCCAAGAAGAGCCTCATCACTATTTGGAGGCTGATAGGAATCTGACGGAGCGGTGCGCCTTGATTGTCTTGGTAAACATAAAGCCGACGCGCATGAGGAATGTGCCCAAGCGTAACTAGGTACTTGTTAACCATCGTGGTACGCGTCGCCTGCACATTGATTTTCAATAGCGAGTTGTCTGAGCTATCAGCGCTTCGTGATGGTTGATCTCTTGATATATTCTCCGGACGATCCGGGGAGTACGTTGGGGGTGGCGGTAGCGACGAAGTCGCATCGACGGAGGCATCCCATGCGCGAGCCACGCCCTTTGGCAAGGACGCATGTAGTGCACCACAACATACAATAAAGCGAGGATTGATGTAGAATTTCTGGTGCCGCTGGTTCTAGTAAGAACAAAAAGAATGTGTTCTCTTTATGTTTACGAGCCTGAACCAGGGAACATCCTGCCCGTAAAATCACATGGCTAAGGGTCTTCAACTGAGTAAAATGCAAAAACAAAAAATGAGAGCTCTCCAGCGGGGAATTGAACCCCGGTCTCCCGCGCGTTGCCTGTGAAGGTGACAAGCGGAAATACTGACCACTATACTACTGAAGATTGGTCAACCTGATGGCTGAGTAGTTGGTTGATGATAGAACTCTCTGACGTATAATATATATATAAGTATTTTGAAGCAGACACATCAGTTTGGAAGCAAGCATGCATAAGATCGGTTCGATCATGGCTACAATTTGCCGAACAAAGGTGGCGTAAGTTCGCATATATGCCCTGCGACACGCCGTCTTGCAGCCGAAGCGCGGGGCCAGTGACCAGCACCTGACCCACCTAAAATTCGCGACACCATGCTCATACGAATATGCGGTCCCGCAGCGCTCAGTATGCGACGCGAATCAACTAAGGTATAACCATCACCGATTCGCTGGGACAATCGGGCTCATTTGTGTGGCCCGATGTATCTGTGAGAGGCGTAACCTAGCAGGCGCATCACTCTCAGGTGTGGACACATTCAGACTAATTGGCATATTTTCCTGTTCTAATAGTAGGCCCGAGAGAACTGGCTAGTGTAGCATGCCCTATTATACTGCCCAGGTGGACTTCCATACGCCCGCATCAAGCTTCAACCTTGCATTCACGACTTTGTGATCTTCTCCGGACCTTTCATGTCACCCAACGAGTTATCACCATCTTTACCATCGCCCACTGACCCCTCTCCAATTAAAACAGCTTCTTCCCGTCCAAGCATCATGTGCTCGATGTTTACTTTGGGACCCTTGAACCACTTGTGTGCGGAAACGAACCACCATATCGTTACCAAGAACATTGGACCACCGTAAACGACGCATGTCCAGTTCATGTCTGCCACACTGTGGGTACGTTAGCTTGGTTAAGGTAGTACGAAAGCGTTGATGAAACTTACGTCAAGTCCGGTCCGGTTAGGCTGGGGAAGCACAAAATAGGTATCATGAGCATGACAAAGATGCATGCAACGCTACCAATAGCGCTGGAGTACTTCCCCAAGTTCCAAGGACCGGGTCTGAAGCGGTTACCTACGAAGAAAACGCGGATGGCAATGGGTATGGTAAATGCGCTATCAGACGTCAGTAAAGCACGCACACCATGCTCACCAGCACTTACACAAAAGCTGCGATGGCACCAATCGAGAATAGCGCTCCAACGGCCAACTCTCCACCAAAGATGAGCAGCAAGCATAGTATGCCTATTGCGCAGTTGAACCATACGGCATTTGCAGGTGTCTGTGTGTGTTTATTGACCCGCTTCCAGTATTTGGATAACGGAAAGCAGTCATCACGCGCGTACGCGAATGTCACTCTACTTGCCGCAATCATACATCCTTGGCCCATGCTGAACCCGGCAATGATGGTGAGTGCAAGGATAGCCAGTGTCATCTTCTGCGACATGCATTGCATCAGGTAGGCAGCGAAGGGCTGCCCAAGCTCAGACTCGAGGACCAGATCGATATCAACGACGGTGTACGCCACAACTAGCTGTAGGAACCAGCCAAAGATGCCTCCAGTAGCGGATGTCAGGACAATAGCGCGCGGGGAAGCCAGGTTAGCATTCGAGCATTCTTCCGCAAGATGGAATGGCGAATCGTAGCCTGACATGGTCCAGATAACGCCGATGAAGGACATCAGGACTGATATACCAGCTGGAAAGGATGTGCCTTCATAGATTGTGCCCCAGACCTCACTCGAAGGGGCGAAACGAGGTAGACCGCGTTCTGTACGATCCGTGCCAGCGGGAATCATGATGATGACCACAATCAGCGCAATGAAGTTGAATGTTGAACCGGCGGAGTTGAACTGCGCAAGCCAGCGTGTTGGCATCGAGGATAGGATCGCATGAAGTATCATGATGAAGACCGTCAACAGGAAAGTCTGATAATCCGTGGGGACGTAAGACGGGTCATTGATACTAGCCGCCGCAAGTATCATGGCCGCAATTCCATAATTGACTACCCAAAACAGTCAATTCTATGTCCATAACCGTCGTGAAAGAGATGGCGGGTTGTACTTGCCGGACGGTGCCGCCGTGATCTGGGCCAGCCAGTTACTCCAGCCAGTGAGCCAAGCAGCAAGAGGTCCCCAACCAGGTGGTGCCAGGACAGCAGAAGCATAGTATAAACCTCCGCTCGTCGGCATGCTACTACACAGCTCTGCCATGCTCATAGCCACACATTGGATTCCAACCATGGCTACAATCCAGCCCCAAGTCATACCAGCGGTCCCCGCATAGCCCATGCCATAATAGAGCGTAGACGCGAAACTAGGCAGTAGACCCAGGACCGCAAAACTGACACAAAATGTGGTAAACAGCGAAAACTCTCTCTTGAACTCTGATTTGTATCCAAGGGCCGCCAGAACTTCTTCATCCGGATTGAGAGAATGCGTGGGGTCGTAGGGTATATCGCCATCTGGAAGAACAGATGTCACCGGTTCTTCCGCGACGGAGTGGTTCCGATGCTGGGAAGTCGTCATCGTTGCAACGCGAAATGCATGCGCGCGCCGTCGCAGTCGCAGTCGAAGAATAACAAGGAGCCGCGACACGAGTTCTCACTTCAAGAATCCAGCAACGCACGAAAGCGCAGCAACTTGTCTATATACACCCACACCCCAGCATGCATATCACCGCGTAGCAGGGTTGCAAGCGGGGTGTCACTACTCCAAGTGGGAGAGTACACGCGAAGCCATGCTGCAACGGTGTTTGGATGCGGCGTCATAATCCATTAGTAGGGGTGGCAGGCGTTCGTCATTCGCTGCGCGAACGCCTATCTCTCTGCTCTTTATCAGTTGCGTGGTTCGGCGGTTCGGCTAGACTAACTTAGAGGGAGAGGTGTGGAGGAGATCGCGGGCTGCGACACGCCAGGGCACACGACACCCACGACCAGAGGGTGGCTTGTCAAGAGGTTGGGCAGCCGTGTCCTCCGACCGCCATCTTTCCTGTGTTATGCGATCTGCGCAGCGAAGCTGTAGGTGGTGTAGAGACGTATGGAAACGGGTGACCGCTTACATGAATGGATTAGTGTTCGTGATGGATAAGACATTTGGTGCTTCCAAGGTTTGTTCGGAAATATTCCGTCCGATATCTGCGACCGGGGATTGCGTATCTAGGTACCGTGTCCTGGGATACCTCAACGCTGCGATACGGCTGGACATGCTTCAATTGGCATAGGCTTTCGTAGAATAGATTTGCCAGTCAGATTCCACGTGGCGTCGCAGGAGCGATAAGCTCACCGTTGATGTCACTCGTTGTGACACGGCGAGACGCCCACGGGTGACTTACCATAGCTACATTGCGAGCAGCGCTTTATCGGCAAGCAAGCGCTGCTTGAATATCAGAAGGATCGATCCACTTCCGCAGTTGCTTGCTTGCGCTGAGCAACCTAGGTACCTTAGGAAGTAGCACGGCATGGGCTGATGCCCCTTGCTATCCCTGTTCGTCGATCCCATGGGTAACGTCTACCCCCAAAACAATGTTGATTAAACATGAAGTCGCTGTTCGCTGGGAACTGTGTGATGAAGATCGGCCGTACGCTCTTTCCGGACAGGTCCTCTCCATGTCGAACTAGGCCATGGTCAACATACCAACTGCCTGTTACTTATATCAGCCGTCGCGTCTGTGCCAGAGTGTACTTGCCAAATTACCACTTACTTGGAAAGCATTTCCGGTGGTCTTTACCGCTCAAAGTTCCTATCCACACCTAGATATCCAACTCGGCAGGCAAGACTCTGTACCTAGGACGGCCCGGGTCGATTCCGCGAGATCAGTGCAACTCTCAGCTCGACACCGGCGTGTAGCTCCTAGGTAATGTCACTACGTGAGATCTTGGTATAGCGTTCTTACATCTTCACCTTTTCATCCGTCTTTAAAGCTGTCTACATCTTTTCCCGTCATGATTGGCCGAGAGAGTCTTTTAAAGCACAAGAAAGGGCCTTCTCACAACTGACACATCTGGCGCAACGGCACTGGCGCCAGATACAAGAGTCACCGAACCAGTGAAGTCGACCTCATGTGTGTTATATCGAATCTGCCCCGGTTTCGTACGGTTTGCATGATGTGGGTCGGGCGTGAGGGTTGATCATTCAAATCCCTCTTCATTGGCAACCGCGAAACCACTGACTCGGACCTCCGCGGGTGTGGCGATACGACACATTCACATGCAGTTCGCGCATCGCCGACAGACTGTCACCCCTGATGCTGCCTTGTCGAATCTGACAGTAGCCATCGCTCAATGCCGACTGAAACCGAGTCTGAGCTTTCTTCTCGAAGGCTGAGTCTTCTAAGTCGCTGTTTCCAAGTTCGTGGTGTCGGGTCTTCCTTGCCTATATCGCGTAGGTGTTTCAGTGTTTTCGACAGTTTCCGAAACTTGCATTCAATACCCTGATTGTTTGGCGATTGAACTTCTGCAAAGCCTCTTTTGGTGACATGTACTCGCTGGTCAATCTTCGCCGTCTCTCAATCGCTGAGATTGCGATTTGCATAACCAACAACGGGCAGTAGAATTCTACCAATTGTGGATGTGCCGAAGGTAATCATAATCATGTCTGTGTTCGAAAGATACCCAGGTTTGGTTTACTAGGTGGAACGCTACTACTTCCTTTCGCCCTCGTACTCTTGAGGAGCCGATGCCGCCACACTACCTATGCACACCCATGACAGCACAGTCTCTTTCCAAGGCCATCTGTATCAGCGACAAGGCTCCTGAAAGTTTCTTGTCACTGCGCGATTTTCCGTTCTCCTTGGATTGAACGCCTGAAGCAAGGACGAAAATTATGCGAGTGTTGACCTCGGGGCCAGTACAGCTTACGGCTACGGCCCGCCAAAGGCGTCAAACTAAGCGTGCCGGGACACCCGATGTCACTCACGCAAGCTGACGGGCACCGCCAAACTTTCCTCAACGCCTTCAATTTGCGCTGCGATGTTACCGATATCTTTTGCGAGTCAGAATTCTAGTGACACTGGCAACAGCTGTATAGCATACCTACGATATTGCTCGCCTGAAGTCGCAGTTTGCAACACTACTAGGTATGAAATCACCGAAGCAGCGCCGGGAAACCCATTGCGCATTTGACGCATTTGATTTGCTGTGACATTTCTTCTTCAACCGTACCACGAATCGTCGCGAAATGTTTCCGGTCAGCAGCCAACATCGCCATATTGCCGCGGCCTTTGAATTGGACGCGCCTCTCTGACACCTGGGCAGCCTCAACCCAGGTCTGAGTCGTCAAAGACGTCAAAGTCGTCATCCAATTGGCGCTACCGCGAGTCCCACAAGTGTCGAAGCTGGACCAGGGACGTCCGTCTTTAGTCGATTGTGCAGATCATCGAGGCTGCACAGCTCCATTGAAAGTGGCGCTTGCGACACTTTTAGATGCCTAGTCTGATATCTTGGGGTCCGGGGGACCGCGACTTCTGAACGCTGTCTCCTCAATCCGAATACTTCCATTGAAACACTGCGCGACGACCCCAGAGCATCCACCCACAGCGCCACCCCGGAACAGTCCAACCAGGCATCATCCCAGAGCACCTATCAAATTGTCAATGAAGCATTTTGTGACGGAAAGCCGCCGACATCACAGAGAAATGCCGAGTGATTGCTGAGTTCACACCCGGTCTTCACAACATAGCGCCTGTGGTCACAATAAGGCTGCTGACCGGGCGCTCGGCAGTTCTTCATCGACCTACTCTGTTTCCCAACGCACCGTGGTCCCTATCGCATCGATAGATTTCACCTAATATTTACGACAACTCTTGATCAACACCCACTAAAGCCCTGAGCAACCAACTCTTAGACTACTCGTCGTCTACTGGCCCGGCCTTTGAACGTTCCCACAACCTCGGCTCTCGAGCCAACCAGTTATCCATGGCCGGAGTTCTTGAGCCTGAGGCTGGAATTTTTTACGCCGTGTGCTGGATCGTCGTCATCATCCGACTTATATCACGAAGAATACATCGTGGATCATGGAAATTATTGCAATTAGATGATTACTTAATACTTGTAGCCATGGTTTGTGACCCGCAGCATCGAGCGACTACAAGTACTGATTGGTGACACAAGGCTACCGACACAGTGCTGATTGCTATCATGCATGAAGTCACAAAGACTAGCAGTACGTCTTTCCGTGTGCAAACTGCAAGAGAGGCAAACGCTGACTCTATACCGGTATCTAGGCAACCTAATACCGCCGGGAGACGACGTCTCTAAATATTCAGATGCCGAAATCAAGATGCGTATATACGGATCCAAGCTGGTCTTGGTAGTAGAGCAGATGCAACTCCTAACCATATGGCTGGTCAAGGCATGCTTGCTCATAATGTACAACCGTATGACGATGGTCCTCCCGCAACACAAGATCGTCATCGCCACCTCTATATATGTCGCCGTCGCATTTGTGGTCATGGAAATATTGTACCTTGGGGTTTGGTGTCGACCATTCTCGCAATACTGGGCAGTACCTCCGAATTCGAGTAGGTGCCTTTGCAACATCTAATCACACAATACTGACGATATCAGAACAATGCTCGGCAGCGACCAATCATCTCATCACAAACGCCGTCTTCAATATTTCAAGTGATTTGATCATCATAAGCATACCCATGCCGTTGCTCTTCAAAGTACGCCTACCGAAGAAGAACAAAACGATCCTTTTCGTGATCTTCTGTATAGGAGCGTTCACCATCGTCGCAGCAGTCCTCAACAAATACTACTCGTTCACAAATCCCTTTGGAACTGAGTGGACGATCTGGTACCTTCGAGAGTCGTATACAGCGATACTCTGCGCGAATCTGCCCTTGACCTATCCACTTATACAACGGGTTCTCGGTCTGAGAAATTGGAGTTCCAACACGTATACTGCGGATGGTACATATGGGCCCAATACCGTCACACGAGCGCCGCAATCTGCACACACCCGCGCATATTGGCCGGAACCTAGACCGGAACCGATACCTAGAGGCTTCCGGGATATCTTCAGGCGGACGGAGAGCCAAGAAGACATGAATGGCGGTCTCGGGAAGCAAAGGGAGGATCAGGATCCACAGTTCATCACCAGTGCTATCGAAATGGAGGACGCGAGGTCACTACGAGTGTCGAGCGTGAGCAATCCTGCCAGTTGGCGAACGTCCGCAACGACGGAGGGCCATAAGGATCAGGAGATTTTCCATGCCGTATGAATGAATCCACGAATTCTTATCAACACGACAGGCTACACTTGCGACCGCACATGCGCGTACTTGCTTCTTTCAGGCAAGCCGTGATTAAAGATGTGCTTGAAACGATCTGAGCCTCTGGCATCGGTCCGTCTTGTACGTGGAGTCGTGTTCTCGTCATCGAGTGCCTTTAGCACCATGATGGATGCACCCGATTTGGAACGCTAGCCATCAGGTACTCACATGCGCACAAGACACTCGAAGTGTTTCGATGTTCCATAATACATACACTCTTCAGTAGACTCTCAAGCTTTAACACCCAGACTGCAACATAATGCACATCCATGACGTGCTCATCATCGGTGGAGGCCCGGCTGGCCTAGCAGTAGCAGCACGGCTCCGTGAACAAACACCCTCGGCAACTTTCACAGATGATGAACATCAACGTTACCACTGGATTCGGAAGCATGGCCGAAAAATGAACATCAAAAACTACCGGACGAACAGGGACTCACTCCCAACACCACCGTCAACCCCCGGCAACTCAGAGTGTGGTTGCGATCATGAGACAACGACCGAAGAAGCGATAGATATGCTGGTACTCGATGCCGATGGAGCAGACTGGATGTCAAAGTGGAAACGCCTCTTCAAGACTTTTCACATAGATTACCTTCGAAGTCCGATGTTCTTCCACGTCGATCCCGCTGACCGAGATGCGCTGCTTGGGTACACGTACGAGAAAGAGAGAGACAAAGACATCCAAGCCCTGCCTGGAGTTGCCGGGAAGGAGGTGAGCAAGCACAAAAAGAAGAAGAACCTGAAGTCGCAGGGAAGATTCCTAGGTCGCACTCCCGACGTCGATGAGAGGGATCGGAAGGACTACTTTGTACCGCGTACCGATTTGTTCGATGCTCACTGCGAAGAAGTCATCAAGAGGTATCGACTCGGCAAGGATCTATTGAGGAAAGAGAACGTCGTGAACATTGAGTACGACACTGTGTTCAAGTTCGATGAAGCAGACCTCGATAGTGTCGTCTCAGATGATGCGATGGCGGATGAGAGAAAAGTCTTCCGCGTCTCAACAGACCAAGGCGTGCGTTTCGCCCACCTGGTCGTTTTGGCTGTCGGTCCTGGGAATGCGCCCTCGATACCTCCTGTTCCTGGCCTACCAGCTCAACGTCCACACGAAGGTTTCGCGCATGCGATGCAGATTAAGCAGTTTCCACCACCGCATGTAATGGCCAAAGTCAAGGCACGCCAGTCGACTAGCATGCTCATAGTCGGTGGCGGCTTGACAAGCATTCAGCTGGCAGATTTAGCAATCAAGCGAGGCGTGAACAAAGTGTGGATGCTCATGCGTGGTCCGCTCAAGGTTAAGCACTTTGACGTAGACCTAGAGTGGGTCGGCAAGTTTCGGAATTTCAAGCAAGCTGAGTTCTGGACGGCAGATACTGACGAAGGTATGTCGACGCTTCTACTTGGTGACCGCGGCTAACAATCAATAATAGAGCGCTTTGAGATGATAGTGCAAGCCCGTAACGGAGGAAGTATGACACCGCGGTACCGGAAAATTCTCGATACGCATGTCACACACGGAAAGATTGAGCTTCGTACCTTCACTCAGCTTCAGTCCGTATCATGGGACGAAAGCTCGAAAACGTGGGCCTGCGAAGCCGCTTCCACAGATTCGGAGCCCAGACTGCCGCCCATCGACTATATGGTGTTTGCCACTGGTATTCAGTCAGACATCCGCACCATCCCCTACCTTCAAAATATCCAACAACAGTATCCTATCAAGTACGTTGGCGGTCTGCCATGCTTGAATGAAGACTTGATGTGGGACGATGCCGTTCCGCTTTTCGTGACAGGACGACTGGCCGGATTGAGACTTGGCCCTGGCGCGCCGAATCTGGTCGGCGCAAGGGTAGGCGCTGAGCGAATCGCATGGAATGTCGACGATGCCTTGAAGAAAATGGGAAAGCTGAGTAGTAGAGCACAAGATGAAAGCGATGACAATAGTGGCGACGAGAAGATGGCAGCTTATGCTGCAGCGAGGGATAACAGGTTCGATGGTTTGTTCGAATTAGACGATGCAGCAGCGTAGTCACAATAGACGTGTCGGGCTTGCAATCCTTGAAACATTGGTCTTTGAATGAGTTTCGTGCTTCTGGAGTCCAGTCATCTACGGCATCGCGTGCCTTCGAAAGGTCGGGTCTACGGGCTTCCGTCCAGGAAACTTGAGAAGGCCTGCTGACGTCATGCACTAGACGATATACTTTGGACTGTTCTTCGAGTATGGATATGCGCGAGAGGCGTCCAAGAATGCAAATTTAATTTTGAAATAGCCTTTCCCGTGCCCGTCATATCATTCGGTTCGGCGCGTCGCTTTCGTGTTCCATAGTCGATGCTGCTGAGGACACCCGGAACGGAACCGCTTCGGCTATATCTGCATCTTTTCTCGCGACCATCCCGAGGTCACTTTTCAACACACCTGCAACATCATCTTTATTCCAATTTTCCTAGGCGCAAATGGTTTCAGGCGGCGATGTGAGCTCACGCGCAATCTTTCGAGATCGAATTTAACAGTTTAAAAGGACAAGAATACACCTGCGGTAGTCTCTCTGGCCGCCGGCGGCATAGCTGGCGGTGTGGAAGGCTTTCTTTCGGTATGTCCAAAGAGGCATTCCGGCCCCGATCCCCTAACTCATACAACTTGCAGTATCCCCTGGAGTTTGCGAAAACGCGAGTGCAATTGAGAGCTGAGAAAGGCGTGCCGACACCACGAAATCCCTTCCTAATCATAACCCAAATCTATCAGAATGAGGGCATCAAAGCGCTATACAAAGGCTGCGGAGCGCTGGTCTTCGGATCAGTGGGCAAAGATGCCGTCCGTTTTCTGTTCTTCGATCAGATCAAGTCGTCCTTTGCAGACCCGGAGACGGGCACGCTCTCCCCTCTGCGCAATTTGTTGGCCGGCATGACTGCGGGAGTAGTCGCGTCGATCACCGCAGTTACGCCCACAGAACGCATCAAGACTGCCCTCATCGACGATGCTAGGAACGAGAAGCGCTTTCGGTCCGGTTTCCACGCTACCACCACCATCTGGAAGGAACACGGTATCCTCGGTTTATACCGCGGTTTCGCAGGCACCACCCTGAAACAAGCATCAGCAACAGCGTTCAGAATGGGAACCTACAATATCCTCAAGGATTACGAAAAGACCAAGAATATCGAACAGAATACATTGGTCAACTTCGCGAACGGATCGGTAGCAGGCGTTGTGACAACGCTTTCTACGCAGCCTTTTGACGTTATCAAGACGCGATCACAGAGTGCGAAAGGGACAAGTACCGCCGAGGCCGTAAAGAGTGTTTTGTTGGATTATGGTATCAAGGGTTTCTGGAAAGGCACGACGATGAGGTTGGGTCGCACAGTGTTTAGTGGAGGTATTCTATTCACGAGCTACGAGGCTGCTGTGAAGATCATTATGCCGTTATATCCTGGCACAAAGCAGGCCGAAGCATTTTAGACGCAAAAACATCTAAGATATTGCATTGTTCCTTAGCCTGTTCTGCAGAATCCTGGGTCTGGCGCTCATGCCTTTCCGTCATATTCGTCAATAACGCTAACAGGCTTTACAAACTTGCCTAAAGGCTTGTACTCCAGATGGTCCAGCCCAAATGCCTTCGGGCCACCAATCTCAATACCCTTCGGGCTAGTCCAGCGCTCGCTCGCAGTGATACCGATCACAGAGACGAGCAGTCCATAACGATACTCTGGCGTTCCGATGGCCTCGCCATTTTGCGCATCAATGACCGCGATGAGGTCGGGAACGATAGCCAGAACGTCTTCGTTCTTTTCCTCCCCGGTCGTGCTTCCTCCACTGTCCGGTATCCGGATTGCAGCAATGTTCTCATTCTTGAAGGGTATCTTGATCTTTCCTTGGTACTCACTTCCCGTGGCTTCTATGATCACCTCGCCGTACACATGGCCCATGTACAGCTTGCGCTCTACACCAACAATCTTGCCTTTGAAAAGCGCACGGCCTGTTTCAGCGCCTCCAACTGCATCGATGATTAATTGCGCGACATTGTCGATTCTGTTCTCTTTGCGTGCGCGTGCTACTTCTCGTCCTATCCTCCACGATAGCGAAATTGTGTGTTCGACAGCCCAACGTCTTGTTTCAGCGCCTGTTACCGGGGCATCAGCTGTTCCGACGGAGCTGCCCATCTGGCTCAATGCTGCTCTGATGACCTGTTCGACTTTGAGGTCACTCGTTGCTGTTGGCATGTATAGCGTGTTGCCATTGCCATCAGCAACTGCGACGGGCGCGAACACGATTTCTCGCTCGCCGAAGACGACCGGGGTTGTCTGCCATTTTGTTGGATACGCTCTGCCCATCCAGTCACCGTCTACACATGGCACATCCATGTTAGTTGATGCGCCCAACACGAGACCCTGCAAGCCGTTCGAGCCGCCAATCTCGAGAGGGATGATGTGCGTCGCGTAGCCGTCCTTGATGAGATCGTAGAGGTGATTTTGAGCATCCATCATCCTAAGCAGGCGTTAGCGAATGCGGAGTAGCATATCGACACAAGACTCACTCATCAGCGGACAGCTTCTCGATCCCAACTGTTGGGCTACCAGCACCACCACCACTTCCCACTCGCGCATCATCTTTGAGATCATCTGGACTGACGACGCGAACTTTTCCACCGGACCGTAGAATACCGCGCACTCTGAGCATGGTAGAGTAAGGAGAACCCCCGCCGCCAGTACCAAGAATGTAACAGCCGATGGTGATCCAGTCCAGATCCGTCTCAGATATCCACCACTCTCGGTTGGCCACTTTGGGGTTGTATGCAGCGATGTCAACTTCGGGTGCTGAATCGACCTCACCAAACGCCTCTTCAGTTGACGGTGCCGCGATTGTATCGCCCGTACCCTTTGATCCAGTCTCTGCACTGTCTCCGCCCTGAGTGACATTCAAATCTATGAAATCTCCTGCTCTTGAGAAGTCAAAATCTCCCGCTGCTCGGACCATAAAACGTGTTTTGTTGGCAACATATTGCAAGGGAAGGTCCTCCACTTCGACGATAGAGACCGTCTCCGCTGATGCGCCTGCTTCAATAGTCTTCCGTTTAGCCTCCTCGCATATCTCAGCTAGTAGTTCTTTCTGTGTCTGCTTCTCGGTAGACTTGACAGTATCGACTACTGCACTCACTCGCGCCATGGCAGCGCCGATAGCGTTAGCTACACCGGACCATTGAGGTTTGATGACGCGGCTTGCTCCCTTCAATTCATCTGGAGCTATGACCGCACCACCACCGACGAGCAGGACCGGAAGATCATTAGGTGATGTCTTCATCTTGTCAATGATTGTTTCAAGCATCCTTGTCGTCTCAGCTTTGAAGGCTTGTATGTCATCGTCTTGCAGCTTCCCTCGCACCTTTTCTGGCTGACCTATCGCAACATCGGATGAAGCCGCAACGGTATAGTCAGTTGCCGTCGGTACATCGCCACCAAAAACGAGGGCTTTCTCTGGTAGCTTGTATCCTACGGACTCAGGTCCAACTTGTATCTTGTCTCCAACTCTTCTCACTAAGCTACCACCTCCAAGTCCTATACTCTTCACATCGGGATATGAGAAGTTCATCCTCACACCAGAAAGTTCTGAGTATGCGGCCTGCTGCCTCGGGAAGCCGTTTGCAAGCAACAAGCCCACGTCAGTGGTAGTTCCGCCGACATCAACAACCATCATCGCTTCGCCATTCTCCTGCCTTCCAACGAGGAAAGCAGCACCACGCATACTGTTCGTTGGACCGGATGAGAACGTTCGGATCGGTAGTCGGCTTGCAGCCTCGCCACTCAGTATTGTGCCGTCATTTTGAGTAATGAAGACGGGGCAGTTTAGTCCAAGTGCCTTGATTGGCGTCTGGAATGACGCTATCGTCTTCCTGGCGAAGGACAGAATCGAGGCGTTGAGGATCGCAGCGTTCTCACGTTCGAGAAACCCAAGGTTTGCGACCGTCTTGCTAAGAACGATATCAACCCCATCTCCCAGCTCACGCCGAATGATGTCCGCAGTACGCTCTTCTTGCTTCTCCACCGTATCGATAGGACTGAAGACGCCGTTTACGACTATACTTTTGATTCCCTTCTCTTTGATGATCTTGCACTGCTCCACTATCTCATGCTCCTTGATGTCGGAGATCAGGCTTCCATCCACCTCTAGCCCTCCTTTGATGAGCGCATAGTGCCCAAGAATGATGTTACGCAGAGAAGCTGGCCAGTCGACACATGGTGGGGCATGTTTGCTGAAAGGCCCAGAAAGACGAAGAACGGCGACTTGAGAAAGACGTGTTCGGTCGCGGGTTACCACCGCGTTGACAAAGTGAGTCGTTCCGATTGTCACACTCGCAACGGAAGAGGGATCGACCGAGGCGGATTTGAACATGGTGGTGATGGCGTCGGCGATGCCATGGCTTGGGTCGGTAGTAGTGGGTGCTTTGTGCCTGAGTTATGGTATGAGCTCGCGTTCTCATCAGGGGGTGATCGACTTTCGGTAGGCATCATCATGGGTGTTCTTTGGGTGTTCTGAGGGAGTGGGCTAAGCGAGGAAGCGTGGTGTTCAATGTATGGGTATAGGACTCGTACCAAGCAACAATTCCCCGGTCATCTTCACTCGACCTTATAGGATCAATGATGACTCCGTCAGTGTTGGTTCTACGCGCGGTATTAGCCCCATGGCTCTCGAAATTCTGATGTACAGTACATGCCCACCGACGTCAACGCCTATTCGCAGATTCTTTCCTGTAGTCATGGCAGCTATAGATACTTCCAAGGTGAAAGCCTCTTCTAGTCGAATTGGAGTTGGCTGGTCACGATGCATCCAGAATCCATCTGATAAGATTTCGATTGGTGGGGCGAGCTAGGTCCGGGAATCGGACGTTCGCGCCCTAAGCCGCCTCCCTACTTTATCTTTCACCCATACCCCACTTTTGGAGTTACTTGCTACTCCAATTCTTTACCCCGTCATCAACAGCTTGCCCATTGGTAGCAGCAGAGCTTGAGATGGGATCTCTTCGGCGCCGATCACTGCGCTCGGATGATCAGATAAGATAGGCACAAATACCCCTCTTTCTAGCGGATAAGGTATTCTTCCCGCGTATGCTGCCTCGTTACCCCCGTCGGCGCATTATCATCTTCACTAAACTTGGGTCGGCGTTAGATCACCTAGATTGGGGATGACTCCGAGCGCTGTTGATAGCAAGGGTAGCAACACTAAGATGGCGGAAGAAGCTCACCACTGTCGTTCGTCTCAATTACTTTCCTCCCAGCCTCCTTGGCTAGCGACGCGTTTCTTAACTCGCTTTCATCATGGCTTTGAGACAGCGCTTAAGGAACATCGATGAGAAAGTACGCCTTCGTGGAGACGATGCGAAGCATGAGCAGACAGATGCATGGAGCAACCGCGATTTAATCCCTCTCCCGCCGGAACGTAGGACATGGGGCTGGTTCAATTTCTTCGGGTTTTGGGCGATTTCATCGCTGAACCTCGCGAACTGGCAAACACCAAGCACCTTCTTGAGTAAGCTATACCACATGATTCTCGTCGGACTCGTTCGCTAATATTACTGAAGCTATGGGTTTATCTGTCTCACAGTCTATTCTTATCATCGTTGTGAGCTGTCTATTGATCGCTTTCTTCTCCACACTTATTGCTTGGGTTGGATTGAAGTGGCATATTGGCTTCACGGTACAGAACAGGTATAGTTGGGGTATGCGCGGGAGCTTCATACCTTTGTCGCAGAGAATCCTGCTCAACTTTATCTGGAACGCCGTTCAATGTAAGTTGGAGTGCTATGAGGATGAGCCTGGTGCTATGATGCTAATCTGAACCAGGTTGGAATGGTGGCCGTCTAGTCGCTGTATGCTTGACCGCGATCTGGCCTTCGTATGCACGCATGCCAAATACTTTTAGCCCCAACTTCCCTGCTACCACCGACCAGTTTGTGGGATTCGTCGTGTTCTGGTTCATATCGACACCGTTCTTGTGGCTGCGACCGGAGAAGTTCAAGATCCCGTTTCTCATAGTCTGCCTCTGGTGCGGCATCGGAATGTTGGCATGGATGATCTGGGCAGTGACGACTGCTAAAGGTGTAGGCCCTCTATGGAATGCTGGCGAGAACATTCCTTCGGGTTCCGCTTGGGGCACCTCGTGGCTCATCATGGCTGGCATCAATCAAAGCCTTGGCGGAATTGCGGCAGGCATCACGAATGGCAGCGACTTCTCACGCTATTCACGTGGAAGAACACCCTACATGGTCGGTACTATCACTAGCTGTGTCATCACCAGCGTCATTGTCTCTCTAGTTGGTCTTGTTACGACTGCTTCGGGACAAAAGTTGTATGGAGAGATCTATTGGAACCCACCGGATCTACTCATGCGCATGATGGACAACGGCAACGGCTCATCGAAGGCACGTGCGGGGGTATTCTTCCTGGCTGCAGGTTTCGCATTTACCGCAATGTTCGAGAACATTTGCGGAAACGCTGTCTCTGGCGGAATCGACCTGGCTGGCCTTTTTCCACGTTACATCAACATACGTCGTGGTGCTATCATTACCTTTGTGGCGGCATGGGTTGTTCAACCCTGGCAGCTTATCAACCGCGCCACTACATTTATCGCCGTACTGTCTTCCTTTTCGGTCTTTTTGGCACCAATTATCGGCATAATGGCATGCGACTACTTCCTCTTGCGAAGGAGAAGGATCCGCTTGAGTCATTTATATCGAACGGAAAACTCGTCGTATTGGTTCACCAAAGGCTTCAACTGGCGAGCGATACCCTCATGGCTATGTGGCTGGATCCCGACAATTGGAGGTCTTATAGTGACAGTAAGAGGAGATGTCGATCCACCACGGGCTTTGGTACAGCTCTACAATATGGCCTTCTTCATAGGTGAGAAAACTGTCTCGCGACCTTGGAAATTGAGGGGCCACTGACACCTTGATAGGATTCTTCATCAGCGCTTTTATCTTCTACGTTCTTAACAAGATCTTCCCAGTCCCTGACATGGACCAGATCGATCCCATCGATCTATATGGTACCTTCACAGAAGCGGAGGCAAAGCGAGCTGGTGTAGCTCCGCTAGACAACAGCCCTATTTTGGGAGGGGTATCTGGGCGAAGATCGACCGAGCATGTTGTCATTCATGCAGAGAAGGATGTGTGAGTGGGGTAGACTTATAGATTAGGAACCATGTAGAATTCGTCACATGGAGGCTTGCAAAGTAGGCTCGCCCAATCATTTCGCGTTTCACAGCCTAGCGACGCCGCAATACTGCATAAACATCGCGCCAAAGAGCTATCGAGGACTTATAGGGTTTGGCCGGATGGCGGGGCTGAGCATAAGAGTGATGCACCACAAGGAGTACCTGTTACCTTGGAACCTGTCGCGTAAGTTCTTCTTTTCGTCGTTTCGCTCTTGCCTACGCTGCCAGTTCGGTATATCCATACTATTAATTTTGGTCTAAGCTCCAATACCACAGATCGCAATGGCTCATCGCCGACACGATAGCGCAATGTCTCAATCCGACTTGCCGCTGATACACGATGCAAACAATGACGACGCTGCATCTGCTTTGCAATCACTGACAGCTAATTCTAAGCACAACACTAACCTGCGAACACTTGCAAAGTCCCATTGGCTCACTCCGACAAACATGTTGGCCTCTTATATCTTCGGCATTGCTCTCGCAGTAGGACATCATCGATATTACACAATGCTGGATAGAGATGTGATAGGCTCGACGGGGCGACAGCAGTGGTCATTACGGTATGTGCCAAGACATGCGCACATGTGCATATTTCGACTCTTGTAAGGTTCGGTAACGCTTTCGCGATCAGCATTGCTCTGAGCCTCAAGAGCGCCGTCGGGATCGCATACACGCAATTTGCGTGGATGCGTCTCCGGAGGCGATCAATAAGCTTGAGATCTATCGACGACTCTTTCGACATTTCGAGAAACTTATCTGCTTTCTTCAACTTTGAGGTCATCCGGAAGCTACACCTAGGGCTCATAGTTGCACTCATATTATAGTAAATGATAGACGCGGCGTCGCATGATTGTCACTGACGGTGCTGTAGGTGTCTGCCGTTACCAACATTGTTCGCTCCCGCAACATTATCAGTCGAGACGAGAACTTCACAATCACACTCTATAGAACAAGCGCTAAGAGCGGATGTCAATAATCTCAACATGTCAGATGCGTTCATACTCAGGCAATCTGCGAACCGTCCCTGGATCTCGGGTCCTTCAGCTCGGCTTGGACGAATCGTCAGCGCAGTCATATATTCCGGTGGCCGTCTTCCATTCGAAACGCCTTATTCCCACCTAAACACGTCTTATGAGACAGAGGCCTTTTTGCCGGTACTAAACTGCACTGCAGCAAACAGCACCGTTCGTGACGACATATTGCGGTTTGCCAATGAGACAAGAGTCGCTGCAGTAAACAACTTGACCACCGACAGTCTAAAATGGATGAACTCTGACATCCCTTCCACCGGAGAGATCGGATACCTCGGACTATCATATCCAAGGACTCTGGGAGAATCTACATCAGGTCTGAACTGGAACAATACTGAGCAAACTACTAATGAGTTTGCTTTTGCTATTCAGAAACGTCCAACTGATATAGCGTATCAATCTGATACAGAGTTTTTGTTGTGTGAAGTGTGGAACGCTACCGTTTCCTACACCGTCAACACCCGCAACAGTATAGCCAGCATTGGAAATGTTCATTGGGAGTTGCTCAACAAGTTCGATCCGCAGAGCGCCATCCCCAGTAACGAACTCGGGCCAGCCACCGGCTCTCCCGCCTACTCCGGATATACTATAGGCTTAGCAAGCTATCTGCTTGGGTATATCGCCTGGCACAGAGATAATTCCCGGACTAAGCTGGATTCGACTGGTCCGCTTGATACGACATCTCTCTCTCTACGGGGTCGTAGATTTACAACATGACTCGCAACATGAACGAGGCAATTCAGGCTGTCAATACTCTCCAAAATCCGTCAAGCGTCCGGGATATTTCCTTCCGTGAGGACGTCGAAGCATTTGCGCTGAATGTGTCCTTGAGCATGATCAACGATGCTTCGCTTTGGTAAGCTACAATCTCATGATGCGTTCGAGGGCTAACGCAGCGAAACAAAGTATCAAAGTTCCTACCAATGTCACCACGTTCACCTCTGCGGTTGTCTACGCCTACAACCCGCAAAACCTCCTCTTATCGTACGGGCTTGCCATTCTTGGCAGCACTATCGCCATTTGCTTTGGATTGTTTGCGATGTGGAACAACGGTGCATGCTATGACAATCGAATGTCTACTTTTGGCACAGCGATGCAGGGCTTCGATGTAAGTGTGAACGAAGAGGAGATACTCGATCAGTAGCTCACAACAAGCCAGGTCAAAGAGGTGTTCGAGGATTCTAAAACACGGGCGGCACAACCACTAAGAGGTCAAGCTGCGAAGACGAAGCTGATGTTCGATGCGGAAGAAGGTTTTGTACTTGGCCATCGCAAGCGGCCCAGCGAAGGCTCAACTATCTCCAGGGCTGGGAGAGACTGAACCTCAGCGGTCGGTACGCAACATACACATATAGCGATTACACGATTCCGATGCTTTTGGGATAGTTATATAATTGTCGTTTCGTACAGAAAGCTCCTCTGATCAGCATGGGGAGTATCCACTAGTCCAGATCTCATACATTTAATCAATATCCGACGACTTCACAACCGTACCAAACATATCATCAATCTCCGTCAAAGCAACCTTCTTAACCTGCACAGCTGGAATATCTTTCATATCGCGCTGCCCAACACCGTCTTCCACAACAAGAGTCTCGTACCCCAAAGTAGTCGCCTCGCGAGCAGTACTCGACACACAACCATGTGCCATGTATCCCGTAAGAACAAGTTTCTTGATTCCAGTCCTCTGAACGACTTCTGCCAGATCTGTCTCTGAGAAAGATCCAGCGTGTTTCTTCCACACGACGGTCTCGCCATTGATAGCTTCGATACCCTTCATTTCCTTGGTCAGCTTGCCGTTAGGTGTAAGGGGTAGTTGTAGGCAATAGTAATTGCTTCACACTACGAGAGAATAGTAGGGGATAGCTCTATATTCCTACGTTTATTAAGGGTAGTTGTATATAGAGAAAAGAGAATAATTCTTATTCTTATCTCTATGCGTAGAGCGCAAGTTAAGAGTAAGTTTCTAGGCTAAGGCGTAAGTAAAAGAGGTAAGCATATTACGTAATTGTTTTCTTTACTCTACCTTTGCTATTTTGTGTTATAGAGCCTTCTTTCTTAGACTAGCTATCACGGCGCTAGCTAGTAATAAGCGCTAAGAGTTATACTATACTCTAATTAGCTACAAAGATTTTAGATACTTTGCTAGTGCACCTAAAATCTATAATACTAAAATTCCTACGTAAACGCGCTCTATTATAAGCTTCTTAAGCTACGTTCTTATCTTAGCCTAACTCTATACTATTATTAATACGTAGTAAATATACTAATTACGTATACTTATCTTTTCTACTTACTAACTCTATAATATTACGTAGCTTCTCTTTATAGGTACTATCTTTATAAGATTAGATAGACTACTCTAAACTATTAGCTACTCTAGACTTAGCTAAAGCTCTATTAGTAGAGGTGCGTAATAATCTTAACACCTAGCTACTATATCTACGTAATAGCTATTAGTATATATAGAATCTAGAGAGCTTCTTTTATACAGTGTCTACTATAGAGCAAGAGTACTAAACCTCTATTATAGAGCGCGATAGAATTATTTATTACTAGAAGAAGTAACTTACTACTAACTAAAAATAGATTACTAAACTTAAAATAAAAAAGCGCTATCTAGTTACTACTACTAGTATATAGAAGGGGCTACGCTTAGAGAGCTACTATATAGGTATACTAAAGTTGTATTTAATAGAGAAGAGAACTATAGACTACTTTATTCTAAAAGTTAATTAGTAGTGTACTAGTGCATAGGGTTTCTTAGTGTGAATCGGCTATTTAATTATCTAAAGATTGCTAAGAACAAGAACTTTAACAGATAAGAACATAAGAGAAGGTAATAGTATTAGAGAATTATCTTTTTTCTTAAGATAAGAATAGCTTTTTAGATACTAGACACTTGTATAGTACTTTAGACTAGAGAATCTCTCTAGAATAGAATCTCTTTCTACTAAAAACAACGCCTACATGTCTTAGTACCTATACTAACTACTTTATATACTTATAGTAGTATATCTTTATATTCTCTAATACCTATATAAATAGCAAAGCCTATAGAGATATACTCTACTACGTAGTATAGAAGGTAGTTAGCATGCGTTAATGTAATACATATAGTAAAGACAACTTCTAATAACATTATAAGTGTAGACTTATCTTTTTCTTTTAGGTTAGCTAGAACTATAGTAATAGTTGCGTTTAGGCTAACCTTTCTTTTCTCTCTAAGTAATAATAGATAAGACAATTACTTAGAGATAGTAACTAATTAGAATTAACAAAAAGAGCTATTTTAACTAATACTTAGAATAGTATATTAGAATTATAATAAAATGCTAGGCTAACTAGGTTAGTATAATACTATAATAGTATACTTAGTACGTATAATAGTGCGGAACCGCAGGTTCTATAGAACTAATAGTCTAATAGAGTATATTAGTATAGAAAGCACTAAGTAGTGCTAAAGAGAGGAAGAGCAGAGACTCTTCTAAAAAGAAAACAGAGAGATAGGTATTTAGATTTTAATTTTTTAAAAAGAGAAGTATTTAGAATTTAGAAATAGTCTATTTAAATAAAGATATATTAGCTTCTTTATAAGTTATTTAGAATTGCAATAGCTAAGAAAGAAATAAAAGAAGCGTAAAGTATTAAGAGATCTAGTAATCTCTTTACCTAAATATTTATCTGCTAATTCTTCTACTTCTTTAACACCTAAGACTCTAACACCTAAAATAATTATAGAAATAGAAAGTACGCTATTGTTAGTAATAGTAACTAATAATATAGTCTTAATAGTTTAACCTAGATACACTACTCTAGTCTTTACTAGTAAAGACGTTACTAAGTTTCTTAAAGACTATAACTAATAAGCTAATAATAGAGGCCTCTCTAACTAAATAAGAGTCTCTATTCTTCTAGACTATATTAGTAATAAGAACTATTCTCTTTCTTACATTATTAAGCAGCTAGCTAGCTACTAGAATAAGAACTAGAGTAAGCTTAAGTCTTCTATAAAAGACTACTAGACTAATAAAGACACTGCTATTAAGATAGATAAGCGCTTATACTTGCAGGTCTTTATTTAGAAGTGTGTACGCGATCTACCTAGTCTTATAGAGTATTATACTTATTTTGTAATAATATCTAATACTTGTGTTGCTAGTAAGTAAGTTTCTTGTAAGAAGCTAGGTATTCTCTTCTTCTATAGTCTTCTAAAATATAACAAAGAGTCTATTATATTTATAATACTAGATGCCTCTAAGAGAGATAACTAGACTAAGTATAATATAGATAAGATCTATTACTTCTTAAAGGTACACTATAAGAAAACTAATAGTATTAATAAGATGTATACTTAGAATTAAAGTAGTATAGACGTAGAGATAAGACGTATTATGCTTACTAATAAGTAAGCTACTTTTAACTCTAACAAAGTAAAGAATGTAATAGTAGACTTTAAGAAGTAGAAAGAGTAACTAAATGTACTACCTTCTAAGGTTAACCTAGAGGTAGAGAATCTTATTTTAATACTAAAGAATATAAAGCTTAATATAGTATTAGTAGAGTACTTTATATACTTTTCTTTAACTAGCTATATATTTAAGAAGTCTACTAATACTCTCTACTTTATTAGGCGTATAGTTAATAAGAAGCTACTAATAGAGAGAAATAATAGTTTCTTTATTGCTAAGGCCTCTAGAAACACTACTTCTAGAGAGAGAAGCGTAATATTTAGCTAAGTAGAGTATTCTAACACTTGTTATATGTATAATACAGAAGGCTATAAGATTGTAGACTATAAGCTCTATAACAATCTTTGTAACTTAGGTTAGGTTAGCTACTATTAGAATAATAATTATAAGATTAGAACTTACTACTTTAGTCTACTACACAAGCGTTTTAATCTAATTCTAGAAACTTTACTATTAATAATAAAGCTAGAGTAGCTTAAGTCTAAAATCTAAGAGTACTTTAACGTTACTAATAATATAATATAATAGCCTGCTTCTAATATAGTTCTAGAGAAGTTTAAGTAGAACTCTTACTCTAAGCGTTCTAAATAAGTAGAAATAGCTAATATAGCTACGCACTTAGGCTATCGCTAAGAGTTTAAAGATATTTACTAGTAGTTTCTCTAATTTTAAGAAGAAGTAGAGTACTCTAAGAATATTAAGACTCTTAATAATATTAATATAAATAGTATTATTCTTAGAAGAGAGAATAGTGCCTTTCTCTATAGCGCTAAGAGTAATGCTGTTAGTAGGCGCTTAGAGAGAAGTATTCTCTAGAATCTAGATTGTGTTCGTAACAGCTATATAAGAAAGAGAGAGTAACTATCTAAGTAATCTTAGAGCTTTTAGCTATTACTAAGAGATAATATTAACAACTAAGTTTCTAATTCTTAGGTTTTAGACACTACTATACGCTAGGAAGATAGCTAGGTTAGAGAGCTATTCTATCTATAAGCTTCTAACACGCTATTTGTAGTTATATATCTACCTAAGAATATGCGTATAGACAATAGTATATTAGCTAATTCTAAGCATCTAATATAAGGCTATAAGAAGAAGGTAGTTAAGTTTACTAATACACTTTCTAATCTAGAGCTTAGAGAGCTTATTAAGAGCTAGCCTAACCGTATTATAATAGCGCTTCTAAGCTAGAAAGTACGTAGAATAATAGTATCTAACTTAATAGAATAAGGTAGTATTTATAATTAATTACGCGATCTTTTAAAAGAGAATAATGTTAGTATTAATAGTATTAGAATAGTAAATAGCTATAGAGCTAGCTATTATATAGATTTTAGGTTAACTACTAAGCTATCTAAAATCTAAGCGCTTCTCTATACCTTAGCGCTCTACTATTTTGTTACCTACGCGTAATAATTATAACTCTCTACAACAATATAATTATAATAATGCAACACTAAGGTATTCTATAGTACTATTAATATATACTATTTAAATACGTAAACAAGATATAAGGTTACTAGCTATAGGAATTTATAGGCTAAAGGCCTTAACTATATACCTACTAAAGTAGTATAAGAAGTATATAGACGCGTAGAGAGAGCGTTTATATAGATAGACCTACTAGAGGTATAGATATATATCTATAGAGACTTAATTAAATGCCTTATTAATATAGGCGCTTAGATAAATATTCTTTACCTTAGCGCCGCGAGAGCATTAAAGATACTATATAAGCTTTAGTAATAAAGACTTAGAGATCTACTATAAGAAGTTACCTCTACTAACAGAGAGTATAAGCTGTTTATTAGCATAGTATTTAATATTCTCTTACGTATAGGCACTAACGTACTTTATAAGTATATAGACTACCTAAGCATATAGACTACTTTTGCTAAGACTCTACTAAAACTAAGACTATATACAATAGTACAGAACTATATAGAACTATAATTAGAAATTGTAATAGACTATTCTACTTAGAATCTACTACTACATCTTGCTTATAAGTGCGTATATTATGTTCTATCTTGCTGTAGCGTCTATAGCGTCTTTACAACAACTTACCTACTTTAACGCGCGCTCTCTTTTTTACCTTCTTTCTATTACTACGCGCTCTAAACTTCTTAAGAGTAGTTAGTTAAAGACCTTTCTTAACTATAAGAGCTCTTTTCTTATGTACTTGCTTTCTTTTATATAATTTATATTGCGTAGCTACTTTATTAGCTACTTAAAGCGTAGTATTCTTCTATTACACTAATATAAGCTTATACGTAATTACTACTACGCCTTTTGCTATCTTTTTAAAGGCCTTAACTATTAAAGTTAGTAAGCTATCTATATGCTTTTAAATTCTTATCTTAACTAACGTTAATTACGACTCTAGTTCTAGAGTATTGCTTAGTGTTTGCAACTACTAGAGACTATTCTTAACAGTAGATAATAGTAGTGTACGCAGGTAGACGTTAAGCGTTAATATAATAGCCTCTAGATTAAATAAAACTAAGCTAGCGCCTTAAAAGCCTTCTAGAATATTACTCTTTATAATAGCTACTTTGTAAGTAGTAATAAAGTATAGTAAGAATAAGGTTTTGTTAATATAGTTAATATAGTTGCGTATTAGATTCTTAGCTTAGTATCTATATGCCCGCTTTAATAGCGCAAAACAACTAACATTAAGAGGCTATAGAAGGTGTAATAAGTAAGAAGGTATACAGAGAGTAATAATCTTGTTTTCTCTATAGTACTACTAGAAATTAAGTAAGTTGTAGCTCTTATAGCTGTTAATAATAAGTAAGCGTACTATGCCTAAAGTTCGCTTCTTTATATGCGCATTAAAGTGCTTTAACTACTATAGGCTAAGCTTATTTATTATCTAGCTATTCTTAAAGACTCTAATAACCTAATTCTTAGGTAGGTCTTCTTTCTTGTACTAGGCTAAGAAGTAGTGCTTGCTCTAGAAGATAATAAAGAGTAGAATTATCTACTCTATCGCGTTAATGCCTTAGATAGCTATAACCTACTTGTAGTTACTCTACTATACTATCTTTAGTTATTCTTAACGCTTAGATAATGTAATAACTACTTAAGCTATTATTATATCTATTATAAAGCTTGTTTTGTTAAAGTTATAGATATCTTTATTAAGAATACTATACTTAGCCTTTATGTTCTTTATAAGCTAGAACTAGTCTTGTATAATCTTAGAATTCTTGTAGAGAGCTTAGCTATAGTTATACTTTTAATTAAACTTAACTTAGAGCTCTAGTTAGCGCTATACAAAGTTATTTGCCTAGTGCTTACTAACTAGCTCTTTCTAACACTAGGCTAGTAAATAATTAGCTATGTTCTTTATAGTAGTAAGCTATAGTAAGAATTCTTACTTATTAAAGTTAAGTGCACGCTATAGAACTACTACCTCTTCTATTATAGTAAGTCTTATAGCTGCTAGCTAATAATCGTGTTGTAATAGTTTTCTAGTAAGTTATCTTGTAAGTGTACTTTAAGAGATAGTGTAGATTACTACAGCGTGTTATAGAGTAAGTGTCGCGTCTTATTTAATAGCCTAAAGAGTAAGCTATATTTAGTTCTTATTAAAGAGCTTTTGCACGTTGTTACGTTAAGGCATCGCGATAAAAGTATAGTTTTAGTAGGGTCTTAGCAAAAGTAGTCTATATACTTAGGTAGTCTATATGCTTGTAAAGTACGTTATAGTTATTTACACTACCTTTTGCATTATAGTAAATCTTACACGCTTAGCTATACTTAGAGAGCTATAGTATACAGCGTTATATATTATAATATAATATAACGCGTTTAGTAGAGTATAATGCTATATTTAGTTAGAGAATAGAACTAAGTTAGTTTTCTTTATCGCGTTAGATCTAGAGCTTGTACACCTGTCTTTAACTATAGACAATAGCTAAGATAAATAGTAAGACAACGTAGCTAGACACGTATAAGTTAGCACTATAATAAGTCTTCTATTATAAGCGTTCTAAGACATTCTCTTTATTTAATACCTCTATTAATTAGTATAGTGTAATCTAATACAAGGCTTTAGAGAATATAATATACTATACCTAGTAAGTATTTAATAGTTATAGAAGAGATAGATACACGCTCTTTTTAATAATAATGCTAAAGCACTCTAAGTAGACAAAGATAGTAACGTAATTATTTACTATAAGTAAAAGCTTACTAAATATATAGTTATATGCGAAATTAATTACTAGAGAGGTTTAGACTATACGCGCGTAACTTATTAGTAACTAGATATATATACACTATACAAGATAGTAGATAAGAAGGTTTAACCTATAGATATTTCTTAGATAGATAAGCTAATAGAGTTTAGATAGAAAGACTAGAAGGAATTAGCTAAGAAACGCTAACGCCTTCGTATATCTGTTCGCGAACTAGACCTAGGCCTACACAATAACATCTTTAAGCTATAGTACGCGGTATTTTCTAGAGAAACTTGTCTTATATTAGAGAGGCTTACTAACCTCTATATTAGAACCTAGGTTATATATAAAGAAAGAGAGCTCTTTATCTAAATACTCTATAATTAAGAGGCAGCGCTGTCTTAGAAATTTACTAAGTCTAGTAGAATACACTTAGATGTCTATTTACTCTATAAGATTCGCACTATTCTACACTAAGCTTAGTAAGTAAGAGATTTTACTATTTCTAAGAAGCTTAAGAATCTAGTTATTAAGATAGCTAACGCTTGTCTTAATAGAGAAATATAGAAGCGGTGCGATAGTTAGTATTATAACTTATAGTATTTTATTTCTAAGAAGAATAGAATAGTCTAATAGATATCTAATACTTAAAAGATTAATATAGTTAGTATATAAGATGTAAACCTACTACTAATAGTAGATAAGTTTTCTAAGCGTTTTGCGAGATGCCTTATTAATTTACTTATAGATCTCTTTTTAGGTTATAATTAGATTACTCTTTACAGCTCTAGCTAAGACATAATAGCATTCTAAACACTAGTTAGGTTGCTTTGTTTATATACTATAGTTATAGAAGTAACTAACTTAGTTATAGTATTTTAGTGTGTTATAATAAAGATTCTTAAGAACTACTAGCCTAACACTATAGTATTTATAGATAATATAACATACGGTAGTTCTAAGACAAACTACAATATAGAGATAGTTATACCTAGCGTTTGTCGCTACGTATATAAATATATTCTTTAGCTTAACGCTATTCTTATAGATATTAAATAAGTAAAAGATACTATCTTAAGAAAGAAGTGCTACTTTCTTATAGAAAGACTTAAAGTTATAGGCTATAAAATTAGCTCTAAAGAATATTATTCTAATAGTAAGAAGGTTTAGAAGCTTCTTAACTAGCTACTATATTGTAATATACGCGATGTACGTTTATTTATTAGACTATATATCTACTATTATATCTAGGTTAAGAACTTTACAACTATTATAAAGCTACTCTTCTAGTTACTAAGAGTAGATATATAGTATAACTAGAGCCTAGCGAAGAATTAGTTTATATATACACTTAAGTAAGCAATTTACTTAGCACTAGCTCTAGCTAGCCTTAACTACACTAATATATTATAATACAAGGTCTTTCTTATAATAGACGCTAGTTAAGATAGAGAAGAAGCCTATATAAAATAACTATAGGCTAATAGTAAATACTACTCTATCTAATTTAAGAGTACGCTCTAGTTAGTAAGAAAATACCTCTAGTATTCTACTAAGTTAGTGTTAGAGCTAGAGAGATCTAATTAGTTCGGTTAAAATAAGTGTATTAATTAGATAACTACTAAAGAGAACTTAGAATAAAATTCTCTACTATATATCTACTTGCTAAGTAATTACGTAGCTTAGATTGTTGCGATTAGGTAATTAAAGTAGAAATCTATAGATTTCTGCTCTAACATACTCTCTAGAATAGTAAGATTTATTAATCTGTTCTAATTAAATTAATCTAGTTGTAGTTGCTATGCTTAGTTTACTTCTCTAAGGCCTAGATTATAAAGCCTAGAGTAGTGTAGTTAATTACGGTTAAATCGCGATCTAATCTAGCCTTAACACTAATAGAAGTAAGAGATTATTTGTTTAATTAGAGTCTAATAAGCTAGAAATTAGTCTTAGTAGGCTAGGAATTAGCTTACAATTACAGAGAATATAGGTAATAGCTCTGTATCTCTACGTTCTTAAGTAGTAAGATCTAGTTCTCTTACCTACCTCTTAATCTTTCTTAGGTAAAGTTTGCTATCTATCTCTATAATTGCCGCCTTAATAGTAATCTAGCGATTACAGCGCATGTAGAAGCGCTTAGGCTAGAATTAGAGACTTTTATTAATAATAATAGCGCTTTTAATTCTTCTCTTCTCTATCGCACTACATAATTCTTCTATATAGCGATTAAGAGTATTAAGTCTCTAGTCTAGCTCTTTAAGCTATCTATCTAGGTCTTCTACTCTACTTACTTACTTACTACGCTTAAGCTCTTACGCGCTTAAGCCTTTAGCTATCTTATCTTACCTCTACTTCTTTTAAGCCTCTCTTCTATTCTTCTTATAGTAAGTCTCTTACTTTTCTAATTAACTTACTTGCTAATATACTATTATAGTCTTAATCTAACTCCCTCTTTAGCAATTACTTGCGTAGTAAGCGTTAGCGCTATAATAGTAATAAGCACTATAAGCGTACTACGCAACTTATTAATTAAGATCTTATTACTTAGGTAGGCTATAAGCGTAATAGATATACTTTCTCTATATATAATAAAGAGCTTAATTACTAACTCTTTAAAGCTACTTATCTACTAGAGAGTTAGTTAAGAGTAGAAATAGTTATAAGTAATTGCTCTTGCGATTCTTAAGGTCTTCTATATAAGTCTTTACCTTATTAATCTCTTAGCTACACTAATACCTCTTTGCTAGCTTAGAGAATTACGGCTTAGAGTATAGAGTCTAATAGTAAGCGTAAGAGAGAAGAGCAGCTCTATAAGAATAATAAGCGCTATCGCTAGACTCTATACGCTAAGAGTAAGGTCTTAATAAGAAAGACAGGCTCTAGCTCTACTCTCTAGGTTAAGACTTCTAAATCTATTAGCTTTAATAGTAAGTAGTATGTAGAGCTGTAGTCTCCGCCGCTTTGTTATTTGTCGCGCAGAATTAAAGATTATTAGTAGTTAGTTACTCTAAGTAAGAGTAGTAGTTGCTATAAGCAGCTATCTAATCTACTTGTTACGTCTACTAAGGTTATTAGTACTCTGCTTAATTCTTCTTGTTCTTGCAATAAGTAGTGTAAGGGCTGTATTAAGCGTTCGCTCTATAATTCTTAGCTCTATTATTACTACTATAAGCGTCTAGGCTTATTAAGTAAGTATACTAAGTATAATACTTATCTATGTAATCTACTTAACACTAATCTATCTACTAAGTATAATTAGCTGCGTAAGCGCTTTAGCTATATAAGTTTAATAATCTTTATTATTTTAATTCTTTAGCTAACTTCTTAATAGAAGTAGTATTCTACTAAGGCTACTAAGGTTAAGAGTAAGTTAATTACTAAGATTCTTACGCGTTGTAAGAAGAGCTTAAGTTCTTCTAAGAAAAAGACTTGCTTCTCTAAGCTAACACTATCGTCTACTTATAAGTCTAACTCTGTTAGCGCTGCGCGCTTTAGCTTACTTAATATAGGTTCTCTACGCTATATCTATCTATTGCCTTTCTCTACTTCTTGTTTAATTGTTCTACGCGCCTCTAAGAGCTTGCTCTCTAGCACTAGATTAAGTAGCTGTGCTAGACGTTAGCGCGCGTATAAAGAGGCTAAGAGTAAGTGTAAGTGTTATAAGCTTAAGCTTAGTATCTATAATCTCTATACGCATAAGAATTAGCTTTACTATAAGATTAAGAAGGCTAAGAATAAGAAGTAGAGATAGTTATAATTTAGAGTTTAAAGTTCTGTAGTTTAGTTAATAATTGTAGTTTCTTGTTCTTACTACTTAATTCTCTACAACTAGCCGCCTCTTATAGTAATTAAGAGCTAGCTTAAGATTAGTAGTTCTTATATAGTAGTAATAAATAAGTTCTTCTCTCTATCTACTTCTTAATAATTAAGTGTTGTAAATCTTATAAATTAAGTAGCTGTTTAAACTTCTTAAACTATTATTAGATAAGCGTTTTTATTAATCTATTAGCTAGTATAATTACTGTTTCTAAGTACTTAACTTAGAATAATTCTTTTGCATATTCTTACTGTAGCTATATGTTCTAGATATCTATATACCTAAGCTAAGTAGTTATTCGCTTATTCTTTTCTATAACTAGTCTAATTGTCTACTAATTATTATACTAAATAGTCTATAGGTCTCTAAGATTAAGCGCAAGCTTATAGAAAAAACGCTAGAGAGCTATTACTTTCTTTATTATATACTTAAGAGCGAGAAGCTTAGCTTTAGTAGTTAATGTAGTTACTATACTCTAATAGACTGTCTTCTAAAAGATCGCTTCTCTATATAATATAGTAATGTATCTATAAGAGAATTAGCGAGTCTCTAGGTTATTAGTAAAGAATATATCTCTAGCGATTGTAAGATCTAGACTATTATAATTACTATACTATATCGCGTTATAGCGAGTTTAATATAGATATATAATTACTTGCTCTATAGCCTTAAGATGCTAATTGCTTAGATTTATAAGAAAATAAGATAGCTTTAAGATTAAGTACGCTATATCTAGTTAGAGTATAATTACTATATATAATACTAAGCTAACTATCTCTTAGTAGGCCTTAATCTGCGCTTTAGTTACTTCTTTAGTATTTTTAATTAACTTTTCTAATAGTAGAGGCGTAGAAGAAAATAATCTATCTTCTAGGTTAAACTTCTTAAGTATCTTATCTATGTACGTATTGTAAATAAGTATAATTGTCTTTAGTTGTTAGTTTTTAATTACGCGTATATCTAGAAACTATTCTATATTACCTTAATCTTAGATCTTGTACTTTCTAGCGATCTTTGCCTAAAGATTCTTTACTTGTTGTTCTACGTTCTTGTAATAGAGTAGAAGAATATTATTAACGTAGAAGAGAATAAGAATTCTTTAATTATAATTAAAGAAGAGATATAGCTCTTTCTAAGAGGCTACTATGCTAATAGCTCTTAGCGTACTAGAGAACTTCTTGTACTATAATAGTAGAGAGTCTCTTAATTTGTATAGTATATAATTAAGTCTTACACACAATCTTAGCTTCTTAAAGCTATCTAGCATCTTATAGATTACTAGGTTTTCTATTATAATCTTTGCGTTTAGAAACGCTTCTATAATATTATATTACTTAATCTCTAGATTATCTTAAGTAGTAATCGCTATTACAGCGTAGAAGAACTTAGCTACTAGAGTAGCCGCGTAGGTTAATTTAATTAAGTTCTTCTTCTAGAGATCTCTACAAACTATAATCTAAGCCTTGTATTTAAGAAGATAACTATTCTAATTAAACTTATAGGTCTATATCTATTTTAATAGAAGTAGACGTTTCTTAGCTTAAGCTCTTAAGATCTTAGTCTAGGTTTCTTTCTTACTTAGCTAATTAATCTCTCTCTTAGAGGCGTCTTTAAAGAGCACGCTTATTAGATATTAGATTAGTTGTTTTTATGTTCTAGGTAGCTCTTAGAGACTATTATAGTGTTAGCGAGCACTAAGCGTGTTTATCTTATACTTACTAAGCGTAGTAGATATAATTATTATATTTATAGTCTTATAGCTTACTTAATTGTTCTAGTCTTTGCGAAGACTAGAAAGGTAGGTCTTATAGAAATTAGTCTAGACTTGTTCTTCTCTTAAGCCTGTAATTAATGTATTAACGCTACCTGCGCTTCTACTCTCTATTTAATTATTAGGCTACTCTAGCTTCTTGCCTTTGCAAGACTATTGTAATAGAAGATAGTTATTTGTAGAGAGATCTCGCTTAGGCGCTTAGCCTACAAGTCTTCTGCTACGTCTTGTCTATTAAGAGAATTTAGCTATTAGCTAATTGTTCTCTTACGCTTTGCTTAAAGATCTAGCTGTCTTCTTTAGTAGCTAGCCTCTTTTTCTCTTTAGCGCTTGCTCTTGTTAAGTAGATCTTTTATCTATTTCTATAGATCTAGAGTCTAATACTATAGGCTTAATAGCTAGAGATAGATTAATTAATTTAATAGAGAGCTCTCTATCTCTAGGCTCTAGTAGGTTAGCTCTCTTAGGCGTGTGCACTGCTCTTTAACTACTAGCGACTTTGTAATTTCTTTAATTGCTTATCTCTAAACTTTCTAGCTTAGGCGTAGGTTCTAGAGTAGTAATTCTAGTGTAGAGTAGCTAATTAGAGGGAATTTCTAATAGAACACTAGTCTTGTATTCTATCTCTTCTACTTTTTGTAATTTACAATTCTTATTAACAGGTAGGCTATCTACATTGCTTAGATTTGTAATTGTATTACCTCTAAGATCTTACTTAGTAGCCTACAGCTTCTCTTAAGTTACTGTTTAATTAATAAGTAGAATATTAAATTTCTCTAAAGAATTAATAATTTTGCTATTATAGAGTATCTTAATCTACTTAGTTACTTGCTTCTTAATTAGCTTCTCTTTCTATCTCTCTTTGTAGAACTTGCGCTTATTAAAGGTTACATTCTAAGTTGTAATTATCTAGTTAATTGCTAGTATCTATATATAATATATATTAGATACTTAATAGCTAACTAAATAACTAATATAGCTGTAAGAATTTACTTTAAATTCTTATCTCTTACGTCTAGCTACTTTATTCGTGTCTAGCGGATACGCTTAGTAGCTATAAGCATAGATTCTACTCTAGTCTAGGCGAAGATTAGCGCTCTAATATCTAATCTTAGGTAGCTAATAGTAGTAGAAGTACTTTCTAAACTACTTATGTAATACCTAATTAGGTAATTAATAGCTATAGAGTTTTATTAGACTTATTCTATAGAGATAAGCTACTATATCTATAATTACTAGCTAGAGACTTACTAGAAGATTAGCGCTTGTGCGCATCTTAATAGCTTTAATAATAAGTTCTTAGCTAGCTCTCTTCGCTAAGCTGTTAGGCTTATAAGTGTATAGCAGAGGCGTCTTAATCTTAATTCTCTTCTCTTCTACCTATTTCTTGTATCTTAATCTCTCTCTCTAAGGTATTATTATAGTATTGTTATCTTAATAGATTTCTATAATTCTTTACTAATAGCAACGCTCTACTCTTACTATAAAGCTTGTAATTACGTCTATAATATTATTAAGAGTCTTTACTCTAATGTTATAATTATATAGCTTTTCTAAGTAGTTTTCTTTAATAATTAAGGCCTACTACTTATAGAGCTAACTAGCTAGAAAGTTAAAGAGATTCTATAATATTCTAAAGAAAGGTTACGGCGACTTTTCTCTTACGCGCTAAGAGATTACTTAGTAAGTATAGACTATAGCGCAATATTCATATTTGCTACGTTAAGTGCTAGTAATCTCTACGTTCTAGGTAGCCTTAACAAGAGACTCTAGAGCTTGTTTGCCTAGATAGTCTAATCTTTAATACTAGAGATTCTTATCGCTAGTGCGTAGTAGAGGTCTTATTAATTGCGCAATAGCATTTACAATAATAGAGAAAGTAGAATAGATAGAAGCCTTATATTTAATAAATAGAAGGTTAAATCTACACTTAAGAGTTATAAGTATAATAGATTTCTTTAGCGTTCTTATTCTAATTATACAATTGTATTCTATATACTATATACCGCTTAGTCTAAGTAGCTCTTCTAAGACTATGTTTGTGTAGAAACTAGGTATAATCTTTACTTCTATAAGCGTAAGATTAGCCTTTCTTAGTCTCTTAGTAGTGCTAAGAATAAACTTTAGCACTTGCTTACTAATGCTAATTATAGAGAGAATCTAACTACCTACTTCTATAGTCTTATTATAAGTCTTAATAAAGAAGTTAGGCTTAATTAGAGCCTTATTATTAACTAAGTAGATAGTAGCTTCTCTATTAAGAATTATACTAGTAGAGAGAGTATAAGGCCTAAAGTCTATACTAAAGATAGATAGTCTAAACTTAGCTATTAGCTCTTTAGAGCAGATAATTGTTAATACTATATTATCTAGATATAATTCTTTAGTAGGTAAGTGTTACAGGTAACACAAAGGATTCTCTCCTTGACATGGGGTGAAGGGGTTGAAGGCCAACCACGACCAAGTCAGAACGCAACGATGATCGCGGGGCTCGGGGTCACGTGATCAGGATTGGCATCCCGCCAAGACCAGGCCTCCGGGAGGCCAGTGGGGCTAGGGAAGCCACGGTCCTCCCAAACCTCCCTCTAGGATGGGAGGCCAGGGAGGACAGGACCTAAGGCAATGGGTATAAGAATGTGTTGGATTTCATTATTACACTCATTGTGGTCAACTCAAATAGTTCATCTCTTACACAGATTGTCAACTAGTTATTCTATCGTTTATAGAATTGGATTGTCTTTACCTGCAGTTATTCCACGATAACTCTTTTCCACAGAATCGCCAGACAAACCTCACGGACTACCGCTTTAGTCTACCTCGCCTTAGTACGGACCGAGCCTAGAGAAGTATAGCCTAACCCCGTGTAACACTTTGACCACCATCGGATTCAGTGGACGTGAATAACAACCAGGTTGCCCGATTAAGGAAGATGTCAGCCCCAAGAGTCACTCAGAACAACGCGGCCCAGGGTCCGGGACCCTCGGCACCAGCACCAGCAAACGATGAGATGCTGGATGCATCCGACTCGGAGACAGAAGATACTCCCAGTGCCACGGAGCTCAGACACCTTAGGCAACAGGCCCAAGTTCAGTCTCGGCAGATGCTCGAGATGCAGAACATGATCAATCAGCTTGCAAGTCAGCTGATGGCCACCCCCAACGAACGATCATCTACTACGAAGAAACCCAAGATGGCGTCACCCGAGAAGTACGACGGAAGTCGAGAAGAACTGCGAACGTTCCTCACCAACATCGACTTGTACTGCGAGTTCAACGAAGTACCCAACGACCAGGAAAAGATCCTCATGGCAAGCACGTATCTGAAAGGAAAGGCTTCCAATTGGATGCAGCCATACGTGGACGACTACCTTACGGATATCACGCAACATGGAACTAAGGAAGAAACCCGAACCATGTTCGCGAGTTGGACGGAATTCAAACAAGAAATGGGACGCATCTTCGGAGAAGTAGACGCGAAGAATCAGGCTGAGAAACGGATTACTCAACTGAGGCAAACCAAGTCTGTATCAGCCTACACGGCGGAGTTCAAGCAACTACAGGCCAGGATCGATTGGGATGATGCGGCACTTCGAACGGTCTTCGAAGCAGGCCTCAAGGAAAATGTCAAGGATGGCCTTGTACACCACGACAAGCCCGGAACACTACACGCGTTGATCGAGCTTGCTACACGCATCGACAACAGGCTATGGGAGCGAAACGATCAGAAAAAGTATTTCCGCCCTAACATGGCCAACATAAAGAGACAGCGTGGAAGGTATGACAGGGATGGCGATGCCATCATGACCGGCAAAGTACAAGAGAAGGCCAAAGACAAGAAATCCCGAGGAAAGAGACACGACGGTCTCTCTAAGGAAGAACGCCAGAGGCGTTATGACAAGAAAGCATGTCTCCGATGCGGTGAAGTTGGACACTTCGCCCGAGACTGCCCCACGGGTGAAGCAAGTAAGCAAGCAGCTGTCAAGATCGGGATGGTCAGACAGGGCACGCCCTACCCGGCTCAGATAGAACCGGATGACAACCTTAGCGACATGGACCTCTACGAGGAAGCCTGCATGGAGGAAGACTACGAGGTCATCCAGCAACCAAAGCGAGCCGACGACATCCTCACGATGGAGAAACCTAAGGAAACCGACTGGAAAGTCGAGGACAGAGTCGTACTAGAACGACTAGCAAAGAACCAGTGTTGGGTATGCGGAGACGCCGCACATCACGCCAACGACTGTGCGAAGCGGGACCGAATTGTAATAACTGGCCCGGACGCCGAAGAAGTTGGGTATCAGGCGATACACCAACAACCGTACTTCGAGGACCCAGGAACAGAGGTTCTCAACCTCGAAAGACCCGAAGAAAGGGACACAAGAGAACACCAAGGATTGTGCTGGTACGACTGCAAAGTAGAGTGCGAGTTCCACCAAAAGGATAAAGAGGATTGCAGAAAGGACCAGGAAAGGTGCTGTCACCTAAACCTGTGGGCAGACGAGTGTCTAGCGGACAACTGCCACCTCCATGAGCCTGAGAAAATAGGAATCCATGAGAGACTCCTATGGCCACAGTGCAAGAACGGATGTTCCTTCCACCGCGACCAACTCGAGAAAGCACGACAAGTGGACGACTACTACCATGTCACCCTGTCATCAAACATCTGCGAAGTAACAGACTGCCCCATCCACGAAGCCAAGAAGGCGGAGCCAAGGAAGAAAATCACCAAGGAAAAGATACCTCATCAGAACCTTCATTGGAGCTTTTGTTACGACGACAGATGCACAATCCATTACAGTTCCAAAACCGACACAGGCTACTTTCCCAGGAAAAGGAAAGGTAAGCAGGCAAAAAACTAGGATGCCGCCAGAAACAGGGTCACACTGGCGAGGGCATACCTAAAACGACCCTTAGGAAAGTACAGGATACCGATGGTCAAGCAAGGCAGTTGCTCACAACCGTATCTGTACAAGGTCAGAACATCCAGGCGCTCGTAGACAGCGGGGCCGCACGGACATTAATCTCCCCACGAGTGGTTGAGAAATACGAAATACCATATCGAATCAAGAGTAAACCGATTCCGATAATACTAGCCGACGAAAAACCCATGGAATATGGAAGCGGCATGATACGAATGGAAACCGAGTCCACCAAGCTACGGATAGCGGGCATAGAATGCCAAATGGACATCGATATCATGGATCTAGGAGGACTAGATATGTTGATAGGTTATGACTGGCTGGACGCCCATAACCCCGCCATCGACTGGCGAATGAGGACGATACTCAAAAGAGAACCTGTGCACAAGGTTGCAGGAGTACGCCACGAGACACGCCCGACGAATCAGAGCTCACCCCAGGACGGGAGATTCGGCAGCATCTCACCGCATAAGATCGCGAGAATCTATGCGAAGGACCCTCAGAAAATAGGAGTCATTTGGATAAGGAAAGTCGCGACCACGAAGGAAGGACCCTTACCACTAGAAATACCACGAGAGTATCAAACCGACGAGTTCAAGGAACTCTTCGAGGAAAACGAGGCTACAGATCTAGCAGACCATCAGGAGTGGGATCACGAGATCATCCTAGATGAAGGAGCTAAGCTAAGCCCAGGACCAATGTACCCAATAGCGCCCGAGCACGATGCTGAGCTAAGGGACTACATCCAGAAGAATCTGAAGAAGGGATTCATCCGACCGGGATCAGGCCCGATGGCCTCACCCATCTTGTTCGTAAAGAAGCCTAACGGAAAGTGGCGACTATGTGTCGACTTCCGAAGGTTGAACAGCGTCACGAGGAAGAACCGATATCCCTTACCACTCATTACAGAGCTCATGGATCGACTCCAAGGAGCTAAGTGGTTTACGAAATTCGACGTTCGGGAAGGATTTTACCGAATCAGGATCAAAGAAGGTCACGAATGGATGACAGCGTTCAAAACGAAATACGGACTGTTCGAGTATACGGTTATGCCGTTCGGTTTGACGAACGCGCCGGCAACCTTTCAATCAGTCATCAACAACGCTCTCCACGAGTACCTTGGGATCTTTGTCACAGCGTACCTGGACGATGTACTAGTGTACTCCAGCGGATCGCTCGAAGAACATGTGGAACATGTCAAGAAAGTGCTCAGGAAGCTCAAGGAATACAAGCTGTACCTGCAGCCAGGAAAGTGCGAATTCCACGTCAAAGAGACGGAATTCCTAGGCTTCATTATATCTACAGAGGGAGTTAAGATGAACCCAAAGAAAATCGCGGCTGTACAGGAGTGGCCACAACCCAAAACAGTCAAAGATGTGCAATCCTTTCTAGGATTTGCCAATTACTACCGGAAGTTCATCAAGGATTACTCGAAGATCACAGCACCCCTCTCAGAGATCACGAAGAAAGAAATAGGGTTCAAATGGAACGAGGAACATCAAGAGGCTTTTGTTCGAATCAAACAGATCTTCCTCGAAGCACCCGTACTAGAAATGTACGACCCCAGACGGGAAACGCGAGTCGAGACCGACGCGTCAGATTATGCACTCGGTGCTATATTATCACAGCAGTGCCCAGACAAGAAATGGAGACCAGTGTTCTACCATTCAAGGAAGTTCTCCGGAGCAGAACTTAACTACGACGTTCACGATAAGGAACTACTCGGGATAGTAGCTGCCTTTGAACAATGGGAAGTCTATTTGCTGGGACTACCACATACGATCGAGGTTTTTACCGATCACCAGAACTTGGCAAGCTTCATGACAACCAAGAAACTCAACCGACGACAAGTCCGATATGCTGAGATGTTAGCTCAGTTTGACTTTAAGATAACGCATCGAGCCGGAACGCTTAACGGAGCAGCAGACGCTCTAAGCAGGAGGTCTGACCTACGAGAAGAAAGTCATGAAGAACCACACGACGCCATGTTCAAGAAGATGCCCGATGGCACACTACGATACAACCAGCCGGAACTAGCTAAGGTAGCTAAGGTGGCCGAGCAGGTGGAAACACTACAGCAGCAATGGCAGAGGAAAGCGTTGCACTGGCAACTAGAACCAAGGCCAATCCCACGGGAGATACAAGAAGATGAGTTGGAGCTCAGAGCGATGACCCAAGTCGGGAAAACGTACGTGGCTCCACCCATACGGGAAGAACTCATCAGAGAACTGCATGAGTCCAAGGAATACGGACACGCATCGCTGGAAGAAATGGCTAGGCGACTATCAAGGGTGTTTGCGATACCACGCTTGCGAGCGAAGGTGCAGGATGTCCTAGGCAACTGTTTGGCTTGTCATCAGAACAAGCCCAAGAGACATAAGCCCTACGGCCTGTTACAACCCTTACAGCCACCAACCAAGCCATGGAGCAGCGTAACGATGGACTTCATAGTGAAGCTCCCGAAATCGTTAGAACCAGGATCAGGACGACTTTGTGATACAATCCTAGTAATCGTGTGTCGATTAACTAAGGGAGCAAAGTTCGTACCAACAGAAGAAACCATCACGGCGGAAGACTGCGCGTATGAAGTCTCCAAAGCATTGATATCAGAGCATGGTATACCAGAAGAATTCATAACGGACAGAGATAAGCTGTTCACGTCTAAATATTGGACAACATTCCTGGCCAAACTGGGTGTAAAGAAGAAGCTATCGACTAGCTTCCACCCTGAAACGGACGGCCAGACGGAACGAACGAACCAGACACTGGAACAGTATCTAAGGATGTACGCCAACAAGCTGCAAGACAACTGGGTTGAACTCTTGCCGACAGCACAATTGGCCTACAACAGCACAAGATCGGCGACCACGAAGTACTCGCCGCACTACGCAAACTATGGATATGAGCCGACTGCTCATCGAGACCCAAAGGATGTAGAAAGCATCGCAGTAGGCGCAGATGATAAAGCCCGCCTCATGCGAGAATTACACGAGGAATTGAGCAAGAACATCGCCCACAGGAACCTCACAACAGCCAAAGCGGCTAATAAGCAAAGGATTGAGGGACCAACCTTTAAGAAGGGGGATAAAGTTTTCCTGTCACGACAGAACCTGAAAACTAAGCGACCAAGCAAGAAACTGGATAACCTCCGAGTAGGACCATTCGAAATCCTAGAGGAAATAGGCACAGTAAATTACAAACTCCAACTGCCACCAGGCATGCACATCCACCCTGTCTTTCACAAGAAACTCCTGGAACCAGCACCTCCAGATGCCGAGCTAGCAACGGATATAGAGCTCGAAGACGACGAGTACGAGGTCGAAGAAATTAGGGACCTGCGGAAAATCGGTCGTCAGTGGAAATACTTGGTCAAGTGGCAAGGATGGCCAGAGGGTCAGAACACTTGGGAACCAAAGGAAAGCTTGACGAACTGCAAGTCACTGGTACTTGAGTACCACCGGAAACACCCAGAGAAGCAAGGACCGGGTCCTCGAGGGAAAGGAAGTAATCAAAAGAAGGGTCGAAAGAAGCGTCAGCCTGTAACCAGCCCAAGTCAGTCGACGGTCCGGGTAGCGATGGTTCGGTTGTCGGAAAGTCCGTACCAGGGGCAGAGTTCCCCTCGGCTTGCTCTTTCGCACGGTCTTGAAGGCTCAGGATCGCGTGATCTCGATCAGCGTACGAACGCTCCAAGGCCTCAGTTTCCGCGACTTCTAGACGAAGCCGCGCGACCTCGGCCTCTGCACGGAGAAGCGCTAAACGCTTCTCACGCTTCTCAGCTTCAACCTTTTCCCACTCTTCCTCGGTTACAAACAAACTGCACTCAGCTTTCACGGAAATACAACCCGCACACTGCCCAGACGCAGTGTCCACGAAGCAACGAAGGTTCTTCTCCTCACAGCGCTTACAACGAAACGTCATTTCGTTCCCTTGCTGCCGGACGCGATCAGCCCGGGCCTGACGCTGTTGAGTCGAGTTTTGCGAACGGACACGGCGAGTCGGGGGTTGAACCTTGGGCATAGTTAGGGACGCTGGAGGCAGGAAGAGGCGGCTACAATGGCCCGGGGCGCGCAGACCTTATATGCAGCCCACGCCTCAACGATTGGCACGGCAAAATAATAATCCAGGGTATCGGGACGATACGCCTAAGAGGGGGGATAATGTTACAGGTAACACAAAGGATTCTCTCCTTGACATGGGGTGAAGGGGTTGAAGGCCAACCACGACCAAGTCAGAACGCAACGATGATCGCGGGGCTCGGGGTCACGTGATCAGGATTGGCATCCCGCCAAGACCAGGCCTCCGGGAGGCCAGTGGGGCTAGGGAAGCCACGGTCCTCCCAAACCTCCCTCTAGGATGGGAGGCCAGGGAGGACAGGACCTAAGGCAATGGGTATAAGAATGTGTTGGATTTCATTATTACACTCATTGTGGTCAACTCAAATAGTTCATCTCTTACACAGATTGTCAACTAGTTATTCTATCGTTTATAGAATTGGATTGTCTTTACCTGCAGTTATTCCACGATAACTCTTTTCCACAGAATCGCCAGACAAACCTCACGGACTACCGCTTTAGTCTACCTCGCCTTAGTACGGACCGAGCCTAGAGAAGTATAGCCTAACCCCGTGTAACATTGTAGTGTCTATAAAATAATAAAGATTCTTCTTCTTACACTACTTATAGTAGAAAGACATCTCTAGACCTTACTCTTTTATATAATTAGCGCGAGTATATTATTTAGAAGTTAAGCTCTAGAAATAGGCGTAATAAAAAAACAAAACCTTAGGTATAGTTAGAGACGCTAGAGGTAGAAAGAGGTAGCTATAATAGTCTAAGGCCTACTAACCTTATATATAGCTAACGCCTTAACGCGTAGTATAGAAAAATAATAATCTAGAGTATTAAGATAATACACCTAAAAGAGAGAATAATATTATAAGTAATAAAGAAGAATTCTCTTCTTATTAGAGGTAGAGAGTTAAAGACTAACTAGAACCTCTAACAAAAGGTAATAATTATTGTAGAGCTAAGAGTTACGTAATATACTATTCTACTAAGGCTAACTATTAGAGATAGCAGCATATAAAGAGATAGCACTACTATTATAGATATTCTATAAAGATAGAATAAACAAAATAGTAGAACCTAAAGTAATAGGTATAAGAATATATTAAATTTTATTATTATACTTATTATAGTTAACTTAAATAGTTTATCTCTTATATAGATTATTAACTACTTATTCTATTATTTATAGAATTAGATTGTCTTTATCTATAAGTTATTTTATAATAACTCTTTTCTACTAAATTGCTAGACAAACCTTATAGACTACTACTTTAGTCTACCTTGCCTTAGTATAGACTAAGTCTAGAGAAGTATAGCCTAACTCTGTATAACATTAGAAACCTTATTATTAATAACACTAAGTAATAACCTTTATATAAGCTAAGATAGAATGCTATAATTAATACAACTTATACTCTCTTCTAATTATTCTATCTATAATACTTGTATCTAATCGTGCGATAGTGTTACTAGAAGGTTGCTATTGTTACACGCACACTTAAAGAGAGAAAAGCATATCTTAGAGATAAAGCTATCGTATAGCTATATAACTAATAGCTCTCTGTGTAAGCACTACAATTAGTAGGTAGTAAAGAGAAGTTTAAGTTATAGCGCTTAGGTAGAGAAACTAAACTTCTCTTAAATATAGGCATAACAAAGTGTGCGCTATACTATAAGCAGAGATTGTTACGCTCTGTATAACTAACTAAATATAGCGTACCGCTTTTAGTATACGTGTAGCTAAGTTCTACTAATTTTATTTAATTAATTCTACTTAGTTAAGTTACAGCTGCGATTCTCTGCACGGCTACTAAGATTTGTCTCTAAGTTTTTAAGATTTGTCTCTAAGATAAGATTTGTCTCTAACGCTAGTGCTAGCGGAACTTTATTACTTAAAATAGATTAGTGCGTAATTTATTAACGCGATAGTGTCGCGATATAGCGCGTTACCGTAATAGATTAAGTATAAAGAGGTTTTAGATATAGCTTATTAATTTATTTTTCTATCTTAGTATAGAGAATATAGTATCTCTTCTAGACTTGCTCTATAGCTTATATAAAGAAGCGTATACTGCGCTTAAGACGTATAGTATGTAGTATAGCTACGGCTTCGTTCGTAAGCAAAGCTAGCCTTATAATTTAACTATTAAGATACGCTATTACTATTACTACGATTATTTTAGACATAACTACTAGTTAAGCGCGAAGGTTCTAAGCACAAGTACACGCTCTACTAGATGTTCTTTTAAGCTTGTGATCTTTAGAATAAAAGACACTAATTAGTAGAAGCTAGAGGTATAGAATAAGAAATACAACTATCTCTAGTTAATTAACCTAAGCGCGTACAATGTCTATTATAGGCGTATACTAGCATAGAAGAAGGTAATTAAATTAATACTCTATGCTAGAGTGCGGCCTATATAGATATTAGCTGCTATCTAGAGAGAGAATTAGAATATACTAATATCTACTACTAATATCTGTAGTAAGAGAAAAGCTATTAGAGAGAAGTATCTTAATAGAAGAAGCTCTATAGAGACGTTGCTAGATAAATTATTAATAGTAGACTAGATCTTTATAGTTAAGAAGAACAATAACAATTGTATCTAGAACCTCTTCTTTGTCTACTAGAAGTAGATCGAGCTTCTGCTAGTAAACTCTAATGTACTATTAATAGACTATACGTATTAAACAAACAAGTATAAACTTTCTTTGCTATATATACTAGGCTGCACTAACCTGTAGACGTTCTTCTCTACGAGCTTCTACTTTCTAAGTAATAAGACGTATACAGACTACTACTAGACGATCGTAAACTTTCTTCTTAAGATAGGTGTATAATAACTACGTGTGTTTATTAGCGACTAAGAAGAAGTATTAAAGATATTAGCTTACCTATTACTTCTAGAAGTTTCTTAGCTCTTATACGTATAGTATATTAATAAGAACGTTTAGACAAAAGTATAACAGATATAGTAAGACGCTAATAGCGTAATAAAAGAGAAAAAGTAGAGGATCTCTAAATAGAGGGCCTTATTTATAAAACGCTAGACTTAGGTACACTAGCTCTTAACGTTAAGAGTACTCTAGAGTAGCTTTTTTCTAAATTAGATAACCTTAGGCTAACTAGAGCAGCTTGTCTACGTAAAGAGACTATTAGAGTTCTAATTTAAATAGAACGATTTACTTAAAGACTACAATTACTAGCTAGAGCTTTGTAGGTACCTGTAAGAAAACTAATACTAGACACGCGTAAAGTAGGTAGCTGCGTAGACCTCTTATTATTAACACTATAATACGATTATAAGCTTACTTATAGAGAGAATATATAAGGTTCTAAAGAACTATCTTATAACCTTAACTAGCGACTTGCTTTGTGTTGTTAGAAGAATTAAGTAGATAGTAAAGAGTTAATATAATAAGTATAAAAAGAAGATTACTTCTTCTAAACACACTACTAAGTTTTAGTATAAGCTTAAGTCTATACTCTTTCTTTCTTCTAGTATTTACGATATTCTTACACTGCTAGCTATTAAGCGTATTAGGCAACAAGATCTACTGCGCTAGAAAGAGTAATAGCAGCGTTATAGCGGGTATTCTTGTTTAGGCCTCTTTAAGAAAACAAATAGTCTTCTATACTATTATATACTACAAGAAGTAATAGCTACTAGATCTACGCTACAATTAAACTACCTCTACGATAATTACTAGCGTTATTAACGTAAGCGAGAACGTCTAGTACGCTTATTCTCTAGGCCGCACTAGTCTGTTCTAGAGCCTCTTACTGTGTCACAAGACGCTACGAGCACGTGTTTAAGAGCTTACAAGAAGCGTTAATTGTAGCTACGTACGATATCTGGTGTAATACAAGACGTTGCGTAAGGAACAGAGCAGAATGAGAAGCGGTGAAAGATATAGCTAGGGCCGTGCGCGGCGCTCAGGCCTTAGCTGGCCAATTAACAGATTTCGGGTGGACTGGCGAGCCACCCGAAATCTGTGCGTTCAGGTGTTAAGGGAACCACGGTGGTTACCGTAACAGTACCCCCCTCTTACTCTTAAGCTCCTGTGAGTAGAGATCATGTCATGTAGTGTAGCAGTTTAGTTGTCTTGCATCACTTCGGGTGGCTCCAAGATGTCAGAAAACCTCTCATGGAAACCGGCTACGGCTGCGTTATCCTTCAGGTCTGCAGCGGGTTCCCAGGTCATCTCATCATAGCCTGTCCATTTAACGTAGTATTCATGTCGTCTACGACGCTTATTGTAACGGAGGTCTTCGATACTCTCTACAAAGTATTCTTCTTCGTTGTCTACAACAACAGGTTCGGGCGGTAGGACAAGTTGTCCTGGCAGGTACTCCTGTTTTGGCGCAGCAGGCCGGAGTAAGGACACATGAAATACTGGGTGTATCTTCATGGAATCGGGCAGTTCGAGACGGTACGCGTGGGAAGAGATCTTTTTAGCTACTCGGTACGGGCCTAGATTCTTCCAATCAAGCTTCTTAGATGCCCGTTGCGTTCGGATGTTACGCGCGTCTAACCATACCTCGTCGCCAATTTCGTATGTTGGCGCAGGTAGGCGTTTGCGGTTCGCGTACTCTTGCTGTAGGGCTTGAGCCCATGTCATTTCTTCACGGATGAACTCAGTAATGTCGCGCATCTTATCCACCATCGCGTTCACCTCACGAGCTTGGAGAGCTTGGTAGGCGGGACGTGTCTTGTTGGTAGGCGGCTCGAAGCCCATTCGGGGATTCTGACCGTAGCAGGCCATCATCGGGGTTACTCCAGTAGACTCAGAGACGGTATTATTGGCTTCGAACTGAGCGGTGGGGAGCCATTGAACCCAATCGTCTTGTTGATAGTTCGTATACGCGCGTAGGACTTGTTCCATCGCAGCATTAGCGTTCTCTGTTTGTCCATCTGTCTCAGGATGGTAGCCGGTTGAGAAGCGCGGGTCTATCCTTAGTTGAGCACACAGCTCATCATGGAAAGCAGATACGAACTGTCTGCCACGGTCCGAGACTATCGTATCAGGGAGGCCATGATTACACCAGACGTAGCGCAGGAACATACGTGCTACGTCGGAAGCCTCCATCTTATCGCAGGGGATCATGTATCGGTACTTAGACAGGCGGTCTACTACAACCATGATGTTCTTGCATCCTTCGGATTCTGGCAGGTCAACGACGAAGTCGACAGAGACGTCTGCCCAACGTCGTTCAGGTACGGGTAGCGGCTTCAGCAGGCCGTGGTACTTCTCACGAGAAGCCTTCGAGCGTCGGCAGACGTGGCAGCAAGAAACATAACGGCGAACGGTCTCAAACAGTCGGGGCCAGTAGTATTCCCGCTGGATTAGTTCAAGTGTTTTCCCTCGGCCAGGGTGGCCTCCTGATGGGGAATCGTGGACTGTTCGCAGGATCTTGATCTTAAGTTCGTCGCTGTCAGGTATCACTAACTTGTTGCGATAGTAGAGGCGACCCTCACGGTCTTCGCAGTCACCAAGTGTAACTGTCTTAGACCGTCGTGCGCCGTCGCGCAACAGCTTCAGCGTTTCTCGAATAAACAGGTCTTCAGGTAGCCCATCGCCTGTAGGACGGTACTCATCGTCGATAATCTGCTGGATAGATCTATCTGTCTCTACCAGTCTAATTGCTACGGGTTCTCGAAACAGGTCAGGACGCAGTAGGGTCTGTTTCCGAGCTTGTCTCGCTTCCTCCTGAGCAAGCTGGTCCTGAGAGCGACGGGTAAGAGCGTCAGGCTTCTCACCGTGCTTGCCGGGTCGGTATGTAATCGTAAACTGGAATCGTGATAGGTATTCAGACCAGCGGGCTTGACGGTGGCTCAGTTGCTTCGTAGTGGCGAAGTACTGCAGGTTCTTATGGTCGCTGAGCACGTCGATAGGGAAGGCAGCGCCTTCTAATTCTGGTCTCCACTGTTCGAAACAGCGAACAATAGCAAGTAGCTCCTTGTCGTAGATCTCGTAGTTGTTCTCAGCGGGGTTCATTCTTTTCGAGTAGTACGCGACCGGACGGAGGACGCCGTCAGGTCCAGATTGGGACAGCACTCCTGCTGTAACATAGTCGGAAGCGTCAGCTTCAATAACAATTGGCAGGTCTGGGTCGAAGTGTCGTAATATTGGTGCAGTAGTGAAGGCATGCTTCAAAGCATCAAAAGCCTTCTGGCAGTCGTCATTGAAGAGGAACTTAGTATCCTTCTTAGTCAGCGCTACTAGCGGAGCAGCTAGGTAGGAGAAACCGTCTATAAACCGTCGGTAGAAGTTTGCGAAGCCTAGAAATGCTCTGACGTCCTTAACGTTGTTTGGGTACTCCCAATTTACAATAGCTTGCACCTTCTTCGGATCCATTTGTATTCCGTCTACTCCAACTACGTAGCCAAGGTAAGTCACCTCAGTCTGGTGAAACTCGCATTTGTCTACGTCTAGTTGGAGTCCAGCTTCTCGAAGGGCGTTTAGAACAGATCGTACATGCTCCTTATGTTCATGGAGATTCTCACTGTAAATCAGGATATCGTCGAGGTAGGCCGTGCAGAAGACGTCTAGGAACGGGCGTAGTACATCGTTCACGAAGTGTTGGAACGTGCTCGGCGCATTAGCTAGTCCAAAGGGCATCACTAGATATTCGAACAACCCATATCGAGTGCGGAAGGCTGTTAGCCATTCGTCTCCTTCAGCAATTCTCAATCGGTTGAAGGCAGCAATAATATCGAGCTTCGTGTAATACTTGGCCTTGCTCAGTCGGCTCAAGGTCTCTTGGATCAACGGGATTGGGTAACGGTTCTTAACAGTGGCGGCGTTTAAGGCACGGTAATCGACGCAGAAGCGTAGTCCGCCGCCGGGTTTCTTAACAAAGATAACAGGGGAGGCGACTGGGGAGGAGCTTGCGCGAATGAATCCCTTCGACAGGTGATCTTCGAGGTACTTGCGCAACACTTTGAGTTCGTTCTGAGACATGCCATACAGTGGGCCGAACCCGTGCTGTTTGCCGGGTATTAGTTTAATCTTGTGGTCGTAAGGCCGTCGTACAGGCAGCTTATCAGACTCTTCTCGTGAAAAGACGTCTATCAGGTCATGATACTCCTGAGGGACTTTCGTGAGTGGATCGGTGTGCTTCTTCTCAGTTAGTGCCTTGTCAATGTCGGCAATGCTAACAGCACAGATTTCATAGCCTCTTTTGCGTGCTAGGCTCATAAACGGAGCAGCACCTATACAGTAGATGTCGAGTTCTGGCTGCAACTTCGACGAGTCGTTCTGTTCGTCTGTTGGCTGGGCACTATCAGGGTCGGGTACAGGTTCGGGTACAAGTTCGTTCAACTGGCGCTTCATCTTAGGTAGCCAGTGGTCGTGCCGTTGTCGTGGCACATGCTTAAGTTTTGGGTTTTGAGGGTAGGCTTCATCATGCTTGTTGTTGCTCCACTGTACCTCAGGAGAGAGAACAGGAGTTCTAGTAGTTCTAAGACAACGTTCTTTACATCGTTGAGCGGTGAAGATTAGTCCTTCCTTGTCGTAGTCTAGGTTTACTCGGTGCTTGTTCATCCAGGGTTGGCCAAGTATTAAATTATGACGGCCGGTGTTCGTGACGTAGAGTCGTATAGATTCGTTGTGATTGTTGTGTTGTAGCTTCAGGGTGACAGTGTGAGACACTTCTCCACCGTCGAGTACAGTTCCAGTAAATCCAGTCGGGTAAATAACGTAGGGCAGCGGGTCTTGACGTAGTTTCAGGTTGCGCGCGAGGTCTCTGTGAATGTATCCAATACCAGTAGCTCCAGTGTCAACTAAGGCTTTAAGGTTACTCTTAACACCGCCTTGTTGAACCGTACAAGGTATTGTAATACAACGTTTCCAGGTATCAGTCTGAGGTTCAGACCAGAGTTCAGCAGAGATTCGGTGGGTGCGCAGTCCCGGGGAGCGACTTATCCTCGGGACGAGGCTTTTCCCTTCTGGGATCGGTTACGAGAACGTCGTCCTCGGGATCGCGAAGGTCGCGAGGATCCTGACGAGACAGAACTAGTAGACTGGGTACGGTCGTGGTCACGCGCGCTATAGGATCGGATATGCTGAGTAGGTAGGGGAGCGCTGCAATCCTTAGAGATGTGACCTTTCTGGTTGCACTTAAAGCAGCGGCCTTCCTTGATCCTCTTCTGTCGTTCGGAGGAACTAGCGGGGGCGTATGCTGACGCGTCTATCTCCATTGCGTCGGGGTGGGTTACAGGGTAGCGTCGTGGGCGGTCTGGTAGGAAACGGAGGTTATTATCGTACGTGGATATCAGGTTAGCGTAATCGTTAAGGTCGCTAGGCAAGGCTTCTCCAACCATTGCACGTTGAAGTTCGTGGGATAGAGAGTTCCGGAGGGACGCGATCAGGCCAATCTCATTTAATCCAGTGTCAGCAGCTAGTCGTCGGAATTCGGCGAAGTGGGAGGTGAAGCTGCGCTTTCCTTGACGGAGTCCGCTTAATCGACTAAGAGCTGTCAGCTCCTTGTTTGGGTCTCCGTAGGTAGCTTCAAGAAAGGTAACAAGCTGGTCTACATTATGGATATCCTTGTCCATAAGCGGGTCGATAAGAGCTACTGCGTCCTTCTCAAGTCTAGAGTGAGCGTATAGCAGGCGGAATCTTTCGTTCGGGTATCGGTCTGCGTTTCCCTCGAGCTTGTACCTAAGCTTGCGGACGAAGGCAGGGAGGTCCTTTCGTCGGCCATTGAACAGAGGCGGGTCAGGCAGACGGTCGGTTCGGGGAAGGTCCTTCAGGTTCGCGTTGGGCGGCGTCGCAGGATTCGAGCCAATTCCAGATAGCTCTTCTAGACGAACTTGATCTCCCTCAGCGCTGGTTCGAGTAATGGCTGGGGTAGCAGCAGGAGCAGACCTAGTCTTAATAGACTCAAGCTCTTGGCGAAGCTCTAGAATCTGTTGAGAGTGTCGGTTTTCTTGTTCAGCTAGATTGGCAAGTAGTGCTTCGTTGCTAGCTTTTAATGCAGCGGAATCAGCTTGGATAGCATTTAGCTGATTCAGGATCAATTGCAACGCGTCAGGTTGCCCTTGAGTAGTCATAGTGGTGTGACGCAACGTAATGTCACAAGACGCTACGAGCACGTGTTTAAGAGCTTACAAGAAGCGTTAATTGTAGCTACGTACGATATCTGGTGTAATACAAGACGTTGCGTAAGGAACAGAGCAGAATGAGAAGCGGTGAAAGATATAGCTAGGGCCGTGCGCGGCGCTCAGGCCTTAGCTGGCCAATTAACAGATTTCGGGTGGACTGGCGAGCCACCCGAAATCTGTGCGTTCAGGTGTTAAGGGAACCACGGTGGTTACCGTAACATACTGCTTAAACAAGAGGTGCGCTAAGAAGGAACAAAATATTAACTCGAAGAGACCTATTAACTTTTGAATAACATGTACTACCTTCTATTTCTTACTTTAAACCTTACTATAAAACCTAAGGTTAAACACTTGCTAAAGCTCTACGGTAAGTTAGCACTTCTGTTACTATTTTAATACCTACATCTGCACTAGATATAGGTTCTATAACTACCTATATATCTGTGTTAATACTAGCACCTACTTCTCTACCTTCTTCTACTTTTCTTTAGTTATCTCTGCCTGTGGCTATTGCTGTGTTAGTGACTGCGGCTTAACAACCTGCCTAGTAACCTCTAATGTTAGAGGAATTCTTAGCTGATATTATAGGCTGATAGTCTTAACCTATTCTAGATTAGTACAACGACATAATGTTAGCTACTAACTTTCTAGCACAGACAGGGCAGCAAGATAATCCTACAGAGCTAGTAGAAGCGCGGAATATAGCTTTAGCTATAGAAGGACTTTTTACTTTCTGTACACTAACTATAGCTTAGAACTATTATTTTAGAGACATGAATGCTTTCTACTCTAAGAGATTTGAGCAGGTTGATGCGCAGAATGCAATTGCTAAGCCTTAGCGTGAGCCTTAGTATGAGCCTCGACAGCGTTCTAAGCGTGCAGCAGCAGCGGCAGCCTTAGAGGCTTAGAAGGATCTTGGCCTGCGTAAGAGAACCTAATAACAATAGGAGCGAAGTAGGAATTACCTAAGGCTGTAACTAATTCTTGTAATAGCATATATATAGTTGTGCTTAATCTATTGCGGCGACGCGCTGTATCGCGACGATGTCGCGTTGATAAATCACGCGCTAAGCCATATTGAGGGGTTAATTTCCGCTAGCACTAGCGTTGGGGACAAATCTCATCTTGGGGACAAATCTCAAAAACTTGGGGACAAATCTCAGCAGCCTCCCTGCACTTTTCCCCGCAACCCGACAGACCAGTGGTACTAAAGTAACAGCACCCGTTCGAAAGGGATTGTTATTGTGAAGAGACAGGCCACTCTCTCTTCTGTTAAAGAAATCCTCCACATCCCCTTCTCGAAACCATTTTAAAAGCGCCTCATTATACCTTCTCACACCCTCGAACGCCTTGGGTCTATTGCACTCCGGAACCTTTGTTAGCGCATTGAAACCCCTCGCAATATTCTCATCAAAAGTATCAGCCACATACCTACACTCGCCTTCTCTGCCTTCGAAGCCCTGAAGGTCAACATAAGCAAGTATAGCATAGGCACTAGGGACACTATCTAAGTGCCTTGAAAACTCTATCCACGGCTCGCCTGGCCATCCAAAGTAGCCTGTTGCCCTGCAGAACGCGCCCAAATGATGACGCATGCTCATCCAGCTTTTTAAAGCGGTCTGTATACGTGCTGCGTTGTCGCCTAGCTGGGCTTGTAGGGCCTCTGTATCGCTGAGCTAGAACAGGTTGAGCAGGAAGTTTATCCGCTTTTTTGCATCGATGTCGTAGGAGTCGGAGCTGAACTGATTGTTTCTATTCAGGCAGGAGAGGAGGAGTTTGAAGAGTTCGCGGCGGTGCTTACGTTGTTGCCAGTTCGCGGGATCTGATGTGTGGGGTATAAGAGATTGCGTGATTGAGGGCATGACTTGTTGTTTTTCGACGTTAATTAGTGACATAGCTTTCGTTATTGTAACGGTGTGAGGAGGTGAGACGTACTGTGTTGAATTGGCTATCTGAGGTGGACTGAGCTACATATATAGATACCTGTACACGAACTATCCCAACTCGTACTGGAGTGGCTCCGGCCAAGGCCGTAGACTGTTACAATCATACGCAGAGATGTAGTAGCAAGGAAGATAGCCGAGTGCGTTAAATCTCTCAAGACTAACGGTAGTGAGCTCTAACCTCATGACGCCTAGTATCATGATATAGTGCATGGCGTCTGCAACTTCCGGGTGATACTGTTCTAGCTTTGCCGCGGCAGCCCCGCATGAGGCATCGTACGCAATGGCTGTGTCTCCACAGTTCTATGAAAGGGGCGTCACCGACTAGCGGCTGTGGCATCCTGCTAACCAAGACCTTGATGGTCGTTTGTCGACCCACACACTGCACACAGCCCCAGGTGCTCTATCCTTAACCTTTATAAACCCTCGTAGCCTGGAATAGATGGCCGTCCTCTTCCAGAACCATTTTGACCGCACATTAGGAGCACGATCATCTGAATTGCTCTTGTGTCTGACCTTGCCCTCACTCTTCCCTTCGCACCCCTTCTCCCAGCACTTCTCTAGCACTTCCCAACCGTTCAAAAGCAGACGGTTAGTATTACATCCCGCTTAATTGTCTACTAGCTAACAGAGTACAGCATCCTAGCAGAGTGTGTTTCTTGTTTTTTTGCTGGATGAGCGAAGTTCGAGCGAAGTCCGAAGCAATCATGAAAGACAGCCAAAACCCGATGAGCCTCGAGCGAATACTAGCTCCCGATACTTCCGATAATCTTGACACTTCTGAAACCCCAGCTGGTAAGCCGCACAAAGTAACGGCGCAACACTGCAGCGGTTTGCACGCCTTTGGCGCAACAACTAGCACCGCCTCCCGAGACAAGCGATACGACAACTCTGCGCAGACTGTCGATGCAGTGAAGTACGCCAACCCTGCTCAAACCTACAACGCGGCGAACTAATATGCTCCGCACGCCTACCCTTCGCAACCCCTCGATATACGTTGCAGCGTTGAGAAAGCTCCGCCCATCACCGCCGGCGTAAGCTCAGGTGCTTCAAACATCGGCCGAATCCCTTTCAAAAGAGACAAGAAATTTATCGTCGTCAACCCTGGAGACTGTTATACACCCAGCAACGAGTACAACCCAATTTGCGGGACGTGTGGCAGGGATGATCTCATTTTTGATGACTTGAACCGCCACCAGAAGTCACCCTACTGTGTGAACGAGCGAACCTTCAAACTAGCGTACGCTAAAGCTGTTTTAAACTACCGCTACGATCAGCTCCCAGCCGTTCTTAGTCGCTTTGATAAACAGCATGGTCAGACGACCAAATACTGCAAGTCTGACTTGGACAGAGTCCTTTCGCTGTTGTCAGGAGGTAGGGGTAGGGGTAGATCTTGGATAAGGTGGTTTAGTACCCTGCCAAAGTTAACGAAGCTGTGTCGCGATCTCGACAACTACTTTCACTGGTACCCTTACCCTCCGGCATACCTTATACCTTACTAAAAACCGAAGCCTCCGCCGCACCGCATCATACGCGAAAACCCGAACCCGACATACCCTTTGAATTACCCTTCAACGTACCCTCGTCCTTGCCTACCTTCAACAGCCCCGACTTATGCCCTCGAAATGACTGCCGCTGGGACATCATCAGCTCCCAACTGTTTCGAAGCCACCACGAGGACTGCAGCCGACACTGCTACGAAAGCCATGTTGTCGCAGGCCATGCGCTATCCGGAACATAAGCCTTATTACTAATAACGTCGTATGATGATCTACATATGAGCTGAGCTAGAATGCTACAATCAATACAACTTACACTCTCTTCTAATTATTCTGTCTACAATACCCGCACCCAACCGGGCGACACATATCTAATTTTAATATGTCTGCTTTGTCTACCATATATGATACAAGCTTTAACCAGCTACTACGCTATCTATGCTAGGCTAGAGTCTAGCCGTGGTAACGTTCCTTAGTAGGAGCTTTGGAGCTATAGCAGAACCTTAGAGAATACTTAAGAAGGTTCTTAGACTACTATCGCTAAACTTGTGAGAGGAAATACTAAGCGATATAGCTGAGCTAGCTACTAAAACGGAACGTTGTTCTCTAATAACGCCTAAAGAAAAGAGGTTAGAGAACAGCTTACACTAACAAGGTAAACTCGAGAGTAAGCCCGCCTTAGTAATTCTGCTACAGCTAACGCCCCCTACGTGTTTAGCACGAGCACGATGCTAAGTTAATTACTATTCTTTCGCAGAGGGCAGAGTAATTAAAGATAAAAATTAGGTCGTGTTTAATATAGTACCGCGTGTATTTTTACGCATCCTGTTTTGAGAAAATGCTTAACCTGCCTTCGCTTTCCCCCGCACGCTTCAAACTCGACACAGTGTTACTAATAGAATTAGGACTAGCCTTAGACGTGGGGCTTAATATTGCAGAAATAGTTTGAACATAATGGCTACATTACCCTACAAGATTACAAAGTATTTCAAGGCCTACATAAGGTATAAAAGGGAAGTTAGGAAACATAATACAGCTTAGATTAAATAGCAATTAGCGCACAAACGTAAAGGTAAGGACAAGAAAGGGATGCGCGAATGTCTTTCGCAGCCAGATTCACCAGAAGAACCACTTCTAGATAATTACTAAACGAATAAAGGCGACGTTTGTCCTCTCTCTATAGTACGAAGTTATTAGCATACAGAGAGAGTAGCTTCAACAGTTTAGAATGTACCTTAATAGATGCTCTAGGTGCTAGCAGCAACTATATAAATGCCTAGGGAATACAGTTCTGTAAATCTCTTAAGCATGTCGTTGTAAGTACATCTTGTCTACTAGGGGCATCTTATAAAAATTACAACTAAGACTCTTTCTACTTTCTATGTGCTTTAAGTGCTTACGCCTAAGATACTTACTAAGATCGCCTAGAGTACTAAAGAGACGTATGCGTTATGCTAACAGCAATCTTTTGTTGCCTAGGCAAAGAAAACATATCTTTAGCCTCTTCTTCTTAAATACTAAGATCTTAGCTATTTCTAATACTTCTTTATTGTAGTCTAGCTAGCTCTTAATAGGTAGAGCGGCATTCCTGCTCCGCTCTTCTATTTAGATAGGGTTTATTCCCCTCTCTTTAATGCTATAGTACAGGGAAACTACATAAATAGCTCTATTACGCCTGTTTATCTTCTCTTCTATAGTAGTCCCTAGGTTTAATAGAACTAAGTTAGCTAGCTTCTCTTAAGCCGGGAGCATAATATTGTAAACAAGCTCTAGATTGTTCTTAGATTCTAAGCTAGTAAGCTACTACTTAACATTACGCACAGGCTGTTTAAACTTCTAGCGTTCTTTAATATCTTTAAGAAGAGCGTGCTGTTAACGCTACCTCTCTTAGTAGATCTTAGAGGTAAGCGCTTTATACTTAGGAAGTTTTGTTGCATTTAGAACTATACGTTTAAGTTACTCTTGTTAGTTAAGTAGAGAATAGATAGAAGAGTTATTATCTACAGATACAGACTATTCCTATGTAAGTTGTTATAGCTAGTAATAATTAATTAAATAGCTTATAGTATTGTTACAGGTAACACAAAGGATTCTCTCCTTAACATGGGGTGAAGGGGTTGAAGGCCAACCACGACCAAGTCAGAACGCAACGATGATCGCGGGGCTCGGGGTCACGTGATCAGGATTGGCATCCCGCCAAGACCAGGCCTCCGGGAGGCCAGTGGGGCTAGGGAAGCCACGGTCCTCCCAAACCTCCCTCTGGGATGGGAGGCCAGGGAGGACAGGACCTAAGGCAATGGGTATAAGAATGTGTTGGATTTCATTATTACACTCATTGTGGTCAACTCAAATAGTTCATCTCTTACACAGATTGTCAACTAGTTATTCTATCGTTTATAGAATTGGATTGTCTTTACCTGCAGTTATTCCACGATAACTCTTTTCCACAGAATCGCCAGACAAACCTCACGGACTACCGCTTTAGTCTACCTCGCCTTAGTACGGACCGAGCCTAGAGAAGTATAGCCTAACCCCGTGTAACAAGTATAAGCCGCCTGTATAAGAGCTACCTAAGTCTAGATGCCTTACATAACAGCCTACGTGTTAACTATAATACATTATAAAAGGTAATGCTTTAAGAATGTTAATATGCTAGCATAGCCTATTATTAGATTCTGTATAGCCTTACTAACGTTACCTATATACTACGTTAATTCTATATTCTAAATTATACGTCTTGTATAGAATAGATTAACTTACTATTCTTGTTAAACACCTTCTCTCTAGCATATCTAAGCAAATAGAGACAGGTAACTTAAGTAAACTCTATAATCTTACCTAAAGTCTAAATCTACAGTAGTAGAGTAGAGTAAGAAAGAGGCTTGTTAGAAGAAATACTCTAACTATATAGAGTTTGTACTACTTTCTAAAACATAGAAATATTATCTAATATCTAATTTAGGCGTAATAGCAGCTTGTTATAGCCTAGTAGAATTATTAGCCTACTTAGTTTCTCTAGAGAGGTTAGATTATAGGCTGCAAATATCTAATTGTAGAAAAGTAGACTAAGAAAGAAAATATACAAGCTAAAGAGAAGCGTCTAATCGTATATAACTTTAGAAAGAGAAAAAGTATTTCTTAGAGAAAAGTTAGCAGGCGTATAAGTTTTAGTATAGAATAATTACGCACAAGTCTTTAATACTAAGAAACTTCTTTATAAATTTAAAGGTAAACTCTAGTAATACTTAATAAGAGCTACTCTTAGAATCCTGTAGTAGCGTAACCTGTATATACTAGTAGCAGAGACTAAGAAGAGTCTAGAGTTAATTTACTATAAATCTACCTAGTTGTAGATAAAGCTAGGCTTGTATCTAATAGCGTTTATAGAGGTATCTCTTTTTAGTTATTACTAGGTTTGTTTATAGCACTCGCGCTAGATTCTTAATATATATACAGGTCTTATTCTAGCTAATTTTCTTTAGATTGTGTTTCTTTGCTAGCTTTCTTAGTACCTGTTAATTATATTAGATAGTTATACTCGTAATACTAAAGAAAAAGTCTAGCTGTATATACCTTGTGTATGCTCTAGTTTATTTTACTGTCTAGTCTTGCACTAGTTGCTCTTTTGTACACTAGGCGGAAAACCTTCTAATACGTACCTAAAGAACTAGCTAACTTAGTCTCTTAACGTTTTCTACCTTTCTTTCTCTTAGAGTAGATAAGTAGCTACTTAAAGAACGCGTATAGAGTAGTAATAGATACAGTCGCGTAATTACAATTTTAATCTTGCCTTAGGTACGTCTAGCATCTACACTAGAGTAAGTTTATACTTTCTAGCGTAAGCTCTAAAGAGAATAGAAGACGTACTTATTCTACTAATCTTCTATATAATTAAGTAAGTAAGTACTACTTTTCTTATAGTTCTCTTTTGTGTACTTTTATTTATTAAAATTCTCTAGTTGTTAAAGGTAGTACGTAGGTAGATAATTCTTATTAGGTAAAAGCTATGCCTTATTCTTATTACTCTTATTATTAATGTTAGCAAATTTGTTAACGTCTATCTAATTAGTGTCTAGCTCTATACTATTATATATATTAGATCTAGTGTAATCGCTGTTATAAAAGAAACTCTTAACTAGTAAATATTATTGCGTGTTGTGTAGTATTTGCAGAGACGTAGAAAAGGTAGAGTAAGTAGAGGTAGAGTATGTAACTAAAGCTGTGTATCTAAGGCAAGGCGTAAAGAGAGAATAGAATAATATAATAAGAATTAAAGTTTAAACAATAATGTAGACTGTAAAAGAGAAATAAGAAAAGAAGAATAAGGTCTCTATTAATATTACTCTAGACAGAAAGAAAGAAGCCTTTAATACTCTACTAGCAAGATAATCTTAGGTTAGGTTAGTATTTACTTGTAGTATTTAGAAGAGCGAGTTAAGTTGTAGGCGTGCCGTAGCATTTCTAATAGAAAACTAAATTAGCTCTTAGACTTATTTAACGCCTACGCTAGCTAAGGTAGAAAAGCTAGAGACGCTTCCGCTTAGACTACAGCCCGCACGATTAGAGAGGTTTTACGGCAAGTTAGCATCTAGAAACAGCGTTACAAACTACTAAAATTAGTAGCTAAATCGCTGTTAGATTATTTAATAAAGTAAGAGTAAGGTTCTTACTATATAGTCTAAAACTAATAAAAATCTAGTAACTAAACTACTACACTATATAATATAATCTCTACTTATAGAAGCTTAAAAGTAAGAGAGAAGTACTATTATAGTAACTACTATAGTTTCTCTAATACCTAAACGTATAGATTTTAGGTAGCTTACTATTCTACCTAAAATCTATTAATTAGCTAGCTAAGGCCTAAGCGCTACGTATAGCTCTAGCTATATCTTTTACTACTTTATATTTTGCTCTATTTTTTACGCAATATCTTATATTACACTAGATATTATATATAGCTATAATTAACGCTTCTTGTAAGCTCTTAAACACGTGCTTATAGCGTCTTATAATAGAAGGCTATATAGATTAAGTTTTAGTTAATTACTATATATAGTAGAGTAATTTATACTATCTCTATTAGAATAGGTACTTAATATAGAGTTAGTAGTATTCTTATATATATATTATTTATGTCTTCGCGTCTAAACACTATTTAGACTCTACTTATATTTTCTATACTAACCTCTAAGTCTAAGAGCCTTTTAGCTCGTCTAAGTACTAGTTTCACTACTACACTATTACTAGAAGTAACTATAACTATTATAACTACTACTAGAAAGTTATACTTACTATTATTAAAAGTTACTATAACTACTATATAAGTATATAGCTTAGATACTATACCTTTATAGTTTAGTATATTTAACTTTATATAAGACTCTAGTATTTAATCTAAGAATTATACTTCTTTTCTTTATTTCTTATAATATTATATTATTTTACTAAACGTGCTATTATACTTTTGTACTATTACATTAATCTACTAATTATGCTAGTATACTAACTCTGTTCTACCTTGCTTACTTGTTTCTAAGAACTAACATCTTAGGTTATCTTAGAATAACCTTTACATACACTTGCACACGTAACTAAGATATTATTAAGGAATAAGCTAACTAGGCTTTAGCCTATTACATTTGTACAGTCCTGCACTGTTGTATATAGTTGTAGTTTTAGTAAGGTCTTAGCAAAAGCCAGCTACTCGCTTGTCCCGGCTACTCGCTATGCACCTACGTTAGTTTTAGTAGGGTCTTAGCAAAAGCTAGCCACTTACTTGTCCTAGCTATTCGCTATGCACCTACGTTAATAGGGGTAGTTTTAGTAGGGTCTTAGCACAGGTAGACCGCGAAGCATGCTAGACCGCGAAGCATGCACCTACGTTAAGGTCGATTGCTGTAGTGCGATAAATGTCAGATTAAAGCGTAGTTTAACGCTAGACCCTTTTTATAAAATGTATATGCAGGGTCCCTTGAGAAAGCATAGCCGCCGCGACATTTCCCCATCTAGAGTTAGTCAGGGCCAGAGCCACATTGTCAAGCACGGCGAAGAGCTATAATGCGACGGCGACGTAGGGCTTTTGTTTGAACGTCGACTTGTGGAGTTGGTGGGAAGAAAGACAAGAGGCTGTATCGTTGAGGAAGGTGGGTCTGGAGCTGCAGCTCGGCGACATGTGCGTCATCGGGATTAAGTCGGCACCATCATCAAAGCTATCGCAATCATACCGTATGCTCAAGTACAATCTCAATGACCCCGAAACGAGACCAAGCCCAGTCTAAGTCAAAGCCACACTCTACTCTTTGAGTCGGCACCGTCGACATCTAAGGCCTTTTTTACCCCTCTCCGCCTTTCCCACCCACCCAAAGTCGGTCAGATGGACAACATCGTCACGTCTCGACATCCACATAGGGTTCTGCACCGATTCTCTATTCCGTATGTCAGACGGCTGCAAGCGACGATGATCGCACTATCTGCGGTGCTAATCTACGCGTGGCGCGACGCCGTCTGTAGACTGCGCCATGGCCGGACTTCGAGCTGACGCCACGATTTCAAACCATCCATGATACAGAAGAGCAATTAGATAGTGTCAGATAGCTTTAGACTAGGTTTTGCAGAAAGGAGAAGGATTTAGTTGATGCGCATAAGCCGGAGTCCGGGGGTGACATTGACTACAACGCCCTAACAACTAAGCGCTCCACTAGTCTTCGCGATAGAAGCTGAACAGTATTTGATTTCCCGCCAAGAAAGAGGCGTACCGCCACCTTCTGTCGCGTTCATCTGAGATTGGTCCACGCCATTCATGTCTATGCAGCTTTGTCTCAGACTGGTCCAGGCTTGTCAGACGTGGAAAGGTTCTGGCCACGAAAGCTTCTGAGTGTAAATAGTGGCGATGTCCTTGTCCACATTCAATGTGTCCATAGCCCGATTGAACTGCTTCAGTAGCCATTACCTGCGACAACAATCTTAAAACATGACATCTGTCGGAGGCGCGAATGTCACTGGTGCTTCGGCGCCAGATCCTGTCAAATTGTTGGTCATTGGTAAGCACCAACAATCTATCCTTGAAGCACATGTCAAATACACGGGATAAGGCGCGGCTAACAAACGCAGATGGTGGTGGGGTTCGAGGACTGTCAGCTCTCGTGATCCTTGAGCAACTCATGGACGCTTCCAACGAGTATCGAAGAGACCAAGGTCTTGAGGCTCTCGAGCCATGGCAAGCGTTTGACATGATTGGTGGTACTAGCACCGGCGGGTATGTGAAACCGAAAACTCGCAATGCCCTAGTTCCGTACCTTATTGCATCTGCGTTATAGACTCATTGCGGTCATGCTTGGTCGCCTTCGCCTATCTATCGAAGAATGCAAGAATGCATACACGAATCTAGCGCGGAACGCTTTCACGCCGAAGAATTGGGCCTCGTCAACCGCTGCGAAGGTCACATTGGGCCCCAAATTCAAGACGGCACCGCTGGAAGAAGCGATCAAATCACTCATTGGAGATAACGCAAATTCTGAGCTACTCAAAGAAAATGATCCAGTTTGTAAAGTGTGCGTCTCAGTTACTCGAGATAGTAGGCCGGAACTCACTGACTGTGCGTCCTAGTTTCGTCGTTGCACACAATCACAAGATTTCGGAGCCAGTTGTCTTGAGAAGCTATCGAAACAGACGGAAGCCAAAGGCCTCGTAAGTTATACGATCTGTTCGTATCCCGCACTTGTTGACCGGCTTCAAAGCTTTGAGGTGATGCGGATATGGGAGGCTTGCCGAGCGACGTCCGCTGCCTTGACATTCTTTGAACCAATTGTGGTAGGTGACCTGAAGTACTCCGATGGCGGCCTCCATTATAATAATCCGGTCGAGATCCTTCACGGCGAAGCCGGTGAGGTTTTCCCAGGCCGTGAGCAATTCATCGTCAGCCTTGGCACTGGTATTGGGACGCCCAAAGAATTTCACCCAACCCTTGCCAGCATTGCCCAGACGTTGGCAGATCTCAACACCCAGACTGAGAGGACTGCGGATAACTTCTATCGCCGTGAGGATAGCAAGGCTGCCAAGGCTGGCCGTTATTACCGCTTTAACGTTCCGGGTATGGGAGACATTGGACTTGAAGAGGCAGACGAGCTACTCAATATTCGTGTTCTGACCGAAAAGTATCTCGAAGCCTCTGAGTTGGGAGAGAAGGCAGATGCTTGTGCCAAGCAGATAGCAGCAGGTGCGTACCATGTCTCAGAGACTGTGCACTCACTGCCCCACTCACTCGATGGAGAGTACGAGCCCACTCAGCTTGGTTTCCGCGAGCGGTTGGACGCTTTGCGTGCTCCGACGTAGAGCTAGAACTTCTTGTATGCTACAAAGACCAAGCAATGTTGTCGAAGCACTTTTGGAAGTGTTTGGTGTTGCTGGAAGAGTCGCAGCTCTCTATCAATCCAGAGTTACAAGCTAATACATGTAATGAAGGCTGCTCTACAATCAGCGCGCCGACACGACTTCGTGAGCCGAACCTAAGCACACTCCTAAAGCAACGCTGATGACTTGACAAGAGTTAGATCGTGAGGATGTTTTGAACTGGTTGTCCGGGACAACCTTCGCGGCGGAACACCAGGGCTTTATGAATGAATGGGTTTCGGAAACAGGAAACTGGTTTCTTGAAATGCCAGAATTCCAAAAGTGGGCTCGTGGTGAGATTAAAACGTTTTGGTGCCGTGGCGGCCGTAAGTTCTCGACTATGATCCTTGTAGCCGCAGCTTGTAATACTGACGGTGTGGATCTCAGGAGGTGTAGGAAAGACGATACTGATGTATATGTGCTTCGACCCTTCTTCTACCAATGCTTACCCGAAGGCAGGTCTGTCGCCATCAGTTATCTCCAAAGAGAGATGCCGGAAAAATCAGCCATTATAAAGCTGTACCTGACGCATCGCGACCAAGAGCAACAAACATCGCAGTATCTTGTCCGCTCACTTCTGCGACAATTAGTCGAGAAAAGGACTGACTTGTCACCACAAATCGAGCATGCTTTTTTCCAACAACAAAGCACTGGAGATGAACACTTGAACCGAGACTGTGAGTCGCTACTTCTTGCGGAGTCTGCTCGGCTTCCTCGGATCCATATAATTGTCGATGGTCTAGACGAATCTAAGGGCCAAATTCGACTTGAGCTGTTCCAAGCCATCAACAAAGTGCTCCATTCGCATCCTAACGCCTGCCTCCTTGTGAGCTCACGAGAGCTCGACTCAGTGGGGAGGTACTTAGACTCGCCTGTTCATATGAATGTTAGCTCCCAGCCTCAAGATATTGGGAGATTAATCGATCAAAGCATCACAGAGCTCGATGGCCTTCGCAGGATAACCGATCGCTACAGCGGCTCAAGCATAATTACGTCTATCAAGGAAGTCCTCATCGGAAAGTCCAAGGGAATGTATGCATTTCCACATATAGCTCGTTTCGGAGCCGCTCATATATCGTGAAGGATAAAATTACTAATTTGGAGTTTTAGGATACTCATGGCAAGATTGCATCTTCAGCTCCTGAACAACTCGAAAACTCGCACTCGAAATGCGTTCGACAAATTGTTAGCAAATCTACCAAGCGTACTTGAGGAAATCTACGAACAAATGTGGTTTCAAATATCCTCGCAAGAAGAGGATGATTTTGAGTTGGCCAGATTGGTCTTGACCTGGATATCCTATGCTCGAGATCCACTCTCAGCCCGAGCTCTTCAGCATGCAATACTCGCCTCTGGGCCTGAACCTATCGAGACTATTGACGATGGAGATCTCATTGACCCTTCTGAGCTTATCGAAGGGTGTCTTGGGCTCATTATCTTACAACATGAGACGGGGGTCATCCGGTTTGCACACTACTCTGCGGAGGAATTCTTCCCTGTCTATCTTATCGACAAAGTGCAAACACCGCACCTTCAGCTTACAGCGGCTTGTATATTGTACCTTCAGATGTGCAAGCGTTGTGGTGTCTCTTGGGACGAGCAATCGGGCTCAGACGTGGATGCGGCAGACTCGACTTTTGCTCTCATACGATATGCCGCGACATCATGGGGACATCACGCCAAAAGCCATGAGGACATATGTCGCATACCATGTGCAACAGCGCTTGACCTTTTGTGCCAAGAAGAAGCAATCTCTTGGGTCATGAATCTCCTAATTGCCCGTTGGCCCAAAGTCCTCGCTGTGTTGACGGGGGCTGGTTTTGCCGGGCTCAAATGTCCGCAAACACTCACTCGGCTACACGCTGCAGCTTATTTCGGACTGAGATATACACTCGCCTACTTTTTAGACAAGGATATGGATCTTCTCAGTGTTCGCGACATTAACGGCTGGTCTGCTCTTCGATGGGCCGCATACGGGCGCGAATTGGATGTGGTCCAGGATCTTCTTAAGCACGGTGCCGAAGCAGACCCCGCAGACATGAGGGGCGACACAACCCTGGTATGGGCCCTTGGTCGAAGAAACACGATCAGAGTATTTGAGAATCAGGTGATCAGAAGAAGTCATTCTTATGCCGACCGTGTCCTAGTCGATCGAAGTGGGACTGATCCTAGTCCAGACCAAGAGAAGCCAACACAGACTAATACCACTATCGAGATAATACAGCTACTGGTTGATTCATCCACAAGCGTCAATGTTCGTGGTGAATCAGGGCGCACGGCGCTATCAAGAGCTGCAGAGAATCAGCAATTCGACATCGTTGCGATACTGCGTGCAAAGGGCGCTGATATCAATAGCGAGGACGATTCGGGAATGACGCCTCTTCTCTGGGCGCTGCAAGCACCTCGGTGGTTTCGGAAATACCTGAATCTACGAGTTTGTGAAGGGGCAGTCGTACATTTCGGGCACCATGTCACTCTGCTCAATGGAGCCAGCAGAACAGAACCTCCTGGTCTGCGACAGTCAAAGAATGTGCAGCAGGTAGCCGCTCTAGGGTTAGTAGGCGCCAAGATTGACGCCGTCGACTTCAGCGGCAGAACCGCACTATCGCTTGCAGCTGAGAGTGGACATGTTGACTTGGTTCGCCATCTTGTCACTCAGGGCGCGCAGATTGATCTCGTGGACACTCAGGGAGCGACACCACTCATACGTGCGTCCCTTCCATTTTCGGCTGGACAAATCGAGTGTCGAGATGTCACGGTAGGTAAATATGCAGTGGCCCACATTGGGGACTACATTATTGCTCAGGACTCACCAAGCGCTGGTCATAGTCCAACTGGCCTTGCGACTGGACGGTCTAACCACATACCTAGCGGCAATACTTCGAAGTCTCACCTCAACAACAGTTTTTCAGAAAATCGACAGGCTATTCTTGATATTCTGATGAGGGCGGGGGCAGCACCGTGGTCCAACCAAGTGTCTATCATCGACTCGATGGTGTCAGACACTTCATCAGATATTCCCGCATTAGTCGTTCATCATGGCAAGCATTACGCAAAGCAGATATTCTTGACGAATCTTGCAACCCTCGACCATTCAGTCTCGATCGTTAGTGACGTGTTGGCTGCACCAGATGGGTCGATGCCTTACGATTTTGGTCTTGAAAAAGGCGCTGGATGGCTAGCATCACAAATGTATCAAAGAAAAATTTGAGATTGTCGAATGAAGTTTTTAATGTTGCCCTAGAATTCCAGTGAGATCATAGGCTCAGTAAGTTTCGCAATCATACCGTATAATAAAGCACACTCTTAATGATCAGCCCGAACCGGACCATACCGCAGTGTGAGTCAAAGGCGCACTCTGTTTGTTCCGTTTCATGGCTAGAGTCCGATCTGACCACACTGCTACGGACAATCGCGTAGAAGACCAGGCTACCTGGTTCTGCTACAACACCTTCCTAGAGGAAGGTGGAGACGAGTGGGACGCAGTGTTGTAGGGATTAGCTGGATTGTTGCCTCAGATTGTTGCGCCGGCGATAGGGATGGAAACGAAGAAGCATAGGGTCTGTCAGATTTTTATAGTCGTATGTATCATGTTTACAAAGCTTTGCGGTTATACAGTTATGCAACGGTAAGTACCTAGGCTACGCCAAATGGAATGTACGCAAAAGCTGAGACATCTAGACCGACAAACCTTAATATTCTATAAACCTAAGCAACTATCGACGCTTGCGCTGCACAACGCAATCATGCAACACACAACTAGTCTACTAACGCCTAGGGTTATGAATTTTTGCTGCGTGATCCGCAAGATTGTAACGCATTCCTTTCGTCGTATCTGATGTACTCATTTATGTATGAAACTCGGAGAAAAATAGTGATGATTTCGAGCGCCACGTGACGCGACGCGACGCCGCCTACGGTCTACACTATTACCGGACTTCGAGCCGGCGCCATAATTTGGAATGGTGCCTCGCACACAAAAGCAACTAGTAGGGCTAACGCATGCGTCTCCTCCCCTCTAATAGCATGTAAGGCGCTAATGTTGTTATTCTATCTAGACGCCTTCTCCCTTCTTGTCCTTATACAATAGATTAGGCATATTAATTTCTACTTCTGCCTAAGCAAATGCTCTAAGCCGCGGGGGTATGATTACAGTATTGACAAATTAGCCTGTCTCGAATACTAATCGCGTAACTGATGGTTACACTGAACTCTACGTTCTGGGGCGGCTTATCTCAGCCGAGAAGAGACCTCCACCACTTCCTCTCCACCTCCCCTCCGCCTCCCTTACCCACCCAGGCTTATCTTAGCCGAGAACTAGGTTCGCCTACGAGAGCGGTGTTGGTCGCTAACAGGTAAGCGCAATAAATAGTGAAATCTAGTCTTGGCTTGTATTGCATCGCTGCAGTCTATGTAATAGGGCTTCGCTCAGAGAGCTACTGCACAGGTAACGTAGGTGATAAGCGAGTGGCCAGGACAAGTAGGTAGCTAGCTTTTGCTAAGACCCCACTAAAACCACAACTATATATAATAGTGCAGGACTATATAGAACTATAATTAGAAATTACAATAACGTAGATAATAAGCGAGTAGAACCTTTAAGCAAGTAGAACCTTTTTACTAAAACTTAACTAAAACTATAACTATATATAACTATATAGTACTATTTAGAATAGTAACTAATATTTATAGTAGACTAAATTAATTAGAAACTTCTACTATATCTTACTTATATATACGCAAGTTATATTCTATCTTACTACTATTAGGCTAACTACTATTAACTAATACAGGCTGCTTAAGATAGTAGAGTTATAGTATATTATCTAGTAAAGATAGATAAATTGTTGCTAACTTAGCTATAATTTCTAAGAGTTACTTATACTCGCACTAGCGCTAGTTACCTAATGTATTAGAACGTAGACTCTTAATATTATCTCTCTTCTTAGGCCTAATTCTCTAGAGTTAGACAGAATAGGTTATTCTGTGTTAGTATAGGTTGTTGTGTATTTTATAATAACTTGTTGTTATTTATTATTAGAGACTAAGGAATTAAGATAAAGACTATAACAAATTACGTTAGGTTACAAAATTGTAAATTTTCTAACTTACCTTTACCTTTACTTGTAAGTTTTCTTAGTTACTGCTATTTTAGGCTAGAATAGAGTATTGTAGTAAACACTACTACCTACGCTAGCGCCTAGAGTCTTAGTATAGTTGTATAAGAATCTTTTAGAGTTTCTAATAATCTCTCTTATACTAATAACTTATAATTAGGTAAGTATCTCTAAATCTAAAGATTTCTAGTATTCTCTATAATACTCTATTATAAGCTATTATAGAATATTATAAGCTATTAGAGCACTTACTAAGCTAATATAGTACTAGATAACTATAACTAATACTATATTAATCTTAATCGCTTACGTACTCTTATTATACGCTCTTCTTGCTTATTATCTCTCTATTAAGCCTAAACTAAGCTATACTAGCCTAGAATACTCTAATATAGATACTACTAGCATCTCTAACGCCTTTATAAAGAGTAGTAAGCGTGCTCTACGCTCTTACTATTATTATGTTAACTTCTATTCTAAGAGCAACACTAAGGTATAGAGTAAGTAAAGATATATATTTCTTGTCTAGCCTAATAAAGAGTTAGATCTAAAGAACTATAAGGCTATATTAGCTCTTATAGGCGCTTAGTTAGTTAAGATTAGTAATAAGATATATTACTACTCTAAGTGCCTTAGGTACTAGTAGCTTAACTAGAAGTATTACTCTATAAGTCTTTTAAGTCTGTTATAGTTTATAATACTCTATTATAGTCTATAGTAACCTCTACTAACTAAGATTATTGTCTTCTTTGTTAAAGTCTAGCAGCTAGTTATCTATTCTAGCGATTAGTAGTATTCTTAACAAGTTAGCTTACAGATATATTATTAGAGATATTAATAATTCCGCCTATAAGACTAATGTAGATAGTGTAGTTATTCTACCTACTACGCTTGCTAATAGTACTGCTGCGTTTCTTCTAGCTTAGTATATCTATAGTAGAGTAGAGTTAACTTAGGCTAAGCTTAGTAAGCTATAGGTTAATCTTCTTAACTACTTAGTAGCTTTTAACAAGATTGTTATAACATAAGTAGATTATTCTAGGCTATTATAGGCTATTCTAACTTATAATAGCTAGTTCTGTTCTCTTTATAAGAAATTGTACCTATATAATAGTAAGCTAGACAAGGCGTATACTTCTAAGTTCTATGTGTGTTCTTCTAATAACTTCTACTCTAAGTAGACTATTATTATAAAGAATAAGGCTAGCGACCTTATAAAGAAGTTAGCTATTAACTAGATAATATTAAAGACTCTAACTAAGGTATATTTACTCTATTATAGCTTATTATAGGCTATTCTAACCTATTATAAGCGTAAGTATATTAATTCTAAGAAGGTTAAGCTTAAGAGTAAGATTTAGAATAAGGTCGCTAAGATTTATTAACTTAGAGAAGACAGAATTGCTCGCACTAAGCCTGCTTACGGCTAGATTACCTAGAAGATTAACTGTGCTAAGAAGTAGGTTAAGAAGGCTAACAAGAGGTTGTTATTAATAGACTAGGCTATTATAACCTATTCTAACGTAGAATAAGGCCTATTATATATTTATAAGTATCTAGAGCCTATTTAGTAGCTACTAGAGGTATTTTAAGCAAGACCTAGAAGAGAAGAGTTAGTTTAGTGTATTCTAGGTTATTATAACCTATAATAGCTTCTTCTAGCGTTTGCTTTTTAATACCTAGAGTTACTTTAAGAATTACTAAAGTCTTAATAAGGTTTAGACTAATAAGTAATATTTTTAAAATATTAGTAAATTCTAGTTAGGTATAAGAGGTTTAGTTTAAGAAAGGCGCCGTAACGTAAAATAGGCTATTATATTCTATAATAGGTATATTTAGTAAATGTAAGACTCCTCTAGGCCCGAGAGACAAGGCCTGTAGTGTACTTGTTTTAGAATTACGTAATTATTACGTAATAACTTAATTACGCGATAACGCGTTACTATGTTAGACCTAATAGTAAACTTAAAAATCTCTAATGTAAGCCTTAATTTGCGCCTTACAACTTTACGCTGTATTCTATAATTACTAAGATAACTATTTTCACGCGCGTAATTGCAACGCGCTCTATATTTATTCTATATTACTAATAGTTCTTTAGATTATTAACTAGCACTAATATTAGCCTTATGCGATCGAGTAACACTAAAAGAAAACCTAGCGACAGCAAGTCTACCTGCACTAGCACGAAGCCTCTAAGACAACCTAAGACACCTATATAATATCTACACGATTACTAGCGACTTGTATTCTATGCGCAATTACCTAGTAAGCCTAGCTATATTAGCAGCTACATTGTGCTATCCTCTGTTATTCTAACTATCTACTTCGCTTAGTATACTACACAATTAACGCTCTCTTCTAGTAGTTAGCTTATTAGGCAATAGTTATCGCGTATCTATTAGTATAGCCTAATGCTACACTATAATTCTAGCGCCTTCTAGAGCTAGCGAAGCGCTGCCTGCTTTTAGCTAATAGAAATGTTATCGCGCGCAATCTTAATAAACTTAAGCTTCTTTTAGATTACTAGTGTAACTACTAAACTAGCTAGTTTCTTATTTAGTATTAAAAGTTAACTAAACTATTCTTCTGTAATTGTCTACGTAGTAGAAGAAAAAAGGTCTATATAGGCTAGACACTATGTAGCTATAATACACAAGCCTATAAGGCGTCTTTAGTCTAGGTTAATTACTACTATAATTCTAACACTATTATATTAGAAGCTCTTTACTAGCTCTATTCTTATAGCTAAAGTCTTTAGGTCTACTATCTTAAAGTCTCTAGTAAGAACTAGAAAGTTAAATAAGCCGCTTCTGTAAGTAGTAAGTTCTACTATAGTTATATATTCTATTACGCTAATAGCCTAGGTGTTCTTAAGAATAGAGGTCTCTATTCTAAGTATAGAAGAGAAGTTAATCTATACTACATGTTCTTAGTAGTTAATAGATATGTTAGTAGATATTTATAGATATTTTAAAGTGTGTAGAGGTATTAAAAAAAATATAGAATAAAGAGAAGTATTCTCTAAGTAAGTAGACATTTTGTATAAATACTGCGTAAGGTAGCTATTCTCTAAACTACGTTTTAACTGCGTAAAATATCTCTAGACTTATAGTACTATAGTATAACATTGTCTTAAACCTAGAGTTTACCTACGTAGTACTATAGTTTAAAGCTATCTTTAATCTATCTACTTCTAAGGCTAATGTAAAGGCTCTTGTTTAATATTATACTATGTTCTAACTTCTAACTCTTTTACTAATAAAAGCTTACCTTTTATTGCTATTAGTATCTACTTCTAAAAGCTTGTTTCTACGTTAATATCTTTAGAGATAGAATATAGCTCTATAGCTTAACTACGTAAACCTCTAAATTAACGTCTAAGTCTACCTCTAAGTCTACAAGAAGCTCTATTACTATTACTACTTATAATTACATTATTAATGCACTAGATCTATAGTAAACGTTATAGATAGAGTTTTATTAATTTCTATAGCTATATATAGCGAGTACAAGGTGTTTAGAAAATACACCTGCATTAAGAACAATATATTAAGTTACTTAACTATGTTTTGTTACTCTGCTCTGCTATTAACACTCTACTGTAATAGTAAATATAAGAGTATAGTAAGTAAGCTTTTAGGCCTTAGTACTATTAAACACTATATTAAAAAACCTTAGTTAGAAAAAAACTTAGTAAAGGTATACTAGGTTATATTTCTTTAGCTTTATCTTAACTATTCTCTTTATTTTTAGAGAAGTATTCTTAGTCTCTCTTAGATTTCTCTTTCTTAGTCTAATAACGTAGTTGTATGCCTTCATTATTCTAGAACTTTTTTAGCGCTTCTACACTAATAGAAGATTCTAGCTTCTAAGAGTTTTCTTCTTTAGAGTAACTACGCTATTTAATAAGGTATTTCTACTAATTATTCTTATTACGTCTTTGCTTAAGGATTTAGTCTACGTTGTATACATTATTACTAAATCTACGTATAGTGTTAACACTTTGTATTAGCAAATGTAATAATTTACTAGTTAGTTTATAGAGCTCTAGAAGTAACGTATAGAAGACTAGATAGACTATCTTAAGCTTAGGCATGTTAATTTTAAATATAGATAGGCTAATTTAGGCTATTATACGTTCTAGGTCTATATACTTCTAATCTAGCTTCTTTTTTAGCTTAGTTAAACGCATATAGTAATTAGATATAAGAACCTAATTATCTATTTTAAATAGAAAAGGTATTCTTTTTTTATCTATATACGCTTTTTAGTAGGCGTTTATAGCTATAATCTTACGCTTACACTTAGCTTAGAGGCTAAGTACTCTTATAGTAGTAGAAAGCTCTATAGAACTTTCTCTCTTACTCTAGGCTATACTAGGCTAATCTACCTCTTTTAGGTCTACTTCGTAGTAGGTATAAAAAGAAGTTATTCTAGTAGTTATGTAAATACTATTATTATACGCGAATTTGTCTATAGATATCTATAAAGTCTAATTGTTCTATTCTAGCGTATAGTAGTAGCGAAGGTACTATTCTAGTGTCTAGTTTTATCGCTTAGTTTAACTATTAGTCTAGAGGTAAAAAGTAAACGTAAGAACTCTTTTTAAGTTTAGGTAGTATTAGAAGATATTCTAATGCTTTATATTTATTAGCAAGCCTCTATCTAAGATAACCTACTTTAGAACGCTATATAGGCGGATAATTTTGCGTATCTAAGCCTAAGCAAGGTCTACTCTATTCTAATTACTCTATACTAGAATATAATAGGCTATTTTAGTTAATCTATACACTATAATAAGAATAGCGTTATAGACAAAATCTTATAGTGTACTAGAGAGAAGCTCTATAATAAAGTTTATTATTACTTTCTTCTATAGTTAGTTAGAAGAGAATAGAGGCTCTAAAGGTCTATACAGTTTATAGTAAGCTAGCGTTGCCTTGTAGTAAGCTAGGTAGTCGCGGTAATACTTAGTATTATCTTTTCTTATACTCTTCTAAGTATACTAATATTAGAGCTTCTCTAATGTTTGTTAAGCTCTAAAATGTCTAGCTAGTAGATTGTTATAACACTCTGCGAGTGCTTTTAACTTGCTTTTCTTATTAGTAAGCTTCTAGCGATAGTTCTAGGTTATTATAGACTCTAATAGATTATTCTAATCTATCTCTAAGTCTAATTTATTAGAAGAGCCTTCGTGTTACACAGAGTTAGGCTATACTTCTCTAGGCTTAGTCTGTACTAAGGCGAGGTAGACTAAAGCGGTAGTTTATAAGGTTTGTCTAGTAATTTAGTAGAAAAGAGTTATTATAGAATAACTTATAGGTAAAGATAATCTAATTCTATAAATAATAGAATAACTAGTTAATAATCTATATAAGAGATAAACTATTTAAGTTAACTATAATAAGTGTAATAATAAAATTTAATATATTCTTATACCTATTACTTTAGGTTCTGCTATCTTATCTATTCTATCTTTATAGAATATCTATAATAGTAGTACTATCTCTTTATGTGCTACTATCTCTAATAGTTAGCCTTAGTAGAATAGTATATTACGTAACCTCTAGCTCTGTAATAATTATTACCTTCTGTTAGAGGTTCTAGTTAGTCTTTAACCCTCTATCTCTAATAAGAAGAGAATTCTTCTTTATTACTTATAACACTTCGCTAGCTTCGTTTAAGATATTATAGTCTTCTAGTTGTTTTAGTTTGCCTTGTTTAATTTAATTAGCTTATTTAAACTTCTTAAGTGCTTTACTTAGTTTATTTAGTAGTTCTAACTTAGAATCTAACCTTATTAGTATAGTAGTAGCTAAGAGAGTATTCTTACTCTTGTTAAGAATAATATCTCTTATAGACTATACAAAAGCTTTATTATACTTCTATACTAGCTTTTGTAACTTAGCTATATAGTTAGAGTAGCGTAATAGACTATTTGCAAAGTTAGTGCTTCTAGAGCGATATATTAGAACAAAGTTGTAGCGCGTAAGTACTAGATACAACTAGACTTATTAGTAGTTAAGAGCTTTAGTTTCTATAAACTATTTAAGATTCTAATAGTCTATAAAGATTTTAAAATAGATACTCTTAAAGTAATATTACTAGTACTTAAGACTCTTAACTATAGTAAGTAGTTTCTAGTTATAAGTGTTATAATTATACTCCGCTGCAATTAACTTACGTAAGTAGAAATTAATTAGTCTCTAATTATTAGGTTTAGGTAAGCCTGTTATATACTAGCTTAGAATACCTAAGATTGCGCTATCTAATGTATCTACTTTGACTTTTGTCTTATAGTCTCTTTTAAAGTATACTAAGATAGGTTTCTTTATAAAAGAGTTCTTAAGCTAATAGAAAGCTTTTCTAGTAGCTTTACTAATATTAAGTAACTAGCTTTTCTCTTTTCTTATAGCGTAGCCGCCTCTAGCCGCGTCTAGGCTTTTCTAAGTTAGAATAGTTAAGAGTAAGGCTAGCTTAGAGAAGCTAGCGATAAACTATTAATAGTAGTTTATAAAACTAATAAAAATTCTAATATTACGTACTATACGTAGTTTAGGCTAATTCTAGATAGTCTTAACATAGTTCTAGTTAATCTTAATACTATTAGGCGTAATAATGTAACTAAGATACTTAGTGCGCTAAGTATACTATTCGCACTTAGTAAGCTTTAAGTATAGCTTAGCTTTACGTAGCTACTATAAAATTTTCTTTACATGTATCTTATATTATCTAAGAGTTTTAGAGAAGATAAGAATATTATCTAAGTATATAATATATAATATATTAATTAACCTAATAAGAGTCTAATTAATATATACCTAGAATTAGATAGGTATATTTATAAGACTAAATAGCATTATAGTATACTTAAAATAACTATATTAGGTACAGAAAGTAGTCTTCTACTTATTTCTTTTCTAGATACAAATTCTATAGTAAGCTTCTTACACATCTAGCTTAGTGTAATACTTTACTTATGCTAAATAGTCTAGAGACTCTATAATTAGAGGTAAGAGATATCTATTCTTAATTGTAATCTTATTTAAGTTTTAATAGTTAATACATAGTCTTATAAAGCTATCTTTCTTCTTAATAAAGAGAATTAGTAAGTCTACTAAGAATTTAGAATGCTTTATCTAACTACGTACTAAATAATTCTCTAGGTACTTTCTAAGAAGCTCTAACTTAGTATAAGACAGGTTGTATAGTAGTATATATAGTAGATTAGTATCTAGTTCTAAATTAATAGCTAGGTTCTGTAGACTATAGCTAGCAATAATCGCAGAGTCTTCTTCTAAGCCTACATTACTAAACTCTATATATAGTAAAGGTATCTAGCTTATTTTAGCCTAGAGTAAGCTATTCTAGCTTACTCTACCTACTAGACATGTATACACGTTCGCACTAGAATCGCGTATACTTTTTTTAAACACTTTAGTATCTTCTACTATAATCTTTTAAAAAGAGCTAATATCTTTAGCCTTATTACTTCTAAAGAGTATACGTCTATTAGTGTAGTTTAGTTTAGAGTTATAGTAATTAATCTATAGTAATTCTAGATACATAGTGTACCTATTTAGGTTAGACACTATAAATAAAACACGCTGCGTCTTTACGCGGCTACGTAAATCTATAATAGTAATATCTGTTTTAGTTGTACTATAAATAGTAAGCTTTTTACTATTAACCTCTTCTGTAAGTAGATTAGGCAAGAGATTAATTATTAATCTCTGCTTCTTTGCTATTATAGTAGAGATAAGGTTTAATTATAAACCTCTATCTATTATAGCCTCTTTAGGCTCTAATGTCTTAATTATATACTTAATAGTTAAGAGTTGTATTAGAGTAGGCTATAAGATCTTCTATAATATACCTAAGTTCTTAGTCTTCTTATTAAGAGAAATATAGACGGTAAGATAGAAGATTAGTTCTTCTACCTCTAATCTTTTTCTAACTTAGACTTATTAGTAGCTTTACTAATATTATTAGACTTATTAGCCTTTAGGCATTTATTCTTGTAATAACTAACCTCGCTATATCTATAACAGGTAATTTGTTTTTTAGAGGTATTGTTATAAACTAGATTACCTCTCTTTAGCCTATTCTAGTCTAGTCTAGCGCGCTTAGCGCTCTTTAGAGTTCTACTAAGCCTCTAAGACTTTAGCTAGTCTTAGACTAGTCGTAGTCTATTCTTTCTAGGTAGCTGCTACTTGTTGTCTACGTTGTAGAACTTTTAGTAGAAAATAAGGTTAGCGTATTCTTCTACTTATAGTAGTGTAGAGCGCTAGTCTATAGAGAGTAAGAGTAAGCTCTTCTTAATATTCTCTTGTAATACTACTATATACTTAAGAACTTATATATCTAGTGTATAGTCTAATCTAAGTTCTTTCTAGAGAGGTCTTATATAGTCTAGAAGATCTATAAAGTTCTAATTACTACACTAAGATACGCGTTTTAGGTAATTATAAGCGTGTTACTTATATTCTTATAGAGATTTAAGTAAGTTTAATATAACGTGCTTTAGATCTGCCTATAAAGGTGTCTAGAAAGAATTTCTATACTTCTCTAATAACTAATACGCATGCTATAGCGTCTTTAGAGACTTAGAGATATATATTACTCTAAAATCTACTTATTATATCTCTATTACAAAGCTTTACAGTATATAGAGAAAATATAACTTGTAATTTCTTTTCTAGTAGTTGTATTGCGCTTAATTTAACTTTAAAAACACTTATAAAGGTTTAGGTCTTAGAAGACTACTAGTGTTACAGGTAACACAAAGGATTCTCTCCTTGACATGGGGTGAAGGGGTTGAAGGCCAACCACGACCAAGTCAGAACGCAACGATGATCGCGGGGCTCGGGGTCACGTGATCAGGATTGGCATCCCGCCAAGACCAGGCCTCCGGGAGGCCAGTGGGGCTAGGGAAGCCACGGTCCTCCCAAACCTCCCTCTAGGATGGGAGGCCAGGGAGGACAGGACCTAAGGCAATGGGTATAAGAATGTGTTGGATTTCATTATTACACTCATTGTGGTCAACTCAAATAGTTCATCTCTTACACAGATTGTCAACTAGTTATTCTATCGTTTATAGAATTGGATTGTCTTTACCTGCAGTTATTCCACGATAACTCTTTTCCACAGAATCGCCAGACAAACCTCACGGACTACCGCTTTAGTCTACCTCGCCTTAGTACGGACCGAGCCTAGAGAAGTATAGCCTAACCCCGTGTAACACTTTGACCACCATCGGATTCAGTGGACGTGAATAACAACCAGGTTGCCCGATTAAGGAAGATGTCAGCCCCAAGAGTCACTCAGAACAACGCGGCCCAGGGTCCGGGACCCTCGGCACCAGCACCAGCAAACGATGAGATGCTGGATGCATCCGACTCGGAGACAGAAGATACTCCCAGTGCCACGGAGCTCAGACACCTTAGGCAACAGGCCCAAGTTCAGTCTCGGCAGATGCTCGAGATGCAGAACATGATCAATCAGCTTGCAAGTCAGCTGATGGCCACCCCCAACGAACGATCATCTACTACGAAGAAACCCAAGATGGCGTCACCCGAGAAGTACGACGGAAGTCGAGAAGAACTGCGAACGTTCCTCACCAACATCGACTTGTACTGCGAGTTCAACGAAGTACCCAACGACCAGGAAAAGATCCTCATGGCAAGCACGTATCTGAAAGGAAAGGCTTCCAATTGGATGCAGCCATACGTGGACGACTACCTTACGGATATCACGCAACATGGAACTAAGGAAGAAACCCGAACCATGTTCGCGAGTTGGACGGAATTCAAACAAGAAATGGGACGCATCTTCGGAGAAGTAGACGCGAAGAATCAGGCTGAGAAACGGATTACTCAACTGAGGCAAACCAAGTCTGTATCAGCCTACACGGCGGAGTTCAAGCAACTACAGGCCAGGATCGATTGGGATGATGCGGCACTTCGAACGGTCTTCGAAGCAGGCCTCAAGGAAAATGTCAAGGATGGCCTTGTACACCACGACAAGCCCGGAACACTACACGCGTTGATCGAGCTTGCTACACGCATCGACAACAGGCTATGGGAGCGAAACGATCAGAAAAAGTACTTCCGCCCTAACATGGCCAACATAAAGAGACAGCGTGGAAGGTATGACAGGGATGGCGATGCCATCATGACCGGCAAAGTACAAGAGAAGGCCAAAGACAAGAAATCCCGAGGAAAGAGACACGACGGTCTCTCTAAGGAAGAACGCCAGAGGCGTTATGACAAGAAAGCATGTCTCCGATGCGGTGAAGTTGGACACTTCGCCCGAGACTGCTGCACGGGTGAAGCAAGTAAGCAAGCAGCTGTCAAGATCGGGATGGTCAGACAGGGCACGCCCTACCCGGCTCAGATAGAACCGGATGACAACCTTAGCGACATGGACCTCTACGAGGAAGCCCGCATGGAGGAAGACTACGAGGTCATCCAGCAACCAAAGCGAGCCGACGACATCCTCACGATGGAGAAACCTAAGGAAACCGACTGGAAAGTCGAGGACAGAGTCGTACTAGAACGACTAGCAAAGAACCAGTGTTGGGTATGCGGAGACGCCGCACATCACGCCAACGACTGTGCGAAGCGGGACCGAATTGTAATAACCGGCCCGGACGCCGAAGAAGTTGGGTATCAGGCGATACACCAACAACCGTACTTCGAGGACCTAGGAACAGAGGTTCTCAACCTCGAAAGACCCGAAGAAAGGGACACCAGAGAACACCGAGGATTGTGCTGGTACGACTGCAAAGTAGAGTGCGAGTTCCACCAAAAGGATAAAGAGGATTGCAGAAAGGACCAGGAAAGGTGCTGTCACCTAAACCTGTGGGCAGACGAGTGTCTAGCGGACAACTGCCACCTCCATGAGCCTGAGAAAATAGGAATCCATGAGAGACTCCTATGGCCACAGTGCAAGAACGGATGTTCCTTCCACCGCGACCAACTCGAGAAAGCACGACAAGTGGACGACTACTACCATGTCACCCTGTCATCAAACATCTGCGAAGTAACAAACTGCCCCATCCACGAAGCCAAGAAGGCGGAGCCAAGGAAGAAAATCACCAAGGAAAAGATACCTCATCAGAACCTTCATTAGAGCTTTTGTTACGACGACAGATGCATAATCCATTACAGTTCCAAAACCGACACAGGCTACTTTCCCAGGAAAAGGAAAGGTAAGCAGGCAAAAAACTAGGATGCCGCCAGAAACAGGGTCACACTAGCGAGGGCATACCTAAAACGACCCTTAGGAAAGTACAGGATACCGATGGTCAAGCAAGGCAGTTGCTCACAACCGTATCTGTACAAGGTCAGAACATCCAGGCGCTCGTAGACAGCGGGGCCGCACGGACATTAATCTCCCCACGAGTGGTTGAGAAACACGAAATACCATATCGAATCAAGAGTAAACCGATTCCGATAATACTAGCCGACGAAAAACCCATGGAATATGGAAGCGGCATGATACGAATGGAAACCGAGTCCACCAAGCTACGGATAGCGGGCATAGAATGCCAAATGGACATCGATATCATGGATCTAGGAGGACTAGATATGTTGATAGGTTATGACTGGCTGGACGCCCATAACCCCGCCATCGACTGGCGAATGAGGACGATACTCAAAAGAGAACCTGTGCACAAGGTTGCAGGAGTACGCCACGAGACACGCCCGACGAATCAGAGCTCACCCCAGGACGGGAGATTTGGCAGCATCTCACCGCATAAGATCGCGAGAATCTATGCGAAGGACCCTCAGAAAATAGGAGTCATTTGGATAAGGAAAGTCGCGACCACGAAGGAAGGACCCTTACCACTAGAAATACCACGAGAGTATCAAACCGACGAGTTCAAGGAACTCTTCGAGGAAAACGAGGCTACTGATCTAGCAGACCATCAGGAGTGGGATCACGAGATCATCCTAGATGAAGGAGCTAAGCTAAGCCCAGGACCAATGTACCCAATAGCGCCCGAGCACGATGCTGAGCTAAGGGACTACATCCAGAAGAATCTGAAGAAGGGATTCATCCGACCGGGATCAGGCCCGATGGCCTCACCCATCTTGTTCGTAAAGAAGCCTAACGGAAAGTGGCGACTATGTGTCGACTTCCGAAGGTTGAACAGCGTCACGAGGAAGAACCGATATCCCTTACCACTCATTACAGAGCTCATGGATCGACTCCAAGGAGCTAAGTGGTTTACGAAATTCGACGTTCGGGAAGGATTTTACCGAATCAGGATTAAAGAAGGTCACGAATGGATGACAGCGTTCAAAACGAAATACGGACTGTTCGAGTATACGGTTATGCCGTTCGGTTTGACGAACGCGCCGGCAACCTTTCAATCAGTCATCAACAACGCTCTCCACGAGTACCTTGGGATCTTTGTCACAGCGTACCTGGACGATGTACTAGTGTACTCCAGCGGATCGCTCGAAGAACATGTGGAACATGTCAAGAAAGTGCTCAGGAAGCTCAAGGAATACAAGCTGTACCTGCAGCCAGGAAAGTGCGAATTCCACGTCAAAGAGACGGAATTCCTAGGCTTCATTATATCTACAGAGGGAGTTAAGATGAACCCAAAGAAAATCGCGGCTGTACAGGAGTGGCCACAACCCAAAACAGTCAAAGATGTGCAATCCTTTCTAGGATTTGCCAATTACTACCGGAAGTTCATCAAGGATTACTCGAAGATCACAGCACCCCTCTCAGAGATCACGAAGAAAGAAATAGGGTTCAAATGGAACGAGGAACATCAAGAGGCTTTTGTTCGAATCAAACAGATCTTCCTCGAAGCACCCGTACTAGAAATGTACGACCCCAGACGGGAAACGCGAGTCGAGACCGACGCGTCAGATTATGCACTCGGTGCTATATTATCACAGCAGTGCCCAGACAAGAAATGGAGACCAGTGTTCTACCATTCAAGGAAGTTCTCCGGAGCAGAACTTAACTACGACGTTCACGATAAGGAACTACTCGGGATAGTAGCTGCCTTTGAACAATGGGAAGTCTATTTGCTGGGACTACCACATACGATCGAGGTTTTTACCGATCACCAGAACTTGGCAAGCTTCATGACAACCAAGAAACTCAACCGACGACAAGTCCGATATGCTGAGATGTTAGCTCAGTTTGACTTTAAGATAACGCATCGAGCCGGAACGCTTAACGGAGCAGCAGACGCTCTAAGCAGGAGGTCTGACCTACGAGAAGAAAGTCATGAAGAACCACACGACGCCATGTTCAAGAAGATGCCCGATGGCACACTACGATACAACCAGCCGGAACTAGCTAAGGTAGCTAAGGTGGCCGAGCAGGTGGAAACACTACAGCAGCAATGGCAGAGGAAAGCGTTGCACTGGCAACTAGAACCAAGGCCAATCCCACGGGAGATACAAGAAGATGAGTTGGAGCTCAGAGCGATGACCCAAGTCGGGAAAACGTACGTGGCTCCACCCATACGGGAAGAACTCATCAGAGAACTGCATGAGTCCAAGGAATACGGACACGCATCGCTGGAAGAAATGGCTAGGCGACTATCAAGGGTGTTTGCGATACCACGCTTGCGAGCGAAGGTGCAGGATGTCCTAGGCAACTGTTTGGCTTGTCATCAGAACAAGCCCAAGAGACATAAGCCCTACGGCCTGTTACAACCCTTACAGCCACCAACCAAGCCATGGAGCAGCGTAACGATGGACTTCATAGTGAAGCTCCCGAAATCGTTAGAACCAGGATCAGGACGACTTTGTGATACAATCCTAGTAATCGTGTGTCGATTAACTAAGGGAGCAAAGTTCGTACCAACAGAAGAAACCATCACGGCGGAAGACTGCGCGTATGAAGTCTCCAAAGCATTGATATCAGAGCATGGTATACCAGAAGAATTCATAACGGACAGAGATAAGCTGTTCACGTCTAAATATTGGACAACATTCCTGGCCAAACTGGGTGTAAAGAAGAAGCTATCGACTAGCTTCCACCCTGAAACGGACGGCCAGACGGAACGAACGAACCAGACACTGGAACAGTATCTGAGGATGTACGCCAACAAGCTGCAAGACAACTGGGTTGAACTCTTGCCGACAGCACAACTGGCCTACAACAGCACAAGATCGGCGACCACGAAGTACTCGCCGCACTACGCAAACTATGGATATGAGCCGACTGCTCATCGAGACCCAAAGGATGTAGAAAGCATCGCAGTAGGCGCAGATGATAAAGCCCGCCTCATGCGAGAATTACACGAGGAATTGAGCAAGAACATCGCCCACAGGAACCTCACAACAGCCAAAGCGGCTAATAAGCAAAGGATTGAGGGACCAACCTTTAAGAAGAGGGATAAAGTTTTCCTGTCACGACAGAACCTGAAAACTAAGCGACCAAGCAAGAAACTGGATAACCTCCGAGTAGGACCATTCGAAATCCTAGAGGAAATAGGCACAGTAAATTACAAACTCCAACTGCCACCAGGCATGCACATCCACCCTGTCTTTCACAAGAAACTCCTGGAACCAGCACCTCCAGATGCCGAGCTAGCAACGGATATAGAGCTCGAAGACGACGAGTACGAGGTCGAAGAAATTAGGGACCTGCGGAAAATCGGTCGTCAGTGGAAATACTTGGTCAAGTGGCAAGGATGGCCAGAGGGTCAGAACACTTGGGAACCAAAGGAAAGCTTGACGAACTGCAAGTCACTGGTACTTGAGTACCACCGGAAACACCCAGAGAAGCAAGGACCGGGTCCTCGAGGGAAAGGAAGTAATCAAAAGAAGGGTCGAAAGAAGCGTCAGCCTGTAACCAGCCCAAGTCAGTCGACGGTCCGGGTAGCGATGGTTCGGTTGTCGGAAAGTCCGTACCAGGGGCAGAGTTCCCCTCGGCTTGCTCTTTCGCACGGTCTTGAAGGCTCAGGATCGCGTGATCTCGATCAGCGTACGAACGCTCCAAGGCCTCAGTTTCCGCGACTTCTAGACGAAGCCGCGCGACCTCGGCCTCTGCACGGAGAAGCGCTAAACGCTTCTCACGCTTCTCAGCTTCAACCTTTTCCCACTCTTCCTCGGTTACAAACAAACTGCACTCAGCTTTCACGGAAATACAACCCGCACACTGCCCAGACGCAGTGTCCACGAAGCAACGAAGGTTCTTCTCCTCACAGCGCTTACAACGAAACGTCATTTCGTTCCCTTGCTGCCGGACGCGATCAGCCCGGGCCTGACGCTGTTGAGTCGAGTTTTGCGAACGGACACGGCGAGTCGGGGGTTGAACCTTGGGCATAGTTAGGGACGCTGGAGGCAGGAAGAGGCGGCTACAATGGCCCGGGGCGCGCAGACCTTATATGCAGCCCACGCCTCAACGATTGGCACGGCAAAATAATAATCCAGGGTATCGGGACGATACGCCTAAGAGGGGGGATAATGTTACAGGTAACACAAAGGATTCTCTCCTTGACATGGGGTGAAGGGGTTGAAGGCCAACCACGACCAAGTCAGAACGCAACGATGATCGCGGGGCTCGGGGTCACGTGATCAGGATTGGCATCCCGCCAAGACCAGGCCTCCGGGAGGCCAGTGGGGCTAGGGAAGCCACGGTCCTCCCAAACCTCCCTCTAGGATGGGAGGCCAGGGAGGACAGGACCTAAGGCAATGGGTATAAGAATGTGTTGGATTTCATTATTACACTCATTGTGGTCAACTCAAATAGTTCATCTCTTACACAGATTGTCAACTAGTTATTCTATCGTTTATAGAATTGGATTGTCTTTACCTGCAGTTATTCCACGATAACTCTTTTCCACAGAATCGCCAGACAAACCTCACGGACTACCGCTTTAGTCTACCTCGCCTTAGTACGGACCGAGCCTAGAGAAGTATAGCCTAACCCCGTGTAACAACTAGCTAAGAGAGAGTTTTCTAAGTAAGTTATAGATAGCGCTTTTACGTCTTCTTTAAGAGTAGTTAGATCGCTTATAGTAACTTTAGTATAGAGATTCTATAACTTAGCTAGTTTAATACGCTTTAGCTAGAGTAACTTCTATTTACGTAAGCGTTGCAGTTCTCTATCTAGAATAACTTTTTCTAGGTTATTCTAGAGTTCTTTAGAAGTAAGAGTCTAACTCTATAATAATAGTAATAGAATTACGCTATTAATAACATTATTGTCTATCTTAAATATATAAGAGGCTAGCTTATCTAATTCTTTCTTAATCTATAGTAGTATAGATAGGCCTACAGCTAGTATTACTAGATTAGATAGTTCTGCTTTGTTATTAACGTTTGTTAGTAATTAACTATTACTATAAGTATTGCGAGTAGCTATTATATTGTATAACTATATTGTAAGGTAAATAATTTAAATGTTAGACTAACTACTATTAACTAATACAGGCTGCTTAAGATAGTAGAGTTATAGTATATTATTTAGTAAAGATAGACAAATTGTTACTAACTTAGCTACGATTTCTAAGAGTTACTTATACTCGCACTAGCGCTAGTTACCTAATATATTAGAACGTAGGCTTCTAATAACTGCAGCGTCTATAGCGTTTTTAAGATAACTTATCTACTTTAATATATACTCTTTTTTTAACCTTTTTTCTATTACTACGCGCTCTAAACTCTTTTAGAGTTATTAGTTAAAGTTCTTTACTAATTATAAAGATTCTTTTCTTCTATATATACTTTCTTTTATATAATTTACATTACGTAGCTACTTTATTAGCTACTTTAAGTTTAGTGTTATACTTAGTTATTAATACTAGAGAGTACACTATTATCTCTACTCTCTTTATAAGCTTTTTAATAGCCTTAACTATTAAAGTTAGTAAGCTATCTATATACCTCTAAAACCTCTTAAGAACTAGCTTTATTTAAGACTTTAATTCTAGAGTATTACTTAGAGTCTACAACTACTAGAGATTATCCTTAATAGTAGGTAATAGTAGAGTACGTAGGTAGACGTTAAGCGTTAATACTATAGCCTCTAGATTAAATAGAACTAAGCTAGCGCCTTAAAAGTCTTCTAGAATATTACTCTTTATAATTAAGATGTTATAAGTAGTAATAAAGTATAGTAAGAACTTTATTTTAGTAATATAAGTAATCTTATTATATATTAGCTTCTTAGCTTAGTATCTATACGCCTTCTTTAGTAACGCAAAACACCTAACGTTAAGCAGCTATAGTAGGTGTAAAGAGTACGTAGGTATATAGAGAGTAATTATCTTCTTCTTCTTATAGAGCTAGTAGAAATTAATTAAGTTATAGCTCTTGTAGCTATTAATAACTAGTAAGTAATAGCTACTAATAACTCTCTCTTTTATATACTTATTAAAGTACTCTAGCTACTTAATACTAAGCTTATTTATTATCTAGCTATTCTTAGAGACTCTAATAATCTAATTCTATAGTAGGTCTTCTTTCTTATACTAGGTTAAGAGGTAGTGCTTACTAGTAAAGATAATAAAGAGTAGAATTATCTACTCTATTATATTAATACTCTAAATAGCTATAACCTACTTCTAATTACCTTACTATACTATTTTTAGCTATTCTTAACGCTCTACTACTATAACTACTACTCTAGTTAATATTACGTCTATTATAAAGCCTATCTTATTAAAGTTATAGATATCTTTATTCTAGATACTATACTTAGCTTTAGTATTCTATACTAGATAGAACTAGTCTTCTATAACTTTAGAATTCTTGCAGAGAGCTTAAATATAGTTATACTTTTAATTAAACTTAACTTTAAGCTCTAGATAGCGCTTAATAAAGTTTATAGCTTATCTTTTACTAACTAGGTTCTAGTTGTAGACCTAGAGTAAATTATTAGCTATCTTCTTAACGTTAGTAAGCTAAGGCAGGTATTCTTACTCTACTAGCTTTAGAATATATTAGATAATTGCTACCTTTTCTAAGCCTTAAAGAGCTATTAATTTAGATATTATATTATGTTATTAAGGCATTCTAGTAAGTTGTCTTTATAGTATACTCTTAGCAACGTTATAAGTAGCTACAGCGTGTTATAGCTTAAGTATTATATCTTATTAGATAGTCTATAAAGTAAGCTATATATCTTTTTTGTCTAAAGTCTTTTTTATATTACTTAGTTAAGGTATTATAGTATACTTAAAGTTTAGTTAGGTTTTAGTAAAAAAGTTCTACTTAGTTAAAGGTTCTACTCGCTTATTATCTACGTTAGACTAAATTAATTAGAAACTTCTACTACATCTTACTTATAGGTGCGTAAGTTATATTCTATCTTAGTATAGTGTCTATAGCGTCTTTATAATAGTTTACCTACCTTAATATATACTCTTTTCTTTACTTTCTTTCTATTACTATATGCCCTAAATTTCTTTAGAGTTAATAGTTGCTAACTATTATAAACTATAAGAGTCTCTTTCTACTATATCTACTTTCTCTTATATAATTTACGTTGTGTAGTGTAAGAGGCTACGCTGTATTAAGTAGACTACTCTAGTTATATAACGTACGACTTAGCGCTAACTAAAGTAGTAAAGCATAAGGCCTACAAGAGGCAAGTTATACGCGTAAGAAGAATCTTTCTTCTTTTATCTTTCTTCTTCTATATATAGGACAAATGCATACTTGTTAGCAGGCCTCTTTCCGCCCATAACACTTAGTACAGGTGTTTCGCAAAGCCTGCTAATCCGCGAAGCATGCACCTACGTTAAGAAAATAGTAGGAGATAGCTCTTTATTCCTATGTTTAGTAAGGGTAGTTGTATGTAGGGGAAAGAGAATAATTCTTATCATCTCCTCTATGCGCAGAGCGTAGGTTAAGAGCAAGTTTCTAGGCTACAGTAAGGCGTAAGCGAGAGAAGCAAGCATATCACGTAATCGTTTTCTTTACTCTGCCTTCGCTATCTTGTGTTACATTAGGCTTGAAGATGGCGGCTTCATCATCGCCCGTGCTGTGCAGGACGTGGATGATGTGGCCGTTTTGCTCTCGGTATTTGTCGAGGAGGCTGGAGATGACCACGTTGACTTCCTTGTAGTCTTGGGCGGGTAGGTTACCGTAGATGTATTCGTCTTGGGCGTCGATGATAATAAGAACGGAGTCTTTGATCGATGCTGTTGAGTTGGGGACTCCGATGACCGAGCGAAGAGAGGGAGTCGACATATTGAAAGGCTGGTTTAGAGTGGTTGGGCAAACTGAGGATTAGACGGATTGTATGAAAATGGTCAATTTTCAGGTTGTAGGTTAAAGTGTTGAGAGTAATGAATGTACTGGTTGCCCATCTCTTGAAGGCACTCAGGCCTTTATACCGTCGACAGATAACCTTGCAACATTCTCCTACATTCGCCCGTTAACATCTCAAGACCGAAATTATGATATGATATGGTAAGCCAGCGTTATATTTTCCTGAATAGATCGGACCGTGCTGTTAGGTGGGCTAGCAAAGAAATAATGTTACCCCATACGGTTAGGCGGTTTTCTGTTGACTGATCACCGGCCAGAGCCTCTTAGTAAGACGGACACGTCTTGGGTGGACAATAATCGTTGGACTTCACTTTAAAGCTTCTGGATTGCGTTTCGAGAACACTGCAATATGAATGCTCTTCTTGCTCATGACGATGTGTTACGGTCCGCCCCGGCTAGATGAATTCGTAGACCTTTGGTCGCTCGCATTAAGCCTGTATTGGTACTTTGTGTAGCCCTGCATTCTCATCTCTTACTTTTTCATCTTCCTCCGCTATAACAGATTGTTCTCGTGTTAATTTGTTGTTGCCCCAAATGCCTGGAATATTGTCAAAGCCGAATCAACTCCTGTTCGCAAGATACCTTGCTGCTCAAGGCTCAAAATTCACAACTACTAATTCAATAACTTGCAGCTCCTTGAAGTTTGATCTGTGCTTCACTCGCTTTTACTGCGCGGTGCAAAGTAATTGAGTTTGTGGCGAACATCTGATCTACGGCGTTCGCGTCTTCCTTTTTACAAAAAAGTACGATGTTAGGTAGGTGTACCCAGTACGATTACTGGATGGGTGCACTCGACCATATTTCTTTCCCACCCGGACCGATTGCAAAGGCGATTCTAGATGCCGACTTCCTAGTAGCGTCGCATCGCGCGAGATCTAGCTCTTCAAACTGCACCTACGTCATCGATCCGGTAGTGCCGAGCATCGACTATATTATCCTACTGAGATCCATCATGATACTTGGTATCCTCGTTTTCGTCATACCAAACAAAAGACTTTCAGACACCATGGCACCAGGCGACAACCTTCCCGATTTTCTCACGAACACAAAGCTCGACCCCAGCTTCGACAAAGACATTCTCGACACGCATCTAATCTACGATTACGATGCGCAAGACAGCAACGGAAACCCCGAAAAGTGGCGGTACGAACTATGGTGCTTCTCTTCAGACCGCGTCGTCTATGCCATCCACGGTGGTCCAATGGCTGGCCGCATAAACTACCAGCGCGCAACATACCAATGTATCCGCCCCGGTGAACTGTGGCAGATAAACTGGCTCGAGGAGACGGGAAGCATCGTTTCTGCGGTTTACGACATCAAGGAGAAAAAAATAACGACGTTGATCGCATTCTCGGAAGGCCACTGGAAGAGGGCGAAGGAGGCGCTGGGCGACAAGAGGAAGAAGGAGGATCTGGAGAGGTGGAGGGGGCTGGCTGGCGTAGGAAACCAGACGTCTAGGTTTATGCTGAGCGAGCAGGCCCATGTTGTGGAGGTTTTCAAAGGCAAGGGTGAACTGGTACCGATCAAAGAAAGCGATCCCCTGTTCTGAGTTGGGTATCATCGATGGATATCAACCAATGAAGCCATTACCATGTACCAGTCATCTCGCACAATATGCTCTTTCCTTAACTATAACAAAGATGATGGAGGAGATCATGGTGTTGGTACAATTGCATTACCCAAGAGGCGTTCAAGAAATCGCAACCTGTCGGAGCCATAGTGCCGGTAATGAAGTCAAAGCAACGTACCTTGCATTACAGACTGGCAGTACGACCATCCACGCGATGCTGTGTAGCAAGCCAGTCCCACAACAAAATCGAAGCGGTGAGCCATCCTGCCACAGTTCGGCGACCTGTTCGGCGCACCGTTGCATCTTGTCCTAGACATCCGTTGTGACGCCATTCGAGTTCTAGTTCGTATGCGATACGCGTGTCTTCTCCAAAATTTGCGTATCCTTTATGCCCCTAAGACTTGTAACATGTAGTGAAGATCCACAAGAACTCACTTACATATTCCTCTGGCAGCCCTCGCATGAGCACATGCCATGCGTCACACCGAGACAGCGGGGGGCGGAGGAACAATGTTGGAATATCTCAATATCGCTTGGCTTCAATAAATCAATAACCCATTCAGATCCTCTCGTTAGAGTCAGAAGATGCGCTCGGAGCAGTGGTAGCAAGTCTCGCTTGTGCTCCGATATTGCCCGGGCATGTCACCAACCCAGTGGTCCTTTGTTCCAACGGGGTACTTGATGCTTGTGGTGATCTTAGTTTTTCATCGGGTTTCTTCGGTATGACGAAAGCTATATCGTGCTGCGGTCAGAGTGAAGAGGCATTGCTGACGTTGCTTTTCAGTACGTGTTGTCATCTTTCCGAACACTTACGTTGCTTTCGTCGCATCCTACAAGAACAGCGTGTAGTCGCTTGCGACTACGTGCAGTGTTGCGGTTGTTGCTGTGCTCAAAGGAATAAGAGATTGGTTTTCTCCTTCCGTACAGCCGGGAGAAGGCGCTGCACACGTCTGATAACGGTGTGGGGCAATGCCTGTCAGCAGCCAGGTCCCAGGGCAACGCTCCCTCGTATGCCCAGCGCGCGTCACGGCATTCATTCAGCGCGGGATCCTCTGGCCCTGCGTGAGATATGGGTAAGGTTTGTACCGGGCGTTTCAAACGCTTCTCGAAGACACTGGAGATCCAGGGATGGTGAGGGCGGCGCAAGCCGTGGCTTTTAGCTGCATGCTGTAAGTGGTGGGTGGCTTGGTTGGACAAAGAACAGACCGCATGTTCGGAGTCCGATGCCTGCTAAGCGCCCGCAGTCGCCTGCTGTAAGGACGGTGAGACTCGTCATGCGCCATGGGCTGGTCTTACGCTAGGACCGAATGCGTTCAAACATTCAGCAAACGAAAGGATGCAATGGCAATTTCCTCTCACGCCATGTTAGATGAGGACAGAAAGCATGTCGACAGCTCCAGGCCCATCGCACGAGAAGCATAACAGATCATCGGGACCGCCGAGGGCATGCAACTAACCGTGCTGTAATCTTGCAAATGAGGGAAAAGTTAATGCGCAGAGTTAATTTTCCGATGCATTGCTCCAGCCCTTGAGTATGGAGTGTCAGTCTGGCACTACCGGATTGAGCTAGCCTAGCGCAGCCTTCCGTGAAGCCTATCCATGCCACCGTAACTTGGCCCCCCAGAACGCCATGTGCCACAACAGCAGACAGTCGGTATGACAGGGCGCGGCGGGCGCGACGGGGATGCAGCGCGACGCTACTCGCCCATTGACTCTTATGGTGCTTCATCAGCTGCTGCCAGCCCAGCAGTTACGTTCAGCCCATCATCCCTCATTCCTCGTGTGCCTCCATATTCCTTTTGCTGCCTCGCGACCCCAGGCTGAATCACGACCCCGTTTCATTTCGACTTGCTTTTTACTCCTCCGTCTGGAACAATTCGCCTTCAAATATTCGCCAGCCTGAACTTTCACACCACCCAAAGCCCAACTATGGATCGCCCAGCACTCACATCACGGGAGCATCTGGAGCTTTTGCGAAGCTCCGCGTTTGAATCCGAACATGCCTGGCTATATGACACTTCCTATCTGCAACATGAGGCAGCAGCGTTGGCGTTGGAGCAAGAGATTGAGCAATCGCATGCCAGCATATCACCGGACGACAACTCAGACGAGCAAGTGCGCATCATCAAGACGCAAATCAACATCCACAGGGAGAGGCAGAGGGCGCTAAGGCCGCATCTTGAAAGTGGGAGCGACCAAATCGACGAAGATGGGAACGAGTGCGTCTTTGTACCCGCACCGAACCAGTGGGGAGCGAATGGAGACTTGGACGAGGAAAGTGAGAGCCTGTCTGCAGTGAGTAGAAATTCCTGTTCAACTGTTGGTTCGTGACTGACATGCTTCAGATCCACAGCCTCCTCACATGGCAGACCTCATACTCGCCCGTCTCACATGCCCCACCTGACGAACTCCCCTCCCCAAACACACCATACCACTCGTTGCTCGATCCTCACCAGCCAACAACAACGTACAATCTTCACCGCACACGAGAATGGACGGGTTCTTCCGGTTTTAGGAAGTACATCTACAGCGCACGCGACTACTCTGACAAATATGCTCTATATACGCTTGAAGCTACCCATCGCGACGATAGCCAAGTCAACGCTGCAGACTTCTTCCGTGTCGCCGAATACCCACAACCATGCATAAACGTTCTTCTCTCCGGCATCGACAAGAAGCGCGCCATGACCAAAAACGCAGCTTACAAGTCGCGGTGCATACATCTGCGCGGACCATTCTCACAACCGATTAAGGAATACCCGGATAGGCAACAGAAGATACCATGGTCACCACGACGGTTTACATATGGTGGACGCCGCTTCGTGTGGAAGCAGGGAGATCCAAACGACGATGCTATGCCGGAGACTTTGTACGAATACCAGCAAGACTGGGTAAAGCCAGGAAGCAGGACGGGCAAGCGATGCGACGATGCAAAGCCTATCAAACTTGTCTGGGGAGAAAAGAAGAGGAAGGGCAAAGTGGACAGCTACACGATCCATTTCAGGGGCGGCATGGATCAAGTCTTCAGGGAGATCTTGCTTGCCAGTCAAATGGCCAGGCAAGTATGTCTGTTCACCGCGATGGACTGAGGTCACTAGCGCTCGCCGGCCAAGGGCAAATTTGTACTTGTATATAACCACACAGCGCGAGGCGTTTACGGGGCCGTAAATCACGGTATGGATACCACGGAACAGCATTTTGCAATTAGTTGTCAGCAGAGCTTTCTGCCATTACAGTTTACATGATCTTGGGAGTGGGCAGCAGGCTTCTCTACTACCTTGGACATGAATTAGGCCCAAGGGCAACACTAATCAAACTCAAATATAAGTCCTTCCACAGGGCAGCAATGCAGCCTTCACGCTTACTTAGAAGAAATTGCAAACAACAGGTTGATTTGCGTGACCAGCTGCATGCAATTCATCTGACTCATCTGGATATCTAGGTCGAAGCCACGAGAGAGAGTTTCCGCAGCACCGTTACATTGGTCTATGTAAGCCGCATATGCATGCTACGCTGTAGATTGGGCGACAGCCTTGCTAACATACGCCCCTTACAGTATGTTGGCGCTGGTCGCGTTGGCGGACCCTGCGATAACTACATTGGGTGCTTTTTGGGAATAAAAAATTATGCACCATCCGTTGTGGCTGTAGTTGCTAGTATTTTTTGTAGCTTGGCCTTACGCGCGAAGTGCAAGATGCACATGACCATCTTGAGCACCTCCACCATGAAGGGTAGGTTCGGATCACTCGGAGGAATACGACTCTGGAAGGCGTGCTCATCGTCCCTATCGTGCTCAGGTGGAACAACGCTCCTTCACGCCATTTCGCTTGAATCCAACATGTAAATGCATGCAGGCGCTGTAGGTAAATATCACGATGACTTCATCGCCAGTCATTCGTGCATGCTCTCCAAAACCATCATCGATCGCATCTCCCTCCACGCACTCATGTCGCATTATTGGCCACAGCGTACCCACCTGGGATATTCGTTACTGACATTATTCCTGGATCAAGGGCATTAACTCGACGTTGAAAGCTGCCAGAACCAAAATCTTACCCGCGTCTTCGGCTGACGCCCACCGCTTCGCAACAGAACCGACAACCTGTTAGCATACCCTTCCTCTCGGGATCACCGCCCGGTGCGCACGCCACTTTGCGGGTATATCAAATCACAACTCGGAGCGTGCGATACTGCATACAGCCCGACCGATCAGCACGCAAAAGGGCCCATATACATCGCTTACAGCGAGGGCCAGCAACACCAACATACCCGCTTCACCGTCTCGGAAGGACCTTCGCGGAGAAAGACCCACCAGTCATGTTTTCGGATCGCAGTATTGAGCTGCGCGTAACAACGTACGCCTTCTGCCGCGCGTTGATCTCGCCCCCTCCTCCCTCAGACCTCTTATCACATTACTTTACCAGCTCGCCCAAGATCACAGAGCATGGCCCTGAGTGGTCACGCTCGCGGCTGCCTTTCCTAGCCAAGACCTTCTCTGGCAAAGACGGTTGCGAGGAGTATTTCAAGTTGATGACTGATGTGCTGGACATGGTCTTGCCGGATGATGCGTTCCCGAGAGAGAACGGGTTCATTGTGGATGCAGATGCTGGGATGGTGAGTGTAGTTGGTAAAGGAAGGTTTACGAGCAAGAAGACGGGCAAGGGATGGGATGAGCAGTTCATCTATCGGTTTAGTGGGTTTGATCATGAGGGGAAGATAGGGCATTGGGAGATTTGGGCGGATCCTTTGAGTGCTTGGGAGGCTGTTGGGGAGTGAGCCTTCTCATGTCATGGTTGAAACTCATGGATATCGAAAGATCGATTCGATATTCTCGACAGCTAAGTACATACATTGAGCGACAAGCTTAGTGTCGGAGATTTGAAGTTCACAGCAAATGTATGGATGCTAGTGGTGCTAGCGAGTGAATGCCGTTAGCGTCTCGCTTGAATGATGTGGGTCCCTGGCGGCGGCTTCTGCAGCTTCCTCTGAGCCCTCAACTTTTCTTCATCCGCTCCTACACGCCGCCAAACCAACTCTGCAACACCATGTTGCAAACTGCGCAAAGCCTCACGGGGCACTGGCGCGCATTACCTGTAGCGCACTGATCATTATACACTGACCTATAGCCGCTGCTTGCTGTGCTTCATTTTTCATGGTACGTTCAACATCTCCTTCCATTCACAGCATCCGCATCTTCGCGATGCGCGACACACAGCTCAAAAGATGATATGTACATCGACCATTAAACACTTTAGGAAGAGCCGGAAAAGGTATGGCTAGCATCGACAAATGCTACGCCGTCGCTGCTTATAACTTGGTCTCTGAAGAGCATCATCACTCTCACGTTATGGATCTCGATTTCGAACTGTTGCTGACGATGCAAAGATTAGGTTGCCTGATGTTTACAACGTCCCAAGCGATTGCTACACACGATGTGTGACGTACACGAAGCGCGATGTCGACTTGGTAGTACGGAGAGGCCATATCACGCGAGTAGATGTGATGGCAAGGGCACAATGCGACAAACTTGTAAGATGCGCATCGCAGTCTACATGTTGATACTACGGATACTACGTCTGTAGGGTACCAGTTGCGCTATCGCTGTCGAACACGGTCGCGGCGTCCAACTCAAGTGTGGAGACGGACGGCCTCGTCTTCTCGTACAAGCCCGTAGTGGCTGGCAATCCAAGGAAGGGGTCGGCAAGGTTGTTGCAGCCGGCAGGCCACGAGACAGATTGGTCGAATGCATAGCTGTCGCTCCAAGACTGGATAAAGCTGGTCATATCGAAGTCGAGATCGGGATTGATCATAGAGGGTTGCCCTTCGAGCACGGCGAGATCGTCCGTGTTGAGGGCACTTGAGTCTGTACCCAAGTCAACTAGATCGTTGAAATTGAACGTATCCCAATCCCAAGACTGTTCACTTCCATCTGCTGCTGTCGCCGATGTCGATACCGTGCTGGGGCTGTTGCGCTCGGTCGCCTTTCTCTTTGCGTACTCCTTCGGTGTTAACCCCGTCTTGTCCTTGAAGATCTTGTGGAAGTACCGTGGCGTGAGGTTGACCTTCTTGGCTAGGTCTTGCAATCTCAATGCACTGGTATCCTCGTTCTTCAAGGCTTCATCAATCAATACACATGCTTTCTCCACTGCTCGCTCCTGTGGATCTTCGAGTACGGTGTTGGGCTTGCATCTCTTGCAAGCCCTGAACCCAGCTGCCTCTGCCTCTAATGGTGTCGCATAGAATCCGACATTTGCTCTACGCGCTAGTCGTCCGGGGCACGTTGGTCGACAGTAGATTCGAGTGGACTTGACGGAGTAGATGAAGTGGCCATTCGCGTCTGCGTCTCGTATCGAAAGGGCTCGCCATCGCGCAGCATCAGTTGCATACGCCATAGTATAGGCTACGTAATTAGCACGAATCCATATGTCGGAGTGTGCAAAGCATACCCGATGTGTGTTGTGGGCGACCTCGGGATGTTTTTAGGCGGCAGAGAATTGTGGAGCTCAACAATGCGACTGTATAGTATCAAACTCGAATACGTCTTGCGCGAAATTCGATTGGCAGAAAATGGAAGACAAACAATCAGCAAGATACCTACAAGGACAGCAGTCGCGGCAACGGGCCCTCTTAAGAGCTATGGAAGTCTTCCCGCACCCCAAAGCTATCTACGCTGTGATTGGATACTTTGAGAGCCAGTTTGAGAGCACGCGATGACGCATGCTAAACTCATCCTCTTTTAACACCCAAGCATCGCGTATAAACACGCGATTCACGCAGCAATCCTCACAGGAATATGCGCCGATGTGAAAGCGATGAGTGAGCATACCAAACACCTGTCGCGTCGCGTCAGGCTCTTTCCACGTCGGACGCGACTTTGTTGGAAGAGGTAGGCACGATGGAGGCACCGACTACCAAACCATGAGTCTCACTCTGGTTCAATCTTCTGCCACAGATGAGACCTCCGCAATTTCATTCTCGCTCCTACCAGCATGGCGGAAGGCCTTGACATCGTTGCGCTACCCGGCATCGCGGCCCTTCCACCAACAACGGCAAGGCAGATCGGTTCCGGACAAGTCCTCGTCGATCCCAGTTCCGTCGTCAAGGAGCTCATAGACAACGCTCTAGATGCGCGAGCGAAGAGCATATTTGTGGATATCACTGCTAACACGGTCGACTCTATCCAAGTCAAAGATGATGGCCATGGTATACCAGCTGAAGATCGCCCTCTTGTATGTCGCCGTTACTGTACCAGCAAAATCAGAGATTTTCATGACCTGAGAGAAGTCGGAGGGAAATGGCTGGGCTTTCGCGGTGAGGCACTATCAAGCATGGCCGACATGAGTGGTTCGCTCTCTGTCACTACTCGAGTAGAAGGAGAGCTAGTTGCTGTCAAGCTGAAATATGGTCGGAACAGCGAACTGGCTTCGTAAGATATCACTGGTAAGCGTACGGTTAGTTACCACGAACTAACTTTTGCAGCACTGAACACGACTCCCATCCAGTTGGCACGACTGTCAAGGTTACCAAGTTCTTTGACTTCATACCCGTCCGAAAGGAGACAGCGATCAGAAATTCAGCGAAATTGCTTGCGAAGATCCGGCGGCTGATGCAGGCCTATGCGCTCGCCCGACCTACCATACGATTCAGGCTTCGCGTGCTGAAAGCGAAGAACAACAATGGTGACTTCGTCTATGCGCCGAAGGCTGACGCCAACATTGAAGATGCAGCTCTAAAAGTCATCGGTAAGGATTGCGCTCTCCAGTGCGACGGGACTGCTCTGGAGACCGAGGGCTTCGAGATTCATGCTTTCCTACCCAAGCCAGGTGCAAGCGGACCGAAGATAGCCCATCAAGGGTCTTTCGTCTCGATCGATGCAAGGCCTGTGTCAAGTATTCGCGGTACTGCCAAGCGGATCATCACAACTTACAAAGACCGACTCCGCAAGTCAACACCTTCTTTAGCTGGTGCCAAAGACCCGTTTTTCTGCATGAACATCATTTGTCCGCCTGACAGCTACGACCCCAACATCGAACCAGCTAAGGACGACGTCATGTTCAATAACAGCGAAGTGGTTGTTGCTGTTGTGGATAAGCTGCTCAAAGCTTACTATCCTGAGGCCATCCAGGATATTGCAGATGTTCAGGATACTGAGATACTGACGTCTGTACCACAGCAGTATGAGCCTCGATTTGAGGAGGTACCGAGTCGTATCGAAAACTCCATCACGATACATGAAGATGAGCTTGCGAATTGGAACGAGCAATCCACGACTGATCCGGCTCAGGCGCTGCCACACTGGAGGTCAAGCATGTATGGTATCGATGAAGATGATCTAGAGTTTCTACAAGAAAACCTAGCACCAGTGGTCGAAGAGGAAGATGAGAAGGGTGTACGTGCAGTCGAAGTGTCTAACCCATGGACTATTGCTCGAACGAACGCTACAATCAAGCCCAAGCAAGCTGTCAACAATGAACAGCTCCTGAGCCCAGCCAAAAGCCAACGAGGTGGCGACACACATCCTGCCTCTCCCAGTCCTACTGTTACTCCACGTCGCCCCTCGTTAGTGACACCCTTGACACCTCAGACGTTGTCAAAGACGAACATGAGATCTCCTTTGGATGCCGAACTGGAGCGTAGTATCCTGCATATGTCGCACCCTAGTTCAGAAGCTGGTGCTCTCGACGATGGGACACAAGAGCGGGACACGGACAGTCAAGGTTGTCACGAGCGTATCGGTCGTCCGCCACAGACCGGCATGTCGAGCCATTTCGCACGATCTGACATCAACTCCACCAAGTCAGGGCTCACGGACTACAACCACATCGGAAAAGGCTCACAGCGGTTGACATCTCCAGTAACGTCAGCTCCTCGTAACCGACGCACTCAACCGGCCTATGTAAATACACCATTTGCACCACCGAAGCAAGGGTCAAATGGTACGGGGCTTGAACAGTATTTACTTGGTACACAAGCTCTCGAACCAGCTCGTCAACAGAAGCAGGCCAGGAAAAATGGAGGAGTACCATTCCCAAAGAACGCCTCATCTTCTCCAAATAGACCCGTATTGGACCTAGCTGACCGACTAGTGGCAAGGCAGCTTCATTCAAACGACAACACTGATATCCGCGACTTCTTTGGACGCGGCAGAGATAAAGGAATGCCTGATTTGATGATTGATGGTCTTTGTCGAGCTTCCTCAGCGGAACCGCAGTCCCGCTCAAAGCGTGTCAGACATTGTTCACTGCTCGACGATGATTGTCGGATGAATCCCGATCCGCGAGGAGTAGCTGATCAATTTCGAGCGTCTGCTGAACACAAAGATCATTCTTCTAGTCCTCAGACGTCTAGCCCAATCTCAAAGCCTCCGGAGACGCACCATCCCGACCAAAGCGCTAAAGAAATGGAAGCGTACTTTAAATCGCAAGAACAGCAACACTCCAGCTCTCCGTCCCGTACCCAGATCTCTGTTCTAAGACAGGAGCCTCGCATCGCTCCGCCCCACGAAACGACAAAGAAACCGCATCGACCCAGACGTCGCACAACAGATGCGCTCGAGCGAACAAAATCCTTCAACCTCCCATTGGAGCGCCCACCCGATGGTTTCCACATCCAAGACCTGGTCCTTCGCATCTCGACGAGCATCCAAGCCAACATGCAATGCTCGCACAAACTTGATATGCAGCGCAACAGCCCAGAGTGGGGCTACGCATCGGAAAGCGCACATGACGTTTTCGATGAGCCGGCGTTGGAAAAGAAGATTATGGGGTGGGTGATTTCGTTGGATGCACTGTTGTGTAAGCGGTATGAGAAGATCGATGGAGCGGATACGAGGTGTGAGATGCACGAGGGTATCCAGCGGGCGCTTGATGTGAGGAAAGAGGCGGATGATGATATGCGCAGTATTGGTGATGCGGATCAGGATGGAATGAGCAGTGTGACTGGGGCATCTGAACATGCCGTACCTAAAGGTGTCGGCGCTGCTACTAGTATCCTGGTACAGCAGACTGTCCTCGAGGACGAGAAGAAGGTGCACGATGACGGCGAGTTCGATTTCGATATGGAGGAGTTTGTTGATCTGACGGGAGGGGACGAGAGGCAGACTCTGGGGGTAGCTGGTGAATGGATTGTGGAAGAGGACAAATTTAAAGGTAAGTTTGATGACGATATCGAGGACGAGATGTTGATGGATCTATGAAAGAAGTGGAGGACTGTGATATGACTAATCAAAACCACTCGCCTATAGTTATAGCTTCAAGATGTAAGAGCACATTACACTCGACAAGTGGTAGTATATAGAAGCGTATTCAAGCAGGAAGGGTCTCCATCGCCCTGGTCTCATCAACATCTTGACACTTTTACTAACTCGTGACTCCATCTTCCCACTCCCTGTACATCTAGGATGCCGATCTTCAGACCTCTCTAAAAGCCACCTCCTCGGGCAACCTAAAACTAGCACAGAACATCCTCTTCTTGGGCGCCACATCCCTCACATCATACACGTTAACGTCCTCCATATCGGGGGTGATGACCGTACCCAACTGCCTACTAATCTCTTCGCAAATACCCTTAATCTCCTCCACATTATCATCGCTCTTGGTCGAGAAGCAGTGTACATGGATCATGGGCAGTTTCTGCGAAGTGTGCGGCGCGAGGAGTTTCTTGATTTCAGCAGCAGGGTGTCCAGGGACGTTGGCGTAGAGACCGATGAATGAGGGGAGGAAGGTAATGGCGGAGGCGGGGAGGTTCATGACGTAGTGTGAGAAGAAGCGTGGTTGGACGAGTGTCTTGAGGGGTTCAGGCTGTTTGTTCTCTTCCGGTCTGCTGCGCGAAGATTTGGTTTTGGGGAAGATGGATACGGAGTGCTCGTCGCTCGTCAATAGATCGGCAGAGGCTTGACGGATAAAGGCCCCGCCGTCAGTGTTGAAGGAACGGACAAAGTCGCCTACTTTGTTGATCTTAATGTTGCCGACGAGCGAGTTGTAGGATTCGGGGTTGAGGTCGTTGGCCCAGACGAAGCACTTCTTCTTGCCCGCGGGTATGGCAAAGGGTCCCACGCCGGCCATGACGTCGCAGACGGCCTCGCCTTCGCGGAACAGGTTGCAGAGCCGTTCGTGCTCCGTGTGTAGACGCGTGTTCCAGTATACTTTGGCAAAGTCGAACTTGAAGGTGCAGCCTTGCTCACGCAGTTCGACGTTCATGTCGTCTGGGCCGTGGAGCACTTCGTATTGGAAGGTGCGGAATGCGTTCTCGGTGCCTACGTTGTCGAGCTTGTTGATGACCGTCTTGACCATGGGGTTCTTGTCGGCGAGGACCGTCGCGATGAGGTGCTTGTAGGGCCAGTACCGTTCGCGCAGGTTTAGGTGGGCGACATGGCCGGCGAGGGCGAAACCTTGGGGTATCTCATCGTCGTGGACGGACTCGGGTGGGGGGATGGTTGCGCTCGTGATCTCGGAGTAGGTGAAGTAGTCGTAGTTGAGCTGCAGCTGGTAAGGTATGACTCCTAGCGTGCCGTCTTGCTCGAGATCGCGTAGCTTAGGGGACCAAGTTGTTCGATCTGCCTGGTTTCAGACTCAGTACTTCCATGTACTACCACCGTGGGGTGACTCACCGGAGTGGACGACTTCTGGTCGCAGGAGCAGGCACTTGCTGCCTTTGGATGCTTGTTCTGAATCGGGATCGACTCTTATCGGATCTATGCGATTACTTGGCAGCGCGTCCTTGCTGGCGGTGAGTTCCTTGCGGCATCGCGATATGTCTTTGGGGTTGAAGATGCGGGCGGCCGAGGTGGGGATGGTCTTTTGGAAGAAGCTGCGGTCCAGCACCTTCATGGCGCGGTTTACGGGGGGCGCAAACATATCGTTGGTCGCTTCTGTGGCCGACATTGAATCGTGGGCGCGTGAATACTGGTGTCGCGTGGGTTCGTCGCGGCTGGGGAATTATTTTTTGGTGAGGGATGACGCAGGCACCGTTAGGATGACCCCAGCATGGCACATGTCAGGTACCGACCCGTTTGGGCGCGACCCCTCGAGACGTGGAGGGTATTCGCGCCTGAGACACGTGTAATCATCGTATATCCGTCTCGACTACGTGCAGACGTGTAGAGGTGTCAGTGTTTCTGAACGGCGTCAGGGTCCGCTGCACAGGTGACGACAGGCCAGTCCAAGCGTAGTGGTCGGCTGCAGGGGTCAGGACACCAGGATCGCGTACCTAATCTTGCACTTGGGTGGTCAATCAACAAAACAACTTCGCCATAGCACCACCTCCTGAGCCGTGGATGACCGCGACCGCGCCCTCATCCTCGCCCGTGCCCCCTCGTCGCCGCCCATGAAGTCTCCCGGATCCCGCGTCTGATCGCTGCATAGACCGAGCGGCCCGTTGCCATCTCCTTTGTCCGAATACCCCGGATTTCCAGCACAAATAAGGTTACCACGCACACCATGGCGTCTGGCGGAGGAAACATCAAGGTCGTGGTGCGATGTAGGCCTTTCAACGGCCGAGGTAGGCAGCCCCCTCGCATGACTACGGCGCCGCAACTGACAACGCGCAGAGAAGGCGCGCAATGCACAATGTATCGTGCAGATGAAGGGCGACCAGACCATCCTCTCCCCTCCAGCCCATGCCGATATCAAGGGAAAAGCCGCCAAAGCCGCCTCCGAGGGCACCAAGACGTTCGCCTTCGACAGGTCATACTGGTCTTTCGACCGCGACGCTCCCAACTATGCCGGCCAGGACAACCTCCATGAAGACCTTGGCAAGCCGTTGCTCGACAATGCCTTCCAGGGGTACAACAACTGTATCTTCGCCTACGGTCAGACGGGTTCCGGAAAGTCGTACTCTATGATGGGTTATGGCGCCGAGTACGGAATCATCCCCAAGATTTGCCAGGACATGTTCGAGAGAATCAAGGGGCTACAAGCAGACAAGAACTCGTCCTGCACTGTCGAAGTGTCCTATCTGGAAATCTACAACGAGCGCGTACGCGACCTGCTGAACCCGTCGAATAAAGGAAACTTGCGAGTTCGAGAGCATCCGTCTACTGGTCCCTATGTCGAAGATCTCGCCAAGTTGGTCGTTCAGTCCTTTCCCGAAATCGAGAACCTCATGGACGAGGGAAACAAGGCCCGTACCGTAGCGGCCACCAACATGAACGAGACGTCCTCGCGATCGCACGCCGTCTTCACCCTTACCCTCACCCAGAAGCGCCACGATGTCGAGACGAGCATGAGCGGAGAGAGGGTCGCCAAGATCAGTTTGGTCGATTTGGCCGGATCAGAACGAGCTCAGTCGACAGGTGCCACTGGCGCACGATTGAAGGAGGGTGCCGAGATCAACAGGTCCCTGTCTACACTGGGTCGTGTCATTGCAGCGCTTGCAGACCAGTCGTCTGGGGGCAAGAAGAAGACTCAAGTGCCATATCGAGACTCCATCTTGACGTGGCTTCTGAAAGACTCTTTGGGAGGAAACAGTATGACAGCCATGATTGCTGCCATTTCTCCGGCCGACATCAACTTCGAGGAGACCCTTTCGACCCTCCGTTACGCCGACTCCGCGAAACGTATCAAGAACCACGCTGTCGTAAACGAAGACCCAAACGCGCGCATGATCAGAGAGCTCAAGGAAGAACTGTCAAAACTGCGGTCTCAGCTGGGTGGAGGAGGTGGTGGAACTGCCGGAGCGAACGGCATCATAGAAGAGCAGTACGCACCCGATACACCCTTGGAGAAGCAGATCGTTTCCATCACACAAGCAGACGGTTCAATCAAGAAGGTGTCCAAGGCCGAGATTGCAGAGCAGCTTGATCAATCAGAGAAACTCTATACCGAGTTGAACCAAACTTGGGAAGAGAAGCTGCAGAAGACGGAAGAGATTCACAAGGAACGAGAAGCCGCGCTGGAAGAGCTTGGTATAAGCATTGAAAAGGGTTTCGTCGGTCTGTCAACACCAAAGAACATGCCTCATTTGGTCAACTTGAGCGATGATCCACTCTTGACTGAATGTCTCGTCTACAACTTAAAACCGGGGACGACGACCGTAGGCAATTCTGATGTTGAAGGTCAGACCGCACAAATACGTCTGAATGGCTCACAAATTCTTGCCGAACACTGTCACTTCGAAAACGTGGACGGCAAGGTGACGGTGATACCTCAGGAAACCGCCAGTGTCATGGTCAACGGTGTACGCATCGACAAGCCAAGGTTACTCAAGAGCGGCCACCGCATCATCCTTGGCGACTTCCACATCTTCCGCTTCAACAACCCGCAAGAGGCAAGAGCTGAGCGTGCTGAAGTAGGGACAAGCCTACTTCGGCAGACGGTTACCGCCAGTCAGCTCAACTCTCCCTCGCCTGCACCAAGACCCGGTCACGACAGATCGTACAGCGCCATCAGCATCGCGAACTCTGACTTCGACCCTGATAGTCCTAGAGCCGGATCGCCTGCATTCTGGCAACGCGGTCGTGAATCCGAGTTCTCGTACGCGCGCAGAGAAGCCCTCACCGCATGGTTGGGGCCAGACAAACGCATCGAAAACCTTCCAGACGAAGATTTCGAGGCTCTCTTCGAAGATCTCAGCAGGTTGCGCGAAACCCGCAAAGCACGTCCTGAGAGTCGCATTTTCAGCGACGAGGATACAGAGTCGATGTCCTCATATCCTGTACGGGAGAAGTATGCTTCTGGAGGGACGCTAGACAACTTCTCGCTCGATACCATGTTGACGATGCCATCCACACCAAGGCAAGACGGCAGCGAGAAGATGGAGGAGATACGAGAAGACATGGAAGAGAAGATGGACCAGCGGAAAGAGGACTACAGCGCAAAGCTGAAAGCTGACGCAGAAGCTAAAGTCGAGTTGGAAGAGCTGCGAGCTGCGAAGGAAGAAATGCAGAAGCAGTTGCAACAGCAGAAAGAAGCTTTCGCACGTCAAATGAAAGAGCTTGGCCACGAGTGGGTACCTGAAAGCAGCGGTACCCCGGAAGGCGAAGCTGAAGCCGAAGCAAAGGATGCACATAACGAGCAGAACGAGCAGCAACTGGAGTTGATCCGGACTGTCTTCAAACAGTGGCGGCGAAGAAAGTATGTCACCATGGCCGAGACGCTCTTGCAGAACGCCGCTATCCTGAAGGAGGCTCAAGTCATGAGTCAACAGATGGACAAGCGCGTGGTCTTCCAGTTTTGTATTGTCGATGTCGGCCACACTGTTCCGTCATCCTACGATTTGGTAAACATGGGCATTCCGGGTGAAGATGACGAATATCTCGACAGCCAGTCCAAGCCCTGCGTTGGTGTTCGCGTTATCGACTTCAAGAACGAAGTGGTGCACCTATGGTCATTACAGAAGCTGCGCGATCGCGTACGACGGATGCATCAAATGCATCAGTACATGAACCGACCAGAATACTTCCAGCACTTCAACCCGGAGTCGCCCTTCTCAGAACCCTGCATGCCAGAGTTCTCGCGCATTGGCGATGTGGACGTTCCGCTCGCTGCTGTGTTCGAATCAAGAGTACGAGACTTCAGCTTGGACGTCATCTCCCCTTACACGGCGAATCCCATCGGTATCATCCGACTATCGCTGGAGCCTTCGTCTGCAGAGGCACCCTCCACTACGCTGAAGTTCAACGTCGGCATGCACGAGCTAGTTGGTTTCCCGGAACGAGAAGGCACTCAAGTTCATGCTGTGCTCTTTGTACCTGGTATCTCCGACGAAAGTGGAGCCACGACCACGACCTGGATTACCGATTTTAACGAAGGCCCTATCCGCTTCGAGAGTGTACACAGCATGAGTCTTCCTTACCCGAGCCCGCGAGACACTTTCCTTCGAATCTCCATCTTCGCCAAGGTTACGGACATTCACCTCGATAAATTGTTGAGCTGGGATGACATGCGCGACTCTGCAGAAAAGCCCAAGCAGAAGCGCCGTCACGCACGATTACCGGAGTCGGAATTCTACACAGAGGATACACACGACATCTTCTCCCGTATCCAGATTCAAGAGATTACGGACGACGGGACATATCAACCCGTCGAGGTAACGCAGAGCAACGTTATGGACGCTGGGGTATACCAACTGCACCAGGGTCTAGCGCGCCGCATCGTTGTCAACCTCACACATACTTCCGGAGACACAATACAATGGGAGAATGTAAAGTCACTGCGTATGGGTCACATTCGCTTGGTCGATGCAGCTGGTAACAGTCCAAACTACGGGTCACCCGTAAAAGAAGTACCCGTCGATCTGACATCCCCACCGGTCATCAGGAAGAACGCCGATGGAACCACAAATGTCAAATTCGTAGGGCGATGGGACAGTACGGCACATGCGTCGCAAATTCTCGATCGGGCGACAAAAGACAACTTCCGCGTCAAAGTCACGCTGCTGTTCGACGTCACATCCTCCAAGCTTATCGAACCGATGTCGTTCTCCTTCGACCTCTTCGTACAAATTCGGGGCCGTTCTTACATGCGCCAGACCTCTCTCTTCTCGTTAGCCAATATCTGGAATACGGTGAAGGTCGTTCACTCGACAGTAGGAATCTTCAACGTTGCGATCCGTCCGACGTCTGTCAAGCGTGCGACAGATCTGTGGCGAATGAACACGAAAGACGACTACGTAAAGGGCGAAGAACAGCTCGCGGGCTGGACACCACGCGGTGTTTCCCTAGTGCGCGACTTCATTCACATAGAAAAGCGTCGTGCTCGAATCGCAGAGATAGAAACAGCGCGTTCTGTCTTGTCGTCAAAGGCACTGAGCATACCCGCTTCCGCACTGGCTTCCTCAAAAGACAAGCCTCTCGAAGACGCACAAATAGCACTCCTCCAGCGCATGGTCTCGCTCTGGAAAACCAAGAAAGCGCCTGCAGAAATCATCCTCAACCCCACCAATCTTGAGCCTCCCACCAATGGCGCCGCCTTCGCGACACGCTCTCCTTCTCCATCGCCAAACCCAACGCCCAGCTTGACAGCTACCGTCCGCTTCGTTAGCAAGAACCCCAACTTAATGAAAGCGTCCTACCTCCTCACCCCAGACCCGACGAACACGCGTTGGATACGACGATACGTCGAACTACGGAAGCCATACCTCCACATCTACTCATCAGACGGTGATGAGATCAACGCCATCAATGTCAGTACTGCGCGTATCGACCATTCGCCTCAAATCGCGAAACTACTTGGAGGCGCACAGCAAAGCAACGGACAAGGAAATGGCGGCGCGCACAGGGACGTTGTCTTTGCTGTCTTCGCCAGGAGCAACACGTACATCTTCCGAGCGCGAAGCGAGAGGGAGAAGATTGAGTGGATATTGCGGTTAGATCAAAGTTACTTCAGCAGCGAAGGAAGCGAGGAGTCGACGTGAGAACCCGTAATGAGCCTTTGGCTGGAAAAGTTATATCTAGACATGAGGCGCCATGTGGAAGGGTTTTAATTCTTGTACCGAAGTTGTAGAACAGTGGAAGACGGTCGGTCGATGGTGTTGATGCTGTTCCCGTCAGTCCTTGGCGTTATAGTCGGGCTTTTGTATAGCTTTTCTTGGGATACCCAGAGTATAGTTGATACTCCTTTTGCGCGATAATTTAGCGTAGAGATTATGTCAATTCAGCTTCATTGCTAGACTATAGCTTCCTTCTAACCCTGACGGTGTTCATGTTGCTGGTAGTTATCACATCTTGCTGTACTGCGCAGTCCACCCCGCAAGGACTAGCTTGTTTCCAGAACCCCTCACACGCGATTGCCCGAGGCTAACCTTTGGATCGACGCAGCTTACTCGAACACGACCACGGTCTCAACGCGCGCCTCTAGCAGCATCATGGGTTTTACGTATCTACTTATATGCGACGCGATAGTTGGAACTGGAGGAATCCGGAAAAGCACACTCCGCAATGGCCAATACACAGAAAGAGAAGACGCAACATGATCTGGACGACCAAAAGCTTGGTCAGTACCTGCAGCAAGAGATATCCAATTTGAAGACGCCCGTGCTATCCACAAAGATCGGATACGGACAAAGCAATCCGACTTACTATGTCGATGATGCCGCTGGCACGCGCTACATACTCCGAAAGAAACCCAGCGGCACCATCATTTCGCCTGTAGCACACCAAGTCGATCGAGAGTACAAAGTGTTGAAAGCACTCGGAACAGTTGAAGGTTTCCCAGTTCCAAAAGTATTCTGTCTATGTATGGATGCATCAATCATCGGAACAGCTTTCTACGTGAGTGTTACATTACCCTTTGAAGGACCCTATTTCATCTAACACCTCCCTCTCCACCAGGTCATGGAATACATCCAAGGCCGTATAATAACCGACCCCAATCTGTCCACCCTGCCCCTCTCCGACCGTCGCGCAGCCTGGCAATCCGTCATCTCAACCCTAGCATGGCTTCACTCCATCGATCCGGACGCCATCGGCCTCTCCTCCTTTGGTAAGAAAACCAATTTCTACGCCCGCCACTGCAACACCTTCTCCCGCATCGAAGCCCAGCAAGCTCAGGTCCGCGACATCACCACGGGCCAGCAACTCGGCCGCGCACACCCGCATTTCGACGAAATCGTGTCCTACATACGAAGTCACCTCCCCCAGGAACGCACTTGTATCATCCACGGCGACTACAAATTCGACAACATCATTTTGCATCCTACTGAACCACGCGTAATTGCTATCTTAGATTGGGAGTTGAGTACGCTGGGACATCCGCTTATGGATGTTGTGTATGTGACTGGTCCGTATTGGAATCGGGCTAGTAAGGTGGGCATTCCTGGGGGGCCGACGGTGCAGACAGTGAGGGATGATCAGGGAGGGGATGTGTATGATGAGGAGAATCAGGCGCAGAATGGGTTGCCGAGTATGGAGGAGTTATTGGAGGTTTATGAAAAGAAGGCGGGGTGGGATCCGAGGCAGGATCGGTGGGATGTTGCGAGGGTTTTTCATTTGATGAGGGTGAGTTTTTGATCTCCATCATTCCTTGGTTGTCGCGTGGCGGAGAACTGGATGAACGTATCATTCAGATACGAGGACGATGATCCAGAGAACAGCATCAGCTAACACAAGTATTAGGGAAGTGTGATAAGCCACGGCATTCAAGCGCGAACCATAAGCGGCCAGGCCAGCAGTTCCTTCTCCCACGTCTACTTTGAAAACACCAAACGAGGACTCAACGAAGCCCTCCGGCTAGTCCGCTCGATGAAGGACAAAGAAGCGCCCAAGAGTACGCTGTAGAGAAGATGAATCCCCTTGGGGCGATGTCAATGACGTCCAAATTCCCACCTTCCCACCTTCCCACCTTCCGCGCTACAACATTACGCGTCAAACATGCTTGAAGCGCCCGCCAGCTTCACGCGTACCATACAACACGCATACACTGATCTACATCTCCACCTTCCCCATCTAATTCTCCCCAAAACTCCATCTTTCGCTCTCCACTGCACTGTCAGAGAACGTACTCCACCACATCATCATCCCGTCTCCACGCGCGGTATCTACTCGCCAAGTCCGCTTCGCTTGCTATCCGGGCATACGTATGCGAATACCCTCCCGTCACACTGACTGCCCCAGGGCAACCGCACACGCAGCACCAAAGCCCATGCACGCATTTCCGCCACCCCACACAGAAAGTCTCAGCCCCATTCCCCTTCCGATTCATTTTCGTGTCTCGACCACATCACAACGTCGATCACACATCCCCAAGCCCTTCCATACAAATCCTCACTTCAAATCCCGCCTCCCCAATCCGTATACCAAGTACATGCACATGATTCCATTCTGCATTCTGCCACGCTACCAAGCCCGCCTTGGCTTCCGTGCATGCATCAAACCAAAGAACGCTTATCAGAGCGCCAAACGCACGGGCCAATGCGGGAATCTGCTGTCGTCGTGTTCCAGTGCAGATGCATGAAATTTCGCCAAGCCAGCCAAGCTTTCCTGGCGATTCGGAGAGGGACGCGCTGGCGCGGCCACTAGCATGTGAGACTGTTGAGGTGTTTCATTTACTGTATTATCTGCCGTATGGGAGGCAGGAGAATTGTTTGGTGCGATGTCTTGGAGCGGACAAGTCTAAACCAAACTGTTGCGGAAGATGTGGTGAGGATACGTTTCTTTGGTGGTGGAGGTAGCGATGGATAGTTGCCTGAGGACGGGAAGTTACCTGGATAGTTAGCTGGCCGATCGCAATTTGGCTGTGAAGTAGTGAAGCTGGCGGGAACGGAGGAAACCTTGGAAGCGATGAGGAAAACACGATAATATGGTGGGAAAGAGCAACAAACGCGCGCATGCATTCGAACATTGTTTGTGGAACTATCTACGACTATCGGAACGGTCTTAGCTATTTCACTATCGTCCCGTCCTTCAGCCCCATCAAAGTGCAGTGCAGCGCAAACTTCGTGTCGAGAAAATGAAGTATGTATAAGAAAGAATTGCCCGTGGTATCTGTTGCCCCTTCCCGATTTTTTATGACGCCGACGCTATGCAAAAGCCGATGGATAGAGTAAAATGGATACAACTCGGGGAGTACAAAGAGTGATGGTGTGTGTGTGCATTACAAGTGTCTGTTGGCGCGCCCTAGGTCTAGTGTTGGAATGGATGGAGAGTGTGGTGTCTAAAGAAAGAAGCCTGTAGACCTGCTGGCGGCTTCGGAGAAGGTACGGAGAAGCGATGGCGGAAACATTGGGGGTATAAAAGGAGCGTGAGGCTTTTGACTCACGACAGGCGTATGCGTGGTGGTATAACGAGTGAGAGAAACGTAAACCGAAGAGAAACGCCGTTAAAAGCAAAGTCGAAAGCAGGGATCGCCTGGCGGGGAGCGACGGTGCTGAGATTACTGTGTTTGGCGTTTAGTGGTCTGCAATATCTTCGTCCATGCCGGGGTAGATGATGTCGGCGACATAGATGGCCTGGATATGCTTGAATAGGACGAAGCACCACATCGTAATGATGGCGATGGTGAGGCCGTTCCCCACGAAGAGCACCGTTTCATCTTTCAACGCGTTGCCGATGGAAATAGTGGCGATGACGAATCCGGTGTTGGGGAAGACCATGGCCCACCATCCGAGATGGAAGTAGACAGCCCACGAGTTGATGACCTGGAAGTGATGTTAGTATCGTTAAAGAACGAGGCATGGTGGCGAACTTACGGCGACAAGAGTGATCATGAAGAACCACATAGCCAATACCCAAAGGAAGAGTGCGACGATGAGAGCCAGAGTCCTGAGCAACTTCGCGTCGACAAGACCGTCACCCTGCAAGTCGAAGTCGTCGGGAAGAGCGTTGGCCATACCAATCAGGGCCAAGCACGTGAAAGAAGGCGGTCCGACAGCGATAAACATGGCTCCTCGATGCTCCCGATCGGGGTATCCGACCTGCATGAGACGACCAATGTAGTGCGCGTACATGAGAATAGCAACCGTGAATCCAAGACCCTGACATCCAAGTCCGGCAACCAGGATTGGCATTCTGGACGATACGGGCTGTGATTTGGCAATGACCGAGGCGATTGTACCCGCAAGCATGATAGGGAAGATGGGGAGCAGCCACGAGGGCATGAAGCTGGTGAGCTTGTAGGTGTGGCTGCAGAACAGGAACGAGTATTGGAAGGAAGCCAAGCAGAAAGTGATGAAGGTGTATGCCCAGAAAGCGACCGCCATAGTAGTGATTGCCCACGCACGATTCGGGTGATCCTCTTCGTACGCTTCTATGACGTATTTCTGCGTTCCGGTGATGATTGTAGCGATCGATAGGAAGAATGGCCCGAGGAAGAGTCCTTCACGTTCGTGTTTGATGGATTCCTTGAAGGATCCAGCGTACTTGGTGAAGCGGAGGACCATTGTCATTGTGACAGCAGTGAACAGCATGAGGTTGAGGATGTAGAAAACGGCGCCGATGGTGATGAGACCGGGGAAAGCGTGCGGCTGAATGGCGATAAGCGTGCCGAGACCACCAGTAGCCATTGTCAGGGTGTAGTTCGCCCATGTGTAGTGCTTGAGTCGTTGTCCGAAAGTGAGATATGGCTGGTTGGGATCCTTCCTGCCGGGGATCTTGGTGTGCTTGTCCCATTCCGAATGGCCATCGCCATGCTTGTGCTTCTCGAGATCGATCTCGTCCATCTGAGGTGGTGACTGGAGAGCTGGGTCTCTGAAAGGGTTCTCCGGCTCTGGCTGCCTCTCCTTCGTGTCGATGCGGTATCCGTTAGCATCAACCGGGCCCGGGAAGTAGCCTCCTCCGTTAGATGCGTACATGGGCGCTGGTGTTGCTGCCGGTGAGTTGGCTGCCCATGTGTTGGTGCGAGTAGTCTCGCCAGACTCGAATGAGAACTGGTTCTGTTGAGATGCGACCTGGGGTTGCGGCTGGTATTGGTTTGGCGGTAGCTGTTGTTGTTGCTCTGGCATTTGCTGTTGCTGCTGAGGGTTGGACAGACGGGAGTAGTTGTTCACATCCCGACTTGTTTGAGGAGAATGTTGACGGGGTCCAGATGGTAGACCATACTGCCCTTGCTGCTGAGGAGTTTGCATACGAGGTCCGGAAGGCAGACCGTACTGCTGATTCATATGCTGAGGCTGAGGTGGAGGTGCATACTGAGGTTGTTGCTGGTTTGGTGGGAGAGGGAATTGTCCGTTGTTCTCGAAATTAGGGCTGAAGGTGTCTTTTGTGCCAAAGGACAGGCCTTCTGGTTGGTAGCGAGTATCCATTGCTGAAATGAGAGAATAGGTGTCCTGCACCGTAGAGACTAAGAGACGGAATAGACGGGAGATAAAGGAAAGAAACCAAAGAAACTATGACCACAAAACGCGCAATAGGGACAAGTATTGACCTGCACGGGGCAATTTGATAGAAACCCAAGAGGCGATGCTCGGGAATAGACCACTGTATTAACACGCGCCGAGCGGGATCAACATGGGTCTGCCTTTCTGGTATCGGTCCTGTTTCGAACTGCGTGCCAATCTAGCGCAAATAGCTCTGGCAGCTAGTCAATGAAGCTCCACGGAGTCATGGTGGGATCTCAGAGTGCTTGGCGAGGAGGATGTGTTGCGTACATCCTCCTGGTATCCACATCAAAGCGTCGAATAAGCTCCGGGCAGCGGCCAACGCACGTGCTTCTAGATAACGACCTGAAGTCGTCTTCGCTTCATCTAGTTCCAGGAGTGGTAACTCCACCTTGGCAGTGCACGATGCGCCAAGATGTTGAGCTAGCTTCCGTCGCTTAGTACATTCAAGACGAATGCTTATCGCCTTCCTTGATCTGCATCGTGGCTATGCTGCTTGCGTACCCTGTGGATAACTCAGTGTATGATGGATAGTATTCGTGCACTGCATTCACGTAATCGCCATATTGCAGTTGTCCACTCAGATTGACAGTGCTGGGGGATCCTTCCTTACTTCATGTCCGTCATACAAAGACATCTTACCTGTCATATTTGGCCCTAGAGCGAACCTGACGCATCGCTTTCAGGGCAGCAGGACCGAATAGCTGTGACGCGGGCGTCGGCTTCGCGCCGCAATGCAGGGAGAGTCCCTTCGACCTGAGAGAACCCCTAGGCGGCTGGTATGGCGGTCTCCAATTTGGATCACCATGCGATGGTGCGGTCCGGATTCCTCCGACTTGACTAGGGCATGCTAAGCGCGGAACATGGACTGGGCAGCCAGAAAATAAAATGCGGCTCAAGCTGTCGAGGAACGGTGATTCGTGGTGCCAAAAAGGGGCGTCGAAACGGATGACGAAACGCTTAAAGCGGAGCCCGTTGCGTCGGCTTCGCTGCCAAGCATCCCGCGCAAGACGCAACAAAACAAGGGGCACCGTTTCGCAGCCCGATGAAGCCACAGCCGCATACTAGAACGCAAATAAGGTTGAGGGAAGTTTGACACTGGCGGCTCTGATTGCTTGCGTGTGTGCGAAGCGCTTGTCGGGCCAAGATCATCGGGTAGAAGCTCGAAGTCGTCTCAACAATGCCAGAAACCTCGCCCAGATCCACTCTGGTGTTTGACTCTGCTTCGGCCAAGGCTAAGCCTTAGGCAAAAAAGCCTATCTTGACTTATCGTCATTCTTGAAAAAGCGCCGAGTCCCCACGTGCGTTCCAGAAGCCTGCCCATATAGTTGATGCCGCCGCGAGGTGAGCGCGTACAAGCCCGGAAGTTGCTCGTGGAGGGTGAGTAGTAGTCAATTAGATGTAGACCTGCAAAATTCCACTCCGGCTTGTCTTCGTTATGAGTGGTTAACACGCACTGCGTCGCGTACGGTGGGTCTGTAATGATGAGTTGCTCTCTGGGCGTGGGCGGTGCATTCAACGTCTTTTTCAAATCCGACTTGAGTCGACCAATCGGACCGTGATCCAGTGTTCAAGGCAGTGCGCGCGCCGATGACACGCAGAGCCCAAAGACGATGCAAATTATGAATGATCGGAGACAAGGAAGGAACAAGGGCATGTGAAGATGGTCAACGGGGCAAGAGCTGCCGGATGATGATGATCTACACCTGGGCATGAGGCTGAACGCTAAAAAGCGGGCTGCGCCGTGCACTGCCAAGGACCATCGTTGTGCTTTTCACATGTCAACATCGCTATGATCACAAAATGCACTCCGTTGCTCGCGGGCGGACAGGACGGCGCGTCGCGGAGCACTGCGGAAGAGACAAGAGTTCGCCGAGCAGATGCATCTGTGTCGTCACTGGTTGTACAGAAATTACGCTGGCTCCTAATTTCGCAGCGTTTAAAGGCGTTGTTCACTGATTGCTTTTCCGACAGCTATGCTGCAGAGGCGCAGTTTCATGCATAGAAGTGCTTCTTGGTGTGGTTGGCTTTCGCATGTGCTGTAGAATCCTCTCATTGAAGTAACGCCGCTGAGGTCTCGGGTTGAGAAGAAAATGCCCGAGATCACCCGAAGCACCGTGGTAATACTATGTCATCACCGTTCCCGACGATGCCCATGTCTAGAATCTTATCGTATCACAGATGGATCGTGCAGCTGTGCTTGGGTACCCTTCCCTACGCCCAACGTGCCTTGTCGCCTCGTATCTTTGAAAGCAGGTGGCGAGGCCCACATGGCGACCTTGGCTTCAAAAGACAAAACAGGCATAAATGAAGAGTGTGGGTACTTCATGTCAGTGTTAAAGTGTAGCGGTTGCCTATACCATGGCTCCCCCGTAACATGTGAGGCAACGTGGCGTACAACGGTAGTATTGTCTGGTTGACTTCACCCTCTCTGATCTTTTATATCTTACTGGCTTCTTTCAGTAGCTCGCGCGTAAGTACCTCGCCTTCCCTCCTCACTTCACTGAGCCTACCCATCTTCAGCAACCTCCCTATCATCTCCTCATCGCCGTGATGGCTGTTGTGCTCAAACTCTGGCTCTTCGCCATATGCTACTCGGGCCGCATCGACTAGTATTCTTGCCGTCATACCAAAAACTCTGAACGTGGTAAGGCTGTCGATTGCGCTTGGCTCCGGACGAGGGTCATCTCCATCTGGTAAAGTTTGATGCGACGAAGGTTCTGGTGTGGATGGCGGAGAGGACCGCGAGGAACTACGTAGTAGTGTCGGAGGTGGAGGAGGTCGCGGCATGTAGAAATTGTGCATTCGCCAGCGTGACTCGTGCCAGTCTGTCCAAGAGCCTCGATACCACTTTTCGGGTCTACCGTCTTTCTGCACTGGCGGCGGGCCTTCGCCCTCCCACCCTTTGCGCAGGAAGTTGTGAAACGGCGCCGTGAAGACCGCTGCGACTTCCCTAGGATCAAGTCGCGGCATGAGCCTCTCTTCTACAGAGAGACTGTTCGTGTCAGAGGACGTGGGCACGTCGGAGGATGTCTCTGCCGGACGCAGGAATGCGACACAAGGCCGTACTCCAAGCTCAGTCTTTGCGAGATTTGCAGGGAGTTCGCAAAGGTGCTCCACAGTGAATCCTCGAAGCTTCTCCTCATTCATAGGCAACCCGATCTCTTCGTCCGCTTCGCGTCGTGCAACGTCCCACGGGGACTCTTCGAGTGTATCTGCTTTGCCTGAACCGTGTCAGCATGCACGTCCAACTCGGTCTCTGAGTGTGTGATCCAGTACCTCCGGGCAGCGCAGCCTGTCCCGCATAGTTGCGTAACTGCGCGCTGCGCATCGTGAGGACCACCTTGAGCTCGCCATGCCGGTCCGGAAAGAGCAATATGAGGACCGCCGCGCGTCTCGTAAGGGGGCAATTATACCATTGCGTCGGCGGAGGAGAGTATGTTCGGAGTCGGTCCAATGCGCGCTGTTGAGCGTGTTAGCATGATGCAGGGCCTTTTGGAGCGCAATCGTATAGGATGAGAATACTACCGACTTACAACAGATCTTGGGGAAAGCGCCATTGTCGCAATGGCTTTGCTTTGGGCGAGCCATGTTGTCGGTCTCATGAGATGCGCGTGCGTCGGGAGCGTGAAGCTCAGTGGGGTCATGGACCGAGGTTATCGATAGGCGGCATGCAAGAGCCTCGTGGCAGCCCCAGAATCTCCCGCACCTTAAATAGATGCCATGTGGAGATGGTAACGTCAGCGGTTAGTCGACATAGACAATCGTCATATCACTGAGTAGTATGGCAAACAGCAAGTTAAGTAACTTCCATGCAATTGAATCGCATCTCTATATGAAAGGAAACTCCCGATCGTTATCATCGACATGCGTGGCCATGGTGAAGTGCTACATATCCCACCGCGTGAGCATGCGTTGACGACGTGCAGCAGATCCTTGAGGACATAGGAAAGTAGCATGAAATTGCAAAACAGGACCCATCCGTCAACTACGCACCGTAAGTCTATCATATGCAGACATTCTTTTAGGGAAATCATTTCGCACATGAGAGACCAACGCCAAGATGCCGCGATGTATAGACGATTACTCGTCCTACCTCGAACCACTTTTGAACCGGACCAAACAGAGAGCACCCCTGGCCGTGCAGGGAGCTCGTATTAGAAGACCACCGCCTCTATCCAATGCACCGCTGAAGCGTTAGTGGGCAGAGTGAGGCGGCGATGAGAAGATAGCAGAGCACCACTTCTTAGATGAGGTCTGTCAAGACGTTAGCAATCAGGCTTGAGGTACAAAGATTGATTAAACACTTACCAGCCACGTTCATGGGCATCTCCTCGATCTGTGTGCTGTAGAACTGCTCGATTTCGCGCATCATGCGGACATCGTCGGCGGTGACGAAGTTGATGGCAACACCCTTACGTCCGAAACGTCCACCACGACCGATGCGGTGGATGTAGTTCTCGCGGTTGGCGGGCAAGTCGTAGTTGATGACCAGGGAGACCTGCTGGACATCGATACCACGGGCCAGAAGGTCAGTGGCAATGAGGACACGAGAAGATCCGGAACGGAACTCCTTCATGATGACATCACGCTGGGCCTGGTCCATGTCACCGTGCATGGCCGAGACCGTGAAGTCACGGGCAGTGAGCTTGTCGGTGAGCCAATCGACCTTCCTGCGGGTGTTGCAGAAGATGACAGCTTGAGTGATGGTAACGGTCTCGTACAAGTCGGACAGAGTATCGAGCTTCCAGTCCTCCTTCTCGACAGCAATGTAGAACTGCTTGATACCTTCGAGGGTAAGCTCGTCCTTCTTGACGAGGATACGGACGGGGTCGCGCATGAACTTGGTGGTGACCTCGAGAACGTCCTGGGGCATGGTGGCGGAGAGGAGAACGACCTGGGTGGACTGAGGGAGCAGCTGGAAGATGTCGTAGATCTGCTCGGTGAAACCGCGAGACAACATCTCATCGGCCTCGTCGAGGACGAACATCTTCATGTGGTCGGTCTTTAGGACACGACGCTGGATCATGTCGTGGACACGGCCGGGAGTGCCAACAACGACCTGGGGGCCGTCCTGGAGGGCCTTCATGTCGTCACGGACGCTGGTACCGCCAATGCAGGCGTGGCACTGGACGTCCATGAAGTCACCGATGGCGACAACGACCTTCTGAATCTGCTGAGCGAGCTCACGGGTGGGGGCGAGGATCAGCGCCTGGCAGGCCTTGACGTTGGAGTCGATCTTCTGGAGAGTAGAGATGGAGAAGGTAGCCGTCTTACCGGTACCGGACTGGGCCTGGGCGATAACATCGTTGCCTAAAATATGTCAGTCGCTTGTTGGGTTGTGCGGTGGTGGGGGTGGGCAAACGTACCCTTGATGACGGGCATGATGGCGCGCTGCTGGATAGCAGAGGGGCGCTCGAAACCGTAGGCGTAGACTCCACGGAGGAGCTCAGCCTTCAGGTTCATGTTGTCGAACGAGTCGGTGATCTCATCGTAGTTGGACTCGATCTGACCTGCGCGTGGGTTAGCCTAGGCTCGCAGAATTGTTTGCAGGTGAGGCTATCGTCGCCGCCGCCCTCGCACTGCGGGGTGCGCAGTTTCGAGGAGCGGGGGGACAGCACTCGGAGAAGAACTCACCCTCGGGCACGTCCTCAAGACCTTTGTCAGCCATGATTGCGACTGGGAGGAGCGACTACTGGTGCGGGACCGTAGTCGAAGTGTTGCTCGTGGCGGGGTTAAAGCGGAGGATCCTCTGGATGCCGCCGCGTGTGTAAAAGTTGTGTAGTAAAAACTAGATACCAGATCCTCTGCAAGAGAATCAAATGGGTATCTAGGGTAGTGTGTGTATTGGTTGTGTGGTGGATTTGGTGATGGAGGGACAGAGAAGGTGGGCGCTTTTTGGCTTAAGAGGTCGGCCACAAAAAATCTCAGCAGTGTGCTAGTGCCAAAAGCACGCTAGTTCAAATGCGCCCACGGCTCCCACCTAGGTCCGCCTTCACTTCCACTGGCTCGTTCCAGTGTCAGCCTATGACTCTTCTTACTCACCCTTGGTTTGCCTCCTAGTTTATTTGCAGCCGTGGAAACGTCTGTGTTGAGCAAACACCAAGCATCGTGCCCTGTCCATCTTTGACATGGCGCCAGGCATCCTGGACCACCCCGGCATCGCCACTGTCGAATCACGACCTTCGAAAAGAGTCAAGACTTCTGTGGCGACAGAAGTCGAGAGCGACGACGATGATGTGGCGGCGGCGGCAATCGCAGTCCCCTCGCATCACCTGGGTATCAAGCCAGCCGGCAATGCATATACTGCGTCCGAGAATATCAAATCGAGATGCGGACTATTCGCCAGCTTACCCGATGAATTATTGAGCCACATCTTTGAGTCATTCGAAGCCGACGTCCTGATACGCTTGGGGAGTACGTGCCGCGCTCTGTATGCCTTTACTAGGTTGGACGAATTATGGCGGGCCTTGTTCGTAAGGTGAGTACCACAGTTGCTACACACAACATTTTGCATCCTCCATCTTTATTCCTATACAGTCATTCCTACACTTCCAGTCATCTTCCAGTCATGTGTTCAGTCAGGCGGTGTATGCGAAGGAAGGCGTTCCTTGTAAACTCTCTTGGATCGGTATGACTGTGCCTGCACGCCTGACGGCGCCCCGGCCGTGGAGGTGCAGGACACAAGATCAATTCAGGGCGTTGCAGATTGCTCCCAGGATCAGGTCGTAGATTATTGCTTGATTTGAGTATGCATTAATTCGTGGTATATACGAAAATGTATCTCCATAGCAGAATAGAGCATTCTTTCTGCTTTGTACCGGGTTCAATATGCATCGCTCGTTTGCTTGCGTTGAGAATATCAAACATCGCAACTTCTCTGCAAACAAAAGCTAACAATCCCACAGCTCCCCGGCTGAAGACTTTGAGTGGCGTGGAACATGGCGAGCAACCTACCTCAAGATCCCCAGGGAGCACGTCACGTCCATACCATGCACCAACCTCTTCTCAGACACTCTTTATCGGCCATTCCAGTGCGCCCACACGCCACTGAATTCCTACGCGGCCAACATCCCAAAACACAATGAGGTAGCTCGACTATCAGATCTGACTTACGAAGAATATGCCGAAACCTGGGTAGACAAGCCATTTGTGCTCACTACACCTGTCAAGCAATGGCCCGTATACGGTACCTGGACACCAGAATACCTCCTGGAGAAATTTCCAGAAACAAAATTCCGCGCAGAGGCAGTAGACTGGCCCATGAAGAAGTATATGTCCTACATGCATGACAACGCCGATGAGTCGCCCCTGTACCTCTTCGATCGTGCATTCGCCGAGAAGACCGGCGTAGACATCACAGCGGTACCACATTCCAAGGAAGCCGCATACTGGAGTCCAACATGTTTCGGCGACGATCTCTTCAGTGTCCTAGGCGAACACCGACCGGACTGCCGATGGATGATCATGGGTCCCAAACGCAGCGGCTCTACGTTCCACAAAGATCCGAACGCAACTTCAGCGTGGAACGCAGTATTGACAGGCAGCAAGTACTGGCTCATGTTCCCCGCCGGCCCAGGCATCGAACCTCCACCCGGTGTCATCGTCAGCGACGATCAATCCGAAATCACCTCTCCGCTCAGTATCGCAGAGTACATGCTCACTTTCCATGAACTTGCACGTCAAACACCTGGCTGCAAAGAGGGCATCTGTTATGCTGGCGAAGTACTTCACGTACCGTCCGGCTGGTTCCACCTAGTACTTAATCTCGAAGACAGCCTTGCTCTGACGCAAAACTTTGTACCCCGGAAGAAATTGCCTGATGTACTAGGTTTTCTGCGTGACCAACGTGGGGAAGTGAGTGGGTTCAAGGAGGATGTTTGTGATCGCGCATACGAGCTCTTCGTCGAAAGGCTGCAGGAACAGCATCCCGAGTTGCTGGAGGAGGGCCTCGCGGAGTTGGAAAAGAAGGGGAAGAAGGGAAAAGGCAAGTGGGAGCAGCTGACGAAGGGAGACGAGGAGGAAGAAGTCGGAGGGTTTAGCTTTGGCTTTGGTGGGGATGACGATGATGCTGATATTCCGTGAAGGTTGTAGTGCTCGGAGCAACAGCCATCCCATATTTTACTCGCATACACACAGTGCCCAGCAGCTCCACAGCTAGAGGAATTGGGTTCTAATCGTAACATTCATACATTGCTATTTGCAAGCCATCTCTCGTGGGTATCATCTAATCGTTAAGTCGTATCGTACATCATAACCGCAGCGTCATATCTTATCCTCCCTGTTTTGCTCACGCTCACTTTGCGTGGTTGATGATCTCAGCGTACATGTCCTCAGGTATCTTGCTGGCAAAGCTCATAGCCACAGCGACAATTTTCTGAGCGTTCAGACCAGGCAGATTACGTAGAATCGTATTGGGGCTATGGACAGGTCAGTTTGATACGAATGTGTCTGTAGAGCGTACTCACCTTGGGCTGTTCAAGATATCCCCTCGAATCAGAACCAACTGAGCCACAATACACAGAATGTTCAGATGTGGTCCGTACGCGAAGAGGAAGTCCCATAGCTGTAAGACCTCGGGCAGCGGCGGTGTACATGCGCACATTGTGAGTACGGATGCGAAAGCGTAGATCTTAGCTTCCATATGGTGTGCCATGAGATGACCGTACAGCTTAGGGTCGACCACCTCTAGGACCCTATCCACCAACGCGAGACCTTTGTGCACACCCTCCATCGATCCCCTCACATAGCCCGGACACTCGTATGTAATGAGCCGTTCGAAGCCCGTGAAAGCCTCGACTTCACTCCTCGCCGCGTACAGAAACGGTCCGCACAGCACATTCATGCCCTGCACATACCCAATCTGCTCTGCATCGTTCGTAGTCGACGCCTCCGTACGAGTACCCGCAGTGAGAGAATGCCGCGACATCATCGAGGTATCTGGACTACCGCCGAACTCGGATAGTGTTGGTGGGGACTGCCAGCCATTGACGCGTGCTTCGTGCGCATCGTTGAGCCTCCACGCGACAGCGTTGAGCACACGTGTAATGCTATTCTGGGTGACGCGTCGTCGGAAGAGGGGATCGCCTTGAAACGTGCGGAAAGTGTCGTTTTGGATTTTGGCGTGCGCGGGAGAGGCGCCTTGACGGACGAGATCGAGGTACACGTCGGTGCGGAGGGGAGGCGCGTTGAGCAGGATGAGCCAGATGTATATGCGCAGCTCGGACTGAATCAGTATAAATTAGTATCCAGAGATCATTGAGCGATTCTAGATTGCGCCCATGCGCAATGTGATCGTATGGGATAGTGTGGAGAACATACCATGCCCTCGCTGTTGGCGGGAATGCCCTGGGTCAAGATCGTGTATCGCAATTCTTGGAGACCTTCCTCTGGATTACTCGCAGATGCTCCTTTGAGCAGCAGCATATCTAGGTTCGTCATTTTGGTAGATTGGCTATGAAGGGGTTGGATTCGTTCACAATTCGAAACTCTGGTTGGGGTCTCCGCATGGCGGTCTGCACTGACGCCTTGGCATTGGCCCTGGAATCCTCGCCGCGGACCCGCGTCATCCGAAGACGTTCACTACACTATCCTCAATGCATACATTGCATCTACATTTGGTATAAGTTTCTTGTTTCTTAGTTCGTTGAGAGTTAGGAACCCGTCCTTGTGGTTGCTACTTGTACCATTCTATTTCATTTGTGTCATCCACAACCTTGGAAAAACGGGTAGCGACGAACTGTGAACACCCACAGAACACCCACAGTAACATTTAGTTATTCCACTGCGCTCTCATCTTACTTACATTGGCAGCAACTGCCAACATGTTTTTGCCACGAGAAGCTGAGTACAATCGCAGCGAGTACAAGCGCGACACCAAGTACATTGCTGGATATCTTTTGAAAGCTTCCCGGAAATGCGGTTTTGTGCTGACGCCTCCCAACGACTCTTATAACCATAAAGTTTGCGAACGTGGCTTTGAGCCAATGGCTCAATGCATCGTGGACAGTCCCCAGAAGACACCTATACCATCGTTTATACGCACAATCTTGGTTCGGGCTCAAGAGCTGCGAGTTCGACCAAAGTCTTTCACGTCCGCCTCAGTGCCCAGCGCATAATTTTCCCGTCTGGTGCCTACCGGTTTTGCTTCTTCTTCGGTCGCTCTGTCCAGAGAAACTTGGGGATGAGGACCATGTCGAACGATTCATCTGTCGCAACCTGCTTTCTGGTGCTCCGCACTCCCCCGATCTGGAGTTCTTCGTGCAACGACAGGACCTAGAACGATTCTTCTATGGAAAAATACCGCAGGACATTACGAATGCTAAGAGACAGCGGGAACTTATTCAGTACGGCATAACTGATGCAATCAAAGGCCACTCGTACCGTACGATCAGCCAGATTGGGAAACGCCTTATGCGAAGCAGATTCATCCAGAGTCCTTCTAATTTAGACCCTGTGTTAGAAGATCGCTTTAATCTGCGCGAATATCCGTTAACTCCATAGGAAGTCGATGAATCGACCCGTCGGTTTTTGAACAGTTTCGGCGATAAAAAGCGAGAACATGAGCGAATACGGCTGTTCAACTGGCCAGTTGACGCGGTCACTCCCAAGGGAAGGACGTACCATAGGCTCTATTTCCACGAATGCGACAAGATATGGGACCCTGTTCCGACCTTGCGGTCCATGATGCTATGGCGCGAGGCGGATGCCGTCAATCTCAACTTCCGCACCCCGAAGCTTGTCCTCTCCTGCAGCGACATCCTCTGGGACATCTTGGACATGTTTTGGAAAGACCCAGTTTTCGAGAAAGACCTAAAAGGATAAAACAATCTCCATATCTTGGCTTTAACTGTTGTTTGTCGAATTCTGACCCTGACCTCCAACGAGATCAAGCTGCGCCAACGACAGCCAAGTCTCCCAGTGAAGAGAATGGACCAGCTCCGCGAAGTCTACAACGTTATGCAAAAGTATTACCTGCGTCCCGTAAAAACCACGCTAGGCGAAAAGACCTGGGCCGGCGATGTCTGCATTGCGAATCTAGTCAATACAGAAAGAGAACCCCAGATCGGCGAGTATTGGAGTGCAGTGAACTTTTTCAGTGGCCGCGACATATTCGGACACCCTGAGCAGGACATTGACTCAAACAATCTGGGGCCTGCTGCTGCTGAGAATTTGTACAAGGATTGGGACTTTGGCGGGAGTAAAGAGGAGAGTAGGATGTTCAACGCCGTCTCCAGGTTCCACGCTCGACGGGGTTTGAGTGCAATCGTGAGCAGAGCTCTGGAGGGTTGCTACTGATAGCCTTGTGTAGGCTTATCGACAACTTCCTTCGCCAAAGTCATAAGCTAGTGGTCGTTGACAAGGGCAGCGCCGAGCATGCATCTTTCGATTGTTTCAGTCGCACTGTTTCTACGTGGGCCACATGTTCACACCAGCAGGCTGAGAGTGCGAGTGCAGTGAAGGAGAGAATATCGTTGAAATGATCTCGTTATCTAAGGAATGTCGTGTCGTCATGATATGTGTCCCACCAGCCTCTAGAACGCCTTGGAATATTGTATACAAAAAGAAAAGCAACGCCATGAAACCTTCGAAATTCTTCTATCTTCTCCTTGTGGACGATGTCGACGTCTTCTTGTCATCCGTCTTCGTACTTGTACTAGTCGTTTTGGGTGCTGAAGTTATTGTCGGAGAGGAAGTGTTTGTCTGCGATGCCGTAGACGAAGCAACCGTGCCCGTAGCAGACGAAGAGGATGAGGATGAAGAAGAAGCTGGTCGAGTGCTGGTGACTAGCGTGCTAGGTCCCTTTCCTCCATTGGCCCAGTACTCCACAAGCGCCTCTTCAACCTTCTCAGGTTCAGTGTAAGCCTCCAGAGCCTCAAGCTCAGCGCACTTCTCATAGATGTGCTCCCTCTCGTCGTCGTGGTCGTTGATATCCTTGGAGCGGTACTTCTCCTCCATCGGGTCGATGAACTTGGTTGTCTCGGGGTAGCCGAAGTTGGCAAGGCTGGTGACGTTGAAAGCAGCCATCATGTCATGGTCCTCGTGGATGAGGTTGTGGCAGTGGAACATGTATACACCATCGTATGGGGCGTAACGAGCAATAACTGTAACCTTTTCGTTGGTACCAAGCAAGACGACGTCCTTTAAAGCTTCTCGTTCATAGGGCAGAACGCTTCGTTTACCTCCGGTGCGGCTCAGGATCTGGAAGTCGACGAGATGGATATGAACGGGATGGCTCCAGCCGCCGGATGAGTTCTCAAGCTCCCAGACCTCGACAGCGCCGCGCTGAGGCTTTGCGAGGATGCGGTTGTTGACGTCGGCAAAGGTGACGCCGTTGACTGTCCATTGGCCGTTGGTGCGTCCGAACTTGAAGCTCCTATCGATACCACTCTTCTTCGGTGGGAACGGGACTGTGCGGAGAGAGCCTGGCAGAGCGCCGTTGCCGGCTGTGCTAGAGACGGAGGAACCGACAACGAATCGCATAACCTTGTCAGTGCTGTTGTAGTCCTCGTCTGCTTGCACGTCGCGGGCATTCTTCATCGTTACGTTCTTTCCGGCGTATGTGCTGAAGTCGACGACGATCTCCCAGCGTTCAGCCATTGAGATCTCGAGGTTGTCGGTTTGCACAGGCTTGGACATGAGACCAGTGTCTGCGGCGATGACATGAAACGGAACCTTTTTAGCAGCAGGGTCCTCGAGAGTGAGCTTGAAGGCACGGCTGATGGCTGTGTTGAGCACCCTGAAGCGGTACTTGCGTGGCTCCACCTTCAGGTAAGGCCATGGTTGACCGTTGACGTGGATGACATCGCCCCAGAGGGAAACGGTCTCGCTTGCCGGATCAAAAAGCGTGCCGTCACTGTTGTACTGCTTTGAGGCCAGTGCCAGAGGTACATCGTATGAGCCCGAAGGAAGCCCTAATCCATCCTCAGCAGGGTCATGGAGAATGTAGAAGCCCGCTTGTCCGAAGTAGGCGTTCTCCGCAGTATGATGAATTGCATGGTCGTGGTACCACAAAGTCCGCGCACTCTGCTTGTTAGGGTAGTCTATAATCATTAGCGTTCATGTGGTATAATGCTAGTGACAGCCGGTACTCACAGTAGTCTTTGTATTGACCGTTCTTGGTAGTGTCCTCAGCCCATCCATCGAAAGGTGCTCGGCTATAGGAACCATGAAGATGCACTGAAAGATCTTTGGGGCCGTGATTCTTGAAACGAACAATGGCTTCACGACCTTTGGTCATGCGGAAAGTAGGCCCAGGTGATACTCCATCGTACCCAACAAGGTTAGCCGGCTTCAGCCCAGGGTAGACTTGCTGTGTGAATGGCTTCACATCGACCTCGTAGAAATCAATCTCATTCCCTGTGGTCTCGTTTCGGTAGGTGTATGATTTGGCCTTATCCTGGGGGATAGGAAGCGGGTTCTGGAATATCTGCTTGTAGACTGGGCTCAGCCAATCGTCGTCGCCAGCAAGTGCTTGTGATGCCAAGAGGGCTGTGACTCCGATGGAAAGATAGTTCTTCATGGCGTAGTGAAGGCGGATGAAGGTCGGGAGATGAGCGGATATGATTGAATCAAGCTGATGCTCTGTTGTACACAGGCGTCTTGGAACACTTTATACATCCATACCTCATGGTAAACATGAGCTAAAAGGTCTCGAATACGCCTACTTCAAAGTATTCAGCCATACCGCAGACCCCACCATCCCTTATCGTCGCAAGTATATTCTCACAAACATGGGATGTGAAGTCTAGGGCCGGCATGAGACGCCATTCGGCGTTCTCGCTACTGTCGTCTGAGTGTGTCGACATTCATCGTATCGCAGTCTGCTTCAAGCCGCTGCCTGGAAAGGCCGAGAATATGGGATCAATGCCTAGACATGGCTTGAAAGGCTTGGTATAAGCAAGAGCTAGGAGATGAGCGAAAGCTGATGAGACTTGGCGGCCAGTAGGACGACTAGACCATGTTGAAGGAAGACCATGAGTGATTACTCCATTGAAAAGTGCGGAATGATTTCGACCAGAATCTCCGAATCGTGCACGAGTACATGATGCTGAACTCAATTTTGACTCACCTGGATCTTCTCGACCACGAGAACCCCAGGTATTCCCTGCTCTTCTCCACGAACACGTGACCGATACCAGTAGGCCAAGTGAACAACGAAAAAGTTGCAGAGTCTGTTTCGGGAAGACCGACAGTCTCAACTCGGAAAGGTGTAGGTAGGAAGATCCTCGTCTACGGTTGGCATTCTACATGCCTAGACGACGGCTGGGTACGAGCGGTCAACACGATTCAGACCCTCCATGAAAACTTTCATAGCAGTCTCGCCCTGCTAGGGCTGAACATTGTTGCCAGCGTGTGAGCTGTGATGCACTAATGCTAGTGCATCGTGGCACGCGAGAGACCGGTCAACTTGGCCAGGCTTGTTTGGGAGCCCAGTCGGTCCAGGAATAGCAGTTCCGCGTCCGGGGGACTGCTCGCCAGTGTGCCGGTGCTGTGTGTGTAAAATCATGGCAAGCAGAGAAGCCTAGAGGGAGGCTGCGGAAGGGGAGGTCCGGACTGTGACCAAGCTGTGATCGGCGCTAGACTAGCGCCCGTCGGCCTTGGCGTGGAGATCGCTCAGCCTGTCATTCGAAGCCCTCGAAGCCACCACGCCTCTCCACAGCTTAACCTCAGCTACCCCGTAATGCAGCATCAGCGCGGAACGAATGCATGCCGAATGCACGGCTCATTTCTTCCCTTTCCATTACACAGCTTCACTATTGGTCAAGTCGTACCATCACGTGTACGAGCTTCAAATCTTCTCCCGTCACAATCCGCAAAAACAACTGCGACGCCGAACTGGAGTTGACCCAAGAAAGAAATCAAAAGCACATGAGAACAATAAAAGCTTGAGTTTTTCAGTAGCCTTGCGCGTACCGTCAAGCCTCAACACTGGATGGCATGTTTTTACCACGTAGAGCCACGCAGCGATTGTCTAGAACAGCTGCCGCACCACGCTGGAATCAGAACATAGTGGAACGAGAAGACCCCCACTCTGGCCCGATAGCGGAATGACAGTAGCAAGATCATGCAATCGCCATACCAGAGTGGAGTCTGTCCTTCACGCTTACTTCGCAATTGATTCCGAGCTGAGCTTGACTATGGCACAGCGTCGGAAAATATCTAGCAGGGGAAAATACCCGCTAATTCGACATACATCCGCTTACCCCTGCGACACCCCGCGACGGCACTTGGACACGCGAGAAGGGTGATACTAAATCGGGGTCCCTGTTCCACCAGCAGACCCATGCCAAACGTATCGCCTCTGACTCTCTACTCCCTCGTACAAACCAATATTAGCTTTCCAACAACTTGGTGGCATACAACCGCTCACACTGCATGGAAACATTCTATGTCGTCTCTGCTGTCATCGTGTTGCTTCGCTGCCTATACGATGGCGCCGCCATTTTCACAAGTCCGATAAGCTGAGGCTGTCAGCGTGCAGTAGCGAAGGACTAGATCGGAATTTTGCTGCACTTTTCCACTCTGGTCTCACCGATGCTGTTCGAGAATGTCGCCTCGTTCAATAATGACTTGCAGGTTGCCAAGTCCGCTCAGCAAGACACAAAAGCTTGGCCTCTACTAGACCCATGGAAATACGACGAGCCTCAGCTGTGGTTCCCGCTGCTACTGCAATGTCGTGTCCGGTGACCTGGTAAGCCGTCGGCCCTACCGCGCTGCTCTACCTCGGTCTTGTGGCAGGCAATAGTTGGAGTCCGTTTCTCGTATATCTCGCCTACTTGCGGACGAACGATAGGATAACAATAAGTCTATAGTCTTGTCACATGTGAGACTCATACTTCTGGAAACTTAAGGGAACGCCATCGCGAGACTAGAATAGCATTCCAGGCCTGCCCGCACTCATGTTGTTTGCAAACCCTTCAGTAATCAGCCATCTGTGTTCTCTCGTCCAAAACCGAAAGCTTGTTTCTGTCTCACGACTAAAGTCAAGGATTACCAAGCGAAAGCCTTGCATGGTGCACAGCAAATTCTTTGAACTGTACGAATTACACTAGCAATAGCTTATTATGCTTTGTTGAGGTGAAATCTCATGATATACTCATCATTATCGCGCATGTGGACTACATTTTTCCAATCACTGCATACATCTATGACACGTTCCAGATCTATCGAGAGAACACTAAACTAGTCTTTCTGGCAACTGCATCGAGGTCGGCGAGACTGCGTTTGAGGTAGCTCTACAATAGAACATGACCAATCGCCACCATCCAGAACAGCACACATTCTGGACCTGTCCTGCGGTCATCAATGAGGCCACGGTGTGCGGGACGAAGTGAATCCCGCCGTTGCTTTTTGCGATGCCTCGCTAGTCTTGCCTGTTTCCAATCCGCCAAGGAGACGAGATGATCGAAATTGCTCCAAGAAACCGGCCACAATGTTTAAGCCGTTTCCATTTAACCGCCTATCTCTCGAGGACTCTGCATACACCAGAACCTTTCCATTGCCAAACTATCATCGAAGTCCTTGTACGTTACACGTACACGAGGAACCTTCCGCTCCATAGTCTTGTTGAAATTATCTCTGGCTTCCTCGATGTAGTCAACCTCATACGGGTTTGCACCATAAGCCTTGGCATCCAAATCATCTTCCTTTTCGGAATCGTAGAACACTCCCGTGGCCGAAAGTAGTAGTTCGAGATGCGATAGATTCTCGAAAGCACGAAACGTGGCACGATCGTATTCGCCCTGGCCCTCCTCCTGCTCATCCTCATCAGTCCCTGGATCTACTATCTCGGCCAACATATATAAATCCGAAGGATCGGCGCCAATCTGTATGGAGTGTACTAAGCTTTCCTTTTTCCTCGCTGCTCCATCGCGTATTTTCCAGAAGAAGTCTTCGTAGTGTCTCATACAGATGAAAGACCAGGTAATGAAAGGATAAGTCAAGCTGATAGCCTCGGTGTAGGCTTGTCGGCATACTTGGAGGACATTGAAAGCAGAACCGTGAGGTTTTATCGTCCTCCACGGTTGTACGGTTGTTGTGAGGGTAAAGGTCCAGATGAGATCGCGCAATTCGCGGGGTAGACGGAGTAGAGGCGATTCAGTTGCACTGCGCTCTGCGCTACTTAGTATCAGCATGTAATACCTGAAGTAGTGCATCATGCGACTGACATGGACTTTTGCCAGTCAACTTTTGGCACAACATCAAAGACTCCGTTCTCTAATCTTGACAAGGCTGTGAGGGTTTCCGGTTCTGGTGACGTGTTATAACCCCAGGCTCTCATTGTGGGCGTGGGGAGGTAGAACAATAAAGAGCGTACTTACGGCGGTGTGTCCAGGCAGCTATGCGGATGCGGGATGATGTCACCTACCATACCTAACCGACACTCATGGATTCATCGGCTCGAAACCACGACTCATCATCACACCCTACTTTCCGCGTATATCACATATTGAGCACCGAAGACAAATACAACATGGGAATAGCTAAAGCCAGTATTTTAACGCGTTATCATTCTCCTTTTTGAACCGAGTACAACAAAACCCTCCCAAAATCCCCATCTACCCCATGAAAACTTCCCCCTCCCAAACCCCAAACTCGATCCCCCCAACCCCCATCTTTCCCCTCTCCTCCTCAACCCACCCTTCCACCAACATAACAGCATGCCCTCTAACCAGCGTCTCCCCTGTCTCATCAACCAACAAAAGCAGCACCATCCACTCTCCTCTCCCATCTTTACCAATCAATGGATGATTATCTGGCTGCGCCTCCACCCCGGCCCATTTATACAATGACGAGTACGGCGTAAGAGTCGGCGGAACAACAGCTTTGAAGCGAGCAAGGAGAGAGTCGTGAAGAATCTGTGGCACAGTATCACGATCTACCCCAACTTCAAGTGAAACATCTCCATACACGGCAATAAGCACGGATTTCGGTGCTGCGCCCATTCGCGAAGTGAGATGCGGCGGGAGGCGTTGAAACGACATCTCACCTCCTCCTCCTCCTCCTCCTCCAACTTCTTCGTAAACAGCAAACTTCGCATCCACAATATCAAACACCATCTTCTCCTTTCCCTGCTCTTCTTGAAATCCTACCCCCACCTCTCCCTCCCCTAACGCCCTTGTCTTTTCCAAGTTCAACTGACGACTGACAGCCGCATACGCTTCCCCTTTCAAACATGCAATGTCGTTCACTAGACACGTGTACAGGTACTTTGGTAGCATCTCCTTTCCCTCTCCTTCTTCTTCCTTGTTGTGGGTATACGCTTCATCGCCCTCCGGCGCAACGAACCGCAAGTCTTGTGTGACGTGCCCAGAACCCGTATCAGGCATATCGAGTAGATCTCTGAAATGCAATTTCGTCCAGCGGAGGAATGTGGTAGCATTAGATGGGGTGGGGTCGTGAAGGCGGGGGTGTACGAGGAGGAGGCCTGGTTTGGGGCGCACTTGGGCGGTCGTTGGTGAGGGTGTGGGGGATGAGGAGGCCATGGCTATGAGTGCTGGTTATGATCCACTTGCGGGAGAGAAAGACGCTATTTCTTGGGTCTTTATGTGTCTGTCGAGTTTCTCGTTGCTTTTATGTTCCGCCCGCCGTTGTGCATCCTCGGGTGGACGACGGCAAGCGTGTGGAGTGCCGAAGCTGCAGATGCACGGATATGCTGACTGCATATCAAACGTTGCATTTCTCGCGAAGGGTTAGTCCAAATCTCTGCTCGGCTCCCGAGATATGCACGTAGGCTAGAAAACGAGGCTTGGAAGGTGCAGCATACCCAAAGAAGTGAATGTAGTTTGCTAGATGACGCACCACATGCACTTTTGATGGACCCATGCGCGGAGCCTACATATTTCGAATATTTGATTTGTTTCAAAGAAACTCAGTAGATAGATGTGCACGTCTCGATCGACAAGGCCCTATTCTTACAACGCGGAATGTCCATCGCGCTTCCTCCCACTCCATAGTCTCAATCCTCGGTTCTTCAGTCCCATTCTCCCAGCTTGACAACACGCCCCAATTTCGGTATACCCGCCATTAGATAAAAGCAAGCACGCACCGTAACTCCTGTTATCCTGATGCTAATGCCACCGCCATGGTAAACGCCAGTACCCTAAGCGTTCAAGAAAACCACATCAGCGTATTACCACAACGCTCGCGAGTCCAACCATTTGTATTCAGAATCTGCCCGGTCCAAGTCGTCGGATGCCTAATTCGTCGGTTGCCGAGGCAAATGCAGAAATATTGTACACTTTTCAATCTCGACATCCTCTTTCTTCGCAGTGCCGCTCTCGGCTTGACCCTTGCGCTCTTTCTCTGCGACAATCTCGACTTCGATGCGATTGACGCCAGCTACGAGTTTCGCTTCGAAGAGTGGCTCGCCCTTCTTCTTACCGCCCTCGTAGCTGGGACTTGGGCTTGTGCCGTTGATGCCTGCTGTGACAGGAACACGATTTGCTTCGAGTGTCTTGTTGCCGTTCACGGTGACGAAGAGGCGGTACATCCGGCTTGTAAGCGCAATAGGAACCTTGGGTACAACTTGGATGTAAGAGTTGGATGGCGCAACCACCATTGTGGCACTGTACATGGTCTTTTGTTTGTTTGCCAGGATGCTAGTGGACCATGGCTTCGACGGGTTAAGCGCTGGATGAGTGTTGAGCGTGATTTTGGGTATTAGTGCTTCGTCGACGCCTGCCTGTGTTAGTGAAGGATCTATTGAATCGGGAGTGCTAGACTTACTCTTGAGTGGCACCTTTCTGAAACTATCTACGCGGGCTACTGGTGGAGGCGCGTAGTAGGTTGGCGTTTGGAATGAAGGAACGTGGTTTCCATTCTGCAGCCCAACACCGTTCGGATGTGGACTGCCACTTGCCTGGCGAGATACACTCTGCGGTGGGGCCATGCTCGGGTGTGGAGTCTGCGCTGGTACACTGAGTCGTGCAGCCTGACTATCCGGTGCGGTGCTGGCCGGCCTGATAGCACTCAGGGCAGGTGATTGTACATCTTGCTTAACACCATTGACTGCCGGCGGAGATCCTGCAGTTTTGCTCTGGGCGGCGGAGAGTGGTGCAATCGTCGCAGCACCACCTCTCGGTCCAGTAAACGGATTGGCAGGTGCAGTTGGCGTCCCGGCTTTCCCAGGTGGAGGCTGAGATAATCGGTTGCCCACGCTGTCAAGAACATGTCGTTGTTGTCGCAGAAGGGCATCGTTATCAACAATGACGCCGGGCGTCGCAGAATCGCGAGCACTTGGAGTGTTGCGCTCTGATCCCGGGCTCGGCTTCAGCTTGAGCTTGAGCTGTTGTTTTGGGGCCGCTGCGGCGCTGGACATGTTAAGCTTCAGCTTCGGTTGCGTTGGCTCGCTGACTTTGGATCTGGCTTCTTCGAGTTTCTTGTTGAAGATTTCCTATGCTGGTCAGTACTCAGGTATGAGAGCATGCAGACAGTAGACGTACTTCAAGCTCGAGCGAGAGGTTGTAGATGTCGCTACCATCTTCGTTGTAGATACGAGCGTTCTTCCAAATCAGACTGAAAGCTTCTTCGAAAGCGTCCCAGCTCTTGAACAATGTATGGCCTGTCGGAGCCTCACGTCCCACTACTCCGCGAACCTTCTTCTGTATGGCGGCCAGCGACATGGGGTCTTTGATCAGTTGGTAGTAGTCCTTCAAGCTGCGCGACGGGAGGTTCTGGAAGGGTAGGAATATCTGCAGTCCTTGGCTGAAGGGCGTTAGCTGGCTGGTACTTTAGCACGAAGCATGCAACTTACTCCTCATAATCGATAATCTCCCTCACGATCTGCTCCTGTGCCTGCTGGAACGTCTTCCCTTCGTACTCAGCACTATCGTCGTCATCTTCCAGCGCAGCAGACGCCGACTGTCGCAGTTTTGACGGTGCTGGCGTGGCCGATGCGGCGATAGCGGCCGCTCGTCGAGGGCGGTCGGCTGTATCTTGTGTAGCAGGTGTATGTGTGTGGGCGGTTCTTGGTGTTGAGGTAACGCGAGGGGAAGGTTTCGACGGGGTAGAGTTGTCTTCGCCCGGGATCGGGGTGGCTGTTGCGACATAGTTGCCGTCACGGTAGGCGGGGTTGTGCTTCACCATCCAGTTGGAGGCGGTCTTGCGTAGGCGCTCGGCATCTTGGTATATGACGGAGTTCTTGTCGTTGAAGGCCTTTGCGTTGTTGACCAGTCTTTTGCAGTCGCTTTCGACTTGAGCTAGGGACGCGTACTCGCCGTTGTTGAGTTTGTTCTCGATGGTATCAATAGCGATAGGCAGTTTCGTGAATTCGTAGTAGTCAGGCACCTCGGCCTACATGCAACTGTCAGTGGATCTGGTCTACGTAGGCAGCGCAATTGGGACATACCTTATCGGGAAGAGTAAGGAAGTGGACTGCGATGGGACGTCCGCTGCAAGTTGTCAGAGGGGTTTCCTAAGTTCGCACACTGGGTAGTATGGAGGCTGCCAATGTGACAGGCGTGAGAGGGCGTCACGTACGTCTTGTCTTTGGCCTGCTTCAAGCTGTCGAGGAACTTCAAGCCTGCCGTCGTGGTCGACTCGACCGTCTCTGATCTGGAATTGGGCGTCTCGGCCTGCACGGAAGCGGTCTTCTGTCAGCATTGCTCCCATTGTTGTTTGAGCAGACTGCCCCCATGGCTGACTGCATCGCCGGCGCGCGCGTGGTGTTGAGGGAGCGATGAGGGGCCGACGGCGGTGATGGCCTACTCGTCGAACCCCCAGGTGTCGCGCTCCTGGCCTAAGGAGCATCCCGCAACGCGCCCATCACGCCTCGTGCATCTCCAGGACACGGCCGACGATGCATCACCCACCACCACCGACTGCACGTACCGTCCCTTTTTGTCGCTTCGCAGGGCGCCCGTCGTGGTCACCCGCTGCAGCACTCGCGGCTTTGCGCTTGGCCGCGCTCTCCATTTCCGGTTGATTCGTGATCGCGTAGTCGGTCTGAGTGGTTTGCCGAGCGTCTCGAGGCGGCTGAGGATCGTGGCGGCGGTGCAGTGAAATGCGCGTTCCGTCGTCAACCCGGTGGACGCGCCGCAGTGTTCAATCTAGGCTTCCCAGTTTTGCCAAGCACATGCGCACGGTCCGCTTGCATCACCAGATGCGTCCTTCACCACACCATGCCGGCGACAAATAGTAAACGCTTTCCACTTGCAGCATCACGCTTCAAACAGCAGCATAAATGTATCACCCATCAACTGTTTCTAGGTAGTGGGGCCTGGTCGCTATCTTCCAGGGGTATACTTGGGAAACGAGATCTCCGCTAATACTGCAGCAAACTCAACATGTTTGTAGGATCACGCCAGAAACAAGGAAAGTCGTTCAAAAACCCCCTCTTACTTCTGCGCCGGCTCCGACGCCTTCTTCTCGAACTCTGCGCGCGCCTCCGCTTCCTTCATCTCGCGCACCTTGGCTAGCACAACTTCCCGGAAGATGGCACCCTTTGCGATTCTGCTTAGGCGTCCGGGTCCCTTGCCTGTGTCTGCGTTCTCCTTGGTTGCCAAACTCTTGTCCTCGGAATGCGATGCAATGGCTTCGCCTGCGGCCTCGCGGGCGTTGGCGGGCACGTCTGCCTCTCCTGGTACATCCTCTTCCTCGTCTTCTTGCATCTTGAGCGCTTCGATGCGGTTGGCAAGCTTGACGAGCTCGATGCCGCGCTTGAGGCGGGCCTTTGCCGCGTACGCCTTGATCTCTGGCACCAAGTTGTGGTCTGTAGCAGTGCTTCCGCTGAGCCAAACGTGCTTGAGGGCGGACTAGTATTGTTAGTGTATTTCAACAGACGGTGACTGCCTGCTCATACTTCACTGGTTGGTCGCTTATCTGGGTTGGGCTCTAGCAGCTTCTTGATGAATTCCTTGGCTTCGGGGCTCACTTCCTTCCAGTAGCGCTCGTGGAAGATGACGCGACCGTTCTTGCATTCCTCAATCAGGTCCGCAAGGTTCTCTGACCGGAACGGCGAGTATCCGCACAAAAGTGTGTATGTAATGACGCCCATGGACCACATGTCAACGGGCTTTCCGTGGCCCTTCTTGAGCATGACCTCAGGAGCAGCGTATCCGAACGAGCCAGCCATGGTGGTCAGGACTTCGCTCTTCGAGTCAAGCATCTTGGCGATACCGAAATCCGCAAGTACGAGGGAGGAGTTTGCGTCGCGTGTGAGGTACAACAGGTTCTCTGGCTTGAGATCTGCTCAGTAGTTAGCTTCTGTTGTTGCATTCGAGGCGGAGGATATACCTCTGTGAACGACATTGTTCTTGTGGAGGTAGTTGACTGCATCGAGTACTTGTCGGATTGTCTCAGCGGCGTCCTTTTCTGTGAACTTGCCCTTTTCGCAAATGCGATCGAACAGCTCTCCTCCGGTCGCCAATTGGGTCACAATGTAGTACTTGTCCTGGCAGGTGTCAGCTCCACAGTCCCGTAGAAGAGACCCATGTCGCGCATACCCTTGACTCGAACCAATCGTGGAACTTGACAATGTGAGGGTGCTTCATGCGCTGCAGCATCTCCAACTCGTCGTACACCATCTGCTCGTTGCCGCGCACATTCTTCTTCAAGATGATCTTCACAGCGACCTTGCCCTCGGGGCAGTCAGCTTCTCTGACGATACCGTAGGTTCCGGCGCCGAGTGTCTTTCCGAAACGGTATCGTGATCTGTGAGTGGCATGTTCAGTACACGTCGGGGCGCAGGGCAGCAGGGTACAGACTTGCGATCATAGCTGTCGGGCTGGCCGTGCAGCTTGTTGAGCATGTTTGTCACTAGACCAGCAGTCAGTCTTGAATATCGTAATGCGCAACGCAGAGAGGGAAGTACAACTCATGATGGGCGAGCTGGTAAGCAGTTATATGACTGCCGCGAGCGTCGTCTCAGGCTGAGGGTGAGATTTGGGATGCCTATCAGGCGCGTTCAGCTGGTGGTGGGGGTGGGTGAGGGGTAAGAAACAACAGTTAGGTAGCAATGCTGTCGTAGGAGGAAAAGGCAAGGCTGCAAAGGAAAGTCGTGAAAAGGAGGCACAGAATTGGATCGGGTCAGCAACAAAGGTCGAGCGTCTTGGAAGGCTTGCTGGAGTAGCACCTAGCCTGGCTGTGGGGCAGGCGCATTCGACGTTCGTGTCCGCCTCGCGGCCTCCAGGGTTTGAGGCGCAGCGCCAGCGGATGGCTCAAAACCTAGCAGCAGCCCTCAACGCTTTCTCCATGCCACATTTGTCAGGCTCAATTGAACACAGGTCGATGCTACCACGTACTATCAGATGAACGGGCGGGCATTACATGCACGCTCTGCTGCAGTATACACGCGTCGGACAGGGTCAACAGGGTGTGGCACCAGTCACTGTCATCTTGACTCGCAAAGCATGGACATCTATCTGCTCGCAGCTTCTCAATCATATATCTTAAGAGCCGAATAGTAAACGCCTCTCATAGTACGAAAGAGCTCGTACCTCTCTTAGCATTCCTGGCATTCTGCGCTACCATGTCGAGACTAACGGCCGCTAGACAATACACGATTGCATACGCAGTATAATTCTGGTGCACCAGGAAGACGCGACCCTTCCAATGTTTGTGGAACGCATGCGCCACAGAAGGAAGGGCCCAGTTCATGCCAAGAAGGAACCGCTCGTTTGGTACCGCAGTCGCAAGGCTGGCAGGTTTGCATGTGGAATTCCTACGTCATGCCCATTCCACCTACATAATCTGGGCCTCGATCGACAAACGCCCACCATACCACGCACATCACTTCTTTATTCTACCAGATCTCCTCTACAGCAGCACTACACTCCGATTCCCATACAAACTCCTTCGCATAAACGAGCAACCGCACAATCTCCACTATGGCTATCGGCATCTTCACCATCCTCGCTGGCTTGATCGCCTTGGCCGCCGGCTACTTCTACTTCTTCGGTATCTCCCCAGAGATGAAGCGCAAGATGGAGAAGCAGGCCCTCCAGACCATGGGCGAGAACAAGATGTCCTACATGGCCAAGGGTGAGTCTCTCCTTACTCCCAAAGACTGCCTAGCAAACACTGACATCTCCCAGACCAGATCAACAAGCTTCCCACCTCCGACCAAGAAGACGTCAAGAACCTCAAGCAAGGCATCAGCAACCTCGCGGGCGGCGCCATGCAGAACCCCATTGGAGAGCAAGCTGGTGAAAGCGCTGATAGACTCACATCTCCGCTCACTGGTCGCTAATGCCTCTTCTTTTGTACAGTCCGAACGGCAACCCAAGTCTGGGATCAAACCAAGGACGTATCGAAGAAGATCTCGGACCGGTTCCACTAGGAGGCCGTCAAGGCGTGTCTGAGGGCATTGCTCGAGTGTCTTCGGGGGTCGGTCATCGCATCCAAGGAGACGGTTCAGAGGGACGTCTGGAAGAAATCGGAGTAGCGACATGATAGCAGAAGGGGAATGTTGGGCGTACCCTCGGTAGGCGTTTGGTGGTTCCTTTGTGGCTCCTCTCATGGTGGCCTTTTCCTTGTACACCATCCGGGAAGGTTTGGTTTGAACTCTCACGACCGTCATGACTCTCATAACGGCCTCCCATATCCCTAATGAAATCTTTCCTCGTCGTCTTGGTAGACTTGTTTCAATCACTCATCATCCAACGTGTACCCCACCGCTCCACACCAGCCACGCGACACCCTCCCACCCGAGAACGATCCCCCAGAACACAGCCTGAAACCTCACCTTCCTCGTCTTATGCTGAAAATAGTGCATGCCTGCCAATGCTCCTGGCCACCCTCCCACCATCGCCAGTGTATGCAACGTCACTTCTTTGACCCTCCACTCCAGATTCCGCGCCTGCATCTTATCGTAGCCATAGAAGAGAAACGTTACTCCGCTGATGAAACCGGCGTAGATGATCGAGTATACGGGTAGCTGCGAAATGGTGTAGAGGCGGATGAGCGTGACGGTGGGTAGAATGAGCGATGCAGTACCACAGATGGTTGCGATGGTCAAGGGTCGGTGGCGGGGACGCGCGCGTGGTGGCATGCTTGCGGGCGTTCGTGGTGGCGTGAGAGAACCCGGAGGCTCGGGCGCATCGCGAGGGGGGAAGGAGCAGTATTGGCGACGTGCTGGTGAGTGATGGGCGAACGCGAGCGAAGCTTTGCCGATGCTCTGTCGATCTCCCGTGCCGTTGGGGGTTGGTACTTGGACGGAAAAGGTATAGTTCTACCGGAGGACTAGCGTGAGGTGATCAATTCGGCCGCGGCTCTTCATCATCAGCTTTGCCGTCGACGTACACGGCCTCACATGCATGATGGTGCGTTGCACGATCCAGGAGGATATGTAGGTTCAGCTATCGTTGCTCTGGACAATCACCACCCTCGAGGTACTACAAATGATCTGGAGAAGCCGCTCTACCCTACTTCAATCCTCCATCAACGCAAGATGCACCACCAGAAGGCTCTTTCGCATTTCACGGGTAGAAACGACGACGTTCCTCATCGTGAGCTTTTTGGAACTTGCCCATGTCGGATGCCTGTGTTGAGTAAGTGAGGCTACCAAGGATGTGGTATGGTAAGAGTAGGATTTGGAACTTACTATATTCAACGGCACAACACGGGCACTGGACAAACCATAGTCTTCGAGGTATACTTCTGCTTCTTTGGCGAGTTCGCATGTTTCCAAGCATTTCATCGCCATGTACCACTCCTCCTCGGTTTCGTAGGAGAAAGGGCCAACGCATTCTCTCGCGCACTACTTGTTGTCAGACTTTGGATACTGCTGAGATCTACTCTCCAATCGTACCTTGGTGGTGGCTTTGCCTTCGGATACGTGGCCACTGGGATTGGTTTCCGGAGCTTCGATGGTGGAAGCTTGCTGTTCGTTGGATGTCTGCGCAGTGACTGCAACGGCACTGCACAAGACAACACCGAGGATGTTGGTAAGGAGCTTCACGATGAAGGAGTTAGTTTCTAGAACTTGAAGGCTGAATTGCTTTATGAACAGATGTGAACCCTTTTGACGCATTCGGGTGAGATCGCTTCATGGTGACGTGGAGTTTTTTTGAGAGTATAGAATTGAGGCGTGTAAATGTAGATGTCAGAAGCATTCATGCAGGGTTCATACAGAAGTTATTCTGGTTCGTGGTTCTTGGAACCCACAACCCACGGATAATGATTTGGTCCTACAAGAGTCACTCCGATTTAACATCCCACCAATGTATGGCTGCAGATTCAAGGGCATGGTATGGTAGGAAACACTGCTCATGATACGGTTCAATGCGCCCATCCCATCCAAGGGACAGATTAGACATCCACCCCTACAAAGTACAATGAAAAAAGCTGATGAGGCTACATTGCCCTAGCGTGTTGCAAACTTGGGTTTTTATGGTAACATAGACTTCAGGGCGTTCGGTTCTTACTTTGCACGAGGTGCGCCGTTGTATGAAATTCTGACACCCTACGACAAGCACCTCCAATCGGCAAGCTGACAATGATGCTGTACAACACATTTAAACCTGACCAACCACTAGTCTGGAGGCAAGAAACGCGAACAATAAGAAGATGTATTGCTGCCACGTACGAAGATCATTAGAATAGCGCTCCCACAATATCGCAACCTCTCTTCATCCTCATGCGTGACCAGCACTCAAAGCACGCCCAGCGCCCTTCAAACCCCTCACGACCTACTAACAGGCCCCTGATAAAACTTCCGCAACACCTTCTCCTCCTCATCCATAATCCTCCTCTGGATCTTATTCCTCAATATCTCAATCTGACGATCATACTCCCAGCGCGGCGTATCCGCACCCCTCATACCAATAAATCTCGCAAACATCCTCATCTTGATCTTCAACCGTTCCAGTTCGCCTAATTTACAATTTTCTGGCAAGGTGTCGCTAGCATCTAAGAACGGCTGCTGCCAGTTCATTGTCTGTGGATATTGGCTTGTGAGATCTGTTGAATGGGTCTGAGAATAGTAGGTGGCTAGAGCGTCGAGTTGCGCTTCGGTGAGGAGGAAAAGATCGAGCATTGTAGAGGGGAATTCGGGGGCTGGAATTCCTGTCTCGACGTGCACTATGGGAGCGATGGTGAGGCGCATTTCGGCGATTTTGTCCGCAAGAGCTGGGTTGCGATTCCAGGGTGACATCTTCCTTGCTATTCGCCTTTGCACAATGCTTGATGTTGGGCTTTTTGCTTTGTTGATTCCGTTTGTATCGCTCATGCGTCGGTGAGGCATATGTCCGTTTGGTAAAGGAGTTCTGGTCAGGTAACGATGCTTGCTGAATTAAGAAGTTTGCTGCGGGAGGACGTGTGCGACAATATTTGGTATGGACCAGCCGGAGTGTGTAGCATACAGGGTTGAGGGGTCGCCGTGGTATATAAAGGCGACACAAACGGGCGTGGCGGCTGTCAGAAGAGAATGAGTTTTGTTGGAGCTTTGCTCTTTGTTAAGACACCGCCGCTCAAGACTTGCTCTTCTGACTCTTAGTATCTCGTGAAGAGTAGAACCTTTGTCTTTCTCGTGTCACGTGTTCATTGTCTCCGCGTGGGTGGTTGAAGGTTGTTGCCGCACAATGTCGCGCATTCCATAGTGGCGATGATAGTAGCTGTTGAAGGCGAGGGGCTGATCACCCTTGTTGAGGATGTGGTGGCGTGTTGGCTGATATTGTGATGCGTTGGCAAATCTTTCATGGTCTGAACGCTGCTGTACAGCTCGGTTTCGGATACGATCAACGGCGAATTTGTCAAAATTCTTCGTTTTCCAAAGCTGTGGTTCTGTCAATCGAATCGAAGGTCTTCGGATGCGTAAAGTATCTGAAGGCAGATAGCACTAGCGAGATAGTGTCTCAAGCATCGATAATGGCTTGAAGAGACACATCGTTCTCTGCGCCACCAACTGGCTCGGTACTTTTCCAGAACTTGCTCAAGTGCCTTGCGCCACTATGAAGGAGTCAGTACATGCTCGGAACCTTGAGATATTGTCTTACCTGTCGCATAGAATGGTGACGATGCGATGTCCAGGGCCAAGTGTCTTTGCAAGTTTCGTGGCAGCGACGCCTTCAATAAGTCAGTACCGTCCACTGTTGAACGCTTCACAACTTACAGTTCACAGCACTAGAACTTCCAACAAATATACCGTCGTGCTCAACCAACCAGCGCGCCATGGAAATTGCTTGGTCATCGTTCACTCTAATGGCGTCGTCGATCAGCTCTCTGCCAACATCAAAGTTGTGAGTCACTCTGTTGATGCCGATCCCTTCAACGATGGTGTCCACTTGGTGTCGCCGCCGGGTTCCTTCTCTTTCTTTGGGGTCGAACATAACACCGTACTTGACACGGTTGAACAAGCCGCTGCCAGGGGGATCCGCAAGGACGACCCTGATATTGGGTAATTTGGACTTCAGAAATAAGGCTACTCCAGAAATGGTTCCTCCAGTGCCAGCGCCGCTGACGAAGGCATCCACGCGACGCCCAGTTTGCTCATAGATCTCAGGTCCCGTGCCAGTGAAGTGTGCGCGCCAATTGGCTTCCGTTTCGAATTGATCGGCAAACAGTCCTCTCCCTGACTTGTCGGGACTTGCAGTGTGCTCTTCTGCTCGCGATCGTGCGAGGTTGACAAATTGCTTCTGATCCACGATAGGCGCTGGGCGCACTCTTTCTACTTCGGCACCAAGCTTCAGGAGGAGATCTGACTTCTCGATTGCCATGTCGTTTGGCATGCAGCTTCGCTTGTCAGCCAGCACACTCGTGTCTCAGATGATGACTTACATGTGTGCTTTGTAGCCTCTTGCTCTACAAATGGCGGCTAACGATATGCCAGTGCTCCCCACAGTGCCTTCGTAGATGGTGTCACCAGAGTGTGGGATTAAAAGACCCCTCTCTTCAGCCTGGTATGGAACTCAACAATCATGACTGATATAAACGGGAGGCAGAGCAGAATATTCTCTTACCATCTCGATGATGCTCAGAGCGACCCTATCTTTCGGACTATTGCCAGCTCCGTTAAGGAACTGTCAATTCACGTTAGCGAACATCTGAGGCAAATGCATGTAAGATTTCTACCTCAGCTTTTGCGAGTATTTCACATCCCGTAAACTCGGAAAGTGACTTGATTTTGATGAGGGGCGTGTCGCCTATGCATCCTTCAATGCCTTCCTTGATGTTGACTGCGCCTTGCCCACCACCGAATTCCAGTAGGCTCTTCTTCAGCGTTTCCAAGTCATTGACCTTTGCGAGTTGCGATAGCCATTTTTGCTGCTGTGCAAGAGTTTGACTTTCGTCATCCGTTCCTTCTATCAACCTCTTTTTGTTGTATACATTTGTCAGAGCAATCCCCAACAGGAAAGCGCCCAAGATATAGTACTTGGAGCGATCTGACATTGTGAAAAGTTGGGGAGTTGTGGCGTGCGGTTTGCAAAGTTGACGCAATCGGAATTGTGTGGTATCCCCGTCTTGGCGCGGCTGCCCGCAAAGCTCACCACGTGCATTCGCGCGGAGAATACCACAGCTACCACTGCTGTCGCGACGCATTCGTGACAATCGTCTCTGGCGCCAATGGACTCGCCGCTCGCCACGCAGCTCTTTCGCCAGCTGTTCTCGCATCGAGCGTCGCAATGTCTTGCCCGCGGAGCTCGACCAGCGCTGGCAAGCGCCCGCATACCACATCACCAAAGACGAGGCAAGGCCACACGGCTGGGTGAGGGAGAGACGAAGCGCGAGAGCAGATGGACGCCGAGGAAGAATGCATTCCCTCACGAGAGGACGGAAGAGTTTGAGAGATACCCAATGGTCACAGCGGACATGCTGCGGAGTCGGAGAGAAAGACCGCGCAGAGTCAAGATGTTGTTGCGCGACTTTATAGAAGGTTGGGACTCTTATATGTGTTGTAGTGCTGTACTAATGGATGTATAGACAGCTTGTACAATCCCAATTACGGCTACTTCTCCAAGCAAGTCGTCATCTTCTCTCCCGGCGATCCATTCGACTTCAACTCCATGGGCTCTGAGCACGAGTTCTTTCAGCAGCTGCGGCACCGCTACACCGCTTTCGAAGACGATCTCGATTACCAAGAACCGAACGATCTGCGCCAGCTCTGGCATACGCCGACCGAACTCTTCTCACCCTACTACGGAGAAGCAATCGCACGCTACCTCGTAGAGGACTACAAGTACAATTTCTACCCATACCATGACCTGAACATATATGAAATGGGCGCGGGTAATGGTACAATGATGTTGAACATTCTCGACTTCATAAGAGACGTGCACCCAGACGTATACGAGCGGACCAAGTTCAAGATCATTGAGATCTCCAGTCAATTGGCCGACTTGCAACAAAAGGGTCTCGGCCATTCCGCATATGCGCGAGGACACTCTGATAAAGTGGAAATCATCAACCGCAGTGTCTTTGACTGGAACATCTACGTCTCCTCCCCCTGCTATTTCCTCGCATTGGAAGTCTTCGACAACTTCGCGCACGATGCCCTAAAGTACGATTTTGAAACGGGCCTCCCATATCAATCCCACGTCGTCATCGATCCTCGAGGAGAGCTCTTTGAGTACTATTCCCGCACCATAGACCCTCTCGTCACCCAATTCCTCGAGCGCAGACACGCCGCCTGTACCACGTACCCACACCCGCTGCAAGGCTCGCGACTCATGAACAACCTGAAGAGCTTGGTACCGTTCCGCTCTAATATGAGCATGCCGGAGTACATCCCAACGCGGCTGATGCAGTTCTTTTACATGTTGTACGAGAAATTTCCAAACCACAAGTTGATTAGCAGCGATTTCCATAAACTGGGCGATGCGGTCGAAGGTATCAATGCGCCTGTTGTGCAAACGAGGTATAAGAGGCAGATGATTCCTGTTTCGACACCTCTTGTAAGTTTGCTATGGTTGTGCTACAAGACAGTTACTGATACACCCAGGTGCACCAAGGTTACTTTGACATACTCTTCCCCACTGACTTCGAAGTCATGGAACCCATGTACACGTCGATAACCGGACGCTTCGCACGAACATACCTACACGAAGATTTCATGGCCGGCAGGGCGGATATCGCGGAGACGACTACAAAGAATGGCGACAACCCCTTGCTGAGCTGGTACAAGAACGCCAGTGTCATGATCACGGTATAGAACGGAGCCATACGGTCCTTTCACGGTCATCATGTAGGAGAATAATATGAAGATGCCAACATGCATTGGCAGCTACTCAGGCTCCTGTCCCTTCCATGTCTCCTTGACAGCACTCACATCCATCTCACATACCTCAGCATGTCTCAGTATCGCATGCGCCTTTTTCACAACCGGCGCATCGATCATCTTGCCATCCAATGTCCAGGCCCCTCGCCCAGCTTTACTTGCCTTTTCATCTGCTATGACTACCCTTGTCGCCCATTCAAGCTCTTTTTCCCCAGGACTAAACGCTTTGTGACACACCGCGACTTGACTCGGGTGTATACACTGCTTGCCGTTGAAACCTAGTCCTTTGCCATTCAAACACTCCTCCTCCAGTGTCTTGAGCCCCTGCTCGCCCTTGTAACTCGTACACACCAAATCAATAGTACTAGGAAGTCTAGCAGCCCTCGCCGCCGTCGCAATCGCACTTCTTGCATATAGGAATTCCATAAGCGAAGGTGTGCGCGTAAGACTCATATCCTTAGCAAAGTCCTCTGCTGCAAAGACAAGCCCAGAGATATATGGCGAAGCAGCGCAGATCTCACTCAGATTTTGAATCGCCTTTGCGCTCTCTATCAGCGCTATTATGCGCACAGGCTCCCTCTTCCCTTGTGTTCCTGCACTAGGATGTCGGTCGGGCGAGAGATGCCGTATCACATCGGTGACGAAATGCAGGTCTGCAGCGCTTTCGCACTTGGGCAGCATGATGGCATCGAGGTGCTCGCCTTTGAGCACTTCGGTCAGGTCATCCAGCGCGAGGCCCGTGTCTACGCTGTTTATCCTTACGCACATCTCTTTTATGCCGGCGGGTCGCGGCTTGTTGAGGATGGAGCGGAGGTTGGAGCGCGCTTCAGGCTTCATGTGCGGGGCCACGCTGTCTTCGAGGTCGTAGGTTACGTTATCGGCGGTCATGGCGAAGGACTTTTCGAGCATTCGCTTTGAGGAGGAGGGCACTGGGGGGTGTATTAGTATGGTACGTGGTGAAACTGCTTGTATGGTATGTGAATGTGGAATGATGGAGTGGTGATGGTATACCGTACATGCACGCCCTCCGTATAATCGGCGCTGCCATTCTGCTTGAGGATAGATTAAATTCCTTCTCTCCGGTTACCTGTGTCGACCACCAAAGTGTATAAGCCTCAATGGCAGAAAGTCATATACCCGTTACACACCTCGGACACTGGAGCGAGCCTATGACGTGCGGGGAAGTCGCACCTGCATCTCCACCAAAGCTCCCCCCAAACGCCGATCGCCGACGCGTCCCTGAGAAAGCCACGTGAAGCTGATCTTCACACATCTCGGACTGTTTCCCCCAGCACCACGCACACCCACACGGCACAAGCACCATGGAGAACGCACAACAAGAGCCGGCGCCTGGTTCGCTGAGCTGGAGACTGAGTAGCCATCCCATCACGCTGCTTACTTTCCTCGCCTTTCGCATCTGTACGTATCCCGAACCTACAAGCTGCAGCAGGCACCATATTACATCCACAGCTAACCCGCCCATACAGCTTCCCTACTAGTCTACCTCCTCGGCCTCCGCCTCCTCACCGCAAACTTCGTCATGATCTTCATCATCACTATCCTGCTCCTCGCAATGGACTTCTACTACCTCAAGAATATCGCCGGCCGCCGCCTCGTCGGCCTCCGCTGGTGGAACGAAGTCGATGCCAACACGGGAGACGGGCGCTGGGTGTTTGAGAGTCTGGATCCGGAAACAGGGCGCCAGATCAATGCGACGGATAAGCGCTTCTTCTGGCTCGCGCTGTATGCGCAGCCGGTGTTGTGGGTGTTGCTAGCTATTGTCGCGCTTGTCAGCTTGGAGTTTATCTGGTTGACGCTTGTTGGTATGTTGAGACTTGTTCTTTGGAGGAGGGTTAAAGAGAGAGAGGGAGAGACGTGTGCTAACGTTTTCGTCTTAGTTATCGCGCTCGTCCTTACCATTACGAATACCCTCGCCTTCTCCCGATGCGACAAGTTCAGCCAAGCGACGGGCTTCGCCTCAAATGCCATGTACGGTTCGGGTCTCGCGAGGAATCTCGCTGGCGGCATGATCTCTGGGCTGTTCAGGCGGTGATACTTGGACGTTTTGGTGTTTGCGCGAATCTCTCGTTTCTCTGGCTGTTGAGACAAGCAGGAGAGTCTTGTACGACTAGGCATATGGTCTATTACTTGGAGTCTACCCAGGGCGTCTATGATACCCTATATCGATCTATCAACTCGAGTTGAACGTTCTACAAAGCTGGTGTCCAAACTGTTCTGCTGACTCAATAGCCCCTCTCGCGGTTCACCTCGTTGATCAGTTTGCCGTTGTCTCGGTCCCTCTTAATGTTTTCAATCAACAACTGGAACGCACGGTCGGCATACGCGTCTGACGCTCCACTGCAGTGCGGCGTGATCAGGACATTTGGTGCATCCCACAGCGGATCATCCTTAGGCAGAGGTTCAGGATCAGTAACGTCAAGGGCGGCACCACCAATATGTTCCTTCTCCAGAGCAGTAATGAGAGCCTTCTGGTCGATGATCTGCCCCCGCGCGATGTTCGCAACGTAGGTGCCCTTCGGATTGGACTTGTGTAGAAGCTCGAATTCCTCAGTAGAGAGGAGATGCGTAGTCGCTTTTCTGGTTCATGTATTAGTGAAAACTGATTGAATCGTCTCGCTTTGCATAAATGGGCGGATAACTCACGTTAGCGGCACAGCAACCACCAATAGGTCGATTTCCTGTTTCAGGAACTCGTGCACATCTTCTTTGCTAGTTCCGCTGTACCATGCGCTGGGGATGCTGCCATCGGGATCACCAGTTCCAGGGACGATGTAGCCGTTGTCGTGTTTGGACTCTGGGGTTTTGCGTGGTGAGGCTGTGTAGGCTATTACGTCCATGCCCATTGCCTTTGCTACGTGAGCGACTGGTTCATGTCAGCCCAGTATTCAAATACAAAAATCGTGTAGTTCACTCGTATGTCTGGTTGTTACGTACCTTGTCGACCAATGCTACCGTACCCCAATATACCCACTCTCTTTCCCACCCGATCACTAACACTATTCCCCACTTTCTGGTCCCAAACCTTCTTCTTCTGGTTGTCATAAAGCTTGGTGTAGCTATGACTGTGCACCAAGTTCATCATGATGACCCATTCGGCAATCTGCGGGCCGTGAACGCCGTTGGCAGAGCATAACGGGATCTTAGAGTCAGTGTAGATCGGATGGCTGGAAACGTGGTTTGTGCCTGCGGAGAAGAACTGAATGAGTTTGGTATTTGGAATGGACGATGCTGATTCCGGGAGCCAGGATAGGGTTCCAATATAGGTTGCGCGCTTGATGTCTTCTGGGATGATATTAGCCATGTTGTGTAACAAGTGTGATCGCGGGAAGCATGGAAGCTCATCAGCTAGGGATGATTGCGCATATTGGCTGATTGGTAACGCGTGAACCCATCATTTCGGTTCCAACGTCTTCTTAAAAATAACCAATACTCTGCAAGTGTGCATGTCTACTGCCGACTAACCTTCAGGTGCGTTCATCTCCGACTTGCCACCATCCCACTTGACTTGGAAGTACTTTACTTCCACATCGTCGAAAGCTTCTCCAAGAGCTTTCAAGCCACGCTCACATAACTCTCGAGGCCAGTGCAATGCGCATAGCACAAGCTCCTTCTCTTTCGATGAATTTCGAGACGGTAGATCTAGACCACCTCCCATCGCGACCATGCTAGCTTGCAGACGAGTACCGCGTATGAACTAGAGGGGAGAGTGTGGATCCTTTTGCTGCGCAAATTGGGGATCCAGGGAAGAGGTGTACAGTGCGATGTGCGGATTAATCGTGGTGGCTATGGCGAGAGTTGGGAGTCGGACAGAGGTCCCTCGTTGCTTGGTGATGATGATGGAAGTGGGGATGGAGTTGGTACGTACACTGAGGTACGCTACATGGTGGGGTATCGCCTTCCTTACCTTTCGACCTGACCCTTGAAGTCATGACGTTTTCAGACCCTTGAAGTCTAGAACATGTACACATTTTGTGCCATATGTCGCAACTCCATTACTTGCTTTTGTCAATAACGCTCTCCGGATGAGTATAAGTAAGAGCTAGGCAGATAGGAAGATCTGTGTCTGGTATTGTGGAGAGACATAGCTTCTATGAACATTGTATTTGTGAGATGGGCGCCTTTGTTAAAAGCTCATCTTGTGTGACGTTAGATTTGAGCTGATTCTAAGAGTTCTAGCCACGCTCTGTGATGCAATACTAGGTAATCTCGGTCTGGGATTCAGGATGTAGTGGAGTCCACAGCCAGCAGCCGTCACACGACCACGCTAATTGCACCGGTCGACATACGCTCGTCTTTAGGACTCTATGCACTTTCGGGTCTTCATCGCTGGTCTGCGCAAGGGCTTCCTGGCTTTAAAATTGAAGGGGGCAACAGAGACGTGCAACAGTGTTGACGGATCCTGGTGAATTAGTGCACTTCAGCTCTATCCAGTATACACAACATATTCTTGTGCTCATGGTAGCACAGGTATGACGAGACATGTGTTGTTCCAAGCCCGCAATGCTAACAAGCATACTTTGTGTGGATGCCATCGGTCTTGATTGTGCGTAACAGGCTCGAAGGCGACTGGAAAGAGCCACTGTAAGTGAGTGAGGAGCTGCACGACTATCACACCGAATTGTACGAAGGGAGATCCTGATGCTATAGGCGACGCAGAAGAGAACAAATCTTTCCGCCGCGGACCAGTCCACTTTTCCTGTTCAGGCGCGTACAGAAACGGAGCGTGGTCGTAAAGCTTGTCAGGAGCCCTGCGTGCATCTTATCGCACACAAGCTGAAACTGAGTCGTCTTTCATGCCTTGTGTGGGGCCTCAACGTCCGACATCGAAGCCACTTCCACCGCCCATGCCGTCGTCGACAACTCTTCTATCGGTCCGTCAATGTCACAGTACGTCAGGCTATAAGTGCCGAAATTATAACGTCTGACAAGTCAATACATCCGGCAGTAACATCCCTCGCTATCGCGTCCAGCACTTCCCCCAGAGCACATCAGCCCCCCAATCTCGGTTGCTCTCACGGCCTGCTGAGCCGAGCCGTTGGATAAATCCTCGCTCGAGACGCGCGGACCACGCAACACCCTGGTCGCGTCAGGCCGACCACCCTGCGGCCCAGATACCTGTTCCTGCAGCTCGAGCCGAGCACGCGTTCATGCCTGCTCCTAAAGAGGCGCTTCGCTATACCGACAAAAACAAGGGGCCGTTGTCAAGATACGCCCGTGTACCCACACGTGGAAGGGGGACCTTCTCTTTCCATAACGTTCCTCCGTCATGTCAGTCGCGTGTCTTCCCGGGGAACGATGTTCTGGAAACTGGGGCCTTTTGTTGAGGAGGATGTGCAAAGGGAAAGAGTAGTGCAGATCCCATCTCTCTATGCAATGTGAATGTGACCTGATTTCCTTGCGCCTGCAGCCGCGGAAGTGGAAACGATTCTTTTTGAAAGGTGGAGTCGAAAGACTGCATTGCATTGATGGGTTCTGGTCGCTACTGCTGGGCGGAGAGGTACGGAGTACGGAGGTGTCAGGAATCCCTCTGAAAATGGTATAGCGACCCAATGACATGGTGAAGAATGGGGCGTAAGCACGGCATAACGCTCATTCGCTGTTATCGAGTAAAGTTCGCAAAATCCCGCGTGCGCATGTCACTACACGAAAGACTAGTCAAAGTCTGTCTTCAACACGACGTCGCTGATGGACCGGAGCAAGGGTTCCATCATCAGGGAGGAAAGGATATGCCTTCCATTACCACGTTTTCTGGGCGGTTTCTTTTTGCTCGGCGACGTCTTCCCTGACCCTGCCAAGATCGACATATCAAATGCTTCGAATTTACCCATATTACCGGTACAAGCCAGGTCCCGGCCCGTTCAAGAGCGATCGCACAACGGCATTGGACGTTCAGCCGATCCATGCAGAAGCGGACGGGTGTAGCGACGCGAGTAGAAGTAAGGTTTTCGATGCGTTCGGCTCTCGGGTTATGTATTTTATTATAGAATAGCTATACTTGCTATATATGTGAGCTATGGTAGAGCTACTACCAAGGCAAGCGGGTCTTAAGCTCGCGTGGAAGGCAAGCGTGGGAGCCGACGACCTTGTGGCTTCGTGCAATGCTGAATCCGGTACATGCGAATGATCGACCCCGTACAAGGGCGAGAAGAGATCGCCTGTAATGATGATACAGGGAATGATGAGTTGCACCGAGTTCCATCCCGTGCAAGAACGAATGTGTAAGAATACAGTAAGAAACGACCTGGAGAAAGGAACTACCACGGCCTTGGCCAGGCGACAAGACTGTTGCTGTTTCAGTGACAGACTGTCATCTGCATACGCATCCGTGTACTCTTTCATACAAGGCGATGTGTGCTGGGGACGGGGGTAATGGTGCCCAACCCCTCATTCGCCTTTGGCGATGGATCAGCGATAGAGTGTGTGAGGAAGTTTTTGAACTCTATATCTGCAGTAAACCTGATCAGATATGCCAAGCTAGTGGTCTGACATGTAGTGCAGAGACAAAAAGGGAATGGCGTCACCCGTTGACATGAGAATGGCTGCGTTGTGGTTGATCCGCATCATGGTCTCGCGCAAAGGCCGCATATTCTCTGTCGCGACCCATGGCCATATGCTGGTGCATGGCCAAGTGTACTAGTCTCACGACTGCAACTCGTTGAACTAGGCACCTCGATTCGGCTCGCGTGTAGTGGCGGGTAAATCAGGCGGTTGATTTCATACCCGCAGCATAATCATCCCAGGTTCAGCACTAAAATGATGTGATGGAGTGTAGCGAAGGAAAATTGTTGTATTCATGCTCAGATCTTGGAGTCGTAGTCTGGAGGATGCAGTCCGAGTCCTCCTCTTGCCATGGATGATCTAGGATCCCAGTCGACATGGGTAGCCGCCCGAGATTGGGGCCTTGGAGTCGAAAAGCTCAGTGTCGGGCTCTTGTAGTCGCGCTGAGTTTCTTTGTGGAAATGATCAGGAGTATCCGATCGCTCGTTTCCCATTGCGTAGCTAGCAAGTCCAGGAGTATAGTATGTATCTGCGGTCGATTGCGGCTCGAAGTTCTTGAGTTCGAAGTGGCGTACATCCTCCTGGGGATTCCTAGCGTCCAAAGATACAAATTCGCGGTTCTTGCTGAACTTGCTTCTGATCAAATCTCTCCAGCCGACCACCATGCTCCATCGGCTAAGCAGGAAGAATACTTGGAGACCTGCAATCGACAGCATCATCAAGATTGCTGTCACTGTAGATTGGTCGACAGCGAGGGATTGGCCGAGTGCATAGCATGGCTCGGGGCCTTTCTCGGCATTTGTTACCAGACAAAAAACATACGGAAGGAACTTGTCGAGGTCCTCAGTGGCGTGAGATGTTACGGAGTTCAGCCAGATGAAAACGATAGAGAAGAAGATGACGTCCACGAGGATAAAGACCACGATCGTTATGCCGCGCCACTGGAGGTATAGGACTTTGCGAACACGTCGGTAAACAGCTCGTGCAGATCGGTTCCGTATGCTGGTCGTGTAAGAGGGGAGGCCAGCACTGCTTTGTGTTTCGGTCTTGTCGTCGCTGAACATGTTCTGAAGATACACCTTGATACAGTATACGAAGCTGATAGCGACATTAGTAATGTCGTCCGAATGTCTCTCCAGAGTGACTTACGTTGCGACCTGGATAACCATAGCTGCGCCTGCAATGGCCAACAAGGGACCCCAAAAGTCCTTCATTGAGTGCTCGGCGTTGACGTGGCAAACGTCACCGAATCTGAACGAGACTCCAGTGATCGTGATAGTGATGGTGAAGAAAGTGGCCGCAACCGACCAACCCAGACCTTGCGCCCAGTAAAAGAACTTCTGTCCTGGCGTGACGTCCCAGCAGATCTGGAGATGCATCGAGAGAGCGCGAATGAAGATCCAAACTGCCATTGACATACCTCCAGAGATGAGGAAAGCACCGGAGAAAGCACATGTCAGACTCGTGTACATATCGTTTGGAGTGATTTCATCGTAGCACTGCTCTGGCTGAGCACCAAAGGGTATTACGAAGCCAAGCTAAAGTCGATCAGCAGATACAGGCTGGGTAGACCGAAGTCAGACTTACTGCCATGAGAATTGCGGCTATGATGAGACAATAACTGAGATAATGTCGACGAGTCTTTTCGGCCGGCAAGACCAAGTATGTGATCAACAGGATGACCAGACAGATGAGGCCAGCCACATTGAGCGCTTCAGCCGCGCGATAGGCGGTATTGAAACCTACATAAGATCAGCAATGTGAACTTCAATGTGGACTTTGCAGGGACCTACTTTCTGGGTACAGGAAGTCTGTCAAAGGACAGGGCAAGCAGCAAATGAGTGGACTGCCTGGTAAAACTGGCGCACAAAACCTTCCGGCAACAACTATGAATGTCAGCAAAAGTATGAAAACAATGTCGGAGCACTTACAGCCGTCGAGTCCAAATTGCGAGACATCATAGAAAGGCGGCGGGCACTCTCCCCGAAGCAATGTGGTGTTGGCCATCTCGAAAATTCTCACTCTTCTCACCGAACGAACCGAAGCGTTCAGTTAATATGCAGCATGAGAGTCCTTCCAGCGGTGATCCCCACTCTTGTCCGAAGTGCGATGTGACAAGGTTATAGGCAGTACGTGGACCCTAACGACAAGACTGTCTCTGGGCTTCAGTCAAGCGCGGACGTGGGCTGGCGCAGGATGGCTTCTTGGAAGACAATGCCGTGTAGATGAAACCGGTGACAGTATAGGGAGTGTCAGGCGGAACGGATGTCGCAGATGAGAAAACGAAACGATTGTGGAGTGAGTTGGTTGCCGTTAGCTCGAACGCGGAGAGTCTAAAGAGTGAATAAGGTTTTTGGTCGGATTAAGGGCGCGTAGGGCCGAGCAGATGTAAAAAGAACGACGGGACGTTTTGGCAGAAGTAAGAAAAGCCGTCAACGCATGAGAGCGAAGCCGCAGTGATCCAGGAAGACGGCCTGGTCTTGAAGGTGGCTCCTGGTTGGGCGGCCTGGGGGTAGGTCAAGTGGGTGCGGCGATCCAAAAGCGAACAGACCATCTTCATCCCTGCAGGTACACTTCTCCCCTGGTTTAGCGCGGCCTAACCCCAGAAGCTTAGTGGCCAAGACATGCAAAGACGGCTAGGATTCGTAGCAGAGGCGGGTCTGCAGACAAGGATTACGGTTGGGTTCAGGAACAGGGCTCGCATGCGCAAGGACACTGGCTCGAAGGAGCCGAAGGCAGCACGGTCAGCTCACATGTCTTTTCCCAGCTCGTGCATCGTGATTCGCGACAACGGACAAAGGGCTTCCCACACTGAAGCGCGACAGCATCCAGGACGGAGTCAACAGGCGTCTAGCAAACATCTTTGCGGCGTAGCACCTCACGGAAGTTGAGATTATAGGTCCCCCCTTCCAACATGATCCTTTTGTGGAGAGCTCCAGTTCATCGGTTCTGATGGTGTTGCGATGGAGTCGAGACTCGACAGGCTGCCTGCAGGATTGGCTTTACAGCCACCACGGATCTGCGAGATTGCTGCTGACTGAACGCCCAGCACTGATACCATCGCGAACGTCGCACTCTCGTAAAGAGCTGTCTGCCGCGTCCAATTGACTATCGGCAAGGACCCTCCGAGAACCGTTGAGAAAATCAATAGCTCGCTACAAGTGGTTGCGGGTCATCGTTCGCAATCCCTAGCGGTTCATCGCTGACGTCCGGTGGCGGGAAGCCCGACTGTTCTTCGATCCACTTGGCCATCCTTGAGAGTGGTCATCGATCGAGGTCTCCTGCTGTGGGACTGTGAGCTTTTCAGCTTCCTTGGGCTTGCTCTGCCGGTTGGAGTAAGCAAAAAACACGCGGGAAGCACGAACTGTCCCATAAATCTCCGGTCTGACACCTGCGTTGAAAGCCTCGATCGTAAGCTGATCCGAACCAGGCTCCGGTGAGCACTGGGTGGCGTAGTCAGCTCTGCAACGTCCGGCGGTTTCGAGCTCTCTTTACCGCGTTAGCGCCGCTTGGTGGGGTTCCCCAACAAACGCGTGCCGACGCGTAAAAACTTCTCGTTGTTTTGATCGGGTCACGATACTGACTCGATTAGGACAGGCTTCTTCGTCATTGTGATGTTGCGCCGCTGACCTACGCGAGGTTGTGCTGTCCAAACGCTGGACGAGTGTCTGGGGCAGAGGGCAGGTCGGCACGTGTCCTAGCTCTGTCTAGGTATGACGCACGAACTGACCGTCCCAACTCGTTCCCAAACCATGTCTCAAGTATAGCATTCTCTCGCATTGACCTGCCTCTCTATGTACCCTCATCGCGCGATGTTTTCTGACCTTTTCAACTGGCTTGTGGGAAATGCGCTACGCCTCAGAAACAGTGTGGTCCGTCTGAGGTAGCGAACGGAGAACGCGCATTAGCCCTGTACCGTGCCTGCAGAAGCGTCCTCGCCTTCTTAGGCATCGTTCGGGCTGGAGACGCACAAAACTCTGATTGGCGGACATTTCAGCTGACTTCTCCTTGGTACATGTTGGCACGTACTCATGAACCACCGCTTGAAAGGCGAGATGAATCCGAGCCGCTGTCGTCCTGCCGTTGGATTCGTGGGGAAGTGAGGAGCAAGTTCAAACGGTTCGGTCGTCTTGGTCTCGCCACTCTATGTGTGCCTAGTTTCATCAAACCGCGTAGGAGTACCTATCCCAACATACTAAACATTAGCCTTCTGCCCTACAAGGAGACCGTCGTCGCCCGAAGTCACCAACTGCCTGGTTCAGACTACTCTGTCTCGTATAACCCAAGGACCTGGCTTGCTACGTCTGATCTACCACGAACTACTCATCACATGGTTCTAGTGCGCTAAGGGACGCTACAATCACTTCACACTATCCGTGGCCTACACGAGCAAGTACTTGCGACCCAAATTGAACCCGAAGAACGCCTCGTTTGTGGGTCAGTATGCGTAGAGGCGGTAAACCATCGCGATTGGGGAGCTGGTCCGAACTAAGACGTCACGATCCTTCAAAGCATCTGAAAGTAGTCGGCCCGTAGTCAGATCAGTACATGTGTCTCGGCCCTGAACATATTGTGACTACATGTTTCCACTTCGGTAGGTCACATCACAAGGTGCCCTTGAACTGTGTACTCTGATACTCGTATCGCGGCCTGCTAGATCTGCGGCTGACGTCTCAGAATCACTCGGCAGGCGGAGAAATCGTTCTCCGCATGAACCAAGGAACATGCCTTGAGAGCGGCAGCCTTACCAGCCGTGTTTCCACGGCCTGCTGCCAGTATGCAAAGGATACAATATGATTGGCATCCCTTAGGCGTTATCGATGTCCTCACACAGCTGTGATGACCTCCCGGGAAAGGCATACTGACAAGCGACTACTATGAACCAGGAACAAGACGGCATTGAGCCGTCGATATCTCATCTCGATAATACGATCAGCTCGCCATAAGTACGCCATAACCCGAAGCGACGCACGAACCCATGTTCACTATGCATTACCTCCAGCCCTATAAGCTCGTGTCGATGGAGTGGATATGCCTGATGGCCATATGCGATCTCTTATATCAAGGTAGAAAGTATTCCATCGATAAACTAGTTATATCCACAAGTAACATATGGTCCATCCCGCTTCTTCCCTCCACATTACGACCCGTTCCAAGGGTCGCAAACTTGAACCCAAGAAGTCGTCTTCCAATGCAACCTTTCGATGGGGTGGCGGGTATGGCGTTTGTCAACGGGCGTGGCTGTCGTTTTGGGATCGATGTCCGGACGGGGATGTTGGAAATTCGAGCCACGAGCCGCAGTGCCTTCGCTTATGCTTGCGATGGGATCATAATTAACGTATAGTATTGCCCGATAACTATATGATGGCTTTGGGAATGCAATCATCCGGCATTCAACTGTTAGCATCGGGCATAGGTCGTGCAGTAGTGAGGAGTAGAGGTTTACCCAATACTTTCGTACGTAAAGTACTGCTGGCGTCAGATCCTTCGTCACATTCACCTACGCTACCGAGGGCTTGGGTGAGCGCATACACGGGACGTTCACTAGGATCACAAGCCAATCCATTGACACGAAGTAATGTGTGGGAAGATCGGTGTGCACAAGTGACCTCCCGTGATGCCGCAAAAGCAAGTCCAGGCCCACTGCAAGGGTCTCGACGTTCCGGGACGGCACGCCTCCTCGATACTATTGGTAAAATTAACGCTGTTATATGCCATTGGTCTGATCGGAGTTTTTTGAGAATAAAAAGAAATTTGGCATTGTGATGTGGCTGACGTATTGTCGTCCGCTTTCCATCGAGCATAACGACATTTGGCGAGGCGAGATTAATCATGTCGCTGCTACCACTGCTAGTTTTCACGAGCAAAGCTGGCCAATCTTTCGTGTACAACAAATGGTATATCTACATGCATCTAGAGATGCGAAAAGAAGGGAAGTTTCCTGCATTTACTGAGGTCCTTCTGACCACTACAACATCGCCAGCGAGCGGACGATGCGTTGGAGTTTTGTGAGCTCCCTTGTATCAACCGCAGGGCAATATCTACCATCTTTTTTTGTCATTACATATGTGGGTACAAAGAGTACAGTTCCAAGATTCATACACAGCCCAAGATTCCTCAAGGTCCCTACATCCTCATTACAATAGCTCGGACAGGCGTAGGTGGCCTGTCACGTGTAAGTGAGGATGAATTACAGTCGACTTAGTGAGGTTCCAACATACCAAAATGATGGTGGTACAGCAAAGTCGTGAAGATTTGCCAAAATGCGCCGCGGAAAGAACCCAAAAATCGTGGTGATACAAGATGAAGCCAAGAGAGTTCTTGTTTGCGAAAACATCGCTTCCGAGTATCGCTTGCGACGGTATGACATTCCGGAGCGCCGAAAAGAGCCAAGAGTCAAGTATAAAGGTACAAAATGAGCCGTAGAGACGTTGATAGTCGTCGAATGGAGCGAACAGACTTCTTCAGCGACCTTGTCCAGTGCCACCCATGATACGGTCCTTGGTAGACTTTTGCCTGGACTCCTTGGACTTGGCTATGGCGTTGGATTCATTCGCAGCGATCTCAGCTTCGAGCTTCTGCTGAGCCTCATGGAGTTTGCGTTGGCGGCTAGCTTCCCACTGCTCGATATCCGCCTGGGTGAGGGTGATTGTGGTGGGGGCGCGTCGGAGCATAGCGATGATATTTGGTCGTGGGTTGGAAACGTAAAAAGATGTGCGGATGCGCTGGAATTGACAAAGAATAGGCCCGTATGAAAGATTGTCCTTGAAGGAGACGCTGGCGGAAGTGGTAATGCGTGTTTGTTGTTGATGTTACTGCGGTGTTATGTGTGACGCGCCGTCCAGCCAGACTGCAGTTGGAGTGGGATGCAGCAGTATGATTTAAAGAACGACTGCAGTTTGTGTACAGGAGCCAGAAAGAGTGTCGACCGAAGAAACGGGATGTAGGTGATGTATATGAGTTGCGATGAAAGGGTCGAGGATGTCGTGGGACTGGAGTTACAGATACGCGCACGCGACGAGAAGAACGTGTTTTCCAAACAAAGACCAGTTCATCTGAGATGAGATGACTGGAGTACAATGAGTGTGGCACGGAACTGTCACTGCGCGATCTGTCGGCGGAGTGAGAGCGGAGCACGTGGTGCGGAGGGCAAGATCCCTGTCTGCCAAGACATCGCGATCTTGAACTTTTGGAGTTTGGAGTGACGGCGTCGAATGCAGCCATCCACACAGCATGGCCCAGCGACACATGTGCCCTTCAATGGGCGCCTTGAGGCGCTCATTAGTAGCAGATGTATCGGCTCTGCCCAAATGCTCAGCGAGGGCACTCCACAGCACCGCGAAGAGACTGGAAGAGCAACCCAGCGATGCAGCATCTCCAGCCCACCGTACGCCTTGAAGATACTCAATGGCCCTGTCAAGTCTATGCTGATATATATTCAGCACCAAATACCCGCAAAGCCCGGCAAGCGACGGCTCTCAAGCAGATCACGTCGCTCCAAAATCGCCGCATCCAGCCCGGCGCACTCGCACGAGGCTCTTTCCCCAGCGGCCAGATGGCGCGACGAAGTCCGGGCTCGCCTACTCCTCAAGTCAACAAAGATGGCTTCATTCCCGAAAACAATGCCCCCGCCGATGCGCAGCCAGACGCCACCCCCCGCTTCGCCCGCAACACAGCACGCCCAACGACGACCCGCGGCTCCACCCCTCCCCAGGGCCAGATGGTCCGCGCCCCCTCCACCCTGCGTATAACTCGCCAAACAGTCGATGGCCCTGCTCGCGGGCCTGGTTCACGAGGGCCCAACGTCCGTGGGCCCAATCTACGCGGCCGAGAAGGCGGTAGACCAGGACCAGGTGGAAAAGGCCGCGCTGGTGCGGCAGGTAACAAGGGCAGTGGAGGAGGACCCAAGAAGCGCGAGAAGAAAGCTGGCGGCGACGAAAAGATGGGCACTAAACTCGCGGACATAAATCTTGGCGATACTGTGTCGGACAGCATGAAGCAGCAGCTCTTGCGCCTGCAGAGAAAGGAGTGGGACCGGGTACCTTATGAGCCCAAGTACGCCAAGGGCAGTTTTGCGGCCAACGAGCTGATACACGCTGGACGGGAATTATTTAAGGGTGAGGCGCCGCCAGTCAAGATCTGGGGACCTCTTGAGAGGAGGATTGGCGTTGTGGGCATGTTTGGAGCGGAGGCAACGCTGAAGGTTCGCCGGGTGCTTGATGGAGATGCGGCGCCGTTTGGGCAGGAGATGCTTGAAGAGGAAGGACCAGTCGAGGTCAGCGGCGCAGAGAAGAAGCAGGCGGCTGTACAATAAGGGGTCATGGGATATGTATATTGTAGCTGTACATTTTATGGACACCAAAGACACGCGAGCATACGGTACGGTTGTTTATTTCGATGGCATGGCATCGCTGTACATAATGTGCGCCATAGCTACGTTGCTCTGACGGGCGCGATGTGTATCGCAGAGTCATTCCGCACCTTCCCCTGAATAGGTAGCTCAATGCGAGCGAAGCCCTGATATCTACTTGGATGCCCATACGACCTTGTATTTGAACTGGGTGGGGAAGCTCCTATCCGTGATGAGCAGCTCCTCTCCCTCTTCCACTAGGTCGACCATCTTCTTCTCCAGATTAGGTCGGGTCTGTTCTTCGAGACCTGCGAGCTGCATGTAGAGTGACTTCTCGCCTGTACGAATGGAAGGCTTCTTGAGTTGGCTGGGTAGGTCAGTATACTATAGACAGATTTCGGGGGTATGAGATCAGGGTCGGAGTACGTACGCTTCTGGTCGCTCTGCCAGTCCCTCGATGAACTCCTGCAGCGTGATACCGGGAAGAACCTGGAGAGGACGAGCAATGTTGCCAGCGCCGCAGACTGGGCAGTCATCTTTCTTCTGGTGCTCAAAGGTATATGTGTATACAGAGTCGTCACCGGTATACATCATGTAGTTGTCTGTACCCGGAAAACCCATGAAGGGAGCGGTGTTTGTCGCCACCTTGAACGCCTCGTTGCAGCAACTGGCTGCTACAATGGCGTTCGTACTCGCGATAGCCGGTATAATGTTCTTAACGACACCTTGCGTCATGCTGTAGGTAACACCTTCGATGTTGAACTCCTTGGCACGAGCGGATGCCTTGTTGAATAGCCATGTAATGTGCTCCGGGTCATCAGTGTCGAGAGTGATATCCTTGCGCTCCTCGTCCCAGGCGATGATATGCGCCCATTCGATACAATGTTGCGGTTGGCGTGGAATAGTAGCAAGTGTGCAAAGAGGAACTGCCGCGCGAGGAGCGTGCATGTCCAGTTGGCACTCAATGCATGAGGTCATGGTTGGGAAGATGACACGTGCTTGGCCCTTGAAACCCTCTGTTCCTCCATCAATTAACGGCTTCATTGAGTCCGGGTCATTCTCATCCACCATTCCTACGAGAGTTGCGTTGATCCATCGTCTCGCTTCAATGGAATCTAGACCGCATACGATGAGTCCGAATTGCATGTAGTAGCTCTCGTCCTTGTCCTGGATTTTGCCACAGTAAGGAGTGATCTTGACGCCCTTGACACGCTTCTCGACGAAAGCGGCAGCTGTTTCAGCCTTATATTTCCCTACATCCGAGGCACGGAATAGAAACTGTCGGTTGAGGTTGCTGACGTCAATGGTATCCATATCGATAACGTGAATGTCTTTGAATCCGGACAGAGCAAGATTCTTGAGAATTTCGCATCCTAGACCACCAGCTCCGCTAAATAGTAGTTAGTAAAGATGCGACATGAGGGGCGGTCGTGCATTATCATCGAGCATTGATACAAACGTACATGACACTGCATACGGTTAGCTATGACTTCTTGCGCCTCGGAATTGTGATAATCCTACAGAACTTTGAGATTGCTCAGATACTCGATGACCTGTTCACCGGCCATGAAAGCATCTTCATCTGTGAATGGACCCTTGCGAGTGAGGAAGTTGTCCAGGTACTTCCTATAGCATGCTATCAGTCAAGAGCTCCGACGTTTTTCATTTTCCAGCTTACCATCGCGCTCGCGGGCTGCTTGCTGATGCTGCACTCATATCATCTATACTGACAGCCATCCTGTAAAAATGCGTGGGAAATAAGCGTTGTGAGTCGAGGGGAGCAAACTGGGGTTGTAGGCATCAGAGTGTAGACGGTCTGCCAAGGCGCTAGTCTGCGGGCCCTCGCATGGGGAAGGAAACACCGATTGGGTAAGGTTCACTGAGCGTCTGCCTTTCGCATTGATCACGAATAGAGCAAAATACAACGATTCGCGTTTCCGTTGGATCGATGTGGGTGTACACGTCTGGTAGCCTTTCCTGAACGCCATGGCCGACTTTCTCACAGCCGTATCCACCCGGAAAGTCAAAAAGGAAGAACCTCTTATTCAGGAAGTCAAGAGCTTGAGCATACGAGAAGATGTGGTTTCCATCAACTCCACAGAATCAGCACTGGAAGCACTCAGGAATCAACCCAGCCGCAACAACGTCAATGCCGTTCTGAGCTATCTTACGACCGAAGGGTTTAGCCTCTTACTACCAGAACCACTAAACGCAAGCATCGCGCATCAACTCATCAACGACACCATTCCGAACTACTGGAGAACCATCAAAGACGCTGACGAAGTTTCAAAGCTCAAAAAGATACTCCGAAACCCAACATGTCTTGGGCATCTTAACACGAGACTTCGTTCGCTTATTGCGGACAGTCACCAAAAGAAGGCACCTGGTGAAGCTAGAAACACAGCGGAGCATATTGCGGATGCTCTCCAAGTCTTGAATTTGGTGTTAAGCCGCGACGAGACATCCCATTTCGTGTTACAAGATGTTCTAGCGTTTGGTAAGAACCCAACGCAAAGAAAACTCATTTGGAGAGAGTATCTCGCGCAAGTCGCGTCCGGTCGCTTGCTATCTATGGCAGCGGAGGCCGAAGATGTACTCAAAAAGAGTGATGAGGCTCAGCAAGATTCAAGTTGGGTCGCGGATGGCAAGCTATATGCAGCATGGCTGGGACGCAACATTGCCGTCTTGGTCGAGCGCGGCTCAGATAGCGAGGAATACCTCGCCGCCGTTGCAGAGCTTTGTTCCAAATCGCTAGGATTAGGTTACACTGGTACGTCAGAACTCCAGGTCAGTTGCCTCATACTGACAAGATAGATCACATCATAAGCGCACTTGTTCCGACATTGCTTGGCAACGGGGCCATTGAGCGCCTGACCAACCTTTTATCCCAGATGAAATCATTCGAGCAAAGGAAGTGTCTAAACGCTATAGTCGCATTCGTGGCCAAAACGTATTTCTCTACAGACACCGTCAGCAAAGACGACGCCCCCGTTGCAACCTCTGTTGCCGTGTCCTCTGCTGCTGCTCTGTTCCACATGCTCATCAAGGACAATGACGTCCTAAAAGAGCAGCTTGTGACATCACTTACGCGGTCAACGATTCCTGCACTTGATGACTCTCTATCAGCTCGGCGGAGTGTTCTGGCTGCTTTGGCCAAGGATGAGGGTCAGTGAATACCGTACACCTATTGCTACTCAGACTGACGATGTACAGACAAGCTATATACTCTCCTTGAGGGCCTCATAAAGATGTTTGGCGATTCAGTATACATCAGGCACACGCCTGTGCTGCAGCAAGAAGGTAAGTCGCATTTGCACTCTATCGCTATACCTCCCCCCTAATATAATCTAGCTCTTTCTCAGACCCTGGTGATCTGCAGTGGCTATGTAAAGCGTTCCCAGCCGATGTTCCTTACCATGATGGCAAAGTCAACACATCACGTCAATGGCATGTCAAATCGCATAGGAGCAGCATCTACGGGGGCTCGCTTTCTAGGCATCGCAGTAGGTGTTGCCGTCTCGAAGATGGTGGACAAACCGGAACTTCAACTCAAGTTCGAGTTGGAGGGTACTGAGGCAGAAGAAGCGCGCTGGTACCAACGCCTTACTGAGGTCGACGATAAGGTTGGAGAAGTTGCGAATCTTGTGACAAAACAAGATATTGTGGCGAACACGAAGAGAGTTCAGTCGAAGCCTAAGCCGCCTCCCAAGGTGTCCAAAGCCTCTGGAATCACCGAGATACAAGGCCCAAGGGTTGTAGAAGTCATGTCGGACTCCGAAGATGAGGATGCAGATCTGATGGTGTACGAGAAGCCAGACTCCGATCCGGAAGACGACACAGACGATCCAACGGCTGTCAATCGCAACAAGCCCACTGCACCGGTCTACATCCGAGATCTGATCGCGGGGCTACGCGACCAAGAGAACTACGATCGTCACGAGCTCGCTTTAGCTACCGCAGCATCGTTGATACGACGAAAAGCAAACTTCGGAACCGAAGTCATCGATCATCTCGAGGAACTAGCCACTTTGCTTACGGGATTGCAAGACAACTCAGAGCTGGAAGGTTTCGCGCAGCAACGGCAGCAAGCCTTAATTGCCGTGCTCCTGGCGAAACCAGCGCAAATGGCGCAATGGTTCGCTCGATCATTCTTCTCAGGCGACTACAGTCTACAGCAACGCATCGCCATGCTCACAACTCTCGGCCTTGGGGCGCGTGAGCTAGCAGGCATGAAGGACACATCGACCGACGATTTGGTGCCTGCAAAGCTGGACTTTCCCAGCAAGCAGCTTCCGCCACACCTCCACAAGATGTATGCAGAGGAGAACAAGGCACCTACAGTAGCCAAGATCTCAAGCAGCATGGTGCGTGAGATGCTATCGCCCATTGCTAGTCAAGCAGCCGATCAGCTCAGCGGCCCCAACATCCTCAAAGTCCGGACCTTCTCTTCGCGCATGGAAGTCGAGAAGAAGCGACACAAGCCTATACCGAACGCGCTCGCGCAAATTGTGGCAGACAACTTCTTCTTCCCGCTCACGGGCCGTTGGTGGCTGCAGATCCGTGCGAACAGCGACTCGATATATGCGTCTACTCACCTCCTGCCTCCGTTCCTACAGACTCTGTCGCTGTTGCTCAACGCGTCGGGCCCGAACACACTCGCGTTGCCGCAGATGACGCGCGAGTATTGGGACCTGCTACTGTCGGTGCGCGGACTAGCAAGTAAGGACAAGAATATCCTGAACGCGGTGTTGTTCGGCTTCCTGATGTTGCTGGAGACGAACGAGAACAAGGAGCGGGTGGCTACGGAGCAAGGCAAGGAGCTTATGGAGACGCAGGCCTGGGTGAGGATGGTATTCGAGGGTTTAGGTGCTGGGAACGAGGAGGACGAGAGGGTGCGCGCGTTGGCTGCTGGCGTGGTGGTTCGTTGCCAGGAGGTGATTGAAAAGTACCAGAGGAGGTTGGCGGGTGAACTGATGAATTATTAGCGCGTATGTAAAGTTGATCAAATACTAGATGTGAACTACCACTCTGAGCGTGCGACGAGGTGATACCTGGAAATTTCAGCAATTTGGCAAGACTGCTGCCTGGCTCAGGACGGTAATCGGGCTATGCAACACATGGGGTAGAAGTATACAGTGTCGTGGTAACTGTTGACTTGATGCGATACTATACCACACATGCAAAGCGATGCGAAAATCTTCTTCCTCAAGACACCGCGTAAAGCGATGTGATCGATGAAAAAGCAACACAGATGTGTGACCAGCAAAAATTGCCCCGCCGAGATTCCCGAAGGAAGCTCGTAAGAGCCCAGTACCGCGTTGTGCAATGCAGACCAGGCGCTCAGATTAACCCAATCTTTGAGCTGGGTAATCGCAAGAAGGTAAGTATGCCTTGTTTGTCGTGAAGCTCGCGCTGCTTATATACATGGACGGGCTTGGCACGCTAGTAGATCATGTGATACAAAGCTAGGGTGGAGGGGTGAGCAGTGCGCGGACGAACTTTGGCTGGGCGGGTAAAGTCCGGCGGTGGGTGATGATGGGGTGGCTGGTGATTGGTCGGCGTCCATGCGTACACCTGAGTGACGTTTCTTCCACAAAATATATCTTTTTAACGACAAAGTGTGAAAGTAACACATATAAGCTGCTGCACTGCTAATGTAGGATTGGAAGCTGAAAAAGGCACTTGGGATTCACGGGTTGTGCCAATCGAGTGGAGCCGCGCGGTTTCGTTACCGCGGAAAGTTTCCAAGCGCTGCGGCGCATTTAGCTCGTTACCTTGAGATGACATCACCCGGGCGCCTACAACCTGACATTTACGACAAGGTAAAACATCATGACAGACTCGAGCAAATACTAGCTCGATGACCATACTTCGCTTCAGCGAACTCTCTACACCACGCTTCAAGGATCAGTCGACATGCACAACATTATCATCTACGCCATCGACCTGATATCCTATCCAGTGCCCTCATTTTCCAATCCTCTTTTCGCGCAGATATTGCTCAAGAATACCACAAATAACCAAACACTCGTAAATTGACCGGCCGTGCTCCAGCTCCATCGTCCTAGTACTTCTTTCACAGAAGTCTTCATATTCGAGCATCCGTATATTGCTGGCCTCGTTAGGCGCCCTTCGGCCGGCGAACCTGCCTTTGAAAGCTTCAATCTCTTTTCTATCCATGTACTTTTCCCAGAGAAGTACTGTCGTGTTTGGGTTCGCGCGGATTGAGCGTACGGCTGGCTCTATGTGCGAACCAGGTTCGCAGGTGGAAGGTTGCGTCTTCTGTACCACGGCCGTGAGGTTGATAAGATGGTCTTTGGATAGCTTGAAATTGGTTTCCTGTCGCAAATCGTCCATCATAGGACCAGTAAAATACCCTGAAGCGTCGAATGCTCCTTTTGGGAACTCAAGGTACAGTTCATTGCGTGCGCGAGCTTGGGGTGACTCTATGAGAAGGATGTAGCGCTCGTCGAGGTCGCTTTTTGGACGAAGTACTATCATCAAGTTGGCGTTTACCGCGGTCCTACTAACTGGGGGCGGGGGTTTGGCTGCCATGGTATCAAAGCTCTCTCGATCAGTGTTGCAATCCGTTGTTTTTCAAGGAGAGAGCCAGAGAGTGAGGGTATGTGGCGTGCGAGTATTGCGTTCGAGACGTTCGAGGATAATGGGAGGACCGAGAGACAGAGCTCCGCTGACGGACAGGAAGCAATGGAGCTAGTAGGGTGATGTAGATACGAGATACCTTGGAGCGGTGGATGGTGATGAAAGGTGTGGGGTGTAATACATATTTATACCTTGATCTCAAGCAGCTATACTTAGGTATGATGCTGTGTTAGCGCTACTTCGGCATTCGTTCAAAGGGACCCTTAGTATAGCGTTTGATATCTTAATGCAGATCTTCCAACTTATGGCCGGGTATACCAATGGGTTAAGGTTCTGATGCGCGCGCAACCTGATTTGCACGATTCGATGCTTCCCCACCCGCCGTTCGTCTCAGAACCATGCGCGGCGCTTACGGGATGACCTTGAGATAAGTACATACATAGAACGATATGCCAGCGGCAACGAACCGCTCAGTGGGGAATGTGTATGTGCAGAGCTTTTGGTATACAATTGCTGTTGCCAAGTCATGGCATACTGCGAGATGACCAGAGCTCTGCGCCGCGAGAGATACGCATAGAAATAGCTTCTGCCTCGCCCGTTTCAACAGTCTTTCATTCTTCTAGCTTGTACTTCAGGGTCAAGAAAGGTCATCTCGAGGTCGTCATTTACTCATCACTTGCTTTCCAAAAGTATAAGCTGAAATTGCACATTCGTCCCGCTCTCTGCCTGCCGCAAACTACAACAGAAGAAGGACGTACGTGTATATGTTAGAAGGTTGTATTTGAAAATATCCGAGCGCGCAGATAATTTGAGATGGACACCGAGTTTATGATAGTGGAGGGATGGCGTGAGTAGATTCATCTCTAGTCGTCTACAAGTGACACAGTCAAGCAGGGCTAGATATAGCGATAGCTGGTATCGGACGCTACGAGTGAGAGAGCTCAGGCATACACTCCAGGTGTACAATAGAGCAACAGGTCGGAGGGCTCAAGACATATATGCAAGGTGTACAATACCTGAGTAGTAGATCAGTCTATGAACGATGTCTGGTATATTTGGAAAGCGGGCTTGGTGTGTTGTGTTCTCCGCCATGCCTAATGCCGCTTCTGTGTGAAATGCGACATGTCTAACATCTTCCAAGTTCTGATATTGGGCAGACTGTTAGACTATACAAACGCCATTGGAGAAGTCGTTACACTCACCTGGTAGGCTGATATGCAGTACCTCCAGCGTGCAGTGAGACCCAATTCACATCGGTGTGATACCTGGACCATGAAAGACTGCGCTAGAGCCCTCGACGTCACACGGAAGATACCTAGGTATCCACTTATATAAGGTGAAGGTGAGAGCGAGATCCTGACTTCTAACCCTACACTCCTCCATCTACACAACAAACCGATACATCAAACACTACTAGAACCACCGAGATCAGTTCCCTTCAGCACCATCATGGCTCCCCTCAGCTTTTCCGCCGAGTACATTGTACTCCAGTCCCCCGAGGTCCAGGCCAAGGTGGCCCGCCTCCGCGCAGATACCCGCAAATTAAAGGCTGAGATAGGCAGGTTCGCCGCTATCAGTAAGTACTATCCTGTCGCAGTTGCAGAAACAAGTGCAATGAAATCGGAGCTAATTGATCACCTAGACGGACACATCATCGAAGCCGGCGGTGATCCGCATAACCTCCCAAACCCATGGTACCTCACACCGGCGCGCCTAGACACCATCCTGCGCCTCTACTACGGCCTCGAGCCCCACGATCGTGCCGTTGCGGCCTTGTATTTTGGCCAGTACTTTGGGAGTGTCAACGGAGTCGCCAACGGAGTACCTATCAACGTCGTCGTCGTCAATGACTTCACCATCTATGCTCGAGTCGCTAGCCACGACGAAGTCTTCCACATGATCAACTGCATTGAACACTCCGAGTCTTTCGGTGAAGGTGGCACTAGCCTCCCCGTCCACAGCGAGGAAGAGCTCAAGTTCGACATCATCATAAGACTTACCTTGAGATCTCCAGCTTCAGCTTAGAGGGTTGGACATACCAAGACTCGAGGTATCTGAAGATTCCTGTGCTCATGGACAGAGTAGCGGATGATATTTCAAAAGAGAGCATCAACGGAGATAGATGGTTCATGGGAGATTGGAGACAGAAGAACGATTTCTCTCTGATCAATGGCACGCTGTACACACCTAGGCAGTCCTGCAAGTTTCCCTGTTTACCCTACACGTGGTTAGTGCCACCCAGATACTTTCCCGAAGCGACCAATGATTGTGGATAAAATAATGAACAGGAATTACCCAATTGAGAGACCATACAACACGAGCTGCTCATTCGTCGGATTGAAGGAGTGCAACCGAGTGGGAGAAAGCACATGTGACCTTACCCATCCGGAAGCACCGGCGTCTATCATGTGGCGATGCACAGAAGACCTAGACTGGTGACGCTGTAGCATATAAAAAATATTTTAGGGCTGGAGTATATGTTACTTTTGAAACTATATACTTTTTAACATTCAATTGTATGTATGCGACACAGCGTTTGGAATTTTCAACGCGAAGTAAAACCATCGCAATAGCCTTTTGTAGGTTGTACGGCAACATCTTACGAGCTGGAACCGCATCAAGCTATTTGACCTCTAGCATCGAGAAGCAGAAAGAGATAGAAGAAGAGCAAGGCGGCAAAAAACGGCTTTTCGTGCGCAGCTTGCCCAGACGTATACAACGATTCAAGTGGGCTACATTCAGATACTTATAATGGCTCGTGTATGACTTCAGTGGCAGTAAGTCTCTCAGCCTCTCTTTCAGAAACTTCTTGTAGTTTCCAAAGCCATGTTTTGAAACTGATAACTCCTTTGTCAAAAACTTTGTATACCTCAAAGCGTTCACAAAAGTTCGAGTTCTTCATGAGCTGCTACCTTTTAGCCTTTACAGGTACTCATGAAATCGATGCTTCTCCATGATGCGAGCTATATCTGGGGGACTATGAGCAAGATTAGCGCGTGGTGTAGCACATGGCGGCTTCCGTATCGTTGTCGCCCTCTTCAACTTCTAGGACATCTTCAAGTAACTTGTTGATATGTTGGAGATACGGGTCTGTTGTCTCGTTCAGCTCTCGGCGGACTTGGTTATCTTGTTATGTTCGCATGTGTGAGCGGTGCGCGACCGTATGTAGCTGGAGAAACTCACGTCAATCTTCGTGACGATGAGTCAAATGCTACGATATCCATTGGGCGCCTTCTGAGCGGTATTTATTATCAGTATCCCGAGGTCCCGGCCATTCATGGCTCGCGAAGCCTCTCCCACGATCAGGTATAGGGAGGTAGGTAAACTGGGGTTTGTGGCCTTGGTGCATATATCGTCGTTGCCTCCGAGCCCTGGGAATATTAGAACCTGCTTATGTTTGAATCAATGAATAGGACTTACCTGAGTGGTCGATAAGCCCCACGCCATCTTGACAGACCAGCCACGTCAAAGTTACCGTGATGCATACCCAGATCGGCAGTATTCAGGCGTTCTTGGTCAGCCGCAATTCCAGCCTTTTTGATTCTTAATTCAGCGGTGGTGGCCTCTTCTTCCGCAATTTGCTCTTCTTCTTTCAACGCCACGCGGCCGTGTACAGTGGGAGGGATTGGCATGAGCGCAACATAATCACAGATGCTGCGACCAGCTGGCATATTCAGATCATGACAGACTTGCTTCGACACCCATATCTCGTCTCACTCTCTGCCAGTCATTTCGTGCATGTATGTACTGGCACACCGTCCGGGTTCCGCCACCCTGAACCCACCGTTCTGGATCTTGGAGTGTGTGTGTAGGGTGAAGACCTTTTCCGTGACGGCCGGTTCGTCTTTGTGAGCCAGATAACAGACAACACGGAACTGTAGGTTGTAACCTTTGGCCGGGTATAAGAGGCTCAGGACGTTCTCTACGAGCGAACCAAGGGCGTTCATGCTGCCTTCGCCCCGAGAGTATGTCTGGCATCAATCACGGGCGCTCGCAGCGTAGCCGCAATAACTGCAGGGGTTCGCGAGTGGCTCGGACCGGTCATGCTGGTCAATGTTTGAGATGACGAGCTTCATGGCTTTGCACCAGGTCAGAATCCGTGAGCTTATGTTAGCAACGGCTTCCAGTCAGGCAATTGTCTCACATCAGTGACCCGACTCTCCTTGCCTTTGAGGAAGTGATGTCGTCCACTACCAATGTCAGCTGTGTTGCACATGTTCATCTGCATCCTGTCGATAGCGAGCGCTCGCGGAGTGTCGTCATGTCCGCCAGACACATAGACACGCAAAATTCTGAGAACCTGTCGATGGAAAGAGATCAGTCTAGCAGCTGCGTTGTGGTCATGTTACAAAGATATCGGAGCGGGCCTCTGCGAGCGCCACATCCGGACTGAAGCTTTGATTTGATGAATAGTGCGCTTGTTCAGCACACAGGCGGCAAGGCGTATGCCATTCGAGTAACTTATACAAGGAAAAAGCTAAGTAGGTCTGCAGCCTACATTAGGATAAAAATATGCAAAGTAGATAACCTAACAATAATGTAGGCCCTAGGGTGTTTGGTTTTTCCCTTGAATGAAGTGCGAGTATGCGCCAATACAGAGATTTACGTTGTCGCATAGACCGAGTTTGCGCATGCGTCCAGGAAAATGGCATGATTGATCTTCAGTTCGCGCTTTGCGTGGCTGCTCTGGAATGTGTGATGGGACAAGCTGACGAGATCCACGTTCACGGGGAATGGTGGTGATGAAGACCTCAGTCTGTTCGAGACTAGTCATGAAGCGAGCGGAGTATCGTGGACACTTCCGAAAGGTTAAGAATCCACATTTTGGCCCCAGAGCAGAAGCATACGTTGAACCACACCATTCTGTTCGATGCAAGACCATGGAACGAGGAGGTATTCCATTTGATATTCGAAAAGAAACTAAAAAGTGATGACGTTGTGAGGTCCTCCTGGCTCCAGCATGAGGTCTGAGATGCCAAAGTGTGAGCACTTCGTATGCACTAACTGGCTGTTGGTCCCGATGTCCGTAAAGTTTTGCGAGATCGAAAAGAACATGACACTCGTCTCGGGCTGTTTTCGACACGCCACCATCAGCCGGTTGAGTGGGATTTTTGATGTCGTGGCAGCTTATTTTCTGCTGTGTTGTAGTATCCAGAGACCACCCAGTAGGCCAAACATGACGAAGACTGGTTGCTGATTTGATAGAGTGAAAAGCCGATTTCAGACATGCGTAGAAGACCCTCTCATTGTGGTGAGGAATGAGGAGGCAAGACAGCAAGCCATGTCGCCGCTCAACACCTTTTTTGTTGGAAAAAGACCGGACTGGGAGGCCACATGATCTTGGTGTGATTCGATTTTGGTGAGAAGAAAGACCGGGATGGGGACATGTTTCTCAATCTGGTGCTTTTGGTCCAGAAAAGGTTATTGCAGGAAGAAAGAGGGAGGGTGAGCAAAGCCAATTATAAAGCCGCAGTGGCGGTTCAGGGGAGTCATGTGATGCGCATACGTTCGCGTGTGAGAGAATTTGAGAAAAGAGGAGGTCATGATGTACTGACATGCGATGGGTATATTTCATTTCGACTCTCCAGCCACCTTCATGAGCGCATCTCCAACATGAGTTCCCCATATGCTTTTGTAGCTTCCATTTTGCGCCGTTCCCTTTTGACTCCAAAGTATGCTATACAATCTATCTATCCGTCAAGCACCCCGCTCTCCTTGAGAGAACGGAATAACTCTGGTTCCAGGAACTTGCTAATCGTGACATCTTCTGCGAGGCCCTTCCTCCTCCTTGTCTTAAGCACAAAATCGCGTGCGAGTTGTTGTGCGGTTGCGGGTTCGAGCGGTCGGGTCGTGATGTCTTTGTCAAGAGGGTCGCCGGGGACGATGGACCAGCGGTCGAAGACGAGGGAGAGGGAGACTTGGCCTTGTGTGTGAATCTACAGGAAGTCAGTATATGCGCTAGGTAACGGGGATGATTGTAGGAGGTGTACGTACCCTAAGATCGGTCTCGAAACCAAATGAATCGATGACCGGAATAAGACCACGCACGTTGTAGAGCGGAGTACCCGCAATGGGTCCATCCTGCAGGACGTGTCCTCTCCTTCGTGCGAGGACTGTGTACAAGCTGCTCTTGGTGTCTGCAGGACCGACCATGCTGCAGGAGTATACCGGCTCCATCAGCCTGGGGCTTGCCATCAGGAAACTTGAGTAGCACGCTCTTCGACTTGTTGGAATGATCTGGCCACCTCCACGGAAGATGGCTTCTGGCGCAAGTTCGACATCAGTTATTCGGAACTTTGTATTGCGAATGGGCTCTTCGCAGAGCGGGCCTTCTCGGGTAGCCCAGCTGAAACCTTGTCGAAGCGTATCGCGCACCGTTCGCAAAGTCTTGCCGTCGACCTCTGAGGGGAGTGTGTCGTTTTGTAAGATGTTGGGGCCCATGTCATCAGGCCCGAAAGCCCAAATGTTGCGCGACGCGAGTAAGTCGTATCCGTAGTTCTCCTCAAAGAACTTTCCAACCACTCTGACGGGATCCTTAATGTTGACCTTTCCAGCTTCGATGTCTTCCGCAATACCTGGGTCTAGCGGCTCGGCAATCATAGTGAGCTTGTTCTTCTTGTTCGGTGTGAGCGCGTAGCACTTGATGGCAGACATCTCAACGACCGTTTCGCAGAATCTTGTGACAGGGTCTGACACCTTGATCTCCATGTCGGCGTATAACCGTCGCAGGTCGTGCAGAACACAGTCCATGTATAGTTCGCCCGTGCCGAGAACAACGTGCTCCCCTGACTCCTCGACCTTGGTTGTGATAAGCGGGTATGACTTGTTGATCTTGCGCAGACCGTCAAGCATCTTCGGTAGTTCAGAGGGGTTTATCGGTTCGACGGCGACCTTGAATACAGATTCAAAGAAGTGGCGGATAGGTCGGAAAATGTAGGCGTCTTCGTCTTCGGGGAGTTTGGTAGCTACAATAGTCGCCGTCTTGACTATCGAATTGTCGACACCGCCGAGCAGTACCCAGTTACCTGCCGGAACACCGCTGACGGGGATGTTGTATCGCGACTGCGCTATCCATGTGTCTGTTACTGTCGCAACGACCATATCTTCCTCATCCTCGATCGTGTAGCCTTCACCAAGAACACGCACCGACTGCGGCGAAGTTGCAGTACCGCTCATTACTCGGCCCAGTGCTGTAAAGGACTTTGCATCTGTCGCATTAAACAGCTTTGTAACGTGTATGACGAGGGGTCCGTTCTGGTCGCACTTCTGCATAGCTTCTGCGGTCTTCGTATCCAGAGGCCCAGTGTAGTGCCTCTGCAACAGCCGTTGCGCACCTTCTTCGGGCGAAGGAACGTGTTGGGTGATCATGTCTACGAAACCGAGAGATGGGCCGAAGTACTGCTGGCATACGAGACGCATCAGCTCCTTTGCGTCGGTCTTGTATTCGGAGGGCTTCAGTCGGATGCCCAAAGTGTCGAGCGTGTCCTTGAGGTCATCCGGGCTCTGGCTCAGCGTATGCGAGTAGATCTTGTAGACAGGCTCTAGGATCCAGTGCACGAAAGACCGTTGTGAGCCCTCCTCCTGCCGCTTGCGACTGAATTTCCGGCTTCCGGGGTTATAAAAGATGTCGCCCCAAAGTCGCATGGCGAATTTATCGATATCCAGACCCTTCAATGGAACGCCGAATCCTGGAAGTTTCGATGGACCAGGGTAAAAATCGGAGTACATCTTGGCGAAGGATTGGATGGTAAAGCACCATCGCATGCTGGAGCAAGCGAAAGCGACGTTGCCTTTTTCAGGGCTCACGCGTCTGCTCTCGCCGCGACCTGGAATGGTGTTCTCGATTATTGTGTTGACCTCCTCGATTACGTGCTTGATCTTGAAGTATGCGTCGCTGGGCGGAAGCTTCAGCTCTAGAATCAAGCGGTCCATCTTATTGACCACAAGTGTGAGGGGCAGATCTTCCAGCACGGCGTGCTTTATGATTTGCTCCGTGTTCACTTGCACACCCTCCACCACATCCACTACCAAGACTACTCCATCGACCAGGCGCAACGAGGCGGCGACTTCATCGGCGAAGTTTACGTGTCCGGGGGTATCGAGGATGTTGAAGAGATGCGACTTCAGCTTCGTGTTCTGGAGCACGAGACTCATGGGCGCGGCCTTGATGGAGAGGCCTCGCTCGCGTTCGAGCACGTGCACGTCGGTGTATCGCAGCTGTTCCTCCCGCTTCTTGCCCCTCTTGTAGTCCAGGCGGTCTTGAATGTCGTGTGTCTCCATGACCAACATATCCATAAAGGCAGTCTTTCCGTGGTGCAAGTGTCCAGCTATGGCGATATTCCGTATCTGGTCGGGGAAGTTCATCAAATCCGTCAAAAGCTCTCTTGAGTGGTGCACCGGAGGCAGATCTGTCTCTTGAATTGTAAACTTCTTCTGCACCACTGGTGCAATAATGGGCTGTGCCAGCGACTGCGTGTCTTCCTCGTGGACCAATACTTCGACATCTGGGCCGTATACGTCGGACGCGGAAGGGTAGTACTGCTTGTCTTCGTGGAGGATCACGGCGTTGGACGGCCCTTCATCCACCTCCATAAGCTGCTGGTCATTCGTCTCCGCTTCATCCTCATCATCGAGGACATAGGCGTCGGCTGCCTCGCCAGTGCTCTGGACATCGTCGTCAGACTCGGCCTCGCCAATAAAATTTCCGAACCTGTCAAAAGTCAGTCGCGTAACAATTTCGAAGAGAACTGGCGCACTCACTCGTCGTATAGGTCATCCATGGCGGCGGTAGGTGTGGGTATATGCGCGGTGATGATGCGCGTCGAGCTTGAAGCTATCGCAAAAGTTCAGACGTGGTTCCGCGGCCTAGCGCTAGGCGGTGAGGGCGGAGGTCATGGCTGACCAATGGGGCTCTGAGGCGACTCCTGCAGGGCCAGCAGGCGCCATCCGTTGTCGCGCAAGGCTAAACTCCAAAAAGATCTATCGGGGTATATTTGTTGATCGGGACATTTGCTGAAAGGCACCTTATATCTGCTCTCTGCACCTTCACTCCGCTTTCCTGCATACCCAAGATACCCAGCATGTCGTCCCTTCCCCCAGTTTACATCGTTTCGGCCGCCCGTACGCCTACGGGCATGTTCTTGGGGTATGTTCTCTAGTACCAGAGAAGAGGGGCACCGCCGACTCACGCGACAACAGCTCCCTCTCGAGCCTGAGTGCTGTCCAGCTGGGCTCTCACGCCATCAAGGGTATGCCGACCTGTTACCATTGGAACATGAACTCGTTCTAACAACGCTTGCAGCTGCCGTTGAGCGCGCCGGCATCAAGCCCACCGATGTCGAGGAAGTCTTCGTTGGCAATGTCCTCTCCGCAAAGTATGTACAACACCAAACACGCCGAAACTCCAAGAGAACTCTATTGACAAACCTCAGCCTCGGCCAGAACCCCGCCCGCCAGTGTGCCATTGGCGCCGGCCTCCCCGAGTCGACCGTCGCAACCACCATCAACAAGGTGTGCGCTTCTTCCATCAAGGCCCTCATTGTCGGTGCCCAAACCATCATAACCGGCAATGCCGACATTGTCGTCGCCGCGGGAACCGAGAGCATGTCCAACACCCCCCACTACCTCCCCAACCTGAGGACCGGCGCCAAGTTCGGAGACCAGCCTCTGGTCGACGGTGTACTGAAGGATGGTCTGACCGACGCATACAAGAAGGAGCACATGGGCCTGCAGGGAGAGGAGTGCGCAGACGACCACGGCTTCTCCCGCGAGGACCAGGACGACTACTGCATCCGCTCCTACAAGAAGGCGAACGCTGCGCACGAAGCTGGCTGGTTCAAGGAGGAGATCGCTCCCATCGAGGTTACCGTTGGACGCGGCAAGCCTCCGGTCGTCGTCGACCGCGACGATGAGCCCAAGAACGTAAGTCGCGACCCTTGCAGTGTTCACTAATCGGCACTTTCTTACTTATCAATCACAGTTCAACGAGTCCAAGACCCGCACACTAAGGCCTTCCTTCAAGCCCGGAAACGGAACTGTCACTGCTGCCAACGCTTCACCGCTCTCCGATGGCGCTGCTGCTCTTGTTCTTGCCTCTGAAGAGGCTGTCAAGAAGCACGGCCTCAAGCCCATTGCTAAGATCCTCGGCTGGGGTGACGCTGAGCAGAACCCCTCCAAGTTCACCACCGCCCCTGCGCTCGCCATGCCCAAGGCTCTGAAGCACGCCAAGGTGGAGCTCTCTGCCGTCGATGCATTCGAGATCAACGAGGCCTTCAGTGTCGTTGCGCTCGCTAACATGAAGATCCTTGGTATCCAAGAAGACAAGGTCAACCTGCACGGTGGTGCTGTCGCGCTCGGCCACGCGCTCGGTGCCTCCGGTGCCAGGATCACAACTACACTGCTCGGTGTGCTAAGGGAGAAGAAGGGCAAGATTGGCTGTGCCGGCATCTGTAATGGTGGCGGTGGTGCCTCCGCCATCGTGGTTGAGTCGTTGCAGTAGCTGCGCCGTCTCGTTAATGAAGACACGTAATGCTAGATATGAATGAAGATGATCACGTATACTTCCAGGCTGGATCTCCGCGCCCACCGTTACGCGGTTACGTGAACCGGACATATTCCAAACCTCGTCTAGTTATCAAGATGATCAGAGATCTCACCCACTGTAATATCTTCTATATTTTCTGTTCCAAGTAAGTTGGTGTATGTACTAGTCATCGCGACAACGATACACCCACCTGCAAAAAGCACTTATGTATATACTCGAATTGTGTAGATCGACTTCCCGATTCATTGGTTGAACGGTCGGTTTCAGGGGGGTGGAGCGCCAGTACTGGCCGCGCTCGCTTCGTGAAGCGCTAAATCCCGCGCGCGGCATTGGCCAGTAGTCGCTCTCCTTCATCCCAACCCCCGATCACCTCACGTTTCAACGCGTCGACGGCGAATCACATGCTGCTAACCATGGCAAATGCCTCAGGCAATCGATTATAACCGTAGGCCCCGTCGCGTATCCACCGGGATGTGCGCTTCTCGCTGTTTCAAGCGCCTCTCCCCGTTCACCAACGGACCATCCGTCCTATTTCTCTTGAAACGGCGCACGTTTGGTTAAACATCCGGGCAGCCTTGCTCAGCGCTATTGAGTCCCCATCTTGTGTACCTGACTGGTTCCTGCAGGTCCCCCTCAATGTTGCTAACCGGAGATAAACTCGGTCCGTTCATAACTCCCCTCTTGTTGAAACGGAGCCCGATGTGCCTAACGGGAGATGTACACTCTCCCGCGCTCGTCTATCCTCTAGACGAGGCCGTTGGGGCGAATCGGTGGCTGCTATGTCAGGGTCGTTGCCACGCCTCCGTTTTAGGCCTGCGTATATAGGCAGGTCGTCCCTTTCCGACCATCTGGTGCCTCGTCACATCGCTAAACTATACTGTCGTCTTTTCGTTCTTGTGCCTTTTTTCTTCACGCGTCTAGTACGCAGTCACTCATTACTATTCTTATCTTCCAGCGTCTCGACGATGCGTTTCTCCACACTCACTTCGGCTGCGGCCTTTTTCCAACTGAGCATAGCTGGCTATACTCTCCAAGATGACTACATGACCGACTTTTACGGAGCCTTTGACTTCTTCACTGATGCCGATCCGACAGAAGGCTTTGTGAAGTATGTCGATGAGGCTACGGCGAGGCAGACAAACCTCATCAACTCGTCTTCTTCAGCGATATCGTGGGGCGTGGACACACAGAACCAGACCCCTGAGGGAAGGCCTAGTGTCCGTATCCAGAGCAAGAAGACCTACGACAGTGGGTTGATTGTGCTGGATGTTGCCCATATGCCATTTGGATGTGGTACATGGCCAGCGTAAGTAGACTTGCATTCATTGAAAGTCATGTCGCTCATAATCAACAGATTCTGGACCACCGGTCCCAACTGGCCAAAGAACGGCGAGATTGACATCATCGAGGGCGTCAACGACCAGACGAACAACGGCATGACCCTCCACACTGGCCCCGGCTGCCAGATTGGCGAAGACACCACCCAGTTCGCGGGCTCGGTGACTACAGGAAACTGTGATGTCGCTGCCGAGGACCAATCAAAGAATGCTGGATGCTCTATCGAACACCCATCAACCAAGAGCTACGGTGCAGGCTTGAACGAGGGTGGTGGCGGTGTCTACGCGACACAGTGGACCGCCGATGCCATCAGCGTTTACTTCTTCCCCCGCGACTCCATCCCGGAAGACGTCCTCGGTGACAGCCCAGACCCCAGCGGCTGGGGCAAACCCGCTGCAAAGTTCGCTGGCGCCTGCGACATCGAGAGCACATTCAAGCAACAGCAGATTGTATTCGACACTACATTTTGTGGACAATGGGCGGGCAGCAGCAGTGTTTGGAACAAGAGCTCCTGCAGCAAGAAGGCCGACACATGCGAAGAATGGGTAAAGAACAATCCAGAAGCTTTCACCGAGGCGTACTGGACGATCAACTCGTTGAAGGTTTACCAAGACAATGGGTACGGTGCTGTTCCTCAGCCCTCCTCAGTGCCTGAGCAGAGCAGCGCTGCCTATGGCTCTGTGCCTGTCCCATCGGAGACACCTGCTGTGCCTTCTGGCCTTCCCGAATCATCCGGATACCCTGCAGTTCCTCCTCTTATTACCGCCTCTGTGTCCGGCATCTTCGCACCAATCCCGACGAGTGAGACCCTCTCCAGCGCCCCAGTCGCATCACCTCCTGCCGACGATGCTTCTCCCAGCGTACCCGCCGAGACCCCGAGCCCCATCGCCGCACCTACCACGCAGATCAACGCTCCAGCTCCAGCTCCCGCTCCGACTGGCCCCATGTCCGGCTTCCAATGGCCTTCCGGTGGCGCAGATAGCGGCAACAAACCTAAGCCATCGACAACACCCTCTGCCTCGCTTCCTGAAGGCACTAGCACGGCAATCCAAAACTCGAGTGGCGCAGCCGCCGCTCCTAGCACAGCGCAAAGCGTTGCCCAGCCTTCTGATGTACCAGCCGCATCCCAGTCGTATGCTGCACCCGGAGTACCTCCTCCTGCGCCCACTGCATCCCAAGCACCTGCTGCCCCCGAGGTGCCTGCCCCAGCGCCCACCAACGTTGAAAAGGCACCTCCAGCCGGTCCAGCTGTTCCCGTCGTCACCGACACTGTGCAGGCTATTCGCACAGTAGTCGAGACTATTTACCATACCGTCACCGCTCCCGCTCCCGCCCCTGCGGCACCAACGCCTGCTCCTCCTGCCGCAAAGGGACGCATGGCAAGACACATTAGGGAGCACAGGCAGAGGCTCACAAGGCACCACGCTAGACACTGAACGATACTCGACGAATGATGGAACAGTTGGACAAGTCACACTGGTTGATGGCTTGCTTGGCTTGGTGGATGGAAATGGCGCACATATACCCCTGGGTTTCTTTGTATATACCTTTTAGACATTGGCAGCAATTCATTTGGTTGTGATCTGCATATATCTTGTCTTTCATTATGACGCTTCGTCATGTCTTTGACTTGGCGCATAGAAACAAGTACTATCCTGGATGTCTACGTCTGTGAAGATCTTCCTATATCCCCTTTTCTTTGCGAATGCTTGCACCTTTCTGGGTTTTGATCTTCCGAAGGATGGTTTGTTCGCTAGTATTATGTCTTTTCGCTACCAACCTTGTAAAAAGAAGTCAAAGAGCACACCCCTCGCGTTGGCAGCACGGGCAAGGGGCAACAAAAAGCAGCGCCACCCACACGCCAGGTGTTCTTGTCACACGCAGCGAGCAGAACAAACGAGTAGCGAGCGAAAGAAATATAGAACATCAAAAAGACGACAAGAAAACCATCATCCCTTCCTTATCGCTCGCTATCGAAGCAAAAGTATGGCAAAAAAGAATGTGGACGCTGTGGGAATTGAACCCACGACCTTTCACAAGTACGCAGAAGAATGCGAAGCGACTGAAGTTGATTGTTAGGAAAGGAACTGAGCAGAGGTGTGTTGAGTGGGGTCTTACAAATCATACCCCTAGACTTCGGGATGTTAGTTGGGTTGTAGAGGTTGGTGGAGTTGTGGCAGCTTACCCAAGCGCCCGTATTAGGTAATCGATGAGAATTTCGCAGGCCATGATATATATATCGTAATGATACATAAGCCTCTGAGGATCTGGGACCCAGCGGGCGTCAGCAACGGATTATGGGGGGCGAGATCATGGTCGAGGTGGGGGTGAGGGGCAGATTTTGGAAGGTGGGGTAGGATTGAGAACAGCTTTGGAATACCAAAGTTATCGCATATCCGTACATATTATACGCTTGTCTAGCTACAAACCCGTAACTCATCATCATTGAGAGAGACCAGAAGACCCCCCAAAACACCAGAGTAGTGCCTGGCTCCGCCATACAATTAATTAACATAAACAAATTGGGGTGATGTGCTCCTTCGATTTCAAAGCCTGTTGACCCTTCTCGTCCAAATGGTTAGACAACTTCGTTATGCCAATCCGCCTAAACATGGGATACTGTGTTGTGGGCGAGGGCTCTTCCGAGCCTGGGTCACTACTCCCTGTTTTGAAATCTGTCTTTCCTTCAAACTTGAGCAACAAGCAGTACAAGTAACGAAATGCCTTCCGTACTGTTCGCTCTCCATACGCGACGGGCATACAGTATAATTTTGCGTCATCGCGGAAGATATCGACGTCAGATTCTGGTGCGTCGAGATACAGGTTGGCGTGTTCGAGATGACGCGCAGCGCTGGTATTCGGTTCCAAGACTTCAGGCCCGGGTTGATCTTGCTTCAGCCGCCAGCTGTACGGGACTCTGAGTGGTGGGTGGAGCCTACGCAGCTCAATAGCCCTGAGATAGCGCGGTTGGAGCAATAACTTTCCCTGGTCTACCATACCATACTCATTGTCTACATCCGAGAGAATGACGTCATGGTCAAGTACTTCGAGCATTAGCTCTTCCTCCGGTTTCGAGACTTCTGTGTGATCTTGGGCTCGGGTACAATGTCTGTTTGCTCTCGCAGCCCCGTAATCTGTGACGTCGGGATAAGTGATTCCGTGGGGAGTGTCGATTGATGCCCATGAAAACGAAGGCGCTCGGGTTGCGTCGCGCCGTCCAGGGTTCTCGAACACACCGTCTCGATAAAGCTCATTCACCTGCCAAAGGAGTTGGCTCTCTAAATGTTTTCTCCAAAGGCCAGCAATATACGTGCTTGGCTTGGCGAAAAGCTTCTTGTCTGTACAGAAGCGCCTTGCAATTCCGGAAAGCGCTATGAGTTTGTCGCGCGAAACTGTGAGTTGCGTTTTGGAATAGACCTCTACAACATGCTTCCACAGCTCGTATATGTGCAAATCTACCATACCCTCGTCAGGGTCTGGAAGGCGATTCAAGCGATTGTTTCGTAGTGCCTCTCCAGCTTCCTTGGTCAGATCTTTGAAGCGTCCTTCGTCCACTATAGCTCCTAACTTAGCCCTCTGGGTTAGATTCATCTCCGGATGCCCCTCGGCATCTTCAAACCCTGCACACTCCCAGGCAATCTGATCGCGGCAAAAATGCAACACTCGTGGTGCCATGAGACGTTCTTGGAGTACCCAGCCTCTGCGGTTGACGGCTGCTTCTTCGACGAGTTCATTCCAGAAGGATAGGTCAATAATGGTGCACCTTATCAGCTGATCTTCTTCCATACTTCCAGTTCTCTCCGACCCGAAGAGATTCGTTCCAGTATAGTTGACGTTTATTTCGTCTTCCCAGAGATACTCGGGTCGCCGGCTGAAGAACAAGCCCTGATCTCCATCGGTGGCAGCAGTAGCGGAAATGTTGAGAAAAGATCCTCGATATATTTGATCCATTTGTCGACTCTGCTCTAGCCAATCACTAACGGAGCCCTTTGATCGACTGTTATAGTTCTCAGTCGGCTGTATAATGCACATGGAGTCGATCCAAATGAACCCCACTTTGTCCAGGCGAGAAGCGAAGAGGATAGCGTCTCGGAAAGTTTTCGGCAGCTCTCGCAGCTCGATACCATCTCGTTTGAAACGATCCTCGGTAGTGTGATCCAGCCTAAGCTGTCCTTGGACACTCTTGGGCTTTCCCCAGCAATGACTCAGCGTAAGGTACCGATGATCCTCTCTTTCATGGCGACTCTTCTTTGTCCTGTCGCTGTTCCATGAATGGACCGACAATTTGTTTGGGGCGCCTGGGTTTTGGGTGAAATCGCTAGTCTCAACCAGATACACCTTCTTTCGTTCCACGTCGCCATGGTCGGACATGATTGTCAGACTATCTATCTCTTTGATACCGTTGGCACTGCGAAGCTCTTTAATATCCAGTAGGCGCTTGGGGTAAAACTTCTCGACAGGTTCTTCCCAGAACTTTGCACATTTGCAATCTTTCATCCAGCTCTGTGCTACTCCGAACACCTCCTCTGAAGATGTATCTAACGATCTTGGTGTTCGCAGCCGACCATTTTTGGGTTCTGTTTCATGTGCTTAGACAAGTTCTTGTAGTTTGTGCTACTATGCTACCTACTGGTCTCCTTCAGCAAATACATACGACTGTAGGATCTGTTCAGGTCGAAGTCGAGGCTGTACCTAACCCCTGACCCGTCTGCGGGTAGTTTCTTAAGGCTAGCTTTGATCGATATGGGTCGATCCTCGAGGAGATCCATATCGCGCCGAAGTACTCTCGCTAACGATATGCATATCGAACAATCAGCTTCTCTCGATTTGCGGAGCGACGCTGTGGTATTGTGGTGATTGAATGTTAGATCGTGAGTACCTGCCCACAACTCTCCTCTTCCGCCTCTTAGCATTCCCACACATACTTTGCAAAGCATACTGGTAGGATAAGGCAGAAATCGTTGTTGGTCTGGCCTCGTTGGTGGCGGGGGGCTGTGCTTAGCCTAATTGCTGTTACAGACTGGAGATAGTATTGCGCCCAGTCAGTACATTATGGGTGTTGAGAAGAGAAAACAACGACTTTAAAGAAGAGATGCGAGCGAGCGAAGTAATACAGTAGCGCAGACACCATGCGCGATGAGTCTACAGCACGCAGGATGCGAGGCTCGAGCGCCTCGCATCATGCTGGCCCGCCCTCGTCTCAGCTGCGGGTGCGAGCTGCAGCGGTACTGCTGGGAGGCGCCAATGCTGCCATCACATAGGCTGATGGCTGCGGCCCTGATAAATTGTTGGCTGTGGGTGCGGGATGAACGCATGTCTCCATGTCGATGCTGGGGCGCAAAGAAGTTGCCCGACCCCGTACCGGTGTGCTTGGTCACTCCTGCCTGAGGCGCCACGCGACGTCTTGATTGCTGAGAGCTTGACGCTGCTGCGCCCCGCCAGGCTTCAGCTAAACATCCACCCCACCCGCTTCCACTACCCAAGGCCTCTTACAGAAGGCTCCAGCACGATCAAAACAGAACAGAAAGCCACTTCTCGTTGCATCTATCATTCTTCACATCGTTTATTCGTTCCGCATCATCTCAAACAACGGGTAGAGATGCCCTCCACTTTCCAGCTGTCAGCCTGGGAGCCTGCTATACCTGTCACAGTTGCAGACGGCCACACTCTCGACGAAAAGAAGCTGCTTGGATTTCCAGCGTTCAAGAACTGGTTGGAAACACTCAAAAAGAATCTTAAGGTGCAAACAACTTCTGGACACACGTTTGAGAAGGACCCATGGCGCCTTGAGGGCGTGAATATACACAGCGTCACCGTCTTTGCGAACGGCAAGATAGGCTTCATGACGATTGAAGCCTTGATGAAGAGTGGTGATACAGTTCTGGAACGGGTCATCTTCTTGCGCGGTGGAAGTGTAGCTGTTCTGATGATACTACGACCGAAAGACAATAGGAACGAGCGATATGTCATTCTCACAGAGCAACCACGAATCGGCGCATGTAGCACTGCTTTTCTTGAGATCCCTGCAGGAATGCTAGACGACAAGTCTGGCGATGTGATTGGGAAAGCGATGGAGGAAATCCAAGAAGAGACGAGCCTGCAGGTCAAGGGAGAGGAGTTGATCGACCTGACCGCAATGGCTCTTGAGCAGGCTCAAACAAAGGAGCATCTCCAGCCAGCTTTGTATATGAGCCCTGCAAATCTCGATGAGTACATCCCGCTGCTATTGTGGGAGAAAGATCTGGACCGGAAGGAGATCGAGGCTCTAAAGGGCAAATTGACGGGCGAACGCGCGAAGGACGAGTTGATCACTTTGCGCGTCCGCGATTACGAAGTGCTCTGGAAAGAAGGCGCAAGAGATGCTAAGACGCTGTGTGCCTGGGCGCTGTACGAAGGACTGAATAGGGCTGGTAAAATTGAGGAGCGGTTACAGCAAATTCGAATAGGTCGAACACAAGGATGACTCGCCGAGGAAAAGATATCCCCACCGACTTCTAAGTTCCAAGGCCTTTTGGAGTACTTTCGCCCCGTTTTTCGTTTCAAGAGTCGCTACTAGCCGGCCCAGTTGGTCCCCAGCCTTTCGTTGGAATTACGCTAGAGCATTGGTAAGCACAGGACCCGTCTGGTAGATAGTGCGGGGAGCTGCACACCTCAGTTGAGGTGTTGATGATGTAGCGGCCAGTAGTTTCATTGGCCGTTGCGCAGCATGTGTGTCGGTGTAACGGGTGATGATCGCGACTCTAATTTCCGCGAGCTGAATACACGCGTTACGAAGTATGACGACAGGTTTTCAATGGAATTCGAGGCGCTCAAAATTTGCAGAGCTCGAGCCTTATGACCCGTGGCGCATATACACTATTAAATCATACTAAGTACAAACTTGCTAAAGTAATGTAGGCTCTTGCGCTGAAATGCTCTTCGGACAATGCAACAAATTGTAGCTACCCCTAGGAGCGTAGTTGAATTTCAGTACAAAACCGTAGTATCGAGCTAAGAAAGAGGAAAACCCGTGTGAAGGGATTTCATATGCGCCCATTTGCTATCGCCTTGAGCTAGACCATTCGCACAGTGTCCAGCCGCTGCTAAATCACCCGTATCATGATCATGTCGCAAAGAAATTCTTATCTATATCGAGGTTGCCATCTCCAACTCCATGAGGCTACTCCCCGAATGTTTTGGAAAGGTATCCCGTGATCGCAGGTTGAACACGAGATATCTGCACCGCGATTCTCAGAACAGAACATGGACGACGGACGTCTGACTTTTTTTTTGGGGGGGGGGGGGGGGGATGCGGAGGGACATGTACAGTAAAGGAGAAGAGGGGTGCAAGAAATCTCGAAGCTATGTACACGGCAGAGGCGCACCCTCAACGCATGATCCAAACTTGCAGGCTTTTGAATACTATGTGCTCTGCTACATGTCTTTGAAGTTTCCAAAAGCGATGTATTTGGTATGGACCATCATGCTCGGACTTTTGAGAAGAGAAGCCGTCATGTCTGCATCAGATGCAAGTTTTAACAAAAACGAGTTTTTTGTGACTCTTTTGTGATACGAACAGGATGCAGCAGACATCCTAGACACACAAGCTCAAAGATCCGAAGGCGGCCATGATGTATACGTCAGCGCGTTTGAAGTACAGCTCTCCAACATAACTTCGTATGTCTCTTCTGTGGTAGTCCGCGACAGGCAGACAGCGAAAAGACATGATGACCTAGTTTGCGTCTTTTTGAAGCAAGCCATATCTTCCTCTTCTCCAGTTTTTCATTTTGGTGTAAAAAGTTGAGTAATGGAAGAATGAAGACGGGTATGCCAGTGGTAATATTTAAACCCATGTCCACTAGCACAAAGCATCGCCATGGTGGTGTATGTAGCCATTTTTCATACTCAGCGATGCACAACCTAAGTTGCCGCAAACTCTTGATCATCAGATACTCTAGCCAGTCTTCTCGTTTCACATGGGTATCATGAGAAGTAGAGCGACGGTCATGTAGATCTTGAATGTATCTTTTGAGAATGTGGAATCGCATATGCTTCCATACTCGTCGTTCTGGCACATATAGGTGCTTGCAATTGGTTTGTGGAAATATTCCCGGCGAAGGGAAAGCACGAGGAACAGACATCTATTTCTTGTACGTGAATTTTGGGAAAGGCCATGATTTTGTTTATGACCACTTTTTGGTAACACGGAAGGCTTTTCGTATTCTTGCAAGAACAATGGAGAGAAGAGGCAACAGAAACTTGAATATCGTGAGCCGGGTCCACGACGGCGGACATGGCAAGAATAAGCGTAAGTTTGGGGTCGATCGAGGGGTCCGAAATCCACGGATCATGGGCTGCTCTGAAGGCGCTTTTGGAGATGTATGCGCATAGAAATCTGTCGATCGTGTTTTGAACAATAGAAAAGGGACGTGGACATAGTCCAGAATGTAATAGTTTTTGAGGCCAGGCCACATAGCCTTGACGAGGTTCCTTTTTGGAATAATGCAAAGGCAGTAGATGGGGAATGAGTTCTATGGGCAAGGAAATGGTGTTGTTATAGACGCAGTGCCAAGAGGACCGCGTTTGCGTGATCTTAGGAAGGCGTGATGGACACGATGGGACGGTAAGCTAGACAATTAGCGGGATACCCGGGTCTGTATACTATACCGACAACCCCCACAGACTGGTGAAGTAGCGTAGTCAACATGTAGCGAGCAAATGCTCACTGCAGAGAAACAATAGGAACAACTGCACGCGATGAAAGAGGCGTAGAAATAGTATTTGGGTATCAAAATGCGCACCGATATGTGGCCAAAGCCGACAGAAAACGCAGAGTACAAAAAGAATGTGGCCGAAGCCAAAGAAACAACGGCCGTGACAAACGTAGTAAACACCCGCAATTGCTCGCTCCATCACTTGTACTGATACTCGTTCTCGTCGTCACTGTCATCTTGTCTTTCGAGCTCGTCTTCAATTTCCTCATTCAGTAGGAGGCCCATATCGTATGTCTTCTCCCTAATCTCATCCGCCTCTTCCCTGCCCACTGAACAGTCGTCCATGATGAGCAGGATCGCTACCTCAGGTACCATGACGGCTTGTACAAAGGCCGCAATACCCGATCCTTGCACGACGCGATCCTTGCAGTTCTTCATCTCGACCTTGAGAGTATCCATGACGCTTTCTGTGATGACGCGACGGCCGTGGGGACCATAGTAACCGGGGTAAGCGGCCTTTTCGTCAAGAGCATACGACTCCAGTTCCTCTTGTACATCTTCAGCCAGATCTGTTCGTCTCGAGGGTACGGCGGCTGCCTTTCCAGTCAGTGCCAACGGTTCGTAACGATCCCTGTGTATACTGGACCGTTCGTTGTTGAGTATCTGTAACAGAGTCGTCTTGTTCCTGCGTATCCGTCTCGGAAGCGATTTCCAGTCGATATCCGGGTACCCTTTCTGTGTGTATTTCTTCTGTGCTGACTTCTTCTTGTGCGCATGGCAGAACGCAGACTTGTTTCTCACAGTCTTGTCCTTTCCTTTCCAGAAGTTCCAGTATTCGTCCTGCTCGACTGGCTTCGAACATAATGTGCATCGTGAGCCTTCCTCCTCTACCTGTGGAAGCTTCCCAATGTAACTGCTAATGTCGTCGAGGGCTTCTTGCGGTGCGCTGGAGTCTGGCTGTGAGGAAGGTGGTTCCTGATTTTCCTTCCAGCTGTTGAGTTGATCAAGGAGTTGGGCGGTTCTGGCTGCCTTTTCTGCTTTTTTCAGTGACTTGGGGCTCATTGAAGTGATTCCTAGTTCCTTGTCCAGCTCTTCGCCTTCGATTATCTTGGGTGTAGCATCACCGCCTTCGGTTTTTATGTCTTTCGCCTTCTTTTCTGGTCTACGCAGTCCATCGATATTGTTTTGTGGTCTGTCGCAGTCTTTTGGCAGCGCAAAGAGCTCCTCGTCGTCTATACCAATGGAACTTGCATCGCTCTCGTCACCAGCTTGTGATAGGCCACTCCGCAATTTACTCTTTGTTCCAAAGGCTTGCGCACCAGTCCTTACCGCTGCCTTCCCAAACTTCTTCGCAGGTGATGCTGCGTGTATATTCTTGATTTTCGAGCCATAGCCTTTGCCGTTCTTGTCATTCTTTTGTGACTCATACTCCATATCCCACTTGATGGGACCGCTGCTGACTGACCCTGCAGACGAGGCCGGAGTATTTTCTTTAGAATCGTCGAATATTGTCGTGGCTTTATGCGCTTGACCGCTCTGATACGTCCCTCTCGTAGGCGCACGTATCACTTCTATATTCTTTTTGACAGTCTTCTTTTGAGGCCTTCTCAGTACTGTATCCTCGGTAATCTTCGACGTAGGTATAGTGGGTTTTGAGGGTTGGACCGGTTGAGGTGGGGGAGGATGCGATTCATCGGAGGAGGATACGGGCTCGGCATTGATATCGATTTCTTCCTGCTGATTTGTAGATGACGTGTCGTCTTTCGCCTGTCTCTTGGGCGTCGGTTCTTCATGATCGTCCTCGCCAGCATGCCGCTTTCCACCAATGTTTCTTAACAATTTCGGCGCCTGCTTCGTCAGGTATACCATTGCCGCGCATCGATGAAGGAAACTGAACGAAAGGAAAAGATACAATGCGTCCTCGAGGCAATGCGATGTCGGCGCACGTGAATGTATAGTCTTCCCGAGACGGACTCGAGATCATGCAGCAACGCGCCTTCCGGCGTTCCACCCAACGCGAACACCGCGTTCGCGCTAGTCCGTCTTATCGATACCGCCCGAGCTCCGCCAAAAAAAGTTACCAGAACTTGCCAACTTGGTCGCAAACCCTCCCAAACAACACCAAACCCCCAGCATACCCTCACAATGGCTCTAGACGAAGCGCTCCAGCAGCCCTTGAACTTCACTGGTCATCGGCACATGATCTCGCGCCTCCTCCTGGCAACCCTCACCGGCCGACCCGTTCGCATCTCGCAAATTCGCTCTTCTTCGACCACACCCGGTCTAACACGCCATGAGACAAACTTCATCCGACTGCTCGATTCGGTGACGAACGGCTCGCAGGTTCAGTTCAGCATGACGGGTACGACATTAGTCTACAGACCGGGTCTCATCACCGGAAGTGCCGAGGGCCTAGGAGCCAGCGGCGGCGTAATCAGACACGAGATACCAGCAGAGTGCAGAAAGAGGGGCGTAAGCTGGTGGCTGATCCCACTATGTGTTCTCGCACCCTTCAGCAAGGGAAACATGAACGTTGTCTTCCACGGCGAAGGCTGCGTAACAGCCTCCACAATCGCCGGCGACGTCTCCGCCGACACCGTACGCACAGCAATCCTCCCTCTGTACAAAAACTTCGCAATCGAGCGAAACATGGAATTGCGCATCCTCAAACGCTCTTCCGCCCCCGCAGGAGGCAAAGGCGCAGGCGGCGAGGTACAGCTGGTATTCAACCACCAAGTCCGCCTTCCCAAGACACTCCACCTGCTGAACCCCGGACGAGTCAAGAAGATAAGAGGTGTAGCATACTGCGTCGAAGTCCCGAAGAGCAACAACGAGCGCATGACCTTCACCGCGCGAGGGATCCTCAACAAATTCGTCCCAGATACCTACATCTTCTCCGACGCAAGCGCCGCGCCCTTAATACCTACAAACGCCAAAGGCCACTCCAGCGGAAAAGTGAAGGGCGCCGTGGGTTTCGGAATCAGTCTCGTGGCGGAAACCAGCACGGGATGTATATACTCCGCAGACGTTTGCTCACCACCCGACGGTGGCGTACCTGCAGACGAAATCGGCAAGCAGTGCGCATACCAGCTTCTCGAGAAGATATCGCAGGGAGGATGTGTAGAGAATGTCGCGGCACCTACTGTTCTCATGCTCATGGCTATGGGCAGTGAGGATGTGGGTAGAGTGGCGCTGGGCAAGGATATACTGGGCAGCGAGGAAATCATACAACTCGCGCGTGACTCCAAGGTGTTCGGCGGTAGCGCATGGGGCTTCAGGGAGGCAGGAGGCGAGAGGGAAGAAATCGTCGTTAGTGTTGTAGGAAGGGGAGTAGGCAATGTGGGACGAAAGGTGGCTTAGATTTCTTCAGTTTGGGAAAAAGTTATGAGCGCAAATATGATACCCCCAATTTCTCATAATCTATCTTGGTCTGATGATACTACTTCTCGTAGTGCATGTACTTCGTGTGGGCGTCACCGAGAGACAACCAGGTAGATACTTGTCTAAGCAAAGAAGAGACGCCACCCAATGATCTGATTGGCATAAAACCACTGTACAAAAAAGCCAATGCTAACGATGGAGACGTTCCTACTGCCTCTTTCCCGCCGAGCTCGCTCCACTACCGCTGTCCTCATCGCTGTCCTCATCCTGATCCTGAGCGTACTTCTCGTTAAACCTATCCTGGTCCCGATACGGGCCTTCACTGCCCTCGTCATCACTCAGCAAGTCTTCATCAGACTCGCCGGCAAAAGCATCATACAACTCTCCACCCCGCTTCGCCCGCTTCTTCCTGCCGGCAGCACCAGAAAGCAAGCCCGCATCGTCTCTATCTTCGTTGTCGTCGAGGACTTCGAACTCATATGCGTCGCGCGAGTCCTTCATACGCTTGCGCCTAGCGATGAAGAAATAGGTACCGAGACCAGCCATGAAAACAATAATCAGGGCGAGAGCGCCGTATATCCAGATTTGGGTGCGCTTCGACACGCCGAAAGTGGGGAAGGGGTTGGGTAGGAAGTTTTCAGATGGACCAGCAGACGCCGTGGCACTGGCACTCGCAGTAGCCGGAGTCGTCGTCTGCACACCGCTGTTAGCTGGTGTCTGAGAGGGCTTCTGGTTTACGGGACGATCGGGGTGGTCGTCGGGGATAGATGTCATGGTAGGTGCGGTACCACTGGGTATGGCAATACTAGTAGTATGCGCCGGATGATCATCAATCTTATCGTGATCGTCATCGTCGTGCTCGTCGGGGATGGGGCGGAGTTTGGCTTTGGAGGCGTCGATGCATTCGCCCCAGAGGCGGAGCTTCCAGTCGGTAAAGGTGCCCGTCTTCATGTTGCCGGATTTGACGTCTTTGACTATGACGGTCCAGTTTCCAATGGCGTTTTCACCCCAGTGGGCGACGGACATGAAGGTCCAGTCAATGTAGCCGTATGGCGCTTCGTCATCGCGGCGTGCGGTGGAGAGGTGCGAAACCATGCCGCTTGGAGATCGGAGTTCGACACTGAGATCGCCGCGGCGCTCGTGCTCTACGTTCATGGTGAGCGTGATATGCTCAACACGAGCAAAGTTGGCTTTCTTGAGCATGTCTTCCTTGACTTCAAAGACACTGGCGAGGCCCTGATTGCCTTCGGGGATCGCCTTCTTTACGTGCATCCAGGGCGAGTAGAACCATGCTTGGGGCTTGACGAGCTCCCACTCCTTTGCCTTCTCTACAATGGCGTAGGCATCGAGCTTTCCGTATCCGAATTGATGGCTGAACATGCGATCGATCGAGGTCTTGGTCCAGTCGCTGGGCGTGTCGAAAGGAACAGCTGTCATGACGGCGAGCCATTGCATGTCGCGCCATGTCAACTCAGGACGGGCCTGAAGCGCAAGAGCAAATACTCCTACGCCAATGGGTCCGGCAGCCGATGTGCCTCCGTGCTGGCTAGTGCACTTGTTTGCGCCAACGTCTGTTGTGTGGATGGCATCGCCGCCGCCGCTGCTGTATGTTACAACCAACTGTGCGGAGCAGGCCTCAGAGTAGTATGGGTGCCCGTTGTTCTGATCGATGGCGCCGACGGTGATACTGTAGATGCTGTTGGTGTAACCGTCGAAGTTGCAGTTGTCGTCGCTCGCAGCACCATTGCCTGCGGCGAAGACGTAGATGGATCCCTTTCCGCCACGGCCCTTTTGAACAGCAGTGACCATGGCCTTCTCAATGAGGATGCCTGGAGCTTGCATGGTCTTACCATCGTCAGGTGGGCCCCACGAACACGAGTAGATGTCGTTCTGCTGCATCTCGAAGTTTATTGCGAGTGCCTCGTCGAGATCTGTAATGTCGCCCGAAAGGATGCGCACGCCCGAGATCTTCGCGTCGTAGGCAAGTCCGACACCACAGGCGTCGTTCCTTCCGGCGGCGATTTCTCCAGCGCATCGTGTGCCGTGTCGGTCGTCGGAGAGCTTCGGGGTGGGGAGGTCTTCGTGGTCGTTGTAATCGTGGGAGCCTGCAGCGAAGAAGTTGTCTTTGAGGTCGTTGCTGGTGTAGTCCAGGCCATCGTCGACAACGCATGCGGTAACGCCTTCGCCGGTGATGTTCTGCAGCCACACACCGGTGACGTTGATGTCGTTCCCGGGCGTCTTGACATTGAAGATGTGCCATTGCTCCTCGAAGATGGGGTCCTTGATTTGCAGCTGGCTCGCTACTTCCCGCTGAGCTTTGATGGCATCCGTAACAGGGGGCCCCCGTTCCGGCAGTTCTGGGATGACGCTGCGCTTCCAGTGCCGCGCCTTGATCTTTTGCTTTTGAGTGAAGTGGACGCTGTCAAGAGGATGATACTCGGGGCCGACTTCTCGTTTCCGCCGCCGCCTCTTCAGTTCTTGCTGTGCGTCGTCTACGATGTCGTTCTCGTGCTTGGGAGCCTTGAAGACATGGTGGTCTTCGAGTGTGCCGAAGGGGCCCTCATACGTCAGACCGAGATGCGCGGCGAGGTCTGAGGGCGATGCGGAGGGGGAGATGTGGATGGCATAATAGTCGTGGCTCGAGTAGTTGCGGGGTGGGAGGTGCTTTCCCGCAGTAGCAAGTGTGGCCGCGGTCAGCAGGCTCCAAAAGTGAATGCGCATGGCGGAGGCGCCGAAAGGGTATTATATGCAGCCGGCTGCGGTCATGTATCGTGTAGGGTCGTAGGGCGTGACGTGGCAGCAGGCGACCGTGCCGCGTGCGGAAAGAGTATGCGTAGGTGGGTGGTGAGGATACCGCGGGCGGCGAGTCGAAAGGGTAGTGGTATTGAGCTTATTGAGGAGACTGATTACGACGACAGGGTATTAGATGGACCAAATGCCTATGCGCGCGCTGAGTGCAGTGCGCCGGGTGGAACAATACAGGCGTAGTGTGAAAGAAGAGGAAGAAAGCACCTGGGGCGTCGAGTCGAGGAAGTCGGCGACTGAAACGTTGATGTTTGACACTTCTCTGGCTTCTTCGCATGCAGGTGCCTGTATTGAGACCCCCGAGACGCCTTCCCCTTGTGGCCCTAGTGGCCGCCGCCCTTGCCTTGCCGGTCGCCGTGTGGAGGATGCCTGTCTGTCCAAGATCTTGCCGTCGAGCCCCAGCCTCCTCTACCGCGCCCGCCACCACCATTCTGTGATATGTGCTGGCCATGGATAACTGCCTCGACCCTGCATCCGTACCGCTCTTCCTATGTCCTTGCACTTAGCATCTCTTCGTTTTCCCGCGACACATCGTTGTCATTGCGCCGTCCATCTTCGCTACCGCATATTGCACCCCAGCACACCTCCGCCGCATCTCCGCACCCGACATTCTTAGGTAGCTACCGCCACGCAGGACTGCAATTGAGACGTGTATCTAAGACCGGATGTGATAGTGTAACCTAGCTACATAGATGCGCCCGACCTAGTGTCGTCCCATCTCCCACAGGACGGTGACACGCCCCGCTTGCTTCACCGTAACCATTACCGATCCCATGATCTCGTCGCATCATGGAAAACAATAGGAACAGCGGCTCCTTCGAATCGCGGGCCGTCAATCCTACTCTACTTGAAGTTCCAGACAGCAATCCCCAGAAGCGCAAATCCTACCGCCGCCCAGCTGATGCACAACCCGCAGGCGCATCCCCACTAGAGCCCGACATGTCCAACAACGTATCCAGCAACACTGCGCGCCCTGTCGCAACTGTGCCCTTGAACGGCAATGTCACCATTGGCAGCGGGCAGAGGCGGCGGCAGAGCAGGCACATACCGCCCCCGACAACAGGCGCAACGAGCGAATCCGTGCCAGCTGCCCCAGAAGTACCTCGTGCGCCGCCCTCCTCATACAGAGACCCGTATGCCAGAGGGGTCAAAGTGCCCGCGCGCTCAAGCTCTGGCCGATCGCGCGACCCAGCCATCCAATTGAACCCGAGCAGACAACAGGCGACTATACAGACAGCAGCCAACAGACTGTACGAGCTGCGGTCACCACCCTATGCGCCAGCCGAACCATTGGCGGGGACCGTCCAGCGACGCGGCTCTCAGCGCAGACCCTCTGTGCCCGACCGATCGCCCCTGCAAAAGTTGGAGGGGAAGCTAGACGATATCAGCAAAGAAGAGAGAAGAGCACGGATACTCGAGGCAGAACTGGCCGCGCAAGAGAAGGCTGAGGCGGAGATGCGAGAAAGACGTGCGCAAAAGCAACGCGTCGTGTCTGTGCCCATACCGGAGAAGTCATCCAGCGCTTCTGCCCCGACCAACAACGGCAGGCGCCAGGTGTCCATGCCATTCCAGGATAAAACTATGTCCCCGCCAATGTCCCCACCCATGTCGCCGCCCATGAGCGACCTGGAATCAGACGACGGCTATGCCTATGACCTTAGCGACCCATGGCACCCCTCGGATGCGCAAGGTGGCGCAGTTCAGTCCGTTCAGCATGTGCCCATGCAGAAGGCTCAGGTTGTTCCCATGGCCTACCAGCCGGTACCTCATACTGATGCTGCTGTACCGCGAAGTAGCAGCTTGAAGGGAAAGGAACCAGCGGGTTCACGGAAATCTGGCAGCTATAGCGATCGTAGCATGCTGCCTTCGCAGAATATGCCCAGGAAGCCAGTAGCCAACCCCGCGGGACTTGGCCTGGTAGGTGTCCGCGATACTTCGACACCCTCTGATGTATCTCGTTCGGAGAGCAAGAGGGGCCAGGGGAAAAGAGACAGCCGAGGATTCATGGCTGCACAGATGGAAATGCAGCAAAACGCTATCGACTACAAAGGATCACCACGAGAGAACGATACTCAGCACCTGCCACGCAAGATCCCTCCCGTTCCCCAGACCGTTCAGGTACCGCCTATCCCGCCAGTCCCTCAGACCAATCGCAAGAGCGTCATGTTCTCCGAATCTGAGTCGGACCTAGAGCAGCACGATCCTGAGAAGAAACATCGCTACTCCCGCCATCACAGCGAGCCGGAGAGGACCTACACACCCGCGCCTATGCTCGAGGAATGGAGAAGTGCGCCGATTGGTCTCCTCACTGCAGATGACCTAGATCTGGACGCTCCAGCCAAAGCCAACAGCGGCAACAAGGCATGGTGGGAAGAGAGCAAAGCCTCCCGACGAAGGCGTTCCAGCGGACATGCGGAACCAACATATGATGGCTATGCCGACGATACTCCTATACAGACTGCTTTCAATCCGCCACTGTATCTCAAGTGTGGGCCGCTCTTACGCTACACCGGTCTACGGAGAGATCGCAGCGTTCCCGGACGTGAGCGTGAGATTTGGCGTGGCAGTATCATGATTGTTACTGTCGACGCCTCTTCTTCGTATTCCAAACCGCCGACGTTGCGATTGTTCAAGCAGCCAATGGACATACTTCCTCCTCCGCCGGAAGAGATCAGTCAGGACCAGCTGGACCCATCCTACGTCGATCCCATCGAAGGCCAGATAAAAGTGTCGCGTACCGGCAAAGCGCTATACGTCAAACCGGTTGACGAACTCGCCGAGGACGAGGATCTGTCGCGCATCGAGGACGACACTGGCTTGTTCTCCATGACGCGAAGCTCAACAAATGGATCGGGTTCTAAGTCAACCCGCATCCACAAGAAGGACGGCGAGAAGCTTGGCAAAGTCCGTGATTTCCCCGGTATACGCCTATACGCTGAGCGAGGCGTGACCTTCTGGCGCTTCAACATTGAGGTCGAACTTGGTAGTACTCAGACACGCATTGCCTACAAGATCAACCAAGGTCCTGCCATCGGCTTCTGGGTCCCAGCCAAGGGAGAGTCTATGAACATCATGTTCCACAGCTGCAACGGCTTCTCAGCCACTGTGGAAACTAATGAGTTCTGTGGTCCAGACCCGATGTGGCGCGATGTACTGAACACGCACCAAACCCGCCCATTCCATGTGATGATCGGTGGAGGTGATCAGATTTACAACGACGCTGCAATGAGGCAAACGACCTTGTTCAGACAATGGACAGAAAACAGGAATCCTATGCACAAGCACCATCAGCCATTCTCTGAGGAGATGCAGAACGAGCTGGAACAATTCTATCTCGATCGGTATGCGATGTGGTTCTCACAGGGTTTGTTTGGCATGGCCAACTCACAGATCCCAATGGTCAATATCTGGGATGACCACGACATCATCGACGGCTTCGGATCATACCCTCATCACTTTATGCAAACACCAGTATTCACCGGTGTCGGTGCTGTTGCCTTCAAGTACTACATGCTCTTCCAACACCAGTCTGTACCCGCCGAAACCGACAAGACCGAACCATCATGGGTACTTGGAAAGAGCCCTGGTCCGTATATTAAAGAGCGCTCTCGAAGCGTCTTCATGCAACTAGGTCGTCAAGTAGCCTTCCTCGGTCTCGACTGTCGTACAGAGCGACAGCGTGACGAGATCCTCACCGAAGACTCCTACGACATCATCTTCGATCGTCTTGAGGATGAGATTATCAAGGGGGAGACCAAGCACTTGATTGTTCTTCTTGGAGTACCCATTGCCTACCCCCGCTTAAACTTCCTCGAGAACATTCTCACGAGCAGGCTCATGGATCCTCTCAAGGCTCTTGGTCGCGCGGGAATGCTAGGCAACTTCGTCAACAAGTTCGATGGAGGAGTCGAGATCTTGGATGACTTAGACGACCATTGGACAGCCAAGCACCACAAAGAAGAACGCAATTGGTTCATCAAAGAGCTGCAACATATTGCTTCGACAAAGTCTGTGCGCGTTACTATACTCGGTGGTGACGTTCATCTGGCGGCAGTCGGACAGTTCTACAGCAACAAGAAGCTGAACGTTCCGAAGGATAAAGATCACAGATATATGCCGAATGTTGTGTCTTCCGCCATAGTCAACACACCGCCTCCGGACGTGATGGCAGATATCATCAACAAGCGCAACAAGATACATCATCTCGATTCAGATACAGACGAAGACATGATCCCCCTCTTCACTCATGGCGTCGACGGTAAGAAGAGGAACAATACACATTTGCTACCCCACCGAAACTGGTGCAGCATTCGAGAGTACAAGCCAGGATCTTCGCCACCAGGAACGCCATCGCCACCCACGACCCCTGCGAACGGACCGCGCATGGGGAGAACAATGTCAGACTTTGCACCAGGGCAGCTGGTGAGAAGACTCAGTGGTCAACAGAGAAGACCTTCGGTAAGAGGCCGCGGACCACCTGTGTCTTATCGCAACAACCCTTCATACGCCGCGGCCGATGAAATTCAGATCGGTCACCACCAACCACAGTCTTCATTCTCGCCCGACCGATCAGAGCCAGAGAGACCCACTCGTTCGCGACGCAATTCTCTGACATCGCTCTTCCGTCGCCGTGCGTCAGTAGATGTCGCCCGTCCTGACACGTCTGAGACTGCAACACCACCCTTGAGCCGGCACAGTGTGTCTCAAGATCGACCCTCCACCTTCCATCGCCGACCTAGCGTACTGACCAAGAAGACTGAGCGACACCATGGCCCATATGTCAACCTTGAGGGTGGTCTTGACATCTGCCTCAACGTCGAGGTGTCACAGCATGACCCGGCCGGTATCACAACGCCATACAGACTGCTCGTGCCAGCACTTACCTATGTTGAGCCTGAGGAGGGCGTTGTCGAAAAAGAAAGGGGTAGATCCCGTGGTTTCTTTGGCTCTTTCGGTGGCAAGCGCAAAGCGACGATCGGCGATGATGGAAATTCCATCTCCGGCAGCGAAAGCGGAAGTGAGCTTGGGGAGATGTCTAGTGAAGAGGAAGAAGAGCGTACGCAGCAAAGGTACAAGGTCGGACCTCGGATAGTCATGCCGAGTATGGGATCTCAGAACAGGCGTGGCTCTGAGCCTGCCCCTGTCACTGCCATCGGCCCTGCAGCTCCCGTTCCCACTGCCCGTGAGAATCGTCTTAGTTCAGGCTTCCATGCTAATGCAGCTGCAATTGTAGCTCCGAGCCAAACGAATGGAATTCCCCGTGACTTCGTCCCAGAAAGTCAAGGACGACGAAGCTTGGATGCAGCTGCGGGTACCTCGTCTAGAGCTGCTGCCTGGGACAACGCGGCCGGAAAACGGCACGTCAGCATGCCGGTAGCTCCTCCCGCTACCCAGACTGCGACCCAAGCGACCGCGATGCCATCCCGCTCCACCTCCACGCGCAAGCAGCCTACCTATAACTCGTCTCACAAGTCGCAACTCCCTGCACCTTCGCCAGAGGTAGAGCCAAAAGTGCAGCGAAGATCTATGGGTGGTATTCTGAACCAACACTCGCACGACAAGAAGTGGGAGCATGATGCTCATGTGGCCGCTCATACACCTGCACAAACACAAAGGAAGGTGAAGAGGGAATCATACCCACCACATCCAGCAATCGTCGGCGCCGGACCAAACTCACCCTACTCACGAGACGGACAAGGTCTCCAGGCGCGACAAGACACGGCCGGCGGTGACTATTTCTCCAGCGGTGGTCGAGATGGCAAGACGCATCCTGCCACAGCACCACGTCAAGTTGTCGACCCAGAGTACACTGAGAAACCTGTCCAACGTGCCGATTACGCCGCACAACCACAACGTGGCGGTTACGACCGTACCTCTTCCTACCCAGCCTACCCACAACGCAACGGCAGTGCGGGAGTAGGAGCAAAGTACCTCGGCGGAGGCAGGTATGAAGATGAAGATAGCTTCGATAGCGCCGACGACGACGAGGGCAGTCTCAGCGGACAGGAGCAGGAGATGAGCCAGGAAAGCTTCGTGCTGCCGAAGCGTAAGAAGAAGTGGCAGATTTGGAAGTAATGGGTGAGGAGGGATTGTATTGACTGATTCGATGCGATCATTCGTCTGGTTAGACGCGGATTGGATTGGTAATGAGATTACGATTTGGGTCCATGACTGGTTCGGGCTTTCCGCCTAGGGTACATAATGACGGCGCAGCGTATACCATGGTGTGTTTAGCGAGTTTTAGAATAGCGAGTCCTTTTCTCTTCTCAATCCAATATTCTAATACAGTATTTCGGTATCCTCCAAGGTGTCGTGTGCGTCGGTGAAAAAGCTGGAATTACGACTTATCGCCAGTGAGCTGGCGTTCCGATTGGTCGTCAATGAGAATGAACCAAAGTTCGAATATCTCAACCGTAGTACGCCTCGAGCATGTGACACTGCTGGTGAATAGGCGCATATACAAGCCGGATGCAATACGACACGCATCCCAGCAACATTCTTATGATCCGAAAATAAGCCTGCCGAGTACACCAACCTCTTTCGAAAACTTTCATTGCCGATAACTTGCACTGTTCACTCCAGCCTTCATGCGAACACAAGAGACAGCCTTGCCAACAAGACGCACCGTGTCTCTCAAAGCCCGACCTAAAATCCGCTTCACCCCCAAGATGCTCAATCAGGAAGCCAAAAAGGCCCAGCCCACGCAAGAAATGTTGGATTTCGACATACAAAACTCTTCGGATTCGGCCTTCTTCAGCTTGCCTAGCGATATTCGTAAGCGCATTTACGAATACGTGTTTACGGCGGGTGAAGTTATTCAACTTCTTCCCTTTAATGCGGATCTCGAACGAGAAACACGGGTAGAGGAAGAGGAAGAGGAAGATGAGACGATGAACATGGCTATGGATATGGAGTTGGATATCGACGAGATGATGGTGGTTTTGGATATCAACGATACCTTCGACGACCTTTTCTCTCACCAACAACGCGAAGACGAAAACGCGAAACCCCTTCACCGCTATACTCACATCCAGACAATTCTAACTTGAAACCCATCTTCTGCCTTTCTACCACAACAACATTTACTGCTCTGATATGTGGTATCTCGCCACCATCTTGCGCCGTCTCTCGTCTGTACAGACATCGTCGATCCGCGTACTAAAGATTCAGTGGGCGACCGCGCATTCTGCGGTGCGAGAGTACGCAAATTCATCTGGTGAATTTGGACTAGTTGGATCAGCGCTGCGTATGTTGGATAAACTGGAGAGGGTAGTTGTGAATTGGGAGAGGAAGCGGAGGCTCTTTCCCGATAAGAAGACGGTGGAAATGGCGCTTAGTGGGTTGGGTGGGAGAAAGTTGGTTGTTTCGTTTGAGAGGGTTGGGGAGGAGTATCGAGTGGATAGGGTACAGCGGAGGGAAGAGGTTCAGCGGGCGGACACGGTAATGGACTGGGTGATGCCTGCTTCGGATGAATGAGATGGAGAGGAAGGTGTGCTGGTGGATGGAGAGCAAGAGTAGAGAGAAATATCCTCATACGCTTTGACATGGTTGCATGTCTGTACCTAGGTAGTTGTTCGCCTAGTAAGCTGTCTTCCTACTCTGTAATAATAACACATGTACATGCTGCTGTGCGCTTGATAGATGTCGCTCTTCCTTATAATGCACAGTGGTGTCGACAGAGATCAGGATAAGTGTGAAGTAGCATAACGCTCTTTGTATGCTGAGCCTACGCACATTCAAGTCTGCCGCGAGTCTTTGGATATGCAAAGATCAGTACCACGCAAGGGTGACCCCGCAAGCAAAAGATAAGACCCGCAAGCACAAGGAGTCTACAAAAAGAGCAAAAAAAGGTGAGAGATCACTAGTCCTGGTGGGGCTGGAAGAACTGTTAGTAAAGGAAATCAAATCGCAGTTGTCTGGAAATCACGTACTTCGAACCCACGGCATCCGCATAACCTGAGATGAGGTCATAAGAGTCTGACGAATCTTATAAGAACGGCGCGCTACCACTGCGCCACAGGACTTTGTTGTCCCTGGACTTGTTTTTGGACGTTTTTGAAATTAGAATACTTATGACGTGAGGGTATGTATGGGAGAATGCTGACTGCAGCCGGTACTCAAAGATCGGGACCGTTGTACATCGCACAGATATCATAGGCGGGGCAATGCAAACGTCGGTGAGTGATGACACAAAGAAGGCCGCTAGCCGGTGGGGTGGCTGGCGCCCGCACGCGTGAGGGGATCGGCCAACCACATCCGACCGTGAGACATCTACCACGGTGCTCCCTTCCACGTTCCTTGCTTCACATCTATCACAAACACTTACTTGTCGGATATACGCGTTGCTAATATTCTGAGAGAAGCCCATCGTTCTGTAAGTCATGGTTTCAATACTTCTTCATCGATCCGTAAACGCCCTTCATCATACGTGGCGGGTGTCCGAGGTCCTTGCTTGTTTGGGTGTATGATGCTCAGCAACGAGACACTGGCCATTAGCAAAGCCACCTACACTCGTCAATCAATGATCTGCTTTATGGTCTGATGGTCTTGTTCCTCCCTAGCATTCCGAGGACGGGTCTACTACGTACACGGTGTCTGCGCAGTCAGATCCACACCGCTTCGGAACGTCTCCAACACGGAATGAACCTACATCTCAACAGAATGGTTTAGGACCTGACCGTGAGAATTAACACATCCTAAGCACCCGACTGACATGTTACAAAGGTACCTTCTCTTGAGCCAAACACCATCATGACTATCAGGGCCTCCAAGTTCACACCCGAGGTGCTGCTAGAAGCGCCTCGCCGTTCCGGTGGTGTCCCGAATGCCGATGCATCAAAAGTCATATACGCAGTATCGACATACAGCTTTTCGGAACATTCGAAGAAATCCGAGATTCGTGTGTTAGATGCTGCAAGCCAGCAGACCAGTCTTGTAACAGATGATGCGTCCTTCAGCGAGCCTTCATGGCTTGACGATGAGACCGTGCTACTGATGAAGTCGAACGATGATGGTACTACGAAGATGGTCGTTGGCTCTCCATACAACTTCGAGAAGACGTAGGTTCATTACCCGCCATATGAGATTGCGACCGCTAAACGACTTTCAGCAAACATACTGCTGTACATATCGACGGCCCAGTAAGCGACGCTAAGATATATGCCCTTGGTGATGATACTTTCGGCTTCGCTGTAGTCGGTAAGGCGAAGCCAGATGGCACGCTATTCAACCCCGAGCTGGCCGAGAAGCCACATTCATCAGGCAAGCTATACAGGTCCGGGTTTGTTCGTCACTGGGATCATTACGTGACGGAGAACCGGAACGCGATCTGGCTTGGCAAGTTTATCTTGAAGGAGTCGGAGAAGTCTCAAGATACAGGTGCCAATCCCGGGTATCCTTTAGTAAATGCACTGAAGGGAACGGAGTTGGAGTCACCGATTGAGCCCTTTGGTGGTAAGGATCATTTCGACATATCCAAGTATGGCCTTGTCTTCACAGCGAAAGATCCTGGTCTGAACCCTGCGACACACACGAAGACGAACATTTACGTTTCCGCATCTGAAACTTTCTGGGATGATCTTCACTTCAAAGACCAGCCACAGATCCAAAACGTAACCATAGAGGATTTCGAGGGTGCTAGCACGTCTCCTGTCTGGTCGAACTCGCGTGGCATGATTGCTTTTCTCTCCATGAAGACCGATGGCTACGAGTCAGACAAGAACCAGCCCTTCATCATCCATGATTACAAGAAACCTTCAGAGGTCACCCTGCTCTACGGATCTGAAGACGGCAAGGGCAAATGGGATCGAAGCCCACAGTCCATAGCTTGGAGTCCCGACGACTGGCGCCTTTACTTCACCGCCGAATCACATGGCCGTGGAAACCTTTACAGCGCTGGGCCTCCCAAACCTGGTGGGGAGAAAGAGCCCTTACCATCACTCCTGGTCAAGGGTGGGACTATCGGCTCAGTACAGGTGCTCAAGAACGGCGATCTCTTCTTGGCATCCACCAGCTTGATCGAGAACTCCCTCTACTCACTGGTCCCACTGAGCACACAAAACAAAGTCACTTCCGTCTACGATCTCCCCATCGACGATCGGCCATACGATTCCGACCCCGATCATCTAACAACCAAGTACATCTCCTCAAACACTCGTGCTGGGTCCATGTTTGGTCTGTCGCGCCACCAGATCGACGAAATTCACTGGGATGGTGCTGCGTCTGGTACCAAAGTCCACGCTTGGGTTATTAAGCCCAGCAACTTTTCGTCTGGGAAGACATATCCACTCGCTTACCTCATTCATGGCGGACCTCAGGGTGCATGGACGGATGGATGGAGTACGCGGTGGAACCCCGCCGTATTTGCGGAGCAAGGCTATGTTGTCATCTGCCCGAACCCTACAGGAAGTACGTGAAGCCTATACTGTAAAACTTGTAGTGTATATTCTAACCTCATCTCTAGGCACATCCTACGGGCAAGCCTTCACCGATGCTATCCAAGGCCAATGGGGCGGTCTACCGTATGAAGACCTCGTGTTGGGCTTCGAATACATCAAGAAAAGTGTTGAATACGTCGACACGAAGCGTGCCGTTGCTCTCGGCGCCTCCTATGGCGGATACATGATGAACTGGATCCAAGGACACCCTCTTGGCCGCGAATTCAAAGCCCTAGTGACCCACGACGGCGTCTTCAGCATGTCCGGCCAGATGGCGTCTGAGGAGCTGTACTTCCCCTTCCACGACATCAAAGGAACGCTTTGGAACAATCCCGGGAACTGGGCCAAGTGGGATCCGTCCAGGTTTACGGAGAATTGGGCCACGCCTCAGCTGGTCATACATTCCGAACTGGATTACAGGCTCACCATCAGTGAGGGACTGGCAGCGTTCAACGTGCTGCAGTGTAAAGGGATAGAGAGTCAGTTCTTGACGTTCCCAGATGAGAATCATTGGGTGCTGAAGCCTGAGAATGGGCTCATGTGGCATACGGTTGTGTTGGATTGGATCAACAAGCATGTGGGATTGAAGGGGTACACGGAGGCTCGGAAGGCAGGAACCACCGAGTAGTATTTCGGTAGTGAGCTGTTACCATGTAGCACGTCCCTGTGGATTGAAGCTCGACATCGCCATGTATACGAATTCGATGTCTTGATTCTAAACGGCATATGAAGCTTGTGCGTACTCAAATTCTCCAACTGATTTTCCCGTGGTATATAAGTGAAACATTTGAGATTGGAATAATAAGCAAGTGAAAATAAATGCATGCGCTCAAAGTTCTCGTTGATAGTCAAGACGCGCTCGTATCTGTAGCGCGTAAGTAGCGTGAGGCTGCTCTTATCGATAAGGATCCTGGATTATTTTCTCGGGCATCGCGACGGCTCGAACTTTTCCTTACGACGCAGCTCGCTACCCACCACACCAAGGGCCACCATAGTCACTGCCCTCCAATATAGACGAGACTCTTCCGCGATCCGAAGTAAGCCGATAGATCGCTTGCGCCACCCCAACCACACTCGCTATCGAACACGAGGCGGCGACGCCTGCGGAGCTCTCAAGATGCCGAAGAAAGCCATCGACTCTCGTATCCCGGCCCTGATCCGCAATGGCGCCCAAGAAAAGAAGCGCAGCTTCTTCGTAGTTGTCGGTGATCGCCAAAAAGATGTCATTGTCAACCTTTACCACATTCTGCTGAACGTGGACGTCAAGTTGAACAAGTCGGTACTGTGGGCGTACAAGAACAAGCTGCTAGGATTTTCGAGTCACCGCAAGAAGCGCGAAAAGAAGATCAAGAACGAGCTCAAGCGCGGAATACGCGATGTCGATACCGAAGACCCATTCGAACTATTCGTCTCGACGCAGAACATCCGATATGTCTACTACAAGGAAACCGACAAGATTCTGGGTAACACATACGGCATGTGCATCCTGCAAGACTTCGAAGCGCTTACGCCGAACCTACTCGCAAGGACAATAGAGACGGTCGAGGGTGGAGGATTGGTCATATTGCTGCTCAAGGGCATGAGCAGCTTGAAGCAGCTATACACAATGTCCATGGACATCCACTCGAGGTATCGGACGGAGGCACATAGCGACGTGGTAGCGCGCTTCAACGAGCGCTTCCTCTTATCACTTGGAAAATGCGACAGCTGCTTAGTCGTCGATGATGAGCTCAACGTGCTCCCCATTTCAGGAGGAAAGCATGTTAAGCAGCTGCCTCCACCAGACCTAGAGCTGGAAGGTAAGACACCGAAGGCGAAAGAGCTGGCAGAGATCAAGGAGTCTTTGGCAGACTCGCCTCCCACAGGAGACCTTGTCAAGCTTGCGAAGACAGTAGACCAGGCCAAGGCTCTGCTGACATTCGTGGAAGCCATTGTCGAGAAGACGCTTCGCAGCACTGTTACCCTCACAGCAGCCCGTGGACGAGGAAAGTCAGCAGCTCTTGGTGTTGCAGTGGCAGCAGCAGTGGCGCATGGATACAGCAACATCTACATCACCTCGCCCAGTCCGGAGAACTTGAAGACGCTCTTCGAGTTTATCCTGAAGGGTTTCGATTCGCTAAACTACGCAGATCACCAAGACTACACCATCATGCAGTCGACACAGCCCGATCAGAACAAAGCCATCGTACGAATCGAATTGCATCGACAACACCGACAGGTTATCCAATACATCAGGCCCGAAGACTCGCACGTCTTGGGACAAGCAGAGCTTCTGGTGATTGATGAGGCTGCGGCGATCCCTCTGCCCCTTGTACGGAAACTGATGGGTCCCTACCTCGTCTTCATGGCATCGACCATCAACGGTTACGAAGGAACCGGTCGATCACTGTCGTTGAAGCTGATCCAGCAACTTCGCGAACAGTCGCGCGGTAAAGGAAACAACGGCTCAACTCATGTGGTTGATCGTTCGACTGGAAAGGAGACAAAGGACGGCAACGAGACATCCATGACTGGCCGGTCACTCCGGGAGATCACACTGTCAGAGCCCATTCGATACGCTCAAGGCGATTCCGTGGAGCGATGGATGAACGATCTTCTATGTCTGGATGCAACACTACCCCGAAGGACGAACACGCAAGGATGCCCGCACCCAGACAAATGCCAACTTCTTCATGTCAATCGGGATACCCTCTTCTCGTACAACCCTGCTGCCGAAAAGTTTCTCCAGAAGATGATGGCGCTATACGTAGCTAGCCACTACAAAAACACACCCAACGATCTCCAGCTCATGTCGGATGCGCCCGCCCATCAGCTCTTCGTGCTCACTGGGCCCACAGAAGAGAACAAGCTCCCCGAGCCTCTTTGTGTAATTCAAGTAGCGCTCGAGGGTCAGATCAGCAGGGAGAGTGTAATGAACAGTCTTAGCAGAGGACAGCGTGCAGGCGGTGATCTCATTCCCTGGATTGTTTCGCAGCAGTTCCAGGATGAAAACTTCGCAAGTCTTTCCGGAGCTCGCATTGTACGGATAGCGACGAACCCGGAGTATGTCAACATGGGCTACGGATCAAAGGCGTTACAGCTTCTGGTAGACTTCTACGATGGCAAGCTCGCTAGCTTGTCGGAATCTGAGCCTCAGGAAGTGGAACAGATGCGCAGAGTGACAGAGGAAGACTTGGAGAACACGTCGCTCCTACAGGATAATGTCAAGATTCGGGAAGCCAACGAGATGCCGCCGCTATTTGCCCGACTACAGGAGCTGAGGTCACCGAAGCTCGACTATGTCGGTGTGTCGTATGGACTTACATCGCAGCTTCACAAATTCTGGAAACGCGCATCATTCGTCCCAGTCTACCTAAGACAAACACCCAACGATCTCACTGGAGAACACACATGCATTATGCTTCGTTCGCTCGAGACCACTTCATCCGACGGCAGCTGGGTCGCCGCGTTTGCCAAGGACTTCCAAAAGCGCTTCCTCTCACTTTTGTCCTATCAGTTCCGCTCATTTCATTCCATCACCTCTTGTTCAATAGAAGAGTCCGCATCAGCGGGATCCAAGTTAGACGCCGACTTAGCCGCAAAACCCATCAGCAAGGCCGAACTAGACGCGCTCTTCACACCGTTCGATCTCAAGCGTCTGGACTCGTACGCCAACAACATGCTCGACTACCACGTCATCCTTGACATGCTGCCTCCCATCGCCACCCTCTTCTTCACCGGCCGTCTCAAGGGCCAAGTCAAGCTCACCGGTATCCAAAAGGGACTACTTCTCGCCATCGGTCTGCAACGCAAAGAGTTCTCCGACGTGGAGAAGGACTTCAACCTCAACTCCAGCCAGTTGATGGCCATGTTCGTCAAGATCGTACGAAAGGCCGCCACAGCATTCCGCAGCATAGTCGAAGGCGCAGTCGAAGAAACCATGCCCGACGCTATGGAAGTAGAAGAGAATGGCGCTGGCGATGTTACTGCCGAGGACGCCCACCGCTTCATACCCCTCGAGAAGGACCTACAAGAGGAGCTCAGGGAAGGTGGCGATGAGTTCCTGGCTGAGGACAAGGAGAGGCAAAGGAGCATGATTGATGCTCTACCTCTGCACAAGTAAGTTCTTTACGTTCCGCAGTCACACATCGAACGGCCACTAACTGTTCACCTACAGGTACGAAATCGGCACCGGAGCCGCTGACTGGGAAGACGCCGAACGCGCCGTCAGCAATGCCGCCAAGAAGGGCGGAGCGGGCAGCATGACCGTTGCCGTCAAGACGGGCGAAAAGAAGAGGAAAGTCGGCGAGGCAGTCGAGGAGGCGTACAAGGAGGCTGAGAAGTTCAAGGAGGGCGCTGCAAAGAAGAGCAAGAAGCACAAGTCTGGTAAGAAGGCTTGATCAATCGAAGTATCACGCTGCGTATGCATGGTAAAAGGAGTTCTTATCCTGGCGTTATATCATGTTTGGGAAAATTCAGTGCTTTGTACTTGAAGTAGTAAGGTAGTCCCTAGTGTAGACCGAACCATTGCTTGATTGAACCGATAATCTCGCTGTAATGCCTATCCTCTCTACTCGACCCTATCAATTCTGACCGAAACGAAGAAGAAGATTATAATATTATATCCGCATAATGGGTAGTTTGAAAGAGCGCACCCAAAAATCGCTACCAGCAAATCTGTAAAATAAAGGACAGATTCGAAATGATTTAATCATGGGGGGATATCATACGCATAACAACGAACAATATGGAAAATGGAGATGGCCCATCTTCTCTCTCTTCAATCCCTTCAATCACTTCCCCATACATTCCCCTTGTAATCTGATAACAAATAAGAGTCAGATAGTTAAACTCCTCCTCACGGTCTTCATACAGACGGACAAACGATAACACCATGCCCCTTGGTCTTATACAACGGAAACCAATGATCCGGCAACACAGCATCTCCGCTTGTATTCTAAAAAGCGTCTTCGTTAGGGCAGGCCGTGACATCGTGACCCTCGCTCTCGCAGAGCGCGCACCATTTATCCGGATCAGCGATAGCAGCGCCCTTGGGAGGCACGAGATCGGAGTTTGACGCGTTGAACGAGGGGGTGGGGAGAGGAGATGTGGGCGCGTTGCCTGGTGGTTTCGAGGGGCTGAGCGCAGAAGGGCGGGCGCGGTCGGATGAGACGGAGAGACCGCGGAGGCCTTCGATGACGACGTCCTTGCCGCTTCGTAGACCGTCTTCTTGGGGGTATGGAGAGGCGTCTCCGCCCATGGCGGAGCAGTTTAGGATGTCGTGGCCGCCTGTTTCGCAGATCTCGCACCAGAGGAGGCTGCTGTTGGCGGAGGAGCGGCCGTCGGACTCTGGCATTACGGAGAGTGCGGGGGGTGCATCGCGGCGAGTCTGCTGTGGTGGTTCACGCCAATTGACGACGGTGTCTTTTGAGTCGCGCTCTGAGGGTTTTTCTTGGGTTGCCGTGTATTCGGAGAGGCCGTTGCTGATGACGCTTTCGCGTTGCTCTGCGAGGCCGAGCTGCTTCTTTAGCGCCTCGAGCTCACGTTCCAGTTCTTCTTCTCTGTAGGCCTTGCGCTCTACGAGACCACGGAGCTCCTCTTTCTCGCGCTCGAGTCGTTCTGCGTTTGCTTTGGCGCTCTGGAGCTCTTCAGCGTCGGCATTTGATGCTTGTCGCGATAGTGGTGAGCGAACACGGTCATCTCCTCCACCAGAGCTCAAGGAGTGGATGATGGCCTTGAGACCTCGAATCTCATCGTCGCGCTGTTCGACTTCTCTTTGCCCTGGTGTGTGAGGCGCGTCGACCATGGCGCCGGCCCCCTTCAGAGCAGCAGCGGCCTTTTCGCGTTCGCGACGAAGTTCGGATCTGCCTCGCTCGACTTCGCCCCGCAAGAATTCAACTTCGCCTCGGGCCTCTGCCTCGCCTCTTCGCGCATCTTCGAGACCTTCTTCTAATTCTTGTACAAGCTCTTCTAGTTGTTTCAACTGCATCGCTACAGTCTCGACATCTTCGCTACGAGACTGGTATTCCCGTAGCTCTTCTTGTAACTCTTCCACCTTCTTTTCGTATACGCGCTCGGTTTCGGTGCTGGCCAGCTCTAGGGTATCGATGGTGCTTCGGAAATCGGATCGATGTGCATCGAACTCGGACGTGAGCATGGCGATCTTATCGTTCTTCTCCCTAAGAAGTGCTCGTAATTGCGCTACATCAGTAGGCTCGCTGCTGCCATGCGCCGAGCCCATATCCATACCGTCTTCTGGTATCAGGCTCTGAATCTCTGACAGACTTGCTTCCATTTCACTCAGTGACGCAGCCTGCTCCTTGAGCTGCTTCTCGCGTTCGTCCAGGAGCGCCTGAAGCCGCTGTACTTCTTCATTTGGTTGCGAACCGAGGCGCGAACCAGGCCTTCTATGCTTGTAACTTGACATGGAGTCATTGCTGGTTCGCGCTGCGCCGACCGGCGTCGTCTCATTGTCCTCGTCGATAGTATCTTGGTGGCCGAGACGGGAACTGCTTCGTGAGTAGGGTCGTTGCGGGCCAGGTGTGCGAGGCTTCTGTAGGGGAGGGGCTCTTGGTGCAGGGCTGGCGTAACGGGGAGGCGCTGGACTTGCGAATCGTGGGGGTGCGCCGATTGCGCTCTTGGAGAAGCCAGAGGGTGTAAGTCCGCCGCTTCTTGCCGGTGTTGGACCGGTACCAAGGCTGCCTTTCCGAAGAGGAGACTCGGGTCTGTACGATGGTCTGGCCTGGGGCGGCCGCTTGGGACTAGGCGCGCGGGCTCCGGGTCCGACAGACTGTGAGAACTTCGGCTTTGGCATAGAGGGGGTGTCTGGGCTGAAGCTTGGCTTCTCTATAGTCGAGAGACTGAAGTTGTTATGGTATGAAGGCGTGGTAGGCTCAGGTGCGAAGTCCGACGAGTCGGCTGAGACCCGTTTCTGAGCGCGATGTACAGGCAAGAAGATACCAGAGCCGGGGACGGATGTATCGAAGTATTGTGTCCTGTAGAAGTCAGTACGCGCGCATATATATCAAGCGTTGTGTGTGCGTACCCATCGACAGCGCCGTCGTTCTTGCCCCGCGCTGCATACTCCCTGTTCAGTTCGACTCCCGCGAAGACGCCCTGCTTGCCCCGAATACTGCCAACAAACTTGACGACACCGACCATGCCGCCGGGCACATCGACCGTGTCGCCGACATCAATGTCCTTTCCGTCTGCGCCCATCCTGTTCGATGGCGAGCCTCCAGCGCCTACTAATGCGGATAGCGATGCTTGCCGTGCGATGTTTCTGCTGGCGTTCAACGAGAGATTGGGCGACGATGCAGTGGGGTGGAGTGCAGGGCGCGCTCCAAGACGCCTGGGAGTATGCGGGTAGGCCATACCGGACGGCTCGTTTGACAGGGTCGACCTGTTTGGAGTTGCACAGGGCAGGTTGGACGGTGTTTGTTTTGATGGGATGGTACCGCAGGGGTTGGACTGCCAACGTAGCGGCGACTGACGAGCATGATTAATTAACCGATCGCTACCTAATCCATCTGCATTGTCACGTCAGGGGAAACGTCCCTCCTTTTCTACGCGCAGCCCCTCTTTTCACTTCAACATTGCTTCGAATAACATCTCCCATTCTCGAGCTCGCAACTGAAATGCGACAGTATGTCATACAAGGTGTGGTACGCGACGGTAGCGTGCAGATCCTTGTGCATTGGGACCGACAAAAAGCAATCACTCCTGTACCAATGACAGCATGTAGCCGTCCTATGTCTCGCGACAAGCAGACCTTCATCTGCATATACTAGACAATGCTACTGCTTATTTGAAGCATAGCGAGTTTCGCACGATGTGAATCAACTTCCCCATACTCGGATGCCTGAACTATTGGACTATGCTAGTATCACCAGTCATTATTGACCATACTATTGATATCCCAAAGTATGTCAACGCCACAAAAGCACGATCAAATCACGTACTTAATCTCCGATGACCAAACCATGTCCTTGCTTTGTTGACGCGAAGAGACTAAGCCCTGCATAAACAGTGAACGCAAACGCGTGGGCACGTGAGGAGGAGCGGGAGCGGGAGAGGCAGTCGGATTCCCGGCTGCCTCCCGATCGGCTGTGGGAGGCCTGGAATAACCAAAAGATATGAAGACGAGTGCAAAGCTCTATGGTAACGTCGTGGAATGAACAGTCCAACAATTGCAATCAGCCCCGAGGCTTCCATATCTACTTGAACTACAGACGTGGTAAACACATGGATTCAGTCATTAAGACTGCGTTCCTAGGTAGTACACGGGAAACAGCAGCTTTCCAATAACATGCATCTGCAGTTATCTTCGGAAACGCTTCAAGCTCCAAAATGTAAAATCCCGTCACCATCGACTCAGATACCTGCGGAGTCGCCGCAGTTCCCGACTCGCCGACCGAGCGCCTTTCCCCATGTTCCACAATTGCCTCGGCTCACGCCTCGGTGATGGTCAACCGCGCCAACTACATCACTGCTCGCGCGCCCACACCATGTTTACTCAACAGCCGCTCTCACCATGGCCGGCAACGTGCGACAACCAATCGACATTGCGTCGCTAGAGCGCTACATCACTGCCAATGTACCCGAGATCAAGGTTCCGCTGGACGTGAAGCAGGTGCGTTGTCTGATGCTCGGGAGAGCTGGGCATGTTCGCTGGATATGAAAGCTAACAAATAGAAAGTTTGGCTATGGACAGTCGAATCCGACGTACCAGTTGACGGATAAAGATGGCAAGAAATATGTTATGAGGAAGAAGCCCCCGGGCCAACTGCTGTCAAAGGTATGCTGAGGCTGTTCAATCTAGAATGTCGATTATCGTGATTGACACAGAACTATATAGACTGCGCACAGAGTCGACCGCGAGTACAGAATCATCCACGCACTCGAAAAGACCGATGTTCCTATCCCGCGCGCACTATGTCTTTGCCAGGACCAGGACGTCATTGGCACTGACTTCTACATCATGGACTTCCTCGACGGGCGTATCTTCGAGGATCCCGCGATTCCAGGTGTAACAGCTGAAGAACGCACCAAGATGTATGAACTCTCAAAGGCACTTGAAAATTGACGACAGTACTAATGCATAACCTCCAGGTGGCACTCCGCCATAACTACGCTCGCGAAATTCCATCGCGTATCCCCCGCGTCTGTCAACCTCGCCTCGTACGGCAAAGACTCCGGCTTCTACAACCGCCAAATCGCAACCTTCGATACGATCTCCAAGTCACAAGGTTCGGCAAAAGACAAGGAGACCGGGGAGCCAGTAGGCAAGATACCACACCAAGACGAAATGGTAGCCTTCTTCAAGGACCCAAAGACGCAACCAAAAGACCGCGCGACCTTTGTACATGGCGACTACAAAATTGACAACGTCGTTTTCCACAAGACAGAACCCAGGGTAATTGGTATCCTGGACTGGGAAATGAGCACGATTGGACACCCGCTGTCTGATCTGAACAACGTTCTCGCACCCTACGTGACAGCATCGGATGAAACCGCCATGTCTATCGGGCGCGCGCACAAGGGTTTTCAACCGGGAGCCACACCTGGTCTGCCTACCCGAGAGCAACTGATTGCGTGGTATTCTGAAGTTGCAGGCTGGGATCCGCGACCAGACTTTGTTTGGGGCGACGCTTTCAGTACATACAGGAGCGCTATCATCATGCAGGGAATTGCGGCACGGTATGCATTGAGACAGGCGAGTAGCGAACAGGCGCAGTCGTATGGGGCTATGATGAAGCCCTATGCGGAGATTGCATGGGGCCTTGTGCAGAAGATTAACAAAGGCGAGAAGGCGAAATTATAGTATTCTCATCTGTATAAGCTGCCCGTTAGTAAATCATGCTTCAAATGCACTGGAACTTTTGTTCGAAAATCGTGACTTGGAGCTGTAAAGGTGGTTTGTTGATTCTCTGACTCTGAAGATAGTAATGGCCGGGCGCCGTTGCACTTTTCTCTACCAGATTCTTTTATCGAGATCCAAGCCTATCCTTGCCCAATTTGCCCAGCTGGTATCATGTGGGTACAGTATCGTCCTGTAGATATGAAAATGTCAACATAGATGTTCCGCAAATGTCCTCCGTGATGGTATTGCTCTGGATGGGCAGGCGTAAAAAGGGGCCTGGTGAGGCATACCCGTAAGTGTTCGCGCCTCAAACGCCCATGCGCCTTATAATGCCCGGATTCTGTCCCTCTGCCTCGCTCTTGGTCTCGTTCGATGTACCACGGGCGCTGTATTACCCTTCGCTTGCGCGTGCAGTTTCCTATCGTCCGATCTTGGGTACGTCCTGGTTGATGCGGTCAAGCGCCTGCGCCTTGGTTAGCTTTGGTTTCTTTCCTCTCAGGAAATGGGATTGCGTACTTCAAGCATGACCACGGCATTTCCTCTGATGACAACCATGCCAATGCGCACCTTCTCACCGCCAGCCTTCTCTTCTAGCGCCTCATCGAGTACAATGTTTAGGTAGACCTGCGGTGTGTTAGCTCGATTCAGAGGCGACGGGGAACGAGTACATACGTCGTATCCCCGGAGGATACCCATGACTTTGCGGCTGCCATTGAGCTGGACGAGAACGCGCTTCTCGAGGTACTTTACAAGGTTAGGTTCTGGAAGCTTGCGTCGGCGTTGTTCACTCACCTTCTTGAGTTCTGGCTGTGCTTGAGGCATCTTGACGGTGGTGGACTGTTTTGAGCTTAAATGTGGCGGTACAAGTTCCTGGTAACGGCTTCAGGTGGCTTCGCTCGTGTGGGTCGATCGTGAGCTGGAGACGCGCGTGGTGTTCACAAGCAAGAGCAGCGCTGCGCATGGTGGGATAGCTCCGTGGATTTTGCGGAGGGCCCGTGCGTAGGCGGCAGTCACGACATGTGCGCGCGCATGCTATCTTCTGCTCTACAAGTCATACAAGTCAAGATCCCTTGCTGATAAAGGAATTTCTGACACAACAATCTCAACGATGAAGCGATCCGGTTCCAACCGCGTTGCACGCAAGATTGGCAGCTACGACGACGAAGCATCCACCGACAGCGCGAACACCTCGCCGAGCGAAGTACAGAAGCCCACAGGTCAGTCACAGATTGTCGCGATTGCCAGCTTTTCTGACGTTGGGGAAACTCACAGCGAATCTCTCCAGGCCTCGTTGAAAGCTGGCGACTTAGGTGGCTCCGTACTAACTGGCCTTGTAGTCGTCAAGCGGCCAACGATTGGTAAAGCGAAGAAGCGTTCTTCCCTACGAGTGTCTTTTGGTCCAGGCGAAGACGCGAACGATGGCGACGACTCAAGCGACACAGCCGTCGTGACCCCAAAGAAGGCAAACCTCAGTCGCATAGCCCTGGAGAAGAGTGCGCAACTCCGGGCGCGCTCACCCCTCGTACCTGAAGCCGCTCGCCCAACTGAATACAGCAAGGACTATATAGCAGAATTGCGAAACTCGACGCCGTCAACACCCCGCGACCTGAATACGTCCGCTGAAGATGAAGAGGAGACGCAAGCCCTAGATATCGCATCGAAATTCGGTACTGTCGCGTCGCTAGAGACGTCATCTGCGATCCCCACAGAAGCCGAGATTCGAGAGAAGAAGGCGCGAAGAAGACGTTTGGCGCATGAAGAGAACGCCCTCGACGACGAAGACCGCGCGTGGGCATCTGACGACCAGGGAGAAGACGAGTTTAGACAGCACAGGAACGAGATTTCTCTTCGGCCAAAAGACAAATACGGAGAAACGCGTCTCATACACGAAGATGAGGACATAGCCGAAGGTTTCGACGATTTTGTCGAAGATGGCAAGATATCGCTTGGTCGCAAGTCAGAGAAGGAAGCGCGACGAAGACGGCGCGCGGAAATGGCAGAACTCATCAACGACGCCGAAGGTGGTTCAGGCGACGATGGAACGGATGACTCGGACGAAGAGAGGAATACTGCTTTTGCCGCAGCTCAAGCCCGCGCGGGACGATACGGCCAGAAGCTCGAAGACGAGGAAGATGGCACGACGACTCCACCGCGCATTACGCCCCTGCCAGACCTAGACGAAGTCCTTGAAGGCCTCACGATCGATATACAGATGAAGCAGCAGAGGAAGGACTTGATCTTGCAGAAGCTACAAGACCTTAAGGACGATAAGATCAGGATCGAGGAGCGGAAGAAGTACCTCCAGGAACAACTGCAGAAGACGGGCGACGAGTACGAGAAGCTGCGCCAGGAGTCAGGGCTTCCCGCTTTACCCGCAAACGGTGTTGAGGGAGGTCGCTTGATCACAGAGAGGGGGTTGGATAGTTTGGGTACTACGCCTTTGGCTGGTACTACACCCATAGCCGGTAGATCTAGCGACGACTCTGATGATGAGTAGCGTTTGTCAGAATTGGAGTATCTAGCTTCAGCATGGAAATGCTGGGCCAACCGTATAGCAATACTATGAACATCGTTCATGAAGGTGTATGAACGCTCCTGTAACGCCTGAGTTCCGCCTCGATATAATACAAGAGCCTGAAAGCTCGCTGTTGTTCGTATCCGTAAACTCCCATCCGTATGCAATTGCTCTTCCTCTAGATCTATTCCCTCCACAAGCCCAAAACACACCTCACACTTGCTCTTCCTCTTTCCATGCTCACTTGTTCTCATCCAACTCCTTCCACACCTTCTGTATCTTCTCCCTCTTCTCCTTGGCGGCCTCGCGATTCTGCTTCGTCCGCTCGAGTCGCAGGCCACGCAGGCACATGTTGACTTTGTATTTCGCGTCGGTGCAATTCCCTGTTACTTTCCAGATGAAACCGCGGTTATGGCATTCTTCTAGGGCTGCGACGACATCTGCGCAGTCTGTTCCGTGGGTGTTAGAAAGTGCCGGCTGTGGGATGCGTAGAGGGGGAGGGGTGGCGCACTCTTTTGGACTTCTTCGGTGTGCAGATGGGGATGCATTGTGGGTTTGCGCAGGACGTGTTGTTTGGGAGGGAGGTTGGTGGGATGTTTGAGAGGACTTGGAGGAGAGGGTGGTGGTGCTGGGCTCGATCGGACGGGTACTTAGATATGTTGAAGTTGCCGACGAATCGAATCGTGGAAGATCTCGTGAACTGCGTCCGAGCGCGCGCCTTCACTCGGAGCCACTTTGTGTCGGACGCGTAAAGACTCGCGAGACTTTTCAATTCTACTCATATAACCGTTTTCTGCCCTCAATCCAAAGCGAACAGTTCCTTTCTCTTTAGACGTTCGTCCGGGCAGAGTACGCATAGAATCAAGAATCTTTTCTCCCCCGAGTTCCCCGCAACCACCACCGACTCCTCACCACCGGGCACACGTCAAAAGTCATATCGTCAGTATGGCATCCCAGCAGCAGCTGAAGAAGCAACAAGGTCAGTAGTCATATTGATTGATCTTTTCGCCCTCTCTGACCCAGATCAGAGCTCCAGACGACATATCAAAACTACAAGGTATGAACGGTTCGCAAAGGCGTGAATGCAAATTGACTTCTTCGAAGAATACACTCCAAACAATTGCCTCAAAGATTGGCGATATCGAGCAAGAAACAGAAGAGCACAAGTAAGTTGCGTAGCACCATCACTACGAAGCCACACCCGGCGATCTTTCAAACCTTCTCACACCGCTCGTCCCTTGCATTGCTCCATGACTTGATAGTTCCGATGTACCATACCGCTACATGTTCTCATTACAACATAATCAGTACTGACGGCTACCAGACTCGTATTGGAGACGTTGCAACCATTGTCAGGAGACCGGAAATGCTTTCGTATGATCAACGGTGTCTTGACCGAGCGAACGGTCAAAGACGTTGTGCCGATCCTGCAGACCAACTCTGATGGCCTTAAGCAGGCTCTGGAAGAGCTAGTCAAGCAGTACAAGTTGAAGCAAGATGAGATGGAGAAGTGGAAGGTACGTCATCAGTAGCGCTGGGATCTCGTACAGCGTGGGCCCAGCTCCTATCTCAATATCGCACAACTAACTTTCCCTACAGAAGAAGAACAATGTCCAAGTTGTCCAACAGCCAGGGCAGTAGAAGATACCAGTGATGCAACAACCCTTTGACAGGATGGGCACACGGCATATGCTGGGAGCCACATGAGATGACGCAGACGAGTACGGCAACGATATCTCTGGTGACTGGAAATGGGATAGATAGATTGGGACCCTGACAAAGGGTTCTGCATGTTCCGATACGGAGCATACAGACGTAATAGGGTCTCTCCGGTTTCCGATCTTTGCACAGCAGGCCGCGACAGAACAGCACGACAGAACAGCACAGCCTCTTGATGACAACGAAGAGCTTACCGGTGGATAAGGTCTATATGGATCGTGTACTATACCTCTCACAAACTATGCGAGAATCTTGCAATGTCACGATTGAACCAGCCACAACAGATCCGAGTAGCTGGGCTTTCAGCTACCATCGTACCAATGATGCCACACATGCAGCCTGAAAGACCCCACAAGCTCCCAACTACGTACGTGTCTACCTGGAGTGACTGATTCAGGAATGCACCGTTGTCCCGGCACGTGCTCCCAAACCCAGGGGTTTCTGCAAGATGCGTTGTCCAGTCGGCTCCCACTCAAAGCGACGCACTGATCTGCACCATCTCACCCATGAAAACGGACACGTAGCTCATAGGCTACCGGCAAAGTCTTCACAGAGAATGACGAACGGTCCGGGGGTAGAGTCGTTAGTGGCTGACTTGAACGTCATCTCGTGTTGGCTTAGTGAAGCTGGAGCAAGGCTGTATGCAATATGCGCGAGAGCCCAACGAACAGCGAAGACTACTGACGTCGATGACTGCCTGGGATCATGCTAGAAGAAACTTGGACAACACACGTTCTTGCTGAATGTCATCCGTGGCTGCAGTGGTGAAGACGCGGCAGAGATACAGGACGTGGGGTGATGTTGGTAGGGCTGCCGAATGAGCTGCTGATGCGACTCGCATACAGGATCGCCAGCTAGCTTGAGAAGTCTGCAGTAGTAGGTCAGGTTCCGAACAGACGGTATGCCGGTGCTATGACCGGTCCGAATAGTGAAGGACATGCACGGTATTGTAGAAAGCTGCGCGTTTGAAAGCGAGTTCGGGGCTCAATGTTGCTAGGCATGATGTGAGGGGAGCTGTTTCGGCACGGGCCGGGATTGGTGCGGGCGGCCGAATTTCTCTTCGTTCTCACCATTCGATTCGCCCATCGAGGTAAATCCCCAATCCACCATCTCTCCGCGCACCAACGCTATCGCGCGTCCAAGCTCCATCCTCCCCCATCTTCTCCTCGCGCTCCTATTGGTAGGCGCGTCGTCAACTGCTCCAACGTCGCGACGTCAAGTCTCGATTGACAACTGCCACGCCTAACTGCGCCCGAATAACGCCCTTGATTCAAGCCGGTACGCCTGCATATCGTCCCACCGCTACTCGTAAGACACAGTCTGTGAATCGCTACTGTCGCACGCGGTATCGTGCCCGCCGACCGTAACACACCAACTCCGCCGTGTGTCGCGACTCCCCCGATCGCGGTCGCGCCTGCCACTGTCGCGAAGCGCTCCTGCCAGTTTCATCGTGGGTGCGACGCCAGCATCGCAGGTAGTTCCGGGCGTTACCACGAGCCGTAGTTCACTCGACGCTCCCTTGCGCCGTGCTCTCCGCTGTCGCAGCTCCCCACGTACGTTAGCTGCATCCCAAGCTGGCTTCTGCATGCCACTAACCGCTTCCTTCGCCAGGCCTCTCGTTACACCACTGACCGCAGGTTGCATACTCGGCCGCCAAGTTGTCCCGTCGTCTTTCCCAGTGACGTGGTCGCCAACGAAATAGTCGCCAGCGCATACGCTTCCGAGCAGGCAACCGATAATATGTCGGCCTCTCCCCCAAAGCAGGAGGGTGTGGAACCAGTCCAGTCGCCTGACGAAGAACAGCCCATGGACAGGAACACAGAGGAGAACACAGCTCAGATAGGTTACGAATTCGAGGTCAAGGAGCAAGACCGATGGCTTCCAATCGCCAATGGTACGTCTATTTCCCTTGCTGCCTCCCGCTGTTTTGATTTGCGCACCGTTTCGCTCCCATCTGCACGTCGACGGATTGCTCCAACGGGCGTCTCTGGATGCCGACAGTTCCTCGACTCGCGCGTCTCTGCGTCGAATCACCGCAACTCGGCAGCCAGTCAGGTCTGCCGTGTGCCTGGAAAACGGCCGGCGTGCAGCCTGCGAAATGTCGTCTTCTTCTCCACACTCGTCCCTCTCCCCGCCCCTTTCGACGCCGAAGAGTACAAATGCGAATAGCAGCACGGCTTCGGATGCTAACATACGTAACTTTGCTCCAGTCGCGCGAATCATGAAGATGGCGCTCCCCGAAAACGCCAAGATCGCCAAAGAGGCGAAAGAATGCATGCAGGAGTGCGTGAGCGAGTTCATCTCCTTCATCACCAGCGAGGGTATGTCTCACTCCAGCCCTGTCCGAGACCGCCACTGACTCTGTTATCAGCCTCCGAAAAGTGCCAACAGGAGAAGCGCAAAACCGTCAATGGCGAGGACATCCTCTTCGCCATGACGTCGCTCGGTTTCGAGAACTACTCGGAAGCCCTCAAGATCTACCTGTCCAGGTATCGCGAAGTAAGCTGCCAACTTTTCCTATTCCCCCCTTGTCCTTCTTTTGTTGCCTACTATTTGGCCGAAACGTTTATCTGAACTATTGGTATTGATTGGTGGTACGAGACCCTCCTCGCAAATCAGAACAAACCACCCACTGGGCAGTTCGGTTCCGCAGGGCCCGGCGGGCCCGGTGCAGGTCCCGAGAATCAGCAACATGTACTGAGTGGCGACTCCGAAATGACCGAAGACGGCACAGCCTTTGGCTACACGGTCCACAACGGCAACGGAAACGAGTACTAGGCGTCTCAGGCTCCGGTGATCAAAGAGGAACCAGAAGAGGAGGAAGACGATTGCAAGAAGCAGAAGCAGTCGTATATCTACCCGATCACCGGAAAGGAAATTCTCCCGAAGAAGGAGTAGTGATGAAGTTAAGGACACCTTCGCTATGGTCAGATTGTAACAAACGCGCAACTGTCGCTCACAGTCGGTGGATCATGTTTGAGGTTATCAGGGGTGGGATGCAGGTGCACAAACATTTTGATGGGTTACGATTGGCTGGAGTAGGTCAGGACATACATGGGCAACCACGATACCTTTTCGCTTTGCCGGATTGCTGGCCTAGATATTTCTTCTTGCTCACACGAGCTTTACAACATTCGTTATATCCTTTGGATCAAATACTATCTGCTTCACAACACACCGAAGTCAATGTCTCTTTATTGGCGTGACATTGGTGCTGTACATGCACTTCTAATGACTGTTGGCGGCTGCAGCCTGTCTCCGAGCAATGAGTTGGCTCAAAGGTACATCATCGTCTTGTTCGTCGTAGAACTCCACATCTTCATCCACTCCAAAATCCTTCAGTCGTTCGCCCTCTGAGTTTCGCCAAGCTGCCTCGCCTTCCCGCTCTTTACCATCCTTTCTTCTCCCACCCTCCTCCTCTTCTTCTTCTTCTTCTTCCACGTCATCACTAGCATCATCCCCATACGCATAGTCTTCACCATCCCTCCCCGCCTCCCCATCCATGTCATCCTCCACCACATCTCTTTCCACAGCCCCAGCATACGGTCTCCGCCTCCTCACCGCATCCTCTGCCTGCCTCATCTTGAACGCCGCAACAGTATCCTCAGCATTCAACTCCGACTCGGCAAACCGAAATGCATCCGCATTGACCGCCGTCGCATTCCTCCTATAAGCCCGATCCGGATCCGGAGGCGGCCAAACCGTGCCCTCGTCCTCAAAGCCATTCGTCTCAAAAGACAAGCCACTGCTCAAACTAGGCGTAGGAGCCAAGGGGTTAAACCACTGCAACGGGTTTCTCGAGTTCATGCCCTGTACGATATTCGACCAGATACCAATATCGTACGGGAATTCCTGTTTCTTGATGCGTATCTTGGTTCCGTCGGGACTGGGTAGGTAACCGCCATACTGTCGCGCACGGCGTAGAAGCGTTCTATGGCGCTCAATCTCCCAGCCTTCGATTGTGGTTTGGTTGATGGCCAGGCACCAGAGGTTTCTCAGTAGAAGAACGCCGAGGATGAAAAGGGTGATTGAGTTTGTCAGGAGGACGGCGAAGAAATGGCCTAGTTGGAAGGGCGTGGGGCCGAGGTAGGAGGGCATGTCTAGATTGGACCAGAGATGCGAGAGGCGGATGAAGAGGAAGTATTGGAGGAGTGAGAGGCCGAGGGTGGTGAAAAGGAGGAAACGGAGGAAGTGGGGGAAAGTGGTGTGGCTGACGCAGTTGTTGGTCCAGGGGCAGTGGTGGTCCATTTTGGGGATGCATCTTTGACACTCCTTGCAATGATGCGCTCTAGGCGGCTTCGCAGCATCGCACTTCCGACACCATTTCCGGCTCTTCCCTACGCCATCCAAACCAGTCTCTTTCCCAGATACATCGCCATGCCCATCTCCCTTTTCAGCACCCAACTCTTTCTTCAGCGTCCAATCCTTCGGTATCGTCCCGGCATCAACGAAAACACTCTTCGTATACGTAATCCATATCAACACCAAAATCACATTCGATACGATGAGTTCATTCTTCGTGAGCGGAGCCGGCTCCAACTGCACCAACAGCCATTGTGAGGGATAGCCGAGGAAGAAGATGAGGACGTAGACAGCCGGGACCGCACATTGATTGATTTCCATCATGCGAGGGACATTTGGGTGGAGTTGATGATTTGATGGGAGATGGGAGAAAAGGCAGGATGACGTTGCAGACGTGGAAGGAGGTTTCGCGTCGACTAGGGTTGTTTGCGGATGTGGTGGATCGCGAAGACACGTGATTGGACGATCATGTAAAAGCAACGGCTCACACCTTTCATTCGTCCGTCGTCATCCTCTACCAACAACTCCATCGCGCCTGCCATCTCTCGTTCGACAGAGCTTTCGAAGCTCTTCCAACAACGCGAATGCCATGGCGCTCTCAACATGGCCGTTTTTCCTCCTCATACCTACTTTCGTTCTAGTACACCTGTTCGTTTCGCCGTACACCAAAGTCGAAGAGTCGTTCAATATCCAGGCTATACATGACATTCTGGTCCACGGGATACCTACAGAGAATGCAGATCAGTTCTTGACGGCGAATTACGATCATGTTAGTTTTCCGGGGAGTGTGCCGAGGACGTTTGCGGGCGCGTTGGTTTTGAGTGGGTTGAGTAGGCCTGTGGTTGGGTTGTTGGGGGATATGGAGCAGGTGCAATTGCTCGGTGAGTGGATTTGAGGGTTCTGGATGGATGGTAATGGGACTGATTGTGTGTTTGTGTAGTCAGAGGAGTACTTGGACTGCTCAACGCGGCTTCGCTCATTGCATTTGGGAGAGGCGTGCAGAAGGCTTTTGGTACTAGTGCTGGGATTTGGTATGCGCTGTTCCAAGCCAGCCAGTTCCATGCTATTTATTATGCTTCAAGGACGCTGCCTAATATGTTCGCTTTCGTGTTCAGTAAGTTATGCGAGTTGATTCGTACATCTATTGGCTTATATCGACTTAGGCAATTTGGCCTTGCGGAGCTTGTTGCTCGCATACACTGTACCATGGAGTACCTCCAACATCTCAGGATATTATAGGCTGTGCCTGTATCTGCTCACGATTGCCGGTGTAGTCTTCCGCTCGGAGCTAGCGATCTTGGTAGGAACAATCACCATCTACTTGTTCATCACTCGGAGGATATCCATCACAAGCGTCATCATCCCAGCTGGACTTGGTGGCCTCGTCATCGGCCTTCTCTGCACTATTCCTCTAGACTCGTTCTTCTGGCAATCTTTCCCGCTATGGCCCGAGTGGACGGGGTTCTACTACAACACTATCCAAGGACATTCGGCTGACTGGGGCGTCTCTCCATGGCATTACTACTTCGCAAATGCCTTGCCACGATTACTACTGAACCCTGCAACGTATCTGTTTTGCATACCAGTTGCAGTCCTGAACACATCGACATCCAGACGAAGCCTGGATCTCCTTATTCCATTGCTCAGCTTTGTCGCGCTGTACAGCTTTCTTCCGCACAAGGAATGGCGCTTCATTCTCTACGTGATTCCAGGTTTGACTGCCGTCGCTGCAGATGGAGCAGCCTGGATCTGGAACCGCAGAACAAAGTCAATCGTATACGCGACTCTGAGCCTAGTTTTACTAGGATCAGTTTTGGTATCGTTCGCCGCATCTACTGGGATCCTGGGTATTTCCAGTCTCAACTACCCTGGAGGTGAGGCCCTCCACACTCTACACAAAGAGATGGATCACCCGTCCAGAAACCACTTCAACGTATACTTCGATAATCTTGCTTGCCAAACAGGCGTCACGCGGTTCCTTGAGAGCCACAGAGGACCACAGACTGTACTCGACGTCCTTGAATCACAGGATACTCTGAACAGCAGAACATGGACATACGACAAGACCGAAGACCCAAACGTCCTGCTAGACCCAATGTTTTGGACCAAGTTCGACTATGTTCTTGCTGAGAGTCCAGAGAAGGTTATTGGTAGCTGGGAAGTGGTCCATACTGTGTATGGGTTTGGCGGGCTCAGGCTTCTGAAACCAGGAGAAGAAAGTGGCTCGCTGGTCGAGCAGTCGGATACGACCACTTCACAAGATAAGTGGGCGTCGAAGGCAGCAGCAATATGGCATGAACTGGAAGGGTTGCTAAGGAATAGCGTGTTGAGAGGTTACTGGGCTGAGATACGGATGGAGCCAAAGATTCGTATCTTGCAGAACCAGATGAAGTAGTCGTTAGAAGTAATGAGCAGTAACGACTAGGAAATGTAATCATTCAGCCCCAAGTTAGTGGTTTGGTGAAAGTCCGCGGGCGTCACTCGCGTTGAAGGACCCTTGCGCTTCGCATACCCCGCCACGCGGGCTTTCTGCCCCACCAAGCTCTCTCTTCCCAAGCATCGCGTCGACACCCAGTCTCACCACTCAACGCAGCACTCTCTGAATCCTCAAAGTACCTGAGAGTCCGAACTATATCACACTTCACAAAATGTCAGCCGACGCGTTACCGAAGCCCGTCGTCTACTGCGGAGGCAAGCATTCCCACGATTCATTCTGCGACTAGGGCTAATAAGAGGCAGTATGCAGTCTTCCACCTGAAGTAGGTATGACACCGAGACGCGTTGGACGGGAATTAGCGACTGATTGATCACCAAATAGTACTGCGAGTTTGGCGGAACAACGAAGAAATGTGAGGAATGGCTAGAAGAGGCGCATCCAGATCTGCACGCGAAGCTGTACTCAGCAGGTACGTATAGTACACCATGTTGGGAAGCCTATGGCGCGCTATCACGGCACACAAAATGCGGTCTGCTAACTCCTCTTTAGAAGCGCTACAGCAGAACATGGCCTCCCTCTCCGTCGACGCCCAAAAACGCGCCGAAAAGGACGCACAGAAGAAAGCCGCCAAAGCTGCAACAGCCGAAGCACGCGCAGCCGAGACCCGCGCATCGTCCAAGATTCTCATCAAACGTATCGAACGCAACAAGCGGAAATACGTCACCGCCGTACAGGGTCTGGAAGCGTTTGGTCTCGACATCAAGAAGGTGGCAAAGGACTTTGGCAAGAAGTTCGCGACAGGGTCAAGTGTCACCAAGATCCCGGGTGGCGGCGAGGAGATCACAGTGCAGGGTGATTTGAGCGAGGATATCTTGGAGTTCTTGGTGGATAAGTACGATGAGGTGCCTGAGGACAATTGCGAGTTGATAGAGGATAAGAAGAAGAAGAAGGCTGAGGGAGGTTGAGTGGCTTGACGGGGCGTTGGGTGTCAGGAGATGAAGTGTATATCAGCATAAGCATAGGAGTTGTTTGCTGGCGCATGTAGGCGCAAGATAGAAGATGAGGAACTCATGATTGGAGACCAGTCCACTGTAGAGGGCGTGGCTTCGTGTTTATCCGTTCCTTTACCCTCGTTGCAGCATAGCAGTGCATATGTCCAGATGATAGGGCTATCAACGCGTCTCTTGTGATGCAATACACGGGACGAAGAAGCATGTGCTGTCCATCGTGTACCCTCGAGACACATCATACATCTGTAAATGTAGTATCACGATAATGAAAAAGGATCTCTTCATCTTTGAAACGAGTTGTGATACTCAATTAGCATTCGAAGGAGAGTGGTGTCCGTTTACGCGTATGGGATGTGGAAGGGTCATGATGAATGGTCATGGCACGTGCGTGCTTAGCTGCCTGTCGGGAGCTCTATCATTTTTCTCGGGTCGTTGCCTCCAGCGCTCTCACTATATAACCAACTTTAGGGCGCGCCCACAGCCCGACTTATATCAATCGCACGGCCTTTTCCTTTTCTTCACTTTGGAGGACACGGCGACACGAGAATACGCTGTACACAGTCCTTAATTTGCGCGCCGCCAACTAGAGAAGGCGATCCCAAAAGCGCAAGCCGCGCAAAACCACGATACCCACCGCGACCATGTCGAACGACCAGAAGAACCTCGGGCAGTACAAGTATGCGGCCATGTCAAATTTGGTCTTGCAGGCCGACAGACGCTTGATACACCGTGGGAAGGATGAGCACACCGGCGACCCCGAGTCGCTGGCAGGTCGCATCAACATTAGAGACATGGGCGGACGCACAGCGCGTGACAGCGCAAATGCGCAGGCAACAAAGAAGCTCAAGGGACCTGGCGTCGAGCGCGGAAACCTGAATGAGGGTGGCGATGTTCTTGAGAGAGAGCAGCGCAAGAGGAAACGGGACGATGGCACCAGTGCTTTCGGAGCCACTGCGACAGCCGACTTTAATATCGAAGGCCTCACATACAAACCCCGGACTCCTGCGACGCGCCAGACTTTCGATCTCATCACAACCCTCGTGAGCAGATCTCTCGGCGATGTCGATCCTGCGACTACACGAAGTGCGGCCGATGCGGTTCTCGAATATCTCAAGGATGACACCATGAAGGACTTCGACAAGAAGAAGGAAGTGGACGACCTTCTTGGTACTTCCATGGGCGGAAAGGAATTCAACGAGCTGATGAACCTGGCCAAGAAGATCACCGACTACGATGCGCAAGACGACGAGGAAGGTGACGAAGAAATGGCAGACGGCGATGGCGCTGACAATGGCGACAACCAAGGTGTAGCCGTCGTGTTTGACGATGAAGAGGAGGACGAAGACGGGCCTCAGACGTTCGAAGTGCGAGACGCCGATTCATCGGACGAAGAAGACGAAGCAGAGGCTCCCATAGAGCAGATTGGCGAGGATGAGGACCAGAAAGATGGAGGTTTCGCAGACACCGAAGAGACGATAATACAGGGCGACACGGTTACCTCAGACAGCAAAAACGGCGCAGATCAACTCATACCCGCACACGAGATCGATGCCTACTGGCTGCAACGGCAGATTGGACAGATATACGAGGATGCGCATATCCAACAGGAAAAGACGCAGGAAGCGCTCAAGTTTCTCGCAGGAGTCTCGGAAGATGGCGAGGAGAAGGAGCTGCGTGAAATCGAGAACGACCTGATGGATCTCTTCGACTACGAACATCACGAGCTGGTTGCGAAACTCGTACTCAACCGCGATAGGGTCGTGTGGGTGACAAGGTGGCGAAGGGCTGCTGAAGACAACGACGAGCGAACAGCTGTCGAGCGGGAGATGAGAGCTGCCGGTCAGCAACGGATTCTGCAAGAGCTGCGCGCAAGAGAGACTGGCATCAAGGCTGAAGATGGCGCTGATGCTGGCACTGGAAAGATGAAGTTCAACCTCAAGGATATCAGCCTTCCAGATGCACCAAACGACGTGGAAATGGCCGACGCGAAACCGGAGGGTATCGTGGGCGGCCTGCAACCATCGAGCCGAATGGTAAATCTGGACAACATTGTGTTCGATCAGGGCAACCATCTCATGACGAATGCAAGCGTTAAGCTGCCTCAAGGATCCACGCGCCGCCAGTTCAAGGGCTACGAGGAGATCCACGTCCCTGCGCCGAAAGCGAAGCGCGATCCCAACGAGCCAGCACTGATGCCTACCTCCGAGCTACCAGATTGGGCGCGTCCAGGTTTCGGTAACTCGAAATCGCTCAACCGTATCCAAACGAAGTGCTTCCCGACAGCGTTCAACGATGACGGCAACATGTTGATTTGCGCACCCACTGGTTCTGGAAAGACCAATGTAGCCATGTTGACAATGCTTCGCGAGATTGGCAAGCACCGAAACCCCACGACTGGAGAGATTGCGCTTGACAACTTCAAAATCATCTACATCGCCCCACTGAAGGCTCTTGTGGCTGAACAAGTCGGTAACTTTGGCAAGCGTCTGGAGCCCTACGGCATCAAGGTCTCTGAACTTACTGGTGATCGCCAACTTACCAAGCAGCAAATCGCGGAAACCCAGATCATCGTCACCACCCCTGAGAAGTACGATGTCATCACCCGCAAGGCTACTGATACCAGCTACATCAACCTCGTTCGCCTTATCTGTATTGATGAAATTCATCTTCTCCACGACGACCGTGGTCCGGTCATTGAGAGTATAGTGAGCAGAACTCTGCGACGCAGTGAGCAGACAGGTGACCATGTGCGCATTGTCGGACTGAGTGCCACTCTTCCCAACTACCGCGATGTTGCAAGCTTCCTCCGCATTGACCCAGACAAGGGTCTCTTCCACTTCGACGCTACCTTCCGACCGTGTCCGTTGAAGCAGGAGTTCATTGGTGTTACAGACAAGAAAGCCATCAAGCAGCTGAAGACGATGAACGACGTTTGCTATACCAAGGTTCTGGAACAGGTTGGCGAACATCGCAACCAGATGCTCATCTTCGTGCACTCCCGAAAGGAAACCGCCAAGACTGCGAAGTACATTCGTGACAAGGCACTCGAAGAGGAGTCAATAGGTAAGATTCTTCGGTCAGATGCTGCCAGTCGGGAGATCTTGAGAGAAGAATCTGAGTCGGTTCAAAATGCAGACCTGAAGGACGTCATGCCTTATGGTTTCGGTATCCATCACGCTGGTATGTCGCGAGCGGATCGTACTTCCGTGGAGGATCTGTTCGCCGATGGTTCTATCCAAGTACTCGTGTGCACAGCAACACTGGCTTGGGGTGTCAACTTGCCCGCGCATACCGTCATTATCAAGGGAACGCAGATCTACTCTCCTGAAAAGGGTAGCTGGGTCGAACTCAGCCCTCAGGATGTCCTGCAGATGTTGGGTCGTGCCGGTCGACCTCAATATGATACTTACGGAGAGGGTATCATCATCACCACACAGTCTGAGATTCAGTATTACCTGTCTTTGCTCAACCAGCAATTACCTATTGAATCGCAGCTCATCAGCAAGCTTGCCGATAACCTCAACGCCGAGATTGTTCTCGGTAACGTGCGCAACAGGGACGAAGCGGTGGACTGGCTCGGCTACACGTACCTCTTCGTCCGTATGCTTCGTTCGCCCGCTCTCTACCGAGTTGGACCAGAATACGAAAATGATACTGTGCTGGAGCAAAGACGTGTGGACCTTGTTCACGCCGCTGCACATGTCCTGGAGAAATGCAGTCTCATCAAGTATGACAGGAAAACTGGTGCGCTCAACCCCACGGAGCTTGGAAGAATCGCCTCCCACTACTACATCACCCACAACTCCATGGCGACATACAACATGCATATCCAGCCCGGCATCAGTGCTATCGAGCTATTCCGTGTCTTCGCACTCAGTGAAGAGTTCAAGTACATTCCGGTCCGTCAAGATGAGAAGCTCGAGCTTGCGAAGCTATTAGGGAAGGTCCCGATCCCAGTCAAGGAGAGCTTCGAGGAAGCCCAAGCCAAGATTAACGTCCTTCTCCAAGCTTATATCTCTCGCCTTAAACTGGAAGGGTTGGCGCTGATGGCTGACTTGGTTTACGTCACACAATCCGCTGGACGTATTCTTCGCGCCATCTTTGAGATCTGTCTCAAGAAGGGCTGGTCACAGGTCGCTAAGCTTGCTCTTGACATGTGCAAGATGGCTGAGAAGCGCATGTGGCCGACCATGACACCTCTTCGCCAATTCCCCACGTGTCCCCGCGACATTGTGCAGAAGGCTGAGCGGATCGACGTTGGCTGGTCGAGTTACTTCGGCCTCGATCCGCCAAGCATGGGTGAGCTGTTGGGTATGCCCAAGGCCGGCAAACTTGTCTGTGGTCTGGTGGAGAAGTTCCCGCGCCTCCAGATCGAAGCGACGCCACGACCGGTGACAAGGTCACTACTCCGTCTGGAGCTGACGATCCGACCTGACTTCGTCTGGGACACAGAGTTACACGGAGCCTCAGAAGCGTTCTGGATTCTGGTCGAGGATTGTGACGGCGAGCAAGTGTTGTTCCACGACACCTTCATCCTCCGAAGGGATTACTCCGATGGCGACGCCAACGAACACCTGCTGGAGATGACTGTGCCCATTGATGAGCCCATGCCACCGAACTACTTCATCACCGTTCTCTCCGACCGATGGATGGCATCTGAGACTAAGCTCGCTGTCTCTTTCCAGAAGCTGATTCTGCCAGCGAAATTCCCTGCACACACTCCTGTTCTGGATCTGCAACCTCTGCCTGTTTCTGCCCTGAAAAGGAAGGAATACATGGGCTTGTACGAGAACATTGGTCGCTTCAACAAGGTCCAGACACAGACTTTCAACACCTTGTATACCACAGATGACAATGCTCTTATTGGCGCGTCGGCAGGCATCGGAAAGACTATTTGCGCCGAGTTCGCCATTTTGCGGCACTGGGCTACCAACAACGAAGGTCGCATTGTCTACCTAGCACCGTTCCAAGAGCTCGTCGACAACCAGTACAAGAACTGGAATGAGCGGTTGACCGGTCTTAGTGGAGGAAAGGACGTTGTCAAGCTCACTGGCGAGACAACGGCAGACCTGCGATTGCTTGAGAGGGGTGATCTCATCCTTGCCACTCCTTCCCAGTGGGACTCACTCTCCCGTCAGTGGCAGCGTCGAAAGAACGTGCAGTCTGTCTCTCTACTGATCGCTGACGAGCTGCATATGCTTGGTGGCACGAACGGTCACGTTTACGAGATTGTTGTGTCTCGTATGCAAGCAATGGCAACCCAACTAGAGTCGAAGCTGCGCATCATTGGATTGAGTGTGTCGTTGTCGAACGCACGAGATATTGGCGAATGGATCGGTGCGACCAAGCACACCATCTACAACTTCAGCCCGGCTATTCGAGCAGTACCGCTTGAGTTGAAAATCCAGTCGTTCACGATCCCCCATTTCCCATCCTTGATGATGGCTATGGCGAGACCGACTTACTCTGCGATCACTCAGATGTCTCCCGACAAGCCGGCCATGGTCTTCGTCCCGAACAGGAAGCAAGCCAGAAACTCCGCTGCTGACCTCTTGAACGCTTGCGTAGCTGACGAGGACGAGGATCGCTTCCTTAACGTTGAAGTATCTGAGATTCAACCTATCCTTGAGAAGATCAACGAGCAAGCGCTGGCTACGTCGCTGTCTCATGGTATCGGATACTTCCACGAGGCTCTCAACTCTTTCGACAAGAAGGCTGTTCAGCATCTCTTCAAGGTTGGCGCGATCCAGGTGCTCATCGTATCGCGCGACTCTTGTTGGGAAATCGATAGCGGTGCTCATCTCGTCATTGTTCAAGGCACTCAATTCTACGAGGGCCGCGAACATCGATACGTGGATTACCCCATTAGTGATATTCTGCAGATGTTCGGCAAGGCCGGCAGAGTAGGACTGGACAAGTCAGCGAAGGGTGTGCTTATGCTACCTGCGGTGAAGCGAGAGTACTACAAGAAGTTCCTGAACGAGGCTCTGCCAATTGAAAGTTATCTTCCCGATTACCTTCACGACGCCTTCGTTGCTGAGATCAGCGCCAAGACGATCGAATCAACACAAGAAGCTGTCGACTGGTCAACATACACATACTTCTACCGCCGTTTACTCGCCAACCCCAGCTACTACAACCTCCACGACACGTCCCACGAGGGACTGAGTGCGCACTTGTCCGACATGGTTGAGTCGACCCTGAAGGAGCTGACCGATGCCAACCTCATCGAGCATGACGAAGACGAGGATGCGATCACACCTCTGAACCCGTGCATGATCGCAGCTTACTACAACATCTCGTTCATTACCATGCAGACCTTGATGATGTCGCTCAACGGCAGGACAAGTCTCAAGGGTGTACTGGAGATCATCACAGCTGCCACTGAATTTGAAGACATTCAAATACGGAGGCACGAGGACCACATCCTCCAGCGCATCTATGACCGCGTTCCCTTCAAGATGCAGGAGCCCAACTTCGAGACGCCGCATTTCAAGGCTTTCGTTCTTCTGCAGGCTCACTTCTCGCGCATGCAGCTCCCCATCGACCTGGCCAAGGACCAAGAAGTCGTCCTGCGAAAGGTCCTCAACATCCTCAGCGCAAGTGTCGACGTTCTCTCATCCGAGGCTCATCTCAACGCCATGTCCGCCATGGAACTATCCCAGATGGTCGTCCAAGCCATGTGGCAAAAGGACTCTCCACTCAAGCAAATCCCCCACTTTGACGCCGACACAATCAAGGCCGCCCAAAAGTTCGGCATCAACGACGTCGACGACTTCATCAACGCCATGGACGAGGACGAGAACCCAGACTACAAGAAGCTCATCTCCGCGCTCGACGTCGACCAACGCCAACTCGCCGATATTGCAAACTTCACCAACAACTTCTACCCCAACATCGAAATCGAGCACGAACTCGTCGACCCCGAATCCATCGCTTCCAACTCGCCCGCCCAACTCAAGGTGCGCATCACGCGCAACATCGAAGAAGACGAGGAGCCCAAGATGGAAGTCCACGCGCCGTTCTACCCTGCCGATAAGACGGAGAGCTGGTGGCTCGTTGTAGGTGACCAGAAGGAACACGCGCTACTTGCGATTAAGAAGGTGCCTATTCTAAGGAAGTTGGAGACTGTTCTTGAGTTCACGCTCGAGAAGCCCGGTAGTCATGAGTTGACGTGCTATCTGGTTAGTGATAGCTATCTGGGTGTGGATCAGGCGCCTAGCTTCCAGGTTGAGGCTGCGGAGGGTATGGACGAGGATAGTGAGGAGGAGGACGATGAGTAAGTGGTTTGACTTGCATGGTTGGATTGTATGGGATTGTATCCGGTGTGCATATCCGTCACGCAAAATTGGGTCTGGGCGTGATTGGGCGTTTTGAAGTTGGATTGGCTGTATAGTAGCTTCGTGTTAAATCAACGTTTCTGTTCATAGGCTTGTTCGTCATGCTCGTGCGTCTCTGATGATGGTTTGCTGTCGTACTCTGACGTTGACACGTGCACCACATGAATACCTATGCGACGCCACTTTCAGTCACAACTTCGTTCTTGCCTGCCACGCAGTTTCGGTCTACCCCTTCCTTCCTCCTGAAGCTGTACATGGTTACAACCATCTATTCATCTGTCGTGGAAGACAACCCCATAAGCAGCCCCGAAGTTATCGCTCTCGCAGTCTGTCCATTGTTCACATGATATTTCTGTCTCCGGGCACTTCTCGATATGCTTAATGTACTGAACGGGTTGAATCCAGCAGAAGTGTGCGTCTTGGTCCTCCTTCTGGTCACGTGTTCCTGGTAGATGGTTGTCGCTGGTGTCGAAGCCATATTATACGCGGAAGGACGTTCATGCCTGGAGAAACATTACTGTAATTGCAGAAGTATATGGTGTCTCAAGGTGGGCAAACCAAGGATAGAAAGACCTCAGGCTCCGGCTATCACATGCTTGTGGTGGCTCCAGTATATGTATGCTTAGGAAGAGAGACGTAGCCATCATGTCTACTAGATCTTGGAGGACTCTACTTCGCCTAGCTGATTCGGATATTCTGTGTGGACCTCAACCACCTCTTCAACCTACACTCTCAACTTCCTCAATAACTTCGCTCTAATTCGACTGATCTGAAACTCCTACTTCTTAATCCATACTCTATCAAATTCCACGTTCGTCGAAATGGACAGATTCAAAGGACCACCCACCCTCGTGCTCAACGCCAGTTGCCTCGCAATGTCAGTCTGATACCTCTCTGAAAGTAACGCGCGGCTCGGTGTAAAATGCTAAGTGCCAACAGTGCTCAGCTTAACCAATACCACTCGCCTCTCTTGCGCCTGCCGGCTGAGCTCCGCAACAAGATATTTGACTTAGCCCTAGAAATCAGCGCGAAGAGTTGGCAACATAAGCCAGATATTCACTGGGACCGCCTCCATCTATCCCGTACGTCGCGGCAAATCTTCGCCGAAACCGCACACACTTCGCAATACACATCTACCCTGTTGCGTACGCCACACACTATTGGCATGATGACTGCGGCTTCCCACGACCCAAGCACAAGTTCACGCCGTCTCAAATAAGGGCTATCCTGTGTATCGATCTTGATGGGCGGACCTTTGAAATGTTAGGGCAGGAACACATTGAGTCTGTCCCACACAATCCATACGTTGCGGGGTTTTCCTGCACTGCAAAAGCTGATCATCACGGAACCGCAGTGGTATGTAGAAGATATGGAGTAGTATACATGGGGATTCGGGGATGGAGTGCGAAATCAAGATCTTGTGGTGCATGAGGCGCTGTACAAGGGGTCGTACTGGCGGTACTGGTTGGATGGCATTCATCACGAAGTTTGGGATAAATCTTTCTTGGATGATTTCATCTTGGAAATAGAGTATCATGTGCGCGATGCCGAGCTTTGGTTGCGTTATTCCTGTTCAAGGATGGCATATATTCACAGAAGCCACTCGGAACTTCGAGATAGAAGAAAGTATGTCCATACAACCATACCTACTCTAAACTTGATAGCGAGTCCTCAAGATGTTTTGCATTACCCGCTTCGCCCTTGAACCGCCCGGAAGGTTCGGACCAAACATACCACTCGCAACAGCCTGCTTCTGGAACAACTCACCAGCATCGCGTAGCCGCATCCAACTTTCTCCATCCTCCTGCATAGCAACCACATTCGCACTTCCCAAGGTAGGGTCGTAGAACGGACTATCTGGATCCGTCGAGTTGAGACTGTACTCACTAGGCGGCGGCACACACACCGTCCCTGGTGACGGCAGCTCACCCGTCTGAAAGTACGTATTCACACGACTCAGGATACATGGGTCAGGCGCCGACATGGAGCAATGCCCCGCATGATCGCCAATCATGAGGCTGCTGCCGGGGAACAAACTATGCATATAGCGCCCGCTGCGAAGAGGGGTGACAGGATCCGCGGTATTGCTGATGAAGAGGATAGGATGCGATGTATTGGCGCCCCAAGGACCGTCAAACTTGTAGCTGGCCTTGATCTTCCAAGATGCACATTGCATCAGTAGCATAGACCAGTAGGAACCGAAGTTCGGCGAAACATCATCCATGATTTCCCAGTATGCGGCGAATTCTTCTTTAGTCAGATGGGTTTGATCGATTCCGTCGCTGCATAGGATGGCTGTAGTGGCTACAGGGGAAGCTGGTGGTTCGAGTGGCTTGATGCTATCGACAGGACAGGAAAATACGTGGTTGTAGCGCAAGGATTCGGCGATGTCGTTGATTTCTCTACCGACTCCTTGTTCAATGGCGAACAGACTTGCGGCTATGAAGCCAAACGCGAGGCGCGGCTGGTAGGTAGCGCTGAAGAGAATTAATTTGATGTCGGACCAAGTGAGGAATTCTGGGCCTTGTGCCGAGACGATGGGAAGCGGATTGTGGTATAGCGATGCGATGATGTTTTGTGTGCGCTCTTCGATATCGAGAACGCTGGAGTTTATAGTGGCTAACGGACACTCGCTAGAACCCACGTTGTAGCAGAAGGTGTAAAAAGAGGCCATGGCTTTTTCGACATCTGTAAGACTTCCGTTGCCCAACGAGTGTGTGTAGTCGTACGAGCTCACGACCCCGTCGAGAATGACGCGTCCGACACGGTCGGGGAACATGGACGCAAACGTGGATCCAAGGAAAGTTCCGTAGGAAAACCCCAAGTACTGTAGCTTGCTTTCTCCGGGAACATATCTGGAGCTGTGGCATCCAAGACGCTTGCCAGCTTTCTGCGCAGCCCTTTGAGCGACTTCTTTCGCCACATATTCTGCATGCTTTTCGGTGATCTCCAACATGTCTCTGGCAACGAACGCCGTAGACATGTATTGCTTGATATCCGGCCCCTCCTGTTCCTCTTCAGCAAGCTTACAGGATGCGCCAAAGGCATGTTCCATGGACCAAAGTCTACCAAGAGCTGCATCCGAGCTTCCGACAAGGCCTTCGGTCTCTTCCCTCAAACTCCAAGACCACGAAGAAGGCTGGTTTGGCATGCATCGAGCGACTGGCTCTGTCCAACCGATGCCGCGAGGGTCAAAGCCGATAACGTCAAAGTATCTTGCGGCGACCGAGGGGGCTAGAGTCTCAACATTAGAGTCTATGATCTGTTGTAGCCCTCCTGCTAAGAAGAGCGCAACTGCTGTACCGGATCCTCCAGGACCGCCAGGGTTGAACAAGACCGGGCCACCATAGCGGGGATCATCCACGGATACTCTGGCGGGTAGCTTGACGATAGCAATGCTAACAGTATGATCAGGGTGAGTTCCATTGAAGTAGTCCAGTGGCAGGCTCAGTTTTGCGCATTCAAATTTGCCATGGCACTTGTGGAATTCCAAATGTTTAGTCGGAGTGATCTGGAGCTTGGTCAGTCTTTTATTCGCCAGCAATATGACGGTGCTGAAGCAGCCTCGACAGACTAGTTTGTAGAGAGCTGTCGTTCGCTGATGTTGATACGGTGCTGGGCCTTTGGCTAGAGCGACATGCTGGTGAGCCGGAATGGGTCTTGGTCAGGCCACCAATCACGATCAGATTTTCCAATGAGCCTTTTGATGACGGAGGTTGCCTGTGGTGCTCCGGCATGCTCTCAAGACATCTCCCGGAAGTAGAGTAACCATCTGCTGTGCGACTTGAATCGAGGCTACCATTCGATCTGATAAGATGCGGGCCAGGGTGGCTGCAGAACTACGTGTGCGGTGCGACACTTAGGGAACGCTCTCTCAACATACCTCGGACCACTCAAAAGCAGCATCATGCAACGCAGGCTCAATGTCTAAAAATGATGACAGATCCCAGTTTTTCAATTCAGGGAAGATGGTATCCACTGCCGCGAGGCACACGAGTGTGACGAAAGTCGCAGAGAGCAGCGCACGCCACCGCGTCGGGGTCTGTCCAGGCTTGACCGGCGCCGTCGCATCCTCCAGCCCGTTCCAACTCTTCATGATGTACTTGAAGTCGTTCCAGCCGGCTGAAGAACAAGCAAAATGATTGCGGTGTGAGTATTGGATATCCGCGAGTCTCGATAATAGAGGACGGGTGTGGAGGGGTCGTCAGTCAGCGTGCATCCTCAGCCCAAGATATTCGACGTCGCATCCTGGCTGCCTGACGCCAAAAGTGAAGATCACCTCAGGCAGCAGCAAAGTCATTCGAATATGCGGAAGTGCGTGCGCGAGGACTATACAAACGCAGCACGGAGTGCGCCTGACTCCCCGCAGGCAGGCAGACAGGCAGGCCAGCCATCACTTGCAGAAACCTGCCTTTCTACTCTGCGTTGGTGCTGCAGCTGCAGCAGGTATTGTCGGCGGCTATGTATGCAATATGCAGATGTGGTCACAATGCGCTGCCTTGGCTGCTGAATTTTCCATGTGCACAGAGCGAGACTAGTGCATGCGATTAAGTAATGGGTTAGTTGCCGTCGAGATTACCACATGTGTCGGGTGGTGAGGAGAATTGGCATCGTCACGAACCTGCGTCTCGTCGAGGAATCCGTTAGAGACCGCAGAGCCTCATCGCAACAGCGGTAATGTGATCTCATTGATTCCCAGAAAGAAGGCACCGTTGCGGCCGTCGTACCCGTTTGCGAGGCGGATGTGAGTGAGCATGCTTGCTTTTGGAATGCGGTGTAAGCTGCTTTTTGCTGACATGTCTTCTGGTAGAGTTCAAGGTTACATTGGAACGACACAGCTTTTGGGTAGGTGGCAAGCCACCATGACTACGAAGAGGCCGTAAAGAGAGTGTGCAACAGACGAGAACCCTCATAGCGCGACAAGTACAGAGTAGCAGCACTTCCTGATCCATTGGGTATCTCATCTCTCAGTACCAACCAGCTCTACTGCCATTAAACATGATATGAAACGTCCATGAGAATGATGATGCTCATTCGAGGAGGAGCAGTGTCGGCGAACGTCCAGTATATCTCCATCGTGTAAAGCAAGCTCCAATCCCAGGAGCGTTCTTGCCCTCAACTAGAAAGTTCGCACCTTTGGTCATTTTGAGAGCACAAGACTGTAGGACGTGGTCCGTCGAGGTGTTTACCATTGCTGGCCACCACCTTGACCACCCTCTTGACCACCGTAGCCACCCTGGCCACCGCCCTGACCGCCACCATAGCCGCCGCGAGACTGGTATCCGCCGCCGCCGCCGCCGCCTTGAGAAGGTCCCCAAGAGCCGCCGCCTTGGCCACCGCCGCCGTAGCCTTGTCACTAAGTTAGTTTTCACTGCGGATAGATAGGCAAGATGTTCTTACCACGGTCGCCGCCACCGTAGCCTGGGGGTATAGTTAGTATAGAACCGCGATGGGTAGCATGAGAGAAGCTTACCTCCTCCTTGTCCACCGCCGTAACCTCCACGGTATCCACCACCGCCGCCTCCGTAGCCGCCGCCGCGAGGAGCGCCACCGCCGGCGCGGTCGGAGGCCTTGTCGACGCGAATCCTACGTCCGTCGAATCTGTGACGGTTAGCACAGCCCACTGTTGGAGAAGCATGCGAGAGATATACGTACTCCTCGTTGTTCATGGCCTGCATAGCGGCATCGGCCTCGGTGTCCTGGGCATAGCGAACAAAGCCAAAGCCTCGGCTGCGGCCAGTATCGCGGTCCTTAACCACGACCTGTGACGGCGTGAGCATTGACTCGAGTTTGTCGACGACAGTCGTCGAGTAGCGTGTCACTTACGGCTTCTTCGACTTGACCGAACTCTTCGAACTTCTGACGGAGAGCTTGGTCGTCGGTGTGCCATGCGAGGCCTCTGTAAAGGGTCAGTCGCTGTCGCGGTATGAGAAGGCTGCATACTTACCCAATGAAGAGCTTAGACATGGTGAGAGTGATGTCTGGGTCGAACACTGAACGGTCTCAATACTAGCTCTCGCAACTCAAAACAAGGCGCGCGATACAAAGAAGTTCAAGACAGGTAGTGACAGGAGTTGTAGAGTGAAGGAAAAGTGCAGGAAGGCGAGGAATCCATCGCGGCTTCCCATGCAGGCAGTATGTAGCAACGTGACGGAACGAACATTTGATCTTGTAGCACCAGGCTGTATCGGTGATGATGGCGCAAGCGATTGCTCTGAAGAGTTAGAGGAGGGAGAGTCGGCTGCAGGCTGTCGCAAGAAAGTGATGGCACAGGGTGAGGAGCAGAGATAGTGAAGCGTCTAGGTTGGCGGGGCAAGCGACGATATGAGTACCCCTCCACCAGGTGAAAGAGCGCTAGGCTGCAAGCAAGTAATAGGTTGTGCGCACGGACTGGAGGGCTGAGGGCCCGGTTTATAAGGCGACGTGGATGGCCACGAGCGACGGGGTGCAATCTGTCTCTCCAGCCAGTCGAGCCCGTCGAGCCCGTCGAGCCAGTCAAGCCAAGGGGTCTGGTAGTTCAGACCTGGGCTGCAGGCAGGCAAACGCAACTGGCCCCTCGCAGCTAGCCGGTCCCAATGCCCTGTCTAGGAGCCTGCACCTGACGATGGACAGGGTGCAGATACTGGTTCTGCCATACATGCCGGCTGGCTGGCTCCCTAGTCTGTCCCGTGTCTGTCTGTTCATGCTGGGTATATGCAGCCCACGTTAGCCTAAGACCAGGGAGACCCAATTACAGGGCCGCCGACGAGCCAGAGAAAACGATTTTTTTGATAGGTGCATCGATCCATCGTCCTGCTCAGAGTGCCAGCATGAGTGCGGAGACGTCATTGGGTCATTGCGAAATACGTGCATGGACAAGCCTGCGGATAGACAGATTGCGTGCTCGAGACAGCAGCGATCTGCGCCCGTGGCTACAGCGAAACTATCGAGCTGTGACGAAAAGTCCAACGGCGGACAGGTATTGGACAGAAGATGGTGGTTCAAAGAAGCTTATCAAGGTCGCCATCCTTAGTCTGACGGTGTGGGGATCGGGCCTGACTACTGTAAACTTCCAGGCCCTCTGCGTCCCGAATTGGCTCGTGCGCACGACGTCAAGATGTAGCAAGCTGGGCGTGCTTAACGCGACGACTGCTCGCACTTATACGACCGAAGCCCATTGCGCTGAGGCAGGTCGCAATATTTCGTCAGCCATAGATTGTACACAGTCGTCACCGTCGGCATCAGAAAGCGGGCAAGCTGGCAGCGCTAACCGAGATATACCGAGGCAGCGCGGACTAATTCAATCCATCTGTGTTCATTCTGCGTGTATTCTGCGTATCTCCAAGGCAGTCGGCGACGAGAAGGCATCGCAGTCAGTTCCCTGCAATAGCGGCACAGCGCATGCGGCAGCACGACGCACGATGCCAAGATGTACCGCTCTCGGGGACCGATTCTATGACAATACCATTCATCCAATGATATCAGGACTCTGCAGCCCAGATTGAAGCAAGGAGGAGTGAAGATGGCCATTTTCGCTTCGTTTTCGCATACTGAAGTTTGAGAAATTGACGGCGCACCGGCGTCATCAGTGCATCGTGCCTTCCTCCAGCAGTGCAGTGGCTTCGGCAAGACCGGCAGCCTCACAATGGCAACACCCATTGTACCTGTCATGTCCTCTATTTGACCGTCTCGAATAGTCACAATGTGCCAGACGAGACTTTGCCACCGTCAATGTCTCCCAAGCTACCGTCACACAACTGAGCGACTATCGCGACGATCTGCTCATCCACACCATATCCTTACATCATTGAGACCCCTCCAGGATATCAGACCCACCAGACCTGCGAGGCGATCCAGGCTTCGTTAATGGCACGGCTCGTCTTGGACGCAGGACAGCATGGACATACGGAAGTGGCTAGATGATACAGTGCAGCCGGAAGCACCGCGCGAGTCCAATAACCTTCACCAGGCTGCAGAACCTGCTAAACGGAAGCGTCGCCACAGATCAGACAGCTCAATTCTCGACCCTCGTCCGCCTGCATCCTCTCCGCATGAGTCAGTGGACGATAGTGCTGACGAGGCGCTCCAGGCGACATGTAGCGACAGCTCTAGCAGCAGCCGATATGCGCGCAAACCTCGAAGAAAGACGCGTCCAGAGCGGTATGAACCACAGCATGCGCCAGGCCCCCATGCGCATCGCGACCGTAGAGGCGGATCAAAGAAAACGCGCAGCAAGCCTCGACGCAAGAAGGGCGAGAAGCCACCTGTTGTCATGCAGACCTTCCAAGCCAAGAACGTATCCGGGGATCGCCTGACTGTAAGATGTCTATGCGGTCGTCTGGAGCGTACAGTATGGTGTTGACGATTGGACTAGTTGAAGCCACGGGAGCAGCTAGGCCTCTTCAACAAGGGACGGACGTCTACTGCATTCATGGGCCGCGGGTGTGAGTGATCCATTCCCTTCCTATAGCCTGAATGATGTCGTCCTGTACGTCTTTCCTGCAGTACCCCCGCTGACATGTCGCAGTACCCGATCTAGTTTTCTCGGAGATGAAATTCTTGCAGAAGCACAAGGACGAACCAGAGCTTGTCCTTCGAACCGAACCGTCCAAGAAGAAACGCAAGAAGGACAATGAGCAGATAAAGGAAGGAGAGATCTCCGCTTTCTTTACCTCAGCACGACCGGCATTATTCGAGAAGAACACAAACACCCTACCGCAGCCTCCCGCACCAAAGACTAAGCGGCGTCGCCATGATCGATCCTCGGTAGATGAAGTTGCTATACCTATAGTTGAGGCTACAGTCCAAGCCCCATATCTTGGTTTCGGGAGTAGAGGCCCTCGCCACGAAAGTGATAGCTACATTTCCTGGTCAGAGTCAATCCAAGCACCTAGCACAGCGCCAGCACGCCCGCACAAATTTCGCATCCGTCCCAGTTCGCACGATGTAGACTTTCATGATGAGAGTGAATCCAGACGAGTAAAAGAGAATGAGCCCTTCAAGGTACCAGCTCGACCTCCTCCTATGACAAAACGAAGAGTCGATAGCTCGTCTGTCGATCACTTCAGGGTTTCGTCTTTGGCTCCATCACATAGTAGAGCTTCGAGATCACAGTCTTATCCTCAGCACACCTCGTCTCCGCGACGACCGAATCTCGTCGATCGATCTACGAACCCACGAGCGACTGATAATGTCTACTCACCGTCGTCAATGCCACCTTCTAGGCCTAAGCATGTTATTGGAACCCACCGTACTCGACTACCCAGCTCCTCGAAAATAGATCGATCAGACTCGACTCCAGTCTCAGGAATGACTGCTTCATCCGGGCATCGACAGGAGAACCAGAATAGGGAATACAGTCCTGCTGGAGAACGAAGGATACCGACGTCTTCTGACTTGGGAGTGGTTTTGCGGCATTGCAACGATACGTTTCATGAACGACGTCTGGCCACAGGGTCACGTAGAAGGCATACCGAGGAGACGCAACCATCATACCTACAGTCGACCATGCGGCAGAATACGAGGGACATGCATCATGCAGCTCATCGGGGTCCCAATGTACACTTTGCGGATCAGTCTCACCATAGACAGGTGATGCTAAATTTTTGCTGGCCCGAGCATCTATGAACAACAAGCACAGCGTCAGCGTTCTCATACGCAATGGGAGCTCGATGAAGGCCTTCTCCAGAGTCCATTTCCTTCCGAGGAAAACTACCTGGACCAAGATGATCAGACGGGATATGACGACGAAATGGAGCATGATACCGAGAACTGGGGAGAGGTTTCAGAAGAGCCCCCGCCGCACAGTCTTGATGACATTCCGGTCATGTGCGATAACCATGAAGCTTATGCCGAAACCGAGGCTGAACTTGTCCAAGACTCTAGACCAGGAAATGATACCGTAGCTCCTGGATTCTGGCGGCCAAATAAGCTGTACTGATGTTGAGGTGGGTGGGTAGCAGCCACATAGCGCGTTAGCGGCAACTTTGTTTTCTTTTTGTGATTAGGAAGGTCCTAAACCACCGAGACATGAAATCTGCAATTGTCCTGAGAAGCTCAAATGAAATGGGAAGACATGCGATGGTAATCTGATGCATGGCAGTTTGAAGAAGAAGCTCAGAAATCGATAGCGACAAGCTGCCTCGGTGTCCGTGCACAAAAAGTTGGAGCTTCCGGTCTCCGCTCCCGTACCTTGCGGATGTTTTTTGATCCTCGGTCTGGGCTTCGCATGAGAGGAGAAACGGCTGTGCTTCCATCTGGTAGTTTACTAAACGGATTTCATCTGCATGCTCATCCATCAATCGTTGTTGCGGCTCTGTCCCGCCCAGAGATTGATCACCCGGTCGAAGCTTCCCTTCCTCACTGCGACGGCTGTCCCATGCAGACAGTCGGCGGTGACGTTCGTCACAGTGGCGCCTTCCCAACACAGCTCCCCGCCTGCGAGCCCCACTAGTAGACCCCTCAACGACAAAATCAACTCTAGGGCTCGTCTACTTGCAGGCCATCTCAACTCCACAGCTTCTTCTACCACAACCATCCGTACAGCTGCCACGAAGAGCCCATCAACCATGTCTTACACCACCCGCAAGGTTGGCGCCGCCAACACCCTTGAGCACCGCGTCTACATCGAGAAGGACGGCCAGCTCGTCTCGCCATGGCACGACATCCCGCTCTACGCCAACGAGCAGCAGACCATCCTCAACATGGTCGTTGAGGTGCCCCGCTGGACCAACGCGAAGATGGAGGTGCGTTGACCCCAATTGGCTGCGCCCTGGCGTGTGTACGGCTCCGCGAAACGAAAGATGCTGACTGTCGCTATAGATCTCCAAGGAGGAGCAGCTCAACCCCATCAAGCAGGACACCAAGAAGGGCAAGCTCCGCTTCGTCAGGAACTGCTTCCCCCACAAGGGCTACCTATGGAACTACGGCGCCTTCCCTCAGGTACGCTGACGCGACCCCGATATCGGACAATACACAAATGCTGATGCTGTGCAGACTTGGGAGGACCCCAATGTTGTCCACCAGGAGACCAAGGCCAAGGGTGACAACGACCCATTGGACGTCTGCGAGATTGGCGAGCTTGTCGCCAAGCCCGGTGAGGTGATCCAGGTCAAGGTCCTCGGTGTCATGGCTCTGCTCGACGAGGGCGAGACCGACTGGAAGATCATGGTCATCAACGTCAACGACCCGTTGGCCCCCAAGCTCAACGACGTAGAGGACGTCGAGCGCCACCTGCCCGGTCTTCTCCGCGCCACAAACGAGTGGTTCCGCATCTACAAGATCCCAGACGGCAAGCCCGAGAACCAGTTCGCCTTCTCCGGCGAGTGCAAGAACAAGAAGTACGCCATGGACATTGTCCGCGAGTGTGCTGAGGCCTGGGAGAAGCTTGTCACTGGCAAGACCCCCAAGGACGAGATCAGCCTGTGAGTAGTGCGCAACCTACCCTGAATGATTTATACTGACGAAGCTCTAGCACCAACACCACCGTCTCGCACTCTCCCGACCGCACCGATGCCAGCTCGCTCAACGTTCCCCAGGGTGAGAACAAGGCACCTGCACCCATCGATGGCAGCATCGACAAGTGGTTCTACATCTCCGGTGCCCCATCCAACTAAATCTAGCGGGAGCCATGATGATGACAAAAGTCTGGATATCATTGGAGCCTAGGAATGATTGTAGACGATAGATAAACGTGCATGATTAACGCCGACCAACGACGGTATATGGACCTATGAGGAATATCATCAATGCCTTGTCTCAGCCCAACCCAGAAAACTGCCGTGACGCCGACCGATGCTCTGTGTCTTGATACATATGTACATTCATGTCTTGATGCTGAACCCTCAATTGCCTGCCAACTCATCTTTACGAGCCAATGACCGTGAATGTCTATCCACTTCCTCGACGACTTGTGTTATGCGCATGTTGCTGAGGTCGAGGTTCATCTCCTTGCCATCCTCTACGCGATTATTAGCTTTTGCCCGAGGTGCACCGAAAGTGTACGTACTGAACTTGACGCCCAAACTAGCAGGCTCTTTGCTGTCTCGTGGCAGCATCTTGGACTCGATCTTCATGCCATCTGCACGTGCATTCGGTGGTATTAACGAGAGGAAGAGGCGGGCGGGTTTGGAGCGCGGGGAGAAGGGATTGAAAGTGACGCGGACGTCTGTCAGGAATCTGGTGATCATTGCGGCGGCGGAGGACAGGGGAATCGGCGATGCAGACTATGGCTTGTTAGAGAATACGCAAGATGGACAGATGCGACAACATACCAATAGGCGGTGATGCGGGAATGCGCTGCAATTGACGTCCTACGCTCGTCGCAACCTCTTCGCGATATGTCTGTGCTCAAGATTCTCTGCGGGCCACGCTACAGCTAGCCGTCCAAACATGTTGCGCTCTTCCACCCCGCCAAACGGCCCACCGTAGCCATCTCCGTCATAGGCCATCTGCATACATCGACCAAACTCTCTCCGCATTCCGAGCCACAATGGCACCTCTCCCCTCCACCACGCACACTCTCACCACCCGCCTAAGCACCCTCTCCGAAGCCAACAAAGGTGTAGGCCAACTTATCCAACGACTAGCCAAGCTAGACTTTCAGCCAGGTTCGCAGCCACTCGATAATTCCGACGAGGGCGACGTGAGGTTGGAACTCAGTGCCGAGATACACGAGACTCTAAAGGGCATCGAGGAGGAACTCGAACTCCTGAGGCAAGAGGTTGAGGACGTTACGTCACAAGGAGGCATTACAGGACGAAGGCGGGATAGCAGCAAGGACAGTGAGAGAAGTAGACTTGCTGTGCTACTTGCGAGATTGACCGAGGACCTGAAGTTGTGAGTGATTCATTCCCCCCTTACCATGTTCCCAGACATGGCATGCTAACCCTGCGTTCCTGCAGATCGCGATCACAATATCGGAAAGCGCAACTCACAGCCAAGCACAACGCCGACCGCGCAAAGCTGAAAGAGCGCGAACTCCTCTTCTCAAACCTACAATCCGGCTCCTCCACGCCATCTTCCACATATCGCCAGAGAAAGCAACAACAAGGGCTATCAGAGGGCGAAGTTGTCGCGCAAGCCTCTTCAGACGTCACATCTGCTCTGCGCCGGACAGCCCAGTTGATGAAAGACGAGCTATCGCGCTCACGATTTGCACAAGAAACACTCGAACAGACCAACGCCGCATTGCAAGATCTTGGGGAGCAGTATTCAGATCTAAACACCCTATTAGCCAACAGCAAGAATTTGGTCTCGACACTCCTGAAGAGCACAAAGAGCGACACGTGGTATCTTGAGACTACCTTCTACATTCTCATAACTACAATCATCTGGCTTGTCTTCCGCCGCTGGTTATACGGACCGCTCACCTGGTTCATCATCTGGCCTGTCAAACTTACCTTTCGCATCCTTTTCGCCGTCCTACCCTTTGGCGCCGCATCTTCGGCCGCATCTTCGAGCGCCGCGGTATCCTCGTCCTCAAGAACCCTGATTGTGCAACCCAGCGCAACAGGCGGCATACCCCGACGCGAATCCAACGCCCAAGGACACTACATACCTGTCGGTCGCGGAGGCGGAGTACATAGGCAAGATCAGGATCCTAGTCCACAAGGCTCGTACTCGCAACAAGTAGGCAAGATGGCGGAACAAAACCAACAGCAGCAGCAAGAAGAGGTGCCTGATCACCCTCAGTTCAGACAACCGAGGAAAGATGAAGACGAGGGACCGGTCACACTAGGCGATGGGACTGTCTTGCAGGAGAGCGACAAGCCTAGAAATCCAAAGAAAAAGATGTGGGAGGAGGATGTGGAGAGTGCGAAACGTGATGAGGCACAGGCGCAGGAGACACCAGCACAGCAGGAAGGAAGTGGGCAAAGGAGGAAGAGAGATGAGCTATGAGCTGCGACTTCGCAAGTGGGTACGTAGACTGGAAGATATCCTTTGATAATGGCCATCATCATTATTCCATCACCACCATCATCACTCCGCATAAATTCTGTTTTGGTAGCACGATGTGGCCTTGCGCTAGCAGCTCCGCACTATGTAAACCTCTCTTTGCTTCAATCTTTGCTCTTCTTTCTCCTATCAACAACTACTGAAAACCCCTGTTTTTTCAAAAGGCATGTGGCGCTGCTTATGATGTTGACTTCAAAAAGCGACCGCCATGACAAACGTGTGCCTCGCTGGCTGCGCTCTTGCTCAATCCCAAAAGACACGTTTCGACTCGATGACTGCGTCGGTCGACTCCTCGAAAAGCACAAAAGATCTGACGGATCCTTTCATGGCTACACTTGTGTAGTAAAACACCAAATTCTTACATGTACGCGACATGTTCTATCGCATTGCCTGTTGAAAGCTACTAAAACTTCCAAGGTTATATGCAATGGCCTCTTCCTCTTCTCTCGAAAGCAAAGTTTACCGTGGCTATGTCACGAAATTGTGCAGATATGCGCCGATGGTTTTGTTCTGCGTGTTTTCTAAGAAGGTCGCTACATACATGTTGGCTTTGCTTTTCCTTCCAAAAAAAAAACCTGAAGTCAACCATCATGTTTGTCCTCTTGGTCGAAAACAGATAACTCAAGATGAAATGGCTGCTTCGTGTGTTGTTAAGATGTACTCATACACAGCGACATGGTGTCTGGCCCGAGCTTCTGGGCCTCGCGAGGGTGTAAACACTACAGCTATTGATCTAAAGCTTCATCGTTCAAACTACCTTCTCCGGGGCTTTACTTCCGAAACGAAAACAGGTCATTCCCATGTGATTGTCCCAAAAATCGAACAAATAGAGTTGATGTGCGTCTTCGCGCCTCTGCTTCCAACTCCAAAATGTTTATTGCTCTGATCGTTTTAATCCAGGATATGACTCCCCTTCATGATGGATTGTCTCTTTGCTGTCTGAAAACTATCCCAATTAAAAGACACGGAGCCGTCGAATCTCCCTTGGGGGTTATAAAACTCCCTAGCCTTGTGTGTCCTTCCTGCTTCAATCCATATTCCCGGACAATCTATGACTAAAAGGGGGCGGCTGGTCTCATTCCTGGAGACTGAAGGAACTCTGGCACATGGTAAACGTTTCTGCCTCCGCCTTCGGGTTTGGATACTACTGCATCCGTTTTACAACAAGCCGCCGGTGGATCAAAAACAACATGCTGTCTGTGCATGGATCTCTTCTCTACCCTTCTCCAGAAAAATCACGAAATGAAAGCTGAGCACGAGCTGGAGCTATGGAAGCCCTGCTTTCTCTCCCCTCATTCTTTACTCTCATCGACAGTGGCGTTCGTATTAAGATATGATGGCATCAACGCTATAGTGTGAGACGAACACAAACCTAAAAATTACCGCGTTATATGGAGCTTGTCTCTTTCTGGAAGTTGAAAAGCACTCTCGGTCCAATTTCATGGAGTGTAGCTCCAGTGCAAACGACAACTAAAATCACCTTGATTCATGTTGATGGTCTCTTAGCCATCTCGAAAATCCCGGCAAAGGCCCTAAATACTCGCTGCATATCATCTACAGGGCGATATCTACTCCTTTCTGCTCCTTTCCTTTTTCCAAAAACGCGCATACGACGATACTCGTTTCTCCAAAGTTGACAAAAGAAGAGCTATGTTTCCGGCACCAAACTGGATAGCTGCCTAACCCATGGGCAAAAGGCGTCGCGCTGCGCTGTAGAATGACGGATGCCGCGTCGACATATCAGCGAAAAGCCCGAGATCGTCCACCATGTTTCGACAGAAAGACCATTGAGTCTTGTTGCTCAAAAATAACCTTCAGCCAGTGAATGACTGTGTCTTTGTTTGCCGCGGACATGTAGAACAGATTGTATCAGCACTTCGATGGTTTCTTCATATCCGGACAAACGTCATATCTACTCTTCTAAAAGGCTTATGTGTAGTCATGTATGTCGTTCGGAGTCCAGAGGCCACGCACGAAGTTGTTCGTGCAGCCCACCTCCACCCGTAATAGTTTGAATCCGCTTGGCATCTGCATAAAAGCGGCACGGCTGAATACACATAGTGGTCTGGCTTCTCTTGTCAACTAACTCGATCACTGCTACCCAAATCTCATCCGGAACCGTGGAGCCAGTCTACTCGCGTGACGAGTGCATCGCAGCGATTCGCGACTTCTAATAGTTTCTGGGAAAGATGTTCCTGGATGTGCCCGCGTCCATCATCTACCCACCTCCCGGCGGATGGCCAAACATGACTCCCGAAGTCTCGGATTCTCCAGGCAAAGATCCAGAAGTTATAAATCTGCTGCGCCACCTACTAATTCCCTAATGACCAACTTGGCACAGCGCGACCACACTGTTTGCCAGGCTGCCGGTTCCAGGTCTGGAAGACTTCAGTGGACAAGCTGAAGGAGGGGAAAGAAGAAAGAGAAGATTTGCTACTCGACACCGAGAGTGAAGAATATCAATTTGGCGGCAAGATTCCCAAATACTGCGTCGGTCTTACGTACGCTCTCAACATTAGCGAATACGTAATGCTGTTGAACGTCAGAACTGGGCTGGTACATTTTATGGACTGCCCAGAAGAGATTTTGAAGGTGTGTGATCCTCAGCCATCACGTCTGGTGTATCCTTTGGAGGGGGAAGCAAAGGCGGAACAAGACAGAGGCGTCCTTGTTGTACATGAGGAAGAGGATGACGCCGAAGCTTCGGACAACAACAACAACAGCGAACGCGAAACGCCTCCGACATCCGACGATGGTAGTGGCGACGAGGACGATGAGCTGGATGATTCCGATGATGATGATGAGTCGATATTCGTGGAGTGGGGACCCTGCTGGCCGGTCCGTCACTTCTTCACCATGTTGAAGAATCACTTCATTAATCTGAACTTCATTCCACATAGCAGTCAGTATATCATCAAGATCTGGACGGAGCGATACACGGATCACGAACAGATTCCTGAAGGTTTTGCAGAATTTCTCCAGTCCATTTATCATAAACACGGGTGGCCTGATCTGGAAGTCTATCAGAAAGCAGCGTGTTTGGCAGAGCTCGAGATCGCGATGGAAACTCAATCTACCAAATACTACAACCTCGATCAGTACTTCCAGAACCGTGAATACTAGACAAAGAGTTGGGATAGAAGGACCGGATAATGCAGTATTGGTCAATGTTACCCAAACCGTTGATCAGACTTGAGCAATCCGATAGCCTGGAGATGATTTTTTGGAATGATTGATACAAGGCAGGAGGGTTTGAGAAGGCGCTCAGATTGGCAAAGAAGGTGAAGGAACATGCCGAAGCGGTGGTGGGCTCGGAGGTCAAGTTCAAGATTCATATCAGGAAGGATTGGGGAGCTCGCGAGTACGACTTTGTCGACCCGTAGGCCTCTCTGCTGTCATGTTGATATTGTTCTGATTTGTGTGTTGGAAGCTTGGTAAAGCTTGGGAAGCTTCGCGCTGAACAGATAGATCTTAGTCATCAATCATTCCCAAGAGGGAAGGTACATAACATGACTGCTTCGTCATAATACAGCTCACCCAAAAGATATTTGACTCTCTGACCGCCTTACCTGTGATTTTCGTCTTCGACGGCACCATCTCCATTCCCCCTATTGGAACATCTTGAGATGGAGGTCCACGAGCACCCCGCCTCATCGCCCGTCCTACGGCGCGCCTTAAAATCCGCTCTACCCTACAGTGTCAACCTCGTCTACAGAATCCAACATCCAAACCGAACCGAGCACGCCCACATACTCGCCACATTCCCTCCGTCGGCCACTGAAATCCCGGAATGCTGGGCAGCAGCGTACCTCGACCGCTCCATGCGTCCAGAGACCGAGCTATGGATCTTTAGTAGCGCAGAACAGCCGCATCACTCGAATGCAACACCGGAATTTCGTCAACAGAGCAAGAAGGCGGTATTGGCATTACTAGAATACATGGCTACACTTGCTACTCCACCAATGCGTTCCGATAATCTACCTGCTCTGGAGCTGGCAAAGCAACATGAAAAAGACTTCCCAACCCCACCAGCGTCTGGCGCATACGAATCCTCACCAGGAACATATATGCGACATCTTCTCATGCCCCAAGTAGTCACTCTGGGTGCATGCCACCGCGATGTAGTCGAGATCCTCCGCGAAGCAGGAGTCTTGCGCACCGAGCTTCCAGGCCCTGATGCAGAGCTGAATAAGTTCTTGTTCAAGCTTTCTGATCTTCCACAGACGCGAGAGCTGCCCAAGGAATTACGGTGGGGTGAGATGCGTGAGCGAGATATTGATGTCGTCAAAGCCAGGACGTCCATTCCAAGGACGACAAAGACGCTAATGTCACTAAAGAGTGTGGGCGTGTTTGAGGAAGAGACAGACACTGCGGTGGCGTGGACATTCCTTGGTTTGGACGGATCTCTTGTTACGCTCCATACAGAAGAAGCATATCGAGGAAAGGGTATAGCAAAGGCCGTTGCAGCGAAGCTGTTCCGACAGTATGCCCCAGGATTAGCAGTAGACGACGACGGGAATGCATGGTCACACGCGGACGTATACTTGGGCAATGCGCAAAGTGAGAGCGTCTGTCGAAGCTTAGGAGGCAAGGCGCTCTGGAGGTGCTTTTGGGTGCGGATAGACCTAGAAAGGGCGGGTCATCTTGCAAAAGTTGTCTGAGCTGCAGTCAGGTGGTACGCATCACCTCTTCATAGCATATCAAGGTGCACAAGCTAGTCGTAAATCTGGTTGAAAGTCAGTCTCGAGCCTTGCAATGTGTTACGAACGAGTGACTTGAAAGACAGGGTGCTCATTAAAAAATTAGAGTGTTGTTGTTGTATTTTGATCCTCACCGAGGGATCTCAGGGTTAAAAAGAAAATAATCATAGCAGCGCGAGTTGAGAAGGGGTTGGGCTTACCTGAGATGTGTACTGACGCGGATGCTTTGTGAGCATCACGGCATGGTGTCTGACTGAGTTCATCTGATCGTATTGTCGTTGACTGTCTATATCATGAAGACGTGCTTCGACAGACCGTAGTCATGCCGACATCTCTCAAGAAATATCATCGCAAACGTGAGTAGCTTAGTCGAAGAGACCGAAGCCCATGTCGTCATCCTCAGACTCCTCCTTCTCCTCTTCCTTGGCCTCCTCCTTGGCGGCAGGGGCGTCACCACCACCGGAGGTAGCACCGGCGGCAGGGCCAGCGGAGGCGTACTTGTCGGGGTTGGCGATGCGGTCCTTGAGCTCGGCAATCTCCTCCCACTCGTAGTCGGTCTCAATGGCGACAGAGATGACCTTCTTGTAGGAGTTGACAACGGAGTGCATGACGGAGGGCAGGGTGGGGAAGCCAGAGGCCAGAGAGATGGCGGCAATGGTGCTGATGGCAGAAGAGAAAGCCTTGAGCAGCTGGGACTCCTCAATGTCCAGAACGGAAGCCTCGAAGGTCTGGCCGTTGTCGTAGATCTGGTAAATACCCATACCGTAGGTGAAGGGCGAGATGTTCAACAAGTTGAGCAGGGTAGCCTCGGAGGCACCGACCTTGTTACCGGCCTCGATGAGCTTCAAGTCGGAGGTAATTTCGATGGTACCACGGGCAATCTTGGTGGGGACACCGAGAGCCTGGAAGAAAGAGGTCTTTCCGGGTTCCATACCACTGCCATGTGTCAGTTACTTATACGATGTGTGTGCGCAAGATGTGTTCTTACGTGTTTCCGGCGGGAATGTAGACATCGCCGGGGGCGACGGCACCGGCACGAGCGGGAGCAGCGACACGGTTGGCGAGGATCTTGTCACGGGTCTCCTTGAGGTCGGCGTTGGTGAAGACGAAACCGACGTTGCCTGTACACTAGTGTCAATGCTGTGCGCGAGCGTCGCGTGGATGGGAAGACGTACCCTTGACGTGGGGAAGGAGACGCTCGTACTCGGGAGAGTCGTTGATGAGACCCTTCAGAGCACGGCGGACCATTGTGTTCTTTCCCATGAGAACGACACCCTCGCCGCGGAGCGACTGGCGGATCTCGTGCATCTGCTGGGACGAGACATTGTCGACGGTGACGATGAAGATGCTCTTGTACTCCTTGAGCAGTTGCTCGAGCTTCTCGAAGTAAGCGGCCTTGGTTTCTTTCTTGCCCCCCATTGTGTTCTGTGACCCAAAGGGATGTTTAAGGTCTTAGTTTGGTGTTGTTGATGGTTTGAGGATGAGGGAAAGTTCGGCCGGCGAAAATCGAGGTTGTCTGCTGTGGGTGGCCCCTGCTCGCCTAACGCGCTAGCGCATTTGGGGCCTCACAGAAAAGTACCATCAACTCCACGAGGCCGTGCATGACGCAGACATCATGACTGTTCCGTACCAGTGCATTGTAGCGCGAAGCTCTGAGTCTTCAGACGACTGGACTGTGTTTGCTGCGAGCGGCTCCAAGATTGTAGTTCAATCCAGCCGCGGGTCAGTGACGACATGGCCACAGCAAGACGCCCAAATTGAAGTGAGTGATGGCGTACTTGTTGTGATTTGTCGGTGTTGTGGCGTTGGATTGGTGGTCGAAGTAGTTGCGCATCGCTAATGTGAGCAGGATCAGCAGGAGGGCGACTCCGAAGAGAGACCAGGAAAACGCATTAAATTGGAACAACCGAAAGAGCAAAAGTCGAATTTCGCCAGTCTCATCCTCTCAAACGATGGACAATACTTGGTTGGCATCACTGGCGAAGACAAATGCGTTCGCGTCTTCCAGATTGATGCTCAGAACCAGCTGCACCAGTTGAGCGAAAGGTACGAGGCACACGATATCCTCCCTGTTCGAAAATTGACATGATCAAGGTGCATGTCAAGACGGCCTTGCTCAATCACTCTCACGTCTGACGATGCAACCATATTGTGTGCAGACAAGTTTGGCGATGTCTATGCATTACCACTTCTCCCTTCGCCTGATGACGACAAGGTAGAAGAGCAGCCCGAGGCACCAGCAACTGAAGAGGCCGATGAGAAAGAATGGATCCCTTCCGCTACTACTCTCACCGTTCACTCTGGCAGGAATCGAAAGACTCTCGAAGAGCAGCTGAAACGGAAAGCGAAAGGCCCAGCGAAGCCCAAGGAGACTATGCGATTCAAGCACGAGCTGCTCCTAGGCCACGTCTCTATGCTCACAGATGTCGTCTATGCGAAGGCAGACAGGCGGGGTTACATCATGACAGCGGATCGGGACGAGCACATAAGAATATCAAGAGGCCCACCGCAAGCGCATATCATTGAGGGCTTCTGCTTCGGCCACGAAGCTTTCGTGAGCAGGCTTTGCCTCACCCAGTCTGGTCTACTTGTGTCTGGCGGTGGCGACGATAACTTGTTTGTATGGGATTGGCAGAACTACGTCTTGAAGGAAAAGTTGGCCATCCGTGATCTTGCCTTCACTCATCTTCAGGGGCGTGGCATGATCCCAGCAGGAGTAGATGTGGCGACGTACAAGGTTGCAGTTTCTGGAATATGGAACCTACCAAACGAGCACGATGTAAGTATCATGAAGACTTTGACTTTGTTTATCCATCATCTGACTCTTGATAGGCCGAGACAGTTGTTGTGGCATGCGAGGGAGTACCAGCGCTGTTCAGCTTCAAACTAGGTGCGTCCGTACCAGGCTATGCCGTTCCACTCGACGGCAATGCGCTCGACCTTGCCATCATCCGTACGTCTACTAGCCCGTTGAAGTTGGCTGTCTCGATAGACAACATCCAGCAGCCAGGCTCAACGACCGAAGTTCGGGAGGACAAGGTAAGCTGCTTCCTCAGAAGTATTTCATGGATGATAGCTAACATGTCTAACAGGCACTAAGACTGCAATGCTTCGCAAGACAGCAAGACGGTGCATGGCACGCAGATGCAGAGCTCGCAGAGACATTGAAGAGTTTCGAGCAAGGTGGTGACGACCGACTTGCAGATGACAAAGCAGTCCGGGATATGCTCTACAATGTGGAGAACCTCAGGAAACGTCCAGGCGCGGAGGATTAGATAGCAGCGTTAGACGCCCACAATGGACTTGTCGTGCTCACTCCTGAGCGCGGGGCCGGCGTACGAAGATAGAAAGTGAAGCGTGACGCACGCCACTCCAGAACGCGCATGAACTGTAATCATTCAAACACTTGCCTCCAAGCTACGCTTCAGCGGACGAACTCGCCGGAACTCCTGATTGACTTTGCCGAGGCTCGTGATACTGAAGTCGCATCGAGTCAAGCATAAGCATGTCAGCATCGGACATTAAACGCGAGATGGGCAAGATGAGTGGGCTGCATGGAACGTGGGTCTAGTACAGGTCGATTTCTAAGAATGACAGCCCGGCCGCCGATGGCGTAGATCGACAGCAAGCAGCCGACTTTTTTCTTTCCAAGCAGAAATCTCCAAACGTCTGACATGTGTTGCGTTTGTAAATAAGGTGTGTTTGCTCTCTTGTCCTCCATTCTCCAACGTGCTGTCCTCATTTTTATACTGCATTGCATATATATTGACTGCGAACGCATAGTTGAGCACGATCTGCATCTTGAAAACCCCACCACGCCTCGGCTCGCCGTCATCCACCAAATATCGCGGAACGTCCGAAGCTAGAAGACGACGCCCACTAATCGCAAACCCGCTGCGGCAACGTCGAAAGCGTTTTTCCAGTCCCTTCTCCGTCACCTGGTCCCTCTCACATAAGGCACCATCTGCACTGCTCGCACTCCATTGTCAAACCTCCACATCGCATCCCACTATCCACACACGACCCACACGCCCGCAACCACATCTTGCACGCGACACGCGAAACTTTCGCACACGCCGCCAAAGTGTTCGCATCAATCTTCCGAAGGGCCTCCTCCCCCCGCAACCTATCCTTATTCTCGGTCCCCATCGCTGCCGCGGCATCGCATAATCAGCGCGTCTCACCTGTAGCGGGGCTTTCGACTGCTTCAACCTTTGCAAAAGTACAGTCGCGAAACATGCATTCAAAACTAGTCAGTAAGTAGCATCATAGCAATCTGTGGCTTGTATAGTGCTAACAGGATGCAGTCATTGGGTATGTTCTGCGATCAATGGCGCGACGGAGTCGATTTCGAGAACAATGCTAACATGCACAGCTCGGGGCCAGCAGGCCACACCGCAGCTATTTATGCCGCACGAGCGGATCTGAACCGTAAGATACCGCCTCGCAACCACTCCGACGACGTGCTAATCATGTGCAGCCGTCATGTACGAGGGATTCATGGCTCTCGGTATCGCCGCAGGTGGTCAATTGACCACAACAGACGAAGTCGAGAACTTCCCCGGTTTCGTCAAGATCGGAGGCGGCAAGCTCATGGTCAGTAACATCGCGCGATAGCCATGCCCGAACTGGTACTAACAGCGTACAGGAGCAAATGCGCGAACAATCCGAAGCCTGCGGCACCGAAATCATCTCCCAGACCGTCGCGAAGGTTGACCTGAAAGCGCGCCCCTTCAAGTACTGGTTACACCCCATGGGCGACGAGGAGGAGATCGAGGAGGAGATACACACTGCTGATGCTTTGATCATCGCGACCGGCGCAAAGGCCAGGAGATTAGATCTCAAGGGTGAAGACAAGTACTGGGGCAACGGTGTATCCGCATGCGCTGTATGCGACGGCTCCCTTCCCATGTTCCGCGACCAGCCATTGGTCGTCATCGGAGGTGGTGACTCAGCAGTAGAGGAGGCTCTATACCTCACGAAGAAGGCGTCAAAGGTTACCGTACTCGTACGAAGAGACCAGCTCCGCGCGAGCCGAACGAATGCCCGCCGGTTGACAACGCACCCTAAGATCGAGATCATGTACAACACCAGCGCAAGCGAGATCAAGGGCGAGGACAAGAAGAACGGTCTGATGACACAACTAGTGGTCAAAAACAACGTCACAAAGGAAGAGCAGACCCTCGACGCAAAGGGTCTCTTCTACGCCGTCGGACATGACCCCGCCACCGAGCTGTTCAAGGGACAGCTCGACATGGACGAGGACGGCTACCTGATCACCAAGCCCGGAGAGGGTCTCACAAGCGTTGAGGGTGTCTTCGCGGCCGGTGACGTCCAAGACAAGCGGTACCGCCAGGCCATCACCAGTGCAGGATCTGGCTGCGTTGCCGCCCTTGAGGCAGAGAAGTGGCTCGCTGAGCAAGACGACAGCGTAGGCAACGAGCTCGAGACAGAGAACCAGGCCGAGAAGTCGCAAACAAACGGCGTCGTTCCTGAGTACCGCTCCAACCCTCTGCTATAGACGAAACACGCACCACAACCATTACTATCACAAACTTGGACCATGTTGGGCCATTTCTGGAATACCTCGCATGAAAGGATATGGGCGTCTCATTGTTTAGCGCATATATGGAAGGCACGGGCACCATGTATAGACCTTCGGCAAAAGGCGGTGCATTTGGCATAGAATCTTGAGCGGTCGATTTAGGGTTTTATATAGAGCAGACACCTGGCAATGAATGTCTTTAAACTGATGTACATGGACCGGGTACCGTTTATTGCGACTGATCCTTCTCAAACGTGACCACTTCGGTACTGATGGCATCCTACATGATGGAACAGCGCATTAAGTGCATCCTCGATGAAGTGCATGTTGGAACGCTGGACAACCGCATCAATCGCCGCGGAGATGGCGACGAGCTATCAGGGCCAGCGAGACGCTGTGAGACTTCCGATTGCGGTGGATGATGAGCAAGGTAGATAGCGCCTAGGTTGATGAGCATCAACGACCAAGGCCACTGGCTTTAAGGAGGTTGAGCGCACTCTCGAAGGCTTTGACAACATTGATGTCTGCGGCATATTAGTTGAAAAGCATGAAAGAAAGTAGAGGCTAGCATACAATGATTCCGCTTTTGCTCCAGTTCCGCTTCCTCGTGCTGAACGTATGTCGAGCGTGTGCGAAGTCTGAGGCACATGGTTAGTAGATCACGCGACTTTCAGAAGGCATGTTTACCTCGCGTATGTCCGCTCCGTCTCATGCTCGTTCCCTGATGAGGCCCAGATGCGGAAGTACTAACAACTCTATCAGTAACTCGGGCAGCAGTAGAAAAGAGGTAGTTGTACAGTCATGAGGTTTTCCCACTCGTGCATTAGTTGGTCCTCTTCATTGTGGCATGTCTTCATAGCGTCGTGGTACCGCGCCTCCAGGTCTTCCCAGTCAAAATCGACGATCTTTTCGGCGGGGTCACTCTCTTCATCTTCTGACTGTTTTTCAACGGCGTTATCCGCTTCGTCGTCGACCTCGTCTTTTGTGCGCTGGGCTGAGGGTGGCCGCTCTGTCTCGTCTGAATGCATGCGTGTCATAGGTGGTCGTACATTCTGAGCCTCTTGACTGGGTGGCGGCTCCGATTTGGCAGCCGGGGCAGTATCCATTGCGGTGGTATTTGGTGGCTGGGTCAGTAGTGGAGGCGAGGAAAGGTATGTCGACGAGATATGAGAGGGGAGGGACGATTCGGGTTCGTTGTCGGGAGTCCTACTCATTTGCGATGCCTTTGGTCAGTGCTGTAGGTAAGTAAAGTGATCGCGAGCGCGTCTCATCGTCATCAGGAAGATATTCGACGCGAAATGTCAGTTCTATCAGATTACACACAGTAGTCGTAAAGGTAGATTGATGTTCACTCACGTATACCACGTGCGTTAGCGCGATCCGTATTGGTCAGTCGCGGCATGACGTTGGAAGGAGCGTCTGACTCGCATTCGCGCCTCTGCCTGAGTACCGCCTCCATCACACAACCTCTTCATCCACCGCCCTCTGGATGCCTTGCTTATGCTTCACGACAGAGGAAAGCGCTAACACTCACGGAGCCTAGATATTCACCGGGTATCCCACCGACTGATTCCATGGCTACATAGGCACTCGCCAACCGCCTCGACGAATCACTCCCACCATGGTCTCGCTGCACCTTCCAGACCTACCACTCCACGGCATTTCTGCAGGCGACATCACATAACATAATCCCTACTCATCATGGAGTGCGACATCTGCGGGAGAGATGGCAGCCAGAGCCAGCCTCTCCACTGCATGACCTGCGCGCGCTCATACCTCGAACAGCCCCGCATCCAACTCGCAAAGACGCTGATAGACCGCGATGCCGTCGCGAAACACGTCACGGCTATCATAAACGGCTCAGAAGACAAAGCGATTCAGCATGTCTCTCTCACCGACTCGAAAGGCGGACTCTTGGTCGACAGACAAGAGTGTACGAACAATCTGAACTGGGAGCGGACAAAAGCAGAAACGGCAGAGATACAGGATCGGCTAGGCATGATATCAGAGCACGCCGACCATCTTCGACGACAGATGGAGGATACTAGGAAGCAGCTTGAAGCGAAGCGAGCAGCGAACGCGCAGCGCAAGTCAGACCTCTCATCCGCCACATACGGCATTGAATCGCGGCGGGCGAACGAGTTGGACAAGGTGCAGCAGAGGGTCAAGCGGTCGGACTACAACGCAGACAAGATGCACCACGATACCATAGATCTGCGCATGCAGCTATGCACGACTGCTGCGAAGCTCGCGGGACTTAAGATGCAGCGGCGAAAGACAAGGGATGGCGGTGTCAAAGAGGTCTACAATATCGGGCCCGGCACGCGTTTGCGGATATACGATCTTCGAGATCTGAATGGTATGTCTCAGGCCACACCTGTCGAGGCGACGTGCTGACTTTGGTACAGATGTGACACCCGACGGCCTATCTGCCTCACTGGCTGCCGTAGCCCAACTCGTCGTTCGCGTCGCTGCCTACCTGGGTATCCGCCTCCCAGCCGAAATCACACTTCCCCATAGCGACTATCCTCAGCCCACAATCTTCAGTCCAGCATCCTCATACCAGGGCAAGAAAGTACCTTTTCCTGGCTCGACACCCTCACATTCATCCAGCGCCAGTCCGGAAGCCTCCCGGACGCTTGAGACGCGTATACACCTGCCGAAACCGCGCGCATTATTCGTCGATCGCCCACTGAGTCACCTCTGCGCCGAAGATCCTCCTGCATACTCGTCCTTCATTGAAGGCGTGTCTCTGCTTGCGTACAATGTGGCTTGGCTATGTCGAACCCAGGGCATGAAAGACAGCTTCAAGCAGTGGGAAGATACCTGTTCGATCGGTCGCAATCTGCACCGACTACTAATCACGCAAGAGACATACAATCCCCAACGCCTCGAGAATCCATTGGACAAAGATATCACCACTTCCAGGTCTTCTAGATTGATCCTCCGCAAGTCACCTGTAGGCTTTGGCCAGCTTTCACACGCTACATCACATTCGTTCCTAGGCATGGCCGAGAATGCACAATACATTAGCGGATGGGGCTTGTCGCCAACCAAGATTATCGACGAGCTGAGGGGATATCTATTGGCTGAGCAACAGGCGCAAGAATGGGACGTGTTGAACCAGAAAGAATGGGAAGACATGGAGAACTTGATCGCGGAAGACCCAATTCTCGTTGGCGAGAAACGGCGAGGTAATACCGGTCTCGACGACGGGCGTGGCTACCTCACATCGACTACGAAAAACGGAAAGTCTTCACCCTCACAGGCGGGGCATGTTTCCCAGAGTGAGCAGACAGCGCGGAAAAAAGGCACAAGTGGATATGTGAAGCTTAAGAGCCGGCCAGAGGAGGATCCATACTAAGCATCACCGTTATACCCCCAAGATACCCATAGACGTTTGCGCCATTCATAGACCTCTCTCCACTTGAATCAGATTACGATGCAAATCACTTGCCATTGAACGCCGGTGTTAAATTGTGCTTACGTATCCAAAAACTCTATAAAGCATCTCGCCCGAACAACCTGCTGCACTTGGTAGCACTCGCAGCGCGATGTGTAATCGAAAAGCTGCCAAGGCCGTCACAAGGCGGGTCGGAGAATACTATGACACCATCGCCGCTTGCTCACGAAACCAACGCGCGCTTTGGGCCGAGCTGTGTATGCCACGGTTTGAGCAAACGCCGTCTGATTAATCTGCTGCTGAGAAATGTCAGACGTCCAACGGGGCTTGTTGGGTATAAGATGGCAGGAGTCATGAAGAATGGTCCTCACTTGCTTTCCATCTCCACTTTGACAGGAAATTCTGCAAGAAAGAATTATTCTGCATTCGCGCCATCACGGTCAACCGCACATGCACCACCGATAGAAAGCGCGCTAGGATTTGTCGCTAGAACAATAATTCACCTATAGACGTCAACACCTCGGAGGGCCTGAAATTTGGAAAGAATTATATCCTCTCGCTGCGTTTTGAAGTTCAAGCACCTTCGTACCACCAAGTCGACGCCGCCCGCCGTTCAAAGAGTATTCAGAAGATCAAGATGACGCTCCCCGAACACCCTATCGACACCCCGCCACGCGCGCCATCACCAGTCCACGGATTCGGCACGCTCGCCGTGCATGCCGGAAGTCCTCATGACCCCGTCACCGGAGCTGTCATTGAAGCCGTAAGCATTTCACGCGCAAAGTCTCACAAACCCATGGCTAACCCAATCAGATTTCTTTGTCGACAACATTTGCGCAAACCGCCGTTGGAAAGCCCATAGGCGAGTATGAGTACTCGCGCTCCTCGAACCCAAACCGGTACGCATGCGCGACACCACCCACGCATTCAAAAACTGACGCGCTTGCAGAGACAACTTTGAGAAGGCAGTCGCAGCCCTCGAACACGCCCGCTATGCGCTCGCATTCTCATCCGGGTCCGCCACCACAGCCAACATCCTGCAATCGCTCGCCGCGGGCTCACACGTTGTGTCCGTGTCAGACGTCTACGGAGGAACGCACCGCTACTTCACCAAGGTAGCCCTGACGCACGATGTCAAAGTCACCTTCAGCCCCAGCATCGAGATCGACATCGCCGAGCTCATCCGCCCCAACACAAAGCTCATCTGGATCGAGTCGCCGTCAAACCCTACGCTGACGCTGGTAGACATCCGCAAGATCTCGACGATTGCGCATCAGCATGGCATCATGGTCGTTGTGGACAACACATTCATGAGCCCGTATGTTCAGAACCCGCTGGACCACGGCGCGGACATCGTGGTACACTCCGTCACCAAGTATATCAACGGCCACTCGGACGTCGTCATGGGCGCTGCGGCCTTCAACTCAGACGAGCTATACGAGCGTCTGTCTTTCTTGCAGAACGCCATCGGTGCCGTTCCCTCTGCCTTTGACTGCTGGCTCGCACACCGCGGTCTCAAGACCCTGCATCTTCGCGCAAGGGAAGCAACCAAGAACGCTACGGGCGTCGCAAAGGCTCTTGAGGCTTCATCACACGTCGTTTCTGTCAACTACCCCGGTCTGCCGTCTCACCCTCAACACCACATTGCGCTGAAGCAGCACCGTGACGGAATGGGTGGTGGCATGCTTTCCTTCCGTATCCAGGGCGGTCACGCAGCTGCGGAGCGTTTTTGCCAAGCGACCAAGATCTTCACACTGGCTGAATCACTGGGTGGAGTTGAATCGCTCGTCGAGGTACCCAGCGCCATGACACACGGCGGTATTCCTAAGGAGCAGCGCGAGGCAGCTGGTGTCTTTGACGATCTCGTCCGCATCAGCTGTGGTGTTGAGGATGAGGCGGATCTTGTTGCTGATGTCAAGCGTGCGCTTGAGGAGGCGGTTGTTGGTCCTAAGATTACCAACGGAAAGGCTTCCAACAACGCTGCGCCGGCTGCGCAGTAAATCTTACTTTAAGCGCCATGGTTTTGTACCAGGTGGAGAAAAGTCGCTTTTATGAGCACATATTGATAGATGGCGTTTGTTGTTTTGCTGTGGGCTTATGACCCTTACGATGGATATGATATCAGAGATACTCTCAATCGAAAAGTGCGGTGTCGTAGTACGACATGATCTTACCCAAGGTTTTATCGCCAGCATACCTAGTTGGCTTCGAAGTTCAAAAGAAACGCGCTTCTTCTTAGCGTCTCAAATGGTACTATGTTAGTATATAAACACGGGACGCCACATTCTATCCCACTACATACAGCCGTCATCTACAGATATCATACTAATCCATTTTGCAGAACAGCGCTACATTTGCGTACAGCTCTCTAACGCACCCTGACTCTATCCTCATACTTGTCTTGCAGCCGTCCCCAGAGCCCGCGTCTATACTGTCCGAAATCCTAGTTCATAGTACGCCTTCAGCATTAGACAATGATCACATGCAAGTCTACACAGCCTTAACTTACGTCTCTACCAGCAATGAAAGGTCTGGTCATTTGTGTCTGGGCGGTGAGCATGTCAACATCATTGCAGACCTCGAGGGTGCACTCATGCATATGCGAAATGACTCTCTGCCTCATCGTATATAGGTGGAGGATGTATGTATAAACCAGCGTGATGTGTTGGAACGCGGTAGCCACGTAGCTGTCATGGACCAGATCTGCCATGCGGCCGAGGTCCGCAACCGAATCTACAACTACACAATCGACCAGGGTGTCAACCTTTCTCCAACTCAGGTCAACAAGCAAACCGGTAGCGCCTTGCACCTACTATAGCTATGTGGCCAAATCCCAAGCGAAGTATACTTTCTATCCTTCAATAACACAGACTTCGGGGTTGAGACATTCTGCAGGATTGATGAATTTGCTAGAAGCCTGAATCAACAGCAGATTCAGGCTATCCGAGCAGTCAAGCTATTGAGATACGAACTAGTGGTAAATCACGATCTGAAAGTGTTCACGTCGCTGGAGAGGGTCTGGGTTTCTTTCATATACAGAACCGACGCGAACATCTCTCGGCTTGTACGGCGCGGCGCTGGTAACCACCTGCTGGAGATATGTTTCGACCATGGGAACAAGGCTTAGGTATGGTCATCTTGCATTGCATTAAAGATTAAGAGGGTTCATCGGAAGGAGTAGTTCCTCGAGTCGCATCCCTCCGAGTCTAGTGATCATGGTACTTCACATCTATGAACGAGATGCCTGGCGTACTGCCTGTCAGTGAATGAGGAGAATTGTCTGCGCACGGAGCGCTTGCTCATAGTCACTAAATCGAGACCTTGCTCTACTCCACTATATATAACCTAGTTCCTATCGATACGGGCTGGTACAGTTCCCTCTAAGTTCGAATTATCTCTACCGCACCACTTTGCAGGACACAAGCATGACACGCTGGGGTTAACTATACAATGCGAAGACGTCGGATCTTAGTAAACTGTACAAAAGGGCCCAACACCGTGGAGGATACCTTGTCGCTGGACTCAAGGCTTTAGAGGCAAGACGCCCAGCGATCAGTCTCAAGGCTAGCCGTCGCCGAAAGTATTGTTCACAATATGTCGGACTATGATCGCACGTAAGTTCTTTCTGGATGCCATATCTCGATCACGGCTGACTCCATACTAGCACTCAGCTTAACCAAGAGAACTCGCCCCTTCTTCGGCTTCCAGCAGAGCTTCGAAACCGCATCTACAACTTCGCTCTTTATAGAGGCACTGGCTGCTTTGATCCCCCGCCCAAAGTGATCAAGGATACGGGACGCTCTGGACCTTGGCCCACTAGCAACAACGACAAGAGCGATCTAGCGCTTCTCTCGACATGTCGTCAAGTACAAAGCGCGGCCTCAATCCTCTATTATGCGCTCAACACCTTCCGCTTCAAACCCAGTAGCTCATTGGATAATTTTACCAGCACTCTTGCTCCGGCGAAGCTCAACGCAGTCAAGTCTATCGATATTGACGAAGAGCTTGCGGCGGAAATCGAGATGCGCGCTGAGCTTTCCGGAAACAACGGCCTACCCTTGAAATTCGACGTATCAACATCGCTGCAAAATGTGACCATCTACGCAGGAGATATACAACCCAGGTCTCTAGATCTCAGCGTTATCGGACTTCAGCTGAGAGAAGCAACCCGTAGACTGGGCTTGGAAGTCAGCGTGGTCAGGCTTGCGAGCTATCTGGCCTTCACAAGTTTGAAATTGATAGATATGATTAGCAGCTCGATGTAAAAACTTGTGCTCATGTCACACGAACTGTGAGCGCTTGTTCAAGGGGTTGTCCTGGGCGGGAAAGAAAGGAAAGTGTTCGGGCGTCTTCGTAGTGAGCTTTCGCCTTATGCGACACGCGAAATGTGTGAGGAGAGGAAGAGTACCATGCGTTAATAGCACATCATGTAGGATGAACGAACGTGTATATGATTCATAATACAAGCATACAAATGGAAGGGTACATCAAGCTGACATGATTGAAGTACAAGAGAGAAGTATGAAACGGGTACAGATAGACTCTTCTAGTAGATACCCCATGTGACAGCCTGACCCTTTATGTTGCCATTGCACTCCATGTGGCCTTCAGCTCCCACCTTGCCGCTGCCACCGAACTTCTCGATAGCAGTGTTGATAATATCGATGACGTCTTGTCCTCCAACTACGAAGTTGACGTTACCGTTCGTCTTGGACGCTTCAACACCGAAAGAGCAGGAGCCAAACTTGGCGATCTCGCGCTGGTTGTGTCCGATGACATCCGTCGTCCAGTCCGTCGAACCATCTCCCTGGATGTTGGTGATGATCTGGCGACAGTCGTCGACGCTAGGTGAAGCACCGCTCGTCTTATCGTCGAAAGAGGAGTCCTTGCAGTCGTTTCGACCCGGTGGTATGTCGCAAGGGTAGTGTGAGCTTGAGCCCTTGTCGGCGGTGTCCCAGGATTGGAAGGCTCTGTCCGCACTGCAGACGGGTATGCGGATGAAACCAGGCGTTGTTACGTCGATGTCAAGTAGGTTGTCCATTGTACCATCGTTGGTGGGATCTGCAACTTCTGCGCCGTTCTTGCGACCGTTCGAGGTCCAGGTCTTGACAGAGCCCTTAATGAGATCCTCCTTGGTGATGCCACCGAACGCATCCTTTCCGTCCAAAGAGTCAAGGCCCTTGGGTGCTGAGAACTTCTGGACTCTGCATGTGGTCTGGCAAGGGCCCTTCTCCTGGGGCTCACACTTGCACACTCTGGCATCACCGTCAGGACTGGCAATGTAGTACATCTTGCCCTCGAAGCACATTCCAGTAGCTTTCATGGTGTCGTCATCCATATATTTACCGATGTTGTCTCCATCGCAACCGTTACCGGAATCGATGATGAAGGGGTAGGCCTTGGAAACACTCCAGAGGTTTGGGATGGCGAAGCCGAAGACGGATTTCTGGATGTTGGCACGGAGGTCATTCTCGCTCATAGGATCGGGAAACCTGTCGCTGCCACCAGTGCTATCGTCAATTGCACCGAGGATCAGTTTCCCATCCGAAATGATGTCCCATAAAGTATCAATGCTTCCATCTGATCCATCGAACAATCGCTTCAACGCGACAGTAGTGACATTGGCCCAGCCGGTGATAACATTGCCCATGTAGCTGGAGAAGGAGTCTTGAAGTTCAACGGTCCATTTTGCGTCCGGGTCACCTAGAGTCAACAAGTCCTTAGCGATGGTGGTACTTTGACCAATCAAGGTGAAAGTAGTGTCTTTGGCGTTGTCGAACGCGGACCCATCTGGCTTCGCAAAGTAAGGCATCTTCTTGATGAGGTTATTGAAGAACGGTCCAGCAGCTGAAAGGGTTCCCAGGGTGAGAAGATCAATAAGGAATAGCTCCCATGTGTGATCGGGCTCGGGCGGAATTGGTGCAAACTTGTTCTCCAGGTCTCGCAGATTAGTAGCGACGACTGCAGCCACATCGAACAAGGCATCGTGGTAATCCTTGTACATCTGATGAATAAACACAAATGAGTTCCAAATCAGCATGGCTGCGGGACCCGAGTCTTCTGCCTCCAATCCTTGGTCACATTTTGCGGTCGCATCGCAATTGCTGTTGGAACCCATTTTCCCGCAGTCGGGTGAAGAGGCAACATTGGTAGTCTCAGAAACAGATTGAGAGAAGCTGATGCCACCCCTACCACGATCGGTATCTTTCCAGATTCTGATAACGTCCTTCCAAGCCTCATCAGTACTGAGCCCCACCCATTGTTCATGTGGTGTATAGTAGGAGGCATCGTCGACCAGTTTGTCAGTGCAGTGGAACTCGGTCCAGTTGCCGTTGCGCGAGTGGTCAGCCCTGGGGTCCTGGCCAGACTTGATGAGTTGTTTGTAGTCGCCCCAGCTCGCTGCCGGTTTCGGAACATCGTGGAATGTTTGCAGATCGCTTGCCCAATCGGTAGTGCCTCCAAAGCCCCAGGCTGAGTACAAAGTAGCGCGTGTCTTCTTTGTACTGGCGCTCATATAGCTCACCCATTGGGTGTCATCGTAGACAAGAATATCGCTATTGCTGCTAGTGTCGACAAAGTTCTTGACTACGCGTCCAGCCCTCTTCTGATCATTCACAATGTCTGCAATCTCGGCATCAGCAATATATCCAGCAGTGCCGGTGCATTTTCCCTTGGTTGCATGTGAGTTCTCGCGAGTGCCCGTGTACAAGCAGCCCGGGCCCCAACAACCTGCTTCGGCCATGTTGAAGGATCGTCCATAACTCGTGATACCAACAATAACCTTGGCTCCTGGAACGCCTGCTTTGGTAATCATGGCAAGAGATTGTTTTGTCTCGGTCAAATTGACTTGGCTGCGCAGGCAGTTACCTGTAGCGCATCCCTCTTGAGAGTACGAATTGTCTGCATCCCACTGGCCATGGAGATCATAAGTCATGTAGACAATGTAATCAACGACTTTGCCAATGTCCTTGATAGGAAACTGCTTGAGATACCAGTATGAGGAGGGGGCGGCAATAGAAATTGACTTTCCAGGCAGAAGGTTCTTCAGAATGACGAGGAAGGCCAGGTAGTTCGGGCCGTCAGCCTTGCTAGCCGCAGGTATGCCAGGAAGATCGGGTGCACCAGGGTATTCCCAATCAATATCAACACCATCAAGTTCGTGCTTCTTGATGAAGTTTGCAATGTTGGTGGCCATCTTGAGTCGGTTGGCAGATGTGACACCTTCCCGGAAGATGTTGTACGTAGCAGGAAAGGTGGAGAAGTCCCATCCTCCGAATGACAAGATCTTCTTCGCACCCTTGATCTTCTTGAATGCGTTAAACTGGTATGTTGATAGCACATCGCCAGTCTCAACCTCGTATGAATTCGTCAACGTGCCAAAGGCGAAGTGAATGTGCGTATATGCCGCAGTGTCGATCTGGGAGGCATCCTGGAAGAGACAGTCGCGGCCCATCCCATAGCCCTCGTAGTAGGCAATTTTGATACCGCCGCTGCCGGAACCCTTGACGATATCTGTTCCACAGTTGGAAATGCAGCCGTAAGTACCCGGCTTAGCAGTACCTGGAGCACCAGTGTTGGTGTCGACGCAAAAGTCTTTGGTAATGCCACACTGGCCCCAGATGTTGCAGCATGCATTCAAAGGACAGGGGTTCATATCTGTGACCTTTGTACCATCGGTGGGTGGCTTCGAGTCGGGCTTCTGCGGGCCGCACTGTGCGTTGGCGATAGGGGCTGGAAATGGCGCACTACCCTTGCTCAAACACATGTTGGTGCCTACAAAGAGGAGCTTACAGCCGTTCCAACCCCATGTGTTCTTATTGAAGTCTTCAATCTTGTCCCTTGTGAGACTGAATTGGGCAGCAAGGTCGTCGCAGTTATCGTCGGTCTTGACCTGGTATGTGTAGCATGTGCCGTCCGATCCCTGGCTGGGACTAAAATCTGGAAGAGTCCCACTCGAACAGCAGACATGCTGTTTCGGCCTTAGATTCGCACAGAAGCTGGAGTCGGAATTGATCTTGGTGAACTCAGCAGCTGTGATGCCACATTTGGTAGCCAGCTTCGCACAGCTGTCACCGGAGTCGACTTGAACGGTCCTGCAGTCCGCACGAGCGTGGAACTTGGCATGAGACGGATACCTCTTGTGTGCTTGATGCTGACTGCTTCGCTCAGATAGCGATGTAGAATTCAACAAGGTGGAATTCGTAGTGCTGTTCGTGGGTACGAGTGGAGTAGTGAAGATGGCCTGCCCGGTGATGTTGGTCGACTCGGAGAAAGATAGGCATGTCGCATTGGCCCAAGTCTTAATGGCAGTTTGCACTGGAGTGAATGTGCCATTGCTAGTGACCATGAGGCCGAAAATGTGGTCACTGCCGTAGCTTGGCTCGCAAAGCTGCATAGCCAAGCTAGGCGTCGAAACATTGAGGTTGTCGAGTTTGTCTTCAAAAAGCTTCATGGCGGAAGCGCTGAGTCCCTGATTCAACAAGCCTTGGCCAATGTATAAACCAATAGTAGCTTGACCAGACTGGCCAAACATGATGAAGGGTCGATCAGTAGCGCCATGTCCGTTGTCTGCGTATTCTCGAATCTGCGCGATGAGCGATCGGAGACCGGAGGCAGCCAGGCCGAAACCTTCATTCCACCAGCCAATCTCGAAATCGACGTCGACAGTCTGGGCGGTCTTGGTCGAATTTGGCTCCGAGCTGGAGAGCTCAGTGAAGTCGGTGCCGAACGAGGAGCAGGCATTGATACGGTGATTGCTCGAATCGTCATCAACCTCGTCGTAAAGAGAGAAGTCGTAGAACATGGTCTCCGTACACCGCTTGATCTGCTGGAAGTTGGGATAGGCAGACCAGTTGCCCGTGTTTGCGCCAGAGATGCTGCATCGTTCTGGACAAGGATTAGAGTTGCGGTAGCTAGGGCTCGTAGCAAGTCTGAAGTCTCCCTTCGCGGACACACTGTCCACAAAGAGCAAGAATCCGATTGCCCTGACTGCTGGGCTCAACCATGATGAGGCCACCATAGTTGTAATACAACAACTGAAGCTACCTCAGTCAAGATGCTGAGCTCTAGGGCTGCAAATGAATGTGACAGGAGAAGCTACCAGAGTCAAAAGATTGACTTTGGATACCTGGTGCCCTAGCTATCGACAAGGAGAAGTATGCTTTATACTGTGTGCAGTCATACCGCTGCTCGCCAAATTTTGTATCGAAAGACCTAGGTAGACCTCTGACCATCCTGAGATTCGTATCCCGTAAGGCGAACTTCCGGTCAGTGGACCTAAGACGGTCATTGCTTACCCGCCCTTGGGGGGCCTGTTGTGGATGCTCATTTCCGAGGTATGCTACAGTAGGTTTCCAACAAGCATGAGGTGAAAATCCGCGGGTGTATGCAGGGGTTCGGTCTAAGATCAGCCCTACGATGTACCAGTCCAGGGAGCCTTGCAGTCATCCTGGAGCGTTCAGCAAAGACTAGAACCAGACTAGACTGTTCCTACAGACGGCCTGGCCCGTAGTTCAGCCGCACTTTGGTGCCGTCAGACCCGAGCTGCCCAAGGTGCGGCCTAACTCCCGGCAGTTCCACAGATTGATCCTGATGGGGGCCTAATGCAATAGTCCAAGCGGGAAAAGTCTTGTAATCTAAAGCTATTGCTTAGCTATTGCTTACTGTCAGCGAAAGACGTATCGACTTGTAATATGGTTGTCCCACTTAAGATAGGAGACGAAATCAATCGATCAGCCACCGAGTGAATGTGTATTATGTAACTGTATAGATCTTCACACCATCATGTAGCCGAATGTGCCAAATGCGGCCACCAATCCTGCCGTACCTCCACCAATCAGTCGCTGAGCAGTGCTCTTCTCGTCAGTTGGACAGGAGTCTCCAGGCTTTCGAGTTGCCTGGCAATGAAGAGACGTCATGGATGCAGAAATGTTTGAAGCGGCAACCGCGTCAATCTTGACATTGCAGGGAGTCGGGGCCGGCGTGGTGGCTGCCATAGACGCACAAGTCTTTCCATCATAATCCTCCCAGGTGATAAAATCAGGGACCGCCAGGGTGGCGTCCACGTTGATGGCAACTGCTTCATTGTCGGTACAATCTCGGTTCTTTGTGGCGGCTACGAGATCTAATTCTGGTGCGGAACTCTTGATGGTGAAGAATGTGGAGCGACTCGTGCGGTTGGCTGCGAGGCCACCTCCGAGGAATGCAAGCGAGTCCTCGGTGCAACTGTTCCAGCCCACGTCCAAGCGAAGCGCCCACACGCCCTCTTCGGTGAAGTTTGAAAGGATTTTGACCTCCCGATAAAGCTCACTGCTGGAGAAGTTCGCCCATCTCAGGTCGTAGAACAGGTCTCTGCTAGCCTGTGTTTCCACGTTCGTGACCGTCACGTCTAGCGTAGGATTCAGGAATCGCCCTAGGTCGGGGTTCTGAATGGCGATGATGACTGGAAAAATTTGCGTCGCGGCATAGGTCTCGTTGCGAGGAAAGACGAGGTCCACCTCTAGCATGCCGGAGGCAGCATTGACGGCTCCCGCGCAAGCAGCGAGGACTAAGGCGACCAGCATGCTGACGCCAAGCAAAGACGGTAGATAGGTGGCTGAGGAATTGGGGGCGAAGGTGCGTCGATGTAGGCGTAGAATAGAAGGAGACAGTCAAGAAGTGGAAAAAATATAAGTGGAAGATTTAGGTTACATTGAGGATCCATAGAGTGAATGCAAGGTACCTCGCTGAAGGCGTAAGGCGGCCTATCAAACGACGGTGCAACAACGCTAGCGGCTAACATGCCGTTACGCCCGCTTGGCACCCACGCCTTCGCCTCCACTTCCGTCGCGCGAGCCACGTTCATGTCGTTCCTCATGACATGTCCACTTCCGGTCCGTTCCCGAACCGTTCTGGCTGCTGCCTCAAATGCAGGGATAATCAGGGGAAACTCTTCACCGGCCGCTATCGTGGCTGCGCTAGTGGCATCGTCAATTGCTTCTCTTACGCCCCGTTGTCAGCTCATCCGAGGTTCCTGAACGAACTATGCAGGCCGCTTCCAACACCAGTGACCCGCCTGCCCTGCCGCCTGATTATTCGAACGCTAGAACACGAAGAGTCAAGTAAGGAAGATGGGAGACTTCGATGAAAGCTATAAGAAAGATGGCATAGAGCGTTGTTGAGTTTCCATCTTGCCATCAAGACACTACGCTTGCTCTCTTCCACACTCGTTTCTACAGCTTCTTTATATATCTTGCAAACTCTCAAAGATGCAGCTGACACGTCTATTTGCTGCCGGTCTCCTTACAGGATCGACCTTGGCATGGCCCGCTCATCTTCGCCGGGGCGTTGACTGTGGATTCTCTACCACCGCTGACAGCGGTGCGACGTGCGAGAGTTTTGCATCCAGTTGGGGACTGTCTGTCGACGATCTCAAGAAGTTGAATCCCGGTATCACCTGCCCCAACCTGGACACTAGCAACGAGTGTAAGCGTCTCTCTACGAACTGCATGTGAAATATACACTGACTTCCTACACCGACAATTAGACTGCGTGATTGGCACTGTCACCGACGATCCGATCACAACTTCGACTCCTGTGACCACCACCACATCAGCAACCACTAAGCCGGCCACCACTACCACTTCTGCTACGAGGCCCATCACTTCCTCTACGACTACCAAGGCCAGTATCACCACCACGGCCGGCAATGGTGTTGCCACTCCCGTGCCCACGCAGCCTGGAATGGTTTCCAACTGCAACAAGTTCTACTACGTCGAGAAGGGCACCAACTGCGGCCAAGTACTCGATAGCCAGAAGATCAGTCTCGGCGACTTTGCCAAGTGGAACCCTTCCGTGAACAACGACTGTTCTGGTTTGTGGGCTGAGGTGAACGTCTGTGTTGGCGTCATTGGTGGAGGAACTCCTGTCACCAGCGCCAAACCGTCGACCACTACATCCGCGGGAAACGGCATTCAGACACCCCAGCCAACCCAGCCCGGGATGGTATCTAACTGCAACAAGTTCTACTACGTGCCTAAGGGTTCTAGCTGCAGCCAAGTACTTAGCAGTCAGAAGGTCGCCCTCGCTGACTTTGCGAAATGGAATCCTTCGGTAAACAACGACTGCTCTGGCTTGTGGGCTGAAGTCAATGTCTGCGTTGGCGTCATCGGCGGTACCCCAGCCACTACTACCACCAAGAAGCCAACAACTACAACCTCTGCCGGTAACGGCATTCAGACCCCCCAACCCACTCAGCCTGGCATGGTGTCCAACTGCAGGAAGTTCCACTACGTCTCCAAAGGTGACACTTGCCAGCAGATCATCAGCTACGAGAAGATCACTCTGGCGAACTTTGTCAAGTGGAACACTGGCGTTGGATCCAGCTGTCAAAGCATGTGGGCACAGACCAACGTTTGCGTTGGCGTGTAGAGAGATCGCGAATTTTCCGTTCATGTACATGCTTAGCTAGTGAAGTAGACGAGAGACGACAGTATGCGTCGACGTCGATTTATTACAATGTAATCCTCAAGCAGCCTCAGTAACATCGACACCGAGATTGTCAACCCAGTCCCCGTGATCTCTCGTCTTCACTCTACTTTCCTTCGCCGTCTGCTTCTCAGTCTTTGAACACTATTCGCAGTATATAATCACCTTGACTCACACGGCCATCACGTCGACGTAGCCATATTTTGGTTGTCTTACCCAGGATCAATGGTGGTCCACAGACGATGAGCCAATTACAGCTTCCGCAAATCGCACGGTAACCACTTGAAAAGTGACACTTGGGCGGTTTACTAACAGTAGTGCGACGATGCCGAGCGAGACGAGCCATTGACGACGCGATGGAGTGGCACTGTTCGTAATACCACTTGTGACCTACATGGAAGCCACATCTTTGTAACATATACTCCGTACTTTAAGTAGCACTTCCAGTATTACGAAACTTTCAAGATAACATGGTTTGCATAACGCAGGCTAGGATATGACTTTGGATTCCCAAGATGCGATGATCGTGTCCTTACAATCTCCCTTTCGTGAGGTCCGCACTAATGCCGTCATGTAGTCACTTGGCATTCTTCTCCAACCATTCTTCCCACTGCTCCGCCGTCCACGAACTGCTAATCTCGTTGTTCACTACTCCATTGAATACAACCGTAGGAGTGACATGCACACCCGTCAGTCGATTCGCTTTCACCTGCACTTTGACATCATCCGTAACCCCGTTTCCTGAGTTCAGCGCCCCGTCCTCGCCAGGCTTGTCGCTTATTTCCAACAGTCCATAAACCTTGCCTTCATCCACACCCACAGAGCCGGCGATCTTGGCCAGTCGCTTGTACGTCGCGTTCCTCGTTTCGTTGACCAGGCTTACGTCAAAGAAGTCTTTCTGCTGGGCAAATAGCTTTTGTGAGAAGTCCCAGAACTTTGAACTGTCGACCTTTTGTACGGCATAGGCAGCCTCGTGGACGAGGGTAGAGGACGGATGCCAGGGTTGGATTTGTTGTCGGAAGATGGTGACGACGCGGTCAGAGTATTTCTCGAGAAGTGTCTTGCGGAGAGGGGTCTCGTAAATTGTTTTGAACATCTTGGCAGAGAAGGGGCATACGTAGTCGAGGTCTGGCATCTGATTGTTAGTTTGATGGAAGGCTTAGACGGATGAGGAAGTTGTAATCCACGAGTATGTGCGATCTAAGCATTCTGGGATGAAGCACTTACAGAGCTCGAGCGTATGAATAGCTTTGGGTTGGATTGCACTGGAGGCGAGCTTTTGGCCAGCGAACTTGGGTGCGAGGGCCATGATGGTGGTGTTTCTGAAATTGTGCTGGGTGTTTGGTGAAGATGTAGATGATCAATTGATATAGAGCTGCGATCGTGCTAGATGTTTGCTGAAGGTGAACAGGTAGCGGGACGATTCGAAGCTGTGGAGTGTATTTAGACGTAGTCAGAGCACGCAATGTTGAGATATAAGGATGCCATCGGAGCTTTGGATATGACGAAAGCGGGGCCGGACGTCACGCATGGGAGGACACGGGCCGCAGGCAACCATCTCCAGTAATGCCGGCCCGACGACAAGGAATATGCAGTTCGCATCCAGATGTTTCTGCTCTCTTCATAATTTAATAGTGCAGCCGTAGGATCGTACATGTTGTCTGATGAGAGATGAAGCGCGGTCAGGGATAGCTCGCCCCTCCCCCACCGCGCTCCACAACAGCTGCCGCGCCAACTCCGCTCACTCCCGAGCCTCGAGCTTCATGCAACACCGCGTCATAAGCCGTCTTCAGTAGGCGCCATAACTTAGACGTCCACAGTCCTTATCCATACATCACCATAGCGATCACCAATTCTCCAGAGATGCCCGAACCTAGCTCAACCGACGACGACCTTCTTGCCCGCCTCAATGCGCTCAAGACATCCTCCGTCAGCCTAGAAACCAACTATAGCGCTCCGATAGCGCCCAGGAATCCTCCCAACCCCACCGATGACCTCGCTGCTCGCTTCGCACGTCTTGGTAGCGCGTCTCCCTCAGGGTCGCCACAGCCGTCGCGTACAACGTCCACGAACAATGCCGGCGCACCAGTCGCAGCGCCAGGGGCACCGAGCTACCTGGAAGGGATAGCCCAAGGCGTAGGAGGCTCGAATGTAGAGTTTAACGAGGAAGATGAAAAGAGCCTAGAAGAGTTACTTGGTGAGCTAAACGGCGCCGTCGGCGATCGGAGGGATTGGGATGTGTCCAAGGAAGAACAACAAGATGTTGGAAAGCTGTTGAAAGACATGCGCAAGATTCTCCCGGAAGTGGTGAATAACAGGGCACAGGGGCCGCAAAGTGGGCGTGCAAAATCTGAGCAGCCATCGAAGGAGGAGCTGACGGACTGGGAAAGCATTGAAATCAATGTTGGAAGTGGTGAGGTCGGTAGAGCCAAGGAAGATACAGAGAGTAGAGATGAGGATGAGGAAGAGGAAGAGGGCAAGAAGAGAACGGAGGACGACGAGGCAGACGATGTGATTGCGAGAGTCATGGCAGAACTAGAGATCAGCAAGAAATACGATCCTCCTTCTCCTCCGTCAGAAGACGACAAGTCAGAATCGGGATACCGGAAGAATTCATCAAAGGAAGATACCACAGATGACGGATTCACACTCCCTTCCGCACCGAATGCCCTTCCCGAAGACGACTTCGCCAGCAGTCAAGCCATCGAAGATGCATTCACCGCACGCATGGCCGCCTTAGCAGCACCTTCGCCATGCCAAACAGATTCTCTCGGACTTCCTTCCGCCCCGTCCTTCGCACCCAGGAACAAGCCGCCGGTATCGACGAATCTACAAAAACAGGTGGATGACGAGATTGATACATGGTGTATTATCTGTCAGGACGATGCGACGCTGAAGTGCCTAGGTTGCGACGGTGACTTGTATTGCCAAAATTGTTGGATGGAAGGTCATCGAGGGGAATCTGCTGGGTTCGAGGAAAAGAGACATAAAGCCGTCTTGTATAAAAAGAAGAAGAAACAACAGGCTGCAGCATGAAAGAGTTAAGTCGGATCCGTAACATGCTGCTCTTTTGGGATTGAAGATGGCACCCAAGACACGCACAGGTAGCATTGCGTAGTGTCTCAATGTCGACAATGCGAAAACAGGAATACGCGATAGGATGTGTCTGAAGATTCCTGAACAGTAACATTCGCTCTTGTAGACACATAGGGCCGCTAGTTCTCACCGAAGAGGAGTACAAAAAAATCCTCGAGCAAAATGCGAAGAGCCCCTTGTACACCCCGTGGAGATGGGCGAACGGGTTTCGCCTTTCAGAAGCTTCAGTCCCCTTGGCGCATGTATCGCGGAACCAGGAACGGGGCACACGGCAGCATGGTACCTGAAAGCATGGAGCTGTGTCAATCCGAACACTCTGTCACTCGACTTTCCCGGAGCTAGCAAGGAGACGCTCTTCTAAACATACTTCAAGCCGGCTTATGGTAACAAATTTGGCAAGGACAAGGCAGCTAGTCACTCGGACTCAAATAAAGCGCCACGTTCCAAGCCAACCAGCATTAATCGACTACATGAACACTACAACCTCCATGTCCAGGTTTCAAAATTCCGCACACACTCGTGCATCGCCTCTCATGAAACATCTCTCACCCACCTAAGGGGTTTCTTAACTAGAAAAGAGAGCAGCTGGTCGAAATGAAGAAGCGAGTGGATTGTGCAAGCCAAGAGAACGACAGGTTAAGGCAGAACCTGGATATTGTCAAGACAAAGCTCTCGGGGCTCGTAGAGGGAGTTGTCGCCTGGCACGAGCTCAGCAATGGAGTCGTCCAATCTAGCCTCGGTTTGATACACAGGGCGACCTTCAACCGCGTGTTCAATACCGTGGCACCAAGTGTCATAAGGTCACAGTGTCTCAAGTGGCGCGCTATCAAAGGTGAAAGGCCGACCAAGCCAGGCACAGGAGGGTTCACTGGAGGGATGGCCGACATCAAAGTCAGGATCGGAGATGATGGCGAGGTGGTGGAAGACGATGGTGAGGAGATGGAACTGGACCAGCAGTGAAGTCTTTGCGCTAGGGGCGATGGTGGGTGAGGAAGTGCGAAAAGAAAAGTTTAGGTCACTCTTTATACTGCATGCGATTGGAACGGGCGATCGTGGGCGAGAAACTGCGAAGAGAAAAGTCTTGATTTACTCGTTACACGAAGTGCGATTGGAACCTGGCAACTACTGCTTATGGAATGACTTGTGGCTTCTTACGCCGCCGGACCTTAGATGGAGACGCACTCGCTCGCGAGGTTCTTGCACTTGTCCAGGCATGCCTATCAGAGTACAACCCACTTGCGAACCAATTTCGCGTGACGCACAACTCCCGTTCTAGATGACCACCACCGGTATTGGTCCTCCGCAATCACGATGCCGCCTTTCCGCGTGATACACTGCATAGGGCTGTCGGTATTTCCAGATTGCTATCCATTTATCTTGATGAAGACGTATGCATGTCGGGAGCCAAAAGTGGACAAATCCGGGGCAAGCGAGAAGCTTGTTTTCACGTGGCTGCAGATCACTGACGCCAGAGTAGCATAAGCGCAACAAGCACGCGGACAAAGAAGAGTGCCTGGAGTGAGATTCCTTCTACACGCAATGCTGCATGCACATGTTTGTGCAAGGGCTTATTCGCCAACGATGCGGCCCGGCGAGTCAGACGGGTGGGCTGCAACTGCGCAGTTTGTGCGGAGACCCACTCGACCTCACTCGTGGCGACTGCGCGACTTGTGCGGTCGCCACTGTCACGCTTTTGGACGATGAATCAGAAATATAGGTAGTAATGACATATCACGCAGAAAAGGCTCGAAAATTTGGTTTTCACTTATATGTGAAGGTTCCAGTATCGTGTTGTGTTTCCTTAAACGTTCCTTCCTTCGTCCACGCCCAGTCGCTTCCTTGATTGCTTTGATTGCGCGACGACAGCCGTTGGCTACCACCCCGGGACCAGCGCCCACTGCCATCTATATCATCGCCTGAGGAACAGAGTCATCTACCCGATTGATTGAGGAGCACCGACATTGTCGATATTACACAGCCAAGTCACCCCGAACGCGAACCAGTCACCATGTCTTCCGCTGCACCGTTACCCAGATTGCGCGATCCTGCGGTGAACAGCACCACGACCACGACGTGTTTTATTTCTAATCTGCACTGCCCGTCATGTGTGGACGGTATCCAAGCCTCTCTCAGCGCGCTCTCACCGCCGCCACAAGACGTATTCGTCTCCATCGTTTCACATTCAGTGGTTGTACGCCACGCCGCTTCTCTCAACCTTGACGATATCACAGTCTCACTAGAAGCTACGGGATTCGAGATACACAGTGTGTTTCAAGACACCAAGGCCGTTCGGAGTCCGATCGAGGTTAAGAACCCCGAGGGTAAGAGCAAGGAGTGGCACACCAGCTTTGAACGCGCCGTCAACCACTGGTTACATCCTTCTGCCGACCTTGAAGGTTCACACGACGACATGAAGAAGAAAGAAACTCACCTGACTCAGTGCGAGCAGTGCAAGAGAGAAGGTGGTGGAGTTAGCTTGCACGGCGATGAGGTGCTGCGATTCAAGCCTGCGCCTATCGTCACGACTTCACCCAGAGGTAGCTCCGATGGCTTCTCGTCGCCCGAACCAAAGTCGCCTTCGTCCGAGGCTTTCGTTGCTGTCCACTCACCTACAGCTCCCCAACTCTACAAAGCAACGCTGTCTATTACCGGCATGACGTGCAGCTCATGCGTCTCTGCCATTACCCACGCGGTCCAGGAGCACCCCTGGGTTCAGTCAGTCAATATCAACCTCTTGACCAACAGCGGAGTGATAGTCTTCAGTGGCAAAGAGAAGTGCGAGGAGCTTGTCGAGACGATCGAAGATTGTGGATTTGATGTCGCAGTGGAGAAGCTAGAGGAGGTGCAGACTACATTGTCAGGAGCTATGGCAGTATCGAAGCAACAGAGCGAGAGGTGGCGCGCAACGTATTCTCTCGGAGGCCTGACATGCTCCGCTTGTGTCGGAAACGTCGATCAAGCGCTACGGCCCCTCACTTGGATTGAAAAGGTTGATATCAACCTTGTCTCGAACAGTGCGACCATCATCTTCAGAGGTAAGGAACATCTGCCAGAGATCAAGGAAAGTATCGAGGACGTAGGGTACACCGCCACTCTCGATCAAGTTGTTCAAGAAGGGGTCACAGTGACCGACACCATCGAGCGTTCCGTCGCGATTCGCATAGACGGTATGTTCTGCCACCATTGCCCAGACAACATCACCCGAGGATTGCATGAAGCGTTTGCGATCGAGCGCAGTTTTGCGATCGACGATCCATCACTGTCGTTCGAGCAACCCATTCTGCATATCAGATATGTACCCGACCCTCCTTGCTTCACGGTCCGAAAGATCTTTTCGATGATCGAAAGTCTCAACCCAGCGTTCCAGCCTTCGGTTTTCCACCCTCCGACACTTGAAGAGCGCGCGCGTCAGATGCACGCACAAGAGCGGACGCGTATTCTGTTCCGCCTCATTCTATGCATCATTGTCGCGATTCCCACGTTTGTCCTCGGCATAGTCTTCATGAGCTTGATTAGCTCTAAGAACCCTATACGCAAATACCTCATGGGCACGATGTGGGCCGGCAACGTCACTCGACTAAGCTGGGCGCTCTTCATCCTCGCTACACCTATCTATTTCTTCGCCGCCGATACATTCCACCGACGCGCACTAAAAGAGCTGAGATCGATGTGGCGACCAGGAAGCCGAACCCCGTATCTGCACCGCTTTACACGTTTCGGTAGCATGAACATGCTCATCTCGCTCGGTACGACAATCGCATACCTAGCATCGATTGTAGAGCTCATCCTAGCTGCAACGAAGAAGTCTTCTGGTTCCATGAACGACTCTTACTTCGATGCAGTAGTCTTCCTAACCATGTTCTTACTGATCGGTCGGTTCTTGGAAGCTTACAGCAAAGCTAAGACTGGCGATGCTGTCACCTCGCTTGGAAAGCTTCGACCAAATGAAGCTTTGCTCGTCGACGCAGAGAAAGGTGACACCAAGATCGCTACTGATCTTCTTGAGGTCGGTGATGTCGTTAGAGTCCATAATGGCGCTTCGCCACCGTTCGATGGAGACATCATCGAAGGCAGCTCAAACTTTGATGAATCAAGCTTGACTGGCGAGTCGCGTCCGGTCAAGAAGATAGAGGGTGATACTGTGTTCTCCGGTACAGTGAACAAAGGTTCATCGGTCAAGATCAGGGTCACGACAGTATCGGGTACTTCCATGTTGGATCAGATCATCAATGCTGTGCGAGAAGGACAGTCGCGTCGCGCACCCGTCGAACGCGTCGCTGATACTATCACTTCGCATTTCGTACCTTTCGTCATTGCCGTCGCTATTCTCACCTGGATTGTCTGGCTCATCCTCGGCACCACGGGTGCTATTCCAAGCGATTGGAAGAATGAAGGCGCTGGCGGCTGGGAGCTCTGGTCTCTTCGCTTCGCCATAGCCGTATTCGTTATTGCCTGTCCCTGCGGTATAGGTCTAGCCGCGCCAACTGCTCTCTTCGTCGGAGGTGGTCTGGCCGCCAAACATGGTATCCTTGTCCGGGGTGGTGGTGAAGCTTTCCAAGAAGCCAGCTCACTCGACTGCATCGTCTTCGACAAGACTGGCACCTTGACACAGGGTGGCGATCCAGCAGTAACGAATCACAAGTTCTCTAACTACCAGAACGCTGCACTTGTGTTGGGTGTTGTCAAGGCGTTGGAAGAGAACAGCAATCATCCTATCGCTCGAGCGCTTGTCTCGTTCTGTAACAGGGAGGTTCACGACACACCCACAGCAGTCAACGTGGACGAGGTGCCTGGCAAGGGTCTGAAGGGTACCTTTAGGGTCGATGGACAAGACTTTACCGCGATCATTGGTAATGAAAGCTTCATGGCTGACCACAACGTCCCTATCCTCGCCGACGATGCGTTGTCACTGCAGAAGTGGAAGTCGCAGGGAGATTCGGTCGCTTTAGTCGCCTTGTTCCTACCGCAAAATGGCGAGCAAGGTGCGGCAGAGCGTTCCGAGCCATCCAATACCTCGGAGGCCCTGTCACTCGCCGTCACTGAAATTCAACCTGCGTCATCTTGGCGACTCGCATGTACCTTCTCCATCGCCGATCCGCTCCGCCCTGAAGCACCAGGCGTCATTTCAGCCCTGCAAGCGCGCGGTATAGACGTTTGGATGCTATCCGGCGACAACCCTACCACGGCCAATGTTGTAGGCGTACAAGTCGGAATCCCAACTTCCAACATCATAGCTGGCGTCCTTCCTGACCAGAAAGCCGAGAAGATTAAGTACCTCCAGCAGACACTCACCAAGCCGCACAAATCTGTGTTCAACATCCCCTTCCTATCTCGCAGACAGAAGAAGCAAAAACGCGCAACTGTTGCCATGGTAGGTGACGGCATCAACGACGCACCCGCACTCTCCACCGCCGATCTCAGCATAGCAATTGGCTCTGGTTCCGACATCGCCTTGTCATCTTCCTCATTCATCCTCATCAACTCCCGCCTAACGACCATCCTCACGCTTCTCGACCTATCCCGCGTAGTCTTCCGCCGGGTATACTTCAACTTCGGATGGGCGCTTATCTACAACCTCGTCGCCATGCCCATCGCCGCTGGCGTCTTATTCCCCATTACCACCGGCAGCAAGCAGATGGATATGCATCATAACGGCGTTGGGATGGAAGGCGGTATGGCGATGGAAGATACGGGCAAGAAACATATTAGACTTGATCCTGTTTGGGCTAGTTTGGCGATGGCGTTGAGTAGTGTGTCGGTGGTTTGTAGTAGTTTGGCATTGAGGAGTAGGGTGCCTGGTGTGGGGTTTAGGGTCAAAGGTGGGAAGGAGGAAAGGGAGGAGACGGTAGATGGTGTGGAGAAGCAGGGGGTGGGGGATAAGGAGATGGTTTAGGGGGTAATTAGATAGATGGTGGTGTGGTATGACATAATATTCCTATTCCGACGACATCTCTAGTAGCTATTCAACATCGTTGATCACACTACCATCCAAATTTTCCCAACTCCGAAGCCCCCTCCGAATCCTCTTCAGCCGTCTTATGCACAGGACATGCCGTCTCCCACGGCCGTTCCGCAAAAACAGGATGCCGAAAATTCCAATAGTTCTCGGGAAATGCGAGGTAGTCGTGATCCCAGGGCTGTTCCCTTCTCTCTCGCTTTCCCTCTAGCGGTACTGCAGGATACCAGTATTCCCAGGGTTGTGCCATCTTCTCTTGTCTACCCTCCGGCAGCTTGCACATCGTACCCTCCTTCTTCCTGGCCTTGCCAAGATAAGGAAAAATGTGTCTTGTAACTTGACCATCTTCACTGTTTTCATGCTCGTCATGTTCGTCGTCAGCGTAGTATGCAGTGTCTGGAACTTCCTCCCTTTTCGCGGCTTTGACGACACGTCGGTGCGCCTCGATGTCTTCGTCGATGGCAGATTTGCGCTTTATTGATGTGGTGAAGCGGAGTGGTACGGCGAAGAGGAGGGATGGGGAGACGGGGGAATTGGCGCGGACACGTCGTACTTTCTTCTGGACATGTTTGCGTTTTGTGTGGATGTAGTTTGGATGGGTAGATGAAAGGATAGGACGGGAGATTAATAAGGGGACAGAATCAATTTTATGGGAAGTGTAGATTTGGCGATCTTGTCACATGGAAACTATTTGAGCATGTTCTCTGGAGAAATCATGGCTGTGCCTAAAATTTGTTTGGCCCGCCGTTACTGAAGGGCGAAATTGCACTGTATGGGCGCCATAGTTACTGAAAGTCTCTGTTTGAGCCTCGAGGAAGGCATGTCGTTCGGGCAGTATACGATAGGGACGCGCTGTATGGACAGGTTTGAGCTTACTAATATGGGATGTGGAACAGTTGAAAGGTTGGGTGACGTGGTAACCGCTTGAGTATGGTATTGGAAAGCGTTCTACCATGGAAATTAATGTGATAGTCGGGAAAGGTCGCGCACAATCTTATAAACAAAGCATGTGTTGCACGGGAGTTTTGAACTGTTCTAGATTTGTTTCGGATTTTAAGCGGGACTTCAAGCATCGGCATTGATCAAAGAGGGTGTAAAATGTCTGCGCGTGTAGAAGACTAAGAGATGTCATAAGTGAAGTGCAACGCACTCAAGGACATCGCGTAATGGTTTCAAGCGTTGTATGAAACGAAGAAGTAGTGTGAAACTTCTCGCAAGTCTTGCTATGTGCCAGTGACGACCCAGGATGCAGGAAATGTCTTTAGGTCACACCATCGCGATGACTTTGAAAATGCACATTTCCTAAGCCCATATGGGACAGATACCCTGATACCATTTTTTCCGCTGACCCTCATCTTTTCCTTAGTCTTGCGACCACCTCATCGGGTTGGCGCGAACGCCCTTAGCACCAGACGTTGAGGTAACAGCTCCCCTGCTGTTCTTCTTCACCTCAGCCTCTCGGACATAAGGTCGCTGGCGCCTCTTGTTGTCCCTCTCGATTTTCTTGATCATCTCGGGGGTGATCATGATCGGCTTGCGAGGGCCGCGGCTACTTTGGGCCTTTACCGGCTCGGGCGGTATGGAGTCTTCGACGTTGGCGGGCTCGACGGTCTGCGGCGAATCTATCGCCGACACAGTTGCTTCTTCAGAGATTGCCTCAAGATAAAATCGTGCGAAGGCAGGGGCGGAAGCCGAGCAGCGAACGGATGTGGACCGCGCAACGGGCCTCAAAAAGGGAGTGGGTTCGACCTTCGTCGGGGCATCGATGTCCTCCTTGTGAACACTAGAGGGAGTGATCGCGATTATGGACGACGTTTGAGCATGGGAGGCTTGAACAAGAGACTCCTCAGATTTCTTTCCGCATGTCGAACACTCTGACTGCTTCCGTGTATTGTGGGAGGAGACAACTTTGCGAACGAAGCTGAACCAGCGCCTAACAGACGACTTGTCTTTTCGTTGGACCCGGGTGGAGGTCTTCAAATCGGCTTCGTTGGTGGTAGTGCTGCTGGTGGTACTTGCGCTGAGTCGAACAGAGTCGACGAGGGTGGTGGAAAGAGCAGCCATAGCTAGTGATGGGATGTCAGATGGACCGACAAAATTTAGTATGTATCTGAGGAAAATTATACAGATGAAATACCCAGGCGCACAGCTAATTTATGGATGACACCGCTCTTTACGCTGCCACCTTTCGATGGTCACGCTGCACTAAGTGATGACTGAAACCATGAGGCTCGTAGGCTGCGAATACATGGTACGTAAACTGACGCTGTAGTAGAGAACCTACTATTGGCTGAACCAGATTGGCATAGCGGTATACCGAACTTCAAGTTCGCCAAGGTCAGGCGACAGTGATCTTGGGAAACGGCCAGGGTACGAGAAGAATCCGGAGCTAAGGCGGGCTCAATGAACACAACCGTATACCCATGAGTCGTGAGCATCAAGTAGAGAGAGGCGAGTGCATGTTCAAGGCACAGAACACGACCAGTGATCTGATCGCTGCGAATGACTGCGATCGAATACCAGACCAATTCAACACAACTCTGTGGGCCGAACAAGATCAGATGATGAAAAAGTGGTATTCCCTGAATGATCCTATAGCGCCAGCCCAATGCCCATATACTCTTATACACCAATATACAAGGTCGAGTCTTTCGCTACTTGCGCGCTTCGACAGCCTGCTGGAGTGCTTGGGTGGTGCCCAGAGGCTGTGCGGTTCGGTCTAGAGGCTTATCCGGTACGATGACATCCTCAAACTCATCCTGTGAGATGGCATTGATGGTGTATGTGTCTATGTGATATTAGTCGCACTCTAGGCAGAGAGGACGCGAGCCATACAGATGCCAATGACCAGGGTGCAAATAGCGAAGCCGGTGATGGTGTTTTTGATCAGGTACGGCGCGCGGGTTCGCAGCAGGGCCGGCGATGCCCGCATGCGGTCGTCATAGTAGGTCGAGCGGAAGGGTTTGCTATCGAAGTTAGCATAAACCCTCCAAGTGTATGCGCAATGCAACTCACTATCCCATGTTGGCGTGCTAAGACTCTCACTGCTTTGCGGGGAATCGCAGAGGTCTCGCCGCGGTGGTGAACTTCCACCACGCTAGACGGGCTTGGCGGCCAGGCGTAGATCATCATGGCACTGCCGCGAACACTCCGCGTCACTCACCTCACCCGCAGCTGTAGTCAACAACACCAGTCGCGCAAACCCCGTTCCCTTCTCCACGCTCTCTACGCCTCTTTAATTATTAGCTTTGCTGGGAATGGGAGCGCCCTTGACGTCGGATACCGGGCTTTGTCGCGTTCTTAGTCTGACTGCGTTGCGCGCGTGAAGCAGCGTCATATCTCTTCACCCTTTCGAAGAAACAGAGCTCGTCTCTTGTGCACTCGCCATCAGCCATCGCCATGAGTTCGCAAACGATACAGCAGATGGAGTCCGCCCGGTCGCTCGCGTTAGGCGACGGTAGATACTATCCTACCATCATACCGGGCGTGCTCCCAATCATCGGCTACAGTGAAGACCAGAGCATCGAGATACAGCGATGGGGTGCCGACTTTCTAGCCGAGGCTTTTGCGTCGCCAACATGGCCACAAGACGTCAAGCAGAACAGCGCGCCCTCTGTGCTGGCGACCCTGAAAGCCTACCTCGACAATGTTGAAGACAAGAGCGTCATCAAGAGCGCCATCCAGGCCGCCGCCAGCGTGTACCCGCTTGTCTACAAACACATGTAAGTGACACCCCAGGCATCAGATAGAAGTCCCCATGTCAAATATGCCATGTGCATCTTGAGGTCCCCTTGCCAGATGCCCATGATTGCAGTTACACGAACCCGTTCTTATACTTGCATGTGTCAGTGTCTCCGACGCCAGCGATGCGCAGAAATGGCAGCTCATGGCCGGCATCAAATCCAACATCTTGCGACGAATGGACGCAGCTGCGCCCGGTGTGCGGATATGTTGCGTCAAGTTCCTCCAGCAAGTCGTCCTGGTGCAGACACCAGGCGTTACGGACCCTAGGGTAAATACTACACTCTATCCAACGTATAAACAGCCATCTGATCCCTCGCAGCGCGCCGATCCGAACGACATCTCCCTCTCCCTCGTATCTCGCGACCACCCCCTCATACCATACGCAAGCCTCGAGGCCGAAGGACACGGGCTGTTGGACAGGTTGCTGGACATCATACACGGAGATCACAGGTTAGATAGACAGTCGCAGACTGCTGGGACGCCTCTAACAGAGACTAGTGACGGCTTGCTTGTGACTGCGACACTCAACAGCTTGGGCATGTTAATCCACCGCCGCCCAAATGTTGTAAATAAGATCCTGAACAGTGTCTTCAATTTCAACCCTCTCAAGCTCGCCAATTCGCCCATGACGCCCAAGAACAAGGTCATCATGAAGTCGATTGAGCGTACAACAAGGGCATTGCTTGTGAACATCATAAAGAGGTATGTCTGCCTTGCTACATGATAGTACTGCTCATGCTCATAAACGTAGAAACGCCCCAGATAACCCCGTCAACGGACGGATACAGCAGTTCCTCGAACGCATGCATCGTACACGGGTTGAAGTGTTCGATGAATCTAACCGTAAACGTCCAGCACCGGTTGAGCCCACTGATGGTCTTGACCCGGCAAAGAGGCAACGCTTAGTCGCTGAACCTCCAAGTCGCACACCATCCGTCCAACCGCTACCGCCTGGTGAAGTGAGCTGGCGACAACTATACACACTGAATGCTGAGGGTAGCACTGCGAACTTTGATGTACAAAACTTCAGAGATCCCGAGCAATTGCTCAGGATAGTCGTGCCTGTTCTGCAGTCTGTGAACCCGCAAAAGCTCGAACAAGCCATCAACGTATGTGATGATCCCTGTCTGATTCCTACACCCCATGTTGCTCTGTACGCTCTAGAGCCGTATTGGACGTGTCAGCCGTTACCGTGCTAATTTCATATAGGCCGTTCGCGCTCGTTACCAGACACTCAAACAGACCGCACCAAGTCGCCCTGTACAACCCGCGCCGACCGCCGCCGCAGAAGACGAAGAGGAATACGAGCCTGACTTCGAACCCGAAGATGCTGAACAGCTCATCAACAAGCTCGATGGCATCCCCTCGAATCCCTTCCCCTCACAAGGCGGACCGTCAACCGCGTTAGCACCCTACAAGCTGCCTGAGGCACCTCCGTTGTCAGAACAGGATGTTCAGAAGTACGGTGACATGACCGTACATCGAGCCTTCGGCATGCTGAGCAGTGTAGATGAGACGCAGAAGAGCAAAGTCGCTAAAGGCGGCTTCAACCGACTTGCGGCCACAGACTACAACAGAGACGCCTGGGTTACTATACTCTCTCGGTTAGCTACACGAGCCAGCGCTGGCCTAGACGACCCGGAAGAAGGTATCAAAGATGAATACGCCGTCAAGAACGCCAAGGGCAATATGCACATCAGCGATGCGGTAAGGGACGGTCTCTACCAATACATACTGTACAACTGGAAGTCGCGCATCGACGTTGCCATCTCATGGCTCAACGAAGAATGGTACAACGACATGGTCCTCGCCGAGTCCGTCGAAGATATCGACACAAACGGTTCTTCCAACCACCACACATCACCAAAGCCACCAGGCAACTACCACCGCTGCGCCCTCCGCCTCATCGACGGCATCCTACCATACATTGAACATACCGACAAGATAATCATCCGCTTCCTTTCCGAGATCCCCGCCATCGACTACAGCATCCTCGTGCGCCTCAAGAAGATGGCAGAAGACCCCGAGCGCATCGATCTAGCGTGTAACACACTCCACTACCTGTATATGTTCCGTCCGCCTGTCCGTAAGATCGTCGTCGATATCCTGGCTGAGATGTGGACGGAGAACGAGAGGGCGAAACCTAGTGCGCAGAAATTGCTGGTTAGGTGGAGGCCTGAGGTGCTTGGCGAGGGCAGGAGTGTCAGTATGCCTACTATGGTCAAGAACGAGAGTAGTGCGGGTGCTGGTGGAGACGCGCAGGTGGTTAAGGAGAGTGCTAATGGTGCGTTGGAGGTCAAGGCTGTTTCGTAGATGGGTAGATGAGGAGATGAGGAGAGAGGAAACTGGGGTGGAGACGAAGGAAGGAGCACGCTATGGGTTTGGATTCGAGGCGTTCGTTTCATCATATGTATACCTATCGAGTTCATTCTAGGTTCGTGCTACGATAGGAAGTCGGAAGGAATGCACCATAGTAAGATAGGAGAAAAAGAGACGGCAAGCGAAGGGTCCGAAACAGAAGATATGCGTGGTTGCACGAAGATACCATACAGCCAATGTATAACATTCCAATTTGTCCAAGTCACGAATCCGCATTCATCCATTGGCACTTTTACTTTACGTCGTAGTGATCGTTTCTAAGCTAATACATCTCCATCGAAATCACATGTCCTCCCTCTAACAAACACACACCATCTACTCAATCTTCATCTTCTGAAACTGTTCAATACTCGCCTCCCAATTCCTGGCCTCCAACTCCGCAGTCCTCAGCTTCTCCTTCTCCTGCTCCTTGACCGCATCACTAACCTTCTGCTCCCACTCATCGTCCATAATCTTCTTCTGGCGCGTAATCGTCTCGTTGGCTTTAACGAGGCGGTCTTGGGCCTTGGTGATCTCCTTGTCGAGCTCAATGCGGCCCTTGACGTCGAGGTACGCGGTCGCGGATGTGCCGATTGTGTAGACGGCGCAGCCGGAGGGGATGGAGTCGGTGGGAGATAGGATCTTGATGTCTGCGACGGTTTTGCCGGCGAGAGAGCGGATGGAGGGGAGGGAGGTGGGTGTTGAGAGAATGGCGTGTGTGGCGTCGTCCAGGGACTTGATGTAGGTAGATGCGCCTTCCTTGATAGCGTATTCGGCGGTCAGGGAACGGAGACCCTTTGCGCTGTCAACGAGGAGCTCGTATTCGGCGTTTGCGGTCTCGTCTTCAAATTCGGGCTTGTACTGTGGGAAAGGTGCGATGGTGATGGAGGGGGTGGAGTCGCCTTGGCGGCGGGGGAGACGCTGCCATAGCTCCTCGGTGAGGAAGGGCATGAAGGGGTGGATCATGTTTAGTCCTCCCTCAATGGCGGTGTAGAGCGTCTGTTTCGCGCTTTCCTTCTGCTCTTCGCTACCCTCATCGAAAATGGCCTTGCTGTTCTCGATGTAGGTGTCGCAGAGGTAGACGTAGAAGTACTTGTAGGCAGCCTGGGTAGCCAGACTAAACTCTCGTGCCTCCAGGTGGTCGTTAATCTTCTTGGAAGCGACGTTAAGCTGGTGCAAAATGTACCGCTCAGGTAGCGATTCTGAGCCTCCCTTTGCGACCTGCTCCCGTGGTGTGAAATTGTCACCCAGACGTCCAATGACGTACTTTGTAGCCTGGTAGATCTTGTTGCAGAACCTCCGGTATCCGTGGATGACCTGAATATGTAGTCAGTATATACAACATTGAGAACACTATATGGAAATCACTTACGTTAACATCGAACGAGATGTCACCTCCTCCTGTGGTGTACCCAACAAGGGCCATGCGCAACGCATCAGCACCGCACTCGGGGATACCCTGAGGGAAGGCTGTCTTCTGGTACTTCTCCGCCTTGGTCAACTCCTTGGGGTCCAGGTTACCTGCGCGAAGCTGGTCATGTAGCTTCTGCAGAGTGATACCATCCATGATGTCAACAGGATCTACAACGTTACCCAGCGACTTGGACATCTTCCTGCCGTCAGAGTCACGGATGAGCGAATGGCAATAGACCTCCTTGAACGGAACCTTGCCGGTAAGGTACAGCGAGAGGAAGATCATCCTGGCAACCCAGAAGAAGAGAATGTCCCATCCGGTCTCGAGAACAGATGTGGGGAAGAGCTTCTCCAGATCGACAGTCTGGTTGGGCCAGCCGAGGGTGGAGAATGGCCACAGACCGGAAGAGAACCATGTGTCGAGAACGTCCTCATCCCGTGATAGCGTGAACTTCTTGCCAGGGAACTTCTTCTCGGCCTTGGCCCGCGCCTCCTCTTCTGTTCGGCCGGTGATCCAGAGCTCGTCCTCACTTCGGTCACCCGCTTGACCTTCGATTTCGACAAAGTACGCGGGAACCTGGTGGCCCCACCACAGCTGTCGGGACAGGCACCAATCTTGGATGTTGTTCATCCAGTGCATGTAGACCTTCTCGGAGGTGGCGGGCCTGATCTTGATATCGCCCTTCTCGACGGCTTCGATAGCGGGCTTGGCCAGGCTGTCCATCTTCATCCACCATTGCGGCTTCATTATGGGTTCGATGACGTCGCCAGATCTTGAGCAGATCGGGACCTTCATGGGGTTAGGCTCCGTCTTTACAAAGAGATCCGCCTTCTTCAGCGCATCGACAACGGTGTAGCGGACATCGAAGCGCTTGGCGCCTTCGAATTGACCAGCGTTCTTGTTCATAGTTCCGTTGTCGTTCAGAATGTTGATAAACTCAAGACCGTGCTTCTTTCCGAGGTTGAAATCGTTGGGGTCGTGTGCCGGAGTGAGCTTCACAGCTCCGGTACCAAACTCAGGGTCGACATAGTCGTCAGCGACGATAGGCATGAGACGGTCGATGAAGGGGTGACGAGCTTTCTTTCCTACGAGATGCTTGTAACGGTCGTCCTTGGGGTGGACAGCGATACCGGAGTCACCGAGCATTGTCTCGGGACGTGTTGTAGCGATCTCAATGAACTGGTCGGTACCTTCAATAGCGTACTTGAAATGAGTAAGGACACCGAACTCAACCATCCTCTCGTATCCAGGCACAGACAGCTTGGTAGGTCCAGCCAGATCCTTGTTGTCGACCTCCAGTGTACTGAGAGCCGTGTTGAGGGCCGTACACCAGTTGACCAACCTGTTACTGCGGTAGATCAGACCGTCCTCGTGTAGGCGCACAAAAGTCTCTGTAACAGCCTTTGAGCAGTTTTCATCCATGGTGAAAGCCTCGCGTGTCCAGTCAAACGATCCACCCATTCTGCGTAGAGTGTTGGTGAGATGCTGATGGTATTCCTCCTTCCACTCCATAGTCCGCTCAAGGAACTTTTGGCGGCCGAGGTCGTATCTGGTCTTGTTCTCCCTCCGCTTGAGCATCTTCTCGACGACGGATTGTGTAGCGATACCAGCGTGGTCGCAACCAGGCAGGTAGAGGGTGGTGTAACCCCTCATCCTATGCCACCGTATGAGGACATCCTGGAGACTTGTAGCGAGCGCGTGTCCACAGTGTAGCTTTCCGGTAACGTTGGGTGGCGGGATGGGAATGACGAAGTGGCCGGGTCCCTTGACGTCTCCGTTCTCGGCGAACTGAGGCTTGAAGAAGCCCTGGGAATCCCACCATGCATCCCATGCCGACTCGACGACCTTGGGTATGTATGCCTTTGTGTATGCGTCGTCTAGGGGTCGTAGCCTTTTCTTCTCGCCCTTGGGTGTCTCTTCGACGTATTCTGGTAGTTGCTCCTCCTCCTTGCCCTTCTTCTTCTTCTCTTTGGCTGGAGCGGCGGCATCTTTGGAGGCACCGGCGGCAGCTGCCTTCTTTGCCTTGAACTTTGCGTCCTTCTCGGCCTTCTTGCGCTCCTTTTCCAGTTCCTTGGCCGACTTCTCCTTCTTCTCTACGCCCTTGTCGTTCTCACGGCCGGGCGCATGTTGGCCGGTAGCCTCGTTCTCGGCAGCGCCAAGGATGTCCTTCTTGACGTCTGCGCTGAGTTCAGGCGGCGGCGCAGTGTTGGGCGTCGTCTTCTCGCCGGTCGAGTTGTGGGAGGACGCGTTGAGCGCCATGGTTGCGGTCGAGTAGTGGTGTTTGTGGGTGAGCACGCGCTCAGCGTGAAGCGGGGTGTAGGTTCGCGATAGGCTACGGATTGGCCGTCTCAATTGCAATCGGCGTCTGGCAAGGTGTTGAGAATCGAGGTTTCGTCTGCAGGCGGCGCGCAGTGTAGTGGGCGCGGTGCGGGGCAACATTAACAAAAAAGTGCCTGGGTGTGAGTCGTCCAAGTCCGGCCTGCGTCACCCCACATCCAGGAGCTCGGACGGACCCCGCCTACGACGACGAACCATTGTTGTATGCAGTCATCGAGCGATGAGCATGGCTCACAGTCATGACGGGAAACAGTCATTGCGAGATGATAGGAGCTCGCCGACATTATGTCGGCAGTGGCCGACGATGATTTACATATGATGAAAAGCAAGACACCAGGTGAGGTGCACAAGTCGAGTCAGAGATGGATGTGTCACAAAAAGAATCATCATTGACTACCGTGGGCATAAGACATTTCTAGCAAGAATGATTGTCCACCAACACCCCAATATGCATTGAGCCGATTGCTTGTTGAGCCTTGTTTGCTCCCATGCGCCTGCGATGTACCATTGCGCTCACCATCGCTTATACAAGAACGATACCTAGCACCTTGCCCTATGCACTGCCGCTCCGTGATTTGCGCCTTGTGCTTGTACGCCGGCACCTCAGTTGTGTCTCAAGCCAAAGAACTTGGAATGGATGAATGGGAGACCGAGTATTTCGTTGCTGTAACTTTTATGCTATTACATAAAGTCTAATTACGTGAATGGGTATCTCAATCATGCCGCGGCGCTGTTTTGCTGCGCAGCCTGTCGGACGGGCGCAAAGTAAGGATGTTGCATAGCCTCTTGGGCAGTCAGTCGGTCCTGATACATGTTAGTCTTTGACAATGCATCTTTACATATGACAAGACTTACCTGATGGTCGTATCGCAGCAGCTTGTCGAGGAAGTCAATCGCATCGTTGCTGACAAAGCGCTGGTTCTCGGCATTGATGAACGAGTGCCAAGGCTTCTTGGGATACCGACTAAGTATGTCGTCGTACTGGGCATCTAGTTCAATGTCGTACTTGTCGAGATAGTCAAACAGGTCTTCCGTTCCAAGCACCTTGGCAATCTTGACGAGCTGGTCAGAGTTGCTGTTGCCGTGGAAGAATGGTTCCCGCCTAAAGATCATCGAAGCGAACATGGCACCCAATGACCACATATCAAGCGAGTAGTCGTACTCTTGGAAGTCGACTAGTAGCTCGGGGCCCTTGAAGTAACGTGACGCGACGCGGACGTTGTATTCGGTTCCTGCATGGTAGAATTCCGCTAGACCCCAGTCGATGAGGCGCAACTACTACTCGTTAGCTATGCTCCTCTGCTCGGGGAGGATGTACCCACCTTCCGCTTTTCATGATCGATCATAACGTTATGAGGCTTGACATCACGGTGCATGATGCCTTTGCTGTGGCAGTAGTCGAGGGCCTTGAGCAGTTCGAAGATGTAGTATCGCACGTCGTAGTCCTGGAACTTGGGGTACAGACTCCGGAAGTCGGTATTGTTGACATATTCGAATATCAGCGAGGGTGTCTTGCTCTGTAGATTGTTAATCAGCTTCTCTCTCAAGCACGCGGTAGCGGTTGGGCCTCAGTACCCAGTCGCCAATCCAGTCGGAGCCGTCACTAACCTGGTTGTCGCGCACCACGTCCAACAGCGAGACGATGTTGGGGCCACCCGACAGATTCTGCAGGATCTTGATCTCACGCTTTATCTTCTTCTTCTTGACAGGCTTGAGGACCTTGATGACGCATTTCTGGTAGTTAACCACGTTGATGCCCTCAAAGACCTCCGAGTACTTTCCACGGCCGATCTTACGGACAACCTCGTAGTTCTCGAGAACGCCCCAGGAGATATTCACGGAGTCGTAGTCCCAGTATGACCGGGGCATGTTCGCGTTGACATCGGCGTAGACGCGAGCGAGGCTTGTAGCCCCGCTACTGTTGTTCAACGCCATTCGGGCAACAAAGCAGTTCTTCGGGAGATCTGTGATAGTCCACTCCGCGCGTTCTCCTGAGGTGAGATCAGTGAGATCTATGCGCCAAGGGCCTGTTGTATCGAGCGAGGGGTCGTGTAGTGGGGTGAAGAAGCGGAGGACGTCGGGACCCTGGGAGAAGAGGGCAAGGCCTGCAAGCGCACCAAGTACAGCGAGCGCAAGGAGTCGGTATGAAGGAAGGCACGGCAGAGGGCCGTCACGGCAGTCGCGATGGGCCTCTTGGTTGGGCGGGGGTGCCTGGGTGTCGGCGGTGGTGAGCTCTGGCTGCTCGTGTTGGTGGTGGAGGATGGCTTGTGGGCGTTAGACTAGTACCAGGCAAGGGCCAAGCTTTTCCGGCAGGCGGGCCCAGGTGCTGATGACGATCCCTTCTATCTCACTTACAATTATTTATCTTGCGCTGCCGCACTTCCCCCTCAACCCCTGCAGTAATCATTCTAGCTATTGCAGCCATGTTCCACGACCTTAATGTGCCCTGGACGGACGCGACGCGCGAGCTGCAGCGCACAGTAGCGTTTCTCGACGAATGTGAGCTCTTTGGGTTGTAGTTGAATGCGCCGGCGGTGGACTGACGCGGTGCAGTAGGATACGACGTTGTTGCTCTCACGCACACCTATTCGGGAAAACTGCCGACTGATATAGTACGTCGAGGAAGCGGCGGCCCTTTCACCTTCTACTTTTCAATCACTAATGCGTTGCTCAACCAGAGTTCACCTGTACCCACAAAACTCCCCTTTCCAGTTCCTCCGCGCATGCGCATTGTACGACGCTGCAACATCTTCCTGACCGACTCGGCCTCCAACTTCCGCATACCCCAACTCCAGCAGCAATATGACCTCGTGGCTGCGCGACCGACCGACGATCGCACCCTCCAGCAAGCATGTCAGAGTCTGGACGTAGACATAATTTCACTCGACCTGACTAGGCGGTTCGAGTCCCACTTCAAGTTCCCTACGCTGGGGACAGCTATATCCCGTGGTATTAAGATTGAGATATGCTACAGCCAGGGTATCATGTCAAGCGATCCCGCCGCAAAGCGCAACCTGATTAGCAATGCGACACAGCTCATACGCGTGACCCGCGGTCGGGGCCTCATCTTTAGTTCAGAAGCGAAGAGCGTGCTAGGCATACGCGCACCAAGCGATGTCATCAACCTGGCTTCTGTTTGGGGACTCGGCACAGAGAGAGGGAAAGACGGTCTTACAAAGGAGCCCAGGAGCGTAGTCGAGTATGCGCGACTGAAGCGCCAGAGCTTCAAGGGCATCATAGATATTGTCTATGGTGGTGAGAAACCAGCGCAGAGCTCTGCGGCCGGGGGCAAAGACAAACAAGGCCACAAGGGGAAAGCAAACAAGAACCAGAACGGCAAGCGGCCAGGCGAGAGCTTAGAGGGCACTCCCCTGCACGAGACCAAGGCGGAAAAGCCAATCTCGAAGCGCCAGCAAGCCAAGAACAAAAAGGCAAAAGTACAGGAGGGAGGTGAAGAAGTGACAGGATCTTGAAGAAGGAGCATTATGACTCTATCCAAACAGACGGCAGATGATACCCATAGACACGAGCAGCAATGCACAAGAACAGTCATACCCACACCTTTGTATTCTCCTCAACATTACTACCTCACAGGAACACTCAATGTTCAACTGCTACAATCAACTATATAACATAGAAACTAACAAAAGATAGACCATTGATGTTGTGGAATCTGAGATATCTACCACCACCACACCGCCGCCTGGACCTCCGGCGTCGGCTTCACTAACCTCCTTCCGAGATTCACCGTAACACGACTCTGTAGTGCAACAGTGCTGATATCGAAGGGAAGGGGCTCTTCAGCGGGCGTAGGCGCAGGCGCGCCGGCTGCGACTTGGCTCTGAGCCTGTGCGCTTGTTGTTGCTCTTGGAGAGGGAGAGGAAGAAGTTGCTGATGCAAGCGATACCTCGACAGATGGTGTGACACTTGCAGATGCAGATGCTGATGTCGCAGACGCTGAAGAAGCAGAAGCAGAAGCAGAAGCAGAAGCAGATCCACTAGCCATCATAGTAACACCCGCTCCGGCCGCACTCGTCGTAGTTCCTGCGACAAGGCCAGGCCGAGTCAGTGTAGCCGAGTCGATAGCTACGGTGCTGCTTGAGCTGGTCGAAGCAGCCTGCTGTGCTCCAGGGGGTGGCGAACCCCCAGCTTCAACCGTTACCGCACTGCCCACGACAGTTTGCATGGTACTCTGACTCATTGTTGGCGCGCTGCTCATGGATCCTAGTTGGAAGGGCTGGGCCTGTGGTGCGGACATGGGGAAAGATCCAGCAGGACACAAGCAAGCGCAGTTACACTGAGAAGCTGCTGTAGCGGCGGCTGCGCCACCGGATCCTGCGACGACAGTGACTGCAGCCGCGGCTTTTGTAGTTGTTGTAGCTCCCGCAAGGCCGGCGGCGGTTCCATTGCTTCCTTCGCCAGCGACAACAGTGACCGCAGCTGCTGCCCCACCTGAGGATGCAGTGCCGTTCGTTCCAGATCCTGAGCCAGCGACAACTGTAACTGCGGCTGCTGCTCCACCTCCACCAGAAGCGCTGGCAACTCCAGCAGTACTGTTTCCATCGGCTTTGACTGTGACTGCCATGCCCACTGCAGTTGTTGTCGTTGCAGCAAGGCCTCCGGCCGTAAGTTTGGCCGAGTCGATTGCTGCAGTACTGGCAGAAGTGGAGTTTGAGGCACCTTGAGCGCCAGCTGCGAGCTCTGATCCGGCCGATACGGTCACGGCAGCTGCAGGTGCCATGGCGGCTGCTGAACCCTTCGGTAGCGTTAGCGATGTACAGAATAGAACATAACTCAATAACGTACCGTAGAGTTCTTGTTTTCCGCTAGACTGGCCGTCGGCATAGGCTCAGCAGCGGGCATAGCGGCCCCCTTAGCACCCATGCTGCTGGAGTTTCCAGCAGCCATACCTCCCACCTGGGAAGGCGCATTCGTCCAGGGAATAGGGGTCACTTTTGGCAAAGCTGACTTCCCAGCAGGGAAAACTGTCTTCGCCGCCTTTGACGAAGCGGGAGCCTCTGCTGGTTTCTCAACGGCGGCGGATGATGCTGACGCAGTTGCTACCACTGGTGTCTCGACAGCAGCTTTGGAGGATGCAGCTGGTGCCTTTTCGGCAGCTGATGATGAAGCGGATGCTTCTCCTTTCGCTGGAGACGATGCCGGTGCTGCCTCTGCCGGTGCTTCCACCTTAGCCGAAGACGTCGTAGTCGGGGCCTCCGCTCCTGCCGGTGATGAAGCAGGTGCTTCAGCTGGTGCTTTTGCGGCGGTTGATGATGAAACAGCAGTTGCTTCTCCGGCAGCTGATGAGGATGCTGATGTCGCTTCAGCTGGGACGGATGGCAATGCTGCTGCTGGGGCTTCTCCAGCGGGTGGCGTCGCTTTGGCTGCTCCCTGCGGCGCTGCTTCGACCAGCGTTGCTGCAATCTCCTGGCCATTGGGTTGAGTGACGATAGTCTGAACTATCTGAATAGTCTGAAAGTTACTACCATTTTGTGGTGCTCCAGACGGGGATGGTAGTTGACCTTGTCCATTCGGTGCGAGTTGGTTCGCAAGATCTCCAGCAATATCGGCGCTGCCACTCTGACCAGAACCGGGTTTGGGAGCCAGCTGGTTTGCAAGATCCCCAGCGATGTCGCTCGACTTGATGTCTCCTCCTGCTCCTTCGATAGCACCCTGTGACGTTCCTTGCGCACCACTCTGGCCCTGCGGCTGCGGCGTGCTGGTTTGGTTCCTCGATGGACTCTGCTTTTGCCCATTAAGCCCAATGAGAATGTCGCCAACGGTCGTAGAGCCCCCACCAGCGATCTGATTTGCGAGGTCTCCACCAACATCACCCGAAGTGATGTCTCCGTTCCCACTCCTTTGGCCTTGTCCTTGCCCTTGCGCGAGCCCATTCAATAAGGCGTTTGCGTCCAGGCCGTTTTGTGCAAACCTGGCGGCGATATTTCCATTGTCCAGTGCACTGGCGAGTGCTCCTGTATCCCGTCGTTGCCAGTCGAGTCCCGAAACCAAGTTGTCGATACGTCTGCCCGAGACTTCGGTTCGTATGTTAGTATTGTGAAGGTCAAGTACTGCCTGAGTGACCGTCTAAACATAGTCAGTGAAGAGTTTCTACAGGCAAACGGCATACATACTGCACCGATGAGCAGCAGGGCTGGCACCCAGGACGACCGAGTTCTTGTCATGGCGATATCTCTGATGAAGCGAAAACCAGGAACGATGGAAAAGAGAATTAGTAATTAGTACATCAACAGTCCAGCTGGAATAGAATCGAAGGCGATGTCGCAGACATGCAGAACCGCTCAGTACCTGCACAGCAGAAGACCGAAGAGTTGAAGATGGAACGGAAACGTGTGGACACACAATAGAAACAGGTAGTCCGGATGCAAACGAATGTAAGCTTCCGATAGTGCGAGAGCGTGCCAAACCGTTCAAAGGTTCATGACTGAGGCGGAAACTATCCTACTTAACGGGTCCGACATGGCAGCCCCGCTCAGCATGTTTCTAACCGTGTGGTGCTGGTTTCGAGCCTTCGCGGCTACTCGAACCGTGTTCAGGTGCGTCTCAAGGGTCGGAACGATGTTCCTCAAATGGAGTCCCAGCGCGCAGTAGTGCAGCCGGTGATGGCATTGTCGGGTCAACCTAACCATCAAGGTTTGTTGCAGACTAGTAAGGTGCGATCCATGATCGACAGGCCCACGAACAGCGACTTTGATGGTAGTCAAGCTTCACGATCGTCTGGCCAGCCGCTATGGTGATGAAGTCTGACACGCGGTGTGCGCGAGGCGATGGGGTTCACACTGGAAGCGTTTCACTCTGTGGAACATGGCGTATTCTTCCTTCCGCTCGTGCATGAACGGAATCGATCTTCCATTACCGATTTATTTCCGCTCAATTGCCCGTGCGATAGAAAAGGCTTATGAATCGCGACGCTGCAAAGTCGCGTTGTTCTGTGAAGCATGCGTACCTAGGTAGGGCTGGTGATCGCGGGAGAAAGTCGTGCCTAGTAATCGTGGCTTGGCGACCGATGACGTGCGTCATTACCCTGGGCCTGACGCTTGCAGCCCCTGGGGCCAACTTCCATCGCAAAGAATACGATTCTCGCTCGTCGGAGTCGGCCAAATTCTGCCAGCGCAGCGTGGAATGTTCGGCTTCCGTAGGTAGCGACGTAGCTGTCAGATCTAGGCTTCTGTATATGTAGGCGGAGCTCTGCTGTCAAGGTTCGCGCACACAACAGCAGCACCGTCCAAAGGTCATCATGGCCGCCATACACGTCCTCGATGACTATTATCTTGCCATCACCTTCCTCGTCACTGTTGCGTACCAGCTGATCGGCTTTGCGATTGCCTTTTCGTTCAAGTTCGACAAACTTACCGACTTCGCCGGCGGCACCAATTTCATCCTTCTTGCCATTATCACGCTCTCGTGTAGCGAAAACCGAGGCGATGCGCGCAATATTGTCGTTTCGTTGTTCATCATGCTATGGGCGGCAAGATTGAGCGGCTTCCTCCTTTTCAGAATTCTCAAGACTGGCAAAGATGATCGCTTCGACGACAAGAGGGACAAGTTCTGGTCGTTCCTCGGATTCTGGGTATTGTGAGTAGCTACAGACGTCAGCTGGATGTTGTTGCTGATGGATTACAGTCAAATGTTCTGGGTCTGGACTGTATCCATGCCGGTCACTATCCTGAACTCGCCAAAAGTTACCCGGTTCAATCAGCCAGACTTTGGAACAGGATGTGACATCGCTGGCATTATCCTATGGTCAATCGGGTTCATCATGGAGAGTGTTTCCGACGTCCAAAAGTACAGGTTCCGTACTGCTCACGGTAGCGATGGCGCCGTATGCAATGTTGGTTTCTTTGCCTGGACGCGCCACCCAAATTACTTCGGCGAGATAATTATTCAATTCGGTAGGTGTTGTTCATTGAGATTCTTTGGACCGAAACTGATTATGACAGGTATCTTCACGATCGCTGTATCCCCGGCTGCAAACAACTACGTCTCGGGCGGTGCATATGATGCACTGTACGCTTCTATTCTCGGTCCATTCTTCCTGACTCTCCTACTCATGTTCGTATCCGGCCTTACGCTGCAGGAACGACCTGGCGCAAAGAAGAGATACGAGAAAGGCAACCGATGGCCCGAGTACGAGCAATACCTCCACCGGACGAGCATTCTCATCCCTTTCCCGCCACAGCTATACGCCAAGATGCCCGTCATTCTAAAGAGAACCATCTTCCTCGAGTTCCCAATCTATGTCTTTGATCCGGCCAAGCATGCAGACCAAGACAAAGTGCAAGCTAGAAACGCGGAAGAAGGTCAAACCAGACCAAGTGATGAGCAAGGCCTCAGATCTTGAAGTATCAGATGTTCGATATGATGATACTCCTTTACCGATTTTCAACTTTTGTACAACCACGATACAGTTAGAGCGCTTCGTACCGCATAATCGTAATTCAAGCCTCTTCAAAAAAGGCATGCCCAAATTAAGACTTGTATTTGATTGTGTAAACTCCTCGCGAGGCTATCAAAACTCTACGCCTAGGGTAATAAACCATAAGCCGGTTTCTAGAGTGTGTGTTGTGTATATGATGTGTATAACGACGCAATCTGATACCACGCGTGGCCCGCTCACTGCCCCTGCGTTAGGGGGGGCAAGAGCTACAAGACTACAGATCCCAGCAATCCTCGTGCAGCGCATCTCTCGCCAAAGCTTCCACCGACCTCCGAGCAAGCCGTGTCCATGTCGGCGATGACATGTGAGAATGCAATCACCAGGTCGAACAGTGGGATACAGCTCGCTTAGTCAGTCGCTGGGCGAATCAATCCACCCGGCCTTATCGCGCGAACACTGAAGATCACCTCACGCCATCGCATAAACCACACCCACGGAACAATGAGAAGAGTCAAAACCATCGAAATTTGTACCTCATGCTCGCATCTTTCCTTGGCTCATCCTCTTAGTTGGACGACTAGCAGCCATGAGCCTGCTGGCGCCTGTTTTCAACTCGGGAACGACTTCCATCCCGCGTCGCCAATCGATTAGAGCACCTGGAGATGCGATTGCGTCATTGCGTCACTCTGAGATGGCCTGTTTGTAGGACTGCATGAGTGAATATAAGAGCCTGAAAACGCGCTTCGCCCTGCCGTTCGACCATCCTAGCCTATCCTACATCCTTGACACCAATCCTTTGTCATCTCAACAAGACGACATTTGTTTCCCCAATAATTGCGAAAGCTAAACCATCAGAATGACTACTACCCCGATTCACTCAACTGGCCGTGGAGGTACACTTTACAAGATACTCCAATATGCAACAGGAAAAGCTAATCGCTGATGCAGGCGCCGGCAACATTGGTCCCGATACCAATGTCTACACTGATGGAGGCATGGTTCGCGAAGGCGTGCAAGGCGAATCTCTCGATGGAGAGTTCTCCACTGGCCGTGGGGGAGCTGGCAACATTGGAAAGTCGCCTCGCGTTGGGCCGCAGTCTGACGAAGGTCGTCGCTCAGTAGACATGGTTCCTGAGATCAACCAGCGTAACGCGCAGGAAGAGTTCCACACCGGCGTACGTCGTATAATATGAGTTATTCCGAGTTCGACTGACACGACTACAGCGAGGTGGAGCCGGAAACGTCTACAAGGAGAAGCACGGCGGCCACAGCCAATCACCTGATCGCAAGGGATTGGGCGACAAGGTCAAGGAAGTACTTCATTTGGACAAGAAGAAGGAGCATGAGCCTTCTCCTTTGGCGCAGAATACGACTACAAACTAGATATGATACCCAAGTCAAGCGACTTTCCTGGAGGACTGGTAGTGGTATGAGCGTTGGACATCGATGATACCTCAGGCTATGGTCTCTGACTATGAGACAGCCTTATTTTCCATTTGGTAATTAATAGACACAGACACTCTTTCAACCATGTCCCTAAGTTTTGTATGATCTTCCTAGATTGATGTCTGCATTGTGCCTGACTATGGTGGGATGAACACTAGCGCGGACCACGTGGGGTAGTCGCGATCGCAAGTCGCGTCATTGGGCTCCAGAAAATCCACCAAACTTCACACCTCGACGACACCTTTGCGCAACATCACAATGAGTTCCAACGAACATGATGCCGAGGCCCTCGTGCGCTCCGATGACCCAAGTCACCCCGCGAATCACATCTGCACGCTCTGCGCAAAGTTTTACAGCTTGGGCTGGGTACGATGATCTCCAGGCGTCGGGAGGACGCGGACGAAGACACGATCGAGTGATGGCTAACACGGAGATTCCGCCAGGTGACGGGCACTGGCGGAGGAACAAGCATACGCCATGAAGACAAGATTTACATTGCGCCCAGCGGCGTACAGAAAGAGCTCATGAAGCCTACCGATATGTTTGTTATGGACTTCAACAGCAAGGAGTACTTGAGGAGACCACAGGTATATCGCGCGATGCCGGACCATGGGAAACAAGCTAAGACAGTGCTAGGTCCTCAAACCCTCAGCGTGCACGCCTCTCTTCCTTGCGGCCTTCGAACGCGGCGCTGGCTGCTGCATCCACACACACTCGCAATGGGCCGTCCTCGTGACCCTCCTCGTTGAGCGCGATTTCGGAAAAGACGCATGCTTTGAGATCGAAGAGATTGAACAGATCAAGGGCATACCGAAAGGAAGAGGGAAGCAGGGTAACCTAGGTTACTATGACCGTCTACGTATACCCATAATCGAGAACACCGCGCACGAGGAGGATTTGAGGGAGAGCTTGGAGGAGGCGATGGAGAAATACCCCGATTCGTACGCGATTCTTGTCAAGAGACACGGCATCTACGTGTGGGGAGATAACGTACACAAGGCGAAGACGCAGTGCGAGAGTATCGATTATATTCTTCAGCTGGCAGTGGAGATGAAGAAGCTGGGTCTGCCATGGACGAAGTGAAGAGACGGAGATACTCTGGGCGGACTTGGACGTAAGTGGAAGGGCAAGTATATGAGGACTTAAGAGAAGTCCTTAGCTGTCATATCTTTCCCAATCGTTCCGCCTTCGATCTCCTGCATCAACCAAAGATTTACAGTGATATCTTCAGTGTTTTAACATGAAACTATCGAGTCCTGCCCTCACAGTCTCTACCAAGTAGGTCCTACTCACGGAACGCAACTTCGACTCCCTCTTCGTGAAACGGCGCCCACGAAACTTGAGTATTAAAACTATGTTTTCCCTGAATCCCATTCGCATGATACGAACACGCAATCACGATCTTACGTAGGTTAGGAAATGTTGTCAGTAAATCAGGAACCACCAGTCGTACTACGCTCCGCGGATCCTCTTCCATAAGATTGCAGTAGTACTGATAGGAGGTTTGAGTCATTTCAACATCCACCAGCGCGTTGCGAAAGATCATGGTTGATGTAAGTTGGGGCACGTTTCCGAGTGGAAGTTACGGTTTGGAGAGGGTGCTTGTGACCCTGCGCAGATGCAAGGGGTTAAAAAAGCTGTATCTGGGAGAGCTTAGGGGCCTATGGGCCAGCAGCAAGGAGTTCGCTCGTGTGAAAGAAGCGAAAGTTGCGGCGGCGAGGGGCCAGAAGTGTGATATTAAGGTGATTTTTGCGTAGCCACATTCACTCGAGGACCTCAAGTGAATGTAGCACTGGTTAGGGAGACAGGCCAATCGTTTTGGCTGCGTTCGTTGAGGTGAGCCTCACTGCAGCAATCACGATATCACCCCGTGTATTCTAATAGATTAGGATGTCGGGTGAATTGGTGGCATTGCACGTGTAGGCCAAATGTTTCTTTTGCGTGTTAATATGCCAATCTTCTACCCTTTTACCTTCCGCAAATACGCGCCTATACCTTGATCGTCGACCACTATGCTAATAGATTCAACTAAGGAAATCAACTGCCAAGAAGCTTCCATGGAGCTTTCAGGAGGACTTCATGACATGGACCGACCAAGCACTTCGCATGCGGAGAGAGTGCGTCGGTAAGTTCAAGAGTTCACACTTCCGCTATATCTTACTTACAATCTGACAGAACTCAATTGAACCAGGCAAACTCTCCTCTTCTCCTTCTGCCACCAGAGCTTCGTGACATCATATACGAGTATGTATTGCGTATCGAAAGGATAGAGGTGATAGCAATAGCGAAGAGAGATTGAGCCGGGATCAAGCAAGATCCCCTTGCCCTTCTTCGAAGCTACTCGCAGATCCACGCAGGGATCGTTATGCTGCCTTACACTCTCAATGTCTTTACTATGAAGGGTTAGATAGGACATTTCAATTCATGGAAGCTGCTTGATCATGTCGGCCAGAAGCAACTACAGGTCATTGAAAGGATGCAACTCAAGACATGTCGGGGAAGTATAGTCCTAGGGATAGAGAACAATCTCGCCCGTTTCAAGGGCTTGGAATTCATTGAAGTATGGGATGGCCATAGTAGATGGAACGGGGATCTGATCCGACGGATACATATGTGTTTGCCAGGCGTTGTTATTCCTAAGAGTAAGGCGGTTCGCTGGAAACCGCGGAGAGGAGGTGGGGAAACTACCTAGGGAAGTTAGACATCGAGTATTTGCGATACTCGTAGTGCCTGAGCGACTGGGGCCAAGTAACAATTTACTCAAGAGACACATATCTTGATCTATGACTCGACAAATCGGATGAAATAAAAGTAGATTCATAGATATGCGATAGATATGAGGATGAATCTGCACAATATCGTGGCGCAAATGACTTTCGCGACAACCCTTGTTAGCTACGCATTATATCATCAATCCTGGCGTGCGCTAACCAATGTCAATATTCCTGCGCGGATGTTGCCCATGCATCTAACATCCATCTACGAAGCCAGAGAACATGCCTCGCTGATCGCAAAGGTGTATCTCTCTTGCGTTACTATGATGCACACTGTTCGAAAAGTATGAGTTGAAGTTTCATAGCTTCCAAGGTTCACAGAAAGACCGGTTCGCCATTACCACACCTGCTACTGGCCTACCATCCTTGCGCCTCTATGGCTTCACAACAGATGGTATTGGTTCAACTTATAATGTTACCCGGTGAGTCTTGTTGGTCTTTTCATGGCCGGATGCAGTCCTGCAGGTGAGTCACCTCTATTGCGTTCCTGGTTCTCCCAACCAGCGCGAACCACTAGTGAGTATATCGAATGTAATCATCCACAAAATCCCAGGAGAGGAAGAGTCACATCAAGCTATATAAGATTTATTGAGGCCGCCCTACTACAATCATCACTCATGCCCTGTATGCTACCTGCATCCTCAAATATGTCGACAAGCAGCTCTACCCAGTGAATTGAATCTCCATGGATGCCTACGACCGGAGCAGAGAACACCTACTCGACGCAGTTACAATCTCCACTATTCCACATACCTCGAGAACTTCGCGACGAAATCTACGAACGCTATGCAGATGCCAGGCGATCGTACGACTACAACAAGGAGACGAATCAGTTGCACTATATAGATGAGTGTGCGCGAACAGAGAATCTCGGGCTGATGGTGACTTGTAAGATCGCCGCCGAAGAGATGAAACAAGTCGCTTTCCAGAAAGCCGAGTTTAGTACACGGTGCTCTGCGTACGACATTCCGGAATTCATGGGGCTACGCTCAAAGGCGGCTCGACTCCACTACAGTAAGTTGGACGGCCACTATCACCATCTGGAAGTCTTGCTAATAGAGTACCGTCATCTAGTGATGAAGATGATTCAAACGTAGAGGCAACGTATGTTAGTCTGTGTCGCTGAATTGTTGAAAGCCTCAGATTTTGCCGACATCGAGGCGCGTTATCCAGAAATGGGTATATTCCTTAGTGACGAACTACCACAAGCAGTTGCTTAGCAAAATGACCTTCTGAGACTTTCGATGACTCGTATTCGGGGGGATGATGCCCTCTACCAAGCATGTATCGACGCTCTACTGTTTGCCCTAGTCGGCGCAAAAAGTCGCAATCTTGAGAAGTTTGCGCGGCTGACGAGCAGAGTTTTCGGCAAAGGACTGTGTCCCATCGGGAATTCCGTGGGAGACCATGACCAGCACAATCTCTTCTACGACGGATCGCTGAGTGAAGTACTTTCATGGACATCTGACTCATGGCGGATACTGGGAGAGGAGTACATATCGCGGTTGGAAGCTCTGCTCTGTCAGATTCAGGTTCCACCTTGCGAGCCACCTCAACCCATGTGTTCTGACCTCGACCACCAATTTATGAGGAACACGAGGTGCTACTTCTCTGCTGCAGCTGTAGCGAATGATTACTGTAAGCAATTCTTTTCCTACTGCGATCCATACATTCGCTGGTATTTCAGTCGCATACAACTCTCATACCTGACATAGAAAGCTTACCTCTGTTAAATAGGCTGCTCACGACGTATTTGCTTGGACGTTGCGTGTGTGAAGTTGCAACTTCGAGCCGTACAAGTGATCTTGTGCAACAGCTTTGCTAACTCGTTCATCAGTACACGGACTTCCGCCAAAGCAGTGGTGCAATCTTCGCAAACTCGTCTTGAAAGAAGATCGCATGTCTCTGCTTGGTCCTGCCTGTCATGTGCGAGGACTGATACCGTTCTGCAATAGCAACCCGGCTCTTCGCGTTGAACGTCATATTGCGCTCTTGAGCAACGTGCTTCCGCAAGGATACTACCTAGGCAGTATGAATCCATACATACTGGGTTCTAGCTTCGTCTTTCCTTTCATTCCGTGGATCAAGGAGACTCTGTCGCTATCCACATATGACATGCCCCCCAACGCGTTTCAACTCATCATAGACGGAAGTACGAAGGAAGCGATCCATTCTTTTGAGCTCATCAAGTATGCTGCAGCTATACAGGAAGCTATGTTGATGCAAGCGCAACTCAATGGCGTGCAACCTACGACCTGGCTCCAAGATCCCCGCACATACGACAGGTTCCCATTGCCGTGGCACTTGCCAGCAGATTTCCCTGAAACGGTTCGCAGTATAAAAAACGACACATCGAACATAAGATTCATGGGACCTGTAGGTAGTTTATGGGATCCTGACACCATGTTTGTTGAGAGGAAAGACTGGGTGGAGACAGATTGGTTGAAGGAGTGGGATGACAAGATTGGGCTTGGCGCTGTAGATTCTACCTTCTACCAGGATGTCAAAGCTTGGTACGAGCTCTAGCTAGCAGAACTTTTGCGGCATCCTGAACAATATGGGGATTAAACGCAGCAGCAGATGCGCCAACATATAATGAAACTGCGGTGGTCCTTCATCTACAGCCTTGCCACCCCCCTCCCCTCCAACAAACCCTCAATAGTCTCCCTCCACACCTCCGCGGCCTCAGCACTAATAGCATTAAGATCATAGCTAACACCAAACCCTACAATACCCTCCGCACTAGTCGAGCTGCCAACCAAAAACTCATTCTCCCTCGCTCTAACCCCAATCTTCACATCGCGGAAGTCCGCGGCGAAGTCCTTCTCCCCCAGATTCTGAACATCGTATGTGCCGCGCTTGAAGAACGCAGCTAGAGGGCCGATGGACGAGACGCCACATGTCGCTCCGAAACCTGCTGTACTGGGTGCCAAAGAACCTTGAGGGTTTTGGAATGAAGGTGAACGACGCGAGGGCGGGAGTTTTGCTTCGACGCGTTCGATTTGCGCGATGTAGCCTGTTGCGAGGAGCCGGCCTGGTGAACCTTTGTCTAGTATACCTGCTGTACTCGTCTTTCCTTTTCCCTTGAGACGTTTTTGGTAGACTCTCAACTCGCGGTTCGCGTGCTTTGCTACTAGCCTGAAGCGTCCTTCTACGGGTAGGTCGGAGGATAAGAAGGGCATTACTATGCCCTCGCTAAAGGCGAGCATGCATGAGTCTGGTGGTGGTGGGTTTACGAAGAAGGCGCGGGGGTTTAGGGGGAAGGATGCTGTGAAGGGAGGGTGGTTGGTTGATGGAGAATGCTTTTCGTGGATGGCCATCATTGCTAGACCAGCGAGAGCGAAACAGCCAGCTCCTATGCTGACGTTTGCAGAGCGGCATAGGGATATCAGACGTGCTGAGGCCGCAGGCGAGAGCGATGCGGCAACATGGCCGCAGGACATTGGAGGGCGGCTTGAGGGACTGTAGTCGAAGATCTCAGCGAACTTGGGCTCGAGTGGTACAGGCTCTTCTAGCCTCTTCTCTCTCCGCAGTGGATTTGTAAAGGTAGGTGGTAGTCCTCCTTTCTTCACGTGTCTCAGCACCCTGATCAGCGCCCAGAACCAGCGCTGTCTCGCTTTGTTGCCTGCGATTGGTGGGTACAGATCTTCTTGAGCGGCTGGTAGGACTATTTTGATCTTTTCTGGCATACGGAGGGACTCGATGTCTGTTAAGATGTCCTGAGATGGCTGGTTGAGGATGCGGATGAAATGGCTGAACCAACTGTACGCCGAGAGACCATCGGATATCTGATGCGCAATCACGATGAGGAAGCGCAGCTCATATGTTCCGTCTGGGAGCTGTCGCAGAGGTAAAACATGCAATTTCGATAGACATTTTGTGGGTTCGATGATGCGGGTTACGTTGTAGGCGTGGTGGTACAACTCCTTGTCGTTAACTTCCTCGTATGATTCTTCGATCCAAACAATGCTCTTCTCGACATCTTGAATAGCAGAATCTTGGGAATCGGGTACATCGACGGCGAAACCTCGCCTTCCTGTTTCCTGGTCGTCGTTCACTCGAGCCAGGAGTAGTGGGTGCTGGAGGCGAAGAGAAGTCCAGGCAAGCACTATCCTGCGCCTCAGCTCTGTTTTGAAGAACTTGTGTTGGATTGCCAATGTGAAGAGGGCGGTCATGTCTACGGCATGATTAGTTGCGTTCCAACGACATTTGAAGTGACGAGTAGACATTTCTTTGGGCCATTGAGAAATGAGCGTGCATCATTGTGAGAGATACTACATACCTGCCCGACCACCGTAATATGCGCCATCCGAGTCAAAAGAAGTCTCGACTAGCCCAAGCGGACGCTTGAACAACCAGGTGCCATCTGCATTGTCTGATAGCTTCCACTCGGCATAGTTTGTTGCGTATTTGTCCAACCAGTGGCCTTGCTCATGGTGTTGGGGTGTCATCACACTGTCCAGTTATTCAGTTCCAGTAAGACGATGGTCATGCAAAGGTTTTTCGCCACTTCTCAGGTGCGAACAATTGGAAGCACGGGCGTGTGTAAAGGATCAAAAAAGCGTATCAAGACGCGCACAATATATACAGGTTAAGATGTGATGGGGTCAGAAGTCGGAATCGGAGTGACCATGAGATTGTGAAATGAGCGGGTCGGCCAGGTCCGCTCGAGTCATGGATGTTGGTCGCTAAGATCGCGTCATTGCTACGACGACCCGTTGATGCTACATCACACTCTGATCATATACGCTGTTTTACATTGACACACTCTAACACATTAATAGTGTCTATTCTAATGGTAGCATGCAATTATGAGAACCCTTACAACGATAAAGCTCCTCCTTATGGCGCCGTGTATGTTTCTTCACGGACTGGGTATCGCCAACGCAACAATTTGATCAATCACCCCATCCTACCACAGTCTTCTAGACTACATCCTCCATCTCGTCCTCGCCCTCTGAATCGCCATCACCCGGACCCTCTGGCGCAGCTGCCTCTGCTTGCTTACTAGTATCGCGTTGGTTGTCGAAGACGGCCTGCCGCTTCCAGTTGCTCGCAAAGGGCCCAGACTTGACAAGCAGCGCAATGTCGCCAAGCACCTCCTTGAGATACTGTTCTGGTTGTTTTGTGCGCTGCTTGATAGCTTTCATCGGCCAGTACTGGTATTCGTCGAACAGCTGATGCAGCACGTCGATGAGGTCGGAGCGAGCCATACGAGCCGCCTTGTTCTGTTGTGACTTGGCCTTGGTCGTAGGCTTGATGAAGTTCTTGAAGCGGTTATTGAGGGTGATGGAGTTGTTGACGTCGGACACTTCGGTGTCTTTCGTGATAATGGTGGTGGTGTAGGAGCCTTGAATGGCTTGCTTGATGCGCGCGGCGCTGAAGTCCTTGAACTCCTTAGTTTCGAGAGGGTTCGCATTGTATTGCCTTGTCGCGTGGCCGACGAGGGCAGTCTGTTTGGGGATCGCCTTCTTGTACTTGCTCCGCTTCTGGACGCGCGCATTCGGATCTTGCACACCACCACCAAAGCCTCCATGCCCTCTCCCATAGCCAAAGCCTTGTCCCTTGAACCCTGGCAGATCCTTCTCTGTAAAGATGTATGTGTTGCCCAGTTGCGCTTCGGAAGCGGCTGCAGGATCGAGCTGGAAGGCAGAAGGCAAGTTGGACTTTGCGCGCCAACGATCGTCGAGGAAGACCCGCATAGGCTTGTCCTTGTCGATGCCGCTCGTGGTCGCAAACGCGAGGACTTCCCCAATCTGAATCTGATCATTGTCGTTCCCGTCGGCAACGTTTTCCCATTTGGACACTGCCTCGTAGAGCCAGTCCGGAATGCGCGTGAGCCAGACATCCTGCTCAGGATTGTCCTTGTTTATGCTCATCTCGCCGGTGTCCTCGTAGAAGTCATCGTCCATGAAACCTATGTCGCCTTCCGCCTTGATGCTGGGTTCTGCCTTGATGCCGTTCATGGTAGCGAAGGTGTGTTGCTGCCTGGGATGCGTTGGTGGTGATGATGAAAGATCGACTGACTGGGGCGCGCTCTTCCGCGACGCGCTTCCGCACTAGCGTGCCAAGCCCTTATCGATAATGCAGCTCGGAGAGGTCGCGCTTGCCCCACGTCTGCTGCCTATCAACAACCAACAGCACGACCGAACCTCGTTTGCAGCTACGGAGTTATCCTCTTGACCTCGGCGTCCATTCTCTCAGACCTGCTCAGGCCAAGCCTAAAAAGCCTTCTCAATCAATTCAGCTCATCCAACCTCCCACAATGACTTCACAAGCTGTCACCTCGGCCCTACAGCAGATTGAGGCGGCACCGGCCAGCGAAAAGCCGTCTCAGTACACTGCCCTCCTCCAGCAGATCATCGAATCATCGAACAATGTCGCCGCCGATCTAAACGCATACGCACAAACCCTTCTCGATGACTCACTCGGCATAGTTGTACTGCGACCACTCCTCGCTGCTTTCGTAGACGCGTTCCGGACGGTCAAGGACCCAGACGCCAGGATTGAAGTCGGAGAGAAGGTCATAACACTACTACAGTCCAAGGGCGCGGGCCAGTATGAGGAGCAAGACACGCAGATCAAGCATGCTCTGGCGGATGCGTTCGAGCAGAACGAGGACTTCAGACGGTCAGCGCAGACACTCGCAACCATAAACCTCGAGTCAACACAAAAGTCTGTCTCCGCGGATGACAAGGCGCAGGTCTGGATCCGGATAGTGCGGTGTTACCTGGAGGAAGACGATCCGACAAGCGCCTTCACACATCTGAACAAGATCAAGAACATCATATTCAACGTGCAAGACAAGGCAACCAAGGTTATGTTCCAATTGAGCCAAGCCCGCATCCTCGACTCGCAACGGTCTTTCCTCGATGCCGCGCAGGGGTACTACACCTTAAGCAACGAGCCGGTCGTGGACTCTGAAGAGCGCGACAACTTCCTCGGGAAAGCAATCATCTGTGCAGTCCTCGCTCCTGCTGGTCCGCAGCGTGGTAAGATGTTGGCCAAGTTGTACAAGGATGACCGAGCCAGTTCCGCCGACGACTATGCCATCCTCGAGAAGATCTTCTTGAACCGTCTCCTCACTCCTGCTGAGATCAACGCCTTCTCCGCTAAGCTCGAACCTCACCATCTCGCCCGGGCCGCTGATGGCTTGACTGTGCTGGACAAGGCTATTCTGGAACATAACTTGCTTGGTGCATCGAAGCTCTACAACAATATTGGATTTGATCAGTTAGGCGAGCTATTGGGCATCGACGCTGAGAAGGCAGAGGACTACGCGGCAAAGATGTTGGAGCAAGGTCGGCTTGCCGGATACATCGACCAGATCGACCGATACGTTTTCTTCGAGGGCGAGGCCAGTGGTGAGCGCAAGACAGGACACGCAGAGCGCGTTGTCGGCAAGGAGCTACGAAAGTGGGATGCCAACGTCACAGGCCTGGCAGAGGAGGTGGAGAAGGTCACTTCGATGATCCAGAACCAATATCCCGACTTCTATGCAGCGCAGGTGGTGCACTAGTCTCGGATCGATATTACGCAGCGATGATGAGTAGGTAAAGCATAAACGGCGTCCGGGATCGCATATACCCAATGTACACTTCGACATGAATACAAGCATAAGAGCTTGAGATCTTAGTCCCATTCCTGATACAGTGCATTCACGTAACAGTCCTGAGGCTGACATGCTCGTGATATCGGTACATATGATACATTCAAACACTCATAACGAGACATTGTCAATCCCGCCTCGATGCCACCACTATTGTACACTCTCCTTGCCGTCTTGCCCCAATACCGCCTCATACTCCTCCAAGCTCTTAACTTCCAAATCACTAATCTTCAAGACTGTGAAGTACATTTTGCTCTTAACATGCTTAACATGTCTCCGTCTCCTTTTGGTCTTCTCCTCTACCCTCAACGGCTCAGTTTCCACACCCACAACCCGGGCCCTGCATGTGAATAACCGCTCGTCGAGGTAAAACACCTTCTTCCCATGATCTGCGTTTCCCTTTACAGGCTCTGGTGCTTTTAACGTGTAGTCCCGCGATCCAATGTGTGTAGCGCGGTTTAGACGCAGAACATCGCCTGGTCGTACATGTGGCATTTGGAAGGGGAGGCGAAGCGTATCTCCGCGGGTGAGAAGATATGGGCGGCCATGTAGATGTGCGGTTATGTAGTGTGCTGGCTGCGATTGTAGGAGAGGAAGGAGCTTGCGGATGGAGGGTGTGAGGGTCTGCGAGAGGATGTCTGAGCGGGCGTTTGGTGAGGCTTTGATGTCATTTGTGGAAGCGGGGGCTGGGGCGTCTTTGGGGAGAGGCTGTGGTGTTTGAGCGCGCTCTTTGGCTTCGTCTGATATGCGGTGGCCGGATTGGATGAGCGGTTCGGGCGTATTCGATGTGTCGAGGTTGTGCGATACGGTTGTTATGCCTGCGCGGCGGAACGTCGGTTGGATGATCGCTCTGGATTCGAAAAGCGCATGGCGTGCGGAGCGAGCGAATAGAGCCATTACTAGGTTATGTGGGATGCAATGGCTGGGGTAGCTGCTGAAGAACGCATCTTTGGTGTTGCGGGAGTCCGATGTTGAAGAATCCCGCATCGCGCTAGTGGGGGCTAGTGCCGAACTTTTTGGAGGCAAGGCGGCTGGTGGAAGAGACTCCACTCCACTACCACCACCCTTACAGCATACACAGAGGTAGTCGCCATGCCTCAGAACGAGTATATCGAGCGCTTTACGAAGCAGTACGTCTACACCGATCTTGCATCTCGCACCCCGCATCGCCTACCTCGGCACCAATCCTGCGTCTCGCGATTTGCGCTTTGCGCCTCAACACCAAGAACACATAACTAACTCTATCACAACAGGCACGGAAAGCGCTTCGATCACGATGAGCGTCAACGGAAGAAGATTGCCCGTGAAGGGCACAATGCTTCGAAGAAGGCGCAAAACTTCCGTGGTCTGAGAGCCAAGCTGTACGCTGAGAAGCGTCGCAAGGAGAAGATTCAGATGAAGCAGAAGATCCGCGCACACGAGGAGAGGAGTAAGTGTCCTTGTACTGTAAAACATGAGACATACGCTGACCTTGTACCTTTTAGACGTCAAATCCAACGAAGCACCCGAGCCAGCCACCGACGCCCTCCCCGCCTATCTCCTAGACCGTAGCAACGAGAAGAACGCCAAAGCCTTGTCCTCAGCAATCAAACAGAAGCGCAACGAAAAGGCAGCACGTTTCTCCGTCCCCCTACCGAAAGTCAAGGGTATTTCCGAGGAAGAGATGTTCTCGGTCGTCAAGACAGGAAAGAAGACCAAGAAGAAGAGCTGGAAGCGTATGATCACCAAGCCCACATTCGTCGGTCCAGGATTCACGCGTCGTCCCGTAAAGTACGAGCGCTTCATCCGCCCCATGGGTCTGCGTTACAAGAAGGCCAACGTGACGCATCCTGAGCTGAACGTCACGGTTCAACTGCCCATCATCTCCGTAAAGAAGAACCCCCAACAACCCATGTACACCCAGCTGGGTGTCCTAACAAAGGGTACGATCATCGAAGTTAACGTGTCCGAACTCGGTCTCGTGACTGCTGGAGGAAAGGTCGTTTGGGGTCGGTATGCACAGATCACCAACAACCCCGAAAACGACGGTTGCTTGAACGCTGTTTTGCTCGTCTAAGCTTCTCGTTGATAGAAGGACGAAACGCAAACAATGCATTTGATGGCGTTATGTGGGTCAGTCAGCAAAATCGAATTCCAAGGCGTTGCGGCGATTACGAGAGAACGGGATTTGCTAGGCAGGCAAGAGGGAATATCGGCCGATGATGCAACTGAGCATGTATATCTTGGAGGACTTTTAGCTAGCAAACAAAAAAAGAATAATGATACCACATTGATCAAGCAAGCAATTGTGCAGTTCTCGAACTCACAAGTCCGTCGTCATGTTCTCATGGAGAAAGTTAAACTACTACAGATGGCCAACACGAGTGTAAGATGCTGGTGATGATTACGATGCTAGCTTAAATACCAATCCATGACCGCCCAATCCCGTGGTATCTTCCCAGCCCATCCATCTTTGCATAAAGAAAAACGCCAAAAAATTCTTTCCCGCCGAAGATACCAAATAGCTGGTTCACATCTACAAAGCGACATTATACGATAACATCACTCAAGTCCACATGCCTTCTCCTTCTAGCCACATCCCCTGCTAGAACCCTCCCATCGTTGTCCAGCGCCTCTTCACCCGCCCAATCCACAACAATCTCATCGCGCGTCTCGTCGTCAAAACTACCCCTCCTCCCCGTCTTATCCGCCCAGCCCGTGCGTTCAAGTTCGATGATACCGCCGAACCTTCTTTCTCCATTCGCAACGAAGAGAGACTGGCCATCAGGCGTGAACGACACACCACCTGCTGGGCCAAAGAAATCAAAAGTCTGTTTCGATTCCCACGTCTGTGCGTTGATGATGTTGATGAAGTCGTCTGCTTCGGTGGCAACGAGGACACGGGGGCCAGAGCCGATGGGGGAGAAGTGTAAAGATCTAGGGACGCTGAGTTCGCTCTTCATAACTGCGAGAGGCTTTTCCCAGTACCGCGCGTCCCAGACGACGATGGTGGAGTCCTGGGCGGCGGTGGCGACGTGGATGCCGTCGTCTGCCCAAGCACAGGCGAAGGCGTCGTCGGTGTGCGAGTTGAGTGTTTCGAAGGGTTGACCTGTTTCGGCGTTTGTGATGAGTGTTTCTTGGAAGTCGCCGACGACTACGCGCATGCGCCCGTTTGGACTGGTGGCTGAACAATTGACGGCTGCGGGGTAGAGGAACGAGTGGATGAAGCTGTTAGTACCGCAGTCGAGCACGCGGAGCCGGTGGTCATTGGAACAGAGGACGGCTTGGGGGGTGTAGGTTCGCCGTGAGGGGAAGAGGTGCATGTGGTTTACTATGCGCGACTTTGTGTCAGTCGCAAAGTCGGTGGTGCGGCCGAATGTACAGGGCGAGCCGTGCGTGGAGGAGAGGTCGGTGATGGCGTACTCGCCCTCGAAAGCACCAGCGATGAGTACGTCGCCTTGGGAAGCGATAGTGGTGATCGATGCATCGAGAGCCAGGTGCTTGCTGAGGTCTACGACGGCATCTTCGGATGTACCTTCAGCGTCTGTGTGAAGTACTTGATGACCTTTTGCGTAATAGACGTCATTGCGGGACGTGGCTGTCAGAACATTTCGCAGCTGGAAGTGAGGAACGAAAGCACGGGGGCTGGTGTTGATCCTTCGGAATTGGAAGAAGCTTTCTGTGTTGGGTGTTGAACGAACGTGCTGAGATGAGTTAGCTAGGGAGCTCATCAGACATAAAGAAGCTCGTTTCTCCTCCAGCTATACCACACCCTGGAAGGATCTACCGTGTTCTTCACAAACGATGATGGAACAAAATATGTATACTCCCAGGATGTGGTATACTTGGAGTAAGAAACCACTTCCTCCTACTATGCTTACCTTGCGAACCTGCTTCACACTATGAGGCACCCTCTGGCGCTCATGTTGCGACCTTGCTCTCCGTACCGCAGCCCTAGTAGTCTTCCGGGCGGTCCAATCAATACCCTGGTAATCATACTCATCACCCTTGAGATCCTCTCGGGTAATGAATTCCGGCACCTGAACGAGATCCAAACCAGGCACAACACCAGGCTTCCACTGCCCGTAAAAGCGGTGGAAGTAAGACGTGATGGGACAAAAGGCCGCCCGGTCCTGTATACTCAGATGCGGTTCGTTGAGTGTTGGCGGTGGCTCAAGTAACAGGTCAGTACCGTATGGCAGGTTGCCTACTATGGTGACCGGCGCAATGAAGTGTGTAGTGGACGTATGGTGCTGAGGTATGCTGGATCCCGGGAACATGTCGAGAGCGGTGTATGTGACATAGGATGGATGGACTGGCCCGAAGCCAAACATGTCTTCTATTGTTCCTCCCTCATCCAGCGAGGGGTCCTCATCGTCGCTGTTTGCTCCTGCTTGATGCGATTCGGGCATGGCTTCCATGTAATGCTGGTAGTCCTCTAGCGATATCCCCCCACCATCGTCATCGTCGTCGATGTCGTCCTCGTCGTCACCGGGTGGTCTGTTGTCGGAGAGAGTCGCTAGCGTCACAGCAGCAGCCAGTGCGTTGGGTGAGTGCGGCCAGTCTCCATGGGCTGGGTTGGCGTGCGGCGGCGTTGTGGGATGTGTGGTGGAGTGTGGCGCGGTCCAGTCGTGCATGCTGGCTATCGACGCCCGCTATCCGCCTGATAGCCAGTGCAGCGGGGCCGCCGAGGCAGTTTCTTGGGGTAGTTGCGTATGCGACGAGATGGTCGGCTGGTGTAGATGTAGAGAGGCGTTGGGGCGCAAGGTATAGGCTTGTCTGGCGTGGGGGAGGCGACTAGGCCGAAGCATAGGCTCGGCGCAGCGAGACAGGCAGAATGCAGCAGTTAAGTCCCAGGGCCTAGGGGCTGACTGGCTAGGCTCTTCGCTTCGCAGGCTGACTGGGTCGCGTTCGACGCTCGACCTGGCTATACAGGCGCTGCATGCGACAGAGGTACGTCCAGGCTAATTGTGGGGTTGCTTCTGCGAAGTCACAGTCGGGTATTGGCTGCGGGAGAATTGGGTTGGGCTGCAGGGCAGGGCAGGGCAGGGCAGGGTGACGGTCATGAATATGGCTATGCGCGTCAGGACGGCTTCTGAAGCTCCAATGCCGTCAGATATATATGCCGCCCTCCACTTCGTCGAATATTCGCATCCAGCCCTCCTCCGCGGGCCCTCTAGTTTAGTCTGAACACGGGGGATCGGACAGCCCACCCCCAAGCCTGACTAGCGACTCCACCATCTCTCAGATCTCCAGGCGTTAGATTGTGTATTCACGCTGCTCGTCTCCACGCTGTCACTAGGCGCTCAGAGTTAGGCGGCTGCGGCGTGTCCACGGACCGTGATACAACTCACATGGCACTGCCAACACGACAACCTTCTGGAGCCAAGGCCCGGCAACGAGAATGCAGTGGCCACTCACCATTACACACCCAGGCCCATATCTGCTCTTGCCAGGCCTCTTTTGGGACACAGACAGCACACCAGCTTCGCTAAGCTGATGTTTTGGGTGACGTGCTGTGCGCCGGCCCACGGTTGCACGGCTATTTCGTGGAGCAAATCAGACGTCTGTTCCCACCGCGCGCCTCCCCAGACTGTGGCTCATACGCCGTTTTTGTCTCCCCTCGCCGTTCTGCCTGTGGACAACGGTGCTGGCACTCCACGACAGCAAGCCACACATCGCTCCAGTGAGACTCGAACCACCCAGTGGGGGTGCGGGGCGCACAGGGCGGATCTTGAGACTGCAAAACAGCACAGGAACACTGATGCGACGTCATTCATCAAAGTGGTATTTCAGCATCGGTATGCCGTGTCTCGCGAGAGCTGACGACATGCCGTAAGAATGTATTACTAGTGCGAGGTGCCTACGTGACCCGACGGCGAAGTGGAAATTCTACGATCTCATAACGATGACAGAAATGGCCTGCTAAAACGAACACCCCAGAAATGCAGCAAATCATGTAGTACATATGCAGTCCCCTCCTACGCGACGCCTCATTGCGAAATCAATTATCATAGTACTGATCGTATCCCTGCTGCTGCTGTTGCTGCGGTGGCCACCCACCAGCCGATGTCGCCGCTGGTGTCTTGAGTCTTCGTTCTGTTGGTGCCCAACGTCAGTGACTGCATTATCGCGAGAAGTTGTGTTCCTTACCTGCTTCAAAGTCATGCCACCTGCGCATCGTGATTTTGCTGCTGTCGAACTCTCCTTCATACTCCAGGCCCGCCTTCTTCGTCTTTTCGCCCGCCGTCTTTCGAGTATCTCCCCAACTGAAGTCGTCAAACTTCCAGAAGGCATACGTCGGAAGCACAAAATTCCAAACAGGCAGTGACAGCAGATAGACGAACATCCAGGCGACGTAGGACCATCGATGGGCCGTTACAATGATGAGGACCGCGGGTAAACCAAGAATGAGCGCTAGCAGGATGAGGGGTATGACGGGAGCTTCGGTGTGGAGGATGGCGGCTTTGATAGCGATAGCGACTGGACGTGGTCAGCAAAGCCAGAATTTCAAGACGGGTACGGGGGCTTACTTAGGTAGAAGGTAAAGGCAATGGCGGCCGGGAGGACCAGGGTTCCGATCAACTCGATGAACACAACGAACTGCATGCTGAAGCAGAAGGTGCCACACAGATCTCGCACTAGCACAAGCTCCATCAGGTTGTGGACCGTACTATTAATCCATCGTCTGCGCTGTGACAGCAAGACTTTGAACTCGTCCGGTACAGTGGTTTTGCAAACGGCCTGCGGCACAAAAACCTGTTTCCGCTTGGGGAACGTCTTGAGCATCAGTGTCGACAGATAACGATCTTCACCTAGTAGTAGCAGGTTCTTCTTGTGCAACGTATCGACCACGTTCTCCGAGTAGTGTTCGACGACGTCAGGGTTAGCAAGGATCGGGACCCAGTAGTTCTGACCACCTTTGGGAGCCTTGATGCGGTACATGCAGAAACAACCTGGCAAGCAAGTGACACCACCAAAGACCGACTCGAATGACTTTGCCAAGTGGTGGGAGATGAAGTATCTAGTACGATTAGTGGCGCGATTGTCAGACACGGCGAATGCACTTACTCAAACACCTGGATCATGGAGACCCATGAATCCCGCTTATTGGCAATCTTTGTTTCGCCGCAGAGCCCCATGATATCTGGATCCTTGACCATGGCTGAGATCATGTGCGTCAAGCTGTCAGGGAAGACCTTTGTGTCGGCATCAACCATGAGTACTATCTCGTAGAAATCGGGCGAAATGCCAGTAATCTTCCAGATACCGTTGAACATCTCAAACTCGAGCTCCGTCATACGCTCGTCAAACATGACCTTTTGCAGGAACGACATGAGGATGATCTGACTGTCTCGCTTTCCACGATTGCCGGGCTTCGACTTCTTGGCCTCATCGGGGGTGCCACACTTTACGACTAGCATCACCGGAACACGTTGCTGCTTCTCGACGGGAATGCGCGTCGTCTCGCCATAGTCGTAGAAACCCGAGTAGATCTTGGCCATGTTGTGTCGTTTCGAGCCACTGGCGACTGCGACGTACGAGTGCGCCTGAACCTCGTGGGGCAATACGGCGTGATCCTTCATCATACCGAGACAGACTTCTGGCGTTGTCAAGTCTTCTCCGTGGCCCTTGATCATACCGTCACAAATGATGAGAATCAACTTGTGGCTGTTGGGGTAGTCGGTGGTGGCGATGGAGTCGAGTGTAGTCCGCAGACCTTCGGGACCCTCAGAGTAGGCGGTGACAAGACAGATGGTGTGAGCCAATGGGTATCCGAAAGGCTGCCACTCTGGAGGAGGCTGAGGTACGACTGCTTCGTGTGTGAAACCTGCGGGCCCGGAACCTTCGACGCTAGAGTAACGATTGGTATCGGTGTTACCGGAGAGGAGTAGACTAGAGCGAGATTCCTGTGCCGTAAATACCGCATTGTGTTTTCCATCCATAGGCATAGTGCCCTGGCTGGCGTTCAGTTGCTTGTACATGCCACCGTTCGATCCGAGGACACGAGATGCTGTGCTCTGACTAGTCATGGTCGTTGGTGGGGCACGAGTCTTTGCGTTCTTGTCAACTGAGTAGGGGCTGGTGAACCTAGATGTTGATGGCAAGAAGGTACTGCCACGCTTGTTGCTGCGGTCAGAGCCGGACGATGGGTCCATGAGCTTTGGCGGTGGGCGATAGATGTCATCACTCCATTCCTCAATCTGCTGCTTCCGCTGCTTGGAGTCGGCGGGACCGATAGATGTCTTGGTGGCAGCAAACTTCTTGCTAATGAACCACTGGAAGATCAAAGCGAGGACGAACTTGGCCATGACAACGGCCAGAATGAAGACGAGCGAAACGTAGAGGACAACTTTGGAAGCAATGCAGCCGATGCTCTCCGTGTCGATAGAGCCGACTTTGATAGTCTCGGTGAAGCAACGGGCTACCTGCTTCTCGTAGCTGGACGAGTACGCACGAGTAACATCGACACCGCGAACGGCGGAATTCTGGCGGATTTCATCAAATAGAGGTGGGATGTTGACCTGGGTTCGGTTGAACCAGTCGAGCAAGTTCAGGTCCAGAACATCACCACCCCAGACCATGAGGTTCCTGGAACTGTTGCGGATGTCCTCCCAGGTGTAGTAAACATCGCCGGCATTGTGGAGGCTGTAGAAGCCCCTGCGAGCTTTGTCCGAGGTGTGGCAGAGATAACCGTTGTACTCCAAAAAGGTGGTGTTGGGCTTGGTCGATCCATCTTGGTTGAACAGGCGGCATGGGAAATACCATCCCAGGTCTCCGTTGCCAGTTGTCGGGATGCCAGAGTTCTCCTTTTCGGTGATGAGGCCCTTGCAGGCTCCGTTGACGTTCTGGAACAAGAAGCTGGCGTCCTGGCCGCCGTGTTTCTCAGGAAGATCAAAGAGAACGTTCGCGTCTTCGGGAACGCCACGGGCTCGAGGGTGCTTGGACTGGGCGAGATCATAGGCTTTGCCGTGAATGATAAGGTATCCACCGCCGACTTCGTTCGTCCTAAGACGAGCGTTGCCGCCAGAGGGGCAGACAGTTTCCGTAAAACCGAATGTGAGATATCCAACGAATGTACAGATGAGCATGATGATGCTGACCAGTCCGACTTTCTCTCTCCAGGCTCGCTGCTGGGCCTTCTGCGGCTTTCCGAAGCACTTCAAGATAGCGTTCGGGCACCAGAAGGTGACGATGGCGCAGTAGACGTTCCACAGACTAGGTGGGCGTAGCTTGTCCTGCTCCTTCTGGCGCTGCTTCTCGCGCGCCTTCATTGTCTCACTCCGTGTCAACTTGCGTTGTATCCGCGGCTCTCCGTCGTCCAAGGGGGCCTGCTTGTCATTGTAGCCTCCGCCTGAGGCATTTCGCAGGTGTGGGGGCTTGACATCGGTACTTTCTGAGCTGACCGTTTCAGCTTCCAGATGGTCTTCGAGAATAGGGTCGTTGCCAGTCGTCGAGGGGTGGACGTCCATGCGCTGGGCGTGTTTGCGGTAGTGATAGTTCGGGTGGCTTGGGTCGTTTCGCTGGCGCTCGGGGCGGATGAGACTGCGCTTCCTGCCTAGCTCTGGCCCAGAGGAATTAGGTTGGCCTCGCATTATAGGATCGCGCTCCATGGGCACGGGGGTGCCGGGTGAAGGAAGCGCGCGGGAATAGGATTGGGTGCCGCTCTTGCTGTTGGTGCGGTCGTGCGATCGCGTGTTTTCCAGGTCAGACGTCCTTCTCCTGCGATGGTGCGAGTCGCGGTGTGCATGGCGCCGCTCGCCCCGTCGTGGCGGCGACGACTCTTCGGGTCGCTGCGGTAGCGACATTTGCGTGAGGATGCGAGCTCAACTGTTGTTACACAGTGGGGCTGCAGCGCGGAACCTTTTTCGGCCCGGGAAGAATACGTATGGCGACTCTATGAGGTTGCTGATCGCATGTATGGGACAATGCGTGTCTGGGGTGGGTGAGGTCGTGGAAAGGCGGTGGGTCGTAATTTCCGTTGTCAACGAGCGATGGCTGGCTATGGCAGGAGCGAGTGCGGTGCCGGAATAACCAATGTGTGCTGTGTATTGTAGTGAAAGACGGTCCTAACGAGCGACGAGGAAAACCGACGAGACCCCGGGCGATACAATAGGTGTTGCTAGAGCGATGGCTGATGGGGGCGAAGTTGGCCAGGGGGGTGCTATTTTGGGGCTTTCGTTCCGCCACTAGCACAAGGCCATCGTTAGAGCATACATAAACACGGGAACATTTTCTGACTTCGTGATGATCAGAGACTACGGCTGTCGAAGCATGCATTTTCCAGTGTCCTCTTCGGCGATACTCTGCAGCAGTACTCCATGATGTCCCCTTCCCCATGCCTCTCTCCACAGATGTCGCTGTCACACCACAGAGCCCTCAGGCTGTACCTAGGGACCATGCTACATGAGCGGGACCCCTGCATGCAGTTACCGAGCCCTGCGTACTATCAATTTCCCTATCTACTAACCTCACTTCTCCTTTTCAACATCTCCAGACATAAACTCAAAACGCTCCCTATTTCGCAACGTGCTCGGGGACCTTGATGTAAGGGATGTTCAGCTTCTCAGCCCACCGGTCCATTATGTCTATTGGCGCCGAGGGCGGTCGCCACTGCCGCATGTCAACACCGCGCGCGTGCAATGCACAGGCTGCGTGAAATAAAAAGGACTGTGCCCCATCCTTCTCCTCATGTACGAGTGGACCTGCGCTGAGCTTTGGCGGTGCATTTCCACCTGACGCCTTGTGCTTTGCGTCAAGCTGAATGACGGCTCTGAACGCGTGGAGTCAGGGTCTATTCGCATAGGTGCAGCTCCACACTCTGCCATGTCTCCATCCTAAGCCCTGCAGGGCGGCAGCTCCACTCGCGCGGGTTGCCATGGGCGGCTCATTACCTAGCTAGCATTTGTCACATGTATAGAAATCGATAGTTACGGAGCTTCGGAGGCAGCGGTGGCTTGAATAAGTAGTCTCTAGGTACTGTCAAGCCTCAACATATCTGCCCGACCACCTGAACAATCTCTGCCGTTCACGTTTAGAGAGTGACCAGATGGTTGATGACGCCACCTTCCTAATACTCACTGCGTACGTGTCTCAAACAACGCCCAGCCCGGGGCCAGTAGTCAAATATCGACGCATGCCCATGTACATGCAGAACCTCCTCCACATTTGCCAATATTCCCCCGTGAGCCGCCATCGATTACCTGCACCCCTTTCGGTTCTTGCCGAATAGATCGATAGTGCTCGTGTTTCAACTGTAGTCACACACCCTTTCGCTTCCTCAGCGAGCCGGCCTCTGCCGCCCAGGCCACTATTCGCCATTCTATACGAGAGGGTCTGCATCGGGTGGGGTTTCAAAAAGCGTCAACCTCCCACTTGCATTGCCTGCTACGCAGTACTGTTGGCGCGAAGTTGCAGTTGAAAGTTGACCTGTTCGCATTCTGTTCAGGGTCCAAGTGCCGAACCTGCGAACCCTCCACTCCGCTTCCTGTAAGTCTAATCCTTTTCTGTCGCGTAGATCATCATCCCAGGGTGCGCATCCTGAGGCCGAGGTTGGCGAACAAGATCCCAGCCCGTCGTCACACCGCAATTCAAGTACTGACAGTGGATTGTGCGAGTAGAGAAGATCCACACGGCAGACGGTCTCTTATCGCATGCGCGGATTTCTTTGTCGCTAGGACTGCACCACCATCTTAGAGCCCCGCCGCTCCAGCGAGTCAGGACTTAGGCGGACATAAGACTGCAACCAGAGATCTAACGAAGGGGGATTCGCCTTTTTCTAGCCATGTCCCAGGTCGCTTCGACACCACCATCCAGGGCATTGCCACCCATTCCAGCCGACCAAGAAGCGTACAGTGCGCATCGTCCCGCCTCGAACGGCTCAAGTGGTTTCCAGCAGCGCAAACCCCCCGCCGTGCGCCACTCCTCAACGCCCTCTTTCAGCATCACCGAGCACCACGACACGGCAGGAGGACGCGACTCGAGAAAGTCCGGCTCTTCTTTCAACCAAAGCTCCGACGGCCACTCAAGAACGCCCTCAAGAGAAACACCAGACATTGAGCACAGGTTCTCGGGGAGCTCGATTCCACCCGCACAGGACATTCCCTTCAAGCGACTGCATATCAGCGACGGCTCGTACGGGAGTCGATTCTCGCACGTTGCAGAGATGGACGTCGCAAATGCACACGACGATGCGGACCATATATACACTCCCCAAGAGCAATACCGGCCCGTATCCTACCCGAGCCAACCAACACCGCCGGCTGCAACATATCCTCCCCGCGAGACCGCACAATCGCCGAATGGCGGCTCCCAGCATTCGTCGAATAACAGCGGGCGCAACAGCTATTTTAACAGCCATGCGCAGGAGGGCGAGCTGCAAGTCCCGCGCAGCACGGTTCCAAGACCCCACTCTGCATACACACTCGGCTCGGAGCTGAACATGCGAGGTCGCACAGAATCTCCGCGCCTCTCTGTGGTTGGAACCCCATCACCTAGTGGATCACCAAATCCTCACGCTCGCCCCGTATCAACAAGTCGTCGCTCCCCCGACTTTAGACCGGAGTCGTCTTACATTGATCTGACCAACCTCCCGTACAACCAGCAAATCGCTCCTGCGACAAATTTTGGCAATGCAGGTCTACGGGGTGTTGTGGGGCAAAATGCCTCCTTGCTCGACGAGAAGAAGACGCTGGAAATGTACAGGGCAAACGTCAAGAAGACACAGGATACTGCCGTGCAATACGAGTTTGCGCTGTTCATGATACAAGTGGCCCGCGAGGTTCTGGCGACAGAGAATAGCGGTGTCGATCACGGCATGAACCCCACAGAGTTGCTGAAGGAGGCACGACAGATTCTCCAAAGGTTAGCCGACCGCAGCTATCCTTTCGCGCAGTACTACCTCGCCGATGGGTACGCGTCCGGTCTATTCAATAAGGACAAGCCGGACCACGATCGCGCGTTTCCCCTCTTTGTAGCTGCTAGCAAACACGGCCATGCTGAATCAGGATTCCGTGCCGCACTTTGCTACGAGTTTGGCTGGGGCTGCCGCAAGGACTACGCTAAGGCGGTTCAGTTTTACCGTGCTGCTGCGTCCAAGAATCATCCTGGAGCTGCGACACGACTCGGAAAGGCCTGTTTGACAGGCGATATGGGTCTCCAGAACAAGTACAGAGAAGGACTGAAATGGCTGAAGCGAGCCACCGAGTCGGCCGACTTCCAGTACAACATTGCGCCGTATGAGCTTGGTCTGCTGCACGAGACGGGCTTCGGGGACGACATTTTCAAGGACGAGGTGTACGCAGTGCAGCTATTCACACAGTCTGCCGAGTTGGGTCACCCGCTGGCCGCTTTGAAGCTGGGAGAAGCCTACGAACACGGCTTGTTGCGCTGCCCTAAGGATGCTGCGCTTTCTGTTCACTACTACAACTGCGCTGCTCAGGCCGATATTCCCGAGGCCATGATGAACCTCTGCGCCTGGTACATGGTCGGTGCCGAGCCTGTTCTGGAAAAGGACGAGAACGAGGCGTACGAATGGGCTAAGAAAGCTGCAGAGCATGGTAAGTTTATCGTTATCAGCGCGAAGTACACCCTGCTAATCCAACCAGGACTACCAAAAGCCGAGTACGCCTGCGGATACTTTACGGAAATGGGCATTGGCTGCCGGAGAGATCCTCTAGAAGCAAACGTCTGGTATGTCAAAGCCGCAGATTCCGGTGACGAGCGGGCAAAGCAGCGCCTCGCCATCATCCAAGCTGCGGCATCCGGGCAATCGCACGTTCCAACAAGCAACAATGCCACCGAGAAGGGAAAACTCAAGAAGGAGAAGGGCAGCAAAGAGAAGGATGGTAAAGAGAAGGACGAAAACTGTGTGGTAATGTAGACGGAGGCATGTTGTTGTGCTGGCTCTTTGCGACTTCTCTTATACCCTATTCGCATTTGTTCTTTTTCTTTCTCCCACGTGCTCGCGTTGGTCGTTTCGACCGTCCATTCAGAGCGTTGCGATTATCTTTCTAATACGGGATTGTGCATATACGGCGTTTGTGGTGCATTGTCCTTTGCATACCGCCGCTTGGGACTGAGCGTCGAGGTCTTGTTAGCATATCTGGTGGAGGCAGGTCGACACTATTGCATCGTTTCGTTATAGCATGTCAGATGGAGTTGCGTCTCACAAAAAGCTGAGGTAGATAAAGTGGGTAATGGCATAATGCATCGTAATGACTTCCCATAGCTCAGAGCTTGACTCAACTCAATCAAAGACTTAGACGACTACAAGCAGGTTGTTTCTCTTCAAGACTTTCTGTTCAGTATTTTGCAATGTATATATGTTGCTATCGCAAGTTCATAGCCATTGTTTCAACTAACAGTGAGTATTCCCTGGATACGATATCAGCTGTCACAGACTGCAGCGAACGGCAGCTGATTCCAGCATCAGATGTCTGTTCAGCACGGGTTTCGACGGCTTTGTTGCTCCGAACGCGTCTCGTGACAGCGCGGTTGCCATAAAAGCGCCGATTGGCCAATGTCTGCAGCATCTTACGTAGCTTTACCTCACAACTCGCCATTCCTGTCCGGCCCTTGCGGTACTGCCAATATGCGGATTCCACAGTACCCGTTCGTGACTAAGTGTGTTGATTCAACTCCAAGCTACCCGCGAAGGAATGCGCATTGCAGTGAACGTACATGCAACGGGCGCGTGGCTTGTACTTTATAGGTGTCTGTATGGCCTCGGCGGGTGTTCCTGGTGGACTCGCTTGCTGCGCTTCCCCAGACCGTGGCTAGCCGCTACCCGAATGGGTAGGCTTGATGCACGTTGGCGGCTGAGGGATCCACCTGCACGCCTTAGACTGACTACATGTAGGGCGTATGATAACCGATAGCTGATAGCGGGTTTCAATCAAGTGAGGTTTAAAGGCTTGAACTCTTGATTACTCGAACTCGTTTCTTCCAACTCATCCACGGACTTGTTATCACTTGCTACGTTGCGTCGAAAGTTGAATCGGGGAAATAAAGAAGGTATCCTGATACGATTTGCTAAGGAATCTCCAACCAACCCGGAGCCCAAGATGTCACCACCTTCAGCAGTCGAAGTCTCCGCGGTTTCGGACACATCTGGAGTCACTATCCCAAACCCGTTGAGCGCGCCGGTTCTAAGCAATGAGATTCTTGGAAGAAGGAAGAAGACTACTGCGGCTCAATGGGGTGTGGCAGCGCCATCGGACACGGCAAACTTCAGACTCAAGTCTCATGATCACAAGCCCAAAGCCAAGCGATGGAGTCGTAAGTTCTCACCCTTTCCAATCAGCGTCTTCTCGACTCGGAATACAAGATTGACTTGTATGTTCAGATATAATGACCAATGAAGCAACGATCCGGAAAGGCAACTCTCTCAAAGAAGCAGCAAAATATCTTGGTACACCCGGCATCATATCCCTCGGCGGAGGTTTACCATCTAGCGAGTACTTTCCATTTGAAGAGCTATCAATCAAGGTCCCCAAGATCGGGCACTTCTCAGAAGCCGAGACTAGGGAGTCTGGTGTGACTATTACGGCAGGCAAACATGACCTCGCGGAGAACAAATCCAACTTCGACATTGCTACTGCGTTCAACTACGGCCAGGGATCTGGCTCAGCACAGCTCCTCCGCTTCATGACTGAGCACACTGAACTGATACATGACCCGCCCTACCAAGACTGGAAGTGCACCATGACCGTCGGAAGCACATCTGCAACTGACATGTGTCTGAGGATGTTCACCCGACCAGGCGATATGATCCTCTCCGAGGAATACACCTTCTCGGCTTTTGTGGAAACTGCGCGACCCATGGGCGTCCGCGTGTGCGGCGTCCCCATCGATAACGAAGGTCTCCTACCCGACGAGATGGACTCCCTTCTCACAAACTGGGACCAAGCAGCTCGCGGCGCACGAAAACCCCATCTCCTCTACACCGTCCCCACAGGTCAGAACCCGACGGGAGCAACGCAAAGCGCAGAGCGTCGGCACGCACTCTACAAAGTCTGCCAAAAGCACGACATCCACATCCTAGAAGACGAGCCCTACTACTTCCTCCAAATGCAACCCTACACCGGCGCCAACGCGCCCTCCGTCCCAGCTCCAGGCACGCACGCCGACTTCATCAAATCTCTCGTGCCCAGCTACCTCTCCATCGACACAGACGGACGGGTAATCCGGATGGACTCCTTCTCCAAAGTAATCGCGCCCGGATCGCGAATCGGCTGGATCACCGCGCCCGCCGAAGTCGTAGAACGGTATTCCAAACACGCCGATGTATCGACCCAGAACCCGGCTGGTATGTCGCAACTCATCTTATTCAAACTACTAGATGAACACTGGGGCCATGCGGGCTATCTCGACTGGCTCATCCACATGCGCATGCAATATACACACCGCCGCGACATCATCCTTTCTGCATGCTCAAAGTACCTCCCTACTGAAGTCATGAGTTGGAAACCTCCTATGGCGGGCATGTTCCATTGGATGCAGGTCGACTTTAGGAAACATCCTAGTTATCCCGAGAAGAGCATTGAGAGTATCGAGGAGGGCATTTTTATGCGTGTCATTGAACATGGAGCACTGGTTATGAGGGGTAGTTGGTTCTATGCGGATGCGGAGGAGGAGCATGATACCTTGTTCTTTAGGGCGACGTATGCGGCGGCGCCTGGGGAGAAGATTGAGGAGGGGATTAGGAGGTTGGGGGAGGCGGTTAGGGAGGAGTTTGGGTTGGGGGTTTATGCTACGGGAGTTTGAATGGTGAGTTGTCGGCGAGACGGGGTGGGGTTTGGAATAGGCCCATGTGATCTTGCATTGGTGGAGCTGCTGCTTTGTGATATAGCGGGACATTTACTTCTGCACAAATGCCACTGTCAAAACCAAGGCCATCCATGCCTCATTCGTATCTCTGGTATTCTTACACATGTTCAATCCCGAGACCTCTCTTCTGTGATGTCCTCAGCCTGTGACACAATTGCTACTCTACCTTGTACCTTTTCTCTTGTATTCTCTCCCTCTCTTTTTGCTCGTCCTCAACGCATCTTCCCCCTCAGTTGATAAAGTTGACACAGAAGAAGTGCAACAATAAACTGCCAAAGACGAAATCCGCAAACGCCCGCTCGTGCGAAATGTTTTCAAAATGCGCCTTGTTCTCCGAGTTTGTCTGGATGCGCAACGAGGCTGTGAGGACGAATTGGCCGACTGTTGCGCTGAAACCGGAGAGGAAGGCGTTGAAAGGCTGTTTTAATTATGCGTTAGCGAATAATTCCCATGTTATATAGTATCCATCTATTCATGTACTGGACATAGCACAGGATCATGGGAACAGGTAATGTGATGGGCGCATTGACGACGTACAAAGTTTCCAACCAAGACCACGTAGAGGAACTGCAGAGCACCGACGATAACGAGGAAAGCAAGGAAGGTGTCCAGCAGCTTAGTTCGCTGGGGTGTCTTGTCGACGTATTTATTCCATATTCCCTGCGCAATGGCGGCGGCGTCTGTGTTGTTTGCTTTGCTTGAGCGAGCAGGTGCTGATGGGGTAGCTGTTGTAGTTGTGGTCGTAGCTGGGGAGCCGGTTGGGGCGGTGCTGCGCTGTTTTGGGGCCATTGTTGTGAGATCTCGAGGATGTGTGTCGAGCGATGCGGTGTTGTGTGCGGAATTGGGAGATGACGCACTGTGGTGATGCTGCTGCTGCTGGTGGATAGCTTGAGGCCAGATGTTCGTGCTGGTCCGAGCTCTGGGGTACGACGACCGACCGCGTCGGCGGTTCGGTGTCCTTCGGGTGTCCGTTTGGATCCCCGCAAATGATGGCATGGACTTGGCCCTGCCTTCCTTCTTTCTCAGCAGTCTACGAGAAACTTCTACAGCCTCAATTACTTCCTTCAAATCTCGCGCATCTACGCGGCTGCCCAACTTCCACCACATCTATCACGCGATCAAATAGCAGAACACGACGCGACAATGGTACGTGATCACCAGTTGCTGCCACGCGCGAGTCATGATGTAGAATGGATGCTAATTGGAGGTTCAGGGCTCTCTCGGAAACATCGCTCTCATCCTGGGTGCTCTCACTGCTGGTGGCGGTATCACCGGCTACGTGAGGACTGGATCTGTGCCTTCAATCGCAGCTGGATGCACTGTCGGACTTCTGGTATGACCTCATCTCACATGTATTACCCCCTCACACGCGTCTAACAAATCATAGTACATGCTCGGTGGCTACCGCGTGAACAGTCGCGCAGCGTACGGTGTTGAATTGGCTCTTCTCGCTTCCATTATCCTCGCTGGCAGTTCCATCCCTCGAGCAATGAAGTCTGGCAAGCCGCTTCCTATTGGATTGAGCATTCTGGCGACGTTCGGCCTGTGGACTTTCGGAAACGCGTACATGAACAAGGCTCGTGTATAAGGCTTACCAGAAAGGATGATAAGAAAAGCTGGCAGCGTTTCGTGCTAAGATTTGTGTACTATTACCACTTGGTATCCAAATATCAATCTTGACTGGATGCGAAAACGGATCCTACTGCGCGAATACTCCCTTTCGAAATACTAATCCACGTGTAGATCCCACAATTCGGATATTTATTTGGTGTAGTCGGTTGTTCCAACCTCCAGAATCTCAACGTTCTAACAGGCTCCCCACACGTTCGAGATCGCTAGGGACCCGGGCTATTTGGAAGAATACCAAACTGTCCACACAATATCGACGAAGGAGCAAGGGAAGCACCCCACCACTCTAACATCCCGGCCCCGCGTCGCGTGCCAACTGCCGTCGCTTGTCCAGGGGTTTGCAGGTCTTAACGTCACTCAGTAACACTGTGTGAGCGAGTACTGGCTATCGCGAGTATTGTTCCGGGTCACAATGCGGTTACAGCTCATCAAAATTGATAGAACCAAGTTTCATCGACCAATCGTACCACATCAAGACCTGTATCCGACTATCAGTATGCCGTTTCCACCGGTGTACTCAGGCTGAAACTTTCCCGCAATGCCAAAAGCTACAAAGCGATCACATTGGTATACACAGTCCGTCACATACCACAATTCTGAGTGCAACGATTGGTGGTTCGATATAACTTCCCGAGGTCTTCTCCAACATTTTCATCTAAGACATACAAGAAGAATGAAAACAGATTACAGATTGACGAGATCGAAGCATGTCCCTGTGTGGCTCGTGGCTCGCTCTGTTGTCACGATGGATGGTGGAGGTGATCGCATAAAGAGTTGGGAACGCCTACCGCGGACAGCTAAGAACGTATAGCTACGTCCCACCTATTCACAGAACCCGCCACTATGCGCTACACTCAGGTTCTTGGCAGCGCTGCTGCACTTGCTGGTTATGGTGAGTGTAACGTCTAGTTTAGTGCTTGATACTGACCGAACGAAGCTCTCGCTCAAGAAGGTGAGGCACAATCTACTGTTGTCTACGATGCAGAAACCAAGATCAGTTACTCGTCATACACGGAGCCGGAAACAGGAATGTCATTTGGTGTTGCTCTTCCGAAGAACGTTACAGACCCGTATGATGCTATTGTAAGGATCACGGCGCCAATTGCCAATCAATGGGTCGGCTTTTCATGGGGCGGCAATATGGTATGGAACCCATTGAGCGTTGCCTGGCCCAATGGTCAATCCGGGACGATATCTGCTCGCTTTGCTTTGTATGACGCATTTCTCGAATATCTGATGACGTTACTGATGACTTACAGTGGTATCGCTTTACCGCTTGGATACGATGGAGCCGAGCACAGTTACCTAAAAGGTACAAAGACAAACGCTACACACTGGACAGTCAACGCACTATGCAAAGGTTGCACTGGATGGCAGAACAACGAGGACGAAAGATACGCATTGAATGGTACCGGTACAACACAGTTTGCCTGGGCTTACGGCGTCTCTTCGGTCGAGGATCCTGCCAGGAACGACTCTGCATTCAACGTCCACGCCGCCTACGGGAAATGGATCCACAATCTGGACACTGCTCGCATAGAGAATTTCGATTCTTTGGTTAATGCTAACCTGCTGACGGCGCCCATAGCCAGTCCTTCCGCTAACCCGACCACTGTTGTGACTAGCGTCGTACCCTCTTCGACGTCAAAGCCAGCAGCGTCTGCTGCCATTCCAGCCTCGTGCTCCGGTGCCGGCAGTCCCACGTTCCAGGGTAGTCTTGCAGCTGGATGGAAGGCCACAAAGGTTGCGGGAGGCTTGACTGCTCCTCGCAGCATTCAGTTCGACGGGGCAGGAAACATGTTGGTAGTTCAATCGGGCAAAGGTATCTCGTACCACAAGATGGGTACAGATGGTTGTGTCGCCTCTACCAAGATGTTGATTTCGCAAAACAACCTGAATCACGGCATTGCAATGAGTCCTGACGGAAAGACGCTGTACGCGAGTTCCATGACTCAAGCTTACTCCTGGCCATATGACGCTGCCGCGGGGACACTTGGAACTCGAACGACCATCATAACTGGCATGTTCAACGGTGGCTCACATCTGACCCGCACTCTTGCCCTCGCACCTCAGGATCCGAATTTGCTAGTTGTCTCCCATGGCTCCAACGCCAACATTGACTCTGCTGCATCGGACCCCAAGACTGGCCGTGCCATTATCAAGGTCTTTGATCTGTCGAAGATTCCCAGTGGGGGCTACAATTACGTGTCTGGGGGATACAACGCTGGTTACGGACAACGTAACGACGTAGGAATCTGCTTCGACAAGAACAACATGTAAGTATCCGCCATGATCAAGCGCACGCAATAGGATTAACAACTATACAGGCTCTGGGGCGTAGAGAACAGCGGCGACGATTTCAAGCGCAACGGAAAAGACATCCACTTCAACAACCCCGGCGAGAAGATCCATTACATGGGCGATGTGACCAAGCCCAACAACAACTGGTACGGCTACCCATCCTGTTTCACCGTCTGGCAGCCCAGCGACTTCACCGACAAGACCTTCAAAGTAGGCGATTGGTTCGTACAACAGCCCAGCACTAACATGAACGACGATACCTGCGTCCAGACAGCCACAGCCCCTAAGCTTACCTTGTTCCCGCACTCCGCACCTATCGACTGCAAGTTCGACGCCGACAGCACAACCATGTACGTTACCTACCACGGTAGCTGGAACCGTACACCCGTCACCGGCTTCAAGCTCGTCGCTGTGAAATTCAAGATCGGTGCGGATGGAAACTACACGCCTGTTGAGCCTCTTACTAGTACCACGGCAGCTCAGGACATCTTCTATAATCCGGCTGTGGAGAAGTGCCAGGGTAATGGACCGAGTTTCAGCTCTGGGTGCTTTAGGCCTGCGGGATTGGCATGGGATTCTCAGGGAAGGCTGTTCATGACGAGTGATACTTCGAGCAATGGGGAGGTTTGGGTGTTGGGTAAGTCGTAGAGGGTGAGCCATGCGACTATATCGGGCGGTCTTGAGGGATGGGATATCTTGTAAATACAACGGATACAATAACACGGTCGTTTACACCTCCCACCTTCAAACTGTGCCGCGGATAAGGTTTCAGCTGCTTGAAATCCGACCACGTCTGTTGTGCTTCGATACATTGTCAGCGTCCCACTACCTCGACATACGCGACCCAGAGGTATACGTCGACTCACCAAGGTAACAATCGCAAGCGAATGCATGGTGTAGCTACCGGCTCATTATTCCTGATGTCGCGCAACCATGGTTCGCGGACCTGGCATGTGGCAGGAATCCACATTGGGAAGCGGCGTTATATAGAGCACAGCAATATTTGACTTCTTTACCTACACCTACAATCTCTGTCTCAACTCGCTAACCTCGACAACTCTTGTGCACCACCGCTACCTGTAAGACACTCGCAGCTTCCGACACCCATACCACACCCATCCACACAACCTATAGCCATGTCGGATACCAACAACCACGCGCCATGCTACTTTATGGATCTTCCGACTGAGTTGCGCCTCACGATTTATCGCTACATTCTTCCAGGCGTTGTCGAATCTCGTTACTACCCCACGACCAATGCAGCTTCTATTCTGCGGGTCAATCAACAGATCAACGAAAAGGCTTCCTCTGTATTGTATGGGAAACTCAATTTCATGCGTACGTGTCTCAATATAGTGTTCAGCTACATGGCGGCGTGGCTGGTCCAGGGGTCTCTCTATGATACTCCCACCGTCAGCCAGATCCATCCGCCATCTTACTGTCCACGTCAGTCTTGGGAGATGGTCCGGTTGTGTTTTTGATCCGCATGGAATGGGCATCAGTGACGATGAATACGAAGCCTATGAGGCCAGGGATAGCGTGCGAAAGTTCATCGGCCTCCTAACATCAGGAAATACTTCACCGAAGCGGCTGGAAGTTAAGCCCACTCTGGCACTCCACTGCAGATGGTCTACGGAAGACATCATCGCAGCGGTCTTTGTGGTTATAGGACCTTTCGAAGCGCTGACCAACATCAAAACAGCGACATTGGTGCTTCTGAAACGCACAAAATGCGGTAGACATAGAAATGATCGTCTAGCCATTGCTAGCCTCCATACCAACCAGCTTTACGGTCGACTTTGAGAGGAGTGGCTCTCTTCCATTACGAGATTCAAGCCAACCCCGGGACCCACGGACAACGAGCAGGGAAAGATTGCGTACGGCGACATCGAAGAGCTCCTTCAACTGATACATTGGGCAATGTCATATGGGGTGTTTGGCACTTACAGCTCGATAAACCGCCGCTTGGAGGGCCTTGAGCTCCCGCTTCACTTCGCCCGCGCTGCCTACGAGAACGGCGATGTCGAAAATTTCGTAGCAATCAAAGAAGCCATCAGGGTGGGATGAGTCAACTTACAACCCCGGCTGTTGCACGAAGCATCTGCCATCTAGCAGTCAATCAACGACGTGTTCAAGGCTAGGGATATTGTAGAACTGCCCGAGTCAAACCCACGCGTCGTCCCAACGGAGACTGAGACGTCGCGTCCTATTTCTACGATGGATGAGTTAATGGACTGAGACTGGTCAGAAGTCAAATGCGAGGTACCCAAGCGCGGTGAACCTGGCGTTACCATTAAGGAGGATAGTTGGAGGATCTACATCTACAAGGACGGTAAAACGTGGACGCGTCTGAAGACACCGCAGACGGTACGCGAAGCAAAGGAATGAGGCAGAGGCGATGACACACCTTGAAGGCACTTCAAATTGTTCACGTTGGTAGCAACAAGGTATTATCGTGGATGTGAGCAGCTCGCTTACATTCTGTGATTGCAGCACGCGACACAACAATCCTTGTAAGAGTCGCAATAGATAAGAAATGAACTGTTAGAAAAGGGATGTATGAGCAGTGTGAGAAAGAAACACAGAGGCTGACATGTTCACCGTTGTGCACATCAGGGGAAGAGTGGCGTTGTGGAGATTGCGGGCATCTCTAGGTGGAGTACATACTGAATAGAGTGACAAGCAAACTGTAGCAATGACAGCATAGCAGCAAGTCATATGCGGGACGAAATCTCGTTTGTGGGGCACGAGATCCTGTTGTTGGACGACTTGCCGCTCCAAAGCGGTCTAACAGTGTAGCTGAGACAAGCCATCATAATTCCAGCCGCAATGTGGCACACGGGTTCAAGTTAAAACCCACTTTCCCTGAATGCCCATGTGCCGACAAAAATCTTGGTGGGGGGGAGGAAAGGCGGTTATCGGCAGGCGTCCTGAGTGATTTGCATGATGAAATACGATCTCCAGCGGCGCAGCGTGCCTGGCGAGGACTGGTTTGCGGCACAACGATCGTCGATGTTATCGGGTATTTTTGGACTTCATCTCGCTTTCGCAACTGCTGGCTATGCCTTGTGACGCAGCGGCAGAACAGCAGGTTTTGAGGGAGATTTGGTGTTGCAGAGAGACGAGGGTCGCGACAGGTTGTTGGTAGTTGGCTGTGCCTTGTTCATGCGCATCCGGCAAAATGCCATGGCTTTCGCCAAAGTCCATGATTCCCATGTGCGTTCGGAGAGACTAGGCTCGGTCTCACCCGGCACGACGCTACGAAATACGAGTAAGCATATGCCAAGCCGCGTCTCGCTATTAATCCTTCACAGGCGGCATTCGTCAGTTGCGAGCGGCGCCGAAGCTTGTTGAGAGGTGACTGATGGCTCTGCAGCACCGAGTCGCTTACTCTCGATGCTGACATAGCCGGCTTGTGGCTGAAGTGGGCTGGCAGGCCGGGTCGAAGATCTTGGCTTGAAAAGCTTCGCATGTCATTGCCTGTACTAGCACCGGGTCTGCTGCAAAGAGACAGGCGCAGACAGCAGCTTTACCGATTGGGACAGAGGGGCGGCATGTGTCAGCGAAGACAAAGAGTTGCGCATGCGGGCTGTTCAATCGGTCAGAACGCATATAGTCATGATATCGTAACGTCGAAGAGGCATGATTATGGGAGTAGTTGCGGTGTTGTGGTGATTGAGGGGTCCATTCATTATCATCACACCCGCCCTTCCGCTTCCTAATCTACCCTACTGTCTCCGGCACCCGCGGATTCTCTCGTACGGCCAGACACAATCTAGAGCGAAGGAATCCCCTAGCATCTACGTCACGCTTGCGCACGGTCGGTGTTGTGCACAAGCTCGGCGCTAGGAAGGGCTTGTCAGTGAAACGTAGCCCTCTTGTACCGAAAACTGGGGGGTCACGTCATAGTCCATTCATCCTCGCGTCGGCTTCCACGCCAGGCGCCCTTGCCAGCCACGATATACTAAACCTCGCGTCTCCCGGCCTCGCTAGCATATCCATAGCAATTCTTCTTCCCTCGCCCAGGAACACTTTCCACTTCCCCCTCAGCAGCAGCATTCCCCCGCGTCTGCTTGCCCCCACTCTGCGCTCAGGTAGTCTAACCACGCACACACGGGCAAAGCTCTCGCACCACCACCACCACCCCCGCCATGAGTTCCCTCAAGAGAGCGCTTGACAAGCTCAAGCCGCACCACGGGTCCTCGGCCTCGGACGACGAGAAGGGCGGCGTCAAGTCTCCCTCTTCCGTCAATGGCCGCGCACAGTCGCCCATCGCGTCGCCGCGCTCTTCCGTCACCCTGGGCGGCCCTCGAGCAAGCGGCGAGCACAAGCGTGCAGACGTCACCTCTCCCACCGACAGCAGGACCAGCATAGACCAGCCCCGCAACTCCCTCAGCGGCATCCTCCACCGCCGCACCGAGAGCCCGAGCCGCACCGGCACCAACAAGACCAACCGTTCCGGTTCCATCTCGCACAGCCCCATGCGAGCTGTCAAGGAGAAGCTGCACATTGGAAACGACTCGAGCGACGAAGATGCCCCCCTCAACCGCGAGGGCGAGCCCATGTCCCGTGGCCAGCTGCGCAAGCACGAGAAGCAGGCTCAGCAGGAAGAGCGCTACAAGCAGAACATGGAGAAGGAGCAAGAGCTCGAGCGGAGACGGAAGGAGATGGAGGACCAGGCATTGGCCGAGCTGACACCTGAGCAGCGCTCCAAGTACGGTGTCATCAACCCCAACTCCTATGCTGGCGAGTGGAAGCATGAGCCCCGCCAAAGGATTCAAGACTTCTCTGCAAAGGACGTTGGCAAGGAGGTCGTCTTCCGCGCCCGCATCCACCACCTCCGAAAGATGAGCTCCAAGTTTGTCTTCTTGATGTTCCGCCAGCAGCTCGCTACAATCCAGGGTGTTCTCTTGGAGCACGCGGATATTTCAAAGTACATGCTATACTGGGCTGAGCACCTGGACGCCGAGACCATCGTCCTGGTCAAGGGTATCCTGCAGGAGCCCAAGGCCAAGCAGGGCGAGGTTCTTGGAGCCACCATCCATGACGTCGAGGTTTCAGTACACGCCCTCCACGTTGAGGCCGCCGTCACCGACCACCTCCCCTTCAACGTCAACGAAGCCGAGGTCTCACAGGCTGAGGTCGACGCTGAGCTTGCAAATGCAGACCACAAGGAAGGACACACCCGCGTCAAGATTGCGGATCGTACCCGCTTGAACAACCGCGTTATCGATCTGAGGACTACAGCTTCCCAGGGTATCTTCCGCATCCAGTCTGGTATCTGCAGACTCTTCCGTAACCAGCTGGACTCGGAAGGCTTCATCGAGATCCACACCCCAAAGCTGCAGGGCGGTGCTACCGAGTCGGGTGCTAGTGTGTTCAAGATCGACTACTTTGGTCGTGGCGCCTTCCTTGCTCAGAGTCCCCAATTGGCTAAGCAAATGGCCATCTCTGCAGACTTTGGTAAAGTGTATGAGATTGGTGCCGTATTCCGTGCTGAGAACAGTAACACGTACCGTCATTTGACTGAGTACACTGGTCTGGATCTGGAGATGCAGATCGACGAGCACTACCACGAGGTCCTCCGTGTGCTGGACCGCACTTTCAAAGCCATTTTCAAGGGTATCTACGAGCAATACCGTCCCGAGATTGAAGTCATCAAGAAGCACTTCCCTCACGAGGACTTGGTCTGGCTGGACCAGACACCCATCATTCCCTTCGCGGACGGTGTCCGCATGCTGAACGAGTCCGGCTGGAGGGACGATGACGGCAACGAGCTTGACGTGAACGAAGACCTAGGTACTAGGGATGAGGTTCAGCTCGGTCGTGTCATCAAGCAGAAGCTTGGAACCGACTACTACATTCTAGACAAGTTCCCTGCTAATGCGCGCCCCTTCTACGCCATGAACGACCCGAACGACCCCACTGTTACCAACTCTTTCGATATCTTCTGCAGAGGCCAGGAAATTCTCAGTGGCGGCCAGCGTATACACGACTCCACCTTGCTGCTAGACAAGATGCGCAAGCTCAAGGTCGACCCCAGTTCGATGGAGGACTACATCCAGGGCTTCCAATGGGGAGCACCACCTCACGGTGGCGGCGGTATCGGTCTCGAGCGTATTCTCATGTTGATGATGAACCTCGGAAACATTCGCCATGCTTCCATGTTCCCTCGCGACCCGAAGAGTCTGCCAGAGCGACCAGTCATCAAACAGCTGCGTCATCCTGAGGCCAGCACAATGCACCCTCCATGGGAAGGACAAGATCGTGCCGTTGCCAAGATCGACCTTCAGCCTATCGAGAAGCTCATCGCCAACTACGGTGATGCCACCAACACTTCCTGGTTGGAGCCTCGCACTGAGATCTGGCGCGACGAGAACACTGGTGCGGCTGTCGGCTTCGTCCCTCAAGACGGGTTCGCTATCACTGTCGGTGATCCTCTTTGCCACGAGTCTCAATACCTCAAGACCATGGCTGGTTACCTCAAGTACATCAAGAAGGAGCGCAACCTCAAGCCGCTCTGGCTTCTCGTGGGACACGCCACAGAGGAGGTGCTTGCAACCAAGTTCAACTGGCGCACATTCTCCGTCACTGGAGAGCAGCGTGTAGACCCTGTCCACAACCCAGCGGACAAGGACTCTGACGTTCAGCGCAAGATCCGTCACGCTGAGAAGGAGGGTGTCAAGATCAGCGATTATGCCATCGGCGCACCACCACCAGCAGACGTCAAGCAGAAGGTCGACGCTCGTGTAGCAGATTGGCTAAACAACCGCAAGGGCAAGCAGGTCCATCTGACCAACATCCACCCATGGCAAGATGAGGAGCATCGCCAATACCACATCGCCTACACACCCGACGGCACCATCGCTGCTTTTGTCGCCATGGCGCAGCTCTCACCCGACCACGGCTGGCAAGTTAAGTACTCTCTCGACTTCCCCGGCGCACCCGGTGGTTCGATTGAGTACATTGTCACGCATGCTCTCAAGCAAGTCGCCGCTAGTGGCGCAACCAGCGTCACCTTTGGTGGTGGTGCTAGCTCCAAGTTCAGCCCAGGACACAACGTCAAGGGCACTCGCGTCAAGGTGCTCAGCCGCGCCTACCACGCGATTGCGACCGAACTCAAGCTCACCAACAAGACTGAGTTCCGTGAGAAGCTGGGTGCAGTCGACGACCCAAGCTACATTTGCTACCCACCCCACGGGCTGGGCCCCATGGCGATCAAGGCCATCTTGAACTTCTTCTCCGACGATGATGACAACAACTAAGTAACACTTCGGTGGACTATATACACGCTAGGATAACGATACATTGGTGGATGATCGCAGGCATGATACCACAAGGCGTTTGCTTTACGAGTAGACGGTACCATTTACCTATCTGACTCTTTTAGGGACATTTGTAGCGGGAGGACGTTCTTAGGTAGATAGCGTGTTTCTTAATCTGATACCCCTCTGGAATATCTTCTCTTCTTGATGGATGTGAAAACATGATGACTGTTGCAGCTGTCGTAAGCTTTCGTAAGCTTTTCATATATTCATAGGTCAATTTAGACATGACCGCGGGATCTCTGTGCTACCTTCGGCGTATTCTGAGTACTTCCGACATGACACCGCGTCAGCTACGTACGGCAGGCACGTCGGTAAGGCTCAAGTCCCACCACCTCATACTTCACAGCCGTTCTTCAACACCGAAACATCAACATCCATCATCAACGCACAACTCTCGGACAAGATTCTATTTGATCGGCTACTGCGCTGCCTTGGCGTCGCGCTCCCGATGACGATGGACCAGGTCGCGGGGAACATTCGGCGCACTAGAGGAAGGCGGGGTCAAGCGCCCGGCTTGGAAACCTTCGGACCTTCGACACGGCTAGGTAAGATGGTTTTCAGGGCCGTGCGATTGGCTAAAAGAGGGGTTTGGGAGATGGAGTCGAGACGGCGTCTGACGTTTGTTGGTTGCGTGTTGGCGTCGGGAAACAGTGCGCACGTGTGAATGTTGCCGTGGAGTGAGAACTACGGCCCAGAGACTACGTATAAGAAGCTTGTTCCTAGAACTTTTGTACAAGAGGGTAAAAGCGAGTCAGTCTACTTTGTACGATAGAGTTTCGACAAGAGTACGTTGGGCTCGGTGCTATTGCTAGAGCGTTTCCCTCCCCGATAAAGAGCCAAGCTCTTCTCTTGACCGACCTTCTGGCCTTCGGCACGACGCCCAAGATGTTTCTTACGACGCTTCTGATCACGCCGTGGTCTATCTTACTCCTTCCGGTCATCTTCTACATCCTGCCTTACCTCCGTAACTGGCAGATCCGCGACATCCCGTCTCCGTTCCCAGCCGCCTGGACGAACCTTTGGCTCTTGGCCCAATGTCGGCGCGGGAAACGCTATCTCGCCGTTCATGAAGCACACAAGAAATATGGGAAGCTTGTTCGTATTCAGCCGCATCACGTCAGTATCGCGGATGCGGAAGCTATTCCGCAGATCTACGGTCACGGCAATGGGTTCCTGAAGAGCGAGTACTACGATGCTTTTGTGTCGATAAGACGGGGGCTGTTCAACACGAGGGATCGTGCGGAACATACCAGGAAGAGGAAGACGGTTTCTCATACGTTTTCTGCGAAGAGTGTTCTGCAGTTTGAGCAGTATATTCATCATAATCTGGAAGAGTTGCAGAAGCAGTGGGATCGACGGGCGGCAAGCGTTCAAGAGAAGGGAGGCTGGTATCATATGGATGCGCTGCATTGGTTCAACTACCTCGCTTTTGACGTTATTGGTGATCTGGCGTTTGGAGAGCCGTTTGGTATGCTGGCGAAGGGTAAAGATGAGGCCGAGGTCAGCAAAGCGGGACAGATCACGTATGCGCCTGCTATCGAGGTGTTGAACCGACGAGGTGAAGTCAGCGGCACCATCGGATGTTTCCCCGCCATAAAGCCATACGCAAAGTACCTCCCCGACCCCTTCTTCAGCCAAGGCATGAAAGCCATCGAGAACCTCGCCGGTATAGCCATTGCCCGCGTAAACGCACGCCTCGAGAAACCATCCGACCGCGTCGACCTCCTCGCCCGCCTAATGGAAGGACGCGACGAAAGCGGCCAAAAGCTCGGCCGCGAAGAACTCACCGCCGAAGCCCTAACCCAACTCATCGCCGGCTCAGACACCACGTCCAACACCTCCTGTGCCCTTCTCTACCACTGCCTCCAGCACCCAGACGTAGTCCAGAAACTACAAAAGGAACTCGACAACGCACTCCCAGACGCAGATGCCGTTCCAAACTACGCTCAAGTCAAAGACCTACCGTACCTTGACGCCGTCATCAAGGAAACCATGCGTATCCACAGCACCTCCTCCCTCGGCCTCCCCCGCTTGATCCCTCCCGGCCCAGGCATCACGCTCCTAGGCCACCACTTCCCCCAAGGCACCGTTCTCTCCGTCCCCGCATACACGATCCACCACTCCACAGAGATCTGGGGCGAAGACGCCGACGTGTTCCGACCTGAGCGCTGGGAAAATGTTACGGAGCAGCAGAAAGCGGCCTTTATCCCTTTTAGCTATGGGCCGAGGGCTTGCGTGGGCAGGAATGTGGCGGAGATGGAATTGGCGTTGATTGTGGGCACGGTGTTTAGGAGGTATGAGTTCGAGGTTAGGCAGGGCGAGATGGAGACCAGGGAGGGGTTTTTGAGGAAGCCACTTGGGTTGGAGGTGGGCATGAGGAGGAGGACATTTTAGTAAAAGCTGTAGTCACAGGAGGAGTCGCGAATACCTCGTGAGGGTTTGGATTTGGCTGTTGTGATGCCATCATACATTGAATAAGTACGTCAAACAGTGTCACTGGTCGGCGGAAAGAAAGTCAAGGTGATGAGTTATGGCCACAGGGAGAGTCAGAACGGATTACTGAAGTCATCTTGTACACTTTCCCTCCGCAGGATAGTGAAGACATAGGAGAGTGTTACCGTCCGTCCCTGTGAGATAGTAAGGCCGGCCGAGAGATCCATAGAACACACTACTGTCATGGTTCTGGAAGAAGTACAACGAGACCCCAAACCATCAAACACTGTAAGGTCAAACCCCTAGACACTATCTTGTAGAATTCCGTCTACCTATATTTGGTGATATTTCCCATCTTATCAAATCTCTCCGCGATGCTCATTGCACTTCTTGGATTGCGATCTTCACGTTCGGCATCCTCCTGGCATTTCTCCAACTTCGCACTTGTTCCGTTCTCGCAGTGGATACAGTTTCCCACTACCGTGATTGGAAGTGCAGTGGCTCTCCAGTCCGTACAGTCGCACTCCCCTGTATCGCGAGCCGTGAGACATAGGAATTCCTGATCATATTCGAAAGCCATGTGGCCGCAATCATAGGTTTCGTAATATTGATAACAGTGTGCTGGGGCTGGGTTGAGCGGAACAAGGACTTGCTGCCCGGGAACAGTTGGCTGGGTCATGGGGGGGGGGGGGGGGGGGGGGGGGGGGAGGGCTAGATGTAATGCGCAGTAGTGGATGTCTATTCGTTTTTGGGTTGGACGCGAAGTTTGCTTGTTGTTGACAACGATGGCAGGAGAAGACTCTACCAGTGTATGGTGTAGTATCGTCGCCGTGAGTAGAAGTTTCTGGTTTGTACGGATGAAAGAGCCATGATAAGGCCGTTTACCAGAATTTATACTTGTGATAACTGGTTCAAGAGTCTTGGAGGCGTTGTAGTCAGAAGGACAGTGAAAAAAACCTCGTGAGCTTTGCTAATGGGATGATGCTTCAGTGACGCCTCATTGTACAACAAGTGACACTTTTCTGCGGACCTAAGTCGAAATACGGGCTATAAGTACAGCAAGACGACGTGATGTTGATAGTGTTAGGTATAACTGCGATAGGATATCATGATAACAAAACCTTAGGATGATATATAGGGTAAGTGCATCTGTTAAGCAAAGGCATGGATCGGGAAGCACAGTGCTTTTATGATTTCTGATGACTGAAAAGGAACTTGAGTGACCATGGTAGAAGAGAGATGTGAGTGAGACGGACGCAGACACGTTACAAGAAAAGGCTACCTTCCGTAGCTCAAAGTAGATAGAAGAATGCTGGGTTTTCTAGAATGAGACCACCGGTAAAGTAAACCGAAGCAAAGTCAGCTGTGGATCTGATTGAGATGCTCAAACAACAGTAGATGCGGTAAGCCACGAGGACACGTCATGGTGTTGGCCGCGATGCAGTGGTGTCAATTTTCTCTGGTATTCTCAAGACGACCATTTGCTTATTCGCCAACACGCTTGGACTGGTTTGGTTTGGATGAGGCTTACATGATGCACTCGGGTAACATGTGTGACTTGAAGATCGTGAATGAAGAAACTGGCCATTTTTGCTTCATTGTCAAACTTTCTGATCTCGCCCTCTACCCATATACGGTTTCGGCGACGAGTGCCATCACTACCATAGGGACATGCCGATATCTAGTTCATGTCACTCCGGGTTTCCTGTAGCAGCGCGCGGCTATCGAAGAAAAAAAACTAGAACAGTCCTTCATCCTTTCCAACCCGATAGACTTCGTGGCGGTCCTATACTCATGTATTTTACGTTCTTGTAACTGGTGGAGTGGGCCGCGGTGACGTTTACCTAGGTAGTGAAGCGCGGAAGTGCGCGCCCCAGAAAAAGCGCACAGACCAGCGCTTACTCTTAGCGGCCATTGTCGCGAACTCCCGGGCATCTACGCGTATCGCCGACAAAGAAGCTCAGCCAACACCGCTCAACCCTCGACCGCCATCTACCCGTCGCCAACTCGGAAGCAGGATCGCCTGCGTCGCCTAACATGGCGCCCAACGAGCTCGCCGATGTAGCGGACGACGCCTCGTCGGGCGGCTCCTTCACCCTGTTGAAGCAGCAGCTCGAGCTCGACTTCAGTTTTGCACCGCGCCGCGTAAAGGGCCTCACCACGCTCGACATTCAGCCGGACAAAGCGCATCTGCGGGATATCACCTTGAACTGCCGGCAGCTGAGGCCGACGAGCATCAAGATCGAAGGAGAAAAAGCCGCCTTTAGTTACTCGAACCTTCACCAGCGCCTCACGCTATATCCCGGTACCGGCCTCGAACAATATCACTACGCGAAAGAGCGGATAGCGCGACACACACAGGGCGCGGAAGATGAGCTGGTTATTATTGTGCCTGAAAAGGTCAAGATTCGGGAAGTGAAGCCCTCGGAGGCTGGCATGACCGACGACGCTCAGGGTACCTTTTATGCGCCGATGAAGCTGGAGATCGAATACGAACTGGACGACTTTCGGGACGCGCTGCAATTTGTCGGAGTGGAGGATGGAGATGCCCGGTACCCGCATGCCTACACGCGCAACTCGTCCTTTCCCGGTGCGGCCTCGTGTCTCTTTCCGTGCATAGACGACGGCGAAACGCGGTGTCTGTTCGATGTGTCCATCCGCTATCCGCGAACGCTGGGAGATGCGCTCAGCAAATCGAATGCGCAGGTGCAGGCACAAGCACAGGGAGTGGAAAAGGCGGATAGTGTCATGCTGGATGCGGATGACGACCAGGTGGACTTGTCCGAGGAAGAAAAGGCCATGGAGATGCAAGTCATCTGCTCCGGTACCCTTACAGACGATGTGCGTATCTGTATTGTATTTAGCGCGTTCTATGCTAACCTTCAAAGATTCTCGATCCCGCCGACGCTTCGCGAAAGACAGCCAGCTTTTCGTGCGATACCCTCGTCCTCCCACAGCACATCGGCTTCGTAATCGGTCCCTTTGAACATGTCGATCTCTCGGAATACCGCGACACACTTGATGACGAGCGCTTGGGAGAGAACGCTATCAAAGTCCACGCGTTTTGTTTGCCAGGCAAGGAGAACGAGGTCAGGAATAGCGCCATGATGCTAGCCCGAGCTCTCGACACCTTCACGGAACGCTTTCAGAGTTATGCATTCGGCAACTCCTACAAGCTCGCATTCGTAGACGATTTGGAATGGGACACCGCACACACAGCCTCGTTCTCTATCTGTAGCTCTCGCCTGCTCTTTCCGGAGACTGTATGGGAGCCACTGGAGCACACAACCAGGGTCTTGGTACATGCGGTAGCCAGCCAGTGGATAGGCGTCGACGTGATTGCCCACAATCCAGAAGATCACTGGATCATTGTTGGTGGATCTTGGTTCATGGCTGAGCTCTACCTCCGAGAGCTGTTCGGTCGGAACGACTGGCGGTTCCGTCAAAAGTTGATGGTCGACAGAGTCATTCAGATGGACCGCAAGCGCCCGTCGTTACAGCAACTTGGATACGTCTTACAACTGGATCCTGGCGAGGTTGAGTTCATGGAGCTGAAATCGCTCATGGTGCTTTCCATCCTCCACAACCGTCTGGTAAAACAGAGCGGTAAGAACGGTGTCGACAGGTGCCTGTACCGGATGCTTTTCAATGCTCGTCAAGGCAAGTACGCCAACGGCGCGATCGCTACGGACGACTTCCTCGACATCTGTGAGAAGGTTGGACATCAGAAGCTGGAATCGTTCTTTCAGCAATGGATCGTAGGAGCTGGGTGTCCCACTTTTCACTGCGTACCTTCGTTCAACAAGAAGAAGCAGGTGGTGCAACTTACTATCAAGCAACTCCAGGCTGACTCATCCATCACGAATATCGACAGCGGTCTCGCCGCGGATGACTTCATGCGCGAAGCGAAGGAGAAGTCTCGTGACTTACGGTCAGCGACAGGATATCCCACTTTCGTTGGCCCGATGACTATTCGAATTCACGAAGCCGATGGAACACCTTACGAACACATCGTCGATATCAATTCAAACAACGTCAAAGTAGAGATTCCGTACAACACAAAGTACAAGCGACTGAAGAGAAATCGATTAAACAAGGAGCGTATGGCTGCTGCCGCAGGCCTTGATGCCTCGGGGGAGACTCAAGAGGATGTCACCTTCTACATGCTGGGAGACCTATTCACATCTCCCCAGGAACACGATGAATGGCGACTGGACGATTGGCCACCGGAAGACGAGGCCAAGCAAGAGGGAGAGGCTTACGAGTGGATTCGAGTCGATGCAGACTTTGAATGGATATGTCGGACCAACATCGAGGACATGCCGTCGTACATGTACGTCTCGCAGTTGCAGCAAGATAAGGATGTCGTTGCACAAGCAGAGTCGATACAGTTCCTTGCCAACAAGGAAGGTCATAAGCTGATCTCTACTTTCCTGGTCAAGACATTGATGGACAACCGCTACTTCCACGGCATACGGACCATGGCTGCTACGGTCCTGGCTCAGAGTGCGTTGAAGCGCACGGAATGGGTTGGCCTCTTCCATCTCCAGAAGGCTTTCCGCGAGCTTTTCTGCTTACCCAACTCACCCATGACTCGCTCTAATGACTTCTCTGATCGTAGCATGTATTTGATACAATGCGCTATCCCCAAAGCCATTGCTAAGATCAAGGGCGAAGATGGCAGATCCCCACTAGAGGCGAAGCGCTTCTTGCTCGACCTTGTGCGATACAACGACAACCGCGGGAATGATTACAGCGATGACCATTACATCTCTACGCTTATGCGCTGTCTTGCAGAGACACTCACAAAAACTACAGCCAGTGCCGATCTCAGTCACGAAGAATGGGCTCAAGAGCAGGATTTCACAAGCAAAGCTATCGGAGAGCTTACCCGACATCAGAGACTTGACGAATGGATCCCTACCTACCAGAACGTTTATACAACCACCGCTCTCGACTGTGCGCTAAAGTTAGTCATGAGCCGCGTCACCCCGTTCAAGCCAACAGAGTTCCTCCAGTACGCCCAGCTGGGAAATGCAGACAACGTACGCTTAAAAGCTTGGGAGTGCTTGATTCGACTCGGTATGATCCGGAAAGATACGGTCTTGAGATTCCTCATGCATGAGATTCGATCCGATCCTTCGCCGTACTTCAGAAAGCAGCTGCTACGTATCTTTGGCATTGCGATCGGACAAATCGCTACTGGAGACGTTTGGGCACCGGAGAAGGCTGCCGATACTTCAGCAGGCACGCTTATGATCGAGAACGAAGCCAGTAATGCTGAACGTGCATCAGCTCTCGCCCGGCAGAACCTTAATGGGGCTCTGAGAGGGTTGAAGAGTGACATGCAGGGCAACCAAACCCTGCGTATGGTGCTAGAGGAAGCCTTGAAGTCGAGAGTACTGTCTACGAACGACATGTCTGAGCTTTTGGACATTTGCGACATGATCTTCGATAACCTGAAGTCCAATAAGCTGCCTATCACACTGACTATGCCACGCTATTGGAAGGTGGAGCATATTGGAAAGGCATCAGTGGTGTTCAAAAAGACCAATAAGTTTAGGTGGAAAGAGAGGACGCCTCCGAAAGAAGAGAAGAAGGAGGTTAAGGAGGAAAGGAAGGAAAAAGTACCTGTTCCAGCTGCCGCACTACCTACGCCCCAACCCACACGAGATACAGCTGCTCCGGTCCCGAAACCAGCACTACCGAAGCTGTCGCTCAAGATTGGAGCACCGAAGAAGCAGTCTACAGCATCCACACCGGCAACCGCGGAATCTATGCAGGCCTTGCAGAGAAGCCAGTCTACAGTGTTCTCACCTACTGTCTATCATTCGCCATCCCCCGCACCAGTGTCTAAACCTGCATCTCCAGCGCCAGCACCGCCGCCGCCGCCGCCGCCGCCGCCTCCTGCTGCTCCTGTTACAACAGATTCGCGTTCGTCGACTCCAGAAGTGCCACTAATGCAGCCGTCAAAGAAGATAGCGACCCCAGCAGCGACCCCCAAGCCAGCGACTCCGGCACCTGCTCCGGTTCAAGCTCCTACTCCGGCTCCGGCACCAGCTCCGGTGACCAAGACTCCGGTTCCACCACCCAAGGTCCCTACTCCAGCTCCTGCGCCTGCCCAAGCGAAGCCAACGCCAGCAGTCATCAAGGTACCAAAGCCTATGGCTACACCGCCTGCTATCGCATCACCTGTTCCTCTGCCGGCTCCTAAGCTCAAGATCAGGACCAAGACCGCTTCCGGCTCTACCGTACCATCAAGGCCCTCCAGTGCAGCTCCATCACCACGGCCAAGTGCCGCTCCTTCACCTCGGCCAAGCGCAGCCCCTGCTCCGTCACGACCTGCTGCGACCAATCCAGCATCTGTTGCAAGACCTGTTATCAAGCAAAAGAGAAGCAAGATCGTCAAACTGCGACTTCCACCCAAAAAGCTCGTACAGTTTACCGCCGGAGAGAGCAAGAAACGTAAGATGGTTTCTGGAAACGGTGATGACGACAGGCCATCTAAGCGACAGAGCTTCGAGGCAAGCAGCATGTTGAACGGCAACGGTACTGCTAAGAGCGGTCTCGTTAGCGTGGAAAGGGGTGGTAGCAGCGGGCCAAGACTGCTGCTCAAGATGAAGGTGGGAAAGGCCAACTTACCTGGTGAGAAGAAACGATGAGATCGAAGCAAAAAGGGGTTCAGCAAAAGAAAAGTCGACAGCGACGGTCATAACGAGGTACCGAGGATAACATAACATGCATTTTTCAAGGTGTTTAACGGACGGGCATCTCTTTCCCCACAGCGAAATATGGTTTAGGAAAAGGAGGGGCAAGGCCGCTGCATGCATGCATCCGGGATAAACAGCATTCAGCGATGGCGTTATTTGTAGTGTATTTTCACATGGGTGGTGGAATGGGACTTTAGGTGGATACCCCTTTTGCTGCTTTTAACGAGTCTGCATGCCTTAGTCGGGCTTTGTATTGTTAGACCGCCTAGAGTGAGAATGCATAATTTACAAGTGTGTAAGACTTGGTCGTCTACGTGGGTTGAACAGTGAATTAATGACGGATATTGGTAGTGAGGAAACGCTCGCTAGAGAGCGAAATACCAGAGTATTCTATAATGATGTGCACGCCAAATGAAAGGGTATCTACCATTGCACCACGCCTGATATCTATACATGATAATGAAATGGCCTCGCTGTGATATTATGATACTCGCCATAGGAGTTTCTTCACGGATCGTACGCCGGACTGGAAGACTGATTCGCTAAGGGGTACTGGAGCCGGTGTTTTGTGTGCAGTAGTTGGGAGGACTTCTTCCGCAGGTTTGGGACTCAGTGGTGTTGGTTTAGATGCCACTTGTGGTGAAGAAGGGGCCGCTTGTGGTGAAAAAGGCTGGAGACTCGCTGTTGCGTCGTTTGTAGATTCAAGGGTTGTCGTAGCTGTCGCTTTCTTCGCAGATCTGGATGCCGTCTTTCCTGTCTTCTCCACGACCGTATTCGTATCCATATCGTATGTAGCATGTGAAGGAACACACTCTTTCCCTGTCTCCGTTTTCCTATATTTGGCATGCGGCAGCGTAGATTTCTTAGTTGAAGCCCAAGGAGTGCGCTTCCTCTTATTCTTGGATCCGGGAGGACGGCCCCTCTTTCTTGGCACTAGGATGGGAATTTAGTGGGCTAGTCGGAGGACGGTGTTTCGACGGTCTCACCCTTGATCTCAGCATCGCTTGTTGGTGGATCTTTGGCTTCGACTTCTTGGTCTGACTCTGCATCGCCGATGACTGAGTCTGCATCGTCATCTTGGATGGGCGCTTTGGCAACCACAGATGCCGGGGTGGGCATGATGTTGTCCTTGTCGTCTTCAGAGATATCGGAGTTGAATTGAGAACCTGAAGTCTCAGGCACCTCCTTGAAAGCTTTATCGCTGGCTTCCTCTACCATCCCGCCGCATACAAGACATAGTATGTCCACGTCCCACTTGCGTTTCGGCTTCCCGTCGCGTCTTTCTAATATTGTCAGGCGGGCCTTGTTGTCTTGCGTCTTAATTCTTGCATCCAAGGTGGTGGAGGCTTGAAATTGGCTAGGTCGGCCCCGCTTCTTCAATTGCGGTGCTGCGTCTTGAAGTGCTCGCTTCTTGAGACAGTCCGCATGAAGCCACTCTGAACATTGTGGGCATTGTAGAAGAAGCTCGTCCGGATTACAGGGCTTCTTGTCGATGCAGTACGCTTTCAGTTTGCTCAATTGGCTGTTGGCGCGCTTTGTAATGTCGTAATTCTGGCGGAAAAACAGCTGATCTGTCTTGAGGTCGAGGCTGTCCGGGTCGTCGTCCCAATACACCACGTCTGCGGATGACTCCACTGACAAAGCGTCAATGATGTCCATGTGATTGCTCACTATCAGCTCGCTGTCGCCATGATGCGCTTGTCGTCCACCTGGTATGTCCTCGGGCCGGTATGCCCAGTAGACTCTGAGAAAGACATGGGTGGGGTCTCCGCCGCGGACTTCCAGAAGTTTGGCAATCCAATGCTCAATCGCGCCTGGACCTTCTGCGATTTTATCTTCTTCGCTCTTCTTCACAAAGACCATCTGACCGACTTTGAACTCCTCACCGTTAACGGTAAACCTCCGATAGCGCTGCATAGCCTCCCAGTACAGTGCAGGCGTTATCTTAACGTGTAGCTCGGGTAGTTGCGTCTCGGGATATGGATTTGGCTGCGTGGTCTCTGCGTCTAAGGGCGCGTCGAAGTCGCTGACGTGCCCATTTCCAGTGCCCTGCTTTGATTTTGCTGATCTGCTTGGCTTCTTTTGTTTCCTGACAGTGACTGCTGTAATCTTGAAGCTGAGATCTTTGTCTACCGTCGACCAGTCAATCTTTCGTTTCTTCGCACCATTGGGTTGAGGCGTTGACCCATTGGACGTGGGGTTTTCGTCTGCGACTTTGCGTTTACGTGCCATTGTCGAGAGTGAAAGTTGGAGAGTGGAGGTTTGGCGATGGTGGAGTGGGTGACTGTGGTGCGCTGGTGTGTGCTCGGTGCGGGCAGCACTGGCTGTCTGACTGTGACGCGGGATATTAAGCGAGGGTACTATGCGGTGAGAGCTGAACGTTGGAGAAGTGGGCGAGTTGGGTTGTTATTCGAAATGCAGTATCAAACTGAAGTTGAGCATATGCTAGAGCTCGACGCGTCTGGCACCGAGCGGAGCAAGCGATCTCTCGCGCCCGCGTTGTCAGCTGCCATCACGCTACCGCGCTGTGAGAACGCCAGACCCGAAGCGTTACATCACGTGAATGGTCGTCGTCCCTACCTAGGTATCATGACGTCTTCGCCAAGTGCATTGGCAAGGCCGGTCTCTTCTCACAAACATAAGAAATGTCTCGACGGGTGCTCATGAGGCACTTCGGCAGCTTCCCTTCATCTGCCATATGGGCTGGCGGGTCAAAACGAACTATTGAATTACACCAAAGTAGACAGTCTCAGCCTTGATTTACACAACGCCTCGATGGGCGATCACGTTCGTCACTTAATCGATGATGCATACCAACATCAACCTTCGGTACCGTTGTCTGCCATGGCATTGTGGTACAGCATACGACGCGACGCGTCGGTTACTCGGCTAGGATGGCATGCAGGTAAGATGTGTATGCCCGGTCAGCATCCGACACCTCTGGTCAAGGGAAGCACAGCTGGGTACCCCAGATTCCGTGGGCCGCGTTCCGGCCGCTATTGCCAACAACACATTTGGCAGAAACGGCCAAGATGCACTGCCACAGCATCATCGTTACCCAGAACAGGAGAAGTCCGTGCCGAGTGACCGAAGACAGGTGGGCGGCCGCCAATTTAGTCTAGTACGGGGCCTCTAGATGCGCTGGGAATACGACCAAGAGCCAATGAATAAGCGTGCAGTGGCCATTGAGGTCTCCGGGAGGATTGTGGATATGGAACACGCGGCCATGCGTTGATGTCGATGAAGGAGCCCGCTGCCGTCTGCGCGGATATGGAAGAAGTCGCAATGGAATACGAATCTGTCAGCCGGTAGATGGATCGTCCAGCGCGCGGCGATCTCCAAGAACCAGAACCCTTTCGCAGGTTCGCGTCATAGGCACGCTAATCCCTGCCGCGTGCCCAGAAATTCGTCCACAAGTCTAAGTCCACCACGGACCTCAGATATACGTACTACGCCTACCGCTCTTTCGCTCCTTGTAGTTCCCATAATCGCAGCTCCTCCTCCGCCTCTACACTCATCTCTAATCCTGTGCTCTCGTCGCTCGTTCCCGAAGAAGCTCTAGTCCCTGCGCTGTAACATTCCGCGAGCCGGTGTACCCGTGGCTTGCACGCCTGGTTCCGTACCGACAACGCGCCCGCAGAGCACCTGCATTGTGCACCGCACTGAGGAGAGACCTTCCACTTGTACTAATACCGCCACTCGTTGCTGCCATGGGTCGTCCAAAGAGAGGTAAATAATGCGCCGGCTACAAAATGGCGTCCCTCGCTCCTTTGTCGGCAGTGCTCGTCGTTGGAAGAACATTCACTAATGTTGCGCCCGGTTCGCCCCTTCACAGTCCTGTCGTTTATGTCACAATGGGGTGGTTCCAACCAGAATACCTTGCAAAAGAACCCGCCGTCCGCCGGACCGTCTCCGGGCCCCGCGTCCCCCGCTCCGCCTTCACCCTCGACGAAGCAACCCGTCAGCTCAGCCAACTTTGCACAGTCCGCCACCGCTCTCGACTCGTATAACAGCGAGCGCCCTCCCTCCCGCGCGACCCAACGCGAGCGCAGCGACTCGCGAGCCTCGGTCCGTCCCATGTCCATGATCCAGACATACCAGCCGCCAGTTATGGAAGTAAGCCAGGACACACTGCCAGAGCTGCAGCGCATCTTCACATTCCTGAACAGCCATTCCAACAAGCTGTACCAAGAGGGCTACTTCCTCAAGTTCCACGACACCGATACCCGTACGTCAGCCCTGTAGGCCATGCCTGTCTGTGATACTAACGGCAATGCAGGTGGCCGTCCCGCGCCAGATCGGAGATGGCAGGAGTACTTCGTCCAGCTTGTGGGCACCATCCTCTCCCTATGGGATGCGAGCGCGTTAGACCAGGCTGGAGGTGACGCGGAGGTGTTGCCCACGTTCATCAACTTGACGGATGCTGCGATCCACATGGTATGTCCGCTCACGCCCTCACTATGACCTCACTGACCCCGCAGATCCCCTCCATGACCCTCAAAGACGGAAAGAAGCTCGACAACATCCTCAGCGTATCCACGGCCGCGAGCAACAAATACCTCTTCCACTTCGATTCCTACCACGCGCTTACGCAATGGACCGCCGGTATCCGCCTCGCCATGTTCGAACACACCACTCTGTCGGAAGCGTACACGGGTGCGTTGATTGCTGGCAAGGGCAAGACGCTGAACAACATCCGCATGATACTGGACCGACAGTGCGCAAAGTACGAGGATTGGGTGCGCGTTCGCTTTGGCGCAGGCACTCCGTGGCGCCGCTGCTGGTGTGTCGTCTCTCCACCCGATGAGAAGGAATACCTCAAGATGCAGAAACTACAGAAGAAAGGCAACGCTTATGAGCGACCGCCGATACTCAAAGGCGACATCAAGTTCTACGATACCAAGAAGGTCACCAAGAAAACCAAGGCCATCGCCACTGTCAAGGACGCATACTCGTGCTACGCCATCTACCCGCAGTCAAAGCCGCTCATTGACCAGTCTACATTGGTGAAGATCGAGGGCAAGATTACAATTCACTCGACGCCAGAGAGTACAACAGAAGGATTCGTCTTTGTCATGCCGGAGTCGCGTCCTGCTATTTCTGGATTTGAGATTATGCTCCAATATCTTTTCCCAGTGTTCGATACATTCTCACTATACGGACGTCCAAAAAAGTTGATTGCAGACGTTCTAGACACCCGCGGTTTGATGTTCGCTATGCCCTCCGACAGGCGCTACGGATACTTGGAGATGTGGGACGTGGTGGGCTTGATCAATACTGAGGGCAGCGACAAGTGGTCAGAGCGCCACTGGAGGAAGCAATTGAAGGACCTCACGTCTACACGGATGGTGACTGCGAACCAGGACGCGGAATCCATCTACAGTCGCGCCAGCCGCAGGAATACCGTCAGCCGGGCAGGCTTCACACCTCGTAACCTACGATTCGAAGATCAGGGCTCCATTCGCTCCAGCCCGTCCACGCGCGCGTCATCCCCTACACGCAAATTCCCAGACTTTGAAGTGCAAGCGCCGCGTCGTGTTGGAACGGCTCCCGCAGCAAACCCATTCGGTACCCCACGCCATCAACGATCTGTGTCGGAGCAAGTCAACGGACGCAACCAGAATACTCCATCTAGATTCACGCAAGACGACACGCCGTACGAAGACGAGCGACCGCCGACGCCTCCCCAGCATCGTATACTCAACGGTTCGTCGAACGGGGCGGTTCAGCCTTATGATTCGTCTGCGTCGGATTACGATGAGAGCCCGATCAAGGAGCCGCAGAACCTCCCACCGCCGCCTGCAGATCTGTCGGCTCCACCGCAAGGTTATGTCGATCTTCCTCCGACCCAGGAGCACGCTGCCAATCAAAAGCCACCCATTCGTCCCAACATGCCCATGGCAAAGCCAAATCCTGCAGTTGATTCTGCCACGCTCCAGCAAATGGCCGACGCCTCACATGGATCTTTCCCCGGTGGCGTAGCCACCGCTGGCGCAGTCGGGGCTTGGAGAAGCCAGGATACTATACAAAGCAGACGCAGTGGTGACTACAACGCGTACGGTGATCAGGGACAATCGATGTATCTTGGTGTCAACTCAAGGCCGCCTCCAACGAACCAAAACTCTGGGAACCGCCTGTCTACCATTCCCGCATCACCATATGTCGAGCATTCCGAATTCGTCGACTCTCCCACAGGCTACCAGCCGACAGCTCCATCGGTCCCAGAACATAGTGAGTTACCGCCACAGCCCCCCAGTCACGAGCTCCCTTATCGCCCGCACCCCGAAAGCGGCGGCATACCACGTAAACCAGTACCAGGTCGGTCTCCCCTAGCCTCGCAAGAGGATGACACCCTTTCGACCACTAGCTCAAGACTCGACAGTTTACGAGAGGACGTAATCGACCCTGAAGCTCTCGACGCTTTCAACATCACACAGCCCACTTTGCATCGTCAGCCAAGCGCATCTAGTAGTTGCTACGACGATGATGCCATATCGACTTCCACGCCAGACTATGCCAGCATCGCTGAAGAGGAACCTGCGCCTCCTCCACGAAGATTGCCTGAACGACGCACCGATCGACCAAGAAGCGGCGTTCTGACCATGATTGGAGATCCAAACGTAAAGCTTCCCTCAGATGAAGATCCACATGGCTACAAATCTGTTCTGGACCCAGCACAGGCGCCTGCAGCTGTTCCTAGCATTGACTTTGGCCCTACATATGCGCTGGACTTTGACGGCAAGCGTCCGGGCACCAGTGGAACCATGACACAGATGCTGCACGATAATAGCGCCTCACGATCCAAGGAGAATCTTGCGACGACTCCGAACGAACAGCACCGACTGTCTTATATCTCCGGTGCAGGTTCACCTAACCAACCCATGCATGCGCGTAGTGGTTCGAACTCCCCGCAGATCTCTGATTCACGGCAAGTCGCATGGCAGCCTGCTGCAGCCTCACCACAGCAGCCAGACAGGCAAAGGCTGGATCCTGAAGACTGGGTGATGCATCGTGCGGCGCATCAGCAGCAGCCCATAATGTATGGACATGGGAGGAGCAAGTCACATACCCCTCCTCCTTTCGGTCGTACTCATTCTGGGGATTGGACTCGTACGCACTCTGGTGATTGGAGTCAGATTCAGCGGTCGCCTCAGGGTTCTCCAGGTCCCGCACGTCCACCCAGTCGCCCTCTGAGTCGCGGAGCTGAGACACTGCTTGATCAACGGCCTACCACTTTGTCAGCTCGCGAGCAGGAACAGGTAGCTCGCATGACAAACACTCCTCTTTTGGACCTTTCGCAGAACACCAAGAAAGTGCAAAAGCAGCCCCCGACAGGACTCACGGGCTACATCGATTATCGCGAGAAGGAGAAGGCGGCTCACAAGGCTAATCGCCAGAGCTTTACACCGACTATGCAAGCTGAGATTGACAGACGCACGTTGCAGACCCAACAGCGGCAGATGATGGAGGTCCAGCAGCGCCAGCAGATGATGATGCAACAGCAGATGCAGCAGCAATACGCGATGGCTCAGAGCAACTATGCGCCGAGCATGATGGGCACTCCTAGTGTTATGGGTATGGGCACGCCAACCGGCATGGGTGCTCCTAGTGTAATGGGCGCACCGAGCATGATGGGTACCCCGAGTGTTATGGGCATGCCTACCGGGCCTGGTACACCGTCAGGCATCGTTGGAATGGCGTACTCCACACCGAGCCAGATGCACCCCATGTATCAGCAACAGCAACAGCAGTACTTCCCCCAGCAGGCGCCAACCCCGCAGATGAACATCCCTGGAGGTTGGGTCTCGCCAGCACAGACACCGCAGGGCCAGTATTTCCCACAGTCGTCACCGCAAGGGTACGGCAATATGGCGCAGCAACAACAGCAGGCACCGCCCACGCAGGCTTACGGCGCGAGCTTCGACCAGGCGCAGCAGGCAGCCAAGTACGCGCAGCAACAATATCAAGGCCAGTATCGCCGTTAAATAGATGGGTCATTCATTAGAGAGTGTTGAAGTCATTCGGGATCGATTACAATTGGATTGAAGAGTATGAGACGAGTTGCCGATGTTCACTGTATATATTTTGCGTCTGCATCTTCTCGTACATAATACTAAGCATTGAGAGTGGGAGTCTTGGATTGGATTGCAGGCTCGCTCGGTATAACATGGAGATGTTAATGGAGTTTATGATGATTGAGAGTGTGTTTGATTGTTTGATTGCTTGCTTGCTGTGATGTGGTTTGCATGGCAGCTCGCTATCTATCCATGATACATTAGTCTTTGGTGCGCGAGCGGACGAGTAGTAGATGATCACTAAACAGTGGAGAGAATCACTAAACACCACTTGCAAGATCTCGGCTGCTTATGGAAGCAGCATCACCACACCAAAGACAAACCCAGCTGCGAGGAGATATCGAAGGGAGATAAGCCCAAAGTCCAGCTCGTCCTGTGACACGCATAAATTTTTGCGGGGCTTTGCCAACCATGAATGTCCCAGTGATACGAAAGTTTACTGGGGCTCTGAGTATATAATAGATGAGTTACAAGTTTCTTGTCCTAAACCTCAGTACCACCCGTTTCTTGTTTGCCCTTGCAATCTTTCAATCGCCTTCCTTTTGAAATCTGTCTTTTTTCCACTGCCATTAAGCATTGAGCATCGCCATGACGTCCAACACGCCACCCCAGATCCTCCTCACCGGTAGCACTGGCTACATTGGTGGCACCATCCTCACCCATCTCCTAAACTCTTCCTCTCCAACTCTAAGCGCCGCTACCATCACCTGCATTATTCGCGGCCCTGAACGGGCTGCCACACTCTCCTCCACCTATGGCGCCCGCGTGCGACCGGTCGTCTATAAGGATCTTGATGATCTCGAGGCGACGACTGCTACCGCCTCGCAGCACGACATCGTCATCAACACCACTCTCGGCTTTCACACACCCTCCGTGCAGGCGCTGCTCCGCGGCCTCGCACAGCGTAAGGCGTCGACAGGGCGGGACGTGTGGATGATTCACACATCCGGCACGTCTAACCTGGCCGACCAGCCGATTTCACGAAAGTGGGTGGAGGAGGAACCAGAGCGAGAGTTCGACGATGCAAAAGACGATGTTTATGGCTACGAAAAGAGGCGCGAAGCGCTGCATCCGGCTCCACAGCGGAGCACAGAGCTGAGCGTCGTGGACGCGGGACTGGAGCTGGGCGTCAAGACCCTGGTCATTATGAGTCCGACCATCTACGGGCTTGGGACCGGGCTGTTTAACAAGACGAGTCTCCAGCTTCCGATGTATATACGGGGTGTGTTGGATCACGGACGCGCAGTGGTGATTGGAGATGGAAAGGGGGTGTGGGACCACGTGCACGTAGAGGACGTGGCGGACCTTTACAAGATCGCGGTCGCCAATGTATTGGAGAGTGGCGGCAAGGATTTGCCGACAGGTAAGGAGGGAATCATCTTTAGTGGGAACGGCCGACATACGTGGATGGAGGCGGCGCAGGCGGTGGCGGATGCATGCTACGAGGAGGGCAAGTTCACAGAAAGAAGTGTAGAGAGCGTTGGGCTGTCGGAGGGAGTGAAGATCCTGGCGGCGAACATCCCTCACATGAACGAGGACATGATTGAGCTGGCACTGTGCAGCAATGCGCTGACTGTGCCGACAGTAGCTACGAAGTTGGGCTGGAAGCCGACAAGGGGGGAGGAGGCTTGGAGAATGGGGTTCCGGGACGACGTTAAGGCGGTACTGGAGAGAAGATAGTGGCGAAAGTATCTTCTGTATTTGTGATTGGAATCGCCACTCAATGAATCTCTAGACCCTTTTTTCAAAACAAAGCAAATCGCCTGGGTCAGGGGGGCACGAGGACGACCTTATTCCGGAGTCGGATGGCGCTACTATTACTTGGTCTTTCCCAGTAATGGAGTTCATGATGATTGAAAGTGTGTTCGATGGTTTATCTACTTGCTGGGATGTGACTTGGCGGTGTAATACATACTTTGCCGTGCCCGAGCGAATGCATCAGAGAAATCCAACTGTGGCTGGTCATACAAACGGTGATATACCTCGCGTGCTATATCAGAGCTGCAATTGAGGTGGAAGCTTACCTCATCCTCAGGAAAGGGAACCCCCAAAACCCTCTCCAATAGGTACCCGGTGTCATACTTTGAATCATGACCACCCCCTTGACGCTCCCAGCTCCATCGTATTATTTCAAGATAGAATACATCGAGAAGAATATCCTTGACTGGTCTACGATAGTCAAGTTCCAAAACCGAACCATATCTCCCCACCCCCACAAGAGCATAGACTTTGTCTCTGATCTCTGCACACTCGTGATCACCATACATCTGGAATAGCAGGTTGAAACTGAGCTTGTTGGAAGGACCTCTCGTCATGCTTGTATTATTGGCTATACGCATGGCTCCACTTTTCATCAGGACGTTATGGAAAGGCGTGAACGCTTCCTGGTTGGTCGAGAACTTGACTTTATCAAGATAGTCATATAATTGTACTAGTTTATACCACTTGAGTCTCAGTGTACCACAGTGGACCTCTTTGTCGAGGGCGAGTAGTACTTCTTGGATGATCCACATGCGAGACCAATAAGCTCTCCCGCATAGTGACAGTACGCTACGAGCTTCTTCCCTGGTCCAAATAGTCGCGCTTTCGTTTTCTTTGGTGGCTTTTTTACTGTCTTTGTCCTCGTTGGGGAACAGGTTCGGTAAGGCCCTCCCACTGTAACGCCTGCTCCACGTCCAGGTTGTCAACGCCCGTATGGCAAGATCGCTGTCTTCGCCTTCTTTACCCAGCCAGACCAGAACCTTTCGTGCGTTCGAATATATGGAGCCCATCATTTGTACTTGATGATTGCGCTCGTCCACCTCCGACTGCTGTATACAGACTGCCTCAATCCAGAACGGTCCATAATTTTCATGGAGTAGTTGCTGATGTAGGAAGTCCCATAGATTTTCGCGAATTGGGACACTGACGCCGTTGATCTCGATGTCGGTGTGCATTACATCGGCGCCCCAGGTATAAGACAAAGCAGTATACGATGGACAGTCTTCTGGGCTGTAGGTCTGCAGGCTGCATCTCGTCATGTCTTCGTCATTGTTGGGTTGGAGGGTGAGCAGTCTGATCTCTCTGCGCGTCCGATCGAGGGGGCATGACGCATAGAGTTCGCCCATCGTCCGTGGTTCGTATGCGCTGGGTAAAGCTGATGAGCGTTTCGTGGTACACGACGTGAATCTGTGATGTGAGCGTGCTATCGTATATGAAAGAGACGACGAGACAGCTTCAGATATGTTACATAGATGGCTGCCTGAAGCTTCGTAATGCCTGGTAGGGCGATAGAGGCTGTGTCACCGAGCCCATGACGTTGAGGCTGAAGCACTCAGCTCTACATACTCTGGCGGTGCTATCACAGCCAATAGCACGAGGTCAGAAGCTGTTTGGATGTACAGGTCTGCGCGCCGAAGACTATGCTATGACGACAGGCATTCTTAGACACAGGTAAACGTTCATTGGAGTTGACATTACGAGTTTAATATTTCGATTGTCTGATTGATTGGAATATGTGATGATATTTGCAAGATGGCGTATGTCTCCTTGGATTGATGCAAGATACCTCGGAAGGACGAAGTGCGGGGCATCCCAAACGAGGAAGCTACCCCTCCATGCAGCTTTCACGCCGCTAACCTCATCCCACCTCCGTCTCCACACCACACCCTGCATGAGGCTCGTCATAGTATGCATCGCTCACGATCCTCGGCCAACCTTTCTTCCATTTGGTTCCAAGCTTAACTCCGTCCAACGACATTGCCGTGAATGAAGATCGGTGCCTCGCTGCTGAAGTTCTTTACGTCGTCCATGACCTCCTTGGTTCCTGTGCTCTGCAAGGCTTTTCCGACACTCTCCACGCTATCAAACTCCATAACGGTGCTAATAGCGTATGGGCCATCGGTGTTGAGCTCGCTGACGGCGTAGGACTTAAGACCGTGGTCTCCCCAGTGCTTCATGGCGAGAGGCATGTGTGTCTTGAGGTAGTACTCCTTGTCAAAAGTGGAGCCTTCCTTGCGAGGGTAGAGGACGATAGCGTTTGCGCCAGACATGATGATGTATAGTTGGATGGTGTTGGAAGGTGTTTAAAGAGCTCTGTATGCTGTGAGTAGAAGCTAATAGGGACTTGTAAGACGTACTGACTGTTGTAGATGCGATGCGCGTTGCTGAACAGCACTGACGTGGGAATTAGTGTCTTTATAGCTGTGCCGGCGCCTTGGATCGACTCAGTACCCCACTTCGCGATCCTTACATCCGCTTCCGGTCCTTCTATTTTGGACACTCGCCCGAGATTACTCGCAGTCCCACTACGATTGGGCTTAGGATATACAACGTCGACTTTTGTCAGCATGCGGTTATCGTTCGATCACGAGCCAGCTCCAGACACATATTACTCAGGCTTGGCCGGATCTTCCCGAGTGGATATCCTCACATGCATCTGGAGGGACCTTGGAAGATAGATGGCTACTTGCCAAGCTAACTTACTACCAGACACCTATTCCGACATCGTCGCGTTGCACCGCCAGCTGTGTCGCAACGTAAAACTCCGGTACAATTACTCGGATTCTTCTGGTGTAATAGCCTCGAAGGTTCCCATATCCCTATCGCCCAGGCGATTGCGCGCGATCAGGCTGTCCTTAATAACCACAACTCTTTGAGCGCCCGGCTCCCCCTCCTCTACAGAAGGGAGTATGGGGACAGGCACATCGTCTCGTAGGCCAGATGACCTCACGTCTCCCCACACCCTCCCTCCGGAAGGCACCGCAGTCTTCGCCCATATGTACGCTGTTTTGTTCATTCCCCTTAGCCTGAGCCCAACGACTGTGTGCACCTCTTTTGTAATCTTGGGCTGGACAACAATGCCTGGTCGCCATAGCTGGACTTTCTGTGGATATAAAAGCTTCTTGAAAACAATACTCGTGCGCTGGGCGATTACTGCTTCTTGTATGACGAGACCGGTACCAGAATGTGCGAAACGTCGAGGCAGTATGCTGTTAACCACGCGACCTTCTTCTTCGTGTGCACAATCCGTCAGTCTGAATCGGAGCGCGGGATCCAGCCCAAGGGATGCGTCCGGGAACCTCCCGCAGTCGATGGTACACGACGAACCCGACTCGAAGAAGAGCTGCAGTGCGGGAAAGAAAGTGTTCATCGTCCAGTAAATAATCTCTGGGCATAGTCAGCTCTGCCATCCTCTTGCACTACACACTTGGTAGACGCGCTCTCGTTGATCAATTGACTGGCTAAATTGGTTTTGTCCAATTCCGCAGTGTGTTCCAGACTGACAGTCCGCGGTATGAAAGCGCCGTGGTCCGTTGTAGAAACGGTGGTCGAATCCGATCCCTTTGCTTCGTCATCTTGCATCAAGGCCTCGCTGAGCTGGTCCCGAGAGCTCCAAAGCCTTGGAAAACCGCGGCGCTGTGCTTCTGTGAAAAGGTCTTCTGTTGAGCATTGGTAATAATCCATGCGAAGGAAGCAACTCGTGTTACCGATAGGACTTCCACCGGATATTGGATGCTTGTATAGTGGTTTCGGATTGCTATAAAAAAAAATGCAATTGATGTTTGTGGTTGCGATGGAGCCACAGAAAGCTATGTCTCCAAGAGTAGAGGTGTAGAAGTGCGCTTGCGTGCACTACAATTAAGATGACTCCACTCCTATTGGAAGGAAGAAACTTGGGATGAACCACATGATCGAGAAAGGACACCTAAGATTTCATGTGAAAGAGCATTCAGCTCCCGAACTGTTGATGGCGTGGGGTATGGAAGGTAAGTTCATCGGGTCTCCGCGATGGTACCAGCAACGTGTGGACAGGCTATCTATTACCTTTTCAAAAGGAAGGTGTACGCTTTCGGTCTTGCCTTAAACACATCATACCAAGTTTCCATATTCACCTCGTAGGAATAGGTATCCGGCGAAGATCCTTAGTAGATGGACTTCGCAGTTATGCATTCGAGCGGCCGAGAGTGAGCTGTCGCGATCGCATATTAAGCAAGCAGATCGCGCTTCACATCTGTCTCGTGTGACGTTTGGTAAGAACAAAGACAAAGGCCCACGTGCTCTTGCCCATGTCTTACCCAGGCGGAGTGTTGTGGAACATGTCACTGCGTGCCTGCGTCATTTCACTAGCGGCTCTTGGCGGGTGCTCTTACCTTCTCTATCTGTTTACTGTCAACTCCTACCGCTCAACTTACTCTAACACCAACTCCGCTGCGTCGTAAGCATCGCCACTGGTTGCAAGACTACTGATGGCGCCCACTACGTAAATCATCTCCCTACTCATCGCGCACTCCCGTGGTCATTACCTAACCTCACTTTAGACGATCCGGCAGCAATCGCGCAGGCGGCAAAGCTATAGACAAGCAAGTCATCAAGAAATCGAAGCAATCAGTCAAGACGGCCACGAAGCCCGCGAAGGGTACGGAGACCGCAAGTGAAGCTCCGCAGTACTTCCGCTTCCTCGATCTTTCTCCAGGTATGGCTTCTTGGCTTCTCGAAGTGACTGTCAAGTGCTAACACCGTGTAGAGCTACGCAACAGAGTCTACGGCTATGCCAAAGAGGACGACGCCAGCCGCTTCGCTCCACAGCCTAGACGACACCTCTCAGGTGCTTCGCGAAAGGGATATGCAGAGCGAACCTGGGGGTTCTTCGCTCTGACTCAAACTTGCTCACAAATTCGGGCAGAGTATCGTCCTCTCTGGGTTCAGCATCTTCGTGTTGCGTTGATGTCGACTCATCAGTTGGCCAACTTCCTCGATACATTTCTCCAGTCTGAGAACGAGCCCAAGCACGTGCCCAAGCTGGTACAGTTCCTATGGGATCATGGCCACGATAATGGAATGATCTTCGATCTTACGCGCATTCTGCGCCTCCATTCGCACTCTCCATCATTGCAACTTGAATTCGTTCCTGAGAATGTCGCACTCGGACAAACTGTGGATGAAGACATGTGTCACAATTGCATGATGCGATATCATAGAGAAGAACACGGCCTGGATCCCGACAGCGACGACGATGACTGCGACTGTCCACCCCTGCATATGAGCAACAGCGCGTGGAAAGAGTTCAAGGAAACCCAGATGGAGTATACTTTCGACATCCCTGAGTTTGTCCACAACACAAATGAAGCTTGGATGACGGCTGTGAAAGAAGACAAGGTGACCGTCACTTGCTCGTTCTGCCAGTGGAGTCACCATGCCATCTTCAAAATTCTCTACAAGGATCCGGTCTGTGAGACGACCACCGACTCTCAACCGGCTTGGGATCTACTCAAGCAATGGGGCATTCTCGATCTTCAAGTAAAGCGAGCCACGCATTTCATCTTGGCGTATGAAGAGGACCAAACCATGGACCATGATGGCTACAGAATGATCAACTCCGTCAAGCGCCAGGTTCTCATCCGCAAAGTGCCCTCGACGAGCTAGGTACCGGATGAGATGGTTGTGCGGTACAGCCAACTACACACAGCTTCAAGATTATATCACGAGTATGGTTGCGGCGGGACTGTTCAGAATCTGTGGGTACCGCATGCCTACGCAGGTCTTCTTTCTTTCAATACGTGCGATGGTACTGAAAGTCACTCGCTGAGGTCAAATTCGCATAGAACATCATGTTTAGCTGTTAATTTCAAGGTCTCATAGTACACTAGTTATCATTCGCGGTTACGCCAGCCCTGAATATAGCTATTTGAACGTTCAACATAAACCGTTACCATCGCAGCGACTTGATACCATTTCGCAGTGTTCAGGACGACCATTTGACACACTTGCAATCCGGGGTGTCGGCCAGAGTTACTGTTGCTTGCTCGACTGTAGACATGCCGTTTGCTTATCATTGTCACATCATAGGAGGGGTTGACAATAGGCAAAGCATAACTAAGTGTAGTCATGCTGATTCCAGTTAGGTTTATCAACCCTTCCGTACACGCATATAAGATCCCAACTTCCCCACCTAGGGGAAGGTTTCTGGAAAGCATGATCATCAACATTCTTCCTGTGAAGAGTATCATCGAAACCACAAAGGACATGCTCCCAACACTTCCAACTGAGATACTTCGTATGATATCTGAGGACAACGCTGATGATGAAGCCACGCTGAAACGCCTCTCAACATTGAGTCGAGAATTCCGAGGACTCGCCCAAGAGCTCCTCTTTCGCAAGATTGAGATATCCATACGATCTAGTCAACGTCCCAGTCGCTGCGGGCTACTCGTGAGACTGTTCACATCGTCCTTGAGTGCACCGCCGTTGCAAGAGTGGGTTCGACACTTGAGCCTTAGCTTTCCCACAATCTCCGACTCCCGCATCGATCCCGGTTTATTACTCTCCTTGCACATCTGAACCGGCTCACACATTTGACTATCGACACACAATATACTCCTGAGCCTGCAAGAGCCAACGACGGAACATGGGAATATTCATCATGGAAGCGTCAAGGGAACGACGTCTCTAGACCCGTAACCTGAGTTCGTCCAGCTTGTCCAGGCACTTACCACTCTTCCAAAAACTCCAATCAACCTCATCGACGTACACATTCTGCTTGAAGAGAGAGATCACAACGGTACAGACCTGTTCCAATTCTCTATACCTCTCCAGTTTTCTCGCCTCACCCTGGACATGCCAAACTTTTGCGATCCATGGGCAACACGTATTGCTCCGCGCATTGCTCACGTCGCGCAACGTCTAACGCATCTTCACATCAAAGAGACATGGCCAGGAGGGAGACGAGAACAGTGCTCACGGGCTGACTTCTCAGGCTTCAGCAGCCTTGCAGATCTTCGCGTCCCGGCAGCGATGTAGTTTGATCATGCTGTACTATGTGTTAACATAACCTCGTGGAAAACTTCGAGTGATGGGCGATTGGCACCAGCGCACAACATGCCTGCCATTTGGTGTTCTTTTGTTCAAGATCAATGTTCAAAGCCAATCGACACATGAGCTCTTCTAGCATACCTTTTTGTGTCGCCAAACAAGGCGGAACAGCGGAAGCCATGACTTTCTGTCCTTGGTGTTTTGTAGAAAGCAGGAGGAACACACACAACTATGCCGATTCGTCGTCAGACTTTTGGAGATAATGAAGACGTTGTGATACGAAGAAGAGAGAACGAGAGGTAGAGTGTGGGTTTATATACCCGTCGACCCTGCTAAGCCAGTAACCAGTCATGCCAAATACTACCTCCCTACAATCGAGCAGGCGGCGACATGAGCATTCCATAACTCAACTTTTACCTCATTTTAGAAGTTGAAGACTACAAACGCGACGAGAGCACATCGCTTGCTTCTGCTGTCCTTTCGGTAGGCGGCAAACCATGGGTAGCTCATAGCGATGCGAATGCATAAACTATGTGTATTCGGCAAGAGTGAAAGCCTGGAACTGCAACATGAAATGCATGTTCGCATCCTTCTGAGTCCCCAGACCAGGAATGAGACATGATGGTGGTGATGGTGGAATTTTGGAATGTCTTTTTGGCATACCACTAGAAGGAGCGGATCCGAAAAGCACCACATAGAAACGAGGGGTTGCTTTTTGTTTGTTCATATAGAAGAGACGGAGGTTCCGCACTCCCTCATGGGTGATACAGAATGTGATTTTGGAAAGAAGAATGTTCTGAGGGAAGAAGAACCAGGCCGCAAGTCATGTAAAGTCTCTTCGGAGTTTTTGGAAAGGGCCGGACCGGACCGGGCAACAATCCATCGCACTTTGGAAAATTCGTTTTGGAAAATGACTGGCAGACCTGGTGATAAAGAGAAGAAGAAACGGAGACAGGTAGGAAGGAGGGGTTTATATACGCGAAGGATGGAGCCAGAGCACGTGAGACCCGTAGCTGAACGATGGAAGACTGGACGGAGATATTCAGCGTCAGCGCTGCACCACAAGACAGAGAGACTTACCTTCCAACCATCTCAGTCTTCATCACTGCCACCTCCACAATCCATACCTACTAGCACCAAAACGCCTGATCTCAGAACGGAACAGTTTGTCATTCCATTTCCACTGATAATATACACTTGGCGCGAGACCCTCACTTAGTCCCGCACCCATAAATCCCATGCCTGTGAAGAACGCCACAAAACCCTAGCTTTCGACTTGCTCGACAGTATTTATAAGGGTATAGAATCTGGAAACCCCGGCCCATGTTGTAAGAAAGAAAACACTAATTTCCACTTGCACCCGTCCCTGTATTCACACCACTCTCCCTCTTCCGTCTCCGTCTCTGCCGCGCGTTGTCTTTCAGGAACTGCGGGTCTATGAAACCTTCTGGGAGTTCAAACTCCTTTTCTGCAAACTCGGGTATGGGCTGGCCGAAGGCAGATGCGTTGCGCCCGTGTCTATGTTTGCCGAGGGCCGCAGCGCGGAGGTGTGGTTTCGCGTAGAACGAGCTAAACGGTGCCGCGGGTTCAGGCGGCACGAAGGGGAGGAGGAAGCCATGCGGACGCGGCGGCCGCCGTGGTTTCGGTGGCTCGGGCTCCTTGGGTTGCTGTCGTGGAGGCGGAGGATCGCGGCTGCGGACTACAATGTTATCTGAGTCTTCTGTTTCCTCGCCATCCTCTTCTTCGTCTTCTTCCCTTGCGGCAAGGGCTGCTTCTTTTTCAGCACGCAGGCGCTTCTCCTCTTCTTTCCAGACGCGGAACTTGTCAACGAGGGCTTCTACTTCTCGGACAAAGTAGTCGCGCTTCGCCTCCCAGTCCTTTCTTTCGCCGTCTGTCACGCCCGTTATGCCCATGACCTTTAGCCAGTCCGGGCCCTGCAGTCCGTCGAGGAGCCTCTCTAGTTGCACCTTTTCGTGCATGGCGCGCTCCTTTTCGATATTCCGCAGCTGCTTCTCCTTGCGCTCGGCACGTCGGTGTTGTGTGAAGAAGACCGAGTCGGCAAGCGGGTCTTCGCTGTCATTGTGGGAGATGGCATTGGCTATGGAGGCGTAATTGAGGACTGTGAATGTAGTCGACGACTGGGCCGGCGGTATTGACGGATCCGAAGCATGGCGCGGAGGGGACGAGTGTCGTGCTTTCCGCGACCGCGTCGGGCTCACTGAGCTTCGTGGGGGCTCTGGTGTCTTGGACTTGAGCGGCTCGTCGACAATGTATATGGGCGTGTCGACATTGAGAAATTCTGCACGCGATCAGAAGCTATACCCGGCATGTGACAGGGACAGTGACCTACCATCCTCTTTGGGCACGCCGGCAATGATGTCGTCGTAGTTGGCAAAGTAGACGGCGAGATCGCTCTTCAGCCGGGAACCTCCATCGTGGCTCCGCAGACTCCTCTTATCTGTGGTTGTCGAGGAAGCTGTGGAAGCCGGGGCGGGGACAGCTGGGGGCGCAGCAAGCTTGCCGGAGCTGCCAGGCCGGGGCGTGGACCTCGCGGAGGGCACGTCGTCGGCGTCGATGCCCAGGGGCGCGGCGACGCCATTGGTGATGCGCAGAAGCTCGCCATGTGGTTGTGTAACGGTAATCTTGGTCGGCGGTCTCGTGTCGGTCGCGTCGGGCTCGAGGGCAGTGGCTGGCCGCTTCCTGCTGCTGGTGCGCGCAGGCGGCGGAGGTTTTGCAGGCGTGTGGGTGACGGGCTTGACGGGCTTGACGGGCTTGACGGCGCCGTCGTCATCGTCGTCGGCGCGCGCAAGCAGGGGGCCGCTTTTCGAGGCTCGTCTTGTCGCGATGGGCGCGTGGTTGAGGTTGCGCTGGGCTTGTTGGTGGGCGTCATCGCGCGACACGGGCAGGAAGTTGAGCCTGGTCTGCCGTTCATTCGAGCTCCGCAGCAGCGAAGGCCGAACGGCGTTGGCCATGGTAGTGAGCAGACTCGAGATCATTCGCGATTCGCTGGGTCATCTTCTAGCTATTCATTGTGGAGCTGCCATTGATGTCGCGCTGAGATGTGCCAAAACGCGAGCCGTTAGGGGGTCGTCGAGTGGCAGAGCCCGCGCAGTTTGCCAAACGAGCTGCTGCACCCACGACGCTCCCGTACGCCTCACCAAGACACTTGCAAACAGGATGAGGTTCGATTAAGCTCTATAGCAGGCCCTCCCCTCTCCATATCGCCATGTACATCAGAAGATTATTCAACGAATTGCAGTACAGCGCATGTGAGATACTTGGAAGCGTAGCGCCACTGACGTTGGTAGCCAATCAGTGCGAATGGGCGACATCAACTATCGACTTGAACACCATAACGCTTTCGCTAGAACTGACTACAGGACGTCCTTCTATTGGAAGGGCAATTGAGAGATTGAGAGATCGTGACATGTCAGTGATGATTTACTTGCTATAGCTGGGCACACCATAGCACCACAACAATCAATAGCATACCTAGGTATTCAACTCCTACATACCACACTGAAACATCAACGCGAATGTCAACACAGTGTCGAAGCCAAACACGAGACATCACGAGAAGAGAAAGTCCTTCAGGACGGGCGACCCAGCAAACTCCGGGTTCAGCAAAACGCAACTATTAATAGGTCAGCCGATGTACGCTAGCTTTGTTATCGATAAACACACTTGAGAAAGTACGAGAGTCCTTGTTTCCGCTTTTCCAGAAAACGGGGCCTAAAGCGAGCTATGCCGGACGCGTTAGTACTATATTGTTTGGTGGAGTGATGCTGCAGGCGGCCATGTGACTTACATATTACGGATTTGGGTGGGAAGTGCGGCATGGAACCCGCGGCATGAGGAAACGTCTGGAGCAGCTTGGTGTGCAGATCTTCAAACTCGGAGTATCTGGTACGATCAGCAGATGAAATGGAAAGTGACAGAAGATAGCCAACCTCTTGCGTATCTTCATGGGACCACCCTGTCACAGTCAGCATATGCATGATGGTTCATCACCTGGAGATGGCAGTCCACCACGGGCCCTCTGCATGAAACCATTTTTTTTGAAAAACAATCTCGCGCAGATGATTGGCTCCGAGGACATCGCCGGGCAGACTAGCGCATCTTCCATGCGGCTGGGAACTTACATCCAGTGTCTCGACCGTACAATTAAAGACAACGTAAGCCCCAAAGCCCGGTGATGGCCCGCCGATGACAACGTAATCATCTATCGTGACACCCTTGGCCCAGAGGACTTTGCAGTGGTCCGAGTCCTCATCGGTATGGTCCTCGAGGCCGATGGGGGTGGGGCGGCCGTTGTCAGCAGAGTAGTTACTCAGATACGAGGCATTGCGCTGGTGGGATTGCCAGTAGGGTGGGACCACGCCCACGCTGTTGCGGTCTGGCGTAGCAGTGGCGGAGGTTGGCCCATCTCGGGCTGGCGACGAAGACGGGTCTCCAGTTTCAAAGCTCGCCGGCTCCATCCATTTACAGGAGATGGCTGGGCAGGTGGCGCGTCAAACGGGAGGGCGGTTGGTATCTGGAATGCCGCGTGGAGGTGTGAGGGGTAGATATGCTCGCCGGTGCATGCAGCCAGATGCAGTCGCGTCTAGTGTCTTGTTGACGATGTCTGGAGAATTGGCGGCGCTGGCCTCGCTCATCTCAACCGAATGATGCGCAGAGCGGACTAGGATGCGAGACCCTGAGAGCCGACTAGTGGCTGCAGCCAGTGGCCAATACGACCAAACGTCCATCCCATCCCTGTCCGGCCGAGGGATTAATGGCAAACTTCCATCACGCAGTCTGCGATCTTCCACGGAATGCCGCCCTTTCCACGCCGACTCCACCGCAATAACATGGCTCGAGTCACGCCAACCCGTCCCCGACAGGCATCGTCCCGGGCGAGAAGGTAGGCTGAAGGCAGGCGGGGGTGCACGTACCGGACCGTGAACTTTCCTATCTCGAACGACCACTAGCTCATTGCTTCCCGTCGACACATCCCTCCCTTTATATATCGGACGCCGCCTTTCCCTCCAGCCTCTTCATCGCTTTCGCTGTTGAGGTTTACTTTTATCTTTGATCGTCCACCGTCTGTCGCTGACCGTATATCATCTAATACTTTCGCTTCAAACCTTCCGTCAACAAACACCATCAACATGCGTTCCGTCTTCGCCCTCAGCATCGCCGCCTTCACTGGCCTGGTCGCTGCTCAAGACACTCCCCAGCAGAACTACCCATACACCATCGACCCCGACACGGTCGAGCAGTCTACTAGGGGTATGTAGAACGTGTAATCTGACCTACGACGCGTCGTCTGACATCCTCCAGATTACTGGTGTGACCAGAACAGGGCCCAATGCCCGCTCATTTGCCTTCAACAGCCCGGCATCAACTCCATGACTACCGAGCAGAACGACTGCGACTCTGACGCTCTGACCTACACTTGCGTCTGTGAGAACGGTGTTGCGCCCAACATCACAGAGTACTCCCAGACACTGCCATACTTCATCTGCCAACAATGGGGAAACACTTGCGTCGAGAACTGCAACGGTGACAACTCCTGCCAGAGCGCTTGCCGGTACGTTTTCTCAATTCGTTTACTACAAACACAACTAACATGATCAACAGTGAGGACCACCCTTGCGGAGCTCAAGACCCGTACCGCGGCAACACCTCTCTCCCCACCACCATGGCCTCCACCGCCGCCGCCACTGGCACCGACGGTTCCGCCTCAAACACCATCCCCGTCACTGGCTTCGGTGGTGCCTCTGAGACCGGCTCCAGCGACAGCAACAACAACGGTGGCTCCAACGACCAAGGCGGCGCTGGCTCCATCTTCATGCCCAACGCCGGCCTCGGTCTCGCCGCCGTCTTCGGCAGCGTCTTCCTCGGCTTCGCCGTCCTCTTGTAAAATCCAGGACTACAATCTCGCCGCGCAATCTAAGCTTCGTCCATCTTCTGTCCTTTCTTCATGCATAGCGTCTTTCTGCATAAAAAGCTTCACCAGTCCTTTCGGTTAGCTCGATACCCAGCTTGGGGCTTTTCGCTCATTTTACATGACAGCCTGGCAAGGCCCGTCTTTTGGTTACACTGCATGGGGTTTATGGCGTATATTTCTAATGGATGATCGTGATGGGATGTTGGTTCACTTGCCCCAGGGGTGTGAAGGTAGCATTAGTATGCCGTTGTAATACATTGAACGCCGAGGTGTTGTGGATGAGGAACTACTATATCTTTTTACATATGCTATGTGACTATGAATTGTCTGATGCATACAATTTACATGTGCACCACAGCAACCAAAAACAAAACGCAATCTATAGATACACTTTTGGAGGCGATTCATCCCACCAACACCCCCCCTGTAGACTCTTCCTCGGACTTCGTTGGCGCGGAGGACAGGTTATAACGCTCGCTCTTCCCTGTTCAATGTACACAGCGCGAAGATCCTGACTCCCCTCCAAACTCCCCGTTCGTCGCTTGACTGGCGATGGTACCGCTTCCAGTGGTGGAGAATCAGAGACCAAAGGACCAGGAGGAGCAGGATGCCTGATACTGAAATCCGGTGTATCATCAGCGTCTCCGTGCGCCATGGCTGAACTACATTTACTGGCCAGCGAAGAACACGCACTGAAGCGCAAGATCGGTTCTGTAGGTTTGTTGGCAAGAGAAGAACAGGCGCTGAATCGCGAAACGGGTTGTGCAGGCGTAGGCGTAGGCAGTTGCTCGACGGAAACGTGAAACATGCGTGATGAACTACTCGAACCGGAACGCTGGAGCAAGGCTCGTTGAGGCGGGCCTAGATGTAGCGTTTGCATGGTATCCAGAGAGGGAACGAGGGTAGGATCGAGAGAAGGTGAAGAGGGTGCTGTATCTGGACGGTCGCTATGACGAAGGAGCTCGGTTGTTGATGAGGTGAGGGATGGGGGTAAAGTGGGCGAGTCGGCCATGGGTCTTGCTGAGCCTTCTGGGAGTATGGATGAGCGGCGGCTGTTGTGGTATGAAGATGGAATGGAGATGGGTTGTGAGTGCCTGTTTGCACCTACTTCGATTGTGGCCGTGCCGGATGTGTTGACGATGTCGCGTGCGCGTTGGAGGAAAGTGCTGGTCGATTCTGGCATTGGGTTGGTCGAGTCGAAACTAGAGGCCGACGAGAAGGAAGCTGTGGAGCTGGTCGATAACCGCCGCTGAACTCGCGGATGTGCAGGTGTCGGTGGTACAAGACGTACGCTTACCTTTCTCGTGGCAGGCTCTGGTTTTGAAGTTATGGCACGCTTCGGCCTTATGGGTATGGTTTGCTCCATCGGTGATACTGCAGCTGACGACGGCGTTGAAGGGCCAGTAGGCTGGTCAGATGATCCAAGAGGCAAAGTCCCATGTTCCGTTAGAGGGAGTCTGACTGGATCTGACGAGGTCTCTCGATTGGTATGGAGGAGTTGGTCCTGGGAGGTTGATCCAGCTTCTTCATCGTATTCCATCCGCCCCTTCCCTTTCTCTGCTTTGCTGAATCTTCGAGGTTTCAACAAATCGCTTAAGCTGAACTGAGAGTCTTTTCGCTTTCGTCCTCCATATCTCGTACTTTGTGTGCTATACGATTGGAGGCTATGAAGCTGCTCCAGTTCGCCATCTCCACAGTAGTGTAGGTCGGAGTTCGACTGCGTCTGCATGATGCTTCTTCGTCTCTTCTGGAACGTTGCCTGAAGAGTGTACCAGTTAGCAGTGGTGTGGAAGCAGCTAGGACTACTTCGCCGTTGACATGAATGTGTTCGCTTACATTTGGCAGGGAAGCCACGCTCATCCCAACAAAATCTCCAGGATAACGCTGGTTATGCGAGTTGTCTGGCGGTCCACTCGGGCGTTCACTGACAGTAGCGTTGAGCGATGTGTGTTCGTCCTCGACTGATCCCCTTCGACTACCAAAGAGGCGCCTAAGCTTTGCGTTGACCTTCTCTATGATCTCGGTGACTTGTGATGGTCTTCGTAGATGAGTTTCGTTTTCGGGTGTAGGGGGCGTGGTAGGAAGGGTAGAGTAGGCACTGTGGAAGTTGGAACTTGGTCCAGTCATGGCTATGTTGTATGCTGGTGGTGGTAGGCAAGGACAGTCGATTGCTGTCCCATGACCACTTCCTTGTATTCTTCCTTGTTCCTTAATGTAGCCACGCGTTTGGAGGAATGATTCCGATACTTGTCGCTTCAATGAAAACTTTGGAGGCTATGGTAGTTGGAAGGTTTCTGGATCCACTTCTGTTTCGCTGATGTTGAAAATCACGCAGGGCTCGTCGGGAGGTGTGTTTCCATGTGCTTGAGATGTCATAGCATTGTAAAGTTAGAAGCTGATGGCAGAGATGACGATGAGAGCGAAGCAGACGAGAATCTTGTTGACCGATACCAGTGCTCGATAGTCGGATAACTCTTATTACTTTAATAGCCTAGCGATAAGTACGGTACGATCAGCAAGAACATGTTGGTGCCGCCAATGACCAAAGTCCTTCACTTGTACCAATGAATTCCACCAATGAAGTTCGATTGAAAGATACCAGATTGTTGATGCAATCGTACGGATCTGACTAAACAACAAATTGTGTGGTTAATGGCAGTGTGGAAGTCCAGCGAAGTAATCTGGAGCAGATAAGAGGATCCTGCACGCTGCACATGCACGCAAGAGAAGCGTGCACCTCGAGCGTTCCTGGGAAGACTGGCCTATAAGAGTCACACGTCTTACATCAGTGCCATGGTAGAGACCGCTACCGTGCTGACTAGGTGGAAAATCACCGTGCCTATCATCTCCAACGGGCGATACTCTGCAGGATACAGGTATACTTGTCATGATTACCACGACAGAAGTCGTACAGGATGATCAAACAGCAGGAACCGGGCGGGTTGCGATGACCTCAAGTGTGAAGAAACTGAGAAACCGCAGAGAATGGTGTGATATCCTGAGTAGCTCACTGACAGTAACCACTGCCTGGCACTGAGCAACGGCCAGATGATCAATTGAGGGGTGTTAACATCATCTGTAGGGACGATGCGCAACACCTTGGATAGCCGATAGCATCGATTGGACTTGGATGTCTCCTTTCGTCATCGTCGTCGTGGTTTTAAGCGTCCTTGGAAGAGGTCCGGGAACTTCAATTGGAAGCGAAGATGTGGTTGTGGTTTGGCTGTGGAGAAGGTGGAAGAAGCCGGCGCTAACACTGCGGCAGGTCGACGCGAGTTGCTTTGCTGACATAATCTTAGCGCGTCTGAATGCAAACATATCAAACACAGCATGATGACACCACCACTCCGACTTTCACGGTTCGCGAATCGAATTCGTCCCTCCATGTCACTATAGTCCTCAAAGGCTCGTGATGCCGCCTCGAATATTACCCAGAGGGCCCAGGGCTCTATCGTCACGATCGGCGGTCTGGGTCCATCTGCGGCCTCAGCGGAGGTTTGCTTCGAGCTCCGCAAATGCGCCAGAGGTCTACGATGTTGTCTGCGTAGGCGGTGGTCCCGCAGGATTGAGTCTTCTGACAGGGCTGAAAGCATCGCCAATCACAAGTGGGCTCAAAGTTGCGCTCATCGAGGGCCAAGATCTACACAAAAATCGACTATCACAAGATGCGACCTTGGAGAGCTTTTCGAATAGATGCAGCTCCCTCACTCCAGCCTCTGTGAAGAACTTGCAGGGTATGAATAAGCGTGTGAAATGTTAATAGTTCCAATCTGACATGTGCGGCGTAGAAATTGGAGCATGGGCGCATGTCAACACACCCCGAGTGCAACCATACCAAGAGATGCAAGTATGGGATGGCGTCACCGATGCGCGGATATCCTTCGATTGGCACACAGCGAAACCTCTCCTTACCCCTCGTAACCCGGCGCAACCTACAACAATCGCCTACATGATCGAGAACGTCAATACGGTCACAGCTCTCCTAAACCGGCTCGAACAATTGGGTGGTGTCGATTTCTACACATCTACAAAGGTCAACTCGATAGACCTGGGTACAGATACAGAGAAAATGGACTTCTCGTCGTGGCCAATTCTCACGCTGTCCAGTGGAAAGACACTGGCTGCTAGGCTGTTGGTCGGAGCTGATGGTGCGAACAGTCCAGTGCGGACTTTTGCAGACATTGAGTCACGAGGCTTCGACTATAGCAGACACGGCGTGGTGGCTAGTCTGAAGCTTGAGGGGCAAGGCTGGGGCGGTTCAGATCACAAGATCGCATACCAGCGGTTCCTGCCAACCGGCCCAATTGCTATGCTTCCACTTCCAGGCAACATGTCGACACTCGTATGGAGCACTACGCCGGAACGTGCTGCGAAGCTCAAGGCGTTGTCACAGACGGATTTCGTCGCAATGGTCGATGCAGGATTCCGACTTTCACCAACAGACTTGGAATACCTACATACCCTCTCATCCGGACAGGCAGAGGAGGTTGCATGGCGAGAGAAGCATACGCCCGTCAACGAACATGCGATACCGATGCGAGTAGCAAATGTGCAAGATGGCACAGTCGCGTCCTTCCCACTCCGAATGCGGCACGCCGATACCTACACTGGTGAACGAGTCGCACTGGTGGGTGACGCCGCGCATACCATACATCCACTAGCAGGTCAAGGTCTCAACCAAGGCCAAGGCGATGCTGCTGCGCTTGTACGAACAATATCACATGCGGTGCAGACCGGACAAGACATCGGATCGACATTGGCGTTGGAGAGCTATACCAGTGAACGATATGCGGAGAATAATGCAATGCTGGGCGTGTGCGATAAATTGCATCGTCTGTATAGCGTCGAGTCGGGTCCACTCGTAGGGCTACGAAGCCTCGGATTGAGAGCAGTCGATGCAATGGGCCCGTTGAAGGGTTTCTTCATGAGCCGGGCTGCCGGCGGATCGTAGGATTCTGTACCTGTATCTGTAGACGTATAAGTGTATGTATATAGCGTGCCAACGCAGCACCAACACAACATTCTCACACGACAATCATTCCCGAAATGTTGTTCCGCGCCTCTCTACTGCTTACCTATCGTCCCGAAGTTCCTTGCAAAGAGCCCCACAAATAATCTAGCCTACGGCACCTCGAGGAAACGTTAAAGAACAGACTTGTCCTACCTCAAGCGGACATCCGATTTGCAGCGAGCTTTCAACATTGACCATGGCGGACCATCAAAACGAAATTGAGACCTTCGGCAGCAACGACGACTTCTGGATCTTTGGATATGGGTATACGCCACCCATGAGTTTCGACACGTTTAGCCGAAAAGCTAACGCCTCGGTCGTAGGAGCTTGATATGGAAACCACCGCCACACTACGGTACGGCCCGAACATGGCATAGCGAAAAGCAAACATGCTGGCTTGACTTCCATCTAAAAGAGAGGATTTCTTTTATCTGACAGTAGGACCCAGATCAGCGAATTCCAGGATACATTGAAGGATATGTGAGGAGATTTTGGCAGGTATGTGCTTTCCTTGGCTGGTGCGAGAGATAGGACGATCAAACGTACGACAAAACGTTCTTTGCTAACGCTGGTAGGCGAGGTATGGAGACTCTCCCACTGGATCGTGGAGAAGCGGGGTCCGAGTGTGTGCTAATGCGGAGGTAATACAGTGAAGATCACCGCGGAACGCCCGAAGCCCCGGGACGTGTTGTCACGTTGATTGATAAAGCGCATTGGGAGACTTTAACGGATACTGTAAGCAATCGTTCACTATATTCAATCTCCTCAGCTTGTGGCTATATGTCCAGATGTGCCTCATCATGAAGGTTCAACACTAAGAGGAACAGCATGCGTCCACCGAACGCGTCTGGGGCGCCGCATACCACATTCCGGCCTCCAAAGTCCAAGAAGTACGCCAGTATCTGGACATCCGCGAGATAAACGGGTATTCGATCCAGTTCACACCATTCCATCCTGCAATCAGTACCTCAGAGGTCACGTCTCCGCCACACGACTCGGAGCCGACTGAAGCCGAAGCAGGCATGCGAGCTGGCATCAAGGCCACCAACACCATCGCCGTGAGAGAGGAGGCGGGAAGTGTTAGATGTTTGGTGTATATTGGGTTGCCGGAGAATCCGCAGTTTTTGGGTGCGCAGGATCCGGGTGCGTTGGCGAGGAAGATTTTGGAGAGTATGTTTCATCTCATTGCTCTGTTTGCTGGACGTGTCTCCCTTGCCATGATTTGTTCATACTGACCTGATTACAGGCAAAGGTCCGAGTGGCGAGAACAAAGAGTACCTTTACAACCTTGAGACCGCACTGCTTGGTTTGAGCTACAATAGCGGAGATGCTCACGTGAGCGACCTAGTAAGACGGTGCAAAGCATTAGAGAAGGAAGCTGGGATCGGGAGCGATCACGAAGACGGTGGCGCTGAAGGGCTGTACAGAGTAGGAAGTACAGAAGAACAAGAGGAGGTCGAAAAATAAACCTGGAATGCAACGGACAAGTCCGTAATGTCACATCGCATGTGGCGATACGCATATGAACAACAAGATCAAGCCAACCGAGGCTTCTGCGAAAGTCACTGGTGATTATGATTACGAAGCAGGCTAGCCTGCATGTGACCAGCCATAACGCCAGATATATGCATGATGCGCTTAGTATATACAAGAAGAGAACGTTGGGAACTATGCCCATGCGCCGACTAGTGCCATCAACAATGCCCCTGCTACGACACTGGCACAGGCCTGTAGTCGCCGCTTCCCCTGTAACGTCTCATAGCTCTCGTCACTTAAAAAATCTTCAGCAAGTAGCTCCACCAAGCCAGCAAATAGCAACAAGCCGCTGGATATGGCGTTCATGAAGCCCACAGTTAGTAAGCCAGCTTCACTTGCTGGGTCGTACAAGGTGTGTATAGCTAGACCTATTGCTTGCCCAATGGGTGTGGTGGTTCCGTAAGCTAGGGCCATTAGCCACGGCTTCGGTGATCCAGCTGGAAAGCGAATGGCGCTGATTCTGGAGCCGAGTGCGAAGCCTTCGAAGGTTTGGTGGAAGGAGATGGCTATGAGGAAGACGATAAATGCGGTGCCAGTGGCGACCGAGAGCGCCATGCCTATGAAGATGGAGTGGAAGAGGATTCCGGCTTCGAGCAGTAGGCATTGCAAGAGAAGTTTTTTATTCTGGGCTTCGGTTTTCTCCATATCTTCAGAGGATTCGCCGCCAGGTTGGTGGGTAGGATTGTGAGCATGGGGCCCAGGCAACAGGCGAGACTCGTCTTCTGAGTTGTCCTCATCTTGACGGGCGAGCTCTTCTCTGCTTATCTCCAGATCTGAGTCATTGTCGTCGTCAATGGATTTCCGGCCTATAGAATCATTGGGCGTCATCGGCGATGCCAGGGAAAACGACGGCGATCGGCCTGCCATCAGATTGGCTGAAGATTCGACATCGTGCAGCATGATGCCCGGTATGTGGCCATTCGCTCCTGGTGTGCCGTTGCTGAACCTCCCATAGCTATGGCTTCTCTTGTGGCCCGGGCGCGCAGTCGCAGCATGGTCGTCAAGGCCTAGGTTTTCGTAGCCAGTCGAGTGCGAATGGCCTGCTCCCCTTGATGCGAAGAACATCTCAACGCCTACTACTACAAAGACTGATGTCATGGCTATCAAGCCCGGCATGGCCGAGTAGCCCTTGTTCCAGAACGGGGGTAGACATGGGTCGGTGAGGGACTCGAAGGCGGTAGGGAGGAGATGGACGAAAGCGGTCGCTATCAGGACACCTGTGCCGAAGTGCCTAGATATGAAGAGGAATTGGTGGGGAACGGGTATCGAAGGAAAGCGCTTGACGACCACAGGGAAGGAGCAAGCTGTGAGACAGTCAGCAGTGCATTGGAGGGTATGTGAAGAAACGTACGAACCCGCAGTGCTAAGTGTGAGTATTAAGAACAAGGCGAAGACATGTATGGGTGTATTGTAGTGGCCCTTCGCCCCTTTGCTTCCGCATTCTGGTCGCTCATCGTTGTCCTGTTGTCTACGGAGCAATTCCGCATGAAGGATATGCGCAGGTATTTCCGAAAGGCCTAAGTTACAATGACGTGGTCAGTATACGAGCGCCACGGTCAGCAGAATAAGCACGCATGTCATACCTGCTAGAATGCCGTCTGCCTGCATGGCGGTGGTTGACAGAGCTTCCGAGCATCAAGGTACGCGCGGTTCCGTCGCGCTTGCCCAGTAGGTGCCGGGGTCCGGAGCCTCTATTGTTCCTCGGCCTTTCACCTATTCACGTCCTCGTCGGGTCCGCATTCTGGTAGATTCATTTCCTTTCTGACTGCAAACCTATTTGTACGTGTGTCCGGGGGTCCAACATGCACTCTGAACAAAGAAGTATTTCCGAACGCGCCGAAAGCCAAGACTGCGTCATACCTGGTATCTCTCAAACCTCAGATAACCATCTACCAACAATCGAAGATCAAGTGTCCATACAAGGCCTGGGCCCACGCTTGAGAGTCTGCCTTGTATCATAGGAGACTACCGTGCCCCGGCTCCTGTTAGCATCGGTTGTGGCGTCTTTCATGTCCATCTCCAGTTTTTTGGACAGCACGTCCTGTAAACATCACGCAACGTTAGCCACCGGCCATGGCCGGTGCTATTTTTGATCCTTCGGTAACAGCAATCCGCGAGCTCCATCGTCTACATATATAGACAGAGACCCTGCGTTGTTCACCGTGTCGTGGAACTATCTGGAGTACGGGTTTGGGACGGCACAGCTGCATCATCATTCGAGAGATTGGCATCGGCGCAGGCACCCCGTCACACCCGACTTCGCTTCTGCAGCCTAACACGAATCGGGTCCTTGATAGTTTCACGTCTCGCGCCCCTCCATCGCCTCCAGTAACACCAAGGACGATACCGCCGCAGCCCAACATCGTTACGGCACATGTCGGTACCAAAATGTTGACCCACGAGCATGGACTGGGAAAGCCTGGACTAGTCACCACGCGCAACGTCGTCCCGGCTACACCCTGCTAAGCCCCACCATCTACATTCTCTCTGAACAGGACAATACGGCATATTGCTAGTTCTGTAACGGGAAGAACCGCTGGAGGGCCTGAAGGAGCCACCAAAGGGAGACCGGGTGGCTCTAACCGACAATGTCTGATCAGCGAGACTTTTTGTTCGTCGACGCAGCTCAAGCGAAGACGTCCCGCCAAGGTCGCCGCAATGCTCGTTCTTTTGTCATGCAGAACGCGCGCAGGAAAAACCCATGGTCAACAAGCAAACATGCTGCGAAGCAAAGGAAAACTGGAAGCCCAGAAAGCGCAAGTCCTAACAGTACATGTGCGTCTACGTCAAACAAGGCGACGCCAAGCCCTCCAATTGTTGCGAACAGGTCTGATTACTTTTCTTCCCCAGAGTCTGAAGATTATGCGATAGCCCAGAGGGACGTTTGCCCAGAGTGTCAGATTTTCCTGTGCCGCCCGGGTGAGGGATTCTGCCAAAGATGTTTGCTGGTCAAGCCTGCGGCGCCTGCAGAAGACCCAAACAATCAACTTTTCGATCCTTTTCGGACTTCATCCGTCGAAGTTACCCGCAGCGTATCGGAACTGCTGAAGCATTGTAAGTGGCTGCCCCTGCATCACTCTTCCATCAAGACTTTCCAGTTGGCTGGGTTTGTGGCACGGCAACTCTGTACAACGGCGTGGAGAGTGCAAGGTCTAGATTTCATCCGATTGTATGGCGCCAAACATACCGACGCCTGGTGGTATTTGTTTTCGTACGCTGACTTGAACTGTATAGTTTCCACGGAGATGGCGCCTGGTATCATCGCAGTCGACGTCCGGCATCGTTCCACTCTGATGAAGTCGGACTGGTTCGGCACGGCGATAAGTAATCCAGGCTTCATGCACAGTCTGCTCGCTACAATCGCGCTGCACGCCTACGTTTTCGGAAAAGATACCATGGATGCCGTCTTGCACCATCGAGCACAAGCTATTGCTGCTGTCAATGCAGCGATACTGACACCGGATGGAATTTCTGATGCGAATATTGGTGCTGTCTTCAACTTACTCACGATAGAAGAGGGTTTGCATCTGCCACAATTCGACTTGCACGAGGACCATGCGGTTCAACTCGATATCCACAGAAGAGGGCTGCAAAGAATGGTGCAGCTGCGTGGAGGACTAGGAGCAATCAATACGAACCGCATTCTTCAAGCCTTTATGCTTTGGTGTGTAGCTTCTACTCCCGCGTTCTGCCCGGAACCGGTTTGGCATGTGCTTACTGAGCATCAGGCATTCGACGGCTCACGCTATTTACGATTTCCAAGCGCCAAGCCCCTCTACTTTGGATTTCATCAGCACAGCAGGCTTTCCGCGCCATCCACCAGGCTATGAATCGGGCATTTCCCAACATCTGACTGATTACTGTCGGAGTGCAGGTCTCAAAGAGTCGCTTAATGCCCTGGTGGAACTGGTACTTTTCCTGATTGCCGATCTGAATGTCTGGTTCAGTGATCCCGAAAACCCTCTAGACCCTCTCGACATTCAGAACTTCGCATGTGTCTTAGAGTGCTCTCTGCTAACATGGGTACGCAAGAACGAACATCTTGTCACCCCTCTCGAAGACGCGCTATGCGTTGCGCTACTCATCTTTACCGTGCGGACGACGGAAGCGTTCAAGCGACAGTCTCACGTTCACCTGCTCCACTTTGCAGCAAGTAAGCGGCTGGAGAAAGCGCTGAATTGCACCATTCGTACCGAGTGGCAACATTGCCCCGACCTTCTACTCTGGATACTCTCTATCGGTGCGATATCAGCGGAACCCTCGCCAGAGAGCACATGGTTTGTGTATCAGACCTCGCTCGCTTGTGCGGAATTCGACATTCTATCAGCGGAAGCGCTCCTCGAACGACTTCATCTCTGCGGCTGGGTTAGTTACAAGCTCAACGATGCTGTGTGCCAGCTGTGGGCCAGGGTTGTGAATCTCAGGTTAGACGACCGTACCTTCTTGCCTATGCATTCGCTTGCTTATACTTGAGTTTGTCTTGTACATAGGCTCGCGCCATTCTTCGAAGCGCCCTTGAAAGCTGAAGACGCCAACAGCCCTGTTGGGCCGTTGCAACACCACGTTGCTGAGCCCGATCTCAACGCGTGGGAAAGCATCGACTGGGCGGCTCTCAGTTTGGGTCTCGACGATATGAATCAAGGACATGCAAACAACCTGGGCGATGGAGGCAAAACATCAGATCCTTACGATTCCGGAGTACCAGACGACCAATCTTGTACTTTCGGCAGTGGCTACGGGTTCACATGTATGTACAACTTCGAGCGCTCTCAACTTTTACTAATACCCGCATTGCTGGGTGCTAACCTTCTTGTCGAATACGCAGGGCCTACAACGCAACATCCTTACGCGCACTGGATGAACGGATCGCAAAACCATCACGAACAATGAGCGAGGGCTTTGAATGTGTTGCATCCTCGACTGGGTGTGAATATCTCTTCGTTTGGTCAGTCGATCGACAGCACTCTAGTTCACAACTACCTCGCCGCCGGCACTATCGCCAAGCCTGTCGCAACAGCCTTGTGATCGATATGCCACATAGCTTGGACGCTGTCCAGCTGTAGTCGATTCGACGAGGACCGAAGCGCTCGCTAAGTAAATGATACGATAGCGCGACGATGCGGTGAACTTGGCCTACACGAAAGAGCATTGAGGATCGAGGTTGCTTGTAGGCAGCAAATTTCTGGCATGGTGCTGAGGATTTAAATATACTAGGACTCGGTTTTGGAGACGACTGATAGGAGAACAGATGGAACAGGTGCGCTGAAGTCTAGATCATCATGAAAACATATGTTGACAAAATCCCAAGGCAATGTGCAATTTTAAGTTATCTGCCTTGTGTGGGTATTCATTTTTTCCCTTAAATGGGGTGGATAAGTCCAGTCGCATTCCCCTCAGCCCTACGAGGGCTAACATGTAATTGACAATCGCATACAGCTACCTAAACTCTATCAGTCTGGTGAATGTACCAGCGCTCATACTTTCGCAAGCCGAATAACAAGCTCAATGCCCGCGTCATCAAACACCTCGCTAACAACTCTCGGTGGCAAATACTTATCAAACGCCCCAAAAGCCTGCCTCGTACCCCCAACACCCGGAAGTTCCGTCAACCTCAGACACTTGAGCTCAGTCAGAAACCCTTGCCCCCGCAGCTTCATCTCCGCAAACTGCGTTATCCAGCTCAACCCCTTGAACGGCAAGGCCTGTGGCAAACGACGAAACTGCGTGCGGCCATCGCCCGTGGCGAAGATAGCCTCGGGCCCCATGAATTGGACTTCGAGTTCGCGCACCGAGGGGGGAACGAGGGTGTATGCGGCTGCGGCGCAGCGGTCTTGTTTTTGCCAAATCCATGTTTTTTTGGCGGAGTTGGGGAGGTCGATGGCGGTGTTGTACCAGAGGGATGAGGTTACTTTTAGGACCTGGAGGTTTTTCAGGAAGGAGAAGTCGGCGGGAAATATGGGGTAGGGATGTTCTCTGAATTGGGCGTTTGGTGGTTCGAGAAGGGATAGTTCTTTCAGGGTGGAAGGGAGTTCTGGGTTGGCTTTTAGGACGTCGATGATGGTGGGAGGAGTAGGGGGCGTGGGTCGCCAGGATGGAGGTATGATGTCGTTTTGGTAGGCGTACAGGCAGTCAATGGTTAGGAGCAGCGATTCGAGGTTCTTAGCTTGGCCCAGCAGTTTTCCCAGAGCGAGAGGGCTGATCTGGAAGGTTCCAGAATTGAAGTGTGAGAGGTTGGGGAGGGAACCGGGTTCGAGCCAGTTGTGAATGATGCCGTGTGGGCTGATATCAGAACTAGGGCTTTCATGCCAGGGCGCGATAGTCTCGATCAAAAAGGTCCTCAAAGTAGGGATCTGGATGAGTTCACGGAGAACCCTCAACGTAGGTGTCTTCAAGGTGATGGCCTCGATAGGAACATGCTCGAGTACAGCCCAGAGTTGCTTGATGCAGGTATCCTGCTGAACATACCAGACTGAACCCATGAGCCGGTCTTTGATCGTGACCTCGATGCTTCGCACGTTCGATAGTTTACGGAATATGGTGATGGCTTGCTCGTGAAAGAAAGACGGTTCACCCCACTCAGAGTCTATTCGCACGTGGCGTACGTGGTCTGCAAGCTGCGGTGCCTTGGTGATAGCCTGGAGAAATAAGGCACATGTGTTCTGCCGGGCCATGACATTACCATAAGCTTCGTGTTCCCTGTAGTTTCGTGGGATCTCATGGTCCGGTAGTGGCAGTAAGACCGGAGGTAGTATAGGACAACCTGTCCGCCAGTTCCACTTCTCGCGATCTTCATACATCCGGCGATCCTCGGGTGTCGGTAGATGACTGACTTCGGCGGAATGCCCGCCTTGAATGAATGGATAGGCCAGGGTCGATTGTACAGGGAGGGCAATCGACTGGAATAAGAGGCGTTGAGCGGATTTGTAAAAGACTCGATGCGTCTTGGTCAGGTTTAGCAGATCCTCTCGATCCACATCTGCAAAGATTTGATCCAAGAGGTCGTTTGAAAGCGTGGTTAACATAGGTTTGGACATGTTTCTGGCGACTGAAAAATTGGGTTCTGAAAGGTAAGATGGGGTATTGGGTAAGTTGGAGGGATTGTGGTTGTGTTGATAATGATTCTCACAGGGAGGAGAAGGGAACTTATGTAGCTACTAGAGTGAGTGTGTGCGCTTCATTCACACGGACCTCAGTAGTTATTCATCGTACGGCCCTCACTGTAAATGAGGTGAAAGTTGAACATTCCGTATAATGTAACGATTCGTAGTTGAAATCGCCCCTTTTTCTGTGGGCGTGATATCAGTAGCTTTAGGCCCGCAATGTGAATATAGGTTGTGTGATGTGTAAGGCTCATATGTTAAGAGATGCCAAAAATGAAAGAAACCGTGTTGTTTGACCACAGCTGACTCAGCATATCGAGAGGAAGAATCCGAAACATGGCTATCTTCAACAGTATACCACACTCCTGTGTTGTCGGACCGATCTCCACGAGGAACTAGGGTGGTAGTGTCATGGGGTTTGTATAGCGGTAGGAATCTCCTGGACTAAAGGCAAACAGAATGCCGAAGTAAATCATTACTACGTGAGTAGACTATCACGTTGCCTGCACATTAACTTGCTGTCTTCCCTGCGTCGCCTTTCTAGTTTCCGTTTTGCCCCGAATCTGAATCCTCAACCTGGTCTTCCTATCCGCAAACGCCTTCTTCAGTTCCTCTGGCGGATCCCAATCCACTGGCTCCTCACACTGAACGACCCTACCCCTATCACTAACCACATGCTTCAGCTCCAGCACCTCCACCTTCTCCAAATGAGGAAATTGCGCAGGATCAGCAGCGGCAATCTCATATATCCAGTTCCAGCATGGCCTCATTTTCATCTTGATCTCGTCGGACGTCATGCCGGAGAAGGCGGCGCGATAACCCTGTCCAACAGCAAAGATAGCCGCACAGCCTGTGAAGTCGACTCGGAGTGAGGCAAGTGATGAAGGGAGTAAGTGAACGATTGATGGGCGTACACCTTCGCGCTTCCACAGGAAGCCCTGGGGACCTGCATAGGCACCGTATGCCGCTTCAGAGAACCAGCAGCTAGCGGGTATGTGCAGTCTTTTTAGGGAAGTGAGGCCAGAAAATGGCATAGGAGGGGGAGATACCCAGTGGCATTCCCACGGGCTCTTTTGGTCCTCCAGTATCGTGAAATCGGTCAGGGTTTTCGTTGCGTAGAGCAAGCGCTCGGCCAAGGCGACGAGGGTGTTGGGTTGACACAAGTATATCTTGATGTCGAAATCTCGGAGCGTGATGTTGGGGTATTGTTGTGCGATGATGGGGGAAGCACGGAGTATGCAGTCATTGATAATGAGACTGAGACCGATTCTTCTTGCGGGTCGAAGCGTGTTCAGCATGTCCATGAGTTTCGAATAGTCTTCCACGGCTCCGCGCGTCTTTTCTTCGAGATTCTCGATTTGCTCTTGACGGGGATTTTCAGGAAATGGGCGAGCGTTGATCTTGAGCGTGACGTGTTGGACTGCTGGGAGGGAATCCAGGACTTGTTGCGTTGCGTCTTCTAGGCGGAACTCTGCCCGGCTGTCGAAGACGAGCTCAAGATAGCGTATGGGTCCGATGGTGTTACCAGATGGTGTCTGGGTCCGACGAAGCTCTTCCGCAAACTCTGTGCACGCTTCTTGCGCACCATTTCCGCGGACAAGGACTCTTCGAACGCAGTTGCGTACTGTGTTTGCCGATGGAGCGAACTCTGGATGGGTCTCGCAGAGACCTTCGAGCGTTTTGTGATCGTCTACGAAGTACTCGAAAATGGATGTGAGGATTTCGGTGGGTATCGTGGTGATGTTGTGGGTAGCCATGTTGGTCGTCTGTCTGTAAGGGTGGCTGCCTAGAGAAGACGTCGGATTCTAACAAGCTGCACGCCAGACTGGAAGTTGACGTGCAGAATACAATGCCTCAGCTCTAGACTTTTTGAAAGAGAATGCTTCAATGTAGGCGCCTAAATACTCTATGGGTGTGGAGGTTGTTAAAGGCGAGATGTGCTGCTGACTTGCGTCATGGACCGCGATTTCCCTTTTCGTTCACCGCGCTGAATCTAGCGCCTGCTTGTGGAACACATAGTAGAATTAGCATCACTGTTTTGGTTCGAAAAGCGAGGTCTCAGTTGCTTCAGGCATCTTGTGTTCCATGTATCTATTCCTCGCTCGCTAACAGATCGCCTAGTATATGCTACATAATGTGCCAAAAGGCCTCCCTGCTCGAGACCCCCGCGCCTGCAAAGCTGTAGATTATACTATCTACAATGTTAGCAGTCCAGTCCAGAAATATAGCATTGTCGCGACTAGCGACTATTCATATATAGCCCATTCTCCCCGCCTGCCAAATGCTGTATTGAGAGACCCCGCTATGCTCTGATAGGTACTGTGTGCGCGAGATTACACCAAGACGAAAAGTTGCTCAGGATATGGATGAGGAAACGCCTAAATGTGGAAAAAGGGAAAAGTGCCTTGAGGATCGGGTACACAAAAGGTGGGTATGGTAGTCGTTATTGGGCGTGAGAACGATCGAGAAATCTGGGTGACAACAGGACAGCATCTATCGGCTACCTGCTTCAAGTTGTCCTGGGGTTGGCTGCTGCGAGACAGGGGCTTCTCCAGTGGCACCGGCGCCACGATTGCGGCCGAACCAGCTTGAGAAACCAGGGCCTTGAGTTCGGTTGAGCGCCATCCTCGATCGCCATCCTTGGTTCTCGCCAGTCTGCCCTGTCGCTTGGGGTGCATTCCCGGCCACCCGCTCGCGGCGAGTAGGCCGATTCAGTCGTCCGAACCGATCACCGCCTTGTCGCTGCTGGAAGTCTGAGTTGATGACCATGACGCGAGACCGAGAGAATGGGTTGGTGGATGTCCAGACTGCCTGTGGTGGTGACCTAAGACCAGCAACTGAGCGGCGACCAGTAAGAGGATCGACTTCTCCTTCAGGGCGGGGCTTTGGCACGTAGTAGTCGGCTTTGCAGAGAGGGCAGCAGGCGCGGCGACTCGTAAGCCATGGGTCGACACAGCTGGCGTGGAAGGCGTGGCCACAAGACAGTCCACGTACATCGTCGTCATCTTCCAGGGTATCCAGACAGATGGCGCACGTGTCTCCTGGCTCGGCCAACATCTCCGGTGCAGCGGCAGTGCTTATGGGATCCTCTTCGTCGTCTGAGTCGTCCTCGCGCTCGCGCACGTTAGCCTGGGGTGTAGCACTTTGCCCTTGAAGATTGTCCGTCTTCTCCGAGTTCAACTTGTCGTCAACCTGCTTCTCAACGTCTTGCACGTGCTGGCTCTTCTTGCTTTCGACACTTGTTCTCGGAGGAGCGACCGGGTCGGTGGAGGAGGCCGGGGCGTTGAGGTCGTTGCGGGCCATGGAGAGGGCAGTGTCGGTTCGCGGTCCTGGGCCTTCATCCTGCGCACCGATAACACCTTCGACGTCTTTCAAGCTTGCTGCTCTGCTCTGGGGTGCCGTGGCAATGCCGCCGTTAGCTGGCAAGCCCTCGGTCTCGCGACTTGACTTCCATTGCTTATATTTGGTCAGTGGGAACCGCTCGTTGACCTCATCCATGGTCATCAGCTTCTTCTCCCTCCTCCTCCGGTGCGGGCGAGGCATGTTGGTCATGTCGATTGGCTCGCCATCTGCAGCAGCCTGGGCCGCGCGACGGCGGTTATATCGGAAGCAGTACTTAACGCCAACGATAATCCTGAGCCCAGTCAGTACGAGGAGCGGCAGCGGAGCCAACTGCCATTGCCTACCATAAGTTTGTAAAGACGACACCGAAACCCAGGGCAACGAAAAAAAGCAGCGGCGAACTGGTGGGCCCGTTGCTGTTATTGCTGCTGCTGTTGTTGTTGTTGGCGCCGTCTGTTGGGGTGGCCTGCTGCCGCGGATAGAGCACAACGTTGGACATGGTGGGCTGCGACGACTCTACTATTCCATACGTCGGTATAAGCTCGCGCTGTCGTGGAGGACACCGAGTCAGCGATGCGCGAGTGAGGCCGGATGCGGAGAGCCCTGCTAGAGGTGAAACGGATCAGGAGGCGACTGGACACGACGGCGATAGAGTATCTATCGCGCGTGGAGTGGTTGCGATAAGTTGGAGGTGGCGGCGGGAGGGCTAAGGAAAGGGCCGGAGTAGATGATGAATCGGTGATGGTGACGGCAACGACTGCGGGCGTGGCGATCGAGAGTCGGCTCCCTAGAGGCTGTAGTCGTTCGCAGTGACTGCCCGTGCCACAATCGCTAGCGGTGAATTGGGAACGGATCGTTATCGGCCATGCGATGCGAAGAGAGCTGGTGATCAAGCAACAGACTCGCCGGGATGGTCAAGGAAGGGCAGTGAATGCTGGATGCGTGGCCGAGGGACTGAACGGGGGAGGTGCCGGTCTTCAGGCGGATAAAGGCCGCAGAGGCGTCGCTAACTCGCCGGCAGGTGCCAAGGATGACCGGCAACCAGGCCCATCAATGATGACAGTACTGTAAAGTCTACCAGTACGCCAGTGTGGCGTTTGAGGCAGGAGCGAGTGGTAAGAATGAGGTTGTTTGTATGATGAGGGGAGCGTCGTGAATGCGCTGGGTGTTGCTTGCGATTCCACCATGCACATGCCACAGGCGCTGTCCGCGCAATGCACCCCAAAGCAGGGTTCCTGCTTTGCGCTGCATGGATGCCGTCGCATGCAGGTGCTATCACAACTGTAAAATTGCTGACAGCCTGATGCGGTGATGCATAATCAATACGACTGCACTCATTCACTCCTACAGCTGCATCACCGTCTCAGTCTCACGTCGCAGGACCAGAGTGCAGTGTCGCAAGACAGGCCGTCTGCTCACTATTGCGTAGACATGTCGGATCCCTGCTCTTCCGGTGGAGTCTTCCCCGCTAACAAACTGCGCGTATCCACATGAACATCGTCCACCACTGGCAGCAGCCCGACTCCCCTGCTTCTGCACCATTGTCTCTGCTCGGCATATCTTGGAACCATCTGGACGGAACGCCTTTTTCACTTACCGTGCGACTTCCTCGATCATCACTGCCAAAGCCCGTCCAACGTCACTAGCCCGCTCTTCAAGCACTACACTGCCGCAACCATGGCGGAGACTGCCGAGCCCAACCCAATCGTCTTCTTCGACATCACCCTAGGAGGTATGCATCCACCCATGTGACCCAGTAGTGGCTCTACCCCTCACCCCGCGCCATCTACTACGCGTCTTTCTTGGCCTAGCCCACAGTTGGGCAAACGCCCGCGACCCGACCATGGTGACTGACATAAGCGAACAGGGGAGAAGCTAGGGAGGATCAAGATGGAGCTGTTCAAAGATGTAGTTCCAAAGACTGCTGAGAACTTCCGCCAGTTCTGTACGGGCGAGACCAAGAACAGCCGGGGGCAGCCGCAAGGCTACAAAGGCTGCAAGTTCCATCGCGTTGTAAGTAGCATTCCAGTGCACTATCTTTCACATGCTGAATGAACACAGATCAAAGGTTTCATGATCCAAGGCGGCGACTTTGTAAATGGCAACGGAACAGGCTCAAGAACCATATGGGGAACTGAGAAGTTTGCCGATGAAAACTTCACCCTGAAACACGACAAGCCCGGTCTTCTATCCATGGCTGTAAGTCTTCACAGGCTACATGAACAACCTTATCCTAATCGTTGCAGAACTCAGGTCCCAACACCAATGGTTCGCAATTCTTCATCATCACTGCGAAGAATGGCACCCCTCATCTGAACGGCAAGCACGTTGTCTTCGGCAATGTCATCGAAGGCATGGACGTTGTCACCAAGATCGAGAATACGCGAACAGTAGCCAACCCGGAAGGAAAGCCAGTGCAAGACATTGCCATTTCACAATGTGGTGAGATGTGAGCTCGTAGATCATATAACAAAAAGATGCCAATCCTCGAGGTAAGATCTCAGGTAGGATCTAGCGAACTATAATAAGCCTGAAACGCATTGTTTAATCAAACGAAAGCTCGAAGAAGAACAATGCGTGGTGGGGTCGGCGCAAGCTATCAGTCTGTATCGACTTCATAAAGCTGTGATCGTCCAATCCTGATACAGGCAAGCGAAGGACGAGAAAACCAAATTAATTTCTACAATGTTAAACGTATCGTGTCATTCATTGTTGCAGTGATTTGGTGTTGGATCGGCGAACCATGGTGAACTACTGGCTTACCTAAGTGACCCGCTGAAATTCTCTCGGGCTCAATACTTCGTAGCACAGTCGCGTGCGTTCACCCCCGCTGTCCTCGCTGCCAATTGCACCAGCCCACCGACGGACGACAATCTCTCACACCTCGCGCTCCTGCTCAGATGTAAACCCTTCGCCTACCATATTGCCCACAACATGGTCGCTCTTGCCACAATGAACAGGACTCTCGGCACCGTCGCTCCAAGCGCGGGTGGCAGCCTCAAACGCAAGCAAATCGACAACTCGTCCGACGCCGAGAACACGACGCCAGACACCCTCAAACGCCGCCGAGTCACTTTTGACCCCGAGGTCAACGTACGGATACTGAGCGAGCACCACGAGAAGAGTCTGGAGCTGGTGGGGGAGGAGGTGCGGCGCGCCATCGAAAGGCATGCTACAGGCGACAAGGCGGCCTACGATGGGCTCAAAGCCCTCTTCAAGGAAGCACCAACGTCCACAAGCGCACCGCTATCGCGACTTTTGCAAAAATACCTCATCGCACTCACCGAGCACACGCCAAAACTCGACGGCAACTGCAAGGGCCTGGTGCATGCCGTCATCGATTGCAGTTGGATAGCGCGTAATGAAGACTTCCTGCGCTCCTACCGAATCTTCCTGCGCAGGCTACTCTCAGTGCAGTCCAGCTACATGTCGACTGTGCTGCAAATGCTGGTCGACATGTTCCTGAGTGCGCCTTCCGTCAACGCCAGGCAGCAGGACGACCCACCGATCCAAAGAGTCCGCCTACAAGCACGCATACACGAGACCCTCATGGGCATATTACGATACAGCCCGATGGCGAGTTCCTTTCTCGCGCCCGTCATCTCTAGCACCTTCCCCTTCTCCAACGACACCGCAAAGGTCCACGTCGAGTACATCCGAAACATCTTCAAGGTCACAGAGTACGCGCCGGAGATCAGAGGCGAGATCTTGGCACTGGTGACGGACAAGCTATGCAAGATTGACGCGCAGATGCAGGTAGACATGGAAGAGATTGACGACGACTTGGAGGAGCGACTTGTGGGCGAGGCCATCAACGATGAGGAAGACGACGACGATGTGAGCGATGACGGGTCCGTGTCGAGCGAGGACAGCCTCGACCCGGAAGAGCAGCGACTCAAAGATATCAAAGACATGATGCTCAAGCTCGACACTGTCATGGACGTGCAGTTTTCCTATTACGACTCCGTTTTCGAACGGAACGACTATCAGGAGATGGATCGCACCTACCAAACCCTCATCGCGCAGTTCCAGTCCATCATCATTCCGACCTACCGCTCACGGCATACTCAATTCGTGCTCTTCCATTTCAGCCAGATCTCGACAGAATTCATGGGCCGGTTCGTAGACACCTGCTCGCACCTGGCTATAGATCAGAACCGACCCCCGTTACTACGTTCAGCCGCATGTGCCTACCTCGCCTCCTACATCGCGCGCGGCGCTCACGTTCCTGGCTCCATTGTTCGCGACGTCTTCGACACACTATGCTTTCAGCTTGAGCGCCAGCGGGTATTGCACGAGCCCAAGTGCACCGGCCCAGACCTACGCCGATACGGCACATACTACGCCATCGTACAGGCACTGCTATACGCCTTCTGCTTCCGATGGCGCGATCTCATCGTCACACCCGACGGCATGTTGCCCACCGACGCAGACATCATGTACCACGAAGGCGACTTCCAGTGGCATCGGTCGACCCTCGAAATCATACGCCGCAACATCTTCTGCAAGCTGAACCCACTCAGAATCTGTGCCCCGGGTATTGTGAAGCAGTTCGGTCGCATTGCGAAGCACCTCCGCTTCACATACATCGATACGCTGGTAGAGACAAACAAGCGTGTACGACTGTCCCGCAGTCTGGCCAGTGGATACCTCAACGGTATCGGCGGCCGAGAGACTGCTCTCACAGGCAAGAAGGGCGAGGAGGCCTTCCTCATGGACGCATACTTTCCCTTCGACCCATACGTGCTCCCACGGAGCAAGCGCTGGGTCGAGCACGACTACGTACAATGGCGGCCGGTACCCGGTATGCCCGTCGAAAAAGACGACGATGATGAGGATGAAGAAGACGACGAGGATGAGGATGAAGACGAAGATGATGCTGATGACGACGATGACAGCTCATCAGAGCAAGCATCCGAGGACGAAGATGATGTCGCAAACCCCGACGACCTTGACGATGGTAGTACGGAAGCTAGTCTATGATGATTCTCTTGTGCATTGCATTTATGGCGTATATTGGGAGCGGGAAAGCATCAAGCGCAGCAATCGTCTGCTCGGCGCTGGTCACGGAACAAAAAGCGCATAGCTTGGGAGCGTCTCTTATATTTGATAGCCTGGTTAACACATGGCCTGGGTATCTTTGCTCGTTGATCTTCTTTTCATGTATGATTGAGCGTTTGAGTTTGGGTCAGCTGGTTGATTGCCTGGTAGAGGCACATTTACCTTTATACTCAAGAGAGAATGAAATAGAAAAATTTGATAATGAGAAATACTCCAGATCCCCGCCCTTTTGTTGTGTTGAATGCACGATTCGAAAGACCCCACTTGGCATTTGCTGCTGGATCGAATCACTGGTATGCTTGCATCATTCAGTTGCTGCGACGTGGAGTTATCCGTATGCGTACGGTATTTTACGTGATAGTGTGACGACAACAAGTGTCTTAGGCCGAACCAGCTCAATAACCTCACTAATGCGGGGAGGGCACGCGGCTTGTTGCTAGAGATGATAGATTCGAGTATATATGTTTTTTTAGACAGCGTCGTTCAACTCCCGAAAACCCATGTTTTAGCCCAGTCGTCCATATACTCATACAAGCTCAGTCCATATTCCTGATTTCGTCTGGGTTATACCTTATAGACCCAGAGGATTACTAGCCGAACCACCCCCCTTACCGGATCCTCCTGAGAGGCCAGGCACACCGGGCCTACTGGCCATGGAAGCCATACCTCCGACACCGCTTGTACTCAAACCGAGAGGATTCTTGTTCGTGGTCGATCGACTGCCGGGAGCGCCAGTGATGTCTTTGAGGGAATTGCCGTACTCGCGTACCATGTCGCCCCAGGTGCGGGATGAGTTTGCAATACTATGGCATGTCAGTGAGGGAAGATATTGCAGAATGTGTTGTATTACCTTGCACCAGCGCCTCTTCCTGCTCCAGCAACACCACTGCCTGCCGCTGTCACGACTGCACCAGCAGCATTGCCGATGCCAGTCGTTGCAGCACCAACGGCACTCCCAATGCCTGATGATGCGGCACTGAGACCTTTATTGATCCAGCCCTGTTGTTGTGGCTGTTGAACAGGCTTCTTTGCGGGTGCTGGTACAGCTTTCTTTTGACCAACAGCTGTGACGGGCTTCTTAGGGGCCGTGGTCACAGGCTTCTTCTGCATGGCGGTGTTGACAGGCTTCTTGGGAGGCTGAACAGCTGGTGCCTTGACAGGTGCTTTCTTAGCTGGTGCGGTTACTGGTGTCTTCTTCGCCGTCGACGTGACGGGCGTCTTCTTGGTGCCAATGGGTTGCGCGACCATGGTGAGACGTTGATTCAGTGCTTTTCTTAAGGTTGTTCGGGTGGTATCAAGTGTATTGAGTCTAATCAGGTCTTAGATCGAATATTGAGTATGTATGGAGATATCCAGGGAGCATCTCGACCCAATCTCTCTCGATGCACAGAAAGTTGGCAAGCTGCTATGCCTGCCGCACGTGTGGCGCAGATGATGTCAGGCACGGGAACGTGGGGCGCGCTTGCCCCAGATCGAATTAAGGTTGCCTTAGCGTGACCCGCGCGCGAAACGTCGAGACCCTGGATCCATGTTTCGCATCTTCAACACTTCGGTGTCTGCCAGATGGCACCGCCGTCCCATCTCTCTACACATGCCAATTCTTCGTCCCGCTTTGTTCAACCATCTCCGCCTTCTCCGCTACCTTGAATTGTAATTGTGTCTGGCTGATAGGCCTTCCAAACCTCCGGAGTGTGGAGCTGTGAATGTGAACGAACAGCCACGCTCACCGCACGCGACCTTGCCCGCCATGAGCCGCATTCACCTCTGGTAAACAACGTGAACGTCATAACAAATCTGTAAGTGCGATCTTTCTCCAAAACACCAACATGCCGCAATAACATCACAACACCATGCTCGGCGACGAAGCGGTGTTTAAGTTGAAGCGGTCGGTGAGCGATGGCAACCATCTCATCCCTATGGGAGAGGTGACCCCGCCTCCCTCGATGGACAACACACCGGCGACACGATACAGTCGCTCCTTCTCGATATCCAAGCTGACAGACTCAATCAAAGGGAAGATAGCCAACTCATCCCGCTCTTCACGCTCCTCTCGCACCCCTTCCATCGACAAGCGTGATATCTCGAGTCCGATATTAGACCACAGAAGCCCGCTGTGCCCGCCTACGCCGAAGCCAAGGCTTGCCGTTGCCCTTCCGGAGACGCCTGTCACGCGACGACCTCTATCACGATCCAGTCCCGGCACCATCAAGCCTGATCACCCGAAATCTACCACCAGACACTCATACTCTGCCTCCGACCCCACCAATTACATATCTCCCGGTAGACGCCCACGCCAACCTAATCGCCCACCCCCGCCTTTACCCATCGCAACCAGCTTCGAGAGTACAACCGGAACCCTGGTGGACAGTCCGTTAGAGCGCATAGCAGAGTCGCCCTTTGAGCCGCAAGAAGACGCCCCAACCGAACGGCTTCATATCGAAAAAGTATACAGATACCTCAAAGACATGGAACCTGCACGACTGCAGCCGCCCATGATGGGTGGCACCAAAGGGCGTGCTATGCAACAAGCAAAGGACATGGAGCTCCTAGTTGCAGAGAGAGCTAAGCGGGGTGGTGAGGAACCACCGCCATACGACTTCTACGAGCTTATTGGCAAGGGTGCATATGGTCGCGTCTACAAAGGGTGGGTACTACGAAGCGAACCCAAGAACACTCGCTGACACTGCAAAGAAAGAGTCGAAATACCGGCGCGCTCGTTGCCATTAAAATCATCGAGATCGACAAGGTTGACTACGAGGAGATGACCCACAAGAACCTTCAGGACACCCTCAAGGAGATTGACATCCTGCAGCAGCTCAGAGACAGTAAGGCAAGGCCCTACGTCAACATCATCGAGGAGGCCAGGCCTGTCCATAACGAACTCTGGATTGTCAGCGAATATGCCAGTGGTGGTAGCGTCAACACGTTGATGAAACCTACAGCCATGACCAAGGATCCTGGACCCGGACTGGCAGAGAAGTTCATCATACCCATCGCTCGTGAGCTGGCGCAGGGTCTTAAGTACATTCATGAAGCTGGTGTGCTACATCGAGATCTGAAGTGTGAGTAATGCTGGTTTTGCCGTCTTCAACTTTTGCTGACCAGATCCAGCCAACAACGTTCTTATCCTCGAAGACGGTCGGGTGCAACTTTGCGACTTCGGTGTCTCCAACACCCTGGAGCCGGAGAGATCGAAACGCTCGACTATCGTCGGTACACCTTTTTGGATGGCGCCTGAATTGCAGAAGGAGTGGGTCAAGGATGCAGATCCGCACAGCTTAATGCAGCCCAAGGAGATATCTTACGGAAACGAGGTCGATATCTGGGCCTATGCTTGCACTGTCTATGAGATGGCTTGCGGTTACCCACCTCATCACAAAATTGGGCAGTTCGACTTGCCAACGGCCGGTGTTCCTGTACTCGAAGGTGATCGCTTCTCCCAAGATTTAAAGGATTTTCTATCTTTCGTCTTCCAGCCAGAGCCGCAAGATCGACCAACACCCGACCAGATCTTGGAGCACCCCTATCTTGCGGACACTACCAAGATGTATCCGACTGTGTCGCTCGTCAAGTTGGTTGAGGACTATTATGTCTGGGAGCAGCAGGGCGGTGCACGCCAGTCGCTCTTCAATCCATACGGTGCTCAAGCACCAGATCCGCTTGCCCCAGAAGCGGAAGACGACGACGACGACGACTGGTCTTTTAACGTATCAGAAGAATTTGAGCAAGAACATGCACCACAGTTTGGCGATCCCTTTGCGGGTGGGGCCGGACAGGGCTTCAACGGAATGGGTTTACCACCTATAGCGGACATGGACCGTTTCGAACAGCTCCAGGCTAGGTTCAAGGAGGAGTCTATCGTCCGAGGACAGAAACGTCTTAACAAGCTATTCGATACGAACACGACACCATACCGGTACAGCGCAGTCGATATGCCAGATCCTCCAAATGGCCGTCCACCCTCCGATTTGGTTCTTCGCGACTTCAATCCTGGCGCGCCCAACCGCGAGACCGTCATTGACTTGGACTTTTCGATGCCATCAGCAGATGAAATACCCAGTATTGATCTGGGTGAGGTGCCGACCATCCGCGCAAATCGTATGAAGAGTATCATACGAGCGCTGGAGGAAGAAGAGGAGCGTCGAGACGCTTTCAACGAGGAAGATGAGATGACCAAACGAGCCACGAAAGACTGGACATTCCCCAGCATGAATGACGAGAACCGTAAGACTATGGAATGGTCTTTTCCATCGGAGCAACCAAACCGAAAGACGATGGAGTGGTCGTTCCCTGCTGAGCAACCTAACCGCAAGACGATGGAATGGTCTTTCCCAGCTCAACCACAGAAGCCAAATCGGCGCACAGTAGAATGGACATTCGATGCCGCGATGGCAGAGGCCAATAACGAGCCCAGGAATCGCGCATCAAATCGGATCTCCCGACGACGCGAGACGAAAGAGTGGACGTTCCCCAAGCAGGACGATAATCGCAAGACTCAAGACTTTGCCTTTCCCATGGGTAGCCCGAAGGAGCCACGGCGCGGTCAGCATAACAAAACGGACTCATCGTCACCAATCCTCGCATCTGGTTTCCGGCCAACCCTGCGACACGCCCAAACAGCACCTGTTGATCCTATTGATGACTATCCCGAGATGATCAGCTCTGCGCCTGGGTCTCCTCTTCGTTCGTCCATGATTGACCTCGATATGGCGATGGTGCAGGACTACCGTCCATCCACATCTGGCTCTGATATCGTCACAGCGGGAATCGATCGCATGAATGACAACCCATTCAACCTGGAGGACCAGGTACAGCTATCAGAAAACAACCACCGCGCTTCTTTCCACATGAAGTCGCAGTCAGAGCCGAACCAGGCCGTGCCGGGCTTGTTAACACCTCAACAATACGATGAGCAAGGCCATCCTACAAACCAGGACCCACACCACCCCAGCATGCACGCTCGAGGCGTCAGCTCAGCGAGCCAGGTACAGTCACAGGCGAAGCCGGCACCCGGCTCCGGCCAATATCACCGCGGTAACCAGCGCTCCCAGCAAATTATCTGGGACGGCTGGTCACACAACATGGCCTATGGACTAAGCAGCGACGACCAGTCACCTCCCATGAGCGTGACAACCGATACCTCGCTTGAGGAAGAAGACGTAGACGACCTCTGGGACACATTTGAACGTCTCAATCTCGCCGCACAACGTCGTCCAATGGGCCAAGCTTCCGCTCCTCTCCGTTCCTCGCGCAGAAACGACTCCACATCCACAACCCTCACTTCCACCACCTACACCCTCGATTCCGACACCGATGACTCGTACCACCACGGTAACACTTACTCTTCCTCCTCGGACTTTGATCAGCAAGACGCTCCGCGCTACAGTCGCAAGTCCACCACCGTCAGCGTCGGTCCGAACGGGAAGCCGCTCGTCGATTTCCCCGTTCCCACTGGTCCTGAGGTAGAGGCGCTGTTGGGCGTAGACATGGATGCTCGGATTATGGCTGATATGCTACTGAAGAGTGCCGTGGAGTTGAGGGACGGCACGAGGGCTAGCAGGGACTTGCTGAGGGCGATGCGATTACAAGATGTGGAAGGGGAAGACGAGGATGATGAAGGTGCGGATGAAGAGATGAGAGGGGGTACTGTTAGGCTAAGGGGACCTGGATGATTTACGATTGCATGACGGCATTGATTATAACAAGGCGTTGGGCGACACAAAGCGATCCTTGCTGGAGTTGGGCTGGATATCATACAGCTTTCAGCGACTGAAGAAGTGGCTCACATTGTGTTTTGAGGTCTACATGCAAATTTCAGTGGTTGAATAGGTGGTCGAGAGTGTGGTTAAAGCTCTATAGTTCACCAATAGCACTTCGAGGACAATCGGTGACTGACATTGTATTCTCCAAACACATATTTCAGATAGGCCACCGATGGGATATTGCTTCTGAAGCCAGCTCGCTCAGACATCCGCTGCTGGAAACCAACATCTTCTTCCAGTAAGGAAAGTCGTGGATGAGTGCCTGATTGACTAGAGATCGCGCGAGACTAGCGTCGTGGCCTTAGCGCAGAGCGTTGCTGTCCATAAGTTCACCTCTGTCCTTCCCTATAACTCCCTCTCCTTCTTTACCAACGGGCCAGCTTCTCTACCAACACTTCGGCACATCGCAGCACAATCGCAATAGAACAATCGACTCTTCAGACTGACTTAGTAGATCATGGTGAGCAACACCCTCCCTCACTTCAACTAAAAGCACAGAAATACACTCAAGAGATATGGTCATCCGGATAGCCTTATCGTATCACACCTTCAATGTCTCGACTATGCATTTGGGCGAGCGGAATATGGCGCGTATATCGAGCACGCCATGACGCCGCTGGTGGGCGCTTCATTAAGTGCTTCACCGTCGAGTTCTGTCGTGGGCTTCCTGTCGTACGAATGCCTTTGGGCGCTAGTTATGTGGCCATGGCAACTTTGGCGCCGATTCTGCTTTGAACTGGGGATGCTTACAAGCTGGCTCGTTTGAAACATGGTCTCTTGGAGAAACGAGCATATCCGTATGCATAGACGTCTCCCTGCCACGTCTGGAGAGCGTTTCACAGGCCTCAGTGCCGGAACGTGTTTCGCTGGGAACTTTTGTCGTGATGGTGCGTAGTCTGCTAGCGCAATGGCCTTGTCCGTTACTCGACTTGTGTTGTGTACAAGGTCACTCTTTTTCCATTGAGCTTTCACCTATATGTGGTTACTCGAGGAAGAACTGAAATCGTCTACAGGACAGTGTGACAACAAACTCGAGCAATTTGGCAGACCGAGAATGCAATGCCCACATAGACTTGACGTTGGTGTTGTGCGCTGCTTGGCGTCTTCCCAATCAGGTAACTTGTGAAAGCCGTCCATCACGGTGTGGTATGTTTGCAGAGTTACCACAGGCGGTCTGAAGGTGCTGTTATCGATAACGCTAGCGCCATCTGAACCTTTCGGCGGACGAGATGTGCATAGAACATAGTAAGTCATGGCTGGCCACGATTCTGTAATTCTGTAATTCTTCGAGTTTCGTAATCCTGCAAACATACCCATTAGATGCGGTAAATCTGATACCGCCCCTCGCCCTTGCTTCCTACAGAAAGCGCTTGCTCATGCTTGCGCTCCATCGACTGCGATGCCTTCCACACTCCACTCCATTGCAAGCGCGCGCTCTACGAACACTCCCTCGAGAAATACCAACATACGTCCCGCGATGGGACCCCACTCTGCACAAGCCTGCGCGGCCTGCTACGGCGTTGATTGAGTCAACGAAGACGACCGAGAACCTCCTCTATGATCCCGACCGAAGTTTGGAGCGCGAGCAGCTCAGAGATGCACACATCTCCGTTGTTACGTCTGGGCTCAGCGCTACTGGAAAGCGTGTAGCTGTCAAAAGACTGGACCAAATATTGGAGTTAGTCAATAGCACCAATGGCCGCGACGCCAGCCTACGCGCGCCCCTCTGGCGGGCATACTCTTTGGCCAAGGCCTCTGACCCGACACTCTTAGCACGTCTCCCAGAAAGAGCCTGGGACCTGCTCTGGAGTACGCAATCCGTCGAATCATCCACCAATGCGAATCGCACGGCACACATGGCACAACTATACCGTGACATGAACAAGGCTGGAAAGACTACAACGGCCGGGCAGCGGGCCAGGTATCTAGAGAGCACCTTTCTCTGTGGTAGGGAAGATCAGGCTCTCAGAGAATGGCAAGAGGATCACACGGTGGGATTCGACGGCGTGCGACTGGATTACAAGCCAGAGCACCTGGAGATCGGGGCCAAGCTTCATGCGCTTGCGAGGAATCCGGACCACAGCCGAAGCATCATGGAAGAACTATTCAGGTTATACCCGAATTGGGACACTTCCGTCATGATGACCGTCTTCCGTGCTCACACGAGTTCCGAACTTCAAGAGCACCATGATCTGGCAAAACAGATTTATATCGAAATGAAGGAGAAGAAGGGCGGTGCTCGCTCGATCAAGGACTACGACGCTTGGCTCGTGGGTTTCTTGGAATCCAGAAACCTAGGCTACGCCAAACAAGTGTTCCGGGATATGGTTAGGGATGGCTATCTGGCAACCAGCGGGACAGGAGAACGAGTCGAACAAGTCCTGAAGAGACTGCACATGCTGTATCGACTTGGAACTGACATCTCCGCAATGACGAGCATCGCTTTCGATGCTATCTCCGTGCTCCCTCATGCTTATCACGGCCACCTATTCGGTGACTGGATGAAAGCGGCCGTTGTTAGGAAGGCGCCGTTGGTGGCCGCTCAGGTCATGGAGATGATGCTCAAGCGAGGCTACAAACCGCAAACGTTTCACTTCAACATGCTCCTCAAAGCGTTAATACGGACGAAAGAGAGTCCGAACATCTTGAAAGCCGAGAACATCGGTTGGCACATGATCGAAGCAGCTCACAGATTACCACAACAACGGGATCTTCCTCGGGACACAGCGGCAGGCATCATCAACAACAAAACAACCGCTGATGTTCATCATGAAAGCACCGATATTGTCCAACGTGCTCCTCCTGCAAATGTTACAACGTTCGCGCTCATCATGCAGCACCACGCTAAGAGTCTGCAATGGGAACACGTCGATTATCTGTCCCGTCAGCTCAAAGAAACGGCAGTTCAGCCCAATGCAACTATCATGAACGTTCTCATGGACAACAAATGCCGCCAAGGTGCCTACAGCGAAGCATGGGCAATCTACAAGACTCTTACTGAACCGCAAGAAGGCGGCGCAGGTGTTTTCCCTAATGGTGCAAGCATACGTTGTCTCTGGAAAACGCTCCGTCTCGCGCTCGGTGACCCAACCAATCGCGACAAACCAGGACTGCCCACCCCTCGTGAGCTACTAGCAGAAATGATAAGCTGGTGGACGCTCAGTCGCAGTCGCTACGACGCCGACCGCTTTCGTATGGGCCTCGCAGGCGCAGATAGTGGAGCAATCACATCACTAATCATGCATTGCTTCAGCTACACTCAAGATCTGGCTGGTTCCCTCATCGCTTTGCACGTCCTTCGCCATCACTTCGACATCTTTCCCACCGACGAAGCAGCGCAAATCTTGCAAGGACAGATAGCCTGGGTAGACATGACCCGGGAGACTGAAGCTGTGCGCAGCCAACACTTCCATAGTCGTTCCAACAAAAAGAACACTGATCGCATAGCCATGGTCTACGATATCCTACTCCAGCGTCGATTAGCAAGAATGGATATGAAGGAAGGCGAGGAAGAGATGTTGACGGATGAGCAGATTGGCGATGTAGGATTGAATCTCTTGAGCGAGTTCGTGAGAGTGGTGCTCAAGAGAAGCTATCCACCTGAGGTTGTGGAGGCGATGATTGATGCAGCGCGATGCGCAGTGGGCGTACCCGACCTGCCGACAGGGGACATGGATGCTTTTGAAGTGGCTTGAACGAACTCTATTGCAAGGCTGGATGATGATGGACTGGACAAAGACATCTAGGTCGAGCGCATATGAAGTCAATACGATAGCGCAACAAGTGATGTCTTTAGTATTTTCATTCACAGTGAAGACACCTCAACGGGCTACAATCTATTCATAGTTCTGAAGTCCAGCCTCGCAAGATGTGTCGTTGTGGTGAATTGACCTCATTGGCCATGGCTGCAGGTAACCGAAACATGGGTTTATCGATCGAGTACTCCGCGGCGGCGATCGATGACGCTCCAACGCTCAGATGTCCACAACGCGCCCAAACACGGTTAAAGGTAACGGCTGCTTATTTACGATGACGCCCACTGTCATGCTGAAGGCTGGGACGCGACCCTCAAAATTCTTTGGTTGCGCTGCCTCTTTGCGACACGACCACATCCCATCCCTCGAACCACGGTGATCATGTCTTCACAGGGCGAGCGCGCACCGTTGCTACAACAAAGATGGAGTGAGGAAGGCGAGCCGCGGACAGTAAGTTCTCTTGCGCACGCGTTCTCTCTGCGTTTGCTAACTCGTGACAGCATCTTCGCATCGAAGACCTTTCAAATAACGAAAACCCGCGAGAATGGGCGCGATGGCGGAAGATGGCCAACGTGGCTGTCATAGCCCTCATGTCCAGTACATACACTCCCGTCGCCTATACATATCTTTACTAACATCCGTGGCAGTCCTCAGCCCCCTCGTATCCTCCATGTTCACGCCGGGCATTGCGCAAATCGCCGAAGACCTCAAATGCAGCACTACGGCCGTCATTGGAACAACCACCGGCTTCGTAGTCATGCTCGGAATCGGTCCCTTGATCCTCGCGCCGCTGTCCGAGACGTTCGGACGGAGAAAGATATACCTCGTGTGCTTCTCTATCTTCACCCTGCTCCAGATACCCGCTGCGCTCGCGCCAAACATTGCGTTCCTCATAACGGTACGGAGCATTGCTGGCTTCTTTGGTAGCGTTGGCATAGCGAATGGTGGTGGCACGATCAGTGACATGTTTGTACCAAGTGAAAGAGCTGGAGTGTTTGGCTGGTACCTGTTAGGCCCATTGCTTGGACCTACCCTGGGACCGTTGTTTGGCGGTATCATCGTACAGCGGTTGAACTGGCGCTGGGTCTTCTGGATCATGACCATTGTGTGCTTTGTCAACACACTGGCTGGATACTTCTTTCTCCGAGAGACGTATGCGCCTGTCATCTTGAATGCTAAGAAGGCGGAATTTGAGTCTCAGAGCAATGAGTGGGATGGCACAAAGTACTCGTACGAGGGCGAAGACACACGGCCGTTGAACGAGAAGCTTACGCAGGCTCTCAAGCGCCCTCCGAAGATATTTGCTCAGCCCATCGTCGCGGTCATGGCTGTATACCAAGCGCTCATCTTTGGCACGACTTACAGCATCTACACGAACATGCAGCCCATATACCAAGACGACTATGGTTTCTCCACCGAGAAGGTCGGCTTGTTATACCTCGGTCCTGGGTCTGGATTCCTCTTCGCAGTCTGGTTCCTCGTCCCACGAATCGACACCGTGTACAAGACGCTCACAGCGAAGAACCACGAGAAGGCACGACCCGAGTTCCGTCTCCCACTGGCAAATATTGGCTCCGTCTTCATCCCCATGTCGCTCTTCTGGTTCGCTTGGGCAGTACAGAAGCACACGCATTGGTTTGCATCCATCTCCGCGACCTTTTTCTACGGCATCGGACAAGTCATGATTTTGAACAGCACGCAGAACTACTTCATCGACAGCTTCGAGAAGTACGCAGCCAGTGCTATCGCTGCTGGTACCGTCTTCCGCAGTGTTGTGGGAGGTGTTATCCCGATCTTTGCGCCCATGCTGTTCGAGAAGCTGGGATACGGTTGGGGCATCAGTACGTTTGCATTTGTGAGCTTGCTCCTTGCGCCTGCTCCGATTCTGTTCTACATCTTTGGTGAGAGACTTAGGGAACGCTACCCAGTCGATCTGTAGAGTGTTATTTACGTAGGTATCTTCTTTATATTCATGGCGCAACTTTCCGTTCCTGGTCACTTTTAAAAGACCTCCCCTCTATCTCGTGGCTTCCAAGTGGTTTTGGACAGACTCAGTCTGTCACCATGTCTACTAATAGAGATGCATGTGAACCGTGATTTCGTTTGAACAAAGCAGACTGTAAACACGACGTAGGCGCCTCGGGTCACGATCGGCCTCCCTGTGCCATCACATCTACTGATGGCATTCATGTGAATGGTGAGTGCGTTTGCACGATCAGCCCATGGCTGTGTGCGTTACTCCACTTGTATTCCCAGGCAGTCACTTACATTCACTGCGATCGAGTGGCGAACTTGGCAATCGCTAGCGCTAGAGCACTGCCTTGATACATAGCTCGGGTCCCTCTCACCTTTTCCCTGATCTTTGTGTAGTGTTCCCTTGGAGATTCTGGATTTACACCAGAATGTACTCAGACACCGTTCACATCGGGAAACACCGCGGCAGTCGCTTTGCTACTTGCCTACATTCCGCCCGGTTGCATTGCTTGGGCTAGCACAACAATGCAGTATATGAACTGTCTTGATGCCCTGCCGCGTCTAGCCCTTCAATATTTGAACGAGTAAGTTTCTTGGGCGCAAGAAACCGGCCCTTGTGTGTTCAAGCGGCTACTGCACGACACCACTGAGACAAGAGATATGTCCGTGGTCACTCGTGTCTGTCAATAGCAAGTTCCCGCTCGTCGGAGACCTGAAACCTCCGTTGGCATAGGAGGGCTGGTCTGCCAGTGTTATCAATGCGACGTTGCGCCCCGGAGCGCTTCTGTCGTTGTCAGTCGTGGGGAAGGCGGAGCTCGCGGAGGACTCCCCCGTGCCGCTGGCGGAAACATCATGCGGATAGCTTGCCGCCGTCCACGATGCAAGCCCTATATCTGCTGTTGAACAGTTTGTCTATACTACTCGTCCTCCATATCTGTTTCATTGGGCTGATGCCTTCATGGCGTCGCTTGAGGAAGAAGCGCGAATGGACGTGAAGTGAGGGAACATACTTCAGCAAATGCCCAAGTTCCGGTGAGCCATGAGACTACGGTGTAGATGTGAAAACGGCAAGCCTGGATCTGCATATGGATAGCCCATTGGCTATTTCTAGCAACTAAGTACCTCTACAACGCCCGTAGCCGCTCAACGGGTAACACTCGTTGCAGAAGACCATATATGGCTTTCAACCCCGCTTTCCAGAGCCATTGGACTCATGGAATAGTGACATCCTGTGTTCCCACACAGTAAGATTTACGAAGTGAGATACCACCGTGAGAGTAACACGCCACTTGGCATTCGTCTCATGATCAGACGGATGTCTTAGTTACGTCGTCTGTTGCCGACGCAGGACGTGTATATAAAACTCTAGACAGCGCGCTTCAGATCGTTATCACTGTTCGCCCAAACATCACTTGAGAACTTCCCGAAGATGCATATCCTCTCATTCCCCACTATGTTTCTCACAGTCTCGGCCGCAACTATCGCGATCCCCGCCGAAACTCCCTCTAATTCTACCGCTGCTCAGGCCTGTCCCGGTCGACGCATCAACTGGCAGGGCGGAGGTTGTGAGCGCAATTGGGGAAGAGACTGTCTAAATCGCTGCTTGAATGCTGCAGGGGGTAAGCGATGCTGCCCTCGTTCGGTCGGTTGGTATCAAGATCGCGGAGGATGTTGGTTGGGCTGGGAGACTTGCCGGTGCACCTGCAATGCCTAGGCAGTGAAGGTACGCCATTGAAACGGTAAGAACTCATGGCGGCTATTACCTGAGCTTTTGGAAGATCTGCTGACATTCCATTCGTAGTCGGGACTATCTTGAGGTTAGTGCGCTGCCATGGTATTTGGTACGTGGATAGTAGTTGTGTCGATTGGTGGGCGGTGTATCCGTGGCTTTTGTCGTCTACGTTACGAGTAGCTCAAATGTGACACCAAAGTCCACTCTTTGGACGCCTGGCAGTACAACGAAGTCTATACGATCAATGCGAAAATTGGTCCGTTTGTTATGGTTTCTTGACGCTAGATTCGATGTCTCTTCGAATTCCATCACGCATGCCATGACGCTCATCTGTAGTCGCATGCGATTGAGGCCACGATAGATGCATAGTGTGATCCATGTGATGTCTATTGCTATCGGAAATGCAAGAAGAAGCACTAAGCCCAAGGTTGTTGCGACGGCTCTCCATGTCGCAGCCGTTACTGGCATGATGTCATCAGACCCTGTCTGATGTTTCGTCCAACTACAGAGGCACTCGGAGTGTACTTGTGATTTACATGATGCCTTTACATACAACTCGAACAGGCGCAATGTCTTCTCGTATTCGATGCAGAAATTCTTCCCGGGCTTCCTTCTTATCGGTATCAAGGCTGACTTCAAGATATGACGTCCACCATATGCCGATAGTCACTCTTGCTGACAACCCCCTGGCTTCTTGCAAGGCGTCCCTAATATAAAAGTCGTACGCCCTTCCATGTCCTTGAATAATGCGCTTGTTTCTCGTCATAGGGTGCGCCTGTACATTGCGATCGTGGTATCGGAAATCACTTAAACGCGTTGCCTCATAAGTGTCAAGTCCCAGATCGAGTTCTTCCAGCGCAGGGAAGCGTTCGAGAAGGGCGAAAGCACCTTGCATCTCATCGAGAAGCTGCATGGACCTAGCTTGATAGCTGGCGAAGAGCGCAACCATATTGCTTGGATGCATAATTACACGATCGATACTGAACTTGGGAATGGTGATGTATTTAACAAGCTTCCTGTTCTCGGCACCGATTTGGCGGTAAAATTCTCGTACTACGAAGCGTATGGACTCTGACCCGTTGTGGAGGAAGAAGTTGAAGCGGCTGAAGCAGTAGCTGAGGATCTCGTCGAGGAAGGTGCGGCTGACGAATACCAGGCCTTGGATGCTTTCGAGGCCTTGTAATTTGTAGCCACCGTGTCGCTGTCGGACGGTCATATCGACGCTTCGGCTCTGGAAGTTTTGCGCGAGAAGATAATGGTATATCAGCTGGCGAATTTCAAGCGGTAGCCTGAGGAAGCCGGGGATCGTGGGCACCATTGTTGATGACGTTGATGAAGTTGTCGATGTTCCGGTCTTCGTATGTAGCGTCGACAGCGGTCACTGCGCGACCAACTTCTTGTGGAATGTTTACGGAAGATGCACGTGGAAGAGATGTCCGATAAGACAAATGTCTATTCGTGGAAAGCTGGTTCGGATGTAGAGATCTCAACGCATGTGCATCAGAAGGGACCTAGGTCTGTGCTCATGCGGCACAGTAACCCCGCAAACGGCCTACTAATTTTTGTAACCAACGCTGTTGGTAAGATATCTAGCTATGGTCGATGACAGTATCGGACTTCCACCGCCTGATTTCCGGCTTTGTCGCAGCATCCATGCTGCGTCCAAATTGCGTCCCACCGAGAAGATTACCAACCGCCGCTGACCCACAGTATGAGTGATTTCACGGATCCGAACATTGCGCACATACCAAAGCTTGTTTCAACAGGATATTGCTATTTGTTGGCAAATAGATTAAACACTAAAAACTACCTCCAAGCCACCTTCGCTATCGACTTGCAGTAAACATGTTATGGTCAGAATGAAGACAGATGCAAGACATAATCGCGTAACGTAGCTATAAATAATTGACAAAATAGCTACGAGCTACATGGGCACTCTACAAGGAGACATCGACAGAGATGTTAAGGTCCTCGAGAAGGGCGTCGACGCAGCCAAAGTTCTGCTCAACGTTAAGGTCACCGGGCGCCTTCCAGCCGTCGTTGGCGAAGGAGAAAACGCAGGACTCGGGACCGACGGTCTCGAGAATCTTCTTCATGGCAGTCTTCTGCTCCTGGACACCGGCAACAGCCATGCCGTTGGAGTTACCGGCGCTGGGCCAGCCGATCTCAGTGATGAACTTGCCCTTGGCAGCGGCCTCGGGGCAGACCTTGGCGGCTTGCTCGAGCTGCTGAGCGGCGAAGTCACCAGCCATCTCAGCGGTAACGGACTGGGTGAAGTAGGGGTGGATCTGGACGGTGAAGATGTCGATGTGGGAGCAGAGAGCATCACCGATCTCCTCCCACGAGCCAACAGTCTCAGTGGTAGTGATAGCGATGTCGGAGGGGAAGCCGGCGCCACGGAGCTCATCACGGACGTAGTCGAGGTAGGAACCAAGCTCGCTGACCTCGCAGTTACCGTTGAAGACGCACTCGTTTCCGACAATGACCATGGCGACGGAGTCCTTGGGGGCGTTCTCCTTGATGTCGTTCAACTGGTCGTTGGCGTAGCTGGAGAAGGGACCCTTTCCGGCCTTGCCACCAGCCTCGAGGAAGATGCCGTAGATGACCTTCAGTCCGTACTTGGTGCACTCAGGGACAACGTGCTCGAAGACACCGCAGTCAGTGCTGTAAGAGCGGATGGTGGTGAAACCGAGCTCAGAGATCTTCTTGATGTCGGCAGCAATCTGCTCGGCGGTCCTGCAGTTACCGTCGTTGGCGTAAGGAGTGTAGGTAATGGCCCACTTGTCGCCGTTGGTCTTGATGTGCTCACCGTTGTTGTAGCTGCCGGTGGGCTTGGGCTTGTCAGAGCCGTGGGTGGCGCTGGGAGTGGGCTTGGGCTTCTCAACCTCCTTGGAGGAGGCAGGGACCTCAGGGGTGTAGGCAGGCTTGGAGGCCTCGGGAACGGTGGGGTAAGCTGGCTTGGAGGGAGCAGGGACCTCGGGAACCGCGGGCTTGGAGACCTCAGGGACGGAGGGGTAGGCGGGCTTAGTGACCTCAGGAACAGAGGGGTAAGCGGGCTTGGAGTTCTCTGGGACCGGGGCAGGGCCAGTGGGCTTTCCCTCCTCCTCAGTGCAGGTGGTGGAGGTCTCCGGGACAGCGGGAACAGCTGGGGTGGAGTGCTCTGGGACGGGAGCAGGGCCAGTGGGCTTGGGGGCCTCCATGGAGGAAGTCATGCCCTCCTCCTCAGTGCAGGTGGTGGAAGACTCCGGGACAGCGGGAACAGCTGGCTTGGAGGACTCAGGAACTGCGGGGTACGCAGGTGTTGAGGACATGGGCACCTCAGGGTAGGCGGGCTTGGAAGACTCGGGCATCGCCGGCTTGCTGGACTCAGGAACCGCAGGGTAACCGGGCATGGAAGATCCGGGTACTACGGGAACCGGGCTGGAGGGAGCCGGAACGACGGGAGTGTACATGGAAGTCTTTCCCTCCTCAGTGCAGGAGGTGGAGGCGGTCTCCGCATGGACGGAAGTTGGGACAGCGGGCATGGTGGAGTTAGGAGCCATAGAGGGCACTGGATCATGTTAGTCGCTGTAAGATACTGGCCATGACTATTCTTCTTCGTTCACAGCTGCGTCTTGTATGGGTATCACATACTTGCGGTTTCGTAGACGGTGGTGTAGACCGTGCAAACCTCCTCAGGGGCGTAGGCTCCACGGCGCATGTGGAATCCAGCATGAGCCTTGTGCTGCGCGGCAACAGCAGACCCAACGAGGGCTGCTGCAACGTAAGAGTAACGCATCTTGAACTTGTTTACGTGGTTTGGGGTGGCTAGGGGTAGTGGTGATCGTCCGCTGAGCGAGTGAAGCGGGTAATATTAAGTAAAGTGTGTAATGAGTGACGGGGCACAAAGGCCAAGGGTGCTTGTCAACGAGGCTGGTGATGCGTAACTTGAAAGCCTTGCGTAGTGAGAAAAAGAAGGAAACCTTGGGGAACACGGCGGTTTTGACCTATGTGCCATGGCCTGTGAGTACCAGTTGGTGGAGAACTGCCTCTAAGGCGTTAGGTTAGGGGTCCTGGAAATTGGCGTTCTCATTGCTGTACAAGAACGGCATGGGCGCCATCCTACGGCTCTATTGAGATCGTGATGTGCTCCGAGCGGAAATGAGTCTGGGGTATAATTGTCGTGTTAGGTCGAGGGTGGGTCCAGTCTAGGTGAGGATGAGGTTAGCCTACTTTCACCCTGAGCAACCCTCCCGTGCATGAAGTGCCGTCACGGCAACAAACACCACACCAAGTCTTCGCGCCAACACCGCCAGGAAATGGGTGAACTCTATCGCAACATGATCACTCGTTGTATTTCCTTAGCTGCCATGTGCCCGTTATCCGTTTTGGTAAGGTCATCCTCGTGTCGCTAATGACGGCCCACCGAATGGTTCCCATCTTCATCAAATCCACGGCAACGCGCATATCAGCAATCACAAACAGCAATCGCGAACGGCTAATCTTTGTGCAGCTCGCAGTAGAGCAAGGGCACAGCTTGCGCCACCATGCAGGTACAGAACGACTTGTGCAGGGTTCTACCTACCGGGCGTTCTTTAATTGGCCGAAGGTTACATCGAAGGGCTGGGGTGGATGTTTAGGCGGTGCTGGATGTTGGTGCGTGCCCCTTTCCTCTCACGACTCAAGACCAGCACGGCGCGTTATTACCGCTTCCACCGCTATTGATGGACGTCACTAAACTCTCCGCTTGTCGATGCCGCGTTCATCGGAAGGCAGAGATCCGCAAGCTGCTAAACATAGGTGTGGGCAAGTCGGTGATTTCGTCCGCATGAATACGGTGTGTATGTCAACTTTGCGAGCGGCGATCCATCGCAATTACAATGGCGCGTATTCAGTTGTTGTACCAAGCGCTGAGAGCCTTGGATGCCTGGTCGGCATTGGCTACATAGCTCGCTCCTGAGCGATCGAACAAGTGGTCAGGCGACCACTCGGTACCCGCGCTGACAGCCCTTCTGTCCTTTAACAATAGGCACTCTTCGCCAATTAGCGACCATTCAAGCTAGAATATGTAGCAGGCAAGTTCCAGTATCCGTCGCATCGTGGCTACAACTTCCTCCTGTCCTAAAGCTATACCCATAGTCGGGCACGTTATACCCCTCAGATTTTGCATACAACGTGAGATCTGTAATGAGTTGAGTATATCGGTGAGTATGTATGTTTATGCTGTGAATTACCATAATGTAGATCCAATTCTTCCAGAACATATCCGCCACCCAGTCTTCCTGATCCACCTCCAGAGTCTGGACTCTCACCTCCCTACTGAGCACCACCCTCTTGCTGCCCGTAGTAATGCGCTTTCATCATGTCCGCGAAATGCTTAGATCCATCTCCACTGAAATGCTCCTGTTTCCCCTTTGCCGTTTTGATTGCCGCCTTTGTGGACCGTGGGAACATTTCCTCCTCGTAGTCCTTCACAGCAACATCCAGATATTTCTCTCCATTGCACACTTTGATGATCTCTTGTGCCAGTACGAGTGCGTCTTTCATGCCCACGTTGACTCCTTCGCCGGCGAAAGGCGTGAAAACATGCGCAGCGTCACCAATGAGAGTGACACCTGAGCGAGAGGGCCAGCGGAACCCAATCGGTAGTTCGCACAGGGCTCGAGCGGTGAGGCTTTCTGTGGAGGAAAATATGATACGCTTGAGATCGTCGTGTATATGAGAAAGGTAGCGGTCCACAAGAGTCTTGCGCGCCGTCTCTTTCTCATCCCAATCAATGCCACACGTCTCCAGGAAGTCTTCCGGCACGCGCAAGCTGGCATAAGTCCGTAGGCTGCCGTCACCTTGCCGTTGAGACTGCACCGCACAACCCTCGCCAAAAGCCATCATCGAGCCCTCTCCTACGTATTCAAGCAGCCAGGGATCGGCCTTGACGTCTTTGCACATCATCGCCACAGAAGATATGCCAGAGTACTGAGGCATTTGGTTGGTGAGAAGTGTGCGAACCTTGGACCATGCGCCATCTCCGCCGACTACAAGATCAAACCCCAGCTCTTTCGTGTCGTCTGCGAAGTGTAGGTTGTACTTCCCCTCATCTTCAGTGGACGGCGCGACTTCCTTCAGTTTCCTATCAAACTTCACGGACCCCACCTTCAGATTCTCGAACATTAGTGTCGCCAATGCCAATCGATCAATCTCAGGTCTCCCGTCAAACTTCTCCTCTTCTTTGATGTCTTGCTTATCAGCTCCATTCTCATCCCAGAGTACCTCTCCATCCAAAGTCACAATCTTCATCACATCACTTTCTGGTCGCGCATGCTTGACGAATGGTTCCCATAGTCCTGCTTCTTTGAGGGCGAGCTGACCAGACTGGGGATGGAGGTCTAGAGAGCCACCTTGCGTGCGGAGTTCTGACGCGGACTCGAAGATGCTGAAGGGAATGGAGTGCTTCTGAAGTATGTTGGCGAGGGTGAGAGAGGCAGGGCCAGCGCCTATGATGCCGATCTTCAGCTGGACAGGTCTTGTGACTGATGCCATGGCTGTTCAAGGGTTCTGCAAGTCCTGTAAGGGTAGCGGACTAGTGTTTGCACTTCTCTAGTGATCGCAGGTCCTTTAGGTGTAATCGCAGACGCAAGAAGAGTATATGATATAACAATCGTAGCTTCGTGAATTGAGATTTAATATATCGCGCATCCTGTCTTCAAACCTCACGATATATACTTCCATACTTATCTTGCTGCCTAGGCGAGTGTCACGTTTCTCATCCCCGCACGCGAAATCTCGGGTCCTAATTGGGTCTGCAGCGCGTCGAGTCTGACATGTCGGACCCGAAAGTACACGACATGCCGAACATTTGCGCCTCAAAAGCCACACGCCACAAGTATGGGTTCAGAGACTGCGAATGCACATCTCCAATGTACACAAGCACGTGCACTGCTGGCGCGTCTCCTGCGAGAATCGTTCGAGATCAACGTGGCTCGACGGTCGCGTGAGTCCGGCCAGTTTAGTGCTTACTGAAAGCAAATAAGGTTACACGTAGCAACGCGCCTTATTTGCGTCAAGCTTCAAGCCAAGTGATGTCCGGTGAATGATGTGCCTGGGGCCGCAGGCCGTTGGAACGAGATGCGAAAGGAGCAACCTCATGATGCCATTGTTCTCCTTCTGCCAAAAGAACCAGTATGAGCTCCATGTGTTGAGATGTGATCGCATTACTTTTTCTTACACAGCGCGATCGCTATCCGCAATTACCTACGTCAGTCTGAATATACTCTACGGCGACTCGACCTGTTCTCCCGCATCGCATCGCAGCTACAGTCGCTGAGTAGTGGTAGGTTCTGTACAGTTGAAAACCTCCACGCTCAAAGTTGTGCGCACGTGAAATACCTGTTCGTATGTGCCGTGTTGTTGTTGGAACGTGCTGCCGGGTCCATAATTCCTGACACCCAACAGGAGATAAGACCCTGGCCAGCTTGCGAATCCAGAACCCGGCACGTCATCGCAATGCGATGATCATGCCAAACCCAGCCCTCCTCCGACCCTCCCAAGACCGGCTCTCTTGCTAGCCAGGGCAATGTTATGGACTGTGTTTCCAATCCTTACTTTGACGGCATCAAAAGCAGCCTCAGGTGCCTGAACGAACTTACTGGTGTCGATATTTTGGACCAGAGCAACCCACTCGGGGTCAGGCTCAGCCAGGTTCCAAGCGATGCTGACGTGGAAATATTGCGAATAATCATGGCTTTGAGGCTCGTTCTTGTCGACCTTCCTCCGCTTCGGACCGTCGTTAGAGTCATGGCTCTCCTTCGGACCGTCTCCCACTCCGCCTGTATACAGACCTGGATGACCGCTGTATTGGGTCGCGTCGTTACATGCTTGTAGCAGACGGTTAAGTTCGTTGAGTGCGGACTTCTTAATGCCAAGGACCAGAAACCATCGATTGCGTTCGAAGTTGGACACCCACTTCAAGTTCTGAAACTCATAATTGAAAGCGCGCACTGCGGATCGCCGCACAGCAACACTCAACGATTTCAGAAACGGCTCTCTGTCATCGGTGTTGATCTGCAGGGTTCGCGACAACGACACATGAAGAGGTAGCGACGCACCCAGTTCTGACTGAAGAGATGGTATGATCTCTGGTATGGGCAGTATCTTCGTTCGCTTGGTATTTTCAAGAGCAATAGTATCTCTCACATGCTGTAGTAGGCTGTGTAGAGCATCAGACTCATGCTGTGTAGGTATCCCTCGAACGCGTTAGTCTGTTATCCATATTGGCGATGAATAATTCTGGGCACCCTTACACTCTAAGTAGACATGACTGGGCCACTTGCCCTCGACGTGAGGTACAGCCCGTTTCCGTCCGCCATGTAGGCTTGGGTTGTCGCTAGTGCTGACGCGCGCATTTGTCGCGTAGAGGTCGTGAAAGGCTGGCGGAAGCGGAGGCAGGGCATCCCCAGATGCGCTGTGCTTGCGCTTCGATGTAGCTTTGGCGGCAGATTGTGCCGTCTGGGCAGAGGCATCGAGGCTCTGGTCATCATCATCCGAGGCAGAATCTGGATAATCCACCAGGGACATGATGGGCTGGATCGTGATGGTGAGGGATCATCGTAGCTGTCGTCACTCGTGGAGAGGACCAAGCGGCGGACCCACTTGCAGCCTAGCGCATCCGCATGACGTATGGCAGCGATTGGGCCGCTCTTTCCACCAAGAGCGGACAAGAAGAAATCTGACGCAGGGCCGCGACTGCGAACCGATGATGTACGCGTCCCCGGTACCTGCCAAGTCAGGCCTTTATGTACTTCGCTCTCCCTCTCGTCACCTGTTCATTCCTCTCGTATCCATTTAGCACCTGACATTCGTCTGACCACTAATCTCCAACACTACAACTACTCCAATCTTCCTGAGTTCGCCAACTATCAAACACTAGCAACACAAACCAATCATCATGGCAATGGAGAGTGTGAGTATCCCTCTTGTTACATCTGTTCCGGGCGCGTGGGTGATCCGTTCCTGTGCCTCCTATGTGCGCCGGCAAGACCCATTCAACCCGTCTCAAACCAGTTCAGCGCAATACATCATCTTTGGACATTCAAGCTAACTTAGCAGGCCCATCATGCGTTGATTGATCCTCTGATCGAACCAGACCCAAGCGACGAGACTGGACTCAACAGCCACTTCCGTTCCACATATGCTCCCGCAGCACCCATCACACCACCCGGATCCGCTGGAGAGACCAAAGGCCACCCAACCGTCAGTGTCCACAATACCGGTAGTTCCGTCGAGACCAACCCATTCCGCCGTTCCAGGGCTTCATCCGAGTCAAAGGGCGCTTCGGCTTCAGTATCGCAGGTTGGACAAACTACACCGCAGAGTAGGAGGTATGATTACCCATCCCCTCCCGCCTCTGCAAGCCCCAGACGTGCCCACTTCTCCGACAACCACCGCGCGGAAATCTTCGGACCCATGAACGGAAGCCGGCCTCGACGATCCAGCGACAATGCCCCTACATCCATGAAGAAGAGCGGAGTTACGCGCGACCGCTCTGGCTCATTGAGAGAGCGCTATCCTGGTGACAAGTCACACAGGCCTCTTGACCAATTGCGTCATGATGAGAAAGTTGCTCACCGTGCTCCTCATCTTAGGAAAAAGAACTTCCAAGGCGCCGACGTCATCGATCGTCTCGATAAGACACCCTTCGGTCGGTACCACCACGAGGGCCCGTATGACGCTGCCAGTCTCGCTCGCAACCGCGTCGAAAAATACAGTCCCCTCGCGGCGGTCAAGGATTCAAACGAGGAGGCTCTGAAGGCTACTCCACGGGAGAACATCGTCGACTCTGTACAGAGGCACCGTCCTTTGGAGGGTGTCGCTATCGTACCACCTGGCATGGCAGATCGTTTCGGAAGGGTTCTCAATTATGAAGAGGGAGCTGACCTGATGCGAGAGCCTGGAGCTGATTACCGTCGCTGGCCTGGTGTTGTATGTCCTCCAACCATTCCTTTTAGACTGAACCTCTCTAACACATCGCAGGAATACCACCCAGACGATCTCAAGGGCAAGGGCGAACCCTCCTACTCCATTGACAAGGCCCTGAAGGACCACAAGCGCTTCGGCGACAGCGGTACGGAGATGACCACCCGCAGCTCTCGCACTCGCAGCGTTGGCCATGCCGAAGCACCCGGCATCGTGCCCTCCGTCGCCACCGACGCCGAAGCCTCTGGCATCGGCCGCAGCAACACCACTGGCAGGAGTGTTGGCGGCGCAATCAAGAGGCGCCTCGGTAGCATCCGTCGTCGCAAGCAAGAAGCCGAGATCTAGGGGATCCCGCTCTTTCCACGCTCCAAGCGCTTCTCTGAAGTTCCACACACACACGCAACGGCTTGATACCCATTCCGTTTTGAGCGACTTTCCGAAATTGTACAAATACGCATCGCATACTGACGCATATTGAGCGTCCTTGTTTTCCTTTCACTTGTGGCTCGACAATATTAGCGCATAGATGACGTACATTCATGGTATATCATAGTTTGCACCGCATATGGGGGCTTGATAGGAGCCGTGTACGATATACGAGTAGTTTTTAGTAGGTTACGAATAATGACACATAACTTGTCTAAGCTTGCGCCAAATGTTCAAAGTGTGTGGCATATGTTGGTATTGTAATTATCTACTATCTGTGACACCTCTCCTATCCCTACGCAAACAATGAGCACGAACGAATACCCAATCGCATACCCAATCGCCTACCCACCCAATGCCTACGCCAAAGACACATCCCCCAACCCAACGAACGTAATACAAAACGCCTGCCTGGCAACATAACGACGTTCAAACTCCTTGATGCGCGCTGAAATATGCAACAATGCGCCAGACAAAGTCGAACAAGTAACAGCCGGAACCAACCCAATACGCCACATTAACAGCAAAAGGAAGCCCTCCCCTCCCATCACATCGCAACGCATCACATAAAACTCATCTTAACCTCCTTCTCCTGCCCAAAGTCATCCTCAAACTCATCAGCCCAAGCATTATGCCCCAGATCACCACCAGTGGCCTGCGGCCCCAAACTACTCGCGTGAGACTCCGTTTTCGCCGAGCGCAAAGGCGGGCGTTCAGCGGGGCCCGGGGTATCGTCCCAAGACGGCTGCGCAGTAGCATCTGAATTCCAGGACTGGGCGGTACCAGAGTTATTTTTACTGGGTGTGCCCGAGTCCCAGGGCGAGGAAGTGCCGGATCGACTTGGTTGTAAGGGTAAGGGTGATGCGGGGAGGGGGAATTTACTAGGGGTGGTAGCGGATGACGGGGGGTCGCGGAACGAGGTGTCGAATGTCATTTCCATTTGACCCGCGCCGGGGTCGTCGAATTCGTCGTATTCGTCGTAGTGGCCGTTGGATGGAGAAGAGGAAGAAGAAGTTTTCTTGGGGTCGGTGCTTGGTATACCTAGACTGTCGTTGTAACTCTTCGTTTCCCTAAGCGTAGAGCGCGGACTTGTTGTCTGGGATGGGGATACGGTTGCGATGTCGATTTTCATGGGTGGTAGCGTGCTTTTGATTTCTTTGATCTCGAATTCGGCTTCGGCGTTGTATTCTTTGCTTTCGGCGGCTAGGGTCGCTACTTCTTTTCTGATTGCGTCGATATCGAACATGACTTGGTTTTCTGCTAGTTTCGCTGGGTCTTGGTCTACGTCTAGCTTCCGGTGGCCTGGCGGAGCGGCAGTGGAGTGTTCGTCGTAGACTTCCCAGTCTTTCTTGTCGGCTTTCTTCTTCTTCCACCAGCTCAGTTTGCCACCCTTCTTCTCCTTTTCTTGCGCCTTCTTCTCCAGGTCTTTTCGCGCTTCTTCGATCTCGTTGATGAGCTCACGCTGGCGTATCTCGTGATTCTCAGGGTCCGGGTCTTCAATCTCGGCGAATTCGTCGGATTCAACTAGCCAGCCAACTTCGCGGAGTAGCTTGGGCATGGCGGCACGGTAGGCCATGTGGCCAGGAACTAGCTCGGTTACGTTTACATTCTCGATGGTTGGGATTTGGACGGGCGCGAGGCCAGCTACGCGCATTACACCACCACTGGTAGCACGGAAAAGGTAGCCTGGAAGTTTGTTAGCAATCGGCAACAAGTAGAAGAAAGATGTGCGACATACCCAAGATCCAGTCATTGGTAGCATACCCATTGACAAACCTTCCAGGCACGACAGATCTTGCCCTGATGTACTCGTCATGCTTGGCTACTGCTGGCGTGCCGAACATGTATACATTCTGCACAATACCAAACGCCCCTCTATTCGCAAGTTCCTTTAGACACGAGAAAATGACTCTTGAGCCTAACGAGAAACCGACAAGAGTGACCGGTCGTGTCCCTAAGTTGCGATCGATGAGGGAGTCTGCAAGGATCAATCCAGCCATGTCTGCTCGTGCTTGCGAAACGATCCACGGATTATCGATAAGGTAGGAAAGCTTAGTCAAAGCCAAGGGAAGTGTCATAGCGGCCATGAGAGCTGTAAGGATGGTACTTCCCAAGACTTGTTGGAGACCTTGTGTGAGAGCCTGATGTGGTCAGTAAGCACCTTGGCAGTTTACATATATAAACTCACTTCAGTGGCAAGGATGTTGATTGTGTCACCCATACTCCTCAGCATCTCAGGTTCCCATAGCACGGAATATATATCGCCCATGATGGGATCGACCGTACTGTACGGAAGACGGACATCGTCAACCTTTCCGTTCATCCAGCCTGCCAACGTAATGATGAGATGCGTTCTTTTGTTGTTGTGAAGCGGACGGTACTCAAAAGTCTTGACAGCACCTGTTCGCCTGTTCATGGCCCGCACGCCGACAGTACTACCCGTGACTACACCAGTCGATGTAATGATAGCAGCACCTCCGGCACCAGCCAGGAAACTACTTGTACCTGCCACACCGATTGTTGTAAAGCCTGCAGCGAGACCGGCACCAATGACCGGAGCGAGAAGTCCAGCAGATAATCCAATGACGAGACCGCCACCAACAGTCGCAAGGCCCATGAACGCCAATCGCTTGTTCCGCGCCCGCTTAGCTCGGCTGACCATGTGTTCGTCCTCATTCCAGTTCTCTTTGTCTGCTTGCTCCTGCATTTCCAAAGCATCGGTGACGCGCTTTTCGAAGCGACAAGCTTCCAGCCAGTCTACGCTGAGATATTGCCCGACTTGCTGAAACAGCTCTCGTGAACGCGAATCATAGACAGAGTCGGCGATGAGTACCAAGAACAGATCACACAGTACGGTCCACCGTAAATCGATGTCTAGGTTTTTGCTAGTGGGGAGTTGTGATGGCGACCTAACTTCTGGATAATCAAAATCGTCATCTTGGTGTTCCTGGTACGGCGGAGGGGGCGGAGTTTGCAAGTCGTCTTGCGAATCCATGGTCGATGCCCTCTTTGGTTTTGGCTTCCCTGCAGGTGATTCGGGGCGCGGCGACGATATAGACGGTCTGGTAGAGTCTGATTCGTTTACGGTCTCCGCATCTTCCGCTGCTGGATTTTTTACTCGAGCATTCTGCATCAGTGCTGGTGTAAGGTCTCCAGGAACCACGCCATGCTCGGACAGTTGCTCAATCATAATCTGCTCAGAAGCATTGATGTCCATGTGCCCGTAAATCTTGACCATGATCTTCTGTGCCCACATTTTTGTCGTTCCTGACTGGAGCTCGAGCAGCTTCTTCATCTTCTTGTTGGTCGTTTCGAAGTTCGAGAACTTCCGTTCCATCTCCACCATGGCCAATCGTACCAACCCGACATATGCAACACGCTGTCCTTCGGTAAGGAGGTTCTTGGTCGCCTGCATTTGCGAGAGCGGATCCCGACCCTCCTCATCTTCGTCGGCCAGTGCAGTACTCCTCTCCTTGAAAAGGTAGGCGGTATTGTCGTCCATGCTCGTTTGCGAGTCAGCATCGTCGTCCATGATAACTCTGGTATATCCTTTGGCGGCGCCTCCGACGTTGGCATAACCGTGCATGTCTTCCAGCTCTTCCGTGTTCTCCTTCGCAATGAGCCTGTTGTCGTCGTCGTACATGTCGTATCGAGCGTATGCTGGCATGGTCTGCCACTCGCCGTCGTCCTCTTCCTTCTTCTCCTCCTTGACCTCTCTTTGTGATTGTATGACTGCATGCTGGTGTGAATACTCGGATATGGCCGGGACGCTCGTTTGGTGGAGATGTGAAGGCGCGGCACTCGTGCTTGTGCGTGTTTCCGTGATCTCAGGAGGCTTTGTAGGTTCGGGTGTGTCTTGCTTCGTTTCTACCGGCTTGTCTTCAGGTGCCTTGGGGTCGGTGACCTCAACGGGCTCATTCGCCTGCCCATTGACTTGCGGTGTCGCATCGCTTTCCTTCACGGTAACCTCAGATGCGACCTCAGGAAGCTTCTCCACCGTACTGCCTGCCTTGACTTCTTCCTTTCCTTGTGCTGGCACCGCGACCTCCTTCGGACTCGCTGCCGTAGAGACTACAGCATCCTCAAACTTCTCCCCTTCCGAGTCGGAACTGTCCTCCACTGGTGTCCGCGGCCTCCTCTTCCGTATAGGCAGACCAAAATCATCGTATTCGACGGCTTCATTGGGTTCCTTCTTCACCTCCGCGGTCTCGGCATTATTTCCCTCATTCTTGGGGGCCGCGGCGGGGTTCTCGCTCATACTGGTGGGGACTACCGTGAGAAACGCATGGAGAGGCAGGTTCGCAGTCGTGTCAACAGGGAAAAGCGCAGGGGCCGCCGTAGGAAACAAATCAAGTATATGTGCGGGTATGTACAATATGTACAATTGGGCGTGGGATGCCCTGAGGCGGATTTACTAAAGCGGAGAGCAACGGGGGTGTCTCCAAGCCGCAGACGTCGCATACGGGGCTAGCGTCGCACGCGTGGCTGGTGCATGCGTTAGATTCCGCGCTCTGGTCCAAACTTTTGGCCGCATAGAACTTTTTTCCCCGCGAACAATCAACCGTTCCCAAACACACAGTCGCAATGAAGTTAAAGCGCGCAAAGGTAGGAGATGAATCCTTGTTAGAGACATTCACAAAGTATACTGATCGCACGGCAGGCGTACAAAAAGCAGCTCCATCAATACGAACTCAACTTCGGCTTCCGCGAACCCTACCAAGTCCTACTTGATTCACAGATCCTCGAAGATGCCTACTCCTGCAAAATCGACCTTCTCGCGCGACTCCAGAAGATGCTCGGCGGGCAGGTAAAGCCCATGATCACGACGTGCGACATGCGACACCTCTACCTCGCAGAACCGAAGAATGAGACCCTCATATTACAAGCCAAGGAGTACGAACGTCGGCGGTGCAACCATCAGGATTTGGAGAAGCCGCTGAGTACACTGGAGTGCCTGAGCTCCGTGGTGGATCCCAAGGACAATGCGACAAACAAGCATCGATACGTGGTTGCGGCCAACGATCCGAGCACGCGTGCAAAGATGCGACAGATCGCCGGTGTGCCCATCATATACCTTTCCAAGTCTATAGTGCTCATGGAGTCTATGGCTGATGTGACGGAGCAACACCGTGAGCGAGAAGAAAAATCAAAGTTCAAGTTGGGACTCAAAGGGCAGCGGAAGCCAGACGCGGCCTCGGCCCCAAAGAGAAAGCGAGAAGATGAGGGACAAGCTGGAGAAGGCAGTCAATCTATTGAAGATCAGGCTACGGGAGACGCAAAGCCCAAGGCGAAGAAGCGCAAGGGCCCCAAGGGACCCAACCCGCTGAGCGTCAAGAAGCCGAAGAAGGACAAGACGACCCAGCCCAGTGCTACCAAGAAGTCGCGGCCGTCTACATCTGAGACCAACGGGGGAGACAGTCAGAGGGGCGACCGGGAAGAATCAGCACCTCGTAAGAGGAGGAGGAAGCACAAGTCCAAGGCTGATGATGGCGGCGATGCGCCGGATGGAGGAGAGCCTGCTTCGCCATGATAGCCGGAGCAGAAGATCTGGGTCCAAGTGTGGACCACATGCGATACCCGACATACTGGAGGCTGTCACGTCTGAGAGCCGAATCGGCGGGACGGCATACCCTGATCGTATGTCATGCATAGTATAGGTCAATTGGGGCGAGAGCGTTGGAGGCAAGGACCTCGAGAAGATAGCCCTATACTCTCTTGCCTTGTGCAAGGAGATCAGAGACCTTGGGCGGAAGAACAAGCGCACTCCGGTCGTTGCGCTTCACAAACTCGACCACAACTTCAGCAGTCTTTTCCGGGAGGTCCTCGTGGAGGAAATGTCCAGCGGCAGGAAAGACCTGGAGTTGGAATTTACCTACATTACATTAGATACCTCATCAAAAGCGACAAGGCGTTAGACATACCTTGCATTTGCCCAATCATCAGCTCCTTATCCAGCCTGTCGGTTCCAGCGAGCAGCAACAACTTAGCACCCTTCCCGCTCAGGAACTTGCCGCTCATGCCCGTGAACCAGTTCTCCCAATACGGCTCTGTGCTCGCAAGCTCTGTCCGCCATGCCCACCGCCCATCCGAGTTCTGCAGTAGCAGGCTTGGTACGCTTGCTCGCGCCGACTGAGGGTTACGTATCGTTCGTGATCGGATGTGCCACTCGATAGCAGCAGGTAGCGAAGGGAACGACTTGGGCCTACTCGCAAGGTAAGTGTGCATATGTGCCAGTGTTTCCATGGCCGAGCCTTCGACAACATCAAGCACTCCAAAGCCTAGCAGCTTGTTTCCTAATAAGCCCTTGTTTGCAGCGTCGGTGACGACTGCACCACCCAGACTGTGTCCTATCAAAACAATCTGTGGGAGCTCTTTCCAATTCATCTTGCTCTGGGTCAGCGACAGCATGTCAACTAAATCTTGACTGAGCTGCCCAATGCTCAGGTCGTTGTCCACCTCTCCACTAGCGTTCCACACTACACTTCCGTGGTCGCGTGCTTCGACAGCTAAGATCCCGATTTCTGGCATGGCCCTGCGAATCTCCTTGGCTGCCAGCGCAAAGGACATTGCTGAGCTTCCGGCGCCATGGTGGAGCACTACCAAGGGTGCTTTCACTGTCGCCGGCGGTGTGAGGTATACATGAAACTTGGCATGCCCTGATCCATCCCTGCGCTGTTCAAGATAGAACTCCTGGGCGTAGTAGTCGGACCAATGTATTGCGGGGGCGGGTCTTAGTGTATGTGACGGTCTGACAGTGCCGGTGCTAGACATTGACGATGCCGAAGACGAGTCATCTTCGTACTCGGGAGGCTCCTCCTGCACGGGCTCCGGCGGTGGCAGGGAAGAAAGTTTAGTCTTTGCGAACTCTCTAGCCAAGCTGGACATGGTGGCTTGGGCGAGGCTGTATTCGTGTCAAAAAATCAGGGTTTCGTGAGCGTGGAGATCCGCCCGTCAGTGATTGGCCGCTAGCTTCTCTTCAGCGTTCCAATATGTCGTGGCCTGGAGGCGTGAGGGGAATTGACGCAGGCGGGGTGCTATCAGATAGACGGCAGGGATAAAGGCCAATGTTTTAGCGAGAGGCCGTTCGAGGCAAAAAGAGATGCATCGCGAAGCCCGTTTCGCAGTCCAATGACGTAGCGGCGTTAGACGACAGTGAGATACGGCACGAGGCTGGGCGGTACCGTGGAGATGGTTGGTACGTGGTAGGGATCGCTTGGGGGTTTTCGCGGGACGATCTAGCCTTCTGATTTGCGCTAGTCGCGAACTTGGATGAACTGTGATGATGACGTCGGTCGATCTTTGGCTTAGCGCGTCAAGCATAAGTAAAACCTCCACGCCCCCGGTCACCTTCCTGGAAGCTTCACGAGCTTTGAATAGCTCCAATCTTTTCCAATCTTTCCTAGGACCTCTACAGACACTTGCAAATCACCGATAAGTGTTATCGTCCGCTCAAACTACCATATCGCAGGTGTTTGTAGCTCCAAGAGCTCGCAATGACCAGCATGTGGAAAGGCAATGACAACAACGACAATAGCGGCCAGGGCCTTCTGTCAGCTCAGGAGCCCACACCAATTTCCAACGACGATGGAGCGTCGAGGTCGTCGCGCAGAAGTAATGGGGCATCGAGGAGAAGCGAAGAGCCCAACGAGAGGACGCGTCTTCTCGACCGTCCGAGACCACCACCCAATTCAGATGGCTACCTTGATCCAGATGACCCAGCTGTGAGTTGTCTGATTGTTTTATCGAAATCTATCTAATGATGCCAGGTATCGCCATACAACCTATGGACAGTTCGTGCTATGCGCTACTTGACCATCCTCTTCCTAGTAATCACCTTCTTGTGGTGGGTGCTTTTGCTAGTATCCATCTTCGTTTCCCCTCCTGGCCTACACACTCGTGGATCCGGCTTCTTCGACTTCGCCTACACATGCCTCACCCTTGGCAACCTTCTCGTCGCAACCATCTTCTTCGTTACTCCTGCCAGAGGTCTGCGCATCACTACGGCCATCATCGCCGGACTCCTAGCCATCGATATGATCCTCATCTTAGCAATTCCTCGCATCAGACTCGAGGAAGGCTGGGTCGGTATCGCAAGTGTTGTCTGGGCTTTCGTCATGGCTGTGTGGTGTATCCTGACCGATCGTGTCGTCGCATACGGCAAGCACGAAGAGGAGGAGCGTCTTACTGGCCGCGCCGAGACGCGTCGCACACTCAAGGAGTGGCTTGCTATTACCGTCGCTACGATCCTTACCGTCATCTTCATCATTATTGTCATCTTGATGACTGGAACTCTCGGCATGCGTGGCCGCGACGCAACACTCAAGATGTATGGTGACCGCATTCTTGTAGACGGCGACAAGTACGCCGTGCATCTCGCCTGCGTTGGAAACGTTACCCAGACCCACGGCGTCAACGACCCTACCATCCTCCTCGAGGCGGGCGAATCGCCATTGGAGTACGACTTTGAGCATTGGGCCTACGCAGCTTACAAGAACGGTACCATCTCCCGCTACTGCTACTGGGACCGCCCCGGCTATGCTTTCTCTGACAACGCACCCTCCCCACACTCGGCCGGCATGTCCGCGGACGCATTCTCAGAAGCTCTTGCTAAGGCTGGAGAAGAGGGTCCTTATATCCTCGTGTCTGCTGGTACAGGCAGTATCGTCTCTCGTATCTTCAGCTCGCGCCACCTGAAGCAGGTCGTTGGTATCATGATGATCGATCCTCTCCACGAGGATCTTCTTCACCGCATCGGTGGCCCCGGCCGTGGTTTCATCCTCTGGGCTTGGGGTATCATTTCACCAATCGGCACCGTCCGTCTCGCAGGCGCGCTCTTCAAGGGACGCACTCGTGAAGACCGTGTCTACGGCCGCAACGCATACCAGTCCGGAAAATACATCAAGGCACAACTTCAGGAGAACCTTGTCGCTGACAGCCTCACCAAGAATGAGGTCTCGTCTGCTAGGAACATTCAGAGCGCCAACACCCCGCTCGTCGTCGTCTCCAGTGGTATCAAAGTCAAGACTGATTCTGAGTGGGAGCGAAAGCAGAAGGATCTGACTACTCTCACTGACAACCTCGTCAGCTGGGACATCGTCAACAAAGCGCCCCACCAGGTTTGGGACACACTCGACGGACGCACTGTCATGGAGAAGCGTCTCAAGCAGCTTGTCAAGGCTGCGGCCAAGGTCAAGAGCGAGACCCAGGAGGAGTAGGAATACAGTGAACGGGCTATCACGTGTTAGCGATGCAGTTTCGGAAAACTCTTCTCCTCTCAAAGTTGATGCTTAATTTCTATTGTGTACTGGGCTTTCCTTGGCATACCCTACGGCGTTGCATGGTTAGGTTCATTGTCTTTCTCACGAGCACATATCAGATAGTAGTCTAATGTCTAAGACCATGCTAAACGACGCTTTCGTATCGCGCGCAAGAGTAATTCGTTTTTTTTTCCGTGTTGTAGAATACATTCATCGTATGCTTTAAAACCCCAACGGCACGGGTAACATTGTAACCCTGGAAACCAATTTTGGGAACTTGTGTACTTGCAATTCCCATTGATGTAGTCGCCACAATAGGTCATAAGCTAGACGACTGAGCCATGAAGATTAGCTGAGGATCACCTGGCGTAGTTCAGGTATGATCAATGAGACAGAATTACATCAATGTATTCTGCAATGAGTACCGATCGATCCGCTCTGTATACTCGCATTCTCCTTCTCGATACTGCAGTGTGAAAGCTCTGTGTTCATGATATCCCCTCTCACCTCCGCCTAAACTTCGATTTCCCAATAACTGGTCTCTTAACCACCCCATCCACATCCGCCTCTTTCTTCTTCACAACGCTCGCTTTCTTAACCACAGGCCCATTCTCCTCCTCTGCAATCCTCCGGTCCTCATTCGCCTTGTCGACCGCCATCTGCGCTTCTAACTCGGCTTTCCGGTTGAATTCCGTTTCCATGATACGCTTATCCCTCGCCGAATACCCTTTCTCCTTGATGCTGTAGAAAACCGCGCCCATGTCTGCCAGCCAGTGTGGATCCACAGAAGTGACACACGACATGTACTCTTTACTCGTGAGGATAAGTTCGTGGTACACGACGTAGTCGGGCAAGTAGCCCAACCCGTACAAAGCAGACGTAGGATGGAGTTGGATAGTGACGCTAGTACGCAGGTTGATGTACTCGCCTATACCTTTCACCTTGGCAGCTTGGTGGTAATAGCCCGAGCAAATGCATTTACGTATCACGTCCCAATCAGTACCACACGAGACGAGCTTCATCTTCTGCTTAGACATGATGTCGTATATCTGGTCGCGAATTTCCTTTGCGCGGCGCAGCGCTTTGGGGTGCAGGAAGTGGCGGATACACCAGCCGTCGGAGTAGCCGTTGACTTTCCATTGCGTGTAGACGTGTAGGAGGGTGAGGTGGTCAGACTCCGGGACGAAGAATTTCTCGCGCGCGGCGTCGGATTCTTCTTGACGTTCTTTCGGGCGGTAGAAGACGGAGGGCACGGAGAGCATGGCGACAATTGTGAGCATTTCTTCGCTGCATTCCATTTCTGTGGCTGTGATGATGAGCTTTGCGAGTGAGGGGTCCATGGGGAAGGCGGTCATGGTGCGGCCGAGTTCGGTGAGGTTGCCGATGTTGTCGAGGGCGCCGAGGGCCCAGAGGTCGAAGAGGGAGGTTGTTATTGTGTCTTGGGGTGGTGGATCCATGAAATCGAAGTCTAGCAAGTCTCGCACGCCGAGGGATTTGAGGAGAAGGACCGTATTGGCGAGGTTTGTTCGTTGGATCTCTGGGATGGTTTGAATGTAGAATTCATCCCTGAAAGCTCTCTCGGTGTACAAATGGAAACACTTTCCAGGTCCAGTACGTCCAGCGCGACCAGCACGTTGAGAGGCATTGGCCTGTGAGATGGGTGTGATCTGGAGCGTGTCCATGCCCATCTTCGGGTTGTAAACCTTGAGCTTAGAAAATCCGGCATCCACCACATACATGATGCCGTCCACCGTCAAACTCGTTTCTGCAATGTTGGTGGCCACGATGACCTTGCGTACGCCGGGTGCTGCTCTGTCGAAGATCTTTGCTTGCAGATCAGCAGGCATCTGACTGTAGATTGGAAGAATACTGAGTTTTGGCGGGTCGTTGAGAAGTTTTAGCCTTTCGGCTACCAGCTCGCATGTGATTTCAATGTCTTCCTGACCCGTCATGAAGACCAGAATGTCGCCAGGCCCCTGCGAGACATGTATGGCGAGGACCTGCTTGACTGCGCTGTCGACGTAGTCCTCGCATGGGGACCGCGAGTATTGGATATCAACAGGGAATGTTCGCCCTGGAATTATGAACTCGGGAGCTCCTCCGTAGAAGCGTGAGAAACGTTCCGAGTTCATGGTAGCTGATGTGACGATTAACTTGAGGTCTCTTCTTCGTGCCAGCACTTTTTTGAGAAGCCCCATCAGTACGTCGGTGTTCAAAGCTCTCTCGTGGGCCTCGTCCATGATGATACAGGAGTATTTGTCCAGGTCTGGCTCCACCAATGACTCTCGGAGTAGCACACCATCTGTCATGTACTTGATCTTGGTCTCCTTGCTGGTGCAGTCTTCGAAACGAATAGCATATCCGACCTGTCCACCAAGTTTCACCTCCATCTCTTCACTCACACGTTTCGCAACACTCATGGCTGCGACACGACGAGGTTGCGTACATCCGATAAGCCCTTGCTTCGCGTACCCATCCTCAAAAAGGAACTGGGTCAGTTGAGTCGTCTTTCCAGAACCCGTCTGACCGACCACAATAACGACTTGGTTGTCTCGAATCACGCGTAGGAGGTCTTCCCGGACTGCGAAGGCGGGAAGGTATTGTCTCTGCTCTCGGAGAGTCTTGCTCTTACTGAAAGCACTCGCACCCTCTTGTTTACTGAGATGCTGAGCAAACTTGCTGCCGCCCTGCTTCTCCTCGTCTTCGGGGCCTGGGGCAGCACTATCCGTGTCTTCTTCTTTGACCCCCATGATATTCCCCAGCGTTGTTCCCTTCGCACTTGTAGCCTCCTGCGTCTGTTTCGCGCGCTCTTTCTGTTGGCGTTTCTCCTTGACAACACGACTACCACGCCGACTGAAAACAGCCATATCGCTCTGCGGGTCGCGTACTGCAGGTACAGGGTCGATTTGCTTGGTGAAGACAGTCTTTCCGTCTAAAAACGGAGGCTTCAAATCGTGCACAAGGATATGTACCCGCATCGCGTCCTCTTCGTCATCGAAGTCGTCGTCAAGATGTCTCCTCTGGGCCACTCCAGACTGCAACATGCGGTTGGTTTCCCAAGCATCTACATCCTTCTGCTTCTGTTGCGCGCGCATACTTGCTCGGTTGTTCTGTTTCTTCTCGGTCATAGCAGCTTCCCGTTGTGCATCCAGCCATGTGCTCTCGGCACCACCAAAGGGATTGTGGGTATCGTCTCCAAAGGTATGTCCGTTTTCCTCACCGCCGTACCAGTCGCGATCCAGCGCCATGGAATCGAAGTCCTCCACCAGAGGTTCTGATCCTTCCAAAGGCCGCTGCGATGGGGTTGCGCCATTATCGCGCGAGTTTGGCGTATGCCGGGCAGAGGCAGGTTGGTTGGGCTTGCGAAACTTGGGACGGGGCGCAATAGAGTATTCTTCCGGGTCGAGCTTGCGCCGTTTTGGGCTGTGACCGCGTTCCATAGTAATTGAGTTGCCAAAGATGCTTATAGACGAGACAGGGCGAGCGAGCGTATGGAGGGAGGGCGATGGCGGGTGAAGTAGCTATGAGGGTTGAGACGTCGAGAAAGTTGATGCTCTCGGGAGTCCGCAATTGTCGCTATCGATAACGACGAGCTTCAGCCAATCGTTGCGGGGCGCCCAAAATTATTTCCAACCTTTTGAAAAAAGTTCCCCACGCGACTTGCGCTCTCACTGCGCATTTTACTTCACATTACCAGCGCAATGTCTATGATTACAGCGACGACATGGGTGCCGCGCGGCTTTGCGGCGCCCTTTCCTTCCCGGTACCAGTTCGACGAGGACGAGTACGAGCGCATATCCAAGCTGGCAAACCTCCAACTCGAGGATGCCAAGGAAGATCTCGAGGAAGCGCAAGCTGAGGAAAGGAGTAAGAACGGAACTTCGACCAAGGCCTCCAAGAAGGACGATGAGTGCGTGCACTCAATAAACAGAATACCTCAAAGACTAACGACTGGAAAGGGACGATGATGACGACCTCAAGGAATACGACCTCGAGCACTACGATGACGATGTTGCTGAAGACCAGGGCGACACCATGGCCATGTTCGGCAACGCGAAGAACCTGGTTTTCCACGAGAACGACGAGGACGACCCGTACATCACTATGAAAGGCGGCGAGGAAGAGGATGAGGAAGATCGTGAGGAGCTTCAAATCCTGGCTACAGACAATTTGGTTCTGGCTGGTCGCATAGAAGACGAAGTCGCGCATCTTGAAGTCTATGTATACGAAGATGAGGACGATAATCTCTACGTGCACCACGACATCATGCTGCCCGCAATCCCACTTGCCGTCGAATGGTTAGATCTGCCCGTAGGCAAGTCGGTAGGCACAAGTGAAGGCAGGGGAAACTACGTCGCGGTTGGAACCATGGATCCTGATATCGAGATCTGGAACTTGGATGTGGTGGACAGCATGTACCCCGATGCTGTACTTGGACAAGGCGCCGAAGATGCGATGAAGGCAGACAAGCCCAAAAAGAAGAAGAAGAAGTCGAAGAAGGCCAACGACGAGTTCCACGTCGATTCAGTCCTCTCACTCGCAGCCAACCGACAACACCGAAACTTCCTCGCTTCGTCATCAGCAGACAAGACTATCAAGCTGTGGGACTTGAATACGACAAAGTGTGCCAAGTCATACACGTACCACACAGACAAGGTCTGCTCCGTAGCCTGGCATCCCGTCGAGGCCACTGCTCTTCTCAGTGGTAGTTACGACAGGACTGTGGTGGCAGCCGATGTGCGCGCACCCGATGCAAAGGCGCCACGATGGGGTGTTGAGAGTGATGTCGAGACTGTGCGGTGGAATCCTCACGACCCCAATTACTTCTACGTAAGTGTGGCAGCACCAGCTTGATCACGTCGTACTAACAACTTCAGGTCTCTACTGAGAATGGTATGATACACTACCACGACGTTCGCAACGCGCCAAAAGACCCCTCTGCCTCAAAACCAGTCTGGGTACTACAAGCTCATGACGAATCCATCTCTTCATTCGATATTAACCCAGTGATACCCGGTTACCTGGTCACAGGCTCCACAGACAAGCAAGTAAAACTGTGGAACATTCAAGACAACGGTCCCAGCATGGTTGTATCGCGAGATCTAGGTGTGGGTCGAGTATTCTCAACATCTTTTGCACCCGACAAAGAAGTGGGTTTCCGCCTCGCCGTCGCAGGTAGCAAAGGTGCAGTCCAGATCTGGGACACAAGCACCAATGCGGCCGTGCGTGCGGCTTTCGCGACCAAGGTCCCCGCTATCAGAGGAGATGGCAAGGAGAGGCTCGTGGGTCTGGAGGAACAGGACACAGACTCCGATACCGAGGAGGGCGAGAGCGACGAGGAGGGCGCCGAAAACGGTGACGAGAAGGGTTGGGAGTCGATGGAGGAGGACTAGACGATGATACCCTGGGCATGTAGGACCTAAGAAGCGTCGCGAATGTACCAAGATCTATGCTATGAGTACGGTGTTCTATATTCTGCACAATCAAGCCATCTGTGAAGCTTGTCCCCGCAACACTCGAGGCCGTGTTTCGCGGGTCGCAATCGCGAGTCATGTCCCGCACACGTTTCGAAAATTGTCCGAACCAGCTCGCCCTTACTTTTTAGCTCCTTTCATCTCATCTGAATCGAGTAGCCTCACCATGGCGCAGCATGATTCATAGTGGACTATTGTAATGACATCACTATCACCACGAGCAACCAAAATCAATAAACGATGTTCGATAAACTCACATTCGTTTTCTCAGCCATGGCATGAGCGTGACAAAGCAAAGTAGGAACGAGCGGGCGAACTCACAGCACTGGGCAGTCAGCAAGCGGCCGGCTGATCTGCGTTCGCAGCTCACATCGACACCAAGTGGACCACGCTGCCTCAGGTTGCGATCTCGCGAGATGACGGCCAGATCGTTACTCCCAGGTTACCCGGCCTCGGCGCTTTGCAGTTTCGAAACCACCAAGGCCACGCAAGGCAGAAACGCCAAACCATTTCCCCTTTGATGATGCCCATGGCCAGCACACTGACATCCTCGGAGGATGCGAGACAGCTGTCTATTCGTGCGTCTGCAAGGCACGCGTGGCGTCGAGTGAGCGGCCTGCTTTGGGCGCTTCTGCATAAGGTTCTAGAGTGCCATGTGACCGGATTGGGAGGGGGTTGACAGAAACGCCGTCCCCAACGCAACCACGGTACCGTTTGCGCAGGCATCGGTGCTTATCCATAATGACATGCTATGCGTGCGCTGTCGGGGCTGAATGAAAGCTGTGCCTCCGACGTCCGACTGCACCTATTCGTCGCATATTTCTCCGTCATCTCACATGTCAATGCCGCGCGACAGGAAAGGGAAGGCCCTTGATTCAGCTCGGCAGCAGACCTCTCTTGTGGGAAGTGTTGAAACAGCGGGCCTTTGCAGCCCCAACCAAAGGCGTGCGGATCAGCTAAACAGGCCAACGAGTCCCGGCTCAATCTGAGACGAATGGGCGGTAGATGCACTCTGTGCGAAGCGATCCCATTCGCCCGCTATAGAAAACGTATCACTCACTAAACTTAGCCGGGCTGTGTCGACGCCACTAACTCAGCATCCCAGGAACCAATAGATCCTGATTCGCTGCTTTTTGCTTGGTTCTGGCCTCCCCCCCGGTCATTCCTACCAATCTTCGAGAGACATGTCGACGCGGCTTGGTTAGCCTGCCGCCCCGGGGATGCTGGTTTTTCAACCCATTGAGTCGCTCTATCGCGCGCCGCCCTCATCTTCAGGCTTCCTCCCTTCCTTTGCCTTACGCGCTCTCATTGCCTTCCACAGCAGCCATCATTCCCTCATTTCGCGGCCCGGTGTTCGCTCCTTACGACACAGCTGGTCTCTACGCTCTTTGACAGACGAACTTACTTCACATCCACCATTCATTCTTCACCCCATCGCTAAACGCCGCGATATCAGTATCAGAAAACCGAAAATCAAACAAAGAACCCAGGACCCAAGGACTCGACTGGATCACTTGACGCAACCGTGCCGGTCTCTCAAGCCAACATCTTAGCCGCATCTGTACTACAATTACGACTCCGAAATCCACAGAAATCCAGTGCACTGTTACACTGCAAAGGGGCACGCGTCCAAATACACAACCGATAGCACAGCGTGATCTTTTCCAGATCCTTTCTAGAACACGGCGACAAACGCATTAGTGCAACTCTAGCTCGCGACTGTTTGGATCTCGTGCCGGCCTCAAGCGCAATCTATCTCAGGCAGTACCCCGCATATCTGCATTGCACCAAAGTAGCGACCAACTACAGTCACCGCCAGAATTACCGGCCCCAGAACCGACAGCTGGACCCTTATCTGCAATATCGCACATCTACTTTGAATTAATCCATCAATATGTCTCTCGCTCGTGCCATGACAAGGCGCATTAAGCGGACGGAAGAGCCGAAGGACTCGACGGTGTCGCCAACTCGCAGCCAGAGTGTCAAAATGCCCATCAACAACTTTGACCGTTCGAAGATCTCTCTTCCTATCGCCTTGGTGTCGACTACCAACATGCTTTCGTACAACGCGCCTGACATCTCGACCCTCAGGAATGTCTCGTCTTCAACTTCCCTCAGCCACTCCTCGGCGGACGACTCGGACCACAGTGTGTCAACACGCTCCCGGGCATCCTCGCATGGTTCAAGAGACACCACTCTCACTGATGCCTCCTCTGTGGCGTCTTCACCCATCTCGCCCGCGCCCAACCACCTGTCCGGCTACTTTTCATCCTCTGGCAAGCAACTGAAGAAGTCCGCCTCAACTACCAGTCTTAAGCAAGTCAAAGAGGAGACTGTAGAAGCAGTGCCTGCCATTCCTCAGAGGGCTCTCTCGCACAGCAAAAAGGCACATGAGCGATTGGCGCACAAGCGATCGCTTCAGAATGTCAGCACTCGCGGCAGCATGAATTCGCGTGGGAGCGTAGGTTCTGCACGCCACTCGCGCGAACAGCGATCATCGCTCGACATGTTCAAGGGCACGATTGAAGAGGAGAACCACCCCTTTGGCCGAGAACTCGAGCAACTGAACGAAGTCGTAGAGGAGTTTGGCGGCGTAGTACGAGACGCAGAGACCGAAGCGGACATTTCCATCATGCGCTCGAAAAATCTCGCAGCTTTCTGCGCTGCCGACTACCTCTCGGAGATCCGCCCACTTTTCAGCCATCGATTCGCCATCAAACACCAAGCCGCACCCATGGCCTGGATTTGATCAAGTCTCCTTACTGCACTCCCTGGACGGTCTCCTTTGCTCTCAGCCCTATACCTTAGACAATGTCTTACGCTCTCGTTTCCGTGTACATACTTATAGGGACTGTGATCCCCACCACTCTTTGGTCTAATTCTAGTTTCTCATTGTTTTACTATCTATTTGCTGGCCTGGTTGGAAGGAACGCGGTACGGCGTTTCGGACTGCCAGCGTCAGGCTTGGGTACTAATCCCACACTATCTCTAACGATCTCTCATGTTTGTCTTGTACGATTTTATTGAAGAAGCGGTTAGCCGCAGGCGCTGTTGGAGGAATACGATGCATGGGTTTGGGTTGGCTGGACGTGGTGGTCACACTGCGCTCATGTCTTACTCCGATGAACGTGCTTCAAAATTGAAATGTACATATACATCTTATCTATCTTCCTGCCTGATTGTGATGTCTTCCGATTACCCTGTCGCCCAGCAGCGTCCATGGGACCTGACAAAACTGGAAGGTGCCATCTGGGGCGTAGCACCTGCCGAAACCACAACCACAACCATGACAACCACCACATGCCCACATGTGAGCCCTGAGGCCGTTCAGGAAGAAGCATGAGGGAGCCCATGCACCAAGCATGGTCCTCCTGAGCTCAAGCACACAGCGGGCGGCAGACAAGGATGCCCTCTAGCGCGACCCGGAATCGGCGAAACACCTCGGCAGCCCTCCGATTCCATCTCAAACTTTTGACCAGCAACAACCCCAAAGTCGAATTGAAAGCGCCCCCCACGCACGCCCAGGATGATATGTCGAACCTGTCTGCGCAGCGCCTCGCGCGCCCAAATAACCTCCTCCACACGCCCGCACCCCATGCGCTTCCTCACCACCACAACCCCCCTCCGCAACGCAACACCCATATCCGCCAGCACCGCAACGCAATCCGCCGGCCGTCAAGGCGACTCGACTTCCTCGCACACCCCGCCAACCGCGACTTCCACATCCGCCGCCCAGCCCTTCAGCGAGCCGTTAACACCAGCCGCGAGTCCGGATTTGAAAGCCACGGCAGCGGAAGCCGCGAAGAAGAAGGCTGCCCCGCTGGTGAAAAGCAGTATACCAGCTGGACAACCACTGAAGGGGTTGAATTTCCTGAAAGACAGGCAGGATCCCGTTGCGTTGGCTGACGACGAGTATCCGAGTTGGCTGTGGACGATATTGGATCGGCAGGAGAAGAAGGCGGATGCTGGGGCGGGAGATTTGTTCTGTATGTCTCCCTCACACTCATACTCTCACCCATACCCCTACCTCATAGCATGGAGAAGCAGAACAGTTTTACTAACTACTCCCCAGCGAAATCAAAGAAACAACGTCGTCTAGCCGCAAAACGCCTCCGCAAGGAACAAGCCATGAACCCGGAGATGCTGGTACCCAAAGTACCGCTATACGAACAGACGATTGATTTACCGGCTGGAGACGGTAGTTTGCAGGGGGCGGTCAAGGCACAGGATGCAAGAGAGGAGTTGACAAAGGCGATGAGGAATAAGCGTAGGGCGGGGATTAAGGAGGCTAACTTCTTGAAGGCTATGGGTTAGATTGTGGAAGAGCTTTTCTGCTGGTGGTGTGAAATATGGGAGCTGCACGACTATCACGACATGTATAAACATCTGTGGGGTTAGAGATATGTACCATGTAGAGTGGACATGTTGACTGGGGCGAAGCACACGCTTGGCTTGATTACTCTCAGCATGCATTGTAAAACAAGGATACCGAGAATAAGTGTTCGAAACGTGGACTCACAGTACACCATATAACTACTTTTAACACAGCCCAACGACCTAACAAAACGCCACGAATGCACTCTCATCCCCATCAATCTACGCAACATCCACAAACCCCCTCTTCTTCCTATTCTCCTCCCCATCCATCTTATCCACATCCTCCCACCTCACCAATTTGGCTTCATCCACCCTCTCACCCACAAACCTCAACGCCGCAACGTTAAACCCAATCAAGTCCTTGTTGCCCATGAGCGTACTCCGCAAATCACTGCGCATACCCTCTAGCACAGTCTTGAGTTCGCGACTCGACACAATCTGCTTCTGATGCGTTTTGAGCATGAAGAAGAGGACGCGGCATGTCAGTGTTACGTTCCACTGTTTGCGCACCCAGATAGCGAGGAAGGTGAAGAGAGCAGGGAGGGAGGAGAAGGGCAGGACGAGGAGCGCGTCGTGCAGTTGTGCAGCGGGGATCTTGGAGAGGGTGTTGAGGACGTGGCGCTCGGCGGAGATGTTGCCTAGAGCGAGGAAAAGGGGGTTACGCTGTGGCGGCGCGATTTTAGGGTTGTTTCTGCGTTGGGCTTCCCAGTCTCGGACGACTTCGAGGTCGGCGATGCCTAGATCCAGCGCTTCTTGGATGCGCTCTCCAGCGGTGAGGGTCGTGATGGTTTGTTTGCTTGCGTCGACGGCTTCGGCGCGGGCGCCCGTGGGGTCTTCGTCGTCTTCGAGGTTGGTTGCGAGAGTCTTTTCGTACATTTCTTCCAATTCGCGTTCACGCTCTTCTTCGAGGAAGATGGGTTCGTCAGAGCGGGTCCAGATTCGTATGCTCTTGTCGTGACTGGCTGTCACAATGAAGTCGCCTGTTCGCGCGACGGTCATGGCCCAGATCTCGCCGTGGTGGCCTCTGAACTTCTGAACTTGCTGGAATTTGTCACCGTCCCAGCTCTTGATTGTGCGGTCCTTGGAGGCGCTGAAGAAGATGTGGCGTTCGTCGTTGTCGACGGGGTGCGGGATGAAGGATATTTGCATGATGCTGTCTTCGTGGCCGAAAAGCGCTTTGTGGCAGTCACCAAAGTCGAGACCCCAGATGCGGACGTTCTTGTCGGCAGAACAGGTCGCGATGAGTTTGCTGTCGCTGGAAATCGACATGTTGAGTACAGGCAGCTTGTGGCCGTACAGGTTGAGGAAGAGCTTTAATGAGTCTACGAAGAAGACTTTCACTGTGTTGTCGAGCGTTGCTACGGCAAGTAACTTGGAGTCGGGCGAGAACTGCACGCTTAGAACGTCGTCGTTGACCTTGAGTATACGCGATTGGGACAGCTTCAAACGAGGTGTTGTGCGTTTTGTTCCCGGTATTTCTTCCTGGACAATGTCGAAATTCCAGAACTTGATGGACTTGTCGGCACTGCCAGTGGCGAGTGACTTTCCGTCGGGATGTACTTGCATAGTCCAAACAGCTCCCTCGTGTGCGTCGATCTTGTCCAGCAATGTGGATGCCGCTATGTCGTACAATTCGATATCGCCATCCTTGGTTCCTACAACAACAATCTTGTCTCCTGGTAAGAACGCGCAGCAAAGTGCATAGCCGCATTCTAGAGTGCGCAAGCAGTTTTGTGTCTTGACATTCCAAATCTTGAGTCCTCCACTTGACGCAGATGCCAGCATGCGATCATCGGAGCTGAGTGCAAGTGCTCGTACATCGTTTCGGTGGCCAGAGAGTTCAACAGATAGTGTGCGGCTGTAGTCGGGTGCCTCATCGCTCTTCGTCTTGCTTCTTTGGGGTATCTCGTAAACGTCGATGAGGTTGTTGTTTGTGCCAACCAGTAGCTGTAGCTTCTTCGTTCCTTTGATGTGCATCCAGGCGACTGATCTCACTTTCCCGGCTGTTCGTACGGTCACATAGGGCACAAAGACTTCGCCAATCTCAGCATCCGCAGCGTTGACCTTGTCGTCAGCATCAGCGTCGTCCTGCATGTCTCCGTTTGTCTCGATCTTAGCCTTTTCTCGCCTCCTCTTCCTCTTCCTGATCAAGGCTTTGCGGACCTCTTCTGGCGTTTTTATCCGCCATATCTCAACGGCCTTCTCTGCGCCATGTACCGCAATGTAATCTGCTTTGGCGTAAAAAGAGATTCCTTGTGTCCTGTCCTTGCCCGACCGGTATAGTATGCCTCTGGATGTAAGGTATTCCTGTTCAAATCCTTCACCAATTGCTGAACCTGCTCTTCGAAGACCTGCTTGGTCGATAGCCCAGACTTTGAGTTCTCCGTCGTTACCGGCAGTTATGCAACCGCTACCATCCGGTGAAACACCAAGAGCCCAGCATTCTCCGTTGGTTTGTGCAATGTGCGTCTCGATGCAGTGCTGAGTGGTGACATCCCAAATCTTGATCAAGGCGTCTTTGCTGGTAGATAGCAAAAAGGCCTGGTCCGCGTCTACGTCCATCTCCTCGTCCTCCGCACCATCTTCCTGTGGTGCACTACCGGGATGGAGGAATTGCAGGCCGGTAATTTGGCCCTTGTGCCCTCTCAGCTTGAACAAGCCGGTTTCCGAGACCAGATCCCACACAACGATGTCCGTATCCTTGGCACCACTCGCCAGCCTTACTCCACTCTGGTCAAAAGTCAAAACTGTGACTGCGGATTTGTGTCCGTTGAAGCTGATGATGACTGTCGATGTTCGCGCATCCCATATGCGTATGCTTCCGTCGGCGTAGCCCACGGCGAAGACGTCTGGATCGATATCGCTCCGGCAGATTACGGTGACTTCCTCGGTACAGGTGTTATCGCGCCACCTGCTCATGAGTTCACCCTTCTTTACATCCCAGCATAGCACTTCTTCGTTGGCGGCAGCGTATGCGCGTCCGGCGCCTGCGACTCGACTCGAACCGGGCTGCGTAAGGCCTTCGGGGGTCCATATGATGTTGGAAGTGGCAGTCGCGACCACGCCGAAAGCATCGGACTGCTCATACTTGCTATGAATTAGTTAGTACGAGCTCTATTCGAGTTGCGCTGCATATGCGCATTACCTGTATGATTTGACCATTTTGCGCCGCCTCTATAAAAATCCGGATACTAGGTGAGGGGAGGATTCAAAGGATCTCAGAGTCAGTCTCTTCAGGTCATTGCGCTCCTCAGACAATGTTCGCGGGTATGCGCCACTGGTAACGGTCGGGTTGGGAGTTGGTTACCTCCTCGAAACTTTTTAGACAAGGGCCAACCCCACGGATTGCGCTAGACCCACCTTCCAGCATCACAGCACACCTCCGTCCTCCGCATCACCGCCCTCGAATAGCTCCCCGCCCGACGACGCCCACCCGCCTACGAGGAGCTGAACCGCCAACATGCTTCTTCTCGACTATCAAAACGTCCTTATCGAATCTCTCCTAAGGGAACGAATCAATGGGTGCGCCATACCCCGCTGCCTTCCGCTCCGCAGCACCAACAGCCAGGTAGCTAACAGTACATAGAGGAGCTACCGCCAACATTGACCAGGTCGTCTCCGACTTCGACGGCGTCACCTTCCACATATCAACCCCGGAGAGCAAGACCAAGATACTAGTGTCGCTGCACATCAAGTGCTTCAAGGAGCTGGTCCAATACGGCGCGCAGGCAGTGCTGGAGCGAGAGTATGGGCCGTATATCGTGGAGCCAGAGTCTGGCTACGACTTCTCGGTGCTGGTAGACTTGGAAAACTTGCCAGAAGAGCAAGGTATGATCTGTCGTCGGACTGTTGAGACAAGATGCTGACGGTGTCCAGATGCCAAAGAAGATCTGGTCAGGCGTGTGTCCCTCCTCAAGCGCAATGCCATGGCTGCACCCTTCGAGCAAGCCTTCGACGAGTTCCATGAGTTGCAAGAGGAAGCTTCCAAGTACACATCCGAGTCGGCGCCACAGGGTGTAGCAGAGGGCGGTGCCGTGCGCGCGATCCACTACCGAGAGGAGGAAGCCATCTACATCAAGGCCAGCCACGACCGTGTCACCGTCATCTTCTCGACCGTATTCAGGGAAGAGACGGACAGGATATTCGGAAAGGTGTTCCTTCAGGAATTTGTTGACGCCAGGCGGAGAGCTATTCAGAACGCACCACAAGTGCTGTTCAGGAATGACCCGCCGCTTGAGCTACAAGGCATCCCCGGAGTTGACAACTCTGGCTCAGCCGAGATTGGTTACATCACATTTGGTAGGAAGCCCAACATCATTGCTCTACGTCCAGCTGACCTCTGCAGTGCTCTTCCCTCGTCATCTCGCCAAGCAACGGCGCGATGAGGTTATTTCGCACATCCAAACCTTCCGCGATTACTTCCATTACCACATCAAGGCTTCCAAGGCCTTCATCCACACAAGAATGCGCAAGCGGACCGCAGACTTCCTCCAAGGTATGTTGTGCCATGTTGCCTGCGCCAGGTTTATACTGATAAACTATAGTTCTTCGCAGAGCCCGACCCGAGACGGAGGAGAAGGAGAAGAAGACAGCCAGTGGCCGTACTTTCAAGGTCCAGGCATAAATGGAAGCGAGAAACTGTTTCGAAGAGAAGCCGGCATGTGCTGAACATGTCCAGTCAATTGAGGAAGGCCGTTCGTGGCCAATGCGAGATGAAGTGTCAGGGAGAGAGCACCATGTAGATAGCAATGATTGAACCCACCTGAGATGTAGGCAAGAGCAAGTCTACCATCACATTCATGCCTGCCTTTCGGTGTATGCCACCAGTCCATACCCAAGTCACTATGCCGTGCGGGGACTAGCGCAAGTCGCGACTGCCACTTTGGACGCGTCCCCTGGCACACACCCACCTTGCGCCAAACCAGCGTTACCCCTCCCTGCAGCCAACCACCATGTCCGAAGGAACCAGGCCAAAATACGACAACCTCCCCGGCATTGATACCGCCCCAGACATCTACGAGACCCCCGAACTTGCCGAAGATGTGTCTACAATCCAAGCCTCTACCGCCGTCTCCGAATCTGACGGCGAAGGCGACGATGACGACCCGGGAGACTCTGCAGTGCGTCACCAGCGACTCCAACCAGATCAAGCTCGCAATCGCTTCCAGCCTTCACGGATAGACGCCCGCGGGGTCGATTTCTCGGACAACATCACCGCACAACGCCAATCCTACCGCACATCAACACGGCGCCAGCGAAGACGAGGCGAGATAATAGGAGATGATAGCGATGAAGAAGAGGAAGGCTTCGCGAAGAAGCTATTACGGATTAAGCGAGAGTTAGCCGGGCTGGAAGAGGAGTACGAACGAAGAGTGGAGAGCGGGGACAAGTCCAAGATTGAGGAGCAAGACCCTAGGGAGTTGATGGAGACCATAGCAAGTAAAGTCGACACAATATACACAGCACACAAGGGCGGGGCGCGGGGCGCACAAGCTATACTGGACCGGACGGTACAAAAGTTTGAGAGCTACAAGCCCTTTGAACCTAGCCCGAAGCTCAGCGAAGCCATCGCAAACAAGCCGCCGCTACCAGGCACCCAGATTCAGAGGGGCCAGCTCGAAATAGTCCTGAACCACGCGGCAGAGTTTGATAAGCGCATAACGCAGATTGAGAACAATCTGGGCCTCAACGGGAACACAATGCCGGAGCTTAGTGATCAAACGCCTTTCCCTGTTGCCTCTACTCTGACGAGGTTGGAGCAGACACTCAGCTTGATCGGGGATGCTTCTAGCAACAGCTTGGACACCGTCACGCAGAACGTCAAGAAGCTCACAGCAGAAGCGGAGCATCTAAAGGAAGTTCGGCAGGAAGCTGCACAGGCCGGTTCAAACTCTGGCGATAACAAGGTAGCAACCTATCCAGACCAGGAGGCCAAGATCAATGCGCTGTATGGCACATTGCCTTCCATCGATAAGCTATCGCCCGTTCTCCCTCTGGTCCTCGAGCGTCTGCGCACATTGCGACTCGTGCACACAAGTGCTTGGCAAGCCGATCAAGTATTGACTCAGCTAGAGAGCCGACAATCAAAGCAGGAGCAAGAAATCAAACGGTGGGAGCGTCAACTTGAGGTTCTGGAGAGGGACTACAAGAAGGCCGAGACCACCACGGTCAACAATGTCAAGACTGTTGGAAATGATGTCAAGATGCTAGAGGAAAAGATGGCCAAGCTGCTTGCAGGAGGCCAGGAGGAGTAAGTGTGCCGTGCGGACTACGACCTCGCGGTCACCACTGCCTTGATCCAGCTCAGCTGTACTGAAGTCACGCGGATATCAATACCCCCGAGATGCTTGCAACAATCCTGTATCGAGACGCCCAGCGCATTCGGTAGGCGTACCCGGTTATAGCATGCCGATCATTTTCGAGATACCCAATAGACAGTTGCTACTCATAATCAATCAAACCAACACCGTGTTCATCTGTGGTTGTCGTCATCTTTCACATGAAGACTGGGAATGGATCATCGTGATACTAAACTTAAACGCCGTCAACGCCACCGGACACATGTTCCCCGGGGGATCAGCCAACCGGAGTGGTTGGCTCTCCGCACGTTAGCGAGTGCCTATCCTGCAAGCTGTGTACGAGGTCGTGGACGCATCTGAGCATAGTTTCGCAAGCACTAGCTGCTATCGCGCCGAAGCATGATCGGTCAACATGAGGAGAACATGGCCACGCTGGGAAGTAATCTTCGCGATGATGCTGCAGTTGGCTAGGTGGAGCAATCGTGGTGTGAGGCAGGCGATAGCATCGGCGATTTCAACGCCCAAGGCCGACCAAATTTATGTTCGAGCTTCCCTTGATTGCTCCTCCGCAACAGCTGAACTTTCTCCCAACCTACCGGAAATCATCGCTAAATCTCCGCAATGGCTAAGCGCAAGAACGAGGCGCCTGCGCATGGCAAGGCGAAAAAGAAGAGAGCCATCTCCGACGACGAGGCGCATAACAATTTCCGCAGTGGTCTCTTCGATAGCAAAGTACTCGAGGGATATACGAGCGAATACGCGGACTCGCAGCCGTATGCATCAATCTCCGCAGCCTCAACCCATGACGTTCTAACTGAACCACAGCTACAAGCACGCCGTAATCCATAACCTCGTCGACGATACTCTTCTACGTAATGTCCGCAACGAAATCCGCGAGCACATCCACTTTACGCCCAAAGAGACCGACATTTACAAGATTCACCAATCCGGCGATCTCGCAAACCTCGATGGCCTCCACGACTCTGCGCTCAAGCGCCTACCGTCCCTACTCACCCTCCGCGACTCGCTGTACTCGTCTGCCTTTCGCAAGTACCTATCTTCGATAACAGGATCTGGGCCATTGAGTGGAGTAAAGACGGACATGGCAGTGGTAGGTTGCGCGACACATTGTCTGAGGAATTGCACTGACTGCGGCGCAGAATGTGTACACACCAGGATGTCACTTGCTTTGCCACGACGACGTCATCGGAAGTCGGCGTGTAAGTTGGATTCTGTATCTGCTGGACCCTGACATTCCTTGGAAACCGGAATGGGGAGGCGCATTACGACTGTACCCAACCGAGCACCTCGAGACACCAGACGGCGATAAGGTTAGGGTGCCACAACCAGACTTTTCGCTATCGATACCGCCGGCATGGAACCAGCTCTCCTTCTTCACCGTTCAGCCTGGCGAGAGTTTCCACGACGTCGAGGAGGTCTACAGGAGAGGGTTGGAGGAGAAGGCAGAAGAAGACGGTGGGCGCGTTCGCATGGCCATCAGCGGGTGGTTCCACATTCCGCAAGAGGGCGAGGAAGGCTACGAAGAGGGTCTCGAAGAGAAGCTGGCAGAGAAGAGCTCGCTTGCTCAACTGCAGGGAGGCAAGGCGGATGTTTTCGATGAGCCGCAATCGCAATGGGTTGACAACCCAGACTGGGAAGAGCAAGCGAAACAAGAGGACGACGAGTTGACCGAGAACGACATTGACTTCCTGATTAAGTTCATGAACCCGAACTACCTGGTACCGGACACAGTAGAGGAGCTGTCCAACATGTTTGGCGACGAGTCATCGTTGCGACTTGCACAGTTCCTATCTAACAAGTTCTCCGCGCGGCTACGGGAGTACCTTGAGTCGAAAGACCACGAGGCGAACCCAAGCCTACCCAACAACCCGCACTCCAAGCAATCGATGGTCGGTGTTGCACGACCGCCACACAAGCAGCGCTATCTCTACCGAAAAGCCATTCAGCCCATACCAACGACACCGTACCCCGAGAACGACGGCATGACACCGTACGACGACCTCGTCGACATTCTCTTCCCGCATCCAGCATTCATGAAGTGGATCTCACTTGTCACCGGTATCACACTCACCAAGAGCAACATCTTTGCGCGTCGTTTCCGGCGAGGTCTCGACTACACGCTCGCAACCGCCTACGAGGAAGAGGACCCCCAGCTAGAAGTCTGCCTCGGCATCACGCCCTCCCGCGGCTGGGGCGACGAAGATGAAGAGCCCGAAGAAGCCGCCGAGGAAGAAACCAAGCAAAACGGCAGTAGCAGCAGCAAAAAGAGCAAAAAGAAGGGCAAAGCTAAGGAACCCGAACCCAAGCCTGAAGAGGAGGTAGGCGGCTACGAAATGTACATGGCCGGCGAAGACGATACCGATCACCCCAGCGTGCCTACCGGTGAAGCCTCAACGTCTACTGGTGCAGGTCAGCGCCGCAAAGCAAAGGCTGATCCTGCTATCTACAAGTCTGCGGCTGATGACGAGGACGATGGTATCTTATTCAGTCAGCCCGCTGCGTGGAACAACCTCGCTATCGTGCTGAGAGATCGGGGTGTATTGCGGTTCACCAAGTATGTTAGTAAGAGCGCGAAGGGGGATCGGTGGGATGTCTGCGCTGAGTATGGGGTTGAGTTTGGGGAGGACGAGGATGATGAGGATGATGAATAGTAGGTAGGTTTGCAGCTTACATCAAGATGAGAACACGCAAAGTAGATGACCCAACGACAATGCAGGCTCGTGGCTTCCATTTTGCCCTCACCTGCGCTCACCAGGTTCATCACTTGTACATCAAATCAGCAATACGTATTTCGGTTCTACAGCATGTCGGCCAACGAGAAGCTGACAAAGCATCTGCTCATCCATATTGAGATTCCACGGCGAAAGACTACTCGAACTAATGACTCTTTCCTCGATTCTAGCCATCAATTCCAAGACTCAATGAAAATGTAGATCTCTTATCGGCTGAGGCAATGTTCTCGAACGATCCGGCGCTCACACGAAGTACCTCACCAGAAAGACATTCGAAATGCAGTTCAAGCTCTGTTGCTCCTATATATCCAAGTGGGACCGAAGCATGACCCCGTACCCCATGACGCGACGTTGACGCGTCACTGTAGGTTGACTTCACACCTGTACAGTGTCCAGACGGGGGCGTAACTCCTTACTAGTGCAAGACTAGCAAGCGGACTCATCCTCCGAAGTGGCCGTTATATCACGAGCGATGAAGTGCGCGTTCGATTCTGTATACCTTTTACGTGTCACCAGATCTACGCGGAGACAGCGGCCATGCCCTATCGTTCCGCTGTTTACGAGTTCCTGGGTCCAGCGGAGCTTACGGTCTAAACGAGGACCTTGCCGCCGAGGATTAGGGGCAACTTGAGGGAGATTTCTTTCTATACAAGCAGTGTTGATTGTCTGCTATCGCGAGGTACATGCAATGACGGTAGTCTGGGCTCCCGGCAACACGACTGGCTTATTGAGGCTTGTAAGAGGCTCCAAGGAGCTGTTGAACAGGAAGGTACTAAACTCATATATGGATGCTTTCCAATCTCCCCAAACTTTATACACCCCTCTCAAACCAGACATTCATCGCCTGCACCGCCGCATCTTCACTCCCGTATAGCTTTGTGAGCTTCTTGACTAATATAGGCTCATCCCCGCTGTTAATCATGTGGCGGAACCTGTCTTCTCCAAAGGCGAGCGTGCCGGGGAAGAACCTCAGATTTGGTAAATCAAGGTCTTCTTTTGCCTTTCCGTCAATCCAGCTTGCAAAGGCCTTCTTGCAACTTTTAAAACTCCTCTTTTTGCCCGATAGCGTCTTTTCCATTACCCATCCAAGGGAGACGAAGTATTGAAGTGGCATAATCGCCGAAGCGATTTTCCAATTGGTGGTCCGCACCACAGTCTCGACCTCGGGGCTGCTCTTGGCATATGCGAAGATGACGCGTTGTCGATGCCGTTCCAACGCGAAATCAGGCTACCTTTGATCTGCCCCAGACGGATGTCGTCACCTTTGTGCATTACAAGAAAAATCATGCTTTCCACTTTGATCTTGTTCATCTTTATCTCTAGCCAGCTTGTCTCCGCTCGTAGTATCTTGCAAACGGGTTTCAAAGGTTTCGCAGAAGTCGTCTCCAATCGATTGGAAGATGTTACAAGATGCTGACGGTGACCGAGAAACCATACGTGACCGAAATTTGTCTCGCAAGCGAGTTTGGCGATGCGATCGCGTATCTCTGCTGGGAGCTCCAATAGCGGAGACTGCGCGTCGTTTCATTCAACGCTATGTTGATGTTAATACTGTAGTTAAATTGGTTGCAGTCATGTATTTACACCTTCTTGATCTCAGCGGGCGTATCCTTCAGGCTCACAACGCCGTTCTCTTAAAGCTTCGATGACGCCATTGTAGTTGGCAGATGGTGGTATGGTATTGATCGAATTGAGTGGAGGATGCGATGTCTGTTCTTGGGTGCGACAGAACAGTAAGTGACTGTGGCAAATAATGTGATGTCACTGCAAACCGGCGGTGGGCAAACAGCCACACTGAAACGATATAGTTCACCGCTCACTTATCATCGCCAATTCGATAGCGAGTACCTCCAACATACTCTCAAGCACTATGAATTTTGTGATGCTTTGAGTTGTACTTCCACGTAAGAAGATGTGTTCATTCGACCAGCACAAAACCACCTTGAGGCTTACGAAGTGACTTGATTTTCTCATTTTGTACATCCCCGCGATGATATCTGCTGCTATACGGGGTTTACGCTTTGGAGATACCAGTAAGAATGCATACGTATTCTCTAAAAACAGTAATAACATCCCGAGCCACCTAGGTAGTTACGAAAGCGCCTCATCGCCTTCAGACCACCATCTCCCAAATCTGACCACCACCCATCAAGCGCCAAAGGCCACCCTGGCGATCGCCAGCCACCTCGCCTCTGGAAGCCCTCTGGTCGATCGTCTCCCAAACCATTGGTGTTCCTGAGTACCGCGAGTAACTTCCGTCCAGAAGCTCAACGTACAGATAGTCTCCGACCGCATAGATATTGTTGAGTACTCTGTCGCTGCCGATCAGAGTCCACCCTCCTGTGGTGTTCATCTTGAAAACCGAGTTTGCGCTACTATCCCACCTGTAAACGTTGTTACCTCCAACGGCTAACTTGGCACAGTAGGTGTTATCGACAATTTTCCATTGACCGACGTTGTAGGGCGACGGTGTGCGTACGATGGTACCGTTGTAGAGACGACTCCACATTGTTAGATCATCGTCGAAGAGGATTTGAGTTGAGCTGGAACCATCTGTGATGGGTGGCTGGTCGATGGTAACCCAAGCGCCGTCGAACAAGCGTGCGACGGAGCCGTCTTTTCGTTGTGCGAAGAGCTGATCACCCGCGGCAACAATGTTGTAGACACTCGTGTCCGTACCACTCGTCGACTCCCACTCTCCAGGTTGACCTAGCCAACGGAAAGTACCACCATCGAGGTGCCTCTGCCAAAGGTTACCGTTAGCGCCGGCGATCTGGTAGGTCTGCACGTAATTGTCGACGGTTGTCCAAGCGTTGTTGATGTAACGCTGGATCTGACCGCTTGGGCGCACGATGTAAAGACCATCGTTGGCGGCTGAAACACCCGAAGATGATGTTACAGTGATGACGTTGTTGATCCTCGCGGTATCATCAATTTTGATCCATTTTGGCGCAGCCTTCGATGCTACGGCGCTGGTCTCCCCTCCGATCTTTGGATGGGGCGATGCAAGGCAAGTAGAGAAGGCTCCGAGGAGCAGTTGGATGTAAGACGACTTCATGCTTGAACGATACGTGCGGTTGATGAGCTTTGGAGAAGGATGTTGAAAGCTGCAGCGGGAAGACTGCCTGAGGCTTTATACATATTCCAGCAGTGGGATATAGAGCCTTCATGATTAGTTTGTAAATCCAGGCTGGTTTGTCACATACATGGTATGCAGGAATTTGGCGAAGCATCGTGGACCGTTCCTTCGCTTCATCCCGCTGGGTTGTACTCGACCCTGGACTAGATCGGGGCGTATGTCTTGGCATTATTGTGAGGCTTGATAGCGTTTTTTGTAATTTGCAGGATCGCAAGCGAAGTATACAGCTTCTGGCAGATGGGAGGAATTTGGGATATGGTTGGTGGATGCGGTGGATGCACCTTGTACAAGAAAGAAACTAAACAGCTCTAGAGACTACATTAAGATAAAGACATGCAAAGTGAGTGACCTAAAGTTGATGTAGGCTCCAGGGTGTTCAGTTCTTTTCCTAGGTTGACGTAGATGTACGAATGAGGCGCGGACCGACCCGGCAATGTCAGCCTCGGTGTCGAACCTCAAGTAAACGACCCACATGTAGAGCGATTCGTTCTGCACACTTGCTCATTATGCATTTGATTTCTGAATGTTTTCGGCCCTTTGAGAGGCATTTGATCGAGTCGTTGGCACCCTAGAACCTCAGCAAGACACGTCGCATGTCTCGCGTGGTTATCCGGCTATATTGAGAGTTTAAAGCACCAAGCGAGCTTTCCGGGATGAAGAGGATGGGAGGCCTTTCAACAAATTCCTTCACGGCGGATCCGGATGCTAGTTAGATCATGCATATTGCATGCAATGTTAAAGTGTCGACACGCTCTCGTGCTAACGAGAAAGTTGGAAATAGATGCGGCTCTATAGTTCGTGGCGGTGTCAGGGTTCAATTAGAGCGCCCTCCTGGGGGTCGAGACATTGGAGCCTGCATGCATCTACGAAGGATTCCGGAAGCCACCAAGTTTCGCCTAGCTCGGGGCGTATTGAAATGTAAGCTTCACGAAACAGGAAGGTACTAAACGCCTGGACGGACACGCGGAGGGTCGTCCAAAGGATGTTGGCGAGAGAGTAAAAGACGGGCAAGTGGCACATCGCTTCGAGACGCTAATCTTGGGTAAATGCGTTATCGGGAGCGGCAAATCCACGTGACCTAACTATGAATCGAGCGACGACGTTTAGATGGTGATAGGCCAAAATAACGGTCGCATTGTGACTCCTGTAGTATTGCAGAAGATGGAAATAGGTTTGGCGAAGTCGCTCGTTGGGCGTGATGACGCAGCGCGGTGCACAAATGGTTCAAATGCCCCGCCACACCGCTTGGGCCTTAGCGTCACCGCCAGCCCGCCTTGTCACCAGTTCCATTGTTGACTTCGAGGCCGCGATACTACGTCCGAGTCCGCCAGTCCCCGTCAGACCGCGATGAGCTTCTGGAGCGGAGCGAAGTTGGGACCCCCCTCTTTCCCGCCGCCAGTGGGCTTGAGGCCGCCCAAGGACTGTGGAAATACGACATATAAAGGCGACAATCATGTCAATGTCTGAAGTCCATTACAAGCTTCTACTCTTGCATGCTGTAACCTTAGTCAGGAATCTACCAAGAACTCTCCCAAAGCCTTCCATCTTCTGCAATGGCTCACCTGAATCGTCTCGCAAACGCCCACGTCCTCGTCTTCGGCGGCACTTCAGGGATCGGCTATGCCATTGCCAACATGGCCCTCGCATCCGGCGCGGTCGTAACTATCTCTGGATCTGGCCAAACCAAAGTCGACAAAAAAGTCGAGATGCTGCAATCTCTGTACCCAAGCACACCAGCCTCCAATGTAGCAGGCTTCGCTGTCGACCTTATGGATAAAGAGAACTTGGAGTCCAACTTGAAGGCTATGCTGGATAAAGTGACCGAGGGCGGCAAGAAGAAGATCGATCATATAGCTTTCACAGCCGGCGATGCGCTCTCGCTGCCCAAAGTTGCGGAGATGGACGTTAACACCCTGATGAACGGCTTCATAGTTCGCTTCCTCGCTCCTTGTGCCTTGGCCAAGCTTATTACGACGGGCGATTATATGCCCAAAAGCTCCAATAGCTCCATTACGCTCACGGGTGGCACAAATACGCATCGCCCAATGCCGAACTGGACCCTAGGCGCAGCGGTCGGCGCCTCGGTCGAGGGTTTGACGCGCGGTCTGGCTGTGGATATGGCTCCCATCCGCACGAACATCGTCAACCCCGGTGCGATCCATACGGAGTTATTCCAAGATTTCTTGGGAAGCTCTTCCCCTGAGACGATTGAGAAGATGAAGAAAGGGTTCAGCCTGACGGGTGAATTTGGGCGGCCAGAAGATATTGCGGAGGCTTATGGCTGGATTATGAAGGATCGGTTCGCGAATGGAACGCAGGTGAATAGTGATGGCGGACGATTGTTGGTCGGTACTAAGTAAAAGATATGAGTCCAGCTGTATACAGCATAATTCATGATAAATCGAGGTCCATACCCCTTCTCTCGACTTCTTCTCTGACATGAGTCCACTTGGTGCAATCAGCCAACATACCCTTAAAGCCCCGCTTCCGCAGACTTTGTAGGTCTTCAAGGCTTTTTTGCACATCATGCTCAAGCGCAATCTTGAACTTCAAACCCAGAAAGCTGAACACTTCATCCATGCGTCCGAATAGAAGTGCGATCAAGTCTACGTCCTCTTTAAAGCTACTGTCGCCGGTAAGACGCCACTGAATAACGAGTACGCAGGCTGCAATATATAGCGACGACGCGATATGTGCAGAGAGTAGAAGATCGATGGAAATGCGCGATGCATCTTTGACGATTTGCGCAACATTCCGAGCCGCTATCACAGCAAGCGTGAACTGCGAAGCCGATTCCTCGACTGATACATTTTTATTACGTCGGTAATGAAGTAGAATAGTCATAGTGTTCAGGATAATGTGTAGCCATGCGACATGACCGCGGTCAGCCGGTGACGCTTCCAGGATCGAACTCGCTGTGCGCGGGAGGCTGAGATGAAATTTGACAATCATGTCGTCTAATTCCGTGCAATCTTCAGCGTATTCAAGGCTGTCTGGAGAGGTGTGGAGAGAGTGCACCAGTTCGGAGACTCGGCCAAGCAGGACGTGTGCTACAATCACATAGTGGAAAACGTTCGGTGAGTCCTTGGAAACCGATACGGCGTTTACGAGACGCGACATGTTCCTCGTAAACGGTACGTTGACGAAGGGGCTATCCCTCAGATCAAGGTTCATGCCCTGGAAAATCGCTTCGGCAACCGGTATATCGACCTTGAATTGTATCTCTGGTATAGCATTGGGCCAACCCGTTGGCCATGCATGCATTCGATCCATGATGAAGAGTAGCCAAAGTGCTCGTCGGGATTCTTCTCGCTCGAGTGCTGACTCAATGTCGATTTTACCAGAAGCACATGAGTATTCGCTAATGGCTCTTGTCTCAGAGAGGTGGTCGCTAGCATCCATGCGGTTCAAGCCGAGCACGACAGCCTGTCTCCAGGCTTTCCCCAAGAAAAGCCAACTAGTAGAGTAGTCGCCAATGGTCCAAGCATGAAAGACAAGAAGTAGTACGGCCTGTATCGTGCGCACAGCCGGGTCTGGTCTTCGCCTGGTCAAATCGTAGGAAAAGCGTGCTTGTTCGTACCATTCTTTCGAGCGCTTTCGAATCGAGGTTTCTGGGTGATATCTGGCTGTTACACTGCACATGGCATATAGGAGAAGCGGTGCATCTTTCTCCAAGTCGCCACATTCAAGCTTCGCTAGAAAGCTCTTCTTGTGGAAGCAAGGGAATATATGGTACAGATGTTCGAAGAAGAGCTCTCCAAGTTGGAGAATGATAGGTCGTGGAGGTAGCTGAAGGCTCTCTAATATTTCCAAACCTAGCGTACTACCCGAATGCTCTGCGGTAAATCCTGGAGTAGGGTATTGTGCACTAGGAGCTACAGATTCTGAGAGAGTGAAGCCGGGAAGATCGAAGCTCATGCCCGAGAACTGCATGAAGTCCAGTGACTCAGCCAGCATCGTGTCGAAGCCTTGCGTTCGAACCGGTGATGCCGAAACATGATGCTCTGTTCGGCTCGTTGATGACGTATCATCATCTCGGACTGAAGCCGTGACAGTGTAGTCGCATCTGAGATTCAACTTTTTGCATAACGAGCAACTCGGGTGTTCTGCCTGTAGTAAGCAACCTATCATCAGCCCTTAGCCGATTGTGCGTGGACGGTTGTGCACGTACATCGCATCTCTTCTTGCGCTGCCGGCAGCTTTTACAGGCCTGCTTACGTTTACTGACAGAGGCAGGAATGGTTAGTGTCTGCATTGCGATACGGTAGCGGACGAGTAGGGTACCGGACGGAATGAGAGGAGCCCTGGAGTGAGGATGGTGCCGTCGTCGCACTAGTCGGTTCCGAGCGGATGTCGCCGGATATAGCTCGGACCTAAGCCTTGCAAAGGTTGCACCTTGTTTAAGCAAAAGAGTAAACAGGTCTGCAGCCTACATTAAGATAAAAGTGAATAAAACAGGTAATGTGAAGTTAATGTAGGCCCTAGGGTGTTTGGTTTAGTCCTTGAACAGGGTAGTTGAACGCAGAGTGGCGGTGCTACAGTATATAACGGTCAAGCAGGCACGAGCTTTGCAGTAAATTCTCAACTGTGTGCTTTGATATTATACCCTAATCATTACTATCATCTCCATCTCATCTACCCCAAGACTTCTCATAGCTAGCCGCTAATGTTGGATCCACAAGCCCAACTACTCTGATACTGCGTTTAAGCTTATCTTGCCTAGTGTCTCTCTGATGCCTTCGCCAGGTGTCGCGCACATCTCGTGCTCTTTTCACCAGACCATTACTATTTCTATTACCCTCTTCATCAGGTAGTCCTTCGTCATGTGTCTCTTCAACCCATGTTTTGCTAGCCAGATATGGTGAAGAAGCCCCCGATTGAGACCTCGGGATTTGCGACGCGTATACTGGAAGCGGAGGTGGAAACTCGAGCGCGGTCGGAGATGTCGGCAGAGATGAATTGTACCAGGATGACCTCCGCCAGGGGTAGTCAGATACTGCGCTCGACTTTTGTCGTTCATGCTCACTTGGAAGAGCATCGCAGCTACTTGTCGTTTCGGAATGCGATGTTGTAGCAGAAGACAGTCGAACCAGAGCAAAACCTCTTGGGAGTCGGAACAGAACGCTGCGGTATCCTTGGGAAGAAGAATCAGAGGCTGTTCCCTGCGAGATATGAGAAGGCTTTTCGGTCTCTGTATGTTTGATAGATCCAGCGCGTGACTTGTTGATTCCCTGGCCTTTAGCTTGGGACGGAACGCTGGAAACGCATTTCTGATGGGAAGCCGTAGATCCTTTGGTAAAGCGCGGAGGTATCCCTTCATCAAGGGACGGTTGTCGGTCTCCTCGGCTGATGTGCTGGAGTGGTGTCCAAAGGCTTCTCTTTTTACTTTTCTTTCGCAGGTTCGAAGTTTTTCTTCCCGCCGGATGCTCTGACATCGACTTGTGGGTTCTCGATCGGAACCTTGGAATTGGTATGCAGCCGCACAAAGACAATCCCGTTGAGGTGACAGTCCGAACGCTGCTTCGAGGCCGAAGAGCTCTGCATTCATAGTATTGGTCCGCCAGCACACCATGATAATCTTGCGAGAAGCTTAGAAGTTGCAACCTATCGCTCAGCTCCTCATCTTCGCATTCGTCGTCCAAAAATGGGCTCGTACGGTACAATGGTGGTAGTTTCTTCCCTCGTAATGCTGGAGATATTCGCGTAGTGCTGTCTTCATCTGGGGTGGCAGACCAGTATTCGCATCCAGTCTTCATCTCTCTCGGCCACATTATGCCCAACGATACGTAGGCCTTTGCTCTGCGCAAATCATTTGATGTTTGGTATATGACATCTGCGCACGGTGTTGAAAAGGTAGGAGAAATAAGAGTGTCTAGGCCCTTTCTATGTGACGAAGATCTCGACAGTTTGCGTGTTGGTTGGTTAGATGCAGGGTCCGAACATCCATATACAGGTCGCAATGGTGCAGGCTCGAATTCGCTTGTTTCAGCCGGCCAAGACCAAGACTCTGTCCGTATGCTGCCGACACTGGGAGAAGGTTCTGGTATTAGTGGGGAGCATTCGCGGGGCGCAGAGACCGGAACCGGCTGAGCAGATGGGGTGGTATTCCATTCAGTGGGTGCCATCCATGGAGTGAAGTTAACATCAGTGTCCATTTGCTTCGGCGGCGATGGTATGATCAGGGGGTATAATGTCTGACTACCTGGAGTCAATGGCGAGACGTCGCTCAAGGTGCTTGGATTTGGCGGTACTGTCCGGATGAAGGACTTGAAGGATTCCACGGTTCGGTCCATGCTCTTGAGCGGTGATGACTCCAAGGAATGATGCGCAAGGAAGAAGATAGATGTGTTGCTCCCTCCTCGACCGTCGTAAGTAGCCGCAGATCGTTGGAACACACACTCCAATTACGCACGCTGAGGTGATTCCAGAAGATTTACAAACAAAGAAGAGCGCCATCAAGAGTTGCACGTGGCGATCAACAGGAACGGATCGCTTAGGGGTGCCCTATCGCAAAACAAAAGTCAACAATATTTCTATTTTGGAGCTTACGGAATGAATGCGGCCCCGCATTGGCCCAAGCAAGATCTGTACACAGCTGCTAGTAGAGCAGCTCATTGCGAACATCCACTTTGTTTCTTCTCAGTGAAGTGCTTAAGCATCTGGAGGCCGGGTTTCCCAAGTTCACGATTCCACTTGTCGGCACCTGGGGGACAGACAGTCACAGCTAGGCGCTAGCTCCCAAAGTGGACAATGTGTTGTGCAAGCGCCAGTTCAGGTCAATGAATGGCATGATGGGTGATGTTGCATGAAAGCAGTCTGTTGATTGAAGACCATGGGACGCATGCATCGTGTCAATTCGCGTATTCGAGCAACGCCAAGCCTCTTCGCCAGATTCGTAATTAGCGATCCACCCATCTTCAGGGCTCAGGCCATTTGATCGATACCTGTAAGCTGCACGACATCTCAATCAACAACTATACTCTAATCATGAGCGATTTCCCCACTCATACCGCGATGATTGATAATATGGGACTTATCTTTCAGGCAATAACGTCATCATTGCCCTCGTCGGAGAGACTCGAAAACGCGCCAGTTCACATTGGCCTAGAGCCGGATGAACAACTCCCCGCCCAGCGTTGGGTGTGGCAGCCCATCAGCATCGCATGCACGCTACACATACTTGCGCCAAAACGCCATATCGCATTTTGTGCCCGATCTGAAGAGGTTTCTGTGTAGCCTGATTAGTTCCGACAGCGATTTCCCTGATTTCGGCCGCGCCTTTGAGTGCGACCGTAAGCCAAAGTCTTGCTGCACCGACCACGTTTTCGCGGTGTTATAAGGTGATGGAACAATGTGGTTAGTACGATGGCTTGAGGCTGAAGTAAGATGTCCGGTCGAAAGATGCTACACTGCAATGTTGTCCCGAGGGGTGTATGTGAATACTCCTGCGCTCTGATTCTACGCCGGTCAAATGGCATCTTCGTCCGTTATGTCGTATAAACACGGCTGGCAGCAAGTATATCTAGACTGACGGTCGTGCCAAAAGTGACGATCAGCCAGACAACATCTGATTAACATCATCACTAGCCTTCAACTCTCAGCTGTCTCAGCCTCGCATCTATCATATAGTTGCGTCGGCCTCATTCGCAGCACAGCCCAGTTTCCAGCATACCATGGCGACACCTTCATCACTGTCCGTCCAGGACGAACTAAAACCCGATATAATTCACACAGAGCCCTTGAGCAATTCAGCGTCTGATACGCTCAAAGCTCCTGAGCCTGAGAAATTCAAGCCTGGATGGCGCTTTCTGGCTGCCTTTGGCAGTCTCTGTATCATCACACTTATGGCCGCACTGGATGCTACTTCGATATCAGTCGCGCTACCAGTATGTTTATGATATCCACTGCGCGGTACTGTACTAACACACAGCAGATTATGGCCAAAGCGCTACACGGATCTGCCATTGAAGCTTTTTGGAGCGGAACGTCTTTCTTGTTAACGTCAACCGTCTTCCAGCCTGTTCTCGGATCATTTTCACACATCTTTGGTCGCAAAGCACTGATCTACGTCAGTCTGGGTTTCTTTCTAGCTGGCTCAATTATCCCCGCCGTGGCCGACAACTTCACCGTCATCTTAGTCGGTCGATCCATTCAGGGAATCGGCGGTGGCGGTATTATCTGCTTGACAGAAATGGTCGTAGTCGATACTGTACCGCTCCGTGAGCGGGGAAAGTGGTTCAGCTTCTTCGGAGCCATGTGGTCAGTCGGCACGGTGGCAGGACCTCTTCTCGGTAAGTGGCACACTGCAGATCTAAGTAGTCTGTGCTAATAACATCTAGGCGGCGGCTTCGCCCAGAATGTGTCCTGGCGATGGATATTCTGGATCAACTTGCCATTCCTCGGGCTTGGTGCTGCGTTGATTACGGTTTTCCTCAAGCTCAACCAGAAACACGGCTCCTTCCTGGCGAAGCTTCGAGAGGTCGACTGGGTTGGTATGGTGCTATTTCTTGCCTCAACGACTGGCTTCCTCATTCCAGTCACCTGGGGTGGAGTGCAGTATGCCTGGGACTCGTGGCGTACTCTCGTTCCCATGATCGTCTGTGCCATCGGTATGATCGCCTTCGTTGTGTACATTGAGTACTTCGCCGCCAACCCGCTCATCCGCACCTCGGTATTCAAGAACATGTCCGCTGCCATTCTTTACGTCTCGACAGTCATTCACGGCATCATACTGTGGGCCCTCCTTTACTACATGCCACTCTACTTCGAAGCTGTCAAAGGCTTCGGTCCGATCCTTGCCGGAGTGGCCATGTTTCCATGGACATTCACTGTGGCGCCAGCTTCAGTCGCAACGGGCATCGCAATCGCAGTCACAGGACAATATCGATGGGCAAACCGCGCCGGATGGTTCCTCGCCACACTCGGCATGGGCCTCCTCATCATTCTCAAGCCAAACACGTCTACAGTGTCTTGGATCTTTCTCAATCTTGTTGGTGGTGTGGGAACGGGCATTTTGTTCCCTGCCATGGCTCTGGCCGTACAGGCTTCAGCGACGGCCAAAGACCAGGCCTACGCCGCGAACATGTTCTCCTTCTTCCGTGCGTTTGGGCAGACGCTCGGTGTTGCCATTGGGGGCGTCATCTTCCAGAACCAGATGAAGAAGAAAATGCTTGCGTTCCCTCTACTTGCTGATCTGGCAGCCGAGTATTCACGCGATGCCGCTGGACTAGTCGAGATCATCAAGGAGATGCCTGCGGGGGAGATGAGAGAGCAACTCAGGGAAAGTTACACGGACGCACTCAAGTACATCTGGATCGTCATGTTGGCATTCAGTGCATTGGCCTTGCTCGGCAGTTGGTTCATCAAGGCTTACGACATGAATGGTGCCATGGACACGGAGAGGGGTTTCGTGGACAAGGACAAGGTTGGGGACGTTGAGATGGAGCGGTCCGTCATATAAGAGGCCACATGCGGATATGAAGATTCTTGTTTTTTTCCAAAGCATCAGCGTGGCGTTGGAGTTTGTTTGGTTAGACAGACACATAATGATAACCTCGAGATTCAATAATGTATAGTGTGCCTGGCTACAGACACTGATGTTGTCTCATATTCAGATGCGCCTCACACCTTGTACAAGGGAAAAACTGAACACCCTAGAGCCTACGTTGACGTTGGGCCCTCAAGTTTGCATGTTTTTATCTTGATGTAGGCTCTAGGGTGTTCGGATTTTCCCTTGTATAAGGTGCTCACATGTAAACTCGCCTCACGATCGAAGTCGACGAAGGCCTTATGTGTATTTTTGGTACACAGACGGGTGAGACTTTGCTCGACCGGGTCAAGCATCAACGGTTGGGTCTCAGGAGCGGCCGGGACAGGACGTGAAACACGCCGTCGTGTGTCGTGACCGTTAACACCTGGGCAGCGATCCGGGCAAGGGTCTGGATGGCAGACGTGCGTCATCACCAGAACAACTCATCGCGATCATGCCGTCTACCTATCTTATCAACTGAGTTTGACGCAAGTGGCGAGTCAAGTGCCAGAGTATAACATGGTGGTAGTAAGATGTGACGCAGCAGAAATTACAAATGCCGTTGCATTCACGATGTTGGAGGTCGAGGTCTGGCCACCTCAGGCATCAATGCCAAACGCCTAGCAGTCTCGGATGTAATAAGAAAAGGCGCCGAAGAGGAATATTAGTGAACAAAGCTGTTGTTGAGGACAGTGAAAGACATGCGCGACGATGGTCGCACAAAGGTGATTAAGGATTTGGGTAGCGGACAAGAACATGGTGCTACCCCAGCCACGATGACGGGAGAGTGCGTCGTCAAGTTGTTAGTTGCACCGCCCTGCAGCGGCTATATAGCGGGCGTTGTGCGGTGCGTCTGCTGGGATAAAGGGGCAGGTCAGATGACGACTGCGCAGCGAGTTACGCGTTTCTTTGCTTCGGCTCCCAACAACAACAACCACGGTCGTCCAGGACACTCTCGTGAATGCGACGGCGAACACCCTGCAAGCTCGAATTTGAACGTGTTTGTCGCACCGAATCGATATTCAATCGTCGCGGTTCGCACATGCACGCTACTGCAGGCTCAATCTTAGGACCCACTAGCGCACACGGCCTGCCAATCACGCCAGCACTTGGCGGCCTCTCATCAGCGCACAAGCTCCAGCCCCGGGCGCCCCTTCCCTTCGACGCGATTGACGGCTCTTCTGACAACTCTCCCAAAAAGCAGTGCCACAACGGGAAGCCGGCTCCCAGACACCTCCAAGCACGCGCAACCCTCACCTCAGTCATTCGTTTCAGACAACAAACCAGCAAAGACAGCACACAGCAGCAACCTGCACCTAATACACCCCCCCGTACCATCACCGTCACATTCACCGTGCGCCAAGCAACGCTTCTCCCGGCACTTCCTCATCCGCAAACGCCTGCATCGCAAGAGCGACCGACTCTCGCCCACCTCGTTTCTGCCGTCCGTAATCGATTCCGGAGACCATTGCGCGCCCTTGCGAGGCTAATTGGCAGCTTCACTGGAACCAGCCTACCGGATCCAGCGATCGCGACGACGCTGAGCAAACCGCACCTGCCTCCCCGCCCACCGACATCCGCTCTCATGCCTATCGTGGCCACCCCTTCTTCATAACAGTCGCCTCCGACACTCGCATCCCCAACACTATTCTTCCCATCGACCTCGCTACCCACCGCTGCCATGAAGGAGTCATTCGCTGCCCTTCTGCGCACGGCGGCCGGCAAGCTCACCCTTTCGCTGCTCGTGGCTTCGCAAGCCACGGCCTATAATTTTAAACCTGTCCCAAACCCCAATCTCAACCTCAACGATTTAGGCCGGATAGCCTTCGCTGGAGATTTCGACTCGATATCGCTATACCAGTATGAAGGCCAAAATCAAAATACTCCCGATATTGGAGGAGCTCTCCTTGCACGCTACCCCAACGGCGTCTTTGCGACGATCAATACCACAGATGCCGACATCAAGGCCATGTGTGCGCTCCAGGTCAACGGCGCAGAACGAGTCGTGTTCGCAGGCAACTTTACCAGTGTTGGCGAGCTGGCCACACCTGGAGGCATCGCGCTGCTCGACCCCAACAACGGCAATGTCACTCCACTCGAAGGACTTACTGGATCGGTCAACGCGCTCTACTGCGATAGAGATGGCGGTCAGGTCTACGTGGGAGGAAGCCTGGAAGGTGCGAACTCGTCCAACGCTCTAATATGGAAGAACGGCTGGGAAGACCTATCGTTCAATGGCTTCAATGGCCCCATCCACTCCATCATCCGGTCCAACGACAACATAATATTCGGAGGAGAGTTCAACGGTCTCGGAGGAGGCAATGCATCGATCGTGTCTAGCGAAAACAACACGCAGGTCATCCCCATCGCCACTGCAGACATATCCGCCCAGACAAGCTCCGGCCAAACCGGCTTCTCAGACCCCAAGAACATCGCATGCAAAGCCGAATTTTCCACGCAAGGCGCCGACTCAACATGGCTGCTTGCAGATCAATCACCCGGATTCTGGAAGGCCGACTTTGGCTTCGGTTTCGAGCCGACAAGTATGAAGCTCTACAACACGGACTTCGAGGGCCGTGGTAGCAAGACTTTCCGCTTTACTGCACTTCCAGACGGCGGTATCTTGAACCTGACCTTCACCGACCCCGGAACCGGACAAAAGCGCTTTTGCGACGCCACATGCCCCCTGCCTGAGGGCAACACCACTGCGCAGGACTTCTCTTTCGTCAATGTCGTTGGTATGAACGCTTTCAGGATCGACATCTCAGAATGGTACGGTCAGGGTGGTGGTCTTAACGGTATCCAGTTATTCCAGGACGCCATGTACTCCTATGCAGTCAACGACTTCAACGAGCCCAAGAACTGTGGTTCAACCACGTCAGGATCAGAATCAACCTCCACCGGCTCTTGGCAGGTCTCGCCATCACACGATAGCTCCTCTAGGTATCTCACCACATCTCTGCAGGGCACACCCATCAACACCGAGTCGACCAGCGTCACCTTCCTGCCCGACATCAAACAGTCTGGCAACTACTCTGTCACCATTTACACGCCTGGATGCCAGGGTGACGGCACTTGCGGCACCCGCGGTCGGGTCAACGTCACAGCACAATTGGGCGGCGAGCCCAATAGCGTTGAGCTTTGGCAGACCAACAACTTTGACAAGTACGACGAGGTCTACAACGGCTTTATCGATGTCACCGATGGCTCTCGTCCACAGGTAATCCTTCAACCCGCAAGTGGACAAGGCCCTGGTCCCTTGACTGTCGTTGCACAGAGGGTACGCTTCACGCTCCTGAAGGCTACATCTGGTAACCTGAACGGACTCTTCGAGTACAAGCCTGGTCAGACCGTAGACGCGGATGACGATTCAGTCATCAATGCCGCCGGAGCCAGCCTCATTCCTAGAGAGAAGGCATTCATTACCACTGTCACAACAGGTGATAAGACACTGTATGTCGGCGGATCCTTCAACAGCAGCGACGACCGCAACAACATTTTTGAAGTTCGACAGGGAGCGAAAGAACCCAGCGCACTTCCCGGCAAAGGACTCAACAACCAGGTCATGACTATGTTCCACAACGCTAGTACGCTGTACGTCGGCGGTAACTTCACCAACACGGCGGAGAACAACGTAGCAGGCCTTGGTGGAGTTGCTGCCTTGAACAACAACCAGTGGCAACCCCTCGGAGCCGGTGTAGATGGTGTCGTCCTGTACTTGGTACCGTTCTCGCTCAACATCACGGCCAATACTCCTGAAGACGTGCTCGCTGTCAGCGGATTCTTCAGCCGGGTCAACGCCTTCGGTGACAACCCCAGCACCAGCGTCAACGACTTTGCAGTCTGGGTGCCATCTCGTGGCAACTGGCTGCACAACCTGGATTTCTACTCTCTCGCCATGTCCGGCAGACTCATGACTTTCGCTGATGTTCCCGGAAGTGAACGCTGGTATGGCGGATCTGTGTCATCTGGTGCCCTTCTTGCGAGCGGTACTGCTGAGCTTGAAAGCGGAGACGACTTGTCACTGAGTGCTTTCCCTATCAAGATCCAAGCGCAACAGCAGCAGCAGACTCCTTCTCGTAAGCGAGCCATTGTTCAGGGACAGAACCTCAACACCACTGGAGTCCGTACTGGTACTTTCTACAAGGAAAACGGCATGAACAAGACCATTCTCGCTGGGCACTTTGCCACCAAGGGCGCAGAGGATCGCAACATCACCAATCTCCTCATCATCGATGGAAACGACTCTGACAAAGTAACTGGCTTTGACGACGAGCTGGATGCCAACTCCACCTTTGCGGCTGTTGCTGTCTTGGACAGTGTCTTGTATGCCGGTGGCATGATCAGCGGACAGCTCGACAACAATCGTGTTGCTGGTGTTGTCGCCTATGACCTTAACAGCAACTCGTTCACCAAGGCTCAGCCTCCACCGCTTCAGGGTGTGAACGTCACAGTCAACGCCATCGCTCCACGACCGAAATCCAAGGACATCTTCGTCGCAGGTCAATTCCAGTCCGCTGGCGCCTTGAGCTGTGCTGCGGTGTGCATCTGGAATACCGAGCGTAGTCAGTGGACTGCGCCAGGCAATGGCCTTTCCGGTGACGTTTCTTCGCTCACGTGGGTTGGCGACAACAGTCTACTCATTGCCGGCAACCTCACTTCTGGCACCAACCAGACCAAGATCCTGACCTACGACTCATCAAGCAGACAATTCGCAGTCGTCCCCGGTGCCAACGACCTCCCTGGTCCGGTCACTGCTCTGACCATTGCCAATCGTAACGGAGATCAATTTTGGGCCGCTGGCACAGCAAGCGATGGCACTGCTTACCTGCAGCGATTCGACGGTACCAAGTGGGTGCCTGCTGATGGGGCCATGTTTGGTAGCTCGACCGAGATTCGTGGTATTCAGGTTCTTTCTCTGTCCGAAGACCATGGCGAATCCGATATCATCGACCGCAACCAAGATCTCCTGCTCATGGGTCAGCTCAACATTACTTCGTTTGCGGGTAAAACAGCATCTGCCGCACTTTTCAACGGTACTACACTCATGCCTTTCCTCCTTGCCACCAAGGGCCAAGATGGTTCAACGCAGGCTGGAAGCCTGTCCTCTGTGTTTGTAGAGAACCCCAACTCATTCTTCAGACAGTCAAGTAAGTCGCAGAAACCATTCCCACTATCAGTCTGTATGCTAATGAATCTCAGACAAGCATCTCGCGCTATGGGCCATTGTTCTCATTGGGCTCGCCATCGCTCTCGTCCTCACATTCCTCCTCGTCGTTATCGGCATCGTTATCGAATGGTTCCGCAAAAAGCAACAGGGCTATTCCCCTGCCCCGACGTCTTACCCCGATCGGTTAGGCAATGTAGGACGTCTGCCGCCGGAACAGCTGTTCGGAACGCTCTCGGGACCTCGAGCCCCAGCAATCTAAGCGGTTCTGCCATCCCTGCGATTTTGAGTGCCGATAGCGATAGCGTTGCTTTACAAAACCCATCCAGTGGCCCTGTAGCTGTCACGACTGCGGACAGGGTGACACAAATCCCTGAAATTCGCATTGTAGCCCCCTCCACACCACTTGGGGAAGTTGTACGGTCGAACGAGCCAGGCGATAACCCGGACACTTCCATGGCGGACTTGCTACCGGCGATGTTTCGTATCTCTGATTTCATCAGTACGAGGACGAAGGCCTAGTGGGCTGATTGATATGTTTAAAGTTGGACCAGGATTGATTTGATACCACGCGGCTAGCGCATTGCGCAGCCCACCATTATTTCCATTGCTTATTTCCTTTCTTCCTACACTTTCTCTTGCATTGGTGTTTACTTTGAATACTCCTGTGGAAGAGTTCACGAACAAACGCTTTTCTTTTCTTTATGTATTGGCGAGCGTGAAGGGCGCGTTAGAGAGATATGGAGCTGTAATGTGTACTTCTTCGATGGGATTGAAATCGTAATCAGGGCGGCGGTAGTGGCGGAAGGAATGACGTTGGATGCGTGCTAGTTCGCGCTCTAGGAGAGCTAGGCTGATGTGGGAAGGGCGGGAAACCGGTGTATATGGACAAAGCTTGTAGTCTTCTGGGATGTACGCATCCCGGTGCTATAATATACTCATACTTTAGAGATCCACCGTGCCCTGAGCTTCATTCATTCACCTTTGGCTATACAGAAGGTTTACCTAATTACAACGAAACGCTACGAGAGCTCCACGTCCTCGAAAAGATTCAGATGATCTCTCATTGTCTTGTCTAAGCAGCAGTGAGCTAGACCACCTCTACCTTCCAGCGCGTTACAATCCTGCGCCAGCTAGTAGCCTTAGAGACCACCTCGGTATCAGCCACGCGTAGGTATACCGAAATTTCCAGCTCCAAATCCACTTCAGTATGCGGCAACTCCAGATTGACACGACTGGATGTGCTTTCAAGACTTGGGGATAAACCCCCTCTCAGCGTACATCTGCCGACAGACTCGCAACAATTGATACCTGGAGGGCGAGTGTACAACATCTCCTGTACTACCAGGAGTAACAGCCCATTCATCACTACCCGCCATGGCATACTGATAGATCACTCACCTCAACTCTCACGGCAGACCAAGAAACGCAGAATCCCTCGCGTTCCGTTCGGTGATCTGGTTGGCTGTTGCGTCAAAGTATCTGGCTGGCCATGGCCATTGCGACGGGTCTGGTGTGACGGCGCTTTTCTTAAGAAGAGGCACTTGTTCGAAGAATAGTGTCTTTCGGTCGAACTCGTAGTATAGGTAGAGCGATAGTTGGGGTTCGGGTTCATAGTGGAGTTCTCGGATGGGATCGATCCATGGCTCCCACAAGGGTGAAATATCGGTGGGTCGTCGGGTTGGGTTTCCGTCGCCGAAGAGGGTGAGCTGTTGGGAGTCGAGGGTTAGATCAGTTGATTCTGAGGTCATGGTTGCGGGCTGAGTTGTTTACGTTGTTTTTGTTTGTTCGTCTCTACCATTTGGAGACTGAGTAGAAGGCTTCATATCCAAAGCTTGACATTGTGAGTGAAGGGTGGTGATTGGTGGTGTATGACAACAGAGGAACGTGGCGATACAGTCATGGGATGATTTGACTCTGGTGTGAGATCTACTGTACGAAACACAGATTTCGAAGGTTGAGTTGTGACTTACAAACGGTAGAAGGCTAGTCCCAAACAGACAAGGTCACGTTGCCTCCCACAATTCGAGTGAACAAGTGGAATCGCTAAGTCTCGATTAGGTCACCATTTACCCTAAGCTTCTCTCCTGACTTGCATGTCAACTTCAGTCTTCTAAATAGTCTGCAAGTATTGTATAGGCGTATCTATTTTGTAGGCTTGTGAAGAGGATGTTTACCAGAGAATGGCGTCGCTGTGTCCGTTTGCCCACAGTCCATTTGCGTTGACATCACACCATCTGCCGCCATCACCTACCTAAATACTGCCCTATCACATTCAAGAAGAGACATCGTACCCTATACTCAGATTTCGCAACATCATGCCGTTATTGCCGACTACATTAGCGACAGAACGTCTGGTTTGAGATAGTTGTGTAGACTTTGAGGACTACACCCCAGACTCCAAGCGATGAATCGTTTGGTAAACGCCTACGTACTAGGCAAGGCCATGGTACTACGATAATACATCGCCGGTGAGCCACTCACAACCTCCAGAGTTCCTATCATCCCTTTTCAGATAATCGTACATGTAAGAACTCTCAGGTTTCCATTCACTTGGGTCAAAGCTTGAACGCTGCTTCCTCCGTTACAAAGTCGAAACTCACCATGTATTACCTTCCTGACTGTCGCCTTCCAGCTACACGTGAGCACCTGCACGTGCTGCCTCGCTAAGAAGTAAAAGTCAGGCAACCGCATATCCACATTACTGTTATACGCTCCTGCAAAAGATAACTTACCCAATACAGATCTCTACACAGCCCTCCACTCACACCGATTCCACACAGCCAAATTAAAATATTGTATCACTGGAAATGCAACTCAGAAACGGTAAAGAAATCTCACTGGCGGAATGTCTCACTCTGAAGACAGCGAATGCTAGGTATGCCAACACGGATCTGTTCTTCCCACCGAGATTTAAGCTCACCATGATAGAAACCTGCAAAACCAGCGCGACTCGCCACTGCTCCGTCTCCCCGGAGAAATACGCAATGCTATCTTCGAGTATGCCCTTGGCGGCCATCGCATCAACGTAAAGTCAACGACAAGGGCAGTCATGATAGTCAACACGTCGGAAGGGAAACGAGTCCTCAAAGCACATCTCTTCGCGCTCAGCCAGACTTGCCGACAAACACACTCAGAGTCCGCGTTCATGGTTTTCCGCTTCAATCATTTTGTCGGCCTATGTCACTCGATGTACCATCAACAGCGGACCCCTACAGCACTCTCGCGAGACCAGTGCAACGCTATACAAAGTATCGAGATTTCGGCGTGTTGCCTCGGACACTTCAGCAGCGTATCGGTTGCGACTGTCGCACCACTTCCTGGGGTCCAGCGAGTCACCGTGATGACTAGTCACCAGAGGGGTTTTCAAGTAACGGAAGCGATCACTGAGAAGGTGAAGAAGGTAGTTTCCAAGATCTTTGGGGGTGGAGTGGAGATTATGGTGGGGAGCCAGACGACGATGTTCAAGATATAGGTGAAGGAGATTGATGCTTAGTAGATCCTGAGCTGGAACTATCTGGGGAGTAATAGCGGTAGCGGTTATCTCATCATAGCAGGAATGATATATGTGATGGCCTAATTCAACACACCACCATCTGATGTGATTTGAACTCCATCACCCTCTTGTCTGAAGTACAGCGATGCCATTCTCAGCTAGTGGAGGATCAGACAAAGAGACCAGCCTCCACAGGCGCAAACTTGACCTGATCAGCCTGGATATCTTCCAGCAAATCATTCCCTGGATATTCATCGAGATCAAGGTCAATATACCCTCTTTCCGCCCATTTCCTCGCAGAAACGAAGAGTGATCGCCCATTGACACTCGCATCACTCAGAATCCTCAACAGACACTGCCCCGCATCTTCTATTGTGGCAAACTGCACCCCCGCCTTCTCCACGGCATCAAAATCTTCGTTCGATAAGATACCCGTGCGCACGTACCACGGTGAAATCATGTTGATGCGAGACCCGTAGTAGTATGCTGTACGACGTAGCGAGTGCATGATACCGCGCATCGCATACTTCGACGCGCTATATTGGGGCCCGCGCGGACAGTCTAGGTAAGCGGCTCCAGAGCCGATGAGGACAAGACAAGTATCTGTTTGGGAGGGAGAGGGGGAAGTGCCGTTTTGCGTCATGAAATAGTGGGATGCGAGTTTGGTGGTGAAGAGAGCGCCGTTGAGGTTTACGGAGACGATGTCGAGGTTGGGCTTTTGTGGGGGTTTGGAGGGACCTTCGAATGTGAAAACGTCGTCTGCATGTATGATACCGGCATTGGCGACGACGTAGTCGATTTTACCGGTGGAGGATAAGGAGGCTGCTTCGCTGAAGAGTCGGACTTGGTCGTCCCAGTTTGTTACGTCGCAGTGTACGAAGCGGCAGTCTCTCAGTTCGGAGGCGAGCTGTTGTCCGCGGTGAACATCGCGGTCTCCGAAACACACCTTTACGCCTGCGTTGACCAGTGCTCGGACATATGCTTCGCCGAGACCACTACCTCCTGCCAAAGAGATTAGCTAGCTTTTCAACGAATTTAGCAGTCACTGCTGCTGCGACTATGGTGTTGGGAATAAAGGCTGTGCATACCTCCAGTGATTACAGCAGTCTTTCCTGCTAGATGATTGACATCGAAGTCAATCGTGCAATCTACAGGCCTCGTAGGGGTGGAGCCAGGCATCGTGATATACAGTTCGGAAGATGGTGATGAATTTGACTGAGCGAATAGACGATACATCGAGGACCGACCGACATACTTTTATAGCCCTGGTTCCGTTCCTAGGCTTCAACTCGTATACGGCCATGCTCACGAAATATGATCAAATACCTACCTAGATGGGTAGGAGTCATGGAGTTAAGGAGCGGCTGTGTGCACGCAGCTGACAGATACTAGTGTAATTCATATTTGGCCGCTACTCGAAGTTGACATTTGGAGTTAGTGGACCATACATTTGATTCCGGGTGTGAGGTGACTAAAGAAATGATGTTAACATGGTGCCTGGGTGGCGGCAGCATAAGACGCTAATGCAGCCTGCTGACACGCTGGGCAAACACCGAAGACGTCCAGCCCGTGTCGTCATAGTATAGTAGTCATAATATGTTTTTCCGTGCGACCAATGCAACAGAGATATTGAGATGCTGATTGAATGCGCAAAGTGTGGCACATTGAAGCGCACCCTAGACAGGGCCGAGAATGCCCGATCCACGCGTGGCTAGCGCCTCAGACTGTAACACGTGCATTACTGTGTATCGTTCCTGTCCTTCCTTAACTCCAAATTTTCAGTATAGTAACATTATATCCACAAACGGACGTTCTGCTCAACATGCTCGAACTTGCGTGCGTAAGATGATGCCGTCTCCGTTGCCGAGGTTCAGCCCCACATCTCCCCACATCCCTATGTCGACGGTCTGGGGTGCTACGCGGGGAGGCTGGCGAGCGCGGGTGTATGATGATATGTAGTCTGGATGCCATTTTGGATCTTCATCAAGAGTCTTGGAAGGTAACGCGTACGTGAAACGAACAATGTCGGTCGACGAGAATACCCTCCAGCACCCCACACTACAGCGGACCCTGCGTGGTATATCATCCACGTCAACAACTCAATTTCGCAACCTAAAATACGCATCGATACCGGCACGATACAAGGATTCGATTCCAGACGACAGGCTTGAAGTTGGCGAGGACGGAGTCTTCGACGCTACGCAATTCGGTCCATCATGTCCACAGTTGCGTGGGGCTCAAGCATGGGATCTGACTTTGGTCGGAGATGCCGTCTTGCCTTGCAGCCATGGTCAAGGAGAAACAGAGAAGATGAATGAGTTCGACTGCCTGAACGTAATTGTCACGGTGCCCAAGAATATTTCGAGCGATGCAAAGAGTGGAGGACGAGGTCTTCCAGTATTCGTATGGGTACACGGCGGTGGACTCAGCATCGGAGCAAATAGTTGGCCACAGTATGATCTGCGTCGATTCGTCGAGCGGGGTGTAGAAACTGGGAAACCCTTCATTGGCGTTTCAATGGAATACAGACTCAACATATTTGGTTTCCTGGCGAGCGAAGAGATTGGCGCAACCGGTAATATGGGTTATAAAGACCAGGTGCTGGCTTTCCGATGGGTCAAGAAGCATATTGCGGGTTTTGGAGGCGACCCGAACAACATCACTACCGCAGGCGAGTCGGCAGGAGCGATTTCGCTATCAACCCTCCTCTGCGCGAACGTTGGGAACGAGGGACTCTTTGAGCGGGTTGTCATCATGAGTGGTGAGGCGTCGTTGCGCAAGTGGAGGAACAAATGGTGGCATCAGAAGATGTGCGAAGACCAGTCTGCCTATCTGAAGATCGACAGCAGCGACGTCGAGAGCAGAAGGAGGATCTTATTAGACACCGATGCGGAAGAGTTAGCTCAGAGATTACCTTTGGCACAGCATTTCGCCGCAACAGTCGACGGCCAGTTCTTCACACAAGAAGTCACAATCAAGTCAATAATGGACGGCTCAAGCGTCATACATAAGCCATTATGGTGTAAGGAATTCGTCATAGGCGACACGCAGCACGATGCCCTCGTTCTAAAAGGGCGACTCCTTGACCAGCCCAACAGTTTTGGGCGCCTCCTCAAGGCGTGCGAAACACACCTCTCTCCACTAGAGATGCTCGGACTCCTACAATTCTATCATCTCGATGGCAACGTATCACAGAAAGTCAAGGAAGAGCGCTTGCTAGTACTCGCATCCGAACTCCGCTTCTACCTACCGGCGCTGGCAGCATATCGCGGGTGGAAAGCCCTCTCACCACCAAAACCAGCTTCACGATACCACTTCCACGTTCCCAACCCAATAGATGGTCCTTTCAAGGGCCTCGCAGCCCACGAGCTCGATGTTGCGTATCTCTTGCAGAATTTCGACCCTTACTTTAGTGATAACGACAGGAAGGTAGCACGAGCTATGCAAGACCAGTTCATCCGATATATCCACGGTGAAGGGTGGGTTGAGGATGGCAAGATGTTGGTGTTTGACAAAGATGGTGTGACTGAGGTTGATGATGAGAGGTATGATGAGATGTATCGAAAGAGAAGAGGAGCTCTACTGGAGCAGATCGGAATGGAAAGGTTATGGCGTGTTGCCGAGATGTGGCAGGGTGTGCGGCAGGAAGAAGAAGAGTACGCAAATTCCCCAGGCGACTCGAAGTTATGAAAGATGTTTACGTTGCCATTTTTAGCTACTTTCTGGTGTTTCTTATGGTTTGTTCAAAGCGAAGCCATATCTTGGTCCCATCAAAACAGTCATGGGTTGATACGACACAGCTCACGATACCAATGTCCAAATCTCACTCGTACTAGACAACCCCCAAACCCCTCCCGCCCGATCACCCACGACACCAACAGCCATTCCACTCCTATTGTCTATCATCTCCCACACTTCCGGGGTCCCAGTATACCTCCACAAAGTTCCATCGCCGTGTCTACTATACAACAGGACGCCTACAGCATATATACTCACACTCCCAGCTTTCTCAATAGTCTTCCAACTGGGACCAGCGGTGTTCAACCACACTACTAAGCCATCGCTCTGCAGTTTGTAGAATTCATTGCCACCAACTGCGATGGCGATGTTCTTTGCGTTGTCGTCGACGATGGCCCATTGGCCAGCGTTATGAGGCCACAGGGAGCGAACAAGATACCCGTTCGTAAGCAAATTCCAAAGCGTTTTATCGTCGGTGATGGCTATTTGTTTGGAGCCTGGAGCGGAGGGTTGTTCAATACTGAGCCATGAAGTACTAGAGAGCCGGGCCACCCATCCATCTTTGCGTCGCGAGTACAGTTGGTCGGCTGCGGCGACAATCTCAATGACGTTCGAGTCGGTATTGCTAAGAGCTTGCCAGTTTGATGCGCTACCTGTCCAGCGGAAGGTACCCCCGTCGTAGTGTCGTTGGTAGAGGTTGCCGTTTGCACCAGTGATCTGAGCAGTGTCCTTGTTGTTGTCGGCGACTACCCACGCACCATTTGAGTAGCGAAGAATCTGCCCAGATGAACGCATCTGGTAGAGACCGTCATTAGCCGAAGCAGTAGCTGTGTTGGACGTGACTTGTATCATGTTTGCGATTGCTGAGCCTGAATCAATACGATTCCAAGTCGGGCTCTTCCAGCCGTAGATGCTGTGTATACCCATCTTGTCGTCTGGATGCATAGGGCGTATGCTACCGTCGTAGTAGGCGAACATGATGGCCGCCTCGACGCCACTGTGGCTCATCCCGAGAGCGTGACCAATCTCGTGAACAGCTGTGTATCCAAAGAGGCGGTCGTCCGTCCACTGGTAATCGTCATTGAAGGTTACGTTGATATTCCCAGACGACATGGAGGTACCATCAGAGACCATGGACGTAAAACCGTAACGAGTATCGTCTCGACCAAGGGGAGAAAAGCGGATGTAGATGTCAGCTTTAGCGTTCGACGCTGCAGGTACAATATTAACGGGTATGTAGTTCATCCATTGGGCAAAAGCGGTACTGTATAGCATTAGCGACACGGAGTATCAAATTGGAAGACATAATCGTAGAAATTGAGGGTAGGAGGGAAGTCGAAGGTCAACACCATAGCATACAGAAAAGAGGACACCCAAAATGTGGAAGCTTTGCTTACCTGATCGTGCTCTGCTGGCGCGCTGTAGATAGATCATTCGTATAGCTGTCGAAGCGCCATGTCAGAGTCGTCTTCGCCCACTTCGGGCCCCAGAGTACATATCGTGGCTCAACACCCGAGGCGTCCTCTGCATCCGTCGCATTATAAGGTTGCTCGGTACCACAACGCGGCCCGCTCATCATGTCCATCATCTTATCGCTGAAAGCCCCCGTGACAGGCTCTTTGAGCTTCTTCTGTATCTTTCGTATGGCTTTCGGAAGCTCGCTGTCTGATACGGACGCTCCAGGCTTGAGCCAGCCGTAGAGTCTGTAGAAGTCGTTGACATGCTTAGAGTGCAGCCGTTGGTCGACTGCCGGAGACGGAGGTGGCGTTGAAGATGGCGATACAGAAGTCGCGCTTGGTATCAAAGCGGTAGTGCCTCTCGCGACATGTTGGTGAGGTGATGCCAAACAGCAGCGTATGACTCCAAGTAGGATGAAAGCAATGGGAAATCTCGCCATCATGCAGTTCTCTGTATACAAGACGAAGCTTGAGCAATAAGAATGCGTTTTTCAGTTCGACCTTCATTGATCTCTCTTTTGTATTCAAATGTCACCCAACAAAGGCGTTCCAACATCAGTACAACCCGATTGTAGCGAAGTGGTGTGTAGGCGCGTTGGTGGGGGGCCATGAACCGTGGTCTGAGGCTATCTTCATCATCAGACATGCAGTGCCCAGAATAACTTCCACTCATCTATCATCTTGCGCACTGGAAGAGCAATCGTTGCCGAATCCAAGGGAACGCGAACGCCACTCTACTGCTGACCAGGTACATCCCCTTAACAGAGGCATTGTATATACGGGGATGACAGTGGAATAGCGCAAGCTTTCCAATACCGTGCCGTACTATGGCATACGAACTCGTAGGGAGAATAGTCCAGATTCCCTGGTACGGGTTCTGTGCAAGACATGAGTGCTGATCCATGCAACGTCTCGTCCGTTCTGCTTTAAGGTTTGAATGCTGTGCCACACTGCAACTCGAATTTGAAGTAACGCGTACACCTCGGTGACTCCGGTCATGAGCCATATCTTCACACTTCTCTAAGTCAGCTGAGCCCAATGATACCTTCATTATATAGCGAGTATCAACACGTCATGCAGTCAATCTAGTTGAGCCTCATCACCAGACTCTCCTATGTGCGTCTTGTACAGGAACTTTCGACGGGCGACGATCAGCCGCGGTTCTACTCGAATGTAGATTGAGCTCCTTTACGGGATCACGAGACGTGAGATTGGGGGCATCTAGATGAAACCCGTTCACTTCCAGCCCCCCGAAGCTGAGAGGCTTCACCCAGGGGCCAGATGGGAATCCGTCAACGATGAAATCATGATGCGGATTGTTGAGCTCTTGCACAATTAGCGAAGCCATTGCCACAGCTGTCAATGGTGCACCAGAAGGTGTGATGTTATGCCTGATGCAATGTTCGCAAGGCCTCAGTCGCGAGTAGAACGACCCGTCAACCGTATTCGAGATGACCGCATATTGTAACTATAACAGCTGTAATATACCGAAGGAGTTGGTGGTGACACCTGCGGGCGGAAGATCTGCATCACGTCCATAGCCGGAGATTGGCGAATCTCGGAGCTACGGCAAGCTTTGAGCAATCGACCTTAGAACTTATATCCGGTAAGTGTACTTGACGATGCGACATCTCCGTCTCGCAAAGGCGAAAAGTTCTGGTAAAACCCGGGTGGTCAATGGAGATGGCTTGTTGGGGCGAACGCTACAATAAGCGGCGGGCGGCGCGGTTCGGGGCGCTTCACATGCAGCACTAGATCTCACTGCATTGTTGGTGTAGGGCGGTGATTGGCGATGATTCAAGGTCATGTAGAAGAAGCTGTTGGTGGAAGGATCCATGAGCACAGTGGAAGGACGAAGGGAGATGCGAAGAAGTCGCGTCGCGTGCGACACGGAACGGAAGCCGCGCTAATCCCTAACCGTTTCGCATCAGCATCCAGATAGGCAACTACAGGTTCTATTGAATTGGCGAAAAGCATTCGTTTCGTTTGTTTACCTGCTACATGGTCGGTGATTCCTTTCAAAATTATCCATGAACTTTCTTGACTGACACAAACTATGGATTCGCCTCTACATTGCTTTGAACAAGAGTCATATGTCAGCCTTCGCAAGTTTGTCGCTATTTTGCTTGCCTTGCGCATTGCTATTGTTCTTGAATTGCACGTCGCTGTCGCTCTTACCTTACTCATAGAGCTCCTTCTTGCCTTGCTCCAAGCCTGCAGCATAGCCTCGTTCAAAGCCTTCCCTGCGGCCTTCTTCTCTGGCAGCTATATCTGCTGCCTGGATAAGAGGCTGGCGATATTCCCTCTCTGCTTGAACAACCTTATCAATCGCCCTTTCGAGGATTTCTTGTTGCGAAGTAAGGAGGTCAGCTGCGAGCTCGTCCAGCTTTTCAACGAATTTCTTCCAAGCTGCCTTGACCGCTTCGTCCTCAACAGACACAAACTCGCTTCCTTCATTTGTGTCATCCTTGGGCTCAAACAGAGACTGGGTCGCCGGAGGATCGTCTGCTGTGATAGGCACTTTCCGCGAAGCTGTGGTAACACCAGGCGCGACTGATTCGGGTTCCTGTTTGATCTCGTGGAGGTTCGGCGTTGTGTCTTTGTACTCTTCAACCGTTTCTGCCTCTTCACGCTCTTCGAGAGTACCTTCCACCGTATCCTTATTCTCTCCACTCATGTCGTCTCCATCTGCGTCCTCCTTGACTATGCGTGGGGATTCGGTTATATGACCGGCAGCACGGTCCGTTACAGACGTTCGATCGCGATCAGATGGCGGCTCGGCTAGCTTTGCTGACGGCAACGAAGCGGAACTGGGTGATAGATTCCGTGAGCGCTTACGGGTTGCTTCTCTGGTTGCGGGTGGGCCAGTCATCTAGGGCACTGGACTTGTTGGGGTGGATAGCTCTGACTAGTCTTGTCTTGAGATTGATGGCTGATGTGTTTGGGGATGTCCGTATTCATATAGCGGCTGTTGTGTTTGGAAAGAAGTAACCAGCCTTTTGTGGAAAGATTATCTCGGAAACTTCGAGCGTTTGTCGCTTTGTCAGACCATACTTTGCCTCTCCATATGGATCAGAGAAGGGACTGCTGTGCATATCTCGAGCATTCAGATCTCGGAAGTCTGCGTGAAATCAGTCGATGCACGGAATGATAGCATGCCACTTAATGCGACTTCTATTCAACATACGTGACCTTTTGGGCGGTCATCACCCTGCCTGCCATTCATCACATGCAAAAGCCCGTCGTGTGGTTGAGACAGTCCAGTCCTCGTGGGTATACCGCTGGAGCCAGAATCGATTGATATCATCTATGCCACACTAACCATCTTGGTATGCACACCATTACTCCTACCGACCCATACTGTTGATCATCTCCCTCTGTGTCGCGCGGTCCCGGTTCGTCTGGCTGAGTGATGGGATGCTCCTCAGGTCACCAACAACGTCCTTTGCCTTTCCGAAGTATACCTCCTGCAGCAGGTTGCGCATCTTGAGCTCCATATCCTCGACCATCTTTCCAATGTTGGCGACGTGCGAGGTGTCATCCTCGACCGCCATGTCGGCTTCCACTTGGCGCACCATATTACCGGAGAGGTCAAGACCGCCGAGGGCTTCGCTGTCGGTGCCAAGGGAGAGGATGACGGTGGAGGTGAGCTTGTAGTGCGAGGTGCGGGCGCGGTCTTGGGCGTCGAAGACGTGGATACTGTCCCAGCTGCCGGAGCTCTTGGGCGTGGGGTTGACGGCTGCGTGCATTAGCATGTGATGGTTGTACAGGCCCAAGATTGCATACCCTTCTTCAGCAGAACACAGCCTGCGAAGCCATCGTCCATGTCCCACAGGTACACGCTCGATATGCCGCCCTCGAAGTACCTGTCTGCATCAGCCATGCTTCTACCAGCTACCCCTCCCCCAATGTGTACTCACAGCTCCCGGTACACGTCAAAAGCCTCGTTCGCCTTGACCTCCATCTTACGGACACGATCGCTGGGCGTGACTCCTTCTTCAATGGGCGGCTCGAACTCGTTGCTCCACGGACTCCTCCAGCTGTCGCCGTCGCGGTTGTAGTCGCAGCACAGGAAGTCGCGCTTCGTCTTGGAGCATTTCTTCACGGTCAGCGGTATGTCGACGGATTCGAGCAGGTCCTCTTCCAGCGCGGGGTTGAGCTGGATAATGTGGTCGACATTGCGCTTGACGTCCTTGGGGTTCAGTCGGCGCAGGAGGTCGCTGTCACGGGCTGTTAGCTATGCACACGCGAAAGGCGGGGTAGGGGAAGCCTTACAGGGCGCTGTCAATGGGGTCCGCCATGATTCTGATCCGGGTCTTTGGTGTGTATCGCTCGGGCGTGATCAAGGTCGGGTTGCTTGAGTATCGTTTGGGTCCTAGCCCTGTCCCCTCAATCTCCAGCGGCTCCTCCGTCGGCGATTCGCTGGCCGGGCCACACGAGTCAGGCGAGTACAAGCGTTGGTACCCCATCCCCGCGACGCGTCAGTTCACGCAACCTCAACCCAACTCTCTTTTTCGTTGTTGCTGCTTTCTGCGTTGTCTGGACTGTTGTTCATTCCAGGAAGGGTGTTTGTCCTCATGTCACAAGGTTCATGGCAGCAGCGGCCTTTTGCTCTCTTTCACTCAACATTCGCGACTTCCGTCGACTAGAAAGAACAAACCCTTCCAATTTTTATACAGATGTCTCGACGGCGCTCTGCAGAGCTTTCTGTTTATCATGATAGTTGTCGCAATTCGTTGAATAAGGTCGTTGAGTTGGACAACAAGATGGAATTCCTCCGAGCATGCAAACAGTTGTTTACATTCACTGTCACTTTTCCTCATGAAACAACAAGCAAGAAAGAGCTATTGTCAGATCCTTCACACAATACATATGAAGAGGTGTACATGACCGCTGGACCCTGAACCATCTGCTCTTACAGAACAACACGAAGCGCCGTTCCGATGTCTAGGTGCGGCTCACCTTCACTTTGTCTTGTCCTGGCGCACGTGTACGCGTCCGATGGTAGGCGACCAATAACGCGTGCTCATTTCAGGGTATCGCATCATGAAACTCGAGGTGAGGGCCGCATTTGTCTTATCTGTGTGTGCCGTCCTTCCTTGTGCGCTCACCTCCACTATCCTGCCATCGCGCTAATCCTCCCACACTCATAATCTACCGTCCGTCTCTCTCCTGTAACCTCTTTACAACTTGACCACCAACACATCCAAGCACACTCCGAAGACCCAACATGTCCGACAACGATAACACCGCCGTCGCCAATGGCTCTTCTCCTCAGTTCACCGAGCGCGAGCTTCAGCTCCTCGGATGGGCCATGCAGTCCCTCAAGTCCGGTCCTCCAGAGGTAGGTGTTCACTCTCTTCTCCTCTGTTACATTACTCACGCCCGCTAGATCGACTACGAGAAGCTCGCCGCCTATGCCGGTATGGGCAATCCGCGTTCCGCTAGCAACGCCTGGGCCAAGATCAAGCTCAAGCTCATGACCCCCTCCCCCGATGGCACCGTTCCGGCTACTCCCAAGAAGACTCCTCGCAAGCGCGCCGCCAAGAAGCAGGACGTTGACGGCGAGTCTTCTCCTAAGAAGAAGACTACTACTCCCCGCGGCAGGAAGACCGAGAGTAAGCATGATATTCTCGTTATTCCAAGAAAAACTGAACCCTGGAGCCTGCGTTGTGGTTAGGTCGCCTACTTTACATCTTTTCATCTTGATCTAAGCTGCAGACCGCTGACATATCGCAGCCGTCAAGACGGAGTCCGATGAGGAGGCCCAGACCGGCGGCTCCCCTATGAAGATCGATCCCGCCAAGGAGGAGATCGTGGAGGATGAAGTCTAGAACTCTCTTGCGGCCCTGACATAAGCCATCGTTCCTTCACGGTCTGGTCAGCTTTTCTTTGTGTTTTTGTCAAGGTGGCTGTAGGAGGGCCAGGTGCAAGATGTTCCTTTCCTGGCGAAGCGCACAATGATGGATAAGCTGGCCTACAAACATTCAATAAGGCGCTCGGAGTACTACGACAGCAAGCGTGGTTTTCCAAAAAGTAGCAATGGAGTTGGATTGTTCCCACGATAGCGGTCGCAGCTGCACATCGCGCATCTCCAATGCACACCATTCATCATATCCATCACTTCTGCTTCAAAATCAGTGCGTGATATAACGAGTATCTGTCTGGTTATGGGACGCATAAGACCTTGAAGGTGTGACGATGCACACATATGCCAGCACCGGGGTATTCTAACCGGATATTACCCCAGATTCTTGGTCATGCACAGCTCATATGCATATAGCACGTACAGATCACCCTACAAGGCCCTTCGCGATGCGCATTCCGCCAAACGGTACCGCCGTCACGTACGTAGCACACCCCGCACCTAATCGCACTGTTGCTAGGTATTTATCAGCGCTCCTATCCGCATGTGCTGGATAAACAGGTAGCTATTGCATTCGCAACCACCGGCACCCCGAGTCATAATCGCAACATCTAGATATGGCGCGACAGAAGGGCGAACACAAGAAAGGCATGGACGCAGCGATGTCGTCGCCTATGAAAGGCAAGTTAGGGCTCGTAAGGAATGTCCAGACTCTCTACATGAAGACGGCTAACGTCCACTTGTAGGCACACATCCACAGTACCGGCGTCTTACTGCTATTACTGATTCCTCTCGCTTCCATCGTCATGCTCTATGCAGGCGCTCAGCAGACGCTCCTGCCTGTACTGCACTCGTACTTTCCCAAACAACTCCAATCGTACCTGCCCATATCATCATGGGAAGCCACAGCCAACTCCCGAGGGCCGATGAGTCCGGAGAGCCTACTCAAAGCATGTGCAGACCACAAGTACGCGACTGAGATCATATCTCTCGATCCCCTTTTGATCTACATCAACAACTTCACGTCAGCACAAGAAGCAGAACAGCTTATCAGCCTCGGGTACGCATGCTCGTTTCCGCCTATTGTTGACTGTACATGACAACTGCAAACAGTCACTGACCCTCCCAGCTCCCCCGAATTTGCTGAATCCTTCATCAGCCGCTCACGAGGCAACACTCAGCGGGTGACAGGGCGAACGTCTCAGTCCGCGCCGCTACCCATGGAAGACCCGCTGGTCATGTGCCTTCTCAATCGCGCACGAACGTTCATGGGCTCCATGCTACTCCCCTCCGAACCTTTCAGCATTCCGCAACTCGTGCGCTACTTCCCTGGCCAAAAATATAACCTGCATACGGACTTTTGGCCTGAACACCAGATCACCACTCTGGATAACGGGAGACAGGTGTACTACAACCGCGTTGCGTCTTTCTTCGTTTTTCTGCGCGACAATTGCACGGATGGGTATACGTCCTTCCCTCTAGTCGAACCTTCGTCATCTATCGATCTAGAAGGTCTCTATAATGGCAAAGTAGCTCACGGAGGGATGGAAGGAGAATCTAAAGGCATCAAGTTCAAGCCGATTCAAGGAAACGCCGTGTTCTGGGTTAATCTGGATAAGCATGGCAAGGGCGATAGGAGAGTGGTACATGCTGGGTTGCCTGTGGGCGAAGGAGAGAAGATTGGGCTGAACATCTGGCCTAGAAAATACTTTGGGTACGTGGATGGCGGTGGTGATGATGAGGCAGAGACGGCGCAGGCGGCACGGCAGGGTTGGAGCGGGAAATGGAAGGACTAGGTAAAGAGTATGTCATGACCTTTTTTGGATCATCAGAAACGAACCAAAACATCGCATTTCGCGCATCTCTAACCGTCGAAACAATCTATCGCATTTCAAAACCTTGATTCTTCAAACTACCCCTCCAAGGCCGATGCGCAAGGCCATCCCCATGTATACGAAACAATGACGCGCGTTTCAGGCCATGGCAAATAAAGTGACGCTCAGCATCCGCACATTAACTAAGACAATGCGACGCCGCATCCAAGAGATCCGGTGGCTGCCGTGTAACACTAAGGCAATCATGTAAATTGCGGCGCATCGGTCCTTGCATAGCGGGCTCACACTGCGTGCGTCCATGCCAAACACCTCAGTCTCACAGAGGACCACAACTCGACGGACACAGTTCATACACTTTAGAACCCACATTCGACAACCTCACTCTGCGATCCTCCAAAATACCTGAATTTTTCAAAATGCCACAAATCATCATCACCTACCCAGCCCTCCATATGCCACACGCGAGTCCCGCGCCCTCCTTCCCCGACTACCCCACACTCCACAAATGTCCAATGTACATCGCTCAATTCATCGACCCCTTGATCCGTTCCTGGAATCTGGGTCCTGGCTTCTGCACACGCGACAACTTGTTTGGAGTAAGCTATGTGATTGTTCTTGGCGTAAACTACATTCTCGCTATCATGGCTTTCTTTATGGTCGTTGCTGTGCTGAGGAGGATGATGTGCTGTAGGTGTAGGGGGAGGGATGGGAAGAGGAGAGAAGATATGAGCGGAGATGCAAGAGGTATAGATCGAGCAGAACGGGGAGAGGGGGGTTGGATGGGCAAGGTATGTTTGGGTGATCTCAGGAGGCTCGGATGGGAGTATACTAATGGCTTTTGTAGCAGATCAAAGCTTTTCAACCGATCTTGAGTCCGGTGAGGGAGAAGGAGAAGATGTGATGCTGAGGGAGTACGAAAGCGAGAAGCATCCTGTTTGTGGTACAAGCAATCGCGAAATGGCTCCTTGATCTCGATACCCCAGCGCCTGGTACGATCAGCTCTATGCGGAAGTTTTGGAATATCCGCATATCAGAAGCGGAGCTGGAGCCAATGTTACTAAATCTTGAGCGGGCTTGCCGTGCATTGCGGGCCAAAAGCTAGCGAAGACATATCCACGTCTTCAAGTCGGATTCGTGCACCGGCTATGACTATGATGTGAGCGGATTCGCTAGCGACGTTCTTCGGATTGAGCGTTTACTGGAGTCGAGAAGACCAAGGGAGTGGTGATGCAACCCCCCCACTTGGCCGATATCAGGCCTGAGAAAAGATTCTTGGGCACATGCCGACGGGGTTAGAGAAGAGATGATTGAACTCCGGGTACTGTGAGTGGTTCATTGCCATGAGTTATCTCTGGGTTTTTCTACGTCAGATTATTTTATGAATCACGCTCGTTCCAAAAACTCGTATATGTCAACCATGGTTCAGCAGCATCCCTCCTGGCAGCACTATAAATTTATGTCGTTTGGTGAGGGCGGAAAGCCCACCTTCTTCCGTGTTAATAATTTCAAACGACAGAAATTACAAGATGTCTTATTTGTTCGGACTATTCGTCGCCCTTGAGTTCCTACCGGACCTAAGGCGTCGCTTATACGCCTCGAAGACAAAAAGTCAAGACACGGAAATGCAAACGCTGAGCTCGTTGACCTGCAACACAGGAGGGTCGGGTTCAAATGAATACGACATGCGCGGGGAGGATGGCAGAGTGAAAGAGAGAAGGAAGTGCAGTGAGAAGCGGTTGCCTCGCGCGGCGGACGAGTCTAGAGCCGATCGCGAAGCCTGCAAACGGATCTGGGGAGTGTGGTGGATATAACGTCAATATGCAAACAGATGCTGTTGTTTCTATTCGTATCATGAGGTCTACCTTCGGCGGTTTCAACGACTGGTAGGCACGTCGTCAAGTCCGCGGTCTCGCGGTCCAAGCCTTTCACCTTCACTCCGTGACAGCTATCTGGAGCGCAGACTTTTCCTCAATCATTGAAAAACTCCTCCCTTTCGCATCTTCACCCTCACGCGGCCCGAAATATAGCGCTTTCTCCTCAACCATGCCAGCACTTACATCATCCAATCGCGTACCAGTAGCGCACCTCGACTTTCCTGACTGGCCGCTCTTCTTGATCATCCTCGGCGTCATCATCATACTGCTCTTCCAGATCCTTTTCGTCTTCGCCCTTCTCCGTTGGTCCAACGTACGCGGCAAAGCGCGGTGGAAGCGCCTTCGACAACGCGGCGTTGTCATTCTTGACGGACCGGCGCTCATCTGGGCAAACTCGATGCCGCCTGGGCCAACAGTCTCAACTTTCAACTTGCGGCAGACGCTTCAGACATCAGATGAGCGAGTGGCTCATTAGTGCACCGCTGCTTCACTGAGACCAAAGGAAGATATCGCCAGGTCCAGCGCCGCGTCATTCTCAATACACCTATCGGAACTCAGCTTTTAGAGCAAACGATAGCAAACAACCATGAGTCTCTTCGAACCCAAATCGACGCCTGTCACAGAAGTCGCGAAACAGCAAGCGACTACCTCCGCCACCATCATAATCTTCATCGTCATCTCCGCGACCGGTTCATCAGTCGTGCTAGGGTTCCTCCTGTTCGTGGCATGGTACAGAGTGAAGAAGAGAAGAGAACAAGATCAGGCGGCTGTCGAATTGGTGGAACTTTCTATAATCGAAGCCGTCCTGCAGACATCCCCAACACGACAACGTCAAGAGGTCGGAGCGGCGCACTGAGATACGATGCCATGTACAGATGACACGGACTCAACGTTTGAGCTGGTGAAAATGCAAAGGATGTGATATACAAAAAGGATGGACAGGAAGCTGGATGGTCGGGATGTAGCTGCCCTCCTTGAGCGGGTCTTCCAAGATCGTGCTTGGTAACCTGAGAATGATACTATAACTTGGACGCTCTGATTCCCTTCGAACGCCAGTGAGATCTTGAGCCCAGGATAAACGAACGTGTACCGTCGCGTGAGTCGTGTAGTCTGAAAGCCGGGTCTCCATACCAGGATTGTAGTAGTGGCCCGTCCTTTCTGGTAAGCTCGTGACAGCGCGATAGCGGTCAAAAAGTTGATACAAGCAGTAGCGTGTTCCGCGTGGCGAAGCTCGTGAGATCAGGACAAGGAAAGCGTAAGCCGTTGTGGTTAGCAAGTGCGGGGTTTCTCCTCAGGGCGCTGCCTTTCTCGTACATTTAACACCCCTTCTTCCTCTGCTCTTTTCTTCTACTACTTAAACCCAACTCTGCTTCCACTCAACCCACCAAGTGTCCAAAAACCCATATCAATCAGCCAACTGCCATGTCCTCTCAGAACACTTCCAACTCTGGCTCCGGCTCAACTTCATCCGGCAACACCGGTAGTGGAGGCTACACCACAACCAGCTCCGGTACCAACAGTCAGGTATACTCTTATTCCCCTATTATACTCTTATGCTCTTACTAATGTTGCTCTACAGGGAAACCACTACTGCTCCCGCGATTATGGCTCGAGCGCCTCCAACTCCAACTCCTACCACTACTCCAACACCGATGGCTCATATTACTACAGCAACCCCAACGTAGGTCAAGATCTTGTAAGATGGATAGATTCCTGCTAATGCGCTTCCAGGGTTCGACCTACTACAACGACGGTCAGGGCGGCGCTAGGTACAACTCCGGCAAATAGGCTGCGCACGTCTTGCCAGGCGTCCATATGAACTCGGCTAAGGTCTCGATTCGATGGGTGCGCACTGTCGACTGAGAATGGATAAGGAATTCTACTAGCTTATGGTTATCGCAGACGAGATGAAGTGGACATGTTTGCTCGCATTACCCCTTGTATTTGTGAGACTGTGATGCCTTCTCGAACCTAGGTATGTAAGCACGCTTGAACCACTGGAGACACTCAGCCGGCGTCACAATGACGTGTCCACCGACTTATGTTACATATGTGGCGACGTCGTAATCTCGAAATTGGAAAGAACATGATGCTGTTGAGTGGCAGGATTGAGTAGTGTAGACACAGTAGGAGTGGGAGTGGTGAGCGGGATGAGGGGTCCCGTTAGTGCCCGTGTCCTCCCGAGGTCGCCCGCTGCTGGCATGAACCACACGCACGACATCTATTACAGTCCTGACATCTACAGGCAGCGCATTGCAAAATTTGACATAAATTCCCTGCCTTCTTACTCCTGCGACTATCGGTGATGCAGTCGCATCGCGCTGCGCGGTGGCTGTGTCTCCCTCGACCCAGGCATCCTCACAACCCTCAACGTCGCAAGTCACCTCGATGGAAGAAGATACTCGTCCTTTCCCTAAGTCGCATAGAGGAAAACTACCCCCAAATGTATTGGTATTTTTTGAAGACTAGTACCGGCTAGAGCACGCATCTATCATTGACGAACAACACGCTCATTGTTGTTGCTCGTTATCTGAGCCTGGCTGCCAAAGGACTCTCGTTCATCCAGCTCGATATCGCTATCTGTTCTGATCCACCCTTTGCTCTCAATCCGAGTGCTAACGCGTATCCTGCTTTGTATTCTACTTTTACTGGATTGGCCGTTCGAGCCTGAGGCGAAATTACTTCGGCTGTTGGAGTGCTGTGTTGAGGGGAGGCGAAGAATGCCACCGACAAGGGGCTTGAGCGATGGCGCGCATGCGGCTATGATACCGACGTTCACCTGAAGGAAGCCCCAGAATTGTATATCGTTCGTACTATGATACCGTTAGGAAACGATTTTACTGATCCAAGTAGAGATGTGAAGACATACAATGACTGATCGGGATCACCTCTCTTCGTGTTCTGGACGACCGCCTTGACGATGCCCATGGCCACCGCACTTGACTTGGGTTAGCTTTTGTATCTCAACTGAAATCTCTCTCTACCCAACTCAGGAAACTTACGCGTAGCCCAAGCTCAGAACAAAGATAAGGTACATACGAGTTCTCTGCTTCATCTGCAACCCCATAATGATGGGAATAGGGATGGTTGCAAAGCAAATATCCGTAAACATGTTGCAGCCTGCGCATGATCTAGTCAGCCGCCGAGTATACTAATAGTGGTGAAGTAAAGATTTACTTGTATTCATCAGCGCAAAGCCTTTGTGGATTTTCACAGGCACGCAGGTTGGCTTGAGGTCTTTATTCCAGAAGCCAGCGATAGGTTTGCAAACAGCAGCCCATTCACTCCAAGACACTAGGGTATAGAGGCAGACGAATGCTGATCAGAGTTTAGTAGACATGATCTATTTGCTTCTTTGAGCACCTTAGACTTACCGATAAGCGACCAGAGTATCCTAGTGTATAGCGTGGGAACACCCAGGCGAAGGAGTGAAAAACCGACAGACAATTTGAGGAAGGCCATACCCCCGATACTAGAGACGAGAGCTTGTATGAAGGTCAACTTCAAGTACTCTTGGTGATCTGACTTCTCGAGAGTGTCGGTATGGCGGCCTAAGCCATGCTGGCCGGCTAGTATGTAGGTCACCATTCCACCAAGGAAAACACAAGTCTAAGTCATGCGGTCAGAGAAGCGTTCGAATATGATTCAAGATAGTCTCTCACCGTCGCCGCTAGTATGAGGGCATCGTCCTTGCCAAACGCCTTCACGATGATGAGGCGGGCGTACATGCGCATCCCAACGAAGGTCAGTGCAATGAAATGGAAAGTCGCGGTAACGCCGAGCAGGTATCCTAGATTACTTTCTGCTGCACGCACCGGGTCGGTGTTCTTTGGTGCCATAGTGACGGCAAAGATGAGGGTCTAGCAAAATGAAGTTGTAGGGAGAAGACATAAGTGGCATGCATCCTTTCGAAACCAAGGATATGTTGTGTTACATGCCCCCTTCTTACCTTTCATGCCCAGCAGGATACGGAGCTCTCTGCAACGAGCTCAAAGCACGGTAGCAGTGTTCTAGAAGGTGACATGGCCTCGTTTGTTGGTTCGTCAGCCCGCTTGCCGGGAGATGTGGCATCCATGCGCGCCAATTTCTTGGAGAATCCTTCCCACTCTTTGCTTTTTCATGGAACGACTGTATATTGCCCATAGTGCATGGGAAAGAGACGGCACCAGGCTGCATGCAACCCGCACCTGCTTCTACTTTCAGCATGCACCGGTCCTAGATGCGTTCGCGCACTAATTAATCGGGCCGAAAAGTAGGAATTCATCACATATGAGCCAGCCCAGCGCAACGGTTCGACGGGTCGACGGGTGGCTAATGGTCCGCTGCGCGCATGAATGGTCTCAACTTGCATCGAAAGCCGAGCTCGCTTCAATGGTAAACGAGCCGACATGTTGGTGCTTGGGGGTGGCAATACGAGAAGGATCAGTTTAGGCTGAATAGGCGAAGACAGAGCTGTGAGCCTGTGAAATCTGTTACTTGACTGCCAATGGGCTTGTTGGATGACATTGCGTGGGATGTGGGAATGTATCTGGGTACAAAAGGCTTTTGGTAAACAGCGGCGCGGTCATGGGAATGTGAACCGGTTGTTCGTGGGGCGGCAAATACTAGGAACCATTTACCACTGTCAAGGGTTCTTTCCCGTCTCCGTCCCGTCTCGCGTTCACCGCAGGAAGGCGCCACTCTTACGCGACCCTTTGACGATCCCATGCCGCAGTCAGATATAGTCGCATGATGTGGGACGGCTTCCGATTGGTCAACGACCAACATTCTACATGTGTATGCATATGTCATTTCGATCCAACACAATCCTATAGATCCCAGAGCATAGGAGTGCCGAGTTTGCTTCAGGAGCCTTTAGATCACCCAGCTAAAAGGTCGACAGATGATCCTTCTGTATCGCATCGCGGGAGGTTATCACTACCAAAACAGGCCACCGCCGTGACTGCTGTTCACTCGCCACTCTAAGCGATCGATGGGCGACCACGGACAGTGCCGTGCTCTGGAAGCATGCACTTCCATCGCCCTGACATGGTATAATCTTGGCAGCATAAAATTCCGCATGGCAATATCCCACGACGAGCGCTACCAGCCGTTCAGTCGCTACTCCGAGAACAAAGGCGTGCCTAGGGAGGTCGCAGGCTAGCCTGCACCGCGCATCCAGTACAAGCTATGGCCCCATAGCAGGACAGTCTTGGGCTACAGAGCGAGAAGGATGCAGGCTTTCATTAGGCGCGCCGATATTTTAAGCCGCGTTGATCAATCTGTTCATCTGGACTCGCTTCAGAGCCGCTTCTTCTAATATCGGTCCTTGGAAATCGGAAGTACGCTTGCGGCGAAGGCCTTACATGAACAAGGGTTGCATTCGCATTGGATATAACCGTCGACTTCGATTCAGATCTTACTTCCTTTATCAGTCAGACCTTGCACATAGCGATCGCATCACCATCACCATGCGTCTGTTACAAGCTGTAACCGCCGTGCAGCTGTTGGCTGTAAGCCTTGTGGCTGCTGTTCCCTTTGACTCGCCCTCAAGTCCAGTCATCGATATAGACCCTGCAGTGGACCCTCTCGAGGCTCTCGCCCAACTACAGCAGAGCGCATACGAGACGCTTGAACAAACTGAGAGTGTTTCAAAGAGGGCGCCAAAAGGTTGTTCCTTGGCGAAGACAACCATTAGGAGGGACTGGTAAGCTTACCACACGCATGAATTGGTGCTGGCTGACCTCGAGAAGGGATCATCTGAGCAAGTCAGACCGCAAAGCGTACATCAAAGCTGTCCAATGTCTTCGAACTTTGCCAGCCAAGTCTGACAAATCGTGGGCTTCAGCAGCGAAGACGCGCTTTGATGACTATGTCGCCATCCACGTGAACCAGACCTTGGGTATTCATGGAAATGGTCTGTTCCTCACCTGGCACCGCTACTTTGTCTGGTCGTACGAGCAAGCCCTCCGAAACGAGTGTGGCTACAAGGGCTACCAACCAGTCAGTCCCAAACACTTCGAGTGATTCTTACATGTCTAACTTCTCTAGTACTGGAACTGGTTCGCACATACCGACAATATCTACAAGTCACCTGTCTTCGACGGAAGTGACACCAGTCTGGGTGGTGATGGCGAGTTCTTCGCACACAACGGCAGTCTTGCCGGCGCCCGAACAATCTCCATCCCCTCTGGAAAAGGAGGCGGGTGTGTCAAGAACGGCCCTTTCAAGAAGTGAGACCATCGCATAGCTCAATCTTTGCTGAGAGCTAACAAAGTACAGTACGGTGGCGAACATTGGTCCAATTTCTCCTGGTATGCAAGGCTTCCCTGATTTGGGCATCGACACCAATGACTACAACCCTCATTGCCTGCGCCGAGACATCAGCCCTTACATTCCCAAGAAGTGGTTCACCACGGCCAACTTACTGAATGTAACTATTGGTAGAGCTTCTCAGACGCATCGCGACTTCTGGGTCGAGATCCAAGGTCGCTACCCAGATGGCTTCCTCGGTCTACACACCTCAGGTCATTACACCATGGGTGGCGACGGAACCGACCTCTACTCCTCTGTCAACGATCCTGTCTTTTGGCTCCATCACGCTATGCTTGACCGAATCTACTGGATCTGGCAGACACTCCACCCACGTGAGGCGAACGAGGTGACCGGTACTTTGACCTTGTCGAACAAGCCTCCAACACGCAACGCCACCATTGACGAGCCCTTGGTCTTGGGAGTTAACGGGAAGACGGTGAAGATTCGCGATGTGCTCAATACTCTGGGCGGGAGCCCATTGTGCTACATCTACTTGTAGACAGGCTTCCTTGTACGTTTCTAGTCTGTGGTAATGTAGTATCTGTAATTGTCCATTATTCAGCTCGGTTATCTATACCCGTTGAGTGTCTCAGCCCGTTCAAGAATAAAACACTTATTGGAAGTAAATAACCTATAAGTCTACGTTACCCTAGAGATTGGTTGACTTTCGTTCAAATGATAATAATGTAAACCACAGAGCACCTGCTTGGTTCCTTCCTTGTACGAGGTGGTCTTACATGTAGCTTAGGCGTTCGATCATAACTACACGGGTCCACGGGTATACCCACCAATCCACAAAAGCAGCCACACAACCTTTCTCGTATACCTCCTCTTTCCCTGCATCTAACCTTCCTCACCTACCGTATGCAGTAGGTATCGAAAGCAGGCGCCAAACGGTTATATTAAAACCTTCTCAAGCCTTACCCACCATCTTCGGCGATACGTCGGAAATAACACTTCCTCATCATCGCTCACTAAACTCGCGCATTGATCACAGCACTCGATACGGCAATAACGGTGAAACGCCTTCATCCTCGCCGATATTTCTCTAAACAGTAACCATCGATTGCAGGCTCTAAAGCTTGGCCGCCTCATAGTTACCCGTTAAAGAAAACTGTAGATTATAGATGCGGAGGCTTGGTAATGCCAACAGAAAATTTGGGTTGCTTGTTTTGCTTGCCCAGGTGGCTCACCGACTTGTGCCCGCGGAAGGGAAGGTTACGCGGGAATAAGCAAGCTTTTTTCTTTCTTTCTCGATGACGCGCCAACGACACGTCGATGTGGATTCTTGCCAACGAAGAAAAGTTACTGGAAAAGGTAGGCGTGGAAAGTAGGCGTTTGGCTTGTCAGACTTGGTGTAGCTTGGTCGTTTCTTAGGGAGTGGATGCGTTTACGGTGTTGGGTAGGTGTTGAAAGTAGGCGTATGAGAGCCTCATATTTTTCCATCGGTGAGGCTGCAAAACCAGAAGTCACGTGTGATCCCTCTTGTTCTGTTGATCGCTATGTGTCTTTTCGTGAGTATGCACTTGCCAGTTTGTTGGCATTCTGAGTAGTCGCATCCAGGCACGATGGTAAAACGCGCCGAGTTGAGGAACACATAACTTCTACTTCTATACCAATCTATCCCCGCCTCTTCCTTCTCGCAACGAGCATCAGCCTCGCAAACCTCGTATCGCCTCTCTGCGCTACAAATGTATCGCCATCGGCATCCTGCCTCGAATTTTCTCCAAACTAAACACGCCTCCGCAAGCGTCCCAACGTCTCAAACACTAAAAAGCAACACCAAACATCGGTGTGTCACTTGGCCTACCCAGACAGGCAATCATGGAAAGTAGGCGTATTCCTTCGCTTCATCTTGCATGTGCTCAGATCTCGGTACGAGTCTACTAGATGTGCAGAAAAGCAACCAGCACTTGACAAGCGTGTTCCTTCATACCTAAGCATCTGGTGTTTTGTCTCAGTCGGGTAACTGTCGAAAACAGGCGTATTCCTTCGCTTTATCTTGCAGATTCTCGAAGACCTAATGCAGACTACCATGGCTAGAAAAGAACTGTCCATCGGGTCAGGTTAGGGCGAGTGCTGGAAGAAGCGGTGGGTTGATGGTTTTGGTAGTACATGTTACGTTTTGGGAGAACGTCGAAACTGCCACATCTATTGCAAGCTTGCAGTCGTTCGATGAACAGATTTCGAATCGAAGTATTCTGAGAAATTGGCACTAGGGATCAGAGACAAGGTTCTCTTCATTTTCCAATGCCTACATTATTTCGCAGTCTTTGTGATCGCGTCTCTCGACGCATCACCTGCGTGTCCCGTGAAGTAACTCATCGTTCGTCTTTCAATTTGGTACAACATCCACCACGTCACGTTGTTTCAGTTGATGGGTGTTGTACCAAACTGAGAGGAAACTGATCAGGCCCAAGCTACTCAGTAAAAGCCCGGGGATGAACAGCAGTATATGTTCTCCTCACTCCAACCGCCTAATCTCCACTCCATCATATACCCAAACCAGTAACCATTGAAAGCAGCGCTATCGCTCGTCTCGAAACTTCCAAGCGTCTTCACCGTCCAGTCCGCAAGTAGTAAGCCGAAGGCGAAAAGCCCCCCTCAACCATCATCACCACCACGCAACAACACCCAAAACCCGTAGGTATGACGAGCAGCACCACGTCGGGAGCCGCACTCAACGACATCCGCGGACAGCAATCTCGCATCCTTCCTTCCCCGTTGAGTAACTCCAGCATCGACTGTAGAAAATAGGCGTATGTCTTCTCCTCACCTTGGCACAAACATTTATCGGGTACCTTTCCCAAAACCACAAAATATTTCTGAGTACCACAGAAAAACAGAGTACCCAAGAGTCAAGACGACGAAACCCCTCACAGACCCCGCTGTGGCATGATGAACCCCTCTCGCACCCCCTCTCTTGCTGTTAGATTACCCATTACCCCTCTAGGTAATCGTGGAAGATAGGCGTGTAGCTTAACTAAAAGCTTAGTAGTCTGAACGCGGCACGGTTTGCAACGAAACAATCTCTTTACTTTGTCTTCCGCCTCTTTCCGCTTTCCTATCTGGGTAATGTGTGGGAAATAGGCGTGTAGCTTCTCCTCAATGCTTAGCAGAGCTTAATTCACGCGATACGACCGGATGCTCGCGGATGGAAGATTTGGAGACGCTGGAGTGGAAATGAGGAGGCGAGGCGAGACGAAGGTCGGCCGAGATGACGTAGTGGGGTAGTAAGACCGCGGCGTTAGGATGGGGATATGTCATTGCGCGTGGAACGACGCGATGGATGCCGCGGAAGTCACGTGTCGCGCACGGTATAGCGCAAGGGACATGGCAAATGTGTTGCGATAAGAAGAATTCAGATATGCCTGTATCTGGCGTTGCGCGTGTTCAAGATATAAAACAAACGCCATCTAGTGCCGTCGATGTATGCCAACTCAATCATGCCAAGTACGCCTAAGCTATGCATCAAAACACATGTACGATCTAAGAACAGCATGCATCTGCGCGTCTCGATTCGAGAACGAGCTCACAACTCGTCTCGTCTCGGGATGCGAATCTCCCAACTCCTCGGGCCAGGCACGAAACCCATCCACCAGTTGTAGACTCTCCTCATTTCGAGAATAAAGATTTTGGTACTATTTCATCTGTTAGTTTGGTGTTTCCATAAGTTGTGGTAGTTTCATGACTTACAATCGCCCGGGGAGCTGCGTCCACTGCCATAACACGTAGTAGAAGGTTCTCTTGACCAAGTGGAACTCGGCCTTCACCTCCTCCCATGCCGTCATTTTCCTCGCGTCCCAGTCTCGCTTGAAATTTGGGATCTTCTCTCCGCCAGTCAGAATATCAATTGGCTTCTGCTCGTCAGAGTCTTCGAGCGCTAGTCTGGTCTTCAACACTCCTTTGTCGGTCGCCGGTAGTGCAGGAGCGACGTCGCTGGGCAAACCATCGCGCTCTTCGATCATGCGACGGAAGTCTTTGATGGCAGACAGTGAATGCGAAAGACGATTCATCGTGTTGATGAGAGCGACAAGTTCGGTGCGGCGAAGCGGCGGGTCCTTTGAGGAATCGTTCTCGTCGAACTCGAAGAGCACCTTGAGCGCGGTGCCGTAGCCATTCGTTTGTAGTTTACCCCAGAGTCGACACTTGTCGCATCCCACGCAGTCCATGATGCGACTAACATTCCTGAATCGGTTGCGGAAGTCCTCCTTCAATACCATTGTGTCTGGGTCTTGGAACATGACCGTCTCGTCGAAAATCTCGGGACCTGAGGGAAGGGCGGAGGCGAGGCGGAGGACCGAGTTCTTGGTACGGAGATCTTGTTCGGGGTCTTCGGAGCAGAAGGAGTAGTCGGAAATGTGCTGCCTGATCTTGCCTACAGCCCGCATGACGAGGGCGTAGTTGAAGTAGACGTTGGAGATGCGCTCGGGATAGTTGTGAAGGCGTTGCTCGTAGCAGGCTAGGTTGGGGCCCCACTTTCCTGTTGTCTGGTTCAGGTAGTCGTAGCAGAGATGCGTGGATATGGACGCGTGCATGCCAGAGATGACGCGGTGAAAGACGCGCTTCTCTAGACAGGTATCGTCGAATTCGACAGGGTCGAGGCTATCTACAGGAGAACCGTGAGCAATCGCAGACTGAACCTTTTGCTTCTTGCCCTGTTCCTGCATGACGTTGCGGAACTGATTTGCGGCATGCAGTTGTTGTTGGTTTCCAAACCCGCCAAAAGGCGATCCTCCAGATGGTGATGAACTGCCAGTGGAGGGTGCATTCTTTGGAGGCTTACTGAAGCAGTTCTCCCGGTATATAGCCTCCCACACCTGCTGGGCTCCGACACCCGAGTATCCAGTGAAGCGCTCTGGGTTGTCTACAAGCGACACGTAGTCGCCCTTTGCAGTCGCCGATTCGTCGTCCGGTACGCAGTAGTCGCGCTCGTCGCATTCGTCATCGTACTCGACCACACAACTCTCGTCCACGTTGTCGCCCAGACTGCCGTGTAATGGCCGTTTCCTCTCCTCCCGTTGTTGCTTCTTTCCCGGATGTTGTGCTGTAGGTCCTTCCAGCTTGCCTAGTTCTTTTGCGCGCCAGACGAGCGGTATGTCCTCCTCGTTGTCCAGTGTATTAACCGCGCATGCGACATTTCCGCACATGCCGTTCTCGTCGTCCCAGAACGGACATTTCTTGCTGTACAAGCTCAATCGGTAATGCGAAAAGAAGTCGGTGTTTTGCGTGATGGACTGGAGGTATGGGTGTATGGCTTCGTTGAGCTGTTCAAGGGTATTGTAGCTTACGCAAGCGTCGGAAACTATCGCACCAGGCGATATCTGAAAAGCAGTCTTAGTATTTGAGTCTCCAGGTTGCGCTAGTGGAGCTTTCGACTTGTTGCTTACATCGCAGACGTCTGACGGAGGACTACTCGACTTGGTAGCATGGCTCGCAGCATGTGAGCTACCCAGCAGCGAGAAGACTGCTAGGTAGAACACCTGCGCGGCGGAGCGCATTGTGGTGATGGTATGGTGTGGCTACCTGAGTCCTCCAGTCAGTGAACGTCGGCGACAGCGTCTCCCAAGCGGGTGCAAGAGTTGGAGACTTACAATTACTCGTATCCTCGGTATATGAGTCTCTCCGGTAAATTAAATGCCGAGTGTACGTGTGGGGTAGGCAAAGAGGCCAGCGTGTAGATTGTCGAAACCGAGTTGGCGCAAGTCGGAAATCAGACCCTGGACGCAGTAAGAAGTTACGACTCAAGGCAATCTAAGATAAATGAAAGACAAAGCCTATGCCGAATTCACGAGAGGCCAAAAGAGTGAAACGTGGAAGGGACAGATATATTGTATTAGATCAGACCCGTGGCATCCCAGGGAATTGTAATCAGTCGTCCATCGGGCCACGGTTATAGCAATGTGGCCAGTACCAAAGGCTGTGGCGGTGACATGCCAATTGGACCCTGACATGACGCGCTAGCGGGAGGCTCAACGGACCACTCTTTCGTGCGGCTCTGCAAATCCACTTGCGCGTGCTAGATATCCAAAACAACTGCATCGCGTATCCTAAGAATAGTTTCCTGATAACGGCCGCTAAATCTTCGACATGGCTGAACCCACCAGAGCGACAGGGAGTTGGACCGATGCCTTTCCCGCCCCACGTTGCACCGCACCAACTCTTTCACGCGAAGAGGCCCTGTCACATATCTCGTCTCCAGACTTGCTCATTGTCGATGTGCGACGCACCGACTATGAGGGTGGGACTATTAGGGGTAGCCTCAACCTTCCCGCCCACTCTTTCTACATGAACCGCGGGGTATTGTACGATTTGTGCAAAAGGGCAGGGGTCAAACGCGTTGCATTCTATTGTGGTCAGTTCTTCACCTCATGAACATGCCCTTGTTGACGCGACATGGCGGAGATGATCGTGTGTTGGTGGCGTGAGATGCGTACCACATGACATCGTCATTTGTGAACACAAATAAGATGGTTCTACGAACACACTGACACATCGTAGGCGCATCAAATGGAAGAGGCCCCAGGTGCTCTGGCTGGTTTGCAGACCACATTGCGGAGAAGGGCGATGATCAGATCACATCGTTGACACTTGGTGGTGGCATCAAGGGTTGGGTGAAGGCTGGAGAACCTTACACACAACAAATGGACGGCTTCGAGCCAGAGTATTGGAAACAGTTCGAATGAACATGCATTGGATTATCTAAATATATACGGTCGTAGGATAGATTCGATGCCTCATCCGACATCTAACAAAGCCTTCACAGCCCTCATCTGTTACTCATCCGAGTCGTCGTCTATGATCCGCCTGCCTCTTTTTCTTGGAACAACGGACTGGTCTTCCTCCAACTCTGAATCAGAATCAAGAACGACAGCTTCCTTCCTGCTCGCACCAGCGCCATATTTGACAAGCGGTACATCGTCGTCACTATCGCTGCTGACAACTGCATCATCGTCCGTAATGTCGCTGGTAAAGAGCTTTTCGCGTCTGGGGGTCCGTTTTGGTTTGGTGGCAGCTTTGACGACTGCTTGCGTCCCCGCCCCGACACCAAACATATCAATGCTGGGCAAGCTAGATGTAGGCACTACCTCTTCCTCCTCCCCTTCAACGATGAAGCTAGCCAGCTCCGACTCGTTCTGCCATGCCAGAGGGTCCTCCGGTTCATCCGCACCTAATGTGTCGTCTGAGCCAATTGTGTCAGCTTGGGATGGTAGGCGGAAACGGGGGTCTGTCGGTGGTGGAGACGACTCATTGCCTTCCATAGCGAGGTTGGACACGCGCCAGTTGGGTGTTTTTGTTATCGGTGTTTCATCCAATACGTCGTGGGCATAAGTTGGTGTCTCCGCTGCCGGGTTGTCTTTTCGTGCTCTACCACGAGGTGCAGGAGTTTTAGGGGTCTTCGGAGTTGCCTTCTCTTTGGGTTTCGGCGCAGGCTTTTCTTTTGGTTTTGGTGGTGCTTTCTCTTTTGGTGGCACCTTGTCCTTAGGCTTCGCCGGTGTCTTTCCTTTCGGTTTCGGGCCAGGCTTTGCTTTTGCTTTGGTAGTTGGAAGGACTGGTGAAGCGGGTTCATCGTCTTCCCACATGTCTTCTGCGATGACTGGCGCTACCTCGGTATTTGACACAACAAAACCATCGTCTGCGTCTGGTTCGCAATCAGAATAGTGCAGATCGCGCTGGAACTTTTCCAGACGGTCAGTTCCCATATCGTGCATGCGTTGCATAGTACCGGCAAAAGCCCGTGTGACACGACCTGGCCCGACTCGTCGGGTTTTGTAAGGCAGGGTGCGCTGTCGCTCGGGAAATTTGCTCAGGTCCAATCCCCCAACCATAGGAGCGTCATCATCGTCGAAGACTGTCTGGTATCGCCTCTCAAGATCCTGGATCGCTGAGTCGTCCAACAGTACCGACTCCAGTTGTGGCATTTCAAAGGCTGTGTCGCTAGGATATATTGGCGTAGCAGCTTTCTTCCCTCGACCCTTTGGTACAATTTCCTCGCCCATACGGCCTGCAGTGACGAAGCCAGTGATGACATCGTCCGGCATGTGGAATTTCTTGGGAGGCTTCTTAGTCCGCCTTCCCTTTTTCGGCTCTGGAAGCCAGTCTTTCTGAGAGTTTTCGGCGGGGATTTCTACCGCGCGTCGGTCAACGACTGGCTTGACGTCTGGTGGTAGAATCCTGCGAGATACATCGTCGTGGAAATTAAAGTGCCCTCCATCTGCAATAAGCTCTTGCATCTTGAGGTAGCTGTCGTTTGCCTTGTTCGCGTCATTTTCTTCTTTGCCTTCCATCTGAAGCATCACGATTCGTCCCTGGCGTTTTCGACCTGTACGGCCCATGCGCTGCAACATGCGAATCGGCGATGCTTTGGAGTCATAACAGATGATGAGATCGACCTCGCCAATGTCGAGACCTTCTTCACCAATCGAGGTGGCTATCAACGTGTTGAATTCGCCATTCTTGAATTTTTCGATAGCCTCCAACTGGTCCTTCTGCGACATACCTTCCGAGTTCTTCCCGTGCGCTTGTCCGACGAAGATGCGTGGGCGAATCATCGGCTGGTGTCTCTTAAGGATGCGCGCGATTTCTTCGGCGCTGTCACGAAAGTGGGCGAATACCATGATTCTCGTCTGCGAAGGGGGCGCGCCATCGACGTTTCGGCCATCGCCTGCGTTGACAAAGTGGTCCAGAATAACTTGCTGCAGATACTCCAATTTTGGATGCCCAACAAAGTTGTCGTCGTTGATCCACCCGTGGAGACGCACCATCAATTTCTTCCAAGCGTCACTATCGAGGATCTGCTTCTTGTACTTGGACTTTGTTTTGGCAGCTTCATCCTGAAACTCCTTCATTTTGATGTAGAAGGGTCCCATGCCATGGTACTTCAACAAATCCATTCCGTGTGAGATAGATGCGAGGATTGCAAAAATGGTGTGAACCGTGCTTTGAAGGCCACGGTTGGCGTTTCGGCCGACCTCTTGGAACCACTTCTTCTTGGCTTGCTGGCACCCAAAAGGCGTCAAGTCACGGGGGTTCTTGCTCCAATAAGCGTTGAGTCCAGCTATCGTGTTCACCAAGGGTTGTAGTGCTTGGCTGTACAGCTCCATACACATCTCCATCTCGTCCGTATTTTGGAAGACTTGCTTGTCAATCTTGCGCTGATGAACATAGCTGCAGATATCCATAGAGTTCTCTGTTCGAATCTCTACTTTGGAAATGTCCAGACCGTCGATGACTTTCTGGACCGACTCAACATCAGCACCAGGTGTAGCTGTTAGAGCTAGTACTCGGAAACTCGTATTAAATCGGCGGAGGAAGCTGACAACCTCGACGTATGCATAAGCGCCGGTTGCCCGATGAGCTTCATCAACAACCAACAGTACAATCTTCTTGGGATCTGCGTATCCAGACTTCAAGTCGTTTAGGAGTGTCTGAGGCGTCATGAAGAAGACTCTTTTCTCTTTCCATTCTTCTGCGCGTAACCCTGTCGACACGCCTCCGGTAAGCATTGTGGTGTACGAGCGCGGAATACCTGCGATATGGAAGCAGGCTTCTACTTGCTGTGCCACGAGCGGCTTGGTTGGAGCGACAAAGACTATCTGTGCTTCGGTCGTCCATCGAAACCAGTTCAGAATGATCGTAGCTGCGATGAATGTTTTACCCAGACCAGTCGGAAGAGCTACGAGCAAGTTGTGAAAGAGACCTCTCTGGACGATGTTAAACTGGTAGTCTCGGATAGTTCCTAGGTTTGTCGGATACACCCAGGTCTTGATTGCTTCTGGATCCAGCTTGTGGTGAGTGGGTGGCTCTGCCTTCTGGTCGACGACGAAATTGTAACGCTTGTTCACTTGGGATGGGGCAATTGTACTATCAACGCCCGCGCGGCCGAACAAGGTAGTTTGTCGTAGGCCAGTGAGAGGTGCAACCACACGCTTTCTGGCCGAGGTAACTTGTACATCGTTCTGCTTCTGTGGCGATGAGCATGAGGAGGCAAAGGCGTCAGATGGAAGATCTGCTAGGTCTTGGGTGAAGTCATAGGCACCTGTTGCCGTTGCCGTCGCAGCCCGAACTGGTAATCTTGGTGACTCGTCAATGTCGATGTCGACATCGCCGAATGAGTCTGAAAGAACTGGAGAAGGCGGCGCTTGCGGTGCGGGTCTAGATGATATTGACTGTCTACCCGGTAAAGACATATTCCTCGTAGCGTCCAACCCGGTCTGTTTCGTAGGTGCCGATGGCTTATGCACGCCAATCGTGGTAGTAGGCTTCGTCCATATTGCTCCTCTCGGCTTCCACGGTGGGGAGTCTGTTGGAGGTGGCTGCGTATAGAACGTGTCTGGCATTTCGAGGTTGATGGTGGATACGTGAATGCGCTCTTTCCGCTTATCCGCAGCATTCTCTTTGACGGGCGATGCATCTTCATCATAGCTTTGCTTCGACTGCGCTCTCTTCTTGCGACTTGCAGGCACGCTCTTTGCGGGTGAGACACTCTTGCTGCCTATCTCAGACAACGTCTGATCGGATTCATCAAATGCGTCTCCATCCTCATCAGACGATACGAAAGGGCCTCGGCGACGTCCTCGTTGTGCCTTGCGCGGAACAGACTCCGCTTGCTCATTTACGTTGCTGATCTTTCGCCGCTTGGCTGGCCTTGGTGAGGGCGGGAAGGCAGGCGTGTTCTCTTTCTCGGCCTGCGTTGCGGCATCAAGAAACTCCGTATCGTCAAACTCATCGCCGTACTCATCACTGTCGTCCATTGCGCTGGTGTATGAGAGGCGGCGGCGGCACTTTATTAGTGGCGTTGTGAGGTAAATGTCACGACGCGTCGTTTTCTAGCGCGTTTTGGCGCAGATGGATGGGGCAGGTGGTGGACCCCTGCAGCCCAGGCTACCACTGCTAAGGTTCAAGCCGACGTGCATTCAGATGACGCCGCCGGCCCGACAAGCTTTACCACACGGGGCATAGTCGAAACCCAATATAAGCGCAACGGAGCCACTACTCGCCAAACCCCTATGTAATGACTAGTAGTGTATCAGTGCAATAAAAAGCGAGATGGCCTGCCCCGGATTCTCAGTGTGTGCGCCAACGTTCGTTCTTTATTCCGATTCAGCCTTCAAGTACTCGTACTTCCCACGCTCGCTTACCGCATCTTCAGTATATCTGTATTAATCCTGCAATCGAACCGCTATCTACAATCTTCGAATAATACCCAAACCCAAACCAAAATCAAGATGAAGTACTCCGCCGTTCTCCTCTTCGCCATTGGCGCCTTCGCTCTTCCCCAGGACGCGTCTGTTACCAGTGCCCCAGCGGCTGCCGCCATTCCCAGCGGCCTCTCTCCCGCTATCAGCTGTGCCATGGACTGCGATGCCGGCGATGTGAACTGCCAGGCTGCATGCTTGGGCAACGCTCGCCCCAACGCCTCCCAGGCTATTGCAACCAACGAATGTGCCGCCAAGTGCGACCAGGGCGATGGCTCTACCTCCGACTCCATTGCCTACGCCAAGTGCGTAGACAGCTGCATCAACAGCCTTTTCCCTAGCAGCCAGACCGCTTTCGCCCCTGGTGCTGCAGGTGGCGCTGTTGCTTCCGGCTCTGCTGCTGGTTCTGCTGCTGCAGGTGCCTCTGCTTCTGCTACCGGCTCTGCCAACCCCACTGCTACCTCAGGTATGATTGTCATTGGCAGTAGATCCTGCTTACTCTTGTACTCACAATACTCCAGGAGACTCTGCTTCTGCCTCTGGAACCGAATCTGGCTCCGGAGCTGGTGCCGCCTCCACTGGTGCCGCCGACAAGGCTTCAGCTCGTATTGCTGGTGCCGGTCTCGCCGGTCTTTTGGCCATCTTCGCCTTGTAGAGTTCTCATCGACAAGTTGGAACTGACTAGGAGTTGATTATTTGGTGGGAAATGAGATAGGAGTTGATGAGGAGTCAAGACAAACGGAAAATGGCTATATCATGGTTGGATGTTGAACTTCTGGTGCGCGGAAGACAGCAGCCTATGGTGATACGATCTGTTTGGCGGCAAAATTCAGACAATGTGCAGAACAATTCAATCATACTGCTGTTCTAACGAATGTACATGACCTATTGTCGCATGAGTTTGTGAAAGACGTGAGCTACCGTTGCGCGTTGCGGTCGTTGAGGAGGGGGATCCGCACTGGGGATGCTAGCGCAGCTAATGTTGGCGCTGGCTCGTGCGTTTTCCATGCAGGTCAGCGGCTTGACCTCGGCAGGCAGATGTCATCAAGGCCCCACCCCGACCATGACAAGTGCCCGCACACCTTGAAGAAATCAGGGTAATGCATCGTGAACGTATCCAGTCGAAACAGAGAATAGCAATCTTTGCGCATCCCGCAAAAGAGGCAGCTTACCGGTACTGAAGCCGAGGGTCGTTTGTTGCGATCACGAACGGCACCAGCACATTCCCAGCTCCCCAAGGTTGAGGCAGTATTGACAAGCATCATGGCGCGGACATGGCTGTGTAAGTGGTTATATCTGCCCTCGGACCGAAAGTTTGATTGTTGTCGCTGAAAACCTTGCTCGATCAATGGACATGAAAAGGGGCTTTGCGCGCCGTTGATAGACAGAAAACAGATGGGTTCCGGCACGGTTATGGCTCTTTGACCGATCTGCGAGCGCCTGTCGTTCCCGCATGCACCAAACTAGAGGGCGAGTCTACGTGGGCATCGCCGATAACCATCTTGCTGCGCTCTACTGTCGCAAAGTGGCGTCCTGGTGATTCAGCGTATTTCAGGGACAGCGTCATGAGTGTTGAATGTGCCTTGAGCATCTTTCAGCCACCGGTTGATTGCGGCCAATGCCCTCCTGCAGTGTACACGACCGTGCGACTCGCAATGCGTGCACCGCCTTGCCCGAGTTTGTCTGTCGCCGTGTATCAGACGACGGAGTTCTCGTGGTTCTCATGGGCGGGACCAAATCGCATGGCTTTTGAACCCAGTTGATGGCAAAGAGAACCTAAAGACTGCCCCTTCCAGATGAGACAAATGCTAACACATACCCAACCGCCGTGCTGAACCATGCTGGGTTCAAACTTTGACGATGTACTATGCTGAGGCATAGAATGTCTCTATAAAAACAGATACGGTGGAGGAAGGATGAAAGCGATATGTTGTGAAAGGGCAGGCTCTTGACGGAAAATGATGTGCACCACTTAGTGCTGGTGGTGAAAGCGACCGTGAAATGCCCCGATAACGCAAATATAAGATAACGCTGTTGGGTTCTGAGATCACTTTAAGCCTTGTGACTATAGAACTCTGCATCGATATGCGAGCGCAAGCAATGACGAGGAAGACTCTTTGCTATTATCGCCTATTCGTCAACATGGGTAGGCGTGGACACAGAATAGCTGTGTCGCAATTTCAGAGATCAGGTCAATGAGGCCTTTGAGCTACGACTTGCCTGCAGGACCAGAGCAGTTTCGAAATAAGACTCCGCCTCTGCAGCTCATAGACAGGTTGATCTGCGACAATCACTCCACGTCTGTCTTGGCGCAAGAGTGTTGTGAGATGTCGCAAGCTGAGTTCTCGGTCACTTGGCGGATCTTACTCACCAACACGCTCGGAACGGCTCCCAACTTCGAGTGAGGCTCAGCGAAGGAGGGACTGGCGCGTTCCGCGCAGAACCGGACAGGCCACTTTGGTTAGGGTCGGTTGCAAGTATGGGAGTGCGCCGGATCGCACACGTAAGTCATTGTCAACGAGACGACTATTTTGACAAGGCGTGTTTCGACATCGATGTCGTCTTCTGCGAAAATCCCATCAAGGCTCATGAGACGGTGCGTGGGCCACATTGTTGCTGCAAGTGCGCGAGCTGATGTGCGCCAACGATCACGTTAGCGAGTGCTGGTAACAGCGAATGAGGAGCGGGCAATCTGAGGCCGACGAGGGTTGCTAGGGTGCGGCTGGGTGTCTGGGTGTTTCGAAGGGGGGCAACAAGGCAGCCGACACGACATGACTGAATGCGTCTGCTAGCGTCCCTTGTCTGCGGACCTAGCAATGCCGCTGGGTAATCCCGCGAACCGCACGGGTTGCACGCACATGTGCGACACAACCATGGGCGGCGTTGGAGCTTCACCACCAGATGGAAGTCGACGATGGAGACGATCGGGCCGTCTGAACCAGGCTGATTTGGCCGGAACAGGTGGATGTGTAAGAGAGTCAGACGCGGATGGGCCTAGTGTGGCAGGGCCGCAGAAAGGAATAACAATAAACGATCCAGGCGCTCTGCGTTTCCGGACACATGCGCGGGCAATGAAGCGCATGTCCTGGCTCTGCCAGCTTGTGTGACGCAATGTGTGCTGTGGAAGATTCGGCATCGAGCCTTTCCATCCACGGATCTCTGCCAAACGACGAGGTCTCGTTAAGACCAGTCGACCCTTGTCGGCGCTAAATCGAGTTAGACGATGGACTGCACCATACATCGCCTCCTTCCAACCTTCGTCGCCGCGCCCACGCCATCATCACAGCACTTGATACCAGATCAGTAGACCTGATGAAATGTCGAGGCGCACACACTCAATGAGGTGTGATGGATATAACGCCTCAATTTGATGAAACCGAGTAGTGACGCGAACGACGTAGCCTGCCCGCTGGCCTATAAATGTGGACATGACTGAGACAGGCGGAGCAACTGCACATTACAGAGATAGTCGCCGCATGATGGGTGCGTTGCCGGTGTATGTCAGACAGGGGTGGTGGAGATCGTTGAAGGATGAAGCCGTGTGAACATGAACGTGCAAAAACCATCAAAAGAACACATCGTGACAATCGACCCATCAGCGCCCCCATCGTCTGCCGAACGACGCACCTGTACGGCGTGGGCAGGCGCGGGCGCTGCTGTCAGGGTGCTGTTGTTAGCAGCACCGATGAGAAAGATGAGATATGCGTAAGAAAGAACCTAGGTCCCACGGACGTAGCCTTGGGCCTAGCTTGGCACCGTTAGACCCATACTACAGCGAGTCCGCCATCTTCGAATTCCTTCAACCACTGCTCCCTTCTTCACTAATTCTCCCCCACACCACGCTTTCTTTCGTCTAACCACGAAACATCTCCCGGTTTCGCCATCGGCCCCATCAAGCCAGCCGTCTTGAAACCCCAAAATACTCACCTTTGACCTGCTACTTCACGAGTTCACGTGTATGCGCTGATGGGCCTTCTCATGCTGCGTTGATATCCGCACTTGACGGGCTTCTTTCCAGCGACAACCCTGGCGACAGCCCGCGCCTGCCTTGAAAGGGTTCTTCGCCGTCCTTTGCCTCGGCCTTTTTATTGATTCTGCCTTCTTCTGCAGTAATCGGCATGGCGGACACGAAGAACGGCGAAGGCGAGGCTCCGTCTTCGACTGCTGGGGACCAGTCCAATGCACCATCACCGCGCAACGAAGATGACGCGCAAAGCAATCAACAGCATCAACCCAGCGCTGCATCTGAAGTAGCGCCTTCGAAATCAACTAGCAAGGCTTCTTCTACCAGAAATTCGACACCTGCTGCTTCTTTGGAAGTACGGCAGCCTGCACAAAACCCCAGCGACGCGTCTTCTGCCATGGACGACGTGCAACCATCACCCGAGGCGGCCAATGTCGCTTCAAATCAGTCCAAAGCATCGTCAAAAGAGCCAGATCAAAACGGTGAGGCGCTATCGTCATACGGTACGCGATCGCGCGGCCGTCCTGGCAGGTCGCGACCTAATTATGCTGAGGACACCGAAATGGACTTCGAAATGGGAGCTGCAGCCACAAATGGCAACGCATCTGATCCGCCGTCGCGTAATTCTGTGGCTCCCGAGAACGGCCAATCTGCCAGTGTGGGTGGGAAGAAAGGTTCCGCCTCTGCACAAGGCAATGCATCGTGGGGTAATTCCGGAACCAACACTAAAGAGACCGCGCCGAATCCTAATATTTCCGGCACATCGGCGACAGCTGCATCGACTCAATCAAGCACACCACAACCGCAGCCCGCAACCAAACGACGCAAAAATGCTGCTGCGAATGGCGCAAATGGTAGTCACGCGAGTGCCGCTGCGCCAAGCCAAGCAGGGGCGAAGCGCGGAAGCCATGCCAGCGCCATGGTAGCCGCCAACAGCGCGCGAGAGACCAACATGATGACGTTTGAAAACACGGGTGCTTTCCTCAAGGACGGTCACTTGGAAGCAGACGATGGCCAAATTCTTTCAGTCAACGGTAAGTTTTGATTTGCTTTGGCTGCAGCTGACGGTCGCTCCGTTACGCCAGCCACGTCTTGCGGCTTGCTTTCCGTTTTCTAATTGGATGTGCAGATCAGGTGTACCTCGTGTGCGAGCCGCCCGGCGAGCCTTACTACCTCTGCCGGGTTATGGAATTTATCCACGTCGACAACGACCCCAAGAAGCGGATAGAGTCCATGCGAGTTAATTGGTTCTATCGCCCACGAGATGTCCAGCGCTACAACAATGACACTCGTCTGGTCTACGCGACCATGCACTCTGATCTATGCCCCCTGGCGTCTTTACGAGGAAAATGCCAGATCTTGCATCGGAGCGAAATCGGCGATCTTGACGAGTACCGCAAAACTAAAGACAGCTTCTGGTTCAACCAAGTTTTTGACCGCTTCATTCATCGCTGGTACGATGTCATTCCCGTCTCATCGGTCATCAACGTACCCGACAAGGTCAAGAAAGCCCTGGACGAGCGGTGGAAGTACATCTGTCTCGAGACGAGTCGGGTAAAGGAACTGACAAGCGCTGTCAAGAGCTGCAAGCGTTGTATTGGATATTGCGCAGCGTAAGTCTTCATTTGCTCATCCACGTGACGAAGCTAACCTGATTAGGAATGACTCCGTTGAGTGTGCCGTCTGCCATAACACATATCACATGAACTGCGTGCGCCCACCACTACTAAAAAAACCATCTCGTGGTTTTGCTTGGGCTTGTGGCCCATGTAGCAGAGCGCAAGAGAAGAAGTTGGAGGCCCGCCTGGGTACCACTCACGAGGATGCCGAAGAGGAAGAGGTCATAGATGAGGAAGAGGAGGAAGCAAGCGGCGACACCAATGCAGACACACCGGACCCTGATTCCCAAGTCGACACACATCCTGCAACACAGGCTGAGATTGCTTTGGCTAAGATGTGGCCTATGCGATATCTTGGCATACACTGCCGGGTAGAGGACGCACTGCAGTACGATGATCGGGCCATTTACCCTCGCGCAAGTTCTCGGCTGGGACCTCGACACCAAGCAAACGTCAACGTCTGGCATGGACACCCCGTGGAACTGGTCAAACCTGCAGAAATCAAGAAACGCTACGTCAAGGCTGCGGGTAACAAGAAGGAAGGCAAGCTTTCGAAAGAGACGGTAGCCGCGATCGAAGCAGACAAGGCGGAGAAGGCTAAGCGCCCTAAGTGGGTAATGGACGAGCCGCCTGGTTATGTTCGTCGTGGTGAAGACCTGCCAAACAAGGACTCCAAGTGTACCGCGGAATTGATGTTCAAGATGCCTCCACTAGGAGTACACTCCACTCGAGGAGAAGATAATGCTCCCAACGTCACAGAAGATCAAGTCAAAGCCTACATGGATCGGGCAAGGGCCTTGGCCAAGTCGCATGTTGGAGTGGAACCGTACAATACGAACTTCTTGGATCGGTGCTTGACGCTCTTCACCAAATACCAGTACGACGCAGACGTAGCCCTGAAGCATGTCAAAAAGATTGACAAGCGGAAAGACTTGAAAGAACCGGAGCTGACAAAGGAAGAAGAGAAGAAGTGGAACGAAGGTGTGGCAAAATATGGCTCCGAGATCAGGCTCGTCCGCCAGCACACCAGCAAGACCATGTTCTACGGAGATGCCGTGCGCTATTACTACATGTGGAAGAAGACACCCAAAGGAAGGGAGATCTGGGGCTCTTACAGCAGCCGAAAGGGACGCAGCAAGAAGGTTGAGCCTGACGCACAATCCCGGCTCGTTGACGACGTTGCGGATGCCGCTGACGACTCGGCTTTCGACAGCGCAAAGGCCATCCAGTGCAAGCGACTTTTCCAGTGCAAGTTCTGCACAGTTCGCCACTCTCGCCAATGGAGACGCGCGCCTGGCGTGACACCTGGTCAGATGATACCTCCTGATGGTCGTTCCAAGGACAAAACCGGATTTCTCGTTGCCCTTTGCCTGCGCTGCGCGAATTTATGGCGCAAGTATGCAGTGACGTGGGAAAATGTTGACGAGATCGCAAAGAAGGTTGCGCAAGGTGGAGGAAAGGCGTGGAAGCGTCGCATTGACGAGGAGCTCCTACGTGAGGTCTACGCCGCGCAGTCAGATCCCAGCTCCAAAAACGGCACGCCAGAGTACGTCGAAGTTCCGGCTGCCACTGCCCAACCGACTGCAGAGCCTCCGAAGAAGAAGCAGAAGACTGTCGCCATCACCAACGGAGACAGTGGGACAACAACTCCTGTCAACGAGCCCGTCTCGAAGAAGAAAGAGAAAGAGAAGCCTGCCCCGGCGCCCAAAGCTCCAACGCCACCACCAGTTCCTGCGCCTCCAAAACTGAAGCCTTTGCCGTGCGCTGTGTGTCGGTCGTCGGAAGGTACGCGTCTAGAGTGCGCAGCCTGTCGGTTGACTGTTCACAAACCTTGTTATGGTGTCGAAGAAACGCGACAGGCAAACAAGTGGTATTGCGATCCATGCAAGAATGACAAGAAAGAGAGCGTGTCATATGTAAGTTGCAGTTCCGGCACTTGTGATATCATGCTGACCATTCAAAGACGTACGAGTGCGTTCTCTGTCCACAACAGGAGACCGAGCAAGAGTTCTACGAGCAACCGAAGATTACACACAAGAAGAGGACAGACCGTGATCGCGAAAAGGAGCGCCTGGAGAAGGAGCTTGTTGACAAAGCCAAGGACGAGTATCGCCTTCGGCAACAAGAGAAGGGTCGCCCGCTTGTACCCCGCGAACCGCTCAAGCGCACTGCTGACAACAATTGGGTGCACGTGTATTGTGCAATGTGGCATCCTGAAATCAAGTTCAGCAGTGCGACACGTCTCGACATGGTGGAGGGAATAGGAGCACCAACACTTCGGTACGACGCAGTCTGTAAGCTGTGCAAGACAACCGACGGCGCATGCACATCGTGCCTGCAGTGCCACGCAACTTTCCATGTTGGTTGCGCGCACAGTAACGGATATACGTTCGGATTCGATATGACCCCAGTCAAGGTCTCTCGCAGAGATGCCGTACCCACGGTGACTATGAACGGAGAGACGGGTACTCTGATCGCCGCAATCTGGTGTAAAGAGCACGCACCCAAGACTGTTGTCCACCCAATGAATGAACCCGTAGATGGAACAGACCTGATTGCGCTTCAGCTGTTCGCGCGGGAGTTCAAGCAGGCTGACCTTACCCTGACCGGTACCGCACGCAAAGCCAATTTGGTGGACCAATCGACACGCATCGTACCCCAAATCGTGCCTGCGCCGGCCAACCGCCGGGCATCTGCAGTCGCAGCGCCCACACCCACGTCAGCCCGAGGCCGACAATCCAACGCTGGCATATCAGTCAAGGAAGAGTCAAGCGAGCCAGCTGCGTCCAAGCCTGAGCGTAAATGCGTGCGCTGCGAGATCGAATCTAGCCCACGATGGTGGAAACTTGACGAAGAAACGGCAGCAACGCAAGCGCCTCGTGTAGTAGACGGACCAATCGACCGCGACGGCACTGCAGATATGAACGGTCACATTGAGAAGAAGCCAGTCGTCGAGGAAGGCCAAATCGTCAACGGCAATGGCCAAGGCGATCAGCCAATGACGGATGCACCAGCTGTTACTTCACCAGCGCAAAAAACCTTGCGGCTCAACACCGATGTGGACGCTGCTCCTTCAGCTTCATACATGTGCCAGAAGTGTCATTGGAAGAAACAAAATGGCAAGGCTGATGATGAGGAAGAGCGAGCGAGATCAGTTTCGATCTTCAAGGAGCCACCACAAACGTATCCTCTGCCTGCGACTCAAACCCCACCATATCCACCACCACCTGCAGCTTTAGTAGGAGGCTGGGCGCTACCAGGCGGCCCGGTACCAGGCCAGCCTCCGCCGTTGCCCTCATGGCATAGCGGTATTCCTCCAGGGCCTGGGCATCCCCCACACCACATGCCCAACGGAAACGGTTACGGGCCGCCACCACTCCAAGCTCCACCTGTTGGCCACATTCCTGCGTTCCACGCGCCATACCCGCCTCAGCCGAATGGATATTCAGCCTTTTCAGGTGCACCGATGCACTCGGCGATAGCAGCGGCAGGGCTTCGGCCACCGTACTCTGGACCACCTATTAGTGGACCTCCCCAGTTACACCACAATAATGGCGCGATGATGGTCAACGGGGCGATGCAATCACCACGGACAATGCCCTATTCTCCAACCCATCCTCACGCACATCCTGCGTCGCGTGAAAGCCCATTCACTGCTCCGCCTCCAGTAGCACAGTACCCTGTGCTCCACCACGGAAGCCCTGCACCTGGTAGACCGGCAACACCCATGGATACAGTGATGCGGGAGGCACCAACAGTCACGTCAGCGCCCACTGAGCGCGCCAACACGGGGGCTAGTGCCAGTCCATCTCTTCGCAACTTGTTACATTAGACTTTCATTTCGCTCGTTATCCTTTCTATCTGTATACTCGGTTTCATTTGACCTTCAAGCATGGGACCGGAGTTGAAGCCTTTGGGCGTTTTCTGTGTTCAGCGCCCGACGCCGGAATCTACCTCACGGTGACATAGCATTGCGAAACATACGGGGACCTCGGGAGTCTACAGTGGAATGGCGGAAGTATAGAGTGCGATAGTGAGGTCTTCATTGGGCATGTTAATCAGGCGTTTGGTGGCATTATACCACAACGTTTACTCTGTGTTTTGTTTCTTTTTTACTTTAGTGTTAGCGAAGCCGGGATCCCGACGGCACTGAATTCGATCCAACCCATGATTATAACATGTCCATTGTGCGCTTGTCAGTGCTGTGAAGCTCTCTGCGTATCTCATTATATACCCCAACAGCACGTTTCAATGTACTGCGGGTAATAGAAAAGAAAGTATCTTGCGGTGGCGGCGGCAGCAGCAGCAGCAAATGATTGCTGTCTGGCGGAAACGCGCGCTGCTCGACACGTATACAAGGGAGCGTCTGTTTCAATGTAAAGGATTGAACCTCACCGACTGTTGCATCATGGTTCACGCGCATGTTCCAACGCAATAAATGCCACAGCCACATTTTGACAGACGAGGTTGCGGAGTGAAGTCCGCCACATCCGGCCAGGCGGGCAAGGAACAAGCTTTCAGCCCTGCAGGGCACGGGACGCGCTCCACTCCTATCCACGCGTCCCTTGCAGACCAGAGCTCCCCCGACCTCCCCAACCTCGAGGCTTCAGTTGCCCCAGCCACAATCTTCGTCACTTCTTTTTTTGGTCATTCTTTTTGCGTCACTCATTCAACCCATCGTCGTTTCCATAAGTTTCCATTTTCTTCTCCCCAAGCCACTTCCTTCGTTCTTTACTATCGAAGGTCAGCCACTCAACAGCCGCCCGCGCATCCATCCCATCTTGAAACCCAACACACGCACGCCTCACACACCTGAAACAATACCCGTTGCCAACCCACTCCACACGCGACACACCTCCCTCTCGGGAGCCTAGCCGACCGAAGGACAGAACGACGTAGAAGTGGCGCAGCTGCCCCATTAACCGCTCACATCGGTCATATCATCTCCCTGGATTGCGGCACATACTGGGCTTATACCAGTCGATCTTCCCCTCTGGAACATAGACAACCACGACTCACACCACCTTCTCTGCTGAGAATCAAATCACATACACACCACAACCATGCCTTCATTAACAAAGAGATACTATTGCGTCGACTATGACGATGGATCGAGGACTTGCTATAACGATGATAGCTTTTGGTACACAGACGTAAGTTTGTCTCATCACCTACTGGCTTTTACAAGACGTCAGACTAACAACACAACAGAAAGGCATCATCGTTAAATGGATAATCCTCGCATCCTTCTTCCTCATATTCTTCGGTTGGTTTGTAGGAGGCCGCATCCACGCAAAGCAACGTCTGAGGAAGGGCTTACCATTACTCTCATACCACCGCGTACGTTGCCCCTCGTCTTCACTACACACACTTCCATATACTAACAGCCACTACAGTTCCTCATATCCTACTCTGAACGCCGCCGCCATGGTCAGGTCCCCCAGAACCACTTTACCTTCTACCAAACGCAAAACCCCTACGCACCTAACGCACCCAACCCACAATACACACAGCGACAGGACGGCACATGGGCGGAACCCCCGCCACTATATCAGAACACCGATGCACCACCCCAATACTTTGCGCCCCCTCCTCCCGGCGCCACAAAGATGAACCCGAACCAAGGAGCTCAGGGTATGGAGATGCCGGTATACGGTGCCCCACCACAGGGAGTACCACAGCAAGCCGGACCTCAACAGAGCGGCGTTGTAGGTTCCGATGTTGAGCAAGGTCAATCACAGGAACTGCCACCTAGGCCAGCAAAAGCCAAGATCATGGGTGTTTTGGACCGTTTCAGACGGTAGATAGGATACGCACAAACAAAACAGCTGCAAAAGGCGGATAAATAAGATCGTGACTGGATCACGTTGATTGCATTTATTTATGTACAACAAGCGTTACAAAATATCTATCATAATAATTTCATGACCAACTACAAACAATATCATTCACTCAACCAACCAATCAATCAGTCAAGGTCCATGGCATCTCCGTCTCCATCTGCAGGTGACGCCATAGCTTGGGGTATCGCATCCATAATTCTCGGTCCTCCGACCACACTGCTGTCCCTCCCCAGATCCACATCCACAGGCTCCGTAACGGGATTAACCTGCTTATCCCTGATCCTCTGCCTCGCCTCTACAATCGCTTTGCGTACGTTGTCCTGCGCCTCGGGCACCGTCAAACTACTCGGCACATTGTACAGCACCAACTGGTTCTTATCCGTTGGTTTGGGCTCTGGGCCCTGTAAGATGTGTTGAGGGATTTTAGAGAGGTGCTTCTCGATATCGGAGAGGAAAATGGGGGTTTCCTCGTCGGATTCTAGGTCTGAGAGTTCGGCGCTGAGGTCGGAGATGTAGACACGGTGGGGCGTGTCTTCTACTTCCATGCCGCATGCATCTTGAGAGGTGCTGGGGCGAGTTTGGCGTAGCTTACGGGGTGATTGGCGACGTGATGACACAAAGGCTAGAGGGTCGCCGTAGGAGGTTGTGCCTTGGGGTTGCCGTGGGAGGGTGGCATCGGTTGAGCCTGGGACGGGGATGTAGAGGCGTGTGCCATTGTTGTCTACTGTACCATTGTCAGTACGGGATATGCATGTATGAAGTATAGCGGGTGTATCATACCTAGATTTAGCAGGTCAAACCGCTTACTCAGCCGCTGTTCATTCTCAAGCGAACTGTCTGCGGCTCTCTTGGTGCCATGGGGCGCATTCTGTTGTTGCGCGAAGGGACGAGGGGAGCTAGCGACTTGCGCCATGCATCGCAGCTTTGGCAGGAAATCGTGATACAAGTAGTCCCGAAGACAGCCGATTGGTAGGGGTGGTGTGATGAATTAGCAATAGTGCTGTTGTTAGGATCGGGACATGGTGGTTGTTATACTGGGAGTGCGGTCGTCTAGGCGCACTTACGTGAAGCTTCCAGAAGGGCTGAGGCGCGCCATGTCGGTCCTCCGAAGCTCCTGGCCCGCTATCGACAGGACAGCCCCGCAGTTTGCTGCTGCAGCTCTCGGCGCCCGCACCCTGCCCACATGTTTTCGTGAATGCTGCTACCAACGAGAGCTGCCCCTCTGAGTCACCATACGGTTAGACGCCGTCTGCCCTCCCTTCTGCGTCCCCATTCCCCGAGCCTCGTCCTGTCTAGACGCTGCACGAGACTCTTCACCTGCACTCGACTTCTCTCGCTGCCCCTCCCCCACGGCAACGCGCCGGCCGCAAACATGTCGCTCGTTGAAGAGAAGCACGAATGGGGCGCCGTCCGCGTGCGCCAGACTTTCCTGGACTACTTCAAGGAGCGCGGACACACGTTTGGTGCGTTTCCGTCCCTGTGTTCGAGAGTTGACATCTTTTGATACTCTGAGTCCAACATCTCCAAGGATGTCAATTGACAGCAAACAGTGCCTTCCTCATCCGTCGTGCCCCTCTCCGACCCCACCCTCCTCTTCACCAATGCGGGCATGAACCAGTACAAGGCCATCTTCCAAGGCACCGTCGACCCCTCGTCCGACTTCGCACAGCTCAAGCGCGCCGCCAACTCGCAAAAGTGCATTCGCGCCGGTGGAAAGCACAATGACCTCGACGATGTGGGCAAGGACAGTTATCACCACACCTTCTTTGAGATGCTGGGCAACTGGAGTTTCGGCGACTACTTCAAGTCGGAGGCGGTAGGCTTCACCTGGGAGCTGCTCACAAAAGTCTACGGCATAGATCCCAAGAGGTTATACGTCACATACTTTGAAGGGAAAGAGGGTGAGCTGGAGCCCGATCTGGAAGCCAAGGAGCTGTGGAAGAGCGTGGGCGTGCCAGAAGATCACATTCTGCCTGGTGATATGAAGGACAACTTCTGGGAGATGGGTGATCAGGGACCCTGTGGACCTTGCTCAGAGGTACATTACGACCTGAGGGAACCAGTCAACGGAGAGTACAGGAACGCTGCGTCGCTCGTCAATATGGATGACCCCGAGGTTATCGAGATCTGGAACAACGTCTTCATGCAGTATAACCGCGAACCCGACCGATCACTACGACCGCTTCCGAACAAACACATCGATACGGGTATGGGATACGAGCGATTGGTCTCAGTACTACAGCACAAAAAGTCCAACTACGACACCGATGTCTTCACACCACTCTTCATGAGGATACAGGAGATTACTGGAGCGCGGGAATATAGGGGCAACTTTGGAGATCAGGATCCAGATGGTATTGACACTGCATACCGAGTCGTCGCCGACCACGTTCGCATGATGAGCTTCGCCATTGCAGACGGTGGTGTACCAAATAATGTCGGTCGAGGATACGTCGTCCGCCGAGTGCTTCGGAGAGGTGCACGATATGCGCGCAAATACTTCGAGACGGAGATCGGCGACTTCTTTTCCAAGATCGTACCTACGCTGGTTGATCAGATGGGTGAGATGTTCCCTGAGATTAAGAAGAAGCAACAAGACATCATGGAGATCCTGGACGAGGAAGAAAAGGCTTTCGCCAAGTCGTTAGATCGAGGCGAGGTTATCTTCGAGAAGTACGCGCAAAAGGCCAAGGCCAAGGGCTCCGATGAGCTACCCGGAGACGATGTCTGGCGATTATACGACACCTACGGTTTCCCTGTCGACCTGACAAAGCTCATGGCTGAAGAGCGCGGCTTGAAGATCAAGGACGAGGAGGTCGAGGCAGCGCAAGAGAAGGCTCGCGAAGCTAGCAAGGGCGACAAGAAAGCTGGTGCCGTAGTCGTCAAGCTTGACGTGCACGACCTTGGTGCGCTGGAGAAAATGCCCGAGGTCCCAAAGACCGACGATTCCCCCAAGTTTGGCCGCGAGAACATCACCGCTACCATCAAGGCGATATACCACAACAAGAAGTTCCTCAAGGGCACAAAAGAAGTACCAGAAGGCGAACAGTTTGGTGTCTTGCTCGACAAGACAAACTTCTACGCCGAGCAGGGTGGTCAAGAATTCGATACTGGAAAGTTGCTTGTAGATGGCGAGGCTGAAATCAGTATTGAGAACGTACAGGTATATGCCGGCTACGTACTACATACTGGTTACATCAAGTACGGCGAGTTGAGCGTAGGCAGCGAGGTCATTGCAGAGTTCGACGAGCTCCGGAGACATCCCATCCGCAACAACCACACCGGTACCCACGTCCTCAACTACGCTCTTCGCGAAGTCCTTGGTAACGAGGTCGACCAGAAGGGTTCTCTCGTCGCACCGGAGAAGCTGCGCTTCGACTTCTCGCACAAGGCTGGTCTGTCAGACGCAGAGCTAGACAAGGTCGAGAAGATCTCCTCCGAGTACATCAAGCAAGATTCACAAGTCTACGCTAAAGAAGTACCACTCGCATCCGCAAAGGAAATCCGCGGTGTGCGCGCCGTCTTCGGCGAGACCTACCCCGACCCCGTCCGTGTCGTCTCCGTCGGCGTCCCAGTCGAAGAGCTCCTCAGTGACGTCAAGAACGAGAAGTGGGAAAAGCTCTCCATCGAATTCTGCGGCGGCACCCACGTCCTCAAGACAGGCGAGATCAAAGAACTCGTCATCCTCGAGGAATCCGGTATTGCCAAGGGCATCCGCCGCATCGTCGCCGTCACCGGCCAAGAAGCCTACAACGTCCAACGCATCGCGCGCGAGTTCCAGGAACGCGTCCAAGCCATGGGCAAGATGTCGTTTGGCCCCGCCAAGGAAGCCGAAGCAAAGAAAATCGGCGTCGATCTTAACAACCTGACCATCTCCGCCATCGCAAAGACTAAGCTCCGCGAAGAGTTCGCCAAGATCCAAAAGAGCATTCTGGATGAGCAGAAGACTGCTGCGAAAGCTGATAACAAGCGTGTACTCGACGAAGTGACCAAGTTCTTCGAGGACGACAGCAAGAAGTTCATGGTCAAGAAGCTGGAGTGGTCGAGCACGGTTAACAAGGCTATCAGCGAAGCTATCAAGACTGTCTCTGGACCGAAGAGTGCGCTCAAAGATCGGAGTTTGTATCTTTTCTCTGCTTCGCCTGAGGAGGGTAAGGTTGTGCATGGTTGTTATGTTAGTGAGGTAAGTTTTCCCTCTCATCCTTTTTCTAATGTCTCCATGGGAGAGTCAAAGGATTCTTGCTAATGTGTATCACACAGCCATTCAAGAACGCAGGCGCCGACGGACCTAAATGGGCCGCTGCTGTCACTCCCATCATTGGTGGTAAGGCGGGTGGCAAGCCGGGCGCTCCTACTGCAATTGGCCAGGGTACGAATGCGGACAAGGTTGATGAGGGTGTTGCAGAAGCGACCAAGTTCATTGAGAGTCTTAAGCTCTAAGGTCATTCGATGCGAGTGTGAGGGTGCGTGTATGATCCAGTCGCTGTATTGTGAGACGGCATGAAGTTTAGACGTTATAAAGATCAACGCATATGTATGAATTGTACTGCCTTTTTCGAATGGACCAAATCCTCCTGTTCTGGTAGAGTCAAGCCAGATATGCATTTGATATCATATCATGTCACACCATCACTTTGCACATCAAACCAAAAGCTTAACTTGAAGTTGACAATAATATTTCTACACCAAGCGATGAACGACCAGAGGTACACCCCTTATCCTCTCCAAACCAAAAACACATACCACACGCCTCCCAGCACAACCACCGTCCTCAAACTCGTCCTGAGTTCCCACCAAAACAGTGCTAAGCCCTTTCTCCGTTTCCTAGGCTTCTTGGTCACTTTGGTACTCACGCCGTAGACTCTAACTTTCTTATCCCCCGCATCCTCGTCGTCGCAGTCTTTGGAGGGGTCGTAGCCGGCGTGTTGTATCAAGGGGAGTTGGTATTTCGCCTGCTGCTGGTGTTGTTGAGTTCGTGCTTGAGTAGTTGCTCGAGCAGATAGATTGCCATTTCGTTCCGAGGAAGTCGATGAGTTGGAGGAATGCGATTCCTTCTCCAAGGTAGTAGCGGGAGTATTCGTCGTAGGCAACAGCGGACTCTCCGCCTTCTCCTCCACCTCATTCGAAACCATCCCCAACATGGACCCCGCCGCGCGAACGAAGAGCAGCAGGAACGTTAATCCGAACAAACTTCCATATCTCAGAAAGGTGCCAATCTGATCAGGCAGCAGACACAATTTCGTTTGAATCGTCTTACTCGCATCCCCGCCATTCAACGGTTTCCCATGCGCATCAACAGGATTCCACAGACTAACCAGCACAACACCCGGGAGCCTAACGCCCATAGCCCAACTAATGCTTTTGACCGTGATTTCGCGTATGCCGCCGCCGGCACTGGTATAAGCTTTATGTACCAACTCGCAGTAATCGTGGTCGTCGCCTGAGAAAGCATACCGGATATCACCGACCTTCTCAGCGATATCGGCAGTGATCTCGCGGTTGAGCACGTTTTGGTATTGATAGCCACCGCGGACGGAGATGGCATTTCGGTCGTCGTGGTCGAGTGGGGGTTGGCCTGGCGGGGGAGGCGTAGGGGGCCAGTGTTCGCGGAGGGGGCCGCAGGGTGTGCCTGGGGCGCGGTAGAGGGGCACGTGGGTAAGGAGGATCGTGGGGAATTCAGTAATGTCGTCGTTGGCGTGGGGTAGGGACGAGGTGGCTAGGTCTTGCGCGGAGATTGCGTGGTGAGGCATGCCGGGGTAGGGTCGAAGGCCTTGTTGCGCTCGTAGTTCGCGTTGGATGAGGCGCTTTTTGCGCTTCTTTGCGTCGGAGAGGAAGTCTTTCGTCGGTCGCCATATCTTTTCGACTTGTTCTGGGGACTCCTGGCCGAATGCGCTCAGGGAGACGCTGTCGATTGAGACGAAGGTGTGGTTTGCGATGACGTCGATTCTGTTACCGTCGCCGAAGTAGGCTTCGAATCTATTCCGGACGCCTTCTTGTACTCCTTTCGCAAAACCCAAGTCGTGGTTACCAGGCAGACTGCTTATGAGCTTCCGCCCAGGTTGTCCTGGTCTCGCCTGCATGCCACCATCGCCCCAGTGCTTGAAAAAGATGTTTCCAAATCTTCTGTACTCGTTCATCCAGAAGTCGTCGCCATATTTGCGGTACTGTTCCTCGGGCGAGGTAGTTGTGCGCGTAGACCATTCGCGGCCACCGTCGAAGAGATCGCCGAGGAAGAATATAGTGTCGGGGTATAGGATCGTCTGGAAGCGAGAATAGGCGCGATGGAGGTACAAATCGGTGTATTTGTAGGCTAGAGGATTGAGGGGCCACGGGCGGCCAGGGTAGGTGTGCGGATCTATGAGTTGCGGGTCGGCGACGAAGATGAGTCTGTGGGGGTTTGCGCCGGTCTCCTAAAGACATGGTCAGACTTGCGTATTCTAGTAGATATTGTGAAGTATAGGCGTACCCAGTTCTCCCATTGGTCCCAGTTACAGCTCTCCACGGCGCTGTTGAAGACACCTCTTTCGCCCCAGTATAGAACCACCCACCACAACAGCACCAGCCCGTTCACGAGTGTAAAGAGCCGCTTAAAGCTCCAATTGCCACTGCGCAGTTCATTTCTCTTTCCCTGCACAGCAGGTCGTATGCGATATAGAAAGAATGCTCTCCCCAGCCGCCATGCTTGGTGCGTCAAGCTCTCGGGTTCTGAGTATGCGCCGACGGGAATGCCATACTCGTCGTATGTGGTCATTGTCTGTCAAAAGAATGAAGGAGTGGCTGGCGCAGCATTTTTGAGGGATGTTTCACGTGAGAGGAAACGTTACGCAGTCGTGAGCATGTCGCCTGCGTAATGCTCAAAGGGGGACGGGTTGCGGCGTGTTCATGGTCTGGGGAAAATGCGGCCAGGGTCCGAGGCTGATCCAAGGCTGATCTGCCGCCGCTACCAGAGCACGAGGGGCTCGACTCTCTGCAGTGTAACTCTGCTAACCAGGTGAATCACACAGGCTGCAAACATCACGAAGAATGCGTTATCGAAGAAATTGTCTGAAAATATGCAGGTGATATCATTTCGAACATGCTAAAAGTACAAACAACATTTTCCCTTCCTCTAGTACTCAAGTGTCACCTCTTGACCCTTGACCCGACCAATAACGATCTCGGGGGCGTACTTGGGAATGACCTCGTCGTCGTGCAACATCTCAAACTCCTCTGACGCATCCTTGCCCATGTGGCTGAAGAGCGCCTGAGGACCTCCTGGGTGCTCGTCTGTCCAGTTAGTGACATCCATAACAATGCCCTTTACTGCAATCCAGAGATCATCCTTCTTGTTGTGCTTTGCAACCTCCTCGAGCGAGAACTCCTTGTCGGGAATGCTGAACTTCTTGGGTGCGTTGGGCTTGGAAACCTTGCCAGGGTCACTTGAGTCGCCGTTTGAGGACATGACAGGTGCGGAAGACAGCTGCTTTTGTTGCTCAACGGGATCTGATGAAGAGCTGGCTTGAGCGTTTCCGCTGACACCGTTGCCCCACTCGACGGAGACCTTGCCCGGTTGCGATGGGTCGATGTGTAGCGAGATCTGACCGAGACGGTTGACGGCAGCGCCACCGGTCTTGTTGAGGGCTTGTTGGAAAAGGTACTTGGAGGCAGAGTCTCCTGCTACACGACCGTAGACGACGCAGCCAAGGAGTGATGAACCACCGAGACGGTTGGCGCCGTGAACACCACCAGCAAGCTCACCACAGACGTACAGACCCTCGAATGGCTTGCCGTCGGAGTTCAAGCACTGTGCTTGGTCGTTGATCTCGATACCACCCATGGTGAAGTGGAGTACAGGCTCCATCTGCGCAACGTGGAAGGTGTCGTTGATGTCGAAGGGCAGGTTGTGGAAGTACTTCTTGTTCCACTCGTCCTTCTTCTCGCCCTTGGCAATGGAGTTGTAGCTTTGGAACTCGGCCTGGAGGTCCTTGTCGCTGACACCAATCTCCTTGGCGAGCTCCGCACCGGTCATCTTCTTCATCAGGCCACGGCCGGAGTAATGTCTTGTGTGGAAGTCGAGGACATTGGATGCCTTGGAGTTGAGGACGAGGCGAATGGGCCAGTTGCCCTTCTCCTTCTCGGTCCACATCATGCCGGACACGTAGTCGCGGTGACCGAGGTCGTCGCAGAAGCGCTTGCCCTTGTTGTTGAGCAGGATACCACCTTCACCACGGAGAGCTAGAAAATGTTAGTGTATGAAGAGTATATGTAGACGATGTACATACCTTCAGCGGCCAAGAACTTGGTCTTTGCGGTAGGGTCCTTGGGGTCGACGAGACCAGTAGGATGCACTTGGACCTTGTCCATGTCAATGCCGTTGGCACCAATCTTCATCAACATCTTGTGTCCGTCACCGGTAGCGTGAGCGCCGTTGGTGGTGGAGAGGTCGTATGTGTCTGGCCTCCACTTCTTGAGAAGAGAGTCCTCTGTGAAGTCTGCGGCGTAACCACCAGTCGCCAGAATGACGGGTCCCTCGAGTGTCGTCTCCTCACCGCCGAATGTGTATGTGACACCGGTAGCGCGGTTGCCCTCGGTGTTGATCTTGGAGACCTTGGCCTTCTTGACGAGCTGGACGCGCTCCGGCTCCTGCTCGGCCAACTCTTCGAATCGTTGCATCAGAGCGTATGTGATGGCCATACCAGGGAACTTGGCATCGTGGCCACGGTGGGTACGGGGTTGGGAGTGACCACTGTCAAAGTCAGTACATGTGTCAGATTCGGGAATATTGTCGGACGTACCCCAACCGCGAGACGAGAGTGAGGTCTAGGTTGAAGACGTCCATCAACCACTCAACGGCAGCAGCCGACTTGTAGGTCAGGACCTTGATCAGGTCTGGTCGCGCCTTGTCTCGCGCAGACTTGAGTGTGTCATCGTAGAACTGCTTGACGCTGTCGCCGATCTTCTCGTCGACTTGTGTCCTTGTGAGAGCACCGTTGATTCCCGATGTGGCCTTTGTGGAGTTGCCTCCCATGAAGTTGTTCTTGTCGAGGAGAACGACATTTCCGCCAGCAAGGTAGATGGTGTGAGCAGCGCTCAAGCCGGACACTGTCGTCGTGGTTAGCCGTGCGCGTGACGGTGTATGATGCAGTGATGCTTACGGCCAGCGCCAACAACAATTACTCTCTCAGGCATGGTGATGGATGCGGTTGAAGAGGGAAGGGGAGAAAAGACGGGGTATGGAGAGAGAGCAGATGAAGGCGAAAAGTCTGGGGACCGGCTTCTGCTTTGTATGGATGCAACGGATGGCTGCTCGGCTTCCGTCTAGCACTTGAAGCGCAACTTGTGCCTCGGAAGTGGAGAATGCGCTAACCCGCATGCACCTTCAAGGTTGTCGCCGCGCGGGCCAATCAGGCGGCGGCTGTTTGTCTGCTGGCAATGCGTGAGCCTCACCAAGCCCGGCCTGCACTGCGCTGCTGATGCGAAATTCAAGCAACGGTTCAGCTGTTGCATGTGAAGACGCTCGTCGCCGTCAGCGCCCACATGACTTGGGTATGCGCAGCGTGGTTGGCGGTTGGCGCAGCGCTGACCTCTGCATCGGACGGAACGCCGAGGAGTTGGGGCTTGCTGGGAAACCTGGGGCAAGTCACGCGTGGGAACGCGCAACCGTGGAACTCGCCGTTGGCATGTGAAGGCTAGAGCACATGTCCACGCCTGATGCTAAGCCTGGCTAGCCACAATAGTCAATCTGGAACATCGTAGACGCAATACATTTGCTGCGCGACTTCTTCGTTTTCAACTCTTGCAATGTTCGTTGATGGTTCAGCTCCACGATGCTCGTTATGGCAAATCATCCCGCCTAGGCATCAGAGCCCGATCGGTGTTTGCTCGCACGAGAGCGACAATGAGCGGGCGATATTGCCGTCTTCGGAACTGACTCTAGCTATGAAACCATGTCGGAGCCTCATCTTACACCGACTTCCAAAGACGCTCCGATATCAAGGTATAAGACTCTGCAGTCAAGATCAATGGTGGTTAAATTGTTCGATTGGATATTTCTCGGGGTAGTTCTTGCCGATGCGGCCAGATCCATCTCGGTGCATCTTGCGCGAGTCGATCCTGAAGGCCGAACACAAAGACAATCGTTACAAGATATATTGCCAGCTGGCTATTTACACTCAAAGTATCTGCAGGGTTGGCGCCTGCAAAACCGAGCTTGGCCAAACGTCGCGTCCGATACATCGGAGCTGCAGGGTTGGTACTAGGCCCGGATATCGCAGGATATGTGAATCTGCGCCTTGTTGACGGAGAGCAGATCATCTGCATGCCTCGACCCATCTTGTTATCCATTCCCCCGTACCACACTGCTTCTGTGTACACCACTCAATGGCAGGCCACCGACTTCGTCGACGAAGACTGGCTGAACATCAAGTATCCAACAAAAGCACCCACAGCAACAGCAAGCATAACCCAGCCATTGTACGTCATGAAAAGCAGCCTACACACATCAGCTCCAAACACCACCTCCAATGCCACCAGGATAAACTTACATGATGAAGAACGAGTAAAACACCTGCACAGCATACAAAACAGCCTTGATAATCTTCATCTGCTGCTCGGCACTCCGCCCAACACCACCGTTTCTCCCTGATCCAAGTAATGAGCTAGATTCGTCTGCATCGTCTTTACATGGCGACGAAAAGGTTAAACTCAGCGAGTGTTCCTCAAGAGTATGGTGATTGAAGATAGAAGAAAAGAGACCTCCCTAGTCTCCTACTTCTACGACCTTGCCTCTTCTCGTAGTCTCGATGACTACAAGCCATGTTGTGTGGGTATGTGTATGAAAGAGGTAGACTCACCTCTAGGCCCCTCCATGACGCTCTTGGAGTAGGCTTCGTATCGTCGCGATATCTCGCGGATGGCTTCGTAGCCGGCGGTCATGAGGACGACGGCGAGGAGCGAGAAGACGAGCGAGGTCGTGCCGGAGATGTGCCATGAGGGGAAGACGATGCATAGATCGGTTGTGTCCCAGGTAAACAGCATCTGTTCGAGCGACATGTCAGCGTATCGTTCGATACTAGGAGGTAGATAGCCATACGTTCATGTTGCACTTGGGTCCATCGCCGCCCATGCCGGGCATGTCGTGACCCATGTGGCCGTGGTCCATGTGCGAGTGATCCATGCCCATGTTGTTTTGTGATATCGAGATGACTTGTTGTGATTGTTGTTGAATGCTGCAGAGGAGATGGGGAAGCTGTGCTTGTGTCTCAAGATAGGCGGGTCCAAGAGCTGCATGTGATGGCACGCGTCGCACCAGTGATCGACGCATGCACGCACGAGCCGCGGTTCCGCGGGGCGAGAAGCTCCCCACTTGTCGTTGGACCCTTGGTGATTACATCGTCGACTTTACATTTCAAAGCAGATAGACACAAACTTCTTTCGTTAATTTGAGCAGTACATCTCGTTTTCTCTCGAGCGACACGGTGAGATGAACACAACACGGACGTTACGGCCAGCCATCAGGCTCGCGCAACGCGCTTCGCGACCGGTACCGCGACCTTCCGCAACACTCCCACAACGCCACTTCTCGCAATCACAACCACACCGACAACTAGGTCCGCCATTGAACATACCAAAATGGTACATACACCAACAATCCCAGCTCTCCACGTCCCATTCCTTCTCAAACAGACACAGTTCAAAGCTAACCCGAATCCCGTTCAGGGTCTCCGAAAACGCCCACATGCTCAAACCGCCGATAAACAACTACTGCGTCTACAATGACGCCGTCACCGTAATGATAGTCGGCGGCCCCAACGAACGAACCGACTACCACATCAACGAAACCGCAGAATGGTTCTACCAACACAAAGGCGCCATGCTGCTCAAAGTCGTCGACACCACCCAACCACCAGGCCAGCAATTCAAAGACATACACATCAACGAGGGTGACATGTTCTTGCTTCCGCCAAACACGCCGCATAACCCCGTGCGCTTCAAGGATACTGTGGGCGTGGTGTTGGAGCAGAAGAGGCCGGAGGGCAGTTTGGATCGCCTGAGGTGGTATTGTCAGAATTGTGGGGATAAGGTGTATGAGGCGGCATTTCATTGTACGGATCTGGGGACGCAGATTAAGGATGCAGTGAATGCTTTCAAGGCGGATACGGAGAAGAGGACATGTAAGAGTTGTGGGACGGTTTGCGATACTGCGCCGCAGCCCAAGAAGGCTTGAATAGGATGAAAATGGGATGTATGATATGTATTGTATGTACAGTGGTTGCAATGGAGAAGGAAGCAGGGTTCAAAGTCCTTTCCACATGATCTTGGAAATATGGTCTGTCTTCTTTCGACTTGGTTTGACCAGGCCGAGGTATCGTAGCTCGGCTAGTGCTCGCTGGAATAGCGCCCTGTGACGAATTAGTATACTATAGCTGTGGTGTGCATGTACAGACTTACATGGTGTTGGGCTCGTTCTCTTCCGTTCCGTCTCCTGCAATGGCATTAAACGCCGACCAAAGATCGGTAACGTTAATCAACGTGCCGGACTCGAGGTACATCTGATACACAATGGCTGTTGCGGGTTGTGTAGCAGAAAGAGCTGCCGGGTTTCCGTCTACTCCACTACAGCAGTCGCAGCCTAGATAGTCGTGAGGACAAGCTAGCGCACGCTCAACAGCAAAGCGTGGCTTGGGTTGAAAGACTTCTGTGTGTGGTGACTTGAGGTCGTATATGAAGAGCTCATGTAGAACCAATGTCTTCGGGTCGATGAACGAGGAGGTGAAACACGCCTCGAGCTTGTCGTGAAATTCTGTGACCAGGTCTGAGTATGCCTTGTCTTGCTCTGACAGTGCAGCTTTGTGCTTGCTCAAAAGTACTTTTTGTGCCACGACGGTGGTTCGTACACTGTCGTTGCGGACATCGTGCTGCGTACGGAGCGGTACATCGGCGTTTTCTAGCAGGCTGTCGAGTGTTTGTTGAGCCGGAGCAATACCCAGCGAGAAGTTATCGTTTTCAAGATCTCGTAGCGATGCGAGCAAATGTACCAATTTGTCAGATGGGATCTTTTTGATGGACAGCATCGTTTCGCGAGTTAGGGGCGATCCAGCTAGTTCGCCAGCTGCTGCTCGGGTCCAGATAGAGGAAAGTCGGACGCTGGGCGACATCTGGAGCGACTCCCGTATGTTCGCTAGTACCTCCACAGCGTGGCTCAACGAATTCATGGTTCGTTGCCCAGATTGCAGATGATGTGCAATCTGGTCGAACAGGTACTTTTTATCTTCAAGCACCCTACGTATATCCTGTACCTGACCAGCTTCTAGCATACTCTCAACCCACTGGCGAAATGAGGGAAGAGTGCGTACAGCTTCGAACGCATCCGCTGACAGGTCTCCGGAAGAAAAATCATGTGTGAGGAAGATGCTGGGCACGCTAGCATAAAAGTGCGACATGTAAGCGTACTTCAACCCATCACAGAAATCCTGTGTGTTTTGAACATGATCTTTCTGTCGATCCAGCATGCGGCGACAGAGGTTGGGTCCAATGTGAAGTCGAGAATCTGTGCTGGCAACAGTCGCGCGGAACAGCTTCTCGATGATCTCGTCGGATTGAGTAACGTCAAACTTCTGGCCTTCAAGGTAGCGGAGTGAATTGCCAGCCAGTCGCTCCTCGAAGCTCTCTGCTGAAGTAGCAATGCCAAAGAGTAACACAAACGGCAGACGATCGAGCCATGAGCTGTACAAATTAGCATGGGCCATCGCTAGATATGATCAGACATACTGAAGAAGATCAACTACATCGACGAGTAGTCCGGCGTCGAAAGCCTCACTATCCTGAAAAGCCACAACGATGCTAGAAGAGCGATTCTTCTTTTGCCATTCCTGAACATGACCAAGATCGTAATTGAGTAGTTTCGGACCATGCCTCGAAGACGTAGCTGGACGATCTAGATCATCATCATCCTCATCGTCCACGCGCAAAGTAACCTTCTTAATGAGGGTTTTCAGCAGCGTCTTCAAATTTGGACATTCGCTGGACGTTAGCACAACATATGCGCAATTTTCAGCTCTAATGCCCCGACCTAGGCGTTCGAAAAAAGGTCCATGTGATGCAATACTGGGGCCGGCAACAATGAGCGCTGTCGGTATGGCAAACTTCGATTCATCTGGCGATGCCCTGGAAGCGGAGATGAAGTTGACGATCTTTTCCTGGGTGGCGCTATCCGCTCCTTCTAATGTACTCTGGTCATATTAGCGGATGTTTTACACATGTTGCAATCCGGCTCACTTGAATGCGCTCGTCTTGCTGTGCCCACAACTCTCGATACCTGGCTAGCCGTTCTGGTAGTTGCGCCTGCGGGTCGAATTTGCCGGTCCTTTGTCGTTTTGGTGCCCGCTCCTCCGACGCTGGGGGTTCATAGATGTAGCTTTTCTGATGTTCCATTCTCGATCGTTGTAGTCGTGATGATTCTCGTACTTGTCTGATGTTGTTGACGTGCAACGCCTAGGGGCAAGCGCGACGAATCGCGAAGCGCGTGAGCACGGGACTTGGTGATCTGGTCAAAGCTCACGAGGCTGTTTCAATGACAACGCCGAATACCAGCATGCTGCAAGGAATCGTATCCATTGTGGTGGGAGTGACAGAATTATGACATCTGAGAATCCTATTTTGATTGCAGTTTATCTGCACTGGACTTTCTATGTAGGTATTCTCTCTATTCATTTCACATATTCCCTTCATCCACTCATTGATGACTGAGAGTTGTTGCTGGAGTCTAGAATGTACCTTGAAGCTACCTCACCTTCGAATGCCCATGAATACATATCTTGGAGACCGAAAGAACAGGATTCCTTTACAGACTACGATCTCCTCAATTGCCGCAACTTTACTATAACCGTTGCCATATCGTGACAGCAGTTTGAATTGCGAAGCCACGCGATGTTATACTAGCCGAATATTACGCCGGTCCCGTGTGTCAATTCGTGTTCTCACCTATTTCAGGCTGAAAGTAGAGCGGATTCGTGCTCGTAGCTTGCGTTATCAAACATCTTCATGTAGAGAAGATCTAGGTCTCTCAATCGTGCTCCTCCTCAGTCACTCCTGGACATCCTTCCATTTGGGCGTCAGGATATTCGTATCCACAGTATAGACAATAATGGTACTCTTCGCGAAGAAATACCAAAAGCTTCTGTAATCGCTCTGCTACAGGCAAGGCCTCAAACTCTGCCAGCTCTGGATCTTCATCCTCTAGCTCGTTTTCGAGCGTAGTGTAGAACGGCGCAAGATCCCGGCCTTGTGCTATCTTCGAATCGTCGTCATCGTCTTCGGGGGCTAACGTGGGTAGTCGCGACGAAATGCTATTGTTCAGTTCTCGTCGTTGCTGCTTGTCGCGGCTATTCTCGGCCCTGCGTCGCGCACGAACACGCCAGAGTACGTTGATGTCTTTCAGTGGTTTCTCGCTCGTGTCTGGGGCGCCTTTCTCTTCAGCCTTCTTGTCAGACAAACGCTCGGCTGTCCTCTGCGCGCTGTCCAAATCCCGTTCGGCCTTCTTCTCTTTCTGTTCTTGGCGCATTATCTCCAGGTAATCACCCTCTTCTTCCTTTGCGCGCTTTGCCAGTCGATCCGCTTCCTCGAACTGTTCTCTGAATTTGCGCTTCTTTTCCGACTCCAGCCCAATGCCGCCTCTATCGTCTTTGGGGTTGACTCGTATGGGCTCTTTGCGCGCGTCTTCGGACTTGCCCAGAGCGTCGCCTTGCTTGAAACCAAATTTGGCCATCATCTTGAATCCCTTGTTGGTTTCGGGCAGGGCAGTAGCGAGGGCAGCTTCTCGTGCAGCTTCGGCCTCTTCTTCTCGTTCGGCCTTGGTCTTTTGTCGCGCTTTGGCTTCGCCCTGTCACCGTGTCAGTCTGGCATATTGTGGCTAAACCACAAGACGCACCTCTTTGCGCTTGCGTGCGGCGCGCTGGAGGGAAGTCTCGTACTTTGGTCCCTTTGGCGCATCCTCAAACACCATATTCATGTAGTCATCCTCCTCGTCCGATTGCGCCATGTTGTGCTAGTGAGTTGTGAATGGTCTCAAAATTTGTGTTGTCGACTCGCGCGCTGCAACTTGCAGGAGTGCCCGCAGCGGCAGCGACCCACCTTCGTAGCGTTCCCTTGGCATATGTCAGGGCAGGCGATCCCCCAGAGTCTTCTTTCGACCACATCTCCTCGCCCAGCCTGCTACTGCCATCGGCCCTCAATCAGCGCTATAGTGACGCATCGCGCACACTGACGCGGGTGCACATTAGGCCTTCCAACGATCTCGTCTCCAGCCGTAGACCAAGGAGGCTCGAACAACGACTTCCGCCACCTACGTTTCTTGGGGAAAAGGGCTGGGCCGGCCCTGAGTGCCATACAAATCGACTTGGATACGACATCAACCGCAGATGGCGGGTGTTTCGGATGCCAAGGCACCCCCTGCTCGATGTTGATTTAGACGACTTGCAGTGCGACGAAGCCATCCGCTTGCATCCTATGTCCCAGCGTGTATATCGAGATGCAGAGATGCAGCCGCTTGATGGGTGTTGGGGTTGATTCGGCTCGAGTCCTTGATTTCGGCTTTTGGCCTTCATGTGAATGAGGGGGCTGGTGTTTCTCTTACCTGAGGCAATAAACCTCTGCTCACCTGCTGCTTTAGACGGCTTTAGATTACTTCCTTTCTGCAACAAAGAGGCGCGTCTCCCGAATTCAGATCGAACACCGACAAGCATTGGCTTACATTGGTTGCCGCTTCAGGGGGGGTTTCTCCACCTCTAACCTCAAAAGGTGCAGGACCCGCGCTACCGTCTGGGGTTAACAACGATCCCTCGCACTGTTCGGGCTGCTCAGGGCTGTTCGATATGATCGCGTGTCACTCGAGTCAACGCCTTTTCGCCTCTGGCTGTAGTAGGACGAGCCAATCCAGATAGACGGGCTTTGCCGAGTAGCTTGGTCCTTTTTGCAGCCCATCCACTCACGGCTCTTCGGCGCCGTAGGCTACAAAAAGTGGCCGCTTTCATCAGACATCCCTCACGCATGTGCCAATTGATCCTTCAATTGCCTGCGCTGCCTCGGCTTTGTAATGCGACCGGATAGGTGGTGATTGCTTCGGAGCGTATCCGCAACAGGTTACTTTCTCGGGCAACCCGTCATCTTCATGAAAATCGCTAAGAGGCCTGTCACTGATCGTACCCTTTTCGACATTCGCCTTGCCATCGGTGCACAGCCAATTGGTATTTGGCGTAAGAGGGGTCTCGGTCGTTTTCGTGCATGTGCCAGTCTCCTACACATTCCCCAGCTTTTGACATCCACGAGGTGTGCGTTCCCCGCGTACCTCCGCGTTCATACCATCCTTGGAAGTCTTGGTGTATTTTCTTATTTCTACTTAATTCGCGTGCGACACCCTGCGGGTCTGTCCCCTGAAGAACCCACAGTCGCTCTGAATCGCCATCAACCGGTGGGCGGCAGAGTTATCGAACTGTACACAACAACATCTTTACACTTCACACAAGATCGACGATATGGAGAGCAAAGTCGGCGGAGAGACACGGGCGGACGATGTGTATACAACGCCCCAGAAAAAAGGCGGCGTTATGAACAAGCTCTACCCGCCAGGACCCACGCCAGGCGCCAAAGGGCGTATGAAGAACCACTGCAGGAAGTTTTGGTGGTGTGGTAAGTCTCTCCCGACAGCCTCAGCGTACTTCGTGTTTACATTACGTTAGATTGCCTAGTCCTCGTAATCATTGTGTTGGTCATTGTCCTGCCAATTATATTTGTTGGTATACCAAATAAGGCACAGCATGAGATCAACGCCTCGACACTCGAAGTTACTTCCCAGGAAGTCACCAACCCGCAGCCGAATGGTGTCCACCTGAAGATCGATACAGTCATCAGGAGTGGCAGTAGTTATCACCCTAAGATTGACGCTTTCAAAGCAGGACTATCGCTACCAGGACAAGACCCTTTCATCTACATCAACATACCTGAAGCGAAATCTGAGGCAGAGACCCGCATCACCGTCGACCAAGATGTCATTTTCGCGAGTGATGTCGAGTTCTCCAGTTACACCAAGGCTGTGCTGGACAGCGAGACAATCCAAATCCACCTTGACGGCAAGACCAACATTCACCTCTCTGGCCTGCCTACCATGGACGTCGATTACAACAAAGTCATTACGATGAAGGGTATGTCTCATTGAAGCTACAGTAAGAACTAGTCTAATTATTTTTGCAGGACTAAACAAGCTCTCCGGACTCAACATCAGCGATGTGCGCATTCTCTCCGGCGAAGACGAGATCCTGTCCGATGGCTCCAACCTCATTGCCAACGTCAGCATTCCCAACCCCTCTGTCATGACCCTCGACCTAGGCAACATCACCATGAACCTAGCTGTCGACGGCACCGCAATTGGCTACGCACTCATTCCAAACCTTTACCTCAAGCCCGGCGACAACAAATTCCCTTTGCAAAGCCACGTCGACCAGCTCGCTATCTTGGGCCTGATTCAGGAGAAGTACAACAATGCTGTGCTGCCGCTTGAGATTGTGGGCAACTCAAGTATCAAGGATGGTCAGCACTTGACCTACTACGAAGATGCGATCAAGAGCAATACGATCAACCTGAATCTGAATGTCGGACCGGCGTTGGCTGACATTGGGATTAACATCACCAGCTTTGGAGGCTCGTAGATTGCCTAGTAACCATCGCTGTACTTTTGCGTTCTTGTTTTCCGAGTTTTTCACGGAAAGTTAGCGGAATGTTGGTATGCGCTTGCTTTTAAACCATCGCTTTGATGATTGTGTTTACGGAGGATGGAGTGGTTAATGTATGATACCTAGTCGTTACAGTAATACATAATATTACTCAACACATGCGCTTTTGCCTTTGAAAGGTTTCAAAACATGCAGTCTTCTTACCGCAGCATGATGCCCTTCACCCTTGACACGGCCAATACAGAGTCGAGATAGGTGGTCCCCCAGCCCACGCGACTCTTGCACTGAGCTTGCCTGATCTGTCGAGAGCTCTCTCCCAAAACGATGACACCCATCAGTCACTACTTCATTTGCTACGGCAGAGCCTCGGAACTCTTTCAACGTCCCTGCTACATTCAACCCATGACGCAGCATACTGGCAAGAAGCATTGAAGGGGAACAGCATCGGTGCGCAGCGGTTTCTGCCCGTATATAAACTACTCCTCCCACCGTCTTCCTCCATTTCTTCTTATCTCAACTCACTCGAGCATCTCCGGTGAATCCCCTTTACTTCCGCTCTTCTCTGGAACTCCTTCACTTCTTCATGTCATTTGAGACGTCCTCTACCATTCAAACGCGATACCTTCATCAGCATCTTCCATCGGCAGTCCATCCATCGTTCAGGCCTGGCTGACACGGCTACCTCTGCACTCCGCTGTCACGACAAGCGGCACGATCACACTACCGTCACCTATCACCCATCGCCAAACCCGTACACCGCGTTACCGAGATCCCTTCAGTCCCGTCACGACCACTGCCTCGTTGTGCTCCCGAGCCGTTGTCACCCCTTCTTGCCTCGAATACAACAGAATTGGGTGGAGATATACTCGGACACACTGAAGGCAGGTGGAATGATATGTGAACGACCCCCAGCTCGCTCATCATCGCTCTCAACTCTTTCAACGCTCTCATACACTACGGACCTTTGACCTCAGAACGGAGTTTCGAAATCGCGAAGATGTCGATTCCTTTGTCATCACCGGTCGATACTGCTGTTTGAACGTTTTCTCTTTGACCTCAGAACACTGGTCGATATCACGAAGACATCGACCTCTTGTCATCACCGGTCTATAGTGCCGTTTGACTTCCCTCTCGATCGTCGATCGAAATGATGTGCTGAGCTACCCTCGGTTTTTTCGGCTTGGAGGTGCAGAAAATTGAGGAGGCAGGAGGGAGCGAACGTTTTATACTTCGCAGGTGAGGTGGATGGTTTGGTAGCGAGCACAGTTTTCTTTCCTGGTAGCGAATGATACAATTTCCCATCAAAACCTCCCATCTTCCTCATCATTGCCTGTTCTGCTTATAGTTGCATCCACATGAGCACTTTTCATCTCCCACAGCCACCATGCGATAGGAACCATCCCCTCACTTCTGACCCCACATCTACGAATCTTCTCAACCCTCGATCTCCCATTCGTCGGCAAAGAACTCTACAATGTTCACTGCGGCCCGCGAACCCACTGCCCCTTCCAATTTCTCCATATAGCCCGCCGCACCAGAAGCCGTACCTAGAGCCAGAACCACGAGTTCCCTCAGACTACCCACAACGTCGCTCAGAGCGATGACTTGAGCTTGGCTCAGAGGCGGCTCGGTTGTGCAGTAAGGAAGCAGGTCATTGACTGCGTTTCCAATGGTGCGGGATGGTTGGCGAGGCGGCGGTGGGGGGACGGAAGGCGCTTTCTGAGACTGGTGGGGGACTTGGGGATAGTAACGTTGCTGAGAGTGAATTGTTCCGTCGTTGACTGCTCGCGAATAGTAGTCCGCTCCACCGTCCAGTTGGGCCGGAGCAACAGCGATGATGGAATGCATTTTCTCATCTGGGAGGATAGATTGCTGTTTCTTTTCTTGGCAAAGCCCAGTGTTGTGTGAAAGCCCCATATTGAGGGCAGGCGTGAGTCTGAAAGGTAGTTGGGGATGACTTGGTGTCGGAATAATTGAGTGTGTGTCTTTGAGATGTCGAGGAAGTGTATACTTTCCATGTGACCCTAGTCAATGCCTGTGAGCTAAGCTTGTTCTTGTAGAAGGTGCGTGGGTTGCGACAGAAAGAGCGACTAGCGAATGCCAACAAAACGTCAAATTAGGATAAGAGGCTGAACACAGAAGATCGTGGGGTCGCGACACGGTAATGGAAAACTTCATGCTTCTATGATTGTGTTGGGTATATGAGAGGAGTGTATCCAGATAACGCTCTCAACATGGTATAACCATGAGCCGAGCCTAGAGAATGTATGCCCGTAAGATGTACACATCTACGCTTCCCGAGTGTACATCCCTAGATCCTTATGTTGTGAGGGCTTATCGGCTGGCGACTGCTCGTGCGTTGCAGATGTAGCATTCGTCCATTGGGCAGCATCCGGTTGAGCCTCGACATGTGCTGGCTTCGCTTCGGCGCTCACGGCTTCAGGCTTCTTGTCTTCCTTCTTCCCACTGCCCGTGAAGAACCCTAGTAACTTTGAGGATGCGGGCTCCGGGTGCTTCGCTTTGAACTCCTCAAATTCTGCCTTGACTGCTTTGAGCTCAGCCTGCACCTCCTCTAAATCTTCTCTTATATCGTCTCTGGCATTCCGTGCCTTCCTTCTTTGCCTCCATTGCTCGACGAGGATTACAGCAATTCCAACAGCGAATATGAAGGTCTCGGCAGCGAAATTGGCGCCCATCTCGATGGCTTTTTGCTCGGATAAAGGTCGGATACGCGGCTTGATTCTCTCTTCAGTCTTCTTCTTGATTGCTTCGCGTTCCTTCTCCGTGAGCGCTTCTTCCGCTTTCATCTCCTCTTCGGTAAGGACCGTGGGGGCAGCTGCTTTTTTCCGCGCGGCTTCTGCTAACTGGACTTCCTTCTTAATCTGTCTGTCGATAACAGCAGGATCCTGGAGGAGGCCGAGGCGCATGCGCATATCGACGCGATGCAGACCTTGGGCGAATTTGACGCATATCCGGCGAAATCGATCGTGTTCGTGGGCATTGCGCTTGATGGCATTCTGGAGTGTGTCAGTTATGACTGAAGATGCCCGGAGCTAACCAAACATACTGCTACAGGCTTTGCAAGCGTTCTGACGAACAGTGATGTGACCTTGAGCGTGAGAGACATATTTGGTTACGAGAGCGTTTCGGATGGTCGCGGGGAGGTATGGAGGCAATTGACCGACGGACGGCTGTGCATCGCAAGCTTCATAGAGATAGACGCATCGGAAGGACTGTAGAGCGATGTGGTGTAAGATTATTCGTGGTGTTGCGCATGGCTGCAGGTTCGATGTTCAAATCGATGCTGCCTTGCGCTGCCGGAGATCCACCGACGGCGATGGCGACTGACTGCGGGCCCAGCAGCTCCATGACAACGCGGGATACAGGACGAGACGCATGGACAGCTCACACGACTAAGTCGAACTCGTACTGGATCGTGAAGCACGATCTCCAGTGCAAGCTTGTGCAAGTCGCTGTGCATCGAGCGGACAGTGCCGGGCGCCGATTGGCCGACAGCCCTAGCAACGACGCTAACGGGCCCTTGTTTACATGCCATCAACACTCTGCGACCTCGTCCCCGATTTCATCATCTCTCTCCATCTACCTCCACGCCAATGTCTGCCTCGTCGATACACGCAGATGCCCCGCCGGCCGTGGTCCAGGACCCCGAGGGACTCCAATATGAAACGGGATCGCAGCTGGGCAAAGGCGGCTTCGCTATCTGCCATCGCGCAAAGCTGCTGGGCCATGAACACCTCGGTAGCTCTACCGTCGCTTTGAAGATTGTCAAATCCAAAATGGAGCCCCCCAAGCTGGCGCAAAAGGTACTGGAAGCTGGCGAGGAAGGCATGGCTGTTTGCTGACGCGCCGCAGTTTGTCACTGAACTACAGATCCACTCGAAGCTATCTCATCCCAACATCGTCGAGTTTTTCCGCGCCTTTTCTTTCGAATCAAGCACCTATGTTGTCCTGGAGCTATGCGAAAACGGTTCTCTTGCCGATGCGATCAAGAAGCGCAAATACTTCACCATGCCCGAGATCAGGCGGTTCATGATCCAGACGTGCGGCGCAATCAAATATCTCCACCAACGGAACATCGTACATCGCGATCTCAAGACAGGCAACCTCTTCCTCGACCGGGATATGAACGTCAAGGTCGGCGACTTCGGTCTTGCTGCACTACTGGTGTCACAGAGCGACTATGGGGCGATCCGTCGAACAACCATGTGCGGTACACCCAACTACCTTGCGCCGGAGGTCTTGGAGAAGACAGGAAAGGGCCATGACGAGAAGGTTGACCTGTGGGCTATCGGAATCATGATGTACACACTGGCAGTCGGAAGAGCGCCATTCCATGCAGCCAAGCGCGAAGACATCTACCGGAAGCTGAAGGCTCGTGAATACACCTGGCCGGACCTCGCCAAGTTCGCCAACGAGATCACCGACGATCTCCGCGACATCGTCTCGCTACTGTTGGTGCACGAAGACGAGCGACCGACCCCCGACCAGATCGTTGCGCACCCTTTCTTCAAATTGGGCTATATCCCATTGGAGCTGAGCAGCGAATGTACCTCGCGGGTTCCGAAATGGCCGAAGAACCGCCCACCTACAGCATCTACGATTAGGCGTGGATACACTGAGGAATGGTGGGCGCTTTGCAAGTCCTCATCGGTTGGCGAATACGAACAAGGAAAAGCATTTGGAACCTTCGGTCGCAGGACCAACAAGACAGTAGCAAGGGATTGTCAAAAGGAGATTGAAGCCGGCAAACAACCAAACATCCCGTTCTCCAAAGATGTCGTTTACGTACCTTTCCCTGCCCGCACGCAGTGGCCTCATCAAGCCCCGGGAGGGCTCAGTGAAATATCAGAAGAGAAGGAATCGTCGTCTGAAAGCCAAGCCCTCTCAGAAACTACCGGAAACGAGCGGACAAAGACTCGTCCATCTAGAGCCCCAAGAAGGGAACCACAGCCGATGCAGACATTGAAGGAGAACGTAGAGCCAGCCGAGGAGCCAGAGCCCGTGCACAGGATACTTGACAAACAGCCGACGCGGTTACGAGCAGCCCGTAAGATCTCGAACACTGGGCGTGTTACTGCGAACACGGCTTCCGCACCTGCTCCTCTACGCGTCCCTCGTGAGGCACGAACTTCGACGCGCGCACGAACGGCGAAGGAAACCGCAAAGGAAGCGCCAAAGACAACGTCAAACGGACTACCTGACCTCCCACCTCTAAGAGTCTCCCGGACTAGCGCTCGAGAGAGCGCAAAATCGGAGCCTGCGCCCAAAGAAACTTCGACGCGAAGTGCTCCCCGCTATCGGACCGTCAGCAATGACATGCCTGCGACTGATCCGGTGACTGTGTTGGCGCGCTTGATGACATTCCGCGACAACCTTGAACGAGCCCTCGACAAGAAGCCTACAAAGTCAAGGAGAGATCAGCCACCGCAATTACCATTTGTCGCAAAATGGGTAGACTACAGCCGTAGATACGGAGTGGGATACGTCCTCAACGATGGTAGCATCGGGACACTGCTCTCTGCAGAGGAGCAATACCCCGTCACGATCGCATTTGCCACGGACGGATACAACCACCTACGGAAGGCTGGAGGCAACCGAGAGCTTGCCAAAAGCGTTGCGCTCAACTACTACACGACCGTGAAGAAAGACCGGGGATTGTCGGAGATTGAAGTGCTTGAATCGCGACGCATTGAGGAGATTCGGACAGTTTGGCACAAGTTCGGAAAGTACATGTGCGCAACCTTTGGCGACGAAGAAAAGCCGCTTCGCAAAGATCCCCGCGTGAACTTTGTTCGCTTTTACCAACGCCTGGGTAACGTCGGGATCTGGGGTTTCGACGACGGCTCCTTCCAAGTAAGCGCTTTTGCCTTGATTCACAAAGCGCGTCTAACAGTATGTTTAGTTCAACTTCCCAGACCACACCAAACTTGTCTTGTCGTCAGACGCAGGTTACGGGCACTTCTTATGCCTTCCTCTAGATGCGACGTCTCTTCTCGAAGAGACTGGAAACGTGCCGTGGAAGCACGTGAAGGCCAGAGCACATCTTCGGGGTTCATTGCAACAGCTTCTGTACGGCTCAGCCGACAAGGAAGACAGTTACAAAGAGCTCACAGAAGGCAACCTCCTCCGCGCGAAGATCGAATTCATCTATGCTGTCGTGTCGGAATGGTGTCAAGAAGGCGGTCTGGGCTGCCTCGTAGACCCCAAGGTGTATTCCTGGGGCGGCCCGCAACTAGAAGAGTCCAAGCGGTTGGACTGGGCGAGCGTTGGGCGTTTTGGTGGTGATGTTTTCTCATGATGATTGAATGACGAGCTTGAAGCGACGGCGTTTTTGGGATCTGGGATATTCTTATTAGGGGTTTGGGCATTTCCACGGCGTCGCCTCTGCTACTGAGCAGTGCTGTTGTTCGAACACTCATTCACGACGGTTTGCATGTTGCTGGCGTTTTCTAGTAGCGATTAGTTTGAATGAGCATCCGGTCACGACCATCAAAACGTTGGTGCCTAATGCCTAAGTCTATGACACGTCACGAGAAATTATGCGTACGCGGCAGACTCGGGTCGTCCTTGTGTTAGGCCTTGACTGCGACACTTTGATGTGGAAACTGGGCCGAGCCTGGATGAGTTCGCAGCGGCGACGGTGAATGATGAAGTAGTATGAGAGCAGACGCTTTAGGAAGTAACGTCGTTATCATGCATGCCAGTCTGCTGTGTGGAGGCCGACATGAAATGGAGGTGAATGGAGATGACGAGGAAATTCCAGCCGCGGCGGCAGCTTGCGCGTACTTCGTACTTGAATAGCTGTGGCTGTGCAGGGACGATGGGGCGAGTACCCTCCGAAGCGCCCGATTCCATCCAGGGCTCTGACGTTGGCCGGTCTTGACAACCGCCGCATTGCAGCCATCTTTACACCCCTACACCCCCGAGCGACTGCTCTCTCCATACCGACTGTACCTGGCTTCGCCGTCCATTATTACCATATCCGCTGCTCCCTGAGATCCGCAGCATACGTACTACCCCACTGGCCGGCTCAAGCTACAGGTCCCAGCTCGACGTCGGGCACCAATCATGGTAAGATGCAGAAAGACTTCGAGGGAGGAACACAAGCTGATACATGTGACGTGTAGGGGAAAACCAACCGCGCCGCGCGCAAGGCCGGAGGCGGCGCCCAGCCAAAGGCCCAGTTCGCAACCAAAGCCGTCTTCGAAACCACAAAGAAGAAGGAAGTCGGTGTATCGGATCTCACCTTGATCAGCAAGGTTTCGAACGAGGCCATCAACGAGAACCTGAAGAAGCGATTCGAAAATGGCGAGATATACGTGCGTCGACCCACTTGCGCCAGCCCCGCGTCGCACACCCACGCAGCGATAGACTAGGACAGCGACTGACTATGGGCGCAGACATACATCGGCCACGTGCTGGTCTCCGTCAACCCGTTCCGCGACTGTATGTGACAGGATATGCGCCTTAGAGGGGGATGCTGACAAGCGGCAGTGGGTATATACACCGACCAAGTGCTGGAGAGTTACAAGGGCAAGAACAGGCTGGAGGTGCGGTGCATACCTGTCCACCGGTTTTCAGGGCTAATGAGGCATAGGTACCCCCTCACGTCTTCGCAATCGCCGAGTCCGCCTACTACAATATGAACGCATACAAGGAGAACCAATGTGTCATCATCTCCGGCGAATCAGGAGCAGGAAAGACAGAAGCCGCGAAGCGACTTATGCAGTACATCGCCAACGTCTCGGGGGGTAGCAATTCATCTATCCAGGAGATCAAGGACATGGTGCTGGCCACCAACCCGCTGCTCGAATCCTTTGGAAACGCGAAGACGCTGAGGAACAACAACTCGTCGCGGTTCGGCAAGTATCTCGAGATCCATTTCAATGCGCAAGGAGAGCCGGTGGGAGCAAACATCAACAACTACCTGCTCGAGAAGACCCGAGTGACGGGACAGATCGTGAACGAGCGCAACTTCCACATCTTCTACCAGTTCACAAAAGCCGCATCCTCACAATACAGAGGTACGCCCACTCTGACTACACATTAGACTCGCTCTGACATGCACAGAAATCTTTGGATTACAACAACCGCAAGCCTACCTCTACACGAGCAAATCGAAATGTTTCGACGTTCCGGGAATCGACGACCACGCCGAGTTCGACGATACACTGAACGCCATGAAGGTTATTGGATTACAACAAGCTGAGCAGGACAACATCTTCCGCATGCTTGCCGCCATTTTGTGGCTAGGAAATGTGTCGTTCCGCGAGGATGACTCAGGCAACGCAGCTATTGTCGACCAGTCGGTCGTAGATTTCGTAGCCTATCTCCTCGAAGTTGATGCATCGCATGTCAACAAAGCCCTTACCATTCGTGTTATGGAGACAAGCCGAGGAGGGCGACGAGGTTCCGTATACGACGTGCCTCTGAACTGCGCGCAAGCAGGCGCAGTCCGCGATGCGCTCTCCAAGGGAATTTACTTCAACCTCTTTGATTGGATTGTGGAGCGCGTCAACGTCTCTTTGAAGGCCCGAGGTGCGACCGCCCAGTCGATTGGTATCTTGGATATCTACGGCTTCGAAATCTTCGAAAAGAACAGCTTCGAGCAGTTGTGCATCAACTACGTCAACGAGAAGCTACAACAAATCTTCATCCAATTGACACTCAAGGCTGAACAAGAAGAGTACGAGCGCGAGCAGATCAAGTGGACGCCCATCAAGTACTTCGACAACAAGATTGTATGCGACTTGATTGAGGAGAAGCGTCCACCGGGTGTTTTCGCTGCCCTGAACGACGCTTGTGCGACAGCCCACGCCGATCCAACCGCCGCGGATCAAACATTTGTCCAGAGACTGAACGCTCTGTCGTCGAACCCCAATTTCACGCCTCGCCAGGGTCAGTTCGTCATCAAGCATTATGCTGGTGAGGTCTCTTATGCGATTGATGGCATGACCGATAAGAACAAGGATCAGTTGTTGAAAGACTTGCTAAACCTGCTCGGCCAGAGCAGCAACACCTTTGTGCATACGCTCTTCCCCCACCAGGTAGACCAGGACAACAGGCGGCGACCCCCGACGGCTGGAGATAAGATCAAAGCCTCTGCGAACGACCTGGTGACGACTCTGATGCAAGCTCGTCCGTCCTATATCCGTACCATCAAGCCCAACGAGAACAAATCGCCCAAAGAATTTACCGATGCCAACGTACTACATCAGGTCAAGTACCTGGGTCTGCAAGAAAACGTGCGCATTCGGAGAGCTGGGTTTGCATCCCGTCAGACCTTCGATAAGTTCGTAGAACGGTTTTTCTTGCTGTCACCAAAGTGCTCATATGCCGGAGAGTACACCTGGACCGGGGACTATGAGACGGGTGCTAAACAGATCTTGAAGGACACCAACATTCCAGCGGAGGAGTTCCAAATCGGTACAACGAAGGTCTTCATCAAGACACCTGAGACACTGTTCGCCTTGGAGACTATGCGAGACAAGTACTGGCACAACATGGCTATTCGCATTCAGCGCGCATGGAGAAACTATCTACGATACCGAGCAGAGTGTGCGACACGCATCCAGCGGTTCTGGCGCAAGCTCAATGGCGGCAAGGAATTCATCGAATGGCGCGACCAAGGTCACAAGATACTCGGAGGACGGAAAGAACGCAGAAGATACAGTTTGATCGGTTCCCGAAGATTCATGGGCGACTACCTTGGTATCGGAAACAAAGGTGGCACTGGTGAGGTCATGGCCCAAGCCGTTGGCATAGCTCCAAACGAAGAGGTGCCGTTCTCGTGCAGGGCCGAAGTGCTTGTATCGAAACTCGGCCGATCAAGTAAACCAGAAGCCCGCACGCTGATTCTAACAAAGAAAAACGTTTACCTGGTCAAGGTTGCCTCGATCAAAGGGCAAATCCAGATTTTGCCTGAGAGGATAATACCCGTTGGCGCCATCAAGATGATCAGTTGTTCAACACTCAAAGACGACTGGTTCTCGATCGGTGCTGGGTCACCAACAGAGCCTGATCCACTAGTGAACTGCGTATTCAAGACCGAGTTCTTCACTCAGCTGCATAACGTGCTACGAGGCGCGATGACACTCCAAATAGGCGAGACGTAAGTTCCACAATCGGCGTGCATCCGAAAATGGCTAACATACCTTAGCATCCAATATAACAAGAAGCCTGGCAAGCCAGCTCAGGTCAAGGTCATCAAAGATCCCGCAGTACCGAGGGATGACCAGTACAAGAGTGGCACCATCCATGTTGGGCCAGGAGAGCCAGCCAACTCCGTTTCCAAGCCCACGCCCAAAGGCAAGCAGATCGCCGCAAAGCCCATCACAAAGGGTAAGCTGTTGCGGCCCGGTGGTCCTGGCGGAGGTCCCTCGAAGCTCGCCTCTCGTCCAGCACAACCAAGAGCTGTACCCACGCCTGCCGCCGCGCAACCGAGACCTGTACCTCAGCCAGAAGTGTCGCAAGCCAGACCTGTTCCGGCGCCCGTCGCTGCCCTGTCGAACGGTGCAGGCTCTCATGCGCGTACCGCGTCAGCAGGCTCATCACGCACACCTCCTCCTCCACCCCCACCGCCGCCTGCGCCAGCTCAGCCGAAGGAGCCTCGATACAAGGCGCTATATGACTTTGCAGGTCAGAGCGCTGGAGAGTTGAGTCTAGGAAAGGATGAGATCATCCTGGTCACACAGAAGGAGGGCAATGGTACGTTCACTCTGATCCACCGCTAACATGCATACTAACAAAGCCTCAACAGGTTGGTGGCTAGCATCCCGTCTTGACAAATCCGCCTCCGGCTGGGCACCATCTGCATACCTTGAGGAAGTACGTGCAGCAGCACCTGCTCCACCCCCAGCACCACCCGCTCGCCCTGCAAACGGCAAGCCCAAGCCTCCGGCTCCGCCAGCCAAACGTCCTGCCGCCAGAAAAGCCGTCAACGGTGACTCCGGGCGGGATAGTGGGTACAGTGGTAGTGGGGGTAGCACAATGGAGAGCGCGAGAGACAGCAGTGGTAGTATCGCTGGTGGGTTAGCGGAGGCGCTTAGACAGCGTCAGGCTGCTATGCATGGAAGAAAGCAGGATGATTGGTAGATCCAAGCTAAATGCGTCCATTGAGGAAGCGTGTGAGGAGGTTGGAAGGCAACGTTGATGGAAGACCCCTTTTGGGTCAGTGGGTTAGCATTCGTATAGAAGAATTGGTCTTGAGCCATCTTTTTTGAAGTTTAGGTGCTGTGATTGTGACGAAAATGTGGAGAGATGTCTGTTCATGCGGAGACGAGAAGGTACTCCGAGATGCTGGCAGGTATGTCTAGTTCAAGTCAGTCGACAATATTTTTGGATTCTTCGAAATTCTTGTGTTTGAGTAAGAAGACATCAGGCACAGCTTTCATGGCGGCTTCTTCGGCTTTCCCAAACGGTGTGTTCATGCCAATCACATATAGCTCAAAAACCCAAAGACGCCACAGCACTCCACTATGCTTCCTGATGATACGCAGAAGCTGTTCACATGCTATTCCGGGAACATGGAGGTTGAGCGCTGCCTCGCCTGTTCAGAAAGCAGGATAAGCGGTGCGGATGTGACTTCCGAAGTCACTTGCCGCAGTGCCTTTCCAACACCAGCACAGCAGGAAGCAGTGCATCTCAACGATGTACTTACTGGTACCAGCACTTGGTCGCTGAATGACTCCATTGCGGTCGCAATCAAGTACCATAGTACCTTTTCATTTGCTATTCCTCCGACGATACTCCGATCAATTTGCTCACGTCAGGTGCTCAACGGCGTGGGGATATAGGGCTACGAGTTGACGCGCGAGCTAGCAGCCGGCCTGGAAAGTAGTGTCTTGATAGATTTGCGCATCCTCATCGAATTACGGATTCGCAGATGAAAACACGGTAAAGATAGCTAGACTTCGCAATGATCTTCACGTGTTTGAGATGCAATCGCAACATTGTGCACGTGCAGCGTTGGTGGGGCAAGGACTGACGAAGTCCAGATGTCTCCATTCCGACTTTCTGGTCTGGTCACTGCTTCCAACGTCCGATGATTTCGATGAACCACAATCAACGCTCGCTTGGCCCAGGCGGAGACTTCGTCAGCGTGATATGCAAGCCAGGATGCAGACGGTTCACTGGCCCGGGTTCCCGCTAACATACCCGCCTCTCGGGCCGCTACAACCTCATTGCGAGATTTCCCACCACTGATTGGTATGCAACCGCGCTGTATCATCCTTTGACTGCCTAATGTGCGCTTCGGAAGCTGCTCAACTGCCTTTTAGACTAGCTTCGGAGGTTCAGGTCCGCCATCACAGCTGTCCAACAAAGAGTAGGCGACGAATCAAGCTCCACGCTGCTTACCTCGAGAGACGAATGTCTCGCTGCGCGGCGTAGACTTGCATGTCTAGTCTACGTGTCACCTGTTCCTTCAACCTGCTTGCGCGGGATGTCTGGCTCTTACTTGCTCAGAAGACTGCAACGTGGTGGGGATCAAAGGATCGCTATCGTACCCTTCGCGTTACTCTCGGATTTCGCCACAAGAAGCCGTTGCAACGGATCTAGATTGAGATCACACATGAGCCTCCCTCCTGTCGACAGATCGAGACGGGCGCGTTAACTTCGGTTGATTGCCCCCGCCGACCAATAATACTTACCTTGTAGATCTGAGACGACGTGCCTGCGAGCCGTGACTAGGACAAGGCTTGTTTCCAATAGATCCGGTACTCGAGCGTTTTCCCTGGGTCCATGCGTCAAGAGACAGTCGCATCCAGCGCTGCGCAAGTACTAAAGGATGATAATCTACTTCAATTGACTGCCTCTGAATCTGCTATTTCTTCAGCTTGTCCTCCCTCTCTCGTTTGCACCGTCGTTCAACTCCTCGCTCCTTACCGCGCCGGTTACAGTGGCAAGAAGACGCGGCAATTCGCTCGAGGACTCCGCCTTATCGAATGATTAATTCTGGTTGATCTGCAATGGCTACCATCAACCTTGGAAACGCTAGTCCGACGGAAGATATCAAACAGCACGACATAAAGCATGCGGCTATCCACATCCAACCGGTCACTCTCGATACACCTACGTTAACGCCTGCTGCAACTCCAGAGGAAACTTCACCGGCAGACGAAACGATGGCGGGCAAGAAGATCTTCTCGATGGAGCGGCCGGACGACAAGGCGAGAGAACTTGCGGCGAAGCTGACTCTAGAAGAACAGGTATGTTCACTTTTACTTCTTTGGCAGATGTCTCAAACTTCGACGTTCTATACGGTCATGTCAAATGCTTGAGGCAGAAATTGGTGTCGACTTCTATCCTCCAGGTCTTTCTGGTAGGGATACGAGTCATTCCTAGCCGCGATCCCTTATCCCACCCGTCTTTTTGAGCAGAAGGTCTAGAAGGATTGGTTCTCGAAAGTCGTAATCAGAATGAATGGCTTTCCTGTTCGCTTAGAATCCCACCTGACCTCGTTAATCTATTTGAAAGCCGAAGCAGCCTTGAGCGGAGCCGGGCTGACCATTCCAGATCTCACTACTTGCAGGAGCGGACTTCTGGCGGACTGTAGCCATACCCGAAAAGGGTATACCGTCAATCAAGACATCAGATGGACCCAATGGCGCTCGCGGAGAGTTCTTCACTAACGGCACACCTGTACGTACTCCGGCTTGGCACTGCTTGTCTCACGCTGACGAAGCTAGGCCGCTTTATTCCCCTGCGGTATATCCATGGCTTCCACGTGGAACTTGGACATGATTGAGGAGATCGGTCGCCACCTCGGAGAGGAAGCAAAGGCTCGTGGAGCTCACGTGCTGCTTGCGCCTACCGTGTGCATGCACCGGTCGCCTCTTGGTGGTCGCAACTTTGAGTCGTATTCGGAAGATCCTTTCCTTACTGGAAAGCTTGCTGCATCGTATGTTCGCGGTCTTCAGAGCAAGGGCGTTGCGGCTACGATCAAGCACTTTCTTGGAAACGAGCAAGAAACTGAGCGGCAAGCGTACGATGCTATCATTGCTGAACGGCCATTGCGTGAGATCTATCTGAAGCCCTTCGAGATAGCTGTTCGAGATGCATCACCCTGGGCGCTCATGAGCGCTTACAATATGATCAATGGTATTCATGCGGATGAGTATGAGCACTCAATCAAGGAGATTCTTCGAGGCGAGTGGAAGTGGAACGGAGCCATTATTTCCGACTGGACGGGCACATATGCAACTGCACCATCAATTAAAGCTGGTGTTGATGTTGAGATGCCCGGGCCATCCAAATGGCGCAAGATCGATCAAGTGAAGGAATGCCTAGAGAAGGGCGAGCTAACCCGTGTCGATATCGAGGAATCCGCCGCCAGAGTACTCTACCTTGTCGATCGTGTCAAGGGGCTGAACAACATGACACCCGAGGAGCCGGAGCAGTCGATCGACAACGTGGAGACACGGAACCTGATTCTCCAGGCTGGTATTGAAGGATTGACGCTTTTGAAGAACGAAAACAGCGTGCTCCCCATCAAGAATGCCAAGAAGATTGCGATGATTGGACCAAATGTCAAGCGAGCCATCGCCAGTGGAGGAGGAAGCGCAGGTCTTAACCCCTACTACAACGTCACACCTTGGCAAGGCCTTCAAAATCGATTCGACGGCGAGATCACATTTGCCCAAGGCTGCGATAGCTCGAAATGGCTACCGCTTGCTTCACCATACTGCCACTCCAATGGCGAGACCGGTGTTCGGTTAGAATACTACAAGGGCGACAGGTTCAAGGGTGAACCGGCAGTCGTTCAACATAAGGTCAGCACAGATCTGTGGCTATGGGACTCTGCGCCAATGGAACTCCTTCCAGACTTCTCCTTCAAGGTTAAGACTACACTCACACCGAAGACGACCGGAAACCACAGCTTCAGCTTTGCGTCAGTCGGACCAGGACGCATGTACATCAACGGCGACATTTTTATTGACAATTGGGACTGGATACAGGAGGGCGAGGCTATGTTCTCCGCTTCAGAAGATGTACTAAAGTCGATCCGTCTCGAAGAGGGCAAGCCTGTGGAGATTCTGATTGAGAGCACCAACGAAGTCCGACCCGCGTCCAAGGTTTCTGTTATAGGCCGTCGCCACGACTACGGTGGCTGCCGAATCGGCTACCAGGAAGAGGACAAGATTGATCGTCTACAAGAAGCAGCGGATGCAGCGCGTGATGCTGATGTGGCTGTAGTAGTCGTTGGATTGGACGCCGAGTGGGAGTCGGAAGGATACGACAGGCAAACAATGGATCTCCCGAAGAACGGCTCGCAGGATCGTCTGATCGAAGCTGTTCTAGCTGCCAACCCTCGCACCGTCATCGTCAACCAATCTGGAACACCGATTACCATGCCATGGGTACAGAAGGCCCCAGCAATTCTCCAGGCATGGTACCAAGGTCAGGAAGCTGGAAATGCTCTTGCTGATGTGCTGCTCGGCAACAGCAGTCCCAGCGGGAAATTGCCAACGACTTTCCCGGTGCGCATCGAAGATAACCCTGCGTACCACAACTGGCCTGGCGAGAACTTGAAGACTGTGTACGGCGAGGGCATCTACGTGGGCTACAGGCATTACGAGCGCTCCAAGATTGCACCGCTCTTTGCATTCGGCCACGGTCTTACATACACCACATTCGAATACGGAACACCAAACGCTAGCAGCACCGTGCTCTCTGAGGACGGAAAGATCATCATCACTGTACCAGTCACGAACACGGGTTCATTTGCGGCGCACGAGATTGTTCAGGCATACGTCAAAGACGTCAAATCGACGCTCCCTCGCCCCGAGAAGGAACTCCAAGCGTTCGGCAAGGTCTTCTTGCAACCTGGTGAGACGAAGGATGTAGTCTTGACGCTGAACAAGTACTCCGTGGGATACTTTGACACGAACCTCGGTCAGACAGGTGCCTGGATTGCAGAGGAGGGCGCGTTTGAGGTATTGATTGGCGCCAGCAGCGCTGATATCAGGTAAGTCCGCCGCTTGGTTGATTCAATCAAGCGAAGAATTACTAACGCATCATTCAGGTCGAGACTCAGCTTTGAGGTCAGTGAGAGTTTCCAATGGATCTTCTGATGAAGGATGGAGCGGAGCGTGAAGGAAGTGGACAACGAGCATCACGAGTCTTCTTATGTTGGTTGTTTTGAGGCGTTTGTGGTAGGGATGGGTGAGCGGGATTGAGTTGACTTTCCATCGAAGTCATGTGCAGTGAATACATATTTTCGTGCTTCAGCTTGGAAAAGACGCGTGAGCGATTGGCATAGGTTTGAGTGAAAACATACCACACCCAACGAAGGTGACAGTGGTTTCGGCATGCGGCATCTCACATAAGGCTGACGGCCGAGTGGCTCGGCTAGATGACGCGCTGATTTTCTGCCACCCACCGCCTTTCGGGCCTACAGTTGTACCGATATTCAGTGGTCCCTGACAGAGAACCTTGGTCGATAGCGAAGGCATCATCACCAGCCTGCCCATTCGCTATTGTCCTTTTTGACTCGTTCGAGCCTGTCGCATACATCTCTACCGCTGTCCCGTCTTCTGTCGACGCCCGAATCGCGCGACTTGGGCCCCCGTGCCAGCTCCAGCCGCGCTTTTGCTCCTGATCAACAGCGGGCGACCGAGTTCCAGTTGCGAACCACACAACACCCAACAAACCCCTCTCCAAGGAACGAGCCTCCCATGAGCTCCAGCAGAGTCTGATCCGCTCAACACACGAGAACGCGACTATCGACCTGGTCCCCTAAGCTCCCTTATCGCCGGCACGCCTGGTAACGCCGAGGACATGAATCCAGCGCATCGCGACGGGTGGCCGCCTGCACAAGCGGCCGCAGCTGGACAGGGCCAGCAGCAAACAGAACAGGGTCAAGGCCAGGCGCCACGGCCTCTGGGTCCCTATGGGTGCGTACTCGCCTCCTACACACTGCCCACAGCAGACCGACACAATGAGCGAAGACGCCTGCGAGCTCCTTTTCTCACCACCCTTCGATTGGATTCACGCTGACTCTGAGACCGATGATAGACCAAACAGCGCGACGCCTCAGGGCCCCTCACATGCGTCACCCGCCCAGGGTCCGGGACCAGTACTCCCTCCACCATCTGGTACGTAGCAAAGGCGGAGGACGCGCCTGTTCGCATTGCTAACCTCATCACAGCTGGCGGCTATTACTCGTCAAACGCCGCGACAGCCCACAACCAGAACCTCCCCACACTTCCCGGGCTGACGGCGCAACCTCAGCACTCCTCGCCCCACATGTCCGCCCAGCGACCGCCATCGTCAGACGCGGGAGCGCAAGCTCACCAAGGCCCGCAAGCCCCTCCGTACTCGTTACCGGGCATCTCGCAAACCCTACAGCAACAGCAACAGCACATGCCGACTTCGGAGCAAGCCAACGCCGACAGAGAGCGCGAGATGCGCGATCGCGAAAACAGAGACAGAGAGATGGAGTCGCATGCCATGCACCAGCAGGAAGATATCGTCAAGCGCGAGGCAGAGCAGCGAGACCGCGACCTGCACGAGCGACAGCAGCGGGAGCACGCTGCGCACCAGAACCACTCTGGGCCGATCCAAATACACCAGCCAGTGGCAGTCGCACCATCGACGCGAACTATCCACGGCCCGAACGGTCTGCTCGGCCAATCTGGACCCATGAACGGACCAAACCCACTTGCGCCGCCCATGGGTGGCCCCAACGCAGGCCCCATGTATGGAAATGCGCCTGCGCAGCATGAGCAGACTACACCGCGTATGCAGCACGCCGTGCAGGCACCTACCCAGGCCCAGATGTTGATGCCTTTTGCTGGCCCTCCAGGATCCATGGCTATGGGCCAGGGACAGCAGCCGATCCTCAACGACGCCTTGAGCTATCTCGACCAGGTCAAGGTCCAGTTCGCCGACCACCCCGACGTGTACAACCGCTTCCTCGACATTATGAAGGACTTCAAGAGTGGTGCTATTGATACCCCAGGCGTCATCGAGAGGGTTTCGACACTGTTTGCGGGCAATCCGGCCTTGATCCAGGGCTTCAACACATTTCTGCCACCCGGCTACAAGATCGAGTGTGGCACCAACGGTGATCCAAACGCTATCAGGGTAACCACGCCCATGGGCACTATGGTGTCCACTATGCCCGCTCCGAGGCCGCTTTCTCCGCCTCGCAGCGGTGCTGTCAACGGCAACAACGGCCCGCAACACGAGAGCACTTACTACGAGACTGCTCAAGGACGCCCATGGCCTCAGCAACAGAGGGCCCAAGGCCCTGAGGGTCAAGAATCGATGTTTTCGCCCAATAATCGTACTCTCGGAGGGCCTTTGTATGGGCCACAAGGACAGCAGGGCCCAGCACCGCATTCGCCAGAGGTTACGTCGCGTCCTCATCCTGACCCTGCTGGAGCTGCAGCGCTAGCCCACCAACAAGAGCAGAGAGGCGTTTCGCAGTTACAGAACGCAGTATCTGCAGCTACTGGCCGCTCAATGATGTCACCTAGCGTTGATCCGGGTGCCTCGTTACAAGGACAGGCCATGAACGGTGCTGCTCAGCTCCCACAGATGGGTGGGCAAGCAGCCGAGAAGAGAGGGCCCGTAGAGTTCAACCATGCAATCAGCTACGTGAACAAGATCAAGGTAACATCCTTCACTTTGAGGTTGAGGACCAGAACGCTAACAGTACCCTAGAATCGATTCGCAGCTCACCCAGACATCTACAAAAACTTCCTGGAGATACTCCAGACGTATCAGCGAGAGTCGAAGCCCATTCAGGACGTATACGCCCAAGTCACCCACCTGTTTGGTGGCGCGCCAGATCTCCTCGAGGATTTCAAGCAGTTCCTTCCGGAATCCGCTGCTCAACATAGAGCACAACAGCAGGCTGCCAAGAACGCCGCAGAGGACGCAGTCATGCTCAGCAATGTTCGGGGTGAATCAGGATACGGAGCCGCCGCGAACCAACAAACGCCCGGACGCGCCGATACATCTCGATTGCCTCCGATGGGCAACTTCGCACCTACACCTACAGCGAACCGCGACAACAAGAGGAAGCGCGAGCGACAAGGACCTGTGGCTGCGCCCATGCCCGCGCCCATGTCACAAGAACTGCCAACCTCCAACGTTCGGGGCGGATACAACCAGGGCAATGTCAACAAGGTACGTACATCATTCTACACTATAACGGGCAGGGTTAGGTCACGTTGTTTTTCTTTATAGAGGCACGTGCATCTCCATGGCTCTCTGTCCCAACCCTTTCAATTCTTTTCTTTGGTCGCATTCTATTCCCATTTCAACCCCACCAAATCGCAAACATTGTCATCAAGACTGTCATCACTATGTTTGATGGTGGGGTACTGTTTAGCTCTCTTCGCACCAGAGATGAAAATGGGTCTTCCTTTGAATGCAATCGAGGACCACAAAGTATCATCCACTAACATGTTGAAGCGCGCAAAGACCGGACATGGCGCAAAGCAGGCAATTCCCGATGGGCCGCCAGTATCACCCACTCTGACTCCTGCGCTGCCTGAGCCAATGCCACCGACGACCACCACAACACCCAGCCAGGATGAGCTTGCTTTCTTTGACCGGGTTAAGAAGTTCATTGGAAACAAGAATACGATGAATGAGTTCTTGAAGCTCTGCAACCTTTACTCGCAAGACTTGATCGATAAGCAGTTACTACTGTATCGCGCCGGGTCTTTCATCGGCGGAAATCAGGAACTCTATGCTTGGTTCAAGAAATTCATGGGCGAGGACGAAGAGCAGCAAAAGTCCCGCCCCAAGACTGTCAACTCGCGTGTCTCGTTATCGAACTGCCGGAGCCTTGGTCCTAGCTATCGCTTGCTGCCAAGGCGCGAACGAGAACGCGTGTGTAGTGGACGCGACGAACTCTGCAGATCGGTTCTGAACGATGAGTGGGCATCCCACCCGACCTGGGCTTCCGAGGACTCTGGTTTCGTCGCCCATCGTAAGAACACTTTCGAGGAGGGCTTACACAGAATCGAGGAAGAGCGTCATGACTATGACTTCAACATCGAGGCCTGCAGCCGCACGATCCAACAGTTGGAGCCTATTGCCAATCAGTTGCTCACGATGAAGCCGGAGGACAGACAGGGATTCACATTGCCGCCTGGACTTGGTGGACAGAGCGAGACGATTTACAAGCGTGTCATTATGAAGATCTATGGCCGTGACAGAGGAAAGGACGTGATTAAGGAACTGTTCCAAATGCCCTGGAGCGTTGTTCCCGTACTTCTCCACCGCTTGAAGACCAAACTCGAGGATTGGAAGGCCGCTCAGCGTGAATGGGAAAAGGTCTGGCGCGATCAGACCCAGAAGATCTTCTGGAAGTCGCTGGATCACCAGAGCATCACCGTCAAGCAGGCCGACAAGCGACAGTTCCAGCCCAAGTCCCTCACGAACGAGATCCAGGTCAGATACGAAGAGCAGAAGCGCCTCCAGCAGATCCAAGAGATATCGCAGCCAGACTACCAGTTTGCCTTCTCCTTCCGGGATGAGGAAGTACTCTTCGACGTGGCTCGATTGATGCTCACTTTTGCGGACAACAACAACAGTGCCGACTTTGCAAAGGTTGTACCTTTTATCAAAGAATTTGTTCCTCTTTTCTTCGGTATCGATTCTGCCAAGTTCGAGCAGCGGGTACAGACCTCACCGCGCGATACGCCCAATGATTCCGGCGAGGATACGCCCTCTCCAGATGATGATGTCTCCCAACGGTCGCAGAAAGTGAAGAAGGGGGACCTCCGCCGCAACGTTCTTGATCCCAACAACAAGTCGCGGAAGGACAAGGAAGACAGTGTTGCGTCGGCGAGCCGGGACAGTACTCCCGATGCATCCGCTATGGACGAGGAGGCTGCTGGTGACAGCTCAAACTCCAATCCTCGCGCAGATCGGCCAGAGAGGCAATGGGTAGAATACACCGATGCTCCCACGCCTTTCGGCGACAGAGAGTTCGAGCACGAAGAGCCCTACCAACGCGTAGAGTACAACATGTACTCCAACGCTTCCATCTACTGCTTCTTCCGCATGTTTGTCATGCTCTACGAGAGGCTGTTGAAGCTCAAGGATAGCGAAGAGGAGGTACGAGAAGTCATCGCGCGGGCCAAGGAGCCAAAGGCAGCGCAGAAGCTCAAGATGCTCGACAAGCAGCCCGACGACTTCTTCAAGGACACATCGCCATCAGCGAACTACTACCAGCAGCTTCTCGAAATGTTCCAAGATCAAATCTCTGGCGAAGTAGAGATGAACTTTATCGAGGAGACACTACGAAGGTACTACCTGCAGATTGGGTGGCAGCTGTACTCATTCGACAGGCTCCTGAGCTCGCTTGTTCGGTTCGCGCTTGCTGTCGTGAGCCATGATAACAAGGATAAGAGCCTTGATATCTACAACCTCTTCAGGAAGGATCGCGTCAACGATACCACAACTCACAAGAACGAAATTAGCTATCGCAAGGCTGTCGAGAAGTTCGCCAAGGACGCTGACACCTACCGCATCACTTACGTAAGTCGAGATAACGTGTTTGCCGATGATCATGTACTGACCTTGCTACAGAATCCTACCAAGATGGAAGCGCACGTCCGTCTTTTCAAGAAGGATGACCCGACCTTTGAGTTCAACACGCTCGACCGGATTAAGCGCTGGCGAGCATACGTCGCCTCGTACATGGCTGTGGAACCCACCGAAGAAGTCGACCTCTCCCGTGTCAACTACCCGTACCTCAAGAAGCGTCTCGCTCGAGCCGAAGATCTCACCGAGGAAGAACGATTCGACCACGTCAAGCACAGCGACAAAATCACAGTCTCAATCAGCCCCGCCGCTTACGTAATGACCTTCATCAACAGCGAACCCTTCGGCACGGGTGGCGTCCAGTACTTCCTGCAACCAGACGCCGTGCGCGCGGGTCTCAGCGAGGCCGTTCCCAAGCCGGCTGAAGAGTACAAGAAGCTCAACGACGAGCGAAGAGAAAGGGTTCAAGAGATTCTCGTCAGGAACAACACCTGGATGAAGGACCTCAGCCGGGACGATGTAGACGCCAAGAAGACAGCGTTCAAGAAGGATCTCGAAGAGCCCAGGAAGGTGGCTGATAATGAAGATGTGGACATGGACGGCGCAGACAGTCTCGACTAAGCGCTTTATCCTTCAGTTTGCAAAGAGCAGGCGGTTGGGTGGTTGGCAACGCAAGTTCTTGCGTCTCTGGCGTTCTTTTGTGTGATGTGCTGGGGCTTGGATGCCAGAATGCGAATGGACGAAAAGGCCTGATTCTCTACGGATTCATTCTGGCCTCCATTTCAACTTTGCGCGTCTACGCGTTTGGAAGGGTGGCTGGGTGGGCGGTAAGTGCAGCATAAGGCGTGCCTTTGCACAGCACGACTATGGGGGTTTTTCTTCTCTCTCCCCCCTGTCTCTCTCCGAGATGGGCGCTGGCGGCGTTTATTAAGGATACGATAACCCGACTCGACTCTTTGTTCCCATCTATATATCCAGTTTTTCGTGTTTTAGTAGGATTGCGAATTCTATTTTCATCTTTGAATCATGCTTTCTGGTTTTTCTATCTTCCACTAAATCACACATTCTTTCTCAATTTGAACAATTCAGCATAACGTGGCATGAGGTCGGATAGATTTTCACGCTGTCGACTACTCCTGATACACTGCGCAACTGATTGTGGGAGGTGTGCAGTTTGGTCGATTCCAACTGCGTTCTATGTTCCAATGTCCGCTTCCTTTGATGTTCGTTCCTGGACTTGAGTGCACTCCTCGCAATACCATTCATTGTGATAATTCACTCCCCGCAGTTCTTACAGATCCAGCCTTGATTCGGCATGATATGAAGTGTCGTTTCGGAGTTTTGTCGACTCAAGTGTAGTTCGTTGTTTGAATCAATGCGAACTCGCTGCTGTGGGTAGGTTTGGTGTAAGAGTGGGGAATACAGATGTGTGCGTTGAGTTTTACTATAGTAATGTCAGCATTCGGCGTCAGGACGAGAGACTGTGGGGTTGACTACGTAGCAGTATGTGGAGTCGTTGTCCATGCGTAAGCAGCATATGTTGCCGCGGGGCTTTTATATCGAATCGTACCCAACATCGTTTGCGGGTCCTTCCATGAAGAGTACATTCCCAGACTGCGCAGCTCGACTTCACGCTACAATGTTCATTTGTAGCTTTGAGGAAGGGACGCAGATTACATCCTCTCAGCAGTCACGTACTAGCAGTTCAATACCTCACTCTGACTTCTCCAATCCTCAATGCTGTGGTAGGTGATAAATAGATCCAGCATGCATGATCCAAAACCAGCTTCGCGATCATCTCTACCATATCTCTGATACCCCACCCCTGGCTCGTCAGAGTATCCTAGAGTGTAATGTCTGCAAACGCGCGTCTAGCAGCTCTCGAGGCTCTCGCCCGTGAGAACCAAGAAGAGATAGAGGAACTAAGCCATACGAACAGGCTACTCAACAATCAGAACATCAAGACGCAAGAAGAACTCGCCAAGTTGGAAGAGGATGTCAGCAATGTATACCCCGACTTCGATACGAGGCGTAGCAACGCCTTGAACTTTCAAAGCGACCCCTCACCACCTCTTCATGATCCATGCGTCACTAGAAATGTCTCCCACGCTCGTCCACTCTTGGATCAGCGTCCACCACCAGGGCCGTTGCCGACACCATTCTACATGACTGCCCGCGACGCCCCACGACTATATTTAGAGTTCGTGATACTAGGATCCAAGAGCGAGACGTTGAGGTTAGCTGTAAACAATATAGATCTGGCCTTCATATTACAGCAGACATTGCGACGGAGAGAGTGGGGCGAAGCGACGACGGAGAGGGCTGTCGAGAATTTCCTAGAGCAGCCGATGATGAAGGTTACGTGGACGAGTAGAGAGGGGGAATTCGGAAATTTGACGTAGTCTCTGCGAAGAGGTTGAGTTGTAATGTAGCTTGATTTGACAAATGAAGTCTATGAAGGAGTATTTGGTATCTCAACGCCGACCTATGCATACTAAAAATCCAAAGTTCAGTCGTCTTTGTGCTTTTCGTCAAAAGCGAGCATGAGGCCCATGGCCCGCTCGTACGTCCACATCGTAACCGCGCTGGCTGGCGCAGCTTTCAATAGACTGACCGTCAACCCGCGGTACATGCCTCGTCTGCCTTCATGCTTCCATATATGCGCGATGGTGCTGATGACACCGGTATACGTTGGTATGTTCCGATGAACGTACCGCTCACGCATCGGGCCTTGGACTTGCAGGCGCTTGCGTGTTGTATCAAGCGGGTAGACGGCGGTCTTCGAGAGAACGCTCGCGATGACACCGGCGACGGCATCAGAGCTTCCGAGTGGCAGTGGCATGGGAGAAGAAGCGGTTATGGGCTTCAAGCTTTCGTAGCTAGCGAAGAAGAGGCCCATGTAGGGCACAATCTGGCTCACGCCTGCGCCGAGGCCGCGGAAGAAGCCTCTGGGCCCTTCATGCTGCGCGATGTGCTTCACAGACTCGATGATGGAGGTATAGACGCGATCTTTGCCTTGGGCGGCGAAGCGCGTGCGCAGAAGATCGAGCGGGTACGTCGCGGTCGTAGCAGCAGCACCCGCACTAGCCCCGCTGAGAAAGTTGGCGACTGAGCTGGGAAGCGTATATGGCGGCGGAATGGTCTCTAGCCAATGCGATATGTATGTATAGGCAGAGAACTGGGCGCTACCGTACGTCAAGTACATAAGCTCCGCAGGTATGTTGCCCTTCCATAGCCCCGTGACACCTTCTTCGCGAAGAATCTGTTTGAGGGTGCCCAATGTGCCTTTGTAGACGGGTCCCTGGACATTGCGCACGCTGAACGGGTCGGAGAGCGAGTGGATTTGGAGTTGCAGGCGGATCTTTATGACGTCGAGGGGAGCTATCACGAAGCTGTCGCAATGTCAGACATGTGCGCGAACAAGGGAGATTGGACATACCGCGACACCAGACCTGCCACCGCACCTGCGACGACAACCTGTCGCTGGGAGCCCTATCAGTCATATTAGCCCTGCGTCTGCCAGCATGCCGTGTCGGTAAACGGTGAAGATAGACAAGCTCCCACCTCATGCTTCAGCTGTGCGACACCCTCAGACATGCGCCCAGCGCGTCGATTGGGACACGTGCTATATTCGCGCGTTATTAGCTACCCACCGCCGATGCTCGGTAGGACACCTGTGATTGCAAATGTGCCGGGCAAAGGGTAGATAGAGACCTCGGTTTACGGGTTGATTGTTTCCACCACGTTCGCTCCCTGACGTTGAAAAGCAAGCAACCCCGCCGTGTCCCGTCACTGCCATCAGCTGCGACCGACCATGTCTTCGACCATCACCACTAGAATACCGCTACGGAGTCTGAGATCGCAACTCACAATCTCCCGCAGGACTACGATTGCTGTTCAGAGACGGCGTTTCTTCTTCAACTCGTTCTGGCGATCACCTAAGCCGGCCGAGCATGCTGATTGGAGCCCCGCTACACATGGCCCTTTTCGGCCAACCAAACGCCAGGAACAGCTGCAACAGCAACAGGAGCAAGAATTGAGACAATCGAAAGAGCAGGAACTTCTAGTTCATGATGAATCGAACATTGGTCAGCTCGACGGTAGCCCAGCGAAGAGGATCGCGGTGAATATCGATGGAAAGTCCAAGATCTTCGACGCTGCGTTCCTTCGTGACAGCTGCACGTGTACTCAATGCATGGACCCTGACAGCAAGAACAAGCGCTTTCAGACCTCAGATATCCCAGAAGATCTAGAGGGTAGCTGCAAGACAGTAGTTGATGAAGAGAAGGGAGTCTCTATCGAGCTTCAATGGAAGACAGACGTCAAAGGCTTCGGCCCAGAGCACCGCACACGGCATTCCATCGACTGGCTACGACGCGCGTTCAATACCGAGATTGAATTACGTGGTGGAGTGAGACACGATGACAGAGTGTTCTGGGACAAGAACAGGATCGTAAAAGACAACAAATGGCTCGACTACGACACCTACATGTCCCAAGACGAAACCCTCTTCGAAGCCCTCACCCACCTGAACCGCTACGGCCTCCTCTTCATCAAAAACGTGCCCGAATCTGAAGAGTCCGTCGTAGCCCTCGCCTCCCGTATCGGCACCCTCAAAGACACTTTCTATGGCCGAACATGGGACGTCCGCTCAAAACCCAAAGCCGAAAACATAGCCTACACGCCCGACTACCTTGGTCTCCACATGGACTTGCTTTACACATCCAACCCCCCGCATCTGCAACTCCTGCACTCTCTCCGAGCCCGCACACCTGGTGGCGAATCCTTCTTCTCAGACTCCTTCGCTGCAGCACATCAACTCCGGCGGCAATCCGAGGGCCACTTCAGAACGCTATGTACCTTTCCTGTAACATACCACTACCACCACCCGACGTACCATTACCACTTCACCCGTCCGGTGATTGAGACATTCGCCTATCCTCATTACAGCGACCCCGCCAACCTAGCTATCCGCCGTATAAACTGGTCTCCGCCTTTCCAGGGCCCGTTCGAAGCGCGTATTGGCAGCGGTAACTCCACGTCGCTTCGCTCGTTCATTGCTGCTTCGCATGCTTATGAAAAGCTACTTAGTGCGGAAGAGAACCTTTATGAGTATAGGTTGAATGAGGGCGAGTGTGTTATCTTTGATAATAGGAGGGTGTTGCATGCTAGGAGGGCTTTCGATGCTACAAAGGGTGAACGATGGTTGAAGGGTGCTTATGTGGATGATGATGTTTTCTTCAGTAAGCTGAGGGTTCTGGAGGAGAAGTTTGAGGGGAAATGGGTCGCTGAGGGTGTGGTTAGGCATGCTGTCAAATAAAGTTGGGGTGGGGGATTCAGGTCAGGTTGCGCAGTATTGATATAGCTGTGCTTCAGGACTTCGGTCTTGTATCGCATTCACTCAACGGTCAGGAAAAGCCTATCTCTCGAGTTATGAACTCGGAGGCTGACTTCCTCACGCTCCCTGCGACTGCAGAATTAGATCTATCCTGCAAGCTGAAAGAGATGAAGTCTTGACAGACTTTGATTACTATCTGACTCCAATGCATCGTCAGTATCAAGACGGCGTGATGACGCAATGTGGAACTTCTTCGCCGTTCCTGGGTAATGTGCTCCGGCCTGAGCACAATCAATGATAGTTTCCACCACGATATCCTGATCAATATTTAGCATGAGTGATTTTCAGGTCGACACCCTCGCTCAGACCGCTCTGTACCCGCCCTCCAATACACATCGCTGCCTCGTCCAATCTCGTCGGATCGAAATCCCCCCCGCCCACATGCAGATGTACAGACCGCACTGCAAGAAAGACTTGCGACAAAGAATCGAGCCTGCACTCATGCAGATCCGCAACGAGGCTCTTGGCTTCTCTGATATAGAACGTTATGCGAACCGTGCGGATGACCTGACGTTCGTTTGCATCAAGTCCCAGCATGAGAGTGTGGTATGATTTGAGGAAATGGGGAAGGCAAAATGTATTGAGCGAGAAGGGAAGGAGCTTTGCTTCGTCGTAGACCTTGCGACAGACGCGCAGGAGAGCGAGGTCGTTTGGACGCGTGTATGTGGCTTTGAAGGAATATACCCAAAGGACATATGTGCGTTGGCCGAGAACGTGTTCGTAGATGTGGTTTCTGATTTCTCCAGGTAGGCGTAAAAGTGGGGACTCGGCAGTGTTGCGCTTGAATCTGTTGATGTTAGCTTGGCAAAGTAAATGGCTCTTACATAACTGCGGCGTAGCATTTCGGTACTTACATGAGCAATCGTGTGTTGGTTGCACGTTCCGTATCCGTTATTGTTAGCTGGTTGGACCTCGGGAGTGTTCAAGCGGTAGAGCATGGGGAAAGACGGGGAGAGTACGAGGTAACTCATGCAGCCAGGACTATAAGAGAGAAATTTAGGGTCTATCACGCTAGTTTCAAGTAGGCCATCACTAAACAGACATTGTGTCGCGTTCCTCTGTTGGGCTTGGCGCTCGAGTCTGAAGTCTTTTCATGAGTAACTGTAGTTGTGTACGTTTAGGGTTGTCAGGACCTGAAATGCACATTATAGGATACCTTAGTACGGGCTGAAGCGTACATCGCCTTAGGTACTATTAAGCTGTCAAGATTTAATAGCGTAAATGCAGTAAGATGCGACACGAGTCAGCCTCTAACGCAACCGGTCAGGCATGGCCAAACAGTCAAAATATTTTACGTGCTTTGTATACAGCGAAATAGAGGTTAGATCGCATACTATACTAAACGTCTGAAATAAGATGTAAATCTTCAGGTCGTACCCAGTAAGGCTTTCTGTACGCTCTGAGCACCGCACAATAATTCCCGAGGTCACATTGAATCAGAATGTTTGCATTCCAATAAATCTGATACATAGGTTAGTGCTACAGAGACTGAGCCTGGATCTGAATTGGAACAAGACATGTAAACTGAAGCCCTTCATCCCACATTCCCCCTAAGTGAGAGCGAGGAGTATAAAGGTGAGCAAAAAGATGAAGATGAAAAGCGTAAAGACGAAGATAAAGACGATGATGAGCCCAAGAGATAATGAGACCGATACAAGTCAGTCAAACTCTACTCCGTCCGATGTCAAATTATCTGAAAAGATACCGACATTAAAGATGGCGATGATGATGAGGTGGTCGCCGAAGATGAATATGATGGCGAGGGTGGTGGTTGAGGCCACGGCAAAGCGGGAATTCCACAAGATGGGGGCGGCGACAAGACATACAGCGGTAGTAATCTAGGGACTAACAAATCGCTTGCTGCAATGCATAGCTCGTTCCTCATGCGTAATCCAGGCAAAAAGGATCAGGATATGGCTGCGGCCCCTAGTCCGAAGGGCTTGTCAGGTAGCGACATAATGAGAGATGGGAGGTTAGCACACGAGGTTCTCAGCGCTAAACTGAAGGCCAGCACGAAATACGAGAATTCAAAATAGCAACCTTTTGGGATTATAGGGCCTCTGCGAAGCAACTCCCCGTTTAAGAGAATGGGTGTGCTGCGAGAATACCTAGGTAGCTTCGGAGAAATAGTCAAATATCATGCCCAGGTGAGAGCCAAGAAGTGGCTACATGGAATAGAATGTCTATTGATGTGTGGATATCATCAAAAGGGAATCATGATTCATTAAAGAACGCACATACTGATAAAAGAGTGAATGCGACGTGTTTTCGACTCGGGGAAGATTGGATAAGAGAAGGATGCAACATGGACCTGAATCTCGATAGACAATCGATCATCAAGAACCGCTCATTCCCAACTGAACAATGTGGCTTAGAACATGTCAGTCCATACAAGTGGGAACGTTCAGATTGCGTGATTAGCGTCGAAGAATGCAGGATACCGCGCTAGAAGCCCGATCTTCCGTACGCACGTATCTTGATCTTCAAATCCTAGACGCAGAACTTCCAGATGGTAAGTAGTATGAAGGATAGAGCGACTCAAAAATCGCGACAGATTTTGTGATGCACGGCAGGAGTTTGTCAGCAGTACTTCAGTAGCGAGGGCAAAAACATCAGGGCTAGAGTCGGCAGAGTCGCATAGGATGTGCTGTAGACAGCATGGTCGGGTTGCTTTGGCATGATCTGGGCCCTGGGTATTGGGCTCTCAGCATATATGATGGTCGCTTTCCACGAATGTCGCAAACGCTGCACTAGAAGGAAGTTACCGCCCGAAGAAACAAGGAGATGCGACGCTGCCAGCGCCGCCCGAAGCCCATCAATAGGACTCGCCTGCGAGAAAAGAAAACGAAACCTAGGTCCCTGCTGTGGCTTTCTTCAAGCCAGTCGTCTTGATGTGCTTGTCATCATCGATCTCTTGCCCTGAAGACGAGTCTCTCATGACGCCGTGCCCTTGCTCAGCGCTCGCCACCTCAGCAATGGGCCTGCCAGCAAGTTCGCCCTTGGTCTCCATCGGTAGGGTCGGCTCAGTTCCTTCGTAACGGCGTTCCGTGGGAATGAAAGCATCATAGTATCGAGGCATTATGAAGCCGAGCAGAATAACGATTATGGTGATTATGGACAAGATGAATCCGGCAATCATCATTGGGTCGTATCGCAGGGTGTGGAATTCCGGGAAAGCGAAGGAAAAGATGATGGCGAGGACGGGCCCACTGAGATAACGCAGGAGGAATGGCATGAATGCGGGTATTTTCCAGTTCTTGCCCTGGCCGACGATTACGTTCAGGTCGCGGCGGAGTTGGTTACCCTGCCCTATCTGTTAGTTGACTGGAATACCAGAATCGTAAAGTTGGTGCGACTTACCGAGTAGAATGCGAGGAACCAGAACTTCCGAATGAAAGCGTTCCGATCCCAGAAGGAAGGTGCTCGCGCGCCGGGAGTTCTTGCCACGGAAACAGCGATCATGGCCATGAGGAAGTAGAAACCGATACCAGCACCTGCGCCTGCTCCAGGTCGGCTGATGCCATGCGCAAGACTAATACCAAAGACTTGACCGCCGAAGAATCCAACATTGTATATGACAAAGGCGAGCAGGCCGGTTTGGTCGACGATGTCTCTCCATCGGTACACGGTCGTAGCGCTGGATACTTCGCTCCAGACGACAAAGATTAGAGCGACATTGTTGACCCAGCGATCAATACCATCGAGAAGGTAGTACCCGAACTCTGTGCAATATGGCAGACACCTAGATTGTTATAGTCAGTGGGCAGTTCTCATCCAGTAAGCGGAAAGCCATTGCTTACATCAAGAATGAGAGTACGGTCAGCGCAGTAACAACGACAGGTCTCGAAGCCTTGACCATGCCAGAGTCGCAGATCAGCGTGACAACAACGTCAAGCATGACAAAAGCCGAACTGAAACCGAGTACAATGAGCGTGAAGAACAAGAGCACGGCCCAAAAATTCGCTCCAGGCATCTGTAGCACCGCCTCGGGCAGTGTCAAGAAACCCACAACAAAGGCGCCGAGTCGCTCACCGTCCTGCGGCCACCTTTCGAGAAAGCCTACAACGCCAAAGACGGCGAATGCAGCGAAGTTTTCGAATAGCACGTTGCTACCACAGATAAGACAAGCGTCCATTACAGCGTTGGCGTGTTTTGTGTTGTAGCTGGCGTATGACGTGAAGTATCCGAAGCCGATGCCAGTGGAAAAGAAGACTTGGCCAACAGCCGTCTGCCATACGACACCGGAGGCGAGTTGGTCGCTTCTCCACGTTCTCCAAACAAGAGCAACACCTTCACTTGCATTGGGAAGAGACAGCGCTCGTCCAACGAAGATGATGGTGGTAACGATGGGTAGTCCCATCGTGAAGTATACGACGCGGCCGGTCATGCCGACTCCACGGAAGATGGATATCCAGATGAGAAACCATACAAAGATGCTCCACCCGACAGTTGAGCCGATCAGAGCTCCGTTGGGATAACCGGTGAATGAAGCTACGGAGTTGCCATCCGGTGTTAGGCTTCCCTCGTTGATTTCTCCGCGCTGGAGAACGTCTTTGTAGTAGAAATCCTCGATGCGGTTTTCCCATGGCAAGGGGCTCGTGAAGCTTTCTTGGAAGTATCTCATGATCCTAGTGACAATGTAAGTAAAGACGAGACGTCAATCTTGCATAGAAGCATTGCTTACCATGCCAAGTTAACAGTAAAGTACTGGACGACAAGGAAACTGACGATAACAGGCCCCATACCGACTCCTTTGAGACGACGGTTTATATTGTTGACTAGCGGCAGATGATTAGCTGACATTCCATACGTAATCGCCACACGAGCTGTCTTACATGCAATGACAGTACCACCACGGTACGCTTGACCAATTGACACTTCCAGGATGAGCGCCGGTATAGCAATGAGGAAAACGGCCAGAAGATATGGGATGAACCATTGAAGGCCATAGTTGTTGTATAGCACACTGGGGTATCTGAGCAAGTTTCCTTGTCCTGCACAACCGCCCATGGCAGCGAGCAGAAAGGCTGCTCTTGAGGGCCACTGGTCACGGCCATCTTCGCTTTTCGAAGCTTGAGGCGCGAGATAGTTGCCTATCTTTCGCAGAAATCGCATCGCCATCTTGTACAAACCACCTTCAAGCGACAGTCGAGGTGGGGTATGGAAAGCTGGGCTTCAACAAAAGGAAGTACCGGGAATGGAGCAACGATCCCAAATTGACCCTTCTACAGGAGAGGGTGAAACGAGGGCTGGCCTCGACATAAGATCTGAGAAGTGAACTACCTTTGTATCCTGTTCAGGGCAAACACCCCACTACGTCCGCCAAGATCGTACCAATCTCTTCAAACCCACGTTCGGTTCATGTTGGTAATGGGTTGCGATTTCCCTGCATTTCCCAGTTCACTTCGCATGGTTGACCCACCCGATCCTACACCGGGGTACGACTACGGCAACCCCGACGTTAGCAATCACCATGACACAAAACAAGCTTTTCCTGCAAGATGGCTTTTCTTGCTGGTAATTCACAAAACCTCATGGGGCAAGAACATGGATTTCAGTGAACTAGCGGAGGCCACCGTTGATAGCCAAGCTTCCGCCGGGGAGGGTGTGGAGAAAGGCTCCTCGGCAAAGGCCTGGCGTACGTAAGATGGTTGGGGTCGAAAGGCTTCCGACGAATTGCATTCTGTCTATATGCCGAGTTCCGCGTGCCAATGCTGGGCGTAGCTCGGTTCCGCCGCGGCTGTCACGTCACGATCGCTCCTTCATCCGCGTTGACTTCGCGCTCACCATTCAAGCAATCCAAGTGCTTATGGAAAATCGCAAACTCTGATGGCGTGCTCAGGAACCACCGCACGGGGCAAATTGAGTCCCTTCATAGAACGTGTCTTCGTGAATGGGGACCTGCGGCAACGCCCAACAGCCCCTTTTAAGAGCCGACGCAGCCGACCTCAGGCGTACCATGCAATCCGCGTCGGATGCGTTGGCTTCGCGCAGGATGCAAGTGTGGTGAGCCATGCTTCGCAGCACGACGGGAACAGTGGGGCAGCCCACCACTTCGGTAACACATGCAGTGTGTGATCTGGGGGTGGGCCTTTTCAGTGACATCATGGACGTGGGTGATGTGCTCTACTGGAGTACATGACCGATGAAACCTGCAGACTTGTTGTGGTTGATTTGTGGAGCGCAAGTCGAGTGTTGGGATCGTGTACTTCGAGGCGATCAGGTGTCGGACTCGTGTTGTGCCTCCCACTGGAGATGTTTGACCATGGCCTTTTCCGCTTCGAGCTCGGCTTCGAGTGTATTGATGCGATATGTCAGCTCCGTAATCTTCGCTTCCTTTGCCTTGACAGTGCTACGGCTGACGTCGCGACCTCTCTTGTATCCTTCAGTGTTCTTGGCGTGACGGGCTAATAGAGTTCTGAGCTCGTTCTCGGTAGAGTCTGCGAGGCGTGTGCTACTGTTTTGCAGCAAGTCGAAGACGTCCTTGACAACGTCCTCGTTCACTGCATTTCTGAACCGATTTGGAGTGGGAGTCGCGTCAAACGAAGTTGACGGGGTTGCGGTCTGATGGTGCTCGTTTGCATCAACGTTGGATGAAGGAGTAAAAAGAGCGCCGCTTGGTGTTGGGTGTCTCGGTGCGAACGGATTTTCTCCTGGGGATCTCCGGTCGGTTTGGGGCGTCTGCAGTCCATTGTTTCTAGAGCTACTACCTGTCTCCATCTGCCATGGGAGCTTCTGTCTTTTTGGTGCAGGGGTCGTGAAGTTGGTCGTCCTCGCAGCCTTGCTCGGCGTCTCTGCCTCGACCATGGCCTGATTCATATCATCGTCGTTAACCTGCCCAAGGCCGTATTCATCATCGAAATCGTCGTTGCTAGGTCGTGTTCGCTTGCGACTTGATGCGGCCGGGGTCGTTTCAATAGTGTAAGGTGGTGGAGGAGAGGGCGGGCGTCGGGAAGGCGTGACCGGGTTGGTGGGAGCTGGATTGGCAGGGCCAGATTCGGTGCGAGAGTTGTTTGCGAGAGCGCTCTGCTCCCTAGTATGCGCCTGATCATCCCAGAGAAAAAACTTGCATCGATCTTCTGAATCCTGAGGCTTTTGGCAAGAACGAACTGGTGCGCGTTAGAGAGCTAGCTGGAGAGCAAGAGAAGAGTGACATACACCATCTTCCTTTGTTTGGACCTGCTTTCTTGGTCTCGAAGTGTACTGCTGGTAATCGGGGATTGCAGTCGCCTAATCATCGTCAGTGATGCTCATTTCTTCAAGTGATGTGACTTGCAGTGCCAAACACCATTTAGGAACTGGCCCTTGGGTGGCCCGCCGCCGCCGCCGCCGCCGCCGCCACGTCCTCCTCTAGAAGCAGACATGATGATTCAGTGAGGAAGAGGTCGTGGTGATGTCAGTGTTGGTTCGATACTAGTGTGGAGGGTCATGTTTGTATCCAAGTAGACAAAGATGGCTGGTAATAGAGCGGCTGGGGCAATCGTGGTCCGAGCTTGAACCCTGACCAGCGGGGTGTGAGGTCACCTAAGGCACCGCACCGCGTTCCTGGGCCGAACGCTCTCCACTTGGTGCCCGCCGTATCTCGTATCGACCACTCGGAGAGATGCTGACCTGGATGTACCTGCAATCAATCGTCTACAACGAAATTCAAATTCGACCCTTTGGCTTCCGCTGGCCCCATCCCGGATTGGACACGCGGCCGCCTCCGCAGCTGAAATCCGGGCATGTTCTCGACCATGGCCCGATGGCTCCCTTTTGGCCTTCTGTCCCGCATCCAATCCCGCGCACCTCGCACGCTTGGCTCCCATCCCGAGTACTACCATTCACGATAATTATGTCCTTTGCGGCTGTATAGGTGCTGCAGCGAGATTATTCCTCCACCCCTTCCACACATTAGGCATATTGCGCTCGACATAACCATGCTCATCCGCTCAGCGCGACAGATACCGCCGTCGCTCCTTGTCCTGCTTGTCTTCCTCGTCTTCCTGGGATGGCAACTCAGTCAAGGTCCGAGCCATGAGGAGCCTCCACCACCACCTCCACCTCCGGCTAAGGAAGAGAAGAAGCATCTGCGGATCGCCGTTATGACCTTTGTCACGGATCAGAGATCTTACCTCCACTTGTCGCTCAAGAACAAAGACCGTAAGCCTGGCCTTGTCGAAAAATGTGATAAAACTGACACATAGACTGAATAGACTACTCGCGACGTCACGGCTACGACTTCATCACCGACTTTGAAGCGCACTCCGAGCCGCGTAGCCCTGTATACTGGAAGTTCGACATGGTAGAGCGGCTGGTCAAAACCAACAAATACGACTGGATATGGTGGCTAGACTTTGACACGCTCATCACCGATACTGGAGTCGCAGTCGCCGACGTAATCAGAGACGAGCTAGAAAAAGCCGAAAATGCGAACGAAGTCGACTACATCCTTACACACGACTGCAACGGCCTGAATCTCGGATCCTTCATCGTCCGCGCACACGACCGATCGCTCGAATTTGTCCGTCGCGCACTCCAAATACGCGAAGAATCTGAGAAGAGCCACGAGAGCAAGAGTTATAGCGAACAAGATGTCATGGTACAATTGCTCAAGGAGCAACCATATGCCGGCAGACACGTCGTGGCGCCCCAGTCGAGGCTAAACGCTTTTCCAAAGGACATACCCTGCTTCGAGAATGAAGAGGGCGAGTGGAAGCCAGGCAAGTTCGTCTTGCATTTCGCCGGCGCATGGGCACATGTCAAGGGCGAAGATCCCACGGGTCAGCTTATGAAGAAGTACGAAGGTGATATCATCTGGGGAGACTGGAAGCAATTCTATTAACGGTACGCTATGAGACAGGTTTCGGACATGTTGGAGTTTAAGGATGTACACAATATCCAGGGTCGATGTTCTTGCCGTGTATCTTCGGTCTCGCTGTTGGTCTTTCGACAGCGACGATGCGTCATCATTAACGATTTCTAATTCCACGCGATGCAGTCCACTCGTGTCTTGCCACTTCGTGTATATGCAGTCTGACTGTGCTCCTCTGGTCTTTCGGACGCCATGGCTGATGAGTAATGAGAGGTTGTTGAACACCGGGGCACGGATATTACTATGAAATGTTCCCAATATACTTTTGGTGTGTCATGCAACAGCGACGTATCATTTCAGCAGCTCAATCGATTCATAATGTACTATGTTGATGACTGCAGTTCTTTGGAATCGGTATGCGACCGACTTTTGAACATCTTCCATGGACGTAGTCTCAAAAGCCAGGACAAAAGACGCAGCCATGATGGCAATCGATCTCGGTTCTCTCAGTCACACATGCACCAGAACCATGGTACTTTTGGAGAACGCTCCAGAGTAGGGATGTATAGAAGCAATAACTAGTGTGGTAGTCATTATATAGCCCAAGGAATCGTCCAAGCGCTATTGCTATTCCGTTTGTGCGCGCAAGCACATTCGCCAATAGCATAGGATTGTTCATTCCACACTGGCTCCAACCATGGCATCTCCAAGCCGGTTTTAAGGTTTCCGCAGCGCATGCCTTTGGCTTCTCTAGATTTTGAGTAGATGCGATCGAAGGAGTCTACGTCAGAATCGTACGGTTGAACGGGATTCTGGAAGAGCTGCACATCAGATCCAAGTTGAAGTTTTTAGAGAACATTTGAAGGCGCTTAGATGATGTTGGTAATATTGCGGCCACGCTTGGGTGTAGGAAGGTAGGTTGAGGAGGCGAAGACACCCACGGGTGGCTATATAGATAGTCGGTAGCAACCTGAGGAAGGAGGAGCGGCACATGTCGCTTCATATGGTTGGTTTTCTTTATGCGCACAAAGTCCCTCTTACACGATAAGTGCCTCTGAAGCCTTTTGTTTCATACGTTTGTTGGAGCGTCTCGCAGAACCTCCGCATGGGTACGTATATGATCAATTTTGCGCATATCGATACAATTGTCGCACGGCAAAGCAGGGCCTCATTCCTTTCCATGATCGCTATTGCGATACCAGCAATGAACCTATCCTACCCAACGTGCCGCAATAGCGTTCCATTCTCCTTGGCTACTTTCTCAAGCTGTCGCCAATAACTTCGCCGCTTTATCAATCGCCTCCATAAGCCAGACGTTCCACTCCAGACACAGCGTCAAGTTCCCGTCTTGAAGCGCCTCCATACTCGCAGGAAGCATTTGCGCTTTGTACCCTGTCTCCCGTCAGTCGTCGTTGCTCACAACCCAGCGCAACACACTTACCATCATCCCGATTCGGCGCATACAACGCGTTCTTGTAGAACAGCCGTCCAGGCAAGCCTTCTGCTCTCACAAAAAGTCGCTGCACGTCCCTCATGATGCGGTTCGCCTTTTGTACCCTCCCCTCGTCATTCAAAAACGCCTTCTCAGTCGTCCGGTCCGCAAAGTCCGAGGCAGTTTGTTGGAACGTTCTCCCCGCAGCCGCAAGCTCGTTAAGCTTAATCTGGCGTTGAAGCTCACCACTGTCGGGACGACCCATCGTCTCGCCTACAAGGTCGCGAATCCAGTAATTGATGTTGCGGGCATACGTATCCATATCAAACGGAATAAGAGCGTCGTCTGCTAGATGGTACGCCAGCAGCGTGATACATTGACCCACAGTAGCATGAATACTGAAGTCCGGATCGATCATACTCTTCATCCAGTGATACGAGTCATAATTACTGTGATAGTGATAAACCGGTGTGGTAATCGATGCATCCATTCCAAAGTCCAGCGCACCGATACCCAGTTGGAGGAAAGCGGTGTAGTCGCTTCCGCTTCCCAGGTTGGTGAAGCCGTTGTCTTCGGGGCGGAAACGGTAGAGATCGTACCATGCATCGTAAAGAGTTCTTTTACCATAGATGACCTTCTTCATGACATCTTGGGCGATGGTGCGGAGTTCGGGGGTGGAGCCTGCGCCGGGAAGAGGACCGGCGACGCCGATGTCGACGTTGAGGTAGGTTATGGCTGTGGCGGTGAGCCAGGGAGCGTGTTCTTCTACCCATTCTGTTGAGCCGATTAGGGCGTATTCTTCCGCGTCCCAGGATGCGAAGACGCTGGAGAGAAGTTAGCTTGGGGTGAATTGACAAGGTCTTGTAGGCTTGCATATTTCGACGAGGCACCCAACCAGTCTTTTGCAGTTCTCCAAAAGCCCTCGTGATTTCGATCATGATAGCTGAGCCTGAGTTCGGATCCGCTGCTCCGCCGACGATCCATGCATCTCGATGATTCCCAATGATGATAGTCTCGTCTGCATTCGTACCGTTGATGATGCCAATGACGTCCCAAACTGGCGTAATCTTGTCTTCCATGAAGTTGGTGAGAGCAAGAGTGGCGCCTGATGCAGGCCCAGTGCTATAAGTTGCAGCCAAACCGCCGATCCACCCATCTCGCTTGATCGACTTTCCTGATACGCCATACCCATCCAGAGCTCTCAGAAGGGGTAACGCATCGCGGTAGGAGATGGGCAAAGATGGAATCTTGGGAAGATTTGGTGGAGTGCTGACACGCTGGACGCCAGGCTTTGATGCATATCCGGGAGTTGTTGGATCACCGGGGTACTGATTGATGTACGCAACAGATCCTCGTTGGACGGAGGAAGGTTGGCGTGCTGGACCATCTGCTCGGGGTTAGCGATACGTACGTACGATAATCAAAGTGCAAAGGAAGACATACTGGGGTATGCAGCCTGTCTCTTTGCCACCTGCGGCCCGTCATCCCCGGGATCACTGAACATGACGACTCCTACCATGCCATGGGCTTCTGCATTGCGAACTTTGACACCACGGAACGGTCCACCATATTTGGCAAGGGCAATCTTGTCTACCAAGTTGACGTTGGCCGCCACGAGTGCAGCAAAGTCGTCTTTGTGGCCACGACTACAAAAGGTTAGCAAAAATCGTTCATAGTAGGATGATAAGCCACTTACCCAACATAGACGTACTCTGCTTCTACTTGGCCAGAAGCAGAATAGCCATGGAATGCTGGCAACGCTAGGCTCTGTGGGTAACTTGTCGTGTCGTCCTCCGGTAAAGCATCTTCGTACAGCTGAGCCGTATGTTGAGTGAGATTGCCCGTCTTCAGGATCAGCTTCTGCTCTTTTGGGTAATTGAGGAATACTTCATACTCTACGAGTGAGGCAGGTACCCCATTCTCCGTCCACGTCTTTGCGGTCTTCTCCGCCATGGATTTGTTGCGTCCAGCGATGTGGTCGCCATGGGTATAGCAAGAGGACCATGCATCTATAGTTGCAGTTGAGAAGGATGTGTGTAGAATCCTCTCATTCTCGTTCCATACTGGGGGGAATAGCGCTGTCTGGCGAGGCAATACAGGAAGCTGTCGCAACTGCTGGCCGAGATCAAGGCCGCGCAATTCCCGCTGGCATGCTGTTGTCCCGTGCACGACGTTCAGGGCAAACAGAAGAGTTGATAACATGGTTGAGTGATATCTGTTGATGATGAGGTTGTGCTCGAGGCAGGCATGCGCATAGTAAGTGTGTGCAAGGTAAAGGACCAGGGCACGTGCATTTACACATGCCTCTTGGATGGGCAGGAGCAATCGCCCGTTTGATAAGTTCTGTATAGCATGCGTCTCGTATAGTCCCTCATGCGGAATGTGGCAGGGGTGTGCGTAAATAGCCGAAATGGTGCTGGGCTGTGTAGTGGGCCAGACCGGACGGCTAAGGTCAAAGACATCGCCTGAGCGGAAGATGTGATACTGTTGTACGCAGCGTGAATCCTACAAGGATCTCGAAATTTTCAAAAGTAAATCAAGAGTAACAAATACCTTTCAGCTCGTTCAACAGAGTAAATAGATCAATCCATTGGTATACCTCTTACATGAAAATTCCCCTACTGTACGCTCGCTTTTCCCACTCAAAGTTCGTTATGGCCAGGTGTCTCCGGATCTTGTGAGACGTCTTCTGGGACCTCCTCAACCTCAATCTTGACTTGCTCTTCTACCTTTTCGTCCTTGGCCGCCGGCTTCTCACCAGCAACCAGAAGGGAGTCAGGTAGCTTCTCCTTCTTACCTTCACCCATGCGGATAGCATCGACCCATTGCTCTACTTCATCAGTCCCGAAAGAGCTGCTGGAGTATTTCTTGTACCATGCGCGCTTTCCGTTGGTCGCGATAAGGTGGACGCCATCTGCACTTCCGAGACCGAGCTCCGCGACCAGGGTGGCAGCAAGTGGGTTCGTGGACGAAACGCCGACAAATGGGAAGAGATGGCTGCCGGAAGCGTCATACTTCTTGTGGATAGACGCAAGGGATGCAATGGCAGTGGTTGCAGATTCCGAGGCTTCGTCCTTGGGAAGGAGAGCCAAAATGCAGGTCTTGCTCTGTTCGGTCAAGCACATTGTCTGAAGTTCGGCAGATTCGAATACGAGAGGAATAGTGGGCTTGGTTTCTTCTACTGGAAGCTCGATCGGGTCGGGGGTGTTCTCGTCCTTGACATTTGGATCAGGAGACTCGGTAGGCATGCCAGGCTTCTCCATAGTCTCATCTGTTGCTGACGCCGCGGCTGATGATGAGTCTGCTGACTTGTGTGAAGCCGAGGCTTTGGCAAACTTGCTAGAGGATTTAGACTCCTTCTTGGTATCCTTCTTGGCCTTTGACTTCTTCTCTTTGCCGGGTGGACAGTCGGGGTTTGGCGGGGCGACTTGGGAGAGGAACTCGACCATGGCTGCCTTGTCAGCCTTGCCCCCATGCTTGATGGGGGTGTCGGAGCCCGCAGGAATGAGGATCAAGCTTGGGAAGTCGGTAATTCCATACTTCTCCACTGCTGCCTTCTCCGACTTTTTAACCTGTGCGACCGAGACGATCCCAGCGAAGTCAATCGCTAGAGCACGTAGTGTGGCACTGACGATTCCCTTCTCACTGAAAAGGATAGCCTTTGCAGTGTCCTTGTTCTCTTGCAGCCACTCGTTTAGGTTCTTGTCGTTCACCCTCTTCACCATATTGGGAACCTTGTCCTTGACGGCGTCGACGATGCCCTTGGCCGAACGAGGTCCTTGGTAGTCCTCCACTGTAGGCTTCCCGGGCTTCTTGCCCGGTCGCACAATCTTGAGCGTAGGAAAACCCTGGACGCCCATCTTTCCACAGAAGGGCTTGTTCATTTCCTCATCGCAGTTGACGGCGGCGACCTTAGCAATACCGGCAAGGGACTTGGCGGCCGTCTCGTAAGCGGGCTTGAGGTTCTTGCAGTGGCCGCACCATGGCGCGTAGAATCTGGGGCGTGTGAGGAAGGGACATGATGACGATGGGGTATGACTTACTCAACAATCTATGGCATTGTTAGCTAGTCCTTATTAGTAGATTGGGGGTACACATACAGAAGTGTAATTCGACTTTGCGATCACTCGGTCATAGTCCATGCCAGATATTTGGACGACAGCGCTATTCTTACCGTAGATGCTCTCGGCGTGGGCATTGAGGGCCAGCGCGGCCGTGGCAGCGAACAGCGTGGTTGCGCGGACCATGTTTGCGGTGTAAGTAGAGATGCGTGTAGATGAGATGGGGAGTAAGCAGGAGGTGAGCCGCCGCAGTGTTGATATAGCCTCACATGGCGGAGTTGCCAGGTTGGCCTTTTCTTTCACTTGTAACAGCTTGCCATAAGTTACATGGCCATAGCTGAGATGCGGGGAGACAGGGGTACAGAGTCCGGACTAGCGCCTATGACCGCATTCTAGCTGCCTGCATCTCTACGCATCCATCTCCAGACTAAACATCCACGTCTTGCTAGCACACACTATACGACACAATGGCCGACACAGTACCGGCAAAGCTCAAGAGCCTACAGCTCGCGTCTTTTGCGAAACGCGCGGCACAGCTCGAGCGATTCAAGCCCATCATCACCTACTGGTGTGAGTACCGCGCGCGTTGACAAGAGGATTGTATGCTAAAACTAGGCAGTACGCTTCTACATCGTCCAAAGAATTATTGCCGGTGGACTACACTCGGCTGACCAAGAATGCACCGCCTACACGACCGATCTCATGGAAAAGCTGGAGCAAGCAAAGGCCGAGAACCCCAACGAGGATGCCTTGCTGGACGACACAGTCGCGAGCGCGTACTGCGAACAATTTGCGCTACAGACTCTCGCAAAGGCAGAAAGGGAGATGGCTGAGAATAGAGTGAATGGGTACGTACCAATCGTACAGCCTTATCGCCTTCCTTCGATCTGACATCGTTCCAGACAGACAGCCGATACCCTCCTCGCCGCCTCCACATTCCTCGAGATAATGTCGATATGGAAGAACAACGACACAGAGATCACTTCCAAAACAAAGTTTGCCAAATATCACGCGCTACGCATCGTCAAAGCCATCAAGGCCAACGAAGACCCCAATGCGACGAACCCCGTACAGGAAACATCGCAACAGCCCATGTCGCCCTCTGCTCTAGATCCGAACGACCCAGAAGTCCAGCGCATAAATCAAGGCGCCCCGCCTCAGAACCCATACCAACCATCCGTAGAGACAGCACCGAATACCTCGACCCAACCGTCGCCCAACTTCTCCGCACGCCAAGTATCACCACCACCTCCCAACCTCCCTTCTGCGCCTACCGGATATACTCAATCATCGCACAACGACGTCTCTCCAATATCGCAACCTGCCACCTCGAGGCAAGGCTCCGTAGTCTCGATCGGTGGTGGATACTTTCCGAGGACCGATGCTCCTGATCCTCCTACATTTACAGCAGAGACGACAGCACCAGGCCTACCAACCGCACCCATGGACGTAGACCCCATGACCTCTTCTCTGCCTACGAGCCCCCAGCCACCACAAGCCCCAGAACCATTAGATCCTGCAAGCTTCTATCAGAACCCGCAGGCTCCTCAACAGCCACCACCTCAAAACCCATACCAATCTCCTACGCCTCCACAAGTCCCGCAAAAGCCTCAGAGATTATCTTCCAGCTTCGGAGCACCCCCACAGCAATCTCAGTACGCTTCGCCCTCGCCACAGCCGCCTCAACAACAGTACCAACAAGGCGGATTCTCTCAGCCTGCTCAGCCGCAGTACCAATCAACACCCCAGCAGAATCCATACGCTCAACCGCAACCTCCTCTTCAGCAATCATTGCAGGGCCCTTTCAGGAACGATGAAGACTCCATAATGGAAGCCACAAAGCACGCGAAATGGGCCATCTCTGCGATGAACTTTGAAGATGCGGATACAGCTGTGAAGGAGCTTCGTACTGCTTTGCGGGCTCTAGGAGCGTTATAGGAACGTGATTATCCTTATGTGGAATTATAAAGAAGAGAAGCATAGATCTACAACCTTCGTGTGTTTTGTTGGTTTGATGTATACCCCTGTGTTATAGATAGATGCACCCTTTATAAGAACTGAGCCGAGGTAGCTGAAATGATACATAAGCTTTTGATCAGGCATGACCAAATTGAAGAATCCAAAAGCTGGCCCTAGTACTCTGATGCAATCAACCTCCATGTTGTAAACTCCAACCCAAAGTGAAGCTCATCGATCGCATCCGTTGGCCGTATATCCACAATTCTGCCAAGACTCCATCGTGCACGTGCCTTGAGTTCAAAGCTTAAGAGCCGAAAATCCAACCACCTCTTCCTCACTCTCTATCGACCTTCACATCACAAGGGCGACTGCATGTAGTCATGCATCTGAGGCTCATTCGTAAAAGCTGTAATTCATGATACAGCGGCGAAGATGGCGCCCATCACACCTCTCAATGCGGCGGATATAACTGAAAAAGCGCGCCGGGAGCTGCTGCTTCTGCTCGAGGGTGTAAGGTAATATCAACGTCGCAGATCGCTGCACCATCTAACGCGTGCGGACAGATCAGAGGAAAGAAGAACCTCGTGCTAGAGAAAGCTCTCGCAGGCCCGCTGAACTTGCTTGTCAAGTTCTCCACGCTCCAGGAATATGGCGTCGACAAGCCCTTCTTCCTTGAGAACGACAATGTCGACTCTTCTCAGCGCAACATCGTCTTCCTTGTTAGAGGCGAGAAAGCGAAGACTGTAATGGCTGTTGCTGGTAAGTGAAGCTCCTTCGGCTTCCTTACTTGTTCTCTTCCATTTGCCTCGCGGCATTCGGAGCTTTTGGGTCAAAAAGTAGGCTAGACAGATCGTACCCACTCTGCCTAGCCAGTCTTGATCCCTAGATTGAACATAGCACTTCTTTTGGATTGCCCTTCATCTCCATGTAGGAGCAGTCTATTGTACGGTGCTAACATACTAGATAGATCAAATCAAACGTATACGGCGAGACAGCCAAATTGAACATGAATTCTCCATCTTCTGGGTGCCGCGCCGTACTATGACCTCGGACCAACTGCTTGAAGAAGCGGGTGTCTTGGGTGAAGCTAGCGTGAGCGAATGGCCGCTGTTCTTCGTGCCGCTTGCAGATGATGTGCTATCGCTTGAACTTGAAGATGCTGTGTCGGACCTATATCTTGTATGTGCGTCTTGCATCTGATGTGGATGTGTTACTAATATTGCGTAGAAGAAAGATCCTACTGCAATTTACTTGTCGGCCAAAGCACTCATGCTTCAGCAGCAGAAGTATGGTCTCTTCCCGCGCATCATCGGAAAAGGTGACAATGGCAAGCGGCTTGCCGACCTACTCATCCGTATGCGTACCGAAGTCACGGCTGGTGAGACCTCTGCCGGCGGCGGACCATCATTCCTGGGCTTAGCACCTAGTTCCAACATTGACAGCCTCATCATCGTTGATCGGGAAGTCGACTTCCCGACAGTGCTACTGACTCAGTTGACGTACGAAGGCCTCATCGATGAGGTCTTTAACATCACCGCTAACCAGACGGAAGTCGACTCTTCCATAGCAGGCGGTGCCCAACCTCAGCAAGGCCAGACTGGATCAGCATCTACGAGTATGAAGCGCAAAATCATGATTGATTCGAAAGACGCTTTATACGCCGATCTGGGCGATGCAAACTTTGCTATCGTCGGCAATCTGCTGAATCAAGCGGCTCGTCGTCTGCAGAGCAGCACAGGACGTGACCAGCTTGCTACAAAGACGACTTCAGAGCTTCGTGACTTCGTCGCCAAGTTGCCGGGCTACCAGGCCGAGCAAGCAAGCTTGAAACTACACACTAGCTTGGCTGAGGAGATTATCAAGTTTACACGCACCGACATCTTCACGCGAAGCCTCGAAGTGCAACAAAACATCATGTCCGGCGCCGACCCAACGACACAGCACGATCTCATCAACGAGCTCATCAACCGCGATGTACCGCTCCCCGCTATACTCCGCTTGCTCTGCCTAGAGTCCACCACCAACGCCGGCATTCGTCCGAAAGATCTCGAGGCTTTCAAACGCGCCATCATCCAAGCTTACGGTCCGCAGCACATCCTGACCCTCGCCTCCCTCGAGAAGATGGGCCTACTAGGCCCACGAGGCGGCGTGAGTCTAGGCGGAGTAGGCGCGCCAGCGAAGCCCGGTAGCGTAACAAATTACACGCCCCTGCGAAAGAGTCTAAAGCTCTGGGATGACGATGTAAACGAAGCAAGTCCCAACGACATCAGCTACACCTTCTCCGGCTACGCACCCCTCAGCGTCCGCATAATCCAATCCATCATCCAGAAGCACACACTCGCCAACGCCATTAAACCCCCCTCCGACCCCCGCGCAAGCGCACAAGCCAACCCCCTCGCCCAAGGCCTCCGCATCTTCGACGATGCAAGCAAATACATCCGCGGCGCCACATTTGATGAGACGCAAAAGGGCGAGGAGAAGGCCGTCAAAGCGCGACAGCTGTTGAATGGGAGTGCAGGTGAGAAGAACAAGACTATCGTCGTTTTCTTCCTGGGTGGTGTCACGAGGGCTGAGATTGCGGCGTTAAGGTTTGTAGGCGAGAAATTGAAGGAGAGTGGTGGGGAAGGGAGGGGGAGCAGGATTGTGGTTTGTGCGACGAATGTGGTTAAAGGGGAGGGGTTGGTAGGGAGTGCGATTGAGAAGCAGAGGTTCAAGGCTTGAGATAGTGGTGGTGGTGGTATGTGATAGCGCGTAGGTGTCGATATGAACTCTCCTAATAAGTCCCTTTTCTTGAGAGCGGTCACTTCTTCTCTCCTTGTGCTCCCGTTCTCTCCCTTCGAATGTTCCCTAGCAACCCTCGTTGCATCGACACAATCACCCTGATCCACGACATCGCCAGAGAGGATGATATCCGCACCAGTAGGTCTTGTGCAGCTCATCCTAAGTCTAATCTGGGCCCGTTTCAACTCGGGCTCTTGGCTGCACATCCGCCGCATCTAGCACCACAATTCCTACTCTGGGATGTCTGACGTCTTTCACTTGGCTGAGGTTCAATTCGCGAATGGCCTGCTCGATATCCTGCAAGCCTCCAAGACTTGGTGGGTATTGTACGCACCCACGAATAGCAGTCAAGGGCGCTAACGAAGCTGCAGAATACATGGACTCATCATCTCGTCGAGATGCCAATTACGGTATGACCTGGAGGTACTCACTGCAATCGGCAGCGACAGGCAAAGTATCATGATAGAGCCTGATGTGATTCGAAGTGTGTTGGAATGGCATGGTAGTACATAACCATGATAGAGCCAGGAGGTATTCGCTATTCGTCGCAAAGACAATCTGAGGCTAACACAACAATATAGCAGTCACATCAACAATCATAACGAAGATGTATTCAGTGAAGTCATTTCAATTTCCTTTCCACTCTCTCCATGTAGCTACCTCGTGAGTTACATAAGAGACATTGACCGCTGGCATACTTTTGCAGAACATCCATTACGATCGTTTCGTCAGGCATCGTCGTGAAAGTACAAAGAAGACTTTTCCGCGTTCCTGAATACCGGGAACCCATGAAAGATAAGGAACCAAACACACTAAGTCTATCGTTAAATGCCGCAATAGATGAAACTCCGTTCGCAGCTCGCAGTCTGGGTATCCTGCACGTGCGCCCTTCCTTCCTTCCTGCACGCCCTTGTGGCGCTGCTGTCATGTGATGCGCTTATCGGGTGGAGAAGGCCTTGGTGACAGTGCGCTTGAGCGCAAGCTCCTTCTTCTTCAGGTCATCAGCGGGGGCGTCCTCAACCTCGAGCTGAGCCATGGCGTCAGAGAGAGCAGACTCGATCTTCTCCTTCTGACCACGCTTGAGGCGGATGGATGTGGTGGGGTCGGAGATCATCTCCTCAACGCGGGAGATGTAGGACTCAAGCTGTTGCCTTGACTCGAACTTCTTGCTGAAGGCCTCATCGGAGGACTTGAACTTCTGGGCGTCGTTGATCATGTTCTCGATGTCGGCAGACGAGAGCTTGCCGACAGCGTTGGAGATGGTGATGTTGGCACTGCGGCCAGAGGTCTTCTCGGTGGCGGTGACCTTCAGGATACCGTTGACGTCGACCTCGAAGACGACCTCAAGGACGGCCTCACCAGCGCGCATGGGAGGAATGGGTGCGAGGGTGAACTCTCCGAGAGAGGTGTTGTCCTCGCAGTTGACACGCTCACCCTGGAAGACGGGGAATTGGACCTGAATACGAAGTCAGTATTTGCCTTATACGCAGTTCATACATAGCGAAAACCTACGGTCTGCTGGTTGTCGGCAACGGTAGTGAATGTCCTCTTCTTGATGGTCTAAATTCGAAGTTAGCGAATGTCATGTTTTTCAGCGATGGCGATACATACAGGGACGGTCTGACCGCGGGGAACGACGGGAGCGAAGATGTTACCCTCCATGGCTACACCAAGGGAGAGGGGAACGACATCGAGAAGGAGGAGGTCGGCAGTCTCGGCGGAGGTGGCCTTTCCGGAAAGGATACCAGCCTGGACGGCGGCACCGTAGGCAACGGCCTCATCGGGGTTGATGCTCTTCTCGAGCTTCTTGCCGTTGAAGTAGTCGCTGAGGAGCTTCTGGATCTTGGGGATACGGGTAGAACCACCAACAAGGACGATCTCGTCAACCTTGTCCTTGGCGATGCTGGCATCCTTGAGAACCTGGGCAACGGGGTCCAGAGTGCCAGCGAAGGCCTTCTGGTTCAAGTCCTCGAAACGAGCACGGGTGATGTTGGCGTTGAAGTCCTCACCGTCGAACAGCGAGTCGATTTCAACAGTGGTCTGGGTGGCGTTGGAGAGAGTACGCTTGGCACGCTCGCAAGCAGTTCGGAGACGACGGAGGGCACGGGCGTCACCGCTGATGTCCTTCTTCGTCTTCTTGGTGAATTCCTTCTTGAAGTGATCAAGGAGGTTGGTGTCGAAGTCCTGTCCACCTGTGACGAAGTCAGTATATGTCTCACATGCAACTCGTACAGCCAGAACTTACCCAAATGTGTGTCACCGGCGGTAGCCTTGACAGTGAAGACACCACCCTGAATGTGAAGAAGAGACACATCGAAAGTACCACCACCAAGATCGTAGATGAGGACGTTCCTCTCCTTGTCAGACTTTCCGGAACCGAGACCGTAAGCGATAGCGGCGGCGGTAGGCTCGTTGATGATACGGAGAACGTTCAGGCCAGCAATGGCACCGGCGTCCTTGGTGGCTTGACGCTGGTTGTCGTTGAAGTAGGCGGGAACGGTAATGACGGCCTTCTCGACCTTCTTTCCGAGCTTGGTCTCAGCGACCTCCTTCATCTGTCGATTTTGTTAGCCGTTGCCCCGCCATGCTAAGTGTGTGCGCAGATCTTACCTTGACGAGAACCATGGCAGAGATCTCCTGGGGAGAGAACTGCTTGGTCTCACCGAGGTACTCAACCTCGACGAGAGGGCTACCGCCCTGGTCAACGACCTTGAATGGCCATGACTTGATGTCCTTTGTGACGGTCTCGTCCTCGAATCGGCGACCAATGAGACGCCTGCGAAAGTCAGTCGGCTGATCGTGCGCGTGCGACGATTGAATGGCAGAACTCACTTGACATCGAAGACGGTGTTCTCAGGGTTCATAGCAGCCTGGTTCTTGGCCGCCTCACCGATGAGACGCTCCTCGCTGGTGAAGGACACGAACGAGGGAGTGGTGAAGCTACCCTGCTCGTTGGCGACTGTGGGCAAACATTGTTAGACAATGGTCTTCTCATAGCAGGAGTGGCGGGCGCATACTGATCTCGACATTGGTGCCCTCGTAGTTGGCAACGCAAGAGTAGGTGGTGCCTGCGATATTGTTAGCACACACGCATCCCACTGTGGGGTAATTCGCGAATATTACGCACCAAGATCGATGCCGATGGCACCCTCGTAGACTTCGTCGCTCATGATTGCGGTATGTGTATAAGGAACAACCTGAAAAATTGAAGAGCAGGAAGGTGTTGGAGAGAAGGTGGAAAAGAGGGTTGGGAATCTTTTTCGCGCTTGCTTAAAGGCGAGCGATCAGAGAAAAATTGGCCTGGCAGGGATCTCTCGTAGTGTCGGCGAATGACGCTAGGCAAACTCGGTTAACCTGGCGCGGCGCTTATCGATACTCAATGAAAAACCACCCATCAAACATCAACATACGTCCCAGCCTCGGCCCGCTGAGAAAGAAAAGAGTCCGGACCGTGACATGTAGAGAAGGTGCCCCGCAGCCAAGCTTTGACAGCCACTGGGAAGGTTTGAAACAAGACCTGCCTATATCGTCGTCTGTCTTGCAAATCTACGCTGGTATATGTCTGGCACTATCATCCCAAAATATTTGGAGCGTGGAGTGGTACGGTAGTTGTCCAGCAGACTTATCCTAGTGAGCCATAGGTCTCGAAATTGAGCCATCTTCTTGCCCCTCCTGCCGGCTCAATGGACGCCAGATCCAAGACTGGCTACCTTCGTCGTGAAGTATATCCACCCCAGCTCAGGAAATTTACACCGGTACGCATCCGACTTTCGGATCTCAGCATCCCTTGGATCTTGAAGCGTTCATTATCATAGTTTCCACCCAGCAAAGTCGCCGAGGGTGCCTACTTGAGGCACCATCTTCATAACCAGACTCAGATGTCGATCTCCTTGCCAGATCCTTGGAATTCGGATACGAAACCATGAATTCCTTCACGGTAAGCTATACCCATGGCCAGCTTCACATTGATACCTACGTATACGCATAGGGTCATCATATCGATCCTTCCAAGCTTTTGGACTGCCATGTATTTGTCAGAAACGTTGGTACCAGTCCGACTGTTTGCCAGGATCCGAACGATACTAACATTTATTCACTGTAATTTGGCCTACAACTAGTAACAGCAGTGCATGCGAGCTGCCATTATATGCATTGCCACATCAAGAAGGCTGCTTACGGCACGGTTCTGAGTAACACACCATTACCACCCGCATACCCAACGATACATCTCGATCACCATTCAATATGTTCGAACCTTTCTCTAAACCTTCTCCCTTAGTCGTAGAGATCCCACATCATTATCTAGCCAGCTACCACGGCCAACAATGCCTCGCACCCAACCGGCCCAACCCTACTACGCTATCTACAACAAAGGCAGATTCTTCGACACATTCACCCCTCGCGTCCTAGATGTCTTCTCCACTCGTGCCCTAGCCATGACTTCTGCCGGGAAGATTACACTAGTTTACGTACGGACTTACTCCGACGCCTTGAATATCAAATACGTTGGCGACAACAGCGACATTAAGATCGTCACACAGCACAGCGACATCGTCGGCACGTCTACAACGTCTGCTCAGACCGTCTTCGTCGCCGTGGACGCCTCTGGCAGCGATGTTGTCGAAACAGCCATTTCGGGCACCGCAGATGATGCATAGACAGCATGTGAAGTCATGAAGCGCAAGAGGGGTCACGACTGGAAGGATGAGAAAGCATGGACTGACAAGATGGGATGTAGGCATGGGGTGGCGAAGTTCAAAGTGTCACAGCAGTTGGCTGGTTTGGGTACGATGGGTATCTTGAGACATCACTGGTACGTCAAGGAGTTTGTGGTTGACAAGGGGGTAGAGTAGAAGATTGTGATATAACGCCCGCCTGAAGTTCTTGCCACATGGCGCGCAGTACTTCCATCCTCGCCCTTCCTCCCGGTTCCCCCTCTTGTGCCTTGTCGTAGCACCATGAACATCGAAGTCGGCCTGATCACCACAAGAGATCTTGCATATCGCGCAATGAGAAGTCTTGTCTGTGATAGCCTTTTGTCGATTGGCGTAGGTCTTGGGATAGTGCTTTGCATTCCCGGTCTTCTGAGATGCCTTGAACTCTGAGGTGGTGTCTTCTCTCTCCTGTGTTGAGTACTTCCTCAGATACTCAAGGTTCTTCTCACGTGTTAGAGTCGCTATCTCCTCGAGTTCCTCGGTTGGTATGTTGTGGTGCCCTTTGACAAGGTCAAGTGGGGAAGTGTGGTTCTTCTCGGAGGAATGGTGCTTAGAGTAGAGCTGTGAGTGAGCGGATCTACAATCCTTGGTAGGAAAAAAGGGTTGTGCAGACTACATGGTTCGAAAATGGAGCGTAGCTTGGTGGGAGGAGACGACGTAGTCGACAAGATGAGTAAAGCCATAGGCCCCACAGCCTGACTACGAAGATGTATTCGTAGAACCTCAGAATAGAAGATGGCCACGTTCCTTGTTGTCGACTTCGCAAAGTGATGGACTGCACTCTTTGGTAGAAATGGCATCAAAGGCGACAGTATGGTACTCAATAGCGAGCGACTTTTCACGACTTTGGGAACAGTAAAAGCCGCACATAGAGTATCACTTTCAATACTCGATTATCATGACCTCAGCCGTAACATCATATCCATTTCCCATAAATCTCCCCCATTGATCTTATCATGAACGCCATAAACACCATCCCATGCTTCATGCTCATCCAGCACCTCGTCCCTCTGCCCCTCAGACCTTCTCATCGTGGAAAACAAAGCTAATATCCCTCGGCCGTTGAGTATTATACCTAACAAAGTTCTCATCTCCCTGCGGCCTCTCCTTCTTCGTGTTGCTCGTAAGCATACTCTGCAAGCTCACACACACGCTCTCGACGTTGTGGACGGGGGACCAGCCGGAGCGGTCGAGCAGGTCGAGGCAGATGATGCCGTTGGAGTAGATGTGCGGGTGCCAGGGTATGGGGTGGGTTTCGTCGCGGAGGAAGATTACTTCGGGGGCCTGGGGAGAGGGGAATTAGTAAGGGTCGCTTCGGGGGAGGGTGCGGATGGGAAGAACGGGTGGAAGGAGGGGAGGAAGGGAGGATTTGAGATGGTGTGGTGAGCAGGTAGTATGGGAAGGGAAGACGTACTTCAATAGGATACTGCGGCGTAAAGCTAAACTTCAACCGATACGTTTCGCCCTCGTACAACGGATTCGAGTCCATAACTTGAATGTCCATGAGCCAGGTCTGGAAGTCGTCGGCTTTGATGAGCGTGATGCCTGGTGGGAGTTTCTCGTGCATCTATACGGCATTCCATTAGCGACTTTATTCCTCTGAATGTACATTCCCACATCCGTTTTGTTCATATCGGGGTTGGGTGGTGTAGGTAGACTTTCGCGCGTCGATAGGCGTCTGGCGTGCAGGAACGTGGTTCGACAGGCGATGGACAACGAACGAGAAGATTACGGTACCTTTGCGAGCTCCTATCATACACGTTAGATTCTCCGTCTTTACATAAATCGCGTTGCACTCAAGCTCCATCCCAGAGCTCAAGACCAAGAAGACATACCTTGCCCAACCGTTTCGACGCGAACATCTCGAGATATGCAGCAGCAGCGCGTCCTTCAATTCAGAGTCTTCCCGTAGGTGTACGTTGATAACGCTGGATTCCAAGCGTATCCAGTGCACACTTCGTATACCGTAGCTTCGTTCCTCGGTAGCAGTCCAGCTCACAAGCTCATGTACAAGCGGTGACCCTGCAGGCGGGTGGACAACGTGTGGGGGAGGGGCAACCGCGCGCGTATCGGGTAGCAGGCTAGGATTGAGAGAGCGGTTGGAATTCAGGTCGTACGATTGGAGTGGGCGACAGGGAAAAGGCGGGAAGATTGGAGGTAAAGGTGATAGGATGTGTGAATTGTTTGCGCGGTCGCTGCCTGATGTCTCGGTGCTCGGCTTTGTTGCGAAGGTTGATTCACGCGGCGCGCGGATGCGAGGACGGAACACGGCGTCTGGAACTATACGTCACCTTAAGAAGTGACCATTTATCAAAATTTAGCACTGTGTATGCAGCAACATGGTAGATAATTTATTGAATATTCGAAATAGTATTCGATCGACCCGTGATATCTCTCGCGCCGTACGCCATACCGTAGCTTTTCCCAGCCAAGTTATACACACCTGCAGACAACACTGCAACGAAAATCATTACTAGAAACGCAATGTAGAACCAAGAAGAATACGCTCAAGGACGTCGCTCCAAGCCTACGAGTAAAAAGCGCCCTTCTGGAAACTCTCGACACCCATATCGCCCGCCTTGCTCTCCATCTTCGGGCCGACCTTCTCTGGTACTGGGGCTCCGGTCATGGTAGCAGTCCTGCTTGCGGCGCTGCTGTTCGTCATTGTTTGTGTTCTGCTACCAGCTGGGCTTCCGCTCTGGCTACCACTTGTAATCTGTGCGGGGGTCTTGCGCTGGATAGTCTCGAGGTAGATGCCAGGGAGGTAGCCCATGCGTCCGTCTCTTGACCTGCATTTCCACCATTCTGATGCGTTGCCCATGGGATCGCTCTTGCTGAGCACAGCGACCATGTCGCCCTTCTTCACTGACAAGTCCATTCCCTGCATGTTGGCGTTGGGTGTGAAGTCGTAGAGTGCGCGGCAGAATTCGAGCTTGTTGGGGTCGAGCGGCTGTCCGGCTTGTGGGTTTTCGAGCATCTTCTGTTGCTCTTGGGCTTCTTGTGATCGTGCAAGCGCCTTGATGAGCTTGCCCATTAGGTAGGGTAGACCGAAAACAGCGAGCATGAAAACAATGAATGGCTTCTTGGAAGGCTTAGCGGGGGCTGGCGAGCCGTCGGGCATACGTCCGTTGAAGGCTGCGAAACTTGCGGGGGTGAGGGCGGTCGCGTCTGCCGGTAGGGGTCGTCCGGTGAGCTTTGCGATTGCCGTCCGTATCCATCGCATTATTGTGTAGATGCCCAATACCGAGCCAAGCGTTTGTCGTAGGTTTCCGAACTGCTCTGCCACGGATACCATGGCTGCCGATGTTAGCATATCGCTGGAGGTTGGAAAGGGGCGGACATACCGAAGAATGACGAATGTGTCGCCATATACGTGCTCTGAAGCATCTGTGCAAAGCCGCCGAATGCGCCGACAATGTTCTCAATCAGCTGAAAGGTCGCTGCTGTGCTCTGGCTGAAGGACTGTGTAAGGCTGCTGTTTGGGTCGCCCGGCATGCCTCCCATTCCGCCGTACATTCCGCCCATACCCATGCCCATACCTCCCATGCCACCATACATGCCACCCATACCGCCCATGCCACCGTACATGGAGCCGTAACCACCGCCCATGCTGGAGTAGGGCGAGCTGTAGCTGCTCATCCCCCCATATCCGCTGCTGTAGGGGGAGCCGTATCGGTTGTTCATGCCCGAGTAGTTGGACGCGTTGCGGTTCGCGACGGTGCTGAGCGAGTCCGGCACGGATGGTAGCGGAGGCGCGCTCGAGGATGTGGCTGTCGAAGTGGGTGTTGTGCTGCTATTCGATCCAGTGAGGCCTGTGTTGTTGTTAGTCGCGATGTCCCTGACGTATCGGATGGCTGGCGGACTCACCAACCGAGGCACTCGTCGCGCCGTTGCTCGTCTCCCAAGGCTTTGGCGGCGATGGCGCAGACATGTTTCCGTGGGTGCCTCCTCCGCGCTGTGTGCGCAGTACAGAGAGTGACTGTGCAGAGACGATGGCGGATGTCGTCAGCAAACGTCAAGAGGCTGGCAATTCGCGGCGATCGGGGCTGCGAGTTTTTGCGGGGAAACTGCGCCGGCCGAGACTGGCAATCGCTCAAGGGGCGGATCCGCGTCGACAGTGGCTGCACGCGAGCAGGAATTCGGGGGATGGATTAGATGCGAATTGTGTGTAGATGGGAGTCGAGGCGATGAGTAGATGCGCAATGTTGTCGGCCGGGATGCGGCTGGTCGTCGTTCACGGACGCTGAGTCGCGAACAGACCTCGGTTTCTCGTGCCCGCTTGGGTAGGCCTATCCGTCAGCTTGCCACCACTCCAATCGCCGGCCCACTCCGCTGCATCGCCCATGTCCGTCTTCAGATGATTGTTGCATTGCTCATGAGCCTGCCTCGGTCGCACCGCTCACGCGTCGGAACCTAACAAATGGGTCCTTGTGCAATTCGAGGCCACTTCGATTGTACTGCTAGGTGTATAACTACATACATGATGTCTTCATACGAATTTCGAAACCCTCAGTCTCCGATAGCATACAGGGAATGTACCCAGCTATCCGGGTCATATGCCACCAACTTTTCCATCGCATCATTCGACATGCTTTCTGAAAAATCAAAGTTGTCGTCCAACACCAATGCCGTAATATGCGGATAATGCCACACAGCCGCAAACTTCATCTTCTTGCCCACCGGTCTACTGAAGTAGTTGGAGTCACCACCCTCCAGATTGCCCTGCCGATGTATAGTCGACTTTGCGCGTTCGGCGCCTTTGCTAAGAAGCTCAAATGCGTCGAACTCGCCACAGCCGGTTGTCCAGCACGAACAGGGGACGTTGTTGCGATCGTTGCCGTATTGAAGGATGCGTGGTATGGCTGCATTGAGGAACCAGTAGGCCGGTGCGTCGGAGAGGAGACCTTGGTCTGTGCCTACATTGTCGTAGTGGTCCATCTGGAATTCAATGAAGAAGGCTTTCGAGGAGCCTGACCAGCCGTAGTGAGATGTTGCATCTGGTCTCCAGTACGGACACTCTGCGTCACACTCTTTATCGGAAAGGACCACGATCTCGTTCTCAGACGTCTTCAGCGTACCTTCGAACGGCTGACTCTCAGCTGCTACTTGGTCACCCCGGGGAGTGACGTAGCTGAGCGAGTTTCCGAATGCACTGAACATGTCAGCCTCGAAGCCTCATAGACTGGGAATGACTTACTAGTCAAAAGTACCAGACTTCTGGGGGTCACCCAGATTTGCCATAAAGCTGAACCCAGTTGCTTGAGCCGGTGATGTCGAGGTATAGTACGCGATCCGCCCCCAATCTGAAGCCTGTCTCTTCACCATGGGCGATGACGATGGTGGGGGGACATCAAAAGGCTGTCCATCCGGATGCTGAGACACAGGCAAAGTATCTTGTGTTAATGATGGTTTCGATGCATGTTTTGTTGTCCGACTGACATAAACCTGCCCATTGGGTCGCTGGTGGATGGCATCGAGATCTTCATCTTCATCGCAGATGCAGTTTGGGTTTGGGAGTGTGGAGCCAGGGATTGGTACAGCACCAGATGTAGGCAAGCACGGCAGTCGGGGACCTACGTAGGTTGTGTTTGGTGCAGACTGTGGGATGCTAGTCGGGGAGCAGACTGCCTTGACTGTGACCGTATGCGTCACTGTCGTCGAGGTGCAGCTGGCCGTCGTAGTGCATGCATTCCTGTTGAAAAGGTTGAACCAGCCAGACGATGTTGACTGTGTCGGCCTGGTAGTGGCATCCGTGGCCACTGTTGTCTCTGGCTGCTCCAACGATCGCCGATGGTTGTAGAAGGGCACAGTAGTTCGCTTCTTCATAGTGTGCATCTCACCCGGGAGTTGGTAGACGGCGAGCTGAGAGACATTCATTGGTCCGCGGAGGTGCATCGACACCTGGTGCTGTCAGTGATGCAACATGTAAAGCCCGAACCAAGTCACACCTGTCCGAACAATGGCGCCAATGGCCCTGTGCTAGGGTAGCTGACACGTTCATGACCACAAAGACCTGTCTGTGGATCGACAGCTGTGGTTCGGTTGTAGGCGCCGGGTTGACTGATGTTGCGGTAGGTGATGGCCCAGACCTCAGAGCAGTACCAGTTGCCATCGGAGGATAGTTCAGTGGTACCGCTACATAGCTCTTTGGCGGTCCTGCTGTAGGCGAGGGGAAGGAGGATGATCGTGCTTAGTATTGTATGCTTCATGCTGAATAATCGAAAGAGGCTAATGTACGAGCAATGGATGGGGCGTGAGACAATGTTGTTTGCAAGATGTAGTTTTGATGTATTTGAAGACGTTGTATTATCATTGACGTATCTACTATGGCCTGAGTGTATGTAGCATGCAGAAGCCACGAGCTATGAAAGGGAAACCGCGTGTATGTAGGCCGACAAGAAAGAGCAATCCGACCGACACGGAATGTGATGAGCCTAAGTATCACTAAAAGCTGCTTCTCGTTAGTCCATGTCGCCAGTAATGTGTCATGTAACAAAGAAGTTGAGAAAATCGCATATCAGAGTATAAGTTGAATGCACCGGCAACGCCCTTACGGGCGCGCCTAAAATAAGAGGTACCGAAAAGTAATATGGGTGTCATCATTGTGCGATGAAGAGAACGGCGAAAGTACGTACCTAATATGAGATACAAGAGAAAGCCCAGATAGAGATGATGTGTATGTCTATTTCTTGTTAGAAACTTTCCTAAAATAAGAGTCGTCGATTGCACTGGATCTCATCATTGTGACGGAAGAGGGAAGTAGGGTTAAACATACGTTGAGGGTAAGCTGCTGCAGCTGGCTTTACGGTAAGCAATTCCAAAAAGATATCAATCACATTCCAATGCGCCGTCGTTTGGCTTCAACATAGCCAGGGAGCGTCGCGCTTGCACGCTGAGTTCAATGTTTTGACATCGTGAGGTGTGAGAAGACGAGGTCGGTCGTCGCAGACTTTTTGTCAGGCTGGAGCTTTGACACTAATTACGCACGGTCCACCACAGACCTAGCCGAGCCGCGAGAAATTGGAGTCCTCGATCGCGAACTTCACATCCACGACTCCAAGCCCACCAACACGTCTCCGTACTAATCGACCAGGTCGCCATCCGGAACATTCATTCAAAATGGGTCGTCTTCACAGCAACGGAAAGGGCATATCAGCCTCCGCCATCCCCTACTCCCGCAGCGCCCCGGCGTGGTTGAAGACCACCCCCGAGCAGGTTGTCGACCAGATCTGCAAGCTCGCAAAGAAGGGTGCTACACCATCTCAGTAAGACAATCGCATGGAAAGGACAATATACGGAATTGGATGGCTAACAGAACCGCAGGATTGGTGAGATCCTCCGTGACTCGCACGGTGTGGCTCAGGTCAAGGTTGTCACCGGCAACAAGATCCTCCGAATCCTCAAGTCGAACGGTACGATAGCCCTATACACATGAAAGCGCATGTCGACACAGCTCTGCTCCTCGCGAGTATCTGCGCGCTATACAAAACTGCATTTGTTGGTCTAGGCTAACATTTTGCGCTTAAGGCCTCAGCCCCGACATCCCAGAGGACCTCTACATGTTGATCAAGAAGGCCGTTGCCGTCCGCAAGCACCTCCAGACCAACCGCAAGGACCGCGACTCCAAGTTCCGCCTCATTCTCATCGAGTCCCGTATCCACCGTGTAAGTTTACTCAGACTGATCTCATACCAAAAGCATGTGCTAATCATCTCCAGCTCTCCCGCTACTACAAGACCGTCGGTGCCCTCCCCCCTACCTGGAGGTACGAGAGCGCCACCGCCTCTACCCTCGTCGCATAAGCAGATGTCGGATTGGTGTGGATGGTAGTCGTCATGGTAGACATTTAAGTGGAGTTTCACGGGCATGGATGCTTTGCGGATACCTAGCAGGATCACGATATGGAATGAATCAATCAAAAGCATCACCTCGAACTGAATATACCCAAGTTGAATTCAAAGTGTCAAAGTCTGATTTCTGCTTGTTGGAATGCTGATTGACTTGGGTATCGTCCTGACGCCGTCTTATACTTTTGTGAACACATGCCTATGTGCTTCGGTCCTTGATGCCGCCAACCCTTCAAAGCCATTCTGCTCGTCTGATAGTCGAACTCGACCGGTACATGGCAAAGCTCACTGCCTAAACACACATGCACATGGCAGTCTCGTGCTTGTCCATGAGATGAGTGTTCAAGCAACTACCGCTCGTGCGACAGCCCACATAGATAACTTCTTCGTCTTCGTCCTCAGATATCTCAGCTTCTTCCTCCACTATCCCACACCCTATCCACCCCTTCAACAATCTCATCCCTAAGTCCCCTCAATCTCCCTACTCTTCCCCGCCAAAAACTCGCTCAACCACTTCAACGGCTTCTCCGGCTCCGCAGTAGCAAGATGTTTCATTGCCTCGAGTAAATGTGGTGTCACATGCTGATTCAAATACACCCGCGTCGGACTGCCGTGCGGAATGGGCTGTGTGGGCGCTTGTGCAGTCGGGTGCGGTGAGTTGCGCGACGAGGCTGCGGGCGTAGGTGTTGGTGCTTGCGCGGTGGTAGTGGTAGGGAGAGTGGGTGCGGAGGGCGGTGCGGGAGTTGAGGTACTGGGTGTGGGTGGGACGGTCTGGACGGTTGGTTGGTGGGCGGGTGTTGAGGCGTCGAGTGTGGTGGGCTTGAGGGGTGTGTTAGTGAGGTTTGTGTGGGTGATAGGTAGATTGATAGCTTACTGCTGGTGCTGAACCTGAGTCTGCCATTTCTACGTCTGCGGATTGGTCTGCGGGTGCTTGTTGTGCTTCTTGCGCCGGGCCGTTTGTGAGCGCTGGGTCGATGTCGTGGTTTGCGACGGCTGGGTTAGGGGATAATTCTGCCATTTCGGAAGCTCAGTGGTAGTTCTTCTAGGTGATTGGCGCGAATTGACGCGGTTGAAGTAAGTGAGATCTGGTGTTTGTGGCGTTGAGATGACAAGTTGGACTTTCTTGAGAGCGTCTTGGTAGCTTGAGCTTCGAACGCGATCGATGTTCGGGCTAGCCTCGGCGTTTTGGAGCTTTCCTTCACTTTCTTCGGTGGCACCACCACCTCATACAAGAAAAAAACAAACTAAACAGGTCTAGAGACTACATTATTATAAGAACATGCAAAGTAGGTGGCCTAACGTTAATGTTGGCTCTAGGGTGTTCGACCTTTTCCTAGGTTGACGTGCCACCACGAACGGAATGTACACGAGAACACATTTTTGATATTATAACGCATTCTTGTAGCATTCGGAGTGAATCGATCAACTATGTAGCTACACGACACAGCAGGGGCAATGAGGCTACGTTCCTAATGCCAGGCACAACCAAAGACACAAGCTGCTTCACACGTCTGATCATGAGAGCAGTATGTTGTACTTGAAAACAGATGATATGATAACTATCTTACAAGCTCGTCTGCTCGAATCAAACAAGCAAGAAACCAGAACGCCCTGCTACAGAAATGCAACTATCTCGAGACCATCTTCATCATCATGCATTTGTTCGACCGTAAACCATATATACTTTCACTCGTGTTCATCCTTCATCTGCATCATTCGCATCATCAACGCGAGTTCCTACAATATCTCGCAGATGCGACCATACGCATAGAGCGGAACCAAAAAGAAGAAAAAAGAAAGAAAAAAGCACAGCAACAACAGCTCAAGAAAAGAAGCAGTACCTTGCGAGCCATTTAGGCCGTCTTCGCACCATTCTCGCACGCGCCTATCGAGATCTTCGCTCAGACGCATACCCCGCATTTGTCGAAACAGTCGTCTTCATATCGTTATTCGTAATCACACTGTTGGTGTCCCACGTCCCCGCCTCTGAAGGACCAGGACTCGTCTGTCTGCGCGGCGCTCTCGGCCTCTCGGAACGGTGGTAGGACTTGTTCTGGGACACAGCCGTAGCAGTAGCAGGTCCGTTGTTAGCGTGAGTGATCTCACTGCTTGTATCCCAAGTACCAGAGTCGGAACCGTCGTCGGAGAGGCTGTGGTGCTCATGCTGCTTCCGGAGTTGTTCGACTCGCTTGAGCTGCTCGAAGGGACCGGGTGGGTAGCTTGAGGGGCCAAGGTCGCTGAATTGCGCGGAGGGGTAGGGTACGTTTGTTGACACTGTTGTAGGGGGAGCACGTTGAGTGACTTCACTGGCGGTGTCCCATGTGCCGGCGTCGCTGCCGCTCAGCCTTCTCAGCTGGCGGTGCATTATGCTTGAGTAGGGCACATTGGTGGAGACGGTCGTGGGAGGCGCGCGATGGGTGGTGATCTCGGTGTTGGTGTCCCATGTCCCCGTGTCGGAGACGGCATCGTCAGACGCGTCATCATCGGAAACGCTGGGTCTCCGCAGCTGTCGAGGGGGCTGTGTGAACCGAGGAGTGTTCGTAGAGATAATGGTAGAAGGAGCGTTGTAGGAAGGATAGGGCACGTTCGTAGACACGGTCGTAGGGGGAGCACGGTGGGTATTGATCTCAGTGTTGGTATCCCAGGTCCCAGTGTCAGACACCTCATCGTCGGAGACCTCCATTCTCATTGAGTTGCGAGGTGGTGGCATGGACCATCGTTCCGACTCGTCCACGTGTTGTTCCATAGGGTAGGGGACGTTGGTCGAAACGGTGGTAGGAGGCGCACGTTGAGTGACCTCACTGCTGGTGTCCCAGGTACCACAGTCGGAAATGCTTCTTGATCGCTTCAGCTCCCAAGGCATTCCCGTAGGGTAAGGAACGTTGGTCGAGACAGTGGTGGGCGGAGGACGCTGACTGATCTCAGTACTCGTGTCCCAGGTGCCAGCGTCAGAGATGCTACGTTGCCGCCGTATCTCCCTAGACTCTCGCTTCAACTCTTTCGAGTCTCGTCTTGAGTCGTACATGAAGGGATAGGGTGCGTTGGTCGTGATGGTCGTAGGCGCAAAGTCGTGAGTCATGATGCTGTTGGTATCCCAAGTGCCAGCATCGGAGATACTCCTTTGTCTCTTGACCTCTCGTGATTCTCTCTTGGCCTCCCTCGACTCTCGAGGTTCTCTCGTTAAGTTCGATTCCTTCGTTGAGTCCTTGCTGCCTCTTTCCTTCCTTCTCTCGCTCTTCACACTCCTCTCGGAGTTTCTAGTGCTGCCATGAGAGCCCTTCACTGGAGTGTTGGGATATAGAGCTTTCATAGCAGCACCACGAGTCTCGTACACATAGCGAGCCTTTTCGCGCTCGGTTTTATCCGAACGGTCACTTTTCTCTGTCCGATGGCTGCGACTACTCTTCTCCGTCCGCTCGCTCTTGTCTGTGCGTTCACTCTTATCTGTCCGCTCACTCTTCTCGGTACGTTCGCTCTTGTCAGTGCGCTCACTCTTGTCGGTACGCTCACTTCGATCAGTGCGCTCGGTATCGGCAGACTTGGTCGTGCGAATGCTTGCCGCATAACCGCTCTTTCTGCGAGTGTGATCCGGTCGAGGAGTGATGTCAAACAGCTCGTCCTCAATGGCGTGTTCGGTAGAACGGCGAGTGTGCGTAGAGCGGCGTCGCGAATGCGTGGTAGAGGTTGACGTAGTCCGCGTACGTTGAGGCACGAGCGTTTCGATCTCATCGATGGCATCAAACATTTGAGAGACCGTGTCTACCGGCGTAGGAGCTCGCGATTCGGATTGCTCATGAATAGTATCATCCGTCGTAGTTCGTGAGAAGGACGGCGGTAGGATCGCGCTTTCCATAGACTGGCGATGGCGTATGGCTTCCGCGATTTCTGCGGCCGTGGAAGGTATGTCGGGCTTCGACGCAGGCTTCGGCGGTGGTGGCGGCTTCTTCCTTGTACTCGGGGCATGTGAGGGAGCCAAACTCTCCACAGGCATGCCAATAAAGTTCCTAGGCGACGTGAACACGGAAGTCGGGGGCGCCGGCGGACGTGAGAAGGTAGAGCCTGGAGGCTTCGGCTTGTCGTCCGAGGAAGGAGCAGAGAAGAGGTTCAACGCTCGCTCGATAGCCGAGAGCTTCTTGGGCTTTTCTGGCTTCTCTGGTGACATCGGTCGTGACACCGGGGACTCCTCATCCGTATTCGTCTCGGCTTTCGTCGGAGATCGAGGGGCGGGGGGAGAGGGGGGAGGTGGTATTGGGTCGCGAGGAGGCGGGCAAGCCTGGAAAGCCAGCGTGTTAGCCAAGTGATCTGAAGCAGTCTTTTCATCTTACGTAGATCTCGATATATCGCGAGCCTGTCAGAGGCTGGGTGAAGGAAGCTCGAAAGCGGTGCTAGGAACGCTGGGGTAAGGTGAACACGCGGGTGGTGTTACGTACCGGCGGCGGAAACTTGCCCTCGTCAGTCGGACTCGTTAATGCAGTGGTATGGGGAGGCAAACCAGCAGATTTGAGCTCCTCCATTCTCGTCACGACTGGCTCTGCATCATCATACAGAGCCAGCCCATGGTGGAGAATGCAGCCTTCGTCACGCTGCTCTTCGTTGTTCTGGAAGATCTCGTGCTTCGATTCGCGGTATACAACCGGGAAGATCCTAAGTAACAATTGTCGTTGCGAATCGGGGGGAGGCGGCTCATCTGTCGCTGAGCCTGTTTCTGAGCTGTAAGCTGGCCAGAATTGGTTGCTGGTAAATTGATGCTCTTCGTCGTGTAGCGCAGGCATGACGGCTGTGATCATTTCGCGCTCGAGACGAGCAAATCTCCATGTCTCCGCAGCGACCTTCACGATGCGCTTCACGGCGATCTTGATGCCTTCCTCCTCTTTTGGATCAGCAAAGTGTCGGATAGCGTTGACAATCTCTTCGACAACGGTTCCAGCAGCAGTATTGATGCGCTGCTTCGCGCCGGTGCTGGTGAATGCAGCAAGGAGTGTTTGTTGTCGCCATATCGCTTCTTTGCGCGTGCTCTTCTCGCGAATGTGGTGGCTCATCGAGGAGAACAGAGAGTCGGCTTTGTCGTAGCGACGTCCAAGACTGAACAAGAATGGGCCAAAGACACGGAAAGTAATGAGTTTCGATACAGTGTGGGCGATGTACGCTGTTCGGACTTGTCTGGAAGCAATGCTGTCACCGAGGAAGGACGGTAGGTTGGACGGTACTTGTGCAAGATCCTCCGGCGGCGGCCTTACTGGAAGGTGAACGAAATGGGTTGTAGCAAGATCGATGATTTGCCTTTGCAGCTGAGAGAATGAAACCAGGCTAGACGCGATGATGTTAGCGAGCGACTCTTTACGTAACAAAGCGACAATGAGAGGGGCATGATGCCATGGCAAACATTGCATTATACGAGCGGTGGACGATAAAGAGTGTGCATGGCAATACGTGGTGGCTTCTGTTACATCATCACAGCCGCGGGCCAGAAGGTAAGCAAACGATCTCGGTGCGCTTCATTGTCCGTTGAAGGATGACGAAGCGCACCGAAACCGTCCGCGGTCTACCCAACACTGGCTGCGATGCAGCCTCTGCCACCACCATGCCGGCATCAAGAGCGAATGTGCGAAAACGGGGAATCACTTACTAGTAGTTGTCGCCCTTGCTCTTGATCTCGGCGATATCACCATAGCATTCCATCATCTTCTCTAGTCTGGATTTCTCCGACTCGAGGTTGCTGGCAACACTCCTGATGACCTCCTTCTCCCGTTGACTCTCGGCTCTGAGTTGGTCGAATGAGTTCATCAGCTCATCCTTCTCTCTCGCCAGTTGATCGGCTCTCGCTGCTTCTTCCCCAGCCCTCCTGTCCGAGTCTTCTCGCATCTTCTGTAGGTCGTCGCGCTCCCTGATGAGTTCTTGCTCTCGGTTAAGAGCTGCTTGAAGCTGGGCCCTGAGCTCAGCTGCCTCGGCAGCATCTTGCCCAGCTTGCTTCAGCTTCTTGTCGAATTGGATAGCAAGGGCGATCTTCTCCGCGTCGTGTTTCGTATTCGTGGCCTCCTTCCATTCGTCGAAATCCCTCCATGCTCTTTCCCTCTCCTCGGCAGATGTCCTCTCCAGCGTGCGATGCACATCTTCCAATTCTTTGTACCTGTCCTCCCAAGACCTCATGGCTGCATCCAGTACCAATTTGGTCTCTTCAGCGTCTCTTCTAGCTTTCTTGGTTTCAGCAATCAGCTCTCGGAGCTCTCTGACTTGCTCTTCCAGATTCCCGATCTGAAAGTGTAGTCTGCTTGCCTCGGCTGAATGCCTGTCTTCCAAGTTGCGAATCTTCTGCTTCAGCTCACCAATCTCACCATCCTTTGCGCGGAGTTTCTGCTCTTGCTCAGCAGTTTGCCGACGAAGCAGGTCCTCCCTAGCACGCAGTTGGTTGTGAGTCTCTTTGTAATGCGCAAGTAGAACGTGCAGATCAGTCTGCGGGATATGTGAGAGTGCGTCGCCAGACACGTGTTCGATTGCAGGTCGATTGGCTAAAACATGCGAATGAAGGTCTCTAGAACCAGAGGAGTCCTGTCGATGATGTGGGCTGCCATAAGGAGGGTACCCGGGTGGGTATTGGCTCCATGATTCCTGGTAGGGAGGGGAGGAAGAATGCGACGAAGGGCCGTAAGGATTGGGGTTAGGCGCGGGATAACCCTGCTGACTCATGCCGTAGGCATGATCTGGGTAGTGGTGAGGCGGCTGGGCTGGCGGGGCATAGTAGCTGGGATGATAATTTGGTGGAGGGGCCGGATAGGTGGGCTCAACAGGCACTCGGGATGCAAAAGCGCTACGTGGTTGATGTGGGCCTAAGTGGGACCGCGACACTTCATGCGCTTCACCGCTAAATGGACGCCTCGACGCTATCCTATTTTGTACTAGAGCAGAATCTGAATCGTCGTCGCTGTCAAAGGTGGGAGCGTGTCTAATGGGAAACATGTAGTTAGTATAGCAATCCATCAGAGTTCGGCCAGGAACCTTATGTATCTCGAGCATGTTCGCTTTGGGTCCGGCGTCGTGGTTGACGGCCGCCGAAGAAGCGCCGAGCGACTACCTCACCGGACTGAGAAATGGAATTCACATACCTTGGTCGAGCTTTACTCATTGGCGGGCTCGGGGCCGCAGGTCTGTTATCCTCAATAAGCTGTGCCACAGCATAAGGCTTCGGTGCATGGTTTGGACCCGCTTCGTGTGTTCTAAGCTTCGGTGCATGTGGCGCGAAAGATCGATACGATCGAAATGGTCGATCAGAGACTGGAGAACGATCGTGCATGTCAGGTACTCCCGAAGGAGGTGACGGAGCACGTGCTGATTCGATCATGGATCGACGTGCGATGAATGGTATTTCAGCTTGCTCACGTGACTCGTCCTGGGCCAGCCGTTCCAACCGTTCTGCTTCCTCTCTTTGTTCTTCTGCAAGGACGTCCGCAGCTGCTCGTGCTTTCCTAGCGATTCGAGCCTCTTCAGCTCTCTCACGTCGTAATTGTTCCTGCCGAAGTTCTTCCTTCTCTTTGCGAGCACGTTCGGCAGCAGCTGCAGCTTCGAGCTCTTCCTTTTCTTTCCGAGCCTTTTCGGCGACTGCAGCGGCTTCGGCCTCTTCTTGAATCTCTGCGGCCCTCCGTTCTTCTTCCATTAACGCCAGAAGCTTCCTCGCTTCAACGATCTGTTCTAACTTCTCTTGCTCGAGCCTCTCACGGGCCAGTCGCTCTTGTTCGAGCCTCTCGGTCTCCCTGTGCTGCTCCTCCTTCTTAGCTCTCATGTCTTCTAGAGCCCGTTTTACGGCTGCGGCGGCTTCCAGCTCTTCTTGGGCCTCTCTTGCGCGTTGCTCCTCCAGTAGTCTGTTGGCCTCGGCTTCCTTCGCTAACCTCTCGTGCTCGATTGCTTCTTGCTCTAATCTCTTCAGTTCTTCTTGCTGTGCGTCTTCCTGGGATTGGGCGGCCTCTGCTAGCGCGGCAAATTTTTGAGCCTCAGCAACGGCCGTTGCTTCGGCCTCATGCCGCTCTTGTTCTTGCTCCTCATCCCGTCTTGGTACTTCATCTTCCGCAGGTACGATGAGCTCTTTTGTCGGCTCAATGTGGGCATCTGCAGATGAAATCTCGGGAACAGACCCAGAATGTGTGATCGTCTCGGGGGCTTCTAATGCTGATACTCCTTTGACAGGCGCATCTGGTAGCTCAACATCTACCGACCGTTCGACTGCTATTGGAAGGGCCTCGGGCTCTGGTTCCGGCGCTGATAGATCCTCAACTGTAAAAGCTTCGATGATATCGTCCTCATCAGTCTCAGCTGAAACCACTGATGGAGCCTCAGGAGCTTTGGGAGCCTCTGGCGCTTCTGGTACTTCTGGCGCTTCTGGCGCTTCTGGTACCTCTGGTGCGTCTGGTACTTCTGGCGCTTCGGCAGCTTCTGGCGGTTGCGGTACCTCTGGTGCTTCTGGCACTTCTGGTACTTCTGGCACTTCTGGTGCTTCTGGCACTTCTGGTGCTTCTGGCACTTCTGGCGCTTCGGGAGCCTCGGGAGCCTCGGGCACCTCTAGTAATTCTGGCTCTTCAGGAGCCTCTGGAGCTTCTGGAGCTTCTGGTATTGTGGGTGTCTCTGGAGCTTCGTGTGCCTCTGGCGCTTCAGATATCTCTGTCACTTCAGGTGCTTCCGGTGTCTCGGGTGCCTGTGGGGCCTCTGGTGCCTCGACTGTCTCCGTCGGATCTTGCTCAGCTCCGTTCCCATTGAGATCGCCATCCATCTGGTTTGTCAGTTCGATAACTTCTTCTGTGGTGGTAGTGATTAATTCAGGTTCTGCTTCGGGTGCTAGCTCTGCTGTAGGTTCTTGTGGCGCGGATGTATCTTCAACCGGTGTGTCTGTTGGTTCAATAGAATCTTGAGTAGGAACAAGGTCTGGCTGGGGTGTAGATTCTTCGACTAGTTGTGGGGTCTGCTGTTCCTCTGGCGTATTCTGTTGCTCTGCATCGGGTTCTGGGTCGTGCGTGTCTCCAACCCAAATAACTGATGACTCTTCATCTTCTGCTGTAGTATGATGCATGTCTTCAGCGCTTTGCCCGGCAATCTCTGACTCCACGGCCTCGGTAGTATCCGCTGGCGATCCAGATTCCTGCTCTTCCCCCATAGGTGGATCTAGCTCTGCAGCAGGTATGATCTCAGTGGCCGGTGCCTCTGCAGCCTCGTCTGGTATAGTCTCTATGGTCTCAGGGTGTTGTGAAGGTGCAGATGTGGACTCTTCCACCAGCGTGGGAACCGTACCCTCGTCGGGCTCCACTTCGGAAGCGGTTGGCATAGACTGCTCCCCGGACTCTGCTTCTGTGGCTGATTCCTCTGTTGTCAATGGAACTTCAGGCGCATTAGGAATTGGTTCCGCAGCATTCGTTGGCACGTTGTCAGGTGGAGCAGCGGTCTCCACCGGTTTCTTGCTGCTTTTCTTCTTCTTTGCCATAACGGCCGCCAAACGCGATGGTTCCTGTAAAAAGTGTGGAAGACACCAACAACTCCCAAATCCTGAACTGGAGCTTGCCCTTCTCACGATAAGCTCAGACTTTTGCGAAAATTAAATTAGGCGCCTGTTAACGGGGCATGACGACGGGAAACATGTCAAAAAACAACGAGCACGCGCAAAATCAGTATATAAGGAATGCGGCAGTGAAAAGGATGGAAGAGGATAGTACAAGCTGCAAACGCCTTCCCGCCCAATGGGAGATTGGCAGGGAAGTGCCAGCTCATCGTAAACTCGAGCGGTCTAATTTATATGCCCCGAGCGTTACGTTACCAGCCATCGTATGCGACTTCGCGTGTCTGGTACAATTACGTCTATATGGTCTTGCTGTGCTGCTCACTCTGTACGACGACGGCGGCCAGCGACAGTGGACCGGCCACAGGCCATGGACCGATTTCTTTGTTGATGTTTACTGACGGACAGCGATTCAACGAACCGATATGCACGCGATGACGCCGCTGGAGCACGAAAATTGAACCTCATGCAGCAGTGGCAGGGAGGGCGTTGTGGCGGTCTCCGGTTGGACAAGTTAGCTGCATATGAGCCTCGAAAGGAGCGCACTACAGCGGGTGCTAGCGGGAAAAGAGCAGCGGTGTGTGTGAAGATGCAGAAAAGAGGTGCGTTGTCAACAGCCTTAGTAGCTCTTGGCCCCACTGTGCCTAGCGCGCTTGGGCCCGTGGAACTTCCTCCGCGCTCCGACGCGACGTAGACTCGACACGGCTGCTGGAGCTCACATCACGCGCTCTGCACCCCCAACCGGCCTAGCACTGAGTATGTCACTCTGCGTTCGAGTGTTCTCCAGGTCCATCAAATTGGGGCGGCATGGCTAAGCTTCGAGCCACGCGGAAAAAGCCGATCGTCGTCTCATCCGAGTCTGAGGCGGATGATTCACATACACCGCCTCCCGCGCGTCCCAAGAGGGGCACACTAACAGGCGTCTCGACTGGGGCGCATGGAGAAAAGAAGGCTACCCGATCCCAGACACGTGCAGCCTCGCCCATGCGATCGAGAGCAGTTCCTACTAAGAAGTCTCCAGCCAAATCGCCGGCTAAAGCAAAGCCAGCATCCAAGCCTATCACTTCTTTCTTCAGTAATATACCGCGCTCGCAGTCGCTGCACCCCACGCCGAGCCCTGAGAAACCGGCGCCGTCAATTGAAGATGTGGACGATATCTTTGATTCCTCAGACGATGCGCCATCCCTCAAGCCCCCGAAACCCCTCCCCGTTCGTAAGAGACCGATCGCCGCGACAGCGCCAACGGACCCTGGCAATGCCGTGAGCAACAGGCAGAAGTTCCTGCGAACAGCGAGCGGAGCGCGTAGTACAACACCGCTATCTACAACACCTTTATCTTCCCAGCCAGCGCGACAGGATACAGAAGACCGGCGGCCGTGGACTGAAAAGTACGGCCCAGTGTCGCTCGATGAGCTCGCTGTACATAAGAGGAAGGTGGCAGACGTGCGGACATGGCTCACAGACGTCTTCAGTGGCAAGGCACGCAAGCGATTGCTGCTGCTCAAAGGCCCTGCTGGTAGTGGGAAGACCACCACCATGTCCCTGCTGTCCAAGGAACTGGGAATCCACATGCATGAGTGGAAGAACCCTATAGGTTCCATGTCAACCTCCGACAGTTTTGTCTCTGCTACTGCACAATTCGAAGAATTCGTTGGAAGGACTGGAACCTTTGGTAGTCTGGCCTTCGATGAGCCGACAATGAGTGCTCAGACGGCTTCGTCGAACAGTCAGACTGAAAGACAGAAGCAACTGGTCCTAGTAGAGGAGTTTCCGAATACATTCACACGTACTTCTTCGGCCGTTCAATCTTTTCGCTCTTCCGTCCTCAACTATCTTGCTGCCAATACGCAATCAGCTACTGCTTTCTTTTCGACCCAGGTCGATCCCGAGCAGGCAGTGACCCCAATCGTAATGATAATATCCGAGACTCTACTGTCTACCAACACGGCGGCAGCCGACAGCTTCACTGCACATCGGCTGTTAGGCCCTGAGATCCTGACCCACCCTGGAGTGTCTGTCCTCGAATTCAATCCAATCGCCCCCACATACATGACAAAGGCGCTAGAAACAATCGTTGTCAAGGAGGCGCGCAAATCCGGGCGCAAGAAGACTCTAGGGCCACAGGCAATTCAGCGTCTTGCAGAACTTGGAGACATTCGCAGCGCTGTCTCCTCCCTCGAGTTCCTCTGCCTGCGAGGCGATGAGGCGGAAGGCTGGGGCGCGAAAGTCAACTTCACGAAGAAGAAGGGCCCGAAAGACGTGCCGATGACGAAGATCGAGCAGGAATCGCTCGAGATGGTGACGCAGAGGGAAAGCACTCTCGGCATCTTCCATGCTGTTGGAAGGGTTGTGTACAACAAGCGTCTACCGGAGGACCCAAACACACCCGTTGCACATCCACCGAACTGGTTTCCCGAGAGGCGAAGACCGAAGGCCTCGGAGGTCAATGTCGACACACTCATAGACGAGATGGGTACCGATACCCAAACTTTTGTCGCTGCTCTACATGAGAACTACGTCCTTTCCTGCGGTGCTGCCGACAGCGAGGAAACAATGGATTCCATTGAGGGCTGTATAGAGGCTCTTTCCGATGCCGACCTTCTATCGCCGGACCGCTTTGGTGCGGGCGCTGGCCGGCGGGTCCTTCAAGGAACGAGTGCGGATAATCTACGTCAAGACGAGATGTGCTTTCAGACAAGCGTACGCGGGATCCTGTATAACCTGCCATATCCCGTCAAGCGCATTGCACCGCCTCCAGACATCATGGGTATCAAAGCAAAAGGCCAAGGGGCAAGCGGTGGAGCAGCAAAAGGCAACGCTTTTGTCATGTACTATCCGGCGTCGCTGCGAATATGGAAACAGCAGGAAGAGATTGAAGATTCACTGGAGATGTGGGTATCGAAGGCGCAACGCGGTGAACTTTTTTCGACAGGGCCAGGTGTATCGAAACCGGCTTTCTCAAGCGGAGGAGTCGAGACGTGGAAAGGTAATGCCTCATTCTCACAGCCCACATCGACACTCGGTTCGAAAGACGCGGAAGAAGATGCACCAGCTTCAATTCTCCTCGGAAGTGGCGGCTCGGCGCGTAACGAAATGCTTCTGGAACGTCTCCCTTACTTGACCACCATCTTGCGAAAATCACGCATGTCGAACCCGTCCACAGCAGCCACTGTGCGCGAGATACGGAAAATTACAGCCTTCACTGGAAACGCTCTCTCCGGTGCCACTGAAGAAGATGGCCCCGAAGACGACGTTCGCCCAGGCGAGCAAGAGCAGTGGGCGACAGACAAACCAAGTCTGGAGACGCCGAAGAAGAGGGGACGGGTGAAGTTCGAGAGCAAAGAGCAAGAACCGGAAACAGCGATTGCTGGGTTGGCGGACAAAGGCGCCAGTCTCACGTTGAGCGATGATGATATCGAGGATTGATCCGCGAGGAATGGCATAGTGGAGAGCAGCCATATACTTACTTGTAATGTGTATATTGAAACAAAGAATCACCTCATACAATCGATGCAACCACGTGCGCATGAGACGGAGACATTTGTCTCGATCCGGACTGTCCTGAGCTGGCGTCGTGGGCTAAAAGCGCGAACGCAACCCGAAAAGCACATGCTGAAGACATCACACATAATTCAGACGAAAAGTTTGGTTGGGTATGAGACGAAACTGAATATATGGGTAGTAGACGGCTTTGGCGGTGACGAAACGCCCCCACTCTGAAGCACAATATGAAGCTGAGGCTAAGCCCAGCCCAAGTATCTCAAAATTGCTCGTTTCCTCGAGAAAGTCGGTCTCCAGATATCCTCCATCATTGCGGAGTTGAGAGCGCTATTAGCTTGCTTCACGCCGTCGATGACTTGTGCGCCAGCCCAGACTTGGTATGCAGCCGTATTTCCATCTCTGAAGATGTCGTTGTTGTAGGTTAACAAGATCTTTCCGTTTGCTGTATCAACGTTCGGGTCTTCCTGTTCTTCGTCATTGTAATTGTCTTCCAGTCTTGCGTCGTATAGTTGGACCTTGATATCAGACTCTGAGAGCGACATCGATTTGGCAACAGCTGAGACGAGCAATGCTAGGCGATCCTTGTACTTTGCAGAGGTACCAGCAAGAAATGTTGGCGCAAATACAGTTGCCTTTATGATTGTGTTAGCCCACAGTAGGTAATGTTGTCGAATGCATGGTGTGGAAAGAAATACCTTGAGATTTTTTTCCGCTGTGAAGCAGTTTTGTGGAAGCTGAGGGAACCCCAAGAACGAGGGGTTGTTGACATCGCCATCTACCAAAGGATTAATAACCGCTTTCTCAAACTCCTCAGTCGATTCTTTGGTCTTCCACCACCTTTCCCAATGATGCGACTTCACAAGGTTAGTTTTAGAATAGTAATCACAAGAAGCGGCATGCACTCACCATAAACATTCCGCAATGCGAAGTCAGCACTACGGATGTGCATCCGTAAAGACCCCTGACGCCTGCCATGAATGCACCATCCTTGAACTCCAGGAATATGGAAGTTGAAGGTGAGGTTTTATCGAGGTTCTCCAAATCCGCTAAGAATGGCTTGGTGGCGATGAAGTCCTTGACGAAGGCGTCCAGTCCGCCTTGGGATGGTTTGTTCAAGAAACCCCACTTGCTGTCGGCCGTTGCCGGGATCGCACGAGGTGACGACTTTAGATCGCTTGTAGCTCTTGCAGCTCGCGCTCTCTTCGCCGGACAAGAGCCACCACCACAGGTAGCAGGGCTACATTCGACTTCCCCTTTTGGATCATCGTCAGGTACCGTTCCGCATCCACTGTCTCTCTCCTTCTTGCGGATGTCATTGAACTTGTTCTTGTAGGAACTAGACTTGCTTCCCAGTGGATTGAACTTCGACTCAGGCGAAACGCCATACAGCTGCTTCAGGCCCTCTACATCACGCTGGCTGGGGGCCAGCACTTGCTTGATCTGCTCTCCGTTCGGCTTGGTCAAGACTGATCCCATGCCACTATCGTAGATCATGATAGAGTCCCAATCAGGCTCCGAGACTGATTTGCTCGCTCTGTATGCAGTCGAATCGGTGAATGGCAGGTATTCCGCAGCGCTGAATCGATAAGACTTTGCAAAGGCTCTCGAAGTGCAAGCCTTCTTCATTTGCTCGGCAGACAGTGTAGCGGATACGCTGGCGTAGTCCTTCAGATTCTCGCACTTGAAGTTCGAGCTACTGAAAACATTCCCGCCGGCAGCAGCGTAGTCGGATGACCAAAAGGCTGGATTTTGATGCTCATGGTGAAGGCCCCAGGCATGCTGAGCTTTTTGTCAGTGACTTTTGATGGAGTCGACATGATGAAGTACTTACACCCATCTGATGAGCGTAATTGGCAACCAAGTTCTGTTTACCAATGTCAAGATCAGCTGTCAGCCTCATCAGAGGCCCTCTGCTCTCTGCACCATCACTCATCTTGTTACGAGGCGGTACACCAACGGTACAGGATAGCCCGTCACTCTTGGCAATGAGAAGGAAGTTTGGCCTGTTTGCGTCATTGTTACAACTGCGAAGATTATGTCAGCATTGGTACCTAGATGGTTATGTCTAAAGCAGGTTCACATCAGGGCCAACCTACTAAGAAGCGTCTTTCTCTTCCCAATCGAATCCAGATCCAAGACCTGAATTCTCCCATAGCTTCCTCGCCTCGAGCAGATCCTCGAAGAAGAGTTCCTTGGTCGCAGAACTCTCGAAACAGTATGGGATCTTGCCATTGGGCCACGTGCGATCGTCGGAGTCGCCAGTCCCTGGGTTGATGGTCACATAGCGCTTCTTGAGTGTAGTCACGGACCTCTGAGAGGCCGTGCCGATTGTAGAGTTCGCCTTCTCAAGAGTGAAAGGGTCGCCATAAAGTTCAGTGTAGCTAGGATGAGTGTAAACGATAGAAGATTCCCATGTACGGCTCCCGGCGAAGACTGGATTAGCCGCCAAAGTACAGGAAAAAACGACAGTGAGGAGCGAAAGCATCATCGCGCACGATGAACTGGAGAAATCGACAATGTTCGATATGGACGCGGGCAGTCTGCTCACTCAATGTGTTTGGTAACGCCTGTACGATACGCCACCGTAGCTCACCACAGGGGTCGGCCGGATAATGTCTCGATAATCGCTTTTCAATAAACAGCTGTCAGCAAGACAGAGATGAGATGATACCCCACCCAAATCGTCGCCGCGATATGCTCTCGAATGTGGCGTCCTCTACTGCCCCTGTCGTCACACCCGTCGGGCGCGCTACGGAGTAAGATTGCCAGAGCAAAACAGACCATCATTAGAGTGGATACCACACGGAATCTGCTGTGCTCAGTAATCGTGCGTATCAAGAGCGGTATCATTAGTTTGATGCTCTCGTTTAGGGTGAGCCAACGTGCATGTATTGTTGTGTAGGTATCAGGGATAGCCGGCGTAGACTACCCAAGTGGGATGGGTGCGGATCACCATGCTTGCACTTTACCCGGCCCAGCCCTAGAGCACCCGCCGTCCGCCCGAGCCGTCAGCTCGTGAGCCTCATAAATTACCACCCACATGTTGGTGGCTCATGCAGGGCGCCCGGCGCTAGTGCAAACGTCCATGTACGTACCTGCGTCTTAATTTCATGCAGCTTACCTTTACAAAGTGCGGGCTACATGCCGACTTGGGAATGCCAAGCAGGAATCTCACTGTGATACAAGCCTAAATCAATACACGGCAATGAAGCTTTCCAGGCATGCCTCGGCTTCCATGCAAAACGTGCTCCTACCAGGTCTACACACCGTCAGCCTATCCACCAGTCGCTGAGCGAAGAACTAGCGACTTTGCTTGCACCTTGAGGCCTGGAGCTATCTGGCTACCGCAAAAGTCTCATCCTGCAACATTGTTCTGTTCAGACTACTGACAGAGTGTTCATTAGCGCTCCGCAGTTATCTGGAATTTTCGTTGACGGCATCATGGCTCCCCTACTCGTTTGGGCGGCTTTGCTCACGTTGTTTCTCCCTACCACCTCCGCAGCTGCCCTAAGGTCCCCGCGACGACATGTTCACAAACGAAAAACTACTGGACTCTTGGAAGCCGCACCGGTGCTCCGTCGGCGAAGAGACGGCGACCCAACAGACTACTCCTGGGTAAAAAACCTGGTGGCCATAGGAGATAGCTTCACTGCTGGCATCGGGTCCGGTAACCATCTGGGTGACGTATTTCACGACTCAGATAGTTGGTTGTGCTCTCGATATGACTTATCGTATCCAATGCTGGTCTACAACACCATTGGGGCCTCAGTCAAAGACTTCCAATTCTCCGCATGTAGCGGAGATCGTTCAGTGCAGATCTTCGAGCAGATAGATGGACTCAAAGAGAGCATTGACATGGTCATCATGACGGCAGGTGGAAATGACCTGTGCTTGGTAAGTTATCCGAGTCTTCTCATGGCATAATCTGCTTCATCATTGGCGCATGTGCTTACAAAGGCGGTAGGCTGGAATGATCAAAAAATGCGTTATGCTTCCCTACGAGGGCGAAGACACTTGTAATGCAATCATCGACAAGGCCCAGGAGAACATTGAAACCATTCTCAAGTCCAATTTGAAACAAATCCTCTTGGCCCTCAACGACAAGATGTCCAAAGATGGGATCGTCGTCTATAACGGCTATTCCCAGTTCTTCAATACTGAGACTGATGACTGTGCAACCAATCAGAACTGGGCGCTCAGCCGATTGCTTCCCAAATATTGGTTCAGGACTGCTCTTACTCTCACCAAAGAACGCCGAGAGAAGTTTAACAAACTCGTCTTGAAGATCAACAATGCAATCAGAGAGGTTATATACATCTTGCGCGACGAAGCATCCATCGACTATGAGATTGGATTCTCGAACTGGGATCCCTGGGTACGAGACGGCGTCAAAGGCCAGATGTGCGATCCATCATCGAGTGGAAAGTACCCTGACAATGATCAGCCTGATCTGCAATTCTTCAAGCCAGCCACCAACAAACCCAGTTGGGAGCATGACGAGCTTAAGAGAAGGCAAGAAGAAGCCAGACAAATGCAGGCGAACGGTACACTTCCCTTGACGAAGGGTGGAATCGACCCAAGCATCTACGACAGTCTTCTTTGGAAGTCACCTGCCCCTGGTGCAGAAGTACTCCACAAACTCAACAAACGAGCTCCAGCACCACCTGGCTGTCCAGGAGATTCTGACTGGTTCGATCCGACACTAGGCTTAGGACTACCCGACAGCTTCGGCAAACTCTTTCATCCCAACGAGCTAGGCCACGAGACCATCGCCTCCTTCGCACTCGCTAAAGGCATCGACCTTCGCGCCAAAGTCCTCGGCCAAGACTCCGAGACATGCGCCGTCACGGACGAGTTCAAATGCTGGCAAAAGGAAGGCCGCAAAGGTTACGCCACCGCCAATAAGATGAACGAGAACATCGAAAACTTCTGCGGCAAAGACGTTAACGCGCCGGAACATGAAGTCGGCTGGAAGAGGGAATATACGTATTTCACCGGCACGCCTGATGAACACACGTTTGTCTTGCAACTCAGCGAGGACGTCGGCGACTTCAATAAGGACAACTGCGTGGAATCGTTCCAGAGGATTGTGAACAGCTGCGACGGTAACGATCCAGAGAACCCACTGAACTGGAAGTTCGGCGGAAGATGGCGCCGAGATGATTACACTTATGAGATCAACGTCAAGCGTACCAACAGGCCATGGCCGCTGAAAGAGACGCATGGTAAATGCAAAGGAGACTATAAGTTTCTCTTCAGCTCTTACTCAATCCAAGGTATGTTGATGTCCGACATTATACCATGGTTCTTACTAATGGATGTGCTGTAGGCGCCGGCTTCAGTAGTTGGGATTACGGACAAAACACCATCATCCCCAAGATGAAGGGTTGCTTGGGCCTGGGTATCACCAACTGGAAGTTTGACTACTTTGACCAGCCGGATGAGAATGGCAACGAGTGGTCTGCCACCTTCCGCACTCCAATCTGGGTCAAAGCAAGGTGCTTCGAGAACAATAAGGTTGTCCAAGGTGCAGGAGGGTTTACAGATGGGTGCAGTGGAAGTGATGCCTGATTTACTGTTTTTTTACAAACATTCGCTTCTTCTCTTGTTATCTCGATAGTCACCGAGTGCTTTGCCAATCCAATCTGACTTCTTTTCCTCCAAAGTAACGTTGCGAACTCATGTGCTCTTGATAATGATGGTTTGGGAGGCCTTTTCTCAAGACACAGGATACCTTCAGCATGTTTCGAAATACGAATGGAAACAAGGACGAGCGAAGAAGTTACATAGGCTGCAATGCAAATATTAAAGCTTCAATATACCATTGCGCTCGATTATATAGATGTACACAATAATGACTAAGAACCTTTTCCATCCGTGCGCGGTCATAGATACTACACCGGGCGCCTGTCAAACTACGTCGGCACAGGTGGCCCGCTAGAGATCGTAGTGACTGGTCCGGAAATTCCAATACAGTACCAGGTGCTCAACCAAAGACTTGAACAATCGTTACCAGCCCCTGGGTTCCATTTGTAGAAGTCGCTAGAACATGTCATCAGCAAATACTCTTCGACCAGAGAGTGGTTGGTTCACTTACTCCAAATTGATGCTAGCAGAGTTTGCAATTGCCCAACATCCATCACCCTCCTGCGTAAAGTAGAACCTTCTACAACCGGCCACCATGCCCGCCTGTATTGGAGAAGGTGTCGTGATGGGTCCACCGGCGGAGACTGTTGCGCTGGAAGAGACAGGTGCAGAAGAAGGCCTGCCGGTTGATGGCGAACCGGAGGTCGGAGGCTTTGTTGTGGTGCCTGCACTTCCGCCCCCGGCAGCAACACATATGTAGAAGTCGGGGGTGAGATTCGTACACGCGGATGTGCCTAGCGCTGGATTCCAGGTTAAAAGTTGGGTCTCCGTAATGCCCTTGCTCTTGGCAATGGAAGAGCATGTATCCGAACTGTTATGAGATTAGTATATAGGAAGGTCGCGTGCCGCGGGAGTATCACTAACCGAGAGACGAGCCAGAGCTCACTGCATCCGGCCACCATACCACTCTGTGTTGGCCCCTCGGATGGAGGAGCAGTCGTACTAGGTACACCAATTGTCCGAGTAGTTGGTGTTCCAGGAATACTAACGCACAGGTACTCGTCGGTGTTTATGGTTCCGCAGTCGCTCCCAACACTGGGGTTCCATTTGATGAGGTCAGCTTTTGAGAATCGGCCAAACATACCCACAATCTCTTCGCAGGTCTCAGACCCATCTGCTTGATACCAAGAAGTGCATGTGCTGATCTGATTCCGGGGTATAGAAGTCGGCCGTTTCGTTTCGGTGGGAGGTGCAGGTAGAGAGTCGCCTGCTGCTACACAGTAGTAATAGTTCAACCACAGGCCATCGCAGTTACCGTTCAGCGCAGGGTTCCAGGAAAAGAACTGCTCTTGCGAGAACAGCCCATACTGAAGTAACTGCCTGCATGTTTCGCCCTGATGAATGATGTAATTAGCACCTTTACTCATATAAGATATTAGTTGCTTACATCTTTCGCTTGATGAAAAGCCTTGCATGTTGAGGCAAGACCCGCTTGAGTCGGTGAAGCCGTGAAGCTGGAGTCGACAGCAGGAAATGTTGTTGGTGTATATTCCGTAGGTTCGGGAACTTCCACAGGGATCGCTGTAGTGGTGTAATCGAACGACACAGTCACGGACTGGGGCCGTATGCCAATACACACCCACCAGCCGTCATAGAGCCCGGAGCAGTCACTATCCAACGCCGGGTTCCATTCAAGGCTATAATCCATTAGCGGATGATTCTCTTCACACAGCTAATGTTAGAGACATGGTCTTGCTTACAACTGTGCCATCGTTGCCCACGTAGCGGCTCCAACGATTTGCTGGCATGTTTCTCCAGCTGAAACCAAGTGCCAGTTATTACAGTAGGACACTTGCCCTTCCTGCGTCTTCTTGGGCGGAAAGACAGACTCGACCGTAGTGCTTGAAACATTCCATGTGATCACCGGCTCTCGAATAGAGTATGGAGCAGTTGGGGTAACGGGCTTCTTTGTGCTCGACGAGATTGCGGATGAAATCTTCGACGAAATGCTCGAGCTGCTGCTCGTGACTGGTACGCTCGTGGAGCTACTCCTGGTAGTGGTACTGATAGCTGCGCCAACGCCGACGCAATAGGACGAACCCAGCCAAAAGTTGGTCAAACAATCATCAGAAACATCAGGGTTCCATTTGATGAAATCGGCATGCGAGATTGCATATTTGTTCTCCAACGACCAACAGCCATCACCGTCAACAATGGTATGGAAGGCATTGCAGTTTTTGGCAATGTTGGGGTGTGTAGGACCTGTCGGGCTGCCATCTTGTGCACTGCTGAACTTGAAGAAAAACGACGCGGCAATGAAGCCACGCCAAAAAGATACTGCAAACATCGCAGAAACGTATGGGTATGTCATCAGACACCTGGAGACTCAGACGGAAGCTGGTATGAACTTGAACCTGGGATACCAAGGTGAGCCTGCCACTAGACGAATGCCGAGTTAGTCCAAATAGTATTGATGGTCTGCTGACCGCTTAGAGTACCTGGGTACATAGAGCGACAACGAATATTCTCACATGCCGATAGTTAGGATGAACTCGAGCTATTTCCAGCCCTGCCTGCAGCCTCGGGCATACCCGAACCAGAGTTCACCCGAGCCGCGCACTGGGTGACCACCGATGGCACGCCTTGGGCGGCAGGGGAGCAAGATCCAATCTCGGTTGCATGAAGTAGCTTTGCAAGCCCTCGAGATGCAGATGATGGCACATGGAGTAGCGGCTGAGGTGGTCAGCATTGTGGAGCTTTGACGCAGGGGTCTCGGCAAAGAAGGATTATGCTATCGGCACGTCCAATGTGGCTAGCGTGTCGATATTCAATGTTGAACCTGCCTCATCGCGGGCTTACTCACTATAATCTTGATATGTCTATCTAAAGATTAGATCACGCGAATCCAAAAAGCCCAGCAATTGTTCAAATTGCATACTTGGCATTACGCCCGTCAGGCCAGCATGAGCTGGTGCAATCTTACTTGGCGCCTACCTAGGTAGGTAGGTGCCAGGTCCACATTCATGGATTCGCCCTGACCTTGCTGATACCGATGGTCAATAGGCTAATCTCATATCGCGGGATAGTTACTACTCTCAAAACAAACCCAACATGTTCGCCGCGGCTTGCGGGTTGTGAGAAATGTGTTGGTGCACGAACTACCTAGGTAGCGCGATACTACCTGCAGGGGAATGCAGAAGCCATTTCTTCTTAGTGTAACATATGATTTAGATCAGTAATCATGTTTGCGACCTGGAGCAGTGGTCAGGGTGGTTGTGAAATCAAGCTCAGCGAGACAGTTCTTGCCGTATCCATCTATTCACCATTGGTGTGGACGCCTACCTTCTCTCCTTCTTTCGTAGATCACGAGACTATCAATACCACAACTCAGTGTACATCGAGTACCTATCGCCAGAATGGTTGTTGGGCCATTCACAAGAGGGCTATTGTTACTCAGCTTCCTCCACTCGGTCTTGGCTCAAGAAGACCTCAGCCTCCGAACGTTCGCTCTTGAAGGTGGTATCACGGCAGCAGCCGAGGACGACGATTACGTATGCAGCAAGACCAAAGGCTGCAACATCGGATGTTGTGGAGCGATGTGTGTATGTCCGCAAAGGAGATATCCTGCTTTACTAATTGAGACATTAGTGACGAAACAACCGGCAACGGTGTCTGTGGGCTCGGTCCTGATTTCTGTGGTGATGGCTGTATTTCCACATGCAACTACAAAAGCGAATGTGATCCTGGCTGGGGGATCCAGTGGTCCAATGCTTCAACATGCCCGCTCAACGTGTGCTGCAGCGAGTATGGCTTCTGTGGAACAACTGCAAGCTTCTGCAAAGGCGTTGTCACGCCCTCGCCTCAGTGTAGCACAAGAACTGCAGACCAGAAACTTATCGGGTACTATGAAGGGTGGAATATGCAAAGACCTTGCGGAAGTAGGTAACCTGACAATATCTAGTTTCCGAATGATACTGACAGTTGCAAAGCCATGCCACCGGAAGATATTCCACTTGGGGCATATACCCATATAAACTTCGCGTTTGCGCTTGTCAACCCGACTACATTCCGCATCGATGCCATGGATACCGAGACCGCCAAGATGTATAAGAGAGTGACCAAACTGAAGGAGAGACAGCCCGGCCTTCAGGTCTGGATTGGTTAGTCTAATCCGATCTCTAATTCATCTGTTACTGATCATACCTCTTATAGCTATCGGCGGATGGGCAATGAATGACCCCGGGCCCTACCGAACCACCTTCTCCGATCTTGCGAAATCCACGTCCGCACAAGCTTCATTCTTTGAGTCTTTGGTGACTTTCATGAAAACGAACAACTTTGACGGGGTCGACATCGATTGGGAGTACCCCGTTGCGGAGGACCGTGGAGGCATACCAGAAGACTTTGGCAATTATGTCACCTTCCTGAAGAACCTGCGCAACCATCTCAACGGTAGTGGCCGATACTATGGCATTACACTCACACTCGTAAGTCGACTGTTCTGTGAACTTATGAGACAATATAGCTGATCCCCCCTTAGCCAGCATCCTATTGGTATATGACGGGTTTCGACATTGTCAAGTTGGAGCCATGGGTAGACTGGTTCAACATTATGACTTATGATATCCGTAAGAGCACCATTCTTGCCCTCACAAGCCATAAGAAGCTGATATCATCTTTCCAGATGGCGTTTGGGATAGCACAGTCAAGTCAATTGGACCATACGCCTTCGCTCACACCAATCTTACCGAGATTCAGTTGGGCCTTGAGCTGCTATGGAGAAACAATATTAACCCCGCGCGGGTAGTTATGGGATTGGGCTTTTACGGACGAAGTATATCTTCCCTTCCAGCTTCTGCGCTCACCGCGATTAACATTCACGTTCAGCTTTCACGATGAAAGATCCCAACTGCATGCAGGCGGGTTGTGAATTCACCGAGGGCGCAAAGGGTGGCGAGTGCACAGGAACACCGGGTGTGCTATCAGCAGCTGAAATCAACAAGATCATCGAGAACGGCGCAACGGTGTCGCATGATCTCGAGGCCGCGGCGAAGATAGTCACATGGGATGGTAATCAGTGGGCGAGTTTTGATGATGCTGAGACGTTGAAGCTCAAGCTTGATTATGCGAATCAGCGGTGCTTGGGAGGGTAAGTCGGCGTGGTAGTCTCATTTCCCTCTTTGCACTCCAAATGACTCGCTATGTACTTTCGACGGATGCTAATATTTCCACCAATCGCAGGACTATGATATGGGCGATTGATCTAGATGACGGTTCCCTGTTGGCGGCTTTGAGCTCCGTGAGCACCAAGAAAAAGGAAGACGTGCTACCGGATTTGGACTTTGATACACCTGACTTTGGTACCAACTGGGATTTTATTCCAAAAGGAGGTGATGAGAAACGTAAGAGGGACGAATTATAGGAGCTTTGGTAGCGGAGTAGGATCTGGCAGATGATTCATGGAAAGATGAGAGCAGCAAAGAAGCGAGTGAGAGTTTTGACAATTTGATGTCATGAAAACGCGTTCCAAAATTATGTTATGAATATGACCATCCTGGGGTATTTTGAGACTCAATGAAACGTTTGATTAACTGATTACCCTCATAATCAAAACCCCAGACGTTGGATTACGGAACAGAGATGTATCCGCGATAAATATGTTGCCACCTATTGTAGCTACATCGATCGCGTCACCAAAACTTCAGCCTCTCGAACAATGACCTCTCCTTCTGAGCTTTCCTGGCGGCTTCAGCAGCTTCAGCGGCGTCTTTTGCTAATTGCGCTTTGGCTTAGCTAAAGAACAACAAAAATACACAACACGATAGCGTAGCAAACTCACCATTAAGCTCATCCGCAACTCTTTTCATAGCTTCCAAAGCCTTCTCAAAGAACGGTTTCAGCTCCAAATGCTCAGGGCCTAATTTATGCCCTCTGATCTCATACTGCTTGAACCAGGCCTCTAGGGAATCAATTGGCGAGTGGCCACGCGGATCCCGAGAAGGAAGCCTGGGATCAGCCCCGGCTTCGAGGAGCAGATGGACAATAGGAAGATTTTGCTTGAGATGGGCAAAGTCGGCGGGAGCGCCATCTTCGATTGCCCAGTCTAGTGGGCGGCCTACACCGCGGGGGCGCTTGTCGAGTTCGTTTGGAGAGAAGCCTTCGGATAGAGCAGCGCGCATGGCGGCAAGGCGGGTTTCGATGGGCTCATAGGACATCGGCTCCGTCAAGAGGGGGCTGACTACCATGGTGGTAGATTGGGCTTCGTTGGCAGGAATCGGAGACGTGATTGAGAGCGAAACCAAGGACGGTGTTTGTAAGAAGTTGCGCGTCGTAAGTCGCGCTGAATTGCGGGTGTAATGTATGTCGCTGCTGCCGGGATCTTGGCCCGGCTGGCTCGCTGCTGCCCGCGCAATTGCGATGTAGCCAGAGGGGCCTCTAAGGTACTATCAACTACAGTTCTAATTTGTAGAAAAGATAGCCTACATTCGTAAATGTTAAAGTATGGGCTGGAATAGACGCGGTAGCAGTGGGAATGTCTTGGCGGTATTATCGCCGGTCTTGACCTTCAGACTGGCTGTCGCCTGACGTTGCCGTCAGGATTTTGCCCTGACTTTGCCGCTACTTTCGCATCATTGATCATTGGCATGCTTTCTTGTCGTGTTGAAGCTGCGGAAGGTGTGAGTAGTTCGTTCTAATCTACGTCATCGCAGGCACGTGAGCGAGGTACAGGCTGTTGCATGTCCACGTGATAAGAAGTATGCTTTCCCACAGTCTATGGTGACTATTGCAAGCGTGCTTGATTTCGAATCAAAAATCGCAGCCATCATGCTGGCGTAGCCGTTCGCGCAAAATGACTCGATCTTCGGTCGCGGAGCGCCGAGGCCGAACCACGCTATTGCTCACGCGCTTCTGAGTGCCGGCACTTGCTTCATGGCAACATCTCGGTCAGCCGATCTCCTCGTACTCCACATCTCGCTCCCACACACCGACCCTCGGATATGGGCACCGAGTTTCCCACGTGCGTAAGGGCACAATCCTAGCCATGCAAGCGTATGTCTTCGTAGCCCATTACCCGGTTGGTCACAACGTGTCTCGACGCGTATAGAACGCTAACATCGACGTGCAGGTGCGACCACTGTCATGAGAGGAAGGTCCGATGCGATAAGCTTCTCCCATGCCGACGATGCAGCCTCAGTGGATCGGAGTGTCGCTACACGGATCGGACAAAAGCACGCACCTATAGCCAGGCCCACGTAGACACGCTTGAACGCAGAATCAAGCGCTTAGAAGTTCAGAATAGGACTCTTGCGCAACAAAATAGGGCGGATCCAGTATCCTCGACAGGACAAAATTCTACCCCCATTGTCCAAAGTAATCACCCCAGGAACGACAGTGGCACTTCGCAGCATCATACATCTACCGATGTTGCGGGTGAAGTATCATACCTATCGATTAATGCGTCCGGAGAAAGGAACTATCTGGGATCCTCAAGCGGCATTCTACTCGCGAACTTCATCAGAGCCAATGTGGACGTTGAAACTTCAACGCGGTCCACAACACCACTTGCTGACGATGATGCTACAAACGCGACAGCTTCGGCTACTGAGTTTGCTCGCGACTTACCATCCGAACAGATAGCGAGAAGACTTGTACTATCCTATCTCAACCATGACCACTTACGCTATCCTGTGGTCCTCCCTGCTACTCTCGGAGCGATGCTTTCGGAAACATACAGCTCGAATGCGACTTCCTTTACGCGCTCCGCAAGCGAAACCTTCATTTTTGACATGGTTCTTGCTATCGCGACAGCCAGTATCTGCCGGTCCGATTGGCAAGGGCTACCAAGTGCCCATACTCATTACACACGGGCGATGAAGCGAGCATCGACAGTCTTGGAGAAAGGCGGACTCGGTGCACTTCAGGCAGTTATCCTCTTGACTCAGTATCGCATGAGCAGTTCCATGCAAGACACCTCAGCCAGTATGTTGCTACATTTCTATGCATTAGAGCAGACGTTGCCTGATCGCAAAAGCCATCTAACGACTACACAGGCATGTGGCATTTGGTAGGAGTGGGGAGCAGAATTGCTCTAGAACTCGGTCTTCACTGTGAAACTGCATATCCTTATAAACCATCGGATGGTTCTAATTCAGTCCCGAGTGTCAATCTTGTCCAGCAGGAAGTTTCCAGGCTTTGCTTTTGGAGCATTGTGGCCATGGACAGGTATGTTCTCTAATCCTAACGCGAGCATATGCGGGAGGGATGATTGGTTGACAGCGTTACAGAATAGTCAGCAATATACTAGGCAGACCCCTCGCGATTCGCAATGACGACGTGGACACGGCACTACCATCTGACCTATGCGACGAGATCCTGCTTTCTGGTGTCGAGACGCCCATGGCCGAGCACCTAGTCAAATGCCGCCGCATTGCGATCTTTGTTCAGATCATCAGGTATCGCCTACTATGTGGTGACATCATCGAGACTCTGCACAATCAACGTCGAAAAGACCAGTCACATGATGAGCTCCGCCACCGCAGAGATCAATTCGTAGCCGACCTTAATGTTTGGCGGCTGAATGCCAAAGGAGTCGCTCTTTCGGGCTCTGTGGACGACGCGAGGTCTTCATCCTGCTTCACATCCTCTATCTGGTTTGAGATGATATATCATAACGCAGTGCTAATGCTTCATCGGCCATCCCCGACATTGGACACATCAAGAGACTCAGCCGCCGTACAAGCGATCTTCACCTCGTCTAAAGCTTCCATATCCTCGTATGCCAGTCTCCATCGTATTGGGCTCTTGAATCACAGTTGGCTTTCACTGCAAGCTTTGTTCATGGCAGGCTTGTCATATGTGTACGCTGTAACGATGCACTACCAAGCCAGCCGTCGACAGCAGGGTCACCAACCAAGCGGGCTGCTGATCAAGAACCCAAGCACCATGGAAGTGATCAGCGACACACGAACGTGCTCAAACGTCCTTGTAGCGGTCTCGGAAAGATGGAAGTCGTTACAACGCTGCGTTGATGTCTTCAACAGGCTGAGTGATGCTATCCTGATTGACGTCATTAAATTCAGTACACAGCCTGTCGCCGCCACCCATTCCTCTACCAACAACACAGAAGACGGCGACCAGCAGTACAGCGACAGGTCTGATCCCGCGGTCGATACACACTCGAACGGGTTGGTTCAGCCTCAATGGAACCATGCAACATATCTTCCGCCTGAGGGAACCGATCAAATGGTGTCCAACCTATCACCACTGGCTATCGAGAATGAATTCAAGGGCTCGGCATTTGATCTGCAACAAATGTACGACCTACAGCAAGTCGATATGTCTGTATATCGATTTTCTCAGGCTTGGTTCGACAGCGTCGATCTGTACGGTGGTATGGGGCCGCAGCTTAACGACATGACAATGAATACACATCTTTGATGTTGGCATGCTTTCACCGCTGCCAAATCTAGCTTCAATCGAGGCTGCCCGCTCTTGCGCGCATCGAAGCAATTGACTGACAGTTTTGTGAGTGCCGAAAGTCGGTCGTAACAATGAATCGGGGTATCGACACCACATTCGTAACGGGCCTGTCACGTTTGCGTCTCTCGGAAGATCCGTTTGCTGCAGGATAGTCAAATGGGCGCTCTTCGGTGTGGGCACGCCGAGCGGCGTCGTTGCCAAGCAGTCTACCAGCAGTCTTGCTCGGGGCGGCGTCGCCGACGGGTGGAGGCCCGCCACGGCGAGTCAGCGCGTCGGAGCCAAGCTACCAAAATCGGGATTTTAGCGCCCCAGGTCTGTCTTTCATGTCGATATCTGGTGTGAGGACGCCATTATCCGGGGCAACCCCATGGGGAGATGACTAGCATGCGATGCGCGGGGTAAATGGGCAAGATCCAATATAAGATATCGTTCCGTCGGCAGGGCCATACGTCCTCCACGGATTCCCTCTACCCTGCGTTCTCCCCTCTCGACGTTGTAACACTTCCTATCGACTATAACATGGCGGTACAGCAACATGAGCCCATGCCGGGTGTAGGATCTCCCGTGCCAGCTCACAACACGGATCCCATTGATGAGAAATTCCAAAGTCAGCATATGGAGTATGAGAAGGTTGAAGTCAAAGGTGACTACTCCGGGGCCGTGGCCAAGACGAGCCCCGAGGAGAAGAAGCTCGTCAGGAAGCTGGATATCTGGATCATGGTAAGTCAGCTCTCAGCATACCTTCCAAACCCGACTAAATATCAATACAGCCCATGCTCTGGCTCATGTACTGGCTCAATTACCTAGATCGCAACGCTATTACCCTCGCTCGCCTTAATGGATTCCAACAAGACCTTGGACTCACTAGCAACCAATACAGTACTGCAATCTCGATTCTGTTCGTCGGATATATCCTAGGGCAAATACCCAGCAACATGATCATTACTAGAGTGAAACCTTCGTGGTACATGGGTATCTGTATGATGGGGTGGGCGATTGTAAGCGGTCTTACGGCTGTCGTACACAACTACACAGGCATCGTACTCGTGCGCTTTTTCTTGGGTGTAGTTGAGGCACCATACTACCCAGGAGCGCTCTACCTCTTGAGCATATTCTACACGAGAAAGGAGATTGCGACACGCATCAGCATTCTCTACTCTGGCAATATCCTCGCGTCATCGTTTGCGGGACTAATTGCTCTTGGCGTCTTCAAGCTCGATGGTGTGCATGGTATCAGGTATGACGCTCTGCGCAGCCCTCGCAAGACACACACTGACTTTTATCAAGCGGATGGCGTTGGTTGTTCATAATACAGGGTGTCGCCACCTTTGTCATCGCTGTAGTAGCCTGCTTTACCCTACCTGACGAGCCTTTAACTACATGGTGGCTCAACCCCGAAGAACGCCAACTTGCGCACGCTCGGGTCGCAAGAGACACGGTCGGTCACTCCGCCGACGTCTCCATGCTCGCTGGTCTCAAGGAAGCTGTCCGCGACCCCAAGGTTTGGGTCTTCGTCTACATGCAACACCTGTTCGTTTCCACGATACCACTACGTATACCATTTCTAACACCGTCTAGTCACATTGCAACCAACGGATTCAAAAACTTCATGCCGACGATTGTCAACACGCTGGGCTTCTCCCAGGAAGTCACACTCGTATTGACATGCCCACCGTACTTGATTGCGGGCGTATTCTCCGTCGCATGGGCTATATCATCTGGTCATTTCAACGAGCGCACCTGGCACATCACCATCGCCAAAGGCGTGGCTGTCTTTGGGTTCGTGCTCGGCTGCGCAACTATGAACGTGGGCGCGAGGTACTTCGCCATGTGCGTCTTTACCATCGGCACCTATGGCGTTAACAGCATCATCCTTGGATGGGTGTCTTCAACCTGCGGACAAACGAGGGAGAAGAAATCTGCGGCGCTGGCTATTGCCAACGTCGCGGCTACCCTTAGTCTGATCTGGACACCAGTAAGTTTCGCATCTCGACCGTCAGGATACGTTAGCTAATGTTGAACAGTATATCTGGCCGGAGTGGTCGGAGCCTCGATTCGTCTTCCCCTTGTCTATGAGTGCAGGTATGGCGCTCATGTGTGCGGCGGGCGCGTGGTTCATGCGCTGGTGGTTGGTGCGGGAGAACAGGAGGATCAAGAGCTCGAACTCTGAGACTACTATGTTCTACGCCTATTAACAGAGGAGACAGACGCATCTATATTGAAGCAATCAACTACTACCCCATGAGTTGCAAGCCCATGTACCCAATGTACCAACATGTGCCTCAACTGGCGCCGCTGGCCCACCGTATTGTATCTTTCTCCTTCTCTGTTGGACCTCCTCTCTTATGTGTGACCTACAACGTCATATAGTAGCCGGTAGCTTGGCAAAGCTGATCTTCATTCTCTGGTGTCCTCGTGACACCCGGCTGACTTTATATTGGGCTAGATTACTTATTTCTTCACATACTACTAATCTGCCGGTACACTGCTTGCATATGGGTGAGCGGACGGGAAGCCTAATTCTCAGTGTCCTACGGTCGTTAGGCATCAAGCTACGTCGTCATCCGCACCCTTCTAGCCAAGAGGGCTTGCATGATTGTGCCGCCACCGCCCTTTGCACCTTCGTATCTAACTAACTATAAGGACACTCTCCTGCATGCCTCGCCCCTCCCGCTGTCAGCTCCCTCACCGCCTTCCTCAGTAACACGCTAGATCGGACCCTGGATCGTTCCTGCCCGCCGCGCGCAACCCTAACCGCTCGCACTGACATCACGCCTCCACGCCTTACACCTCGCACCTCCGCGCTCACACACAAAAAGCGACAGCGACAATACATAACCTGTTCCTCTTCCCACGACCTAAAGGCCTAATTAAGTATGTTAAGCCTGTCGTAGATCGGCTCTTGTTTAAGACACTGCCACTACACTTCTAAAAAGTAGCCTTTGCAATTACGCTCTACTCTCTCGTCTTCTACTACGTCGCGCCTACTGTCTCGCGTTTATCTTTTCTAAGGATATACGCGCAGTTCAGTTCGCAAATAAAACTTAACTAAGATGTGTATATTGTGTTGTTTGTGCAGAGCCTTCACTATTATCTATATTAAGAAACACCTTCTCAACTTCGATGAATTACCCTCTTTCCATCATGTAAAATGAGTGTCCTATCCATCAAACCCTAGTTCCAATAATCCCTTTCACGATGCCACTAGAACCCCCCACCGCCAGATTACATAGTCTTCGAGTACAACGAATTCCTCGCATGAGCTCCACACTTCTGCGTCGCATTACCCGCACACGGCCAGCTACACTCATGCTCTCCAACTTGGGACGACGACGACTTGAACGAATTCCCACAAAAGCAATACGACCCAGCCTGAAGGCCATAATGGTTGAAGTCTTGGCAGATCGTGGCACATCTCTCGATCGTCATTGTCGACTGGGTGATTTCAGATTCGCGTAACACGCGGTTTGGAGCAGCGTTCTCAGTGTAACAGCCTTGGTACTTGAAAGGCTTTGGCTTTGCTGCTTCTGCTGCTTCTGAAAATTCGCGCTCGAGCTGCTGGTACTGTTCTTCTTTCTGGCGAAGCTGATCTAGCAATTCTTGCTCTCGCAGCGAACATTCGTCTTTGGCTGTCTGGCAGGCAACGAGAGAAGGACCGCAACTGCCCCCTTCCCCGCCACCCACCTGAGAGGGTAAACGGAGGGGCTGCTCGAATGTAATGCCATTTGTACAAGTGCACGAGCAGTTGTAGTTGTTGGACGACGGATCCGTACAGGTGATTGAGGGCGTCACGCCTGAAATTCGATATTAGTCAATGCTGAATTACTGCTAGTATGCGGTTTTACTTGCCATTCGTGCACTGGTATGAGTTTCCGGAAACGTCGAGCGAGCCAAGGACTTCTTGGGTATCATAGGCATGCACATTTGTGTAGAGGACGGAAACGAGCAATAACAGAGAGGCTCTCATTGTAGATGCGGGTGAATGAGTTGAGTCGGAGGAGTTTGTGTTGTTGATTTCTCATTTAGTTCCTGGGGGGCTTGCTCTTATCAGTTTTTGCGGCAAGCAGCCTAACTATCTAGGTACCGAGATGTGCGCAACTATATCTAATTACAGGCAATGGGTTCGGAGTGAAAGTTTGGTGCCGAACCCTGTTGAGGCTGACTTTTGACAGTAGGAAGTTGCTTTTGAAAGCCTTTCTGATTCTGCTTTGTTCAGCACCCATCTTCGCAACTAACATATCCTTTGTTATCCACGCATAGCTCTACATTCTGTAGTAATAACAACTTCTCTTTTTAGTAATAGTTGGTAAAAGACGAATACTCGATGTTAAGAGCTAAAAAGCGACTTTATCGTGCACACAAGCTATATTTAACGTTGATGGGTATTTTTGCGTCAAGCGTATCACCAGCACCTAAGCAGCTCTTCAACCGTAAATGTTGTAACCCGTGGTCGGTACCCAAAGTCTCGATAGCGACTGCCAAGGTGGGTGATCTTCGGACAGACTCGGCAGCGACTGCCAAGGTAGACGTAGTAGACCACGTGTCGTTTCCGTTGTTCCTGCATCTTTCCCCAAAAGTAAATTCTCATTTCCAACATGGCATCAGCAGACCAACTTATCGGAGCCCTGGAGGGCCTCGACGCGGACTCCTTCGTTAACGAAGCAGAGCGCGTCCGTGCCATGGATGCGCTGACCCTGGCCTTAAGCAAAGTACATAAGCCGTGGGACATTGTTTGGCAGCACTGTTGGGTCAACCCGGCCACCAATGCATGCGTCAAGACGTTGATTGATGCGGGTGTCTTCAGCAAATGGATCGAGATCGGAGGCGGAGAGAAGACTTGCGCTGAACTGGCCGAGTTAACGGGGGCCGATGTAGTGCTTATTCGTACGTTACATATCTGCTCATTTTATTTCATGATGAGCATTCTGACGGCGATGCAGGACGCATGATTCGGCAAATTTCTGGGCAGAATCTCGCCATCGAGACCGCCGAGGACACCTATAAGCCTACACCATGGGTACGTGCTCTAGCTGAGGATCAGGCCCTCGCCAACGTTTATGGTGAACTTTATGGCTTCGTCAATTCCCCCATGTTCAGAACTTTGCCAGACTACCTCAAGAAGACGGGATACAAGGTCCCTACTAACCCCAACGACTGCAACTGGCAGTTCATGAGAGGCTCAAATGAAAATTTGTTCCAGTCCCTTAGCGCGAACCCTGCCGCCGCAAGGGAATTCAATGATGCCATGGAGAGTCACTCCAAGCATAACCTGACGCCCTGGGTTGATGTTTACCCAACTGAGACTCTTGTGAAAGAGTCCAAGCCTGACCGGGCCCTTGTCGTCGATGTCGGTGGTAGCAAGGGCCACGACCTGACCAAATTCCATCTGCGCCACCCTGATATCCCTCAGGGCAGTCTGGTGCTCCAAGACCTGCCCGATATTCTCAAGGAGTTGACTATTGATGACACCATCTCCATCCACCCTCATGACTTTTTTGAACCACAGCCCGTCAAAGGTGCCCGTGCCTACTTCATGCACAACGTGCTGCACGACTGGGAAGACACACAGGCGAAGCAGATCCTTTCTCACCTTGCCGAAGCTATGGAACCCGGATACTCGAAGCTTCTCATTCACGAAAGCTTGGTTAGCTCTGTGAAGCCGCTCGCTCGTGTGACAACGTCCGATATCACCATGATGGCGTGCCTTGGTGCGAAGGAGAGGACGGAGGCTGAGTGGAAGGCGCTGGTTGAGAGTGCGGGATTAAAGGTGCTTAACATCTGGAGGCCACCTCACTCTGTGGAAAGTCTTATTGAGGCAGAGCTAGCTTGAATTCCAGAACGTACCGTTGTATATGTATCGCACGGTTGGGCGAGGGTATTGTAGACGGAATAGCTAGAAGAGAGTGTATGTGTTTTATTGTTTGTAACCTCCTAGCTGAGCTTATATAAAGGTCATCGCACGGCGTTATTAGTAACAAGGTTTCCAATAGCGCTTGGCCTGCGACCACACCCCCCCCCCCCCCCCCCCCCCCCCTTTTTTTTTGATCGTATTCCGACCTAGATAAGGTCTAACTATTATTACAGTTCGCTTCTTTACCTTAGTGTTGTGGGTTAATCTGCGGTAAGATATTAACCAGGCCTAGGTGGCGTACAGTTCAAGAATGCTTTTCTGCTGAGAGCGGCTTGGTGAAGCTATCCGAGGGCATTTTAGTCGCTCGGACTCATTTAACTGTAACGATGCCGTCTCTGTGGACCTGCCTCAGTCATAGGCTATGGATGTCGACGTGTTTCAACTTTGATGACGCTTGTGGTCTGTCCTTCTGGATCAGGGTATCTTTTGCAAGTTAGTTAAGTAGTACAGGAGAAGTCACAAAGTCTCTTACTCATAATGTCCGGTCTCCTTCTACCTAAGTGGAGACTGTGTGTACCTCGACAGAAACGTCCGTCCTATCGAGAGAGCAGGCCTCGACCTAGCAGTACTGAAGGCCACATTGCCGTGCTTGTCGTAGAAAGAAGCACTTCAGCATAATCCAGGCAGCGATGCACTTCGTCACCCGCCTCAATCCCGATCCGGGGTCCCGTTCGGCTTCGATGCAGACTCAACTGATGCCCACTGCCGGCGCACACTCGACGATGCGGCTTCACATAGCATAGGAGGACTCACTTACGAGCTGGACATTCAATGTGAACTTATATTCATCCCTGAATCTTTGATAGAACAGGAAGTCTTCAGCATCGGTTGTATACATCGCAATAGCACTTTTCATATGTGGGACAGCTGATCAAAGTTATTAGCCGCGTATTATAGTCTTAATCCATCGAGTACTTACTAAACGGGATCTTGGCCAAACAAGATGTGCCAAAGATACTCGAACACTCTTCCACTCGTCTCATCCTTCAGCGGCGTTTCCATCAACCACGTGTAATACGTTTTGTACTCGTCCAACGACCGCTTTCGTACCTGCTCGCTCGACACAGCAAACTGCGCGCAGCAAGGCGTCGCTAGTACATGCGGTACGTCCGTGTTGTTGAATAAATCCCGCCACGCATCTGGCATCGCTGCTTCGATTGTTCGATGCTCCTCAGGCGGATCTCGGAACGGCATTACCTCATGCGGGCAGCCTGGATCGTTGACGCAGCGCAAATTCGCGTAGCCGTTGCTCTGGATGAATTTGACGTTGAGTATTTGCAGAGAGACGACATTGGAATGCTGTTCGTTGTCGGTGTGCCATGCGACCGGGTAGCCGTCCTTGTGCGGATGTATGAACGCGATTGTTGAAGGTAAATTGTGGTAGTTCTGCACGATGTATGCGAGGTATGCATTCGCTTCCATTCCTTTGTTGCGGAGGGTGCGTAGAGTGCGGTTAGTCATCGGATCCAGGGTCGATATGTTGTGTGGAGTTTCGGTGTCGATGTCATAAATGGCTGCTTGCCAGTCTGGTAGATCGGTGTGCACCCAATCTGTTTCGTCGCTGGGAAGCTTTGCCATTACCACGACGCGATCAGGTAGGGATGGGGTAGGTATCGCGACTTCAGTACTTTGCGTCGATGTGCTTGAAGATTGAGGGGTGGTGGAAGTCGACGAAATTTCCTCTTTCGCGCCTCCATTCACATTTTCCTGCTCTAATATCTCTTGTTTCTCTTCTAATTCCGTTGCCTCATATCGCCATGGCTTCTCATCAACGCTGGTCTCGGCGGATCCTCTTTCGGCGACATTGAAGTGGGCGTCAAAGAGATACCAGAAGCAGAGCAGGAACACTGCCAACACCAAAAATTCGAGTTGTCTGCGGGAACGCATCATCGTTTGATGGCAAGTGGGTTGAGGGCACGAGAGGTAGTGAGATCGGGTATGCGACAGCTTGTTCCAAGAAGTTGTTCGGGAATAGTATTGCGAGCGCGTGCACAGGCGATATCGAACGCGTAGAGAAATTACCGATTACCGGATCGTGAAAGCAACTGCGCCGCGCAGTCTAAAGCACACGCACAGGGATATCGTGAAATGCGACAGAAAATGGAATCTTCCGTCGCAGCTGGCAATCTGAGGATGCGACATTGCGGCACAGCTCCTTTAGTATCAAGACACGTACAAGGAGTTGCGCGCGGTTATGCCATCGGCGCTAAGCGGCACTCGCTGGTTGGTGAATTTGTGAGGCTCACGCACATGTGCGCTAACCCCATGTGATTGAGATGCAGCAAGGCATGAATTGAGCGTAGTACAACACCAAATTCGGTCAGATATGCTACACGAATCGTTTAAGCGCTATCACTTGAAAGTACCTTACAGCCTTGCTGTTCCCCTACTCCAGCGATTTTCAGCTTTCCAGTCCTCCCGTACGTCGTCACTTCCAAATTTGCAACATCAAACGTTGCAATGGGTCTCTCGGTAGGCCTGTTCTCGTTATTTCTGGGGATTCTACACTTTGCGATTTTTGCGAAAAGTCAGTGTCAGCCACATCCCATCGTCGCACCCATCCATAATGTGTCTTTGCCCAATGGAGCCTCCGTGAGAGGGATCTCCATGACAGTCGGTTCTAACGACCAGAACATCTCATTCTTCGCCAGCGGGTAAGTCTCACAGTATTGTTCACAGGTCTTGCTACGATCGACCTTTTTGTTACCTCGTTTGGGGAAACAACATGTATCGGAGTCTTGAACAGCTCGAGGATTCGGCATGACTGACCAGCACATTTATAGAGATTACAACGAGACCTACATCTATGGAACAGATGGATTTTGTACAAAAGCCTACTCATCTGCAGCATGCGTGACGTTCCGTGGCGGCGCATACGACACATCAGAGTCTTCTACGGACAAGTCGATCGGCAGTCGAAAGGACAGCGATGGCTTCAAAGCGGACTGGATAGAAGACACTCTCAACTTTGGCGACAACACCACGCTATCTTCATTCGGATTCGGCGTTTCGGAACAAGATCTCAACCAAGCGTTCACTAGCCAGTCTCAGCTTGGATTAGGCAGCAACTCGTCCTTCATGAACGCACTCTTGTCCGCCGGCGACATAGGCACGAAAGCATACTCGATGTTCTGGGGACTGGTCGGTGGCCCTGCAGAGAAGCAAACTCCGGGTTCGCTAGTTCTCGGTGGCTTGGACAGATCCTTGATCGTGGATCAGAACGACAACTTCACAGCGTCGCTCTTCCATGGCGGTAAATGTGGAACGGGCATGGTGGTGACGATTGGCGACATCCTTCTGAACTGGCCCAATGGTACCGACATGAGCGTCTTCATGGGCTCACAATCAGCGGCTATACAAGCGTGCATCAGTCCCAGTTTCGCAGGACTGATGTCTCTTCCACTAAGCTATTACAACAACTTTTGGTCGCTCGCCGGCGGAACGCCACCGGATGACAAGAGCGAGGCGAGAAGCCTCGGTATCAACTACTTCACGATGCTCTTTGAGCCAAACAATGTGTAAGTATAGTAACAACTCTATCCAAAAGATAAATAGCTAACGCTCAAGGTGTAGTTACTACGGCGGTCTAACGATCAAGCTTCAAAACAGCATCTCCGTCAAGATCCCCAACACCGAACTAGTTGTTCCCGACACATACATTGCCTCCGATGGCGCGGTTCAGACGAATACATCGGTCCGCAACGTTGTAATCAACTCCCTTCAATCCGAGAATGACAACGATCTACCAGTCCTTGGCCGCCTGTTCATGAGCTCTGCCTACCTAATGGTCAATCAAGATGCTGAGATGTTCTCCATCTGGCAAGCAAACACCGGATCAAAGACTTCCGACATCGTTGCAGTGGATAAGCAAAATAACATGGTCAGCGAGTTCTGCGCGAACTCTACAGGGGGCTTGCCTAGAGCTACACCCTTGCCCACGTCTTCCGCCACACCCCCGCCACAAAAAGAAAGTTCGAAATTATCAGGTGGCGCGATAGGCGGCATAGCTGCTGGTGCGGTGGGCGGCGTTGCCTTGCTGGGCGCCATTGGCTTCTTTTTGTATCGTAGACGAGGATCAGGCGGCGCAGAGGCTGACGTGGTGCAAGAGTCCGAGTCGCAATTAGCAGATGTGAAATTACCCACGTATAGTGAGCTGCCAGTAGCCGCCCATGAACTTCCTGAAGCTCGGTACAATGTAGCAGAGCTGGATGGTAGAGCTGTTGATGGCAGTAGACATCATTACAGAAATTAATCACTTAATGTATAGACCCTCAGTCAACGGACAACTCATATGGTATCACAATCGTGGGCAATTTTAATAGTAAAATGAATGATAATCTTAGAAATGGACCGAAGTCTCGACAAAGTCTATAGACAAGAAGGTAACGTGGTATCAAGAAGGTAAAAGGTAAAAGGTCGTAACTCGTGATGCGTCTATCAAGACAGCAAACGTCTAAGCATTGGCGAAAATCTTGCCAATGCTAGACAGGCTTTGACCATCAGCAGAAATGAGGTACTTTTGGTCGGTGCTAGGTGCGACCATGTGGTAGGCGTAACGCTCGATCCAGGGCTGAGCATCCATCCAGGGAAGAACCTGCTTAAGGAACTCGTCGGCGTTGCCAGAAGTTACACCGAATTCAGTGACCCAGACGGGCTTGTTAAAGGTCTGGTGGAACTTGGTGAGGTAGTTCTTGAAGTCCTGAGCGTTGTCTCCGGCATAGTAGTGGGCGACGACGAAGTCGATCTGGCAGCCGTTGCAGGCAGACATGAACTTCTTGAGGTAGTTGATTCCCTTGTTGGGCTCGTCGGCGTTGGTGACGGAAGGAGAGCCGATACGGAGGCCCTGAGAGGCGAGGGGCTGGATGAACGTCTTGTGGGTCGCGGCGGCAGTAGCGACGTCGATGTTGGAACCTCCACCACCAACCTGGTCGGGCTCGTTGAAACTCAACACGTGTGAAACCTTATAGTTCTTCTTGGCGTTGGCGATGTTGGTGTTCCAGCCCTCAGTGCACCACTGCTGGTTGGAGTGGAGAAGAGGAACATATTCGAGGTCGAGGGGGGTTCCATCGATGACTGCCTCCCAGTCGTACATCCAAGAGACCTTGGAGCCGGCGAACTTATGAGTCCACTGAGATCCAGAAACACCATTGTGGTTCTTGGGGAACGCAAGACCACGCTTGCTTCCACCGCGTGCCTGAAGAGGAGATGCCTCGATCATAGAGGAGAGGCCAGCAAGGGCCAAAACGAAGGTAGAGGTAAGCATAATGAATGAATGAATGACTGATCAGTTGATCAAGGAATGACTGTGGGGTTGCTAGAGAGCGTGGTTGAGTTGGATCTTCAAAGGAGTGAGATACCGCTTCATGGTGCCTTCCTCGACTTACTTATATTTACGGAAATTAAGAAGCGCCCACAGTGAACGGAACTAGCACTGTGGCCCACCGCCTGTGCGAGCCAGCGCATGGCGTCGCCTTCTCGGCCTTTCCTGCAGCGTTTCACCCAAGCCTACTGCCAACTCCGAAAATCCACGTGCGATAAGACTATCTCCCGCAAGCCCGGTCTGACGGCGCCGGTTGTGGGGTTTGGTTATTCGTCAATCTTGGTAGGGCTGTAGGGGCCAAGCTTGATGTGGAAATTACACGTCGGGTAGCCGTCAAATCACGATGCTGACGAGTGATCGTCGCTCGCCGAGTCGCTGGAGCCACGTTGGTTTTCGCGGCATATGCACAAGAAGATCTTGCGTAGTAGTGGGCTTGGAGAGCGACGTTGGGGGACCTAACGCAGGATCCATGTCTAGGCTAGCTGTCTCCTCAGGAACAGCGCAGGAACAAACAGGAACAAGTTTTTGGTGACCGGACAATGAATTGTTCTGGACTCCGGACTGACTTGAGGTGGAGGGCACTAAGCAGATTGAGGCAGGCGTTGCCCGACAACAAAAACGTCCCGCGCAGATCCTCACCATTTTCGAGTCTACCCATGCACAAATCACCAACGACAACGTGTAATGCTGTCATGCCAATCGAGACGATACGAGGTGCGTCATGATTCATCGCAGGTCGCGACAACAATGCGCGCGCTTTGAGCATTGTTTTGCAGCAAGGACCTTCTCTGACAGAAAGTAAACAAGACATTGCTTTTCTGACTTTCTCATAATTTGGATGCGCCCACCAATCATGGCCTTGAGACAAGCCTAGAAATGCCATGGGCCCGTACCGAGCCGCAATCTTCCGTCAACCACCAGGAACGCATGCCGTCCATTCGGCGGCATCCTCACACGCTGCCGCAGACGACGGCGTCGACGCCTCGCGTGCTTTTGACATTTTCATGTGGCGCTCCCAACACGGCAGGCACTCCACGGCTTTCTACTGTAACCTCTGAACGCCGAGGTGGATGACACTTGACGACTTGTAAAGGTCGAGACCCTTTTTCAACCAATTCGCCTCATTCGCTCTCACATGTCAGCGCGATGTCGGACGGCGACTCTGGAATCTGGGATTTGGGCTGCAGTCCACAAACTTCTGTCAGCCTCTACAGAACAGACTTTGACAGTTCTCCACTCCGTCACCGATCATAGGTTGTACGCAAAACTCTGCTTCGTCCCCGCTTCCAAGGGCTCACAGCACGTAAGACGTTCCACGAGCGTGTTGAAAATCATGTTTTTCTCAGCAAGATGCCGAGTACGGTCGGCTGCTGTGATAGAAAGAGACGTCTGCGACCTAAGCATGTCTGAAGGAAGACCTGGGCCTTCTACGAATCCTTCGTGCCGGGCTCGAGTACCATGGTTTGAGCGGAACCGGCACTTGCATTACATGAACGGCCTCGGGAATCTTGAGAAAAGATGGATTCACATCCGACAGTCTCCACGTATCAGCATAGACGGAGCAGACATTTTACTACCATACGTAAATGTCGGTTGTAACCAAGCGACTACGCTGCGCTAACGCACGCGCAGTGCAAGCACCGGGTGAAGGAGCTGCCGTTCGTTGAGTTCTAGCGTGAACGACTGCATTGCAGTAGCAGGCGCAACAGCAGTTCCCCGCCCGCAAACGGAAAGATGGAATGAAAACGTTGCATGTTGGCCGCATTGCCTCGCAGCACACAGTTCCAGCAGGAGAACCGAGCAGTTCGTATTTTGCGACGGCGCCGTTGACCGCGCGGCACTTTCACGGCCCGACATCCTCGTACCTCGACGCTTTGCGTCTGAGCACCCGTCCAAGCCTACCGTACTTACGTCATGTTGCTGGACAATTAGTGTATGCGCATCGGTTGGGAAAAGCATTATCAGTCGCTTGAACACTGCTTCTTATCAGCCACTACCCCTGTGGAGTCTGTGGCTTTGACCTTGGTGCGCCTCGTTTGACGAGAAAAAGCACACGACGCGGAGAAAGCACAGAGGAAGCACAGATGCTACCGATAGCTGTACGAACTCGTGTTGCTGCCAAGGAGCAACTCCATCGCGATCTTACTATTATTGAAGACGGCGAGGCTGGCATGAATCATTGGGGGAGACTGTGCGTCGTGCGGAGGAGGCCATGATGTGGACTTTGCTCCTGTCTCGACAACGGTCGATACGAAATACTTCCGGTGGTCTTCTATCGGAGGCTGCATCGGCTCTCCCTATACAGTCTGTGTTCTTTCCTGAACGTCTCAATACGTGGCTATAGGCATGGATGGACATTACTCGATGGATGGAAGACGCTATTTATACACGTCGGCTTTAACGTTGTCGCCGATGAACATGGGATAGAATCTTGACAAGCATTGGTAAGAGAATATCTTTTTGACCACCAGAAGATACAAGGCTCGCGCTTGCTACCTCGCGCACGGCATATTCAGGAAGACGCCTTGGGGGCTGCATGCCACTGGTGTGCATACATTGCATCAACTCTTCCGAACCCCCAGGTCTTTCTGACTACCGCGATACTTTTGGAAATATAATGGGATGCGCAGGTGAACAATGACACGCAATTTCTGCCAGCCTGCTAGCGGAGGTAGACTCGTTTCTCACATCCCATTGAAGCAGATGGCCTTTGGAAAGAGTTTTGTCACATGCTGCGCTCTTGACGAAGCGGTAGGCGAACAGCAGAGGAAAGGCTTCATACTTCTCCGATACAGTGGCCCCATCGCCGAGGCGCGCTCTCATGCTACCTTCATATACATTTTATTTTATTTTGCGCAAGCAACTCCGCTGCTGAAGTAATAAATGTGCAGTACTTTCACTTGAGTGAACTGGAGACACGAGTCTCATCTTGACATCTTATCGGTAAATTTGCCAAACAGTTCTCATAGCTTTATGTATAACTTTTTTTTTAGTTGTTGGACAGCTCGCATATCTCTGCACATGGATCATTTGTCTGTCGCTTTTGATAATTGCAAGCACCGTTGAAGTAAAGAGGTAACGGAAGGCAGCGAGCGGGTAGCTTTTGTACTTAAGCCCCCTAGCTGCCGTATACAATGAATCTTCCGCTCATTATGATCCGCATATGATATTGCCGTCCACTTTTGGAACGGCTCCGAGATGATATGGTATTGAACACGGACAACGAGGTTTGGCTTGTGCTCGATATTTGAGAACCAAGACGAGAAATAATATTGTTGGAGGCAACACATCGAATCGACAGTATCGATTTCAGAAAAGGCGAAGGGACCTCAGCACATGACGTGAACGTATGTGGACTTCAGTGAAAGCAACACATCGCAGGTGTACACTTGCATTTTGGAAAACGTCACTTTTGCTGTGAGTGGATGTTGCAAGAAGGAAGAATAACAGCAAGCAAGGAGGGTATTTACATTTTGTTCTGGCTCTTTCCCGGCTTATGCAGCGTCCATACTGTTGTTTCAGTTGCTTAAAAGCTGTAATCGCCCAGAACAATGCTTCTGCAGCGCCATGCGTTAGTTGAGATGGTTTTGGAGCAGAACACCGAACAGTGGTCGTCAAAGTAGCTGCGCGCACTTTTGAGTAGTAGAATACAGCAAGCGCGATCTCTGCCAACATTTGTCGGTAATAGTAAAGTTTTGAGTAGAGAAGTCGGCTCAGGTTCTTCCCATAGTAGTAATCGAAGAGTGCTTTTAGAAACAAGAATCGTGCAACAAGCCAATATAGTAGGAGAAGAGAAGAGCAGCATCCAAGGTCTCTTTTATCTTGTAGATATCTGCCGAGAGCACAGAACATGGGAAGGCACCTAATGATTTTCGAAGTGAGTAACTCTTGGATTGTGTGAGGTTCTGTTACAAGACTTTGATTGCACTCACGTCTTGATTGGGCCTTGCTTTCGAGGACCAGGAAGGGAGAAAAAAGACATGACAACTCCCCCTTGTCATTTTGATAGACAAAATCCACACGCGCAGCACATGGTAATAGGAGGATGGCCTTTTGTTCCCGCAATGGAGTATTAGTGGATTGGAAGAGAAGTAAAAGGCCGACAGGGCAGGCTTTATATACACGTCCTCGTAGCGCGCAACCCGATGAAGAAGAACCATGGTATGGTCTTGTGGAATTTTTAGAGCAAATTCGCCGCGGTCATATTGGTGGACCGATGAAATTTGATTCAACTGTCGATTTGGAAAGACGGGCAGCCGCCAACAAGTCATTGGGCGTTGTAGTTTTTCATTCTGTTGAACGAGCAGAGGAGCGACAGAACTCCATCGCTCGTGAAGGCCGCGTTTTTGAGAGAAGGAGCCGGAATCGACACCATGCACGATCTTAATCATCATTTTGGGTAAGATGAAGGATCGGTATGATGGAGTAAGAAAGAGAAGAAGGAGGGCATGACTAGATAGCTTTTGTACCGACGAGAGTCGTTCATGACCTTGCACCTGTCGTCATTCAGTGTATGAGTCACGTCTCAGTCGTCCCAATCATGCTGTCCGGATAAAAGTCTTTTGGTAAAGCGCAGAGCAAGTGCTCACTCACTCTATAGACGAAAATGTTCTTTGTTCCAAACTGCGAGCTCTATCGCGACGAAGAACACATCGTGCTAAGTGTAGCGGGTTTTGGTAGATCATAGAAGTGCCGAGGCTTCTTTCAGCGCATGTGGAGATTGTCAAGATTCTTTTCGTGATGTTGGTAGGCGACATCTGGAGGGCGAGACATCCTTTCCATATTCTGCAATTTTTGGAAGCGGCCACGCAGGATATGTCACCTCCCGGTTTATTCTTTAGATTTACCAAACTCCTCCTCCAGTCTTCTCATGGAATCGGCTGGGTTCCGTTTTTGGTACTTGTAGAAGGTATTGGTGTCGAAGAGGAGAAGGACAGCAATACGAGGGTTTATACTCTCGTTTTAATGAGAGTGTCATGGGATTATCAGGCGTTGATTTTTTGAACTTTCTGGATCTCGTGAATTGTCGATCTTTGGAACAAGGCCATCAGAACTATGACCGGTGGTTTTCGATGAAGGCGAGGAAGAAGCTCTGGCGGAAAGAAGCCATTGAACGTACATCATGTACTTTCAGTAGGCGTTTGGCGAGCAGAAGGACATCGACAGCATGACCGTAGCTTCTGAAAGAAAGTACCTGCTCATCCACATATTGGACAAAAGATTTTAGTAGAACAAAATTGAAAGTATGTGCATTGGAAAGAGACAGGAGCGACGAACTGAATTTATGTAGACGGAAATCAGAGATGAGATGAGCACGTGAATGAACAGACGCAAGTGCCACGTTATGTTTGAGACAAGCGAAGACATCATGGGCAATTTTCCGAATTTGTGTTCTTCTCTCAATGCAGTCTAAACACCTACAAATGCCGCTCAACGTGATCGCATAACGAAAGCAGACGCTACCCACACAATGAATGACATGACGTGATATCTAACGCTCAAAACGCCCCTGACACCGGGTATAACGATTTCAACCCCCACCAGCCAAATCTACGGCCCACCTTTAGGAGACTGACGAAATTCCACGAAATTGTACGGCACTGCACTCACGCCCACATAGCGCCCTTGCTTGGGATCGTACACCGCATGTACATTGACTGTGATTTTCGCTCGCTCGCCGTAGACCTCGACGAGGCCCATCACCATGAAGGCGCCGCGCGGAACAGGGTGCGGGTACGGCTTGAATGTTCTGCGAAAGTCGGCCTGGAATTGCGATAGGTCCAGCGTGAACTTCTTGGGATCAATTTGGACGCTGTCGAGGTCTTTGGTCGCGCCGTCGACGGGTGCGACGGAGGGCGACGCACCTGGCTGCTGGGTAGGTGTCGCAGATGTGGAGAAAGGGCTTGGAGTGACGCTCGTTGTGGGGTTAACCGATGACCGCGGGTTGGCGCTTATCCGCTGAACGAGTTCTTGAACAGTTTCGGTCTTCGATTCTGGACTCCAACCCATGTAGACTTTGAAACCTTTCCATGAACTACCTAGTTTGCTTGTTGTGTTGTTGTATAGGGCCTTCGCTGCCTCCTTGGGGTAGAGTAGCCGATTCAAGCGGTGGTGAATAGTGCTGTCGACTGGTCGGATTGCCTTCCGCAACGTTCCATCCTCCAACAGCTCTATCCCGGGCTGTTCGTATTCGTCTGGCGTGGTGTCTGGAAACTTGATCTCAATCCACACTTTGCCTTTGCTCGTGTCGATTTTGCCGGCTTTTGCGACGAGAATTGGGTGCTTGGCGAAGGCGTTGCGTACTCTGTATACTAATTCCCCTGTCATCTCGTCAGTACACATACAATATGCCCGGCAGGGGATATCGCACCTCGTATTTTGTCAACCCTTGGGCGATCCGTCGCCAGCTGTTTGAACTGTTGCCATTCTGGATCTGAGCCTTTCCAGTACCTCTTTGGCTGTAGCCTCGAAAAGCCGGTGGGTATGAATAGTATAGCGTCGTCGTATTCTTCGTCGTCGTATTCTTCGTCGTCGTCTTCGTCTTCATCGTCTGCTTCTCGACCAACCGTTGTCCACCCGCCCTCGTTGACCTCTTCCACTTCAACACTTATGCTAACGTATCTTGAGACACCGTAAAAGGCCGCTCCGACAGCGACGGCACCGACTAATCGTCTGTGAACAGTTAGCACATGGAAAGTACGGGGATGTGTGAAGCGACTCACGACCTGCTGAGGAATGGTCGCCCTATACGCACTCGTTGTATTATGACTTGCTCGTGGCCATCTCGTGCTGCCGATCGGACTATACGCGCATGTGGTATCCGGTTCAAGAGGGAGAAGTTGCGCCGAAGCACCAGTGGCGTAGACATTGGTCTGGCGCAGGCGGGAAGCGAGTGTTATGAGAATGAGGAACGCAAGATCAAGTAGAGAGACATTTAGGTCTTTCTAGAACAAAGAATGCGCGTGAAGCTGTGCAGCGTTAATAGGTGCATGCAGTTGATAGAGCCCCACGGCTTGTATCACTGATAGTTGCGGGCGGAGGTGAGGCAGGTTCGGCGCTAGTTCCGTCTAGGTCGCAGCGCAGCTCAGGATGGCGATGATGCACCTGCATCATCGCGGAACGACCTCAACTCCATCCTCACCGCCACCATGAAGCTATCCGGGGCCTTTGTCGCCTCATCGCTGTACTGCACCGTCCTTGCAGCTCGCCCCACTGTCAGTCCCGAGACAGCGCGTCTCATCATTGCCCAGCGCCTGGGCCTATCGCGATTCCACTCTGTCGACCACCCCGACGCCGAGACAATCAGACACATCAACACGTATGGAGGAAGGCACCAGAAGCTGTTTGGCGCAGATGATGCAGAGCAATCCAAGGCGCACCTGCTGATGTGGGTGGAGGGCGCCGAGCAAGATGAGGCAACAGGTGGGCATACGTGACGACAGCATCGCGAAGGATACCGACTAACCCGAGCTATCAGTCATCATCAACGATGGATCAGACCGCTCACACGACTTTGCGATATCCAGTGCGCCATCTATCGAGGATAACCAACGCCTGGTCATGGACTTCATAGTACAAGCCAAGTCGCTGCCGGAACTCGCAGACCCCCAGCAACGGACATACACGTCCAACTTCGACATTGAGTCGGCGCTCCCGCCAAACGAGAAGTCTGACGCTTACAATGGCTACCTCAACATCTGGACCACTGGCACCAAAGACGGCCTATCGACTGAGCAGATTGCCCAAGTGCTGAGCAACGTCAACAAGAAGGCCGAGGAGACGGGTTTCTCCACGACTGTCGTAATGATGCCGCGTTCAGCCAAGTCCAAGTCCAAGCGCGCTGCCCAACCGTGGGGCGCCTACGATGTCCCCTCCAAGGAGGCCCGCCGCCAGAATCCCGAGGCAATCCTCTCCTCGCAGCCCGTACCTGCTGTCTCCAAGGTGCCTGACCTTGAAGACTTCCCTGTCATCATCGCGGCCGACAAGAACAAGGGACCTGTTCGCGGTATCCTTCCTAGCTGCTTCAAGTCCATGTCGGCTTGCGAGACTCAGACCCACAACTGCTCCAGCCACGGCGAGTGCAAGCTCCTCCACAAGGGACGTGGATCCGGTTCCGATCAGGAGACAGTTGACTGCTACGGATGCGCCTGCGCCGCTACGGTCGAGCACAAGGACGGAAAGGGCATGGAGGGCCAGAGAAAAGTCACCTACTGGGGCGGCCCCGCTTGCCAGAAGAAGGACATCTCGGTTGAGTTCTGGCTCTTTGTTGGTGCCGGTGTCACTCTGGCTTTCTTGATCTCTGCTGGTATCGGCATGCTCTACTCCATGGGCGCCGAGGAGCTGCCCAGTGTTATCGGTGCCGGTGTCAGCGGTCCCACAAGGAAGTAGGAGGTTGATGAATGTAGGAAGTGGTGAAGATAGGAGGGAGAAGGAAGATCGAGCATTGTATATCTGGTGTACGACAGACAGTCTTTGTTAGTTAGCAGTATGGGGCTTGTACTCTATGGGATAATGGCGTTTATAGCACTGCAATTTAGCATTTGAACAAGTTGATACAAGTCTGACAGTGTTCACCATCTGCTCAAGTCCAGTAATTCGACCGTAAACGGTGATGACAACGTGTTGATTCGCTCACGTAGCTACTGATGTGTAGCTGTCCAGGATGCCTGTCAAATGTCGCAGACGCCATGTTCCTGAATACATCAAAACAGAGCGTCTGAGACATCTAACAGGCGTAATGGATAGCTACACAAATGCTGCAAAGGCCATGGCCCTAGACATCTTCAGCAACCACATGTTCGACCCCTAGAAATAAACGCGCGCATCATCATGACTTTACACTGCTCATGCCTTGGCCTTCTCCACCATTACACCGTCGTCGCTCTTAGCCTTCTCCTCGTCCAACTCCTTCATGAACTCGGACTGGATGCCAGCCCTGCGGTTCTCCCACCACTCCTTCTCTGCTGGTGCCTTTGCCGTAATCTCACCGAGACGCTCGCGGATGTGGTTGTTCTGTGCCATTTCTGAAGCGGACTGGAAGATGGTCTGGCCCCAATTCGGTGCGAAGGCATTGGCCTGTCTTGATGTCAGTCATGCTCAAAGAATTGCGAAGCCATCCGACTTCAATCTCGACTCTTAGGACTCACCTCGTTGACGACATCTCTGAGTTCCTCCTCGATCTCCTTCTCCGCCCGCTGGAATCGCTGCCACAGATCATCGCCCACACTACCCCTCTGCAACAATGCCTGCAGCGCCTGCTTCGCGTTTCTTATCTGCACAATCCTATGTATGTCCTCGGTTGCGCGGCGCAATAGCGCAGCCTTGAGTACGCTGTCCGGTACCTTGGGTTCGTCCATGTGTAGCAGGGAGAGGTAGACATTGCGCTGGAGATGTGTGGGGAACCAGGGTTCGAGGGATGCGGCGTTGGCGGCTTGACGCTTGCGGTAGAGGTTTGTGAAGACAGTAAATGATCCGGCGAGAATACCGATGTAAGCGATGGGCACGGTAAGCATTACCCAGTCGACTATGTCGAAGGGCCACATGGTGAATGTTGTGTGTGGGTTGTTTGCGCGGAGTGTGAAGAGGTTTGGCGAGCTCGCTTTTCGATGCAGGTGCTGGCGTTAGAGATATGAAGGAGCGACGGTGTTCTCGGTAGTGAGATACGGGGTAGGTGAAGACCAAGTGGGAGGGTGAGTCGCTGTTGTCTCACTTATCGATACATTCGAATATCTGTCCAGTTCCGCGCTCGACTAGCGCCATTCTAGCGCGTCTGCGTCATCCATGTCCGCTCCGCTACAGGCGCCTTCTCGAATCAATCGCCAACACCAACCAAGGTTCACGACTGCACCTCGCCTTTGTCTACTTATTTCTTCTGATCGCGCTTTCCTCCCAAAACTCTTACCTCTACCCTACCACCTACATCGACTTTATCAACTCCACCCCGGAATTCATAGCGTTCCGATCATGATATTGAGGGTATGTCGTTATGCGGAATACCTGCGATATATTACTAACTTTGCATCAGTTCGTCAGCAAAGACGGCCAGTTCAGGTTGACGGTACAGCCCGAGGACACCTTCTCGTCGATCCTGCCCCAGGTTGCCGAGAAGCTGCCCAAGACTGTCGACATCCAGAGCATCAGTGTTAGCAACAAGCCGCAGGGAGGCGACGCGAGGAAGCTTGCTGGCCTTGAGGGCGTAAGCTTCAAGAAAGTGGGACTATCGTACGTAGCTTACCCAAGCTCGTCTTCACAGCTAATGATGCCATAGAAACGGCGCGCAACTCTTCCTGTCCTTCGAGGAGCAGTCTGCGGCACCGAACGGCCATGCTGCACCTTCGACCGGCGGCGCACGACTAAATGGCAAGGCCGTCGAAGAGACCAACATGGGCTCCGTTCCCATCGGCGATGCCATGCAAACCATAAAGAACCCATGGGAGGTTGTCAGGCAGTCCCCGCTCGACGACAGGCTAGACAGACAAGATGGCAAAATCCCTAGGAAACGCGACGCTCGCATGTGTTCCCACGGACCCAAGGGCATGTGCGACTACTGTATGCCCCTCGAACCCTACTCGCCCGCATACCTCGCCGAGAAGAAGATCAAGCACCTCTCGTTCCATTCATACCTCCGCAAAGTCAACTCGGCGAAGAACAGGCCAGAGCTCGGTAGCTCGTACATGCCACCGCTGACCGAACCCTACTACCGCGTACGCCCCGACTGTCCATCGGGACACAAGCCATTTCCAGAGGGTATCTGCACCAAGTGCATGCCTAGCGCCATCTCGCTGAAGCCACAAGAGTACCGCATGGTAGATCACGTCGAGTTCGCCTCGATACAGGTGGTGGACGATGTGATCAACTTCTGGAGACAGACTGGCTGTCAGCGACTGGGCTTCTTGTACGGCAGGTACGAGGAGTATACTGAGGTGCCGCTGGGAACAAAGGCTGTTGTCGAGACCATCTACGAGCCACCGCAAGTCAATGAGGCGGACGGTATCTCGTTAGGCGAGTGGGACAACGAGAAGGAGATTGACGAGATCGCCGCACAGTGTGGGCTGCAACGGGTCGGAGTGATATTTACCGATCTGCTCGACGCGGACAAGGGCGACGGCTCCGTTATCTGCAAGCGGCACATGGACTCATACTACCTTTCTTCCCTCGAAATCACATTCGCAGCACGATACCAAGCAAGGTACCCCCGGCCTTCCAAGTGGAGTGACACTGGACGACACGGATCCAACTTTGTTACATGTGTAATCAGCGGTGATGACCAAGGTCAGATTGGCATCTCCTCATACCAGGTTTCGAACGACGCCGTCGAGATGGTTCGCGCCGACATCATCGAGCCTTCAGCCGAGCCATCAGTCATGCTTGTTCAATCGGAAGAAGATAACGAAGCTTTGAACCGCGCGCGGTACATCCCCGAAGTTTTCTACCGAAGGATCAACGAGCACGGCGCGAACGTACAAGAAATTGCTAAGCCCGACTTCCCTGTGGAATATCTGCTGCTTACACTAACACACGGTTTCCCTACTCAGCCAAATCCTCTCTTCACCGGTGGCAAATTTCCGATTGAGAACCGTGAGGCTATGGGCGAGATGCCAGAGATCTCACATCTTGGCAAAGCTCTCAACGCTCGAGCGAACGGGCTGGCACTCAACACGACCAGCGGCCTCAACGCCATTTCGAATTTCCATATGCTGTGCTTCATTCATAATCTCGGCATTCTATCAAAGGTACGTTAATGCAAAACTGCATGGATACGTTGCTAACTGTATAATTAGGATGAAGAGTCACTGCTCTTCAAGGTAGCATCAACGCACGACACTTCAGAAGGCTCAGCGCTCCAACATACCGGAGGTTGGGCAACCCTTCTGACCATCCTCAAAGAAAGTGGTGAGCGCCCCCCGAAACGTTCCTATCAATCTTCGTCCCTCTCCCAGTCGGCCAGTAGGGGGGCTGCAGCCCTAGACCACACCCGCGGTACGATGCGACAGTCCTCCTATGGCTCAGATTCCGATTCAGTACAGTTGGCTAAGAGGGTAAAGGGGGTTAAGCTTGGGAAGTAGATTAGTTCAGGCTAGTCACACTCCTGGGGCGCGACCTCTGACACCATAGGTCTGTAATCCGAGCGACAATGGAAACGCGCATGGTGCGTAGATGTGGTGGGCATACTGGATGGAGTTGAGGAGCTCGGTATGAGCGGAAGTGCATGCATTGTCTGGCGTCGTCGCAGATTTCTGACATCTGGTGATCGGTCGAGAAGAAACCAAGATGTGCAATTTATCCGTTGAACTGTGTTTTTGACATCTTCTACTGCCGTGAGACCTGTCCGCAGGGGTCGCTGTCCCCCGTTGTTTGCGCTAATGGTTTGATTTGTTCGACATCGACGTGAATTATGGGTACATCTATATGAGATTCCAATCTCTTGAGCATAATTGAGGGCATAATGGGCTATTTCGCATGCAGCAGTGATGACATGGTTGGAGAAAGACGACGTGGTCTGTGCAGAAACGTGAGTTCGCGGTCTCGCGTCGACGCGTCGCACTTTAGCAGTCGAGCTCAACATCCCAACCTCAACACCTCAATCTCTACACAACCACCACAATGGCCGATTTCTTCAACGTAAAAGCGAGGCAACAAGCCGCTGCAAAAGCGAGCTCATCTAAAGCGCCTACAACGAAGCAAGAGCCCAATCGCATGCAGCCATGGGTTGAGAAATAGTACGAACGCAACACCTAAACACATCCTCCAGCACCCATACTAACAGCATCACAGCCGCCCCAAAACCCTCTCCGAGGTAACAGCCCAAGACAACACAATCCAAATCCTGTCTCGCACGATGCAATCGTCCAACCTCCCGCACATGCTCTTCTACGGCCCGCCAGGCACAGGAAAAACGTCCACGATCCTTGCCCTCGCCAAAGAACTCTACGGTCCCGAACTCATGAAATCGCGCGTCCTAGAACTAAACGCCTCAGACGAACGCGGCATCAGCATCGTGCGCCAAAAAGTTAAAGACTTCGCGCGCCAGCAACTCAGCGTCGCGCCTACCTACAACGTCATGACGGAAGATGCGAGCAGCGGCGAAACAAAGACAGTGCGGTACAGAGATAAATACCCGTGTCCGCCGTTCAAAATCATTGTGCTGGATGAGGCGGATAGCATGACGCAGGATGCGCAGAGTGCGCTGCGTAGGACTATGGAAACGTACAGTCGCATGACAAGGTTTTGTCTCGTTTGTAATTACGTCACGAGGATTATCGATCCGCTGGCGTCGAGGTGTTCGAAGTTCAGGTTCAAGAGTTTGGATCAGGGGAATGCGGTTAAGCGCGTTGGCGACATCGCAAGGTTGGAAAATGTGGCATTGGAAGAAGGGGTTGCGGAGGAGTTGGTCAGAGTCGCAGATGGCGATTTGCGGAAAGCGATTACGTTCTTGCAATCTGCGGCGAGGCTTGTGGGGGCTGTCGTCCAGGCTCAGGGTGCGGGGGGCAAAAAGAAGAAGAAGGTTGTTGCCGAGGAAGACGAGATGGATATCGATTCTGCTGCGGCGGCGCCGACTCAGACACCCGCTGTTTCCCTCCCCATTATCGCTGAGATCGCGGGTGTGCTGCCTCCAGCTACGCTATCTTCGTTCAGCGACTCGCTCTTCCCCAAGTCTTCGGCTACCAAGTCGATACGCTACAACGAGATTGCCAAGGTGGTGGAGAATATGATTGCAGAAGGGTGGAGCGCGTCGCAGACTGTGGGCCAGTTGTACGAACAGATCATGTTTGACGAGAGGGTTGAGGATGTGAAGAAGGTTAGGCTTGCAGGCGTGTTTAGTGAGACGGATAAGAGGCTTGTTGATGGTGGGGATGAACATCTTGCTGTGCTGGATTTGGGGGTTAGGGTTGCGGGGGTGCTTTGTCTCTGAGGGAGTAACGGCGCTCTCATGGGGATTATGTCTCTGTAAAGCATACTGGGTGCGGGACATGAAGAGACATATTCGACATAATCAACGGGTTTGATGGGATTGTAGCACTCATGGTAACGTCTTTATTTGCACGATCAAACAGTAAGCTACATTACATTCGTATCGTATCGTACGGGGATATCTCAGGAACGATGTACAAAAAAAATGAACAAGTAGAAGCGCAAGTTGTGCGCCCGCTCAGCGCTCGTCGTATAGCGCTCAATGCAGAGGATGTCATCTCATCATGTGGTCGGTATCCAGTCCGTCCAATAATCACAAATACCCCTCTTTTTTCCTAGACATACAACTCCAAAAGATACCCGTGAAAAGATGAAGAAAGAGTGCGGACAGATCGCAGCGCAGTCTCATCAAATGCCGTAGCCTAGATCGTTATAAGGCTATGCAAAGATGCAGAATCCGGCTCCAACGCTAAACATGGCGATCGCAGCTAGTGTCCCTGTCTTGACCGCGAATCGGTTGCCAGTAGATGGGGAATTCGATGGCGTAGCTGAAGCGCTGGCTAGGGTCGCCGAAGAAGTTGTGGGCGAAGCGCTATCTGGAGATAGTATAGATGACGAAGGCGACACCACATTGGTGATTGTGGACGCCGACTGTGATGACTTAGTAAGTGTGGTCTGCGGTGTTGATGAAGACGTTGTGAGGGAAGTATCGCTGGTGTTGGAAGAGGAAGACGCAGATGCAAATGCGATCGCAGACGTAGATGCAGATGCAGTTGCAGGCGCGATTACAGAAGACTCGGACAGCGATAACAAAGATGATGAGGCAGAAGAGGAAGCACTCACCACCACCGCATCCGTACTCTGCGCCTGACTCACAACACCCGCGCCCACCTCCGACGTCGCAACCGCAGCAGCAGCGGGATACAACTCCGGCAATAGACTCTTAACATCCCCAGGTAATTGCCGGTACCAATTCGGCTCCAGATCGCCTGTTGGCATGGGGGCGTTGGGGCCCGTGGGCATAGCCGTTTTCAGTACTGATAGGACGGAGAGGAGTGTTGGATTCATGGTTGCGGGATCGATGGCGCGGTCTTGGAGGTTGGCGTAATTTATTGCAGATGCGAAGGCGCCGGTGGAGGCAAACGCCGTGAGGATGGAGAGGGACTTCATTGTTGTGTGGAGTTGCGCGATTTGGGGTGATTGATATGGTGTTCAGATGGGTTGGCGTGATGGTCGCGTGGCGGATAAAAGAATGTGGAGGGATTGATCGTTCTTTAGAAGGATAATGAACGAGTGTGAGATTTCGAGTAAGAGCGAGTGTCGTGAATATAATGAGTTGTTGTTGACAAACAAACGCGTGCAGTGGAGTCACTGCGATGCACGACCGCGAGCTTTTTGCGCGATATGACGTCGAATCGAGCGGGGAAAGAGTGCTCGGTCCCTCTGTTCAGTTTGACCGTTTGGGACGTTGGGTAAAAAGAAAGTATCGTTGGGAACCGTTCGGTCAAGTCGTTATGTACCCGGGCTTCCTGAGCCGTAGTAGCAGTAAGAACGACAGTATGGCGCGTTGCCGGTGAGAATTCGAAAGCGCAAGACCGATTGGAACGTGCAGGTTTGTCTTTCAATGCGCCTGTAACCGTCTGAAATGGGTCAGGGTGGTAATGGTGATGCGCGAAGCGCGAAGCCGTGTGTACGTCCAATGAGTGACAAGTGACGAGAAGTTTGATAAGACTTGGTGCGACTGTGCTACAAGAAAACGAGTGATCTCGTGACGAAGACACTGGGTATGAGAAAACGAAGAAAATACGAGTTGCGAATTCCAGTGCGCACGAAAGAGAGATAATCAAAGCGCGTGTTGAGATGCCTGGTAAACAAAAGCAACCGGCGAACCAGATTTGAAGCTGAGTGGAAAATTACCGAGCGGCTGGGTAGTTTGGACATGACATTCTGAGGCATCGACCAACCCCAGCAACATACGTTCCGTGTCGCAGCCTTACCTCAGATGCGAACTCTCTAATGATGTTCGCCCCCCTGTGCCGTTGGTTGTTGCAAGTTCTGACGTTGCTTGCGCGCTAAGCCTCACCATGTCTGCGGCCATTGAAACATGCTCGTTGTTTCGGAACATTTCACAAACCGAAACGTGCGGCGCCTGATAACTATTGATGAAGGTAAGGTATGACGAGGGAACTGTTCTTAGAATAGTGCTCGCGGGTTGGCTGGAGTTTCCCCAGTGGGTGAAGTCGAAGTGTTGCACAGATCCGCGTTGGACGGTCTACGAACGACTCGTCGGATCCGGAAGCTAATCGCCGGCAGTATCATGTGTCACTCCGAGGTGGTCTTCCAATTTGCCAATCGTATCCCCCATGTGCTCCTTGCTTCGGCTGCATCAAGCCTGCCTCATACGAGAGGCAGAAGAAGATCGTGGGTGACGGAAGATGAGTAAGAGAACGCGCGAAGTATTGAGATGTGACATGTCGAAAGTTGAAAATAACCTCGTCACCCCTGATATTCTTTCTGAGGGTCACATTCGTCCCATTGCTCCCGTCCGTCCGTGAACGGGAAGTTACGCGTCCAGGAAGCCTTCTCCCGAGCAGTGTTCACATGCGACCCGTCCCAAGCTGGAGGTGTGCCGTAGATGGCTGTCGAGGAAGCAGAGAGTTGATGCGAGCGCAAATGAAATGGAAGACCAGGGTTCCCCGCGGAGGTGCTACCCCAAAGCAGACGAACCTCGGCATCCCTTCCCACAACGCCACGCATGATGTTCGCTCAGGTACGAACGTGACAGTGTACGATTGTCGACTAAGGCAGGTGCTAATCCACACGGCGCCTCTGAATAGGCTTGGTGCTTGGGCGACCGGCATATAAGATGCAGTGCACATGGCCTTCCCCAGCTAGGACGGTACCCACCGCTACCAATCATCAAAGCCCCGCGATAGCTTTCGAAGCTCTTCTCACGACAAAGTCGGGTGGTACCAAACTACAGTTCTACCAACAAACATACTAGGCAATATGGCAGCTCCAGCAAGCGCTGATATTAAGAACCTTGAGGGAAAATGGGTCATGGTAAGTTCCAAGAATTGTTCAAATCATCATGTTCTCTATATACCTTCAACACCTCACGCATCAAAACACCGCAACATCGCAACATCATCCTAACACAACTCAGAACAAATCCCTCTCGGATGCTTTTGACGCCGTCCTCGCCCTCCAAGGCATAGGCTGGCTGACGCGCAAAGCCCTCGGCGCAGCAACCGTAACCCAACACCTGTACCAAACCACTGTAGACGGCGAAGACAACACGCCAACGACAGAAATCAAAATCGACCAACTCATAACCGGTGGCATCAAAGGCTCCACTGAAACCCGCATCCTAGACTGGCACTACCGCGAGCACGTCGACCGGCTCTTCGGCACCGTCAAGGGACGGTCGCGCTACATTGCCCTGGCCAAGGCAGTCGAAGAAGGAAAAGCTGCGGGTGTGAGCGAGGAAGACGCAAAGTATGTGGCCGAAGGCTGGTTGAAGGAGATAGAAGAAGGAGATATTGTCGAGAGTTTTGTGGAGAACGAGGCGAACAAATGGACTGCGTGGCAGATTTGGGGGTTCGCAGATATTGGGGGTCAGAGGAAACTGACGAGGAAGTTTGTGGTTAGGAAGGTGGGGAGTGATGAGGTTGTTAGGGTTAGGCTTGTATATGACTACACGGGCGCGTTGGACCAGGCGGCTTGAGATGTAGGGCTGTACCTACCCGTTATGCTGACCAGAGAAGTACGTTTCCCGATCTCAGTTCTGTCTCACACGTGCCGTTTCAACTTCCAGCTTTCTATGGGCATCCTGTCCCTCGAGTTAATGGCAAGTCGTGCAAGTTCTCTCTCCCATATTATGTACCACTTTGCACAACACAACACGACCGCGGAGCATTATAGCCGGACCCTCGTACAGTTGAGCGTATGCATGGATACAAAATCCTTTCACCGGTCTGGTTACCTGATAACGACCTCTCCTAGTACCACGCCGGTCAGTGATTACCTCCCATGTTGCACCTGACAGGCTTAAGTACTGCAGTATACCTCTCGCAGCAGGCGTTGGTGCAAACTGACATTTTCCCCATGGGCATGCTGAATATGGCCGATATGAGCTTTCTGACGGATCTCTTTCTCGCACTTATCGCTCTGACATCTACGATCCTCATCTTGATGTTGGCGTACCTCGCCATCCGTCTCACCAATCAAAACAAGAAGAAGACCAGTCGACAACCAACATTCAAGCCCGCTCTACTTGATCTCGAATCTGGTCGAGAGTCCCGTCTCTCACATCGCCTCTCACGGCAGCAAATACAACAGGAGCACTACGAAGACCTACAGCAACGCTACTCGTCCGTACCGCCATCACCATCAATCGAATTACTCCCCGAGATCAAGACTAGTGCAAGCGACGACAGAGCGAGCGAGTGGTTGGAATGCGGAGTTACGGATGAAGGCATCAATGTGGTTCATGGGGACTTGGGACAGAAGAAACCGGAGATACAGCAGGCGATGGTGGTGAGGCCAAAGAAACAGTTGAGGTGGGAGTGGAGAGATGAGAAAGTGGATAGTGGCGCCGTGCCGAAGAAATCTAGAGTTATTGAAAGGACGGATAAGGATGGGATCGTGTGCGGGGAGTATCGGACGGAATGAGAGATTGGATGAAGGTTTTGATGGGAGCATCTAGAGATAATTGTAATAAAGACAGTGTCGATCAATACGATCTCTCACTATCTCATATCAGCATCTGGGAAATACTTGTCTGGTTGCACGAAAGTTAGCGCATTGATGTATGGTTTTGCTAACCAAGCGTATCTCTCTTCTTGCGCCTGTGATTGTCGTGAAACTATCGTGTCAAGCTCCTTATGGCCCGACATGGTCGATCATCTTGGTCCAGAGAGCACACAGTTCAGACTGTGCGTCCGCCAGGGTAGCAATGAGAACTCGTACGCGTCTTAGTAAGTTAGTGGCTGCTCAAGCTGGAATGTAAGATTAGCGAGGATACAGGTATGCCCCGTCGGCCAGTAGAGCTATGGTTACATCTTACCTATACCCAGTAATATTATAGTCATTGTATGACCGTCAAGGCCTGTTTAAAGTTCTGTGTTCCGCCCTTTACCCGAGTTCGGATCGTACAAACGATACGCTGAGCTTCGTACACCAGCAAGCAAACACAGTACCTTTGTATCTGTGCAGGCTCAGGCACTCTCGACATCGACGGAGTCTGACACTGGGTATCATGGCGAAGATTGGAGGAGATCATATTGACGTCGACACGCATCAGTACCCTAGTATGCCAGCCAGCTGCTACGGCAAGGCTTCGGAAGTCCTTCCAGAAAGTAAAACTCGGCGGATCTTCAATTCTGACATTGGTTCCAGCGAGAGTGGTCACGCGGATTCGCTGATTGTCGACATGCCGTTGACTACGCACCTCACCTCAACAGCGCACTCTCAGCAAACACAACCTTCAATACTGGTTCCAGCCGTGTATACGGATACAACACCAGAACACACACGTCCTATTGGCGCCATTTTTGCGATTATCCTCGCTGGTATCACCGGGTTTGCAATTTCAATCACCCTCTTGACACGATACCTGCAACGCGCCAGGCAGGAAAAGAACCAGATAGAGGAAGAAGACGCGGCCCTGGAGGACGTGTTACACCTCAGTAAACTCAACGAAAGAGCATGGAATGTGGGGTTGAAGCGACTGCACAAGGCCTCCATCAGGAAGTGGTCCATCGAGGAAGCCAGTGCTCAGTTGGTGGGTGTGCTTGGACGGCCGAACTTGGATACGAAGACACCGTGGTTGCAAGGCTGTGCGGAGCGCGAGATGCTGGAGAAGCTATTTGAGCAGGAGGAGAAGGTGCGTAGAGGTGATAGGGAGAAAGCACTACCAATGTGCCCGCAGTAAACCGATAGCGGCGTGAACGTTGGAATTGATGACGGATCATGCGTCCGTTCAGCAGCGTTTGTCAAGTACGAGCAAGCGTAAGCGTACGCGCACGCCACATGGATTTACCTGTTCTGGGGGTATATGTTTGTGGCTTTGGGTAGTGGACAGTATGCGATTAGAGAAAGTATTGCAAAGCGAAAGACATGAATTCTCCAGACATATATGCGGCTTCATCAGCGGTCCGCACGTAATTAGTATAAGATAAGATTTGTGGCTGGTTGCTGTGTCCGGAGATGTTTGAGGACGAAGAAGAACAGAGACAACGGTGACTGTAGACGTGAAGCGTACGTAAGCTGGCGTTAGAATGTTTGCATCGAAACTCGACTGCACGTCGCTGATCAGCGGAGATGCAGATGCAGGGGTGAAAGACGTTGCCCAGGTGCGGTAGAACGTGGTAAGACGGTTACGCTAGGCCGCAGCCGAGTTAGCGTAGAAGCTTGGACAATCGACCAAATTTCATGACTGGGTAAACAAGAGCTGTTTGGGTTCATTTACTTGAACTATTCTTTCTCTCACTCGATAACTACACGCCCGACGCGCCCGAACACGAGACTCTGCATCCAAGCGCTTCTTCCCACATCCACGACGGCGACTTCCCGCTAGGCAACGCAGCTGCCCGCCCCGCTCGCTTCTACCACCCGCCGACACCCCACTGACGACCTCGGAGCACACGAGCTCTTCACACCACCCTACGCGCACCATGTCGGGCGAGTTGGATATTGACTTCACGCGCCGAAACAAGAAGCCGCGCCCGCTATCGGAGCACGAGAAGGAAAAGCTGGATGAATTTGTCGACGCGATCCATTACTCGGCGAGGTGGGTTGTCAACACAAGAGGCGGTCAGCGCGTTTTCTTTACTGACCGCGAACACAGATACTCGGACGACGCATACGAATATCGCCACGTGCAGCTGCCTAAGCAGATGCTAAAGGCTATCCCAAAAGACTACTTCGACGGCGCGCGAGGCACACTGAAGCTGCTATGGGAGGAGGAATGGCGGGCACTGGGCATCACACAGGTACGCGTGGTCTAACTCCAGGCTGCAACATATATGCTGACTTGGGAACAGAGTCTGGGATGGGAGCACTACGAGGTCCATGAGCCAGAACCTCACATTTTGCTTTTCAAGTACGTTGTGTCAGTGCATACACCGCGCGCTGCAAGCTAATCCTCCAACAGGCGACCGATCAACTATCAGCCTCCCATGCACTGATTCAGCATCAAACCGCGGCGCAGCCAAAGGTCTCCTCCACGTTGACTGAACACGCGCAGTAGCTGCGCACACCACCACGGCACACGAGACGGCCTATTCGCGATACCTTCTTTATCCATTTCCAGCGAGGCGCGTTAAACATAACGACGATATGATTACGGTGGTATGATCAATGCGCTGGGGTTGTAGGTTTACGACCGGGTCGAAAGCGCGTCTCTATATCCATTATGATAGGGTACCCGAAGCCCACAATTGTACATATGGCCGAGGCAGGAGGGGTAAGGAGTACTGGACATTGGGCAAGATAATATGGATTAGGTATATGGCTGTTAGTTGCTACGAGGGTTTATGATAGATCCATAGCTACCTCACCTGGTCCAAATCTGATACTTGTTGAAATGATCTTATTGCACCAGAGTGCCACGGAAAGCGCAACTTGACGTATGCATACTCATACGGACCGAATCTAGCGCGTCCCACACCCTCCTCACTTTCTGGTCTACCCACATGTCAATCTGGGACCCTGCGTAAGTTTTTCTTGACCTGTTTACTTGTGTTTACTTGATGGGGAAGAGAATCTTGAGTCAACTCCAACAGCGAACATATGCGGACAGGCCAACATCAAGCACAATGGCAATACCTCCATGGCCTCCGGCACTGTCCTCGGACGTGAGAGCAATATGCTTGTAGTCGCTCCGTGCTGGGTAGCGTCCGTTGCGGCCATCTAGAAACAGGGATATTACCACCATGTCAATCTAGAACCTGAAGAAGTAATTCAATGTATGAGTATATCTTGAAGATCAATCAGCCCGAATTCAACTTAACGGTATATTGTCGGTCTCAAGTAAGCTAGTGGCAAGGAGATGCTGACTGTAGATTCACGACAAATTGAGTGTTCGTCATCCTACACGTATTCCTGCAGCGGTGGCTAAAAATTGACATTGTAGGCTTAGGCTTCGTCTACGATGTGTTGGCACTTCTGTTACCTGGGCATTGTCAAGGTAGTCCTGCCTCCTGTTATGTGCTCAAGCAGACACTACGTAAGAACTCCAACGGCTAGTAAGCAGGTTTTAGACTACTGAGTCAAGGGCGCTCGTATACATCCAGTAGAACTGCGCTGAGAAAAGACTAGACTGACTCTTCAGAGGGCGCAAGATGTAGTCGTGACGACGGAGTGAATGATTCACACTCCGGAGAAAAGCGGCCCGACTTTCCCTGAGATGTCATCAGCCTGGGCAGAATCCACACACTCTAGTCTCTCACATGCGGATCTGCGCTTAAACATCTCGTAATGTCAACCACGAACCCATGGCCTTTCAAATCTACATGCGGTTGAGCGGACGGATTTCTCTCCGCTATTTAGGCCAGTCGCATCAAGCGGGCGGTGAGGGGAATATTGCGATCTGACTTTCTTTACGGGCCTTTCGACAACGACTGCCAGTATTCGGAGGAGGATATATCGTTCCGTTGTTGAGAGATTAAACGGTAGTTTAAGCGAGGACGAATGCGGAAGTACTGAGCGTGGTGCTGGGTATCCATCTGTCATCCCGCAGCATCGCAACCCAAGTCTGAGGTCGTTGGCAGTGCGAGGCTAAGCCTGCGTTTTACGTACACTGGCGTAGATCGCATCCGATTTTCCAGCCTTTTTCGGTCTTGGGAGGTTTGGCGGCGCCGCGGTTCTTTACCAACCTCCCTGAATCGCGTCAACGGCGAAAAGTGCTATGACATCAACGGCAAGATGCAACGGCAAGATGTAACTCGTTGACTAGGATTGGCGGAGATTTTCGGGTCCTGCGCACTGCCGGTGGTCGGAGCGGAAAGCGTTTTGCCTGAAGTGCGAGCGGTGAGAAACGAGACCAGGGGCAGAGCGGAGCGGAGATCGCTATCGAGGGTCCTATGCTAAGTAGGGCAGTAGGGCTTGTGGAGAACACGCGACACGTGCGGAGGCCGTTCATACCATAACCATGGATACTGGCAAGGTCGGGCGAGCTGCCTCGCTATGAGGCGACTCGTGAAAACCTCGGAACGTGGCAAAGTCTAGATCCATCACATCGTGCCATGTGCTGTCGAGGCTGCACAGAAGAAAAATTCGGCGGTGCAACTGTCAGCTGCAAGGTCCCTCCAACGGTCGTCAACTGTTTACAAGTGCTAGGCGAGAGATAATGATGCGTAGCCGTGGGTGACGTGCATGCGCCAATACTAAAACTATGGAGTATGGTAACGAGTACATAAGAGTAATTCCTCTAGACAGTTAAACTGGATCCTGTGTAGTACACACGCACAGATAAGGAACAGCTGGAGTAATGGAAAGATCACATTATTCAGGTGGGGGAAGCCATGCACGGCAGCCATTGGCCCACCGCAAAGTCCTTATCTCTCGGCTGTACGTAAGATAGAATGCAGAAAGCCGCTAGAGCCCATCCAGCTTACCTCCAAGCAACATCCGTGCACCGTGCATCTTGAAACCCATCCCGAGCACATGTCTGCCACAAAAGACTCTCGCAGCGCGCTCTCCAGCATCACTCCAGTATATACGACTGCCACCCCCGATTATGCGCCTGCTCTCTCCCCACACAGGGTTCTAGGTCTCCAAGCTCCAAGGCCAGGCTTATCCCGCCATCCCGCCCGCCTCCGCCCATCCTCTACTTCTTTCGTAGACCTTCAATGACGGCGCGAACCATCAGTCACCTCATACTCCTCGCCGCCGTTACCGGCAACCTAGGGCCCTAAGTAGGACTCGTCTGACTCTCCATTGGATTACCCAACTGGATTTGCATTTCCGGGATATCTCCCATATACCGATTGAACTACCTATCTCCCACGCGATAAGACCTGTCACGAACCCTGCTTCCGATAGCGAGATATTTGTACCCTGATTCGGAAACTAGCCAACGGGCCGTAGTCTATCATAGCCTTATCGCACCCTTCCACCACGCCAGCTAGCCATGACGGCAGTAGCAATGCAGCAGCCGGCCATGGGCCCACGTCCTGTTGTCTCTATAGCACCAGCTCGTCCTCGCACGATACAGAAGTCACCATCCAGCAAGGAGAGCTTGAGCAAGCCCACCTCCAACAACGGTCCAGTATCTAACATCCGCTCACGGAGGGAACGCCCTTGTGACGCGTGCCGAAGGAGGAAGAGCCGCTGTGTAATACACGAGGGCGCTGCTTTGTGTGTCTTGTGCGAGTTCCACAAGCAGGAGTGCACCTTTGTACAAAGCCCACTGCCGCGGAAGAGGAAGGTCGTTGACGGTGAGAAGAAGGACTCGCCAAATAACACCAAGAAAAGGTATGTTTAGGCCACCCAGTTACTGCTTCACGTTGTATTCCACGGCTCGCGTAGATATATCACCTCCGTTATCTGCTATTCCTCTTGCGTCACGCTACCAGGTCACGTGCGCACGTGTAGCACTCCATGCTTTTTCCATCCCGCATGTGGTCGTGGCACCGGGAGCTGTGGCCCTCGCCAGGCGTCCTGGTTCGTCGGCGTGTGGTTGGATGTCGTGCTGACATCCTCTGGCAGATCCGTCGACTCAGATCCTCCGCCACTAGCACTATCAACACCCACCATCACAGCAACCGCGCCAAGTCCTCCACCACCGCAACCCTCACTGTCTCAAATAGCGAGTCTGCACTTGCCTCAATTTGGAGAAACACTAGGACTGCAGCGACGCCAACATAGCAGATACATCGGTCTGAGTTCTCCGTTCGATTCACTGCTTATTGGCCTGTCACAGTTCGATACCCGTAACGAGTCGACCTTCGACCTTGGTACGCTTCGACGTGTGAACGATCATGAATGTTTCATTATGCTACCTGACGAGAACACACAGGACTTTGCCGGCGAGTCTGAGGCGTTGGGTCAGGTCGAGCAGCTTGTGCACCCACACGGCCCTGCTTTACTAGATCTATACTTCCAAGTAGTACATCCAAACTACCCCATCATACAGAAGCATCTATTTGTCGAGCGATATCGCCGAGGCGATCGAGGCTTCTCACCAGCCCTGTTGGCTGGCATGTACATCCTGGCGCTCAACTGGTGGTCTCTCGACCCCAAGCTAGCAAACTACTCAAGACCTGATGCAGCGCGGCTAGAAGCGATTGCTATGAAGGCGCTCACACTAGCTATGGAGCGCCCCAAACTGTCGACGATACAGGCTGGCTTGTTGTTGTTGCAACGTCCTGAAGCGGACTCTTGGAGCTTGACAACACAGCTGGTGGCTATTGGTCAAGAACTAGGCCTGCATCTCGACTGCTCATCATGGTCAGTTCCTCTCTGGGAGCGTGGCTTGAGGAAGCGCATCGCATGGGCGTTGTACATGCAAGACAAGTGGAGCTCACTCATCCACGGCCGGCCATCGCACATCTTCAATGCCAACTGGGCGGTGAAGCCGATTACAGAAGACGATTTTGTCGAAGAAGGAGATGGATACGAGACGCGCCAGGAAGAATCAGAGGAGGAGCAGGCAGAGAGCCACCGAGGCCGGATACTGTTTGCCCAAATGATTGGGCTCACGCAGATCATGGCTGAAGTCATGGACACATTTTACACCCAAACGGCGATCCACGACTTTGCGAATGCAGGGAGAAAGTCAACCGAGTTGATCCTCGCACGCGCCAAGCCCGTACAAATCAAGCTCCGTCAATGGCACGAGAAGCTACCCGCAGAGGTCAAGATGAACGTCCCCGAGAAGGGCAAGCTCACTTCGACGGGGTATCTGCATCTTGCGTACTTTGCGACGGAGATCACGCTCCATAGGCGCATTGTACAGTCTCTCGACTCCACCAATCCCGACTCTTACGGTCTCTTCATGTGCCGCAACGCCGCGAAGACGCGACTGATCTCTGCTATGGATTTTGTGAACCGTCTGAAGCCGGAGCATTTGCAGGGCTTCTGGTACTTTGCTTCCAAGGTCAACTTTACGCTCATCGGCACCTTTGGGTCGCTGCTATGGGCTACGGCACCCGCCAAGGAGGAAGCTGAATTCTACAAGCTCAGGCTATGCGAGTACCGCTGGACGCTTTCCGTCTCTTCCAAGCGAGCGGACTTCCTCGAGTACGCCGTATCGATGTTGGACGCAAGTCGCGCCATGCTCAACAACCTGGCAGAGAAGCCCAGCCTCGCACAACAAATTAGTAGTGCTGGCGTTCCGCCCGCGGCGCCCCCACGGCAATACAGTTCTTTTGCCAATATGGGACCGCCGCAGAACCCGAATGGAGCGGGCCGGTACGAGATGGAAGATGTCGACATGGGCGACGACAACGATCTGAGAAGGATGTCATCAGGTGAAAGCTTCGAGGGCTTTAATGATGGATCTCAATACGGCAGTCGGCCGCATACAGCTGGTAACTCGCCTCGCTCAATGTGAGTGGTTGATGCCAAGGGGCTCATAGTATATCTTTGACGACTCGCGAGTTTGTCGTACAAGTTTCAGGAAGGAGTCTTGTGATGTTCAGCGATTAAGCGTTCTTTTCATGGTGGGATGGTGGGCGTTATATAGGCACGCCTGGGGCTGCCACAACGGTGCTCTAGGATTGCGCCAAAATGGCGCCATATCGCGACAGACGGCACTGGGATGCTCCACGGATTCGCTCTTCAGCGACTGTTAGTCACGATTTGATGTTCGATGATAGTATAGACCGCCTTCTGGATATAGGGTATTGACACCAAGAATAACTCATTGTTACGCTGCCGCCTTCCGGCGATGCAAGCAAACTCGGCCTTTTTTTGAGACAGCATGCACGTGCCGAGTGAAACAAGCAAGTATTGAGCTGACATTGATGTAACAAGAATGCAACCTTTGAGAGTAATCTGACTGTTGCTGTGGCATTTTGAGTTGGAAAAGGGCTGTGCCTGCCGTTGCCTGAGTATTGTTACTTCAGGGTTCGGGCAACAGCTGACACGCCTTGAGCGCGTTGCCTGCGCCTCGAACCCCGCCCATGATCCCTCAACGCTCTCATCACACATTGATCTGTTCACGACCACAACTGTCCACAGGTGCACAAGGAGTGTTCTCGATATCGCAATCAAAGTTCAACAGTAGAGCTAGGTAGGCGAAGGACAATGATGATCGCGTGCACAAGCCCCATACACGCACACCGCATTCTCTCACGTCCAGACAGCGCGCCGACGCATAGAACACGAGCGATTCTCACCCCAACACCTCCGCGCCATATCAGACCACCCTGAAGGCGTTCACAGTCTGACCCGTCCTTCGGTGAAAATGCAAAGGCGTGCGGGTAGGACCTGCGCTTCAAGCCGCCCAAACAGGTCGCTTGGCAAGCCCCCGTTCAGCCGCACTTGGACAATGCGGTGGGCGCATTGGCGACATGGGGAATTAGGCGTCCGTCATGGGCATTCGTTGATCGGCTCATTCGCGATGTGCGACTCGATGAGGATAAAATAGAAGAAGCTGCGCTGCCTCATTGCTCCATTGCCTGAATGCAGCGATCGTGGCTTGGAACCGGTCAGCTTCGTCTTTTGTGCTGCGTGTATTTGTCTTTTTGCTTGCCCCTGAGTGTCATATAACGACGGACGTCCTGCGCGCTTGCCAACTGTTCAGCCTTGGTATCTGATCGGCGTTCTTGTATTTGTTCATACGCAATCCTCCTTCCTGTATTCGACATTGCGCCTTACAGACCACCGGCTTTCTGTTATTCTCTTCGTATTTGCCCACACAAACTTGCCTCCTGCCATCATGGTCAACGACAACACCGCCTGGAGACGACGGCTAGTGATCTGCTGCGACGGCACATGGCAATCTAGCGTCAGCAGCAAAGACAACATACCCTCAAATGTTGCCAGGCTCTGCCGCCTGATCGCCCGTGTTGGCACGGACAAGAACGACGCCTCGAAGAAATTCCATCAGATCGTGTACTATGACTCTGGGATAGGAACCGGGAATCTCAGTACCTCTGAGAGGCGACGACAAGGCGGCACAGGAGCTGGTCTCGCGGAGAACGTCATCGAAGCCTACAACTTCATTGTGCAAAACTACGAGCCAGGCGATGAGATCTTCTGTTTTGGGTTTTCGAGAGGCGCCTACACGGCGCGTGCGGTTGCCGGACTGGTTTCGGATATCGGTGTGATTGCACCAGTCAACATGCAATTCTTTCCGGAGCTATATCGTCTGTATCAAAGGAATGAAGAAGGTGTTGACTTCCGTGATACGGATGAATACAGATGGTTCACCAAAGGCAAGCTCAGCGAGAAGGGTCTGCAGATGGAGAAAGAGGGCGTAGATGTCAGGAACATCGACTGGCGTGATCTCAAACTGCTGGCTGAAGTATGGGAGATTCGACCGCATGGTGAGCTTGCTGTCAGCGAGGGTAGCAGGAAGGTGAAGGTGGTTGGCGTGTGGGATACGGTTGGCTCGCTGGGTGTACCTGATCTGATTGGTATTGATCTGGCGTGGTCGAGGACGAAGTATGGGTTTCACAACGTCGAGCTGACGGAGAGTGAGTTTGCGATGGTGTGGAAGCGTGTGATTCTGGCTAACAATTTGTAGATATCGAGCATGCATTTCAGGCGTTGGCTTTGGATGAACGTCGGAGGGCTTTCCGCCCGACTCTCTGGTACATTCCCAAGAGTCTGGTCGACGATCCCGACAGACCAACACCGGAGCTGAAGCAGGTTTGGTTTCCTGGCGTTCACACCAATATTGGCGGTGGTTCACAAGACGCTTTCGGTGATATGAAGGGAGATTCGGAAAACATCTCCACAGCAACCCTCTGCTGGATGCTTCAAGTCATCTCCCCTTATCTTACCATCGACCGCCGTGCCTTCCAGCTATCCATGGACCAGTACACGCGCTGGCTATTCCGACTCCGCTTTGCCTGCACCTATCACCACCAGAACATCCTCCAAAAAGCGTGGAACCTGCTCCCAACAATCTCCATTCCAGGTATCGGCCGCGACACGCTCAAAGCCCCGCCGCGTTCTCCACCGCACTCACACACCAACTTTGACTTCAGCTGGGGTACAGGCCCCCTCGTAGACTCCTACAGCGGGATATACTACTTCATCGGATCATGGCAACGCATGCCCGGCCACGAAGAAGTCGAGTGTTACAACGAGGACACCAAAGCGCCGAAATGGACCAGACTCCGTGATCTGGGCGATACAAACGAATACATTCACCCCATCGCCTACTACCGCAGTCTCGTCCGCGGATGGGACAAACACTCTCCGCTGAAGCATGGCTGGAACCGAGGTAACTGGCGCACGAAAGAGGATGATACGGCAAGGTTTTGGTGGTACAAAGATGGTGAGCAAGAGAAGGGTGCGATCCCCGAGTGGATCATGATGCCGAATGATTCCGTGGAAGAGTACAATTACGAGAGAATGTGGTATAATAAGTGTGAGGAGGTTGCGGGCATAATGGATAAGGTGGTTGGCAAGGAGGATTTCCGCGGCAAGGGGTTCTTGGAGAATTTGGACAAGGAGATTGATCTAGGGGTTGAGGGAATGCCAAAGGATGTTGCGCCTTGAGAGGGAGGGAGGGTCGCGGAAGACAAGGAAGAAACCGAGTGAGTTTGCCGCATACATTGGGTCAATATCAACAGACTACAAAATCTGACGTTGATGTAGGCTTCAACGTCTTGAGATTTTGCCCTGATTGAGATGGTGTGGTAGATGAAGTGGGTGGTAATGCGGTCGGATTGCGAATTGTGGGAGGCAATATTCTTTGAGGAGCTGGTCTCTTGAGATAATGTACTCAATTCGTTATGGTAGAGGAGTACAACAGCGTTGAGGAAAACATCTAAACACTTATATCACCAGCCCGACTGATCTTAACCAGAGGTACGCACATACGTGCAATTGACCTAATAGCATACATAGGAAATTTCAAAGTTACCTCTAAACACCTCAAGAATCAAGTCTCTTTGGGTAATAAACATATAACTATCTAACGGCAAAGTATCACAAATAATTGCAAGATACGGCTGTCAAAACTTTGCTGCATAGGTAAAATGCAGGGAAATGCAAGACAATGCAAGCAACATTTAAGAACTAAAAACAACGTTACTTCAACAGAGAATGCGCGCAGATGACCTAGAAAGTCAGATTCGCAAGATGTACTCTGCTCTTATAACATCACGTTGTAACCTGTAAGAACAGGAGCGACAAGCAGCACACAGTGGTAAAAAAAAGTTATAGTGGACAAGTGGGTGATCTTGCATATTTTAGCGAGTGGGCTCGACTTGTAGAGTGAAGTCAGCCTGAAATACCGAAACCCGGACCTCCCGGAGGACATGAAGGATGATTGTAGACACATGACGTTTGTAATATCTCTTCTGTACTCAAGATCGCATGTTGTAACCTTCAAAAAAGGAGCCAGAGAGGGCATCAAGGGGCAAAAAATGGACGGGCGGGTGATCGAAACCCGGACCTTCCGCAATTTGTGTAATTCACGCCCTTTCGAGCACAAGAAATGCAAAGCGGACGCTCTACCACTGAGCCACACGCCCAAGATGTATTGAGTCTTATGGAGACGTTGATGACAAATATTGGTGAAATCTAATCTATATTTCAAATCTTTGGTGGTATGGCGCTACCGCCTGCTTCGGGTTAGCGGCACGTGGATCTTCCCGACCACGTTCCGCAGGCGATCGGAAGCGTGCAACTGTCAGGGTTCACAGCCACGCCTTGGCGCAACCCGGAACCTCGTCGTCAGCACCGAACATACCCACATCCTATCACAGTAAACAACACGTCTTCACTATCGTTCCGCCCCGATTACCTCCTCATCACTCAAACATACACTCCGTAATATAGCGACAATCGACAACCTGAATTGACCGCTCGTCTATCTCTCATCGCCTTCCCGCAAGCTGTCAATAGCTTTGCAAACAAACAGATCGCATTCGCAACAACAACCGCCACGATGGGGTCACTAGGCACATATTTCCTAGATGTCGTCTATTCCTTCACAAATTGCATGGTTTGCTTTCCCAGCTCACCACAGTTGAAGATCAACAGTCGGAGTTTCAAGATATTACGGCTGCTGGGCGAGGTAAGTTGTGATGTCTCCAATGGACTGCATTCACTTTACTCATCGCAACACAGGGTGGCTTCTCATATGTATACCTCGTACAAGACAACTCGAATCAACAACTCCTCGCCCTCAAGAAGATCCGATGTCCCTTCGGCCAAGAAAGCGTGAGCCTGGCGCTCAAAGAAGTCGAGGCCTACACACTCTTCTCGCCGCATCCAAACATCATACACTCGATCGACTACTCCGTTGAGACCGACAAGTCAGATTCATCCGCGAAGACCGTATACATCCTCCTCCCGTACTACCGTCGCGGCAACCTTCAAGATATGATCAACGCGAACCTGGTCAATCACACAAAGTTCCCAGAGCGAAGACTCATGGTGCTATTCCTAGGTGTCTGCAAAGCGCTCAAGGCAATGCATCAGTACAAGATCAAGGGTGGGCCCGGCGGCGCGAAGAGCGAGGGCAAGGCGAAGAAGGTTCGGAGGGACGCGAAGAGGGCGGACGCAGAAGCTGCGGAGACCATGGAGATGCGCCCGAGCAGGCGAAATCGCGATCATGACGAGGACGACGAGCAAGAAGCAGAAGGACTGCTAGAGGATACAGAAGTCACAGCGGCGCACGAAGGCATTGCGCCCGGCGGAGAGAGGGCGTACGCGCACAGGGACATTAAGCCTGGTAAGCACTGCATTTATTACACAGTCGCGCATTCTGAGACTAACACGCGTAGGAAACATCATGATAGACGACGACGGCCAAACACCCATCCTCATGGACCTCGGCTCCCTAGCACCCTCCCCAACACCCGTAACATCGCGCTCCCTCGCCCTCCAAATCCAAGACACCGCCGCCGAACACTCAACCATGCCATACCGCGCCCCCGAGCTCTTCGACGTCAAGACCGGCTCTGTCATCGATACCAAGGTCGACATCTGGTCGCTCGGATGCACGCTCTACGCATGCTTAGTCGGCAAGAGCCCCTTCGAGGCTAGGTCAGATGAGACCGGTGGTAGTCTGAGCATATGTGTTTTGGGTGGTGACTGGAGGTTTCCAGATGAGGGTATGCAGAGGGGCAAGCAGAAGGCGAACCCCGAGGATGCTATCACGGACAGCGTGAAAGAGGTGGTCAGGAAGTGTCTGAGGTTGGAACCGAGTGAGCGACCGGATGTTGATGAGCTCATTGAGATTGTGGAGGGTGTGCTGAGGGAGCTGCCGGAGGATGGCTCGGACGATTAAGTGGTACGACACTTGTTTGGGGTGGCGTTCTCACTGATGAGTACGCCTGGACGAGGTCATTTCTTTCCTACACGTCGTGAGTATGTCCGAAGAGATCTGGGCTTTCCATCTTTCCATCCAGTCGAGCGTATCGATACGTTTCAATATACCCTTTCACGTGTTGATCTCGTCACTTCACATCTTAATTCTGCTCTTACTAGGCGCTTCATTCATACTACATCGCGATTCAATTGACAAGCGCACGTTTTTATCGATATGGGAAAGGCCAGACCAGTAAAGGAGTTGGGTGGGGTGTCATCTCACACGTCAGTGCAGCTTCGCGTACTTTCCACATCGATATATTGTGCTGTCTTGACACACGCTGTTTGCTCTCACCTCATCGGGAGTGCCAGTGCTCTCACTCACCACAACTTTCTGCGACCCAGTCTGAGCTTTATACTCTCTCACGGATTTCCAATACGCATCCGACGTTGTGCGCTTTCTTCGTGTACTCTACGAAGCTACGTCTCCCACTCGTGGACGCGACTTCTCCCGCCACACAACGTCATGTCAACACTAAGCAGTGCGAAAAGGCGCCAGCCCGAGCGTGCCACAAAATCGCAGGCAGCGAGGCAACACATGAGTACTCGGAAGCCAAAGAACGGAATGCTCAGTGTTACTCCTAGTAGCTATTATCTCACGATGCAAGTGTGACGCCATTCAGCACGACACCTACTGACTATCTGCTATCAGAGCTAAGCGAAATGCGGAAGAATCCGATCTCTTGCGTCTACCTCCAGAAATCCGCAATCGCATATGGGGATACGTTGTCTCTGTGGAGCACGTCTACGGAGGCGACTTGATCCTCGGCCAACCTTACGACATGAAAGACTATTCAGTCCCGAGTGTTTTTTACGCTTGCAGACAAATGTACGCCGATTCCTGCTTACTCTTGTACTCTCTCAATGACTTCAGGGTCCACGATGATTCTTCTTCGGTCCGTTGGTTGGACGAAAAATTGCCACAACAACTGGCCGCATTCAGGCGGATTACTATCGCTTGTTCTGACAGCCATGCATTATGCCTCCAACGATTCCCTGGCTTGATATCGGTGCGTGCTGTCTACATCTGCAACCGACGCCATGTCGACAACACTACAGAAGGTCAGAGTGTCATTGATACATTGAAGAAGATATCGGGTAAAGATGGACTGGAGGTTGTTCTGAAGGATATGGAGAGCTTCGCAGGTATGAGATTTCGATGATTTCAGATCGTTGAAACATCAAGGATACTGCAGCTGTTCCGAGAAAAGGCGAGGCTTACTGCACTTCTGGATATCTTCCTTTCTAAATGAGCATACGGGCCCAGATGAGCAAGAGCAAACGGATTGAAGCGAGGTGAGTAGACTCATTCGAGACCATAAAGGCATGTCGAGTCCCGTCGAGGCTCATGATTCGGTGCAGTTTGATCTTATCTTCCGCGTTTCAGTACCACACTTTTTAGCGAACCCACCCCAAAATCGAAGCCAGTTTCTTACCTTCATAATCCTTTTTATTCGAATGACCTTATTGTATAGGCAGGGTGTAAGTCTTGAAATTTGGGAGGTAGCTCATGAGCGCTAGGTACTTGCAGCACCGTGGACGGGAGGTCAAGGGCCCAGAGCATGACTTAGCTAAAAACACAAAGCTGCTACGGACCCAAAGTCTCTTCACTCCGCATCTGCATCTTCTTTTGTCAAATTCTTAAATATCAGCGCCCTCGGCGACATAGTCAGTCTACGGAAATTTCGCGGCCAGTCAACAGGCTCTACCGGTGCCAGTCATTAAGTTCATCAGAACTATACGAGGCGGAAACACGAAAAAAACCAAGCCCAAACCCGAGACCTGCACTACCGAGATAACGATCCGGAATAAGAGGCACGGCTATTTGCTATCGGTTCGTCGCCCACAGGACGATATTGTAGACGTGACACCATTCGGCAAATACAAGGCGATGTAAGTAAAGTCGACATGGCCTCCAGCACAATGCAGCCCTCTCAGGACAGGATCAAATGCTAGTGATTCAGCACCGAGAGAAACATGCGGGTCTCATTTTTGCTCCTCCTGCCTCGAGAGTTGCGGGATCATGACTGGGAATATGTCCTCGGAAACTACATCATCTTCAACACTCAACCCGAAAGGCCGCTCGTTATGGCCCATGACTCAGGCGATCATATAAAACACCCCCTAGCTATCCTACGCGTCTGTCGTTCGACATACACGGAAGCGCGCTTCATCCCCTTCTCCATCAACAATTTCTAGTACAGGCCTACACACCCGCCCATGCCCAGCGATGTAAGCGATTGGTGGCGGAAGTTGATTCCCGCACAGTTCAACGCCATTCGTACAGTTTCGATGTTCCTCGGAAGAGACATTACCGATACTGATTCCTGCAAGCGGAGGCTTTGGCGCCTTTGATGGGCTTGAGGACGATTGTGTTCAATGTTTATGCGGGTTACACGGGGAGTTGGAGAGATGACACTGATGATAGGTTCCAGTTGATGAAGAATAAGCTGATGGAGAGGCTTGAAGAAGTACTGGAAGCAGATGGAGTGACGGTTATCTTCAACATGTGATAAAGTAGGTGGATGTATTTACCGCGGTGGAGTACGTCCACTAGGGATGATGAGGCTAAAACGTCGTGTAGTCAACAACCAGTCCCTTTTCTCCTTCCTCAACGCCTCATGGATGACTAGTTTTCAAACACACCCTTCGTATCCCCGGTGCTCTCCCCGCAGAGATCCCCTCCTCCAAGGTCATTTTCGACACATTCAACAGATTCTCGATCCCCGCACTTACCAAGATCGCTAGGAACTGACAGCTATAGAAGTGGGACGCGCCAGTACGGCTTCCAATGCATCCGGGGTGAGAGTACTCTAAAGTCCTGTTGTCCTCGTCTCCATGCGGTCTAGTCAGCCAGCAATGGTGTTGCTATCTACTTGGTACGACGCTAATAGCCGAGCCCGCAGTTTAGTATGCGATAGTCAAGACCGTTTGAGCAATCTTTGGCGAACAAGTGGGCTCCTGTGACGCATTTGCGTTGTGTCGATTGCATGTGGTGTCGAATAGACAGTTTGGTGCCTCTTCTGTTCAACTTCCACCTGCCTCTTTAGTATTCAACGAAAGAGGGGATGCGCCTTTAGCTTACACTGAGGTCCAGCCCTGGTTCGAGCTGGTCCTTTTTGGCACCTGGCACAATGCACGTTGTCGTACCCAGGTAGATGGATACGATCGGATGACCCCGTACCTGTTCTATGGCATGATATTTGGAAATCATCACCGCAACCGGCCAAGCTTTGCGTAGTAGAAGGCGCGGGCCGCATATGGCAGCGGCTACGGAAGGCATTCCGGATCGCTGACCACCAATGGAATCTTCAAGCGTACTCTAGCTCGTTGTGGCTGATCTCAGTATCGCGCTGTACGAGAATGATTACTTTGACCTCGAAATGCACCTTCTATGGCAGGCTAGTTCTGTAGATGTCTGCATGTGGGCTATGACGAACGGCGCAGTGATGATTCGTGCGTTCGACAAATCGAGCAATATTGAGGTCTGTACGTTTCGCAATGTATACCTTTTGGGACCCTTGGGCGTGACATACTAACTTGCTCACAATCCAGTGAGTTCGCGGCGTGTGGGTATTTCTATCTGGGTGAGCGGTCGTGAACGCAGCCTTAGTATAAATATCCTTCTGTCCAGCCCAACTTCTCATCGTCGCAACAAGCAACTCTTATCCAAGAACCTTTACTTAGTCCCCTTGATTTCCAAACCACCACAAACATGCGCTTCAACTCCATCATCGCCGCCGGCGTCATGCTCTCGGGAGCTGTCGTCTCCGCCGCCGAATGCAACTGCTACGGTCTCTGCACCCCCGGTCAAGCCGGATCTCGCAACTCGCTCTACGCTGCTCGTCAACACGTCTGCGGCGACGGACTATACAAGAACGATGGCGGATACAAGGTTCCGGGTGGTGGTTACCTCTCTTGGCCTGGAGGCTTTGACCAACAGAGATGCTGGGACGCGTTTGAGAATATTCTTAACCAGTGCCGTCCCGAGGGCGCAGGCCTTGGTAACCATTGTGGGTCGTACAACTGGTACGGAAAACTATACAAGGTGGCAGGATGTAAGCTATCTCCCTAATCTGATCTGTTCAACCTTGGGAAGTCCTTTACTAATGTTTCTTTTGCGATACAGGCGCTTAGTACGACCAAAAGGCAACAGGATACCTCTTGCTGCAATACGCATCTACTGAAGTCGAATTCATGAATACATTATCGAGGGGAACTAGAGATGTATACAATCGTTATGTTACATAAGACGTCTCAAATCTATTGAACAGTATCAATGAACTCCAAAATTATGCTTTACCGCTTGTTTGATGAAAGGTATTGCTGCTCTTTTGCAATACAAGACACACAAGACACACGAGACGGGGCGTTAGTACTTTGGAATGCCCTCCGTCATCCGGCATGTAATAGCTAAAATCTTCGCTTTGGAGAAGACATTCATTTAATATATTACCAGTGTCATCAAAGACGACAATGTGGTCTCCAGAGTGTAAAAGCAATGTCGCAATAGTGGTAACGAAGGAAAGTCATCGGGGTGTACTCATCTCCTGCCCGACCATACGCCCCGAGTACCAAAAGTATTACGCTCCTCATCTAGTCGTCACCAATCAGATCTTGATCCCTCGAGCGCCAGAGGCGTGACTGGGAGGGGTAGATATCATCTTAGATACAATCGTGGTAGCCGCGCTTAAACACAACCTTGACACCGAATACCACTCGCTTCACATGGTTTTCTAAAATTACCTTGGATCTTTTCAACAGCGGTGTACGCTTATACTCCGGTATCTCTGTATCGAAACTAAGGGTGACCGCTTGGAGGTCAGAGAAAGCTCTCAAACCTTCCAGCCTTCCTACATCGGAGTCTCCAGTATCTGATTCAAATATCCCAAGATGGATCATAACAGTGAATGAGATGTATCGGATGCTCTACAACTGCGCTCCGTGAAACAGAGTTTTGCATTCATCCAGCGAAGATATGGGGAAGTACCAGTACTTGTTGGTGGGAAAGGGAAGCAATGCTGTCTCGTTATAGATCTGACGGCAGGTGGCCTGAAGACCCAGGAATGATGGAAGGCAAGGACGTGCGAGTGGGGAAGCGTCATGTCCGATGAGGACTTGAGGCTTCCAGCAGGCGCCGCTGGGTTTAACTCCAGGGTCGAAACGTTCATTCCACAGGAAGACGTTCAAACCACTGTTGACGTAGGTGAAGATCTTGTTGCGCACTTCGGCCGGAAGACGGAGTAGAGGTGAGGTAGCGCTGTTTCGTTGGGTACTTGAAGACGTCAGTATGTAGCAAGACTACTCAATGAAATGCAGCTTACATGGCCATAACATCGGGCGTACGTGGTGTGGCATCCAGGATACCGTTCTCGTGGGGGTCGTGCTGAAGTGTTGTTGTAATATTTTTGCGAGTAACGAGTAGAAACAGTGTTGGAGAGTTCTAATCTATCCCGTGGTGACGGGTGATACGCTAATGCTTTACCCGGGTGAGAGACGATGTCTATACCTAGATAGGCTTAGATTATGATGAACAGTGAAGGTGAAGACACTCAGGACCCACTTGAGCAATCTTGTAAGATCTGCGCGTACGCGTTACGTAGCGATACGTGCAAATTTGAGAAGGATATTAGCACACTCGAGAATATCTCGTTTCATTTCGAGACAAGAGATACACCAATTTGATATGGTATGGAGACAAACAACTACGATGACTTTGATTAAATGTGACAAAGGAGACCGTCCACTTAAGCAGCCTAAACGTTTGGTGCTCGCTAATTCTTATCTTATAATAGTACCTGAACCCCTTTAATCCCACTCATCAACAGGCTCGCCAATATTGAGCCAACGTGCATCTCAAGGGCGTACATCGGAGTCACTTGACCGACGAAGCTCGAAATCCAAGTCAACACCCTCCGGCACAGCCTCCAGAAATATGGGCTCCAAACTTGCCTGTATGCGCGCGAAGGTGGGATTCTCTATCCACCGAGCTATGCTGTATGGGCCTGCACGGACGCTGTCCAGTTTGATCAACACAACAATACGGATGTATTTAAGCCTCGTTAACAGACGAAGATTCTGAAACCGGGCAGGGTCGAAATTGCCCGTTGCAGAAGGCATGTCCACATTCTCGGTAACGAAGAAGACGAGCTTAGTGATGGAATGAAATTGGATTGGTAGAAGGCGCTTCCTTAGAATCTGGAGGGCAAGGTCATCCAAGTACCAGAAATGGTTGAGGCCAGAGAATGGAAGCATGGCAGTCTCGGTGTAGATCTGCCGGCAGATTTGCTGTAGCGATACGAAAGGGTTGCTCCTCCCTGGGACAAGGAACGGTGTAGTCTGCAGCATGAACTTGGTCTTTAGGTCATAGTGGGTGCGCTGACCGTATCTATCCATGATGGTCAACCTACCCTCATCGCGAGTTTTTCGATTAGAGGGATCGCGCGACCGGATGCTGTTTTTTTATGCGTCTCGCCTCGTCATCCCTAACCGCTGGAGCGGGTATCGATATGATATGGACTTCAAACCCGCCCATCGCTTCTTTAAAAATTCGATTACGAATTTCACAAGGGAGTAATAAGAGCGGAGAAAACTGGTCGTTGCAGTGAAAGCTTGACTTGTCCACCTCGGATTGTGGTGTAGCGTCCAGCATGCCGTCCTTCAATAAGCGCACGTGCTGCTTTAGTGTAATCTGTTCATCAATTGCCTTGTATAAGCCCAACATCCGTAAGAAAGACCATAATGTGCTATCGTCTCCAGTTAGATCCAGGAGTTGGAGTGAAGCTGGTGTTGTGGGATAGCTGTATGTGTCATCGTTGATGTGAATCATTGCCAACACGTCATCAAGCAGTTCAAATCTTTCCAACGGCTCGTTCGCCTCCTGCTCTTCCCGCTGGATCTCCAATTCGTGATAATACATCGAACGCGGTTGCATTCTGGTATCGGCTCTGCTCATACTGGATCGTGTGCGTCAAGAATTAGGGTCTGTGTGTTCTCTGCGGTTGAACAAGTGCGGCGGGCTTGGTGAAAGGAAGCTTGAGTAGAGGAAAGTAACTTAAATTATACAGAGACAGAAGCCGACGCAGGTGAAAAGCACGCTTCACAGAAGGACTCCAGGATAAGCCTGCGTTATTCACCTGGAAATCGAAGACCGCAGGGAACTCGAGGGGTTTCTCCAGGTAAACTAGTTGAAAGGCGTGTTTTTGCCACAAGTTCGTCTATATCGTTAGCAGATTAAGACCTGCTTCCAAACCGCCTCGACCGCGCCGTGATTGCATGTCGAATCCCAAACGTCATATGCCGCAACTTCGAGGACTCGTTGCGTCCCCGTATATTTTACTCGCAGTCTCCGGCCAACATTATACTTGTCCTTGCTCTTTTGACAACGCAGAAGAAATGAAGAATAGAGTGGACCGCACAAAAAGAAATGGCAAGCCTAACAACACGATGGGAAAAGTAGCGAGAGGATCGAACAGTTCGCTTTCACCCCGTCCAAGAAATGGAAGAATTGAACACGTATCCAAGCATCTCCTGTAGAGAAGAACGGAAGTAAAAACAACCTAGAAGTCTACATTCCCTTGGGATTCTGCCAGCGCTGGTTTTTGTGCTAATGCAGACTGCGGTACACTTGTTCAGTTTGTTCCTTGTATGGGTGAAAAAAGAGATATTTCCTAGGCGAACATCGGATACAGTTGTATAGATGTGATTTTTGGTCGACAACGCGCACATTAGCGAAGAATTGGGTGGAGACGAGACATTTCCTAGGCGTCCTATGATGGACGGCACACCAGAACACATCTGAAACACGCCGGTAATTACGGTACGAATAAGCAAGCAAGGGCGAAGTTCCGCTGTCCAATTTATATGATTCAAAGGCTGCGATTGTAGGAAAATCGAAAAAGATGGAATGCGACAACAAACTAGATCCCCACCGCGAAGCCGTTAGCTGCAGGCTGCATGACATTGTTCTCCGCGTTGATCTCCGCAGTCCGGCTATCACTTCTGGTGGCTGATCGAGGTGGGGCGTCGCGGGACCCCTGCATAAACAACACCTTGCGATGGAAGACCGGGGGCTCTTGCGGTCCATATGGAAGCCTGCTGCCCATAATGTTATGGTTCCCCTTTCACCTTCCCCACCGCTTTTGGGTACATAATCTTACGCGCGTCCGGCCGCGATTGTTTACTCACAACATTTGTATCACCACAGCCATCACACCCCACTTGACCCGCCACCACAATCGCCCCGGTATACATACACACAACAGCAATTAGCTAAACAGCTACTATACAAGGCGTCATGACGCTCCGCGACACATACACCAGGTTCCTGGCGACGCCCTCTTCGGGCGCGCTGGCGGACAATGCCTCGCTCCACTATGTCACCACCACGACCAGCATCAACGACGCAACAGCCATCATCAAGCACCTGTCTGTTCAGGAGAAGCTTCTGAAGAAGACCAAGGAGAAGGTGCTGAACGCAATCGAGGGCAGCAATGGCTTGAGTATCGACGTTGAGACGACTATCGAGTTCGTCAACGGCGGCGGCGCATACCTGCCAGGCCTGGATGACAATTTCGTCACCGACCGGACTGTGACGTTCCCTATGGTATGTACCTGACTCAATCCACGTCCTCTCACCTCACTCAAAGAGGAAACCGAACAACCTGAAGCCCACATTCACGCTAGGTCTTCTATTCTGCTTAGTCTACCCCAGTGTAGTCTGCAGACCTGTTCAGGTTCTCCTTTGGGCGGGTGCGCGCCTCTCCACGCGTTTACTGACACTGACAGGTGCACATGGTTCACTTTGACAAGTCGGGAAAGATTACACAGATCCGCCAGTACTGGGACCAGGGCTCTCTGCTCAAGCAGATCGACGTCATTGGTGCGCGCTCTCGCAACTGGCCCATCCGCGACAGCAGCGAACAAATCCGCCTCATCACATCCAACGCGGCAGCTGCACAGACCGAGTCGAGCGCGTCGTCGCGGCCCTCAACATCGGCTTCACGGGGCGCAGATGAGGTCTCTATCAGCTCCCGTTCGAGGGGATCAACGAACAATGCTATGAATGACCCACACGCATCGCTCGCCCTGTTTGCGCCTCGCGAGGTTGACACGGAGGACCGGGAGTCTCGCAGCTCTGGGCCGGCAGCGCCCCGCGCGCAGTCTGCGAAGCCGCCTCCACGCGAGTACTCTGAGCTGTTCGCTGGTGCAGGGGGCGACTCACCGTCTCCTTCGCCTCAGCGGATCCCAGCCAAAGCAGGCAGCGGAAAGAACTTCAAGGCAAACCGACTGTTTGAGGAGGAAGACGAGCACCCAGTCGCCCCGATGAGCATCAAGACCAGCTCCAAGAAGTACGACCACTTCACGTTCGGCGAAGGCGAGGAGACACCCAAGGTACGAGACACTGCGCGACCATCCAAGCACGACCAGAACCGCAACAGGAACGACGCCCACTGGGACTTTGACGACTTCGCTACCCCGAACAAGTCAAAGCCCAAGACGCTTCCTAATGCCGTTCGCCACTTTGGCTGGAGCGACGATGAGGTTGGTGCTTTCTATCAGCCAGAGACGGAGGTGGTTCCATCTACGTCTCTTGCTACACAGATGAACCCCTGCTAACATATACCCACCACAGGACACCTCCCCCGTCCGCCGCCCAATCGTGCACAAAGCGCGCCCGGACCAAGACGCACACTTCGACTTCGTAGACGAAGGCACGCCCGAAGGCCAGCGCAAAGCCGCACCTACTAAGGGTGGACGCAGCAACAAGGGCCAAGGTCTCTACGAAGACCACGTTACCGACAAGACGGACGAAACTAGTGGCGACAACAGCGACGCAAGGCGTGCCCTGAACGATGTAACGCAGTCCAAGACGCAGACGCGCAACTCCATGAAGACACACTGGGGCACGCACGCCGACTCACCAGAAAACCGCGGCATAAACATTGCGGGTAATGGCATGGGCGGGCGCAAGGGCACCGAGGCCGCGTGGTCTCTCTTCGAAGAGAGCCCTGTCAAGAAGGAGAACAATAACGGTGCTGGTATCAAGACGGAGGGCGATGGCATGGGCGGTAGGAAGGGAGCGGACAAGTCTTTCTGGGACTTTTAGGCGGCGTCTCAACCGCACAACCCACGGCTGTCGTTTACAGTGCCAGCTGATGAGCGACTGTTGAGGTTTTGAGGACTGCTTATACAAGACTGGTGTTTCAGCGCCACGTTTGTGTATGAGGTTGTTGTTGGCTTGTGTATTCTAGTCATCTTCTCATTAAGCCTCCTCTGTCTGTCCGTCTCCAAGTGTCATTCTGCTTGTACAAGGCGTTTGGCATGGTGGTAGGTGGAATCGACTTGGACGCGAATGGCTAGCTAGGAGACATTGTGTCGTTACATGGCGACCAGACCTTTGACATCAGACAAGGCATGTAAGATTACAGAGACAATTCACTGAATCGTTGTCGTCAAATTTTGGTCTGATCAAGTGACCATCACGAACCAAGCATATGTAGGTATCTCAAAAGTCTAAATGTTCCAATTATTGTACATCCCACCGTTAGATAGCTGACTCGTTTGGTCTTTATCCAATCATCCAGGTTGAAAGAGCAGATCGCATACATACCAGGAATGCTACCCTCAAGACAAAGAAGCCGTCTCCTCATTCCTCGTGAAAACAATCTCAACCTCATCCCCCACCCTTCCTTTATCCATATCCCCGTCCCAAGGATCAAACGTGATATCAGCCTTCAGCCCCCATCTCCTCCCCAACCTCTTCCGCTCTTCATACGAAGTCCGCGCTCTCATACCTTCCCAAACAGCACGGAACGCTTCGCCCTCTCCTTCCCTCTCCACTTCCTGACCTTCCTCTGGATTATCGAACCAGACTCCCAAGTCGACGATACGGCGCAGGTCATCAGTCGGTTCCATAGACGCCCAGATATCCACTGGCGCATACTTGACGCGCACCTCTTGTAGCAGTGTGGACGACGAGGTACCGCTTTCATGCGCAGAGGTGAGCATGAGTAGCGCGTGCACGCAAACTTGAACCCAGTACCGTATCTTAAGTGGTAAAGCGAAGCCTGGTCGCGAGACGCTGCGACTTTGGTGTGAACCGCGGGATATAAATCTCAAAGGAAGCGTTATGCTGCTTAGGTTGAACGTGGGCGAGGCGAGGTATGTGAAGAGGGGTGTGACTTCCATGGAGACGAGGAGGTCGAGTTTCGTGGCTATATCTGCGGCGGAGGCTTCGCGAACGGGGTCGAGCGTTGGGTCGGCGAAGGGGTAATGGGTTGTGAAGCCGAAGGGGTCGTTTGCGTTGGGGGGCTGAGTGGTGGCTGGCTGGCGGAAGGATGGGTATAGCGAGGAGTTGGAAGCATCATACATATTGTCGTCGTAAGATGTGCCTTCGTGGTCGTATTCGTCGTAGTGGCCGCTGTAGTAGGCTCCTCTTATGTAGTCGACGTCAACCTCCTCCTGATCATGCTCCCAGTACCACACGTCCCGTCCTTCTTCGCGGTCAGGTGGGTAGTGTTGCAGGTTAGGCAGGTTTTCCCAATCCAGCTCTATCTTCTTTAGCCATTTCAACCATTGCCTGCCGGGGCCATTGGGTTCTTCGATCTTCTCTAGCAGCGCCTTGAGAACAAATGGTCCGCAACTCAGATAGACGGTGTGGTTCTTGAAGAGGATCTCGAGGGCTTCACGGGCGACTTGGCGGTTGAGGAGGAAGTATTGGTGGCGGGTTATGAGGAGGATGGCAGCAGCACTGGGCTTGAAGTATTTCAAGTGACGCCGTTCAATGGCCCGGTCGACGCTGAACTCTTGCGCAGCGAAAGTATAGTCATATATCTATATTGCAATCAGCCTTAGATCCAACGGAGTGGCGCTGAGTTGCGTACTTGATCGCGCAGCTCTCGTGGGAGCCTAAGGAAGGGGAAAATGTGCGATGGCACTGCATCCTCGCGTTCAACATGCTCAGCATCAACAGGCACGGCGGATGCGGTAGTGGCGTCCATGGTGCCTGCTCACAATTCACGCGTGCTTTTCGTGTTGCGAACCAAGCTTTGCCCCGCAGCACCATCTGCATCGTGACGATCTTCACGTGATGGTCGCATCGCATCGCACCACCCCGCCCGCATCTGCCCATCCCTGTCGTGTGGCGAAGCCGCGGCGCAGCTAGCACCTGGATCAGGCAGGCGCTTGACACGTACCATGGATGGACGGGCCGATTCCTGTCTGTAATGACCGTCATCTTCGTAGCGTATCCGTACCGTCGGGTCAGCAGCAAATCGTAAGGTCAGGCACGTTGGAATACCTTGGGTGCTGCGCAGAGTCTTCGAAGTATACACATCTCGTGCCAACATCGTACGGCAATCGTGCCTGAGGCAATTTTGTTACCCTGTGCCACCCGAACCGATCGAGGGACAATCATCTGAGGCTTCGGTTGGTGCCGAGGCGAAATGCTGTTGCTGGTAGTTGCACCACATCGAGGTAAGACTCCGTTCAACAACCATACTGCTCCGGTAGTCATGACCGAGATGAGCTTCCAGTGTAACTGCAATCTACGAGTAACCGTTGCAGCGCCGTTCGGACCCGGCAATTACGACTATATTGCCTTCAGGTACGCGGCCGCTGCTGTGCTGCCGAGCTTCAGGGGCCTTGCAGCCGGAATGTCACCAAACCTCAGATCATCGGAGCATGTCATTGCAATGTCCGTCTAATGATGTACTGCAAGGGAGACACGGGAGCCTTACCGACTGGTCTTGTCTGCCGATAGACTTTGAGCGCGTAACGGCCCACCTGGGGTAGTCCTGCATTGTGTTACGGTCCGCGCCCCAACAGTTCCACTTAGCGATGGATACCAGCTGCTGGCAGGTTGACACGTCCGAGTACAACATCTGTCCTTCAAGCCTGTTTCTTGGACGTCATTGGCGTACGGATCACGTGTCGCGCCTGTGCAACCTAGAGGCATGCGCGTTCGATGATGCATGTCCATCGGTGGCTTAGATCGGACAATGACACAGATAGACGCATAGTTTGAATTGTACGTGTTCATTGAAAGCACAAAAAAAACGTTCGTTCCTGATCTGATCCACATTCATAGAAAACTGGAAACTATCGCTCTGGCACTGCCCCAAGAGCGTGCCATACAAGCTGCAGGCACTACAGCGTGTAAGCCTTATATCTCTTACAGCCTAGTAATGCTGTGACCACAACTAAGCCTTCCAGATCTTTCGATGCAGATTTGAACCATGGAACCAGACGAATGACCATGTTATTGAGCTTATAGGGTCGACGGCCCTGAACATAGCGAAGGGTAAGTTCTGCAGACTCCCGTTACGGTTTGCTTGGCCATGGATTCATGTGGGATCAGGAGTCGGCTCCTCAGCCACCATTGCTCAATCAGAGCACTGGGGGACCAAACATGCACTGGCACCTGACACAAGACCGTTACGTTGTGAACCTGGTCGTCGGGTCCGCGTGTGGTAGCACTGCCAGACCGAGTACAGTGCGAGGAGGCGGCGATACCGCCATGTGGTGTAGAGTAGCTTGACCGGCTTGGACCGACTGAGTGATACTGAACCAAAGGATGCGTAATGATAGACATGTTTCAGCAGCAGTTGCCGTCCGCAGTCCAGTTTCGATGGTTATGTTCGTTCTAGGCAGACACATTCCAGGTAGGTTAGCCGATCGTGTGCCCCGATGACTAGGCCGATGACTAGGCCGATGTGAGTCTTTGTCTCAGACAGACCTGCGTCCTGGTAGGCGATCAGGGAGTTCAGAACTTGGCCGTTGTCATTATCATGACGAGTTGAGTCACTGCTGTGGTTCAGGGCTGCAAAGAACATGGAACTCACAATTCAATACCCATCGGCGGAAGGTTGCTGTACGTAGGCTGGTTGTCCAGGATGCGTTCGACGTCGATGCTCACATGGTGTCCCGTGTAACTTGGTCGATGGATGCGGTTTCCAAGGGTTCAGCATCATGTGCATTGCATGTTCCAAGAAGCAGGAGTAGGGATGAACGTAACGGTCACGGTTGATCTGCCATGTCGACCAAAGAGCGACGGAGTAAAGGTGGACAGTAGCAAGGGGTGGATTTATTACCAAGGGTACAGAGGAGGCACAGCGCTTGTGTGACCGCGGAGGATGATTGACAGGGCAAAAGAGGCTATGGGCGGCGGGAGTTCTGGCAGAAGTCGGGCCAGGAGGACTGGTTAATGGAGCGGGATGATTGCCATGCGGGAAGCAGGGTTCGGGAGCGCCGTGCCCTGCAGACTTGTGAAGCTCAGTGCATCAGTGCATCCATCGGAACAAAGCGACAATGGTGGCAGTGTCGGTGGCCCCGGAGAAGCGATGTGTGGATATGTTCAGTAGTCGTTCTGTACCGTGGTCTTGTATAGCGCTAGCCGGCCAAGTATGGCCATGTTGTTTGGCATGGGCACGGGCTAAGGCGACTACTGCATGTCGGCAGCGAATGCAGGCTACAGAAGCATGCGCGCGCTGCAGGCGGCCATGAGGGATCGGCGCTGGAGGACAGCGTCGCAGAATTTGCTTTTGCTCGGCGCTTTGGCCGGTTGGGTAGCAGGCGTGGAGAGCTAGTGACCTCGTGGCGGTACAGCGGGCGGCGGGATAGCAAGACGGGTTTGGCTAAAGTGACGACAAACTACAAGGCCCTGCCATGCTCGCAGCCCGTGTCTGCTGCTCGATGGGCTCAGGATGCCGTGCCTGCGCATGCATCTGCTCTGCACGCTGGAGCGGAACGAACCTCTTGCTGCCACAGCCGGGCGGAGTGGCCCCTCGCGGGTCGGTGGCAGAGGGAATTGCTGTCATGGGCACCGCCATATGACAAGTGCACCAGTTCGCGCGCGGAGGCAGGGAGCCCATATTAAGTGCAGCTAGCCGCCGCTAGACGGGCAGCTTAAGATACACGAGGCCTCGATTGAACGATTTCCCACGTGCGGTCGGCTCACCTCTGGGCACCAACATATCCATTAATTGGCTGGCTCCCTGGCTGCCCTTGCGACTCGTCAAGACTCAACCGTCGCCTCTAGCTTTCTGTTGCGCCGCACCTCCTCCACTTTCCAAAGGTCCCTTCCCAACGTCGTACGACGTCCCTACGGCTAGACCGCCGGCTGCCCGCTGCTTTGTTGTGCTCCTTGCTGCCCTCCGCCCCAGGACATGTACTCGACCCGGTAGTCTGCTGACTGCTGCTCTCTATCCCCACGCGCGCCGCACCAGAGTCTCTCGACTTTGCTCTTGTCGCCGTGTCAACTGGTACCATCTCGACCCACCACGTCCCAGTGCCGCCCCAGCTGGCCAATTCTCACCACTACGCCTCGCTCGACGCCCACGTCGTGCACTCGTCTTTTAGGGCGCCTTCATCGTGTCAATTCCAGATCCCGCCCTCTGGACGCCGTGTCCCATCTGGCCTAGGCAAAAGCACCTTTGTATTGTCCCTGCTGCAGCCTCCGCCGACTAGGTAGAGCACGGCAGCCGCGTCTCCAGCTCTCGTGGAGTTTTGCCAGGAACCGTGTTTGCTTTTGTCCCGACTCGTACCGCCAAAAGAAGTCATTGACGCTGGGCCTCCTCGCAGCTGCCACTTCTGCAAGACACGGTCATCGCCCCTGCCCTTCTCGCGGTAATCGGCGTGGATCGTTGTATTGCGCTTGCCATTAGAGTTGGAACGGTCTTGGCGCTGCATTCGTCGTGCCCCACTTCATCCAACTGCCATCTTTACTTTCAGGGAGGAACGAACCATATCCCGTGCGGCCTCGCTGCCCGTTACCCTTACCACGCCCTGCATCCCTCTTCCACTCCACGCCCCGGCTAGTACCCTTATCCAAGCTTTCCTCTCCGGGACTCGGCCCTCTTTTACTATTACTTCTCCATCTTTCCCACCTGGCCCATCTACGATTGCCGAAAGTGACCAAAATCACTTGCCCTGGTAAACGTTATTATCCTTCGCTTTACTGGCTCCACTATCTCACCCATTCGAGTGTGGACATCATCACGAGCTCAAATCCCTCTCGCTACCACTAACGGCGGGCACGCACGACTATTTTATAAAATACCTCGTGCGCCGCCTCCGTATCCATGAACTCTGTTTCTCAGCGTACGACGCCGCACGGAAACACGCCGCAGAACAACATGCAGAACAACATCATCCAGGGCCAGCAGTCTCTGCCGCCCTTGTCCTCACTCACCAACCGTCTACCCACGGCTGAGCCGAGCCCGGCACAGCCCAGGCAGCATTCGGAAGCACGTGAGGTTCGCGACTCAGGCAACTGGTCCATTGCCCAAAGCAAACGTGAGTGCTCACGATACCCATCATCCACACGTTGTTAACACGCCCTGTAGATTCATCCACTGTCTCCCAGTCCATGGGACTACACGTGCAAACACTACTCAACCCTTCCGATGATTCTCCATCAAGAAGTTCGATACCCGAGACGCCATCATCGGCTAGGTATCCATCTGGCCTCTCCCAGTCGTCTCAGGTACGCCATTGTACTATTGCCTATAAACTTGTCTAACATAGCAGCAGCAGCATGGTGTTCTACCTCCGCTCAACCAAGGGTTCGACAATCGGCTCAGTATCGATGCCGGCTCTCATTTCGACTCTCGACGCAGCAGCGTAGACAGTCGGATGAACGCTACCATGGGGCATCTGTCCATTCACCCGCAGTCACCATACGAAAGCCAAAACGCATCCCGAGTCTCACTTGTCTCGAACCTCCAGCAGCAACGCGGCATCACAAATGCTGACTCGCGACCCAACGGCACTTCTCCTCTGTCACCTAATCGTGCTGCCCCGCGTGCCAACCATCCCCCAAGACGTGCCCCGGTCATCAACCCCAACCCCAGAAGCGTGTCTGGCATGCCAGACCCTATGGCGGCGGCTCCAACCAAGGGTTTTGCTTGGGCTTTTCCCGCAGATGATTACGACCATGAGGAGAAGAGAACGTCTAGTAGCGGTGAGTCTAGCATAGACCGATCCAACGCCCCTTCGCGTCAAGGCAGCTTCGCGACGTCGGTCAACAGTAGCATCTTCACCACAGACTCCAAGCTACCACCTGGTCAACAACGACTGAATGATGGCACGCCTCCCTACTCTCATCCTACATCAGACGTACTGACTAGTTCAGACATCCCTAGCACTCATCATCACTCCATGCAACATCGCAGTGTGACTAGCCTGCAAAATGTTGATCCCACCAACCCGCTTGCGCCTGGCAGTGGAAGTTACAGCAGGACCCCCGAGCTTCGCGTCAGCCACAAGATGGCGGAGAGGAAGCGGAGAAGTGAGATGAAGAACTTGTTCGACGATCTCAATGGTATCCTTCCCAACAGCCCAGGCAGCAAGTCAAGCAAATGGGAGATTCTCACCAAGGGTAAGTCCACTCATGAATCGCTGTATACATTTGACTGACGTGTCTTTAGCCATTGAATACGTCACAAGCCTGAGCCGCGCACATCAAAGCGCTCGCGAAGAGATCAGCCGCTTGCGACCCGATGCAGAATACTGTCGTCGGGCTCAGGAGGAGAATGAGCTGCTCCGAGCTGAATTAAACGCTGTGTGGAACGCTCTTCGTCGCGTCGATCCATCCAACTCTCATGTCTACGGAAGTATGACAGGCCAGTTCGCACAGGGACAACCCGCAACTCCTGCGTCTGGAACCAACGTGCTTCCACCATTACAGCAGCAGCAGCAACAACAGCAACAACAGCAACAACAACCACAACAGCAGCAGGGCCTCTCGCAACAGTCACCACCATCGCAGGCTCAGTGGGGACCACCGCCACATGGAGGCTCCATGCAGGGACCGATGCAAGGCGTCGAGTTTGGCGGTATGCGGCCTTATGAGCACCCTCATCGTTGAAGCAACCCTTCTTCACATCACTGTCGTCTTGCATGAGTAAGGCGGCTGCTCAAGCCACTCGAGTCTTGACCTTTAACTCGACTGTATTTCTGGGCCTGTCTTCTGCCTTACATCGTGGGGTTTCAATTAAGCGTTTTCTGTTATTATTTCTACACCTACACCAACGGACAGATACACGGTCTAGCCGACTCTGTTCGGACCTAGGACTAGCTGTCCCACCAACAACGGTTTCAATTATCTACCGGCTTTGCTTCACGACCTTTCAGCATCGAATGTATTATGACACGATCCTATGCGACATCATCGGCATAATCGACACCCATAGAGGGTCTTTCCTTTATTCACCTACCGGATCGTAGGACGGCGTTTTATGGAACGGCTTATACCTTTGGAGTGAGAGGGCAAGGAAAGCTTCTCGGAGAAAGGTCGGGAAAAAAAAAGTTTATGTCATGGATCACCACATTGGTGAATCGGGTTCCTCATGTCAGCTACAAGAGTGGGATCTTCGGCCATGGCAGGCGTCCGGGGTTTTGGGTCATCCCCCAGCGATTAATCAGTCTTTTAGTCGGATTTGGCTTCGTCACTGCATGTAGCCCGGGACTTTGGTCCCCGTCCCCGCCATCGTTCTACACGTGGACATGTTTCTCAAACATGCGTCAATAGCTTTTAGTGGGGGACCTACCACAAATTCTTAAACATGGATCGTCGCTGCAGGTTTGCGCGACCGAACTATACCACACACCCTCTCCCTCTTTCTGGACTTGCACTTGCACTTGCACTGTTGTTATCGTGTGTATTGGATATTCCAAGTTCTCGGGTCTTCAAGTACGCCTCTCGCCGGATCTTGCCGGTATGTGTAAGCGTTGGTTGCATGGCGTACTGCAGTTAAGTTTCAGTGATGGGTGCTTGTCGTTGTTTTCGTTGTTCCCAATGATTTGCTGGTAATGACAGGCGAGACGGAAGTATGCTTGCGCTTCACCTAATGACTCGTACATTGTCGTTCTGTTCGCATTTTCTTCCCCTTTTATCTTTGCGCGCCATGCTCTTCTCTACACTTGTACTAAGTCCGCATTCGCTTGTTCTGTCTACAAAGTTTAGATCTGTACAGCTACTTTGTCACACTAGACACTTCTTCGATTAATGCACTTGGGCGTGGCGCGGCGTGGCGTGGCGCGGCATGGTATCTTCTTGGTTTCATGCTGTTTTCTTGGTGGGTGGGGTTGGCATGACTCCATGGTGGACTCGGCACGAGGTCATTACTGCGCCGCATGCTCGCACGTGGGCTGTGGGCAATCGCTCCCTCGGGATGTGGAGTACAGTGCATCTCCCATGGACATGACTTGTACCTGTAGCTGTATATGTGTCAGTTAGCCGCGAGGTAAATTACAGTTTGCGACTAGACTGACTAATGTTAGTGCGGCGCGCTCGCGGTCGGTAAGGAATGCCGAATGCCCTAAACCAGAACTTTGAAGGAGGCAGCGACGGCTAAGGCAGATCCAAAGGTAAAAGGGATTAGTTAGGTGTACTCCGTAGACCTGGTGTGGCTGGAGACAGTGGGATGGTAAGTTTAAGGAGTGTGGCAAGTGGGGTCTTGGTGATGTATTTTGTCTAGTTGTGTTAACGAATGTTGATCTGCAGGCTACGACGGGGTTTTCTGGGAGAATTATCTAGGTCCGAGAGAGTCATGTTGGTTTGACTTGTGATGGTGATGTGATTCATATAGCCTCTCTGGGACGCATGTTGCCGTTACTAGTTAGAGTAGTTTAGGATGGACACGATAAGGACAGCATGGAAGATCGATAGGACAGGTCACATCATGACGTGAATTAGTCGAGGCCGAAGTAAATGCGAAGAACAAATGGCGATCGCAGGACGCCGGAAGGGTATAATTAAAATATACAATCTAACCATCATCATTGTAGGACCAGAAAGAAAGAACCAAAAACATTACGCTATCCACGATGTAGAATTGTATCCAATGGATTCTTGGGTTCACCAATCGTTTCCTTTTGCACCTGTTTCTTCTGCTTCTTTGTCATGAGGCCCTTGGCCTTGATGCCGCGCTCTTTTCGTAGTTTCTTGAGCGCTTCTTCGGTCATTTCTTGACGGAGAATTTGTTCGACCACGAGCTTCTTGCGACTGCGCTTATCGCCACGGCCGATGATGATGCCCGCGGTGATGTTGCATGTTAGACTGCAACTTAGGATGATGGCGGTAACTTCCTTGGGGCGGTCTTTGTAGTAGATACCCCACGTAGTACCACCCAGTGCGCATTGGAACATGGAGTGGAAGTCGAGAAGGACAATGATGGTGATGAGAAGGCGGATGGAGAAGGCGTGGTGGGTGTATGTCTCGTGGGGCCGGTAGAAGGTATGTGACTTCTCCAGCTTGCCTTGGTGGTGCTCGAGTTTCTTCTGCTCTTCAGCGGTGAGAACGGGAGCCTCTACGCCTTCTTGTTCTGCTTCGCCTGTTTCCCAAGCGTTCGACCGCGGCATGGTAGGTAGTTCATTGTGATCTTTCAGTTCTTGTAGTCCTCGTTCTTTGCGTAGCCGCCAGGTCTTGTGCGCGTAGTAGGCGACAAAAGCCATATGGTATGTGTCGACAATGCGGAAGGGAAACATGGTGATTCCAACAACACAGAACAGGGCAGTAAGGACCTGATCAGCAATCTCGACAAAGTATGCCTGACGATCGCCCACGTAGATCCAGCCGATAAGGAAGAGCACCCACGCTGCTCCCCAGAAGGTGATGAGGAAGAAGTACAACGTGACGAGGAAGCCGAGAGGGTTGCGAACGTAACGTCCGAAGCCCTTCATGCTCCGCTTGAACCTTGCGCGTCGAGAATGGAGAAGATGTCGAACATGATCGTCCAGAGCCTCCTTTTCCTCGTCGGTCCATCCTGTCAATGAAGCACCATGTGGAAGTACAGCGTAGTGATGACCCGCACCCTCTTCCAGAGTCGAAAGATTTGAGTCGATAGTGTTGTTTCGCCGCAACTCTCCGCGGCCTCCGCGCGCGGCTTGTTCTACTTCGCCTTGTTGAGTCATCTCAGGGAGTTGATCTTCCTCGCGTCTGGCCCCTCTAGCTGTACCCATCTCTTCGTCCGAGGAGTCTGATGTAGTCTGCCCAAGATCGTATGTGGGCTGGCGGTTATAGAGCCAGGGTAAATTGGGCAAGAACAGCGAATTCTGAACATTATTCAGTGTAGTGAGGGCGGATATCTCGGGATCTAGACTTTGATTAGGCTGCGAATCGATAGACAGCATGTTGAAAACCACTAACCAATGACATCAAGCACATCGACAACATTGTTGCCCATCATGTTCTGGTTTGGGTCCTTCTGATGCCGCCGCATGTGGAAAGCGGAAGATTGACGAGTCATCCCTCTTCGTGCATTGCTGGCAGTTGGCGGACCGTTGCCGATAGCAGGGTTTGCTGGCTGCGTGCCATCCTCATATAGAGGCTGTAGATGGGGGCCCGTCAACTGACGTCTTAGGCTGTCGTCGGCGACCATGGCCTGTGGAGGTGGACGCGGTTCAGAACTGCTTCTTCTTCGGCCGGCTTGCCATGTGCTGTCGGATTCCGATACTGGCGCAGGGTCAGGTGTGGCTTGGGGAGTATTCACGCTTGGCTGATGTGAAGGTCTTCTTATGCGAATCGACGAACTGCGCAAGCGCTGGGCGGGATTCGAGGCAGGCGCGTGTAGTTGAGGGGGTTGAGCGGACGGCATGTGGGTCGTTGTGGTGACGGCAGGGTGTGTGATGGTGGTCGACTGGGGCCCAAAATGTTGCACGTTCGTTCCCTGTCCGGGTGTGGTGGATGTCGTGGTGGTGGTAGTATAGGGACCAGAGGTAGTGGTTGTCGAAGTTGACGACGACGCCAACGGTCGTCCCTGCTCGTGTGGGCCTTGGTCCATAATTGCAGCGGTTGCGACGAGAGTGCCCCAGGAAAGGAAGCAGTTTGGGCGAGAGTGCGGCGTTGGGGTCAAGTAGTGTCTTGCTAAGCGTGCAGCGAGCGATCCGGCCGCGACCGACGGGATTAGTTCATTGTTCAGTCAGCAGCGTCTCCGCAATCCCTCGTGAGAACAGGGTTAAGAGCGCGCCGTGATAGGAAAGCGGCGCGTTGGCACGGCGATAATAACGGGTTTGAGGAATAGGAGCGTGTGAGGGGTCTTGGAAAACACAGTGAAGCTTTCCTTGCGCGCGCGGATTGCCAACCAGCCGCGTGGTAGTGCTTCGGCTAGGGCGGCTTCTATGAAGATCCGAGTGGCTGCATGCCATCCAGCAATCACGTCTGACGTCATACCTCATATTTCTTTAACTGCAGACATATCTGGGGTTGCTGAGTCCTGCATAAGAAACATGGACTAAGCATGGCTAACGCCCAATGCTTGATCATACGAGCCCTGCACGTCGCTGTCGCTTCAGCGGCAGTCTCTGCAAAGGAGCCACCAAGAAGCAATTAGTCGCCTTGCGCAGAACCTGCCAGTTGTGCACAGAAACAGTGGGCTTTCGAGACATGCATTATTGTTGTGCCACCCTTGTCGAACTCAACAAATGTCAAATGTCGCTTGCAGGCTGGTTTTGGAGAGCAGGCGTCTGGACTCACAGCTACAGGGCTGAAACACGGCCCAGTTGGTCGCGCCTAGGCCAGCGTTGACGTAGCTGTGGATCCCAGCTGCGCATCCGTACCTGAGCGATGATAACTTCCGACATCCACAATAATCTATACCTATAGCATCTTTAACGCGTTCATCTCTCCAAAATGAAAGCGGCCCGCGCCCTTGTTCCAGCCTTCCTGGCAGCCTGCCGCGTCGCTGCCATGCCGCAGCGCAGCGCGCCGCAACAAGCTATTTTCGACGCGTCGACGAAGCATCTCGCCAAACCACTTGGTGTAGGCCACTTCAGCGAATGGAGCCGTGCCACAAAGAAGGAGTTCTTGGTAGACTGGCAGGCCGGCAGGGAGTCAGAGTGGACGATTGTAATGGGCAATGAGGGCGGTGATATGGACTCCATGACGGCGGCGCTTACTTGGGCGTACCATCTTGAACACTCCACCGAACATACCGACAACCCTATGAAGGCCATTGCACTTCTTCAGACACCGTCGCATGCGCTTGATCTGCGCCCGGAGAATAGGCTGGCCCTGGACAATTCGCAGATGACGCCCGGTCATGAAGACTTGTTGACTCTGGATGAGCTGCCTGAAGACCCTGAGACTCTGGGCAAGAAGCTCAAGGGCATAGTCCTGGTCGACCATGGCAGCCCGCTGCGGAAGTGGAACGAAGCAGAGATACTAAGCATCTTTGACCACCACAAAGACCGCGGCACTGCTCCCGACGCCGAACCCCGTGTCTTCGAAGTAGCAGCAAGCTGCACTACACTTGTTGCCCGCCAGATGCTCGACGAGCTCGAGCAACTAGACGAAGAATACCACATGCCGCACGAACTGCTTGAACTAGTCCTCAGCGCCATTGCCATCGACTCTGGCGGCTTGTCAGGCAAGAAGACGACCAAGACCGACATTGAAGTCTCCAAGCGCGTCCTCGCACGCAGCAACTGGAAGAAGGACAGCCTCGAAGACGTCATGGAGGATCTCGACGACGAGCTCAGCAAGGCACAAAAGGACATTGACAACCTTGGTCTGCGCGACTTGTTGCGCCGAGACTGGAAGGGCGATATCATTGATACCCCCTCTCCGCGCACTCCTACCGTGAGCATTGGCTTCGCCTCGATTCCATACTCCATGGATGAGCAGATTCTCAAGACGGACTTTGCGGAACTCTTTGGTAAGTCTTGATTCCCTTTCCAACTCATTCTTAAAGTACAACTCAACTTACACATCCCAGACTGGTTCGCCGTTCACGCCGCCTGGACTGCCGAAGCCGGCGTCGACATCTCCATCACGCTCAACAAGTACAAGAAGCACTACAAAGACGGCGAGAAGGAGAAGATCCGCGAAGTCGTCCTGACCGTCCGCGACGACGTACGCATCGACCAGGACCAAGCCGACTCGCTCTTCAAGACAGTCAAGGAGGCGTTGGAGAATAACGAGGAGGGTATTGATTTCCAGCCGTGGCATCGTGCGGATCAATTGGCGCCTAGGCAGATGGTGTGGACGCACAAGAGTGGTGCAGGCAGGAAGGTTATCAGGCCGATTGTTGAGGAGGCGGTTATGAAGTGGGATTAAGTGGTGGACGTGGAAGGGGCTTTGATACCTATGTGAAGATAATGTATGCTCCAGCCTACGAAATAGAAACAGGACTTCTTCAAATGTGTCTTGCAATATGCACCGATGGAGAGCAAAATTTGCGTTGAGTTGCTGCATACACAGTGTGAAATTTGGATAAGTATGTAGTATCCAAGTCGATGTATACTTCTGGCAGTACCAATGGACAAAGGTATGGACGTTAGGTTGCAGCATGCACTGTCTTGAAGTTTGATAATTGAGCGGTCTTCGAGGCGATGTATACTTTTGGCAGTACTAGTGAAGAACAGTGTGGACGTTGGGTTGCAGCATACGTACTCTTTAATCTTAACAATCGGGCGGTTTCCAGGGCGATGTATACCCCTGGCAGTCCTGATCGATGGCTGTAGTAAATTTGGGTTGCCGCATGCATGGTGGTATATATCAGTGAACGCATAGGATCCAAGGTCAAGTATACATCAGGCACCACCAAGCGACGACAGCATTGCATCAGGTTTGCCGCATACACTGTATTAAACCCTGTCAAGTAGTTGATTCTCAAGGTAATGTGTTCTTCAACGCAGATGTTTCTTGGTGCAGAATCAATATCATAACTCATCATTCCTAGGCTACGCGGAGCTCTATGCTATACAAAACTACAAAAACGACCAATTCCAAATAACATTTACAACCCAACAACAAGACAATCCTACGGTGTATGCCCCCACCCGGCTATCTTCAGCCCCTGAGAGCCTGCCCTTTCAGGCGGCTGGAACTCGAGGGGCCGACAAGCCAGGGTGGAGGGAAGCAACCAAGACGACGAACTTCCTCCAATCAAAACAAAATCATTCCATCTCATCTAACGCCGCCTAAAAACGAATGGGGTATCGAACGCCGAAAAAATGCTGAGTAGTCGTTTTCCGTCTATGGACACTACCTGGGGCGGGCGCTACGAGCAGCTGGCTTTCTGACGTTGGCAGTATTCGTCTTTGGTGAAAGCACATGTGAGGAAGTGGTTGTCTTTGTGCGGGAAGCTGCGCGGGTTGCGCGCGTAGTTGGGGCGGCAGCAGCAGCAGGCGCCGATTTCTGAGTAGGTGCCCTTGTGCGCTTCTTTGGTACAGGCAGATCTGCATTCTCCTTGTCCTCTCCAGACATATCGTCGCTGCTGCGCTTTTTGGCGCGTGTAGTCTTTGTCGGCTGCGCGTATGTGGGTGTGGGCTTGGCTTTAGCGGCAGGCTTTGCGCGCCTGATGTCTGGGGAGGAAGTCGCGGGAGCTGAGGAACTTGTTGGAATAGAGTTTGTGGGAGCCGCGCGTGTCTTGCGTGAGGCAGGTGCAGGTGCTGCCGCTGATGTCTTCTTGGCTGCCGCAGTCTTGGTTGTTGGTGCCGGCGCGGTCGCGACTGGTTGTGCAGGCGCGGATACCTTGAGAAGATCTAGTAGCGTAGTTTGGCGCGTCACAGTTGGGATGCGGTTGACGCGACGCTCGAGACGCGACTGCATGCTGGCGCATTGCGCATCGCACTGCGCTCGTAGTTTCTCTTTTCGCGAGTCGAGCTCGATTTCGAGGTTGGCTAGCATGTTGGCTTTCGCCTCAGCTGTGATGCCGCCTTTGATGCTGTTCATCGCGTGTTGTTTGATGTGTAACGCGTCGACGGCGGTGATGTTATTGTGAAGTGCCAGAGAGTACCAGCTAGTAGGGAGGAAATACTGAGGCTTTCGAAGATCTGATATTGATATTGAGAAGCTCGGGTGTGGTGGTGGCGGTTGAAGAGGGTTGTGGCTTCCGAATGTTGTGTGGTGGTGGAGAACAGTAAACAACGCGAGAAAAGCCGCGACGATGGTACTGGGGAGAAGAATTGAGTGGTATAAGAGACTTATTGAGACTTTCTGATGCTTTTGCAACAAGTTTTGAGAGATTCGGAGCAGATTTGATGTGGTTGCGGGTGGTGGTGGTTGCAGCTGCTGAATCTGAGCGGGATGTTGGAGGAAGGAAGGTTGGAGCCTGCAGGTCTGTCTTTACGCCAGCGCCAAGGGCGACGTCACAACCTCAGCAGTACGTTTGCTACGTTGAGCTTGATCGCAATCTAGGAGAGAATACCGAAGTACAAGACAGAAATCCGCGCAACAACAATTGCAACACAGCGCTTTAGAATTGGAGTCGCAATATTCGATGTTCAATTGCATGAGTAAGATTCTAGGTGTTGTAGATGCTGTCTGAGTCATTTCTCCTTGAGTTCGCGCACGGCCTCCCGCGGACGCGGTCACATCGCACGTGATCTCGGTGGTTCCATGGCCAGCCTCCGTCCTCCGCTGCGGCGACCTGAGCTCAGCATCATAAGGTCACCGTCGATCCAACCAACTACCCAAACAATCACCTCAACCCCACACACATCCGGCCTTCAAGATGGTGTTAGAAGCTTCTATGATAGTGTAAGGATATACGCACTCACACATCGATCGCATACTAACTTCAGTAGCGTTGACAACAGCGAAGCTAGTCGAAATGGCGATTATGTACCCTCGCGATGGGAAGCACAACAGGACGCCGTGAACATGATCTTCTCCGCAAAGACTGGTGCAAACCCAGAGTCATCCGTCGGTCTCATGAGCATGGGAGGCAACACCCCAGAGATCCTCACGACCCTGACAACGGACATTGGCAAGGTGTTGGACGGTCTGCACCGGACAAAGATAAAGGGCAGCTCACACTTCGTGACTGGCATCAATGTCGCGGCTGTACGTTATCATGAATATCTGGAAGGATACAAGCTAACAGTACATGCAGTTGGCTCTCAAGCACAGACAGAACAAGTCGCAGAAGCAGCGGATAGTCATGTTCAACTGCAGCCCCATCGAGGAGGACGAGAAGAACCTGGTGAAGCTGGCAAAGAAGATGAAGAAGAGTGGTATCAGCATCGACATCATCGCATTCGGCGAGCTCAGCGACGACACCACGCGGAAACTCCAGGCCTTTAGCGACAACGTACAAAGCGCTGAAGGCTCCTACCTTGCCACCATTCCACCCAGCGCGAACCTGCTCAGCGACTCGTTGATCACAACACCTATAGTTGGCGGAGAGGGTGCATCCAATGCTGGTGGAGACAGCGGTTCTGGAGGCGGAGGCGGCGGTGCTTCCGGCGGCAACGACTTCGAGTTCGGCGTAGATCCGTCGGTCGACCCCGAGCTCGCATTGGCGCTGAGGATGTCTTTCGAGGAAGAGAAGGCACGGCAGGAAAAGGACAAGAAGACGAAGGAGGCGGCCGAGGGCAAGTCGGAGCTCGAGCCGGTGGCTGAGGGCGACGAGAAACAGCCGCTGCTGGACAGCTCAGGTCAGCCTGGTGGAAGCGGCAGCAAGGACAAGAAGGACGACGACCCAGACAAGATGGACACGGCATAAGCGGACATAGCGCAGCTAGGAAGAGGAACGTCTTGATGCTTCAAGAGGGAGCAGGAGTATTCACGGCGTCTACTGTATGACTAGAGCTGGTGTCTACCGCACGGCACGCATGAAATGAAGCAAATAATGAGCACCACAGTCTCCATTTATTGGTAGTGCTATCTTCTGCCGCGCGCATTCCACGTCTTGGCTTCCCCAATGGGAGGCCTTCCGTCCCTCGAAACATCTAAGGTCATCAGACGCATTACAGACCCAAGAGTGATGTTCTGGAGTTCTGCAACGAGAGTGTCTAGTGTGCTCCCGAACTACTACATAGTGACAATACATGCCGCAGTAGAACGCTCCCATGCTGCCGTATACGCTGGCCCGCTTTCTTTCTATTCATTCCAGTTCGTGGTATCGTATTCCCAGTACAGCCTCCTCATCCCCCTCTAACTTTGACAAAGCTGTCAAGCCCCCGATCAAACTTCTCGCACCGAATCGGCATCTCAACGGTATAGAACGGATTCTTCATGACGTAATCTGCATATAACTCATATATCCTCTTGATCATAGTGTCCACATTCGGTTGCTGTGGCTCAGTGAAGAGCAAGAACTTGACACCGGTTTGCGTTTGGAAACATTGAATGCGGAAGTGAGAGCTTTCGAGGACCTCGATACCGGTTGCGCGGACAGGAAAGGTCTGGAGATTTGGTGTGGTGGTAGAGGGAGGAGGCGCGCGGACGGGTGGGACTGGAGAGAGCTGCGCTGTGATGGCGTGCATTCTAGACGCTCATCAGTGGAAGTCTATACGCCCAGAAGATTGTGAATTACCCATGGAAAGATCCAGCGAGCATGAGGTAGTCATTGCTGGTGAGCTTGCTCATGCCCGCGTGGAATTCGCGATTGTAGATGAGACCGCCAGACTTGCTGATGACGAACAGCGCGAACACCACCCTACACTATAGCATTAGCCGACGACCCAAAAGACACGCCAGGCTTGCTTATTACATCTTGACAATCGGTGCGTAAGGAACAGACTATCGCGACTCTAGGCGGCGTGGTGTTGCGGCTGCGTTCCGTAAGCGGTGAGGGTTCTGCCCCTCCCAGGGTCCCACAGCTTCACAGCCAACTAACCACTCACCTTTGACGGCTCACGGTGTTGTACTTGGCCCTTCACACGGTTGAGGCCCGCTCTCCTACCACTGTTTCTCCTCGAAACTCCCCCCACTTCACGGCACCCACACCCACTCAATATTCTCAGCCCGGCCAACGCGGACCGTTGAGCTTCACCAACCCCGCGAATCTCAACTATCCAAACCGCTGCCGGGAGGCCACCACGCACCATGTCCAACCAGAGCATTCTTAGAATCACCCGCGAACTCGGCGAGATCCAGCGCGGCTCCGACCTCTCCATAGCCGTTGCCTGCCGCGATATCGACGTGCGCCATGTGCGGGCGCTAATCATCGGCCCACCTGACACACCCTACGAGTTCGGCTTCTTCGAGTTCGCTGTCAAGTTCGCGCGTGAATACCCGACCAAGGCCCCGAGTGTCACGGCTATAACTACCCATGGTGGGCGTACGCGATTCAATCCCAACATTTACGCGGGCGGCAAGGTCTGCCTGTCGATTCTTGGGTAGGTGACTGTGATTGCACGACCTAGGTCTACGCTAACAGAATGCAGTACATGGCGAGGAGAGCGTGGTGAAGAATGGTCGTCTGCCCAGGGCCTCGAGTCTATCCTCATCTCCATCCAGAGCCTCATGTCCAGCAACCCCTACGAGAACGAGCCTGGCTTCGAGGACGCGAATTCCGACTACGACAAGAAGAACCAGGAGGCGTACGTAGATAAGATCCGACACGAGTCGCTGCGCATATCTGTCATCGATCGCCTGGAAGAATACCTGGGCATCAATTGGGGGAGGTCTGGCGTGACGGTCTACAACGCGGAAGAGGACTATCAGTCGAGCAGGGACGACGCGCCCTTTGAGCCCTTCAAGGACCTCTGCAAGCGACGCTTCCTGTGGTACTACCAATCGTACCTAGCTCGCGTGGACGAGGCAGCGAAGAAGAACAAGGATGGGGACCGCTTCGAGAAGATGCCGTTCGAGGGCCCGGGCAACGCGATGGAGGGTACATTCCAGTACACACAGCTCCGCGAGCGCCTGGTCAAGATCTTCGAGACCCTCAACAAGGAGATGGAGACTTGGGCCGCCGAAGGCATGATGGCTGTTAGCAAGGAGATGAGTATTGCCAACAATCTCCAGCGCCAGTATGAGCAAATCATCGAGAAGTACAAGAAGCAAGACGCCGTTACTCTGGATCTTGATCTTGTCGATAAGAACCCATTCGTATGGCAGCTTGTCCTGTTCGGGAGACCTATGACGAACCTCGACGGCGGCATGTTCCGGATTATGCTGTACATTAGCCCCAAGTTCCCAGAGGTTCTACCGCGTGTTAGATTTGAGGGTAATGGAGCCATCATGCGTACTTTTTGGAGTTTTTCCACTAACTGATTTCTAGTATATATCCGCCCGGCTGTTATATGAAGACGCCGTTGCAAGATTATCCTACGATGTATCCCTCAAGACCCGCTAACAATTTGCTAGACACCGGTTCTCTACCACCACCGCGTATCACCTGACGGGATTCTCTGCTACGACGCTGCTCGCAAGGACGATATGCGATCGCATATCGAAGCCATCATTGCGGCTATCGAGGAGGAGTCACCTGCATACGACCCACGCACACTGGTCAACCCCGAGGCTGCAAAGCTGTTCTGGGGCACTCCAGACGAAAAGAAGCTCTATAACCGTAAATTGCGGCGATCCGCACAAGATAGTGCTGAGTGAGTTTCACTCGTGGTTGTCACTACGATGTCTGCTAACAGCCATCTAGAAACTGCTTTTAGAGACTGCGAACTAATGATCCAACGGCCGGTCTCCTCTCGATATGACATTACATGATACCCCAAGTCCGACCTTGCGAGGTGGCTTGCATTACACGGCGTTCATCAGGGCTATTGGAACTGCATCGGTATAACGGCGTTAGTTATGAATATGAATGATATTTTGTCTCATTTAATCTTGATCTCAATTGACCCAGACGTCCACATGTTCCTTGGAAACCATGTTTCTCAATATTTTATGCAGTTGTAGGCTGCAGGGTCGACTTGAACTTGGGAAATCTCTCCCTGGGCCAGTTGGAAATGTATACGACCTAGAAGTCTACATTGCTCTCACATGTTCAAATGATTGTAATTTAGGGCGATTGTAGGCTGCAGAGCACCTGTTCGTCTTCTCGTACAGGGCACGGCGCCATTGCACGCGAGAGTATGCCCGTTGAGACCCTGACATGCGGGAACCTTGAAGCTAACCCAAGCCCCCGGACAGTGTTCCCCCGAGCGCTCTCCGCAAAACAATCCCTGATCGTCGCACCACCAATTGCACCGACACCCCATCTTCCACCATGCCGAACAACTCAGACACCATTCAATCGCTCGGGAAAGTCCTCGTCGTCGGAGGCTGCGGCTTTCTTGGAAGCCACATCGTCAGCTTGATCGTCAAGCGTCACCCCCAGACACAAATCGCCGTGCTCGATCTACGAACCAACTCGAATCGCAACGCCAGCCCGAACGTCTCCTACCACGATGGCGACATCACGGATGCTCCTGCTATGAAGGCTCTGTTCTCTCAGATCAAGCCTGACGCCGTCATCCACACAGCGTCTCCACACTTCAATCTGAAGCCTGAGATTCACGACAAGGTCAATGTTGGAGGTACCAAGGTTCTGCTACAGGCCGCGCAAGAGTCTGGAGTGAAGGGCTTCGTGTACACAAGCTCCGCAAGCGTTATCCTCGACCACGAAAACGATCTCGTCAACGCGGACGAGAGATGGCCGCTTGTTACTGGCGACGACCAGCCTGAGTACTACACAACCACAAAGGTAAGCACACAATCGCATTGTTATTTTTCAGAAGCTAACGATTTACTAGGCATACGCCGAGACGGCCGTCCTCCAAGCGAACCGCCATCCTGAGAACTCCCCAAACTTCCTTACCTGCGCCATCCGTCCCGCTGGTATCTTCGGCGAAGGCGATGTACAACTGCTTCCTAAGATGATCAGCGCATACCGCAAAGGACAAACCAAGTTCCAAGTCGGCGATAACACCAACCTGTTCGACTTCACCTACGTTGAGAACGTCGCATACGGCCACATCCTCGCCGCTATCGCACTCCTACATACCCACAAACGCCTCCCCAGCATTCCTCTCGACAACGAGCGCGTCGACGGCGAAGCCTTCCTCATCACCAACGGACAGCCCGTATACTTCTGGGACTTTGCGCGTGCGGTGTGGCACGAGGCGGGCGACCGGATACCTCTGAGTAGCGTGTGGCACCTCAGCACCGAGTTCATGTGGATAATTGGCACGATCCTAGAGAATGTCTTTTGGCTCATGGGAAAGACGCCTAATATCACTAGGGCTCAGGTAAAATACAGCAGCATGTCCAAGTACCACAGCATCAACAAGGCGAGACTGCGGTTAGGATATGAACCTCTTGTCACTCTGGACGAGGGTATTAAGAGGGGTGTACAGTATATTCTGGAGCAGGAGAAGAAGGCTGGTGAGAAGAAGGGTCAGTAGACTCATACAAACATACGAGTAGAGGCTATCGAAGACGATTTATTCCATACTGTAGGTGTATAGTGTTTGTAGATAATGTAATTACATGCCCTCGACATGTTCAATGCATACGTTGAAGTAATGGAGCAAGCGCCTCGCTACGATATTCGTATTTGTCAATCCAGAGAAGCTCTCGTAAATACATGAACACTGTCGTGGCCAGATGAAGCTAGAACATCCCTAAGGCGGGACCCACTCCCGATTAAGTCAACTTCGTCGCGCGCGTAGCTCAGCGACCTCCCCAACCCCACGTTCACCCCGCCCGTCACCATGGCGCGCAATCACGAAGTATGTCGCGCCCGCTACTTCCCGAGTCAGCATACGAAGCTCTCGGCCTCTCTCCTGAAGCGATCAAAGACCTGATGAATCCCAAGCCTGCGCCCGAGCCTACCAAAATCCACGCGCCGAACCTACTGCAGAGTGACGAAGACAATGCGCGCCCCATGTCGCCCAACGAAACTTCCATAACGCTTTACGCCGAACTGCTGCTGCATATACGCACAGTTACGCTGTTCGCATCGCTGCGCACGAATTTCTCCCGGTCGACGGACGCGAAGCTGTCGTCTGATGGATCTTACATCACCGTATCTCATGAGGGCCAGTCTGCGTCAATACGTCTCCCTATCAATGTCAAAGGCGGAGGCGATGCTGCGCTTGAACTGCCATCACAGCCTCCAACCAAAGAGCTGACATTGCGTCTTCAGCTGGAAGAGAAGGAAGGAAGCGACCTTCTGGGAACACTGCAACGCGAAGACCGACAGGCCAACATTGTGCCATGGGATGGCGCTTCGCTCAACGATGCAAAGGACGTGGAGATAACTTGCAAGAGCTGCGACAGTATCCTTGTAGTGAAAGGAAAGATTCAACAGTGGAGAGACCTGCCTAATGAGAATTGGGCTGAGATGATGGACTTTTGGCATTGTCATAAGCCAGATGAGCATCACTTGCACGACCACACGCATGACAACGTCGTCGGTCAGAAGGGTTACGCGGCTGGGAATCGCTTGCAGGCTGTTGGAGGTGTAGGTTTCGTTGATCTGGCCAGCTTTCTACTGGCAGAGTCGGATTGCGAAGGCGCACAGGTAAGCTACAACCTTCTTTCAACCGTGTCGTGCGATTCCTGCATCGTCACTCCATGACTTCGCAACATGTATGGGCGCAAAGAAGGCGAACTCGCCTCTTCAGTGGCATTCATCGTCGATACAAGCGCCCTAAATTGATAGGCTCATACACGTACTCTCGGTATTGGATGTACCCTCTTCCCCAGGCTGATGGGTTGCCGGCGCCATCGAGTCAGCGGCCTGGCGTTTCACTGTCTCTATCCCCTCAGACCCTTGGGATTGGCAGGTTTAGCCAAGGCTACATTCTACATACATTGTTGGCTTTTGTTGTTCAGTCTTGCATATGCTAACATGACACAGCTTTCCTCCTCCCCCGAAGGCACCGATCAAGACTTAATCCAATGCAAACATTGCAACCACACGATCGGCGCCCAAGATCCTACAACCGACGGCTGGCGAATACAAAAATGGGCTATCAGCATACGATCTGCAAAAACCACTTCATCTTCGCCAACTACGCATACAGTCCAGAAATGGATATCAGTCCGCCTCCTCCACCTCATCGAGAACACCGGCCTCCGCAAATTCCATATCCACACCGCCGCACCACCTGACGAATCCCAAGACACGCCCATACCCTCCCTCCTCATTTGGGTCTTCACCCCCGACCTCCTCTTCTCCTCTTCCATACCCACGCCTGGTCGTCTCGATCCTACACGCACAATGAAAGTTTTCTACCAGAAACAGACTTGGCAGGCTTTGAAGCCGGGGGAGCCGGAGAGTGCTAGTATAGAGGACGTAGAGTTTCCGGCGGATCTGTATGAGGAGTTGAATAAAGGGTTGGAGGGGAGTCAGAGGTTGTTGCCGCCGACGGCGAAAAAGTTTCAGGGGTGGGATGTTGGGCTGTTGGAGAGGTTTGAGGTGCTTGAGGCGGGGTTGGGTGACGGAAGCGGGGAGGAGGAAGCGGGTCGAAACGGGAATGGGTTGGGTGGTGAGATACCGGCGGAGGATGTTGATTGACACGATGAAACGGATTGATGAGTATACACATATTTATGTCTTCTACGAAATCTATACTGTAGCATTCATTCGTCTCGCGCCTACCAATCTCTTATTGTTCGTTTACATATATCATATGAGACTAACTGTCAGTCTGGGAGCCAGTACTGATTGCTAGCTGGGTAAGAGCAAACGCCTACCTCGCCACTTCGCCCGCCCATTCACCGCTCATCGCTTCGATGGTGCAAGTCCCTTCACTCGACTCAATCTGTGCTTCCTCTTCTTCCTTCGTACAGGTCAAAAGCCACGTCCAAGTCAAGAACATCATCATCAAACACTCAATCAACCACTTCGACCGGCTAGTTCAATGTGGACACTGGACTACGACATCTATGCCAATCCACGCAATCTGTCGGTCTAGATGATCATGTAGCCACCACGGCTCCAGAAGAAGCGCTCAGTATGCTGCAATCCAGCGCAGACTCCGAGAAGCTCGCCATGTACGTTCTTATGGAAACACAATAGCCCTCGGCCCACTGAGTATGTGAATGCGATATGCTAAATCCTCACAGCGCTCAAGCCAACACGCAAAACTCACGTGTCCTCCGTCTGCCAGCTGAAATTCGTAATCACATCTACAACTTGGTTCTCAGCGCCCACCGCGACTTCCACACCCACGAAGTCGTACGCCGAGAGTACTTCCCGCGACGCGGCGGACGTAAAACTGCTACACAAAAGCTTGCTTTGTTGCAAGTCTGTCGTCAACTGTACGTACCCATATCACATCACATCATATACCTACCTGCCTACCTGTCTTCTTACTCGATGACCAATCTCCCATCCAATGTACACCCCAGCTAACATTCACCGTCCACCTAGCTACACCGAAACTCACCTCATCGCCCTCAAATCCACACCCTTCGCTTTCAGCTCCTTCCCCAACTTCTCCAAGTACCTCGCCCAGACACTGCTCCCTCGACAAATCAGCGCTATAGCCGTGCTCAAGTGCCCGTACCGAGAGATTTACTTCCCTGGCTTTGGCGTAAACTCCGCTTTCATCGGTCTCGTTCGTGACAGTCTGCGTGGGCTGAAGGTGTTGGTTTTGTTCGGGGTCAGAAGTGCTGCTGTTGGGGATGAGGGCATGAGGAAGATGGAGGAGAGGATTGCAAGGGACATCAAGGAGGAGTGTGGTGGGTTGGAGGTAAAGGTTGAGCTGACGAGGATGGGGTTGGAGCACCGGGGAAAGTTTGCTGCGACCCATAGTCGGGATGGGTTCAGCTTAGGGGCAGAGTGATGGGTGTCTTTGCCACTTCATGACTCTTTGCTGCGGGGAGATCAAAAGCTGTGTACGATTAGACGTAGGCAGTATTGCGTGCATTCAATCACCACTCAACAGCTGCAAAGACAAGAGTTTCCTTTCCACCAGTTTTATTTATCTATCTATCCTACACTATCTGATGATCTCTACCGCAGCCTTAAGACTCCGTAAATGGGCAGTCCGCAAAGAAGGAGAAGGGGGGAGATCAAAATCAGTCGCCAGATAAAAGAAGGGGGAAAATGAAAACCCGCTCAAACAAACAAAGATCCTTTGTTTTTTTGTGGAGTTTCTGTTCTGTTCGAGGCGCTATCCCACACCCAGTGTGGGAAAAGAGAGAGTGAAGAGCAAGGCCGTAAATGCATGCGTGCCCGATTGTATCTTCTCAATTCCTCCTCTTGTCATAACAGTCGTGAATCGCTGTTCAAAGAAACACCCAGTGTCCAGACGCCCGCTCAATGGAAAATTACTCCTTCTGTTTAAGTACAGGATGTGAAAGACGGCTATACAAGTGCCCGCTAATCGTATACAATGCAGTGCGAGATTACTGCTGGTTCCCGAAACCCATGAAGTTCAAGTCATCCAACGTAGTGGTGGGCTCAATGTACTGGGGATCGAACTGGCCTCCGACCTGGTTGAAATCGGGGAAGAAGTTGGCAGTGTTGTTGAACGTCATCTGGCTGGGCGGCGCCGTGTCGAACAACGTGAAGTCCTGGCCAGGACGACTGAAGCCTTGCATGGTCATGTCCATGTCACCGCCAAAACCCTCGTCCATATCTGGTGAGTAGAGAGTGATGTCGGGCTGAGCCATGGGTGATAGGTGTGGCAGACCGTTCATGTTGTTGTTCGTCCCAAATGGCAACGGCGCGAAGTCAAACGCTGTGCTCATTGGGGTTGGCTGCTGGTAGCCAGTGTTGAAGTTTGCGTTCAGTGCACAGGCGTTGTAGATGTCGTTGTGGTTGATGTGAGTGTCTTCTGGCGTCACAGCATCATCAAAAGATGTGGGCTCAACGGGCGAGTGCCCTGATGAGTATGTGAAGTGTGAGCCATCAGTGGTGATCGAGTCACGGCGGAAGTCATCTTGGTAGCCGTGAGCACTCATAGCCGGGGTTCCGAAGCCATAGCAGTCAAAGTTCTCGATCATGGGCACTTGAGGCGATGCGGCGAAGGGCGTGATGGGTGTAGTCATGGTCGCCGACATGGGTGTACCGATGAAGGGAGTGAGAGGGGTAGCGGGGCTGTGCTCGCTGCCAGAAGCGCCCTTCTTGCGACCGTTGCTCTTGGAGCGAACATACTCCCAGCCATGGGCCTTCTCCATGTGCTGCTTGCAGTTGGACTCACGCTTCGAAGCGTAGGTGCATGGGTGGTAGAGACACTTGTATTGAGCGGGGGCAGCAGAGTGCTTGTCGTTCATGTGCCTATCACGCTCCTTCTCAGTCGGCCAGCCGAGTTCGAAGTACTTGCAGTTCTTCTCGGAGCACTTCCATGGGCGAGAGTGAGTCTTCTCGTGCTTGGTCAGATCACATGGTCGCTTGAACTCCTTCTTGCAGTCACGGCAAGTGTGCATTACGTCCCCGGGTTTCTCAGACTTGCGTCGTCGTGCCATGGAGCGGGTTACTTCGTCCTCGTCCATGCTGTCCTCGTCTGCGTCCGACAGACGACGCTTGATCCTGAAGGCGTTTGAGGCATCTTCCGAGATGGGCACGATGCTGCCGTTCTTCTCCCGGACGAGCTCGACAGGACGGCCGTTGTGGCTGATGCCACCGCGGAGGGTGATCTTCTCATCGCTGTAGAGTTTTTGATTAGTGCGGGCGAATAGAAAGTCGGCGGCGCGGTCATACCGTGAGTAATCCATCTCGTCTAGGTCTTCGCCCTTGGATTCTTTTTCTCTTGTAGCAGCCATGATTGAAGCGTATCGTCTAATCTGTTCCATCAAATCGAGGAAGTAGCCGTCAGTATAAGGGCGGTCGGTTGGTAGTCGCCGGTCTTGTTCGGAAATGTACTGGACGGTCGTAGCCAAGAGTTGGATTGATCGTTCGCAGAAGCGGGAGTACGAGTCCGGGGAAGCCGACAGCTCCTTTAAACCACGAAAAATGCAATAAGCTTCTGCACTTTGAGAAAGACAACGGGTGGATCCACTTACCGGTGCGAGGAAGATGAGGGTCTTCTCGAGATCACGGAGGTTGCGGATGTGCTTCTCACCTATGCGTCGAGGCACGTCCTTTACGAGGGAGTGGAAGTCCTTGAGAGACTCCTCGGCGAGAATGGGCTTGACGATGTAGTCGTGAATCTGCTTGCACGTGTGCTCGCCGAGCACGTGACCCTCGTCGGAAGTACTGAGCGAGGAGAAAGACCTGGTGACAGCCGAGTGCGTCGAGCTGATTGAAGTGCTGATGGATTCACGGACGCTCGAGCGCTGGGAGCGAATCTCGTCTTTATATATGTTAGTATGTGGGGCGTTCTCGTCCAAGACGGGTGGCTGCAGTGACTCCTTACCGTATTTCGATCCACTGATGCTGGAACCCAGACCGCTGTCAGAAGCGTGGTCGTGGGGGCTGCGTCGAACTGCAGTAGGCTTTGAGTCGATGTCCATTGGGGTGTGGTCCAATGAGGCGCTGTCGAGGACAAAGCTCGGGACAGGAAGAACCTCCGGATCGTTGAGAAGATCGCAACCGGCGGCAGCGCTCTTATGGCCAGCGACCCTCGCCTCGAAGTCCTTGAGCAGGTTGGTGACACGACGCACGCTAGGGTCCTGGATGGAGTCGTTGACTAGCTCTTCCAGCCTGTCAGTGTTGGTTGGCGAGCGGCGGGGCATGAAGTATCGGTCCACCTCGCAGATGTCGGACGATATGTGGGTTGGCGACGAGAAAGTACCGCTCTTCCTTAGCTGCATGCCATGGGTGCTCAGAGGGGATGCGGAACCCTTAAGAGGACGGCGGCGGGGATGACGGTTCTGGTCGTGGGGTGCAGACATGTTGAGTATGACTGGTCGTCGTACCGGTTGAAGTGGGAAAGGCGGCCTCAGGTGAGTCACGGACTGCACAGTTCCCCAAGCCCGGCGATCCAAAGGGACCAAGTGTGAGTGGTTATCAGAGCCCAGATCACGTTTTCATTGACCGGGGATAGTGGAACCTTTGCGGCCGCGGAAGCTAGCAGATGATAGGCTAGAGTAGTGATGGTGATGCAGCGAGCGAGGAAAGGGCGCTGAGTCCTCTGGTCTGGTGTCGGAGGAGACGTGCAGGTATATAGGAAGGCGCAGCACGTGGAGTAAGACGGGCGGCGAGCGGCAAAGAGGCACAAGGGCGGCGGGTCTGCGGTGCAAAAAGAGGACGAGGAGGGAGGCCTGAGGGATTAGGATTTGAAGCAAGAAGAGATATCGAGGAGCGCGGGCTGGGGGGATAGGTGGTTCAAGAGGGAAGGAACGGGTTGTCGTCGCTTCCTCCAGCAAGTGGAGTCCAACTCCAGGCAGCAGTGCACGGACATCTGACGTTCCGCGCAGTCAGCCCCTGCTCGGATCCTGAATACGAGCTGCATACCATTATTCGCCCATTTGCACAATAGCAGCCACTCCGTCTTCTGAGTATCTCTGCCGTTTCTGTTGATACGGGAGGCGATTGCGAAAACTATTCCATCCCTCACCGCAATCCGACTGTGGTAAAAGACACTGAACCACGAGAATTGTCCTCCATCCAGCGGTGACAAAACCCTGGCCAGAAACCGGTCAACCCAAGAAGCGCAGGAACGGCTGCTAGTGCACGCGTATCATTGGTGAATGGCATCAGGCGCCCTATGGGTGGAGGCTTTGAAGGGCGGCAGGGCTGTGCATGGATGCATCGACTTCGCCATCCTCACCACTTCTGGTGGATCAGCTGCTAAACACAACTAACACGTCGCTACTGATAAACCCGCCGTCCCCGCTCCCTGGAATTGCACATTTGCGCACGCCGTCCTACCCGCTTTTTCCGTCGCTGCGCAATTGCACCGTGTCCTGATGTTCTGGACATCGGCCCATACGTATCCCGCATCCTTCGATTGGGCGAATCGCACAGGACGCCTTTCACCGGAATCGTGGGGGCCAAAAACACGTCGTCAACCTGCATGTGATTTATAGGGCTGCGCATGCAGGGCGGAGAGATGTTGATATTGAGGGAGTCACACATATAAGACCCATGACGGGGTACTCCGGGACTAAGTATAGGCGTGTTGGTTGTCTTACACTTTACGCAGGTCGCCACCCCCAGACGTTGGATTCACCCTCTCTCACGACTCGCTGCGGACAAAAGCCGGATATTTAAGCGTGGACATGTTTCTGACCGATTACGTCGTAATGGCTAGCATTCGAAGTGTCTGTTCCTATCGCAAGCCACTCCGTCCACCTTAGACTTCAGTGCACTTCCTTCCTTTTGCAAAAGCACGCACCGATGATTCGTCACATCACTCTGCACTCATACTCCGACCACATGGGCCGCCGGCTTCAAGTAGTCATCCTTCTTTCCTCTAACCTACGACACTATCCTGACTACACTGCTACGAAAGACATCACCGAAGCCTCCAACGCGACTCTATACCTAGTACAACACACTACCAAAAATCACATAGTCCTTAACATGTATTAACATGCTGCAATGCCCCGCTAGTAAGCTTTACATAGCATCCTGGTCGCTGGCATCACGCCTCAGAAATATGAGCTGTTCGCTATTACGATCGTTTATGCTAATTCCTCAGCCCCCTTCTGGGGAAAAGTTGAACACCTGCCCAGCTACAGGGAATGATAGAAGTGAACAAGCTAGAAGTCGACATTACGTTAAGATTGTGCTATCTTTCGTTTCTATACCAACGTAGACTGCAGGCGGCATCGCATTCGTTCGGTCTCTGGCATGTGTGAAGTGTTCACTACACGTTAGGTCGGTACAATAATCCGGATGCCAACCCCATCGGCGCGCAGAAATCTGTCTAACTAGAATCTCCAACGCCAGCAACCTCGTCCCTTCATCCAAGGAGTTCCATCGATGTAAGGTCATAATGCTACAAACTTCTCTCACAACGCAGCCCTTTCCATTCCAATCTTTAAACTCGCCTCGCCGTGCTTTTTCAATCTCTTCAGTACTCGGCTGTGGATTCTGTCGGTGCGTAGTGTACATGTTTTCGTAATAACTCTTGTGCATCAGCAAATTCTCGATGTTGAAGCCAAATTGCTCCATCGTAAAGTCTGCAATGTATTCCGCTCCGGTTCGGGTTGTAATGCTGAAGACACTGTGGCGAACAAACGGATCCGGCGGTTCCCCTTCCAGGTGATGGATGATGATAGGCTTAGATTGGACGGTGAGCCAAGTTATCGTCGCTCCAATCCGTTTCAGGGCAGGCTCGAGGTAGATCAGAAACAGCTGGATGCTGAAGTCACAGTGATTATGCTTATTGCGCGCAAGTCGGTCGAGAAGGGATACCGAAGGACCATGGGCCCGAGAACCAATGGCATACATTAAGCTTCCATTGCTATCTCGACATGGAACTTCGGTGATGATTGAAGGCCTGTTCCATCCAGTTTTCATCCACTGGACGTGGTAAACAGAAGGTCTGCATTCGTACTCGAGTACGAGATTGAAGATATGCCAATATAGCAGAAGTATCGATCGAATGCTACAGTATTCTGCTAATGAAGGATATGTCCACCATGGCGTAGTGATGAAGCTTTCTGCCGGTATGGAGTGTTGGAAGAATGTTGGAGGTGCGGGAAGTTTTGCCGGTGAGGGGAACACAAGGGTTGCTGGAGGTGTAGGAAGTGTCGGCTCTGATGGTATTACCCTATCCCGGTGGCGGGAGGGGAAGCTGACAGTTGGAGGTGCGGGAAGATCTGCTAATGAGCGGGTCACAGGGGTTGCTGGCGGTGTGGGAAGACCTGTCGGTTCCGATGGTATCACGCTGTCCCGAAGGCAGCAGGGGAAGTTGCCAGTTCGAGGAACCTTATGTGTGGAGTTATCATTCAACATCTGAAGGGACGAAATGGACATAATAATGACTTATATGATCAACGTGGTATTGTGGCTGCACAAGAAGAGACGATCTGATGCAGTAAATATACCACGTAGAACTCGAATACTATAATGGGATATCATGAGCTTCTGTGGATTATCCACATCGAACCACGGCACCGTACAATCGCCCAATGCGAACTTTTCACTCTCAAATCCGACACTGTATCTGAGTACCGGAAACTCTACCTAGGTATAGAGCGAAAAGCCCTTTCGCTGTATTCCTGAACACGCACCATCGACCCTATGGTCCCGAAATCATGCTTCGCAAGCTGTTACTAACTCGAATGGCTCGCTTGTCGACATGACCATGAGGATTGCGCGATGCGCTTCACTGATGCAACATTTAAACTGGACGAATTCAGTACACTCTAGCTCCATACCGCAGATCTTTGGCGGATCATCGCTTTATACCATGTGACTGGTAGGAGATTGAGAGTGCGCCGCAGTATGCTTAGGGCGTGATATGTGCCAGAGACATGCAGTAATCTTGACACGCATATCGGTTGATGCTATACGTTAGTATTGGTATATGTAGCGTCACAAGCAATCCATAGATACGCGCACCATGGTAGTGCGATGGATGCTGTTACATTCCGCAACGATCCTATCGGCGCGCGGCGTACCTCCGTTGCCTCTATATCCCAGCACCATGTTTAGCCAAGTATCTTCCAAACGAAGCAAAAACCTAATTTCGCGTGTGGATGACAAGATGCAGACAACTCGCTGCACGCGGCTCTTGAAACGTCCATCTCGAGTTGCGCGCGCAACATTGCTTCAGGCAAAGAATCGCAGTCTTCGCCAAAACCAACGTCGAAGCCATGACCGCGAAAGAGGGGACCTATTATAGGAATATGCAGGTTTCCCGCGCGCAGTGGATCAGGAGAACCACCATGTGACATCAGCGTGCTCCGCGTTAAGCGACTTGACCCTGAACGTACTAGCGCCCAAACTTTGGGAACAGCCAACGCCAATAAGACGCCGGGCAGTATAGTTCCGTTTCATGAGCCCCGTCGAGCTCAAACCCCTCGCGATGCCGTTGCCGCCGTCGTCGTTCTGACTGTTCAACCCTCTCTCTTTCCGAGGCGAGTCTTTATCGCTCTCGTCTTTCTTGTCGCTCTCTCCCTCTCGCTGCTTATCCTTAGGTCTCTCGCGGCCGTTACAATCTCTCATAGGTTCACGCTGGTTCGTGCCTACACGCTCACTCCCCTCGCGGTTACATCGCGTTATCGCGCATTCGAAGCGCTCGCAAACGAGTTTTTCGGGTCGATTATTTGAGTTTTTGCAAGATGTTGGGTTTTCACAGAAGAACGAGGTCTTTAATACCGGTCAAGGATTTGGGCAAATATGATAAGGTCGCTATGGTCGAGGAAGAGGAGGAGCGGGATGTAGAGGAAGAGATGGAGAGTCACAGCGCGCCAGACGGTGCGGATAAGTCGCGGCGGATGCAATTGATGCTGGTATACCTCATCTTTCTTGCTGAGGCGTAAGTTCTACGATACTATCTCCTGAGAGATGACCCGTTTCTTCCGACTTGTGCTGACATGGGTGTAGCATCATGGCATCAAGTCTCCAACCACAGCTCCAAATGCTCCTCTCGTCCTCCGACTACTGCGGCACCCTCTCTTCCTCATACCTCCGAAGTATACTCGACTGCGCATATGCATTTGGTGGAACAACAGGTCTATTCTGGGGATACCTCGCCGACCGCATGGGAAGACGGCGCGTTACGCTCATCGGGCTCTGGAGCATGTTCGCATGCTGCTTGAGCATGGGATTCGCGACCAGTCTCGTCAGCTGCACAATCTTTCGCTTCTTCGCTGGCATGGTCAGCTCAGCCATCGTATGCACAACCCTGACCATGATTGGAGACTTGAGCACATCGGCAGAGGAGAGGGCGAAGAACGTCGCCCGGCTACCTACTATTTCCCTTGGTGGCTCCATGGGCCCGATCATGCAACTCATGGTATCGGAGAGCCTCCAGGCATACAACATGGTCTGGCAAGACTACCCAACCCTGGGCTCTGAGCTAGCCTGCGGAGCCGTACTGTTCGGCATCGCGCTCACGGCGAGTATCTGCCTCAAGGAAACGCTTCCCCACCACAACGACCGCTCAGCAGACCCCATCGACATGGACTGTGAAAAGGCCGCCTTCCTCCGTCGTGACTCGGAAGACACCAACGTCACCCTCGTCGACTTTGCTCGCCCAGACCCCATCACCATCTCCCAATTCCTCCAAGCACCCTCGCTCATGGTTCTCCTCTCCTCCTTCTGCCTCCTCTCGCTCCACGCCTCGACATTCGACGTCGTCCTCCCCCACCTCGGACACAGCAGCACAGACCAAGGCGGCATGGGCATCTCCTGCGAGTGGCTCAGCATCGTCGTCCTCTGTGTCCGCGGCATGGCCGGCATGGTACTGTTCTACGCCATCCCCTACGCAACCGAGAAATACGGCCTGGTCAAACTATACCGCTCTGTCTCCGCCATGCTCCCCGCAACCTACGTCCTCACACCCATCCTCGCCATCGTAGTCACCTGCTCCGGCCTCGAGCCCGTCATCTCCACCTTCTCCATCTTCGCGCAACACCTCCTCACCGGCGGCGCAAATGTCGTCGTGTCCCTCCTCGTCCTCAACACCACACCCGATGCCTTCTCCGCCGGCACCGTCGTCGGCATGATGCAAATCGCCAGCCTCTTCAAGGCTTTCGCCGTCGCAGTCAGTGGAACAAGCTACTACTTCAGCGACGACCTCAGCGTGCAAACAACAAACTTCGCTCTGTGGACTTGCCTCGCACTCTTCGGCATCGTAGGTGCGGGTCTAGCGTGGTTCGTCCGCGAGCGACCGAGTGTGGAGAAGGATTTCCCCAGCGAGGTTCTCTGCTGGGAGACGTGCTTTGATGCTGATGCTGAGAAGCAGTTTAGTTTGGAGGATGTCCAGGAGGTTTGATTGATACACCATCGATGTTGGGATATCATCATCATCATCTTTCAGTTGTATGTCTTGATGTACCAATAGCGCGTCGACATTGTGTGTTTTCTTTTTCTTTCGTTTGTCTGTAGTGTGTTCTGCTGTTTATCCATCGGTCTCCTTGTGTTGGTATCCGCACTCTGCTTCTTGGGTTGTATGAGTATATAGCAAAACATCGTATTCTGGTTCATGAGCCAGCCATCTGCCTTGACAAAGCTTTCACAATTGGCTGCTGTGATGTGACTTGATCGATTTGGGCACTGAGATTATACGTGTTAGTACACGCACTATGAACGAAAAGTCCCCAAGCGACGCGAATTCTTAGCTTACAAGTTCGTGCGACTTTGGGGTTACACGTCCTCCCACTTTAAGTAAGCAATGCTAGAAGTGACAAGGTATGGCGACTCGCGATTGAACTTGATCAGTCATGGAAGCTTGTTAGGAAAATGTTGAAGAGCAACATGTCAAGAAAGGCGTGTCACGACATCACGTATCAGATTGAAAGAAGTTTTTGAAATGCGATCGTTGTACTATCGACGACTAAATTGCCACGACGGGCCTGCATCAAACCGAGTGATTGAGTATCTCTAATCAAACAACTTTTACCCATGAACGCCATACCCAGAGGGCCGGAAACCAGATCCGATGATCATGTCACATCATATCGTACGGCAGCTCCATTACTTACTCTCCGAGATGATCAAAGCAGATACACGAAAGGATGTGAAAGGCGATGACTCAAAAGAGACGCTTAGTCGAAGCTCTTCTTCTGTCCCTGGAAGTCACCGAAGCCACCACGGTTGAATGAACCACCGCGACCGCCACGGGCACCACCACGGCCGCCTCCGCGACCACCACCGAAGCCACGGCCTCCGCCACGACCACCACGGTCGCCGAAGCCACCACGGCCGCCGCCACGTCCACCGCGACCACCACCACGGCCACCGCCGAAGCCACCGCCGCCACCGTTGTCCTCACGAGGTTGAGCGTAGTCGATGCGGATGGCACGGCCGCCGATGTCCTGGCCGTTCAAAGCCTCAAGAGCGGCAGTAGCCTCCTCCTGGGAACCGAAGTCGACGTATCCGAAACCCTTCAGGGAGCCGGTGTCACGGTCGGTGGGAAGAGAGACACGGGTGATGTTACCGTACTCCTGGAAGACCTCCTGGATGCTCTCGTTGGAGCACTCGAATGAGACGTTGCCGAGGAAGAGGGTGCTGCTGGGAGGGCTGCGCTTGTCACCGTACTTGTTGGCACGGGCACCGTTGGCATCGGGCTTAGCGCGGGGAGTGCTGAAGTCGACGTTGAGCTGACGGCCGTCAAGCTCGTACTCGTGCATCTCCTTCTGTGCCTTGGCGGCGTCGGCAGCGTTGGCGAACTCGACGTAACCGAAACCCTTAGCACGGCCAGTCTCACGGTCGGTGATGACACGGCAGCCAACAATCTCACCGAAGCCCTCGAACTCGCGGCGGAGCCAGTCCTCGTCGATGTTCCAGCTCATGTTACCGACGAAGAGGTTCTTGATACCCTCCTCAGCGGCGGGCTCCTCAGTCTTGGTCTTCTTGACAGCGGGGGCAGCAGCCTCCTCAGCCTTGCGCTTCTTGGAGGGAGCCTCCTCGCTCTCGGAAGCGGAGGAGTCGTCGGAGTCGGCGTCAGAGGAATCGTCGGAGTCGGAGGTGGCCTGTCAAAGTTAGTCTACGTTGAGTGGTGGAAGAATGGTGAACTAACCTCAGCCTTAGCGGCGGGCTTCTCAGCCTCAGACTCGCTGCTGGAGTCGCTGTCGGAGTCGCTGGACTCGGCCTTAGCCGCGGCCTTCTTCACACCGTTGGCCTTGGCCTTGGGGGCAGGCTTCTCATCCTCGCTGCTGTCGCTGTCGCTGTCCTCTTCGGAGCTGTCGGACGAGTCAGAATCGGAGTCCGCCTTAGCAGCGACCTTAGGAGCAGCCTTGGCAGGAGTCTTCTTCTGCTCGACCTCCTCCTCGCTGCTGCTCTCAGAGGAATCTTCGCTCTCGCTCTCGCTCTCAGACGAAGAATCAGACTCGGGCTCTGGGGTAGGAGCCTTCTTCGACTTCTTCTTGTCCTTGACGTTGGAAGCAACTGACTTGGCAATGTCCTTGCTCTTCGACTTGGGAGTAGCCGCGGGCTTGGTGACGCGACCAGCCTTGACGCTGGCGAGCTCAGACTTCTTCTCCTTCTTGGACGACTTGTCCGCGACCTTGGTCTTGCCCATTTTGATGATTGGTAACTAGATCTACAACGCATTAGTATTGTGAAATGTGCGGCGAGAGCGCCAATGATGTGCGACTGAAAAAGGAAAGAGAGGAGCCGACGGCATGAAGCCGTCGCTCGGGCGCTGATGCTAAAAGGTCATCGTGTGCGCCAGCCTGCTGGTCTGATTGTCTCAAATTGCGAAAAGCCCACTGGTATCTCTCGAGACCGCACGAAGCGGGTATCCCTCAAGCCCACGGAAAGCCCACAAGAGCCCACAGAAACCGAGCTTCAAGGCATGTGTTCCCACAAGCGCCGAGAAGACGGAAGATTAACCCTCATAGTAGCAAAAAGCCCTCAGGATGATCTTGCCTTGCCCTGACGAGCGGCAGGCGTGCCCTCTGTAATGTGTGTTAAGGAAAAGCCAAACGTTGCCCACTGACTTGTAATTTGATCTGGTACTGGATGTTGCCCTCAGTAGCCCACTTGAGAATCGCGAAAGCCCTCAGTGTAGATTTCGAACGGTGAAAGTTCGAAAGAAGTTGTGAAGAAGGTTGATGGTAGGTAGATGCAAATGGCTGGGAGCGCGCAGTTTATGTAGCGGAAGGATCAGCATCGAACTTTTCAGCGGATCTGGGGCCCGAGCGTTGCGCTAGGGACGCGTTTTCTCGAGGTACGCTAGATTCGCCCCACGCGAACTCCATCCAACGGCGACGGCGGTATTTCTTCCAGGCGAGATCTCAGGGTCTCGAGATGACTGGGATTTATTGAAATGTAGTAGAAACGATGATTCCTGTGCGGGAATGCGAGAAAGTTGGCATGATCAATACACAGGACCCCGGTACGTCTACTTACACAGAGGGGCCACCATATGCAAATCGTATTGGAGGAGAACACGCATAGTCTATGCAGCTGCCAGAATGGATCAATCTCAGGTAGAATGTTTGCCGAGGTTGCCCACTGTGCTCTCGTAACGGTGCTCGCAGCAGCTTGGTCATGCCACAACCTATATGTGATTCCGGCAGCTTCAATTGCCTACAAATGTGATATGTACGTTACGACTCCATCGAGAACCAAAGCTACAGAGCAGCTAGTCTAGGTAATAGCCTGGAGCAAGGGCGCTGACTCTTCTTCGTCCGAAGAGATCTGGGTATTGAACTCTTCAAGGGCTCAAATGCAGGGCACAAGCTAGCGCAGAAGCGGTATAGTCTAGAATCTCCGCCACGAGTCCTCGATTCCGTCCGGGCCCTCACCAAGCTCACCTGGGCAGCTCCAACATGGCATCTCCAGCAGCCCACAAGCCGCGACGGCGGCGAAACATTGGAGAGGGCTCTCTCGCCCAGGTCGCACACGGTACGCTCGATCTCGACCACTCGACCAACGCACGGAAACCCGCGTTTCCTCTCGTCGCGTTTCTCTGGCCAGCCAAGGGCACTGTCTCGCAATGGGTCACGATACCCCTCATCTTGATGGCAGTTGGCCTGTTCAGATGGACTGTCAGTCTGTGGGGCTATTCTGGATTCCAGTCACCGCCAATGCATGGTGACTTTGAGGCTCAGCGGCATTGGATGGAAATCACCAAACACCTACCCGTGTCGAAATGGTACTTCTACGACTTGCAGTGGTGGGGACTGGATTACCCACCTTTGACTGCTTATCATAGCTGGATACTGGGTGTCATGTATGTTGGAGCATTGGATGTCAAATGCGAGTACTAATCATCGTAGTGGTTCTGCTATCGACTCCAAATGGTTCGCTCTGGACGAGTCGCGGGCGCTCGATGACCCTTCCCTCAAGATATACATGCGAGCCACCGTCTTCGTATCCGAATACCTCATCTACGTTCCCGCAACGATCATCTTCCTCCGCCGATACTCGCGACTAGAGGGTGTCAACATTTGGGAGTCGTCGATTGCGCTGGTAGCTATCCTAATGCAACCGGGGACGATCTTGATTGATCATGGGCACTTCCAATACAACACCGTTATGCTTGGTTTTGCAGTCGCAACACTCTCGAGTATAATCGCTGGAAGACCGCTGTGGGGATGTGTCTTCTTCGTCGGTGCGCTTGGATTTAAACAGATGGCATTGTTCTATGCGCCTGCGGTATTCGCATACTTGCTGGGCATCTGTCTCTTTCCCAGGATCAACATCGTGCGGTTCCTTGCGATCGCGCTGACTACTGTGGCCGCATTCGCCGTGTTGTTCCTGCCCTTCTTAATGGGCGTCGCGTACGACACGTATACCGGCTTCAATTACGATCCTTTGGATCTCCCTCCGCTGCTGAACCTGAGATGGTTCATGACGCCGTGGAATATGAACGCCTGGTATTACCCGTATGTTCTGGAGATGGGACAGTCTATCCACCGCATCTTTCCCTTCTCTCGTGGTTTGTTCGAGGACAAGGTTGCCAACATCTGGTGCACTATCCATACTTTCCACAAGCTTCATCGCTATCCAATCGAGCTACTTCAGCGTCTCGCGCTACTCGCCACGACTGTTGCGATTCTACCGCCATGCTTGATCATATTTGTCAAGCCTAAGAAGCAGCTTCTTCCACTGGCGTTTGCGGCGGTATCCTGGGGCTTCTTTCTCTGTTCATATCAGGTGCATGAGAAGAATGTCTTGCTTCCGCTGTTGCCGATGACACTGCTTCTCAGCGGAAAGGATGGCCTGCTACCTTCCACCCGCGCGTGGGTTGGTCTTGCAAACATGCTCGGCGTCTGGACAATGTTCCCGCTGCTCAAGAGAGACGAACTACGAGTTCCATACTTTGTTATATCCCTCTTGTGGGCCTATCTTCTCGGTCTCCCCCCAGTTTCTTTCTCCGCCTACCATGAAGGCAGCCGGGGCGGACTGAACATATTCAGCAAAATCCTTCATCTCAACATCTACATTGCCATGATTGGGTGGCACATCGCGGAGGCCTTCTACCCTCCCCCAGCCGACAAACCGGATCTCTGGGTTGTCGCAAATGCGATTGTCGGGACGGGCGGCTTTGGTATTTGCTACCTATGGTGCTTGTGGCGACTTGTTGTCAAGAGTGAGTTGTTTGGAGTAGAAAAGAGCAAGACGCAGTAAAAGGTTGGTAGACTTTCGTTGTCGCACTTCAGCACTTCTTCAAGATACCCAAGTAGATTTTGGAGGGAAGATCGCGGTTCCTCATGTATAGTATTGTACACCGAATCTAAAAACACGTATCGTGCGCAACGCCACCCATATGCTTGTGTTGTACATGTCGTATACAATTCCATCCCTCAACTCGCTATATCTTGAAGCCGTATCCAGCCATACACTTCTTGTAGTCGTCGACGAGGGTGAAGCACTCTTTCTGGGGGTCGTTCGATGTCGAGAAGAGCATGCATTCGTCGCGTTTAGCCTTTTGGTCTGTGCAGACGCAGCATGCTATTCAGGAGTCAGTACTAGAACGGTAGGTACCAAGAAGTTGGGTAGAAACTCACGCTTAACTTTGGCTGGCGCGGTGGTGTCCTTGAGGTCTGAGCCCATGTTGGCAGCGGTTGGCGGTGCTAGAACGCCATCAATTAGCTACTCTGCGTCGCATAGATGCCATTGTCAAACTGTGAGCATACCTGACGACATTGTGTGTGTGGGTGTGTGGTGGAGGTGAATTGAAGATGCTTAGCAATCGCAAAAGTTCCCAGAACATGTCATCGGACTCCCGCGGCGCTCCATACGCCACACGAGGCTTCCACGGTTCGGCTAAAACTAACCCTGCAGGCGACAGGGGGTTCTAGACAATGAATCTCAATCAACCCCACTACGTTTTGCGCCCCACGACTCACACTATAAAGTATAAACAACAAACCCGCCCCCTGTTGTACTGCATTCCGCTGCTCTATCCTTACTGTAACTTGCAACGGGCTGTGCGAAAACATGGCTGGCGCAAAGATCTTTTCTATCGAGGGCAAGGGCCTCAAACTCACCACCGCCGAGGATATTGAGCCACACATCCAGGACCTCAAGAGCAACGACGATGTAGAGGAGATCAAGTTCTTGGGCAACACACTGGGTATTGGAGCCAGCGAGGCGCTCGCTAAGGTATTGGAGAGCAAGAAAAACCTCCAGGTATGTTCACAACCCCGCTCATCGGCGCTGCGACGTCAAAGACAGACTAGACTGATTGACCCAAATTCCAGGTCGCAAACCTCGCCGACATCTTCACCTCGCGTCTCCTCTCTGAGATCCCGCCCGCGCTATCCCACCTCCTCACCTCGCTCCTCACACTACCAAACCTCCACACCGTCGACCTCTCGGACAACGCGTTCGGCCTCAACACGGTTGCCCCGCTCGTAGACTTCCTGTCGCAACACACCCCACTACGGTACTTATACCTCAACAACAACGGCCTGGGACCCGCCGCCGGCGTCCTCGTCGCAGATGCGCTCACCGCGCTCGCCGCCAAGAAGGCGGCCGCGCGCAAAGACGGCAAAGACGTGCCCGACCTCGAACTCGTAATCTGCGGTCGCAACCGCCTGGAGAACGGCAGCATGGGCGCATGGGCAAAAGCATACGCCGCCAACACCGGCGTCAAGACCATCAAGATGACGCAGAACGGTATCCGTCAGGAGGGTATCTCGCACCTCATCACCAACGGCCTCGCCCACCTCTCCAAACTAGATACCCTCGACCTGCAAGACAACACCTTCACAGCCATGGGCGCAAAGGCCCTCAGCAGCGCCGTCGGCAACTGGACTGAGCTCCGCGAACTCGGCGTAGGCGACTGTCTGCTCAGTGGCCGGGGCGGCGTCGCCCTCGCTGCTGCACTAGAGAAGGGCAACAACAAGAAAGTCGAGGTCCTGCGCCTTCAATTCAACGACATCAACGCCAAGGGTCTCGCTGGCCTGGCTTCCGCTTCTCACACCGCACTCCCCGCGCTCCGCCGCGTCGAAATCAATGGCAACAAGTTTGACGAGGAGGACCCCAGTATCGAGAAACTGCGCGATGTGCTCGATGCACGGAAAGAGGAGAGTGGTGAGAATGCGGACGACGACGAGTACTGGGGTCTAGATGAGCTGGACGAGTTGGATGATGACGACGAAGACGAGGAGGAGAGTGATGCGGAAGAAAAGCGTGGGGACGTTGAGGATGAGGAGGGTGTTGAGGTAGAGGAGAAGGCCGCGAGACAGATTGCCGAGGATAACGAGGCTGAGGAGAGTAATGTGGGTCAGGAGAAGGATAAGAAGGTTGATGATTTGGCGGATATGATGGCGAAGACGGAGATTAAGTGAGAGGATGAAGAGTGCACTGGAGGGGACCTTGTCATGCATTTAGCGGCTTGGGTTGGGATGGGGATGGCTTTTTGAGTAGGCATGTAGGAATTGATACCATAGACCTTACTTCTGTTGGGTTCACACGAGGTGATCAAGCGTTGGGACGTGATGACCGGGGAGACATGTCCAAACTGGCAAGTAGCGCGATTTATCTGTAGATTTACAGGGTAAAGTGTGGTTCATTAGGGTGTCCAGCGGACAGGTCATCTATGTATAGGTTCGTGACCTCCATGCCACCTGCCCATATCCGGTTATAGTGAATCTCGAATATCACCTACTCCTCTACCATCTTAGATACATCTCCGACATTCACGGACACTCCTATCATGTCACTGCCATGCCTAACTCCCTCATCGATCGTCCGCGTCGTAGCTTGGCTCAGCCAGAAACCTTCCGTTCTCGTCTACTCGACCATGGCCGTCCTGCACAAGGCTCTTCACGTAGATGTCATACTCGTTGTCTCCAAGTTCCTCATCAACTCTGTCAAGGTCCTTTTCGGGCTGTGACTGCTCTTTGCGGTGCTTAGTCGCGGAGGAGTTGGAAACATCGCTGAGGGACTCTTGACGTCTACGGGAGACGAAGGCCTGTGCAGTAGGGCTGAGACCACTCTTCTCGGTGTTACCGGGGGTATGCATCTCTTGCGACTGGATCGTTTTGGGGTCTGGTTGAGTAGAGAAGACGTTCTCTCCCTTGGGCCAGATAGCGGAATTACCGTCGTATAGATCCCCGTGATGTTTGCAGCTAAACAGTGTGTCATGGGAGTAGATGCTTTCGCTGCTGGCGCGGTGACGTTCATCGCTGGCATGAGCATTTTCATTGTTGGCGTGCGATTCACAGAGCCCCAAGTATACATGTTCCTCAGTGCCGCGGTAAGCACGAGCGTCGAGAGACTGTGGTTTATCGATCCCCAATGCGGCAACAGTGTCTGCCTTGATCTTAGACCTCATAGTCATTTCCGCGTTGCGGGAGTCATCTTCCCTCTCTTGACGAGACCGTTGCTGAGGTGATGTGAAGTTCCTACTGTTGGCACGAGATCTTCCGTTGATAGGACTCAAGATAGATCCAGTGCTGCTGCTCATTGATAGTTGACGCTCACGTCTGGCCGCAACAGACTGGGCGACAGCGGCGATGCCGCCCTTCTCAGTATGACCGTGGGCGCGGGCCTCGAGAGAATGGAGATGATCGGCTTCAGCCTTGGTGACAGTGCCTTGCGCAATCTTGGGTTCGATCTTAGCGATTTCCTCTTGTAGCTCAGCTTCGACTTCGGGGTGAGGAGCATTGGTATGGCCAACGGCCTTTTGCAGTTCTGTAAGTCGTCAGTCTTCGTCTCGATGTAAAGCGAAGGATCGAGCGGGATGCCATGTGGAAGTAGGCACTTACTGCTAACGATGCTCTGCGCAACACGAAGGACCTCGGTGGTTGCCTCGTAAGGGCTGCCATCTACAGCGATATGCAGGTCCTTGGCGGCCATCAGCAGGGAACGATGAGAAGCCTGAGCTTGACTGGATCCCTTCTAATCCACACCTTGTTAGCAATAGCTAGGGATTCGACGGCAGAGATAATGCGGACCGCTCTGTCGTCACGTATAGCGACGTTCTCAGATAGAATACGAGCTTCCTCAGCTGTGATGGTGCTTGGATCGCTCCGCAGCTTCTTCAGGATGGCTTCCAACTGGTCTTGGAATCGCTGCGAAAGTGTGGTAGCATCGCTGCTTGCGGAGGAGGACACCTTCTCGCTGAGAATGTCGCTCATGATGACTGGTAGAGGTAGGGCTGTAGGTGATGCTTGAGTGGAAGAAGCGGTGGGTTGAAGCTGTGGAGAAGAAGGACAAGTGGTTGTCCGTGTTTGCGTGCTTTATCTGTGGCGATGACGTCGCTGTATCGTATGTGAGAGGAAAGCGCAGGTGCAAACGATGAGATCGGACGACCCTGACAGCAGCTCTTTCTAAACTAAGACGAAGGCAGCAAACTTCTTCACGATATAAAACGGAACAATTATCCGCGTCGCGATTGCCTCTTCAGAATATGAGCTGAATACTTGCTGTAACAAGGCAGGTAAATCGTAACATCCGTCGATACACAAATAGAAATTGAGAGGGAAAGTATGAAATACATGAGATATAACAATTATAAAACTTTGAGTATTCAAGAGCAGCATGAACGTCTGAACATGTGATCAAGCTCAACATCTTCTGACATTTAAACAACGGTGGTAAAGTCTTGCAAAAATACCTAGGCCTCAAATACACATCAAGTCATCAAAAGTCATTCATATCATTCTCCAGTTCCGCCAACTCTTCCCGTTTCCGGTCAGTTGTTTCCTCGCTGTCGTCCGAGTCGCTTGCTAGATCCCGATTTAGAACAACATCGCCATGCTCTTCGACGTACTCATCAAACTCATCATCTTGTTTTGCAAATCCAATCTCCGCCGCCAACTCATCTTCGGCGGAAAGAGGGGCCATCATCACACCCCCGCTCTGGTCGGGGTCGCGTTCAAGGCCAGAACCGTAGGGTTTGTCATCGCCATCTTCTTCGGAATCGTAGTCCTCGTCGCTACCGTCAGGCGAAACTGATTTCTCGTCTTCGCTTCCGTCGTCTTCTGCTTCTGCTTTGATGGGTCCCGGCACTGGAGCGATTGTGTTGGGTTGCTGCACTTCGTTGCCGCTCTTCTCCTTGATATCTTTGGCTTTCGCATGTTCCTGCTGCAATGCAACATTGTCATGTGGTTCATCGCGAGCTGGGGCTGGTTCTGTAGCTCCAATACTCTCTAGCTCCGCTGTCGATGTTGTTGGGTCCGTAGTGCCGACTTTCTTGGCTTTCTTCATGCCATTAGATGGCTCGCTCGATACGTCGGGATCTTCGGAAGCTGCGCGCTTTCAAGGCTGATGTTTCAGTCATGGTGGTCAATTAACACTTGAGAGATGATGAGGGGAGGTCACAGTTTGAAACGTCGACGATGGAAGTCAATAGAGGCTGGAATCAACATGATGACGGAAGAGGTCCTTCACAGCCCTCCATGGTTTGGGAGTGATATCCCAGCTGTGGCGCTGATGAGCTAACCTACCTGGTAGACACGACTTATCGATTCGTCAAGTTAGGAGTTGGTACCGTAAATCGAACTTGGGACTATATGCAATCGAGTTGAGAGTGGAGGGGAGATGAGACCTCTCGACGTATTCGAAGCTGTGTTCATGTCTCTAGTCTATACAAATCAGTCCCCGCCATGCTGTGGAGCAACATGAGGGGTTGGACACAAGCCATGCTCTACTCGACCTGGGGTGTTGCGCGCGAGCGTTCAAATCTCCGGAAACCTGCTACGAAGCGAGTAGCAATGACATGCCCGCAGATGACTGCAAGCGATAGTTTCCGTTGCTATAGCCGTTGGTAAAAGAAGGTGGTGTTTCCTTACTTCGCGATGCGCGATGACGCGGCCCCTGCCGAAAAGCCGAACAGCAGGGGTGCCTCTTCACTAGCCCCACCGAAAACCAGCTGTCAAGCCTCACCCTCCACTCTGCCTCTGATTCAATGTCCTGCGCCACATATATGTCGACGGAGCAAGAATGGCAAGCGCCCAAGATGTCGCGGCTCGCAAGTCGGACATGGGGACAGATGAGCAGAAGCAAGCCGCGCAGATGATCCAGCGCAACTACCGCGGCTACCGGGAGCGCAGGCAGCTCCAAGGCATGGGCCTGGATGCTAGCGCACGGTGGGCAGAGGTCGGAGACGTTCGCACTACCCAGGGAGATGTGTGGCTAATGGTACCAGGCGATACGCGACGGTTAGCAGTGCACCACGATACCTCCTGCGCCCAAGCTAAACATCTCAAGCGAAATGGCGTAATGCGACGAGACCCAAGCCGCGCTCGGAAGAGGCGGCTCTGCGCGACAACCTCACTACACCCGAAGCCCGCGTACGAGCGAATTCCATAGCCGCGCGCGAGAAGTGGAAACGAGTCGGCGAGATTGCGCGACGAGCGGGCGCCGACGACCCCCACGATGCCTCAGAGACGGACGACGAGGATGCGCCCGAGAACCAAACGGAACAACGGCGGAAGCAGAACGAGTCCAAGGCCGAGCGCGAGAAGACTGCCAAGATGATGGACCTCCAGTACTTCCTGGAAATGGTGGACCAAAAGCATCGGTACGGCAGTAATCTGAGAGCCTATCATGAGCAGTGGAAGAAGGCGGACACCCATGAGAACTTCTTCTATTGGCTCGACAATGGCGAGGGTAGGCACTTTGAGCATCCAACCGTCTCTAGAGAGAGGCTGGATACAGAGCGGGTGCGCTATCTGTCGCGGGAGGAGCGTCAGAACTACCTGGTCACCATCGACGAGGAAGGACGTCTATGCTGGGCGAAGAACGGAGAGCGCCTCAACACGACCATGGATTACAAAGATAGTGTCAACGGTATTGTACCTGTCGACGATGATACTCCTGCCTATGGTCCCAAAGCTAAGCTCCACTCTGGGCAAAGCAAGACCCTGCGACGAAGTTCCATGATCTCAGTGAGCTCAAGCTCGTCAATATCCGAGAGCGATGCGGAGGCAGAGGAGGCTGAACACTACGTCAATGAAGATCTCAACAAAGCTAAGGGCGTCTCGAAACTCAAACATGTGTCAGCCGCCACTATTCTGAACCACCTCCTCCGTAGTTCAGTGAAGCCGAACTCATGGATATTCGTAGGATATGCACTCTCTCCTCTGTCAGGAAGATGTACTAAGAAAGCACAGGTAGCCGACACATCCTTCCGCCTATATGTCGGGATCAAGCAATCGGGTGCTTTCCAGCACAGCTCGTTTCTTCACGGTGCGCGCATATCTGCCGCAGGACTGATCAGAGTCAAGGATGGTCAGCTTCGGCGCCTCTCACCCCTGTCCGGCCACTACCGACCGCCGACAAAGAACTTCCGTGCGTTTGTACATTCCATGAAGGAGAACGGAGTGGACATGTCGCGTGTCTCCATCTCCCGGTCGTATGCTGTCCTCGTCGGCCTTGAAGCTTACGTTAAGACACGCAAGAAGTTCAAGCATGGGGTTGAGCACGTCAAGGAGGCAGAGACAAAGGTCGTGCACCCGGAAGAATACGAACGGAAGGTGGAAGAGCAAAAGGATAAGAGCGAAAGCGCGCAACGAGAACGGCAGTTACTTGCGCAGGAAGCAGAGAGGAAAGAGGCAGAGAAGAAACAAGCTAGTCTTGGACGGCGAATATGGAAGAGGCTCAGTCGAGACCGCGGTGAGAACGGCGACCTGACACCCAAAGAACGGGAGGGCGCTAAGCAAAAGAGGAAGAAGTGGTTGAGCAAGTCGGGGGAAGATGTCGAAGATGGGATTGCGCCTGACGGCCGTCGGGAGTCTGCCCCAGTGGTGTGAGCGGCTGGCTGCGATGCGAGCTACGAAGCGGGCTGCTACTGTTCCTGCATGACCCCATATTCGCCTCCGTCCATCCTACATGTGGCTTGCTTCGCGTGGTCATGATAATATTCTCTCTCGTCGATTTGCCTAGAATCATCAGTAGACCTGGAGTTGTAGAATGAATAGCATTCCTAAAGATAGCATGCATGTGGCATTATTCGCGCGTGTCATTGCACGATCATCGCGCGATCAACGTCCGTCTATCGAAAAGGCAGAATCCAGGAACCAGAAAACAGGTAATGGCTTGACTCGGTGGCGGACATTATTTTTCCAAGCCTGCGGACCCCGTTCCGTGCCGCCATCATTCTTACGAACGGCGGCGACTGACATCATACGCGTCGTCACGGACCCAGATTTCCCATGTTTCTTTTGGAGGTTGGGAAACGTGTCTTTGTTTGACAACCTGTTATTCAACCATGACTCGGCAGATTGCAGGATAGGGGTACCTGAGATGGAGTGATCGATCGTGCGTCTGCGCAGAATTGCTTGTGCAGTTGTGGCGCGAGGATAATTATGGGTACGACGGACATGTCTCGATCGAGACGGCTTGTCGTGATCGAAACCACGTTGCGCGCAGACAGCGAACAGATGCAAGTCAGGGTCAATGAATTGCCCGGAGGTTAGGCACCACGGGAACATAGCGATTGGGTTTGCTGCAGCCTCTTAGCGGTGCGTGGTGTCACTCGCAGTTGGGAAGCGGCCAACGTCCCGACCGTTGCGCTGGAGCCCCGCCGTTCATCGCAGCGGCACAGTGAGTGGCGGAAGCTTCAGCAACATCATCAGCGCAGGCCTCTTCAGACATGAAGCTGTTCGGCTGCTCTCTCCCGAATTCCGACGTTCCTGATCTCCAGCCCGCCGCAGGGTCCCCTATTTCCCATGCCGTCTTCCATGTCGCAGTGATGGCTGGTGGTGCTCACGATGGTGGTACCGAAGACTGGTAGCATGCAGCGATCGGCCGCCAAAAGGACGCTACGCCCCCGCTAAGCGACGTTTGAGCAGGGGCGCTCCCGACACCATGACGTCAGGCGCCCGACAACATCATACGCGTCGCTGCAACCTGCTCGCACACACGGCACGACTTGCTCTTCCATCCTGCTGCATGCGCCCTAATGATAGGAGGAAATCACTACCGCCAGGGATTCTGTACCCGATGCTCGACAAGGCCAGCCACAGCGCCGTCGATCGGGCCTGGACTCTGTGTGTTTTTGCTCCACCAGCTCGTTCCGCACTGCTCTCTTCCTTGCGAAGGCGTATTTACAGCCCGGTATTGGCCTGCCTGAGATGACACATGTGTCCCAAACCTCACTTCCTGCATGTCATTGGTATCCTTCCTGCAAACTAACCTTGTCCAGTGCAAAGAGTACCGTAGGCAGCCTTTTCGCTAGAGCGTTTCAGCTCCACTTCCTGCTGCAATTCAACTCCAACCCTGGCAGCAGCCCGCTCTCCGCGGTTCATCGACGATGCTAGGCCATCCCACTTTCAGCCACAGGCCGTTCTCACCCCTGTTGCAGCAGCTACCCGCTTGTCTCACCACGCTGAGTGGAGGCCATGCCACCAGGATGCGCTGACGCCCCGCTCGAGGCTGGAGCTTGTGAGTAGTGTGACGCAATACTCCTCCTGTTCGTTGCACACACTATGGCGCCAAAGCAGGTTTACTCGGCCTCTCCACAACTGAGGCGCAAGCTCTTGCTCCTGGAAACCAGCATTCGACGTCATCCGTTCCAGCATGCTCAATTGAGGAGTAGTTATCATAAATGCCTGCTTCTCTGTGATCCTTCCGCACTTTCTGCTCCCTACAAAGACGAACCATTCGTCAATTGATATATGACAGACGAACACTTTTCCTCCCACAACTACTCGTACTACTCTTTCCCCCCAACACCTAATAGACATTCCCCCCGGTCTACACGCTCTCAGTCTATATCAAGCAACGTATCAGGAAGCGGCCATCATCGAGCTACTTCCTACAGCACTTCATCCTACACAGTGAATCACGGACACGACAACTCCTACAACGTCTCGAGCGTTCTATTCAACAATATGCCTTCCCCAGCAGCTGGAAAGGGTGACACCCCCCGCACCCCTACCAAGCTCGGACGAAAGCCACAATCATCTGCCCCCAAGCTGAACAAGCCCAAGTCGGAGGACGCCCCCACCCCCGATGTGCCTGAGCAAGCTGAGGACGTGAAGAAGCAAGGAGAGGACAAGGCTGAGGACACCAAGAACCAGGCACAAGACACCGCCGAAGACACTAAACAAAAGGGCGAGGAAACCGCCCAAGATGCCAAGGGCAAGGCGGAAGAGGCTGCTGAAGACACCACCGGCAAGGTATCACAAGCTGGTGACGAACTAGAGCAGGCCGACCCCAAGCCCATTGACGACGACAACGACGCCGACGAGGAAGCTGAGGAGACTGGCGACGACGCCACACACAAGGCAGGAGATGACGCGGAAGACACCGCAGAAGACACTGCCGACAACACAGAGGATGATGCAACAGAAACCACCGAGCAGGCCGCTAACACCGGCAAGCAAGCTGGTGGAGGTGCACTGAGCGGTGCCCGTGGTCTCGCTGGCCGCGCATCGAACCTCGCTGGCAAGGCCAAGCAGGACCCGCAAGGAGCTGCTCAGGATGCTGGCAACGATGTCCAAGAGGCTGCCCAAGACACAGCAGAAGATGCGCAGGAGACTGCGGAGGACACTGCTGAGGGCGCCCAGGACACTGCCGAGTCCGCCAAGGACACCGCTGAGTCCAAGGTTGGCGACGCAAAGGATACTGCCGAAGACGCGGCGGAAGACGCCCAAGACACCGCAGAGGACGCGACTGAAGATGCCCAAGGCACTGCAGGAGACGCCACTGAGGACGCCCAGAGCAAGGCTCAGGATGCTACCGACGACGCCAAGGACGCCGCCGAAGATGCTACCCCCGACCTGAGCATGCTCAAGGGCCTCGAAGTCGACGAGGAGGGCTTTATCAAGAACAAGGATGGCAGGAATGTCGGCCGTCTTGTAGAGGGTGATGCCGAGGACCTTGCCGGCTACCCCATTGGCGACAACGGTGAGATCCTCGACGACGATGGTGATCTCGTCGGCCGCTGCGAACTCACACCTGAGATGCTTGAGGAGCAGGCCAACGAAGCTGAGGAGGCTGGCAACAAGATGCCCAACATCAGCGTTTTGAAGGGTCTCACCGCTGACCGATCTGGTCAAATCCTCAATGAGGATGGTGACTTTGTTGGCCACCTTGTCGATGGCGACCCATCGGCTATCCAGGGCAAGGAGTTCAACGAGAACGGCGAGATCCTCGACGATGACGGCAACGTCATTGCCAAGGCAGAGCTTTCACCTGAAGCCGCCGACCTCCCTGCTTACCAGCAAGACGATGAGGATGAGGACGAGGACGAGGAAGATGGCGACGCCACCGAAGGTGTCACCGATGCCGTCGACGGAGCCAAGTCCACCGCTGAAGACGCCAAGGACGGTGCAGAGGAGAAGGCCGCTGACGTTGAGGACGAGCTCCCCGGCGTTGAGGCTCTCGAGGGCATGGAGATCAACAGCCAAGGAGAGATCCTCAATGACGATGGCGATGTCGTTGGCAACGTTGCTGACGGCGATCTCGAGAACATCGACGACGTCAAGGGTCTCACCGTTAACGACAAGGGCGAGGTTGTTGACAAGGACGGAAACGTTCTCGGCACGGTCGAACTTGCTGAGGGTGCTGCCGACAAGCTCAAAGAGTCTGCCTCCGGTGCTCTCGACACCAGAATCTTGGACGGCCTCAAGGTTAACAAGAAGGGCAAGGTCCTTGATTCTGAAGGCGAGGAGATCGGCGAGCTCAAGGAAGGTGAGCTCAGCGACTGCGCTGGCAAGAAGGTCAACGACCAAGGCGAGGTCCTCGACAAGGATGGCAATGTCATCGGCAAGGTCGACGTCGTCCCTGGCGAGGCCGCCTTCACTGCCATCAAGGAGCTCAAGGAGCAGCTCGGCGAGCCTCTAGAGGGTGAGGAGGAGCAGGACGAGGAGGACGGTGAGCCCGAGATGAAGGAGATCACCCCCGAGATCGATGAGCTTGAGGGCTTCAAGGTTAACAAGAAGGGCCAAGTTCTCGATGAGGATGGTGAGCCGATTGGTGAGCTCACCGAGGGTGACCCTGCCAAATGCGCCGGCAAGAAGATCAACGACAAGGGCGAGGTTGTCGACAAGGACGGCAACGTGCTCGGCAAGGTCAAGGCTCTGCCAAAGATGGTTGACGCCTCCGATTTGCCGGAAGAGCCTGAGGTCAAGGAGGTTGAGGTCACCCCAGACATCAACGAACTTGAGGGCCTGAAGGTCAACAAGAAGGGCCAGGTTCTCGACGAGGAGGGTGAGCCTATCGGTGAGCTTACCGAGGGCGAGGCTTCCGAGTGCGCTGGCAAGAAGATCAACGACAAGGGTGAGGTTCTTGACAAGGACGGTAACGTCATCGGAAAGGTCAAGGCCCTCCCCAAGATGGTTGAGCAGAAGGTCGGCGAGGCTGAGGATGCCGCCGAAGATGCTCAAGACGCCGCCGAGGACGCTCAGGATGCCGCTGAGGATGCCGAAGACGCCGCCGAAGAGGCTCAGGACGACGGTCGTCCTCCTCTATCCATCCTTGATGGTCTCACCGTCAACAAGTCCGGCAAGCTCATCGACTCCAACGGTAACATCGTTGGTGAGCTCACCGAAGGTGACGCGAAGAAGCTCTCCAAGTCTGGTACCTCCTGCGACGCCGAGGGCCAGTTCTGGGACAACAAGGGCAACGTCATTGGTCGCGCCCAGACTATTCCTCAGGAAGAAGGTGAGGACGAAGCTCCTTTCGCCGGTCTTGACGGCCTTGTCGTTGTCAAGGATGGCTTCGTTGAAGATGACAAGGGCAACCGCGTTGGCCAGGTCACCGAGGGCGACGCCAAGAAGCTCGTCGGACGATCCGTGGACGAGGACGGTGATATTCTTGATAAGAAGGGATCAGTCGTCGGTCACGCTGAACGCTACGAAGAGCCTGAGGAAGAGGCCCCTGAAGAGGAGCAGCCCGAGGACTTGTCCATCCTTGCTGGCAAGACTGTCAACAAGCAGGGCAACGTCATCGGAGACGAGGGTGTGCCTATTGCACGCCTCGTCGAAGGCAACCCTAAGGAGCTTGCAGGCCGCAAGATCAACGAAGAGGGTCTCATCTTCAACGACACTGGCAAGCAGATCGGTCGTTGCGAGCTCATCCCCGAGAACGAGCGTGAGAGCAAGCCCGAAGGCATCTTTGCTGGCCTTGAGGGACTCCGCGTCGTTCAAGGCGGCATGGTTGCTGATGAGGACGAGAACACTGTCGGCAGGATCGTTGAGGGTAACCCCAAGCGTCTTGTTGGTATGGCTGTGGACGAGGATGGTGACATTCTTGACAAGTACGGCAACGTCAAGGGCCACGCTGAGCCTCTTGAGGAGGAAGAGGAGGAGGAGCCCGCCGACCTTTCCATTCTCGACGGTCTCACTCTGAACAAGCAGGGCTACCTCGTCAACGGTGAAGGCATTCCCGTCGGTAAGCTCGTTGAGGGTAACCTTGGCGAACTTGCTGGACGCAAGTCTGACGGCGATGGTCTCATTCACGGTGACACCGGCAAGGTTGTCGGTCGCTGTGACATTATCCCTCCCAACGAGCGCCCCGAGCGCAAGGAGGGTCCATTCGCTGGATTTGAGGGACTTCGCGTTGTCAAGGACGGATTCGTCGACGACAACGATGGCAACCGTGTTGGTCAGCTCACCGAAGGTGACCACAAGAGGCTTGTTGGTCACACTGTCGATGAAGACGGTGACATCATTGACAAGTACGGTAATGTCAAGGGCCACGCTGAGCCATGGTCTGAGGAGGAAGAGGAGGAGGTTGACCTCAGCGCTCTTGCTGGCTGCACTGTCAACAAGGCTGGAAACATTGTCGACTCCAGTGGCACTGTTCTTGGCCGCGTTTCTGAGGGTGACCCAGCTACCCTTGCCGGCAAGAAGGTCGATGGCAAGGGCCAGATCTGGGACAACGAAGGCAACGTCATTGGACGTGGTGAGCTTAGCCACGGTCAGAACACAGGACCTGAGGGTCCCTTCGCTGGCTTTGATGAGGCCACAGTCGTCAAGGACGGTACTGTCCAGACACCCGCAGGCGACATCATCGGTCGCGTCACTGAGGGCGATGTCAAGAAGCTTGTCGGCCACAAGGTCGATGAGGATGGCGACATCAACGACAAGAACGGCAACGTCATCGGTAAGGCCGAGCGCTGGGAGCCTGAGGAGAAGGAGCGCCGCGTCAACCCCATGGCTGGCATGCGTGTTAACAAGGAGGGTGAGGTCCGTGACGAGAACGGTGATGTTGTTGGCCGTCTCACTGCTGGTGATCTCGGTCACTGCGCTGGTCTCGAGATTGATGACAACGGCTATGTCGTCGACAATGACGGCAACAAGGTCGGTGAAGTTACCCTTCTGGAGAACATCCAAGAGGAGCCCGATGAGGATGAGACCGATGAGGAGAGGCAGCGTCGCGAGGACTCTGAGCTCGCCAAGAAGATGTCTGCCATCTGCGAAGACACTCTTCAGCGTGTCCAGCCTGTCATGAAGCAAATCACTGAGGTATGTTCTGCTCCCAATCCATTAACATCACGAATAATTACTAACACCTGCCCAGCACATCGAGCAAGCCGACCGCACACCCCGCGACGAGCTCGACGAGGAGGAACTTGTCAACAACGTCAAGCCCCTCATCGAGGAAGGCTCCCGCATCCTCAACGACTGCAACGGTTCGCTCCGCGGTCTCGACCCCGACGGCCGCATCGCCGCCCAAGCCAAGGGCCGTCAACAAACAGGCGAAGCCTCACCCGAGGAGTACAAGCTCGCCGACAACCTCAAGGAGCTCACCACTTCCGTCGTCACCACCATCGACAACGCGAAGAAGAAGATCTCCGACATGCCCCACGCCAAGAAGAAGCTCAACCCTCTCTGGTCCCTGCTTACCGAGCCCCTCTTCCAGATCATCGCTGCCGTTGGTCTGCTGTTGACTGGTGTGCTCAACCTCGTTGGCAAGCTGCTCAACGGTCTTGGTCTCGGTGGCCTTGTCAATGGTCTCCTGGGTGGTCTTGGTATCAACAAGCTACTTGGTGGTCTCGGTCTTGGCGGCCTGGGCGATATGCTCGGTGGCGGCGACAAGAAGGATAAGAAGAAGGGCGCTTCTGGTCCTATGAGCATGGTCGGTGGCCTGCTCGGCAAGAAATAGACTTACCTCGATGGTTTGTCTACGGGGATGAGTTGAAGACGAAGTAATGTCTATTCACACCTTTGGTTCGAGATTGTTCTGTTTTTGCATATGATACCACGACCGCGTACTTAGGTCGTTGTTGTCGTCTCCACCGCCATGGAAGTTAGCAGTTCTTTCTTGCTTGCTTTCCCATTACGACATTGGATTTCGGTTACACAAGAGATTGGAAGATCGGGGGGTCTGAAGGTCACACCTTTTTGTTGCCGAAGGAAGAGAAAGAGTGGGATACGAGCTGAGAGTCTGCATATCTCTCGCTGACGGTTTGGATGGCTACGGCTGCACCTGGGTATTTGGTCCGATGATGGCATGAATTTCTTGGTTTTTTGTTCTTGGTTCAAAAATCAGCGTTCTTGTTTTTGTTGTCCTTTTTCAACATCACATCATCATGCGCGCGAGCAAACTCTTTGAGGCCTCAAGAGTTTGTCCTTTTCTCATCGCGTCGCATCTTTGGCTAGACCAGCCGGGTTTTCCTTTGTTGCACACATAAAAACTGAGTTGCGCGAGTTTAGCAAGCATTGGCGTTTTGTTTAGGAGAGGTTTCGGTGGCCACCAAGGGGGAAGATAGTTGTATGAATAGTTGTTCGTTAGTAGTTCAGTTTTTTAATCATGGTTTTCTTGAACTTCAAGTTTGCTCTGGTGGGATTGATGTGCAGTATGAAGACGTGAAGTTACTGATCTTCAGCTCGGCATCGCGTCATATGGAAAGTGAGATTGTTGAGCCTTCAGCTCTTCAGTACGCATGCAACGTGGAGAGTGAGGTTGTTGAGCCTTTTGCTCATGACGTTGAGGGCTGAGGGGTCGCTTGCGTGCTTGTCGAATTTACCCTTACGACGTCGAGAGCTTCGGTGTAGGTTGTGAAATGTTCGGTCTTTGATCTCAATATCATCGATCTACTCTTTATGCGGTATGTAACATTAGTGTTTACTGGGCTGAGGAGCGAAGTCTGGCCATCTCTACATGCCAAAACGAGAGCGATGTCACAATCAAGACGTCCTCGGCGATGAGGTGTAGCATGTGAATCTTTCGAGTGGTTACTAATGACTCCCTAGCTTGGGATTTCGCCTTATGACGTTCTGAGCCTCGGTTTAGCTCGTGGATTTGTTAGGTGCTTTGGTCGTGATGCGCTAAGTTTTGGTGTGGCATACGGATCGATGGGGTCTTTGATCACAACGCCATCTTTGCCAGGTATCTTTTGCGAAGTCTCGGGTTGGTAATTCAAATCTGTAATCAGTGGTAGCGAGGATAGCTGTACCATGTGTACAATTCCCGTGTCGCCGCGGCCACCCGTTGCTAGGTAGGAGAACTCTCGCGCGGATGCCCATCTCCTTTCCATTCATCATCAACCTCGATGTCCGCGTGCGAATACGACAAGCCTTTGGGTCGCATGACTCGCACTCGCATTGTTTTCGTCCAGAGCTGCTCTGGACTCCTGGCTAGCGCGGTAGACCCTGAGCCAGTGCTCCAACCCTTTCCTTCTCCTCGGGGTAAAATCGAGGGCGGCGTCGACGGGACTCCAACTGGCTAAATCTGGGTAAATGCGGCGAACTTTAAATCGTCCCGTTCCATGAATACACTCCTTTCTGGGAGCTGTGCGGGAGCTCTGATGCACCATGATCTCTTGCCTGTACTACGACTACAAGAGAGACAAGTGTAGTAAAAGAACTGGAAGAACGTTGTGGTACGCCTTGCAGATCTTGACGCAGATCTTGACGCCAATCCCGAGGTATGAAGCTTGATTTGGCTGTAGTGAAGCGTCAAAATTACTTGGAAGGAGCGCTGACATACAACGCGCTTGGGCCGCCATCCCTCATCTCTCCCAATATGCACGACGGCAACTCTCAAGGTAAAGTTTCGTACTCCATACGAATCTGTCCATCGCAATAACAAGAAACGCTCCATTTGCAAGTAAATCGAAGACCACTGGAACGGGAACTCTGTGCAGTCCCAGATACCCGCACTGCCAAGCTGCCCTGCACTCTCGGCGAGGCTGAACCGTTGCTTTTACAGTATCTCATCATCCCCACAATTTGACACCATCCGGGTTGGCGGGTGCGAAGCGAGCTGCTGGTGCATCGATGTTGAAGATCCAATAAATCTCAACGATGTGGCTGAACTTAGGGCAGTTTCTGTGATCCTGGGCTCCGGCTCACGGGAAGATCCCCCAGATGCCCGGGCGTTGCCCCCCGGTGTCCCTTCCACCAGACGAGCGCGGGCCTTGTAGTGAACGGATGCGAGATCTACATGAGCCTCCCAACTCTGTAACATCGCGTAAGTAGGCTACGTCCAGAAAGAAGAGAAACATCCGACACTACGATCAGCACGCGGGACGGTCCATAGGTTCATCTATGGCGACGAGAAACTCTGGCTTGCGATTTGCGCGGCTGCAGGCACCGCGTGGGGAGAATATCGCGCATTTGTAAAAGTTGACAACGCGTTCAGGGTGAAGTTTGCGCCACATGTACGCTGCTCAAGACTAGAAGACTCAGCCCATAGCTTCCGTATGCGGTACGTCTCCTGGATGCGGGTGTGGCACGATGTTTACTGCTCGTTCCCAGATGAGAGGATGGCTGAGGGTGATTGACGTTCAGGGTACTGTACCAAGTTGATGGTGACTGGCCAGAATCTCCTCGGCAAGAATAGCGGCTTGCGTAAACCTTAACCCCAGCTCATGCTGTCATCGACCACACACTATCGGCCCTAACTTCGCGATGGTCCAGTCGCAAGCCGAGCGTGAGGCTTACAGTTCACTGTCATCCTATTTCACCACTCAGAAGACAGCAATCTTCCGAAAATGCCATTGGGCACGCAAGGCCGCGATGCATGGAGCCTATGTACACCATCAGTCATGGCTCCCAGAATTCCGGTACACCACCTGCAGTCGCTTGCGTAGCCAGGCACTTGCGTGTTCTAGGGCAATTCGGAGCTTGAAACGCTGGTGGCCGACTCGTTCCTGGAGTCGTAGGCCAAAATCGCGGCAGGCGGGACTGAGACCACGAAGGCGCTCTAAACTTTACACCACAGCTGCTACAGGCACCAACCTCTAGCTCAGAACAGCCCACGAGTGCTTGGCTAAAGAAATCAGCCGTAGTCACGCGTCCGAGTCTCGATTAGCAGCAATACTTGGGCTGCAGGCATGGGGGCAAGATTTGGAGCGTTCCTGGCGCGTCCTGTGTCTCCTATGTACTATAGCTTAAGTACTATACTTGCATGGACCCAAGTACGTTCGCCGGCCTCGTCGTGAAACCTAGACATATAGTCACGCCGTCCGCCGGTCAGCCTTGCGTCCCAGTAACCGTTCAGCATGCCTTACGATCTCACCATCGCTATCCCGACACTTGTCGGCAGTCTGCTGTCTTTTGTTGCCACCTCTTGCGTTCTCATATCATACATTGTGTACGCTGATTCGCAACGGTCTTTCCGTCACGCACTGGTGTTGAACCTTGCTTTGGCTGGTAAGAGCTCTCGACGGCCAGATGAGATTTCTAGACTGACCACGCATACCAGAATTCATCAATTCGCTGAATAATTCAATATCTGGGATCTATGCAATTGCCAACCACGGTTCCATTGCACCGGGTGCGGCATGTAGCCTCAATGGCTGGGTAGGGCAGTGGTCTGTCCAGGCTGCTGACTTCTCTATCCTGGCCATTGCTATCATTACACTTACTACGATTACCCGCAAAACGTACATGCCCAATGCCTCTCTCATGAGCAAGATGCTTATCTGCGGCTCCGTCTGGGTCGTCCCCACCATCACAGGTAAGCCCATAGATGCACATCCATCAACGCAAGGCTGACTGAACCGAACAGCAAGTACAGCCGCAGGATTGAACGAGTTGAGCCCCGTCAGCGGAAACTGGTGCTGGATATCAGGCAAGCGAACTGACCTGCGCTATGCCCTGGGCCATGGCTGGAGATTCAGCATCATCTTCGGAACCATTGGAATCTACATCTACATCTGGATCTACATGCGTCGGCACTTTTCGCAACTGCACTCCATGAGCCAAGGAGGGTCATACAACCAGGCCAGCGCTGCCAAGCGCCGCGAATTCCGCCGAGACGACGCCCACGAGCTGAGGAGCGAATCGCAGACGGAGCTACACGAGATCAATGTGGAGTACGCCTACGAAGTAAAACACTCCGATGGCATGAGCGACACCAACCTCGGGAAAGAGGACATCATCTTCACAGCCAGCGATCTAGATACAAACAGTCGCAAAAGCGCGACCACACTGTCGCCTCCCATGTCGCCCAAAAGCCCTTACTTCCAAAGTGCATCAGGTATGTCATGCTTACCTACAAATGCGCACGAGCATCTCGGTTGTCTAACCCTGTCCCCAGCTTTCCCCTCGGAATCATCCACTCCCTCAGACAAGAAGCGCGTCACCACCACCGGCATGATTAGCAGTCACCCGGCGCCCATCTCGGGAGCTTACGAGTCAGGCGCACATGAACAGGGAAGTAATCAGCAGAACGGCACCAATACACGGAAAGTCGAGCGAGAAATCAAGAGGATGTTGCTCCTCAACGCGTACCCCATTCTGTACATCATCCTCTGGTTACCCGGTATCCTCAACCGCTTGGTGGAAGCTGCGGGCCATCCCAGCTATGCGTTGAGTATTCTGCAATGCTCAACGCAGTATATTGGGTTCGCCAACGCCATCACGTATGGCTTCAACGAGCATCTCAAGACGACACTACGGCGCGATTTCGTCAAGTGGTGGCGGGCGCGGCGGAGCTAAGAGGTTTTGTATATATATCCTTTCTTGGGTGTGACGACTTTCCAGTATTCAATATTAATGCTATATACCCCATTAGTACATGTGACGCGTGTTTCTGTTTCATCCTCCGTACATATGCGCATGTGAATATGGACCGACCGAGGCATCTGATCCAGGTACAGCGGTTTCGATGCGCCGACCCTGCGTTGTCACATTGGGGTCAGTTCCTAATCGTGGTCATATCGTGAACGGAATGAATAGAGTGCGCCTTTGAGTCAGACTGCGTTCTGGTCGTGGGTCGGGGCTGATCATTTAGATGGTACTTTGATATACGGTATGATTGCGATAGCTTTGATGTTGTTCGCTGGAGTGTCTGGTCATCGTGAACAAGTAGGTGAGTGAGCGCAGCTCACTTAAACCAAGATCTAAACACCCGGAAGCCTACGTTGACGTTATGGCGCAGATAACATCCGCAAACCAACAAAACTATCCTCTTCTCCGCCTGCTGGCCGAGCTTCGAAATCAGGTTTACGCGTACGCGCTGGGCGGCAAGACGATCAGCTTGGATTTATCCCCGCGACGAAAGACTAGTACGATATCACAATAGTGATGCATCTGTATTCAAGCTATTAGAAGTGTGCATCCAGATCCACGCCGAGGCTGCGATGCTGCCTTACAGCCTGAATGTGTTCGACCTTCCTGCGATCACCATGCTCAACTGCTTACCTCGCAGTATGACTGCACCGTCCATCAAAGCTATTAAAACGCTGGAGTTCCCACTCTTTGGCTTCATCGGATATCAAATCAGCGTTGTATACCGACTCGAACACTTCAGGGGCCTAGAGCGAATTAGGCTACGCTACGACCGTAAATGTTATCTTTCCGAGATTTCCCTTCAGGACGAGCTGCGAGATGTGGCGGAGAGGCTGTGGGGTATCAAAATCTCGACATATAACGCTATGATCGGACTGAGCAGTGAGAAAAGCATTAGTGAGCTGACTCGGATTAAGCATCAAGAGGAGGCCGAAGAGTTAGAGGCAAGGATCTCTTGACGACATTACACGGGCAGTCTTTGTGAGCACTGAGAAAGGAAAGGGAACATGGGTGCTTGAAATGGGAGGGCTTGCGGGCATCTCAATTCAGTAAAGCTTCCTGTACAATAAACCCAAACTCAAGACTTCTTCTCTGTTCTGTCTTCTCTCAATCAAGCATTAAGTCATCGTGTATGACTAACTGGATCTAGAATGATTTGTTCTCCTTCACTTGCCTGATTAATTTAGCAAGCGCGTGCACCCCCGAGCTTTCTCTCACTTTCTCGATTCTACAACCACACCATCACCACCACAACCACCACCACTGCTCAACCCACGTAGTGGCAGTAAATACCTATAACCATTTCGATATCTAAGCGGATGGCGCAAGTCACGAACGCCGAAGCTACAGCAGCAAACCAGCGGAACTCACCTCTCCTCCGTCTACCAGCCGAGCTACGCAACCAAATCTAACCACCATGCGCTCGGCAACCGCACCCTCATCCTAGCCACGTTCAATCACAAGCTCCGCCTCTATCAATGCGACATACCCGTCTTCCCTCTCCTAGCCGTTTGCACGCAGATCCACGCCGAAGCAGCCCTTCTACCCTACAGCCTCAACACATGGGATATCGCCACTCTTGATACCTTGTTTACGTGTCTGGCCAACATCTCTCCGTCAAATATTCGAGAGATCAAGAAACTAGACCTTGGTACATGGACTGTTCTGTCGCAATTATCACGCGCGAGCTACGCGTACCTTGTGAGGTTTGCGGGGCTGGAGGAGGTCATGTTCACTTACTGTGGGACGGATGACATATGGAAGGAGCACTGTCAAGAGAGCTGGAGGGGGGGGGGGGGGGGGGGGGGGGGGGGGGGGAGGTGGTGAAGTTAATGCGGGAGAGTATGCCAGGGGTTAGAATGGCGATGCGGGACTTGAGGGAAGAGAAATACAGGGAGGACACATCCGAACTTGCTGTGTGGGAAGGGAGGATGAGGTATGGCTAAAGGGATGTTGGCGGAGCCGCGGAGCAGTGGAGGACTGCCGGCCGGTCTTGCGAGCACGGCGCTACTAGACGCAGAATGAGAGTATCGATTGACAAAAATAAGCCAACAAGACAGCAACTGCGCTATGCAATCATACCATTTACAGTAGCAAGACAAGCCACTAAGAGTACAAATCATCGTCCATGGTAGCATCGCCAAACCCGCCCTCAGCGATATCAACACTACTCTTACCCGGCGTATGATTCGCCGGCGCCTTGCCTTTACCCTTACCACTCCCACTACCCCCCGCCGACCCATTCGCATCCCCATTCGCAAACCCATTAACCTCCAAATTCTCCGTCCTAACAACCATATCCTCAACCTCATCTACGGGAGCCCTCGCCTTCCCCTTTCCCTTCGCACCAGAAACCTGCTGCACAGCCGGAGCAGCCCCAGTCCCATTCTCCTTCTTATCCTCCTTCTTGCCCGCACCTTCAAACTGTTTCCTCACTCGGTCGTAATGCCGGAGTTCATCGGCACTAACACTGGGTACGAGTTCCTTGTGAGCTTCCATGAAGTCTTCTTCTGTGACCATGACGGCGGTGTCTTCTTCTGTGGCGAGATGGTCGAAGAAATATGCGATGGTGATGGGAGGGGAATGGGTGGCGTTGTGAGCAGCGACTTTCTCGTCGACGATCTTGGCAGAGCGGGTGATGGCTTTGAGCATGGCGTCGGAGCAGAGGGCGTACATGTCTGCTCCGGTGTAGGTGAAGGGGAGGCCTTGGGATACGCGTTGGAGGGAGAGGGAGGGGTGGAGTGTGAATCTGAGAAGACATGTTAGCATCTGTGGGGTATGGAGGAATAGGGAGGGGGATGTGACGTACTTCCTTGTCAGAGCTTCCAAGATGGTCTGCTGTTTCTCGTGGGTATCGGAAACACCCAGGTACAGCATCTTGTCGAAGCGACCAGGACGCAGTAGGGCTTGGTCGAGTAGATCGGGTCTGTTAGTTGCTCCAATTACGAAAACACCTTCGCCTCCATCACTCATGCCGTCCAGCTCGGCCAGCAGTTGACTGACTATACGATCCATGACGCCACCACTGTCACCTTGGTTGCCACGCTTGGGTGCGACGGAGTCCAACTCGTCGAAGAACACGACACAAGGACGAGCGTCGCGGGCGCGTTGGAAGACACGGCGTACATTGGCTTCAGACTCACCAATGTACATGTTGAGCAGCTCGGGTCCCTTGACACTGAAGAAGTTGAGTGAGAATTCCGTAGCGATGGCCTTTGCAAGCAACGTCTTTCCTGTTCCGGGTGGACCGTAGAACAAAATACCACTGCGCTTCTTCATGCCTTTTGCAAAGAGCTCAGGACGCGACAAAGGAAGTTGAATAGTCTCCATGACTGCGTCTTTGACGTGCGTGAGACCACCGACATCTGACCATCCTACGTTGGGAATCTTGGGTGCACCAATTGCATCTGCGAAGTTCTTGCGCGCTGCATCTACCGCGGTATCCAGATCGGCTTTTGTGAGACTGTTGCTGAAGTGACCTCCTGCTAGTTCGATATCGCGTGTGGTGATTGTTTCGGGTGATGAGAGCGATTTTGTAGAGGATACGGCGAGCGCTTCGAGACGTTGTTGCTTTGCGACTAGAGCTCGATCGACCACATCGACAAGGTCGCCAGCTACAAGAGCGGCAGTCTTGACAGCGACGTTACCCAGGTCGACCTCGGGAGATAATCTGATACCGGCATCGTCGACGATGCTTCTCAGAATACCTTCTCGTTCGCCTTCATCGGGTGCTGTCATCTCAATCTCGTGGGTGAAGAGTCCTCGGATACCTTCCGGTACCTTGTCGATCTCGGTGGTAGTTGCGATTAGCACGCGAGAGTCAGCCAATATCTCTTTCAGCGCGGTGTTCATGCGATCGGCGTTGAGTGCGTCGACGTGCTTGACAAGCAATGCTGTGAACTCAGCACCACATGTCAAGCCTCGCTCAGCCCTAGCTTTTAGGAAGCCTTCTGTTTTAACATCGCCACCCCCGGCACCGCCTTCCGTGATGATGTCAAAGGCATCGATCGCAAAAGTGTGCAGGCCGAGATCTTCGCAAGCTTTCGTAGCGAGGGTAGATTTTCCGATGCCACGTTGAGTCGAGGTGATCAAGACTGCGATAGGTGGCAGGCCAAGGTGGATGGCTCGCGGACTGGTAGCCACAGACATGAGTTCTCGCAACCGTCTGCGAAGTGATGAAATGTAGGGCTTGGGGAGCTCGTCTAGTGACATAGTCTTCTGCGAGCTCGAAACAGGGGCTCGTTTGGCACCAAGATAGTATTGCCAGGCATTGTTGATGGGAGCTGGAGTCTTACCCTGCTCGCTGCCGTTCATCTCCATCTTCGTGCTGGCAGCATCTACCGTTACAGCCCCACCCCAAATGTCGGCTTCTTCGCCGTCATGAGATGCATGAGTAGAACTCGATACGTTGCCAATCTTGAACCAGGATACGACTTTTGGATTGCGGCTGCTGACACTAGTGCTGTCGTCGCTAGCGGTTGGTTTGGCTCTAGCCAGAAGCTCATCGTTGCCAGCGTCTTCTTCTGTTGTAGTTTGAAATACTGCGCGACCAAGCGATTCGTCGATGGATACGCCTATCAGATCACTACTCTTTACAATCCGCCTCTTTTGCTCAAAGTGGTCTTTCAATGCCGCGAAGAGACTGGGTTGAAGTAGACGATCTGACGACAGAGGCGTTGACACCTTTAGAAGGGTGACCTCTTTGGCAGACGGAGGCAAAGAAGAGCTGTTGAGACGTGGTTTCTGAATGGCGCTCCTAGGAAGATGAGAAGACTGGCTGGGGGCCAGCGGAGTAATGCGGAGGTGAGAAGGACTGCCTAGGTTTGCGAGAAGAATTGGCGAGAGATAGGCATGCAATGACGAGGTTGGTTGCGAGAAGCCTGAGAAACTGCTTCTTCGGTCGGTATCTGCCATCTTTTGTACCGGATATCGCGCAACCTTCTTGGACATGTTTTCTGGCAGGCCAAAGACCCTGACAGGGCGCCAATTCATATTGTCTTCCTCATCTACTCGACCAAATGCACTCAAGCCCCAGAGCGGATGTGATGAAGGGGCTTCGGTGCCCTCAAGCTTGACCCAGTCGCCCGAAAAGCAACCGACTTTGACTAGTGTGTTGATGTCGACGAATACGCGCGCTTCCTCGTCATCTTCGCTTCCCGGCTTCGGGTGGATAAGATCATCTGGGACACTCTGGAGAAGCCCCTGGGCTTTGAAGACCTTGCTCTTGCTTGCCGGACCACCACGGGCTGTCGTAGCTGTGAAGTTGGAGTATACCGACCCTGGCGTTGCGATGCCATTAGGGCGTCCGAAGTTACCGGGTCGTGGGGTCGCAGAGGTATAGACTGAAAGTGCGCCGGATGACTGAGGCGGGAGCATGGGCGCATTCAGCGATATGATGTCGTCGGACTCGTCGGACAGGTCTCCTGCATCGCTCTCCGAGAGCTCAGACTCGAAGTTGTCCGTAGACTCCTCGTCGGGTGGAGAGACATTGCGCGAGTTGTCCTCTGCGGCCGAGTAGAAGGTGTCATTGGAGGTGTCGTCAGCTTCATCATCGTCGCCAAACCCGTTGGTCGTCGGAGGTTGTTTCACCGGAGGCATGATGACGGGCTGCTTAGAGCTGCTTCGATGCGACTGTAGTATGACGATCCTCGTGCTCGGTAGCAGGAGACCTTGCGACACGGGTTCGGAGGCGCTGATCTTGGCTGGTGGAGGTGGGACGTGGGTGATGGGATGAGCGGGTAGCTTCAGTGGAAGCAGATCGCCAGTATGAAGAACAGTAGGTAGTTGTAGGGCTTCGCGTACGGCCTGTCGCCAAACCTCCTCTTGCGCCGCGAGATCCACCGCCTTGCCTTTTGTTCCGTTCGCTTCCAGATAGCGGCTTTTGGGAGCTCGTGATGAGCCATTCATCTGAGCAATGAAGCCTCCGCCGAATTTCGCATGCACCTCGTCCAGCTTCCGCAGGGCTTCCGTGTCTAGATTGACGTAGACTGTGTCCAGCCCAACCGGCACAACATCGTAGATGCGCACCTCGATGGGCGTATCCCGTCTCTGTGTCCTGTTCGGGGCGACATTTTGGAGGAGCTGGGAGAAGGACTGTAGGGCGAGAGAGGACGTGGGGATCTGGAGTGACGAATGCGGGCGCGCTGTGCCGGTTTCTGTCTTGTCGGCTGGTCGCACAGGCAGGATGGTCCAGGGAGTGTTCTGGGAAGCGGCGATGGAGGTCGGCAGCCACGGGGTGATTGCGACGTGTTGGATGCGATCCGAGTCTGGAGTGTCTCCATTGGCTATTCTTCTTGTCAGCCACCTCGCCCATCTACTACCAAATGTTCCTTCCACATACCAGTGCTCTTGCTTCTCGATCCAGGGAACAGGTCATTGAACAGGTCCTCCGACAGCACTCCGACCTCACCCTTCACGCGGTCGTCGAGGAGTAATCGCGCCGAAATAGGAGGGCGGTCAAGACGTCTTCTCCGTCTTCGCTTTCGTGGGTGGACGACTCCGTTCTGCGCGTCCATGATGGATTAATGAGGGATGTCTGCCTCAATGGACAGTGCTATGAGCATTAGAGGCTCTGTTTGTTACGTGCGATCAGCCCGGCCGTCAGATAGCACCAGAGAGCCGCATTGCCTCGGCAGAACTAGTCCGCTCGGACATGGTTACCTGCCACGAATCCCCGCGTCCACTCAACTGATCGGGAGCAGGAATCCAACGGGCACACACGACTCAGGACTCCTTGTTGGCTTGCATGATTCGAATCTGTAGTCAAGTTGACACTCCACGCTGAGATTCAATAATGCTCCAATTGGTCGCAAGCCTGTCCCACGTTGGACGTCATACGTCGAACAGAGCATGTGCATATCCTCAACCAGCAGTACACCTGCCACGTCAATTATAGATACTGCTGTACTGACACCTTTCGACGGAATTGTCAACCAGATGTGCTATCTCTAAGAACGCTTGACGTTGAAATTCGCGATGCCGGAGTCAAGTCCGCAGCCTCTTCACATGCCAATAAATAGTCCCTACGACATGCGAACCATGGCCACAAAACCGCAATCCCTGCTTCCATCTCCCGCTATGGGGCTTCTAAACGTGGTCGTTGAGATGCATCTATGTGCAGCATGTTTGCTGATTTGCCGCTTCCTCGCCCATTCCTGACGTAATGCTCTTTCCAAACAAGGCGCGAGCAGCCACCGCGTCAAAACTGCGATTGATAAAAAAGCCCCAACATGTCTCTGAACCTCGCTCCTGCGACTCCCAGCCCTTTTGCGCGTACAACAGACTGCGACCCGTCCACCTGGGATTACAACACTGGAAGTGTCCAATTTGCCGATATCCGTACCTATGCTCCACGCGACCCTGGACGCTCCACACCACCGTCGCCGAACCATAGGGCTTTCCCCAGATCAACATGCCGAAGGCCTCTATCACAGCCGCCAAACATCGTGTTGAAGAGCAGTTCAACCACCATGAAGATAAGAAAAAGTCCAAGACACAGGCTGCAGTTGATTTCGCACACCAGGCTAAGCGTCTCGGACAATACACACCAGAGCAAGAAAATGAGAGCACAGGTTCCACACAGGCGGTGGAAGCACGGTTCATAACTCCACAAGATCCTGTCATCGAAACTGCCGACGGCCATCGGTTACCTGCTGTTCCTCTTGAAGAAGCGACCAAGCTCAATGAATTGCGAGACATTATCGACGACCGTGATCCTGCTAAGAAAGAATCCTTCTCACCGCGGCTACGCGAAGCAAAAGATGGAACAATACACGGCATACCTCCGAAAGAAGCAGAGATGAATGGCGAGGGGAATTCTGATGTCCCATTGAGTGATTCGAAAGCGCCTTCGAAGACAAATCCTCTGTTCCCGCCTCTACCCATGTACGGACCGCCGACGCTTTTGAGGAAATGCCAGTGCTGGTTCTTTCGAATCTCATCTGGCATCTTGTCATTCTTGTTTCTTCTCGTCATAGTTCTAGGTGCAGGCTTTACGTCCCTCCCCGGCATGTGTAAACACCTGTTCCTACTGCTCACTTTCCGTGACGCTGAGAAGCGAAGACCATTCTACCAAGAGGAGACCAAGCGAAAGCAGGCGAGAAGAGAGGCAGAAAGAGCGTGGAAGAAGCGAGACGCTATGCCGTCAGCTAAGAAGCTGGAGAATGGAGAGGATGGTGGAACGACAGAGGAGTTTGAACCATTAGAGGGTGGTCCCGATCCTCTGGTTTGCGACGTGCGCCACTATGCACGAAGAGTGGGATTGGACTGTGAGATCTTCGACGTCCAAACAGAAGATGGGTTCATCATCGAACTCTGGCATCTATACAATCCTCGCGACTACAAGCGCACGAACGCCACTCAGCGATCCCCGCATTTACCAGAGCTTTTCCCCAAAGATCGTACGGGTGTCGCTGGTTCACAATACGAAGAAGGCGAAAAGAAATACCCCGTCCTTATGATCCACGGCCTCTTGCAATCCGCAGGTGCATACTGCACGAATGACGATGACAGTCTTGCTTTCTTCCTCGCAAAGTCTGGCTACGATGTCTGGCTTGGCAACAACAGATGTGGTTTCAAACCTCGCCATACCACTTTGCAATATGGAGACCCGCGCATGTGGGCATGGAACATTCGTCAGATGGGTGTCATGGACTTGCCTGCTCTCATCTCTCGCGTGCTTTCGGAGACCGGATTCGAAAAGCTGGGTCTCATCGCGCACAGCCAGGGTACTACACAAACTCTTGTCGCACTGGCGAAAGAACAACGACCTGAGATTGGCGAGAAGATATCTGTATTCTGCGCTCTGGCACCTGCCGCCTACGCTGGTCCTTTGATCGGGAAGGCGCAGTTCAAGTTCATGCAAGTTATCAGTCCCAACATGTTTCGTACTGTTTTCGGCATTCACGCGTTCATTCCGTTCATGATGGTCATGCATGGCCTCCTTCCCGGGAAGTTCTACGGCTCCATGGGATACCGTGTCTTCGCCTTCCTGTTCAATTGGACGGACGACCGCTGGGAACGCGATCTAAGGAACCGCATGTTCCAGTTCTCCCCCGTCTACGTCAGTGCTGAGAGTATGAGGTGGTGGCTCGGACGGGAATGTTTTGCAAAGCAGAAATGCATCTTGGCTACAAGAGATGAGAAGATCATGGAAGACAAGGAAGATGAAGAGATGGAGCACACGAAAACCAAAGCTAAAATTCCGCCGCACGATTCCGACGATGAAGACCAGAACAGCAGGAAAGAAGCTGAGCGCTACGCATGGTACGGTCCGCAAACTCCTCCCTTTGCACTGTGGGTCTGTGGCTCCGACGATCTAGTAGATGGTCGCCGTCTACTACGCCGCTTCGAACACGGTCGAGAGCCACATGTGGATGTCGTACACTCCAAGGTCATTGAGGGGTACGAACATCTTGATGTTATCTGGGCCATGGACGCTATTGAGAAGGTTGGCAAGGAGGTTAGAGAGGTGATCTGGAAGACGGCGTCTGCTGATGCTCGCAAGCTGTGCAGGACACCAAAGGGATGCGAGGATGTTCATGAGTTTTACAGCAAGCGTGGACCCAGGGAGAGTGCGACGAGAGAGATTGATGCGAGCGCTGGCGAGTGGAGCAAGAAGGGTGAGGAGGCAGTGGCTGATGGGCCTGGAGAGTAATGCTGAGATGTAAGGAGCTTTGTCGTACTCATTCTGGAAGACTTCTACAGGATACGAGACGAGCGCGAACACACAGAGAAGCACACATACGGGAGGCGCATTTGGTTTCCTTCAGCACATGAGATATCCCCCTGTCCGTTCAATCGAGGCAAATTAGACTAGAAATGGAAATGGTTCGCATTATCACCGTACTTGGCGCGCAGGGCTTACGCTCAAACCGTTAGGATCGGCGGCTTTATAGTTCACTAATATACAGTTGTTAGCTTCACACCGTAGATTGACAGCTGTAAAGTCCTTCGAAGCGCAGTATCATCGGCTCATCACACCGCAAGAAGAGGGATCCCTGGCAAAAGGCGGTCTCCCCGCTGTGCCGCAGGGGCGCCACGGTTCTGTTGGTTGTAAGTGGCAAGGCGCCTTTGTCGCGACGGTCGCGTAAACAAAACCGTGCGGCCCCTGCAGCGACCCCACCAAGCTAGTCCAACGCGGCGCTCCTCACCGCTTGAACCCAGAACACTTCTGCCTCCAGCGTCGACGCCGGAAACTAGGAGGTTCCTTCGACAGTCGTCTGTTTGACACAGCAACACCGTAACCATGCGAGGAGAGGTACGTCAAGTTGTGTTGTTTTCGGTGGAGTGTTCAATCGCAGTATGCGCAGAGAAGCGGGGGGCTTCATGCGCCGACATGGACGAGACGAAGCTCTAAACGGTGGCCAAACAGCAAGAAGAAACGAAAGAGCTTGGAGATTGGAACACTCCAAGGATCCGAATGACCCCAGCACGCGCAATGCTAACACCAAACTCGACAGATCTGCCACCTTCACATCGGCCAAGCTGGCACGCAGCTGGGTAACAGCGCCTGGGAGCTGTACGTTGTCGCGAACCGCATGCGCCCTGAAGCCTACAGTCAAGACTGACACGATAACCTAGGTACCTCCTCGAGCACGGCCTGCTGCCCGATGGCCGTCCCAACCCCGATGCGAAGGAGCTCGGCGAGGGTGGCTCCTACGAGACCTTCTTCACTGAGACCGGCAGCGGCAAATACGTGCCCCGTTCCATCTTCGTCGACTTGGACCCTTCGCCAATTGACGAGATCCGAACTGGTGCCTACCGTCAGCTGTTCCACCCTGAGCTGTTGATCAGCGGCAAGGAGGATGCTGCCAACAACTGTGCGTCTTGAGGAGCTGTCGGGAATGCAGAGATACTGACGAGACTAGATGCTCGTGGTCACTACACCATCGGCAAGGAGATGGTCGACAGCGTCATTGAGAAGATCCGTCGCGTTGCTGGTGAGCTCCACACCCTACTTCCACTCAATGCGCCTGCTAACAAACACAGACAACTGCTCGTCCCTCCAGGGTTTCCTCATCTTCCACTCCTTCGGTGGTGGTACCGGTTCCGGCTTCGGTGCGCTTCTCCTCGAGCGCCTCTCGACCGACTACGGCAAGAAGTGCAAGCTCGAATTCGCCGTATACCCTGCTCCTCGCGTGTCTACCTCTGTTGTTGAGCCCTACAACGCTGTTCTGTCGACACACAGCACTATCGAGAACTCCGACTGCACCTTCCTCGTTGACAACGAAGCTGTCTACGACATCTGCAGACGCAGCTTGGACATTCCCCGTCCCAACTACGAGCATCTCAACCGCCTGATCGCCCAGGTTGTCAGCTCCATCACCTCCAGCTTGCGCTTCGATGGTGCGCTCAACGTCGATCTGAACGAGTTCCAGACCAACCTTGTGCCATACCCGCGTATCCACTACCCGCTCATCAGTTACGCCCCTGTCATCTCGGCCAAGAAGAGCTCTCACGAGAGCTTCAAGGTTTCCGATCTTACCTTCCAGTGTATGTTTCAGTACCGTCTCTATACTCTCTGGGCGTTTTGCTAATTCGAACAGGCTTCGAGCCCAACAACCAAATGGTTGTCTGCGACCCGCGCAACGGAAAGTACATGGCTGTCGCACTTCTGTACCGTGGAGACATTGTTCCCCGCGACTGCTCTGCCGCCGCCGGTGCCCTCAAGGCCAAGTCCTCCTTCAACTTGGTTGAGTGGTGCCCCACTGGTTTCAAGCTCGGAATCAACTACACCAAGTACGTCCATCCTACCTCATTACGATGGATCTTTTCTAACAACCCCCGAGGCCCATCAGCGTTCCCGGCAGCGAGCTCTCCTCCGTCGACCGCAGCGTGGCCATGCTTTCCAACACGACCGCCATCGCCGAAGCTTGGTCCCGCCTCGACCACAAATTCGACCTCATGTACTCGAAGCGCGCTTTCGTTCACTGGTATGTGGGTGAGGGTATGGAGGAAGGAGAGTTCTCCGAAGCTCGTGAGGATCTTGCTGCGCTGGAGAAGGTAAGTTCTGGACTGTACGGAATGCATGTGAGACATGTACTAACTTTGTATCTCTGCAGGACTACGAGGAGGTTGCTGAGGACTCGCTTGATGCGGATGATGTTGAGGAGGGCGAGTACTAGGTTTTGGGGCCCAAGAGAAGGATACATGGACATGGATGTTGTTGATGGCGCTTGCTACGACGAGCTGGAGGAATCAGTAGCCTTGGAATCGAGAAACTATGTGCGGTCGCATAGTCTTACTTTCAAACCATGAACTTGCTGCTATCGTGATGTACAATGTTGTGGGCTATGGCAACAAATGGCACAACCACGATACTCATTTGCAAGCGTAAGTAGTGACATTGTCTCAATTTATTGCAAATTTCGTTGTTATTCAACGAGGAGTAAAAGAGCTGAAAAAGAATTATTTACAAATCTACAAATTGGAAAAAAGGAGAGGAGCCTGGCGCGCTGCCCTTGGCCATCTGTCTGTCTGTCGACTAATCTAGTGTAAAAGGAGTACTAAATAGAACGCTGAGCGATATCGCTGTACAACGGGAAAGGAATTACAAAAAGAAACTTTTTTTTTTGGCTTCGAGAGCCGTTTCTTCATCTTTGGACCAGACGTCGAAGAGAGAAAGAGGGCGAGAGAACTACATCTCAATGAAACCTCCTCATCTCAATCCCATCCGTCCGACTCCTCGCCGGCGGGCCAAACGTCCTCTCACTATCCGCCGTACTAGGCGCCAACGCACCCGTACTCCTTGGTACATCCGCACTGCCCACCCTCGTAATAGGCACCTCATCTTCGCCGCCACTGCTCCTCACAGCACGGGGACTAATAATGCCACTGCGCGGATCAAGCGTGTTCTTCTTCTTAGGTGGGGTGTCGTAACCGCTGCCTTCGGGGATATCAGCCATACCGGCTTCGACGTCATTACCGCCGCGGTTGCGGCTGAAGAAGCGGTTTCGGTGCGTGCGTTCGCGGGCAGTGGAAGAGGCGCTTGTGCTGACGCGTTGGAGGCCGGTGCTGCGAGCGGAATCTTCGGATTGGCGGGTGTTGTTTCGGTCTTGGGAGCGGGACGGCGAGGTAACACGGACGACGGTTGCGCGGGCGCGGGAGGCGTTTTCGCGGTCATCGAGGACGTCGCCGCTGGGGTCGTCTAGGCCCATTGATTTCATGCCGAGGGAGAAGTCGACGCGGCGGCCCATTGCGGAGAGCGTTTCTGGCTTCTTCAGGATGGAGCCTGTGCGGCCTGGTGCGCTGCCTGCTCCGGTAGCAGAGTCTGATGTGCCTTCTGCGGGTGCGACGAATGGTTGGTCTTGGGCTTGGTTGTGGATGTTGCCGTTGGGGTGATCGGGTGTACCATTGATGCCAACACCAGGTGTAGCAGGGTTCTGCAGATTCTGGAGGTAAACTGGGAAAGATTCCTTCTGACCGGGGTAGCGCATGCGGGGGCCTTCGATCTCGCATTCCTGGATTGCCATTGTGAGGGCGCAGATGAACTTGTTGCGGCGCTGCAATCTGAGCAGTTCGTTCTGCCAGTTGGACTTGTAGAAGAAGACGACGTTGAGTTCGAGCCAGTGGACTTCTTGGACGGCGCGCAGTTCGGTCAGGATGTTGGTCTGGTACTCGCGTTGCTCGGCGGTGACAAACTCGAGGAGCACGTTGCGGAGCTTCTCGATTTGCTCGAGCGTTGTACCGAACTTGATAATGATGGGGATGGCTTCGGCGAGAGCACCCGATCGACGGTGGTTAAGGATGAAGAGCGTGTTGAGGTAGCTGTTGGGCGCTTGGACGACATGACCTTGCATCTTCTTGAACTCGGTGTAGAACAGAGCGATTTCCTTGACGAAGTAATCATCACCGCGGCCGAGATCTCCGGTGTTACCGTAAATCATGACACGGTCACCGACATCGTAGGGGTGCTTGACGAAGACGAAGATGCACGACTGGAGGAACTCCTGAGCGGTTGCAGAGAAGAGCCAGGATAGAGCCAGAAGGGTCGAACCAGCGGATGTTAGGACACCGGCGGCGGAGGTTGAGATCAGCGAGATGAATACGATGATGGTGATGATCAGCACTATGAACATGAAGACATCATCGAGCTTGGAGACGACGCTATCGAGATCCTTCAGGGAGGCGGTAATCGATTTGCGTTCACGACCAATCTCGACGCAGACAGCCTCAAGTTCCTCCATGGAGATGTCGCCATTCATGTCCTTGTCGAACATGGAGAACGCGGCAGTAGCTTCGTCATCGCTGTCGAAAGCATTGTTGAGATCCTCGGAATGTACAGTCTCAGTCTCAGGTCGTGCAAAGGTACGATACAGACGGCGAGCCAGGACCTGAGCACCACTGGTAGTACCAATGAGTTGCAGAACAACCTGGTGAGGATGGCCGCTGCCAGTAACCGCACGACCAGTGAAGTCCCCAGCGACCTTTCCAGCAATGTCTCCAAACTTGTTGAAACCGACTTTGATGTTCTTTTGCGCCTCTGTAAGAACCTGGCCGGGAGTGCGTGCGCCCGATGGAGCATTTTCGTCACCCTGCTCAAATTCGGAATCTTCCATGGCAATCTTCTCCTTGGAAAACTTGTACAGCTTAGCCAAACTGCCAATCTGGAACTTGTTCAGCTCAATACGATCCTGGTATGTTCGGAGGTGGAAGCTGATGGCGATGAGCTGGATGATGATCTTCTCGATGAAGTTGAGGACGAATCCGACAAACAGAGCTACAAGAACCTTGTTCATGGTGCCTTCCCATTCTCGTGTGGTCTTGACGCCGTTGATGTGGTGGTTCGTCATTGTTGGGAGGAAAGACACTTCAATGGCCAACCACCAGAAGAACAAAGTAGCTGGGAGTTCGAGTTGCTTTCCCATGTCTCTCCACTTCTTGCTGTTGTTGGTGAAGAGGGAAGAGATGAGACCAATAGGCCAGGGGAGGAGTTTGGCGAGCACCTGCGATGTATGTTAGTGGTTGTCAAATTTTGAAGACAGAAGAACCCACTCTTCCAGCCCACAGTGTTAGCCACACAATCATGAGCCAAATCGAAAACCAGACAAGCTTGACTCCTCCAACACTCGCATTCGGGAATGCAAATATTCCAACCATCAAAGGAATGAGGATCACGAGCACCATGGGCGTAATGTACGTAAAGTACCTGACAAGCCATGACGAATTGTGAACCTTCTTGAAGAACTTGGAGAAGCTCGTGGTTGGGTTTTCGGGTGGCGTGTAGCGAGCCGCCTGTTCGTGCAGTGGGTTTGTCGCCGCATCGAAGTCGTCTACGAGGTCCTCACGGCGGGATCGCACGCGTGTCATGGATGGGTTCATCGAGGCATTGCGCCTCAGAGCCTCCTTCTCATCTAGACCTTGCTCAATAGCGAGCACTGCAAGGTCATCGTTGAGCCTGCTCGCCTGCTCACGCGTTTGCGATGGCGATTGTATGCCTTTCATGGCTGGTATATCGTGTGCGGTTTCGACGGTAAGGTGGGTGCCAGATCGTGATCTGTTGTGCGGTGGCCGTGCGGCAGTATCTACACGCAATGGCCGCTGATGATCGTCCCCCACAACTGTGCCGTCCTCGTCGGAAGATCGCTGGTGGTGGTGGGACATGTTACTGTCCATGTCGTATGTCGGCTCTGGCCGCTCATAGTTCGGCGTACTCATAATGAAGAGTCGCGCTCAGGCCCAGGTTCGATAGGATATCCAGTCAAATAGCCCCCGTGGGTGAGCAATGAGGTAACGACCGTGTTTTGATTTTGCGGCGATTTTCTTTGCAGATAACGCAAAATACGATTGCTGAAACAATGGTATGCTTTTCCACGCCAAACCAACAGTCAATGGCTTGCGCTCGCCCTTCCGGTGGTCCAGGGTCAAACGCGAACTGCTGCAACGGGATGACGTCAAGCTCGGTGCCGACTTATCCAGAAAATGTTTTAGCGAGTGACGAAGAAAAATGGGCGTGTTCTGTAGTGATTAACCGGCGATAGAGGTAGTGAGAAAAGAGAAGAAGATAACAGTGGAATGGACAGCAGCGATGTTAGCAACTGAGATGTGGAGCTCGCCCGGGGTTAAAGGAGTAGGAGCAGCGCTGGGCCAGGGATTATTTTTGGGGACTCCCGATCTGCGATTCCTCATTTTCGACGCCAACCCTTCGACAGTGACTGGCGCAAGGAAAAATGGGTCATGGAACCGACGGTGGACGCGTGTGGCCATGGCAAACACAATGGGTGGGCCGCGTCGCTTTGTCTAGAATCTCTGTTGGGACTGAATCTGGTACAGAAAGCTGTAGGGATACGCGTCTGCACCAACCACAGCCATCGAATATACTAGAATAAGCCCGTCGCTGGCCCTCAACGACGGCTGCGGCTATCTATCTCGGTCGAAAATGCCATGACAGCGGCGTCGCATACGCCGTTAGGTCTGCCAACACAAGTTCTTAGCGACAGCCACCGACGTCACGCAGCATCGCAATGCAGGTCCCGGACGCTTCGTGTGTCGGTCCCTCAAAACTCTGCAAAGTGTGTCTATTTTGAGCTTGCGCAGTCGATGAAGGTCGCGCGGCAGGGCGAGAAGTTAGAAAGAGCGCCAGTTCTCGGCCGCCCAGTCGGTCGCAACGCGTTCTAACTTTGTCAACCGCTGTTCTTTATCGTCTTTCACATGCCTAGGAAGCCTTATCCTTAATTTCCAGGGTCATTGCCGTTATCGCGGAAGGCTGTTTCAAACCGCCCGTGGCGTTCGAGCAAAGCTTGTCGCGTGCCGATCCTAATGCCGCCCCTGCATACCAAGGCTCTCCTTGGATCGCGTCGTGGGGGTCAGGATCGATGTACAACACTGACACCACCAGAGATCTCGACTCCAGCGTGTCAGCGTCCAGACCCGCTGGATCTGACTGTCTCCATCTTTCTCCCCAGATGTGATCCGACGATGTGCGCAGGATGAGCGGTCCCTGTGCTGTGTCTGTTCCAGACATCGGATAAGGCGGCAACTACCTCACCTCTCGTCGTTGCACCAATTTAACGACATGTCGGACAGGAACCACTCCACAGCGTCTCCATATTGACGAGTCGTGTTTTCAGCAGCGGACGTGTCCTCGCAGGAAGACGTCTAAGCGATACGTCCTCAGCACTTGTGGTGGAGGGAGGCCACTCGGCTCGTACAAAGCCCGATTTCCGCTTGTGCTAAACGTGGTGGGTCGCTCTGCAATATGTCATAACTCGTATCTTGTGCGGAAGCGTCTTTGGTAACTTGCTGTTATGTAAGCTAGAGCAACTCTCTCTTAGTGCTCTACGTCAGAGCAGACTTGTTCCCTGTCACGATTGAGCGCCGCGGAGGTTACGATGGAGCATGTCGGCGTGAGCACCTTATTGCTGCAACTGGATGGTAGGTCGAGAGTTGACATCGACTATAAGGACAGCATCATCGACTACGCAAATACAACAGTATCAAGTTAGGGCTCTTTCTAAACACAATGATGCTCTTGATCGTTGCGATGGATAGTGAACTTACGATTTACCTACCATGTGACTATCTAACAGTTGTCTATGCTGCGGATTGAGCTTCAATGGGACGAGGAAACCGTACGTAATATCAATAACGTTAGATTGAATGCAACATCTCTGTGGGTTCATCAAGAAGTCAATCCGCCCATCCGCTGTTCTCAAAAAAATTGGTAAGGTCGATGGGCGAATACCGTTGCCGGTCCATACAGCATTGTTCCATACAATATGGGACGACACACTACTGCATCAGGCAATATTCGGCTTCCGTCGATTGTAGCGTCCCTGTCTGTGAAAAACAAAGCTCTCGTAGTGGTCCGGTTCAGATCAGGGTGAGATTGGCGAAGGAAGCTCTTCACCCAAAATTCGCAGCAATCGATGGTTTTCAAACAATTGCCTATCTGAGCATGCATTCATTTGATCTGCTTTCTGTTGGAACACTAATTAGACAGGCAATATTTAGAAAGGCGTAAATTGCTGCAGTAGGACGGTGAAGTGGATAAGAAGAGCCCGCAGCACGAGGGAAAGCCGAAGGACGAGATGAAGCCCATGTCCTTTATCCTACATTCTGCTAGAATCTACACCTTAGCGAACCTTCCTGATTGGGCAAGAAGCAATTTTGGGTGCAAGCCTCATGTCTGTGATGTACGGTTTCGGCGTGAGGAAGGTACAGATGCTCTAGAGTTACTCAATGCATTGTAGGAAAGTGGGAAGGTGAACATTGAGGAGTGAGGTGAACGGGCTCCATCCACACCTGCCATAATCCACGCTCACAGGTCACTACCCAATGCAGTAATTGAGTGCTGGCAAACCTCATGTATCTTGAAGCATGTAGGAGTAGAGACGAAGGAAATGTTGCAGGTGTGATGTTGCTTGGGAACTCTGCTCATCCCGATCGGGCTAATGTCGCGAGGACATCACGTCATACCAGAACGAGCAAGGCGCGACGCGAGCTCTCAGATGCGCACCTTCCCCGCAAACTCTCTTGACTTTTGCAACCGCACAGACACGATGTTCAGCTTACCAAGGATATCACTACCTTCTTTCCTTCGCGCCGGCGAAGGCACACATCTTACTGTCGACCTTCCCTCCGTAGAAATCCACGACATCGAGACCTCGGCAGAGAAACGACCGCGAACCCTCAAGCATCTGCTCAAAGCGAACCACGCCAACTACGCAATCATATACCACAACCTTACTTTTCACAACCATACACCGCACGTATGCTGCTCCTCCTGTAAAGGCTGTAGCTGCTAAGCATGTACCCTAGATCCTGGGATCGGCTTACCTTCTGGGAGGCACCGCAGAGCATCTGAACGAGATTTACGAGAGGGAGGCGGAAGTGCTGGAGCCTTGGCATGATGCGCCTGGTGAGATTACAAAGGACGACTGGCGAGAGTTTCTGGGGAAGCGCGAGTAAGTAGCTACATGATGGTGCGATTCAGTGGGTTTGGGGTCAGTCGCTAATGGGCAGCCAGATACCAACGCGCATTCATTGATTTCTTTGAAGATCAGCTCGTGACCAAGAAGTACAATGTCGAAGAGGTTCTCGAGGAGTTTCTGCTCAAGGGCAAAGAGCCGCTGATCAATGGCCTCATTTCAGGACGTAAGCTTGTGTTCTTCTAAAGCCCGAATATTGCTAATCCTATGCAGTTGCGCATCCTCTCATTCATCTCGGCTACGCTTACGAGCTCAACTCCAAAACCGTTGCGATAGAAGCCCTGGCGATGGGTTCTTGCTTCTACAGCCCGCTCCATAAATACATCGACGACCCGAAGTACACAAAGCCCAGCCCTCACGAGGCAAGTGGAGATCACACCGGGCTGATCAATTTGTTGGACAAGGTACGTAAGGATAAGCGCTTCGATGGACTGTACGATCACCGCAGCGGCGATATCACGAAAGTGCTGGAGGAGCGCGAGGAAGCATTCTTGGAATACTGGAACGCATGGGAAATCACAAACCCGAACAAACAGTTCCAAGCTGCTCAGGAGGTTGGCTTGGGGCTTTTGACAGGAACACCACTACCAGAGCAGGGAAAGTACGACTTCTTCCTCGTACATGTGCTTACGAGCTCTCATGCCATTCGCATCCTTCTCCCGTTGATACCGGCCAAGTTCCATGTCAGTCTTCTACGGCAATGGTGGCTATTCGCACTAGCTGTGTACATCGCGCAGACGAGACCGGAGATCGATATGAGGAGAGCGATGACTGGTGGCGATAGCCAGACGAAGACCTGGAAACATGTCGTGGATAAGGCCTTGAACGGGTCACATTCGACTGATGCGCATTACGTCAAAGGTATGTTACGAGCCTCTTGCCGGACTGTGGTGTTCTTGACTGACATGGTGCAGCATTGCGTGCGTTGAAGGTAGCGGAGGAGACATGGGAAACGGGTAATAACAAGTCAAACCACTGGCTATGTGCGGCAGTCAAGTTTGCCGATGATTTTGAAGGCTGGGGAGGATTTGGAACGGCGGAAGACGAAGCAAAGATTGGATATCCTGAGAAGCAGTAAGATTTACTATGCAAAATGGGGAAGATAATGTATGCGCAGGCCTCTAGTTTCATGGAAAGTTCATAACCTGCTTGACGGTGACGCGCTCACGTGGTCTGATGTAAAATCGGCGTGGAACTGATCATTCACCACTTGCTGCCTCTTGTCTGCTGACTCTATCCCCTGGCGATAGCCATCATCATTACCCATAGCACGCAATACACTCCGGCACCTGACAGCAAGGACTACCTACTTCTCTCCTCTGGAAAATCATGAGTACCAGCCTCCGCCATTCAGCTGCATTCAACTGTACAATGGAAGCGCATCCCCTTACCACCACTCCAATTCCATGCACTCAATACAAAATTTACTGGCGGGAGTGCGGCCACGAGTACAGCAACGTCAACGATGTAGTCCCCTGCCAAGCAGCTGCGGACAACCTCCCATGTGCATGTAGCACAAATCTAAGAATCGTGCGAGACACGACTACTTCTCAAGGCGTAGATGGGCATACTAGAGTATTGAGTGATGGAACTGAGACTGGGGTTTGCAGGTCGTGTAGATTGAACAACGAGAAGGAGAGGAAGGAGGCAAAAAAGAAGAGGAGTACGAAGGTAGATGGTGGTAGCAAGGTAACTGGAGAGGGTGGTGGAGTTGAAAGTGAAGGCGGAGCTATGGTTGCAGGGAAAAGGAACGTTAGGGTCAAGAAGAAGTATGTCAATGTAGATGGAGGTAGAATGGGAAGTAAAGATGACTGGGAGGTGGGGAGGCCGCCCAAGACGATTAAGCAGTACTAGAAAGATTTGAAAATGCTTACGGAGAGTGCTGGAAGGGATAGAGGAAGAGTAATGAGTTGTTGATGGGGGTTAATGTGAAGCGATAGTTTGGTAGCTGGTAGAGAGGTGACTAACGGTCCAATATGTAAGCCTTCTCGTTGATCAGCCGAGCATGAAACCATGGTCGACGCCCTCGCTTTTCGAATATATTTTCCATTTCAACTTAAAGATAAACACGCATCACAGCAAGCTTCCCATTATCTTACATTGGAACTTACAAATACCACAGCAACATCGCCCCAAGACAATTCTGCGAGACCACTTTGCAAGCATGTCCAGCATATCACTCGAACCACTGTGTCCAAAGCGCCCACAAGCAATCCAAATAGATCTCACCATGACGCAAGAGCTCCTCCGCGTCTTGTCTCGCGGTGGAAACGGTCATCCTCTCCACCACGACTCCCTCTACCAATCGATCTATCTATCCAGCGCTTGCGCCTCACCCGTTCCCGACGGTTGCCCAGTTCTCCAAGCTCACGCACTCGCCCCTCTCTTTCTCAGCCTCAAGCAGAGATTCGAAGTACAAGCCAGGCACTACCGAACTTGGAGGATGCTGGTAGCCAATGGCCTTGCAACCGAAGAAGCGATTCACCTTGCGATTCATGAAAGCAGTTCGGTGAACAAATCTGCGGTTTGGAGGTTGATTGATAGGCTTTCTGGTTTTCCAGCGTTCACGGCCGTGGATATATTGGAGGTGGGAGGGTTCAAGTGTCGATGCTGGAACTGCTCTGGATTGGCATTGGCATTGGAACAAGAAAGGGGGGATGTGTTTGTGCAGCCGGGGTACTGGTTTGCGGCGGTTGTACTCAGGTCAGAATGTGATGTTGACAGTGTGATAGAAGCGCTGAAGACGTGGGATGAGGCGCATATGCGCTATGTGCCTGATGAGAAGTTGAATGAGGAGGGCGTATATGTTGAGAAGGTCAAAAAAGAGGAAGACACCCTTGAAAGAGGAAGTATAGGTATACTGTTCCGTGAGGAGATAGAAGAGGCAGAGGAATAGGAAGACAACGGTGTTGAGCATACTGAAGATATCGATGAGTTATCTCGACTGCAAATCGAAATCGACAGTGAGGGTGAAAGCTCCACAGGCATCGAAACACCGCCTTCGACAACCGAGGAGCTTATAGATCCTACACTCACGCTATCACACATCTGGATACCAACAGATCCCTGTCCAGAACACTGTCCCTCCCGCCGCCGCCGCCACCTCTACGACAACATCCGCAATCCGAAACACTCATCGTGTAAATACCAGTGCCTCACCACTCCACACGCTCCTTTCGAATTCGAGCCAAGCGGCGACCAGGTCGGCTCTGGCTTCCCCATGGACTGCAAGATAAACAGGCACGGAAAGAATGGGCAGTGGCGACTAACAATAGAATGACGGAGTTTAGGGGGGCATGGAAAAATCTGTTTGGAAATGACCGTGCGGGTGTAAAGGCTACCATAGAGGTTCAGCGGTGTATGCGGGATTTCGTCAGAGCGGCTTATGGGTATGATGAGCGGAGGAATAGAAAAGTTGCTTCTAAGGAGGTTTACGTATGTGATGAGTTGTAGAATGCGATGAATAAGTGTCACACAATATGGTTCGGCTTGAGTATGTGTTAGTGTTCAGTCCGTCCAATGAGGGAAATATCTAAGGTTGTGTTCTGAGCTCCTCGTATCCGTCAAGACTCTTAACCCATGCGAGGGATTTGCAGCTACCGATCGAAGAATATTGAATTCACTAAGCGTCTCGGGTAAGGTTCTGGATGGAGGGACTCTGAAGGTCGGTTCGGAGCTCGGTAGCGCGTGGCCGGGAGCCTGCAGGATTTACCCGCCAGACATGTTCATGCTGCAGTGTAGATTTTACATCCCGCTAGGATGTGCCGCTGTGGTGGTTCAAAAGCGTCTCATGGTGTGATGTAGTACTCGGTAGCTCTTGCATCAGATGTCAGTCAACGTCGCCCCTCACTGTGCTCTAGCTTACTTAGTGTCTTGGCGTCCTGTCATCCTCACGGGCTTGGGCCGAGCCCAAATCTCCAGTCTCAACTCACTCTTCGCAAGATCCATCTCACCATTTGTACTCCATGATCGCAGGCACTACCCAGGTACATATGGAACCTCTCCCGGTGGCTCGATCCGCTTTTGTGCAGAGGAGCGTGTCCCTCCGTTCAGCCGCAAGCCAATCAGCCACGTCGCTAGGGTATGGGTGCAGCTGCAATCTCACGAGGCCTGGTTCGCGAAGTCGAGAATCCTCGCTTTTGACAGGCGAGCGTCACGCCATCGCGCTACAGACGAATAGAGGCCTTCATCCGACTAACCGACAAGGAAGACCTAACTCCAATGGTGCGGACCGCTCCCGGTACTGCTTTAGTGCAGAGATCGTATCATCGTGTCGCTCCAAGACCTGATACTCCCTGCATACCTTGATCAAACCTGTATTGCGCCCCGAGGCTTTGGGTAATCGCCGTCTGACCTGACTACTGGCGTCAAGGAGACGTCCAACAAGCGCGCACCTTGAACCACCTCCGGATCAGTCAATTCCTAAGACAACGCCGTACACGTGGCTGTGTTGGTGTGCCCATTTCGCACCAGTTGCAGCACACGAACACAACCAAAACGATAGGCCACACTCTGTGCCCCTTCGAGCTCTCCGTGAGATCGTGAGGCTGCGCGAGTACTCCATCGACTGTGTTAGCAGAAACATACGAGGTGTCGAGCGTTCTGTGAGGTAATGTAAAGCTCTTTTAGCCGGCATGCCAGCCGCTTTATGCTCAACGCGACATTGCCACTACGGTCTCCCAACTCCTATACTTTTGCGCAGCTGCATGTGGCACAACTCTGCTGTGCTACTCATCACGAGAAGAACCGCACTGGCGGGTCCGTACCTGATCCATCCACCCTTCTTGTTGCTACCCTCGCCGCTCACCCCACATTCCATACAACATGTCCGTTCTCGCAGTAGCCGTCGATCGGCTTCCATTCACCAGTCCTCCTAGCGTATGTCTAAGACGATGAATCAAGTCATTCTGTCGGACTTGAATCGAACGCCCATCGTTCAGATCATCACTTGGTTCACTCTTGTTACCAGCCTTTTAGCGTTCTTCACGCATGCTGGCATCAAGTTCTATGTGTTTCGAACATTGACGATCGAGTCATGGCTGGTACTTGCAGCCTTGGTAAGTTAAGCATCAACATATTCGGCAACGTTTGCTAATATATATTGCCAGATCTTTTGCGTCGCACAATCTGTGGCCGTATTGCTGCAAGCACACTACGGTTTCGGGAAACCGATCGCGACTTTGAGTGGATATCAGATTGAGTCGAACCTCAAAGTAACCTCTTACCTCCGCTTAAGTACCTGGTCCGGAGCGCTGACATGAGCGAAGAGCGAATATGCCGCAATGATACTATTCGTCGTCTCCCTTGGCTTCTCGAAGCTTGCTGTCGTAGCATTCGTCCATCATCTGACTCCCTCCGAGCTCCACCGTAGAATCAACTTTGGCGTCTTGGCTCTTATAACTCTGTGGTTGGTTTGTTCTGTGTTGGTCGCAGCATTCGAGTGCCGGCTGCCACGGCCATGGGACAGAACATTGGATCGATGCATCGACCGTGTCAGTAATCTGCGCAGATGCGTATTCAGCAATTGGCTGACACTGGACAGTTGACCTGGTGGAATATCGTCTCATGCTTCAACATCATGACAGAGCTCGCGATCGTGGCTCTGGAGTTGGGTATAACAGCGCAACTTCACATGCGACGGCAACGGAAGGCAGCGGTCATGGCTTTGTTCTCGTGTCGGTTACTGTAAGTGTGAATCCCAAAATGCATCCTAAGTACTGACAAACTGTACATAGAGTCCTCGTTTCTGCTGCGACCCAGCTTGGCTTCTTCAATCGCGACAGCATAGATGCCGTTTCGAAAGACGATCTAACACTCGGTTACTGGCGGTCGTCTATCTGCAACCAGATCGTGCAATGTTTTGCCATTGTTACTACATGTCTTCCCTATACCAAGCTATTCATGGAGGGCTTTGAGTCGGGTCTCATGCGATTGGACGACCTGCGCCGTCGAGGAGAGCAGACCTCCAAAGACGACAGCAAAGGATACCAACTCATGGACATATCGCGATCGGGACGCTCTGAAAATTCTAGACCCTCATACAGCGGGCCGGATAGGAGCATCCAAGTATCGAAGAGTTGGACAGTGCAAGTAGAACCAGTAGCCCGCATGCCAGCTACAACAATACTGCAGTAAATCTATCTCGATAGTGTGTACCCAGTCCCGAAAGCACAAGCCAACGCATGCAAAAATTGGCGCGCAATTCACAGGATCAAACCCATGCTGTGCCCTCGTTTCGCAGTGCATGTGGCACGGCACGCAGCATATGCGCCTAGCTTTCTTCCAGCAGGTCGTCCGGATTGGGACACATGGTGGTGCGATCCTATTGGCGAACAGGCTATAGGTCAACGGTCAGGATCAGGTACGGGGATCATCTCGGCTACAATGTTCTGCATAAGCGGCCCTAGTTCTTCATCTATGCGGCTACTTGTTGCTAACGGCATATCGGTTCTTTCCCTTTATCCTTCTGCTTATTCTCTCTTTCGTTTCTTCCATCATCGGTTGTCTCACGAGTTCCGCTTTTATTGCTGTATTTCACGTTCTCGCTCGTACTCGTATTGGTGGCACGATGGCGTTCTCCTCGACTAAAGGCAGTGAGCCTGAACTCAGTACTGGAAGGCCGCGGTCTAGCGATAAACACGATGATCTTGCGCTGGCAAGATTAGGGAAGAAAGCTGTTCTGAAGGTATGTATCCCTCTACATTGATCACGAACATGGCTGATGCTAGTACAGCGTCGATTCGGCTTCCTCTCCATCCTAGGTTTCAGCTGCACCGTCTTGATCACCTGGGAAGGATCTCTTGTGTACGTCGTACTACCTCGTACTACGCGTTGTCACGTCGCTGACAGTTTCTCAGGCTGTTCCTGGTCGGCTTCCAGAAGTGAGTACACAGCATAACACAACATATCGACCATGAGACAGTTGTGCTGAAAGAAGCAGTGGCGGTCCCGCTGGTGTCATCTATGGCTACCTTACCGTGTGGCTCGGCACCGTATCTGTGTTCATGGTGCTCAGTGAGCTTGTTTCAATGTGAGTTACGATCGGAGTTCGGGTTCTCTTGACACTGAGGCGATTGCTAACACTCTTCAAAGGGCGCCCACATCCGGTGGTCAATACCACTGGGTGGCTATGCTCGCACCAAAAAGCTCTCGAAAACTGTTGAGTTACATCTCAGGTGTGTGAACCTTAAACTCGACGATCTCTATCGATAGCTTGTGCTAACGCGACTTCCCCGCAGGATGGCTCACTCTATGTGGCTGGCTAGCATCACTCGGGTCCGGCGCTTTCCTCACCGGTGGCCTCATTCAAGGCCTCCTCATGCTCTGCCAACCGGATACCTATGTCCCGCAAAACTGGCATGTCACCCTCCTTTATTGGGCCATCATCGCCTTTTGCGTCTTCATCAACATCGCCGCGGGATGGCTTCTACCCAAGTTCGAAGGAGCGCTATTGGTGCTGCATATCCTTGGTTTCTTCGCTATCTTGATTCCTTTGCTGGTCCTTGGGCCACAGGGTAATGCGAAAGAGATCTTTACCACATTTATGAACTTGGGAGGGTGGCAAACGCAAGGGTTGAGCTTTTGCATTGGGATCATGGGGAGTGTCTTTGCGTTTGTTGGTGGTGATGGGCCCATTCATGTGAGTGCACTTGGATATGGATCTAGATCATATCATCCTTTCACTGTCAGCACTAACACATCATTATAGCTGTCCGAGGAGATTCAAAACGCGCAGATCGTCGTACCTCGCTCCATCATGACCGGCATCGCCATTAACGGCTCTCTCGGTTTTGTCATGATGGTCACCGTCCTCTTACGGATGGGCGATCTCGATGCTGTACTTGAAGAGAACCCTGCGTTCCCTTTCATGGCTATCTTTCATCGTGCCGTTCAATCACGCTCCGGTGCCGCTGTCATGGCATCCATCGTCATGGTGCTAACCATCAGTGCGAACGTAGGCTTCTCCGCATCGACGTCAAGAATCTGCTGGGCGTTTGCTAGAGATAGAGGATTACCTGGGTGGAGAACTTTGAGCAAGGTACATATAAGCTTGAGCCTTGCGTATGAAGTGTATTGACATCCACCAGGTCAGCGATCGTACGTCCATCCCCGTTTACGCCGTAGCCTTCACAAGCTTCATCGCCTGCCTCCTCGCACTGGTCAACATCGGATCCATCGCCGCCTTCAACGGCGTAATCTCCGTTGCTATCGCCGGCCTCTTCTCCTCCTACCTCCTCACGTCATCCCTGCTCCTCTACCGCCGTTGCACCGGCGCCATCCTCCCACCTAGCGAAAGCTTCGACACAGACACCATCTCCACAACCAGCGACGGCATGGTCCGCGCTGTATGGGGCCCCTGGCGTCTTCCTGGTGCTATAGGCATCGCCAACAACGTCTTTGCCTGCGCCTATCTTAGCTTCGTTTTCTTTTTCAGTTTCTGGCCTACGTTTGCGGAGGTGACGCCTGCGAATATGAATTGGGCGATTTTGGTCACGGGCGCGATTGCGATTATCAGTGCGGTTTATTATGCCGTTTGGGCGAGGAAGACTTATCATGGGCCTGTTGTTGAGATTGATGAGAGGGATCTGAGTGGGAGGGTTAGTGTGGTGGCGCAGCGTGTTGAGATGGGGAGTAAGTAGATGGGTTGAATTCGATTTATGAGGCCATACGTGACTGGCGGCCGGAGTATTTTATTAGCGGGACTGAGTATGTATTCAGATGTCCGAGACGTTACATAGAAATAGTTCTTGTCATCCTAACCAACGTAGGCATCTGCTGTAGGACCAGTTTCGCTACGACTACTTCGAAGTAATACAACGTCACCTACAATGCCCCGACTATATGGCCTTCACATATTCCGCTTACGGATACTCATTATCCAAAAGCTCAATCCTCACATCTTCATCCCCACGTTCCTCCCAAAAGATCCCCAACTCCTCTCGAAACTGCCAAAGTGTGACCTCCTTCTCTCGCGCTCTCATATTACCAGCATCCCTCAACACAACGAGCTTTAATATTGGCAGCGAACAAAGCATGATGTAGTCAATGTATAGAAATCCTCCGCGGCTCATGAGTGTAGTCGGTAAGAACAACCTCGATCCTATTCCTCTGGCCGATAGTCAATTTGCGCAGCATTTGATGTAAACCCGAGCGTTCTATCAGAGTGCCGAAGGAGTTGTGGGCGAAAGGATAGTATGCGCCAATTTCACATCGTATCTGCCTGCAGGCGAGCGGTAAATGGATGGCCATCATCTCCTGGATGGGGTTGAGTTCCCATTTTTGTTGGTGATCAGGGCGACATCGTCATATCGTTTTCTCATAGCTGACCCTAGAGCGTACGAAATACATCTCATGACCACCTAGGGCGGAGTGGTAAATTTGGTTTAGGATTTCGCTGGGGAGGCGTAGGAAGGGGGAAGTGAGTTGATTTGGTAAGGCGATGGCTTGGCGTACAGCTGAAGCGGTGTCTGAGTTGGTTGGTGGCATGGTGAAGGTACTGAGATGCTCGAGGAGGAATTGGTGTTGGAGGGTGGGATCAAGATGTTAAGCTATATAATCCCGTGTTAAAGATACGTTATTTTGGAGTGGAAGGTGCCGAGAGTAAGATCCATGGGTGGCCAGAATCATACTTCTCAGAGTGAGTCACTACCAAATTATCACTACAGGAGAACGAATCAACGGCTCTGCATGTCCATTCGGGAACTCAAAACTTCCTCATAGCATCGTTAACCAAATCCGCACCAAACGTCGCTCCAGCCCCATAAACCGCCGCATTTCCAAACTTATGCGCCAGTTTACTCGCCCACTCGTGGTGCTGATTTTATAGTCAGCTTCCTCATATTGCGCACATGAAATACTCTCAAACCATGCTCCTTTTTCTATACCTTGCCTTCCGAAAGCTACTCTCCCAAACATGACAGAAAGGGTTGCCAGGAAAGACACATACCTTTGGATGATTCGGATTCGCCGGATGCGCCGGATCCTGGGCCTGTTGCGCGACCAACGCGGGGTTGAATTGGTTTCCACCGTCTACATACTTCGGATCGATATACTGTGACTGCTGGCCGTTCGGTTGCTGTTGAATCATCACCTCGCGTTAGCAAACCATGCTCCTCCGTTCTGCTACCAATCCACAAAACATGAAAAAAGGTAACATGCTATTGAATGACTTGATGAAGAGTAGCGGGAACGTACAGGTAACTGCGCTTGAATAGACTGCAACTGCGGCGGGGCCAAAACACCACTTGAGACTAGATACTCCAGTTCCGTCTTGATGGTACTGATAGAACGGTTGATCTGCGCTGCGTCTGGCATTGTAATTGATTGTTTGCGTAGGAAACGACTTTGGAGCAAGATGGACACAGTTGAATTGTAGGGAAAGCAGTAGAGAGAGTAGTTCACTGCCAAGTTGACAATGAAGCTTGGCAGGAAGCTTGATCAGGATCGAGATAAGAACGGGAGGGGCGGGGGATGTGCGGGTAGGAGGGACGCATGACGTCAATATTCTAGAACTTTGAAGCTCTGGCACTGGGTCGGGGGGAAAACAAATCAGGTGCGCTGCAGTCTACGTTGGTAAAGAACAAATCCTAACCAAATTGAAGGTAATTTAGACCGATTCATTTACAGCAGTGATGCATTATGGGACGTGGGCGTTTAACATTTCATTTGGATGGGCTGAAAGCAACATCTTTTAAAATGAAGACATAGTAACAACAGCTCGATATATAGCTCTCATTCAACAGCTTTATACTAACGAGCATGATCTCGCATCTCTATACGATATACAATTCTATAGTCCTTCCCATCCAACAGTGAGGAACAGGGTATTTTCTATGGACCTTTCTTTCGGGACGCCAATGACAAGGGATTTCGTAGCTATACACAACAAAAGTAGAGAAGTGGTCTTTGCTGGGTGCCTTTGCTTTTTTACTCCTTCTTGGCTTCAGCGGGCTTCTCGCCCTTGCCAGTGGGGTCATCCATCTTCAAGGCTCGCTCATCTTGTTCGGCACGCTCGGCGCTTCCACCGGCGGCATCACCGGCGCTGGCCTCGGCTTCTTTGCTCTCCTCTTCGGCTTTAGCTTCCTTTGCCTCCTGTGCGTCTCTGGCAGGCTTCTCGTCGATGTCCTCGTGATCCTTGGGCGAGGCAGTGGCCTTGTTCTCAACAGTCTCGGTTTGTTCGTTCTCCTCGTTGATGAGTTCTTGCTGCTCCTTGAGGACCTCAAGACGCTGCTTGTTGGTTGCGGCACCTTCGGCGTTGCGGACCTCGAGATCCATTTCGTGGTACAGCTCCTCAGGGATACTGGAGAGGACGGCTTCCAAAGCATCGATTTGAGAGGTCATTTCGGTCTCCTTACCCTGGGCGTAGACGAATGCATTGGAGAGCACTAGGAGGGTTGATGGAACGCCGTGCTTCAGGCGGAGATCGAGCCAGCTAGTGAGGTCGTCCCGTAACCGGCCAGGAGAAACTCCGTAGGTTCGTAGACCGCGGCTTGCACAGGCGGTCTGGAGTTCAGGAACGGAAAGGGATTCGACACCTTCGTAGGCAATGGCTCGGTCGTCACGCTTAATCTGGCGCATGCGCACGCGGACCTGGTAGCGCAGGAAGTTGTCTGTACCGAAAGAGGTGATGTTCATGTAGCGGCAGATGGAAACCAGTTGGGGACGAGACAAGTTGTCCAGGGTGAGGTCGTCCTTGAAAATCTTGCACACTTTGATGATCTCGTCTGGTGTTGGCTTCTCCCCAGTGGTGCGCACTTTGCGGAAGAATTCAGCAAATTCCTCCGTCTGCGCGTTCTCAGCAGAGACTGGCAGACCAGTTTCCTTGAGTGTTTGACGCAGGAAGTCGCTGACGTCCTTTCGGGTCGCTCGGAGCGTCTGGGCTTTGGTGTCCTTGGCCGACTGACCCTCGTATGTGCTGGGCAGCATGTTGGGGAAGAGCTTGAGAGCTACGGGAAGCAGCAGTTCGGCGAAGGGAACAATGACGAAGGGCAGGAAAGGTACCAAGCGGGCAAGATCCTGTACGGTACGTTGCAACTAGGTTTGTTAGTAGAATTCACGAATAGTAGCTTCAAACACATACTTGTCGACGCTCACGGCGGGTAAGCTCGTACCCAGCTGCCATCTTGAGAGCGAGTTTGGAGCTAATCCGGACCTCGAAGCCTAGCAGCTTGGTGCCGTCCCAGTAGTGGACCAATTCCTTCTTGACCTTTTGCCAGACGGTAAGCTTCTTCTTCTCTGCATCCTTCTTCGCTAGAATCTTCTTCTCGTCCTTGGACTCAGCAGCCGACTTGTCCATCTTCAGCTCGCTCAATGTTTGGACATCTTGCGCAGGTGTCTTCGGGTTGGAGGTTGCGCCAGACTTGGGGATGATGGGGTCTGATTTCTCGACAGACTGTTTTGACTGTTGCTGAGGCTTGAGAAGGTGCTGGTTGGCCTGCTTGGGGTCGAAACCAGGAGGCGGGTAGTTTTGCGCATTGTTCGATGTCGACTCGGTTTGTAGGGCGCGTAGCGGAATGAGGATGCGGATCGCGGGTGAGTTCCTCAGCATAGGGCGATGAGCTCTGGTAGTGGTCCTGATGCCCGCTCGGAATACTGCGGGCGCTGCCCTGGAGGCAGTGCGACCGGCGTACATTGCGCCGGGTGAAATGTAGGGAGTGACGTATATAGTACAACGATTAAAGTAGTCTTGGTAGTGAATCGATAGATGAAGGGTAGTAAAGAGATGGGCGAAGTGTGTGTTGGGAAATTGATGCAAGGAGTGGAGTGATGCAGCTCTGAGAAAATGGGTTCCTCTGACGTTGCGTCTTCGGACTTAGTCTCAGGGACCGCCGGGCGATCTGCTGGGTAAAGCTTGGTCGCCACCAACGGGCGCATAAGTCATTTGACTGACGCGCATCATGGTGACAGCTAGGAAGAAACCGGATGGACGCATGACATGTGCGCCATGGGACGCTACAGGCAGCAACATGTGTACCTCGGATTTGTACGAAGAGACGTGAAGGACCAATAGGTATTTTCTATGTCGGCATATTGTCGCCAATTGGCCGAGGCGTTGGGGTCTCCGATGTCCGCAAGAACGACAGCGCGGCTTGCGAATGGCATGCCATGAATCCTGGGCCGTCCCCTCACCTCCACGCCTATCCGACGGCAATCGTCCCTCTGTCATCTTAACCCGGGTTTTGTGGCTGGGCACTCCATAATTCCTCGCATCACTTCCTCCCGTACCCTAGTTCACGATCCTCCATTTCATTTCACACAATTTTCGCTATGGATTTGTTTTAGTAACTACGAGCCTTCGGCGGAGCCCTCGAGCTTTATTCACCGTACCGACCTGGACTATACCTAGCAGCATATACCTAGAGTCGCTTCTATAGTATACATCAGCGACAACACACATTACAACAATGACTGTCCAACGGTTGTCCAAGGCCGCCAGGATCATACTGGTCGGCGCGCCTGGCGTCGGGAAGGGAACTCAGACGGAGCGCATGATGAAAAAATTCCCTGAGCTCTCGTCAATCAGCTCTGGCGATTTGCTGAGGAAGAATGTTCGTGAGCGGACACCTCTCGGTAGGCGCGTTGCTCTCTCGATATCGAAAAAACGCTGACTCAGGCAGGCATACACGCCGAATCCACGATGAAGTCTGGCAAATTAGTCCCCGACGCCATGATCCTGCGCCTCATCATCAACGAACTCACCACCCGCGGCTGGATACGAGACAACGCTTTGCGCCCATATGCGCTCAACTTCAGCTCCATGGACATGCCAGAGACTACGGTAGATGCAGTCATGATTCCCTCGGCGGTACGGGCTCCGCGCTACACCTTCTCCAACAGGCCGTCGGCCTCATTCATACTCGACGGCTTCCCAAGAACCGCCGTGCAAGCGATACAACTCGACAACATCGTGCCCATCAACATGGTAGTCAACCTCAACACTCCGAGTGACATAATCATCGATCGCATATGCAACCGCTGGGTACACGAGGCATCGGGGCGTGTCTACAACACCACATTCAATGCACCAAAGGTCGATGGCAAAGATGATATCACGGGCGAGCCGCTGACACGGAGAGCCGACGACGACCCAGAGGTGTGGAAGGCACGGTTGAGAAACTTCAAGGAAAACAGCGAGCCTCTGCTGGAGCATTACGACAAGCTTGGCGTGCTCTGGACGGTCAACGGGAACAGCAGCGACGAAATTACCCCGCAGCTTTTCGAAGAGTTTAGCAAGCGCTTCGGCGCTCATGACGATTGATGTGTTATTCATGTCTCGGTTTAGGTTAGGTCTTGGTTGGTTAAAGGTCACTTACGATACCTATGTTTTCTCGCGTCAAGGCGGGCTATGTTTGGCGGTATTCAGTGTGGACGCGGCAATTGCGCGTGTTTGTTAGACAAGTCGCGCGTTCTCCATTCACTGTAGATGCTTGATGACCCGCCATGGGTATGGCGGTTAGGTGCATTCACTATACACTATTAATGATTCTTGCAAAACCCACTCACTATATCATGGCCGTCGTAAAGGATTCTCGTCCGCTTTATAAGAGCACTGACGACATTGAAGCCATGCACGAGCGCGTCAGGCATCGTGTGCCCGCTTTGGAGGAGGGCGCTAAGGCCGGGTACTCAGCCGACGTCACCGATACACCTCCGAGCTGTCCAACACAGCCCACGCCAGCAAGCCCGCCGTGCCAGTTTGACGATCTACTCGACGACCCCGAATACGACCGGATTAGCGACTTCGACGAGCTTGAAGACAGCCGCCTCATACACATCCGCGATCCACAGGCTGTCCGTAGACGCGCAATGGCGGCCGACTTCAGCGAAGGGCGCCTGGAGACGTTTGTTGGCAGCCCGCAGAAAGAGCTGCCAGGCACACCGAACCAATATGTCTCGTACCTAGTAACCACAAAGGTGTGCTTCTACCTGTAGCTTTACCACTTCTACGTGTTTGGGGTCTAACATATTTCCCCCGCAGTCCGACTTCCAGTCCTTCCAGAAACCCGAATTCTCCGTCCGCCGCCGCTTCACAGACTTCGTCTTCCTCTGGAAACAGCTCTCAAAAGAGTACCCGCAATGCGCCGTCCCGCCGCTGCCCGACAAGCACAAGATGGAGTATGTGCGTGGAGACCGCTTTGGCCCGGACTTCATGCAGAGACGAGCCCACTCGCTGCACCGCTTCCTCAAACGGATATCACTGCATCCAGTGCTGCGGAGAGCAGCTCTGGTTATCAACTTCCTGGAGAGCCCGGACTGGAATCAGCATATGAAGGGTCGGTCATCAAGAGCTGCAAGCGGCTCCGAACAGGGCGGCGGCGGTTTCGTGGACGCCGTCGCAGACACCTTCCTCAACACCTTTACCAAGATTCACAAGCCGGACCAGCGCTTCATCGAAGTTGTCGAGCGCGCCAACAAGCTCGGTGAGGATCTGAACAACGTAGAGAAGGTTACCGTCAAGGTGGCCAGGCGACAGGGTGATCTGGAGACCGACTACGCCGATCTAGCGACGCAGTGCCAAAAGCTGACGACTATGGAACCCGCGGTTGAAGGAAACCTGACATCCTTCGCTGCTTCTGTAAATACCACCTCACAGGGGTTCAAGTCTATCCGAGACCACACAGACCAGAACTACCTCACCAGTCTGCGCGACATGGACGCCTATATCCAGGCCGTCAAGACACTACTCCGCACACGAGAAGGCAAACAGCTCGATTTCGAACAGCTGAGTGAGTACCTTGCCAAATCTGCCGCGGATCGGGATTCGTTGGCTAGCGCGACAGGGGCCGGCATGGGTGCGTCTGGCTTCCTGCGATCCAAGGTAGAAGACTTCCGGGGCATCGATCACGACCAAGCGCGCCGGCAACGGGTCCGCAAGCTGGAGGTTGAGATTGAGCGACTCACGGGCGAAGTTGAACTGGCTAAGAAATCCAGCGAGGCCTTTGACGAGCACACCGTCAAGGAGGTACAGGATTTTGAGCGCATCAAAGCGGTCGAATTTAAGGATACTCTGGGCGATCTCGCAGATGCGCATGTCGACTTCTTCCAGGGCACCATCGAGACATGGGAGAAATTCCTGGAGGACATGCGCAAGGAGGAGGACCAGAGGAAGGCTGCTGCGGCGTCATAGGACGATGACCGACGCGGACCTACTTTGAAGAAACGACAGGCGCCCACACCCGTTGATGCGCCGTCCGAGTTGAGGTACAGATTTGGTAGTTTTTGAGCGAGTGTACGGAAGGCAGGGCCAGCCTCCAGATGGCAAGGCTCAGCGTAAAGAGCTTGTACAGCAGTTGTTCCGTTGGCATTTGTATGTAATGATAACCCATTGCGTTGCGCATCAGTCGCAGACTAGCTTCTCATTAACTTTGCGGTCTACTTCGAGACGTTCTTCTGAAACTGGGCTGTCATCTTCACGTGCAAGAGCGATTGGAGCCAAGCGATGACGTGCAATCTCGCATGGCACCTAACCCTTGCAGAACGCTCTACCGAGCCGACGGACCCGTACCCTTTAGAAGTTTGACGCCCGCCAGAGCCATCCCGTTGTTCATCCCATCCCACAAGAGACAGGCGGCACCTGCAGCGCATATTCCCCGCTTCACTACATGGCCACGACCCTTATATAAATTAATCCGCCCCGCCAAACTCATGTCTCTCCCACATCCCGTCACACACAATCCCGCCATGCCGCCGAGCAAAGGTACGCCCCTTGACGATCCACGGACGCGCACCCAGCTAACATGGTTAATTGCGCAGAAACCGCGAGGCATGAGTGCGTCTCCGAAGATGCGCTGCAACACCTCAGGACCTACAAATACTCGAGCGTCGACAAATCCTTCATCTCCCGCTATATCCTCAAGCATTACGTACGCACCCTGCACCCGCGCAATCGCAACGCGCCCTGACGTGAACATAGTGGAATGCCTTTGTCGAACTGCTGCCGCTGTGGCTGGCGCCGAACCTCGTCACGTTATTAGGCTTCTTCTTCATCCTGGGGAATGTTGCGCTGCTAGAGCTTTACATCCCGGATCTGGTCGGACCAGCACCCTCATGGGTATACTACAGCTTCGCCTTTGGCATGTGGATGTAAGAAACACAACAATGAAGGGGAGCGAGGGCTGCGCTAATCCCCTGCAGGTACTCCACCATGGACAACGTCGACGGAAAGCAAGCGCGCCGAACCGGCACCTCGAGCCCGCTAGGAGAACTTTTTGAGTACGTGATAAACAAAGCCCAATGCGCCAATATCACGATACTGATTGCGACGTAGCCATGGGATTGACTCTTTGAACTGCACCCTGGCCAGTCTCCTCGAGACGGCAGCTGTTGGATACGGCTCGACCAAGATTGGCGCCTTTACTGCGCTGATCCCTGTGCTGCCCATGTTCTTCTCGACTTGGGAGACATACCATACCCATACGCTATATTTGGGTTACTTCAACGGTCCTACAGGTATGTTGCAGCGAGTCTCGACTTGAAATGCATTGATGCTGACTCTTTGCAGAGGGACTAATCCTTGCATGCACCTTCATCTGCATGTCCGGCTACTTTGGCCCTGAGATCTGGTCGAAACCCCTCGCGACCTACTTCCCATCCTACAAAGCAGAGATCGGCGACGTGACCCTGAAAGAACTCTGGGTCCCCATCATCCTCTTCACCTTCTTCGCTGCCCACCTCCCCGCCTGCATCGTCAACGTAGCGAAAGCGCGTCGCTCCAGGAACGAGCCTCTGCTGCCCCTGCTCAAGGAATGGACACCGCTAGTCATCTTCGTCGTCTCCACCATGGCCTGGCTCGGATCGCCCTACTCAAAGCTCCTAGAAGACAACCACCTCGTCCTCTACTGTCTGACCATGTCACTAGTCTTCGGACGCATGACAACCAAGATCATCCTGGCGCATCTCACACACCAGCCCTTCCCTTACTGGACCATCATGCTCGCACCGATGATCGGAGGCGCCCTGCTCATCAACCACCCCTACTTCACCATCCCCGGCACGACCTTCGGACCCATCTCCGCCAGCTTCGAACTCTGGTACCTACGCGCTTACTTCGTCTTCGCTGCTGTTGTGTACGGTAAATGGGCGCATCTGGTCATCACTAGCATCTGCAATTACCTGGGCATCAACTGCCTCACTATCCCCAAGAAGACGGCGGAGAAGAACGGGAGGTCAAATGGTGTTGTGGATGGGAAGGGGAGGACTGACTAAACATCCCTTGATTCAGCATCAGAATCCGCGACGACAAATCATCCTCACACCCTATAGACTGGGCGGCACGTCTCCGATCGATTTTAGCGTTCATCCGCATTACATCGCAACGCAGTGCAGCGCAAGCGATACTTCACGACTATCCGACAAAGACCGTATACTTGACGTTTTTGACGACCTGCTTTGGATATACACATTTTTATTAAGCCTTGTAATTAGCAATGCTGGATCGTATGGTGCGATTCAGGCTTGTTCTCACTTATTCATCATCAGTAGACTTTTTAATCGCGTTTTCAACAACGTTTACAATAGAAAAGCACCAGGGGTGGTGCTGGGAAAGAAAGAAGACGGAGGGGTTGTACAGGGGTGGGAGAGGGTAGATGGAGAGCGAAGGTGTGGAAATAAAGTAATGCATATCGAGACTCGGAGTCTTTGATCGTTGAACGCGTGGCGATGCATGTGATACTTACATTTGATTCTAATTGAAGGGTGTGGGGCAAGCAAGCATGCGAGGAATGACTGCTGGCTGGATGGGTCGGGGAGGCAAAGGGACAGTGTTGGAGGTCTCGTCTCTCTTTCCCTCTCCAAGTCTATGCGAGCGAGAGTGCGTGTACATGTGTGTTTGTGCATGTAAGTGGACTTAAAGCTTTATCGCCTCTATACCTGGCGTGTTCTGTCCTTGGATTGTATTGCGCACGTAGGATAGATGTCCGAAATGTAGCGAGATATGTTGAGTGCGAATCAGTCAAAATGCATGCCTAGAATCAGGGCATATGTCATGTTATGCTTGTTTATCGTTTACTGCCAGATCAAACGGGCATTTCTGTCTACTTGTGAATCAAGGTGTTTGGAACAAGCACATTCGAGATGCTTATCATGGCTTACCTGCTTGTGTCCATGAGCATCAGATTGAGCCAGTTCACCGTTGTATTCCTATGGTGCTACCAAAAGAAAACACGAACATGTCCACAAAATATCACATATTCAATTCTTTGTCATCTAAAGCCACTAATAGTCCGCTCACTACACAAAACCGTCTCAACTCCCCTCTCCTCCGTCTGCCTGGTGAACTAAGAAACCTAATCTACGATTACGCCTTGACCGAACAGAGTATCCTAGTCCGCCCCTCCGTCTCTCCCCGCTACCAATTTCGCGTAAAGCCCTCAGGTTACCCAAAAGCACATCCTGCTGCTACCCACTATATCACCTTCTCAACAGGCGAACAACATGCCGACAAACCTACCTCGAGACCGCGGGCTTAAGCTTTCGACCAAACGAGTTCCGCTTCCACCACATCGAGACGATAACTCAATTCGTAAAAGACGTGTCGCGCATACATCGCAGTCAAGTTGAGAACTTACGACTTGCATTTTATGAGTTCCCCAGTGCGGCATTGTTGCGTGAGTTTGGAAACTGTGGAGTGCGCAGGTTCACGGGGCTGAAGAGGGTGGTCGTTGAGACGGGAGCTTGGGAGGTAGATGAGGTAACGAACAGGGCGATAAGGCGGTAGGTTGAGGGCTTGTTTTAGAAGGGTAGGTTTGTGGTTGAGGTTGACTTCGAGTATCCACATATTGGGGATGAGGAGCCAGAGGTGTGATTGGGGGCGCACGTCGTAGTTGCGCTTTCTCTCCCTGATTGTCTTCCTAGCACAAGACGAATTCATGCTTTGTAACGAGTCCTTCCTGCTCTTGATTGAGTATTTCTCCATTCATGAGCCCTTGAATGTAGCATTCTCCGATAATTCGGTAGAGACCATCATCGCACGGCCTTAAGACAACTGGACAGTTACAACCGAGTAAGATAGCAATGACGTCTCCTGATCGAGTCGCTACCGGAGCCATACCGAAATAGCCACTTGTTGTCGTTATCAGAGCTCTGTGATCCAGAGAAAGTAGAGCTAAACGCATACACCGTAGAGTAAACGCGATATCCACACTGTGGTCATCGGATTGTGGGAAGAAAGTTTGAAATTTCTGGCCGCCGATTCGAAAGTCTTTATTGTGCTCTCTGAAGTTGTTGAATCGCTCAAAATAACTCGATTGAGAGAGTTCAAGCCAATCCGGATTTGAGGTGAAATTGGCATGGCTGTCATCAGTGTCGCGGATAATATTCCACGGGACTTTGAATAGTAGCTCAGTCTGCATTGCAGGATGGCCCATACGGAAGCTCTGATGGAGGGCTTCTGATGTTCGACCGCCATATCTATCCGAGGTAGTTGTTGACTTGGTAGCGTGACAGTCTAGCGAAGGCTCGGCTGCGATGCCATCGACTGTGTCAACCCAGAACCCGTTGCAGGCAAGAGAAGTAAGGCCCTTCCCTTTCTTGATAAACCTGAATTGAGCAGCTGGATTTCCGCTCGCTTGTCGAGACCTCAAATATCGGATGTGATGACGCTGGAAAAGCTCTCTCCAGTCGGGTACCCATGATGACCAGCCATCCTCAGCCGGAATACCTCTAAAGACGATTTGATCTAGTCTTTCTGATGCATCGATAACAGATTTCATGAAGTCTGTATAGACTTGCTGCACCGGGAGCGAGTAGTTTGGTGTAATACGTGAGGAGATGCTAGGGTCCAACAAGCCGAGTATGCTGTAAACTTTGTCCTTCTTGTCAGTTGCGTCGGCTCGACGAACAAGATTCAACAAAGGGTCCAATCCTAATCCAACATCGGCATCGAATACAAGACTTGCTAAGCGATACATGCGACCAGCCATAGCCCAAGCAGCAAGTTCCAAGTCGTGCTTGGATTGATAATTTCGGTCCTCTGATACCTGCAAAAATTCCTGACAGTAAAGAGCACCCAAACGTAACATCCGCCGTGTCAGCTTGTATTTTCCGCACATGAACAAAGTCGAATTATGGTTCATGGCGAGCTCCTGAATGATCCAACATCGATTCCAATATGGTTTTTGGGTAAAGGCGAAAAGGGCGGACCATCCGTCAAGCAGAACGGCTGGGAGTTGCAACGTGTTTTTGACACAGGGATTCCGGCAAAGATGGTGCATTGTCTGGACTGCAATCCTGTCCATCTCCTCTTCTTGACCCAACCAGACTACGACAGCTCTAGCTCGACCGTATATATCTTTCATGCGCTTGACCTGTTCATTCCGCTCTTCGATATTTCCCTGATCAATGCACAAAGAATCTACCCAGTAACACATGCTAGAACGTGTTTCTTGAAGGCCTCGCAGGGCTCTCAACGCTTCCTCGAGGTTTCGTGGAACGTCTTTAGGAATTCCGTTTACGATGATTCCTTTTTTATCGTCTGCGTCGCCCCATGTATACGACAGGGCTTCGAAGTCTCCCCATGTGTAACGAGAGTTGCTATGCTGATCAAGACTTCGACGTAGGCCAGTATGTGTGGCCTTATCGAGGGTCGTCTGTTCAAGGGTTGAGTCTCGGAGATCTACAGACTTGGTAAATCTATCCCATGCTATCGGAGATTTCTGACCCTGCGAGGAGTCTTGGTGCGATTGAAAGTGGCGAGAAATTCCCAGCGAGACGTTTCCGATAGAGCATCGAATGGTGTCTTCGCTTGAGACTGGGCTGGAAGAATTCATAAACTTGAGAACACGGATCTCGTTCTTCGTCTTGTCGAGAGGTTTGTACTGCATCTTGTGTAGACAGAAGGAGGTAAAATCGCGAAACGGATAAGATGCGAAACGATCTGGCTCTTAATAATCTTGGGAATTGTGTTGAAGCTGGATGTGCCAACGAAGCCAAATCTGTATTTGGACACTTTCAGGCGGAGCAAAGCCTATAAATGCATAGTCAAGTCGCTTCTCGAAGGACGTAGAAACTTGGCTCTCTGTTGTTTCACTCACCGGTTTCCGAAGACGTGGGAGGATCCGAAAAGGCAGGGGACTTATTGGCTCATGTACCTGTGGCTACATGGCGCAGATGCTGTCTCCTCAGGTTCTGTGTGGGGTGTGGGATGCATGAACTCCCCAGCACCTACCTATAAATTCGTTCTTCGCCGCAGCAATACCGTCGTTATCTAGCGAGAGATGTATCAACGTACCAATCACCGTTTGGCACATGGCTGAGTCTGGTGTCTGCATTGTGCATCTTCCTCACCGGAACGCCATCTCTATATGTACGTCCATGGCGGTTGTAGAGAGATGAGATGAATGGGAAATTCCGCGTATAGTGCTTTACAGTCTGCATAGAGATATGAGAATAGTCGCGTGTTCAATATCGCAAAGGCAGAAGTGCGACGTAGCCAACCAAGTGTAATCCGGGAAATGATATGAACAGATAAGAACAAATAAGGAAAGAAGGTCCGAGATACTGTTAGACTGTACGGGCTTTAATGTCGGTGGGTGATGGCATCCAGCGCTTAGTGCTGGTGAGGGTTGAGTGAAGGTGAGCGCGGGGTAGGAACTTGGAATTTCGTTTCGTTAGCGCCGAATCTGACTGCCCACATAATTTCTGTGCGGCAACAACCAGCGCCCAGCATTACCGCAACTTCACAAAATGGCACCCGCATCACTACTGGACCTTGTGTCCGCGCTGCCCGACACTGCAGGATGGGGCCCGCCTGTCACCAGCGAGTCGATGCTCGACGGCGTGCCGTTCGCGCCTTACTCCAAGGCCGACAAGCTGGGGCGCATGGCCGACTGGACTGAGGGCAAGGACCGCGAGCGGGGAGGACGCCAGCAGTACGGCAACCGCAACTACAGGGGTGAGTTTGTATTGGTAAAAGAGAAGGACACGGATGCTAATGAGATTCTATAGACCAGCAGGTATACGGCGCGAACCAGCAGACCAACCCCTTCGCCATCCAGGCCGCCGAAGAGGAGGCTACCTTCTCCGTCGTCGACAACACACGCACATCAGCCCGCGGCCGAGGATTTGGACGAGGCGGCGGCACCGTCTTCCGTGGACGTGGAGGAGCGCGGGGCGGGCAGGCGCAACGCGGCGGGCGGGGCACCTTCCAGCGTGTTGGTGGCCGTGGTGGAAACCAGTACGACAACCAGCGCGGTGGACGTGGCGGCAGGGGAGGACGTCGCTTTGGCTGGAGGGACGACAAGCCTCAGCGCAACCGCGATGCCTCCGTCCAGGTCAAGCCCGAGTGGAACGTCATGGAGGAGATTGACTTCTCCCGTCTCAGCAAGCTCAATCTCGACACCCACGAGGGCGAGGACATCGACAACTACGGATTCCTCTACTACTACGACCGCAGCTACGACAAGCAGCCCGGTGCCAGGACCTCGGAGCGCAAACTCAACGTCCTCGACCGTGCCGCCTACAATGTCACCACCTCCAGCGATCCTATCCTCCAGGAGCTCGCCGACAAGGACGAAGGCACTGTATTCGCTACCGATGGTGTTCTATCCATGCTCATGTGCGCCACCAAGTCGGTATACTCCTGGGATTTGGTTTTCACCAAGCGGGGCAACAAGGTCTTCATCGACAAGCGCGATGGATCAAGTCTGGACATGGTCACTGTCAACGAGAACGCCGCAGACGCGCCGCTTGAGATTTCCGAGGGCAACAAGGACTCTATCAACAGTCCTGGTGCTCTGATGCTGGAAGCCACACACATCAACAACATTTTCCCCCTCCAGGTCGTTACCGAGTCCGAGAGCCAGAAGGTCAGCATGCCCCACGAGCATCCCTTCTACAACGAGGAGGTCGAGACCGATCCACCAGCCTCCAAGGCCTACAGGTACCGCCGCTTCGATCTGTCCCTGGACAAGGACGAGGAGCCTCTGCACTTGGTTGTCCGAACAGAGTTGGACGCTGTTGTTAAGAACAACATCAACGGCGAGGACCAATACCTTACCATCAAGGCCCTGAACGAGTTCGACAACAAGGCGCAAGGTGCCGGTGGAGCGCTCGACTGGAGGTCCAAGTTGGCAAGCCAGAGGGGTGCTGTTCTCGCCACTGAGATGAAGAACAACTCCTGCAAGCTTGCACGATGGACTACCCAGAGTATCTTGGCCAAGGCCGACACCATGAAGCTTGGGTATGTATTTCAATCTTTCATGGCGAGCTCAGCTAACACAACTACAGTTTCGTCTCCCGTACCAACCCCAAGAACAACAACGACCACGTCATCCTCGGTGTACTCACAGCCAAGCCCCGCGACTTCGCCGCCCAGATGGCACTCAACCTCAACAACGGATGGGCTATCGTCCGTACCATTGTTGACATGGTTCTTCGCATGGACGAGGGCAAATACGTCCTGGTCAAGGACCCCAACAAGTCTCTTCTCCGCCTATACTCGGTACCCATGCACACTTTCGAGGAGGAGGATATCGAGGAGATGCAGGCCCCGAACGAGGATGACGAGGAGTAATTTTTGGGTCACAAAAAGGGAAGCGGTTCTTTTCTTCAGCGATATCCGTAGGGATGGTTACATGATAGCATGCATGATAGACGACATACCATTGAATGACGACGCTGGACGATGCTGTCCTCGAGCTGAACTGTTGTTTTCATGTGATCTTACTCTCTGATTGAGGAAGGATATGAACTGCCTAATTCCGTCACATGCAAATGGACAACTCTGGTGATGCAATCGTAAGAACGTGCACAGACCTTATTTGTACCTGCCAAGTCGCGTCAATGGTCCCGCTGAACCCTTCTTCGTCTACACTTGACCTCTTCCGTCGTCGTCTCACGCAACAACAATCCGTACGCGCTTTACCTGGATCGCTCGTGTATATCTCTCTTACAATGGATTTTGAAAAACTCAAAATCTACCTGTTCGCACTCAACTATGGACGATGAACACGAGCTCTTGGTTCACATCTCTGCACCGGCGACTCGACAAAACGATCAACTTTACCGTTCCTTAGCCGACGCTTATCTTGACTTTGAACCGCATCGGAACAACGTAGAGGAATCACCACAACACGATGTGTCGAGTCAGTTTGCTACTTCCAGAGTGAGCGACCCTTCGCCACCAAACAAAGGAAGTTCATTCCGTGGATCCATCAACACGTCAATATTATCGACCAGCAAAGATTCATACGGCAGTTTCCCGTCTTACTTATCGTCCGATGGAAATTCCAAAGGAAACGCTGGTGCGTCTTCCGAATGGGCGGCAGAAGACGACTTTGCGCCAACGTCCAGTCGGCTTGCACAATTAGAACGTATCCATCAGAACTGGAGAGTGCAATCGACACCCAAGTCAAGCGCTGCTAGCAAACGGCGGTCTACAAAAGATGTCGCCAGCAGTCCGGAAGATGCTGATACGGCGTTTATTGAGGATACGCAAGCTGCGGTTCAGGCATTACAGAGTCAATTGCAGGATAGCTTTTCCATGACTTCAGAGAACACATCCGGAGACGAGTCAGATGCTGGAGATGTTACGCAGGAAGTCTCTTCGTCGCCTGTTGAGCCGGCGGAACACACGATTGTCGCTACTGCAGAAGAGCCGGGTTCGCCTAGCGCTACATCTTCCCCCGAGGTACCTATCACAAATATGAACCTTCTGGAAAGTACGCGCCCGGAGATCGCTAGCGATATACCAGACGCCAAGACCCCTGCTTCGCAAGAACCACATCCCGAGTCCAGCAGCGTAGCAGAGGAACAGCAAGATAGTTTCCGCTCAGATGATGTGTCAAAGCCAGCATCCTCATTAGCAGAAGACAAAGCCAGCGAGAACAGCAAGGTGCAAGAAATTGACAATTCCGGTCCGCCCATAGACTTCACCAAATATCCGGAAATGGTAGAATCTCCACCACCAAAGATAGGAGTGGAGAGTCCAAAGACCTGGCCTACCCAAGTCACACCCTATCTGGAAGCCCTCAAGGAACAGTATCCAGACAAGTTCAAACCAATCAGAAAGTCACGCAATCCCGTGCGCAATGAAAAAGGTCATTGGCTCATTGACTTTTCGACTTGGCCTGCGCAGGCTCAAAAGGACCTCTGGGATGGCGTGTGTGAGCCGCTTAAGGACGGCAGACTTAGTTGGGGAGCATTCTTATACCGAGAGAAGGGTTCTTCTGAAACTCTTGGGAGAGTGCAGCTGTTTAATTGGGGAGAGCTTGCAGAGCATATGTGGTTGTTGTTGTGGGTTTGTTCTAAGGGGAAGATAGTCGGCGCGGGTCTCAAGTGGATGGTCGGCCGCGACGTGATCTTGGTGATGGATTGAATTGATATGGAACGTCCAAGATGATCTAAGGTTTTGACCAATATGAGAGGACATCTGGCTTGAAATCTACTAAATGCACAAATTGAAGTCAAATTTTCTGTTCACCCCAGTTTATAGATGAAGGTCTAGTGAAAGTAAATTACCGAATAGCGCCTTTACGCGACCGACATAACCGTCCTGCACGCGTGAAACATGGATGCCAAGCGACACGTCTGGGGTCGCTGACCCCCAACATATTGAGCACCGTAGCGGCGCAACGTTTCTTTTCCACCTAGCTATGTAATATATCGCCCGAAGACGCGATCATGTCTTCGCAACCGCAAAACGAATCGCAAAGAGTGCCTAGCTCCGATGCTGGCACCGACGAGCGCACCCTGTACGACCACACCTCCGACGACGAAGGCTACGACGGCAGACCTTCCGGCGAACTTGACGAACGCGATCACGACATTCTAGATTCAGAAGATGAGCGCGAGAAGCTTCTTACGCAGAAAGATGGCGGCAAGGGCCTACTGGGGCGCAGAGCCTCGAGCGTCAAGGTCGGAAAGTGGGATAAGAGGAAGGAGATGAAGGAGCGCAGGAAAGGCGGCAATGAAGAGTCGAGTGCGCTCATGTACGAAATGGAAGAAGGCATTGGCGCTTCCAGTACGAGTTTCCGATCGGGAAGAAGTTCATTGAGCGATGAACAACGGTTGCTTGCGAGCGAGTCGCAGAGGAAGGTGTGTAGAGTCTACGGATGCGCGAACGAAGCTAATGGACCACAGGTACGCAGGAAGAGTCTTTACCGCCGAATAGCCATATACGTATCCATCATCGTCCTCTTCGTCGTTCTCCTCGCAGCCACGTACAATCTCTCCACCCCCAAAGATGTCAAAGAAGCGGCAGCCATGCTCTCTAATGGCACCTCACTCTTTGCGCCGACAACAATCCTCATATCGCTCGACGGCTTCCGCGCCGACTTCCTATACCGAAACCTCACACCTACGCTCAACCAGTTTGTAGCAGAGGGAATATCGCCAAAATACATGATGCCCAGCTTCCCCAGCGTCACGTTCCCCAACCACTACACAATGGCTACCGGCATGTATCCCGAAGCGCACGGCGTAGTAGGAAACACATTCTGGGACCCAGAACTAGAGCAGGAGTTCTACTACACGGACCCCAAACGTAGTCTACAACCGCACTGGTGGGGCGGCGAGCCTCTCTGGGTGACGGCCGAGAAGCAGGGAGTCAGAACAGCAGTCCACATGTGGCCAGGTTCCGAAGCGCATATCCTGAACCAAGAGATTGCCTACATCGACAAGTACAACGGCTCAGAAGTCTTGCCTACAAAGGTCGACCGCATAATGGAACTTCTCGATCTCCCCGGCCCCAAAGACATCGGCGCAAGCGCAAATACACCGCGACCTCAGCTAATCGCAGCATACGTACCTGATGTAGACGGCGACGGCCATCGCTTCGGACCCAACAGCACTGAGATTCGCAAGACAATCGCTAACGCCGACACAATGATGGCAGGCATCCTAGCCGGTCTCCACGCGCGCAACCTAACAAACATCGTCAACGTAATCGTTGTCTCAGACCACGGCATGGCCACCACAGACACAACCCGCCTCATTCAACTCGAGGACCTCATTGACCCCGCTGAACTCTCCCACACAGACGGCTGGCCCCTCTATGGTCTCCGTCCTAAAGACCCAGCCTCCCTCCATCGTCTCTACAACCAGCTCTTAGAACGTACAAAGGATAATCCCAACTTGGATGTCTATCTGCGGGATGAGAATATGCCTGAACGCTACCACTTCAGCAAGAATGAGAGGATTGCACCGCTGTGGATTGTACCGAAAACAGGCTGGGCGATTGTAACGAAAGATGAGTTTAATGTCGAGGTGGGGAAGAAGACGGGTGAGGAGTATCATCCGAAGGGACTTCATGGATACGATCACGAACATCCGCTTATGCGTGCCGTCTTCATCGCCAGGGGTCCCGCGTTCCCGCATAAAGCCGGGAGTCGCATGGAACCTTTCCGTAAGTCTCAATCTCATTCATACCAACCATTCATGCGTACACAAAAGAAAAGTAACTAACACTACCCAAACAGAGAACATTGAACTCTACAACATCGTCTGCGATTCCATCGGTCTCAACCCCGCGCCCAACAACGGTACGCTGCGCTTGCCGTTAAAGCCAGTCGGCCTGCATTCAGACGAAGACTCGGTATCTGGCAACGAGAAGGAAATACCCGAAGATCCCGTGTCTTCTTATACCCTCTCTTCTTCCACAACCCTCCCCTCTGCCCGACCATCACCATCGCACCTCGCCTCCATGCCCGCAACACCCGACTTGAATTCCCTCTCCAGTATTGCGGCGTCAGCGTCGGGGCTGGAAGACACGAGTCCCAGTCTTGAGGATGTGCCTAGTCGACCTACGCCGCCGAGTGGAGGGAAAGACGAGTTGAAAGATGGGGAGAAGAGTGATGGAGAAGATGGGGAAAAAGGAGGTAAGAAGGAGAGTTGGTGGGAGTGGTTGACGCATAAGGCGGATGGGGTGAAGGATTGGGTTGATGAATTTATTCATGATCATGTTCCGCAGGATGGAAAGGGGGAGGGAAAGAAAGATAGTTAGAAACTTGTGGGCTCTGGCGTTTTTTTCGGACTCGGTATAGATGGAGCTTTTCTTTTGCCAAGGACTTCGTCGAGGTCTTTTGAACCGAGGCATGTGTGATAGATTTCTGGTTTTGCAGTTTGACTTTTGCTACTTGATAGCTGGACAGAATGATACCCAATCCTTTCTTTACCAAAGTGTTCCAAGATCCATTGAGATGCAAGTAATGTTTTGTTAGTCCAACTTAGATAATCACTAACAAATCTACACATGTTTCTATCCAACGTATAGATTGGATAGTCCATTCCGTCATCATAGGTCAAGCTACGATGGTCGAACTGATGAAGGTATTACTTTATTTCATTTATCTCGTCTCGCAGCTGTCTAAACAAGGGGAAGATAGAGAGCGGAAGAAAAAGGAAGACAAACATCTACATGATATCGCACTTTGCAGGCAATCCACACGGACCCTCCTTATCCTTCTCTTCCGGCCCCCTCTGCTGAGGCTGGGACGAAGAAGCAGCGGGCGCGGTGGTAGAAGTAGCAGCAGGCGCCGCCGCAGCAGCACTACCGTTCGTTCCATTCGCAGCCTCCACGCTCTTCTCACCCACAGCATCGCCAGCAGTCTTTCCGCCATCTAGTCACTGGTGGGCCTTAGCAACCGCCTCGTAGAACGCCTTACCCTGAGCCTTGGCAATGTTAAGCTCAAGCTCAGAGGGCTGCCTGCTACCATCACCAGCGGAGAAAGTACCAGCGCCCCACGGGCTACCACCGTGGACCTCATCGAGGTTAGCCAGCATGCTGAACGCCGTCTTGTATCCGAGCGGGACGTAGATGAAACCGTGGTGCACAAGCGTGCTCATGCTGGTAATAGCAGTAGTCTCCTGGCCGCCACCGAGGGTACCGGTCGAAACGAAGACACCGGCGTATTTGCCCCAGAAGGCACCTTGTTGCCATTGCTTGCCGGTCTTGTCCCAGAAGGTCTTGAATTGTGCGGGGAAGTTGCCGTAGCGGGTGGGAATACCGAAGAGGATTCCGTCGAATTCTTCGAGAACGGCGGGGTCGTCGAGGGTTGGGATGGAGGCGTCCTTGGCGGGCGCGTACATCTTGTCGAGGACGTCTTGGGGAAGGGTCTCGGCGACTCTGGGGGTGGGTTAGTGAATGGTCTTGAGGGAGGATGAAGGGAACGTCTGGACAGCGGCTGCAATTGCAATTGCCAGCAGGAAGATCTTGGGGTTGAGCACATGGAGAAGGGAATACATACTGGAAGAGCTTGGCGTCACCACCAGCCTCCTTGATACCCTCCAACTCAGCATCGGCCTACTCATCTCTGTTAGCAGAAGTCCTCATTTTAAAAGAGCCAATCGAGTGGGGAGCCGTTGAGCAACCATCGCCAGCTCCCCATCCCAACACAGTCGCAACATACCATCTTCTTGATGTGGCCGTACATGGAGTAGTAAACAATCGCGATCTTGGGAGCCATCTTGAATAACTTCCGGGGGGGTATCACAAAGAACGAGTAGAGTAGCTAGGCAGTAGTACGACGATGAGAGAGATAGATGCGTAGTGAAGAAGGAGAGCTGTCGAAGGTGGGGTACACACCTTCTACTTATACCCAGCAGCAGCACCACCCGGGGGCTGGCATGTGCATGTGCATGAGATAACTAACCTAGACCCCTTGTCAACGGTCTTCGATCCCCATATCGTGTCTCGCAATACATCATGCCACGGCTACTACATCATCCACCGGCCCAATCGCACCGAGCGAGCTTAGCTACCTAGCTGTCCTGTAAACAACTGCTTTGCGCCATTCTGCCCCTCATAGCGCTCGGTGCTATACTATTTCAGGAAAGGTGCGACCCACATATATACCCGGTGCAGTAGCGTCATAGGCGTTTTTGATGATTACATGAGCCTTTGGTAAGAGATTGTCAATGGGTTTTTTTCGTTCGCTGGGGAAGCTGTACGTTGTTGGTAAATTTCCACCGGCACACCTGCTGCATCGCGAGTCAATTGCAAAGGAACCCACCATCCCGGGCCCGGCAAGTACTTTTCGCTGGGGCGGACATCTTCCGCGATGCCGTGTCTCTTATTCAGCAGACACTCGGTCGGTGTTCGGCATGTACGGGTTGCAACTTTACTCTAGGTTGGTAAGCTCCATATCTCGGATAGAGCAAGAGATTGGCTTCCGGCGTACTTAACGGATGACCATGCGGTGTGTAAGCAAAAAGTGCGGAAAGGTACCTGGGCTTGTCTGCTTCGGGAGGGTGTGGGTGCGTGGACTGCAGGTGCGGGGTGTTGGTCTTCGATCGCCAAGGTGGAACCCGTTGGCAAAATTGGAGCTTTCGCGAAATTTCTTATCAAGCTGGTGTTGCTATTCTCGTGATCGGGTGTGGAAGCAAGTTTCCTACATCGAACATGCGCGAAGACTGTTTGCACACACGAGCGATGAGACGGTTGTCAGATGAGTGTGAAACTTGATTCATTATACTGATTGAAGGTTGAACGCTAAAATGCTAACAAACTGCAAGATGGAAAAAAGCAATAGACACCCCGCCATCCCATTGAATCAATACGCAGTATTCGCTTTTTCGGAACATCGCCGTGTTCTCGTTATGAATTTCCCAAATGCATGAATACAATGTGGCTGCTCCAGCCTGGTATCTCTTTGGCTCCAGGCCTGTCGCTCATGCATGTGGTCGTGATTTCGTAAGTATAGGTTCGCAATAAAAAGGTACAGTTGAAGTGAAGTCGGCCGTTATTCGTGGTTTTACCCACAATCAGGTTTGGATGGAGAGGAGCCTCCTGCGGACGCCAGCTAGGAATTCGGCCTCGTCAATGCGCTGGAACTGCGCCTCCTCTTCTTTTCCGTAAAGCCCGGTGCTGCCGTAGGGTCCCTTGCCGCTGAACTCAACGTTCTGTGGCCAGTGCCCATCGGACGAGACCTGCGCCAGCGAAAAGTCACCATGGACGGACTGGAAGCCGGGCTCGAAGATGCACTCTGCAAAGAAGAGCTCGACGTACAGTTCGCGAGGAATGGCGCTTTGCGCACGGAGGCGGATGAAGCGACGGGCTTGCTCAAGAAGCTTCTGCAGGGCATCGGTAGCCTCGTGGGTGGAGCGGCCGTCCTCATGCTCACACAAGTGCAAAGCACGCACCTGCAGGTCGCCAGCAAACTTGGCATTGTCGTTGGAGAAGAGATGGGAGCACACGGAAGGTAGCGAGATGGACAGAGTCTCAAGCTTTGGGCAGTTCCGGAAAGTGTCGCAGAGATGCTCGCAGTCGCTCGGCGATCCCGGATGCGGGTGCCAGAAGCCATCCTGTGACCGCGGGCTGTGCTCAAGGACCCGGAGTGTCTTGCGAGATGCCTTGACAATGGCCATGACACCATCAATGGTGATGGAAGAGTTGCAGGTCAAGTGGAACTCCTCCAGCTGAGTGGCCGTGCGAGCGATGGCGAAAAGATCATCATCGGTGATGGGCATGAAGCTAGTGTCGCCAAAGATCTTCAGTCGCCGCAGCTGGCTGAAGTTTACCGACTGCAGTGGCTCCAGATCAACAAGGTTATCTTTGTCTGTTGCTTGCTGCGAAGTAGGGTCGACGCATTGGAGTTCCAGCGACTGGAGTGGTTTGCCGGTGCCGGTGAGCACAGTGCGCCAGGCCTTGGCATCCACGTGACGGATGGCGGTCCATGGAAGAGAGAGCGAGGTGATGTTGGTGCAGTTCTTGAGCGACTGGAATACCAGACGGTCGGTCTCGGCGGTGTAGAAGCCGTGCACCCACATGCGCTTGATCTTGGCGGCCACCTGTGGGTAGTCGTTGCAGATGCTCACAGTCCGCTTGAGGGAGGCAAAGGGGTCGCGGTAGACAGCTGTGCCAGTTGGACGGTCAATGAGCTCGTACAGCGGGTAGCTCTCTCGCCTGTTGGAGAGTTCGGCCCATCGCTATGCCATGTTAGCATCATGTCGATTGGAGGTGTGTCGATTTTGCTTACCTCTCCGCCCTTCCAGCGACGGATGTAGACGTCCTTGATGGAGTGCTCCAAAGCCCACTCGTGCCACTTCCAGCAAACCGATCGCAGAGTGGCAGTTGCGTCCCACTTGAGGAGCTCTGGCGGGACCGGGCCTCTCACATAGCGCTGGAGCTTGGCCCTCTCGAGAGGCAGTGGCGCCTGCTGGAGACCAAATGTATACGTGGGGCCATCACGTATATTGGCCTTGGTAACCTCCTCGAGGATCTGGGTAAGTACTTCGTAGGGGAAGTCGTTGATGTGCATTGAATGATTGACGGTGGTGACGGTAGGGTGACTCGTTGTCTGGTGGTGTGAGAGCAGGTGAGGAATCCGTGGGTTTATGTATTAGGTGACAGGTTAGGCAGTTATTTCTAGAATGAAGGCATTCCGGGGCTCTTATAGTCAGGCAGCACCTACCGCAGAGATTTATTTGGACAAAGAGCACCATGGTTCATTGTTAGTCAGACGTCTTGTGTCTTCCCCAGGTCCATGCACAAGCGCCAACGACTCGGACGCTGGGCCGGCATGGCTCTGAGCTAGAAGGATCACTTCACAGCCCAACCGAGCCAATAGGGCAGTAAGCAGCACGTCGCACGCGTATAGTTTTGCGATGGAAAGTGGTTGTGAGGTTAGGTTCTCTTTACGTCACGGACGCTTGGCGGGCTCGGGTTTGCTGGGGCGGCGAAGCAAAGCAGAAAATTGGCTTCACGTGGCTCGTGGCTGGCGTTTCGATTACCCCCAGGAAATTCAATCCGCAGGCCACCTGACCACCAATGACACATGGAAATCTCTGACGAGACCCTCCGACCATCTTTCATCATCCCCGTGCCTGCATGGCGCCCTTCTGCTGGGTCTAACCTCCGTTGCTTCCATGCTGTCGCGTCGCGTCGCCTGGTTGTGATGCCGTACACACGCTTCTTCTCACGACATCTCGAGCATGTGGCTTGCTGTGCCATATTACATCCGACGCACCGGGCACTTTCAACATCTCCGCTTCTCCAGGCGTTTACGGCTGCGGCTGCGGCTGCCGGTGTCGCCATCTATGTCACGTCTCGCACCTTCTGTCGTCAAACTGCCAGCGTCTTAGCCAACGTCTTATGCAGCACAGCACATACGCGACCAGCCTTGCAACACCCATTTCCATTGAAAACTACGAATCCAGAACGTGCTGGATTTTCTTGCTCTCCATGCAAGGCACGTCGCACGCTATGCCATACGCACACCTCATGTCATGACCTTCACACCCAAGTGGATCATGCAAATTCTCCTCCTGCATGGGCTCATCCTCCTGGTGACACGTATTTTCCGGTCTGTTGCATGAGTTGGAGCTTAGGCCTCTCACCATCGTGTTCATCTGGGCTTATTTGGTAATATCTTACGTCTTCGAAACTTCCCCGCTATGCGACTTCTCCACAACCAAGAATCGATACCGTTACGGGAACTACTCTAGCTCACTACTTGAACCGAGCACACTACACAGCGATCCCCAAACAGCGGAAGTAATCAGCGTACGAGATGCTGACATTGATTAGAATGACGCAACCACGAGATGGCATAGTCGGCGGGTGTCTGCGCAAACGAGCACAGCAGACCGATCACTATATCGACTGTGTCTCTCCACAGCACCCCAGTGTCTATCTTCATACCCCTAATTTCCTTTCTCGGTTTCTATGAGCTAAGGAAATACGCTACCCCGCAAAGATCTCAAAACCCCTGGACAGCTCGCTTCCACGAAGCTCATCTAGCTCAGAGACGATCACACCGGCAAGCTAGGCTTCGGGATAGGCATTCCGTTTCCACTAGAGCGTCGGCTTTGCCTGCTATGCCGCTGCGAGCCTGCTCGCCCATGGATGCCGGCTTCGCTGTTCGTCCGTCTGGACGTGCGCCACCGATAGTCACGGGGCTGTACGACTCAGCTGACATGGTCTTGCCCAGCGCTAGGAGCCGCAACACCACCGAGAAAGTATCGTGACCTTCCTTTTTCGCCCCTGAGTCGAGAAGTGCCAGACGCAGGCTTCATGCTGCCACGTCGGTGCCTCCCGGATGCTGAGTCGGGCGTCGTGTCCGTGCTTCCCGGTCGGTGCGGTGGCAGCGCATCAACAGCATCACACGACGTTCTGACGATCAAAGCAGGAAGTTGCCGTTTTGTGGAAAGAATCATAGCTGAGTACACGCCCTGTGTTCAGCTCTCCTAAACGGCCGTCAAACTGGCTACTGGCATCATGCTGGACCTCTAAGCTCGCCGTTTCCTATCTTGAGCCACGGGAGATATCTCCCAGTGCTACCTGCCGCAAGATATGTTCACGTACGCAACGCTTAATGCGAGTAAGCTCAGAGTACAGCTCAACGGGACCACGGACCTACTATTGCCTATAGACCTTCAATCCAAATGCTAGCCTCGAAGAAGCTCTCGATCCTTATCTCGTAGCGGTGAGGTTAAAGGTAGCTCAAAACCACCATCACACGGGATCTCTGCACAACCTCGTATATCTTGCAGTAGGACTAACACCCGCAGCGTAGCATTGTTATCTGAAGTAAGTGCAACACGAGATAGGGATATTGGACATTGGGAACACGAAAGAGCCTCATGCACACACGTTCCCGTTGTTGGCGCTGTATCACATGAGATAGGAACACGCCGTGCGCAAGGATTCACGGGTAGTCGTTTGTGCGGTGCATGGCTTTCGACGATGCAACGTTAGATAAGGGTTTTGAATGTTGAGGGCGCTTTATCAGGATACTCAACCGGTAGTACCCAAAAGGAACGTAAGTAGACGTACAAGACTAGCGTATCAATTTACCAAATCGTAGCTACCCGATGAACATCATTCGTCGTCGCAGGGAGAACATGTAAAGTCTGTAAATACAAGAAATATCAATGGGGTATCTAATCTCTCAAAACCAAGCTCACAAAACACACTCCCCTCATTCCTACCTTCTCCTCGCCCCCAAACTCTCCACATTATTCGCATGCGCAAGCAAATACTTACAACACGTCAACGTATACTTGCATGCCTTCGTCCATCCCTCATCCTTATTCAAAGCCAACTTGATACTCTGATCATGAATGCGATCTTTCTGTATCTCATACGGCATCTTGACGCCGCCGGGTGGTCCACCTCCTGGGGCCCCTATACTAGCGCCACCTAGAGCATGTGACGGAGCAGCAGCAGAGTTCTCTACAAACTCGCCCAGTTGACGTAGACATTCCAGAAACGCTACCATGGCCGTATCGAACTTTCTATGTAGGAAACCAAAGTTTATGGGGAAGTCGCCGGAGGAGTAGAGTTCGAGTTTCTGTTTTGTTACTTGGGGTGAGTTGCCGCTTGTGGAGTGGGGTTGGCGTGTTGATTCAGTGATTGCGTTTCCAGCGCCGCCTTTGGTTTCGATTCGGGTGATGGTGGATGTAGAGCCCATGGGACAGAGTTCGTAGCCGTCGAACTTGTAGTTTAGTCGGTCGGCTAGTGTGGCGAGGAGCAGACATGTTTGGCCCCATGCGGCGTTGATTTCCGGCCAATCGACGTAGGGGTTTGGCAGGCGGCCGAGACGGAGGCCGTTGATGGTGGCGAAGTGGTTGTCGTGCGTTATGTTGAAGGTGTCGTTGTACACACTTCTTCTTTGTAGCTGGTTTAGGATTTGCGCATCGTGCGCATATCGCGTCGCTAGAGCGTCGCGGTCGTTTTGGATGGTGGTCAGGGTGGTGTTGAAGGCGTTTCTGCTCTTCCAGAACTCGCTTTCTTCTTGATCAAGGATGCGCGCTTCGACTTCTAGGGCGGCGAGCTGGGCGTCTAGTTCGGCCTTTTCGGCTTCGAGGTTCTCGAGCTGCGTGATGGCGGTGCTTTCGGCTTTCTTGGCTGCTTTGAGGGCGGCTTCGGCGGCTTTGACTTCTTCGGCGCTGGGCACGTCGGTGTTGGCGCGACGGAGGTAGTCGACGTATGCGTCGCGTTCGCGGGTCGCTACGCCTAGACGCTTCTGCAGACCTTCGATGAGTAGCTCGGTGCACTCTACGCAAATAGGGTGGTCGACGTCGGAGCGTGCTGATAATATCTCGAACATGCGGTTCGTTGTTTCCAGTGTATCGGCCAAACTTGCACCCCCCGGCATGTTCAGCCCATTTGTGAAGCTCTTCCGTCGTGTCTTGTCATTCGCATTCGGCTTCGTCTCGCCTGCTTGTGCTTTGCGATCTGGACTACGGACGGCTGAAGAGGGTGGGTCTATCATCGACTCGGACATGTGTACGTCGATGAAGGACATGGCGGGGTTTTGAGGGCCATTTGAGAGTCCTGAAGGCGGTGCGCCTTGGATGTTGCGCTTGAAGGTAGGGTTCCGGGCGTCTTTGGCCGCATCTTGATATGTCTTCAGGTGTTCGGGCGGGTTCGGAGGGCGCGACTGGCGGTTGGGTGATATTCTCGAGGCCGGCTGTTGGCCTGATACTGTCGAGTCTATAACATGTTAGTACGATGCGTGGTAGTCTACAGAACAGACATGTACCAGTCAACAGCTTGAAGGCGGCCGGGTTGAGCTGGTCGATGGAGGCGTCGATGTCTATGGGCGTCCGGCATTTCTGACAGGCCAGGGCTGTCTGTTTCTTGTCGTTGGCCATACTGTCATGAGCTGTGGTTCTTCATCCTTGGAGGAAGGTTGTGCATTCCAAGGTGACGGAATGACGGCTGCGGTTCACTGGCGATCACCTGCATGCGGGTGGGGCTGCCGCTAAGTGTCGGGTGCCTGCCGAGGAAACCGCGTCGCGTCTTGCTGCTCGCGTCATTCACGGCAACCCAATCACATTTTGTCTCCCGCGCAAACCCCGACCACCCACACACCGGTCGCCCTTATCTCCGCTCTCACGCTGGCAGAGACACATGCTCGCTGTCAAGAAGTGTGGCAATGCGTGCCATGGAACCGCCGGCAAAGCGCATGCGCATACTGCAATCAGTCGAAGTCGACGAAGACAATGCCGAATACATCAAGGCCAAGCAGAAACAACAGCAAAAGCTCAAAAGCCGGTTTGAGTCTATCTTCGACAAGTTCGCCAATATGAACGACTCCCAGAGTGACGAAATCGACATGAAGACAAACCGGGTGGTTGTGGATAGAGGCCATCTGCGAAGACTAAAGCGTCAGGCCAATGGCAAAGAGAAGACGTTACTAGAATCGATTGTCATGGGATCTGGGAGCCATCTGGAGGAGGAGGAAGAAGACGACGAGGAAGAGGGAGATGGCGATGATTCGGAAGATGAACTGGCACCCCCGCAGCTGGTCAAGCCCAAGGCTGCTGGACCGACTGAGCAAGACACGAGCATACAACCCACCGAAGTCACAGAGACCAATGCGCAACTACCTGCGATACCGCAAACAGACCTACAAGCAACATCCATACCGCAATTCAGCGTCCCGCATACGCCCAATTCAACGAACACCGCTGACCTCCTACGCCATGTCCAGTTTCCACAAACACCTGCGGGACAGCAAGCACAAAGCGCCTTCCACGCCAGTCTACTGCAGACAATCAACCAAGCTATTCAACAAGCCGTAACCGGCTTCATACTGCCAAGCGCTCCGATACTCTTCGCAAACGCTGCTCCTCCGCCGATTACTCCAATAACAACGGATGACAAAGTGGCGCCCGCAACGGACCCGAAATGGTTCTTCCCCCCTCTATCTGCACAACCACGCCGATTTCCAGTCGCCCAGTCGAGCCCTCTCCCAACCCATACAACGACACCAATAGCAAAAGAGACGGGCCCACAACATTCACACACTGTCTCAAGGGATGTCGCTGATGAAAGACCCTGCGCCTCGATTCGTACAAGACCGGATGAAAGCTCACCAACGAGACCCCGTCGAACCAGTCCCCGTGTCGAAATTCAGAGGCGCATCCCCAGGACTACGAGGAAATACCACTTCACTCACGAAGATGATGTGTACATAACCAAGCGCAAGAGAATAGACGGTGTTTCGTGGGCAGCCATCAAAGACGGCCAACAAAAGTGGAAGGAGTGGCCAATGACCGCACTTCACAACCGCTGGGATTTGATCAAGAATCAGAATCTACACCTTCAAAAGCCTGCTGTAGCTCCTATGAGTGGTCGCGTTGTCGGAGAAGATCAGGTCTCCAAGGAACACTATTCCGCCGTAGCAAAGCCGCCGCATCATCTGCCGACACCAATTTCTTCTGAGCATGAAGATTATCACCATGGCCTTGTCCAGTCGACGGAAGATGGTGTCCAAAATTTGCCGTCGTCGAGTACGCATTTCGATGACGATGACCGTGATCTGTTATCTCTTGCTGGCGATGATTCTGACGAGGATCAACTACCGATGAACCACAATGACGACGATACACTTGTAGATGTACCTGAAGATGTGGTACTGCCGTCCATCGAGACGAGAGATCTGATCAATGAAGATACACTACAAAGCGACTTGCTTGCAGACTTACCAACGCAAGACGATATCGCAACACCAGTCCGGGAATCTTCCTGCATAGCAATAAAAGCCGAGCCTGCCTTCTCTTCGCCAACCACACTTCGAACACGGAAGCATGCCACACCACCCGCCGAAGTGATACCTGACTTGCAAGAAGCCGAAGACGAGTTGCAGGACGATCTTACCCTATCATCCCCTCACAACATTGACAACAAATCTTTGGGAACTGTCAAACACGCCACTGTCGAACAGGCAAATCAGCAAAACACGCATACGACCTCACAACGGAAAAGCCCATCTCTTGACCTCATTGGCACCTCCACCGAAGACGAACTCCTCCCCTCACCACCCAACCCAACAACTCCATCACTAAAGCGTACCCACGAACCAGCCACCCCGCGAACCGCTGTCCCCTTCACCACCTATCAAACACCCAAGATCCGCAATACAGACGGCAGTAGTGACAAAGGCAGTAAGTCCACATCGAAAGCCGATCGGAAAGCATTCCATAAACGGATCAAGAGGGAGTGGACGAGGAAGGGTACGCCAGCGAAGGAGAGTGCGGTAAAGAGAAAGAGTTTAGGGGGGCTGGAAGTGAGGAAACGGAGGTGGGTGGATGTAGATGGGGATGGGAGTGAGGATGAACTTGCTGCATTCTGATCGTGTGGGAGAAAAGAAGTAGTAGCTAAAGCTGACAATAATGTTGTCTTCTCTATCTATATCTATGTCTATACGTATAAAACACATACACATGCGATTTAGTCCTTTGACCGATCCGAAGACTGAGAGCTGGCTAGCATCGATCCTACCATGTCACACCTCTACCTCCCCATCCCTCATTCACATTCTGTCCCCACGTTCCCACCGCCTCTTTCTCCTTCCTCTCCTTATCTTCCTTCTCGCCCATCCCTTTAGCGACCCCACTCTTCGCCCTCACACTCGGATCTCGCGAATGCCGCTCAACCCATTGTTCGGTAAAGTCCTTCATCCGGCCGTCGCCATGCGCATCCGTTTTCTTACTTGACCGCATCTGCTTGTGTTTCAGTTTCTCCTTCTCCTTGTCAACACTTTTCTTGCTACGTTTCTTCTCCTTCCCACCACCAGCAACAGTAATATCTTTCTCATCGTCTCTGCCTTCCAACCTCCGCTCCAAAGCCAACATCTTCGCAATCAGTTCGTCTTGCGGCACACGCTTCAACTTTTCCACTTTCTCCTTCTCCTTTCCTTTCTCGCCACCGTCGCCCTCCGCATAAATACCCAGACCCCTCAACACCCTCTCACTCCGATACTTGAACCGAAATACCGCATACGGCTTCTCCAGTCTATCCAGATACTCAGGTCGTCCTACTACATGACCATACTCCATCGCTTTACCCGCACGGACGGCGTGGGCAATACCTTTCGTGCTGGCAGTCTTGTGGTCGATAGTGAGACGTGGTTCTGCGGGTGCAATGTATGTGTCTTTTGGGGAGGAGGCGTGGAGTGTGTTTTTGGTAGTGGAAGTAGATGGGGGAGGAGGAAATTGCCAGTGTGGTTGCGCTGTGAAGTTTGGTGGGGATTTGGGAACGGTGAGAGAAGGGTGGTTATGGTTGGGACGGTATTTCGAGAGGGTTTTGTTGCTCATGCGTTGGGTAGGTAATCTGCCCTTCTCCGGTACCGGAGCTGGCGGTGCTGGGGCGTAAGTAAAGGGTGCGGGAGCAGGCTGTTGGACAGCGGGCTTTTCGGCGTCGTTGTTGGCGGGGAAGCTCCATGGTTGATTTTGCCAGGGGACTTCTGGTGCTGGTGCTGGTGTTGGCGAAATGTTGAAGGAGGTTGCCAGGGCGGAATTGAGACCGGCCCAGTCGTTCATCTTATCCACTCGCTCTTGTTTGGGGGATGATGAAGGGTTACCCCAGCCAGCGTCTTTCGAGTTCCAGCCATGATCATCAGCTTGGACCTTCTTGTCGTCGTCTGGTATGGTCCAGTCTCCGGCTTGGTCGTCATCGGTCGAGTACCAAACTTTATGGTTCCCCGTAGAGTTCTTTTCTTGCCAACCATTGTCGCTGCCGTTACCCCAACCGGAATCCTTCTCAACGTCCTTGCCCCATGAAGGTTTGACAGTGTGATCTTTCTTCTCATTACCCCAAGACACAACCGAAGGTGGTCGATTATATCCTAGTTTCTCATCCACAGCACTCTGAACAAAGTTCTTCATCAATGGTGCGTATGGGGCTGGGAATATGTTACTTGGAACATTACTAGGCTTCTTCATCGCCTCATGAACAGCAGCGCCCCACTCTGGAGTGGGTATCTTCAAAGCGGGTGGACCAGTATAAGCACTAGGCTGCCGTAATCGCGCTTGTTCCGGGGCAGCAGAAGGGGGTGCGTTCATCACAGTCGGTGCCATTCGCGTGATGACCGATGGCGCAGGCCCAGCGGCTGGAACTTCATCCGCGGGTCTCGAAGTCGGGATTCGGTGAGAATGCTTTGATGGTTTTCGCTCCTGGTCGCGCTGTAGTGACTTAGAACGCCGAGAACGGCTCTTGGATCTCCGTTGTGAGGGCTGTATCCGGCTTCGAGAACGCGATGGCTGAATGGTATCATCTGAACTACTCAGTGAGACCACAGAGTCTGAAGGCCGTTCGAGACGATCCCAACTTCCGTTGTCTTCCTCTGAAGAAGTCACCTCTCGGTCCCGGCGTGAACGTCTTGATCGGGATTTAGAGCGTGAACTTCGTACTGACTCATGCTTTGAGCGTTGTCGTTCGGATCTACGTGAGGTAATTGGAGAGTCAGACCTCACATGATAGTGGCTAGGAGGGTTAGTCGCCCATAGTTTACCCTTTTGACTGGAAGCATCCCATTCAGCTGCCTTATCGGTCGGCCAAGTATCTCCAGTGTCCCAGGCATCGGACGGGGTCTCTTCCCGCGCGTTCCATCCGCCGACACTTGAGGAGTCGGTCTTTAACGCCGGCTCAGCATTCCAGGTAACACGAGTTCCTGCTCTACTCCGTGGAGGTCGGTCGCCCCAGCCCGGTTGGAACTTTGCCCATTTTGAGCCATGTTCACTCTGGTGATCGCGTGAGGAGAAAGGTGGCTGCTCCGTGCGTTGATAAGGTATTGTGGGAGCATCGAATGGAGATTCTGGCCATGCTCCCGGTGTCTGACTTGCGGACTTTGCATCTGGATGTGTTTCCTTGTACCTCGCCTGCCCTTCTGACTGTGTGTCTATCCGTCGTGACTCTTCCACTCCCTGCTTCACTGCCGTCGTGAGAAGGTTGTTCAACCACACTGGATCCACAGTAGGAAGTTTCGCTGCTCCAACATGAGGAGGATGTGTGTTATATGGCTCATCATTGCGTGGGATGGGACCACTGCCATACTGGAAACCAGACGGGGGAAGGTCGTTGGTGCGCCGCGCCCCCGGACTGATCGGCTCAGAGTATCTCGAATGTGGCCGCGAGTGGTTTACGATAGCCGCCGGAGGGAAGAGCTCCTGAGGATTATATGCAGTTCGGTGAGTTCTTGATGTCGAGCCTTGCGGACTACGTAGCGTTTCGGCATATGGTGATCGATGAGACGGAATCGGCGGCGGTGGACCGTGGCGATTGCCAAAGTTGTTAAAGAATGGCCCTCGGTCATCGTACATGGACTTCTCGTTGGATGGCGATGAGCTATCGTCTACACCAGACCGGTGATCTGGGAAGTCTCCTGCTCCATCAAAGTTCATCATCGACGCCGATTTGACATTGCGCGTACCAGCACATCGTAGAACAATGACTTCAATACAGCCTATATTGTCGAGAATGTTTGGCGAACAAAGATTCGGTGCATCGTCCGCCGAAGCTGTGACTAGTCAGCAAACCACAACTCTGTAGTGTCCTCACAGCGCCTACCAATGTTAAGCCTATCAAACGCCCACTCCCTCGCAATCATCGAACCATCCCTCTGCCTCTCTTCCTTCTGGCGTACACGAAAGTCAACAAGCGAGCGACTGCCGGAAGGCTTCCGAAGCTTCAAGTCCTGCCTATTGCGGTTGCACTGGTAAACGCCGTCGACGTAGACGAAGATCGCGACGCCCGGAGCAATGAATCTGTTGGAGGTCAGGTGAATTGAGAAAGACTGTGGCTTGTTGGGTACGGGGACGAAGGTCTCTACGAAACCGTCGCCATATATGGTGCCGAGCTCTCGTAATGCTTGTTGACTCCCGGATAGCTCGATGGCGCAATTGAGGTCCTTTAGTGAAGGCATGGTGGGTGAGCCTTCACGGAAGTCGCCGTCAAGTCGCAGGAGAAGGAGAAATTGTCTGGGATGGGTATGCGAGTCGCTAAGCTGTGGACGTGGTGTGTAAGTGACTGCTGGTCGTCACAGTGACCGGTGAGATGTGAAGTGGAGGCGGAAGCTTGAAGAAAGCCAATCGATTCCGCACTCAGCCCGGGAAGTACCGCATACAGACCTCTCACATTACATTGGGACGGGATTCCTGAAGACGAAGACGAAGACAAGGCTTGATGCACGAAACGCATTGAGTGAAGGAACTCATCATATACTTGACACTGGACACCGCTGACACGCGACATCGGCGCCCGCCCGCCCACTCTACGAACACCCTACCTTCACGCTCCCGAGGCCGCTACATTAAATAATGAACAACGTTGCTTGAATTCACGCGTCAACCAGACCTTTCCGAAAGCGCGCGGTCTCGTTGGCTGCGGAGCCTGTGCCCTTGGCTGGCGCGGACAAACATGGACTTGCCGTCGTGTACACAGTGAGTGCTGCTATGTTTGGCATACGTGAAATCCGCTCAGAGATAGAGCGGCAAAGTGAACAGCATTATTGTATCCGTTGTTCGTGGTGGTTGATAAATGGGGAAGGGAAACGTTGGGTGAAGATAGGACGACGGAAGGTGCATTGGTCAAACAAGCTAACACACCCAACGGCTCAATTGCTGCCCAGGTTATGCATGTACTCTCAGCTTTGAAAAGTAGTGGCTTTGACGTGATAGGCAAGATCCATATCAGCAGAACCTACTCACGTGTAATACCATGTAGGCTCTAAACCTCTAATGCTCAAACACATTTGCGTAGGCGTGTTTTCAATGTGAGCTTCAGCATCTTCAAAGTCATCACCAATCAAACACACGCGCGTAATTGTTAATCTTCAACTTTCAATTTCCTCCCTTCCACACACCCGTCATCAGGTATGAAGGAAGAGACTTTGCTTGCTAGCTAGCTTAGCTCGGGGATATCAACAGAGGAAAAACCACCCTATTCACAGCCTTTGTAATCCCGAATCCCTTTTTCTTGCCAAATAGAAAGCAGCCGTGACCCCATGTTCGACCAAGGAGAGATGCCCAAAGGCCCGGAATCGAACGTTGCTTTCTCTCGCCAGCCTAGCCCAGCCCAGGTACACCAGTACCGGTAAATTAGACTTTACGTACACATGGACTCTTCGAGTCCATTCGAGATAAGAGAAAAAGAAAGGAAATGGCGACCCATGGGCACACCAAAGCAAACGCACAATGGTATAAACAAAGGAAACGAATGAAAAAACCGAGACGAAAGGAAAGGTAGGTGGTACATCGACATGTCGAAGATATTCGATCAAAAACGCGGAGGTCCAAAAAGGTAATGTCGCTGAAGCGCGGGGGTGGCCAAAGTAAGTAAAGAGTAAAAGCGGCCAAGCCTATGCGCCGGGCAAAGGTGATTTCGTTAATATGGGGTATTCGAAAGGCAAAAATGTTTTGACCTCCAAAGCATATGCTTAAACCCAGACGCCGTGCGCGAGAACAGACTGTGAAAGGAAAGGTTCGTGGACACATGTACAAGGCGAGATGGTGGTGGGATCAAGCCATAGGAGGGAGAGGTTCAGCCGCGCTCTTCTTGCGGCCGAAGATGGTGCGAGTCCTGCTTTTGTCGCGAGCCTTCTTGTCTTTGGAGTGGTCTTTGGTGGCGGAACGACCTGATCGAACAGAACGCTCATCCGAGGCGGTGGAGCCGTCGTCCATGTATTTGTCTTTGTAGATCCAGCTGTTGCCCACCATGCTGACGCCCTTGGCTTCGGCTGCGCGGTAGAACTTGGCTGCTTTCTTCATGTTCTTCTTGCAACCAACGCCTTCTGCGTAACAGTATCCAGCTTCAACTAGGGCATCGGCATCGCCCCAATTTCCAGCGATCTCGTAGCATCGCAGTGCGAGGGATTTATCTTGAGGAGCGCCCCAGCCGTTTCCGTAGCACTTGCCGAGCTCGTAGATGGCTACGGCGTATTGGGCGCGGTGTCGCTTCTTCTTGGTGAGGTCAGTCAGTTGCCCGTGCTTGGACTGGTCCTCGTCGTCGGCTACTTCTAGCTGTCCAGAGTCGACGGCGCGGCGCAACCATTGCAGCGCTTCGGACTTGTTCTCGCGCATGCCCCATCCGTGGCGGCAAGCGAGGCCATACCAGAACATGGCTTCTGGAAGACCAGCGCGAGCTGCGAGACGGAGATGGTAGGTGGACTTGAGTAGTTCACCGGCTTCGTGGAGCTCCAGTCCCATGTCGCAGTGCTGTTGCGCTGTGACCTCCCCAACGGACCCAGCTGTTCGCGCGCGGATAGTGCTATTGCTGGATGTAAGGGACGGCGCGCCGTGGTCGAAAGAAACGTCGCGTCTTGCCTCTGGCTGTTGCTGGCGTGTCTGGTCGAAAGAACGGGGCGGTGATTCAGGTGAAGGTGGTCGCGGCTGGGTCTGGTTGGGCTGGCCTCCTGGTTGATCCCATTTGATCTCCCGTTTGAAGAAGTCCTCAATGCCGACAGACTTGCGGTCGACGGCCCTGCCGCGAGGAAGGTTGAACCTGGTGTATGTGTAGGACGGGGCTGGGTTGTTGGCGAATTCGCCAGACCGGCGGAAGTCCTCGCTTACCATGCTGACGGGAGTGTGGACCTGCTCGTTGGCGTAGTGAGCAGTAGGGATATCGTTAGAGTCCTGTCGGCGGAGCTGGTCGTCGAACGAGGGCCTCATGTTCACGCTCTCCTCGGACGGCTGTCGCGAGGGTCCAGCATCTGACCTTACGTCCAATGATGGACGGACGCTTTGGCGACTTGTGGGGCGTGAGAAGTTGGGTCTCGAGAAGTTGTAGGCAGGGCGTGGGAGACTGCCGCCATCGACCGAGTAGTTGGAAGCGGCTGATGGTGACCGGGGGATCATGGTAGGACCGGTGGCAGGTGTGAATGGAGAATGGGCTCTCGACAGGCTGGAGCTGGGAGACAGGTTGCGCGTCTGGTGCAGGGAGTCGTAGGATCCGCTGAGGGACATGTCCTCGACGTCGTCGTATGTGCCAGCGGCGGAGCGGATGCTTGGCGAGCGGTTGGAGTGAAGGGAGCTGGATGAGCGCGGCGGGAGCAGGTTGGAGCGTGGTGCCGAGCGGGGCTGCGATTGCTGCGAGTGTTGGGAATGCTGCGAGTCGCCAGAGCGCTTCCGCTGTGGGCTGAGGAACATGTGGGACGTGGCAGCGGCGGGGACATGGGGACTGACGGGCGTGGCCTCGCGCAGTCCAATGTGCGGCTCTACCGAATCGGGCGAGCGCGACCTGGGGATGTCGAAGTAGCTCTGGGGAGGCGTCGCAGGGCTGGCCTCGGCGATGGTGGCCATGGGGCTCTGCAGCGGCCCAATGGCATACTGGGGCTCGGGCTCGTCCATGCCGAACTGCGGGTAGTAGGACTGGTGTCTCTTGTCCGACGATATCTCCTGGCGCGGAGAGGCCTCGGGGCGCGGGGAGCGGACGGGGCCTGCATCTTCGTTGGGCGAGTTGACGGTCGAGTTGGAGAGGGACGAGAAGTAGCCGCCGCGGTTGCCGAACTCGTTCTGGATGGTGAGGGGCGCGAGGCGACTGAGGCGGCGGCCCGTCTTGTCCTGCTGCTCGAAGCGCTTCGCGAGCAGGCGGCCCTGGAGGGCGAGGGCATCCAGAGGGGAGAGGGCGGGCGGTGCTTCGCCGGTGCGCGGGCTGGGCAGGTCGGAGCCGAGGGACAGATTGCTCATGCTGGCGCTGGCGAGGTTTCCGAGGCCAAGGTGGTTGGAGGTGAGCGAGTTCGCGGTGGTGGGAGGTTCGAAGGACTGGGAGCGGAAGTCGAGGCCGCCCGGGCGTTGGTGTCGGTTTGCCATGGTGAAGGGACAGGCAGGCGGGCTAGTGGTTCATGGAATGTGCGGCGGAAGATTGATGACGCTGGGCCGTCATGCGCGCGACCGGGCAAAAGAAGCCGTCGAAGCCGCCTGGAGGGATGAATGCGGGAGACACGGGGCTGAGCAGAGCGTGCGGGAAAAGCAACCGTGATAAGAGCGGTGGGTGGTATTTTGGGCAGTCGGCACCATGGGAGAATGAAAGCAGCGCGAAGGAGCGGATACGACAGCAAGCGTCGAGTGAGCAGTGATGGACTGCAGGCCTCGAGCAGTGTCCGGGGCGTCGCGATGTTCTATGCTGCCCTTGGCTGCCCGTCGCGTGCAAGAATAGCTAAACCTACACCTCCTGAAACCACAGGTGGGCCGGGGATGCTCCCTGCTCGCCAATAGGGTCCGCTACCACCAGTCGGCCCTGCATCGCGACGACGTTGACCCACCGCGCCGTCGCCCTGACACGCAGCCACTCGATGCACGCATGCACGCCTGGCAGCAATTGGCGGCCCTAACCAGCCCTCATCTTGCATTGCCATTGCTTTTCACTTCTGCATGCTCCCAGCTACCAAACTCATCTCTTTCACCCACCTACCATCTACGACGCCACCACCCAGCTATTACTGCCTTGTCGCCTCCAGCTGCCTCTACTCCCTCCGGTGCCTCGTTTCACTAGTCTATCCGCACGCCATCCGTATTCCCCTCTCGGCCTGCCTCCGTTTCGGGCGCTGGCCGTCAGTAGGGTGGCACATGCTTCGCGTCACTTCATTTGCTCATGGCACTTGTGGAGCGGAACATGTTCCAGACTTTTGCTCATTTAATTGCTGCCCGTCCTGCGAACCACTGTTCCTGCAACGCTTCATGTCAAGAGCGCGCTGTTTCTGCCTATATCGCCGTGACTATATACTGCTCGTCGACTGGATTCCCAGCGTGCCTGCAAATCTAACCATGCAGGGAACACTCGCTGAGACCCGTGCCGGCAAGGGGCTCAGGGTCTTTTACGTGATGCCATCGGCCACTACGCTCGCCCTGCGTGCTCGTCCTTGGGCCAATACACCATCTCAATCTCGTGATCTCGCAGCGCCAGGCGCGATCTTCAGGTCACGCCGATGCCACGCACTCCCGCAGGCACAGTCCGTCTATGACGTTGCGCATCGTGATCATCTCAGTGATTCTCCACATCGTCGACTTGTTGTCTAGGTTCTGGGGTCCGTCGTCTAGGCGATCGCATCGATCCTCTCCCACGACTGCAGTTGCACGCTATCCTCTAGCTTCGGCTCGGACGCCGTGTCCAGGGACACACGTTTTAACCCCATCATCCACCCAACAATCCCAGCCGGCACCCAGTTGCCGACCAGATCATATGTCACACTACCACGTCCGACGCGCCATACCTTCCTTGGCCGCTTTTGCGTAAGTGCATCGAATACGCCGTTGTGCAATTCCCGAAGACTTGAGCCGCTGTGATTTAACAACCCCCGGTTCTGCGCGACACGCGTTTGCGCTTCGAAGTTGTTGGCATACAGCGCTCTGGTAGTTGCTGGCCAAGCGTGTGGGCTCCCAAGTCCCCTGGTCTGGAGATGATGTTTCGGACCCACGTTTGTGAGATCGAAAGTCCCCAGATGAAATTGCAAAACTTCAATGCCAAGGGTTCCCAGTTCCGCCCTGAGAGATGCTAGGAACCCCTCGAGTGCGCTCACGATCGCAGTCTCTACGCTATGAAATGGTGGCCGTAATGACGCAATGATGCTGGGCGTAAGCATCAGGACCCTGGATTTGAACTCACACACTGTCGGCAGCAGCGCTTGAGTCACTGCGATGGTGTTGAGCACTTTGGCATTCAGCGCGTCTGACCAAAGTTCGGGGGTCACCGTTTCTACAGGCCCGGTAGGGTAGATGAGGTCCGGCACCAGTATGACACCACTAAGATTGAGGTTGTGCGGGCTCGTCCCCGGGACAGCGACGTGCGGTTTCACAAGAAGCTCGTTGAAGTTCTGAATGGCCTGTTTGGTGCCCATCGTGTCCACAACGTCCAGGTGCAGCGGCCGCACGTCTGCTCTTGATTCGCTAAGTACCTGCTGCTCTTCATCCATGGTAGAGCACACAATGTATACAATGAAGCCGCGTCTTTCAAGGTCAAGGGCTAGCGATCGGACGATGGGCGAGTTGGGTGGTCCGGCAAGGACTGTTGGTGTTAGTCAGAGCGACTGCCATGCGCCTTCCTCAAGCACTCACCAACGACCTCCGTTCTTGCCCCATTGCTCGCTCGGCGCACTCTTCGCTTGCGGTTGTATTTCTTCTGTTCTCTCCATACCAAGAAACTCCCAGTGCCGATAAAGGCGACGATGGCTGCCGTCAAAGCCCGATTTCGCGACACCCAGTCTTGCAGGCGATGTAGGTAGGCGCCGGTGATGGGATGCGGGGGCGGCGGTGGCGCGCGTGGTCGAGCGCGTTCTGGCAACCACCCTTCAGGGAGGCTCTTCTTGATGTATCCGGCGACATGCGCAAAATGCGCATCAGTGGCGTCCCATATCGATCCCGTGAAGTTGCGGACGTCTTTCGTGTACTCAGCGAGCTTCACCCACGTCAGCGAGGCGCGCAGAGTCCAAATCCGTTGTCTTACTCACCACGCCCAGGATCTGCTGGTCGTCGTTGGACATGTCTTACAGAGAAATAATGTATTAAGGACTCGAAAGTGTGCGATGCTTCAAGGTTCAAAGTCTTTGACAGCTGACTGTGACGACTCCGCCAGTGCACTACGTCAGGCACTTCAGGACTGACTCGCGGAACGGGATCCGCACACGGTCGCACGTGAGAGGCACAACCAGCCTCTGAGCTGTTGCGCCACTCTCTCGGTGAAGTCTAACATTAGATCTTCCCACAAAATATGCGCGCTTGCTGACCCTGCAGACGATCGCCCTTTACCTTGTTTAATCAAGAACAGTGAGCTATTACTTTGTCTGAGTGAAGTACTCTAATCATCGACCTGGCCTTGCCATCGTCAAGCAGCGAAGGCCGCGTGAAGTGCTTACGTGGCTGGCCTCGTCCTTCGCTTCTTTCTTCAGTCTTTCTTTACTTTTCACTTTCATTCACGGCTCTGCCGCCAGTTTCCTACATCTTCTGTGCAAAGTCGGTCGCAGCATATAGTTTTATTCCACCGGGTCAGTTACTGCAATTCTCTGCTACACCAACAGTTGATCTACCACGTAGCGCGCACGAATCCTCTCACACAACGCAACCATGAAAGAGATTGACGCGCATTTCGATGCCTACGAGCATCTGAAGCATCTGCCTAGGGAGAAAGAGGCGTTGCACATGCTCCGCAAGGCAGCTTCCATGGTGAAGCCGATTATGAGGAAGCGCGGTTGGAAAGTAAGAACACTGTGCGAGTTCCTGCCCGAATCAGCTCGACTACTAGGTAAGATAACGAAAGTCATGGGTATGAAGATGTACTAACCTCCGAAGGTCTGAATGTCAATCGCACAGAAAGAATTCTCGTCCGCATGAGGTATCACTATGATGCCAGGCAATTCCTACCCTTCGAAGAAATCATGGACACATTACTACATGAACTTTGCCACATCGTATTTGGCCCCCACGACGGTAACTTCCACAACCTCTGGAATGAGCTCCGCGACGAACACCAGACGCTTCTCATGAAAGGCTACACTGGCGAAGGCTTCCTAGGACAGGGCAAAAAACTGGGTGGTAAAAGAGTATCACTTGACGAGATGCGCCGTAATGCCAGAAAGGCTGCCGAGAAGCGACACGCCACATCTAAACCCGGTGATGGAGGACATCGCTTAGGCGGCTCACGTCCTGTACAGCGCGGCATCGATATGCGAAAGGTCATCGCCGACGCAGCGTCACGTAGAATCAGCATCACCGACGGCTGCGCGAGCGGAAGTGCCAACGCAGGAACATTAGTCAATCAGCAAGCACAGAATGGATTCCGAACGACCGCCGAACAAGACGACGCCAACGACTGGGCCATTGCCCAGGCCCTGCAAGACCTCATGTACGACGAGGAAATGCAGAGGCTAGGTGCACCAACAGGAAACGGCGGTCTAGCCTGGGATCCCGAGAACGGGTTGTCCGTCGACAATTACCCTGCTCAACCTCCCCGTCCGCCAGGAAGCGGTACCACACAGCCGGATTGGTACTATGATAAAAATGGTGTCCTCCTTAATGATGGGCAAGCATGGGGGCTGAAACCTGATGGGAAGGGGGGATATTACATGCCCGAACATCCAGAGGATGAACCATCAATGAAAGCCCCGCCTACACGCAGCACGGCACAACCTCCACAAGGAAAACCCATATCGCGACTCGTCACCCAATCATCATCACGGCCTTCGAATCCCAAGTCCTCTTCTTCCTCGCGAATACCTTCACGTTTTCATCCTCGCGAGGAGCAGGAGCGACGAAACAAGAGTCTGCCTTCCACACCACCTCCCTCATCTACACTCTATTCTCCTGACCCCTCTCCGCACCCCCCATCCCAACAACCCCCGCACATCCCTCCCCCCGACCACTGGTCCTGCCCCTACTGCACCCTCGACAACCCCCTCGCCCACCTCGCCTGCTCCATCTGCGGTACTGAACAACCACCCCAACCCATCCCTGAACACCGGCGCTTCGCCTCTTCCTCCTCTAGTTCCTCCATTCCCAACCTGCCTAGGCCCCCTCCTAGGACTGATCTGAGGGGAAATGGGGCGACAACGCCGTTTGAACCTGCGAGGGGGCGGTTGGGCTGGAATTGCCTGGTTTGTGGGACGTTTATGGAGAGGGAGTGGTGGACTTGTAGTTGTTGTGGGACTATGAAGGCGGAGAGTTAGTGGTGGGTGGGGTGAGTGAGAGGGATGGGGTGGGTGAGGGGGGTTGTGGTGGTTGTGTAGTTCTTCGGTGTCTTTCTCTCTCTTTTCTTTTGGGTTTCTAATTTGAATAGAACGGGATGGATTTGATGGGGAGTTCACGTACATATACCCGCGCAGAAGGAAGCGCATGATGGACGTACATCCACATTGCATGTTGGATGTTCTGGTATTTCACGGCTATTGGATCGAGAATAAGTTCTGTCACATCTTGAATGTAGTAGTAGTAATAAACATTCCATCCGACTCAGTCTGAACCTTTATCTCTTCCGTCCTGGGTGGAGGAGGCGGAGGGGAGGAGGTGGAAGGCTCGCTCTTTTCTGATTAGAGGTAGTCGACTATTCAACTAACATTACATCTTCGATTTCGCATCTACAGATCTTCCATCCGAATTGGTTCGCGAAGTTATCCTCCTGGGTGGGTGGAAGAGGTGAGGAGGAGGAGGAGGAGGAGGAGGAGGAGGAGGAGGAGGAGGAGGAGGAGGAGGAGGAGGAGGAGGAGGAGGAGGAGGAGGAGGAGGAGGAGGAGGAGGAGGAGGAGGTGGAGGTTCAAGACCCTTTCACCATATTAAATCTTGAACGTAGTAGTAACAAACATCCCGTCTGACTTAGTCTGCATCTCGATACTTTCCGTCCCCCACGGCGCCCTCCGGGATGGGCTCTCTGGTTTCGGAACCGGTGGCGTCTGGGCTCTATCTACAGACTCTTCTCCAGACGCTAATTGCTGTTCACGCCTCTTTTCCTTATCTATCTCGTCATAGTATTCCTTCTCTCTTCTTCGCATATCAATCAAGAGCCTTCGACACTTGGCACGTTGAAAGTTGCGCAAGTCGGGCCAGTGGCATTGATGGTAGATGGCTTTGGCCTCCTGGTTTTGTTAGTTATTGGGTTGTGTATGCATGATTTGTATGTTACCTTAATCCATGGTAGAAGATAGTGATTCGGATACTCCTTCTCGTTCACGTCTTCCCACATCTCCCAGTAAGGGTTGTTGGTATCATTCGTGAGCGGTATTAACCTTAGTGACTTTAGGTCCTCACACAAGCCATCGAAGTAAGCGACCGCTGGTACAGGGCGAGATGAACGCCATTGCTCGTCTTCCGGTACCTCATCTGGCGGCCGTGTAATAAGCCCGCTACACGGAGTAAGCTCACCTAAAATATGCACTAGGTCAGAGATAATAATAAGGCGCAGACCAGATGCCAGAGCCTCTTCGGTCGTCATCGTCGTCAAACTCACCATTATTAGTATCCAACATCCACCACGTTCCATACTGCGCCGAATGCAGCTGCTGTGACAATGGCAGAACACCCTCTGTCATCTTCTCGTCACGTGGCCACATGTTCGCCATAATCGGATCATCTCTTTGGTAATCCTCCTCGGGATATCGATCAAAATGGGAGTGATAGTATATCAGCACATCTGTGTCCGGGAACACGGGCACAAGGCCGTTGAGCACGAATGGTACGTGACGCACAAAGTCTATCATTCGGTCGTTGAAGCCTAGACGACGCAGTTTCGCCAAGGGGATCTTGGAGTCGGGACGCCGCCCGTTATGGGGTAGGGCGATGTCGTCCAGATCTATGGATACCATCTTGGAGAGGAGGGTGTAGTAGCGGGTCATGCTTGCTACGATCGCGTCGCGGTCGTAGCCGGAGTTTGCATCCGCGTCCGAAGATGCGGATGTGTCGGCTGGCATGGTAACAGCCTTTGAGATGCGTTTTCGTCCTTGATAATCATTCATAGAGGCCGTTGTTACGGCCTTTCTTCGATATTCACGATCGATAACGCGTTACTCCACGCTGCTGGATATTACTGCTGTCGGAAATCGTAGCACGTAATCACGGCTTCATAACTAGACTACAAAGTCAGGCGGTCGTCGTCGCAGAGAGTACTGCATTTAGGATTGCTATCGCGAAAAGGAGATGCACGTGGAAGCGACGCGATGTATTTGGGACGGATTAGGCATGGCGTTGCCCCCGCCTGCCTCTAAACTTCTTGAATCCGGTCACGGTCGTTCCTATACGAACGCATCGCTCACGAGGAGGCATCTACGACTTTAGCTCAATTCTTGCCTGCGCTCGTCATTGAAGCTGCGTTGTGGTAGGCGGAATTATTGCCATCTGGCATCAACACGACAAGACGACAAGCTATTGTTAACCACCGGATGAACTGCGGCTCTATGGCCACGTGATCGGACCTTCGCCGAAAATCTACCTGTCTCCGGATGCTATGATCGACCCGGTGGCCCAAGATTTCGAAGGCGACTCTGCGAGATTCGATGATCGCAGCCACCACATCTTTAGTGTGAAAAAGATACAGCGTTGCCACCTCATATTGCTTTGCTCGGAGCGCGCTCCAGGGTGTAGATGACGAATCGACGGTACGGGTCGAGAAAGACATGGGCGATCTGCTCGTTTACACATACGCACTAGGCAAACAGCCTAAAACAGATGCTAGTGCCTATCACGAACAGGCACGAACGAATGGTCAAGGAAAGGTAGACGGAAAAACCAAGATGGCCGTTACCCCAGATAGATTGCACTCTCTACGAACCCCGGTCGACGAACATTTTCCCCAGCTTTCGGCTCCACACGACGGGCTTGGTGGAACCAGGTAAGGAATGACTATAAAGAATGAGTAGTCCGCAGCAGGAATTGGGGAGCTACCGTTGTCAAGCATCCACCACCACAATGCGTTCCATCCTCCTCGCCGGCGCTGCTCTCGTAGCCACAGCATTGGCTCGAACCGTCCCTCACCGTTCGTTGGCTACCAGACAGAATGGAGGCCTTCCCAGCACTTTCAGCTGGACATCTAGCGACATCCTAGTCAGGCCCAAGAACGATGGTCGCAACCTCGCTGGTATCAAAGATCCCTCAATCATCGAGTATGAGGGCGTATACCACGTTTTTGCCAGTACAGCGAAGGAGGAAGGGTACAACCTGATGTACTTCAACTTCACCGACTTCGACAAGGCACAAGAGGCGCCATTCTACTATCTTGACCAGAGCGCCATTGGTACCGGCTACAGGGCTGCACCTGAAGTCTGTAAGTAAACCGTTCTTCCAAATCCGTACATACCAGGATAAGAATAGAAAGAGTCCCCTACTAACACTTCGCAGTCTACTTTGCTCCCCAGAAGCTCTGGTACCTCGTCTACCAGAACGGCAATGCGGCATACAGCACCAACCCAGACATCTCCAACCCCGCTGGCTGGACTGCCCCGGAAGTCTTCTACCCCAACGGCACTCCCGCTCTCATTGCCCAGGGCCTTCTCACCCCTCAGCAAGGCTACTGGGTCGACATGTGGGTCGTATGCGACGACGCCAACTGCCATCTCTTCTCCCACGATGACAACGGCCGCCTCTACCGCAGCCAAACGACCGTTGCCCAGTTCCCCCGCGGAATGAGCGAGCCTGTCATCACCCTCTCAGAGCCCAACAAGAACGATCTCTTCGAAGCGGCGACTGTGTACCGCGTCGACGACAGCACTTATCTCCTACTTGTCGAGTGCATCGGCCAAGGAGATTCCCCCGGTGGCCTACGTTACTTCCGCTCCTGGACGTCTTCCTCGCTCGAGGCCGACGAGTGGAAGCCGCTTGCTGCTACCCAGCAGAACCCCTTCATGGGTGAGGCGAATGTCGAGTTTGCCAATGGAAACAGGTGGTCGGACAGTATCAGCCATGGAGAGTTGATCAGGTCGCAGGTTGACCAGACGCTCTCGATCAAGCCGTGTGGTATGAGGTTCTTGTACCAGGGTATCGACCCTAATGCGAGCGGGAGCTACAATGCGCTGCCGTGGAACCTGGGCCTGTTGACCCAGAATGGCAACACCACCTGCTAAGTAGACGTGTAAGAAGGCGGGATAAGAATGGATGATATGTGCCTATGCATGGATAATTGTATATAGCTTCGAGCACATGTCCATGTCAGCGCTACAAGTAAAAGAAATCACAGTAAATATTATCGTTCAAACTTGAACTACTCTCAGATCTATTGCACCATCTTTACAGATCTTCACACATGTTCTTACATGCCCATTTCACAGCCCATTTCATTTTACCACACCCCATTACCAACCGCTGCCGTCACACCGGAGCCCTCCAAACACGATCTTCGCCCCCTTGTCACAAAAGGTCCCCTGCAAACCCACGATCTGCACAAAACGGTACGGTCTCATCTCGGCACCACCCACGCCCCAACATGACGACTTCCATCGTCGTCATCGTTCGTCACCCGCCGCGTCCCGTCTAACGCGCTTTCCAACGAGAAAAGAAGGAACTTTCCGGGACGCGTGGTCGTGGAAGATGCACGTTCCTGGTCGTGGAAGCTGTGAAAGGTTGGTGCGAGGGATATGCATGTTGGCATGTGCGTGTGGTCTGCGCTTTGCGATGGAATGGGCGAATGCACCGACCGTGCTGTATGGTAATATGTCGTCGCGCGACTTTCCATAATGGCGTGGAGGCCGGTGAGATGGGGGTATCGTGAGTTTCCTAAATGGGTGAGTGTCTGAGCGTACCTAGATGGTGATGCCTGCATCGCAGCCGCTTCCCCGGTTAGGGTACTAGGTCTATGTGCCGGCGTAAGCCTTTCATTCGCGTGGGTGTTATGCTGACAGTAGATGACGTTGTGCCGAGTGGGATACAAACGGTTATTGTTGTATCACTCATCAGGCTGTTCGATGGGCGTAACAATCAGCTACATCATACCTTCAAGGAGCTGGTGACTTACTGGTTTGGCGACTATTATTGTTGTCGTCTTCGTCAGTCAAACAATTCCACACGCTGAGAATGGCTCTATAGATGATCAAGTTCGCTGTGTGTTTCGTCGTCACCGCCCAGTCTCATGCTGTCCGTGTGATATGTCAAGTCGTCCGTGTTTATGAGAGGTCTCTGCTTATCGCGACTATGCCATTGCACACCGAATCATGCCGTTGCGACTGCTGTAGTCGAGCCATGTTGTCGCGGCGAGCCAGGCCGGAGCATTTACGGGGAACCGGGATGGGTGCATGCTCGTTGCTGGGAACAGAAAGAGGCATGTATCATCACACGATACCATGCTTCCCATGAAACCTGTTCTCGTTGACGGATGAAGGTAATGCGAAGGACGATAACGGAGCTGTAGATCTTCCCATGACGTGAATGCCAACGTCCGTTGCGTAAGAGTCCCGCTTGCGTATAGACTCGTCCATGGCGAAGACGGGGAGAGTAAGGTCTGCCGTTTCGAAAGAGCTACTCAGACCTGAAAGTGTGAAACGGATCTTGAATTCGAAAAGGTCACGACAACTGTTCCGATGGATCTGAATTACTGGATACGCAGAGCTCCTGCTAGAGCATGATCACACCCGAGGTTGCATTACAACATCGTACTTACAACCATACATAGACTCGAAGACCGGAGAACATCGGAGAAACAGCATCAAACCGCGACGATCCTCGATCCCAATGAATTAACCCCTTCCTAACTGCATGCGCACGCCGCAGGAACACGAGCGCCTCCCTGCGCAGTCAGTACGTCAACACTTGGCGAACACTCTCGTACGAAAGGATCTCAACACACGCGCGACATCAAAATGATGGTGTGCTACCCCACGATTTGCGTAAAGGGAACTAGGGTTGTTTGCTAAAGGATTCAAACATGGTCAAGCGAGCGAGTTGTTGAGCTAGTGTCTCGGTTAAGATTCCGATGTGACTGGATTGGCGGGATAGGGTGGATTGGTGGAACATCTAGGGTTTTCTCGGACCGACTAAGGGAATGTTATGTCATGGGGAGGGTTTGGGAGGGTGTTGTTGAGGAGGGCGGGTTGTGATCGAGGACTGATACCTTGGCTATAGTATGGGGTGTTAAGAAAGATGATTGCGGGATGTCGGTCGTTGTACATGCCTGGACGCGGGGTTTCTGTGAAGCGGTCTTGGTAAGCAATGAATTCGTGACGAATTGTTAAACCGGGATTGAGGCTCGCGGATTGTTGAGAGTACATGTTGTTTTCCTGGATCAAAATAAGTTACAGTCACCAACAGATCGACTCTGGGAAGCGATACGTGGGGTCATGAAGGCCGCATCAAATGCCGCATTCTCTACCGCTGTCATAGGGTCCGCGTCTCCGCTACCTCAGGCAACGTTCGTGGATGTATTAGGCCTCGAGCAGCCTATTCTTCTCACAAAGAGTGCCTCTGTATGTTTACTAGAGTATATTTCCGTGGCCGCGGAAAGAGTCAAGCATTTCCACGTAAAAGTGACGATTCCCGTATTGTTGAGAAAGCTGCGATGCGAATTGCGGACCTTAGCGCACTATGTGTACACGCCGCAAACGCGGCGTTGCTGATGGAATCCGCATGGCCTACCTTAACAGGCTCGCGTCCGGATCCAGGATACCTTGCTCGCTTGAACCGTAGTGCATATCGGTGGCGTGAGCCATTGTCGTGAACACTATGTCTCATCAACACTGCCTGTTTACTTGTGTGCATGCAGTTGACGGCCTTGAGGACCCTTCTCTAGGCATGGAGGAATGACATAGCTCATTCCTCCTATCATGGTTGCGAAAGACCCATAGGTCTTACCGCAAAGCTCGGCGTAGAGTAATGTGACGTCTCGGGGACGCTGCAGACAACCCTGGGTGGCCATCGCAAAGCGCGCATACGACGTGGGTTTTTATGAATCGTGGATCACAACCACGCGATTCGTAGGGTCGAGACAAGGCCGCCTCTTTTGCTGATAACTAAGATGTATCAGTACACCGTCAGACATTCAAGGGCAAAATCTGCAATTCGTGGAACCTTAGAACCGTCAGGCGTGGGATGATCGGTAGTCTTCTCACCTTCTCACCGTTCAGATATTCCGATCAATTACCATGATCAATGTTGAGGAGGCGAGAGCGTCCGAAAAGATCTCAACTACGGGACTGAGGTTGAGTCGGAAGCGCCTGGATATACTTGGCATCCCACGTTCATGGCTGTATCAGGTAGAAGAGCGTGCGACCAGGTACGAGAATCCCACACGATCGACTCGGTGCGATCGGTTGTGGCTCTTCAGACCGAATCAGGAACGAACGGCATGGCGTGGCAAACAGGCTGTGCTGCAACTGCCGTTGTACGGTGAGCCTTTGCTACTGTGGACCGTGAATAGCAGACGACCCCCACGGTCGACAAGAGATCGACGAACTATAGCTAAAGCAGACGGCACGGTAGCTGTACCCATCGTTTTCTTGGTAGTTGCTGTTAACCGAGGCTAGTGCAGAGTCCAACGGTGTATTCGATGATGTATCGGACATGTCCGCTACCATGCATACGCTCGTCACGACGTCTGAGTTTTGCAGCCCAAGCTGACTTCTGCTGATCCCATATGTGATGATAGAGAAGTAATTGTTGGACTGAACTGTGCCACAGTGACGTCTACTCAATCATTCCTGGAGTATCACCTGCTGACAGAGCTAGAACTCGATCAGACCACATACTCCTTGCTCACTGCATCGGTCTCGGAAGGGGCGAGCGAGGGCCTGGTCCCAGTGAATCGCATATGACCCGCATGGTGTGGGCTGACCCCTCACCCCTCATCAGCACTAAATCCGGTGCGGCGATGTTGCCGAGATGTCGGACGAAGTTGCTTGAGGTGAGCTTTTCAGATGCTGAAGTGGATCTTTCATATTTTCCTTGCTCTTTTGCTGCGTTTGTGTGTGACTAGAATCGTATTGTGGAGAAAGAAAAGGAATTCTGGCCAAGAAACTATCCTCAGGACCCACCCCTTGATACCCGTGACTGCAGCGTTACCCTGGTCGGTACACGAGATACTTCAAGGGCATCATCACAAGACCGCGGATGCTGATGGAAATGGGCGTAACTGACGTACACCCTGCAAGATGAGCGGATGGCTTAAACCTCCACAGACCTCGGGCATCATCCAAGACGGCAGTACCCAGTATTACGTGCATGATTCCAGGGCCTCAGTGCATGAAAAGGCAATACAACGACGCACAAGACGTGATCGCGAGGGCAACTGGGCATCATGCAAGTCAGAGGCCTGGTGCGGCGGCAGGTCGAAGGTGTGCGGCTTGTGGTCGAACGTGGTAAGAAGGCGGGGAACCAAGTCTCCAGGATCGCCAATTTGTGGGGTAATAGCGTCGTCGTTGATGGCCGCATGGTCGGCTCACGCTCGGTTTGCGACGAGGCTGTGTGCGTCCGCGCGAACATCCATGGATTACAGTTGTTTTGCAGAAGAGAATGCCATCGAGAGATCCATTAATGCCGCTACGGAACCACTGCATACAGCTTGCGGCAACGCCAGTAAAACTCTTCATCCTCGTGCCGCTAGATTGTGGATTTCGCATGACTTGAACGTCGCGGAATACACTTTCGGGTCATTGTAATCGGAACCGATTGGATAGAGCGAGACATCGAGGGTGTCGGGCGAAAGAGATCAGTCCAAGTATTCGACGATGCGGATTAAAGTTCGCAGTGTTTTCGAGTGCCGAAGCGAATTGCCACGGCATCGCGTGGGGGCACGACCAGACAAAGATCCACCGAAAATCAGGTACGATGAGCGAGGCGTCTCAAGCATCATCCTTCTCGCATTTGAACCCAAGTCGTGGAAACAAAAGCAATACGCGAGAACATGCTGAGGGCTTTTGTCCCTGCTGCAGTTGCCGGAACGGCGCTCGGCACATTGCGGCAATGCTTTTGCTCATGGTGGCACTGGATTGATGCTTTTCGCGTTGGAATGTGGTCGTTGGCTTGCACATGCAGCAGTGCAAACACCTTCCATGTGCGGATTGGTGGGTATACGAACCAGATAATGTCGTGTACACAGCACGACTCGTACACAATCGCCCTTGCGGAAACATGTTGTGTGAAGAGCCTCAAGGTTTGAGCTATGGCCAGACCCCGCCACCAAGAGTAATGGGCGTGGGGTGAGATATCTCGAGCGATCGGCGTCGTCATCCTGGCCAGGCTCTGTAATGATGAGACATGGGCTGCCTCTGATAAGTTCGCTATTTTGGTCCGTTTTTGGTGGCCCTATGGCGGTCGGCTATGGATGACTGCCTCGGTGCGGATATTGCATGGCCTTGTGACGAGCTTCTCCTTCATGCTGTCTGCCACGTCTTGCAGCACCGCTGGAATCCTTTCATTTCTCTTACCCTTTGCATTGCTCTACTGCACGTCCGAGTGGTCGCCGAGCTCGACGGCTGAACCGACTGGGACCACGATGGGCAAGACGGGGCGGCCGGGGTTGCTGAACGGAATCAGATGATGCGAATAGGCCGGCCACGATTCCCCCACCCCCACACTAACACCCCCGAACGGTATCCGTTAACGCTCTTTCGAGCCCGCCGACCCTTCGCATGGTGCCAGCTGTGGCGAGAATTACCCTATCAGCATGCAGCCAGGATTCCAAAAGATCGTCACAAGGCGTGCCCCCCTTGCACTTCACGTCCGGCCAAGATCCGATGTTCACAGCCTCTCACCCCCTGCTCGCTTGCTGCAACGTGAGCAAAAAAGCAAACGCCGCTTCAATCAGCAATCCTCGCTGCGTTTATTGGCCACGCGCAACCCCTACAGCTAAGCGCAAACAGCTGTGCCTGGTATCGGCTACGTGCAGAGCAGTGCCTCGAGCAGGCTGCGGAAGTCACCGCCCCTTTGGTCGTCACCAAAGATGCCTGCTCATCTCTTACGGATGCACTTCACGCACCTTGCTTTGCCTGCCGTCACTAGCACTCCTGACAACGCCGTCAGCTGGACCCCCACACTCCCCATTGCAAGGTCAAGTGTCCGGCGTTTGAAAATATTTAAGTACCTGTACTATCCTCGGGGTGTTACCAAACATCGATCAACCATTGACGTATTCGTTCCGTTCGTCGTTGCTGCGTTCCGCTTATTCTTTGTCAAAAGTCCCGCTTCTCTCTGCAAGCTTTTGTTAGTATAAAAGTCTACTAGACCTCCACGTTCGAACTCTTCTTATCATGTCACCGCACACCGACGCACCTTCTCCTGCAAATAGCTTCGTTCAAGATTCTGGCTTCCACCATCCTGTCCAATCCGTCTACACCATGAACCGATACACCGACTTCGATACCAGCTCGATGGAGTCTACTGATGTTGGCATTCGGCGATCATTGATTCCTGGCATCTACGTTCCTACCGTAGCGTTCTTTGAACCAACCTCGGATAACGTAGACGTCGAGACTACCGCCAGCCACGCCGTTCGTCTAGCCAAAGCCGGTGTTGCTGGTATCACTACTCAAGGATCCAATGGCGAGGCTGTCCACCTCTCTCACAAGGAACGCGATCTCATTACAAACACCACCCGCAAAGCTCTCGATGACGCAGGCTTTGGTTACATGCCTGTAATCGTCGGATGTGGTGCTCAGTCGACCCGGGAATGCATCGAGCTCTGCGAAGAGGCAGCCTCCGCTGGCGGAGACTATGCCTTGGTGCTTCCACCAGCATACTACCAGGGCTTGTTCTCGAAGGAGACCGTAAAGGAATTCTTCCAGGATGTAGCCACTGCTTCGCCCATCCCCATACTCATTTACAACTACCCTGGTGCCGTTTCTGGAATGGATCTCAACTCAGATATCATCATCGAGCTGGCTCAACATCCCAACATTGTCGGTTGCAAGTTAACCTGTGGCAACACAGGAAAACTCAACCGCATCGCAGCGGCGACACGAGCAGCCACTGTCTCTGATCCTGGATCTGGTTTCATGTGCATGGGCGGATCCGTCGACTTCACACTGCAAACATTGGTCGGAGGCGGTTCCGGTATCATTGGCGGCATGGCCAACATCGCACCCAAGACATGCGTCAAGCTTGTGGAGTTATTCGAAGCTGGCAAGCTCGCGGAGGCCCGTAAGCTCCAAGCGATAGTAGCCCGAGGCGACTGGGCTGCCATCCAGGGTGGTATCATCGGCACCAAGGCCGGATTGATGGCTCACTTCGGCTACGGAGGATATGCTCGCAAGCCCCTCCCCAGGCCTGGCAAGGACGAAGTCCGCAGGTGGCGAGATGCATTTGACGAACTCGTCAAGACTGAGAACTCTCTCTGAGTTATGCACGCAAACACGATGTCTCCCTCTTTCTATCAAAAGAGGTCATGACGCCGCGGTGCACACACTGTTGTTTCCGAGCATCCTCTCGCATTGCTCTTGGCGTTGAGCGCACTTTTGCATATTTCTAGCGGCGTTGTCTCAATTTGGTCGTTGCTTTGTTCACAGTCAGTATGGTGGGCGTTATCTGTCGTTACGAGGCTGCAAAAAGCAATTTGGTATCCCTGCAGACGTCATTACCAGCAGCGCCTGTGCGACGCTCCGAGCCTTCCAGTGGCTACTTCTCGTTTTCTGTAAGCGTCCGTTTAGCTTCGCATAGCAGTCAGTGGGTGGATATTTGATCAAGTTGTATTCCCGGTCTGTTCGGACCTGTCAGTATTGTAGCAAAGTTGAATCCAAAACCTTCATGAATCGCCCTTCATGGTAATCGCACGACAATGCAATGCTCGTCCGTGCTGTCATCCTGTCTTGCGCACTCGTCCATAATCTCTCTGCTCATCCAATAGCAGCGCAGTAGGTCTTTGCGAGAGCTCGGCCTTGATGTTTGCCATGATTGGAGTGGCGTATTTGCATGATCCTTAAGCCACTGACCAATGTAGCACATGGAACGGCTGGTACTACCCCCACGAAAGAGGGCGAACAAACTTTCCGATACATCTTCTCAGCCACATCCGAAGAGCCGGGGAGTGTGTCAGGCTTATGCACTTTCTGCTCAAAAGACATGCATCCTGCCGTTATGGTTCGCCCAAATTCTGCGACGTTCAGAAAGTATCAGTGCCGACTTCCGCCGTGGAACGACGTTTCACTAAACAGAGACCACGAAACGTCCTGAGATTGTATTCCGAGAAGGCTGCAGTGACCGGGTGGCCAGTCGCTGACAAGCATCGCAGACGAGCCTGCTTTGAGGATGGTTATGCCATACCTCGCCAACACGATACTCGATGGCGAGTGCGACCACTCATAATAGCGACGACATTGAGAATCTGCAGTCAGCCGTGTAAGCCAATCGGTGTCTTTACATCGTGCCCTATCCGCGTGGCGTTGGTGTTGCTTCTGCCTAAAAGTAGCGAATACAATTCGCAGATAACGGTGTCGCTGTGCTCTGTCTCAGTCCGCTACGGAATTGAGCGGCTGACAGCACTATCGCTACCCAAAGATTGTGATAGGAACCTTGCTGAAACTTGTACGTCTGACAACATCGTCCGGTGAGCAAGCCTTGATCATCAGCAGTCCCAGTCACCGCTACTCTGGCCTCATCCCACGTTCAGGCGCTTAGCGTTCCAGCATGATGGTAGGGCAACATGGCACGTCCCGTCTTACACACGCCTGACGGGACCGTATCTCGTGTAACATCCCACGGCGCTGAGTGCATGGAAATACTTGAACTCTGCATAGCTGAGGCTTTCGATGCGATGCGCGCGTGCAGTGAGGCGAGCCAGGGCTGACGCAGGCTACCGTTGAGGATTGGGGTAGGTGCGGTGTGTTGCTTGCATGCTGAGAGCCGTTGTGTGCGACGGTCATATGAGAGCTGAAGGAAAATGAGTGGGTTGGATGAGGACAGGAAGCAAATCAGCGAGTTAAGGAGAGACCCCCAGATGTCAGAATGGTGTGATCGTCTCGTACGGTGCCTGATTGGGAATGGTCAGAGCAGGTCAGCAACAGACGCGGCAGCGATGTTCAGCAGTCATGACCTTGCATACAGAACATGGATGTCATGATCGACTAAGCATGAAGTATTAAAGATGCTCTTTTGTATGTTACACTATTTACAAGGCGTTTACCTGCCTTGGCCCTTGGACTTTCCACCGAAGCCAGGACCCCGCTTAGCTCCGCGACCCTTAGCGAGCTTGACGGTGAACGCACCACGCTCGATGGTGTTGACTAGGATGTATCCAGAGGGGAACAAGAAGTGAGACCAGGTACCAACGAACTGAACGATTCCACCAACAGAGTCATCCTCGGGGTAGATATCGAAGAAGCCCTCGGTCTTCACGCCCTTGCCGGTGGGGTCCTTGCTAATGCTGCGGACATCGTGTACCCAGATACCAGCGCCGTAGTTACTCTGGTAGGCGAGTCCATCGACAATGTAGAGGTTGTGGTCGATACCCTTGCTGTCGGTGGCGTAGAAAGTGCCCGTGGCCTTGGGGTTGCGGAGGTCGGTGAGGTCGATGATGTGGGTGACGGGGCGGCCGGACGCAGCGGGACCGACAGCTTCCTGCTCATCAAGCTCGTCGTTCAAGAGAACGTACTGGTGCCAGTTGCGCTCAGTCCACCATCCTTGATGGCAGTAGGTAGCACCGGGGTAAGAGAGGGTGGAGATGACCTCGGAGGCGGGGTTTCCGTTCTTCATGGTAGAGTCGTAGACGGTCATGGTGTCCTCGTTGTAGCCGATGCAGATGTTGCGGCCGCGGAACTTTCGGTCAGGGCCGTTGTAGGTCACACACTGGGCGTCGTGAACATATCCGTCCTGGCTAGCACAACCGGGAGAGGTTGGCTTGCTGGGGTTCTTGAGGTCAATGTACTGGAGACCAGCCTTGCAGGTCTGGTTTCGGGGCTGGGCACCGACAGCGAGGATGTACTCGTTATCCCAGTCAACAACAACGTTGTGGGTGCGGCCGATGGGCAGTTCGTCCCACAGACCAACGAGGTCGGCCTTGGGGTCGAATGTCTTGGGGGTCTTTGGGTCGACATCCAAGAGCTTCTTCATGTCGAAGATCTGAACGTTGTGACCAACGGCCTCTGAGCCGATGATGACATAGTCGTTCAGTACGCGAATCTCGCGCCATCGCGAACCCACACTTTGTGCGGGGAGACGACCCATGTACTGGATTTGACCGTCCTTGAGAATCTCAACGAACGCAGCACCGGAGAATTGGCCTACGATACCGAACTCGCGGCCGTTGCGAGCGGTCCAGCCCCATGAAGAGCTACCTTGGCCTTCAGGGCCTCCCATGTCGGCGTGATTGACAAAGTCGTAGAGGTCCATGTTGTTACACCTGAACGTCTGGTTCGCATTGCCCTGCTCGACGATGGCGAGACCATCCTTGCATTGAACACGCTTGGCCTTGTCGGGTCCATGAGGTCCCTTCTTCAAGTTCTTGAAAGACTTCCACTGCTGGGAGTCTTGCTTGCCTTGGGCTGCGTCAACTTCCCATTGGTCCTAGAAGTTGTTAGTAGCTGATCGTCAGGCGAATGAAGCAAAGTATAAACATACACTCTTCAACTTCATCAATTTCTGATGAATTGCGCCAGAGGCATACTCCGACTTGGAGTAGTGCGCAGCCTGGACCGCAACTGGGAGTGCCAACACAGCGAGTGAGAACTTCATCTTGACGAGCTAAGAGAAGGATTGAGCTGGAATGAGCACGTTTCCTATGCAGCTTAACAGGTATATATATGAGTGTGGTACCCTCATGATGCAAGATTTCGCCCTTGACCATTGCCATGCCACACGACCATTCAGTACCATGTTACCGTCTTGGTACAGCAATATACTCTGGGCATCCGTTGGCATCCATACTCCATGCGGAAGGTCAGGACTACCATTCCGCTAACTTGATAGGGAAGGTGTCTATACACTCCTTGAGTGGAGTACTGTCGCCAAGCAGCGAAATCCGTATACACATGGTGCGCCACAGATATCCGGCTTGGTACTCTCGGGACTGTCAAGAGGCGGCCTCGGGAAAGGAGCGAACATCATTGCCACGGCCCGCTAGCGGAGTCCAAGAACTTCCAAGGCGTCTGGGCATGCGGACTAATATACAACACCTGGACGAGAGGTGTTCGCAGCCAGACCCTAGAGGAGATAAGAGGAAGGGGATCATAGAAAAGGGAATGTGCGAACTTAGTCTGCGCATGGTGGTGCTCGGCGGCATGAGATCTTGAATTGAACCTACCACGAGCGGAAAGCGTCCGTGCCAAAGAAACGCCTCTGCGATATACGGTCGAGCGCGAGCGGGACCAGAGAGGGCCTTCGTACTCGCTGCAAACGCGCGGAAGAAAGAAACAATTATTCGCGCAACTCCGACAGGGGCGATAGTCAACAAGCGCATGAACGCCGTAATAGGCAGGGGCAAGCAGACGCTGGGCTTGGGGATGCGCGCCCTACAGAGGCCACAACAGTTGTTAGCAGAGAGCAACGTCTATTCGGAAATATGTTGTATTCTCGTATCTTTGTTTGGCAAGTAATGCACGAATGTTGAGATGTCGGGGTCGTAGTGCTGTCGCGTGAAGGGAGAAGAAACGAGCCTGAAATCAAAATCAGTATTACGTCATCAGGCTGCAGGACGCGACGCGACGCCGCTCCCCTCAACTTTCTTGACGATTGATGCCACCCTCCCAGGCGGATGTTGACCGCCGTGCACATGCAGCGAAATCCATCATCGCAACCAGCTCAATCAATTGCGTGCTCAGCTAGTGATTGCACTCCCGTACAACGACGCTTCTGCGACTGGCTACCTTGCTGCTGTCACACTCCGACAGAGACGCGCCCAGGATATGTGTAGGCAAAGCCGGGAAGGGCACTGGTAACGGGGTAATCGACAAGCATCTTACATTGTTACTGAACTACTAACTTGGAGAAGACGCTCCTTCATTACACACCAGGCCCAAAACGCAGTCAGGTCAATATTAAGACTCTAGCACACACCGAAAGTTACAAACAACTTGATGTACTCCCCGTCATAAACCTCGCCGTGAAAGATACGTAACGAATCTCCATACCAAACCAGCGTTCAAAAACTGCATTTACAGCATGGACGCTTCGGCGCGACCTTGGTGCCAGCCTTTCCCACTTGCGGTGGTAGATACAATGAGAGATCGCTTTCACCAGTCCTAGGATCAAGGAATGCCTCTACCGGAACATGGCAACACTTTAGCCTCGGAAAGTCTCGGAAAGATCCCAGGGTATCAATTTCTCGACCGTCAGGATACACCAGGTCTAGGATGTCTTTGTCGCTATCGTCGGTCGCATACACTGCTTCTAAGGAGTGTTGGTGTCTCCTAAACGCATTACCCAGGAGTTTCCAGGAATGCTTGGGCCATATTGATAAAGGATTGCCTTCTACGGCGAATGGCTCCCACCTCTCGGTACTGCGGTGGTACTCAAAGCTGTGGAGGGCCTTGACCGCGAGCAGCGTTTGCGCAAGAGCAGAAATATCCATCATGGCGTCGTCCAGGCAAAGTTTCCGTATGGAGCTGCTCGACTCGGGAACCGACCAGTTCTTGAAAGGTGTTGTTTGATATACCTCCCTGAGGGTAAGTGATTCGAGAGAGGGAAGACGGAACACACAGGAAAGCTCATCCACCGAGAGATTGCTGGCTATGATGGTAAGGCCCTTAAGCTTAGCGAATCGATTGACATTGCCAAGGACGGGTCGCGCAACAGCGCTGTTCAGGGTCTGCAACCATCCCAAGGTGTGCGCAAGCTCATCATGTTTGGTGGGCCGGTCACGCCACTCTGTCAAGCGAATGTATCGGACGTCGTGTGCGTTGGCAAGGATCTTGATGAATGTTTCCCTTTTGACGCTCTCAACTGATTTTTCGTAAAAATCGAGACCAATATAGCGAGCATGCCTGGGGAGCAGAGCGTTTCTAGCGATCGCCGCTGCTCTGACACATTCCGACTCAGATTCATCGACGTCTATAATCTTGTACAACACCACCTCTGCGATTCGCTTGCAGCGCTTATCCGTGAGACACAGCATCGAGAGTGCCTTGTCACCGCCGTTCTCTTTCACATCCTCCATGATCTCCAGGACAAGCTCTTCCGGTAAACCACCCAGACGCGCTTGTCGATTCTTGGGTACGATATAGAGGCCTGGGCTGCTGGGGCCTTCGTGGTTCGTTGCTTCATGGGAGACCTTGACGGAGATGGAGACGGATCGTGTGCGCTTGGACGCTGAGGCTTGCGCGAGTGAAGCCTTGCGCTTCTGCGGCGTCGAGACGGTAGCTGGCGCCATGGCGGTGGCGGGTTCGAGCGGATGTGCACCTCCTACAGCGCCGATGCAGGCTCCGGGGTGAGGTATGCAAGTGTTGTAAGGGGTACAATTAATCTGGCAAAGCTGTATAACCGACCAACACTTGCGTGGAAAGAGTTGGTCGCCGACACGAAAGTGAATGGTCGTGGTGGTGAGAGGAAGTCAAGAACTTGGAACACGAACGGGAAGAAAACAACAACAAAACGCGTCGATGCGCGCCCTTCACGCGCGTCACCGGGTGCATGATCACTCACGGTGAGGACCCCGAGTGCGCGCGGAGGTGCGAGAGGAAAACGCGGCGCTGGCCAATTGGGAAGTCACAACAGTGATGTGAAGGGGAACATTCACCTCACCGCCGCTGATCGGGCGTTTGGAGAGTGCACAATGTGCGCGCGCATGGTCAAGTCATTAAGAGATGGGTATGTGAAGTGTGTGTAGTATTGACCGCTAATGCATCAGGTTTGCCGATGTCGCTGCTCGGACGATACCTCGATGAGTATCATCTCTGCCATATGCTCATAAAGAAGACATCCAGCCAAAGACAAGGCTGGCGGCCGGATAACCAACTATTCCCAGACCCATCCTAGTTTTTCTGCCCAGTACTCTCCGGTTCCGCGAACATATGTGTATTCATCAATTTCCTCATCATATCCCATGAGCGCCAAACTACCAATGGCGATCAGCTGCTCAACGGATCTCTCTTCGAGAAAATCGTCCACTCGATCTTCTCCCTGCTCTTGGCTCACGTATATCATTCTGAACGTAAACCTTCCCAGCGTGTATGGAAGCAGTGCAGTCTCTGTATGGAGCTGGCGACAGGTGAACAGTAACCCTAGGTCGTTCTCTTTGGCTAAGTTCCTCCGCGCGGCAGGGGTCCAGTTTTCGAACGTCCACTTGTTGCCGCTGAATACATAGGTGTAGATCAAATTACGTAGATCGCCTGGTAAGCGGGGAAGAGGCGAGTTAGTAGCGTTGGCTTCAGTGCTACAAACAATCCTTTAGCTCTCGAAACGGCAGAAATCGGGTGACTTACATCTTGTCGCGACGAGCTTGCTTGGCAGCCCTGTCGTGAGCTTTATCATCGCGCTTCTTCTTTACTGCGGGCTGGGTGTTGAGAGGAGAAAGCATCGCTGAGCGCTTTCATGACATCTTGGTGTGTTGTGCTGCGTGTAGTGTAATATGGGCGAGGGGGTCGGTTGGATGTGGAGGGGAGTAGAAGTGGGTTGGGAGCAGACTGCCAGACTGGTATAGGTGCGGCATTCTCTACTAAGCTAGTGGCTGCAGAGAGCGACGACAATAGAGAGTCACGCATGTGATTTACATTTGCCAGGTTTCACCGTCCCTCGCTACCCCATTCCTTCACTTTGAAGCTTCCCCAATTCAGACATACAGTAGCTCTCTCGTTATGATCTAGAAAGTCTAGAAGAGATCCTATTCATGTTGTCCATACAAGCCTGTCATCCCCTCTAAGGTAATTTCTTGCCAAGATTTAAGACACCCCTCTTATTAGCCCAGTATAGTCCGGATCCATCGAGGATCTTCCAAGGATCTTCATAAGCATACAGATAGGCCTGCAAACTGACGATTGCTTTGATCTGTTGTAACGACCGCTTTTCAAGAAACTTCCCGATGTGTGGAAGCCAGAGCATGTCTGGGTAGCTTCCTTCGAAGTGGAAGCAAATCGTACCAAGCTGATACGGAAGTAAGGCAGTTTCGGCGTGCAGCTGTCGGGAGACGAGGAGAAGACCCATGTTGTTGCGCTTCAAGGATCCTGCACAGATAATAGGGCCAGTGATCCCTGCATCGATGCGGTATTCTTGGAAGCTGAAGACGTAGGTGTAGATCATGGTTCGCAATTCAGCTGGTAGCCGAAGGAGAGGCGAATTGACCGCGTTCAGTTCGGTACTGGAGTTGGCATTAGTCACATTGCTTGCAGCAGTTTCGGTGGTACCTACGTTCGATCGAAGAAGCCTGGATCCCGAGTCGCAGTCCTTCGACAGGCCCTTACATCGCGCCTCTTGTTCGCAGACATCTGACTGGCTGAGGATGGCGCTGCGCGCTTTCGTGACGCCATGATGCACCTAAGTTGATGTGGTAAGAGTGAGGCGACTGCGCGATAGAATGGACCGTGGACGGTGTAAGCAGTTCGGATGTGGAATGCAGCTAGCGTTGTTGTTTGACTAGCTGCCTCAAAGGGGACAGTGCGCGTCCGACCACGTTGCTCATCCCGAGGCGCATGTCAGATTTCACCCTTCATTGCCGTTCTCCGGTCGCCGTCTGATGTTTCATACAGCAAGGCTGGAGAGAAATGAATTGCGTTCGTGGAAGGGTCAACTACTATGGATATTCTCACCATTGTACTTACATGCTTTCAATTGAAAGGGATGCACTACTACAATGACCAACTACGATTGTTGAGATATCATTCATAGGGCCAATTAACCCCGCATGCATGCATTTACGCTCCTCCAAGGGTCTCAGATCTTCCCCAATCTGCGTCTAAAATATTCCGGTGTCTACGCCTTCACATCATTCCTAGCGGATGCGTCAGCCCACTGCACCCCAGTACCACAACACGGCCTATTGTCTTTAATCTCGAGGTCAAACCCAATGCCATCTATCTCACCCATAGCTCTGAGCTGTTCCTTCGATCTTCTGCCAATGAACGCCTTCATGTGAACTTCCCATGGGCTTTCCGGCCTACAGAGATAGAAGGCGAATCTTCCGAGTTTATATGGAAGCGTCGCGGTTTTGGCGTGGAGCTGGCGCGAAGTGGCTAGTAAGGCTAGACTGCACTCTTAGAACAAATATGGCTGATTGGGATCAAAGATTAGGTCGTTGTTGAAACCTTTGAAGACACAGGCTGTATAGCTAAAGACGTAGGTATAGATTGTGTTGCGTAGCTCGGCGGTTAGGTGGAGAAGGGGCGAGTTCGCTGCATTAAGCTCACTTCTACAAAGTATATCAGTCCTGCATTCGTGAGATTGGGGATTGAGACTCTTACATCTGGTTGCGACGAGCTTGGTCTCGAGGAGTTTGGGAGTCTTCAATACGAGTGCGAGATGACGCGTGCGTCGCGGGTCTAGCGTAGACTTGGTTGTAGAACAAATCCTGGGGGGTAGTGAATCTTGAAGGCGCCATGTTGTGCTGCGTTGGGGGCTTCGGCGTCAATGGGAAAAGTACTGGTGAAAGGAGAGGAGAGGAGGTAGAATAGAAGTAGTGTAAGGAGTATTGTTAAAGTGGCATACAAAGGCGCACTCTAGCTGGTAGCTAGCCGAAAAGCTGAGCGAGCTTAAGACTAGAGCGATCGATCAGAGAGGGTCTCTTGTCATTCACTCTTACAATGCGGATGCTCTTCGCCTGCGTTGTATTAACAAAGACACTTTGAGTGGAATTTACACTGTTTGGAAAGGATATGCCTTGGCTGACGCAGGGCACATAGTGTGAATTGATCGAATGGGCTAGTGGCGACGTTGCTGCTCTGATATGACCTCCGAGTGCCGCAATCTTGGTACGCCAACTCAACAAGCTGATGCAAGTACTCAGTGTATGACCGCCAAACACTTACTTCTGATTGCGTCTTCGCGAGGAGCACGTTGCCGCACGCTGTTCAGAGCATGATGCTGGGTTGTTCTCCATGCACTTCCCCATACCCACGTCTCTGATTGCGATAAGCAAAATGACAGACGCTTTAGAATTTGGTGGGACGTCTTGTGAGCTAACCCACGAAGGCCTGATGCTGTGCGATAGAGCGCCATAAGTTGTTGCTGCTTCAGATCTCGAAGTACTGCGCTGACCTCTGTTAACAGAAGCGCCTTCCTGCCTTGCCCGTGACTACTGGCATGCAAGTAGTGACATACATCTGGTATGCAGCACTAAAGGGTAGAACTCCCAGAACTCGCTTGTATGGCGAGTTGTCTTTCCTTCCTGGGCGCACCAATGGGGTCGTAGGGACGCTACGACCTTTTATTTTGCAATCTTTATAGTATCAAAATCGCTGTTGGTGCGAGGGCCAGTGTTTTGATGATTGCGAATCGTTTGGCATCGAGCGAGGCGTATGCGTCGATGCTGGTCGCGTTCGCGAGCGGGGATCTCGATAACGTGGAAGATGGTCAGCTCTGGGGAGCGTGCGGAAGCAATCTAGTAGTTAGTGGCATGAGATGTAACCTTTCAAGGCACAGGCGATGTCCCGTGATGGCTAGACGCCTGCGAGAGCCTGAATCGTCGACGCGTCGACGATGCCGGTTATAACGCGAACGGCGAGCCAAACTTCGCTAGGGCAGATACGGATCATTACCAGATGCGTCATAGCTCTGGCGTAAGGATCTCATTTTAACTCCGTTTGTTCGCCCTTTGCTCTATCGACGTTGCCCAAATAGAGCTCATAGCCTTTCTTCCTACCACCTTAGCCCCCTTCGCATTGTAATCACTTAGTGGAGACGTAGTCCGCACTTCCAGTAACAATGTTGATTAGATCATTCCATCTCTGAAGGAAACGACAGCTCACACAGCCTCGGCGATAGATTTCGCCTTCCTTATTTTGTTATGCCTGGTCTTGTACAAATACCATGCGCCGACGGTGAGCATCGTCAACGGCACCGTCGTTACCACGAAAATCCAGAACTGAGGACTTGCCTGTAAGGAGCCGTCTTCGCTTTTGAAATCGAAAAGATTCATACCAAGGAATGACTAGGTCTTGGAGTCAGAACGCATCAATCATGTGTGTGTCTACTCAGGGGGCTTACAGCCATGAATGAAGCAGGTAGATATATCAAAGTGAAAACAGTGATGACCTTGACGGTAGCATTATCGTCAACACCTTCCTGTGTCAAACGCAGTATTCGCGTGCTTATCTCTCTGGAGTTCGCCTGATTCTCGATATCAAGAAGATTGGTAAGCTGTAGGTAAGTTAGTGGGATTGTATGTTCTGTCAGTTCCCTTCTCCTACCAAACCTAGTGTCGCTTGAACGCGTTGCGCCAGGGTATCTGCTACATTGAGATGACTTTCCAAGCGATGCTCCATGATCTTTAGTTCACGATGTACGCCAATTGACGATTCTCTCAGTGACGGAATATTGGTCGCAAGTGCTGTGTTGATGCTCGTCAAGGTCTGTACAAGAACGATGTTGCTGCGGAGACATTTGCATGCTTTACACGCTATCTTGTCTTCGATGTGCCGAAGCATTTGGAGGCGCTCAGGGTTGATAGCAGGGTTGGCATCTGACTCGCAGATTGCGACTACATCGATGCGTCGTCGCTGTCATGTGTGAGCTTTGCATGTGTTGGGTATGAATCTGCTTACTATCTGCTCCAGATCACTAGCGAGGCTTTCTAGATAATCTTGCCAGTTTGCCAGGTATGACAATAGGATGACGAGATGGACGGTCAATGGATGTTGTGTTAACTGTGCTGTATTCGAAGACTCGACCATTGCTTCCAGCTTTGACTGCGCCACAGCCTCGTCGTTGGGATGGATCACAATAACCTGACTACTACATCGTTCAGATGAGAACTTGTGCGCAACACCCGTTTGCCTGTATGACCAGATGTCCCGTGGAGGTCGTTTCCCATTTCGTTCCACATACATGAACTGATAACATAGCTCTGCAAGAAATCCGTCAGCCTACTTCATACAAGCAATGAGTCCTCACACAAGGTTACAACAGAACGTACCGAAAGATTGATCAGCCGATTGACATATCTGCCGAAAACCTGAAGACTCCTGGAATATCTGAGGCTGATCCCCAAACTTCAGAAGAACATCTACGAACATGCTGGAGATCTGCCAGCTTCTCAATACTGTCAGCATTGTTTCCTTGGAGCACATCAAGGGTGCCAGCGAAAATTCCTGGCATAAGGAACTTTGCTTCGTATCAGCTTAGTCATTCTGTCTGAGATTCCACGGCAACGTACAGAATCCGAAAGTTGTCGTCGCTGGTTTTCATGAGGTGGTCTCCAAGCTCTAACAGGTCTCTCGGACGTAATATTGCATTCCTTCGTGCATCTACATTCCATGAGCATAGTATCCTATTATAGGTGTTAGGGGACATATTGGCTTACCCATGCGGATGAGGCGCACGTCAAATGGCCCCATATCGTCAAATAATCGTTCCTGGTTGGCACATATCCGCTGCAGTGGCACTTCCCAGTCATCAAAAAAAGCATTTCTGCTGGCGAACTCCATGGGCAATTCTGTAAGAAAACCGAGTGAATGAAAGCAGTTGAGCTACTGTCGTTTTCGTCGAGGGGCGCTCGCAGGCTAATGAGATAAGCTGGAAATTCAACAAGGATGAAGCAATGTACGCCTCTGCAGATCGCGGCGGCCAATGGGAACGCTTCCGGTGACCTTCCCAGCATACAGAAGTAACAGTTTGCCCTAATCACATCTTCCCAAAACGCTCGGCTGACTCGCCACGTTTCCGCGAGTCTGCCTTCCTTTCGAGCTCCAATCAGCATTACGAACATCCTCGGGGCCATGTCATACGACAACTGTCATGAGTCCGACTATACGACGAGTTTCAGAGATATATTCGGGAGACTACGTGCGACCACATGTCTTATCTAGGGCAAAAAGGCTATCATGGCTGCGTTCTGTGAGAAGTACAGGTAGCGCTCCGGTGAAGTTTACAAGGTACGATTGCGAGATTGACAAGATCCAGAGGACCACGTGAATTTCCATGACGTAGAGCCAAGACCTTTAGCAAGCCAATCTTTAGCCTAACACCGCCATTCGTCGTTCCACTCGTTAGTCCTACTTCTTCTTCAAGGCGCTACAAAAACCAGTCAGGACATTGGAGTTCGTATTTTCTAAGGAAGGCTCACCGGAGGTCTGCCTGTATTCCATGCCGTCAGTATCCGTGTTGACTGCTACGATAGACTATGCGTATGTACGTACCTCGGGTATCTCCTCTGACGCGTAGAACTCCCACTTATTGCGCTTTTCCTTGGTTGCTCAGCCACCTAAACATATGTGCTTTTACAGCCGAGATATACTTCGATAGCGAACTCATCCACAGACGAGACATTTGGGTACCTCGTCTTCAAGAACGTTTCCAATGTCTTTCTCGATATATATCCCGACGTTCTCTCTTCAACAACATTGTGTATCGGTTGACGAGCCATGTCAGAGTTGTGCTTGGCGCTCAGAGGTCAGCAGGTAATGTTTAGGCGACTGATCAGATAAGGCTGATTCGGACTGCTAACGATGCGGAAAATCAGCCTTGAAAACTAGCCTTAGACATCCGACTGGGCGCATATATATCAGAATGTGACGAACAGAGCCTCAATCGGCTAATGGTTCTGTCATTTGTGCTTCGAGTGTGCGTGGCATGAAGCACGTCGCTGCAACAAGCAGCAGGAGGACTCTCGGTCGCTATTGGCTGACCTGCATCAGGCTGCATATTTGCTTCTTTTCTGGCGTTTTCAGCTCAACCAGCCCGCAATTCGCCTTCCATATCCGGCGGCTGCTGTTCTTACGACGTACCAAGAACATCGCTCGGAGCCTCGTGGGCCGATTCGCAGCCAATCATACGTAGCAGCCCCACACCACACTCTATGCATCATTTATGGTGGAGGCGGAGCCTATGTTGGAGGGCGATAGCTGAGGCATCTGATGTCTGTGGAGTCATCGGTGATTGGGTCCAACGGCTTTCGCATCGCGACACTGCGAAGCAAACGACGGAAAAGCAGCGGAACGTTCTTTGAGGCTGACAGCCTGGAAACCATGACTTGAAAAGAGCGCATATCCCCTGGATCTACCGCGTCTATGCAGTAGGTTTGTAAAACGTTACCCGGCTGTGGCCTGCACTACCTTTCCAACTTCCATTATGGGTCAATGCTTCTCACGCTTGCACGGCAAGCATGATATATCGGCAGCGGTAGCACCTGAGTTCATCCCAGCGACACAAGAACACCCGCGCAACCTTGAACAAACAGACTCAGATTCCACCCGTGCCCAATCGGAAGAGCAGTTCGGTACTGATCCAACAAGCAACGGAACACTACACGCAAAGTCGCAATCTGTCGACATCGACACGATTAGAGGCGACATCTTCGACGCATTGAAGGACGGAATGGTAGGCAAGAGAGGCGAGGACATAATACTCCCTGAGGTTGTGAGAGAGATATGGGCGCAAAACCATCACCGCAAATTCTACATGAACCAAATCTGGTATGACACGAAGTGGGACAAGAACAATTTCATGGAAGAGATGATTCAGATCATGTCAATCTTGATTCGCATCAATTTCCATGATTGGGAGCGCTTTGGCGCAATTTTCATCGACCACAGAGATCGTCGAGATCAGAACCTTCCTTTTGACTTGAAGAGGTTGCAGGAGGAGGGCTTCTTGGGAAGACTCGAGGGAGCGCTCTTCCACGAGACCCAGTTCGCGTTCTGTCCCGTTCTGATCCCAGAGCAGGAAGACGAGTTCATACTGGATAAGGAAAAGCGGCTTCCCTGGATCGATGAACCCAGATTCGTGGAGAAAGGCGGCTATGGAGAAGTCAACAAGCGAACAGTCGCGAAGGGGTTTTTGCGCTTTCAAAATCGCACCACGAATCTCGAAGTAAGTTGCCACTGTCAGGTTAAAGCTTCTCGCGCGTTGCTAATCTCTCCAATAGCCCAGAGCTGTTGCAGTGAAGACATTATCCGGGAATGTTGCACTCAAAGAAGAGTTCAAGAACTTGAAGGAGCTACGCGAATGCCTCAGTGCCCATACACGGATCATGGTCAATCTTGTTACGATGGTAGACAAGTCAGGCCCAACAAACATTTATCACATTGTTTACGAACTCGCCGCGTACGATCTCAATGTCTTCTTAACCACGATGCGCTATAATCTGAGGAAGATACGCCACGCGACAGCCACACCAGAAAGAACAGGTTCCGCCAATATGTGGCCCGGTGATCTGATTTCAGAAAGCGTTAATCTCGCCGATGCATTGGATTATCTTCATAACCGACTGATCTCCTCCAAGCTACATTCGTCGCTCTCCCACAACGACATCAAACCAGAAAATATCTTAGTGGTCTATCCTGAAACAACCAGCGAGAATGATCTGTACCCCGTGGGGCAATGGAAACTCGCGGACTTTGGGCTGTCGAAAATGAAGCCCAAGCGATTATCTGGTGGCCACAGCAGACACTTGAGTGCAGGTAACGCTCCGTTGGTTTCTTCCTATCCACAGAAAACGCACAGAACCGAGAGACCGAAATCTGTTTCCAACGCTATACCTGAAAGATACCCGGGAATGTACACGGCACCGGAGCTGGATCAGGAAACCCCCCAAAAGACAGATTGCAGGAGTGCGGATGTATGGTCTTTCGGATGCGTTCTCTCTGAGATTGTCACCTACGCTGTCAACTTAGACTTTCGTCATGTGGAAACTTTTCGCGAGTCACTGTTGCAGAGTATCCCAGCGGATCCAAAGTTCTATAATAAATCATCCAAGGAAGTCAAGCCGGAGTTCCACAGCCATCTTGCCAGCCTACCGGACAGTGCACCAGAAATCACGCGCATTCCGAGAGATAACCCATGGACAACCCAGTGCGTCGATCTCATCAAACGAATTGTGGTCAAGGAGCCCAATAATCGACTGGGCCCAGGTAAGATCCGACTAGAGCTTAGTCAGATCGGAAAATCCATGTACAGCGGAAAAGAGGAATGGCTAAGCCATAGCTTGCCACCACTAAGTGTGGACACAAGTGCTGCGAACGCGGACACTACGTTTTCTGGTCCAACGAGTGCTGTATCCCAAAGTCCGACTGAGTATCACGATTCCGATTACGAACGAGAAGATCCCATCAGTAGGATACCGAGTATCGCCATCCACCCAGTGGAGCATGCAAGCTCAGACCCTTTGCGAGCTCCACACCTTGGAGAGAATGAAAGACGGAGAGCATCAGCTCCTAGATTAAGTACGGAAGATTAATGTTATGCTGTAACTTTCGCCTGTATTTTCCAACAGTAGATCACCTGACATCTCAACTAGAAAACGCGACTTTGTTCATTTCTCCTCAGTATCACGCTCTTATCTCTTCTAAAATGACCCCACGAAGTCTTACTCGATACGTTCACCTCTATTTGAGTGACTCCTCCGATCGTCTGACAATCAACGCCTTCGCATGAACATCCCATTTATCCTCCTCTAACAAGACATGGATTATTCCAAGCTGATATGCTATAGTAGAAACGGTCACCTCCTATGTATTTGCTGAGCTGACAGACCAAGATCTTATCGTCCATAGCCGGCGCTTGCGCCTTGGTTCTGTTCTCCACAAACCTTTCCACACAGTATGACCATTTGCCCTTGGAAACCTTAAACTTAAAAAGGAAGAAGCCGAGCTGGTACGGGAGAAGCGCTGTCTCAGCATGCAATTGGCGTGACACAGCGAGGAGGCCTAGGACACACTGATCGAATGAATGCAGGTACTGAGTCTCTGGATCCTCCCAGCGGTGTTCGTCAAAGGTACACCTCATGCTGCTGAAGACGTGAGCGAAGATGGCATTTCTGAGTTCGGCCGGGAGACGAAGAAGGGATGAATGGAGTGCGTTGAGTTCGGTACTGGTGCATCTTGTTAGTTGACTATTATCATACACGGGAAAGCGGAGCCTACATATCGTCGCGGCGAGCTTGAGCTTGAAGAGCTTCATCGCGAAGAACTTGACCTGAGTGAACCATGTCGCGAAAGATTCGCTCGCGCGCCCATTCCCTTCATTGAGCTCGAATATCGCGCGCTTTCTTTCTGGTAGACGATGCGTCGGTACAAGGCTTTTGTACGCGCTTCGGAAGCGCCATGATGGTAGATGTGTTTTTGCGGTGTTGAGAATATTAAGAATAGTGTCGATAAACGATGAGGTAGAAGGGAGTCCGGAAGATACGATAGAACATGCGAGGTCTTTTTACTTGGTTAGCATCCACTCCACCCAACGGCACTGTGCCGGTGCGGAGCGGAACGGACCACTCGCAACTTGCGAAATTCATAACCGATCCATAAAAGTAGGTTCGCTTGGATGAGAAGTATTGTCAACACAAGCACTTGCACTCTTTGGTGAAACCTCTCCTTAGCCGGTGGAGTGCACATGATGTATATTGATCAAACATACTGGTGCATATACAAGCGTTCCAAAGCGGCCCCTCATTGCTGTGTTTGACGTGAGTCGATTTGAACAGACGGTCGCTCTCCAGTCCTGGCAAAAGTGGTCCAGGAAAAGATCCGATTCATGACATCCATACAAGTTCAGGTATATTTTCCCCTGACTGGCACTCTTCCGAATCAACACACACACGATTCCATCGCCCAGTCAATCCCAGCCTGAGTCTTGTCCCACATGGTGCCATATATCTGCTGTGTGCTAACTTGTGTTGTAGCAATTGCAGCTATCTGTTTTCGGGACCTAGCGCGGAAGAAGTCTTGCAGTACCTCCTCATACCAGTCGTCTTCGTCGTGGTCGGGTTCCTCAAATTCAAACTGGAAAACGCCGAGCTTGTAAGGAAGCAACGCGGTCTCAGCCTGAAGCTGACAGGAAGCGAGGAGTAGACCAAGAGCGTTGTTTTGCAACATTCGCCAGATAAGTGTGTTCCCTTCGTCTGGCCTTTTGCCGGTAAACAAGTACCCACCGAGCTCGTAGTGATCGCCCTCGAAGACATAGCCGTAAACGATGTTGCGGAGCTCGGCGGGAAGACGAAGAAGAGGGGAATTGGCGGCATAGAGCTTGCTGCTAAAGCGACGTATTACCTGTCGAACATACCCTATGAAGCTGGGGACTTGCATGGTTCGGTGAAGACCTTTCTGGTGAGAGACCTTAGCGGCAGCGGGCTTCTTGAGGCGCGTCTTATCAACTAGCGCTTGATCGCGATGAGCCTGATCGCGAAGATTTTGCTGCTTAAAGGCATGATCCCGAACCGCAGCTCTTTGGCGAGCCCTATCATCGCGCTGCTTCTTAGAAGAGGGCGCCTCGGCTGGAGGCTTTGCCGAGCGCTTGCGAGACGGCATGTTGGTGTCCACTTAAAGTGACGGCAATGTTGAGAAGCGAGTGAGAGAGTAGAGAGAGTAGAGCAGTACAGGTGCAAGGTGCAGGAGTGTGCGGGAGCTCGCTAAGACGGCATGTAAACACCTGTGCACCTTTGTTGCTAGGTTACCGTGATAAGGAAAAACTTCAAGTCGGATCAGGTGAGAACGTGTCTTGGCAAGGGATTGCCTTGTGCACGTCTTAGATCGCTGCTCGAGAATTTGTACGTCAGGAGTGATGATTTGGCATCTCGCTGGAAGCACATCTGCGTACTTTATCTTCTTGCTGTTGCTCAGCACTTCGGCATCACAACATATTCGCAAGACCAATCCAATAACTCAGGGCACTACAATGATTATAGACTGTGGCAGGTATATTCAGTTGACAAGAAGGGCAATCTAAACTGGGTAGCAGTGGAGTCCAATTTTGGAGCAAGACAAGAAGTGAATGCTATCATGCATTGATCTTGGTGAGTGTCAGACTACTATACAAGGCTGTAGCGTTACTATTACAATGTGTTTTGTGACCACCGCAATCTCGATATGCCAATTCAGTGAGCTCGAACAATTGTTCGTTGTAGCATCAGCCAAATATTACTTGTTGTTGAGCTTCAGCCTCTTGACCCAGTTTGAACTAGTCCCCTTAGTGAATCCCTTCAACACCATGGAACAAGGACTAACAGCGAAGTAGCCCATAGCCTTGACTTGTCTGGCAGTACGTCTCTCCATGAAGAGGCTGACATGAGGCACCCATTGTTTCCTAGTCGCGCGGGCAAATCTGAACTGGAATCTCCCTAGCTTATAGGGTAAATCGGCTGTCTCAGCATGGAGTTGACGTGATGCGAGAAGCAAGCCCATGTTGTCCTCTGCGAGAGACTGGAGACACACCAACTCTCCTGTATCGGCCATAATGCTATAGAAATCGTAATAGCAGCTGTCGAAGACGTAATTGTATAACATGTCTCGAACTTCGGCAGGAAGACGAAGGAGCGGGGAAGTGACGGAATTACTCGCGGTACTACATCCAGACGTTAGTCACATCTTTGATAAGAGTAGCCCAAAACTTCACGTACATATGGTCATCGGCGGACGGATCTTGGGGAGCTTCTGTGCCATCTGTGCCGGGAATGCGCTTCTTTTTGGCATCTGGGGCGATAGCAGAAGGCGGCGCCGTACGCTTTCTGGAATTGATGAGGACTTGCGGAAAAGGCATCGTGAGCTCCTGGTGAAATGCAAGCGTAGTTGTAAGAGAGGGAAGCGGACGAGCGTGAGCAAAGCACACGAAAGCGGTAAGATCGGAGTAATTTGGTGGAAGAGAAAGAGTGGCAGAGAATTTACTGAGCCAGTCTGCAAGCAGGCGCGCCTTAGTTGCTGGGTGACCAAGTTGCCCTCGAAATCCGAATTAGGCCAACCATATCGGTAACGCGTTATAGCAAACGGCCATCTTCACCTCCGGCGCAAATTGTCCCGACACGACGCGTACAGTGAGAGAAAAAGGCTTCGCGCCTACACCGATAAGTCGTCTGATGATAGTTCTCAGTAGAAGAGGCAACGCAGTCTAAGCCTTGAGATTGAAAGGAATGAGCATCGTAATGCCGCAGCCTTGATAGGTATCGAACTACTTCCATGAAGACGCTGACTGCTACGAGACATCTTCTCACCGTCAAAATCGTGGTGCATCAACCAGATCGAGCATGATCAAGCGAGTAAGTAATGCAAATACAGCCTTTCAATCCACACCACCCCAGGTTCTGAGATACTGTCGCCAAAACAATATCGCAGCTGCAATTTCCCGAGTGCCTCAATCTGGACCCTAAGTCTCTGATGCAAAAAGACTCCGATGGCGTGTTCCCTTTCACCCCACCCGGTTTCCTCTAGTCCGAAGTCGAAAGTTGCGAGCTTGTAGGGAAGCAATGCGGTTTCTTGATAGAGTTGACGAGAGACACGAACTAGGCCTGGATCCTGGAAGCGAAAAGACATTAGAGTAGGGGTCCGTTTACACGCTGAGTTGTGCAAGAGTAGCCTGAAGACCTTATCGCGGAAAACGTAGTGGTAAACTAGGTTTCAAATCTCGGCGGGAAGACGGAGAAGGGCTGAGCGTGTGGCATTGAGCTTGGTACTGGAATTGAAATCTTAGCTCTATACCAAATTGACAATGATTGGAAAAGAATTCCTCCATATCGTCCAGCCGAGCGCGTTCCCGAAGAAGCCGCTTTCGAGCAGCGGCTTTGAGACGAGCCCTACGGCGAGCCCGGTGAAGCATCTGGACTCCGAAAGATTTGTGAAACATTGCCAGTGAGGGAGCTTCGTGGATGTGAGGCAGAAGAGACCGAGGGGTGTGGGGATGGATGAAAGCGTGGGGCAAGCACGGGAGTGTATGGAGATACGCCAAGGCTACAATGAGGAAGTCGCGTACTTGTTGCGCTAGGTAGCCCGTAATACGTCGCGGAACACGAACATCTTTCCCCGCGGCTTGAACCGCTTCGGTGAGACACGTATAGCGAGAAGGTTTACCATGCAATGCAAAAGTATTTGAACCATCTCTGTTTGAATGGCATCCACCAATAGATGTACCCCACTGCTATATACCCAAGGTCACTATTTGCAAAGCATAGCATTGTACCAGTCATTCGTGCGCTTTCCGGAGGGGATATCATCGCAATCGAGTTCTTCGAAAAGGTCGGCTCCAGTTCCACGACATATCTTTCTGCAATACATGAACTCCATTTGACCGAGTGACGCAAGTTGCGCTTCCGATCTCTTTGCCAAGAATGCGTGTGCCTCTGAAGGAAACAATCGATACCTTAATTGGAAGACGAAGGTCGCTAGTTTGCAGGGAAGCAAGGCGGTTTCGTGGTAAACTTGACGAGAAGCGAGGAGCAGACCAAAACACGGACATTCAGCGCGACAGATGATCAAGAGGTCTTCACTGTCTAATCTGTCATATTCTTAGACCTGATTAATGACTACGTACGCGAAGATCTCGTTCCTGATCTCGGCGGGAAGACGGAGCAGCGGCGAGTTGACGGCGTTGGAAATGCTGCTGAACACATTGTTAGTTACGCATGCGGCCATCAGGATGAATAACTTACATTAGGTCGCGAGGACAGGGACTGTGAGGAAGGTCTTGGACTGGATGAACCTGATCATGAGGAGCTTCAGCCAGAGTTGCAGCCGACTTTCGAGGGGCGTTGGCACGCTTCTTCTTGCCAGGCGAGGAGGTGGGCAGAGACTTCGAGGCGCGCTTGGGCTTGGCCATGGCGACTTGAGGTTGATGTTCTTATAGGAAGACGAAGTGTGTAAGTGACAGAAGAAGGGGATGGTAGAGGATGAGTAGAAGAGTAGAGGAGGCAAAACCTAGGCTATGTATACGCATAAAGCCATACCTTACTCACTGGCTGGTCGAGGTGACCGCGACTGCCAACTTAGGTCCGACGTCCAAAGACGCGGTCACTTCGACTTCCAGAGTGCGCCGGCCGGTTCAAAGACGCGGTCACCTCGCCTTTCAAATTCGACAGCAGGCTGCAAACGGGCGACGTCACCGATGATCGACATGTAGCTCAAGGTCAGGCTATCAAGGGCAATAGATCTTGATAGGCACCGTTCCAGCTCAAAGGACGTTTTCAGAGAAAGTCAATAGCATGCCAATCTCAGCGAGGTATTTTGGCATGCACATAAAACCAATCACGGAAGAGCTCTTGATACGAAATTGAACATGTTTCCGCTAACTTGCTAAACGCCAAAATGAGGTATCTTACAAATTGAGGAGACGAGACAGCTAGAGAAATGCAGATAACTTGAACCAAAAGAGGAAAGACCAAAAGACATATATACCATCCCACACATATCCCATAGCAAATTATCTCCCATTTCGAACAAACAATTTACACCCACTTTTGAGATATCATAACCCTCACCACCTACTGACTTTCTTAATCCCTGTCCGTCGCACCATAGCCCGCAGGCTTCCGGGCACGACCAGTAACATCACTCCACGCAGCACCGAACCTACGTCCAGTGCTAGCCAACAGACCCTCCTCCTCTTCCTCCTCAAGATCACGATCAATCTGTTCCTGGTCCAGACTAGGTGCCTTGAACAGCGTAGTCAAGAAGACGATGAGGTAGACACCCAAAAAGGCGAATTGAGCCCAGAAGAGGACAACGCCGAAGAAGGGGAAGTTGATGGTGACGCGGTTGATGAATGTACTGAGGACCGAGGGCGTGCAGACTTGTTGAGCAGCGGGGTTGGTAGCGAGCTCACTGCAGGGCTTGATGAGGTCTTTGTGCTCTGTGCAGTCGGGTTGTTCGTCTAGGCTGTTGGTCTTCATGTCGCAGTAGGTTTGCGGGCCCCAGGTAGCGTATTGGGGTGCGACGACCATGGCGACGGAGTAGTTGATCGCGAGGGTGATGAGAGTGAGAAGCACGGTAGCCATGAGGAGTGCCTGGGGCGAAGTATGTCCCTTGCGGATCTTGAAGATGGTGATCCAGAGGAAGCGGATACCAGCGGTTGCGATACCGACGACTGAGGCGGAGAAGAAGAACAGGACAAGGAGGAGGAACAGAACGTAGTCGATGGGGAAGACCTTGGCGGACTTGACGAGGATGTAGTTCAGCGGCTGGAAGATGTTGATGTGGCCGAGGATGTAGCCACAGTGGGCGCCGCAGATGGAGTTCTTGGCCTTATCGATGCCGGTGATGAGCATGCTGGCGAAGATGACGAGGGCGAAGACCATGAGGATGAGGCCGCCGATGAGCTTCAGCGGGCGGAAGAAGGCTTCGGTCTTGATCCAGGCCTTGACGATCCAATGGCGGTCCTTGCCGCTGGACTCGGCAGCGAGACGCTCGCGACGGATGAGGGTGCGCTCTTCGCGGACGAGGGCCTCCAGTTCGCGCCTGTCCCTGCTGTCCAGGCCGCCCTCGCTGCCTTCGTTGCGACCTTCAAGCTGTCTCTGACGCTCGCGGTTGTTCTCTAACTGGGATGCGGTGTTTGCGGCGAGCGTGGGGGCTGAGACGGATGGCGCGGACTTGATCATGGCGACGGGGAGGAGAGCCATTCCGGCACCGGTGTAGAGCACGAAGAGGATGGTTCCGACAGTGATGAGGAACCCGAGGCCGAAGGATAGAGCGCGTTCGCCATCTGGTGGAGTTAGTCGATTTCATCAAATAACAGAAGTTGATGCTTACGGTTCTCTGACAGTAGGTGCTTGAAGTAGTCCAGATCAAGACGCTTGTCATCTTTGGCCTGCTTCGCAAAGGGCACGAAGAAGCCGACGAGGAAGATTGCGACCACAAAGATGAGGAAACCGAAAGTCCATTTCAGGGCGCCTCCAATGCGCTGGCCAGCTGTCTGCTCGCCGTGCTCAGCCGCATCCTCATCGTATTCCTCGTACCAGAAGTAGGTAAATGGAATGACGAGAAGACAGAGAAGCGCATCGAGCGAGTAGAGCGTGTAGTAGACGATGCGCAAAGTGTAGACAATGCTATCGACCTTCTCGGGCGTCGCCCAATCCTTCTTGCGGCCCAGGCTGGATCTGGAGGTAGACGAGACGAGTGCGACGTCGACGGGAATGAGGAGGACGGTTGCTAGCAGGGCGAGAGTGGTGAAGATGCAGACAATGGTAACGGCGGCAGCGCGATCGCGCGGCTTCTGGTAGACATAGACGAATGTGGACGCGATGAGGAAGAGAATTCCCACGGCCACGGCGTAGGCGACCCAGATGAGAGAGGTCTGTATCAGCGCCATGTTGATACAGCAGATGCTATCGCGAGGAGGTGAGAAGAGGGGAGCGCAGGTAGACGACCTCGCCCGGGCGATGTTTGAGATGACGTCTAGCTCCGTGGAACCTTGCTTCGATCACCCCCGAAGCGGCTAGCACCAATGCAGCGACCACGCTAAACAGAATCGCGCATGAGCTCTTTCGACGCGACCTCGGTCAACACCACGAATTCGCGTTGAGCTATACCGCCCCACCCAAGGAAGACTGCCATGAGAAGTGTTGTAGCGACCTTCCACCACCACCATGCAGTGCTACACTGAAATAGCCCCACCCACCGCCGTCAGCCATGCCATCAACCTGCCCTTCCTGCACTCTAGGTCAAACAACCTAGTCGTCGCAAAGAACTCGCTGCTCCAGATATTCGAACTCAAGTCGACCACCACCGAGGTTACCCCGGGCGGAGGAAATGAGTCGGAGAATGCAGCTGCCAATCTCGACACAGAGGCGGCCGACGTGCCGTTGCAGCGCACTGAGAACACGGCCAAGCTGGTGCTGGTGGGCGAGTTCCCCCTCGCCGGCACCGTCATATCGCTTGCGCGCGTAAAAGCGCTCAACACAAAGTCAAAGGGCGAGGCGCTGCTGGTGGCGTTTCGGGATGCAAAGCTCAGTTTGGTAGAGTGGGACCCGGAGACGTACAACGTCCATACAATATCAATACACTACTATGAGAACCCAGACTTGCCCGGCATTGCCCCTTGGTCCGCTGATCTCAAAGACACGTACAACTTCTTGACGGCAGACCCCAGCAGCAGATGCGCCGCCTTGAAGTTCGGCACCCACAATCTCGCCATTCTGCCCTTTCGCCAGCGTGATCTCGTCGAAGATGACTATGATTCGGATGCTGAGGCTCCCAAGGAGACCAAGGCTGAGCAGGCGAATGGCGAGCAAAAGACACCGTATTCCTCCTCCTTTGTCCTCCCACTCACCAACCTCGACCCTACCCTCACACACCCCGTCCACCTCGCCTTTCTGCACGAGTACCGCGAACCCACCTTTGGCATAGTCGCTGCCTCGCGAGCCACCGCCCCGTCGTTACTCGCCCACCGAAAAGACATCCTCACCTACTCCGTCTTCACCCTCGATCTCGAACAAAAGGCCTCCACTACGCTCCTCTCGGTCACCGGACTGCCCTACGACATCACGAGAGTTGTACCACTGCCATCTCCAATTGGCGGTGCTCTGTTGGTAGGAGGAAACGAGATCATACACGTCGACCAGGGAGGAAAGACGAATGGGGTGGCTGTGAACGAGTTCGCCAAGGCGTGCACATCGTTCCCACTCAGCGACCAGTCAGATCTGGCCCTGCGATTGGAAGGATGCCAGGTCGAGCTGTTGTCGCAGGACACGGGCGATGTGATGATTGTTCTCAACAGCGGGCGCATCCTCATCCTTACGTTCACCCTCGACGGCCGGACCGTGTCTGGAATGACTATTCAGACTGTCTCGGAAGACCATGGCGGTCAAATCCTCAAAGCTACCGCTTCATGTACGAGTAATCTCGGCAGAGGGCGGCTGTTTGTCGGAAGCGAGGACGGCGAATCAGTAATGCTAGGCTGGACTGGTTCATCTACTCAACTGCGACGGAAGCAAACGAATGCTGACTCGGATGGCGACGAGGACATGTCTGACGAAGAGGATATGGATGATATGGAGGACGACCTCTACAATGACACAGCTCCAGCTGTTCAGAAGATTACCGCAGCTGTGTCCGAGCCCACAGCGCCAGGAACGTACACATTCAGGTTGCACGACATTTTGCCAAGCATAGCGCCGATCAAGACTGCCGTCCTTCACCCTGGCAAGGTCACCGACTCTCTGAACAAGGGCGAGATCATGCTGTCTACGGGTAGAGGGTCGGCTGGAGCCATTACCGCTCTTGACCGCGAACTTCACCCTGTCAGTATTGCGACCAGAGAGCTCCCTTCAGCGCATGGCGTCTGGGCTGTACATGCTCGGAAGCAAGCCCCGGGAGACGTGACTGCTGCGTTTGGCGAAGATACTGAAGCCAACATGGCTACTGATGTTGACTATGACCAGTACTTGGTGGTCTCCAAAACCATCGACGACGGCACTGAGAGCACCGTGGTGTACGAAGTCAACGGCAACGAGCTGACTGAAACCGACAAGGGCGATTTCGAGCGTGAAGAAGGCTCGACTCTCTTTGTGGGTGTGTTGGCCGCTGGCACAAAGGTTGTGCAGGTCATGCGGACAGAGGTCAGGACGTACGATTCAGGTAAGCCAGATCATCCCATTATCCACCTTCTCAGACTAATATTGTTGTATAGAACTTAATATGGACCAAATCCTACCCATGGAAGAGGAAGAGAGCGGAAACGAGATCAACGTCGTCAACGCCAGTTTCGCAGACCCATACCTACTCATCTTGCGCGAGGACTCTAGTGTTAAGATCTTCAAAGCTACCGGTGACGGCGAGCTTGAAGATGTTGAAGCGACTGGGCTGACGGGAACACAATGGCTATCGGCCAGTCTGTTCAAGTCATCTAGCTTCACGGAAGTCTTTGCCTTCCTACTTACGCCAGAAGGTGGTCTTCGCGTGTTTGCCATGTCAGACATGGAAAAGCCGTGTTACGTTGCTGAAGCTTTGAGCTTCCTACCGCCGGTGCTAGCAATGGATTATGTTCCTAAGCGAAGCGCAATCAAAGCTACCATCACCGAGATCTTAGCAGCCGACTTGGGGGACGCGACTACAAAGTCGCCTCATCTGATCGTAAGATCCCACACTAGATCAACACCACTTTCCACGGCTAACAATATCCTAGATCCGCACGTCGAGCGATAACCTCGTCATGTACAAAGCTTTCCATTCTCCATCACGATCTGCTTCGGAGCTTTGGACTCAAAACCTGCGATGGGTCAAGCTGTCACAACAACACATACCAAGGTACATCGAAGATGCAGGTTCCGACGCACAAGGGTTCGAAAGTACACTGCTAGCAGTAAGCGATATTTGTGGCTACAGTACCGTCTTTCAGCGAGGCATAACTCCGGCTTTTATCTTCAAGGAATCCTCAAGCGCACCACGCGTGATTGGCCTTAGCGGCAAACCTGTTAAAGGTCTCACATCGTTCCACACATCAAACTGTCAGCGCGGATTTGCCTACCTTGATTCCACAGATACATTGCGAATCTCTCAACTTCCGCCTCAAACGCACTACGGTCACCTCGGATGGGCAACACGGCGCATGCCCATGGATGCGGAGGTGCACGTCCTTGCCTACCACCCGGCAGGGTTATACGTTGTTGGAACAGGGCAGTTTGAAGAGTATCAACTAGATCCCAGTGAAACCTACCACTACGAACTACCCAAGGAAGACATGAGCTTTAAGCCAAAGATTGAGCGTGGCGTCCTGAAACTGCTAGACGAGAAGTCCTGGACCATCATCGACACACATGTTTTGGATCCCCAGGAAGTCATTCTCTGCATCGAAACGCTCAACCTCGAGGTCAGCGAAGCAACACACCAACGCAAGGACCTCATCGCAGTCGGCACTTCGATCGTTCACGGCGAAGATCTCGCAACTAAGGGTTACATTCGTATCTTCGAAGTCATCACTGTAGTGCCTGAGCCTGATCGCCCGGAGACCAACAAGCGTCTCAAACTTATTGTTAAGGATGAGGTCAAAGGCGCGGTTTCCGCCATCTCTGGACTGGGTACACAAGGTTTCATGATCATGGCCCAGGGACAGAAGTGCATGGTCCGAGGTCTCAAGGAAGACGGCACCTTACTTCCAGTCGCATTCATGGACATGCAATGCTACGTCAGCGACTTGAAGAACTTGCCTGGAACGGGTATGCTGGCTATGTCTGATGCGTATCGGGGCGTTTGGTTCACGGGATATACGGTAAGCTATTCCTTAGTCATATGGAAGGGAGTCGTATCAGATCCGATACTAATGCTCAAACTAGGAAGAGCCCTACAAGATGTCTCTTTTCTCCCGCTCAAAGCACGATTTAGAATCCATCGCGGTGGAATTCCTGCCCTTTGACCAGCAACTCCACCTCATTGTCGCAGACGCCGACATGAATCTGCAGGTCCTGCAGTTCGATCCTGATAGTACGTACCCACCATATCCTACTTGGAATCACCACCTCGTGCAGCCGACTAACACTCATGTCTCACAGACCCCAAATCCGAAGCCGGCTCCCGCCTCCTCCACAAATCCACCTTCCACACCGGCCACTTCCCCACATCCCTGCACCTTGTCCAGTCCCACCTATCCCTCCCTTCAACAACCGACGCCTTCACATCCAACGCCAACCCTGCCGACGACGAAGACGACATGGACACCACAACCCCATCCCCTCCATCCGCTCAACAACCCCTCCACCAAATCCTCCACACAACACAATCCGGCACCCTTGCCCTCCTCACACCCCTAACAGAAGATTCGTACCGCCGCCTATCCAATCTCACAGCCTACCTCGCCAGCACGCTCGAAAGCCCGTGTTCGCTCAATCCAAGGGCGTTCCGCACGAGCGGTGAGGCGACGGGTGATGGAGGGTGGGATGCGGGGACTGGCGCGAGGGGTATGTTGGATGGGAATTTGTTGATGAGGTGGGGTGAGTTGGGGGAGAGAGGTAGGAGGGAGGGGTTGGGTAAGTATGGAGAGGGCGAGGAGGGCAGTTGGTTGTTCTGGGGGGAGAGGGAGGTTCTTGCGGGGTGGGGTGTTTTTGGGGGGAGAGGACGGTAGGGGTGTTGAGGAGAGCGCTTGAGAGGATGGGGGATATGGTTGGAGATGAGTTGTGCGGAAGAGCAAGAATCTTGATAGAGAATACATGGGTTCACGATGACCCATTCCAGAGATCAGAACGCTTGACGACACTTATGATGTCATCATAAGCTGCTAATGGACACTTGATGCTAGGCTTTGCCTTTCCGCTTGTTGACCAGAGTGTACATACTGACATTGCTTCGCCACCTACAGCTGTTGTTGTTCTTCCAAGCGGTCTGTCGAAGGAATACATGGCGTTCGTGTTGCGAACATCTACTGCTTATCTCCTGCGTCTTGTAGACTAGGTTCTTGACTGCGTTACTACTCGACTGCGTTGTGGGGTTTGCTTAGGCATTGACTCTGGTCTCTTGTGAGAATGCACTGTCCGACTGCAGCCTTGACGTTGAGCCTGAGGCATCTTCTCGGCCCTACTAGCAATCAAATTCTACATGTGGCTGAACCGAGCCTGCGCGATGGCGCAAGGCAAAAGAAGGGTCCCCGTCCGGCACCCGGAACTTCGCCAATCTTCGGCGATAAGAGCCCTGACTGATCGCCCCCACTGTGATTGGCTCGGCCAAAAGCGGTCATAGCGTACCTTTGTCGAAGCTTCCCAAGTAACGCGCAATGGGAAACGCATATTCTCACGCCATATACAGTCATTGCGGTAGTGAATATCGGGTTTTCAAGTGACATTCGATAGAGTGGAGACCGCTGCATGGTTTGGGCAGGCAAACGAGGGATTTCAGGCAGTCTTGGGCTGGCGAGGCAGCGTGGAAGGGCATGGAATTGTTTGGAATCTTCTCTCGCTCGGCGCAGCCGGTGCATTTGCAACATCCCGGTTACTACTTTTAAGTCCACAAGCGTCGCCCTCTTGCTCGCACCCAATATACACAGTTCACACGCACCTGCCTCCGAGTCAGATACCCGTTTTTCACTCTTCGACCGCTCAGACTCCCGCGGCGACTCTCGGTAAGCGCTTTTGGTCTCCTGTGTCAGCAGTTCGACGAGTTACCCGCGTCTTCTTTCACCTGCAAGGCTGAGCTGCAATCAAGCGACTACTGCGACCTTTGGCCCCCAAGACTCGCCGCTGACTTTAATAAGATCTTCCGGACACCGCGACCTGCGCTCTCCACAGATCACCCAGAGACCTTTCTCTACTGCCCCTCAACCCGACTTTTACGACCCCGCTAGCCCCTCGTCTACGTTTCCATCGCACAACCACCAACCGCGACCATGGTCAAAGACACAAAGTTCTACGATATCCTGGGGGTAAGCAGAACCCTATCAACCATTAGCTGAACACCGGAAGACTAACGTTTTCACAGGTAGCGCCAGACTGCACCGAGTCACAACTAAAGACCGCCTACAAGAAGGGAGCGCTCAAGTGGCATCCCGATAAGAACGCCCACAACCCCGAGGCGGCCGACAAGTTCAAGGACCTCTCCCACGCATACGAAGTTCTCTCAGACCCCCAGAAGCGCCAAATATACGACCAATATGGCGAGGAAGGACTCGAGCAAGGCGGCATGGGCGGCGGTGGCGGCATGGCAGCCGAGGACCTATTCGCACAATTCTTCGGCGGCGGCGGCGGCCCCTTCGGAGGCATGTTTGGCGGCGGCATGGGCGGTGGACGCGAACAAGGACCTAAGAAGGCACGCACAATCTCGCACGTCCACAAGGTATCGCTCGAAGATGTCTACCGCGGCAAAGTCTCCAAGCTTGCGCTCCAGAAATCCGTCATTTGCCCCAAGTGCCACGGTGCCGGTGGCAAAGATGGCGCCGTCAAGAAGTGCGCTGGCTGCGACGGCCGCGGCATGAAGCACATGATGCGCCAAATGGGACCCATGATCCAGCGCTTCCAAACCGTGTGCCCAGACTGCCAGGGCGAAGGAGAAATCATCCGCGACAAGGACCGATGCAAGCAGTGCAACGGCAAGAAGACGATAATCGAGCGCAAGGTTCTCCACGTCCACGTCGACCGCGGTGTCAAGTCCGGCCACAAGATCGAGTTCCGAGGCGAGGGCGACCAGCTGCCCGGCGTAGATCCGGGTGACGTTGTTTTCGAAATCGAGCAGAAACCACATGCGCGCTTCCAACGCAAGGACGACGACCTTTTCTACCACGCCGAAATTGACCTGCTGACTGCCCTGGCCGGCGGCCAGATCCACATTGAGCACCTCGATGAGCGCTGGTTAACCGTCGACATCATCCCTGGTGAATGCATTTCCCCTGGTGAAGTCAAGGTCATCCGCGGCCAGGGAATGCCATCGTACCGCCACCACGACTTTGGTAACCTGTACATCCAGTTCGACGTCAAGTTCCCCGAGCGCCTTGGCAACAACGAGGATGGTGGTCCCATGTCTCCTGAACAGATTCGCGCGCTTGAATCTGTCTTACCACCTCGCAAGGTACCGGAGTCTATGCCTCCTGCTGATGCTATGACCGAGGACTTTACCCTCGAGGACGTTGATGCTGGTGGTGAGGGTCAGCGCGCGAGGGGTATGGGCGGCATGGAAGATGATGAGGATGATATGCATCCGGGTGCTGAGCGCGTACAGTGTGCGTCTCAGTAAGAGGTGTGTACCGCTGGTGCTGAAGTAGAGAGAGGAAGTGGTGTGAGGCATGATTTTACGATGCATGAATGCAAGAGTATGAGGTACGAGGGAGTGGCGTGGAGGAGTTTGTTCTTGCATTAGAGGTTTTCGACCTTGTTAGCTTTGCTGCCCGTGGCAAATGCTTCTGCGATACCAAAGAGAGTTTGTTTTCCTTCTTTACTTTCTGTAAGCAAAGGCATCATTAGATCTTTGTTGCTGCTAGTCAGATGGCGTTCTTCTAGATAGGGGAGAGCCTGATCAGGACAATGGCATGGTTTTGGTAAAGTGTGGGGTTAGTAGTGAGTGAAGTGAGATGAGATGTAATGCAAATGCGATGGTTCCGTAATACTTCTTTATGATGAATGCAACCAGGTGATTGATGTGATTTCTTGTCGTATGATGTCGCTCATTATGACATGTAAAGATGAGTAAGCAGCTCAAAGGGAATTTGATTACTAGTAAGGCCGAGGAGACGCCCTGGGCTTAACGTCATGGCAGCAAGCGGATGATGCATATTGATATAACAGCATTTGGTCATGAAGATGTCGCTCAACTTGGTAAGGGGAATGAGTTGCTGCCTGACATTATCGAGAGTAATTTGCGTAATTCTTCACGAGGGTTTCAGGGGCACGTGGTCAGTCTGGATATTGATAGATATCATCTTTGTTGATCCAGATCGTCTTTGCTACAAGCAAGATCCCGAAGGAACGCAATTTTGCCAGGGTCAATATCGTCCGATACCCGATCTGGAGAGGTAACCGTGGTCGGTAGCCACAAGACAACGCCAGACCCGATAGTACCCTCCGTGTGCTTCCCTCACTAAGTTCAATTATCTCATATTCTCCACGTTCACATCAGCTTACTAAAGCCTTTCCGGACCAAAAAACAACTCCATCCATTCCGTCGCGGAGTATCCCTCTTCGAAGGCTCCAGTAGAAGTGTGGTCAAACTTGACCTCCCGCATGACCGCAATCTGCTCCGGTGTCCGTCGCTGTAAGAAGGCGCGGAGATCTGCATAGAGTCGCCCAGTGATCATGAAAGTGCCGAGTTTATAAGGTACTATGGCGGCCTCCCAGTTGATCTGGCGGCAAACGAAGAGCAGAGGCTTCGCGTAGGAGGGCCCTGTCATTCTCGATCCTTTGGAGAAGGTGAGTGATGTAATAGATCCATCGTACATGGCGTAGGCGAATATCACATTTCGGATTTCTGCGGGTAACAGGAGAAGAGGTGAGGTTGTCGCATTGCGCTGGAAGCTATTACGGTCTGTCAGTCCCGACCGCTTCACTTCAATTAGACACTAACTCATGTCTCATGCGCGCGGTGGGTCTGTTGCGCGATCATCGTCTCAGGCTTCGACTGTATCGTGGGGACGGCCATGCTGGAGCTGTCGCTCGCGTGCGGGTAGTTGGTCGGGGAAAGTGGCTTGAAGGTGAGTGCAGAAGGGAGAGAGCACTGGAACAAGAACGTTAGGATGCATTGACTAGCCAGCGCGCTAGTCGCAAAGAGTAGGTGAAGGTCACATAGTGGTCTTTACAATTCACACCATAACGCTGACCACTAGAAATAGAATTGAACGAAAACTTTTAGGGGAGAAAAAGATCAAAGGAACTGTGTGTCTTGCCCTTGAAGACAGCGCCGGAGTGAAAGACGCCTTACACTCGCCTATGCAGTCGCGATCACTACTCCTCATTTTGCGCCAATAACGTGGAGTTCATATCCTTGAAGATACCCACAGCTGCCAACTTGTACATCCTTCTATACTCAAGCCAGTTCATCATGGCGAACACTTCATCCGCAACGTCTGTCATCAGAAGACCTTCCGTGCCTGCCATAACATCAAGCTGGGCTTGCGTGCGTCGCTGGAGGAACGGCACCAATAGCTCGCCCCAGTTTGATATGGCGAATAAGTTGAGTTTGTAGGGCAGAAGCGCAGTCTCGGCATGAATTTGGCGGCAGACACGGAGCAGATTGACCGGTGCTCTAATTTTGCTGTATATGCGCCCCCGGATTATCATGATATCTTGATGGTCAAGAGCAAGTGCGAAGATCATGTTCCTGATCTCGGCTGGGAGAAGGAGGAGAGGCGAAGTCGTTGCGTTGATGTAGGTGCTATGCGGAGGATTGGATTAGCGTTAGTCAACACATCTTCATCAGACGTCAACTCACATCTCGTTCAGTCTTTGCTCTTGTTGCGCAGCTTCGGTTTTAAGCTCCTCTTCAAATCTCAGCTGGCCTTCGATGTCCGCCTTTCCATTTTCGAGGTCCTCTTCAATTTCCAGCTCCTCCTCATCAGTCTTGAGCTTCTCTGGTAGCATCTCCGATGAGGTAATGCTGGAGCGGGTGTCTTCTTGCCGATCTTTGGGGAGCGACATGCTGAGCTTGGGGTTGATATCAAATAGCTGACGGAGATGAAGAGGCAATTGTAGAGGAGAAGGAAGGTCTGGGGAGAGAGGCATATATAATTGCTCGTCAGCGCGCTAGTCGACGATCACGAAGGACAGGTAGAGGTAAAGGTGAGAGTTGAGAAACAGTTCTCATACTTACTAAATTGTTTCACTATAGGTAAAAGTGGAGTTGGATAAAACAAGCCTTGAACGACGACATTGACGACTAAAGAGAGATGTATGATGAGATGTAATGTTTACGTGGTGACGGTGCTGAATTTTACATTGCCTCTCATCTGCCAAAGTAAGTCCTAGTCTCGATTTCATGTCCTCATCCAAATATCCACCCTTCAATACCAGAATGCCTTCAACCATTCAGTCGCGGGCTGCGCTCCTACCGGCGTGTCCGGTCCCCTCCGCACTCTCGCCAGAGTGCCGATCTGTGCTGATGTTCTGCGTTTGAGGAAGTCCTTGAACACGATGAAATTTTCAACAACCGCAAAAATGCTGAGCTCGTATGGAGATAGCGTGCTCTCGGCGTAGATTTGGCGACACACGTAAAGCAGGTTGATGGGCCGCCTGAGGTGGTAGAGACGTCCGGAATCGCGGACCGGATGCTGTTCCAGTTTGAAGGAGCAAGATCTCGGCGAGAAGCTGATGGGGATGTAGAAGAAATCGCAGATTTGCTTGTAGTGATAGCGATATTCAAAGCCTCGGCGTGCATCTCCTTTGATCTTCCAGCGATGAGAGTGCTCTGGGAAGGTTATCGGTATGTAACCGTGATTGAGGGCGAGAGCGAAGATGTGATTGCGCAGTTCGGCGGGGAAACGAAGGAGAGGAGAGCTGGCGTTGCGCCTGGAACTGTGGCCTCTCGTCAGTCACTGTTATCTGGTCTTATTGCGGCAAACTTACATCTCGTCCCTGGTGGCGGTTGCATGAGACGCGCTCGCAAATTCAGCACCATGATCAAGAGTAGGATAGGCACTGTCGTTATTTGTCAGTTTTCATGACTTTGTGACGACGGCAGTTGACGTACATATCGTCGACAGTAGGTTCGGCGTGCGGTTCGAGCAGAGGCTTGGCGCCCTGGGGTTGCTTCTTCGGACTCGACATGCTGTGGTCGTGGTTGTTGTATTAAGGGGCAGTGTTGGGGCGGATGTCGGAGCCGGGGAGAGGCCGAGAGAATGTTGGAGTGGGATTGAAGTTGTAGATATTTACATTGCGTCAGTGCGCCAAGCAGAAGACGATGTGAAAGCAACTACGACACGTTCTTTGCCATCCGTGAGGGGCTTCCAACCATTACAATTTCCTCAAGATTCGCCGGAGATTAAGACTTCAGTCAAACCAATATCAGCAGCCGGGTCCCCTTGCGTACGCAGACACAATATCCATTCACTCGCAAACATGCACTTGTAGCAGACCCAGTTGCGCCGCCTTTCCCATCTCCTCGTCACGTCCATCATGAGCTCAATCTGAGCCGACATCCGGCGCTTCAGGAACGTGACTATACTGCGGAAGTGGTAGGTATTGATCACGAAGGAATTCAGCTTATAGGGAAGAGGCACCGTCTCGGAATAGATCTGGTGACAGACGTAGAGCAGATTAAATGGATTTTAGTGATGAAATCTGATCATGTGACCACATGAGATTGGAACAGCGGAAACGAAAGTGTCGTGGTCGAGCGCGTAGGCGAAGATGGCGTTTCGAAGTTCCGCGGGCAGGCGGAGAAGGGGCGAGGCGGCTGCATTGCGCTCGGAGCTTTTGATCGGTGATCAGTTTTAGTTATTGTAGGCTACAGAGTGACTTGAATGTGAGTTCGCGTCAGTGATATTTGCAGTAACGTCTAAATGCTTCCCCCTGATCGAAACGGTTTTCAATCCTTGAAGTAGCGCAACCTCAAGATGCCCACCAAACCGGATCAATTTCGTGGTTGGCAATCATCTCCACCCACACTGTTGCCACGCGCGGTTCTTGGTCATATTACATCTTCACCTTGTCCAGCACATGCCTCTGAGCCTCAGATCGGCTACTCAAGAGAGTCTTGAGATTTGCTACGGGGTTGGGGCCCCGGATGACAAATATGTTGAGCCTGTATGGGAGGAGAGCAGTTTCCGCGTAGATTTGTCGGCAGGTGAATAGCAGGCCGAATCGCTCCCGGAGTGGGTATGTTCTCAACTTGGAATTCAGCCAGGTCTTTCCGACTTTGGGAGAGATTGTCCCATGATCGAGCGCGAGCACGAAGATCAGGTTCCTAAGCTCGGCAAGGAGGTGGAGAAGCGTGATTCGATGATATCGCACTGAGTGTCATCACACATCGGGCTGTCCACTAATTCTCCGTGTTAGTAGGGTGGCCCGAACGCTGTGTACGGCTTGACTGGGGCTTGAATTTCCGCGACCGGCGGATCACTCAGCGTGGAACCTTTGACTTCTTGCTCCTTGGCTACATCTACGACTTGGTCATGCTTACCGTTTGGATGAATTTAGACGAGACGCGAGATTGCTTGCTGATGGTTGTGAGTAGACTTTGGCGCGGAAGAGCGTAAGGTAAGCGACCTAGGTCAGTGCGCGACAAGTGATGGCCAAGTAGGAACGTATTTGGAGCTCTCAATCCAAGGTAAAACTGAATAGCTTGGAGCTTACGTTGACGTTACGTCACTCAACTTGCACGCCTTCATCTTCATATAAGCTGTAGACCTGTTTAGGTTACCCACTTTCTATGGTTCCATCTTGACGTAGACTGCAGACTCGTCTACCTTTTCCTCTGTATGAGGTGAAAGTGCTGTATATTCAGCAGGTTTATATAGCTAATTAATCTACTTCAATGGCATTAGGCCTTTGTTAACCTGTGTATCTCTTCAAAGTAGAATTTCAGGTCGTCTGGCTTAACGAACGGTGTGATACCTGCGAGCCGTTAGCACGATGCGACATATCATGTAACCCGTGGCTTGACTTACCGTGTCCAAGGTTGGCGATCCATCCCTGCTTGCCACCACCAAACCCAGCGACCATCTCTTCTACTACCTTCGTGATGGACTCCTTGGTGCCGTACAAAACACCCGGATCCGCATTACCTTGAAGCACCTTACCCTTTGCTTGTGCAATCTTGTATGCTTCCGCCGGCGCATGGAGCCAATCGAGGCCAATGGTGTTGTACTTGGTGTCGCAAAGATCCGACAAGGCGTACCATGCGCCTTTCGCGAATACGGTCATGGGAACGGGTTCGAGGCCCTTCGATTGGAGACGCGCAGGCAGGTTGTCGGCAATGTAGTTGAGGTAAGGTAGAGCAAAGGTCTTGAAGGAGGTTGGCGATAGCTCTCCCGCCCAGGAATCGAAGACTTGGATCATCTGCGACAGTAAACATGAGACTTCATCCTTTCGTCGTAGTACGTACCTGTGCGCCAGCCTGCACCTGAAGAGCCAGATATTCCACGCAAAGTTCGGCAATTTTCTGCAGCAGCGCCTTACTCTCCTTGGGGTACTTGTAGATCCATGTCTTGGTCTGGATGAACATCTTGCTGCCTCCTCCTTCGACCATATAGCACAGTAGTGTCCAAGGCGCACCGCAAAAGCCAATTAGCGGCACCCTGCCTGCCAACTTTTGCCTCGTCATGGTGATAGCCTTGTAGACATAGTCCAAAGACTCGGCAACATCCACCTTCCTCTCAAGAACCTCCTTGTACTGCTTATCCTCCGGAGTTTGCAGTGGTTCGGGGAAATGCGGGCCTTTCTTGTCCACCATTATGACCTCCATACCCATTGCTTGGGGAATGACGAGGATGTCGGAGAAAATGATGGCGGCATCGATGAGGCCTTCGTAGCGCTCAATGGGCTGGAGGGTGAGGGTGGAGGCGATCTCGGGGCTGCGGCAGCATTCGAAGAAGTCGTTTTTGCCCTTCGCCTCATGGTATTCCGGCAGGTAGCGTCCAGCTATACGATATCAGCATTGATGAGGTTTCTTCACAATGTATGCTTGCCTTGGCGCATCACCCATATCGGCGGGCGCTCGACTTTTTCGCCTGCAGAGTGTCAATACGCTGTGTGTTGCTGACCAATTGAGGCTATTGACCTCGTGCTGTGCGCAGAATGAGGTCATTCTTCATGGGCTCGAATTGGGGTGCCATTTTGCTGTGGATGGTGTAGTAAATGTCGAACGTCAATGACGAACGTCAATGACATCGGCCTCGTAACTTTGTTCAAGCTCCGGATACCCCGCGCGTGCAGATTGGGCGCTAACCGTATTGAGACGCGTTCCTGCATCTCTACCACCGCGCTATCCCCACAACTCTCTGACGCCAATTTCGTCCGAGGATGCTCTCAAGACATGTCCGGTATTTGACGCGTCATCACCTGGCGTGCCGAAGAGCTTCACATCAGCTGAGCCGGAGGGATTACAGTATTGCTTCTATACCCCCACTCTCAACCTCGACGCGTCCCATCGCGAAACCACGTGCAACACCATTCGTTGGACAAGCATGCTTCCCGGTGTCGCAATGCCGTGGCGCAAAGAGGAAGTCTGCCGCAACATTTGATGACCTCCATCAAGGACCTTTGGAGGCCGAGGCACTGCCACCCCAAGATGACGCCGAACCGGAATACCCTCCGCTGTTGCAGCAAGTGCGCAACAACATGCTCAAATTCAGTCACTGCGTGCTAGTCACACGCGTCGGTGGCTTCTATGAGGCAAGTATGCTGGCCGTGCGACATGTCCTAAGCTAATGCAGGCTGCAGCTGTACTTCGAGCATGCTGACGAATTTGCGCCCTTGCTGAACATCAAAAAGTCCAAGAGAAAGGCTTCGAAAGGTAGCAAGAAGCCAGCCGTCTCTATGGTCAGTAGTCCAATTTGGCGACCTGTCATGAAACTGACACCGTCAGGCAGGCTTCCCCGCGTACCAACTGGACCGGTACTTGAAGATTCTCGTCCAAGACCTCAACAAACATGTCGCTATTAGCGACGAGTATCTTAATGATGCCCCGACAAAGGCGAAGGGAGAGCCACAGTATACAAGGAGAGTGTCGCGCATCGTTACACCAGGTACACTGATTGATGAACATTTCATGGATCCATGGGAGAACAACTATCTCCTCAGTGTTTACGTCAACCCCGAAGTGCTCACGCAAGAAAAAGCTGTAAAGGAGAGTCCTGGTAGTTCGAGTGTCTCTTCTGTTCTCAACTTACCACGTACCGAGGTCGGCCTGGCTTGGATTGATCTGTCAAGTGGCGACTTTCTCACTCAAAGCACAGATATCGCGTCCTTGCCGTCAGCGGTAGCTCGTATTAAACCACGAGAGATAGTACTAGACAGCATCTTCCAAGAGCGGGACCACTCGCGAATCGTTTCCATTATGCAAGAAGACGGACATGTCATCACATTCCAGGAACCTTCAGAAAAGCCGCTTACCATCGAAGACTGGATACCGATGTTGGAAGACGTGGTGGAAGACTTTGACACAGCCAACTTCACCCCTGGTGAGGTCGCTGCGGGGGGCTCATTATTGCATTACGTCAAGCACCAACTGCTCGGTTCGCGCACACGACTACGCGCGCCAGTACGACATCAAGCCGAAGAGTACATGAGTATCGACAAGAACAGTCTGAGAGCGCTAGAAATCCGAAACACGATCCGCGAGGGCACTTACGAAGGAAGCTTGCTACATGCACTCAAGAAGACGGTCACCAAAAGCGGTACCAGACTGCTTACGGAGCGCTTATGTGAGTAGAAGCTCACTAGCATCTCCGATTCATTACTGACGTACACAAGCGGCACCATCCATGTCGTTGTCAACTATCAACAATCGACTTGATCTCGTAGAGGAGACCATACAGTACCCGCAACTCCGCCAGGACATCATCTCGCTCTTGGAGCAAACTTTCGACTCTTTAAGATTGGTGACAAAGTTCACATATGGCCGGGGTGACGCGGACGATCTTATGGAGCTATCGAAAACCATCCTTATCACCTCCAGTATAGTAGACGTCCTTCAGGAGCACGCGAATTCGAGGAACTCCACTCCAATCGATACAACATCAGCCACAGCGGATACTCGAAGAAGACAGTGCGTTTCTATGTTAGAGCGTCGATTTGATCTAGTGCAACCGCTTGAACTTGCTAACCGCATTCAGCATGCGATCGATGAAGACGGCCTCTCTGAGCATCACCGTATGGAAAATGAAGAAGCCGAAGAGATGTCAGACTTGGCTCAGGATGTGATCGGGCGAGAGGCTGGAGAAGAGGATCTGAGGAGCTTGCCGAAGCGCGTTCAGCCGAAACTAACCATGATCACTGGGAGCTTCAAGAGTGCGACCGATGGGCGGGAAGATGTTCATATCATGAAGCGCAATGCTAGTGCGACACTTGAACGCCTCCATAAGAGTTTGGACAAGATGACGGAAGCAAAGGCCAATATGGAACGAGAGATGCGTCAAAAGATGAGTACAGAAAGCCTGGTGTTGAAGTGGACGCCGAACCTCGCGCACATTGCTCATGTCAAGGGCAAAGACGCAGCTCGCGCTACCGCCTTTTATCCAAGAAGCTTGAGTAGTAGCAAGTCCACTCGCTCATTCCAAATTCCGGAATGGACTCAACTGGGCGCGCAGATGGACGAGACACGGTTCCGAATTCGATCGGAAGAACAACGTGTTCTCGGGGAGCTGCGCGAAGGTGTCGTTCAGAACCTTGTGAAACTCAGGCGTAACGCCGCCGTGCTCGATGAAATTGATGTTGCATGCGCGTTCGCTACCCTCGCGATGGAGAAAGCTCTCATACGACCCATACTGAGTGCGGAACCATCGCATAACATCGTTGGTGGTCGACATCCCGTTGTCGAAGCCGGTCTCAGCGAACAGGGCCGCAGATTCGCACCCAACGACTGTCAGCTCGGCGAGAAAGAGCGCATTTGGCTCATCACCGGTCCAAACATGGCCGGTAAGAGTACCTACCTGCGCCAGAACGCGCTCATATCCATCTTAGCGCAGACTGGGTCTTTCGTTCCAGCAGAGTATGCGGAGATAGGACTTGTCGACAAAATCTTCAGTCGCGTCGGATCAGCAGACAATCTGTACCAAGATCAATCCACATTCATGGTCGAGATGCTGGAAACGGCCCAGATCCTCAAAGAAGCCACGTCACGCTCTTTCGTCATCATGGACGAAGTCGGACGCGGAACAACACCCGAGGACGGTATCGCCGTAGGGTACGCCTGCCTTCACCACCTCTACCACGTCAACCAATGTCGAACGCTTTTCGCAACGCACTTCCACGCGCTCACCGATATGACGAAGAACTTCGAGAAGTTGGGTTGCTACTGCAACGATGTCCTTGAAGAGCCTGATGGTAAGTTTTCATACGTGCACCGGTTGAGGAAGGGTGTCAATCGCGAGAGCCATGCGCTGAAGGTCGCAAGAGTTGCTGGTAAGTCAAGCGCTTCGGAAGTGCGGTTTTTAGGAATGATTGATAACGGTGTTCAGGTCTTCCTGAGGATGCCGTCGCGATCGCAGCGAGGGTACTAAAAGAACTCAAGGGGCGGACGAGCGATGCTGGGGTGGCTTCGGCGGCTGCCTAGCAACGATATTAGCTCAGGATCACGACAATCAAGGGAAAAGCCAAACATCATGGAGCCTAAATTACCAAAAGGCTTCCATAGTTCACTTGCTTTATCCTAGTGTAGGCTGCAGACGCGTTCAGCTTTTTTTTTGTATGAGCTGGGATGTAGATGAACCATGACCGGGCGCTCGGGTCTCGTATTGCACGATACCAATCATCGCCATTAGTGCTCATTGATCTAACTCATTGATATAACGTCACTAAGCCACCAAACATTTGACGACCTCCCTGAAAGCCGTGTTTGTTCCATTCAGGTACGCATACCAGGTATTTTAGCGTGTGATTCTGACACATGTATCTATATTGTGTCGCGAAGGACGAATGTGACACCGTCGATAGGAATAGCATCAGCTGGCAAGGACTTATCAGTATGGTGTGACTATGCGCATGTAGACCTGGATAGAGTCTAGAACGTGTTGTCTGTCATGGATTTGTGGCACTTCGCTTCTATCGATGACGCAAGGCTAGAAGGCCATAAGGAGTGCGAGATCGTCGTGGGTAGTTAGCTGGTGTCGGCCGTCGTGGAATTCATCATATCTGACGTTTTGGGAGCTTTCAACGCAACCGACGTTGAGCTGCTCGATGCATAGCCTGGCGGGTGCATGTATAATACAGCAAGGGGACGACACAGGTTTACCTGATACTGAGCGACCATGTATGTTCTGCTTTCGTCTTTCCAAAAAATAACTGTGACGGTTTCCGAAGCGCTTCTGCCAAACCCCAGCATCTAGCCCTCCTCCGCACTTGGATCCGTTTGGCACCCACAAACATACCGCGAACCACTACACCCCGGGCCTATTCAACCCAATCTCATCTTTTCGTCTGTCAAGCAAATTGCACAGAACCCACGAAAGCCCACTCCGCACGCGTTAACAACGCTATGAGATGTAACAGCACCATCTCGTGACGCCGCGCGATATGCGCGAAACCGCTCAATTTGGTTCTTACAGAGGGGTTTGCGCGACACGAACAATCTACTTGCGGGAGCGATCGACCGTCTGTCGAGTCGATGTTACACGAGAAGAGGTGGGAGGATGTGGTTGTGCAGGATCAAGGTACCCGCAAATGCAAGCTAACATGCGAGGGGCTCAAAAAGCTGATGAGTGCAGGATGTCTGGTTGTTGATGGGACGTAGTGAGTGCGGCAGGAGCGGTTCGCCTTTTTACCCCACACTTGTCCATCTGCACTCGTTAGGAAGGTGTCAGGAACGTCATTTCCCGAGTTGTCTGTAACCGTATCGTCGCGTCCTTTCTTTCCCATCAGATTATCCCTTCACCAATTCACCCTTTTCCCTTACCAAAAAAAGTAAACATCGCAATCGCGACAATCATGGGTGGCGCACCTGTTACCCCACCATTGTCATGGCCGGCGCAGGCCCCACCACCACAGCCTCTAATCATAACTTCGGATATCACACTTCAGGCGCCGCTTTCAAGGCGAGGAAAAGGACCAGGGTTGGTTCTTGTGTTGAACCATTATGCCGCAAATGAGGCGAAAGAGGGATGTTTGGATCCGCCGCCGTTGAAGAAATGGGCTGAGGAGGGGTTCGCGGTCGTGCAGGTATGTTGGTCTAACCTGGTAGATCGAGACTCATGATGGGATCCTGGGAGTTGTCATGTCGTGAATGCAGGAAAGGTGGTGGCTTGATCCCAATGCTGACCACCCAATAGCTGCTGGTACCTGGTAAAGTCGACGGCGAATTTCCTCTCCAGAAGGCGCTGGACGTACTGAGGAACTGTGAAGAATGCGAGTTCGGCAGTGGTGTTGGACTGATATGTGCGTAGACTCCCGTTCTGATGGCATGATTACCCCAACAGCATGCTAACACCATCCACAGCATATCTATCAAGAATTCCCTATTACCTCGAAGAAGCTGCCTGTCAAAACCCCTCCATCAAGGCCCTCATATCTTACGGCGGCAAAAGTCTTTCCACACTAAGCTCGAAGGCACTGCCACCTCAACTAGTACACGTCGCGGGGCTACCAGACCCTCATCGCCGCGAGTCATGCTCATTAGTCCCAGAATCATCCTCAGAGAAACTAGTGCTACTCCCGGAGAACATCATTAAGACTTACCGGTACGAAGATGCGACAAAAGATTCTGGATGGGTACTTCCAAGCGATGAGGACTATCACAAGCGAAGCGCTGGCATTGCGCATACGAGGAGTCTGACTTTCTTGAAGCCGCTGCTTGGCGGGCCTTTTTTCGATCTGGAGGCGGTGTGGGAAGAGCATACCAAGTTCGAATTCGGGGAAAGAGATGTAGAGAAGACGATGGCTACGATGGTGGACCAGCCATATGTGAATCATATCCCGACTATGACGTATGTATTGCTCTGCGCTACCAGACCCCCAGTATCAGCGGTACATGTCGCCATGGTATACTAACGTCACTTAGTGGAGGCGTAGGCCAAGAGCGACTCACAGCCTTCTATACGCATCACTTCGTCTTCAGCAACCCGCCCGACACTGCCCTCTCCCTCGTCTCCCGGACCGTAGGCATCGACCGTGTGATCGACGAGTTCATCTTCACCCTGACCCACACCAAAGAAGTTCCCTGGCTACTCCCTGGTATCCCTCCCACCGGAAAGCCCTTAGCCATCCCGTTCACTAGCGTTGTTGCTATGCGCGGTGATCGACTTTGTCATGAACACATCAGCTGGGATCATGCCACGGCGTTGAAACAATTGGGTCTGCTTCCGGAGTACGTGCCTTTCCCGTACGATATCGAGGGCGCAGCGCCGCCGGAAGGGAAGAGATTCGAGGTGAGACTGCCGGTCGTGGATATGGAGGGGAGTCGGAAGCTGGTGGATGAGAGTAGTGAGGAGAGTAATACTTTGATGAGTGGACGGTGGCGACTGGTCGACGATGTATAGTGGCAGTCGGGTTGTGGTGACGAAGCTCGGCTTTGGGTAATACATCGGAGGTACGTATCTAAGATCATACAAAGGCCTATGGTTTCGCCAATACATGCCCTTACGCGCCAGCTGGGGCAGATACGAGCGCCTCAGGCACTGTATTCGTACCAGCTCTTTACGTCCCTGACGAGCATCCCAATCGCTGCCGGCGGATATAGGTGATGCGGAATCAAGGCCTTGCGGAATATTGTCGTCTTGGTCAAGGCTAACGAGACCTTGATACGGAGCACAGCCTCATCGAAGACCTCTTCCGCGGTCAAGAACTTGACGTTACTAGCATTCAACTCGGATACCTTCTGCACACCTTGCTACTGGCTCAGCATGCCGAAATCGCCAACCCACACCACTAGGGACTTCTGACCTCGGACAGCTTCCCGCATGGCCCTCCCATATGTCACGAGGAGCAGCATGTGTTGCGCAAGTATGTCTTTAACGGGCCAACAAACCCAACCGGCCTTAATCGTCGTCGCGTCTGCTTTGGCGCACGCCAGTATGCTATGACTGGCAGGTGATATTAGAAACAACGCGCATCCAGATCGATGAGGAAGGCAAGCGCGCCACATACGTGAACTCTGTTGCTCAATCATACGAATAGCAAATATCGCTTTGAGGACCACAAGCTTGTATCGTTCACCCCACAGGAGGCCGATGAGTGGCTTTATGCTGCAACCCTCTACGTTTGTCATACGTATTCGTCATAAAACGTCGCTTTCTTCCTCAAACAACACCAGGATCTGGTGAAGACTCAATGAAAAAAAGTATCTTCTCACATAACACAATAATGAGGATCTGGACGGGGAGTGACCTTGGGCGAACATGTGCCCGCGAGGTCGCAACACGCAGCAGGACAGAGCAAAGAGAGATCTGTTTGATCCTGCCTACCTGACTGACCCGTAAGACGTGATGCGCCGGGGTATATTGTCGAATTGCCATGCACGCGATGAGTCCAGCTCATCGAGTTTACAATACACCGCCATGCCGAATTAGGGAACCAGTCTCATCGGCAGTGCATTATCGTCAGACCAGCCGCTCTCATAATGTTGTCGGCTAGGGTTCTGCATGCTCGATATACGTGCATTCTCCTGCTCATGCGAAGTGTAAGTGAAGTAGAGCCGGCCGCTTGATTTTCCCGCACCCTGCACCACCGCACGCTGGATGCAGTCGGATGCCACCAGGGAGAGCCACGAAGCTGGGGTTCAGCCGACCTGACTCACTCCCCGGTGTCGATGACGTCTGAAGAGCTGGAGAGGCGATCGGGAACACCACAAGCCCAGTGCCTGATGTGTTAATACTAGATGTGGGAGGGAGAGGGTCCTCTCGTGATATCAGGCTCTTCCGATGGAGGACAATAGAAGGATGATAGCGAAGACGCGCGTGTTGAGCGTGGGGCATTGTCGAGTGTTGCAGTCTGGTGTTGGAGCAAGATGGAGAGAGAGGCGAGGCAGTAGATAGACACATGGAGCTTGAGCCATACGCCAAGGCGATCTAGGTAGAAGCCGGATATATTAGGAGTGAGGGTGAAGGTGGAGGTGAATAAGTGAGCACGGGAGCTGCGTAAGTCACGTGAAACTGGTGCTATAATCATTTGCATGCGGAAGCAAGATTGGAACGCTACTCCGGTTGATCTCGATGCTGATGGCGAGCGCAAAGCGCTGATGGCAGCGTACAGTGCTGGTGCCATACTGTGTAATGTTGGAGTCGCGGAGAAGTGCAGCGATCGGCCGGGTGTCGGGGCGGGCAGGAAGCGGCGCCGATGCCGCGCGCCAGCCCTCCGTTAACGCGCATCGTGTTCACGACTCTGCACTCCATAATACGTCGAACCGCCGTCACGACAAGTCATGCACACTAGCAAGCCGGAACCACCAGATGACTAACATGTTTCCTATGCGGCATCGACAAGACGCCAATGGTTGCGATTGCTTCGTAGCCCAACCTCGAGCTAATAGTCAAGATCGCAGGCCATGGTCACCGCACTCCTGTTGTCTGATGATATGCGAAGGTGATCAGGTATAGGGCTATGGTCTCTGGACAGGCCGAAATAGACATTCCACCCCAGGTGAATACATTTGCCTCTACAGCACCAGGATTCCAAATTTCGGGTCATATTACTGCATACGCATTGCTACATCCCAGTAAGTAAAATGTAGAAGAGGTAATATATACTGCTCTCCACACTACGCAGCATCGCTTCTACGTTGTAACTTTATTGTGGGCGTCTTGCGACATGAATTGCTCGTTCCCTGGTGACAGCGCCCATCTGGGCGGCGTCATGACGACATCATGAACCTCGTAGCACACCACGCGCCCGACTTCTGGAATCGAAACCCATGCGAGCCTACTCTATATTCATCGATATTACCCAGGTACTGAGACAACTCCGGACGCGAGTATGCCTTCCGCTGGGCTCACCATCCGCGACGTCACGCCCACCATCACCACATTCTCCACGCCGTTCAATCGCTTCGCACCATTGGGCTACCGCAAATTCGTTGCAGTAGGCAATCGAGCAACCGCCATCAGATTGCACGACAATCGAATCATTCTCCTCAATCCGATCCAGCTCGAACAAGCGGTGCGCAACAAGCTGAATGAACTTGGGGGCGTTCATCTCGTGGCGTGTGATCTTGGGCATCATATGTATGTGAAGGACTATATCGACGCGTGGCCGGAAGTCAGGACGATCGGTGTTCCAGGTCTAGACAGCAAGAGGAAAGACGTGGAGTGGGATTACATCTACGAAGACTGGCGGACAAGTCCGGAAGACCAGTTCGACTTCGCGCAGGACATCGAGACAGTGCTGTTTGAGGGTTTCATCACATACTGTGTCGCTTGGTATCACAAGCCCACGAAGACCCTTATACAGTCTGATTTGATGATGAACCTACCGTGCACTGAGGTATGTTGCGCAATCACCGTGCGTGTACGCGAAATTAAACGCTGACCTTCTGTCAGCAATACCAGCCAAGCTCGTCGCACCATGGTCCACTGTCCCGCGAATTTGCAAAACGCGCACATCCTCGATCGATATGGGCGAAGCGTCTGGTCTACCACATTGCGACCGTTGACTACACCTTGATGCGACGCGATGCGAAGAAAGTGGCGGAATGGCAACTCGAGCGAATTATACCCTGTCATGGAGACGTCCTCAATCCTGGCGGGAATGAAGCCTGGGCAATGGTGTACGATTGGTTCTTGACTGGCAAACCCACGCCAAGCCTGATGAAAAGACTTATGATCCCCGTTATGAGGGTCGCCAGAAGAGTGTTCTTGATGTAAAGCCCAGACATGTGCGCTTGGTCTTCTGGCCTGTGATCCGGTCAGCCCAAATACCTATGCCGCGGCAATGAAGTTTCCATTATCTACTGCCTGCGTTTATGTCACCCCAACATCACCCTCCACTGGATACACATCGTCGATTGCAACGTTCTCATACGGTTGTGACGCCTTTTGATACGGCCAACGCATGCAATGGAAAGCCATTGTCTCTACAGCTAAGCAGATGTAAGAACCTGGAGCCGTTGAGCCAGCTTCGTCTATCGACTCATGATGCGACGTTGCTGTCTCGCTACGCGCCCAGTGCCGTTTCGGCAAGAACGAGATGAAAGAGACTCACGTTGACATATACGATTGGCACCCACGAGCAAGGAACCCGATGGTGAAAGACTTTTGTCGACGCACAAAGGGAAGAAAGGAGTTGTGCCATAATGCCGCCTCTGTGAGGCTTTTCACTAGTGGCTCACAGAGGTCGGCCCTACCACTACTGTCGTATGTTAGTCCTCCGACTTGGACCTCGAGAGAACGTGGCTACTTCTCTACGCCCGTCAACAGGAATCTCAATCAATATTCCATTGCTGCGACATGGCAGACCTACAAGCAATGTACTGATCATGTCTCCCACTAACAAGTCTAAGTAGCTGATTAGTACACAGTACCGAACACAATCGCACTACGTCACCTTTTCTCAAGCTCCCAGGGGAGACTTGTAACAAAATCTACGACTTAATTTTAGGTGACAATACATGGCATGTCGATTAGCGTTGTCAATTAGTCTACAAAACTCTGGAGGCTGAGCGCAACGATCACCGGGCTCTGCTCCGTGTCTGCCGAGAAATCTACCAGGAAGCTCGCGTTTTACAATGGTCACTCAGCGTCTTTCAATGTGAGCAAAAAGCTCATCTTCGCGATTGGTTTGCCAATTTTCCGAGAGAGTGTCGCTGGGCCATCACGACCATCACTCTGTTCGTGTCTTATGAAGACTGTCTACGCTCCTTGGACTTAGCCTCTACGATGTCATTGTTTGTGACAAGAGCATTACTCAGCTTCCAAGACTTTCCTGCTCTTAGCAAAATCTACAGGTATTACTACGAAACCGCAGATGATAAAGCCCATCAACATTACAAACGGCTAGCTGACGAGTCCAAAATCCAAAAAAGAGAGGACAAAGTGCGAGTGGTATTCGCTAAGTTGCATGCATCTACAGCTTGGGAACGTATTTCAGCGGTAAGCTCAGGAGTTCACGCACTCCAGCAAGCTGTAGGATAGGTGTCGGTCTCCGTTTCAATGTATCATACCCTTTTCTCTAAACCCACAAGTTCGTATATACTGCAGGTACACCTTAAAGTCAAAATTAAATCGAGACGAACATGGGCTTCTCAATCTATTCTGATTAGTTTTTCAATATCCAGATCTTGAATACCTACGCAATAGGCGCGTAGAAGCTGAACTTCCCCTTGGGATCATACTTCTTCTTGAGCGCTTTCAGCTTCTTTTGCCTCCAGCTCTCGTGGCCATACCAAGCCTCCGGCCCCTCATTACCATACGCATAGTTCACGTAGGTATGGAGCTCACTAGACCCTGTACCCTCACGGATAATGTCGCGCAGCTGCGTGCCGAGCTCCTTGACGCCTTCGTCTTGCGCCTGGCCAGTAGAATTGTATATAATCAGAGGCGCAGCCAGGGTGTGTGCGTCGCGGAAGCCAAATGCGCTAGCATCGTTGCTGCGGTCGCGTACAGCGCCACTCGCGTAGTCCTCGAACATGAAGATGGAGTTGTAGTATGGGTTGTCAGCCCCGGCGATGGCGGATGAGTAGAGATCCCAGGCCTTGCGCTGCGCAGTCACGTTGTAGGACTCGATGTAGATCGGGAAGCGAGGGTTGTTGAAGCCGAAGTCCTGGCATGGAGGCGATTCGAGCGCGATACCGGTCCACTTTGCGAGATCCTTGTACGTGCCGGATTGGGGCGTGGCGGCGAGCGGACCGATGTCGTGGAAGGGCGACGTGTACTTGGCATCGACGGTGGTAACACCCTCTTGGACGATATAGATGATTATCACCGGCTGGGTATACATTAGCGACTGTAGTTCAATAGGGGACAGTCATATCTTACCCCCTCAGTATCGTGTGTTGCATCGTTCTGCCAGTACGTCCAGTCATGGATGTCCGGCGCCTGCTTTCCACCTTGGAGAATATACTTGTTGGCAGCCTCGTAGACCTGCTCCACTTTGTCGCCACTGAAGACAATCGTCTCAATCGCCCAGTCGTAGTGCTCAATGTCGTAGATCTTTGTGGTGACGGATGTAACAACGCCGAAGTTGTGGCCAGCTCCTTGCATACCCCACCACAAGTCTGATTTGCTGTCGATCGTCTTCAAGTCTCCGTTTGCGAGCACAATATTCATAGAAAGGAACTGATCGGTGATCAGACCATAATGGCCCTGGAACCATCCGTGACCGCCACCGAGGGCTGGTCCTAAGTAGCTGACGCATTCGCAACATCCGGTGACTTAGTCGTGTCAGAGTAGGCCAAGTCTATTGTGAAGTTGTGAAGCTTACCAGTCTGCTTCCCAGCGTTCCACAGAGTGTCTGTCAGGTTCTTCACATTGGCTCCACCACCGATAGTCGCTGACTTTCCGTCTTTGGCGATAGAAATTGAGTTTAACTGAGGTAGGTAAATCTCGATACCATAGTCCATCTTGCCCAACGTCGTAAGCGTCCCATGATGACCATTGTAGGTGAGGAACGGGATGTTGTGATCATTCGCAAACTTGACCTGTCGCGAAGGTATCAGCCGTCGCCGCTTGTATCTACTGCAGAAGCGCAGGACGCCCTACCGCCTACGGATGAACTTACAATCTTCTGGACGTCCTTCTCCGTACCCGGGGCGATTACAATGCTCGGCGTAGGAACCTGTAGATTGGACCATCGGGTCGTGTAGGTAGCAAACTCCTTCGTATCGGGGAGGTAAATCTTCGCGGTGGCGGAGAGATACGGCGCTAATGACTTCACGTCGATACCTGCTGCAGGCGTCCTAGAAAAGAGGTCGAAGTGCGAGGTAGGAGTTCCCAAAGCAGAGGTAAGAAACAAGCTTGCGACAGCCAACGGTGCCAGAACTCTTCCAAACATGATGCCGGTGGAAAGGCGTCAAGCAGGATGCGAGACACGGTCGTGGGTTACCAACATCCTGGAATGTGGCTTCAAAGCATCTCAAGTACGAGAAGACATCTGCGCTGTCGGCTAAAAGCATCATGCTCGATGAGGAAGACATCCGGGCCGCCCTGCAGTGTGTGTATCGTCAGGGTCCAGACGGCGTAGAGGCGGGACAGGTTGCATCGAAGGATGCAGCTCAGGTCACACAATCGGTGCGAATCCGATCCTACGATGATCTTGTCTGCGCCTCGACATGTGCGCTTGCACGTTGTCGAGTTCTATGGGTCTGTGGCATCACCGCGATTGGCTCGGGGCTCGGACAAGATGCCGCGAGCCGCACCGTTGCCCTGCCCCGCCCAGACGCCAACAAGCGCTCGCCATGCACTAGGGGAGGTGCGTTCTCACTCGCTGCCTTTATTGTTGGATGGGCTTGCACCCTCGTACTTTACGAACTCATCGAAGGCCATGGATGCCAACCTCTGTCCTGCTAACGACGCTGCCGAATGCCGAATCCGTAATGCGGCTATCGTTGCGCGCTCTTCGTCCATGGCTGAACCACGAACGTGATTATCGAAGACACTGATCTCCTCGGCCATGCGAACATGCAAGTGCGATACAGCAAGCCAGAAAAGACCACGACGAAAGAACTGCTCGTGTTCGGCGTGATCCTGATCTATGGCCGGCAAGCCAAGAACCGCGCCGCTTTCTTCCTTCCTTTCACTGGATAGTATCGGATCGCGAAATCAGATTGAGTGCCAATGTGACTTCGGGCCGATGTGATGTGATTACACGGGGTATCTGTTGGCTGACATCTCATCGAGGTAGGCTATGCCATGAACGTCTCGGACACAGATTCAGTTCCATCTGTTTTGTCCTGGGTTTGTGGTTATACCGACCGACCCAGAGTTGAAGAGCGATGGACCAGACTTGAATCGATCATCAAATACCGTCATCGCAGAAAATACCATGGGCATCGTGGAGCTATGGACCCTCTATGCACTCGCTGTCTCTTTCACATTTCTGCGAACATACGCCAGGATTACCGCCGTGGGCCTCAGCGAGCTACAAGTGGATGACTACCTAGTATGGATTGCTATCGTGAGTAGCAACATATGCTTTGGTTCATACATTTCATTCTGCTAACAGAACGTTTACCAGCTAATCTACACCGCCCAATGCAGCCTCGGGTACAGCCTGGGAGTGCACGTACATGGTCTCGCAAATGATGGCATGACGCCGAATGAGCGTGATGCACTGTCACAAGACGACCCCGAATTTAACATGAGGTATACACAAAGCCAACTACTGGCGCAAGGAATAACATAGTGAGCCACGGGGCACACGTAGCTAACAGGGTTTTAGAGTCATCGGATCTAAGATCCAGGTAGCTGGCTGGACCACCGCCGCATGCCTACTTTGGTCTCTCAAGCTATGTGTAGCAGCCTTCTATCTTCGTCTCACGGTGCGTATATCTATCGCACTAGACCTGGAAGCTTAGACTGACATTAATCACAGGCTGGCCTTGGGATGTACACGACTCGCATTCGCATTGCTTTTGCTTCCATTATCACCACTTTTGTGATTATCATATTCACCATATACTTCTCCTGTCGACCGTTCTGGCACTACTGGCAGATTAGTCCCGATCCCGGAAACTCGTGTCAAGCAGCGGTATCGAAGCCTCTCATCTGGGTCACATTTGTTTTCAACGTGTCCACCGACGTGTATCTGCTACTGATACCGATTCCTATGTTATGGAAGTCGAGATTGAGAACATACAAGAAGAGTGCCGCTATGCTCGTACTTGGCTCTGGCATGCTTGTTATTGTGTGTGCGATACTAAAGAGCATCTATCTCATCGCGGTAAGCCACCGTCGCACAGTCGCCATACAATGGCCTTCAAGACTAATTGATCTCCAGGACCCTTTGAACAGTGCCGAGCTTACCGCCTCGTGGGGTACTCGCGAGACCTTCATCGCCATATCCACCACCAATCTGCCCATGATCTTCCCATTGCTCAAGAACTGGCTCACGCCTTTTCTACCCAGTACAATCGGCTCCAGCAACACAAAAGCGCAAGAACCTCCAGGTAGTGACTTCGAAACAATTGGAGGCGGATCCGGTCCCGGTGGAGTTAGGGCAAATCGAAGGGCGCCGCACCGGACGCGTCATCCTTTTGGGGGTCTAACGCTTGACAACGAGAGCGAAGAAGATATGATCAAAGGAGATGACGTGGCCATGCACCGCATGCAGGCTGACTTTAACAAATCAAATGGAAAACATGTGATCGTTGTGTCAAGCGAGGTCAGCGCAACATCTGAGAATGGTTGCGGTGCTTAGAGCAAAGCATCTTTCGAGATCATGTAGTGATTTATCTTCATGCTCCAGTACCGACACAACTATTCGCATCTACACCCTGACCTGAGTTGATCTTCCTATCGGTGCCGTTTGTGACGTGACTTGAGTCAGATCCCGCCGCCTTCACACTAGGTGATTCCCCATAATCCTCCCACGAAGTCTACGCATAGATACGTACGAGTAATTAGTAGGCCACTAACGTTAATATCTCGACAGGACGCAGGAGATGAGAGAACAATGTCGGAGGTAATTCCAGGCCAATATCTAAGCTTGAGTTTGAGACTGTCTATTGTAGGAGTCTGTCATTTACTGGAGACGAGCCATCCCCTTCGGCCCACAATAGTACAGGAAGTGACTCCATGGTGGGCTCTATAATACCAACGAATCCTTCAAAGGAAACTCTCGTGCCGGGAGATGTACCCTGGTCTTTGCCCGGGGTAGTACTGGCGGCTTGTTCGTCGTCTTTTCTGCAGTCGCTCGTGTTCCCTTCCAGAAAGGCTTTTGCCATGAGTATGTCTTCCTTGTGAGTGAGGAAGTAAGCTGATAATTGCTGGACGTCTGCAACTGTAACGTATCACCATCTGCTCTACTGACAAGCAAAGGCTTTGGCCGCTTATGAGGAAGATTCTCCTTAGCTCCAGGCTCGTCAAGCTCGTCATCGCTGAAGCGTGTTTCAAGAGCCGCGAACTCGTTGAGCTCGTCGATGCTGAAGGCTATCTTGCTAAGGGGGACCTCAGAGGCTGGATCCGCTGCGATAGTGTGACCCTCAAAGGGCGACAGTCCAATCTTCTGAGTCTTTGGTTCATCAAGAACGAGGATCTTGGAGACGTCTTCAAAGACCGACTAGCGTAGACGCTTAAAGCCTTCATTGAGAGGAATGACTCCACGGGTGTTGGTTAGGTTATCATTCAGGTGATCGGGAGGAGATGCTGTAGCCATGTTGAGGCCGGACGCTGTTGTACACAATATGAAGTAGACTTTGCGAGCATACTTCGGTGGTACGGGTGCTTGGCTTTGACGAGGACCCACTCAGCTGCAAAGCGCTAAATCCCGATTAGGATGCTAATCGGAGACGCCAAGCATATGCTACCCTACCCAAATTTCTAACTGTGTTCGTCCACGATGCGCCAACCAACAAAGTAACGCCAGAAGAGTCAGAAACGCCGCTTCGTCGACGCTAGAAGCCAAACCGCCTCATCATCAAGGAAGTATGACGGAGCCTTGGTAGCATGGGTTCACCTGTTCTTTGCCATAGTTCCGAGGTCGGACCTATTTTCTTCGTCACAGTAGCGCAGTGGCCACCGCTTTCTCACATTAATGCCCCGAAATGGAAAGAACGCTGCTCTTGATAGTGGAATTGGTTTGGAAAGATGGCCAAGCCGATGCGGACATCTAACACTACAAGCGGTTGCTTATTTAAAGTGACAGTCTCCGCTCAAGTTTCCAAGGCTTGCATCCAGCGTCCGTCTCGTCGACTTACTCCGTATTGTATTATGAATTCCCGCGATGGTTATACATGGACGCCTACGTCTGGCCTGAAAGCTGGCGTTCCCTCCCTTGGCGTTATAACACCCTCCACGAACATTTCCAGCACTGAAAACCTTTACGATGTCATTGTCGTTGGCGCTGGCTACTGCGGCCTCACTGCCGCGCGCAATGCTGCAATCGAAGGACTGAATGTGCTGCTACTCGAAGGTCGAGATCGCATTGGCGGCCGATCGTGGTCATCGAACATCGAAGGTTATCCATTCGAAATGGGAGGCACATGGGTGCATTGGGGCCAGTCGAACACTTGGAGGGAGGTCGTAAGATATCGGATGATGAATGACGTGGAGAAATCGTTTGACTTCTCACATGGTGTTGATCACTACGAATTGAACGTCGGGTCTGAAGGCTCTACTATGAGCCATGATAAGGAGGTATGTTCCCGATTGCTGAGTTACAAAGTGGTTCACCTACTAACTTAGCCAAGGATGAGCTTCTTACCTCAGCGCTAAACAAGTTCACTAACATCGATGGAGCTTATGGAAGGAATGTAATGCCTCTACCATACGATACATTTCACGTTCCCACCGCAACCCAACTCGACGATCTCTCCGCTCAAGACCGCATTGATGGAATCGCGCCATCACTATCCCCACATGAGCGCGCAGCCATCGAATCTTTTATCCTATTATGTAGTGGAGCCACTCTTGCGACTACGAGTTTTCTGGAATTCATGCATTGGTGGGCTATATGCGGCTATACCTACGCAGGCTGCATGGACATGCTGATCACCTGGAAGTTCAAAGACGGACAATCAAGCTTCGCAATCAAATTCTTCGAGGAAGCGCTCGTGACGAAGCGTCTCGCGTACGCTTTTAGAAGCCCAGTCAAGCACATTAAGGACACAGGCCGTAGAGTTGAAGTCACGACACGCGATGGCCGCCAGTACCACGCAGCGCGGCTGATCTCAGCCATTCCTTTGAACGTCTTAGGCGACGTGACTTTCGATCCGACCCTTAGTACTGGAAAAAGGGAAGCCATTGCGACAGGTCATGTGAATCAAACCGTCAAGGTCCATGCAGAGGTTTCGAACAAAGATCTCCGCTCTTGGACAGGCGTTACATATCCGCACAACGAGCTCATGTATGCCATTGGGGACGGCACAACACCCGCAGACAACACACATATCGTCTGCTTTGGCGGTAGCAACAAACACATCAACCCGGAGGACGACATCGACGCAACTAAGCGTGCAGTCACAAACATGTTTGTGCAACAAAAAGACGAGCCTAAGATTGAGAGATTAGTCTTCCACAACTGGTCGAAAGACGAGTTCGCAAAAGGCGCGTGGTTCTTTTCATCACCTGGGTTCCTTGCAAAACACCTGGATCATATGCGTCAGAGGCATGGGAATGTGCTGTTTGCTAACTCGGATTGGGCACTTGGCTGGAGGAGCTTCATCGACGGTGCAATTGAAGAAGGTACAAGGGTTGCTTTCGAAGTCCGGAGAGAGTTGACGGAGCTTCGCAAGGCGAAGACTAGTCTATAATACAGCGACACCATTATCGTGATCAACACAAAATATGAACAAACCCACAAACACAGTTCCACAGAGTGTATCCGTTGTGATTATTTATCTCAGAAGGTACATCGTTGCGATATCGGTGTTCGGGCTGTGTTTTGATAGGCGGCAGGCGCAAGTGTAAGCTCAACCACTGAGGATGGCCAACGAGCGCAGTTCCTGTCATTTCGCGCCCATGGTGTGTGTTGGCAGGCACCCATCTTGCGGCCACGCTCAGCTGCGCGTACTTGTTTCATTGCGCCTCAATGACAGAGGTACCCACCAGCCGAGACGAGTACACTTCTCCCTCGGACTGTCTGATGAGGGTAAAGCAGGACGACGCGAGACTGCGAGGCAGAGTCAGCTTCTGTAAATGAGTGATACGACGCAGCCAGCGATGAGATCGACTCGTAGAGTTTGTATAGCCTCTAGGACCTGCGCCTTGCAAGCCTTACCTTACACCATAGCGTTCAACCACAAAAAGCGTGCGAGGGCATTAGAGGCCGAGGCCGCAGGTGGCAGGTGGCAGGTCGCTAGTTACGCTCTCTCGATACTGTGTATCTCTCCTCTCGAATTCGGAAGCATCGATCTCAAATACCTGCACCTCCTCTTTGCGGTACTTCCGTACTGAGTATCTTGTGCTCTAGCTGTGTATTGAATGGTCACAAGTGACGATGCTGCGTGCGATGAGCTTTCCATTGAGCTCGGGAGTGATGGGCGGCGCAAGCGCCAACTAGCAAGCGCCAACCTCGGTTCGCGCTTTCGCGCAGTCGCACCTGGTTTTCTTTCCTCTTCTACCTGACGCGTCTTCACTAAGCCGCACGCGTTGCAGACATGTCAAACCTGTAAGCATAGTAGAACTTCCGTGAATACTCGTGCACTTAGGCCAGTGTTGATGAAATCCTGCGACGGCTGTGGGCCTACGTTGTGGCCGATCTGCGAAGTTGCCAAACCAATTGATCCGAGAAATAGGCAAAAAGATGCCCGCAGCAGCAACTACGCAGAGAGACCGGGGCTGTTTCCAGTGCTCGCGCCGTAGGATTGTCTGCGATAAGACCGAGCCATCATGCCTCAAATGTGCGAAGAAGAGCATTGAGTGCTCTGGGCTCGGCAGGATTCGATTTGCTGAAGGAGTGGCTAGAAGAGGTCGGCTCAAGGGTTGCAAGGTCCCCAGCGCTGGAGGAGATGATGGGTGCCAGAGGTCATCAATTACTACCGGGTTACAAGCAGTGCTAGTCTGGCCAGGCGAAGAAAGAGCTAAGCAGAGGAAACGCGATGCGATTGAAAGCACCAATGCGAAAGAACCAACAAGATCAATGTCCGATGCACACCAAGAACCAGCACACGACGGAATTCCAAGATCACTGTCTTTAGAGCCCGCCAGGAACGATGAGGAAGACAACACTGGCGTGGAAGACATCCGCCGGAGTTACGATTTAGTTGTGACTGCGCGTCCCCATCACTACAATGTTGTTCCTTGGATCGCACCCATAGCGCCAACATTACGGATGCTCTTCTCGTATTGTATGTTCATGTGCTATTTTGGCTATAGTCCCAGATGTCGTCGACTAACTTCAACATAGTCTCCGATGTCGTCGCCCCAGTCATGGTCGCACTTGACGACGATACGAATGGCTACCGATCTCTAGTCCTTCCAATGGCAGTCGAAGATGATGTTCTGGGTCAGGCGGTGAGTGTTGTCGCCGCGCAACATCTCAGTCGTCAGCGACCCGAACTCCGAAAAGCAGCTGAGGCGAGACATGCCGCCATTATCTCGCGCTTGCGCAGCGACTCTTTGCAGCAGTCTGCGGATAAGGTTTTTAACAAGTCCACGTGGGCTACTCTGATCGTACTTCTGGTTGGTGAGACGGTGACCGGGAGTGAGGATTATGGCTTCCTCATCCAGATGCTGCTCAGCTTGTCCGTGAACAATCCTGGCCGAGACGCCGATCCCGTCTTATCAAAATTCTTACAAGCGCAGACTTACATGTATGGAATCCAGGAGACTACAAAAACGTTATCGCTTCTGACACACAACAGGTTTGAGCTGCTTGGCGTACCCTTGCTCGGTGAGGAGGCGGGTTTGCTCACGACAATGAAAGCTTCCGAGTCTTTGATGTGGTGGCTATCATATCCGCATCTCCCAGAGGACAGCGAAGATCGACGCCTTGCGGATCTGATACGGCAATGTTTCGTTTCCGCATGTGACATTTACATGCGATGCGCAGCCAACGTCGATACAATCCCAAGCTTCCATGACACGATACAAGCACACATGATCCAGCAGCTCATCGGTGTGATGTCACAAATCCTCCCTGACGCGCGTGGCGCTCACGCGCTTGTCTGGGTGTGCTTTGTTGCTGGAGCAGCTTCGACTGATCGGAGTCAAAGGGACTTTTTCGTGCACCGCATGGAATCAATCTACGCACGTACGCAGTTTCGAAATATTCCTACTGCAATACAGGGCCTGCAAAATGTATGGGCGCGTGGGTACGGGAAACGGTGGACCGTCTGTCTTCCTCAGTTGTCGAATGTGCTAGTCATGTAAGGCATATGCCTAAGAATCTATGTTCTTACATGCAACAAGTTCTTACTACGACGACGAACACACTACTACATCTGCTGTAGGCTATCATGCCTACCTGGATAGCTCCAGAGCGCAGCGACCTGGACAGTATCTATGGTCGAAACAAAATTGTCGACGACAGCTACACGCGTGGGGAGCCAGCATGAGAACAAATGTGCGCTACGATCCGACAATCAGGTTGCCGGTTCACAACCCTCGCGCTACAAAGGGATGTCACATTCGCGCGACCACTTCTACATGCCAGAACAAAGGACTTTTACCCGTCAAGGCTAAAAGCCACTTACAGGTCGCGTCATGCGTACCTTAAACCGACATTGTTAGGTCTAGGGTCTAATATATCAACTTCTCGGATCGCTTGTCGTTTGTATACTCATGTCTATCCGTGGACTCCCACTACGACTCGTTTCCTCCCAGATCCATCGTACAGATCAGCAGCGGCAAGATAGTGATACTGCGAAAGGCTCAACCCGAGCTAATAGCGATGTAAGCCCCGCACTCTAAGTGTGACATATCGAAGTCTTTTCTAGCGACTAACAACTCTCAGCGGCGCAATGAACCAATCCAACTCCTCTCTTCTCAACCTTCCCGGTGAGCTTAGGAACTGGATCTATAGATCTCGATCAGGTAGTAACAGCATCAAGGCTGCATTGTAATTGGTCGAGTTGAACACAGAATGCAAGACACACGTCGGATGCTACTGCACTCTTCCATTGCTCTGATGGATTACAACATACTCTTCTGAATCGTCTCGTTAGAACCGCAATGCAATGAATTATAGATTACTACTATACATACGCACTAGCTGCACCTTTCGCTCAACATAGTGGACACTTTAACCCCGTCCTCCCCATCATCTTCCCTACGTCCCCACTGCCCTCCTGCGCGCCGCTCTCCTTCTCCAAACACGTCCGATGCCACAAATGCCTACAAGCAAACAGCACAAGGCTCTCCCCCCTCTCTCCCTCTTCCTCCCCATCATCCAGTACATCCGCCTGACTAGGTCTCTTCCCCTTCCCCTTCGCACTCCCCTCTCCCTCATCACCCACCGCCTCATCCCTCATCTTCTTCCTCCCCTCCTCCCTCTTCTCCCAAGCCCCCCACACACCTGGCCCCGCACCCGGACCCCACGCCCTCTTCTTACAGCCCTCGCATACCTGGCCTCTGGGTCTCCACCCGCGCTTCCGCAGCTCGGTGATCTCGTCGACGTGTTCGAAAGATTCTTTGTCGAGGAAACGGTTGGCGAGACTGAGGATGGTTTCTTCGAAGGTGTAGGCGGCGAAGATTTCGGAGAGGACAGTGCGGAGGTCGGAGAGGGAGGGCGAGTAGGTGTGTGTTGCGCGGGTGAGGAAACAGCGGAGGATGCGAAGGAAAGATGGGTTGGATCGCGCGCGGGATTGGGTGGGGCGGAGTGGTGGTCGGGTTGTTGGGTCTGTTGTGGGGTGGGATTGGGTGGTCTTTCGTGCGGGTGGGATGGTGGTGGATGTGAGGAGGGCGGAGAAGGTTAGCTGTATCGAGGAGCGGAGAGTAGACACGATGCGAGCAGTATCGACTGTATCAGCTGGGTCAACGCCTGTTGATGTGATGGAAGCATCGTGGTCGGCAACGGCGCTTGATGTGTCCCTAATGAGTCGTACAGACGTGTCGACGAGCTCAAGCCATAACAGTTCGTCCGATGCGAGATCTGCTTCACGAACTTCTCCGTATGCTGACTTCCGTCTATCGATGCTTGACTCCGGTCTCGGCTCTTTAGATCGCGTCTGTCCTTGACATAACCAGATGCCAACCTTGATGTACTTCTGGATGTCTTCGAGAAGATCGTGGACTGCTTCCTCGGTGTTGGCCACATCTGGCGTCTCCGATGCGGCTCCAATGAGGCCTATCAAGGCCGTTTGAAGTGTACCAAGATGCTTCACTAGTCGATCCATGGCACCTTGGACGAGGCCGTCGCGAGCCATCAAGATGACAGCACCGTCAATGACACCGCTCTTCTCCAGCGCAGGCAGAACAGGATCTAATCGGAGGTCGCTGGACTTCAACGAGCCGACAAAATCTGCGACATGCGCGCTATTGTAAGTGCACATGAGCTGCACGTAGTTCTCGATGAATCCAGAAGGTAGATTCTCATCGATGAAAGTGACAGTGCCTGTCGCGGCCTGCTCTGGTTCGATCAAAGCCTGTAGATAGCGGTATTGGGCATCGGCCCCGGCTTCGATAGCGTCTAGAGCAGGCCTCAGTAGGTCGGGCGCATATTGCTTCAGTGTCACCGCAGTTTGCGACGCGTCGATCGCAGCCAAGTCGGCAGCGCGACTGACGATGACCGCCTTGACCTCGTTCAGCTGCTTCTTGATGACACCTTTGCTTGGCCGAAAGATGTCAGCAATACATCCAAAGACTGCTTCGTCGTCCTCTTCATCGTCAAGGTACGTTTCGAGCAGCTTCGCGTATTGTTGTGCGCCCCGATACACCGACTTAAGCACGCGATGAAAGCCAGCCTTTTCAAACAGCGGCACAAGACTCTGTGGACTAGGCGGGTGGTAGATCGAGAGCAGATACTCGACTGAAAGCTGACAGTCTTCCTTAATCGTATCTGTAGGGTAGTTGCATAGACCAATGAGTACCTGATGCAGCGACGTTCCCGGAAGCATGATGTGTTGCGGGTATTTCGGCAGATTGCGCGCGACGAACATGTAGAAGTAGATGATATCTTCCGGGTCGAAGTTGTCGGTGTTCATTATCCCGAAAAGGTAGTTGATGATGGACTGGCGAGTGGGAGTGAGGGCCGAACCTTGCTGCGTGCCATTAAGCTGGACTCCATTTGGTGCATCTTGCTCGCCATTCAGGAAGCTATCCTCAAAAGCCTCGTTCAGCATGCTCATGAAACTTGAAGCGTCAAAGTCTAAGACAAGCTGTAGATATGGAAACGGAGGCTCCGGGCTGCCATCAGATTGTGTCAAGATGACATCGCCCGAGTCTGGTGGCCACTGCAGATTCTTTCCCGAGAACAGGAATCGATACATGTCCTTCTTGGCGCTGTACGCCTGCGCATCCTCCATAAACGCGCCGCCAGGATACACACGTCCGGTGAAAGTATACGCTAGATATGGGAAGATCTTCTTCGCGGCAGTCAGATAGATGTTCTCCGTCTCATCCACGTCAAAGTCCACAAGCTTTATGAGTTCGAGGATGTTGGTGAGTGGCGTGATGTAGTCGCCAATAGCTCTTGTCCACACATAGATCAGCGCGTCGTACAATACGTATTGTTGACAGAGCATAGTGACTTGGTTCAGGTCCATCGTATCGGTGCTGAGCCGGCAGATCATCTCTTCGAGCTGCGTGGAGCGATTGGCTGAGGCGTAGAACGTTATGAGGTCCTTCAAGACGTTCGGTGGTACTGCGGTGATCTCATCGTCTTGTATGTATGGCTCGAGGGTCTCGAAGAATGCCTTCTCAGCCGACGCTTCTTCGTAGGTATCGTAAACGTCCTCGAACAAGAAGTCGTGTTCCTCCATGCACAGCAAACCTGTGAAGACTACTTCAGCAAGCTCCTTCGCTCGACGGTCCTGCGCATCGCCATCGACGTCATCCTGTCGCGAGAAGGAATACTTGAGTGATGCCGTTATCATCTCGAGAAGCTTTGGCTGCACAAGCGCATGGCGTGCGTTGTCATCGTCGGGCAGCCCGACTGTGAGCTTGTCCGCATCCCCGAGGTAGTACGAAGTCGCGAGACCGATGGCGGCAATGTAGTCGCCATCTTCCATCAAGGCCAACAGGCGGTCAGCCCAGTTTGAAAGAGTGCCGATGGAGCAGTCGTTGAAACCCAGGAGGAACAGCCGACCTTTGTACGCCCGGAAGCTCATGTAAAAAGCATCTGCCACAACACCGTGTAGTGACGCATCTTCTTCATTAAGCTGCTCAACGACTGGCTTGAGTTGTCGTGAGAAAAGATCCGAGTGGTAGATGTGCTTTTGCAGCAAATCGAATGAGTCTGTCACGCGTAAGGTGTTGTCTTCCAAGATCATGAGGCGCTGACTGATCGTAAGCACACTGAGAACTGATCTACTAAGCCACTGAACAGCAACAATAGCTTCTTCCGCCTTCCAGCGACTCCGGGGTCTGAAGCGAAGCTCAACGGGCTTTTCTCTTTCCGACGGGGGTGGCAGAATGGAGTCGACTTCCAGTATAGTCAGGACATTGGACCAGCAGTACACGAGCTTGGTCTTGGAGATTGCATTGTCGGCCCCATTGGACGAGCTCTTTAGCTTGACGGCTGGGAACCAGGCCAAACACCCGCTTAGCGCGCTGTGCGCTGCCACATCCTTTGGCCGGGGCGCTTTGTGCTGTGTCTGTGCAACTGGAGTAGTCGATACGATGACCAACAAGTACGGCGTTAGCAATGCAGTCAAGCCCATGTTGTCAGTTGGCTGCTCCACGTTTCCTAGCGGCAAAGGTGCGAATGCCAGCACAGAACTCGGTTTCCGAGGTTTCTCCAGCGACTTTGCCGACAATGGATATCTCCCCAAGATCCGAGTGGTCCTGACCGTCCGCGCAATAGCCCCTAGCCCACGGGTCGCAAGATGAGAGAAGGCCATGCCCGCATCATCTGCAGAAACGAGCGCTGTGCGCCGGGTGCCGAGGAAACCCAAGTGCAGGATCGCTACGCCCGAGACATGGCCATCTGATTTGTTGTCCTCCACAGACGCCCTTTCCAGAGGAGGGATATGCAAGAATGGCTTTGCCGGCTTCGCCAACTCCCAAGTGAAGATGTGACCCGTCGCATGTCCCCCTGCAATAGCCGAGTGATCTGCAGCGATGGCCAGCGAAGTGATGGCACCGCATTCGACAGCCTTGGTACCCGGTCCAATGATGGACTTGAGGACTTGCTGGTAGTCGAAGATGAGGATGAAGCCCTTGGACGTTCCTATCGCCAATGAGACGGTCACATGTAGGCATGTGGGCCGGCCGAAGTTGCGCTTGCCAATCTCAGAGAAGACTTGCCCAGTGATCTTCTTCAACCTCGTCCATCGCACGACCTCCCACGGCGCCTGAGGTGTCTCGGACCCGTCATCGGATAATTGTTGGAAGACGAGGTTGCTCGATACGGAGGATTGTCGTGAGTGCGGCGACAGGAAGGCGGGTGACTGACCGCGCGGTGTTGGTCCAGGGGATGGAGATAGGCGGGAGGAGAAGCGGCGTTCGAATGGCTGCAGCGATGTCGGTCGGTGAGGCCGAAGCGAATTGTGCGACACGGGTACGCTGCTTGTGGGCGAGGATATACCGGAACCCTGTCTTGGTCAGAGGATTCCCATGCTGTGCTGAAGACTGCGTACCTGAACCGAAGGGGTGTCGTCGGGTATATCCGTCGAGGCAGGGCTGTCTGCCACCTCTATAGTCGGTCGAATAGACAGCACTGATGCTGAATCATGTGTCTCTTCATGGGGGCTTCTCCTCCGCGTCCTGGCAAAGGTCAGGCCCTCAATGCCGTTGTCTACCGACTGAACATCTTCACCATCCTCTTCGTCCAGGCTTCTCAGCTCGGCCGCGCTGCCGTCCGAACCATCCTCTTGTGCATCAAAAGCTCCCACAGCGCCTTCCCTGGCGTCTATCTCGTCTCCATGGTCGTTGTGAGCACTGGAGTGGCTCTCTTCCGAATCTGAGCTCATCAGGCTCGTTCTGCGCAGGGCATTGCTTCAGGCGCACATCTGGTAGCAGTCGGCGATTGCACGATGTTTGGTATCTTGCTCTTGAGGTTGCCTTGGTTCGTGGGTGTAATCGACTCGGCGCGGGGGTTTCGGTGGTCCGCAGTACGGGCTGGTGCTGCCTACGCGAAAGGGAGTTAGGCGTGCGTCCGGGCGGGTAGCGCGGCAACCGAGGGCGTATGCGGCGGGTGTGAAGGTCAGTCGAGAGGGTGAAAGGCGCCCACGAGGGTTGGCATGGGTTGGCAAGGATGGCGCGTCTACAGAGCTCATGGCGCAGTTCGCAGATCGCCGCATGTGCCGCGCCGTTGGTGAAGGTCCAAGCTCCTGCAGAACGTCACTCGACGCGCAGCCAGGAACACTTTCCATTCACACCTCACAACCCACGATGCCTTCAATAGGGCCCACGATGCCGCCGCACCTTTCTAAGCGCAGTCGCGACGACGAAGATGATCGCGCATCGAGTCCGGAATCCGGCGACAAGCGCAGACGAGTCGTCGGCCCAGCACCTCCACCTTCCGCATCCTCACCTCGACGCACAGCTGGCCCTTCACTACCACCAGACGCAACATCACGATCCAGCAGCGTGGACAGCGACGTCGGCCCTGCACCTCCACCAGCCTCGAAGCCAGCGCGCGTAGTTGGGCCAGCTCCACCACCGGCGCCTCTGGACGAGCGGCCGCCCAACCCACCAGACAGCGATTCCGACAGTAGCGATGATGACTTTGGGCCCGCGCCGCCACCAGCTGGAGGTGCATCCTCAGGCTTCGACAACGCCATGGGCAAATCGGCATTCGACACGGAACCGCAATTCACCGACGCTCCGAAGAAGGCACAGCGCGACGAATGGATGACACTGCCGCCGACGCAAGACGACCTTGCCGCCCGAATGGACCCCACAAAGATGCGCGCACGCAAGTTCAATACAGGCAAGGGTGCAGGAGGGACAGGAGGCATGAGCAGCGCATGGACCGAGACACCAGAGCAGAAGCTCAAGCGTTTACAAGACGAGGCCTTAGGCATAACCGCGCCCACCAACTCTGCGCCCGCCACATCGGAATCCAAGCGCAGTAAAGAAGAGGAGAAGAGAGCTCGCAAGATGCGCGAGAAGATCGATGCGACACGCGGCAAGAGTCTTGTCGAGCAACATCAAGACAAGGGCACGGGCAAGGAGAAGGAGGACGATCCTAGCAAGCGCGCCTTCGACTACGAGAAGGACATGGCTGTGAGCGGCTCGCTCAATCACAAGCAGAAGCGGGAAATGCTCAGCAAGTCGAAAGGTTTCAGCGATCGCTTCTCGAGCGGCAACTTCCTGTAGCCGCCATACATAGACCTATGAACAGCACGATTCGATCTACTCTGTCTGCGACTTTGCTGGCCTTCAAATCGCCCGACTGTCCTCAACCATGTCTTTGCTGGGACCGACACACTCTCCGTGAAGTACGATGAGCAAGGCGCAGCGACGACTCACGCCGCATTCAAGTCGGATCGGGCACTGTATGGCTTCCGCTCCGGTCAAAGGCGTAGTGTAACGGGAGCTTTTTCTATGCGCAGAATGTACCACCACACACCGATTGGGCGATTGTCTCCAGGCGCTACCAGAATCGCGGCGTCCAATCTCTGATTGGCTCGATATACGCGGACGACGGAACTCGCCGCGGGCCTGATGCAACCGCAGCGCGCCTTGACTCACATCACGCCTTCCGCTTCTAACGGCACGCTATGATATACCGAAACATGCTACATGCGGAATAGATTCGTAATAGTGCAGATGAATCATCGTGACCCAGAGTAAGTGTGGCTCTGCGTGTCAAAAGCTTCCACGCTGACTATGAACCGGTGTACCATAGCCACATGTATATATTGAGCTACCTTCGAATGCGTAAGTTATAGGATTTCATCAACATCATGGCTCACAAGACTCCACAATTCGAGAAGCTCGTACTAGAGAAGATCAACGAGTTCCACGTGCCTGGTCTGTCGCTCGCGGTTATACAAGGCGATGACATCTACTCTGAGGTAATTAAGTTCTTACACAAAACCTACTGCGCATCACTCACACCCCTTAGGCGTATGGCTATTCGGAACTGCCCGGCACCCAAACGACTACAGACACCCTGTTCGACCTCGCAAGCACCTCCAAGTGTACCACTGCGGCGGCCGTGGCTGTTCTCGTAGACGACGAAAAGTACCCCGAAGTGCAATGGACAACACCCGTGTCAAAGATTCTGCCCGACGACTTCGTTCTTCACGATCCATACCTCATGGAGCAAGTCACCATTGAAGACATCCTAAGTCACCGGAGTGGCATCGCAACTCACGACGAGTCCTACCTCAGCGCACGAGCGAAGCATCCAGACAATGCGAAGTCCTTGACGCGCAATCTGCGCAACCTCGAATTTGTAAAACCCCTTCGCACCGAGCACATCTATTGCAACATCATGTTCAGTGTCGCTGTGCACCTCATCGAAACTGTGACCGGCATGTCTTACACCGACTTTATCCGGATAAAGCTCTGGAAACCACTCGGCATGACCAATACATTTCACGACGTGCCGGACATCAAAGCCAACAGCGACGCGGATGGACGCGCAAGGCCACACTACTGGAACAGCGAATCTGAGTCTTACGTCGCACTGCCTCACTACCCTCCAGCCCCAGAAGGTCACGGCGCAGGCTGCATCTTCAGCAGCGCAGGTGACTACGCGAAATACATCCGCGCACTCATCAAACGCAACCCGATCCTGTCCGAAGACAGCCACAAAGCGCTAGCCACACCCCGTAGCTTCGATCTCCTCGGCGACGAGAAATGGGCTATACCCTACAAGAGCGACGAGCTCTACACCCTCGGCCTATCTCGCACGAGCTATCGCGGACACACGGTCATCGGCCACTACGGTTCGGTGCCAGGTTTCAAAGCAATGGTTTGCTTCGTCCCCAAGATCGACTGGGGCCTCGTCGTCTTCGGGAACTCAGATACCGCGATGTACGTCAACGACATCCTAAAGTTCACGTTACTTGACGATGCTCTTGGCGTACGCGACGAAGATCGCGTCGATTGGGGCGCGTTCTTCAAGAACTTCCAGGCCATGGACGATGCCGAAGAGGCGGAGAAGCCGGAGTGGACAAAGGTGGAGAACGCGCAACCGCTTGACGTTCCCCTTGACGCGATATTCGGCAGCTACCATAACGTTGGGTACAAGAGCCTCGTAATCGAGATGAAGGAGAGCAAGCTTGTTGCGGATTGCACCGATCGATGCTTTCCGTACATGCTCGAGTTTGCGCATCTCAGCGGTAACATGTTCGCGGTAGAGATGCACGGTGTGTGGGAGGGTAAGCTGTATAGTACCATTCGAGGCGAGATTCGAATAGAGGCCGGGAAGGTTGTCGCGGTCGGTGTGGGCCTCGAGAGCGACGTGAAGGGCGGTCTTATCTGGTTTGATCGTGTAACGTACCCCATGGGCGACATGGTCACACGGGCGACCTGATCACTCTGCCATGGCCCTACCAAAACCACGATTACATACCACTGTACAGCGCCGAACAGCACCGTAATCAAGAACTGCAAGAGACTATTCTAATCAGAATCTACCGCTGCATCCTGCTTGCATGTTCGAAAGTTGTGTTGTGAAGACTACACACTATTATCATGTTGCTGACTTTCACGTTCTCCAGGGCTCGCCAGAGCGCAACTTAACTACCCCTCATCAGGCGACCCGTATCTCGCAACCTGTTGGATATCATCCGTAAAAGGCTAAATCTCACTCTGTTAGCCTTGAATCTCACGTCAGACATGCCGTATGTGCTCAATCCACACCCTCTGTGCTCTCGTACTTCACTGCGGCTTCAGAACGACTCACAACTGCTATGGCGAACAACCGTGCTATCGCACTCAAGACGCAGATTGGCAACGCAACACACGGCCAGCAGCAGTTGCGACCGATATTCACATCCTTGAACGGGGATAACTCATGGCTTCTTTCTTTTCCACGTCCAACAGAAGAGCGGACTACCAGTGGGAAAGCATTCTATCACATCGTACACGACCCGTGGTTCAACGGTCCTGTCAACCTATGGACGTTATGGCTAGCAAGTATCAGCCTATCGTCTCCACCTGCTGTCAATAACGGCAGCGATGTAGAAGGCGTTGTGCGCGACGTCGAAGCTGCAGCTGCAGACGCTGGGATCCTTCCTACCACAACACCTGGCACTCGAGATGCTTCACCGATTGATGCGATCTTCATACGATTTCACTACGACGATCATCTACACAAGCCGACATTGCTGACTTTCGCGTCAAGCATACCAGTGTTTGCGACACCGGAAGCGAGCGTGATCATTCGCGACTGGAACCACTTTGATAACATCATCACCACCAGAGACCTGGAGCCGGGTATCTTTGACGGCGACTGGACATCGCTGCATCCAGGTAGCCCGTTACCCACCTGGCTAACGGTCTTCCGAGCCCGCGGCCACCATGAGCTCAACTTCGCTAGCGCAATCATTTACACGCCTTCACCAGAAGTGCACGAAGCGGTATTATACTCCCCGCACGGGATGCGCACCTCTCAGGAGTCTCTGCAGACCCTTTTGCATAGGTCAATGCCAGACTTCAATGTGCTTGCCCTCCTTCACGGGCTCAAAGAGAGCTGGTCGTTCAGCTGGCCGTTCAGCTGGCAGACCACGTTTGGGGTTGGAACGGGGTTAGAGTTACAAAGGCAGACGGATTCAAAGTACTGGATTATTACACACAACTCACCGCTAAGGTATCGAGGGCTGTTGTGGGTAATCGTGACGGATATCTTCCGAACGTTAGAATGGGCGCTAGACAAAGAAAGAACACTAAATTCAGAAGAGAAGAAAGTAAATGTCGTCAACGTAGAGAACGGAGGATTCTTCTTACTTAAGTAAATTGCATAACCATAATCTTATCTAGATCTTCTATTGATACCATATCATTCCGTCTAAAAGAAGACTTCTAATCCTAGTGAATTAAGCTAGTTCTACTTCAGGGTTCGGGTATCCGTCACATTGGTGGTCTTAGCTTAGGAGATTTAAACAACTTGTCCATGCTAGCGGATAGCTGCAGTTGCAAGTAGTTGGCATAAACATCAGCAATGCCTGCGCATCGGTTCATAGTTGCAGGTCAGGTAAGTAGCTCTTCGGACTCATTATCCAGATCTCGCTCGTACCCTCCGCCTCTTCTTCATCTGATGCGGCGGCATGTGAACTGTCCACCATATCTCATCCAGCCCGTCGTCGTCATGGCCCGGCTCCTCAGCCCGTCCACTACCAACATCAATCGCCTCTCCTCCGTCCCCTTGCCTCTCTTCTTCCGTCGTCGTGACATGCTCCTCAGCCACTGTCGCGCCCCGAACGAACCTCATCATCTGGCCCAGCGACGTCATCTGCTCCGCGACGACCCACCAGAGCTCGTCCACCAGCACCTCGGCGGCGGCTTTGAAAACGGGCTTGAACCAGCTCCTTTCCCAGCTGCCAACCTTAGTTTGCTCTTCTTCTTCTTCTTCGTCGTTGTCCTCCTCGACGATCCCCTGCTCCGTCTCCGCGGCCGCGACCAGCAGGAACGGGACGTCACCGGATCGCCAACGCGGCTTCCTCTCGTGCGCCTCCTCCGCTTCCGCCAGCGACGTCCGCAGCACCGAGGCCACGGCGGCGGGTGATGCGCAGAGGAAGACGGGTAGATCGAGACCCGACGGAAGGACGCCAGACTCGCGCATGGTGCGATAACTGGCGCGCGCCTTCTCAACCCAGTCTCTTCTTGTCCCTGCCTCTCCCTTGGCGTCTTCGTCGTCGTCGTCCACCTCGACCCAGCGGATCTCAAACGAGCGTCGCGCCTCGGCGATCTCGTCGGCAGGCTGCCCTTCCTCCTCCAACGCCTTCTGGATCGGGATCTCCGCCATGTCCCGTGCGCGTGTGTGGAATCTGGCCACGTCCGACTCCGGTATGGCGGCGACGGCACTGGAAGTACAGAACGCGACGAAGCCCCATGCCCCGCCGACGTCGCCGCCCGTCCGTTTGCGCCAAGTCTTGAGCCAGTTGGGGGGAGGTGGCGAAGGCCGTTGCTGCTGCTGCTGCTTCTGCGCAAACGACGGTGACGACGCGGTGGCGGCAGAAGAGGACTTTTTCTCGAGCTTCATGCGACGCAGCTGTTCCTGCCACACGACGCGAGCCATCTCCATAGCGCCGTCCTCGCCGAGCACTTCGCGGAAGCCGGCCTGCATCTTGGTGCGCTCCTCGTCCGACAGCGCGGCGTTGTCCGCGGGCGTGGCGTGGGCATACCGCTGGAAGTTCCAGCCGAGCGGCCAGTAGGTGCTAGCGGTGTCGGTATAGAAGGTGAATGAGCTAGACGGTTTCGACATAGCTCTAGGTTAGAGGCAGAGTAGATTGGTTAAGTAGTGAGTTAGTAGAGTACACGAAGGTAAGATTAAGTGAGGTATAGATGTAAGAGGCTACGCCGTATCAAGCAGACTGCTCTAGTCACATGACGTACGACTTAGCGCCGACTAAAGCAATAAGGCACAAGACACAAGGTCTACAAGAGGCGAGTCGTACGCGTAGAAAAACCCTTTCTTCTCTTATCTTTCTTCTTCTGTATTTAGGACAAATGGATACTCGTTAGCAGGCCTCTTTCCGCCCGTAACAATAGCTACAAAACTCTAAGAACTCTAGGATCAAGCGCTGTTACGAACCTAAGAACAGAAACCCTTAACTATATATAAAGGATAGTAGCAGAAAGAGACCCTAGACAACCTAGACAAAGAGCAGACCTTTGTCTACTAATAGATAACGCTACTCTGCAGTAGTTACGTAGTTCTATAAGGCTAGTAGAAATTCTTTATAGAATAAGTTACGTGTTTCTTATAATATATTATAATTTACTATAGTATACTACGCATAAATTAATGTATAATAACATAGAACTTATAGAATACTATAACTCTTATTAGGTGTATAGCTTAGATACTACACCTCTATAGTTTAGTGTATTTAACTTTATACAAGACTCTAGTATTTAATCTAAGAATTATGCTTCTTTCTTAACCTCTTATAATATTATATTATCCTACTAAACGTACTATTACACCTCTGTACTATTACATTAATCCACTAATTGTGCTAGTACACTAACCCTGTCTAACGCATTCACTCGTTCCCGAGAACTAACTCTTAGGTTATCTTAGCACAACCTTCACAGTATCTTAAGCTTAGTCTTAATACATCCGCGCCTTTCGCACATGCTCTGTTCCTCCAATCCACACCCTCGCAATGTCTAGTGTTGCTGAGATGTTCTGTAACGGATTGCTGCCTGGTTTAAGCAACAGTAAATCTGCACGATATCCCTCTTCGATAGATCCTCGCCCTGTCAAGTTATGCATGATACCGGGCATCACCGTCGCTGCCCTGAGTACATCCACTCGACTCATACCCGCCTCTGTTAGGTATTCCAGCTCTTTGTGTAGAGTGACCCCAACTAAATCGCCTTTGAGGAAACCTTCGGCTTGGTCGTTTGCGTCGGTTCCGGCGAGCAGCGTAACCCCCGCACGCAAGAGCCGTTGTACGCTGATGACTCCGGCTTTGTATGTCAAGGGTATACATGGAGAAACAATTGATTCGATTGTCTTGTTCTGCGTTGTGATCTTCCCGATGTTCAGTGTCGGAGTGACGTATTGCCCCTGTCGTTTGATGCGTTGGACCATGTGCTTCGAGATCGGAATATCAAACGGCACATGTTGGATACCATCGGTCTTCGAGCGTATGGCTACCTCATATGAGGCATAGTCTTGGCAATGCGTCATGGCGACCTTACCCAAAGCATGTGTTGCCTTGACAAGCGCATCATGAGTAGCCTGGTTGAAGCCATCGCTTTCTGCAATCAGCTTTATATAATCTGATCCATTCCTGAAGACATTGGCTACAAATTCAGGAGCTTGAGACGGGGATTGCACAAAGCCTGTGGCGCCGAACACCTTTGCATGCGTACTGTTGGGTGCGACAGCACCTTCGCCGGCAGTGAAAAACGATGTCAGTCCGATTTGTTCCCGGAGCGCTGCGCATAACGTATAGTTACTGCAACCCATGTTCATGACACTCGTGATACCGTAACTTGCCAGAACCTCGAGGCTGTCCAATCGGGTCAGGTGAACATGGCTGTCGATCAATCCTGGGAGTAAAAACCCTCCTTCCCCATCGATTGTGTGCTGTGCGTGGCGGGTGTCGAAGGTTATGCGGTCCCCGTCGATGCCCACAGTAGTGGGTTCACTGAAGGCCCACCCGTTGAAGATCCGAACATTGCTGAGAATTGTCTTGCTTTGGTGTAGCACCGGCATGCTCTGCCTTCGGGCGCGAAGTCGTCTCAGCTGCGTCTCGACGTAGGATGCGTCTGTTTCGCGTCGTGCATGGTGACTGGAGAGACAACCATTGACCAACGTATGTAGTGAAGCTGTGAGTAACAAGAAGGAAGTCAAATGCATGATGAGATAAAGAACTAGAATGCCCAAGCTGTTGAAACTACCACGGGTATGCGAGCTTCGGTCTGAGTCTTATAACTGCTATCTAGGTATGGTACCCACATGGTTATGAACACCTCATTCGTGAGAGAGTGCGAAATACCAAGGATTCTGTCATGTTCTTGCTGCGGTATCTTGCACTAGTGTGATGCATGGATGTACGTACGAAGCAGCCAATCAGATCATGCGAAAAAAATCTTCCCATTCCTCATCTGGAACATTAAAGTTAGGCGAGGTTCACCCATGCTCTTACCGCAAAGCCCTATCGCCGTCTTACGCAATCACAATACTTGCTGCGGCCATGCGGTTACGTAGGAAGCAGACATGTACCTACGAAGTAGCTAATCGGATTTGTTGGATACGAAAATTCAATTCTTATTAGGACACAAGCGCCGGAAACCTACGTAGGATTACTCCAATTCGACGGGTATCGGGACTCTACAAAGACCGATACCCTTATGAAAGTCTGGACGGAGCAATGATTTCAACAGCCTAGTAACATGACTGATTGAGGCATTGCGGGCGTTAGATTTGCTAGTCGGTGTGATGGATATAAATACCTCCACCCCAAGAATATATTCTTGACTGATCCTAATTTTCAAATACATTGGACCAACCATCGTCTCGCAGTTCCAGCGAACAGTTTCTGTCTTTCAATATGCTTGCGAGCTGCCCCGGTCAGTCGCTATACATAGCGTGTTGCGAATCTAGCTTACCTTTTCTTAGCACTTGCCGATCCAGCGCACACTGAGTGGTCATTGTGCCCTTCAATCCCAGCTGCAATCCTCTTCACGATCCTGTTTGCCCTCACTACTGTTGCACATATGTTGCAAGCTCTACACTATAAAAAGATATACTGCTGGGTCATAGTCGGATCTGCACTTGCTCAGACTATAAATTATGTTTGCCGGATCTTCAGCATCCAGAAACCCAACGATCTTGGTCCCTACGCAGCTTGGTTTGTTATAATTCTGGTAAGCTAATCTCACACCTACGTAATAGAATGAATACTGACCCTACTTAAGATTGCGCCGCTTTTTACAAATGCCTTCGTTTATATGGTAATGGGTGTGTATTGCTACCCTGCTCCAACACCACAACTTCATGGGAGACTAAAAATGGTTCGCGTTTGAACGAATCATGGAAACATCGAAACTTGGTGGTTTTTAGGCGGCTGTTCATAAGAAGCCCATCTGACGAGTAGCCCAGGACGGATGATGTGGAATTATATTCCCGACGCGAAAATTTATGGAGTCACTGCGTGGCGCTTCTCGACATACTTTGTGGTATTCGACATTATGTGAGATTGTGCTCAGCCATCGTTGAGATAGCTGAAATTAACCGTAATACAGCGCTCTCCTTATTCAGGTTGCTGGGGCATCCTCGAGCGGCGCTAGCAGACAAGCAAATCAACAAGTACTAAACGGTACGTTGCACCGAACAAGTGTAGACACTCACTAAAGATCTCTCCAGCAATACACATTTACATGGGGGGAGTGGCAGTGCAGCAGTTGTTTATTCTGATATTCTTCTTCTACGCCATCAAATTCCACCGAACAGTGCTTCGCCAAATTCTAGAAGGAATGGAGGACGCGTCTAGTGCATTGCCGTTGCTGTATGGAATATATGCAGTACTACTGCTCATCACAGTACGTTGGTTGGTCTTCTCGCAAGCACAAATACTGAAATCTTCAAAGATCAGAATCATATTTCGCCTAGTCGAGTACTCCCATGGATTCAAGAGCAACATCCCCAACCACGAGGCGTATCAATACGGTCTGGACTCCGTTCCAATGCTACTTGCTCTTGTCTTGCTCAACTTCCTCCATCCGGGTCGCATCATGCCTGGGAAAGATAGTGACCTTCCTAGTCGCAAAGAGAGAAAGGTGAAGGGTATTCGCAATAAAGGTGAAAAGATTAACGGGGGTTCTACCTTCACAGCGTGACTTGCGCCACGAGAGCACTTTACCAGCAAGATGACATTTCACGAAGATTCTACAACGCATACCACAGCTACAAGCAAAACTTACAATACATACTGTCAAAAGTAACTGAACAGTAAAGACAGTCTACTTTGTATAACAAAACCAGGGAACAGTCGTGAACCTCACCAGAACCTTCCTGCCGAGCGGAACTGTATTTATCCAGGTCTTCGTTCAAGAGGGGAAAGGCCAGCAAATCAAATTAAAACTCGAGAATGATTGCATACTACCATTCAATTATTTCCTGAGTCGTTTGCTGATTTGTAACATGCTTGTATCTTGGCCGATCAAAAGTCAGAGTTGCCCTATGCTCGACGGGATCGAATATCGGCGATATGTTTGATAGACGACTCGAGCCTGGGACATCCTCACAACTTCTTACGTTCTCCAATCCGGACTCTTCAATACTCAGAACTCTTTCGGCAACTTTGGAAGTTGAAAAGGCATTCCAATCCCCCTCTATCCGACCGCAATCTTGCAGAATACAAATTATCCTCCTGCGGGTGATGGGATGTCTACAGCGACAAAAAACCTGACCAATTTCAGAATCAGTAGAATTACGGTGTGGCTTTAACCGCTATAGGTGCGATCTCCAAGAGCGGTTAATGTGTTCAACAATAGATTTACCTCGAACAAAAGTCTAACGATGGTCATGTCCATACAGTAGAGAGGTGTACCTGCAGTCATTTGTAGGTCAAGCTCAACAATGTCTTGAGCTAGGGCCACGACGTTCTGAAACAGGGGGCAAAACGCATCCCAGTCTCTTTCATTGTCAAACGTCGTTTGCGTAAGCACTGCCGCTTTAGACCCAAGTTCTTTTAGGATGCGTATAGTGGAAATGCCTTTTCTTTTTGTGACTGTCAGATGTTCCCCGCGGATGTTCAGGTAGACGTCGTATGCTGAAGACCATCTCGCTAGAATGCTCGTAGATTGCGCCTGCCAAGCTGCGGGACGTTCCGCAAGATGTATTCCGTGTGTGGGTTCCCAAAGAGCGCTTGTAGTACGAGAAGTTACATGCCAGCGAGATACCAGCGTTTTTCGCGCCTGCGATAAAGCCGGGAACATAGCTGGGATATATACCTCCTGTCTGCCAACCATCTTCGACCGTTGTGAGTTACGAAGTTGCGTAGGCTGGAAGGCTTACCTGGAATACTTGGAGGTCGAGACGCATGAACAACCTTTCAAGTTTCTTGATAGATATGTATGGTATCTGAGATACTCTTAAGGTATCGTGTTGATGAAGGCTGGTGTCCGCGTTGTACTCGACCCCACTCAGGATCTTCATGCCGCCCTGGATGTGTGTGATAGTGGCGCCGTATCTGCTTTGCATTGTCTACTGGGGGTGATCAGGAACGAAGCTGTTTTGTCAGACTGACTCACCTCAATGCATGCAAACAAAATACAACATATCAAACAGACGTCTATTGCCGGTTGGCCTTTCTGTGAGTTTGAATTGATAAGGAAGTTGATAGCCTGCCCATAATTGGTCAATGTAAAGCCTTCAGGGACTCTCTTCGCATAAACATGCAGAGCAGAATCGCTCTTCTGGTGAAGTCCTGCGTGCAGGGACCCGAGAGCGAGGATGGCGTGTCGAATTGAAGGTTCGCGGAGAGCCGCTTGGAACAGGCGCGTTTCCCAGAAATCGCTTTCAAAGAACCGGGATAACTGGGCCGCGGATTCCTGCTGAAAGAAGTAGAACACCCCGCGTTCATTCTCGGTGCCGCGGAATCCAACAGATGGAGCTTGACCCAACGCGTTTACAAACGCTACTTGCAAATCCGAAGGGTTATCGGTGTTTGGGCCGTAACCGTCACACTTTCTCCCCGTAGAAAGGCATGGATAACAAGAAGGACTGGCCTCATCACATTTGACTCGTCGTACTACCCAACTTGTCAATCGTGTTTCTGTATCTGGGCCTTGTACAACTGTCTTACTTCTAGCACACTATTAGCACTTTACATAGACACGAGCTTCTCAAGAACAATTCTTTAGCGAGCAGTAACAGCCTTAGAAGGGTACATACTTGCATGTTCGGCACCCGGTTCGGGTTTTTGGGCGATAGGCCCGTTTCCTCTGGCCTGGAACAACACGAGGCATCTACTACCGGTGTGGGACACCACCGGTACCAGGCGCAAGACGACTACGCTACGTGACTTGTTCTAGTCGACGCCTCGTGAAAAATCCGATACAGTCGCACTCCTAAGTAAGGAGTAAAAGAAATCAAACCGTATATTTCGATAAGATGATGTTAGAGAGCGGTAAGACCGGACAATCTGCGACGGAATAAACTATCCGGCTTACGCGTTCTCAAGAGAGTACTAACCCACATTAGGAAAACTTTTCCTAACTAATATAAGGAGGCGAATTAGGCCTACCTACCTCTAAGTGACTGCATGGAATTCCACTGCGTTTTAAAATTAGCGCAGGTTCTACTCTCTGTCCGTCGCGTTAGCGCGGGTTCTACACCTCTGTTCTCGCCTCTATTTTCCCCCCTGCTGTAATCTACCTTCTACTCTATTCTCGCCTCTATTTTCCTCTCTGCTGTAATCTACCTTCTACTCTGTTCTCGCCTCTTCTACCTACCTCTAAGCGACTGCACGGAATTCCACTACGTTTTAAAATTAGTGCAGGTTCTACTCTCTATTAGTCGCGTTAGCGCAGGTTCTACATGTAAGAGGCTACGCCATATTAAGCAGACTGCTCTAGTCACATGACGTACGACTTAGCGCCGACTAAAGCAGTAAAGCATAAGGCCTATAAGAGGCGAGTTGTACGCGTAAGAAGAACCTTTCTTCTCTTATCTTTCTTCTTCTGTACATAGGAGCAAATGCATACTCGTTAGCAGGCCTCTTTCCGCCCATAACATTAGAAGAAAGATCAACCTTACCTTACTCTTCTTCTCGCACGTGGCGAGTTAGAAGTAAGAGCGGCTACTTGTTGAGTGTTACAGGTTAGCAAGACCCTACTCGTACGATGGAAGCACGGGTGGACGACGATACGATGAACTGGGAAGAGCCAAGTGGAAGCAGGACGGACTTCCCCCCAGAAAGAAACCATGCGCTTGAAGTAGAGGAGCTTCAAGACCACGTACGACGACTACAGAGCGACCTAAACCGAGCAACCCAGGAACGACAGTCGTATGATATGCTGAGCCAGCAACTCCAGGCTCTGACTCAAATTGTCGAGGATCAGAGGAGGATGCTGAGTGTGCTGAGTCCAGGTGGGACCACCCCACCTGCCACGTCAACATCGGGCCGAATTCAAGAGCCCGTACGATACGAGAAGCCACGCCTACCAGATGTAGAGGTCTTTGAGAAGGGTAGTCACGAGGACTACACTCAGTGGAAGACACGCGTGCAAGCGAAGCTCTTTGCAGACCAACGAGCTTACCCAAGCGAGAGCGATCAAGTTCACTACGTGATCACTCGTACGAAAGGATGGGCCTTCACAGCCCTAAGGACGTACGTTACCGCATTGATGGAGAAAAGATCTAGCCCCTCCCTCCAGGATCTGTGGCAACAGCTAGATGGGTTCTTTATGGACCCCACGATTAAGGAGAAAGCAATGCAGTTCCTTCGTACGACGAAGCAAGGCAAAGGGGATCTTATCCACCACGTACAATCCTTTGATCTCAAGTTCCTAGAGGTCGGTCTAGATAGCGCTAGCGATGCGCAGAAGATTGATTACCTTAAGAACTCGTTGAACAAGAGACTACTACGTTACCAAGTAGGTTATCAACCTCCTGCTGGGGAGACGTACGAGCAGTTCGTTCAAAGAATGCGTGTCACTTGGGAGAATCTGAAAGCTGTGGATCAGTCCTCTCTTAATTACACACCCCGTACGACCTCACCCCCACGTACCCATCACCACAATGACGCGATGGATTGGACTCCTACCGTAGCGGCGTTCCAGCCTCGTACGAAGAGAGAATTCTGGGGAACACAGGCCCAGGTTCAGGAAAGAAGAGAGCGAGGAGACTGTTTGAGATGTGGGCACCAAGGCCACAGAGTCGCTCAGTGCCAGGCTAAGATTGGAAAGCGACCCGCTCGTACAGAAGAAAAAGGAGCTACAGTTGCTGCAGTCGCAGCAGCTACTCCTACAAGAATAGATACCGACTCGGAGGAGTCGGGAAAAGAAGAGCCCTAGCTCAAAGACGCAAGCTAGGGCTAAGCACAGTGAAGCTCCTTCAGGCCGTACGATCTCCTCAGAAGATTCTGTCCCAGCTAGCAGCAACCCCCCCTATGTCAATAGATGTCACAATAAATGGCCTTGAACACGCCACCGCTATGGTTGACAATGGTTGTTGCACTTATGGGATTGTAACTGAGAAGCTTGTACGATTAAAGGGCTTACCGCGCATAGAGATACCCCGAATCCAGATTGATGGGGTGAACGAGCAGAAGAGCTCTGTTAACGCTATTACAGAGTTTGACTTGGACGTTGGAGGATTGAAACAACGCGCTGCGGCATACATTGTTTCTACGACGTACGATTATGACATGATTCTTGGGAAGTCATGGCTGGAACGAGTTGGTGGAATCATTGATTCTAGCCAGCACACGTTAAGGCTGCCTCAATACGGTATCACCGTACGCAGTACAGAGTCACAGAAGGGGAAGACAGACTTCTCCCTAATCTCTGCTGCAGCCTTCCAACTACACGTACGACGAAATCGGCGAGAGAAGAATAAGGTGCAGATATTTGCAGCAAGCCTTCGCGACATCGAGAAAGCCCTCCAGATCAAGACCCCCTTGACAGCAGAGCAAATCCGCCAGCAACTTCCGGAATACCTGCAGTCGTACGTACACCTCTTCCAACCAAAGGAGGGAGAGGACCTTCCACCCTTACGAGGGCCCGAGGTAGACCACCAACTGGAGCTAGAACAAGAGAATGGCAAAGACCCAAAGATTCCGTACGGGCCTCTCTACAGCATGTCAAGAGATGAACTGTTAGTACTACGGAAGACACTGCATGAGCTCCTGGACAAAGGATTCATACGAGCGAGCAATTCTCCTGCAGCGTCACCAGTTCTATTCGTACGGAAGCCAGGCGGCGGGTTGCGATTCTGTGTTGACTACAGAGCGTTAAATGCTATTACCAAGAAGGATCGATACCCACTGCCTCTTATTAAGGAAACCCTGCACCAGATTGGACGGGCTAAGTGGTACACCAAGCTTGATGTAACAGCTGCCTTCCACAAGATAAGAATCACAGAGGGGCAGGAGTGGATGACAGCCTTCCGGACGAGATTTGGCTCGTACGAATGGCTAGTAACCCCCTTTGGCCTTGCAAACGCTCCAAGCACGTTCCAGCGCTACGTAAACTGGGTTCTGAGAGACTTCCTGGATGAATTCGCCTCAGCGTACCTTGATGACATTATTATCTTCACGGATGGACCACTATCCCAGCACCACAGCCACGTACGGGCGGTGTTGGACAGACTTAAGACAGCTGGACTACAATTAGAGTTGAAGAAGTGTGAATTCGACGTCCAGCGTACAAAATACTTAGGATTTATTGTAGAAGCAGGGAAGGGCGTGTCTATGGACCCAGAGAAGGTACAGGCTATCCAAGACTGGAATTCGCCTACCACAGTTAAAGGCGTACGAGGATTCCTAGGATTTGCGAACTTCTACAGGAAGTTCATCCCCCACTTCGCACGACTGTCTGAACCACTAGTCCAACTTACACGCAAGGACGCTAAGTTTGTATGGGGAACAGAGCAAGAGAGAAGCTTCCGTACAATTAAGGAAGCCTTCCTATCTGACGAGATTCTCGTACCCTTCGACCCAGAGCTGCCTACAGTTCTAGAATGCGACTCTTCTGGACACGCACTAGGAGGTACTCTTTCTCAAAGAGGCCCAAACGGCGTACTTCGTACGGTTGCCTACCTATCACGCAAGTTCCTTGCTCATGAATGCAACTACCCAATCCACGACAAGGAGCTCCTAGCTGTAATCTGCTGTTTGAAGGAATGGGACGCCGAACTCCGAGGCGTACGAGAATTCGAGGTTATCACGGATCACAAGAACCTTGAATACTTCACTAAGAAGCAAAAGATGACAGAGCGCCACGTACGATGGTCAGTCGAGCTGTCAAGGTTTGGGAATATGAAGATTAGGTACAGGCCAGGAAAGGAGAACGTACGGGCCGACGCCCTCTCTAGACGGGACCAAGACATGCCACAGGACGAGGATGACGATAGAATCGCAAGCAGAGAGTTTGTGATGCTAACTCCAGCTTACCAACAAGACGGCGTACGAGTTGCTGCATCACTCCCCCTAGTTACACCAATAGTCTCGGATACACTGCCCCAGCCACCAAATGAACAAGAGTTGATACAGAACCACTGGGCCACAGCAGTAGCTAAGGACGACCTTTATCAAGAAGTGCTCCAGTCCGTACAGAAGGGGCAACGCTCACTGTCTACGACTAGGAAGATAGCTGTGTCCCTAGGAGACTGCGCAATTAACTCGGACAACCGCCTTACATGGAGAACACGAACCTGGGTACCTGAATCAGAACCACTCCGTACAGGCATAATCCAGATAGCCCACCTATCCTTGCAAACAGGCCACCCAGGTCGAGAAGAGACATACAGGATTGTAGCAAGAGAATGGTACTGGCCGAAGATGAGCGACGATATTAGACGCTTTGTACGGAACTGCGAGCTTTGCAGGAAAAGCACCCCGTGGAGAGATGGAAGACATGGTTACCTCCGCCCTCTGCCAGTCCCAAGTCGTACGTGGCAGCACTTGACGGTAGACTTTATTACAGGGCTCCCCCTTTCAGAAGGGAAGTCAAACCTAATGGTAGTGAAAGACCGCCTTAGCAAAGCTGCAATCTTAATACCTATGCAGAAGATAGAGAGCCAGGACGTAGCCTGGGCCTTCGTACGAGAAGTATACCGTCACCACAGCCTTCCTCTCTCTATTACGTCTGATAGAGGCCCCCAGTTCGCAAGCGCTATGTGGGGAGATGTCTGTAGGTTGTTAGGCATAAGAAGGAATCTGTCTACAGCCTACCACCCACAGACTGATGGTACGACTGAGAGAGCAAACAGCGATATCGAGGTAGTCGTACGGGTGTTTTGCAACAATGACCAAGACAACTGGGCCACGCTATGCCCGATCCTCGAGCTAATGCTCAACTCCCGCACGAACACGTCTACTGGTGTCTCCCCCTTCTTCCTACAACATGGTTACCACAACACGCCCTTCTCCCAACAGGGAGAACAGGAACGTGCGGACAGTAGCGAGACAGCTAAGAAGCTCACACATGAGAAGGCTAAAGACATCGTCCAAACAATCACCTCCGCCGCAGAGTGGGCAATCGCAGCCATGTCGTACGCACAGCAAGAACAGGAAAGGCAGGCAAACAAGTCTAGGAAACCTGCCCCTACTTACAAAGTCGGAGATTGGGTTTGGCTCGACCTACGAGACGTACGCACCACAAGAGCCAGCAAGAAGCTAGACTGGAAGAGCGAGAAGTACCAAGTGGCACGCGTACGAGACCCATACTGGGTAGAACTAGCTGTCCCATGGGAAACCAAGTCCTACCATGTAGATAAGATTAGACCAGCTGCTACTGATCCTCTACCCTCACAACAGACCAACGATCTAAACCCTGCAGCAGTTGTCGTACGAGACAAAGACGAACAAGAGGAACATCTCGAATGGCAGGTAGAGAGCATCACAAGTGAGAGAACACGTCGAGGAACTAAGCAATATCTCGTGAAATGGGTTGGATTTCAAGAAGCTACATGGGAACCAGAAAGAAATCTGGCTAACACCGCTGCCCTACAGTCCTGGCTGACTCGTACACAAGCCGTACGGTCGCCCTCTGGTTCTCTTCAGAGAAGACAGAACCGCCAGCAGCGAAAACTTAGTCGTCCGCATCAACGAACTCCTCCTCAGCAGAGGGAGCACGAATCGCCCGACCACCCGTACGAGGACGAGGACCAGGAAGAGCTCCTCCTCCGCCATTAGGCGCTCCTTGACCAACAAGACCACAGCGCGCACCATGCTCAGTCCAGACGCAGTTGGAACAGGCACCATTCCACTCTCCAGGAATGGAGACACAACCAGCGAAGGCAGTGAAGGCCCTAGCACCACGTACGGCATGGGCGCAGTTGTTGGAGCAGCCGGCAGGGTTGAGGACACCACGGGTATGGATGACGAAAGCCTTGACGTACGAGTCGCGTCCAGTAAGGATTTGGCGAGCATGGATAGTGCTGCGAGCGACGATAGGGGAGTACTCGCTGTTGCCTGGACCCCAATAGGCGTCGTACGGTGAGTTCTGGGCAGGACGGAGGAAGAACTCGGCGACACGGCGGATAGGAGCCTGTCAGAAGGTTAGCAAGGTAAAAGAGGAGTTAAGAGAAACGTACGGAGGCCATCGCAAGCACACGACGAAGCTCATTAGCAACCTCCCTGTCAAGGATATACCAGACAGAGTAGTCGTTCATGTTGATACCGCCTTGTACGTTGACAACCGCAATCGCAGCGTTGGGATAGTTGCGAGTGAGCAGGCGATGGGCAATGTTCTGGAGGTCGGTCGCAGCGTTGGCGTACGAGCTATTGGCCTGACCGCCAGTGGCGAAAGCAAGGTGGTTGGAACCATTGGCGGCCCAGATACCACGAGCAGGAGCAGCCATTGTTGAGATATCGCACGAGAGGTCTTGACAAGAAGCAGAGAAGTTAGTATAAGAAAGGAAACAGTTAAGAGAGGGACGCCAGCCTTATATACCCAGGAGAGGGCGCCAAAACCCTCTCTCACCACGAGAAGCGGTCAAACGACGATGGCCAGATCCGTACAAGAGGCCCCATTCACTGTTGGAGCGGTCAAACAACGATCAATATACACGTACGGAAGTCGGATTTACTACAGACTCTGACGTCATGTCGCAAACACTCTCTCACAACAACGCGTCACGTACAATTCTTAGGAGGGGGGTATTGTAAGAGGCTACGCCATATTAAGCAGACTGCTCTAGTCACATGACGTACGACTTAGCGCCGACTAAAGCAGTAAAGCATAAGGCCTATAAGAGGCGAGTTGTACGCGTAAGAAGAACCTTTCTTCTCTTATCTTTCTTCTTCTGTACATAGGAGCAAATGCATACTCGTTAGCAGGCCTCTTTCCGCCCATAACACTACACTTCTATTCTTGCCTCTCTTTTCTCTCTCTACTACAACACTCTCTACTCTGTTCTTACCTCTTCTACTTTCTCTACTACCTCTCTACTACCTTACTACTACCTTACTACTATCTTACTATATGCTATAAAGCTCTCTACACTCTCTTCTATAATATTAACACTTATTATCTACTTCTATAAATATAGTTACCTCTTTTATACTACTTATAAGAGTGTTATTATATTTTAAAAGCTTAACGCCTATTTTACCTATACTTATTATATTTACGCCTACCTACGTAAGCCTACTATTATAGCGTTTTAAATAGTAGCTATTACGTAAATATATAATAATATTTAGCCTCTACCTAATAGAAGCCTACCCGAGAGGACGTTCTTAGGCCCACTAGCTCTAAGCGAATTTTGGTGAGAGCGATAAGGCTAATAAGAAACAGAGGGGGTAGAACCAAGAGGGTGGCCCTAAGCAGTTAGGGTTAGCCATCCGAAGTGATATTAGATATTCTGAAGAGGCTATTTTATGCAGAATTACTGTGCGATTCCAAATCTGCCCTCAGTTTATCTGTACCTAGTTGGGATGAAAAGTTATGTGGGCGCAAAGGTAGAGGCTTGGTTTTAATGTTCCTCACGTGACTGCACGCCGCACAGCCACAGCAGAAAGATTCTAGCCACACTATTTTGTTTAGAATTGCGGCGCAAATCTAACGCTACGCCTCGCTTAGCTCTAGCGCGTAAGATAAGCGAGTTATTACGCAAACAAAGTAATAATATAAGAAAACAACGCTACACTTAGTAATAATAAGTAATAGAAGAGTTTGTAATAAACTATATTATAGAGAAACATACTATAATTTCAATAGTGTACTCTGCTTAGTAATAGCTAGTCTAGTTCTTAAGATATATATAAACGAATATGTTTTAAAGTTAGGTTAGTAAAAAACCCGTAGACCTATAGCTACTAAGTATATTAGGTTTATAACTTTTGCTATTAAATTCTATAAAATGTAGTCTATACGTCTGTAAATTACAGCACTAGCCTTGTAGGTTAAGCTAACTCTAGAAGCTTACTTGTCACAAGACGCTACGAGCACGTGTTTAAGAGCTTACAAGAAGCGTTAATTGTAGCTACGTATAATATCTAGTGTAATACAAGACGTTGCGTAAGGAACAGAACAGAATGCAAAGCGGTGAAAGATATAGCTAGGGCCGTGCGCGGCGCTCAGGCCTTAGCTGGCCAATTAACAGATTTCGGGTGGACTGGCGAGCCACCCGAAATCTGTGCGTTCAGGTGTTAGGGGAACCACGGTGGTTACCGTAACAGTACCCCCCTCTTACTCTTGAGCTCCTGTGAGTAGAGATCATGTCTCTTACTCTTGCATTACTTCGGGTGGCTCCAAGATGTCAGAAAACCTCTTATGGAAACCAGCTACGGCTGCGTTATCCTTCAGGTCTGCAGCGGGTTCCCAGGTCATCTCGTCATAGCCTGTCCATTTAACGTAGTATTCATGTCGTCTACGACGCTTATTGTAACGGAGGTCTTCGATACTTTCTACAAAGTATTCTTCTTCGTTGTCTACAACAACAGGTTCGGGCGGTAGGACAAGTTGTCCTGGCAGGTACTCCTGTTTTGGCGCAGCAGGCCGGAGTAAGGACACATGAAATACTGGGTGTATCTTCATGGAATCGGGCAGTTCGAGACGGTACGCGTGGGAAGAGATCTTTTTAGCTACTCGGTACGGGCCTAGATTCTTCCAATCAAGCTTCTTAGATGCCCGTTGCGTTCGGATGTTACGCGCGTCTAACCATACCTCGTCGCCAATTTCGTATGTTGGCGCAGGTAGGCGTTTGCGGTTCGCGTACTCTTGCTGTAGGGCTTGAGCCCATGTCATTTCTTCACGGATGAACTCAGTAATGTCGCGCATCTTATCCACCATCGCGTTCACCTCACGAGCTTGGAGAGCTTGGTAGGCGGGACGTGTCTTGTTGGTAGGCGGCTCGAAGCCCATTCGGGGATTCTGACCGTAGCAGGCCATCATCGGGGTTACTCCAGTAGACTCAGAGACGGTATTATTGGCTTCGAACTGAGCGGTGGGGAGCCATTGAACCCAATCGTCTTGTTGATAGTTCGTATACGCGCGTAGGACTTGTTCCATCGCAGCGTTAGCGTTCTCTGTTTGTCCATCTGTCTCAGGATGGTAGCCGGTTGAGAAGCGCGGGTCTATCCTTAGTTGAGCACACAGCTCATCATGGAAAGCAGATACGAACTGTCTGCCACGGTCCGAGACTATCGTATCAGGGAGGCCATGATTACACCAGACGTAGCGCAGGAACATACGTGCTACGTCGGAAGCCTCCATCTTATCGCAGGGGATCATGTATCGGTACTTAGACAGGCGGTCTACTACGACCATGATGTTCTTGCATCCTTCGGATTCTGGCAGGTGAACGACGAAGTCGACAGAGACGTCTGCCCAACGTCGTTCGGGTACGGGTAGCGGCTTCAGCAGGCCGTGGTACTTCTCACGAGAAGCCTTCGAACGTCGGCAGACGTGGCAGCAAGAAACATAACGGCGAACGGTCTCAAACAGTCGGGGCCAGTAGTATTCCCGCTGGATTAGTTCAAGTGTTTTCCCTCGGCCAGGGTGGCCTCCTGATGGGGAATCGTGGACTGTTCGCAGGATCTTGATCTTAAGTTCGTCGCTGTCAGGTATCACTAACTTGTTGCGATAGTAGAGGCGACCCTCACGGTCTTCGCAGTCACCAAGTGTAACTGTCTTAGACCGTCGTGCGCCGTCGCGCAGCAGCTTCAGCGTTTCTCGAATAAACAGGTCTTCAGGTAGCCCATCGCCTGTAGGACGGTACTCATCGTCGATGATCTGCTGGATAGATCTATCTGTCTCTACCAGTCTAATTGCTACGGGTTCTCGAAACAGGTCAGGACGCAGTAGGGTCTGTTTCCGAGCTTGTCTCGCTTCCTCCTGAGCAAGCTGGTCCTGAGAGCGACGGGTAAGAGCGTCAGGCTTCTCACCGTGCTTGCCGGGTCGGTATGTAATCGTAAACTGGAATCGTGATAGGTATTCAGACCAGCGGGCTTGACGGTGGCTCAGTTGCTTCGTAGTGGCGAAGTACTGCAGGTTCTTATGGTCGCTGAGCACGTCGATTGGGAAGGCAGCGCCTTCTAATTCTGGTCTCCACTGTTCGAAACAGCGAACAATAGCAAGTAGCTCCTTGTCGTAGATCTCGTAGTTGTTCTCAGCGGGGTTCATTCTTTTCGAGTAGTACGCGACCGGACGGAGGACGCCGTCAGGTCCAGATTGGGACAGCACTCCTGCTGTAACATAGTCGGAAGCGTCGGCTTCAATAACAATTGGCAGGTCTGGGTCGAAGTGTCGTAATATTGGTGCAGTAGTGAAGGCATGCTTCAAAGCATCAAAAGCCTTCTGGCAGTCGTCATTGAAGAGGAACTTAGTATCCTTCTTAGTCAGCGCTACTAGCGGAGCAGCTAGGTAGGAGAAACCGTCTATAAACCGTCGGTAGAAGTTTGCGAAGCCTAGAAATGCTCTGATGTCCTTAACGTTGTTTGGGTACTCCCAATTTACAATAGCTTGCACCTTCTTCGGATCCATTTGTATTCCGTCTACTCCAACTACGTAGCCAAGGTAAGTCACCTCAGTCTGGTGAAACTCGCATTTGTCTACGTCTAGTTGGAGTCCGGCTTCTCGAAGGGCGTTTAGAACAGATCGTACATGCTCCTTATGTTCATGGAGATTCTCACTGTAAATCAGGATATCGTCGAGGTAGGCCGTGCAGAAGACGTCTAGGAACGGGCGTAGTACATCGTTCACGAAGTGTTGGAACGTGCTCGGCGCATTAGCTAGTCCAAAGGGCATCACTAGGTATTCGAACAACCCATATCGAGTGCGGAAGGCTGTTAGCCATTCGTCTCCTTCAGCAATTCTCAATCGGTTGAAGGCAGCAATAATATCGAGCTTCGTGTAATACTTGGCCTTGCTCAGTCGGCTCAAGGTCTCTTGGATCAACGGGATTGGGTAACGGTTCTTAACAGTGGCGGCGTTTAAGGCACGGTAATCGACGCAGAAGCGTAGTCCGCCGCCGGGTTTCTTAACAAAGATAACAGGGGAGGCGACTGGGGAGGAGCTTGCGCGAATGAATCCCTTCGACAGGTGATCTTCGAGGTACTTGCGCAACACTTTGAGTTCGTTCTGAGACATGCCATACAGTGGGCCGAACCCGTGCTGTTTGCCGGGTATTAGTTTGATCTTGTGGTCGTAAGGCCGTCGTACAGGCAGCTTATCAGACTCTTCTCGTGAAAAGACGTCTATCAGGTCATGATACTCCTGAGGGACTTTCGTGAGTGGATCGGTGTGCTTCTTCTCAGTTAGTGCCTTGTCAATGTCGGCAATGCTAACAGCACAGATTTCATAGCCTCTTTTGCGTGCTAGGCTCATAAACGGAGCAGCACCTATACAGTAGATGTCGAGTTCTGGCTGCAACTTCGACGAGTCGTTCTGCTCGTCTGTTGGCTGGGCACTATCAGGGTCGGGTACAGGTTCGGGTACAAGTTCGTTCAACTGGCGCTTCATCTTAGGTAGCCAGTGGTCGTGCCGTTGTCGTGGCACATGCTTAAGTTTTGGGTTTTGAGGGTAGGCTTCATCATGCCTGTTGTTGCTCCACTGTACCTCAGGAGAGAGAACAGGAGTTCTAGTAGTTCTAAGACAACGTTCTTTACATCGTTGAGCGGTGAAGATTAGTCTTTCCTTGTCGTAGTCTAGGTTTACTCGGTGCTTGTTCATCCAGGGTTGGCCAAGTATTAAATTATGACGGCCGGTGTTCGTGACGTAGAGTCGTATAGATTCGTTGTGATTGTTGTGTTGTAGCTTCAGGGTGACAGTGTGAGACACTTCTCCACCGTCGAGTATAGTTCCAGTAAATCCAGTCGGGTAAATAACGTAGGGCAGCGGGTCTTGACGTAGTTTTAGGTTGCGCGCGAGGTCTCTGTGAATGTATCCAATACCAGTAGCTCCAGTGTCAACTAAGGCTTTAAGGTTACTCTTAACACCGCCTTGTTGAACCGTACAAGGTATTGTAATACAACGTTTCCAGGTATCAGTCTGAGATTCAGACCAGAGTTCAGCAGAGATTCGGTGGGTGCGCAGTCCCGGGGAGCGACTTATCCTCGGGACGAGGCTTTTCCCTTCTGGGATCGGTTACGAGAACGTCGTCCTCGGGATCGCGAAGGTCGCGAGGATCCTGACGAGACAGAACTAGTAGACTGGGTACGGTCGTGGTCACGCGCGCTATAGGATCGGATATGCTGAGTAGGTAGGGGAGCGCTGCAATCCTTAGAGATGTGACCTTTCTGGTTGCACTTAAAGCAGCGGCCTTCCTTAATCCTCTTCTGTCGTTCGGAGGAACCAGCGGGGGCGTATGCTGATGCGTCTATCTCCATTGCGTCGGGGTGGGTTACAGGGTAGCGTCGTGGGCGGTCTGGTAGGAAACGGAGGTTATTATCGTACGTGGATATCAGGTTAGCGTAATCGTTAAGGTCGCTAGGCAAGGCTTCTCCAACCATTGCACGTTGAAGTTCGTGGGATAGAGAGTTCCGGAGGGACGCGATCAGGCCAATCTCATTTAACCCAGTGTCAGCAGCTAGTCGTCGGAATTCGGCGAAGTGGGAGGTGAAGCTGCGCTTTCCTTGACGGAGTCCGCTTAATCGACTAAGAGCTGTCAGCTCCTTGTTTGGGTCTCCGTAGGTAGCTTCAAGAAAGGTAACAAGCTGGTCTACATTATGGATATCCTTGTCCATAAGCGGGTCGATAAGAGCTACTGCGTCCTTCTCAAGTCTAGAGTGAGCGTATAGCAGGCGGGATCTTTCGTTCGGGTATCGGTCTGCGTTTCCCTCGAGCTTGTACCTAAGCTTGCGGACGAAGGCAGGGAGGTCCTTTCGTCGGCCATTGAACAGAGGCGGGTCAGGCAGACGGTCGGTTCGGGGAAGGTCCTTCAGGTTCGCGTTGGGCGGCGTCGCAGGATTCGAGCCAATTCCAGATAGCTCTTCTAGACGAACTTGATCTCCCTCAGCGCTGGTTCGAGTAATGGCTGGGGTAGCAGCAGGAGCAGACCTAGTCTTAATAGACTCAAGCTCTTGGCGAAGCTCTAGAATCTGTTGAGAGTGTCGGTTTTCTTGTTCAGCTAGATTGGCAAGTAGTGCTTCGTTGCTAGCTTTTAATGCAGCGGAATCAGCTTGGATAGCATTTAGCTGATTCAGGATCAATTGCAACGCGTCAGGTTGCCCTTGAGTAGTCATAGTGGTGTGACGCAACGTAATGTCACAAGACGCTACGAGCACGTGTTTAAGAGCTTACAAGAAGCGTTAATTGTAGCTACGTATAATATCTAGTGTAATACAAGACGTTGCGTAAGGAACAGAACAGAATGCAAAGCGGTGAAAGATATAGCTAGGGCCGTGCGCGGCGCTCAGGCCTTAGCTGGCCAATTAACAGATTTCGGGTGGACTGGCGAGCCACCCGAAATCTGTGCGTTCAGGTGTTAGGGGAACCACGGTGGTTACCGTAACATTACTTAATAGCTTAAGCCTACTCTAGAAGCTTATTTAATAGCTTAAGCTAACTCTAGAATCTAACTTAATAGCTTAAGCTAACTCTAGAATCTAACTTAATAGCTTAAGCTAACTCTAGAATCTAACTTAATAGCTTAAGCTAACTCTAGAATCTAACTTAATAGCTTAAGCACTACAAATTCTAGACTATATTTCTACTATATTATAGACAAAAACAATATTATTAATAGTATACTTATAGTTTATACTTATGTTTCTAAAATAAAGCTCTAACGTTATATACCTATAACTTCTTAGGTATTAGTAGGTAATATTTAGATTTTATCTCTATAAGAACCTAAGTGTTTCTATACATAAATTAATAGAGTTATAATAGTTTAGTATACCTAGAATTACCTATCTAGTTATATTATTACTATCTGCACTAGTAAATTTAGCTAACTAGTATTATCTATTAAGTCTAGAACTACTTAAAAATCCTACTAAGTATTCTATCTAGAGGCGAGCAGATCTACAAATATCTAATTAACAAGGTTAGATTCTTTAATAGACTCTAGCAAGAGTTCTATTAGTAGAGACTTCTCTTTTATATAACTAGTAAAGAGCAGTTCTATAACTTTTACTATATCTATAGTATTACTATTATAGGTTACTACTATATTTATCTAGTTCTATAGACGTCTAATTAGTCTCTACTTAATAAATAAATTTAGCACTCTACCTCTTAGAAGTAAAGTAAAGATCTCTACTCTAAATTTCTCTTATAGTATAAACTACTATTTTCTATACTCTAACTATCTATTCTATATATAATACTAGGCGAAATAATCTTTATTTAAGCTAGTAGAAAGTAGAACACTACTAATCTTAGTAAATAGCTATTCTTGCGCTACTATTGCTACCTTCTACTCTTATATACTTTTTAATTTAATTCTACTACGCAAAAGATATTCTAGATATCTATATTTAGCGTAGAGCGTTAATATAATCTAGCGATACTATATATTACTAAGTATATCTACAGTTTCGCTTCTCTATATAGTTGTAATTAACCTTTAGAATTCTTTAACTTTACTAGCAGTTAGCGCGTTAGTTAATATTTAACCTACGTTAGTCTAGAATAATACTAGCTAGTTGTTTTGTATATTAGAAACTAAATCTATATTATTACTTAGCCTAAAGGTTATATCTTTTATAATATTATATATAGTTACTTCTATAGTCGCGAATAAATAGAAACCTTTCTAATATAACTACCTCTATGTATACAAAACTACCTTCTACTCTTATAAATAGTTAAGTATAGTAACTATCTTTATATAGTTAATTATTTTAGCTACCTTACTAATACCTATACGCTTAAAAGTTTTAGTAGTATTTTAGTACTTTAGATTATAATTAGAATACATAATCTTATTTATTTTTATAGTAACTATATTCTAGAAATTTACTACTATTTCTAATAGCGCATAATTAAGTTAGTTCTTTAGGCGCTTATTTACTTATTTAGTAGTTATTTTCTTACGTACGCGCTTTAAGAGACGCTTACTATTTTTATTAGTTAGATTAGTAGAAGCGCGTTATATATCTACTTAAGAATTATTATAAACCTACTAAATATACTTTAAGAGTTAGTGCTTACTAACTTATTAATAAATCTAGTAGATTATATTATCTAGAGAGCGTGCGAGAAAGACCTAACCAATATGAGGCGCGGTTCGGACCCCGACCCGCGCTACAATAGGCTTAGCGTTAGGGTTACGTGTCCCGATTAAGCGATTTGCACCCCCCGAACCGCGAATTCCGACCCCCCCGAACCATTACGCTACAGCGGTTATCAGCACTACATTCGCATACAAAAGTTTCTCGCGCATACTTAACAAGCGTGTCTGCAAAGTTTCTACTTGTTGCAGGTAGATTTACATTGTGGGATCTAGCTTAGGGTTAGGGTTATCTAACAATAGAGCTGCCCGTCTGGAACACTCGCGCGCCCGCATCGCAGAACGCAGAGAGCAGCAACAGCAGCCCGCCCGTACGCAGCAAGCTGCAGGCAGTTTCGCTAGACAACTGTGCTGATATTCTCTGCTTTTTAGCTGATTTTTGTGTGCTAGTCTGCAAGTGTTATGGGCGGAAAGAGGCCTGCTAACGAGTATGCATTTGCTCCTATGTACAGAAGAAGAAAGATAAGAGAAGAAAGGTTCTTCTTACGCGTACAACTCGCCTCTTATAGGCCTTATGCTTTACTGCTTTAGTCGGCGCTAAGTCGTACGTCATGTGACTAGAGCAGTCTGCTTAATATGGCGTAGCCTCTTACAGCAAGCAGCACTGCAGCGGCGTAGTTAATTTAGACAAACATCTCTTAGAGCGACACGCGACGCCCGCTAATGTGCGAAAGGAGATTCTTCAGCGATTTGCGCGTTGCGAGAGGTTAGATCCGAAGGATGTTAAGCTTCCCGAGCAACCCGCTCAACCGATTAAAGAGCTAGGGACGCCGCTGGATGGGCTCTGTTGCAAGACATGCTCTTTTCTTACAGTAGACAAGAGCGTGTTGCGGAAACACTTGAAAAAAAATCACCAACAAGCATGGAAGGGAGAGAAGAGCGAGCTGTTCGATTCTGTCAAAGTTCAGACGTTTTTCCGTGGTGGGGGGTTGCAGAAATATTTTGTTGTCGATTTGGGCATTGGGGAAAATGGAGAAAAACTCGATCAAGATCAGGTCGTTCAGCAGCAACTCAGCGGATGGCAGACCGTGCGACAGCAGCTTGAAGAAGACATGCAAGTGATGGCCGAGGCTGCAAAGACGGACAAAACTGGCTGGTTTAAGAGAACCGGGTGGTTGTCGTTTCTGCAGGGCCGAAATCTGGCTCATCTAGGCTATCAAGCCCGCTTGCCCGACCGAAACGAAGCAAAGCTGCAGCTGGCTGCTAAGCTAACAGAAGAACTAATTGAAAAATCCGTTCGTGGCTTGGCAACGCTTCCACAGGAAACACGACGCTGGCTTCGTAGTGCGCAGCAGACGGAAATCGATCAACGGCCGCTAGCGCGACTGCAGAACCCCGAGAGTCAGGCAACGTACACTAGCTACATGGTCCGATTTGTCTGCTTCTATCTCCGCATCGTTGCAGACGAAGAGCGTCGAGTAGATGAATATGTAGCACAGCGGGATCAAGCTGTTGGCGTGGACAGTGCAAGCGACGAGGATGCTGGCACAGAGAGCGAGTACGACGACAGCGACATGGAAGGCACTGTCGACAGCAACGACAACGACGGTGTTGTGCTACCGCGGCAACCGCGTCGCGTTGTACAGGCTGACAAGATGAAGGATGCGCGCGAGCTGTTCACGTGGAAGGACAATCAGAAGGCGCTAGCAATCCAGCTATGGCTTACGCTGGGTAACCGCGACGCAGCTGCTCAGACAAACGCGCTGCTTGACTCGCTAGCTTCGTTTATTCTCACAGGCTATGGCAGCGATGAGTTTTCGAGTGGTCTGGTGCAGTATCTGGCTGTGCTGGGCATTGACACGCAGACAAACCGCTTGCGTACAGCAAAGAACTTCTCGTACATGCTTGCTGGCGTGGTCTACTGCGTTCGCGTACTAGCAGCGGAAAAGATTCTGCCCGCAGCCGAGCGCGACGATCAGACGGAAGAAGACCGCGAGCGATTCTTAGAGATGCGCAAGCAGTATCTAGCGGATGGCTCGTATAGTCCGACGAGCATTATGCTTAGTCTTCTTGCGTATGGCAAGCACGCAGCGCTGAACGAGGGCAATGCTGGCAACGCATACTGGTCCCCCGACAAGAAGGTGTTTTATCTGAGTGGCCGGCCGATTGTGATAGAGCGTTTCCGCGCAATGGCGCAGAGCATGGAAGCGGAGGTAGAGGACACGTTTTGGCAGATGTGCTGGGTTGATCGTATAGCTGACCGCTTTACGGTGGATCTGGCGCAGATTCAAGACGACGTTACATTTACGACTCGGGGCAGGTCGTTTGTTACTACCCCGGGTAACCGTCTGTTGGATGGGCTGGCTTGGATGCTTAAAAGGGCGCGGAGCACAGAGAGCGGCATGCGGCTACAGACGTCTAACGGCCGGTGGAGAAGTAAAAAGGTGCGGGAGTATCTACGGGAGGTAGATCGCTTCTTAGCGCTACTGCTAGGCTGTGTGCACATGGAATCGGGACAGCCGGCTCGAGGCTCTGAGATTATCACGATGCGGCACCGCAATGGGCTGCTACAGGACCGCAATGTTTTTGTTGTAGACGGTGCTGTTATGACTGTCGTGCGGTATCACAAGTCACAGTCTCAGTGGGACAAGCCGAAGGTGGTTCCGCGCTTTCTGCCGCCGCGATTAGGGCAGGTGATGGTGTTGTACTTGAGCTACTTGCAGCCGTTTCGAGAGTATCTTGTAGCAACTGTGCTTGGGGGCGGGTTGGACGACTACATCTGGAGCAATGAGCAAGGCGCATGGGGTACAGATCGACTTACGAAGGTGCTGCGGCGTGAGACGGGTAAGCGACTTGGCGTCGAGCTGAGTACGCTAGGCTACCGTCACACGGCTGTCGGAATCGGGCGGGTGAAGGTGGGGGAGTCGTTTGGCAAGGGGTATCAAGACGAGGTTGGCGAGATGGATGAAGCAGAGGTAGACGAGGAGGAGGAGGACTTGATTGAGCTGCAGAACTCGCGAACGACGGTTATGGGAGTAGGCAACTACAGCGTGTCGATTGATATCGTTAAGCATCTAAGCACGCGGTCTATTGATGTGTTCCGGGCGCTTAGTACCGCTTGGCACCGCTTTTTAGGTGTAGACGGACAGGCTAAAGCGCCCGAGGAGCGCCGACTGCAGCGGAAAAGGCCGATGCGAGAGAGTATCTCAGGGCTTCCGATGCTCCCGAAAGCAAAGGCTGTTCATGTAGAAGATGCGCGAGCTGCGGCTGTGCGTCGGGCGCTGCAGCAGGTGCTAGGGAAGCAGGACGTCGGGTTTCGCTCAATAGAGCAGGAGCAGGCTCTGTACGCAGTGCTGGACAAGACAACACCGCTTGTTGTTGTGCTTCCGACAGGAGGAGGCAAGAGCTTGCTGTTTACGCTGCCGGCATGCATAGAGGAGAGCGGGGTGACGGTCGTCGTTGTGCCGTACCGAGCGTTGATCGAGGACTTGGTGAGCCGGATTCGCAACTGTGGTATAGACTGCATAGAGTGGAAGCACGGCGAGAGCAACCCGGCGTCTGTAGTGGTTGTTAGCGCAGACGTAGCAGGCGATATTACGAGCAACGGCAACTTTCTAGGGTATGCTCGACTGATGAAGGACAAGGGGCTGCTGCAACGAGTTGTGGTGGACGAGTGTCATCTGCTCTTTACAGCACGGCACTGGCGGGCAAATCTGCTTAAGGTGAAGAACTTGCGACTGCTTGGATGTCCGATTGTGTTGTTAACGGCAACGCTGCCGCCGGTGCAGGAAGGGGAGCTCGAGGCAAGCATGCTGGTGCGCAACGCAACGTATATCCGGGCAAGCACAGCACGACCGAACGCGCGCTACTTTGTGTCGTGGTGTCAACGCAAGGCATTGGAGGACACGGCGGTGGTGGTATGCAAGCGATGGGCCGAAAAGCTAGAGCGGACAGGGCAGAAGGGGGTAGTGTACTGTCTGAGCAAGGCGCAGTGTGAGTGGATAGCGGGGGAGGTTGGCTGTGCGCACTATCACGCCGACGTAGAGGAGCGAGGAGAGCGGCTGCAGGAGTGGGTAGAGCAGGGAGGGCTAATTGTGGCTACGTCCGCGCTTGGGACAGGAGTGGACTATGCGGGGATTGTGTACATCTTGCATGTAGGGATGCCGTGGAGCATGACGGATTTTGCTCAGGCAAGCGGGCGTGGAGGGCGAGGCGGAGAGACGTTTGACGTTGTGGTGATGATCGAACAGGGGGAGGTAGAGAAGAGAATCGAGCAGGAGAGCGGCGATATTGACGTGCAGGCAATGGGGGCGTTTTTGATTGGGAATGGGTGTCGGCGGGCGCTGATGAGCTCGTACTTGGATGGGCAAGGGATAGGGTGTAGAGAGATGGATGGGGTGTGTTGTGACCGGTGTGGGGAGGGGGAGGAGGTATGGTTAGAGGAGCACGAGCATTGGGCACGGGAATGGGCGGTAGTAGAGGAGACGTTTACGGAGTTGCGGGGTGGGTGTGCGATATGCTGGGTAGTTGGGCAGCAGTATGTAACAAAGGAAGAGGAGCAGTGGAAGAAGCACTGGGTGCTAGGGTGCACAGCGTGGGAGAGGGCGTCTGGTGCAGACGCGGATACGTTTCGGAAGAAGATTGTAGATCGGACGGTGAAGAATAACTGTCGGCGATGCTGGGTGAGTCAGAAGTACTGTGCAACGGGAGAGGGCATGGAGAATCGGTGTCAATGGCCGAATGTAGTGATACCGCTGGCATACGCAGCGCGGCTCACACGGCTTGGGATTCAGACGATAGGAGAGGCAGGGTTTAGGGAGACAGGAGACGATGCATATGCAGTGTGGCTAGGGAAGAGGCATAGAGAGGAGGTATGGGGGCAGGTGTTTACGAACGCGATGGTAGTAGGGATTCGACTTGTACTTAGCATAGTAGAGGGGGAGTAAGCATATCTAGAGAAAGGTAGCATAGCGTGTAACGTAGTGGGTTACAAGAGAACAAGAAGAATATACATCTACCCGGCTAACTGCTTAGGAGTTATAAGAAGAGAGAAAGAGAAGAGAGAAAGAGAAGAGAGAAAGAGAAGAGAGAAAGAGAAGAGAGAAAGAGAAGAGAGAAAGAGAAGAGAGAAAGAGAAGAGAGAAAGAGAAGAGAGAAAGAGATACTTCGCTAACTACTTAGGGTTTCTAGAAAGAAGTAGAAAAGAGTAGAGTTAAGGTAAAGAGAGATAGGAGAGAAAAAAGAATAAGTGTAGTAAAGACAGCGTTACAAGAAAGCAGAATAGAGAAAGTTAGAGCTAATAGAAAAGGTTAAAAGAGAGTTGTAGTACAAAAGAGACAAGTGTGTGAGAGAAACTAGTACTAGAAGAAAGAAGAAAAGGCAAACGTTATGTTATAAGGAATAGCGTTAGAAGAAACAGGTAGTTGGAGAAAGATAGAAGAAGAGAGAGACATAAAAAGAGAAGGTTAGTAGAAGGCGGAAGGTAAGAAAAGAGTAGAAAGAAAAGAGTAAAGAAAAAGAAAGAGTTAAAAGAAAAAGAAGAAGATAATTACAGAATATACTATAGAGTTGAAGAAGAGAGAGAAAGGATAGAAAAAGATGTAAGAATTTCAATAGCAAGTTAGAAGCGCGTAGTCTATCTTGCTCGAAATAGAATAAGTATATTATAGAGAATTATAGAAGTAAAGAAGTAAGACTGTGTAAGAAGCAAAAAAAGAATAGAGAAGGAAAATAGAATCTCTACCCGGCTAAGCGCTTAGGTAATGCAGAGTAGAAGAGAAACAAGATATACTTAGGTAAGTGCTTAGATACTACAGAAGGAGAGAAAGAGAAGAGAAGAAAGAGTTGCTACTTGGCTAAGCGCTTAGAAATAATAAGAAGAGTAAAAGAAAAGAGAAGAATAACTATATACGCGGCTAAGCGCTTAGGTAACGCAGGGTAGTAGAAGAAAAAACATGTACCCGGCTAAGCGGTTTTATGTTATTAAAGAGAAGTAGAAAAAGGTAATGTTAAGGTAGAGAGACATAGAATAGAAAGAGTAGAATAGAGAGAGATACGTTTACAAGAAAGAGTAAGAGATATTCGTAGTACAGAAGAGATATTTAGAGAAAGAGGAAGAGCTACTAGAAGAAGAAGAGAAGGCAATTGTTTATTTAAAAGAAATAGCGGTAGAAGAGACAAATCATAAGAGAAGAAGAGAAAAGGTTATACGTAGTAGAAGATTTTAAGAAAGAGAAAAGAAATTGTATACAATAACAAGGGTTAAAAAGTAAGAGAGAGGTAGTAAGAATTAAGAAAAAAGTAGAGTTGTATAGAATTTGTACTTGTTGTATTTATAGCCGGGTTAGAGTTCTGGTACTTACAGCAAGGTTAGGGTTCTAGTATTTATAGCAGGGTTAGGGTTCTGGTATTTATAGCAGGGTTAGAGTTCTAGTACTTACGGCAGGGTTAGAGTAGACAAGTAAAAGGCGAAGAGGAAGAAAAGAGTAGCAGGCGAAGAGAAAGAGAAAAGACAGAGGTTAAAGTGTTACACGGGGTTAGGCTATACTTCTCTAGGCTCGGTCCGTACTAAGGCGAGGTAGACTAAAGCGGTAGTCCGTGAGGTTTGTCTGGCGATTCTGTGGAAAAGAGTTATCGTGGAATAACTGCAGGTAAAGACAATCCAATTCTATAAACGATAGAATAACTAGTTAACAATCTGTGTAAGAGATGAACTATTTGAGTTGACCACAATGAGTGTAATAATGAAATCCAACACATTCTTATACCCATTGCCTTAGGTCCTGTCCTCCCTGGCCTCCCATCCTAGAGGGAGGTTTGGGAGGACCGTGGCTTCCCTAGCCCCACTGGCCTCCCGGAGGCCTGGTCTTGGCGGGATGCCAATCCTGATCACGTGACCCCGAGCCCCGCGATCATCGTTGCGTTCTGACTTGGTCGTGGTTGGCCTTCAACCCCTTCACCCCATGTCAAGGAGAGAATCCTTTGTGTTACCTGTAACATTATCCCCCCTCTTAGGCGTATCGTCCCGATACCCTGGATTATTATTTTGCCGTGCCGATCGTTGAGGCGTGGGCTGCATATAAGGTCTGCGCGCCCCGGGCCATTGTAGCCGCCTCTTCCTGCCTCCAGCGTCCCTAACTATGCCCAAGGTTCAACCCCCGACTCGCCGTGTCCGTTCGCAAAACTCGACTCAACAGCGTCAGGCCCGGGCTGATCGCGTCCGGCAGCAAGGGAACGAAATGACGTTTCGTTGTAAGCGCTGTGAGGAGAAGAACCTTCGTTGCTTCGTGGACACTGCGTCTGGGCAGTGTGCGGGTTGTATTTCCGTGAAAGCTGAGTGCAGTTTGTTTGTAACCGAGGAAGAGTGGGAAAAGGTTGAAGCTGAGAAGCGTGAGAAGCGTTTAGCGCTTCTCCGTGCAGAGGCCGAGGTCGCGCGGCTTCGTCTAGAAGTCGCGGAAACTGAGGCCTTGGAGCGTTCGTACGCTGATCGAGATCACGCGATCCTGAGCCTTCAAGACCGTGCGAAAGAGCAAGCCGAGGGGAACTCTGCCCCTGGTACGGACTTTCCGACAACCGAACCATCGCTACCCGGACCGTCGACTGACTTGGGCTGGTTACAGGCTGACGCTTCTTTCGACCCTTCTTTTGATTACTTCCTTTCCCTCGAGGACCCGGTCCTTGCTTCTCTGGGTGTTTCCGGTGGTACTCAAGTACCAGTGACTTGCAGTTCGTCAAGCTTTCCTTTGGTTCCCAAGTGTTCTGACCCTCTGGCCATCCTTGCCACTTGACCAAGTATTTCCACTGACGACCGATTTTCCGCAGGTCCCTAATTTCTTCGACCTCGTACTCGTCGTCTTCGAGCTCTATATCCGTTGCTAGCTCGGCATCTGGAGGTGCTGGTTCCAGGAGTTTCTTGTGAAAGACAGGGTGGATGTGCATGCCTGGTGGCAGTTGGAGTTTGTAATTTACTGTGCCTATTTCCTCTAGGATTTCGAATGGTCCTACTCGGAGGTTATCCAGTTTCTTGCTTGGTCGCTTAGTTTTCAGGTTCTGTCGTGACAGGAAAACTTTATCCCCCTTCTTAAAGGTTGGTCCCTCAATCCTTTGCTTATTAGCCGCTTTGGCTGTTGTGAGGTTCCTGTGGGCGATGTTCTTGCTCAATTCCTCGTGTAATTCTCGCATGAGGCGGGCTTTATCATCTGCGCCTACTGCGATGCTTTCTACATCCTTTGGGTCTCGATGAGCAGTCGGCTCATATCCATAGTTTGCGTAGTGCGGCGAGTACTTCGTGGTCGCCGATCTTGTGCTGTTGTAGGCCAATTGTGCTGTCGGCAAGAGTTCAACCCAGTTGTCTTGCAGCTTGTTGGCGTACATCCTTAGATACTGTTCCAGTGTCTGGTTCGTTCGTTCCGTCTGGCCGTCCGTTTCAGGGTGGAAGCTAGTCGATAGCTTCTTCTTTACACCCAGTTTGGCCAGGAATGTTGTCCAATATTTAGACGTGAACAGCTTATCTCTGTCCGTTATGAATTCTTCTGGTATACCATGCTCTGATATCAATGCTTTGGAGACTTCATACGCGCAGTCTTCCGCCGTGATGGTTTCTTCTGTTGGTACGAACTTTGCTCCCTTAGTTAATCGACACACGATTACTAGGATTGTATCACAAAGTCGTCCTGATCCTGGTTCTAACGATTTCGGGAGCTTCACTATGAAGTCCATCGTTACGCTGCTCCATGGCTTGGTTGGTGGCTGTAAGGGTTGTAACAGGCCGTAGGGCTTATGTCTCTTGGGCTTGTTCTGATGACAAGCCAAACAGTTGCCTAGGACATCCTGCACCTTCGCTCGCAAGCGTGGTATCGCAAACACCCTTGATAGTCGCCTAGCCATTTCTTCCAGCGATGCGTGTCCGTATTCCTTGGACTCATGCAGTTCTCTGATGAGTTCTTCCCGTATGGGTGGAGCCACGTACGTTTTCCCGACTTGGGTCATCGCTCTGAGCTCCAACTCATCTTCTTGTATCTCCCGTGGGATTGGCCTTGGTTCTAGTTGCCAGTGCAACGCTTTCCTCTGCCATTGCTGCTGTAGTGTTTCCACCTGCTCGGCCACCTTAGCTACCTTAGCTAGTTCCGGCTGGTTGTATCGTAGTGTGCCATCGGGCATCTTCTTGAACATGGCGTCGTGTGGTTCTTCATGACTTTCTTCTCGTAGGTCAGACCTCCTGCTTAGAGCGTCTGCTGCTCCGTTAAGCGTTCCGGCTCGATGCGTTATCTTAAAGTCAAACTGAGCTAACATCTCAGCATATCGGACTTGTCGTCGGTTGAGTTTCTTGGTTGTCATGAAGCTTGCCAAGTTCTGGTGATCGGTAAAAACCTCGATCGTATGTGGTAGTCCCAGCAAATAGACTTCCCATTGTTCAAAGGCAGCTACTATCCCGAGTAGTTCCTTATCGTGAACGTCGTAGTTAAGTTCTGCTCCGGAGAACTTCCTTGAATGGTAGAACACTGGTCTCCATTTCTTGTCTGGGCACTGCTGTGATAATATAGCACCGAGTGCATAATCTGACGCGTCGGTCTCGACTCGCGTTTCCCGTCTGGGGTCGTACATTTCTAGTACGGGTGCTTCGAGGAAGATCTGTTTGATTCGAACAAAAGCCTCTTGATGTTCCTCGTTCCATTTGAACCCTATTTCTTTCTTCGTGATCTCTGAGAGGGGTGCTGTGATCTTCGAGTAATCCTTGATGAACTTCCGGTAGTAATTGGCAAATCCTAGAAAGGATTGCACATCTTTGACTGTTTTGGGTTGTGGCCACTCCTGTACAGCCGCGATTTTCTTTGGGTTCATCTTAACTCCCTCTGTAGATATAATGAAGCCTAGGAATTCCGTCTCTTTGACGTGGAATTCGCACTTTCCTGGCTGCAGGTACAGCTTGTATTCCTTGAGCTTCCTGAGCACTTTCTTGACATGTTCCACATGTTCTTCGAGCGATCCGCTGGAGTACACTAGTACATCGTCCAGGTACGCTGTGACAAAGATCCCAAGGTACTCGTGGAGAGCGTTGTTGATGACTGATTGAAAGGTTGCCGGCGCGTTCGTCAAACCGAACGGCATAACCGTATACTCGAACAGTCCGTATTTCGTTTTGAACGCTGTCATCCATTCGTGACCTTCTTTAATCCTGATTCGGTAAAATCCTTCCCGAACGTCGAATTTCGTAAACCACTTAGCTCCTTGGAGTCGATCCATGAGCTCTGTAATGAGTGGTAAGGGATATCGGTTCTTCCTCGTGACGCTGTTCAACCTTCGGAAGTCGACACATAGTCGCCACTTTCCGTTAGGCTTCTTTACGAACAAGATGGGTGAGGCCATCGGGCCTGATCCCGGTCGGATGAATCCCTTCTTCAGATTCTTCTGGATGTAGTCCCTTAGCTCAGCATCGTGCTCGGGCGCTATTGGGTACATTGGTCCTGGGCTTAGCTTAGCTCCTTCATCTAGGATGATCTCGTGATCCCACTCCTGATGGTCTGCTAGATCTGTAGCCTCGTTTTCCTCGAAGAGTTCCTTGAACTCGTCGGTTTGATACTCTCGTGGTATTTCTAGTGGTAAGGGTCCTTCCTTCGTGGTCGCGACTTTCCTTATCCAAATGACTCCTATTTTCTGAGGGTCCTTCGCATAGATTCTCGCGATCTTATGCGGTGAGATGCTGCCGAATCTCCCGTCCTGGGGTGAGCTCTGATTCGTCGGGCGTGTCTCGTGGCGTACTCCTGCAACCTTGTGCACAGGTTCTCTTTTGAGTATCGTCCTCATTCGCCAGTCGATGGCGGGGTTATGGGCGTCCAGCCAGTCATAACCTATCAACATATCTAGTCCTCCTAGATCCATGATATCGATGTCCATTTGGCATTCTATGCCCGCTATCCGTAGCTTGGTGGACTCGGTTTCCATTCGTATCATGCCGCTTCCATATTCCATGGGTTTTTCGTCGGCTAGTATTATCGGAATCGGTTTACTCTTGATTCGATATGGTATTTCGTATTTCTCAACCACTCGTGGGGAGATTAATGTCCGTGCGGCCCCGCTGTCTACGAGCGCCTGGATGTTCTGACCTTGTACAGATACGGTTGTGAGCAACTGCCTTGCTTGACCATCGGTATCCTGTACTTTCCTAAGGGTCGTTTTAGGTATGCCCTCGCCAGTGTGACCCTGTTTCTGGCGGCATCCTAGTTTTTTGCCTGCTTACCTTTCCTTTTCCTGGGAAAGTAGCCTGTGTCGGTTTTGGAACTGTAATGGATTGTGCATCTGTCGTCGTAACAAAAGCTCCAATGAAGGTTCTGATGAGGTATCTTTTCCTTGGTGATTTTCTTCCTTGGCTCCGCCTTCTTGGCTTCGTGGATGGGGCAGTCTGTTACTTCGCAGATGTTTGATGACAGGGTGACATGGTAGTAGTCGTCCACTTGTCGTGCTTTCTCGAGTTGGTCGCGGTGGAAGGAACATCCGTTCTTGCACTGTGGCCATAGGAGTCTCTCATGGATTCCTATTTTCTCAGGCTCATGGAGGTGGCAGTTGTCCGCTAGACACTCGTCTGCCCACAGGTTTAGGTGACAGCACCTTTCCTGGTCCTTTCTGCAATCCTCTTTATCCTTTTGGTGGAACTCGCACTCTACTTTGCAGTCGTACCAGCACAATCCTCGGTGTTCTCTGGTGTCCCTTTCTTCGGGTCTTTCGAGGTTGAGAACCTCTGTTCCTGGGTCCTCGAAGTACGGTTGTTGGTGTATCGCCTGATACCCAACTTCTTCGGCGTCCGGGCCGGTTATTACAATTCGGTCCCGCTTCGCACAGTCGTTGGCGTGATGTGCGGCGTCTCCGCATACCCAACACTGGTTCTTTGCTAGTCGTTCTAGTACGACTCTGTCCTCGACTTTCCAGTCGGTTTCCTTAGGTTTCTCCATCGTGAGGATGTCGTCGGCTCGCTTTGGTTGCTGGATGACCTCGTAGTCTTCCTCCATGCGGGCTTCCTCGTAGAGGTCCATGTCGCTAAGGTTGTCATCCGGTTCTATCTGAGCCGGGTAGGGCGTGCCCTGTCTGACCATCCCGATCTTGACAGCTGCTTGCTTACTTGCTTCACCCGTAGGGCAGTCTCGGGCGAAGTGTCCAACTTCACCGCATCGGAGACATGCTTTCTTGTCATAACGCCTCTGGCGTTCTTCCTTAGAGAGACCGTCGTGTCTCTTTCCTCGGGATTTCTTGTCTTTGGCCTTCTCTTGTACTTTGCCGGTCATGATGGCATCGCCATCCCTGTCATACCTTCCACGCTGTCTCTTTATGTTGGCCATGTTAGGGCGGAAGTACTTTTTCTGATCGTTTCGCTCCCATAGCCTGTTGTCGATGCGTGTAGCAAGCTCGATCAACGCGTGTAGTGTTCCGGGCTTGTCGTGGTGTACAAGGCCATCCTTGACATTTTCCTTGAGGCCTGCTTCGAAGACCGTTCGAAGTGCCGCATCATCCCAATCGATCCTAGCCTGTAGTTGCTTGAACTCCGCCGTGTAGGCTGATACAGACTTGGTTTGCCTCAGTTGAGTAATCCGTTTCTCAGCCTGATTCTTCGCGTCTACTTCTCCGAAGATGCGTCCCATTTCTTGTTTGAATTCCGTCCAACTCGCGAACATGGTTCGGGTTTCTTCCTTAGTTCCATGTTGCGTGATATCCGTAAGGTAGTCGTCCACGTATGGCTGCATCCAATTGGAAGCCTTTCCTTTCAGGTACGTGCTTGCCATGAGGATCTTTTCCTGGTCGTTGGGTACTTCGTTGAACTCGCAGTACAAGTCGATGTTGGTGAGGAACGTTCGCAGTTCTTCTCGACTTCCGTCGTACTTCTCGGGTGACGCCATCTTGGGTTTCTTCGTAGTAGATGATCGTTCGTTGGGGGTGGCCATCAGCTGACTTGCAAGCTGATTGATCATGTTCTGCATCTCGAGCATCTGCCGAGACTGAACTTGGGCCTGTTGCCTAAGGTGTCTGAGCTCCGTGGCACTGGGAGTATCTTCTGTCTCCGAGTCGGATGCATCCAGCATCTCATTGTTTGCTGGTGCTGGTGCCGAGGGTCCCGGACCCTGGGCCGCGTTGTTCTGAGTGACTCTTGGGGCTGACATCTTCCTTAATCGGGCAACCTGGTTGTTATTCACGTCCACTGAATCCGATGGTGGTCAAAGTGTTACACGGGGTTAGGCTATACTTCTCTAGGCTCGGTCCGTACTAAGGCGAGGTAGACTAAAGCGGTAGTCCGTGAGGTTTGTCTGGCGATTCTGTGGAAAAGAGTTATCGTGGAATAACTGCAGGTAAAGACAATCCAATTCTATAAACGATAGAATAACTAGTTAACAATCTGTGTAAGAGATGAACTATTTGAGTTGACCACAATGAGTGTAATAATGAAATCCAACACATTCTTATACCCATTGCCTTAGGTCCTGTCCTCCCTGGCCTCCCATCCTAGAGGGAGGTTTGGGAGGACCGTGGCTTCCCTAGCCCCACTGGCCTCCCGGAGGCCTGGTCTTGGCGGGATGCCAATCCTAACCAATATGAGGCGCGGTTCGGACCCCGACCCGCGCTACAATAGGCTTAGCGTTAGGGTTACGTGTCCCGATTAAGCGATTTGCACCCCCCGAACCGCGAATTCCGACCCCCCCCGAACCATTACGCTACAGCGGTTATCAGCACTACATTCGCATACAAAAGTTTCTCGCGCATACTTAACAAGCGTGTCTGCAAAGTTTCTACTTGTTGCAGGTAGATTTACGTTGTGGGATCTAGCTTAGGGTTAGGGTTATCTAATAATGGAGCTGCCCGTCTGGAACACTCGCGCGCCCGCATCGCAGAACGCAGAGAGCAGCAACAGCAGCCCGCCCGTACGCAGCAAGCTGCAGGCAGTTTCGCTAGACAACTGTGCTGATATTCTCTGCTTTTTAGCTGATTTTTGTGTGCTAGTCTGCAAGCAGCACTGCAGCGGCGTAGTTAATTTAGACAAACATCTCTTAGAGCGACACGCGACGCCCGCTAATGTGCGAAAGGAGATTCTTCAGCGATTTGCGCGTTGCGAGAGGTTAGATCCGAAGGATGTTAAGCTTCCCGAGCAACCCGCTCAACCGATTAAAGAGCTAGGGACGCCGCTGGATAGGCTCTGTTGCAAGACATGCTCTTTTCTTACAGTAGACAAGAGCGTGTTGCGGAAACACTTGAAAAAAAATCACCAACAAGCATGGAAGGGAGAGAAGAGCGAGCTGTTCGATTCTGTCAAAGTTCAGACGTTTTTCCGTGGTGGGGGGTTGCAGAAATATTTTGTTGTCGATTTGGGCATTGGGGAAAATGGAGAAAAACTCGATCAAGATCAGGTCGTTCAGCAGCAACTCAGCGGATGGCAGACCGTGCGACAGCAGCTTGAAGAAGACATGCAAGTGATGGCCGAGGCTGCAAAGACGGACAAAACTGGCTGGTTTAAGAGAACCGGGTGGTTGTCGTTTCTGCAGGGCCGAAATCTGGCTCATCTAGGCTATCAAGCCCGCTTGCCCGACCGAAACGAAGCAAAGCTGCAGCTGGCTGCTAAGCTGACAGAAGAACTAATTGAAAAATCCGTTCGTGGCTTGGCAACGCTTCCACAGGAAACACGACGCTGGCTTCGTAGTGCGCAGCAGACGGAAATCGATCAACGGCCGCTAGCGCGACTGCAGAACCCCGAGAGTCAGGCAACGTACACTAGCTACATGGTCCGATTTGTCTGCTTCTATCTCCGCATCGTTGCAGACGAAGAGCGTCGAGTAGATGAATATGTAGCACAGCGGGATCAAGCTGTTGGCGTGGACAGTGCAAGCGACGAGGATGCTGGCACAGAGAGCGAGTACGACGACAGCGACATGGAAGGCACTGTCGACAGCAACGACAACGACGGTGTTGTGCTACTGCGGCAACCGCGTCGCGTTGTACAGGCTGACAAGATGAAGGATGCGCGCGAGCTGTTCACGTGGAAGGACAATCAGAAGGCGCTAGCAATCCAGCTATGGCTTACGCTGGGTAACCGCGACGCAGCTGCTCAGACAAACGCGCTGCTTGACTCGCTAGCTTCGTTTATTCTCACAGGCTATGGCAGCGATGAGTTTTCGAGTAGTCTGGTGCAGTATCTGGCTGTGCTGGGCATTGACACGCAGACAAACCGCTTGCGTACAGCAAAGAACTTCTCGTACATGCTTGCTAGCGTGGTCTACTGCGTTCGCGTACTAGCAGCGGAAAAGATTCTGCCCGCAGCCGAGCGCGACGATCAGACGGAAGAAGACCGCGAGCGATTCTTAGAGATGCGCAAGCAGTATCTAGCGGATGGCTCATATAGTCCGATGAGCATTATGCTTAGTCTTCTTGCGTATGGCAAGCACGCAGCGCTGAACGAGGGCAATGCTGGCAACGCATACTGGTCCCCCGACAAGAAGGTGTTTTATCTGAGTGGCCGGCCGATTGTGATAGAGCGTTTCCGCGCAATGGCGCAGAGCATGGAAGCGGAGGTAGAGGACACGTTTTGGCAGATGTGCTGGGTTGATCGTATAGCTGACCGCTTTACGGTGGATCTGGCGCAGATTCAAGACGACGTTACATTTACGACTCGGGGCAGGTCGTTTGTTACTACCCCGGGTAACCGTCTGTTGGATGGGCTGGCTTGGATGCTTAAAAGGGCGCGGAGCACAGAGAGCGGCATGCGGCTACAGACGTCTAACGGCCGGTGGAGAAGTAAAAAGGTGCGGGAGTATCTACGGGAGGTAGATCGCTTCTTAGCGCTACTGCTAGGCTGTGTGCACATGGAATCGGGACAGCCGGCTCGAGGCTCTGAGATTATCACGATGCGGCACCGCAATGGGCTGCTACAGGACCGCAATGTTTTTGTTGTAGACGGTGCTGTTATGACCGTCGTGCGGTATCACAAGTCACAGTCTCAGTGGGACAAGCCGAAGGTGGTTCCGCGCTTTCTGCCGCCGCGATTAGGGCAGGTGATGGTGTTGTACTTGAGCTACTTGCAGCCGTTTCGAGAGTATCTTGTAGCAACTGTGCTTGGGGGCGGGTTGGACGACTACATCTGGAGCAATGAGCAAGGCGCATGGGGTACAGATCGACTTACGAAGGTGCTGCGGCGTGAGACGGGTAAGCGACTTGGCGTCGAGCTGAGTACGCTAGGCTACCGTCACACGGCTGTCGGAATCGGGCGGGTGAAGGTGGGGGAGTCGTTTGGCAAGGGGTATCAAGACGAGGTTGGCGAGATGGATGAAGCAGAGGTAGACGAGGAGGAGGAGGACTTGATTGAGCTGCAGAACTCGCGAACGACGGTTATGGGAGTAGGCAACTACAGCGTGTCGATTGATATCGTTAAGCATCTAAGCACGCGGTCTATTGATGCGTTCCGGGCGCTTAGTACCGCTTGGCACCGCTTTTTAGGTGTAGACGGACAGGCTAAAGCGCCCGAGGAGCGCCGACTGCAGCGGAAAAGGCCGATGCGAGAGAGTATCTCAGGGCTTCCGATGCTCCCGAAAGCAAAGGCTGTTCATGTAGAAGATGCGCGAGCTGCGGCTGTGCGTCGGGCGCTGCAGCAGGTGCTAGGGAAGCAGGACGTCGGGTTTCGCTCAATAGAGCAGGAGCAGGCTCTGTACGCAGTGCTGGACAAGACAACACCGCTTGTTGTTGTGCTTCCGACAGGAGGAGGCAAGAGCTTGCTGTTTACGCTGCCGGCATGCATAGAGGAGAGCGGGGTGACGGTCGTCGTTGTGCCGTACCGAGCGTTGATCGAGGACTTGGTGAGCCGGATTCGCAACTGTGGTATAGACTGCATAGAGTGGAAGCACGGCGAGAGCAACCCGGCGTCTGTAGTGGTTGTTAGCGCAGACGTAGCAGGCGATATTACGAGCAACGGCAACTTTCTAGGGTATGCTCGACTGATGAAGGACAAGGGGCTGCTGCAACGAGTTGTGGTGGACGAGTGTCATCTGCTCTTTACAGCACGGCACTGGCGGGCAAATCTGCTTAAGGTGAAGAACTTGCGACTGCTTGGATGTCCGATTGTGTTGTTAACGGCAACGCTGCCGCCGGTGCAGGAAGGGGAGCTCGAGGCAAGCATGCTGGTGCGCAACGCAACGTATATCCGGGCAAGCACAGCACGACCGAACGCGCGCTACTTTGTGTCGTGGTGTCAACGCAAGGCATTGGAGGACACGGCGGTGGTGGTATGCAAGCGATGGGCCGAAAAGCTAGAGCGGACAGGGCAGAAGGGGGTAGTGTACTGTCTGAGCAAGGCGCAGTGTGAGTGGATAGCGGGGGAGGTTGGCTGTGCGCACTATCACGCCGACGTAGAGGAGCGAGGAGAGCGGCTGCAGGAGTGGGTAGAGCAGGGAGGGCTAATTGTGGCTACGTCCGCGCTTGGGACAGGAGTGGACTATGCGGGGATTGTGTACATCTTGCATGTAGGGATGCCGTGGAGCATGACGGATTTTGCTCAGGCAAGCGGGCGTGGAGGGCGAGGCGGAGAGACGTTTGACGTTGTGGTGATGATCGAACAGGGGGAGGTAGAGAAGAGAATCGAGCAGGAGAGCGGCGATATTGACGTGCAGGCAATGGGGGCGTTTTTGATTGGGAATGGGTGTCGGCGGGCGCTGATGAGCTCGTACTTGGATGGGCAAGGGATAGGGTGTAGAGAGATGGATGGGGTGTGTTGTGACCGGTGTGGGGAGGGGGAGGAGGTATGGTTAGAGGAGCACGAGCATTGGGCACGGGAATGGGCGGTAGTAGAGGAGACGTTTACGGAGTTGCGGGGTGGGTGTGCGATATGCTGGGTAGTTGGGCAGCAGTATGTAACAAAGGAAGAGGAGCAGTGGAAGAAGCACTGGGTGCTAGGGTGCACAGCGTGGGAGAGGGCGTCTGGTGCAGACGCGGATACGTTTCGGAAGAAGATTGTAGATCGGACGGTGAAGAATAACTGTCGGCGATGCTGGGTGAGTCAGAAGTACTGTGCAACGGGAGAGGGCATGGAGAATTGGTGTCAATGGCCGAATGTAGTGATACCGCTGGCATACGCAGCGCGGCTCACACGGCTTGGGATTCAGACGATAGGAGAGGCAGGGTTTAGGGAGACAGGAGACGATGCATATGCAGTGTGGCTAGGGAAGAGGCATAGAGAGGAGGTATGGGGGCAGGTGTTTACGAACGCGATGGTAGTAGGGATTCGACTTGTACTTAGCATAGTAGAGGGGGAGTAAGCATATCTAGAGAAAGGTAGCATAGCGTGTAACGTAGTGGGTTACGAGAGAACAAGAGGCATATACATGTACCCGGCTAACTGCTTGGGAGTTACGAGAAGAGAGAAAGAGAAGAGAGAAAGAGAAGAGAGAAAGAGAAGAGAGAAAGAGAAGAGAGAAAGAGAAGAGAGAAAGAGAAGAGAGAAAGAGAAGAGAGAAAGAGAAGAGAGAAAGAGAAGAGAGAAAGAGAAGAGAGAAAGAGAAGAGAAGAAAGAAAGACACACTTCGCTAACTACTCAGGGTTTCTAGAAACGAAGTAGAAAAGAGTAGAGGTAAGGTAAAGAGAGCTAAGAGAGAAAAAAAAATACGTGTAGTAAAGACTACGTTACAAGAAAGTAGAGTAGAGAAAGTTAGAGGTAATAGAAAAGGTTTAACGAGAGTTGTAGTACAAAAGAAATACGTGTGTACAAGGAACTATAACTAGAGAAGAAAAGAAGAAAAGGCAAACGCTATGTTATAAGAAATAGCGGTAGAAGAAATAGGTACTTAGAGAAAGACAGAAGAATAGAGGGACGTAAAAAGAGAAGGTTAGTAAAAGGTAGAAGGTAAGGAAAGAGTAGAAAGAAAAGAGTAAAGAAAAAGAAGAGGATAACAATCGAATATACTATAAAGTAGAAGAAGAGAGAAAGTATAGGAAAAGAGCTAAGGATTTACATAGCAAGGTAGAGGCGCGTAGTCTATCTTATTCGAAGTAGAATAAGTATATTAGAGAGAATTATAGAAGTAAAGCAGTAAGACTGTGTACGAAGTAAAAAAGAATAGAGAAGAACAATAGAATATCTACGCGGCTACGCGCTTAGGTAACGCAGAGTAGAAGAGAAAAAAGAAGGTATACTTAGCTAAGCGCTAGGAGATAACAAGAAGAGTAAGAGACAAGAAAAGAAAGAAAAGTGTACTTAGCTAAGCGCTTAGAAAATGCAGGGTAGGAGAGAAAAAAAGATATACCCGGGTAGCCGCTTAGGTATTACAAGAAGAGAGAGAGAGAGAGAGAAAAGAGAAAAAAGAGCATATACCCGGCTAAGCGCTTAGGTAATGCAGAGTAGAAGAGAAAAAAGATATACTTAGGTAAGCGCTTAGATACTACAGAAGGAGAGAAAGAGAAGAGAAGAAAGAGTTGCTACTTGGCTAAGGGCTTAGAAATAATAAGAAGAGTAAAAGAAAAGAGAAGAATAACTATATACGCGGCTAAGCGCTTAGGTAACGCAGGGTAGTATAAGAAAAAACATGTACCCGGCTAAGCGGTTTCGTGTTATTAAAGAGAAGTAGAAAAAGGTAATGTTACGGTAGAGAGACATGGAATAGAAAGAGTAGAATAGAGAGAGATAGGTTTACAAGAAAGAGTAAGAGATATTCGTAGTACAGAAGAGATATTTAGAGAAAGAGGAAGAGCTACTAGAAGAAGAAGAGAAGGCAATTGTTTATTTAAAAGAAATAGCGGTAGAAGAGACAAATGATAAGAGAAGAAGAGAAAAGGTTATACGTAGTAGAAGATTTTAAGAAAGAGAAAAGAAATTGTATACAATAACAAGGGTTAAAAAGTAAGAGAGAGGTAGTAAGAATTAAGAAAAAAGTAGAGTTGTATAGAATTTGTACTTGTTGTATTTATAGCCGGGTTAGGGTTCTGGTACTTACGGCAAGGTTAGGGTTCTAGTATTTATAGCCGGGTTAGGGTTCTGGTATTTATAGCAGGGTTAGAGTTCTAGTACTTACGGCAGGGTTAGAGTAGACAAGTAAAAGGCGAAGAGGAAGAAAAGAGTAGCAGGCGAAGAGAAAGAGAAAAGACAGAGGTTAAAGAAGAAGAGAAAGACGATAAGGTGTACGATATAGTAGAGAAATAAGTAGATAAAGAAAGAAAAGATAGAAGCGGCTACAAGGTAGTAGTAGAATAGATAGCAAGCGTTTGTTAGGTGTATTTTGTAGAGATAGAGTAGGGTTTTTGTATACTATTACAAGCGAGTAGATAAAGACTAGATCAGATAAAAAAGAAGAAAGAAAAGAATGCAAGGTACAAGATTAGAGAAAGTAACTAGGGTATAAGTTTACAAGGTAATTTACTAGGTTAGAAGGTACATTTTAAGAGGTAGAGTAGAGTAGAACGGTAGTATAGAAGAATAGAGCAAAGGGTAGTAGACTACTAAGTAGATAGAAAAAGAGAGTAGGTAGCGAGCCCGTGGTACAGAAGAGGATAAGGGGTGGGCGGTAGGCCCGTGGTATAGAAGAGGATAAGGGGTGGGCGGTGGGCCCGTGGTACAGAAGAGGATAAGGGGTGGGCGGTAGGCCCGTGGTATAGAAGAAGACGGGGGGTGGGCGGTGGGCCCGTGGTACAGAAGAAGACGGGGGGTGGGCGGTGGGCCCGTGGTACAGAAGAGGACAGAGAGTGGGAAGGAGGAAAGAGAAAGAAACAAGCGCTAACCGCTGACCGCTTTGTGTTTAGGGTTAGGGTTAGGGTTAGGGTTAGGGTTAGGGTTAGGGTTAGGGTTAGGGTTAGGGTTAGGGTTAGGGTTAGGGTTAGGGTTAGGTTAGGGTTAGGGTTAGG